>NW_026087378.1:4997500-9897500 GCF_022539395.1 Myiozetetes cayanensis | reverse complement strand
GGGAATCCCAGGCAGTGTCCTGCACTGGGCAGCAAAGTCCCTGCTGCTCTTCTCCCCACTCTAAACATGTGGCAGCCACCCCTTCCCTCAGGCTCAAGGTTTCTCCATGCACACTCACCTCCAGCACTTCACGTAGCTAGAAACCCTCCACCCCTTCCTGGTGTTATTTCCAAGCTTTCCTGCACTCCCCTCTACTTGCCACAGCAGGAATAAGCCCTGAAGAGAGACAGACACTCCATAACCAGGCTACTCCCTAGAAGGATCCCATTTTACAAACAAGCACAGGATGGACTGCTTTCTCTGCAGGCTATGAAATGTTCTGTGGGCTTGAAAGTGATGCCTTGGGTTGCTGGAAGGTAATGATGAGGTGGACAATAAACGTCGGGGCAGATGGATGTGATTCTCCATTTTCCTGTGGTTTTTGTAAGGCAATGGGAATAAGGAAGTTTTTTTTTCTAGACCAGGATAGCAAGGAACAACCTGCTCTCAGGGACATCCAGGTCACTTCATGCAATTAAAGGACCTCTATCAAAGCCACAGGGGTCTCTGAATCCTCTTTGCCAGTCGCAAGAATTGTGTTTTTATTAAAAAACCCAAACAAACAAAAACCAAAACAAAACCACCCCCCAAACAAACAAAACAAATGAACAAACAAACAAAAAGAACAAACCTTGCTATTGCCTTGCCCTGCCTTTGACAGGTTCTCAAACCAAAGGTGTTTTGTCATGCTGGGCAGCCTTGTCCCTGCAGCCACCATCCATGTACTCCTGCAGCCACCATCCATGTACTCCTGCCTAGCCCCTGGCAGACCCACAGTAGAGATCCAAGATGATGGTCAGCGCTATGTCTTTCATTGCTGAGCTTCAGGCCTCGCCCCAGTAAAGGTTGTCCAACGTTTGGGGTAAAAGCTCAGCTTCTGATGATGATCATGCTCTAACCAACTGAGCTAATTTCAGGGTCTTGAGCTGCCAACTGCTCTAAGGACAGTTCATCTTCTGTGGAGATGGCAACAACTCGAGGTGATATCACCCTGTGCTGCCAACAGGCTCTGGTCATGCAGGGTGACAGAAGGGACCAGCCCTGCCCAGGGAAAATGGGCAAATTTGGCCCTGATGCTTTTCAGCCAACGAGGATTAAGGAATGACAAAAGGGGATGACGGACACGGTGCCTTGTCTGGGAGTAACAGACGGGAAGGTGCCTGGTTGCTGCAGCAACAAGGCCGGGCTTTTGGGAAGACGGGTTTTTCTTTCTCTTTTCACCTGCCAATCTTCCCCCCACGTCGGCGCTCTGCCGCTGCGGGAGACGAGCGGTGACATTTACACTCCCACTAACAAGCTGGTTCTGCGAGGGGCAGCTCTGCGGGAGAGCATCTGGTGTCACAGAGCCCTAGCAGAGAGGAGGGGAGGGTCCTCTCAAGCAGATAGCATAATCTGGGACTTTTTATTATCGTAAGCATTATTAGGGCAGGATCATGAGTGGAAACAGCAGGCAAAGCCTTGCTGGGGTATGCAGGGCTTCCGACCCATCGTGCAGGTGTGGTCCTGCCACTGATGGGAGCAAGGAGATGTCACTGCTGCCCAAAGAACATCTCTGCCTGTCCTGCTGTGAGGGGGAAGGAAACAAAAAGGAAAGAAAAAAGAGCTAGAAGTCAAGCATCACCACAGGAGCAATTTCACTCTTCAGCCTGGTTTGTGGTAGCAGGCTGTGTCATCAGCAGTGCTCCCTTGGTTCAGTGTTCCTCAGTGCCCCTTGAAGCTGCCCATGCCTTTGGCTCCTTGGGAGAAGCCTTATTAGGGTAGCAGAGGCGAAACTCAGGCTACTTTCTCCCTCCTAGCAGGTTTGCCCTCCACTGTGCCTCACAACACTTTGCCTTTTGGATAACACAATTTTCAGTTCACCCAGATTGTCCCAGTAATAACAGTAATAGTAGTAACAGGAGTAATAACAATAGCAATAATGATAATGTTACTGCAAAGTAAATTCAAGAAAAATAAAACAGCCCCAAAATGAATTGTAGTGGTGCAGGAAACTGCTTTGGGTCATCTCTTCTCTCTTACTGGTCATTTTGCAGCTGGTGTCAGGAGGAAAGTCAGAATTAAGAACCAGCAGCCTTTCCTGGCTGCCAGACTACTCTGCCACAGCAGCCAGCTGAGAAGTTGGTGCCCTGTTGGACCATGACCCCCAAACTGGGGATGGAAATAAGTATCTTGGCCAATAGAACCTTACATTTTTGTATTCCCATGACCAACAGAGTCAAGGAAGACAGATCTCCTAAATATCTGTGTCTGCAAGTCAAAGGTCCCTGTGGAGTCTCTGATCCCTTGTATGGATTGCACTGATACATTTATTTGAGTGAGAGTGTCAGTAGGTTTTCTCTTCTCTACAGTGTCATTTTTTGTCACAAAGATGGGGGGTTTCTGATATCTTGGAGATCTCCACACTTTTACTAAATCAAGGTGAAAGTATAGGCTGAAAATTATTAGTAATACACAGAAAAACAGGCTGCTCCATCTGCATCCCTGTCCTCATTCTTCCCTCTGAGTAGAGACCATGTGCTAATCAGCCACATTTCATTAAGGAGCCAGGCTAAAAGATTAGGATGTCAAGGAGGGCAGCCCACCTCTAATGTCTTTATCCCTGACTGAAGCTGATGTAGCCCCTTCAGACAGAATTTAAAAAGGCAAAGTACCTGATGTTTTGCAATCCAGTTTCCTGAGAGTAATTGCTCTGCCCTTCTATATCTTCTCTTAAAAAATGCCTGCATTTCCCAGCTGGTGCTTAAAAGTATGCCCAATAATCTGCAGAGAAGAGATGACTGAAAAAATGTAAAGTCAAGCCTGGAGGAAAAAATGAGTGGAGGCAGATTAGAAAAGACCAAATAAAATAATCCTGCAAATATTGAAAGTGCAGAAATTAAGAGGAAAAACGGAGAAATCTCTCATTACAGAGAGCACCCAATGCTTCATTGGCAAGACTACAAATTGACCAGCGCATGAAGGGAGAAACCCAACCTTCCTGCCAGTGGCAACTGTCACATCTGCAGCGGTGCAAAGCACACGGTGACAGCGGCAAATCTCCTGTCAAAGCGATGTCAATCTGCAAAGCATGGAAAATGAGATCACTTAAGGAGTTTTTTTCAGCATCTGAAACTCCACAGGAATGGCCCCACACCAATTTCAGCATCTTTCAGCAGAGGGTTCAGGATGGAAAATTGCTCCCCATGATACTTGACCCCACAGCAAGAGCTCCAGCTGGGCAGAAGCCTTGGCAGCTCACATGTGCAGTGGGTCAGATGAAGGAGAAATAGAAAAAGAAATCTCTTTTTAGCATTCTTTTCTTAGAATTCTTTTCTTCTAAAAAAACAACAAAACCAACCAACCAAACAAACAAACAAAAAACCCCACCACCTATATGTTCTCTTCTGTTACAGGAAGGTTTTTTTTCATTTTGAAAAAATATTGCTCTGAGGATTAATTTTTTTGCCATCAAACCCTAATACAGAAAAAAACAGGATCCTTTAGCAAAGCATACTTGCCTGAAAGACAGTACTGGTGTCAGGCAGAGTGCTTTTGTATAGAAACCTTCCATGTTGGTGTTGCATTTTGGACCCTTTCAACATGGCTCCAATATACTTTTCTGCTTCCTGAATCCTCACCCTTCCCAAAAAGTGTGGGTTGCTTATTGTAAAACCTGCCAAGGAAAGGAAGTGAATCAACTGTCCTACAAGGGCAAGGAACAGGCTGTGCCACCCACTGGTCCATGTGTCCATGGAGCAGCACAGAAGAACACCAAGAGCTGCACAGAGGCTTCTTTACCAACTGCAGACACTTCTACAGACATCGATCTAAGTGTGTGGCTACATCTCAAATGAGCCATACGCAGCTGTCCTCCCACATCAGGGGGATGCAGGGCTGTCAGTGCAGGTCAGACTCTGGTCACTCCAACAGATTTGCACTGACCTGTTGTGCTGGCCCTGCAGCATCTCTACCAGCAAATAGGTATCGATTCAATATTGCAGAGCAGCAGCAACCATGGAGCAGGGAAGCTCTGCCTGCTGGCACTACAGAGAAAGCCTGTCCTAGAAGCAGGAGCCTTTTACGTGGAGCTCAGCCAAGTTTGGGGTCCCGTTGCTGCCCGGATTATTCCCAACTCAACCTGGTCAACATGGAGGAGAAGGTTTTGAAAGCTGCACGGGGTGACATCACTTGGTTTCCCTCGCAGTGAAAGGAGTATTTCTGGTACTTGCCTCTTCCCCAGAGAGCCGTGACAACTCATTAGGCAATTGTAAAATCAGAACGTAGACGCTGAATGTGAGTTGCGGCCCATTAATAGCCCTATTTATTGCCAAGCAAATAATTAGCTTAGACATGCATCAGCGGGTCTTGATTGCATATGAAATAACGGTCCCATTACATAGAAATCAAATGAGTTTCTGAGGACAGCTCAGGTGTCACCTCAACCCTAACACTGAAAAGGAAAAGGGAAAAAAAAAAAAAAAAAGAAAAAGCCCAGCCACTTCGATGTGTTGCCCAGCAACAGAATTTGCGGGGGAAACAATCTAGGAACGAAGGAATGAGCATTTCCAAGAGAACAGGTTATTTCAGGCGAGACATCAGGGACGAGCAAATGTCACAGAGAAGGAAAACTTCAATTTTTTTTTCCTCCTTTAATCAATAATTCAAACTAGACATTTTGGGTAAAATGAGCATTTAAGTTAGCTGATGGAAAAACAGAGATCCCAAACCTTTGCAAAGAGTCGCACTGCTGAAGAAACGTTTATTTGTTTGTGCGAGGGAAACATTAGATTTACTAGACACTGAATTAAAAATTTAAAAATGCTCTTAGAAAAATGTCACTTGTTCACTTAAAGAGAAAGATGATGTAATGCCAACATTGCTGTACTGTGCAGCATCCCTCCCAGAGCAATTTCATATTAATTTTGTTGTTCTCCTTCCCACCTGCCCTCCCCCTTCCCCCCTCCTTCTCCTTTCTCTTCCAGGACAAGACGAGCGCGCTGAGTCTCAGCAATGTGGCGGGGGTTTTCTATATCCTCATCGGAGGGCTCGGACTGGCCATGCTGGTTGCCTTAATCGAGTTTTGTTACAAGTCCAGGAGTGAATCAAAGCGGATGAAGGTGGCAACCCGTTCCACGGCCTTTCACACCTTCTCTCTGGTCCTACCCTGGCTCCAAAGCTGCCTGCAGAGACGGATGCAGCCCAGACCATGGGTGGAAAGCCAAGACATAGGGATAATGGAGTGACCGTGTCACTCAAGCTGCTAGAAAGGAATAGGAGCACCAGAGGAAGCTAAAAGAGGGTCAAGTGTGCTGTAGTGGGGAGCTGATGCAAGATCAGACATGTGGCATAATGCTAATTTAAAATCCAGATATAGAGCAAAATCATAGCCCAAACGGGAACAGGAACAAGTTGAAATCCCTCAAAATTAACAAAAGCAGAGTATGGCAATGCTTGTGCAGCATGGATGAAGTGTGCTGGGGTTGGTGTGATAGTGTTACTGCAATATGAAAAAGTCTCCAAACCCAAGCAGTTAACAGCAAGATAAAACTGAGGCAGCACAGTAATGAATCACATCCTGTTGTTCCCTTCACTGGCACCCTGCTGGCACCATTTCCAGGCTGACAAGAGCAATATATGCTCACAGCATTGTTGCCCTGGAATGGATGATGTGGGCCTCCAAATTCAGAATTATTGACCCTCTTAGAGAGAAATTGGCCTCCAATGCCTCATGTAGTGGTGTTTTTTTGGTTCCAACCTGTCATGGTCTTGCAGAAGCATACTTCCTACAACCCAGGAGATCTGCTTCAACCCTAAATTTTGGTGTGCCTAAATTTCAGAGTGTCATGTCAAAAGTGGATTTGATTTGAGAGCTTTGGGGGTACACATTTAATGCAGCATCTGTGGAACAAGCATATCTTGGCTCAGATGACTAGCAGACAGTCCCTCATACAGATACCATGGTATCCAAGGAGGCAGTGGGATATGTAACACATCCCTTTTTCTTCCTCATCTTGACCTCTCCCATGAGCATGGAATTTGGTATGAGTACATGAAGTATGAAGTGAGTTTCAAAAAATCCAGACAGATTTTTTTCCTCACTGAAACTCACCCAGAATCAAAAGTAGAATAAGCAACAGCTTCTTTGGGGTTTATGTCACCGTTTCACAACATGTATAATGTTTTGTCAGCAATAATGTTTCTAATGCACTGAAAATGTGCTACAGCTCTTTTCCCATTGAGGTTCAGAAAATTCTACAGGCAATGAGAGATGCCTTGAGCACAGGAGTAAGATAATGTGAGCAATTAATGTCCCTGGAAATACAAAAATTAAACTATAATTTCTGCCTACACTGTAAAGCTAGGCATGGCCCAAATAGACAGTAAAAGATGTCAGAATGCAATAGCTGCATGGTTTTAATCTTAAGGAGATCCTGTCCTGATGCTGGCTTCCCTGTGTTCTTGAAATGGCCCACTAACTCACATCAGTGTTAGCCTGTGGTGCTTTTGCCACGTTAAAAACAGCAGTTGTGGGAAGGAATCAATGCTCCCAGTATAAACACCTGCTCTAATCTTGTCCTTTTGGCTGACTCCCATGACTGGTTGCCCCACAAAGCCAGTCAGCAGAGTCCAGGCTCTCTCTGGGGTTTGGCCCAGACACCCCTCTGAACCCAACTTCTGCTCAGCAAGTCCTTACAGATTCCCTGGGTGACTTGCAGATCCCACCAGACCACGAGGCTGCTCCAGGCCCAGCAAAGGATTAAGCTGACTGCTTCTGAGCAGCTGTTTCAGATTTATCTCTTATGAATAATTCTTCACCTGAATATCCCAGACCAGAAAGAATGATGGTGCTCTTGGAGGTAGCTTGAGTGCAAAGAAACCAAACTGACTTCATCTTTCAGCTTAATTGTTCTACACAGGTGGTTTCCTTAGGTCTCTGAAAGCAAACATTTTATCTGGAACAGGAAGATAAGATTTGGTTTCCTGAATTAGGTTTGCATTTCCTACTTGCCTCAGTCATCACTGTAGACAAAAACATAGGCACATGCTCAACTTCTCACATGTGGAAAGTTTAACATATGCTTGCAATGAGTCAGACTCCACCCTGCAGAACAGGCCTGGAGTAGTAATAGCATCTCTATGGGGGAAGTGTTTATAATACCTCTGCTCAAATCCAGGATGACTGTTCTTATGTTGTAGAGTTTGAATAGTTTCTGCATATGGCGTGGATGCTTTATACCCCAAAATACTGGTGAAACATTTAATTTTGCATGTGGAAGAGGTGCGAATTAACAGAGCAGATGCAGTGGGGACGTGTAGAAAGTGAGAGTTTGAATGGAGACAAGGAGGGAGAGAACAGTGACAGAAGGACAACACTGGTTAATATTGTAATTTTTCCAACATTGCTAAGGACAGGGGGAGACCCCCCCGTCTTTCCTAAAAAGGGTTTTTGTTTAATCCCACAGCAATCAATCAACGAAGCCATACGGACATCAACCCTTCCCAGGCCGGCTGCAGCAGGAGGCAGTGGAGAAAATGGACGTGTGGTCAGCCACGATTTCCCCAAATCCATGCAGACGATCCCATGCATGAGCCACAGCACTGGCATGTCCCTGGGAGCTACGGGATTATAATTGGCCTTTTGATCCATTGCCTGGGTGAGAGCAGGGGCAGCCCAACTCCACCCCTCCAGAGCCAAAAAACATACCCAACACCAACAAGACAAACGATGATGACAGAAGGGACAATTGGATGGATCTTCTCAAGGAAATCAAATCTATTTCCCTTTTTATTTGCAAACAGATCCACTGGCAGGAGAACAGAAACAGGTCTGTACTGCAATAAGGAGAGTGTAATGGGATTTAACAGACTCGTGAACCGTCCCTGATCAAAGAACCACTGGAACACTAATGAGGACTATGCCATTTTGTTTTAACTTGGTTGTTAATAAGTCTTAGTGTGTGCAATATATATATTTTTTCTTACTAATTCCTGTGGTGTCAGGGTAACATCGGCCCTTTCCCCCTTCCCTGCTCAGTCCTTCAATCTGGTTTAGTTTGGGAGGCAAACCACAACGTCTGAGCTACTAACAGCAAAAAAGACAAAACGATACATGGCAAGTTGAACTCCCTGCAGGGCGTCATCACTGACCCCTTTTGTCCATCGTGATTCTGCCTTTGTTGTTCTGTTGTGAACTCGGGCTGTGGAGTTATTGCAATGAGGCAGACAGAGCTGTGACCGGCTCTCCCTGAAGCAGGAAGGACTTGATGCAAGACGGAACCTGAACAAAAACATGAGGCTGTTTTACAGGGGGAAAAGTCAGGGGTGAGTTTGGAAACCCCAGGTAACCTGTGGGCAAAGAAGTGATTCTTCCAGAGATGATGAGTGGCGGTTCAAGAGAAGAATCGTGTGCCTGGAGTGGAGAGCACCATGCGTGGCAGACTGGAGCAGATGGTTGGTCTAAGATCATGGTCATGGCTGCTGTTTATGCAAGAGGGAAAGTAAATGTGGTTTACCCTCACGTGCGACTCTCCTGCCGAGGTTATCGGGGGCTAATAAGCAATTGTGAACCATTTCTTCATTGCTTAGCTTCTGTGTGTGCTCCCTTTCTGGTGGTCACTTAAGGGAACCACCTCGAGCCGGGAACAGACCATCTCAAGACATCCAGTTCTAGATGGCTGCCTATTAACCAGTACAACACGCTAGAAGTCATGGGGCTGCAGTGGGAATATCCCTGCCTTTCTGCTCTGAAATCCCTTTATGGCCATTTTTTCTAACTAAGAGGGACATTTTGTAGATAGTTGGCCAGAATGGATTCCTGGAAGGACCTGCTGAAGCAAACCAAGGAGGAGATCCTACAAGAGCTGGTCAAACTCAACCTCCCTGTCAAGTTGTGGCCTGTCTGGGTACAAAGCCAACAGTAGCAGATTCCCACTCCTGTGTCCTTAGGGAGTGGGAAGCATCCATAAGCCAGGAGAGCAGGTTGCTGACCCCAAACTCAGTGTTGCAGAAACCCGCAGTGCCAGGCAGGCAGCTGGGACTCCAACCACGGGCATGGAGATCACAGGGGCAAGGATGGTTTTCTAGAACTGCACAAAAGGTTCATTCTGTGAATTTATGGCATGGACAGACAAATGCTTCCTACCCTGGTGGGCCTGAGACACCTCCCCAGAAGTGAAGGATTACCAGGAGAGCATCTGGAGAGGAAGAAAATA
This sequence comes from Myiozetetes cayanensis, assembly GCF_022539395.1. Classification (NCBI taxonomy): domain Eukaryota; kingdom Metazoa; phylum Chordata; class Aves; order Passeriformes; family Tyrannidae; genus Myiozetetes; species Myiozetetes cayanensis. Next base: position 9,888,270 of record NW_026087378.1, on the reverse strand, counting down.
TATGGGGCAAGGACCACAGTGACCCCATTTAGCCTTGTCCCACCTCACATGCCCATCACTGATGGCAAATTAAGTTCAAAAGTTCTCAGAGGGCCCAAAAAATATCTGTCTGGGGACTGAGCTTGGAGCATTCTGAGTTGCTTTTTCTCATTTTTTTTCTCTTCACTTTTTCTTTTTTTTTCCCCTCTTTATTTTCTGCAACATTGCAAGAGAAGGGCAGTAAAAGAAAGGAGGCAGGTGAAGAGAAAATGATGCAGGCAAATGACTGGCACAGGTCTATGTGGAGAATCTGGGAGTACAGCTGGAAGCTTTATGAATACCAGTTTCCATTGGTGTAGGAACGTGCAGAGCAATACATTTACCACCATTAACACCAGCCTGGTCTGCAGCACCTGTTCCACTTACCCACTTGTCATGCAACACTTTGGAGACCAGCAAGTCAAAGTCAAGGTCCTAAGCCTGGGCACAGCATGCCTTGTGCCAGTTTATTTTCCTCGCTCCCACCACCGAGAACCGTTGTGATCTTCATCTTTCATCAGTGAACATGAACCCTGTTATCAGCCACTCCAAACTCTACTTCAGGATGTTTCTGTTGCTTATCATTATTTTTAACCCACTTTACTTAATTTTGCCTTCAGTTCTGTGTCAGTGGAGGTGTCCCATGAGCAGTCCCGTCTCCATGCCCAGAGCCCTCGGATGGATCTCCTGACCCAGTAGTGTCCTGGACCTTGCCACGACAGTGCCCCGCTGGCTGCTCTGTTGGGAGCAGCCTGTTGAGACCCAGCAGTGCCCTGTCCTCCTCCAAAAATGGGACCACATGGCAGCAGGTCACGGCAGCTGGACGGTCTCGTGAGCAGTGCAGCAGTGCAAGGACTGGCCACCTGCGATGTGAAGATGTGAGATGCAGTTGTCAAAGGCTTTTGATCAGTGGAGGGGTTAAAAAAAAAAAAAAAAGAAAAAAAAAGATGAATAGGACAAAAGCGTGGAAAATGTAAACTTGTAATATGTATTTTTACTACACTTTTCTTAAAAATAGAGTAATTGTAAAACTCTTAAAGACATTGACATTTTTTTCTCAACAGGATTCCATATTTAACAGTTTTGGCTTTCATTAAATTTTGCTCTTTGGTACCTGGATCTTTTATTTAAGAGCTATATTTGTTTTAACTCTCTTTTGTTTTTCCTTTCTTTCTTTTATTTTTTTTCTTTTGGCAGTACTGCAAAGGATTTTGCTTTATCAAATGCAACGGTGTTTTTCTTTTCACATTCTCTTTGTTTCAAGCAACATTTTTATTGGTAATTATTATTTACACAAAGATGAAACTATCAGCTGGAATTATAGCACCAAGGATCCATGATCTATTTTTCATACCTGTCCATGCCGTTTTGTGCCAGTGCTGGATGTGTGGAAATGAAAATGATGTTACCCCTCAGGCAATATTACCCAACCTGAATCAAAAGAGATTTCTTTGATTTTTGCTGTGTCTGACTTGTGAACAGCAGCCAAATAAACTGCTTCAGGTTGAAATTGGGAATCTATCTAATATTTACCCAAGAGTCAGGAAACTAAATATTCATTGGGTTCAAAATTAATGATTTTGCTTCCTTTGGAGTCTTGGGGGGTTATTTTTTTGAGGAGGGCTATCAGAGGATTTTAGCTTGTTTTTACAGAGAGAGAAGACATGGCTAGGTTAGAGAGAATTCAGAACCAGCACTGGTCCAAAAATCCTTACCAGGATCAGCTTTCCTAGGAGCTTCCATGCTGTTTCAGTGGCTTGGACATTTAAATGTTTCTCACTCAGTTTTCACACAGTTGACCTGCTAAATTCCTCATCCAAAATCCTCTTGAAGTGGGAAAGAGAGGAGGATTTAAAGGGCCTTGGACATTTATGCAAATACTGACAGCTACTGAGGTAAACTATACTCATTAATGTCATGCCTTTATGTAGCACTTGGTGTCACAGATCTGGAAGGACTTCCCTTCCCATATCCTCATTCCCATTTACCAGCTGGGAAAGCTGAGACACAGAAGTGCCTTTTGACCAGGCATCCCAGCTCACCCCTCAGGGTCATGGTTGTAGATTCAAGATCTCCAGCACTCACAAGCTATTTTTTTACCCACTGGTAAGTTTTAAATATAGAATCAGCAAGGGACAGAATTAATTCGTTTTGAAAGGGGCAGTGAAACCTCAGGCTTCAAAGAACAAGAGATTCCCAAGCAATGGGGCCTTAAGGAGAGGTTTCCCATGGGCAGACTATGCTGGATCAGCCCATTTTGGTCTTCCACAACTCCCTAGGCATCCAGGAGTGTGCTGTAGGCTTGGATTCTGTCTCAAAATGCCCTTCTTGCTCAGTGGTTTGCTCCTGGTTTGCAGCGAGGTTGCAGAAATGCACAAGGAATGTTCCTTTACATTTTGGCATAAACAGGACAAAATTCTCTCCTAGTGGTAAAAGCAAATATTCCTTGTAATAAAGTTTCCAGCAGGAATTCATGTTCAGCAGTTGTTGAAGCAAAAAAACCACTGAACCTTGAAGTGCAGCAGGTGAGGAACAGATCCATTGCTCAGTCCATTCCTTCACTATGGGATCAGGACCCAAAGCTGGGATGCTCCAACAATACTTGGCTGGGCTTGTTTGGCCATGCACCTACCTGCCACCAAACACAAGGAGAACTTAATCATCAAAGGTCAGTGAAGGGACAGAGCAGGGGTGCACCAAAGTTTGCTGTAACCCAGTGGGCATCACTGACCTGTTCAGCTCCAGCAACTCAGCCTGCATCTCCATCAAAAGTTGGGGGAGACATGGGGAAGTTTTTATTGTGAACACAGGCTCCTGCTCAATTTTCAGTGACATGATCAGTCACCCAAGCCTCACACACAGCTCTGGGTCCACAGGAGAACATTTCTGTGCACATTTCTAACATCTCCACCATGGACACTCATGTCAGAGCTTAGCTGAGCCAGCACAGTGGTGTGTGGTTCCCCTAGGACACTGCTGGTACTCTTCACTGCCATGACATGAGAAATAACAGCACAGACTCAGGGCTTAGAGAGGGGAGGTTGTTCTGAAACTCCATCTTGGGGACTGTTCCCACCAGCCAAGGTACCAGCTGCTTTTGGAGACTACCTTTTGGAGACCTGTGTGCCCTGTTCTCTGACAGTTTTGTAGCTGCTGCCCTCCCTTAAACAGAGATCCCCCAGTTGCCTTCATGTTACCTATGGTACAAATCAACTTGTCATCCACTCGTGCTGGTTTTGTGTCTTACCAGCCCATTGCTGGCTGAACCCCCATGCTCTCTTCTCTGTTACCCAGTTAATTAATTAATTAACAGAAATACACAGATATCACTGTGCCATGCAGAGCTGTTCAACAGCCCATAGCAGGGCAGGGCTTTTGTGGCAAAATCCACATGCAAACCCCAGCTCAAAGGTTGCAAGACAAAACTGCTTCAGCTCCATGTTGCTCCAACTTCATTACAAAGATGACCCTTATTCCAGCTTTCTTCTTAAACAGAGCTGCTCTGTTTTCTCCAGGCACTTGGTCCTCATGGTTTGAGCATATAAGAGGGATAAATTTAGTATGCAAGACCTGGAAAAGGTTCTCCTAGGCATAGAGGAGTAGCTTGAGACTGATCTCTCTATTAAAATCCTGACTATTCCCACTCTGGTATTCTCCACTCAGCATCACTTTCCATTTCCCTCTGTCCATCCCCATCTCTCCTCTATCTGTACATCAATTCCACCATCAGCACAGCCAGTTTCTCCTCTCCAGTACCTGGAATAGGCTCTGGGTTTGTACATGGTGTTGTCTCACTGGAGATAAGCCTTTATCACCCTATGGCTTAAGAAAGCAAATAACTTTGGGATGGGGCAGAGATGTGAATCCAGCTCCACACTGGGCAGAAGTGATCCCATAACCCATCACACTCTACTTGGGCAGCAGGTAGGCCTTCTGCACATGGGATGTCCTATGGAGCCACAGTCCTGCAAAGTGCTGAGTTACCTGGCTGTTCCCAGAGCACTGAGACTAACCCCCCTTTTGCTGGTGTGCAGTTCTCCCTGGGAGGGATCTCTGTCTGGCTGCCAGGAGGTACAGCTGGCTCGAGGATGGAGAGGGGCAAGGTGCTGGGAATCACCTCCATTGTGCTGGTACCTGAGTGAACTTGCCTGCTGAATCCGTGTAAAGGGATATCTGTCTCCAGAGCAGTGAAACTGCAATCCTCATCCCCAGAAGGGATACTGGGAAGTGTAATCAGCCAATGTTTGCACATCCCTTTCTCATGCACTATTCATATAGTACACACACACACATATGCATACACAGATATTGAGATGCCTTTGACTGTCCAAATTAGCTGTCAAAGTAGCTTCTTATTCCTAAGGACCAACAGGGTATAATGTAACAGCCACAAGTATGTTCATTGCTCTGCAGGGCTGGTTTAACATGCTCTCTGGATCCCTTCAGCAGTAATTCCTTCCCTGCTCGAGCTGGCATCAAAATTAATGGCATGTCGTGTTCTATAAGTCCTGACTTTTTAGATGAAAGGTACATGGTGTTGTTCACATCAGTATTACAGTGTAATAAATCAATGCTTTCCCACTGGAAGGATTTCAGACGATTTCGCAGCTTGCTCTCAGGAACTAAAAAGACAACCTTTCTGCCAGGCCTTTGCCCCATAAAACATACTTTTCCATAAAAGCAGGAACAAGAGGGGGGAAACCCCAACATTTCATTGCAGTATTGTTGCCTGCTTTGTGTAGGATGCTGGGACCAGGGCAGCAATGCTAAAGTTCCCTCAGGCCTCATCACACAATGTGCTCCACAGCCAAAGCGAGTACAGGTGCCAAGGAGGCTGTGGGCAAAACTAACAGAGGCTGGGAGAGGATCAGAGCCTGGTCTCACTTGATCAAATAGGAGCAGTTCCTGCCCACAGTGCAGTTCACTTACTTAAGGACATCTTTACCAAGTAAAACTTAAATTCCCCTGCTCCCAGGAGCACATGTGTAAGACAGCAAGAGGCTGAAACTTGAAAGGGGAGACGTTTTGTTGGCTCAGATTAGCTCAAACTGCGTGACGAGCTTTCCTCACTTCAAAACCAATGTTGTTAACCTTGAAATCTGCATTATTAATATTTCAACATGAGTCCCATCAGGAGCTGCTGCAAGAGCTCTCCTGGACTCGTGACAGCTCGTCCTGTTTGATTCTAATCATATATGAATGCATGAGTTAAGAAGACATCATTAAAAGTACATTAAGTTTAATTATGCTAGCAGCCACAGACAGTGGGAGCATTGGCTTAATGCAGAATGCATAATTAGATCAGACCTAATCCATTAGATTCATATTTGTTAAAGAAAATGCTCCTCGTCTATAAGTGTCCCTAGAAAGTGATCCATAGGGTTTGGAGGAACAGCACCATTGTCTGGGGGCTACTGCCCTCCCCTCCAACCCCCTGCTCCCTGTCCATCACACCTGAACATGCTGCTGAGCCCTCATCAATTCACTGAACATCCACTTTAACAAAAGCACACAAAAATCTGAGCAAGAAGATCCCCTGGCAGCCAAGTCCTGGGGAGGTGCTGTGGTGGTTTAAGGCATTATGCACCCAGATGTCCTAGCCCCATCAGAACAATTGGTAGATGCAGGAATACAAACCAGTCCTAGGTAAGTACATGGCCTCACAACCCAGCTGGACCAGTGCTCAGGGATGGAAATGGCTGATACCTTTACACACACTCCAGGCATATTGGCTGCAGAGTGGCTTGGTTCAGCTTTCCAAACAGAACCAAAAAATGGGATGACTAATCTGCCAACACCTGAGCCCCCAGGTAATCAGGTAGCTGTGGCTTGGTGATTCTCAGCAGGAGTACAATGGATCCTGCAGCCATGGAGGGATTTCAGCAGCACCTCCCAGCCCAGATCCCATGCCCAGTGGCCTGGGCAGGGCATTTCCCAGCTCCTGAGGGCAGTCTTGGAAATGATGCACTTCACCTGCAAGCTACAAAACCAACAGTGCCCTTGAGGTCCCATGCTCGCTGCCAGCCTGCTTTGCTACAGAGAGGGGGACGTTACTCTGAGCCATTACCTGCCACAGGTTATCCACATTCATCACCCCACAGAATAACTCAGGTCAGCACTGGACATGGGGAGGGTCTGTGAAAGCTGAGGTCTCAGTCCCAGTGGGTGGGTGATTTCAGCTGCTGTCCCCTCCAGCCTGCAGACAGAGCAGGCTGGAAAGGGAAGAGGTGAAGGTCACCACGCAGCACGTGCCTGGAGCTGTGAATGAACACAGGAGCAATTGTGGTTCAGGAGGGAACCCAAGAGCACTCGCTGGCACTCACCACAGGCAGGAGACACTTAACAGCTCAGCTGAGCCCTCTAACACCTGCTGAATATTATTGCTATTAAAATAGTGGCCTCTTGCTGCCTCTCCTCTGTGGAGCTGGAGAGAGGCTATGCTTGGGAAGCTACAGCACGGAGGCACAACCTTCCAGGCAGGGCAGAGGGACAGGATTTAAAGCTTTCTGAAGAAACCTTTTGCAGCCAGGGCCCAGCTCCAAACAGACCACAATTACTGGTAAGACAACAATCCTGAGATTTCCACGAAGTGTTCTGAATAAAGCATCTGCTAACATAAGTTTTGAGAGGGCTTTTTGGTTTGTTTATTTTATTTTCTTATCTTGAAAGATAGAATATCCCTTCCAGCCCTTTTTATCCATATTGCATTCTCATCCTTGCCACCCTCACCCTGCTCTTGCAGGAAAGTGGAACACAGGGAGGTTAGTCTATGCCAAGAGGTCCAGGACAGAACAGGATGGAGGTCAGTAGCCCAGGGGTCGTCCCTTGACACAGAGGTGGTTTCCATATTCTCTGTTTTTCAGGGATTTTATCTGACAGTGGTTATCAGAATCTCAGATTCCAATCTAATAAACATGGGGAAAGACTGGCTAAAGACTGCTGTGATTTTCTTTCCCACTTGTGTGTTGAAGTGGGTCTGTTTGCCAGTAGTCATCACAAGACAGAGTCCTGGCTCAGCTGAGAGTAGGAAGTGACATGGAAAAGACTTGGGAAAACTTTCTGACTCTAAGGAAGCACTTGAATTATAGTGAATTCTATATACTCTTAGCTCCTGATGGACTTTTTGAGTGGGGAAATATTGGAAGCAATATAACCTCACAAGGTCTTTTAGAGAAAACATTGATCTCCCTAAATGGGCAGCAATTGATATGTTCAAAGTGAGCACTGTATGCATGCATGTTTGCACTCGTGTGCATCTGCATGCCATTTAAAAATAAAGCATCCACCCCCCCAAAAAATCAAACATGAGCACCAAGAGCAGCTCTTTGGAAAAGGAAGTGTGAGGACATTTATGTCCTCACCATGAAAGCTCTTTGGTGTGATAATCCATAGGGCAGGATAAAAGGGTAACCCTGGTGCTGTTAATTGTTCTTTCCAAAGGAAAGCAATAAATTATTGCATTCACTGAGCAATCAAAGTGAAATCTAAGTTAACCCCTCTGTGGCCAGCTTGCTCCAGGCTGACCACTGCCATCCCTGATGGGAGATGGGTGATAGCTGCAGCCCTGGCAGCCACAAGCCATGCACTTTCAGAGACTCGTAAGCAAATTTTAGGCTCTAACAGCCCTCTCTGTGCTCCCACCAGACATCTGGCAGGATTCAGCGAGATGTCAGATACCTCCATCTACGCTACAATGTATTTTGACAGGATCCTGACACAGCCACATGACCGCAGTGTGATCAGCTCTCAGGTTTCATTTGAAGAAGTGTTTTCGCTCTGCTGTAAGAGAAATCTCCCCACCCCTCACAGACCATATGCCATTTTTCAGTACATTTGCTGGTTATCCAGAAAGCACTCCGAGAGCCTGAGCACTGCCCCAGTGTCTCACGGATCCTCTTTTACAGCAACTGGCACAGAAAGGACTGCAGCCCCTGTTCCTTTAAAAAAAAAAAAAAAAAAAAAAAAAAAAAAAAAAAAAAAACAACAACAAAAACAAACAAACAAAACAACAACCAAAACAAAAACCAAACAAAACCCCAAACAAACAAACAAACAGAAACACAGGAAAAATAAACACAGAGAGATTCCCATAGAATCGGTGCTTTACAAGAAGCCCAGGTAGAAAGACAGATAATTCCCAGCATCCTGGGTCCCAGAGGGCTTCCCTCTGCTACAGTCAGAAGGTTGCTTCACTGAGACCATTCTGACCCTTCCATGGAGTCCAGAGCTCAGTACTGCCAGAAACACAGGCACATGCCCACACTGCAAACCCTCATCCTTTTTGAAAGGATTTTGCTATGCCATGAGTTTGTGGCAGGGCAGAGAGGAAGGGAACAGCCTGTGGTTTGATGCAGTAAGGCAAGAGAAACTCCAATTCATGTGCCCTCTTTACTGTTGTGTTTTTTGAGGGGACCACAATGTCCCCAGTTGTTGCCTGATGCCACAGGTGTGCTACATGTTAAGGTGCAAAGGTCTGTGCTTAGCAGTTGGTGGAGAAAGAGTCAACAGCACCCCACCCTCAGCTTTAACCTACAAAGCCCGACTGGGACAAAATGGGAGATTACCAGGAGCTATAAAGGTGTGGTGGGAGGGCTTTGCTGGGAGAGCTGGGGCAGGAGGCATGGGTGGGATTCCTGAAGGGCTGAGGAAGGCACTTTGCTTCCCTGATGCAGGGAGGCTCCTGCAATCCCTTGCTGCCAGCATCCTCTCCTGGAACTATCGGAGGAGATGGGAGAAAAGGCACTCGCTTGCTTTTAATACCACAGGGAGGTGGGGAAACTCTGTCAGTGCCTTCCTCCTTCTGGCTTCTGAGCTGTTCTCCAAGCAGGAGTGTGGGAAGGAAAGCTTCCTTATCCCCATTTGTGGGACTGGTGCTTAATCCCTTCAATAGCAAGGAGTTCTTCAGCTGATGACAGAGACAGGAGGCTGCTGTGCAGGAATAATGGGAAGGAGATTAAAAGGGGTCAAAAGAGAGCCTGAAAACTGCTGAATTCTGTGCCCAGGGCCTCACAGAAGGCTGGTGCAAAAGGGAGAGGCATGACATTAACATTAACAGGAATTAGGGCAAGGCAGGGGAGACCTTCTATCATTGAGCAGAGGCAAAACTCAGAAATGCATGCCCTGAAATAAGCAAAACCAACTACTCTGTAGGCCAGGAAATACTTTTGGTATCTATAGTGCATCAGTTAGCGCTGTGTGCCAGGAAGAGCAAATACAGCCCATCTCCAGGCCAGGAAAAAACAACCAAACTCATGCAAGCAGTCTGCAAACAAGAGAAAAAGCCTTGTGTGATTTCCCAAAGATAGATCCTGACAGACTGCTGTGCTTTGCTTTGTTTGTCTGTTTTTCTCCTGGAGCTGCCTGTGTTTCTGAGGGAGGGAGGTGTGGTAGGTTTAATGTAAATGAGCTTCACAAAAACATTTGATTTTGTCGAGGAGCTCATTAGCTAAAATGAAGACTATAAAAGAAGAGTTGTCAAAGTGAGACATCTAAAGAGAAGATAATGAGTTGTACTGCAAAGCATAGCTGGGTGGAAGGAAAGTACACACAGAGCTTCTCTGAAAGATTTATCTTGCAACCACTGTTAAATCACATGAAAAATTGGAAGACTTTAAATTTGGGGAATAGACAGAATGAAAGACTGTGGTTTGACACTGTGATTGAGGGACTGACTGCAAGAACAGTCTTGAAAGAGCAGATGTAGATCTGGGTACACTTGCTGATCACAGTGTGGATGCTTGCCACCAAATGGGACAATATGCTACAGTCATTAAGAAACCTGGAAAATTTAAAAAAGTAGGCACATTCAAGAGGCACAGCAAGAACTCCAGCTTGGAAAAACACCAAAAATGCTATGTGCTGTCCTGGCCAGACATCATCAGGAAAGCTGATCTGAAACTGGAATAACTGGGAATTCAGCTGGTGCAGGAAATACATTCCAGCATTGCTTATGTTTGTGCCTACCAGCAGTGTGGTGGTCACTGTCACCTAAACAGTCCCTATTTATGAAATGCCTTCTCTGAGCTGTCCCAGGAGTGGGTAAGTAACTTTCCAAGTAGGGTTACAAAGGGCGAGAGGGTTTTCCCCTCCCTGGGATAGCTGGGCCAAAATCATCTCTCCAAAAAGTTTTTCAACCCCCCTGGGAAATCTGCCCTGATATTTAGGCAGGCAGGAAAGCAAGGTGGAGAAGCGGGGGCCAAGGACACTTTGAGTTGGTAGACAGGAGAAAAATGCGAAAGGGGAGGATGGTAAAACAGATGCTGGTGCATAACAAGTACCTCTTAAGGAGCTGTGATGGAGCACGTCCCCAAACAGCCGGCACAAGGCGCTGAGCGAGCCAGAAGGAGCGGAAGGTGCTCCGTAGGTGTTACTTTCCTGATTTAATAGGCTTCAGCTGCTCCCTGAGAACGTGCCGGCTCCCAGCTCCACTCAGGGGTGCCAGCTTTGTAACTGGGGCATCGCTCCGGCCCCCGTTGTCAGCACTTCTTGAAGGTGAGAGAAAATTCATACGAGCACCGGGTTTGCTGGCTTTGAGTGGCGCTGGGACGAGAACAGCCTCAGAAATACTATCGGGGCTGACACGTGGGGCTCCTCCCACGCTTTGGCAGAGAGGGAGAGCTCAAAAGCATAATTTGTGCAGGAATAAAACAGCAGCATCTTTGTGCCAGTTGGCTGGGAGGCAGCGAGGTGCAGCAAGGAAAACATGATACGGGTTTGTAATCTCTCCGATAGAGACTGGCTGGCAGTTACTGCTTTTTACCACTTCTGGGTGGATTGATTGTGCATTAGAGGGGGTTGTTTTCTACAGTGCCCTGATATATAAATTGTGGTTTTTAGTGAGATCTTCCTGCAGAGCTGTGGCATGCCTCCATGAGGCCATTGTGGAGTGAGGTGGTGTCTCCTCGCTGCTCAAATCTAGCTTACCTCAGGAGCCAGGTGCTGCACATCCTCAGTCCACACCTGAGGGCAGTCATGAAGCTCTGGGAAGGCCCAAAATGCAAGTTACCTTGGAAATATTTGGAGACCTGGGTGCTCTCCCATGGCTCAAATCAGTTGTTTGGCAATTTCTGAGATTTTCCCATTTTCATCTGTTTTAAGAGAGTAAACATTCCAAGGGTTTTCCCTAGTCCTTAGGTGCTATAGAGCTGAGGAGAGCTGGGTGATAGGAGGGAGCAAGCCCAGCTCACAAGGGGTACAGAAGCCACAATGGCTCCCTCAGCAATCAGCAGAGCCAAAAGCATTTGGACATTAAAAGTCATAGAAAATCTTTCTTATGATGGGATATTTCTTTCACTGGCTGATTGCTTTGCCCTCCTTCCCTCTTGCTGGTTGTCATGTGTAAACATAATGTAAGGAAAAATGAATTCCCAAGGTCCCAGATTCCCCTGTGTGTCCATAACCAATTGTCCTGTAAGCGCTGCAAAGGGCAGAGAATCCATATGGCTGGTGAAGATTACACAGATTCTATTTTCACATGCAGCACAAGCCCTCCCAAAGGAGGAGAGGGAGTGAGGAGGAAGATCTCATCATATCTGACTGATGCTTAGAAACCAACTTTGGATCCCACCAGCGCCAAAATCCCAGGACACATCCCCTTGCTCTGATTTACAGTTACAGCCACGGAGAGCTTTCTCTTGAGAGATAAAAGTGGGCTAAAAGCAGCTGAGGGAGGAACTCCAGGAAAGATGAGGGCAGTGTGGGCTCCTCCTGGTCGCACGGCTCAGCCCAGCCCAGCTGCGGGCGCAGACCTTGCCTGCGTGGCAAGGGCCAAACAACGGGATAATTGCTCTCCCTGCAATACACTGACTATGTACATTTAGATTTCAATTAATTTGCTGGCTCTAAATGAACTACCCCCTATTGCTTTGAGCAATCAAGTCTTGTTAATTGAAAATAGCGTTTATCTTATCTCTAGGAGAAGGCTGGGCAAAAGTAGGGCAACAGAACCCTGTGTGAAGGTGGCACCACGCGAAAGGAGGGAAGGGAGAAATGAGGCAAGGGAGGAGAGCAGCCAGGGTGGCCAAGGCAAGGAGTTCTGCTTTTCAGCTTTTTTTGCTTTTTTTTCTTGATGGCTTCAATGTTTTCAGGGTGTCCCAGTTTGGAAGGGGTTTCTTTTTGCCAAGACTCGTGTGGTCCCACTTCCAGCTGGTTGTGACTTTTGAGTGGGGTTGTGTGTGTGCTCGGGAGGCACTGGCTCCTGCTGCAGGGGCTCATGAACACAGGGTTTAGCCTCCCTGCTACCTCCAATGTTGTGGTGCTGGCTGGGGCTGCTGGAGCACAGGATGAGTAGCCCACATCTGGGTGACACAGAGCATAAGGAGTTGTTTAATGCATTTCCCTGGGTGATGGGTGAACCCTGGGTAGTTGTTCATCCCATCTTTGTTTCCACAGGGGCAGCCCCACTCCCGCAGAAACAGTGACTGAAATGTCAAAAATGTTTTGAAAATCAAACAACACCCAAAGCCCACCTCCTGCTCCATTTCCTAAGGAAAGAGCTTTCAAAAGACCGCCAGCCTTGCTGTGCTGTTTGAAGAATGATCCCAGTTTCTTACCTTTGAATTAAGTTGCAAAGTAAGTCCTTAAGACATGGGATCTAGCACAGGTTTGGGTTTTATTTTTTCTCTTTCTTGGTCTGATTACTTAAACCCTCTCTGAGTTTCCCACCATTTGAACCTAATGTTATCTCATACACACAGTCGTCATCTCATTAAAAGGAAATCAGAGAAACTGACTTTAATAAATTTTAACACCCTGTGTGAAAAATCTGGCAATTAAAGCTTCCTGCCCCTGGACCTTTGAAAGTGACACGTGGCAAATCCCTGTCAGCCTTTAGTAAGTGCAGCTCATCAAAGGATGGCGCACACGGGGGTGGGAGAGGAGGCAGGGGAAGGGAAGAAACAGGAGCATCAGAACTGAGAGACTGAGAGACAAAAGCTGACCCTCCTGCCAGAAACTGAGGAGAGAACAAGCACTATTAGAGGAGGCTGATGAGCCCAGCTTGCTCTGGCAGCGAGGGAGGCAGGATGGAGGTGAGCCCAACCAGGCAGCACCAGGCATGCAGCATTAAACAGAGACCCCCCAAATACAGTTCTGACATGATTTTTGCTGCTGATACTGATCTCAAAAGGCAAAAGGTTCTGAAGAACAGCAAGCAGGTGGTTACGCAGCAAGGCCATGGACCAGGCTGGCTCCTCTGTAGCCCTTCTGGGAAAGAATCCTAGAGATAAATTTATCATCAGGATAAATTCACCCTCCTTGCTACCTACTGATGACAATCACTCCAGGGATAATCACTTCTAATAATGTTTTTCTGGAGAAAGGGTTTGGGGTTTTTTATTTTATGGATGGGGAGAAACAGGTGTTTCTTATCACTGCTGAAGCCTGGCCAGTGGGAAGGAGCTGTACTAACCAGGTGTTCAACTTCCCTGTAATCAGACAGGATCCTCTAAAGATTTCTTGGTCCTTCTAGCTCCTTCTGAAGCCTTGAACAAGTTTTGTGAGCTCTCAATCACCTGATATTTGTACAAATGGAAATTATTATCTTCATTCCCGTTCCCTTATGATTCATCCCTGAAGTGCATAAAGTGGCAGAAGTGTCTTGAAAGAAAGGCACAAAGTATACATGGTGATAGTTTTTAGACAGACTCTGACATCTCTTAATCTGGGGCTAAAAGCTTTGTTACTTTTTTTCCACTTCTTTATGATATAGTCCTTCCAGGATGGCAAAAGGTGGTGAATAAAGGAGATCTTACAAAAAGAATCACTGACTTTTTGCACAAGCAGGTAAAACACAAGCAGTGAGGAACTGATGATGGACTGGAAGTCTTTAGCATGAAGATCCTCAGGTGCCTCATAAGGTTTCTCCTCTTGTGTCTGCTGAAGTGATAACACCAGTGGAAGAGGTTTTTCAGAAAAGGAATAGCCAGCCAGGGACTATTGGCTTGATTGGATTGCAGCGAAGCTTCGCATCAAGCCTGAAAGAGAATCTGTGGAGCCAACAAAAGTTTGCTAAAAGAGGAGACTGAGACAGGAGAGTGTGATGCACCTTGGCTTTTGCCCAGTGTGAGAGGCAGGTGAGGTGAGCCACAAGCTGAAAACGGACAGTGCAGCAGCTGGAAGGTCATGAGGAACTTGCTCTGAGCATGTTGAGGAACCAAAAACCATGCAGAAACTGACTTTTATAAATTTTAACACCATGTGAAAAAGGAGAGCTGAAAGTGGGTCCTGGATAGGTAACTGGGACACCATTGCCTCTTCCCCTCCAGGGGGAAGGAAAGCTGGTCAGCCTTCCTGAACAAAGCTTGTGAAGAGGGCCTTTATTTTGCCTTCACAAGCACAGAAATGCCACAGGAAGACTCTTATATTGAGGGCTGTTGATCCAGCCTTCTTAGAGTACCCAGACTTCACCTCCTCCTGTCATTATATAGTTCCTGTGACCATTTCTTCCATCCCTGTCTTTGCTTTTACACATTTTTCTAGGTGGAAGCCTGGTCTCACTGTGGTTGGCTGTGCTTCTGTGTCAAAAGGAGGTGTCTCCTGGCCAGTTCCTGGGGCAATGGCACACAGACAGCTGGCAGCTCACCCTGTCTCCCTGTGGTGTTCCCTGCCAGATCTCTAGTTCTCTCCTTGGCATCTAGTGTCCACTCGTGTTCAGGATTCTGGTTCCTCCCTAAGACTCGAGCAGTATTTGTGCCTCTTTAGGTCTTTGGGAAAGGTATCACTTGGATTCAGTTGGCCTTTGCCGATACTGAGGCCGGAGGACAGACCATTTTTGGTGACACTGGCCCTGCTCCACGTGTTTGCAGAAGCAAAGGGCTGTGTGTTTGTGAAGTGGGTGAGATGGCATATTTCTCCATCGGGATTCTTTGAACCCTTATAAGAACACAGCAGAACATGGCTGCCCTGCAGCCACCAGCTCTGCACCGGGGACAAAGCCCAGGGGAAGAGCCTGGGCAGGGCAGCACGGTGCCCTCTCCCCTCTCTGTGTAACCCCAGCCCCAAGTGCCCCATCTGTGGTTGTGCTCTCCATTCCCAGCACTCTGTAACACCTCCCTGCAACAGTGGCTCACACAAGGAGGACTGAGCCAGGAGAGCCCCTGCCTGCTGTGTGGCCTGGGCCTCTCCTATGATGAAAAGAAGCATTTCAGGGAAAGCTTTTGTTTCGGCTTTGCTGTTTCAGCAGTTGCTTGTCAGTCCACATTAGCAGGCACGAGGGGATGCTCAGTACCAGTTACACCATGTCTTGCACTGCCATTGCCTTTGGCTTCGGACCAAGATGAGCAGTCCAGGCACCTCAGCTCTCCTGTCCTCCAGATCTCTCTTGGCAAAAGACTTTCCTTTTCAGGGAAAAATAGTCCATTTTATCACACGAACAGGCCCTGCTCCAGCCCCCAGGACGCTGGTTCTTCTGTGACTGCAGCAGCCTTTAATTTCCAAGGCAATTCAGTTCTGGGCAAAAAGCAATCTCTGCACCCCTGCCCAGTGCCACCTGCCTGCAGCATCCCTCATCAGCTGCTGTGGGGGAAATGCAGCTGGGACCCCTGGGGGAGACACATGGGCCAGGAACTGCAGGAAGCTGAGGTGTTTGATGTCTGCCTTATTTATTTATGTAGCAGCCACTGTTTCCACGAGCATCCCTTTCTGCCGAGGAGCGATAAGCTGCTCCTGGCTCCTGCTTGCCCACCCCTGCTGGCTCCATTTTCTGCCAGGCTCCATCTCGTTAACATGCACCAAAAAAGCCCCTGTTCACATCCCTGCCAGGCTGCCCTCCATGCCCTGCCTCCAAAACACTGCCAGCCTGCCATGGAAACAGCCGACAGAGCTGCTGGGCTCAGCAGAGTGTGCAAGGGCCAGGGGAGAGGGATGGCTCCAGAGATGCCCTTGGTACCCACAGGACAGAGATGCAGCTTCAGAATTAAATTCCCTGCTTCCCTCCTCACAGCTGGGCTGGGTATGGTGTGGTGTACAAAGCAATTTAAATATGTGTAATTAAATCAGCGTGCTTGCATGGTTTGCAGCTGAAGGTCGGTGATACACGTCCGAGGCTGCACCAGGGTGACTGAGGACTGAGCCCAGCAGTGCCTGTGCTTGGACCTCCTTCCCCTGCATCACAGGTGGGAACAAACCCCTCGATATGGGCTCTGTAGGGGGCTTGCACCTCTCCATGTGGGTGCAGCCCATCCTCAGGTGTGCCCAGCTCCTGCCCTGCCTCACTATCCTGCCGACTGCACCTCTACATGCCCCTGGTCCCACCATGGCTCCAGTCCACACTAAAGCCTCTTTGCTCTGCAGGGTCTGGGCATCAGCAGTCTGGGCATCAACATCATGGTCTGGGCATCAGCAGTGGTGTCACCTGTCTGGGCAGAGCTCTGCCAGGTGATGCTCCTGCATCCCACATCTTCAGTTACTCCACAGTGCAATACCCCCAGCTGTCCCTCTCCTTATCCCAGCCCATTGCAGTTGAGCAACCACGAGAGAGAGAGAGAGAGAGAGACACTGCTGTGGAGGATAATTTCTGAAAGGGATTTGGTAGCGCTTCCCATCACAGAAGCAGGCTCAGAGTGCCGTGAGCTGAGGAGCAGGGAAAGCTGTTTATCCAGCAGTACCTAGCAGGGAGGAGGATTCTATCGCCCAGGCAACAGTTTTGTTTGTCTCCAAATAGAAGCCAGGCAAGTTATGGCAGAGCCTTTCCCATGGGCCAAGCCAACACCAAGGGGACATTTGATAACATGCACAGATGAGTCTCCTGTGAGCACTGAGCATGGGGATGCTGGAGCTACAGAAACATCACTCTGGTCTCTGAAGAGCAACCCCCTCGTGTAATCAGGAGCTGGTGGCTGCACACACAAGCCCTGCACTGGCAGCAGCTGGGCTCCCATCCTGGCTTGGCCACACAGCTGCTGCTCAACCCTGGGCAAACAGCCCTGCTTTCACAGCACCTGGGAGTAGCGTTGGACAGGGCTGGAGAGGGCACAGCTCCTCTTCAGAGAGCTATAATTAATATTTGGAAGCTGCTGGCCACTCTAGCAATCCCAAACTATCCACATTGTGCCCGTGCCATTCACATCTCTCCTGCTTTGTGAAGCATATTTATTATTATCTTTATTAATTACATACTTCAGTGCACTTAAAATAGGGAGGAGGAGGAAGGAATGGCCAGTATTTTACCACCATGGAAAAGTAAAATGTTACATTTTGTACTTGTTGAAAGTAAAAAGTCTTTCATTTCACAAAATGTGAAATGCATTACTAATTGCACAATTATTTTGTTCTGTGGCACTTGCAAAACAGAACTTGGAGTGCTTTCAGCAAATTCTGGTGTTGAGGAAATAATTGCTTGTTTTTTTAAAAAATGTACTAAATTACATGCTCTTCCTTTATAAGAGTTATTTCTTGGGTTTCTAGGATCTTTCTGACCTAACCATTCTTAACATATAAGAAGCAAAGCTTTGCTGCATTGGTAATTTTCTGGAGTCAGTGTGGACACTGAGGAAAGGAAGGGGCTGAGCAGGGACTGCTCCCTGCCCAACTCCCACCACCCAGTGATGCAGGTGAGCCCCTCTCTGACAGGGGCCAGTCTGCAGTGTGTCTCTTGCTTTCCATTGAAGGATGGCCCCATGAAGGCCAGATGACACTTGACATGCAAAATTCATCCTATGCCCTAAGGAAGTGCCAACAAACATCAGGAATGCACACAGCTGGAGCAGCTCCCGCTCCCAGGGGCAGTGTGGGGTGATGCAGGTACTCCAGCTGTCCAGTAGCTTGAGCAGTGGAACAGAGAAGGACAATGTTTGTTTGCATTCAGTGAGAGGGACAGGGATGGAGCTGCAATATGGCAGATGAGTTCCTTTCACAAGATGTGCACAGGCTGCAATATGCAAATACTCCCAGGGAGGTGGGTGATGCAGATCTTTAAAATTAGAGGCCCTCTCCTGAGGGGAGAGGTGGGTTAGCCCCACCTCTGCAGTGCTGGGCTGCAACATGTCCTTCCATGGCTGCTCTGCTGCAGATCTCCCACCATTATCTTGTCTAGGCAAACTCAATTTAATACAACTATAAAATTAATGACATTGAAAATAGTTCTATGGTCTTTTCTTCTGTGTACTTCTCCCTTGCCACTCTCCCACCACACACATAAAAATCCAGCTGTTGCCAGCCTCAGGTCTCTCTTCCAGCTCTGCCCTGAGCTGAGGATGTGCCTGGCAGCACACGAGAGCGGCGCAGACGAGCGAGAGCAATCTCACTCAGCTCAGCAGGTAAGAGCAGATGTTTGGAAAACTAACCTCTTCAAGACGAGAAGAAAAATAAGTCTATTTTTGTGAGATTGATCTGCTGGCACCAACAGAGCAATCAGCTGGACTTCTAGGGGAGCGGCAACAAACAGCAAATTAGAAGGTGTCAGCCTGCTGAGATTTCAGGCAAATTAGAACGTCGATTTCGCTACGCTGTGTCTCAGAAGCGGCTGGTTGGGCTGAATCAACTCCTTGCATCCCTGCAGGCCAGCCTCTTACTCTGCTGTGGTGGCCAGTGGCCATGTGCTAAGGTGAGGGAGCTGAGGGTCAGGTGGAAGCTGCCACCAGAGCCCCCCATGGGGATGCTGCACCCGCTCCCTGCAGCGCTGGGCTGGCAGCGACCACCAGGACCCTCACGCTGAGCTGTTCCTCCAACCAGCCAAAACTTTGACTTCCTGTCAATTAGCTATATTCTCAAAGCAAGCTTGAGCTCTTTCTGTTTCTCTTAGAAGGCTTTGAAATATAGCTTCAATTACAAACCCCAAAATACCAGCGCCCAGTGCGGCAGGAGTTCTGGGCAGGGAGCTTTGGCTGGTGGGAGCACAAGCAGTGAATCACTCTTCTGATACAGCCTGCAGTCCCTAGGTCTGGATTTTCCTTAATGCCCCCCAATTCTACCTCATTGAGCTGTTTGTAAGTCTCTCTCTCCTGCTGACAGCACGATAGTCCTTGCTGGGCAAGTGAAGAATAGTGAGTTGTGATCAGAGTCAATCATTCCCACGGGAAGTCACGGGGTCAAACTACTCAAGCTGCCTTTACAGACTGCGAGGGTCTGATGACAGCTGTTTCCACCAATCACAGTATTTCAGTAACTGATATTCAGCTGCACTAAGGAGGATCTGAGCACCCCACAGAAACTCTGTCTTTATCCCCAGATGCTCATGTACATATACTTTGAACTCTGATCCCATGGGAATGATGTTCCCATTGTTTTCATCTGCCAAAACTGATATTGCTGCAAATGAGATGGATAATTAAACATCTCTGCTGATCCTTACAGCCTTCAGAATAGAAAAATCCCAGTTTACAACAGCACAGAAGCACAACACCAGAGGAGTACAGATTGACAGCCAAGTTCTGTTCAGGTAAAGGCAATTACTCTGTGATTTTGTCTTTCTTTGAAGTCATAGAATTTTTGAGAAATATTTGTCCTTGATTTTAAGGAGACAAAACTTCACCTGACATTTTTAAATTTAGATTACTGAAGTTTGCTTTCATTCCTTCCCCCATTCCCACTGAATAAAGGCAAGCACTTGCCATTTTCTTGTGCCACTTCTACCACAGAAATTAATGCTCCTTTTTGGCTGAAATGTCTGGAACGAGTTAAGCTACCCCCGAGAAATTACTGCAATGCTGGATGTGCAAGACAGGTGGAATGAAGAATCTACCAGCAAAGTGGGGGAGGGAGAATGCTTTCAAGTGCTTTATAATTGCTAAGATTTTTTTTAATCCTGTTTACATTTAACTTTGCATATTACATTCATATGCGTGGTGTGCAACCAGGTGCAGTAGCAATATACAAAATCCTATTAAGAGGAACAAATGAAGAAGATGGGAGGATCTGGGATGGGAAAGGAGGGGCATTGCCATGGAATTAGCACCTGCTGATTTTCATCCTTTCTAATAAAAAATTGCTTGTCAAGAATCTTGAAGGGGACCAACTACTGTCAGTTAACTATGCACTTGAGAGAAATAATTGAAATGGAAAATTTGATGGCTCACAGCAATCTCCAAAATCTCCTGGCTTCTTGCATTTCCATTCAGTGGGCTCTGCCTTGCTGCAGCTTGGCATCATGTAAGGTCCCTCCTGCTCCTCTCTTGCACTTGTTCTTGTTAATTGCTGTGTTTTTCTACAAACCTTAAATACAAAAGGGTCTTGAGCAGTTCTGGCTGGATTGAATTATTGTGTTAGCAGCTTTTCAACCCTGCCAGTGATGCTCAAAAGAGGTAGATTTTAACCAGGTTTGAAGTTAGAACGGAAAAGAAGGATCAACTGATTGCTGGTCTCACTTTGGGAAGTCTCTCAGCTCACAGAGGCGCTTAAGCATTATCAGCCATTTTATATTATTAGCTGTAGAAATGAAAGTAAAGTGTCATCATCCTTATGCAGAGGCAGAAGTCCTGGATCCAGGGAGAAGTGACTTGTTAAGATTGCTCAGAAAAATAAATGCAAAACCAGAAATTAATCTCCACTTCAGAATTACTTGAAATTCTTATTGCTGCCACAGAAATAGAAGGATCTGCACAGAGAAAAACAACAGAAATATGGGTATACTTCAAGATTTATTTCTATGGTCAATAGGTACCTACTCCCCTGGGCTGGGCTGCATCCTGCACCCTCCCTTGAACAGTGGGTCATGAGAATTCTCTTTGAATCCCAGCACTACTCAGCTTTGGAAAGGAAGGTAAGATGCCAAATCAAGAGGTGAATCCAGGGCTGAATCTGTGTTAAAAACTCCTGTCAGGGATCCAGTGAAACCCCTAGGCCAGGCAGCAGCTGCTGGGCAGATGAGCTATACTCAGTCAATTGAAGGATCTCCAGATCTCGGTGGAAAGCTCTGCTGAGCATCCCTGGGACAATCTGAAGGCATCATCCTGATCCCAGCAACACTCTGGAGACTCTCAGACTGGGAAAAGGCACAGAGGCAGGAACACACCACAGTAGGACCCCACACCTGTAACTCCAGACCTGAGACAGCCCAGGCTCCCCACGAGCACCGGTGAAATCAAAGCTCAGTCTAGCACAAGCCCAGCAGCCCGGCCAGCCTGAGCCTGCTCAGCAGCAGGATCCTTTCCATCACATAAGAAAACATCTGCAGAAAACAGAGAAATGAGAGCTTGTCTGCAAGATATGTCATCTCCTTTCTCCACCTTCAGCTTGGTGTTAGCGTGGAGCTGCTGGGGGACTCTGATGTTTGTGGGAAATGTAAAATCATTGCAGCTTTCATATTGTTTAATATTCCTCATTGATTAGTTTCCATCTCCCTGGAGGCAAGTGGATTTGACTTAGAGCCAGAGTTCGGCAGTACCCAGTGCTGTGGGTGGTATTGAGCTTTCAAGAGAGAGAAAGCTGACAAAATAAAATGCAGAAAATTACTTTCAAAAATAAGGACAAGAAACATAATACCTTTCAGAATGGATGTTTTTTTCCTGACCTGGACTAAAATCTCAGTACTGTTTGCACAAAGATTTAACTCCAAGAGACAGTCAAACACTGAGGGTTTATTTCAGCTACAAACCATGGATCTCATTTGTTGCAGCTACGGAAATGTCATGTGGGCATGGGTTTAATTTTTTCTGCCAAGAACTGGCTGTATTTGCTGTGCCCACCCAGGAGGAGGCTTGTGGGTGCAGCAGCAGTGTGTGCTCTCCAGTGATCCAGGGTGCCAGCAGCACAATGCTTTGTGCCAGCTCCCCACCTTGCCCCTCTCACATCAACAGGACTTTAAGTCCAGCCTGGAGCAGGCAGAAGGAGGAAGAGCTGCCTGTTCAGTTGGCACACACAGAGCTGCTGTCAGGGAAAAGGCAGGCCAGCAGAAGCAGGGCACAGAGCTTGTGGCAGGCCAGTTTTCACTGAGCCCTCATGAGGATTTCCTGATTCTCCAGACCCAGACCACCTCTTCTCACAGAAATCTGTCCCTGTGCCAGATCTCCTGCATGAAGCAGAGCTGCTGAGTAAGGACCTGTCGTTACAGCTTAATTGCCTTGAAGCTTGTTTTGAGGAATCATAGGCAGTAATCTCCCTTCTAATAAAATAGCCAAGAATAGCCATGTCTGGGTAGCTCTTGCTACTTGATTAATCTCATCTCGGCTCCAGCTTCCTTCTCCCAAAGCTTCTTCTACAAAGCCCTGACTCGCCTCATTCCACTGAGTCACCCACAGCACAGATCCCTCCACTCTCAGGCTGTTTCTTCAGGCTCATTATATTTTTAAAACCTGGGCTGGTTCTTTTCCTCTGTCCAGCCAAGTTTATGTTGGGGTCTGCTTTATGAAGCCAGATTTTACATTGGCTGCCAGGAATCCCAGTAACATCCTCCAAAGGGGAACTGGTGTTCCACAC
Source organism: Myiozetetes cayanensis (assembly GCF_022539395.1). Classification (NCBI taxonomy): domain Eukaryota; kingdom Metazoa; phylum Chordata; class Aves; order Passeriformes; family Tyrannidae; genus Myiozetetes; species Myiozetetes cayanensis. The sequence continues at coordinate 9,865,902 of NW_026087378.1, read as the reverse complement.
ATCCCATGCCATGCTGGCCGTGCCACAGCTTTTGGCATTGGCAGAAGAGGAGCCCCATTGCAGCAGTCAGTGGGAGGAACACATCACTCTTATCTGCCCAGTCATTCCCTCCCTCATTCCAAGCTTTTCCCATCCCATATCAGCTTAGGTGAGCTCACTATAATAATAATAGCTGTAGATAATGAAGAAATATCGAGTATTAAATAATCACATCTTTATTTATTTATTTCTTGGTACAGCAGTGCACCTCTGGGCTCCCTTATCTTTTTGGGAGCACCTGGAACTGTGAAAGCTTTAAACTTGCAAAGCCAAAGCTTAAACAGGGTAAATAGTTTTGCTTCAAACACTCCAGAATGACAATACAAAATAAAAAAAAAAAAAAAAGAAGAAAAATCATGCTCTATATTTGGTCTTTGGATTTGTTGGGTGTTCAGGAGAGGAAGGTTTGGTAAGCTTATGGATTTGTACAGGAGCTGAAAAGCTTCTGCCTGCTTAGCAGCCGTCGTTGCACCCCATGCAGAAAGGAGAGAGCTGTTCCTCTCCCAGCACAGCCTGTCCGTCCTTGCGGAGCAGTCCTGCTGGATGTGGACATTGGGCATGGATTTTCCCCAGCTCTACTCAATGCCTTTAAAAATTGCCTTTTAGGCACCTCTTTTTGCATCTAAAATAAAACTTGCAAACTTCAAAATTCTCAAAAAATGACTGAATCATCTTCCTAGAAAAACAATAGTGATGTCAGCGTGTTTTTAGGGTATCTTTTGGAGTTCAAGAACAGGTAAATGTAGCAGTGATGTCAGATCCATTTCCCAGCTTTTCTTTGGGAAGAAATACAAAGATCCATGTGGTTTCTGCAGGCTCAAAAGACAAGGAGCCAGAGAGAGCTTCTAAACTAGTCGTATTTATTGTCTTTCCAGTCCTGACTTTTACAGCACTCCCCAGTCTGAGTTCCTCGTTTTTCAGAGTTTGGGGCTAGCTGGCAGGTTTTCAGTTTCCATCAGTGGAGAAAAAGAGGATGGATATCCCTGAGAGTGCCCAGAAGAGCCAGGGGAAGTCTGTAGGAGGGAGTGAGACAGCGACGTCTTTGCAGAGGAGAGAATGAAGAGGGACAGCTGCACCACAATACAGACCTACCTGCTACTCTTCAGTAATCACCCAGTTGAGCTGGTTTTCCCCCCTCCCTCCTTTTTCACTATTAAGATTTATGGGGAGGAAGGTGCCCAGCTGCATCTGAGTGCAATAAACCTCTCGTGGCTGGTAAGAGCCGACGAGTTATTCTTCCCGCTTGTTAGCAGCCAGGAAGATGGAAGGAAGTGGGAGGAATCCAGAGGGTGAAGTTTTCTAATGCCTCACTCTTCACTGCCGAACCCAGAGCTATTTATGGTGCAATTATCACCGCAGACAGACTCCTTTATCATCCAGCCAATATTCTGGGTAGAAATCCTATTGCAGCCCAGCCACTCCATACATCATCCGGGCGCCGGCAATGGCCGGGTGAAGAGGTTCTCTTGCAGAGAACATATCTGCCAGACACTGCCGGTCCCTGGCATCCCTGCTCACCCTCTATTTATGACCAGGGAGGAGGTTGTGTCCTTCTGCCCTCCCAGCAGTGCCCAGCACGGTGGGAGCAGGCGAGGACAGTGTAGGGCAGTTCTGCACAGCAATGCCAACAGGCCCTTCCCACGGGAATCCGCTCCTGTTGAGGCATGAGAGATAGTTTTTATTAGTAGCACAAACAGCAACAAGTCTGCTGGACTGAGGATGGCTCAGGGCAGCAGTGGAGGGAGAGGGGTTAAGGGAAGTGACAGGAGGTGAGTTTTGAATCCGTTATGGTTTCATAAATGAGCCACAAGACAGGAGAGGGAAGTGAAGCATCTTACCCCCTGGTCTGAAGAACAGTTCCCTGGGTCTCTGTGTACCCCCACAGCTCTAGTGCACCCTCCTCACCTCCTGACTGCCCCAGTGCTTGGGTCAGTGCTGCAAGCATCATCCCCAAGGAGTCAACGTGGGTGGGCAGCCCATTTAGATTTTCTTTTTTCTCTTCTCAAAATTCCTTTTACTCTAGGGAGGAAACTGTACCATTCTCCTTAGTCTGTGCTGGAATCCCTCCTGAAGTTTGGCTGCAGTTCTCCATGGGGCTAGAGGGTCTATGAGCAAACTACCACTCAGCCCACTCATGTGGCTGGTTTGGGAGGAGACAGAGAAGATTGGCCCACGGACACCACCAGTGAAGCAAGGCTTCCTGTTAAATACCCACCTTGAAAAAGACTGTGGTGTAGATCCCCTTCCCCTCCCCATTTGGCAGATGCCTTTCTTTTCTCTCCTTCTCTACCCATATTCACAGACCTTGCCAGGACCTCGATATATCTGGAAGTCTCTTCCCCTGTGTCAAACGTGGGTGGTACTGGGCAGCTGCCAGTGGGAACGAGCAAGAACACACGCAAGGCTGCTGAGTCACGTAGCCTAATTTTCCTGGAGAATTGGACTAAACTCCCACCCACGTCACTGTTTCCACTGCTGGGGCAGAGCTGAGCCCTGGTCTCCGCTCCATCATCTCCCCTTTATCTCTCAATGCACAGAGCTGGACTGCATTTATTAAGGGATGATCCTCAACACTTGCAAGGAGTGAAATTCTTGAGGCACAGGAGATAAAATAACCATCACTCACAGTGCCTGTTTACCTTCTAATTGTCACTGACTCCTGCCTTTTCACGTTCCTGGTGCTTGAAAAGGGGAGAATAGATCTAGGCAACGTAATTTAATACACCAAACATACTGGCTTAATTGCAATCCCCATAAGCCAGACACACAAAACTCTAAACAAATTCGATTAATTTATTTCAATTTGCACAAGTCTCCCTCTCAGACTGTAATTAATGGAGGGAAACAATTAAGGTAAACACAGCCCAGCTGAGAGAGCTGTCCTTGCTAAAAGTCACATTTTATTTTAATAATGCTGTATTTAGATAAGTTCCGTGCTTTTAACAAGTTTCCCATTTCCTCAATGTTTAATCAGTCCGGTAAATATTTTGCCTGGGCTCAAAGGGTTTTGTGAAATCAGAAATCAGCAGGGAGAGCAGGAGGCAGGGAGAGAACAAATCACCAGTGGGCACTCAGGATGAATGAGGCAGTGGGCAGAGACTCAGGCAAGGGGTAAGTATATATACATACATATATATATATGTATATATATGTTCCTATATAACCTCCCTCTCTCTACACCGGGATGCTCCCAGGGAGCATTGATGATAGGTTGCTTTGCCAAGGTTTGCTTTGGCTGGGTGGTGAAGCACTCAGCAAGCAGGCAGAGCCCATCTCTCCCATTCCCTGCAGTAAACACCCACCCCTTACAATCCTACACACCTGGACAGCAGCTGACTGCTGTTCACTAAGGCTTTGACAGCCTCCAAGAGACCTGTTAGCACCAGCACTGGCTCTCTGTGATGCTGTGCCACCCAGGGACACGGTGCCACCTGGACCCTGCCATGGCAGGGGCTGGATGAAACAGTGCTGGGGGAAATCCTGCACCCCCACCACATGCTCAGCCTCAGGTGTGTCGCTATTGTGGGACTGGAGACACTGAGGGTGTTAATTCCTCCTCCAGGTGCTCCCTGGGGAGCTGAAAAGTGGCCCTGAATCAGGCAGTATGGGAGGGCTGGGGAGCAGCCCCTTGCTGCTGCCCCAAATTCAGGGCTCCCTAATTGCAGATTGGTAGCACTGCTGGTGTTATGTGGCTAAATGGGTCTGGAAAAGCCTCTGGAAAAAGCCTGTCAACGTAAATCTGTTTATTAATGGTGTGAATTACCCATGGTCATGCTAAGGCAGCTCCACGTGATGCATCATCCCAGATCTCCTGCTTGGATCCGGGCTTGGCTTTGCACAGTTCCCACGTGCAGCGCAGCCAGTGACTCGCCAGTACAGCAGCTCCAAAATGCCACTGCACAGGAGGCCCAGGCACTTGTCCAGCTGCCACTTGGTCTCTGCTCTGAGTTACCTTCAGCACATGCCCATGATCACCCTGCTCTGCTTTGTGCAGGACAGGGATGGATATCATGGCACGGGCAGCCCGGCCAGAGGAAGTGACAGCACCATCATGTGATCCCAAACACCACCACTGTGTGACTCTTGGGGTTGTCCTGTGCAGAGCCAGGAGTTGGACTCGATGTTTCCTGTGTCTCCCTTCCAACTCAGGATATTCTATGTTTCAGGGATTCTATGGTTTGTCCAGGTGAACAGGCAGGTCCCAATCCAACTGCTACAGCAGTGACTTTGAGTCACTTTTTTCACCACTTGTCATTTTTCAGGCTTTGAATACATCCCGTGGGCGAGTTTCTTGACAGAGACGGCACATCTGTCTTCATTGCTTTCCTTTTCTTTTTTTTTTTTTTCTTTTGAAAAAAGCAGGAACAATACAACCCATCTTTCATTGCTCCAACTGGTATTGCTAAAGGCTGGAAAAAATTAGATGCTGGTTTTCTGCTTTTTCTTCCCACCTTCATTAGCTTTAACATGTACTGTGCTTCTCTTTCAGCACGAGCCTACCTTGCTGGAGAAGAAGATCTGAGCTCAAACAATCTTGTGTTGATTTTCCGCTCTCTCAAGTACCGGCTGGTCTAATTAGTTTGGAAATGCACCATTTGCTAAAGAAAGATGAGACAGAGCCTGACACCTGCTGTATTAATTACTTGCCTCTTTAGCTAATTGTTTGCCCACACTATTAGGCGAGGGAAGTTGTCACCCATGTCTTGATTGGAATAGGAAGGGAGGAAATGGTGCTGTTGGGGAAGAGGTCAGGTTTGGGGATGGTGGAAGTGGGGCCAGTACTAGTGCTGATTTCTGATTTACACCTCCCCAGGGATGTAAAAAAAGGGTGCAGGAGACATCCCAGCATCCACAGAGTGGAGGCTGGATGGGATGGGAAGATGGTCCATTTAGAGAGTGGACTCCTGACTACCAGGGGCCTTGCCAGGTGACCCTGGGCAGCACATTGCCTCTTCCCACCCCAGTCCTTGCCTATAAAACCCAGAAAGGATTCTTACATACAGGCCAGAAATCATTGCTAGTTGTTGATGGGATGCATGGGGGGGGAATGCAAATCCAAGCAGCAGCAAGCAAAGCACAGAAGCACCTCCTGTGCTGCAGGTCTGGGTGGCTTGTCTCCCCTTGGGGAGTGGCACTGGGGAGCCTACAGACAGACAGACCCATCACCTCGTGGCTCTGGCTGCTGTTTTGGGGCTGAAGCTGTCACATGCACTTGCCACCAAGTCTGGGGCAGAGAGGCTGGAGGTGTCTATGACTTCCAGCCCAAGCCATGCAGAGCAGGACCAGATCCAGCCTCTCTGCAGGCTCGTGGTAGAGGATGTAGTGAAGCAGCAACTGCTCCAGTTCCCTGTCCCAGTCTCAGGATGGCAAACTGGCTGGAGTGGGGGGAGGAGCCTGTTTCCCAGCACAGACCTTGCATGCTTGGGGAACTGAGGGTGGACTCACAGTGACATCCTGCATCAGTGCCCAGTGTCACTTCTGTGCTGATGGAGAGCTCAGGGCAGCCCATCGAGGCCAGGGCTAAGAGCAGTGCTGATTTTGGGCCTGGGGGTGAGAGAAGCATCGCCAAGGCTCTGGCAGCAGCTGATGCTGAACATCCCCTCCACTGTGCCTTCCTCCTTGTCTGCACTCAGCCTCTTCCTGACATCTAGTGGGAGCTGGGCAACACAGCAAAGGGACCTGGAGCCAGCTCCAGACTCCCGAACACACAGGCACACACCAGCCCATGGCCAGGCACAAGGCCTGGGCTGCCAGAGCCACCACAGATCACAGCTGGGCTTCAACAGAGCACAGCTGCTCCTATAGAGCATTGCTGGGGAGGAACTCAAGGTAAAATTCTTCATGGAGGCAGTTACTAGTGGGCTGCCAGGGACCCTAATCTGAGGAATGGGAGTTTTTTAGGGTTATGCGCCATCTCAGACCACTTGGGCCCTCTCTCCCTCTGCTGCTGGTGTTCCAGGTTCCCAGGTTTTGAATGAGACCTTTGGGAAGTAGAGGGTAGAGGTAAGTGGGGAGCAAGACACAGATGAGAGCTGTCCCAGAAGGACATTCCCTCTCCATCCAGGACCACCCTCTCATTCTAGAGCCTGTGCATATCTCCCTGGATCATCTCTCGTCCCTAACACCAGCTGCCAAAAGCAAGCCTGCTCCCAGATCCCAGCCCTCTGCCCACGGTTGTAGAGGCAGGACAGGGGCAGATGCTCTCCACAGCATTTGGGGACCAGCCTCCAGAGTCATCCCACACAGGTCAGCATCTCCACCAGACTGGTCTCCTGGTTCCCATCCTTCCCCAAAGCCTTTAGCTGCACAGACAGGCAGGAGCATGTCTCTCCTGTCTTGTTTCACAGACTCACCTTCTGCAAGCAAAACCACATTATTTTTTCCCCTTGTTGCCACCTACCCTTGCTTCACTGTGTTCACCTTGCTGTCTGCACACCAGGAGGTCACCTTTCCAAGTGTCCCCAAATCTCCTGGTAATGCCCAAGTACCTTTATGAACGAGCAGCTAAATGTTAAACACCAGGAACAAAAGAACGACGACCAAAAAAAGGTCTTTATTTCAATGACCAGAAAGAAAATTTAATTCTGAGAACAAAGATACCAATACAAACCACAAAGCACTCCAAGCAAACTGGAGCGATTTGCAGGAATCCCTTCCCAAAGCAGCCAGGCAGAGGTGCCTCTGGTCCCTGGCTCTTCCCCAGTGTGGACGTGGGGGACTTCTCCCTGCATCCCCCCCATGCCACCTCCTTGCTGGAGGGACCCACAGGGAGCTCTCACACCTGGGGAACAGTCAACTGGAGGGGTTGGTGAGGGGCTCAGAGTGGGGGTGTCACTGGGTGAGCTCCCATTGACCCTGTGGAAAAGAAAGGCACTTCCCAAACTTCAGTGTCATCCCCCTACCTGCACTGCACCTGCCCTGGGACTGTGAGGCATCCCTTCATCACCTACCCCTGCCTATCCCAATCTGACATGCCAGGGATATGGCCCTTTGGGGTAGCCATGGTGCTCCAAACGCAGCAGCCAAGAGGGGCAGAAGATGGCTCAAAGGTAGAGGAGCAAACACAGCTCTGAGCTGTCCTCAGCTGTGCTCACCATGGTTCCTGGGAAGCAAGCCCTCAGCACCCTCCTGACTGTTGCTCCAGGCAGGCACTTTGATGGAGAGGAGGGACAGAGACTTCTCACTCCTGGAGAGAGCAGGAGAGGGAAAGGAGGTGGCCCTGGGCAGGGACTTCTCCGGGGCTATGCCCATAGCTGGGCCCAGCTATGCCCAAAGTCCCCCACCCCAGGCTCAGCACAGCAACACATGCAGGAAGAATCACAGGAGCCCCAGCCTGATTTGCTTTCCCAAACACACATCCAACAGTCCTCTGAGGGGGTTGTGGAGCCTTTGAGAAAAGCAGGGATAAAATTCGAGGAACAATGATAATCCAATGACTAAGTGGATGTCACTCCTAAATCGAACCCAAAGTCACTGAAAATCATGGATGGTAGACAAAAATCCCAAACCTCCAGAATTTCCATGGACCAAAGTCGAGTCTGTCCAGAGGGATAGTCTTTTCCCTGTGTTTCAAGACAAGCAGCAGCCAAGCACTTGATCCCTTGACAAGGGGCTCATCCCCTCCCTGCCCCTCCAGATATTCGGCTCCCTGTGACTTCACCCTGTGCTCTTTTGGGGCATCCCAAACTTTTCTGGGTCCAGCCTCTCTCCTGAGGAGGCAGAATGTTCACAAGGAACACTGAATAGGGGAAAATTGCACTAGTAAAGAAGCAGAAAGTCTCAAAAAACACTTTCAAATTAACTCCCTCAGCTCCTCCCAGCCCCCAGGTCCAACTCTGTAACCTGAACCCAGCCAGGCTTGGGAACAGCAGCCTTTGAACAGAGGAAAAGCACCAGTGCTGCCCTATTCCCACCTGCCATGGCACTTCATAACACCGGAGCCAGCAGCCAGGGAAATGGCTGGCAGTCTCCCAGGGAAAGGGGTCAGGGAGCTCAGCACAGCAAACACAGCACAGCACCAAGAAGAGTGGTAGGAAGGGGATGCCCAGACTGGGCACACTTGAAGAGAGGCATCAACTCACCACGTGGTCGTGGAGGTGGTTATGAGCAGGACCATGAGTTTCAGATTCTTTAATTCAACCTTTCTTCTTTCAAATAGAAATTAGGTTGAAGTTGGAAGCAGAGGCAGATCCATCAGCATCAAGGCTGCGGGAAGCCATTGGCACTTCCCTACCTCCCCAGTGCCACCTCTTCCAAGCCTCTAAACCTGCTGCACGGAGCAGGACCATCTACCAAAACCCCTATGTTGTCCTTCAAAGTGAAAGAGCCAAAAACTGAGGCCACCCTAGCACTCAGTCCTCTGCCCTAAGGAGAATCCTCCTTAGTGAAGAAGCCACTCAGCAAGTGATTTTGGCTCTGGAGACACAACCCAGCTCTCCATCCCGGTATCCCCCTTGGCAGTGGCGCCGAGCAGCTCACGGAGGGGGCATGGACGGCGTAGTGTGGCTGCCGGTGCAGCCCCGGCCCTGCCGAGCTGGGCAGAGGGTGCCCAGCTCATCACTGAGGTCACTTCAGGAGGAGGAGGAGGAGGGTGTCAAACCACACACAAACCCACGAAGCAACACCGAGAACCCCGAGGGGTGGGGTCAGACGCGGGGGCTGCGCTCGGGCAGCAGGGGCCGGGTGGGCGGCTGCTGCAGGAGGGCAGCCAGGATGCGCTGCAGCTGCGTGAGGCGGGCACGCAGGGACGTGCAGGAGAAGAGGTTCAGCTGGTAGGACGGGTCGAGGGGCAGGATGGAGATGAGCCACCAGCACCACGTCGGGCCATCCACTGAAGCCTGGAGGGGAGAGAGAGGGAGAGGGAGAGACCCCCCCACATCAGGAGCTGCAAGGTAAGGGCAGGGATGGAGTCCCATCGCTGATGGGAGACAGTTGCTCTGCTCAGGGTGGATTTGGCTAAGGTACTCCTCCGAACGGCCCTTTCGTCTGTCCAAGCTCAAGACTGCTGGAAAAACTAATTTAATTTCCAGACAAGCATTCCCCAGAGAGTCTCCAGACACAGATGTAACCGGTAAAAAGTCTATACTATAGAGACAATGAAATATCTTGTGCATTTCCTTGTTTAAGGCAATGCTTTTTGTTAGCATGGGCCAAATCCTGAATGATCAATGTTTATGGGGCACTGGTCTCACAGAGGTGAGGTGCAGGCCAGGCAAGCGCAGTCACTGGGCACTGCTTTTGTAAATCCGCTCCTTTAAAATCTGAGCCAAAGTAAGAGGGAAAATCTCAATTCAGCTGAAGGGGGGCGAGTCTTCTGTAATTCCTGAGCTCATCATTAACGTGACTGGTGGCCAGGACAGCCCTAGCCTGGGACAAGCCAGCAAGAGCATATATTTCCAATCCACATGGAAACACTTTCCTGAAGGACTGAAAATTAGGTTTTGGGATTTTTTTCCTACAGAATCTGAATTTGTCAGAGGCAATGTAATAAGCAAACAGGATCCTGTCCTCTTAACTCCTCGCCTCTGGCCAGCTATGGCTGTCTCAAAGGATCACAATGAGAAAGGAGACTGCAGACTCGCTGAGATGCAGGGTTCACTTCTTTGCCCATTTCTTTTTTTTCCAAAGTGTTTTCATGTCCAGAAAGTTCCGTTTCTCAGTTCTCATTTAGGAAAAGACTCTGGGAAAGATTTTAAAACTCTGTGCTCAGTTTCCATAAAGTAACATTAAACAGTTTTATGGGAGAAGCCCTGCCATCCCTCTGAGAGACACTGTAACAGGTTAACAGGGCAGAAAAACTGGATTTCTTTTGTTCATCTTGGGGGGATGCCGAGTAAGGAATCAGGGTGCTTAGTGCAGGAACAGCACTGCTTCAGAGGCTCTCTTGGTACCCTCTCTGTTTAGAGAGTCCCTTCCCTCTGGGCATTACCTGGATGTCCTCCTCCTTCTCCGGCAGTGGTCCATGCTGCATCAAGATGTGCCTGGAGGTAAGGTCTCCATGCTCACAGAACCGCTGAGCCAGGCGGTAGGTGCTCTCGTGCAGGCACTGCAGCTCCTGCAGCTCCTCCCCGGCCACCTGCACGGAGGGACGAGGGACAGAGGTGTCCACAGGGAGGTTCTGTGCCACTGCAGCCTGGGATTTTGCCCAGCCCTGCCCTCACCTTCCTGTCCTCCAGGTACTCGATGTCGGCGGTGTGGTAGCCGTCCCTGTGCCCGCGGCTCAGCACCCGGAACCGCCGCCGGCCGATGGTGTCCACCAGGGACCTCCCATCTGCCAGCAGCTCGATCTGCCGGATCTCCAGCATGCAGCCGTAATCAGCAAAACTGGAGGGAGACAGGGAGAGAAAAAAAGGGGCCTGAGCTGGGACACCAGTGACAAGATCTGCTTGTCCTGAAGGTACCACCTGCAAAGGAGAAAAAGGCCTAGGTCTTGGAGAGGGCAAATACAGAGATTCACTCAAGTCTGTTCACACAATCACAGAATGGGTAAGGTTGGAACAGACCAGAGTGGGTCATCTGGTCCAACCTCCCTGCTCAAACAGGGTCATCCCAGAGCACATGGCACAGAATTGCATCCAGACAGTTCTGGAATATCTCCACACCCTCTCTGGGCACCCTGTGCCAGTGCATGGTCACATGCACAGCACACAAATTCTTTCTCATGTTCAGGTGAAACTTTGTGTGCATCAGTTTCTGCCTGTTGTCTCCTGTCCTAATGCTTGGCACCACTGAACTGAGTTACCACTTGCTGCTATGACGGCAGGGAACAGTGAGCACACTGCCTGTACTCCCTTGGATTTGCCATATACCAAAATTACTCAGCTCCTCACACTGCCCTGATGTCTGGTGGTCCTGAAGACACCACCCCTTTCAGTGACATCTTCCCAAAGCCCAGAGAATGTTATTTATCTCATTTCACTTGAACAGGAGTGGAGCACGGGGAGGATGTGTCGTGCAAATACAGGTATTTTACAGAATACTTGGGTTAGATGTCTGGAGACTGAGCCCATCTGAGATCTGGAGATGCCAACAGGAACATATGGATGGTCAGGCTGCACCAAACAATGGCCCATTTAACCCAATGTCCTCTCAGAGCTTGTTAAGAGCAAAGTATAAGAAATATGGCAGTTTTCAAGTGCTCACTCAGAGGATCTGGAGGTCACAGCCAACAAACAGCTCAGAGATGTCCTGAGCCAGAAGCTGTTCCAAGGATGTTGTATTAAACAGCCATCACTGGCTCTGCACAGCTCCAGTGCTGGCCTCATTCCTTGCCTGGCTGGTGGTGATGCTGGAAGGCAGCGAGGTTCCATTTCACTCTGCTGTGTGGGGAACACAGCACCTTTCTGCTGATTTTATCTACGAGGTGCCACGAGATACGAAATATCTCCGAACTACGCGGAATTTTAGATATTTGGGGCTGGGGCAGAGAGGGGCAAGTCAGCTGGGGCAGAGGGAAGCTGCCTTGCCTGAGAGCTCACCTTTTCCCATTCTCATATATGCACATGCCAAACCTCCTCGTTCCGGTCTCCTGGCACCGCCGGATCATGAGGCGGTAGCGAGGCTCGAAGACGTGCAGAGGGCAGGCGATGCCTGGGAAGGACATGGTGCATACGAAGATGGGGATGTTCTTGGTCAGGCTGGGGGACAGGAAGAGAAAACACTGAGACACCTCCCCAAGCTTTCCTATCCCAATGCATCAGCTGTTACTGTGGCACAGAGTAACACTAAAGCTTCCACTTGGTTCCCCAAGAGCCCAAAGACAGACTCTGGCCACAAAACAGCTCTTTGCAAAGATGGTCCTCAACCCCCAGGCGCCCCATGGGGCACTTCCACGCTCAACCAGCACTGCTGTGGTGTGGTCCTGGATGTGAGACAGACATTGCTTGTGCAGAACCAAGCCAGAGCAATGATATGGGATGTGGACAGCCCCCTCCCAGCCCCTCCCAGCCCCCACATACACACACGCTGGAGCAGGTCCCTGCTTACTTGGAGAGCTCTGCCATCTCAGCCCGGTGCAGCTCCCAGCGCTCGGCCAGCTGTGCAGGGAAGGTGGCCAGCATGATGTCCTGCAGCAGCACAGTGGGGCTATACCTTCCAGCCTTCAGGTACTAAAAGAAATTAGACCCAGAAAAAGGTTGGAGAAGAGCAGGGAGGAAGCCCTGAGGCCCTGCTGGCCTCTGAATCACACTCACTTTTATTGGAGCTGAGCATAATTTTAGAATGGAGAAAGTCGGAGATAAAACCGATAGGGGATGTTGAGCCATCTAACAGGATGGGATGTCAGCTCCACTGAGACCTCCGGACACAGCACAGAGCCAGGGCCCATCCAACACAGCATCCTGTCTCTGACAGTGATGCAGTCCTTGTATGACAACCTAATTTCCCTGATGGTCTCATCTGAATCCCTTTTCATTAAAGATTAAATCAAATCTCCAGGCTAGCAGGTTTTCCATCCATTTCCATTTTTAAAAGCAATTAGCATTTGCCTCTCTCTCTCTCTCTCCCTCAGCCCTGTTTACAATCTCACTAAATCACTGTGGCATCTTGTGGAAATGAATCTCTTGGCCTTAATTATCAACTGTCTGGTCATTCCCACGTGAGTGGAGCTGACACTGCTGTGCCAGGTTGCTGCTTATGTAGGAGCATTGCAACTTCCCACCCCAGCCCTGGGCACACTGCCAGGAGCCTGAGCTGGTTCCCTGCTCTCCCGTGGGACACATTTCCTCACCTCTCTCAGGCTCTGTTTGCAGAGGGGGCAGTTGGGCCGGTGGTCCAGGCAGCGTTCGAGGCACTCCTTGCAGAAGGTGTGGCCGCATGGCGTTGTCACTGGCTCGAAGAACATCCTGCAGAGGATGATCAAAGTCAATGGATTGCAGAGGGCAACAAAGGGAAAGGAGTACAGGTAAGTCCAGCTGGGTGCACTCAAAGCTGTTGTTCCCCAGGCCTGGCTCAGCACCCTGCCTTGGACACATTGGCCCAGCTCAGCCCCATGGTGAAGGGGTCCCACAAAGCACTCAGCGACTGCAGACGCCCAGGTAGAGCAGATCAGGGTGGGCAGGGCTGTGGGCACAGCTTTTGTCTATCCCCAGCCTTGTATCTGCTTCTTCCTTTAGTCATCTTGCCGAGAGCAAGAGATTTTGCTTCCAGTAGGAATAACACGTCCCATCTCTCCTCCTATCATTTCCAGGTACATTTGCTCCCTGCACCAGACTTTTGCACTGAAGACAGTGATGCTGTGGGGATGCAACACCATGGAATGTGATCTCACACTGTGCCTTCCAAGCCCTGGCTGCCCATGGCTCTGGAATTCGCTTTCAGTAAAGCTGCACTGGCTGAGCTTTGCTCATAACTTCTCTTAATTAAACGTAAAGGTTTCTAACTGGCTTAGTCCTTTAATAAGAAGTCTGGGCTCACTGTTGGACTTGCACAATGATGTAAGATGAGAACCATCCCAGGCCTGAGCACTGTTACTCATCTCTCCATGGAGTCCCAGCAGACCCCATCAGTATAGACATGGCTCCCCTTGGTTCTGGTAGGGCTGCAGTTCCCCAGACACCCACAGTGGTCTGTAGTCCAAAAGACAGTGACAGGAAAGTGCCTCCTTCTCCCCTGCTCCAAGAGCAGAGCCAGCAACAAGCACTTGGGTTGCTCTCAGGTAGCTCCAGGATCAGAAATTAAATGAAGGTGTCAGGAAAGCCCTGTTCAGAACCCTGACTCCTCCTGAACAGTGTTTCCTGCTCTCAGAAGAGACCTAGATTCACCTAATTCAGATCAGATCTCTCACCTCCCCCACCTCATGTCATTCCCCCATGCCATGCCCAGACCTGGAAAAAGCTGTCATGCAGAAGACCTTGACCTACTTTCATGTCTGGCAGTGAAACACCCATCCCTCTGCCAGTAGCCACTTGCACAACTGTTCCAGGTCCTGGGACACACCAGGAATAACAGCCTGCTTTCAGCATGCCCTGTGGCAGTGCAACACCCAACCCTTCCCCAGCCCTGAGCCAGCAGACAGACACAGGCTCTACCCTGTCCCCTTTTCCACCTCCAGCAGGCACAGGGCTTGGACATGCTTCCCTGTGGGTTTGCAATATCCCCATCGTGGATAGTATTTCCCTGGGAAAACACCCTTCTGTCCCAGCCTGCAGGTACAAAGGGCCACCACTGCTTTTGGTCTTTGACCCTGCTGAACATCCCCACCTCCACACCCATCTCCCAAGGGATACAGACCTAATGATGCTGCACCTTGAGACAGGGTAATCTGAGATCCTCCAGCCTAGCAGAGCATAGCATGCCCTGCCTCCCCTCTTATCTTTTATCTCCACTGAAACCTATTTCTCAGCAGCACTTGGGACTGAGTTTCCTATTAAGATGTGAAGAAAGATGCAAACCAGTAGAGAAAACCCATCAGTTGCTGATTCTTGCTCCTAAAAGCTCTCCTGACAGAGCACTCACCGTATGCAGAGGGAGCACTCCAAGTCAGTTATGCTCAGCAGCTCCCCAAGGCACAGCTGGGGACACTTTGCTGGTGCTGTTTCCTCTTCATCATCTAGTTACAAAAGAGAAGGAAAGAGAAGACAATTCCCCACTTCAACATAGAAAAGCAATCTTTTTTTCCATCAAACCCAAGCAAAGAAAGCCTCTCCCTGACAGGGAACAAGGGATGTCTGGCTTTAGCCACCGTTTGGAGCCAAGCTAGAGCCAAAAGTTTGGTGTAAGTTCACCAGCTCCTCATGGGCATGAGAAGCAGTGACTGTGCTGGCCAGAGATGCCCCATGGGATGTCTGCTCACTGAGCTGGAGCGCAGTGAAAACACCAAATTTTCAGTGCCAAAATGGATTTTAAACAAGCATTTTGCACGAGACAGCATTCTGGTACCTTTGACAACACCTACCTACCAACTCCTGGTTCTGACTCTCCGCCGAAATCTCCAGTTCTTGCCGTCGCCCCGGCTGGGAAGGGGTGGCTGTCCCCTGGCCATGCTCAGACACAGCATCCCCTCTGCCATCTGCCAGCTCTCCCTCCTGATCCTAGGCACAGCAAAGATGAAATCCAGCCCAAACCCCCTTCTCCCTTTGAATGCACAGCCCCATCTGTCCCACCAAGCCCAATGGCACTGGGAGGCTCTTTGGTGTGTTGCTGTACATTAATATCTTGCATCTGTGGAGCAGCAGGAGAGTGTGGCCTTCTCACATTCCTGCTCATCACATGGTTAAAACCTGGGTTCACTATGTCCAGTCCTACCACCTGCTATTTGCTGTATCTGAGCCCAGTTTCTTTGATTTCCCTCCTCTCTCCAAACCTGCTAAATTTGTCTATAAAAGGCAAAGAGCAAAATATGAGCTTTTCTTAACAGCTACTAATGACTGAACTGTTCTCAAACGTGGCCTTTAGATGAAAAAAAGTAAACCTCACTTTTTTTCTTTTTATTTTCTTTTCTTAATGTAGTGTGACTTGGGTGTTTTAAATACAACGAGAGTCTAAAATATTACCAGAATTATTGTAGAATAAAACTGGGAGAGGAATTGAGACAGAGCCCGCTCTGTTTCCTCAGTCCCCACAGCATCAGCTCTGATGGTATCTGCTCTCCTACGCTCCACTACCTGCAGATTCTCTCCCCAGCATGAAACCATATACACAGCCTTCCCTTATCATACCTCCTTTCCCAACACCAGAAAACCCAAAATTGGGATGCCCCAGAAGGACATCAAGCTTCATCACAGACTCAGATCATTGCAGACTCGTACCTGAGCTTGTGTGGAAGATGATGGGAGCACAGGGCTCCCTCCATTGACCTGGGAACCAGTTGAGCTCAAGTGAGCATCACCCTGGTGTGCAGCAGCTGTGAGAGCCTGAGGAGCATTGTCTTGCATAAGGATCTGCAAGGAGAAAGCAGGGGTCAGGGGATGTTAGGAGAAGGAGGTAGGGAGGTGGGTGGACTGCCAGGCTCCCTCTTTCCCCAAAGCAGCTTCCTGCTCGCTGCAGGGTGTGTTTGGGTTATTTGCTTCAGTGCTGGCCCAGTGCTCGGTTGAGCCCTTCAGAGCACAAGGACATCTCCCTGTGTGATGTGAGGGCACTGGAACCCACCATGGTACATTCCACACACCTTCTCCATCTCTCTCCGAGCAGGGTGGAAATGGGGACTGAGTGTCAGGCAATGTTCCCACACCAGCAGGGCTTCAGCTCTTTGTCCCATCTCCAAAAGCACCTTCCCTTTCCTGAAGAAGGCCTGCAGGGCAGAAAAACCTGCAGTGACTATGAGATAGTGACCAGCTGAGCATGAGCCCCTTCAGCTCCCATGTGGGTCCCAAGGGAATCTCCCTCCAGCCTCCTGCCTGCTCCCATCCCAAGCCCAAGCATCTGGACATGTCCCTGCTCCCATGCTCAGACTTGTTTTAAAAAAACGCAAGACTCTCCAAAATGCAGCAGCTGCAAAAGCCAGGCTGACAGAGAGCTGGAATCAAGGACAGACATGGTGACAGACCTCTCAGCACTTGCTGCCTGGGTTGGCAACCTAATAGATCTGTCAAGTTTAGTTCTGAGCAGAATTATTCCAATGGCTAGGAGAATTCAGGAAAGAGGGAAATTGGTCCCATACAGTAAGGTTTGGCTTCAAGTTTAGTCAGCTGATGGGTCTCCCCTCCACTCACCTCATGCTGTCCAGGCTCTGCCCTGCACACAGTGTCCAGGTCCTCCAGTGCCTGCGGATACTGGCCCAGTGCCACAAACGCCTCTGCCCGGCACAGCCGCAGGGAGCTGGAGTCCGGGGCTGGAAAGAGAAATGTTGTCACTTGTGATGAGTCCATGGTGGGGCAGCAGGGCTGGATGAGGCTGGGCAGATATCCCGACAGTGGGACAGTCCCTGCTCTGCTGCGTCACGCTGAGCACAGCCAGGTCCTGCAATGCTCTTCATCGGCAGTCACTGGCCTTATCAGTCTCTGCAAGGAAGTTATTCCCCCTAAATATCTAGTTTAAAACTGTTTGAGGTTCTTTGTTTTTTCCCCCATCTTCCCCAAACAGTTTCAGCCAAGAGGCCCCATCCCCACCATGCTGGGATCTGGGCTTTCATCCATCTTTTTGGGATGTAGCAAAAAGGCTCTACCATACACGTCTCCCCATGGGGCTGCAGCCACGGGAGGCTCTGCAGTGTGATTCACCCCACAGAGCCACAATAACATGTTACCAAACACGACTGCAGCTATGGATACCTGAGTTCCCAAACCACCAGGGAGCTCCTGGGCCTACCTGGCTGCCACTGCTCTCCCAGGGCAAAGGAGAAGATGGGGGGGGGTGCAAGAATCTGCCTCCACTACATGACCTGGGGTTTCCAAGTATCACAGTGCTGGGTGCCCCACATGCTCCAGCCTGCTCCTAAATAACTGGCAGTGAGATCCTCTTCTTTCCTGCCTTGGAAAACCCCATGAAGACCTTCCTTCCTGTCAGCAGTGCCAGCAGGAGAAATGGGTTGGGGGATGTCAGAGAAAATGAGCAAGTAGCACTGCAAAAGCCCACAGTCATGGAATATGGAGTAACCAGGTGTGGTAATGTTTGTGGGTTTAAACTGCAGATTTCCAGACCCACCCCGTCATATCCCAGCTCATGGAGGTGACCTACATCCACTGCTGTGCATCCAGCCCTGCATCCCCCCAGCTCTGAGCATCAGGCTACAGCTGCTTGGGGTTGGGGCTGGGGACCTGCTGGGAGCAGCCCCTCTGGAGAGTCCTCCAGTATCACACAGGTCCTCTCACTGGCTTCCAGTTCCCCGTGGGATGCTGGTAGGTCCAGCACAGGTAGCACTTGTGGTGGCTCTGCAGGCACTGAGGACAACCTTGTATCACAAATTAGGCACCATTTGCGGGCACTGCTGCTGCATTTACTGTGGCAAAGTGGTGTGGGCAACATTGCCTTGTATCTCTCAGTGCAAGCTGGGTCCATGAGCCTGGCCGGCAGCCGATCAGAGATCATCAGGAGATATCGTTGATGATGATGTCTCCTGCACTTCCAAACCTGGCAGCATTTCCTCCTGGCCTGGTTCAAACACAGTGCTGACACAGCTCTGCCATCAAACTGCAGGTCAAGACTAGCAGCTCCATGACAGCCAGGCACAGGAAACATCTGCCCACTCCCCTGCTTATCTCTGCTGTCCTGTGCCCAGGCACCCACTGACCTGCCCAGGCACCCACCACTTCTTATCACAGAGCAGAGGAAGCTCTGCCATGGCTATTTCCTCCTTGTCCCCCGTGCCCCCAGCATGGAGCACAGCCGGACTTTGCTCCTGGTGCCACCCTACCCCAGAGAGCAGCAGAGAGCCCAGGCACAGCCACTCCTGCAGTGTGCCTGGGCCACACTGAGTTGTGCAGCAGAACAAAACCTGATCCTTCAGAGCTGGTTTTCATTGAAGATATTAGCTGAGACCTTGAGGCTCAAGTCAGTGGGAACTTTCTGCTCCGTATCCCATCCCACAAGCAAGCATCCAGAGACAAAATATCCCAGCCCCTAACAACAGACAGGGATGAAGAAACGGGTACAAAGTCTAGAGGCTTATTTTCCATGTGGGCAAATCCAGTCGAACATTTACACAGCAATGAAGTAACTGATCTGGACAAAAATCCCCAGATGTGTAAAACGGGGCAAGGAATTCTGCATTTCTCTTCTGCTGCAGCTATTTTTGATCTATGATATCATTAGACACCAGGGCCATAAGCCAGCTGGCAGCTGGACAGACTCACCAGCCTCCATGCTCCAGGCATGTCAGAGGGCCTCCTGTGTTACGTGTTACAGTGCATTTTTCTCTTGTTCACTTAGAAAGAATGAAGATTAAAAGTTGACAGCTTATTTTCACCCAAGCAAAGAGAGCTGGTCTGCAGGCTGGGTTGAGCAGGGCACTGCAGAGTGGCCCGTCATGCAACACCAAACCACAAAAAAAAACATTCCCTGGGTCAAGCATTTATTAGGGGTTCTGTTTGAAAGTGAAAGGGAGCCCATAAGAAGTTGTGCAGCTGAACGCTCTCTGCAGGAGTTGGAAAACACATCCCAAAGCACCACCCACGTGGCTCAGCCTGGCAGCACCAGCAAGCACAGGTTCACTGGAGCTGAGGCTGTGACTGCAATTTCCTTATTGCCCTAAGCCAGACTTTCCTGTCCTTCGGGATACAGAACGTGCAGGGGAAAGCGAGGACAGAGCTTGCAGTGTTTCCTCTTTATACCCACAGAGGCTTTTTAAAAAGAGGTTGGTACACCCCAGCCAGGTAAAAGCCTGGCAATAAGGCAAGCAGTAGCAGAGCTGTGCACTGCCTTTGTGCTGAAGGACCGGTGTGCAGGGAGAGACCGATGCCTCTGCAGGTTGCATAAAAGGACCTACTTTCTGCTGCCAACACCAGGATCGACCGGTCCGCTCAGCCTTTCGTTTCCAGCCTGACACCTCTGGCACTTGTCTCGCAGCAGGAGATGCATAAGAGCCTTTGCTGCGGGAGGAGAGCTGACTGCTGTCATAGAAACAGTTCTGCCTCCGTTGCCCCAACCCCCTGCTCCAGAAGCATTGTATAACCCCTTTTATTTAAGTATCACTTTCCAAGAAATCCACTTACAGCCACGCATTAAAGCAGAACATCACCACTACCAAACTACCCCCACCAACCCCCGGCCCGATCCTGGCCCTGCAGGCAAGTGTCTCGCCAGAGCTGGTTGCCAAAGGGGGCCAGGATGGGGGATTGACCTGCACCATGGGGATGGCACAGGAGCTCGGCCAAGGCTGTGTCCTCGCCAGGCTTTGGGGCAAGGACGTGTCCATCCCGGACTGGAAAAGTCCCAACCACTTTACATAATGCTCTCCGCTCCCAGGCAGAGCTCTTCCTCTGACCCTGAAATACTGCCAGGAGGCAAGATGTATCTGCTGCTCTTTCCCCTCCAGAAGCACGTGGCCGATGGGACACAGGCAGTGAGCCCCGACCACGGTCCTGGCATCGGGATGAGCAGCGGGGCTTGCCTGGCAGCCCACCGCTCCCATCAGCTCGGGACATGCACGAAAAAAGAAGAAATGCCCAGGAGCTGCACTCCCCTCCCATCCCCATCAGCCCTGCTTTACAACACTTCCACCTTCCCAGGTCTTCCAGCTCTGGACTGTGCAGGCTCGCAGTGCCATGAGGTGCTGGGACACAGTGGCCTCCATTGGTACCCACCTGCTCCAACAGCCCAGCCCGCGCATCCCCGTCTTTGCTGCTGGATTGGCCCCTTGCACCTCGCACCCCGCACCGCATCATCCGCACTCCCAGCCCTTGTCCCGGGTGGTCCTTACCCAGCTCGACCCCTCTCTGCGCCATCCTCAGCGCCTCCCGCGCGTCCCCGCGGGCCAGGCGGTCCCGGGCGCGCTCCTCCAGCCCGGCCAGGAGCCGCTCCCGCTCCACGCACCGCTCCAGGAGCCCGCACAGCACCACGCTGCTCCTCGCCGCCCCGACGCCCAGCAGCTCCAGCCGCTCCTGGCACAGCGGGCAGTGGGACAGCCCGGCCCCGCCGAGGCACGGCTTGCAGAAGGAGTGACCGCAGGACACGGTCACCGGCTCCCAGAGGAGCAGGCGGCAGCAGGGGCAGCGCAGCAGGTCCAGCCCCGCGCCGAGGGGCTGCGGGCCGGCGGGGCCGCTCATGGCAGCGCTCGCAGCCGAGCAGGGGGAGCTGCCCTTAGGGCCGGCCGTGCCCGCACACCGCGATCGCCGCCGCGGCCCCGCGCATTGCCCCGCTCCGCTCAGCCCATCCTCCGCCGAGCTCCCGGCCCGGAGCCGAGCGGACCGTCCCGCCGGAGGGACCCCCGGGCGGCCCGGCGGGGGAGCTGCCCCAGCGCCATTGGCCCCGCCCCGGCCGCGTTTCGTAACGGAGCCCGCGGAACCGGGGCCGAGCGGCGGGGCTGGCCCTGGGCGGGGCCGTGTGCTCGTGTGCCCGGGACGACCCCCGGGCCGGGTCACGGCGGGGTTAGGGGCTCCGCACCAGCCGGGGTGCGGGGTAGAAGCGGGGGGTTGGAGCTGAATGAAGCCTTGCGGGGGGCGGTGGAGAGCTCTGACCCAAGCCGGGCACGGGGTCCCGGTGGGTCTGGGGCAATCTGGAGCAGGACCAGGGTGCAGAGTGCTGCGGGGTGTTTTGGGGTGCCCCAGAGCGTGGCCAGGGCACTGTGGAGCCACCCATGGTATGGGCTGCCTGGGTAAATGGGGTGCTGCGAAGCAAGGCTGGGGCACAAGTCCTGGGGGACACAGGGTGCTCTGCGGTGGGGACAGGAAGGTAGGATGCTCCGGAGCAGCTGGGCACAGGATACCTGGGGTACCTCAGCTGGCTGAAGCTATCCAGAGTGGAACTGGGGTGCTCCAGAGAAGGGGAGGCTGATGGGGCTGCGGTGCACCAGGTGTTTTTTTGCAGACCCCTCCATAGAAACCCATCATGTCAGGATGTTTTGGGGGAAAAGGTGTCCCTCCAACACCTGTGGTGTCTTCCTCAGCTGCTCTACTTATCTAGAATTGAAGGAGTTCAGACCTTGTATGGAGACAATCCCAGCCCCACTCACGGACCCCCAGGATGGGCTCAGTGTCCCAAAGGAGATGTATCCCTCCACCACACAACCATACATCAAATGGGTCAGCAGCTTTTGCATAGCAGGTGCTGAGAAAAACAGCTCATATCAAAGTAGATCAGACTTTATATAAGGATGATGCACATCCCCCAAGGGCTCATTTGTGCGTCCCCACAAACAAACCAAACCCATGCATGCACTGGAAGGGATGCTCGGGGAGGGGGATGACCAGCAGGACATGAGTGCTGGTGAAACCCATGCCCCACTGAGGGAGTGGCTGGCGGAGGTCTGAGCTGTGGAGCAGGTTTTGTTTCAAAATCTACTGCAATTGCACTAAACAGCTCATGGGTGGTTTAAAAAACTCAACAACTAAGCATTTTATGTGCACTTGGAAGGCTTCACTGCTTTCTCCGTTATCTTTTTAAATGATCCCTCCAGACTGGAGAAATCTCAGTCAGTGTTTGGCAGCACAGCCCCAGAAACCTGAGTATGGCATTAGGAACAGAGTTGGGGGTTTGTCCCCAGGGACTATGCCCTGGGGAGGGACATCTTCCATGTTCCCCATCCACAGAATCAGTCTTTGGTTCCCCTCCGATACAGACCTTCCCCTTCACTTCCCCCAGCAGTTCTCCTATGGGCATTTCTCAGGTGGGCAAGGGTCATTTACACCAGACACTCTCCTCTCATGGTTTATTTTTCTCCATGACTTGTTTTTCCACCAAACCTTGGCTATTGAATGAAACAAACAACTGCCAGCAGGGAGTCCTCACCATTCTTACCTCCAGATTACACCTCAAGAAGGGCACGTTCATGGCTCCTGAGCCATGAAATGAGGGTGTCTTTAGATACAGTGGCCAACATTGCAGTGATGTGTTTGAAGAGTGCTCCCAGAACCTGTTTGTGTGGCTCAGCCTGGGTGCAGCAGCCCTTTGCCAGGGGCAGCTGGAATCAGGTGAGGAGCGTAGCATCTTTCGTAACCCCAGCCAGTTCATTCGTCTGGGAGATACCGGGCTGTTTCACCTGGGACCTGCCTCATTCTTTTCCTCACCTCCTGATTCACTCCACAACCATTCTCACGTGTGTGGGCTCTCCAGCACCTCGTAAGCAGCGAGGATGTGCTGCTGCCTTTGCATAATACAGTTTAAAATCAATCAACCACGACACACAGGTCCACTGCAAACCAGGCTTCATTAGCACCAGGGCAAGAACAATTTGTTTTCTTCATTCCACCCAGAGCTGAGCTGGTTCTGAACTCCGAATGCCTTCTCTTCTCACTGCCCCGTGTTTGTGCTGACTCAGTACATAACTGCGAAAGGGAAAAAAAAGCTTTAAATGTTTAATGCTAACCATTCTGCTGGCCAGATGAGAACTTCACGTGTTGCATAACAGAGGACAGACGACACTGTGTTTAGGAACTATTTGCAAAGCACATAGGATTTTTTTTTTTAGTTTTTTTGTTTTTGGTTTTTTTCCAGTTTGGAGGTGGGAAACCCCTCGGGTCAGTGCAGGGTGAGGAGTTCCAGGTGTTGCTGCAGGGGAAACCAACTCCTCCTCTGGCTCCCAGCCACACGTCCGCTTGTGCTTCGGCTCCAGTACAGCCTCATTAATGTGGTCCAGACTGCTGACAGCCCAGCATGAGGATAAGGGATTTCACACCAGCTGTGTTTGCTCATTTTTAGTGCATAAATGTTTATTGCAAGCGCTGACACTTGTTTTTGACACACTAGGGATTAAGGAGTGGCTCTGAGGTGACAGCACCTTCCCAGTGTTGCCTTTTTTCGTTCAGAGAGAGTGTATGCTCCTTAGGGTGTCTTCAAAGGCACCACAAGCACTTGTAAACAGGAATAAGAACCCTGAATGTTATGACTCCTTTTCCACACTGCTATCCCCACTCTGCCCACCAGCCTCCTCCTACACCATCAGACCTGAAAGTCCTGTTGCACAGAGGTAAAACAAGTTTCTCCATTTCCAAAGCCAGGGAAGGAGGAAAGCCTTGGCATCCCAGCCAGGGGGGAGGAGTGTTGCTATAAGCAAGGGCCATGTGGGGCTGACAGTGGGTTTTCTAAGTGCCAGGCAGCCTGCTGGGTCATCAGGAAAAGAGCCAGGGCCAAATCCAGTCTCAGCACCTGTGAAAATCCACTCATGGTTTACTCGTGGCTTACAGGATCCTTTCAGCAGTGCTGCACCTGGGTCCTGGCTGCCTGCAAGCCTTGAGAGTTGGCCTAAGGAATTATTTTTACACTTCAGTACGTGCAAATAACATGTAGGGAGTTATTTGCATCATCCCCCTCCCAGCCTGTCAACAAACACATCAGCTTCCTGGAACTTTTTGCTTTCTTTACATCATTTATTTCTAGATCCAGGATGTTATTTAACCACCAGGTTTGCCACATGTGGTTCAAAGCCGGTCCTGGGAAATGAAGCAAAAGGAAGTGGAAGCAGGTGGTGTGGGAGACTCTTTGTCCACAGTCACAGCACATCTTTTATAACAAGCACTTTTTCTCTCAGGTCTCTAAGGGGACCTGCTCCATGCCTGGTTTTCTCTTGGCAGAGGCGAGCAGATTGCCACACTGCTGCATGAGGTTTGGGATTTGAGGTCTGCAATGTGCTGACCAGGCGTTGGGCAGGGAGCAGTCATATAAATTACATAGTACTGTTCCCAAGTCCTGAAACTGCTGCTTGAGAGATCAGAGAGGTCCTGACTCTCTCAGTAAGAAGGACCAGATGTAAACAGGGTCAGGGAATTAAGAAAACTTTAGTATTTTTTCCTTCTGACTCATACAGGCTTTGCCTGAGGCAGCATCATTCCTAGAGAAATGAGTTGACTTTCACATGGATTGGTGGGACACAGAGCTGCAATGTAATGTTATCTCACTGTTCATGTAACTGGGCTTATGTCTGAAGTCCTGGAAACTGGAGAGTCACAGCAGGAGAGCCCAGAGCAGTATCTGACTCATTTTGGTCTCTTGAGCCAAACATCTTGGCAAAGAGGTTGGCAGAACATTACTGCTCAGTCTTGAAAGCATGTCCACATAAAATGGATGGAGATGTCTTTTTCCACAGTCACGTACAAACCACATAACCCTAAGAAGAGAGTACAGGGAAAAGCAAGATCACAACTGTCCCCACTATCCAGAAGGAAGCCCTAGGATGGCTGACAAGACCATGACCTGTGGTGCAGGGTGCTATAAGGTTGCCTTGATGCTTTGCAGTTGTTTCATTGGTGTTTTAAGGGCAGCTGTAGGAGATCCCATGGAGGAACCTGAAGTCAGCATGGCTTGTTCTGCATCACCTAATCCCAGGGTGCAAAAGGACATGGATAACATAACCAAGTGATTCAAGGAGGAAAAGTCATAAGGAACCCACTCCCTGAGGACATTGCAGCAAGGTCCACCACTTCCAAGGAGGTTGGTGTCCACAGGGAGCTGCATCCAAGGGGCCCAGACCTGGAGGTCACATCACCCACTTCATCTTCTGGATGGGGAGAACTGATTTGCGTCAGCTTTTTCTGCAGGGTCAGACAAAAGTTGCCAACTTCCCAGGCTGCTGCGTGTCCATGTTCCTGACCTGGGACGTGTAACAAGGAGTGACACTATGGTGGCCCATCACTGGAGCTGGGAACTCACCAGGCTGCCCTGCCCCACTCATTCCCCAACCCTTGGCTCCTTGCCCCAGCCAGAAGCGAGTACATGCCACCTCCCTCACTTCTTCCTTTTTTCACTTTTCCTGTTTAGCTCCCACCCACCTGACAGAGATGCCAGCAGGGCTGGCAGGGACCCAGCACTGCCTTTGCACTTTGCCAGAGGAGGCTGCAAGTGGCAGTGGGTGGGTTCTGCAGGTGGCAGAGCCTGTTCTGCAGGGATGCCTCTGTCCTGCCATCTCAGGCCACGTCCAGGGTCAAGCTTGTCCCCCTCATCCCACACCTAATGGGTCACAGGAGGTGCCACTGGCAAAGGAGCCCAACTCCCTTTACAGGGCACCAACTGGAAGCAAGTTGGCTGGTGCCAGAGAGGTTTGCAGGGCAAACATGGACAAGCACTGAAGTCCTGCAGCTGAGCATCCCCTCCATGAGTACTCTGTTCCCCAATGGCCAAGAGCTGCTGGATGAGTGCTTTCCCAGGCTGCACTGCCTGGGGGGGCTGCAGATCTTTCCCCTTCTCTCTGCTCTTGGTGTTGGTTCCTGTACAGACATTTTGCCAGATGAGCTTTTGTGTGTAGCTTCCTCATCCTCTCCTTCCTCCTGTAGGTCTTTATTCCTTCAGCTCTAGCATCTCCACCACGACCAGTGGTGGTGGTGGTGATAACTCACTGTTTTTGGTGAGGACAAAAGAGCTCTTGCAAAGCTCAAATTCCATCTAAGAGCCATGGCTGGCCATGGGGAGAATGAAGCCCCTTGAAGTTTCGGGGAGCAGTGCAGAGGGCTGCTCAGGCTCTTCCTGCAGTTCACCTGCCCCACAGGCGCTGGGCTGGATTTCAGGCAGGGTGAGCAGGCCTGTGTCTCTACCACAGTTATAAAGAGCTGCCTGTAGCAGACAAGTATTTTGTCTGTGCCTTTTTATCTCACAGGCTGGCTTGCCTCCACCTCTCGCTGTACTTTGAACAGCAGGTGAATCATGTTTGGGTAAGTCAGTCATCGCCCTGCCGCCAGCTCGTCCTTTCATAACGCACAGACGTCACGGCTTTTAAAGAGGTCAAGTTGTTAGTACTCAGCAGATTTGTCACCCAGAAACCTGTCCTGGTGGATCTGCCAGATCAAATTGCAGGTTTTCCTTTGCAAGAAGCCTGGCACCATTTCTTTGTGTGTTTTAGGAAGTTATTGCAGTGGGGTTTGGGGAGTAAAGAGCAGACACAGAGTCCTGGAGGGGTTTACAGGGGAGAGGAGGGTGCTGTGAAAGGTGTGTATCCTTAGGCTCATTTTTGTGAAAATTAATCCCAAGCAGTTTAGTGAATAAAGCTCTGCTATAACTTCTAGCTGCTAATTTACATAACAAAAAGTTTTAATTTACAAATTTTCAGAAAGGAAGGACAAATTGCAAAAGGATGCAGCAGAGAGAGGAGCAAGTGCAGGTGCTGTGCAGGGAGCAAGAGCAGAAGTAGGAATTTCACCTTCCAAAACACCTCTCACTTGCACAACTCCAGTTCCATTTGGGTTTTGCTTTTCTTCTTACTCAGTGCAAAAATAGAAGAGTGGTTTCATAGGAAACCTCTGCCCAGCACTGTGCAGAGATTAGCAGATCATAAGCAGGGCTGCAGGAATCAGCTTTTCTGGGAAAGTCAGGATTTCTAACTGTTTCCGTTTTTTAGTGGAATGAAAAAGCAGCTTGAAATTTTCCATAAAGAAGGTCAGTTAGGAACAGAAGAAAGATTTCTTTTTGATCTCTACCTTAAAGAGCCTTGTTTCTCTAATAGGACGCTTTATATAATAAAGCTCCCAGAAAAGTTTCGTCACAAAATAAAAGTCCAACCTTTCTGTTCTGAAATCACTAGCATTTATAGAAAAATGCCTTCATTTGTGGGCATCTCTGCATGAAATGGTGGGGCAATCAGTTCTTTTTCCACACCTAAGCTCTCTGGGCATTTCTGCTGCTATGAGGCTCCAGACAGCCACGTGCCTTGTGGGATACCTGCAGGTAACCCCCAGGAGCTGTCAACAGGGGCAGCACAGCCCCTCCTGCTCCCCAAGGACCAGCCAAAATTATTATATAAAGAGGAATAAATTTTTGTAAACAAGACTTGCTTAAGTAACTCCACAACTGCCAGTTCCTCTTGCTGGTCTTCTTTTCCTACTCCACCCTTCCAGAGCCTGCTGTGATGGGCGTTCAGCACAGCTCTGTCCACACTCCTCTCCCAGCCAGCTGAAGGCACATCAGCGCCAAGGAGCCCCCAGCTGAACCTTGCAGATGCTTCAAGCAAAATGGGGTGGTTAAACAGCCTGATGGAGTCAGAGCTCATGCCTGGGAAGCTGCCAGCTGTAATGTCTGTGGGCAAACACCCATCTCAACACACCGAGGTCACGGTGGGGATGTGTCCCTCAGGACAGCTACTGCACTGCTGTGGCTGAAGGTCCTCAGCATCCCCAAAAGCCTGATGTTCCACCTGCCTTTTTTCTCCTCCACTTAAGTGTTTTCAGAGTCCTTATCCCCGTGGCTGGCATGAATGTTCATGCTATACACCCATTCATGTCACCCGGCTTCAAGCCAGGGCTGAGATGAAACAAGGACTTGGGAAGACCAAACAACTTGAAATGGTTTTCACCACCACAGCTCTCTGGGGAAACTTGGCCAAATGCAGTCCAAATGAAGGCAGCACACGGGCACAGAGGGGAGCAGTCTGTGTACCAGGTGAGGTGCCAAAGGCAGGATGGAGAACCTCGGCTGCCGTAGGAGACACCTGGATGTTCGCCCTGCCGAACCCTGGATGTGTTTGGCTCTCTGCCCTTGTGCCACAGGGATCCAGCTACGCTTGTAATATTTGCACAGAATGTAGCATGGTGGCCTGAAGCAGGGACTGTAAAACAAACAGCAAACAGGAAAGCTCTGCCTGGCTTGGTGCTCACCATCACCCAGCAGTGCTGGTTGTACCCAACGCTGTCCCTGAGCACATGAAGATCCTGAGATTTGGGGCAGTGTGAGGACATGGCAGTGGGGTCAGCTGCAGACAGCCATATGCAAGCTCCACCCACTTTGTGAGCTGGGACAGAAGGCACGGAGGACAATTCTAGGGCTTTTAGCTTGTTAGGTAAAATATTTGTCCACTGGAAAGAAGAATCTCACTCCAGTAAGATGCAACACCTCTCAGCTCCACCTGAGCATCTACAGGCATGCTTGACCTCAGAGTCTGGCACAGCATGCTTGAAAATTTCCAACCTTTAACTTAAACAGCAAAGGCAAGGCCTCCACTTTTCATGGCCAAACACAGAGAATTTATTCCAAGATATTCCCATCCTATGGTAGAGTGGCTTGAGGGGACTGTAAAATGCTGCAACTCCATATACTATTTGAAAATAAGTTGTGTCTCGTGCAAGAGTCCTGTGTACTTGCACAGAGGGGAAAGTAAAATATGTAAAATAACCCCACACCGGATTATTTTACATTTATGTACCCAAGGGTTCATGGAGCAATAAGGAAGTTAAAATCAGTCTTTCCTTGCACTAGCCAAACCAACCCATTGAAACCCAGTTTAGCTTTGGGGGCTGTTTGTTTTTCTCATCTTCGTTTTCCCTTTAATCTTTGTGCTAGATAATTAAGACAACATTCCTCAGCATCTTTCCTGCTGTTTGTTGGGATTATACAAGAGCTGGCTGCATTTGTTCTGTGAAAACAACATCCAAAGCCACATTCTGTGGTTTTGAATAAAATCCTCTGCGGTGCTGACTTTAAATCTAAAGTTTGTCTGAAGTCTGCATTACTCAGGAAAATACCCATAAAAATAGACTTCTTAAGGAAAGCAAAGCAAGGCAGCGACGCAGCTTGTGCCCAAGATGCCAATGAAGATTTTATTGATGGTGAGACTTCTGGGCTTGACCTAATACCGCCGGCAGCAGTGGTGGGCCAGATGCTGGTCCTGTCCCCCACTCCGAGGTTCCTTTAGCTGCCGGTTGGACCCTGCCAGCAGCCCCTACCCCCGGCTGGTGCCCTCCCTGCCCCCGGAGCGCTCCGGGCCCCCGGTGCGCTCCCTGCCCCCGGAGCGCTGCGGGAGCCTTATAAAACAGCCGAGCTGTTATGAAACCCGTGGCCCCGCTGCCAGACGTTCCATCCCCGGTAGATGGCGGTGCCAGCTCATTTTTCCTAATTTTTTCCCCTTATTTTTTTTTCCTGGCGCTGCGCCCGGTGCCAGCCTCCGGCGGCTGCCGCGGGGCTAGGGCTGAGCTTACGTGTGGCCCCTGCGCTGGGGTCAGCACTGCAGAAAGAGAGGGGTTTGTCGGGGTCTTTTTCCCTCCTATAACTGCTCTTCGTCAGTTTTTGATAAATCTCAAATCAGGTATGACAGCTCCAGCACAGCCTCAGGCGTCTGGAGCCGCTTTCATGCAGCTCATCTGTCCCTGCTCAGGCTGCTCCATCCCACAGCAAGAGGCCTGCAGGGCATAGGGAGGTTTTTGGTGCTTCCTAACGTGGTGTGACTATGCAGAGCCAGGCAGCCAGAGAGCCTGGATTTTTCTCATCATGGTCTTGAACAACATCCACTCAGGCAGATCCCAGTTCCCCACCTACTGCTTTTCCTTGGCTGTTTCCTTCTCCGGAGGGGAGGCAGTGTGACCGGATGAATAAACAGCATTTCTCTTTGGAGCCCACAACATCTTTATTTGGCTAAGAGTGGCCCAGACGCCCTCCAGCACATGCTGCTACGTGTACATCACCACCTCCTCGGCGAGCCCAGGGCATCCGCTGCCACTCCAGCAGGGAAAGGCTAATCCTTGTCTTCCTGCTCATCATCTTTGTCACTGCTGCGGTCCTGGGGCAGGGACACAAAGAAAAAGGACAGCATGTGAGGGGAGTGCTGGGTGTCCCAGGCCCTGGTACCTCTAAGTATTCGACAGCATCCACACAGGGGGTTCAGGTGCAAACCCCACAGGGCTGGTGGGCAGTGGGGCAGCCAGGCCCCAGCATGGAGCTGGGGGGATTGTTACCTCCTCCAGGTCGCTGTCGGAGCTGCTGCTGCTGCTCCTGTCCTCTTCCCCATCTCCCTGCCAGGGCAGAGAGAGAGAGGGACAAGCATCACTGGGGACCCTGACACCCCATTTGCTGTTTGAGCTAGAGCCTTGAGACTCCTGGTCCTGTGGGTATCTAGAGCCAGGCTTTGCACCACTGGTGCTGCTGTGGAACCACGTGTGCCCATGGCCCTGCAGGGAACTCCAGAGCCAAGAGCAAGGATTGGGTGGCGTGTGCAGTGCGGGCAGCATCACTGTCCATGGCAGTATTTCATTTGGAAAGGAAAAGGAGGGAGAACTAGCTGAGAATATTGGGAGAAAAGAGACAGCTGTCTCTCAGTGGAAAAGCCACACAGAGTGTGATTTCTAGGCTGTGGATGGCATAGCTCCATCCACCACAGGCGTGGGGTTGCTGTGGGTCAGACATGGCTTCCCTTCACAGCCAGGATGAAAATGGTTCTGCAGAAAAATCCATCATTCCCCTACCTTTTCCTCTTCTTCCTCCTCCTTTCTCTTCTGCTTGTCCTCTTTTTCTCCCTCAGCCTTTTCCTTCTCCTTTTCTTCCTTCTCCTCTTTCTTGTCCTTTTCCTTCTCTTCTCTCTCCTTGTCTTCCCGTCCAAACCCTACAAGGGCACAGAGGAAGGTTCATTGCCAGCATCCAGCACACACAAACCCAGCAGGTCCCCCTGAGTCCGCACCAAACACTCACATTTCAGGATTGTCGACATTTCACTGAAGCCAAAGAGCTCTGGGGCACAAGATGGTCACACCAAAGGCACAGAGAGGACCTAAAGGAGCAGCTGGAGAGTCGAGAAAGGAGAAAGGTGAGCTTTTCAGGGGTGAAAACACCTCCCTGGACTGTTCAGTTTTTGCAGAGGTGCACTTACTATCCCCAAAAACAGCAGAGAAGGGGATCAAACAGTCTGTGGCCTCCACAAAAACCAGACCTTGTGCCCAGCCAGGCAGCCCCCATTTCCCGAGGGAAGCAGCAAGTGGTGAGTGATAGAGGCAGAGAAATCTCAGGGCAAATGGGCAGGGAGATGCCTTAAACCTCCCATGAGCAGGTACAAATTAAGGCAATATTTCATATTACATGAAGATGAAGCAATAAAGAGCAGGTGTGGGGAGTCCTAGGAATCCCCAGCAGAAAGGAGACCTTCTCAGGGGACAGGCTGATGTCAGGGAGGGAGATGGAGGCAGCAGCAAGCAGAAGACAAGCTGAGAGCAAGGGTAAGAAAACTCCAAGCATTGATTAGATGCCTGAATGGTGGCAGATGGGAAGAAAGGAAAGAAAACAACTTGCTTTAAAAATAGCAGGCCCAAACAAATCCCATGAAATAGCCCAGGCAGGTCAAGCCCTCCCTCTCATGCACAAAGAGCACAACAGGGCAGCAGGGGCAAAGGGATCATGTCCCTTCTGCTTGCAGGGAAGAGCAGGGTCCTTCCCTGCCCCAGCAAGTAATTAGGAAACAGCTTCTCTTCCAGCCAGTGATGGAGGGAAGCAGAATATTAGTGGGTTTTTCAATGGTTGGTATTAGTGGCTCTTTTAAAAGAGTCGGTTGCAGCCTCTGAGCTGATAATGTTGATTTGTATTTTCTAGACAGGTTTTTAAACCCCCAGGATGCTGCAGGGGAGGGGGAAGCAGTGGGGTTTGGGGTGGCATCAGGGGAGAGACAGGTTCAACAGGGAGAGAAGGAGTGTGGGATAAAAGACGTAATCAGTGCAAAGTTAAAATCTAATTAATAATGAACAGTAATCTAATTCATCTCCGTAATTAAGAACTGCAACTACTAATTGAAAATAATTACATTTTAATCTAAAATCATTAAAATAATCAAACGTTAACAAAAGAAAAGGCAGCCCCTGGGAAGGTGCGGGGAAGGTGCAGGAGGTGTAGCTGATGCCCTGATCCCAGGGTCTCCTCACCAAAGCTGCTCCACAGCTCCTGTGGTGTGTGCCCAGCCCCAAATCCAGGAAGATGCCCTTGCCTTGTGCCTTCACTGCCAGAGGGGAGCAGATAGGGAAGGCACATGGTACAGAGAGGTGGACATCAAGCTTTGCACTAGGAGATGGGCAACCAGACCAAAGCCCAGCAGCCAGGGCTGGGAAGGGGGTAGCACTGCCCAACACATGCTAAGAAATGCCTCTGTGGGGGTTACAAACCCTTAATTCCCTTCCACACCTGGGAGACCAGCCCTGCTGATTCCCAGGAGGTGGGGTAGGCTCCCACACTCCAGGGCTCTGACAAGCTCCTGTCTGGGGGTGCCACCCAGCCTCCCCCTGCAGCCATGGGTCATGATGGCTGCCAACGCTCAGCTTTTCCCCATCCCATCCCATCCCGGACTAGCAGATCCAGTTTTGCCTGTTCCTTCCAAGCCTTGGCCACCACGGGTTTCAAGCAGGCTGGTTCACCTGACCCAGATGAGCTGGTTCCCTAAAGCCTGGGCAGGCAAACCAGCAAAACCCAGCGACCAGCTGATGGTCCCGCTGACCAGCTGCATTGTCCTCCTTAGCCGAGCAAAGTGTGAGGTGCAGCTGGATCAGACCTCTGGCTAATGGATCAAACCTGCATATTCATACCTCTCCAGATGCGACAGCCTGGATGGCCTTACCCCCCAGGCACAACAGGCTCACAGGGCACAGTGAGCCCACTCCCATCTCACCCGAGGGACTGAAGTCCTTCCCACAAGGCTCAGGTGTGATGCCCCATTGCCATCCCCAACACCACATGGGGCACAAGCTGTCCTGCTGCACCCTCTGCTTCACCCTGCTCTGCTTCTCCCGCCTGTAAAATACATATGTGAGCCTGTAAATTCCCAGGATGACACGAGGGACAAAGGAAAGCGCCTTACCTGGTGCTGGAAAAGACAAGTGGCCTCCTCGATGCCTGGCTGGCAGCTGCCAGGGATCTGGGTATTTGAGTGTTGTGGTCTCCTCCCCAGTCCCACTTTTGGAGCAGAAAAACTGGCTCTGCCACCTGCCACGGACAGCACATGACACCGGAAACGTGACCTGTCCCATTGGTACCCACAGCAGGCATTGCCTCCAGCACGGGCAGGAGCAGAAAGACCTTGCAGCAAGCAAGTCAGGGCAGCTCTGGAGGCTGCAGACAGCCACGGGGACCAGCCCTGGGACCAGCGAGGGCACTGGGGACTCTATCTGGGGATGTGCTGTGGCCAGGGCCCTGCTGGAAGTGCAGAAAAGGGACTTTGGGGTTGTCCTTAAAACCACGGTGAGAGGGACCTGCAGCAGGCAGGTCCTTGCTCCCTCTCAGTGGGAGGTGTCAGGTGACTCCAGGAGATTCAGGTAAGACCAGACAAGGCAGAGCTCAGCACTCCCAGCTCCCTTCAGTGCTTGTCCTTGCTGCTGGCTTTCACTCCAACATATCATTAAGTAAATACCTGTCAGCAGAGAGCAGTTACCAGCAGGTCTGAACACTTGCATAATGTGCTCTCTCTCTAATGCAATGCCCTCATTTCTAACAGCACCAGTATGGGATAATAACAGTAACAATAATGTCAGACAGGCCTTGTGTACCCGGCTAATTTGTTTTCTCCCCCTAATCGGAGGTATTACCTCTCCCGTAAGATTTGCCCCATTTAACACCTTAAACTCTACAACAAAGTTGCTCCTCCAGTCATTTGACTTTCATTTACAGCAATTGCAGCGCGGAGCCCCCTCCCAGCAAGTGAGACTAACCCTGGGTAACCTGTGCAGGGAGCAACCAGCTGTACAGAAGTCACTTGTCCCAAAAACCTGGCTGTGTCTGCCCAAGGCCTCCTCCACAGCCCATACCAGCCACAAACTCAGAGCAAGAGTCCCCTTGGCAGGTTTAGATCAGAATTGAGGGATAGGTTTTAACATCAAGGGTGGATGAACCCTGGAGCAGCTCAGCAAGCCGGCAGCAGAGTCCCTGTTGCTGCCCACTTCACAATCAGTAGCTGTGGTGCTCTTACAGAGATGCTCCAGCTCACATACAAGTCATTCAGGGCACTCCTGCAGCCAGCACTCAGTCCTGGGATAAACAATGCCAGCAATCCTGCCTGTCCTGACACGACACAGCCACCAGGTCAGTGCAGCCAGTGGAGACGTGCACGTGGAGCACAGTGCAGGACCATGGAATAGATCCAGGGAGGATGTTGGGACCGGCACTGGCATCCAACTCCACACCTCTGAGCAGCTCCTGCCCCCTCAGGAGGATCCTCCTGCAGAAATACTGAACTCAAGATTATTTTTAACTGGTGATCTCACTGCTCATTCCCTGCCAAGCCCAGCTGGGCTCTCAGGACTCTGATGCCCCCAGCATCCTCCAGTTAGAGCCCAGGGCACAGCCCTGCCATCCCTTCCTGGACATGGGGACAAAGCATCACCCAGGGAATGGGCTCTCAGGGACCATCCCGACCATCCAGGCAGGCTGGAGCCACCGGCATCTCCCAGCACAGGGGTGGCTGCCACCCCCCAGCAGGACAGCAGAGTGGCAGCCACAGACATCCACAGGCCCACGGACCACACAGGCTCTTTCTCCCACCCTGCAGTGGGCACAAAGCTGCCATGGAAGGAGGGAAAGCAACCTGCCAGCACCCAAATCACCAGTGTGTGGCCAACACTGAGCTGCTGTCACAGTGCTGAGCTGCAAGGGACAAGGAAACCCCCAGAAAACATGAATTGGCACCGTACAGGCCACCTATGTCCTCCATTTCGGTGCCGAGGAGCCTTTGGCTACAGAACACCAGTCTCTGCTTAAATCCCATGATCACAAACCACTGTTTATTTAGGATCCAGCGTACACACCTGAGAAGGAAATGCCAGAGCTCTCCCCTTCCTGCCTCTGAGTCAGGCCATGTAATTTGTGCCGTGGGTGACCTGGGACAGTTGTCCCCTTGTTGTCACAGCCACCAGTGGCAGTGTAGCTGCTGCTTCTTCCCAACGAGGACAACTTCCCACTCTGTCACAGGTTCTGCTGCTACTGAACATTCAGGTTTTAATAATGGAAAATGAGTCCCTGGGAGGGTGGTTGGGCAAGGACTGGGAGCACGTCCCGAAGCCCATCGGCAAAACCAAACCTTTTTTATGTTTTCAACCTTTCCACAGCAGCTGCCAGGAAGCAGCTTTTACAGCTGACAGAATCTCTCCCAAGGAAAAAAAATAATTGTGGCAGGCTTTTATTTTTTTTTTTTACTCCTCCAAGTCACTGCCAGCATCTTAGCTGACTCTTATCTATTCTCAGCCACCTCTCACCTCCCCAAACACTACCAGAAGTGCTCAAATTACTGTCAGTTCTCATTAGGTTCAAGAGCAAGGCAAGGCCAAGCAGTAAGACCTCCAGACAGTTGGATGCTGAATTCTGATGAGTCCTTTGGGTAGGAAGGTTTCAGCAACTGTGGAACTGTTTTTGTTGTCTGTCTATTGCAGCCCTTGCACTGGCACACAAATGAAGCTGGTGCATGTTTGAGTATTGGCTGCTATAACAAAATCCAGGTGGGCACATGACTGAAAGAATTACCGTCTGCATCTTAAAAAAAATCACTTCATTTCCTTTAATTATTACACTATTCTGCACTAAAGCACTGCAGGTGAGTAGATTTTATCTGCAAGAAAAACAGCTGCTGCTTCATAAAAACCCCATTGCCTTTATTTCTTCTCTTCTGACATTTCTGTAAATTTTGGCTTTGTGGCAGGAGCAAAGCTGCCATTTTGCACTGATGCAGGAACTGGGAGTTCCCAGGAGGCAATACCCTACCATGAGAAAAGCCCCAGCTGTCCTGACCCCAGAGCTGCACCCGGCCCTGCCCCAAAAACCACAGTCAGGGCTGAAAAAAACCCCACTGTTCTTTTATTTCATTCATGCCCACTTGATAGCTTTAAACTGAAACAGTTGTCAAAACAAATCCTTTATTTAATAATGCTATCCACCAAAAGAAGAAAAAAATACAGAGTTTATTTTAGTGCAGATTTTTTTACCCCAGACACACTTCTTTTAAGTCCAGTTTTCCTTAAGATGAGAAACCCCCCTCTCTCTTTAGAGATCTGATCGGTCTAACCATGACTAAGGCAAGGCTTCTTCCATATATATATATAAAATCAGAGGATCAGCCAAAAGGTATTCTAATAATAAAAACATTTCTCTACTGCACAAATAGAGCAGAGGAATGCTAAGCCTTCAGTATAGCAGAGATGTGCAAGACCTGCTAAAACCCACAGGATTTTCAAAAGGGGATTTGAGCATCATTGTTCCCAATGAGCAAGTGCAGAGGCAGGTGTGACACTCAGTCACCTCTGGTTAGCTATTATGGACTTCTTGAAATTCCATTTTAGCTGTGCATTTCTGCTCTTGTGATTCCAACAGAGGCTGCTCCCTCCCCATTGGTAGGCTCAAAAGGTAGAAATTGGAAAAAGGAACAAAGCAGGGAACTTGCACAGCACAAAGAAACAGATACCGTATGTGGAGCAGCTTCTGAGACAAATTAGGACTCCCACTAACAGAACCAAATTGCTTCCTCTCTCCCTACTTTAATATACCTTCCAAGAAGGATCATTGCATTATAGTGTTTTTACACAGAAACGGAAGAAAAGCAGTATGTGAGTTTGTGAACAGTCTGTGGCTGACATGTCAAGCTGCACTGAAGAAGGGGAATCCTCCTGCTAAATTCTCTCATTAAATTGCCCAAACACAAATCAAACCCTCTTAGCCAGTTCTCATTTATTGCTATAAAGCCAAGTACCTGCATTCTCAGGGCCAGATCAGCGTTTTCCCAGCTCCTGCTGAAGCAAGCAGACTGTGAGAGAATGAGAAACAGCACCCTGGTGAGAGTCTCTGTGCCACATCCCTGAGTCAGTACAGACATCTTCAGGAAGCCGGGGCTTCTCTTCAGCAACAACAGCTTGATTAGGAATCCTCTCTGCTCTATTCTTACCAGCCTAGGAGCTGCAAGGTTCGTAATCATAAATATTTGCCTTTTCTTGCACCTCCTAACCAATATTCACTTCAACACCAGCACAGAGCTATCAGGAACCTAATTATGTCTGACTTAAAAGATCACACCATGATTTTAGCTAACTCTTAACTAGCCAGCTGCTACTCTTTTCTCCAGCACTGGAGAAGCTCTCTGGACTGTGAAGACAAAGAGCTTGTTAACACATACAGCAGAGAGATTTCAGTGCAAAGATACAGACAATCCATGAAAACAGAGAAGCAATCTGCACTTTAAGTCTGTCACGTTGTCCACCAGCCTGGACTATGCTAATCACATCTCCCAGTGCGCTGTAAGAGCTGTCACTGCCAGACTGCACTTAATCACCATTCCTGCAGCAGCGAACAGAGTTCATCTTTTTCCCTTTAATAAGAGCCATTACATCATTCTCCAGCACGGAAACTACGAAGTGGGAAGGTCAAAAAGTTCTTAATTAGAAGGATTTTTATTACTGTGATAGTTCCGTTCTAGCCTCAATAAGAGAGATCTGCAGTACAGGCAGCAAGAGCTGGAAGGCATCTTGGATATAGGAAGCACTGTTTGAAGCCTGTGAAAACAAAAATCAAAATACACACATGAATAATTACACTGCCAATCAGCTTTACTAACCACATACTCATTTCAAACAGCATTGATTAATGCACAGAAGAAACAGAAGCCTAGTGCTTGTTGGATTTTAAAGGCTTTATTCCAGAAACCAATTTAATATTAAGTTTTTCAGGGGATTTATGCCATTAGGCAAAAAAAAAAGCAACTGGCTTAAAAACTGCCAAACAAGATCAGGTGCAATCCAAATGCAGGACACTGTTTTCAGTAACAGATGAATAGAGTTTATTTCTAAGTGAAGCACAACCACACTGTGGCAGGAAGGAAGAACACACCAATGTGAAACAATCCTTTCCTACCACACTGCAGAGCTTTGCAAACATTGAGAACCAACCTCATGGCAAGGAAGTGTTGGGACTCTTGCATGCCAGTTTCTGAACTTGTCTAAGGTTTGACTTTGGACATTTAAATTCTAAAAATCCAGACTGCTGAATTCAATATATGTCTTCTGACCCATGGAAACTGTCAGCTGACACCACATAAAGCTCACTCTTCAGCAAGTAACTCACATCCTGTGCAAATCTAGACATTTATTAAAACTTTCAAGTTATTAGACAGGTAAGCACAATTTTAGACCGTAGGTTAGAGAACTTGGCATGCATAAGGATACTGAAGTGGAAAGAACCAGCACATCTATTTTTAAACCATTAGCCTAAAGTTTTAACGTTAGCACAACTGACCTCCAAAAACACTCCAGTGATTAAGGGATTAAGCACATCTGCTTTCTCTTTGACCTGCAGAGATCAGACATATATTATCCTGATTGAAAATTTGATCACATTTCTTCAAGCAAGATAAAGCTAAATCCTCAGTAAGTTTAAAACCACCACTGCTCCCTTGACTAGAGCAAAGCTAAGCCACAAGCTCAGCTGCCTTGTAGCATGCAAATAAGGACAAAGTAACCTGCATGTGCCCAACACAGGTCGTGTATGAATACACACATCACATCTTCAGATGCACTGGGGACAAGTGGAGAATTCAGGGATAATGACACTCTTCAGTAACACCTGAGTGCTCTGGAAAATCCACAACAGGATCACAAAACTTATTTGCCTCTGCCTCCCTAGTACTGTCAGCCCCAACTCCCACCCACACTCTGTGCCAGGCTGGATGCAGCAGGAGACACTCAAAAGCTCAGCACACAATCTGGGGAACACTGGCCTAGAAGGTGAGTTCACAGGAAAAAACACTGCATACGTCAACACACAAAGACAAAAAGCACTTCGTGGCAAAGATCCCAAGGCTGTAATCAACCAAACACATCTCATTCCTGAGAACTGTGGTGCAACTCTTACCCCTGCCGTTGTTAAGCATGTTGTAAACTCTTTAGAGAAAGCTGACAGCTCTTTACACAGCATGATTGTCATTCTGTGGAAGAAGGGAGGGAAAACCGTGAAGTAAATACAGTCCTCAGGACGAACTTTCTTTTAGTGTTCCTCTAAAACATAAATGCCTTGTTTCTATGCTTATAAAATTAAATTAAACCAAAACTGACATGGAGCATAGAAATGGTGTATGAAGATTCAGAAGCTCCCCAAATAAATTAGAGAGGGGATATAAATAATTGAGGCTGAAGAACTGAAGCAGCATTTAGGGGACAGACACATCTATTATGGAAGGAACAGTACTAACTTGCCTTTTTTTTTAACTGGCAAGTGTCATTTTCTGAATTAGAAAGTGATGCATATTTCATACACATGCCAAGTATCTCCTGGGCAGTAATTGTACAGTCTCATGTATCTGGCATACTAAATGATTAACAAAGAGAGAATCAAGAATCACTTTTATACAACTGCTTTGTCATGTTTTAAATGTCTATCTACTGACTAGCACAAGCTTAGGGCAAACATTCTTCTTGACTACATAAAGCTTTCAAGTAGGGTTTCCTCCTTTTTAGCAAGAAACCTCTTTAAGCTGGAAAGAGACAGTCGAGTTCTGCTGGAAGACAGTGATGCCACCCATCACAAATCTGCCAAATTCCCCAAATTTGAACACCCATGCAGAATTCAAGAGCCCTGCATTGCATGGATCTGCAAAGAGTTATTAGACAGTTTAATCAGTAAGTAAATAATTATATGCTATACATTTACTAAGGGCTGCACTCACTGTGAAAGGGACTTGGCTCTGTCTGTGGCTGTCACCTCCTGTTTCTGACCATACAGAAACAAAGCTGCAGTTTTGTGAAACATCTCAATGGAGCAGGCTGTCAGTTCTGCCAGGCTTCTTATGGCAAATGCATGAATATCCTGCAAGAGTGAAAAAGATTCCCTATACCACACAAAAACTAGCAGCTTTTATTGTTTAAAACAAGTCATTCACACGACATACTATCACTGAACTGCCCTTTCAGACCTCAGAACCTGCAGAGAAATAGAAACCCATAAACTCTGGGAATCAGAACTGTAACTCAGCAGCCAGATAAACACTCTGCAGTCAGATTCTCTTCCTTCATTACCTCTACTGATTTTTTAGCGTCCTGGTCATCATCTCTGGATTCTGTTTCTTGGCTTTCTTCACTCTCTTTTTCTTCTTTAGGAAGACTACTGTTGAATCGTGCTATCCATTCATGAGCAGATGTCCTCACCTGTATGAAGATGTGCCACAGTATTAATTACTAGAATGAAGCCTCCCTGCACATCAAAAGACATGGAGTACTGGATCTCTCTATAGGAAGGAAGAAACTACAACTCCTGAGCTTGTGAGAAGAACCAGGACAAATGATGCCCCAAATGATCCGTTAAGTGCCTTCAGGACTTTGTAGAGAGTTGGCTGCACTGATGTAGTTGAGGGCAGTTAATCCTCTATCACCAGGTGCTGGAGTTTACCAGCAAAACCAGACTATCAGAGGTGCTTTGAAAACATGTCTGCAGAATGCTGCTGCCACTTGGTGGATCTGAAGGGTAGTGAAATGAAGAAAAGAAAGGTGATTCTTCCTCTCTTGAACACAGTAAAGCCAGGTGCTTTGTACCAAGAGGAGGGCTTCACCTCATGACTGCAGGTTATTTCACAGTGGTGGCTGAAGGTTTGCTGCTCCTGGTTATCTTTGCCACCACCCACAAGTGCCCAGTGACGGGGCAAAGACACGCTGGTGTCTTCGCTGGCTCAGAGCCAAAGACATGACAGACCAGGATTTTGTTCCATAAAGTTCAAGGCCCATCTCCTTTGCCTACCCTTGGCAAAGGATCTAAAACATGGCTTCATGTTTTCATGCACTTGGTATTTTCACAAGCAAAGCACGACTGAGAAGCAGTTCCTGTGGGGAATCTCTCCAGCTTTTAAAAGATGAGAAATAACTTACCGTAATCAGTTTGTCCGGCCTGGAGGAGACGTGCAATTCTGAAAACAACTCCGTAACTTCTTTTGTGAACTCCTCATCTCCTAAAGGACAAGGAAGGTTAAAGAATCCAGACAAAGGACAGGTTCAGGAATAAGCAGAACTTCAATGCACAACTAGTTCTGCACAAGTCTGTCAACTGTTTCCTTTATTTCTCTTTGAATCATCACCTCAGGCAAAAACGCATCAAAGCTAGTCTTTTCAAACACAATTTCTAAGGTAAGTTCAGCAAAGGTGGAGACATCAGTGCCTGAAGGTTAGCTTTTGCCTTCTCAATTCTGGTTTTGTAGCTAAGGTAACTTCACTTTTTTATTATTTTTTTTAGTTTTTACAGGCAGCCTTTTATAACACACTAACTTGAACATCACCTTGGAGAGCCTGAAATATCACTTAGAGCCTATGGTTCTCCTATTATATATGGCAGAGCAGATGTGAGATCCATTATGTGCAAATATAAAGGATACATTAAATGTTGAATGATAGCAAGTGCAGGTGTGTAAGCCCTCCCTGATGAGCATTTAGGTAAAAGCAATGTAAGAAATTTACATTTAAATCCACATAATCCTCAAGAATCAGAGCTCTTGTGTGTGAAGGCACCTCTGAGTCCTTTGGTCTGTGTGCTAACTCTCATTTAAAAAACAAATAAAAAGCTTTTTGCTTTCCCACAGGTTGGACAACTCTATTCGCAGTCTTTCCCTCCAGGTCAGGGAAACCCAGCATCTCTTTGAATTTGCATCTTGGCTCAGGGTCAGTATGAACTGTCCAGGAGTCAAACAACTCTAATCCTGCTCTGGCAAGAAATCATTCCTGCTACAGAATTACTGTACCTTTTGGTACAGAATTACTGCACAGCAGCTTTCCAGAAATGAAGGGTGTTGCTGCCTGTCGTGCCCCTGGCCACAGACGGCTTTAGGATTAAGCATCCAGCTAAAGAAAAACTTAACTTTGGTGTCATGCCCACTGCTAGTGATCAGGGCTGGTGTGCACTGAGAATTTCAGTGAGAACCAGCTTCTCCTCCCAGAACCTGGGACTCTCTTACCCTTCTTTTCTTCCTCTTCTTCTTCAAAGAATTCAGGTAAAGAAAATGCTTCTTTGAGTTGTTCCATTTCCTCCTTCAGTGTGTCCAACTCCTCTCCAGAGAGGGCATTTAGAACTGATTTCACCTAATTAGGGGCAGCACAGCCAAAGAGAGAATCATAAATCCATTCAGTAGGACAGAAAATGCAGCACTAGTTCACACTGCATGTAAAAACATGACAGATTGATGGTAATGAGAAAGTGTATGTTCCTACAGGAAGGAGGAAAGGGAAAAAGACCTCTTTGTGAAGCCCTGATAGGCAATAATGGATTCTTAAGGAGTTACTCAAATTTCTTTCACAAAAAAAGGTGAGTGACTTCTGAAACTGCATGCTCATCTGTCCTCCTCCCTGCCTCAAGACAGAGAGGACAATCTCTGCTGTGCTTACAACACTTTCCCTCTTCTCCAGACCAAGGCAGCAAACAAGTGGGTGTGAGGAGAGCAACTTGTGAAAAGTTACTGAAGACATGCAGGACCTGGGGCTGGTTGGGTAAAGGGAATTGCATTAGTTGCTGAGGACAGGACAAATTGCTCCCAAGGTAAACATCAAATACTAATGCAGAGGTCCAAGTGAAGCTGTGTAATCACCATTTTATAGCAAGTTCTGAGACTTGATTTTACATGCATTTACACATATTTCTAATCTTTTTTTTTTGCCTGCTCAGCTGAGCTCAAAATAGAAAGCAAAATGCTCAAGGCCATTACCTTTGATTCACTCTCTCTGGAAAGCATCTCTAAGGCCTCCAGATGCGAAAGA
Source organism: Myiozetetes cayanensis (assembly GCF_022539395.1). Lineage (NCBI taxonomy): Eukaryota > Metazoa > Chordata > Aves > Passeriformes > Tyrannidae > Myiozetetes > Myiozetetes cayanensis. The sequence goes on along the minus strand of NW_026087378.1, from coordinate 9,822,919 downwards.
CCCTGAAACTCATCAAACAGTAACCCATAATGGGCTTTCTTCTCCGTAGCCATGGTAACCTTGGTAGCTGTCTGCTGCTCTTCTTTCTCCTTTGCCTCTCGTAAGACCTGAACAAGAAAAGCAGAGGCCTCGTGACAGTGCCAGAAGATACAGAACACGGGAGGAAAAGGCTTTTACTTCAGTAGCTGAAATGGTTGCTTAATGAAAGGACCACAAAAGAAGGGAGAAGAAATGAGAGAAACCAACGAGGTGCTGATGAGGAACTGCCATACCTGGGATAATGTAGAGGTTCTGTTTATTAGGCCCTTTGTTTTTTTGAATCCAGGGTCTCCCTCAGCTATTACATCCATTGTCTTTTTCCCGATGAATTCCAAGGCATCCAGACCTCCACTAATAACAGTTTTTCCCTAGGAATCAGGTTTGGATAAAGACAGCATGTAAAACTTGCAGAAGACTATATAGGGGAAGAAATTGAATTGGGGGATTTATATCAACAGTGTGATGCTGGACATTCACATAAAAGCCAAATGGGTCCTTGTCACCCTAAAATTCAACCCTAATAATCACAAAGAGAGCAGAAGGACATAGAAAGAGCCACAACACATTAAGGTCCAACAGTTTATTACAGCACCCAGAGAGCTGCAGCAATCTGGTGGGAAATGCATTTTTAGTTTGTGAACAAGCTGGTTCTCAGCACATTAAATTATTTAGTGCTCATCCTTCCAGTGAGAAAACACTAGACCTGTGGATTTTGGTTGCTAACTTTTGTTCAAGCCTTAAAAGCAGGAGCAAGCTTTCCATCTGCAGCTCTTTCAGATTCACGGGCAAATTGACAAGACAGCAGATCACAAAAGCAGTTTCTGAGGGTAATGGCTTCCTTTGAAGTGCATTTCTCATGGTCACAGGAGCAAGCTGATTTCCAAGCAAATTGGGCTAGTTTCACAGAGGTTTTTGAAAAGGAGAATGGATTTCATCTCTAGACAGTTCTGTGGAAATCAGTGGAACTATTCCAGGAATGAGTCTGACCCCGCATTTACCTGAATACTCTAAAGGAAGGGAGCAGAGATGACAGAGTCCAGAGGTGAAACGCATAGAAATGCAGCTCTGCACAGTCCACTGTTAGTTTTTGTTGTTATGTATCAACATAAGAACTATCAAAATTCAACATATCTTACACATTAGGTGCCAATTAGAAGCAAGGTACAGGATAAAGGTTGTCTGCAACAGTTTCCCACCATTCATCCCACAAATGTCAAAGTTAGTTTCCTCTCACAGTATTTCAGATGAAAGGTTAAAACCCCAAAGCTCTCTTAAACTCATTTCTTCCTACATTCCCAACTCACTTACTGTGCTTTGGACAGCAGTAGAGATGGTTGATAAAACTTCAAGAGCCCCAGCAATAGGAAAGGAGCTGCCATCGTCACCTGCACCAGGATTCTCACTTCCTGCATTAGAAGGCAAAAAATTAGGTTCCTCACTTCCAAAAAAAGATCCTGTCAGCTCCAGAGTGGGGAGAATCAACAGACACCAAGTGTCAGCCAGGAGCAAGTCTACAATTAGGATTATTTTCCTAACTACTTTTCAGAGCTAACACAACTAAGCAATAAATTATTATTTTAATTTATTATTGGTCTCAATATGCAAGGTCAAAAGTAAGGTGCTGTTATTTGGGGGCTGATTCTGTTATGAAAAATATTTCAGGGTTGATCTTACGCAGTAAAATCTGACCTCTTGTCATATCTCCAGACTCTGAAGAGATTTCACTAGGACTGGGGATCCCAAGGGTTGTTTCTGCTTTTTCTATGACATTTGAAATACCTTGACCTAGAGAAGACAGAAATCAGAACAGAAACAGGATTAGAGGTGCATAATGTATTTTATTATTCTGGATTCCTCCTGTTCAAAACAGTTTCCTCAGTATTAAAACCTCCTCCTATCCAGCTTACCTACCAACATAATGAACCAAGGTTTTATCACAGCTTTTAAATCAGGTTGTAAATACTGGCTGAATACCAGTTTAAAATACCAGGTGAAAATTACACAAACGCCTTAAAAACTTGAAAGTAATTTTGGCTGTGAATATCTCCTTAATCTCACTGTACCTTTTGGTACAAGCCTTCCCCATTACTTGAACAATTCTCCTGACATTTTTCCAATAATGGCTGCTATAACTGAAATCCCCTTCTCTGGAAACAAGCTCTAAAGCACTAGCTTGAGACACAAAACATGATTAAAATATTTATCAAACACCAGCAAGAGCCTTACCTACAGTAGCTACAGTAGCAGATGCAGTTGACAGAAGAGATTTCCCCCAGCTTCCCCAGTAGCCCCACCCTGTCTGAACTGCAGGAGAATTTGAGACCTTTAATGAAGAAAAACAGAAGAGTGATGCAGGTATTATGGTGAGGAGAGGAACAAAAGCAGCCTGTGACGTGTGACTTTTGTGCAGCTTCTTTTTTTCAGAGAAACAGCAAATGTGAATTTTCAGAGAGGAGTGGGGCTTATGCTCAGAATTCTCCCATGCTCAAGGACATAAAATGTGAAGTCCCATTATTCTGAGCAAGCACAGGAACATACCTTGGTGGTTTCAGCTGTGGGCTTTTCTGTGGCATCAGGCTGGCTTGGGGGCTTGGGCTCAGGTCTTTTCCGAGTCACAGGCACAGTCTCAAGCTCTTTCTCTCTCTCTTCATTGCTCTCAGAGGAGCCGAGTTCCTCTGCTTTCTGTTCATTTTCTTCCTCATGAGAGGTTTCTTCTTTCAGATTTTCACCACTGCCTTTCTCAGACATGACTAAGAACGCCCATAGAAAGCAAAGCAGATAAAAAAATTACTCCTTTGTACACTTTGACACTAGTTCAACAGCGTCAAATTTGTGTTTTAAATAATTAAACACAGCAACGCTGCCACACATATCCATATGCACAGATTATGTTTTTAAGCAAGCGTGTACACCAAATTACATCTGGCTATAAGAAATGTCATACTTGGAAGTTTAAAGTCCCACAGGAACACGTGGCTTTATCTAACTGACACACCCTCTCTGCAGGACAAAAAAAAAAAAACAAAAGGTTGCTAACTCTGAAAAACAAACGAAGGTACAAAAGGTCCTCAGATAATGCAAATCCATGACTTGTTCCACCAAACTAAAAGCGAAAACAAATTGCTTGGGACGGCCGCTTTGAAGAGTGTAGGATACAAATGGGGGCAGCTGTCAGGGAGCTGAGCAGGTAGGGAGGCAGTCACTGGGTCACTTTTCTACTTGAGGCTGAGTTTTGCCAGGGCATTAACACCCCCAGAACCCGAGACGTGCTCCAGGTGCCACCCAGATGTTGCACATCAGGGATGGGGAGCCCACCAGAGCGGGTTTGCAGCGCTGCTCCCGGGCCGGCCTGTCCCTCCTCCGGGCTGCTCCGGCAGCACCGCACCCGCTGCGGGTGAAGGGACCCGCGGGCAGGGCCAGGCCGAGCCCCCCGGTACCCCCCGGTGCCACACCAGCTGCCATCCCCTGCCGCAGTCCGGGCACACGGAGCGCGACGGCTCCGAGCGAAGGGCAGGGACAGCCCTGCGGGAAGGGACAGCCCTGAGGGAAGGGCGGCTCCGGCTGCGGGCTGGGGACCCCCACCCACACGTGCCCCCAGGACCCTCCACAGCGGCCACCGCGGCCCGGGTTCCACGGCACCAGGGTCACCCCACAGCCCCGGCTCACCCGCCCGGGGCAGCCCCTGCGCCCCCCGTCTCATCTGCGGGGGTCTCCCTGTGCCTCCGCTCCCCCGGGACACTCCCAGAGCCCCACGACCCCCACAGGGGGCTGACCCGCGTGTCAACCCCATGTTCCCCCGAGTCCCCCCGTGGGACTCTTTGCCCCAGACGCCTCCAGCCCCCCATGGTACCGCCGGCCCCACAAACCCCCCCGCCCCGTGTGGGCGCACGGAGAGCCCCTCGATCGCCCCGCGCCGCCCCCTCACCCTCGGCGGCTCCGGGCGGACCGAGAGCAGCGAGGCCGGCGCGGAGCGGCCCCGGCGCTGCCCCGGAAGCGGCTCCGGCGCGGGGGAAGCGCGTCCGGGCGGCGGGGCCGGCGGAGCTGCGGGACGGGCCGGGCCCGGCACCTCGTCCCGGTGAGAGCGGCGGGGCTGCCGGGCTCGGGCCGCGGCGGGAGCGGGAGGCGGCGGGCCCGGGTCCCGCCGCGCTGTTCTGGCCTGGAAATGGAGCGGGGGGTCGGGAATAGGGGCGGGTTTGGAGGGTAACGAAGGTGGTGAAGGGCCTTGAGGGGAAGGCACGCGAAGAGCGGCTGAGGGCACTTGGCGTGTTCAGCCTGGAGAAGAGCAGGCTGGGGGGGAGACCTCATGGTAGTTAAAACATGCTTGTGAGGGGAAGAGGAGGGGCAGCAGCGATCTCTGCTGTGCGAGCAGTGACGGGGCCCGAGGGAGCGGGCTGAAGTTGTGACAGGGCAGGTTTAGGTGGATGTTGGAAAGGAGTTCTTCCCCCAGAGGGTGGTGGGGCACGGGGCAATCTCCCCAGGGCAGTGGTCACGGCCCCAAAGCTGGCAGAGCGCAGGGAGCGTTTAGACAACGCGCTGAGGCACGGGGTGGGATTGTTGGGGTGTCTCTGCAGGGCTAAGGGATGGGCCCGATGGTCCTTGAGGGTCCCTTCCAGCTCAGGATAGGTGTCCCTCTGGCTCCAGCAGCCTGGCAGGAGCAGGGATTTCCCACAAGCGAACTTGGAGCGTGCAGGGCTGGGCTGTGGGTTTCTGTTCTGTGGGCCTTTGTGCCCGGTCGTTTAGCTGACAGCAAAAAAGCCGGTTTTGGTGCCCAGCCAGTACCGTGTCCATGGCGAGTGACCCCCGTGACAGGGGTCAGGCAGCCAAGGGAAACAACACATCCCATCAAGTGCGAGGCTGGCCCTGGTCTGCTGTGGATTTGGATTTTGGGTTGGATTTTGGGCTGTGGGTGCTGCTGCTCCCCGGCGGAACCTTGGCTGGCGCCAGCAGAGGGTGAGCCCTCCCTGTGCCCTCTCCTGCACTGGGAGCACCCGGAATGGCTTTTGTCAAGACCATGCTGTCTGTTTTCATAAACTTCCCAGGAGTTATTGTGTGCAGGGCTCTGCCAAATGCGTCTCCCTGGTTTGACAGGGGGTCAGGGGGGGCCTTGCAAATGTTGTTCCTGCAAGGCATCACGGTGCGAGCAGGAGGGTGTTCTCCGTGCTGGAGCGATCCATTTGGATCCATCTGCGTGCAGTGTTCCCAGTGAGCACGCTGTAAGTGCCAAAACTCGTTTCCACGTCGCGTGCCAGAAGTGTCAGTCGGTCAGAGCAGCCTGTGCTCTGTCAGGTGTGTCTCGGTTTTATTGCTCCATGTTACTCCAGGTATGGAGCGATGTTGTAAGGAGTGAATGTAAAGCCGTTATAACTCGCAACCTCTTGGGCCCCAATTTTGCAGTGCCATATAAATGTGTGTAATTTTAAGTACTACCGGCACTTCCACTGACCTCGGTGGGACTACTTAGAGTGCTCCGAGTTAAACACGAATACACTTCTTCAGGGTAAGAGCCAAGGATGACTCATACAAGCTCATGCATCACAGATTTTTATCTTTCCGCTGCTATTTGTTGTCACAACTTATGGTTTAATAAAGGTTAAATATGTTGAGCTCGGCTTCGGGTTCAGTTGTAAAATAGCCAGTTTCTATTCTGCACATTTCATCTATTTTGCTTGAACTTAACACTTTCTTGAGGAATTTTGATGTTGGCACTGATCATGCTTTATCCTTTTTGGGTCCTTTATCAGCTCCAGCATCTGTTTTGCATAAGTGCAGTGGTTGAAGAATATGGATTTTGCAAATTGTTTTATTGTTCCCAGCACTCGGCAGTGAGAGATCATTGTCTGCTTAGCAATAATGGCTTTTCCAAAAGACAAACAATTTCTAATAAATCAGACCTCGAAGAATTTAATAGTAAAATTAAATGACCCATCACCAATGGTTTATACATTATGCAGGCTCAGTGCAAGTATAGTGGAGAGCATATGCAATTACTGAAGATAATTATTCTTGTGAGGGGAAATGTTGCTGAGTATTTCTTGTGTTAAATAATTGAGTGAGATTCCTAATGTCGTTTTAGGAGGAGCGTCACAGACACTTGGAAATCTAACAATTTAAATTTAATAATTTAAAATTTCAATAGCACAGGCAAAGTACAGGAGGCACTGGAATTGTTCTGTAATAAATCTAAAGTATCAGTTGGGAGGTTATTGTTTTAGAAGACTGTAAGTTGTTATGTGCCTACCATTCGAGACTGAAGAGGAGGGTTTGTCTTTACTGCAAAGTTGTAACTGCATCAGGTGCTGTGAAGTCAGGTCTGATGCATGCAAAAGCCATTAAGTGCAGTGGCATTTTTAGCTGAAGGCAGCTGGGTCGTGGGATGATGTCAGCTCAAGATCTGTGACTGCAGTGTCTCACTTGCCACCACGAGCTGTGACAGACTCTCAAACAGCAGCTCCAGCAATTCAAATGTCAGTGGTCCACAAACCGCTCGCAGTCCTCAGCCTGCCTGTAAGCAATCTGCACGAGGTTACCAAAATAAGCAGGTCTGTTGTCAGCAGCCTTCTGAAGGCTCTGAGACACTCTGAAAATACCAGGGGTCTAAAAAAGGAAGGTTAAAACCCCTCCTTCAAACAGAATAATAGTTGTTGATCAACAGCAGCCTCAGTATTGCGTCATTTTCAGAGCTGTGCCATTGCTGTGGATGGGATGCTCTTCTCTGGAGGCAGCAGGACTCAGTAAACACTTCCCCCAAAGCTGGTGAAAAAATAGGAATGAAAGAGCCCTTGGTACTGTTTTTAACTGTTTAACTGTGGGAAAGTAGCTTCTTCAGCACAATGGTATAATTGAGTTCTCAGCTCTGGTCTCATCTTGAGTGAAAGGACAAAAGGCATGATAGAAAACAGAGTGCAGCCAAAGATTAAAAAAAAAAAAAGAAGAGGGCAGATGAAGGGATTTCTGTTTACAGAAGAACAAGTAGGGAGCCTGTTTTCCAGTTTCTCTTGCGGGATTCAGTGCGTGAGTTGGTTAGTCAAGCTTGAAGGAGAGTTGGGCACAGCTGTCTTCTTTGCCTTCCTTGTTAAACTGGTTCTGGCAATAGCTGCAACAGAATTGGAAATGGGTCAGATAACACGTTTCTCATCAGATGTCAAGTCTGGAATCTGGTTTGACCTTAGACAAATTAACTGAAAAAAATTCCTAGTCTGGATAGCATCTTGTCAGCAGAATTTCTCTCTCTTGAGTATGCCTGGATTTTCTCTGATAAAAAACAATTAGTACAAATCACCTGGCTTTATGTGTATTTCATTATTTTTCATAAGTGCTTTAGGTGGTGATAACTAGTGATTCTGGAAGGATGAGAAGTGTCTGCATTATTTATTAAGAAAATGTGTTCCTTTCTGTTGTGATATTTATAAAATTTGCTTCTACAGCATCTGTTATTGGTAGAAGAAAGGATGATAAATTTGAAGTCACACAGTCAGTGGTATGAAGTGAGATATTCTTTAGGATAACATTTGGGCTTGTGGCTTCTGTACTTCATAAATTTTTTTTTTAGGGAGCAGTCTAGATGGAATTATAGCTTCAGGGAACACATATTGGATTACAAGTTTTCTTGAATCAAGCAGCCGGAAAAATTGATTACAGATTTATCAGTGTCATCTCATTTTGTTACAAGTTGGTTTTATTCTGTCTTGTAAGAGAGGAAAATCTTTGTGTGCAAAAGACATAAAATTAAAGGCTGTAGCCTGATGTCTTAAAATATCTTATGTGCACATTAATTTGAAGATAATCTGTCCCTAGACAAAACAGTTTTTCAATTTGCTATGAAGTTTGGGTAGAGAAGATGAGGAATGAGATATGACTGCTGAGATGTAGCAACACAGAGTAAAAGATTTTCAACAGGAGCTCATTGTAAAACAAACAGGAATAAAAAGAAGCAGTCTTATAAAATGCAGCAGCAGCAAGAGAGATTGCAAAAAAGGAAGTGTTTTCAGACAGCAGTATCCTGATGGGCAGAAAGGGACTTCCTCTCTGTTGTTTTATGGCTGCCAAGAGTTTTCCTAAGAAATTATAAGCATATTATATAGTATTAAGACATCTAACACTGATTGTGCCTCTAAAATCAAGTAAGTAGATGTATAAATGCTAAAAATCTGATGTGTGTGTGTGCTCTGGCTTTTTTCTGGGTTGTAAATGAAAGATTGGATTTAGAAAACCAGGGCTTAAAAGCACTTTGATATTGGTGGGGAGGGAGGCAGAAATTACATCCTCTTTCTCACTTTTCTTCCTCCATTAAGAAAGCACTTCTAAAGATAATTATGCACTTCAAGCAGTCTGAACAATTTGTTCTTTTTTTAAAACCTTTTTCCCCTTAATGATTATTGTTCCTGAGATTATTTATTTGGTTGGGAAGATGAACATCTAGTGGACTGGAGGTTGGGCTAATGCCTTCTTACCCTCGTTTCATTACTGCGTTCTGAGCACAGCTCTGATTTGGAACCTCTCAGCTGACAGTTTGTGTTATGCTAATCGAAATCTGTTTACTGGAAACGAAATTTGAATATGCTGTAACCTTGCTGTCATTAATAAACTTACTGCCTTTTTTTTTTTTTCAGTTGGACTTCCAGTTTCCACTTCAAATATTGATGGTCTCAAAAGTGCATTTGGATCCAAGACATCTTCCATCACAGAACAAATCAGGAGCCTCCTCTCCTATCTCAGAGCAATACAGACAGCTTAATATCATATGACCTCATTTCTCCATATTAAATGAAAAAAGAATTTTCACTAGCTTTCCATGAAGCTCAGCTGCTGCCTGTTAATTTTGACTGTTAGTGCTGATCTTTCAGTTGGATTCACAGTGGAAAATGTAGCTTTTAACAGGACAGTTGCTTTTGGGTCTTTCAATGCATCACTTCATGCAGTGTCTCAAGCTTTAATAAGTTCTCCAGCACACCATGATATCATAGCCAAAGAGGGGACCAGTATTTTAATTGAATGTAAACTGAACATCAGCCAGTATGAACATATCCTTTGGTATAACTCCAGGGGACACCTACTTGAACAGCAAGATGGTGAGTTTTCCTGCTGTTTTCTGTCCTTCAGTATTCCCTTTTCATACAGTACCTGAAAACCTCTGGGGCTTTATTATAATTTTCTCTTCCTATCCTCCCATTTTTACAGTTGGGAGATAAGGAGAAAGCAAGACAAAACTCTTTGCTTGTGAATTATACCTGAGTTCTTCTGTCCCAGTCCATCCATCCTGCTTTGGTGCCCCACAGAATCACTCAATATAGAAGAAATGAGTTTGCACCTTACCAGGCACTAACTGATGTTTTTACTTATTATTTCTCTGGTTTAGATTATATTTTTCCAAACACATGAATTAAACACAGTTGTCCACAACTTGTGACCTTTTCCAGCTGGCAGTCGGTGCTTTAATTTTGTTACAGGGTATTTTAAAGCATGGTAACTTAGTGCATTTATTTTCTGCTTTAACCACCAGTGAGACTGTGGAAAGTACCACAGTATGTAATGGCCAACAATGCAATACGTGCTATTTAACCCTCTTGTACTGAGGGGGAGTATATTTTTCTAGCTATTTGCTCTTAGAGTTCTGTCCTTGTAGTTAGTTGTTAATTTAAAAAATATGTTTTGGAGATGCATGTGTTTTTCTCTATTAGTATTAATGAAGACCATCAAACTAATTGATAGGATTTGTTGGAGGCCATCTTTCTGCCTTAAGTATTCGGTAACCTTTTTGTAGTTATAATGCCATCTGGAGATTAGTTCAAAGTAGAGTAATTAGAAGAATAAGTTATGAAAATAGTTCAAAGTAGAGTAATTAGAAGAATGAGTTATGAAAACAGTTTTCCCCCTAAGTTATAAACGCGCAGCAAATGCTGTATAAAGCTTCTTCTATTGATTTCTTTTTACTTGGGTTTTGTGTGTCAGCACTGCATGCTCAGCAGAAAACCATGTCTTCAAGAAAATCCTGGGTTCTTTTGCCAGCAGAGCCATTTACAGACTGATCTCTCTCGTGGGTCAGTTGACTTTTGATTCTGAATGTATGGAAAATTAGACTTTATGGAGGACAGTCTTTTAACAAAAGCCCAAGTTAAAAATTGGGATCCCTGTCAGAAAGAGCTGGCAGTCCAGAAGCACTCTAGAGAGTGCAGATGAGAGAAGGAGGAAAATCCAGTGTAGCATGCAGTATAATTTACCATTAAGCAGTAGGATTGGTAAGTGGGTTATGGCTTTCTGTATCACCAGCATGAAAAGGACACTGCAGTGTTGGTGTTATGCTAGAAGTGGGCTGCTTACTGCCAAGCTCTGACTCCTGTTGATGGAGCAAACAGCACATGTGTAGTTAACCCAGTGATTTTTGTTTCATGAGCTTGGTTTATTTCTTTCCAATCTCCAGGTGACCGGTGGAGGATTGCTGATAATTCCCTTAACATCACAAAGGTCAACTTTGCTGACCGGGGCCGATACACGTGTGCAGGCATTAACCATAATGAGACCTTGTATTACACAGTCACTCTGAGGGTTACCTTCACCTCAGGAGACATGAGTATCTACTACATGATTGTGTGCCTCGTTGCCTTTGCCATCACCCTCATTTTGAACATAACCCGTCTGTGCATGATGAGCAGCCACCTCCGCAAGACAGAGAAGGCGATCAATGAGTTCTTCAGGACGGAAGGGGCTGAGAAGCTTCAGAAGGCTTTTGAGATAGCCAAGCGTATCCCTATCATCACATCTGCCAAAACGCTGGAGCTGGCCAAAGTCACTCAGTTTAAGACCATGGAGTTTGCTCGGTACATCGAAGAGCTTGCCAGAAGCATTCCCCTTCCACCTCTGATCCTCAACTGCAGGGCGTTCATGGAGGAGATCTTCGAGGCCGTGCGGGTGGACGACCCCGATGAGGTCAGCAAGGAGGACAAAGAGTCCCAAGGCTGCGGCGCCCAGGCTGCCATATTCCCCATCAACCCCGAGATGAAGCGCAGCGACTCCCCAGCTGGGGATTCCGACGATGGTTCCGTGAGCGAGCAGGGCCAGGAGATCGCCGTGCAGGTGTCCATCCACCCGCAGTCCGAGGTGCAGAGCATCGACACCGTGTCCCACGACAGCTGCCAGTTTGCGCCTTCTGAGGAGGGCACCTGCTGAGTCCTACATTCCAAAGGGGGGTGAAGGAAGCTGGGGTGACCCAAAGATACTGTGAGAAAGGGGTCTGCAAACAAGCTGCCTCAGTCCCACGTGCACAACAGTTTTCCAAATTGCAAGGTGCCAGAACTAGTTCTGAAATCTGTATTTCCTGTCAGTGTTGATCTAACGATTTAAGGCTGTTAGAAGAGGCCACTTGGAATATTGTGTGGGGGCTTTTATTTTTAAAGCAGGCTTGCTGTACTTAACAGAGTTACAAAACAGGAATTCTTTGTCCTTGTCTCCTTGGTAGCTTCTGATACTTCTGATCAGTGTTAGAAGTGGCCAAGCTGAGCAGTACAACTTGCAATAAGGTCTTTTCCTTTGTGAATTATTTCTTTCTTCACAAAGTTGAGCCGAAATTCCCTTGAGTCGGTGTTGTTGTCCTGATGATTCGAGTTGTGTGCTCTTTTTGAGTTGCCTCTTGGTGTGTGCAGCCCATCAGAACCGCGGTGAGCTTGAACAAATCTGTTTCGTGTCGCGTGCTTCTATGTTGCTATCAAAATGTACTGTACTTAGGAAAAGTACCAGGATCTGCTGCTGGATTAAACAAATTTTGCTGTAGTTTCAAAGCAGCTTGGAGAACAACCAGGGGGTCTCAGTTTTCCATGCACCTGCAGGAAACTTGTACATACTCTAGAAGCTTGTTGCTTAAACTTGGTGCTGATGCCAAAGCGCCTTACCCTGGTTCTGTCCCGCAGAATGGAGCAGTAACAGCACTGCCAGCACTGCCTGGCTTTTGACTTTGCTTTGATTTCACTCACTATAGAAAAATCCAAAGTTTTATATTGTATTTGACATTGTTGTGAGAAGTGAACGACAGTAATAACACAGTGGCATAACTAATGAATAAACTCATCTACAGACAGGTGTCTCAGGCACTTCTTTCTGAGCGTTATGGTTTCTGAGCATTATAGGAAAGCAGGTAAAAAGTAGTGACACTTGCTCTGCTCTGGCTAGCACTGTCAGGAGGCAGTGGCAGAGAGATTGGCTGGTGGAGGGGCTGGCAAACAGCTCAGCCAGACCCTGTTTACGGTGTGGAGTTTACAGGGTGGAGCCCAGCCTTATCCACTGAAGAGGGTGACAGAAGGGAGAGGTGCAGGTGCTGACATAACACACAAGTACTTCACCCAGGATCTCCCACGTGGCTTCCGCAGCTGTAGAGGTCCAGCCTCCAGGAATGGGAGGGCACACAAGAATCTAATTTCTTCTTTCACTCTTTGGTGCTGATTTTTTTTTTTCTCCTTAACACTTGTAAGTTGCATCATTTAAATAGCATTTTCTATCCTGTTGAGATTTAGTAGATGTAAAGCTTGTAAGCACTCCACAAATTAATTTCTTACAACTACTGGAAGCATATTGCCATATAATTTTAACAACTTGGCAATAGGAGCGCCATTTAATTTCCCACAACTCTTTTTTCTTTCCTTATTATTACAGAAATGTCAGTTGAACAAGTGATTCTGGACGGCTGCTCAGGATTCTTAAGAGGATTTGACGTTAGATTTACATGAGTAGAGGTAGAAAACAAGCAGGCACTGTGGTAATAGCAGGGTGGGGCCATCTGTGGTAATTCATGCTCTGAACAAATTATAGTTATCATATCAGAGAGGGGGAAATGACAGCATCTGTTACCATTTTAAACTACCTTCTGGGGAAAGTCCTGCAGTCAGCCACCAGTAAATGTACCCTAGTTGCCTTTGGCCTGTGGGGTAAAAGTGGTTTTTGTCAGGAAGGAAGGAAATTGGTAGCCTTGGTTATAGTAGCATTCCCACCGGCTTGGTGCCATTTCCCGGATTGTAGCAAACTTTATCTGCTTCAGGGGAATAAAGCCTTCTGTAGACACTTAGAGTAGCTACTGCCCTCAACAGTAACTTCTTTTTTTGCTTCCATAGTTTGATGGCACTTTATGTCCAGGTGAAAAGTTTGTATAGTTTTGTGTAAGCATTTGGTTTCTTTAAGTTCTTCGAGGCGATCAGTGTTAAAAACACTCTGTGAATAAATACCTAGTTTTCTCAGAAGCCCTGCTAAGATGCTACTGGCTTCACTTCTGTACTGCAATGAGTTCTGCAGGTTTGTTGCACATGTGTGGGTGTAGATTTGGGGGTTTGCACCCTCTAGGGTGTCCTACTCAAAAGACATGAAGACTACAAGAGATTGATTTGTTTGAATCTCCTTTGTGCCAGAGGCCATCAGAATTGTACCTGCACCTGCCTTATTTCCCATAAACAGCTCTCCCTGCTTCTGTGGAACTGTTGCATGATATGCAGCAGTAGCACATTGGATATTTAGCCCCAAACTACACACACACAATGAGAGATGCCACTACAAAATCTAAGGTCCATTTAACTGCTTCCTAAGAAGCAGTTATGATTGACAGATGTCTCATCAGAAGTGGCAGCCGAATGGCACTGGAGGTGTGTCAGATGGGTGTCAGGAGAGCAGTTTCTAGATTAATTTGATCCGTTCTTTGATTTTTATAGTTTACATAGCTCCAAGTTCTTACTAAGCACAGTTACCTGGTGTCTTTGTGTGTCCTGTTGCTGATGGAGAGGAATAAAGGTGCATAAAGGTCCTCAGAAATGCAGTTGCAGTGTCAATTGCTGGATAGCAAAGCTCATTAAATTAATTTCATTCCTGGGAAAGGGGGTTAGAAAGAGATTTCACTATATCAGGAGTACTTACTGCATGTAGGAACTGATCCTCCCACTGAATTCAATTAGAGCATATTTGGAGCTCTGGTGTATTTTACAGGATTTTTATGCATCTGAAGCAGGGACGATGGTGATGTTATACAGTAAAAGTGATTTCCAGAGAATGCAATTTGACACTGGTTTCCAAAGAACTTGTGAACTATTCTTGTTATCCAGAGAGTAGATATGTGCACTTAAATTTCTTTGATGAATCTGATTGAACATTAACGTTGAAAGTGTTTCTCTCTTAACTTTTTGTAGGATGAGGAGAGTCTGCTGTAGTTTCCTTGCTTTAAACTAAAGTCTTTGACAATCACAAGGCTATTTTTTTTCTCTTCTTTGTGACTTACTTTTATTTTAAATAACATAAACTCTACTTGTTATCCAAGAGTAACTAAAACTAACTTTGTAGTGATTATTTGTATTACCTGGATTGTAATGTAACTGTTTGATGTAACCACGTAGGATTTCATACTTTCATAAAATGAATTGGTAGATTTTCAAAATAAATTAAAAAGAAAAACCTTGTTTGGGTGGAATTTTCTGTTTTTCAAGTAAGGAATGCCTGCCTCTCCAAGGTTAAGTAGCAGCTGTATTGAGCTCAGCAGAATGTTTGTTAGTCATCCTGACAAAGGTTGCTGGGATATTCAGTCATCTGACGGACCATTCCTGCTATGACATCTTTGTGTCTTTCATTTTTTTATGTCTCAGGCCCTGACAACATCTGTAATAATCGTTCCCAGCTGCATAAATGAACAGTTTACAGGCATGAAATGGTTTCAGGAAGATCCACATGTTCTTGATTTCACATTGCGAAGCGCAGTGCCCTTCAGCCACAAACCTGTGTTGTCTGTCCTTACCTTTTTCACGTGAGAAGGGGCATCCCACTGTGTTTTGGTGGCCAGGCTTGGGTTCCTAATCCCTTTGCAATCAATTCAGAGTGTTAAACTCTGCCAGGGGATGATCCCAAGGCTCACCCATCACCACTGGTTACACTGGGAAGCCGCATTTCCAACATGAGCATCTGATAGTGCTGATAATGGGGGTCTTCTGTGTGGGCATGTCCTGCAGCTCTGCCAGCCTGCAACACAAAGTGCCCTTGGTTAAGTTTAAACTGCATTCCCCTGCCCCAAACACCAGCTTGCTCTGGGTTACAGAGAAACCCTGTGGAACACAGTCAGTGGGGTTGTGCAAGTGTGAATGAGAGCAAATTTCACCCACACTGTTTTTAAAGAATAGTTTTGGGTTGCCAGTCTCTGCACTAGGCAGGTAATGTAATTAAAGCTGAATCTTGGGGATTTTCCCATGAGAATCTGCTGCTTAAAGGAAGAATTATTGGGCCCGTACTCTTCAGGCTAGGTCAGTATTCAGTCAGCATCTGCTTTCTGTCTCCTTGTTATGAGAGATGCATGAATGATAAAGGTTCAGTTTTTTAAAGCTCCTGTAACCTGACCCCAGCCACAGTGAACAAATTCATCTGCATCCATTTAAAGCACTTTTCCATCTGGTAACAGCAGATCATTGAAAAGGGAGCTGCATTAAGGATGATTGTACTTTAATTTTAGGTGCGCTCCTTTAAAAAAATACATTTTTTCTTAATGTTGCAGCACTTTTGTGCATCAAGTCTCCAGCTGGAGACACAGTGAAGACACCACGGTGTCATTCAACTCAGACAAGTTACAGCTTTATCGACTTTTCACTGAGCCAGGTCATTTCACACCAGCTGGGTCTCTCTCCTCTTCTCTTCTTTTATTGTATAGCAGCTCATTCAGATGTCTCCAAATACTGCCAGCTTTTTTGCATGTGGAAGTGAGAATTACACCATCATTCAAAAAAAAAAAAAAAAAAAAATTGTTCTGCTAGATGTTCAAATATCAAAAAAGCCCCAAAAGCAGGAAAGTTGTGCTTTATCCCTGGTAAGACAATGCCTATTCTTTGGTCACGCCTGGATGCCAATGAGCGTAATAATACTGAGCAATTAGGCCTTTCATTTTCGTTAGACTAATTAATTGTTTGCACAGTGCCCTGAATATGGAATCATTTTCCTTTGGAAAGGATAAAAGGATTAGAATGGCTTTATCCCAAGTTGCTCAGAACGTATTTTATTTATTTAATGGGAGAAAAATTCTCTCTCGCCCCGAATGCAAACCACACACTCGAGCGCTACGGCTGCGCTGGGACGTTTCCATCAGCGGAGATGCACACAGATCCACATATGTCCATCCATCTGCAGCCACGCTCCATATGGGATCTGGGGGCTCAGTTGCATGTCAATGAGCCTGCAGAGGCTGGAGTCACGGTCGTGTGCACTGCTGGGTTTGGATGTCAGCCGTGGTCAGACGCTGGAGAGGGATGAACACACCCCTTGGAGTTCAGCACCGTGATGACAGCAGGTATAAATGCACTGGAGACAGTCTCAAGGGGTTTGTACTAAGTAAATCAAAGGCAAATGAAAGCTGGGCCAGGATTTCATGAAGAGACCCAGTGGACACAATATTGCGGACACTACTGCCAGCTCTTTTTTATGTTTGTCCTATTCAGTTCCTCTTCGTGCTACTGTTGTTATTAAATATATATTTCATATTAAATGGCTCCAAGTGTAACACAAGCTTGCAGAAAGGCATTTCAGTGGAAAGTGGGGAGACGTGTTCAGCCTTAAGTTTAAGGGACAGGCTGCCATCACACAAACTTTTTACTGAAGGAGTTGGAGATAGCTGGAGTTGCTGCCCTGCCTTCCCTTCTCCCTGCTCTGCTGTAAGGCCTGTTATGGACCATCTGCAAGAGCTGAAAGTGAAAACTCTGTCCTCTGCTACCTTCTCTTCCTCTGAAGATCAGGACACTGAGAACAGCCCTGGGTATGAAGGGAACATGAGAGGCCACCCAGGACATTCTCTCAGCCATAGATGTCTGTCCTGTCTTAAAAACACCCACTGGCAGAAATGTTGTATCTCCCAGGCAATCTGTTCTCCTGCTAAACTATCCTGACTTACTGGGATGATTCCCTGTTATCTTTCCCCATCTCTAAATGCATCACCTATCTCCTCCTTTCAGTGCCTGCTGCTGCTACATCTGTAGCCCAAATCAGGGCCATCCCAAATGCACAGGAAAGGAATTGGAGGGTGGCATAAAGCAGGGACCAATACTTGACCTTATGTGCCTGCCATGCCTGCATAGGTCATTCTGTGCTCAGGCCAAGCCTGCAGAATTTAACTGAAAGTCAAACTCATTTTGTTTATTTGATGCCTGGATGTCTGAGTGTTGCTTCTGGGGCCTTGGACCTTCTTGCTGTCCAATTGTGCTGGGTCATAGAAAGGCCCCTGACACCAGTGCTGGCAGCCAGCAGTCCCTGCCCCTATTCCTGTCAGATGGGTAACTCCAGTATTTCGGGTGCAGCAGTCTCGTGATTGCTTCGTATTTATACCTAGTAGGGGATGGAAAACAGACCCTGCAAAGCATGAGCCTGTTCTACCATTATCTGAAGATATTTTCAACATTTCACTTTCTTTCCCTCCTTGGTGTCTTCACTTTCCTACATGGAAATATTCAGAGTATCTCATCTGATCAGTGGGAGAATTCCAAGTTTTCTTTGGGTTTGGGTTCACCTTTTGTGAGGTTTTCTCAAGCTTAACTCTCCTAAATAATGACTAGGGAGGAAGACAGTAGACCAGAACAGACATGAAGGAGTTTGGACAACTGTCCTAAAGTAGAGGACAGGTTTGCTTTAGAAATCCTATATGCATCACAATCCGTTATAGAGAGTTGGCTTTAACAGCAAATCTCTTGCAGCAGGGTGTCACTTCACTTCCACAGATTACTTGAAATGCTTTATTAATTTGATGACCTTGTGGGCTCTCAGAAAAAGCCATTTCTCAGTGTTTTTGGGAAAGAGAACTCTGAGCAAAAGGGACTGTTCTGTTGCTCAGATTTATTGCTTGGCTGACTTAATTCATCGTTCAAACATGATGATTTTTAGCTGCTGGGCAGCGGCCCTTGCAATGTTGAAACTAATTAACTGCTAGAACACTTTTTAGTAAGGCTATTTTCTTACTGGGTTTGGGTTTTAGTTTTTTTTATTTTTTAATCCACAGAAATAAAGCAAACACGATCCTTGAAACACAGGTTGCATGGATACGGTATCACCACAGACTCAGCGCTGAATGTCTCCGTGTTACAAAGGAAGGCTGCTGGCTGTCCCTGCTGCCAACGTGACACTGCACCAAGATGAGAAAAGAGACAACATCTGAAGGCAGAGGAAAGGAGGGGTGCCGGAGTCATGACAAAGCAAGGACTGGGAGAACAGCAGGAGAGGTTTTGAATATACACTCAGGATCCACGGCCATCCTGATCCACCTGAGCTGTGGACCTCGCAGGCAGGTGGAGGCCAGTGGCTCTGCAGCAGGGCAGGCCTTGCTCCCATTCCTTCATCCCCACCACAACTCTTGCAGCCTGTATTTCTGAAAGAACCCTGAGCTTCATAGCTCAGATAGATCTTAAGGGCTGTGATGCCTGCTGTCAGGACCTCATCAAAGCCTTGCGAGGGAGGAAAAAGTAGGGAAAGGGGAGTCACTGTCAGGATGCACTTGGCTGCAGGAAGTTACTGGTTGTTATCTCATCAGGGACTTCGGCTCATCAAAATATTTCCTGGGAAAACCTGCAGCATTTAATGGTGTTGTCTAAAGATGGCATAAACAGGTCTAGAAGCTCAAACAGAGACAAATTCAACGTCTGTGTATTTGTTCCTACAGTCTTTTGCAGAGCACTATTGCCTTGCTCCCTGCTCCAACTCCATAGCTGCTAACTGAAAGCAGGGAATCCCCTCACTGGCTCCAGCAAGCTCCCCATCTGTCTTTTTTCCTGGCAGTTTGGTTACCTTCATCATCATTTTTAAATGCAGTGCTTCAAATGCCATTAGTGGTCACAGAGAATGGCAATTCTCTCAGCATGCCTCAACCACAGTGACCTCCTTGACTGGCAGCAGAGAGCACATCTTTCTCCTGTGAGTTTGGGCTGGGAGTGTCAGCCCTAGCTGTCAATTCACCTCCATCTGATTGTCTTCTTCCCTGCATTTCATTTCGCACATTTCCAGGATTTTCAGGCTTCTTCTGAAGCCTTAGGTTCTAGTTACTTGTCCCTGAAACACAGGAGTATAAAGCAGGTGTGTAATCAAGGAAATCTTATATCACTTGACTTGCTCTGAACAGAGAGGAAAGTGCAGAGGATCAGCTGCATCTGGGAGAGGCCATTTGGGGGGGACTCCAAAGGGACCATGAGGTTTTCTGTCTGCTAGTTCTCTAGGTGAAGTAAGAGGACAGTTGGTGAAGGTTTGTCATGGAAGGTGGTTGTATAAGAGAAAACAGAGTTTGGTGTCTGGGAGAGTCCAAGATAGCACCTTGGGGCAGGTTGTACTGATGAGCTGCCCCATCTCTTAGCTCTCAGCCAGAGCATGTTCCAGCATCCTCTGGCCTGGCCTGGAGGCAGGACAGGACACAGTCAGGGTGTGAGGGGGACAGTGTCGAGGGCTGAGCGTGACCCCCCAGGTATGGGGCCAATGGACAGAGACCAATTCTCTTCAGTCCCTGACATTTCCCTGTGTACCAGTGAAGCCACCCCTGGAAAGAAGCCCACATGTTGTTCCACGTGCCTTCTCATTTGCCAGCCATCCCTGCTGATGTCTCTGTGCCTGTGAGCACCCGCACTTTGCTTCCAATCAGAACTGTCCTTGGAGCATCGCAGCAAAGTGCCAGGTGTGTCTTTGCTGCCACTCTCATCTCAGCAGCCCAAGGCTTTCGGTTTGTTTTGCTGAGTGGGAGCCTGGGTCAAGGCTTTTACGTGCCAAGCTGAATCCAAACAGCAAAAACACTCAGTTGAGCTCAGAGCCAGGATCTGGGCTGACAGTGACATTGGCAGGAGGGGCAGTTACCATGACGGGGAACAGGGAAATGCGGACAAAAAAGGGGGATGCTGGTGGTGGATGGGAAGGGAAGCCGTGGGGTCCCACTCCAGCGGTCGGTGGGTGGTGGGGACACATCTCAGCCAGGCAGCAGCGCCCAAGGCAGGCAATGGAAGGAGCTCCTCGCCTGGAGCCCCGCGAAGCGCCCCGGTACCGCTAGAGGCAGCTCTTGTTTTGTTTTGAGCAGGGAGGAAGCAGCCGGGCGCCGTGCCCAGGGACCGCGCTGCGGGCAGGAGGGATGGAGCTGCTCCTGCCTGCCCTGAGACAGCTCTTCCTCCAGGGAGGACCTGCAGCCCCTCGCCACAACCCCCCGGGATCCCGCAGCCCATTCCACAGCGGCTTTTCTCCGTGGTGGCAAACAAAGTGTGTTAGAGCCTGGGTGGGCAAAGGGACCCCCAGCACCTGGGGTGTGGGCCAGGCTGAACCCAGGGGAGAAGGGGTTGTAGGGACATGAGGGGCTCAGGGGGCTGAAGTCGGCACCTGGAAGGCGCGATGTCCGAGGGAGGAAGCTGGAATGAGAGCTGTGTGCCCGTGTCCTGCCCGCACCGAGAGCAATTCCCACCACTGGCATCCTGCAGCAGGAGGGCGGGAGATAAAAGCGAACGAGGAATGGATTTGGTTTGTCCTTCTTTCTTTGTAGATTAACAGATCCAGCTCTGACTGAGGGATTTAGTGATTACAGCGACTTAATTGCATGGGGAAAACATTTCCTAGCAATTACTTACGTGCCTGCCTTGGCTCGCCGGGTGTTTCCCTTCGCGCCGCGACTGCCTGTCATGGCACAGTGCCCTGGCACTCGGGGACACAGCCGGCTCCAGGGAAGGGCAGTCACAGCCTGGGTGGCACAAGCCCTGCCAGATGGATGCTACCTGCGCTCCTGTCTGCTGTGTGTCCTGGGAAGCCCTGGAGAGGCCGGATCCACTCACCCACCCTCCACTTGGCTCAGGCAGCCAGGCCAGTCCTTGGTGGCCAGGAGGCCCTTGGAGGCCTCCCACCCCTCTCTGTCGCACCGGGTTCAGCCTGGGTGAATTCCAGCATTGCTCTTTTCATTTCAGTGCAGCAGGAGAAGAGGCTTATGGTCACCTTAAAGGAATAAACGATGCATAAAAATATTTGATCAATTAAGCCAAATGATTTGGCAGGCGCAGGCTCCCGCTGTACCCATCCTCCTCACAATTGCCTCATTATCCAGCCCTAAATCAAGCTGTCACAGCTTTTTTTGGCTTAGGGGGGAGAGGGAGGGAGAGAGCGAGGGAAGGAGGGAGCTGCTTTCAAGTCTTCACCTCCAAAACAGAAAATCCTGAGCAGGGAGCGGGTCAGTGAGTCACCGAGAGCATCCTCCCGCCCGCCTTCCCCCGCCGCCTCCTCGCCGCTCGCTCCCGATCCGCCTGCGCTGCTGCTCCTCATTAATTTGATCGTGGAGCCGGGAGCGCGATGTGATTGCAGTGGCTGGAGCAAGGGCTAGTGCGGAGGCTTTGAGTTCCCCACAGGCTCTGTGTGGGGCCAGAGATGCCTGAAAGTGCCATTCCCAAAGCCACTGGCATGGTTGCTTGCTGCTGCCTGGGAAGCATCAGCATCCCAAGTATCCCGACTTGTTTCTTTCATCCTTAGGACAATGGAGTATCCCCAACCCTAAACACACGGAATCCCCTCTCAGAAAGGGTTCCCCTCACCCTCTGCCCTCCTTGGGCAACACCCTGGATGCTGTGCCAGATCTGTGTGATACCTCAAGTCTGATAAATTAATTAATTCATATTCATATTATTTTACTAATAAATTAATTAAAATCCCATTGATTCACTCTGCTGATATGGTGAAACAGCTGCAAACTCATCTGTTCATGGGAGCACAGCCAGGCTGACAGAGCATCCGCTTATGCTGTCACCCATACCAGACCCTTCAACCCAAGAAGAATAAAGAGGGGACCATGTGATGTAAACACAGACCCTGGCATACAAAACTGCTCTGAATGGAGTTAACAAAAAATGTGTCATTTTCTCCTGTCTAGGTAGCACCCCAGCAGGCAGGACAGGTGAGGATGCTGGCTCTGGTGGGCAGGCTGGGGCCTCACTCATCCCTGGGACCTGCTGTGCTGCTGGAGCTGCCACCAGTTCAAGTCGACGCTGGGTTGCTGATGCCAGAGCGACAACTCATGTGGGTGCCGTGTTCAATCCACACTGTTTAGTTTCTGAGCCTTTTTAACGCTGTCAAAACATGAGATGCTCCTGCTGCTTTCACAGCTTTGCTAATTGGCTGCAAAGAGCAGATTTCTGTTCAAATTGCAGCTACTTTTGAACTTTGAACTTGCCTTTAAAATCAAATTCCGATGGGTTTTTTCTCCCCTCCCCTTGCAAAGCTGTGAAGCAGCACAAGCAACAAGTCCCTCCCACAGTCCTCCTTGGAGGACCAAGGGCAGTTCACACACCCTGCAGGGATCCCACAAGGGCTTTTCTTCTCCCATGATTTTCCCCTTGGGCTCCTCTGGAATGTCTGGAAACAGAGGACTGGGGAGCACATGCCAACCCATCACCTGGAGCCTGCAAGCAAGACCTTCTCTGGGGATCACCTCCTGGGCTGAACCTCCAGCAGATGCTGTGGTGTTTCCAGCCCTTCCCACTCCAGCCTCATGGTACTCCCTTTTCCCTACTCCAGTGACTCTTCATTCCCCCTGACAAGCCCCTTTGATCCCGTAGGTGCTGGTGATGCTGCCGTGCACTGGGTACTGAGTGAAACATCTGCATGAGTCACAGTGATCTCTCTCTGCCTGTCCTGAACCAATCCCTGTGCTCTCTGTCTGTCCTGCACTCACATTCCATGCAACCAACTCTGCAGCTCAGATGTTCTCAGCTTGTTTTCCAGCTCTGCCAAAGCTGGGAACAGTTTGAGCTTCACAGCAGGGCTGGAGCCTTCCTGACAGCGCACGACTGGCAGCCTCTGCTTTTCCTTAGGTGAGGCCAAACAGGAGCTCGGGAAAAGCCCAAATGAATCCAGCAGCAGCTGGAGAAGGGCTGGTGAGCTGAGACATCTCCAGGCTCAAACTGCAATCCCCTGCAAACCACATTACAAGACTGGCCCTGGCCCAGCCCCTCGGCAGAAGTGATGTGAGGGGGAAGGGGGGAGCTGGACAGAGCCCCCTGACCCCTCTCTGGTCACCCCTGAGCTTGCACTGATGAAAATCTGGGCAATGCCCATGTGTGCAGTGCCAGGAGGACAAGCCCACGTGGATGGTGCCCGAACCAACACACACTCACAACCCAAGCGCTTGCCAAGCCCCTGTTGCTCAGGAAAATGAGTTTGCAAGGAGCTACTTGCCAGAGCAGAAAACATTGATCTCCAGCACATCCTTCACTCAACAGATGTTCTGGGTTCTGCTAAGCTGCAAAAAGACTGGCCAAGAGGTCCTGGTGGGTACAGATGGGCTCAGCTCCAGTAGCCATCAGTAACAACCCAAAATGCGCTGACCATCATGAGCCACAAAACCACCCTGCTGCTGGGCAGGGGCCGGATCCAGCACTGGGGGCTGCTGAGCAAAGGGGAGGAGGAGCTGGACTTGCATGAAAAATCATGGCAAAAGCACCCACAGTGGGAGCAGTTGGAGCAACAATTTGGGGTTTCTGCATTACTTGGTAATTTCAGATCACAGATGGAAATATCCAAGAGAAGCATCTCGTAAATCACACGGTCTGTGGTTTTTCCCTGTTCCCCTGCTGTGTTATGACGGAAAATTGCAGGCAGTGTTTCCAAAAGCCATGAAATACTGTGCAGGCCCTGGCAAGTTCACATCCAGCTGAAGTGAACTCCACTCCAGCTTGCAGTTTGCCTCCAAAAAGGTCACTGAATCCAACAAGCTGCCTTTTGCTGACTGGAATTTGCACCTTTCCCCCAGATCACTGGGCTGCTCTCACCCCTTTCACATCATCGTTGATTTAGCATTCTCATGCCAGCCTTTCACCCCTGAAACACTGAGGGATTTCTGGTGGGAAACATGGAAAAGGGCACGGGTAAGCAGCTTTAAGAGAGAAAAAAGGGATTTTTAATATTATTTTCCAGTAAAAAAGAGAGAAGACAGGGGCTTTGCTAAAAATTACCAACGCAGTACCCAGCAAGAAAAGATATTTGGGCCCAGAAGTTCTTTGCTGCTGCCTCCCTCCATGGCCAGGGAGAAGCATGGTGAGTGCCACAGCAGAGACACACAACAGCAGTTGGTGCCATGGCTCTGTTCTGAGGATCACATTCTCTGTCTGCTCAGTCCCAGCAGCACAAGTGGTAAATTGTCACCACCCTTCCCCCAGTCCTGCCCCACTTCCTCTCACACCTCTCTGTGGCCAGGGGCCACCCCATTTACCCACAGGGCTCAGGACATGCATTGTCCCATCGACTGGGAGCAGCAGCATCTTTGTACCACAGCCCAGGACTCACTGGGGTTCAGGATGTGGCCCCTTGATTGCCCTGGAGCTATGCTAATGGATTTGTATTTTAATTACATGGAAGCCTAAACAAGCTGCAGGCTCTGGCTAATTCTGCACGGCACAGAGGAAGATCTGTGCATCACTGACAGCTTATTTTTTTTTTTGCATAAAAAGGTAAAATGACACTGGGGACATGTGTCTTTTATGATCAGAGGTCAGCAGCCTGCAGGTCCTGAGAGTCGTGAGTGGGAGGGGAGAGGGAGGGAAGGAAGGCAAAGTAAACAGATAAATCCCTGGAACATATGGCCTGTGCTTGGTATCTTTACGCATGAGGCACCCCACTTAATAAAAGTTTAGGATGGAAAAGCCAAATAAAATTGATAATCTGCCCAGGGAGGGTGATTCAAATGAAGTAAGCACATTACAAGGGGGTGACTGATTTACAATTTTCTTCTATTTGCAGTTTTATGACTATTACAGTTATTCTTGTGAATATAATTCATTACTGTGCTATTATTCCCAGAAGTGAAAATCAAAGGTTTATCAGCCGACACCAGCAAGCATGAAATACTGCCCCAACACAGAGCTCTGTGCTGCAATCAGAGCTCCAAACCAACCGAGCAGGCAGGAGCCAAGCACTCGCCTCTCCCTGTGCCCAGGTCCCCTCCTGGGGTGCAGGCAGGGGCAGGTAGCTCAAAGCAGCAGCCCCTGAACCAGACACCACCTGTGTTGCTGGGGCCTCATCCCCTAAAAGGCGGCGGACACAGGAGTGGCTCAGTTATTTGGAAGGAAGCAACACCATCATGTGCACTGGTGGGCAGCCCCCACTGGGCACAGGCACCTACAGGAGCCAAATGGTTCAGGAATGCTGCCTCTCCCAGGGGCATGGCAGGCTCCCAGATGCGATTTTGAGCACAGCATCTCACCACGCTGCGAGGTGCTGGCAGGGCAGGGTGGTGGGCTTGAAACCAAGAGAGCACGACCTGAAGCCAGAAAGCATGGCTTCAGTGGAGGTTTTATTTAGACTAACAGTTCTAGCTGGGAGAAATGGACTAAACTGGATTTTTTCCAACCTAAAAGCGAGTACTAAAATGTACTTTATGTTGCTGTTCGGTGGATACCTGGTTCTATAGCCCACATTAAGCACAAAATCCATTGTTCCTGTGATGAGGTTTCTCCAGCAGCAGCTGAAGCCCAGCCCCAGCCAGCTGCTGGTGAAGGTCCATGGCACAGCCCTCCCTGGCTGGATCCTGTGTGCTGTCAGGCTTTGTCACTCCTGCACACCAGCCTCAGCTGTGAAAACCAAGAGAAATATCTTCTAGCCTCCATTTTCACCTCTTTTCAACAAGTTTTTGCCTGAAGAGCCACTCTTTGCTTTCCCCTGCTGGTCTCCATGACAGACCCTCATCCCAAAGGCTTCTTTGCAGCACTCCAGATACTCCTGACATCCTGCTCCAGCACCAGTAGAGATCAGCTCTTGATCAAAAAAACCTTCCTGACGCTGATAATGAAGAGAGCCCTGCACAGCACAGAGCCCCTGCAATAATCCCTGGTGAATGTGGAGAGGAGAAAGGAGAGAGGAGAGAAGAGAGAGGAGAGGAGATGGAGCCCAAGTTCAGGGCATTTGGGCCAGTTCAAGAATCCCTTCAGCCCAGAATCCCCAGTGCTGGTTCCAGCCAAGAGTGGATGAGATGGAGAGAACAGTCTTGAGGGATGTTTCTCTGGCATGCACCCATCTGTGTCCCAGAGCTTGTCTTGATGCTTAATAGCTCTTGGTGGATTTTTTTCTTCCTAGTATTTGTCTAATCACTTTCTGAATCCTTGTAAAGTTTTGGCATTTACAGTATCTTCTGGTAATTAGTCCCCAGCTGAAGGACACGCCGTGGAGAAGGTTTGTGTGCTTTCAAAGCCTTGGTCTGGGTGCTGGGATCTAAGTCATGTCTGAGGATGGGAAACACAAACACAGAGGTAAAGGGTTTACTCCTCATCACTACAAAGTGCACAAAGTGGGAGCAGAGTCTCTGAAGTCTGAATTGCTTAAAAGGAAATAAAACTGTCACCATCTCTGCTGTCAGAGTCCATCCTCAGTCCTCTGCCCTCTCCTGAAAAGTGGCACATCCCAGAGCAGCTGAAAACAAACCATCAGGATGATCCTCAATTGCTGTTTAACAGCTTTAGATCAGGGGGAAACCCCAAAAGCCACATTTAAACAAATATGCCCATTGCACTGGGGTGAGCTGAGTGTCTGCCCACGTTCAAAGTGGGAGCACGTGTCAAGTGCACTGCTGAGAAGTTTGGTGAGGAAGAGCTATGATAGAGAGATGTGACCAGAGCAGCAAAGGCTCAGAGTACTGACAGCACCTCCCTGTGACACCTTGAACTGGCAGAGCCAGCTCAGGCCGTTCTTCCCCATCCCATCACCACAGCCAAACACCAGGCTGGGGCTGTCCTTGGCTCTCCCAGCGCTGCTTGGCACAGCGGCTTCCAGCCAGCATTCCATGCAGAAGCAGCTCCAGCAGGACATGCGCAAAATAAATCCCATTAAGCTGCAAATGGCATGAAGTGAAGGCAAATCAGCTGCAGCAATAACCGTGAACTTTCCCTGCCGGAGGCTGGGGACAGGGTGCAGAGGGGGCCCCCGAAGCGCCCGGCGAGGACACAGCTCCAGACCGAGCTAATGGCACATGTGTGGCCCAGGGACTGCAGCATCATGGCTAATTGTGATGAGCAATAAAATTCCAGCTGGGGATGAAGGTCCCAGCGCCTGCCAATTAGTCCTGGCATCCTGAAGACAGGCTGTAATGGGATTATTGAACCAGTCCCATTATGCACTCAAGGGTTCGGGGGAGCTCGCCGCTGTGCCGCTGGCGAGCTGCTGGGAGCGGTGTGGGCACAGCACACGTCGGGAAGGGCTGTGCGGGGAGCAGGGGGTGGGAACCAGGCACCCACCCACCCTTCCCACAAAAAATAAGAACTTTTCTCACTCCCCAGCTAAAACACTCATCGTGCCAAAGGGGTTTGACTCAGTGAATCTGGGCAGTGACCAAGATTTTGCTGTTTAAGATAAAAATGGATTTGTTTTCTCTCTTGAACAACAAACCCGAAGAAGCTGCATCAGCCCTCAGCTGAGAATACTTAAAAAGCAGCACTGATGCAAGAAGCTCTTTGCTTGGCCATCTTGCTATAATGGCAGGTATTTGTGATTTGGAGCTTTTTCGCTGGCAGCCCTGATGCGATTTCGAGTTTATTTCATTACAATTCAGGGAGTGAGGATGGATTCAGGCTGCCAAAGGAGCCACTTGCTGTCTCCAGCTCATGGAAGATATTTGGAGCCAGTGGGTTCACCACAGCAGATGATGCAGGAAGCATCCTGCAGACCCCTCATCTCAGCAGCTGCCGAAAATATGTGACCCTCTGGCTCTGCTTGCTGCAAATGTAGCTGAAGAGATATCTCTGATGGGGAAAAGACCAGAACTGCTGTTTAGATGACAGCAACATGGGCAAACCCTGGGCATGGAGAGGGCCAGATGTGTCTGTTGGAAGTGCTGCCTCTGCTGGAAGTGCCTCCCAGGAGGGTGCCCCTGGCAGTCAGCAGCTTGATGGCAGGAACCACATCTGGGTATATGCTGATACCATAGCCCATGTGGTGCCATCCTCAACCCTTCCTGGAGCTCTGAAGCCAGTAATCACCCCAGAGAGCCCCTGGTCTGATCTGGAGCTGAGGTCTCCTGAATTTTCATACAGTTCCCAAGGCCCCTGTCCCCTCAGTGCCATCGTTCACTGCTTTTGGATGAATGGCCAAAATGTGGTTTCACTTTGCACACTGGACTTGGCCAAAGAGATGAAGTAATATTTCACTGAGAGAGGTCATCTCCTGCTCATAGCTCACTCCAAAACATCTCCTCTGGAGCAAGGACCTGGCTGTCCAAGGGCTCTCCAGCTCCTCAAGGGAAGGACCCAGGAGCTTTCATCTCCTCCACCTGGCCCGTAACCTTGGCAGTGCTGTTCCTGCAGAGCTAGGGGCAGGAGCCCTGGCAAGCTGGGGACAGTGCCTGCCCCAGGGCAGGACCACCACCAAGGCAGTGGATGACAGAATTGAACCAGACACCACTTATTAGGCAATAAAGAGTCAGAGTCAGAGTCAGAGGTGGGAGAGGATGGGTTCTGGGCTGTGTCTGCAGGAAGAATTAGCAGGACATGGTTTACAGGGATGAAAAGCCTTTTGATTATTAGGGCAATATTTAGTGCCTGTGGCTGCAGGAGAGGAAATGCTGCTGCTTTTCCCCCTGCTCAGTGCAGCGCAGATCCAGGACTCATCCAGCCATGCCTGAGGGCTGCAATGACCTGGTGGAGTTCAGCCACCACAGCTGAGGCTGTGCATGATCCAGGGAAAGGTTAGGAAAGGTTCTGCTTCCAGAGCAAGGCTGCTCTGCCCATGCTGAGCTGCAGCCAGTCACTCTTTAAAAAGCTATAAGAACATCTCAATTTTATCTCCAATCCATAAGGAGCTTTGCTTTTCCGCCTGGGAGCCTGGCATGAGGTGCCTTGAGGTTGGGATTTATTTCACCTTAATAATCTTGAGCAGTCACCCCCCAGGCTCCCAGGAAGTTCTGCTGAGCTGTTTAATTTCAGCCGGCTCAGACAAGATGATGTTCACATCCCGGAGCCCAGAGAGAGGCAGGGAAATGCCCTGGGAGCTGCCTGTGACCCACAACCTGCTCTGCTGTTCCCCACGAGGCCAAGCAACACTGACAGCCCAGAGCCACGCTCCGAGCTGACTCTGAATCCATCATTTCCAGTGCATTAATTCCTACTCATTATTGATCACCTTGTACCACGCTGGGACTGTGCTGTGAGTTATGAACCCATCGATATCTGGCCTCGGTAAAGGATGTGCCCTCAGGAGCCACCCTCCCCTCGTGGTAGGGGAGGAGGGGAGAGGAGAGGAGAAGGCACATCAGGTGGCAGATCCTAACATGTCCATTGACAGTACTTACCTGCTCCTAACAAAGCTTAACGTGCTTATCACACAGCTAATCACTGTAGTGGATTCTGCTATAGGTAGAGCACATCCCCTCATTCATGCACTCCCGAGGTATGTGAGAGCCAGGGGGGAGAAGAACAGGAGGGGATATTAGTTTTTATGGGTTTAAAGATTTTAGGGTCAGCAGCCAGGATTTATTCTGAATCACAGGTGCCCTGAAGGGTCTCCTCAATACTCTCAGCAGGTTTCACACCCCACTACCTCATGGAACACGCAGGCAGCAGGAGGACAAGGGGGAAGCTTAATGTTGGAAGGGTCTCTCAAAAGCAAACAGGGCTCTGATTTATTAAAAATTAGATGCTCAAGGGCTCAGCTCACACTCAGGACTCGGGTGCAAGAGCCACACACATTTTGTGAGTGGGTGCCTGTGGCTGGGGAACACACCAGGGGCAGCTCCTCTGGACACTGGAGGTAGGAGGAATATCAGAGGATTTGCTCCTCATGCCCAGGGCAGGAGGTGGGCAGCAGCAGGAGCTGTGTCCCGTCGGCAGCACTTTGTGCAATTTAGATGCATTAAAGGACAGAGCAGCTGTGGCTTCAGCTGCTCTGGAGACGCTGGGAGGGAGGGAACATTGATCTCTGCCTGGCTGACAGTCTCTGTGACTGGAGGCAACAATTTGAGCATCCCCGAGGAGGATGCAGAGCCGACACACGGCACTAATGACAGCGGCAGAGGCGAAAAGAGAGGACTCAGTCTGGGTCATGCCTGTGGTGCTGCACGCCCAGAGCCTCACACTGGGGGGTTGCAGTGGGAGGGAACCATGTGCACTAAAAGCCCTGGGGCTGTCTCCTGTGTCCCATCTCCTCATCCCCAGGAGAGCACACTGGGGTGTCCCCAGCCCACTAATGGGGTCCCTGTGCTGGGGGAAGGAGAGAGAGCTGTTGGCCTTCTCAGGAACAGGCAAGGAAAGGAGTCGAGGTCAGGCTCAGGACAAGATCAAGTTGCTCAAGCAGGGTGTGAGCTGAAGCATTTTCCTCAATACATTAGCTCTTACTTGGCTTTGTCTTTCCTCTTGCCACTTTTCCTATGGAAGGGCTCTCTGCACAGAGCAGGGAACTCTTCCCAAAGCCCTCACCTTGAAATAATGTGTTGAGACACCACCTTCCTGCCACCTGCTGCTAATGACAAGATAAGTCTGTATTTGAGGATGATGGCACATGGTTTTGTGCGCACCAAGGAGCCAAGGGACACCAAACACAGAGAGCCAGAACAAGGACACCCTGTGAGACAGGGGCTTGCCTAAAACTGTGAGTTGCAATGTTCCCTGCACAGCCCCATTGGCTGGAGAAGGGTGGGTTTCTTTCTTTTAGAAGAGCTGACGTGCCTTCAGATGACCTGCTGTAAGCTGAAACAAAGGAGAGGACAAGGAGGGCTGGCTCTGCTCTCTTTGGGACAAGCACACCCCTGTAATGCTGCTCTACCCAACTCAGTGGCTGCTCCATCATGGGGCAAAACTGCTCCTGTCTTGATCAGCTCCTCAGATCTGGACACCTGAGCAAATCCTCCAAGAAAGCAGAAATCCCCATTGTGGGATTGATTGCATGGCTGCCACGAACCAGCTTCCTGTAGGTAACATTAATAATTTTTTGTTGAAAGTAGTTTTTATGAGCTGCAGACTCAGAAATGCCAGTCTCTTGCCTTCGTCAGAAACCAGAGCAGCTCTGCATATGCATTAAAACCCAGCACACGCAGTTTGTCTTAAGCCACCTGAACTTCTTGTTCTAGTGCAGTATCTGCCAGCATCCATCTGCCCTGGGAGGTGTTACACAGCATTTCTCTTTGCAAAGCCCTAGTCCCTCAGAGCCTTGTTGGTTTAGATCATATTTCCTCAATAAGACATAAGCTGTTGGAAATAAAGAGCAAACACACCACAGAAATGACAGGGAGCCTGCAAGCACATATGGAGAAAAGGCAAAGCAAGTTTTGGGTTTCCCACCCATGGCTCCCTCGAGTGTCATGTTAAATTCCCAAATGGACTGGAAGCAGAGCCATCCAAAGCCCAGATGTTTTGCAGTCAGGCAGCGGGAATTGCTCTTGTCCCCACGCTTTCATCACAACATTTTCATCTTTAGAGGCTCTTAATTAGCCACTTCATCGTTTGCCAAACCCTCTTTGGTTTTGCAGGCTGCATGTTGGGATGGGGCCACCCTGTGTGCAGAATCCCAGTATCCCTATTCCCACAGGGCCATTCCAGTTCCCCCTATAACCTTTATGGAAATGCAAAGCAGCACGTCCCTCCAGCCCCCCAATGTGTTTCACAAATCATTTATTCCTAACAAACCTAGAAGCAGGCTTAAAAAAAATCTCTTTTTAGGCTCCATTACTCTAAAGCACCAATATTATAAGTGAATGGCAACAGCCTCAGACCTCTGGGCAGAGGCTCCTCCTTTGGGGGGATCCCCTCTGGAGCCAGGCTGCTCCTCGGGGCTGCGATGCTGCTCCCCAAAAAGAGCTGGGGCACCTGCAGAGCTCCAGGAAGGCTCAGAGGGGCTTACACTGTGCTCACAGCCTCTGCCAGCCCATGAAAGAGAGGAGGAGGGTGATGTCCCTCTCCACTAACCTCCAGCTGAGGAGGGAAAGTGCAGGGATGAAGCAGGACCTAAAGCATCACGGAGCTCCCAAGTGACTCAGAGGAGGAGCAGCCAAACAGCGCTTCCTTTATTGATTTATTTATAGAGAATGAGATATTAATGCAAGACCTGTTGTTTGAACAGGTTTCCTCTTGCTGTGCTGAGAGAGAAGCCCTGCAGTGTGGGGGGGTGTGACTGTGGAGTGCTAATCCCTGCCTGGTCCCCTGTCCCCTCCTCACTCCATCTGTTCCTTCGGATGATTCACTTTGACTTCTCAACTTCCTATTCCCCTTTCCCCACCCTGAGCAGGGAGTAACTGGCAATTAAAATATTAGCAGGGGGGAAACGTTTCATAATGCACATGATTATTCCTTAGTCCAAGGAATTTTAATTAGCTGAACACACAGAAAACCAAGTTTTGCAGGTTGGACCCCACAGCCTGGTGCTGAGACCTCACTGGCTGCCTTCCCCTGCCCTAACGTGCCAGGGATGGTCAGTTATTGCTGGGTCAGAGCTTGTGCCTCCAGATTTTCCTGCAGCTTTACTATTATTTTTATGTCTTGAGTTTTACAATACACAGGCTTTACAGCAGGGTTCTTTTTGTGATTTTTTTTTTATTTTTATCTTGGCTTGGTTTTTGCTCAGTAGTATAACAAGATGATGGGATTTATGGCCAGCTCTGGGTCTTCTGTTACAGCTTTTCTTACTAAGATCATAATTTTTGCCACTACCCTTGCTGGCCTTTCTCTCTGGTTTTGGTTGTCCCCAAGAGTCACA
Source organism: Myiozetetes cayanensis (assembly GCF_022539395.1). NCBI lineage: Eukaryota > Metazoa > Chordata > Aves > Passeriformes > Tyrannidae > Myiozetetes > Myiozetetes cayanensis. The sequence goes on along the minus strand of NW_026087378.1, from coordinate 9,790,237 downwards.
GCCCACATTAGTCTCCAGCTCTTGTTTGAGCAACCCAAGCAGGGATCACACAGAAGCTATTGTAGATAAATAAAAGTTTCAAGAGCAGCAAGGTTTTAAAAGTCTTCTGAGCTATTTCTGCTGTCATCCATTAACACCAGCCTGAGCAAACCTCTGCTTACTGGGGACAATAGCAAAAAGCATCCTTGGCTGGAGGGCTAAGGACTAACACAGCAGCCCTGAATGACTGGCTGGGGACTGAGAAAGCAGCCAAGAATTGCACAAATCCAGGAGCTATAAATTGGGAAAAGGATAAAAAGGACCATGGTATTATTCCTTAACGATGCCAGACTCAGGACTAAGGTGAGGAAGGTGTGAGCCAGCTCCAGCTTGTGCCTGAGCTGCTCCAGGAGGAGCTGCCTCATGGCTGAGGAAGCAAAGGCTCCACTCAGATGTGAATTTGGGGCTGTGATTTTGAGGGCAGCAGCCATGAAGGCTGAGGGATCCCCAGAGGCCATCAGAGGTGAACTTTCATGCAGTTTTTTATGAAGAGAAGAAAAGAGCATCCTTCAGCAGAGATCATGGTGAGAATTTGGGGAAGTCCCCACCAGGCATCCAGCAGGTTTGTCAGGCTGATTCCAGATCCAGCCCCATCTCAGTAGCAGGACTCTCAATGCACAGCCTCAGCTGTGTTTTACTGTAAGTGGGCTAATGAGATTCACTCATTAAAAACCCCGCCAGCCCACCCACCCAGCCAGAGTGTGAGGAAGAAGATCCATCAAAAATCTTCACTCCCTTGATTTTGGGGAGCTAACACTTGAGTCCTGTGATTTCCTTTAGCCACAGTCCCAGACTGGGCACCAAAGGACAAAAGGGATGCTCACACTGCAGCCTTGTTCCTTCAGCATCTCTCCAGGAGGGTCAAGGGCCACAGCTCCCTTTCCACACCCTCATCTCTGACATTTCAATGCTTTTGCTTACACTTTGCAAATATTGCCCCACATGTGTGGCAAAATACTGAATTTTTTCTCCTCAAGGGAAAAATCTCCGTTTCAGTGTTGCCTGTGCTAAGACGTGCAGAGGCTGGGAGTGTCCCTTACAAGAGCGTGTTTCCTAGAGCTGTGTTTAGCTCAGCAAGTACAAGATCCTTATTTTGCAAGCCCTTCCCTGGAAAAGACCAGGGAGGAGGCCCTGGGGAGTTTTAGAGGAGTGGCACAGCAGGCAGGATTGACCCTGGATGGGTCCAACCTCCTCGTGGGCTTCCCCCCAAAACAAACAAACAAACAAACAAAAACCACGAAAACAAACCATAAAGAAAGGAGGAATTTCTAGAGAATTCAATTGCTCACATGCTGACCACAGGGCTTCCCAGGGACCAAGGGCTGTTAGGAGCCACTGCAGGGACACACACGGCCTTAGTGGGCTGGACACACTTTTCCACAGCTCCTAAGCCAGGGAAAAGTAAAAGGGCTCAGTCTGGAGCAGAGAAGGTTGAGGGGAGATGCTGGGATGGTAATTCCTGCTCCAAGAGGAGCATAAATGGAAGGGATTAAAAGCAGAGGAGACAACTATTGATCAGCAATGATATTGAGAGAGCTGGTCCTGCCCCAGAGCTAAGGGAGGTGACTGCTAGTGAACCTTTCCTATAAAATCTGCCTGTGGAAAATAAAACTATCACTACTCATCTGAGATTCACCAGCAACACATAACCTGCACCAGCAAGGCACAATCATGGCACTGCAAAGCCTCCCTCCCTGGAACTGCAACCAGCCAGGCCAGCAAGACATCCCATTACATTTGGGAGTGAGATGAGAGATCTCGTCATGGTTTCCCTGCAAGGGACAGTGCAAGCAGGGCTGGTTTTCTTGGCAGAGCCACAATAAATGCCAGAGGAGGATGGAGTCACCCTTTGCCAGTGCCGGGCGATGCGAGGCAGGAGCTGATGCTGCTGGAGCACAGCCAAGGCCTTCTCCTCCCTGGGCCAGGTGTCTGCAGGACACAGATGCTGCAGGACCAGAGCCAGGCTGGGCTGGTGCAATGCAACCCAAATCCAACCCGTTAAGCAGGGAGAAACGATACTAGGAAAATGACACTTCCAGCTTTAGCAGAGAGTGTGCTGGAGTTGGCAGAGAGAGGAAATCTCAAAGGGGTGCTTGCTACCAGCAATCAAAAAAAAAAAAAGGGGGGGGCAAGGGTGTGGGATAGAAGCAGAGCTGTACAGGCTGGGAAAAGAAACTTTCACAGCTCAGTATTCATCTTTCCCAAAGTGCTGGAGGACTTGGTCTGACCTGGGCAACTCTGTCCTTCATCCCACAGGAGACTAATAGCAGCTCCAGGAGGAACAATGTCTGTCCTCAGCAGCCGGTGGTCAAAATAATAATAAAAAAGAGGCAGAAAGCAATCGAAGCCCAGGAGAGTGAGGTGAATTTCATACCAGGTAGGAATTTCCCATGGGAATTTTGCTGGCTCTAATGCCACACTCATAAAAATGAAAATTTTTCCCTTGGGAATATTTCAAGATTGATGAAAAATTATTAGTTTCCTCTGGGAGAAGGGGTGGGAGAAACAGAGACATTTGCCTACTCCCATTCCTGCCTTCAGGGAGAAAACAAAATTTATGGGCACTGGTTCAGCAGTCACATGTTGAGCTGAGAAACCCCACTGAGCTCTCCTAAAACTTTTTCCACAGCATTGAATATCTCCTAGCATGGAAAAAGAAAATTAAAAAAAATATCTGGTGTTGCATTTTGACCCAATTCAGGTTAAAAAAAACAGCTTCAAAATCGCATTCTTGAGCATGGGAACAGATTTCATTTTCCAGCTGACAGCAGCTGCCTTCTGTCAGCAAAACCTGCACTCTCTGTGGCTTGCCCTGCCCAGCCTGCCCCAGTGTCACCAGTTTAATTAGCTGCTGTCCCCAGTGCCTGCAGCTCAGCTTAACTTCGTGTGAACAAACCCTGCTGTGCTGGCTGAGCTGGACTCCTGCTTGCACCTGGGAGAAATCCCTGCCTTTCTCCAGGTTTTTCCCCCAGGACTTCATGCCTGGCAGAAATTAAAACTTGGAAACTGGGCCCAGGTGGGTTCATGCATGCCTTGGCCATTCAATCTTGTCTTTTATCTGTTGAGGAAAATAGAAAAAAAGGACCTAAGGGAAGTGAATCCTCCACCGAGCCTCGATGCATGGCTTTCCAGGCTGCTGGAGTCTGCCTGGGAGCGGGATTAATGCACACCATGGGCACTTGTGGAGTCAAAGAGCATCCTCACCAGATGCAGAAAGGTGCAGAGAGGGGCCAGGAGGGCCACATGAGGCAGAAAACACAAAGACAAGCTGACAAAACTGGGCTTCAGCCTCCAAAAGAGATAATGGGAACAAAGGGTGGGAAAAGTGATGTCAAGGAAGGGAAGGGAGGTGTCCATTGTTCATCCTCTGCTGACTGGGACAAGGTGGGATGAACTGAAGCTGGACACAGGGCTCTGGACTAGACAAACCTCTGAGGTTTCAAAGGCTCCATATTCTGCTGGTCCAGCCCAGGGCCAGACCCTTCCTGACTCTCTGGGGGATACATTTACAGCCACTTTTTGTCGCTTTGTCACTTTGCCACCTGTTTTCCCAAATAACAGCAGCGCTCACCCTTGGCTTGGGCAGCCAGATGGGATTCCATGGAGGGAACTGGATTTACTGAGCTGCAGGGGAAACCTGTGCATCCTCATGCGAGCCAAGAGGCTGCCAACATGCATGGCTGGATGCAGCAAGTGGGGACAAAGACATCTGTTTGCAAATTTTGCATGGGCGCAGACAGCAGAGGGGACTGAGAAAATATCTCAGAAAGGTTTGTTGAAGTGACAGTTTTCTTGCTTGGCTCCATCAACTGGATCAGGAATCTCAGCTGGTGTCTCAGAGCACTGAAATTCTCTCTTTCCCATTGGATACATGATCAGGAACATGATCAAAAAATACAGTAGACAGACAATATGTTTTCTGTGAAGAAGAAGTGCAGCACCAATGGGCTGCACTGTATCTACTAGACTGACCTGCATTTCCCTGCATCCCATAGCCATGTCCTGCTCCTTTCCCAGGGTTCAGACACCAGCCAAACCTGCACCATCCACACCAAAACCCCTTCCCATGTCCATGAGCAGCAGTGAACTCAGGGACAGGGTTTCATCTCACTCTCAGGGTAGAGGAGGGGAGCAGGAGGGATGCTCAGGAGGGGGTAACCCTGCTGCTATGGAGTTTACCAGCCTTTTATGGTGTCTGATTTTTGTCATCTGCAAAGCTATCAGCTGAAAACGTCAAATTAGTGCTGTTAGTCCACTGCGCAGCTCTTATCTGCGCCTCTCAGGATGGAAGACACTTCAAGATGATTATTGTTCCCCACTGCTCCTGAAATGAAATTGGCCCTCCCAGAGTGCTAAAAGGGAACCGAGAAATTGTTTGCCTGAATTTGCATGAAAAGCCCTGGAGACGTAATGAAAGGGGGTGACGAGCCCGGTGTCACCTTCTGCCAGTTAAACGACAGAAGAAAATACTTCCTTTGTGTTTCTGCTTCAATTGAGGGCCTTGATTACCTCTCCTGCCCTTTTCCCCCTCCCTGTCCCCAAGCTCCTAAGCCCTTCGCATCCGCCTGCCCCATGACTGGCATGGGGGCTGCCTGTTTTGGAGCCTGGATGATATTTTGCCACCCAAGAAAGTATGATCTGTCCCCCATGGAGATGTGGACCCTACTCCCAGAACCACAGCATTATCTGTGTGTCCAGGGCATGGCTCTCCCACCTTCACCCTGGGCAAAAATTGGGTCCCTCTGTTCTGGAATATCCTATCCTGCTGTAGCTTTTTCCCAGTTTAGGAAGTCCTGCACACTGGAAGCAGTTGCAGTGACACAACTTCAAGTCCCAGCCATTGCAGCTTGATATTTGCTTTTTGAACAACCTACTTGGCTGTGAGTAAGCAAGGAAACGTGGTCCTGCAGGACAGACAGATGGCTGTGTGCCTCCAGGGCTCCTCCTGATTGCCATGGGATCATCAGCTTAAACCTGCAACACCCTCGATGGGGCAGGAGCTTAATGGTGCGGCTTTTCTGGTGAAAAATGTACAGCATCAAGGCAGGCACTGCTGGAGGTTGTCTGGGGAGAGGTTCCTCGCTGGGCTGACAGCAGCATTTCATCAGCCAGCTCCTGCAGTGCTCAGATGGGATTCCAGATCCAAGGGTTCACCCAAGCGTGCTCACACACGTGTGTGTGTTTGCCCACACTGGGCAGCAGGCAGGCTGTGCAGGCAGCTGGCTCGGGGATAGCTGCAGCCAGCTTCCAGTAGGGAATTTGCTCACAAGTCGTATTTTGTGAAATTGCTAATTCCCACCAGCCTTGTGGTGTCTGCTGCCTTCTTCCTCCCTGTGTTGGTTATCCCTGGCTTGAGGCTTTCCCTCATACTGGGAGCACCTTTTTAGATTTCACACTTGCGAAGAAGGCCTGGAAATAATAACTCAAACAGGCAGGAAGCTTCAGAAACCCAAAGGAAAATACTGAGATCACAGAAGATGGGAATAAAATGTAAGAACTAATTTGTTTGGTTTGAGAGAAGAGACAAGATCTCTGCCTCACTTTGTCGGAGCAGTGCTGAGCCATCTCCTCCCTGAGAATTGTGGAAGCTGCTTTCTGAGAGTCCACTTTTGGGATACTGTGGTTTAAAAAGCATGGTGGGAAATGGGGTAGGGAGATCAATCCAGGTAAGGAGCAAAGGCAGGAAGGGATGTGTATGTGTCCTCCTCTGTTTGTTCTGATTTGTTTTCTCTGCTATAATGGCAGGCTCAGGAGAAGGCAGGAGCACCAGCCACCTCTGCCAGCTGCAGCAGAGCTTTTAGGGGTGATGCAACAGTATGGCACATGGAGGATGCAAATCTGTCCTGCCACGGGTCTGTGTTTAGTGTGTTTAATCCCAGCACCTTGCTGGCTGCAGCTCTGTGAAGGACCCAGCTGGGTCTGCCAGCCCACAAACATTCCCATTTATCCACCACCCTGCATGGCCAGTATTTTTCATCAACATCCACATTGGTTTGGGGAGCTCTAGAAGGGCTTTAAAGCACAGCAGCGGCCCCCAGTCTGTGGGAGGGGAGTTTTGCAGGGCTGTCTTGTGGATGCATCGTGGCAGGGAGAGGGTGGGGCGAGCACTCCCATCACAAAGGTCCATTCCTGGGGAAGGGATTCCTGTCCTCAGTGGAGCTCTGGGTAATGAAACGTGATGGGGCAGCCACAATGTGCTGGGTCAGCCCTGAGGGACTAGAGCTGATACACAGCACCACGGGGACCCGGTGGGACATCACCATATCCATCATTCTCCACACCCTGACTCGTCCATCCCAGCCCTGAGCAGAGCAGCACCATCCCCTTTCCCAGATGACACCTCCTGAGTGCAGCATTGGCAGCATCTGCAGCAGACACAAAGTCCCACAGGGTGTTTCTTCCAGGTCTCTGCCTGCTTTTGGCTCCCTGAAGCAGGTTCTGCCCATCTATGCTGGCAGCATCCCTCCCTGTGCTGGGTTACAGGCAGGCTGTGGAGCATCTCACACGGGAGGAGTCACACCAGTGTCCTCATGTCACTGCTCAGAGAAACCACGCTGACACATTCTCCCTCTTCCCTATTTTCCCACTTCCAGCAGTGCAGTGGGAGTTTTCTTGCTGCTTCACCTCCCACAGCCAAACAAAGGCGGGGTGTTGTGTAACGGGCATCGTGGGGAAGGGAAACTGAGTCACGGCACAGAGGGTTGGGGTCACTGGAGGGGGACGAGGGAGGGCAGTGAGTGAGTTTGGCTCAGCTGGAGTTCTGTGGTCAGAGGAGCCCACCCTGAACGGGGACTCAGGCACAGCAGGGACCTCCCTCCAGCAGACCTCATTACCATGGAGGGGAATAAACCTGCCTGGAGCAAGAGAGGAGAATCTGCAAACAGCCATCGCATCCCTGGGAAGGCTCATTCGCTCATGGCTGCAAGGGGGGAAAATCAGATGGAAAAATATATGGCTGGGAATTAGGAGGGATCTTTAGGAGTCAACAAAAGCACCAAAAAGCTTGGCTACAGAGTCAGAGGAGGAAACTTGTGGGTCGGTGGTGAAATGAAAGCAGCGATTATAGTGGGAAAATGCATATATGTATATATGGCCAAAGTAAAACCAGATAGCAGTCTTTTATGTTATGGAAGACATGAAACGTTAAGAATGTAAAAAGCAAGATGAAAATACCAGAGAAAAAAGCATGCCTGCAAGGGCTAAGGGCAATAAGAAAGGAGTAAAATTCTGTTTGTACTATTACAGACAAATGCTTAATAGAGATGGCAAAATTGCTAATGATACATAACAGGCAGAAGCAGGCAGCAAATATTTCTGTTTGGTATTTGGAAATGAGCAGGCAGCTATATTTGTCTCACGTCAAGCTGCTGAAGCACTTTCTAGTTCATTAATTATGTGGCCTTATTAAATATCATCTGCCAGGAATAAACACTAGAGAAGTGGTAGGCCAGGGTGCCTCAGCTCCATGCCCTGCCTGAGCCAGATCCTGGAGTGAAGCCCAGAGCCAGGGATGCTGCAGGAGGTAAAGGTGAGTTGGATCCAGGAGAGGGGACATGGGATGACCGAGATCAGTGCTGCCTGTTCAGCCTGGCTTTAATCCTAGGCAAAGTAAAAGACAATCTGATGTAAGATTTGATTAATGAAGAATTAAAGGATAGAAATCTAATTAATGCCGGCCCACGTGGTTTATGGAAAACAATGTCCTGTCAAACAAAGCTGGTTCTCTCCATGCTGGGGTGTCGGGCTGGTGGAGGTGACTGCACTCTGCACCAGCCTACACTTTGTGAGGGCCCAGCTCTGAACTGGGGGGGTGTCCTTGTCCCCAAAACTTGATACAGTGCCTGGTAGCAAAGGACATGCAGTTCTCCTTCCCTGCACGTGGAAAGAGGGTGCAAGCAGATGCTGTTTGCAGGGGTGAGAGCTGTGATGATGGAGGCAGAGGAGGTCTGTCCACAATCAGCAGTCAGTCCCTTTGCTCTCCCCTGACCTGCCAGCACACACACAGCCAAATCTGACCCACAAACAAAGAGCAGGGAAGGGGACAGTCATCCCCAGTCACGTCTAGTAGTGCCATGCACATCTAGTAATTGGCCTTCACCCCCAGAGTAGCGTGAATCCACATGGGGCTCTGATGGGCACCGGGCAGGCATCACTCAAATGCCAGGGACAGGGGGTTTATCAGGGACTGCATATTTCTGGCATGCTGCTCATCACTCTGCTTTCACTCTGGAGGAGGAATTATCCTTACAAGAAATATGAAGTGTGCTACACCAGCTGGTCCCAAAGCATCTGTTGCATCACCTTGAGCTGCAGCACAGGAGGGGGACTGCGAGAGCTGCCTGCAGGGAAGCACAGGCTAGGAAAGCCCCTTTATTGATGGGAAGGGAGAGGAGAGAATAGCTTCTTTTCAAGGCACGTGAGCACGGGGAAGAGGGAAACATAGTGGAGGTCTCAGTGCACCCTTGTGCCATGAGCCTGGCTGGCCATGATCCCCAACAAGGCCCATCCCTGCTCAGCTGTCCCCTCCTTAGGGACCATGTCCCCAGGTGGGGAGCATAGAGGTTCATCTGCATCAGTTTTATCTGTGCTCCAAGGCTCAGCCCATTTCAGCCTCATTGCAATTCCATGTCCTCGTGGCGTCTCCTGACACTGGATCATTTACAATGCCCAGGAGGCAAATACAATGACTCATTATTATTAGTTAATGAAGCATCCAAGCACTAAACCCACAGTCTGCAGAACGGATAAAGAGCTCAGGCTGAATCCGATTTACCACGCATCTCACTGGCTTCTCTGGCAGTGATGGAGCTGCTGCCTCCTGCAGCCCCCCGGCCCCTTTCCTGCTGCTGTGGATGCAGCAGCCAGGAGCTGGCAGGGAGTGGGTCCAGGAGCATCCATCCCTCTGCCAGAACTGGTGAGTGGTGCTGGCTGCTCCCACAGTGTCAGCTCGCAAACCAGAGACCACCAGTAAGACGCTGGGATCTCCCCTCCTGCAGTGCCATGGGCTTGCCAGGGCAAATCCCTGACACAGAGCCACCTTGAAAGCCACCAGCCTCAGGGAACAACAGATCTCACTCTGAATTTGAAGCCTGCACCAAGGGGTCAAGTTGGGATAAGGGCAGGGGGACATGAGGGACATGACACGTCCTTGGCTGGCAGCACGGATAACGCAGAATTTCTCAGGCTGCATCTCCCTTCCCAGAAGAATAAATATTTGATAACAAATTACTTTGAAGATAATCCACTTAATCCTTTGCCATGTCTCCAGGTTTCAAGATAATTAAAGTGTGATTAATTTTCTAAAGAAAAGCTGAAACCCCATGCCTCCCCTCGCCCCCTCTTCCCAGGGTACAAGTGATGGGCTCAGCCCATGGCAGGGGTGACGGAGTCATGCCAAGCTCACTGCTGGTGGTCAGTCAAAGCCCATATTTGGACCCACACACATCCTGCATGGCTCAAATTACCAATCTCAAAGCAAGGGCTTGATAGCCAGATGGGCTTCTGGCACTGGGAAGGGCTGACACTGGCATGCAGTTCCCAGGAGCTGCTCACCCAGATGTGACTGGGAAGGGGCTTTTGACCCCACGTCAGCTCCTCTCAAACTCCTCCCCAACCTCTCACTTTTGTTAGACCTTGTCCCCTGCCAAGGGCAGCTGATGTCCCACTGGTGTCCCAGTTTTAAGATGCTGGAGTCTGCAGAGCTGGTAGGATGCCCACCCTATGCTCTTCTGCATCTCCTAAGGGGTGGTGCAGCTCCACACTGGGGATTTCAGATGCTCATCTCTTTAACCCCCACCTTCAGAGAGGCAAAAGATGTATTGTAGTGGTTTTGCTCATGGCAGAGAGCTGCCAGCGTGGGCTGGGGAGTGGCACAGAGAGGAGGTGTGTGGGCTGTGCCCTGCTAATGGAGCAGGATCACCTTTCCACTCCTCAAGTGCCAAAACCAGGGTTGACTCAGTTGATCAAAAATAGAGAGTGAGGGGAGGTGTGAAAGCCAGGGAAAAAAAGGAAAACAGGAGAAAAATAAAGAAAAGCCAAACAACCTGACTAAGACAATCTGCATTCGGTTCCCTCAAGGTCCTGGAGCTGGGAGGTGGGAGCCAGGCACTTGGGGTATTTCAGAGCTGATTGATACATCCAGGGAGCCACACTGACATCTTCATACTCCCAGATGTGGCAGCACTGGTGCCCATGTGGATGGTGGTAGCTCTGAATTGGTGTCACAGCCTGCAGCACACAGGGAGGGGATATGAGGGGTGGTCATGGGGGTGATGACAGCAGGTGACACTGTTGGAAGTGGAGGGCAGGACCCTCACTCAGCTCTTCACTTCCCAGTGCAGTTACTGGTGACTCTGACATTCAAAAACACCACGAGGTGCACCCCTCACTCCCAGCTGCGTCCCTTGGCCTGGAGTTGGATTTTCCAGAGTTTTGATGGCTGGTGTTTAGTGGAGCAACCAAGAAAGACCCAGTTTCCCTACAGACCACTGCCGCAGCGTCCCCGGGGCAGCACGGGCTGAGTTTGCCCCAGCCCCACGTGCACCCCATCTATGCCAGCAAGGAGAACATCATGTTTTGCCCACATCTAACAAGGACGTGAATCCTGGCTGAAATTACCACCGTGACCTCACTGCACCAGTTCTGGTGGGGCTTTCCTTATCATCTGCCCCAGGATAGTTGTGTTTTCAGGTCAAACCTGTTAAGAGAAGCTTTGGAGCTCAGGACCATTCACTGTAGAGCAAAACCCCCCGAGCGCAGGGAGCGTGAGAGAACGGCACAGAGCTGAGCTTATCAGATAGCTTATCAGTTGGCTCTAAGGACACAGACAAAGCTGTGTTATTCAGAATATGAGGTTTTGCTATTGAATGACAGTAGCTGGCCAGTGCTTTTAAGCACCAAACAGAGCAGGCATCTCGCTGCAAGCCAGGATGCTGCTTTGGAGCTGCTTCTGTGGCAGGCACGTGTGCAGGGATGTGAAAATCTGCTGAAGAGAAGGAGCCAGTTGTCGAAGGCTGCCAAATTGTCAATGGAAAAAGAGTTACACTGCTGAAGGATCAGTTATTCAACAGAGATGGCAGTTTCATTGCTGGGATGAATCAAAGAGCTGTGGCAGGAGAACTCTCTGCCCGGCAGAGGCTGTGCAGCCGTCGGGGTATGTGCTGCTGGAGGCTGTCAGAGCGATGCTACTACTGAAGAACAGGGAGTTTTTCCAATAAAATATCACCAGCTTTTGCATCACGAGGTCCAGGGTTTACATTAAATGATAATGATAAGGAATAAAACTCAGCACATTCCCAGTTTTACTCTTGCAGGTGCTCAGCACAGTGCAGTCTGAGAGGTAAGAGAGCTCTGCTTGGCGTACTTTGCTTTTGCTGTACCCCAGGGTAACCCTGAGGAAGGGAAGAAACAATTGCTTTCATAAGCCTTCCTCCTTCCTCTTTCTTCCTCCTATTTCCCCTGCTGAACTCGGATTTCCAGGCAAAACCAGGCAAAGAAACTCCCGTGGTGGTCACTGACTGAGCCCACTCCCTTCACCCAGCTGCAGCAAGGAGAGATATTTTAGGAGCATCATGCTGGGCTTTCTCTCTCCCCTTACAGATCCTGGACAGCCATATTCAAGAGATCATGGGAAAAGGGGTTGAAATCAACCTCAACCACCACCTCCAGAAAACATGTGGCAGTGCAGGAACCCCAAAGGCCCTTATCTGGCTGCCCTTCCCCACTGTCCCCTGAGCTCCAGTACATCCTTGAGGGCTGTACCCACACTGAGGCACATGGGGTCCACCCAGGGCAATGCCAACAGGCAAGCTTTGTATTTATTTCCCTTGAAAATATGTCCTTAACGGGCACTTAACATTATGCTTAAGTGACAACGAATTACACATTTCATTTAAGAGCAGGCACAAGGAACAGTGTAATTCCCTATAGACTAATGGTGCATTTCTCCTCACAGACAGCCAATTAAATATTTAATCAGCACAATAGCCGCTTAAGTATTGTATATGGCCATAAATACAACCCAATACATTTCCATGCCACATTAAGCTGAAGCTTGTAGACACTTGTCTCCCCAGCATCAGGCACGACAGCTCGGTCAACGCATCCTTTGAAAGCAGATTCTATTTATTTTCTGTCATATTAAGCAGACATCATTTCTATCCTGTCCCAGCCAAGTATATTAACTCTTCAGCAACACTGTATGAATAATCTGCATCAAATTGTGGAAGAGGGGAAGATTGCCACCTTCCTGCTCATCAGCTGTCTGTGAGGTGACTGCAGATGTATCTGAATGATTTCTCTTTGGGTCACATCCTGCAGCTGCAGCAGTGGCTGGAGGGACATTTCTCTCTGAGCTGCTCCGATGCTTTAGGAGAGATGAAAGATTCAGCAATTAAAGACATGAGCTAGAGAAACAGGGGAAAGAAAAGAATCCTGCTTCTCATGTAATGGAGAGGGCTGATGTTAAAAAAGGACTAAAAATTATGTTCTCAGATAGGGCATTGCCAGAGAGAGGCAGGGAGGGATGGGACTGATGGAACCCCCCAAGGACACACTGGAACACTCAGTGTGGGCTCTCAGTCAGGGCACAGCACACACTGTAGGCATGAGAGGGTTTCCCCATGGGCAGAGGAGAACAGGGAATGCAGGGTTATGTCCAATGCACAGTACAGAGAGAGAAACAGTCATTCCTCTTTCCCAGCATGTAGGAGATGTGTTCATTCCACCAGTGTCTTCTTTCAGGCTTGATTTCTATTCAGCTTGCTTTCAGCCTCCACTTCCCAAGCTCTCATCGGCTCAATTATAACTGTAAGAATAAATCTATTTACAGTGCCTTTTTACAAAGTGAATCAATAAACCTGAAGCAAACACAAGGCCAAATCCTCAACAATCTGAATGGCTTTGTGTTGGCTGCAGCGGGTGCTGCCTCCCACATCCCCCCCTGAGCCTCTCAGGTAAGTCCTATCTGCAAACACAAGGATCGTTCCTGGTACAAGAAGGTAAGAACGATGGGGTTTTGACAGCTGATTTTCCTCTCTGGCCTCTGAGCAACTTCAGATACAAGTCAAAATCCTGCTCTCCACTCCACAAGCCACAGTGATTTGTGCTGGTAAAGCAAAGAGAGGAATATAAGCTCCTGCTTGCAGAGATAAGCCACCCTTGGAAAAGGGGTCTTTGCTTGATTTCAAGACAAGCACATAACAGGAGCATCCTGTGATACAGCACCTAAACATGGCAGACACTGAGCTAGAGCAGGATGCAGGGGTAGACAGCACCTTCCCTGCCCAGGGCATTTCTAGGGCTTTGGAGAAACACAGAGCAGGGAAACATCACAGTGCAGGCAAGGGAGCAGGTTCCAGTCTACCCCACACTAAGAGGGAGTCCCCAAACATCTGGGTCACTTAACTAGAGGGGGTGCACCAGGGTAAATCCTGCAAAATGTTGCTGCAATAGAGTTTTTCAAGGTTTGTGAGCCACCCTTTGGAGAGCTGGAGCCTGTGAAAGGGAGGTGTGTAAGGAAAGGTCAAACTATGGGAGGGACACCAGGTTTTGGTTAATTTTATCTGTCTTAGAATCGTTTCTGTAGAAATCTGTTACATTGCATAAAGCTTTTGGGAGAGCAGAGGCTGTGTGACTTGCTGGAGATCAATGCCCAAACCAGGCACCCCAGCACCATCCTGGCCCCGTGACCAGCTGATGGGGTGGGCTGGGCTGAGAGGGTTCACACCTTCCCAGTGAGCTGTGGTGGCCAGTCAGGACAGTGACAAGGGGCTTCATGACCTCAGGGGTCTTCAATCTGACATGCTATCCCATCCTGGGCCAGGCTCTGAGCAGGCTGTTTCTGACTGCAGCATCTTGGCTGAAGCACAGTAAGACTTCAAGGCACACAAATGCCCTCGTTTCTGTGCCCCTTGCCTTAATTTACAACCTGAATTTCATCAAAAGTCAATTTGATCCTAGACAGAGAGATGAGGAGAAACAGAGCTGGGAATCTCCCTCCAGGTGCCCCCAGCCACCCCCACTGTCTTCCTACTAATAAATCCCCTTCCATTAGGAAACAACAGGCAGGTGCTAAGGGTGGTTTACACTTTTCTGTCTCTGTTGCTCTTACTTCAACCTCTGCAACAGCTGCCAGGAGCCATAAATCACTGAGCACAGTCCTGGAGCTGGGGATCACTGTCTTGTAAAACAAACATCTTCCAGATTTTGTAGCACCTGATGCTAGTTATAAACTGTTGGTTGTTGAATTCTTCCTCTTCCATTTATTTCCCAGCCCCTCATCTCTGCTACTCCTTGTCCGCTATATATCTTCTGTTTATTGTTATTTCTTTCCCCCCTTTGTTTTAATAACTCTTTTACTGTGGATTCTTGTAAAAACAGCTGCTCCAGACAGTAAAAAAAAAAAAAAAGAAAAGAAAAGAAAAAAATAATATCTAGAAACAGATGCCCTGGCATTGCTTCAGCTGTAATCTACTAGATTTATAATTCCTCTTCAATTCAATATTGATTCAGAATAAAGCAACTCAAAACACAGTGGCATCTCACAGCTTTTTGTAGTCTTCTTCTGTCTTCTTCTGTGCCACGACATTTCTCTTCATCCACATGAATAAAATGTGCACAGAAACAAACCAATCCAAGCTGTTGCCATACACCCAGGTGCCTGTAGAGCGGAGGGAATGTTGTCAGTTCATTTTTTATTGTTTTAATTTCTTTCCCCTTGTCCAGCGTTATCTACCTCCTCTCAGCATCCCCCCTTAAGTCTCTACCCTGTATTTCAGGGACTTAGACAGTGCCCAGAGCTCACACAGAGGTGATTGCAGCCCAGCAGTCCCAGGGCAAGGCATGGTACCTGCCACAGGAGGCACTTGGGGCCATTCCCTCGGGTTCTGGGTGCAGGAGCTCAGGGAATGGGCATCGAGGCTCCTCAGCCCATCTGCCACTGAACAGCTCCACAGGGATTAGTGAGTCCCTTGGCACCACAGTGAAAAGGAAACACTACATTTCCTTCCAAAAAGTGCCTTGAGAGCCCCCAGAGAAGGACAGGAGAAAGCCATTAGCACACGTCTCTTGAGTCTATTAAAAAAAAAAGTGCCCACTTAGGATGTATGTATTAAATACAAAGCTTATGTCCCCACCAGCAAGCACAGTCACCAGGAGTCCCTGAAGCCTGCTTGCAAGTAGCCCATCCACCAGTATACAGAGTTCTTCTGACTGACCCCACACCCACGAGACTGTTCCTAAGTGCAGAGGGGAAAGGTTGTCTGGAGCCTAAAAGAGGAATATCCTTCTTTGAATGTTTCTCCACACTTTAGACAATGCCACCCATGTCATATCTCAGTCTATCTCAAGGATATTTGGGTTGAATGTTTGGGACTATTCATGCCTGGCTCTTCCCTTCCAAGCCCAGATCCCCTTGCTCCCTCCAAACAAAGCTCTACCATCCCTACAGGATAGCAGAGCTCCCCTCTGGGTACTCTACATTAGCCTATCCCTTTCTTCTTCAGCAGAGGAGGTAGCCTGGGCTCTCTTTAGCTTGTGAAACCCCAGGTAGTCTCCATTACATCTCACTCAGTTATGGTACTCTCCAAGCCCAGCACAGATCCTTGGATTCCTTCCCAAGTTCTCCCTCGTGTTCCCTGCCCCTCCAGCTGCCTTTCCCTCTGAGGAGATGGGACCAGCCCAAGGGCAGCACATGAAGCCCAGCAGCCACAATGTCTCTGTGCTTACCTAAAGCCAGGCACTAAGAGGCACAAATTTAGGAAGTGGAAGCAAAGTATCAGTCCCGCGATAAGGTGAGAAATGTCACTTCTAGCAGAGCTGCACTGCTGCAGGGCATTTGATCTGGGGAAACAAGCTCCAGCTCACCCAGCCCACAGCAGGGCTGTCTCAGTTGGACAAGAAGTTCACTGATTCCCCTGGCTCTGCCACATGTCAGCCTGGAGCTGAGAAACCCTCAAGCAATCATTTGTGTTGCTGAGCCTGGAATGGCAGAAGTGCTCCCAGAGGTGTTGCCAAAGGCTCTACATCAGCAGAAGAGCTGCTCTCCATGCTGTCTGCCTGTAGACTGGGATGTTCTGTTCTGCCCCAGCATGGAAACTCACAGCAGGGTGGGTGATTTCTCCAGAAGACAGGAGGGATTGGAAGGCACATGTTTTTAGCAAGCTCAAAATCCATCTTTGGCACGTTGGCCCAACCTGAAATATGTGCTAGCCAGGGAAAATGTCACAGGCAGGACTGGCTTTCTGTGCTGAGGTCCCTGAGGTTCCAGCTGAATGTCAGGCACAGCCTGCTGTAACCAGACAGCCGATGTCACCCGCTCTCTGCCCAGTTTGCAGCCCAGCAGAGCACACAGAAAATACTGGAGAGCCACCAGGGAATGGCAACAGTGAATTAATTGAATGCTTTCAGCAAAGCAGCTTGGAAGGCAGGGGTTGTTGTGAGTCTGGGGGTGCACCAGCGCATCAGTACATCTTGAGCACGTCAGCAGTACGACACCCAGAATGCCTCCCCAGCTCTGTACTCAGCTCTCAAAAACAGTGGTGGGTTTTGCAGCTTCAAAAGTGTCACATTTTCTGTGCTGTCTCCTCCTTTCCCATAGGAACAGCCACAGGACTGAGCCCTTAATGTGAGGTCTGAGGTCTGCCAGCCTCAGAGCTGAGGGGAGAGCTGGGGCCCATCACCTGCCTGACGTTTGTCACGGCGTCCTTGAAATCTGCTTGTGTGAAACAATTGGGATTTAACAAATTGGCAATCTCCAAGGGGAGAAAAAAAATTGTCCTGTTGAAGCGTTTCCAACCAGCTCTGTGGTCACTATTTTTCTCTCAAGATCTGATGTGTTGGCAGAGATGCACACCCCATGCACAGTCCCCCAGGGTGGCCTCTCCCTCCCTTGTGTCTCCCGCCTCTCCGACTCATTTCCAGCATTATCCCCCACTGCTGTCCATCACTGCTGTTAGTTACTCTGCCAGTCAGCGCTTCCAGGAAAGCAGAGAGCCTTTCCAACGTGGTCCCCAATGACCACGGCAGGGATTGATCCTGTCCCAGCCCAGGGAAGGACGGGCTCCCACGGGAAGAGGAATGATGTGGGGAGTGGCTCTGACAGCCACAGCCACTGTGCCAGGAGCTGGCACACTCATCACCAACCAATCTGGGATTGTCCTAATTTGATTATTTGTTGGCTGCCTTCAGGGTGCCAGAGGACAGTGTACACAGCCAGGACATGGGTTGGTGATGGAGATTCATTAGGTTTATTGCTTACCCCGTTAGACACAGTTATGAGACTCTCTGTGGATCTGACACAGCTCTCTAGCAAGATTTTCAGTTGTGTTGCTCTTCCTTCGTCTGTCTTTATTTATTTTGGTGAAGGAAGGGGGAGCTGGACATGATGGTGGCTGGAGAAACAGTCCCCATATGATAGCCCATGCTTTTGCAATCCCTGTGCAAGAAGCAGGGAAATGTGATTTCCCAGATTACAGCATCTCTTCTCTGGTGCTGGACACATTTACAGTGTGTTCTCCTTCCCTTCTCTCTTCTCAGACAGACCAGCAGCAAAGTGAGATGTTGCTCTCTCAACTCTGGGTCACCTGGTTCCTCCCTTCCTTGCTTTCCTGGGCTGAATTCCTAGAGTCAGCTCTAGGCTGAGTCCCAGGACTGACTTTTTTTTCCCCCCAGTTTCCAACAAATGAAGCAAGCAAACACCAGAGTTGCATCTGGCTGTGCCAGGGCACAGCAGACCATACCTCCACCTCCCCCATTTTGTCCCTATCTTGGTAACAGGGGAACCCCCAATGCCACCCTTCTGACCCTGAACCAACATGACTGTGTGATCACCACAGCTCTGGCTGTTACTTCCCCTCTGCATCCTCTCTGTGATACAGGCAGAGTTCAGCCTCAGGTCTTCCTGGGGGGATGAATTTTCCTGACTCCTCTGAAACTTTTTGGTGTGTTTCCCAGGAGGAAGAGTCTGGGGGGATCCCATGGGAAGTGCTTTGTCTTGCAGTGCTATGTACTGCAAGAGGATGGTTATTATCACGCTCAAAGAAGCTGTCAGTTGTCTTTCATCCTGATGTATCCCCTGGGAATAAGGCAGAGACCTCTGCACAGGGCTTTGCTCAGTAGTCTTAACCATAAGGCTGCTGAATTAGCAACCCTCAGCAATAGTGAGAGCAATGGGATTCGACAACCACAGCCTGGGATGTCTCTGGTGTCTCATGTTGGCCCTGCAGACTCACCTTCTAAGCAACAAGGGCATGGGACATGCAGAGTTTTGCTTTCCAGGCTTCCTCCAAAGGCAGCATTACCCCTTCTCCCTTCCTACCCCCATCCCAGCCCAGTGTTGGTGCCTCCATGTCCTCCTCCCTGCAGAAGGAGCACGGGGAGCAATGAGAGCTTGTCACAGTGAGTTTTCCTGATGGCCTGCAGATTAATCACTGCCTCTCACGCACTCAGCCACTTAAGATTGTTCTTCACTGTCCCAGGAGACTCATGACTGGCTGCCTCACTGGGCAGAAGGGGAAGGAGGAGGAGGATGGGAGGAATGGACTGCAGCCTGCAGGGTGAGGATAATGAAGGGCATTTGGGACCCTGGAGGAAGGCAGCACTCAGAGTGTTGAACTGCACCTCTCCAAGTGCAAACCTCTGGTCCAAGTGAGTCACCACAGCATCTTCTGCAGTCAACAAAAGGGAAAACACCTCCAAAGGAGCATCTGCCTGTTGGGACAGGGCCTTCCAGGGAGACAGCTGCCTCTGCACTGACCTCCAGATATTCTCTGTGTACTTCTGGATATTAAAGGATAATGGGATTTCAATTGAACTACAAGGTTCAGCTGATGGGAGGGGAGCCATACAATTCCTTGCACAATGTCTCTGTGTGTCTTAGAGGCCAGAAGCTTTAGAAAGAACAAGACAGCCCTGGAGACATGAGAAAGAAAACATGAGGTATCCAAATCTCTGACGGTAAGATTGAAAAATGGTAAAATACACTGAGCAGCTGAGCAGCTCCATCCCTGGCTGATGGCTACCTACAGCCACAGGGCAGCCTGGAGGAGTGAGGCTCCTTGAAGATGTGGAGGACTATGTTTTTGAGACACAAAGGACCTGACCCAGAACAACTCATCCCATGGGCCTGAGCAGCAAGATCCTGGTGGCACAGAGCTCTCATTAATCCCAGTGCATCACCATGGATCAAGACTGTGACTCCGGTGGTCACCTGCCCTCCCAGTCTCATCCTCTCATCCCACCCCACACCACATCTGCGTTGCTTCTCAACCACTGCTTTTTCTGCCTTTCTTTTCAGAGACAGAATATAAAGGACAAAAGACCTGTTTTCCTCCTGGCTCTTGAACACAAGAGCCCTTGGAGAGGACCTATTTTAAGAAAGGAGAGCCTTCCCCCTGCTGGAAAAGCAGCTCAGCAAGGGCAGGCTCAGTGCCGTGCCCTCCAGTTGGGCACTTGAGACACCTGCTAACAGCCACTCCAGCTGTCAAATGCTCCTCCAGCAGCAGCAGCAACCAATGCCTGCAAGACAAGCCCTGGCAGGATTGATGGGAAAGGGGAGGAATTCATGTGGGGAGGATCTTTCACCCCACACCTCCTACACTGGCTCATTCTCCCCGGTGTGGGCACCCCATGGGTGTGTCAGACCTCCTCCAAGGCTGAACACATCATGCTTTCAATCCAGGGAATGAAGAAGCAGGAGGCTCCCATGAGAAGGGCTGCCCAGGCTCCTCTTGCTGATGGCAGTCATTTTTTCTTCAGTATGAAATATCCTGAGGCCAATTTTATGTCAGATGCAGAAGGCAGAGCAAGATCCCGCAGAGGCCACTTGGCACATCTGACTGTGCTCAGAATCATAGAACTGTTTAAGTTGGAAAAGACCTTTAAGATCATCGAGTCCAACTGTTAACCCAGCACTGCCAAGTCCACCACTAAACCAGCCCCAGGCTCGTGCTCCAGGGTCACATCCCACCTCAGAAAGGCCCAGTGTGTCTGCTCTAGTCTTACCTGGCAGATCATTCCCTGCTTTTTTGATTCTCCACTTGGGAAGGCGCTCCTTGACATCTGTTCTCAATTTGATTCTCCTCTATTTAGGTTTTATAGGCCTTGTTCCTCTCCCCTGGGTAGGACTGAATGTAGTCATTCAGATGATATTATCCGTATCACTTATGTTTTTAGTCACTCCACGTAAATTTCCTTATAACCAGTTTTATTTTTCCCTTTCTATATTTTTTAGTGCTGGGTTAAGCATCTTTATCCTGATGTCCCCTTTCCACGTGGTTATTTTTTAACGGTGTCATCAGAGTTTACCACACTTTGCAAACAACCTGTTAAAGGAGAGTTTGAGCATTTAAGTGTTCTTGATCCACTGCAGATCCACCCTAAAGAACACATCAAACCCCAGTAATGTTCCTCTCATCCTAGAGTGCATCCAGCAAGCTGAAAGAAGAGCAGACCTGTCCTCCAGGTTCGGCTCAGTGATGCACAAACTGATCCTGTTCACAGGAAAGCTGCAAACCTCCCCTGAAATCAGCTCTCATATATGCATTGGAGGATCCCTTTAAAAATCCTCCTTATTAAAACCATGCAAGCCCATGGTGAGCACATTTTAAGAGTCAGTACCTGTTCCAAGCACTAACAGCTGCTACGGGAAACAGTCAGAAAAGTGAGGCTGAAGGCTAAGATGTTCAAATCTGCCTTAATTATTAGAGCGTGAGCTTCCAAATCCCCCGAGAGGCGCGGGAAGTGTTGGCCTCAAAATTCACGGTGTGCTCGGAGAAGCCAGGAAGCCAGGCAGTTTTGGGGACATCTTGACTGCAGTCTGCCTGCCTGGCTCCACTGGACTTGGAATCAATCCGATTCATTGCAGCAGCTCTGAATTCAGAGCAGAGGGAGCAGACAAGGCTCATTGCCTATACCAGCCAGAAAGACTGCAACAACAGTTGCGGTTTTCATTTTTCCTTTAAAATAAGGTTACTTGAGTAGACAGCCAGGAATAGACCCTCTGTCTCCTCATCCCTAAACTGGGCCCCACTGACAATTACACACAAACTGTCAGGGCTGCTTTGCAAAAACAGTGCTAGAACTAAAGCAGCCTGACGTGGCTTTGTGCAAAGCTTTGCCTGGAGAAGTGGAGTCTTCAGTGGCCACCAAAGTCCAGAAAGGAGAGCTGGGATGATTCAGACCCTGCACAGGGAAGTAAGAACTTTTTCTCTTCAGCCACTCATGTTCCTGATGGTTGGGAAGCCTGGCCAAGAGGTAGGCAATAGATTCATGGTACTCCTGAGGAACAGCATGTTCCCCTGCAAAGCAAATCTCTGGATACGTTGGTGCATCTGTATGCACTGTGGAATGTGATACATCACATCTCTCCTTACTTCATGCTCTGCTCCAGTATTTATCCTCCCAGTAAGCCATCACTGCCTCATCCTCCAGGACTGTGCTTCAACTTAGGCATCAGCAATTTCACCTGCCACAGCCAATCAGTGAAAATATCTGATTTAAGGCCAGTGGAGTTAAAAATTTTACACTCTGGGAAACTCAAAAGTTTTGTTGCTTTTGCACCTCTCCAGGCTGCAGACGGACCCAGTCTCTCCTTCCACTTTGCACCAGGCTGGAGGAGGGACCGCTGGCAATGGCACTGCTTTCCAAGCAAGACCCTGAGCGTCCTCCACCAGCATCCAGCTTCAACCACCTCCTCCTGCCCTGCACTGCTGGGCTCTGTCTGTCCAAAGTAAATGCAAGCAGATTTCCCTGTTGACACTGGAGATTTTGCTTGGTCAGGTGGATCACCATTTTTATTTTATTTATTTTTCTGCTGAATCTGTGCATAGGTCTGTCCTATGCAGATAAACCCCCAGGTCAGTCATGCCACAGATAAATCCCTACTTTGCTTCCCAACCATGGGACAAGGTTTCTTGGATGTTCACCTTTCCATTCCTGGGAAGCCTGGTGAGAGGGTTGGGTGCTCTCCTGCAGAGACAATGTTGCAATTTCATTTTAAAAGCCTGTAATCATCTCGATTCTGTGAGCTACTCAAGCATTTACGTTGTCTGGCAGCATCTTGAGTGAGGGCTGGAAGCAGCTCCAGGTTTTGGGGGAGTCCAGCAGGATCACTGTGGGGGGCTGTGCTGACAGGCACCCCCACACTGAGCAGCAGAGGAGAGCTGTGCTCCTGCTCACAGGTGAGTGGGTTCCTGGGCATTGGATTTTATTGGGAAAGAAAAAAAGGGGGGGGTGAAAAACTCCCAACAAATCAATTCTGTTCACATGAGATTTTAGCTGAACTTCAACTAATAAACACAGAAGGATAAATAAATGCTGTGGAAACAAAAGCCATGTTGTGACACAGCCACGGCTGAGGTTCATTCATTTTTTAAAGATTGTTTTTCCTTTTCTCCTCCTGGTTAAAAATGAGATTTGCAGAGAAGAGAAAACAGCAGCAGCATACAAACATCTATCAAAAAACCTACCCAAAGTGGAGGAGCTGACTTTCCCCGCGGGTGCAGCCATCTGACACCGAACACTGTGCAGACACAGAGACCTGGACTGGAGCTCCACGCTCCATCCCCCACAGTGGCAACACCTATCTGCAGCATCTGGTATTTTGATCCCCATTTCCCCCTTGCAGATATGCCAACCCTCTGGCAGTGTTTTCTCCCCCTAACCCATGTTATCAGGCTGGCACAGCAGCTGAGGGTATGGGAAAACCAGCTCTACTCTCTCTCACGACCACTGAGCAGGGGAGGGGGGGATCCCATAACCATTCAGCTCACTTGCAGGTATGTAAAGGACTGCCTGCTTTCCATTAGCATCCCCTGCAACAGTCCCAAGGTCAGAATCCAGCCCTTCACATGAGTCAGCCCTTGCCCTGAGGAGCTGCAGTTGGAGGAGACCAGAAGGCAGGAGAGCACTGATTCCCTAAGTCTGTGCCATCTCGTCTCCATGCTGTCATGCCATCTGTGGGCTTTATCCCAGGAACTCCTGTCACATCCACTCCCATTAGCATTTTTCAATGCTCTCCTGCCCTTTCCCAGCATCTGCTGACCAAGTCCCTCTGGTCACCCCTGCTCCTCACCCTTCATCAAGGCTTTTAATTTTCATGATGCCATTACCCACTTTTGGTGCACTCTGCCTTGTACACACGTTGCAAACCAGGCAGCCCAGCTCACTAGGAAAGAGAGTTTCCAAGTGGGGATTGAGCTGCTATTAATTTATCCTATATTTGTTTTGAAAAGATGCCTGGGGAAGGTACACCATTTCCCTTTCCAGTTAGAGGCTTAAGAGCCACAGGCTTTCTTCTTTCTCAGAAATGTAAATCCATGTTTATTTTTCATGTACCAGATTAATCCCCAAGGCATTGCATCCAACAGGCCAAAATCAGAGCTCTGCCTCCACCAAAGCACTTCAGGAGAAAGAGGAGAGGGAAATATGTTCTACCTTTACTAGAAGAACTTCTATTTATTTGGGACTGAGGCAGCTGCATGGAGCATAAATGATTTTAATTGGTAAGCCCAACAGGATTCATTTTCTCTTAAAGCAGAAAGGAAAGACCTGGAACAGCCATTTCCAGAGTGATCACCGAGGAGCAGCCAGACTTCAGTTCCTACAAGACTCCTCACAGGGTTTGATTGTTTGGGATGTTCTCACATATGCAAAACACTGATCTACCTGCAGCACCAGCCATAATCTGTTCCCAGTTAAAACTGGTGCAACTCCTCTGAAGTCAATTTATGAGGCAAACATTTAATTTAGCAAGCAGGCTCACAATCCTAAATTTAAACATATGTCAAGCCAGCTAGTGGCTTTGTTTTAATTAACTCTCGAACTTGGTGGCTGTCATTTCTTTATATAAATGAGGATGTTCTGCCAAGGGCAGCCTCTAAGCCTGTGTGCATCCCTACGAAACCGCCTGCTATTTCACAACCACTTTTCAAAGAGCTCTTGCAGAGGCAAGGGGATGTGGATGTTATTATAAGGGTCCATATGGCAGTACACTGACACTGCAGTATTAAATCAGAGGTACTGTAGCTTTCCAGCCTGGATTCTCACAGTATCAGGTAACGTATATGTAGCTTTATTGTTGTACAATTTTAGTGGCTATGCATTATTCAAGAGCAGCCGAAGTCTCTGCACTGCCCGAGGTGATTCAGTGATGATAAAGGGAATATGCTTTGCTCTAAGGGCAGGAGCAAGGGGATTTCATGGCTCGGTATCTTCTCCACCCGCAGAGAAACAATGGAAGCATTAACATTTCTAGTAAAGAAATCAGCTGGTGACAAATTCTCATCGATAATTAAAATGAAAGCACGAGCTACCTTAACGTGTAGTTAGACTTAGGAACTCTAACCTGCTCTCTAAATTAAATGCTTTCCTTTACAATTTGGGTCTCGCAGCAGGCACTGAAATCTGCTGGAAGATGCCATCTAGCGGGTTATGGAAGTTTATTTAAGTTTAAAATCCACTTGCTGGTGTGGGGTGAGGGTGGCAAGAGCTGCAAATGCTGGGGCACGTAACGGGTTTACGTAGAGTTTTTGTTGTTGCTCTAGGAAATAAGATACTTCCCTGCGGGGGTCTGCATTGGAAGAGAACTAATAGTTATTTTACCAGTGCCCAGCAGGGCACCGGATCGTCACAGCTTTGCTATTGACACAGCCGAGCCGCGGCTGTTCTGCTGGCAGAGCATCTTCCTGAGCACCGGGGGCTGCTGCTCTTTGTCAAGAACGAATCCGCTCCCCGTTTTTGGGAGAGCTGTGGTGCCATTGCTTTCTTCTTAAAAAAAAAAAAAAAAAAAAAAAAAAAAAAAACCACAAAAAAAACCACAAACAAACAAACAAACACAAAAAACCCAAAAACAAAAACAAACAAAAAAAATACAAAACCAAAACCCCCAAAACCAAAACAAAAGCAAAATCAAACAAGCCAAAAACCAACAAAAACCCCAACCTAAAACCAAACAAACAAATAACTCCAAACAATAACAAGCCTCCAAATAAACCCAAAAACACACCCCAAGAAAACACTACCCTGCGCCCGCAAATCATCCAGTTTACGGTATAGCAGAAACCGCTTCGTTGGCATCCGAATTAAGAGCATCCGAATTAAGTTGGCATCCCCTTTTAACGGGATGGGGGATTGATTCGGAGCGGTACGGTATGGCCGGGAACGGCATCTCCATCCCCGGAGTTCTTAGTGGACAGGAACCTTGTCCCCACCGGTTGCTGCGTGTCCGTGGGGGGTCATTAACAGAAGGTCATTAGCGGGGGGCGGGGCTTTTTTGGGAGGTGGGCGGTGCCTGCGGGGTGGGCGGTGCCTGAAGGCACCGCCCGCCCCGCAGGCACCGCCCACCTCCCCGCGCTGGGAGCGGAAGTGCCGGAGTTGCCGCCCGGCGCCGCCGCCGAAAGTTGCGCTCCGGGAGCGCGGCGGGGGCGGCGGCGGCTCCGTCCCCGCTCCCTCCTCTCCATCCCCTCCATCCCCGCTCCTCGCCCCGATGCGGCGGAAGCAGAAGCGGCTGCTGCAGGCGGTGGGGCTGGCGCTGGCCGCCCTGGTGTTCCTGCCCAACGTGGGGCTGTGGTCCCTGTACCGCGAGCGGCAGCCGGAGGGCGGCGCGGACGGGGCGGCCGCGGCGGGGGCAGCGGCGGGCGAGGCTCCGGTGAGTGGCGGGCACGGGGTGGGGGGGAGAGCCGCTGCCTGCGAGTCCCGGAGGGATGGAGGGGGCTGCTCCATCGCTCGGCTGGGCGCGTCCCTCGCCGGCATCTCGGCAGGGATGGGGGGCGAGGAGCGGCGGCCGCCCCCAAAGAGGAGGAGGCGAGGGAGGGGGATCGGCGGTGGGCTGCTGTGTTCCCGGGGAAGGAGCTGTTTTCCCCATCCCGAGCTGTTTTCCCCATCCCGAGCTGTTTTCCCCATCCCGAGCTGTTTTCCCCATCCCGAGCTGTTTTCCCCATCCCGAGCTGTTTTCCCCATCCCGAGCTGTTTTCCCCATCCCGAGCTGTTTTCCCCATCCCGAGCTGTTTTCCCCATCCCGAGCTGTTTTCCCCATCCCGAGCTGTTTTCCCCATCCCGAGCTGTTTTCCCCATCCCGAGCTGTTTTCCCCATCCCGAGCTGTTTTCCCCATCCCGAGCTGTTTTCCCCATCCCGAGCTGTTTTCCCCATCCCGAGCTGTTTTCCCCATCCCGAGCTGTTTTCCCCATCCCGAGCTGTTTTCCCCATCC
Source organism: Myiozetetes cayanensis (assembly GCF_022539395.1). NCBI lineage: Eukaryota > Metazoa > Chordata > Aves > Passeriformes > Tyrannidae > Myiozetetes > Myiozetetes cayanensis. Next base: position 9,763,993 of record NW_026087378.1, on the reverse strand, counting down.
CGAACTGTTTTCCCCGTTCCGTGCCCGGGAGGTTGGACGGGGAGCGCCTGTACTTTCTTGCGGGGACGGGGAGGCTCTGCTTGCTTTTTGGGTTTTTTGGGTTTTTTTGGCTGAGCTCGGTAAGGGAGTAAAGCAAGGTCTTTGCTTCTTGCGCCGAGGAGTAAGGAAGGGGAGCTTCTCCCATCCTGGCATAGGAAAGGACAGCAATTCCACCTCCTAAGGGTGTGCCTCGCTGCCACGTCTCTTCACCTGCTTTGGAAAGGTGTGGAGAGCAAACACCACCTGTTACCTGTTGCAGCTGAGCTTAGGGCGAGGGCTAGCAGAAAGTACCAGGTGGAGCTTGGAGATTATGTCAGTGGAGTGATCCTCCTTTGGGAAAAGAGAAGCGGATAACTCTCCCTTAGAGGCAGAGGATGACTGCTGGATACGTGGCCCGAGGATGTTGTAACACATTCCTTTCTTGTCCCACTGGTGTAGTAGTAAATTTAACAGCCAAACAGCCAAAGCTTTCTGCATAGTGTGTGAGTCAGGAAGGCTAGATCACCCAAATTAGACGTTTGGAAGCTCCATTTAGCTGCACTTACTTTTGGCTCTGTAATTGCTTTGTCCCCTTCTGGGTTTGGCTTTGTATCATTAAGAGTGATTGGGACTTGAAAGCTTAAATTGTCGGTGTGTAACTATCAGTTCAGCTGTCACTCTCCAAGGCTTTGCTTGTTCAAAACCACTTAAAACTCTTAGTTGCCTAAATCTTTCCCTCCTTGGAGACTTGCTGCTATAACTGCACCATAAAGGTGGAGAAACCTGCTGTGACAATTTCTGCTATGAGGGAGAGAAGGCTCTCTAAGAGCTGTAGTCAAAATGGGACTGAGTTCTTCTTTCCCACAAGAAATGCTTTTTCAAATTCAAGCATTTCGTGCAAGTCTGGATATAACTATGCTTATAGCTTTGTAATGTCCCATGCTGGTAGGGAAAGGGTTCAGCTGTTGCCTGCCATAAAGCATAAAATCTGTAGAGAATCCTCAGACCTGCACAGAAGTCCCTTTGACACACACGGTGGTCATTAAATGCCTGGTGTTCCTGATGTTACTGCCTTATACTTGTATTTCCATGGGATGCAGGGAATCTATTTTGCCTGACTGGTAGAAATCAAGCCCCGTGGTCCTGTTCCATGGCTCCACGTGGTGTGGTGTTCTGGCGAAATGAACACCATTGTAAAATCATGTGTCCTCCAGAGGTAATGAGGAGAAAGTTGGTAATTATTCTTAGGGGGCTTCAAAGTGACAAGCTGACTTTTAATATTTTTGGTCTTCCAAAATTGTCCTTGTGCCGTGGGCTTTGGGTAGCTGGAAGCCAGGCAGTACCTCACTGCTGGTTCCTGTGTCTGTGCAGTGTTCTCAGTATTTAGACATCCTGTGCTGCCCCTGTTGTACACAATGTCGACTCCATTTTTCTATGTCTCTTTAAAGTGTGGCAGCTGTCAGTGAATTGAGATCTGCTTTTGTTTTGATGGTGTGTTGAGCTGGGCGGGAAATGTCTGTACAGCAGGAAAATTTGCAATAAAGCCTCTCTGCACTTGTATAAATCAGACTTACTGGGTTTTAGGCTGAAGGCTTCATCTTCCAGTCTAATTAACGTGGAGTTATGAGCTGCAGGGGGTCTGTGAGTGAAGATATACTTGTTTCATGTGCCTGGTTTTTTGAAGGATTTGGCCCTGCAATGATAGCTCTAGTTACACTGAGCAAGGGAAAACATACCCTAAAGGACAATGGGCTGTCTTGGTAAAAATAATTTCAAATGAAGCAGAATAAAAACAAACTAAATGGGATTTTGTTTTTCTGTTTAGTTGTGTGGGTTTGTTTTACTGTTGTCATAGAGGTATCTGCCAGCTGACTGCAGAGAGTTTTTTAGGCATCCTCACATTCAGTGATTCCAGCCTCTCTTCTTTGGTCCTGACAAGCATTCATGGGTTTTGTACTTACTAATCAACTTCCAGCTTGTAAATGAATATGCTGTTTGTCTGCCTGTTCCTGTAGCCATTCAGAAGAGCTGACTTCTTAATAAAAAAACTCCAGATGAGAGGAGGCAATAATAATAAAAAATTATATTCATAGCAGTCAGAAAAGATTTTCTTCTGTTTCTGGCTTTAATTTGCCTTTTTGTGAAGCCTAATCTTTGAATTGAGGACATTTCCTATGTACTGCAGAATTGAGCTTCTCAATGAAATCTCTGTCCAGGCTCATTCTTTCTCTTTAAATGGTGTCTGCTGTTTCAGTCAGTAGTTTTATCTTTCAGAGTAACAGCAAAGGGGGGAAAAGGTTTTAAGAAACAGCTGAATTAAAGCTATAAAGCAATTCCTAGAGCATTGAGTTGTGATGCTAAAATTTTGAAGTTTGAAACCAGCTAGGAGTTTTTGTTGTCTATCTGTGCTGCATGCTACCTTCAGAATGGCAATATATCACTATAGGTGATTTTGCTTTATTTAATCTTTCTAGCGTCTGTAACAAATGTTCAGAAAATTAAGCAATCAGAAACCATGTAAATATATTCTAGGGAAGATTATTCTAAATGGTTTCTGTGGAAGTGCCTAGACAGCTAATTGCCTCTGTATTTACATGTTCAGGGGAAACATTATGGTGGTTGAAAATAGTGTATTGCTTTAATAAGGAGGGTGAGGTCTGTGCTCTTTCCTTCTGCCTTCGGGTTTGTTCTCTTGCAGCTCTGTGGGGCCCTTTTTGCTCTGCAGAGAAGGGATGGCCTTAAGGCATCAAGGTCTTGGCCTCAAGGTCGTCCTGCAGATCTCTTCAGAAAAGCTGGTGCGTTGAGTGAATCCTCAGTACAGCTGTGTGCTCAGAAGTGGCCTCTGCCACTATGTACAGTCACTCAGCAAAGGAGATGATCTGGGAAGTCCTTTTTTCATGGCGTGGGTAACAGGTTTGGCTTTAACTGTGGATGGTGGTATCGTGGTACTGAAGTGTTTTGCTGACAGCTTAGAAGCTCCTTAGACTTCATGACTGCCCTGTTTGCTCACCGCTCTGAGTGTATCGGTGTGCTCGTGGAATGCAGATTGACTTTTCTGTCGTTTCATCTTTTTCTTTTTTTAACAAGTATTCAATAAGTAAAAACATACGATCTGTAGGTGTGGGGGTGGGAAGAAGCAGCAAAAGAGATGCAGCTATTCCTTTTGTCTCCTGGATCTCTGCTGTCTACCTCAGAGACTGCTGAGCATCCTCAGCCAAAATGTTTAATTGATGTGTGTGTAGCGTTGCAGTACGGAAACCACGGATGAGTTGGGTTGTGGGCTGGTGGTTGATGTTTGGGCTCATGCAAGTATTTACATGACTTCTGGTGCTCTGCAGAGATACTGCTCTGCACCTCTGTGGTCAGGCTGGAGATCCTCACTCTGTGTGCCACCTGCTGTTCTGGGAATGTGGCATTTGAACTCGGAGAGATACTAAGCTTGAACATTTTTCTGTGAATTGCTGGCTGAAAGCACTGTAGCAAATTAGCTGCCTTTCGTGGCAGTGCGTTTTTATCTGATATGATGAATGCTTTATGGAGTCGCCCTGTAGCTTGTTGTAGCAGTAATTTGTGCTCTATAAATTAACTCAGGAGCATGATGGAAGTGTATAAATCACATCGGTGATTGTGTGGTGCCCTCTGCTGCCAGCAGGCTGGAGTGAAGTGGGGTGCTTCCTACCTGCTGCTTCCTTGGGAGTGAGAAACCACCTGCAAACCTGTCATTGAAAAAGGGTTTGTGAGAATGCTGCTTTTGGAAAGTTTGGGGTCATAAACTTTGGCTTCAGTACAATTGAGCTTAAAGTTTCCAGCCACTGTTGGTGAAAATGTAGTCCTAGTGATGAGCTGAGTGGGGAGTGGTGCTGCTGCTGATGGCCTTCTCAGCAGAGGAAGATGATGGACTTTGCTGTTCTGACCCCGGGGGCAGCTGTGAAGTTGTCAAGGTTTGTCAGCGTGATGTTGTTGTTGGCAAAAGCTGATGAGGAAGAGGATGTCTGTTAAACAACAGATTCTGTGCTGCCAAGGCTGTGGAGGGAAAAGTGTGAGGAAAACCTTTCTGCTCTCTGCCAACCAGAGGTAAATAGAACAACCAGCTCTCTGTACGTCATAGGCAGATTTCTTTGTCAATTAGACTGGTCGTGCCCTAGACCTTCTTGCTGCTCCTGTCTGGGGCCTGGCTCATCACAGACCTCTTGGAGATTGCCATGTTGACTGTTGTATTTGCCAGTCACACATGAGCTGATGTAAAGGAAAACTTTGAAAAGCTTATTTTCAAGTATGGTGTAAAACAATCAGCATCTAAGGACCGAAGTGCAAATGCTAGAGCTGAGCAAGCCTGTTTTAATTTAAGAGTGACTGATTCCCAGCATGGGCTAGTCTGAAGGTGATCACTTCAGTGCACTTGTGAAGCAAGCAGGGTGTCCTCAACGAGAGAAGTATGGCCTGTACTCTTGATTGGCAAAGTGAGCTGAAGTGAATGTGAAGTGTCTAAACCATCTCACAGCTGTAAAGTGCAAAGTAAAATTTGGAAAAGATGTTTATTAAGGAACTGGAGCTTTCAGTGGTGTTCACTCAAGGTCTCAGAGTGGTGGTCTTCTGTAACGGCAGCACACACCTGAATGAACAAGAGAGCTCTATTGTAGGTCTCCTATGCTGTGTGAAAATAAAAGGTTTATTACACTTGGTGTTCCTTATTATGGAGCAGGTCATGTTGTTGGAAAAGTAGTTCTGTTTCACTGTTCAAACATGCTCCACATGCAATTCTTAATTGCTACCACGGTGACCTCTCTTCATAGAGGGAACGCTTCTGCAGCAAAACTTTTTGGCCCCTGGCATCTGGACTACACTTTAGGTCACTGGTGAAAATCATGTGGTGATCTCCAGAGCTGTGTGATTTTCCTGTATGAATATGAATCAAATTGTGAGAGACAGCAAGATTGAAGAGCAACTGGAGTTGTAAATTTCCTGCCAGGTAATTGCCATGTACTTGACTAAGAGGACTGCAAAACTAACAGGAGGTTTATAACCACCCTGATGAGCGCTGGTGAAATTAGGCAGAAAAACGCTATCAACCAGACTTTTAGTTATGTGGTGTCATCTTCTCCTCCCTGTTTGAATACAGTTGCAGGCGTCACTACAAAGAGACAAAGAGCTGCAGTTTACCTTCCTGTCGCTCTGTATTTGCTCCTTTGTGGAACCAACTGTGACCTCACTTACATTACATAAGAACAGATCCTGTCTAACTCAAACACTGAGGAAATTGTATCCAGGTGTTAAAGCAAGCTGCTTTCTGCTCCTGTTTTCTGTGCAACCTTTTCCTGTACCAGGTGACACAGGCAGGCAACCTTCAGCTTCCTTCTGGGAAGTACAGAGCTGGTGGGGTGCATTAGGAGTTGATAGGAGGGATTCCACTGTGTGCTCAAAATATCTGTAGGAAAAAAAAGTGTGCTGCAGAAATTTGTTTTGATTCCCTGTCAAAGCAGGTGTTTCAACCTGCGAGCTTGTTACCCTGTGGATTTTAGTGGAGCTGTCGCTGGTGGGCTTTTTTGGAGTGCACCTCAACTGGAGTGCACTGTGCTGCTTCATGGCACTTCAGTGCAGTGTAAACCCTCGTGTAAACAAAGCTGCTGTGATGTTTGCCATCAGAGGACACTCTCTTTCTCTAGTGTCCATCGTGCTTCATGCTTGCATCCTGTTAACTCTGCAGAGTAACCCGAGTTAGCGATGCTTTTGTTCAACAGTAGCATGAATAATGCACGACCCTGTGTACACACAGGGAGAGAGGTGGCTGCAGTGACTTGGTGCAAATGAAATCTTTTAACAGTAATAGGTCCATTCAGATCAAGTGGCCTGAGTCTGTGTGTACATTTACTTCTGGATCACCTCTCCTGGAAAACTGGAAAGAAATTTTTCCCTGCCTGAATGGATCAAAAAGTGGCTGTTCTGATGGGATATACTGGTGGTGGCAAGCAGATATTAATGATTATTTGAATAGTCATTCATTGACTTTAGTCAAACTGAGGTAGGTTGGGTTAAAGCTGCATAGTTATTTTCTGTTAATTTTGTATCTATCTCTTCCTATTCTGGAATCAAAATGGGAATAGTCTTTCTACCCCTGCATTTGCACTTTGTCTTAACCTGAGCTATCAGCCCTGGACAGAACGGTTTCAGTCAGTCCTAGTGCAGTTTGGCCACTCACATATTCCTTCTGGATACAGCTTGGCCTGGGATTCTTCTGCTTCTAGAGACATGTATAAAAAGACATTCTGAGTTGCTTTCAGGTCCCAGATCGTTTGCAAAACCAATAGCTGTTGGTGGAGATTTTTAGCAGTTCAGGGATAGTGTGAACCTATGTGTGAATCTGTTTATCAGGTTTCACAGATTCCTGAGTAAATCCTGGTGCCTGAGTCACTTTCAAGAATGTAACCTTGTGATGCCTAATTTCCAAATCCAGGCATAATAGCCCCCACTTTCTAATTTTAAATTTTTATGTTCTGCTCTCAGACTGCTTTTTGTCTTGTTGGCAGTGAAAAAAACCTTTCATGTTCTCTGTTACTTGTTTAACTCTGTGTTGAGTCTGTGGTTTTACCTTCAGATTTGGCCTGTTGTCATGACTTCTTACAACCCAGGGAGCAAGTAATTGCTACTGGTCCTGCTTTATTCGACACGAAGCCTGACCTGTCAGTGGCAATGATCTCTTTTCTATCAGCGTAACCAACACTCATGGTGGTATTTCCTGCATTTGTGTTATCCTGGCCAGATGATGGATAGGTAACAAGGAATGGAGTGTTTATCTACACAGCTTTGTTAAGAATATAAGTAGTACTGGATATCAAATTATGGCTGACTTGTCAGACTGTGCCTCTTTTGTTAGATTTAGAGGGTCTGGCAAACGATTGGAGAAAGCTACAGATCAGTAAATCAATACATAGCACAATGAGTTGCCAGACAGCCCTCCTTTTCAAATGCCTGGGTAGAAGAGTAACTTCTACTGTGTCTGAGCTCTGCTGGCAGCTCTGCATCCAAAGTCCTGTGCCCCCTCTAAAATATAAGAAATGGGTCACTTGACGTGTCTCCTTATTGTTCATAAACTTGATAAAGCTTTAAATTGCAGCTTCAAAGAGGGGAGGTCTACCATTTCTTGGTCCTTAAATTTGCTTTTCTTTCTAAATAATTAGCTCTCTTCCCTGCCCTTTTACAGTTCCTCCATTTTCTCTAATCTTAGCTCCAGGTTATAAGAGAGCTCTCTAGAGCATATATCTATAATTAAGGCTTTTTAACCACAGTTACAGTGGAGTATAAGTGGTGCTCTGGTCTTGCCAATATCCAAGGAAGAAACTTGCTTCATTAGAAAACTTGTTGATTTTATTATAAGGAAAATCTCTGCTATCCCTCTCACGGAGTTTCCTCTGATGCTGCTTTGCACCTTCTCGCTTTGGTTAGTTATCTTTCTAAGGCTGATGACCGTTCATGGCATATCATCTGTAGCTCTCAATAATGAAAAGGTTTTATGCAGTCTACCTGTCATTTTCTTGGAAATGCAGGCTGCCAGCTATTGGGAGTAGTGTCCCTCATGAGTTCCTTCAGACAACCTGAGGGTTTAAAATGGAAACCCTGTTTTAGGCAAATTCATGTCACTCCTGTGGATATTATGATTCTTCCCTTGGCCAGAAATAGAAAGCAAAGGAAGGGAAGGAGGATGGAGGCAGGGAAGGCTTGACTGTGTAGTGCTCCCCAGTCTGGTGGAGAAGGTCACTCTTAATGTCACCAAATAAGGTGATTTCTTTTTTTCTCTTCCATTTGCAACTTCTTACTAATTTTTCAGCTTTAATACTTTTCTCTTTGCAATTAGCACAAGTAGCAGAAAGCAACTTCTAAAAACTGTCTTTCAAGACAGTGAATGCTGGCATCCTTCCCTGCTAAGCTGAGCATTGCTTCTGCAGGGAGATAACTAATTTCTCTTCAAAGCCTTATCCCTCAGCACTAATGTGTATTCTCATGTGTTTGTCACATGTAGCTGATGTAGCAGTGACCTGACATGTCTCCCTGATGTAGCTTTCAAAGAGAGACCTTGTCCTGCTCTGCGTGGTTGCAGATCACAAGGCAACTGCTGAAGTGAAACTTCCCAAAGGCATTTCAGAATACTTTTCTAAATAGACAGAAACTGCAGCTATTTACTGAAATAATGACCAGCAAAGGGGTGAAATTTCGAACAAATATTTGAACTAGTGTCTTAAATTAGGGTGCCTATAAATGAGCTGTCTTCCTGCTGGAGAGCTATTTGATCATAAAAATAAAAGATTTGCAGAATAACAGTAAATCAGTCTGTCTCCTGCAAGAGGATGCATGAAATGTTCTTTCTTGTTTGTATACTCTCCCTTTCCAAAAAATCTGATTAGATTGGCATTTTGTCTTTGTTAGTCAAAGTCTCGTGATGTTTTGGGGCTTTACCAGATCTGGAAGCACTGTCAGCTGTTCCTCCTCCGTGCAGAGCTGCTTTGCTTTTGCCCTCTTGAACAACTGTTTTTACAAGATTAGGTTGCTATGAAAAGTTCTGCTCTGCTTGATCTCTAAAGCCTGAAATCCTTTGCTTGCAGTTATGTGTGCAAGCTAAGGTGACTTTTCAAAGGAGAGTCATCTTGTTCTCCATCTTTTCTTATGATTATTCAGAAGATTTAACATTTAAAACCTCCAGTAGCCAGTCTTGTGTTTTTTTTTCAGTGGAAGATCACATAAGCTTGTCTTTGTATAAGTTACCTTTGCTTTAGTTCAGATCCATTTAGGAGGTTACTTTTAGCTAGTTCCTAACACCAGGGAGATAATTTTTCTCCATGATGGCAAAGAGGTAGGTTTTTTTCCTTTCTTGAGCATTCCCTAACATTTCTTAGCCTTCAGATGGAAGTCCAAAGAAGAAATGTTCACAGGGACTAGTAAGCATGAGCTGTTTCTTAATAAATAAAACAGGTGAAACAGAGTTTGAGTGTTCTTAATGTTTAGAACAAAGTTTTCGAAGATGACTTAGAGTGTGATGTTCCTTTGAAAAATAAGAGTCTTAGTTGACTTTGATCTAGGGTATGATATAAAAATAACCACGTAACCAGGACTGGCATCCCATAAGATTTTTTTGGGTTTTGGAGGTTTTTTATTATTTTTAAAAGAGTGAGCAGCTCCTTCATTTCTGCTCAGACTGACTTTAATCTTAACTCTGCTTCCTTGGAAGTGGCTCTCTTTAGAGACTGTACTTGCAGCTCAGATAAGTACAAGCAAAATATATTCCCTCACTAAAGAAAATCAGAACCCCTAAAACTAGATAAATACAGACATAATGATGTTGTAAAGGGCTTCTGTTAGGCAAGTAAGTTATTTTCTGTAACATTACAGAAGGTCACTTAAATTTAGCCTGACTGTCGCTTCATATTAGCCACTATGTAACAGGCTTATTCAGGATCTCAAAAAGAAGTGAACCCTGTGATTATCTTCTGTCTTCTCATTTATCTTCCAGGTGGCCTGTTGCCAGTGTTTCGTGTGTGATAGCCAAATAATAAGGAATAACTTTTTTTCCACTCCTGCTTATGTTGGTTTTGCTGATCCACCAAATAACACTGTGGACTGCCACTTCCCTTTGATTCTCAGGGCGTGGCTTACTGTGTTAGAAATACCTGAAACTCCTACTGATGTTTTGCTGCTGCATGCTGCCTATTTTTTACACGTGTGTGGCTGTTTTGGAAGCTGATTCAAGGTAGTAATTTAGCCTGGAAAAAGAAATCTCCCTTCAGAAAACCAGCATCTGCTCACAGGTCTTATTCACAACAGTAAAGAAGTTATATTGGTACAATTAAAGTGTTTGGAATGAACAATTAAAGTGTTTGGAATGATACTTCTCAAAATTATTTTGTTTGCTTGATACTGAGGCCGTGGAAGTAAACTGCAAAAATATCTGCAAAATATTGGAAGACCTGGGATTTTGATGCAGAAACTTGCTGAGGTGTATCTGGTTGTATGCACGAAGACCACAGAATTATCCAGATAATCGTTGTTACCAATTTCCTGCTGGTGCTGTTGATTTTTGGAAATGTGATTCTTTACCCCTTCTGCCTCAGATTGTTTCTGATCTTCAAATGTGGGTTGTGGGCTCTGCTAACAGGGATGTGGAAGGCTGGAAAAGTCTTATCTGCAGTGTGTGAAGGTCCTACTCGTGTTGTCCTTGGTTTTGTTTGCTGCAGAGTATCTGTGTATAAAAGATAACAAGTTTTCATTCATCATATTTCCTGCCAGTAGGAACTTGGGCCTGCTGATTACAGAAAAAGAGTCCTTGGCAAAGCAATTACAAACTAACAGGAAAACGTCTTGAACCTCTATCTGTGCCAAGATCCCTTTTCATGCATTTTGGCCAAAGCTGTTACCAGCATAAACTAATACTGGTCATCATGAGTGGAAAGCCCAAGCTCTGGAAACAAGTGATGTCTTGTGGTTTTTCTAGTGCTGATATTTTTATAATAAGAGGCTGCTCATGGTAGAAATACTTCTGAGAAGCTGGGAATTGATGTGAGTGAGCGGAGAGCACTGGCATTGCTGATAAATTAGCTGGGAATTGTCAGTCGTATAAAAGAACTCAAATATTGGCTTAACCTGAAAAATGTGAAATTAAATAGAAAAGTACAGATTTTTCTCTCTGGATATTTGAAAACAATAACAAGCCATGTGAAAACTTGTTTTAAAAATTATTTCTAGAGGGTATGAGTTTTCCAGCCTAATGCAGTGAAGTCTATTTTTATAGTCCTTGAAAACAAAACCTGACAGACCATATTTGCCAGCACTTATATTGCTCTGGTGACAGTGCTTCTTTTTAAAGCATGCCAGAGGAAATGCTCTGTGCTGGAGCATATGTCAGTGATTAGTGGGACCAGTGCTGCAGGATGAAGTGGAAGAAATATGGTTGTGTGATGGAAAAAGCTGAATGGACAGAACATGAGAAATGTAGTGGTTTATGGATCAGTTTTAGGGTAGGAATGGAAAATAGTTATTTTTAGGGTTATCTATATGTAGCTGACGGGCTGTCTTCCAAATCAGTTAAGGTTTAATTGAGAGAACAACTGGTACTCTTGTCTGTATGTTTCCCTTAATTTCTTCATCATTTAGAAAATTATTGTCCCTTTGAGTCTGTCACTGTTTATGTAATGTAGGTATTTGGGTGAACTAGAAAACCCCAGGAAATGAGAGACCTTGGTACCCAAAGGGCTGAGGCAGAGAAGGGTCCTGAGGAATCAGCTGATTTCCTCCAGACCTGACATCGTGGGTCCAGAGTTCTTGTTCATCAAGCCCCTGGGGTGTGTGCTCATGTTTTTCTTCTGGATAGCTCTTGCCCAGAAGCCCAGCAGCCATCCTTGGCATCGACCACCTCTTGTGAAGGACACAACTCTCAGCCCCGAGTTCCATCTGGGACTCTGGGTTACTTGCGTTTCAAATCCTGAGGTGAAGGGGAGAGGAGGAGGATGGTGCCCTGCTGCTCTTCCTCAGGGATCATGGGTGGCTTTTGCTCAAGAGCTGCAGGGCAGTAGATGCAGGCCACGCTGAACATAAGCCATGGACACAAGACCTGGAGAAATCAGGTCAAAAACCTGTCGTACCCAGTCGTTGTGATCCCGAAGGTGCCCACACACTTCACTGGTGGACACAGGCCCCGCTGTGGGAATTACAAGGCTGAAAGTTGAACTGAGAGCTGCATAGCATGGCAGTATTGAAGTTTCTTGTGTATTTAGCCCTTGACCTCATAGATGTAGTCATCACTCCAGTGCTGTGAAAAATGTTCTCCTGCTTTATCCTGTTCTTTGTATCTTGTCACTTATGTTGGAGCACTCGAAAATTTTTTCTGTTCGATATAAATGGGAGCAAAATGAAAATGCCCTGTTCCCTTTATCACAATTGATGCCTGTGTTTGAACATTGCCAGTATTTGTTTATGAAAACTGCTTGTTTTCCTCTCTGAAATCTTTTTGCCAAAGCAGCTCAATACAACTTGGATTAAGGGAAGTCGCAAGGGCTTAGAGAATCTCTGAAAACTAGAAAAGGGATGCGTTAGACTGCTGCATAGAATTACCCAGCCAGCATCAAAATTAGACTGCTACTTTTTGCAAAGTAGACATTTGGCTATTAATATTTTGAAATATAATGTGAGAAGCCAAGTTATATCCAATTAAATCTAAGTTATAAAATAATTGTCTTGATTTATTTATTATTTATTACACCTATGACTTACCTGCATTGCACTATTTATTTGTGTAGAATTTCCCCTCTCATTTAGGAATTTTTAAATCTATTTTAGCTCTGCTTTTTTGCTATCCTGCAAAGTTCTTGCTTTTGAGTACCTCTTGAGATAATTAGAAAAACAGAATTAAATTCTTTGGGCCCTTCATGGAAAAATGATGGGTTCATGAGGTTTGATTTGTATTTCTATAGCTCACAGGAGGCTTAGTCAGGAATCTGCAAGGAGAAAGTAAAACACCCAAAGGCAGACTGTTTCCCATAAAGTAACAACATCTGAAAGTATTATATTTATTTTCCATCCCTAAAGTTGCTCTGTAGAAAATACCTTAAAAATTTGTTCATTTTCTGGTACTTGTACCAGAAAAAGGAGCTTCTCAGCGGTGCAGTAATTTGATTTTGTACTGTGTCATGAGTACTGCCTGGATTTCTGAAAGGGACAGCTGGATTTTCACTGGTGACTGAATCTGCTGTTGGGTGTTTTCAGTCTGATGTGTGGTGTCTCGGTTCTGTAATTGCTTCATACTTGAATCTGATGGCTCAGGCATGGGATTTCTGGATCCAGTTTTGTCTTCCTTAGTTTGTCAGAGCTGTGGAAGGATCTGACTTTCAAACCCTGATTATAGTCAATCTTTTTGTTTCTTTTACAACTGTTAAAGATCCAAACATTTAAGAGGAGCACAGGGTTACCTCACTTGGGAGCCACAGCTTCACAATAACAGGATGTCTTCAGCAAAATGTTTTCAAGCTCCTGGAAGTTGTATCCGTTTGTAATGGATTCACAAGGGGTTTGGCTGTATCTGCAGATACAGTCTGGCTTTTTTAGAAGAAATATGTGTAGAAGTGGCTCTTTGAAAGGCTGTTGTTTGTGGAAGGGCAATGGCTCTGACTGGAAGATCAGCAGTGAGGTGTGATGTTCATTCCTTCTCTTCTGATGGAAGGGTGTTGAAAGCTGATGCTCTTGCTTGTGAAGTGTTGTGATGCACTAAGGTGGACTTGTACATCAACTCCAGTGATCTCTGTTCAGGAGGGGAAAAGAACACCAAAGGAAGTTTCCTTGCATCCTGTTTATAAACTTTGTCAGGTTAACGTGGATGAGCTTGGGCACATGCTCAGAGCTGCTGGATTATGCAGTTGGGATTCTGTTCTGGCTTCCTGAACGAGAGCAAGGTGTAACTACATCACCATCCAGTGTATGTGCAAATCTGTTCTGGTTCTGTGCTGTGTCCAGCCAGCAAGGAGGGTCAGGAATTAAATAAAGAGATCAGTTCATGCACCTGGATCTTATTTGAATCAGAGGGTGAAAAGCTTCTAAAGCCTCTGAAAACTCTCAGCGGCTCCTCAGAAGAGGAGGTTGGTTGGCAGAGGAGACTCTGAAAGCTGATTGGTTACAGAGTACTCTTAAAATTTAATTAAATGTAATCCAAGATTTTAATTGCATGTCTGGGCTTATGCATGTAATGTTGACTTAGCAATTCTGCTTAGTACCTAATGGGGCTGAACTCTTTGTGTAACAATGAATCTCCTCCAAAAGATCTTAATCTTAAGAAATACTTGAAAAAGCCTGGAAGGAGAGGCAGCAGTTGCAAAGATAGCACCTGGTACCTTGAAGCTCCTTGAGTTTTAAGTGTGACTGTGTCATGCATCTGACACAGTGCTTGACATAATTATTAATCTGTGTTAATAGAATTGCCTGAGTGGCCTCAGTTTTTTGTTATGGAGTCAGAAAGCTGGATGCTTCAGGTCCATGGGATTGAATATGTGCTCCCAGGGCTCCCACCCAGCTGCAAGGTGGGAACTGTGTTCTGGAGCAGCAGGTCCATGTGCAGCTGATGCAGGAGGTGGTTGCACTAAAGCAATACTTTTGGAGGTGATGTAGTGCCTTCTCTTGCTTTCACGTGTCAGAATAGCTCTGGTTTCTCTCCTGGTCTGCACCTTGAGGTTGAAAGCAATTGTCTGTCATGTGAACACTTTTGTGTGTATATAACAAACAAACATTGAGGTGTTCTGGTATCTTGCAGTGTAAGGCACTGTCTAGAAACAGTGGCATTGGTTGGATGGGCAGCTTTCAGGTGTCTGTGCTGTAGCTTTTGCTTCTCCATCTATTTCTGTGATCACTTCTATTACTAGAAGGAGAATGGTTGTACTTTGGAAAGGTTATAAGTTGAAAGAAGTTACAAAACAGCCCAGCAGGATGTAATCTCCTCAAAGTAATCTCTTGGGAACTGCACATACTTGACAAGGCATTTCAAGACCTAAGCCTTTTCTAAAGAGTAAAGGAAAGTTCATTTGGATCCAGACAAAGACTCTTTGGCCATCTGAACTTGACTTAATGTTGTCTGCTCCTTGCTCATGGGTGAGAAGGTGCTGTCTGAGCTGTGGATAGAAGGTGCTATGCAACCCTTAAGCTCCCTTGACCTAATTCGCTGGCTTTTTTACTGGAGCATGGATTAGCAGTGGCTTGCTGGTGCAAAAGTAAGCAGCAGTTAATTCTTGTAAGTCAAGTCCTGTATGACTGTGATTTGAGTAATGCCACCGTTTTTGTAAAAAAAAGAGGCAAAGTCTTTAAATGAACGTGATACAAGAATGTTGGGTGATCCTGGAGCCAAACACTGACACAGCAGGCAGATTGTGTGTTCAGGTTTGGATGATGCTGGTTACTTCTGACTGCTGCTTTCCCTCTCTAAGTCACGGCTGATCTTGGCTCAGCCAGAGCAGGCTTCCTTGGAGGCCTTAGAGCATTCCACAGGATTCCAGATTGTTCTGAAAATGCTTTCTAAGTGCTGTCTTAATTAAAGATTTCTTTTAAGTCAGAATTAAGTTATTAAAATGTCCCAGGCATTTTCTAGAAGTCTGTGAAAGCTGACTGTACATTCTACATTCTTTTAAAGTTTGATCTGCTCCTGTTATGGGTTACAAAGTAATATTGTGCTGCTTGTGGGTTACAGATAAGTTCTAATAAATAGATGAGTTTTGGGTGGTTTTTTGACAGTAGTTTGCCTTTATGTGAAATGACACTGCCATTGTATTACTCTTTAGGATTTTGCAATGGTGGTCTTTTAGCAGCTACATAAAAAAAAAATGTCAAGTGTTCCTGGGAGGGCACTTCTAAAACTCCTGGGTATGTCAGACTAGGTAATGCTGTAATAGACTGACAGCCATCTAAAAGGCTTTTGTTTTGTTTTGCAGAACCTGTGTTTGTTTCTAAAATACTGTGGGATCATAGGTGATAAATTTTGTGCGTGGACTGAGTGCTGTTGTTGTGGGTTTTTAATTAGGCTTTAGGGTTTTAAGGGCACAGAGCAGCTACGTGTACTCTGTGTATCAAACTGAAAAGGCTGCGTGTTGGAGAGAAGTGAATTTCTGTAACAGTGAAGCAGATTTTGTGATTTAAAAGATACATAATGGAACTCTGGTTGTGCCTCCCCATGTTCCGCACAGATTATGTTTGTCCTTGCATTTTGCAGGTAGTTTGGAGAAGCTTCAGTAGAGTTGTCACCTTTTCCTGGCAAGCACAGTTAACTACTGCAGGAAGATGATGATCAGTCTCCCCTTTACTCCTCCAGCATTAGGAAACCTTGGCTGCTGGTTCCAAGATGAAGTCAGTGCACAGGTGTCTTTCTGAGCTTGCAGTTGGCTTTGGCATTTTGCTGCTCCTCAGTTCTATAAAGTTGCAAAGGGTTTTTAAAAAAAAAAAAATTAAAATCATAATCTCTCAGTTTACGTTGCTTCTGCTGGGACCCACAAGCAGCTGTGGAGCAGCTGATCAAGTTGATGTTGGGATTCTGACTGGAAATTGGAAGAGTATGTCAGGTTAAAACTCAGCCCGAAAACTAATGTGTGGTTATAGAGAGCGCTGTTGTCATGTACATTATCCCCAAATCTTTTACAGTAAGTGAAATGTTAATTGTCTTCTATTTGCTGTGCAATCTTCTGATTGTGTAATTATCTGTCCTTATTAAAGGTTCTGCAGTGGGAATGGATGACTGTCTCCAGATTTGCTGTGCAATTACTGTAGAGTAACGGGAAAGCCTGCTGAGGGGTCACTCAGCAAAAGCATTACTGGGAAACTGCACAGCTGTGGAGCACTTAAAGCTGAAGACAAATCCTGAAATGTCTTTTGTGTTCTGAAAGAAAGATGGGAGGCAGTTCTTAGGAACTTTGCACTGAGATCAGAGGCTAAGCAGTGAAGGCAGTAAGTGAGTGCATTAATCCATGGGGCTGAGAAAAACCTTTCTTTCCTAAGATAACAAAGTTTGACAGGGCTGTTTATCTCCCTTAAGTTTCCCAGGAGGTATGAACACAAAATATGTTGTGCTCAGCCCCTTCTGTCACTGTACTAGATAATTTCTTTGTAAAACATCTTACCTAGAGGGGTCAGGTTTTTAGCACAAGGCTTGCTCCTCTGTTCCTGCTCTGTTCTTGGAAGTGTTTTGCAGATTTGCCTGGTTTGTGAGAGGTGTTTCCTGCAGAGCAGCAAAGGTTACGAGAACTTTGGCGCTGCTTGCATTTAAAAGACAAGGCAGTATCACATCTCTGACCCACAAAACAACATCTACTGGGAAGGTGCAGCTGGGGAAGTTTTACACAGTTTTTGGACCACTTCACGGCAATCTGAAGGACAAGTTAGGGGATTTGCATTTGCAGTACATCATTCTCCCAGTGCTCTTGCTCAGGATCTGGCTGGTGGACTGTCTTTAGGGGCGTGGTTACTGCTCACAAGCCACAAAGCTGTGCTGAGCATTTCCTATTTGGGCTGATCGTTTGCCTGCCTGTAGCACAAATTGTTTCAGTTGGCTTCAGCCTTTCCATTCAGGAATGCCTGCTTGGACCATAGGATCAGCTAAAATAGCTGTTTTGTCCAGAATATTTTGCTTGAGTTGTCTCTAAAGCCAAAGCCACTGAAGGCTTTTTAATTTGGCACTTTGGAATGAGCTAATGCAAAGATAGGGAAAACATACTGAACTGGTGGCAGTTGAGGGCTTCTGTGGCAGCATTCCCTAAAGGAAGGAAGAGGCTTTCCAGAGGACCCTGTCAGTGGCTGGTTATGTGCACAGAGGTGGAACTTTGCCCCTGTTGTGTTGCCTGAAGGGAGGCCACAGCCCCCTAAGCCTCAGCTATACCTGTGATGCAGATTGTTCTGCTTTTCCAGCCTCGGTGTTTGTGTGCCTCCTATCCATCCTGATTTATGGAGCTCAAGAACCTTTGGAGCAGGAAAATCCTATCACCTTGTTTGAATGGCTTTCATTCAGAGGGAATGGAAGACCTGGGTCAAAATTGAGTTTCTGGCTGATTTAAAATCCCTGCTCTCGTTCACTTTGTTTGAGGCAGTAAGCCACTATTTATTTGAGGTGAAGTTTAAAACCCACAATGTAAATTACTTGGGAAGCAATGTCATTTCATGCTCCCATAATAGTGATAACCTGGATAAAACAATTGTAGTAAACTTATTTCTGGGGGAGAAGCCAAGGGAGGTATTTTAACCATGGCACTTTTATGATAACTTCTGGAGCTTATTCCTCTTACCAGAAAGATTATGGATGTTTGACTGGTACAATCAAAACCAGCTGGACTTTGGGAATTTTAAGGGGTTGTTTTTTAAAGCATTTTTTTACAAAACCCAAGAAGTCCAATTAGTAGAATTCAATTCATAGAAGTTTAAAAATTAATGGTAAGTTACCTTATAAAATATAGATCACTTGAGACTAAACTAAGAGCAGACATATGGTTTTGATTTTTTTTTTTCCCCTTCAAACACTGGCACGGTGCTGAGGCCAGACAACTTTATTTTCCTGATGCATTATAACCAGCTGCAGATGTTTTAGATGTTATCGCTTCTAAATGGGCTCTGACAAATGTCTCCTGGAAGCCAGCAGCTCTAAATATTACATGCACTGTATTCTGAGGAAATGTTGAAAATAAAGTTTTAGGAATTAAATGTTCAGTGTGTGAATCAAGAAAATTTACTTTGTCTTTCTCGGGGGATTTGCTGGCTGGAAACATTCTTCATGAGACAGGCACAGATGTTAGTCAAGACACAGGTGGAGACTGGAACCAGTATGGCCACAGATGGTCTTGCCCGCTGTGTTATTTACTGGCCTTCTATTGCTGATACTGGAAGGTGGACACTTGAAAAGGTGCTTCAGCATGTGACTAAATGCTGACCTGAAATTTGTAACAGGTGTGCAGCTATTCAGCATTAAGGGGGGGGGGGAATTGAAGTATTTGAACATGAGGAAACATTGTGTAAACATTGTGGTTTTGGCATCAGTGACCTTGGCAGGGCCCTCTGCTACAGAAAATTTTGTGGTATTTCAGTTACGCTCCTAAGGATTAAAGTAAATTGGTTTTAAGTAAAGATTTTTTGTGCTTTTTGTCTTTGAATCCTTTGAATCACCCAGAAGGACATCTTCTCATGTATATGGGATACAAAATGTTTCTTGCATGTCAAACGTGTGGCTTTTGGGGGGTGAGGGGGGAGGGACTATATGATTATTGACATGGGAGTTCCATCAGATGTCCTTGACTTCCAAAATTCAGACAGCTTGATTCATCACTGCATGAACCATTCACTCATTTTTCCATACCCTGAGAGAGAGTGGGAAAGTATCTGTGCTTGGCTGTAGACACCTCATTAACATTTGATTCTGTATGCAGAACTGTGAGTTTTCAGTCTGGTCCATGCAGGAGGAGAGGAAGGAGGTGTCCTGAGGGGACAGGCTCAAAACTGGGTAGTGAAAATACCCCTTTTGGCAGGGATGTGCCAAACAGGCTCTACATCTGATCAGGCTTGTTTATATGTTAGCAGTTCATCAACTAACGGTGGTCCTAATAATTTGAAATTGTTGGGAGTTTTACCAAAAATCTTAGCAGTGTTTCAAAGGAAGATGGGGATTGCTGAAGTGTTTGTCAGTAACTTCTTTTGTGCAGGGACTGTTTTGGTAAAAAAGCGTTTCAGAACAAGGTACCTTTGTATATATAAAAGGCTAATGATGCATCCAGTTTGTACCACACAGGGTAACCAAAGCCAATCTCCTTGCCCGTCTGTGTTACCCCTAAAGAGCCTTGCTCCAGCTTTGGTCAGGTTTAAATATAAGCCAGCTTGTGCTCCTTGGAATCCCTGGAGTCTGCCTGGCACAGGGGAGCAATTCCAAGAGCAGATTAGGGATGGCAAGCATCAATGGGTAACTGCTTGAGCAGGGACCTGCAGGCTTTGCTTGGAGGGCCGTGGCACGGTGCCCTGCAGCGGGGGAGCCGAGCCGAGCAAATGCAAGTCTAATGATTTGGATTTTGCTACTTCACACCAGTGTTTAAAACTGCTTAGATATAATCCTCCCAGCAAATCTCTCCTTGCTCGGAGATGGCGGGCATTCGCTGCTGCACACTGATTTTTAAGTACCAACTGGTTACACTGAATTCTTGTGCAGCTGAACAAAGGCTCTCACTGATGCCTGGCAAAAAGAGGAGAAGTTTTCATGTTTGATTCTGTTTGTACAGGAGCATGAAGTGGGTCTTTGTACAGGCGTGCTGTAACAAATGAAACATTCAGAGGTTTGGTTTGATACTTGCCAGTTGTGTGGTGACTCTGGGAAATGTATATATCAAATATTGGGCAGGGAAGGGGAAAGCTCCTGAGTTTCTGTAGAGCTGCTGGTTGCATGTGCTTAGATGGACATGTTTTCTTGGCCCATAAATTATTACTAAGAAAGTTTACATTGAAGGTTGATGTTCATAATATGAATCTTTTCTTAGTGGTTGTCACCTGAGCCTCAAAGAAGATGCTTTTCCCCAGTCACTATCTGTAGAGCTTGCTCTGGTTTCTTGACATGATTTCATCAGAAAAAAAATCTCAAAGATATTATGTGCCCCTCGGCTGCTGCTCTCTGAATGTACTCATGCTCAGAGGTCTCTTCTCTATAGTGTGTGTGTGGAGCCTGAAGTCCTCACATTTCTGATTAAAAGAGAAGCCACAGTTCATTTTCTGGAACATCAATCAAAAGCACGCAGTATTTTTATGCAGCACTCACAAGATTGATCTGAATACTTTGAAATCCGTGGAAGCAATGAACTTTGGCTTGCGTAAGCTTAAGGAAAAGAAAATGATCCTACCTTTGATGGAAACTAGCAGAAAGTTGGCTTCTATTTAACTTGAAAGAATTTGGGGTGGTTTCTCATCCCCGTGGTCTAAATAGAATATCCTAACTTGTTTAGAACAACTACTCATTTTTTAAAATGCATTTAAAGGATTTTTGGAGGTTCAAGTATTTGATTTTCCCATGTCACCACTCTGTACTATGGTTTCTTCCTACTTTCCCCTCTTGGATGAAGCATTCAGGTTACTGCAGTGAGAGCTGCTACGTAAAGTGTTCCATTAGGTCAGAAGAGTTCTTACAGAGGGTGGAGGATTAAGTGATGAAGGCTTTTATAACTACATGAGCATTGGGTTATTTTTGGGTTGGTTTTTGTTTGTTTGTTGGTTTTTGTTGTTGTTGTCATGCAGTGATCTTCCTGAAGCTTGCAAAGAAGATTACTTAAATAGGAAGGTGTTATTGTGGTGTTGTTGTTTATTTGGGATCCTCTTTGGCTGTCACTGAGGTTAAAATGTTAACACGGGCTTGATGCAGTTCTGGAAACTAAAACAAGTGCCTGTTTAAATTTTTATATAGGGAAGGTGGCTTAAATTGCAACAACTAATTAGATTCAACTGTTTGAAGATGTTAAGATAGGTGTACTAAGCAGTCAAAAATGTGTGGAATTTCCCACCCACTAGTAAATATTTATTTATTCCTTTAAGGCTGGCACTGAGGTTTCCGTTCTGCTTTTACAGAAGCAACTTTCTGCTTTAGAAGGTTTTTAACCTCTTTGCTTTGATAAGCCTGAAAGTTAGGGGGAAGTGGAGATTGATACATATTCATGTATGATGGAGTATGAAAGTTTGAATTTGAGTTTGAAAGTGGTAGAGATGGCAGGAAGAATAGTAAATTAATTGCCTGGATATGCTCTGCTGCCTGGCAAATAACGACCCAGTAACCAGGGTGTGTTAAGGAGGGCTTTGATAGGGGTTGTCCCAGTAACAGAGGTGATTTGATATCTTGCCCCCATTTTCCAGCTTACTTTCCCCTCCATCGTGCTGGTACAGCCCTGTATGGGGACTCACTGTAAACTAGATCCATGAGATGGGCTGGATTTGAGACAAGAAAAAAGCCTGTTAACAGAGCTCTGCTTCCAAAGATGATGAGTTCAGAATAGTGGCATAATTCAGCAAACTTGTTTTTGCTGAGCTGTGTAGAGCAAAATGGCTTGTTGGACTTACCTCTTCAAAGAAGTTGCAAGGATTTACTTCAGACCATGGACAAAAGTGTCAGGATTTATCAGTCTAAGATTAGCTTTACTTGAAAGTACACAGCAGCCTTGATTTTGTTCTGTTATGCAAATTGGAAAATAATTCCAATAAATTGCATGTATTAAGAATCTTATATTTTACTTTTTGGCAAGATTGACATCTCTTCATTACAGAAAGTGTTATGGTCCTTCCTCCTCTTAATGTAATTTGTGAAAATCCAGTCCTACATAGACTCTTCTGAGCAGCTGTCCCAAATGGGATTACTAAAACATTGACATTTATCTGAGCTTTTTACTTTTATAATTCATAATAGCCAACTGCTCTGGCTTATGCTTTTTGAGATGGTGAACTTGTCTTGCCTTTTTGCACGGTGGTAAATTTATGGAAATACATAAATATTTCCTAATCTGGGAGCATCATATGGACACTTAAATCTTGAAGTCTTTTTGCTTACTTCAAGTTTCCAGAGATGTTCTTAGAAATAAAAAAGACTAGTTCACTTCATGTGTGGTCCCTAGAGTATTTTATAACATGAGGAATGGGAAAATAGGTCTAGTTGAAGTAATCTGTGAAGGGATACTGAGAGAAGTAAAATGATGAGGAGGGGTGGAAGTATTTCATTGCTCTGTATGCATGGTGAATTTAGATGCATCTGAAAGACCACTCTGGTTGGCAACTTGCTGTGAAATACCAAGACTGACTTTTAGTATGTGTTAGACATGAATTATGAAGTCATCTGAGTCCATATTCAGTGTGCATCTCTTAATAGCATAAAATTATTCAAAGTTGAGCTGTTTCCATGCATTAAATATCTGGCATGTTTATGATTCTCTTGCCTTTCTAGCAAAGGTGGTAACTTCCACATCTAGCATTTTGCTTGCATTTTCAGAAGGCAGTTGCTTTTATATATATAAATATCCTTAAAATATGTAGCTTGTCTCCGTGGTCTTGCATGTGCTGACACCGAAAACTAGAACTGTATGTATTTAATGGATTTAGTTTGGGGATTCAAGCTGATGTTCTTGGGTAGTGTAGCATCATGTTTCATGATCTCATGGGCAGAATTTGCTCACAGGGTTAGGTGTGGCTGACTGTGGTTTGGGCTAAGTAATCTGCATGGTTATTACTACTAGTTCTGGTAAACAGTGTGGTGCTTTTTTTTCTTGAAGGTTGACAACCAGCCTTCCTCTTGTGGTTGCACTTTAACTTAAAAGGCCATCTTCCCTACCACAGCCTGTCTCTGCCATGAATCCTTCCCTGAGAGCAGCACTGCAGAGATGATGTTTTCCACGAGAGGCTAGTTGATTAAATGCTATGACAAATTATTACAGCTACTTGAAAGCAGTTGCTGCTGTCTTTAATTTCACAGTGTCAAGTTACTCTGTCTTAAGTAAGTGCCAAAACTCTCCAGCTGCCTTTTGTAGAGGTCATTGTATGTGGCTCACCTGTAAACATGTCCTCTCGTTTGGAGGGGAGAACAGATGTTTCTGCCTCTGAAAGATGCTCCAGGCACTTGCTGCAGGAGATGGTCAGCAGGCTGTCAGAAGCAATCTTTATGGGCAGGCTGGTCTTTCACAAGGAGATGTGTTTACAGAGCATGAAATGAACATTTTTGCACAGAGGCAAATAATTGCTTACAACGGAGACTTTAGTAGCAGATTTGAAGCTTGAATGGTTATTAGTAAGGTCAGCTGGAGCACACACGATGTCCATCTCCTGAGCAAAGTCATTCAGAACTTTTCAGCTGTTCGTTTATGCTGAAAGGTTTTAAGATGTTGTAATGTTCATGCCTTGGGCTTGTCACTTTTGATGAAAACTTGTGTTGGCTGTGTTGCTACATCTGCATTTCGTAGGGTTCCTTCAAAATTATTCTTGAATGGAAAATTATTTCTTGACTTGCAGAAGGAGAGGCTGAAACCCCCGTGCTCAGTCTTGAATTATTATCTAGTAGTACTCTGGCATTGGCAGGGTTTTTAAGAGACTTTACCTGAAGTGTCTGTGAAACAGGCTGTTGTCACAAGCAAAAGGAATCTCTGTGAAAGCTTTCTGTGGTCAGGAGATGGGTCTGAGGGGCGACAGGTCTCGGGTAGTGTTGGCTGTCCTGAGATGCTCCAGTTAATGCTCTCACTCATCAGGTCAGGGCTCCTTCTTGAGCAGTGATAAAAAATTGTTTCCAAAGAATGGCTATTGGCAAAATTAATCAGATTGATTCTTCACTTATGACACAGATCAAGACTTGAACTTCAGTCTTCTATGGTAATAAGACCAGTTCATCATCACTAATTGCATCTCTTCCTTCCCGGCAGTTCCTTCAGCCTCCTCACTCCTTCAAGGTGACTTCCTCACTCAACAGATGTGTGTGTCTGACAGAGCGTTTAAAAACCACAGAGCTTGAAGCAGATGAACTTCTTGTAAAAGCAATTCTGTTTGATTGCAATTAGCCACGTCACAGAACTCAGTAAGTCTGACTGATGTTAACTGTGAGTGCTGTCAAACGTCAGAGCGGAGGGAACGTCTCCTCTCTGCACACCACAGTGGCAAACGGGGCTTGAGGCTCAGAGTGCTCTGTGTTCAAAACATCTGTACTGCTTCAGGAAGGGAAAAAATTATCAGCACCACAGGGGCCATTCTGAAAACTTCTTTAAAATGCTGCGTGTTGCACCCATGGTCTTCCCATTGCTTTTTTTGTAGGGCATCGTTCCTTGGAGGCAGTGGGCCTTCTCACTTCATTCACACTGTGCTGAACAGCCTCAACCAAAACCGCTTTCAGGAGAGTTATCCTTGTCTGTGATGAAAGCCAGGGAATGTGGCCCTTACAAGGAATATCCAAGCATTGCCTGAACACTCCCCAGAACAACTGTCCTTGAGTTCTGGGAAGGCACAAAGTCTAGGATACAGATCGTGTCTCACTCCCTGCTCCCATTAAAAGGAGGTTTTAAAATAGTTTATGCTACTTCTGTACAAGACTGAACAGAGATTCACCTTCAGAATTCCTCCAAACGAGTGCAGTGGAGCTCAGTGTTCTGCACACTGTGTGAGCTGAGCAGCAGCACCGTTTTGCCAGCCCTGTTTTTGCCACGAGGTGTTACACCATAAATTTTCAGAGGACACGAGAGAGATTGTGCATACAATGAATTACTCAGACACTCTGTAACACGACCTGCTAATAGCCTGCCCTCTTTGAAATAGTCCCAGCAGTGTGAACTTAATTCTTTTTTCCCAGTTTAATGAGACTTGGTAGAACAAACACCTAAGCAAGCCTGGGAAGATTGTATCAGTCATTCTCTGCTGCATCTCATGTATAACCATGCATTTTATTTCTTTATTGATTTTTTTCTTTCTTCGTCAATGCTTAGGCAGTATTCTTTCAATATGGAGTAAAACTCATAAAAATACTGGATATCACATGTTCAAGTCAAATTTGGTACTTCTTTATTCTAGTATGAGAAACTACAAAAACTGTTTCAGAGAATGCCCTGCTGTACAGCAATTTTTCTCAGTCCCATGGAGCTTCATTATAGCGAGGTCAGACTATGTGCTGTAGAGAAGAGAATTTATATTTTATCATAGGACTAACTGCTATGCTCTTGTAATGACCCTGAAGGACAGTAAATGCTCTAAATAATTCAGCTTCTTTGGAATATAATTCTGCAGTGCTATTGGAGCTAGAATAGATCTAGGAAAGTCGAAAATATTGTGGTATATTTTAATGTGATGCCTAAGGGATGCTCATGACAGTGCTTTGTCTGCCACAGCTCTTTGCAGAAAGTGGATGGTGAAGATTTCTGAAATTCAGTGGTTTTGGTGTAGTCTCAAGGGAAAGACCTCCCTTAAGATCCTTGTGGTGAAATGAGACTCATCAAAGTCTAATTGCTTCTTGGACCAAGATGGAATATATTAATTTCTCATGTAGTTGAAAAGCCTCTTCCATAATTTCATGTGCTGTAATTTTAATTTCATGTCTTTCCATTTTCTTCTTTGCAGCACTGTGGAAAAGCATGGAAACTGTTTGTAATACCTGCCCCTCCTTTCTGCCCAGTCATCTCTGCCCTTGTCTGCACCCGTTATTTTGCATTTTTCTGTGTGTTGTTTCTGTAAATATCTCATGATGAAACTTGCTTTTTTCAAACAGTACAACACAGATTCATGGGGTCATGATGACAGAACAGCTGCTGAACAGATGCATAAAAAAATCATTGAAGTCTTGCATTTGCACAGTTAATGCCTTCTTTACTTAGCCTTTGAATTGCATCCCAAATTTTTGATGCTTTTTTTTGTGGTCAGGACCGCTTTTGAATTTTAATCCCGTTCTCCAGTTAGCAACATCAGCAGATTTAACAAGCCTGCTTTCCCTTCCAGTATTGAAATCGATAGATAATTTTACGGGGTCTAGGAAGATTCTGGCAAAGATCGTTTTGACACATGACCTGAATGTTTGCTTCGGAATGTGTAAGTTTTGATTAGATTTGGGTGAATTCTGATTTGATTATTAACAATAACAAGGCTCAGTATGCTCAGTTTTACATCCCTGAGTGATGCATCTCTTTTCTCTCCTGTCAGCCCACTTGTTACTAGTCCCAGAAAGAAGCCGCTTGTTTCTTCATTTTTAATCCTGACACTGCTGTTAGTAGCTGTTTGTCACTTTTAAGGAGACATCCAAAAGTGATTTGTCACCTTTTAGACGTGTACGATGTTTTGGTATCTGCATCCCCAGCCCTGCTCCTCCTCGATTCCCCAGAAGCGTTCATTATCTGCCTTCCACGGGTACCCTGACACTTTCAACCAGCTTCTTCCCAGGCCCAGCCAATTTATTTTTCCAGTTTCTGTTTTTCCCTTACTGCACCTGAACCAGGCTCGGTGTGTGCTCTGGCTGTGCTGGCACCTGCAGCAATCTGGTAGTTTCTTGCCCCATTACAGTTTGCAGCTGCCCACGTGAAGTGGTGATCCTCTAGGAGGGACCAAAGTACCTACACAGGGTCTAGCCTCTAGATTCAGCATTCCAGTGTGGATTACTTTCATCCTTTCCTTGCCTTGGGTCATCCTCATCTCACCCCAGGGCAGAGCTGTAGACAATTAAGAGCCTTGGATGGCTTAAAGATACATGATGTTCACAGTTTCATGCTGTATTTGAAAGGAGTAGAGGGAGTACTTGCTTGGGAGAGAAGTGTTAAACCTGGGAAGTGTGATCAGATGGCACATGCACTGCACAGGAGTGCTGCAGGGAGTTCTGCCAGGGCTTTCCCTGTGGAGGGAGAAGTGGGGACAGGGTGGTAGACACTCTTGTTGGGTATGTGTACTTGGCACTTGAGCTTTTAACTGCTGAGAAGTCTCTAAACATTACTGAAAATGCAAATTATTTTTAAGGTGCCCAGAACTTTCCATGGGATAACCTCCCCCACATGGTTCATGGTGGGTTTTTAGTGTGATGTGTGTGTTCTCCGAGTCATCTTTGCCAACCCATCAATGGCAGCTTAGTTTCCTAGAAGCAACTGAAGACTGAATTTGGGGTTTTTGTGCTCAGCTTTTTGTTCACAGTGGAGTAATCCAGTTTGTCCTTGGTCTCAAGGAGCAGTTCGTGCTTCCTGATGAGGAGAACTGCTTACAGGAGCACTGTGGCAGTACGAGAGTCTGTGCAGGTACTGCCCAGCATCTCTGCACTGTGGTGAACAGCAGGACAGCTCCTCACCACCCTGTCTGCTGCCTCTGCATGAGAGAAATCTAGGTATCCAGACAAAGCACAAGGACATCAGATGAACTGACCACATAAACAGGAGGGGAATTGCTGGTAGCACGGATCAGGTTTTTTTGAGTAACTGGGGTAAAGCAGCAACTCTGAGAGGAGCGTGGTACACCTGGCGTAGATTTGTGTGTTTCCTGGGTGCAACGTTAACCTGTCTGAGCAGCAGTTAGATAACTTTTGGGGAAGAAGTGGCATGTTAAGTGTTGCTTTTTAGTGCTGATGTTTTCAGTTTAACATAATGCTGTCAAGAAGCATTAAGTTTGGCAGGAAGTCGGTAAGGAATTTACTTCAAAATCTTTAGAAGAGCTTAAAAGGAAAGTAGTGTTGTTCTGTTGCTGAAAACTAGAAAATTGTGGGTTTGCTGCATTGCTGCTAAGAAAAAGCTGTGCTGAGACTGATGCTATCAGTGTGAATCAGGCAGCAAACCTATTTTGGAGCACCACCTGAAGTAATAATAAATGTTTATTGAAAAAAATTTTTTTTTTTTTTTTGCTAAACTAAAGCTGTCACAGTGTAGTTATGGATCCTGTTGGTTTCCCAGTGTCTGGAAGGCAAGTGAGCAATGTCAGCACTGAAGGTATTGCCTGAAGTGTGTGGAAAATAAAATAGAAAAATGCTTGTGTTTCTTTCTGCTTTATTGGAGTGCGCAGGAATTATTTGGTTCAAGACACGTGTTAAGTGTTATGTGGACTTGGTATTGTTCCTCGTGGGAGGAGATAACTGAAAAGTACACTCTGAAAAAAACCTGTAAGGCTCTTGATGTCATAAGTTCTCTCTAGAATCCTTTTGTTTGGGGTCTTTATTGTGGGGGGGGTCCTGTGTCACTTGCCATGTTTCCAGATACAGTTTATTGTTGAACTGCAGCCGTGATCTGTCTGGGGATCCTCCTCTGCACAGGTGAAATGCTTCTTGTAGCTGATCTGACATCCTCTGGTTTGGGCTTTGACTTTTCCACAGCTGACATTCTTAGTCAGATTGTGCTTCCTTTCGAGTATCTGGTAGGAGATATTTCATTAATTTTATGTGTAACTCCTAATGATAGATAAGGGCTCAAGAAGGAAAAAAAAAAAGCCTAGAATACAGACTTTTTTCCCCAGTATCTTTCAAAACTCAGTAGGGAAAAAACCCAGTTTCTAAGCTTAATACACAGCTTGCTATGGGAGACACTGTCTGCTGACATAAAACACAATCTCAGTACCTGGAACAGAACAAAATGGGAGTTACAGTTTTTATTCCAGTTTTTGAGTCATATCTGTCATGTAGGTTTAGTATGGATTAAATACAGTTTTCCATAGCAGTGACTGTTGTTGGTTTTTTGTTTTGGTTTTTTTTGTTGTTTTTTTTTTTAACCTTTTTGGAGATTTCAGAAGAGAGTGGTATTAACCTTTCTGAAGCCAGTGCACTCTGCATGCTGACAAATCTTTGCCCCTCACCAGGCATCAAACTTCCATAATGTGCCCTTGAATTTTGTTTGTATAAGTTTGGCATCAGCCCAATTTCCATGAAGTAAGGTAAATATCTGATCTGTGCTGTCAGCTGTTGCAGACCACTGCAGCTCTGCAAGGCTTATGGATGCCTTATGGGCTCTGCCTGCTTTTCCAGGCAAAATCCAGAGCATTTCTGTTTACTGTTATGAACTACAACTGTTGGCAAGCTTCCAAATTGCCTTGCTCGTCTTACCTCAGAAAATATGTTCTAGCACAGTCTTGCTTGTGCCTTTTCCACAAAGTGCAAGGCACCCTGGTAGTATACTTTGCAAATTGAGTGGTTTTTCTCCTGAAATGTTTTGTCTCCATGGAAAGTACTTCTTCCATTCTGTGTGCAGCAGGTAGATTTTGTCCTGTCCTTTCTTTATTTGAGTTTTTGTTGTTTTGTTTTGGTTTTTTTTAATAGCTGTTATGCCAGCTTGTTCCAGAACTTATATCAGGGTTTCCCAAGGACCTGGTACCCAACCAGGTAGATTCCGTTGCATGAAAGGCACAAATTATGGTAGTTCTTCCATCATGGAAATATTTATGAATGCTGTAAATTGTTTTGTAAACTGAACAAAGTCAAATTTGCAGTCACGTGTTTGCCGGGTCCACCTACGTGCAGCACCAGGCCGAGCTGTCACCTTGTTGGGTGAGTGCTGTGAATTTCACCTCTGTGTGTTATTTCTGTGTTGAGGATATATGGAATGTTTATTGTAGTGTATCTTTAATGAGATTTCTGCTAGTATAATAGAGTTGGCTTCTCTGCTTTTGTATAAAATATTTGGAAGTCGTGTTCATCTGAGCAGTCCTTGATTGGCTTAACGTTCCTATAATCTGATCTGGAGTTTATAGCTCGAATACAGGGAAATCATCAAAATGATGGAATTAATAGGTTTTGTGTCTTGCATTTTTATTAAATTTTAATGCAATTATTCAAGTATTTGTGCATATGCAGCATAATCTTTAAATCTTGCTGGTAAGTCAGATTTCAGAAACAGTGCTCTGAAGTGTGTCCTTATAGGAAGCAAACAGCTTGTGTGCTGTTTGCTCGTGTTGAATGGAGTGTGGATTTCTGCAGACATGTGCAGGGTTCTGCTTCAAATGTCCACTTCTAAAATTGATCTCCAGACCGGATCGGTCACTCTTTCTGTGAATATGCAGCTGGTTGTATTTAAGATGGCTTCAGCTGGCACTGAATTTCGTGCTCATTGCTTCACGCTCATTGAGTTGCAGCCCAAAACCAGCTCTTGGACATGTGAAAAACACTAATGTTTGTTCCTTGGGAGAGCTCACCTAGTTTGAAGTTTCCAGAAAGTTTCTGTAAAGCAGAGAGGGCAGGTGGGAGGGGTGGGAAGTCTGTAATCTTACTTGGAAGGGCAGTTCAGAGGTTCCTTTTGTCGACATCTTCATTCCACGTATTTGTTGTCCAAGCCCTTCCTGGCTGTTGTTCCTCAGGGAAGGTGAGTAATGGGTCGTTCCCATCCTGACCATGGGGTAGCCCAGGGCGTGATGTCTTCTCTGGGAATTTTGTAATGTGTTGCTGTACCTTAGAGCAAGGTCAAAGAAATGTTCTTAACTGCTCGAGGGGAAAACAAGAAGGTTTCTGATACAACTAAATGCCTGCAGGAGCTCGTTCCTCAGTGTTGAGCAGATCCCTGACACAGGCTACAGTGGGAAGTGGAGCAGTTCTGTAGATGAGAAGGGCTGTAAGCGTTTTAGTGAACAAAAAAAGGTGAGAAAGCTGTTTTGGCCAAACGAAATCTAAAACTAGGCCAGCTGGGGTTTTAACAGCTGAAAGGAAAGTCTGAGACTTGAAACTGCTGTGCTGTCACAAGGTGTGCTAAAATTCGAGGATGAACTCACTGCTTGGTGCTCGGTGCTGACCTTGGAAGCAGCTGTGCCTCTGCAGGCCTGGGTTGAATTGACCAAACAATAAGTTGAGAATAGCACACTTTGCAAGACTGTAATATTATTTCTAAAGGTAAGTGAAGAACAAAGTGTGAGGAGTTTGGGAGATACAGATGACTAAGCTGGATGTCATATCACTGCACTCAGCTGATGTCTTCAGACTTTAATCAACTGATGAACCAGGACTTTTTGCTAGACAAAATTTTGTTTGTGCTCAGGGATTTTCAGCAATTGAGGTTGAATAAAACTTGTTAACTGAAGGAATTTAAAGGGGGGGGGAGTTTCAGTTCAAACAGGTATTGTTCTAGCACTTGACACAAAAAGCTTTCTGCATTAAAAAGCAGAGTCAGCTAAAATTGGGTAATGCTTAAGCAGCAGGCTGTCCCATCCACAAGGAGTTGGATGCCTGGTGTTCTGCAAGGAACATGTTTCTTTAATAGCACCACAGTTCCCAAGTGTCTCTGGGCATTCTGCAGAAAAGGCTCTGCTTTGTGCCTGTCTGCACTGATCCATTCATGGTTCTGGTCCAGCTGTGCTTTCATTCACAGGATAAGGTCTGATCCAGGAATGCCCACAGGATTTGGGGCTCTACTTCTGAAGGAATCAGGCAGGTTATTTCCATACCCTGAAGCATGGCTTTCTCAAAAACAAAGCACAAACCTTGTTTCAGGTGGGAAAGAACGTGATGACCAAATGTTAGCTTCATGCAGGAAGCTTTAAGGTCTGGTTTGAACTTGTTGCTTTGGTCTGAGTCACAACACGACTGTAAAGAAGAACTTGGCTTTTTTGTCTTTGAAAGCACTTAAACATTCCATGTGATGTGTTACCATTCAGTCCTGCATTGCCTTTTAATAGTTCCTGAAATGTTGAAGGTATGGATTATGTTAATGTACCTTTTAAATTTTTTATAGACTGAAATAGCTTCAAAAATTAACCTTTTGAAAACACTTGGGTAGATCACATGACAGGCTTTTAGCAGCTTTCTTTTTCTAGTAGTATGCTGCCTCCTGTTCCAGTAAATGAGGAGCTTTGATTGACTGAGGTTATGCTCAGCTTCCTGACCCAGGACCAGCTTCCAGCTGATGTTGGTGATATTTTTATTTTTCATTAGCTGGTCTGAAAGTCTCAGCTGTTTTCATGCCAGTACAAAGGATGGAGGCTGCTTGTGCTTTGTGTTGTACCAGTTTGTTGTTCAACACATGGTAATAGAGCTCCGACAAACCAAAAAAAAAAAAGAAATTTTATTTCTTCATGCTACAATAACCCTTGATATCTATTTATTTATGAAAGAGTTACCTACATTTAGTGTGGATGGTCTCATGATCATTAAAACCTAGGCTTCTTGCTGCAGGGAGAGAGGGGATTCTTCCTTGTTTCTGCCAGACATGGCTTATCTCATGTTTTGCCTCACTTTGGGTACTGTAGGTTTTGAAAGGCTGGAGAGAATCTGACTATAGATGTTTCCAATTTCTGCTTTGCCATGTCACAGATTGTGACAAGTAGGGTGCACCCAAATGTGTACTCTTGAGTGTTCCACCGAGTTCACCTCAGGTTGCAAGTTCCTTTAGTGATCAGAGGAATGGTTTCTATTTGCTCTCCCTTTTCCTGCCGTTTTTCTTTAATTGTTTTGTTGTAGGATATAAGTGCACGAGAGACTTGCTGAGGTGCTGGGATAAATGAAGAGGCCTGGGATGGAACAGATGCTCTCTTTAACACTGTCTCCAAAGATCATAGCTTCTTGGGTCTGATCACAGCTCCTTGTTTCAAAAGAAAATAATAAATCAGCAAGACAAGTGTTTGAACGGGGTTTGAGATCTGTACAGCATCACGATTTGCGTATGTGCTTCAGCAAGTCTTTTTTCCTCATGTGTAGAAAACTCTTGGCTTACATCTCCATGCACACTTCTTCTTTTTTGGCTGGAGCCAGGCACACTAAATAGTGATTAAACAAAAAATTAAAATTCCATTTTTGTGCATTTGGCATTTGAATGCTGATCAATTGCTTTGGCGGCGCGTTAAGTAACAGCGTGGTAGACAACAGAAGGGGCTTATTTACAGCAATCTGTCTAAATCCATTTTCAATGTATTGCTTAATATGCCTTTCTACTTTAGTTCATTTTCAGTTTTTAAAAAATGAAGGCTTGAAACAGGCAGGAGAACAGTTTAAGATATTGCTGCAGAAGTAATCACTCCTTAGTGGTAAACAACATCCAGTTCTTAAGGAAAATGTGCTTGAGCTGAAATAGAACTTATGGGCTTGTTGTAGGACTTAATGGATGGAATTCAATGGCTTGTGCACTTACATAGTCTGACTAGATGATCATAATGAAGCCTGCATGATTTGAAATGTGCTTTTTGCATGTTGCTTACAATTGACCATTTAAAAAAACAGTGATATTTTTGCAAAATGGGAAGCTAACGTAGAGCAAACCAGAAAATTGCTGACCTCTTTCATTGGGACAGAAGTCCAGATCCATAATGTCCATTTACCCTAACCATGCAGCATGGACAGCTGCGATGGTCAAACAGTGGTTGTTGCATTGCACTGTTAAAATGCAGATAAGGGGGAATGTGCTGGTGGGTTTGGACAAAAAAGTTGTGCCTCCTATCATGCAGTTAGAATTAATGTAAAATTAGGATGAGAGTCAAAATTGAGGTGAAATACAGCGTTATGTGTATGGTATAGCTCCCCATAAATGAGATGCTTGTTTAATAGTTAAAGCAAAAGTCAGTCCTAGGAAACTTGCTGTGTTTTGCAGATTGCTTGGATATCACAGTCTAGAGCGTCTGTTGAAGGAGTATCATCAAGTTATGTAATTTGCATAATTGAGTCAAATTCCATGCAGCATCCCTGAAGGAAACCACTAAAAAAAGCAACATTCTGGTCCCTGTATGCTGTGTCTGTATTTCTAGAGCTCAGACATCTTTTACAAAAAAATGAAGGGGAAAAAAAAAACCAACAAAAAACAAAGTGAAAGAAAGGGAAAAAAAGAGCTTCTAAAGCTGCATCAATGTCAGCAACCTGCCCATTGTCCCAAAGAGAGGGACTTTGAGGACATACATGCACATCTTCCCGCTGCCCAGGATGGCATCGTGCCCACAACCCTTCACACTGTTCTGCCAATAGTGATGACATGAGCATAAAATCTGCACTTGGGGAGGGGAGGCAGTGTTTTATCGTTCACACTGACTTTTTTTGTTAATCTGTTGAAATTAGGTTGGTCTTCAAAGTGTGGTTCTGAAGAAATACAATGCTAATCAGGCTTCTGCAGCTACACCTTCCCTTTGGGGCTGTGTGGATCGTGAGGGCTGGCAAGGTCGCTGAAGCAAAGACATTGATATTCATTTTCTAGCACTGAAAGTCACTTCAAAATTAATATTTAGATACTGTTGACAGAACTTGTCAGTGACTCAGCAGACTTTTCAGTTATGGTGTTTTAATAGCGACCTGAAAAACCAATGTAAGCATCATATGTTTGCTTGCAAAGGATACTGTTAGAAGTATTCTAACCTCTTAACATTTACCCAAGTTGAATTAAATTTAATGGGGGATTTCTGAGCTGGATTGGCTAACGTAGCTTCTCTGCCCAAGAGCAGAAAAAACTCCAGAATGCAGCACATCTGCCATTACCATCTGCAGCTATGTCTGCCCTTCAAGATTCTAAAAACTACTTGGAGATGTGTGTCGATCCGACAGAGGTTCCTGGTGTGTTTGTCTTGTGTGAATCTCTTTAGGTGTTAGCTGTGCAGGGCAGTAGCAGCATGAGCTCTGCAGGTAGAGGAACAGATAGTGACTCGCCCTGCACAGTCCTCATTTTACTTTGCCGATACCAGCATGTGGAGGGGTTACTTTTTGTGAGTCTCCAAGACTGAGAGCTGTTCAGAGCTCTCAGAGCCCGTTCCCTGGGAGCTAAGGATCGATAACTCTTATTCTGTGTGCTTCTGAAGTCCAACACTGCAGTCTAGAAAGGTCTGAATAACTGATGTGTGTACTTCATAGTTTCTTTCTTGCTTAATTTAAGGTTTACAAATCGCTGACATGCGTGGCCTTGACATGGTTAGCTTAACCCAGCTCAAAGATGTTTTCATGTGTAAATTTATCTCTGAGATACTACTCGACTTTCTCCTGTCTTCCTGCCTGATTTGTACTGTGTGTTATACAGTGGCAGTCTCTGTGATTTTTCTTTTCTTTTTTTTTCCCCTTTATTTTAACAGCCCTGGAGGACGGCGTGCTACTGCCTGCTTTCACTCAGTATTGCAGGGTTTAAATTGCTTGCATTAGGTTGTTGCTTGCTCTGAGGATGTTTACATGCACATTGCTGACCTCTCTGAAGAATGGCTTGAAGCTGTGCAGAAAATTTACTTCCCTGTTCACATTATCCTACACTGAGAGCACAAACACAAGGATCACTGCAGCCCAGAGCCTGGGGGTGCTCACACTGAGCAGGGATGGCTGGAACTGCTTTTTAATGGCTTTTAGGCTGCTGCTTTGCCAGATGAGCACTGTCTCCTTTGGTGGTACAGCCGTGTAATGGTGAGAGAGGCCCCTCCTGAAACAGCCGATAGCCCAGTGGTGTGGCTTCCATTAGAAACTGGTGTGAGCTCTTTGGGCTGTATTTCAAACTTGTGTTGTGAGGCTCAGGGTCGCACTCTGTGTTCCTCCTTTTGGATCTAGTCCCTGGACACTCTGGCAATGATCTCCTCTGCGGTGGTGGGTGCGTTTCTGGAGTAACTGCTGGGAAGGGATTTTCATGTGTTCAATCTCAGCGAACGGCAGAAGGGACAGTGGCATTGTAAGTGATTCTGCTGGTGTGCACATTCAGTCCAGAGTGCTATAAACAAGAGACAAAAAAAGACTTAAAATATTGAGGTTTCAGACTTGCCAGTTGTTCCTGTGCCCAGTATGATACTTGTGTGCAAGCCTAGCGCTCAGAAAGTTGGCAAAACTCTCCTGGCAAGGAGGTGCTCTGGTCTGTGAAAGCTTTCCAGGGCTTTTCCTGGCAGGGGAGTATCCTGTAGGGGAGACTGGCCAGAGAGCAGGCCTGGCAAAGGATGGTTCTTGTAAAACAGAGGCAAATGCTTCCCAGAACAGTAGTGCACTCTGTCGGTTATTTAGTGAGGATGATAAGAAGGGGTGACATGTTGTCCAAACAATTAGGAACCACTGTGGTGGCCAGATGAATAGGTGTGCTGGACTGTTGGGGTAGCACAGGGTGGCTGCTTCATGGTGCTGAAAATTTTACAGCAAAAATAACCAGGCTGCCACTACTTCTTTGTGACACAGCTGTCATCCAGACCTGCTCACATTAGCTGACAACGAGCTAGCAAAGGTCCAGGTAGAGTCTGTGCAAGTTATCCCTGAGGTCGTTAGGTCAGGTGGAGCCATGGGTAGATGCTGCTGGGTTTGCCTGTTCCTCACCCACACTGTGCCCTGGCTCATCACACCCTGAGGGAGCAACTCAAACCATCTCTGCTCACACCCACTACACAAAAGCAGCAGTAACCTCCTAAGGTGGAGCAAACATTAGGGTTCTGGGTGGGGTATGTATTGCAAGGTGTTCCGTGATGGCATTGCAGACAGCAGCCCCAGAGTGACCCAAGGGCTAGTGGCACCATCTGTGTTTCCAAACGTTGTTGACCACAGTTTGCCCTCCCAGTGCTCTCTTGCCCATTTGGTTCCTGGATCACACATTCATCTTGACACTTAAAAGTCCTTCTGCATTATCAGCAGGTAGGAATCACAGGAGAACAGTGATGTTTAATGGGACAGCTGGAAAACCACAAGGCAGGTTAAGCAATTTAGTTTTATATTTATGATTGGTGAGTTCAGGTGAGCCCTTCTGTAACCGAATTGTGTGGTTCTTCACACTGCTCTGCTGCTCTGGGGCTGTACTTGCCTTCTGCTGCCTCATGGGAATCAGTGAGGCTTTTGCAGTGCCTCTTATGAAACCTCTTTCCTTGAGTAAATGTGAGTCTTCAGCCTGTGCAGTCAGAGGTGAGCTGGAGGTGTTGGATTACTGGTGATGATCGTCATTTACCCAACTTGTTTCCAAAGCACCCGTTGCTGTTGAATTTTAGGAACAACATCATGAAATAGGAGCTCTAATTGTGTTCAGTTCAGGCTCATGCCTTGTGTAGAATTTGCTTTTAAGTTCAGCAGCAAGAGTCTTAATAAATGACCTTTTAAGTCTTATTTTGATTTTATTCAAGTGTGGTAGTGTGCTCATTAATAATGATCCTGCAATAGGTCTCCCATTACATCCTATTTAATTAACAGAAAAGCTGTAAGATGTATTGGATGTTTTCGAAAATGAAAATGGGAGTTTTTAATAGATTCCCTGATTAAGAAATACTGTTCTGCATACATGATGGTGCCCTGAAAAATATCACTTAACAGCTTTAGATAAAGTACTGTTCTGAGACAAGCAAAACTTGCTTCCTCCCCCTTTCAGGCTACAAGCCACTTGCTTGTGATGAACTTACCTTAAGGAAGATGTTTAATCTCTTTTTTACAGGAAAGGGGGGCTGTTGAGGAAAGGTTG
Organism: Myiozetetes cayanensis; assembly: GCF_022539395.1. NCBI lineage: Eukaryota > Metazoa > Chordata > Aves > Passeriformes > Tyrannidae > Myiozetetes > Myiozetetes cayanensis. Next base: position 9,726,713 of record NW_026087378.1, on the reverse strand, counting down.
CATGTGTTGTGCATTTAATGTATCCAATCTTTTATTTAAAAGGCATCGTACGTGAGGCAAAAGAAAGATGCTTACTTTGCTGATGGGCAAAGGAAAAAGGACTGGCATAACAACGAAGCTATAAGGAGGGACTCTGAGCGTGTAGGTATGTAAGATTGCTATAAAAATGTTTTAATACTGATTGTAATTTGATTTTGTTTGGTAGGCTGAGCGTAGAGCAACATGTTCAACTTCAGGGTCAAGATGATGTTCTTGACATGATGCAGCAGTTTAAGCCAGTTAATCTGTTAATCTTCAACTCTGTTAATCCCAATTAAATTCCTTTTCCCTCAACTCCACAATAACCATTTCGAGGTGAAAATGTATCAGTAAACATCATGGTGTTTTATGACAGGTGCAGTGTTGATTTTTTTCTTTTTTTTTTTTTTTTTACAAAAAACCAAATAGGCATGTTCTTCTCCCAAAAATGGGAGATCCAGAAAAGAAGAAGAGGGATAACACAAATGTTCTGGACTACAACATTCGTGCAAGTTTTATTTCACAAAATAAGGGCCCATTTTGAACATTACAGGTTTACACTGGTGTGTCTGCAAGAGCTGAGGTTGTAAATACACATATCTACTTATGCTGAAAATTCCAACAGTGCTGAGGTATTCAAACCATATGGATTCTTCCTGCTATGAAACAAAAGGTGTTCTATAGATCCTTCACAGCATTGCCATAACTCCTTTGTCGGTTTCTGGTCTCAGAAGGAACACTTAATTTCTGTGATTTGCACAGCTGAGTGGTTTGTAGATAAAATTGATAGATTGACATGTTGACCCGGTGCTAAATATGACACAGAGCACAACACTAAAGAAGGAATTTTTAGAGGACTGTAAGATGCTCTTTTTTTGCTATATGGATTAGTTTCTGGCCTGTTAAGCACTAATTAGTAGTAATGATGTGTGTTTACTTTCTGTCTATCCGTAGGAAATGGAGAACAGGGAAAACCTTACCCGATGACTGATGCAGAGCGAGTGGACCAGGCATACCGGGAAAACGGCTTTAATATCTTTGTGAGTGACAAAATTTCTCTGAATCGTTCCCTTCCGGACATCAGGCACCCAAAGTGAGTATAGAGTTTGGATTTCTACGGGTGAAACTTTGCAAGCCCTAAATTAACACATCTGCAGGAGTGTGTTCTTTTTCATTGCAGACTCTTATACCTTTGTTCATCGACTGCAGTCCTTTCACAGCTGGGTCCTGCTGTCTCCTTAATAAAGAACAGTGTATAGTAATTGCAACAGGAGACAGAAGAGACCAAATTGGGGGGGGGGGGTGTAGGAAAATCACCCTTTTGATTCCAAAAGACTTAAAATTACCAAAGACTTCCAGCCCTGTGCAGAAGAGATCTTAAACTTAACCCAGAGGTGGCTACTTCCTTCACCTCTTGGAACGCAACAGTTCAGTTCCTGAGCCCCCTGAGAGAGCCAACAGCTCTTAGCAACTAATGAGGTGGAACTTCTTTCTGTAGTGAAACTGATGTCAATGTCTGACTCAGTTGACAGGTGCCCTGAGTGCAGTCAGGTGATGGCTTTGTCACTAAACACTCTGTCCCATTCTTACGTTGGGCATTAGCTGGAAATGATCATGAAGTGCTCAGGAGCAGAACAAGATGGGAGCGGCTCCACTCAGCTGTGTATGAAGAGTTTTATCAGATTTGTGGATTATTTTCTTGGGCATCCTCCTCATAAAAACAGCCTCATCAGGATTTACAAGTAGAAGCTTGTTCCAATTGAATGCTGACTTTCGAGTTTGTCTGGTTTTGGACATTATCCCTTAGGATGGTGGTAAACTGGATTTTTTGCAAACTGGGAGGAGGTTTCTCATTAGCAAAAGTGCTTCAGTTAGGACTTAGCTGTTGTTTAGACAAAGCAGAGAGGTTTTTAAATGCTGTGTGGAGTTCTTAATCTGAAAGCGTTGTTAGGCATTTGAATATAAGCTCGTTTTGTGTAAAGCTGGTTTTATCACAGTTTAGTAAATCTGAATTCAACATCTACTTTATTCACATAATTTCCAAAAGTCAGGTTTTATAACTTGTTAACTGCACAATTGAGATATTACCTCTTCAGCAGCCACAGCAAACTAATCAAATAAACTGGCTTGACACCCTTTCTCAATATATACACATAAAACAAAGTAGTGAGTATAGCTCCATAAATATTTTAGGCATGCAGCTGAAATGTTTAGACATAAAGATAAATCAGGTAACTGAAAATGTCTGTGGATCAGCCCATACTCAAGTTCTAGTACAGTTTGACTTTACTAATCTAAATTCTGCCTTGGCCTCCATTTACAGGGTCTGCCTTGGGCTCTGAGAACTTAAATGTCAGACAATGCCAGTATTTTGCTGTCTGAGGGTTTAATATATTTCCTCACGTTCCCTATTGTTTCCTGAAATTGCCGACTCAGTGTTGCTAATTCTGCTATTTAAACTTTTTTAAAGTGTGAAGCTTGTAACTCCAGCCCCAGTTAAAATTACCAAGTGAAGTATCTACTTAAGCAGTGATTAATGATGCTGCTGCGGTAGTTTGCTTGTTGCTTTGACATATCAGTGTAGCAGGTTGTAATTGTGGAGGCCTCGAGGAGAGGATAAACAGCATGTGCCTAATGGATGCTGGGATTAGCTGGGCAGGGAGCAGGGTTATGTACAGGGGAGATATGCAGTAAAGGAATTCATGACTGGAAAGGTCTGCTGTGCATTCCCTGGGCCCAATAAAAAAGATATACTTGGAATGGTGTGGTTTGTGTTACTTGGGAGGTTGATGAGGGCAATTTATAACAAAGTTAGGCTGAGACCTAGTCATAAAGCCACAAGTCCTTAAAGAGTATTCCAGAAAGAAGGGAGCTGTGTTTTCAGAGCCTTTTACATACAGTGAGGCAATACAGACTTTGGAGATGTGCCTGCAGACAGCAGGGAGTGTAAGGAGAAGGTGAACTGGGGGAAAAATGCATCATCTGTCTTGTCTGAAGCTTTGGGGCCACAGCTGGGGATCTCCCCAACAGCTGGCCTGGGTGGGGAAGGACAAAGAAGCAGCTGATGTGCGAAATGGTTTGTGTGGACTTCGATATAGCAAATAGTGTGTCACCTCTGCTCTCTGTTAATTGTGAGAACTGAGGAGCTGGGGGATGACGTGTACTGGATCTGCCTGGTGCACACATACAATTGTTTGTTTCAGCAGTCATGTCTTCCCCTGATAACATTTTCTTTAAGTACTTCTGGGTTTTTTAATATTAAATACTAATTTTGCAGGTCTTGTAAAGCAATTGTAGATGTGGTAGCTGGAGGGAAGCAATTTCTCTCCATGCTTAATGGTTAAACTTAATAGCTAAAGTTTCCCTCTTGTTTAGGTTAGTCAGAAAATGAGAATTCCAGTTTAAGAAGAGTTAGAAAAGATTCAAGGGCTTTTGGTTCATATTGGAATAGAATTACAGCCAGTAGCCATCGGAAGAAGGTTAGGATGGCAATGCCAAGGGCTGGATGAAAGCAGTCCATGCAGCTTCGGTTTGCATCTTGCATCTGTGCGTTGCAGCCACAGCCTGCAAGCTCTTGGCAGCACCCCAGGACAATTCATTACACCCAGAATAAGCTACTGTCCTCTCACACAGGCACCAGAGTTAACTTCCTGTAGCCACAGATGTATTGAGCTTGTATAACATAGGTGCATCATTCTCCTTTCCCTGGGAAAGGTACCAGGAAAAAGCTGCCCCTGCCAGAGCCGCTTTCATTCCTGTCTGCCCTTCCGGAGAGCAGGGAGGGAATTACTGTGTGTGAGCCCTGAATTGTGCACACATCCTCACTGAGGGTCTGCAGATCAGCTCTGCTGGCTGTGCAGGAGGGCTGTGTTGTGTCAGGGCAGAGGGCAGAGTGTGACCTCCTCCCCTGCTCCTGGGCAGGGGGCAGCTGGTCCTGCTGCTGCTGTCATTACTACACTCCAGACACGTCCATTCACGTAACCACCTCTGTTTTGCACTGGACACATGAGGTTCTAGGAAAGGAATAGATTTTTGAGCCATAATGAAGAGCTACAGGTATTTTTTTAACTACAATTGCTCGCTGTGCAGCCTTTGATGTTACCTATTTTAACAAGGTTCAAACTCCACTTAGGGCCCCATGACCAGGAAATAAACACTGCCCTTCATGCTGCAGCTGGAATTTTCTTTATGAAACTGCCTTGAAAACAACCTCACAAGGCAAGACAGCATTAGCCTTATTTCAAGATTAAGATTAATGCTGTAGGAAAATACCCCAAATTCAAGGGCTTCATATCTCTGCAGACCTAACTCTCCATCTTTATCCGAGTCCTCTGGTGATTTGTGTTCAAAGCCCAGCTGCCTTCACTTCTGCCTGCAGAACTGATCCCCCTGACTTTGTGTGTTGCTAAGTGTCATTGACCATTAACAGTCTCCACTTCTCATGGAATTTCTGGTTCTGACTTTGGCCAGGTAGACTAGATCAGGTCAACATGGGGTTGATAAGTCCTGAAAGTCACTGGATTTTTTGCAGGTACTTTGCATCAATTTGAGGAGTAAAGAATGAACTAAGTTACTTGATGGTAATTAGTATGGAAGTCCTGGTGTTTTTCAGCAGCTCCTTTTGACTTGCTCTGTCTGTGTCCAGCTGCAAAAATAAGCTGTACCTGGAGAAGCTTCCGAACACGAGTGTGATAATTCCATTCCACAACGAAGGATGGTCCTCTCTGCTCCGGACAGTGCACAGTGTCCTCAACCGCTCCCCTCCTGAGCTGATAGCAGAGATAGTGCTGGTGGATGACTTCAGTGACAGAGGTATGGTGGTTTCTGTGTGACAGCACCGTGTTTCCCTGCCTGAGGGATCAATGAACTTGCAAATATGTGCATAATGACTTACGGTTTTTCACTCAGGTGAATCTTGCTCTAGTACATTTGAAAGCAAAAAAACTCATGTTCTGTATTCAGGGTGTGCTGGTTTAGCTGTTGCTGATGTGGGCTGTCCTGTGATGTGAAGGATGGTGTGAAGAAAACGGGGAAGCTGGTTTTAATATTCTGCTAAGGGCCTGTGTAGCCCTTAGCATTAACTCCAGGGTTAAACGTATAATGCTTGGAATAACAAAGTAAGTGAGCTGTTCCCTCCTCTTCTTAAACTTCACTCCTTATTTTGTACTGTGTTGCCTGAAGTAGTCACTTTGGATTGGGTTGAAGTGCTAAATGCAAAGGCCTGGAGTTGCTGGCACAACTCATCACCACAAAGGGAACAACCACTTGTCATTGCAGCAGCAGCAGCGTGTGCGTGTGTGGTTACTGAATGTACTTGTTCTGTAGCAGAAAGGCAAGAGATCTTTTCTCTCTGAACTGTTTAAATGCTACGTGATCCAAATTAAGCTACACTTTGTCTTGTAGTTTGCACCCTTGCTGTGGTGGAAGAGGCAAGTGAAGGAACAGAGAATGCCTCTGTCCTGTAGACATCACATAGCTGGAGAGATCCCATGGGAAGTCCTCTGAAGTAGCTGGTGTTCTGTTGTGTTGAAGAGGGTACAGTGACTTTAAGGGGTTATGGTCAGATCTAGCAACTCTATTTTCTCCTTTAGAGTTACTAAGACTTTTTAGTTTTATGAGCTGCAGAGTTCAAGCCACTGGTATTACTCAACTGAGGGAAAAAAAGCTCTCTATACAGATACTAAAGGATACATCTCCAAAAAATCTGACACGTGGGAAGCTGCTAAATGAGGTTGGAAACAAGCTTGTGCACATTCAGTGTTCTGACCTTTACTGACTTCCAAATAGGCACTACCCAAAGCTGTAGTGTTTGTTCCAAAGTACTTCTCTCATTAGTTTGGAAGCAAGGCATGCTACTTTGAACAAATCAATTTTATATGAAATAGGTATTTCTTTAGAGGATTTTCAGGCTAAGCTGGGGAGAAGAAAAATCCACCCTCCTAACAAGGTCTCTTTATTGCTACTCAGTCTAGAAGCAAATTAGACAAGCTCATGCTGTAACCACAGCTAAATTGTACAAATGGGGTGCTTTTCAGAGAAGCAGAAATAATGAAATCTGGTTTCCTGTGGATCTGTTTTGCTTGTTCTCTAGATGTGCCCTTCCAGCCAGCCCTCCTGGCTCCCACCACTGCTCCTCATCAATCTGTACCTGTGCAGTTTGTCCAGCTTGCTCGTGCTGTTCCACCTGTCTCTGATAAGATACAGGCTCTTCTCTGTTGGTTGCCCATCTTTCCTACAGAGGTTACAAGAAGTAGCAGAGATCAATTTGTATGCAGCATCTGTTTATAGGTGTATATAAAAGACTGTTGGTGCTGGACACTGAGCTAAATTGTCAAGGGAAGAGAATGACACTCAGGCAAAGAGAGTGCTAATAAAAACCTGCTGTGGGTTTTCTGGATGTTTGGTTGTTTTGGGTTTTTTTGGTTGGTTTGTTTTTTTAAACAGTGTTTCCCTGTTAGCACAGTTGATTTATGCACGTTGGGACAATTACTGTTTAGGATGAAACATTTTTCCTCCAGTGCTGTCAGTTCTGTATCTGCATTTTTCTTGCTTAACCACACTGGGGTTGGCTTCCACATCCCTCACTGGGTTTAAATAGATCTTAGTCTTCAGAAGGCTGTTAAGTCCTGAACACCTGATCATGACTCGAAAGGCTGATGGTTACAAATTTCTGGTTGTGATTTATCCATTGTATGTATTAAAAATAATAAAAAAACCCAAACAACAAAACAAACACAAAACCCCAACAAACGCTTCAACCCAATAACTGCAAATTGAAAGTTTAATGCATCAAACTGAAACACATGAAGGAGCAGAAGTTCCAAGAAAACTTTTACTTCACATTTTGTATGTTTGTAAAGGACACATTCTTGGATTTGGACTGTTAGGTCACTGCTCTGGTTATCTGTTTATTCTGATTAAACTGGGCAGATAATAAAAACCCTGTGTCCAAGCTGATGATCATCACAGCTGTGACACAGAACTGGTGAGCAGTAAAAAGAATGAGAAGAGATTTCTTGATTATTTTTTTTTCTTTTCAAATCATAAATGATTGGTCCTCTGCGTTTTCTGCAAAGTGGAATGCTGTGCTTCAGTTTCAAATGCTATTCCCACAAATTTCCCAACAGCATCCTTCTTTTAAAATTATGGAATAACCGTTGGATGTAGTGATAGCAGAGGCCACATGTGAGATCAGAGGGGCATAGTATGATCAGTAAATGTCATCTCCTTCCCCGAAGAGGTCAGTAAATAGTCACCATAAACTCCAGTGAAAAGCCAAAGATGGAAAGAATAATCACTCAATAAAAATCTATTATTAGGGTTTTTTATCCAGAGGTTACTCTGACAAGATAAAACATCAGATATCTCTGCTGTGCCTATGATGTCCTTTCACTCGAGGGTTGTCTAAACAGATCTTTTAGCATTTTAATAACTCCTTAAAGAATAACCTTCCTCAGCTTGGTCTTCCCTGGCAAGGAGGCTGTCTACACTCTCTTGCTCTGTGGGTGGTGATGTTGGTGCTGATCCATCAGCCTCTTTCATCCCTGTATCCGTACGTGGATAATCTTTGCTTCACATGAAGTAAAGAGGACTTTGGTAATAATAGAAATAGTAAGTGTGGAAATCTGGCTACTGCACACACAACTGTTTTTCCTAACAGATGTTACTTTCATATGTTTTTCATCTGGTTTTAAGCTTGAGAATAAGGAATTTCTGGTGTGTCTATGAAGAGGGTTGAGAAGCTGGCTAACAAAGTGACAGGAGAGTGAAGACAGATTTCTGGGTTAGTTGGTGGCTGCTGTGGTCTGCAGCAAACCTGGGGGGCAGCTGTGTGGCTTTGCATTATTGGAGATATTGCAATATTGGACAGATGAATCATCATCTGGAAGTGTCAGCAGCCATTTATTTCTTAATTTGTTTGAGAGAGACAACTCTGTGACCTTTAGCAATAAACATTTTTCATCCAAAAAATGCTGTCCTGATGACAGCAAATCTTAACAGCAAGCAGCCAAAGCTTTACGGGTCATGTTTTTGAAACATTTCCTTTGTATTTGAAAAGTCAAAATGTGCTGGAAGAACTTGCTGTCTGGAATTTTTTTTTTTTTTTTTTTTTGCCTTCCTGCGGTACAATGCAAATGATCAAAATCTAAAAAATAAAAGGCACTGGAGCCTTACTTCACACAAATTTCATGCTGGATTCCATGTCAGCCAGAGTGCTGGGAAAGGCTGTCCGTGGGGTCAGTCGGTGTGGTGGGAGGATCCCTTTGCCTTGAGGTGCAGATCGTGTTGCCACCTCCAGCAGCTCTTTCCTGACACTTGAATCTTCCTCTGGGAGGGGGGGTTCATTGGTGGGTTGGGTTGGCTTAAAAGAAGCTGCTTTCCAGCATATGCTGTTGGTCACAGCAGAGTGAATATTGCAGGGCTGGTTTTACTTTCTCTATTAGTAGTCTTTGTTATCAATGCAACATTCCCATTAGAACTGCTATGATGCTTTTTTCCCCACAAACTTACTTGAGATAGAAGGAGATGATAGAAGAGCTTTCTTCCCATTTCAAAACATCTGAAGGGTTTTAATGTGCAGAAGAATATAGGTTATGTTGAAGAGGGAGGCACCAATTCAGCAGCCTGCTGTTGAAGGAGTGTTGGCTGCTTCTTACTGCATGGTACAGAGAGCTGCTGGAGCCCCACAGACTGACCCCCGTGGATTTGATTAACCTCAGCTATTGCAGACTGGTCCAAAGTCGTTCCTGTCCTTCTGGATAAGCGGAAATCAGAATGCAGTACGTGAGAATTATGACTTTAGAATTCTTGATCATAAAATCTCTTAGCTGTGGCAGTCCTGTGTGGATTTGTGCCATCACTTTTAATTTCTATAGCTATTCTTTAGGTCTGATCTCAGTTAAATTAAGCCTTTTCATATGCTGGCTTGCAGGGTACTAATTATATCCCTCTGAGCCTGTTGTTGCCAGAATGGCCCTAAGTAAACTAGAATGTTTTTTCCATGTATATCTGTTTTCTCCTGGGGACTGTCATGTGAAATTTGTTTGCTCTTTGATTATCTAATTACCATGCTGCTGAGTGGGAAGTGGGTTCTATTATACCACACAAATGGGAGGAGGAGAAGAGAAATGGAATTGCAGGTCAGTTTGTAACACTGCAGGGTTTTTCTGTCAGCTCTGATGGCATTCTGTTATTGATAGCAGGCAACGAGTAACAGACGGGCAGTTCATGGTTCTTCGGGGTCTGCTTCAGTCCCTAGACCTGCAGTCTGAATTGGCTGTGGTGAGAAATCGAGCTGTTCAGCTCTAGTGTCTGTCTTGTACAAAATGAATTGTTGGTCTCCACCTAATTCTTGTAGCTTGTGAACGAACACCTGTGCTGTGTAAGCTGTCTGTGTCTGCATGGACAAATGCAAAGCTGTCCTCTGTCTCTCACTAACAAATGAACAGCCTTAAGCTGAGGGAACGGCACATTTTGCTCTTTGCAGGATGCTTGTCAGAATGTTCTTTGCTTTTCACCTGGTACACATTTGGTAGCTCTGTACAGCAGTGGCACATCAAGTGCTACTGGTGAAAGGCAGAAAGCAAACTCTGTTTTGGAGGAGACGTCTCAGGTACAGGTTGGACTGGAACATGTACAGAATCACAAATAGTTGAGGTTGGAAAGGACATCTGGAGATCGTCTAACCCAACCCCTCAGCTCAGCTACAGCAGGTTTATCCAGATCTTGTTTATTCACTCAGGTTAAATCTCCAAGGATGGAGACTCCATAATGTCTCTGGGGACCCTGTTCTGCTGTTCAATCACTCTTTCAATGACTTAGTTTAAGAAAAAAACATATAGACATTTTAAGCTTCCTGTATGCTGGAAGGCTGTGACTTGATTGTTGAATGTCATTTAAAAGAAACAGCTTGCCATGAACTCAGGGCTGACTGTGTGTAGAGAGGAAAGGGTACACGCCCCACACAGGGGCTCAGAAGTACTTTGGGTTTATCTTATTTCATGGCTTAGCTTGACAGATATTAGTGATCATGGCTAAGTGCTTAAATTTCCTATAAAAGTCACGTTTCAGCGTTCAGTTATTTGCATATTGAGTGACAGCCTGTTCTTACTCATTTTTAAGATTACTTTGGTATAAATGACAGTGTTTTAGAACAAATGTTGTCCCTTGTTGAAGAAGAGAACCGCAGCATCAGTCATCTCCAAAGCATGAGTTACATGCAAACCACTGTGTTGGTACAATAATAAAGCTGAATGTGGCAGCACTGAAAATACTGCAGTCTCCAAACATCAGGATTGTTCTGGAAGTGTTAACCCAGCAGGGCTCTCTGCCTTATGGCACTGTGTGTCTGCACAGTGGCAATATGTGAAAACTGAGAGTTCCTTCTTAGGGTAACCTGTCAAAATCTGCACCTGTGACTGGAAGGCAACAACAGCTTCAGCCCAAGTACTTGAATATATTTAACCCGATGTGACAACGACATTTGCAAAGTGAACCTCCTGGCTTTTACATTAAATACTGTCTGTTTTAGGGAGTGGTTATCCAGGAGGCTGTGCAAATGAATACTTGGCTGCAGTTGGTTTCAAGGAGACAGTTTTGTTCTGGGTAATGTGGGTAATGTATATGGGATCTCATTTTCCCTTGGGTGGTCATTAGGGAGGTTATGGATTTCAGCTTCATTTTTCTTCCATGACTACCCTGTTACCTTGAGCCTTATCTTAATCTGCTAAAACTTTATTTAGGATTCTATTCTATTTATTTGTCCAGCCATTTAAAAATTTTTCTTATTCTTTCCCTACTTTTACTCCCTTTTTTCTTGGCTGTGTGTGTGTTCAGCAGGACTTTGTGCAGTCAGAATTAGAGCTGCTCTTTGGGGAACAGCAGAGCATTGTGAGCCCAAAATCTGGCATGTGGCCACTGCTCATCTTTGAAAAGGCAGCAAGGGGCTTTTAGGCCTTTTAATGGAGTCCAAGGAGTGTTACCTAAGGAGTGTCATTTCAGCCTTGAGTTTTAACCAACATATTCTGCTTTGTTTGTCTTCTCCCCTCGTGCAGGGCCCATCAGCTTCCTTGGCTTTGCACCTTGTGCCATCAACACTCCCTGTGTTTGGCTTGGACATTCACTGGCACAGGAGTTTTGGAGCCCAACTGTTCCAGAGTGTCAGAGGGAGGCACAGCCAAATCCCCCTTTTTCCCTTTACAGATAAATCCCTGTGGCATTTTAAACCTCTCTTTATATGGCAGTGCAAGTAATTCTGGAGGAATGGGATAATCTGAATGGAAAAACAAATGTGAGTAAGGCAACTTGGCTGAACCATGAGCGGTGTAATTTGGTCTGCAGGGCAGAAGTCACTAAGTAGTGGAGTGAGGGAGAAGGCAAGGGGTGATTAATGTGTCATTTGGTGCAGCATCAGGTACGGAGCAAATACAGCTCTGTTCCATTAACCACATCTGCCAGGCCTTAATTGAAAGAAATCATGTTCTGAGTATCTGAAATAGAAAAAGGTTTAATACTTGAATTCTTTTTGATCTTTAAATGGACCAGTAAAGGATTTATGCATCTAAAGAGATTATCTTTTCATCTTTAGGCACATGTACTATAAAAGTAATTTTTTTTCTCTTAAATGCGATAAGTGCATCTGGTTAGTACATCTCAGAATATGGAGTGACTATGCTTAGAACAAAGTGGTGAGAGCATTTCTTGCTGAATTATCAATATGATTCTTTTAAAGATTTTTAACATATTTAGAAAGGAAGAGAAAGCCAAGCTCTTTGGGGCCAGCTATGCTTTTCCACAACCTTTTATTAAGTGTTGCTCTCAAGGTCTCTCATAGAAGATGTGGTAACTATTGTCACAAACAACTGATAAAAAGATTATTTTTGTGAATTATGTCACAGAATAAAGAGGCTTTTTCCTTGCTAGGGTGTAGGAGTCAATTTGTGTACCCACCAATACCCCATTAGTGAGCCCTAAGTGGAGTAATAAAATAAAACCTAGTGCAGATGTCTGATTTTAGTTTATGAAAAGAGAGGAATTTTTTATTCTCCCTTTCTGGCAGTGTCTTGTGGGTGTGGGATACTTTAGATAACAGTGACAGAGCTTGTTTGGATCAGAGTGAGATGTGGATGAGATTCAATTTTATGTTTTCCTTTTCTAAGTGTTCATTTTGAATGCGTCTTTACTGTCTGTACTCACACATACCCTTCATAAAGGGACATCTAAAACCTGCACTGTTCATTAGGCAATGGCTGGAGAGCATTAAAAGTTTATTCTCTAGTGTTTTAAGAGACCTGAGGGCCCACTGTAATTGTTTACTGCAGCTTTGTTTGTGACAGCCTAAATTAACTAAGCAGTTTACTTTTCATCATCTTGTATTTATTTCTGTAAGATCAGTTGCTATGGCTGAAGGATCCTTCTAGAAAGGAGATGAGGTAGCTTTAAAAGGTCCGATTTACTGTGACCTCTTTCTTAGCTAATTATTGTGTAGTGAAGGATGTCTGGCAGTCTAAAGTTTAAAAAAAAATAAATAATTGAAGAGCAGAGTTTCCATTACAGCTCATTAAATAAATCCGAGTGCATTGCTTGCTACTAAGAAACCTTATGCATGTAGCTTCTGTTAGAGAAGCTTTGCAGGAAAATAGCTTTAATTTTATTCTCCTCACCTTGAAGTGCATGTCCTCATCTGCTAGGAGTCAAAAAATCTAGATATCTGCCAGCTGCAGTGCAAATCAGCATTTTAATGCTTTACAGCTGCTTCTCTGTAGAAGTTAATTAGAAATGTGATTCAAACACCCTCTGCCAGTGCTCATATGTGGTATCTATTACTGGTAATCATAGTTCCTGCTATTTCAACCTGCATTTGGGGGTGGTATTAACAAAGCAGCTGTTCCACATAGGGACTTTGATAAAGGTGGAAACTTCTTCACTTTGAGAAAATTGGAAGGTAATGCTGCTGCAATTGAAAAAGAAAAGTGGATAATTTAAACCACATTCCTTACCTAGTTTTAGCTGCAGTGATGGTTTCTGAGTGAAGAACTGGCACACCATCCTGTCACTGTAGCATTGATTCCCGAGTGCCGTGAGGGCCATTGTTGCCTGTTACCCCCACGCCAGGGATGCTGCAGGGGAACACAGTAGTTCCCTGTGCTGAACAGTGGCAGCCAAGGCTCAGGGTTTAAAAGCAGGTACCCTCAGCTTTCAGTCCTGCCCTCCCTGATGTCATCCAGCCAAAATGAATGTGTCAGTTGAGGGCTATATTGCCCACGGGATGGCTTAGTTTTGGTCTCAGCACAGCTGTGAACAGACCTGGATTTGTGCTTCAGAATTTAATAGATTTATTGACCTTTCTAGCAGATGTCACGGACTTATTGTGATAGCTGCATTTCTCCTAAGTAAACAAGAGTGTTGGGAAATGATGGTGAGGAGGTCTAGAAGAAAAGTAGAGTGGGAGTTTATAAAATATACTTCTGACATGCCAGAGTTTGTTGCTACATGTCAAATGTGGGTGTTTTCCCTGCAGCTGTATTGGTAATTTTCATTTGCCAAATGCCCAATACTTTGTTTTCTGTTCTCTGACATACAGACTACAAGACCAACATGTTTTTGCTTTGTCATTCATGGTTATTAATGTATAAGCATTATTGTAGGACTGAAGTATTATCAGTTAGTTTTCCAATATTCTTCTATTTGGCTGCAACCCCAGAGCAAAAACTTTGTAGACTTCATAGTTGTTCTTCCTCACTTAGACAGTTGAGATCAGAGCCTTTGGGATCCAAAGGGGTGCATTCCTACCAAATCAAAGCCACTTTCAAGTGGGTTACATCTTGGACTTAACAGACTGATCTCTAACAAGACAAAAGTCTGGAGCAGAATCCTCTGTCAATTCTTGTGCTCCTTCTGGAATATTTCTTGTTTTGATGGTTTGCACAGAGCAAATACTTTCAGGCCAAGAAGTTCTTTGCCTTTATCAGCATTACTCATATACAAAGCCAAATCTCTGAGGACTGGTTTGTTTTGAGGTCTTTTTCTTTTTTTTCTTTTTTTCTTTCTTTCTTTTTTTCCCCAGCAAAACTCAGTGACTTTTAAGGCTTTAATCTCGCAGCTTTGATACGTTCCAAAATACTTCAGTATGAAATGTCTTAACACTTCATCTGCCTGCATCTCTCCACATGGTGGTAAGTTTTGTCTTGCAGTTGGTCGTAGGCTTTGGGTTCATGTCATGACACACCAGGCACTACAGAGCTGTATCCTGACACTCTCCCAGTGCAGCCTCTGGAACAAACTTCCAAGATGCTTTTTGCACCCCTGCCTGTCTCTCCAGTGCTCAGAGAGCAGCTGATGATGCAGGTTCAAGGCGGTTAAAGATTTTTAGAGTGCAGACATTCCCTTGGTTAAACAACTGGATAATCAAATCAACTGATGTGGCCTTAAGATGAGGGCACGGATTCCTCGGGCTGAAGGCAGTATTTGGGACAGTAATGCCCTTCCTGCCAGTCACCATGGCTACATCAAACTTGAGCTGAATATTAAGTGTACTGCAAGGAATTCACTCCTGTTTTAGCAGCTACAGAGGCTTTGTAGGCCAAAACCTGCAGCTCTCCAGTGTCTGTGTCAGCACAGCAGCTCTGAGGTTAAAAGCAATCAGCAGGAAATGGCTGAGAGTAACAAAATCACCTCTTTAGATGAAATGTAGTCAACAGAAGAGGGAAAAACCTAAGTGGGTGCTTTAATCTTGATACATATTTAATGAAATGGGAAGGCAGAAGAGTAAACTAATGAGAATAACTGTTTCCCCTGGGAAAGATGGGTTATGGCACAGGAGGAAAAACTGATATTGTGGGTTGGCCAGGGAGTCAGTGTGCAGGAATTAAGAATTGATTCACACACTACAGGTTGGTTGCATTGCTCCTGAGGAACAAAAGGTGCTTAAACCTTTACAGCATGAAGGAAGGATGAGTAAATGGATTTTTCTGGATTCCCTCTGAAACAGGCAGTTGGAATAGACTTTCTTTACAAATTACACTTTCCTGAGAGATTAAGAGGTTATGCTGTAGCTAAGATGATTATTCCCTGTGTACTTCTCTACTGAACTTTCCTTGGGGTCTGGGTGTATTATGCTATTGCCAGAAAATGTGCATTTTCTCATTTTAAGATCACACCTTTGTGTTCACTGCTATTATCTCCTGAAGCCACATCTGAGCAGGGTTTGGATGTCTGCTGTGGGGTGGAGGAAGCACTGAGAAAGTTCCTTTTGCAAACTGAAGTCATTGATGGTACAGACAGGGCAGCAGAAGTTTATCACAGCACACAGTGCAGGCTCACACCAGTGGTCTTTGTCCCAGAACTCAGTCTGGCTTATTTCTTGGGCTTATTTCACCTGAAATGGAAGCTTGGTTTTAAAATGCCGAGAAAGAGAACAAATTCAGTAAGATTTTCAGAAAACTCTTTTAATCTTCGTTAAAGTCTAAACCATGATGATGTATTAGCTATATTAGCCTTATCTATTATATATGGTATATATTGGTATATTACTAAGTGGGATGCCCCCAAGTTTTTGGTTGTAAAGATGTGCTGAGACCCAACACTGGTGCAAAATGGGCAGTGGGAATTGGGCCCCTTCCACTTTTGGAGTCCACCAGAGAGCTGTAATCAGTGAAACAACAGATATTGATTCTCTCCCTTCCCAGGCTTTTTCTTCTTTTTAAGAAGAGTCAGCTTGGAAAGCTGTGATCAGCCTAATCAGTTTTCTGTTATTGAGACTGTTGCTCATTGTGCAATTTATTAAATCAATTTATTATCCTTCCAATCAGCTTCAGTGATCAGAGCATGAAAACGTTGAAAGAAAATTAAAACTGGTGTAAGTGCTGCCTGTTTGGATAACAGCACATTTTGCTGTTTCGAAGGATTACTCATCTGCACCAAAACAGAGAGATAAGTTAATTTCAATGATTTAGAATTTTCTATTTCAGGGAGGCCTGGCTCGCACATTGTGATGGATTCAGGAAGAAGTATAATTCATTCTTAAATTGTTAAACAGCATGTTAGGGCTAAGTATTGAAGTAAAAATAAATGGATTCATTTGTAATCTTAAACAAGCATGTGTGTGTGTGGGAGGGTAGGGATGGGAGGCTGGGATAACCTGCAAATAAATGCCAGATGAACGGTGGCACTTCAGGTTTTGGTTTTGGAAAGCAGCCAAAATAACCTGCAAGGAAGGGAAACCAGCCCTGTCTACTTAAAAGGGAATTCTACAGATCCTCCAGTCCTCTCCTCCCATGCCATGTGCCCTTCAGCAGGAGGGGGAAAGTTCCCTGAATTCTCAGAGTGCAGTGGCTCTCCCATCTTAATGATGTCTTCAGCCTTCTGGGTGTAAACTAAAGCAAAGCACCTGAGCAGGAGGCAGGATCCTGTAGGGCAGAGGGAACTGTGGTGTCACCAGGGGCATCTGAGTAACGTGGGAAGGTGTCTGGGAATGTTTCCGATTTCTGCAGTGCTGTTCATTCTGGGTTGGGTTGATGACACACATATGGCAAAGGGCTCTGGAGTTGCAGATGTGCTGTGCAGTGTAAAATTCAGAAACCAAAGCTGATAGTATCATATGAACCATGAAATGTTCCACCAGTAGGACAGGGGAAGTGTTTCATTCATAATTCTTTCCCAGGACATAAATCTCTACTGGTTTCAAGTCCTGGCTGGTACTTACAATGAATTATTTTTTTTTCCATGACAAATATTGGTACTCCCTTCCCTGCCAAATACTGCAGGGATGTTACAGGGACATACATAAAAAGATGTTATGTCTTGGTGTGTGATTTGGGGAAGAGAAAAGGGCACAAAACAGGCCAGGCTTCCTCTGTGAGCTGCAACTACAGCGGCTGCAGCCAGTTGTAAAAACCGAGCCATGTGAGCTCCAGGGAGTGAGGTTCCTTTGTACTGCAGAGCAGCTCTTGAGGCAAATAGCTGTTGAACTTAAGGCATGCAGGAAAGATGTTAGAAACTGGAGAACTGCTGGATCTCTTCCTCTGATTTCTGTGGGGAAATGCCTTTGGTCGGAGCCAAAGCAGTTCAAAGGAGGCTACAAACCTACTGGTGACTTGCACAAGCCTCTGAGAAAGCATGGCTGAGCTGATGGGATGTGGAGGAGGCAGGGGATGCTGTATGGTTTGCTCTGAGGGGTGGATCGAGTTAACTGCTGCTTTTGACTCTGAATCACAGAATTATCAGGGTTGGAAGAGACCTTTAAGATCGTCAAGTCCGACCATCAACCCAGCACTATCCCTGCAAACCCTAAACCACATCGCCCAGCATCAGATCCAGACACCTCCAAAACACCTCCAGGATGGTGACTTGAACAGTTGATGCCCATGGACCCTGAAACTGCAGTGCTACCTTTCCCATAGACCCACGTCTACATTCTCTTGTTTTCTCATGTATTTAAGTTGTACAAAAAAAACAAACCTTTGGACTCTTCTGTCCTCCTCTGGCTTCTGCACATGTTTGGCTTTGAAGTTCTCAGGTGCCTGTTGAGGTGGTAGGTGTGCAGTGGGTGGAATGAAAAGTCAACTGGACGTGAGAAATTCCCACCTTGGAAAGCCCTTGCCGTGCTACAAATGGTCACCAGACTAATTGCATCTGAGGGCAGTTCTGCTTGGATGAGGCCAGTAGGAAGAAGTACAGTAAGATCACCATTTGGCAATTTGACCTAAGGGGGAAAAAAAAAAAAAAAATCTTGTTCTGGAAAGCATTAGGGCTGCTTCTGTGAGGCAGGGTGGCTGTTGAAGCTTCTATGCTCTCTTCAGACAGTTTTATTTACAGCTCAAAGTAAAGAAAGCAGTAGTTCTTGACTGGTGCTGTTAATGTATACACTGTATATCAAGTTTATTGCAAAGTCTGTTAGCAAGCTACCAGCCTGGTTTTTAATCTGCAGATAATCTTACTCTCATTTATATATTTGGGCTGTGTTGCTGTGCCCAGCGTAGGCACAGCCATTGGAATCTATCCAGTTCACCTAACAACTTTCATTAAAGAAAATTGTCCTTGTAATAAAAATTACTCAGTGTGACAAGATTCCGTGGTATATTTTTTTAAAGCCCCATAAAATTTTCTAGCAGTTAATGCCACTTGTTTGTTTTTTTGGTGTTTTCTTTTAAAAGCAAAAATTGGCTAAATTGTGCCAGTATTTGAAATAGAATGAAATAACTATTTTCTATCTGGGCATATAGAAACCTGGGTGGCAGGAATAGCCCAAGGATAAGGAAATAAGAAAACTCTGTCTTTGAAGAGTACGTTTTATAGAATTTTGTACACTGAGAGATTGCTTGGAAGTCTGTGACTCTTTTAGTTAGGGAAAGTAAATTCAATAAACTCTGCCCACTTGTAGTTCATGATACAGAAGTCTTAACCTTATAAAATGCAGTGATCAAATGTGGATTTTTCTGCAGCAGTTGGGAGCAGCTTATCTGAGCATCATCCCTGCTGGCTGAAGGACAGCACTCAGTACGTGTGTCCCTGCAGAGCAGTGTGAATACGTGGGTGCTGATGGAGTTCTGCAGCTTTTCCTTGCTTTTCCCAGCCATCAGAGACATAACATTCCTGATGTGAGACACTTCTTACCAGTGCAGTGTACAGCAGGCTACCCACTGCAAGTGTGAAATGCTTTGGTATTTTTTTACTGTGGAAACACAGTGAAGAAGTGCTGAAGAACCAAACCCAGCATTTGGGAACGCAGGGGGAAGTCAGTGGATTAGACTCGCTGCTGTCTCTTTGCAGACTACTCACCTGAGAAAACTCAGGCTCCTTTTTTTCCTCTGTGTCTTCTTTTCCCCTGTTACACAATAAAAATGGGGAAATCTCTCAGTTTTTAGCTACTTGTTCATTAATAGGTATAAAGCAACCTGTCCTCAGTCAGTCTGGGGCAGAGCAGCTGTCATTGTCACCACAGATATGGCCGAGTCCAGCGACTCTTTATTCACCTTCTGGGGTGTGTGTGTTCATGTGTGGGACCAGATCCCCCAATGCACTCATGTTTGGTAGCAGGCTGAGTGTGCTCTGCTCCTACCCCTGGAGGAATTGGTTCAGCTGCCTTCAGGCATCACCAGAGATGAAACTGCGCAACAAAGCAGAACAGTTCAGAAAGATACATGATGCTGAAATGTAAAAGGACCAGCACACAGGTGGAAGAAAAATCTCTAGGATCTTTCACAGTCTCGTTTTCTCATTTCTATCAAAATAAAGAGTTGCAGAAGGTCTCTATATATTTTACACTCTTTGGGAGCTTTGGATTTTTTAAGACTTTCCAGTGTTTCGTAGGTTTGGTTTGGGGTCTGATCTTCCAGGTGCTACACTATCAGTTGCTACTGCTGGGGAATCAGAGCAAGAGCTTCGTGTGATGGTTCCCTCCTTTATTTTAATGAGCACCAGCAGCCACTCTCACGTTTGTCTGGTCTTGGGTACATTAACTAAGGTCTATGTCCTGTCTTGGGCTTAGCTGATTTATGCTTGAAGTGAGGATTGTTTGTTCTCTCTGATGAAACAGTCTATTGTGATAAACTAACAATGGCAAGGGATGAGCTCTTATGTTAAACAGTGGTGGTAGCTTTTTATTTTATCTCTTTTTTTTTTTTCTTCTTGTTTTAAGTCTACCCACTGCCTCAGGAGGAAGGCAGCTGCTCTAATAATACATCTGGTCTCTGTGGAAGGCCCTTATTTGAAAAATCTGTAATTGAGTGGACAAAATTTCTAGTTGCTTGAGAGGATCTATTCAGAAGAGATTTGAAAAGGATGAGGGAAAAGTACACTAGACAGCAAGAAGTCCTAAGGGCTCTATTGAGCAGGGAAACCTATGTAGATATTGTGGGACAATTAGACTTGCCAGGCAAAACACTAAAATGGGTTTGTGAAAAGAAGATCCTGGGGAATGTTAAACAAAGCTTTGAACAGGGCAAAGAGCTTGCTAGGAATACCTCAAAGGCAAGGAAGTTGATTTGGATGATCTTTGAAGGAAGGCGGGCGATGGCCGTTTCAAAGGGAAGGTGCAGAGTGTGTGTTAGTCACAGGGATTCTGCCTGTTTCCACAGCTCCAGGTCAGCACCAAGGGGGAGAGCTCAGAACTGGGTTAAGTTTATTTGCTCCTTTGCTCTTTCCAGAGAGCTGTTCCAAGGCCCAGCCTCCCTGGTGCCCTGCTCGAGGGCACTTCACGCTGTTGGCCTTTCCAGCCCCTGCCTTTCATGCCTGCTTTGGAAGCTGAGGAAGACTGTGCTGTACAGAGTGGAGTGGATGTGTTCCCTGCGGTCAAGACGAATAACCCTGCAAGGTTATTTGTATTTCAGTGACTGCCTCTACTCGAGTTCTGTTGCGTGAGATTTTAAGATGAGTTGTTTGCTTAGATTTAACAAGTTTTGCTCAGTGAGGCTTCTTTCCCCATCGGTTGCTGATGGCAGTGGGTGATGTGGGGCATTAATGAACAGTCCCTGGCATGCTCTTCAATGAGGTTTGCTGTCAAGTAAGTCAAAACTTCAGATGCCTAAAGATCAACCCATTAGTGATGAGGCCAGTGTCAGCTCAGCCTACTTTTAGGTTTTTCATTGCTGCTTCTCTCTTTGATGTAAAGACAACTGTGTGCCCCTTATTCTTTATGTAGACCAAGCTTTTTATCTCCACTTTTGGAACAAGCTGTCCATTGTTTTGATCACTCAGTGATCTTCCTCTGCAGCTCTTCTGTTTGAATTCTTGTTAATCGTGGTGACTGCCAATGTCTGTGCTAATTCAGATGTGGCTCCAGTCCATGTTCAGCAGTGTAAATATTTCCATATTTAAATGCAAATATCTCCTCTGATAAGCGCATAACGAAGCCATCCCCATACACACTGTGACTGTACCTGCATCGTGGCTTGGAGGGCTGTCTGACTAGGCTTTTTGCTGGTTTTTATTTATGCATGAGTGGATGTTATGTTGTGTGATTTGAAGAAATCAAACACAACTTAAATGCACTGATGCACTGAGTGCAGTTTACTTCTGAAAGTAAATTGCCCTGTGTCTCTTCTGGTTTTCCACAAGTGTACAAGAATCCCAGCTGAGGTCTACCATCTGGTTTTTTATTCCTTTTCTTCCTCCTCTGCTGCTTTCTTTCTCATCCAACACTCCTTCGTCTCCTCCTAGTATCTTTTTTTTTTTTTCCTTCTCTTTTTTCTTTTCTGTTTAATTGCTTCTAAGATTTTGGAACATCTTCAAAAGTCTTGCTTAAGCAGTTATTTTTAAACCTGGAATTTAAAAGCAATTATTCTTACTTCCTTTTTCCTGTTACTGCATTTGTTAACTGTTCAGGTCATACTTCCAAAGGCATCCCCTTCTGGTAGAGGCGGAACCGCGTTTTTAAGAAATTAGTTGTTACAGTGTTCAGATTTCTCATTTTCCTACAGAACACCTGAAGAAACGCCTGGAGGATTACATGGCCCAGTTCCCAAATGTACGAATCCTGCGAACCAAAAAGAGGGAAGGGCTGATCAGGACTCGCATGCTGGGGGCCTCTGTGGCCATAGGGGACGTCATCACCTTCCTGGATTCCCACTGCGAGGCCAACGTGAACTGGCTGCCACCCCTGTTAGGTGAGTGGGGGGGGGTGGTGTTAAATTTGGGTTATTTCCACCTGCTGCTTCCCTCTCATACTGTAAATGGGCAAAAGGAACATGAAATATAAAAGGGAGAACAAACCAGCCAAAAGACTCAAGTGAATCGTTGGAAACTTGTAGCTTTTAATGCAAGAATTTTTCTGTTCTACAGTCCTGTGCAATAACCCTGTCATTTGCTTTGGTTAATTAAAGAGCAGAGATCGTATTCTTCTCTTTCCTTGCTAAATGAAATCTTAAATAATTTACAGCGTGTTAGAAGAGTAAACTATCACATGGTCATTCAGCAGCTTGCAGAGAGGAATGGCTTTATCATACAGAAAAGATCTTTACATACAGGTTTTAAGTAGCTTTTAGGGTTTTTATCTCCTATATAACTATTTTTAACTTCACAGTCTGAAAGCCTGTGGAAAATACTTGTGAATGTGAGCTGCTGGTATGTATTTGTAGAACACGGGCACTCTTTTCCGAGGCAGTGCTTCATCTTTAAGGGGTCATCAGTTTGACAATGTCAGCTCTTTTCAAAGATGATTCATTGAAGGGACAGTGTCATCTGTTTCTGGTACCTGTCTGCCTCTGGTCAGTACCAAACTCCTTTACAAGCCCATTGCAAGTGACCTGCCAAAGCTCTTTCTGAGATGTGACTTTGGCAACAATAGTCAAGTGCAGGTTTAAGAAACAGAAGTCATATTTGTCTGCAGGATTGTTGGATGGTTATCCCCTTGCTTTCACTACAGCTTATATCTGGCAATAGTGTAAAACATTTGCAGCTTTATGAGCCCCAGGGAGGGAGGACAGAATTAGCTCAAATGTCATTTAAATGAGAACACGTAGAGTGTGCTTTGATTTTAAAGCACAGAAAGGATTTGAGTTTGACGTGTTTTGGAAGCTGAGACATCATTTGTCGCCTCTGCTCTGAAAGTTAACTTCCAACAAGAGACTGTCTCACTAATAAAGTATTTAAGAAATTCCAGATGCTTATGCAGGAATTAATCCTGTGTTGTTGTGTTTGGTTGGAAGAAAAGGTTGAGGGGAGGAGGTAACACTTGCCTTTCTTGAGCCTGCTGAGAGTAGTTATGCCATTAGTCTGAAGCGCTTCCTGCCAGATCCTGGCGTAGCAATTAGAGCTGGGTGGTGCAGTGGGTTATTTCCCTGGGTTTGGATCCATGCAGAAAGGGTCACATCCCGGTTACTTGTGAAAATGAGGGCTCCTCACTGAGACAAGAGTGCCTGGTTCTAGCCTGGCAGTGTAGATATCTGTTGTAGTGTGCCTGTGTCTTCCTATTTTGCTTCTGGGCGATGAGTGCCTGGTGTTTTTATCTCAGTTATTAATTATTCCAGAAGTAGCAGATAAATTGATATAAATTGGAGCATCTGCCCAGAAGAGAAGGAATGGGGAGAAAACTGTGTCGTTCTTGGACAACTTCATATTTTGACACTCTTTTTTTTGTGATTTTATGGTCAAAGGAACCATTTGGTGGGGGTTTTCTAACATGTTTCTCCAATCTTCAGATCGCATTGCCCGAAACCGCAAGACTATCGTTTGCCCCATGATCGATGTTATTGATCACGACCACTTCGGATATGAGACTCAGGCTGGAGACGCAATGCGGGGTGCATTTGACTGGGAGATGTATTACAAGAGGATCCCCATTCCTCCTGAGTTACAGAAACCTGATCCCAGCGATCCCTTTGAGTAAGTTACTGCAACACGGCGTGCTGAGAGCCAGCTAATGAAATAACACCCCCTTACAGGGCTGGTTTACATCTCAGCATAGTAGAAGTCAGAAACTGGTGTTAAGCTGCTTGCTTTTTGGCAGTCATTTGCTTTGTTGGTTTAAAAGAAATGCACTGTGTAGTAACTGTAAACACTCTCCTTTTCACTGCTGGGGGTTTTTTTTGCCACCTTAATTTCCACAGAAGTTAACATTTAATTGAAAACTGTAATGTGTAACATCTAATGTGATCATTTGTTACCGAGATCTTTCAAACAGAACTTAGCATCCCTAATGCTCTGCCGAAAACAGCAAACCAGTGGTGGCTTATATGTCATTCCCAGGTGTGGGAAGAAGAAAACCTAGCAGAATAATTACAGCAATTTTGATGGTTGCAGTGCACTGCAGAAGTAAATCTGTGATCAAGTTGTGTTCTGCTGTTGCTGTGCTTGCCACCATTGAGACAGTTCTGCTGTCCCTTATACAGTGTTTAAAAAAAAAACCAAAAAACCTCAACTAAACCCTTTTTGAGGTTAAACTCAATTACTTGATCATAGGACTGAGGCAGAGCACCACGTGTGCAGCACTCAGGTCCCCCTGGGAGAGGTTGTGTCCTGTCACTTAATGGTGAACTCCTGCCTGTTTGGAGGAGAGGCAGTGGCTGGTTCTGAAGGAATCTAGTCTGGTCCTCCTTTGCAAGTGGGAAATCAGCAGATAATGCCAGAACAACTGTTTGATGCTCTGACAGGGCTGTAAAGGCACCAGGAACTCTGTGTGGTGAAAGAATATTTGTCAAATCTTGCTTTTTTTTTTAAATGTTTAGTTAGAGATCTGTATCTTTAAATGTGTTTGTAATATGGAGTCTGTTTTTTCCTTAAGGTCTCCTGTAATGGCTGGAGGACTGTTTGCAGTCGACAGAAAGTGGTTCTGGGAGCTGGGAGGGTATGATGCAGGTCTGGAGATATGGGGAGGAGAGCAGTATGAAATATCCTTTAAGGTGAGCCAAGTTCTCTGGAAATCACTTTTGTTTTGAAAAGTAAGAATTGTTCTGAGGCGCAGAATGTGAATGATCTGTCTTGTCCTTGCTTTTGCGTGTGACTAAAGCTGAAAGAGCTGGGAGTAGTAAGATAGTGCACAGAAGAAACAGCGATGGTGTGAGCAGGCACTTGTGAGGGTCAGCTTTGGAGCATGATTAGCTGGGTTGTCCCCACTCTGTGGTCACAGATTCTGATGCATGCACTCCTCCCAGCAAGGGTAAGTCAGCTTGTGGGGAGCTCTCTGACTCTTAGGCTGCTTAGTGCTCACCCTGGCAAGATGATGAAATACTCCCCTCCTGAGGGAAGAAGGATTCCAGCAGCTCAGTGTTTGCCCATTTGAGTGCCTCAGCCCTCAGCTCGAGTTCCCAGAGCTGAGAGCAACTTTCTGTCTGTAGTCAATCCATCTGACTTCTGGCTGCAAGGGACTGAGTCTGTTAATTACCCAGAAAGAAATCCCCAACAACTGGAGTAATAACCCTGTTGCTGGCAATGACTTTGGATCATTATGTGCCTGGCTTGGGGACAGTTCTGTTGCTCACTGACTGACTGAGCTGCTCAGTTGAGGGCTTTAAAATTAAGAGTTAGCCAGCTGACTGAAAATGCTTACTAGTAGTAACATGTCACTGTGACCCACCAACGCCGATGGTACCTGTGTTATCTTGCAATAGGGCACTCTGAAATCCAGTCTAGGAAACCCACTGGAGTGTCCCAGACCCTTGAAGCCAGGTGGCTAGTCTGGAATCCTTTCCATAGCCTGGAGTGAAGATTTCTGCGTTAAACTCTGGGGTTTCTCTTTCAGAAGTTGAATGTATAATTTTATAGGTGTCTGGATGCCACTGATCTAAGCTAGTTGGCCTCAGCACAGGGCTAGAAGATGGCAGCACTGCTGCTATAGTGCACAGTTTAGCTTCAGCTAAAATTCTGCAAGTCTCCCCTGAAAAGTCATGGCTGGTCTCTTCTAAGACAGATTCCTAAATCTCAATGCCCCTGTGCAATTCAGAGGATATCAAACCACAGCAACCCATATTGCCATACATACACCCCGTGAGCTACAAAAAACCACAAGTAATAAAGTCACCCTGGAGGTCCCATGTCCTCTGTAATGGTGGCAGAGGTTGGAGCCATTTGATCCTTGTGTTGCATGTCATGAAATTGTGTAACACACTCGTTCTCTGCGGGAGGGGCTGTGTCAGTATTCAGCCTCTCTTCCTTTCTGAAAATGCTGGTTTCCAAGAGTGATGACAGTGGCTGGGCAAGCCCTTTGTCTCCAGTGCCACAGCAGACAGTCACACTGCTTGATCTGCAGGAAATAAGACTACTTCATTCATCTGTTTGCTTATCCCCTCTGAAACACACTGTGTTTTATTTCAGTCTGGAGACGGTAATTTATGGAGGGATAAATTTGCTTTAATTAATCTCTGCAGAGACCCCTCCCTTTTTCTTTCATTGAGCAACAGAAAAATGAAGTTTTCACTGAAAGAGGCTCACTGTATTTTCAGAAATTAAGATAAATTGATACATTCATCTGTGGCTGATAGATTTAATAATTCTGCTGGAATTGCAAGAATAGAAGGTTTGTTCATAGAATTTATGAAGCTATGACATTTCCTGGCGAGCTTAGAGCTACGTTTTTACCTTTAGAAGCAGACTGAGATTTTGTAGTTAAAGGTGCACTGTCAAATAATTTAAAGCTCTGGCTTTAGGCGTGGGGTACCTGCTTTCACATTATTTATTGTCTCATGGGAATTCAGATTCTAAGCGTGCCAGATTTACAGCCCAGCTTTAACAAAGAATCCGTTCCTGTGTCTGGGCGTTGTGGGTGCAGGTCCTCTTTTGTACTGCTGGTCTTTAATCTGTTGCACAGGATCTGGCCTTCTCGAGCCTCACCAGGAACAGAGGGCTTTTGGGGGTTTGTTTCTTGATGGGTTCTTTTTTTTTTTTTTTCCTTAAGCATATTCCTTTTTTGGCCATGCATGGACTGTTCTTTACTGGGTTTTGCCTTTATTTTAAAATCCAGGGCTCTGTTGCTGAGAGACTGGGAATAAACAAGTTTATTTAGGAGCCTCTTGCCTTTCTGTTTGGGGATCGTATGTATTTCTGTCATCAGCTGGCTCTGTTTCCTCCTGAGCAGAAATTTTCAGGCAAGCCAAGAGAGAAATCATCAGTGTTTAGCACCTCAGAAAGCATTTAGTTAGAGGGTGGATCAAACTCTGGAAGCCTTGCTCCTTGTATAAAATGTATACACCAAACATCACTAGAAAACATCGCATGCAGGAGGGACAAAAAAATTTAGGTGAACTTCACATTAGAAACAAACTTTCTACCCCTAACTGCTGGTTTGTACTTTTGTGGGGTTTACCAGTCCCTTAAAACAAATTTCTAGACTGGAATTGAAGGTCATCTATCCTTTCCATATTCAAGCAGAGAACAGGCATTTCTTCCCCCTCTTGCCCTGTGTGTATCCGGAGCAGCTCAGTGCCTCTAACCCAGCACCTCTGCAGCTTAAGGTCATCTCGTGTCAGGTCATCCCCAGACACAGCAGGCAGGTCACAGGCTCCAGTGGTCCCTGCAGGTGTTGCCTGTGTTCAGAGGAGCCTCCTTTGCTCCTTGAGCTCTGCTTGCTCTGGGCAAACTGCTCTGCAGATCCATTTTCTGAGAAAACCATTCTCCTCCTCCTCCATCTCCTCAGTCCCAGCTGCTGACCTCAGAGTATGGTCCTACATTTTAGAGAAGGGGTAAGAAGCACTCACAGCTGTCTCTGTGGGGCACTTGTCACCTTTCCTTTCTGTTCCCCCTAACTACAGCTGTGGTTCCTCTGTTCAATGGACTTCATCGAGGTGGGTGTTTTTGCTTTTTTTTTGGAGTAACTTCCATAACTCTCCTATCTTACAGCTTTTCCTGGTCTTTTTTATCTTCCTGAAATTATGTGAGCAAAACTGAATGCTTTACCCCAAGTTACAATGGGCCTTTCCTCTTCTAAACACAACTTAATAGCTGCCTACGTAACCACTTCATTTTTTTTTTTTTAACATAAAGGCATTTAATTTGGAGCAGTATATATGGAGCATTTAAACACTTCCTTCCTGCAAATGCTGCTTTTTGCAGCACTTATCTACACTCAGTTCCATTTGAGATCACGTTGCCTCTTTGCCAGTATTTTTGTGGCTTCTCTTCTGTTTGGCTTACATAATCTTCACTAAACTGCTTCACGCCTCTCTTCCTTAAATATATAGTCTCTGATTTTTTGGGGTATGGGGAAAACAGAAGAGTAAAAAGGGATGTCTGTGGCTCATATAGGCACAAATATAGCTGTACTTTGTACCTCAGATCTTCAGTGGTGTGGTTCTCTCTCCTTTAATTGCACATTGTAGTTCAGGAGCAATAAGAGATTGTAAAACCTTAATAAAATAAGAAGGCTTGGTTCAAACAAGCCAAACTGGCAGTTGCCCTCCAAAGAACAATTAAGGGGAAGACAAAAAAGCTGGGCAGTACTTGTGATCTTCACTCCATGCTTCAGCAACAGGCAACAACGACTGCATTTATTCTGGTGGTTGTAGATCACAGCATTTTACCAAATCCTTTTTCCCAAAGCATCAGCATGGATTGCTTCTGATTTCCAACAAACCCAGGTGCTCCATAGCTGCTGCTCACAAGTCTGATGCCTGCATCTCCTGTGCCCCGTGTCAGCAGCACATTCCTTATTCCCATGTTGCCACTGGCAGGTGGGTAGTTGGGGTGCAGCTGCCAAGGGATCCCTTCTGAACATTTCTAGTTGTGTTGCTGAAGTTAGTGCTGACTGTGAGCCTCCACTGCTTATTCCAGGCACATACTCACACCACTTTCCAGCAGCTCACGTTTGCCCACACTGAAACAGGCTGGGCGTTCTGCTGCCTTTTTTTTTTTTTTTTGGGGGGTGGGGTGGGGGGATCTTTTTAGCCAGCACATGGTGCTTAATTCTAAGGCTCTCAGCTGCAATACAGGGTGGCTTCTTTCTCCCTTCCTATCTGGTGATGCACAGATCAGTTGGCAGATCAGTGACTTGAATTTTTTTGCCTCTGTTCACCCTGTGTGCTTGGTCCGGGTTCCAGAGCAGCCTCCCACCAAGCAGCAGCAGGGAAGGGCTCCCCTCCACCCTCTGATTATTGGAAAGTGCTGTCATTACTCTTGAATGCTCCAGACGGTGAGGAGGGGCTGTGCTGGTGTGTGATGTGAGAGAAGATGCTGTGCAAACACACAGATCCCAGTGCCCCATGAGCTACCTTAATCTCTTATAGAGCACTAAGTCCCAGCTGCAGGAGCAGCTGATGCTTCTAATACAAAGGATTACAGTTTTTCTGAATTATTGGTTTCCCTTGCTTTCATCCTTTCACCTTCCTTATTATGCAGAGAACCCCCTGACTTATTCTCTGTGTCTTTTTCTTCCCACCTTTCAGTGAGTGCTCAGACAACCAGGCAGCTTCTCTCCGTTGGTCCATCCCATGGTCTTCTTTTCTGTTGTGCCTTGCAGGAGCAGCTTTGTTTTCAAGGCTTAACTCTCTCTTTTGTGATTTTTTCCCTCTCTTGGGAAGCATTGACTCATCGTGGTGCAGTCTTTGGAAACCATAAACCTTGTATTCCCAGATAATTTGTGTTCGCACACCAACTGCAGCATTGTATTGTGTGTTTGAGAGGAGAGGTTCAGCTGTCTTACCTGGCATTGTTTTCTGAAATTGCAGAAAGGGAATTGGATCAGCATAACATTCCCATGTAGAGAATAGGTGGCATATTATCTGGTGCTTTCATAGCATACTGACTGAGTCAAAAGGCTTTATGAATATGGAGTTACAGCTCTCCAGGCCACTGGGAAGATGGAAGTAATATCACCTTTGCTGTTATTTTATTTCCCTTGTGTACATTTTTATTATTAGGGTGAGATTGTGGCCTTAGCTAAATTTGTTGCAGTAGGCCCATTGACCTCAGTGTAGCCAGGTTTTCCCTTAATTCCAGCAGATCTGTCAGCTGCTGGATTCCAAGCCCAAAATGGAGATTGGCAAAATTGTGCCTGAGGAGGAAGAGAAATTTCCTGTTCTCTCCCGATGAGATCTGATTAGATTATTGTATAAAGCACTGTCTGCCTGACCAGCTTTAATTCTTGTTCTTATGGTGTTCTAGTAAATGGTTGATTGAAATCAAGTGTGTCAAGTTCAGGCTGTGATGTTCTACTGTCACGTCAGCCAAGGAGCGAGGCACCATCTCTGTAAAACTCTGTAAAACAGCAATAAGAAGAAGCTGGCTCCCCTGGCCCTAAGGAGAAGGTAGTCAGTGACAGCCAGTGTTGTGGGGAAGGCATGAGGTGCTGCCCCACAGATCAGCACCGTTTCAGCTGTCTGACAGCATGGTATTTTTAGCAGTGTAAGTTCTGGTGTGTCATGCCTGGGAACTGTACCCTCGTTTAAAAACAACCAAACCTCACTGAGTGGAAGCATTCCCTCAGTGAGCACACAGCTATTTTGGATTTTCTTCCCTTGCAGTTATTCCTTGACAGACCCCTGGATGCGATTTCCTGACCTTTAACTCTGGCTTTCTCATGCTTTTGTTAGCTGTGTTTTACCAATGCGAGTCACGCTCTTTCCCTCTCCCCCTTCTTCCAGTTGTATAGATAAGGACTGGTAATTGTCTTTATGGATGTTGTAATGAGTTCTGTCACCACACAAAGCAGCTCACTAATAAAATAAATCAAAGCAGCAAGGAATGAATGGAAAGCATGCTTTTAAAATTAGATTTGTACTGCGGGTGCCACACTGTCACTTGCAGCGTGACACACCGTTAAAAAGGCACAGAGTTGGCAAAGTACTTTGAAAGGGTCACTGAGCTCTGCTAGCAGGAAGCCTTCTATTGTCTCCATTGCAGCATCATTTAGAAGTAAATATTTTAAAGCATGATCAGGAAAAGAGCATGTAAAAATTATGTTAGATTTTACTTGTTCAGTAACTCAGCTAAGTAGCTTTTCTGATCATATCGTTACATGTCGTCTTTCTGTGCCTCGAGTCTTGTAGCAGTTTTGGAGCTCCTGGTCCAACATACCATCGGTCCTGTCCAGCTCCTCACACCCTCTGCCTCTCTCCAGCAAAGGGCTCTGTGTATCAGTGCTGTCTGTTTTCACTTCACAAGATCTGCAGTGCAAGGGCAGTGCTCTCCTCTCCAGCTGTACTGACTGCAGGGCTCTGCTGCTCACCTTACGTAGGGACATCGTGTTTCAGAGGAGAGGTGTATTCACGGTGGCCTGACTTAGATGTGGGGCAGGTGAGGCATCCTGTGGCAGGCAGCAAGGATAACAGGCTGGTGTTTGCACTCAGGTTTGCGTTACACTAAAATGCAGCTGCTGTGAACCTTGCCAGGCTTGCTTGATGCAGAGTGCAGGGAAGGGTAATACAGTTGAGGATTGTGTGTGTGTCTGTGCAACTGAGCTCTGGGATTCTTCCGCTGCTCCTGCAGCTCTTTATAGTTCCCAGATCTGTTGCAGCTCTTACAGCCTTACACAAACCACTTCTGTCATAGAAATGCAAAACGTGCCCCAATTGCTGTTTCTCAGCCTATCTGTTAATTGCCCAGTAGCAAAATCACGCCCGTGGCCCTCTGCAGCCCAAAGCATGGCAGCTGCAGGATAGGAAGGATTTCTAATTCCATGAGAAACTTCACAGAAGCTGAGTGCTAGTTTCTTTTTTCATCTCTTCTGTACCAGCCTCTCAAGGCGCAGCAGGGACAAAAGGAATGAAATCCTGTAGCAGGAGTGTTTGTCAACTTTCTTCTTGTCTCTCTCGCCAAAACGACATGTAATTAAATACCTTGAACTTTAGAAGTTGCCTGTGAAAAATATTCCTCTAACTGAGAGCAACCAACCTCCATTAAGTTATACACAGTCAGCAAATGACTGTAATTATTAGGGCCAGTAGACAGAGCTGAAACTCCAGAGGACTTTAGTGTCAGAGCTAATAATTATGCAGCAGCCTTGGCCAAATATTTCTCTTCCGAGCTAAGTATTTAATATTGTCGCTGTAGAATATTAATGGAATTGCCTGCAATGTGTGAAGCTGTTGACTAAGCTCGTTGTACAGTGAACTGCTGTGGCTCAAATTAGCCACACTGAAGGGAGGGGGAATCAAGAGCACTGCAGCACCAACCTAAACGCTGCGGCCCTCGGGGCGCTGCCATCGGATGTGGGGACAAACTGCAGGGCAAGGCAGTGCCGTGGTTCAGGAATTCAGAAAGTCATTTGTTTGGCATTCTGAAGGGTACTTTTTCTTTAGGTCTTTTTGTGAAGCATATGAATATATTCCTTAAACCTGATGGAGGAGATTGGCTGGTTCAGAAAACATCTCTTCTTTCACGCGGACAAAATTTGTACATCTGTGCTATAAATAAGGAATAAAAGAATGTTGTTGCAGAGTGCTGGCACAGAGTGAAATTTTCCCAGATGGGGAAGGAAGCTTCTGGGCCTAATCTAGACATTAACCAAGCATCAAGGTAGTCATCTCCAACTACAGTGTGCTCTAGTGACTTCCTGAGGGCTTTTTTAAAGCTATTTATGTGTTACCAGGCAGGGATTTCCAGTTAATTGTAAGGCTGCAAAAGCAGTGAGTGAATGTCAGCAATGAAACCATACGAGAGCAGTGATACAACCACGGGAAAAAGTAGCAGTTTCTTCTGATTTCTGGCACTTGAACGGGCTCATGAATTCCCTGGAGCCTTTTGCATAACACATGACCACCTGTACTACAGAGATGGCCTCCCTTTTACAGCATCGTTACACAACCTACACCCAGGGTTTTTATGGCAGCCCAGTTTAACTATTGTGGTTACTATTGCTGCAATAACATGTATCAGTTTAAAGCGAGGTGTGTGCTGTTCTCTGGGTGCTCGGATTTTTTTTTTCCCCCCTGTTCTTTTCTGTGAAGAAGGCTTGATAGCACTTGTGCTAAATCAAGGCTTGCTGCATGGCTCTAAGCGGGTAGTTATAGGATTTGAGACTAAGGCAAGGAGAGGAGGGGATTTGGGAAGAGTGTACTTTAATGTAAAAATCTGGGTTAAGCTTTTTCATTACTTGGAAGCCTTTTTTTTTTTTCCTTTTCCAGTTTTCTCCATAAACCAAGATTGAATGTGTTTCTCTGCTGTTCCACAGGTATGGATGTGTGGAGGTCGCATGGAGGACATCCCTTGCTCTAGGGTTGGTCATATCTACAGGAAATATGTTCCATACAAGGTTCCCACAGGAGTCAGCCTGGCAAGAGTAAGTGGTAATGGCATTCCCCACTACAGATGTAGATGCAACATGAGCATGTCACTGTCTCCTCTCTCCTCTCAATGGAGAGGCAGATACAGGCTTTGTGGTCTGTAAGCTGCACTTGTACAGTGCGAGTTGAGCAGTTTTGCTGTGGTGGATGTGTGGCACAAAGGGAAGAGAGCCTGGGGAGCTGCAAGACGTGTGTGCTGACAGCTGACAAAGGCCACTGCTGGGTGCTGGGAAGGGGCTCTGTGATGAGGCACTGGCTATAAAAACAAGATATGGCTTTATTTGTATAATACTTCAGTCATTTTATAGCTGTGCTCTCCAAGAGCAGCAGGCTTCAGCGTGGTGATTGCGTTTTGGTGATTGAAAGACCTCTCAACTTCAAGCATCACAGACCACTGAATGGGCAAGCTGTAATTTTCCACAATGGAATGTTCACTGCCATCTTATTTCTTAATCTAGTGTAGCCCAAAGAGGAAAGAGCTTTTGCCTATCATGCACTGGCTTTCTCCAGTTAATTTTTAAATTGAGAAGGGACTACATTGCCCTCTGGTGGGAGAAAAAAATCATAGAAGCAGGAAGGCTGCAAAACTAAAAACCACAAAAAGGTGCCCTGCTGTTCTGCAGTTTATGGTTTGCACCGTGTAAAAATGCTTCCCAGTTTAATAGCACGGCCCTGGTTGTAGATTTGGATTTATTCCTCAACCCAGCAGTGACCTGTCAGAGTGCTCTCCTGTCTGTGCCATCTCTTCAGGAAGGAGCTGTATTTCTTTTGATTCAGTATTTGGTTCTCGTGAACTCCCACAGTGCTTGAAGGAGATGGCAGGCAGGTGTAGCCAAGGCTGTTTCTTGGCATCTAAGATCATTTAGTCACCTTGAGATAAACACCTGCTCCTATTTGGAGGCTGCATTCAGGGCAGGGTCAGCACACTGCTCACTCTTAGCATCCGAATTTTTTGGGTGGAAACTGATCACTGTGGGACTGACCAGCTCCATGCAAGGTGGGCAGTGCTGCTGGGTCACTGGAGTCACAACTGCACATGGCAAGTCTTGGCACCAAGAATGTGCCTGATGTTGCCAGAGAACAGTCCAAGATCCAGCAGTCTCAAGGGTGCTGTGACAAGTACATCTTGAGAGGGTGGTGTTTATTGCTGTCTTGGAATTGCACAGTGGATTAAGCTTTACAGTAATACATGAAATTTACTCCTGCCAGGAGGTAAAACCTTTGCTTCTGTTCTGAAGGGTCATCACCTGAAAGTTCCATATTCTTGAGGTATCTCAGAGTTTTACCCAAGAAAATGGAAAAACAGTGCTAAGAAAGAGTACTGTGAACTGAAGCTTTCCAGAAGGGAGTACTGCAAATCCCATTTCTAGAAGGATATAAAAGATGCAATAAGAAGGATTTAAGAAAGCAGCTTTTTGTCAGAGACCTTTGAATGTCCAGTGGTATTTACCAGCATCATGTTCTGACTAGTTTCTTTGCAGGAAAAAAAGGAAAAAACAACTTTTGATTAATGTTGTTTTTCTTAGCCACAAGGAACTAGATATAATGGCCAAGTGCCAGGATTCTTTTGACCTCAACTGAAAATATCTTTCTAAAAGTCCCTTGGAACTAGAGAATAATAAAAATAATCTTTGTCCTGAAGCTGGAGAGAAAGAGTGGATGTGAATGAAAATCCTTTCCGAGCGAAAACATGCGAGCTGCTCTGAATGCTAATGTCAGTCAGTGGTTTGTGCAGTGCTCTCAGGTGGTTTTCCTTCTCGTTCTCACCCGTGGCTGTTGCCCACACAGAACCTGAAGCGGGTGGCTGAGGTGTGGATGGATGAGTACGCCGAGTACATTTACCAGCGCAGACCCGAGTACCGGCACCTCTCTGCGGGGGACGTGGCGGCCCAGAAGGAGCTTCGCAACAACCTCAACTGCAAAAGCTTCAAGTGGTTCATGAGCGAGGTCGCCTGGGACTTGCCGAAGTTCTACCCACCAGTGGAGCCTCCAGCAGCTGCCTGGGGAGAGGCAAGTTTGTGCTCTGGTGTCTGCAGTGGGCAAACAGGCTGTGGTTTGGTTTTGTGCGGTCGCCCGTGGGCTCCGGTACTGGGTTGCTGTGAGTAAGGTGCAAGCGAGTATTTAAAGATCTGCTTGATATGTTTCAAAGCCCAGAACTCCTCTACCATTGCAGTGGCCTGATCAAAGCAGGCAGTTGGGCAGGCAGCTGCTTCTATTAATGCTCAGCTACAGCGAGAACAGAGACTTGGCTTGTTCTACGTGCCGTGTATTTCGTAGGAATCAGAACATGTCAAAGAGAGGACTAGGGAGAGGAGGCAGCTGAGCAGTAGTGAAACCTTGTATTTCCAAAGGGCCTCACAACTGTGTTGAGCTACTCTGCTCCTTGGCTTTCCCATCTGAAAGCCAGAAAACCCATCCCTGTTTCTGAAAGTTGGCTGTGTTCTGGTTAAAAAATGACCCCAGGAGTGGAGTCGTGGATTGCTACACACAACTGTGGCAGACAGTGTTTCTGATAAGTGCAAGAGGAGCTGAACCTCAGTGCTATTTGTCAAGGCCAAGGCCTAATGAGCATTTCTGAGACCATAGTGTGGGTGAGGAGGATGCACCATCACAACATCATGGTGGGCTCTGCAGTCCTGTGGGTTTTGCTCTGTGGTGGAGGTTATGGTACAGCTGGCAGTGGGTCCCATTTTGAGTTCTGTGCTTTCTTTCAGCTATTACCTGCCAGCTCAGACAGACAGTTAAGTGAGGAACCATAAAAATTGTCTCTGTGCAAATATTGCTGCTATTTGAGGCAATTTGAGCCTTCTTTCCTGTCACCTGGTAGGAGCAGGAGATTCAGTGACCGATTTACTGTTTCAGATACGCAATGTCGGAACTGGACTGTGTGTGGATACTAAGCATGGAGCCCTGGGATCCCCTCTGAGGCTGGAAAACTGCGTGAAGGACAGAGGAGAGGCAGCATGGAACAACGTGCAGGTAACAGTCCGTCTGATAAATCATCGGCCCCTAAATTTTGGGATGGACAAGTTACAAGAACCAACGTTTAAGGAAGGCCAATGCAGAGCTGTCAGGTGCACCCCAAAGCTCACAGGCTGATTGTTCCTGACGAGCTGGTAGCAGGATGTGGCTTGTGCTTGTGGCAGGGTCTGGAGGCTGGCAGACTCTGAGCTGAGCTTTTACCTCTGCTTTGAAGTTCTCAGAGCGAACAAAAGAAATCACAAGGAAACAATATGCCAAAACAATAAACCAGTAACAAGGCAGCTGTAATATGTAACAAAGTGAATATTAACTTCAAAGGTTGTGCTGAAAGAAGTGATAGAGGAGCATCATGCATATTAATGAACCTGCAGGAGCATTCAATAACCGCTCACTATCATCCTCCTGACAGGAGGCAAATGCATTATAAACACGCAACCATTGCTGGAGAGAGATGAGACCAGCCGGGTTATAGATTCACCCTCTCAACATATAAGGTGCCAGAAACGACAGCTTTATTGTAACAGAAGGGAGGAAAATATTAGTTTGTCTAAACTGTAGCAGCTGAGCTGAGAAAAGATCAAGAAAACAATGCCTCTATTACAGAGCCATGCATAACTCTTCAGGGAATGGCTTCAGTAGTAGGAGACAGAGGGTTGTTGCATATCAATTTTGATGCGTGAAAAATAGAAACAAAACCAATTTACTCAGGCACAGTCCAAAACTAAGCCCCTGTGTCAGGAGGATCTTGAAAATTAACGTTGGCTTATGTTTAGGAAGAGAATGTTGCTTGAACTTCTGTGGAGTGTTGAGCCTAAATGATTGTGGTAATTTCTCTCTCAAGAGGGGATTAAAAGAGAAGCAGGAACGAAGTGGCTTCTGTGTGCAAAAGTTTTTGGCCACTCTGCTTCTGATAGCAGCACCCTGATCGTTACTAGCCTTTCTTACTGCCCCGTGAGATCTATCTGTGAAAAGAGAACCATTCCTCCACCTGCCTCCAAAGGAGCCCACAGAACAGCCCTTCTCCTTAGGGGCTGAGAGGGAGGAGTGCTGGCTGTAGCCCTGCAGAACCACGCTGGCTAGTGCTGGTCACAGAGGACACTTTCATCAAGGCCACAGCATTGCCAGGCATAGGTTGTGCCCAGTTTCTAGAAATAAACCCCTTTCTCTGTTTTTCTGTACTGTCCATCCCTTCGTTTCACCTGAGAGCACTGAGAGTTCATTGCAGGGTCAGTAGAGAAAAGCAATAAAGAAGCATCGCTCAAGTGTTTGCCCTTCTGACACTCCTGTGGGATGGGAAGCTGTGGGCTCCTGGTCTCTGGTCCCAGAAGGTGTGGGACACACTCCTCAAAGTGACTGCAGGCTGGCTGTGCAGACTTGGGTGTTTACTGCCAGCGTTAACTCAGAGCTCCTGTAGCTCTCTGCCTTTTTTTGCTGGCCGTGAATGGCTGTAATTGGTCAGCTGCTCATTTAATCCTTGATGTATGTCTGCATTGCAGAGACACCCAGGCTGAGCAGCATGGCTGGCTGCAGCAGCTCGGGCTCCTTTCACATGCTGTGTGGCAGCTGGTACAGACTGCCCTGGTCAGCAGTCCTTGTCCCCAGAGGTGGGAGTAGTTTTGTAGAAGATACTGTCCTTTCCCTGAAGTCACCCCCACCCTGTGGGCACAGGGAACAGCCTCCTGCTGGTGAAAACATCATGCCCAAGTACCAGCCACCCTGAGGGTCCTGTTTGTCCTGGCAGGTATTCACCTTCAGCTGGAGAGAGGACATCCGTCCCGGGGATCCTCAGCACACCAAGAAGTTTTGTTTTGATGCCATTTCCCACAGCAGCCCTGTGACCCTCTATGACTGTCATGGAATGAAGGGGAACCAGCTCTGGAGATACCGAAAAGTGAGTCTGTGTGTGTGTGGGCGTATGCGTATTCTCTTCTAAAGTGTCAAATTGCCTGTAGGCAGTTAAATTTCGTAAAATGTCACCACTCATGTTTTATTCCTTCTCTCCACGTAGCTTCAATAAGAGAACCTGCAGGCAATCTGTTGTCATTGTGCCATTAATTAACCTTGATTAGAAAGAGGCCACTCCCCCGTTCCACTGGTTAGAAAGGTGAGGGCTCCAGGGCTCCTGAGCAGAAGGGACACTCTCTGCAGTGTGTCCACAGCTGGCACTGAGGTGATGCAACCCCTTTGCAAAACCCGCTTGCAAAGAGGTGTTCTGAGAGTTGGTGTCTTCTGGAAAATCGTGCCAAAAGTAGATAAGGATTTATTCATCCTCCTGCTAAAGCAGCTAAGCTATTGTGAGCAACAGGTTAAGTAAATTCTTGTCTCAGTGCCCTATCCTAGTCCTTGCAGTCTGCTGGCACAGTGCCCTGGAGTGATGCAGCAGGATGTCAGCCTGTAGGCTGGACAGCCTGTGGATTTAGGGACAGCTTTAGAGCTTCCCAGTGCAGGTGTGAGGATTGGGCTGGATTCTGTTGCAGGGATTGGGAATGAACTCAGACACTTGCCAACCATTTAAGTGTGGAACAACTCTGGGTACACCCAAATGATACAGTAGCTTGCCTTGGTTTTTAAGACTTCTTTCTGTTGGCTTTAAAACATACTTTTTTGTTTTCTGCTTGGCAACCTCACATCAAATTTCTCTTCTCCAGGACAAGACTCTCTACCATCCAGTCAGCAGCAGCTGTATGGACTGCAGTGAGAGTGATCGAAAGATTTTTATGAATAGCTGCAATCCTTCATCTCCAACACAGCAGTGGATATTTGAACACACAAACTCAACCATCTTGGAAAAATTTAACAGAAATCTTGATCTTTAAAAGACTGAGAAAATATATATATATATTTTACAATTATAGTTTTTACTGGGGAGGGTTACAAAAAATTTTTTTAAGAATACTTTTTTTTAAACACTTAATGAAGGTAAAAGGGAGAATCTCAGGAGAAGGTTAACGAGCAGGCCAGTCTTTATTGTGAAGATGCTGCATCCTTCTCTTCTGGGGATGGTGGAATTTTAAAGGCTTTGCCAGAGCCAATTCTGTGCTGAGACTGAACAGAAACTCTGTTTTTAGAGGAGTCTGAATGTGATTCAAATGGATTTTTTTTTCCTTTGTTTTTGTTTTATTTCCCACCTGGGTCTTGTGTTAAATGATTTTGTTATCCAGGACCCTTCCAGGACTTTTTGTAGCTGCTATACCACCTGCTGAAGTGTTCCCACAGCTTTATCTTCCAAACTCCATATAAGTAAAATCCTGACACGAGATTTAAGCCTCCAATCAAAAAAAAAAAAAGAAAAAGCCCATCAGTGGAAAATGAAATGCATATTTTTTCGCCCTGGACCAAATATATTTCAAACAGGTTGAGCATTATTATTTTCCAAATCATAGCTCTGATGAAGGAATGAGCTCTAGTGGAAGTGCAGCCAAGTGTTGGGAATGTGGCTGTAGTTATTAGCAATGAG
Source organism: Myiozetetes cayanensis (assembly GCF_022539395.1). Lineage (NCBI taxonomy): Eukaryota > Metazoa > Chordata > Aves > Passeriformes > Tyrannidae > Myiozetetes > Myiozetetes cayanensis. The sequence continues at coordinate 9,687,611 of NW_026087378.1, read as the reverse complement.
AAATCTGTCTCTGGTCCATTCACTTTGCAGTCAGTTTGTCACTCACTGTTGAATCTTCAAGGTGAAAGATTAGCAGAGGGTTTTTTAAGTAAGTACAGTTCTTACAGGTGAAGACTTCTGCTAAGAGCCTTTGGATACCAGGTTCCAAATTTGTTTCTTATTCATAATCCTTTTAGCACAGACACCTCCAGGGTTTCTCAGAGTTAAATCTACTACGTGCAGACAACTTCCATTCACAATTGGTGTGAGCAGATTAATCCAGGATAATCAATTCAGGGCTCAGATTAGCCATTGGTCTTTATCCATGTGTTCATCAGTCTGTAATTTGTTGAGTCCTGTGGTCAGTAGTGTTCTAGGCTTGTGGGAGTGTGCTATCAATCTCTCCTCCTGTCCCAACATCCACGGCACTGTACAGTCTACTGTGACTGAAAATCTCTTTGCTTATGCAGAGATGTGGGATTGATGGACCCATTTTACTGGTACCCTCTCCCTTGTGCAGTCAGTGAGCAGTGCAAGGTGTTATCCTTCTGTTTTGGCTGTGGGATCTGCCAGACCATGAACCAGGATGGTCTCATCCCAGGAGCTGGAATGTACTGACACTAAATCATGAATGGAGTACCATTGGTTCAAGTCTATCTGAAGCAAGTATTAAAAAAATCCATGGTTTAAAATGAAGTTGTTGCAAAAACAGGTTTACTAGTTTATTAATTGAATTAGTCTTGTACTGAAGGCAGCAGTGGCATTTTCTGGTAAAATCTGTGAATGATGATGCAGTTAACCTTGTGCACAGATGCTGCATAAAACTGATTCCTTTGCCAGGAATTGCCCAGCTCCTTGGTTTGTCCAGCTGCCCATGCAGGAGTGCTGCAAGAGTAGGGAGTGTGCAGCCAGCTCTGGGAGTGAAGGGGATAGGACCCTTCTGGCACTCTTGGGAAGCTCTGCTCTGGGATGTCTGTCATGTGAAGGCAAGGAGATGTTTGCCTGGGGTCCCAAAGTGAGCAGGCTGGCTCCCTCTGCAGAGCTCCAGAAGAAAGAAGCCCTTTGTGATGTTGCCAATTGTAGGATGGTTGCCCGTGCTTCAGATGTCTCTGAGGACGGGTAGGGCTGTGTCTGGCAGCTGGGGGCAAACGGACACAACTGTCTGCCCCTTGAGCTCTCTACTGTGATGTGCTGACTGTGGATCAAAACCATTTTCCCCTCTCTCATCCTCACAGCTGAGGCCATGTCTGGCCTCTTTTGCCATCTTACCTGGTCCATGCAGTCATGGAGCATGGGAAACATTGTGTGCTGCATTGCAGCTGGGACCAGGCTGCCAAAATGTGTTGGTGTCTAATGTTTTGGGAGTGAAGAAAACAAAAAAAGCTCTAGGTTTTCCTTGTGACAGTTCTGCAGCAGTATTGTATGGAAGTGAGACCAGCATCAAGCAGAGTTGACATCTCATGTTCTCAGTTACTACAATATGTCTGTCATTAGGATCCCTTTTCATTTCCGTGGGAGACAGAGTCACCTTCCAGCGCTTTGTGTCTGGCTGCTGCTTTCCTTAAGTTATTAATGCTCTCATTAGTCTAGTAGTGCTGAGTGTGGAGCACTAGATGGCCTGACTAGATGTCTTTATGAATGTTTTAATACCTGTGGAACAAGAAGCTGTTTGTCCACGAACAGTGATAGTTTTTTTATAATTGGGACACAATCAGCAGATTCTATAAATGGACTGTAGGTTGTTCTGCTTGCAGGTTGCAACTTTGTGTGTCTTAGTTTTCTAATGAGAGGAATAGCTTCTGTTTCTAAAATGCATGGCTTGCTTTGTACTTGGGCTCACCTTGTGAAGAGAGCCCTGCTTGGCTCACAGGATGCTTCAGAGAGAACTGCAGTAATGAACAGGTCTTTTACCACTTGGAGATCTTAATTTGGAGATAAAGGTCAGCTCTGAGTAGTTTGCACCAAAACATTAGGTAGTAGTTGAGGCAATTCCTGTTTGACAACCCACCACCAGTACACAGAAACTGGAGCTTTAGTGTGATTGGTTTTACCAGGTCCTTCTTAGTGTGGTTTATCTGCTTGCTGAAGGTTTGGGATCTGAGTGTGATAAGTGCCTCACAAATTCTGTACATTTCTGACTAGCTCGCTGGGCTTTGAACTATTAATTTATTTGCATCAATTATACTTTTCAATACCCTAGAGGCTTTGCTGACTAATGCAAAGACTTAATATAGCCAACCATCCACTGATTGAGAAATAGAAGTATTTCATCATCTGAATCTTTAACTGAGCCTTTGCTGGGCAATCTGGTTAATTATTCCAATTAATTTTGGTTATTTGTAAGCAAAATTGCTAAAGCATGAATACATAAGCAAATCTTCACATCTGCATGTGAGTCAAGACTGGAGATTAAATACCGGTGATTATCTAATGGAAAATAAATGTTTTCATATTTTTTCCCCAAAAAAAGTATTGAAACACCCCTCTCTTTATGGCTGCATAAGTTCTGCTGCTTTTAAGTATCAGAATCCGAGACAACAGAGGGATCCCTGGGTGTGTGTTGTGTTGCATAAAATACTTTGATTTGCTCTTGAAGCTGTTGTTGATCTCTACTGGTGCTAATCTCTAAGGCTTACAGACAGTAAATAGGTTTGGGGCTCTCATGTGTGCAAGGTATCTTTTCTCATACCTGGGAAATGAACTTTGTTTTCTACACCACAAGAGAAGAATGTGGGAGCCTTCCTGAAAGGGGAATACAGCGTCATTAAAATAAAGATGTGCCTTTTTAAATGTAAATGTACAGCAAATGCTTAAACTTGAACCATTTCCTAGTGCCTTGCTGGACAAGAGAGGAGAGGGGAAGGAGCTGGGAGATAAGGATGTAAGAGAAAGCTTGACTTCTGCAGTGGTTGTGTGTGTGTTGTTTTTTTTTAAAATGTCTGACTTTCAGTGCAAAATTTGTGTGAATGACAGTAACTCAGAAGCTCCTGGGTTTCCTCTGTTAAATCAGTATCGTTAATGACTTGGGGAAGGTTATCACTGCTAATAGGAAGACTTGGAAAGGATGGCTGCTTCCTCCTGCTGTGCTGTAGCAACTGGAGCTAGCCTGGAGGGTGTCTTGGGTTAGCTGTTGGATGTTTCACCTCATGGTGAAGGCTCATGATTTCACTGGCATGCAGGATCCTGCATTTTATTTTCTAAGTATGCAAATCACAAATAGCCCCAAAAGCTTATAAAATCTGTAGCCAGACGTGTCTTTCAGAAAAAGTTGATGCCTTCCATCACTGGGAAACTTTTTAAAGGGTATGTTAACAACTCTAATACAGAAGTAGCAAGAAAGCAATTTCTCATCCTGACTTTCTTCCTGGTTGGTTTTACAGCAGCCTGTGCACAGGGCTTTGCTTTCCTTTACTGGAGAGTTCCAGTCAGCAAACTTTCCTCCTCCCTGCTGCAGTGAGATCAGGATGCTGGGAGTCAAACAGGCACCACCAGCATTGCAAGAGCACGGTGCTCTGGGGCTGCTGCAGGGCTGTCACAGCAGCTCTGCTGGCTCACATCACCCTGGGGAGAGATCTCCTAAAAGCCATACTGGGCAATCGTGGAACTGCTGGTTGAAAAGGGAGAAGATTATATTTTGTCTTTCAGAGATATGGACAGGCACTTGAATGGTTTTCAGGCTGTCAGCCTGTCATGCTTCCAGTCAAAATAGCCCTGGTAAAGCCATGTGTGAAACAGCCTGGCTCTGCCAGCACAAGCACTGCATGTGTACCTTGCATCCCACATCCACTCCCAGCTCCTGTGGTTCATGGATAAACTGTGTGGTTTCACAGGATACACAGCAAAGGGGAGCTGGCCTGGGAGTCAGGATCACTGGGTCCTGCTCCCAGGCTACTGTGGCCTGTTACTTGATCTTAAGCAAGGAAAGTCTGTGTGATGCAATTTCCCAGCTTTTGTGGGATTTACCTTTAAGTGCTTTATTTCCTGACCTAATGAGTGTTGAGTCCAGATTTTAAATCAAGCTGCAAGTCCTCACCTGGTTGAAGTGGAGAGGAGAGATGCAATGGGTGGAGAATGGGAAATGAGATCCGAAATTTGCATCAGCATTCAACACAGACTTGGCAATTCATTTCATATTCCTCATTAACCATTCAGATTGATTTATTCACATTATAAATTTAAAGTGTAACTGAAATAAACTCACCTCCTGTTCCGAATTCTCCTTAGTAGTGCCATGCTTTAGCTTGGAGGTCTGTATGGAACTAGGCAATGACAGATTATGGAAAACCTAATAAAAAGCCTATGACTGTTTCTGACTCTGCTTCTGCTAGCTGAGTACACTCCTTTATTTGCTGCATTTTGAGCTTTCTTGTTGCTTCTGTATGACTCAAAAGACTTCAATGATTCCAGCAGATGTGAGGGATTTGGGAGTTTTATATAAAGCCACTGGATCTATGTGGTCTTAAATATACTAGTCCAACTCTAGTTGAAAAAAGTCCTAATCCCAATTAGTGAGCAAGCAAATGTGAACTTCAACCACAGAACAAGATAAAAACTGATCAAGCTAATAACCTGAAACCTTAGCCCTTATGATAACAACAACAAATAGCTTTAGCCTCTAGGGTGGAGAAGGGAATTGGTTTCAAAATGCATTCTCCAGGATCTCGGTGATTAGGTCTAAGTTTGTCTGTTCCTTGTACTGCATGCATTTTCTCTGTAAAACTGGATGGTGCCTCTTGAATCAGTGTGTATTTATTTTGTGCATATTAGGACCAACAGCCTAATATCTGGGGGTGGTAAAGGACTTGTAGCACTTTAATGTAGTAGCTTTCATAAATTGGGAATCATTGATAGAATGCCTAGTGTTTTTAAAGTTGAATGGACTTCCTTTTATAATATATTTAAAATAAATTTTTAATGTGTTTTCTGAAAACTGTGTGCGCAGACATGACTGTCCCTGCCTGTTTTGCTCCAGTGATGTATTTCCCTTCTCTCTGTTTATAAGCTCAGTTATCCCTGGTCGGGTGTTTTCCCAGCACAGGCTTCCTGCCATGCCACGCACTGGTGTCCTCCAGTCCCCTTAGGAAACGTCCTTCCTGGCTGCCCTTTTGCACTGGGAATAGATCTACACACGAGCAGCCAAGGAGCTTATGCCCGAGTGCTGTGTTGGGTGTACAAGGAGGCTCAGGCGGGTGGGGGCAGCTCTGTCTGCCCCTCACAGCTGCTTCCCAGCAGCTCTGAAACCAATGGGAACAATCCATCGTGTCCCAGAACTGCAGCCCAGCAGGGGATCCTGCAGCACCTCAGCTCAGAGCAGAAGGAAGAGCGAGTGGCAGCCACGAGGAGAAATGTAAGATGTGGACAAAGCTGGAGTGGACAAAGCTAGGAGAGACGTGGAGGAAGACACGTTCATGCAAGTAGGTGCCCAGGGGTACTGTCCTGGATGGACCATGGCTATGGTGGATGATTTGTGCCCAGGTAGGACACCCCTGAGGGACAGTGGCCATGGATGGTCCTAGGTAGGGCACACTGGGAAGCACAGAGGAGTGGAGAAAAGCCAGCTGTCATTGTCCTTTCTGTGCCTGTCTGCCTTGGGAGCAGCTGCTGGGAGGTCCATCCCACACCTCGGTTTCCAGGGCTATAACAGCTCATGGCCCCGTTTGTGTTCTGATCTCCATGTGGGGAGAGCAGGCTTGGCCCGAGATAAGGGAAGTTTTTCAGCACTGCTCATGTTCCCTCATGTTGCCACTAGGACCCTCAGTGCTTTCTGCTGTCACTTCATTTCTTCAGCAGCCTTCTCAGCACTCCTTTTTACTTAACTCCTCTGGGTGAAAAACAGTGGAAAAAACGGCTGGGAGACAAGCAATGAAATGTGTGAAAATCTGTGTGTGGGGAAAATGAGCCTGTGTGAGGGAAAGGAAAGGAAAGGCAAGGCTCTTTCTGGGGGGACCAGCAGATAACTGCAAGGTTAACTGTTCCCCAGGGAAGGCTGTGCTGTGATTCTTGGCCACGGGAACGTTGCCCAGGGTGAGTATGTGCCAAAAGCTGTGACAGTTTAAGCATTTTAGCAGGTTCAATATGTACCACCCTAGAGAAGTGCTGAGGAGAGTGGGAGAGAGGGAAAGGCGCCAGGGCAGTTGCTTCCATTGGACCTCAAGGTGCCGAGAAAGGAAATGGTCTGATTTCTGAGTGGGAGTACAAAAAAATTTAAAAGAGGCATCTTCCCAGGACATCTCCAGCGGCACAGACCATTTGGAGAGAAGCATTTCTGTTCCAAGCCCCCCGAATGGCTCCATTAAAACAGTAAGTTCCACATGACAGCTACACCACGGACTTATCTTTAGAGGGTAGTGCTGCTCTAGGTGAGATTTACAGGCTAGTGCAGGTTCCCCTAATTTGATTAGAGGCTGACTGGGATGGGCAGGCCATTACTGCTTCAGAGGCACTAAAGCTGCCTGGGTGCTGATGGGTTTATGAAACATTGTTTCTCACTTCATTGCAGCTCCCACAAAGAATTATTGGATCAGGTTAGTGATAGATACCCAATAAAGAATGTCTCTATGAGGCAGTTTATTTCACAGCAAGCTTGTTCCGGACTAGCAGACTGTGAAATCTGGAGATTCCCATGAGGATAAATACGCTGAAATAAACTGCAATTATAAAAACACCTCCATGCACTTTTTTTTTTTATTTTGAGAGACTGTAAGAAGGTGTCGTGTTAGCCTGAGAAGGGAGGTAATTAGCATTGAATTAGCGAAGAGAAAGTGACAAAAGCAGGGTTTTTCCTTCTACTGAGCATTGCAAAACAACTTAAAATCTTCTCATTTGCAGGGATGAGAGGTTGCAGCCCAAGATGAAATACAATCCGATGGTCAGTACCGACCTGTTCTGGCACTTATGGTGCCTGTTTCTCCAGCCATTCCTGATTCCCATAGAACAGTCCAGGGAGCACCTGCAGAATCTCCTCTCCATGGGGACAGGAGGAAGTCCTACCTATTATGGTCATGTTCCCTTTTATCTTGTTTGCTCCTATTATCACCTGTCCCTACAGTCTGTGTTTACAGCTGAGTGTCAAGATAGTCCTTCTGCAAGATTTCCTCAGCCTGCCATTTGATCTTTATTGGTAATGTTAAGGTAAACCTGGAAAGCTTGGTACCAGGAGATCCAAGATCACGATCAGACTTTTTGTGTTTACTCTTTCGTCAAAACAAGGGAGTATCTATCTGGTTTTGCCAGGAGGGTATTAATTCAGGCAGGCAGATCCCAAGCAATTTGGCCTGGGGCTTTTATAAGCAGTGGAGTTTTGCTTATTTTAATCTCTTTGCTCTTTACTAACTGGTTATTGGTGTGTGGGTAAATTCATGTGTTTTCATCAGCTTCCCACGAGAAGGGCTGGCTCCTGGGAGCCTCTCCCCAGGAGGGTGCACTGTGGTTCCCTACGTGTCACATGGACAAACAGAAATTACCAGCTACCTGAGGGCACCAGCTGTAAAAGCAAAGACAAGAGGCAGAACTGTTGAGGAGTATTAAGTCCCTCCCCTCCACATTTATTCTGAGACGTGTTTGGCAGTGTAAGGAATGCCTAGAAAATAGAGATTTTGGCTTTTCTCAGTTGTCTTGTGCAGAGCAGGCAGAACAGGTTGCGAGGTGCCTGTCAGTGTTACTGTGGAGCAGCCTGAGCTATGACCAAGGGCTTTAAGGAGTCCTTCTTCCCAGGGTATTTCGCGTGTGTGATTCAGCACAGTTCACCCGATGCTCACGCACATTGCTCCACGTGCAGGATTTCGGACTTTGAAGTAATTTTAGTCTACAGAACCTTTCTTCTGCTTGTGCAGGAAGTCTTTTCTTGAGGAGGATGAAATCCTTTTCCCTTTAGAGCTGCTCACACACCTCTGACAATGGGATTTGCTGTCTGGTATCACAGAGGTCGTGGCATTTCCAGAAGGTACATCTTTTCCTCACAGATCAGTAGGAATTTCATTCCTTCTCCCTCACACCCTCCCTCACTTATCCTCCCCGTTTCTTCCCCCTTTTTTTACTTTTTTGGGTTTGTGCGGATTTTTCTTTTTTTTCCTGCAGATGAAAGAAATGAGAAGCTTAAAGTCAGACTGCTTTAGGAAACTCTTTTCCAGGTCCCATCTTTTCAATGCCTTGTAATTGGGGGGGGAAGGGGGGGGAGAGGGAAATCACACATTTCTTATATAATCTTATAATATAAAAAATTGTATTTCAGCCAGAAACTCTTGCCTACATGACGCTGTATCCAATAACAGGCATTTGTGGCTGTGCCGACCTGAGCTGTGTCCCAGGGCCGCACGTTCAGGTCTGTCACAGGTTCAGCTGTTCCAGGAGCGGTGCCGGCTCAGCCCCGGCCGGCTGGAGGAACCCGCGGTCCCGCGTCTGGACGCGGGTGTCCCGTGCGGTTCTGCGGAGCAGGGGACGCCCCGGATGCCGGCGGGGCCGGGACTTTTCCCTCCTCGTCCCGCAGGGCCCGGCGGGAGCCGCGGGGTGCCCTCAGGGCCGGGGGGAGGCCGGACCGGGACCCGCCGCTCCCTCCGCGCCCCTCACGGCGACCTTCCGGCCGCGGGGGCGGGGCGGTGGCGCCTGACGGGCAGCCCCTCCGCCCAATGGGGCGCGGAGCGGCGCGGGACGCCCCGCCCCTCGGCGAGCGCCTCCCAATGGGAGCGGCGCCTGCGAGCCGGGGGGCGGGACTTCCGCGGCCGGGGAGGCGGTTTTGTGTGCGCGGGCGCTGCGCGGTCCCGGCTCCCCGCGGGCGGCGGCTCTTGGGGGGCCCGGCCCGGCCCCGCGGGCAGCGCTGAGCGCCGGCGGCCCAGGGGGTCCCCTCCCCTGCCGCGGCTGGGGGGCCCCCGCGGGGGCGGCGGGGTCCCCCCGAGGGCGCAGCGGTGACGGCACGGCTCGTCTCCCCCCGCCCGGCTCTCCCCGGTTGTCGGCTCCCCGCGCGGGGTGAGGGGCGGGCAGGTGGGCGATGAATGGGTTCAGCACCGAGGAGGACAGCCGGGATGGGCCGCCCGCCGCCCCCTTTTACGGCCAGAGCTGCTGCCTCATCGACGACGGGGACCGCTGCGTGCGCCCCGCCGGCAACGCGTCCTTCAGCAAGAGGATCCAGAAGAGCATCTCGCAGAAGAAGCTGAAGCTGGACATCGACAAAAGTGTGAGTGAGCGCGGCCTCCCGCCGAGCCCCGCGGAGGGGCGGCCGGGCCGGCCCCAGCCGCCACCGCACTGCGGAGCCTCCGGGGAGCGGCGGATCCGCCCGGCGAGTTTGTGCTCCGGCTGCCCGGGGGGGTTCGGCGCTGCCCCCCGGGCAGAGGGGTGCGCGGTGCGGGGCTGCGAGCGGCCGGCGCGGCGCCTCGGGACCGCGATTTACCCCATCCAGCGCTCGGGGAAGGGAAGGAAGGACGTGCCTGGATGCGGAACCGGCTTTTCCCCCGGCACAGACGCGGCTTTTCCCCGCAGCGCGGCGAGTCTCGGGATGCGCGGAACACAGAACGCCGTGTCTGGGGGGCGGGCGATGCTGAGCGAGCCGCCCGAGCTCCGGAGGCAGGGACGGTGTTTTCCACTGCGGTTTCGGGTGGGAAACGCTGGCGCTTGTCAGGTGAAAACAGCGCTCGGTGCTTCAGCGAGGCGTCGCTGACGCTGCTGCTTTAATTGGTAGGAATCGGTGCTGTAGCGAAGCAGGTTAAAAGATGAGCTGGCGGCGAGATGTGCTGCCGCCTCAGCAGGGCTTGTTCGCACCCCGAACAGCCCCGTTTGGTGCTTCGTGACATTAAGTGACAGCTGTCAGCTCGAGAGGGAAGCGGGTCGTTCTCCCGGCAGAGAAATAGGGAGAGCAGAGCAGCCCGAAGGAATTTCTCAGAAGTGACTCGCTAGACGGAATCCAGCTCTGCACGCTTTTCTTACCAGATCTTTAAAGATTAAAACCGCTGAAAACAAAGGGGGAAGGAAAAAACAAAAAGGTGAAGTTTTCAGTCAGTCTGTTTGGCAGCTTCCCCGGTTGGTTGGGTCCCTTCTGCACAGCTGAAACGCATCGTGTCACGGGAAGAGAGTGACTCAATTTGAAACATATTCTTAAAAAATGGAGTATTTCTCCTCGCTGTAGTCTCAGCAGATTGGTCTAGTGGCATAGTAATTTCTTGTATTTCAGAAGTAAGCCTTTGTTGACAGGATGTAAGGCTTTAGAAACATAAAAGGGAGATCAGACTAATGAACTCCGAACAAAGGGAAAGTGTGAAGCAAGGCTGCATGGAGGGATTTCGGATGTAGGTTGCCTGTGTCATCTGAAAATATTTTAACCTTACAGATACCAGATGATTTTGATCATTTGAGGTCCTTTGTTTTGCTAACTTGAGTGAGATAATATTTGTTAAAAGGGGTGTTCCATGGCTGAACAAGCGGTAGGAAAGCGACAATTCTGCTTTTGGGTGTTTTTGTTTGTTTGTTTGTTTTATTTGACGTAATTAGCCAACTTTTATTTGTTCAAGGTGTTGAAACACTGGCATCAATAATCCTCTGTACTGTTCAAGCCAGAAAGTTCACAAGAGTGAAACAGTAGTATTTTCCTTAGTAGTTAGCTGACAGTAAGTCCTGAAGCAAATGTACTTTCTCCAGACAAGGACCTGTTTTTTTCTGACATGCAATTGCAACCATAAAAAAGAAGTGTATTATCTGCAGAGGTTCAAGTTCAGGTGGAGCTCGAGTCCTTAATTTTCTTTGCCTTTAGTCTTCGTAATGTAAATTATTTGTAAGTCAAGAGTGTGATATCAGGCCTAGGGTTTAAGATTTGGAATTCCTTAAGGCAGTCACACCAGTCATGGGGATGGACTCTGATACTGGTGTCTAAGTGGCTGCTGTTCGATGCTATTTCACAGAACCTGTTTTAATTGCTCTTTCACCCCTTCTGGTTCTTAGGTGAGACATCTGTATATTTGTGATTTTCACAAGAACTTCATTCAGAGTGTGCGAAACAAAAGGAAGAGGAAGACGAGCGATGATGGAGGTGACTCTCCTGAGCATGACACGGATGTCCCAGAGGTTTGTGGGCTGCTTTACCGATTCTGAGCATGCTGAAGTTTCACTTGGAGGGTTTCACGTATCAGAAAATATTTACATTTTAAATTGCAAGTCCACTGAAGCTGCTGTAGAGTCGACACTCTCCCTTTCCAGGAAGACTCTTTTCCCATGTGTGATGTCCTAATTTTCTGCTTCTTTCCTGTATGAGTTCTTTGCCCATGTAAAGTTTTCCATAAAAAGAGGAGTGATAAGGTAACTGCACAGCTTCCTGTACATACAGTTAAAACTGTATTTGATGCTAATTCTTTTTTAAAGGTTTTAAGTTATTTTTGGTGGTGTCTGAGGCTCTAATACGATTCTTTGTTATTTAGAATGCATCAGTCTCCAAATACACTAGAGAATTCAGTAGGTCACTCTCTTTGATTGGGTATTTGATATCCAGGGATGTTGACCTTCTCCAGGTCTTTGCATATATGGTATTTTTTGGGACTATTTAAAACTATCTTTTAATAGTTTGTAACACCTTTTTATTTTCAGGAAATAGACCTGGGGGAGCTTTTCTGTGATACAGAACTCTAGAATAATCCCTTCTCTGTGCCACTGTGTGCTGCATTTGCTTCAGTGATGTTTCTGGTACTGTAGACACGGCAAAAAGTTGCGCAGAGGTGATAATCGGGAGAAGCAGAGCTGTGGCCACGTCAGCAGAGCCCTCTGCTGGAAATGCCAACCCTGTTGGCAAAAAGCCTTTTATTTCTGGGGGAAAAAAAAAAAAAAGCCACCAGGAGTTCATTTTGCCAGCAAAGCTGTGCCTTGGTACAAAGCTGTACGCACACATTTCCTTTGTGGAGGTGTTGAAAGAGTAGCCAGTTTTTGGTGTGGGGTTTTTTTTAAGGATACCTGACCTTTTGTTATCGTTGTTGATGTTTCCATTCAAGGTTCTCCCTCAAAACTTTCCTAGTCAGGCTTTTCAGTCGTTGCCAGGGTGATTGCCGAAGACCCAGCTGGCATCTAAAAATGGTGCTGTAGAGCACAGAGGGTATTTGGTGGCTGAAACCCAAGGGATGCACATCACCCAACTGAACAGGGAACTCTGCACCGTGTCAGTTCTAATGTAATTTTCCTCTTGCTTTTCAGCACAGATTCCTTTTGTCTTTGAAACTTGGCATTTTCCACATGATCTTCATCTTTCTTCCTGTAACCTCCCTACCACCCCCTTTGGTTTTAAACTGTGCACTTCCCATTTAAGTATTTGAATTTCATTTCATCTCTGTGCTCTGTTTTATGTCACAAGCCATTTGTTCAGTGCCTGCTAAATTGATATTTCATGTGTGAGCTTTTTAAACCTTGTGGGAACAAAAGGTTCCCCTTTACTTGGAGGTTGCAGAGGTGTAATTGAGAGCAGAAATTGGCCAGCAATTCTGTTGACAGCATGTGAACCAGAACAAAATTTTCTATTTCCCTGAGGCTGTTTTGGTCCTTTAGCATTAACAAATACAAAATATACTGAGGTTTGTCAGTAAAGCAAACCATTGTGGTTCTGAATGCAGGCAAAGAGCAGTCCTGTTGAGGAAGTAGTTATTTTTAGATAAAATAACTACTCATAGAAACTAATGGTAGTGCTCATCCCCTATTCTCTGCATCACTTGCAGGTTGACTTGTTCCAGCTCCAAGTGAACACCCTGAGACGTTACAAGAGACATTATAAGTTGCAGACTAGGCCTGGACTCAACAAGGCTCAGCTTGCTGAAGTAAGTGATGACAGAGGTAGCGTTATCTCTGTTATTAAAAACCTTTTTATCTCCTCTTTCCAAGCGCATGTTTTGTGGGCACTCATACCTGTGTGACTCACTGGTATGTACCGAGTGCTCTGCAAGGGGTTTCAGAGGATGATGCCAACAGAAAGCTGCTTTCACCTGGGACAGGCATGGAAGGCATGGAAGCTGGCTCTTAAAAGCATGTTTTAGTAACTTGGCTTATCTCTGCTTCCTTTCCTGCCTTGTTCATAATCGGTGACCTTTAGGGAGCAGAAACAGAACCTGTTTTCTGTGGCCTGGGCGTAATCTGGCAATGGCTATTTAACTAAAACTCAGACGTATGCACTGCTGGTCTCCCTAAGTGCCTCTGGTAGTTTTTCTTTCCTCACAGGCAACTGTGAACTGGTTGGAATTACTTATTATTAAAGGCAGAACCATTGACCGTGACTTCAGATTCCTTATTTCCCTCCCTTGTCCTGATTATTCTGTATTAAGTCAATAAAGGACTTTTTCCTTAAGGGCCTCTGCTGCTGCTTTCTCTCCATATGGGTACTTGTTCAGAAAGAACTCTCTGTATCTCTGAGTTATTCGGGTGAGTTGTGCTTGGTGTGCATCTGCTCTGCTCTCTTTCCTGACTTGATCTGATGATGTGCTGTGAGAAAAGTCTTCTCTAAACTTCAAGAAGCTGTAACAGTAACTGAACAGTAGCGAGGTTAGTTTTGTAAGCAATGGTTTGCACAACTGTCTGCCTAAAACTTTCCAGTTTGCTTTTACTCTTGCTTTAAAGAACAGAAACCAGCAGACCAAAAAAGTCAACAGGACACTGTCTTTCTCTCTTTCTAAGTCACCTAGGGAGTGAACATACAGCGTATAGAGAAATTGTAGTGTAGTGCCTGTAGGAGTAAGTTGAAGAAAGCATGGTGAGGGTATCCCTCATCAGTAGTTCTGATCAGTTATGTTCGACTAAACTGCCTCCTGCCATGAAGGACTACCTGCACAGGGAATTTACTGTGAATGTTGCCAAGAGGAAAGAAAAGATCAACTGCTATGCAAGCAGAAAATAAAGGGAGCCTAACTGAAAGCTGTCACACACTTCCCAGATTTCCTGTGGAGTCTGAGCAGCTTTGACCCTACGCTGGATCCTCGTCCAGCTCCCATGCTTGAATCACTGCTGCCTGAGGCTCTTGCACTCCTGCTGCTATCCCACCGTAAGGAAAACTCAAACTTCCATAAATCTTCTTGGAGTGACTTATTGCTCAGCCTGCATCAAAATCCCGTTCTGGAGCTGAGTTTTGTACCAAAAAAAAGCTTCCATGTGAGAAGCAGATTTCATCCAGCTTCAACATGTTTTCTGAGGAAAAAGCAACTAATGGTTCAGGGCTTATGAGAGTGTCAGAGAGGGGTAGCCCTCATCAAATCCTAACCCTCTCAGTGCCAATCCCCTGGGTGTTCCTTTCAGTGAGAACTTAAAGAGTCCAAAGGAGAGCTCTCTGGATAAAACTGTGCTACGTCTGGTTCACACAGCAGAGTGTTGCAGTGATTGCGACGCTCTCCTTTAAAACACGGAGAAAACTTGCTCACCAAATAATCTCGGCGTGAACTGTCACTCAGGAGGAGCCGTCCTGCTTTGGCAGGAGGACATTCTGGCTTCCAAATTCTGCTTGTAGGTTGGCTGCAAATCCTGCTGACACAGCAAGACTGTGCTGTGTTCATACACACATTCCATCTGTAAAGAGAGAGGGAGGTAAATGAGGGCTGACAGTTGGAATCGGTGCATGTTTGACTAAAAGTATATTGTGCTCAGTGGCTGTAAAATTGTTTTTGGAAAGTGAAGAGAAACCCTGTTCTGGTTATTTCTACTGTTTAATTTCAGCATTTCTGTCTCTTTTACATGTTGTCCTTCCAGACTGTCAGTCGTCACTTCAGGAATATTCCGGTGAATGAGAAGGAGACACTTGCATATTTTATCTACATGGTGAAGAACAACAAGAGCAGGCTGGACCAGAAATCAGAAGGCAGCAAGCAACTAGATTGAAGGTTAACAAGACTTGGAATAAGAGAGACATATGGTATTGTGTATTTTAGGTATATAAGAACTGTTAAAGTATATTGTAAATTTTTTTTTTTTTAAGTGCAGTGTCTGGATGACAGAAAAAATATTGACATTCTTATCAGGAGTATTTGAAAACATGTGCCCAACATGTTTCCTAAGACTTCTTCCCCTCATTTCAAAGTCACATTGGAATAAAGAAATGAGGATAATGGGGAAACCAAGTAAACCTGTAGGACTGTGGAGTTTGTCAGCTTGGTGTTTTAAACCATTTCTGGACATCTGCATCTCAGTGCAATTCAGATCCCAGATGGAATTTTTTTCACTGAATTCAGACTGCATCATGAAACACCATGCAGTTTGTCTTGGTACAGGACTGGAAGAGCAGCAGAGATAAAATTCATTATTGAGGTGCATGGGTCAGAAGTTTGTCTGAAGCTTGCTCCTCACCTACACATGCTCTGTCTTGCCTTGAGTCAGTGCTTCAAGTCCCAAACTTCTACAAATGCTCCAGCTCACCAGATCTACTCCAGTGAATGCTACTTGACTAGTCTGAAATTGATTTTTTTTTTTACCAGTTTTCCTCCCGACCCCATCCGACACGGATGCCAACCAAGTCTCTGCAACCTCTTTTTCTCATTTCTTTTATTTAAGAACTCACTAATTAAATTGTCTGTAAGAATTTTAAAACTTCTGCATTTCCTCAGAATGTGGTATTAAGGCAAACACAGCTTATTTGCTGGGTCTGGTCATGTTGGTAGAAGTGCTTGTTTAATTCGCTTATACATATTTCAGCGATAGTAGGTGTTGGGTCAAGACATCAGTCTCTTAATTTCTGTGTCAGATCAGTATCAGTCACAAGTTTTGTGAAATCTATACTGAAGCTGTAGCAGGTGTCACCAAACTGCTGTGTGGATTCAGGGGCTCTGCAGTTTCTGTTTAGTATAAAGCAGAGTTATGGGTGAGGCACCACAACCAGGGCAGTGATCTGACCGGAGCATTTCATGATGCACTTCATCTTTCTTTGAAACAGGCAAGAAGTATCAAAGCATTTGCCTTTCATGAGCATTACATGGGCTTTCATGAGAGCTGTGTGAGTGAGGGTGGCACCCTGGTGCTTCCTAACTGGGCACTGTAGGAGGAGATCACTCTGAATTTATTTACAACCAAGGTGTCCTTACAAGTAACATAGTGGTTATTTTGGCAAAAGGAGCTTATAAAAGTATTGGTCGTGACTGACTGTTCTCCAGTGACCTCAAATTCTCTTCAGGGGACCTCATGATTTAAGGCACCAGTCTGTTTCTTTGCTGTCCTAACCAATGTCTCCATTCTGGTACAAGATGCCAAGACTCCACATAGGGAGGGTATTCTCAACAAGCCTTAAGCAACGAACTGAGCAGTAGAAAACTTCAGCTAGCATTTTGTAAATGGCAGGTTTTAATACTCCAAAACTGGATGAAGCTTTGTTGAAGAGCTAAACACACAGGTCATGGTCCCAGCTTAGTACTGCATTGTGTTTCGTAAGGCATGAAGGGTTCTCATAGTGAAGCTCTAGTTGAAGCTCTCCCAGGGTCTCTTTAAAAATCAAGTCACAATTTAAATCAAGTTGTTCACATCACTCTGAATTGTTTGCTAATACTCCAGAAACATGTTCAGCAGATTTCAGTGTGTCTGAGTCCTGTGTCATATGCAGAAATACTCTGTTATGGTACACGTCCCATTTGTGACGTGTGGGGCGTGTGATTGTTTCAGCATTTCCTTGTTCGATTCAGTATGGAACATCAGACAAGAGAGAGGTTCAAGGAGTGAGGAGAGAATGTCTTGCATTGGTATTTCATGAATGTTTAAAAATTAACTAATTATGCTGGTCCTTTCCTTATCGAAAGGGTGGAGTAATTCCCACATCAGTCAACACGTCTGGCTTCTCTCGTTCAGGACATATCGCTGAAAGGGTACATTCTCTGACTGCACGTTAATCTTCAAAGTGCTCATGTCATCAGAGGATATTACCAAGGGAAGGTGAGTTTCTGAACTGAGAGGGCCATGCCTCATAGGGATTCTTCCCCTGTACTTGGCACTGGTGAGGCACCTCGAGTCCTGTGTCCAGTTCTGGGCCCCTCGATTCAGGAAGGACATTGAGGTGCTGGAGCAACTCCAGAGGAGGGCAGTGAAGCTGGTGAAGGATCTGGAGCACAAGTCCTGTGAGGAGCAGCTAGGAGAGCTGGTATTGTTTAGCCTGGAGAAGGGGAGGCTCAGGGTTGACCTTATCACTCTCTACAACTCCCTGACAGGAGGGTGTATCCAGGTGTATCCTTCTCCCGGGCAACCAGCGACAGGATAAGAGGATGTGGCCTTAAGCTGCATCAGGGGAAGTTTAGGTTGGACACTGGGAAGAAATTCTTCACGGAAATGGTGATTAAACATTGGAATGGGCTGCCCAAGGAGGTGGTGCAGTCACCATCCCTGGTGGTGTTTAAGGAAAGACTGAACTTGGCACTTAGTGCCATGTTCTGGTTGACGAGGTGGTGTTCGGTCATAGGTTGGACTCGATGATCTCAGAGGTCTTTTCCAACCTAATTGATTCTGTGATTCTAGACCAAAACTGTAAAAATGTAGTTTGTTTGGGATTTACTTTTTTTGTTGTTGTATTTTATTTTGTTTTATTTCTAAGAGTAAATAAATCTGTTGGGGTGCTTTAGTAGCCATCAGCAAAATGATTCTTTTCAAGGAAATATGGTGGCAGGTTCCATCCGTTCAGGTGTATTCACTGGAATGCTTTTGTGCAGAGTTGGTATCCAGGAAACATTTTTTTTTTTCTTTTTTTTCCTGAAAATAGTCAATTGATGTGAAATGTGATCCTTGTTGGTTTCACTTCTAAAGCAATTCTACTTTTTTGAAAAATATTCTTGGTGAAGTGTGATGATGAAGAGATGTTTACCAGCCATTAGCAGTTGTTTATAAGGTGGAAAGCTTGGAGGCAAGACACCAAAGAAACAGAAGACTCTTTGGCTGTCGGACCCCATGGCCTTATAAACCCCTTGCAAATGCCTTATTACCTTGTTCTCAATTTAGCTAGAGCAAAACGCCTTGAGCGACAGAAAGCCGATGTCTTGTTGGAAGGGTCAGCCACTCGATGGCTCCCGTGCTATGAACTAAAACCACACGTCAATTCAGTAGCAATATCCATGTTCAGGGTGCCTGTGATTCTTGAAAAGCATTTAGTGTCTAATAACCAGAAAACGCAACAATGCAATTGTCGTTGTGTACAATACCGTGCTGTGTGTTCGATTCCTTATGCTGCATGCCAATTAAGAAAAAAAAAAAAAACAAACGAACTTTCCAACTTTTTTATTTGAAACTTCGAAGTAAATGTGTTTGAACCTCACACTTGTGAAGCCATGAGGTGGGACATTTTCTCAGCACTTTCAGATGGGACTTGTTGGAAAGGTGTAAGACCCAAATCGCTTTGGCTGGTATGATAAGATTTTTTTTTTTCCTTTTGCATTTTGCTTTTCACAGATGGGCCTTAAATTCTGTCTAGCTTTGAACCATGGAGCACAAGCCTTGGGGGCATGGAGGATGACCAGATGTCATCTTCTATTTATAATAGTGGAAGCTTCTTTCTTACAAGCCTGCATAGGTGACATTCACCCTGGGGCAGAGGAATCATCTCTGAAGGTCTCCAGCCATTATATAGCCTAATGCAATTCCATAGCCTAGCTCAATTCTCATTGAAGAGCTGCATTAACCTAATTAGAGTTCTGAATAGATCCAAAGCCATTAGTATGCAATCCAAATAATGCAGAAACATCTCTTCTGGGGTTAATTTCATCCTGTATGCTGACCCTCTGCGCACTTCAAGGGAAGAAGACGAAATCATTGCTAGTAGTTACGGGCTCGCGCTCAGCTCAAGGGAGCTGGAAGCATGCAAAGACTCAAGTTGTTGGCAACTTGATGGCTGAAAAGTGCAAATATATCCGAGGAGGCTGTGTTAGAATGCAGTTTTCAAAATTTCTGAATCTCAGAGGTTACTGTCTGTCAACCTGAAGTACACAATTGCATTAAAAGGTAATGGTTCTTTTGCCAGGCACTTTAGATGCTCAGCCCGAGAAAAGCAGAGCGGGCAAGTTTGTACCACTTGTCCCCAGCATTTTGGGTCCCAGTTTTTCCTAGAAATGTGGCTGTAAACCACTAGATACCCCGGTGTGCAAGACTTGACCAAAACACATCAAGTCTGGCGTATCAAGTGAGTCTAAAGTGCAGGCTGGGCTCGGAGAGGCTTTGAATACAAGAGCTGAAATCATTCACAGTTAATGGGAGTTTTCATGTGGGTCATGATGGCACAGAGGGTATGAAACAGGACATGACCCACAGAGAGACTGAACAAAACACTCTTCCACAGGCAGCAGCATGGAGGACGATTTGTTCTGCATCAGCTCTTGTGATGGATGTTTTATGAGAGGGAGAGGAGGGGGAGCTGTGCACTTTACATCTTTTGGTTGAGCCAAATGTAAATACCAATGGGAGATCTTCGGCAGTAACTGCAGTAGGAGGGGAGGGTTAGGTCTGCTGAGGGACTGTTTATTTAAAATGGCAGATGGCTGTACTTTCCTAGAGCACTAGAGTCACTTTGCCTCTACAGTTTAGAAGAAGTGGTAGTACAAGGTGGCCTCCCATCCAAAAGGAGTTCCTGTACTGCCCAGATTATTGACTGAAGAGTCCCAAAGGTGAAGGAATGTTATTGATGCCTCACTCCTCGTGTCACTGATGTAATTTAGCCATCTCTAGCTTATCAAGTTAGGGAGTTTTCGTTTCCCACTTTAGAAGTGCAAATGAATTGTTACAATGTAAGATACTCCTTGCACTTTTCACAGCTATCCCTGGTCTCGCATTTTTGGCTTGCCTGTGAACACATCTGATTGGGATGAATTAAATGCTTGAAGAAAGTATGGGGAGAGGGGGAGGGCTCCTGCCTTAAACCTGAACTTCCCTTGCAAGCAGCTCTGCAGACCATCCTGTACATCAGCAGGCTCCAGGAGCCTCTGGAAAACCTGAGCCCTAACAGGGCTGGGTTTACTCCTGTCCCACACACAGCTCTGCCCCTCAGCTGGTGCAGGGGAGATGGGTAGCAGGTAACTTGCAGAATGGTTTGGAGTCTTTTGGCAGGCTTACTGGGAGAGAAAAACTGTGTTCCCTCTTCTGTTTCTGGCCTCCATGTGTTGTGCTGATCTTATGCCAAATGTTTTGGACACCTTGTATTTTTAACTGTGTAATATAGCTGTGTATTGTTAAAGCAAATTAGTAACTTATAGCAAAAACTGTAGAACTCATTTCTCTGAGGTGTAGGAAATGTCCTGCTTCCACTGTGTATGAGACTTTAACTCTGTACTGTCTGACAAAGATAAGATGCCGAATTTCACTTTAATAAATGATCTATCTAGCAACAAGGCCTACATTCCGTTCTGTTTGCCTTTCTGCCCTTGGCACTGATGGCTCCACAGCCAGTGGAGTTCTGCTTTGTATGGATGTTGATTTTTTTTGTCGGGCTTCCGTCTTTTCCCACCCACCTCCCCGGGGCTGAAAACTCTGCAGACAAAGAGCAGAGAATGGCACTGCTGACTGGGAATGCCAAGCCTGGAGCAGAAAACTCAGCTGATGAGATAGTCTGTGACAAACCCCGTGTGGGTTGTACAGGTGCAATTCAGGGAGTCTTTTGAACGCAACAAAAAGACAACTCGGAGAAAGGACGGAGGTTGTTGAAGAACCGCATGACCTCGCATTTTGGAGAGCGTTGGGCTTTTCTACGCTGGGGATTCCAAGGCGGAATCTGCTCAGAAGTCTTTTTAACATGTGCACAGTGAGAAACTGAGGAACCAGCAGATTGACCTGATGAGCTGAAAACTGCACATCCTTCTCTGTGCACCCGGCTGCCGTGTGAGGGCAGTGTTAGCTCAGGAACACGGGAGGTGGGTGCTCGGCAGCTGCACCTCCGAGCCCGGGGCAGCTGCCGGGGGCACCAGGGCTGTGTCCCCGTCCCAAAAATGCCTCCTCGGCAGGAGCTGGCTGTACTTGTCAAGAGACCGGAAGCGGGATTATGCTGTGCTGGGATGTGGAGATCATAAAAACGGTTTGTTTGGGTTTTGGGTTGGGTTTTGGTTTTTTTTTTTTTTCCCCCCTGGTTGGACGTTGAAATTGAACACGTCCGATCCGCTGCGTGAGCCGCCCTTGCGGCCTCCTCGCAGCCTTGATGGAAACCAGGCATCACTTCTGCTCTCCCCAGCAGAGAGGGCAGCACAGAGGACTGGGGAAAAAATGTGAATGTGGATTTAATGGTTTTGTGTCTTAGAGATGTGGTTGAGCAGGAGGAGTGTGTGGGGGAGAGCCTCAGGGTGCTTTTTTTTTTTTTCTCTCGTTAATTTATTTATTTTTCCTCTACCCAGTAAGGGATAACTGCACAGTTCCACCAGCACTCAGTCTCTGCCAGGAGCTGGAGTCGATTTCCCACCTCTTACCCTTGCAGGCAGTGCTGTTTTCTCCTGTAAGTACTTCAAAGCCCCCACAGTGTGCTTTTACTTAATTTTTGGGGAACGTTCTGCAAGACCTGTTCCCTTTACGTATTGCAGGAAGCACTACATGATCACCACAGCACCCTCAGTGGGGAACACCATGGTGCTGTGGGGAAGAGGGAAGTGTCAGGCAGCTGAGATGGCTCTGCTGCTTCTCCTACCACAGGTGTGGACTGCCAGGGACCAGAGAGCACAGTGATGGGCACCCCATCAGCATCCCACTAACCCAAACTGGGACTGTTAAGCTCTTCCTTGTCCAGTCCACCTTTCCAACAGAACCAGGTTGGTTTTTTCCTGGATTTTCCACTTTCCTGGCCATAAACCCTGACTCCCTTGTAAATGCAGAGCCCTTGGTTCACTACTGCTAGCCTTGATTCACCTTAGCCCTCTCTGGTTCTCTTTTCCTGGGGATGAAAAGCAGGTTAAAGGCCTTCACTGACACAGTGATAACACTGGGTACTAACAAACTACAGTGCCAGGGAGATGCCATCCCTCTCCAGGCTATTCCTTGGCTATTCCTTGTCTTCCTCCCTTCTCTCCTTTTCCTGATCCTGTCTGCCCCACTCCCCTCAGCTGCTCATCTTCTCCAAGTCCTTCATCACTCCCCAAGGCAAGCCAACAAAGCTATCTCCACAGGGGCCTTCCCACCTTTTTATGCCACATTCTGAGAAATCTAAAAGATCCTTGAAGGCCTTGGGTGTGGAACTGTGTGGGTTCAGCTCTAAGCAGCTGCCTTGGTTCCAGGGCAGTTTGTCAGGTGAGCTGTTGAACACAGCAGCCCAGGCTCGAGTTTGAGTCAAGCTGATGAGTCCCAGTGCACAGCCTGCCCTCCTCCTTTCCATCAGCCACAGGACCAAAGCAGCGGAAGCCAAACAGTGGAGGTGAGCGGAGGAGGGAATTTCGGAGTTGACACAAGCTTTGTGCACCAGCTCAGACTCGTAACTCCTTCCCACATCGCGGCTTGGGAAGGAGCTCCTGGCCAAGGCAATTAAACCAGCCTGCTCTGGTCCCCACTTCCCCCTCGGCTGCTCCTGTAGGTCAGTCACAGGCCATGAGAATTTTGTCAAGGTAGCTCCAGTCTAAGGAAAAAAGAAACCTTTTCCTCTCAATCCCTCAGCTTTCAACCACCGGTGACGCCATAAATTCCCCTACTTCTCTGGTTACTGTAAAGTCTTTCAGGGTGGTCAGGATCTGAATTCCTCATGCAAAAGAAGAAGCAGGGGAAGAGGAAACTGCAAGCAAGGACCTTCCCTACCTCAGGGATCTGTCACAAGGACTCAGCAGGCCTCCAAGCGTGGTTTCTTGCTCTGCAGTCTCTCAGCTCAAGCCTCCTGGGTAACTACCCCTCACTCCCCTCTCACCAGTGAACACCCTCCTCCCAGCCTGTGCTTCCCACTCATGCTCCAGCAGCTCCATCTGGCTCCTTGGCCCCTCTGATCTGCAGGTTTGTTATTGCACTTCAGCTTTGGAGTGATCAGGAGAGGCAGAGCTCATCCAGCATCACAGAGCTGTGGGGATGGCACCGGGTCCTGCTGAGCACAGTCCCACAGTCCCTGCCCTGAGCTGTACGGCACTGCTGCTCCATCAGCTCCCAGCCAGCTTCCATCCTGGACCTCAAATCCGGCTTCTGTGCCTCCCCATACTGCCCAGCTTCACCTGAGGGCTGTGCTGAGATGTCGTGGGAGAAGATCAGTGGAAAATCGGCAGCCAAGTGTCAGCACTGCCAGAGAAGGTCCTTGCTAAGGCGATTGTTCCACTGCTGAGCAGGACGAGGACGGGTCATTCTGCAGAAAGCCGTGGTGACCATGGCTAGCCCCACCCTAAGCACGTGAGTCTTGTGAAAGGAGTAAATACACACTTCTCCCAGCCCTCTGCACTGGGGGAAGGGCCTTCATGGAATAAAGGAGCAATGCAGCTTGGCTTCAGAGAGGTAGGGGCATGGGATGGATCATTAGTTTGAGGGACAGTTTTGTGGAGATTGTCCCAAGGAGCAGGGTTCTCGGTCTTCTCCCAGCACAGGCAGCTGCATGGCAAAATATACCCTGGGCAGAGCTCAGTGCTCAGTCCCAAGCAGGTACTGCCATAGGGGTGAAAACCCAGTGAGTTCGGATTTGGTTTAGAAAAGAAAAATAAAAGCAAGAAGTTAAAAAAAGTTAGAGTCTTCATCTACCTTGTGGCTCCAGAGTCTTCCCATGCTTGGATATAATTTCTACAGCTATGGATTCGAAATGCATCTTCTCTTCAGATGTGTCTCAGAGTCACGTGACTCCAGGAGCACAGAGATTTTAGGAAGAGCTGTTGCATGTCATGAACTTTCCATCGGGGGGGGAGGGGGGGGGAGCCTCAGTTGGATAGAAAATCTTCCCACCTGAGCAATGCTCCCAGGAGACAGTCTGACTTGGGAGCCAGCAACTGGGCTGAGAGGCTCTGAGTGTTGGGAGAGGATCAAAAAGCTCCCCTGGCAGTAAATCTTTCACCTGCCATGTGACTCACTGGGGTTTGTGGCCATTCCTCCGAGGTCGGCCCCGGGTCAGGATTTCTCCTGTCTCTTTAGACCCCAAACCTGGAGATTTTTGTCTTATCTTTGACGCCATCTTGACACCGAAAACAAATTATGGCCCAGTTCCCCTTACTGAGCGGGGCTGGGGCTACCTTAAATGTCCTGAACGAGCAGGCACTTCCTTAAGAGCAGTAATTAGTGGGGTGGGGAGGGGGCAAGGACTGGGGGTACCCCTGGTATGGGGCTGCCCTTGTTTCCCTGCTTGGCATGGCAGGAGGGCACATCCCACTCAATCCCATCCCATCCTACTCCCTCTGGCCCAGCCCTGCTGCACACTTGGGCTCCAGAGAGGCCAAGCAGAGGTGGGGCTCTCTGCTGCTCCCTGCCAGGGTGGTGTCCAGAGGGAGTTGCCCTTGTCCCATGCCCTCCCCCCCCCCCATGTGTCACCGGCTGGGGTCAGCCCAGAGGGGCCCCCTGACAGGAGGCAGCAGCGCTGGCCCTGGCCGTGACCTTCGGGATGACCTCGAGGGAGTCCCTGCCAGGGCTGGGGCTGGCTGTGCCTCTCAGCCCGAGCCGGGACATTTCTGTGCTCACCCCAGGGAAACACCCAACAGCAGCATCACAACTGAACGGCCGTAACGACCGACCTGAAACTTTTTTAATTAGGTTTTTCTTCCCATCTTTCAGGATCATTACACCGTGCTCTCCTCTGCTCTGTGCCAGGGTTGTGCTGTCTGCCTGAACCCAGCAGCTGTTTTGGGGCTTGCAAATCCAGCCTGCAACCTGGACTGCATTCATGGGTAAGTGGGTGGCTGGGGCTGGGTGTTTCTTTCCCCCCACCCTTCTTTTTTTTTTGTCAGATTGGTATTTTATTTGGCTCCATCCTGTCTACCGAGCTGTCCAGTGTAACCCTTCCCTTGCTGCTTCTGAGATAAGAATAGGCTCCCCCGAGATCAGATAAACAGGCCCATAAATACCTACAACAACAAGAAGCAGGGTCTGGGCTTGGCAGAAAGGGAGGGGAAAAACAACAACAACAACAAAAAAAAAGGGCAAAAAAGGAGCCATTCCTTTGCACACCAAACCCCAGGGGTGCAGAGCGAGAGGTGGGAAGTGCCCGACAACCCCTCTTCCCCCAGCACTTGCCCCTTGGCCAGGGCAGGCCTCCACCATCCCTCATGGCTGGATTCCAGCGGCAGGGAACATGGCACGTATGATGCTGCCCCAGGCCAAGCGCTCCCGGTGCGCGTGTGCTTCTGTCCAGGCAGCTGCCGACTCCAGCCGTGTGCCCGGAGCGAGCTGCTTCCCAACGGCATCAAGTTCACGGCAGGGTCGTGCCGTAGGTGTGTGCAGGACCACCTCCCCTGACCCATGAGCTAGGCCCCTAAATAGCCAAAAACTCCAAGCTGGTGGCCAAACCGTTCTTCTTCCAGCTACTTCTGGGGCAGGGAGCACCGGGAGCTCTGCCGGATGCTGCAGCGAGTTCGCTCCCAGCCGCTCCGGTTCGCTGCCAGAGGAAGAGAAGCTGCCCCTGTGCAGGGCTCCCACTCCCCTGCAGTTCCTCTCCCTTTGGGGGTGAAGGGGTGATGCCATCCTAGGCTGGAACCAGCACTGAGCTCAACCTGGACTCCCCTTCCCGGCCCCAATGCGGCAGAGCCTCGTGCGTGGTGTCGAGGTGGGGATGAAACTCACTCCCAACAAACTCAGCCCTTCCAAAGCGTTCTGGGGAGCAGGGAAGTCCCTGGCTAAAGAAAATGTTTATTTCCTTTTTTTTTTTTACCCACTCTCCCCCAAAACCCCGAGCCAATATCTCATGGGAAAACCTCCTTGCTGTTTTCACTTGCAAAATCCCGATGGAGCAGGGGAGGCTGGAACGGGGGACACCTTCCCCAGAAGTTTGCAGCCAGCAGATAACCTGTGGTAAGAAAAGCAAAATTCCTGCGGATGGAGGCAGGACACCAGCCCAGCAGTCCAGGGTGCCCCTTCCCAGAAGCAAAGCTGGATACCCGTAAAATAAAACAGTGGAGGGTTTCGGTGGGGTAAAAGGTCTGCAGGCAGCGGGCGATATTCCAGATGGAGCCTGGTGTGCCAGGACCGAGGAAAAGATTCCTGTACAGAGTCACCCCTGCCTCACACAGCAGAGCAAGTCCCAGGTCCCCATTTAACCCTTTCCCTCATCCACTGCTGAGGGACAGCCCCGATTGGTGCTGTATGGATACAGGGATACCGGCTGGGATACTGGCTGGCACATGTAAACAGCATTGGGGCCGGATACATTTGTGGGGCACTAGATTACAGTGTTAGTGATGGCTTGGGAGCTTTTCCCTTAAAAACCCAGCACTTTAAGGGACTGTGAATCTTAACCATAAAATAGGATACTTGGGGCTGATTTTCTGTACATTTTCTTTTTTTTTTTCTTTTCTTTTTTTTTCCTGAATGAGTTTGGTTTTAGGAATGCCCTACTCTCTAACTTCACTCATGGAATTGGTACCATGCTAAACTTTTTATAGCTCTAACAAAAAAACCAAAAAAACCCCAAAAACAACAAAAAACACAAACAAACAAAAAAAAACCACTACGGGCATTGCTTCTCTCAGGCAGTCAATTTTCATCTCAGCCTGACTCAAAGAGATCAGAAAATAGATCAGGGGCTAAAGAGGCAGCCGTGCAGCGGCTCTGGAGCGAGGGAAGACTGATTCGTGCAGCCAGATCCTTCATCCAGATTTTATTACGCCAGCCAGACCCCCGAATGTTTGTGTGTCTGTCCATCTGTATTTGTACACACGCACACAGTTGTTGTAAAACCCAAGCTGCATCCCCACGGGTGAGCTGGGATATTTTTGGGGTGTGCGACTGGACAAGCAGATTGACCGACGCGTCAGCATTTTACAGATGTTGCATCATTATTTCTACACCTTTAGTCGCAACCAAAAGCTTGGTTTCAAATAGAAAATGTAAAGCTCCCTGCTGAGCTCTCAGATTAACCCCACAATAATGTACAAGTTTTCTCTGTGCTGGTTTTCTTTGCCCTGAGCAGCGGACGAGTGGCAGGGTTTATCCTGGTGTCTCTGGGAACAACGGCATAGGAAGTCAGGATCAGGCCCTGAGCCTGTGCACACACGTCTTGGCAGTCTCTGGTAAGAGAATTGTGTGTGCACAGAATAAAGGAATGAGGATTTGGCTTTAATTACTAAGGATTATTAAGGATTTGTGCCTGAGAGGTGGCAGGGATGACTTTGGGCTGTGTGAGCATTCGTATGTCTGAGGCTCGTGGTTTCCATTGCATTTGGATGGCGAGGAGGGGATGTTGCGCCTTCAAAATGTGGCCAAGGCAGCGCCTAGGAGGGGATCTGTGGGAGAAAGTGCTGCTGGTGCCAGAGCCGGGCGAGCTGCCTGGGCAGAGAAGGGCAGCCGAGTTCTGCTTCTCTGCGTGGCAGCAATAAAAGTGGTGCTCCACAGCTCACCGGTGCTCGTGCCATCCAGACACTGTAAAGGCCTGATCCTGCCACCCTTCCCCAGGCCAAATACGAGTCCAGTTCCTCTAGCGGGTCTCCTGAAGGGGTTGTAGGGCAGGGGCAAAGTTCATGCCCGGGGGCAGACTGCGGGTACACATTTGTAGAGCCCTGCCAGCTCCTGGGGTGAGCGAGCATGGCACAAATGAGTCCCAAAGGATCCCACGGAGCTGCCCAAGCCGCCCAGGGAGGAATTTTCGCATGGATCTGCCCTACAGCAGGGTATAGAGTTCAGAGGGGTCCTTAATCCCGCAGCACCCCTTGCCCCACGGACAGCACAGGGGGCCCGGCCGCAGCTGCACGATTGCCGGAGCAGGGGAAGGCAGAGGGCTTGGACCCAAGGCCGTTTGCATAAAGTTTAAATTTTATTTAAATTTTTTTTTTTTTTTTTTAGTTATTCAGTTTTAAATACGTGGTGTGGTGCGCCCGGTCCCTCGGGAAGTGGTCATGCATATCTGAGGTAGAAAACCCGGCACAGGAGTGTTCCCAAATGCACCTCTAGGTAGTTTCACCGCACCCACACGTTGGTCAGGCAGCGGACAGGGACGGGGACTCGTATTTACAACAGCAAACGAATCGAACCGTTTTAGCCCGGCCCGGGAGGGCAGGAGCTGCCGATCGCTGCTGGCAGCGGGAAGGAGCAACGATTACTGCAAACAGGGGAAGGGGCGAGGGGGGAAAGGGCTCGACCGGTCCCCACTGCCGACGGGGCGAGCAGGACCCGGCCCCGCAAAGCGCTCTCGCCTCTCTCCCGCGGAGCATCCGTCCGGGAGGGGGGCGACCGGGCCAGGTCCCCGCATCCTGCGCCTGGATGGACTCCGGGGCCGGGCCGGGATCGCCGACATTGCACATGGAGGGGCGAGCGGGGAGCGCCGTCGGGGCGCCGGGACAGCCCTCAGGGGTTCAGTTCCAGAGCCCAGACCTGCTGAGGCCAACCCGTTCGGCCCTTCAGCTTCTTCTCGCCGTGACCCAGAGGCTGCGAGTAGACCTCGGGTTGCTGCGGGAGAGGAGATGGGGAGAGGGGGGAGAAAGGAGCGGTCAGGAACGGAGCGGGGTCCCGGGCCGCCCGCCCGACCCTTGCTCCCGCCGCAGAGCTGCAGCCAGGCCCCGCGGCTCCGAGCGGCTCTACCAGCCCGTGGATAAAGAGGGGTTTTGGGGGTCCCCACTCCCCCACCCACCCGCTGCAGCAGGGGTAGAAGCGGCTGCCTTTGCTCCGAAATACTAGCGCGCCTGATCCTCCCTGGAGAGCTCCCGGGAGAGGTGAAGGACAGACCGGGGGAGGCTCCGCCGAGGCCAGTCCCGGTCCCGGGGGTTGATCCCTCGGGAAAAGCGCTCGGGAGCCTCTTCGGCCCGTCGGGAACCCTCCGGGTAAGTTGGGCGGGATATTCTCCTCCGAGTTTCCCTCCACGGATTTTTTTTTAATTTATTTTTACACTGGGAAAAAAAAAGGCTCCAGCGGAGCTTAGAGAGTTTGGAGGTTTTTTCACCCCCAGCCACGGGGCTTTCCCCGCCCGATCCCGGCCCACGGAGAGCGGGGACGCAGGTCCCGGTCCGCCTCTTACCGTCTCCCTTTTCCTCTTGTTCTCTCTGCCGTCGGCCTTCTTGAGCTCGGCTTTGAAGCCCTCGGTGTCCCCGGGCTGGCTGTCCTTGGCCAGCACCTCCATCAGGTAGGCGATGTAGCTGGTGGCCAGGCGCAGGGTCTTGATCTTGGAGAGCTTGGTGTCGGCAGGCACGTTGGGGATGCACTCACGGAGCTCTGCGAAGGCGCTGTTGATGCTCTCCGTCCTCCGCCGCTCCTTCTTGGGTCCCCCAACTCCTTTTCGGCGTCCTAGGCGGCCACTGAGAGCCTCCAGCCGCCCCGGGCCGGCCGGGCCGTACTCAGCGGGGCAGTAGCTCGGGCTCTGCCCGGTGAGCTCGGGCGTCCCCTCGGCCGGGTTGAGCACCCAGCCGGGGAAATAGGTGCGCTCCTGGTGGCACCGCGCCGCCGGCCCGAAAAGGAAAGGGTCGTGCAGCATGTGGTGGTGATGGTGGTGGTGGTGGTGCTGGTAGCCCCCCACCAGGTTCATGGTCCGCCCCGCTGGCCCCGGGGGCCGCTCAGCAGCGCTCCATGGCCGGGCGGGCGGCGCTCCCCACCGGGCGGGCGCGATGGGCAGCGGGGAACGCGGCTCCGGCGCGGGGCTGCGGTGGCGGAGGCGGCTGTGGAGTTTGGGGTGGGGCGGCCGGGGTTTGGGGTTTTTGGGTTTTGTTGTTTGGTTTGGGTTTGTTGGTTTGTTGGTTTTTTTTTAACCCCTTCTGGAGCCTCCCGACCCTGCCTTTATATAGGGCCGCGGCCCCCCCGCCGCGGAGCCAATGGGCAGGGGAGGATGCGCGGGGGCCCCGGGGGGAGCGGGGCGGTGGAGGGGGCGTGCGCCGCGCTCCGGGCTCGGGGGTTTGGGCTCACACCTCCGCTTGCCCTCGCGCCCCGCCTGCTTGCAGGCAGAAGGGGATGAGGAGGACCCGAGGGGGACCCCAACTACCGCCCCGGCGCGCTTCCATCCCCGCTCCCGGGGCGGGGGTGTCCGAGCCCCCCGAAAACGGCCGCGCTTCGGCGGGGAACGAGAGGCGGCAGCGGGGCGGGGGAGCCGCGGGTGTCCCGACCCACGACGGCCCGGGGGCTTTCTGCTTCCCAAGGGCCGAGTCCCCGCTCCCCACGCGGGACAGGCTCGTCCCCGTGGGAGTGGAGCGCGGGGAGGCGGCGGGGCCGGCTGGGCAGCGGGGAGCTCGGGGCAGCACCCGGGGAGCGGGGGGAGCCGGGGAGAGGAGGGGGCGAAGGCACCAAAGGGAGAACGGGCTGGGCAGCCCTGGGTTTGAGGATGGCAGGGATGGGGTGTGGGCTCCCTCCCCGTACATGGGGCCCACGGCTGCTCCGTGCGTTGCACAGCTGCACACAGATGTGCACTGCACGCATGTACAGCACACACACACGCTGTGCAAATGCTCCCTGCACATGTGTGTGGTTCCACCACGCCTGTGTGCTGCTCACAGAAATACACTGGATGTCTTTCTCACAGGTACCACAGAGGTGCTTCATCCACTGCACAACTCTCCGTGCTGTACACACACACCACGAATGTGTTACACGCACACATGCACACACTTAACTGCACCCACATATATGACATACACCAGCAGCACAGATATGCTGCACACACAATGCCACCACGTGTATATTATGTACAGACACGTTGCACACACACATATCACACATGTGGCGTATAAACACACGTGTGCACACTGCAAACCTGTCCACAGACACTGCATGGACACATAAATGTATTAAAACGATACTATCCACACACAAAAACTTATTTAAGATAGGAGAGTGGGGACCTGCCCTGCATTTCCCTGTCACAGCCTGGCCACGAAAGGGCTGGGGGGAGCCCGCTGGGATCGGGATCTTGTATTTCACCGCAGCTCCCAAACCCAAGCCCAGCGTGGGGCCTTGCAGTGGACGTCCACATCCCACTTGTCTCTGCACCCATGGGAGATGGATTCCCAGGAGGACTTCACCCCCAGCCTGGCTGGGTGGGGTTGGGGCCGACCCCTGCTCTTGCCACAGTGACTCCCAGTGAGGACAGGCTGGGCACGGCGGTGGCGATCACAGCACGGCGGGGCAGGAAGGGGCTTTGGGCCCGAGGTATGTTAGCGATTAACGGCGCTTTCCAGCGATTCATCTTGCAGCGGAGGGTGGAAACGTTGGAGGGTTGTTTGCAGGCGCTTGTATTAATCATCCGGGCTAACACACCATTAACGTCCTCCTGCATTTTAAAGATGACAAATTTTATTTGACTTCTCTCAATCACGGTTCCCGGGTGGATTCGGGAGCCACTTAAATGCCTCGGATTTTCCATCGTTAGTTGTTACAAGGCGAGTTGCAAAGGCAGGAGGCTGGGGGGGCCGGGGCAGGGTGCAAGCGGGTCTCCGGTTCTGCCGGGCCCTGGCGTCTGGGGGGGAGCGGCCGTGCAGGATTGCCCAGCTTTGTTCCCCCCGCTTTGTTCTCAGCTGCTGCAAAGCCCCCCTTCTCCACCCCCTTTAAACAAGCGCCCTCCAAACATTTGCTAGTGATTACTCTCCCGTTAGAGTCAGCCCTTGGGTAGGGTATCGTGTCCCCGAGTTCCTTCATAACTCCCGTGGCTGGGTGGGATCCCCAAGCCCAGCTCAGAGCTGGTGGGAGCCAGTGCCCACCTGGGTGAGGTTCAGGGGTCTCACTTCGTGCCTCACCCCCCGATGCTGGCAGATTGTCACTTGTGGAGCCCTGCTCTCCCAAACCAGCCAGGCTCCTTGCTGAGCTTCTCCCCAACCCTGTAAAAGACCTGATCTAGTAAACAGGTAGGATGGAGTCTGTGCCACCTAACCCCACCTCTAGAAAACACTCCTCCCAAAAAATACCCCTTTCATCCCCCTAACCCTTCATTGCACAGGCCACTCACACCAACATCCAGCTCAGAGCTGTCACCTCAAGCTATGCACCAGAGCCACCTCCAGCCTCTGGCCACTGAGCCATGTAAGCCCAGCCCAAACCTGGGCATTATCTTGCTTTATCCACCCCTTGACAGAGGTCCCTGCACCCTGTAGAGTTTGTAAGTTCTCAGCTGAGCAAATAATGGGACCAGAGGGTTGATTTTCCTTTGGAAAATCATTCTAATCTTTCTTGTTTTAATAAAATAATGAAACCAGAGCCCTTTTCGTGCCGACACCTTCTAAATCAAACCAGACCGCCTTTGTCATGGCGTCCAAATTTAGCACGTCTCAAACTTTTGGTGAGTTTCTTTAATTTCACATCTCCCCACTTGCATGGGGGAAAGTGCCAGGCAGTTCAGGCTGGGCAATTCGCTGGCATGGCAGGAGGAACCATGTTTCCCTCCACCTGTTTTCATTCCCAGAGAAAGGTTTCCTGCCCCATGGCCAGGCGATGGTGAGGGGGCCAGTGCTGCATGTCGGTGTTATCCTGGGTGTCCGTGGACCCCGGCACCCCGACCCCAGCAGGAGCTACCAAGCTCTGAACGCATCCCCTGCCCCGGCACAGGAGCTGAGGTTTTGGCCCCAGCCCCTCAGCCACCTCCTTATCAGCGCCCGGGGAGCGGCAGCCCCGGGTGTCCTGTGACTTTGACGCCAGCTCTGCTCCCCCCCTCCGGCTCCCTTATCTAAATAGGAGCGTAAATCAGGGCCTTGGCAGATGCCCTGGCAGGACAGGGACTCCATAAAAAGGGGCTCTGCTCCAGCTCTGTTTACATTGCAGCCCCGTAAAATATTCCCCTTGTCTTCCTTGTTAGCATCTCCCTGCAGCATCCCGGCACCTTCCTGCACCCACATCCCCCCCTCCACCCCAAGCTCCACTGCAGCCCTGGGGTGCAGCTCGTAAAATCCCATCCCCAACACCCCACAGCCCCCCATCATGTCCCCCCACCAGGTTATTCCCAAGGTACCTCCACACCGGCCACTGCCTTCGATTCACTCCTCAACCGCCACAGGCACAGAGCAGGGTTGAGCCAGCTCGCCTGGGCAGCTGGGTTGTGTCTAAAGGTGCCCCTGGGTATTTATAGCACTTGCCTGGAATAATACAATAATAATCACTCAGCACCTTCCTAACAGTTCTGCTCCTGGAGGCCTCAGGGGACAGTGGCAAAAAGCTTTGGGAAACTGAGGCACGAGCAGAATCTGCTTCAAGGAGAGGTGCAGGAGGCTGCTCTGGGGGATTATTTTCCTCCTAGTGATGTGAGAAGGGAGAGAACCTGCAGAAGTGAATGAAATCAAGTTTGGTCATTTTGATCAGAAATGAACTCAGTCGTGGGGTCGTGACCAAGGCTGGGTAGCAGAAGCCTGCTAAGAGCATCCCTCCTCCCTGTGAGGGTTTGCCACGCGTGTCCTGCTACACCAGCTTGGGTGTCATAGAGGTTGGGAAGTGTTGGGGCACAGGGGAGCTCACACTTGCTGGTGCTTGTGCACTCCAGTGCCCACACGCTGCCTGAGTTCCCCAAACTACATCACTGGGCTGTTTGATCCTGCATCAGCATCACAAAAGCAACCCAAGTGGGCTCTGTCAAAGCCCCACCAAAGGAGAAGGAGGAATTGAGGGTGAACACGGTGGTGTGGCTGGATGCTCCTGTTCTCAGCAGCACCTTCTCTGCCCACACACCGCCCATACCACCCCTCTGGTGACATACAGGATGACTGCAACCATTGCCCCTCAAGAAATACCATCTATTTATGGCCAAACAGCCACTGTCCTGCATGGATAAATCAAAAGGAAAACAAAGCCTTACGGAAAAAAGTATTAAATTTTCCATGTACTCCTGAAGGGATGCGCCAGGCACTCACTGTTTATTTTTTGGGCCCTCTCTTTGCTAGTACTGCAAGTGACATTGTGTTTACAAAAGTTTTTATGTCATCAGAGCGAAGTCACAGCTCAGCTTCCTCTCCTGTGTATTTTATGTAGATGGATGTGTCTGTGAGGAACACTCAAACTAAACAGAGCACTGGTTTATAGGAAAATGTATTTATTTGAAAAATCGTAACTCACAATTTCGGCAAAACCGGGCTCCACATTTATTGCCGCTAATGGGGTGTGGCGGCCGTAAATTAACCTGGAAAATTGCTGCGGCCGTATCAACAACGGCTCATTGTGCTGAGGGAGCAGCCGGACCAGCAGCTCCCCAAAGACGGCTCATGTCAATTTGCCATTGGGTTTGGATGCAAACAATAGGCAAAAGGGAAGGGAACATCAGCCTTTCCTCTGGCTGTAGGAACCAGCCCCAAAACTGTTGCTCCAAGCTGGCACGGGTGCCCCGAGTCTTACTTAAAACAGTGCTTGATCCCCTGTCTCATTGCCAAGGAAATCAGTGGAAGAAGGTTCTACCTAAAGGGAATTTATGTTTATATTACATTACCTGTCACAGACACGTAACTGGAGATAACAGAAAATCCCAGTCCATGAGCTCTGACTGGCAGCTCAGGTGAGCGTGGAGAGCTGGGCCAGTTGCTCCCTGATTGACCTCTCTTAATCCAGGAGGAAGTTTTGCACTGAGGCAGGAGCGATGCTTCTACCCTGAAACCTCTTCTTTCCCCACCCAGATTCCCTGCTGAGACCAACACTGGCCCCCAAAGCCCTGGGGCGAGGTGCTGACCCTGGGGCAGAAGGTGCCACTCATTCTCCCATCCTCAGTCCCCTGCCCTGAGGCAGGGTTTGAGGGCTGACATGGGGTGGCCCCTCTCCACTCGAGGGGAGAAGCAGAGAAGAGCTTCCGGGTGATTCAGGTCCCTGACAAAAAACAGCACCTTTCCCTCCTCCAGCCACTTTCCACTCCCGAAGCAAATTTACAAGGGCTCTAAAATGTCCTGCTCCAGGGCATCAGCCAACTGCTAATGGCTGGGGATTGGGAAAGACATTTCCTCAGTGTGAGAAGGATTGCATAAGCGCTTATTAAGGCAGCTCCTGGCGTCTTCATCGAAAGCATCTGGTTTGGGACATAGCTGGAGACAAACTGCAGGGCCTGGATGGGTAGAGCTGCTTGCTGCTTCCAGCTTTCCCCTTGGTCAAATGTGGGTGCAGGTTTGGGTCATCTCGTATGTGCTGGTACAGAAAGGGAGGTGGGTCATGACATGAGATGAGTCTTTCTCCCTCTCCCTCTGCTCTCCATCTCACCCTGGTGGTGCCACTGAGGGGACTTCTGTTCACACCTTTTCCTCTGTTGGCTCCTGCCTTGCATTGCTTGGCAGGAAGAGGCACATTTTGAGCTCAGGGCCCTTCTGACCCCAGGTACTGCAATGCCCCACATGCATAAGGTCATGCTGACATCACACCTTCCTGGAAAGAGGGGCTTCCCTCCTGTCCCACTGGCACTGACCTGGCTCGTTCTTTGGGTCCTTCCTGTCCAGCACAGTGTTTGTGTGACATTGCAGGTAAATGGCTTTGTGGTGGGAGAAGGCTGGTGACAGTGGCCCAGGCCACCAAAATAGGTTGGAAAGCTTTTAATAGGGCTCTGCTGTGCCAGTCTTGGTGTGATGTGCTGGCCCTGGGGAACAGTTGGAGCCAGGGAACAGCATCCTGCCCATGTCCCAGTATCTGTACTTCCCACCTCTCTCTCCATGCAGATCCACCTGAGGGTTTTAATTCATTTTGTCCCTAAGTTTTTCAGGGAAATTCCAGTTCTCATCGCACAGAGCCTCATGCCAAGTCCAGCTATACCTTCCCAGTGGTGCCAGGGTACGAGGATGGGGAAAATTAGTAGTGCTTTATTATCCTGGTTATCCTCAGCTCTCCCAAAATCCCAGGTCTTCTCTCTGCTCAGGTGCAGGAGTTACTCCTCACTCCCATGAGAGCAGAGGGGCTGGTTTTCCCTTGGTTTCTCCCATTGCATTCCGAGATGTCCGTGCAGCTGCCAGGCCAGACATCAGGTTACAGCAAGAGGCTCGAGACGGGTTTTCCAAAGTTGGATTTTTTGCCAATTGACATAGTTTTAAGAATTAACAAGCATCTGCTAAGACTTTCTTTGTAACTGAAAATTATTTGGAGGCTGGGGGTTTTAAATCATTTTATTGCTTTTTCCCACCCTTTTCCCCCCTTTTCTGTACAGGGGAGGTGGCAGAAGCAAGAGTACAATCAGCATCAGACCAGGGCTGCAAATATTTTCCCTTTTAGGATGCAAGTTTTGGGGAGGGGACATGGTGGGTGGGGAGCTGGGGGTCAGTTATTTGTGTGGTTTCCCGGGTTTTGCTTTATGGCCCCACAAAAAAACCCCACAAACCAATAAGCAAACAAAAAGAAAAAAATAGAAACAATCAAGTAAACAAACAAACACAGGGGAAAGAAGGGGGAAACTGGAGAACATTTTCATATACAAACTTGCTGCTGGCCACGGAATATATGCAGCCCTTTGCCTCACCACACTGGCTTTTATATAGCTGACAGGGTGCCACCATGGACATCGTACATCCTTGCTTTCAGGGAGTCACAGGATGGAGATGTGCTGTGAAAAGTGAATCCAGACCTCCAAAGAATAACGCTTTTATTGTATATTTATATATACAATAAATATGTGACTCCTCCTAACATGCTCTGGAGGAAAAAAACTGTCTGAAATGGAGCTTATTGGAAGGAAATAAATTGCTCCCGTAAAAATGTTGATCCCTCCCTAATTCTCAAAACTGAGACAAAATAGTTTGCTGTGAGCTGAAGACATTTCTGCACTTGGCTCCTGGTTTTCCAAGAAGAGCAGGGAACATGAAGGAAAAACAAGCCTTCCCCATTAAAACACACTTAAGTGAAACTCCAGTTTTCTCTTAAACTTTACTTGGAAACATTTGGAGCAGCTTCGTGCGAACCAGTTCTGCCCTTTGAAAAGCCATTAAAATAAAAACCACCCAACCCAAAACAGCCATTTCTTCAAGAAGCATCTTGTTTGGACAAAGGAGGTTTGT
Organism: Myiozetetes cayanensis; assembly: GCF_022539395.1. NCBI lineage: Eukaryota > Metazoa > Chordata > Aves > Passeriformes > Tyrannidae > Myiozetetes > Myiozetetes cayanensis. Next base: position 9,650,769 of record NW_026087378.1, on the reverse strand, counting down.
TTCACACTGTAAATCCTAACGCTCCCAGGGAATTGTGGTAAGTGTGGTGAAACCCGCCTGGCAGTGGAGCTGCTCCAGGGATGTTTTGCGGGACGTGGACAAAGCTGGTGGGTGCTGTCGAGGTGACAACCACTACTGGCATTTCACCACAGATTGTCCCAGCTGCTGGAGTATCTCTGACTCCAGCACAGTGCCTTTCCATCAGGATAAAGGTTTGCAGGGGTGTGTTGTGGCAGGGAGAGATTTTGGATCAGTGTTTGGCCCCATTCTGACCTTGTCCCAGCACTGCTGTGGCCTCTCCAAAGGGCCCATTGCATGCAGGCACTGAGGACACTCACTCCAGGACAAAGAGAAACTGTTTGTTCTTTAATGAGGTTATAAGGCCCTTCTCAAAGTCCTTTTTTTCCTCACAGTTGTTACACCTAAAACACAGGAAAAAAAATCAGTAATTCCTAACCCAGCAATATGCACACCCCCAGTCCTGACACTGTACTTTTTATATATTTAAGTGTACTTGTGTATGTAAACAAAAATGTTGATACATAAAAATAAAATAAATGTAAGTACAAATATAATTGTATTTCTATTTATTATTATTGTAAATATAAAGATAGATATATATATATAGTGTATATATAGTGCTAATGGCATCAGTCTGTGATTTAGACACAAATATTTCTATCCCAGGGTCTTTGGTGATGAATTTTTCCTGTGCAGCTGCCCTCCTTGTGCAGCACCCCAACCCAGCCAGGCCCTGCCCAGGCGCTCAGCCCGACGCCCGTGGAATTAGGGAGAAATTATTACTCATGGATTTGAATGAACCTTCCAGTTTATGAGGGGAACTGGGATCCTTCTGGTCGGGCGCTCCTACTCGCCGTGGCTCTCCAGGAGGAAGCTGGCTCAGCTTAATCCTCTCGGTGTGATGCCGAAATAAGAGGGCAGAGAGTCCCTGGGGTGGGGGGTGAGCGCCTGGTGCAGGGTCCTCCCCACCCCAAGAGCTGCTGCCCCCACCTTTCCTCTGGAGGGGAGAAGAGGCTACACCACTGTGAAACCGCAGCTTCAGAGGGTGGTGGTTGTTTCCTTGAGCCGAAACGGCAAGAAACATCACGTCTGAAGATGACAGGCTCGATTTGCAGTGTCATTAAGCAGAGCCGAAACCCTAGATGGGCTGGGTCTCCTGCGAGCCCTACGCCTGCTTCCCGCACCGCCCCTGAGCTCTGATCCTGCCAGATAAAGGCCTTCGAGGGTGCATTTCCCTTGCTCAGACCTTGTTTTAATTCCATGGAGGCTGTTATGCAGTATATGGGATGAGGAAGTTTTTTCTCCCCCTCTCCCACTCACATCCACAGGGGATCAATGTGCCCCCAGTCACACACCAGCTCCCCTACATGTTGTCCCCCATGTATTTGCAGGGAGTTCCAATAAGCACAAAGCACAGCCCTCCTTCTCACCAGGAAAAAAGCTCTCATTTCCAAGCTGCCCATAGCCTTGAGATCTCATGGAAACAAGCCCCAGGATCTGACCCAGGGACGGTGTGGTGAGGCTGGTGTGAGCTGCATGTGGACAGCAGGACTGGGAAGCTCCACAAAAGCCCTGTAACCACCAATTAATTGGTTCTGGCTGGGGTTATGAACCCCATCCCCAGTTAAAAAGAGGTGCTGTGACCCCAGTGTGCTGGGTGTGGAGAGCAGCCACCAGCCAGGTGAGCTGGGCTGCAGCGCTGGGCCACACCAGTCGCTTTGCTAGGCTTGTGGACACCAGCACCAAAACACAAATCAGTTTTTTAATGAACACGGATGCTCTGGGCTCTGAGCAGCCCCTGCCCTGGCAAGCAGAGAGCTGGGGGCAACAGGGCTCACACGGAGCTGGAAAGTGAGCAGTGGAGCTGAGTGTGCCGCCCGCCTGTGCCGCGTGAGCCGGCTCGGAGCACAGTAGGAAAAAATACCGCAATAGGCAAAGCATCTCCCATTTGCCCCTAAGCTCTGGCTCTTCCTGTGCTGATAACAAGCCCAGTAAATCTCCCTACAGCAGTGAGATATTTTTTTCCCCTCTCTTGCCCTTACAGCCTTGTCAGACAGGGCTGGCTGTGGGAGCCGTGACGGGGCTGCCCTCCTCACGCCTCTGTGGAGAAGTACCCCAAAGCTTGCAGCTCTTCGAGCATCCCACAGGTCTCTGAGCCCTGCCCTGAGGTGCAGGAAGGAGCTGGGTGCAGGCAGGAGCTGTCTCCTCTCTAATTGCCCCCTGGAGCCCTGTGGCTGGGCCGCTTGCTGCTATCTGACCATCGCAGCTGGTGCTGGGCTGACTCAGGTGAGATGCAGAACTGATACAGCCCCTCCACCCACACTGACAGAGGTGCAGGGCAAGAGTGGGGGAGGAAAACCTGGAGAATGGGCGTCCAGAATCTCCCTGGCCTTAGTGCTTTGGCTGAAATGGGGAGCTTGGGCAGTGGGTTGGCTCCCATCATCAGGTGGGTACTCAGCCCTGGGCTGGCTGAGCCCCAATCATCAGCTAGATGGTGGCTCATGGACTGTGACCTGGTGCATGGCACTGACCTGGGAGAGCTTGAGCCTGCTCAAACCCAGGCAGGATGTTAATGTTACTGTTCTGAAAAAGCATCTCTGGATCCACTCAGCAGCAGGATGAGGTTTACTCTACCTGGGAGTCACGATGGGACCACAGAACTAACTGTTTCACATGCAGGAGGTGGTCACAGCACTGCCTCCCAGTTGCTCTCTGATGAGTAAGAGCTTGGATCCCTTTGTTGTCCTGCCATGCTGCTGTTCCCACCCTGCAGCCAGGCCTCTGACACCAAATCACCCACAGTAAATGCCACTGTGCCATGGCTGGGCTGCTGCCCCATTTGGACCTTCCTCCCTTCTGTGCCAGCAAACACTGCTCATTTTCCTCTCCCTCTCTCAAATCCCTCATAAATTTCCTGCTGCCGGCTCCACCAGCGCCGTGTTCCCATTAAACCTTGCAGGCTGATTGCATCTGTCAGTGTCACTGTGTGGGGCTGGAATGTGTCACCCTGTTCCAGAGGAGCCATGTATTTAGCTGTAGCAGAGCATTTCAGGACAAAGAGCTGGGTTAGATCACAGTGGGACAGTTTTCCTGCGGTGGCAAGCACTGATCCATCTCACGGAGAGGGAGGAAAGCGCCACCACTGGATTCTTTCCTATTTATTTTTCCTAAACAGAGGGCTGAGAAGTGCAAGAGTCACCTACCAGCAGTATCCTGCACTTTGCTTGAACATCCTAAGGAAACAAAATTTGCTTTAAAAAGTTTCCAAAACCCACGGGTCTGCAGCAGATTCTTTTTGCCACTCTCCCTGTCATGTCTTACTGCTTCTGTCAGGCCTCTTGGGGTGCCTGGTTGGTGGCAGAACTGTGTGTGCTTCAGAGACCCTGCTGTGTGGTGGCAAGGGCTGGGGTCTATGGCATCTGGGATGCCCACGGTGGTGGAGGAAGCAGGTACAACCATGTGCCTGCACTGCCTGTGTCCCTGCAGGGAGTGCAAGCGGGGAAACACTGGTGGTGACAGTGTGGTGACAACAGGGAGCAGCCAGCCATGATGTGCCCATGCCCACACCACACACAGCAGGTCTGTAATGTTGAGGGGAGGGCTCTCAGGTAGATATTAGATGTGCTGATCAGACATTCAGGATTAAAACATTAAATGAAATTGATCTCCTGATCATTACCCATGTCATTGTGCAGCTGCATGCAGGAAACATGGGTGCTGGGAAATCCTCCACCCTGACCATGGCATCCTGTGTCTCTGCCTGGTGAGATTTTACCCCTGTATTGGCAGGGGGTGTGTTTGAGGGGGGAAGGAGTGATGGAGATGAGGAGCCAAAGGAATGGGTGATCACCACGAGGACAGACATTCTTCTGCACCAGCTCCTCAGCAAGAGTGAGTGATCCTGAGCACAGCAAGGGACTCAACTGCCTTCTTTCGGGATACATGTCCTTGGGTGTCACCATGCCACTGGTAACAGGTTTCCCATTGCTTTTTCCCAGCTACCTGTGCTGGTGTCCTCTGGGGGGGCTCAGATGCACCAGGAAGCGCCTCTCCTCAGGGTGCTGCCCAGTGACCTGCATATGGTAAGGGTGGAAGAGACAGTCAGTCTGTGTTGCTTTGTTTATAAGAACATATTTGCAGTGATTGATGCCTGAGCTGGGGAAGTATGCTTGCAAGTGAGACTTTAAAACATGAATCAAACAATGTTTGGAATACGTACGCTGCTCTGTCAAACATTTCTCGGCGTTTGGAGTCTGCAGAGCCTGCGCGTCCAGAGGTACCAGTGCCTGCACGGAGGTGTCTGGAGGGAAAGCATCCACCCTGCTGGGAGGGTGAGGCATCCTTCAGCTTCAGCATCAGCTCTCCACACCCACAGGCTGCAGGGGGTGGGTTGGGGCCACTCGGACCAGGGGTGTGCGTGGAGGCGTCCCATTAAGTGCCGTCCATCACGGGACATTCCTTCCAGCGACGCTCCCTTACTGCCAAATTGTCCCTCGGGGTTGCTGAGGATTGAAAGCGGCTCTGGAGGACAGAGTCAGCTTTCGGGCTTCCTTCCCCTCCAGATAACCTGATTGTCCGTGGAGAGAAGAAAGGTCTGGAAGGGTCATGCTGTATCCAGATGTTTGTTAAGTGCATTAAGACCCTCAGCCAGAGGAGCACATGGCTCAGGTTAAGCCCCTGAGCAGTCCCAGCTGCAGTGCTATTAATGAAGTCTTCACTTAATCGCTTGCTGAATGCTCTCCCTGATAAAGGCTGGAGTGTTTAATAGGGGACAGGGAATTTTCTTGGGCTTTCTCTTTGAGTGCCCTTCTTGGGAAGTCCTGCATGGGCATCTCTCTGTGCTAGCATCCCCGCTGCCAGGTCAACTCCTTTGCCCATGGAGCAATGTGTGTTTCCCAGGTAAGGGAGCTACCTGCACCATAGTGCAGGGATTGTGGATCTGGTCTCATATTTCCTGGAGCTCTGCTTTCTCTTTCATTCATAGTGGTATTATCGCCTCCCATCACCCATGGAGTGGGGCTGGGCATGGCTCATCTCAGCAGAACCAGCTACTGAAATCATTGCTAGCTGTTGGAAACTGTCTCAGCTACTGTATCCCACTTTCTCCAGGTCCCAGGCATACCTTGTCTTCCCAGCTCCGAAATGGCCCTCGGCCACCACCTCACCTCACAGAGAGAATCCAGCCATGCCAGCCGAGTTGAGTGATTCCCTCAGTCTCAGGAACTTGCACACATGACCTGATGGCAACAGGTGATGTGCCATGCTCAGAGGAACACACTCACCAACAAGCCATCTTGGTGAGCAGATAGCTGGGGTGATGCCCAACTTGCCTTTCCTGGGAAAAGGATTGGCTGGGGACAGCCTGAGAGGAGCAGGTGCCAGTTGGCTGCCATTCAGTAGCCATAAATGATGTATCCAGCCCTGGATTGGGTGAGGGCATTTGTAATGGAGAGGGACACCAGAAGCTGGGCATCCCTCCAAGATGGGCAGACATGGTCTGCCTGTCCCATTCAACCATTACTTATTTATTTATTTTCCTCGGGGAATCCCAAGAAAACCATTAGAAAGAGTTCTGTTCCTCCTCCCAAGCACACCACCCTTGTGCAAAGTCTCTCTAACTGTGCACATGGAAAACTCATCCCCTGAGCAGATCCCCTTCTCGCGGGTCCGCTGTCATTGCCTTTTAGCACAGGGGAGATTTATTCACTCCACGGGTATTTTTAAAAGGTATTTTCTTTATAGCTGGGCTTCTCCTACTTAGGTGAGATTAGGAGATCGTATTTCATGACTTCTTGTGGATCCCCTTTCCGAGGCTCTAATGAACTATGGATGAGTGACCATGGTAATCCAGTCTGTGCAGGAGCTCATTAAAGTCACCAAGGCCGTTATAATAACTGGCTACATCTGATCAGATTACTTCTTTAAATCGCTGATTCCACTGGCATATGAGAGCCTGCTCTTATCCCAGCACAGGCAGCAGGAGCTTTGCTCTGGGCTCTCGCCTTGTGCGTCGCTAACAGGGCACAATTTGATTAACCCACATTGCAGAAAGGCCAAGAGATTTCCCTGCTCTGTTTTGCTCAGCTAGCCCTGGTCAGAGCAGTCAGCCTCATGTCCTGCTGGAGGAGAGAGGATGGTACATAGAAAGGTTCTGGCCATTTCCCAGTTATAAACAGGGATTTTGGGAGAGGGCTGGCAAGTGGCTGCACACCCAGCCTACGCCTGTGTGGAGGTGGTGTTTCCAGCTCTGTGCCCTGTGAAGAGCAGCCTGGAGTGGCTCCTGGCTGCCCTGACCAGCAGCTGCCAGCCCCCCTCCTATGCTTGACACCCTGAAAACCCATGGCATCCCCAGGGTGGCAGGGCTCACAGCTCCAGAGCTGTGGGACAGATTCCAGCCCAGCATCCCAGTAAAAGAGAGCCCAGAACTCTGGTGAAATGAGCTGCAGCCCCTCCAGCAGCGGGATTTGCCCTCCCACTCCACACTGAGGTGGTGGTCCTGACCCCTGCCTGTATCCCTTCCTTACTGAAAGCAGAAACAGGCAGTCCTGCAAATATCCAGAGGGGAGGGAAAAAAAAAAAAAAAAAAAAAAAAAAAAAAAAAAAAAAAAGGCCAGATCCATCTGCAAAAATCCAGGCAGAAATGTTTCTTTGTCTTGGGAAGTGTCAGTGAAAGAAATTCCCTTTGAGGATAGGTTTGTGTTTGCAAGACTTCAAACCCCTCATCTGGACAATAACAGCTTCTGTCTCGGGGAACTGGGGCCGCGAGGTACCGGCCAAGCCTGCAGCATTAGAGGTTCGGACAGTAATTAGGGCTCTGGTGCTGATAAGGGCGCAGAGCTCAGGCACCTTGGGCTCTGCTCATGCCAGAGCAGTGAGTGTGCATCGCGCCCGGCGGTTTGCAGGCTCCGGCGGCGCAGAGGCACCGGGGGATGTAAACAAATGTGGGCTGGCCCGGCCAGGGCGCTCCGGCACCCCGCGCTCAGCAAAAAGTCTGATGTGCTCAGCAGTTGTGGCAAACGCGTCCCCACGGGCAGCGAAACGTCAGACCTGGTGTAGCGTGAGGAAAAAAACGCGATTTTTTTTTTTCTTGTCTTGAACGCCCGTGCGTTGCCGAGCCCTCCCGCTCCCACTCAGCAGCGCGTTTGCCACAGGGTACCAGCTCCTGTCAGCACACACGGGTCCCTGGGGAACCGGCACACCCAAATACCTCTAGGACCAAAAAAGCTGCGTCTTGGGCTTCACAGCCGCCGAAAACCAAGGATCTGCCCTCGCCACCTCCTCAGCCCGCTGGCAGGGAGCCCCAGGCTGGCAGGGCTGGTGCCAGCGCCCTGCAGCCCCAGGCTGCAGAAGAGGAGGTTGATGCACAGGACTGCAGGCAGAGGAGGCCGCCAGGGACTTCTGATCATCTCATTAACCACGAGAACGGCAGAAAAATAATTGCTCGTGGTTCAATGCAGTCCATCTGTGTGGGATTTTCTCAATAATAAGTGCATACGGCCTGGTTTTAATGTTTTTCAACGATTTTTAAACTGAAACATTTCCTAGTGCTGAAGCCCGGGCAGAAATCAGTTCCAGCCCTGAGGGCAGTGAGGGGATTTAGAGGCACAAGTCTCAGGTTGACTTTTTAACAGGGTTCGTACAAACTATCCTGCCCATAATGCTCGTGTAATTGATGCTTTTGAATACTCCAAGGAGGCCAAGGTCCTCTGAGGCTTTGAAAGTATGTTTTACAGTACTTTCTGATGTGATATATAAAAAAACTCCTGATCATGAGTCAGGCAAGCAAAGCTCCTGAGGCCGACTTAAAATTATTTACATGCACACACACCCCTTTTTAAGTGATCACACTTAAAGCTTTTCAAATATTTTTATTCTTTTGTAACAAAACCTGATTTTTCATGCAGTTCTGATAGTTTTGGAGTAAAACCTGCCCTGCAGCTGGCTGCACGAGGGCAGGACATGCTGGCTGGCCGAGGTTGGGCTGTGCCTTCCTGAAAAAGGGTTCAAAGCTGGAGCTGATGCATCTTATTTCCCTGCAAGATGCAGTTTGAGACATAACTCTGGCCAAGCAGCAAGTGACTGAGAGGAGTTTTGCTCATCAGGACAGATGAAATGATGAGCTCAGTCCTTTCCAGATTTTCCCAGTCTATGAAAGCCAAGCAGGTAACTGGAGCATTTTCCCTGGCATAAGGGAACTTCACAGGCATCTTGCAAACACACAGAGGCTTGTTAAAACCATTGATATTAAAGTGATGCTCTGACCCCTGCCAAAATTCTGCCCTAATAATTTCCCCATTTGCTCCACCACCTTCCCCACAAAGAGTGTGGGGAGCTGCAACCCCTGCCCATCCCACTGCTCAGCCCCAGCCCCTCTCCTTCTGGTGACTGGGGAGGGAGTGAGGAATAACCCTCCCAGTCCCTTATCAGGCTTGTATGCTTAATCCCTCTTTTAAGTGGCATGGAGTTGACTGGCTCCCTTTCCAGGGGCATTGCTCAGACAGGAGCAATGCACTCCATGAGGGTCATGGTGGCCCCCCTGGGCCCCTCCGTGCCTGCACCCCCGTGTGAGGTGCCAAACCTCAGCAGCAGTGAGCCCTGGCTGTCTCACCTGGCTCTTTCTGCTCAGGGCTGCCTCCACGAGACAAAGCAGATCCCATCGCCCCTGTCCCTGCTGTCCTTCCCATTCCAGAGCTCCCATGGCCCACCCCAAGGACCCCCTGACAGTGTGGGTTCAGCACCGAGGCAAGGGGCTATTTTGGGGAGGATTTTTTTCTGGGCAACCATTTGAAAGCTTAAACAACACAGAGTCCCAATCTGGCCTGAAGCATTTCAAATATGCCTCTCTGTGGGCTGGAGCACCGAGCCTGCCTTAAGTGGGCAAGGGATTTAGCAATCACAGCCTCCCATCGTCCTGCCAAGGGCACAGGAGCACAGCACAGCTCTGGCCACCACAAAATACTTGGTGGAGGTTGAATATTGCACAGTTTTCCACCTACCCTGAAACACAGAGTGGGAAACTGCATCTGAGCTCGAGCTGTGGCACCTGCCCAGGCCAAGGCTTGAGTGGAGCTTTTGGTTTGGTTTGGTTTTGGAGGAGGCCCTTTCCAGCTTTTAACCATTTTTTGCTCAGTCCCTTCAAATCACAGAGTGTGAACTTAGGGCAGAGAAAACACATCTCCTGGACATGGAATAACAAGTTATGTTTTTAAGTGTCACTTGGCCTATCTCAACCCATACCCCAGACATCCAGTCTTGCCTGAGTTGCTCAGAGTTTGATGAAGATTTATAAATGATTTTGCTCACGCCCAAATTTACACCTTCTATGGTGAACATATACTTCTCCAACTATTTTTTTGCTGTGGATGAGCAAGGGCACTTTGGGGCATGGAAAGGAAAGAGTGGCAATGGGGTTTTTCGCCTGCATGGCTTTGCCAAGGTGAGAGGACTCCATGAGCAGTGATGTGTCCCAGTGCAGCCCAGGTAGAACCCACAGCAGGGACATATGCTGGGAGCAGGGTGATCCATTCCAGAAAGGAGGTGGCATGCTGAAAATGGGGTGGCAGGCTGGAAATGGGTGGCATATGCTGGGAAAGGTGTGATGCATGCCAGGAAGAGGTGACACACTGCAAATGGGGTGACACATACCAGGATGGGGATGGCATAGACTGGGAAGGAGGTGACACAAGCCAAGATGGTGGTGACACAGATTCTGGAGAGAGTGTGACAGATGCCAAGAACAGGTGACACTTGCTGGGAAGGAGGTGACAGACATTGAGAAGGGAGTGACAGACATTGAGAAGGGAGTGGCACACGCCAGGGAGGGCACGATGCTCATCAGGACAGCAGGGCAGGACCACTCATCCCGGCACAGCAGCTGCAGATGGCACAGGGCAGCCAGGCCATCACTGGCGTGCAGTAGCATGGCCAGGTCCTGCAGTGTTGGGCCACCTCAGCTGTCACACACACGTGCCCACGTGTGGAGCAGCCCGACATGGAGCGGTGCATCACGGAGCCGTTTCCCTGTGCCCAGCAGCAATACCCACCTCCGGTGCTCGAGCCGTGGCTAATGTCCTTTCACCGTGTATTATACAAATAATATAAATAACTCCTCCTCGGACTTCAAACATGCCACTTCAGATGTATGGTGGGAGATTACAGAGTTTGTTAAAGCTCAGGTCTTCAATCATCTGGGCAGCTTCGAAGCTGCTCACTAAAATACAGATCAATGCTTCAATTTTATGGGAGGCCTGTCCCATGTGACCAGACTCAAATCCCTTATTTTATGGCTTGCTTATACATTCCTGGTGAAAAACGGTTTACATTTTGGGCCCCGGGAGCTCTCCTAAATCAGCTGCCAGGTTTTTGCAGCTGGTAGTAAAGGGAAGCGCTGTCATCGGGCTGCCCGGAGGTGAACAAACGAGCCGCTGGCCACGGGACTGACGGCTCGTCCCGACCCTGCGCCAGCTCCCCGCCTGCTGCTGCCACAGGGACGCCGCTCCGGCGAAGGGACACTGGCTGTGACACCCTGGGCACCCCTCAGTGGCGTCAGCCCCAGGGCAGCATCTCCCCCTGGGAGACTCCAAAGCTTCAGGACCTCAGAGGCGCTCAGATGAAAGGGTTAAGCCGGACTGGATGGCTGGAGAGGAGAGGGATGCTAATCCCTCGGCTCTGGGCCTGCTAATCATTTGCTGATTCAGCTGCTGAGCAAAGCCCAGCCCCAAAGCAGGCCCTCTCCTGCTGTCAGTGCTGGGGTGCTGGGGTTCAGCACTGCCTGTTTTCTCCTGAGAGCTGAGCCCTGGCTGTTCCTCTACCTTGAGAGAAGCAGTGTGTCATGAGTAGTTTTTAAAGGGAAATTTAGGCACAGATTATCCCTGGGCCATGGCTTTATCCTCTTGCATTTTCCTGCAGCGCTTCCCCCTTTCCACCACCAGCGAGCATGAGAAAGGGGGCCAAGGCACTGCAGGGTTTGGTCCCCTTGGAGGACCCTGACTCCCAGTGAGGACAGGAACCTGCCACAGTGGGACCTGTGGGGATGTTCTGTGGGGACAGAACTCAGTAGCACATCCACCTTTTCCAGCTGCATCGCCTCCCTCCTTTAATGCCCACAACAAGCTTCCAGCACTTCCTGGCAGTGAAATTCCCTGAGGTTACCACTAACAAAGTCCCCCCCAAAAGCCCACAAACCCCCGAGTTGTCGCTGCCACCTCACCTGGGCAACTTCAGCACTGAGTTATGGCCGGGACATTTGGCTCTTCCCGGCTGAGCAGAACGTGCCGTCGGTAGCAGGCGGTGGCTGTAACTCCTGCCTGTACAAACACCTCCTATCCCCGGCTCCTTCCCGACGGCACTGTGACAGAAAGCAGCTGCTTTGCCGGAGGAGGGAACTCGGAGCTGAGGCCAGCAGAGGTGGAAGGAGCCCGAAGGATGAAGGGTGGTGCCCGGGTGTGCTGATGGGGTGGTGAACCCAAGCAAACATTAAGAAACCGTGGGATGTGGCACTGTGGGGTGGGAGGATGGCTGAGCCTGGGGGACTCACAGATTTTTCTCTTCCATTGCTTCTCTCTGAGGACTCTGTCATGGGAGCAGAAAGCCCCATGGGGAGGTCTCAGCTATGCCACTCCCCAGCTGTCCTACACAAGAAGGATTCTCTCCTCATGGGATTACCACAGATTTTCCCATGGGTTGGCTGTTCCCCCAGCCTGGTGGGTGGCACTGGCCCCGCAGAGAGTGTGTAGCCTCCAGTGAGCCCCAAAGAGGAAAACAGAGCTGCAGCTTCCCAACACAGTAAATCCATGATGGGATGGTTGGATGAGATGCATCAAAAAACCATTTGGGATGAGCTCCTCCAGTTCCTGCCCCAGTGAACTTTCATGGTACCCTGATGGCATCCCAAGGAAATCCAGACCCTTTTGCTGAGGCACCCAAAGCAAGGTAAAACCAGCATCATCTCCTGACCCCACGGTGTCAAGGTGCTGGTCTCCTGCTCTGAGCGTGGCTGGGTAGGGTTCTCTGTCCCTCACTCTGGTGATGGCCAGTAAAATGCCAGGTGATCTTATCCCACCCTTATTAAACAAAGCTGAATTTTCATCTTGAGGAAAATGTAGAGCGTCCTCCTGCTTCCAGATATTTAGGGGACAGTTGGAAGTATTTTTTTTCCCCTGTTGCAAATGAGTAGCTTCATAAAGAAAAAGAAAAAAGAAAAAGTCAAAAATAGCCATATTCATCTTGCTTTGAAAATGCTGTAAATAAATCAGTTCACTCCCAGGATAAGCTCTGCCTTCTCTTTGCAGTTGACTCCTGCCAGTGCTAATTGGAGCCAATAGGCACATCATGAGAGGAGCAACCCCCTTTACAGGTAACACTTTAGGCTGGCGAGCATGTTTACAGCCTTATTTCAAAGCTTTAAGGAGGAGGGATCTGTCATAAACCCTGGTAGCTCTCGCTGAGCAAACAGTGCTGCTAGAATAGTTAAATCCCTGGCATTTGGGTGGAAAAATATAGGAAACACGTGTGTTTCCATGCGAGCTCTGCTGCTGTGCAGAGCCGGCTCTGTGGCACTGCAGGCGGACTCAGATCATGAAGTGATGAGGAGCCATCCCTGGCAGGGATGGGGGATCAGGGCTGGAGGACACTAACAGGTCTGGGTGCCCCTGAGGACCCACTGGGACCCCCACCCTGTCCATGCTGGGGGATCCATAAAAGCCCAGTACAAGGCTCAGGGAGACATGTTCCCAATACTGTGCTTCCCATAAATGAGCTCTCTGACTTTTGGGGTGTCTGGAGATAGTGATCTAGAAGAAAACCACTCTTCCCAGTCAATGGAGGAGCTAGGTGTTGATTTGCCTTTTAAAAACTGGGGGAACTATGGAAGTGAGTAAAGATATTTTCAGGATTGCTTTTATCTGAAGAAAATAAGGAGACATTTCCTGTGGTAAAGATGTCGATGAGGTTTGTAGGAAAAGCTCTGTGCAGGTGTTGATGAACTGTGAAGGAGCTGTGCTCTGGAATTGGGATGGGAGGACCACGGCCCCCATCTGCCATGGCTGCAGCTGATGCTCCCAGTGCTGGATGCTGCAGTGCCATCCGCTCAGCCATCCTCATCTCTAACACTAAGTGCAAATAATGAACTAAGTGCAAATAACTAGCAATAAATTAGATTTTCATTGCACAGACCCCCTGACTATGCCCTTTGGCAGTCCCCCCTCACACAGTAGCTAATAGTGAGGTTTCCCACCCCCTTCAGGGTTAGGACTTCTCTATCCTGGCAGAGCAGGGAGCAGGAGCCTGGCAGGACTCCAGCAGGGACACGGCACTGCCACAAGCCTTCCCCAAAGATGAATGGCTGCCAGTTTTCCTAATCCAGCCACTTTGGAAAAATTGTTTGTTCTCCTCCTGTTTGAAACGGCTTCAAAGTGGCTCCGGTCTAGACTGTGCCAAGATAAATTACAAACCTAAAGCACTGATATAAACCATAGGGGAAGGAGTCATTTGCTCTAATGTAATTAAAACAAGATATCATAATGTATGTAAGTATGCATATGTGCAGGCAGGGCCCTCCTGGCAGGGCAGCAGGGAAGGAGCAGGATGCTGTCACACTGCACCCAGCAGACATTGGACCATCCCCACGGGGCTGGGGGTACCACCCCTTTAAGGTGTGGTTGTCCACACCTCCACCACCTGCCAGCCAACCAGGCTGTGGCAGACACCGGTGACATCACCACTGCTGCTATAAAAGGTAAAGGCACAGCGCTCTCCTTTAGTCCAGTGGTGATTGGTCATGGGAATCGGTGGTGTCCATGATCCTGGCTCATGGTGGCTGGTCATTCCCATGATCCTGGTTCATGGTGGTTGGTTGCATCCATGATCCTGGTGCATGGGGGTTGATGCCCACACGTGGTGCTGGTGTGAGATGTCATTGCTGGAAGCAAAGGGGAGGGCTCTGGAAGGGTGGCAGCATGCCAAGGGGGCCCCAGGCCACGGTCATGGTAGGAAGAGAATGGTAGAAGGGCTGCCCTGCTGGAGGAGAAGAAGTAGGGAATGGGAGTCTTTCAGCACGAGGATGCTTTTTGTCAAAGTGTATCTGATGGGAATTTTCCTCCAAAGCTCGTGGAGGCATTTGAGGAAAAGGTTTATACTCCCAAAAATGTACAGAGTGAAATAAACACTTCTTCCTTCACTTGGAATAGCTCTAATTTGAGATGAACTAAATGAAATTATAAGTCATTCTTCCACTTCAGTTAAATGCAACTCAAGGGAAATAGATGGGGATCCCCTTACAGCCTAAGTCTCCTATCATTTACCAAAAATGAGGAAGGAAAAGAAAAAGGAAACAGAAAGAGCAAGCGCTGAAATTTGGGGTAAAGGAAAGTAAATAAAATTAAGACAAAAATTCTGAGTAATTCTGTGGACAAATAAATGAAGAGTCCTTGATATATGATACTTATATGAATTTAAGAGACTTTCTAAAAGTTAATGATTATTTATTTTTCACCATGACTTGGGATACAGACAAAGCTCAATGAAAGTGACTCCTATAAAGAAAAAAAGAATCAGTTACAGCAAAGCTGTGTGTCATTTTGTTTTAATAGCTGTATTACACTTGAAAATTAAGATATGTGTATGTAGAGCTGGAATTTAATAGAAGTATAAACATATGTGTATGCAGACATGTTTGTGAGTGGATATGCTGCACATCATCCCTCCATTCATTCCTGTCCTTCCCAAGGCCATGGCCATGCCCCAGCCTGGCTTTGACATCCCTTGGATCCCTTCTCTGGGTGTCTTTCCCTGCAGCAGCAGCAGTGGATCCTTGCAGCAGTGGATCATCCAGGCGCCATCTCAGCTGTGAGGTGCTTTCAGCTCCGCACTAACCACAACACAATTCTTTTTTCAGTCAGTCCTGAAATAACTTCTCCCCTGGTGCTGCCCGGATGCTGTCCCCAAAGGCGCGGTGGCAGCGCGGATGGGGCGGGCACACTCCCTCTCTCCCCCCGCCCTGGTGCCCTGGTGTGATGCCAGACGGACGCGTGTGGAGTTTCGGCTCATGCCGCAAGAGGTCTCACGGATTTCATTGGGACAGTCAGAGGAGTAAAATCCCTGTTAGCGCAAGCAGGAGTAACGCTCGTGGAACGTCTCCGACACAGGTGAAATGTGGCTGCGTCTGGGCTCTTCCTTTCCTTGGGAACAGCCCTAAATCTCCCTCCTGACAGCCCTTGAACTGGTCTCCAAAGCTAGTTTATGCCTGGTGAGACGGTTGCTTGTGAAAAGCAGATGACCCTCATCATTCCTGGCAAATTACTCGGAGTACGTTTTTATGGGATGCTTTGGGACCCCACAGGCACAGAGAGCCCATGGCCTCGGGGAACAACCTCGTCTGGGGCTGCACTGCTGCTTTTACCTTGTACCCATCGCGGCGCAGGGCAACCTGCTTGGCTCTTTGCCTGCATCCCGTTTACATTCCACAGGACACACTTTGTCAGATCCACAGCTCCATGTGGGCAAACCGTGTCCGTCCAAGTCCTGCCCATGTCCCCACTCTGGGCTGCCCCAGCCCTCCCAGCACCCACGCGTGTTCTGTGACCACATAAATTTCGCCTCGGAGCTTTGAAGTCCCGAGGAGGGGAGTTGTTGTTTTGGTTTGGGAGTGGCTTATCGCCGCGATGCTCCTGCCTGTCTCTCTCCGCACGGCTCCAGCCTGCCGTCCGTGCAGCCCCGCTGCCAGGGACCGCCGGGCTGCCAGCGCCGCCTGATAAGGATGATGGATGGGGATGAGGTTGGCTCCACCATGGCCAGCTGCTTCCTGGGAGCCAGAGCCGGCCCAGCGCTCCCTGAGGAATGTGAATTCGCAGGATGGAGAGCCAGCACGGGATGCTGAGCCCTCCACCAGCTCTGACAGTGGGTGTTGGTACCACGTGTGGGTACCCTCACATCAGTCAGGGTCCTTTCCATATCCCCTTGGCCATGGAGAGGGGTGGCCAGTGCAGATCCAAAACGGCAGCCTGGTTGTAGGACAGTGGGAAGGAGGTGCTCCCACCCTGCCTCATCATACCCAAGGTGACTCTGAAGCCCACCCATGTCCCCTCCACTGGATGAGGGCAGTGGGTGGATTTGACAGGTGACAGGGGGGAACTGCCATCGTGCTGCCAGGGTGACACCACACCTATTAGCAGCAGCCTGATGGCACGGAGAGACCTGCAGGCAGATGATCCTCACTTGTGCCAGGGAGATGCTTTCATTTAAATTCAGCTTCCTTGGGGTGGGAATAGGACTGAGGTGGCTCTGTACACCTTGGTCCCTTTGGTAGTGTGTGGTGGCTCCAGCACTGAGAGGTCCCTGGATTTAGGACATCTCAGCCAGGAAACGATGCTGCATCATATCACTTCACATCTGGATCTCCCCAGCCTTCAGAGGGGTTCTTTGCAGGGATTTTCAGAGCTGAGCTGCTGCTAATATACCTGGAGCAACTCCCTCTGTGGGTCAGCTCTTGGTTTTGACTCAAACCAAACCCAGAGAAACATTTTTGTGCAGCTACCACAAGGACCACATTGCAGTTCCTTTGCAATGCCATTCTTGCATCTCTCCCTTAACACGATTTTTCTTTGCCTCCCTCTGACCCAAATCTCCTCCCTTTTGTATTTCTTTCTCATTCCTTTTCTCCCAACCTGCACCTGGAGGACTAAATGCCTCAGCTCCCAGGTGAGAGCTGCAGAAAGCAGTCAGCCCAAATCCTCTTCCCCTGGAAAGAGTCTGGATTCAGTTCCCTCTAACAGGCAGGATAACGAAGAGCCCAGAGCATGGAGATTGCCTCTAGCCCATTCCCCACAGCATCGCTCCCCGAGCTCTGCCAAATGCAAACCTGGGATAGAACACAGTAATTGCAGTGCCTCAGTCAGACAATGGAAAAATTGGATGCCTTTCCACGCCAGCCTCATTACGAGGTTTTCTTAAATGGAGGTTGTGCTTGTAATTAAATAGCCATATCTTGGCTCCTCAAGACAGGAGGAAAAGGCAATTTGAAAATGTATTAAAACAGAGAGTTTGGCAATTCTCCTGGATTTAGAACAATTCATGGATTTAAATTGTTCCATTTCAAATATGTGTGCTTCCTTTCAGTGGAATTAAATAAAGATGTGCAAGATGGAAGGAAAGCAGTACTTTTCTGAATACTTTTCCCTCTCTGGCTATCAAGGGAAGGGGTAACACTGGGCTCGGAGAACTTCCTTGGTAGCAGTGTGTTTTCTGGGCTGCTCTGTGCAGCTGATACTGTGGCTGACTCAGCTGATGAGTATAGGAAAGCAAGAAGTCCTATTAATGCCAAATTTTCCAAAGTCTTTCAGCCTGGCTTCTGGTTTTACTCCTACCTCCTACACTCCCTGATGTGCTCATGCCACTGGTGGGACCAGCTCTCCAAGCACGAGCTGTGACTGTCTGGGGATGGACAGGATCCTCTTCTCCAGCTGCTTTTCCTGCAGGGGTGCCACATCAAAACCAATAAAGGTTGCTAATAAAGAACTCCTCGGGCACCCTGCCTTTGTACGCCCTCCTTGATTTGTCATGAAACATTGGTAATACCATCATTATACGAGTTTCCACATCCACAGGGAGAAACTCATGAGATATTTGAGAACACTTCAAAATCTAACACCTCTTTTACTCCAAGAGAAGAAAAAAAAACACCCTTAATTTCTCTTCAGACAGCAGCTGTCTTGCTGGGAAGGTTTAGCTCGGTGATAGCAGCCAAACCTCCTCACTTGACCATGGGGAGGAATGGGCATCTCCAGGAGACAGTAACCCTTTTGCAGAGCATTTGCACATCTTTGGCTGTTTGTACATTTATTAGTCATTTATTTTAAGCCCAGGTAGCTGAAAAATCCTCTCCCTGCTCCCTCTGGCTCCTCTGGCATCACGTGTGTGTGTGTGTCAGTGGCCAGCTGAGAGGTGAACAGCAGATGAACTATGAGATGACTTATTCGGGAAGCAGGGAGGATGGAGGAGTAGCTTGAATCCAGCCCAAATCCCGAGCTCTGAGGGCTTGACATAAGCATTTAAGCCTTTGGTTGGGATCTGGTGATAGAAGAGGGCTGGAAAGCACATTTCTTTTGTGGTTAAAGGTCCTTTTGCCAGTCCATAAATCCAGAGGGAGGTCCGTTTATTCTGTTTACTGCAGTTACCTAACCTGTGAGCCTCTGTGTAAATCATGGCAAGCTGTGATTTAGAGGGGAGCTGGTCTCCCTGTGGCATGTGCACCATGTCCCTGCTCAGACCCCCAAGCAGGCAGCTGCTCCTCCAGAAGCAGGGAAGATAAGAGCAATAAATGCTGCAGGTCCCTCCAGCGCCACTGCCACTGCATTTGGTTTGGCACAATCACACATCACTGTGAAGTGATGGAAGGATGAACCTGGGCCCAAATTATGCTCCTTTCTTGCCTTATTTTAAGGAAGCAGCAGGCATTTCCCAGAGCTTCCCAGCTGCAATGTCCCATTTCCACCCTGTCACCCCAGGGATGTCCAGGAGCTGCTGTCTGATGGGGCTTGGCCAGACGAGGAGGTGACCAGACTGATAATACCTCTCCCCCACCCCAGAGTGCCCTGCACCCAGCCTTCCTCACCTGAGAGGTGCTGACTCCCCGAGCTGAAATGGGCTGCCAGATAAGGGAATGACTCCCAGATAATGGCGCCAGCTGCTCCATGTGAGCCTCCCCGGCCCCTGGGGAAAACTGCCTGTGTTATCTGTCTGTAGAGCAAGAGGAAGAGGAGGGTTTGGACAACTGAAAGGGGAAAAAAAAAAATCACTTTTGAAACTGCAGCCCTGGTGCATCAGGCCTGGAAACACAGGTTTGGTGATGGAAGAGGGATGACACAAAGCTAGAAGACTGTGGACAGGGAGACAGCTCACCCTGGGGGGAGCAAGCCCCCAGCCCAGGGGGCTTCCCTGCTTCCCACAGCCCTGGCTCCATCCTCCAGAGCCCCTTCAGCCCTCCCTCTGCCTCCTCCCACCCGCCTCCATTAAGCAGCCACAGGATTCCCTTGGCCTTCTCCGCTAGGACATTGCTGCCAGTTTTGATGCTAACCATTGCTCTCTCCCGAGCCCCCTCCGTTTCCAGGCTGGAGCAGCACAGGGAGGGATCAGCCCAGGTCCTTGCTGTTTAGTCTACCGATCAGATTGGTGACGAGGAGTCTGGCAGCTGGCAGAAAGCACTTCTATAATCGCTCGGATGTCGGCTTCGGGCTGCTTGGCCGGTGGATCTTTCTCTCTTTAAATCCTGGAGCAGGGGGAAGGGGAGGGTGATTGGCAGGGAGGTGGGTGAAAAATGTTATGTCTCCGGCACTGAAGTCTGGGCAGTTGGAGAGAGCTCCCTGATGATCTCAAATTAGCAAGATTTGGGTGTTGTTCACTGAGAACAGTAAAGACAAGAGGCAGCTGGGCAAAACAGCATCCTCCAGGCAGTCTGGCGTGGATCGCTCCACTTTCAGGCTGGAGAATCCTTGGCTGGACAGGCAGCACATGGCTCTGGGTGTGCAGATGTGAAGGCAGATGGGAGTGTGCATTTGAGGGCTCCTGGCAGGAGGGTGATGGTCTGAGAACGCCCACCCTGGAGCCTGTGGGTCCCTCCAGTTCCAGCTGCAATGCAGCGTGATGTCCTGCCTCGATTTCAAGGCTTGAAGTGTGGAGGAGCCCATGTCTCATGTCCATCAACAGATGAACCTGGTTTGCTGGAAACCAGGGCCGTGTTTTTGAGCAAAAGAGAGGTCAGACCACTTTGCTGTGTGTAGCATCACTGGGAGGCACACCAGGGTTGCCACGTGCTAAATGAGGAGCCCAGATAGCCAAACCTCACTCAAAGTCCATGTGTCATCTGGCTTCAGCTCATGTGAGCACTCGAGTATGCAGGCAAAGCAAGTGACCTAGGGTGGTCGTCAGGGTGCTGGGGTCCCTCCTTTGAACACTGATCAAAGTGAGCCCGGTGGGCTCAGGGCTGCCAGCTCAGGCAGGGATGCAGATGCTCAGAGCAGTTGGTGCAGCAGAAGGGATGACAAAGTGGATGGTCTGACCTGACCAAAGAGATGGAGTTTGTTTTCTCTAGAAAGCTGGAAATGGAGGAGGATGTGATAAGAGTGTCCCAGGATCTCCGAGACAACAGTGATCAATCGATCTCAGGGTCAGCTGGAGTTGGGACAAGATATAATCAACTTAATTTGCAATGAGAAAGCTCAAAGGTCAGATATTAAGGCAAATGATTCAGGCACCATAGGTTATGGGATGGGTGTTTTAAAACCAAGCTGGACAAGGCTGTGGGAGAGCAGTCAGGTGCAGGTGTGGGGTTTAAAAGGGCTTTAATTCCCTGAGCTCGACGGCCAAGGATATCCTTGTCCTGCACCCCTGGCTGTCCTCATTCCAGCAGCTCTGTCTCCTAATTGGCTGGACAGGCTTGACCCAAACCATCCATCCCTCTGCCACAGCACAGCCTGAACTACTCAATATCCCCTCGGCAGCTCCTGACCTGCAATGGGACAGGGACCAGTGAGACCTCCCCAAGCCCTCCCTCACCCTGTGGCTCTGCTCTGAAGGTGGCATTCCTAAGCCCCAAAGAGGGAAACTCGACGGCTTTTAGACACTTACAAGCTATTTTACAAGAATTTTCACGCTATTTTCTAAGTCTTGCTTTGGGCTGGTGCCTTTTGGCATTTTAAAGAGAAAAATTATGAGGAGGCTGAGGCTTATTAAAATCCAAAACTCGACCACTCCTGCAAAAACAACCCTGCTTGTTCCAGGCTGGCTTTTATGGCTGTTATATGTGTGTGATGAAAACTGGCTGGGGCTAGCAGCAGAGTGGTGTGGCTATTGCCATATCCCAAACCGCATGTTCACGGGTGTGTTAGTGATTTGCTGAAGCGCTCTGACTTTGGAAAGGTTTCATTCAAACAGAGAGGGGGAACAGTGCTTGCTTGGGGTTTCGTGGCTCTTTTCATCTGACTTTAGATCTCTGGTTAAATAAGCAGAATTAATCAAGATTAATAAAAAGAAAAGCACTTTCCTCCCCTTTTGGAGGCTGCAAGGAGCACGCACACTCCACAGTCCCCAGCTACTGCAGGAAAGCTCCCAAATCCAGCATCTCTCCAAGCCCACGTTCCTGCCCTCATCCTTTTGGTCGGTGCCTGCTGTCTGCTGGTGACTAAGGAGGTTTATCTGCAGGGCTTTGCAATCAAAGGGCTGCGATAGGCAGGGAAGGATTAACCCCAGAAGGGGAGGAAAATCCTTCGCCGCCTCCTGCTCCATACATCAAACACAGCGGCTCAGCTGCAGCACAGCCCAGCAGTTAATCACGGAGGAGCCCAACCCTTTGAGACAGGGACCTGAGATCTGGCTCCTCCAGCTCCAGCTGGACCAGCATGGGACCTTCCATGTACCTTCCCAACCTGTCCCAGCCCTGTGGCTCTCACTGGTGCCCATTACCCTCCTCTGGGATGCTCTCCTGAGTCCCCCCTTCCTTTTACTCCAACCTGCACATCCTTGCATACCAGCCCAGCCCTTTCCCTCCAGTGCCAAGTGCTGGATCACACCCACTGCAGGCTGGCAGCAGTGTGATGTCCCATCTGGGCAATGCCACCATCGCAAATGGAACTGTGCCACACAGTTTCCCCTGGATGATTAATGCCCACCAGGACTTCAGAGAAGCTCCCTGGGAGCTGGATGTGTCAACAAGAGTGTGCACAGCTAACACCATGGGGCCTTGCTGAACACAACCAAGAGCAGCTGTAACATCCTTCTGGCAGGTGAGCATCCCTGAGCAAGCAGGGCAGTTTGACAGGTGGAGGAAAGCTTAAGGGAGTTTTTAAGGGTTTTGCAGCCAGAACAGTTTCCTAGAGGAGGAAATGGCCATCCACGTCCAGTTCACAATCCAATCCAGAGGAGGCAGCCAGGCATGCATGAGGTCTTTTAATTTGCAGTCACCTCCAGCTTAGCAGGAAACAACCCTAGGACTCTCATGGTAGCCTGGAGGGGAATAGCCAGCCCAGCATGGGGGATGTGTGCTGCCACTCTGGCACTGCCGCCTGGGAAGCCGTTCAGTGATGGCCATACCACTGGAGACCCGGCAAATCCCCTGCCTCACTTGGTACGTGATCCTGGCAGCTGATTTTCACTGGTCATGGAAAGGAGCAGCGCTGGAGCGAGGGCGCTGTGCTGGGCAGGAAGCAGAGGGCTCTGGGGCACAGGTAGAGCAGGCAGGCTGGCATCCCATGGGTGCATCCATGGGGTGGTGGGGCAGGACCCCTGGGGAGGGCTCTTATTCACGTCCGTGGTGCCTGCAGAGCAGCACAGGGCAGTGCCAGACCCGTAAGTGATGGGAGCTGACAGCCAAGAGGGTCATCCCGGCCTGTCTGTCCCCCTGCTCATCCGCAGTGGGAAAAACTCAAGGAGCGATGCGGGGAATTCCCTAGCACGGGGATGACCATCGCCTGGTCAGATCATCCCCGGGCAGGAGGTGACCCGGGACGGGACTCAGGAAGGGGGTCGAGGCAAGCCGCGAGTGGAGCCGCAGTCCACATGTGCCACCCCCTGGACACTCGGCGTAACCGACTGGAAGCCTCCGATCCCGCGGCAGGAACCTCCAGGTCTGGCTTCTGGTGATGGGACAGGCACGTGTTTGGCATTCCTGGGACTCATCTCCCGTTACAACGGGACACAAAGGGGCTCAGAGAGGGACCCCTGCACGAGGAGCGACTTAACCCTCAGCACTGGCAGCCCTCGGTGCATCTTCCCCGCTGGGCTCTCGCTGTTTGTGGGGGAGTGGTTGGCTCTCCCATCCTTGAGGAGTGCAGGGCACAGCAGGATCCGTTTCATTAAATTATCTCCAAATTTGCAAAGAGCGCGAAACCTCTGGGCTTTTCCACCTTCGGATTTCTGGCAGCCCAGTCCTCTGGGGTGTAGCTGTGGTTGGAAGCACCTGCCGTGTCAGTGGAGCTGAGATTTGGGGAAACGAGGGGAAGGAATCGGCTCCCACGGGCCCCGAGAGCAGAGGACACAGGAACAAAAAATTGCCTCTTTTGGGAACCCTTAGAAAATGGGATTTCATATAAGTTTATTGCACATGCAGACATTTGCACCTCTCTGTACACAAAGGCTCTTGTAGAAGTGTTGCTGTCAGCCTGGCACTGGTAGAGCTGTGGGATGCTGGCTCTGGGAGCTGAGATGTTATCTCTGGGATGTCCCAGACAGAGCCAGGGCATAACAACCCGTACTGCGCTGAGGACACCTTGCAAACGTCCCAACGTGTTCCTGGGATGGAAGCCAGGCAGGAGGAGACTTTCTGCTTCCCTGCTCCGGGCAGCTGTTTTTCAAGCAAGTATTTCGTCCCCGCAGGACAAACGCTTCCCTTTGGAAAGAACGAAAGGGCTGGTTTTCGTGGATTTTGGAGGAAAGGGAGATCCCCTGGCTGAGAAAAGCAGTGTTCTGGGTCCCCCACCCGAGCCTGCGGGCGGCAGGTGGCAGCAGAGCCGGGCCGGGGCTGCGCTCCGCTCCAGGGATTGCCCTGATCCTGGGGCTTTCCTGCTTCCAGGGCTTTCCTGCTCCCAGGTTCGGCCTGGAACGAGCCAGCAGCAGCATTTCCTTCAAAACTGGTTTTCTTTGCTGGGAGAGGAACTTTCCTCCTGGCTGTGCCGTGTCCTGACTCCTCTCCCTGCAGGAAAGAAGCACACCAGTAAATTCCAGCTGGCTGCTTCCCATTCCAACCATCCCAAAGCTGCTGTCGTGACCTCGCCAGGGGTCTGCTGGACACAGTGACAGTCCAAACATCTCTCTCCCTGCATCATCCTAGGGTCTCATCCTCCCTGGGAAGGATAAGCAATTCCCACTGCATCAAGCATTGTTTTTTTCTGTCGAGAGCCTTGGGAACCAGGGAGAGGGGAAACCTCTCCCTGCCCCAAACGCTCTCTAGGTATATATATATAAAAAGCAAAGCACAAGGCTGTGAGAGCTGTAAACAGGTTTTCAGTGGGTTTTCCATGGCACTCACCATCTGCTGGGAGCTCAGCCAGAACCCATGGCAGTGCATGGCTGGCCAAAGCACCAGTCAAAGCTCTGTCTTGGCACCTGGCTCCAGCACAGTGCTGGGAGGGGGCCAAAGACCCCCCCCTCCTCATTCTCAGGATGCTTTGGGGTGCCTACTCTCAGGGTCAGGTGATTTTGTTGAGTCACAGGTCAGGGCTGGCAAGTGCCCAGAGCTGCACCATCAGCCAGATGGAGGCTTGGGGCCATGCCATCCTCAAAGAAACAGCTGGGGAAAAGCTGGAGGGCATCGTCTCCAGACCTGTGTGCTCCTCTAACATCCTACTTGGTTAAAAATAAAAATAATTAAAAACACAGAGAGAAAAAAAGAAGTCTGCTTTGAGAGCACAGAGGCCTTGCTGGCAGAGCAGCTCCTGCCAGGAGAGTGGGCACAGGGATGGGGTTAAGCTCTCCTGAGAGACATGGGTTGCAAAGCTGGGGCCAGGCCCTGATTTGGAACCATTTGGAGCCATATGATTTTAGGAAGCCCAAGCCCGGCCACAGGGGCGTATAAAGGCTGCTGCAAGCAAGTAGTGAGTCTCTGAGCCTCTGAAGGCCTCTGAGAAGGACAGGGGTGGTTGATACCAGCTGGAGATGCTGGTGCTGGAGGATCTACAGCCCCTGGTGATGAGCCACCCCTAAATATCTCTTTTTCACTCCCTAGATCTCCTCTCCCTGGAAGCAGTCATGGGGGGATTTCTCCTACAAGGCCCCAGATTGTGGGAGAGGGCACCAGCACTGGTATTGCCAGTTCCCAAAGCGCTGACCATGCAGGGAATCCCACCAGAGCTGCACGACTTCTTGGGCTGCACTAGCACCTGCTGTGTTGGGAAATTCTCCCCATCAGAGGTAGCCCCCCTCTCCCTCTGCCAGCTCTGCCTCCTGGAGTGCTGACTTATCTCTGGCACAAGTGTCCTGGGTGCCTGTGTCACCCCACCCAGCCTGGCTCCCCAGAGATGCAGTTAAGAGCCGAGGCTGCCCTCTCCTGATTACACACAAGGGTGCTGAAGCTTTTATCGTGGGCAAAGCCCTGCTGGCTCATTCCATCCCTCCGGCCTCTCCGAGTGCTCGGAGCCTGGCGGTGCTATCTCTCCTCTTCATGTGAACTGCACGCCTTGCAGACTGCCTATCTGAAAGGCACTGCTGAGCAGGACAGTGTCCCTGGCCTCTGCCCAAGGGAAAGTGCCATTTGCTGCTACCTGGGGAACTGGTTCTTCCAGGGAGGGACAGGTCCTGATTGCTCCCATGCTGGCATTGTGAGTCCCTGAACACCAGCAGCTGCTCCTGGGATGGGTGCAGCCCAGGAGCTGGATCCAAACCCTGTCCTGTCCCTGGAAGTGGGTTGAAGGGGCAGGATTGCCCTCCAGCAGCCAGCAGCCCTTCAAGAAGGAATAGAAAGGGTTATGCAGTGTGTTAGAAAAAGTTTCAAGGTGAGCAGCAGATCTCACTGCAGTTTCTTGGGAGTTTTCCTGGTGTTTGGGCTACCACACTGAGCAGGTCACTAGAGGGGTTGCAGGGAGAACAGCTTCACTAGGCAAAGCATCCCAAACAGCAGCACTTGGGGAAGCTCCATGGGAACAACTGTCACTGCCCTGTGGAAAGATGGCACCATCCCAAACAGTGTTGAATAGGGCAGTTGGGGTCACTGCCTCAGTCACTGGCTCCCCTGCTTGGACGGGGGACAGCATGGAAGTGTTTGGGCCCCAGAGAGCATGGGGAGGGGCAGAAAGGCTGGGGAGCCCTGGGAGGACATATCTGTGCTTAAAGATCAGGCAGGCGGCGCGCCCGGGTGCCTCGCAGCACCGGCGGCTCAGTGCTCCGGCCTCCGCCGGCATTATCGGCCATCGGAACAGGCTGTCACCATGTGGAGAAAGGCAGGAGGTGCCTTAATGAGGCTCACTAAAGTAAATTATTAAATTAACAGCTAAGACAGTGCAGCTGCAGAGACGGCCAGCGCTGGCACGGGAATTGCAGAGCCAAGCTGAGCAGGATGGCTCGAGCCTGCTGGAGGGAGCGCATCGGGCAAAACCGCCTCAGGACCTGCTGGGAGCTCCATGGGGGAGCTGGATCTGGCAGGTGCAGAGGGGGAGGGATATGTGTGCAGGGACACTGCCCTGGATTTTCTGCTTTCTTGTGGCCTCATCGCACCAGGCAGGACAGAAAGTCAGAAGCAGCCACTAACACGGCATTTGTCCTTCGCTGGTGCTGTACTGGGGAGGTCTCGTGCCCCACCAGCGTTTACCACCCCTGGCTGCTCTGCAGGCTCCAGCTGCCATCCTGCTCTGAGCCACCATCACATGCTCCTCCCCGACTGGATAAACTGAGGAGATGTTTTGGTTTGGCACGAGCTGGGGTTTTGCATCTTTAGGAGAGGAATTACAAAACAATGAGATAAGGCTGTAGACTGGAAACAAGCTCAAAAAACCCCATGGTCTCAAGGGTAAAGAGGTCTCTCTGACTGTCAGACTTACGGAACAATCTTGGTTTAGGATATAAATTGCTGCCAAGGGTTTCTGGAGAGCTGGAAAGACCACCTTGGCTGGTCCTGTGCCAACCTTGTGCTGACTCCACTGAAACAGAGACAAGGTGTCACAGTCAGAACAGGAGCTTAGAAGTAACTTGCTGGGGTGGAGAGGGGCAGTATGTGTTTTTCTCCTTGTTCTTTTTCTGATGATGAAGAGGACCTGAAAGGTGTCTCTGGAGAAGATAAGCTCCTCTCTGGTTCCTGTTGTTTCCACTCTGAAGTCCCGGCCTTGCTAGCTGTTGGATGAAAATATGTTTAGGAACAAACAGAGTTAGCTGAGAAGTATGAAAATTGAACAGACTGAAACACAGGCGAGAAATCTTGGCTCTGACTGCACACAGCTTCACTTTGCATTTGTTTTGCTCATAATTTAACTTCAAAGTCTAACAACCAGCCTGGCAGGAGGACAGACTCCCTTACAGGTCACTCACCAGATGAGAGAAAGTTCTCATATCACCACAAAATTGGGCAGCCAAAATATAACAAAATCCAGCTGCAAATTCTGCACTTCTGGTCTGAGATCCTTTCACCCCGTGTGGCTGGAGCTGGTCAGTCCTTGTCACTACTGCAACAACTGCCATCAGATAATATCACCAGGACTTCTTCAGTCACTGAATATAATTGATATTGCTTGATGTAATTGTAAAAATGAATGCATTGTTGCAGAACATGGCCACTGCACCCCCAGATTTGCAACTAAACTTCTCATCCCACAGTAATTTCCACTGACAGCATTGGAAG
Source organism: Myiozetetes cayanensis (assembly GCF_022539395.1). Taxonomy (NCBI): domain Eukaryota; kingdom Metazoa; phylum Chordata; class Aves; order Passeriformes; family Tyrannidae; genus Myiozetetes; species Myiozetetes cayanensis. The sequence continues at coordinate 9,623,438 of NW_026087378.1, read as the reverse complement.
TAGAGGATGTTTCAGGTTCCTGGGGTGGGTCTCTTTTCTCCTCATTGCTTGCTTGAAAGTTGACAACCTCAGGAGCTCACTGGGAAGTACAGGAGTAGAAGAAGCAAGGGCAAAAATATAAAATCATAGAAGACAGTGTCTTGCATCTTGGACTCCTGGTCCACTGGAGTGGGCAGTGGATTCAAGATCCTTCTGGAAGCTTTACAGGAGCATGTCCATGAGCATCTCGTAGTCTTGCTTGCCCCCTGGAGCTGGGAAAGCAAACATGCTGTATTCTGGGGTTAGTGAGAAATACTCTGGTTAATGCCTTTGCAGCTGCTGATCTCGATGAAACTTTCCTACAGCAACAGCTCCAGGCTGACTTTTTAAAACCACAGATGGAACAATTCCTTTCCGTTGCTCCCATCTCCAAAACAAGAGAGGTTCTCCAGCCCACCTGAGGGCCGCTAAAGAGCTGGGGATTTCCCTGCAACCTTCCAGGCACTACAGCATTATCTGACATCCCCAGCCCAGGCCTCTGCAGGGAGAGGAGCTGCGGGACAGTCCCCTTGCCCAAGGCCAATTTCACTCTCAATGACACTGTCACTCCCAGCCCTGTTGCCCCCTGTCCGCTCGGACATGGATACTGCACGTCCCCCCCTCCACAACCCTTTCCCATCCCCAGTGACCTCCCTGGGGACAAAGCATGAACATGAGCCCTTTTAGCTGCTGTGTTTGTATACACAGGCCCACTGCTGACACAGATCTCTTAATCCCCCTGCCTGTGTCCCACGGGCCGTGCTTGTACAGTGGTGGCCATGGCTGGGTGCTGGCACTGCATTTTACTGAAGCCCTTTTACCTCTGACTCGCTGATCAGCTGCTGACAGGGTGTTATCAAGAGGCTGTGGTGAGTTCAGTGGCAATGCCAGCACCCTGGCCAAGGGGACTATCCCAGCCTGACTTGGTGGCACAAGGGCAGGCTGCTGGGGGATGAGGAGGACTGGTGTATGTTGCTCTATGCTTTGGCATTGCTTTGCTTCCAGTTTATCATCTCTCCCACTTCATGGGCTTCAGCTCGGAGGTGGAGGTGGCTCAGCTCACGATTCAGCAAGCTGATGTTTCCTTTGCACCAGCAAAATATTTGGGAAAGCAAACACAAAGCTGGCAAGGCTGAGTGGGAGTTACAGCCAGAGGGCCTGGCTCGAGGTAGAGCACAATGCTCAGAGCATGGAGCTGTAGAAGAAGCAGTAGAAGAAGAACCTTGCAGTACATGCAGGAGAAGAAGAACCTTGTGACACTGGGAACAAAACAGGCCCATGTAGCAGGTAAAGGAGACCATTTCATCATGCCTGGACGCCTGAAGCAGGCATGGAGCTGCCCCTGCTTCAGCCCCTTTGTTTATGTGCAGATGTAGCTCTTGGCCAGAGAGAGACGTGCTGCCCCTCCCAGGGTCCTTTGTCACCCATGGTGTGATGGTTGGTGCTTGCAGCTGGCAACCAGGCTGGGACAGGCAGGAATTGAGTGTGCACTGCCCCTCCTCTGTGGGTCGTGGGAGGAGACTCAAACTTCATGCAGGATACCTGGCCAGGCAATTCAGCCCTACCATTCCAGAGTGGTTCTTGACAGGGTTCCTGCCTGGTTCCTCCTCCTCTGGTACCCCCAGGATGCCAATTGGAGTCTGGGCTGCTGGCTGCTTGTGCCTGGCACCAGCGTTGATGTGGCTGCAAAGTGGGAAGGAAAGTATTGTGGTAGAATGCCCAGTGCCCTCAAAAGTTGAAGGGCAGAAGTCTGAATTCTTGCACACAAAATAACAAGAAGCTTTTAACTTCTCACTGTTTCCCAGCTGTGTAACTACCAAAGGAGGAGAACAGCACCCACTGGATCCGTCCATATCCACACAGATCCACACAGATCCACACAGTTCCACACAGATCCCAGCATGCTGCCTGCCAGAGAAACACGTGGCAGCAATGTCAGTGTGCTGTGGGTCAGGGTAGGATTTGAATGGCAAAGCCTAGGGCTTTACTTTGACTGCAGAGGGGTAAAACAATATTTAAATAACTGCCAGCCACTGAAAGGAGCAGGGATCACACAGGAAAAGAGAGAATTTGTGGCCATTCACGGCTGATGGTTTTATCATTTACATACAACCTGCAAAGGGAGTGAACGAAGCTGCTGAGAGCTGTCTCTGATTTAGTATTTCATAACTTTGGTGGTTGACTCGAAGCCTTTTGGCTGTTAATTATTCTTAGGTGCCTAGAGGAAAATATCCCAGCAATTCCACCCATCAATCTTATTGATTCTTACCTTGGGTCTTTGGGAGCTTTTAGGGCACCTGCACAAGTTGCCACTGCTTGAATTAATTGAGCTCTGCAGAGCAGCCACTGCCTGGTGCCTCCCTGCACATCAGGCATGAGGCAGAAGGACGTCTGTCCCCAGCCAGTGCCAGTGCAAGGAGCTGATGGCAGAGAAACATGAGCTCCTGGGAAACACAGCACATTGCCAGCATGGTTTGTTTCTCTGTGGAAAGAGCACATCCCTGGGTAGGCTGAGTCAGGGACCTTCAGTGCTACTGTGTGTAGTCTGGACCAGGGAAGGATGGAGGTTGTCTCATCTGAAGCACAGAGAGTTTAAGGCATCCTAAACAAGGATTCTAGAACTCTTATGCCTCATTTGTCTTTGTGTCTGAAATATTTTTGCTGAAATTCCTGATGGTGGAGGGGTGGCCTGGAGGGTAAATATCTGTTAGAGAAAATATCAGGGTCAGTAGTCAACTTATGTCATGTTTTCATGAGCTCTTGAAATGGTTTAGGGGACATATGAAACCTTGGGCTAATACACCTCCAGAAAAATATACAAGGTGAGAAACTGTGATCTAGAGAAAGTATTGGTTTCTAAAGCCGATGCCATCAATAACTTGGAAATGGGGGTGTTTTTAGAATTTTTCTCAAGCAGCCAAGATTATTTATTGGCTTTGTGGGAGTCCTAAAAGAACTGTGGCTTTTTGAGGGAAAAGTTGCAGTTATAAAAGCAGTTATTTATCATTAGACAACCCCCCTTCCAATCCATTTATTAAAACCCTGCAAAAACTGCATTGCAGACTTCGGAACTTTAATTACAGGATATTTGCTCCCGTTTAAATCCAACTTCTTAACACCGGGAAAATCCACGTGGTGTGCTCTCGACACACAAACACACCTGCAGCGTCACTTCCCAGTGTGCGGAAGATGGGTGGAAGCAGCGAGGGGCCGGTGGCTCTGCAGAGCTGCCGGGAGCTGATCCCCAACCTACGAGTGCCATGAGCAGCACAGTGCCTTTGGCTGGGCTGCAGCATCAAACCACTGAGCCTGAGCCCCCTGGGTTGCGGCGTCCTGCTAAGGGAAAGCGCTTTTTAATGGTGATGAAATGGAACTCGTTAGTGTCCGCTGGTTTATTGCGCAGGTTGAACATTACTTATTAGCGTGAATGCATTCACTGCTCACGCTGATCGCTCATGCACTGTGCTAGGAGGGTCTGAGTGAATTTATCTCAGGGCCAGAGAGTATCTTCCATCTCTCTGGATCACAGGGCTGCAGATAGGACAGGCCTGTGGAACTGCCCGTGAGCACTCGGTGTGTTCTCATCCCTTTTCCGTCCCTTGCAGAAGCAGAGAGTTTGCTGCTCTGGTTGCCTGTTGTGCTTTAGTGCATGGCCCCTCTGTCCAGAGCAGAGGTGGGAGCTCTGGGACTGAAAACACAGAGCAAGGAGAAGTTAAAATCTGGGTTAAAGAAAGGGTTGTTGGAGGTGCAGAAACCTGCAGGAATGGGGCACTCTCTTCTAGTTCTGAGCTAAAGTGGGTTGAAATGGCAGTATTCAGGGTAGGGGAATAAAAGGTTTGGGTGTTTTATTTTAAAAGTACTCGAGTCTTTTGTGATGGCTACAATGTGCCACTAATAGGTGTCTGCTGGGGCTGGGAGACACCTGCCATGGCAGGGTGACAGGGACTTGCTGGCAGCCTGCCCTAGGACCCACTCACTGCTGGGACTGCAAACTGGGACTGGTATTTGGGCTTCCACTGCTTTGTGGGAGAGAATCTGATCCACAATGAAAATGTTGAGTCAGATTTTCCTGATGAGGAACTTCAGGGCAAGCTGAGTATTTTTCAATGGGAAACTGTCACGTTTTCTGAAATTGAAAATTCCCTTTTCAATCTTAGGGCTGTCACTAGTGGCCCAAAGTCCTGGGAATGGTTCTGCACCTGCATGTGCAGAACCTCAAACCTTCTCAAAGATGTTTCTCTTCTTGCAATGAGCTCTGGGTATGCCTTGAGAAGCTTTTTCCCTCTGGGTGCCAGAGGTAGCTTGATGCAGTTTGAAGCAGTTTCCCACAGTTTGATGGTCACGCCGCATCTGCAACTGCTTTGGGAGCAGGACTATGACAACCCCTGAGGGCAGCCAGGTTTGCTGGAGGGTGACACCGCAGGGCTGCTGCAGGAAAATCGGCCCAATCTTGCATGCATCCCTGTCCCTGACAATGTTTCTGCCTGGCAGGGTTCACGGAGCAGTAACAACTGCAGAAATAAGTCAAAGCATATGACTCAGGATAGGAAGCTTGGACTTTCCCTGGCAAAATCCTCTTTCTCTTTTGCAAAGCGTTCAAGGTGCCTGAGCCTTAATGTTCTGCCATCCATGTGTAAAGCTTGGGCATCTCACCAGGGAACAGCGTGACCGGCACTGGCTGGCAGCAAACAAGCTGGTCTGGAAGTGCTGGGGAGAGAAGATTCCTTTGGGAAGCACATTCTACTCAGAGCTGGCTGTTGAGGTCAGTGCAGCCCCTGGATGCAGGGAAAAGAGATGTGATCAAGAGTGTGCTGGAGCTGCTGATTTGCATTGGGGACCAGACTAGAGAAAAGTAAAACTGTAGGAAACACGTACTATGGTGACCTCCTGTCCCCAGCAATAGGCAAAATTAGGCAGGTGGAACCTGAGGAAGGGGCTGAGTTACCACCCAAACAGCCGGGGGAAGCTAAGGGGTTTATCAGTCACGTCAGCTGCTTTGTGCTCCCCACCACACACACCCCTCGCTCCAGGCTGATCTAAAGCTGTTCCCAAAGGGAAGGTCAGGACCTGAGGTAGCCAGGCCAGCAGAAATTAAATTGGGGATACTCCAGCCAAGCAAGACCCAGAGACGCTCAAAGACATTCACGGCCACCATCAAAGCATCTTTAAACCTCCAGGCCAGCACCAAAGCAGCCAGGCATCTGTGTTAAATATGCATGCCACGCTTCAGTCGAGGAGAAATAAATAAGCTGTTGTACACAGAGCAAGGGAGGTGGGGAGCTCCTGCCCAAATCACTACTCAGCAGAGGAGTTTCCCTGGAGACTGCTTCCTTGGAGCCTGCGCAGGGCCAGCACAGGGCTGGGAGGCAGCACTCAGAGCTGCTTGATGTGGTCTGGGCAGGCAGAGGGACACATGTGGGTTGGAGGATGAGGCAGAGAAGCAGGCTTGGGGGTGGCAGTCAGGTGTTTTCCTTGGATTTTGGAAAAGCAGAGATGGATTACTTCCCAGTGAATTGGGCTGCAGAAGTGCAGAGACTCCTTGGCTGCTTCTCAGCAAGTCCCTGGAGCCAAGGAGTAGAATACCCAAGTGTCGTGGATGCTGGGCAGAGCAGGGGGAGGTGGGTCCAGCAGAGGCGGGGACACTGAGGGAGGAGTGGGGCACACAGAGCTTGCTAGATGTGGCCAGTGTGTTTACACCACCCAGCTGGAGGTGATGCACACAGCTTCCCTTCACGTGAAGGATGGGTGTCTGAGAGCTGCCAAGGTGATGTTCCCTACAGCTGATGCAGGAAGGTTGCACAGACACTTCCCTCTCTCCCCCCTCGCCCCTGTATTTATTTTCTGACATGGAAAACCTGCTGGGGTTTGGCCTGGTTGGGGATCGTGAGGACACTGAGGGTGAGATTCACCCAGCTCCATCCTGCCTGGCAGCTCTGGAGCCAGGTTGGCTTTCAACCACCGCAGGCTCCTTCCCGCTCATGTGGAAGGCAGAGCAGTGTCTCAAAAGGACCAAGTGGCAGGAATGCTGTGCCCTGGATGGGGGACAGGACAGGAACACCACAGGGCTGAAGGTCCCCTGGCTGCAATCACAAGGACCCACTCCCAGAGAGGGTGAAGGTGGGAGCCTGGTTGGAAGTTGTGTAGCTCCCAAGTCATGCTCGTGAGGAGAACAGGGACTGCTGGTACATCGGGAACTGGGCTATATGGAGCACAGGGCTTGTGTTACTGCAGCTCAGGTACTGGAGCATCCCCACTGGGTATCCAGCCAGGCAGACAGCCCAGCATATGGTTCTACTGGAATTATATTTGAATTTCCTTTTTGGAATTTTACTGGCCAAATTCTTGAATGATTTTGGGATGTGACACACCCTGGCAATCCCTGAGGCTGCAGCACATGAGGGTGTTCTCTGAGCCAAGGGCTTGGGTACCGAAGGATGCAGAGAGCCAAGATGGTCCCAGTGGAGCATCCCCAACAGCCTGGGATCCCTTCTATGGATCTGCCAGACCCCTGATGGTGCTGCCCTTCCAAACGTTGTATTAAGCTCATGTTTGTTTCTCAGTTTCTTCTTTCCTTCCAACAGTGAAATCAGCTTTTAATCCTGCTCCAAACACCGGCAGCTACACACTTCAGTGCCTTGTCATGCTGATGGGTCTCCTGCAGGGATTGCACAGATGTGTCCCTGGGGCTGCAGGACATGCCAAGATTTCCAGATAAACCTTTCTGGGCAGAAGTGGATTGGCGCGGTTGCTGTGACAGGGAGGAGGCTGGGAGAGACTTGTATTGAATAAAAAAGGCACGCTTACTTACTGAGTAAGGGCCACTGTGGATTAGATAGGTTGTGCTAAATGGTACCAGCACTCCAAGCTGCCTTTTTAATGTGTATCATTCGTGGGCACTTGCACACAGGGTCCGCACTCACTGCCTTGCCAGCTGCAAGAACTGGGGGACAAACACCAGGGACATCAGTGATGATGACGAGCGAGCCGATATCCCACCAGCTAGAGATCAAGCCAATATTTTAACCTCCTCAAAGGAAGGTTTTGCCTGGTCTCAGGACATGGGAGGTAGTTTCTACCTCACCAATGTGTATAAATATCTAAAGCGGGGGGGGGAAGGGAAGCTCCACGTGAACACGAGGAAGAACTTCTTTACCATGCAGTGACCGGGGACTCTGTCGAAGCCGGCTCGGCGACTCCGGGGCTCCCCCGGTGCGTTCGCACCGGGGGAGCCCCGAGTCCCCGAGCCGGCAGCTGCCCCCTCCAGCCTTCCCAGCGCCTCCTCTCCCAGCCGTGCGGCGGGGCCGGGATATCAGCGGAGGGTCCAGCGCTCTTTAAACATCCCCCCCTCTCCGCCCCTTTCTCCCGCAGCTCGGCCGGGGCGTTGCATCAGGCCCGTGCGCGCCGCCGGCCGCCCCGCGGGGGCGCGCCCCGCTCCGCGCCGCCCCTCCCCTCGCCGGCGGCGCGCACGGGCGGGCGGTGCGCGCCCCCGCGGCAGTCGCGTGGTCCCCGCGCGGCTCCATATTGCGGCGGCAGCGGGGCTCGGGGAGAGGAGGAGGAGAAGAAAAAAAGGGGGGGGCGGGGGGGGCTTTGCCGGCGGGGCGCGCAGATGGCGACGCAGGTGGAGGCGCTGCTGCCCGGCACGGCCCCGCTGCTGCCCGCCGAGGAGCGCGCCCTGGTGCTGAAGCCGCCGCAGGACGGTGGCGGTGGCGGCGGCCGGGAGAAGGGCGAGCCGCCCATGGGCCCCGACGGCGGGCCGGCGGCGCCGCGGCCGCCCAGCGCCAAGCAGCAGAAGGAGGAGAGCAACAACCAGGAGAAGGAGAGCCTGCTGAGGGCCGGCGAGGCGGAGGACGGCGGCGGCGAGGCGGGCGGCGCGGGGCGCCGGGAGTTCATCGAGGCCCCGCCGCCCAAGGTGAACCCCTGGACGAAGAACGCGCCGGCCGTGAACGGGCAGTCGCCTCCCGGTGGGTGCCGCGGGGGGGGGTTCGGCGGGGAGCGGAGCGGGCGGTGTGTGTGTGTGTGTGTGTGTGTGTGTGTGTGTGGTGGGGTGGGCCGGGAGCGCCGCCGACCGCGCCCCGGGCGGCCGCGCCATGCGGCACACGCGGCGTGGGGCCGCGCCCGCGGCCTGCGGGGCCGCGCCGGGCCGGGGGCCGCGCCGGGCCCGGGCGGGGGAGCGGCGGCGGCACCGGCCGCGGCCACGAGGCGGGGAGGGCAGCGCGGCCCGGCCATGCGGCGAGCGGGGGGTGCCGCGGGCCCGGTGGAGGCGGGCGGGCCCGGCGGCGGACACGCGGCCCCCCCCACTCCCTCCTCTTCCTCCTCCTCCTCCCCGCTCCCGGCATTCCGCCGCAGCAGCGCCGGCAACGTGGTGGGTTCCCCGGCGTGTGCGGGTCCCCCGGGAGCGCGGCCCCGCCGCCCCCGCGGGGCCCCGTGCCCGGGCCGCGGCCTGCGGTGCCCACGTGTGCGCGGCCGCGGCTCCCCCGCGCAGGCCGCGCCGCCTTTCTCTGCCGACTCATGGCGGCGGCGGCGCCCAGCGCGGCTCTGCCCCCGCGGGGGCACGGCTGGGGGACGGGGGTGTCCCCAGAAAGGCTGCGCTGTCCAGAGCGTGTTTGTAGCCCGCTGCTGTCGTCAGCAAAAGGGTGAAGCTGCGGAGCACCATTTCCCCGCGTGTCGGGATGGGTGCTGCGCTCCCCCCCCCCTCCCCCCAGTACCTACTTCCAGTGAATCGCGACTAGGAGGAGAACAGAAGTTTTCACTAAGCATCTTGTTTGTGAAATATTTTTCCCCTACCTGCCTCTGTTAACTCTAAAACACGCTGCCAGATGTGACATCAGATTCGGAATTACTGTACGTACCGGTGTTTTGTAAGAACTGTTAGCGCCTAGAATGATGATTCATCAAGAGTTATTGATCTTTGGGAGATGGACAGCTCTGCAATTTCCACCTGGAAAGCTGTCATCTGAAGGGGAAGTGTAGAGGACAAGTTAATCGTGCTAGGTAGAAGTCTGTGTTCGGATTGTTTGGTGGTTTGTCATTGTACTCACTGACATAAGCAAAGCTTAAGAAAATCCAGGACAGCGTCGCTGTCTGCATTTGCCTTGTGCCAAACCTGGTCACATCGCTCCTTTGTGTGAAGGTTGCGTTCCATTGTTATGCCTTCTGAGGGTAACAATTCGTAGAAATAAACCAAAAAATGCAAAATTGCAAGACTGAACATTCCTGTTTGAGGCTCTGGTCTAGGGGATGTCCAGATTCATTACCAGGCCCATCAGTCACAAAGGTGTGTGAGAGATGAGACAGCTGCCCCCAAAGCAGGGGGTCCTTACAAGTTCTGAGATGATTTTTTTGGAGGGAGAGAGTGAGAGTGTGTCTGTAGCGTGTCCACCCAATTTTAGGGTAAGGGAGTAATGCTGCAACATCAGAATTATCCTTGGGCCCAGTACAGTTGTCCCTGTACTCCTGAAGGTGTTTAAATAATGGAACTGGTTGGTGGTGTGTTCTGGGACACTTGGCAGCAGCAGCTGGTTCCAGCAGTGCCCCCAGTGCTGCTACCTGGCTCTCTTCTCTTGGGTCATTGTTTCTTTTGCTGCCTGTTCGTTAGCAGAAGAGAAAACGTGTAAAATAAACACGGCTGGTGAGCTCCCACGAGAGGCAGGCTGGCAGCTGACCTTGCCTGGCAGCCCTGCGCCCAAGTACCTTCTCGCAGAGTTTGCCAACTCCTGTCGTGTCTTCGCTGCTTTGGGCAGAGGATTTCTTTTGGCGAATGCTTACCAAAAAAGATCTGGTAAATTTGTGTGAAAGAACCTGATGGTGAGGTGAGTTGTGTTGTAGTGACCTCCAGGAGGATCACCCAAGGAAAGCGACTCTTTTTTTACCCTTACAGTGGATTGAGAGCTGCTGAACTGTGGGAAGGCGCTGCTGGATGTCTTTAGTTTCTCAGCAGAGCTTAGGAAGCCTTGGCTCATGATCCAGCAGTGTTCCCAGACCAATGCTTCTGTGCTGGAGATACTAAATGTTTTTAGCCCTGATCATCCAAGAGGTAATGAGGAGACCAAGAAGTGTAGAGCTGATGACTGCTCTGTAATGATAAAGGGATCAATCTATGACTTGTTTTACAGGCTTTGAAAGCCCTAATTTTTTTTATAATCATTGTATTAATTATAGACCCGTAGAGCAGATTTAATAGACAAGACCTACTCATTCCTTAGGTATTCACCCATTCTGTAATGGTCCGTGTTGGAATTGGTGCTTATAAAAGTAAAGGCATTGAGCTCTGGCCCAGGGGAAACAGAGCCACTTCAAAGATCTTGATGAATTTCTGCTGTCTCTCTTGGAGTATGGTTAAGGAAAAGCTTAACAAATCCACCTCGCGTTGTTTTGAACTGTTTGACTTGCGACAGCTGTGCAAGTTCAGGGCATTGAGGGGTTGATTCAGGGACTGGGGAACAGGGTCCTTTTTGGCAGATCAGGATTTACCTTCAGAAGCTCATGTCTTGCCTACCCGCTGCAGTGTTTTTTGAGCTCGAGGTTGGCAGTGAAGTCAGTGATATAATAGGGTGTTTGAGTAAATGTTTCTGCTTTGTCAGGAAGGAGGACTCTTGAAGCAAAGCCTCTCCTTGCTTCTTAACCTCCCAGAAGCATGACGGTGTAGCAGTAAGTGGAGCAACCATTAGGTCGAGTTAGACAGCAGCGATACTGCTGATGCTGTAAGTGGAGGCTGAGGCTCAGCTGGAGTGGCACACCAGAAAAATTTTCCCGGTGTCCTGACAAGATGTGTGTTACGTTTGTTTTTGTGTGTTTCAGAGTGGGGGTGCAAAGATCAGAGGGAGAATCCTTTGATCCCTGAGATACACACAGTCCTGTCCTATGTGACAGGGCTTGACACTGCCGACTGCTCGTGAGGGACGCTGCAGAGCTGTAATGATACCTCATTTTTACTCTCTAATGATCTAGTAACAAGGTCTGTGTGACTGTCCCCTCGTTGTTACACGTTCTCTTCTTATCATGTAAATAAATGCAGCCAGCAGCCTGGCTGGCGAAGGCATGATGGTAGTGTGTGTGTCTGCAGTAGCAAAGGAAACATTTTCTGGCAAAACCAGCTTTGCACTACTGGCTATAAACCAAATTCAAAGTAATTTCTCCAGTTCTTCTATAGAGGAGAAGTGTGGCTTGCAGTTAAGACAGCTCGACCTTCTGGAACATGTTGTACTCCTCCGCTGTGCCCTGCACCAGGGCTGGTGCTGATGCAAGCACTGGTACGGACAGGTGTTAACAGCACCCCGTTTTGAAAACCTGCTGGATTTATTTCAAGAAATGTTGCATCAAGGCACTTGGCACTTCTTTATTTTTAAAGCCATTTACATCTTGGAAGTAAGAACACTCAGGTTTTAATGACCAGCACTGCAGTCCCTGAGCTTTGCCTGCACTAAGTTTTATGCCGTTTTTCATTCTCCTTGGAAGCACTCGACCAGTGTATTTCCTAGTGGAGATGCAGGAGGTGCTTTGATTTCTTGAGTAGAGTTTCTTGCTTGCTGTTTGGCAGAGGCACTGGGCGGATAAGCAGTACTTTCCAGAAGGCACACCTTGGTTGCTACCAGCAAGCATCAGAGGTTGTCTGACTATTGTTCAGAGAGAGCGCGTGTTGCTTTATGCCAGAGCAGAGGTTGGGTTGGCTACCGGTCCTGAGGAGAAGGCAGGGGAAGATTCATTAGCTTCTCACCCCTTGCTGACTAACTCCCCATAGGGCTTTCCTTGAAACCAGCCTCCAGTGCTGGAGATAAGATGTATGGGAAGCTCGTTTTACCTTTGGCGTGTCTTTGCGTTCAGAGTAGACGCACACATCTGCTTGCTCGGGCATCCAGCTCAGTAGTGCTCCACACACCTATTTCCAAGTGTTGGGCAATTCTTGCTCTGTCGTGGCACGTAATTGTGGAGCTCTCCTGGCTGTTTGTTGCAACAGAGCTGCTATCGCAGCAGGAGGCCTCCCCCCCGCCCGTTGCCCCAAGTTTCCTCTCCAAAATACTGTTTTGTTCTGAACCCACAACTCAACATTTGAGTAACTCTTCCCGCCTTGTTGGGGAGGATGAGGGTAACTGGAACTTGTTTCTCCAAAAAAACGTGAAGCTTAGTCTTTTCCCTCCCCTGCATACCTTTGCCCTTCAGCTTTGTGCTGGACCTTTGCCCTGTTCTGCACTATTTGTTCGGGAAGGGAAGGCTGGGGAATGCGGCGCAGCTCCTGAGAGCTGACTCACTGGCCCTGGTTGCTGGGCTTCAAGCGCCTGCTTCTGCTGTGACCTCCGGATCCAGACTGCCAAGGCATCGCTGAAGGATTCTCTCCAACCACCTTCTTACCCTCACAGCTCTTCTTTTAAGCTTTTTATTGCCTGTGGTGTCATGGAGGTTTCCACCAGGATTGCATCAGGGATCACCAGACTGGGCAGCGGAAGGACTTGGTTCAGATGTGAAGACAGAGCTGGTCCAGAAAGCAGGGCTGGGAATGGGGGCACTGGGGCTGAAATGCTCTGCTCTCCCTTCCAAATTATGACACCCGATCCTTTCGCTGTGCTTGAATAGTGTGAAATTATCCACAGGGGAATGCCAAATGCCGACTTGGATGGAGTTAGCTTGCTCTTTGCATACTTGAGACTACTTTGTAGTGAATCCCTGACACCACCTCAGTGGTTGTGCTTGTTTTGCAAAATAAGGAATGAGCATTTTAGTAGAAAGCCATGCTGTTCAGACCAGGTTGAATGTTTTAACCCTTACAGTTATTACAGCTGCTCTTACCCTAAGTCCAGTTGGGACTGGTGAGCTTTGTTCATTCCCAACCGCGATACACATTTACATTATGGCCTTTAACACGTTATTTAGCCTCTGGTCATCTTGGCATTGAAACCTTTGCTGACTTCCTACCAAGGACTTGAGTCTCCATGCTGCTAGCTCTGTCAAATCCTTGGCTTGCTGTGCACACAGGGAGCTTGGGGAAAAAAGGTGATGCAACCTTGGTGATACCTCCTGGGCTCTGCCATGGTGGTACTGCTGACTAGGCGGAGCTTTGCATGGGCAAGAAGTTGTCTCCTGGGGTTGGGTAAAGCTCTGGGTACCCTGTGGATCTGTGATCTCTGGCATGGACAGCGCTACGTTTTTTCCTTTCTTCACTTCAGTTACAAAGGCATTCTGCAGGTCCAGGTCCTTGTCAGTGAGTTCTGAGTGGAGTTGGGAGACTTTATCTCCTTGCATTGAAGTAACTGGCTAATCTGAATATCTTGCAGCAAATAATGCAGCTGCACAACTTGAGCAGGTCAGAGGAGAGGGAAGAGAAAGGCTTCAAAGAAGTTAATGCAGTGCTGAGAGAACTTACAGCTACTTGTGTATCTAGGATATGCTGATGGGTGACCAGAACAAATGGGAACTGAGTTTGGCCTTGAATAAATCGATTTCCAGACTTCTTTGTGGGGAGAGTCCTGGGTCAGGGTCGGTCCTGGATTGCTTGGCTGAAAGGAGAAGTGAGTGTGCACATGAAGGTCCCACAGCTGTGGAGTAAAAACTGGCACGAGGCATTTGGTGGAAATAGGTTTGCTGATAGCAATTCTAATGCTGTGCAAGATAAACTTTTGTTTCTGGGAAAGGTTGTGGAAATGGTGGTCAAGTGTCAACATGTTTCTAAAGGGAGGCTCATCCTGTAATTGGAGGTTTCCAGAAGATCCTCTTAACTGAACTTTTCTTCTCTCAGAGCGTGCATTTGTGCTGCAGTTTGGGGGCTTCCTTGGAAGGCCTGAGTGGTTTGTCTTTCCCAAGCAAATTGGTGTGTGATGTGTTGTGGCTTTGCTGGTCTCAATATTGCACCAGGCTGACCAAGCTGCTGGAGCCATCCTTAGCAAGTCATCTATCCCAGCTTTGGTGTGACACTCATGGTGGATTTTGCCAGGATCAAGAGCTGCTCCTGCAGCATTAAAGCTACGTGTGCTGGAGGATGTTCTGCTGAGACATGCAAGGAGAAGGGAGGAAGGGCTCTGAACCTGCTTTATCAGTGGTTTACCTTCACTGTCCTTCTAGAGCAAAGCTGACTTAGGAAGCAGCAGCTTCCCTTGACACTTCCATGTGTTTCAGTGTTGTATGGCAAAATGCAGCAGGCTTCAGTACTCTGCATGGTTGTGATTTTATTTTTATTTTTATTTTGTGGGTTTGAGTCACTGTGTTCCTTTGTGTGGTCACAAGTTGGAAGGTTTGGTAGAGTTCTCTGCTGCAGATGGCTTGGGACTGTTGGGGGTGATCATGGTGGCCCTGGCTGGGCTGGGTGCTCTGGCACCACAGGCCAGAGGGAAGCCTCTATTTGCTTTAGAAATGGTCAACAAAGGTGGTTGTTGGTGTGACTGAGGTCTTGGTGCTGCTCAGTCTGGCTCTGGTGGCACTCAGAGGTAACACAAATGCCCTTTGTTCGCTTGATCTAGAAAATGGCACTCTGGTTCCCTCCAGAGTGGGTGTGACACTCACGATGTGCTGGCGGGCACAGCTTGCCCCAGCCTGTGCTCCTGGGGAGGCACGTTCACTTCCTGCAGGACACCCCTTGAAGTGGCTGGAAACAGATCTGCAACCTTCTGCTTTAGCAGCAGAACTGACCTGCGACCTGGCCACATGTCCACAGGCACTGCTCTCCACTCCCAACTTGCTCCCCAAAGCAGCCCCAGCCTCTAATGGGGCCAAGGAGAGGCATCCCTGCCCCACCAGGAAGGTGTTGAAGGAGAAGCACCTCCGGTGCTCCGGTGTCACTCCTTTGATCTCTGGCAGGCTCTGCAGAGATCCCTTGGTGACCACGAGAGCGACAGCCAGAGAGGCAACAGGGAGAAGTGGGGGCTTGGATGGGGCTTGTGAACCTCACGTGTCCTTGACACACGAGCCAGAGTTAAATTGTGATTGGAAAGCTGGACGGGGGGCGGAAATGTGAAGCGTGTCCTTCCTGCCGGCCGCCCGACGGTGCAGCCGGAGGGGCTGTGCGAGCCTGGGGGACCGGCAGGTGGGAGATGGGTCCTGCTCTGCTCTTCCCGGCCCAGGTATGGGGGTGCAGTCCCCGGGGGGCGGTGGGAGGAGGAAGCAGAGTCTGTGCTGAGCACGTTTTTCCAGCCGAGCGGCGGCGTGTGCCGCGCTCCTGCAGAGTGACTCTGCAGTCTGCAGGGCACGGCTGCGCCGGAGGGACCCGCGCGGGGGGCTCTTATCGCTTCTGCTTTCCCGGTAGTCATTTGACTTCTTTGACTCGCCTGCCGGGTGGATGCATGGAGAGAACAGGGGGGGGGGAGGTTTCAGGGCTAGGTAAGGTAGCTTTTAAGAAGTTCTGAAACACTTGAGAAAAGAGGTGAGTTTTTTCCTGACTAAATATGTGGGGAAACAAGTATGAAATTGGAAAAACCACAACAATGAGGAAAGGGTAGAGTTTTGTTGATGGGGGAAAGCAAGAGAAAAGGCGTGTGGGGAGATGAGTGTTTTACTTGCCTGGCAACTCAGAGATGGGTATGTTGCTAAATACTGAGCACTGTCTTTAAGCAGATTATTTGTGATATATATTCGGCCTTCACACTAAGTCACATTGCCCTTTTTTTTTTTTTTTTCTTTATGACTGTGATTTTGAAATCTCCTAGTCAGTGATTAATTTACCATATCTTAGTTACCAAGCTATCTGATTTGCACACTTACAGATGACAAAGCTAGTGGTAGAATAAAAGAGTGAGAACTTGGGGTTTATAAGCAACACTTGGTTTGATAAGCCAATATTCACTTCAAGTTACAGGAAATTTAATTTCTTCAGATTCTCCGAGGTCAGATCTTCCTTTATTTTATTAAATGTTGCAAAAGAAACACTGAATTTATTCCTGCAAAACCCTTAGGATTGTCACTGCAATGATTTTTGTACCTCTGCTGTAACCAGAAGGTTTGCACTTCCAAATAGTCACAAAGTCTGTGTCAGCTCTCCTGGCCTCACAGAATGGACCTATGAAAATAAAGACCACAGTAAGAAACAGCAATGCTCTTGGCCTCCTCTAGCACAAAAAGAGATACCTAAAGGAGTGGCTGAAGCACTTCACTGTACCTGTGTACCTCCAGGGCTCCTGCTGGTAGGTCAGCTGCAAGGCTGTGCAAGTGGGCAAGTAAAGGGAAAAATAAAATGAAGAATTAAGTGTAAAGAGCGACAGCAGTATGCAGGATGCTGACAGAGTAGCAACAGATACTAAAATGTGGAGCAATGTATCCGAAAAATGTTGTTGGGAGGTTTTACTCTGACTGAAACAGAGACGATGGGATATTTGTGCACAAGGTTCCACCCAGCAAAAAAAAAAAAGCGAATCACGGAGGTGTCTCCACCACGTGCTCAGATGACAAAGCAAGAGAGTTCACTGTCTGCAATCATATTGAATTTCATTTCCCAACTCCCAGCTCAACCTTGAGAACTCGGGGGAATACCGACTATGATCTAATGCATCTTTCGAGTGCTCAGAAATCCTCGGCCACCGTGGAGGGTCTTGCACTGAGCTGAACAAAAGGGGACTTTTCTTTTGGCTTCCCAGTCTTGGGTGAACTCACCTTCCTGTTTGTTTGGTTTTTTAATTGGAGAATAATAGATGTGACATTTGCACACTGTGCAGGGAGGAATTTTCTGTAAATGACCCATGGTTTTAAATTTTTAAAATTAAACATGTAAGGACAACTGTGAAGATGATTTGGAGAAGACGTGGCAGATTACAGCGAGATAACCCTCTTGTTGGTGTTGAAACCTGAGTTGATCTAAGTGCCAGCAGAGAAGTGGAACCAAGCACGGTTGGAGTTCGTAGGGTGATTGGAAAGGCTTTGTGTTTGATTAAAACCGAGCAGATAGCCTGGACCAGAGGGAGGGAACATCTCAGACTGTGAGTCTGATGATTTGTAATTCAGTTAAGAGATTTAATTATGTTGTCTTCACTGTACTGTCTTGTGTATCCTACATCCCCCCTGCTTGGCCCTCTGCCTGCAGCCCTAAGGTAGAGAGAGCCTTGCACTTTTCCTGAGTTTTTCAGAGGGGGATTTATGACATCCTTTTCTGATATTATGAGGCTTACTCATGATAACTGATGGTTTTGAGGAGCTGGGGTAGGATCCTCTTTCATGGAGAAGCTGGATTTCTGGCTACTGTAATGGATTCTCCTGTGTAGAGAGAAGGATCTGTCCTGCCTGCTGCTTGTTGCACTGCCCTTGGGCAAAGCTTGGCTGTGGAGGCTGAACCTGCCCTTGATGTGCACGCAGAAAGTGTGTTGCAGCGCACAGTGTGACAACCCTTCCAGAGGGAAACACCCTCCTATCTCACTTTCCACAGTATGGGATCCAGTTGGCTTCTGGGCTCCACCAAAATGGTTCCTATGTTTCAACAAGAGTCTTTAAGACGTGTTAATTTTGCTTGATCGTGCCTGAAATTTTGCTGCCTGTTCAATGTCCGGTGTCTTAAAGAACAATTTGGGTAGGATGACTGTGATCGTTTGTCCCAGGCTCATGTAGGGTTGGTCTCCTGGAAGGCTGGAAGCCTCCAGCAGTGTCACTTCAGGCTTACTGGTGATTAAAGGATGTGAGGCAGAGAGCTGGGTCACCAGCTGCTCCCTGGGAACAGTAATTGAGCACCTTTAAGGTGCCTTGTACTTTCTATGGAGCTCCTTGTTGGGTTCATGATTAGGAATGTTCAGGGACTCTTGCTTGGAGC
This sequence comes from Myiozetetes cayanensis, assembly GCF_022539395.1. Lineage (NCBI taxonomy): Eukaryota > Metazoa > Chordata > Aves > Passeriformes > Tyrannidae > Myiozetetes > Myiozetetes cayanensis. The sequence continues at coordinate 9,605,710 of NW_026087378.1, read as the reverse complement.
AACAGCGTTTTTCTGCTTGTCCATTTTGGAGATGAGGGAAGGGGTTAATGGGAGAGAACACCCAGTGTTTGTTCTCTCCAGTGCAAGCACTGATAAGTGGATGAGAGAAACAACAGCCGTGACCTTCCAGTTATTCCTCGTGTGCCTGTGCACATGTGAGTGTTGGATTTACAGGACTGTCTGTTTGGAGAGTTCTCATTTTTCTGGTCAGGCTGACCAGATGCATTCCTCAGAACCCCATTGGCATCTGTGGTGCTCAGAGAAGAGACCGGGACCTTCTTCTGCAGGGGTCTCTGGGAAGTGCTTTAGCTGGACACAGTGCCAGTCCCACTGGTGCCTGTGTTCAGCCAGTGTCACAGCCCTGCTCTGGCAGTGCTGCTCCCCTTTGGTCTGGAGGAGACTGAACGTCAGCATTAAGGTACTAATTTAGTGTTGGTGTGAAGTTAAAGTTACGGAGCTGTCTCAGACAGGTAATGCTCTGACTTAGGAATAGGTAACTTTTTTTCTGGAGGTGTTCCTTTTACAGCTCAGTGATGCTGGAGGTTTTCATTCCTTTTCAAGTACATGAAAATAGTAGAGACCCCACAGCTGAGCTTCACCAAACACACAGCTGTTTATACACTGAAAACCTATTTCAAGCATTTGTTTCCATGTGGTTTGTGGGAAATTAATGTTCAGAGCTCACCTTGACTGTAGCTCTTGAGCTGGTGCAGGCGACAGCGGTGTCTGAGAAGGAACCAAACCTCTCCTCTGAATGGAGAGCACAAAACCACTTGCTGGGGTCTAGTGGGCTGGATGCCCTCGTGGAGAAATTGATGTGAGTGCTGATAAACTCTTTGATAGATTTTCCTTTCTCTTGCACAGACCATAGGTAGTGTCTTAGGACTTAACCAGCATCAGGTTAGGATTGATCCATCTGTCTCAAGCTTCAGCTTCTCTTTGAGAGGGGGTAAGGATACTTCCTACAGTAGGTTAGGAGGCATGGGAGGTGTTTGCTCGGACCTGGTAGCTCGATAGGGTTGGGAAGATCTGGGTGGCTGAGAGCTGGACCCTCCCCGAGCCTGCTGAGCAGGTAACAAAGGAAGGGAACAGGAAGCAAATGAGGTCTCAGGAGGGATTTAATTGGCCATGCTAATCTTTGGGTTTGGGGTTTCTTGCTTTGCTACTTTTTCCTAATAAACCTCGCCCCCTTCTCTGCTGAGCGTTTCTTTGAAGAGACCTGTAACTGTCTCGGGAACCTGTGCAGGCAGTGGCTCCTCTGAGGGGGAGCCAGATGATAGAGGTTTGAGCTGAAATGTTTTGTGGGGCAGAGAAGAGATTCAAGCACCACTGGCCTCTTTGCAGCATATGCTGGACTATGTAATTTGGACTTTTTCCCTCTCTGGATCGTCCCTGCTGGGCAGCAGGTCAGGTTAGGAGAGGTACCAATCGATCCTGCCGTCCACCAGCACTTCCCTTCCCAGTCCCTGTCCTGGGCAGCCAGCACAGCCCTGCAGCTTTCAAGCCACTGTGATCGAGTTCTGGTCACGTCTCTGCTGCCGAGTCCCCGCGTGACCTTGGAGAGGTCATTTTTTTTGCTGATGTCCGAGTCTTTTGTCTGCAAAACGTGGAGGATGATTTGGTTACAACTTCACAGGTCGAAAGCCAGAACAAATCAGCTGGTGTCTTCCTGTAGCAGTGGGAGTGTGGATGAGCCCCGTGTCCCGCTGGGAGCGGCTGAGGAGCTGGCCGTCACCTCCTCTGGTACCTGTGCATGCAGAGGCGCGGCCTTCGCTCAGCACACCGGTACCAGTCAGTGTGCTTTGGTGACTGGCAGGTGACATAAAGCACTCTGAGGTCTGTTTCCCCCCCAGCTTGGAGAGCAGGAGGGTAATTGGAGCTGGTTCCTGCTGGTGCTCCGCCTGCGGCCGCGCGGCCCCTCGGCAGTTATGGCTGCAGGTTGCTGTAATAACGAGTCAGCGTTTCTCTTGCGTCAGGGATAATGAGCTGCTCTTCAGCCGCTGCCTCCTGGGCCCTGCCAGGAGGAAGCAGTGTCCATGGTGGAAAAGGGGGGCTGGGGACAGGCAGTAGGTGGTGGATGGGCTTCCTGTGAGGGTATTTGGGCTCAGCACTGTGAGCGTGATTGGTGGCGGAGCCCCCTTGGCAGTGAGCTTCCACAGGGAGTGGGGGGAGCAGTGGAGGGGAAATGGGGGCTCACAAATGGGGTAACCTTCCTGGACCTGTCCCAGATACCTGAATAGCAGCAGGAGCCAGATAGCCCCTGGGGAGGGGGTATGTGTGTGGATGCATCAGCTTTTCTCTTTAAATGCCCCATTTTAGCATACGGGCTCCTCTTGTGTGTAAAAATACCACCAGGCAAAAATTGAGATTCTGTATCCACCCCCCAGCACCACCTAAAATCAGGACAACTGCCCTCAATTTAGTTATGTCTCCTGGGCTTTTTGTGCAGCAGCTCTGGGTAGTGGTGCTCAGAGCAAGCACCCCTGTACCACATCTGCACCCTCACTTGGTGGTCCTGAAAGGGATGCTCTGTGCCTGTCTTGATGCTCTGCCGTGGATACCCTTGACCTTCTCCTGCTCACTCCTTCCTCCACCTCCCTTTCCTGAAAACGGGAAGAGTCGTGGAATGTGGTTGCTTTCTGTTGAGATGTAGGCTCTGTGGATACTGTGCAGAGCTGAGGAAGGATGGTCAAGGGCTTGGCAAATAGCTGGCTCAGCAGTGACTGGCACTATGGTGAAGAGATCACTGGTTCCTGTGGTGGTTATAATCCCTTTGTTTAGTCACTAAGTCTCTCTGATTTTGGGCACATGCTGAGAAACCAAAGTTTCTGCATGCAAGAAGGGAAAGGAAATGTGAGACCATAGGGGCCAAACTTTTTAGGCCTCCTCATTTGCATACGATACTGTTACTGCTTGCTCCTTCCCACTGGGCTGACTGGAGGCTATTTTTTGTTGGCCCAGCGGGGCAGGCAGGGCATGGCTGGTAGGTGTGATGCAGGCAGGGGCAGAGCTGCCTGGCTCCCACATGGGGACTGCCCCTCCTGGGCAGGTGGCTGATGGGATGGTGGAGAACTGTTGTGGAGCATTGTCCTGCAGCATCTGGCCTGTGTTGGGATACCTGGCATCAGGGTGCTTTGGGTGGTGGCAGGTGGGAAAGCGGGGGGTGTGGTGACAGGAATCAGTGTAGCTGTTTTGCTGGCTTCACCTTTCTGTGTTGGCACTTCGTTGAACAAAATACCAGCCTGATCTCTGTACCTGGGTCTTCTGTGTTTGATTTTTAACCTTGGGAGAGCTGGGAAGGGAGCTGACCTGGACAGGCAGCCTCAGCCCTGCAGTGTACTAGATGGGCTCCTTGGAGAGCAGCCTGAGGGGTTTATCTTCACCCTGCTGGCCACATGTGTTTTTGCCTCCTTCCCTACCATGGCTTTCTTGGGAAAAGAAAGCACTGCCTGATTTAGCACCTGAGGTGCTGCCCTTAATTGGCAGGCTAATTTTTAATCTAGTCACTTGTGCTTGCAGGGGAAAAAGGTGTCCCAAAGGGTCGTTGTGCCTGACAGTCCCTGACCAGCCCTGCCTCAGATATGTGCTCCCAGCAACCCTGTTTTTAGAAGAGCAGGTCCTGCAGACTGATTTCTCTGTGCTTCTTCTCAGCAGTGGGTAAAACTTCCTGCAAGCCCAGAGTTCTGGATCTCTGCTCTGGAGAGCTTGGAGTCAAATCCCTGTTAATTGTAGGTGTGATGAGTTGGAGAAGAGTTCTGACCACTGGATACAAGTGTCATTCTCGACAGGAGTTGCGCTGGCAAACCTCTTGAGGTGAATGTGAGGTGTATCTGCCCTCAACCATGATGTGTGGTCCTTGAATTCTACCAGCCTCATCCGCTGAGGAGTTTCACTGCTTTTCTAGTAAATGTGGTGGCAAATCTGCTATTGAGTTGTGGCAGAGCTCAGGAGGAACCAGGTGAGCCTTTCTGCACATCCAGAGCCAGATGGGGCAGTGGGGGATACAGCAGTGAGATGAGAGGAGACCTTGACGAAACGCAAGCTGGGAGTTGTGGTTGGTGGTGTGACTGACAGGGAATGTTGCTGAGGGGTCACCTGCAGCTGCTACCTGATTTGGTGGCAGTTGTGGTTTCTAGAAGTGGGTTCTAGCCTGGACCTCTTGTGAGTAGCTGGTTCTGCTGCTGTGTGTGTTTGGGGGTTTGGTTGGACAGCATAGCAGGAGTGCAGACTGGAGAACTGCACCCATCGGGGTATAGCAGGGACAGTGATTGCCAAGGCCTGTAGCTCTTGGCTGGCACAAAGGAATTTCTTTTATCAACCATTATATTGTTATTATTTTATTTTGCATTTTGATAACAACTGGTACAGGTGGGATACCAGTGGATGCATTTGGGTCATGGGTTGGTGGAGGACTGCAGTAGAACATGCAGTTTGCAAAGGATCCAGACTGGTGCTTGGAGGCTTTTCTGGATGTGTTGGATTGCCCCTGATATCATGCCTTCAAATGACCACAGACCAAAACTGTGTAGTGGTGGAGGAAGTCTTGATTTAGGGTTTTTGCTCCACTTACTACTTCTTGCTCATACATGGGATGAAAACATCCCTGCCTGAGGATGCTTTGAACGTGGTGCACTGTCAAAGGTAAAGAAATAGAAGTTCTTTGTGTGTATTTTTGCTGTTTTGGCATTGGCTGAGTCCAGGCCAGAGAGCATTGCCCTGTATGAGGAGTAGTCCTTGTGACTTTCCAGCTGAATGTGTGTTTTGGGTAGCTGATAAGCAGGGGCCAGGGGCCTGCCCCTGTCCCAGGAGACCTTGCCTTGCTGGCAACCTCCCTTCGCCCTCCTCTTCCAAGATCCTTGAAGAAAACAACTTAATGTATTGCTCTCTCAAAAGGACTGTTTTCGTAGCTTCTGGGGGAGCCTTTATCAACCATGTTTCTCCACATATAATGTCACGTGTGTTCCTCAAATGAAAAATCTTCCATCCCAGCTACTTCAGTAAACATCTTCCCAGCAATAAATAGGGTCCTTCAAGAGAAGGACCTGTGCCTGTAATTGGAAAGAGCTTGGGGTATTGGTGAAGTTGAATAATCTGTGTCAGGGTCTGAACTCCCCCAGACCCCACAGCAGGCTGACAGGGACACGTGAGCTGGGAAGGGGAAGGCATTCTTCTGGGGTGGTGGGTGATGTGCCAAGGCACTGGGAGCCCGTTTGGTGATGGCTGGTAATTCTGACTGCCTGTTCTCTGGTGGAGGTGCTGTATTAGAGCCAGGCACAGCTGCTGATGTCCCTTGTGGCTGCGAAAACCAAGGACCATGAGGAAAATGCTCACTTGGCTTTTGCCTTGGCTTCCACCTGTGCTCCCTGTTAGGTGTTCTCTGCAGGTTTCCATCTGATATTGCTGCTCAGCGAGAGCATGGAGGGGCCACCAACTAGCTCATTGTGTGGATCTTTGTACATCTCAGCAACCTATTTTTGTTGCTCAGTGCTGTGTGTTAGAAACCAATACAGAAGGTTATTTATGAGAGCAATGTGTTCAGGTAAACACAGACTCCTTCAAAACCTTTCTTACAACAAGTGGTTGAATTGAGGTGGGTTCCAAGCTGGATTGATGTTTAACTTGAGATACTAAGAAAATACTTCCTCTATTTAGCTAAAGCAAACAAATTGAGAGAGGAGACCTTTTAAAAATGATTCGCACTCCAGCTGCAACCAGTACTGATTTTGTTTCTTTTTTTTCTTTTACAGATATATTTCCAACTGATGGCCAGTCTGGTATGTATTAAGTAAAAATGGAGCTCTTCAAATCCTCTCCCTTGCCTTCCTTGCACTTCTCTTTCTGCAGAGCCAGCATTGACCAGATACAGAAGACTGGTAGAAGAATATTCAGTGGTCATTAATTTAAAATGAAACCAATGAAAACTTCCTGACCCCAGTAGGGTGTGCACTTTGCTGGGAGGGATTGGGGTCCCTCAGAGGGAGGGAGGCTACTCTGGGTAGAGATCCCAAATCAGACAAGGAATGTAGCCAGTATTCATGGTCTCAATTCTTGCCTTTCCCAAACTGCCAAAAGGTCTTCATCCAGGTTAATGTTGTCAGAGTGCCAGGACTGGAGAAAAGGTTTATGTTTTACCAGTGATACCAAGATCAGTCAGGAAGATCTGTAGTGCCAAGTGGAGATATCCCATAGCAAGGCACTGGGAATGGGAGTCAGTGCCTGCCTTGGCTTTGTCCAACCCCAGGCACCTCTGACCTTCATCTTTGCCTTTGCATGGGATTACATTTCACCAGTTCGTGGATAGTGTGAGGATAAATTGCTGCTGATTGTGGAAGCATTGCATGATCAGGATTTGGAAGTGTGGAAGTCAACACCACTGTCTTAAAGCTGAGTTCAGTAAAGGAAACTCACTGGTTTAGAGTGGTGTAGTGTAACATAGGAGACAGTGTAATTTAACTTCTGAATTGAACAGAGGGCTGGGGGTTGTGGATGTGTTTCCAGCTAATGAGGCTGTGGTATATAACTGAATCCACTGGATTAAGGCTTTGATTCCACATTTGTAAGTCTCAGGATTTTCTTGCTTTCATAACACGCGTAAGAGTGACATATTAAGACTGGTTTTGAAGGAGCAAAGGTACATTCCCATGTGTTGAATTCATAAGAGGCTTTTCTCCACCCTGCTTAAGATCTGTCTTTGTTGGGTGTTGGATTTTGTCTGCCTGTGCTGCACAACTCAGAGATGTCCTTTGCTTGGCACAGCTCCATCCCCTTGTTCCCCAGCTGGTTGGGGACCTCCAGGGTGGGGCACAAATGTATGTCTGGAGCAGATGATAGAGCTTCAGAAAGCGCATGTTACATGTCAGTAGTGTTACAGAAAACGTTACCTACAGAGCTTGGGGCTTTTTTACAATTCTGTATTTTTTGAGGAGATAAGTGAAAGCTCAAACAGGATTCCCCTTTATGGTAGCTGCACAGGACACTGCATGGTCCTGTCTCATACCTTCTCCAGTAAAATTAAAGCTGGTGCCATGCCTTTTCTTCCCATGCACTAAGCTTATCTGGAAGCCCTGGTGTCCCAAAACACAGTGAAGTGTGAGCACAGCAGGTGAAGGCAGAGCAGCCCTGGGAGCATACCTGGCACCAGAGCTGTTGTGCACTCCTCAGGCTGCTGGGTTTGACTCCTTCACCTTCCTTTCATTGCTGAGGTTGTTGAATGAGTTAATTTGCTCAAGTCTGTTACTACAAGTCACTGGGACTCCCATACCTATGTCGGTGCTTATTTTTTAAGGTTAATCTTGTAAGGTCAGATGGGTCTGTATGGCCGGTTTCCCCTCTGGGCGAGAAGTCTGTTGTTCTTCCTCCCAACAAAGCAGTTAGCATAGAATGATGGAGGATGCTGAGTTGCAGTAACAGGGTTGGGAATTGCATAGGTGAGGAGCCTGAGCCAAAAATCAGTAGTTTTGTAGGCACAGTAGCTGTAGAGTGCCCCAAAGCATGTTCCTGCTTGTTAGTGATGGATGCCAGAGGCGTCCTGCCCTCAGCCTGGTGTCACGTGTGAGCTCTATGGAGGTGGAAGGGCAGGCAGTGTTTGTGTCCTGGTTACCTAATAGTGTTTGGAAATACAGTAGTTGTTGGAGAGAGGCCTCTGACTTTCCTTCTGTCTGGCACAGCAGTTCCTTGGTCTGTTCCTCTCCCACATCCAGCAACTCGGATTTGGCATCAGGAGAAGCCCCTTCAAACCATGTGATCTGGAGTTCACATGGAAAGCTGCGAGACTGTAGCACCCTTGAGAGATGCGGGGCTGGGCTTGGGGAGGTGGTGGCAGGGCAGAGGGATACTCTTGATATTCCCTGCTTCTGCTGTTGGAGGAGGACTATGGGGGTACATTTGCAGCTGGGCTTCCTGTGGATGTGTTTGCCCTGAAACCAGACCCCTCTCTGAGGTGGCTGATGCTTCACTTCCCAGAACCTGCTACTGTGTGTGATAGTGAAATTTGCTGCCTGTTCTGGAAGGGAATACTTCTGCCACTTCAAGCAGATCTCCTGCTGGCTTTGTGTGCTGTGCCTGTGCCCTCCTGGCCTCGTGTGCTGCAGCCAGCCCTCCTCCTCTCCATGCTGGAGGATCCCAGACATTTTAGTCTCACCTCTTGAGGAGCTGCCTCTGGGCGGTTTAATTGCTTTTCTTTGACCATCTGTAACACTGCTGTGCCCTTGTTGAAATCCAGAGACCAGAGCTGACTGCAGGGTGCAGTTGTGGATGTGCTGGTGTTCAACAGAGCAGCAAGTGATGCTCTGTCTTGGTCTCACTACTCCTGATGACTTTTTTTAATCTGCTGCTGCTCCCTGACCTGTTCATTTTGTGCAATTGTCAGCTGTGGCTGGGATATCTTTCTTGAGTTATAAATGCCCCTTTGAATTAAACGCTGTGAAGTTTTCCATAAAGAGATGAGGGTGATGTTACCACTGCAAAGAAGTGGTTTTTAATGTTTTATAAAGAAAAGGAGGGGAGATAGATCTTTAAATTAGGAAAGTGCTGTGTTGCTCTCTTCTGTAATTGGGTATTCCTGACTTCTTTGGGAAGTCTGACTTACTGGGGAGTTTTACTCTTTTATGTTGTGTATTGACATGGGTGAGGCAGCCTGGATTAGAGAATGGTTTATGCACCAGGATCAGAGTGACTGAGCACCTAAGAAGGAAATTGGCAGCTTTTTTTATATTAAAGTTATTCAGAAAATCTGGAATTTCTCTGCATCTGGCTTAAGGTAGGAGGCAGAAGTGAGGATGTTGTATTTTGTGCTTGGACAGCATGCCCTGAAATCAGCTTGGCTGAGGTGCAGTAATCCTTAAGCAGCAAAAAAAGAAGCCTTTCTGCTTGCTCTCAAAGACGGCAGGGATATTTAAGTGCCTTGTCATGGTTTTAATGCTTTGGATTCGCCAACAGGAGGAAGCCCCCATACCTGTGCTTAGTTTAATCCAGGTGCTTATGGGACTGTAAGATTTTTCTCAGTTCATTTCTGGAGACACCTTGCTGAGTGGGTGACCTAGGTCTGGCCCCCCTAAATTCCTGGGAGCGTTTGCTGCACTTGCTCTCCTACCTCCAAATTGCTCTTGCTTTCCTCCACCCCAGGAGACAGGGCTGGATTTCTGCCCGGTGGTGGCTCTGCCTTCCTTGGCCTCACAAGCTGAGCTGCTGCTCAGTCTCCTCATTATGTGCAGTCAGGGAGGCAGGTCTGCAGCTGTCCTGGTGCAGGCTTTGAGGGCGAGGTTAAGTGGTCACTTAGCAAGTGGTCACTGCACAGGGGACACTCTGGTCCTACGGAGATGCCTCTGCAAAAGCAGCCGAAGTCAAGTACGGGAATCAAAGCGGGAGGAAGTAGGAATGATGTTACTTAAATTACGTCACGGTTTTCCTTTCTAAAAGCCCCTTTCTTTGAGATGACAGGTTTTTCCAGAGGCGTATTTTGTGCAGAGGTTGCACTTTTGCCTTGTACGACCCCTCGCTCCCTCCACTGCCACAGCGGGAGCTGTTCAGTGTCCTCGTAGACAGTGTGAACGCTTGGAGCTGGAGGGTCTCGCGGCAGGCGCTTGGCTCTCGATTCCTGTCTCTTCATTGTTAAATATTTACAGTGAGACGTACCAGATGCTTCCCAGGAAGGGTTTTGTCAGCTTCCAAGTCCCCAGATGCAGCTGCAGAGGAGGCTGACGGCCATTAAAGGGATCATGTCAGCATGACAGTGACCTCCTCTCGCTCGTGCTGTGGGCGCCGCCGGTTGTGCTGTGGGATGTGGGCAGAGAGCACCCCTCTGCTGATGACAAGAGATTAATGATGTCTGGTCCTCAGGCTTTTGTTTTTCTTCTCCTTTGAAGTTGTTTCACTGCAGTGGCAGAGTGAGCATGTGATGCTCTTGGATTTTGTTGCTGCATACCTTTTCTTCTGGGACTGACTGTCCACAGTAGTGGTGCCCGTGTGTGACTCCTGCATGACTACCTTGGCTCCCTCTCTGTTCTTGGCATGGCAGTGTCTGTCTTGTTCACCTATCTGCCCTGTAGAGAGGGGGGTGAGCTGACCCAGGGAGGCAAACTCCCATCACCAGCTCTGGACATTACCAGCCCTGGGTGTGCAGACTCCAGCGGCTGGAGCATTGCTGCTGAATGCCACTCCTGTGCTGGTCTCACTGGTCAGGCTTCCAGTGTGCCTCCTGCTTTCAAGATAAGGTCCAGGACCTTGGGCTGGGCCCTGTTTGTGGGCTTTGGTGCTTATCAGCTTTTGCTGCTGACAAGGTGACCTGCTCTGCAGCACTGAGGATGAGGAGGGAGGGTCCCTCCAGCCTGGACCGTGTGCTGGTCTGGCCCCCCTTTCCCAGGACAGCCTGAAGATGCACACAGGGCTTGCTCTTGTCTCACTGTTACAACTGTGCTGGATGAAGAAATTCCCGGGTCTCGTGGAGGTAGGATATCCAGAGGTGGCAGGTCCGCTCCTCTGGGGGGGGCCAGGGAGGAGCAGCCTCGCTAGGTCATCGTTTTTCCAACTAAATATAGTTGCCCGTGCTTTCATAAGGTCAGGATTTTTGTGTCACGTGACTGTCTTATCCCTCCTGCCCGGCGGTCAGAGTAGGGGATCGTGTGTCTGAATGGGTAATAATTAACTGTTAACTAGCTTTTCATTAGAGCCTGGCAGAACAGGCAGAGCGGTGCAGCAAAGGCTAAGGGGAGCAGGAAACTGCTCCTGGTCCCTCCTGGAGGGTGGACACCCCTTTTAATTTGCAAATCAGTTGTCCCCAAAGGTGAGTGGGTTGGGTTTTCTGTTGTGTTCTATAAAGAGTTGCAAGTCTTGCCTTGTTCGTTTGTCCTTGCTGTCCTGTTGTTCCTGCTCGTGTCACCCCTCCCTCTTCCCCACCACTGATTTTATTTCTTAGGCTGTGAACAATCAACTGGTCTCTGAGCTGGACTGGAGGAGGGCCTGACCCTCATCTGCTCCAGGGTTTGGCCTGCCTGCATGCCCCGGACCCCTGCAGCCTTGCCTCAGGCTCCCTCCTCTCCCCGTGCTGAGGTGTCCTTGCTGTGTGGGGCTGCCCTGAGCGGCAGCTGGATCAACTCCTGCCTTTTCTCAGGGGCCCAGCCTGCCCATGATAGACTGACACAGTGTTTCCTCTGGAGCACCGCTGGCTTTTCCAGCCCCTCTCCCTGAACCATTTGACCTGGTGGAGTGTTTGCAGGTGTCCTTGAAGGCTTTTCTGCCGTCCATGCTGGCAGAAGAATTGCTGGTTACTTGCTCTGCTGGCTGGACACTTGTCTGCATCGGACAAGCTTTGTCAAGCACTGGTGCTGGAGTAGCCTCTCCTGCAGGGATGGTGGGGTGGTGGATGCCTTTTTCCCTGCTCAGAGAGAACAGGGTGGCTCAGCAGCTATGGGAGCCTGAGCCAGCCCAGCTTCCTCATTTTGACAGTTTCTGGAGCCTGGTCAGCTGGGTGACCTTGGCTGTGTCCCCTGTGTGATGCCTCTTGTTTTCTGGGAACCACTGGCTTTCTCAGCAGAAAACCCTTAGTTTAGGACTCATTTTTTTGTAGAAAACTGGGAGGGGAGAGAGGGTTTCACATGCTGTCTCACTCTGCATGTGCCTGGCATCTCGAGGATTGTGTGCAGTGGTGTGAGCATGGATCATGTGTCAGAAGTTTCCTAGAAATCATCTTCAGGGAAGAGCACTGCTTGAAAAGGCGGTGGAAAGATGTCACTCGCCCTTAAAAGAGAGTTCATTTGCTACCTTTAATAGTGGCTGTCTGTGCCAGGAAGACTCCACAGTGCCCTCACTAACAGTGTTAACGTTAGAAATGCCTGTCAGCATTTCTTAAGCTGCTCCTCCTGGAGTGTAGCTTGGCCACAAGTTGAAGCATTTCTCTCTTGGATAGAGAGATACAGGGAGGATGATAATGCATTTTTAGTAAGTCCAGACCCTTCCTGTCCCCCATTTGCCCTGGAATTAAAAGTCAGACCCTGCAGGTCACTTGTAGGTGCAGAGCTTGTAGCAGCTGTGTGCATTTAAAGGAGCAGTGCTGTTCCTCATTTCCCTGTGAGAGCTCTGAGCTTGTGCTCGCTCTGAGGGTCTGTGCTGCCTGTATGTGTTGTTGGCAGAGATGGGCTCTGCACGTGTCTTGAGCTGCTTTACCTCCCCCTGTTTCAGGGCTTTTGGAAGTATCAGCTGAGGGATGTGAGAGCTTGGAGAGCTGGGATTAAAACTTGTGTGCCCACACTCTCAGCCTGTGACAGAACTCTCCTGCCTGTCCCTGCCTGTATCCTGGCCTCCCTTCCTGCACTTTTCCAGGGCAAACTCCTGAGCTCCCAGAGCTGCTTAGGACACCCAGGTGGGAATGTTCTCATGCTCTCTGTGGAGCTGTCAGATGCCCTTTTTGAAGTTATTTTTAGAGAATGATCTTTGCAGCAGTTGCGGAGCTTACATTGCAGGGAGGTGTAGGCAGCTCCTTGCTTCCTTTGCTGTTACAGTAGGGCTTGTACGGTGGAGCTTCTGCTGAGGAGCTGTGGAAAATTGCTTGGAAGGCTTTGAGCCATGGTGCCTGCAGCTCATCTCCTGCTCCAGTGGAACAGGCTTCCCACATGCTTTACAAGCCTGAGTCCCGCTCAGCCATGTGATCTAAGGATCCAGTCATCTGCTTGGTCCTGACCTTGCCCATTCCAGTGCAGTTTTTCTTGCATGTGCAGGAAACCTGTGATACTGCTGAAGTGTTGCTAAGTCTTGCCTTTGTGAAAAAGGCCAAATGCTTCTAGCATGAGACCATGTCCTGCAAGTGGTGGGACCAGCTGTGGTTCTCTGCAGTCCCCAGGAACAGGTGGGAACCCCTGTTGTGGAGACACCAACCTCTTTATGCTGGGAGATGTCCTTGTGATCACATCTCATTTAAAGTTGTCAGAGAACTCCATCCCGTGCTCCCTTGGTTTCCTCCTCTGTGCATGCACACACCTCCAGCTGCCACTGCAGTTTGGTGGGAGATGAAGCCATAAAACGTTTCAAACCTGGAGGAGTTGCAGTCTGTGTGCTGAGTCTGTCTTGAACCTTGCTGGCTTTGTGAGGCTTGTGATGCCTTCAGCAAAATGTGAGCATGCCAAGCACTCAGTGCTATAAATCCCAGGCTTTTCCACTCGTGTGGAGCTGCAGCAACAAACGTTTCCCATCTCAGTCTCTGGCATTAGCTCTGACACATGGCTGAGGCAGTGCTGGGAGCAGCTTTTTGGGAGACAGGCAGAGGTAGAAGTTGCTAATTGGTCTGGGGGTATCTACACCTCTCTCTGCACACAGTGCTACTCAGTTACTCCCTGGGCAGGCTGAGGCCCCCTCCCATCTCCTTGTGCTTCCCAGCCCCTTTATAGGAAGGATGTGTTGCCCACCACTGCTGTCTTGCTGATACAGAAATGTGTGCAGCACCCACAGTGGGCAGAAGGTGTTTGTCCGTCCCTCAGGGCTTCTCTGCCTGTAAGTTTGGGGGGGGTCCTCCTTGGGATGGACTCTCAACAAGAAAAATCTTTGGCACCATCTGCAGCAGGCAAGCTGCTGGTGGGAGGGAAAGGGCTATTGTTGGATTGTGGGTCACATCTGGCCTGCAGGAGTGATCCTGCAAGTGTCTCTGGAGAAGTTGTGCTGTCGGTGGGCACGAAACTCACCAGCTGTGTTGTCTGACGTCTTGACCGGGCTTGGACTCCGAAGTCATGGAGCTGAGTGCATGGACAGCAGTGAGTGCCACAGGAATGTGTCTGAATTCGTGTCTTGCCCCTGGTGCTGTGCGGGTGAGGCCACCCTGGGACAGAGCTTGTTTGAGGCCTGGAGGAAGGACAGGGTTGGTACTCTTGAGTTTCCCATGTTGCGAGGTGAAGATACACTTTTGGAGCTGTTCTCTGTTAGCTCTCTAAATCTCCTTTTAGGCCAAGAAAGGGATTCTTGAAGTCACAGTGGGGTCCTGGCAGGCTTGGCTGTGGCTGACTGCCTGCTGGGTCTGTCTGATGGGAGTTGCTTTGCAGGTTGGTGCTGTCCCACCACATCTTTCCTGTGTGTCGGTACCCCAGGAGGGACTCTCCTGCCCTCCTAGAAAGACTCTGAAGAAGCTGTCTCCAGGGGAAACAGTTAATCCCAGGCTTGTTTTCTCTGCCCAAACAGTGAGCATGTGTATATACCAATAGTGTGAGCAAGCAGAGGTCCTTCTGAGTCTAATGGTTTATCTTTAGTCTCAGAAGTTTTCATACCTGGGTGTCCATTGGTTTCTCAGGAGGTTAATGCAATACCTTGTCCTTGCTGTGTTGTTTTGACTGGGGCATTATTTCCCTTCTCACTTGCAACCTGCCAAGCCCCCGGGTGCTCTGGGCACGGCTCACCTTTGCCCAAGCTGTACTTGTTCTTTCTCACCTAAAAACCTCCAGGGAGCATTGCCAGAGTGGGTGTCCCATGGTGGTGTTCATGACCTATGGTCTTCATGTGTGCCAGGAGTGTCCTGTGGAGTGTGAGAGGGAGGAAGGAATGTTTGGAGACAGAGTAGTGAAGTGGATCCTGGTGGACCGCTGGGCACGTGGCCGTCTGTCCCGCACGGCGCCCTCGAGCTCCTGCGGGGGCTCTGAGGAAACGGGGGATACCAGTTTGGCTCTTCCAGCCCCGTCAGGACCTGCAGTACAGAGCATGTGCCCCTACCTCACCCTCTCCAGCACAAAGTATGGGCTCTTGGCTTTGAAACCACCCTTATCAACAGTTTCTCAGGTGCCAGGCTGTTGGCTGGAGCAGTGCTGGAGCAGGCCGGCTCCTTTCTGTTGTCTTGGCTGCTGGGTAAGGAGGGGTGTTCTGTGTCAGGAATAGAACATATGCTGGAGTTGAGGACTCTGCATTCCTACTGGGAGCCTGGGCTGCCCTCTTAGGCTGTCCCAGCTGGTGCTGGTGTTCTGTGAGTCCTTGTCTCCGTTGCATATGAGTGGTACACCTGAAGTAGGCACTACAGCATTCTTGCTACAGGTGCAGGTATTTCTGTAGTGTACTGCCAGGTCTCTGCCCACTGCTGTAATTTATTCCCTTCCTTCATCCATCTTCTCTAAAATTCCATTACAAATTGCATTGGGATGTAAGAAAAGACAGGGAACCAGGCTGGCGGGTGTTTGTGATTTTCAGAGGTAAGGTCTCCTAGGCCGAGCTCAGTTGTCCTATGGCACATATCCCTCTTGGGATGGAGATCTGCTGTGGATCTGTTGTCAGTCTGTTTGGGCTGTGCTGTCACTCTGCCTGGCCTTGTGCAACAGCTCTTCTCCTTCCAAGTACGAGGCGTTCACTCACCTGGATGCCCCCATGAGCTTCCCTCCCTGAGGGCTGTGCCACCGCCATCCGTGGGCTGCAGGGAAGCACGAGGTGTCTGCACAGCCCTGCCCGTGGTGTTTGTCGGGTGCCTTGGGGAGCGAGCATCAAAAGCCAGTGAGTGCTTTGGCTGTGCTGTGCCCCTGGAAAGGGTTTGGCTACGAAACTGGTGTTGGGGCCACTGTGGGTGCTCCCACCTGTGCCTTGTCCCCTCAGCTGCTAAGAAATAATCTCCTCGTGGCTGGGCAACCCCACGGCTGGGCAAACGATCAGGTTCTGGCTGCAGGCAGCAGATCAGAACTTGAGACCTGCTTATTCTGTTCCTGGCTGTGCCAGCATCTGTTCTGTGGTTGCAGGCAAAGCTGCTCCTTGCTCCCCTGCCCACTGTCCCCTTGTCAGTCTCACACCACTAAAGCTCTGGCTCCTGCTGCAGCTGTTTTGTCTGTCCCCTCACACAGAGAGGCCCTGTTTTTTGGGGGCTGGTCAGGGAGTGCTGGTGCAACTGAAAATTACTTATTGCCAACAAATAAATGTAAAAGGAGGGTTGTGAAATGACCAGAGGTCTGAGACATCTGTCAGCAGCTTTTAAGGGCCAGCTATGAACCAGGGCAGTATTGAGTGTCCCTCACTGCTTGTCCTGAGCTCTTGTGTGGGGTGAGCAGCATCCACTTGCTCCCCACTTCCCAGGTAGATGCAGTGACAAAGGACAGGTGAGGTTTTGTATAGAGGATCTCTTCAGCTGAGAACCACAAGATGTGTTACTGTCCCTATAGGAAGGACTTCTTCTGGAGCCTGAGCATCTGGATTAACCTAAATGTGTTTGGGGTGTGTTGGGTTTGGTTTTTAAAACACTTGTTTATTTGCTAGAGTCTCTGCAAGGGAACAGGAAGAGCAGTTTTGAGTTTGATGTCCAGGAGCTTGACTCCAGAATTGCTGATGGGTTGAAACTGCCCTGGGTTAGGCTGGTGTGCTCTGGAGGGTGCCAGGCGTGCACGGCTTCTGCTCACCACGGTCTTGCCTGGGTGAATGGTGTGTCCAGCTGTCTGTCCGCCAGCACTGTCACACCCTCTCTCTCCTACCTTGGCCTCCACCACGAATTGGAATTGCTGGATCTCGAACTCCATCATCCACTCTGGCTTGGCTGTGCTGCCCAGAGCAGCCTCCTTCCCTCCCTCCCTGCCTGGCTGCAGCCCTTTGCTTTGTGTTTTGTCTTCCGAAGCGCTCTGCAAATGCTAATTAGTCTTCTCAGCACCTCAGCAAGATAAGGGATCCCTATTCCTATCTTGCAGATAAGGAAAGCAGCAGAACTTGTTTGAAACAGTCTCCTCCCTCCCCCGCAAAGCTGATTGAGTCTGTGGCACACACCCCTGTGCCCCTGCATCCTCTTTCACTGCGGTTTCGAGGGCACCATTCTTTGGCTGGTCCCCAAAAAAAGCACAGGAACATCTATGGCCGTGAGGCTCCTGAGCTGAAGCAGCAGGAGGAAAATGCTGGATGCCATCCCTGGGGCAGCAGCACGCTGGGAGCAGGCACTGGGATAGGATATTCACAGGGAGAGAGGGAGCCCTGCTGCCTCCAGCCCAGGAGATCGGTTTCTAAATCAGGCTGCAGAGCAAGTTCATTTATTTCTTTGTGCAGTGCCAGTCATGTCAGTGCTTTTGGAGCAAGCAGGGGTGCTCTGTATGTGTGGAAAACTGGGCTGGCTGAGAGTGCTGTAGCTCCTGGTGCCTTTTGAAGCTATTTTTAGGTGGTGACATCTGTGGGCGTTGAGGGGAGGATTTGGGGGGCTGTTTTGAAAGCACTTGCTCATCCTCCACTATCAGGAAAGTTCAAAAGCCTTGTGGCAAGCTTTGTGCAGTAGAGGTGGGATTCTCAATGAAGTGCATGTGGAATAAATGAGGGACGCATGGGACTGCCACTTCTCATGACGGGAAGCATTGCAGGTGGATTGGGGCGGTGCTGCAGGAAAGGGGAGGATCCAGGGACTCATCTGAGAGCTTGGACTTTTCTGGAGTTGTAATCCCTATGCAGATGCCTCAGAGAGAGGACATGGCTCTGTCCTGCTATGTCTGACTCTGCCTTATTGACACTTCAAAGCCTTCAGCTCTGAGCAAGAGCAAGGCCGGGCCGGCAGGATGAATCACCAGTTTCAAGGCTTGGAAGGGGACCGGTTTTGATCATCTAGGCAAAGTTGTCCAGCCTTGCACAGGAGATCAAAGGCAGCTTTGAGCAGAGCTGAGTAGGCTACTCAGGGTGTTTCCTGGGGCATCCCCAGATAGCCTCTGCTATCCACCCACCTCCCACCCTCACCCTACCCCAGTCAGGGCTGCTTTGGTTTTAAACAAAGCTGATGAGTCAGCAGAAAAGCTCGTTCCTGCTGGGGCTGTGTGGCACCTGGCACGGGCTGCCCCTCGAGGCAGGGGACAGTGGGCTCTCCTGTCCCTGTGGAGCACCCCTGTGCTGGAGGAGACCCTCGTACCTGGTCCTTGTGGGGTTGGTTTGTGTCGGGCAGTGATGTGCTGCTCTGTTACACTGTGTGTGCCCTGCATGAGCCTGATCCGGAGACCTTGCAGCCAAACCTGTGAGGGAGAAAACAAGTCAAATTTCTATTTCTACCTCTAAGGAGGTGATGGCATGAGCAGGAAACAAGATGGGTCATGGTGAGGTTGAGGTCTTGACTTGCTGTGAGGTCTGTGGTGGTGTGAACCCCAACAGCTGCACTCTGATGTGTTAAAACACTTCATGGATGTGGATCCTTTTCTCTGTATGTTCCCTGTTGTGAACTTCCTGTCCCCTGCTGGGATGCTGGAATTCAAACCAGGAGACAGCAGTGCCCGTGTGTGCATCCCTCCACCAGAGTCCTCCTCTGCACCCTGGGGAGGGCTGGCCATGGTGCCACAATGGGCCTTGGCCGTTCAAGGGTGTGTTTGCTTTGCTGTTCAAAGCAGATCATGTTCTCCATGGTGCTTTGCAGCGAGCTGAGCTCCTCGAAACCCCTCCTCCCCAGCTGGCAAGGCCGAGTCGGGAGGGCAGAACTAAGTCGGGGAGTGCCTTCCTGCAGCAGGATGGGGTTAAAGGTCCATCTCTTGGCTACCTGGGTTGATTTTCTGATGTTGATAGGGCCCTTCAGAGACTCAGGTCAGAAGCTGGCTCTGTTTTCTCTTCACCTTTTCCTCTTAGCCCTCCTTTGCTGAAGGGGGAGCTGGTTTGCTTCCTGCCTGCTTCCCTCCAGAGCCAACATTCCCACAGCCCTCAGCTGTGTTTTTAACAGTTTTGTTCTCCTCCTTCTCTTGCAGAACTTACGACTCCAGCAAAAGTGGTGAGGGCTGCCAACCCGAGACAGCGGAAAGGAAGCAAGGTAAGGCTGTTCTTGCTGTCCCTCTCTCTGGCCTCCAGCTTCTGGTGCAGTTGTTAGTGCTGCTTGAGCATCTTGAGGGCCTGGAGAGCAAACCCATCCCGTGGCAAGCCTGGTTGTGGAGGGGCTGATGTGCTGCGTGGCTGCTTGCAAGAGTGTGGAGGAGAACATTGTGATTCTCCATCTCTTCAGCATTTTAGTGGTCTTGCACGATGCCTCGTCTGGTTTTCTGCCCAGCTAGGCAAGGGAAAACCTCACCTCCCCTCCCACAGGGAGGCACTTGGAGCAGTCCTGGATGTAGAAAATCTCTCCCCCCACTGCAAGGACACCCCAAGTTCCTTGTGGGCTCAACCTGTGCCCTGCTTTGCAGTGCAGGCAGGGCAGTGATTAGCGGTGTGTCCACAGGTCCCTTCTTCCCTGTGCAGTCTGTTCCTCACTGGCACATGGAGAGACAGGGTAATTGATTTCAAACAAAGCAACTCCTTTGGAGGAACCAGGCCAGTCTGTTCCAGGAGATGAATGTGTGATGGAGGACAGTTACTGTTGAGGATGTTACATGCAGCTGGGGCACAGCAAGGGACAGGGGCTGTTGGTGTTGGTTCCCAGCAACCACTGAAGACAGGTCTGCAACTTGATAGGACTTTTCTTATCTGTTCCATTTTGGAGAGAGGAGGGCCCTGTTGATGGAACGTGCTCCTGTCTGAAACAGGCATGGCCCTGCACTGGAATTGGTTTTCCCAGGAAAGCTGCCTCCTGAGGAGAGGAGCATGGGACCTAAATGTAAAGATGTGATCTCCTCAGGAACTCAATGACTCCAAGTTAATACAGAAATAAAAACCCCACGGGGGCAATGAGGAGTTTCTGTGCACAGATAAATGCAGTGCCCAGCCACCATTCATTGGTACCTGGGCAGCTGTTTGGTGGGTTCCTTCCTCTGTCCTCAGGTTCTCTCTGAAACGTGAAAGAGGTAAAAATGATGGTAGTGGTCAGGTCATTCACTGAGCAGAGAAGTGAGCTGGTGTTCTGTGTGTGGACATGGGGTGACCGGAATGAGGGAGATCCCATCACCTGCTTGAATTTTCTCACCAATCCTACCAGACAGTCTGTTTGCTTTCTTGTTGGCACGTGGTTGTAGTTGGGCACTTAAGTGGACTTGTGCTTGGCTGTGACCTGCCACTAGGTGGAGGAGGTTCTTTAGTGGGATGTAGTTGCATCAGGTGGATTTAGAGTGCTGGAAGCTGATGCTTTCCCTGTCCAGGGGATGGTGCTTATGGTGAGTTAGCCTGGGCTGCTTGCCTACCAAATGCTGCTGCTGAGGCAAAATGTTTGGTGGGAGGCTGGGAGCTTGCAGGACTGGTGACAACCTTGTTACAGTTGCTGATAGACACCATTTCTTGGGATTAATTCAGGGACTCTGCTTTGGGGGAGAGAGGGGCTGTGTATATGCAGTTTGGATGTCTCCCTCAAGCCTCCCAGGGATAGCTGTTTGTAGGACAGTGGTGCATGGAAGGGCTTCTGGCTTCCCTAATGCAGGCAATAGGACTAACAGGACCTTTCTTTTTGGATTCCAGGTTGGTGACTTCGGTGATGCCACAAACTGGCCAACACCTGGAGAAATAGCCCACAAGAGTGTCCAGGTGAGAACCCAGAACCATTGCAATGAGCAGGATAAGGCCCTTGCAGAGACCTCTCTGTCCCTCTGGAAGCACTGGCTGAGCCAGGCCATTTGGGGTGCTGAGTGTCAGTGTGGAGACAGCCAGGAATAGCGTGCAGGGGATTTCCTTTTAGGGCTGCCCATGCGGCCGACTCCCTCCCTCAGTGCTATTCTGGGAACCTGGAGCCCAGTCTAAACCCTGGGCTGGGTGAAACAGGTAAGGCAACTCCCAGACACACTCGCCTAAGGGCTGCTTAGTGCAGGAAGGGGCCTGGGCCAAAGTCAGTTCTTCCATAGGAGGAACTGAAAATGTGTGAGAAAAGGGCTGGTGTGTCTGAGGGGCTTGGCCCTTCCTCTCCTGCTAAGGGACGTGGGTGTCATTGAAGCCTTTCTATTTTTGAATGCTGCTCTGTCAGTTCCTGGCTGTCTGTCACTCACTGTTTTGCCAGTCTGGTCCTTATAGGACATTCCCATCCAGGAGCTCCAGGCCTCCCTGGCAGTCTTGGTGTCTCAGCACATCCTGAACACTTCCCAGCATCTCCCTGGCCCTTGCCACACTCATCCATGAGCAGGACAGCTCTGGGGGGTGCAGAGCAGGGATGCTTCCAGCCTAGGACAAGGTCTTCCTGGTGGGACAGTTGGGTTCTACCTTCAGCCCTTCATTTCTCCCACCTCTCACATCTTTCCTGCACTGGTGTGTCTCCAGCAGCCGCACAAAGCTCCAACCCTTCGGAAACTGCCTGTCAAGAAAGACATGAAAGAGCAGGAGAAGGGGGATGGGAGTGATGGCAAAGAGAGCCTGAAAACCAAATCAGATGAGTCTGGGGAGGAGAAGAACGGTGATGATGACAACCAGAAGTCAGCCCAGAAGAAGAAAGGTAAGCAGAACCTGATGGGGGCAGTCCCCTGGCCCTCTGATTAATTCAGGACTCCTGAATTAATTGCTCTGTCTCCCCATCCACAACCCAGGTGGAAGCATCCACTGCCTTCCCTGGGGGCCACGCTGCTGGAAACAATCCCAGCGTGGGGACAGCTGTAGTGAAAGGTGTTTGCAGAATTCAAAGGGGCAAAGTGCCATTTTGGTGGGAGCAGGGCCCAAGTAGGGGTGTGACAGGAGCCAGCCCTCCCTGTGCTCCGTGGTGGCACAGAACAGCCCCTGACTGTGGGTTGTGTCAGCCACTGACACGTGGGCTCGGTCTGGTCTGAGCAGGGCCAGAGGAGGGACAAATGCTGTGGCAAGTGCAACAGGCAAGTTCTGTGTCATGTCCCTCCATGCCTGAGAGTCCTGGTCAGTGCCTTTCTGCATCCAGTGAGGCCTGGAGGGATGTCCAAGGACGAGGTCTATCCAAAAGGCCCTGCTACTTTCTCTCCTCTGTGCGTGGGGGCTGTGTGGCAAGAGAGGGCTGCGGGAGAGGAAGCAGATGCTCTCTGAACCTGTGTCACACCCAAACCCTGTCCTTTTGCAGGCAACAAACACAAGTGGGTCCCTTTGCAGATAGACATGAAGTCAGAGGTGCCTAGGGACAAAACCGCCTCTCGGAACAACCGGCAAAACGAGCAGCACAGGCACCCCTCCAACAACCGCAGCGAGCTGAAAGGTGGGGGCTCAGGCTTGGGACCTGCTCCCTGCCCTGGCCGTGGGGCACAGCAAGCCCTGATGCCCAGTGGGCACGTTTCCTGCCTTCAGAGGGCTCTGGGTGCAGCGGGCTTGCTCCAGGGAAGTGCTTTCATCCCCTAACGCTCCTTCTGCCTCTCCTTCCCTGTCTGCTGCAGGCTGGCACCCAGACAACAAGCACGAGCGCAGCTGGCAGGACCACGACGAGACCTCCAGCGTGAAGAGCGAGGGAGGGGCCGTGCGAGGGACCTTCCGTGGCCGAGGCCGGGGCCGTGGCAGGGGCCGTGGCCGTGGCAGAGGAGGTGATCACTGTATGTGTGGTCTTGTGACAGCAGGGAGAGAACTGAGCATGTGACAAAGTGTGCACAGTTCTGCGTCTCTGTGTGTGAGAGATCTGGGCCTCTTAAAGTGGGCTGGGAAGGGCAGAGCACTGTAGGGATACAAGGATATATTGTGGTAGGTCATCCCAGCTGATAAGTTGAGCTGCTTTTAACGATGCGAAAAATTCTTACTAGTATTTTGATAAAAGCAAATGTCTTCCCTCTACTCAGGCCAAGCTCTTCCTCCTGGTTTTCTGTCCCTTGCAGTATCTCTGTGAACAGGAGGTGAAACATGTTGATACTCTGTGTAGGCTTTATGTCAAGAGCCAAGCAGAAAGTGTGTCTTGAATAAGGAAGAGCATCTACACTGGCATTTGACTGGGCAGTGTCTGTGCTAACCCTCACCTGGCTTCAGTATAGGACCTTTGTGTGTCAGCTGGGCTGCCCAGTTGCTCCTGGATAAGAGGGCTTCTGGCCTCTCCTGTGGCAAGGGCAGAGAACGGATGAAGGATGCGGGTGCCCTATTATGGGCTACCATGGGGTCCTCAGGAACAGTGCAGGGGGAACTATCTGTGCAGGAGTCCGGCCCCATCTGGCAGTGCATCCTGTCTAGCACATCCCAGTGTTTCTGTGCTGACCCTTTCTGGTGTCCCACAGGGCACTTCGATTACCAGTATGGGTACCGGAAATTCGAGGGCTCGGATGGCTCCCGCACCCAGAAGTACGCCAGCAACATCACCTACTACTTCGACAACATCAGCAGTGCTGAGCTCTACAGCGTGGACCAGGAGCTGCTCAAAGACTACATCAAGAGGCAGATGTGAGCACCACCTCTTGTCCTTGTCTGAGCATTGGGTGGTGGTGGGGACTGCATGGCCAATCCCATGGGAGGGGTTAGAACTGAGGTGTGTTGATGCTCTGCTTCATTCACAGCTGCTTGCCCCACATCTGGGCTCCTCAGGCTTCTCCCTTCAGTAGCTTAGGTGGGAGGGGGTTATAATTCCTTAGGGGTTGCACAGGGGACAGTGACTCAGAGCTTCCTCTCACTGGCATGTTGTCCATACAGAGAATATTACTTCAGCGTGGACAACCTGGAGCGAGACTTCTTCCTGCGCCGCAAGATGGACTCGGACGGCTTCCTCCCCATCACCCTGATCGCCAGCTTCCACCGGGTGCAGGCGCTGACCACTGACATCAGCCTCATCATCAAGGTGAGGGCAGGGAAAGGTGGCCTTTCCTTCTTGGCCTGCATCTCACTGCCCTTTATGTGGTTCCTGTTTTCTGTGGACAAGTTAACCTCTCAACGTGCCAAGGCAGGGCCCTAAGTTAACCAGGTATCCCGTGGTTCCAGGCTCTGAAGGACAGCAAGGTGGTGGAAATCGTGGATGAGAAGATCAGGAGAAAAGAGCAGCCAGAAAAATGGGCTCTGCCTGGCCCTCCTATGGCAGACTACACTCAGACTGACTTCTCACAGTTCATCAATTGCCCTGAGTTTGTGCCCCGGCAGAGCTTCCAGAAAGAGACAGGTGAGCACTGGGGGAATGTGGAGGGAGGTGTGGGATGCAGTGCTGGGACTGCAGCAGGACTGAGACCCTGATAGTCAGGAGTGTTCCCCAGTGCAGGGCTCTGCCACTGGCTTTCTGCGTGGTGGTGGGAGCTGGTGTGGGCTCTGTCCTTGGAACCCCAGAGCTGCTGCCTCCATACATGGGGAAACATGAGAGACTGACTCTGTGGCTTTTCCTCTCCGGGAGCTGAAGGGATTGGGGAGGGTCACTCCTGCTGGAAGTCTTTTGGCTGTGCCTGGAAATAGTCTTATGGCTGCTGGGTAGAGCAGAGGACACTTGGGAATCCAGCTTTTCCTTACTGGGTGAGGAGATACTGGGCACAAATTGGGCAGCAGGTGTGGAGCTGCCAACCAGGTGCTAGGGAAGGGTCTGCTGTCCTTCAAGGGCTGCTCCTGCTCTTGTCACCCCACTCCATGGGGGCTGGCAGGAGCCCAGGCCTGCACCTGAGAGCCCAAGCAGAGGATCTTCTTGGTCCTGTTGTAAGAGTTTTGGCAGGAGAAGATCTATTCCCACTGGCTCCAGACTGTCTTGGGAAGGTTTCCCAGAGAGCAGCACAGCACCTGCCTTAGGGCTTTGTGTGTCTGGGAAACTGTCACCTGCAAAGCTTTGTGGCCACCACTGGCATTAACTGGAGATTCCCACTCCAGCACCTTTGGGCACTGTGCTGGTAGCCTTGGCCACAGGATGCCAGCTAGTCCTGCAAGCTGTGCTGTGCTGCCAGAATGACTCCTCCTTTGGTCGGGTAATTTGTAAGTACACAACCCTCTGGGCTCCCTCCTTCCCTCTAAAGCACCTTGTGGTTCTTTTTGGCTTTAGAGTCTGCTCCTGGCTCCCCACGTCCTGCCAGCCCTGTCCCCACCAAAACAGAAGAGGTCAGTAACCTGAAGACAATGCCCAAGGGCCTGTCCACAAGTCTGCCAGACCTGGATTCAGAGACATGGATTGAAGTGAAGAAGAGGCCTCGGCCTTCCCCAGCCAGGCCCAAGGTAGGTGGTGATGTAGGAGCTGTTGGAGTGGGAGGGTCTCCCAGTTGTTGAGGTGACTTGAATCATAAGTTGGCAGGCTTCAGATCAAATAGGGTCTGTGACTCCCTTTGGAGCTGCTCCTCACTGGTGTAAATAAGGTGTTCTGGCTGGGGTAAAGAAACGAGGGGCAATAGCTGGGTCTCCTGTCACTTGTTTTGCTGTGTGGTCTTTACCCTGTGTCACCCTTATCCCCCCTACTTGTAGAAACCAGAGGAGTCAAAGACACCGCAGCAGCAAAAGCAAAAGGACCAAGATGAGCCTGAGGAGCTCGACTTCCTCTTCGACGAGGAGATGGAGCAGATGGACGGCCGCAAGAACACCTTCACCGACTGGTCAGATGAAGATTCCGATTACGAGATCGATGACCGCGACGTGAACAAGATCCTCATCGTGACGCAGACACCTCCCTACCTGCGCCGGCATCCTGGTGGGGACCGGACTGGCAACCACACCTCCAGGGCTAAAATGAGCTCAGAGCTGGCCAAGGTGATCAATGATGGGCTCTACTACTACGAGCAGGACCTGTGGACAGAGCAGTTTGAGCCAGAGTATTCGCAGATCAAGGTGAGAGCGGCTGATCCAAGGAAGGAGAGTGTGTGTGGGCTGTGGGGAGCCTCATGTGCACGGGGTGGCTGATGGTTGATGTGGGGTGAGGAGGGCAGTATGGCAGGTTTCAGCCCACTCATGGGGTAGAGCTAAGCTGGGATTAGTCCTCTTGCAGTGTTTGGGATTCGTGGTTCCCAGCATCGTGCTCTGCCATGTCAGGGATAAACACAGCTTTGTACCAAGATGTAAGGCTGCAGCCAGGTAAACACAGTGCCAGTAGTGAGGTGACCTGGAACATGGCTGCACTTGGCCTCTGCTCTTCTCCATTTTGGTGTCAGTTTGCACAGACATGGGCTTTTTATAGAAAGCCCATCTGCTGCTTTGAAACATTTGAGTCCCAACTCGATGACTCTCACGGTTGGGGACCTGCCTGGACTTGCTCAGTGACAGAAATTATGGCTCAAGTGGGGTGACTTGTTGGAGCTACAGTTGGGCTTAGTGCTTCCACCTCTGGTACATGGCCCATGGCTGAAGCAGTGCTGCTCTCTGGGAGACAGAAGCTGTGGGGAGAGCAGGTGACAGGGACAGTGTGTGCTGAGGTTGGACCCTTCAGATACACGGGAGCATTGTGCCTCACTGCTGGTGTGGCTGTGGGGGTGTGGGGAGGGGACTCTAGGGACACAAACACCATGGCAGTGGCAGGGGGGCCTGGCTAAGAACAGATCACTGAGCTCACCTTGAGCTTTTACTGCACCAGCACTGACCTGGGTGGGTAAAACCCTGAGAGAAGCAAGTGGTTCATAGTTGATAACTGGACTGTGCAGTGCCCAGTTTTCTCTCTGCCACACCTCCCCTTCCTACCCCTGTGCAGCAGGTCCCCCTCTGGGCACCCCGTGGCTGCACTCAGGGCCCAGTGCTGTGGCTGTTGCACAAGCAGAGCCGTGGTTGTGATGGGATGAGGGCAGAAGAGGGCAATTGATTGCTTCACCATCTTCCTCTTCCAACACAGCAAGAGGTGGAGAACTTCAAGAAGGTGAATATGATCAGCAGGGAGCAGTTTGACACCCTGACCCCAGAGCCCCCTGTGGATCCAAACCAAGAAGTCCCTCCAGGTCCCCCCAGGTTCCAGCAAGGTAAGAGATGGGGCATGAATGGGTTGGACTGAATTTGTCCCTGTTCCTTATGCAGAGAGGTTCTTGAAGGTTGGGTAGCAGCTAGGGAGAAAGAATTGGGGTCACAGGCATGTGGGATTATCTTTACAAGAGTAATGATGTTCTTCCAACTGAACGTTTTGGGGCTCCGTAAGAGGAGGTGCGGAAGAAGGGGTGTCCCAGTGGAGTGAGGAGACCTTGGCAAATTTGGATGTAATTACCTGGATGTGACTTTTCCTCTTGGACCCTCTCTGAGTACCTGGAAGGCAGCTGCCTGCTGGGCCTTGTTTGCCTGTGTGTGCTCCCAGTGCCACCTCCTTCTCCTGGGAATGGGGGATTTGGATTTGTCTCTGTAGTTTGCCACTAGAAAGCAAATACCTTGTGGGATCCCTGGAAGCTCCATCCTTGGATCTGCTGCTAGGCTTTGGGCTTTCTGGCCAAGCTGATGATGTCATGCTGGATTTGAAGCCGGTCGTGTGGGAGGGCTGGGATATGTCCCTGCATTCCTCCCCTCCCTGCTTCCCATCTGCCAGATGGTAGAGGCGCTCAGAGCTCAGCCTGACCTGGGCGGGGGGGGGTTTCTCCCTGCAGTACCTACAGACGCTTTGGCCAACAAGCTGTTTGGAGTCCCTGAGCCTTCCACCATCGCCCGGTCTTTGCCCACGACTGTACCGGAATCACCCAATTACCGCAACGCCAGGACCCCCCGCACCCCCCGCACGCCGCAGCTGAAGGACCCGACACAGACGCCCCGGTTCTACCCCGTGGTGAAAGAGGGCAGGACGATAGATGCCAAGGTGGGAAAACCAGGGCTGGGCTGCGGGGTGGGAGCTGGGGTTTCCCACCTGGGGCCTAGGGAGGAAGGGAACACAGCCCTGATGTGCCGTGTCTTGCAGACTCCACGGAAAAGGAAGACGAGGCACAGTTCAAACCCTCCGATGGAGTGCCACGTGGGCTGGGTGATGGACTCTCGGGAGCACAGGCCACGAACTGCCTCCATCAGGTACCAGGGACACATGTTCTTGATTATGGAGGAGCCAGAAATGGGAAAGGGAGTGAGTGTGGGAAGGAAGGGGGAAAGGCAGCATCTGCTCTTGCAGGGGAAGTCTCCTCTTAGGTGACCGCAGAAAGAACTAGGACCAAACTTCCTGGAAGGGCTTGGGGAAAATCTGAAGCCTTGGAGAACAGCAAGATGAAACTCTGTTAGAAACATTGGTTCCCTTCCTAGTAGGCTATTCCATGGCTCAGATCCCAAGCCCAGGGTAGACAGCCACAGCGAGTCGTGGGACCAGCAGACAGGTGCCATGGGTGGAGCGTGCTGTCTGGGTGATGCCAAGGAAGGGTGTTGACAGGAGTCTCTCACGCTCAGCTCCAGCCCCTCGGAGGGGACCCCGGCCGTCGGGAGCTATGGCTGCACCCCACAGTCCCTGCCCAAGTTCCAGCACCCTTCGCACGAGCTGCTCAAGGAGAACGGCTTCACACAACACGTCTACCACAAGTACCGTCGGCGCTGCCTTAACGGTAGGGACACTGAGGGTGGCAGGGTGTCCCTGCTCCGCTGTGCTGGGGGCAGGAACTGCCACAGGGCATGGACACAGACACGGGCAGGGTCCTGTGGGACAGCCCTGCTGGCAGCTGATGTGTCCACACGGTTTGTGGGGAGCGTGGGCTGTGCTCAGGGTGTCCAGCACTGGGGCTGCGTGTTGTCACGTTGCCACAGGACCTTTGTGTACATAAGCCCTTGACTCCCTGGGAGAGGATCTGCCTTGTAATCATCCCCTCTTCCCAAAACAGAACGGAAACGACTGGGCATTGGCCAGTCCCAGGAGATGAACACGCTTTTCCGGTTCTGGTCCTTCTTCCTCCGAGATCACTTCAACAAGAAAATGTACGAGGAGTTCAAGCAACTGGCTGTGGAGGACGGAAAGGAGGGATACAGGTAGGAGGGGAGGAGCAGAGTGGCCTCTCCTTGGGGGGGAGTGAGGGAAGAAGGGTTTGGCCTTTTACAGGGCTCACAGCAAACAAAGCAGCAGCTCTGCCTTGCTCAGAGGTGGGTCTGGGGTCACCCTCAGTCACTCTGCTGCTGGTGCTCAGCAGGGCTCTCGCCTCAAGAGCCTCTGTGCCCTGTGTTGGTTCACCTGTGTGTGAGCCCCGCGTGCTGCTCTGTTCCCAGGTACGGTCTGGAGTGCCTTTTCAGATACTACAGCTACGGGCTGGAGAAGAAATTCCGGCCAGACATATTTAAGGACTTTCAAGAAGAGACCATCAAGGATTACGAAGCTGGTAGGTGTCTCCTTTGGCCCCCTTTGGGATTGGCAGCGATGTAACCCAGCTGCAGGGCTGCCCCTGGGCCTTTTCTCACCATATTGGGGAAGCCACACAGTGCTGTACGTTAACATGTGCCACGGGGACCGGGTGGATGTTCTGTTGATCACTTCGTGGGAGGGTCAGTGGATGCTCAGTCCTGAAGAGTCCTGGGGGGAGATGGAGGAGGGCAGTGGGAGGCTGTAGCTCTCCCAAGGCATTCCTTTAGGCACACCAGTTCATGTAAGATTTCTCAAGGCTCTGCAGTGGCTGAGCCTTGTCACCACCAGCTCAGCTGAGCTTGGAGACACCCCAAGTCAGGGGAGCTTCCGAGCACTGTTGCAGGTTGCTTCCCTCAAGGTTTTTCATCTTGCCTAGTTCTGCCCACCAGTGGGACATGAGGGGCTGTGGGGAAGCCTGGAGGAAAGGTGTCTGACATCTGATTTGGTTTTTGTCCTGCTGACATCTGGTTTGGTTTTCTTTCCCTCCAGGGCAGCTCTATGGGCTGGAAAAGTTCTGGGCCTTCTTAAAATATTCCAAAGCCAAAAATCTGGACATTAACAGCAAACTGCAAGAATACCTCAGCAAGTTCAAGCGCCTCGAGGACTTCAGAGTAGATGTGAGTAGACACAGCGCCTGCACCACACTGATGTACCTGCAGACACCCCTTGGCCCCTCTGAGGAGGGAGGATTTTAGGGGGTCCCCGAGCGGTGGCAGGCGGGGGAGTGGGAGCAGTGACATCTACTGTCACTCCCTGTTATTGCAGCTGGACCAGGAACCATCTGCAGGGTTGGAATATTCTAAATCCACTCAGAGCAGGATGAGGGAGGTGGATGAGCCTGTCCTTGATCAGCTGAGGATGGAGAGGGAAAGGGAGCCTTGATGGTTTAAGTAGAGCCAACATTGTGTGGAGCTTCTGCTCCCAAACTTCTGGACTGTGCTCCTGTGTGGGAAGCAGGTGCCTAAGAATGAATTATCACTGTTGTGCTTGGTAGGAAGTCAATCAGTCTTTCTGTCAGCAAACCTGGCAGTGGGAGGTTTGGAGAGGAGGGCAGCTGAGTGCCTGGGATATGTGCATTCCTTGTGGGTCAAGGAGAGAAGTTGCAACTGGAGGCTTGCAGGAAGGCTGTTCCCTGGTCCTGGGGGAGGGCACCTGCGTTTGGAGGAGGCTGTGCTGATACTGGGGTGCTTCTCTTCCAGCCACCCATGGGGGAGGAAGGTGGACACAAGAGATACCCTTCGACGTCAGGGGGAGATGGCAGGAAGCGCTACCCATCCCAGTCTTCCAGCAAAACGGTCAGCCAGTGCCCATCCAGCCAAGCCCACGCCTCCAGCCAGCCTGCACAAGAGGATGCCAAAAACCTGAGCCAGCAATCCCCTGCCCCATCGGCTGCAGAGTCGCAGACAGTGGGGAAGTAGAGAGGCTGCAGTGTCCGCTTCCTGCCGGGGGATGGGGTGGGTTGGTGGGGGGACTGGCTTGGAGAAGGGGAGACATGAGGGGGTGGGACAGGAAGGGAGCTGGAAGGTGAGTGCCCAGGAATAGGCTGCTTGGGAGAAACTTCAACGCACACGATCTTCTTCTCTTGTGGCTGGAAAGCAAAGACTA
This sequence comes from Myiozetetes cayanensis, assembly GCF_022539395.1. Lineage (NCBI taxonomy): Eukaryota > Metazoa > Chordata > Aves > Passeriformes > Tyrannidae > Myiozetetes > Myiozetetes cayanensis. Next base: position 9,575,238 of record NW_026087378.1, on the reverse strand, counting down.
TCTACATCTAAAACACCATTTTGCTATTACAACCCTGACCAGAGCCAGACCCGCTCCCAGCAGACCCACCCTTTCCTTTCCCTTCCCTCCCCTCCTGTGCACACACTCATGTCTTAGCGTCTCTTCAAAAAAAAAAAATGTGTTCTGGCTGGGTTGGAAAGGGGAGATTTTTTTATTATTATATATATATATCAAGTTTTAAATTATTGCTAGAAGTTCGTCTGGATTTACCAAAACAAGTCTGCTCTGTGTGGCCCCAACGACTCCCCTCTGTGTCCCCCCTCGGATCTCGCGGGGCAGCCGCTCAGGAAGCTCGGAGGAGCGAGGTTCCCCCGTGGGGGGCCGAAGCCACAGCGTGTCACGATGCTGCGGAGCCTCTGATCTCCATGACCCGGCTGGCGTCTCCCATTCCACGTTCGGCGGTGCCTCTCCCGACACCGACCACCGCGACAGGAGCATCGCCCTGTTCGTCCTCCCGCTCCCTTCTGAACCCCAACGTCTTCACCTTCCCGAGGGTCTGGCTCTTCCCTCTGCCCACCTCTCCCTTCCGTCACGGACAATTTGGAAGTCAACCAAAGGACCTTTTGCCAAGGATAGGCTTGTTCTGACTCCTTCCTGCGAGGATGGCTGGTTGGGAGGCTGGCAGCCTGGACTCGAGCCTGCGTGGACGGTGCATCTGCTGCCCCAGGAATGCCCATCGCGTGCAAAGACAGGACTTTGCTGAAGGAGCTTTTCTCTTCCTTTTCCCTTGGAAAAAATGACATGACATAAAAAAACCCCACAAACCCCTCTAAAAAAAAAAAAAAACTACAACAAAAAACTCTTTAAAAGGACACATCTCCCTTTGCTTTCTTCCTTGGAAATACTATTGAAGAAAAAAAACAAACAAAAAAACAAACAAAAAAACCCCAAAAACACACAAAAAAAAGTTGCCTTATGGTGGAGCTGGACCGGGGAGGCTTGTTGGCTTCCTGCACCCTGGGGTGCACTGGGCACTTGGCCACCCCAGGCCCAGAGACTCCTCACGGCATTGCTGCCGAGCTGATCTTCCCTGCGGCCTTTCCTCTGACCCCGCAGCTCGCTCGGATGCCTCTCCTGTCATGGAGCCTCCCTGCCTGGCCTGAGTCTCCTGGGGAAGGTGCCGAGGGCAGTCAAATCCAAGACTTGTGCTCACGCAGTAGTTGAAGCCGCTCCGCTGTGTTTGTACCATGGCAGCCTCCTCCCCACGACCGCGACTGAACGTGCTCATGGCCTTGCTCACACCCCCCGCCCTCTCCGGGCAGGAGGTTGATCTGCTCCAGTCTGTGCTTCCAGCGTGGTTGGGGGGTGAGCAGGGAGATTGTCAAAGCAGCTGGAGGGACTGGTCCTTGCTGTGAGTGAGTGGGAGGGCCGGCATGTTCTGGTGCCACTCGATGCCGTAGCCTGACAGGGAGTGCTGCAGCCCTAGGAAACCTGTCCTGCTGTGGAGCAGTCACTGGCTCGGGGCTGCTGCTGGGACTCGTGCAGGGGCGAGCGGGAGACCTGCCCAGCACAGGAGAGCTCTCGCCTTCTGTGTCATGTTTTGGCAGGTGGCTGCATGGAGCCTCCCCCTCAGCACGGTCCTTGTGCACCTCCCAGGGCTGAGATGACACCACGCAGCTGGTGGCTGAGGCACAGGGGGTGGCTGCAGAGCTGTTGTGGCATTTACTTGATTGATCCTTCTACCCCGCACCAGGTGGGCTTTGGCAGGCAAATCTTCCCCAGCCTGTGAGCTTTGCAAGGGGCAAGTGTCAGAGGAGTGAGATCTGAGATTTCCAGTGCTACCTCTGGAGTTGCTCTAGAGGTAGCACTGGAAAGTTGTTTCTTTCCAGCCAGACCCACCTGCCTTGCTACCACTGTGCTCCATCTCCTGGGTCCCTGGCATACCTGCTGTGCAGATGGCATGGCTGTGGCTCTGGTGCTCCATCTGCTGAGCTGCAGATTGTGCTCCTGTGTGGTGTGGAATGGGCATGCAGTGGGTGACTCCAAAGGTACAGCTCATTGCATGACCCTCTCTGCAACATCACGAGCTGGTACCTAACAGTGTTTTCCCAAAGGATCCAGTTGATCCAGAGCTCTCAGCTGGGAGGAGTCATCCCTCCAGGGCTGTCCCTATGTGGCTGCAGGGCAGGTGGGTGAGAGCAGCCAGGAGCTGAGAAGCAGGAGGGGGAGCACAGTCAGGCTGTCATCAGCAGTGGCTGTGGGTGCTCACCGGGCCCTGGCTGAGGTCATCACTTCCCAAACTGACACTGCCCCGAGGATGCTGCTTTGGTGGGAGGAGCTGGGCTGGAGCGAAGCGGCTTCGTGAACTGCAGCTAGAATTGACAGCACAGCTGGGTTTGAGAGGCTGGGGAGCTGCTGCTTTGCTGTTTCCTGGTGGTGTGATCCTGACCTGGTCCATCCACCCCTGCCGTGTCACCCTGCAGCTGGTACCACTCACAGGCCCGATTCCAGCAGGCCAGCCTGCCTGAGGCCATGGATGCTCCACTGCGGCAGCAGTGCTCTGGGGTTGTGGGGTGGGAACTGGGCAAGATGGGCAAAAAGTAACACTTGTACAGTGCTGTGGCCGTGACTGTTATATCTGGATTTCCCCTCTTGTGAGCCAGAGTCAGATCTCTTGAGGTTACGGATGTAGCCGGGTTTGTCCCTGATTTGGGAAGGAGGAGGCTGGATCAAGGACATTGGAGATGTGTTGCTGGTTGTTTGCAAGTGGAAGCGGGTCTGGATGTGCGCGGGTGGCCCCGTTGCCGTGTCCTGTGCTCCTCTTGTGGGTGTGTTCTCTTTTGAAACCAATTGTCTGCATTTTAGCAACGAACGTAATAGGAAATAAGGAGGAATGAGCTTCTGCTGTGGAGTTGTTGCTTGTGGAGCAGACTGTGGAATTGCTTGGGTAGTAGAAGAGGTAGAATGTTTCCCCAAGAATTTCCCAAAATCTGAGTTGACTTAAGAAATATTTTCACTTCTGAGCCTGAGACTAGTCTCAGAGTTTTTCCTTCCCCCTCTGCCAAGTGAGTGGTTTGTCACATTCGTGTGTGCTCCTGTTTCCCAGGGGAAGGTGGGTCAGAAGAGCAATCCCAGTGGTCCCACCACCCTCCAGGTTTGTGGACTGTGTGCCTTGTCTTTTGGACAGCAGCGGGCAAGGCAGAGCAAAGGACAGATGGACATGACAGCCTGAGGCAGGTGTTGCTTGGTCCCACCTGTCTTCCTCCAGAAGGAGGGAACACAGAGCCATTCACTCCTGCTCCGTGCAGGGGTGGGTGCTGACAGGGCAGGGAGCTCCTTGGAGGAGTGTGTGTGGCTGTGGCCAGGCCAGGGCTGCCCAGGTCTGTGCCTGGCCAGGGGGCACCGCACACCACTCGTGTTCCAGATGGATGAAGGGACAGCTGTCCAGAGGGGGATTTTATTTGAGGAAGTTCTTACCCTCCTGTAGAGGAGGGAGTTTGGCCTTGCTTTTAGCTTGGATTCTTCACCTCCCCACGTTCTGTGCTTTTTCTGATTTGAGAGGTCTGAGTGGTTGCCCGTGTGCTCCTGCGAGCGCTGATCCGTCCCGCAGCTCCAAGGGCTGCGTGGTGCTGGTGCCAGTGCCCAGCTGCTTTTGGAAAGGCTGAGGGAGGCTGGGGGGGAGGGAGTGGTGTGCTCCCTCTTCTCAGGAGGCCTTCCAGGCTGCCACAGCTTGGGGCTCCTTGCTGAGGTCAGCCCATCTTTGGGGTGCAGGTGGCTGCAACAGGCACAGAGCTCTGGTGGGGGCTCAGGAGTGGAGGTAGAAGGTGTGTTTCAGAGGAGGTTTTGTTGCTTTGCCATGCTCAGTTGGGAAAAAAAAAATTAAAAAAGGTAATAATACTGCTGCTCCGTTTTTGCCTGTCTGTCCTTCTTCTGCTGCCCCCTCGCCCCCCTGACGGGGGTCCCTTGAGTTTTGGGAACTGCTCGGGACTGGTCGACTGTACTGTAACAAACTGACGTGTTTAACCTCAGTGTCCTGCCACGTGTCTGCATGGCAGTGCAGAGGGGGCCTTCTAGCTGTTAATGCCTTTCCAGTTATTTTGTCAAAAGGAAAAAAAAAGAAAAAAAAAGGAAAATTGTAAATGTAGCAAGCTGTGTTTGCAGTGCTTGTTGTCTCCTGTCTCCTCTGAGGCTCGTTATGTCACTTGTCACTGTTTGAAATGGATGCTGGGCTCTTGAGGGGGTTGCTACACTTGATGTTAAATGCCTCATGGGCGTTTTTTAAAGCTTCCAGTACAGGTAACAGGTAAATTGAATTTTTGTTTAAGCAGATGTTCCTCTCAGTGGTGTGGAGCAGGCGGCTGGAGGGCAGCATTTCCAGGCGTAGTTTACAGTTTCACTTTCTGCAGACACTTGAACATAGGACCGATGTATCTGTGACAAGCACATCCCCTTGGTGGGAAGCTCCAGGGGAGCGGGGATGCCCTGGGTGCCAGCAGGCCCTGCGGGGTGTGCCGGGGTCCCCCCAGCCCCCCGTGCTGTCCCTGCTCGCTCCCCAGGTGTCAGCCCTGCGCCGGGGGGGCTTGGCACCACTTGGTCCCTTCAAGCCTCCCTGGTGCAGCCCCCTCTTCCCCTTCCAGCCTGTCCTGGTCCCGCTGGGGTTGGAAACCTTTGGATCTGTGGCTCAGAAACCCCTGCTGAGCTGCACCCCAGCGAGTGCAGCCCTGCTCGCTCGCCTGGAGCTGAAGGGGTGATGGTTCGATGTGCTGGCCCTTCTCAAACCCCATGTGTCCAACCTCAGCCTTCTGTTTCCCAAAACTAGAAAGTGTGTGCAACCTTCTACAACTGCATTTATCGTAGAGACAAACTTAAAATGACTCATCACAGACCATGTATCACTTGGGAGGAAAATCTTGTTAATACGGCCGGCTGTACATGATCCATCTCTGTCGATAGTACATAATCTTTGACCCATGTGCTAGGATCATCATCACGTATAAAAGGAAAAGAGAAAAATGTAAAATACTTGAATGAGAGCTTGTATTATAACATTAATATTATTCAGATTATCTGCTTTCTAGGCTGATGTGATTCATTATTCTAGTAATGCTTTAGTCCTTTGTAATTTGTGGTAATTATGCTTTTTCCTTTTTAATACAAAAAAAAATGTATAAAAATAAAAACTTCAAAAGACACCACAGCCTGGGTTTTCTGTTCTGCTGACTTGCCCTCCCCAGGGAGGTGGGAGCTGATGAACAGGCCGGGTTCATCCCTGTGTGGCTGCAGGGACCAGAGCAGGGCTGTGGAAGTGAGCTGACTTCCACAGGTGGAGCTGGGCTGACCACAGGTGAGTGCAGCACCGGTCAGCCCTGCGTGTCCCCTCCTCAGGGGGCTGCTCTAGCACTGGGGGGAGAAGTGGCATTTTTGTCCCAGGCCCCCAGGCAAGATTGAAACTTAAAAAGATTGAGAAAATTCACAGTATGTCTCGGTGGGTCTGTAGGTACTTGGGGATGTGCATAAAGCTCTGGGGGCTGCTGTGCTGAATCCTTTCTTAACAGTGTTTCACTGATCTCTGTGCAGCTCAGGACAGCAGGGACTCTGCTTTCCTTGGAAAGACTCTCCGTAATTTAGCACTGTGGAATTTTGGTTCTATCCTGGAGTGGCATGAGGCTCAGCAGGAGGAGGTGATGGCATGTAGCACATCAGCTCCCAGCTCCTTCCCTGTCCCATGAGGGGAAGCTCACATGTGCTGCTGGTCTGTGGAGCAGCGATGAGGCCGTGCCAGCCCTACCTGAGAGCTGGACTGACCTCTCCCAGGAGAGACTGCTCAGGGGGAGTCAGGTCTCTGCTGCATGTGCAGGGGAGAGTTTCTAAAGCTGTGGCACCACTGCTTTTCCAAGGGGTTGCATCCACTGTGCCAGGTGCTCTGAGTCTCAGAAAAATAGTGGGTTTAATACTATCACATGTAGTTACAGTGACCTTGCTGGTGTTTCTATAGAGTGAGTGCTGCTGAGAGAGGCCAAAGCACTGCCTGTGGAAATGGTGCCAAATGCTCAGTAATTCTCAGTGAGAACTCCCCAGAGCCACGTGGCCCAGAACACACCTGGGCTCATGCACAGGCAGCTGGAACTGAGGGACAGTGCAAGTAATTAAGAAACAAACCACTAAATTTTGCTTAAAAATAGATTTCTAGAGCAGGAGCTTTTTGTAGTAAATGTGCAGTCATTTCCAGTAGCATGTTCAACTTCCATTTCGGGTCTCGTTACGTGTGAACAATAACTCGTTTCCCAATTAAAATACTATTTGGCATAAATCATTGTCTCTCACTCTGCTGGTCACAGGAGCTGCTGGGCTGGTTCACTCGGCCTTCTTGGGCACCTCAGGGATGCTTTCGGAGAGTGGTGTGAGGCCGAGGAGGACCTTGTGTCTCTCGAAGGCTTTGGTCTGTCTGAACACTCTGTCTGTGCCATGCAGGTAATCCAGCACTCCCAGGACTCCATAGCACTGGTTGAACCTGGGAACCAAACAAAAGATTAACATCACTAGAAAGCTACTGAGGTTACCTCACCTTTCGTATTTCCTTTTCTTTGGGAGGCCTGTAACCTGCCTGTGTGATTTCTGCCCCTGCACCAGTCCTCCTGGCGGCTCTGTTGAAGCCTGGGTGAAACTCATGCAGCCTCCCTCGTTGGTGCATTTGTTACCCAGAAATGGTGGCACTGAGCAGCAGCCACGACTCTCTCAGGCAGCTGAGCTGTGGGAGCAGCTGGACACTGCTATTACCATTCCATCTGCTCCCAAGACCTGACTGCTGTGGGACACAGAGCTGGGACACTGGCACAGCTGTCCTGCCCAGAGAGCATCTTGGATCTGCAGTGATCTGTGTCCTGACAGGAGCTGAGATTCAGAGGAAACAACAGGTAAGAACTGGCACTGTGTTTTTGGTGCTGCCCAACATTTGGGTGGCGAGTGAACTGTCCCATGGGCTGGATCTGCGGGCTGGATCTGCAGGAGGGGCAGGCTTGGAGAAGTGTCTGAATCTGGTACACACCTGGGAGATGGGAACAATTCTTCCACTGCTCAGGTATGTGTCCCTGAACAACCTGCTGCAGCTGCTCTCTCCAGCATAGGAGGAGGCTGGGAATCTCTGCCAGGAAGGGTTGTGATTGTCTGGGCAAGGTGTTATCTGATCAGTGTTACTAATCCCAGTGTATGGGAGAGGAACAGACAGACAGGCTTCCTGCATGTTCATTTCACCTGCGTGACTTGCCCTTGCTCTGTCTTTACATCACATGCAATGTCCTCTAAACTTCTAGGAAGAGCCTTGCAGAGAACTGCCCTTGACAGAGTCCCTTGAAATCCTGATCTGTTTAACTGCTGTAAGGACTGGCAGCATTCAGCAGGTGAACTGGAGAGCTGCTCTGCCTGGGGATGAGTTGTGCAAACCCGCTTGACCCTTGGAAAGGAGCTCTGCCCAGCAGCGGTGCCGGAGTGCCAGCAGGAGGGAGAGGGAAGCTGAGCAGTGCCCAGACGTACTTGAGGTGGTGGAAGTCGTGGAACTCTGGAGATGGCAGGAAGGGCAGGTGGTATCCACAGTGTGAAATGCTTGTTGTTATGAAAGCGATGGAGAACCACGCTGAGATTGAAACAATGTGAGACCCCATGACCATCGGGCCAGTCATGACAGGCAGCGTGTTGGAGAGCTGGAAAGGAGAACAAACCACCTCAGTAATGCTCCACAACAAGCAGACCCTGCTCTAGGAGCTGAACTGTTGTCACCTGGGTGATGCATCACATTAGTTTTGTGCAAACAGCATAAAGGGAAGATTCCTCTGGGAACATCTTAATGAAGTTACATAATCATCCAAAAAAATAATTACAGGGCTAACAGAGTTCTACTGTCTGCAAACCACAGTCACAGCCCAAGCTCCCTAAGCTTGTAGTAGAAGTTAGACATGGATGTCTAGACGTGGATGTGAGGGCAGCGTGATTCCAGTAAATCACCCTGGAGTCTGACGTCATGCATTTCGGCTTCACTGTTGGAATAACACTGAGGCTGCTCTTGAGAAACCTCACTGTGAAAGGGTACGGCCTGTGGACACACAGGGCGATGTGATGATCTGCATCACTTCACTGTGTCCTGCCTGTGACACACAGAGAGACTCAGAGCTGGTGCTCTGGCCACTCTCTTACCACTCCTCCTAATCCCATGGAAATCACACTCCACACAGCAGCTGGAGGGTGATTACGGGAGAATCCACTTACTATGTGTTCTATCGGATGAGCATAAATGGAGACCACGCCGATGGGGGCTGTCCACTCATGGTGCTTCTTGTGGATGTGCTTATACAGGACGGGGTGGTGAACAAGCCTAAGCAGAGCAAACAGAAAGGACAAAACACAGAAAGGCAGGTTTTGAGCTCTGCAGAAAGGAACATGGAATAACAGAACACAGGATTTCTGTGGGAGACTTGCTCATATCTCTTCTAACTTAAGGATTTCCGAGGAGCTGGGAATAAGAGTGTAGGACTCCTGGCTTCCCAAGCTCTCTCTCTTAGTATTGAGCCTTCACTCAATTGATGTGTCCACTGGCTGATGTTAAACTTAGTCCAGATAAATCCTATAAATCAGTCCCTGAATGAATCATTTGCTCAAATAGGGGAGTCCTGCTTAGGGAAAGACTTGGTATCTTCTCTGTTTTGACTTTTCCAACTGGCAACCATTAGAGTCTGAATTTCTGGTTCCATGGGCCCTTTGTAAGAAATGGATTTGACTTTTTTGGTGCATTTGTCTAGAAGGGAAACCTACATATTTCTGAGAGTGCTGAGCTCACTTCTGCATGGGCTTTTGTAGGCTTTTGTCTCCCTTGTTCTAGCTCTGTCCTCTAGAAATCCTGCAGTTTTGGGAGCCAGGCCCTGTTTCAGAGGTGCTGTACAAGGGAACAGGAGATCAGTCACTGACCTTTGAACTTTTTTTCTTTCAGCATACTCAGCCTCACTCTTTTCAGAGAACACAGCTCTTGTGCAAAGCTGCCTGTTTTGTTTCTTCCTTAGCTTCTAAGCTGTTCCACCTTTGCAGTTTTACCCACCTTTGCTTACTCTAGGTAATGGCACCAAAGCCTCATGTTGTAAGGGTGGACCCATATAAATCGAAGAGGGGGACTAAGATTATTGCTCTTGTAAGAGATAAGCTTAAAGGCATGGAGGAGAATCAGAGTCCTGTTCCTGTGCTCAGCTCACCTGTGTGTGTAATAGAAGAGAATTTCCTCTATTATGGCAAAGATGCTTAGCTCCACAAGAAACCACTGGAAAGTGGGTAATTCCTTGCTGAAGGTGTTGCCCCACCATTTCATCACGTGGAACATGGGCACAAGCATGGGCAAGGAGATAAAGAACTGATTACCCAGTGCTGTGTAGATGGCTTGGCGCAGCTTCTTTGTGTCCACCTGCAAAAGAGAGGTCGGGACTTGAGGCAAAGTCAGAAATTATGCAGCTTCAGTTGGAAGGATAAAAAGCTTTCGGATTTATAGGCAGTTAGTTTGGGGAACAGCTTTTTAACAAGCTGCCAATCCAGATCTGATCAGTAACCTGATTACAGGATCTGCCTTCCTCCCTGAGTGGATATACAAGACTTGGCTTGATTCTCCTGGAATCCTACCTGGTTGCAAGAGAAAAGCATAACAGGTTCTTCTCCCCGTTCCTGGTCTAAGAGACTGCAGGAGTGTTTAGCCAGCAGAAGAGGCAGAGTGGGAAGTACTTACAGGATCATTCTTGCCCAGCTGAATGCGATAGCGAGTAATGAAAGTTGGCTTTCCTGTTATATCAGCCACCATAAGGATTCCATTGAAGCCCCAGAAAGCAAGTGCAGGCACCAATGCAGCCCCTGTGGCATGAGGAGAGGGCAGAGATGTGTGAATGAATTGAGAGCTATGAATATATCAGAAACAAAATACACTGGCATAGTATCCAGAGGACGTCCCTGCTGGGACCCGGATGTGCCAAGACCTGCCCTGAGATGCTTCCAAATGGAATTTGGTTCAAGTTTTGACACCCAGGTAAGACCTAAAGAATGGGGAGGAGGTTAGAGAGGACAAATGTCTCATAGGTTGAAACTTGAGAAAACTGAGGGTAAGAAAAGGCCTCTTTGTTATGGGTTCCTTTAAATACAAGTAGTATAAAGTTGAGTTGATCCCTAGAACCTTGCAAGGTCCCTATAAGTTCTGTTCACCAGCTGTTAATCACAGAGAAGAGTTTTATAGTACTACAGCAAGGGTAAAATCCAGTAATTGTACTTATATTTTTAGTAATCAGTTCTACCGAGTCATTCAGTTCTCACAGGAGCAAAGTATCTTCACAGGGAAGCCATTTCAGCAGCAGCAAAAAGATCAGATTTTTAGTCTGTACAGGTGACCCCATCCAAAGGCTGAACAGCTGCACCACATCAGCTGTCTCTGCCTTCCAAGCCAGAGCTTTTCTGTGAGATTAGTGAGTTTGGCAGGTCCGTGAACCCCTTTTACATACAGTACATGGATGATTTCTCCTACAGAGGAGTGTTGTTAAAACTCACCATAGAGGAAGATTGTCCACTCATCTCCCTCAAAGTAGTTGTAGACGTTCAGCCATGCTGTTTGCCAGAAATCGCCTAAAGTTATATCCTGCATTAACCTGTAGAAACAAGAGTTCTTGGTTGCCCATCTTTGTCATCCATTTTTTCCCCTTTCCACAGAAAAGTTTCCCCTCAAGCCACTTTGTTTGAACAAGCTTACCAAGAAACAGAGTTCACTAAGGCAGTGAACATGAGCAGGCCTGTACTGAAGACGTAGGCGCTGATCTTCAAGGCATCCCAGAGCTTCTCTTCCTGTCAGAAGCAACAAGAGAAAGCACGTGCTGCTGAGTCCTGCCCTGGCATTTTTGGTATTTGCAATGGCAAAGGCAGTCCTGTGATGGCCTGTTTTGTCTCACACACACTCTAAAGAACACAGTAACAAAGCTGTTATGGGACACTGTGTGTAACTGAGGGGGGTGTACACACACATCCATCTGCCATGCTTACAGAGACCTGATGTGTCACTGATGGGGAATTTCTCTGGAATAACCAAAGAGAGAGAAAAGACCACTGGTTTTTCCCTCTCTGTTTTTATTTGGCACGCTGCTCACTACCTGGAGGGCTATAATACAAGGAGCTTCTGGATAACTCTGAGCTGTGGGAAAAGGACACCTGGGGGTAAGGAGTGGTGCTCCACTTCAGCAACCTCCCTCCTTCAGCATTTTCTCCCTCCCAGGATGCAGCATGCTCCTTCCCACCCAAACCAGTCAAGAACTGCTGTGCTCAGATGACCTGGTTAACAGCTCCAGTCAATCCAGAACCTCTCCTCTCAATATTCCTTTTTGCTTTGAAGACCCTTTGTGAAACCCACTGCTCACATGTCCAGAAACTTGTCTTTTTTTCCCCAAGTATAACAGAGCTTTAACACCTTTCCTTTCATGATTCATTTTGCTGTGCCTTTAGGCCATCACACGTTCAACTCAGCTCTAGTGCTGAGAGTACAACTTGGCCAGCAGGTATTATGTGCCATCTGTATAGAACAACTGCACATCAACAGGGAGCTAAAACACTCAGCTTCTCACAAGTACAAACTTCTATAAATCCCTGCTCTCAGTCACAGAAATGTTATCTTCTGAAGAAATATTCCTGTGGGCAGCTCTAGTGTTAGCAGGACTTTTTATCACAGTAAGGATTTTAACTGCACAAAGCAACTGCAAGACTCGGAAAATTACCAGTGAGAGACCTTTTGATTCTAGGAATAAGTATATTCAAAATGCAGCATTCAATATATTTGGATATTTAAATATTCAAACCCAAGTTGTTTAGCAAATAGATGACAAATCTGTAATTAATGATCTGTCTTTTAGAGTGGCCCACGTTGGAATTGGTTCTGGAGTTCAGCAATCATAGTTTGGGTTTTCCTGAGGGAATATGAATTTTTTATAAAAATCAATGCAATTTTAAAATAATATTATATAATAACCAGCTATTGTCTTCTTCATTCCTCTGTCCTTCCTGTTTTTTAACTGTGGTGTTGTGCTGTGCAAACAGACTGGAGTAGAAACAGAATGATTCATAGTTGCTGTCCTGATCGTCTCCTGTCAGAGAGGACAAACAAGAGAGGCAGCTCACTGAGAAACAGTGAATGCAGGTGGTTTAGGATAATGCAATATAGAGAAATCCTCTTGACGTGGCTTTCAGATTCTGTAACAGCTACAGAACATTAAATGTGACCCAGGACTTGTCAGCAATATTTATCTGTCCGAGGACAGAACTTTGCTCACTAGCACTGAATTATTCCTTATTAAAACAACCAACCAACCATTTCCTCCTATCACCTTTTTTTTTTTTTTTTTTTTTTTAATTGAGTGAGCAACTGGGGAGGAATTAATTGGCAGGACTCTTGCCCTACAGCTTGATGTTTGTGAACCTTATAGGTTTATATTAGAGCAATGCAATCAGCTGCCAGCGTTATCACTGGGTGTACTGAACTGGCCAGGTTGGCAAAAGTCTCAACTCCAGCTTCAGATGGTGCCTGCTGGATCCTGGGCTGGAGATCTGCTCTCTTAGCAATTTCATACTTCCAGCTGCCTCCATCTTATGCTGAAGTAAGACTTTCTTAATCTTTAGACCCTGGAACATCACCCACATATTCTTAAAAAAAAAGAGGTTATAAAAGCTATAAAAAGCTTTGAGCTTTTTAACAGACTTGTAACTTATAAGTGCTTTTTCTCCTGGGATGAAGAAAGAACATACTAAACAAAAATTCTGATGTCTTACAAATGTCAAAATTTTTAGTTAGACCAAATAAGATTTCAGATGCTCTAGCATCCTCCAGCTGAAGAACTCAAAAGAGTTTCAAAAATTAGTAACTCCTAGTACTCACCAGACACTGTGCAAGTCTTGCCTTGAGACAGGATAGAGAGCAGCTAAAGCTCAGAACCTCAGCTATTTTAAAACCCCTTTGGCTAGAAACTGTTTTATTTTGGGGCTGTGCTTTTATTGCATGTGATGATTACATGAACAAATCCCACACAGTGTAATTACATGAGCTGTAGAAGCAGAGAAGTTTACATATATATATATATATATAAAAATCTTGTTCATCAAGTCCAAGTACTTAACACCCTGTTTCTCTTCATGCCAACAGCTCCAGCACAGTAGTTTCCTAACTATTTCATGGATTGCTTGAGTTCTTGCCCTTAAAGGGCTTATAGAAGTTGGCAAATGCCTTAAGTGCAGAACAGGGTTGCTGCTGGCAAGGTGAAGAGGCTGGGGCTGGGGCTGGGCCCAGTGAGGTGGTCCAGCTTCTGGTTATGGGGACTGTTTTGGGTTCTTGCCACACAAACAAAGATAACAGGCCCTTCCTCACTTGCTGCTGTAGCTGCAGTCCACTGGAAGGGAAAAATGCAGGGGAAATGCTGCTGCAGTGATAAGAGATGAGCTCCTAATTGTACTAAAGTGATCGGAACGCGGATGTGTCTGTCAGTTCTCTTAGAAGATGATTCAACACATCCAGCCTTCCAAAGCACTGGATAATTCTTCCCTTAAAAGATGACCTTGACCCTTTACCTGCTTCTGCTGCTCAGCCATGGTGGAATATCCAGAGTCTCTTTCCATCTGAAATAAAAGGTGATCTAAGTAAGTGAACCTTGGACAGCTGGAGAGTGAAAACAGCAAATCCCCTCAATCTGCAGTCAGTTGCAAAAGTGGAAAATATTTACTCTGTGTTCCCTGTCCCGTCCTGCTCCATCCTTCATGTTGGCCATCGAGCAAAGCTGAGCTCTTGAGAAGAAAAATGCCCTTATTTCTTGATGAGTTAGAAGTGTCCCAGAAGACTGACAGGGATGCAAGGATAACACAGAAATGTGGGAGAATAGCCAAACCCAAAGCTCTTTGCTGGTGGCACTGGTGTGTTGTGGCACAGCTGCCTCCCTTGATCTGATCCAGGAACACACTGCACCCAACAGCAGCTCCAGCCCTTCTCAGGCTGTGAAGAAATGATGATGTGGGATGTCTTCTTTCCTAACAACAACATGCAGTTAAACTAACAGGAATGAAAAAAAAAAAAAAATTCTAAAACAACAAAGTGAGTTTGTGCCACAAAGGATTAACACAGTAGAGCTCCACACAGCCTTCACTCACGTGGCAGAGAAACTGTAAGTTATAGCCTAAGAACATGGAAAGTGAGAAAATCATCTTTGCTTCAAGTCCTGTAACAGTCAGTTAGAGGGTTAAAGTCCTAAATGGACATGTGGCCACCTCATAATAAATCTCCTTGCATCTGGCTCTGCCTTGACCATTTGTTAATTATTGTGTTAAAAAAACACAAAAAATAAATCAGACCCAAGGTTTAAGTAGCTGCTGGGCCTTCACTATGAAGGGTTCTCTATGTCAGGTTATGTTCTGGCTGTCCTAGGGATTATTGTGTAGCTGTTTTTATCTTGCTATGCTCTTATCATCAAATATTAGCAAAAGTTAACAAAACATTCCTTAATGTTTTCTTGGTTTCACATGATCTTTAAGAACAAACACACAAGTTCTAATAATACAACAGCCAGATTACTGAGGATTGTGGAATTTAATCCATTTTGCTTTTCATACTCAGCAGAATATTCAAGCACAGGCAAAATGTGTTACCTAAGGTACACAGGAGAGCACAGAGAAGGTTTAAAGGCACCTGTCTAAGGTACAAACACCTGGAAAATTACTCATTAGGAAGATGATATTCTATTACCTTTATGACGGGGGGAAGCCTCTTAGGAGTACTCTTCTTGCAGCGATTCAGAAAGGAGGAATAAACTGCCAAAAAGAAATCCCTTATTAGCCAGGAGGTTTTAGTTTACCTTTGAAATTATAGCCTTCCAAGTTCTTACAAATACAACTCTGTTTATTTACAGGTGTTTCCAGCTCTGTTTCTCTACATTACATATCAGTATGCAGGTTAAAGGGCACGAGATAGAAAAATTAGACACCTTCTTCCTGCTTACTCAGGGACAGAAAAGGACAAGAACAGCCCACCACACACTTCAGTGGAAGAAACTAATGTTAAACAGTTCTGAAACTGGAAACCGTGAGCTCAACTCCCAACCCCCTATTTCAACACCAGGGTTGGACGTACTCCTATGGGAAATGCTAACTTTTGGTAGCAGTCTTAAAGAAACCCCAAACCCAAGTTCACTTTGTCTCCCTTGGCCAAAAAAGGCGGTGTGAGAAGTGCCCTAAGGTGCTATTGCTTAAAATGAGAATGTGTTAAGGAGATCACAGTGTCCCGGGCTTCTTGTCTTTCCCCAGACCTAGAGCTCCTCACTACTGGACTCTGTGAGCTGCCAGAGCCAATCCTCTTCTCCTCTGCTATGCTGTTTGCCAACCACAATTTTACTGATAAAATATAGTTGGACTCTGAGACAGTTGGTGAGGAATACCCGTAAGAAACAATCATAAATAACCTGCTGGCCTGAACACATCAGCGTGAATAATCCTTGCCACAGGCTAAATTGATCTGATTATAGTTTTTACAAGACCTTCTGATCACAGCTGTTACATGACATGCACTACATGCCCATCTTGTCACAGAGGTCCTCTCAGGGCAGGTGTGCCCACTGCCTCCAAGAAAACACTACTAATGCTTGAAATATGTCAGACGTCAATAATCCATTCATTTTCGAGGCTTTGCTCCATTCCAGCTTTCTTAACAGGTTGTCCAGAGCTTTCAAGAGTTGAGTGTCTGCAGGGAGGGAGATTCCACAGCTTCTCCACAAAATCTGTTGCAGCATTTGACAACCTTCACTGTGATTTTTTTCCCCAGAATTTTCCTTGTTATAACTCCTATTATTTGCCCTTTGGCCAAGTGTACACATCCCTAGCTTTACAACCACCCAGTAGGGAGCTGAAAACAGTAATATGCAACACTTATTAATGTGTAAAATGCAATATGTAACCTCTATTAAGCCACATTTCAGGAAAAAACCTTTACATTATTTACATTAAACCAAGATAAATTTGGATGGATGAGGTTTTCCCCAACACCTAATTACCTACTCTTTTTAGTGTTGGATAATGTCTCTCCTGATTCAAAATACACCAAATACATTAAAAAACCATTCATGTAACCATGGCTGTTTCAGCAAACAAAAAAGCCATTCAACTGCTTGGCACTGCTCTCATGTTGGCATGTTTTACAGCCCCGAATCAACCAGTGAAGCTCTCAGCTGCCTGCAGCTATTTCCAAATATCAGCTAGAACTAGAGCTGTGTAAGAAAAGAAGGAGTTCCTTTTCAGTTATTTCAAATTAGTTAACACAAAATTTGATCCAGGTCAAATTCTCAACCTTAAAGTAAGAGTAACTGATTTTCCAGTCAGTCTCTTGACATCAAAGGGGAAACATACACTAGTCAAAAAAAGTATTCTAATACATTTTCTAAATTAATATTTCCACGTATAACTTCATTTGTCTAACAAGTGTTCATTAAGTCAAAGATCTGTTTTCAGTGAATTTTCCACTTCAGGTACCAGAAAAGGTTAGTTTTTCTAAGCCATGTTTTACAATGCTCAGTATAATCTGAAAAGGAAAGAACTGCCATATTTTGTACATTTGTTCTAACACATGCATCATTATTTATGCCCCATCTCTGCTGTCCCCTCACATTTCTGGTGCCCAGAGAGCCCCAAGCTGAGGCACCAGAGGTGCCATGGCCCCTGCCCTGTGCCCATTGCACTGCACCCTTCTGACAGCACCCAGACAGTCCTGCACAGGGGGTGCAGCTGAGTAACAGGCACATCTGCTGTGATGGACTGTCTGCCCACCTCAGTGTTCCTTCTGCCTTCCTGCTTAAACCTTCTGTTGTAGACCTTAATTCCCTGGAATCAACCTTTATAGTGCACACACAGTGGAAAATTGCTCCTGGGGGAAAAAAGGCTGCAACTATCCATGAAAGTACAGAACACAAACAAAAACAGAGGACCACTCACCTGGTCACCTGAGCAGTTGCATATCCACGCAGCTCTGTGGACAGACGAAGGAGTAGACGTGGTGTTTGATGTCCTACCAAGCCCTGCACGGATCTGAGGGCAACCACCGTTCCTAGAAAAGCTTACAATGGACTTCACACGGACACACGACACTGCCTTTTAATGACTTCCTCAAAGTTTCTATCATATCTTTTAAAGCCACTACACCCTTGAACTCTGGCTGCCCATGCTTTGCTCACCTCCTGCTGATGGTAGCCTAGGAGAGGTCCTTTGTGTCTATTCAGAGCCCAGAGTTCAACTCCTCACCTTTCACTACTGCTGTGGAAACTTTATGAGGGTTTAGGCAAAGGCAATGGGGGTGTGTTTCCAAGCAGAGCTGGCTGTCCCCTCCCAGACAAGTCATGTGCAGCCAGTGCCATGTCACTGTTAGCGCTGGCAGTGTTCCCCGTGCCTATGTGCTGTTACTCAGTTAAGCATGTGCAAGACATCTCTGCAGGTAAGAATTTTTCATCAAGAGTTCATCACAGTACCTGAGAATGAAAGAGCCACCGACGCCCTAAGGATAAGTAGTTTTTATAATTCAGTAACTCATGTTTTGAGCACAAAATAGCTAGAGTGAGTACAACTGAAGGGGTCAAAGGTGTATTTGTTAAAAGCAATAAGGGTTACTCTGGAATTAGGCAAAAGAACAGCAGTCCAGTTTTCATTCTGCTGTACTAAGTCTATAAATTACACCAACGCTGTTGTTACAGTGTCCTCAACCAGTCACAGGCATTGGTTCCATGAGGAAGAAGATGCATATAGGTTACCACGTGCTTGGGCTTAGTTGCCTTTGAATATGATGTTTACAGACCATAAAGTCTGTAATTATGGTATTGCAGACAGCAAGATGTAATTTACAGTAGTATTGGTCTTTATTATGCAAATGTGGCCCCAATCTGTTACTTACCCAATATACAGCGACTTATTACAAACTAAGCTCTGAGAACTGAGTGTTCCTATCAAAACTTTCCAGACTTATTTTTCTACATGAGGAAAAACACCTCTACCTCACAGTTAACCTTGAATGGCCATTCTCAGGTGAGGCAACCTCTCACACCAGCAGAGCTGGAGCTGCAAAGAGAGCTGCAAGCGTGATTAGAATTTAACAGGGTTACTGTTGCTGTTGACACTTTCTCTTGACTAATTCCAATCGTTCCGTAGTAGCAATCTGTAATTCTTAGCTACTGCTACTAATTGTTATTTATCACAGACAGCAGACTCAACAGGGAGGAATGTGATTCCTCCAAACTATGTGCTCACGTGCAGAGGAGGAAGTGGAAATGGGCATTTCAAGAGGGGGATGCCACATGGATGATGTCCTGAGCTGATCTTTGTTTGGACTCGACATTGCAGTGGGAGGGCTGTTCATCCAACAGCCAAAAGCAGCTGATAAAACAATGAATTTCAAAGACCTTGGTGTTCCTCTGTAACCACTGCTCAATTCCAACATGGGTGATCTCTGAAATATTCATACCCATAGGAACAGACAGCTCAGCACATCAGGGATGTGACAGCTCACGACATTACATCACAGGGATGTAAAGGTCATTAACCTTCTGCTGCAACATGTGTCTAGCACATGTCACTAATCAGCTGCTTCTCTGTTGGCTGCCCTGTGCCCTGTACTGGTGTCTCCACCACGGACACTCCAAGGCTGGTGCAATCTTTCCCGAGGAATGCAAGAAGTCTGATTTCTTCTCAGCAGAAAAGCTTTTTGATTAGAGACTCAGTACTTTGATCACTCTCCACAGTTTTTTTTAAAAGTCACTGGTTGTTTCACTGTTTGAAAAGAATATCAGGAGAAAATCCCTGAAGTACCTTTTAGGCTTGTACAAGCCCACTCCGATAGCTCCTCTGCCCAACGTGAAAATGTTGAGCTAAAGCCCTTTATTCCACTTTAAAATGTAGCTCTACACACAAACTTTTTTTTTTTTTTACTTTGGCCTCAACAGAACCATAGAGAGGGTGCAAGGACTCCTTGGAGTGCTGGATTTGGAGCTTGGTAACTTCCAAGCACAAAAAACCATGGGACTTTTTTAAACAGGAAGGTTTAAATAGCCTTTTCCAGCTATTCTTCATCTTTATGAGCCATCATCAAAATCAGCCATGCTTGGAAAAACAAATTCTGATCTCCATCAGCAAAATACGTCTCCAGCTCTCCCCACCAGGGCTTGCAGACCTCCTTGAACAGCCTTTTTTCACATGGGAATTTTTAAACACTACAAGTGTAATTTCTCACAGGTGATTATTGCCTGCAAAACATTTTTGTGAGAGTACCAAGGCACAGATATTTACAGAGTCCTGAGGAGATGTACCCTCCCTTTTCCCCTGGATTCAACATACCTTCAAGTGCTGGGTTTATGAGCAAGAAAAAAATATATGTGTATTTAACTCCGAACTCTTTAGGGAAATAAAAAAATTCTACTTACAGAGTGCTGTAATCCAACCCCGTGAATTTACCTGCTAACAACGTGTTTTCTAGCATGAAACACCAAACTCAAATGACCATGGGTAGAAAAGTGATTACTTTCTGCCAATATAGCATATTGCATAACAGATAAGATACACAATGCCAGAGACTGCAGAGCTAAGGCAAAATGGTAACCATCATCTATGAAGATAAACTTCGAATCAAAATAACATGAAATAAGATGCTGACAGCAGCAAGGTCACTCGACAGAGAGCAGCACTCGAAAAACCCTCTTCTTTTCCAAATGTTACATTTCTGCTGAGGCATGAACATTAAAACTGAGACACTGAGCTATACATATGTATTTTATAACAGATGCAGATGCCTTCTGTCCAGAAGGCAGGCACTCTAGGCAGCAGACAAGCTTCCATGTAAATTGCCTCTCTGCCATCAGCATCAGCCAGCAAAGCAGTGTTGGCGGCCGCGTTCCGCAAGCAGTTCGCTTATGCTGTCTCACCAGATAGAACCTTCTGTTGCTAACGTAATTGAAATTCCGTTCCCGGAACAGCAGAAGCCACGCTAAAAGTCTGCAGGTGTAGCAGGGACTTGTTAAGACTCCTGCCCTCCTGCAGGAAGCAGCGGAACATCCTCAACTAAGGAGCCCGATACGCACTGCACTGCAGGGGCGATACATGCCGGGAGAGCGGTGGTTCGCACTCTGGGGCCTTGGAAAATAAACCCTCATGGTGGTTCGCACTCTGGGCCTTGGAAAATAAATAAACCCTCATCCCGCTCCGCCACCCTGCGCGCCCTCGGGCCTGGCCCCGACCCGGGGGGACCCCCCCCTCACCTCCCCTGCGGTGAGGGAGGGGTGGCCGCCGCTCCTTCCGAGGACGCTCCGCCAAGGCCCGGCGGCGCAGCCCGTGTCCCGAGGGGTCGGGGCGCTGGGGCTCCCCATGCTGGGAGCCCATCTGGCCGCCGCCGGGCGCGATGGCGCCTCTTCCCTCAGGGAGCAGCTTCCCTCCCTCCTCATCCCTCTCTTCCCCCCCCCCGCGGGCTTTGGACGCGCCCCCCGCGCGAAGCGCCGGGGAGCCCGGGCGAGCCCATTCGCGGCACTGCGGGGGGGGCGGGGAGGGTGAAGGAGAAGGGAGGGGAAACGTTTCCCCTCTCCGCCCTCGCCCCGCCGCGAGAGGAAGAGCCGCGAGACCCGGTAGCGCCGCCCACCCCACCCCACACCCCCCCCGCGGTAGGCGGGGAGGACTCGGAGCCATCGCGGCTGTGCCGGGGAGACGGAGCGGGCTGTGCCGGGATTGCAGGTACTGAGGGCACTGCGGGCACCTCCGGGACTGCTCCGGGCTGCAGGTACCGCCGGGACTGCGGGGACCCGCAGTCCCAGCAGTCCTAGCGAGCATTCCGAGGCCTGCAGGCCCTGAGGGGACACCCCCCTGCCCCGGGCTGTGACGCCGCGCTCGGTGCCTCCCGGTGGCTCAGGGGCTGGGCGGGATCCCCTGAGGAGGGTCTGTGTCGCAGCCCGCGGTGGGAGGGGGATTGCTGGCGCTGCCGGTGTCGGCTGGAATGTGTGAGCTGGGAATACCGCCCTGCAGCGCGTCCTGCGAGTTTTTTTTTACATCAGGGGAATCGGAGCATCGCGGGGTGGGGTCGCGCTGGGAGGGAGCGCTTGCTGGTCCAACGCCCCCAGCTCCGGCAGGGCCGTCCCAGAGCGCGTTCCACAGGGTTGCTGTCCGGACGGTTCTGGAATATCCCCAGGGAGGGGAGACTCCACAGCCTCTCTGGGCTATGCGTTCCACTGCTCGGTCACTGCACAGGGAAGAGGTTCTTCCGCAGCTCAGGTGGAGCTTCCCGTGCATCACTTTGTGCCTGTTGTCTCTTGTCCTGTTGTTGGGCTCCAGCCTCTTGACATCCCCACTGGTGTTGATGAGTGTTCAAAAGCTCTTCATCACAAAATCACAGAGTGGGTTGAGTTCGAAGGGAACTTAAAGATCATCCCATTCCACCCCTGCCGTGGGCAGGGACACCTTCCTCTGGACCAGGTTGCTCCATCCAGCATGGCCCTGAACACTTGCAGGGCTGGGGCAGTAGCTGAGGGTTAAACATGAGGATTTCCTGCTGTACCTCTTGTGTCCAAAGTTTCAGAGCTTATGCCAGGCGAAGGAGGAAGATGGGGTAATGGTTCTTTGCATGAATAACTGTACTGTTAATTGTGCATCCGCTCTTGTGACCTGAACAGGTGCTCCAGATTTCAATCAGCATATTTACAGAAAGTGATAAAAGCAAGAAAAAACTTGACGTAAAGTTTAAATGGGTTGTTTGAAGCTGGAAATGGAAGTGTGACTGACTGCTGCAGAGCATTTATTCACATGTGACTCTTCACTTAAAGCATTATTTATGTGTCTCTTTAATGCAGCTCACTGATAAGATTGCACAGCTTGTGATCCTACACTGTCGTCTGAATTCAGCATCAGCTGCTTTTCCTCTGCTGCAAGATGCCAGCAGCTCTTGCAGAGAACAGCCAGGTTATCTGTGAAGTATGGGCCAACAACCTGGAGGAAGAGATGAGGAAAATTCGGGAGATCGTTCTGAGTTACAGCTACATCGCCATGGTAAGTGTTTTATACTTGACCTCATTGCCTTAGTCAAGGGTTTTTTTTGGGTATGGGAAATAAGTTGATTCTCGAGTGAGAAATGATTTCTCCCTACCCCTAGTCAAGCTGAGATAGAAGAGGTGAAAAATTAAAAAGATGTTGAGTAGCTTTCCAGGACTTAATACAAGCAGTGTTGAGTATGGATTGAGTGAAAAAAGGGGAAGATGGAGACTGACTTAAAAACACGAATTAACTTAACATTTAGCTATTCATAGTGTATTAGTTTGTACAACACAAAAATGAAACAGGTCACAATTGTGTTTAAATCCCCATTTTTCCACTGGTGTATTTGTCCTTTGAATGTCTCTGTTTGGCTGTAGAAGATGCCATGGGACTGTAGGTCAAAAGGCCTGACATCCAGTCAGCTGGGCTGCCTCCAGCTCCTTTTTAATGAGGGCAGATGTTGATTCTTAGGGAAGAAAAATATTCTGGCTGTAGATAAGACAGTGTGTTCAGAAAGCTTTGTTTAAGAAGACCAGAATCTCCTCCTGCTCTTCCAAGTCTGTATCTGCTTGGCAGCACCCAGTGAGTTACATAAAGAACTGGTTTTAGCTTTGATACTGCAAGTTCTGCCAACTTTGCTTAGGAACACTAAACCTCAAGATAGGAAAAGTCCTTAATAAAAGTCTGGCACAAAGACAAGTGCCCTTGCAGAGCGTGCAGGATTTCCATGTCAATCGCAGTTGTGGAAGGGAATATGATTTCTTGTTATCATGTGTCAGTGGGAAATGAGCTTTTTTGCATCTTTTTCATCTCATTGAAAGCATGGTCAGGGCCTGTTTCAGTGGTTGTGCTGTCAGACTGGACACAAAACCATCTTGAGCAAAGGAGAGATTCTGTCAGATGCACAGCACTGGGTTCGTTGTGGAAGATTTTGCATATAGTCAGTAGAAGCTACGTGACCTAATCTGAGGGTAAAAATAGAGTGGCAGTTTGGGTGTCAGCAAAGGTAGCACACAGTCACTGGCCAAGTAAAATGTTTTTCATCGAATAGATGGTTGCTGTTGTTGAGGCCTACTTTGATTGATAGTAATTTTTGTCAATGTAGGCATTGGCTGTTTCTCAGAAACAGTGAAGGGTTTCGCTGGCTGGGCTATCAAGTGAAGATGGTCACAGTGCTAAATCTAACTTGTATTTAGAACGTGAAAGATCACTGAATAAATAAAAACTGTTCCATTGTAGTAGATTTAGGGAAAATGAGGGAGTCCGTTGCAAGAGAGAGAGATGTTTAGGTTGTACAATAATGCATGTTGGAGG
This sequence comes from Myiozetetes cayanensis, assembly GCF_022539395.1. Classification (NCBI taxonomy): domain Eukaryota; kingdom Metazoa; phylum Chordata; class Aves; order Passeriformes; family Tyrannidae; genus Myiozetetes; species Myiozetetes cayanensis. Next base: position 9,551,895 of record NW_026087378.1, on the reverse strand, counting down.
GCTTTGCAACATTTTTGATTTGGAATAAAGCAAAAATGTAAGAAGGCATATGTGTGGTAAATTAATGAATGCAATAGTTTATTAATTGTGTGGGGTTTTTTTGGTGTCTGACTTGTAGCAGTTTAAAAGCTGTATGAATATGGAAAAGGAAGGGAAAAAAAAGCGCTGATTTTTACAGAACAACTCTCAGAATACAGTGCTGAGACCTGCAAGTGTGGAACCAAATAAACTCTTAATAGAGGGATAACAGTGATTTCTATGACAGAGAACATGATGAAACAAAATTTCCCCTTCTGTCCTAGGACACAGAGTTTCCTGGAGTTGTTGTGAGGCCGATCGGGGAATTCCGCAGTTCCATAGACTACCAGTACCAGCTCCTGCGGTGTAACGTCGACCTGCTGAAAATTATCCAGCTGGGCCTCACTTTCACAAATGAGAAGGGGGAATATCCTTCTGGCATCAACACCTGGCAGTTTAACTTCAAATTCAACCTCACGTGAGTCTTTTGAGCCGGGGAATAATTTCCTGTTCTCTTCTGCTGTGGAGATGTTTTCCTTTGGTAAATTCTGGTGTCCGTGTTCTCATCATCACTGGCTGGTTCCCAGCAGTAGGAATTCAGATTCTAATGCAGATTATGGGGGAACCTATTTTGGAGTGCCAGGAGTTAACAATGTTTCTGGAAGTCAAAGCCACGCTAAAATCCTTAATAACCCTTTCTCATGATAATTTTATGTGTCTTTTATTCTGGAACAACGTTATAGTCTGAAACTTCATGTATTTTATATCTATATATATAAAACCAATGTCTTTCTGCTAGAAATAAATGGATGTGCTGTTTCCATCATAAAGGAAAAGACCTTACAGATCCATGCTAAAATATAAACTGGGATCTAAAAACATGTTGGTGTAATCATCACACTTCTTCAGGAGAATGAATATTGTTAAATGAAGCGTGGCAGTTCTTGTCTCCTCCATCCTGCAATATCCTGGGTTGCAGCTGAAACAAGTTTCATTATCCCTTCCCCTGTAATTATAAAGACAAACTCAGCATAATTACCACTAGAGCTGTCTGGAAATAAAGAAAGGTTTATCTGGCAAAACCACAGATTTATAGGAAATCAATCAGTATTTTTATGAAGCTGTCGTTGGAAAGCATTAGTTACTTTGTGCAGGGCATACAGTTCTCGAACCCAGAAGTTGTACTGTTTACTCCACAAACCTGTGAGCCTCTTAGAAGTATTGAAATCAGAGTGAAGGGGTTTTGACAGTGTGATCACTTCATTTGACTGAGTAATCATATTGAGAGGAGCTTTGATCTGTGTGTTGACATGTCCTTTCCTCCCCCTCAAATGAAGCAAACCAGTAAAGAAGTCAGGTTCCTCCTCAGCTCTCTACCAAGCACGTCATCACTCATCCCTGTCCTCCTTCCTGAGTCAAGGATGATGCAATTCTGTTTACTCCCAGAGGTGGAAGGGGAGGTGATGATAAGGTGGTACATGCTGTGAAGTGAAAAGGAAAAAATGTGGACAGGAATGACGCTCAGTGCTTTAGAGCTGCACATCTTCCTCTTTGGAAGAACTCCCCTTTTCTCTGGGTGCTCCTCTCTGGTGCTTCCCTTTGCCTTGCAGAAGTGGCATTTTTCAAAACTCCGTTTCGGTTCTGTGGAGTTGGAATCTTTGGAATTTGCACTAGCAACAGAATTATTAACCAGTTACGATCGTAGAACAGGTTGTTACAGATGTAGGAGGCTGTGGTAGTGATATTAAAACTGAGTCAGTTTGAATTTTCTAAATGTGGAACCCAGAGGTCTCTTACTGGTCAGTCCAATTCTTGAAATACAGTGTGCAGACAGTTTTTCTGAAATGAACTTCTCTTGGCAGCACCTTAAGTTCAAACCTGCTTTTTTGTCTCCAGGGAGGACATGTACTCTCAGGATTCCATAGACCTCCTTGCCAGCTCTGGGCTGCAGTTCCAGAAGCACGAAGAAGAAGGGATTGATACCCTGCATTTTGCTGAGTTGCTGATGACATCTGGGGTTGTCCTCAGTGACAGTGTGAAATGGCTCTCCTTCCACAGGTGGGTCTGAGATGGTCGCTGACCCTGTCAAATCTCTTCTCGATTCTCTGCTTTTTTCCATGGAGACTGACCCAGATTTTAAGGAGGAAAATTAGCAGCCCTGCAGTTCTTAAAATAAGATACGAAGGCCCAGTTTGAGAAGTAAGGACACTTGACACTTCATGGTCTGAATTTTGTGTATGTGTTGCTTGCAAATCCATGTGCTGTTACAGTCTTCCTCAATGGAAGAAGTTAGGAACAATTTAAAATGTGATTTCTACACTTTAGTAAATGCATTGTAAAGTAAGGATTTTATTTCTTTTTCCTTACCATATTAGTGGTGGTGCTCCAAACTTCCATCTTGTGTTTACATGGAACAAGAAATCCGTGTGGTTAAGATGTGTTTCCTGTAGCATTTCAACCAACTTGATTGCAAAGCCTCTGGTCTCTGATGCCATCACAAGTGAAAGGACCTGCCACCACCTCCTCCTCTCTCAACAGATACTTGCAGGGTTTCCTGCTTGTCTGTATTGTCCATAGCTACACAAATATACAGTGTTGGGAAGAAATGTATGTTCTTCCCAATGGCTTAGCTGTTTCACAAGGGGAGTCACTTGAGGAGGATTCCAAAGTCCTACATTGACATGAAAGTCAGGATGAGTTCTGGCTCTGATCCAGAGAACTTTTATGAATGTCAGAAAATGTTAAGGCTTGAAAGGTGGAGCGAGTAAAATTCTGTTGAATAATGAGATACTGGTACGGACTGAGTTACAGGTGCTGCCTCCTTATCTGGTTTCTGTATGGGGTTTTTTTCAGTGGTTATGATTTTGGCTACATGGTGAAGTTGTTGACAGATTCCAGGTTACCAGAAGAGGAACATGAATTTTTCCATATCTTGAACCTTTTCTTCCCATCTATCTATGATGTGAAGTACTTAATGAAAAGCTGCAAAAACCTCAAGGTAAGTTGGGTCTCCCCAGCAAGCAAGTGATGAACATCAACACTGTAAATGTACAGGAAGCCGAGTGACAGAACTGCTGCTTATCTTGTCTTAAAACTGGAACTTGTGTAAAAGCCAGTGGTGACACAGAAGCACCTGTGACACAGTTTGTATCTAATGGATACTGCCCCCCCATATGAGACTTATCAGTATGTTTATTATAAAGGAGACATTCCCAGAATGGGGAATTCCCTTCCGGTTTATGTATCAGAGGCTAATTATAATTCAGCATGCTTATCTTTCCTATGCAGGGGTATTTCTTTTACATGAACCACTCCATGACTTCATTAGTTAATCAATTAGTAGACACTGAGAGGGTTGAAAGTAGTTTATCTACTGAATCACAGCCTTGTTTGAGTAAAGGGAGGGAAAGGTCCAGCATGTGTAACCTATGAATGTACCCACAGTCATCTCAAGTATCTGCAGCACGAAAGGAAGGCACCTAAATTTGAGTAGAGTTATTTATGCACTCTTGAACAGTATTTGCCAGTGTTTCACTCACAGCTGGTGTGTGTGTACTGCTGGAATCTGCATTGATTCATCATATTCAGTGTTTGTCCTCGTGTTTTGGAGAAGTGTGGCAATTTTGGCAAGAGATGGATCTTCTGAAATAAAACCTGTTCTGTTCTCTTTGCAGGGTGGCCTTCAGGAAGTGGCAGATCAGCTGGATTTGCAGCGAATTGGACGACAACACCAGGCAGGATCAGACTCTCTTCTCACAGGAATGGCATTCTTCAGAATGAAAGAGGTATTGCAGTGTCCTCCTTTGTCCTGTTTCTGTCCATAAATGTCAACATGTACAGTGTGTTGTTTGTTTTGTTTTGGATCTTTTTGAGCCATCACACTTCCATCTGTCAGTAATGGGAGTTGTTGATATTGGCACAGACTTGTTCTGGTTACTCCTCTTTAATGTGCTTATTTTAATTTGCACGCTGCATCTTAGAGGTGGCTGATTTCAAATGAGCTGTTTAATTAGCATTGGATGCTTTCTTATATAGAGGCACAATCTGTTTCTCTTCCCTGTTTTTTTATTTTGTGTTTGGTGTTTGTTTTTTTTTTTTTTTTCCAAATCTGCAGTTGTTTTTTGAGGATACAATTGACGATGCAAAGTATTGTGGGCGACTGTACGGCCTTGGCACGGGGGTGGCTCAGAAACAAAATGAAGATGTGGACTCAGCCCAAGAGAAAATGAGCATTTTGGCCATTATCAACAACATGCAGCCGTGATGAGCGGTGCCCCTCAGCAGAACATGTTTACCACATTGGCAGCTACTGTCCTCAACCATTTTCCCTAATAGTGTCTCAAACAAAAGGCATCTCCAGTCCACAGGCTGCACAAGGCCTGCAGTGTTGCTGAAGAGCTGCATCTTCATTTGAAACCCAGAAGAGCTGACTGAATTCCTAATACCAGCATTTGTGGTTTGCCATATTTTTAATACCAAGGGCAAAGGACAGAATCTACTGTGTATACCTCTGTTTTTTTTTTTCTCTTTATACTGTACAGAATCTGCAAGGAAGATTTAATGATAGAATATTCGGTAGAGCTAAAGGTCTGGAAATCCAGTGACAATGGACACAGACATGCACACAAATTTGCAATTTGTGCTTTATAAAGCTTATTTTAAAACTTCTGCATGGTGTGAGGGTGACAGCTTCACCTCATGTTTTGCTAATTTTATCTTTGTGTAGTCTGTGAAAATTGCTCCCTTTGATCACTGCAGAGGTTTGGGAGTGGATGACATTAAAAATGATCCTTGCAGCTAAAAATATTCAGAGATTTGCTTTAACAACCGTGAGGAATGGATATTAATGGAGCTGATTTGATCAGCACTCCTTAGTTTCTAACTCTGTATGTTACAGGTTTGAGCCACACTGAGCCTCAGCTTTGTTCTTACGGGTATTAAGGAGCTGTTCTGGAAACAGATTCAGAGGCCCAAAAGTTTACCTTTGACAGGGGATTGGACCAATACTCTGACTTCAGTTTTCTTCAACTTACCCTACAAATTTTCTTCTTCTCCTTGCAACACAACTAGCACAGCAGATGGATAAGTATTTGCTCCTCTTCTCTCCCCTGCTTCTCCAGCCCCTGATTTTACAGTTTGCTTAACAGATAAAACAACTGGTTCTTTTCATTATACACACCTGAAAAGCAGTTAGAGAATGGAAGAACTTGGGATTCTGACTTTTTAAAAAATGAGCTATTCTGTAGTCCTTTTTTTTCAATAGCTCTGTAATGACATTTCTTAAAAAAAAAAAAATCCCTTTTGGACATGTCACACTTAAAATTCTTAAGACTGGCATTTTAAAAAGTCTTAATCCATTGTTATGAGTTGAGGTTTAGAGCTGGTATTTAAAATGCTTGTAAATACTAGTTTTTATTTTTTGTAAAATAAATTTTTTTAAACCAGGCTTTGTTTTGGATTTTCCATCAAGCACTAAAATTTCCAAAGTTGAGGCTCTGGAATCTGAATTTGGGCAATACCATGCTAAAAGGTGCTCAAGTTTGTTTCCTTTACTATTTATGATGCACAACTGGAGTAGTTCTTTGCAAAATCTCCTTTTGAGCTTACTGTACAATAGCTGATGAAGGCTGAGCTGAAGATCTCTGGGGGATTTGTATCCTCTTCTTGCTCAGCTCAGCACAGCTCGCAGGAGGGTGGAGTATTCTTGTTGTGTGTGACATTTTCTTGCTCCATCTAAGCTGGTGGTTCCCGCTGTAGATGCAGGAAGGCAGGTTGGTTAAGCACTGGCTCCCCCGCGTGGTTTTCGGGTACTTTGTACAGAATTTAGCAAGTTCAAGCAGGTGGCAACAGTTTGGTGCTTAACACATCTACAGAAAGATCTTGTTATAGTCCAACCCCTGGCTTTCACCTGCTGCTCTTGAAGTTGTTCTGAGGCTTTATTTAGCTTGAAGCAGGAAATCTATCAGGATTAAGTCTGAATTTTGGCTGGAAGAATTTGGAACACCCTCTGATCTAAAAAATCCATCACTTCTTTTAACTCCTAAACAATGATCTTTAGTGTACTTAAAAACTTCCTAAATTCACGATACATACTCCCCTCCCACCCATATCAACCTTTCTGCTGCATTTAAAACATTGCTTCTAGAAGGGACTTAAGACAGCTGCTATGTTCACTAAGGCTCCTACAGCCTTGTGCTTTTCTTAGGAATGAGTTACTTTTTCTAACCAGATAAAGCCTTTAGGGGAAGGTGTAAAACTGGTCAAAATATTACATGTTCAAGACTGCAGAATCCACGACTGGTTTTGGCACTTCTAGAATAGCACCATTCTAGAGAGCTTGACTGTACCTCAAATTCACCACCACTGTAGCAAAAAGCAGTTTGTTCAGCCATGGATCTAGTCAAAAGCAGGGACTTTTCCTGACCTGGGGAAATCCCTTCTCTCTTGCTAGTCATGCTTGGAAACAAATATAAACAAACTTGGTCCCCTTTTACCTTGTACAGGTGGCTTCACCACACAATGCTAAGCCATAGCACACATTTAACTACAACAACAAAAAAAACAACCCACCCCAGACTGATTTTTAATGCATTTGCCCTTGCTTGATAGTGATTTCTATGCATCAAATTAAATACCAATTCATGGTGGTAGAAGACTTTATTTAAAGGAGGGAAAATAAACTCACAATGCTTTGAGGAACAGTACTGGCTTAAGGGTCAGTTTGGTTACAGAAACCGATTTTCCTGAGGGCAGCTACTCTTCCTCTGCTGAGACTGTACAGCTGCTCAAAACCATTTCTCTTAGGTGTAAATAGCAAGAGCTTTCATTAGCACAGTGTCCAACAAATAAAAAAAAAAAATACAAAAATCCTGTATAACAGTTCAAGCCCACACCCTCCTGCTTTTCAGTTTCCTAACAGTGTCCTTAAGTGTTGTTAGTACATGAGCACAAGTGGGTCTGTATATAAACCTGACTTTTTGTTTCAGTAACAGCCACGGCCATCAAAACAAGCCTTCACTTGAAGAAAGAACAAACCTTGGTGTTAAGTAACTGTAGGCAGCTCAAGAAGGGAGACAGTCTGGTCTCAAAATGTCATGTCAGGAACCTCCTGACAGCCTTTTTGTAAATATTAGCACTGCTGTGTTTCCTAAGGAGATCCAGAGCCTGTTCCCGTAGCTCAGGAGGGCACTGGGATCCAAGGTGAAGGAGCACAAGGCAGCATTCCAGCACGTCAGGGAAGGGCAAGACCTGCAAAAAAAGGAGCATGAGGTGACTGTCAATTATAATTGCTCAACAACATATTCAGGCAGGCAGCTCTCTAAAAACACTGCTCTATAGCATCCTTGAAACAGAGGCAGTCACGAGTCAGATGCATGGTCTCCACCTTTAACTCTGTTTACCCCCTCTTGCATAATCACCATGGTTACATGTTTTCAAACATGTGATAAGTCATTTCTACAGTTCCTAATCTATAAAGGCCATTTTATAGCTTAAATTCCTGATTTTACTGTTTATCATTTTTTTTTCATACGCAAGTAGCAAGGAATTACTTCTAAAATGCATAGGATAGATCCATACAGGATATCCCATTGAGTTCTCCCATGCAGGAGCCTTGGCTACGCTTTCAACTGCACTGGGAAAGTTATGCTTGAAAGAAAAACACCCTGATGCCACGTGTCAGTTGTGCCTCAAAATTCCACAGGATCACAGTCCCTCTATGGAAGGGATTCTGTAAGGAGGCTGCCCTTTCAGAACCACAATGGCTCTTCTGAAAACTTACCTTTAAATTGTCTGGGAATTCCGCTAGTTTCTGCTTCGCATTGACAAGCTGCTTTGTGAGCTCAGGGAGTGTAAGTGGTTGCTTTATTTCATCTTTGCTGTCAAGAAAAAAAACAGGTGTCATCAGTAACTGTTCTGCTTAAGTTACTGCATAGCCTCTCTCCTGTACACAGAGCATAGGAGATAAGTGGAAAATGTTCTAGCTCCTTCTTGCCAAAGTCCCAAACAACTGTTCAACAAAGAAGCAGACCTCTTAGACCATGCCTGTCCTTTTCATCGTCCTCCCCTTTTCAAGATGCCCTATTTTTTCACTGTAACAACACACCTCGTGTATCATGAGGCTGTTCAGCTGACTAAATTTATGAATACGGTGGTTCAGCCCCACGAAAATGCAAGATTTCTGAACTGTATGTCGAGGTGTCCCTTGGTGTTGAGCTGGAGATTAGAGGCATTTGCTGCACAAACAGAAAAGAAGCAATACTTTTCAAGCCACTAATTCATGTGCTGAATCTTACCCATTCATCTGCTTGCTGTCAGAGCATGGTTTGTCTAAATCAGTCTCTGAACTCTGCTCCAGGTTGCTTTCCTGGGCGTTTCCATTTGTGTTTTCCTGGAGATTGTTCCTCTGCTGCTGATGCTGGCGGATCATTTCTGCCAAAGTCTCCTGGACCTCTGCTATATCTCTCTGGGTGTTCTGTAACACAGCCATCTCTTCTGAAAGGAGCACTTTGCAACCGTGCAGTTTTGATTGTCCGTCTACCAAGTCAACCAAGTTAGTTCCTGAGCCACTTTGCGTCTCACACTTCTGCACTTCAGTTGTACTGCAGAGGTTTTCATCCATCCCAGCTGGAGTTTGATCCGTTTCCCCAGGGGAGGAGTCACCTGAAAGGCAACTCTTCTCCAGAGCTGTCTGTTCGCTGGGACACAGCTCAGGATCCAACACAGCCTTTTGCAAGCCAGGAGGGTCTTTGGGTGTGTTCCACCACAGGTCATAGAGCAGTCTGTAAGCCACAAAGCCCTCCAGACTTCTGCAGGCATCCATGCTCTGGGAATTTGTGCTGTCTAGTTTGTGTCTCAGGTCATCACAGCCTAATAATGAAAACAGGATTACAAATAATTCACAGAGCTTTCCAAAGACAAAGAGCAGATCTGGTAAACGAACCAGGAAACCCTGGAAACCCAAATCAGGGATTTACTCAGATGCTGGCAGAGCAGTACAGGAAGTATGAAAGCAAAGACATCTTTGGAATCTTTGCAAACACAGTACTCTATTCTAACATGGGACTGTTCTCATCAGCTACAGCAAACTTCTTTGATCCCAAGCTGCACGACAAAACAGTCACAAAATCAAGAGCCACAAAATAAACGCACTGAATACTCTAAAGAGAACGAAGGGAAGGGCAGGTTGGAGTGATCTGTACTATGAGATGAGCACAGCTTTCTAATGTCCCCCATCTCCCTTACAGAACAGAATTCACTCTCTTCCCTACATCACTCACATCAGCTGACACAGCTGAGCTTCCTTCCACAGGCAGGATTTTTGATCACCCAACAGCCCTTGCACTAGCAAAATTCCACAAGTTTCCATAGATATGGGTATGTTTTGCTCCTCCCAAACATTACTGTGCCTAGGAACATTAATGGACACACAGCTGTGCTTACAGGGAAGAGCCCTGTATTTGTCAGGCCAGGAGAAGAGACACGAGGAGAGACTTACCCTCAGGAAGGATGATACTGCAAATCTCCTGCATCAGAGTGAAATTACCAGCATCAAAACTGCGGGTCACAGCCCCAAGAATACTTTTCACTGCCTCGTCCCATGTACCAGACTGACAGCTCAGTGCTGCAAGGGCCAGGTCATGGGAGATATGGAAAAGCACCTACAGGAAGCACCAGAGAGCACAATTAATGTTTTTTACTGCAAAGCGTGAGCTTTTGGCCACTGTGGAAGAGCCCAGAAGCACATGACTTAACCACAAGTAATTTTAATGACAATACCATTTAGTCTCCTTCATGCAGGAGATACAGCACTTCCACACCCCTTATACTTGTAAAATCAGCAGCTGTGCTTGCATGTGTCCTACTAAGCAGATGAGAAGTGGGAGCACACCAACAGGTGTGGTCAGGGAGAAGAGCTGCAGGAGCACCAGTCTATGGACAGACCTTGTAAACTCCAGGATACTTTAACAGCCCTGCCCCCCTAAGTTCAATACAAACCCCTGAACAAGTGCTGAGACTATTCAGCTATTTCAGTCACTCCCAGCCAGCACATCTCGGTGACCTCAGTCACATCAGGATGCAGACATAGTCCCCTGGCAATGCCTGGTTTACCGTGTGTGTGCTGATCAAAATCCATGTACCTGCTTTGGGGGTGTGTTGCTGGTACAAGGAGGATGCTCAACCTGGCGCAGCTGCTCCCATGCACAAGTGGCTCGTTCAGTGGTGTCCATGCCCAACACATTCTGCCACACTTCTATCACCATGTCAAAAAACGAGGCCTCTCTGTTCAGCTCCCAGCTGTGGTAACAGGGGGGAATGGGGCTCTTTCGGTCACAGGGATTTCTTTCACTGAGGCACTTGCAAAGCAGCTCGTTCAGGCAGAAAACAAGTCTTTGCCCCTGTAAAAAGGGAAAAAAAAAAGAGCACCGAGCTCTAGGAGAGAAACAATTCCTTGCTGATCACAGCAGGTTCAATGAATTAAGAACATCATGACAGACTTGACAACAGCAGCTACCAAACAACAATGCTGACAGAGACTCAGATGGGAAATCAGAAGGAAACCTCAGAAAAAGCCAACAAAAAGCCTGCTTCTCAGCCCACTCAAAACCAGATTTGAGATTTAAGCCTCCAGCAGCTGGACTTACAGCTGGGCTCATTTGTTCCTTTAAATCTTTTCTCACACTTAAAAAAAGAATCCCCCTTTTCTCGACAACCTCTCATATAACTAACAAGCACAGAGAGTATACACACCTCCCCACCATGGCCCCTCTGCAAGGGCACGTGTTTTTCCCTAGGGTCATTGCAATATATTCCTAGAAAAATATTTTCAGGCAAAACCAGCTCAAAAGACTACTTGTGGACTATTAACATATGGGAAGTGGTGCCAAGTTAAGATAATCTGGAGAGACAAAACACTAAAGAAACCAGAAAGGAAATGACCGGACTCACAAATAAAGTTTTATGTTGCTGAAGGACTTCCTGAGCTCCCACCCAGTTCCTGGATAACAGCAGGTCTTGTGCACATCTCAAAGACAAAGTTGCTGACAACTCCTCCTCTCCAGATATCAGTGCAAGCTCAGCAGCAGTTTTAAGGGATGTCACATCCCCCTTTTTTGACAACACTTTTACTGCATCATAGGGTGAAGATGCCCCCAAATAACTGAAAGAGATAAAAGCAAATCAAGTTGATTAGTACTAAAATACAGTTTGTAAATTGTATTGCAACGCAGTAGCTTCTTTTCCCAGCTACATTAGAGGGAATCTAGTGAGACAGGCTCAGAAAGCACCCTAGACAAACGATGACCAGAGCAGTTAACACATTTAAACTGCTGCAAAACCAAGGACTTTTCTTTGTTTCAGGCATGGTACCAATTCTGTCTTTTTCCTAGTAACACTCACCATTTGGCAGCCATGGAATAATGACCATCCTTTTCTAACAGAGCTGCCCAGCTGGTGTAGAGATCCCTCACAATTGGATCTTCTGGACGCAGCCTGGCCTTGGCAATCACAATTGCTTCCCTAATGCACATAAAGGGAAACCAGACAGAAAAGTCAATTGACTGTGTAAAAAAAGTGAAATAAAATGTCAAATCTACCCCACTAGGAAACAAGATAAAATGCTAAACATAAATATACAGCAACCTGTAAAAATTGTTCACTTTCAGGAGCTCGATGGCCTCATACACTTTGTGGATGGAGAGGAGATGGGAGGCAGCCTTCACATACTGCTCCTGGAAACACAGCTGCTTTGCAAAGGCCTCTACTGTCCAAACCCAGGCCTGATATCCAACTGCAAAAGAGAAGGCAATGTCACTGGAGGCAAAGGTTAAAACTGGAAGAATTCATGTGGGATGACATCATCACTGGTTCTTCAACATGCACCTATTCTCTGCCCCAGATGAGTTTCTTATTTCTTAACCATCCTAATACAACTCCACGAGGCAACAAAACAGGGCAAAACTAGGGCTTGAATGTGACTGTAGCAGTTCACTACCAGTAAAATAACTTAAAAGCATATTTAAACCAACAGCAAGCTGTGAGGACTGCTACTTATTAGAAAGAACCAACTCCTGAGTTCCTATCCCAGAAGGACCAGCATGAGGGCTTGGCAGCCAATTTCACCCGCTGATGGATGAGCAAACGTACCCATGGGTGACATTGCCACGAGCTGGTCTGTCAGCTCCCCCCTCTCAGCAGCTGCCTGGAGGACACCCTTCATGTCTCCTTTCCACAACATGAGCTGCTGGAAGAGCTCTGGATGCCCATTCTCCAAGTGATGTTTTCCTGTTGGAAGCAAACACACCTCCTATCAGCAGGAGTGCAATGGCATTATTTGTCACAGTAAAATATCTTGGCAAAAGTGAGATCAATCAATCCGAAGATATGACGGGTTTGCATCTGAAAGGTGTAAAAACTTTCTGGGAAAAAGATGTATTTTCTTCTTTTCATACAGAAGAGCATTCTTAATCCTAGACTGTCATCCACAGTAGAGAAAACTCAAGCATTTTTCCCAATTTGTTTTCTCCTTGAACATAACAGTTGCAATGGACATACTGGCAAAATGGATTCATTCTTCCACTTACCTTCCACATCAATCATCTTGTGCAGAGAATCCCTGTCTGTGAACAGCCCCAAGTGGATGCAATCCTTAAGGTCAGGGGACACACCTTCATTATTATCTAAACCAGATAAGAAGAAGATTTAAGAAGCAGATTTAAGATTTGGTACAACACTGGGAACTGAAACGTGCCAAGTCACCGCACCACTCAGTTACACTCAACTGTTGGCAAATACTTATGTCTTTTACTTCCTTTACTGCACAGCAGATTTAACAATTTGCAGATCAACACTCAGTTTTAAGTTTGATTAGAAGGATGATATTTGCACAGAACATTTATTCCCAATCAAACATAGCACATTCCTTTGCATGCTCTAAGGAACAATACTGTGAGTACACAAACATCTCCCTCATGGCTCATTTTCCTCTGCTCACATTATACTTTTGAAGGTGAAAAGCACTTTGCACGTACACAGACAATTCTACCCTGCCTCCACAACATAGGATCCTACTCAAAACCTGGCTGAGTGCCTACAGAGCACAGAAACACTGCAGGAGAAGTGAGATAAAAGACCACAATTAGTCACACACTGATAAAGGGGAGGATTTTGAAAAAACTAATGCCCAGCTGTCAGCCACGTCCCTGGACACACACGATTCTGAGAACTTGAGAACATCCACCCTCTAAGCATTTTAGTTCTGTACTGATACCTTTAGTTTTCAGACATGTAGCCAGCCTCAAGCAGTCCTGATGCAATTCATCTTTTGATCTGTGATCCATGAGCGTGCTGAAGGGCAGAATAGAACGAGGCTTCCTCTTCTTCAGAGAGGCATCAGGAGCTGAAAAATCAGGCACATTTTAGTCACTGCTGCAGTTAGAGCAGAATTCCTCAACATATTCCAAAGCACCCTCTTCCTCACAGTGGAAATCAAAAAGCAGATGCTCAAGAGCGGCAAAAATCTTTACTATGAAAATCCTGACTTGTGAATACTGATCACTTTGCATATTTTCTGCCCAGCTTGCCTGGCATAAAACTAGCAACTAAAAGGCAATATCTAAGCCCCCATTAAACAACTACTGAACTGATCTGACAAACAGGGCAATTAAGATAAACAAGCACACTCTTATTTGCTCTGGCACTCATTATGTGTCACATCAGGAGGGGAAGCTGCAGCCAAACACAAGCCTAGAACGAGAAACCCTGCAGGATTGTTAAAAGACCCTAAAACATACTCACTTGGTTTCTCTTTAGGTGGATCCTTTTTCACAGGAGCAGCTTTCTGGGTCACAAAGGCTTTGGCAAGTTGAATGAAGAATAATCATACGCAGATGAAGATGTATTCTTGGACACTGTGGAGTTAAGTGATTGAAGAAAGGAAAAACAATGAATGGAAAAGGCCACAGCAGAAAAATTCACATATTCACAATCTGTTACATTAAGTCTGACATATACCAAGCTTTGCTTTGCCATAGAATTTAATAGCTTTTTAGGGAAAGGAAATAGCAAGAGAACATTAGAGAATTGTCAGAAGGCTAAATAAGATCTCAACAAACATTAATGAAGGTCCACTAGTATTATAAGGTTTATCCCCAGAAGGCAAGGCTGATCAAAAAAATCACATTGTTTCAAGCCAAACACAGTAACTGTTCATGAGGCCAGAATCTTCTTATTTAAAGACAATTAGTCCCAAACTAGTTAAGAAAATTATGAAAGGCATTCCAGAAGCATGTTTCCTTCAAGTGGGTAATTTCAATAAAACCATATAATGAGAAAATCTGCATGAAAATTAAACTTGGTGATGCTCTGAGGGTTGAACAGTCCGGGAACCACTGAACTAAGATGACTGAATTATTACCAGTCGTAGACACTTTATCAGGCAACTCTGCCTCCTGAGCTTTTTCTCCTTCATGGTCCAACACTCCATTTTCCTCCAGCAATGTTTCCTTCATGCTTTCATCTCCATTCGTGGCATCATTTACATCCTGCTTGCCTGGACTCTGTCCTATAGGCTTTTTCTTCTTCTTGGCTTTGACCTTTGGTTGCATACTTCTTTTTTTCTCTAATTCTATACTCTTCTTGCCTATAAAAGATTGCAATGTTAGTGTTTTAGCTGCCTGTCTCTGAAGAGCAATGTTTAGTTTCCAAATAAGGATAGAACTCCATTTAAACCTGGATGGTTTATTCCTGAAGAGGAAGCAGGCAGCCCCCTTTCCCACCTCCAATATCACATTCAGGAAAGGATGTTTTTGTTTGAATCTACTTACCTTGAGGGGGCCGTGTGTGCTCCTGCTTTGAGATGTGCCATTTGTGGACAGAAAAATCATCTGCTCCTGTATAAACACAATCTGAATCCACTGGTGACCACTGGACACTCAGCAGGCGGCCCTGGTGCCCTCGGTAGTTGCAAAGTGGCTCTTCCTTCATAACATCCCATACCTTCAATGAGAAAGAAACCCAGTTACTCAGAAAATCTGTAGTTTACCTCACAGAAAAGCTGTGCTGTTTAGCAACGCTTCTGAGTGGCTGTGGACAATACCTGTGCCGTGCCATCATAGCAAGCAGATACCAATCTTCCCTCATGGTGGGGGCTCCAAGAAAGACTTGTGATTTTAGCTGTGTGCCCAGCCAGAGTTCGAAAAGGTTCTGTTATTGTCAAAGGACTTTCTGAAGTGTTCTCTGAAAGAAAACCAAGAACAGGATCAAGTATGGCCAGCAAGACAAACCAGAACCAAACCAAAAAAAAGATGCCAAGACTTGAAATACAATCTGCAAACTGTTACCTACAACGCTCTTCAGATTATGGACATAAATAGTGGCATTGATTGAGCCAGAAGCTATCAAGTAACTCAGCTCTGGCTGGTTCCCGTGCTCGTGGTGCCAACGAATGGCATTTATCAGCTTGTGATGCTGCTGGATAGTGCAGAGCAACTTCAAGTTTGGGGCCTGAAATATTTCAATTGAGCTGAAATATAAGAACAACAGTGTAAGAATTCCAGTACTCGGTGAAAATGGTTATCTTGCATGAGCAGAATTATAGAACATAAATTAGAATAACTGAGTTTGTGCTTTGTGGATTCAACCCAAACCCTCGTTTGATACATCAGCAAAAGTGCATTTCAACCATGAGTGGATCCTTGAAAAACAATTGAATGTGATAAAGAGGATCCTCCATGACAAGAGCAGCTAAAACAAGTAACAAGGAATCCTATATTATCATAACTCAAATACATCAGCAGGGAAAGAACAACAGACAAAGCAGGGCAACAAGAAGTACTTTTGCTTCACCAGTGACTCCAGTGAAGATCAGCACAGACATCACACTTGACCTACAAGTGAAACGTACCCATCTTCATTGCCAAGAGCCAGGAGTTTGCCATCTGGCTTCCAGCTGATCTCTGTACGTTCAGGCAGTTTGTGCTGTAGAAAGAAGACACAACTATTGCCAAAAACTCTTAAATCTCTGTCAGAGCAAGACTCACAACTGGACAGAGCTGCAATTAATCTCACAAAAGGGGCCACTGCTTTTGTAGCAGTGACATAATCTTGAGCAATTAAGAAAGACTGAATGAACTGATGCGAGAACCAATGATTATTATTATCAGTTTATTATTATTATTATTTAGTGAAACATCTCAAAGGAAGTTTGTCTGGATTCCAATCAGGTCTTGATGTTTGATCTCTGGAGAGCCCCAGACATGCAAGCAAATTTTAACGTATTTCAAAAGCAACCAAAGTTTGCTTGTAATTATTCTTTCAAATTCAGACAAAAGCTACTTACAACTTTGATGCCTAAAGAAGATCATTTCAATGCCTGTGACATTAGTCTCTTAACCCCTAGAGAATCTTCACTCAAGGAAGAAGCCAAAACCCAGCTGATATAAATCAATACCATTGGATTGACTTCAGCTGGCACGGTGACTTAAAGGAACTGAAGATCTAATCCCTTTTTGGGAAAAATAAAACAACCCTTTTCAGAGACAACTATATAAACTGTTTAAAAGAGTTTGAGTCAGTGAGTGTCTCTGAAGTTCACCTGTGGAGACTGAGGGCTTCAAACTCTTTGTTACAGATACATCAGGAAGGCAAAGTCAGAAGCTTACTTCTACAAAGCCACAGAAACTCTGACGTGGTTACTGTGAATTCATAAAATCCCCTCAAATTCATACTCACTTTGATTGAATTAGTGTCTCGGATGACTTTGTTGATGTCATTTGCTTCTCCATTAAGATTCCAGGGATTGTGTTGAAAAACAATACCTTCTCCAGCACAACTGTATAAAGTTACAGAGGGCTGTTCACTTTCTTCCCTATCCAACAAAGAAAGAAAGCTAAATATACTTTGTTCTTCATCAATCTTCACAGAAGTAATCACTCCCACTATAAATCAAAGCATTATTTCAGAAGGCTCTATGCATGCGTCAATTGCCTGTGGTCCAGCAGCAGGAAATTCTCACAACACAATCCTCTGAAAGGATCTCTCATTTCTACCAAAAGATCTCTCATGGCACAATCACTGCAAGCATTAAAACACCCTTTAAAGTTTGATCCTAAAAAAAAAAAAATTCAAGTTGTGTAAGAAGAGCTATTGGAGCAGTTCTGTTCAGTTCAAAGGGCAGAAACTCACTTCTGGAGCTCAGGAACATGTATTTGATCTGATGCAGTCACTGCAAGAAGCCTGTGCAGAGTTACTGGGCTGTAACACCCTGAAACAAGCCCAGAGGTGTGGGCACAATCCTCCTACCTATTTCCTGAGGATATCAGAATTCAAAAACTAGAAGAATTTTGCAAAAATTATTAACAGTTCCTCAAGCAGAATGCATTCTTAGCTGCTACAGAGGATTGCTACCAAGCAAATGGGGCTCCTTCTCCTTAGAAGGGAGGGCATCCCAGCTTCATGGCATCTCTGAGCTCTGCATGAATGTTCTGCTTTATCACAAGGTGCTGGAAGACTCACCAGAAGTCAGAGGAGGAGTTGGAGGCCCCCAGGCTAATGCATACACAGTCTTCTTGTGGTAAGTACTGGAGATCTGAGGTGGCTTGTTCTTAGCACTGGGCAGGAAGAAAAGGAAGAAGGGTCAGTCAGGTTTCAGCAAACAGAAATTAAAAAAAGATAAAATCAAAGCAACGTATTTCCAGACACCAGGTGCTTTAACATATTGAAGCCAACCAAGCTTTCTTCAACATCTGCTCTAGGACACTACTACAAACTGTCCTGAAATAGTCTTTCTGGCTAAAGCCCTCCCCAGCTGATATCCTCCCACAGGTGATCTCTGGTCATGCAACTTAAAGTTTACCTGAAGGCAAGTTGACCTTAGAAGCTATCAAACATAATGGAGATGAAAAAATGCACCGAAAATCAAACTGGTTGAGTAGTTTTAATTCAGTCCTGCTCTTGTCCAACAGCAAAGATATCCCTCAGGAAAAACCACACCACCCACGTGTGGTAACACACCAGCAGGATCTGACACCAATGAATTTGGAAGCTACTTTTTTACCTGCTGGAGAAGGTGTCAAATATGCCAACTTTTCCATCGTCTGTTCCAAAAGCCAAGGAGCCCTCCTTAGTTGGATGCCAGGATAACTGCAAGAAAAATACAGAGGAACACATAATGACAATTAGCTAAGACAATTCAATAATAAATAAAAGGAAAATGTTGAAACTGCTGAGCAAGGACTATGTCTTACACCCACCCTCCTAAATACAGCCACTGGATTTGATCACTCTGCTCTGAGTATCAAAGGCTCTCCCCCTACTAGATATGGTGGGATAGGATAAAATGGACTACAAATCATTAAAATGCAATTTCACACCTACACTGCAAAACAAGAATGGAAAATGTGGTTTTAGTTCTGCCAGCTATTTTACCAGACTGTAGCTTCTGGCCAGCTCCCAGTTAAACCTAAACTGAAGACATCTGTGTTGGTTGTGTTGGTTTTTTTATGTCTCAAACTTCCAAGCAGAACAAGGGCAACCATGGATGAAACAAGGAAGGATCATGAAGGAGGATAAAATAAAAAAGTAATGTAACAGCCAGCTGGTCTTCAGCTGATTTGCACTAGATGTAGTGAGGGCACCTAGGGTTGTAAATAGGTCTAAAAATTTGTTGGCAGATCCTAAAATGCCTTGTATACTGAAAGAATCGGGTACAAAACGAACGACTTGGCTTTGTCTACTTTTTGTTTGGAAAAACCTTCTTCGGAGTAAAAGAGAAAAAAAACATACTTGGAAAAAAATGGAGTGAAAAGAGGAGAAGAGATAAGAGTTAAGAAAAAAGGAATCCAAAGCACACTTACTGCTGTGACCTTGGACTTTATGCTTTGCCAGAAGGTTTTAACATCGTACACATTGTTCATGGACAAAGTGTTCCACACCCGGATCATGCTGTCTCCAACCCCGATGGCAAGACAGCCTGTGTCCACAGGGGAGAAGGCAAGACTATAGACAAAGCCTCCAAGTGAGGGCATGGTCCAGCTGCAATCCAGAGTTGACAGGTCCCAGCACTTCACCTGAAGAATATTTAAAGAGCAAGGAATAGTTCAATATAGAGTGACTGATCCAACAAGGAAAAACAAAGCATGCTGTGAGATGAAGAATTAAAAGGTCAAATTCAAGGCCTGACAGTACGTGATCTGCACCCAGAGGATTACACGTCACTGGCAGGGCTGCCAAGAGTTGGAAGACTGTAATGAAATGGACACAATGAATATATTTTAATACTATGGTCCTCTTCCAATTTCAAAATAGGAGGCACTCAGCTGCCTGTAAGAGGCCAAAGATTAAAAGAAAAAAAAAAAACACCCAGATGATTTATTTTCTACAATTAAATGATTTTAAGAAGGAAAACCAGACCTTTTAAAAGTGAAATAGGAAAAAGAAGTGGTAAATACTCTTTATTAAATGCTTACCATTCTAGTCTAGAATTCACCATGGTAAGAACTTGAGCTTACAAGCTAACAAAAAAATACACAACCTG
Organism: Myiozetetes cayanensis; assembly: GCF_022539395.1. Lineage (NCBI taxonomy): Eukaryota > Metazoa > Chordata > Aves > Passeriformes > Tyrannidae > Myiozetetes > Myiozetetes cayanensis. The sequence continues at coordinate 9,532,346 of NW_026087378.1, read as the reverse complement.
TGCTCAGAGCAAACGTTCAGCAATGATGTTATAAAATGCTGCAATAAAACCACTTAAAGAGAAATATTGTGGCCCTAAAAGGCTTAGCTTGGCTCAGTCAAACTGTACACTACAGGAATTCTTATGTTAATTTCTAAATAGTTCTTACATCTCTGTCCATTGAAATGGAAAAAAGGAGCTCTTTGTCCTGCTGCTTCACAGAGCTGAGATTGAACACAATTCGGGAGTGGTTCTGTCCTTCTGAAGATCCCAGAAGAGTCCACTTGCGTTTCCCAGGTTGGGCCAAGTTCCAAAGAAGCAGTTCTCCTCTGCAAAATTTAAATTTATTTCATTTTTCACTTCAAAAGAACAACCCAGGCCACATACAGACACCATGGCCTTGTATTCTGCAAGTACAAGAGTAATACAGCTCAACACACATCCAGTGCACCTGCCTGCACACAGCTACACACAAACATCCCCTGAAAACCCCTGACAGGTCCCTTTTCCCCATCAGATGGGCAAAAACACAACTTGTACCATTAGCAGCCAACATTCACTTAGATTAGGGGAGAAAATATGGGACAAACAGTTTCCTAGAAGCCTGAACTTCCACTTTAACTCTTGGCCTATCTTCTCTCCTGTTATACTGGGGAAAGAGGAGGAAAGGAGTGAGTGTCTTTTCTACCCAGCACTTCCTTAAGCTTCAAACAAATGAATCTGCAGCTGCTGATGGTCCCCAGGCTGCTGAGGTCCCTACTCACCCAAAACCACTGGACACAATTTCTGTGGCACGACCAGGAGGCCAGTGAACAGTGAGCCAAATGCGCTCCTTGACAGCGGGATCGACAGCTCCACCTCTCCTTTTGGTGGGGGGCAACTTCAGAGTCAGCACACCTGTGGAACCAAGAGGGATCATCCAGACCTTGCACATCAGAATTCCCTGACAGAAAGAGCAGCCCTGAGAATCTGCAGCTTTAAGTGCACTTTAAATGTGCTTTTAAATGCTTTAAACTAGCAAATTAGCAGCTCTTCCACCACACTGTCACTGTTTATCTCACATTATTAACGCTACTCACTCCTGCCTCTGGTACAGCTCCATATTCGTATGGTCTGATCTTTGCTTCCCGAAGCCAGGTAACAGCCTTTCTTTGTGGTTGTGTCCTGGGTCAGCTCCCCATTTGGAACCTTGCCTTCCTCTGAAGGAACTGCTGAACACCAGTGAAGTCAGGTTATTACACTTTGAAATTCAAAGCTTTACAAAAAACATTAGCTGAAAAATAGACTGGTTTGTATCAGAACACACTGTACTGATCAGTTGCCTCTGCTTAGCTGCTTACTAACCTCCTATAAGGAATGAAATTCCCTAGAAACAGACATTTACATGAAATAAAAATCACTTCACAAACTGTTAATCAATTCTACATACCCTGGAGCTCATCCTGCCAGGCAGGTAACCTTTCTTCACCAGGCACAGGGCACCAGGCCAGACAATGTATTTCATCCTCGTGGCCCCTCAGCCTGTGCAGGACTTCTCTTTTCCTGCTGATATCAATGACAACCACCATGCCATCCTTGTAGCTGAAAGCAGAGATCTAAATTAATGAAGAGATTCTTGGATGCCTGTGGGATAATACCTGAGTCATTTCCAAGCTCTTTCCAGGATCACCATCACATTACAGACAGAGAAGCCAAATCCTAGCAGCAATGGGACTGGCAGGCTGATGGGAATGGGAGCTCCACTGTGCTCTGGGGTACCTGCAGCTGGGCAACCACTACACTTGGCTTCAGGAATGACAACAATTCATTACTAATGCAGCTTTCAATAATTAAAAATAACAGTTTTAAGAAACCTCAGAAATACAAACTGAGCTTGAACCATTACACTGTTATGGATTTCTGCATCTTGCAGGTTTACCACATCTAAAATGTTACTTCTAACTTGTTGTGCACTAGAAGAACAGCCTCCAAAACCTCCTAAAATTAACCTTACTGCCATGAAGCAAAAAAATTCCCAATAAGGTTCTTGCAGGAGAATAGTGGAAAACAAACCCCGATGAATATTTACCCAATGGCCACCAGGTTTTCATGATGAGGGGAACAAGTGAGGCAGAAAACTGTGCGAGGCTCCGGGAAGAACTGCTGGCTGTCACTTCTGTTGTGCCAGTAGCAAACAACGACACCTTTCTCATCCCCAGACACGATGAGATCCTTCACAAGAGGTGACCAGTGCAGTGCTGAGATCGGGTTCTGAGGAGAGAGGATTGAACACGTTTAGAGCTGTTCCACCACCACCTAACACAGAGCAAAGGGGAGTAAACAATCCGTGAGCACTCCCCAGCACCAGTTCAGTTTGTTCCAATGTGCCTCGGGTCTGTCAGGCTTTAAATGGATGTAGATGCCGAGCTGCTGTCCCGACTCACAGAAAAGGTTCAAATGCACCTTTAGTCTGCCCCGTGGGGAGCACTGACGCGCTGAGGTCATTTTAAGCGGGATGGGTTAAGTGGCAGCGAGCCCAGACCGTGAGCACACCGGTTTATCGCGGCTTTGATGGCAACCTCCAGCTCATTGAGGTGATGCAACGAGGCTGCGGGGCAGAACTAAAACGCGGCCGGAGGGTTCGAAATTCACCTTTGGGCGAGGCAGCCTCACCCCGCTTTGAGTGCGAGCCCTAAACCCCGCACCCCCCCGCAGGTCCCTCTGTGCCCCGCTCCCACCTGGTGCCGGCTGTACTCCAGCACCGGCGACAGCGACGCCGCCTCCCAGATCTTGATGCTGCCGTCGTCGGAGCTGCTGGCGCAGAGCCCGCTCTGCCCGGGGCAGTGGCAGAAGGCGAACCCGGAGATCCTGTCCGTGTGCCCGATGAGCTCCCCTGCACCGACAGCGACAGACCGTGATCAAACCCCCGATCCCTACACCCCCCACCCGCCCCACACCTCCCCTGCGGGTCCCGGTCCCTGCCCGCACAACGCGGGGGCCCAGGGGGGGCCGTGACGGTACCGTAGAACGCGGGAGCGGCGGCTCCCACATCCAGCAGGCAGACGCGGTGCCGCGCCGCGAAGCCGAAGAAGCGGCCGTCGCTGCTGGCGTCGCTGCAGCGGCTGCTGTACCAGTTGGGGGAGGCGGGCAGAGCCATCACCCCCATCCCTGTCCCCATCCCCGTCCCCATCCCCGTCCCCGCTCCCGCCGCCATCGCCCCCGCTGCCCCCACGTGCCCCGGGCGCTGCCGCCCAGCGCCGTCGCAAAACCGTCGCAAACCCCGCGCCTCCCTGTGTGCCCCCGCCCTGCCGCAAAGCGCGGCCGGGAAGATGGCGGCGCGCGGGGCGCTGGGCGCGGGTGAGGCGATGCAGGGAGGGAGGGACGCGGCGATGCCGGGGGATCTCGCCCCTCAGAGGAGGGCACCGAGGTGGTCAGAGGGGCGGGGCGTCTCCCGTGAGGAAAGGTTGAGGGAGTTGGGGTTGTTCAGCCTGGAGAGGAGAAGCTTTGGGGCGGTCTGGTTGTGGCCTTGCTGTGGTGCCTGAAGGAGCGGGCAGGGGAGACGGGGAGTGATTGTTTACAGTGACAGGACGAGGGTGAATGGCTTCACACTGACGGAGAGTAGGTTTAGATAGGATATTAGAAAAAAACCCTTCCCTGTGAGGGGGTGAGGCCCTGGCACAGATTGCCCAGAGAAGCTGTGGCTGCTCCATCCCTGGAAATGTCCAAGACCAAGTTGAGTGGGACTTGGACCGACCTAGCATAGTGGGAGGTATCTCTGGTTGAAATAAGATGATCTTCAAGGTCTCTCCCAACCAGGCCGTTCTGTGGTTCCACGCTTGTGTTTATTCCTCGCTCTCTGCTCCTCCTCTCAGGTGGTTCCTGGGCGCGGGGTCTGCTCGGGTGGGCGCTGCCCGAGAGGTGAGTGTGGCTCTGCTGGCCCCCCTGCCCTCCCCGGGCCGTGGGACACGGGCAGATATTCCCCTCCCTTACCCCATATAACGTGCTTTGCTTGTTGTTTGTCACGGTTTTCTCTTGCCTGCAATGTGTTTGTGTCCTCTTCCTTTTCCTGAAGTTAGGATAGAGTTTTGCTCTTCACGTGAGTCTGGATTGCCTTAAGATAGAGAGAATGTGAAGTTCCTTAAATTATCAGATATATTGACGTGCTCTCTGAGGCCAGGAAGGGAATGCTTAGTTCATTCCTGCTCAACTTGTTAAACAGCAGAATGATATTCATGTGCTTGTCAAAGATTTTCCTGTTATAATCTGCGATATTCTGTCTGATGATGATGAATTGTTGCCTTGTATTAATCAAATAAACCAAAACTTAGAGGTGTACCATGTCCTCTTGAAATTAATCAGCACGTTTTACTTGCCAGCCATTTTTAAGATGCTTTGCACAGTTTGGCCACCCACGTGAAGCCGTTCAAGGCTCAGTAAAACTCACAACGTTTGGTCTTGAACTCATCTGTTTCTTGTAGTTGGGAGTGGCTGCCCAGCGCTGCTTTGTTTAGGCAGCAGGGGGCAAAATGCAGCTTGGTTTTTCAGACTCTGAGGTGAGCAGACTGACTGAAGACTGATTTTTTTTCGCTGTCAGCTTGTCTTATATTGACTCGATTGCATTCTGGAAGTAGTTCAGAACACCTTTCCTTTCAGATTTCACGTTGTTTATAAAGTTCTAGTGCTTTGAGGTACTCAGCCCCTTGAAAAGCTGGAAATTTTGATGGCTAAAAAGGTTGTTGATAAAGGTTAAATAAGTATTGGTGAGTCTTGGAAAAGAGATAAACAGGTGACTGTGCCTTTGTGGGGTGATTCAGGGACACTAAATGTGGAGTCCTGTGCTGTATCAGTGCCACTGATGGTTCATGGTTTGCTTTAGGAAGCCTGGGGTTTCTTGTTGAATTAAAAAGCCCTTCCAACATAAACTATAATAAACTTTAGGGGTTAGATTTTGTGAGTAGGAAGATGTGTCAGTTCTTGTTATCAGCACAGAAAAGTCCACAATTTTCCAGCTAAACTGGGTAGGGAAAAAAGACCTGTTGTGTTCAGCAGCTGAGGCTGTGGTCTTGTCTTGCAGGTGGCTGCCATCCTGGAGCCTTTTCCCTGTGTCCTGCATCCATACAAGCACATCTCTGCAGAAGACTGGGAAGTGGGAGAAGAAGAACAGGGTTGTTTACCCTCCACAGCTGCCTGGAGAACCCCGCAGACCAGCTGTAAGGATGCTCAACTTGGGAGGATTTTAGCTTAACTCTTCAGTGTTTACTCACTTGTCAAGAACTGATGTTTTTGAATTCCATTTTTGTAATTTTTCTCCATTGGGAATTGATGTGTTGTGGCCTCTGTTGGACACACTGCTCAGCAAAGCAAAGTGTTTGCATCTCAAAAGAAAAGAGATTTTTTGGGGCATGTACTTTTGTGGGCCATGAGCATTTACTGATTGCCCCTGTGACCATTTAAGCCCTAGGATGCAGAAATCCCCTGGTGTGTCCTGTGCTGACTGATGCAATGTGGGTGAAGGTGCAGCTGTCAACTGACTAGCTTATTAAATCTGTTTTTTACCTGTTTATAAAGGAGGCAGCTCATCATGCCAATCAAACTTGAAACCCTCTTCACTTCTGCAGTGCTAATTAAGTTCATTCTGGTAATATTGTTTAGTTCTCCCAGTAAGTTGACTCAACAGCAGAATAATATTTTTAAGACTGAATGGGCATATCAGTCTTTGCTTCTAAAGGTGGGGAGGATGAGGGAAGAAGATGGTGAAAAATCTTCTGATTATCCTTTTCAGGGACTCCTGTTAATGAACTAATTGTCATAGAATTGCATTAAACAAAATATCAAAGTTTCAAATCTCAAATGCCTGGTCCAGTGTGCTCATGGTATAGTAGGGAGAGCCATACTTATTTTATTCCTAGCAAGAAAATTGTGGAGCAGACATGGATGGTCCATTCTTATTTTCACAGCAAAATTACTGATCCTCTTAACTTCTTTTTTTTTTGCATCCAGGTGATATATCACTGTAGGAGGGACATAAAATACAGCAGAGATAAGATGTGGTATCTGGCAAAACTGGTAAGCAAAGAACATTTGTACTGTGTTTGTTAGAATGGAAGATCTGATTGCTGTATTTGCTTTAACAGCCTCATTTAGCCACAGTCTAATCAGCCTCTTCAACACTTGAGTCCTTGGGATGAGCCTGGATCTGCACAGGGAGCAGCTGTTTGTGGTTTGGTTTAGCTGCTTTATCCCAGTGTGCTCTCTCAGGTGTACCCAGGATCATGCAGAGATTTTGCACTGTGGAAGAATTTCCACGTTGATTTCTGCCTAGCAGTAGATGGCAATGGGAATTTTGAAAGATAGTAATGGATTGGGTTTTTTTCTTTAAGGAAAAATAATTGAATGTTTTATCAAGATTTATTCAATATTTAGCTCAGAATTTCTGTGTGTAAGATACTGAAGTGATAATCAAGGAAAGTAAAGTATTTTTGGTTTTCATAATGGCAATGTAAGGCAAGTAATGTCTTCTGAATAAAAGAAAGGAAATAGTTATAATTACAGGAGTTAATTTTAACGCTCTGATTGCAGATAAAAGGAATGTCCATTGATCAGGCTCTTGCTCAGCTGGAATTTAGTGACAAAAAGGGAGCAAAGGTGATCAAAGAGGTATGTAGTAGTATTCTTTAACACTTCTAGTTTCAAGAAAACTTTTAAGATCAATACCTGTCACCAGAAGTTTGGAGATGTTTCTGTGGGGTCTTATGTTTCGAGTAAGGCTGTTGGGAACACCTTCAAACAACATATTTTTGTTGCAGTCGTGCCATGTTGTGACTTTTAAATATGTTTGGGTCACTTGTGCTGGCTGTTTTAATTTGTCATGATGATAAATTACATGTGGGTACCCCTGTAACGGTGCTTGGTGTTAAGTTCATGGTAAATGATGCAGAATCCTGGTCTCTAATGGCTGTTACATCTGTGTGCTTTGGTTCTTAAAACTGTAAGAGATGAAGGATGTTATCAAGGAAAGGCCTTTTCCACTTCCTTTCCTCCCCCAAAATATAATAAAATTCTCCTGAGGCTTTTTCAGTCTGCATGCAAGGAACGTCCTTATGTAAAAGATGCTTGTCTTTTAACAACTTTTATCTCCATAAAATACTTTTTCTATAACTGACTTAAACTTCCAATTTCTTCCATGTTATCTAGAGATAAGAAACAGCATTGCTTGAATTCCTCCTCAGGTATTTCCATTTCTTTTCCTTTTGTTACAGGTTCTGTTGGAAGCGCAGGACTTGGCCGTAAGAAAGCACAACGTGGAATTCAAATCCAATTTACATATAGGTACATTTTTTTTAATTTAGTGCAGGAAAATTGTCATCCTACCCTATGCTGCCCTGTGAAAAAGTTTTATCCTTAATAAGTTTTTCTGGCTTCAAATCAGCAGAAATGAATAGAGGAGAGTTTCTGCTGAACTTATCTTTGCCAGAACATGAAAGGCACGTGCTTGCAGCACAGCTGAAGTTAGTGGTGGGTTTTGAGCCTTCAGCTCAAAAACTTTATTGGAGTTGGTGCCTGACTGGTGGTGTTCTGGCATCTGACAGATGCATCATTTTTAAGATGCATTCATCTGAGAGTGGAATTTCTGCTCCCTATGTGAACAGAAGGTCCTGAAGAGGAAGATGCTTGACATGAATGTGAAAACAAAACTGTTACTACTTTTTCATGTTGCCAGTGAACAGAGATGCTGGAGGCTTTGTCTGTGGCTGGTACAGCCAGATTTGCAGGGTCAGAATTAAACTTCTGTCACAAACTGTATAAATATAAATGAGTATTGACAGAAAACTTCTCAATTAAAAGATTTTTCTTTAGATGTTTACAGGATAAGCTTGGAATAACTACAGCACCTTTTAGCCCAGAAAAATGTTAGAGAAATATTTACTTGTAGGTGTTTTTAGGCCCAAAGAAAATACTTCCCATTTTGTCTAATGTGGCATAAATTTTACTGAACAGATCTTATAAGCTTAAAGTCACCTGGACTGCAGAGCAGAATTAGAATTCTTTGGAGCATTCCAGGCCTCTGCCATAAGAAGGTTCAGCTGCTAGTGCAGGACTGGGTGTGTAGATAATGAAAATACCCATGATATATGCAGTAAAGGGAGAAAATGAAGTCTGTAAGACTTCTACAGGAATTCATGAGGCAAACTACTGAAAAGCAGTGATATTAATATCACCTTCAGAAGAGCTGTATAATCTGTAAGTGTTCAGTCTAGCTTCCTTTGGATTTGTCCTTTCTTGCATGTTTATCTTGTGTGCACGCTTCCTAAATTCACCTTTTTTGTGCTCCTGATGAGTGTTAATTCAGCTCATGGGTCCCCCTCCGTAGCACTGATCTGCTGAATGTACCAGAAGAAAGATGGGGGAGAGAATCCTGAGTGGAATTAACTTTCCAGGAGCAGCCACAAAACACACACAGGCAGGACAGGTGTTCCTGTGACAGCTCATTCTCCACTGAACAATCTCTCTCTCCCCTCCTGTTTCCTCCAGCCGAGTCCCTGACGGGCAGAGGCCGCTACACGAAGCACATCCGTTACCACGCCAAGGGCATGTTTGCCTTCATGAAAATCAACAGGTGCCACTACTTTGTGAAGCTGATGGAAGGTCCTCCTCCCCCTCCAGAGCCACCAAGGACTGGCTTTGACCAGGCAAAAGAATATGTGCAGGAGCTGCGAAACAGAACCCTTGTTCACACGCTGTGACTGAACTGTTGTGACTGTATAGGTGTCTCTTGGTGGACAGTGTAATTGTATAAAAGAATAATTAAAATAATGCTTTAGTTATATCTTTGGTGCTGCTGGGGCTGAGTGATGTGAGAACGATCACAGGGGTTTTTTCTTGTTTGTCAAGCCATAGGTATGGAAAAATCTTGGAGGAGCAGATGTTATTTGGACCACAGCATTCAATCAACCCTGGACTATCAAATCTTGAACATACAGTTCTGTTATAAAGCTCGTAACAAACAGAAGTTCACATGGGTGTCTGTTATGTGTGGTGGGGGCTTGGATTGTAAAAATATGTGCTTGTCAGTCAAATTGCAAGATCAGACTTGGACTAAAACTACTGAAATTTAGAAGCTAAAATTAAAGTAGCTACAGCATTGGAACAAAAAAAAGCAACAATAATACTTGAGAAATTCAGACATCGATTTATGGTTTATCTGGGATGTTATACTTTCCTTACAGGTGGTATTGTGCCTCTTGGGCAATGTGTCTGGAGTGGGGAATAAAAAAACAATCCTTTCAAGTTCAGGTTTTGGGTGTCGGCAGGTGGCAGTGTTTAGTTTGTCAGAGAGGAAGCGGCAGCAGAAACTTTAGAGTGTTGAAACTCTCTTTTCAATTCTGCCCATGGCATTAATAGTCTGATATGTGTGTGGAGTTCAGGCTGCTTCCCGTGGAAACTCAGGGTGGGTAACAGGCACAATATAGAGAAAACCTTGTTTTGTTGAAGAGTGAACTAATTATTCTGCACTGTCTGGAAACAAATTGCCTTTGTAATGTCGAGAAAAGTAATATGAAATGGCTTGTTGCATACACAAATCAGGCTTTGAAATGGGATCCCATTTGAAAACAATCCCATTTTTATTATTACTTCTTCAAAGAGGAAAAGACTGAGGTCAGTAGGGGGAATCTCATTTCACTCAGTCAAATTTTTAACTCTAGATGGCCAAAGTTCATGAACATCAGCAAAAAAAGAGGATGAGCAATTGCTTGTTCATTCAAATGTCTGATATTTAGACTTTTCCATTCTGGGAACATCAGTAGGGGAGATAGATTGCTTACCTCATCTGGGTCTTTTTACCACACCATCCCGTGGTAGCCTTTCTTACATGGGTTTACTTTGATCAGCACTTGAATGATGGCAAAGGGCAGTTCCTGTAAGGAAACATATTATTATCCTAATGAAGGTGGCATGCAAGTGTTTCTGGCTACCTAAGGAAGGTTCTCATGATGTTAAAGAGTATTAGGGGTTGGTGAAGTTACACAAGAAGTCCTTGCAGAGCTCAGTCCTGTTCATGGGTGCCTATTTGCAGTCTGGATTTCTGCACTGCACTTTCAGACACATTACTTGCTGTTAAAGCCACGATTTAGTAACTTGTCTGAAAGGTGTGTTCTGATAAAACTCTCTATCTCTGTAGTCCCTGATGTGTGTTTGAAGAACTGTTTCTGTTGTACTGTGATAAACAGCTGTGCTGGGCTCTGCCAGCTGCCCTTAAACTCTTCTGTCATACTGAATCTCTTACAAGTTGCAGCAAAGTGAAGTCATTTAATCTCTTTGGGGATCAGTGATCTGGGAGAAGACTAAAGAATTGCAAAATAATTCAAGTTAATTAAGCACTCACACACATTACACTTAGATACATATAAATCTCTAAACCCTGGCTTCTAGGTGTTTATTCCAGTACCTATTTCTCCTGCATGCTGTAGATTTTGCTTTGGATCCTTTTTGAACCTCCAGAGAAGGCTGTATCCTTAGAGGTATCATTACTCTGGTTATGAATCTGCAGAAAGGGAAAGAAGTGAGAATGTGACTGATGTCTTTTCCAGCTTCTTTATGATGCAGCAGATGGCCCTGAAACTCCTTTAAACAAGCAGACCCGGGCTTTAAAAATTTTCACTCAAAAGGTATGGTTTTTGCTTGTTATTCTTGTTTTCTTCCTCAAGATAGTAAATGGGAAAACTCCTTTTTGACATGCTTTTAGTGTTCTTATTCCTTTTCTGCCGTCTTAAAGGTGTGTAACCCAGACTGGATCTTCATGGTATTGGCTAAGGAAGCTCTACAGGTGTAACAGGGAAGTTGGGTGAGGTGAGGGGCTTGAACTGGCTTGGTCCCTGCCTTTCCCTGGTAGGATGGTAAGAGTGAAGTGGTTTCTGTGATAGTTGCATCAAAACACTGGTGTGGGAACCTGCCTGAGATGTAGGGATAAAGCTTTTTACTGGCAAGTTCTGCATATACTTAAAATTTGAGGGGTTTGATTCTACTGTATTTTCTTGGTAATTAGCACATCTGCACTTTAGTTTGGTATCTGATATGGATTCAGACACGAAATTCCATGGGAACTGCAACAAGGCTTTAGCAGGACATCATTTATTGCTGTGACCTCTGATAAAAGAGTGTTCTTAAATGAGAAGGGAAGGAGAAACACCAAAGCCTCCACTTGATGCTGATTTCATGAGTAACATCTGGGGGCACTGTAAACTCACCACTTGTGTTTGTGCTGATCTTACAGAAACTGGAGAAGGAGCAAGTACGTGTGAAGGTGCAGTGAGGCTTCAGGGAAATCTGAGGAGAGCAGAGCTGTGAGCTGTGCTCAGCAATGTGAGATTTAATTGAGAAAAACTTCCAAACCTGCTGTTGGGCTTGTTCATAAACATTTTAAAGTATCCAGTGAGAAAGTAGAAGTGCTTTTGTCAGGCAGCCCGATGTGGTTTTGGATGTGTGTGGTTTGTTTGGTTGGTTTTTTCCTTTTTAAAACTCCTGGGCACTTATTGAGGGGGTAGTTCATCAAAGACAGAGTAAGGAAAGGCTCATGAATATGGTTATAAATTTCATCAGCCTCTTTTAAAACATGGAAGATAAATGAGAGTGTGCTAGACAATGACTGGACAGCTGGGTAACTCTGGTTCTGGTCAGGTCTGTCCTGGGCATTGCTGTGGTGAGGTGTTAGGGCTGGGGTGGTGCCTGGGCACTGAGAGGTGTGTTCTGCCCAGTGCTCCAGCTGTGCTGCTGTACCTGCTATGAACCTGACTCCACCAAGGTCACGCAGTGCAAATTGTGTGATTACCTGATGCACAAACTGTGTCACAGTACTGCTGCTTCTGCTGGGGAAATCAGTCACTGGAGTGAAGGAACAATAGGAATCGCTGCTTTCTGCCAGTCCCTACGAAAATCCACTGCTGGGATGCCAGGAAGTCATTTACAAACAGAATTCTCCTTTGAATAGTAATAAGGTTACCCCTAATGTCCTCAGTGGACCATAGGAGCAGTGTGACATTCCTCAGCATATGAGCTACAGTCCTGCTGGAAAAGCCTCTAGTTCAGGCTCTTCAAAGAACAAGCCTTTTCACTGAATGACATCTTATCCAATGCCATATATCCAGTTGCACTTCAGCTGTGTAATTTAATATAATTAAAAATTAAACAAAATAAGAGACTGTAATGGGAGAAATAATCACACAGGCTGCTGTTTGCTGGAGCTTTACCTAGGGAGAATTACTTGAAAGGAAGGGAAAGTTTCAGGAACTGACTTTTGAATACTTAGACTGAAGTAAGGAGCAAGATACCTTCTGGGAATAGTCAGCAAATGCAGAGCTCATTTTGTGTTTGCTCTATAACATCAGCACTCTCTTCGTGTTTCAAGGAAGTTGTATGCTGGTATGGAGGGCAGGCTGCCATTGAAGGGAACAAACCAAGGAGAGAGCAACTTTACCTTGGGCAAATCAGACATTCACTTCAGGGTATTAGCTGAGGAAATTAATCTGAAGGTCTGTAATACACTTGAGCATTTTTGAAAATGAAGACAAAAGGTGGGGCAGAGCATCTGAATAACTGCTGCATCTGTGGGTGCTGCTTCTGTGCATCACTCAGTAGTGCAGCCATCAAGTTTTGTGTGGTAAAATGAACTTGTCAAAGATGAACCTGGGTAGACTCCCTTTTTCTTTGCTTCCAATAATAATGAAGTGGAGGCTGAAACCCTATTTGTGTTCATATGACATCTTTATTTTAAATTAGCTTCTAGTTGGGACCTTTGTCAACACTGCATCAGGTCACCTGTGTCTCTAACACTATGGGAGGCCCAGCCACCTCTGGCCTGTACTAGTGCTACACTTGTCTCCTTATGAAAACTTCTTGCCAAATCCAGCCTGAGCTTCCCAAACTCTGTTGTCCTTGTCCTTTCTTCTGTTCCCTGGTGCTACTGAGAAGTGGTTGACCCCATCACATTGTAACTCCTTGTTGCTGTCAGATCAGCCTGCTGACCCACCTCCTGGGCAGGATGAACAAGCCCAGCTTCAGCCTTTCCTCATAAATCCTGTTCTCCAGCCCTTGTGCTGTCCCATCTCCAGTTTCCCCATCTCTGTTGCAGTGCAGAACCTAAAACCAGGCTTGGTGTTCCAGGTACAGCTTCACCAGCCCTGATGAAAGGGAGATAACTTCCTTTGGTCATCTGGCCACGCTTCTGGTGGAGCCAAGGATGCAATTTGCAGCCTCTGATGAGAGCGTGTTGTTGGCTCTGATGTTCATGCAAGTCTCAGGTCTGTGTAGTTGCTCATCAGAATTGTACCAAGGACCTGTAACACCTGTATTCCTGCTGTCAGTGCTCTTCTGTTTACACTGATGGGGACTCCTTTACTGCTTGGAAATTGTTCTGCTGTGTGGGTGACAATTTTCTTTCCTAATAGAAAAGTTACAAAACAGTTTTCTGGCTTCTGTTATTAATCAAACTCTGATGCCAGCAAAGAGTGGAGGAAAGGCATTTGTATGTGCTGTTGTTGAGGTAAACTCCAGCCATGTGTGCAGCTGGTAAGTGAAATGTGTCTACAACTCTCCTATTGATTATCACCTTCAAAGCAAGACAAACACAGGTCCTTACTCTGTGCTGGCCATGTAAATTAAAACTTTATTTAAATGAAAACAGAGTGGACTGTGAGATGCACTGGATTGGGCCAGGAAAGGATTGCTGTTCAAAACCAGCTCCTCTGGATGCCCCCGATTCTTTGCCTTCTTTTTTCCCCACTTAAGACTCCCAAAAGTGCATTAAGATGAACTCAGTGGTTAGTAAATTTTCCCCTGTGTAGTTTACAAGCTCAAGGTTATGGGCTAGAACAAGTAGTGTCATGCTATAAATCAGGTGTAATGGAACAGCTTGAGAGAGTGCACAGGAGTCCTTCCCCTCACACAGTGTGTGTCCAAAAACTCTGAAGGTAGAGCTGGCACAAGCCCAGAACCCCCCACAAATGGCTGATTAAATAACTAATAATGAGCCTCGTGCTCCTACCCTCTCTTCTGGAGTTTGAATTTCCTGAATCATTCACCTTGCTGTACTGGAAAACTCTTAAAAGTGCTGAAAATTGGAAAAGACGGAAGTTTTCACCAGAAAGTGGGTGCAGCTGAACCCCACTGTGTTGCAGAATGGAGGTGGGACATCTGCCTTGTGGAAGTTCTTCCAGCAACTAAATGCCTTTTGTCATAACTTGCATAATTTATCATAACTTGCATAGCTTTAGCTTTCAGCTATTCATTAGTTTGATTCTCATCACAGGCTTAGTAAGTCCTTTTCTATTTCTTTCAAGCCTGAAATGTGTCACCAGTTCAGTGAGGCTAAAGCAGAACCTGCCTGTACAAGTGGGGAAGGGCAGTGCTGAGTTGGGAGACAGGCTCTTCCCAGCTGGAGTTGGGATTTTCCTGGGGTTAGTACTGAGGCTGAAGGCTGCCTGGAGGGTTTGTGTCCTGTCAGCTCGGAGCACAGGCTGAAGCACCAGTCTGTGCTGTGACAGAGGTGCCCAAGCTGGAGCCTGTAACATGGTTTGGGAGTAAAGACAAGCTGGAGATACTGAACCTTGAGCTGGAAAGGCTCGGTCACTGGGGATGACTTGAGAGACAAAGAGCTTCTAGCAGGGGATAGGATATCCATGCATATGTTCCAGCTGGGTTTTGTCTGCCCTGTCCATGTGAATGGGGAAGCTGCCCAGCATCGCTGTTGGTAGCAACCTCTTCAATAACACTGGTTAGGAGTTTCACCTCTAGTGTGCCCAGGGCCCTGGGTAAATGTAGAAATGGGGTTGCAAGCAGGTGAATGAGGGAAGACAAGTGGCATCTTCTTCTTGACCAAGGCATATCTAGAGGAATCTGAGCTTGAAACAACCAGAACTGAGGTGCCCTTAGGAGGGGAAGGTGGATTCCAAAGTCAGCAAGGGGACTTCAAACTAGGATTTACCTTGGGCTGACTGGAGCCAAGAATAAGGGTCAAAAGTCTGGTGCAGTTACTCTCTCTTACCTACAAAAGTCAGTGAAAATTTCTGAGACCAAGGCAATGCCAACTGAACTATTGGCTAAGTAGCCAGAAATGTCTGAGTTTGTCTCTGGTATGTCACACTTCCAAGCAGAGATTCCTGGCTGTTCCCATCAAGTCTGAGGTGTTTGAAGATACTCTTCATTTTTCTTTTGCTCTTATTATCTGTCTCTTTAGGGGGCCTCTGCTCACTGCTTTTTGTGGGGATGGATGCTTGGAAAGCAATTATTGTTCATCTTCTCCATCTGTTCTGACACTGGATATGCCTGTCTTTTTGAAGGCTTTCAGAGTCTGTGCTGGGAATGCATTTCTCTTCCCAGTGTTGAGAGATTTGTATTTTTAATGGGTATTTGTTTTATCTATCACATGCTAGATTTATTCACTTGATAATCTCTCAGCAACGCAGGCAATCTTCTCATGTCCTGATCTAGCATGCAGGGATTTTATTAATTTAACAGTTTGGCTTTGGGCTCAGATAGCCATTAGAGGCAAATCCTGCAGTGTGCTGAGTGTGCTCACCACCCCCAGAACAGAGAGCAGCAGTGACTTGCAGGGATCTGCAGCTGCCTTCAGGATTGTGCTCTTAGAAGCTTTCTTTACACATGTAGCCCATGAATAAGTTACTGTATAGTTCATGTCTTCCTTTCCTAGACCATACCTTTCTTTAATATGATTTCTCAGTGATAAGTGAGACTTCTTGATGGAATTTTTGCAATGACTGCCTGTGCTCAGTTAATCACTTCTGGATCTCTTAGGAGTTCTTCTTTTATGTCCGCCTTCTTTGATACAAAACAAAAGCATCCTTCCTTCCTTCCTTCTTCAGGGTGTGTTTTGGTAAAGTTAGTTGGAAAATGAGGGGGGAAGGAGCAAACAAAAATACTTCCATGAAATGGTGTTTCTACTCCACTCCAGCACAGTCCTGGAGTAAACTCAGTATTATTGTGCCTGAATCTAGGATGTTAACATTTCTTTCTATCTACAGCAGAGAAAAACAATGGATCTATACAGAAGCTTCAAACTTGTTACGCGCTTAAAAAAGATAAACATTTAATACAGGTCCTTTATCAGTCAGCATCCTACCTTCATTTTTCAGAAGCAGGTTTCAGATGTTATGTTTGGTCCTGATAGTAATCGTGGGGGCCAGAATTCTAGGTTTCAGAGGGAGGTTAATAATAAATCTTTCTGATATGGCTCCTGGAAAACAGGGGGATAGGGATGATGACCCAGGGGTTCATCATATAACGACAAGGTGAAATGCAACAGCAGCCCCTGCAGCTGACAGATCCTTGGCACAGCTGTGGCTTTGGCAAGTCAACACACTCATGGCACTGACAGCGTAAACATTTTGTGGCAACTGTGCAAAGCAGGCAGCCAATTATTTTACTAATGATTGCTTCTCACTGCTCTCCTCCTCCTTCATCTGCCCTAGAGAGGAAAACTTTCTCCCCTGTACTCTGTCCTCTTGGATAATGGCAATAATGGGTTCTTTCTGCAAAACTGCTGCCTAACTCTGCAGTAGCCTGTGCTGTGTGGGATTTGACTGTGTAATTATGGTCCTCTCCCAAGTTCCCTTGTTTTCCAGGTGTTATTTGTGGATCCTGTGTGGTGGCTGTGGTAGCTGTAGCAGGGATAGTTGTGAGAGCCTGCATCCCCAGTGATTCCTCTGCAGTTCAACTGCTTCCTGTTAACCAAAGTGGTAGAAGGGTTTGTGCTTCCAGAAGTGCCTAAAATCCTCCTCATGAGATGCTCAGTGAGGGCTCTGCAATGTGGGTGGTGACCTTCAGCTGCCTCATTGGCACAGCTGATCCTGGTTGACTCCAGTGCTTTCAACTGAGGAACATAATAGTTTGTGTGCTCATTAAATTCTCAGAGTAGTCCGGCCCATGGGGAAGCTGAGGGCTGTAAGAGCAGATATCCACCAACACAAAGGAAGAAAACGTTTGGTACAATATGTGGGGATGTCAAGAACAGCAGGGTAATTTTTCCTGCTTGCAGGTACAATCTCGATTCAGTGAGCTGAAGGTTAGCTGTGCTCTAAACGGGACCAGCAAAGCAGGATTCCCAACTTAAAAAGCTGTGTTTGCCTTTGGAAGCCCAGGGTTTATCTCTGTTTAGTGAATCCTGTCAGGTGAAGTCTGAGTTGTCCTAACTAAACTCTGTTTCTGTACAGCAGATGCCTACTGGAAATGATTCCCAGCTTCCTTAGCAGTCGTCTAGGACTGTCTTCTTAGCAGAATATTGAATGATTTTTGGGCATTAAGACCATGGCATCATCCTGACCTTAATTCTGATAAATACTGCGATACAATACAAACTGAGCTCCATCCTGCTGTACTACATTGCTGCCAGCCCCTGAGCTACCTGGGTTAGAGGTAGGTGGAGTGTTCAGCAGTGAAAAGGTAACTTCAGATACTGTCCTCCTCTATCAGTTTTCAAAGGAGAGGGGTGCAGCTTCCTAATTGAGGACTGTCCTCTCCCTCACCACTGCTGTCAGCTATGGAATCCAGTCCAGCACTTTCATCTAGAGACAGTGATGAAGTGGTTATTAAATGCAATAGAAATCATTCAGGCCCCTTTTGATTAAAAGCTTCACTTTATCTGTGGCTTTCTATGTTCTTAGGAAAGAGCTTGGCAGAGGCAGAACCAGGGAGAGAAATACTTCCCCATGTGGTTGTTTTGGGGGAGTGGGGCTTTAAAGCACACAAAGGTAGGGGGTAGATGTTTGCCTCTAAAGCAAAGGGTTGATCTATTATGATGTAAATCTTAATCTTGAGAGGCTGAGGTCCCTGTCCTTCCCAGCCTGGGCACAAGGCATTTGAGCAGTGATCCAAGTGCATTGCATTAAACTGTGTGGAAATGTCATCTTTTGGGTACTTATCATGGAATAAAGCACCAAACATTTGAGAAATAACCATTACTTTGCATATAACACATGCCAGAAAAAGAGTGTGAAAAAATGTCAGAACCCTTCTATTAGCCAGCTCTTTTGAATAGAAACATAAAATATTAATTTAAATCAACTGAAAGGCATTAAAAACTTGATGTTCTCTTTGCCCCAGAAGTACTCTGCTGATAAGAAACAAATTAAAAATGCAGAGTTTTCAAATAGCAGAAATGCTGCATATTTTAAATGAAGTTGGTCTTTTTATGTGTAGTGTTTTGGACTAAAAAAAAATAATATTAAATGCACATAAAAATGATTACTGTAAATGGTGAAAACATCAAAGTTTGGCATCAAAGTTAAATGAAAGCACTCGGAAGTCTGTTTGTTTGATCTGTACATAAATAAGTTTAAAAAGAAGCCAGGGTGCTTTTACACAGCCAGAACTGGGTAGCCAGTTCAGCTTCCTCTGCATCCCAGAGATTCCCAAACTAGGTTAGATCCAAACGTGGTCAGTATTTTTGGGGGGATTTTTGTGTTTGCCCAGCATTCCTCTCTGTCTTCCCCACCAGGGAAAAGGAGTTGGCAGAAGACACAAGTTACAGGCTCTTATAAAATGCAAGAGGGAATGAACTCCAGGACACTGAAACAAATGCCTCTTTCCTCTTCTAGTTTTGGCATGAGGACTATCAAAATGAAGGTAAATGATGAGTCCTTGACCTTGCTGAAGCCAAGGCTCATACAGTTAACTATATTGTCCCTGGGTTTGTTTCACCACCCGTTCCTGGGTTGGCAAGAAGTGTGAATTAGGAATATGGGTCAGAGCTCTGGTAATTTGTATCAGTTCAAGATCTACACTAAGGTTCAGTTTGTTTCAGTTTGCTCTTAGAAGAAAAAAAACAAACCACCAAACAAACTTGTGATGTGGGATCTGTAGGGAAAAAAAATGGGACCAAAAGACCCTACTGTGCTTTACAGGAATCTGCATGGTGCAGAGGAAGGACTCTGAGCTCTGGGAGCTCTCTTGGTATAGTGCAAATGTAAGACCTTTATCTACAGAGAGCCAAGCTGCAGCTCGTTTACTGTGGGAGCTGGAAGTTGTAAGCAACTAGAGGCGAGACTTCAAAGAAAACCACCTTGGCTCATGTGACTTCTGTTTAGCAGCCTGAACCTTTTGGGATCAACACTTGAGGGGGGTGTGGCAGTCAGTAAAACATGCCCTCAAAACCTCTACAAGTTTACCCTGTTCCATTTGGCTTCTAATCACAGCCCCTCTGAGCGCAGACCTTTCACCAGGACCCTAAGGTGGAGCTGTATTTGGCTCTGTGGTCCAAGGGAAGATGTTCTGCTTTGAAGAGTAGCTTGAAAGGCCATATGTTACCTGACACAGGAGAACATGCTGCTCCTTCACCTGGCCTCTGTTTGTAATCCTGGAGTTAAATGTGCATCCACTTCAGGAGGAACCTCCGAACCTGTGCCTTTGGAGACAGCAACTTCAGCGCCTCTTCTGGGACTGCTGCATGAGGTCACTGCAGGGCAACTGGTAGGGCAAGTCTTAGTAGAGGACTTGCCCTTCAAAAATTCAGCTACAGCCTCAGGGTGTGTGTGCTCCTCTGATTTATAAAGGTATTATTTTTCCTTACTGAGAAAGTCAAAATTGTCCTCCCTCTGTGTTCTCTTCTATAAAACAGTTCCACAACACATGTCCCCCAAAACAATTAATTATCTTGTTAAAGTGGGGTTTCTTTTTCTTCCTGGAAGCTTCCCCTGTCAAGTGCTGGAAGGAGAAATCTAAAGTCTCTGGATCACTTTCCATTTTCTTGCTGTGAGTGGGAGTGCAGAAAAGATGCTCTTTATGAAAATAGCTATTTTTTAAGTGAGAGAAATAAAAAACCTCCCCTGGAATGAAAACACAGCCTGCATCCTCCCAGAGGGGTGACAGCTGAGATGTCAGGCTGCAATTTGGTCTGTTCCTTGGGCAACATGCTGCTTTTTA
The DNA here is from genome assembly GCF_022539395.1 of Myiozetetes cayanensis. Lineage (NCBI taxonomy): Eukaryota > Metazoa > Chordata > Aves > Passeriformes > Tyrannidae > Myiozetetes > Myiozetetes cayanensis. Next base: position 9,512,459 of record NW_026087378.1, on the reverse strand, counting down.
TGCCATGAGCCCAAATTTCGTTGGAGCCCTGTGAGAGGGTGGCTGGGCTCAGGAGTGGGTGGTAAGGATGTGGTCAACCCCCCTCTGGCAGTGTGATGCTGAGGTAGCTGGGCTTGCCCTCTCTGAGGATTTGTCAGCTCTCCAACCTGCTTTCCTGGCTCTTGCAGGTGTTTTTATTGTAGTTGCCAGTTAACAATGTCTGGTTTATTTTAGTTTTGTGCAGTATTCTCCACTGCTTCCATTTAGTGCCAAGTTGAATTTCACAGGGACCTGCAGTGCATCCCCGAGGGAGGGCTGAAGGAAGGAGGCTGCAGAAAGGGACAGGGCTGGTGTGTTGCTGTGCTTACAGTGAGATCAGACTCTGAGCAGAGGTGCAGAGAGCAGGCTCTCAGTACGTGGCAAGATGGTTTTCAGGTAGGAAATTAGCTCAGAAATTCTCATGGTTCTGCTTTGTGAACAAGAGGAAAAACCAGGAGGATTCAATGTTATCACCTGCATCTCCCTTGCCTGGGAGAGCTTCTCTGCAAGTGCAATAAATCTGTTTTCCTCTGAATGCAAGAGAGCTCTTGAAATAATCTCATTTCAATCCCTCTTGTTATTTTTAATGGATTCCAGGATGAGCAGGTTGCTATGTATAGCTTTTTTACATACAAATTTAGGTTCGAACCCAGCTGAATATTCAGTCCAATTAAAAGCAAAGTCTTTGCTAAAACAGAGGCAAGGGGAACAGTGGGGAAGGCTTTCATGCAAATGAACAAAACAACGAAAACAGGAGGACTGAATGTTTGTTATTCATACATATTCTTACAGGTGATTATTGTGATTTCATCCCTAAAAACTGCCCGCTTTAAGAAGTGATTGTATTCTAATAAGTACTTGTTTATTAAACTTGCAGTGACTGAAGTTGAATATGAATTATTAAAATGTCTGTGAGATGCAGGGTTGTTTTTCTTTTGCCAGGTGTCTGTGAAAAATAGAAACAACAGGAGAATGTGCAGCAGAAGAGGCAAAGTGTAAGGCAAGAACTGGCCCTGGATCAATGGTCCCAGTCCTGCTGGCCACGAGACAGGATTCCCAAAGTCTGCCAGCAAGGTCAGAGCTTTGAGCCCCTACCCTGGGATGTGGGGAAGGGTCTGCCCTGCCCAAGGAAACCATCTGACAGTTTACTACTCTCACAGACTTGTGTAAGGCTGAGGCATGTATTTCTCTTGAGAAGTAAGAGGAAATTTGGGAGGGAATGAGAATACCAGGAGTGCAAAAGTAACAGCGAGTGTGTTGCAGCACGTGACAAAGAGGGAAGAGGGAAAAGGGGATTGTCTGTGAGGACAGGTAGCATCTGTCTGCTTATAAAAAGTGTGGTGTATCCCGCAATTTCCAAGTACCAGAAAGGTTTCGACAGGGAAGTAATTACAGTGCAAGGGAAGCCTGGAGAACTCCATAGATTTAGCCTTGTAAGAGGTTAATGGCTTAGCCCTTAAAATGTACCAGAAAATGCAAGTAGGTTTATGTGATGGCTTTGACACATTCTGGTAACAACTGCTACATGAAGATGTTCCCTCCATTTGCTCTAAGCCTTGGACTTTACTCTGTCACTGTGGGAAACTCATTGTACATAAAACAAAAGAGTGGATGTGAATTTCTGCTCCAAAATATTTGTGTTTAGCATAGTTTAACACAGAAATTAAGGTTATGCTTTTGCACTGGATATCTCCCAGACTTCCCAGCAGTGTCAGGACCTGTTGACCAAGTCTGACAGCTGAGGACAGGTGTGGAGGAGTTTATAAAAAATTAGTGACAGGTAGAGTGGAGATCCTACAGGCACCTGAAAAAGAAAAGCTGTGATGCCCTCCAGCAAAGAGGCCTCATCCTGGCCCTGTTCCAGGAGAACTTCCACCTGCAGTTCACAACTTCCTGGAGCATGAAGTCCATCATGCACTTCACACCGTAGAAAATCAAACTGAATTTTTTCTTTTTGTGCTCATGTGTCTGAGTTCTGGAGACCTATGGAACCAAAATGTCCTGAACAGGTGATCCTTCTGATCTTGAACAGCACCTGTGCAATTGCAGGCTTTAATTTCCCTTGATTCCTGGGAGTTTGCTGCGTGGTTGTACAGTCTTGTCTCAAAGGAAGTCCAAAGATTCTTCTTTAAGCCCAACAACTTGCTGGGTGACAGAACACAGGTACTGTCATATCCATGTTTTTGATTGCTGGTTATTCATGAGGTGCTGCAGGCATATCTGCCTTTGTAGCTGAGTTCCCTGCTGTGTAGTCCTGCTTCTGTCAGTCTCCCAGAAGAAAAACAGGCTTTGGCCCAGTGATGTTTGCACGTTGCCGTTTTCTTCACAGTTCTCATATTTTCAACATTTATAATTCAAATGTCTTCAGAAAGAAGTGGTGGTTTCTTTTCTACAAAATAAAGAGCATAATGACTTGTGTTAATTATTCCTCCTCGCTTACTCACTAACCAGGTCGTATATTACTGCAAGGCTTTTAGTGCCTTGGGCCAAAAAGGGTCATTACAACACAGAGCCTAATGACCTGACCAGAAAAATGTAAGTGAGGGAGAATGAGTCCTTCTCCACTCTGAGCTCTCTGAAGTCATTAATGGATGCCTTGGGAATTCTACAAAGCAACAGCTCGGAAAACAAACAGAATTGTTCAGTGTTGAGTATCGCTCTTGTGACATCAATGCTATTACAAAGATTTACAGCTGGAATAATTCAATCTGGGTTTTTCTCTTCCCCCCATTGACTCACATTTTGGAAGGCAATCAGACCCTGAGAGTTGGGTTTTGCATAATTGAAGCACCAGAACATATTAAGTGGAACAACTAATGGGGACGAAGCTTTTCCTTTCCTTCCAGACTGGGTTATCAATTATGAATTAATGGCAATCTAAGATCAAAGGGCTTCCACTTTTGCAGCTGAATTTGAGGATTTTGGAACTGAACAGATGAAATGCAACTAATGACTCATTTCAGGAAGGCTGAGACAGGAGATAACTGATGGGTGGAGTTAAGTGTTTGCTTTAGTATTTTTCTGAACATGGACATACATTCTTGAATGTCAAACTGGACTCTGAGATCAAGTTACTCAAATAAAGTGTTGCTGTTTGTCACATGGGGCATCACAGGTGGCAATCTGATCTGTAGCATTTTTTCTTAATGCTGTATATGACCTAGTTATTGAGACATACTATAGGAATGTGTTGGGGTTACCACGTATTTGTTTCACAGAAGGCTGATTTGCATTAATACAGGTTCCATTACTGCAGAGAAAATACATCTTTCCAGCAAGAACAGTTAAACACATGCTTAGAACAAAAAAATATGATGAGGTTTTAATTTTAAAGTGGCTCCAGCCTAATGGAGGGACATTCAAGAGAGCAGTCTGAGGCAGGACTTAGCTACAGGCTCCCCAAAGCAGCAAACAAAGCAGTTTATAATTCAAGATAGTAGATGCTGCCACAAAGATCTCAGGAGCCTCAGGGAATAAACAGCAATCTGCTGTGATTTCTGCAAGGAAGGCACATGAAGGCTGGGCAAAGACAGGAGCATCAGGTGCCTTTGGTTTCAAAACCTCTTCTCCTTGAAGCACTCTGCTGCTAAGTGACCCAGGTCAAACCAGGTGGAAAGGGGTTTGTGCTCAGGGGCTGAGAGCTGCTCCCCACAGCTGACCGTGGTTTGGGGTAACGGGTTCTGTGGGGTGGGGAAACTGCTCAGGTGAGGCTGTGATTGCCTGCTGGGGCTGGCAGGGAGGACACACCAGCCATGGAGCTTCCCTGCAGCCAAAGAGGAATTTCTTAACCTGAAGGCTTCAGAGCAGCAGGGAGAAGCTTCCCAAGGAGTCCTGGCTGCCCTGGCAAAAGTAAGTCACTGGTGTTATAACATCTCTGAATTTCTAAGGGAAAATGGAAGGCTGGAGGAGAGGAGAATGCTTGGGTGAGTTGCTGGGATCAGCACTGGGGGCTTGAAGCCTCTGTGACTGCCCAGCATTTCTGTTTGTTTTATCACTAATACTGCCTCTCTGCTCTCACTTCAAAAGCACAGCATAAAAAGTCAATTATTTTGTATGCCTTTATGTAAAGTATTTCTTTGTGGCCTAAAAGTTACCATTTTTAATAGGATGTTTGATAAATTTCATGCTACATATTACTTATTTTGTTTGGATAATGCCTTCTAAATAGGATTTTAGATAAATTTAATTTTAATTGTTTCTTATTTTATTTGGATAATGCCTCATGGTAAGACTTTTGAAATTAATGTGAATCTATTACTAAATTATAATAGAGCAATTATGAAAATAATGAATTTATTATCACAACTGCTGTTGGAATAAGAAGGAAGGAGATTCTAATGACCTGATTCACCTTTGGTGATGTATCAGAGAGCAAATGAGGCTGGGAGTATTAAATGTTATATTCAAACAGACTAATATCTGGGGAGAAACTTTTAGAACTTTGCACTTATCTGAAATGGGAAATGAATATTTACTTTGGAATAAAAAAATGAATTCTAAATTCAGAGACCAAATGAATAAAACCTGCTTCAGCTTTTGTTCAGTAATTGGCTAGTTGGTTTCTTTTTCTTTTGTTTTGAGGACTTTGAACACTCTTTTGAGGTTCTTCAGTGAAAAATACCTTTTCCCCCCTAAATTTTGCTTTTCATTTAAGCAAGCTCTGACTTGAGGAAGGTGTGTTCCATTGCTCTCAGTTGCACAAGGCATTATTGTTATCTGGCTGTAACAATGAGCACCTGGAGATGAGAATACCTCCCTCTACAAAACAGCAAGGAGCATGTTTAAATCAGTGGTTTAAATGTTTCTTTTTCTGTCTCTGGGCCAGTGTTCTGTATTTTTTCACTTTGTCCATATTTCTCTAAGGACTTCTCTATGTCCAGATGCTATTTTTGTTCACATATATGATAATTTATAAATCTTTGTGAGAGGCAGCAGAAGGCATGTTCTGTGCATGGTCTTTTAGAAATAAGCCTAAAACAATTATTATAGGGAAAATAGCCTTTATTAACTCTGGGCTAGATTTGATGGCGACTCTCTCTTCAGACCACAGTGTAAAATGTCTTTCTCTAAAGGATCTTCTCGTGGCTGCAGAGCTATTTGCTTAAGAAGATACTGCTCTGTCTGGAGAGGGGAACTGACTGGTGCACTGAAAAGTGTTCACTTTGTGTTACTGATTTGTTACCTGATGATTTCAATCTGCTCCAGGAATGGGCAGCTGCCCTCACATCTCTGCTGTGTGTGGGGGCTCAGCCCTTGGGGTCTTGCTGTGGCTACAGGAGGGTGTGGAGACAGGGAACCTCCAGCTTGGGGGATCTTGTTTGGGAAAGGGGAGGGATCTCTGTGATATCTGCCTGGGTTTCCACAAACCTGCCTGGGCTCACTGCTGGGTGTCGTGGCCCGCGAGGGGAGCGTCTCACACCGTGCAAAGGGTTCTGACTGACGCAGGCAATCGAGCTGTGCAGTCCCTTTCGGGTACAACGTCAGAGCTGCTGGTTTCTTACCTGCTGGCAGTACATGTAACCTGCCTTAGTGCTTTTGTAAAGGGTCCTCTTCAGTGGTTTTTGGGCTTTGATCCTCGATGCAAGGCTCCCTGCACAGAGGGAGCCCCGTGAACCTCTGTGCTGCTGTGGTAATCCAGGTGAAAACATCTCAGGGCAAACCACAAGCAAAACTATTGTGCTGGGTGGGCTGCAGGGCTGGGGGCTGGTCTGGGGAGTTAAACCCCATTCATTATCTCTGCATGGCTCTGCATCCTCTGGGCTCTTCCCTTTTGCTGCCAGACCATGCAGCAAGCTCATTCCCTGGAGTGTGGCAGCAATGGGAGCAAGAAGCTCCTCTCCCCTCTGTTTGCTGTTTGTTTTATTTGAGGTGTTGTTAACCTTTACTCAGCACACTTATTTACTTCAGGTTTTAATAGTGTGATAAGGTCACTACAAATTTAGTGGGAGGCGTTTTAAGCACTTGCAGCAATAAATCACAGTGTACATCACCCTTGTGCGGTTTATCCAGAACCAGGGAAATCCAATTTGGTCCATAATATGAAGGCCAAATAAAACCAGATATCATAGTGGGAAAGCTTTGACGTATGGCTCTGAAAGAACCTGCACACTTCTCCTCTATAAATTAACAGCTATTTTGCAGAGCTGACAAGTAGCTGATATTCTTGGAACTGATCCTATTTGTGGCTTTTTCTCCCCCCTCCTCTTCTTGCATTCCAGTCTCTGGATTTTCTAAAGGGAAAGTTCAAAAGAGAAGAAAAGGCAGTGCATTCTCTAAAGTAGGTTTTAAAACACTGGTGGCATGGACGTTTCTCACAAGTCCAGTGAACTTGCTGGTAGTGCATGAAACCCTAAAACCTCAGGGACTCATCTCTGCAGGAATGTGTTCTTATCTTTTCCTTTATACACTGGATTTTTTTTTTTTTCCTTATACAAGACAGCCTTTGCAGGTAGGATCAAACCAGCCTGCAGGTCATCGTCAGAGCTGCAAAGTCCTAGTGACCAGAAGTGAACAGCAGCAAGCTCTGTTCAAGAGCTGTAGATAAAACACAAGAGAATGTGTTGTGGGCTACTAAACTGCACTGGCCAGGAAATGGGCTTGATAACCTGGCATGTATATCCTGCTTTAATTCCTGTTGGTTTATGGCCCCTGCAGTACCCCAGGAACCTGGTCAGTCATCTGACCTCACCCCTGCCTTTAGTCCAGCAAAATTGAAAGGGTGTTTGAAAGGGGAGGGAAGAGGGGGAGGAAGGGATTAGTTGCCAGCAGCAGCGTTGGAGTTCTGAACTCTCTAAATGACCCAAGAGGAGATTGATTTTGCTTATGTGTAAAGCCTAGCAACCTCCTGGGTTTTAAGCTAACATTAAAAATTAAATGCCAGTTTCCATGTTATTAAAGGTGGAATGAAATTGCTGCATCTTACCACATTCAGAGCAAGAAAAAGATGTAGACTTTGTAGAGCTCAGGATGCTGTTACTGTGAAGCGCAAAAGCGGTGTGAGGAGGAAAGACGACTGTCTGCTTGAGTTTCTCCTTCATCTGGATAGTGAGAGAAGAAAAAACACTCTCTCTGAGTGAGAGACAGCGCTGTGATATCTGCCAAACTTGCCAGAGAGCAGTGTCTGCCTGGGCTGTGTGAGCAGCACACCTGATGGATGCTCAAACACAGCCTCCATAAAAACAGGCAAGTCAGGTTTTGCCAGGCATTGCTGCCTCTCACTCAGTGTCAAATACTTTCTGCAAGAGCAGCTCCCTGAGTGATAGATTAAAAAGCAGCAAGAGCTCATCAAAATCCGGATACATCTTTTTTAGGTAAATAAAACCTTGTCACTATGGAAAAATGGAGGTACTGGATGAATTTTTGCCAGGGCTGTGGGTGAGGCGATTGCCTCTCACCACCCTGAGGGTGTTTTGGGTACATGTAACCATTGCTGGTTCTGCCATTTTAATTTTCAGTCCTTGCCTGATATCTTTTTGAAAACTGCAGCTCCTAGAAATGCCTGATTTGTTTGTTTTCAAAGGAATGATCCTACCACTATCAGCATAGGTGGATCATGAATATCTGACCTGTCTGCAAACCCTAGGACTTTGATAAAAGTACATGTGTTTTTGGAGCAATGGGGCTGAGAATAGCTGATGCTGTGTAACCTGATGGAGGTCCCTATGACAGGACATGAAAGCAGTCAGTCCCTGCTGTGAAATTCAGGGAATGGGGGACAGAGGTTTGAATAAACTGGACATGCCCTTGCTGCAACCTACCATGGGTACAAACTACAGCTGTCACTGGCAGAGAATAGATGGGAGCAACAGAGTCACTGGGAAAAGGGGCAGTTGTTTTTAAACAGGGTCCACTTGAAGCACTGGGCACCACAGTCACTGCCACGCACTGAAAGCTGCAGCTCCAGAGCATTTTGCCTGTCAAGTAGTGTCTCTTGGTCTTTAATGCCTGACTATTCCGATTATCCTCTTTTAATTTTGTGCTAACTACATCCATAACTTCTTTGCTCTATAAAAATCTGCTTAATGCACAGCCATGTTGTTAAGTAGAGCTGCAGTTTCAACATGCCCAATCCTGGAGGAAACATTGGTTAAAAAAGGTCTGTTTCTCTAGGAAATTTGCTTTGATTTGTGAAATAGAAAATGTATTCATTTGACTGAGCCATTCCTCTGACAGGTCACTATTTCACCCTTTTGGTGCAGTAAAAGTTTATTTTTTAATAGGTTTATTGCTTTTTGGTTATTTGTTTCCAAAGGCCTCACTACAGTGCTGCAGCTCTGATCCGGAGTACAGAGAATTAATTCTTTTTATGGTAGTCTATTCCTTTCACGAGTCGTCATTTTAAGTGCAGCTCAGCTGTATTACAAATAGCAGTTTGTGGTCCTAGGGGGAGTACCAAGCCTCTAATTTAATATTGTACTGGAGGCCTTATGACATCAGTGCTGCTGAATCGAGCTTTTCTCTTTCGAGCCCTCCTCTGTCCCAAGGGGAGTCACGAGGGACCAGGCTGGCTGTTGTCAGTGTGTGTGGATGCTGCTGGGTGCATGTGTTCATCCTTCTGCTTTTGGATTTTTCAGGTCCTGAGCCTCATTAATAGAAATGAGTGTCCAGAGTGAACACTTATCTCAAGAATCTGAGGGGGGTGGGATTGGACTAGGTGACCTTTAGAGGTCCCTTCTCGCCCAAACTATTCTATGACTCCGTAATAAAGAGGAAAGAACTGTGTGTAAAATGTCACCTGTTACTGCCAGGGTTTATGTGGTGAGATTCTCTGCTGTGAAGGCACCAAAACCCATGGAGATATCCTTAACTCCCTCTGTTGGTGTGATGCAGTTCCTGGCAGGTCACAGCAGAGTGCATCCAGCTCCTTGGGAGAGGACACCCGAGTTTCCAAGGCCAGACCTAGGCATGGATCTGTGTGTACCCTTTGCTTTGTGTCTACTCCCTCATTCAGTGCTTTGGGAGAGTTTGAGGGATAAAACCTTAAAAATCTTGGTTTGTCACCAATAGATATTTAAATGGAAGTGATAGTTTTATCAATAATGATAGAAAATGACCCACACTGAGGAGTGGGGTTAAGACCATTCAGTATCTCACAGTACCACCAAAATCCATGACTTCCTTCATCTGTAGTATGACTCAAAGCTCTGGAAAACTCTTTCTTACCTCTTCATCTTTTGCACAGCTTCCTAACTTCCTCCTCCTTATCTGGCTGATTTTTCTCTGGGGAGGTTTCCTCTTCATTGCTGACAGACAGTGGCCTAGATCTTGTGCATCTTTTTTGGAGAAAGCAGCTGAACTGGTGCTCCTTATTCTCTGTGTGCTGTTTAAAGCTGGGCATGCTTCAGCAGAACTCAACCACTTTGCCCTTGAGAGTAAATCTCAAATTCCAAGATGCATCTTTACCATTGTGTTTCATGCTCTGCGGACTGAAGTGCCTGTCAGGATTTCCTGTGAGCTGTGGGGATGAGTTGATACTCTCCATCTCCCTTCAGCATGCTGACAGGGCACTTACCATTACATGCTGACTGGTTCAATTTCAGTTTGCTTGTGTCATTTTGGTATCTCAATCCATGTGAAATCGGAGACCCCGCTCATTTTGCAGGACTGGATTCTGTCTGCACTTGCAGTGAGCAGTGGTTGCACCTGCAGGAAAAAGTGACCTGGGGAGCCAAGATCACTTGGAGGAGGGCAAGAAACAAGAATGTTTTCCCTTTTCCATAGGGAATTTAAGGCAGAGAGAGAAGAGGAGCAGCCTTCCCTAGGGAGCTTGCTAGAAGCCCTAGCAATGACTTTGAGGCTGCTCTGGATGTTGGTGGCAGCACGGGAAGCATCTTTGATGCTCCTGGATGGAGGTCTGTGACTCTTCCCTTGGCTGTGGGAGAGTGGAAAATGGAATTTAATTGTCTGAACAGCACAGGCTTACTTTTGAAACAACTGTTTATTATCATTTACCCTCGTGCTGTTTCTCCATTTCCAGCACTCACATTCCCAGGCTTTTGACCTGGGATGTGAACAACACCCTGTTCCTGCATATGGGTCTGGAGGTCCAGTGGGAGCACATGGAACTAGAGGTGATGTCCAGTGAAAGAGGGAAAGGGCACAATTTCAAGATGTCATTTATAAATATGCTTCTAATTGTTACCTTGCTTTGAAAGGCTTTGTGAAAATGTGGACATATGGACTCCCTCAGCATTCAGTTGTTTTCAAGAGGCATATTGTGAGTGGGTGAATGGTTGATAGGATGGAAATAAGGCAAGCAGAGTTTTCCCAAATGAAGAGCTTCTGGTTCTCCCATTAACAGAAGGTCCCCCTCTCAAGGTGACTTTATTAATTGGGCCCTTTATCATCTCTTGCATCACAGAGGAAAGTGAAAAGATATCAGCAACTGTGTGGCCCTGCAGACAGCTACTGTCTGCAAAATCAAGCACTTTCCATCAAAAATTAATTAAATTAGCCCAGATTCCATAAGTAATACAACTGGATCTCACTGGTACCTCACAAGAGAAACGCATTTTAACTCAAGTGCACCCAGAGACCATATTTGGAAATTAAGCAATTATTAGTTTAATTCAGTCGTCAAATTAATTTTACAGGGGTATAAAATGCCAATCATTGGAGGAGGTGGCAGCAGAGTGTGGCACAGCCCGCTGTGGCTCCAACAGGGCTGTGCAGTGAGAGGACAGACAGACCAACCACGCTGTCTGACCACTGTTGGCATCCAGACCACCCTGACCCAGAAGCAGCCCGTTAGTCTGTTCTCTCCTTGCTTTTCTAGCTGGAGTTTCCATTTTATCCAATGGCACTGGAGAGAGGTAACTGAAGGGCACCTTCCTTGGCTGACACAGCTGCTGGAATCCCATGAGCTCCAGAGAGCACGGAGAGGTTAAGGCCAGGAACTGGCCAGGGCTCCCGGACAACAACTTGCACATCAGCCACTGAAGAGAAGTAGTCATGACACCTAAATTAGAGTCTGGTAGGACTGTAGTCAAACTGTATACTGAGCATTGCCATGAAGTACATTAAGTGGCCTGTCACATGCAGTTTGCTTTTTGCTCATCCTCTGCCCTGGAGACGACTGTGTGCAAAAGGAGTTATTTGCAGTGGTAGGAATTTTTCAAACAACTCTACACCCTTCTGCCTGTTAGAGAAAGCAAGCTGAGATGTGGAGATATTTAAAACAGAGAGGGTAGTGATGGGCCTTTAATCAGCCAATCCTTGGGAATTCTTTGATAGGTACAGAAAAACATGTATGCAAAAATTTTTTTTTTTTTTTTTTTTTGCTGGCTTGTTCTGCATCTGAGTCTCTTATACAAATCAGAACTAGGTTTAAATGTTTCCATTTCAGTATACATATCAGCTGTATGACTTCCTGAGAGATGCTGGAGTTGCTTGTGTTTCCTTGCACCAGTGGATATGCTTGTTCCATCTATACTCAGCTTGTCCTAAACTTGATTGATTTCTTGAGTTCCTTTACCTGCTGATGGGTTGTCTTTATTTGTTGCCTAAATTTTTCTCTTTTGCTTTCCAAAGGTATTATTTTATCTGCCTAGCACTTGCAACTATATTTTAACATTGATGTTAGTTTCAAATATTAGTTATATTCTGTTTTGGTCTGTCCATTGTTGATGTTTTTTATCCCCCCCCGCCCCTCCCCAAATTGCTACTTTGACTGCTCTTCACTCTCCTTGTATTTATGCCTCTATGCAGGTTTCTCTGTATGGTATGGTGGTGGGTTAACTGCTTGAAATGTGACATTGGACAGTTGAGGGATTTCTTTCTGCTGGTGCACATGAATACTTTAGGCAACGTGACTTGAGATCTTGGCTTGACAGATGGAAATAAACTTCTCATTTTGAATATTTTTAATGGTTAGAGAAACCCAGCACTACAGGTTTTTCTTTACTGTTTCATGCATTAAAAAAAAAGTCTTAGATCCAGGCATGTAATCAGAGTTGTGGTACCATGATGTCAGTGTGTTTAAAACTTTGACTTGGGTGACCTTTCTGGTATTTGCAGACTTGAAGTGAAATAAGACAGGAGGGAACACTTGGAGGTAAATACTCTGTGCTCTGTGTGTGGAGTTTAGCCATCCACATGATTGCTATTAATTGTAATGATGGTTTTGAATCTATGTTCTCATACACCAGGTCGCACAATTACCCCTTTGGTGCTATTAGAGCATCTCCTGAGGTTGCCTCTTCACTTTTTGCCATCAGCCAGAGCACCTGCCTCTCCTCCAGGACCCCCCTATGGGATCCACTCCACCACTCTCCTGTAACAGGTCTCATTATTTGCTGTATTTCATCAGTATTTACCTTAAGGAGAAGATCTAAGTAATCCTGCCAAGACCGAATAATAAAAACTGGAAGGGGCAGCATAAAGTGCCAATAAAACAGTTTCTTTTTTGGCACCCAATACACAGAGCAGGGCCCTGATGAGTTCGCTCTCATCCTCCTCATGGGTCCTATGTGACCACTGCTTTATCTGCAGGAACAGTTTCTACTGACAGTTTAGTTAACCACCTACAATTTTGTTTCTTCAGCAGCAGGAACTGCCAATGTCTCCAGTCTGTCCTCCCAGGGGGTTAATCTGTGCATCTGAGATGAAGAGTGGTGCGTCCACCGTTTGATCTGAGCATGGCAGGAGCTGCCTGGGGGTATCTCTAGTGAAAGATGTCCCTACCCATGGCTGAGGGGTTGGACTAGATGATCTTTAAAGGTCCCTTCCAACCCACACTATCTTGTGATCTCCAGCCTGTCCAAAATTCCCACTCTTGTAGCAGTCAGTGGCTTTGTTGTGAAGTGGTTCATTGACTCCAGGTTGGTCCATTGCTACTGGGGAGTTCCTGAACCATCCAGGGCATCGATGACTGACTGCACACAGCCAGTTCTGTCCCTGTTGCTGCTTGAATTTACTGTATAAGTCCCAATTCTTGCTTAAATATCAGGTTGGGTTCTGGTTTTCATAGTTTGGCTCTAGATGTGATGAGAGAGACACAGTCTACAGGAAACTGTGGCAGTGGGAAGGGACCTTGGCTTGGATATCCCAAAAGCAGCAGCAGGCTGTGCTCTGCTTCAGCATTGGGGCTCAGCCATCCCTGGTGTAACCTGCTAATCCCTTTGGTGACGCTCCACGGAGGGATCTGACCCCAGCTGCAGTTTCCTTGCCCACTTGAGCGTGTTTACCTTGCTTTGCCAAAAAGATGGTGCGTGAAAATTGCTTTTATTACCAGAAAAAGAAGTTTGCAATAAAACCTGTCTCCTTGGGTGCACTAATTCTATTTTACAAAGAAAGAACATATTGTTTTAATTAATCATATGAAAGCAAAATTAGCATGATTATGTGAAAGGTGCTGTAAATCATTCTGATCCACATCATTGAACAAAGAGCACTTAGTTATTCCAGAGTTGTTAAAGATTTTATCTACCCAAGTGAAAATTCAATTAGCACAAACCAGTCTCATATAAAACTAAGGATTCTGACTGCAGGAAAAACTTTGTGTGTGAATGCTACCTTGTGCCAGTTTGATAAATTACTGTAATTAACTGTATCCCACGCAAGCTAAACAAAATTTACAGAAATGTTGTTGTACAAAAGGAATCTCTTCTCATTCTTTGGTAGAAATTTGAATAGTCTCCATAATATTGTTCTGATGATCCTATTCCACATCAAGGTAAAAAATAATAATGCTGCCAACAAACGCAGAGAGCTCTGAAACTCATTGTTTTATGGTTCTTTTTCCCCTCTCCTGCTGCATTAGAAAGAGGCACTGCACTTAACACGTTTCAACTTGAATTCAATTAGTTAACCCAAGATGTTTCAATTAAGCAACTTGAATTCAATTAGTTAACCTAAGACATTAGTAGAGATAGACAAACTAAGAAAGAAATGAGATTGCTTAGAAAAAGAGCTGTATTCCTATTCCTGGACTAACAGGGAGACTCACGGAGGTGTTAAAGGGACAGAAAAGGTGGATGTGGCAAGTTATGCCAGAATACATCACCTTAGTGGAAAAATAACTATAAAAATAAACAGGCTCGTTCTTGGACATGTCTTTTTTGTCACCTGTTAATTGTATTTGTCAGGTTTTGACTGATTCTCTTCCTTTAAAGGAAAACTGCTGTCAGTGTCTGCAGGGTCAGGCTCTTGGCTGGTTCGTGCATGCGGTGACATTGATACAGTCTCTGCTCTGAGGGTTCTGTGTTACTGTCATCCTGTGCTGCTCTTTGCTTGTCTTGCAAAACACCTTATTAAGCAAATGGTAGTGGCCTCTTCAAGTGGGAGCTGTCAGGTAGAGTGGAAGTGGCAGTTTTGTTTTGGTATTCCAAGGGGGGTTTATGACTTCTGTGTCAGTGGGGTTAGGCAGAATATGCTGTGTTCCTTAGCCAGGCATAAGTGTATTTGGGAAAGATTATCATTATTATCCCCAAATAGTTGTCCACTCCTGTGGACTGGATCATGTGGATTGAGGAAGGCAGCCCTTCAGGGTGTATTGAATGTAGTTACTACCTGTTCTTGTTGGAAATGTTCAAGGTATGACCAGGTGGTGTCTGGTGTCCATCCTTCATCTCATCTGTGGGTAGTCTTTCCCAGAGAGAAATAGGAAAAATCATAATAAAATTGTGCAGTCCAAAGAGAAAATGGGAGAATGAAATCCCCCCCCCTTTCTTTGGATGCTTGGGTGTAAAATGTGTCCTGTCCTTTGTTTCAGTTGTTTGCTTTGGTTGGATTTTTTTGGTAGTTTGAACCTTCTTTCAAACTTAACTGAATTGTCCCAGTTTGGATCTAAAGATGGCTCTGTTTACCAGAAGTGACACATATTGAGTGTCTTGGGCCATGCAGCAATACCACAACAGACCATCTGATTTACAGGGTCTCTCTTGCTTTTAAGGATGAAATACAAAAAACTGAATATAAGTAAGCCTTGAATAGTAGAATTAAGCTGGTGCATGCCCTGAACTCCTCACTCTGCAACTAAACCTTGTGGTAGATCTTGGCACGTTTTGGTAATCAAAAGAGTGTCTGGATAAGATCCCCTTGTGCCATACTCCCTGCACTGATCATCCCTGTTTGATTCAGAGAGGGGGATGATCAGTGCATCCCCCTTCTGAACTGCAGAATTGCTGGCACTGCTTCCTGCAGCACCTGAAAGCATCTTGGACACCTCCCAAACATGTATTGGCCTGGTCTGATTCTACTTCTGTTAGAGCTCAAGCACTGGAAGTGCTGTGGTCAGAATCTCAGCTGGAATAAATGAGGATTGCTCTGATTGCAAGTCAAACATCTCAGGCAGCATCGGCTGAGGAGCTGGCTTCTGGATTTTAAGGGAACATGTGGGCAAAAGAAACTGGTAGCAAAGGGAATACAAACAGCTGTAGACTGAGGCAAGGCAAGTAAAATCTGGCAGGAGGGAGTGAGGGGGAGAGGATGAGAGAAAACACTTGAAGCAGCTGTCATAGGATCATAGAATCATTTGGGTTGGAAAAGACCTTTAAGATCATCAAGTCCAACCTTGCTGTCACTGCCAGTTTAGATTATTTAAGTGAAAACATTTACCCGCAGCACAAGTGAAAGACCTGTGTGGCTGAAGTTACATTTGAACTTGTTCCCTTGGAGGTGAACAGGCAGACCATTCCTTTTTTTTTTTTTTTTAAGTAGATAAAGTTCAAAAAATAAGCTCCCAGAAACGAGCACCCCCCATGGTGGTGAGGGCATCATTGGGCTCTGACTGCTACGCCCCCTGCACAACCCCCTGTCCTGCAGCAGCTCTGCCTTTCTTCCCAGAGCAAACTGCTCTTTCTCAGCAGCTCACCTTCCCTGCCAGTTTAATTTCAATACAGTTGGATTTCAGGCTTCCTCCTCTTAATCCCCACTTATTTCTTTAAACAGAAATGGTCAACCATTTTGGGGCGAGGTGGATTAGTGGAAGTGTTGTAAGTGCTGGCAGAGAGTGATCTCTCAGTGTGGGAAAACCCTCAGCGTGTTTCCTCCAGTGCCAGATTATCTCCGCCAGTCCCTGCTGAGAGAAGAAATGGGTCATTGCTAATGTTGTTTAATTTTGCTTTTCTGAGATGGGCTGTGGCTGCCTTAGCTCTGTGTAGCTCAGCTCTATCAGTTTGCCACTCCTAAGCCTCTGTGCCTTTCAACAGCAGGATGACAGTGGTAACATTTTTACAGAGCTAAAGTGGGTCAGTTGTGGGGTTTTTTTGCCCTCCCCAAATTTTTCGTTGATTTAAAGTCAATCACGTATTGAATAGTTTATTCATCCTTTCCTCTCTGGCCCCCTTACCCTTTCTTGGTCTGCTTGCTGACCGAACGGTAACTCTTAGAATTTTACAGCTGTCAGGTTGTGGAGTTTATTTGGCCAGTCACTTTTTGTTTTGCAAAATTAATTAGATAAGGATGGATTTAAGCAACTGTGGAAGTCGGCAGTGAAACATTACGTTCTCATTAGCCAGAATAATACAGTTGCTCTGCTGTAATCAGCAGAATCTCCACAGAGTCAACAAGACAGATGCGAGTGAGAGGAGAGCAAAGTTTTGCAGTGACCTCTTGCCGAGGGGGGTGGTGGTGGGACGGTCGTCTGCAATCAATATGCCTTCTTTGGAAAGGGCATCCTTCTTGGTCAGAGCCACGGAGCGTGACCAGGAGGCTGTTCCTGGCTCTCAGGAGCAGAGTCAGCACTTCTGGTGCATTTCCAAGGCACTTGGCCGTCCTCCCCTTCCCATTGCTGAAGGGTTTCCTTCCCCACCCTGTCACTGTGGACTTCCCACTGGGAAAGGCAAAAATTACTTCTTCTTTTAGAAATAGAGAAGAATAGAGGGGAAGGGGAAAAGAAGAGGTAACAGAGAAAATCAAGCTAGACAGAAATTTATGTCCCAAGAGAGACGGAGTCTGTCCTTGTGTTCTGGCTGGTGTGCTCAAGCATGTGTGATTTTTGAGCACTTTGAGATGCTTTTTATCATCACAAATGCTACCACGATAAAAATAATAAGGTTCTCTGCTGGGACGAAGAACTAAATTTTCTATTAGAATAAGGTAGGATTTAAATGTTGTGCTATGTTTAATAGCCTGAAAAACAGATTTTGGGGACTCTCCTTTCACCCATTTAAAGTTCATACCTCCATGTGCAAATAACTGTTGTGGAGGCTAAATGGAAATCTCCTGTGGTAGGATGGAGCTCTGCTTTTGCAGAGAGGATGAGCTGTCATGAGTGTTGAGCTGAAACCTGTGAGCAGAAAGGTGATTGAATTCCTGGGAGACAAACAGCTGGAGCTGCACTGACACACGGCTGGGGGCATGGATCTGGGGGTGGATGAGTCCCTTCTATAAATAATTGCTGAGGAATACAGCACATAAGATGCAGAGGACAGGAAACAATGCCAAGGACAAAAATGCACAACTAGGGAATACTCTGAGAGAGTGGAATGAATCATAGAGTGAAAAACAAACCAGAACAGAGAAAGGTTCTGGGGTTATAGCAAATAATGATGCACCTCTGCTGTAAAGAGCCTCAAATAAAAGGCACTTGGTGAAAGTGCTTTATAAGCTGTACACTGGATTGAATTCCCACTGAGGCCAATGGAATTGCTCCCATTTATTTTTTTTAATGAGTTGATTTGGGCCTCAATGGCCATGTTTTGATCCCCTGTGCTTTGTGGATGTTTTCTTACTCTACTGGGCAAATATATCAGTTGGTTTCAGCTGCACTGTTTGAGCACCAAGTCTGTGTTAATTGTGAGTTAAGTTATCCCTGTTGTTGTTTAGGATTGTGAGCTGTCAGGGGATCAAGAAACTCTTTGGGTACCAGAGCTTTAAAAAGGATTTCTGTTCCCAGCACAGACAGTGTCCCAGTGCAGCTCTTGCAGGGCTGTAACTGGGGGAGTAGTACTTTAAGGGAAGATGAAGAGCTAGAAAACAGAACCTGTTTGCAGTTGTGGGAAGCACTCAGCAGATTTTCTTTTTAGCTGAGAAATCAAGACTGTGGTGGGAACTTGTCAAATCAAGGCTCCCTAACCTTCAAACCAGCAGCAGAAATTCACCTGGATTAAATGCGTGACCTAAGTAGCATAATTCCTTTATCTGCTAATGATACCAAGCAATTACCCTGTCAAATATTCGTAGCTGACTCAAAAAATTTATATTTTTTAGGCTTAAAATGTAAAAGACCATTTTGCCCTTATATCTTTAAAACTGTCAGACATTCAGTTGACAGCAGTAGCAATCTGAGGCAGCAGAATGCCCTTAGTGGAGGCCATCCAGGGGTCAGGTTCAGATCCCCATCTCCAAAGCACTGCTGGATCTTTAACTCTTGCATTATTCCCTCCCAGACCTTCTGGTTAGAGTAGTCCCAGGACACTGACGCTGATTTGCGTCTTCATTCTTTCTCTCTAAATTACTGACCCCAACTGTCTCTGTGTATTCCTAAAGTTTGCTGTGACCATGTACCACATAACTGCAGAGCTGAGTGTAAATTGGGCAAAGACACCTGGGGCTTGAGTTTTATTGTCAGTAAATCATCAGGAGAATCTGGGAGCTGCAGCATGGTGAGGAGCATCTCTGGGCCAAAGGAGTAGGATGCTCTAAGTGCAGTGAAGCTGGAGAGTGGAGAAAAAAGAACTAATTAATGCTTATTGAATAAAACTATTTTTCTCTTTATCTGTGGGAATTAGATTTAGAAAGAATTAGATTTAGAAGAGGCTGGAGCAGGCTGATTCAGTGACATGGATTTTGGTGTAGCACTGAGGTTGGTGTTGTTTGCAGAAGCAGACACCAAGGTCATGTCTTTGAACTACACATGTTTTTGATGGGAATAAAAATGAAAGACGTTCGTGGTGTCTTTGAACTGGTATCAAAAACAAGAACTGGAGGTCACAAAGTGACAGAGGAGGAATGGATGCACCTGAAATATTCGTGACAAAAATGTCTTCAGCTGGGCAGAGCTTGGTAGTGCACAAGAAATTGGCTGCATAAAAATACCCTGCAAGAAAATGCTTGAAGGGAGCAGCATGGGCTTGTATTGGGAAAAGAGTGCTGCAGCATGTAAATCAAATGGTTTGGAGTGTTGTCTGGGCTGGTGCTTCAAAGGCACCTCAGAGGCAGCAGCCAGATACCAAAAGAGGACCTGGGACCAGACGGATACCTCCACACCCTTGGTAGGGGACAGATGCTCCTCTCCCCTGCAGCTGGTATAGTACAAAGGACTGGCCAGTTAGTAAGTGAGGTGAGAGAGGCAAAAGAAGTTTAGAGCTGGTTTCTATCTTCCACCTTCTCTTTTGCAGTTTTTGCTGGGGTTTTCAACCCTGCAGACCTTTTGGGTCCATGTAGTACAGCTGCTTATAGATATGGCAGCATCCCCTCTGCTGTGTCACGATGGGCACATGTCCAGCTGCATGGGGAAGGACAAGTGCTCCCAGCACAGGTCTGCTGCTGGGGACATACCCCTGGCAGGGCTTTTCAGGGTGGGTATCTGCTGTCTCCAGCAGCAAGGCCTGGAGGCAGAAGTCTCCCTGAGATAAAGGCATCACAAGGAGGGTGTTTGAGGTGGGGGAGACTGAGCCATGTGTCTGAAAACCATTTATAACAGTCAAGTGTCTGAAATGCCCAACAGTTTTGTCCTGATGCTGGACTGTAACACGGTACATGGCTGCAGCAGGACCCTGCTGAGGCCACTGATTCACCCCTCCAGCTCCAGCTCTACCCATCCCATGTGTTACAGTTCAGTTACAACCACTTGGAACTCACCTGAGCTTAAGGAAAAAGTTTGAATTGACTGTGCATCTGCTTTTGGTTTATTCCCATTTGCTGACCTTTCCTGGCTGCTTCCTCACCCTGTCCTGTGATGTCTTACTCCTGTCTGTGGTTCTGTCAGCCTTATCCATCCATCGAGGAGGAGTGTTAGAAAGGGCTGTCACTCCTGATGATTGACAAAAGGAAGGGCACTTGTCCTTTTGTCTATCGGTGTGATAAGCAAATCCAGTACCAGTCATTTGCATGCAGAGAGGACGGTTTCATTAAGAATTTCATTAAGATGGTAATGTTTAATGTTTCCTGGAAAAAATGAGTTTTTAGGTTGTTCAATTATATAATTAAAGTCAGAGAATTAGGGAAGATTGCAAGCTGCTTGCATAATGTGGGCAAGTTTAATGGTAAAACTTGTAAATAAGTTCAAAGGAAATGAGCTTTCTTTATGTTACTTGCCTTGAATGGAGTTTGTCTCCCTGCAAGGGTGAGGAATACAGAGAAGGGCAGATGGGGAGTTAACAGGCTTCGACAGAGGAATGTATTAGCAGACAGATCTCATTTTTCTCTGAGTTTGAGCAACAGGAGATGGGTGACCTGGTAAAACACAGAAAGTGCTGCCAGCCAGGCTGGGCCAACCTGCTGTGTGAGCTGTGCCGAAACCATGACAAGGCTGGGACTTGAGAACACTTCTTCCACTTTATTTAGCACAGCACTAGGTTACAGTGGCTTTGGCCTGGTGTTTTGCAGAGTTGCATTAGTTTTTTTCTCTGTGCTATGTCCGTTCCCACCACGACAGGGGTGGAGGTGCTGCACAAGTGCTGTGCCAGAACTGGCTGCCTGCTTCGTGTGTGTGCAAGAGAGGAGCTTCCAGTGCTGCCCTGAGTGAAGGGTCAGTGTGTAACCAGGCTTGCAAAGGGGTCAAGGTATGCAGGATGTGTGCACATGAGTGTGAATGTATATATGGACAGGTTTACTTCTACACAACAGATGTATCTGAGAAGAACAAATTCAAACACAGAGCGTTAATTCCTGAAGTTAACAGAACATACCCTGCTTTGCTATAGGTTTCCTTCAGATCTAATTTTAGGACAGTGAGAATGGTGGTAAGAGGGATCCTTTCCCCTACAGGGGACAAACTCTTTGAGATATCTTTGCCCCATCAACACAGTTTCCACTGCAGCACGCTGAAGCCCTTCTGTCTCTCTAGTCTGCCCAAATCTTACCTGCTATAAAGGCCTCTCCCAGTCACACCTTGGGTATCCCAGAGCACTAGAGGAGCTGAACCTGGAGTTCATTAGTGTCCAAATGGCTCATGAGACTCCCTGGCTCCTGTCCTGCACCAAAACTAGTTATTGTTCAACTGTCAGGGAGCAGCTGTGCTCCTTTCTGCTGAGGGTTACCAGCTCCACGTAGTTATTTCAGAAGATCTCCAAGTCTTTTCATAGCATCCTTTAAATGTCAGTCCTGAAAAGTGACATAAAGGAAATTTATTAGAGAGAATTCCCAACAGAAGCTCAAGCAGTATAACACCTTAAAAAGAAAATGGTGACCTGACAGAGCTGCAACAATGTCATGTATTATGTGCTTCTCCTTTTAGTGCTTTATATAGCTTATTTTAAGGAAATTACCATTTTGGATGCACCATTATTCTTTACAAGGAAGATCTATCTTTGAGCGATTTGAGAATGACAACTGTTTCCTCTGTACTTATTTTCCTGGTTTTCACAGTGTTCCAGTTCATTTCATTGCAGGCTTTTATTTTGTTTTGTTAATTCAATGTTAATCTGTGACTTTTGAATGCTGTCCAGGCATATTAATATTTCATATGGAAAATCATTTATATTAATTAATTTATTCAGTACTCTTTTCCTTATTCAGCTTGTGAAATATTCACAAAAATTTCCTTTACTTTCCTAAATCCCATCATTCTTTTCCCCCACTCCATATATATTTCACACCACTTCTTGTGTTACGAAATAGTTTAGAGCATTTCTTTTGGAGAGTATGATGATGCTGCATTTTTGAACACAAGATCAATCTTTGTACTGTCCAGTGCTAATAATCTGGTCTTGGTGGCAGAGTCTCTTTTTTAGCCCCTGAGTGAGCTTTTGCCTCAATCCCTTGTTCTTGCAGATGAACACTCTCGATTATTTTTCTTTTCTTCCCCTCAACCTCTGTGCACTTAGCAAATCTTTTCAGCGCATTGACAGGGATGATGCATAGGTCTTTCATTATTATTTATCTGTAATGTTTTATGAATCAGTGAATCACATATTTGCCTTCTGCCTGACAAATACTTGACTGCAGGGAGACATATACCCCGTTGGTCATTAGTAGTCAAAGAGTGGTACGTCCTATGAGAATACTACTGGGTCAATAAAATTGTGTCTAAGCATTATGCTGGACAAAAGGGGATTACTGGGATATTGAATGGGAGGTGAGTGATTATTGATTGAAGTATTTGTGTTTTGAAATAGCTTTGAATAAAAACACACCGTACATATTGTCACTTGCCAAACTTTTGGGTTGCCTCTGATAACAGAAATAGTCCTTTTGTGCTGCCCATTAATATAGTGATGTTATTCACCTGTTCAGTTGTGGAGCCTGCCCACAGCATTTCAGGCTTGATTTGTGGCTCTGAGTTGTTGTGAATGAAACTGTGTGGAATACTGGGATTCACAAGGTTCAAAATGCACCCTGTGGATTTGCCCATGACCTGTGGGTCCTCCCAGGGCCAGCCCTTGCCCCACAGCTCCGTCTGGCAGTGACACAGTGCTCTGGAGCAACTCTCTGCTTTAGCACCATTCTTCATTTAACATCTCTGTACTTACAGTTATCACAGCATTGAGAAGAGTGGGAATGTATTTTGCTTCCCAAATTCCCTGGAGGGATTGGATTTCTTACTGCAAAGTAGTTAAGAATGCTGCATAGATGGGGAAGATTGATGAGCAGTAAGTAAAATATTTAAAGACGTGTGTAAGACAAGCTTTGCATGGTATCCATTTATCATCTTGAGTAGATTTCATCTCCTAGCTGAGTTCAGACATTTAAAGGAGAAAACAAGAGCCTTTGCTCTTGGAACTGCAGCTTTAGAGAACTTCAAGGAGCAGCAGCCACTGCAAAATTAGTCTATCTCTGGATCTTTATTGAACTGTTAGTCATTCCACATTTATTGCTGCAAAGGCTTGGTTGGTGCTGATGGCAAGAGGGACACAATCAGACATTTCAACAGTGTAATTACTCTGGTGTGGAGGCAACAAAGTTGTTCCAAGGTCGTATTGTCACATCAGAGCAGGCTGTTTCCTGCATCTCATTTTTATGCCCACACACAAAGAGACACTTTTCTGGCTGATATTTATAGAGAAGTCCTACAGTCATTTTAATTATGCACAACATACTGATGCCTGCTTCACTGATCATAATTGCAGCTCTGACCTGTTTTATTTTGTGATTTAGATGTTTTCTCTTAAGCATTTCTCTGGGATATGATTTACAGTGGCAGGTACTGGAAGTGAGGAGACAGCCATTGATAACACACCTTCGACTGGTAGAGGCTCAGAGCTGTGGGCTGTCACTGAAGGGCTCCTACATGTTCTTGAGCCAAGTCTTGCCATGTTTCAAACAGCTCAGAGGGGAGAGACCTGTCCCTTCCTGCCCAGATGACCTGTCTTGTCCATCCCCTCTTTGTTTCCCCTCCTAGCGCTTCCCAGTGTGAAAAGTTCACACTCTTGTCAATTGCTTCTGAAGGGGATTTTGGTTTTTTCTGCTCTGAATGATCAGTCATGCAAAGGCAAGTCCAGGAGCAACGTCAGTGCTGTTCCATAGGCAGCCTCCTGCATGGTGGTGTCCAAGAAAAGCATCCCAGCTCTATTACAGCGTCCCTTCCTTTTGTCACATTAAAGTTTCACTAAGCAGAGAAATCCATTTCTTGTAAAACAAGAAAATGCAGGAACGTGGCATATCACGAGCAGCAGCGCTGCCAGCCTGCATATCAGAGCAAAAGCACCCCCAGGGAGTGTCTGGGGAGACTTAATTTTTTAAATCCCTTGTCATGTTGTTATGCCACTCGTTTGTTTACCAGCAGAGGTGTCAGAAGACAAGTTCCATGGGGCCTCTGCAGCACTTGTCAACAAAACATTTGTCACCTAATGCTCTGAAGTGGTTATCCAGGGCAGGAAAGGTCTGAGTATTTGGGAGAGAAGATGACCCATTTCTATCTTTCAGAAGTCTTCCTCAGATGGAGGCTTTGCTAGCAGGGATTTCTGCTGGTGGAAGAAAAGATATAACAAGCTCTTCAGAGAGTATTTCTTCTGTGGAGTGCTGCTTGCAGAGCCCTGTTTTGATCACTTTAGCCCCATTAATAAGTCAGGGCTTGTATCTGTCCTTCCATGTTCAAATCCACCATAACCAGCACATCAAGACATGGCCCATCTGCACGCAGACCCTGTGGTGGTTCTCATGAGCTGAATTTGGAATCATGAACACTAAAATTGAGTAATCCCACACCCTGGGGCTTTAAATAATGCCTTTCTAGCTGCAGCAAAGTTTCAGGGTATTCCACAGGGTGACAGGATCCTGGTTGTTAAGTCAATGAAGTACATCAGACTCCCCCTTGTCAACTGGCAGGTACAGAGCAGGGGTTGGTCCCTGTGTTTGCTGTAGGAACTGGAAGCAGTTCATTTTTTGCTATGCCTTTTTTTTAAACATCTTCTCTGAATTCTTCACTTCAGTGAAAAACAGCTGGTGATGGTCACAGGATAGACCGGAGAGCCACTTGCACAAACACCAGACAGAAACCTAGTCAAGAGGTAGTGACCAGGAAGGTGGTTTGCTGCTTGCTTTACTTCTCTCCTGGAGTCTGTATTCCCCTCCACGGATGGAGTCTGCCTTTTTTCGGTGTGGCTTTCTCTGGTATTTTAAAGAAACATGACATGGCATAACTCCTGTAGGAGAATATTGTGTGTTCCATAATGTAACACTTTAATCACTGTGGAAGTGTTCAGCACAGGGCACCTAATGGCCCATTGGAACGGGCTATGGCTTTTCTCACCTCCAGGTTAATGGTTTGTAGTGCAGTTAGCTGCTCTGAAATGGGCTTAATGCCATTTGCTCAATCTAGTTTGGAGAAGAAGCCATAGTAAGAGAGGAGATGTTGAGATGTGTTTCAGTTGGGTTGTTGTTTTGTGGGCTATTTTTATTTTCCTGAGGGTAAAATAAATGCAGGAAATGCTAGCCTTATTATGCAGCATTCCCAGGCCATATCTGCTATTTTTTTTTCTTTTTTAGCAGAAACTTCAACAAAAATTTCTCTTTTCTCGATGTAATTCAGGGATACATCTTTGTCCTGAGTTTGCTGCACTGACTTGAGACAACTGGGAGCAGTTATTCACTCCATGCTGATCTGAGATGTGAAATTAATTTTACTTTAACTACTGAGTTACAGTGATTGTTCCTTATTGTATGAGAGTAAACAGTACAGAAATCCTCTGTGCCGCCTCACCTTCTCCAGTTGCATCACATCATGTGATCCACAAAGCTTATCAGAAGCTGTGATTCTGTACAGTGTGGTTTAGTGAGTTTTTTTACTTGTTTGTTTGGTTTTTTGTTTTGTTTTTATTTCTTTTCATTTTAAAAAAAACACAAACTTAACCCACTGATGTACTGAATAGCGACTATTTGACTTACAACAGAAGGATGACTTCAATCATGGTGCTGCTCTTCAAGACAGTGTGTCCTCAGTAAGAACAAAAATACCTGGAGTCCCAAGCAAACAAATAGCAAACTTGGGTGGGTGTTTCCTCTGCCCCTCTTGGAGCTGCACCCTGCAGAGTTCAGAGCCCTGACCGAGTTCAAGAAGCATTTAGACAGTGCTCTCAGGCACATGGTGTGACTCTCGGGGATGGTCCTGTGCGGGTAAAGAGTTGGACTTGATGATCCTTGTGGGTCCCTTCCAACTCAGCATATTCTGTGATTTTTTTCCCCACTGAGGCACGAAGTCTGCAATTTCCAAAAGCAAACACCTCACTCAGCCTGTCTCGGATCAGGCTCTGTCTCAAGTGGCAGGTCCTCGAAGCAGATGTGACAGCTACAACAGGGCACGTCACGCAGCTGGTGCTGTCAGGACCTGGTGTGACAGCACAGTGTGGGTCTGGCCATAGGCAG
The DNA here is from genome assembly GCF_022539395.1 of Myiozetetes cayanensis. NCBI lineage: Eukaryota > Metazoa > Chordata > Aves > Passeriformes > Tyrannidae > Myiozetetes > Myiozetetes cayanensis. The sequence goes on along the minus strand of NW_026087378.1, from coordinate 9,486,536 downwards.
AAGAGCCCCTGAGAGCTCAGAACAAACCAGCTTATGAGTGATTGATCATCAGTGCACGGGCACTGCACAAAGCACTCGTGCCAGCTTGGCTGAATTTCGGGTGTGCTCTCGCCCTGACCAGCGCTGCAGGGGGATGGGTGCTGCTTTCCAACCCGAACAGGACTATTGCTGGTTGACTCTGTGGGAAGGGGTTGCAGGATCCTGCCTGTTTTGGAGCTTAAACCTACCCTGTGGAGCATGGTGTGGACTGCACCATGTCCGGGCAGATCTTGTTTGAATCATGCAAAGGAGGTGCAGGCTCTGCCTGTCTGTCCTTGGTGCTGGGAACTCATTTCAGATGGCTTCTCTGTTGGGTGCTCATGCCCACCTTTAGAGTACTGCTGGTAAATATAAACTGATGAAATGGATTATGTGGGTAGTGAGTGATACTCTGTCTTTAGAAGCTAAAGTATGCAAGGTTTTTTCTCTATTTTTTTTTAGTGCTTATAACTTGGTATCCAGTGTGTCCCTCTTTCCTTGCTTGAGTCAAGTATGAGTTTTTTGGAAGTTATGAGGCAAAAGGATTTAGGAACTTGGCTCATTTCAAGCAAAAATACTTAATTGCCTCTTGGCCCTGTCTTTATAACCTTAAGGTGTCAGTGGGTGACTTCTTCTGTCCTTCTGCATGACGGAAAGCAGTCTAACTGTGTGAATAGATGTCACTTGATATCAGGGGCAGGTATGAAATGGGTCAGCAAGGTCATGATGAAGTCTCAAGGTGTTTCCTTTGCTATCTTCTGAAGCTGAGAGGATACTTTATTTTGATGTGTGGTTTCTACTTCTACCAAAAAGCATTTCTCTTTCATTCTTAACCTTTGGTATGAGCAGCTCAATTGAGGTTGGCAGGAAGCAAGCAGAAAACAACTGCTGAACCCTGGGGCTCTCCTGCATCACGAGCACCACAGACCTGTGCTGTATGAAGCAGCGCTCTCCTGCCACAGGCTCCAACTTGGTCTTGGCTTTTGTGAGCATAAAACTTGCTGGGATAACCTGCCTCCATCACACTCATTGCAGCTTCTGTGCTGGGACGTAGTTATTGGAAATCATCAAAATGCTGCCTACCAATAAACACCACGGCTGTCAGTCTTTTAATTCCAGACCACGGCAATATGCTGACAGCAGAGAATGAAGAGAGTGGTAACAAAATCAGCAGGATGAGTATGGGAGCTGTGAGGGGTTGTACATGCCCAGAGAGAGCCTTCCCCTATGAGCAGCAATTGCACAACTCACCTTCCCCTTCTGGTCTGCCAGTAATGCTCCATCAGCTGAAAGCCAAGAGCTGTTTATTGATTACTATACACCATCATTAACTGGCACATGCTGAACAGAGGCATTCAGGTAGAGAGTGAAAATCTGGCTTTTGACTCCTGGGACTGATTTTCCAGGAAGGTGAAAGCAAACCTGTGGCAGCCAACAAACTGGAAAACTCCTACTGTGTCACACATCACTGCCAGGCTGTGGAGCAGCTCAGGAGGATCTGATGCAGAAATATGACCCATTAATAGACCTCATATGTTGTCAATATTCTCAGGGATGGGCCAGGGTGTAAAACTAGCCAGGCAGGACAACAAACAACAAGCCTGGTACCTTGGCAAAGTTCATCTTCCAGAAGTGCCCAGGATGGTGTGATGTTACTTTGAATGCACTGCTGTTCTGGTGCAGCAACTGGTGGCCCAAAAGCAGCTTGGGCAGTAACAATGTGGCATGGCCAACTCAAAAGGAGGGGGCGAGTGTGTAGGCAGGCAGAGGAACAGGACTGAGTTTTTTGTTCTGCTTGTGGACAACATGGGAGTTGTACATCGTAAGCTGAATCCTTCAGTAGCAGTGCCAGGGTTTGTAGCTTCACCCCCACATCTCCAGGCCAAGTCCTCAGGTGGTGGGAGTGGGTTGTTGAGGCTGTCACCCTTCCTTCACTGCTCATCACCTGAAACCTCTCTGTTTTGCTGTAATTAGTGAGAAAACGTGCCAGAATGGGCATGTGTTAGAGCCGCTTACTAATTTTTATCAGACAATAAATGTTTTCATTTATTCTCTGTTGCAGAAGAGGCTTTGGTTACTCTTTGGGAAAATTGAGCAGAGATAATAGGTTTCTGCTAATGCTCCTCTTCTATCTTGCTTACTCAGAGCTGGCCCTGTCTCTGCAGTGGGGAGACCAGCTTGTCCATTGGACGTGTCACTGCCAAAGCAAACCGTGTAAATCTAATGATATTACACATTGCTCTCAAAGATGGAGAAAACATTTGTAATACTCTGGCTTATCACTAAGCTGCCCAGTCGTGAAAGAAGCAGCAAGCTGGTGCATTCAAATAACAGTATCAAAAATAACAGAGGAAAAGAAAAATGTTTTAAGAAATCCCTGCATGGTTGTAGCTTTTCCTGTCAAAAAGACCAATGTTTTGGCCAGGTCACCATGACTGTAACAGCATCTCTAAGATGAGTTTTGGTGCAATATTTGTGGAGGTATTGTTTGGTAAGTTTATTTTAGTTTTTCCCTCCTGATCTCCTTTCCCATTCCATAGTTATGCTGAAAAAATAGGCATTATACACACTCTAAATTATTAAGTTTTTATTTATGGTGACTACCCACTGGTGAGCTTTAGTAACAATTATCTTCCTCCCAAAGTACAGGACTGCATAGCAGGAGATAAGATTGTTTTTTGTGACTTTGCAACCAACTTTCTTTCTAACCTTGAGTGAACCTTTTGATCACAATTATGTCTCAGTGCACCATTGTTATTAAATTTAATTATATTTAAACAGATAATTTAAAACAAATATTGTGATATTAATGGGTTCTCTGATGTAAGCCTACCTCTTTTTTCCTCAGAAGATCTCAACTCAGGGCTTTCACTGAGCTTGGGGGCAGCCTCCCTCTGTGTTTTGAGGTACTGGGTTGCTTCATACCACTTTTCTTGTTTGTGTGGACCAAGCACAGGCTTTCATATGGCCAAGGATTACGGGTCATGTGCAACATATGGGGCTGAGGGAACCCAAACCAATGCCTCTGCTTGGAGTGGACACCACAACTCCTGCTGAGCTGGGTGCAGATGGGCTGCACAGGGTGCATGGGGGGCTCCAGAGTCACCCTGTCATGGGATGCTTTGGTTCACATCCATCCAGGGCTGTAGGCATGGCCTGGGACCTGCTCCCCATCCCACCAGGAATGGTGTGCTGCTGCTCAGAGTTGGGCAGTTCCCGCTATGGCTCTGTAAGAATTAAGAGTCTCACACTGAGCACGACTCTTGGCCAAGGGGATTTTGCAGTATTTGTGATACCTATGTTGATGGTTTTGATGCCCTTAACCAGATTGAATTGTAGTCTTCTGCCACCAGAAAAAGTGAAAAGACTTCTAGCGTGCCCAGTGTGTTTGATGTGAAATCCACAAAGGACAGAAATCACTGCTGGTGATCACATCTCTTATCTTTGGCCATTTCTACCTCTTTAGTACAGCAATATCCAGATAAAGCTGTTTAATTGCTTGGGAAATCTCCTTTCCAGGCTCTCCCCGTGTCAGCTAACGCACTTTCCATGGACATGCAGTTGATAATGCGTGCAAGGTGTAGCCCAAGGGACATCCTCTTGCTCCACCTCCATGTTTTCCTCAATTTCTCTTTTAGGAAAGGACCGAAGGTCACGAGGGGGGGTTCCCAGAAATGATCAATCAGCACAGTGAATCCTGTCGCTTCCTCCCCATCACTCACTGGAAGGGGACACCACATTCTAGATATCGGACTTAATTGCTTTCTGAATGACAACACATTAGGTTTAATTACCCATAAAATTGAAGTACAGAGACTTTAGGTCCAAAATAATTTTCCAGCTCAGTAGTCTATATGTGGCCAACCTCTCAGCACAGTGTCTTACGTTTCCAAAGGCATTTCAGGGTGCAACAGTTACATGTGTGTCCATCAAAACACTTCTACCTGGAAAGACTCCTTTTCCATGTGACACTTTTTTGGTTGCAATCAAAAAAGCAGGAGTCTGGCTGAAAGTGAAGTCTGCAACTGAAATAACCTCTAGGATTGCTAAACAGATGTGAAATTCTCCCAGATCAGAACAGTAGTGTTACCTTTTATCTTTTAGCTGATTGCTCTTGTAAAAAGTAAGAGTGGGAAAAACTAAGCCAAACAAAACAGATGACGTTCATCCTCTTTTAACTCTATTGATATTAAAAGAAATAAACCAGATCAAATGCAGAGGGAATAACTACAGAGAAACTTTAATCTGCCTATGAAACCTTGTAAAATTGAAACAGAAAGCAGTTCTTGCTTCTATATTTTAGTGAATAGAAACGTGACTAAAAGAGGCATCCTTGAAGATTCTATTTCTTTCTGTTTCTGTTTGGTTTCCCTGCTTTCAGCCACTGGGTTCTCCTGCCCAGGATCTGTCTGGAGCCAGTCTGCTTTGGCACTTCCAGCTGCATGTGTTGTCTCAAGTTTTCTTGTTGTCATCTGTTGGGGCTGCATAAAGAATCAAACTGGGCAACATTTCAATTGCTTTAAAACTTGACCAAGATAAGGCTCAATAGAATGAAAACAGGGCTCTTCTATCATTCCTTCTGGTGTTGGTTTTTTGTTTGTTTTGTTTTGTGGCTTTTTTGTTGTTTGGGGTTTTGTTGGTTTTTTTGTTTGTTTGTTTTCTTTTTTCTTTTTTTTTTTCTTTTTTTTCCTTTCCAGCAGAGCTCTCATATCCCTGTTGGAGCTCCCCAGTCCCCTCCTGCACACCCCAAAAGATTCAGGAAGGGAACATTGTTATTTATGTGAATAAGAATACCTGAAATTAAATAACTAGTATTAGAAGCATTAAGGCTTTTAAAGAGATTGTGAGATGATCCACATTTCAGGAGGGAAATATGCTAAACAATGAGAGTTGTGAGCCAGCTGACCATGAACAGACCACAGCACTGGAAGCCCATAGGAATGAATCTTGCACCTTCAGCTGCTTGCTGTGGAATAATTTCTCCTGCATTTGGAAGGAAAATAGTAGACCCTAGTCTTACCCTGTCTAGCTATAAGTCTGCTTCCATTTCTTCCTAGTCTGTGGGAAGAAACTGCAACAGAGTCTGTTATTCATGATAGCCCTGAATTCAAGGAATTAAATAAGATAGGTACTGGCTATGTGAGCTCAAGCACAAAAGCATATTAATATTTCCATGGTGGCTGGCTGGGATTCTGCTTGCACTGAGTCAGAGCTTTGCATATGCCTACTCTGTATCTCAAAACCATCATGAGTTTTCCTGTTGCTTTCCCTATAAATCATTCTTTGTCGAACAAGCTGCATACCTCACTGAGCAAAAGCTGAACATTCCCTCCTTTATCTGGAGTATATATTATTCTGCTAATGCTTGTATGGATACTTTTTATTTTTTTCAAGGTCATTAGTCACTTGCCACGATGGTAAAATGTGATGAACAGCCCCATGAAAAGTTCAATGAAATGAATAACTAGCTTTAAACTATTTTATGGGAAAAAGAAAAAGGAAAAAAAAAAGGCAGTAGTAAACCAGGCAGTGTGTTTCACATAGACCATTTTTCTATGATTAACCTTGCAAGGCTAAAATTCAGTTTTGTCTTTGATCTTTAGATACCTTCATGAACTTACTCTAATAATCCAGTATTTCCTTTATTATTTTCTTGTATTCTTTAGCTTCTCAGATAAGGTGTGTGGTAACTGGAATTTCCCTGCTTCTGAGAAATAATGTTAGTCCTTGTATGTAGCTATTTTTAGTAATTCCAGAGCTTTCCCCATAAGTCACAGAGTAGATGAGTAATGAACTGGTTTCTCTTGGAACTGTTTTACTCAACACAGAACATGCTGTGACAAAGTAATAAATTCACAACAGAAAGGGTTTATCATGGTAGTGGGTATCCTGATACAGCAAGAACCTGGTTCCTCAATGGGAAAGATGCTATAAAGATATCAACCCTGGTGTTTGTATTTACTTACTCAGATGAGTAAGTAAATAAATCAGAAGCAACTGGTTCAAGAAAATAAATAAATTAGTTACAGTGGCCTTCAGGTTGAGCTGGGAAAATGACCTGTGGTATGGTACTTGTACCTTGCTGTGAACTCATTGATCTTCTGTAGTGACACAAAGGATTAAAGGCTCATTAGTGGTGTTATCTAATGTAGAGGTGTCCAGTGAGACCTGAGGAGGGTTAGCAAGTTGCTCTGAGATTTGGGTTGGAGGTTGTTTTCTCTGGGTAAAACACTGCACTAATGAACAGAAGTGGGTATGACACTTTCTGCTGCCTTTGAAGGTTTTCAAATTCCAATGCTTTCAGTTTCTGCAGTTTTTTGTTTCTTTAGCTGCTGCAGTGGACACAGAGGTGAAGTTTGTCTTTTTGGGAAGCTCAGTGCAAGTACATTAATCTATTTGAATCCCAAGGGCTCACTGAGAGAAGTCTTGTATGGGTCTTGATTCACCTTTGAATAGGAGTGAATTTTTGTTACAACTGTAAATGAGTAGCAAATTCAGGGTTACTTGAATTTTCTTTTTCCTTTCATGTTTTCCTTATGATTGTATTCCACATCTTATATTATTTCATTTTATAAACCAAGATCTTTTAAAGGGTGTTCAAAAAAATGCATTCTTTTGCATTGAATATTTTTGCTTCTGCCCTTCATGATTACCCAAGAAGTTTTGAGAGCACAATCAGAGAGTCTCCCATATAATTGAAAGCCCAGGGAACAAGCAAAACTAAGTTTTTTGTTGTCACGTGTTGCCTCTGTAATTTTTGGCATATGGCAGATTCAGGTTTTTTTATAGTTTATTGGTGGCAACAACACTTGCATTCCTTCCAGTTAATGCACTGTGCAAAAGTAAAAAGGCATCTAAGCAATTTGTGTGATATTTTGGTGGACTACCTGATGTCAACAGAGTTGGGAGATAAAAGTGACAGAAGGAGAATATCCTGGGGTGACGGAGTAGCTGCAGAGGTGACTTCCTCAGAGCTGGAGGGTGGGTTGTGAATGCCGGGAGCAATCACCCTGCAGCCAGACTCTGTCTCTTGTGAGCCCTGCTACTCTCAAAACATTATGTACACAATACTGTTACCACACAAATAAATGAAGGACAACCTCCCTGATTCGATGGAGCCAATGTGCTAAACCAGTAGTGGTTTGGAGATGACTGCTCCCAGCCTTGCAGCGCTCGATGCTGGCCGAGGCTGAACAAGCTGCTCAGTGGGCAGGCCTGGGGAAGAAATACCTCTGTTTGTTTCTGCTGGGGCCATAAGTGGCTTGAGTTTTCTAAAGATGGCTTCTTGTTGTCAAATTATCAGTTATTATACTGTTGTTGAAGTGCTAGACTGGATATCTCAAGTGCCACTTGAGTTGTAGCAGCAGATTTGTTGGCGAGCGATGGAGACAGCGAGAGAACACAATGCTCGCCCAGGGAGAGGTTGAAACTGTCACTTCGCTCTTTAATGGAGACAGGAAAGGTAATTAACAGCCAGACTTGTGTACAGATTCGTATTTCATGGGGAAGATGACTCATTTTGGCTCTGAGCAAGCACGAGAATGAAATTAAACCAACGCCTGGTGCCATGCCAGTGACTTTGGCATTTTAAAAATATCTCCCCTCTGTGTCCCAGCACAAGCTCACTATATTTTCAAAATCAGTATGTGCTTTGTGGGAACAGGGGTTTCCAGGCTCTCTCTGTAGGTGAAATACAGCTTTTATTTTCCTACTTGCATCCAAATTCTTTGTTTAGTAACCTCACTGTGCATTAGCTGTGTGGTTTTTATGTGCATCAGCCTGTTTCCAGAGTCTTTATATTGTATTAGCTCAAGGTTAGATTTATTGGGGTGGCTGAGGAGTTTGTTGAAGATTGGGTCAGGCAGGATACATGGAACATGACATGGGGAAAGGCTGCAATTTTTCCTTCCATTGGAATTGTGCTACCTACAGTTTTCTCCTGCATCCCTGATGATCAGGATGACCTGGAGCTTCTCTCCATCTCCAAAGAGTTGTGGGGTTTTTGTGTGTAATGAGTCAGTGAGAAACTCCAAAGAGAGCTGCAGTTTGTGCATTAAAGTTTGGGCAAAAATGCTGTGAATGAAGCACAAGACAAACTGTAATATTTAAAGCAATATATTCTCTGCTCAATGATGTGGATTTACTCTATTTGTTATCCTCTTTGGGAAGTGACCAATGATAAAGGTCACAAGTTAGACCAGCCTTCTCCTTGCTTGTCTACCTTTTCATTCTGCAAATCTTCCCTTTTTTCCTCTGAACGATACATTTCCTTACTTTTGACTGCTGGTGGGTGACTGGGTATCATCACCAGTTCATGGAGAGACTCTTAAGGCAGCATTCAGGTCTGGTTGAGGATGGGTGAGGAACCTTTCTGGTCAGTGGGATGAAGAGGAAGAGGGCAGTTACCTGCATCCTCAAGGACTGAATGTGCTGAATGTGCCACTTGCACTGAGAGTTGAGGACAAGCAGCAGCAGCTGGTTGAGGATGGGACTGTGTTCCCTGCTCTGTGGAGCAGCCTTGGGCACCCATCAGTCTGCCCCTCTGTGCAGTTCACAGTTTCTCCAGAATCACTTGTGCTAACACTGAGTATTGAACAAATGAGTTAGAATTCCAGCTTAGGTTTTCCTTTCAAAGCTGTAAAGGACTATCAAGTGCCTTTTTACTACTCTGATAATGTAATAACTAAAAATGAGACATATTTTGATATATTCTAAATACATTCCAGTGCTTGTGCTTGTACAACTTTTTGTGTAAGGTGGTAGAGACCTTGATTTATTTTAAAATATTTATTTATTAAGGAAAAACATCCATAAATAAATGTCTACTGATGGACTGATTCATTACCTCCTCCCCCGCCCAACTCAAAAATAACAACCCAGATCCAGCCCCCCACCAGCTTTACCACAGCAGGAGCAGAATTCAGATAATGAGGGCATGAGGAAAAGGTTACCAAACAAAGCTAAGGGAGTTAAATTTAGAAAAGAAAGAGCTAACAGGTGGCCAGAGAAAAGGGAGGGAGGAAGACTTTGGAGAGGCAGTGAATAGAAATGTGATTGCATTCGTTATGGGGCTTGTATAATAGGGAAAATGTTGGGAGTAAAATAAACTCTATAAAGAACTATTTAAAAATGTATTGTTTGCAGAAAACTGTAATCAATCTAACTGACAGTCAGTAAGGTCTGTTCAAATTACAGGGTTTTTCTCCCTTGCACTCCTACCAAAATCTGCTTCAAAAAATTGAGGAGAGTGTAGAACCAGATAGTGAACCCATTCACAGATAATTTAAACAATTCTCAAGACCTAACTGCAATTCTGCCTCTCCCTTTCCTTTACTTTATGGTATGGTCTGACGTGGTTTTGGTCCAAGGGTTCATCTCGGGATGGTAACACTGAGATCCAAGTGCCTTTCAGACCTTTGCTTGCTCGTGTGTCTTCATGCCACGTTGTTTTTTGCCCCAAAGCCAACTTTTATCAAAGGAACAGTATAAAACCAGAGATCTAACACAAAGTCATCTACCTGCTGCTTTCATTTGGCAATGATAACTTTGACTGCAACTGTGCTCCATAGACTGACTCCTAAAGCAGAGATTAATTGTCCATGCGGGGGACTGAGATGTAGCTAAAGAAAGAAACAGTAGCTTGGCCAGTATTATTCTATGCAATGCCCTTGGTCTCACTTTTTATGATGTTGGAGGATATTGCCTGAAAGAAGGATTTGGCTCACAGTGTGTGTCAAGAGTGACTTGGTGACTAACTCAATGCTGTATTTATTTTGAATCAGTACCGAGGCTTTCTTAGTTTTTTGTTTTGTACAAAAGAAGAAAACTCTGTCTTGGCCACAGAGCCAGTTTTCAGATATTTTAGACTGAGGAAATAGGATTTATTTTTAGCATCAGTTATCTGCAATGCTGCTTGTGTTTATCCATCAGTAATGGACTTCAGGAGTACCTAACTCCTCATGTATGGAGTCTAAATGAATTTTCATATGTAAATATTAATGTTGCAGGTATTTGAAGTTGGACAGATGAATCCCAAATGAAGTGCTCACTGTACTGGACTGGAATTTGGGAGTCTCAGCTGCACTACATTTCAGAGGGTTTTTGTCAGTATAGCAGTATTAAACCCTTAGGTAATATATTATTGTTTATACTTAGTGGAAATCCTCTAAGGATTACTTTCTTTCTTCTTGTAGAGTTTGACTAGATTAAGGAGGTGTATTATGACAGTGCTGGGTTTTATCTGAAGGAGTAACTTACATTTCTACTGTCCCTGAACCATCATCAGTTGTGCATTGATATGGTCAGGTTCCTTTTGTGGCACTGAGATGTGTCCTGTGGCTGGTGTGTCAGAACACAGCATTATCCTAAAGTTGATGTTTCAGTATCTTTTTTTTTTTTTTATTCAGGGACAAACTCTTGAATTTCTTCTTTGACATGATAGCAACTGACACCATTTTCAGAAATATTGATTCTGAACAGGAGCGTTTAGATAGTGCCACAGCCATTGTTACAAGGAGAATAACAAGGGTTTTCTTTCTCTCTCCTTTGTTAATCCCTGGAAAACATTGCTCTGCCTACCTCAGCCAGCTTTAAAAAGGAAAATGCAGCCTCTGGTCTTCACTCAGTGGAAATGGTTTTATTTTGGACATCCTTTTAATTCAGCAGATTGGCTCAATCTCAGATGGCCTTTCGATCCAATTCTGCCCTGACTTTGATTGATGCTATCTCTCTATTTGGGGATTGACTAATTAAGACTATGCTATCTAAAATCAGTTTGCTTTGCTTGTTGGTTTTTTGTTTTGGTGGGTTTTTTTCCACTCAACTACTCTGAGTATGAAATGGAGCAGGGTTCCCTGTTGTACAACTTCTTTTAAAGTGTTTTTTTTTCCTTTCCCAGTGCTAAAACCAAATCAGATTTAAAGTCTTTATTTTAGAGTTTTCTGTGATCCAGTCTACCTGTACCTATTTAACCCAACCACCCTGTTTTAGATTACCACGTTGTTAATTTTAGTATTGATTACCTCCTCCCTTTATTCATTCTTTTTTTTTGTAGTTTGAAATTCTGCAAGGGGACTTTGCATAGCATATCCTTGAAATTACACTTGGAAACTATTACTTGGACAGTTACTTTAGAGGCATTCTTGGAGGTCATTACAGTTTTTGTCAAGAACAGTTTAATTCTCTGCCATTTTCCACTTTTGTTATTATTGTGGATTGTCATGGGAGCAGGTTAATTTGGTCCAATTTCCTCCTCATGTTCTGTCCCTCATCTCATGAATGCAAACACGTGGAAACTGGACTCTGCAGGAGATTAAACCTGTGGCAACAAGTAATTCCTGTGACAGAGGCTTTAATGAGAAGAGAAAAAGACCTTAAAATATCTCCTTTCATTTAATAAGGATAATCTAAGCAGTGGTATGAAAACCACCAGAGGACAGCTCTGACCTGTCTGCTGATCACGTTGCAAGCCATGATGGGACTGGCCTTTGGGCAGATACTTGTGAGAAAGTGGCTCCATGGGCAGGGAAAATTAAAACCCCTCTCTTTGAAAAGCAAAGAAAGCACCTCAGTAGTGATGGAGGAGAAAACGTGTCGGTGGTCCTGGTGTCTGGAGAGCATTGCTGTGCTTGAAGGGCCAACTCCTGCACTTTGACCTTGCAGTGGCTTATTCCATAGTGTCCTCTGCCCCTGCTCACTGCTAAGGATGACGTGGAAGAAGCCATCACCTGGTCAGCCAAAGCCTGTTTGGGGGCAGATGTGTAGAAAAAGGCATGAGAAATAAAGAGATATTGAACCCACCTCAGACAAACCTTCCCAGTTTTTGGCAATCACTGGCTTAGAGGCTTTCAAGCCATACCTTTAGGTACTAAGTCTTCATGACTTTGTCTAGTCCTTTATGAAATCCTTTTAAAACCCTTTGTCTTCTGCAATAACTTGTGTCAAGGAGTTCCATAAATTAACTGTGTAAAAAAGCACTTTATTTAATTTGTGTTAGACAGGCTGCCTGATCATTTCATCAAATTCCACCCCTCACTCCCATTTATTAAGTTGGGAATGGGTACCCTCTCATTACCTTTCCACTCTGGATTTTGCAGACCTGCTAATCCCCCCTCCATCACTCTGCCACTGTTCTCTAGAGAGAGTCCTTTAGGGAATTCAGACCTGTTAAATGGGAGAGGCCAGCTCAGAGCTGCTCCTCGGGCTCAGATTCATCAAGCAGTGCTCTGGCCCTTGAAGGGAGCACTCCAGCAATGAATGTAGAACTCACCCATGATACCAAAAGGACCTATCCATGCAACTGTTCAGGCAGGCATCAGTATGGTTTTAGGGTAATTTTATTACCACTGGAAACAACGAGTTTGCTGTCACTTGCCAGAAACACCTGACCACCATCTTAGGGAGAAAATAATTTTTTTGGGGTGTTTATTGATGACAGGGCTCTGACTGATAAATAATTCCAGCTCTGGATTTCTCCTGAGACTTGCCTCTTGCTGGCTTATCTCTTGACCTCTCCCTAAACTTAGCATCCTTTGACCAGAGGAGCAAAGGAAGCAGGATGAAGAATAGGTGCCATATTTCAGTGAGATTGCCTGGTACATCATTTAGATGTGCAAGGGAACTCAGCTCAGCAGGTCAGTCAAGCCTTGCTCCTGTGCTGCCATCTCATTTACTTCAGTAAAAGCCAAACACAAGCAAACCACGTGCCTGTGGTTTCTCCCTGGATCAGGATGAGATTGGTCTTGTAGAAGGTGGATGGGTTGTAACCTTGGTCTTCCTGGTCCTGACCTGCTGGGTGAGCTGGGGTAAAAGTCAGTGCTTTGTGCTTCCAGGCTTCCTGGTTGTCTTTTGGAGCAATAAACTCTCTGCCTCCTCTCAATCTGTGGCAAAGCATCTCTGTATAAGTTAGAGGTGTTACTAAAAGACTGTCATGGCAGCAGCTTGGAGGTTACACCCACCATCTGAGGAGCTTTTGTTGTTGGAGACTGGCTCATTTATATGTGAAGAAATCAATATTTTTATAAGCAGAATGTTGGTTTGTTGGGTTTTTTTTTCCCCAGTTCTGGATGCTCCCAAAAGCGAGAGTGTTTCCATCGGGTATTAAAATCTGGCTTTTGCTTTCAGCAGCAGGCAAGGATGTGTGTTATTACTGTATTTGGACTAAATGTCACTCAGGATAATACAGAGCTGCAGACAAGCATTGCTCTAAAAGCAGGCCCTTGTCTCTCTGTATTTCCTCAGCACACTGAATGTTTGGCTTAACTCCAGGAACTTTCCAAACACAAACAAGCATTTATGTATTAAGCCTTTTTATCAGACTATGCTCTGTCTGAGCTGGGATGTGGGCAGCCTTTATAATAAGGTGTATGCAGAATTGTTAATGGTTCTCCCATCCACCTGTGCAACAAAAAATATCCAAAATGTTAAATATTTTTTTTTTAATATATCACTGTCTTCCTTTCACTAAACAGTATTAGAAAGATGGGGAAATTATGGGTTTGATAAAACCCTTTTTTTTTTTTCCTAAGTAGATGGATTGTTGCATGTACATGAAATGCAAGTTGAAGGTTTTGGATGTGGCTTGTGCTTGGTGCTGGAATTAACTTCGGCAGCACTCGTCCATCTCTGGTCAGGGGGTGACAGTCCCACCAGCTTCCAGTTAGCCAATAATAACCAAACTAATAATTCCTGCACAGTTGCTAGCGTAAGACAGCCATCAATTTAAGTTTTCTAAATGCAGTTCCAACAGAAATAGCACTAACTACCTTTAATGGCAAGGACAAGTGGGAGTTGGGAACAGTATGATGCTGTGTCATCTCTAGTCCCCCACCCCTATTTGGGGAGTGACTGCCCTGAAGCCGTTGCAATCACCCTGGCATTTCAACTTGATGAGGTTTGAATTGCTGATGCTCAGGATGAGCTTGTTGCAAGCTCTAGTAAAGGATTTCAGGGCTTTTACTCTGCTCTGCATTTAAAATATGTATGTTTAAATATGTAGATATATTTTAGATCTGAAGATGCAATCTGTGGTTCAATCCTTAGTTTATGTCTTGTTGTGGCAGTGGGACGATCCCCAAAATAAGCTACCACTTCTGAATGCCACCACAGCAAAACCTGGCTTCAAATAGTGCCTTGAAATAAAGTCTCATCAGCTGCAAGATGTGTTTTGTATTCACAATGTCGGTCATATTGACTCATTTGCCATACATTTATAGGTCCCATGCTATCCTCTCTGTCCTCAGGCAGCAGGAGAGAGTCCTCAAAAGAGAAATTTCAGCATAAATGTTTGCCTCTTTGGATTCAAATTTCACTTGCATCAAATAGCATCTGAAATAATCTCATTTATGTTTTCATCAAATAGGTAAGCAGGAGTTATTAAGTAATACCCTGTATCTCCTTGGGGAGTTCAACAGAAGTGAGCTGCACGTGTGCAGGAATGAAAGGGGACAGGACTGGGGTCACACAGTTGTATTTCCTGTGCTCCCCTCATCAGTATTCTTATCACTGAAACAGCTGAGAAAGGGACACAACAGCAGTGGGGGGAAAGCAGCAGTGAGATCTGGAGAGCAGGGGTGATGGTGGCAGCTACTCAGGAAGGTGGGTGAGAAGCACTGACCAGGTCTTGCTTGTGTCCAGATTAAAGGTTGTGGAGAGCTGTGTGGGGAGGACATTTCTGACAAGCTGCTGTCACAGAAATGGGTTCATGTGCTGAGTGAATTGGGCTTTGAGGAGTAGTCTTTGATATGCCACACTGTTTCTGGAAAAATCAAATATTTTGGTTCAACCACAGTTCAGTTTTAAACCTCTGAGGTATGCTGGAGTTCATCATGGTTCTCTTTCATTCCAGGAGATTTATTTATTTTTTTCTCACCCTTGTTTCTGGTTGGTCCCTGTTAGCATGCAGCTCTTCTTGCATCCAGAGATCAAAAAACCTGTGTATATGACAGGGTTATTAAAAGTAAAAAGGGGATAAAAGAGTGATAGCTGGGAATAAAGCCAATGTTGTGATTTCTCAAAAAGCACCCTTCTGAAGTGTAAGTGCTCCAAAAAGGTGCCAGATGTTGTGTGTGTGTGTGTGTTTTTAATATAGCTTTGACTAGAGGGAAGAGATAAAGATGGTTATCTCTAAAGAAGGGGATTCAGGGCAGGTAGATGATGAGCTGAAGACCAAATGTTCCCCTTCGTTTGTGCTTCTTGTCAGGGAGAGGAGGAACATTTCAGCTGATTGATCTTTGGGTCAGATCATCTGTGGATTGTGGACAACAGACACTTTAAACTGCAAGTTTCTCAGCATTAGCCTTTCTTCTTCTCAAATGAAGAGGAGATGCCTTTAGCATCTGCTGTGGCTTGGGACTGCTTTTTCTTGTGCAGTGGGATCCCTTCACACGTGCTTGAGACAATGAACCTCCCCCTGCAGAGCAGACCTCCAGGTCTGCCAAGAGAGAAGGAAAAAGTGACACTCAACCAGCTCTCCCCATCCTACTGTTCTGCTGATCCTGCACAGGCACTCCAGCTTGGGGAGCTGAGGAACTGACAGGGTGTAGATGTGCCCCAGGTCACACTGGGACAAGTGCAAATGCTCTGTGCCAACAATCGGTTTGCAGGCACGTGGCTGACACGACCTCCCTGAGACCACGGGAGCTGTGGCAGGAGAAGATTCTGCTCAGCAGCTGTGAATTATGTGCACCTTCAAGACTCAGTTCTGTTTCCGAACACGTCTCCCCTGGCAGGATGAGCTGTGAACAAAACAAGGTACTTGGGAGGAAAGGCAGTCAGCTCAATGGGCTGGGAAGGCAGAGAATTTGGGGGGTTTTTGAGTCATTTTTCTGAACAACTCAAATTTACAAAATGAGGCTGTTAATGCTGAAATAACCTGACTATTGCCACAGGGGTCAAGGAGACCCTGTGCTTCTCTTTGCCAAATCATTAATACTCTGGACAGCTCAAAGTGATGTGAGTCCGTTTCTCTGTCAGTCATTTCTTCTGTGTAAGCAAAGAGAGAGAGAGAGAAGAGAAACTGAAAGGGCAGGAATCTTCTGGAAAACCTGGGAGCATGAGCCATCCTGAGGCACATTAGCAATCTCAATGTTTGTAGGCATATTGTTAAGGAAACGTTTCTAAATAATAACTCTGTTGCAGTTTGTCTATGTAGATAGCTTACTTAAGAATGATTTCTCCCAGGATATTTAGTGTTTTTCTTTTCTTTGGACAAACATAGAAGGGTAAAATGGATCCATCCACAAAAGCCTCCAAAGCTGCTGCTTTCACCAGCAGAGCAGGCTGTCAGCTGGGATGGCCAGGAGCATCACTCTTGGAGCATCTCAGTAATTGGACTTTGCCAAGGAAGAAGTAAATAAAAGGTATCCGCTGAGGATTACTCCAATAGCTTGGATTTCACAAATTGAAAACATATTAACTTCTGACAGCTCTGTTCTTCTATAGACTAAACAACTACATTCCCAGGAGCTCTGTGCTTAAAGTTTTAAACCTTTTCCCTTCTGGTGAATTCTTCGTGCATCTAAAAAAGGCTCACAGAGTCTGATTTTTTATACCGCTTTACACCTTGGTTTATCATTCACACCAAAGCCAGCAGGCTCAAAATGTTCTTTTGCAACTGATTTGGCAGCATTTCACATCCACTTGGCACTGGGACATGTGTTTACGTCTCTTACTCTACTGGGTATGAGGCAGTAACAAATTTGGCCCTCTGGATATTTCTTACGTTTGAACCCCGGGTTAGATATATTCTCTGGGACTCTGCAACATTTGAATTCATTTATTCTTTCCTCTGCTCATTCTGCCTCAAGTTGTAAAGTTTTAAAGACAAAAAAATGTCAGGTACATCTTAGAAACAGACTTTTAGCTTGAGTCCATGGCTGCTCTGTCCTGCTAGCCTGTGTGCAGTGTAGGCTGGACTAGGAAAGGAAGGAGACTCATGCAGTGGTTAGCACCTCATAACAGCACTTTTGAAGGCTACTAAAGAGAAAGCTCAGTGCTTTGTGTCAGTCTGCCAAAATGGTTGAGTCAATAGGGGCCTGTTTTTCTTTTTTTTTTTTTTATTTTCCACATGGATGAATTTGGCTCATGGGTTTTCCAGTAAATCACTAGAAAACTATCTGTGATTTGGTCTTCTTTGTATGACTTCTGTTCCATCTGCCAGTTACATCAAATAGAAAAACTGACAATGAGGCAGATCTGTGCTCCTTGTCTCAGTGTAAATTGTGGTCATTTTTTGCCTGGCAATGGTTTTGTAACCAACCCTTTCCTGTATCCACGAGAAGCAGAGGTAGGTCCAAGGTTGTTTTGTTGACAAGCAGAGATGAGTGGAGCATGAAAGACTTGGGAGGCAAACATGATAATCTGCCAGGTAATCTTGGAGGCAGCTGGGAGCACTGTTTCCTGGGCTTGTTGGGAAGTTGATGCTCTGCTCTGAGGGCATTTTCATGTGGACATCCCTTGAAAACATCCTACCCTTGTACAAGTCTTGTTTAGCCTCCAGTGATCAGATTTGTGCCTCAGAAAACCTGTGTTGCAGAGAGGAACCCAAGAACTCACTTCTACTGAGCATTTCCAGGCATTGTTAGTTGGCTTTGAAAGCTTCAGCTTATAATTACTTTTGATTATATCAATGTTTATATGCTACTGTGTGTGCTATGGACCAGATGGTACAGCTGTTGTTACCTGCATTGCAGATGCAATTTGGCCCAAATGGTGGTGGTAAGTCACTCCCCAGTGTCTCTCGGGTGTCAGAGTTAAGTATCAGCTTTTGTGAGTAATATTTTCCCCTCCTACATATGAAACAGGGAAAAATAGATATGGTGAAAGGAAAAAAAAAAAAAAGGTAACCAACCAGTACAGCTAATACAAGGCTAATCCCTGGCAGCAGCTTTGGGATGTTGCAGCACAAATAAGACAGCAGCCTTCAGACTTCACTAGTCATCCCAAAAGAACAGGTCCCGGGCACCCAGGATAGGATTAGGAGAGTACAGAAGCATAGAGCTCATGCCATTTTTGCAATCCTTTCCATCCCCATGAGCTGCTCTGTGCAAAGACACCCTACAGTCACGGCTGGGCAGAGGCAAGGTTGAAGACAGCAGGAAATTTCAGTGCTGCTCCAAGTGCTTCTTCCTCATCAGGGAGATTTAGTGTGGTCACTTAGAAAACAGACAACTGGATTGATTTAGCAGCTCTTGCAGCGTGTGATATACCTGATATACTTGATATCTAATGGATGAAAGGCAAAAAAATCAGGGAGGCAGGTTGAAGTGACCCCTAATCACAGGTACTAGCACTTGTGATTTTACCAAATGTCTTGGAGTGTTTGAGTCCTGTGCTTATGCAAGACTGTATCTCTGCAAAGGGGAAGAAAAAGGCATTTCAAGAGCAAAGCGTTGTTATGTGGTCCTTAAAATTCAACCAACAAGCAACAAAAAGAGCATCTTGCATGCATTTCTTTTCTGTGGTAAAAATGCATACAAAGCACCATGACTCTGACATCCTGATTTCCTGACCTGTTCCCAAGCTCTTGGCGTCGCTCATTCTACCCCCTTCGGAAAAAGTAAAAAGGTTTAATTGGTAACAAGGTTTCCAGTGCTCTGTGGGTTTTCAGTACTTTGTGTTTCCGAAGCAGGTAGTCCACAAGACAGGGTTTAGATTCTCTTTGTCTGCCACAGGCTTAGGCTTTAAGCTTTACAGGAGTCTAAATCTGCTTCAGGCTTAATCACAGAAGTGTGTGCTACCCATCTTGAGAATAAACTGCCTTGTGTATCGCAACTGCAGCTTGTGCAGAAGACAGGAGTGTATCCTGAAAATCAGTGTAAAGCCTTTAGTCCTTTCCTGCTTTTTGTTGCTTTCTCCCAGATGCTGTGACTGTCTTGGGGAAAACAGAAATGGCTTTTTGAATGAACGAGACAGACAGTGAAGTAAAGATCAAGGGTGCTTGAAACGGAGTGTAACATCCTCCTTTAATGCAGTGGAAAATAAGTACAAAAAGAGAAATATGAAGTGCAATGGATTTTGACTCCTTCAACAATTGCTTAAAGAAACCAATGTTTTTGTCAGGACTTGGTTTGCAGGAGTAATTGCTGTGTTAACACTGCAGTGCAGATGCATTTCCTCTGATCTCTTCTTGCAGTATAATTGTGGTATCACTGTGGTCAGCTGCGTTCCCTCTCCCTACATTTCCTCTCCCTTCACGCTTCCCTTGCAAATAGGAGTGCTGGATTCAGGATCCACACTTCAAAGGCAAATCAGAAAAAGCATCTGCATAAAAATGGCTCCGAAATAAGTGAGCTTTTCTTCTTTGGCACAGAGGTCTTCAGAGCTATAGCACTCCAGTGACTATTTCCTTTGCTTGGTTTCTAGCTACTAAGCAAGAAACCTACTCTGAGATCAGAAGAGCCTTGTGGTGGGACTCAACTTGGAGGTAGGACTGTCAGGGACTCTGCCAATCTCTGCTACAGTGCTGATGGGTTACACAATGGGTAAATTGAGGCATGAATAATTTAAGTGTTCAGCCCCAAAAGCTAAAGGCCAGGCTTTAAAGTGTGACTCATTTCCTTGAGTGAACCCCATGTGTGTGAAAGTGCTTCCTTGTTCTCCATCACTATTTCTTTTCTTTGCCCATTGCTGTTGAAGGGAAGTGTTTCTGAAGGGCAGGAGTCCTGTCCTTTTTCTGGGCTGGATTTGTGTCCCAGCAGTGGCCTGTGTATCTCTGATGAAACACAGGCCATTCTGCTCTCCTCTTCTGCACCCTCACTGCTCTCTCTGCTGCATGTCCTGACATACTCATTAGATTATTTGCTGCCAAGGTTGTCTCATGGCTCTTGTCCTTGATGTCTGCAATGCATCCAAGCTTAGGCTGAGCCTTTTGAAGTGGCAGCTTGGAACTAGGCACCCAAATCCTAGGAGGTATGTTGGATTTTGGCATCATTGTAAAACTGCCTCGGTGATGCTTTTGGTGCTGTGACTGTCTGGTGAAAACCAGAAACAGCTGATTTCTACAGGGCCCAGGATATGCCTCCCCCTTTCTGTTTACTATTTATCATAAAACTTGGTTTGTGATCTGAGAGTTTTTAATCTTAGCAAAACTCTCTGTGCCAAGCTAGGTGGGGTGACTTTCTGGAGTAATTTCTCATGTGTCTTCATTGTCCTCTTGGTACCTCCAGATATTTTTTTTGTGTCACTGTTGCTCTGTCCATAAATACATTCATAGGAGCCTTAGTCAAATTACTTCAATTCTTTGGGACTTCCTGAAGACTTCTGGCTTTTCACAGGCTGCTTCTCCATTTCCCCAGAGGTCTTCCAAAGAATTCAGTCATTACTAAATGTTTTGTTGCCATCTAAGCCTTCGAAAAGCCGGTTATGTCTGGGCTGGGCAGATGTTGCTGTGGTATCTACACATCACTGAATCTGGTGGGTTTGGCTGATTTAGGGTTGATACTTGTTATTGTTATACTTGTGTAAATGGGAGTCTATTAGTATTTGTGGGAGCTGCCTGAAGGAAGAAATTTTGACATAAAGTGGAGATACTTATAAACCAGTTTTCGCAGCCACTCACGATGGCAAACGTGGGGCTGATCCAGCCCAATGCTGAGCTCCCACATCTCTCTGACTTCAAGCAGAGATGGTTATTTCTTGAAGGGTTTTTGCCTTTGTATGGGGGTTTTGCCCTGCTTAGCTTAGGCTGGAGTTCAGGCACTTAGTTTTCTTTTGTGAAACTCCAAATTTATGTCAATTTTTAAAAAAAATTAGCTTATTGGGGAATATTTAAATAGAATCGATGTGCTCAGTACATGTATCCTTTTCCAATTCTTTTTGGTTTGTGTAATTCATGTTTTCCTCACGCTTCAAATCCATCATAAAACAGAAAGAAAAGTTTCTCATTTACTTAGGCTTTCACCAAGTTTTAATACGTGTTAGTTCACAGGGCATGAAGAAGCTGAATGCTATTATATTTCCTATTTACTGTTTGCAGTTATAATACTCCTCTTAATGGTGTGAAATATAAATGAATTATGTGCCCTCATTTGTGGTTGCAAGTTGCTGTTATAAATAATGCAAACTGATGCTCATGGGGTAATAAACGAAAATTTTTTGGAAAAGAAACAACAGGAAGAATGGAAGAAAAGAACATTTCTGGTTGTTTTGTGGCATACAATAATGTGACTGAGTGTGCAGAACTCTTTATAGACACACTCCTTATTGTTTATTTGTTTTGTTTAATTTCAATCTTTTGTTTAATTTAAATCTTTTTTTCTAATTGAAATCTTTTGTCTTAACTTCTTCTATTCCCAAATGCCATATTGGTGTTGCCTTGACTTTCCTGTTAGAGATGAGAAATATGCTTTAAAAATAAATTTCATTGCAGAAAAAATAGAAACTTGATATAGAAATCCTTTGCAAGGACTGTGGGAATAAATGTTTTCTACAGGATACAGAGTACAGGACTGGTTTTGAAATCAGTGAAGCAACAAAGTTGATTTCTTATACCTAGGATACCATAAATAATTCATTTAGTGTTGTAATTTATCATTACTTACAAATAAAAAAAAATTAAGTTTCATATGTTTGTTTTCCAAAAAGTTTTCCAGCAGTGTCTAGGAACTGCATCCTTAATTGTAAATACATGGAGAGTCAGATCTGCTGGTACTCTTTCTTTGCAAGGCTGAGGCCATATCTGCCTCCCCATGCAAAAACCTCCTGCTGCTTTTGAAAAGGAGAAACTGATTGAAGAAAACCCAAAAGCATCTGACAGAAAAAAAGAAAATATTCTGACCTGAAATTAATAGAATTAGCCAAGTGGGTCACATTATTCTTTTAAATATTTTGTTAAATTGCAACTCAAATAGTACGATCTTGAGTGATGAGGGTTTAAATACATTCTTTCTAGATATATTCGTTAATAAATGAAATACAACTGATCATAATTCTTCATTATGTGTTAAGTTGCAATAAAATATTTTGTTCAGAAAAATACATATGTTAACAGCTTTCTGAATTATGCAAGTATTACATTCAAAGACCATCCTTCTTGTTCTTTTTGGCATTGCATTTTTCTCCCATTTCTCTTTTATTCCTCGTTGCCAGTTTTGACTGCTCAGCTCGGGCACAGGAGTTTATCAAAATAAAAAATGTTTTGTTTGAGATAAATGTGGACATGAGCTGTGAAATGATTAAATGAAAACAGGAGTGAAAAATACCGCCTTGAACTAGAGCGAGATTTGGGATTTTCTTTATTTTGGTGAGTCTTAAACCACTCCTGGAGTTTGCATTAAAATGTCCCTAATTAGCTGTCACTGAGCAAGTTCTGCAGCATCTCCTTGTGCTTGCAGCTTTGAGGTTACTTAGAGTAACTCGTATCTGTGTTAGAGATGGGAAGCCACAAGGCTGGTTTGGGGATTTTGGAGCATCTGGATGCAGCCTGAGCCTCCCACACTCTGCAGCAACAAGCTGTGCCCCTGCAGGTCTGCAGGTGAGTCATTTATGTCCGTATGGAGTCCACAGGTGTGTTTGGTGTGTATTGGTGTTTCCCCACACCCAGGACCGAGATACTCTCTGTGGTCTCTGGCATGCAGTGAGTTGTTAAGTTTTTCCTTCAAAGCCATTTCAGTGCCATGAGACCCAGCTAAGGATGTGTTTGGTATTGCTGATGTGTTACAGCCCTAGTCAGGGTGCTGCTTTTCTCCAGGCTGCTTTGCCTGGGTGAGTTTTGGGGAACATTTTGTCTCCTGTCCGATGGGCCTGCAGGAGAGGGAATTCGATAAGCGTGCTTTTCAGATGATGATGATAGAAGAAAAAGGCTGCCATGAAATCACAACAAGGATCCTCCCCCCTCTTTTCCTTGCGTTCTGCCTTCATTTATCTCAGAAAGCTTGAATTGCAGTCCCATTGCTATTAACCTTTCGACTGCTGGCATTTTACCCAGAGCTCTCAGCCCCAGCTGGCAGTGGGAAGGGGAGGATTGGAGCAGCTCCGAAGTGATGAATTGGCATTGGCTCTTTGTTCAACAGCCACTCTCTGGAAAGTGAAAAAGGTGTTGTGCAGCTCTGTGGTCTTAATACCCTGCCTGTCCGGGTACCATCTGCAAAAGCCTGAAATCTGGGAATGAAGAAAAGGAGGGAGAACTGCAGCACTGGAAGGCTTACTTTTCTTCCTACCTTCCACAACTAACTGCTCTGCCTCAGAAAGAGGAGACAACCTTTCTAAGCTCTCATGGCAGCAGCTGCTTTCCAGCCAGTGCTGACAAGCCAGGAGGTGCCACTTTACCTGCTGCAAGTTAGCCTGTCTCTCCCAAGGGCTGTCCCCTTCTCTCTCAATCCAGCATCCAATTCCAGATATGACTCATTTTCTAGGCTGTGCCACCAGGTTTTAAGGTTCTTGCTGGCCCGTGGTGTTGGTTTTGGTGCTGCCTTCAGTCCCCCTCTGAGCACCCCAGCACGGCGGGTGCTCAGTGCGGTGCTCGGTGCTGCCTTGGCTGGATCCCGGCTGTGTAAGTGCCAGTCCTGCCATCTGCTCTGTGCAGGGAAGGGAATGTTTTGTCCTGGCTCTCTCTGGCCTGCCAGTGTAGCACATGGCAGGTGCTATCATAAAACACAGCGGTGTGATGGTCTGGCCTGTTCCTTGGCAAGGCAGGGAGGTTCCTGTCCATGGTCCAGCCCCCAGGAGCTGCTGGCAGATCCACCCACCACACTGTGAGCCTGCTGGGCCTCACAGGAACGTGGCTGGGCACGAGCAACCTGTGTTCTGGTACCTTCATCATTCTGCTCCAGAGAATTGCACTAGATAAATGTCAACAAATGACTTGATCTCCAGTTAATAAAGAGAGGTTTTTGCCTTAAAGAGCTAATTGTCCATCTCTTCTGCATAAGAAATGCAGGGATTTTGGTTTGAGTATCTTTTTTTCTCCTAGCGATGTGGCAGAACTTAGAGAGTGTGGGCAACATCTATTATTTAACTTTCATTACCATTAATATGAATTAAATTGATGGCATTTGTCAGGATGGTTTATATATTGTAGCAGATGCCTTAGGGAACTGATTTTGAAGGAGGAGAATTTCAGGAAAAGAGAAGTTGGTTTACTGGCTAGGAGGAAAGGGCTCTGGAGAGTTGAGTTTAGCTCTCACAAGTCAGAGCTGAATTTGCTGCTCTGCAACTCCTCACTGAAAGGCCAGAGTCTCTCTCAAACTCACCTCCTGTTTATACAGCTTCCTGAAGTGGGTGGTTTTTCATAACAGGCGTGGGTAACCCAAATCAGATATGAGTTTAATAATTCTGTGTTGTTTTCAGGAAAAAAATGTGAAAATTCAAGAACAAGTGGCAGGTAAAACCCATGTACATTTATTCAGATGTGACCGAGCAATGTTGGCTGCGATTTGCATGTTCTGTGGATCTGATTGTGCAGTGACATATCTGGAATTTCTGTGTCTAACTGGAGCTAAAAGATGGCTATGTCCAAAAGGACACGACTTGAGAGATCCAGATATACAATTTCTGGGGTGCAAGGGTTATAGAATCATACAGTTAGGCATCAAATAGCATGACTGCCTGAGTGGGCCAGGTAGTTTAAAGGCTGGGTGATCTGCACCCAGTAACTGAGGGTGTTTCTCTGTTGCTCTTATCTGCTGAGAGGGGGAGAGGAAGAAAGGAAATTAAAAAAGAAGAGCTTGAACAGAGAAGTGTCAGTTTAAAGGCAGTGGAGGTACTGCAGTAGGAGCTGTTTGCTACCTCTGCTGACTCCTGCCTCTCAGGGGGCTCTGCCCAGGCAGCGTGTCTGGAAGTGCCTGCTTTAGTCATCAGTTGTGTTTGTGTGGGCTTGGTGAGTCGCAGTGCAGGCAGGAGACCTGTATCTCTTAATCCCTTTTACATTTCAATTCTTAAGCAATTTCAGAAGAATAAACTCTTTGTTGGTTTTTTTTTGTTAAGTGGATTTAAAGAAATGGGAGAAAATAAAAAGAAAACTCAAAGACCTTAATACCCAGTCACTAGTATTATGCTTAACTTAGGTTAATGCAAGTGACTCAGTCTGCGATAAATAAATCCTAATGCCTTGTTATAATAGTGCAGATCTCACTGCCAAGTGGGAGATTTGAGCTGCCATCCTCTCCTCTCCTTTCTCTTCTGATTTTATTTGCATTGACTTGCACAGCACATTATGTGAAAGAGCCTCTTAGAAACATCCAGGTAGCTGGTACTTGATGCAGAACGGGAAAACTTTTTAAGTCCTTGAGAGATTTCACAAGTTCCTGAGTTTTATGTCCCCAAATTAACAATAGTGTCCATGGTATGAGAAGAAGTCTTTCAGTATTGGAGTATGGTAGATCTCCCATCATGTGAGAAACTAAAACCTGGTTTATACAGCTAGATCAGTGCCTGTTTAAGGAAACTTTTCACTGAACTTCCAGACTCTGCAAAGCAGCAAGTGTGGAGATGTTGGTCATGTAATAACCTGGTATAACATCCAATGGGTAATTTGTTCTGACAATTTTTATGAGCATGAAAGAAAACCCTCATCAAATGCATGTCATACTTTCTGACCCTTCTTTGTGGTTCATTTACCTCCTGGAAGAACCACCTGCTTTCTGCTTTGATGCTCCATTTGCAGTACTTGAGGGAGGAATGATTATAGTGGCATGCAGCCACTGGTTAACTTCTTTCCAGATGTGTGCTCCAGATGGCTATCCTGAGAATCCACCCCAAACCCAGATTTCCTATTTAACACTGACAGGCTTGATTCAGACTCAAACACAGTCTTCTGCTGTATTGCCCTCCTTTCTAAGTGGTAGCATCCATGGAGTGGTGCAAACCAAACACAGTCCATAGACATCTAGACTTTATTTGTTGTTGACATTATAAAGATGAGGGTATCAATTGGCCTCCTTGAAGCCTGTCTTGATCTATACAAATGACTACAATTTGCTGCATTCCATGAAGATCAGAACTGACCCTCTGAAACTCAGTGTGTTGGCACTGGACAAACTGTTTGAGCAAATGCAAATGCTGTTTTCTTTTTAGGCATTCACTGGGTTCACACAGAATAATGGCTTCTCTCCTTGTTGCCTCTCACGTTTTCTTTCCATCTCTCTGTACAATAGCACCAACCTCTCTATTCTTGAGCTCTCTCAGGATGTTGTTTGTTTATCATCTTTCTTTAGTAACAACCAGTGTAGCCGAGTGATATAATTTAGCTTTGTGAAGTCCTGACCATGGTAGAATGCAAAGTGGCTCCTCTCATTTCTCTGGAGCTCAGGAAAGCTGCAACAAAAGGAAGAAAACAAGTTGTGCTCTCTCCTTATGCTGACTTCTCTATCTCTGTCTGCTTCCTAACAAAAGTCTTATATTTCCTTTTTTTTTTTTTTTTCATTTAAAATATTTTAATTTTCAAGTTCTGTTGATCATTTCAGGGTACACAGCAGAGCTAGGCTGAGCATTCTCCTCTCAGATTATGTCACCTGCAGATGTGATACTGGGCATAACAAAGCACATCAGGTCACACTCCATTTCACTGTTGATGCTCTTGAGCTGGGATCAAGTCACCTCAGGGCACACGGTGACTCCTCTGCAAGAGAACATCTCTGCTGGGGCACCAGGGTACAGCACAGATCACAAGGAAGGAGTGAAGCCTGGAGAACCCCAGCAGCTTTGCTATGGGGGATTTGTTGCTTGCCTACCAGGTGACAACACAGGGGGTGTGTACGTGATGACAGCGTTTGGGGGTTGTGCTGCTGCACTAAGGGGAACTCGGGTGCTGCTCTCTGGGTGAAGTCCCATCTTTGAAGCTAACAAAGCCCCTCAAGCAACAGGCTGCACTGGCATTGCTGACATCTTCAGGAATTAAAAAAACTAGGAAATTAGAGCCAACAGATCTTCCCAAAGCCTGGATGTGGGGCTGTGCCAGGAAGCATGACGACCTCTAGGGCCAGCTGGAAACACAGGACCCAGGGAGTCCAGCTACATGACCACAACAATTAAAACCCAGATTTTTGGAGTCTGTGACAGCTGAAGTGTCTGTGCAAGATGCTACTGGAGGGGAGCAGCACTGCTCAGTGCCCTCCTTTCCATCAAGTCTTGAGAGCATTTTCAACACCTTATTCCAGAAATTATGTCAAGAAAGGGCAAACATTCCAGTTATTTATAGGTCTTGTTATGGCCTTCCTTATTACTTCCTGGAGTCCATCAGGGTAGGTATTTATGTACTGCTCTGACCTTTTCTGCCAGCTCAAAGAACACAGACCCTCTGGTTCTCCACTGACCTGCCAGTGTATTCTTTCTTGGGAAGATAGGAATAAGAAAAGAATCCTCAAAGGAAGAAACATTTTCCTCTCATTAAAAGATCCAATCTAAGTATTCATAATTGGCAAAGAAAGAGATTTTGTACTCTTCTGGCTTCCTTTGTCATGGGTGTGAATCAAACTAGGAATTTTTTTTTTTTTTGTCACCTCAGCTCAGGATGATAAGAACAATTTTTTGTCTGTGTGCAGTCACTGTTGGGAATGTTTTCAATACCTCTTATGAACAGAAGCAAAACTCCCACAGCAATGACTCCATTAATCTTTGCTGCCCTCATCTAGATTGACTTATTCAGTGCATGAACTAGATCATTAGCAACACTAGGGATTTCCCCCTGTCCTGTGGTGGAAAGATCAGTGGAAAGAATAAACAGGTGAGAGTGAATGTTCAGGCTGATTAGTGCATACACATATATTTTCATGCTTGGAGACCTTTGTAATACCTCCCCTGGCATTAGATGCCGCTTATTGACTCTTGTGTTGCAAAAGGTCAGTGGAATTCCCCTCCCAAGGGCCACTGCTTATCATAGATGGTATTTATGTTTGACCAAACTTCAAACAGTTTTGACCTTCTTGGTTTTTTTATCTGTGTGATTTAATGTTCTTTGGAGGGTAAGCGTAAGAAGAACTCTTCTTCCAGTCTTTCCAAGAGTCACCCAGGGGAGCTTTTTTTTTTTTTCCAAAGGCCAAGTTATCTCATTCAAGACATAATTTCTCCGAAAATAGAATAATTTAAAACCTAATTTTCTTACTTACAAACTTGGAATCTCTTGTGTGTGGGTGAGGGAGACGCAGATGTTTTCAGACACTTGGGAACTGCTCACTGGTTGGTTTAAAATATTTAGCTATTTGCATGCTTCATTTCAAGGTATGTAAAATAAATGGAATCATAAATCACTTCTTAAATATTCTATTTTGTGCTGGGTGACTGGAAATAACAGATGGCTGCTTACAGGAGGGATTTAATTTTGCTCTAAGTTAGCAATGGGTTAGAAACCAGTACACCAGATCTTAGCCCCTTAAAGCTTTGGATCTATTTGCATCTGTCTTGGGAACTTTGTGAGGCGTGACACTTGCACTAAGTGAGGAACAGCTGTAACTCCAGATCAGAGTCATCTTCAACACTGGGACAGTAAGGTCCAGGTTGGGGGAATGTTCCCAACCTTCTGCTTGAAACTGCTGTGAAACTGTTTGGATAGTGTGGGTGGAGATGCAATTTCCACCTTTTTTAAAAGCTTACTGAAAAAAATAAATCTTGAGAGTAGGAGGGGAGGGCAAAAGGAAACCCCTGGTACAGGTGGGACAGGTCAAAGATCTCAAGCTACCTTGGACACCATCCAGCTCCTCCTGGCCCTGTGGGCAAGTCAGCCTTCCTACACACAGGGAGGTAAGTCTGGACCCTGGCTACAAATGCCTCTAAGAGCCAGATGTGCATGTGATATCCTCGTTGTCTGTCAGCCCTGCCAGTGCTTGCTCTTTTCATGCAAGAAAAGAGGAGTGGAAGAAAAGAGATTGCCATCATCTGCCAGGAGGCTCATGCTCTCTGCACAGCTCCCTTTGCAGGGACAGCTGCTGCAGGCTGAGATTAAGTCACGAGGAGGGATTGCATGGGACAAGAAGAGAATCAGTGTTATGACACGTTTCTTGCATTAATAAAACTTTATAGAGGTGTAGAACTGTATCCAGCAGTCAGCCCACTAGTTTTAAGTAAATTTTAAATTGGAATCCCAACTAATAGGACTAGGTTACTCCAGTGTATTTCTAAGCAGGAGGAGAACAGCTTGCAGCAGTGTCTGGAATCTGGACCTGCTGTGCAGGCAGAGGCTCTTCAAGGTGATGTGGGCTGTGGCCATAGTGCTCACCTGTTCTTGTTGCAAAGCTAAACCTGCTGAAGTTGAGAACTGCTCTGTCCTGTGCCAGATAACATTTCCATTGTGCTAAGTGTTGTGTCAGATCATGCCCTGTTTTCCTGGAAGCTGATAAAGATATTGGGGTGCATCTTTGGAGGAAGAGATTTCCTATTATTGTGGGTCTGGACTGGGCAGTCATGGTGCTGTCTCAGACTACACAGGGATATAAAACCCTCACTACAGATGGAAAAGATCACTTGTCTTGTACATTGTCCCAATTTTTCTTGAATCTACTACGCACATGATTTGGGATAATTCTGTCAGGTCCCTTTAACCAAGCTCCTGCTAACATACTTGGAAATTTGATGTAACTCAAACGTTCTCCCATTTCCTTACCTACTTTTTCTAATAATGGGATCCCTGTTAACACAGGGAAGTCAAGAAAACTACAAGTGATGTAAGCAGGTGTGGCTCCCATTTTCATTTGCCAACTCACTGCCTAGTTCAGTGCAAACATTTAGTTTTTCTTTTAGCTGCAGGTGAAGGAGTCTCTCCAGCAGTAATCCTGCAGAGCCCAGTGTACACACTTCATCTGCCGTGCTGGGCCCACAAGGCCAGTTTGGTGACATTTGGCTCGGAGAATTCTTTCCAAGTACATTTAAAGTTCAACCTTGACTGTGAGGATTCTCCACCACAACAGCATCTTCATTACTATCAACCAGCAGGAGCAGGGAGAGAAGGAGCAGCACTGTTGAGGTCGATTTGCAGGAGCAGGGCTCTTGACTTGCTGAATAAACTGGGTTTTGAGGTGGTGCTGATGATTTTGCTTGCATCCACCAGAGAAAGGTTATTGAGCATTCAATAAATCTCATGGGGATCAGTTATAAAGAATGGTATTTACAGGAGGGTAAACCATAAATCTTTATGACCTTCTAGCAGTTAGTAGCATTTAAAGTTGCATTATTCTTTTCTTTTTCCTGTAGACAAGGCTTTGATAAAACTATCTGTCAGTTAACTTAAATAATCCATGGACAGCTGGGTCTTTGCTAGATAAGAGGAGAAATTACTTAGTTGAATTTTAACTTGTTTGCTTGTTTTACTTCTTGACAGGATTGGGGTTTCTTTTCCCCTTTAAAGATTAAAAATGAATTTAGCTTTGATGTATTCTCTGAGGAACATTTACCTTGACAGGAGGCAAAACCAGGCCCCCCCATGTCACCTTTGTCTTCCTTTATGATCTTGTCAGGTAGGGGATGACAACAGGACTGTGGAGAGTTGAGCAAGGGAATCTCTGTCATTCAAATTGTTGCATGTTTGATCCCTGCTGTCACTTTTTCATGAATTTCACATGGGCAACGTGTGTCTTCCCTTGTTACACATTAGCACTTGGTATTTTTCAGGCTACCTGGGATGACCTCCCTCTTAAAAAATTGAAATGTATCTTATTTTGATGTCATGTTTTTTAGTTGCAAGGTTTTGGTTTTTAGTGTTTTAGTAATAAGAAATTTAAAAATGTCTCCTTTTCCTTATGCTTTCATTAGTCTCAGTCAGTGCCATAATTTCTTGTCCTTTAGGTTTCGCTAGTTTTTTAACACTTACTGTGAACAGATTGCATATCTTATATTTATAAACTTTCTAAATTGTTCTTTGTCTTTCTGTCAGCAGTTTTAGGCTGCAGTAGGCTGGGGGTGCTTGAGGTCAGAGCACCCATACACAAAGTCAAGTGTGATTCCCTACCAAAGCAAACATGAATATCTGAAAAGGAAAAGCAAGTGTCTGGGGCTTGGAAGTAGACAGTTTTGTTTTGTCATTTGTAAATTATGCAGTGCAAAAGCATTCATAAATAACTGGTTATGTATAAACATTTACCATCTGGAGCAAGATTAATACATATATTTGTTTGAAAGAAAGGTACATGTTGCTCCAAGGGTTTGGTTTGTGAAGTATTTAAGTACTTGCTTATGTCCCACTGAAGCCAAAGAGATACTGTAAGTACAGATGGAGCCAGCTTTTCCTATCAACTTCTGCTCAGGTGTGATTTGCAAATGAAGTATTTTGGCTGGGGGGAACACTTTCTCTGGAGAAGCTACCGGTGACACATGGCACAATCATTTATGGCTCTCAGGCATTGCATGGGAAAGCATCACATCACAACAATGGGGGAATTAACTGATGCTGACAATTTAGTAATTGGGAGGGTATGGCACAGCGTGGGTATAGTTGGTAGTGCCTCATAGTTCTGTGTGCCCTTTGCTTTAAAATCAAGAAACAGATGGCTGGTTGGAGTTACTTGCTTCCCCTTCCCTCCTCAGGTGCTCATTTTATGCTAAAGGCAGCCATCTGCTTAGGACTGTTGACTTGAACCTGTGGAAAATAAATACTGAATAGGTTCCATTCTACTGTAAGTGACTTTTAAGCTTGGAACACCTTGCTGAAGTATTGCCATGCTCCCATTTGTGTCTGTTTCTGCTGTGACACAAAAATGTATATTTAATACCCTAACTGGGGGGGTAGTATGAACTAGTTCTGAAACGTTGGTGCGTGGTGATGTGTTTTGCTTCTGTCTGGGGGAAGATTTATACTCTCTAATGGGTATCTCACTGTGCTGCTTTGTACAGTGCAGCTGGACTCCTCTTTATTTACCCTTTTTATTCTAAAATTATCTGCCAGTGCTCCTTCTGCTTGTGACCAGCTGAAGGCAGGCGGGAGTCTCCCGAAAGCCTCTGCTGTGTGCAAACGAAGGTACCACGCTGTATTTGCCTTCCAGTCTGCTCATTTAAGGAAATATTTTATCATAAAATTTTCAGGCTCCAAAGCAAAGGCCTCATTATTTCCTTTAGTCTTCCCAGTCTCTGGAGATCTGTCTTTCTCTATTTCTCTCTTTAGCTTTGTCGCTGTCCTCTTCAGCGGATGCCAAGCTCCCGGTAAAACAGGTCTGACTGGTCTTTTCATTTCTGCTGTGCTTCCAGCTCTGAAACATATCGAATTTGTTATTGAAATCCTGCAGCATTGTGGCAACAATGTTATCCTGGTGCTGCACACCTCCGTGGCCCTTCCTGCTGTGATGTGTGCCCAGGTTCCTGCCCTGCCAGGCTCTGTGCCAGTGGCTGCGCCCCCCGTTCCGTGGATGTGGGTGCAGTTTGTGCTCTCGAGTGCAGGTTTTTTCAGGAAGGCACATACGGGGACACGAGCAAAATACATACAGTTGGAAAGAATAAAGCTCAGAGCTTTAGAAACTGGCTCAAAACCTCTTTGAAAATGCAGCCTAGATGCTTCCCAGGTGTAACACTGTGGGCTTCAATTTGGCACTGCTGTAGCCCTAATGCAATGGCTGTCTGATACAATCAAAGATGATCCTGGAGCAGAAACTATGGACATCAGGGACCTACATCTGCTCACATCAACAGACACTGTGGTCTAACTCTTTTTGCATGGATGTAGGCATGCTATATGAGGAGATCACTCCTGATCACAGGAGGGCACAGATTAAATATTGAAAATTTTAGCAATAGGTTCTGGCTCAGACAGAAAAATTCCTTTGCCACCACCATGCTCTCCCTTGTATTGTAAATGGTGTAGCTTCTCCAAAAGGAGGGCGCCTGTAAAATAATGAGCACTGCTGTCCATCAATTCCTAGCAGCAAGTCAGGAGAGATGTGAGATTGCTGCAATCTGCTAAAAACTTTGCTGAGAAAAATCATAATGGCGGTGAGGTAAAATAAATAAAAAATGAAGGCAGCCAACACAGTATAAAAGGAACATAACTAAAAAGAGGAGAAAAG
Source organism: Myiozetetes cayanensis (assembly GCF_022539395.1). NCBI lineage: Eukaryota > Metazoa > Chordata > Aves > Passeriformes > Tyrannidae > Myiozetetes > Myiozetetes cayanensis. The sequence goes on along the minus strand of NW_026087378.1, from coordinate 9,453,603 downwards.
TAGAATTTAAGTGGAAAAGAGTTTACTGAAATCACGTTGGAATGGGCTGAGTTTGCAGGTAGGTAAGAGGTGGCCTTTATTTATCCATTAGAATTGCATTTTGAGGTTTTTGTCTGCTTCTTTGTGCAGCTCTGCTACCTCTTCTCAGGATTAAGTCTCCCCAAATGAGCATAACTAATCCTTGCTTGCCTACTTAATGCCTGTTCATTTTTTTTTCTCAGAGCATCTTTGAGAAAACTGTAGGTGCTGTTGCAGTTCTTAATTCAGCCCTTCAAGGCTGGAGGAGGGGAAAAATGAGTCTGAACAGCAGACAGTGATGCAGGAATTTCCTAAGCTTTGCTCCCAGGTCTGCAGAGTGCCAGATAATTCATTTTTTCAACTTGCTGCTGGAGGTCCTGCAGTTACCTTTCTCTGAGAAGGTGAAGCAATGTTTGCATGAGGCTTGTAAGGTGCTGAGTGATGCTGACAATGTTAGTTTGGGATTAGTCACTGCAGCAGGACCACTGGGATGGCAGAGCTGCAGCTCAGAGGATGAGCTTCTCTAAACCTCCAAAACTGGAGTGCTAAAAGTGAAAGCAGCAGAGGAAACGGGCTCTTTTCATGTGTTTATAGCATTTGCTATTATTCAAAACCTTGCCTCTCTCTGCTTCTGTGAAGAGCAGGGCACTGTGCTGTACAAGGCATAGGAGGCACTGTGAGCACATGGAGATGTCTGGGTTTAGACATAAAATATATAAATATATAAAATATAATTACACATATTTACTATAGCAACATTCTCCCTTAATATGGAGTTAAAAAAAACAATATGATAGTCCACAAGCACAAAAATATACCCCTAAAGATGCAAAGGAATTTAAACAAATTAATTGCATCAGAAATTGCTTTGCCATGGGTGAGACTGGAGAATGGAGTTTGGAGGTCCTTGAACCTGAACTGTTTCCTTGATTTCTGCTTCAAAGGAGGGTTTATTCTGCATGGTGACTGCTTCATGGTGTTTGGACTGTGTGATCTGTCAGTTGATCTTCACCTTGAGAAAAAAATCCGGAAAACCAAATCCCAACAAATGTCTGCACAATGACATAGGTTTTACTGTATCTCTTATTAGGAATGGAAAGTGAACTAACTGTTGGTTCCTGTGGGTCTGCTTCTGCCTTGATGATTTCTTAATATCTTTTGTTTCCTACAAAGGTTAATCTCCTTTAGCTACCCTGTGATATCTGGCCCCTTTCCACATGCACCTGCTTTTCTCAGCTGGGTCTTCAGCAGTGACCTTATAACTCCATAGACAAACATGATCATTGTTGATCTGTCAAATCCAATATCCCTTCTCTTAAATGTTAGATGGATTTATGTTATTGCTTTGGGAGGAAATAATCCGGACGGGAATTCATTTTGCAGGGAGGTCTTCTGGCTTGCTAAAGGGCTGTTGGTGGGATGAGTCACCTGTCTAACATCATCCCAGTTGGTTTGCTTCTTCATTTGTTCACACATCGATTTGTCTCTTGCACGTAGACAGAGAATCAAAGTCTGATCCTTCCATCTGAGATTTGGTAATCCTTGCTCGCAGCCAATGAAGGGCTGTCTCTGCCTAAGCAGTGCAATGTTTTCGTGCCTGAGGCTTCACAGTGCAATGCCTTTGCAGAGACAAGAGAGTAGACCAAGTCTGTTTGTCATTTGGACCCTGCTGCTTCTTTGGTTGCTTACAATAGCACTTTTAGAAGCCAGGAAAGTGAACAGTAGGGACAGCAAGTAAGAGTTAGCCCAGCCGAAAACCAACTGCAACTGGCAGTGCTGGAGGCTTCAGGAAATCACTGTATATGTATGACTGTGATCCCTGCTGTTCAGACCTCCAGAGCAGGGCCAGAAATGTAGATTAATGGCTGCTCTACTAAACATTATCACATGCTCTTCTTTCTAGGGGTGGGTAGAGTATACTGAGCTTAATGGAATAAAAATCCATTGCAGCAGAGTGACTGAAATGAAGTTTGTTAATGGAGGGACATTTAATGATACCTTCTATGGCTGTTTAGTCTGTAAAAAAGCATTTTCCAGCTGGCTGTGGCTCTGGCTTGGCTAGAAGAGGAATACACATGCATTCAGTGTCCAGGGTTTGTGAGCTCTTACTTGAGTAACTGGGCTGTGTGGGAACATCTATCTGGGAGCAGGATGTGTTGCTTGAGCTGCAGATCTGGTGGACCCCTTTTCCGGAGAATTTGATGCCACCTCTGGCACCTCCACTGCTCTTGTAGTTCCAGCAGCAACATTCACTGTTTCCTTTCAAACATGCCCTTTGAACATTTAGCTGAGGAGCAGAAACATCTTAATGTGACTAAGAGTTGCTGCTTGCTGACCATGCATTCAGCTCAGACAGTTGTTTCCCCTTCTGACCATAGAAAATAGCTGTGAATAAATCAAGATCAGCACTTCAAGCACTGCTCCTTTCATGGGTGTGTATGTGGAGACCAGCCAGCCCAATGGAGCCCAGCTCCATAATGGAGCTGCTACTCAATGCAGGAATATAAATATTAACAAATTCAATTTCTCAGAGTGATAGAAAATCAAAACTAGCTTGAGGTGAGGTTACTTCAGTTAACTGCAGAATTGTGAAAAGACACAGAGGCCCAGACAAAGTGGTGAGCTAATTATTTTCCTAAAGTGTTTACAATTTTCATGTATTTGTCCTGTAAAACCTCAGAATGATGTTGTCTTTATATGTATCTATTTATTTGTCATGTTGTTTGCACAAACCCTCTCTGTGCATATATTATGTGCTCTGATTTAGCCCAGGCAGGATGTGATGATATTTTTTCAACTGGTACGAAAGCAAATGGGTTGCTTTCAAGATGTGTGCATTTACTTTCTTAGAAACTGATCTCTTATTTTGTGATGTATATTTGCTCTAAGAGGCCAGAAGCAGGGTGCATTCTGAGTGCTTTGTACCCTATGAAGACTGAAGGCTGCTGCACTGGTGCATTGGGAAACCTCCTTGGATTTATTTGCAGCTGTTGGTGCAGAAATGAAGGATGTGGGTGCCTCTGTATTATGAATATTTAGAATAAACATCAAGCAAACAAATATATTTGCTCTTCCTTTTCCCTTTTCTTGATTCACCTCTTCCTCATGTGCCCAAGGAAAGGGAAACTGCTGGAAGCTACTGTTTACCTAAATGCAAATTATTGGAGACATCCAGTCGTCATTTAGCTGTCCTTTCTTTTGGATGCTTTGCAAACTGATGTTATGGGATGTCCTTGCCTTTGGGGAGAAGGAAAGCATGGTTTTCTTCCACAGTACTCCAAAGTTTCTTAGAATATTTTTATTCTGATATTCTCTGGGCACTTTCTTCCTTGAGGTTGTTTAGAAGCTCTAGGCAGATTTGTGACGTGTTTTTTGGTCATGGTCATTTTTAAAGGGATTATTTTGCCTTCTCTGACCTGATTAGAAGGGTAACTTTATTGCAGTCTTCTGTTAGCAGTGGGACTCTTTACAGGTTAGATAGATTGGGGGCCTGCATTGACCTGGAAAACAATTTGTTGTGAATCCCCCAAAGGAATGCTAAAATTTCACTAGTAAAGGCTGTTCTTTGCTCACCTCTGCAAGTTGTGAGTCATTAGGGATAGGCTCATTTTGTTGGGAGAATTTTTCCTGTGGTTAAAAATTCATCCTGCTAAATATTGCAAGGGAGGATACACTGATAAACTTGGAACATCCAGTAGCCACAAGTAAGCAACTTTTCCCAACTTTATGACAAATGAATACCACAGCGGGCTAGGATATATCTTCCATCTCTTTTTTCCTCTCCCAACCTGTCATGGAGAGCTGATCACTTGGAATGCTTGAAGTCCCCATGTTAAGAGCAGCAGAATTTAGAGTAGAACCTAAGCTTTTATAAAAGTGTTTTGAAAGAAGGTATATACTGGACAATAGCAGTTGGTCTCCTCCTTAGAAAAAGCGTAGCCCAGCTTTATGCAAGCTCAGTCAGAATATTGATTTGCTTTTTTTTTCCTTGTTTTTGTTATTTTAGCTGGAAAGGCAAAGCAGCTGTGTCAGCACAGTGGGAACATCCCAGTCTTAACCTCAGCCACCTCCCAGCATGTCTTTCTGCCTGTCTTGATGGCTTGTACCAGGTACAAGCATCAAAGGCAGAAAGCCCTTCTGTCTTGTTGATAAAAATACATGTATAGATTGACACATAAAAGTGCAGCAAGTGGCATTTATTCCACTATATTCTACACTTGCTGGCAGTACAGCCATTCAAAGCCAATGGCACTATCAATGTTTGCTGCGTTTTGAGTACAGATGTTTGCTGGTGGATCCTCCTCCACCAGATGCTTCTAAAAAACTGATACAATTTAAAAAACAAGTAATGAAAATATGTTTCCAATATTAAAAAAATCAACTTCGGAATCATTCCTTTAGCTGAATTTTTTTAAAGAATATATTTGGAGGGTGTAGTAAGTTTTGAGGGAGATTAATGTGGTACTGTAGAAAGAGCTGAAGTAAAGTTTGTAATTCTGCATGCTACAGTAGTGGGGAGATATTAGAGAAATAAATAAAACCAGTGGTGGTCAGTATAATTGGGAGGAGGATAAAAAATGGAGCTGTTTGAAAATTGTTATTTCTGTTAAAAAAGATGCAGCTGCTAAGTGGAATAAGGGGCTAAAAACAAAGACCTTAAGGGACTGAAGAATAATAACTTAAGAACAGCATGGAGCAAGCTCTGATATCTTAAGTTGGTGACCCCTGCTTGCGACTTTTGCTGTGGTCAGGAAAGATGAGCATCCTGGATTGCGATTCCCTAAGAATCAGGAATTATGTGATCTTCCACTGGTAGGAAGGGGCATATCTATACATAAGCCAAGGATTTTCCTGCTGTGATGTCACGAGTGACATGTGCAGGCAGATTGTTGTCTTCTGCAACAGGTACAGTCCCTTCCTGACACCCTTCCTTGTCCAGGTTCCTGAGGTCCCCTGGTGGTGATGAGAGCTTGGGATGAGAAAGGGCCATGAATCCCTGGGAGAAGATGGAGCACAGAAAGCCAGTTAAATACAGCACATGTGGGACAGACTTATGGCTGCACCCACATCCAGACTCCCTTCTTCCCAAATCCATCCTGCTCTACTCCCTGTCTCTGTTGGGAGCTGCATGTCCTTGGCTTTGTGGGGATTTTGAACAAGGAGGAGTGTTAGGGATGGGGACCTTCTGAGCTGGGATCCTGGCAGAGGGATGAGGTCTGGGATCAGGACAGAGCTTAGTTCAAAGCACATTTGGAGGAGGGCACCAAGCCCTCTTGGATGGGAAAGGGCTTGAGGGAAAGGAAAGCAGAACAGCTGGTTTTGGGGGTGAAACCTACCCTGCTGTAGTTTACATGGCTGCTTCCAATTACTGCTCCTGAAATTGGTCATTATCTTTCTGGAAGTGCACTTTTTGTGGATATTAAGTCAGGTTTTTTACTTTCACGAGGAGGGAATTACTTCAAAAGTCAAACACGTGCTCCTCTCGTGTGCAGCCTCAGTTATGGTTCCCCTCAGCCCCACGGCAACAGCAGGCACAGCCTACCTGCTACACCTCCTTTTTGGGCCACGGGCTGTCCTGAGAATCATAGCTTTTATTTCAAATTCCCCGTGTTTTGATTTTAGTTAGTTGAAATATAAATACAATTAGAGTTAGCAGAATACCTCTGACTTGAATTTTTGCCCTCTCATTTATGCTGGAGGCATTCTGCTTTAGGCAGCAGCTAAAATGGGATCCAAACTAAGAAAAAGCCCACAGGTCCTGGCACAAAACGCTGTTTCATGTTTAAAGAGAAGGGTTGAGTTATCAATGCTTTGTAGTGATGCCTGCTCAGCAGGGATGGTACACTGAAAATTGCAGCATACTTGGATCCTGTTCTGTATCCACAAAGAAAGCAAAAGGATTGAGGTCCAATTTGAAATGAGTGAGTAAATTTGTGGAATGCATTTTAAATTATACCTGGAGACTTGAAAAGAGCAGATTTTTTTTTTTTTTTTTTTTTTTTACTTCAAAAAACCAAGCAAACTCATCTATAAAAATGTAAGTTTTGAGTTTCTACATGCAGTTAGAGCTTTGCATACATAAGCATTTTTGTATAGTTTGAGGCTTGTGTTGTCTCTGGATACAAATTAAGTTATAAAAGCATGTAACAAGTTCCTAGAGGAAAGGCTGCTGCTTCTTCAGTGCTGCACTGTCACTGTACCTGCTTCCACAATATTTACAAACGGTGATTTAAGCAGGGATATCTCAGTTTTACTTGCTCTGCCTTTGCTGTTTTTACAGTCGTACGATTCAGGGCATAATTTTCTTATTCAGTTCAATTTGCATTGCTGCTATCTCCTTTTACAGCTATCTGTTTCCAGCTATGCCCGCTTGCTGCATTAGCCTGTAAATGCAGACATCAAGTACTGGAACTTCCCAGAGATTGATTTTATGGAACTTAACTGGAAATAAAATGATACCAATAAAATCTTTTTCTTACTTTGCCTTGACAAACTGCAGGTACACTCTGCCATGTATCTTATGAAGGGTTCTCCTTTAGTCTGTGAGTGGTCCCATTTTCCTAGAGAAAAGGGAAGAGGGGAATGCTGCTCATGGTATGTAGGGATACAGCAGAATCTGTAGCCCTGTAAATAGGAGACTATTGCTCTCAACTGGAGTCATAAACTCCTCCACTTTTTTTTTCCAATTACCAGCAGTTGCCATCATTTGAATGGTGGTAGCAGAGCTCTAGCCCAACAAAACTGTTTTAAAAATGAGAGAGAATAGTTTTTTTTCCTGATTCTTACTTCGAGTGGAAGAGGAGGGGATGAAAAAGAATCAGCACCTGGCACTGCTGAGCGTAGGAGGGCTCTGACCTTGGCAGAGTCGGTGCCTGAACTGAAAAGTCCCTGTAAGCACTGTAGAATTAGTTACACAGGAAATAGGTAGAGAGAGGATATGAAAGACTCTACCTGATGAGAGTGAAGCTCATGAGTATGAGCAATTGGAAACCTTGCCCTTTAATGGGGATTGCTGGAGTCTGAGAACAACACGGTAGGGAGGTAAATGTTGGCAGTCCCTTGGAATGGGGTAGGAGAGGCTATAGAGGAAGGGATACGTTTGAGTAGACTGGAAAACCAGACTGATTTGGGCACAAAAACTCTTCTTCAAGAAAAACTTGTTTGCAATAAAACCTCTTTTATTTGCTCATATTTTAGCTAATTATGCACCTTTCTTTTATGTTACTTTCTTTCCTTTGTCTCAGACTAAAGGTTATTTCCCCTCTTCTGTTTCAGATATCACCAAAATACATTTATTTGTCCTTGAGAAACAGTATTGTTGCTATTAATATAGCAGTAGCCATGTTCATAGGGTAATGAAATATCAGAAAAGTTCCAGTTTGCTGAGATAAAGAAATGTGATATATAAGAAAAGAGTAAAAGTATGGTGACATAGTTTCAGAGAAAAGAGCGTGATGAGAAGTTGGGGTGTAGTTCTTGATCTCCAGAGATTTTTTCTGATGATATTTTCTACATTGTCTCTGCACTAGAATATTTATTTTTTGCTATTGCCATTTTCCATTAAGAAATTCAAGATCAAATGTTGTTAAGACTGATGTTTCCTAAAAAACATGGAAGTAGTTGGACCGCCACTGAAGTTATGAACACCGACATTCCTGATGTAGTGGAGCTCCCCAGAAGTTCTGTGCTTGCTGGACAAGCTCCACTGCCCTTAGGTGCATTTTCGTCCTTGTGTCCAGCAAACTGGACTCATGGAGAATGCTGCTTCCAGGTTCTTTTCTAACACAGAGTCAGATGTGAACAAAAAATGGAGACAACAGCCTTGGGAGTCATTGAAGAACCCTTTCATGTTGATGGGAATTCCTCATCGACTTCCGTGGGGCAAATTCTGCATGGGTGGCAAGTGTTACTTTTCCTATCAAACCCTGGGATACATGATCATGTTCCCAGCTTGGATTTCAGCTCTGATGGAGGTGCTGGCCCATAGCTGGGGGATGCACCTCCAGTTTCTGAGCACATCTGGTGAGTGTCCCATGGGAGCTGGCAGAGCACAACCCCAGCTCTCCAGCAGCATCCCCTGGTACGTGGTTGCTGCCTCACATCCATTCTTTGCTGTCTGAGCTGGTTTCCCTTCAGAGCTTGGTTTCAAATACTGCTCAGTTGAAATGTAAGATGTAGACCCGAAATCAATCCTGCTGTAGTGCCTTTCTAATCAACTGGCTTCTGGCTTGCACTTTGCAATAGCTGCAGGGATTTTGTGAAACAGGTCTCTGAGTGGGCTTTCAGCAAAGAACGTGTCCATGGAGAGAGAGCATCTGCTGATTAATCTCAAATGTCCTTCCCAAAATTGGCTCCTTCCATCACCTCACTTGTGTCTGCCACCGAGTACATGAAAATAGTCTCATTAGACACATGAGAGGGCCAGTGCAAGTAGCACACTGAATTTATCTTTTCAGCAGAACAAAGAAGTATGTGATATTATCAACAACTAAACTATTTGTATCCTACTGCTCCATCATTGCAAGAGTACAGGATTTGGCTAAATAACCCAATTCAAAGTGCACACAACTGTGTGACCAGTGTAGAAAGGAAAGCTGAAGGGTGGAGAGTCCTCTTTTCTGAAAGTTTCATGAAAACTGATAGTTTTAAATTTTGCTGTCTAAAATTTAGACCTTATGATGGTGCATCTTAAAGTGATCCTAATATCAGAGATAAGCCTTTAGTTACCCACTTAGGAGGTCCCTGAACCTCCAAGAGAGGAAGATTCCTAGCCAGGAACATCTTCCCATTCCCTTGATGGATCTGCCTCATCAGCTACCATCAGGACTTAATTGCTTTTTCTGCTTGTATTAGGTAATGAGCATGTTTCTATGGTGCACAAAAATGGCAAGGCTTTAAACCATACAGGCTATTAAAATCAACTGCAAATCCGTTGTCTTCAGAATTACTTGTCCAATGGTTATAACAACTTCTCAGCAGCTATTGCAGGTGCATCCACTTGTAACACGGGCTGTTCCAAGTCCAAATCACTTTACTGGGCCTATTTGGGTGACTTGCAGGGAAATATGATTCTGGAAACCAAATCAATGCTGGGCTATTGAGAGGCTGGGACTTTAGGGCAGTGTTAATTCACATTGAGCAACCAAAGGGACAAGCACCCTACCATGGCCTCAAAAAGCTACCAAGGATTTTTGAAAGTTTGTCTCTGACATAAAATACAGTGGACTGAGGGGGCACCATGCATGAGCTGGATTCAGTATTATCCAAAATGCCCTTATCAGCATGATGGCATTTTACCAAACAATCATATTTAATAAGTTTTACTGCAGCTTATACTTGCTTATGTGGTCCCTTTGTTGGCTCTTTCTCTGAACAACAGTGGTGTCTCAAAATGAGCTGAATTAATTTTTTTTCCCCCTCCAGCAACAGCTATTCCACTTCTGCAGAAAAATTCCATTTTGTGAATTACTTAATCTGAAACAAAAGCTCAGGGAAAGTCCTTGAAATCACAGTACAGGTCAGGCAGGGGCCCTCAGCTGCTCATTTAGGGACAAATAGTAAGTAGCAGGTGCTGAAAATGCTCAGCAGGGAGAAACTTGTTTGTGGAAGGAAGTTATTTCAGAAGAGTGACAGCACACCTGTGCTTACTATTTACCTGTTTTTACATAAAAACAACTCCAAATTGGAACTGATGCCCCAAGAATCTGCTCAGAGCTCTAGATGCTAGAGTTCCAAATATTCTTGCTTTTGAAAATCCATCCATTTGTACCAGGGGGGAAGGAACTCACAAGGGAGCCATTGAGCTGATGCTTAGCCTGTTGGTGCCGAAACAATGGGAATTTTGTACACAGGGTGGTGAGAGAAGGTGTTCACAGCAAGGAGAAGCCCATGTGCTCAGGGTTCATCTCACTGTGCCTTGGTTCCTCTCTCCATAGTCTTTGTTTTCAAGTAGGTTTTCAGTGAGGTTGTTGCAGGGAACTGTCTGCATCACTTTTTGTTGTACAAACGGTGTGGCAAAGTTGCTCTCAGTCCCTGATCTGAAGGGGGAGACAAGTCCCAGTCCAACCAGATGAATTTTATTCCCACCTATTTGGGATTTATCTCTTTATTACCTTTTCATTAGCTTCTTTTTTTCCTGATGGCACTTCCTGCTTGTCAGTGGTTTAGATTGGGGCCAGGAGCACATCTTTATGGGTTGGACATTTGGATGTTGCTGGGGTTTTTTACTGAGCCTTTACCAGCATAAAGTCTGTCTCTCTACAGCTAGGCTGTAGGATATGATTTAGGTTAAAAATTAAGCTAGTCTTCCATTTGAATAGGAACTTTTTTATTATATATTTAGCTGATAACTGTTTGTGTTAGCTTCCTTCCTTTCTTTCTTCTCCATCCTACCAGAGGTTCCACTGGCAGGCTCATACCCAACAGCTGAATGCAGACGTAGCAATAATTTCAGAGCAATTCCAATGCATAGAAAGCACTTCTATTTGAGGAAAACCAAGGAGATGGAACAAGAGAGTGCAAAACTATTCTGAGTTATTCTCTGTATTTCAGTGTTGTGTTTTCCTTTTCTGTCCCATCAGTTGGTGGTACAGTGCCTCCTGAGGCACCTGTGAGGTGGTAGGTCAAAGCAAAGGCCAAGAATATACAGACATTTTTGTCTTCATTTGACCTGTTTTCAGTGTCTTCTCAGAGCCTTGCTCTATGGTCATTGTTTCCAGTCCATTTTTCTGTACAAATTCTTTGTCCTTCAACTTTGGTGCCAGTACCTGAGGCAACCATCTGGGATTAGGAGAAGGACTTTAATTGGCTGGTTTTCTATCAGCTTAAGAAAGAGATGATATTTTTATCATCAGGCCAGCAACAATGCTCTGGCAGTTATCAAGTGCTATAGACTGACAAGCTGGTTCTCATTAGAATCCCAGCCCCCTCCATCTCCACCCTCCCCCGTGCAAAGGGGAAAGCTGGGGAAGCTGAAGCATCCTGATTTTCCAGACGACAGTGCTCCCAAGCCTCGCAGGGAGCTGCAAGTGGATCTGATCCCAGCTGTGTTTGGCTCCCCTCTGTTTGCAGAGGTTGACCCAGGAGGTGGCTCCTTCCTCTGGAGGAATATGTCCCTTCCAGAGTGACCCACAAACACGGGAGCTGCCTCAGACCCCCTGAGCTCACAAGGAACAAAAATTATAGTAAAACATATTAATATGCCAAGAGTTCAAGCCACTGGGGTGCATGTTGGCAGAGCCATAAAGCAGATAATGAAGTTCAAAGTGCTCCCAGTTATTTACAAATATCACGTTGTTTTACAGAATAAATGACTTTATGGTGTTTTTATACAGAAAAGGAGACAGGGGACAGGTCCTCAGCTGCCTTTCCTGAGGCATCCTGACCATAATCCAGCTCTCCTGCAGGGTTCTGAATAGCAAACCAGATATGGGTGAGGGAGGAAAGGGAAGGATATCCATTAAGGAAAGAGATTCAAAGACACTTTCTTTTTCTTCTTCAACAAAGATAAATGAAATGTCCTTTTTGTTGAGATGTCACCTTTTCTTTTGATTGAGCCAGGCCCATCTAATACTGAGGTTTACCAATTCTGCCTGCAAACTTTCAGTGCAGCTTGAAATCATACCCTTTCCAAGCAAGTCAAAACCATCTTTAGAGAGAAAGGGTAAAAATGGCTTTACAGCTGGTTTTAGTGCTTTTTTGAGCCATAGATCTGATGCATGTTTTCTTATTAATATATAATCCCAGCAATTCTCCCCCAGCATAACTCAAATCTTTTTCTCCCATGAGATGTATACTTGGTACTAACCTACAGCATTAAATTCTCCTGTCCTGTGGCATTTTCATCCATTGCTTTTTTGTTACTGTGTGCGTGTGTCTGATTGACAGAATTACTAATCCATTATAATCATATTTTCGTAATTAGTCCCACTGAGCCTCAGATGCCTGCACACAAGCACAGGTAAACTACAGCCTGCCACAATATGTTTTTACTTACTGACAGCTCAGTGTGAAGGAAATGTCTGTCTAGTTCCTGCCATGGTTATTAGAGATGCAGTTTTTCCCCCCTTTTACGTTTTCTTTTACTTGCTCACTTTTTTTCCCCCAAGTCTCTGTTAATGTAGATTCTTTGTCGATTATAAATCACAATTAACAACTTCTAATCCTTAAGAATATCAGGAAATATTGGAGATTGGAACTTCAAAGTCAGTTTTGAACAAAAACACATGGAAATGCATCAATTATTCACCAGGTAAAGCCTGAGCAGACATAGATGCCAATACCTGTTTGCCTGATGGAGGAAAGATTGCCAAAGCTTTCAGATTTGTCTTTTTGCATCTTTCACATCTTTTCATTATGGTTGTGTTCTACATGCCATGAAAACTTGTGTCCCATCCAGCCTTTTTCAGTCTTGGATGACTTTGGGGCATCCACTCCTTGCTTGGCACCTCATTCTAGGTTTGGTTCTGCCACTGGTCTGGGAAGAGCATTGGGAGAGCCCAGCAGAATCCACCTGAAGGGCTCTTTATCAGCAAACACTATCTCACTCTCCACAGACTTCCTGCCATTCCCTGCTCTTTGCTCTGTTGCTCTGAACTTTTCACTCACCTGGACTACTCTGTGACTTCACTGTTGGTTTCAACAACTTTCTGAAGTTTATTTCTAACAAGATTAGTGTAAATCTCAGATACTTCTTAAACTATTATCTTTTAAATTAAAAGGCCAAACAAAAAAAAAAAGTGTAATAACAGACAAATAAGATAATAAAAGAAATCTGCTAAAGATGACAGTTTGGGTTGGCCACAACTATAACTATTTAGAATATTCTATCCATCTCCCATGCAAAAGGTTTGTGAAAGTTCATCTTGCTTCATCCTGCCCTAATGTTTCTACCCCCTGTACCAAACTTTTTCCCCAACAACTCAAGAGCTTCAGACATTAAACCTGATCACCTTATCTGCCCTGCAAGATCTTGATTAGGATGGAGGGCTGCAGTCCCTAGGCAGCAGGAAATGAGACATCCAATGCATTCACTGATAAAAAGATAAATCGCTGCTGCAGGTATCATCAGGAGTTACCTGACTGCAGGAGAAGCTGAGGTCCAGAGGCGAGCAGCAAGGACTTTACATGTGAAAATCAGCCATCTTCTTAATTACTGCTGTCATTAATCACCTGCATGTGTCATACGCTCTGTTCTGATCACATGGTGGATAAGTTGTATGGCAGGAAAGGTAACCTAGAAAGGCTGTGTCTACCTCTGTTTCTGGCCAGCTCTACTGGTCAGAATTCCAGACATAACCTCCTGCTACATCTGTAACCCTTAGGCTGCTGAAAGTGGAAGATGAGTTTCCATTTTATTTTCTGTCCTTGGCCTTCCTGGTGCTCACAGCTGCCAGGGTACCCTTTATCTAAATCTCCTCCTGGTGAGAGGTTCCAAATCCCCAGCTCTCAGAAGCCAGTGTTAGATGGTGGAGGGCTCATGTGAGACTGTCCTCTAAGTGCTCTTGGCTGCTGCATCTGCTCCTTGAGCTGCTTGTCACTCCTGTATAGGCAGAGTACGTGAGTCGAGCACACCAGTGATACCAGTACTCTAAGTACCAGTACTTGCTGGGGGTGTTGGGAGAAGGGCACCTTTTTTCCTGCCTCCCTTAAACAAGGCAAGGGAGAGGACTTCTCTCCAATTCCCACATCCCCTTATTATTGTGGTATCAGAGATCATATCTTCCATCATCCAACTCCCAGGAGCAACTTTATGTGCTTTATGACGAGCACATGCTTGTGTGAAGCCTAAGTAATGAGTAAGTGCTGTGCTGAGCTGGGCAGCACCGAGCACTGCAGGACTTCTGCTGACACATTCATTTCCAGTGAGGCACAGGGGACTCCGGGTGAGACAAATCCCTCATTAGGAGACTCCTTCTGTAGAGCTGCTCAGTGCTAATTCCCTCAGCCACAGAAGTCTGGGGTTTTTTTTTGTATTGGGTTTGCATGGTAAGGTTTTTGTAGTGAGAGGATTCTACAGAAATGGCTTCTGTCAGGAGCTGCTAGAAACTACAGAGCCAATGCCAGCTCATTCCAAGATGGACACACCACTGGCAAAGGCTGAGCCTATCAATGACAATGGTAGTGTTATCCCCTCTGGGATAACCACAAAGAAGAAGGGAAAAGACCTGTGCAGTTGCAACTGGGAGAGAGGAGTAAGGGAAAGGCTCAGCCCACAAACCTTTCATTGTATTTTCTCTCCCTTGTTCAGCTGAGCAAGGGAGTGATCAAAGAGCTTTGGTGGGCACCCAGTGTCCTGCCAGGGTCAACCCATCACAGTTTTACAATCTTGTTGCTTAAATGGTGTGCTTTATGCTCTCTCTGGTGGCCTTAGGGTTTGTGCTGGGCTGTCTAGCTGGAGCAGAAGAACCTCTGGGTGCCTGGCCAGCATCCTGTCTTTGTATTGGGACAGATGCAACACACAAATAACAGGAAATAAAACTTCCCTCTCCAGCACTTTGTGGTCAGAGCACACCCAGAGCATTCAGGCTGAGGATCTGCTAATACAGCTTTTTGTGTGACTGGAGCTCCAGCTGTAACACTATGAGAGATGTTTAAGTGAAAAGGATGCTGGCTCTGATCTTGGAAGTCACATGTCTGATATATGGCTTTCTGTGCCTTTATGACCTGGTTTTTGCCTTCTGGCCTCACTGTGACACAGGGGTTGAACCTGCAGTTGCCACAGGTTTCTATAACAGACTGTGTGGTCTGGCATCCCCAGAGCTACCAGGCTTTGTTCTGGCATAAGAAAGATTTTTCTCATGCTTAATACAGATTGACTGGCATAGTTTCTAATTTAAATTTCAAAAAGAACAAACAACATCGAATGTTTCTCTATCACTAGACATTCTTGAAAACTGTAGGAGAATGGAATGGAGAGCTTAGGCTTTTGGCATATGGTGCCTGGCAGTTGAAAAGCAGATATCTTAGAGCATGAGATGCTTATGACTATGAGATGCTCATGAAGACCCTGTGCCAGGGTCTTCACTGCTGCTGATCTCATCCCTGGGGGAGATGGTCTGACACTCTCCAGGGGCAGTGCATGGCTAAGATATGTAAAATAGTACTGAAGAAATAGGAAAGCAGCATTTTGGCTTTTCTAAGGTTAGTATTGGACAACAAAACCTGTACTAGTGTTTGATGGAAAACTCAGGCCTTGAAGCCTCTCATGAATAAATTCATTAGCAAACCCTTTAAAAAGGTCTAACTCAATTTTCCTTTCCATTACCCCCAAAATGGATTCTAGCAGAAAGCCAGTTAAGAGGAACAAGGAGGGCAAAACCTGATCAGAACCTGCCAGTATCTTTTCTCTCGGTCAGATGGGAGGTGAGGCTGTGCATGTGACAGGAGATGATTGTGTCCCGCTCTACCTGTACTCACAGATTCAGAGCACAGGAAAGGGCTACTCAGGGAACAGCCACTGCCCTGATGGTCTCTCCAATTCCATGTGATGATGTGGAGTAAGACCAGGATTGAACATATGAGCTGGCAGCATTGCTTCTGCTCTCTCCTTGTTGGTAACAAGCATTTTACCAGTAATAACATGTTCATGGGGAAACAAAAGGTATGTTCTAATGTTTTTCATTGGCATATAGCATAGACTTCCAAGCAAAGTAGGAACCCAAATTCATTTCAGTGACTGGAGTCAGGACTCCCTTATCTATAATACAGAATCACAACGGAAAATTCTCCATGAAGCAAAATGTGGAAGTGTAACTTGCAGTATAGTGCATTTCCATGGGCTGTGTGGGCACACAGGCGTAGGTAGGTATTCCTTTCCCTCACCCCAAGGTTGTGGCAGCAAATCTTTCCACCTGCTGTGGCAAAGTCACAAATGGCTGATCTTTTGAGGAGAGTTCAGCTGGAGGTTATATCAGTAGGTCTGTTAGGTACTGAATAATGTATCCTGGCAGCAGTGTTTCAGACAGTGACACAAATGTGACATTTGCCTGCATCATGTCTTTTTTCATCTGCTTCCCTTAGATCAAGGAGGTTTTAAATCTCTCTGGTGTTTTGGATGAGTGGTCATCTGTGGAAAGAGAGCCAGTTGAAGGTGAAATGGCTCAGACAGTTGCATCAAAACATCCTCAGAGAAACAAACAGTTCCTGAATGTGAACATGGTCCTCTCCCCAACAGCTCATATGTGATGTGCAGCCACGAAACGAAACATTCCAGGAAATAAAAGCACTATGACATGATGCACACTGCTGCTTGTTTGAGGACTTTGAGGAACACCTGCCTGTCATGACCATATGATTCTCCTTGAAAATGTTTGGGATAACTATGGACTTAATAGAATCAGGTCTGCAGCTTCAAGTGCTACAGAGGAAATAACTCTTATGATTGATGAGCTTGCCACATAACTTCTTGGGGAGGCTGGTAACTAAAACCTTAGTTTGTTCTGAGGTTGAGAAAAGAATCATGAAGGGGAATATGTACAGCCAAAATACCCTGACCATGTGTAATTTATGTTTAATTAAATTTAATGCTTAGCAGTCCCTCAGAGCATTTTGAGTACTATATGTATGTTCACCTTGGTACTACAGGCAATAATACTTCTGTGCCAGAGGCAATGAAATTTGTTCTTGGTAAAATTGGGTCAGCATCAGGATTTTGCATGGTTCAGCCCATCATCTTTTGGTGAAACTTCAGGGAAACTAGATTCCACAATCTTGTCCTCAGGGCAGCTGGCCTTGCTTTCTGCCAGGGAGTTCCTGCTGAGGACCACCTCAGAATTTATTCAGGCTTCTGTCTTCTGCAGAGAAAGAAAAAGGGATTGTTCCCCTGTGAACTAATGGGAGCTTGGTCTTCACAAATCCTTGACTTGCCACCCTGAGTCAGGCTACCCCAATCGTCAGCCTCAAGAGGCATCTCTTGAAGTCTTTTCCCTTCCTTCTCTAAACACCTTAAAATCATCTTTTTTGCATGTCTGATGCCCTAACACTGCCCACCATTTTTCATAAAAATTATGTTTGCATGCTAATAGATGTGAAGATGGGAGAGTTCAGTGAATTACTTCCTCCTTGGAGAGGATTACCCATGCAGGGGCACTCTAGAAAGTTCTATAGGAAAATACCTTGTATGGTTGTTTTTTAACTGCTCTTCAGAGCAGAATAGTGCTGGGCTGTTCTGTTGCTTGAGATGACAAACAGAAAATGAACAGACAAACCAAGTAATGGTGATTTGATCAGATGAAATCTACTGTGAATAAACTTCCCAAAGTGGAGACTCTACCTGAGCTGCACGTTTGTCAGCCTGTCAGTTTATCTCCCACCCCTCATGCCTGAGTGCTGCTTCAATTGCTTCAATTTGACTGATTTACATGAACAGGAGGAAATAGGGGTGAAAAAGTAGGTATCTGCCTCTTCATCAAAGTGTGGGAACTGGGGAAGCAGAGCAGTGCACAGAGCAATTCCCAGAACCACAGCCTCTGAGGGATAATTATAAAGAAGACCTAATGCATTGCAGAAAGACTAATTGTAATAAATTGGCCAAGGAACTTAAAACTTTGGTTGTGCATTGCAGCAAAACAAAAATTAATTCCTGAGAGCAGATAAGGGCCCAGGTTGGCAGGAGGTTAATGTAATTGGCTCTGGGTGAGACCAGACAGCGCTGGCATCTCAGTGCCTTGGCATTTGAGGGGGTGACGAAGGAATGAGAGCCTGCCCTGCCAGCCACAGTACTGGAACTGATGGGATTTGGTGCATGGTAAAGCAGCAAAGATCGTGCAGTGTGGCCTCTGGATGATCACAGAACAAGTGAGCAAATGTAGATAATTGCACAGCGAGAGCCATGGCAAAGGAAAGGCCAACGAGGCCTCAAGCTGGGAGAATCAGAATAGGCTCTAGATACAGGAAATATGGGATTGTTGGCTGAAAAATGGGAC
The DNA here is from genome assembly GCF_022539395.1 of Myiozetetes cayanensis. Classification (NCBI taxonomy): domain Eukaryota; kingdom Metazoa; phylum Chordata; class Aves; order Passeriformes; family Tyrannidae; genus Myiozetetes; species Myiozetetes cayanensis. Next base: position 9,435,661 of record NW_026087378.1, on the reverse strand, counting down.
CCCACCTGGACTGGGAGGATTGCAGGCGTCAGGCTTTGTCTTGTCCAGTTGTTAGTAAAATAGATTAGCAAGGAGAAACTGGAGCATGGGCTGGAGATGCTCTTATAATATGTTGGTTTAGATTTTTCTTTTGTTTAGTTGGGGTTTTTTGTGCTTGTTTTTGTTTGGTTGGTTTGGGTTTTGTTTGTGTGTTTTGGGGTGTTTTGTTTGATTGGTTGTTTTTTTTTTTAACTGTAGCTACTATATCCTTCCACAGGAATGGGACTAAATGCTGAAGTAAGAAAGGTGGAGGCATTGGTTCCAGTTTGCTGAAAGGGCTGCACTTAAGGCAGTCTGAATTAGTTTACTACTGGGGAAGATGATCTGGAGAAATCCATATAATTTAAAACATTTTAAATGTTTTAAATTGTGGTGGAGATGTGTGGATTTTCACGCTTTACAAGCCCTCAAAGAATTATATGTCACAACCATTTTCAAGGAAATCATAATGGGTGGACTGAATACAGCAGTTCAGATTTGCCAGTGGAGTAAAAGCATCTCTTGCACTGATGCAGTCCTGCCTTGTGGGCTGCAGCTCCCTACATCACCCTTGCCTCTCCTGAATCTCTACATTGGGTTAGATCCCCTACAGTAGACAGAGCTCTGGGACCCTCCTTATTGGTCTCAGTTGATCCATGGAAGAGCTGATGTGCTGGCTGGCAATGGGATACACCAATTTCTGCAGCTTTTCATATCTAGTTAGCTAAAAAAATATGAAATGTGCATTTAGTTAATTCTTTCTCTTAGTGTACCTTCAGTAGTCTCCCTGAGGGCTGAAACCTGCTTTGTCTGCAGAGGAGGAGTCACACAGGAGCCAAATGTTTCAGGAAAGTCAGCACTTACACCTTGTGGGGGTAAAGGTCACACCCTGATAGCTGTTCAGATGCTGGGCTGGGTTCTTCTTTCCTGGCTAACGTCGGCAAAAGGGATTTGGAACCTTTATAGCTGAGGTTGGTTGACCTCTTTATGTACAACTGATTTGTTTATTACCAGATGTTGGGAACAATTTGTCTCTGGATAACTGCTGATATTTGTTCCTGATGGTGGGGATGCTTGTTTGTGTAGTATCTGTGTTGGAATTGCTGACTTCTTACTCTTCACATACATATGTTGTATACATGCATCGCTTCGGAAGGAGCCTCAGGAAATTGTATTTGAAATGGATGTATTATTCCTAAACTTGTCCTGGTTAACTCTGGGGAGAATGTGGTACACAGACCAGGAACAATAGAGGCAATTTCATTAACTGCACTGGCTTCATGGGAGACAGAGTGGACCTCTGAGTCTGCTTGCAAAGAGTAATGTAGATTATCATTTCATTTTTAACTGGAAAGCAAAGGCTAGTTATTCCACTTGAGCTATTGCATAAGGAGTACCATTTGGAGAAAACCCTCAGGATTGCTGCATGCTACATAAGACCCAGCAGTTCCCCTGGATGACTGCTTTCTGTCTCAATTTCCCTGTCCAGATGGTCTCTGTGCAGGATGGGACTCAGTCCTGTCTCAGGCCATATCATACTTGAGAGCAGCTCTGTGCTGGGAGGGATGTCACCGCTCTCCTGGCACTCTCGCTGCTGGACACTCTTCCTGGAGACCTGAACTCAGGCAGCTGATACAGAAGATCCACAGACTCCAAACACTGCTTTTCCCTTTCATCCTGCTACTGCAGAGCTAACAGACGGGTGCACTAATCTGGTGTGCAGATGTCTGGGTTGCCTGAGAAGAGCTTTTCACCCTCAGTAATTCAGAGATGTATTTCTAATAAGATATGTGACAAACTGTTACAACCTGACAGTTCTTCACAGACATAGAAAAATGCCAATACCATGTGTTTAAAAAAGAAAAAAAAATAAGTATTCAGTGGTCCAGTAACTTTCCAGACTACTCAGTGGTATGAAATGCTTCTGTACATAAAACAGTAGGAACTTTTCTGTTATAAGTATATTTACAATGCACACCTCCTGGGTAGTTCTTAAATGTGTGAACATTACACTGGCATTTCCTCTTTAAAAATTGTCATTTTATTGCTTTATCTATCTAGAGGAGAACAGAAATTATCCTTTAATTACAATGAATTTAATGGTATTGGTTATGCAGCATTTTAGTTCACACACAGCATGACTAAGCTTAGTCCTATCACGCATCATTGATTCATCTTTTCATCCTGGAGCGCTGAATCCTTCCTAAGTCTTTGCTAAAAGCAGGTAAAGGACTGTAAGCTGATGATGTTCAGACTACCTTAGTCAAAGATTATCAAAATGGGACTACTGAGAGGTATGGGCAAGGTAGGTTGTTCTAGTACTTTTTTATGCTACTTCTGAAAAGGAAGAGGAAAGCACAGGAATAAAAAGCCTGTCATTATCAAAACACAACACTGTAACATGAAGAGGTGGAGTAATTTATCTTTAAGTAACAGGCTGACCTATTCAGAACTGTAATTTTAAATGTAAGACTAACCTTTGAAAATAGATCAAGTGATATAAATTATTAAGGAACAGACATTTGTCAGATAGATGGTCTCTATTAGTAATTTTATGCATGAATGGTTATCTTCAAAGGTAGACTTGCTGTCTGCTGAGAAAGAGAGTGCAAAAGAAGGTTACCTTACACTGACGTATAAGACTGACTTTAAATCAGTGTTTTTGTAATCCAATAAAAAGAAAAGCTGAAGCAGGGTTGTCTTGCTACCCAGACCGTGCAGCTCTTGAATGTTTTTGCTGGGAGTGAAAACTCCTGGTAATGTTGCCGATGTTCCTAAAATTTGAGAGTGGCTGCATCCAAACTGGGTGCCACTGGGATGTCTCAGCCTCTGGGCAAAGGGGAGTCAAAACCCAGAGACCCCTGATGGGAAGCAGTGCCTGTTTTGTGCAACAGCTCCTTTGGAGGGCTGGGTGTGAATCCTCTTTGGAGAGGAAAACTGCAGGTCCCTTTTTTTCCTGCCAGTATTCAAGAGCAATGTCTTATAAGGGATTAGTGTCTGTTACTCTGATGTTTGGCCCACATCTTGAACATGGAAAGGGAGAAGAAAAAGCAAGTGGTCAAGCTATTTGTGCAAAAAGCTTTTCCATCACCTAATCTCTCAGGGGTTTTGTTTTTTTTTTTTTCCTTTCACAAATTTCTCTTTTCATGAGTTTTCCTCTGCTTTGTTTGCTTGTTTATTTTATATGCAAACTACTTCAATGCCCTTGTGAACTTGTGATCCAAGTAGTGCAGTGCACTTAATGCAAAACTAGATTTGAATTGTTTTGAGAAGCTGTTGGTAGGAGACTGTGACCATAAACTTGATTTTTCCCATCCTCCATCGTTTGTATATGTTTGGCATGGAAAAGTAAGAGAGCAAACATAAATTTAAGCTATTTATTCATAGCCTCTTTGCTCCTGTAAACAAAAGCAACTTCACTTTTTTCTCATTTTCCTTCTGTCTGCAGCTTTTGTTAAGTCTTGTCTTCCAGTCACGGATGCTGCTATTGCTCTGCTTTTGAATGGGTTGTGCACAGAGGGTATTACAGCCCTTCCTCCATCCTTTAGTCTCTCTGGAGGCTGTAGCACTTCAGGAGAAGTTGTGTGCACACTGAAGCATGTCCCTGTCGAATGGGACTTGTACTCACGCAGTCCCTGCATTGATGATTTTGCACAGTGATTCTTAGCCTTTGTCTTGCCTCTACAGCATAATATGATGTATTTGATCTCCTCTGACATCTTTATTCACTGAAAAGTTGAACTGGGGATAATCTACAATGTTTGGTGTCTGCAATTCTCCTAGACCTGAATTAAGGCCCCGAGACTAAGGTTTCTAAGGGAATTGGAATTTATGACCCTTTTGACAATATCTCTGAAGAGATTTATTTTCTGAATCCTATTTTATTCAACTCCACTTGAGCAATTGACAGGGAAAAATTGAAATATAAACAATTACTCCAGTGTGTGTAATCCTACTGACTTCTCTCTTTTCCTCTTTTATCTTCATCTAATTCGTTGCTGTGCCAGGATGAATGGTTTATGGTTAAAGCACTGCAGTGGGATGCAAATGATGCAAGCTTACATTTCCAGATATGTCAAAGGCTTCCTCTATGACTACAATTAATAGTTCTGTGATCTCTGCATGTACTTTTAGATACAAAAGGTATCTAAAAATATGACCTTTCCTCACATTCTCTTTGTCTTTTTTAGACATTCAAAACCAGACTCTGGGTATTTGAACCTCCTTCGCTTTGTTTCTTTGAACAAAACGCCTCCTGTCTGTATTGAAAAGTGATACAGGTTAACACTTTGAACAAGCGAAAAAGAAAAGCATTTGGTGTACTAATTTCAGGAGCAACTGTTTTCAGCAGCCTGGAACCTTTCTGCTGTGTATTGATGTTTCAATTTGTACAGAGTAGCAGCTGCCCTTAATGATAAAGAAAAGCAACTGCTCTGCTCTGTGATGATTTGACATGGCAGCAGAAGTCTTGCGGAATGTGACATGACAACTTGAAATACGTGATACACAGACACGATGCCACAGACGTGCCATGAAATAACACAAATTACTAAAAATTACAGAAAGAGAAAACATCTTCAGAGCAAAAATATTGAGACAAAAAATTGTCACTTATCACATCTGAGTTGGAGGGGAATATGGCAGTTTATGTGATTCCTACTGGAAACAGCTTGGTTTAAATGGTCCTTTTTAATTGGAATTTAGCAAATCAACACAGTCATTAGTAGACTTCAACTTGTCATATACAAAAGAAAGATGGTTTTCCAGCATCTGCAAGGCTTTTTAGTGCAAACTCTTTCTTACTATGAACACATGTATGACCACACTCAAGAGGCCATGGAGGCCCTGCCCATATTAATGGTAGTGCATCTCAGTGGGGACACATCTGTAGAGCAAAACGGTGCTGCAGCTTCAGCCCTCACACTCTACACACATTTCAGAGGATTTATTTTGGGTAGCTGTAGCCTGACTGGTTGGCTGGAGGGCAGTAGGTGAGCTCCTGGAGTGTATCTTCCAGTCTAACTTTATCCCAAAATAAAATGGGGTACACCAAGCACAGGCTGTTTGTACTCCAAAGCCCAGAGAAAGGAGATAATCATAAGAGCGTTTTCAAAAGCACACCCTGGTCCACAGTGAAGCACTTAAACATGCATGTCCAAAGACATCTGGGCTCTCTGAGTGCTTCCAAAAGATGAACCAAATTGTTTATTCAAACAATCAGATTAATCCTGCTTGGAGGTAAGAGAATTATCATTGTGCTGATTAGAGCTGGATCGGTCGTTGATCCTTTCATCCAGGAACTTCCCTCATCCGATTGGGCTTTACTGGTTCAAACAAAATGGAAATTGTTTCTGAGTCATCTGAGATGCTGGGTAATGGAAGAGCCAAAGCCTGACCTCTTTGTATCATTTCCATTGCAAAGAGTTTCAGTGTAATTCCTTAAACATTGTGCTGGACAAATCTTTATGCCAATAGCTACTCTGAACTTCCTTCCTCCCTTCCTGCTCTCTTCAGCCTCCTCTTTCTGTAGGAGGAGAGAGACTGTGCCTCATTCTTCTGTGAAGGCTTCTGCTGAACAAAAGCAATTGACTCTGAAAGTCATGCTCTGACATCAAACCTTCAGACTTTTCAAAGCATTGCTCAGGGTTTTAGATGTGAGTCTCCTATTGAATTTAATTGGAGCTGTGCAGCTGCACCAAAGCTTTCAGGATGCAGACCCTGAAATATTCATGTTGCCTTTCTCATTTTCCTTTCTCTCAGTCACGTTTGTTAAAGTTTAAAGGAAGTGGCTTCCAGTTCTTGTAGGTGCAAATTTGTGCTTGCATAGTCTATGAAGGTATTAGCATTTAGACACTGAACACCCTTGATTTGTATGCACCAGTCACTTGGTAAACAGCTGAAGTGGTTGAATTTATGCTGTCAGTTAATTCTGACTCCTAAAATGGATTCCAGTTTTTGAAAGTCCTATCAGATCTCTGCTCTCCCCTTACTTGCACGTAAGATGATTTTGAGCCTAGCATTTTAACATTTCCCATGTCTAGACAGAAGGTTTCGGTTGCTGGTTGGTTTGCTCTCAGTTTTGCAGGATCCCAAGGTGGTCCAAGGTAGCTTTCCTTTCAGAAGGAGAACATGGCATGAGAAAAGTAGGGTATTAGAATTTGGACATACTCCCTCAGTTTGTGTAGCACCCTTGGACAGGAGGTCTGGGGGCAGGACTTGTCTTTCTGAGATGGGTTTGTTTGGTGTCTGACAGAATCATAGAATATCCTGAGTTGGAAGGGACCCACAAGAATCTCTGAGGTCCACCTCCTGGCCCTGGAGAAGACACCCCAAGAATCCCACTGTGTCTTTGAGAGCATTGTCCAAATGTTCCTGCTAAAAGAAGTGGGAGTGTTTCTGTTTACAGGGAAAAGCCCAGAGAAAACAGCAAGAATGTAGTTTTGTAATCTCTACCTCTGCTGATTTGCTGCATAAGCTTGGTTTGGTAACGTGTTGTCATCTCAGTCTGCCATCAGTAAATGTGTAGATGGATAAAAGTAAGAATAATGAAGGGCTATCTGTGCCAAAGCTGACTTTTTCATGGCACTCTCCATTTTCCAGAGTTGCTGTTATTCCAAGCATGTGAGTTCCTGTGCTTCATAATTTCCTGCCTGTTGCTGTGCTGATGAACTGGCCACATGCACGGCCCTAATCTTTTGCAAACACAGAGTGAAATGCTTTGTCTTGAAATAGATAAAGGCAAACTGGCTGATAAGCAGGAAATCAGAAGTTCTGATCCCTCATTTGTTTGTAATTGCAAGTCCACACCCATAATTAATGTTTCTGGGCTGACCTGAAGCCAGCAGAAGCAAAGGATGTTAGGAGAACTTGTTGTACTTGGGTTAGTTGTCATCAGGCTTTGTAAAATCTCTTGCATGAGCAGACTTCAGAAACACTGCTTTATCCTTCAGACTGGGAAAGATTTGCTTCATCAGCAAGGTGCTGCTATTTTAGCTGCCTCCCTTTCTAATTGAATTTAGAATATAACAGAATCATTGCTAGCAGCACTGCAAACCTCCCCCAATTTGCTTTGGATAATTTTGTCTCGCTGCTGCAGGGTTTTCTGCATCGTGGTGGGAATACCCAGGGAAAAATGCAAATCGTGACATTGAATTACTTAGCTCTCCTCAACAGCCGACAAGATCTGAGAACATTCCCCGTGTCTATCTCCGACTGCTTCTGATTTCACTTGTTGCCATGTGTTTAGATTGGCAATTGTTTTGTATAGCTAGACCTGTAGTGTTAATATCCTGCTTTGATAATATTATTCTTCAGGAATATTAATGAGTGGCTTTTGTATGTGGCATCTTTAAAACCTTCCACTGCTGGCATGCTCCTTTTTAATATTTTTTTAAATGGTGAAAGAGCACTGCTGAGGGCCCCTTGGGTAAATAGTGTTTAAAGTAGCCCATGCATTTTAATTAGCAAAGAAATACATAGATAAAGATGAAAGATTGGTTTTCCTGAGGCAAATCATGAGAACATCAGGCCCACAGGTAGCTTGGTTTAAATCCAGAGAGATTACATTTATATCTCTTCGTCTTAATCTTAAAAATGCCATTCTGATACAAGCAGAACAAATTAAGGAAAGATAAAGGTGTCTTCTCTGCTGGAGGTTTAAGGTCCTTTTTTCTGCACATTATTAAGGTGTCCTATTCAGGAGGGCTAAGAAAGAACAAAACTAGAACAAGGAAACTGCAGTGTAATCTGTGTATGAGGCTGTATTTTTGCATGTACAGGAAAAACATGGCTTATTTTAATTAAAAACTGGTCATAGTAGTGGGTCATTTGTGTTTCCTGGTCATGAACCAGCGGATCCATGAAGCATATTTACATGCTTTAATTATTAAAAATCAGTTTTCTCTGTTAGCAGGCTTCTGATAGAAGATGCACATCTGATACTCACCTTTGCTGTGCAGCCACAGGCCAGTCATTTAACTGCTTGAGTTGGGTTGTTTTTTTTTTAAACCTGAGGTTTTTAACCTTTTGAGGGGCTAAATGACTAGCCTTTGGCTACACAGCATAGATATATAAGCACTCCTACAGGATACAGTGGTATATTTTGAGGTGAGAGGTTAGCAGTGACTTGTAGAGCACGAGTTTTTTAAGAGTCTCCGTCAGTCTGGTCACTCTGACGAAGGGTTACCACTTGCTTCTCAGAGGGAGTAATTTAAAGGCTGAAGGAAGATAAGGTCAGGCATGGAAGATTTTCTGCTGTGAATTCCTGTCCTAACTGCTGTAGCATTCCCTCTCTCTGAAGGGTATGGAGATTGCTGTGTTTAGAGATCAACAAGGTTTGTTGCTGGAGAATGTCAGGAGGACAAAGGAAGGTGCTGCACATGCAGAGCTCTTCATAGAGCTGCAGCTCATCTCCACATATTTTCTAGTTTTCTAACGAGGTCATCAGCTCAGCAGCAAGGAAACTTCCATGAATTGGCTGATATCAAGTGGAAGGGACACAAACTGATTGGCGGCACCAGAGGGCCCCCTGGTCCCCAGGGAGAAGGCTGAGCCACGGATGCTGCTGCTTTCTCTTCCTTCTCTCTTTCAGAAGCAGCTGGGCTTGCTCGTGCCAGAACAGAGTGAGTGACTGAAAGATAATGGTGACGTTTTCTAAAAGCCTGCCTTGAGACCACTGTCAGCTCAGCTTAGATAAAGACGCCTGTTAGGTTGGAGATAAAGGAACCCATCGTACCTTGCAGTGTTCTTTGTGCAGGAGCTGGTCTTAAAAGGTGTCTGATCCTGTGCTGTGACAGATGGCATACAGACCCAGCACTGCCCATCATGTTTTGCTTCAAGAGGAGACTAAATATGCCACAGACTTGATTGAGATCCTGTGAGACCAGAATAAGCTCACGTAGAGTTATTGTGTGTTATCAAACAAAGCAAAACGTTTCTGAAAGGCAACATTGCCAAGTGCATGCAAGACTGATTTGATTTCCAGACCTGAGACAGATTCTTTAGTGTTATTGAGCCCAAGACCCAAACAGGAAAGGGATGGTGTTTGCTCCTGAGGTTGTGCACTGGTCTAGGCAGCCTCTGGGCTGCTCTAATTAATCTCTCCCCTGGTTTGGGTTATTCAGAGCAAGGAGGGCAGGCTGGCAGCCAAAACCATTAGATCTGTGCCAGATGAGGGTCCCACATGCTGGTGGGGTCTGTAGCTCTGGCTCTTGCTGCGCTGATGCCATCCAAATGGGACAGCCCAGAGCTGAGAAAGGTCAGCCTTTGTGAAAGGCTTTAAAAAATGGGGGCCAGGAGCATAACCAGTATCGTGCAGGACTATGGTACACATGGGTAGATTTGTCAGAGAGAGCACAAGGTGGGTGAGCCTTCCACTTTCTCAGCAGAAACCTTTTCTATAGAAGTCATTTACTGGTCATTTGTTGTGGTCTTTAGAGAAATAAGTCAGTGCTGTCTCCAACCTAATTACCAGTGTAAAAGACAATTTATCACTTACTGAAGCTTTGATTGCTTTTTTCAGCCTTCCATGGCCTCTTGGTTGGTAGGTGGAATTGTGTACAAGATTGGCATTTTTAAAGGGAAAGTTTTACAAAACAAAAAAAAAAAGAAAAAAAGGGAAAAGAAAAAAAGAAATAAGGGAAGGAGCAAAAAACTCAACTTCCAACTCTGTGCTTTACTGACTGTGTGCTCTTTTTAATTCTTTTAATTTTTGAATGTTAGCTTTAGTAGTTCCCATTTAGAAATCAGAAAAAATGAAACCTCATTTAAGAACTCTATCTTTGGGTCCATATTTTTTAACAATGTTGCCCCTGAGAATGAAGATGCAGTTTCCCATAGCCTAAAATGCAAGAGTCAGCAGGAGAAATAGCTCACTTGAAAAAAATCCGAGGCATAATTACTAATTAATGTACAAGAAAAAGATTTGGTGTGCAAAAAGCTCTGTCTTTTTCTCATAGTTATCATTGATTTCCTCTGGACTTTAGATACAACCCTGAACAAGCCATCTTATGTTGTATTTTTGCAGATCAAATAATCAGAAGAAAACAGGTCATATGTTTTGATAGCTACCACATAAGAGGAAATGTTTAGACTGGTACGGCCATACTCAGATTTGATTATAAGGAATTAAGTTTCTTCAAAGCAAATGGCTTTCTTGTACTCCTCAGTATTTCTCATGCAATTAGCAAGTTGGTTATATTAACTTTCCTGACAGACGATATTACTGATCTTATCAACTTTCACTTGTGTATGCAGGGCTTTATTAATTTCTTGTTTGCTTATGAACTTCTTTGTCAACAATAAATTTGGTGGGTAAATGTGGAACATACGTCTCGCAGTAATGTGTTGTTTGCTTTGCTTATCAGTAAATAACAAACTTTTGGCAAATAAATAAAAGCACCAAGGGAGCAGGTGGGTCTTAAGGGGTTCTTTTGCACTGTTGGTACTTTGTCATGTTGCTAAGTTACAGTAGCTTCTGGCTTCTGCTTTGGAGAGTAGAAGTTATTTTTAAATGAACACAGTATCAGGCACTCCCAAAACTGTTCTGGAAGTAGCTGGAATACAGGAGGGATTGTGAAGGCTGACTAAAGACCAGCCCTAAAAAACTCTGGTCTCACACAAAACCAGTTCCTACCATTGCATTTCAGTTACAAAGGTGTGCATATTATTTAATTTTTATAAATTGCCTTAAAAATAGCAAGCAGCAACAATTAACCGCTGGATTGGATGGTGCCTGCCCATCACTCTCAGAGTATAGTCCAGATCTGGAGTTCTCTGCACCAAAAAGATGTGGACCTGTTGGAGCAGGTCCAGAGGAGGCCACAAAGATGCTCAGAAGGCTGGAGCACCTCTGCTGTGGAGACAGGCTGAGAGAGCTGGGGATGTTCAGCCTGGAGAAGAGAAAGCTCCAGAGAAACCTGAGAGCCCCTTCCAGAGACTTAAAACCTTAAATGCTTTTAAACTAAAAAAGGGGACATTTAGATTAGATTTTTAGGAAGAAATTCTTTCTTGGGAGGGTGGTGAGGAACTGGAAGAGGTTGCCTAGAGAAGTTGTGGGTGCTCCATCCCTGGAACTGTTCAAGACCAGGTTGGCTGGGGCTTTGAGCAACTTGGGCTAGAGAGTGACACCCCTGCCCCTGGCATCCCTTCCCATGGGTTGGAACTAGATGATCTTGAAGGTCCCTTCCAACCCAAACCACTCTATGATTTTCTGAGAGTGTGGGAATGATCATGACTAGAAATAAAAACTTACAGATTAACCTCTCTGAAGAAAATATTCCCGGGATAGATTATGTTCCCTTACTGAAAACTTAGTTCCTTGTATGACTGGTTAAAAGTTTTTATTCCTTGTTTTGCAACAATGATTTCTTTATTACTGCTGTGAAGATAACAAGCAGTAACACCTACTTCTCTGAGCAGGAATTCTGTACTCACTGTGAAGTCACCTGGCATGGCCCTCACTATTCCTTCTTGTGAGGCACCAAAAGGGAAGCTGAGTGTTATTACTTAGGGTTCAGTTGCTCTGGTGGCATTAGTAAGACTGAAGCTCTGAACTGAAATTGGAAAATACAGATGGATTTTTATTGATGTTCCAGTTGGTGAGGGGAAAACATCATTTTCCTGCTGGTTAGAAGTTGCACTCTACCATCTGTTGCTGGGCAATGCAAGCCCTTTGGAAGGGCTGGAGTTCAACTCCACTTGGCTTTAGGCTTAACCTGCCTCTCTAGTGGAGGAGAGGAGTCCAGGGGGTCAGATGGTGGGAGCATATGACTCAAAGCTGTTGGGAGACATTGGAGGATGGCCTTAGTCCAGGGAGATGAGCACAGGGTAGCTTAATGCAGAAAATTGCTAAGTAATGTGCTTTGGCAGCAAGTTCTCAGTGCAAGTGCCATGAAGTCATATGGGGTGGTGAGAGGGTAAGGGATGCTCTATAGCAGAGGATTGAAACCCAGAGAGAGATGCATGAAACCAGTGAGTCTACAAAAAAGAAAAGTGTCCTTTAGTTAAGCTTCTGGTTTATATAATTTAACAGTTTCCAGGTGGAGATAAACTCAATGTACTACTTGCCAGAGCTGGGCAATGTTGGTAGATTGAATGCAGCTGGAGGTGGGACCTTGATAGTATGTTGTCTAGTCTGAGTTCTTCTACCTGTAGCTATTTTTCCATTCAGTCTCTCCTTTTCCTCCTGAAATGGGTCCTGGACCAATGGTATGGTCTTTTTTATGAGTTCATAGACTTGCCTCAGCCCTACTTCTGATGAAGTCCATAGGTGTCCTATTCCTGATGAAGACATTTCCATGGTTTGTCCAGGCAAGTGAAATGCTATTCTCTGCTTGTTCAGAAGCTGTTAAAATGTCAGTCTGATGAGAGCACCAGATCAAAACAGATCTGCTTTGAGTGAACCTCAGGGAGACTCAGTGTCCAAAGCCAGGCCTGGCACTTTTTTTTTTTTTCCTTTTCTTTTCTATAGAGCAGAGAGAAATTCTTAATTCTTGCACCCCTTGCAAGACTGATCATGGAGGTTTGTTAGTTGTGAGCCGCTGCTCTGTATTCTCAGCGATTCAAGAGCAGACCCAGCTTAGAGCTCCTGCCATCTGTCACTTGTCACCAGCACTGTCCCTCCAGGCAGAGCTGTGGTGGGACAGTGCTGCAGCAGACAGTTGTAGAGCTGTGAGTGGAGAAGCAATGCAGAAGGATGATTATTCACTGCTTTTCACAATAAGGGAACTAGGGAGCATCTGAATCTCACAGCAGGTTAAAAACTCAGAAGAAAAATTATTTCCACTCTGTGCATATCTGAACTGTGGAGTTTGTTACCATGTGATTTGGTGGGAATAAAAAGTTTGGATGAATTCCAAAAGCCATTATGGAAGGAAATGCACTGACTGGTAATCACAGTGATGCAGAGAACTCAGAGGCTGGTAAATCCTTCCATGGTTCCTCACCATGAAAAGGTCTCTTTAGACCTTTTCTCTGCACACCTGCAGCCAATGGCTGATGGGTACTGGCTTAGAACTCAAGTGCACAAAAACCAGTATGACAATTCCCATGTTTCTTATGCTGGCTCTAAAGCAAGAAGCTTTGTAGATTGAGATGATTTTAGACTCATTTTGATACTCAGTCTCACATCAAAAAAGTGGCCAAGAAAGATGAAGAAAGAAGGGGAATTATATGCATGTAGGATTTATTATCATCATTTGCTATGGAACAGCCTTGCAAACCCTTCAGTTCATTACTCAGTTTGTAAAATAGCATTTATGTGACCATGGAATCTCTGTACTGAAAGATTTTCTAACTGAAGTAGTCACACACGATTGTGGGGACAGCCACAAAGGCATTGAAATGTGCTAGTGACTGGCGTGTAAAAAGATGGAGAGCTGGTCTTCTGTATCCTGTCAGCCCAGAGACACTATCAACATGGTTCACAGGCCTCTCTGAGCATTAGCAGTTTGTAGAGATGCTTGGATTGTCAGAGATCCAAAGTAAAACATATTAGCCTCAACCTAATGAAGGAGGTTAAGATAAACATCTTCTTCATCTTTGCTGTGAGATAAGCGTGTGCATACGAGCAGTTACTGCAGATCAACCAATGTGCTCATTACACTGCAACAGCTTGGCTGGTACTTCTGAGCCCTTGAGCCTCTCAGTTTACTGCAAGGGACTTCATTCACTGCCAAGCTCTTAACCCCTCTTTGTCTTTCAGTGAGCATTTCCACCTGCGTTTCGTGCTCTTCTCTTCCTTTACCTTCAATTCCTTTGACATTTGTCCGAAACACACCTCAAATTCCAGTGTCAAGTTATAGAAACGAGTAGATCTTGTTGTTCTTGACCTTTTTTGGAACCTCACAAGGAACAGCCCTGAAGCTGTTTCCTCTGAAGTACACTGACCCATTTATATCCATGACAGATGCCTGGCAGGTGCCAAGATGCAGGTTTCCCACCCTGGGAAGGGAACAAAGGTCTATGCTCATTCAGCCCTATGGAGGGTTAATTACTGTTTTGCTTAAAAAAGCATTCAGCTGCCCTTAGGTATAGGAATTTATTTAAGCCTTATCTGCATAATTATCATGTTTATTGCTCAACACAGCTGGATGGATATGAAGCGTATGCAGTTTTTGATACACACTTTATGTCAGAACCATTACAAGGGAAAATGATCATCTCTTATAGCCCCTGCAAAGAGGCTGGCAGTAGCAGTTAGTCTTCTGACTTCAAAAAACAAATCCTAGGACCAAATTTATCGGGCCTATTTACATATTTTTGATGCTATAGCTTCTCCTCCCTCTGTGGAAATGCGTGCTGTGGTGATGAACAGCCAGGATTTTGAAGGGTGATTGGTGACCCGAGGTGTTTTGCTTAATAGACTCAAATTGCAGAGAGGAGGGAACTGCATCACATGAAAGTCGTTCACCTCTTTCAGGGACTCCTGTCAGGCACCTGAAATCACTGTTAGTCTTCAGAAATTGTATCCACTTCTGACATTGGGGTTTAATGCAGGAAACGTGGAGTAACCAGAAAAATGTAGAGAGCATTTAAATCCATCGTTTATTTTTTATAGTTAAGCTTATAAGATGACTGTTGGTTTATTGGAAACCACAGTATGTAGTATCCTTTACAGATAAACTTTTATGAGGCATTGGTGGGTATTTCTGTAACTGCAGTGGGGTGAGAGCATTTAAACAGTTCTACTTTCACCCCTTCATTTTAGAGTACTTACTATTTCAAATTCCTATTATTGCATGAGGCAGCATACTGCAGTCTGAGGGTTTCCTGGCCCAGCCTGCAGTCTGCAGAAGTCTTGAAAATACCTGCATCACACAACCCTGGGGCAGCAGCTGCCTCATACACTGGTGTGACTGCCAGAAACCTGAAATAACACTTGAAAATGAATATGAGATGGATACAGGTGCAAGAAGGGACAGCACAGGGATATCTGCTGTACATTTTAGCCACTTACAAACCTTTTTCTGTCCAAATTGAGGGGCTGTTGGGTGCTATACTGGAAAAAATAACATTTAGCATCATTTTGACGAAGCTAATATTATCATAGAGTAATTTGGGTAGGAAGGGACCTTAAGGGTCATCTAATTCCAAACCCTGCCTTGGTCAGGGACATCTTTCACTGGACCAGGTTGCTCAGAAGCCCATCTAGCCTGACCTTAAACATTTCCATGGATGGAGCATCCACAACTTGGATCATGTTGAGTTTCTTATCAATCAACATCACTAAGTCCTTCTCCTTGGAACTGCTCTGAATCCACTCTCTGCCCAGTCTGTATTTGTGCTTCCAATTGCCCTGATCCCTGTCCATGACCTGGCCAGGCTGCAGTTGATGTCAGATATCCATAAGCTGTTTTTAACAGATCAAGGAAGAGCCACAGCTGATGTTAGTTATTTAAAATTTTGTTTGCCTCTAATTTATTCCCATAAAAGCACTCTAGTCTATTTGGGTTTGTATTAAGACAGATCACCAGCTAACATATGATTTCAGCAACTGGGTTATGAAGTGTGAATACAAAAGACCTAAAAAAGTAGCATTTCAGTTACTATCACCTTTATCACTGATGTGAGAACTGTTTAATTTAAAACCCAGATTGTGTGCAGTAGGAGCAGGTACCAGCCAGTCTGTTGTCATTAGCTGGAGTGCTACCTACTTCTATTTGCTGTTTGTTTGTTAGTTATACAAATGAAACTTTTAGCTGTGGTTGGCAAGAAGATGAACGTGGTGAAGTGACAGGATGGAACTTTTGCATAAAAGCCAAATTAGTTAGAAGGGAGGGAGGCAAACACCCATCAGTTACAACTTCTTTCCTTCACTACGCTGATCTCTTCATGTTCCATAGATGATAAATTACCTCTCACTTCCTTTCACTGGGAGACATTTCTTCCCATGCTAACCTCTTGCTCCTACTCCTCAGTTACCCAACTACCTTCTCTCTTTTGGTCTAATCAATATTTCTAGTCAGACAAATTGCTTTTGACTTGCTTACTCTGAAGAAGAGTGTGTGAGTGACTTCAAACTCTATGAGCTGTCCTAAAAGTTATCCATTCCTACAAACATTACCTGGCTCTCAGTTACAGCATTGTCCACATAAAATAGGTGGTGTCATTATGGCCTGATGATTGTAGTGCAAAATACTGTAACTGAAAGGGCTGTTCAGTAGCAGGCAGCTCCTGAAGCTTTTACATGTATATAAATCCTTTTGTCAGTGAGAAGACCTCCTGGGCCACAGCACAGAAGCTTATTTGCCCTTTATTCTACAGGTTGTTAAATTTGGGTGAAGAATATAGAAAATATTTAATTATCATTTTTGCTTCCAAACGCTTTTCCAACACAAAGCCCTTTCAGAACTGAGCAGCTGTTTCATCTCCTTTCCTGTTTCTCCTCTACGTTTCTGCAGATCAGCACAAAGTGTGAACAATTGGTTGGATGGGCCAGGGGATCAGTGTCAAAATCAGGAGTCTGAGTCTGAGTGGGGAACTTGAGGCTCTCTGAAGCTGCAGGATACCATACCCTCAAGTGAACTTAAAAGATTTGTGTTTTAATTGCTCCTGAGCACTGCCAGGTGACTTCTCTGCGTTTGTACATGAGCAACAGAGCACATCAGCCCTCATGAGGGGTACCCTGCATCCTCTGCAAAAGTGACAGATGAGAGTTCTTGCTTATATATTTGGGATCAGATTTTAAAAAGGTCTGCAAATGCACAACTAAGCCTGTCATTCAAAGATTTTTTTTCTGAATCTTTTTTCAAGAACATTTTTCAATCTTTCCAACATGTCACTCCAAATTCACTTGCTGCTATTCTGCTTCCAAAGTCTTGGGATAAGAAAAAGTTAAATATTTTCATTACTCTTAACAGACTGGCCATGAAGAATAGTGTTACATTCCCACATAAGAGACTTTACTCAGCATTTAACAGAACTATTTCCCAACTCGCCTTGTTAACTTACCATCACAGATAGTACTTTCAAGATGTTGATTAGCTTAGAGAAGTCTCCAGTTTATTAAAGCATCTTCCTTTCTCTTCTGTGGCTGCACTTCAGCATATTTCCTTACCATGGGATAAACAAACCTTCCTACAGGTGGTCAGGACAACATAAAGCCTGCAATTAGAAAGCAGTAAGACTTGGCCATTTCCCTTCCTGGGTAGTACCTTACTCCAAATGAGGTGGCATGGGAGCAAAAGCAACCCTGTGGAGAGAGGCAGAGGAGCTGCTGCTTAGATTGCTTTAGTTTTATTTTCTGTTATGTAGCTTTGCTGCAGGGTGAAATAGGTGTTGTTTTGTGAAGAGGCAGCTGTGACTGAGACTCTGAGGTACAAGCCTTCCTTGTCAGAAATCACTGAGCTGAGTACCCTAGAGATGGGAGACATTATGGAAGTGTCTAGTCTGAACCTCTCATACTCTGGACCTTGATGTTAGAGACTGGATTTCCTTGTGAGAAGTTGATGGATATGGGTGAAATTAGGAAAAAAACTATTTGGTTTGCTCAGAGTAAAAGAGAAATATGGGAGATGGAAAGACTGAAGATCATGAAAGTTTCACATAGGCAATGAAGAGTCTGGTTTCTTGGAGACTATTGAAGGATAACTTCTGAGGCATTTAAGGCATGGTCCTCGATGTCTACATTCACAAAGAGATCTTCCTTCTTCCCTTAAAAGCCTAGCACTACAATCCTCTGACAACCTGCATTACATTCAGCAGGACCATGTAGTATTACATCATATCATGTTGGGTTTTTTCCCCACTGCCTGGTACTAAGAGGAGGTGACATTGCATGAGTGAGCTAATGTAGCTAAAGTCGCTATGATGGTGTGGGCCATCACGAGCTGAAAAAATTAAGTGAAGAAAAAAATATCCTGCTTTTGAAAACTGCAGGATTCAAAGCAGACACTGCTGGATTATTAGCAGAGATTTCAGCAATTTTTCGTGGGGAGGGGGGGAATTTATCACAACCTATTTCTGGCTTTTCAGGGTTTATTATCATAAAGTATTTGCCAGCGGCTTACAGAGTGGTTTTAAATATTCAGTTTGCTTGCTATTTTTGGCAATTAGTCTCTGAAGACATATGTTATCATTTCTGCACCTTGGTCAGCTAAAAATGAACAACAAATAAACACGGGATTTGAGGATATTTTTGCTAATTGCAGAGTTCCTCTTAAGGAAACACTCATGACCGGTGATGGTTGAATTAACAGAAAAAGGCCCTCAGGAAGAATTTGCTGATGCTGTTATCAAAAATGTCTTGCAATCTTATGTTAATTCCAACAGCTTTTGGGGAGACAACAGCACTACGGGCTCTTTAGAGAAGCAGTCTATTAATTTCTGCTTTAGGAGCAGTCTCCCTGTGCCATTATTCACACAACTCCAGATGCAGCCAGCCCTGAGCAGCAGGGGCTCTCTCTGATGGCAGTTTTGGGCTCAGTATCGTTGTTTAACTTTCACAGTTTTCTTCTGTACCAAACCTCACCCCAGATTAGCCAGTAGTCCAGGTAGTGAAGATGCTCCTTTGGTATTTGTGTTCTGGCAGTGGATCTCTTTGATTTAGAACAGAGAAATGAATTCAGGTATCCCCTTGGCTGGACAGTGTGTTGGGCTGGGTTACCTCTTTGCTAGATCAAGGAATATTTACTTATATAAAGTAAATTAAAAAAAAATTAGAAGATAGAGATGTTTTTTCTTTTTAGGTGATATAAATGTCATGTCTGATTTAAGTGGATTTCTGCTCCGAATCAGGTTTTTAAATGTGGGAAACCAGTTTTTGGCGACTTTATGGTGGTTAAATCTGTCTGACTTAACCATGGACTCTGTACAGGACATGAGAAATCTTCTTAATTAAGGGCTTGTCTAAACCAATTCGTCTCCAGGAAATTTTGAATCAAACTCTTCTAATAAAAATCCCACTGTCCTGTTATATTAAAAATGAATTCCTTACAGCTCCCTTTATTCTGAATTCTTATTGCTTTTTTAAGTTTTACTGCACACTCCCCCTGTTATGTGGAGAGCACCTCTCATTTCAGACGCCTCCCTCCACGTTCATCGGCATATTCCTGACAAAGAGCTCAGAGAGAAAGCAATGAAGTAGTTACAAGCACAAGTAAATGTAGTTACACAGAAAGGACTGAGAGAGGTTTGATGGAGCTTTAAAGCTGGGAGCCTGCTGCTCCCAGCCTGCCTGTGAGAGGAGGCTGCCACTCTCACGGCTGATGCAGAATTTCAGGCAAGGGTGTTTAAATCAGTGAGTTTCATTCAGTGTAACTGCTCTGACTTAACCTTATTTTAACCTCTGCATGACTTTGTAGAGGCTGTTTATGTGAAGAGACCACCAGGGGGATGTTAAAGCTGTCTGCACGGGAGAGTTCATTTTATAAATATAAACTGAGCAGGCAGTTTGCTCGGGAAATAGGTAAATTATTTAGCAAGAAGCAGTGCTTGCGATTTGAGGAGAGCACTGCAGATTGATAAGCTGGCTTTGGAGAGGTCAGCAGATGTGACTGAATTGCTCAGGTTCCCCACTCAGGATCTCTCCCTTGAGCCCTGGGCTGCAGTACGTGCTGGCAGGGAGCGCTTCTGTGCGAGCAGAGCTGGTGACACAAGAGCAGCACTTTTTGAGGGCAGACAAGCTGATGCTGTCAGAACAAGAGATGCCAGGTTCAGTCTTCAAACCTGGTCACCCAACAGTCCTCAAATTGTCGTCTGAATCTATGAGACCCTCAAACAGTCCTTGTGCAGGTCCTGTGCAGCACAAGCCTGGGTTGTAAAGCAAATTAGTTTGAAAACTCTCTTTCCCTTTTCCTCTTTCCCTTCCTATGTTACATTTTCCCCTGGTACTCCTTGAGTTGATGCTATCATCCTGATCTAGTCCCAGACTAGTAATTTCACACCTGCTGTTGTCTCTCTGGCCTTTTGTTATATTTTGACTTAAAATGTCAATTATGGACACAATTATTTGCAATCCTGAAGAGATTTGCACAGTGCTCTAAATTTCCCGTGTGTACAATTCTTTTAATTAAATTTGCATTTTAGTTGCATGTTTCCTGTGGTTTTGGCTGGTGGCAGTACTTTGAGAATGATGGAGCTCAATTTTTTCAGAATTGTGAAGGATTTTGTACAAACAGGTATGTCTCTCTCCATGTTAAGTTACCAATTTTGTGAGATTATTATTAGGAAGTGATAGTCTCTTTCAGAGGTTGTACAACTCAGTACTTTTGGAATTGTGACTTGACTGTTTCCATATTGCTGAGTTGCAAATTCGCGTTTTGCTGAGTGATAAATTTTGATTTTACCAAGTTGTGACCTACAAAAAATAGCGAGCTGTGCAGTCACAACTTGCTGAAAGCTGTGGTGCTTGGGCTTCTGAGGGAGAGTGACAAAGTTTTCCTGTTTATGCTCTTAAACTTGCTTACAACAGGCCCCAGCTTAATTGCTCTTCTAACAAAACATGGAACCACAAATTCTTTTAAATGGGTGAGTAACAGTCCCCTCTAAGGAGAGTAGCTCTCCCTGGGGATATCTCTGTCCTTGTCTGCTAATGGGAAAGGAAATACTTACATTGATTTCAAGGATACTGGATTTGGCTTCACAAGAATCTCCTGTATTTCATATACTTTTAGTCTGACGCCTTTTGTAGGAAGCAACCTAAATATCAACCCACTGTCCATTCACAGGGATGCTCACAGGATGCTCAGGCCTTCTCCCAAGCCATAGATACCGCAAGAAGATCTTTAACATTGCTCCAGAGTTTTCTTTGAAAAATCCATTTTAAGAGCACAGGTGAACAGGGAGCATCCGGGGCTAAAGAGTGCTGGAGTGTGCAAATGGTCCTGATGTCGGCCAAATGAACTGGATCATCCAATTATTTTCAATTACAATTCCGATCCTTTCCTTAATGTTTTCCTATGCCGATATCTGCGTTGGTAATGCAGCCAACTCTGGCTTTATGATCCCCCTTGTTGCAACGTGCTGTGCTTAATTACTTTGCCTCTGTAACAAACAGACATTCTGAACAATTAGACGATAATATGGAAGCAGGAGAGGAAAATAGCTCAATATACTTTCATTTTAATTATGCTGATAGTGCACCCCATGGTTTTGAATCAATGCTGGAATAATGTTCTTTTGATAGTCTTCAATAACTTTAAACGAGATCTAATAAATTTGTATTTTTATGTGAAGTTTAGAAGGAAAAATTCCCTTGCTGTTGATTTCATTTTCAATTGAAAATCACAACTCCTGTGATCTGTACACTTATGTTCTAATTGAATGTCCATCCCTATTGAACAAATCACTTTAACACCTTAATTACTATACTGGAAGGGATTTCACTTTGAGCACATGTTTGGTTATTTCCTGAGTTGCTGTCTTCTTGCAAAAACAACCCTCTTGTGTTTTAGAAATTGGTGACATGAAAAGAATTATATTTAGGGCTTTTTTTTTCCTACACACCATCATAAAGTTCTATGTATAATTTTTTTAAAAAAGCTAATAAGCTAACAGTAAGCAGAGTAGACTCTTTGCAAGTAGGAAGAAAGACTGGTGTCATAAAATGAATGCCCAGCTGCTTTGTTCTTTAAAATTAAATTAATCTAATTTGGGAAGAACTGCTACTGAGCCATGCTGACACTGACACATCATTTTGCTGTGTTGTGCTACACAGCCACAGGTGTTTATTTAGCTCTGTAGATTTTCTTCATCAATACCACTATAATAAAACAATCAGTGCTAAACCAGTCAGTTTTCCAACGGGGTACGGGGAGCACAGAGATGAATTCCTTTGTTAATACAATTCATGTTTAATTACTGTAATTTTCAGACTATGAATTTTGACAGCTCTCCTGATATTGAAAAGCAGCTAAGAAACAGCCTCTGTGAGCTGCCCTGGTAGTCTTGAAATAAATAAATAAATAAATAAATAAAGCAAAATTTCAGTAGGGCATTTTAAAGCTCAGAGGATGTAATCGTTGGGAAAGGTTTAGGATATTTAAGAAAATGTTTGAATGCACCGTGCTTAGTTTCCAATGAGCTCAGTAAGGGCCATGCCAGGATACTGCTAAATGGAGGTTCATTTCACATGTCTTACACTCCCACTCTTTCCTGGATAATGCCTGGAAGTTTCTGGCATTTGACTGCCTAGACTCGGCTTTACAAACCTCAGCACCTCTTGCCTCTGAGTCAGAAGTCTCTGACCTCTTGTCACTGAGGGCAGAAACTGTTTCAAAAGCCTTAGTTTGTGATGAGCACTCTCAGGAATATTTGGTTGGTAAAGGTTTTGCACAGGTAAATCCGGTTCTGAAAATCCCAGTTTATATTTTCACAATATTTGGCTTTGCCACTAGAGTCCCTTGAGCAAAAGTGTTGGAAGGAAGGCCGGAGATCTACTTGATTTATAGTGATCAGGAGGACAAGTGGTGCTGCTTTCCAAACTGAGAGTTGTTTTGTGCCAGGCAGCAGGTACAGCTGTCAGCGAGAAATGTTACTTGGTATCACCTGAGATTCTCAAGCACAGCATAAGTGAAGTGCTTCCTGTAATATGGAGCATTTACGGATAATATTTGTAAAGTGATTGCCATGCAATTTGGCACTGTTCCACTGCCAAAGATTCCAGTCAGTTGCTATGAGTCTTGCAGTAAAAATACTGTTAGGGACAGTGCAATGAAAACATCACAAGTGTTTGGGAAAATGATGTGAGGTCAGTGAGTTTGATTTGACTCGATGTGGGTATTCAATAGAACGCACTGCCTGGTGTTGAAAGCTTTTTCATTTCAAATCTGAAAAGTAGGAAGCCTCTCAGATGAAAAAAGAGTGGAAAACTGGAATGCAATTCCCAGTATTCCTCATATCTAGAAAGAAATAAGAACCTGTTGTCTTTTGGGTGACTCCATGTGTTGAGCTCTTTTGGAAAACGAGCAAAAAATCCAAGTACAAAATACTGGTAGTTTTTTTTTCTTGGTACGTGGCAGATTTTTGATACACATTCTCATCCTTTACTTGAAAGATGCAGCCTTTTCTTTTCGTTTGTGGAAATGAGATTCCTGATGGCAAATCAAACTAACTTTTGTTTGATTTTTCACCTAACATAAAAATAGTTATATCTAATCTAAATCCAATGTCTAATATTTTTTATTTTTCTTATCTAATATTGAACAGTGTGTCCAATAGTATTTAACCTTAGTTCTGAGAGTTTATTGCTTTCTTCTATCTAGTGATAAATATTTACTCTTTGCTTGGAATATCTGTGATCCTTCCCTGTGGGATACCCCTTCGTCATAATTTTTAGCGTGTATAACATGACTTTTTTGATGACTTTCACTTAAAAGCAATGAGAAAAATGGATCAATTGTCAGCTACTTTTATAACATTCATAAAGTTGAGCAGTGGTGTGATTTCCCTGCTGTTCTGCAAACTATGCTTTCCCAAGTTTCTGTGCTGAGTCACCAAAAGCAGGATCTCATCATGTACCTTTTGCTGCCTACATTACCAGCCTATATGATGGTCATTGTTTTACTCCCTAAACTGAGCTGTCAGAGGAGCAAGCTGATTGTATCTCATTAAGGTTCTGCAAAATGCTCGGCTGTGTTTGAAGGAATTTGCTGTAAGGTGGCTGCAACTTTGCCTGACCTTTAATATAATTTATTTGGTTTTCTTCCACTAGGATTCTCAGTCAGCAAAAGAACTATTCTTACTGGGCTGATTAACCTGAGGAAGTGTCTCTCTTAGACAAGGGTGTAAGTTAGGTGTGGGATTTCTCTGGTAGGAAGAATTCAGCAGAGGTGAAGCAGCCGTGTGGTCAAAGCTGGCTGGTGTGAAATGAATTTATGTGGGAATGGGCATTTTGGTCCAATATCTGTGGCAAAACCTCTCCTTTGCCATATTATCACATTCAGTGTCTCCACCTGAGTGCCTCCACAGTGCAGTCAAAACTGAAGTGGTCCACAAGAACTGGTCTTCCTCCCAGAGGAGAGGATCCTCCAAGAAGGAGGGCTGGGGCTCGATGCCTTGGCCTGCAAGAGCTCTCAGTATGGTGGTGGGAATTTTTGCTCAGAGAGGAGCAAAACCTAAAAGCTATCAATGCTGTCCTTTCCATTAATATCTATTCTTATGAAACTGAATTTTCTGTTTGCTTCTTTAACTTATTCAGTCCCCTTACAAAGATTTTAGTCCATCCAGAGGAGTCATTGCTTTGGGGATGCTGTGGCTCTATGTCTGACTGTGTGATGTGAAAGTGTCCTGTGGGTGCATTTTGGGTTTCCTGCTTTCAGACTTGCCAGCATCTGCAAATCTTGAGGGTGGACTTGGAATATTCAGTCATCCAGTCTCCCAGGTTGGCTGTGCACATGCACAGCGTGTTCTCTGAGAGAAGATATAATCTTCCACTGAGCCTTTTTTTTAATTCTCCCCAATTATTCCCTTTTCTTGATGTGCTTGGCCAGTTTCCAGGGGCTTCCTTCTCAAAGAAAACCATTGGAGAGTCCTGCTCACCAATGACCTGGTGTCGTGGTTTTGCCCACCAGCTCGTCCCTGGGGCTGAGGATGGTTTTGTCCAGGTGATTTCCGGACAAAAAACCAATCAAAAAGTTCAGTGATGCCTTTGCTAATTACATCTTTAAGAAAACGGAAGAGAAGGTGGTTGCGCAGTTGAAATTAGGAGCAGCAGCCATGTAGGAGAGACGTGGTGGGCCCGAGGAGGGCCAAGGCCCCCTCCTCCCCGGCTTGGGCCGGGGGGGGCAGGTGAGGCACTGAAGCCTCCCTTCTCTCTTGTGAGAGAGTGGAGAAAAAAAAAAGTTTAAAAGGCGAACTGCTTAGACGAGAAACCGCTGCAGAAGAATTCCAGCCATGAGATAACAGGATTTTTCAAGGTCGAAGCTGGCAGCACAGGAAAGAGAAGAAAAGTTCGAAGGGGGGAGAACTGCTTTTTCTCCCTTTCGCTCTCCCTCTCTTCAGCAGGGTAAAGACTGAAAAATAAAACCCTGCCACCTGTAGAAGTTTGTTGGGGTGAAGAAGACCCCCCCATGCGGCTCACAGAGGAGCTTGTGAATGCACCAGAGATTTATGACTTTAACAGAGAAAGCCTTATGCTG
This sequence comes from Myiozetetes cayanensis, assembly GCF_022539395.1. NCBI lineage: Eukaryota > Metazoa > Chordata > Aves > Passeriformes > Tyrannidae > Myiozetetes > Myiozetetes cayanensis. Next base: position 9,410,567 of record NW_026087378.1, on the reverse strand, counting down.
GAGTAAAAGCGGCTCAGATGAGGCAGAGTCCTGTTAAAGACTTTGTGACCCTCGAAGGGATCGATGCTTATGCTGGAGCGAGACGGCTCAGATAAGCTTGGGATCTCAGTGAGAGATCCATGCTGCTGCTGTTGAAGATTTATGACCCTGACGGGTATTAGAACCTACGCTGGAACACAGAAACGGTTCAGGTAGGGATGTTGGGATCCATGTGTGGGATCCGTGCTGCTGGTGCTAGAGAGAACCTACGCTGGAGCAGAAAATGGCTCAGGTGGGATATTGGGATCCGAGTAAGGGATCCAGACTGGACCCATGCCGAGAAGTCAATCAAGGACTGTTCTCCCATGGGGAGGGACCTCCATAGGGAAACAGGGGTGAACTCTTAAACCATTATCCCCTGTAACCCTGTGGAAGAAGATCCATAGTAAGCAAGTGTCCCCTTGCAAGCCTATGGAAGGAGACCCTTCAGGACCTGGGTAACCCTCAGCCTTCGGTTTTAACCCAGGAGGGGGGTAGGCCCAGCCCTGGAGGCCAACACAGAATAAGAGAGAGAGATAAAGAAGTTCCAACTGCGACGAAAGTGCTGCAGAGTTACTGGAGAGAGAGAGAGCTGGAATTCTGAGAACAGAAAAAGGACTGCTTCTCCTCCTTGGACTGATATAAAGGGAAGTGGGGGGAGAAGTATCTTTTGTAAATACATAGTACCTTTTACTCAAGTAGAATTGTTGTAAATATAATTCTTTAGTTTTAGTCTGTTAATAATAAATACTCATACTTTTTTCAATTCAGTCTCTTTTTGTCTGCATAAACCTTCTCTCAACTAGTAGTAATTGTATGTGGGAGTATAAAAGTAAATTAAGCCAGGGCAAAACCACGACATTTTTATGGTGGAGAATGCGGGCAAAGACTGCCCAAAAAGGCAGTGACTGAATCAAACCCCAACATTTTTAGTGCCTCATGTGAGGAATTGGCCATAATGATTTTAAGATAACTGAGAGAAAGGTCTGCAGACAAAAGTAGACTGACCATGTGTACTGTAGTTGTAGTAAAAAGAGAATAATAGAGTTAAATATTATAGTGATGTTGTTTTAATTTTTAATAGAGTAATTTTTAGTTATAGCTTGTTTATTTATAATTATATGTTTATTGTAGAATTTAAGATTTCTTAAAATGTAATTCGCAAAGGCGAAGGGGGGAAGATGTCGTGGTTTTACCCACCAGCTCATCCCTGGGGCTGAGGATGGTTTCGTCCAGGTGATTTCCGGACAAAAAACCAATCAAAAAGTTCAGTGATGCCTTTGCTAATTACATCTTTAAGAAAACGGAAGAGAAGGTGGTTGCGCAGTTGAAATTAGGAGCAGCAGCCATGTAGGAGAGACGCGGTGGGCCCGAGGAGGGCCAAGGCCCCCTCCTCCCCGGCTTGGGCCGGGGGGGGCAGGTGAGGCACTGAAGCCTCCCTTCTCTCTTGTGAGAGAGTGGAGAAAAAAAAAAGTTTAAAAGACGAACTGCTTAGACGAGAAACCGCTGCAGAAGAATTCCAGCCATGAGATAACAGGATTTTTCAAGGTCGAAGCTGGCAGCACAGGAAAGAGAAGAAAAGTTCGAAGGGGGGAGAACTGCTTTTTCTCCCTTTCGCTCTCCCTCTCTTCAGCAGGGTAAAGACTGAAAAATAAAACCCTGCCACCTGTAGAAGTTTGTTGGGGTGAAGAGACCCCCATGCGGCTCACAGAGGAGCTTGTGGATGCACCAGAGATTTATGACTTTAACAGAAAGAAAGCCTTATGCTGGAGTAAAAGCGGCTCAGATGAGGCAGAGTCCTGTTAAAGACTTTGTGACCCTCGAAGGGATCGATGCTTATGCTGGAGCGAGACGGCTCAGATAAGCTTGGGATCTCAGTGAGAGATCCATGCTGCTACTGAAGATTTGTGACCCTAAGAGGACCTATGCTGGAACAGAGAAACGGTTCAGGTAGGGATGTTGGGATCCATGTGTGGGATCCGTGCTGCTGGTGCTAGAGAGAACCTACGCTGGAGCAGAAAATGGCTCAGGTGGGATATTGGGATCCGAGTAAGGGATCCAGACTAGACCCATGCCGAGAAGTCAATCAAGGACTGTTCTCCCATGGGGAGGGACCTCCATAGGGAAACAGGGGTGAACTCTTAAACCATTATCCCCTGTAACCCTGTGGAAGAAGATCCATAGTAAGCAAGTGTCCCCTTGCAAGTCTATGGAAGGAAACCCTTCAGGACCTGGGTAACCCTCAGCCTTCGGTTTTAACTCGGGGAGGGGGTAAGCCCAGCCCTGGAGGCCAACACAGAATAAGAGAGAGAGATAAAGAAGTTCCAACTGCGACGAAAGTGCTGCAGAGTTACTGGAGAGAGAGAAAGCTGGAATTCTGAGAACAGAAAAATAAAGGACTCCTTCTCCTCCTTGGACTGATATAAAGAGAAGTGGGGGGAGAAGTATCTTTTGTAAATACATAGTACCTTTTACTCAAGTAGAATTGTTGTAAATATAATTCTTTAGTTTTAGTTTGTTAATAATAAATACTCATACTTTTTTCAATTCAGTCTCTTTTTGTCTGCATAAACCTTCTCTCAACTAATAGTAATTGTATGTGGGAGTATAAAAGTAAATTAAGCCAGGGCAAAACCACGACACCTGGATATGTTCTTATTGGTAATATTTTCTTCATAAAAGTTGTTTTTGAAGCCTTATAATCTAGTGTTCAACCTAGCCCAGGAATTAGAAACATCAATATTTGTGTTTGTGTGATAGCTCTGTTGTAAGCTGGTGTTGTTACTGTAACACTGGTAAAATTCCGGTGGGGATTTGCACGTTGTATTTGGGGGTCAGCTTGTTTCTTCCCTTCACTGATCTGCTTTTCTTATCAATATTTGTCACGCTCCAGCAATGTTATATTTGCTCTTTCTGCAGAACACCAACTTCTGGTCTGAAATTTCTGTATTTTATGCTCCACTGAGGTAGGGAATGGATTTCCTCGTGTTGTATAGCCGGGATCTATACAAATATCCTCTCACTGCTACTTGGAGGAATCTAATAGCTTAAGCACTTCATTAGCAGACTCCCACAGTTGCTACTGTTTCCTGTTGGCAGATGGGAAACTAGAAGAAATATTAAGCATTTTTTTTCACCCTTTATTTTTGGTGCATCCACAGAAACAAGCCCATATTCAGCTTTTTCCAGTGCTGCACTGGGAAGGCTGGCATTTGTATTTCAAAGAGGAATGTGCTTTTGCATTCAGTGGTTGCAGAATTCAGCGAGACAGAGTGTGTAACATGGACTTGTAGGAATCAATTCTGTGGTTGAAGAAGAACCAATGACCCTAAACAGAACTAAAAATAAGGGTTGTGCTCTTTGAAGTGTTTACACTCTCACTGTGGAGTAGCTATGAATGCAGGGCAGGTTGGATACTATTTGCTTATACTACCACATGACCTGGAGAGAAGCTGTTCCATATAAATGTAAGGATTCCTGTAGTTTTGGGTAAAGTTAACAATTTTATAGCTAAGTTGGCAAAAAATACCTGGAAAAATATAGTATTCCATAGCTGATTAGCTCTGGAGCACACGATGTCAAGATGTGGGATCCTTTGGAAACAAATGAGCCTAAATTTTATTGAAAATTATTGATTTTCATGGTCAGAGGTTAACGAGGTTTGTCTTTCATTTAGCTCCCCAGCTCTGGGGAGAATAATGAAATTGCCTGAAGATACAGACCATTCAATTAAAATCAACAGATGAGTCAAGCATATTAGAGTTGATTTTTGGTACTCTATCAATTTTTTTTGCATTTTAGTATCTTGGGCTTTTGAAGAAGTGTGTGAAGGGATGGTTTTTTTTGAAACACATGGCTTGTTTTTATATATACATGAGCCTCTGATGCCTGAGTGATAGGAATGCACCCTAAGACAAAATTACATGCATTAGACTGGCAGAGCAGGATTGATTAGATAAGTGTGCTGGGGAGAGGGGATGCATATAGAAGAGAATAGGGCAGGTAGAAAATATCAGAAGGAAGCAAGATAGATTTTTTTTTTTGGTACTTAAAAACTTCATTAACAGTTTCTCTAGTACACTAGATAGAGCTTAAACATCCCTTCCTATTTAATTTCTGGTGTTGTGCAAACACACACAAAAAACTGAGGGTGCCTGAGGGCTGCATCACTGATGCCTCTTCTCTCTGCTGAGCCTCTGCATCTCATTCCAGGAGCAGGATGCTTTTTTCCTCATTTGGAGGAACTTAATACCTATGATATTCCAGCATCTCTGATGAATTTGGGGAAAGCAGGACATAAGGCTCTTTGTGAGAGAAGATGGTGCAGTTTTCTGGCACTTTGATCCCTGTTGCTCCAGCAGAAATGGCTCATGTAAGAGCAACTCCAGAGGTTGGAGGTCACCAGAACACTGTGTGTCGGTGCCACGCACCTTCTCAGGGCTGGATAATGTCATTTCTGCATGGCAAGGGAACTACTTAACCTTTCCCTTCAGGCTCCCAAAGGCTGAGGGAATCCCTGGCTGCTTCTCTGTGGTAGCTGTGTTTCACTGCCTTCTCTCTCAGCTGTACTGAGTGTCAGAGATGCTTGTGGGACTTGAGGGGAAACCTGGGGCCTCAGCACTGCATACCACGTGTTACAGCTGCTTCTGCTCAGGGGAGCTGCTTTCTTTCCCAGAAGGAACTGCCATCCAGCCTCCCCCATTGCTGTGTTACCCTGGCATAAACCGAGAGTGAGGCTGCTGAAAACTGTGGAGCTGCCGCCTCCATAAAGGAAAAGAAGCTGAAAGTAAAGTTTGACTTTCTCCTCTCTTTATTTCTCTTCCTGTGTAGCCTCTACACCTTTTCAGGACAAAATGAGAAGAAAGTGAAGACAAAAGGAAATGCCTTTTGGCTTACTTTTGCCCTGTTGGTATCACTCATTTCCCAGAGAAGAGAAGCAGGTGGTTTAGATGCCCTTCTTGTCTACTCCGGTTGGATTAGGCAGGGGACTCCAGCCAACTCAAACACTTAGCATTTCCTTCTCAGGTTTCAAAGCTGCAGGCTTTCCTACATGTTCTCTTCTCCTGCATTTCTTCTATGTCTTTCCCACATTTTGAAAGTGTAGAAAGGAATTTCCTGCCTCAACCGTGACTGACTCGGTTCTGCCAAACCACGGTGGCGCATAATTGTTATCCGCTTGTGCATAGACTGAGATCTCTCGGAAAGAATTGGTTTGTTAAGTAGTTGAGAAAAAAAGGAACCATGGAAATCTAACCCTAGTAGGTTAAATTAGTTGCTATATGGTGGTTATTCACGGAAACTGAGCAGAGTTGCTGACCAAAAGGAGCTCAAGAGTGGGTGCCAGTGAAATCTCAGCAGTTGCTCAGTGCTCCACGAGCATTGTGGCTGGCTGAGATGCAGAACAACGTGCTCCTGGGTGAGTTTATAAAGGCAAATATTTTGACAAAGAAATTTAATGAGAGCCTATGGGGCTTAGTAAATGAGCTTTGTGGTGGTTTGAAGGGATCGTTGAACATGCTGATCCCTAAGGAAATCTGCCTCTCTCTCCCTCTTTTTTTGTTGTTATGCCTCTGCCTTGCATAATGGGGCCAAAACACTCTGTAAGTTTGGTTTAACAAATCCCAGAGCTCTGTTGTTCCAGGAGGCAAAGGTGAGTGGGAGGGCTCCATCTCCCCATGGCATATGCCTGGGGTGGGAGCTCCACCCTGTTGCATACTGTGAGCAAGCTGCAGCAGAGTAAATGGACAGGAGGTGACTGCACCACAATTGTTCCAGGCAATGAGCTGAAAGTTTGCATGGAGGTTCAGGCACTGTGCTTGATATTGCTCCATCGAGATTATTATTCAGCCCAGCAAGGTGGTTCCGAGGGCCAGAACAGACAACTGATGTTTCTGCAGAATTTTTGACCTTTTGCACAAAGGAGTACTGAAGGTGCCAAATGACTGCAGCCTGGTTTTTGTCCTCTCTGTGAGCAGAGGCAGCAAAGAGGATTGCTACCTCTGAAATCAAGCTGATTTCTTCACAAAAGGCTGCAGGAAAACCTAAAAAATGGCACAAGATCTTTAGAACTCGAAATTCTATCACTGTGGGGTACCAGAAGATGTCTGATAACCAGTGAGGAAACTCTTAGCCCAAATCAGACTGGAGTGGCTGGTATTTTGCCTCTTTCTTTTCATGCAGATGACCTATACTACATGGGCCAAACTTCTGTTTGATGTAAAGTCTCTAAAGCTTATAGTCAGGAAGGAAATCTTTGGACCATGGGACAAACGAGGCCCATGTCAGGGATATGCAGACCCACACAGCCAGTAGGGCTGATGGCTCTTCTCAGTGGTGTGCAACTGCCTATTGATAAGATTGTGCAGTGATGCTGCTGCCTGCAAAACTGAGAACTTCTATTAGAATCTGCATCTGCTACAAAGTAGTTTTTAAGAGAGGTGTTTCTTATAGCCCACGTGATTACTGTCAAATGCTTCCTATTACAGAGTGGGAGATTTTTCATGTAAAGCAAAATATTTGCTGTTTTTCAGGTTGAAGTCTTCCCATGTTTGAGACAGGACATGTCCTTTATCCTTCAAAGGCACCCAGAGTGACCTGAAAACACAGACAGTAGGCCAAGACAGACATTGTGTTTAACCACGTGTGTGAAATGAGTGTGAGACCAGGCAAAAGTGTGGGGGACCTGGCTCAGTCCCATCCCTATGGCAGTGAAGGTTCTAATCTTCACACATTGTCCCATGAAGTTTTTCATGAAACTTTCATCTCCTTGGGAGAGTTCAAACTTGAAAGATTTTATAACCAGATTTTGTTTGCCAGAGAAATTATTATTTTGAGGTTTTCCCCTTTCGTGTTCAGCTTCAGTGGTGCTGGCGTGGTTCAAAAGATGGATTTCCACAGATATCCTGTACAGACACCCCCTGACTAATCTTGAGCTACAAGGAAACTAAATTTAATCTGTCTCTCGGAAGCACCAAAAGCTGAAGTTCTTATTTCAATCTGATTTTGTTTCTAGGGTGTCCACAGCAGCAGAACATTGTAAAAAATTAGCATTCATGCTCTAGCCTTCAACAGTTACCCCGTGTGAATATCATGAAAGCCATTTCATCATCAAGAAGATTAACCAAACGAAATAGAAAGGTCAAACACTAAAAAACAATTAGATGAGCATTTCCATCTACGGAAAAAAATCAATCAAGAATGAAATTTGGTTTTCCAGTTCCAGTAACCCCAAATGTATTCGAGTGTGTATGCCTGAAGAGCTGAAAAGACAAACTGCTCCTGTCCCACCCCTCCAACAAAACACATTTTGGGAGCAATGGAGAAGTGATGGGTTTATTTCAGAAGTTCCAAGCACCAGCACGTTCTGCTCAGTTCAGAAAGGGCTTCTTGAATGACTTTGACCTACAGGAAACTATTAGTTTTCTACTTTCCACATTTTTCTGGCACATTTTGAGGTTTCTCCCATGATGTGACATTGGCCATACCTGGGAGGGGAGGTTCCTTGTGGCTACAGGTTCTCTCCACAGCACTGAAGAGACTAATGAGAACATGCCTTTAGGAAGGGGATATAGGCAGCAGGGCATGGGTAGAACAATCCTTCTTCTTCCATGTGCTGCTGCCTAGGACCCAAACTTGGTGATTTTGGATTCTTGTGTTTATTGGTCCTACTGGACCTCTTTTCCATAATAGCACTCACATGCTTTTGGAAACCATTTGTATGTCCTCTTTTACCTCAACCAGATGCATTAATGATGCCCTACATTTTTTTTATTTAAAATTCCGTAACAATTCCTGGTATTTCTCTAGCCATTGTGTTTACTGTTGAGGATGGAACTGAGTTTCACTGGGGAAGACTTCACCATCCAGATGCTGAATGGCAATAGGTAATGTAGAGCCTGTTGATTTGCATGTACAGACACTCTTCCCAGCATGAAATCCTTTCATTAGCAAAACTGGATTTCATCTTCTGTGTTATCATCCAGTTCCTGAGTACTGCAAGTTCCTTATGCAATAGTTCTTGGTCTGCTTTAGATTTGATTATCCTGAATGATTTCATATCACCTGCAAACTTTGTCTTTTCACTATTCATCTCTTTTTCCGGATCATTTGTGAATAGAAGTGTACATTTTTTAGTCCTTAATGACCCACCTTCAGAAACATCGATTTCTGCCTCTGAAATTTGCCTTTTGAAAAAGCATTACAGAATTCAATAAGAATTGAGAACGTTCACAGAATCCTTTTGGGGCTGTTTCATGAAATACATATATTCAGTAGCAAAAATCATCAAATACCATCACTTCTGAGCAACTGCCCTATAATTTCTTTGATAGAGAAGAGCTGTGTGTGTGGAAGAGGTTGATATTGAATGCGTTTAGTGGTGAATAAAAGCGACTACATAAAAGTGTAGAGGTTTTTATTTTGTTTTAACTTCCCAACCCCCGATGGTAGGAAAACAGCCAAAAATTTAGAACCACAAAACTTTTCACCTGTATGTTTATTTTTCTTTATGTTAGAGGGATTTTTTTTTTTTTTTTTACATTCACTTTGACAGACTTATGCTCTCTCTCAAAGCAGCGAAACCTCAGTTCCTAAGCTTGGCAGAAAAAAGCAGCTGGTTTTACTGAGCTATCCAGCTCTACTAAAACATGCTGTCTAAATGCATAGTTTGGAGCAGAAGGTACAAAATTTCTGGCCAAAATAGTCATTTCCTTTGGGATAAAATTGTTTGGAGGTTTTTTTCTTGCACCTAAACCTATTGCTCCAGGGAAGATGTGGTCATTCACCATCTTTCTAGGTGTGAGCCAAGACTTGGATCTCTCTTCTGGTGTCCACGGTTATGACACTGCAGAATCTGAGTCTTGAAGACACCAAATCGAGGTTGAAGCCGCCAAATCCTTCATTACTTACATATGTTCCCTATTAGATGTAGTCATCCTGAATTGCAATTTACCTTCAATGTGGATAACAGAAGGGGGAGAACAAGGGCTAAAGAGTCTTGTGAGGGCATCCTGAAAATCAGTCTGGATTTATTCAGACATCTACAAAGTAAGAAGAGGCCTTTTCTTGTGCTTCCTTCATTAATTTCTCTTTCTGTACTCTTGTTTCAACCAGATTTTCAGTTTGGGCACAGTACATGTTTCTTCCCTGTACCTGAGAATCATGATTTTTTTAAAAACTTTTTCCCAATATCATCATTGATAAACTACAGATCAGCTTCCCACTTTGACTCTCCTGTAAAGAAAATCTGAGTTCTGGTGTCATTCAGCAGCTGGGAGATGATCACAGTTAATGCCATCTCTATTTCAAGAGTGTCAAGGTCACTTGTCTGGAGTGCACCATAATAAAACCTACTTTGACAAGATTAAACCATATTCAATCCCTATTACAAAGCAGTTCGATACAGACACAGTCTGTTGTGACAAGGCACCAAGTCCTGAATTTATTTTTATAATTTACAGAATTAGTTCAAAGGACTGAAAATATAAAAGTGATATGTCAGCATAGCCCGGCTACTTAACAATCCACTATTGTGGTTTAAAAGAGCTTATTTAAAGCTTCATTTCACTGTTACTCAAATGGATGAGCTACGTTAGCTTTTATGCAAGTGCTGCTGCCTTAAGAATCCAAGCAATGCAGTAACTAGACACAAACAATCACTTTGCCTGTCCTGAAGCTGATTATTTTAGTGTATGTCAGGTATTCAGAAATACCAGGTTTTTAGAGTAGCAGATAGTTGCAAGATGACTCTGAAACATGAATGCTTTCATAATGTGCATAACATAACAGTGTAAGAGCTAATGACCAAGGGACAGCTGCCTCACTGAGGGCAGTGGGTTTTTTCCTGCTCAGAGCAGTCAAGCTGGAATTTTACCCTGCAAGTTTAACACAGTAGTTGTGTTTTGTCATGAACACCTTGGCTCCGTCAGCTGAAAATGAATCAGTTCTGCATTAGCTCTTTCCAAACCTCAGAGAAGTTTTCTGGGGAGGTGCAGTCCTGGAGAAGCAAACTTGAGGCTGAATCGGATTACGGGCCGCATGCGAGTCCATCCACCAGAACAGTAATTACACCGTGGTGATTCTGCCTTGCCTCTAATCCTGTTTTCCATTCTGTAACTCAGCTATCTCTCTTTGCAGTTATTTCTGATTTAATTCGCTATGCTTATTGCATCCTGTTCCCCTGTCCTCCTGTGTGTGGGCAGAGCTATTGTTTCGTATCAGAGACCCAGCAGTGGGAGAGAGGGAAGTAGGATTTCTTGTTTTCTATCTAAAAACTGACAGAATGCCTCCTGTGGTGCTTTGCTGGTTCAGTGCAGAGCTCTCTGGTGCACAACTGAAGAAGTCCAAGCACCTCCTGAAAGAAGTGTCAGGGATGGTGACAGTGCCAGTGAACTTTGATCAGGCCCACTGGAGAAAAGGCTTAGCACTCACGTTTCTACAGCAAATGAGGTCGGCACACATGTGCCAGTCTGATGTCTGGCCAGCGCCACCTAGTTAGCTGGGGAGTTTGGTGCAAAATCCTTTCAAACAAAGGTGACACTTCTGGCACTAGTTGTGACAGCTGACCTTTCCTCAGATCACTGCGCTCCTAATGGATCTCTTAACATGAGCGGCACTGACACATGACAGAATTCCTCAGGCGTTCAGACGCTCCACACAAGTTCATTAGATGTTACAGTTTACTGTCAGCTACAATCATATCCCGCAGCTGCTGGGGAAACAGGGCATTTCTGCAGGTGATGGCAAGAATATGTCACCAAACTAGTACTCTGCGTGGCCTGGGTGGCTGGCACTGTCAAGTGCTTCAAGTGCTCTCAGCCGGAGAAATCTGCCTTTCTGGATTGGAGAGCAGCTGAGGTGGAGACGGAATTATTCTTTGTTTTGTGTCTCAGAGATGCAGTTAACTTTTCTAGTTATGCTGTTACACTTTTCAGAGAGCCCCAGGAAGACACTGATCTGAAAGGTCACGGAATAGGGCTATGCAGCTCAGTAAGCACACGGCAGGTGTGAGGCTGAGTGAATGTCAATCCATAGGGTGCATGCTTAGAGCACTGGCTTGGGGCATGACATTGCTTCATGCTCCTTCCAGAGCCCGTCTCTAGCATTATTTGTGTGAATAAAACTTAAATTTATTCTGCTGGAGAAGTTTTGCTGTATTTCACCTTTTACCCCACAGCCAAAACCGCTCTGTGATTCAGAATCACTCTGTGATTCTGAAATCCTCCCCTCTTGCAAAGGGATCTCCTGGGTTTACTGGTGGACTTGGCAGTGCTGGGTGAATGGCTGCACTTGATGATCTTAAAGGACTTTTCCAACCTACCTCATTCTGTGACTTTTTAGCTTCTCTGTGAAGTTAATGCAGAAGGCATTTGGAGGTCCTCCTTTAGCATCTCCTGCTGATGCCCTGCCCAGCAGCACATGCTGATTAGATCGTGCCTCATTAATCATGGGGAGTGTCTCTTTCAGTGTTTCCAAGATATAGAGTTATATCAGTCAGCACAAATAATTCACTTGTTTTGGATTACACTGTGATGTTTTTAGGAATAAGAGAGTGATGGGGTGTTTTCTCCAGTTCCAGCTTTCCACTGGCTGGCCACCTTCATAAATATTGCTATTGGCAGGGCTAGGGGTGGTCATTAAAGCAAATCGTTTTGATATCTAGTCATTTCTTACTTCAGTGAAATCGTGAACCTTATAGATCCAGAGACACCCTGGGCCAAGTGTAACTGATCTAGTTAATCAATTAGCTTTTATGATAATTAATCTTCCTGGATTAAAAGGGAAGTCCTGTTGTGAGCTGTGAAAATTAAGGAGTGTTGTTTATACTAGGGCTCTTCTCAGACTATAGTCAAAGCTCAGTGGGTATTTTAAGAATATAATTTTTAAGTCTTAAATATTATTTGTGGCAACAGTAAAAGAATAATCTTTCATTATCTGTCAGCTTTCTTCTTAATAGCAACAGCGCCCATGAGGGATGAGTCCACCTACTGAATCACAGGAGTTGAGAAGGGCTGAAATTCAAACTTTCATTCACAAATGTACTCTTTAAAGTTGTAGACAATGCACATTATGCATGTATTCTCCCTTGGTAGTACTTGGGAATAAAATATGTGTAATTTCAATCTGTGCTTATGAATTTCAGCTTGTGCAGCAAATAGCAATGAGAGTGCCAGCCATCTATTTCCTCCTTCTTTCCCCATATTTTTAACATTTGTGCAGTCTTACAGTGAGTTGCATCTGTCTTATATAACTGAAAATTAGCTCTGCAAAAAAATTCAGCTTTCAGTCAGTGTGCAGCCAACCCTGGAGAAGGGAAGAATATGAGCTGTTTGTTGCTGAGAGTGAGCAGGGAGAGAGACAGGGCAGCCCCTTCTGGTCATCACACAGATTGTAGATAATCAAATGTGGAGTTTCACCTGAACTTCAAGGATTTATCTGGGGATTCTTGGAAAAATATCGGCCTCTTTCTTTGAAGTTTAGGGGCTTCTCTTGGAGGTTTTTTTTTAAATGAAAATATGACAACTTCTGTAGTATAATATACTTCTGACATAAATATGAGCAACTCCTTCCACTGCATATACATAAAAAGGCTTGAGCAAGTAAAATAAACATTCTTGTGTTTCAGGAGGGAAATCAAATCAGAAAATTTACAAAGTCTTAAGTAGAGCTTATTTTTTGATTCTTTTAAACAGAAACTGACTCTGCATTGATGCAATCCCTGGCATGGTCAAGCACCTTTTGCATTTGGTGGGATGGGTCTGAGGGTGCTGCACCTCTGCAGTGCACCAGGTAAATGCAGTGATGCTTCCTCGAATCGTTTGAAAGCAGTGTAGGTGGTTTACTCTGTTTTTAGCTGTTCTAATAAATCTAGATCAGGTGCTAAGAAATGATGCAGCTACCTGTCTGCTCTTCAAGAGTCTAAAGGCATTAGTGCATTCCTCTAAATGAAATATGTTCACTTCATATCATGTTACAATACATCATGTTGTAAAACAACATGACAGCGTGTCAGGATGTGACAAACAACTGATGCAGTGCATTAAAAAATTTAAATGAAAATTAGTTTAGACCATTTTTCTTCCCATCAGCTGGAAGAGCAAGGGCTTGGTCTGACATTTGTTGATCAGTTAAGTAACAGAGAGGATCTGTGTGTTTTTAGCCCTTTGCAGTCCCTCATAGGTAGTCTGTTTTGGTGGGCATCTTTGGACATGCTTAATTGACTGTAATGATGGGATTATTCAAGAAAAATCTTCGATAAGATTCTTCTAGTATGCAGTCTTGGAGAAGTGAAAATGGTCAGTTATTAACCTCGATTGTTTTTTGAGATGGATTTTGGTAGTTTCAAAGAAAATATTTTCATAAGCACACATGATTCTGCAGTCACCCTGAGTGCTCTGTCTTACTGAAAGGCATGGTTTCCCAAGAGTTTCTGACTTTCAGCTTCCCTTTCTTGGTCTGCTGGACTCTCTGGGTTAAATTTTATTCTTGATTATTTTGGGAGTAAACAGATTTAGTTCCTTAAAAATTATTTCCCTTTATTACAGTTAACAAAGAGCAGAATGTGATCTGTAAAATTATGTATTCTAGAAATTATATCCAGCTAATATTATTGGGACAACTCCTATTAATATTATGCTACAATGAAAAATGGCCATTTCTTAAACCTTGTATTTAGTTAAGAAACTAGAACCTTAGTTAAGATTCAGAACTCATTCCTGTTTCTGAGTCCATGAGTGCTTAGTTTAATTAATGAAGTCTTACGAAAAGCTTCAGGAAAGGTTTTAAAAAAGTCAAAGTTTTTGGTGAAGTTGGTTTTCAAGACTTTGCTGACCCTTTGGAAGAATTTCAGGGTTGATTTTCTTTTATAGACTTTGTGCTGCTGATATCCATTATGTGATTCTCATCTAGATACTTCATAATTCCATTTTTAATTGACTTTGAATTAAGTATCCATTTTTTCATTCAAAATCACTCCCTTATCAAAAACTCCTTAGCCAGTCTAGATGGCACTTAATTTACCATTTCAGCAGTTTCTTGCAAGAGTGATATTATGTAAAATGATTTCAAATGTTAATATTTTGCAAGCTTGGGGGAAAAGAAACTTTAAAAAGTAATTCTTTGAGAAACAGCTTATGCAATTGTTTCAAAAGTTGCTGGAAGGAGACAGACAAACAACATGTTTGCACAAGCCCTGTTTCTTTAGGAAACCCAGCTGAAGACGAGATCTCAAACCAACTGGACATTTGGTAAACTTCTGGCTTGCTATGGAAGAGTGTGGGAGCTGGAGAATATTTTTACATCAAACATACCAGAAGAACCCAAAGCAGCACTATTCCCTTTTTATCCATAGAATTGGGATATTTCACATTTAATGCTCTGTATTCAAAATTAAAAACTTATTTATTTATTTATAATTCCTTGGTACTCTGACTTTCAAGATAGACGTAATTTTGTCCAATGTTTTCCATCTCCCATAAACAAAGAGAAGAAAACAGATAGCTATTATGGATCATGCCCTCTTCCTTATTCATTAATTGAAATGGGATCAAGATCTGACAGAGAGCCTTCTCTCTTGGTTTAGTAGGTGGCTTGTCTTATAAGCTCATTTCTGGGGAAATCCTTGCAAGAAAAATACTCTCAGGGGGAGTTTTGCCTAACTCTTACAATAGCAGTTGGGAACTTCATTAGAGCTGGTAAAGGTGGTAGTAATCACAGGACTTGGAATAGCATGTCCTTCCCTCAGGGCTGTGAGAAGTTGTGCTGTAAATGACATTACTGCTCCAGGAAATCTTGCAGAATTGACATTACAGCATTTCAGTGTGTTTTTCAGTAAGTTGCCTTACTATTTGAGGATAAACTTTTTATCTGCACCTAAAAGTGCAAATTTAAACTTGTTTGTTGAACTAATGATTGCAAATTTTTTGGCATGTTGCTCAGCAGGTAGGAAATTTTAAGGGTAATTGAAGGACCAAAGTTAGTGTTCAGTCCTTTGGAAAATGTGGGTTTTTGTGCACTCAGGAATGGCCATTTTTTACCTCTAATGTATCAGACATAAAATAAATGTTCATTCAGGTAATATATTGCATTGATATTTTCTGGAGATTACAAAACCAGATTATTCTAGCACTACGTGTATTTTCTCAGTTGGCTTATAGGGGGCAATGTGGCAGATATGAGATGGGACATCCTAAAGAAGGACAAGGAGCCCAGATGCTCCTCTTTTGAGGGTCCCATGGAAATGCCTCTTCCAGATCTGCAAGAGCACTTTGCACATTAAGAGAACAGAGGAGCAGAGTTGTCTCCTGCTTGCCTCAGATGGCACGTCCCTAGGCTTAGCAAAAGGTTAGACAGTCATAGTTACATGGGTTGTGAATGATGAAACTCACTGAACTGATTTCACATCCCACCTTTCCTAGTAAGACAATCCAGATCCTGAAGCACATTTACCTCTCACTGGGTTCTGTCCTAGAACTGCTGCTGAACCAAAGAAGTCATCTCTGCAAGGAAGAATTTCCCCATGATCTAGGGGTGGGGAGGTTGCACCCTCTGTTCTCTCTGAGACGTCTTTGGGAATAAAACTCAATGAAAAGCACCCTTGCATATGTTTGGGTGATATTTGGAATAGATGAAGCAATTTGGTTACAACTTTGTAAAGGTTGCCCCTTTTTCACTTTGTCATTACCTGTGCTATCATGCAGAGTAGTTGAGTCCCTATTGAAGACAGTCCCTAAATGTCAAACCTGAAAAGATACAGCTCTTTAATTAGCAGAGTCATTTTATTCCGTGGATGCTCCTTAAGAGCTTCCCTAGACCCTATAATTTCTGCTCTGATAGATTGAAAATTTTTTTATGTTCACTTCTAAATGTCTTTGTTTCTTCTGTAACGGATTAAATGAAGTTTTAACAAGGCTTATGGTGAGATTCCTCATCATTAAAATAACAAATGGTTGAAAAGCTGCCTTCTGTCTTCCAGAAATCTAACAGCATTAGTGGACCATAATCCAGCTGGTAACTGATTGCTAAACAACTGCAAAACCTTTCACACTTTGAGATGTTATCAGAACATAAAATATGTTTTCATGAAGTTTATTGAGCAGCTTATTAGCAGAGGTTAAGGCAATGAAGCTTCACAAATTCCATTTAGCATTCAAAAATATTTTATCTGAGAGTTTCAGATTTTTCAGATTTAATTGGGTTTCTTTAATCTATTCTGGATACATCAAGGTAATGGTTCCTGAAAGACGTACAATGTTTTCTGGTTCTAGCTCAGCATTTTTCTGGTTCTAACTCAAGCTAATTTGAGAGACTAAGATATTTGCAGCCTCCAAAGATGGATCATTTTGTTTTGTTCATATTTTAAGGTTCTTGTTTCATCAGAAGGATTCTCTCATCTCTCCCTGGAGCCTTTGCAAAACACTAAAATGTTGTCGGCATTGTCCCAGTGATTCTGTCCTCATTTTACCACTTTCCTTAAAATCCTCCACAGTGAGTGCACTCCATCCTAGCTGACTTGCCCAGGGACACATCCTTCCCAGCTGGAGGCCTCGTTCTCCATTGCATTGCAGATCTTTGATGCCATTCCTGTAGCACAAAGCTGACATGCTTCCAGGATTTCCTGGGGCCAAAGGGAAGCACTGTGTGGTGCAGGGCTGTACATTCTCCCTTCTTCCCAGATACAGAAAGAGCAAAGGACACAGCTGTAGGAAAAGCACACATCCATCCTCCAGCAATTTCTGTCTGCCCTTACAGTTTCTTGGGCTTATGGACACCCAAGCAAGAGCTAAAGTTGTCCTGAGGCTATTCTTGTTCAAATCACAGATCAGCAAGGAAAAGTGCTTCAGCCCGCTGCATCTAATTGAGGGACAAGGCTGGAACAGTGCTGGGAAACATGACCTTTGTTATCTCTCTCTATTTTTGACAGCCAGAGCCCTTCCATCAGGCAACTGGCTGGAAGCAATCAGTCGAAGCTCCTGCTCAGTCCATCTGTCTGTCTGGATCCTTTGATTGTGAGAACCACAGCCTGTGGACACCTTTTAATACATCCTATTTTACACAGATCAAAGACTCTTTTTTCTTGCTATCATTATGGTCTCATCCAAATTTCTTTCTGGAGAGTGCCAGCCAGTTCTCTAGTTTAATCTAGTGATCAAGCCTTTTGTGGTGTGTTAGCAGCAGCATAAAGCATTTCTTGACACTTCTTAAGCCTCCTGGACACTGAGCGCTTGACAGCGAGTTTTATGGGCTGTTGGCAATGAAAGTTATGAGTGCTCAGTTCACAGCTGAAGAATGGCACCACACAATTTCCTCCTGGAATTGCAATTTTCCTTCATTTTCTTTAATACTGATAAGCAGGTTGGGTCCTGCTTACATGCTCTGCACACCAAAGGAGAAGCAGTGAAGGGGAATTTTGTTGTTGTTTTTAATGCTGCCAGGGTACCAGACCTTAGTGTTCAGCTTGCTGGATACAACAGCTCACCTATACAGAAATGTTCAAAATCTATATACATTTTTGTCTCATTTATTTGTGCATCCTGAATACACTCAGAGAAACACCCTGTTACCTACAGGCTTTTACACTGTGTGTGTGTGTGGCTTCCCACTCTGCCCCCAGGATTGCAAAACCCCTTCTCAGGACCTGTCATGTTACTGGGATTGTGTAGGAATGTTCCAAATCTCTTTTGAGCTTCACTGACCTCAGACTACAATTTTTGGGGTCAGCAGCTGATCCTTACTACAGAAAAGACATCTGGTATCAGAACTCTGTCTAAGGAATTTGGAAATCTAGTGGAACTAAATAAACACAGTTTGAACTCTTTTAAATGTGAAGAACCAGTTAGAGCTCTGTACATTTCTGTAAGAAATGCCCTTGAATTTTAAAAATTATTCTTTATTTCTTAGATAAGCCTGTACATATGATTAAAAATATTTTCATTTTTAGCAGATCTGCATTCTAGCAGATCCAGAGACAAATGTTGAGGAATTTTTACCATCCAGGAGTTACATTTGAAGCCATTTCATTAATTTCTTGTTAGAGACTCTAAATGTCATATCAAATTTTAATTGAAAGACTGCTTGAAAACCTATAACCATTTTTACCCCAGACTTGCTTCTTCTGTGGTACTTTCACAAAACTACAAAAAATTGAGGTTTTGGTTTGCTCTAAGGTGCTTTGAGAGGGCTCCATGTAAGTGAGCTCCAAGGTCACTGCTTGGAGTGTTGGTTTGGAATGCCTTTAAAAACATGACTGGCAAGAGATCTCTCAAAATTAAGAGTCTCTGCACAGACAAAATATGACAGCCCTGTCTGTTATGATTACTTCAGTTCTGCAGAGTCGTCAGTCATTCCCGGTCATTCCCTTTAACTTTTGGAGCCTCACTCCCCACATTTTCTCCCCATTGCAGCCCACCCTGGGGCAATTCTGGAACAAGAAAGGTCTCATTCAACTCCTTGGTCTTGCCTCTCCTCCCTGTTGTTTCTCTGTCTGCCTTCCTATCTGCCTCAGATAACAAATCTGATTTTTACCTGTCTTCACCCACCTTGTCTTGAAATGCAAAGGCACTCAGCCGAAACAGATAAGGTGTTGGAGAGAAGAAAGATTTTCATCTGTGCCCTTCAGCTCCTGAAGGGATGTGTAAGCTGTACCAGGCTGCAACAGGAAATCCCTTGTAGGTATTTTTTATTATATATTTATTTATTTTTGTATGCTAAGGCAGGTCACAGGCCGGCTGCGCTTTCTAACTTTGTCCTCTGCCATGTCCCCACGATGGTCTTCAAATGTCAAGGGGAAGTCATTAGTTTTATCTCCTTAAAGAAAGACCATCTTTTGTTCAAGGCCTGGGTGCCATCTGGCATCTGCTGTACTTGGATATCTGAGCAGCAGGAGGTGATTTTGTGGGTCCAGAGGAGAGAGGGGAAGCATCTTTATGTCTTTCTTAAAATAATTCTAAACTTCTGATGATCTGTGTGTTAAAAATAGGTTGTAGAAAAAAATCAGGAATGCAAGTAAATATCTGTTTACTGCCTTGTTACAAGAGGGGGAAAACAGAGAAGATGTCAAGAGATGAGGGAAAGGCAAAAAAGAAGCAAACTTTTGTATTTAGCTTTAATGTGTGAGGCAAGCAATGAAGGTAATGGGGGGCCTGAAATGCATCCAGTCCTGAGAAAGTAGAATTAAGACTCTGGCAAAAGTGCTGACTGACCTGCTTTCAGGAGTAAGGGCATGGGGAAGCAAAGGGAGAACCTCAACAGCCTCTCCCTTGTGCTAATGCCAATCTCTTGTGAGCAAAGGTAGCAGACCTGGCTCAAACACACCAGCTGCCCTGTCTGCAGCACCTGGCTTATGGCTGGACTTGTGGCAAGGTGGCGGAAACACTGCTAGCCTGTTAATTGGAAATGTGTTTGTAGATTAAACTTAGAAAATGGTGGCATAGAAATTATACCTGCAGGAAAAGAACCTGTTAGGGCACAGGATGTTGCATCCTCCGTCCTCCACCTCAGTGTGCACAGTTAATACTGCTCACAGCATTGTGACAACTTCCTCTTCAAGTCCTTGCAGGTCCTCAGTAGAAGCCTCTCAGTGAACCAAGTAATTATCAATAATAGAGGAATTTGCATCTTTGAAGATGCTGAGCTCTGCTGTGATCCCATGCCCTATGCCTGTCAACTCTTCAGCATGGCTGAGTTAAGCATAAAGTGCTTTTTGAGAACTTACTTGCCTGATCACAGTAGGATTTGGAGAGAGCTGATGCTGTTGCAGCTTGCTGGGTGTTCATCCCATTCCTCTCTTTAGTGCCAATCTCTTTGGTGAGTGGGGTGACAGCGACTGGCTTGGGTGAAAAAGCCATCAGCCAAACTCAGTGGTGTGAGGTCAACATCCAAGCATTTTTGTAGATCCTAGACCTGAGGAAAGCAAGCTGGTGATACATTCATCTCTGATGAGGAGTTGTATCTAAGCGTGCAATTTTACAATGAGGAAAAGTTAATCTGTTAGAAATCAGAGAGAGACCAGGAGCTGAGAGGTACATGTTGGTCCTGCCCTGTACATCAAGGCTTCTTGGTTTCTGGATGTGACATTCTGTCATCCCACAGATCCAGAGAGACTGTAAAGAGAAAAGAATGTGAATCTCATCTCAGCTACATGCCTGCCTCTCTCAGACAGTTTGCCACAATCACTTGTCTCTTCCTGAAAAAGACGTCAGGAAAGGGATGTGTTTAAGGTGCCTGTCACTCAGAACAGCGGTAACAAGCTATGCATCTCTCCCTGTTATCGATCATGAAAAATGCTTTAAATTAGCCAAATACCCTCCAGATCTCTACCATGTTCTGTTCTCTATTAAGAAAATTGATAAAGTCATCGTTCTTTCTCTGCTGCTTCCTATTGCACTAAACTCACCTTGTGTTTAACATCATTGCTGGGAGCCAGTGAAGGAGTATTGCACTAATGAGAATAGTTCATAAAGGGGCTTTGTGCTGTTCAGAGCTATTAGTGCCTGAACTACAGTCCAAAAAGTCCCAAAGTGGTTGGAACACACTTCCCCGTGGACTTCAGAGTGTGCATGTCTGGGGCTTAGCGCAGGGAAGTTTTGGTTGGCATTAGTGACTCAGGAACATCATTTCAAGCCTGCTTCTAGATGCTGCTGCTGTAATTGAGCATGCTCATTATTTATAGGCTCCCAAATTAAGCATTCATTTATGCTGTGTTTGGAATAAATGGAATCAACAACATGCCTTTTGGTGAAAGAGCCGCAGATGCAAACAGAAGCGTTCACAGCTTTCAAGTCTTGTGTTTGTTTACGTCAGTGAATGTGGACTGTTAGAGCAACTTCCACTGCTGATTATTTTCAATTAAAGCTTCAGGAATTTTTAGAGGAAACTGTCACAATACTGTGATCAGGGATATTATAGCCTCTGGATGCAAATCAGCTACCAAACTTTCCAACAACAGATTTACAGGATCTGTTTCAGATTGATTGCCAACTGGCCGTAAGCACCTCCAGCTCTCACAGTCTGTCTCCACGGCGGACGGAAAAGGCTCTGTGAACGTGCCCAAGCTGTTGGGCGGTGGCCTGCCTGGGAGGAGAAAGTTTCTGCAGTGTCCTTCAAGAACCTTTTCCACCAGAATCTTCTCCCAGCAAATGCTGGATGCAAACCCAGCTCGGGTCCTGCTGATCAGTTCTCTCCCCAGATACCACCCCTGAGCACCCGGCAGGCCCTGAACGCTGCAGTCAGGCAAGAGGAAAGTCAGGTTCAGGTTACATAATTTTATTCCAGGCAGACCAAAGGTGTGTTCTTAAAAATGTATGTTGCTGTGGGATTGAAATAGAAAAGACTTGTGGTGTTCAGGACTGAGGTTCTGCAGGACAGTAACATGCAGAGTAAATTTACCTGTTGTCTTTTTGCACTGGCCAATACTTACTTCAGCTTCTGCAGGTATTTAAGCATTCTGTAAGCATATGAGTAAAAGAAAATACAATTTTTAACACTCCTTCAAGACATAAGCAACATTTCTTAGATTTGTGTCTAGTGTATAGCCAGCAGAGAAAATAATTTTTTACTCTTCTTTCCTGTGGTATGAGATCTAATAGTAACTTCAGATGCTTAACAATTTGTGTATTTATTTTTAAGGCAATAAGACAGAGCTATTTACTCCCACAAAAGAAGTTCTTGTAAATTTTGGCAGTTGGTGTTTTTATTCCTAATACACCTTTTTTATTATAATTTCTTAGGGGACTCAAAGTAATTTGCCTACTTAATGTTATCTATAGTAAATCTAAATAAAAGAAACTTGAATGTGATCTCCTGTGGCCGTGGTAGATTTATGCTTCCTATGTCACAGTCACAGAACATGAGCATGATGTTGGTAAAGAATTCTTCATTTTGCTTCAAGAGTGTTTGGTGTGCATAATACTTACTAACATAGACTGCAGCTTGAATTCAGGATGGTTTTAGAGACCATCAGCAGCAATCTTTGGTAAATACACAGTGTAAATAGAGAGCATGGAGAAAGGATGAGTTGCTGATACTTTGGTGCCAGAGCTTAGACCAGAAGAGAATTCGAGTCTAGTGGAGTAGCTGTTGCTAATTTGAAGGAATGAATAAGTACCATTAGTGCAGTGACCACATAGAACAATGCAATATGTGCAAGTCAGTAATTAAAAAAGAAAGAAAGAGGTACTATGTGAGCCTGTGAATATTTTGGTGTTTTCCTGAAATAAGGGAGATTTTAAGTAGAAAAAAGCTTTCTGTCAGATAAGACCCATCACTCAGCAAGTTCTGGCTGGTAGTTTCGTCAGACTGAAACATAAGGTGTGGACTGTCTCCACATCAGGACTTCATCCCTTAAATAGGAGCCTGAAAGAAAAAGAAAACATTTAACAGATACCACCTGCTGCAATGATAAATCAGAAACTTAACATTAGCAGCTTCACTAGAAACCTATTCACCTTTGCATTGGTGTGTTTAGCACTGGACAGCATGCAATAACTGTGTGTGAATTAATTTCTATTAGTTCCTGTGTTTTTGTTTGGTATTTAAATAGTATAATGATAAGGGCAAAATAGGAGCTGCAAGGGAATAGCAAACAACCAGAAGAACCTGTTTGGCATCTTCTGGCTGCTGCCACCTGCTAAGACAGCTCATCTTTCCTGTGTATTTCACATGCCATGAAGGGAACCTTGGGATGAAAGGCAGAACAGGGTGTGAGTTCAGCACTAGCACATTTAGGTGAAAGCAAAAGCAAAAAAAAAACCCCTCTGGCTTTTGTGCATTGTCCACAACCAAGTCTCTTTATGGCTCTGCTGTAGCTCTTAGTTTCCCTTCATCATAAACCAGAATAGATTAATTTATCCAGCTGTGTAGATTGGAGAGCAATACCAGGAGTTTTATGTTCAAGTTTAATACAGTAATCAGTCTTTTAGAGGATGATCAGCAATAAACAGCATGCAATATTTGAAGACAGATGCCCTACTATGACCTACAGTTGTATGGTTCTGGCAGAGAAGCCAAACTGTTGTTAAAATGCTTAATATTTAATTTGAAAGTTATGAAAGGTATTATGCTATCTAGCGATTAACAGCGTCCCCACTGAGACAAACTATTTTTTATCAGACACAAGTAATTTCTTCTGGCCTCTTGTCTTCAAAGGAGATGAGAAAAGCAAACATTTTGCAAAGATTATGAATGAATATAAATTATGCTAGGAATTAAACTGTCAGCTTGACCCTGTGTTAATCTGTGTGTGTGACACAGCTATGAAGACCTGCAACTCAATATTAGAGCAGCAGAAGCCCCAAGAATAGAAAACATCATTTCATGTTTATTTGAAATGATGGCTGATTTTGATTCAGCTGTCATTGCCACTCTTTTGTGTTGGCTTTCTGTAAATATTTCTGTGCTGAAGCTTTACTAATGAAATGACATTCAGGAAGTAAATATTTATCTAAAATAGTCACTAAAATCAGATTTTGAAATCCATAATAACTTTTGGCATTGTCAATTTGTACTGTTGTGACTGTTGCAATCCAAAATGCAAGCTGAAAGTCCCAGGGAGTCATACAACATTTATATAAATTACAGTATAAATGAGGAATTATGAAAAATTGATTTCAATGTACATTATTCAATTAATCTGCCAACCAAGATTATTTGCTGTTGATGGGCTCAGCAGATATATTGAAGTGACTGGATGGCCACTGAGAGAAAATGTTCAAAGAGGATTATTTTTTGGATGTCTTTAAAGCTTGTTCAGACATCGGCCATACAAGGTTATTCAGTGACTGGTGAAGCTGAAAAGCAAAATGTTACCAAAAACCACAACTTTTCATCCTTAAATAGATTTAAAATTTTTCATTTCAGAAGGGACTATGATGTTCATCTGTTCTCACCAGATGTAAAATACAGACCATGGAGCTTATCATCCACAACATTTGCAGTGAGCTTGTGAATAAAACCAAAGGCATCCACTCCCCAGACAAATCAGAGTAAACTGGTGTTCTCTTTGTAGTAGAGGGACAGAGGTTTTTGGATCTTGCTCCAAAAGTTTAAGAGTGCTGCCCTTTTTCATGTGTATGAAGTCCTTGGTGCACGTTATCTACCTGGGAAAGAGGGAGATCAATAGGACCTGTACTGCAGCCACAAGACATGCTCAGCTTAAAATCATATTTTCATGATAACTTAACAAAATAATGTGTTTTGCTTTTTGCAGAGAAGCTTTGAAAGAAACCTTACAATGTTGTTCTCTAAATGATAAAGTACAATTGCTGTAGAGGAAACACATGGTGGAAAAGCATAAGGAGGAGAAAACTTGGCAGAATCAACAATCCATAATTTAGAATTGATGCCTTCTTATCGTGTTCTGCAAATTTCATTCCTACCATATAGTTAAATCACTGCACCAAAGTGTAGGCAAAGAGAGCAAAATTATGACCTGGGAGTCTTGCTCTCACATGGCTGTGGGTGCATTCACTGGGCTCTGTGCACAGCTGGATTAATGCCTGTGGGCACAGCCCTTGTGCTGCTGCAGTGCTTGCACGTGTACTAAGGGCACATGGATGTTTTCCATCTCTCACTGTGGGAAAAGCCCCACCCTGAGAACTCTGCTCTTTCCGCAGGCAGAATTATCCTTGCTCACAAGCTTTTCTTGCTTTGTCTCCCCAGTGAGAAAAGATACTGAGGTCAGATAGTTGCTTAAAATTAAGCAAGAGAAAATGCAAAATATTTTCAAGGAGTTGACTAAGGAAAGTGATATAAACCATGGATGGGAAGTAAGTAGAGGCTTATTCCTAAAACATGCAGTCATTTGGTATGATTGCCTTTCTTCTACATTCTCAGCTGCAGCAGCTGCAGTTAATTTGTACTGCAGGAGCAATTCTCAGCTCTAAGCAAGGAATAGCTGTCCCAGGTCTTATGCACTAGGTATAACAAGGCATTTCCTCTTCCAAGACACTTGGTGTACCTTTACCTTGCCAGATTCATCTGTACCTCCCTGCCTAAGGTTTGACCTGCTCAGGTATAAGCCGGTTCTAACCTTGAACATGGCAAGATTCACCTGGGCAGGACTGTACCCAGGTTTGCTCCTGGACTTGGGAATCTGACCACCCTACCTCAGGGCCATTGCAATGCCATTGGAGTTGTTGGTTTCATCCCAGAGCTGGCTCACATCTGGCTGGACAGAAACACCAGCTGTGGGGCTTAGGTCCTCCAGCACCTGCCTCAGAATTGTGCCTTTGTGAAGATTTTAAATATAGCTTCATTTTCAGGGGACAGAAAAATGTTCAAGTTAAAAGTGTTTCTTAATTAACTGCATCTGAGTAAATAATTCACAGTGAATAATTAACTGATGGATTTAGCCTGTCTCTTTTTCTTCCTCAAACTTATTCTTTTTTCCTGTGCACAAAACGTCCTTGAACAGATTGCAGGTTTCTTAACTTCCTACAGGAGTGTGTCTGATATTTTATCTGCCATTTTTATTGGGTTGTTTGGAATGGGTTCTCTGCTTGCCTTACTTTTAAAGGCAGGAGCTGAAGAACAGAAATAGTGCTCTCTGCAGGGCAATTTAAGCACCCATGCTAGGGGGAAAAGCATTAAGGAATTTTAGGATTTAAACACTTTTTTATGGGTAAAGCTCTCTTCAAGGTGCTAATTTTATGTCTGTACGTAACAGACAGTGGTATTTCCTTTGGTGAAGTCCTTTGGTTTGGACTTGTCTCATAAGACACGGATTGCAGTGTTGCACCAGAGAGCTGGGTGTTTTGTAAAGCATAACATCTGTATTCCAAACCTGAAAAATATTCTTCTTGATCTTTATGGGCCTTTTTCGATCTGAACCCTGCAGGCAGAATCAAGCCCATTGCTAAACAAAGAGCCTCACCCTGTGCAGAGGCAATGTCA
Source organism: Myiozetetes cayanensis (assembly GCF_022539395.1). Taxonomy (NCBI): domain Eukaryota; kingdom Metazoa; phylum Chordata; class Aves; order Passeriformes; family Tyrannidae; genus Myiozetetes; species Myiozetetes cayanensis. The sequence goes on along the minus strand of NW_026087378.1, from coordinate 9,384,665 downwards.
TTACTCAGTCCAAAATTGCCCTGCAGGACACTGTTATCCCAGCAAACTCTCTGTTGCAAGGACAACCAGCTGAGTCTCAGCAGGTTCTTCCATCAAGGGGGTGGGTGCCTGTCTTTTAGTTGGGAAATCATCACTTTTGGGGATTTGATACTCGCTGCTGGCTCAACCCATCTGTCTTTGTGGTGTTGCTTTTGCAGCAACATGATCCAAATGCAGCAGCTTCTCTTGCTTGCAGACAGACAGATGCAGCATATTTGCCTCCTGCCTACATTAGCAGAACATTTTGCATAAATCTCTTCTGGGCATATCACTGTGAGTGGGCCCTGGAGCATAACCCAGCTGACTGGCAGTTCTGTGTGGCTTATGTGACACTGATTTCACCTGTTGCTGTGCCAGGAGAGAAGAGAAAGAGGCCAAGAGGCTGCAGGTTTAGTGATGCCTCTGGGTTAATGGAAAAATGGGGCAAAAAATGTGGGAGAAAAAAGAGTCCACTTCTGGGGTGTGGGTGGGTGGCAGCAGGTCTTTCCCTGCATCACTATGGACTGGTGAAAGATGCTTTTAAATTGCTGATGAGAAACGTTTTCCCACCTTGCGTAGGGGCTGCAGGAACTGCTCCAACGAAGTGGTGATCTCAGGCTCAGCCCTCTGATGAGCTCTGACTTGGAACAATGGGGGAAAAAACGCCCCAAACCTCAAGTACTTCTTGTTGAATTAGCATAATGAGAGGATAAAATAAAGTAGATCATTTGCAGCTGCTCTGTAAACTGTATCTGGGGCAGGGTATTTTAGCATCCTGCTGGAGATATCAGCCCTGTAGCATCCTGTAGCTGCTAAGAGGAAAGGCTCAGCAACACCAGTTAATGGATGTTGTTTCTCACACAGGAAAACCAACAGAGAACAGCATATGGACTCTGTGACAGGAGTGACTGTAGGGTGCTGGACTCCACTGGTTTGATGGGTTTCCTTACATCCTACTTAGCTGTAAAATTCTAATAAAGAAGAAAGAGGCCATTATATTAATGGCATTATGGGGATTGTAGCATGATCTCTAGGACTCATGGGGATTCCTCTGATGTCCAGAATAAATGCTCTTCTATTCTAATGACCATAAATGACCTCTCTCCAAACCTGGTATTGATGAAATAGCTTTAATGTTTCAACATCAATGCTTCAGGCTTTGCTGAACAGTGACATTAATCTGATATTGCATAGCACATGGGGAAGAGCAGCCAAAAAATATGCTGGCACTTATAAAGTTTGCAGCTTCCTAGCCTGACAGCAGCCTCCAAGTGGAAACAAGTCGTGGGATACAAATGACAGAGACATTTTCCCTTAAAACCTGATGGAAAGAATACACAGGTCTTCGGAAACTGTGCATAATTTCAAAGTGTAAACAGAGGAAGTTTTTGGAAAAGTTGGTGTTCTGTGCTCCTGTGTTTGCTTCTTTCAGGTTACAATCCATTTTCTTTTTCCTAGCAAACATTTTTGATTACTTAGCATATCTTAATTAATATGCAAACACAGACATGGATTCTCGCAGCATAAAACCAGAGCCATTGGCTGATTTATGATTTTAATCAGGTCAGCCTTAGCTGATATGCAGTAAGAAATAATTAGCTAGCTGTTTGTACACAAAATTGCATTGTACCTAACCCCTAGGAGACAGCTTTTCCTGACACTTTGATCCCCTGCTGACTATGTTTTCTTAGCTTTCCTTCTGGTCTCAAAATAGGACCATGAAATAGTTTGCCACCTCTGAAATCATTGACCTCTATTCTTAACTAAGGGTTGGCCATTTGCAGGCCTTAGGAAGCAATTTGGTACATAATTGGCTGAAATACTGAAGAGTTTGACTAGGCATCACAGTGATCAAAAGAAGCATCTAAGAAAATCTCTTTCTGAGTATTTCATAGCAGATCTTTCTCTCTGCCTTGCTGTTTCTGACATTACCAATGCAGCAACAAATTTCTTAAGTACACCCAAGAGCTCAGAGAAGTGTAACACAGACCAGATAGTTAGGGCATACTGACTGGTCTGAACTGGACCTCAGCTTCTCAGAAACTGGGGAACAGAGCCAAGGTTCCCCCATAAAGGGAAGTATTGCATTCTCAGAGAGTTTCTTTTCCCCTTACTCCTCTCCCAAAATCCCATCTGTACCAGTGTCTCTGGTAATCAATTGTGCTGCTGTTTCTGTCCTGTGAAAAGAGAGGTTTAGGCTGCAAGGTTATCAGTTTCATCAGTTTTATCAGTAGCTGAGAGTGTGTTTTTTGTGTCTGGCACTACCCTTGTAGCTGCTGGACATTTTATGCCACACTGTACAATACAGGACTGTAAAGGCTGTTCACATGTGACTCTTACTTGTTGCTCTAGGAAGCTTGCAAAATACTGAAACTCATCTTGAATCCTGAGTTTCATTAACCCTTTGTGAAAACCCATAAGCCTCTTGTGTAGGAGACCAGACAGAGGACATGCTTTCTAATGTTGCTTCTCTGAAAACTAATTGATGTATCTGGCACCAGCCAACTGACATCAAAACATTTGTACAGATGTGAGGCTCTGTCTAGACTAGATAATTGCTTCCCCTTTTGGCTTGATTTCACTGGTTGCCAAGTTGGGTAACATTTAACCTTGAATTCTGGAGGCACAGCCACTGCCCAAGCCTTCCTAACAGGGAGCCATCCAGCAAGTTGACATGACAAGACCGTGTTAATCTGAGTCTCCTGGTCACATTGCAGTCAATGATGATGCATCTGCATTAATCCTGTTTCTGTCCACACATCTTAATTCACCCTGAGAGCACTGCTAAGTTCTTTTGTTAATTGTTTTCTCCCTGTCTCCCCCCGTGAAGTTCATTCTGTGAACAACTCTGATGCAGCCAGGTTAATAACTATTGATGTCGCCATGTTAATAACCGTCTTGCTGCCCATGAATCTGAGCCTCCCCCTGATGAGGTGGTGGACATGACCCACTTAATCATTACATCTCCCTGTCCATGGATCTCAGTTTGCCCTGTGAAATGTTAATCATTCTGACTAGCTAATCACGATAATTTCTCACTGTCCAAGAGTGTGAGTTCAGCCTATGAACAGCACCAATGTCCTTGTTACTCGTTGCAATCTCTTGCTGCTCACAGACTGCAAAGTGCAGGGATGTCTCTGCTGATCACTTCAATCCCTCACTGCCTGGGGGCTGAGGAGCTCCCTGTGCTTTCCAAGGGATGCCCAGGGCACTTTACTCTCCTCCCGTCCCCAGTTCTGGGGCCACTGCAAATCCTTCTCTTCAACAGCAAAGTTTTCCTGGCAGCTGCCTCCACGAAACCAGCTGTGTGCCACCTCTCCAGAGTGACATGTTGAGTAACAGAGTGTGTTTGCCTGCAGAGCAGCCTGGCTCTGTGGGTTGGATGGTGATTTCCTGACAGGTGAGCTCAGAGCACAGAGATAAGCATTAACTCAATGAGACATTTCAGTTCCTTCTGCTGAGCTGCACCATTGTGCTGGGGAGGTCTGATAGGACTGTAAAACTAAATAGGTGTTGATGTGGTGCCACACGCTGTTCCCTTATGTTGGTTCCAGCATGGGGCCCAGTGCTTTTAATGAACACTTACAGCTGTTAATGCCTCTGCCTTTCCCATCCTGAATCATTGCGGGAACTGAGAGGACGTGGAGAGGGAAGATCAATCACAACTTTCGGGCATTGTGGAGTCCCACCACTTTTCTACCCTGTGTGTGGAGAATGTGGTCATGATTGAAGCTTGGAAAGGATATAAGTTGAAACTACACGAATTGCAGAAGACCTTTTGTGAACTTGAGCCCATGTCTTTAACACAGGCATATAATTGCAGTAAGGACTCTGGAACTGCATGTAATATTTGAACAAGAATCTTGGCTCATTGTCAGCAGGTTTCTCCCACATGCTCTGTACAGCTCCTCCCAAGGCTCCTTGAAGTGCTGGTTCTCTCTCTGAAAACTCAGCTACCTTCACCTGCAAGTTGAATTGAGAAACAGTTTTATAAGAAACTGCTGAAAGCAACTTTGTGAGGCAAAGAAGTAGAAATAACAGTGTGAAGCAAAATCTAAAAGGAGCCACCTCCCTCTTCAGAGAGCCACAGAGCCAGTGTCACCAGGCATCTTTAAGAGGCAGGAGGCAGAGGTCATCTTCCCTGCTGAACTCCAAGTGATTGCTTTTTTCCAGACACTTGGGCAGCTTACTGAAAATTTATTAGGTGACACAGTAGACTTGTTGTCAAGTTTTTGTTTCATTATTTTTTTTTATTTTCCTTCCTCTCATCCTCATATTGGTTTGGGAGTTTAGACTAATAAACAGGCAGTTAGTTTGATTATAAGTGGCATATGTTCTGCTGTGGGAGAGACAGACTCAGGGGCATTTCATGCACATGTTTTGAGAATAAGAAACTGTCACTCCTGGGTACAATGGTAAATAGCTTTTTTTTTTCCCAGTGAAATACTGGAAGTTTATTCATGCAGATGATTTTATGTTTTATGAAAATCCTAGGGGAGGGAAGACTGGTGTCACAGAAAACAATAAAGAAAGAAAAAGTTGGATGGAGGGAGATTTATACCTAGTGTACCTAATCAGCATTAAAATAAAGGAGAATATGAAAAGGTGAAACTAAATGCTTCAGAAATACTGAATAAAAGGGAAGCAGTTAACAAAGACTAATCTTGAAAAGATTTATGAAGGTATTTCCCAGTGGTGTAATGGGAGGAGTACGGAAAACCAACACTGCTCCTTTTGTACAGTGCCAGGAACGAAGGGAGCAGATACATCCTTTTTTTTTTTTGCTCATGTAAGGCTGTCTGCAGCCTGGTTGAGGTGGTTAGAGCAGGTGAGAGAAGCCAAAGCTTCCATGGCCCTTCATGGAAAATGAGAAGTGACAGCCCTCCAGCATCTGAGCCACTGCTCTGCAAAGGGAGATGGGTAAACAGCCCAAATTTTCATTATTGTTTGTAAACATCTCATTTGCAAGCACAAAGTGTTTTTTAGGATTTCACTTCTGGGATGCCCTGAGCACACAGTTCTCAGCACCCTCCTTCCCTGATTAGTCCTGAAGTGAACCAGCCCAGCCTCAGCCTCCCAAACAGCTCCATTCCTTCACACAGATTTAAAACACCTCCATCACTATAGCAGATATACTGCACATGGGCAAGGAAGTCACATTTTAAAAGAAGCTCAGGAACAGAAATCTCATTTCTAAAGATAATTTCAGTCATGTCTGCACTGCAATAAAGCCCAAGACGAGCAGCCAGCCTGCTGTTTATACTCACCTTAAATCTTAAAGTGTAAGCTTTTAAATGTTGCGGGTTTTTTAACCAGGCCAAGAAGCTTTCTCCAACCAAGATCTGAGCACACTGACTATATTTACCACGTGTAATTCACTTTAAGGAGAGTGAAAAAAACCACTTATCTCAAAAAACATGAAAGCTGGAAAGAAAAAAAGGCAGCAGGACATAAAATATGAACTATCAGAGCTTTTCTCACAAGCTTAGCTGTATGAGAAATAGAAATATTTAAGTTTCTAGTTCGGATGTGTTATTCTGGATAGCTCCTTGGAGAACTGCTGCAACCAGACTGTAGCATCAGGAGGAGAAATATAGCGATCTTATTAGTGCCATTAGGGTATGTTCTGCGGAATCACCAGTAATCATTCTCTGTCGTAGATGTTGCAATTTTTCTCTTGTGCCGTCGTATTTGTATCCCACACCCCTAACTGTAAAGGTATAAAAAGTAGTGTGAAAGCTTAAGGGTCTTGTTTTTTCCTGAAATGACGTCAGGTTTGTGTGTTCATGTACATGACGCTCATGGTGTGTATGGCCAGTCTTGGCATTTATCAGCACATCTTCTGACTGCGCATCACAGGCTCGTTCCTACTTTGTAACCTTGTCCTGATAGCTGAGATCTTCTGGCATTCAACCGCATTTTGGATCTTCTGTCTTTAGATCTCATCTGTGACAAATGCTGGCTGATGGTGGCAGCAGGTGTGGAGTCCCGTCGTGTTCAGCGTTTGAGATGCACGTGGCAGGACGGCGACTGCAAGAAGATTTTCCCTTCTGTGACATCAGTTGCAGGCTGGTCTTCTCCTGTTAGGTGCAACATGCACAGAGGTAGGTGTTTGCAGCCCCCAGGACTGAAGGTATGTCAACTATCCCCTGGTTTGTGAGGTTTTTCTAGCTGAAATTATAGCAGGATTTGTTTGTGTGATAATTCAGGTATGATAACTTCTCATTCCTCTGTGGGACTGCTTTGTGAAATTTATTAATCCGTGTGGTTCTGTTCCTGGACTCCTCAAGATACAGGCTTCTTGGTTTTTTTCCCAAAGTATGTGTTTATTTGCTATCAATAGTTTAGACTCACCAGTTGCCAGAATTTTGAACCTGCAGATAGTTCAGACTAGAAAGCATTTGTAAGTTGACCACCTAATGCTCATGGTTTAAGAATAAAAGCCAAGCGTGGTATTTAATCCAGTTCCCACAATTTCCTCCATCTAAAACCTTGAATTAGCTCAAAATCAAAGGGCAAAATAAAACAGAGGATATTCTGACTTAAGAGACTGGAAGGATTTTCTCCAACTGTATCAGCTTCCTGACACAGCTTCAGGATTTGATTCCACGATACCCTGCACCTATCCCTTCTTAATACAAAGACTTTCCAAGTCATTAAATTCTGTATTTCTCCTTCTCCTCCCTGAGAGCTCTGCACACATGTCAATGCTGGATACCAGCAGCAGGTCCTGGTCTGACCAGGTTGGTGCAATCCCAGACCCCTCTCTTCTCCAGCCCACTCCAGCTGGACACCTAGTGCAGGCTCCCCACTCTCAAATTTGGGCTTCTCCGAATCTCAAAATCCTACTTTCTAAGCTGGACAAGGAAAAATAATGAGGAAAATGTCATTTGTGCAGGCCTGAATCTGCCCATTTCCTAGACTTAAACTTTTTTGGGCGGGGAAAAAGGTCCTGCAAAATAAAAGAAAGGGAAAATAACTATCAATGAGGCTACCTGCAACAAATATCTTTCGGAGTTTGGTGCAAATGCAAATAAGGAGCCTCTTGGGAAAAATACAGGCTTTATTTTGATTTTACATTAGAACTCTCATAGTCAGTGTAAATTTGCTTGGATTTGCACAGGCTGCTGCTAAATCACTTTAAAACAAAATATAATTTCCAAGCCAAATTATCTGTTGGGATGAATAATTTTCCTGATTTTGAATGGATTATTTCCAGGAGAAAATCTGGCCAGTCTTGCTTAACCAAATCACAACTTGGACTGTAGACCTGGAAGCAGAATACATTTGGATGTTTTAACCTCCAGTGAATAGCAAATAGAGAATGCTGATGCCACGCAGTGCAAAATAAAATAAAACAATATGTGTAATGAGCCGATTAAAAATGCAGCTTTAAAAAAAAAAATCACTTTTCATTTTCTCACAATCCATCAGGGCTGTCAATAGGTCTTTTATTGCTTCAGCACATTGTTATTAATAGTGCAGAAAAATGCAGACTGTAGGCTTGGGGGCTCCATAAGTTTCCTATGGATATTCCAGGAAAAGTAAAATGCAGGTTAGATGTGCAGTAGCAAAAGGGAAGAAGACTGCCCAGGGTGGGCAGTGTGGGAAGCCCCATGAGACACTGATCAGCCTTGGGCAACATGGAGATGCTCAGATTTTGTCAGAAATAGTTACACCTATGAATTACCTAAACCAAGTAAAGCTCCCTGTGTGTTTTCAAGTTCGTGATTTTGAGTGGCTTTGAACAAGTTTGCTGTAATTCACCTCCAAAGACAATAAGATGAATTCCAATACAGCCATTCCTAACCAGAACTTAAATTGGCCACAGTTCTGGTTAATACATGGAAGGGATTGATTTCAATATTTGTGTTTGGTCTCCTGAGGGCTCCTGTGTGTGGAAATCCCGATACCTGTCAGTAGGTCAACACAACCTTAAAAAAGTCATCATTTCCAGTGGTGTCCTGTCTGCTTACATTTCCTGCTGCTGATTAGTAAATATGGTACCTACCTATCCCTCCTCCACCCAGTGAGCTTGCTGTGTTTTACCTCTGACTGTTGAATGCCACTCTAAATTTATTACATAAACCCATACAAAATATCCTTCTTTTGCTCCTGATGTTAGATCTTATTTTCTTTTGAACCAAAACAAGTACCTACCCAGTGCACATACTACATTTTTTACTTTGAGGTCTCTGCTGACTCCTAACCTCTTCATAAGGAGCACCATGGATTGCAGGAGTATTTTATAGCCTTTAAGAAGATATTTCTCTGAATGCTACAACTTAAGACCCATTAATAGAGATAAAAGAAAGTTCCCGATCTCCTTCAGATTCTGGTTGTTTTTGTCAGCCAACAAAGCATAAAAACAGAACTACATTTTACAGTATTAATGATCAGCTGTAAAAATCTGGCATAACATTTTTATAGCACTATAACTAATCTTTTTATTATCAGGTTGCAATGGTTTGCATCAAATATATATCATCTGTAGTTAACTTTAAAACTTTTACAAGTTAATGGTGGACTAATTAAGTTTATAAATATATGGGTTTGTTTCAAATACTTAATACTTTATATAGAGGATGTAAAACTGCCTGCCAAACTTTTCCTGCTGTAAGAGCTCTGACAGTGTATCTCAGTTCACAGGTGGAAGCAGAGCCTGAGAGCTGAATTATGGCTTTGCCTGTGATGTTAGCTTAGGGCAACAACCTGTCTGCTGGGATGGCAAATTGAGCTTATCAGTCACTTGACCCATTAATAGAGCTTAAAATTCTCCAGTGCTGGACTTGAGGGGATGCAGTGTTGCCTTGAACTCCTGGGAATGTAGCTCCCAGAGGTCTTGCACAGTCACAGTCCTCTGGGAATTTTCATCCTAGAGGAAATAAGAGAGAAACGGGAACAGGGATAGAGGGAAGGATGAAAAAAAAGTTCTCTAGACTCGTGTGTAATAAACTATGGGAAAACAAAATGGGCAGAATCACATTGCCTTGGCTAAATTGCATGATGGAAGGGCTTGAGAGATAATTAAAGGCTATTTTAAACTGCTTCACCATGTTTACTCTCAGTGACTTGCCACAAAAAGGAGCAGGAGAGGGAACTGGTACAGGCTCATCAGAAACTTCTTTTCTTCCTTTACCAGAGCAAACTCTGCGCCCTGATGCTGATGCTTTGGCAGCAACACATACTCAGCCTTCCCACAGCAGCCCCTTTTAAAGGTCTGGCAGGGTTTGCAGAGTAGTGTCTTGGCTCCTCTGGGGTTACTTTAGAAGGGAGTCACAGGGAAGGTGCAGGGACCTTCCCTGCATCCTCAGAACCACTGGTTGGGGCACAGCAGTACCGTGCTGGGGAACCAGGCTGTTCATGCTGCCTGTACGGACCGGACATAGCCCCTGCAAAGCTCGTGTGGATGGGGATGGGGATGATTGAAATATTTGCTGGGAGCTGCTGTAATTGTCCCAGCAGTGGCTGTGAAACACCTTTTGTGCATGAAATTGAAGCACTTAAAGGTATTGCAGAGATTTGAGCCTGTGCTGGATGTATCGGTGCTGGCCAATCCAGAGTATCCCGTGTACTCTTGAGAGGTTTTTTATTTATTCTAGCTGACTAGTACCAATGATGCAAAGGTGTGAGTGAATGTCTCGCTGACTGGCTGTACAGCACTGGCTGCATCCTTCTAGCAGCACTTCTAGAAGTTATAAATCTAGCTGACTTGAGAGATGTCACAAGTTGGAGCTTAATTACAATGCATTAAAAAAGCTCAAATCATCGTGATTACTGGGTTTTCAAACCAAAAGGGGACTCACTGAAGTAATTTTGGCTGATTACAGATATTCTGAACCTGCCTTGTCTAAGTGAGTTTAATTTTTTTTCACCTGTCATTTATCTGCTTTTGAGAAACATAATTGCAACATTTGTTCAGAGCTATAAGCCTCTGAAACAGCAAAGGGTTTTTTTTCTTCTATGCAAACATTAAAAAAACAAAAGGGGAAAGGAAAGAATATTTTTGAGACAGACTTTGGCACATACACGTCTGTGCACAGACACATGGCCTTTTTTAGTTTTTCTTTATTTTAATATCTTCGAAATAACATATATCTCTGGGGGAAGCTTAATAAGAAACAGCCAGCTGAAGCAAGGATTTTAGGAAGAAAAAAAAAAGGCTGGAGACTTGTGCTGTAGAAACAGCAGTTCAAACAGTGAAAAAGAGGACACAGCTGTGCACATCACAAATCCACAGCTGGGCAAGTGGAAAGAGAATATTCCCACATCTTCCCTTATAAATCATCCCTCACCTTTCAAATCCCTTAGTTTTCTGTTGTGTTGAACAATTTTATGTAGAGGGAGAGAGAGTTATTTGCATTTTCCTCCTCCTGCTGTTAATGATATCTAGGTCAGTCAGACCTACCAAAGCCCCAAAAAAGCACCGCGGATTTCTTCGGCGTCCTTCGTAGCAGGGTGTTTTTCTTATCCTTCAGAGTCAAGGATTCTCCAGTAAAAGAAAAAGGGAGGCCTTAGCAGCAGGTGCATAAACCAATATACAGAGAAATCTAAGAGGAAAAGCCAACACAGACTCTGTCTCCAAAAGACTCACATCAGCAAGGTCTGAGGAGAAGGTGAGAGCAGCATTGTTTTGAAAGTCCCTTCCTGGACCCCGGCTGAGCAATCAAACAAGCCAGGCTTGGACACTCACTGTAACTCTTTTGGTAGTGTTTGTAAAGGAACAAAGCACTGAATCCCCTCCAGCTCCAGGAATTACTTATTTCCTCCCCATTCTTAAAAACAGCTGAAGACAGAGCAGCACAGGTTCTGCTTACGCTGTTTCTCAAGATTTGAGTTTGAGCACAGTGGCCAAAGCAGGTTTGGTAGAAGAACTGTACAATATAAGTACAAAATAGCTAGATCCAAAGATTTTTGGTGGTTAGATTTTCCACAGAACTGTACAAGCAACATATACTCCAATGTTGAATATTCAGACTCCTATTTAAACTGAAGATGGAGGGTTTTGATCTTCATGTGTCCCTGGGTTTTGATTCAGAATAACAGATCATAAAATCTGTGAGAGGCTGCTCTACATCTTCAAAATAACAGCCAACATCCTAGTAATTGTGCTCCAGAGTTGCACCTAGGTAATATCTCACATGATAATGGAAACTGGGGAGTTTTGCTTGTTCTGACTAAACAAGATGTTTTCATATGAAGTAAAATATTGAAGTGCCTTTTGCTTGAATAATGCATATTACCTAAAAACATTTAAAAGAACATTTCCAGCAGCCAGATTTGGTGTGAAGTATTCAAACCCTTCAGTGCTGTAGTACATCATTATAAAATGTAGCAGAAAAGAGGGAGAACACCACGTGTACCTGAGAATGGTGAAGGAAATGTGGTTAGACAGAAGAGAGAGAACGGCATCCTGGCCATTTCCAGATTGGAAGTTCTGTCATTCCTTTTGCTATGGTCAGCTGGAAAATTACCCTTTAATTCTAATAACCATAGAAATGCCATACTTTGGGAGCTCACATCTCCAAATGAGAGGTGACAGCTTTGGAATGAGTGTATATATTATAGTTGTTCTAGGAAGAGAAGAAGTTGGGGTTTATGTTAGTATAACAAAAGTTTATCTGTCAGTGTTATAAGATCATACCAAATCTGAGCAAGGTAATGTACACCTTTTTATCACACAGTCAGGCTAAATACAATCCCTGATATAATGCCAGTAAAGTTATGCCAAGGATAAATTATGTTACCATTTAATTAGTTCAAGCAGTCTGTGAATAATATGGGAGACTAAAGAATGGACACATAGAACTCACCGTATGATAAAAGTTCTGCTTGTCTTCCTCCTCCTGTCCATGCCTTACATTGAACAAGACAGTCTGCTTCCCCAGAGGTGGCTGAAAGTTCTGTTTTCCACCAAATATAAAAAGAGAAAAGTTTTGCAGTGTATTTCAAAGATTTTTTTCTTAAATATTAATGAGAAAAATAATAAGAATGAAAATGTTTTAATTTTCTGAGAGCTCCCGAGAAAAAATGACTGAAAACTGATAACTATTCTCAAGTTTCTAGTTAATTCTTTTTAATGCTTAACTTGAAAACAATCTGTAAAAAGACAGATTAGGTCTAGGCTTTGTAGTTATAAACACCCTGAAGACATTAGATTCCAATTTATTACAATGAACCATTTCAGTTTCTGAAAAAGACTGTTTTGAGAAAATATTTTTAGCTGCTCAAATCAGTGTTTTTCAGCAAGCACTGTGAGAAAACATTTTAAAATGACCAGAAAGTAGAAATCAGACTAATCTGAACTCACTTTTGCCCAGAATCTGTAAGTTTCCATTAGTGTGGTGGGCTAACACAGAGGGAAACATAATTATTACAGCACAAAATAACAGAGTATTGACACCCTGTCATTGGATCAACCGGATCTGTTCTGTAGGCTCAGGGAATAAATTGCTGTGTTAAAATATAGTGTCTTCTTATAGAACACATTTGTTTTCTCTCTCAGCATTTGTTTTAATGACTTCTCATACCAAGAACTTGGGTGCACCCATTTTTCCCAGGCTGCCTGTGCAACACCTTGAACGAGGCTGTTTTAGAGGGAATGCAGATCTCAGGGTTGATATCTGAGTGTCCTTGGGCGACAAAGGACTAGTGGCAGAACAGTCTGGAACGTGTGGTGGGGTGTCTTACAGCAGCCTAATTATCTCATATCTGGGTGCCTATAGACAGTAAACTAGATGAGTTTCTAATTTTTTCAGTACTGTAGGATGAGTCAACGTAATTCTAATTAAACATTTTCCATTGCATAGTGTGGCCAGAGAGCCACATGGGACCATAGTGTGTCAGAATTTCTGACTGCAGCCAGGCTGCTTTCTTACCCTACACAGGTCCAACATGTTTATGAATATGGAGTGATGTTTGGAGCGGATGTTGTTTCGTGAAGCTTATGAAAATGCTTGTTTTGTGTTTGGCCAGAGATCTGTCAGGGAGTGTGGACAGTCATGGAGATGTCATGGATACTGTTTCCAAAATATGCAGGTCAAAATCCTGCTCTTGTTTATACCAGGACTCAGAACTTGTGAATTTTCATTTTCTCATCTATGTAATAGTTGTTCTTAAGTCCCTCATTGAAGTTTTCTTGAGTTAACTCCAAAGATTATCACAGTCCAGGAACTCCACAGCAGCTGTGAAGTGATGCTTGGATTTTTATTCAGTGGTGCAAGTAGTTAACAGAGTTAATGTCACAGGTTATTCTGTCCTATCATAAGCTCAGTGATAAGACACTTCAATTTATTGTCCCCTCGTGTAAAGGATGAGCTGTGGGAGGGCATCAGAGATGTCTGTTGGTTTATGAACATGTCCCATTTCCAGAAGTCACAGCTGGTCTGGCCCTTTCTCTCCTTCCTCACTGGCCTCAGCTACATCATCACAGACCACACACCCCATCATCCTTCACTCTGGTTCCTGACATCTCTCCGGAACCTTTTTGTTCACCCACCACCTTCCATGTTATTTCTTCCATGTTTTTCCTTTGCATGTTTTCTTCCCCACTTACTCACTTTCCAGCATTTTCCTGGCCCCAGTGTATCAGTCTTCTGTTCCCATATGACTCCCACTAATTACAGAGCTATCTTGCTGCTTCATGCTACCACCTCTTTTCTAGCTAGTTCTTTAAAAAGGCCGTTAGCTAGAAATACATCATCCTTCAGCTCTGGGCCTCGAGTCCACTCAGTAAGCATTTTATACAGTCTTAAGAAATGAGGAGAGAAGAAGAAAACAGCAGAGGAATACAAAAAGGATCCTCTAGGAATAAGGTTTTCAGAAAGTCACGGCTGCTTCGTAACTCTGGGCTTTAATCATTTTTCTTACCGTGGGTGGTCCCACTATGGACTGAATTCCGAATGTTTTTTCTTACTGTTCAGCAAAGATGTGACATTGTAGAGTGCTGGAGGAGAGGTGAGACCTGCAGGTGCTCGCATCACTGTGCTGTGCAAAGGATCTTTTTCAGAAACTTCAGAGCCTGCTTGTTCCTGTGGCTGTGTTGGTGCCTTGTGGGAAGCCCTGACCATGCTGAGGGGAGGGCGATACAGCTGGGCTTGGAGCAGGGGTAAAGGAGAAGTTTGTCCCTTTGTGGGGGTGCTGCAAAGGCTGCTCTGGACTGATAAGATAAATCTCAAGGTAGAAAAAGGCAAATGATGTTGCCCTGATTAGCTGCTGCAGTAACTCAGATGAATGAACTAAGGGCAGTGTTGGAGCTGCTGGTGATGTTTGAATGATGGAGGGGTCAGTGCTCTGAAGTGTAGAATAAGCTCATTCTGTTGGTTTTCTTAAAAACTGTTTAAAACCTACCACGTTGAGTGGCTACACTGAAACTTGGATGTATGGTTTCTTCCTACTTTGTGCTACCTGAGCAGGTGGTGGGGGGACATTACTCCAGTTTACACCACTCCTTATGTGAGACAGAGAATCACGTGCAAACTCTTGTCCTGGGAACTCCTGTAGACTTCCAGAATGACAGTGGAAACCTGCAGCTGTGCTGCCTTTCTTTAGCCAGGCCTCCTGTGTTGTGGCTCTGATGGCTGTGGAGCCCATGCTTAAGAAGTTTGCTGACCCAGACATCTGTGCCTCTTGGTTTTTTTGTGCCCAGATGGTCCCAAAGGGCTGCATTTTGCTGTGCTCCTCCTGAGCTCACATTACACCCAGGAAAAGTACCATGCATTTACTGAAGCTCATTAGAATGAAATGGGAAACACACATATTTCAAAAATATTTTATTTGGAATGCTAATCTTAATTTAGAATTCGTGTTAAGCTGTTGAATTCTTGGCACCTAACATGAAAACACACTGAATCATAATGAAATACAGTGCTACTGTATTCCATTATACACCAGCATGACAGCAGCTTTTTCTCTTACTGAAAGTAGGATTGCTTACATTTTATTTTTATTTATTTTAGGGGAATAAGTAACAAAGCATTTCATAACAAAATCCAGCTGTTAGCTCATATTTTGCTGCATGCACTAGTAGCTGTGGAGCAGGAAAAGGGGAAGCGATGACTGCACAAAACTCCAGTAAGTATTTTACTGCTTGGTATTTCCATTCCAGACATTCTGGACCTTAGGTCAGAGGGAATCAAGTAGCACAGAGCAGTGTTGCAAGTGCCAGGCTGGGGGCTGCAATATACAGCTCACCAGTCAGAGGAGTGATCCAACGTGCTGTACATCATCATAACACTGTAGGTAAAGAACACCACGGTGATGCAGGGGAATAATACGTGGTTGATGCTGCTTTATGGCAAACAGTTGCTGTGCAGTCATGTGTATAACACTGTAGGAGTGAACACACCCCAGAATTCATCCTCTGCCCTCTTGTAGAAACCAGCAGCTGCGGAATAAGGATTATGAAGTACACAAATCAGTGTAAAGCTCTTCTTATCCCTTTCCTTGACAGATGTAAGATTGGGGTTGAAGACTGAGGCTTGGTTGCTTTGGGAACTACAATTCAGAGGTACTGATGGAGCAGAGAAAAAATATATAGCACCCTGAGTGGGCTGAATCATCCCAGTTGTTTCACTCCCCTTTATGCTGAAGCACTTTATTTTTAACAAACAGCCTGAAAAACAGAAATTTAAGGCCCAATAATAGCATGAAGTGAATGAATTAGTCTAGTAACACCAGAGACTGCCTTGGAAATGCACTATACTCTCCACAGTAATTACTAATTTTAAGAAAGTAGATTATACCAACTGCCCTATATTTTTTCTTCCTGTTTTCATGAGGAGTGTTTCTTTTGTGGGATACAGCAGAGAAAATACCAGTCTTTAAGAATCAGAGGGAAAATGTAAAGAACAGAAGGATAGAGAAGACTTAAATATAGGGGTGTTTTATTTATATTGCGGTTCAAAGAGCTCCAAGTTGCCTGGAGGCTATGGATGCCTTTCCTCAAAGATGGGCTGAGAATTACCCAGCTCAGGGAAAATGTTAAGACCAGTCAGGACAGGATGCAATGTATATTCTCTCTTCTCTTGCCCAAAATGTCAATCATAAGTTAATTTTCCTCTGGACTTCAGATTTCAGTTAGTTCTGCTTGCTGTGTCCTTCATCCTGCTGGATAAGCACCTGAAATACTCCCTTGCACTGTCTCCTTCCTCTGCTTCATTAAAGAAGTGAAAAAGCAGGAGATGCTACATAGATGAAACAGGAATTATAAGAGTGGAAGGGACCTTGGGAGATCATCTAATCCATCTCTCTGCCTCAAAGGAGGTGAACATGTAATTAACTGCTCCTAGGGTCTGTCTGTCTGATCTGTTCTTCAAAACCTACTGCATGGGGATTTCCATCACCGGAGAGTTTAGCCCAGCATTTCACCAGTTTTATGCTAGAGAATTTTCCCTAATCTCTGACTAAAATCTCCTTTGCTTTTATTTAATCCCCTTGAGACTTATCCTCACGCTTTTCTCATGCTTTTTGAAAACTTTTGCTGTTCTTGTGGTTCTCCATTGGACTTTTTGGCCTGTAAAGTTTCACCATATGTTCAGGCTAAATCTGTCAATGTTGCCCCCAGCACTGGGAAGAAGATAAGAATTCTTTCATGTATCATTTCCAGGTGATGGTTGAATCTGTAACTTAAAGTTATTCAGTGCTGCTGCAGTTTGGTCACTAAGCTTTTCATTTCAGACAATTCCACTAAGTAGTACTCTTGAAAATTTTTGATTTTCCCTTTTGGAAAAACATTGCTTATAGATTTTTCTTTAAATTTACTTTTAATTTGAAGAAAATAGACTCATGTGAATTCACTTATAACAAAATAATTTCTCATAAGTAGGTTTTCTACCTGAATTTATTGCTCCCCTAAAGCCAAGTATTAAGCATTTTCTTTACCCAGAGTCCATGCAGCAAAGAAATGGTTTGATAACCATAGTCAAATATCTGAGGCTCCCTATCAGAAATAGCATTTGTTTTCCAATTTCCATCTGGAACATTAAAGCCTTCCTACTACAATTCCTGTAACTGTAACTGCGTTGTCATTCATATCTCTAATAACATCGTACAGATTTCTGTTCATATCATATCAGATATAGCAGCAACTCATCTTGTTTTTCATCTCAGTCTTCAAAGAAGACATCATTGTTCTGAAGATGCAATGATGGGCTTATCTGAAGTGTCCTGAAGAGATACTGGCTCTTTTAACACCATTTTTATCAGCACTTTAATTACTTGGAATTTTGTCATGCAGTCTGTGAAGCCATGTACACATCGTGGAGAAGATTTTGACTTTCCCTCAAGCTGATAAAACAAAAAGGGGTTTTGCACAGAAAACTGCTTCAGATGATCTGCTGCTGTGCTCCCAGGCACAGCCCTGGTCTGTTCTAAGATACTGTGTGGATCTTTGGACACAAGGAAACACCAAGCTTGAGATCCATTTGACCTTGTTTACCTCTCCTGAAATGCCTCCCAGCTCTCTGCAGTATGCTAGCAGAGAATCCCAGACTTTTGCATGCTTAGAACAACTTTTTTCTGCCTAATGTGCACCTGAATGTGCTTTAACATCTTTGCTTGCCTTTCTTACCTTTAACCTTATCACTTTCACTGGGTTCCATTCCCCCAAACCACTGCTCATATATTTCCTGATGAGAACTGGGGGACTCGGGACTGAAGTTTCTGCATTTTAAACCAAACAGTGCCAAGCTAGAGATTGTCCCTTGCTGGTATGGAAGTGCCAATGTATCAGCCTTATCTAACTAGTGACAGTCTAATATTAATGGAGCTGGAGAGCCATTTTGTTGTTTATTGGAGACAAAACTCCCATCTGAAATCCATGGATGGTTTTGCCTAAATAAATGGTGTATGGTAGCTCCAGATAAAAATAATCATCTGTCTAGTTAAAGTGAAAGATGTAAGCAGGGATTTTATGGGGTTTTGAGCTCACTCTTGCTAGAAAAACAAAGTTTAAATCATGTTAAACAATGAGGTTTGTTTAAAGTTTTGAGTTTTCCTGCATGGCAGAAACATCTGGAAGTGGTTTATTACCCTTGTCCGGTACTTCTGTGCAGGAAACCCAGTGAAGAGCAGCAGAGAGGTCAGCACAACTTTGGCCACACAGTGAGACCCACAGTTCCCAGCCAGCACAGCTGAGACCTGCAGAGATTGCAGTGGGTATGAGGTGTCCCTCTATCATCAACAGAAGGAATAACTCGGCCAACAACCAGGGGCAAGGATGAGCTGCAATGCAAAGTGCCTAAATGTTTTCAGCTCTCATACAGGGTGGTTTCATTTGGCTCCAGAGCCTGTCAGCTGAAGCAATTTGCTGAGCTCTTCCTTGAGTGCTGCTCATGGAGAAGCTCTGCTGGGGGGCAGCCTTCCTGCTGCCTTATCTTACAACTCAGATGTGCTGCAGCAGTGGAGCCAACCTGCCTGCTTCTTTCTAAAGCCTCTTGCAGCAGCAGCAGCTCCAGAAGACCCCTGGAAAAAGGATTGACTTCCCTTGAAGGATGGCTCCTTTTTTTTTCTCATGGGAACAGCAGAGTTATGGAGCTCCTGTTTCCCCAGGAGCCTTCCTTGGAAACTGGAAAATAAATTCAGAGAAAGGTATGTCCTAGTCCAAGGGCAGAAGATTGAGGTTTATGTGAGAAGTACTGAAGTGTGTATATTCTGGCTCTGTGTGCAGAAAGCCCAGCAAGCTCACTGCCTAGATCTGTAGCTGTAGCACAGAGAAGACAGAGACATCATTTTTCTCCTTTTTTTTTTTTTTCTCCCTTCTCTCCCAGAAGTTGAGGAGGCAGAGGCAGGCTTGTCTTAATGTATAGGCCCTATTTTTGTTTATACACCTGATCTGGTGCAAGGGTGCCCTTTCCTTTTTCCTGAATTATGGGAAGAACTATTAAAACTGCACAAGCCATAAGAGAAGCAATGAGGGGTTGTGCACTGAGTATCCAGGCAAGGGGAGGCAAGCTGTTACCTCAAACAGGACATAGAATCCAGCCAAATGCACACCTAGCCCTTTGTTGTAACATCTGACACAGGTACATGGCCAGAGGTCTTGATACAACTTATCCCAATAATTTCATAACTGCACAAAGAGATCCCAAAGTCCTTTGCTCCAATATCAGTTGTAGCAGTAATGGGTAAAGGAAAAGAAAAGTCAGTTATAAATCTGTCCCTCGCACTGTGAATACAGACTCAGATATCCCCGAGGACAGTTTAGCTTACTTCTCTGAAAATTTAGACCTTCAAGAAGAGGAACCAGCATAACTTCAAAGATCTGATGGTTGGAGTTCAGGGCCTAGTCACACATCCTGTGAGCAGGAGATGGGTACATATAACACCTTAGAAGAATGACAGTAGCAAAAGCCAAGGTGATGAGCAACTGAAGTTTACTATGGAGAAATGATACCTTTCCAAGAGTCCCATTTTTCCTCATTGCATGCACAAGATATTAGGATTTTATCTTGATATTCCAACTGCTCTTTGCTTTTCCCCAGGTTTCCTAGAGGTTTTTGAGGCCCCTTTTATCCCACAGCACAACTGGACCAGAGTGACATGAAAAGGGATGGGAAAGTCTCTGATGAGAATGAGAACGGCTGCCCTGTCAGGTGTGATTAACACCAACACGGTTAAACTTCTTACCAACAAAGGCCTGCAGGATGTGCATGACATTTTAAAAAGCCATTCTCTTTCCAGTCATGTCCTCTTGGTAAATTATAATTTCAGTAAATTAAGCAGAATGCTGATGAAAAATGTAATGTGGTGGAATCTGGCAATTTTAACAGTCCAGCAAAGTCTACAATGACCCTCAAAGAACTCTTGATACCACGATGCAGCTGCGCAACACACCTATCCTACCATGCTCTGCACACCAGAAGCTGATGATTACAACTAAAATCAAATGGTTCTCAAATAAGTGCAACAAAGGTATTATCTTCATCTCAGGGAAAGACCCCTACAGGAAAGTTCTCCAATCCCAACAAAATTACAGGCTGCTCTCTGGGCTCGTGTTAGCAGCAGAGCTTGTGACAAGATGAGCTGTGAGCAAGGCTCCAGCCTATGCCGGGTGCCGTCAGAGGCACCGTACGGAACCACCTCACTGAAAGCAGAGTCAGAGCTCTCGAGCTGTCATGTACAAATCTTGTTATAATGAGAAGAGCATTAGTAATAGAGGCTGAAATTTTCAAGCTGCCTAAGGGATTTAGATGCTCGGTTCCCATTAAATTTAATGGGATGTGTGCCTCAAAAATCCCACCCACAATAAATTTTTACCAACCACTCCTTGTGTGAGGGAAGGAGAGGGGAGAGAAAAATAGAGAAGAAGGGAGAGAATCAGATGTAAGAGTGTTTCTTACTGGGACTGACAGCCAGTTGGGTGCTGTAAAATAGCACCCAAAAGAGGACTAAATTGAAATGCATAGTGGCATAGTGGTCACCTCTGATACTCAAGTAATTTGTGTGTGGACTCTGCTCCAACCTGCCCTGTGAGGTGTATGAGAACATAATGCCCTCTGCGCTTTGAGACTTCTATTTCTGGACTACAGACCTACTTGCAGTCATTAAAGAACATTTTAAAATGAAAACTAGGCAGAGAGACATAGATGGGATAGCAGTGGTCTTTGGAGATATGTAGGAAAAGGATGAAAGAAGCCTGTGTTAGACCGGTTCACTTCTCTAATTAGGTCTGGTTACATTTACTTCTTCAACCAGATTCAACCATGCACCTGTATTGAAGTCAGGTGTGTTTTTAAGTGTCAAAAATACTAAAAATCAGCGTGTTTCTTTGATAACTATGGATCCCATTACTTTGCTTCTAGGAAGCCACCAGCTCGTAGGCTCAGCTCCCGCCCGCGTAAGTTCAGGCCCCAAATAGAGCAAGAGTCACTCTAGGTTTCCTCCAAAGATTAGGAAAAGAGAGGTGGAGAGTGGTACACTAGTGGTTCAGCTCTTGCCTCTGGGGAGGAGAGGGGTTCAGCTCATTTAACTTTACCCAGGTATGTGTTGGGCACCAGCTATTAGATCTTCGCCTAAACTTCCTCCACAGACAGTCAGGTACTTCCAGTAAGAGATTCCTTCACCTGAAGTGATGTATTTAAGATTGATGCCCTGATAGGAGCCTACAGTTACATGGTCCTGGCTCGAATGAAAGCCCACAGTTAACCAGGATGCCCAAATAGTCAATGAAGAGTGAATCCCACTGGGCTTCAGTTGTATATGGTTTTGATAATTGCTTTTATATTTGCTTGTAATGAGAGTTTCCCTTATACCCCTACTGTAAGTCACCTGCCAAAACCTCAAATTAACAGAAGAAAACATATCTCAGGTGTCAATACTTCCAAATTTAAACCCGTAACACGTATTTCCCTTTTTTAACCAAAGAAGATTCTGTTACCAAAATGGTTAAGGGGTTTTTTTTTTTTTTTTTTTTTTTTTTTCTTTTTCTTTGTTTGGCTCTTTCCACAGCTCGATTTTCCATCTGGAAATAAATAAGGATAAAACTCTCTCTCCACCCTGTGTTTGCCCTGCCTGTTCAGTGTGAGTGATGTGGAGGTGGGTAGGAGGGATTCCAGACAGCCTGCTGCAATGTGGCATCTGGAGACACAAACTTGGAGGAGTTCCCAGGAAGGGAATATAATATTTGGCAAGGAAAGAAGGAGTTTAGATGAGAGAGGGCTGTGAGGTTTCCCCCTCTTCTGTCCCCATCCTGTTGCTTATTTCTGCATATTTGTTTTATTCCTCAGCCATATTAGAAGTGTAAATTACACAGATGAGTTAATGAGATCATCTGTGCCTGTGCCATTTGGGGAAGAGGGAAATACGGACATGTTTTCTCCTTTCTATCCTTTATAATAATTTACCTTTATTTTGAGACTAACGATGCTCAGCTTCCGCACGTTCAGCTCTGCAAGACTGGAACAGATCCTATGGCATTTCTTCTGTGACATGATATATATTTCTCCTTAGTGTTTACATGGCTGCCATTCATCCCAAACATCTTTGTTGTCTTATGCCATATGTATGGGGTAAAGCTGTGGTCCATGGAAGTTTTGAGTTTTATAGGAGT
The DNA here is from genome assembly GCF_022539395.1 of Myiozetetes cayanensis. Taxonomy (NCBI): domain Eukaryota; kingdom Metazoa; phylum Chordata; class Aves; order Passeriformes; family Tyrannidae; genus Myiozetetes; species Myiozetetes cayanensis. The sequence continues at coordinate 9,362,599 of NW_026087378.1, read as the reverse complement.
AAGACTTGGATTTCACCCATGTAGAGCGTTAGGTTAAATAAATATGAGTCACTGTAAAGAAAAATGGGGTCAAAAGCAATCTCCTTGTTCTTTTTGTCCCTAAATTCTATTGAGCAATGATTTTAGGCAGTCCTGGGTAAATGTTCAGCTGGCATAAATGTAGGCACCTTCACTGCAGCATGGCTGATTTATTGGGATGTGACCCTATGTTTGCAATTAAGATTATGTCCATAGAACAGATGGGTCAGAGTGATGCATTTGCCTTTATGAGGCACTGAATCAGATTCTCTGCAATAGATCATTCATATCCCAAATTGGTGCCATGTGGTTTTAAATAGCAGTGGTGCAAGAGGGGATTTCTTGAAGCAGTTGACAACTTTCAGACTTTAACATGTGAAGTTGTTTCCCTTCTTAAATGTTTATTTGTGTGGAAGGAAAGCAAAGCTGTAAGACATTTTTAGTTTCTCTGCTGAAATTACAATTCCATTTTTAAACAGTTTGAAAGATGCTCAGTTAGTAAAAAGCCTTTTAGTGGGAGGATAAAGATAGTTCTTCATTCAGAAACAGTTTGTAGAGCTTGGTTGTGAATCCTTCCACAGAGACACTATCAGTGCATTTTGCCTCACTCTGGGTAGTTGCCTCAAATGTAAATTCTCAGAAACACACAAACTTTGACTGGGAAACACACACTGAGTGTTTCATCTGGGACAGGGACGTTGTTACTTGAGTGCTCTGGTGCTTAAAGTGTGAACTAAGAAGTAGTATTTACAAAGGAAAGAGGAACTTTCCATGGGATCATCAGGCTACTGGCACATTCCCCATTACAGGCTGCTTCCAAAAGAGCTTTCCTGGTCACTGGGAGATGCTGCTTCTGCTGAGGCCAGAATTGGCAGTGCTGCTGTGTCTTTTGCTCCCTGAATTTCATTATTGCCACTCCTGTAGGAGCAGAACAAATGGTTGTTGGTTCATTCACCTCAGTTTTCAGTAGATATGAGGAAAGATGAAAAGGAAGAACTTAACAAGAGAGATCTGCATTATCAACAGAAAATGATAAAAAGATAAAATATCTTCCATAGCACAGATCCTTTTTTCCCTCAGCTTTGCTCAACAGGCTCCCCTACCTTCCTTCCTTTCTTAACTCACAGGTAAGCTTAAAAATAAAGTGAGATTTTGTTACTCTGCATTGCAAAGGGTCTGTTCTCTCCCTCCTGAGAGGGGAGGAATGTAATATGCCATCCCAAAGTGGACCATCCAGTCTTACCCATGTCTTCTCCCAAACCTTACTTATTTCTTACACTGGGATACCCTACAGAAGAGAAGGAAGAGGCAGAAAGAGGAGTTATATCTTTTCATTTTTCTCCTCAAGATTCTTTGACAAACACTTTTATGGTACACACTAATATCTAGCTTAAGGCTGCTTTCCTGTTTGGATGACTCCTGCATGATAACACAGACAGCAAAACTGTCTGGGAATGCAAAAAAAGGGAATGCAATGCTTAAGCTGAGCAATCCTGCTCAGAGTCACTCACATGTTGGGACTGGGCTGCTGGTCATTTGGACAGTGTCCAATTTTTTTTTTTTTTTTTTTAATTTTGAAAGCAGTGAGTGATTCTATGGAATTACCTACCCCTTCCAAACAGAAGGGACACATCTTGTCCCTGTGACTTCTAATCCTCGGACAAGGAAATGTCAGGAAGGGATGGCTGTGCTCTGCCATTGAGGGCTGAGTGGAAAAGCCCTGCTTCTTCCTTTGTCTGAGTGGTCTCTCCCATCACCCAGAACAAGGTGTCACTCTGTTTCCTATTTCTGACTCTGGGGAAGTTCATACATTGCACAGAGTTCAGAATTAGGGTTCCCCTCCTTAACCCAAAGCACTCTTCTTCTTCTTTGCATATAGGTCATCTGAATTCAGAATGCTTAACCTGTGACAGAAATAATTCAGATTTGAACACATTAATTCCATCAGGTCAAAGTAGCAGTTGTTTTTTGCATGGATCATTTCAGAATATTTTTTGAGGGTGTTTGTAGCAGGCAAATCACAGGATGCAGTTGTTGCTATAGCAATAAGCCTCCCTTAGTGAATGAGACAGGGCAGCCCCCCTCAGACACACTCCCACCAGTTATCACTGCAATGGAGGTACATGATACGGTTTACTTACCAGGGATGTGAGAGGTATGGATAAACCCTGAATTCTAGGAGTAAACAGATCCCATAGGATTTATATAGTTCTAAAAATACTTCTTTGTTTGAAGTTTGAGTCACCAGTGAATCAAAAATTTGCTGACTATAATTGCATTAATTATGCTAACGAGTGATTTTTTCAGTTGTGTATGATCTGAGTATGGGATATGTAATTTAGGTGTGTGTGATGTGCTGTAATTTAATTTGGAAGCTCAGTGAAACACAGTGGCTTGGAAAGCCTCTGTGATAGTTCTGCAAACAGTCTGGACCAAGCAGGGCATTCAAATAGCATGGCCATACCCGACCTTAATTCTCATGGATAAGGTTCAGTAAAGTATCCTTGAAATGTTTCATCTGGAAATGAAAAATTAAAGCACAAGAAACACTTATATAATAAGGCTTATAATAATAACTGTTTCCTAGTGCCAGCTTTGTTTATTGGTTCATACAGCAATTGTGGCACAGTCTTCAGGGAAGGGATGTTTTGTTTTTAAATAGTCTGTGGGCTGATCTCAGCAGATCAGCCAGGCAGGACTGCCTGCATACACACCATGGGAGGGCTCTAAGCCTTATTCCTCCTGCTTCATGAGAAAATAGGTCCAGTCCAAATCCCTTTGAAGTCAGTGCAATAATGGCCTGGGATTCTTTGACAGGATCTCTTGGATTGGGTCCTGGAAAAGGGATTTAAGGATTGACCATTCCAGCTCAGTATCCAGACTTGCTCCCTGAGTCATTGGAGTGATTCTGAATTTATGTTGATATAAACAGAGGGAGAATCAATCCCTTCTTCTCAATATTAGCACGTATTGAGGAATTACCAGCTCAGTTCATCGTGCTGGTGGTACTGTTTGCTCCCATCTCTTCTCTCTGTCATATTCTTCAAATACAATATACATGAAAAACAGACCCTTTCAGATGGCTCCTGTAGGTATCAGCTAATTTATGGTGATGATGGGCTAGTTACTGTTGGAGAAACAGAATGAAAGAGAAAAGCAGTTGCAAAATTGATACTTTTTGTGGGCTGCTTGCACTTCCTTATAAGTGTTTATTATCCTAGATAGCAATCTCACTGATTCTTCTTGATGTACTCCAGCACTAATAAAGGAATTTTGCAGTATTATTACAGCAATTTTAGATCAATTTACTCCGTGAATGCTGTTGTGCTCCACAAGTCAATTATAGATATCACTTAAAAAAACAGATAATGCAAACCCAGCCCTGTGTTTTCACCCTTACGCAGAAAGCAAAATAAAAATACAGGAAGGAAATGCAGATTAGAAAACAAGGAGTGCTGTGAAAGGGGGGATTGGCAGGAAAGGTGACGTTTCTGCTGCAAGGTTTTCTTCAGGCTTTGGAGTGTTACTGACACCACCACCTGCTTTGCCTTCCCCCCTAACACCCCAGGGGCCTTCAGGTAGAAACATCACATCTTCTCATGGCTTTGCTTTCTAGAACAGGTCTTGCTAAGGATCATCATGAAAGCCTCCAGGAGCTGTGTCGGGACCTCAGCAGAATTAAAAGACACTGCTCGAGGTTAATGGTGGGTTCACCCTTCGAGGCCAACAAAAAGCCAGAAGCTGATAAATATAAAGCACATTCCACCATGTGAGGTAGATGCCTGCTTCTTTAATATTATATTTCATTCCCTAGGCACTGAATGTCCACATAATTTTCATTTTCTTCTGTGACCATGTCCTTCACAAAAGCGATTTTTTTTTGTTGTTGTTAAGTCTCCTGGGACCTTTAAAAGGACATCTATTTTTGTGGCTAGAGGAAGTGGCTGGTTTTTAATTCTTAAATTCCCTTTTCCTCTCTTTTACAGAGAAAAGCTTTGAAGGATTTTGGGGTAATCAATTCAGGTTTAATGCAGGGGATTCCCTAGAAATGAGAAATGGAGATAATATGTAATTTTTCATATCTCTAGAAATTGAGTCCTGATCATGCAATAAAAGCATTACCTAAAACAGAGGATGTAACAAGCAACTGCTGACAAGAGATCTGTGCCTAATAGTGCTTTCTTCTTTTTTTTTGCTACTCAGAAAGTCTCTTCAGTAAAATCCTACTTTATATATAAAAATGTAGTTCTAATTCTTATTAATTGTCACAGCTCTGAGTAAGGGGAATTAGAAGTTTCAAGGCAGGTAATACCATGCCAACACTATGATAAACAACTAAGCAACTATGCTTTATCTTTGGTGAAAGATAAGCTGGAATAAGGAGTGTGATTAACAGCTATGTTCAAGATTTATGTGATCAGTTTGGAGAGCAGGTCAATGTGTTGTCTTGACAGGATAGTTAAGGTAAAGTTGCAAGTTCAAGCAGCTTTGACCTCGGTAAACTTGCGGTACAGCCAGTGAACCTCTCTTGATTATTCCCTGTGAAGGTTTATAGGATAATGAAACGAAAGCAAAGGGGAAGATAGACCATAAAATATAATTGCTTTTTCCTCCAGCCACCCCCTGCCATGTCCTAGTCCCTGTCAGTCTCTGAACCAGGATAGATGAGCTGTAGCAGGAACAATTCTGAAGAAGGTGAAGATAAAAGGATGTTCTTGGGCTTTTCAGTCTCCATCAAATACAATCTCCTGCCTTCTCCATCCAGAGCATGTGTGCTCATGGCACCTAACTTTTAAATACCTGTTCAATGTTGGGGTTTTTTTTCCATTTAAAAAATGTACATGTATAAGCATGGGAGGGTGAGGAAGTGAAGCTGAAGAAGCAAGTCCTCTGTGGTTACTGATCAGCTCAGATCCATCAGGCTCAGTGCAGAGGCTCTGGTACAGCCCATAGCCACTTGGATGGTAGTGCCAGCTCTCAGTGAGGGGAGTGAGAAGTCCCCAGGAGAAGAAATTACATCATGTGAAAAGCCATAACATCAGCCATAATTGCACTAGTCAAACATTTTAGACCACTTCCAGGGAATGTTGTTCTTCTCTCCTTCCACTTACAAGCCCCTGTGCATCCTGGACTGATAAGAACTTCTCAGCAGCCTTCTGTTGCCTGGGATGAGGTAAATTTGCTCAGCCAGCCTTGGGGCAGAACAGGCAGAGCTGCTGTCACATTGCACCCACTGCAAATTGGCTCCGTTATTTGTCACTGGTGGAGATGTCTGCAATGGGGAGGAGGGGAGAATTATTGTATATAAATGTTGAGATGCATACAATTCCCACTTAAAATTGATTTTTCCCTTGTGAGATGTGCTGTCTCGTTGAAATAGGGAGAAAAGTATCATTTTAAACCTTACTCCTGTATTAAAGAAATTAAACAGAGGGGAAAAAGAACTGAAAAAGAGGAGGCATTATCTCAGGGGTGCTATTAATCTTCTTCTTAGGAAAATGTAGTCTTGCTGTGCACCTTACTGACCTCCTGAAGCAAGTCTTCCTGTATCTTCCCACTGTTGATATTTACTACTGAGTCCCTCCAGCTCTTTTTCTCTGCATTCAACACCAGTTTGGCTTGTTTGTTGCAAATGGCAGATTGGAAAGAAGTGGAGGTTACCTCTGACAGAATTGTCAAATTAAATTTATCCTGATCCCTGTACCTTCTCCAGGAGCCCCCCTATTTATAGTAAGGTACACACAGCTCATAGGAATTGGTTTTCAAACCACTTTGACAGCAAATAATAAATATAAAATAATACGCAATACAATATGCAATTGACTTGTGTGCCTCCCAGTCAATGCAAGCCTTATCCAGCATACATAATTACATTGCAGGCAGCACATCCTTTACCTGGGAATGACACACTCTGATAAAAAAATAAATAATAATAATAAACCCTCCTAAGTATGCACCACTGGGTGCCTTGTCTAAAGCTGGCTATGAAGAATGAATGTGAAATTAGCATTCGATTAGAATTGAAGGAAATGCAGGATGTGAATGTAAATCAAAGAACTATATCAATGTCTAAATATGAATGTGACATTTGTATGGCTGCATAAATAGTCTCCTTGTGCAGCATCGTTCAGAGGGATCTGCCACAGGATGAACAGAGGTAGGAGAAGTCTGGATTTAAGGTGGTTTTCTCAAGTGGAAGACCTGTCCTTCACTTCTTTTCCCATTGCCTTTTTCCCCTGGGCATCAGCAGGGACCTGGGAGCACTGCCGTTTTTTCTCCCTGTCCTATTTATCTATTGCCATTGTACAAGATTCATAGCAAGTGGTTTTCTCTGAATTTTTCCCCTTCCATTTTTTCTCTTTTCTCTCTCTCTCTCTCTCTCTTTTCTCAGGCTGTAGCTTACTAAATCTTCTGAATGGGTTTGTGATATTTGTATTTATATCTTGCTCTTCCTCCCCAGAACATAAAGTGATGGAGGTGGAGTGTTGGTCATCCCTTTCCCACAGGCAGGCATCAGCAAAAAGCATTTGGCCAGGCCATGCAGTCAGTTCATGCCGTGTAGAATCTGAAGGCAGTTTTCCACCCTCATCAGCATTAGATGTTCTGCAGCTTTGCTCCTGTCACCAAACAACTTCTCGCCTCTCCCAGGGGTTGCTGCCATGCTCAGGAGCACCCTGCACCCGTTCAGCCCCTTTTCCACACACCAAGCTATGAGGGTCATTGGTAACATCTATCTTTTTCCCCCTCTAACTTCATACTCTGAGTATTACTCAGAAAACAATATAGTGTGTTCGCTTTCCTACTGTTTTTGACCATGAGAATTAAAGCAGACGGGACCGACATCTTTCTTCCTCTGACCTGTCTCCATTCAGCACTGCCTGTATATTTTTGAGCTGATGTGTTTATTGTAAATTGCGCTTAAACAGCAAGGCAAGCTAAATTCACAGGGTTTGCTTCAGGTGTGTATGGTGCCACCTTCAAATCAGATCAATTTGGTATCCAAGAAAAATGCTCATTTTAGGAATTGTTTTTTGACAACTTCCAAAGCTACTAGGATAAGTTTTCGTTTGTTACATCCAACTTTGCAATCTACTTGACCTGAAAGCCAAGAATTTATGTGCTGCTTCCCAAAATAAGTATCAGTTGGGTCTGGGAGAATGCCTTGAGGGTGTGCAACCCAAATTGTACCAGTCAGAAAGATGCTTTTCTTAAAATCAGCTTTGCAGGCGAATCTTCCCCTCACTGTTAACGTTGAACGTATCCCCCTAAGCCTGGATGCTCTTTGAAGCAAGTTACCAGCTTAATTGGGACTCTTTAATAAAATTTAATGCTATTTTTTTAATGAAGAAAGATGAAAAGTTGCCTAGAGGGGAATCTTGAGCACAAGGTATTTAAAGAAATTATTCTCTGAGAATGTCGATCTCTTATCTCATTCTTCACAAATCATTTAATGAAATAACATTAAGATTTCACTTCTAGTTATATCAACTTCTCTCCTTGCACACTTTTCTTTATTGTGTTAGGTTTTTTTCTCTTTTTTTCTCCTTTTTTAAGGAAAAAATAAAGCACAACAAGGCTCTTACACAAGAATCTTGTGTTATTGAGCGACAATTAATATTGTCTCATTCTTTCTAATGGAGGGCATAGTTTTTTCCAGACAATTAGGTAGATAGTTTTCTCTTGCATTTTTTAATGCTGATCTAAAGTTTAACAGGCTTGGCTTTGCTAGTTACATAATTACTGCAAACCTGGGCATCTGCAGCCTGACTCCAGATACAAACAGTCTTATTGCTGTTCCCTGCAGGCAATAACCTAAACAGGATATGGCTTTCTGCTCCAAATGAAGATATTGGGTGCTGTCCCTTTAGACTAAAGAATTATTTGGGTCCTGCTGTCAGTACCTGTTTGTCATTGAAAGACTCAGTGGCAGGGCCTGTGATTCTGTGAATGGGAAATAGGCATTAATTTTACCCTGTAATTTCCTTAAAAGCCCCAGCTCTCCATAACAATTTGTTAGGGAGTGACTGTTGTATTTTGACCTAGAGAAGGGGAACATTTGTGGTTTCTTTTCCTTGAGGAATCACTGTCTCTTTTCCGTCCTTCTTTGCCATTTCATGGAATCACAGAATAGTTCAGATGGGAAGGGATCTTAAAAGTTCTCTCATTCCAATTTCCCTGCCATGGGCAGAGACAGCTTCCACTAGACCAGGTTGCTCCAAGCCCTGTCCAACATGACCTTGAACACTTTCCAGGGATGGAGCAGCCACAGCTTCTCTGGGCCACCTGTGCCAGGGCCTCACCACCCTCATAGGCAAGATAAATACTTAATCTGTTGCTATTTTGGGACCAGTTTCTTCTTCTTAAATGAAGTAATTGTCCAGTTTTTGTGACACAGGTGTTGGATGGATGCATAGTGTCAGGAAATCAGTTTGTATTACTGCAGGTCTGATCAAGGCAATAATTTCTCTATTCTGGACCTGTGTATAAATAATTTTCTGATTCTTTTGACCAATTCATAGTGGTTATTCAACTCTCAATACACTAGATGCTTCTTCCCATATTTGTTAGTGCTTTGTCTCTGTTCGGTTTCCTCCTCTTTTCAGGAAACAAGAGCCAATGGTACATAAATTTCATAGAACCCAGCTCAGCCACATTTCTCTCTGTGACTTTTTCACCTAATTTCAAGTCTCTGTTATTTTCTGTAACACTGTAATATGATCTTCATGATTCTTGTAAGCTTCAGGAGAGAGTGGATTATATGAGAATTTCCTGAGCAATCTCCAGAGTTTTGTCTTACATTCAAATCATCACACTCATCTATAGGAAACAGAAAGGAAAGAAATGGGTCATGGTGTTCTTTCCCCAAGCATACTAATTTAACTCCTTCAAAATCAGTAGGAATAGCTATCCTTCAGCACAGAGCAAAATTAATACACGTCCTGGGATCTGACTGGTGATACTGAGACTCCTCATCTGCCTATGGTCCCATTGATTTCAAGATCAGGTTGAAGGACTAGGATGAAGCTTTGCATTAGTATAATGCTTGTTGACCTTTCTAAAAAAATTAGACCCATTTTTAAATTATGGGGTTTTAGGCAAACACACATAATAGAACTACAGTTAAGAAAAAAATTTCTATTTTTATGCCCAAGAGAAAACCTGCCTTGCTGCACCCCAAGGAGCAAAGCAACAGGCTCAACAGAGGGAAATATCTGTCTTCATTCATATCTAAAGTCCTCCAGGATCATGTGTGAGCTCTCTATAAGTGTCATGCATTCAACAGGCCACTCAATAAACATCAAGTCAAGCCAGCCTGCCAAATCTTTTCTCCCCACCTGGCTGATCCCCAAAGACTCCACTCACATCTGCCCTGGCCCTGCCTGGATTCCTGCTTCAGAAAGGGCTCTCCAGCTAAGTCATAACCCAAACAATTAACTAAGTGACAAAACATGAAACCCACTCTTTTGCTTCCTAATCAGGACTCCTAATAACTACGTTGGGTTTTTTTCCTTTTATATTTATCAAGGTATGATTTAATTGTCATCAACATCCAAATGACAAAAAAAGTCCTCTAAACTCAAACTGACAGAAAATTCCGGGGGGTTTAGGTACTCTGTAGTAATGATTCATGCACTTACAACTGGGATAATAATAGTCTAATACCTTGATCATATTGCATTTTACATAATTTTACATAATTGTTCATAAGGGCTACAATTATTGCAACTGTGAAGTGTAAAACTACAGGAAGAGAATGAAAAAGCCAACTCAAATTAATACATTTATCCTGATTTTCTCGTACTAATTACCACTGGGAAAACACATACTTTAACCTAGCAATGTTTGAATGTTTTTGTACTGCAGTGCTGCCACAGATGAAACAGTATAAATAATATTTTATGCTGTTGTCGTGGTTTAACCCCAGCTGGCAACTCAGCCCTGCTTTCTCACCCCTGCAGTGGGATGGAGGAGAGAATCAGAACAGTGAGAGGGAGGAAACTCATGGGTTGAGATAAAGACAGTTTAATAAGCAAAGCAAAAGCCACACACAGGAGCAAAGCAAAACGGGGAATCCTTTCAGCACTTCCCATGGGCAGGCAGGTGTTCAGCTATCCCTGGGAAAGCCAGGCTCCATCACACATAATGAGGACTTGGGAAGATGAATGCCATCACTCCGAAAGTCCCCTCATTCCTTCCTGTTCCCCTGCCTTTAAATACTAAACAGGACACCACATGGCCTGGGTCACTTGGGCTCAGCTTTCCCAGCTCTGTCCCCTCCCAGCTCTTTGTGCACCCCCAGCCTCCTCATTGACAGGGTGAGGAGCGCAAAAGGCCTTGACTCTGTGTAAGCCCCACATGGCAACAACTAAAACATCCTTGAATTACCAATACTGTTCCCAGTACAAATTCGAAACGTAGGCCCATACCAACTACTTTGAAGAAAATTACTCCAGCCAAAACCACCTCAGCAGTGCTTGTCATCCCAAGTGCCAAATTACCAACTACTGTTCAGTGTGCTCACAGGAGGTGTTCCAGCTTCCTAAAAATATTTGTAGCAAAGAGAGTGTGGTTATTAGTGCTTCAGGGTACAGATCATGCTCACCTGCTTGATTTTTAAATGTGTTAATGTTTCTGCTCTCTGCCACGCTACACAGCATTCTGGCTGTCAGTGTCACAAGGAATGTGATGGGTTTGTGTTATTTTTACCATTTTCTCATTGCTCTAATTGTTCCCCAGTGTTTCTGAGGAAAAGCAATGTTCAGCAGCAGGAAGGGAGGCAGAACTCACTCATTTGGAACACCAAAGTGGGTCTGAGTAAGGAGAAGCTGGGACAGCCATTCACTTTGGTAGATGAAAATTTCGATGCAAAAAAAAAATCATCCTTTTGGCTGGGCTTCCCTGTGTGATGGTTTGTAGGCACACACACTGCTGCTGTGTGTCCTGGCTCCTCTTGTGCAGGTGGGAGGCTGCAGTTGCTGGTTGGGAGGCACCTGGAACCGCAACAGCGCCCAGCCCGCTATTTGCACCAGCACCAAACCTCTCTCAAAATACCCTGGTCAAGAAATCCTGCAGAAGCATCAAACACTATGAATGCAAATAGGCTGTGTGCTGGGAGGATGACAGGAGGCTGAGAGCATGAAGAGATGGGCTTGAGGGATGGGGCTAGCAGAGATCTGTCCTGGCTACTGCCAGAAGCCAACCCCACGCTGCCCCTGCAGCACCAGTGCAATGCTTTGGCTGAGGGTGGGCTCACATTGATATGCCAACCTCCATGCTGAAGGCATTGAAATGCAGGCACATGTTTGCCTCTAATTGTTCTGGGGAGAGTGGAGCTGGGAGCACTAACTTTTTAAATTACCTCAGCTAGATTCCTCAGAGCTTGACTGCCGGAACTGTCATCGCCATTTAGAGTTGAGGAAAGCCCAGCCCTTCAGACTGAGGTGGAACTGGGTCTTGGGCACTTGTATGGGCCTCTGCCCAATACAAGGAATGAATTTTGCCCAGAAAGCTGCAATACTATGAAGTATGCTAAGGGCACACCAACTGTGCTTCAGAATGGTTTCTATTTAGAAGGAAATACAAGGCAGGAGCAAAGAGACAGGCTTATGGCTCACAGAAAACTACTCATGTTCTGCCTTAGTAGCTAATTGGAACAGCCTTTAGGTGTGATCAGTCTCTTCTGGTTCAAAGAGACCCTCTAGATTGTTGTTGGTTGGAATAAGACACAGATTTATGTGCACCACCTAAATTGTTCCTGAGGTGTGAGGAAAACATCGCCTTCTCTGCATCATTTCCTCTGTGAGCTCACAAGCAGGATGAGATTAAATACTGTGGGCACTGACTTGCTCTCTTCATGGAGAAAGATTTTCACACAGATCTACTTAGACCTGTTGTGACATTTCTGTTCTCCATTGGTTCTTGCAATAATGGGGTGGGGGGGAATGAGGGGGGCAGGGGGGTGTGGAAATAAACTGTGACTGTGGAACAGAAAGGCCACCATGGCAAATCAAATCTGCACAATGGGTTGAGTGAGGAGCTCATTTTCCCAACAATATGTCAAGTTTAAAATCCTTCAGGATAGATTAAAACAAAATTTGCTCAGTCCAGTGTCTTCAGGAACCCTAATGACCATCAAAGCAAAGGCTTCATGGTGACACTTCTCCATATCAGCTGTGTTATCTTGAAGTTAGCTGACTTCTTCTTTTCTGATTTTCCCATCCCTCAAAGGCAAACAGAACCACTCTGCCAGCACAGCACTTGGACTTCTCAGGACCTGCTGTTCTGGCAGATCAGAAATAGATTTCTATGCCCCTCTTATGTCAGTCTTCAGTCTCTGGAGACTGACCTGCACAAGTTTAAATTAGCTTGTTCAGGCAGTGTGTAAAAATTAAAGCAGCCAGCTCATGTGTGATGGTCACTGCGTTTGGTGCCACCTCCTGCAGTGCTCCATGGTCCCTCAGCCAGGTTGGATCTGCAGACTGCTCTGGACAGGGACTGTTAAGGTCTGTGGGTCTCCTTGTAGAGGGCTGGGATGGACACAAGTTCCTGGGTGAGGCTCAGAGGAGATCTGGAGTTTCCCGCAGAATACACTGGCAGTGGGATCTGCATTCAGCCTTCCTCTGTGTTTCCCTCTGCCAGTTATTCTTCACCTCTCCCATCCACGTGATGATTGCTGACACACGGTGTTTTCCATTTGACTGACAGTGACATTTGTCTGTACCAAAGTCCTTCATGCTCTGTCAGACGGTAGTTAAGGCAGGAGTCAAACTCCGTCATCCCTGTCTAATGTGGGACATCTTTGTGTGTCCCCTGTGCATATGCTGACTCTGAGTAGGGTCATGAAGCACAAGATACACTCCTGAGCACGTTGGCACTTCTCTGTGGCAAGAAGGCTTGGCAAACAGCAATACTAGGTCAGGTCTTGGAGACAACATAACTGCATTCTCTGCATGTCACCAAAGCATTCAATTCATCCCTCTGCGGGATCAGCACTTGTTTTATTCAGTGAGACGGTTCCTCTGAGCTATCAGAATGACAGGAAGCAACCAGAGTGAGGAAAGCATCTGGTGCCCAATTTAAAAAATGCTACACTTAATTTAATTTATTAATTTGATCTTGTGGTCTGCAGCATTTGTTGGCTGTCCCCATGTCCTGAGATTTTCATCCTGCATGTGAAAAGATCCTGCCTAGGAGTGAGGACCCAACTTTCTCTGTTTTGTATGCTCAGCCTGCCCTGCAGGACTCTATATGGGGCAGATTAGCACAAACTGTTTGATGGGTCTGCAGATTTCCCCATTAGCAGCGTGTGTGGCTGGCAATGCTGTGTTGTACTCCTTAGTTACACGTAAAATTCTTCTGAAGCAAAAAGACAAAGGCAATATTCTTTGTCGTCATTCTCAGTTATTTCAAAATTGCTACCCACAGCAGAGCATCATCAGTCATTAGAGTCACATATAGGAGCATTATATTCACTTTGCGGTCTCCCAGCTCCATCACCAAGGACATCACAGTCACAATGAGACATAATCAGTGCGCTGTTGCCAATTTCAAGACATTGTAATTTAGCAAAAAATTTCCTGTGTTCAGAGTCCTTGGAAGCTGGAGGAGCTGCTCTGAATTCCTCTGCATTCCTTTTATCAAGTTTGGTGTGAATGGTATGGAGGGAGAAATAAAGCGTGAGGACCCTCTTTAGCATTGCCCTGTGACGGCCAGGAATTGCAGGGCACGTGTGCTGAATGATATCAGGCACGACCGATACAAGGGACAGCAGGAGAGAGCTGAGGAAAAGCCTCAACCTTGAGTGACCTTGCTGTCTTTTGCATGGAAGTTTTGGGGAGAAGCTTCAAATGACACGAATGTGTCCTGTTTTTCCAGACAGCATTTAGCTGGTCTGATCTTTAGTCCTGACTGGTGATGGCTTAGTGGGCGACATCAAGAAAATCCCACCCTCCAATGCCTCCCTTTTACCGTGCACAAATGTGTTTACACAGAGCTTGGTGAGCTAAAGAGGCTTTTAAATGCTCTGTTAAGTGCTGGGGAGCATTTGACCACTAACTGCATGCTGGAATTTCATTTATAATGTATCTTATGGCCACATTTTGCAACTTGCAACCATTTAAAAGCTACTTTTCACTCTGAAAAAAATCTGCTAAAACTGGGGCTCAAGAAATTCTCTATCCTGTCTAAAAGAAAATAAAAAGTGTGAATTTTCACAATCTGGAAGTGGGGCTGTTCCCAGAATCTTCCCTCTCTGCTGAGGAGAGAGAAGATTGCCCTCTTCAACAAAAACATTGATTCTACTGGTCCTCTCCCAGCCTGGCCAGATTGGGTCCTTATCATTTTTGATTACCAGTAGTTTGACTTTATTTACCCTGTGTGAAATGCTTATGAGCATTTGGCCATGCACTTAATGTATGGAACTTACTTTGGGGTCCTTTGCATGAAGGGATATAAACATAAATGCAGACAGATTTATTGCAGTCTAATTTAATAAAAATGTCAGCAAATAAATGCACATTTGACAGGGGAATAAATATCAAATAGGAGCAAAGCAGACAGTGGAGTAGGTTGTAAGACATTAACATGAAACGTTTTGGTTTGACAGCGACTATAAAACAAAATTGTACTTTGGAGACTCTGGGAGTCATTTAGCAGAGGTGGAATCACCTTGCACCAGCCAGGCACGGGGAGATGGGTTCAGGATGAGACCACATCGCTACAGAGGGGAATGGTTTGTGATCTGTCACTTCCATTTGTAAACTGACATTTAATGTGAGGGGAGCGCGATACTGCCTTGATTGGTTTTCCGACACAGGCTGCGGGCTGTGCCTGCACGTTGCTTAGCAGCAGCAGGGCAGCCTGGTCCAGGACTGGCTGCTCCTCCTGCCTGCCACCAGGACCTGCTTGGCCCCCTTGGCTTCATGTATTTTTGCCTCCAAGCAGAGGCAAGGAAAAGATGCAATCTGTGTTTTGCACCTAACCGGGTGTTAGCTTATGGAGTGATTTGCCCAGGGTGAAATAACAAGAAGCTGCAGTGATCCTCTTAGTACCCCACATGCTCACACCACTTGAATTTTAAATGCTTCGTAGCCACTGCCCTTTCCTTGTGTCTGCTTGTGCTGCCCTGAGTGCCAGCTGCCTGCCAGGACTGTCACCAACACAGCAGAGGAGGCATCGACCTCCCCACGGCCCCACAGCCCAGTGATTTCACCAGCTCCTGAGCTTGAGTTAAGCCTTATCTGGAGGGAGCCTGGAGTGTTCCAGCTGTGGGCCCCATTTCCATGTCAGACAGACTTAAAGAGGAGAATTTGAGGGCTCCCATGGATATCAGAGAGCAGATCCATAGCTCAGCAGCTGACTGTGATGCTAATGGACTCCTCTGGTGCTCTCCATTGATTTTGTCGAAAGGAAGAGCGTTAGGATGCTTTTCCTTAGGAAAGCACAAGGCATTTTTTTCTGTAGCAGTGAAATAACTGTTCAGGTGTCTTGCAATATTTGGTTTTGTCTTTTTTTTGGTCTTTTTTCTTTCTTTTTGTGTGCTATTCCCTCTTTCCTTCCTCTTTTGGGCTTCACTTTCTCATGAGATCCCCAGGCAATTACTGGGGCTGTGGTTGCCGCAAGCATTGTTCACTTTATTGCAGAAATGCACTCAAACCCCAGGAGAGATTTTGTTTTAACGGCCCAGTCAATATATGGTGCTTATTCCACCTCAAGCATTACATGAGATTTTTAAAACATACTTGTTCATCTTAATACCCCTGTTAAGTTCCTGAAATGCTTAATATATCCTATGTGTTTCTTAACATTTCAGCACAAATCCAATATGCTACTTTCACTGTAGGCATAGAAGCATCACTTGTTATATTGGAGATCAAATCTCAATGTGTGTATGCAGAAATTCAAGGTAACCAGTTTGCACAGGGGTCAAAGTGCAGTGGCTAACAGGAAGGAGCACGTGGGAACAGAGTTTGCCTCAACACAGAACACAGGTGGAATAAAAGCTAAAAGTCTCCCATACCACAAGTTGCAGGGAATGGGGAGTTGTGGAGTGGAAACTTTGCTCCTAAAGTTCTGGAAGAATTGATGTGTGAAATTGCAAATCTGGTAGTATGAGTTTTTAATAAATCTATCAACTCAAGGGTGGCACTGTGTGACTGAAGAATAGCAAACACAGTGTCTGTATTTAAGAAAGGGAGAGAAATTGGGAGAGAAGTGTGCGAGAGAAGCCTTTTAGTCTGACATCAGCTCTACAGAATCAAAATCTTTGGACAAAATTTTTGTGTCCACTTTGCGATGAGTTGTGAAAAGGGCATAGATTATGTTAGGAAAAGTATTGGCTGTATAGATAAGGAGCTTTTAGCATCCCTGCTTAGTATAGCCATTCGTGGAATACCTATTCTAAATAACATGAATTAAGACAGGCACACATGCAGATGGAAGTATTACAGAGATCAGGACAATGAAGAGTCTGATTTACAAGAGAAACTTAAAGGAGCACGGCTTGTTGATGATAGCAAAATAAAGGCTTAGCAGGGTTATCATTGCTGCCTGTAAAAACTTTAGGGAGGAGAAAGGACAATAAAAACCCAATGGAAATCAAAATAAGTTTTCCAACCATTAGGACAGGGAGGCTGGAAAGCTTTTTGGAGGTAACAGCAATGAACAGAATCCAAGCTACTTTGAAGCCACAGCTCAGTGAGTTTATGGAGAGATAATACAATGTAGTGCATAAGATAGCACAGGGACTGCACTTGGCAACCTCAGAGATGAACTCCAGTCTGTGAAAACGTGCAGGAACTCCATTTCAAAGTCGTCATTAAACTTTCTGTGTATTTCTTTTTCCTTATCTTCTTTTAAAAAAGGATTATCCTGTAATAAACAGGGTGGTGCCATCTGCCACAGCCTCTGGCCCAGAAGGGAGGAGTTGCTGTTTTCATGTTAGTTAGCTGTATTGAGGAGGGTGGGGAAAGGATTTGGGGCTGCTTCCATCTGGCACTGGGGCTGATTGAAGGTGAGAGCTGATCTCTCGAAATTCAGTGAAAAACGATGGGTAAGGCAGATATAAGTTGTGAAGCGCCTTGAAAATACAGACCAAGCAGCTTAGGTTTGATGTGGCTGCTGAAGAGAGGGGAGAGGAGGGCTGTGTTGAGCAGAAGGACATAGTCTGAAGGGAAGGTAAGAAAATTCTATTTACAGGGTTGTTCTCAGAGGATACAAGCAGGGCAAAATGGCAGTTTTCTGTGTTAGAGAGAAGAAAATTAGAGGTGATCTGTGGTATAAGATGATGAGACACTTAACTGTGCAGGGAAAAGGATGACCCTGTTTCAGCAGAGGGAACTGCTGTGATGATACATTGATCTAGTGAGAGCATACAGGGCAGGTCAAAAATGATGCCTAGGTTCCAAAGCTGGGAGAAATTGAAGTATTTCCCCAAGGCATTGGTCTCCTTCCACCACTGTATGTTCAAATGGAGCAGATTAGCAGAAAAATCTGTCTTTTAAAGTATTTGAAGTATGGTTGCTGCAAGCTCAGTTCCCTCCTTGTGGGAGAGGAATGCTGGTGGGCTCATTCCTGGGAATGTGCTATTGGACCCCATCCTCCAGCACTAGGAAGGAAGAACTGGGGCCTCAATAACCATGCTGAGGATGGTCTGAAATTCATGGGAAATTGAGAAAAAGTCAAAAGCAAAGGCTTAATCTGAGTTTATTTGTCTTGTATGTTTGGTCTTCAAGGAGTTACATTTTCAGGTTCTCCTCTCCAGCCATAACGGTCAGAGATGTCTTTCATTGGAAGGTGAGCATCTGAAATATTTGCCCAAAAAGTAATTATCAGACAAATATTTGCAAGTGCAGACTCCTCAAACTAATAGCAGTTCCAGATATGATGGTCAAAAGTACATGTAACACAAATAAACACTGCATCACAGCCCCTGGGGTTTTAGGATCTCAACCAGATACTGCAAAGTTTGCACTTGCACCAAGAGAGTAGTGACAAATCTGATGGGTGACGTTATTGGAAGTCTATTTTTCTCACTGCTGTGTTCCCACATCCTCTCCCCTCGGCACTCTGACCAAGTACAGGTGTCCTGCGCTAATGCGGTGTCTGCATTGGATCACTCCCACTCCAGTTCTTCCTCAGAATTAAGGACTCAGAGGAGATTCTGATGCATTTCTGAACTACCAAAATCCTGGTTTCATTTTTCATAAGTCTTTCATGTAGAGTCCTCTTGTCTTTCCTGGTCAGAACTGTAAGATTTGGCTTTTGTAGAGTAGTTACTATGAAAATACTTACTGATAGCTACCCACATCCAGTTATCCTTTCTTGTTTCTTCTTTATTTTGAGAGGGTTTGTCTGCAATGCAGTTGATCCAAATTAGGGGTATGATAAAGTGGATGATTAAAATGGCACTGAAAGCTTTGTGCAGAGAGGCTCAGTCAGGCCTTCATTAGTTTAGCTTAAATCACTTCAGGCTACTTTGATTCTAAGCAAGTTCACAGAGGATTTTTGTATTAGTTTTCCCATATATCTCCATTCAGGCAAGCCCTAAAAGAATCAGTAGCATACTCAGCATAACTTTAGGAAATGAGCTCTTCAAGGGATGAAGGGTGCCTCCAGAGAGCTGAAACTCTACAGGAAAAGGGGGTGACATAAGGGTGGCAATGGGCAACCACAGCCTTTCCCCCTCCTTCAGAAAATCTTTCCCCTGAGCTGGCAGAGGCTCAGACTCAAAGAGAGAAAGTAACAGTAAATTAAAATTCTAGAGTATAGCCTGTAAGAAATATCAATTTCACTTTCTGAGCTTCAAACATCTACTTGTGTTACTGTCCAACACTCCAGATATTGCTCCTTTTCTCAGTTTCTCCAGGTGTAAAATGGGGTAAAAATACTGATCTCATTTGGAAAGTGTTTTAATACCAGGCACTAGAGAAGTTCCAAGGGTTCATTATCACCATTATACTGCTGTTATCATTCTGTGGTTTGCTTTACTGGAGTAATGACCCATTAATATTATTTTGTTGACTGTATAGATGATCTTTCAAAGCAGCAGTGAAATGTGCTATTAAGAGCTCCAGACAACTTACCGTCTTAATTTATAAGCAGATGCAAGCAGTAATAAATAAGAGATTAAAATGAAGTAATGGTCGAGAAAGTTTTTACATAAAGACTCTAATCTCATCCTGCTCTTGCTCTCCCCAGCCATCAGTACCTCTCATGCTTCAGGACACAGGTCTATGGATAAGGAATTGGCTTCTGTTTCTATTGTTCTGCATCCCCTGCTGTTACAAACACTAGATTTATGCATAAAAAAAGAATCCCTTGAACAAGGCCCCTGCTCACACATCCTGGACATATTGCTGAGGAATTGGCCAAGTGATATGTGCAGATTTCCCATGTGGTGTAGCTTTGCTGGAGCTACTGTAACTCCCAAGACTGCTTCCTAGAGACCCCAAAGAACCAGCACAGCTCTCCTCTTCTAGACTGTTACAAGCAAGACCAAGAATGTTTTAAGAGTGGTGTCAAAATAGGTAATACATACTTAAGAAACACTGTGATACACTTTACGTCTCAGTAGAAAGAGTCTGATAGTAACCCTCCCTGCCCAGACACTGCTGAATGTTTCATTAGCTGAGAAATGCAAAGCTGGCTTTTCCAGCTGAGACTGCAGAGGTGATGTGGGTTCTGTGGTGTGGGGCAACATTTATTCTGCCTCAACCCAAAAGCTTGGCCAAAAAACTTCACCCAAAAAAAAAGCCCAACTAAAAAAAACCTAACCCAAAGTGGCAGTTATTGAAATCTGAAAGAAAAAAAATATATACTGTTAGTTTATGGAATACAGTCTTGTTTTATATCCAGCAGACTGACTATACATTTATACAGATAAAAATAATAGCATAGTTCAAGGTGTCATAATTCTTTGGGTTTTATTTACTTTCTCAAGAGATGAGGCAGAGGCACAGCAATTAATGGTATCTCTTGCCACATCTGAAACAGAAAGGCATACAAAAAATATATCATCCTGTTATAAGCTCCTCTGAAAAAGAAGGGATTTTGAAAGATAGATTTCCAATGGAAATTTTTCCTTGATTTTTGGTAAGCTAACTACAACAGCCCCTCAGTTTCCAGTCCCAGGAACCTGAGGCCCCACTGCCCTGCTTGGTGTACCTGGTGCTCTGCAGAAAGGATGGGTTAAGTTTCCAGTTTCATATCATCATTATTTTCTTTCTCTCTCTCTCTCTCTTTTTTTTTTTATTTATTTATAAACTTCAGAAGTCCAAGAGAGAACGTGCTGCTTTGCCTTCCCTGTTCCCTGCTGACTTCATTCCCCCGATCAAAGCGAAAATAAGTAGGGCTGGTTTGTTTAATAGAGAGGGTCTTACCCAGTCACGCCTCTTTGTTTGCCGACATAATTGAGGAGAAGACAGCTTAGGGAATAGTGCTGCTTAATTGCTCTCACAGACGCTGCAAGGCACTCGGTGTAGGATTGGGCTAAATTGGTCCTATTGTGGATTTTTGAAAAGCCTTGGTAACAGAGGAGTCCAAAAAATCCCCACCCCAAGCCCTTATATAACCAGCAAAGTAACCTTCACCGCAGCGTCGGCTTTTTGTGTAAAACCCCCTCGAATGAACCGGGGAAATGGTGCAGCAGAGGCACTGCAGCCCCATCCCCACGGATCCCCAGAGGGCACAGAGAGAGAAGGGGTAGAATTGAACATCTGGGTGTAACGTCTCATCTATTAAAATGTTCAGCCTTTTAAAAAAGTGTATGTATGGCGGTAAGAGCTTCCTCCCTAATGAGTCCCGGAGTGCGGAAATCACTGCTTCTCAAAGCAAGACCAGGCTGTAACTCTCTTGATTTTAAATCAAAGGTTGGCTGTGATTCCTCAATCCTTCGCAGTCCAGAAGAAGTCGGCAGAGCTGCTAATTAGAGCACTGGTTGCATTTTTTTGGCTTTAAATCCTGAAATGAAGGGCAGGTCTGCTCTGTGTGTTGTGACAAAGTCGAGACCCGAGGTTCCTGGCGAGGGCTTTTAGATGAAACAACTGGAAAAGGGCTTCCCAGGGACAGACTTCCCTGACCATGGAGTGAACAAGCCTTCATCAACTTGAGGATGACACTGAGGGCAGTGTTGTCCTTGCCCTGGGGGATTACAGGCTGGAGACTGAGAACTGGGCTCTAATGATGCTATTAGTGAATTCTGAGACTGAACCTCCCCTGCTTTTAGAAACAGGTCTTAGTCCTGCAAAATTATTCTATTTTCTGCTATTAATAGGTTGAATTCAAACACAGTATTGGTAATTATTCTTACTTATTATTCTATCCTACACTGGGGTGAATTTTATGTGACAGTGGGGACAAAAACCTCGTTCTTTTCCTGATATATTCATTACAGTTCCTTTTGTTTACAATGCTGTCTTACTCCATCAGAGGTATGGCAAATTGTCTCCTGAAGGAAGCAATGAATTCACTAGACATACACCTAAACCTTGACAATTATTGTCTCTTGCTATATATTTTTTAAAGCCTTGAATACTATTAATCACACAGCTGAGGAAAAGCATATGACCTTCTCTGTATCCATCTTAGAAAGATCTCATGTATTAAGAAGCTGTCTGCCAACAAGAAAACTGCAAATGGCTTAGCAACTCGAGTCCCCATAGCAAAGAGAGTTAGAGAAGCCACGAGGAACCCTGTATCTGTGTACAAGTGCACACCTAAAGTTAAATACGTGGTTTCCCTGAGACTGCTCATGGTTTGGTTCTCTGTGCCTGCTTTTCAGCCCTGTAAAGATAAAATACTTACAAGCAAATGTGTGAACACATCCTTCCCTCAGTCTTACTTTCTTCTGAAGCTGTTTCAAAGCTTGCCTTTCCTAGAAGTACAAGTATGCCAACCAGGTGGCAGAAGACATTATAGTGCAAGGCTAGTTAATAATTGTAGGTTGTTTGATACAAGCTGCACAATTCTGATGCCCTGAACTCTGGGACTGCTGCATCATCACAGCTCTATGGGTTGGGGACTAACATTGTGTATTGATCTGTTTTGAAAAAAAAAAAAAAAAAAGAAAGTGTGCTGACAATACTACAATAAGTAATGCCAACATGTAACATTTGACACATCCTTGAATACCTTTCTGCAGTAGATTGAAAAGCCTGACCAGTATTCAAATTATAATAGGAAACCACTCTAGTTCAAACTTAAAGGAAATGGCTTTTTGAAGCTTCATATTGCTGGAACTTATCAAGCATATAACTTCAAACAGAGAATGTGATGGAAGGTTGGGAGGGGAATATTTTTTTTTGCCAGACTTTCTCCTTTATTTTGCTAGAAATGACTGCCAAGAGTAAACAGTGGCTCTCCACAAATTTGAAAGGATGACAGACATTTTAACAAGGAAAATTTTCACCCTGACATTCTGCAAGTAGGCCAGAAGGAGGAAAGAGTTAACAGGACAATAATGGGATGGCTCCCCCGGTATGTCCTTACTCTTCAAAACTTAAAAGTCCTCACATAGTTAAAAAGTATCTTCTCTTGACAAAGAGGCTGTTAAAAAAAAAAAAAAAAACAACCAACAAACCAACCAACCACAACAGATTTAAGCTTGTTTCTTCTGACAACAGTGCAGAAGTCTCCCTTTTTCTATTTTGGAGGGTCTCCAAAAGTTTTTGAAATGTGCCTTCAAAATGGCTTTCACTTTTACAGGTATTTTACTAATTGGGAGCAGAGAAATCACATTCAGTGTGGCTGCTTCTCTTCAGTTGCCCAGCAATCTACTTTTGGTTCAGTGCCGTGGAGCATCATTATCGATGATCTAGAAGAAAATATCCAAATTCTAAGACAAAAATCACAGATGACAGAAAAACTGCCAAATTAGTAAATAATAAATCAGTTTTTCAGAGTCATCTGGATCCAAGAAACAACCAGAGTCCTTTGAACAAGACAGAAAATATGAGGTCCAGGAACCAAGAAAATAGGTCATGCTTACTGGCTGAGGTGACTGTATTTTTGAAATGATAAACACCTCAATGTGAGCTGCCTGCAGTGGCTGAAAAATTAAACAGGAACCTTGAACGTGTGAACTGGAAAAGAATGAGTTCGTGTAGATATTACCCCTATACAGAAAAATAAAGGCAGAGCATTTTTCAGTCGTTATGTCACAAATTTAGAAATGCTTCTGAAAAAAAAATTTACAAGAATGGTTTGTGTTCTAGAAGTCCTGGCTAATAGGCTGAGTGGCTCCATCTCATTAGTTTCTTCAAGAGGAGACTGGGAAGGGTCTTATGAGTACAAACACCAAGGCAGCAGAAGACATATGGAGAATGTCACAGCATGATCTGAGCCCAGCAACTAGGATGAGAATTCTTTTCAGAATAGAAAATAGGTGATATTATTTCAATAACCAACAGCTTACCACACCCCAAGGTGGATTTCCCAACATCAAATACATTCTTAAATGGGTTTGAGCATCTTTCTAAAACTCATAGCAGCCTTCAGTCCAAAGTGGTGGAGTCTTCAGTGTGGTCACTGCCTGGGGGTTCCTCTGGAACTCGTCTCATGCTGTGGGTGCCCATACATCTTGTCTCTCTCAGGCTACTCCTACTCACGAGCCAAAAGAAGAAAGCACATTTGTGGGCTTGTTCAGCCTGGGGAAGAGAAGGCAAAGAGAGGGAAGATGCAGCTGCTGCCTTCAGGCAGGGGGAGCCTCCATGGCCAGGCTGCACCCCCAACCTGCACCGCACGTGCCACGGGTGGGGAGCAGACCCCGGGCACTGCCTGGCCGTGGCCATCCTGCCTGCTGCCTCCCACCATCTGGAAGTACTCGACTGTGTTCTTTTAGTCTGATGTAAAGCACTTTACACCAGGCAATCAGCGATGGCAAGGAGATAAGTCCTTCCCTTTTGCAGTGGAGAGAAACTATTAGAAGTACTTCTTGTGAAAGGCAGTGCCCTTTCAGAAATGCTCTTTGGATTTAGGGACTCTGCACAGTCCTTCATCTGTCAGCTTCCTCCTTCATTCCTCACATTCGATGGTTCACTGCTTTTAGATTTGCTTCTGCCTGGCTATCCGTTCCTGTTCTCCTGTGACTAATATTTAGTTGTATGGTACCACTGGGAGCCTCTGCAAGGTGGTAGCACGGTATATATGGGACCCAGAGGAATTCTGAAACGACCTTTTTAAAAAAAACAAAAGCATAAAATAAATTAGAAAAAGGAATCAGCTTTTGAGAAGGCTTGGTGCTTAGAGCAGCAGCTGCAGAGAAGTTAACTGTTTCAGAAGAGGTTTTGCCCCACCTGAAGTGGATGGGGAAATTCTTGAGTTTCAGTATTTGCTCAGGTACCAATCTCCCATCTCTCCTCCCATTCCCCAGTCCTTTTTTTTTCACCTTCAAAACTAGAGCATTATGGTTGCATATTTTAAAATATTAATATTTTAAAATTACTGGTAACCTGTTGCTACTGCCCAGCTCTGGAGCTGACAGATAAAATGGCAGAAGTGAGCAGTGAGTGGCCAAATCCTGTGTCCTTCTTGGGCCAGGTAAGGAATGAATGTAAGGAATGATTCATCATTAAATAGAATTAAAGATCCACCACTGAGGTTTAATATATGGCCACAAACTAGCAGACAGATCCAGCCAAGGGCTGTCAGTGTCTCTTTCTCCTCTCTCTTCCCCTGATGTTCCCCCAGAGAAGCACAGACCCTTGGGGTGCAGTGGTAATCTGATGATGAATGTTGCTTTTACAAGTAAGCCTTGTGTCTAGTTGTAGCATGTGTCAGAGGTGGCATGAGGGGAATACAAGGCTCTGCCACTTAGCATAAATTATTTGGGACAGAAATTTAGTGCTTAATGTGTTTGTAAAGAATCTAGTGAGTGTCTGGATACTTCCTGGGCAGACTATTAATTGCCCTTTTGCTTTTCTGTTTTATATTTATGACCCAGAACAGCTAGCCCTTGAGTAAGTGTAAACTGCACTTCCATCATATTTCCATTTGGGTTATGAATATTTCACACACCTGCAGTCTCAAAAGCACATAATTGCAAAACCACACTCAGACAGGGACTGAATAAACACTGTTGCTGATTCTTAATGAGCCATTAATCAGATGTTTAACTACAGGTAATTCCCTTGAGTCCTGGTGTCCCAAGAAAAATCTGTATTCCCCCTAAGTCGTAGAGAAGCAGATGACTTATGAACAGGAAATTGCGAGATACAGGCTGAACGAGCAACATTGGCTTCCCATGGCAACGCCTAACAGGTATCTAAGTCTCACTGGCATGAGGCACAGGCTCCAGTGTCAGATAAGGGCTTTTTAGGAGCTAAAGACTTTTGTTTCGGTTGTCAAAGAGTATATTTTGGCAAGAGCTGGGAAGATGCTCTGCTTGCCTCCTGTCAGTCAGTGTTACCAGCTTTCCATGGATGGGAGTAAGAGTGTGATTCTTCACACAGTATGAAGTCCTCCTCTGGAATCCAATATCAAAGGAGGGTGTGTATTTCAGCTGCATTTTAACAAGGGATGGATAATTTTATGGCCACTGCTATTTGTAGCTTTGCATGGTAAATTAGGGATAATAAAATCAGGTATTTCAGAGCATGCAACAAACTCGGCAGGGGTTAGGAAGGAAATTTCTTCCACCAACAGTATTGAATTGATGTTTAGCTAGACTGAAATGGACATTTCTTTCATGAAGAAAATAAGAATTTCAAAATTTTATTTAAGTCCAAATGAGCCCGGTGCTATATTTTGAGCATGAGATGTCGTGCTGAAAAATCACTGTTCAGAAGCACCGCAGTCTTCCACTAGAGCAGATCAACATGTTTGAGTTAAAAAAAAAAAAAAAAAAAAAAGAAGATAAAAGAAAAGAAAGGTTTTCCTAATTTCTAAACTTGTGTCAAAATGTGTCTGGTTTCATTCCCAGTTTTGCTGGCACTAAAATGTCATATTGTGCTAAGATGGGCTGGTGAGTTACTGATGTTCATGACAGATCTGCTGTAAACAGCATTTTGTAAAGGACACAATGGTTTTAAGAGCTTATCCGTTTCTCTTCATAAAACAGTCACACATTTTCCTATCAGCCAAGCCATGAATGCAGTTGGTTTTCCTCTGAAGAGCATGCACATGGAGGTGAAGCCAACCTACACATATTAGATATCAGAAGAGCTCCAGGTTATTAACTATGGAGAACAAAAGGTTTTAGACGATCTCTCCATCTGTTTCTCCCTCCTGTGCCAGACACACAGTGTAACAGACCGTGTCTTCACAGACATTTTCCAGGTGGAAAATGTGCACACAAGGAGCCTGTGCATCAGCTCCTATATCTCTTTCCCAAAGCATCAGCTCCTTCCATCACAGCTGAAGGAGCCATATCCCAACAGCAGACACCCGTAAAGCTGGCAGTTAGAGTCTCATTCATGCTTTTAATCCCTAGATGTTATTTCCTCAAAGGATGCTCAGTTTATCAGAGTAGTTATATAATAATTTGTTAATTAAATACTCACTGACACTCCAGGCCTGCCCTTTTTTTGGTGGGGGTGTGCACAAGAGACTGATTGAGGGAACAATGATTGTGCTTGTACTTGACCTCTTGCTGAGGGATCCTGTGTAGCTGTGCTCGTGCCTGTGTTGCTCTCTTCCTCAGAAGCCTGTGTAGAGACTGGACTGGAGGTGGCTGTAGGAAGACTTTGGGCACCAAGGCACTGCACTGTTGTACAGCCATGTCTCAAAGTGCTCACAGTCCTGGGAAGGAATAGATGGAGAGGTTGTGCAGGTCTTCCTGCAAGTGGTCTGCCCAGCAGCCACCAGCAGAGGTGCCTTAACAAGCATATCCCAGCAATCTGGATGCTAAAGAACATCCACATGATTAAAACACGCACCATTCACTAATGGGAAGGTGTTATTCTTCATCCCCTCCCAGGAGAAGTGTGGCTTGCTGTCAACAGACCCTGGATGTGCTGCTGCTCTGCAAAGCAGTCAGTGGCTATGGAATGTGGCAACGCCAACCCTCCCTCCTAGATGCGACCACCAACTTTATTTTCACCCTTCCCTGCTCTTGGTACAGCAGCTTTCAGACCTCCCATTTCCCTCTCCACTGAAGGGAGGTGGTGAGAACCCTGCCACCTCGGTGTCCATCAGCCGGCAAAGCAGTGGCAGGTGTGGACTGTGATCACACACAGCTTTGCTTCTGTCCCCACCTCACCTGCTGCTGCTGGGGGCCTGAGTGCAGATGAGCTGATGAGACCTCATCTGATAATGAACTTTCTCGTGGTTCTTGCACTGGTGTCATCTCCTCCTGCGGCAGATGAGGCCCCTTCTTGGTTTGTGGGTATATGGTGAGGGGAAGTGGAAGGTAAGGAGGGGTCGAGGTAAAGGGGACGGATGACACTAACTAACAAAAGAGGCACTACTGGCTCCAGACTTGCTTTTGTAGACAGAAGCCTGGTCAAAACCCCCTCTATTATTCAGTAGTATCTGCGTGGCCATTTCTAGTTCAAACAGGGGTGAGATGCTCTGGAAAGCTAATGAGAAAAATGTAGAAGTCTTGTGTTAGGCTGTTCTCGATGAAGCAGCACTTGTCATACAAAGGAGAGGATATATCATTCATCATTGCTGGTTTTACCTGCCAAAAGAGAGCTACAAGTTTTCTCTTTTGTATCCACAAATCTTGAAGTTCTCTGTGATCTGTCTAGATGGTTTCTCTCTGGGAAAAAAAAAAAAAAAAAAAAGGTGTTTTGAATCTAATAAATAATCCTCAGGAATATTTACAGAAGATACATAAATGCCAGCACCTCCCCTAAAGGTATAGTTCAGTGTCTTAAAATCAACATATGCACACTGGGTGACTGGTTGTGAATATTCTTCCTAAAGAAAAACCCAGCCAGGCAGGCCAGCAGGGTGCTATGCAAATGTCTGAAGAGCAATGATCTGCCTTCATTGCAGGCTTAATTTATGAACTAGATTTATTAGGTCCTTTTATTGAGTGAATTATTGCATATCCTGCTTCTTCCTGTGTCAATAGCTGTGTCCAAGGAGAAGGCAAAAAAATGAAGGGCAAATGACCCAAAGCCTGGCACCACTTTCCATGTGCAAAATCATTATTTGCAAATACCAGTTTGAAACTGGTTCCACTTGATGTCTTGTACCCAGAAGAAAAAGAGGCCAAAGTGGGCACTGCAGTTGAGAGTGAAATCCTCTCCCATGGCATCCACAGCAGAGCTTGGCATTGCTATCTGCTACGTGGCAGCTCAGCCACAGGAGATGCTCCCCAGCCCACACTCCTGCTGCTCCCTCATCATGGCCCTGCTCAACATCCCTTGTTCTCCACTGCCTCCCAGGGAGCAGGGACAGAGACACAGCATGAGGAACTGGAATGGTGCTCCCAAAAACAGTCTGAGATGGCAGCAGAAATAAAAAAGAGCAGGAAAAAAATTACATTGAGCACAACATGCCTTGAGCTTCAAATTGTTGGCCCCTGCTATATGCTGGGTGCTGCTGGGAACCTTTTCAGAACTGTTTGGAGGACATAACTGAGAGTCCTTCACCTGTAACTCTGCAGTGCCATATAAAGATCCTCTTCTTGGAGATTCTGATGGCAAATAATTACTTTTTTCCTTTCTAAATTGCAGTTTAAGGATTCCCCCAGCTTCTGCACCTGACAATTGAGGGGAATGATCTAAATTCTAATATCAAATTACAGAAAAGTAATAGACATAAAGCCACCTTAATGTATGATGAGTATAATGTTTAGCACATACCCAAGAAATATTCTTAGCACTGTTAGATCAAACATAATAAAAGTGTCTTCATTAAGTTATGGAGTACTGAAATCACAGCAATTCAGCATCTTGTCATTGTAACAGAGAACAAGAGATACTGAGGTATTAGCCCTGATCTTCCAATCATGTCCAAAGCTGTATCAATTATTGTTGAGGCTTTTTGCCTGCATGCTTTTTTAATATATCTATTTATTTTTTCCCATAAAACACAGATGTTTGCCCTGTATTGTATTCATATGAACAGACCAGCCAAATAAGCATTCAGCTGCTGCGTGCATGTAAGTAAAATCATTTTGCATGTAAGGAAAGGAGAAAACAGGCCCATAACCAAGGAAACTGTCAGCTGAATTATCAGGAAAAAAAAAAAGGGTGTGTGTGAACATGCATTCCCTGATAGATGCCTGATCTCTGATGTTGGCCCTTTAGCGTGAGATTGATGTGGAACAGTTTTCAGTTTTGACATCATGTTGGACTCATCAGAGATGTTGCCATCTTTGCAAGGAGAGAAAGCGGGTGTCTGGCTCAGCAGGCAGCAAAGCAAAGCAGCAGAGACTTGAGGAGGTCCGTTATGTCTTTCTTACAGTACAGCCATTTGGGATTTCTCTGTGCAAGACCTTCTACTGATCGTACGGTGCCTTTGCCCTCAAATGCCTCTGTGCCACGTTTACTCTTCTTGGTTGTTTGTGGGTCCAGCTCCAAATGGTATTCATTTGCCTTTAATTTCAAGGGTGTTTTGAGAGGTGCAGGGATCCCTCAAACACTTGAGGAATACTCATGAGGGTGGGTGGATGATTACACGGGCTCTGTGCACACAGTGGGGTGAAGCAGAGCAAAAGTCTGTGGGACATGTAGCGTGGGGATATAAGCAGCAGAGTTTAATTTTGAACTAATTTTAAAATAATGGAATTTGATTTTCTCTGCTCCTAATTCTGCCTAGGTGAACAACAGAATCAAATTCCTTCAGACCGAGCACACTGCAACCCCAAATATTTAAATAGAGTTGAAGTGTCACTTAGGGCTGAGCCTGCCTATGTAAAGCTCCAGTGACCCTCAAGTGCCATGTAGGCGAAGTCTGGGCATCACTTACATGGGAACAGGAGAGAACAGAATCAAGGCCTTTGTGTTCAGTAATTTTGGCATACTAATGTATTCAGCTCTCAATCACCTAAGCATCAAAGCAATTAAGTATGGGGTTTCAGCAGTGCATCTTAATTGTGCAGCCTTCTCTGCAGAGCACAGATGATCAACCTCATATGGCAATGCAGAGCTTAGGACAGGGAAGTCCATTTCCCATTCATCTCCTGTATCCTGGTTAGGAGTTCTCCTTCCTTGCAGAGACAGCAGTTAGTGCTCAGGGACCTGTACCCTCGACCTGTTTCCCCTTCAGTGTCTTTGATCCCATTATTGGTACTGTCTGACCTTGAAACACCCTTTATTTTTTATTTTTAAGTAGATTAGGAAGAAAGCTTCTTGGAGAGCTTAAAAGACTGTATGCTAAAGATGATTTCTGGAACCTGATATGGATTACCATAGTTACTCTGTCTGAGCATGGCAGCTTTCCAACTCCTCTGCCAGGAATGATCTAAAAGCTTTTCTTTTATTGTGTCTTGAGGTGAGAGCCTGGCTTTAAAAAGCTTTCAGAATTCTAATTCTTCCCTCCAGTTTGTTGGCAGGGGGAGTCCAGCTCCGCTCCATCTGATGTCCGATATCGCTGATAACCTACAAACAACGCATTCAGGATCTCTGATTGTGCATGTCCAATCACTTAGTTAATTGAGAACACAGGGAGATGCAGCTCGTGGCATCCCCATTATCTCTGCAATCTCTTATTCCTCCAGCCTCTTTCCAGCATGCTGTTTAGGGTTTGTGGCACTCTCACTTCTTCAGGAACATGTGCATTTGCCGGGCCAGATCTCTAGTTAGCAAGAGCAGCAGAATGTAAAGGGCAGTCTCTTGAGTCTTGTTATCTTCTTATGCACAGTAATAGCACAGTCTGCATGCCATTCATGATTTTTATTTAATAGAGTTTCCTGGTGTGTATTTTAGGATTCATTTAAAAATACATCAGTGATGAGCAGGGTAGGAAGAAGAAACTGAGCCAAAAATTCTCTCTAAAACCAGACCAATAACTGTCTCCTCCTGCCTGCAGCTGACATTTAGGAGTATTCTTAAATCACTTTAAGTGATTTTTAAAAATCACTTCCAAAAAAAAAGGAGTCTGAGGGAGAGACTACGGGTGGATTGCCTGATGCCAGCATGAGTGGGGTGAAGAAATTGAGTCCCAAGTTAATGTTGAATTAATGTTGATAAGTGATTAGAGTGAAACGAAATGGCATACCGTGTGCGGAATATCTCAGCATTGCTTATGGTATACCCTTTTAATGATTAAAAAAAACAGGTTACTTTATATAACAATAATTTTTTCCTTGGGATTTTAACTGGGGCTCTTGTCAGTGTGGCATGGACTCTGGCATGGACCACCACGCTGACCACACCTGGGCAGGGAACACTTTTTCTATTTATGTCTCTATTTGGCAGATCCAAGATCTGCCAGGGAGCTTGTCAAGGTTGGGACAGACCTGTTTCTTCCGGTCTTATATTAATTCTTTACCCATGAGACTATTTTTTATCCTGCTGTACTGTCTGGAAATGATAAATTATTGCTGTAGATAACAAATACTTTCTTCTTCTTCTTCTTCCCCACTGGTTAGCCCTTGTTCATAGTGCTGTCCTTCCTGGCTTCAATAGTTGGGTTAAAGCCTGTGCGAAACCCCAGGTCATAGTGAAATGTCAGCACACAAAACCAGTCCAAAATGTCTGGATTGCTGATACAGACATGCTGCACGTTCATCCATCTCCCTCCTGAAATCAATAAGTGTTCTCAGCTCCCTGTACGAGGGGTCCCAGCAGAGCCTTCACTGTAAGTTTTCTTCTCTGCTCCGTGGTTTTGGCTGAATGTCCTGAGGTGCTGCTGCAGAGCAGGCTCATGGCATGGAATGCCAGGGCTGCTTCAGCCCCTCAGGACTGCCAAGCCCAGCACAGAAGATATTTTAAATGCCATGAATATTTAAAACAAACAAAAAACAAGCCCTAAAGCATCCTGCTTTTCCAAATTGTGAGAGTTCTGACCGAACGGAGATACAGGTAGTTTACTTAATTAAAATTAAACCTTCTTTTCCATTTTCCTTCTCTTCCTTTTCCAGCAGCACCCCACTTAATGCCTGTGGCAAGATTCATCACTTGGAGGCTGGTTTTTTATGAGATTTGACAAAGATCATTCAGAAGTCAATATTTTGCCAAAAGCTAAGTGATAAGTCTAGTGACTTGCATCTAATTACTCCTTTTCTTTTATGTCTTCTTCTTTTTCCCCTCCTCTTCTCATTGGGGCTTTGAGTTACTGACAGCAGAGCAAATGAGCTATGCTCGGGAGGTATGAATGCCTCAAGTTTGTACTGTGCTTTTCTCTCTGCCTCAGCTTCATTTTGCATGATTTCTGAATAACAGCAGGAGCACTGAGAAGCCGTCATGTCTTTATGTACAAAACATACAGCTCTCCACTGAATTCTTTGGGGTTTCCTTGTAACTTGATGAGATAGGCAACAGTGGTTCCAGCAGGACAAAATGAACTTGTTTAAAGGAGCAGAGTAGGGAATGGGCAAAGGAAATGAGCTTCCCACATACCTTTGGGCTCCTTCAAATAACATGAGCTGAACAAAAAGAGGTGGGTTTTGCTACAAAGATATCTTCATCTTTGTGAATGGACCTTACATAGTAACCAGCATAAAAATCCTCTCAGCAGCTGGATCCCTTCCTAAATATTATCATCCTTCAGCCCATAGAGTTATGGCTCTAGCTTTGTGCTAATGCACTTAAAGAGCAGATTTATCTGGGGTCCTAAATCAGCAGCTCATGTGCAGCAATGGCTGTGTGCTGCCAGGCACGTGCACAAATGACCCAAGTCACATTTGTTCCATTTTGGTAAAGTTTTTTTTGGAGCTTTTGCAAAGGAATTTATACTGAAGATTTTTGGTTTTGTTTGTCTGATTACCTGATGAGTGCTAGCGAGGCTTTGTAAGCAGGGCAGATGTGGAGGAGTACTGAGAGGAACCAGATACTGTGCACCTACTTTAGGCATCTGGTCCTACTGGTCACCTGTGAAACCTTTCTAAACAGAGCAAATTCAGATCAGTCTCCCTGGGAGTGAATGGTCCAGTGCTCACAGGGTAGTATGGAACATGCCTATACTGATTTCCGAGAGAAGGTTGTTATGAGCAAGTATTTGCTAAGACTCAAGCAGGCTAGTTAGTACACAATCATTTTGTGTTAAATAATTCAAAAGCTGTTGCAAAAGTAAATTAGTAAGTAGTCTAAACAACATGGGTTTATGGCAAACTTTATCAAAGAAACCTAATTTTTACTCTCTGATTATGTTACAAGTCTGGTTGACAAAAATGATTGTACAAATTTAGAGTATTTAGACTTTTGTGAGGTGTTTGACTTGGCACTGAATGGTGTGCTGATTAAACATTAGCACCATTCAGTAACATTAGAATATGCATTAAATGGATAACAACGTGCCTGACAGGGCTCAAGAAGTAGCTGTCGATTGGGAATCAGGGCTAAATGGACCTGTGGTTTTTGGGGCACATAAGGGTTAAGTACCAAAGCTCTCTGTTGTTTGTATCAATGGTCTGTAGCAAAACACAAGATGAAAAATATTTGCAAAGCACGAAGATAAGAGAATGGTACGCAGTGAAGGGGAAAGGAAACTGGCACTGGGGAAGGTGAACCTTTTGGTAAAGAGGACGAGGAATTCATCACGCTCTGTGTCGGTCTGTGCAAGGGCACGGCCCTGCAGCCTGGAGCACGGGGAGAGCTCATGGGATGAAGGGAGCAGTGATCCAAGAAGCCTCTGTGCATTGATCTTACCGTGATGACCTGACAAAGGGAATTTATGTGGCCTATAAGTATACAAACAAGGGACTACTGAGTAACAGGAAAACAGGTCATTTTACTTTTATTGCAGCATCGCTAAAACCGGGCCCCGAATAGCAAAATATTATGTTGAAACTTTGTAAGGGTATGAAAAAGTTGGCAAGTGGGTAGGAAAGAAAGGTGAAAGTTATTTGAGGGTATGAGGAAATATTTTACAAGAGGAGGCCTGAAAGGCTCAGTGTGTTTCACAAGCCAAAAAAATAGTCTGAGGTGATGTTTTTTGTGCATGAGTCTGTTTCTGGAAAGAAAATAACTGTCCTAAAAGAAGAGAAAAATGAAGGAAGAGTCCATACCTGAAAGGATATTATTAAATGTGGTGTGGGTTTCAGGTTTTTTGTGGCTTGTTTTATTTTAACTGGGTAGTCATTTTAGTCATTAGAGTAAATTATCAAGAAAAAAAAAAAAAAAAAGAGGATTCTTGCTTTTTGATGGCTCCAGAGTAAGTCTTGGTGCTTTTCTCTACTACTGACTTCCATGGGACTTGCAGCTCTGTTCGATTAACAATGGCTGGGTAAAATACAGTGGCCTGTTACAAGGTCAAACGAAGATCTAACGAGCCTTCCTGGTCTTCAGCTCGTTGGCGCTGTAACTGCACGTGAACACACAGATACGGAAAACGGTCTCTCCTGATTTCAAAAGGAAAAACTCTTACCAGTGTTATTAACTTCCTCGTGTGTGACAGTTGTTGCTCATACATTTTTAATGTTTTAATCTGGAAAGCTCATTGACATTTTGTTTTGAAACACACGGTGCTGCTCCGCAGCGGAGTACATTTGTTCCTGCAGCTGCGCCATCTGGGCAGGAGAGTGGCGGGGCTGCCCGGGACTGCCCTGCCCAGGCGGCCGCAGAGGGCTTGGGCAGGGTTCCTCAGGTACTGGAATTGCTCCACTGCCATCGACATGGTTTGTGCTGAACTAATGTCGAGGCTGTTTTGGGCAGCTCCAGCGCAGCCAGGGCTCAGCTCTCTGCTCAGAAGTATCAGCAGCGATAGGCAATGGTACGATAGAAGGAAGAGATTTATGGTGCAAACCTGATTCCAGCATCAAGCTTTAAAGATTTAGAGGCAAAAGGAACAACTGCAGTTATGAAATATGTCAAGGAGTGTTTCCTATCAGGAAGCAGTGAATGAACTCACCACAGCTTGGCCCAGCTGTGTCTGTATCTACCCATGTTGCAGGGCTCTGTCTCCAATACTAAACTGACCTCGTGCTGAGCCTCTGCACAGGAGTGAATGTCTCCCTGCTCTTCAGCTGCTACCCACCCTGAGCATAACTCTCTTTGTCAAAAAAAATCTCCATTTGGATACAAATTATGCAGTGTTCTCATTCCTGAAGCCCTGCCAGGTGGGAATCGCCACCTTCTCTCCCCACCTTGGTCCAGACTGAGCAAAGTTTTGGTTTAGATTGTCCCAGCTCCAGCCTCAGCATAGAGGATTCATTATAGATTTCCCTTCATGTCATTTCTGTAATGGCTTAGCCCTTTCTAGCAACTAAACCTCAAATGCATCCGCATCTCACGTAGCTGTCAGTGACCTCAGGGACCTTGGTTACTGCAATCACAGGCAGCAGTCCCAACACGCTCCAAGGCCAGTGCCTCTAAGCAGGGAGGAAGGAGTGGTGCAGGGGAGCCTTTAAATTCCAAAGCAAAACTATAATGAGCTGTAATCGTACCCAGAGTAACTTCCCTGCTATAATTCTCAGCAGGAAAACAATTACATTGCAGCAGTATAACCAGACAGACATGCTGTAAATACAAAACATCCTTTGGAAATACATGCTCCATATTCTAAATACATTTAGAATTAAGGCAAACAATTCTTTTCTAATTGGGATTCAAGGCATACATGCCGAGGGGCTTTGGGGTTGGTTTTTTGTTTTTTTTTTTCCCCTTATGCTTCTACTTTTTTGTTTAGCAGACATTTAAAGGCTCTCTGTTAGTTGATACGTGGACAGCACACTCAGATTGTCATCGGAGAAATGGCAGGGAGAACTGACCCCCACGCTCGGTCCATAACACACAGCTGCTTCCTTCTGTCCTTCTGAGACCAAGGCAGGTGTGAAGAGGGGGTTTGGTTGGGTTTTGGCACCAGAGAGGACAGCAGGGCTGCTGAAGCACAAAGCCAGATCTCCTGCTGGCACTTCCGAGAGGCAGCAGCTCTGCTGAGCTCGAAGGCTCCAGCTGGTTCAATACCCTCAGCGAGCGCTGGTCACTAGGGGAGGATAGAGGATCGCAGAGCCCGTGGGTTACACACACACTCCTCGTGAAAACTGGGAATGCTGCAAGATCTGCCTGCCTGAGATCTTGCTGCTTCTGCTACAGCAGAACTGGGAGAAGCAGCTGGACATAGAAAAGAAAGGCTCGCTTTTTTTTTGCCTTTATTTGGTGGGGAACACCCCAGGTTGATATCTGGGGCATGTTGTCTTACCCCAAACATTCAGGATTTGATTGATGGTCATTTCAAGTGGTAAGATGTTGATCTGCCAGAGGTTATTTTAAATTACTGGGCTTGAAATATGTTTCTGAACTCTGTGCAGAGAGCCTCAGACATAGGTAAATGCAATTTTTTAGGGTCTTCATTCATCTTTTGAGGGGTTTTAGGCAGCATACATCCCTACACTGCTCAAAGAAGTAAAATGTGGCCATTTGCTGCTGCCTTGTCCAGTTCTTCTTGGAGAAGTGTAACTAGATAGGCTGGGAGAGTTTCTTAATTTCTACCATCCCTCATCCAGTTCAACAGGAGAAGGAAATGGGGTGGGGGGAAGCAAGGCTCTAAAGAAATATATTTGAAAATCTACACAGTTCTCTGGGAACAGAGACATCTTCTCCATATATATTTTAAAATCACTCTCCCATAGTACATTCAAAATGAGTGGTTTATAAACCTAAAGGAAGTTTTTCATTACCCATTGAATACTTCAGATATTTTCCTATTAGAGGAAGACAAAAGTTTATGTGCTTATATCAGTCAAGGTATGGCTTCACGTGTTGCAATGCCCAGTGACTGATTCTGGAAGTGACTGTTAAAGTTACTGTGAGATGTTCTAGCACCTCCTGTAAGTGCCCATCCTATTTCCACTGGTATTAGTGGACATTTTACCACTACCTGCAATAAGAGGAACTGTGTTATAGAATTTCAGGACAGTAGGGTGAGTTAAGAATATTGAGTGCCAATATCCACCACGGATGGAAGTGTTGCCCGAGGTAGAAGGTCAGGACAATGCCTTTCTGCAAAGACAGAAATAACCAAAATTTCGTATTTTGAGAAAAAAATAATAATAAAGAAGAGAGAGAGAGAGGGGAAAAGAATAAAAGAGAGATCTTCCAGAGATCACAAAGCAAAACCTACCAGCACTTTATTGCAGCTCTCAAAAGTTTAGAAGAGAAGCCCATAACGATAAAATGCATGGCTTGAGGGCCAGAGCTAAATCAGGCTCCCAGCACAGAGCAAGGGCTGCTCTGTAGATATGTTTGTCACTGCAAGTAATGGCTGTGAAGCAAACAAAAGGGAACAGCCTTTAACTGCCACTCTACAGCCACAAAGCTACTCCTGCCTCATATCTGGAAGCTTGTATGGGGAGCACATTGCAGGTTTCTCTAGGCTAGGAGGTTGTAAACCTGTTTTTCCTACATATGCCCCTTTTTCCTTGCTTGTTCTTTCTTGCTGTGAGTGAGTAGGGAAGACAGGTTCAGGATGGAGCTTTAGATTTGCAGTCATTGAATTTCCATTCAAGTTTTTTGTGAAAACACTAGTCTGTATGTACCAGAGAAGGAGCTTCTAAGAGCACAAACACTTTGTGTATATGCAGAAATGCAGATATATGTACACACACCCCAAAAACATAAACAAGCATAATTCTGCTATTCATTTGCAGAGCTTCTGGTCTGAAGAGAACATGAATTTTCCTATGTATTTGTCTTCTTTACAGTGTTTTCATTACAATGATTTGATTTGCTTAGAGCAACAAACACCACATGGGGTAGGGAGGGAAATAAGCAATTGTCTTTACATTTTGCCTATATATATACCATTAGCTTCACACAAAACATGACTCACCAGCAGCAGGTGTCCTGCTGTTATGTTAGGCAGATTAGTAATGATAGGGAGGGGGCTGCTCTCCCTATATGGCATCCCCGAGGGAAGTTAA
Source organism: Myiozetetes cayanensis (assembly GCF_022539395.1). Classification (NCBI taxonomy): domain Eukaryota; kingdom Metazoa; phylum Chordata; class Aves; order Passeriformes; family Tyrannidae; genus Myiozetetes; species Myiozetetes cayanensis. The sequence goes on along the minus strand of NW_026087378.1, from coordinate 9,324,672 downwards.
AAATAGCTCAGACTCACAGCAAAGTAAAAGTATTTGTGGGCTTTGAACGAAGTCTGCTTCTGAAGGTAAGAATCAGAACTGATCTGTTTAATCTGCCATTCCTTCCTTTTTTGTTTTTCTTTTCTTTTTTCTTTTTTTTCCCTGTGTGAAGCTTGCCTTGGCAGCTGATTGGCAAATGTTATCTGGCACAAGGCTGGGAGTTTGGAATTACAAAGAGTCGTCTTCCGTGTTTGTGGAAACAGGGTGGGGATTGACCAATTAAAGGAAAGCAGTGTAACAGCACTCGCAGAAACAACAGAGCAATGTGTCTCAGTTAGAAATAGTTGCCTTCTACTTTCCCCTCCCTTTTTTTCTCTCTCTCTGAATGGCATATGAGCAATCCCAGCATGTGACTCTGCTCCGAGTAGCAGGCAAGATATTGCTGGTAGTTACTCCCACCATGAAACAAGTCCAGTAAGCAAAGTTGTCTGCACCAGAATATAAGAAGAGAGGAACTGTTTGTACTTCTGAGGTATGTGCAAATCAGGGTGCTACGTGTGCTCCATGGAAGTGTGGCTTTTCATCCTTGCTGCTAAATACCTGTATATCTATATACTCAGACATGCTGATGGGCAGACCACTGCCTAAAAGAAAAATACTGTTTTTCAGGGGAAAACTGTGGGGGATAATTGTATGTGTATTATATTTGTGTGTGCACATCTGTGTGCATCCACATCTGCACCTATGCAGGGAGGTCCCGAGCTGCTGGACTGCAGAAAAGCCCCACAAGCTTTGCACTGAGCCACCCCCTCCATGGCTTTGTGCAGCACAGGAATGGAGTTGTAAGGGCAGAGTCTCACTGCTGAAAAATGAGATACAAGGGTTGCTCGTTACACCACAATAACCTCACGGCCCATGATGGATTTCCCCTGACTTTTTCGAGTGGCATCACCGATATTGATAACAAGCAACTTTGGTGTTGTGGAAACCAGATAAAAATCCAACAGGCCCCCACAGGGAGTCCCTGGGAATAGCAGAGTGTGTCACACACCTGTGTGAGCACATGTGGGCATCTTCACCAAGACCTGCCATACTCTGATTCGAACCCCAGGGGATAAGGATTTTCTGTGTGTGCCTCCTTCTCTGACCTCCTTTAGTGCTGGTTTTGGCAAATGAGTTCAAGAGGGGTGAGTGTGCCCAGGGGTCTGGCTGTGGTGTGGGGAGGAGGTGTCATGATTTTGATCACTATGAGTGTCTCACTGCCTGAGCTCCCGCAGTAGGTGTTGGAGCCCATCAGCAGCATGCTGGGGATACCTGGGCTGTTCCTTGAGTTAGTATTGATTCCTGGCTGGGCCAGTAACTCCCTTGGCTGGTACAGGGGAGATGGCAGAAGCAATCTAATATTAGCTCCCTGATGTTGGGCCAGCTTCTACTAAAATCAGCATCAACGGCAAAACCAACATTAATTTGAGTGGGAAAAGGATTTAACCCAAATTAATATATGCTGGCCGTTGTAATTATCTTTATTGGCTGATAGGGAAGGAAGACCTTATTCACTCAATGCATTTCTATGGCTGCCTGGCTGTGCTCCAGTGATGCACCAGCCTGTGAGCAGACGGGTTGGGAGAGTGGGACAGGAGTGCTGTATCCTTGTATGAGGGGCTGTAATTCACTGTCATCCCCAAATGATTAAATCCTGCTTATTTCAAACCAGCAGGTAATGGAGCAACACCCACAAATATGGTGGGTAGGATTTAGCTCCAGGTGCTTGTTGAAAAACTTTTCATATTGAGTCCAAAGTTCAAAATCCTGATCCCTGTGAATGGCCACAGAGGAAAGCATGCAGGGTTTAGTCAGTGTTAAGCATTGTGTTTTTATACTGGTGAGAAGAGTGAAAATTGAAGAAAACAGCTGAGAAACACAAGAGGACAGGTTAGCTCTTCTAAGTGTTAGGGATGGACATAGACTAAAGAGAAATCCTATTTGGCAGCACAGAGAATCTGCTGGGGTTAGCAGTCTGAAACCTGCTTCACAACAACTGTTTCCTTCTCCAGTAAACCAATACATTGATTAGGATAAGCAGAAAGGATCAGTCTTCATGGAGATCTTCAGGCTGTTTTACCACACTAGTTAGTTCAAATGGTCACAGTTGATATTCATGTTTTTCTCTCCTGAGCTAACTGGATATGACAGCAGACAATGTCATTTAGGGCTTTTTTCTCTTTCTGAAAATGAATTGCTACATGAGATTTCACATGCTCACACATACTTATGGGGAGTTCCAAAATCTCATTTCCATTGTGCCAGCTCCTGTTTAGCACAAACTTGGTTTTCCAACTTTTAAATAAATTCTCTTGACAAAATAGTACTATGGCATATTGAAACAAAGCAGACATTTCAATAGGAGCATGCTGAGAGCATTGTTCCTGAATGCACACACCAGTGTTATCTTGGTGATAGCCAATGACCAGTTAAAACAAGGTAGGCCCAAGATGCCATAGAAATGTACACTTGGTTCTGACCCTTTCATGGGCTCTCCAGTGCTCTTGGATCTCCCCATTTGCTATGAGAGGGTGCACAAATGATTTGCTATTGAGAGGTCATTCTAGCTTGTTTATTCCTCTCAATAATAATAATTCATTGCAAGGACATCGAGATGCAAACGATGCCAGGCAAGCTCATAGAAAGGAGGCCACCACGGTGGGTGCTGTCAGTAATCTTCCTGCAAAGACCATAGCAGTTCTTTGGGCTGGTCTTCTTTGCTGGCCATCTGCTTTGCATTCCCTGGTGGTATTTCAGTTTGGATCTCCGGTTTGTTTGTCATTTCAGTCTCCCACTTTATTATTTCCAGAGCCAAGTGAACCGCTGCCAAAGCCAATGCAATGAGATTGCATTGAGAGCTCTGCAACATGGTATACTTTTCTTTTTATCTTGAAGCCTCAGCTCCTGGAATTAGTTGATTATGTTAGAATCCCAGCATTCATTTAAAAAAAAAAAAAAAAAAAGGAAAGTGGATCTCTGCTCCTCTGCTTCCTAAGGAAAAAAGCTTAAAAAAAAAGGATCTCTGAAGACTTAGTAATCACAGGCCAAATAAAAAGAGGCTTTTTTTCCCCCCCTTGACATCAGACTATTTTGCAGACAATCATCCTATTTCTGAATCTCTCACTCCCAGTTTTTTGAGTTCTGGGTGCTGGCAAACCTGAGAAGCAGCTGTTCCTTTCTAAAAGCAGGGAAAACAAGCAGAGTAATCTCTAACAGGAACAGTTATTTTAGCTTCGCCTGTGCTGCCTTTTCCTCTGCCCCTTCAGCCCACTCCTGCCAGTGGTCAGCAGGGCACTGGGAACCCATTGCAGCAGCTCAAAGGACCACTCACCTCCCAGAAAGTCCCAGTGAGGAACGGGAGGACAAGACTTTGTGTTAACCAGGACTGTGATTCCCTTGAGGTCAGGAGCAGCAGCAGCTGCTGCTGTCACTGACCCCATAACTTTAAATAATCTTAGCTATGGCTCTATGTGGCACATCTGAAATGTGATTAGGGCTTGCCCAGTTCTGGGGTACAGACTGTCACTCTTTCCCCAGCTAGGGGATATATTTGGGATGCAACTACTAGAGCTGGGAAGGGTCCATCATTTATATTTCTGTTTGCCTAGTGCACTGTTTTCCTGCTTTTATTTTTCAATGGGAAAAGAGAGGACACTTAAGACTGAATTTGACAAATCTGTTTGTTGGTCTGGATTTTTCATCACTCTGGGCTGGGCCCTCAGGGAAACATATTTGCTTTTATTGCTTTTTTCCGGTAACTAAATGGAATTAGCATTCCTTGCCATTGCTGGCCAATTGGATCCAGTGCACAGTGCAAATCGGTGCAAACGAAGGACAACAACACTTATTGAAGCAATGAAAAAAGGGAACTACTAAAAATTAAAAGAATAACAGAAAAGAAAATGAAGAGCCATATGTCAAACTTGTTGCTGGACTAACTTGGTAAAAGTTACAGTGCTTGATACGTCCCAGTTTTGCTGATGTGCTTTTATTTTCTCTTGGCCTGACAATTTTCTTCAGTACTTTTTTTTTTTTCCTCCTATCTGCAGATGAGATGAACACAGGAATTTTGCATATAACCTACAACAGATAGAGGAAGGGCATATGTAGAGGCACCAGTGTAGGGTTATATGGTGCACCCCCTGGCCTTTAGCTGGGAACTAATTTTACAGACCTCTGATGAACCAAACCTGACACTTCATTGGAACTTAAAGGGGAAAGTGAGGATCCTGGGCTCATAGAAGGGAGGGTAGAACAGCAAGTGAGCACGTGATAGACAAATTCTCCATGAACACAAGTATAACCTGACCTGGTAATCAGCAGTTAGTAGCTACAGAGCTTACTGCAAACAAAATTTTCTACTTTGATTCTTAGCTCCAGAATAAAATGTGGAAAGAAAGTATTCATTGCCATCTGCTAAAATCAAAGCATTTGCATACAGTTGCAAAACAACCAACTTTTTAAAGTAGAAAAACCCATTTCCACTGATCTCCAACACACAGAATTCAAAGGGAAAATCACCTGTACTGCTGCTGGAGCCTTTGTCCCACACTGGGCAGTAGAGTGCTCACTGGGAACAGTCTCCTTTGCTAAAAGGCTTTGGCAGGGAGAGGGATGGGGAAAAGCAGAAGAAGGAAAAAAAAAACTTAAAAAAAGGAAAAATGGAGAAAAGTGTCCAGAGATGGGCAACAAAGCTGATGAACGGTCTGGAGCACAAGTCTTATGAGAAGCAGCTGAGGGACCTGGGGGTGTTTTGCCTGGAGAAAAGAAGGCTCAGGGAAGATATTGTTGCTTTCCATAACTACTTGAAAGGAGGTTGTAGCCAGGTGGGGTTTGGCCTCCGCTCAGAAAAAGCGATAAGAGGAAACAGCCTCAAGTTGCACCAGGGGAGATTAAGATTGCATATTAGGAAAACATTCTTCGTGGAAAAGGTTGTCAAGCATTGGAACAGGCTGCCCAGGGAAGTGGTGTGGTCACCGTCCTCAGAGTGATGTGCAGATGTGGTACTTAGGGACGTGGTTTAGTGGAGGGCTTGGTGGTGCTGGGTAAAGAGTTGGTTTTGATGTTCTTGCTTTTAAAGGCCTTTTCCAACCTGAGTGGTTGTGTGATTCTATGAAATGTGGGGGAGAAAGGGGGGAGGAAGAGGGGGTTAGGAGGAAAGGTGATGGGAAAACGAGAGGAGACGGCGAGAAGGGGAGAACAGTGGGGTGAAAAAGAAGAAAAGTGGGGTGAACGAGAAAAGGAATAAAAGGGAGGGAAAGGAATAAAAAGGGAGGAAAGGGCGGAGGGAAGGAAAAAAAAACCAAAACCAAACCCAACAAACAACCAGAAAGACATCCCAGGAGGCAGCCGCGGTGCCGGTGCCAGCGGCAGTGGGTGCGGCCGGGGCGGGCGGAGGCGCGGGCGGGCAGGGCCGGGGCGGGCAGAGCCGGGTCGGCAGGCCCGGCCCGCCGGAGCCCCCGCGGGGCCGGGGCGCCGCGGCCGCGTGTCGGGGGCGGCGCGGCTCTGCGCGGCTCTGCGCGGCTCTGCGCCGCGGCGAGAGGCAGCGCCGCGCCCCCGCTGCCGGAGGAGCCGCTCCGCCGCCGGCCCCGCGCTCCCGCCGGCATGATCTCCTGAGGGGCCGAGCCTGCCCGCGACCCCCGCCCCGGTGAGTGCCGAGGGGGGATGCCCGGGCGGCGCTGCCCCAGCCCCGCGCTCGGACTTGGCGGAGTTTCGGCTTCTGGCCGGCGCTGCCCTCTTCGCGGGGAGCCGCGGCCCTTCGGATGCTCCGCGGGTCGCGGTCGCGGTACCCTCCGCGCATCCTTGCCTCGCATCGCTCCTTCGCATCCCTCCCTCCCTATTCGTTTTCCCAGAGGGAAAAGTGGCTCCTGGCAGCGGGCGGGCGCTGCCCGGCCCTCCGGAAGGCTCGGCCGAGCTTTGCGGGGGATGCTCTGTGCCTGCGGGGGGCGAGGCTCCCGCGGGGAAGGGACTCCTGGAAGTGACCCGCTGGGCTGGGACTGCGGGGCTTCGCGGCTGGACGGAGCTGCCGGGCTGAATGTTAACAGCGTGCGTCAGGGGGGCTGCGGAGAGGGGCTTCGGCACCTGGGAGCAGCAGGTGAAAACGGGCACAAATCAGGCTGAATCAGGAAAAAAAAAAAAAAAAAAAAGGTGTGGAGCCGCGGTGGATGGGGCGGGTACCAACAGGTGCGGCGGTCGCGGCTGATTTGGTGCCGGGGGAGGATGCCCCGACCCCGGGCTGTCCCGTGGAGCCGCTGCCGGGGCTCGGTGCCGCGGGCGGGTCCCGGACCGGCCGGGCTGAGCCCGACTGCAGAGCAGGGCTGGTGCGTGGCACCGGGAGCTCCGCAAGATGTGAACTTGGGGCTATGGAGTGCTGCTTACAGGTGAGACTAAAGCTCGAGTGTTTCGTGCGTTGTTGTTTTGTCCCTATGGGGAAAATGTATCCAGTAGCAAAAAGTTTCTAAGTAATGGATTTTCAATGAGAAGCTCCTTTCCCCGACTATTACAAGAATTTCCCAGGCTTGTTGGTTTTGTTGACAATGCACTTCGTTTTCTGGTGGTCTTCTTGGGGAGTAGCTGCTACTGCAGAAAATGCCTTTGAGTCTGCAGCGTTAAGAATGTTCGTTGAAGTGTCTTTGTTTTAGCATTTGTGAATTTCAGGTATAATATGTAAAAGGCAAATAAAAAGTCAGCCATAAATATATATCAGAATATGAAAGGGTATAAAACCCATGGAGCCAAGTGCTTCCTGTTAAGTCAACTTTTAAAACGGCTTCTCCCTAGACAGCAATTCACATTTTTCAAGGGGAGAAAGGATGGGTAAAACTGAATTGCTCAAATTAAGTCAAAATGAATTGCTTAATATTCATAGGGGTTGATAAATGAACCATTAAATCAACACTTGCATAGTGTCTCATTGAAAAGAAAAATGAACAACTCTCCATTGTGTGCTGGGCAGAATAGGTCAGCCAGTGACGTTGCTACATCAGAGTGCTGAACTGAGTCCTCCTCCTGCTAACAGATGTATTTGCTCAGTGACATTACATAGGCATGGGAACAAGCTCTCGTGCCCTCTGTGATGAGGAGCAGCATCTGCTGTAAATGACCATAATCATCCTAGCTTCATCTCGAAGGAGAGAAATCTTGGTTATGTTTCATTTGGCATAAATTAACATAATTTTGTTGACTTCTCATGTTGATGTATATCTGTTGAGAATCCACTCTTGTATTTCAAACTATGTTTTTGTTTTCTTCCTCCCCCGAGGAAGAGCTATATATCTGAATGCCAGTTTGAGGAAGAAATTATACTGATAAATGGAAAAGTAAGAGTCATCATTTTGAAACAAGGCTGAAAAGATTCCTCGTAGTAGAAGCTCTTTTCAGAGCATCACTTCTCAGCAATGCAGTGTGAGTTTTGCTTCCAAACCCTTTGATCAGCACAGGTTCAACTGTTGCAATATTCTCGTTGCCCCTCAAGAATTACCTTTGTTTTTTGCCCCTTGAAGTCTTTGAAATTCTTGAGATGGAATGCACTGAGGATGTTGACTCTATCCTTATTGTGCCTTCTGGAAACTTCTGACACTTTGTTTGAAGAGTCGTGGATCATATGCCCCTGATGTTTTTTCAGTTGCACCCCTTTGCTTTGCAGGTAACTTAGAAGAGCTAATTTTGCTTAAAGCTTTTAAAACTGAGGGCTTGACAGCTCTTTTGTTTTGTGCATGCAAACTGAGTGTTACAAAGGGGAAATTATGAAGCTTTTGATTTTTAATGCTCTGAGAAACAGATTATCCAGGCTCCAGCTGAAGGTGAGGTTGTAAATCGAGTTATGACTTGAGAAAGCTCCCTGCCTACATGTCATTTGGCCAAGAGAGAGAGCCTGTGTGCAAATCTTCAGACAGGCAGGGCCATTTATTCAGGTGTTTATAATTATATAGAAGTGTGTTATGTAATGTGGCCTGTAGCTCTTTTTTTCAGGTGTCGTGTGTGGACCCACCACACTTGCACAGATCCTTTAGGTGATGGGTTAGTAGGTGGGTGCAGTAGAAGTTGCTTGAAGGCATGGGGGACTTTATATCATCTGTGATGAAGCAGATGGACAAGTAGGTGTGTTTTGCTCACAGGAGAGGAGATTCTGGATCTGGAAATACCTTTAGTTAGTGCCTGATGGTGGTGTGGAACATTTTTCGGATGCTTTGCTATTCTTAAAGGCCAGGGTAGCTGCAGGTACTTTTGTGTACCAGCAATGTCTGGTTTTAGTAGTTTTCATTGCTTCCAATAGCCCTCAAGAATAAAAGAAGTAAAAAAGTTTTCCTGAAAACCTACTGTGCCTTGTAAGGTTGTCCTGCTGCTTCTGTTTCCTTGCTTGCTATTTTTCTCTGAAATCATAATACATTTCTTTAGTTCTTTTGATAAAGACTTGAACTCAAGCTTGCTGAAATGGTCACTCTATGCTGAGAAAGTGCTGGCATCTTATTGACTTATTTTGGGAATACTGGAGGAAAATATACAAGATTCACTTGCATTGATTAAATCCTCCAGGGCAATCTTCTAACACTGCAGTACTCTAGGTGAAAAATTAACTTTCTTCATTGTCTACTCCTGCTTTTATTTAATTTGTGTGAATCCCAGGCTCTGTTACCAGTTTAAATCGAGTCCTTTAGGTGTGCTTGAAATGGAAAGTATTTCAGCTTAAAAGCTCACGCACACTATCACTCTCTGAGTCCATTTGTCTCTGGCCACCAGCAAATGCCTTGGTCCTGTCAGCCCCAGGACAGTAACAGAGGCAGGATTTGCACCAGCCCACAGTTCCTCACCTGTGAAATGTTTCCTGGGTGATTGTAAAAAACCCCAAACAACTATTGACAGCTACCTTGATGCTTTTCTGGAGGTTTTGGCAAGATAGCACTTTAGGTGCAGCTTAATGACAAACTTTGATTTATTAAGTAACTGAAAATGTTTGGAATTTTGGATGCGGAGTGAAAGCATAGGAGCTTTCTGCATTTCATCTGCAGCTTTTCTAGCACAGTGTACAGCTAACAGCTTGTCTCTCATTTATTTTAATAACAGATTTCTGCTGAGTATACCTGGAGTTGTTTTAAAACATACTAACTTTTTTTGGGGGGGGCAAACTTTTAGGTTACTAAACACAGTAAAGAACTTCGCAATGTCTGTTTATATAACCTTGAAAAATCTTATGTTTTAGCTACTTTTTATGTTTTCCCGCTCCCAGGGTTTAAAATGGATCCTATGGGAGGGCTGGTATTTTTTCCAGTTTGGGGCTAAATATTTAAAAGAAAGCTTTCCCTTGCCCACTGATCAAGGGCTGGTATGAGTAGTGTATCTGTGCATTTTCCCTGTGAATTCTGTGCTTTCTTCCCCTCTGCCTCAATCAGCTGTGCTCAATAACAAGCCACGTCCAGGTGAGCTGTATCTGACTAGTTTGGAAGAGGTTCAAAAGGATCCCACTGACATTACCAGGCAGTGGGTCACCCTTGAAATCTTGCCATTCTGGCATCAAACCTTTTTTCTTTTCTTCATTCCCACCTTGGTTCCTGATGTATTTTTAGCTGCTGTTCTGTTGAATTTGAATAGAGCTAGTGAAAATGGATGTGGTATTTGGTTGATGTGTTTGTTTGTTTTTTTTTTTCCTTTGGCAAATAGGGAGTTTTATTTTTCACTAAAGATGGAGCCCTAGGGTGATTATCTGCTTGTCTGCTTAGCAAGAAAAGGTACTGGTTCATCATGGAGGTGAAAACTTTGTAAAATCTCAGCATCACCACTCATTTCAACCATAGAATCTGATATGGACATTGTGATTTTATTATTTTTATTATTTTAATTTAATTATGGTATTAAAATTGAGCTGCTGCACAGAGAGCTCCCTTAATCTAATGCATTGTAGAGTGGTAAGCTGGTCGTATTGCACATACCTATTATTTCCCTTCTTTGTCCCGAGGAAACTGTAGGGTTTGTCAGGTCAGGTGCTGGAGAATTACTGTGAATGCAGAAGAGCAGTGCTGGGACCACGTCGAGGGTTATGTTGTCCACTGCTGGGATGAGCCAAGATTTGCTATGGCCACCCCAGCAGATGAAATGCTGGTGTAGTGTTTTTATCTGTTCCTTGTTTGGAAGACACATGAGCAGTTAGACAGCCTCATTTCTTCTTTGGAAGCGTAGCACTGAGGGCAAACCATCCAGCTAAAATCTTTCCTCCCTTCTCTGGAGGTGTCCCTGGTCTGTAGCTGAGGTACAGCTCTCCTCACCTCAGCAGATGTTGGCACCATCCTGCTCAGCCCTCAGCCGAGCCGTGGGGGTTGGCTTTTTTGTAGTGTTAGCCTGAGAAATAAAGTTTGTTCCTGTGCAGTCCTGGCGCGACTGAAGAACCTCTTGCTTCAGGCAGCTCTGTTACTCTCTGTAGTGCTTGGATTGCTCAGCAGAGGGAGAACAGACCATAACGCAGAAGGCACCCAAAACCAGCCAGAGCCACATCTCTCTGACAGACAGCAGGGACAGGAGCCCCGAAGCCTCCCTCCCTGTGTGATTTTTTTTTTTCTCTTCCCTTCTTGTTTTGACATTCAGAGCTAAGCTGTGATTTTTCACCCCTTCATCAAAAGTAGCTGCCTCAATCTGTAGGTTAATGGGCTATTTCAGATGGCAGAGTAGGTGACTGTGATAGAAAAGATGAGTCCAAATCCAAGAATCAGCATGCTTGAAAAATCTCATATATCAAAGCATTTCCTAAATATTCAGGAGCTTTCCTAAATATTTATGAAGAAATGTTGGAGTTGACCTTTAGTGACTGAAGCTTTACAACACATCCAAAGATAAACAAACAAACCCCTTGAATTAGTTGCAATTCAAGCAGCAAGTTATGACCATGAATCATCTCCAGGTCAGATTTTTAGCTGTTGTAAATCAGCACAGCTCCATTACCTTCCCCAGTGCTGTGCCACTGGCTGGAGGAATGGCCTGCTGTATTTTTGGGGCTAAAGTTTTAGCAAAAGAAAGATTGTCACAGAAGGCTTTTCTTTCTTTTTTTTTTTTTTTTTGAGGATGGGTCAGGCATTTGTTTTAAAGAGCAAAATCTGTGCTCAGGCTAATAGGACAGCATGGTTCAGTAGAGATTTGCTCTCCTGCAGCATACTGTGTGGAAATCCAGGAGAATTAGACAGTTGTTTTTTGTCAGAGGTGGCGTTTTTATGTGTTAAAGAAAACAGCTGTTAAAATGCTGCCAGATTAAAGCAAGATAATAAGCATGAAATGGGAAAAAAATATAGGAAATTCCATTCAATTAGATTGAATAAGTCAGCGTTGTGGAGACCTGGCTCTTTCCCCATGTGCCACCAGCCCAGTGGGTGATGTGGTTGGTTTCAGGGCTGTGTTCTTCAGAGCAGGGAGTATTAGTGCTCTTACACTCCTTAAATCAATGAGGTGCCATTTGCTGAGGGCTTTAGTAGGTAGAGCAGATTAGGCTGTTTGCCCTGGTAGCTCAGGCAGCTGAAGTGGAGTGGGCTCCAAATTCTCCCCTCTGTGATCAGAGGTTGCGACCTGAGGCTGCACTTCCCAAGTAAATGTGTTCTTTTGAAGCATGAGCCAAGAGTCCACAGAGGCTGGTGATAGGGGTCTTAGCCCTCTTTTAAACAGGGAAATGTGCCCAACAGGCAAATGTGAGATGTGCTACTCAGAAAGCCAAAGGAGCATTGTTGAGGGGTGCCCGTGAGCCAGGGAGGACAATCTGGTGAAGGCTTTCCCATCGTGTGCACTTTCCTGTAAACCAAATTCAAACCAAGGCCAGCTCCGAGTTTACTTTAAATGTCTTTACCTTTCCTCCAAACCAGCTATGAAGGGTCTGTGTTCCTTTCCTGACAGAGACCAGTCTCCATCCTTGCTTCTAGCTGAGCTCTGCCAGGTCCTTCCCAGCTCACAATCTGCCTGTGCCGGCTGTGCTCTGCTTGGAGCAGGCAGCAGGGGCGATCAGACCGAGCTGATGCAATTAACAGCACGAGAAACACCTCTCTCCCGAGGAGGGTTGTCTCTGCTGATAATGAGCTCTGTTTCACTTGGGACTGAACTGCTGCCTTAGGGATCACGGCAAAGCACAAATGAGGATGCATCACTGGGCACTTCCTACAGCCTCTTTTCTACATAGAAAACAGCTAATTAAATGAGAGCCTTTCTGAGCTGTTGGGCTGCTGCTAGACTGGCTTCCTATAGAAGAATCTTGTGCAGTTTGTCTTGCTCCAGTAACTTCTTGAAGTCTTTCAAAACTGTGCATTGAAGTAACGCCCAGCTTTTATTCTGACTTTTAGGCACTTGCAAGTGTGACATCTGAGAGTGGAGCTGGAGAGTGAAGCTTCAGCTGTACTGAGAGTTGTTCATGAACAAAATGCATAGCCATGGTGTGGGGTGTGAGAGCCTTTCCATGACTTACAAAATAACCTGCAAATCTCTGCTTGTATTTGAATTACAAAATCGTTTATGCAGAAAGCATAAACTTTTCTCGAGTGTCAGCATAGGCAGCCTCGCTCCTCTTGCAACTTATTTTATGGATATAAATGGGATGTAACTGGATTTTCTGCCTTGTTCTATCTGTCTGAAGGAGGATAAAATTCACTGTTACTGTCACGCTCAGGTAAAACAGTAACACTGAGTTTTAGCAGTTTTACATTATCAAGTTCACAGATATTCCAACTTCAAAATTTTATTTTTTAGTATACATGACTTCTCAAAGAAATGAATCCAAAATAAACTTTAAAGCAGGGATTTGCCTTATGTAACCTATATTTCATCTTGTTTCAGTGAGACTGCAGAAGAATCAAAGCCCTTACAGAGAACAGCTCAGTTTTCTGCTTACATGTTGCTCCTGAAGAGCTGAGTTATTTTGCAGTTTTGTTCACAGAGCTTGCAGGAAATCATTAGCTGTATTGCTGTGTCAGTATGGGCACTGGGAAATCCACTTTTATCTGTTCCTACTTAACAGTGTGCTGCAAAAGGCTTGCCTTGCACGTACTGAAGCATGATTAATTTTGGGGGGGTAATGATGAAACTGCACTGCTTTGATAGGTTGATTATTTTACACTCTGCCAGAAATGGATGCTTAAAAGGAGATATTAGATCTGAATGAGATAGTCCAGAGCAAGTTACAGGTTTGAGTTAGCTAATAGGGAAGAGGCCAGTCCTACTGCCACTGGCATCAGTGAAAATACTGAGAGTGAAGTCAGGCATGGAGTAATTAATTACCTACAGATGATGGTTTCTGAAGCTGTGAATAAAAGATTTTATGTATTGGTTGAATTGTCTGAAAAATAAATCTGTTAGATATTTCACTTTTCTTCACCCTGTTTTCTTTGTTCTTCTTTCTGTCTGACTTCAGCAGAAGAGCTCTTTGGCTGCTGAGCAACAGGCACTTCCACATTCCTCTGCCCAGGCTGGAGTATCTGACAGTTGTGGCATGGGCCACATCAGCAGGCTGATGTTATATGACGTTACATGCTTTAATTTCACACTTTGAAAATAATCTTGAAAGTGGGCATTTTATTGGTTTAGATAAAAAGCACCTACACGCTAATTACTGAGTGTTACAGTAATGATGTTTTCTGGAAACAGGTATTTCCAAAAGAGCTTTGTGAAACCAGAGGTGAATGATTTTAAGTATCACACTTAACAGTTGTCTTATTACTGACATGGAGGATATTATAGTTATTATAGTTGAGTCAGAAATAGAAAAATGGTGCACTTAAACTCCATTGTTCTTACTTTCAACTGCACTGTTACGAAGTGTCTTCACTGAAAAGTTGAGGGAGGGTAGTGAGGCTGAGCTGGTATTTGTGGGAGTACTAAAAGGAAAAGCATGACATAATGAAAACCACAGCCTGTCTGGGAGAAGAACTGAAACTTTGGGAGTAACCACCTTTACTTTTCTGAGAGTGCTCTCTTTGTTATGTCAGGGGGAGCTTCATGTCATTTTGTCCCTGGTTCCCCCCACATACTGCAACATATTTCCAAAGCCAGAATACGTAATGTTGTTAAACTAGTGTGTGTTACTCTCAGTTTATGTTTACAGCTGAAGAGTCCATTATTTTGATATATACAGTGCACATCATGCATAGTCCAGGAGTGTATTGCCAGTAGTCTTTGCTCTGTCTTGAAGAGTGAAGGTGTCTAACTTAGAAAATGAGAACGGGTTTAAAAATGAGTTGGAGACCTATCCCAAGGTGGCTCTAAAAACCCTGGCTGTGGCCCCTTTAATTGACTGCCACGAAACTGTGTGTGTTCACTCAAATCTTTTGAAAAATAATACAGCACAGAAGCTTTGTAAATAGCAAAAGTGTTTCTTACATGACTTTGTGAATTAATAGTTTCTATGTAGGAGTGTTCTCAGCATCAGAATGTACAATAGGCCAGGTCTTGCATCACTCTATTGTATTTTGGGTTTAAATTAGGAATTTAGAGAGATTGGGGAGATTCAAGAAATCAGAAATGACTTCTTCAAATTTTACAGCCTGGGGAGCTGGCAGTTACTCACCAGCATGGTGTGGAAAGCTGTGGTTGGGGTGGGAATTATGCTTTCAGAGAGTGACCCAAAAGATGAATGTGTTGCTGATGTAACAGAGCAGCTGCTTTAAGTGACTGGCTCATCCTTAACTGTTGTTTTGCCAGGAAAACAGGATTTGGTTTTAAGGTGGGAAAAGGCTGTTTTATGATTAATGACAAAACCCCCTTGGTCTTAATGTACTTCTTGTGCTATGCAAGAATGTTCTTACAGGGATTAAAATACTTCTTTTTTGGCCCTTCCATTTTCCTACACTTATGGGAAGCTTCTGATCTTCTTGAATTTGTCTTTTCATCCAGCCTGGACATGAATCTTTGGGCTACAACAACATCAGTTGTCTGACAGACCCAGGATGCTTTAACCTAACCTGAGCATATTATCTGGTATTTTAGATGTCTATCTGTTCAGTGCTGTGCTTACTACTCTCTATGTATACTCTTTATACACAAAAGTTGCTTTTCCCCTCAGCTTGTAGAGGGAAAAAAGGCAGCATGTGCAGCTTTTCAGATGGAAATAGAAATAATGCAGTGTCCAGCTGAACTTAGACCTGTCTTTTTTGAGATGGGGAGATGGCTCTGGAGGGTGTTTTTTCTTTTCTAACTTATGAAGCAATTGCAATCTATTCTACTCCATAATTTCAAGCCTTATACGATATTTCTCATTTGTTACCCTAATAAGACCAAAGGTAAAATTTTATAGCACATTGTGAGCTGAATGGTTAATGTCTTATTTAATATCTTTGCTTCCAGGGCAGATGGAAATGAGAGAAGTGTCTCTTGCAGATCTCAGCCCAATTAATACAATTTATCTAAACATACTCTGGCTTATCCTACTAACACTTCACAAGAAAGTAGAAATTGTCCTTACTGTGTCCTCTGCCTCCCAAGAAGGTAAGAACAGTGCAGGTGGTCAGATGAAAGGCTCACATAGCCCAGCATCCCCTTTGTGATATATTTCAGACCTGGGTGGTTTGATTCTTCAAGCTGTAGAGTCCCAGTGTATTCCTACTGATGCATTCTTGATGTGTAAGGGTTTTCACTGTTCAGAAATAATTTTGGTCTTCTGATCCATCTCAGCAGCATGTCTTTGTATGTTTTCTTTTAAGGATGACCAGAAATAGATGCATTTTCAAAATGTCAGAAACTCATGATTTATCTGCATGGTATTTTATGTTTCAGTCTTGATATGTTTCCTAAAAACTTCTAAAATTATTTACTATTTTTTGGTTGCTGTTGAGCTGATGTTTCCAGAAAACTGGCTGTAGTGACTACATCTCTTTTTTGCATTCTAACAGCTAATTCGGAGCCTGTCAGTCTGTGTGGGCAATCAGACTCCTTTATTTCACTGCAATATTTTTGCATTTATTAACATTTAATTTATGCCATCATTTTGCTGTCCAGTCACAGTGTCTTGAGACTCTTCTATAGCTTTCATATCGGTTTTAATTTTGCCTACTCTTAATTGTTCTGTTTTGTCAGTGTAGTTTAGTACTTCATTACCCCCCTGCCCCCTTCTCAGACCATTAATGGATGTTTGGACCAGTACAGGTCTCAGCACAGATGCTGAGGTGATGTGTTAACAGCCTCCCATGGTTATGACAAATGATTCTTTATTTTTTCCTTTATTTCAATTTTTTTTTCCTAGTTGATGATCCATAAGATGCTCTTTCTTTCTATCCCTCCATAGTCTACCTTCTTTAGAGCTTTTCTTAAGGTTCTTAGAGACTCTTTGCTGAGGGGGTTGGGGAAAGCCCTGTGTACTGCATCAGCCACCTGCACATCCCTGCAGACCATGTCACCTTATTCATGTGCTCATTAACTCCTTCAGGGAAGTGTAACAGATTTGTTGTGCATTACTGCTCTCTGCAAAATATCTGACTCTTCCTGGGTATATAATGCTCCCACTCATTCAATTCTTTATTATATTTTCTATCAACTCTTCTTGTATTGAAGTTAAACTCAGTGGTCTGTATCTTTGAACATTTGGCTTTTTTACGAAATGTTCAACTGTGGAAAGACAATGAAAGAAGTGGAATATGGTTTGCATAATATTTTGTGGGTATTACAGTGTTTTAGGGTTGGTTTTTTTTTTTTTTTTGTCCCTCTCCTGACTGTAATGTTACAGCTTTGTTCAGAGTTGTGAGATCAGAATCAGAAATCATGGAAATAATGCATCAGCATCACTGATACGTCACCATGGTGTTATCATGTAACTCTGCATGACACTGCTGAATTTCACCATGAAAATTTTCAAAGTGGTGCCCTGGGGTTTACAAGATAGACTTTTTCAATGGTAATAAGGTTTAATCTATTTATTGCGAGGAATAAATCGAACACTAGAACTAATGTTGACTGAAACCAAATGTTGTATTACAGTTTTAAGCCATTCTTGTATATACAATTATCAAGACATAGGGCTGTCTGCATGCTCAGAAAAGGAACTTTAATGTTACATTTTAAAGATTCCAGAAATAAATTGACAAGTTAGGAAGATAGTTTTGTTTTATTCTCTGCATCTTTGTTCATTGCTCTACAAAACTCTAACAGAATAACAGTACTGCAGGCTTCTGACGCCAGCATTTGTCACTAGTCTTGTACTGTAACTCTGTTTTATGGAAAATTTAATGTTAGAAGCTTATCTATGTTCTCAGCAGGAGAATCTGAAATATATATATGAAGCCTTGTAATGAAGAGCAGTGGGAGAAAGCCACAGTCCTCGTAAATACCCACCTTGGGAGGGGCTGGCAGTTCCCAATCCTTCCTTTTGTTTTGCAGTGTTGGTCTCTCCTGAAGCACCAGGTCATGGTGGGTACATGTACCTGTGACCTTGTGTGCCAAGGCTAATAGAGCTGTCAATGCTCTCCACTGTAGCAGCAGAAAGAATTTACTCACTAAATTGTTGTCTTGTTCACTGAAGGTTGGGGAAAAGTCTTGTCCAGGAGTTACAGGACTACTGGGTGTAGATCAGCACAGTCTCCAAATTTTGTGTCATCAAGAATTTTCTCTCTGGGCCCATGATGGTGACCTCATAATTTAAAAAAAGTAATTTCTTGTAGAAGAATGTACTATCCTCTTAAAGATGAAACCTGGGCTACCTGTTTTGGCAGTGAACAGATTTTGAGACTCACATAGTAGCCTCAAAATCTCTTGATAAAATCGAAATAGCCAATCAATGGATGACTTGGACATAAAATTAGATGATACTTCCACCTAATTTTGTTGTTCTCCCTTCCATTGTGTCTGGGATTTGCTGTGCCTCACTAGCAGTTAAAAATCAAAGAGCTTTTGTCATTCTCAGAGCAGCTGCACTCTCAGTTCTGAGCCATCGTAGGGTGGTGGCACCTGAAAGAAATAAAATTTCCACAGTTCCAGTCATTTGGTCCCAAGAAGGCAGAGTCACTGAATGTGACAGTAGCTCGACATTTTCTTTGATGTTGCTCTTGGTGGCAGGAGTAGAGTTCCCAAATGCAAACTGTCTGTGCTGCTGCCCTTGTGCTGTGCCCCCAAAACTGACAGAGGTGGCCCTGGTCACATTTTGGGTTAGCAGGGTTACTTGCCCAGTCAGTTCATGGTGCTCAAGCCTTGCTGGCGCTGCAGTGACTTGGAAGGGTGAACAGATCCCAGAAGCATCAGCATCTCTTTGTGTGAAGAAACCATCCAGCTTTACTGGATCTGGCCCATGGAAAAATTTTAACGTTTTACTGGGGAGAAATCACTGAACTCGTTCTCATCATTGCAATGGCTTGATTTGCCTCTGTGTGTGTGGGTGTGCTTGCTTGTTCTAGCCTGCCCTGCCCTGGCAGGGGGGAAGAGTGCCCTGGCAGCTGCCTTGCCATGGAATGTGTGGGATATAAGATGCTTCTCAAAGGTCCTGCATGAATATTCACTGTGTGCCAGGTGCTGGAAGGTGCCTTCGATCACATCTGATCTCGCTGGGTTTCATTGCACTTGTATAAATAAAAAATCGTTGCCTCAGGTTTTTTACACAGCAGGGCTGGTATTGGCAGTGGTACCTTGTTAAAATGAAGGACTGTCTGTCTTATTACAGATAATGTGAGACCAACCTGCATTTTCTGCTTTCTGACAATATACTGTACCAGATAAAGTCCAGTGAGAGTTATGTGCAAGTTCAGTCACTTTAATACTATTTTTCAAGAACTGAAAGAGGTTTTGTTAGTCAGGGAGAGGTGGGAATTTGATATTTGCTGCCTTTCAGTTGCACAATAATATAAGAGATGTTTTGAAGGATAGACATGCCAAGGACAGAAACGAGGAATTACAAAATCTGATTGTAAAAAACTAGTCATCAGTGTGATTTGCATCGATGATCTCTTTAAAGCAAGTTCCCTGGTTTTGTTTGCACACATCCTTCAGCATGAAAGTTTACTTTGTCCATATTTATGGCAAATATCTATCTTTGCCTGTATTATTTTTAGAGGCTGAAATATCAAGTATATGAATATAATGTGCTGCAGATAGTACATGCATACTGTGTGCTTATGGGTGGTTCAGAGTATCATGTACTTTTACAGCACTTCTTAAAAAAATGAGAGAACTCTTGAGACTGTTGTCACTACAGTTAAGCAAGAATTAAAAGCAATATTAGGTGTCTAAATCCCTGTAGCATTAATTAATTAGCTGAAAACTAGATGGCCAATAGCTGTAGACAAAGCCAAGTTTAGTTATCTAATTTGGGATCCTCAAGGCCACACACAGTCACCAGAGCTTTCACAGGGTGATTCAAAGCTCTGAATTTAGAGCCTGATTCTCTTCTCTTGACTATGTGAGGAACTGAGTTTCTCAACTTGATGTTTGAATTAGCTGCCTGGATTGAATCGATTCTATGCTGCTTCTCTCTGCTTGCCTGTTGCGTCTTTGAAAACAGTTTCCTGCTTCCTTCCTCTCATTTTTAATTTTTTCTTTTTGAAAATTTTCTAGGATTAATTTAGTGGTAATGGTTATGGATAGTAGATTCAAATGATGGAAGTGAAGGAAACTGAAGATAGAAGCACTTTCCTCTTTATTGAAAGATTGCATCTTGTTTCCATTTTGAGCCTTGGTGGATCTGGCTTTGACTTCCAGATGCTGGAACTCTGCTGGATGAGGGAGCCCCATAGCAGGAGATGTACTTTCCATGTGCAGGAATTAACTAGCTGTAATTAGCTTCCTTTTTCACCTTTTCACTCATAAATTAAATGTGCTTAATTCCTTTATTTTTTTCCAGGCATTTCATTCTGATTATATGGTAATACTATTAAGCTGTTCCAGGTTACTGTATTTTAAAAGTACTGTGCCAGTGGTGTGCACTAGTGGTGTTCCCAGAAAATATGGGAGAGATGAGGGAAGCTTTTGGGATGGGGTCTGGCCCTCAGCACTCCCTATGGTTTGAGAGGGGCTGGGGTTGGTGGACATTCAGTATTGACTGTGCATTGGACAGAACTCCCTAGTACCATGAGATCAGTGATTGCAAGGAACCTCAAAGGGGAAAATGGAGCACTTCCCACAGGGTAAGCAGCTGGAGGGAGGGGAGTATCATAATCATAGAGGTTTCTTCTTACCTTTTGTCTTTTTTGTCTTGTCAGTGGCATTGAGGCACTTCCCAGAGAGAAGAAAGAATTGGGGAAAGATACGGATTGGTTTCTTTTTTTATGGTCTTTTTTTTTTTTTTTTTTTGTCCATCCAAAAAGGACAGAATAGTTTTTGCTGTGTACAACTGTGAGATTCAGTAATGATGTTGTTTTTAACTTGCCAGCTGGAGAGAACCTGAAGGAAGTAGCTTCTCTGCCCCAGCCCACCTCTGCAGCCTGGGGTCTCTTCCTGAGGCAGGAATACATTTCTGGTTATCCCATTCTCAGTTAGAGCTGAGGTCTTCTTTTGTTTGCAAAGACAAGGGTTCCTTCTCTGTCATATTTATTTATTTTGAGTAGAGACAATGAAATCCCAATCTTCTTTTGTGTTTTGTTCAGACTGGATGACAGAGCCGTCATGTTCAGAGGAAAAATAAAGAAGGCTCAGATAAAGCAGCTCTGGGTTCCAGTGCCTGAATTCCCCCCTGCACAGTGCTCTGTCCTCAGTGGTTGAGACACAGTGTGTAAGGAGTCAAAATCAAGATTCCTGAGCAGGCTGCAAATTGAACAAACCATTTCTTAGTTTCCTACCTTTTTTTTTTTCCTCCCCAAAGGATACAAAGGCATGGAACAAGCCATGCGAAAACTGATTTGCATTTCCATTAAAAGCAGATAAAACCAGAAGTGAATGTTAATATGCAACTTTTTAAGAGCATATGGCAGTACTGTCATCAGGATCACAGAAAATAAAGGTCAGCACACAGAAAATATTTGGATATCAAATCAATGGAATTTATGCAGAAGATGAGCAGTCCATCCTCTGGTTCACTTTCTGTGTGCATCCCGATTCATGCAATTTCCAAATGTTTATTTTAGCTATTCACATGGTTTTTAGGTTTTTGTTTTGTTTTGTTTTTAAACTGATTTAGGCTAGAAATACTATACATTCCCTTCAAGTAGTTTTTGCTAAGAATGCCTGGTGTTTACTGAATAATAATGATCAATAACAGAAAATTAAATCCAAGACTTCTCTGTTTCTTTGTCTAATTAACCCTGAGAATTAGCTCCCTGTGTTACAGCTCACTCAAACAGGATGAGTGAGGAGCACAGGTAGCTTTAGTACTAACAGGGCACAAGCAGCTTAGAACATGTTTTGATGGCTCTTTAGTATTTTGGATCAGTAGTACGTTTTTGGCAGCATCGAATGTGGGGAATGCATAATCTTTCTGAGGAGCCAATTAAAATAATGGCTTGGATGGCAAGTTCCTCTCCTTTTTCCTCCTGTGTATGGCTGTACCCTTCCTATCAAAGAAGTTGTATCTTAATTGGCAATCCCCCTGCATCTGCTCACTCTGTCACCCCCTACAGAGAGGCACAGTGCTTAATTAAAGGGGAGTTTGTGTTTGTTTATCTCTGGAGTTTCACTGATGCTTTTGTAGATGTTTCAAAGGCAGATGAGTTTATAGAGACTTTGCTAAGTAATTAATCCTGTAATATTATTACTTTAGAAAATGGAAAAAAAAAATATCTGGGTTCATGGGAGATGAGAAGAAACCCCAGCGTTGCCAAACTTATTACGTGTGTCGGAAAGGGATGTGTGGTGAGATGCAGCAGAGGAGCCAGTCTTCCTGGGAAGGTGATATGACCACCATGAAAAGTGATGTTTTTGCTGCACCATTCCTCTAATGTGCTTTACCTCTGAAGGAGTGACTGCTCCTGGAAGCCACTAGAGAAATTTTAGTCTATGGCCACTCAAATGAGATATTACATGGGGGAATGTTTTATAATTGTGAAACAAACTGAAGCCAGCAACTCATTACTTTTAAGCCTATAGTTTTATAACTTAGTCTCAGGCCCTTTGGAGTTATGTGTCATCTTTAACTCTCTAAATTACTTGCAGAGGACCGCATGCTTTTGTCATCTAAATTTTCATTATAATCACTCCTGAAGTGTGATGGGATCCCCTGAGACAGATGTGAAGTTCTTCACATGGCTTCAGATACCAGCGGTCTGGAAAGAATTGCTTCTCATTGTAAGAGAAAATGAGTGAATGAGGTTCTTGGGAGCAGCATTTTCCCAATGCCATGGCTTTTTTGCTACCTCATATCCTTCCTCTTGTTCTGCCCAAATGAAGGCACATTGCCAGGGATCTGGTGGTTGGACTTTGGGAACTGCCTTCAGCACACTTGTCCTGCCAGGTTCTTGCTAGGAGTGCACTGACCTTGAGCTGGGAAAGCTGCTCTGTACCCATCTCTTCTCAGGCCAGGTTCTGCTGAGGGGTTCAGCTTCTGTCATGTGAGATGTTCTCTGGCTTCAGCTCTCTGTGAAGCTGAGGGGTGGTCAGTATTCCACACCACTTGAATTAGAAGATGCTGAAAATCAGATGATAAAACGTCTGATCATTCTGAGTTGGGTTTCTTCCCTCTTTTTTTATTATTCCCCATGCCAGGCTTTAGCCACAAGAGTGCTTAAAGTAGTTGCTTGTTTGCCAAGGCAGAATTCATAAGGGCAGTGTAAGCACAGTTGTGACTGGTAACAGTAGCACATACATATTTCATAGACCCATGAGGGACAATGTTGGAGTTTATCTTGCATGAAACAATGCTGACATCTCATGATTGGAACCATGCTACATAGATGGAGAAAGAGTAGCAGTGCATAACTGTGACTGCTGTGGCATTGTTTGAAATGTGTGCAAAGCTAGAAATTTCATTTGAATAGGAAGCTGCTGAGTATTTGGGATTGACTCAGTGATGTTCTTTCACACTGACTTGCTGGGCACTTGGCGCAAAATAGTGTGGTTTAGTCCCTTCCAGGCTTTGGCAGTTCTGGACCATGTGCACAACATGCTCAAGGGCACAACAATAAAAAGAAGTAGTGAATTGAATTTATGCTGGTGGTATGGACCTGCTGGATAGATTAGTTGGAGTTGTAGTACTTAATCTGCCTCCACTGGCTCATTAAATATGATGAACCTAAGAAAGAAGGTGGCTCTCTTGCTTTCTTTTAAGTTCAGAGTGATCTGACTAAAGTAGTCCTGTGATGATCTCTCTGGCGTGTGGTTGGAGCAGGGATTGGAGCATGAAGTAGAAAGTACTTAGATATGATGTACTCTAAGCTGCATTTCTGCTCCCCTGAGCCAGAGAATTTAACTGCATGTCTAATGTAGTTAGTGCAGAGGCAAATCAGTCCCTTGCTGTGCTCACTTGGGCAGAGGAGGAGGAAGTCAGAAAGTGAAACACGAATTGCCTGAAATTTTGGTGGTATTTTCAATTTTTTTGTTTGTTTCTTTGATTTCTGGGATTTAGGGGGAGAGGGTAAAGAGAAGGTTTTCTGGAGTGGAAGTACTACAAAAGGAATAGAAAACCATCAAGCCAATGATTTTCTGTTTGTTCTATGCACCCAGCTTTTCAGTTCCATTACAACACTTCATACTTATGAAGGTGACCAGTGAAATTGTCTTGACAAAGATTTCTGCACGGAGATGAAAATAAATAAGTTAGCAAAGAGTGACTGGAAAGACCTTACCAATTACCAGCTCTCCAACCTCCTTACTTAATTTTCTCACAAGCCGAGTGAGAGGAGGAGGAGGAGGAACACACCTTCATCAGAATGCTGCACAGGAGAACAGGGTTGCTATTAAAAGCCCAATAATGACTTGTATCGGTTTATGCAGATTTGCACTGCTGGGTTACTCCGTGCCTGGCACTTGGCAAAGCACAGATAACATTTAAATCAGGCAGTAAGTGTAATTAAGTACTACCCTTCAGCGCATCTCTCCTTTTAAGACATTTTTATACACCGTGATTTAGAATATGACAATTGGGTGAGATTAAAGCAGCAAATTGTGCCTATAAAACAAGCCCTGAGAATAGCAAGGGACTGTAAAATTTTATAAAGGGGAATACAGCACATGCCTCCAATCCGATAAAACTTTTGTGCGCTGGGAGATTAACTGTGAAATACAAATAAGATGATACAGTATGTGTAGCATTCAGATAGTAAATTACTTGTTAGTGTAACAACTTATTTCCTCTCCCCAGAAGATTCCTTACTAAACTTTTCCAGAAAATCTCACCATGTGACTGATTCATTAACCTCTGGAGGTGTGGAGGGAAGGTAGGAAGTCAGACAGCAGTGATGTCCCTGTAGAGAAGGCAGTAGTGTAAATGCAGCATGAAAGATCATCTGTGCTGAAACACAGGCAGTAAAGCTTGTGATTGGTTTCTTCCTCAGCTTCAGGTGAGTTGGATTTGTGAAGGGAAAAAAAAAATCCTTGTCTTATTTCAAATCCTTAATTGGAACTATTGGAAGGTTTAATTGGGGAACAAAAACATTGCTTTATGTGAAAAGTCTAAAATGTCTTCTGTAGTTCTTTGCAGTGCTGGCCAGCTGGGTTCTGCTGCACTTTGAATGCATCTGAGCATCTTCATCACCTGCACTTGGCACACCTGAAAGAAAAGGCTCTGAGCATTTTAGAAACTTCTTACTTAGTTTGTAATTCTCAAACCTGGTGGCCCACAAGTCACCTTGGCACATATGTAGGTGAAAGCCCATGGTGTCACTGGTCTCAGGAGTTTCTGCTGTTCATCAACTGTTGTCCAGGTGTTATGGCATTGCCCTTCAGTCTTTCTTATTGATCTCCTTCAGTCTTACACTGGTTTTTTAAAATTTTTAATTGATTAATGTAATTGCCCTTTATTAAGAACCATAGGGTCTAAGTATAATCAACTGAAGTGCCTGGTGAAGGGATGCAGAACCCAAAAGCCTGGTTGTTTCTTCCCAGCTGAATCAGTTGTAGAGAGAAATTGTGTTGAATTTAGCCCATTGCATGTCACTCATGTTAGAAGTAAGACTGTGCATGTGGAATGGGGAGGAGGAGGATGGCTGGCTTTCCCACTGTCTGATGTTCTCTGACCACCTTTGCTCTGCAACAACTTTGACACATAGTTTTCATGATGTACTGTATAAGGAAATATTAAAACTGGAAGAAGAGTTTTAAATTATTCTGGAGGAGAGTATTACTTTTCTGTAATAGGACAATTGGGTTTTAAAGGCTGAGCAGGGCTGCATTAGAAACAACAGCTGAATCAACATTAAAAATGTTATGGTATATAGAAATGTTGACCTTTTTTTCTTGCTTGGTTTGAAAAGTCAGTTCAAAATAGCAAGGTTTTGTACAGAATGGAAATTCCCTTTTCTGTGGGAAACAGGTACAGCCAAAACAAGTGCTCTTGTCCCACCAGTACACTGGTCCCATCTTTCATCATATCTTGTTTTCCTGGGGAAGACAGGAATTTTCTTCTCCATATGCTGTTTCTCCTGTATATCCAGGAAGATCCTGGATGGGTTCACTGCTGCACGTCCTGCCGCATTTCCCTCAAATCACAGTATCAGTGCCTCACTGAATCAAACCAGAACAGTTAAAACATTTCAAAACATCTGTAGGAAGTCATTAGCATAGAAAAGATTTTTGAAAATGGAAGTCCCAAATGTTCTAGACAGTGTTATGACAAGCTGTCAGTGAACAGCATGTCACTCCTGATCCCGACGGGAAGGCAGCTGCCTCTCGCACCCACTGCACCACGTCTGCTGCAGGCAGAGCCCTGATGAACTTCAGGCTGCAGCTCAATTCACATGGTATCTCCTCTATTCTGGACTCTTAATGTGCCCAGTAACCGAGTTCACAGCTCGTTGTGTTGATGCTCAGGGGAAGCTTGCGATGACTTTGATACCAATTTTTGCCCATCCCAGTGTCCACACTTCTTTGCTTTTTGTTTGAGTGATGTGAGTCCACAGGCTTTCACTAGACATGTTCTAATGGAAGCTTTTGGTGAGGATAAAGTGGTCTTTGGGATTTTTCCTTTACTATTCATTTGTATGTTGGTGTTTGTGTACCAGGGAATTGGTGACCCAGCCCATAGCAAACTTCGGAGTGAGCTGGACCACAACTGAAACTGCAGTCTGAGATTTGCCTGTGCTGACTTGTTTGACTGGACCAGAATCCTTGAGTAGTTATTTTTTTTTCTCTATTTTTCCCAGGTGTTCCTCGTATCTCTTGTTGTTTAATCTACCTTTCAGAAGCATCAGTTAATTTTTTTGCATTAGAGTTGGTAGGGAGTAAGCACAGAAACCAGTGGGATGTTTGTTCTATTTAGAGTGGAAAAGGCTTAATCTCAAAATTTAACCTTTAAGCTGTATTTGACCTATCTGTATACTTCAGTATTAAGATTTGTTTTCTTATTTGAATTGGTTTATAATTGGTCTATTGGGATGGCTGTGCTTGTTGATTAAACACCCAAAAAAGCTAAATAATGTATTTTCTTCTCAAAGTAATGCTTATCATTTTTTAAGTTTACACTTAAAGCTCCTGAGAGCAAGCAAAATGGGCAGAGGTTAAAATAAAGTGAATTGCTCTGCCTTAACTTTGGGAAAATGTGCAGCAGTAGTAATGTCAGTATTCCACTTCAGGTAGGGATTTGTGGGCCCAACTCTGTTAACATTAATGAGAGTTAAGCAAGCAAATCCTCTGTGCATAGATGGGGAAAATGGCCCTATTAATTGAAACTGCTGCTCAGCAATTCAAATGGTTATTTTCAGCTTTTCTGAGCAAGCATGTGAGTGCTTCTGTGTTCGTGAATACATTTCAGTACTGCTGGGCTATGTTGGTGCTCTGGCTGTGACTCCTGTTTGGGCTGAAGACCTGAATGCATTTGGGGTGTCCTGTGTCATCTGTGCCTTAGGAGGAGGCTCCGTATTATTTATCCTCTGCCTCATCAAAGGAGCATCTGACTGAAACTTCACAGTGCTGATGTGTGGGACTGCACTCCAGATAACTTTTCCTGCTGCCCTGAAGCCATCCCTCCTCGAAGTATTTCATGGCTGGTGAGGGCTTCTTGAAGGGGAGGTGTTGCTTGAGGAAAGGTTTGGAAAGTGATAGAGGAGTAGTTACGGTTCTGGAAAATGCCAGCCTCAAATAATCTAGCACGCTGGTCATTCCTTTACACAGAAATGTGATTTGTCAGGGATTATTACTTAATTAACTTAGATCAAGCATAACTCTTAAATTATTTTAAAAATTTAAGAGGATTAAGGCTAAGAATACTGGTAGCTCAGGTGTTCTTTGGCTGAAAAACCAACAGCTAATGTGATTTGTCGTTGTGAGCTGCACTTGTCTTATATAAATTATTTTTGGCCTTTCATTCTGTGTAACAGTGTATGTTTTGGCAGGGTTTTGTCCTTTGAGATATTTCCACATTAAATAGTGCATACCATTAAAACTTGAATAGTTCATATAGTTAACAGTTGATTTCCAGATTAGGTAAATAGGTACAGGAAATCTATGCAGGGCACGGTATGAAGTCAGAACTCAAAGAAAAACTTATTCTATTTTGAGGCCTGTTTGAAAGCTCCTGCATTAAGCATTCCTGTCTCTCCCTAATCCAGACAAAAACACTTTGTGTTTGTGATTTGGGGTTTTTTTGTTGTTTTTTTTTAAAGTATCATGCAATGGTGGAGAGGAAGTTTTTTCTGAGTAATTCCCTTTACTGTCTGTATTTCAGTGATAAAACCTCTATTCAGTGCTGGGTTGTGAGTCCCTTGAAGTCACCAATAAATCATATCTCTTAAATATGTGCTTTATTACTTAAGGGTCGCACTAAGACTGAATCCTGCAACCATATAAAAACATATTATCTGTTTCTGGGAAGAACAGTGGCAACAAAATGTGTTGCTGGATCTTTTCTTCAGGACTTGAAACTCCTATGAGGAGCTGGATATGGAGGAAGGGAAGGAGGTGCAAATGCATATGGTATTTGCATCCTTAATATGCTACTTTTTTATTATTAAATAGGGGACATAAAATGTTAATTCAGGTATTATGATATTATCATATATTACCTACCTACCACAGCAAATTAAAGTGATGTTGCTGTTCTGTAATCTGTTTTGAAGAAGCCCTGTTTGGAAATATGGGACATTAAAAGCCCAGAGAGTAATCCAACAACCCAGACAAATGTTTTGGCACACTTGGGTTCCCTGAATTTTATTAACACTAGGTGCCGTGTGTCGTTATTAAGACAAAATTATTTCTACCTTGGAATCTGCGATGAACAAACCATGAATTAAGTTGGCAGTACTGGGTTAGTGGTTGGACTCAATCATCCTAAGGGTCTCTTCCCATCTAAAGGATTCTATGTGTATCTGTTTCAAATGAGGCCTCCTTTAAATGGCTTTCATGTAAGATTGAAGATAAACAGCAGTAGGTTTGGAGAAGCATCTGGCCCAGTATCTCATGCTTCTTTTCTGAAAAAAAGAAATCCTTTCTTGTTGCCTGCAAGCTAAGCATCAGCATTGTGTACCTTTTTGCATTTGAACATACAAATGCAGTCATGTCTGGGCAGTAAGACTTTGGTGGGAAGGAGAAGAAATAAGTGTATGTCTCACCTCTGAGAAGCCTTGGAACGTGAGAGGATGGAAGAGGCACTAGGTGTGTTGGGGGAAAGAAAATGCGATGGAAAGTGATTTTGGAGTTTACACAGCACCATCAAACCTGAAAAAAAGAAATTTTTTTGTCCTGCTGTGTGTGCTTGCTCCTCAGGCTGTGCCTCTCTTTGAAGAGGCATCTGCTTGAGTGAGCGCTGTCTGGTTGTGCCGTGCAGTGCTGTGTGTGCAGACAGAGGTCGTACCGTGCGATCGGGAGGGAGCCACTAGCATAGGAGCAACATTAAAAACATCAGCAATATGGATGGCTTAAATGGATTTGCTGCCTGGAGAAGTCTGAGGGAAGAGTGCAGCAGGTTATCCATTTTGTCTTCAAACCATACTTATTTCCTGTATACAAGCATATTTCATAATCTTCAGCTGAAACGTGAAGTTGGTTCAAAATGAATGGCTATTTATCATCATCATCATCATCATTACGCTTAGGCTGAGTGGTCAACATTTCTGGGAAGTAAAGTTTGCTTAAAAAAAACCCCTTTCCTTGAATGTTTTGAAGTCTGAGTCAGAATAACAAAAGCCTTAGCATGTCTGTACTTAATGCCAAATCAAATAGACCAAACTATTCCTTCTTCTCTTTACCAGTGAACTTGTGTCTCCATTGCTATAAATTAAACTAGTCATTCTTGTTCTAATCGCTGGTGCACACAGGGACCAGCTGTTCTTCCTCCTCATCTTAATCACTTTACACATTTGATGGTGGTTCTTTCATGCTTTCCTGGTCTTCTCTTTTCTACACCGCTTGTTTGGTTATTTGTTTCATTTAACATGAATGTTTCATTTAACATGGTGGTGTGTTTGGAGTGCCTTCTACTATGCTTTTCCTCATTTGACTCTATTTGTTTAATGAGCACTACATAAAACTAAACACTGTCTGCCACCCAAAGTTGCCTCAGTGCTTGGGAAATGCTTTGATGGCTTATATGGCTCCTATGTCATGTTTCTGGTAGTAGCACTTCAAAAAACGTGGATCCTAAGCACTGCTAAGGATTGGAACTGTAGTAGTCCAAAGATGCAATATTGCACATCCTCTTGGCAGGATAGAATATAGAGAAACCTAAAATCCAAGTACTCTATGTCTTTTATACAATACAGACCAGCAAAACTTAACAGGCAATTTCTGCTATTGGGTGCGTAATTTCTGTCTAAGCCAGAAAAGTGGTGTTTTAAACCCCATCCACTCACTGTTTAAACCCATGCTATGAAGAAACATTTCCAAAAAGAGCATTTAAAAAAAGAGGAGGAGGAGGAGGCATCCCGATGGCAGGAGTTATTCTGTGCCTGTCTGTACCCCGTGGGGTGTCTCAGGACAACCAGCAGTGTGTTAGCAACTAGTCTGATCATAAGCTGATGAGAAATGGACATTTTTGAGCCAAGATAGCAGAACTACAAGTAGGTTTATTTTCGGAAGGATCATCATGCCAACTGGCAGCACAAACTTGGCTGGGTGAAGGGTCTGGTGCGGCTGCAATAAAACATAAGGATACTGAATTTAGCAAAGGAGCAACAGGAATTATCACTGGTATTGTTGCCGGGGAGTACAGATGCAGTCTGGCATTTTATCAGCATAATCTTAGTTTCAACTTCATGAATAAAATTTAATATAGGGAGCTCGGAATAGCTGGTGCTGGATTTATATCCAGAGAGCAGGTACATTTAATTTCAGTAAGTACATTGTGCTCCTCCTCATCGTTTGTGTAATTTGAATGTTAACTGTTTAGTATCCACCAGGTTTTGATCTGTCACAACATTTCCCTGGCATACATTAAATGTTATGATATTTTCTTCCAGTGTATCATTCTCCTCAAATAAAAACATGGATTAGTTTATGAACTACTGGTTAAATGTCTGGACATGTCAGATGGGCAGAATCTGTGTGGTAACTTGTTTATAAAAGACTGGAGTCATATTGTAGATTTTTATTCCTATGTTTTGTTAATAATTTGCACTTGGTTGTGGTTACTGCAGGTCTGCACAGTGACAAGTAGAGATGGAGTGGTGACATGCTTTCACTGTGCTGTGTTGTCCAGATGAATGGGCATGGCAAGACCTACTGCCAGTGAGGGACTTGCACATCCCCAGTGCTGGAGGGTGTTTCTGAACAGACCACTCTCAGGCTGGTTGAGGGATGTTAGTCTGTGATTAACTGGAAGGCAGCTGCAGTCATGACACGTGTCACAAGCTGAAACCTTGGCTCCAAGCTGCTGTTTCCAAATTCACAATGATTCTGTGAAGCTCTAAATTCCACCAATTTCTCTGGGTGTATTCTTCTGCAAAATTTTGAGTGAGGTTGCTCCATGAGTCGGTGGAGCTGAGAAGATTGTATGAGGATGAGACACCTGGCTGGATCTCCTCCAGAACAAGAGGACTGAATCCTGGCAAAGTTTCCCTCATCTTCACCAGGAAGAGTACTGAATGCTCAGGGAGTTTGCTGCAGTTCTGGCCCATCATTAAAAAAATAGAAGTAAACTGCTCATGGACTGGAATCCCAAACAGAACAACTGCACTGCCCTGAAGAAAGGAGACTTGCAGACCCTGAGGGCAGAGTGGTAATCTTTAGGAAGGATAATCAACTTTTGTGTTGATTTTCCCCAGAGGGGAAAAAATTTTGCAGTTCCTCTCCACTTCAGCCAGTAGGTATCAGTGTATGGATTTAATTGTAGTTCAGTTGATGAGAACATTAGATAACTGAAGAACCTGTAGGTACAGCTCACACATTTCAGGTTAAAAGACCAGGTTTTGTAAAATTCCCATCTAGCTCTTCCTACCTGACAAGTTCTATAAAATTATTTTTAGAGTCTTAAAGACTTGACGGTGCTCTTCATATGAGAGAAATTTTCTTTTAGCAGACCATTGTCCTAATGATGGCTACTCTGTGGCACTCTGCTTTCAGTTCCAAAATGCAGACAGCTCAAAAAATGCATTTTAACCGTATTTCATATGTTTTAAATTGATTATTGGTACCTTCAAGCATTCTGGAAAAAGACTTTCTCTACAGTGCAGATGGGGAAGAGAAGAAAAATGCCTAATAATGAAACATTCCTGTGAACCAGCTAACAGTAAGGTGGTGTGTAGTTTTGACCTCTTCTAACCCCCATCCTTGTGCTTTTATCTTTCTTTTAGATTCTCCTCTTTTCTTCAGTAAAGCTCATCACAGGAAGAGCTTTGGAGGAAATCTCTTTTGTAATGTAGATCTTCAGGCAAAGGGCTGGAAGTGGTGTGGGATGTGTGCCATAGTGGAGGATCAGCTCTGGGTCTATAACAATCTTGCAGTCCTTTTTAACCCTGTGAGTTACTGGGTTTCAGAAGTTGGTGTGTGTGGATGTCATCCTTGTGTTTAATGGCTCAGCCTGTGAGAGGTTGGAAATCCTGTGCTGGAAGGGCATTGCTGGTTATGCTTATTTATGATTTTATGGTGAAACATTTTTTTCCAGTGCAGTTACTGCTCTTTCTGTCCTTCTGTCATCCATGACCATGATTTTTATCTTGGTGCTTAAGTCTTGTCCTGGTGCACACTGAGAGGTGCTCCCTCCTTTGATAGTGGACACAGGAGGAGTTGTGGAGCAGAGATCTTGTCCAAAGCTGGTCACTGGCAAAAGCCTTTAGGGAATTCACTCCTGTAACTGTGGGAATACATTGAAAGCCATCATGGCCAGACAGCAAAGTGCCTTTAGTGAGTGAGGTCACTGATTTCCCGTGAGATGTGTTGCATGCACAGCTGTCCTTCACCTTGACAGCTCCACTGACAACAAACTGTGTTTTTGGCTTGTGCTGCATCTCCCCCTGTCCCAGTCACTGCTCTGCACTCACAGCCTCCACAGGGATCGGTCCCAGGGAGGGAGGTGTGGTGCAGAGGTAGGTTCCTGTGTAGATCCCAGCCTGAGGGGATCCCTCCCGTGTCCTGTGTTCCACCAAGGTCTTTTTGTGAGTGCTGCACTTTCATTCCCTGCCTTTGGGCACGCTTAAATCAAATTAGAGGTAAGAGCAGAGTTCCAGCAGACTTCTGGTTTAGGTCTGGTCCTTCATCATTTACAGTCTAAAATGCCCTGTAGGAAACTAATGCTTTATGTAGACCAACTGCAGTCCCATTTGCTACACAGATAATAATAAACCCTGAGATTAGTGAAGGTTCTTTTCTGAATTAAAATATCACTTTGGGGAAAAGCTGTCTGTCTCCACTTGCTTTTGTGCATAGTCAGTGTCTCTTCCAGCTTGGATTTCTGCCAAAGCTCTGGCTCAGGGCTTTCTCCTGACCCTTGCAGGCTCTTACTGGTGTTGCTTGGGTTGTGCATGAAGAAACTGCAGAGTGCCCTTTGAGGGGGGTGGGATTAAGAGGTTGTAGTAAGAAAGAGTCCTGCAAAGGTTTGGTTTATTGGGACAGAATTGAAAAATGGAATAATGCTTGAATTGTGGATGTGCTTTCTTTTAGATGTGGCTGTGGTAACTTCTTATAATAAGAATTCTTTACCCCTTCTTCACTTATAGATACTGAGCAGAATTTTCAAACTTAGACCAGTTCAGTTTAACATTTCCTTGGATAAGTATACGGTATCTAAAATGAAAAAAATAAACCCCCAAACCCACCTTGTGCTGTTTGATTTGTAAACTGGCCTCATCCCCCAGCTGCTTCCCTGGATCTTTCCCCTGGGGCCACGCTGCAGTTTTGAAGCTGTGAGAACACTGAATGTTTTTTCCTTTCTAGAAGAGGTGTACCAGTCCCTGGCTGCACAGCCCATGAATAATGCATGAGAAGTTTATTTGCTTGTGTGTGGGAGAAATCTTCACTTCCCATTCAACATTGGTCTTGTTCTTTCTCTTGCATGTGACCTTCTTTCCTGTCCTCTCCTTTGAGCACCTGAGCAGGACATGAATTCACTTCCCTTTGCCAGTCAGGGAGATTTTTCAAGCTCAGTGTTTCACTCACTTCTGAGTTGGAGTTTGAAACATAATTTCTCATCTTCAGCTGTTGTTGAGGGCGTTGAAACACTGGGGTGGTGTGGAGCAGCACAAGGAGAGCAAATGTCCCCTCAGTGGGAATCACCACTGGGGAATGGGAGTGATTGAGGACCATCTAACCAGTGAAAGCTGATCAGAGGTCCATGGGAAAGAGCTGTGGCTACAGGCACTGCCTCCACTAGGGTCAGAGGTCTGTTACCACTTTCTTTTTGGTCTCATGACCAGTGCATGTTGCAAGCACTGGTAAGCCTCTGAACACTGGATTGGTTTATTTGCTTGGAGATCCACCTACATTCCAGCATGTGGAACCAGCCCCTTTTCATTTAGGTGGTAATTTAAATTCAGTGCAGATGAAGGGAGACTGTGACTTTAGAGCTGAATTAGTTGGAGAAGCTCATTTTTAGTATGTGCAGAATTAATTTGATTGATCATATTTGACACCAGTCAGGAAAGAGAGAGGTATTCAGGCTGAGAGAGCAAGAACACATTCCAAGTTGTTTTTCTCTTCTGTATCCTCTGAATATGATGAATATTTTTTCCTTCAGCTTTCATAGTCTTCTAATAAATGCTTTTCCTCCATTAAATTTTTTAAAATGAGATTCTCTCTGTAACAAAATCCACAGTTTAAAAATAACTTCTGTGATGTACTTTTATGGTGGCAATTTCAAAGCCTGTGGAGATGGTGCTGGAAGATGCTTCTAATCTAATAATGAAATGTGTATGGCACACAGGGAGAAGAGAGGAGTAGCTGGAATCAGCTTATTTTTCCTTTCTTGTTTCTTGCTTCTTCAGCTATTTCTGGTATCTTCCCCTTTTAATTGCAGGACAGAGCTGAGGAATGTAGAATTTTAGTTGTCATAAAACTAGAAGAAAAGGTCTGTTTCCATAATCTTTTGGCTGCTTCTGTTGCAGAAGCCTACTGGAATCACTGCATGCTCATTTTAGAAATGAAAAGTATAGTCTGCTTCATTTCTAACTGCTGTCAAATGTTTAAACTTTCCTTTCTCCAGCCCTTACTCAGAACATGTTTTCAGTTCAGCTGGGAATGTTATTACTAACTGATGAACAAGCCTGAATACTGAACGTGGTGAACGATTGACATTTTTAAAGTTAATCATAGAAACTCCTCATCCAGAAGCTGCTGAGGCTGCTCTGGATGCTGATATACCATCTGACACCAGCAGTGAAGAGCCTGTACAATGTCAGCTCAAGACGAGTGGCTATAAAACAGCTAAAAAGAAATATGATTCCCGTGACACTAAGTCATCATTTGAGCTGGGCAGACTGTCTTGACTGGGAGACTAACACAATACACCTTCTTGCTAATACCTGCTCAGAGTGCTGTAGTTTGAAGAGCTCCTCCTGTACAAAGTTTAAAAATACCACACAGTAAGAAACTGTCCAACTAATTAAATAAATTGCATCGACTGATTGTTTTGGTTTGTTTTGGGTTTGTTTGTTTGTTTTTTTTTTCCTTATTGTAATATATTTCTGTAAAAAGAAGTAACTGCTTCAGCAAAGAGGGTGGGGGTTTGGCTGCAATTTATATTTGGGATGAAGATGAAAGATATGCAAAAAAAGCCATTGCTGGGTTAGGAAATGCAATTCATTCAAGGGGAATTGGGCTCCTAACCCAGTTTGTTTCTCTGGAAACACTGTGCCCTGATTTCTGATGCCTTGTTCAGTGTCTACACTGCAGGCACTGCTATGGCTATTGCTGTTCTGTGCTCTGCTAATGACAGTGCTGAGACCTGGCCTCTGCTCCTGTTTTCTTGACTCAAACCTAGCACTTAATTTTTTGACTAATTCAGTGTGTCTACTAGAGATGTTGAGTTTTCTCAAGCTCCCATCTGCAGGAGTGGCAGAGTCAAGTGAAGGAGTCCAGTCTCCTCTCACTCATCCTCACAGTTTGCAGTGGGAGGTAGCAAGTGAGATTTTTTGAGACTGCGAAGTAGCAAGTGAGATTTTTCTTCTTGAAAGCAGAATTTACTTTGGTTTTCTTCCTGTGACTTGGTATAAATTCCTTTATCTGGGTTACTTTTACTTTGCAGGCTACCTCAATTCTCCTTTTTGTTCTTTATGACTTTGAACTCCTCCTTTGCTCTCTAAGAGCTTCCTTCAAATATAGGATGTTTTCTGCTGGGTGAAATCACTTAGCAGAGAGCCCTGTCAGCTCTCACCATGCTGGGAGCAGATACTACCTCAGGGGGCTCTGGCTTTAAGTGTTGTTTACACACACTTCAGATCTACTGATCCCGCAGAACTGAAGTGGGAAGAATAATTGAAAGGGTTACACTCTGTGCTTAACAATGTGGTTTTTTAGCATGCACTGAAATGAGCTGCTTCTCTGATGCAGGTGATGTTGGGAGACAAACTGTCACAGATCTCAGTGCTTTCTAGGATTAGCTGTTTTCCCCTTAATACCCATTTTGATGAAAACTTCCCTATTATGAGAAACAACTTTATTAGCAACGCTCTTCCAGTATTGTGTACTCCCTTCATCTGTATTTAACTTTCATCTGCTGAGATGTTTGAGAAGTATTTTGCTGTGGTGACTGGAGTGGCGATGAGACAGGAGGCTTTTAGGTGAAGTTCCAAATGGCTTTTCATGTTTCACACAGCCTTGTAGGATGTGAGGGCTGAGGGTCCTTGTGGAATTTTCCACTGCCCTATTTTTCATACCTAGCTAGTGGTCCCCTGGGATTAGCAAAAGTTCCTCTCTGACTTATGCCATTTCCATGGGAATTTCTTCCTCTTCATTATCCTGCTGTTCTTCCTGCAGAAAGAACTGTGTTTAGCAGGCATCTTTCTTGTGTTCCTCAGCGTGGGCAGGATGCTCTTCAGCTGAACCTACAAACATGGGAAGAACATCTCTGTTCTTGTGTGTTGGAAGTATTTCTCTCAGTGAAACAGTGGAATGTAAATCTATTATTAAACAACATCCTCACATGCAAACAACTGCTCAGTTACACCTCAGAAAGGACAGATCAGCTTTTTTGAGGTTTGACTCCTTCACCAGTGAACTCTGTTTGACACAAGCTAATCTAATTTGTAACAGCATTGTGAAGTCTTGCAGTGGTTAATGACATCACTTTAGGGGCCAGCAACTTTGAGGTTGTTGATATTTTCAGTAGTATTTATGAGCTTAAATACATAGAAGAAGCTCAAGTATAAATCTCATGAACCCCACCGATGAAAAAACCCCACTGAAATCACAAAGCCTTGCCTTTGGCTTACAGAAAATGTTCCCTTTACTAGACTTGTAGTCACGGCCTAAGATATTTTTGGTATTTAAAATTCATCAGTTTAAGAAAGTTCCGACATTTTGACTTTGGGGAAAAAACTCAAACAAGTAAACAACTAATCCTAGACATCAGGGTAACAAATCTTAAGGATTAATAGATATTTCTGAACTTCAAGCTTTATAATTCAACATATGTTGGTTATTTGGTACTTTTTTTCTGGCCAGACTGAGCATCTTTATTCAACAACTTCTGTCGGAGTGGGATTTGCTGAGCACTTTCAGTAATAGCGATGCTACTTTATTTCTGCCCTGGTGTTCTGGGAGATTTGTTCGAGGGCACATCTTCCAGGAATTTTATACAAGAGGCAACAGGAAAGAACACTTATCTAACAGAGCCACAACTTCACTGTCAACTATAAAAGAAGATTCAACAGATTCCAACTTAGATTAAAAGTCAGCTGTGAATAGAGGCAAATATTCCCGTAGGCACAGGGCATCTCTCTGAAGAGAAATTGTTGAAAATGCAAATGGCTGAAAGAGAGTTCAGTGTGATTGCTTTGTGTTTCACCAGCACTGTGGTTTCGCGTGCCCCGGGTCAGCTCTTCGGAGATTTACAGAAAAGACTTCTGGAAGACCTGTGGCAACTTTTCACATGCCATCTTCAAAATCCTCCTGTTTCCTTTGCAGGCAGAGTCACTCTTGTGAAGGGCTCCTTCAGGGACCTGGATAACAGATGCCAGCATGGCCCCCTCATGCAGCCTGACAGAACAGGGCAAATAGTGGAGAAGAAAAGCAACTTTTTTTTTTTCTTTCTTTTTTTTTTTTTTCTTTTTCTCCCAGCTCAGAGCTGTCACAATTGCTCTTCCAGTTGTGAAGGCATCCTTGACAGGACATCACATCTTAATAATGCCAAACATCATCTTCACCATAGCTTATGTAAGTAGGCAGAGGGTAATAATCTGTTCAGACTCCATTGGGAGGCCATCAGTTATATGAGGAACAATTGACCTTTCAGGAAATGCTGTATAATTAGAGGCAAACTAGATAAAGTAGCAGACAAGGTAAAGTGGAATTGGAAAGCAGCATATTTGCATCAGATAAGAGCAAGAGGATGCTGGGACTTAGTTTGTCTCCATCTTCAGGCAGAGAAAATGAGTCCAAAATCTACTCTTCTGAGCACAGAGTTGTGTTGAACCCACCTCCTGAGGAGTATGATAAAATAAATGACTGTCCTGCTTCAGTTTGATGATAAATCCACGTGGCAATGGAGAAACCAGTCGCACACATGACACCGTTAAGCTCCTTGTGCTGACTGGCTTAACTTGGCAAAACAGTTTCCTATGTCCCTGCTTCCCATCTGGGGCAGTCTAGAAGCTCACAGAAGTTCATTAGAAGTTGTTACTTAGTTTTGTGCCTTCTATTATCCTGTCGTTTCTCGCTCAGGGCACAGCAAATGAGGGTAGATTTGGGGAGGATGAGCAGAAGGAGGTAGGGGTAAAGGCGCAGGAAGCTGTAAGCTGGAGTCACCATTTGAAAGACTCTGAGGTTTGGAATAATGTAGAAGGCCAAAAGGCTCTGACCTGAGCAGGCAGCATGGATTTCTTTCAAAGAGGCTGTTGTGGTCCTGGGCTGGGTAGAGGGAAGGCAGGAGAAGCACCAGCCAGCAGAGTCTTACTGACAGGCAAGAGTGATTCCACACCAGCAGTTCTTAATGAGCAGAAAAATCATTGATTAGCATAGTAGTGGGCAAACTGGAGAAGAAGAGGTCTTGACATAAGACAGAGCAAACTGTTTGCAAGATACCATTAAATTCTGTCTGGTTTTCAATCCTGAATTTGAGGAAAGAAGAGGAAGGGGATAGTTTGAAGCAGTGGTCTGATGCCTTTAAGGATTTAAAGTCAAAGTTGGATGTGTGGACAGGCAAAGATGGAGGGAGGTTCACAAATACTATTCATGACATTTTATCTCAAAATGTCAAGTGCTAAAGCTCTGAAAATACTGCTTACATGGTGCATGCAGCACTGCATAATTGAAGCCACGGGAGAGTTAAGGAAATTTGTACTTTCTGGCCTTTATTTAGTTAAAAATAAAAACTTTGTCAACACTGTATGTACTGCTGAGTACATATGGCACTAAATCTCAGTGCAAAGTGCTGAGATCTCAGGGATTGAGCAGAGATGCTCCCTATGGCACCATTCCCTCTGATCTCAGAGGTTAACCTTTGTCAGCCTTTGCCCTTACTTTTCATCCACCCTGTCCTTTCCTGAATTCCTGGGGATAAACACTGATGCAGCTTTGCTCTGAAAATGGGGAATATGTGTGTTTGACATGTGTTGGTGTGTGTCAAAAATGATGAAGGTGTTTGTCTTTATTTCTATCACTGAGGAAGCACCACTGAGGGTTGAAATGTTAAACTGAGAATCCTGCAAGTGTTTTAACTCAGCCATCCTTGAGGTCTTGTAGTCCCCCTTGCATCGTTTTGGGGTAGGACAATTATTCAGGCCAAGGCTGCTTTTATTCATGCTGTACATCTCTACCCAAGAGCAGAGGTGTCAATGTGTCAGGCTGGCCACTGCTGACATTTGTATTGCTTTCTCTTGGCCATGGGTATGGCCAGTATTTGTCTCTCTTGATTTTGAACTCTGACCCAGAGATGAATGAAAGTTTCTTCCTCAGTTCTTTGGGACCCCATAGAAATGTGCCCACATTCCTATAAGATTGCACCTGAGAGAGCCAGGTCTGGAAATTGATGCTGGAGGCTCCCCACCCACCCATGTTCCCTTCCCCATGACTTAACTGACCCTGCACCTCCATCAGCCAGAAACTCCCCTCCAGAAATGTGGCTGGGTTGCTGGCAGGAATGCTGTGCAAAAGAAACAAACACGTGGGACTTGCTTTCCTAGTGTTGGAGGAAAGCCTGTTTGTGTCAGCTGCATTAGAAAGATCGTTCCAGAGCAGTTCATCCATGCGTAAAGTTGCCCCCTATAAATCTGCCAAGGCTGAGGAGCTTGGGGAGATCTGCTGGCACCAGCGCCGGCGGCTCTTCCATCCACCCAGTTTTTTCCAAGGTGCCGGAGGTCAGAGAGGAGCAGATATATAATTTGCTTGTTTGAAGCGGTTCTCCTGCCTCGTTTTGTGTTACTGGGGAGTTCTCACACCACGCGCCAAACTTCCAGAGACAGAATATCGATACTGCAGAACTCAAGTGGGAAAACTGAGCTCCCTGCTCTGCAATTTGCATTATGCAGAAGTGTGAGATAAAGAGGGGGAGAGCACTTGTTACAGGCTCTTCCCTTTGGAAGCTCATCAGCATGATAAATCACCTGGATTACGGTACACCTTGCCATGAGCCTTCCTGGTTGTTTACCTTTATATAATTACACAGCATGGGGTACTTCCCCCCCCCCCCTTTTAAAGAAAGTATTGTGGGAGTCACTTTGGTTTCTTTGAATTCAGACTTTATCAGCATCCTTTTCCAGGGCATATGTTAGAGGAAAAAAAATGCACATTTTCTCTTAGTCAAAGTAAAGTAGGTATGTTCATTATAGCAACTCAGAGGATTATACACAATTAAATTTATGGTTTTTTCTTCTCAAGGTAACGATTTAATTGCTTTGAATTTTCTTTTGTTCATATCCCAGGGGAAAAAAAATGATGACACGAGAAAAAAATCCCTTTAACTACTCTTTTTTATATAGTGTATCTGTCTGTATATCCTGTACAACTTGCCTTATGCTAGCCTTGTGCTTCCAGTGATCTCCTTAGAGATTTCAATTCCTAAAGTTTTAAGCCTGTGTGTGTTTGTATATATAGATGTGTATGGATATGTATGTATATTCACATGCATAAAACCATATACAATTATATTTATATAAATATATATAATACTATTTTATGTGTCTGTATATGTATTTACACACACATAAAAATAAAATAAATGTGGGCTTTCACTTTGAAAGTGTTTTTTGCTTTCAGCTCCAACAAACTGGATTGAATTGCAACTCTATTGAATGCACTTCTATAGCACCTTCCCTCAGGGATCTAAACCAATTTTCTCACCATTGCTAAAAGCTGAACTTCCCCTGTGCCCTCCCAGAGTAAGTAGGATGCTTCTGTCTGTGCTGTAGGGTAGTAGAATTAAGCAAGAGTGTTGAATGCAACATACTGTTTGGAAGATAAAGTGGCAAGATACTCAGCTCTTGGTTTTGAATATTGTTGTGTATTCACACAGTCATACTTTTCTGGGAGAGAGGAACCTTCTCTACTTGCAGTGTGTATCTTTAACGTGGCAAATGAAGGGCAATATTTACCCGTGTAGCGCTGTGACTGCAGGTTTGGTCAGTGTTGGCCACAGCTTTGTGACAGAGCAGGAACAAATGGGTAAAGTAAAGAAGGAACAGTAATAGGTGTTTTTGGGTAAGTATGGACTGTGTTCTTGGCTGATCCCTGCTCTGTTGTGGGTTAACCAGTAACAGTGTGAACTCCAGCTTCTGAGAAAATGCATTTAGAAGTCAAGTCAGCAAGAAGAAGGGGAGAAAACAGCTCCAGTTAGCAGGTGCTTTTCCACTGTTTGGTGGTGTAACCTCTGGCCAAGGCAAAGCTGTTGTGCT
Organism: Myiozetetes cayanensis; assembly: GCF_022539395.1. NCBI lineage: Eukaryota > Metazoa > Chordata > Aves > Passeriformes > Tyrannidae > Myiozetetes > Myiozetetes cayanensis. The sequence continues at coordinate 9,283,228 of NW_026087378.1, read as the reverse complement.
GAAAATGAGTCAGGTCTGCTCATATGTCATATCTGACAAAAAAATTGAATGTACGGTGGTAAGGGTAGATTTGCTTCCCAGAATTTGTTTTTGTTCAATTTCTAGCATGAACATTCTGTGTCTTCAGCAAACAAAGGGAGAACATCATGATATTAACCATCCTTTGGTGATTCCACAGTTGTTGTGTTCCTAATAAACTGTAAAAAGGAAGCTGACTGCAGGAGGGTTGGTGGCTAGGTTAATATACACTGTAGTGGAGTCATTTAAAATAATCCAAGCACAGAAAGGAGATTTATATAAAAGTACATTTCCATTACTTGTGCCTCTGGCACACTAATGTCTCATCCAGCATAGCAAAAACCTAACAACATTATTCTTGTTTCTTTTTGTAACATCCATAGCCTTTAGTACTGCTTTCCTTTGTTAATTTTCGAAAGACTGGTTGTTAATTAAGAGACATAATTGACTCAAAGGCAAGTCTTGACTGAAAACAACTTGAAGAACATGGCAAGAGTCTTGTGTTTTGGGGGGTTTTTATTATTTTTAAAACAGTATCTAATTTTGAGCATGTCAATATCCAGTTAAAATTTTGATAAGTAGAGTGGGTTGCAAGCTCTCATAGATGTCTTCATGGCAACGGCATTTTATCTCTGTTTTTCTTAGCTGGAACAGTGGAACATTAGGGCAAATTTAATTTTTGGATGAGTGAAAGAAGTCCACTAGGAAGCAAAGAAAGCAGACTGCAAGTACAGTGTTTTGTTTCCTCCTTACCCTTTTTTTCCCCAGAAGACTGAAGATCAGTCATTAAACACCACAGGTATGGCAGCACATTTAAACCCACTTTTTGTTACACTTTTTGTAAGGGCTTAGCACCTTCCATGGTGAGCATGTAAGTGAAGTTATTGCTTAGGGAAGTCTGGCTACTTGCTTTGGTACTGAAATAGAAGCAGCTTTCTTCTAAAAATCCATCCCAAAGGGCCAAGACTTAAGTATTTTGTATTCCTGTTAGTTTGAATGGAAATTTTTCCTTACTAAGGACTTTGGCATTGGGATTGATTATGGAGCCAGGCAATTCTTTTATGTAGGTCCATTAATTTCGATCCTGCTAAATGTGTATTCCTAATTGCACTAAGTCGATGTCCATAAAGAGATCAGAGGAAGGAACTGATCCAGAAGGGGGAAAACTTGGTATTGTGTGCTTTGAAGCTGTGAGATTGAGTGACCACATCATCTTGGCTGTGACCTTCAGATTGGTGAAGTGAATGTGTAGCTTTTAAGATATGTGTGGTATAATTAATGATTAATCAGGGCGCTTCATTACTCATCACTTTCAACTCTGCAGTCAAGGCTTGTGTGTGTATGGATGAATGTTTTTTATTTTAGTTTTTCTGCAACTCATCTGTGCTGACAGCATCTATTTTCTCCCTGATGTCTGTAGGCTCTAATAAACTGAGGAGTTGAGGCAGACAGTTCCTTAGGCAAGAGCTCTGCCTCGGCTGGTGATGCTGGTGAGACCTGCCTAGACTATAAAAGGCTCTGAAAAGGGGACAAGCTTTTGGCTGTAAGGCATAAGAGAAGTATAATGGCTTTGACGTCCCCCCTTCTTCTCTTTTCTTAGATATTTAATTGGCGTTAGGAAACAGAGCAGGTCACTGAACTAATAAACAAAAAAAAGGACTGTTTGAGTCAGAGATATCCTTAGGAAGTCTCCTGTTTGCACTGTTGTTGTGAATTCAAAGATATTTAGTGGTTTTTAGAAAAACCTTTGCTGTCAGAGTGATGTGATAAAGCAAAAATCTGAGCTCTCATCATAGAAAAGATGTTTGCCTGCATATTTGGGGAGAACAGCTTGAAGATGTGACAGCTTTAGATTTGAATGGAAAAAAAAAACCCAACCACCAAACAAATAAAAAGACCCCCACAGCTTTCATTCCCATGGTGTTGCTGTCTTGTATAAATACCCAGAAAGAACTGGTTTATAATTTTGTGTTTATTAAGAGAGTATATCTTTCACCACCTCCTGCTTCCTTGCTCTCTAAAGCCTGCTTGACTCATTCTTAATGCCATAATATTACAGGTCAAACAAGAAATCTTATGTAATACAATCCATTGTAATTTCCCGAGCAGTATCTGCATCAAGCCAACAGCTTTTAGTTGACTGGAGAAGTTGGCTTTTTTCCTGTCTTTACCTAGAGGCTGGCCCCTTGAAACTGGGCTCAACAGCTGCTTCCTTTTTTTCCCCTCTCATTTTTTAACAATGGCACATTCAAGAGCCTGTTAATTGAAAGGTAAAGGTTCAGAGAGATGAGAATTGCTGGACACAATAGCCTTAATATCCTCACAGAAATAGCAGAACTGTGGTCATGGGAGGAAGAATTGTGATCCTCCCTTCATCTTTAGAGAGAAGAGAGGATCAACACAGAACCATAAAATGGTTTGTGTTTGAAGGACACTGGAGCTCATCTCATTCTAACCCCTCTGCCGTGGGCAGGGGCATCTCACACTAGCCCAGATTGCTCCAAGCACTGTCCAACCCATCCTTTGGCACTTCCAGGGATGGGACAGCCTCAGCTTCTCTGGGCAACCTGTGCTGGTGTCTCCCCACCCCCACAAAGAAGAACATCTTCATATCTTGGCTAAACCCGCCCTCTTTCAATTGAAAGCCATTCCCCCTTGTCCTGTCACTGTCTGTCCTTGTCAGGAGTCCTTCTCCAGCTCTCTTGGAGTCCCTTTAGGTACTGGAAGGTGCTACAGGGTCTCCCCAGAACCTTTTCCTTTCCAGGCTGAACAGCCTCAACTCTCTCGTCAGAGCAGAGTTCTTCCAGCCCTTGATCATCTTCATGACCTCTTCTGGACTAACTCCAACAGGTCCATGTCCTCCTATGTTCAAGAGTAACCATTTTTAGACAGGACAGATCAGTTAAAATTTCTATCCTGTTACCAAAATGTTACCTTTGCTATGCAGTACAAAAAATCAATATTATAAACCAAATAGAGTAGAGGGAGTGGCAGTGGCAAAAATTAAAACACTGAGGTTGGGTCCCTCAGGACACTGCTGCCTTGTTCTACTACTCAGGGAAGGGAACAGACTCTTTGTCCATGGGGGATGAGGCCAAGAAATGATGGGCTTCAATTGCAGCAAGTAAGATTTACTTTTGTGACAAAAACTTTCTAGGATGAAATACTCCATTAAATTGCTTATGGGGGTTGTGGCAACTCCATCATTGCAGATCTTTAAGAATATGTTAGAAAAACATCTGTCAGGAATGATATCTGTAGAGCTGCTCCTGCCTTGGGGCATGGAGATGGACTAGATGACCTCTGGAGGTCCCTTTCAGCCCTCTTTTCTATGAACTCTAATCCAGGACTTTTCATTACTCATCCCTTGAAGCTCCAAAGGTGTCAGGACTATCACACTTCATTTTTACCCTTACACAGGTTGTTTTTTTTTTTTTGCTGGATGGTTTTTATTCATTCGGAGAGGCTGGCTTCAATTACATTTGTCATATGATTCTTTTATAGACTGTATTTATTTTTTTTTTCAGTCTGTCCTCTCTAGGCCTTTTCTCTCTGTTTGGATCCTACTTACCTCATTTTTGAAAGCAAAAGTCACTCAAAACTCTTTATTTTATGGAAATAGAAATTTCAAATTAGACAAAATGAGTTTCTGGAACTTCAGATTTCAAATTACACAAAATGAGTTAGAGTTGCTGTTAAGTATAAATGTCGTATTCAGTGATTCAACAGATACAGGAATAGGAACTGGTTTTGCCTTGTTAAAATAAGTGTGGACAGGAGCAGATGATGAGAAGGGGAGCTGTCCAGAATAGAGGCTATTTTCTTGTTTGTACAGGAATTTGGTACGCTGTGGCCCTGAGCTGTAAGAGCTGCTCTAATAACCTTGCTTATGAGGGGAGGCACACGAGGGACCATTGCTGTAAGGTACAAAAGAACCAAGGTCTGTGCTTTGAAGTGATAACATGGTGATTTAGGGATGATTTAAAAAACACAGTAAATTAAAAGATAATCAAGACGGTGTGATACTGCAATTGATGGTTTTTATTCAGGTATCATAGTGGCAGTAAGAGCCCCACACAGCCTCACAGTGCTGAGTCCAGGGAGAGCCCTGACACAGCTGAGAGTATCACAAGCTGGTGTGAAACAATAGGTTCCCATTATTTTTACCCTTTTTCATCTCTTCCTAAGATGAAATTAAATTTGTTCTGTTATTGGTGTGCGATGGCTTTTAAGTGGTTTCCTTGCAGGATTGCTTTAGGGCTTCCCCAGCTCTCAATTTGGGTTAGTAAAGTGGAAGATTGCACAATAAAAGCGAGGTGTCAGGCTCGAGGTAAACAAACGTCCTGTTCTATTGCATAGTAGTTTTCCAGTTCAGCTCCAGGATGCCTTGGTCTGTGAAATAGCTGTGCTAATTTTCCACGTGTCTGAACGTAATTGCTACAGTCAAAGTTGTGGAGAGGAACAGTCCCTGCTCCTGCAGTCTGTGTTTGGAGAGAAGCACCATGCTCAGGAGGACATCGTGCTCATTTCAACAACTGCCCATGACTTTCTTGGCCTTCTTGTTGGCCTTCTTGCTTTTCCATCCACTGTTTGAAGTGACAGTCAGAAGATGAGAAATCCCTGGAGGCGTTTTGCACGGGGCTGCACAATGCAGTGCTGCACTTAGATGTTTTATGTCCCCCTGAATATTTTATGTTCGGTAAATGGCTGTGCATTTGCAGCAATGGAGCAGAGGATGAGAGTGATGGAGTAGAAATGGAGTAATGATGGAGCAGAGATGGAGTGCCACAGGGAGGTCTGATGGGCACAGTGCTGCGTTGTGAAACCTGTGCTGGTCGCTGCTTATCTCTGCTACACAGGGCAGTGTATTTGCAGGATTTTCAAGTTTAACTTGGATAATAATTATATTTAAATCAGGAAATTATCTTCTCTCCCTCCTCCGAACTTTCAAAAAAAGTTGACCAACCCAGTTGGGTTATTTTTCTGAGGAGGTGACTTTTTTTATAACGAATGATTCTACGCTCAACGATATGTTCTGGGTGCTGTTTGCTTCATAGTTGAATTTGATGCGTTCTATTTAATTATGAAATTTAAACAAAGAAAAAAGAAGGAGAAAACCCACTTTGTTAGCTTCAGGCTGCAGGAGTTGCCATGTCTGATTCAATCTACCTTCTCCCTCTAAAGGGTCTGTTTGCTGGAACCCACGGACCCCTTCAGCAAAGTTACGAGGGCAGAACTGGAAAGGCTTGTCTTTATGGAAACTTTGATTAATTTTTTTCAAGGGGTGACCAGAGCTGCTGTGTTAGAGAGCTGTCAAGTACCGTATGTACAGAAGCCCTGTCATCTGAATTTCAAAGTCAGAACCATACTTTAAGAGACTTGCCCTTTTCATCCTATCTGGTCTGTGGGGGAGTGTTGCTGTGACTGAGCCCTGTTTGGCCACGTAAAAGCAGCCTGCCAGGCTTCCTTTGCCAGGGACTCTGAGTTTAAATCTATTTCGGGCCTTTAAAAAGGTCACTCAAGGCTGCCAGCCAGAACCTGTGTCTTAATTCAGTGCTATTAGAATCACAGAAAAATAAAAGCCCCCAATCTCAGGCTGGAGGGCAGGGAGCGATGGAAGTATCAGACACTTTATAAACTGCAGGATATGCTCTCCTTGCAAACTGCTGCTGCAATCTGAAGCAAGCAGAAGGATCCCTGAGACACTAGGAAGGTTGCTCAGGTGCTGCTGTAGTCTTTGGGCTCCACCAGTGGGATTATGATTGCTGGTCTGTGGCCTGAAGCAGCTGCTTTCCTTCGGTTGCCGAGAGGTCAGGATTATGTTCCTTAATTTACCTTAGGTGTTAGGTGGTGTACCTTTCTGAGGTGAGCTGGATCTGGCTGTTTAGGCTCCCCACAGCTTTTGCTCTGTGTCAAGGCCAAGGATAAGCAGCATAAGCATGCAGGTTTTGGGTCTTGATTAGGGATTATTGCACTATTGGCTGTGGCTGGTGGGCAGGAGGAGAAGCTGAACCTGATGCCTCTGTGGCTCATTCCCATCCTCTGCTGCTGACCCTGAAGGGAGGTACCCAGCTTAATCTTGCTTTATATCATCTGATATACTTAATTACCTTAGTGAAAATGTTTCTGTGGAAGCCTACTAGAGTAATAGGTTTACTTCTTCTTTATTCCTACTTGTAATCCTTCAGTGTGTGTTCTTATTTGCAACGTAACGTGTTCTTTTAAAATTGGGAGGAGCTGACATCAGTGGTTTGAAGAGCCAAATAAAAGATTTCTTATAACAGTAATCGGTCTGGCTGATTTCCCAGCAGCATCTCGACCTGCTGGGGTACAGAACAGCCAGAACCCAGGACAGAGTCTCTTGTTCCATATTTGGGTCTAATTTAATAATATTTTGTTGATTTGCAGTGCAAGTTTGATTCTGGGTTTTGACTGGTACCTTGGACTGTAGTTTTTTGTGATCTGGAAAATGTTATATTTGTTTCATATTATTATATCAGGAGGAGTTTAATTTTGTTAGCTTCTTTACCAAATAACCTGATGAATGTGAGAAGTAGCTTTAATGTGATTTCTCATTGATTATTTTCATATAAAAGTTCTGTGGTCTGAAGACTAATAAGTTTGTGCTCACTTGTCATCTTTTAAGTAGGTCTTAGTTTTAATCTTGTAGGTTTTTAAAATTGAATCAGCAGAAATTGCAAAAATTATGTTTATATTCACTCGCCATCTTGCTAATGGATCTCAGCTTTAATCTCTCTGATTTTCCAAATTGCTTTAGTAAAAATGATGTCACTAGGATCTGATTAAAGCATTCAGTTTCGGCTTAGTTCTCTCCTAATATGTCAAATTTTCATATGCCAATGTGAAAAGTTCTAGCACATTAACCTCTTAATAGATCCTTATTTCTCAAAAGTATTTTCAGAGCTTTGTGTTAAGTTCTTTTAATTAAAATCTTGGCTGCTAATAAAACATAGTTGTCAATTTAGTAGATAATTGCTGTATCAATTTTGGAAGTTATAAATAAAATTGGAAAGTAAATTTGGTATCTTGTTATTACATGGCAGAAAAATAGCAGTTACAGTAGGGATGCTGTCTGCTAATTCACTTACCTCCTGTTAGCTAATCACTGCTTTTATTCATGTCATGCATTTTGGCTGGATGAGCTCCAGCTTGATACGATAATGACTGGAAACAAGTAGGGTGGCGTGGTGGGTGCTGCTCCCGTGCTGTAAATCAGTGGTTAAAGAGATCAAAGCAAGGAGGTTGTTTGCTGGTGTCAGCTCCAGCCCTTTTCCCAGCCTTTCACGGATAGAAACAGCACTGACACCTTTCCATCATCTGACACCTCCTCCTTTTCCGTGGCTCTGGATACCTTCTAGAAATAGACTGGGAGGTGTGGCTGGCATGTGTGACTGTCCCATGTGGATAGTGAGTCCTTTTCCCCCTTCTGAAGTTTCTGTGGAACAGGTATTTGTCCTAAACAAGAGGCAGATGAGTAAATATACCTTTAGGAAAAGCAGATGGGACTATGAATTTCTTTCTCTTATTCTTTAATTTTCTTGTTTATTTTCTTTATCCTTTTTCTTTTCTTCTTCTTTGCAAGGAGCATTAATAAGAAAAAGGTTGACTGGAATGTGATTTTTTTTTTTTTTGATACTGTTATACAACCCTAAATTTAAAGTGTAGTCTCAGATGAGGTAGTGGGTCTGTATCTTATATTTTGACTGAACAACAAAGAAAAAGTGTAATTAGATCCTAACTCAGAGTTAACTACCACACCAGAGCAGCTACAAGTGCCTCTCCTGCTGGACATGTACAGGGCTCCTCAAACCACCTCCTTAAATCCTTCATCCTGAAATTGCATCTTCGTGGGTGGCTCCTGTGCTGCCAGTGGGCTCTGAGCACTGGTGCCAGGGTCCCCCCTTCTTAGAGGGAATTATAGGATCAAGGTTGGATAGTACTGCGCTACAACATGATACTATTTTAGGAACAACTCAGTTTTTCACAGAGGGAAAACCAGTGGTAGGTTGGCTGCTTAGAAGGGCTTTGTACGCAGCTGAGGCTGAAAAATGTGAGAATTTCTGGAAGAAATACGAGTTGTGTTTTGCATGCAGGGAGCAGCACCGTCCCTGACGTCCTAAAGTTTTGAAGTCCAATGCTCTCCACTGCCTGGTGCCTTCAGCTGGATTTACTGTTATCAAAGCAGAAACCAATAAAACTCTGCCAAATCCCAAGAGAGACTTGAGGAGATTTCTAGGAGCGCTTGCCACATTTCATGTCTCCCACACAGTCGCTTTGGCGGAATGGTGCAGGCTAATAGCGTGTGCCTCGCTGCTGCTGCTGGGTTGATGCACGGCTGGCAAGTGCCTTTCTTACAGTCCCCTCCTGGGAGCCATCAGCCTCTGTGTGCTGACTTGTTCAGCATTAACTTCAGCAGCCTCAGTGTTGCCCTGTAACTCTGTTTTTGCTTTCTTCGTCACCTTGAGTTGCCTCTCCATTAGCAAGTTGGACGAAGAGGATAACGATATAATGGGGTAAAATGTTTCTAAATTGGTATTTCAGCTCTCCTACTAGGCTTGTAAGGGCGGGGTGGGCATTGACACCTGCGGGAGTGTGTGGCAGAGAGGAGCACGGAGCGGGAGTAAGGTCAGGGTGGACTAAAATGATTTAAGGGCATGCAATCAAAAGCAAATGATCGTTTTGGGAGGTAAAAATCTACCACTTAGGCTAAAAGTTAATGTCAGTTCTTGCAAGCTGTAACAATATCCTGCCCTCTATGAAGGCTGCCACCACTTAGCAAAGTGAGATGCTGAAACCATCCTGTAAGTGGCTGCTGGGGATGTCAGTGCAGTAAACATCAGTGAGGTCAGGCTGCTGACCTTCAAAAAGAGTTTTCCTTTCTGGAGGAGAAACTCCTGAAAAGGCAGTCTGCTAACTAGGTTTTTGGTGTTTTATAGTGTGCAATGTCTATAATCTTATAAATGGTCTCTTCCTGCTGCAGGCACAACAGTTTTGCATCCAGTCTGCATGGGAGACTTGGATCAGGATGTTTTAAAATATATTAATTTGGAAATTAAGTAGCAGTGGTGGAAACTCTATGAAAAGAGTAGAGAAGAATAATTTGAGGGAAGGGAAAGATGATAATTTGTGTCCAAAAAGTGTGTGACTTGCTAAGATTGTGAGGTTCTACAGGTAATCAATTTTGAGAAGGTTTTATAACATGACACAACTCACTACATGGCTGAGCTTAATGTAGTAATAGATCAGTGTTCTTACTTTTAGGCAGTGATGCTATTTAAGTAGAACATTCATTATATCATGGTAACAGAGATCCTCGAAAAGCTAAATAATTGAAGGCAGATGCTGTAAAAGCAGTGAATACACATTACAGTTGCAAAGGCTCCTGTTGTGGAAAGCCACCTAATTGTATTCTGCTGCAATTAATAATCATCTTAATGGGTTTGCATATTTATGACAATATAAAAATAAATAAGACAATACACAGGCTAGGATAAAATTTGGGTTCATAAACTTTTATTGCTTGAAAAGTAATTAAGCATGCCTCTAATCACAGCATCATTTTTCATTGTGCATAGGTTTGGGTAGAATGAGAAAGTTTGGAAAAAGAAAATGTGACTGTTCAGTAATTTACTTTGCATGAGAGATCTCATATCACAGATATTAAAAATGAAGAATATGCTTGCTTCTCATTTACCTGCCTGTTTTGACCTGGAATACCCTGAGTATGTGGAAGAACATCGACTCTCCTCCTTCCCCTGTGAGATGATTGGTGAAGTTTTTGGCTGCCATCTTTTAGTCTGTATAGAACAGGAGGCCCCAGTAAAAGATTAGAGAAGCTTCTTCTGGCCTCTAAACAAATACTAATAATGTCTGAGATTTTGAGATTAAAATTTTTCTCAAGGGCATGCAAATATAAATTTATAAATATAAATATAATATAAGGATAAGACCACAGGGAGTATTGCTTAAAGTTTTAGCCCAAATGGAATTATTATCTGCTTACATCCATGCAACTAGAGATGAACTTGACTGGCTGAAGTTTCTCTTCAATCTGCACAGTAGCCACTTGCTCTCATTATGAATCTTTTTCCTCTTTACAGCCCTGTGCATTAGAAAATGTTCCTGCTTTGTTTGGACTTGACCTTTCATAGTCACTAAAAATCAATAAACTTTAATGCATTTATTAAATAAGGAGGATTCTAGGAATTAACATGCAAGGTTCACTGCTGTAGCAAGAGGAGAAGGTAAAGAGTGGAATATTACTGCACAACCAAGCCAGGTTTGTTTGTTTGTGGTTACCATGTTCCTTCAGACCTGCATGTAATAACAGTTTTTCTTTGAGATGAACAAATAAATGAGTTCAGTAAAAGCTCAAGGTATGGGGTGAATAACTTCAGTAGGAGAAGCAAGATGACTTTTGTCTGCCTTGTTGGCATTCAGAGAGAAGTTCCTAAATTACTAAACTGATTAGCTGTGGGGATATTGGTGGCTTCACTTGGATTCCTGAAAGTTCATTGACTGTAGAAAAGTCTTTTGTTTGAGCAAGCTGACTCAAAAGATTTTAGCATAAGCAGACCTCTCTCACCCATCTTTTGTAACCCCGAGTTGCCTATCAGCTAATTCTGTGCTGCAGTCCCTGTTTCCGAGAAAAAACTGACATTTGTGACCTGATTTTTTGAAGTAATAAGATTTATACAACCTTTGTGCTCAATTTAGTGTTCTATAGGATGTATATACTTACACATCCCTTCTAAGTTTAGCTGCCCCCATTTGTGCAAGTCTCTGGTTTGCACATACCTTCGAGGTTGCTGTTCTTTATCATGCTGTCAGAGACTTGTGTGCATGTGATGTGCATTTTTAGGTCCTTTGAAGGAGGAGTAAGAAGAAACTGAGCTTTTTCTTACTATGTTCAAGTTTCTAGCCCCAGATATACACCTATGAGCTCATAACCTTTGAGTGGCCAGTGTAAATGCTGTTGATTTCAGCAGGTTTTCTGAGCTCAATATACCTGATACACCAACTTACTTAAAAGTACACCTACCTTGCCGACCTCAATTAATGATTTTGAACAGAAATTTAAGGCTTTTTTAAAATTACTATTATTTTTAGTGGTTTATCAACTATTCCTTATGAACTAAGGGACGTGGACGTTCTGGCACATCTTCCCTCTAAGAGTCTGTCAAAAGGCTTTTTACGCCTCTTATTTATATGTGTGCTAATAAGGAGAGCATTGTCCTTGTATGTTTAAAGGCAGTAATTTTCTTATTGACACTTTCTAATGCATCTTTGAAAAGATTACACCCACCCCTGACAAAACAAAAAGAAATGCTCAAGCCCAAAATCTGGGAATGACAAGCATGGCCTGTTGCAACATATTAAAACAAGAGTATGCATATGAAGAGCTTTCTTTCAGTACATTACAACTCTCATACAATGGTATCTTGATGTCTCAACATGCATTCAGATCTCAGTGTATTAAAAATGATTTAGAAGGAAGCAGTGTCAAAACACATTGATCAAATGTTTGTGTTTCAAGATTTAATTATTCCCATATACAGGAAACAATGCTTTGTGTAGGTTTAAAAAAAAATAAATCCTATCACCAGAAGTAAGAACATAAATAAATTCTTATACTAAACAAATCAGAAGTAGAATTTTATAGCATTTTTGCTTTCTTGGGACATAATAATGTCTAATCTGCAATAACAGAAGAGCGATAGATATGCACACAGAGGTAGTTAGATGATCAGTAATTGATTGTTTTCTTCTCAAAGAACAAACTTGTTGTATTGCAAAATGTGAGAGTGCTTTCCTTTTATGTGTCAGCATTGATTGTACATAAAACATGTGATAGAGGGTGTCTGGAAATGGTAATTAAAACTGTAGGGTTTCAAAAGTGAGCATTGATTATATTTCAGGGCCATACCTTTCAGTTAAAAGTTAAAGAGTAAACAACAGTAATTCAGCTGGAATGCTCTGAGGCATCAGGACCAGAAGCAGACTTGAGATGACAATTCAAGTCCTACCTTTGCAATTGTTCTAGTCAAAAGTAGAACATTGCAGGTTAATTACATTTAAGAGAGGAACTTCAACGGTGTCCTCCTTTTCAACTTCCACTAGCATATTTTAAGTGATTAAAGCCCTTAATTAAGTACTCATTGCTTCCTGTGAAACATGGCTTAGGTGTCTGTAGGGAACTCTCTAGTGCTGGCCTTGTCTGGTAGGCAGGGAGGGGGGATTGGGAGGGGGATATGCTACTCAAATGACAATATTTGGCTTCAGATGTTATTCAGGTGAGGTATGTCAAATATATTTTTGAAAACTTGAAATTATTGGCTCAGCCAGCCATGAAACTTACTGGTGTAGATCAACAGGACCTCAGTAGAATTATGCCAATTTACACCATATCAGAAAGTAGCAGTAATTTGGCTTACTTCAGCTGCACTCTGCTAGAAGCAACAGAAATTGTTCCAAAGAGGTCTTAAGTTTTGTTGCTAATAGATTATGTTTAGTTAAATAACAATACATGTTAGCATTGCCTTATTATGTACTTGTATAAGAGGGTAAAAAATAAATTGTCCTTGTGAGATGAACCAGTACTTTTATTGTGACACTTAAAGGAAAGTGACAAACCTCTAAGTAGGTAAAAATTGGGAGTTCAAGTGTTTTCCAGGAAGCACTTATGTGATTTAACTGCTGGTGGTGTTTGTTTCTGGGCATGGCGCTTTTGCTGCCTAAACCACACATGCTGCCAGAAAATCCCAAAGTGTGTTTTGGCTTTTGGAAGCATGCAGGCAAAAATAATGTAAGATTGTTAATCCTGAATCACTGGATACCTGCCCTGATAAGTTTGCACCAGTAATTTAGAAGCTCAAATGGAGTTGTATCTAATTCCTAGCCTCCCAGGCAAGTTCTGTTTTTGCAGAAAAGTGTACAAAGCAACTGAATTTTCACTAGAAATGAAAATACTAACTCCCTTTGGAAGTGAGGTTATTAATAGTCCTTAAATTTATGTTTTGGCTGCTGGTAGTCCCTGCCTTGCCCAGGAAGAATGGACATTAGACTATTCCACATCCATAAAAATGGTTAGATTAACATTATGCACAGCATTAGATGATCAGAGAGGAATAACAGGCTCTGTAGGGCTCATTTCCTCTCCATACATTTCTGCTTGTCCAACAGTGACACTTGCATTATTTGGAATGACCTTGACTGTGAGGTGGTTTTGAGTGCTGAGAGTTTGCTGCAGAAAAGCTAAATCAGCTCAGTTAATATTCCTGTAGCAACAGAAATGAGCATGGGGGACATGTGGTACTGGAGGTATTTTGGCCTGATTGCTCACAAACTGTGTTTGATCACCAGACTAGAAGACAGTGTCGTGCCTGGAAATGGAGTGTGGTGCCTTTAATGCAGTTATACTCCCTTCCTGTAATAGCAGCTGGGTGAGGAAAAAGTGTTTATCACCTCCATGATTGCATCAAGAGGGCAAATTCCTGTTCTGTAAAACTTGGTGACTGTGAGCAAGCTTCACAAAACCTGTCTTGCTGCAGTCAGAGTTTTATTTATTATTAGAGGAACTCTAACATCTCAAATGCAACTGCTGTGTTTCATTATTAAGCAGCAGAGTTTTCAGCTTGAGTTTTAAAGCTGGTGTTTTTAAGCCTGCAACCTCCCATCTGAAGGACATAGTGAGAAGGGCTTCCTGCTTTCTGAGTTAGTATTTAATGTCTGGGAAATGTACATCCCAATTGAAGTTTGCTTTCAGAAGATTCTAATTAGGACAGAGTGATTTGATTTTTCAGAGGGTACCTTTTGGGTCTTCTGAAATAACAAGACAGCCACAAGGGTGGTGCAGAGCAGGTATCACAGGTTACTGTCATCTTTGCGACTGTCAGAAGTGTTTTGGTGGAAAGCAAACCCATGTGTTTGAATAAATAAATATTTTTCTACCTAATTTGTGGTTTTCATGCCAAAAAAAACCTGTTGAGTTTGAGGTATAATGACTGACTTTTTTTTTGTTTGTTTGTTTGCAGTGGCATGAAAATTTTCAGAAAAACTGAGTGATGTTTTAAGCAACTTCCCTGCAGGATGCGGAGCCACTTAGGTATTATTTTCCATATAACTTTATACAACAGAGCAGGAGTGAGGAGGCAGGAGAGCAAAGTGTAAAGTGGCCTCTCGGGGGGGTAATGATATGGTATGCATTGCAGAGGAAAGCAGGCAAGTGTTTGAAATCGCTGCAGTTAGTCTAGGATGTGTGAATAAAGACAAGAATTACCCTGTCTCTGGTTTTCTGTCACAGCTGAAAGGCTGTTGTGTTTGCTCACAGACAGTGTTTTATTGGCTAACTCAGCTTTTCTGGTCCTGAATTCTGGGTGCAGAGGGGAGACCTTAAAATTGATGGTTAAATTTCAGAGGGAGCTCCTAAACAGTCTCTGGAGAAGGATGAGTTCCCAGCTGTAAAGGCTGGTGCTTGGTTTGGTGCAGCAATAACCAAGGCTGAAACACGTTCCTACCAGAAATGTCTGGACAGACTTACTCAGGCAGCAGTTTTGTCTTTAATCTTCTTTCCAATAAGAAGATCAGCATGTTGTCCAAGGCCAAGCTGGATGGAGCTCTGAGCAGCCTGGTCCAGTGAAAGGTGTCTCTGTCCACAGCAGGTGGTTTTTAACCAGATGATCTTCATGGTCCGTGCAGACCCAAACCATTCTATGGTTCATTTGATTCTGTGTCTGTGGATTGTGGAAGGACCCATCTTCCTACTTTCCTGATTAACATTTGGAGGCACCTTGAACCTTCTTATCCCACCAGCTGTGCACCAAGAAGAGAGATTCCTGGAGACTCAGGTCTTGAATCAACCATGTAACCATGTATGGCAAATAATGCTTCAAAACCTAGAGCTGCTGAGAGATAAAGGTCTCCAGGCTTGTGCTGTGTGGCCACAGTGCTGTCAGTGGGGTCCTCCACGTGGCACTGGGCTCTGGCTTCCTTTTCAGTTAAGTTTGTAAAAGCGAGGAAGGATTTCAAAGCCGAGCAGCAGATGTGAGCCTTTGCCCTTGTGAATTCATTGTTGCTGCCTGGCACCGAGATCCTCTGTGTCAGAAGAGGGGAATTTAGTGCAAGCTGTAGTAGGTAGAAACACAGAGTCTTTTTGTTTCTGTCTGAAGTCTCCTCGTCGAGCTTTCGGGCTGGTATGTTGGCAGCTGAGCAAAAGGCTGTTTATTCTACAGGACTCTCTGCAGAGTTTGGAATGGCTTCCAAATACAAATCAGTGGCTTGTTCCCCAAAAAGCACGTCAGAAACTTTTATTGCATCTCTCAGTCATTGCTCTTGCTTTTATGGGTCAGCTGGGAGGAGCCAGTGTGGTTAGAGCATGGCCTGTAATCTCCAGACAAGTTTTACAGGTTTGCCAGTGGAACGCATATTTTGCTTATAAAGTTTTAAATTATTATCTGTATACTTGTGAAGACCTTTATTTAGCTAAGTCACTTGTCTGGTCTTGAAAGTGACAGAAGAGAATCCTGCTCCCTTTCCCTTCTTGCTTTCCCTCTGTCCTCCAAATCGACATAAATAATGTCCTTTCTCCTCGGTCTCCCGAAAATGTAGGTCGCATTTCAATGAGAACCATAAAATCGCAGGCAACTTCTGTTCCTCTCATATTTCCCTTTGCAAAACAATTTCATGTAATTGCAGTCTGTCTGTGGGATTTGTTGATCCTTGTAGGATGAAGTACCTGCAATTCCTTCCGCTTCCCCTCCCCTGGAAATCCGTTGCACGCTTTGTGTGCCGTGTATCAGCTGTAGCAGATCCTCTCTCCCTGTTGGTGTTGGTAGCTCTCTTCAGCAGCCTGCTACTGCTCAAAGCTTTAAAATGATGAAAGAGGAGGATGAGGAGTAACAAACTGCTCTAACATTCCTTGCAGCGATGGAGTCACTCAAGTCAGGTGTGTTGTGGGGCACACGCTCTGGAAGATGTAATTGTGTTATTTGCTGCTGCTTTGATGGAGCGGCAGGGAGCCTGATGCAGAAACCAAGTTCCTTCTTTGCATTGGTCCCTTTTGATATCCTGCTCTCCAAGATCTGAATTTTCCAAAGTCTCCAGCTTCCTTTGCTTTTCAAGTATTCCTCAGCTTTGAGGGGAGCAAGGGGATGATCAGGGTTGTAAGACAGAACTGCCTGAATTTTCACACTTACCCAAAATGCTTTTTTTCTCTTTGCCTTTTAAGTCCCTTGTTTATGGAAATAGTTTTTTTCTTGTAGTTTCCCTTTTCCTCTGGAAGATGAAACTGCAGATTAAGTAACGTCACCCATGGGTGCTCTTGTGATGGTTATTGGCTTCCTTTGAAATACTGAATTGTTCTCTGTTCCACAAACTGTAACGTTGGCAAATAGGGATGTGTGGATATAGATTTTTTACAATGGTGTCTATCTATTCAAACACTCTTTGAGATTTTTTTTTTTATTTTTTTAAATTCTTTACACGGCCTTAAGACAAATGGTAAAATCTTTTCAGTGTGAAAAGAACCATGAACAAGGAGATGTTATTTGAGAGCAGCAAAATGTGAAGTGACTCTTCTGCTAAACTTTCTCAAAGCAGCTTTGTGACATAGGTCAGATCTGCTATTTTTTTCAGCCATGAATATCCATCTGGGAGCAGCAGCAACATGTTAGCTTCATGTTAGCTTGAAGTCAGAATGCTAATTTTAACTTTAAAATCACTTTTAGTGTTTAATTTATGAATGTCTTTATTAGCTCAGTAAATGGAACCTAGAAGAGCAAAACAAATTGCTGCTGTGGCATCATAAAAGAACTTGTTTCTAACTTGGTTAAAAGGAATTTCTGTGAAAATAACCTGCAAGGGGAAAAAAAAAGTTACATGGATGTTTCAGTAATTCACAGTGAATATGAATTAAAAACTGTGCTTGTCTAGTAGCACAGATTTCATTTTGTGGGAAAAGAAAATTGCAGATACTTTATGACAGAAATATGAATGTCAAGGAGAAAGAATTAATAAAACGGACTAGGGAATTCTTCATTCCAGGAATTGCTCTTTTCAAAGAAATTTTTTTGTTCAGTTATGTTCTGCTGCTTTACCCTTTTCAAAGTGCCTGTGTGAGCTTTTGGGCTTTAACTCCTGGAAAAGATTAACAACTCTTCTGCATAAAAAAATGCATCTGACTTATGGGAGTTTCTCATGGTAATGGTTCCTTCTACTGAACAAGCTCTTGACATGTTTTTAAATAATTCATACAGATTAAATATGACTGTTTGGACAGTTGTTTTTGCCCTATTTTAACAGCTGACTTAAGCCTGAAAATTCATTCATTCTTCTCCATTTACTTTTGTCTCAGGTATGGACTTTCTGTTGTGCAGTTGTAAATTAGCACATTGAATCACGTTTCCATATAAAAGTTCAATGAAAATTCTTATGTCTGTGTGGTTTTCCAAGAGAAAAAAAATTAATTACTCTGAGATAGTTCAAGGGAGAACAGAATATTTTATGGAATCTGGGATCACAAGTTACTTTTAAGTATCTTTTAAAAAGCATTTAGGAGAAAAAAATATTGAATTGTCTACGTAATGGAAATACTACTTTTGAATTAAGCCACTTACTCTAGGCTTCCATGGTCTAAATATGTGTATCAGAAATGCAGTATTTTATTGTCCCCAAAATTATGGGTGAGGGAGAAAATAAAAAATCTGTTGTACTCGACCCTGGCTAAGAGAATGTGTGTATGATCCCCAACCAGCCTCTGGAAGACTTTGTGTTAATGGGGGCTTGAGGAAGAAAGTAATCAGTGGCTTAACCTTGAAAAAAACCCAATTGCCCTGAAAGAAAACTCAGTAGATACTATCAGCCACGTTCCACTTAGAGCCTCTCCAGATGTTTGTGGAAATGTAAGTGGATTTAAGTGTCCTTAAGAAACAGTGTGGTTGATGAAATCAGCCAGATTCAGGGATGGGTGTGCATCGTTCTGCAGCCCGTTAATACACAGATTGCTTCCTTTCTTTTCTCACTCTCATTAAAACTTCTTAAATTAGTGGGAAGAAAGTGGCAACTTTTGTTTGAACTTCATTCCTTTGATGCTGCATATGAACAGTTCTAAATGTACTATATTTCAAGAGCACAGTGTACAGGTTGGTCAACAGGGATTCTGAACTTGACAGAAACAAATGTGAATTATTTTTTCTTTTCCTTGAATGTTGCAGTTTTGTTTCTGCTGATGTGGGCTCTGTCATAGCAATTGCTGTGGAGTAAATTATTACTAAATGTTAGGTGGTAGTGGTGATTATTTCAAAGATAAGGTAATCTAGAAGAGACAGCTTGCACAGGAAAAGCAGTCAGTCATATTAACAAAACTGGCAATAACTGCCACAAAACATCATCATCATTTTATACCGCTTTTGGTCATGCTGTTGAGCTAGATGAACTATGTCCTTGTTTGTGTTTCAGAGAAGAAATCTGAAATACAGGCACTTCAGGGAAAATGCAAGTGCCTTGATTTATTGATGTTATTTTATCAATTTTGCACAGGTTTTGCAGGGAGGAGGGAAGGAAGGAAGATTAGCAATTTCAGATGAAGACGGGCAGAAATGGCCACAAATGCCTGTCACACCCAAAAGCAGTAATCAAATTACAGCTGCGAAGCAAAATGATATAATTGATTATGAAACCTGAAATCAGTGCCTAGAGCACTAGGAAAGCTGGCAGTGTGAGCCAGTGTGTTTAAAAAGGAGAGGGGGTGCAAATGTATTAATATGCTTTTAAGGAGAAGGAATCTTCTGCAGGAGGACACAGTGTCAGTAATTTATGGGCACGAACAAAATGCTACATCGGTGATTTATGGTGTCAGGCAGGGCTAATAACGTGATTAGGGTTCAGAGTTTAATTTACTTCCCTCTTTAAAAGACAAGAATTATCTACTGTGAAGACTCATATGAGTTGTTTCAAATGATGCGTGGGGACCCTTCTGGGTTAAACTGGATGAACAGTTTTAAAGCAGAGAGGCAATGGGCATTGCATGTTTTTTAGACATATGGTGTCCATGAACAAGTCTTTTTTTCTTTTTTGTTCTTTTTTCCCCTTTTTCCCATTTTTCTTTTTTTCCCCCTTCTTTTTCGGTGTTTTTGTGTGTTTGTTTTTGTTTTTCTTAAAGGAAGAAACTGTGTAACAGAAGTACCAGGAAACTGGGTGACTTCTATTCCCAGTACCCTCAATCTGTCACCAGCTTTCCTTTTTTACATGCACCCCCATATAGCAGAATCAGAATTTGTGTGGGACAAGAGCACTTCTCTTTTAGAACCTTAGCAGGATGAGAGACTTCATAATGCTGTTGCTGGTGTAGGGTTTCTACTGTCATTTGTATGTTAGAGAGCATCCCTCTCCATTCAGTTGAGGCTGGTTTGAGTTGAATATCACTAGTTAAGATACCAGTTGCTGACCAAACCAATTCCAGTCAGTAGGCACTTGCTCTAGGCCTTTTTCTTTGTAATCTCTGAGTTCACATGCCTCTGCAGTCTCTGAAGTAATTGATATTAGCATAATATTTTATCAGCATCTATCAATATGTGAAACCAAACTCAGCAAAACCTAGAGGGGAACAAATCATAAAGTTCATGGATGACAGGTGAAATTGGGGTTAGCAACTGAAAATGCCAGTTCGGGTGCAAGCCACGGTTCTGCTGCTGCAGTCCCTCGTCTGGGGACAAGGCTGCTGGTCACTGTGCATGGAGTGGCAGTGACTTGCAATTCCCAGAGGTCCCACCTCTCAGGGCAGAGCTAACAGGAGCAGGTCTGGTTCTGTCTGGGCTGGCACCAGTGAATGCCTTTGGGGACTGAGAGGATGCAGAATATGGGCTGGTGGCAGGAGGTGTAGGAGGTTCTGACTGAATAACCTCCCTGGGAGCTTCTGGCTGCCTCCCAGGGGAGTCCCTGTAGGTCTGTGGTTGGCTCAGTGTGACTGGCACTGACACCCATCTCGTGGTACATGACCTGACACAGCTGATGTGTCTCATCACCTGCACTGAAAAATAAGATACTTGACCATTAGGATGAAAATTTGGTCAGTTAAGGATATTTGCCTTTTTTTTTTTTTTTATCTTAACCTATAAGAACTCTTCTGTTGGCACAGATTTGAAGTCATTTGACTATCTTAGTCTGAATAAGAAGAAAAAGAAGAAGGTGCTTGATTCTCAGTATCAAATGACTTAGTTTCTTCTGGAAGATACCAAAACTAGAACTGCCTGTTGTTGTGACTGTGTTGGTATCATTTGGGCTAATGTGAGTGATGTTTGCATAGTTTGTCACAATGGTGAAAGTATTGCTTGCATGAAGACCCCAGGAGTTAGACATGGCATCATTACACTAATTTATGGATGAGAAATGAGGCCCAGAGCAAACCCTAGTTTTCAGGGTTGAGGAAGCCAGAGTCTGCAGGAGGAGGGAACTAATCACCCCAGAAGCAAGGCTAGTGTAAGTAAAAAATGAGTTGTCTTATTGCTTCCTTCATTAGGAAATCTGTTTACAGTCCCAAGCCCCGGTGACTCTGAGCATTTGCCACCCAATTCTCTAAATCTGCTTTTTGAAAACAGTTTCTCTTCCCTGTTTGCCCTGCAGAGCGACTGCTTTGCTATCTTGAGCATCCTCCTCTTTCTCAGTTTTCAATTAATCTTTCCCTGCTCATCTCAGTCTGTTCCTCTGGCTGGCACAGAGCTCTCCCGACAGCTCTCATCTGTGGGAGGGAAATGTGATTTAATGGAGAGGAAAGAGGAGCTGAGTGCTTATGCCTGTGAGCGATATTTGAGCTGCAGGTTTATTGCCATACGCACCTCACCTTGCTTAAAGTCTGCTCCAGTACCTCCGGAGATCTCTTCCATCCCTTGCAGCTTTCCTCAAACTTTTCTGGACAAACTTCTTGGCTGCTTCGGCTGCTTCGGGTAAAACTTTCGGCGTTGCAATGCTCTTGCTCTGACCTCCAGTATCGCTCCCACAGCTTGTGTGAAACACCATACAAACCTCAATGCAATTTTCCATGGCTGCTGAAGTCACTGTAGGCAAAGTGTCACGTTAATGGAGGAGCCACGGGGGATTCTGATTGTGCTGTTGCTTCTGATTGTCACACTGGCTTAAAGAGAAGTTATGCTTGGGCTAGTTTGGCCATATCTCCCCGTGCATTTCGCTTGGGTATAAAATAATCCACACCTAGATGCTCTTCTATTATCAAAATGCTTTAGGTGAGTTTGGGCTTAAAGGCTTTCTGTGTGAGATTGGTCTAGGAGAGTCATTTGTGAGGCAGGAACCTTACTGGGAGCAGGAGGGGGAATTGAGGCTGTAAAGGGAGGGGATTTTAGAAGATAGGGGGAACTGAGGTGGGAACTGGTTATCGGGCAGGAAATTCTTGCTGGGAGTCTGAGAGGGAAGGTATTTCAAGAATAGGTTTGTATGGAAGTTGAAGTACTGGTTGGATGTCTGGAGAGAACAGTGGGTACTAGGTGGGCTGGACATCTGCTGGCAAATGAAGAGGCTGGACCCTCTTATTATAGCAAGAAAATGGTTGAGCTTTGTGTGAAGGGGAAAAAAAAAAAGTAAAATGATTCTTCTGGTCTAAATGCTTGATTTGAACACAGCCAGAGTGATTGCAACTTTCAAAGAGCATTTTTCCCAAGACGAAGTTTCAACTGGCATAAAAGCTAGCATTTGACATCTTTTTCATACAATGATTACATTAACAAAAGCAGACCTCGCTGTTGGCTGCTTTTGTAAAACAACTCCAGCGCAGTTCCTCATTCTCTTAACTCCTGTGTGTGACTTGAAGTCAGCTCAAAACTCCTGCTGGAATGCAAGCAGGTCAGCTCCTCTGACGCAGTTAAGAGTGTTAGAAAGTGCTCCACATGGCTTGACAAAGGCTCTTTGCAATTGTTCATTTCTGTTGCAGCGGGCAGTTTTAATACACTGATGTTTGCTGCACTGCCACGTTTAATGTTCCTATTCCATTGCCACTGAGAGAAATATCACACTCAGCTCTGGCTGCTCAGGCTTCTGACCTGAGATGCTGCTGTATGCTCTGTAAAGCCCACAGTTATTAGGAGTTCCTTCATAATTAATGATATTTTAATTGTTGTTGCAAATACCGGCTTCAGCTGCTTGAGGGTTAAATGTTCTTACAGCGGGAAAATGGACCTCACTGTCCAGAAGGTGCTGGCCAGAGTCTGTGTGCTGAATTGTCCCGGTGTTTCTGGTGTCCTGAGGCAAGGATGGCTTTCCTCAGACCGCTGTTTGATTTCAAAGCTGTCTTATTGTTCTCATTTTCTTTAGAGTGACGAAACAAAGACCTACCTGTGCTCTCCATTTCCCTCATGGGATGCACCCACAGAGAATTAAACCTCACACCTCTACGGGAAGTCTCTGTCACCTCTTAAGGCTAAAATTCCCAACTTTTCTCCAGTACTTAACAGCATCTGATGGAAAGCCTGTTAAAAAGAAACATCTAGGGAGTGTTTTGTGTCATTTAAATAGCCATCCTGATTTCTTCTGTCTCTTAGAAGAGTGCAAGGGGTAGGGCAGGACTGTATAGAGAAGGAACTAATCTGTATTTTAAACCATTCCACCAACACAGCTTGATGGGGTGTGTAAGTGGGAGGAGATTTCTAAATAGGAAACTTGTGATGTGAGGAATCCTAGGAGCCATGAGGATTGTGTAAATGTTTTCTCTTAAAAGCAGAAATAGCCTGCTTTCTCTACTGAGAAAAATCACTTTGCTTATGAGAGAGCACAGTTTATCAACTGTGATGACTGGCGATGAAGCAAAGGGAATAGACTGTCATTTTGTAGACTAAAAAAAAAACCCCAAAGGAACATTTCTGTACTGTTTTGATTTATTTTTATAATCATGTTATCTTTATCTTGTTGCCATCATTCAGGCACAGCTGACTAGAGGTGTAGGGAAGCACAAAAATTTTGCACAGAGCATAAATAGGAGAATGAGCATTTGTTTCATTACTGTGAGTGTAGTCTGGATAGGTGAGAAAAAGGAATGTGAGATAAGTGCTAGACATCAACTTCTTTATAATTTACATTTTATTAATAAATATTCTTGGAAATGACATTTTCCTTAGCACCTTATTGTAAACTGCTGCTGAGGCTATGGAGGTCATATTTCCTACTGGTATAAATCAGTGTAGCTGAATTAGAAGCAAGATGATTTTCCACTAGCCTTGGAAGCTGCTCCAGTTGGACAAGGAAAAGTTACCTCTCTTTGTCAGACTGAAGTGCAGAACTGGGCCTTGCTCCATTCTGCATATCACTGTGACAGATAACAGGCCTTTAATTTAGTGGAAAAAGGCATATGAATATCCACAGCTCCAAATTAAGGCCAGGCAAATTAAAATTGAAAGACAGAGGCTCTGCTGGATAGTGGAAGACCAAACTGCTGTTGACGTTCTCAGATCATGACAGAATGACTTTGAGAGACCTGAGGTTGGACTGAAGGTCGGAGCTTAATACTGGGGGGACTGTGGGAAACTGGCTGGTGTGACTGATCAGATTAAATCATGGTTTAATGGTTTGTTCTGGTCTTAAAAATCACTGATATCCAGTGCAAGATATCATGCTGCTGCTGGTGTAATATTCCAAACCCTTTGACAAGCAGGGGATCTAGGATGGTTTATGCAGTCCTTTAAAAAATGTAATTCCACACTGTAAGAGAAATCTTGGTTTTGTGAAAAAGATCTTGTATTTGCATTAAAGCTAAATAGAGAGTTTTTAATGTATGAGGTATGGAAAATACAAAAGCAAAGCATCCCCTGGCTGTAAAAGGGATGCTGATGAGTTGATGTTCCTTCCTGTAGCTGATGTTTGTTCGGGATGGCCAGAAGTGCTTATGGCAACTGCTCCTGCCTGTGCAGGAGACTGGGGGCATTGCTGGGTGTGTGCTCCACATACTGTTTGATTGAAGATACCATTTTGAACGACTGATCTTGGCTTTTTTCTGAAGAATTCTAAATTTTCCTCACAGGTAACTCAGTAACAAAGTGCCCTGATTGGCTGCTGAGCACCTGGAGCCAGGAGGGTTAGTAGAAGCTTAAAGGGTCAAAATTGTATTTATTGAAGATTAATGCTGAAGGCTACTGTCTCTCCCACTTAAGTAGGAATCCAATTATTTCTTTCTTTTTTTTTCTTTTTTTTTCTTTTTTTTTTTTTTTTTTTAGTATTGGTGTGCTTTTCAGCTGTGCTGATTTGATAATTTTCAAGTAGTGTAGAAAAGAGTATCTTGGTAGGGTTTTATTTGAAACTGTAGTACCCTTACTCATGTACCTGGACTGAAAATCCAGCTTTCCTGCAGTCCTGGGCAAAACTCACAAAATTCACCAGAATTTTACACAGGGTCTACTATTACCTGTTCTTTGTACTCATTGTACTGGCTGACCCCTCACCAGGAGAATATATGTCTGGAAAGGGACCTCCTGGGTCATTAGGTCCATTTTCCTGCCATCATAAGCAATCATATCACATGAGCCCTTTCATTAACTGATCAAACTCCATTTTAGAAGTGCAAACACTTTTTGGCCCCCACTACTTCCACTGGAAGACTGGTATAGAACCTCATTGTCTGATGTCCAGCAGGTATTTACTCACAGCTGGTTTGCAACACCTTGTTTTTATGCCAGCACTGTCCTTCAGTGTAAATAGACTTCTGCCCCCTGAGTGTTTGCTTATCTGGTGTACCCAGAAACAGAAGTTAAACCCTTCCTAACACTTCTTTGGGCAGGCCATCAATGATCATTCTCTTAGTCCTTTCCACCCACTCCAGAGATAAAAATCAAATTACCCACATGAGAAATTCTTCTCAGTGATTGCTAATACTCTAAAGAGAAAAGGCAGAGGAAACTTTAAGTGATGGCTAAACTGAGAATCTTTTACACTTCTGTTTTGTGGTCTTTGTAAAGAGTGTTTTTCGTTTCTTTGAAGCTGTGGCTGCTGATAACTTACAACAATATGAGGGATATGGACTTTTTTTTTTTTTTTCATCCTAGAGGTTCCTTAAGGAAAAAGTCAAAGAGGAGAGAATTGGGAAAGTATTTGTCATGTAGCACAAATAACTTGTGGAAAATAGTGGTGATGTTATTGTAGTCCTTGTGTCAGACACGTTCCTTGTGAAAAGGGTTTGAGGTATTTTGGTGTGATCCAAAACAATCTGTGCTCTCCATCACCTCTGTTCAAGAATATATCACTTCAAAGAAGGAAGCTGTGCTGCAGGTATGCTGTAGCTGCATATTTCTTCTGGTCAATGAGAAGTCAAATTTCAAACCATTCTTTGCCAGGCAGGTGATAATAGCTTTAAATTTAAAGAAAATGATGAAATGAGTGAACAATTCAGGACACGGAAAAGCAGTTGGAAAAGAGATGACAGAGTGGGGGGGTAACGGTGTAGATCTGCTGATCGCAAGATGGAAAAAACTAATAGGGGATACTGTTTATTTTCCTTTGTAGTAGAAGAATCAGAAAGCATAATATAGAAACCTCAAATGACTTAAGCACATAGAGAAGGGTGTTATTCTCCACACAGAAGCTGGTTCTAGACGTCTCCGTGCAGGATACTCTTATAGCTGGAAGTTTCTGTGGGTTCAAATCACTGGATGCAAGGAAAAGCCTTTGTGGTTCTCATGTGCAGAGACAACCTCTGCTGGCTCAGGAAGCCCTTGGGCTACAAGTTGGGATTGTTTTGGAAGAGTATGGTGTTTGTATCCTGTTCTCTTTGTCCTAGATCAAACAGTAGTTGTTTTAGTTTAATGATTTATGTCGATTTATTTGGCTCATCAGATCCAGCTTCTCAAAATTGGTGGGTTTGTACATATTGTATCTTCTTGTGTGTCTTGCAAAGTTTTCATCTTTACAACAGCTAGTAAATATTAGGGTGATTATGTTGATCAATATGTCCATTTAAATGCTGCTGTGTGATGTGTTGTCTAACGTGCAAGTTGGCCCTCATCTTTTCAACTGGAAACTTTGATAATGAAGAAATCCAGACCTTTCTTGCTGAGAAGTCATAAAAGGTTTTATGGGAAAAACTGACTGGAAAAATTAGATAAAGAGCCCTGAAAACATGGAGGGGGAAGAAGTATTACATTTCGTGTTTAAGCTCAAGCCTCTATGTTTGATCGCAGGAAGATGTTTGAAAAAAGCTGTACCGGAGCTCTGAAGGATTCTTCAACCTCCTGATAGGAGCTCTGGGAACTGGGCTGTAAACTCCTTGAAGCCCGAACAGATGTTTTGGTATATAGCTTCAAAGCTTTGAAAGGCTGTTTTCCCCACATGCCTTTCTATGTGAGGAGACTTTTAAGAGCTGCTGAATAAATTTTATTATCTTTTCTACAAAAGCGTCATCCACATGGAAGAGGGAGGCTTTGAACAGTCCTGGGCTCAGAAGTGAGACAATAACCACGTAATGCAGCTCCAATTGAACAAAAACGGAATAGAAACGAGATAGGTGTGTGTCAGCCTGTTCAGGACCCAGAGGGGTGAGGGTTTTGAGATGCTTCAGTAGCTTCTTCATGAAGATAAGTAAACACAAGGGAGCTATATTGGCTTCAGCTTTGCCACATTAGATAGAAGAATTCCTAATGTTGGGGAAGAACATAGATGAATAACAACCCAGGTGTTAGTCATATTGTTTTATGTGCATTTAGGAATGAATCTGACGGCCTTGAGAGCGACTTGAGAACATACAGAGATTTGGATGAAAACATGTTAGGAAAAAGCAGTAAATTTAGCTTATCCTTTATCCTTTTCACCCCCTTCTCACACACTGACTGGGTGTGTGTTGATGCTGTACATATGCCCAGGAAACTGTAACCCCTGCTACAAGAACTTACCAGACTTTAAGAAGTGAAGTCAAAGGCAAGCATCTGGAAATAAGGGACTGAGACGTAAGAAATGAGATCCAATTCAGTTGAATTACAATGTTTCCAACCTGGAAGCCTCGTGCTTTTCAACACCTATCATCTTGTGCTGCTAGGACAGGCAAAAATAGTGCACTCTTATGTTATCACAGGTTCATTAACAGTTCTGAATAGTTTTATAGTTTCTGTGAAAAACCCTCAAATTCAGCTAATTTTCTTACTAAAATGTGTCAATATTTTTCTGCAGCCAGGAGCAGGCCAAATCATTTTTGGAGTGCTCCATGCAAGAACCTCCTTGTATTTCCCTTGTTGCAATTAGGAGTATTTTCTCCTCTGTTTAGGCTTTTGTTTGCCTTGTGGCATTGCAGTGAGCTGAGAGTTTTTATCATAAAGATTTTTCAGTTTAAAGATCTGAACCAATAGTAAAAATACTACTTTTTTTTTTCTTTTTTTTTTTTCCCCCAAAGGGAAATGCAGCCTTCAATCACAGAACTGGTAGAAACTCTGGCCCATTTTTAAACTATCTAAGGCAGGATGGAGTTTATTTTTAAGGTCAAGATCTACTTATAAGTAATAGCACTTCCCGTGGGGAAAAACACTAACCCAATTTGTGAAAGTTATTTTATTTGATGGTCAAATAAACTCGATAGCACATCAGGAATAGGGTACCTGGCTGTGATGTGACACACAGAACAGCATTTAGGCAGAAGGCTTTGTTTTTCCTATGAATGTATTGATGGATTTTCACGTGGATGTTTGACTTCGGAAATCATAGCTTTGGTATTCTAAAAGACAAATGAAACTGTGGGCTAAAAGAGCAGTCCTAAACCAGCTTCAAAAATATAGGAAATGTGGCAGCAGGAGGGTCCGCTCAGGGAGGATGATAACCCTTCCCATTGCCAGAGCCTCTTTAGCAGCTACTTCGCTTGGTGGGTTTATCTGGCAGAAGGAAGATGACAGGGCTGCCAGCCTGCCTAATGATCTTCATCTAACATTTACCTTATTGAGAGGGGAATAATTCTGTTAAATTAACATCCTAGCATATTTGCTGTCCAGCTAGTTGATGAATTAAATAGCCTGAACGAAACGTTTTACGACTCGTTTATCCGTAAAAATGGCTGAGTTTTTCCACGTGAAAAGGGAATGACTTTTCGGTGCTTGCGTGCTGCAATGCACCTAATACCCCTTGTCTGTAAAAAAAATATATATATCTATTTATATAAAGAATAACTTTAAGGAAACTGGGTGTGTTTGGGAAGCAGAGTGGCACACAGGCAGATCCTGCTCTTGGAGCGGCCCCGGCTTGGCCGCACGGCGTGTGCCTCCTGCTCGGAGGAAGCGCAGAGCGTTAATGACGGGCTATGAGCCTGTGACACTTGGATTGCTCGATCAATCAAATGTGGCACCTCGTGCCAGCCCAGCCAGCTGTCCTCTTCCATCACTGTCCGAAAGTGCCGCACCGAAGGCCACAGGTGCCAGCTGCCATCCTCAAATAACCACCGGGCCTGCCCTGGGATGGGTGTATTTAGGGAGCCTGTTTAGATTGGATTTTCTGTCTTGACAGTCCCTTTTGAGTTTCAGTTCAGAAAAGGAGAATAAACAAATTATAGCCTAATAATAAAGCAGCACATCTATAACAAGAAATCCAAGCCTAGGGCTTTACCCGTTGTGAGACACCACCATAAGTGCCTGTGACAGCAGGAGATGTTGCTGACGATGCACTTAACTTGAGCTTGGTTTTGACTGAAACTTGTAACTTCACAGTGATAACCTCACAGTGAAGTCTGTGGTTTGTGAATCCACCAACCCACTGAGAATTTATGTTGCTTCTACTGATGCTTGTTGGGTTTGCCAAAGAGGACAAGAAGAGGAAGACTCAATTCTGGGAGAAAATACATTATGAACATGCTCATTAGGATGTTCCATAAGCAAATTTGCGTTCAGTCATTTCCAGTGTGAAAGAGAACTGCCCAATGTGCAGGTGTGGAGAGTGGGGCTGTGAGTCAGGCTTTTACAATAGAAACCTGTGTTTCAGGGCAAAAAAAAAGTTCCTGTTGCTGCTTTATCTCCCAGACTACAGTTGGTGTACAGACACACAGTTAATGATTTAAACTCTTTTCACAAGGGGAGTCCACTGCTGTTCTGGATGCAGTGGTTCTGAGTGTAGGAGTTTGCCCTCATACATCTATATCATGTTTCCCTCTGCTATTACCATCACCAGATCCATGTCTTCCACTTGATGCTTTCTAGGCTGCTCATTCCTATTCTCCAGCATGTATGAGTTTTCTATTATTTGCTTGCTGAATGCAATCACTTGCAGTTTCCCAGGTTGAAAAAAATGAAGTTCTTTGAAAAAAAAACATAATGGAACATCCTCAGGTTGAAATGGGCCCTGAGCACAGCTGATGGCATAGGGACTTTAATTTACTAAACGTCAGTGGTTTGATGGCAATTCAACATGACTGGTGATTGCCTGCATCGTGTTACTGCTGGGGTTGAAAGGGCTGTTTACCTTTGGAAGACAGAAAGCTCAGCTGAGCAACACATAGAGCAATTTCCTGTGACCTGCTAATAATTTTTTTTCCCTCAAAGACTCCCCAGTTGCTGAGGGGCACAAACCCCTAGAGAAAAAAACCTTGTCTTTGCACATATGTGTGTTTATATATCTGTTACAGTAGGTCAGACGAGAAAAATGGTGTTTGGGGCTAAATTTGCCAAAGAACACTTTATATCAGGAGTTTTCTTTGCTGCAAAATCATTCTTAATTTGACCACTGGAAGACATTTCCTTTTCAAGAGATTTCTCTCACATTTATCACCCCAGCTTGACACAGCACTGAAATATTTCTCTGTATCTCTGATGTTTGTTGTGGAACTACTTAGAAGTGTGAGTGGCCCTGTACAAGTTACAGAGCAATGGTTGAAAAAGAGGAAAAGCCATCTGGTTCTCATTAATTTGCCAAAATGATCAAAACATTTTTCTAAGAGAGACCATGCATGTAGGGAAGGTAGAGGCAGGGGCTCTTCCATTTATGCTAACAGCTCAGTGCAAGTGGATGCAAACTCACCTGCCTAAGAATGATCACGTTTCTAAAAATGAATTTGGGGTCCAAGGTCCTTAGATAACATCAGACTTGACAGTCTTTTATCCTTAAACTGCATTGCAGGCAGTGGCGTGTCGGCTTCCTCCCACTGCCGGCTGAGTGATTATGGAGGGAATATTTTCTTTGTGTGTGTGTGTGTGTGTTAAAAAGGCAGCTCGGATCTTGTGTAGCATTTGAAGAAAGAAGTTAATAATTGAAAAATAGAGATTTTTAGAGGGGCACATCTACAAGTAGAGCAGCTGAAGCTGAGGCACGCGTACAGTGCATTTGGGTCAGCAGCCCCTGGTTTGCGGGCTCAGTAGCTTTGCACGAATTTCTGTGTTTCTGGCATGCTGCCTTCCTCTTAACATTTGGCCTTTAGGCCTTGTCTTCTGGGCTTTTGTGTGTACAGAGCAAAAGTTTGTTGAAGTACTGGTGCATTTGCTCTGACTGGCAGCCTGAGCAGTTCCAGGCTCGTCCAGCCTTCCGTGGCCCAGCGGTGCTGGGGCAGGTTCATGGACACGACTCGGATTGCACTCGCTGCTGCTGGTGAATCCATCACAGAGATTACCAGCTTGCTAAAGATGATTTTATAGACTCTGCAGCTGGTTTGTTTAAAACTAGATTACTGTCACATTTAGAAACATTTAGCACCGTTGGACCAATGAGGGATAATAATTTAAAGAGGCTGACTAGATTTAATCAGTTTTTGGGAGATGAGACTTAATCAAACATAAGAGGTTTAGAAGGCTGATAGAGCTAATGAGTTTGAATATGTAACACAGACCCTGCCTGAACCGTAGCATGTTTTCTCTGACCGTGGTTGGTTCATAATAATGAAGCATTTGCAAAAGTTATCAAGTCAATAGGTATAAAGTCCTCTGTGTGAGGAACCTCAGAACTGAGGGAGGAAACTGCCTGAACTGAAAGTCAGAGTAGACATTGTGTGAGATTTCTTTCAGTATAGGAATTCAAAGAGTTAATTTTCAGTTTATTTTCATAATATGTAAGAAAAGAAAATTGGGAAATTACTTTGAAGAAGAAAGATACCCCTGTGACCTGTATTCTGCTCAGGTCCTGGATGGCTGCTCTTGATACAGACCTCCAGCATGTACTTACTGGAGAGCCCTGGCACATGTTTTAATTTCCATGGCCTTTGGTTCTCCACCTGTAAAATGCACGTGCTAAACCTTTCCTAATCCTTTTTGTCTGTTTTATGTGTTATAACTAGAGAAGTGTTGACTTTATAAAGAAAGGTCAGCTGAGGTAGGTGCTGTGAAATGCATGCTACAACAATCTCTGCCTTCATACTACCAACCTTCCACCTTTAGTTGATCCCCAAGCCCAAAAAATACACACACCCCTCCTTTTTAATGTTAGTCCAAGACAGTTAATAGCACTAAGATTGGAACTTGTGTGACAAGTAATCTCTTTTGTAATTTATAAATTAGGATTGCTTTAAATGAACAAAAAGTAACTATATAAACCTGACCTTGAACATCTCCAGGGATGGGGCAACCACAACTTCTCCGGGCAAAGAGAACTGATGTGACAACAGAAAGATGAAACCCTGAGAGGTCCTTTTAAAACATTCACAATTTCGAGTGCCTGAGATTTTTTTTGCTCCCAGCAAACCCTCTTTCAGCTAAAGAAGCTGTTGAGGAAATAGAAGGTAACTCCAAACTCATATCTCAGTCAGGTCAGGTCCTTCACCTGCTAGAAGAGGGGATACACTCTGTTAACTGTTGACATCAAGGTCCCCTGTAAAAGACAAATATGCCATAGGAGTGCGATGAGGGGAATTGGATTGGGATAGGGATTTTTAATCAGCCTGACAGTGAACTAACACCACAACCAGCTGGATGATTGAGAGTCCTGAAATGGTGAAATATTCAGTAAATGCTATATTTTGTGAAGTGCTGTAGCAGTTGCTGAGGCTGTGCCTTTGCTCTTCTTTCTCAAGCAAGATCAGTAATGTCTTGTCCTGTTCTGGCCTTCTGATATGCTTTTGTCATAGTGCTCAGAAATGATGGAGCTGTTTGGTGACTTTCTTTAAATCACTATTCTTACATTAGAAGCTTGGTTGCTAAAAACAACATCAGGAGTTATAGAATTTTTTTTTTGTTGTTATTTTGTCAGTAATATGAAGCCTTACTTGAAATTAAATCTTTGTTATGCCATACACAGTTGAAGGCTGCCCTTTTCTGTATTTCAATCCAAGGTAACCATGGTCATTGTGAATCATGAAGGGAGATGTGTTGTCCGTGCCTTCTACCTGTGGATTTGAGATGCAGAGATGTCCATGGCCAGCTTAGGTTCACTGAGGTATTTGCAGTAGAACCAAACTTAGCTTAGTTTTAACCAACAAAAGTTGCCTAGTCTTTTTCTTTTTTTTTTTTTTTTTTTTTTTAATATTCCCTCTGTAGGTGTTGAAAATAAAGGCACCTTCAGATGCAATTAAATCCTTTTATCTTCTGTCTTAGGATGTAATGAAATGCATGCTAGATGTGATGGTCTCTCTTCACTGACTCCAGAAGGAGCCTCAATAATCAGGAGCTCTGAGAAACCTGGTTGAGTGGAAGGTGTTCCTACCCACAGCAGGGCATTGGAACTAGATAATCTTTAAGGTCTCTTGCAGCCCAGGGCATTCTATGATTCTCTGATTCTCCTGTAGGTGGGTAAAAGTAAGTATGATAAGCCCCATCTCAAGGAGAATGGAGAAGAGAATCCAATTTCCTTGTGAGTTCCTGGTGAACACCACACTCCTCGTCTGTGCTCTGACAGTGTAACAACCTGCAAATTTTATTACCAATATTACTTAAACACCAGGTGTGTTGTTGGAACTTCCAAAGTCTTACCTCTTTGAAGTCATATTTTCATCCCCAAAACACCCAGTTTTAGTCCTACTCAGTGTTTTGCATCTGCAGCGTAGAAGGGTGCCAGTTGTGTCAGTCTCATTTTGTTAGGAGCAGTGCACATGTTCATTTGTAGTTTCCTTCATGTTTCTCATAGCAGGCAGCATGCAGAGCTAATTAATGGGCTGCAGGAAGAAGTCACTGACGAGTACAGACTGAATATCTTCAGATAAAAAAGCTACGGGTTTCCTGTCGAGTTTAAAGAACAGCCCCGCTGAACCTTTGATGTGCAACCAGATGCAGCAGGCAGAAGCAACCAAATCAAGGGTTAGATGGGATGAAATTAGTTCAGTTGATTCTTATTTTCTGTGTATACACTTCCAGAAATTATTATTTCCTTGTGGGTAGCTACAGAGGTGCTTAATTTTTTGCTCCCTAATTATAGAGGTTGGTACAACAACTTTTATTATCTCATTCAAGGTTTTCCTGAAGTGGACAAACAGATTGGGACCTTCTTGTATTTTCAGCATATTAACCTGTTTTGATGCCTTGCAATGTAAAAATTAAGCAGGGAGAACTGAAGAGCTCTTCTCAGATGGGGTTCTTAATAGTAATAAAGTTCAAATATTTTTATCTATTTTCCTCTCATATTGGGAATATCAATGTAGGTGTAATAGTTGTTGATGAAGAATTGGATAGTTCATGCTTAAGGCAGTAGCTTTTCTGTTTATAATATAAGGATAAACAGATATTAAATGCAGATAGGAGCTACTAAAATATTCTGGTTATACTGGTTTTCTGCTTTGAGGATAGCAAGAGTAGCACAGAACAGGACCTGAGGTGGCTTTCTTGTCCTGCTGATTTGGGGTTCACGCAGAGTGATTTATGACTAGATACACATTTCATCAGTAGGAATATTTCTTCTTATAGAAGAAGAAATTTTTTATTTCTTCTTACAGTTGAAAGGCTTTCCTCCAGCCTACAGACACTGAAATGCAACATGTCCTGTTGCACATCCATTCCATGAAACGTAGGTGTGGGTGCCCTTGATCTTTTCCACCAGATCTGTTCCAAAACAAGTGTTTGCCTTTTCTTCATGGGGAGTTCTATTCTGGTCTGCATGGACAACTTTCACTGTTGTAGGCATTTCAGTCTGGCACAGTTCCTCCATCCAGATCTCTGCCCAAATCCTTGCCCTGGTGCAGGGAAATTAAGTTTATAAGCAACAGAAAGCTGGGGAGAAGAGATGGACAGGTTTTCATTATCAGGGCTAGTCTATACCATTGCAAAGACTTTCTGAAGCTATTGCTGGGGTATTTGTTCCAGCCATCAAATCCAGAAGGAAATCCCTAATAGGGTGTAGGATTTCTTTCTAATTTCAGTATATAAAGTGAACATGATGGCATGATTCAATAGTGAGTGAAGGAGTGTTACTCCTTCCAAACCTCAGCTTTTATATCTGCATGAATTTATACTCTAAAGAACGTTCCACCAGGATAGCATTTGGTCTCATCATTTCCCATGAAGGATGAGAAAGATTTGCTGTTGGATGCAGTTCAGCTTTGGGGCTTTGAGCTAATGCTAGAGTTCTCCTTTTGGGAGAATGTGCTTGCTGTATATCCTGCATTGACTAGACATTATTGATATCTCCATCTTCCCACTGCTCCCTCCTTGACTTTTTGGGAAGGTCATATGCCTGGGATTTACAGCTTTTTTTTGGTGACTGTTGTAGCAAAGATGAATAGGAAGGGAAGCTCTCATATGTTCCTCTGCCTGGAAACTTTCTCAAGGTTAGGGATCTCAGGTGACTTTTATTGTTACCTTTTCTGACAACAGCCTCTCAATATGAAATATAAACTGAACTATAAGAGTAGCAACTAACTGGGGATAGACCTGAAAGGACTGGTATGGACATACAAATTGCTTATTGTTTATAGCATTTGTCTACTTAAAGCCCACTTCTCTCTTGAGAGCCTGACTTCCTTATAAAAAGAATTGCTACACTGAGAGAAGTTTCCTGTATCATAACAGTGTTATAGAAACATGTTGTGAAAGCAGTTGCCATGAAATTGAATTACAGGTGTTGTATTCTTCCTTGCTTAAATTGCTGTATTATATCACAGGCCTCATCATTTTGTTTTGAACAAATAACTGCAATTTAGTAGGTGCCTAAGACATGATGGTATTAGCAGTCAGGGGTTGTTTAAGGCTTCCTTAATGATGGAAAATTGTTCTTATCCATCTAGTGTGTGTTGTCTCTGTAAAAATGCATGTGTAGTGAATGGAAAAGGTGAACTATTTCCTCATGGCATCTTTTTCCCAAGTTTGTTTTTATATTTTTCGATGTGTGAAACAAACCCCTGTAGGTTTTTAGACTACTCAAGGCAATCTGGGCATTCATATGTAACTTGGATACAGCTCCGATACATCAAACTGTGGCACTGGATGTAGTCAGGTATTTCACTGCATTCACTTTCAATTTGCTGGAATTAAGTTCACGGTTGCTCAGCCTAAAACTTCCCAGGTTTTCATGGAATACAGTTCTAAAAGGTCCTTCAGGAAATCTTAAAAAATGACTCTCAGTGCAGAAAACAATTATTAGTTTAGGCCAGAATTTGAAACCGTTTTATCTAGGTTTAGATTCCTAATTGCTGCTCTGTGTGTGCACACCACGTGCTCCTTTCTCCTGCCCACCTGGTGCAGTCGCCTTTTCTCGTATGTGCTTAGCAGTTTACCCTGCAGCTCAATGTGTGTGAATTGCCACAGTTGGCTGGGAGACGTTGTAATTCCAGCAGAAAAGGGATGCTTGCAGGGATCTTAGACTTGAAAATTAACCTTGCTTCCCCTACTACCTATCCAGGTCTATATTATGCTACATAAAGCACTTTATTCTGAAATTCGTAAAGAAAACCTGCTGTATCATAGGGCTTAGAACAAGCTTTATTAGTATCCTCTGTCCCAACCTGTTACCAGTCTAAAGGTTTGCTAAGGTGTTACATATGTGTACTGCTCCAGTTTCACAGATTTCACAGAGAAAATGAGGCTAGGAAGGATAGTGAGAGGTCAGTTTGTCCATCCTCTTGCCTGAAGGCAGGACCTGTTCATCTAGGTCTTGCTTTATCCTTGACAGATGGCACACAAAACATGTCCTTAAAATTCCCCAGCATCGAGATTTGCTTACTTGCTTTGAAGTGTCATTTGTGGAAAGGCAATTAAATCTGCCTGAATGGTCTTATTTTGCCCATGTTCCATTAGTAATTAGGATCAGTTTTCTTGCTTGTTTTCATTTGATTGGTTCCTTTTTGTTTGGTTTGGTTGGTTGGTTGGGGTTTTTTACAGGCTTTTTATGTGTTTTTATTTTATTTTCCCCTCTCCTGGTTTGAAATGTGATTTTTCAACATTTGCTGTTATTCAGTGTATGTGTCAGGCCTCTGATGCTCTGCCCACTTGACTGGAGGTATTATGAAAATCCCCTTATTTCAGAAATTTCAATTTCATGACAATCTTTAAGAAAAGGAAAAACAAAAAAAGAAAACCAAGAAAACAAGCAACAAGGGGGCAATTTCTGGACTGAATTCTTTTGAATGCATATATTTTGCTGATAAACCTTACATCAGTGCTTTTGCTAAATCTTTTCCTCTTGTCATGTGAAGTGTGATATGAGAAAATAAAACTGCTTCACAAACTTCTGTGAAAAATTAATGTGTACTGTAATTTAGAAGATGGATCCCTGAAGGGCATTTAAATGTTTGGGTTTTTTTTTTTTTTTTTTTGCAAATTTTATTTTAAGAGAAACCGAATACCTAGAAAGGACTGTTTCAGACATTCAACCAAGTGCTGCTGCTACTAAAAGATATAAGAGAGCAGAAATGAGGGGCATAGACTGCACAGCCTAATGAGGGGACATAAGCCTAACGATGCAAAATTGCAAATTGCACAAATTACAAAACTCTGTCCCTTGCATCCAGCTCTGCTTTTAGCACTCTCCAGAGCTGCAATGTCAGAGCAGGATTCAGTTGTGCTGGCAGTGTCGTGTGTCTGGTGCCAGTCACAGCATCCACAAAGCCTCTGTCTGACTCCAGCCAGTGGTGGCACATGATGAGCTCGTACCATGTGCTGATATAAACCTTTTCAGGCTCTTTTCAGGACTTTGCTGCTGGATGAAGTTGCTGCAGGGAACATAGGGAATAGACGTGTGGGATGATGGGGAAAGAAGTTGTGTGGTGTAATCCCAGAGGTTCCCTTGCCCAGCAGTCTCTTGACTCTCCACTGTTGGAGTCAAACTGGTGCGTGAGGGATGGCACAGCTTCAACTTCCCCAGTATGGGAGGGAGATGCTGTCTGGGCTCCTGCCTGCAGCCAGGGAAGCATTTAGAGCAGCTGCTGCACTGCAGGGTAAGTGTCCTAACCTTGGTAAAGTGGTGTTTGGTGGGACAGAACACCCAGAGCCCAGGGGTTGGAAATATTGGAAAGGTAAAAATGCAGTTTTACAGAGGAGTGTTTACTTTCCTACTCCCTGTTCCTCCTGACCATTACAAGTTGCCAACTGTGGTGTCAAGCTGATAAAATGTTAACACAGCTCTAGCCAGGGCAATGAACTACAACAAAAAAACTGAAGAATGTTTGGGTTTTTTCCTTGGCTTTTGCAGAAGAATTCAAGCGAAAGCGTAAAAATGTATTTTTCTCACTGGTGTCACTTTCTGTTCCTAAAATTCATCCATATGAGCGTGGCTGTCTTACCTTTGGGATGCTGATTATTCCTTCTTCAGTTGTAGAGGTCAAGGATGAAACACAGCCTTAGCTTTGGTTCTATCAATTTTGCCAATACTGAGATACCTGATAGTCTTACGCAGCTTGTGTACCTTGGAGATGTGATAGCCAGATATTTCTTCTGCTGATGGCTGACTGTTCATCTGAGTAAACTGGGATAATTCAGGGGAAGTGTTAGGTTTCTTTTTCCTTTCGAAAAGAACAAAGCATTTTGCATTGAATGCAAAAATCATTTGAGATAAGTGATGAGATTACTCAATCAAAGCAGAATAAAAACTGGAAGAGATGTTATTCATTGTTTTATTTTTTTCAAGCTGCTGACATGATGTGAGAGTTGCTAATGCAGTATGAAGTACAAATGATATGCAAAATTCCCTGATAAGTACCTGGGAATTCTCATTCCATCAGCAACTCCAGTATTATCATAAATGAGACAGCTTGAAAGGCACTTGTTGCGTTTTGTATTGCATGCAAAAGTCATTTACACTTCAAATGAACTGGCCTAGATTATTTTTGATTTTTTTTTCCTGCACAGCTTTCGTAAGCAATGGAACAATGCTGAATTACTGCCCTGTGACGTTTAACAATTCAAGAATCGCAGGGTGAGGAGACAGATGACAAATGAGCAGCCTGGTGCAAGCTGCTTAGCAGCTGGGATTGTAAAGCCTGAGTTTCAGCGAGTCAGATTGGGATGTCTGATCACCTTTGAAAATTGACAAATGTTCGGATTTTAATTGTGATCTGTTTTTATGTTTCAGTAACAGCTGGTACTTCAGAGCTCAGGGTGTGAGTATCTGTGGAATGTGTGTGTTTGTCTCTTGGGACCTCCAGGCTCAACCCCAGCAGCCACTTTCTACCTAGGGGGGTTGAGGAAGGATCAGGAAGGACGGAGGAGGACAGATCTCCTTCCTGGGCTCCAGAGAGCACTGTAGTCATTCTCACACACAGGGGTAGGGATGCAATCACATCCAGTGATTGCTTTGGACGCCATGCAATGTTCCTGAGATTGTATTACTTAATATTTTCAGGTCAGGTTGCCTGAAGCAATGAGGGAGCTGGGCTGCCATCCATCATGGTGGTGCTTTCTGCAGCAGGAGCTGAAGGGCAGGAGTTGGATGGCATGAGATGTGCTGGCCCTTCCCAGGTACCAGTGGTCTTTGTCACAGTCTTCCTCAATAGTGTGCTGAAGAGGCTTCAGACAAACACTGTCACAGCAACATCCAGCCAGAGTTTCCTGGAAATTGGTTGTTCCCCTTCCCAGAACATACTGGGAGGAAGCTGCCGTGCGTCCAGTTTGAATGGTCAGAGGTCACGAACTCTGAGCGAAGCGGAGAGGGAGGATGAGCACAGAGTTTGGTCTTCATGCAGGAGGTGAAAGAAAGCTAATGGAGTCTCTCCAAAGCTACAGGGCTCAATTCTCAGCTGCTGTGAACTGGTGCAGTTCAGTATAACTAAGGCTGAGGATCTGTCCACGTGACTTTATCTGTGCAGTGTACAGTGATTAAGTACACATGCACTACAAGGTGATGGGGGCCGTAAGGATGAAGCAGGAATGTGCCTAAAAGCCTTCTAATGTACAGTTTGTTCAATCCCAGCCATTTATCTCCCCATCGCCAACTCCAGTATCTCTGTATTAATCTGGAGGGCTCTCCATGCTGAATATGATGAATGTACAGAAGTCCAAAAAGGCCTGGAATGCTCGTGGCTGCTGTGTTAAAGATAATTACACAGTGTTTCTAGCTCAGCTGCAATCCTGGAAAGCATGAGAACAGCCTGGGATGTATGTGTATGGTGCAAGGAGAGGTCAGTGGAAGGTATATGCTCACAAACTAATTGGACTTCTGGGATTCTGTTTTAAGGAGTGCCTTCATATAAAACAATGTACATACCCAGGATATGCTGCTCAGTTGTTTCCTAAACTGACAGTTGATTTAAGATAAGAGATGTTTTTATTTCACTGAAGCCCTTTTTCTCCGAGTCCAAAAAAAGCCTGAAAACTATTATCTCATGGAAAAATACCTTGGGGTATGCATGTGAAAAAGGTGATGTGTTCTGCAGTGCTGGCAGGGTCACCCTGCATGCCTCAGTCTCCTTTCTGAATGTTGTTTATGAAGGAGAAAAACTGGCTTGAAATGCAAAGGATGTGAGCGGCTGTGGGTTTTATCTAACACTGTACAAAGTGGCCCATCGTGAATTGAGTGAGGTGTTGCTACCTGGGGGAGGCACTTCATCCTCCCTGTGTGGCTGGAATGATATAAATGTTATGTGTTGACTTTTAATGAATATTCATCAGCTCTGTGTGTGTGTGTGTGTGTTTGTGTAGGGCTTTATAGCCTGTCACTGCAGCCTTATCTTGGGCATTAGGGAGAGAAGGCAGCTCCTGTGTTTGGTGTCTGATGTTAGCAGGGTAAAATACCTCACCCTGTGAGCCTGGAAGGGCCAAGGCTTGTGGGTATTGAAAGGGAGCCCTGCATTGCTCAGAGAATACCAAACAGGGAGCGCCCAAGGACAAACAAACATAGGAAAATAAAAAAGAATACTGAGTAGGCAGTAAATATTGTACTTCAGAGGCTTGTCTTCTCATCCCATAAATTTATGGCCTCAGTGCCTGCACTTTCCATCTCACATCACTGTTGTTCTGGACCTGCCTAGGTGATTGTGTCCTGACCTTTTTTATTGTTTATAATACTTGCATTCCAGGATAGTTCTAATATTGTTGTGAGGCAAAACCTCCCAGAGTTGCTTCTTTTTTTCCCTCTGATGGTTTTACTCATTCCCGGTGCTCTAATGGTCTCTACTTGCCTCTAAAAGGCCCTTTGTGCTTCCCAGTGCCCTTCCAGAAACACCTGGAGCCTCTGTCATTGAGATGTCTGGAGATA
This sequence comes from Myiozetetes cayanensis, assembly GCF_022539395.1. Classification (NCBI taxonomy): domain Eukaryota; kingdom Metazoa; phylum Chordata; class Aves; order Passeriformes; family Tyrannidae; genus Myiozetetes; species Myiozetetes cayanensis. Next base: position 9,242,707 of record NW_026087378.1, on the reverse strand, counting down.
TTTGGGTCCTGTCATCTTGGGCAATGCCCTCTGTTTTGGGAGCCAAGTGGTGAGCCAGTGTGGATCCTGCTGCTGCTCTCTAGACTTAACTGTGTAAGATTTAATACTCCAGCCTAAACTACTTGCAGGGGCCCTGTACAATGAGTGGGCAGGGGTGGTTGCAGATTCTGTGTCTGCTGAACGCCGTCTCTCTTCCCACTTTTGGGTAGGACTGAAGTACTGGTTGTAATACTGCAGCTGGGGAAACAATGCCAACACCAAGGGGTCCCTACTCTCCCCTTCCAGGCTTTACCTTTTCTAACACAAAGTAGGGGGCAAAATAGAGATTAAATTTAAACCTGAAAGTTCATCTGGTAATAAGATTGCTCAGCTGAGTATTCCCGGAGCCCTGTGTAATGCAGTGTTACAGTATCCTTGCTGCGGAGCGGGAGGTGCTGGGGTGAAGAAAGGAAGAATATAAAGCAAATTGCCTCCATAAAGCAGTTACTGAGGTGGATGAGCCAGATTTGTCTTGTCATACTTGGCCTGTTTATTGCAAGAGGTTTTGCCTGTGACATTGTTTGCAGGGTAACTTCACATTCCAGCTGATTATGCCCTTTCTTTTTCTAATACCTTGAGTTTGGATACAAATGTGCTTATTACCTTTTTATTTTTTTTTCTTATTCTTTGGATTAACAGCAAATCACTCTTTCTTTGTTAGGTGACAGAGAAGGTTTTAATTTTCCATGCTGAAAAAACACCCAGCAGCAGTTTAAATGAAAAATCTGTTTTGTAAGAAAAACAGAACAAAACAAAAATTACCAATAGCTAAAAAGTATTCTAAGCATCTGTTGTTTAACAGTATCCATGTTGCAATTAACAACAAACCATAATAACATATCAGCATTCAACTCCGTTACTTTTATTTAGTTTTTTTTAGTATTACTTTATTATTCTTTCAAGTGGGTTTTGCAAAAGTACAAAAGACAGTAACAATCGTTAAGAAATGAATAGGCAAGTATATCAGTTTATTATTATAGGACCTTGTGAAGTCTATCAGAGCTGTATGATCATTTTTTAAAGTAAACAAATTGATTCAAAATTATAACACTTCCAGGAAAAAGGCATATGAGCACTGATTTGGCTCATACCCATTCAGCTACTAAAGCTGAATTGCTCTTGGTTTTGTGTTTGAATTCTCCATATCTCACTCCTATCCTGCTGTTCAGTTTGGGATCTGTGTATTATTGTTTTCTTATTTCCTGCTTGCACGTGGCTGTAGAGACCCAGAGGTGTTGCCTCGTATGCAGACATGTGCTCTGGGAGCTGTTACAGTTCAATATCATACCAGTGCCTGAGTTTAGGCTTAAACCTGTTTTAATTCAGTGTAAACTGGCCTAAGGTAAACTGACTTAAATGAATGATCAAGACAGCTCCTCAGGTACATTCCCAGACCTCTCGCCCTGCTGTGGAAGGGCATCATTGCAAGCTCATGGATCTGACTCATCTCTTAAGTTCCACAGAGCCTCTGGCAGTAATTTAGCTAATTAGTTTAAATATAACACCTGAACTTGGATGAACTCCTGTGTGCAGGTGAAGTCTGGGGCTCCCAGGTTTCTGCACTGCCTGCTGACATCAGTGTGTGCACGGCCTGACCGACTGTACCTTTTCTAATTTGTGAAGCAGAAGAGGAGGAGACTCATTCAGTGTCTTCCACTTGCAGACAGTTAATTGAATAGTTCAATCAATTATTGCTTACACGTATCTGCAGAAATATCCTGTCCACATAGACAATGTATCATATGGAGACACGTAAAGCGGTGGTCTGGTTTATGCTGATCATTTGCTGCTGTCGAGGCATTTTAATTTCTTTGGAGTTTACTTTTTGTGTGTGTGGTGGGAAGATGACACGTCAGGTATACACACACACGTCTCTGTGTTCCACAGTATCAAGTGTAAGGTCTGTTTATAAATGGAGCTAATGAAATTGGGGACCATGTGGCCTCAAACCATTTACAATAATGGCATGAGCAATCTCACTCCATTACGTTTGAGTGGAAGCAGTTCATGCTAAAGTGCTGGTTCCCTGAGGAGCCAGGGAGCCCTGATTGAATCTTACTTGCAAAATGGCCAGTGAAGATAAGTTTGTTGCAGGGCAGATGACAGCTCTGACTCAACAGAAACCGCAGTGCTCAGGGGAAGGGCTGCCTTGAGCCTGTTAATGCATTTTGCTTTCTGTTTCTTTCACTGCTGTCTTGCAAGCTTTGCTGCAAAGGCATCTGCTCTATGTTCATGTTTCCTGGAGGCACTGAGGTGCAGCACCCGCCTGTGGTGCCAGTAGGGTTGTGCTGGGTGATGCTGCTCTGTTTTGCTCTTGGGTGCAATGGCTTTGGGCTTCTGTCCTTCCAGCCATATGGTTCAGAGCAAATAGTTCCATCAGGAAGGTGGTTTTCTAGCATTAAAAACTCTGTCCTGTCTTCTGGCTTACTTTTATCAGAAGACTAATTTAAATCAGTGGGAATTTTCTTGAGTGCTGTGAGGCACCATGAGGTCCTTCTAGCAAGGGCATGGACAGACCATTAAGCAAGTGTCCCTCCCTTTTTATCCTACTGTAATGTGTTTCAAAATACAGAAGTTGTTGGGAGACACTGAACAAATGGGGTTTGACACAGGTTGAGCTGATGTGTGCTTTGCTTCAATCTGTGTGTCTGGAGTGGTGCCCATCGCTGGCGGCTGCGTTATTTCTGCGAGGAGACAAACCATCACCTCGTGACTACTTGACAAGGAGCACTTATTTTCTCACCACTGCTGGTCAGTTAGTATCAGGATGATAAGCCTGAAAATGCAGCGTGCTCCTGACCTCTGTTCAAGATTCACTGTGGATTCTAAGCTTCCTTTCTGTTCCTGCAGAAAAAGCTCTTAGGGACTGTTTCAGCACCAACCACCAGCATAACACATCCCTGTTCTTGCAGAGGAAAAATGAAATTGCTCCCAACAAAGACCTGTAATACTTGAATATAAATACATCTGACAAAAGTTACAATGGCATGCATATCAGGACAGGGCAGTACTTGAGAATAATCATGAAGACTTGACTGAAGACACAGCACTCACAGTTCAGTAGAATACTAGAGAAATGGGCTTGCAGGGTGCTGGTCTGTATCGAGAGGAAACAGGACTTCTGCAAGACAAATAACAGTTCCCAAATGCTTATCTAGCAAAAGCACATTGAACAAAATAAACTTTACTCTTTCCAGTGAACATTTCTTGCTGATGAGAAAACTTGGAGGCATCTTCAGTGATGGAAAATAACTGGGGAGAGAGAAATGTGGGAGGGAGAGAGGAGTAGAGCTGGAGATGCAAATACAGAAGAGAGGCAAAACAGCTGCAGCTTCTTCCAGCATCCCTTCACCACTTCTTCCATCCCCCTGGGGTTGTGGACAAGGACATGATGTGGGAAGCAGCTGAATGGAGCAGCAAGGTATCTCTGCTGGACCTGCATCCCATGGACACAATGGATCATCCTGCTCTGTCTCATCACTGTGGTTGCTAACTTTGTATTTTCTGTAGTGGCATTGTGCAAGGCAGGTTCAGCCTTCAGAGAACCTCTGGCTGTTATTATACATGGTCTCCAAAAACAACTCTGTGCTCATCCAAGCTCAGTCTGAGACTACCTTTTATGTGCAGCTTTTCCCAGCCTTCCCACAGCTTTACAGGCATATAATAATTTTACCAAAAGAAACATTGCAAATCCAAGGAATTCAGAGTTAAGCTTAAGTACAACATAAACCTCAATTTTGCTGTACTGCTCTATCATATTGGGGAATTAATTTATTAGAGGTGAAGAGGAGGTAGGTGCTCCTCTCTCCCACATAGCTTAGAAATGTATGGGTGAATGTAATGATACATCTCAGTCTCCTGGAATTGGAGCGTGATGGGATCTTTTGAGAATACTGAAGGACTCCCACTCCAGTGTATTTCATTGCAAGTCCCACATTCATTGGAATGTCCCACAAACATGGTTTGCAGAGCCTTGTGTTTCATTGTCAAGCTTGATGCTTTCAACCCTTTGCAAGTTTGGGAAGGGAGGAGGAGCACTTGGAAAGACTTCTGGTATTCTGAGTGTAGGGGATGTAGTTTATTGGTTCAGTTGGCCTGGCACACTCACTGGCATAAAACCAAAAATCAGGATGGCACGTGTCACATGTTGATGTATGGGCACTATCGTATTTGTTTGGCATTGGAAAAATATGATGGTTTTAGTGTGTAACTGCAAGTTATCTCATGCTTTTCTAATTACCTTTGCCAGATAAAATGCAGTTAAATTCAGTGAAGTGCAGTATTTGTCATGGTGTTAGATAGTTGATTCATTAATCACAGCTGTGATGAGGTGTTAATTTCTCTTCTCAGTTTGTTTCCAGTTTAGTTTCTTTTGCCTTTGAAGATGTGATGGCTTCTGGTTTAGGGGGTCACTTAGTATTCCTGTCTTGTGAGAGGCATGGCAAAATACTGGGTAATAGGAAGGTTCTTGAAGCTGTGATTCACCCTCTCACATCATATTAGGATTTGTGTTAAGAACAACAATTATGCATCAAATAGATTTCTGAACTGTTTCTAAGTTTAATGTGGCTTGGATCTAAGTTCTTGCTTCAAACCTGTTCGAACTAATAAGTTTTGAATTATTAATAACTTTTTACTTATAACTTTTAAAGAGATGGAAATATAATCCAGTATCCCTATAACCTGCTACTGTCAGTTTGAACATTTGTAGTATTTAGCACACCATGACATTGAATGGTCTTGGAAATTAGGATGGAAAATTTAGTCTTTCCATGTTCTTTCTCTTGGCTGGGAAGGTAATTTCCCCCCTAAACCCCCATGAATTTAAATATTAAGCCTAGAACAGATCCCAAGGCTTTCACCTTTTCTATTTATGTGAGGGCTTCATTTTGACCTGATGAAACAAGCATAAATCAGGGCAGCACTTTCCCATCACTGTCTTCCAGGTGGACTCACCTTTCAGGCTGTCCATTGCATTTTGTGGTTTCCTCCCATTTCACACTGCTGGGTTTCTGATCTTCTCTCTGTCTTTCCATTGCAACCATCTACTTTATTTTAATCTTCTTGACAGACTCTCTTATCTGTTCTTGCCAAGCTCCATTTAACCCTGTCTGCCTTGAGCAGATTTGTCTTTCTGCCTTCCAATTTCTCTCCAGGACACACCACGAGCAGTCCCTGCTCTCCCATCAAAATGTAATTTTTTGATAATTTTAGACTCTTGCATTTAGGGTTTCTGTTCTCCTGGAAATATGAAACCTGGACCTGACCATGGGTGGGAAGAACTGTTATTTCTCAGTATTCTTCCTCCAGTCCTGGCCTCTGCCAGTCTGAGACCTCCTCCTTTGCCTCTAGTGAAAAAAGCACAACCAAAACCAAAACAAACAAACAACACCTCCCTCCCCCCCCAAAAAAAATGTGCCTTGTGCCTCTCTTATTTCAAAGACCAAGCTGGCCACTGGCTCCTTGTGAGTGGTAGAAAATGATTTTGTAGAAGTGAATTATTGCTGGGATGGTAGCCAGGAGCCTCTGTCTGAAGCCTCTTTTTCTGAGCATGTGAAGATTTATGGACAGCTCTAGCAAGTGCTGAGCACGCTGTTGTGTGTTGGGCCAGCTCACTGCACTGCACATGGAAGCATCTGAGCTTAAGGTCTTTTTTAGCAACTGGAATGGATTTCTTGAGGAGCCTGAAGTGGTCAAAATGTTGGTTTTTTTTTTTTTTTTTTGCTTATTTTTGGGGGGCGTTTAAGCATCCCAGAATACCATATACTGAAAAGGATGTGTGAAACTAGAGCAGTACAATTTTCATTCTCTCCCCCTTTTTTTTTTTTTTTTTTAAATGAAAGGGAAGAGAATGTTTAGTTTTCTGCCTTGTGGCTGAATCTTTCACAGCAAAGAATTGCAATTTCTTTTCTAATTCTTCTCTTTTTACATATACCTTTCAATGATAATTCCCATCCTTTCTTTGTAAATAAAGAATTTTCATTTCAGAACACATTTGAATGCTGTTTTAAAATAAAATTGATTTTCCATCTCTATGTAATTAAATTTTGTGGTCAGAAGGAAATTGGATTGGAATAACAAACCTAATGTGTTAGTCCCTCTTTCTTCTATCTATTTACTTAAAAAACAAAACAAACCCACAAACAAGATGAGCCTGCAAAGGAAGCTGTAGTATCTGATACAGCAAGGGATAAAGACTTTAATATAAATGAAAGAGACTTATTTTTTCCTCTATTAATAGGCAGAGGTCACTCTGAGACCCTGGCACTGGAGTTGCCTCATGTGGTATAGATTTTGAAACTGCAGTGTGTGATTCCTCACTTTTTAATAAGCAGAAAATCGCATGAAAGCTTTCACAAATTAGCATCACTATCCAGTGACCTACCGAGGGGTGAAAAAGGAAGAAAACCCCATGAGGGTTGGATAATTAATTGGTTAAAATGTGATACAGTAAAAAAAAAATCCAGCGTGGAGTCCTGTTCAAAGCATCCACACTTGTATTTATTGTGTTTAATACCACTGTAATCCTTTAAAAGGTATATAATGGGCTGCTCTTCAGTTCTAAGTGCATTCTAGTAGATGTTTTCTTCTTTATTAGCATAAACATTAGCTGTGAGGGAGCAAGCATGGCTTAAATTTCTCTTCATTCCCCAAAAAGTGTGTAATTAGCTGACATTTATCCTTTGCTAAGGAAAAAACACTGCATTTGGGCTTTTGTTTCCCTTCCTCATTAGCCAGCATTTGACCAGAGCAGTAGGTGTGCTATAGTGAAACATCTACTTTCGTATGTTATGAATGTGGATTTTCTATTTCTCCACCCTTTACCCTCAGAAAAGAACTCCAAACAACAACAAGGACAACAAATCTTTATTTGTTCTTTTAGACCCAGCAAGCTTGCTGAGGTGCACTGGGTCAGTCCATAAGCAGGTTCCTTCCCATGCAGCTCAGTGTGTGACTTTCCTGACTTGGGTGGCTTAAGATCCCTGCATGTTTTGAGTTTCATTGTATCTTCATTTTTCTCGCCTAGCCTGTTAGTTGTTACTGTACCCTGAAAAATCAAGACTTTAAAGTCATTTCACCTGCATAAGATGTAAATTACTTTAGGATTGTCTCTGAGTTAGCACTGGATCTTGTTAGACATGTGATCTGAACACATTTTATGCGTGTGGAAGCATGCCAAGAAGTCTTGAGTTTGAAGAAAAAGATGAGCTCTCTGCAATTCAAATAGTAGTGAGTACTTTGTGTATCACATTGGTTCCCAGTTTTCTTCGAAGAATTGTTCCTTATTGCTGTTTTTTGTTGTTTTGGTGACATAATGACACAGTTGGGAGCTGTAATTTGCAGCATTTGCTTTCAGAACAAACCATACAGAGATGGTTTGGATATTTAGCTGTACTGTTTCAAGGTAGCTTTGACAGTGAGTTGATAATTCCCATATCCACTGAGATGCCAGTGGGAGGCTGGGCAGTTGCTGGGGACAGAACCAGAGAGGAGAGGGAGGGGTTTTAAACCTGTGGAGGATTTTGCAGCCTCCACTGGGACTCCCAGGGGATAAGAAAATCTATATGTTGCTCTGCTTTACCGAAAAATAACCTGTGAAATGTGAAGATTAGGTTAAGAGTGTTTTAAGTCAAGTTAGAAAATTGATTTAAAAATTGTAAATCTGGAAAAAAAATAAGAAGTGATTGTGTTCAGTTCCTCATCAAAAGTGTGAAACGAAAAAAGCAGCAGCACGTCTCCACATGTGAAATACTTATTTTCCTTTTTAGTCCTCTTTAGGACCAATTCAGCAAAACACTCTTAGTTTTTTTTCTCCAGTTTTGGCCCAAGCTGACTATGCCTTTCTGTCGACTCAGAAGGAAGTTAAACGTATTCCTGTGTCTTTATTCAAAACTTTGTTTAATGTGCTTTTTCTTAATTTATTTCTTTTTTCCTGGTTTGTCTTTGGGCAAACCTTTTGGTCCAGAGTATTCTGATGTTCTCTGTAATTATTTTATCACTGCATTAAAGCACTTATTTCAATGTATTTAATGATCAAATAAATTAGTATAACCCATTTTCCTTCTTTGAGCATCCTGAGGTGCACAGGTGGGTTCCAGCTAACACAGGGTGAAGCCACATGTGGGCAAATAAACATTTGTCCATGTACATTAAAATATTGTCTGGTTCTATAAACATGGGACATTGAGGTCTGTTGTTGTAACTGAAATGAACTACAGCAAAGGGAAACTGGTTTCCACCAGAGAGTTGAGAGGCATCTCATGCAGCTTTATGCAGTTTGGAGCTTGTCTTTATTTTTTAGCTGAATTCAGCCCTGAGGTTGAATGACTGGCAGCCAAATTAACATGATGGTCTCTAAAGGCTCTGAATGGGTTTCAGATCCTCTTCCGAACGATCTGTGCAGTAGTATTTATCTGGAGAACAATAGTCATGACAGTTTTGGAAAGAAAGAAAAGCACACTTTTGGTACAAGAGTTTTTCAAAATATGTATTCTGGATTTAAAATAATGTGTTTTTTTTAAGAGTAACAGGTAGTATCTGAGTAAACCTTGTCAATAACACAGAAGTTCTTTTATTGGAAAACTGGAGACAAGTGAATCATGGTGCTTATAATATCATACCTTGTAGCTGAATGGGCATAGAAAGGGAATTCGTTTGTATCTGGAGAGGCACCAATCATCCCTTCCCTGTGCACTCATCCTGAGCCGGGCAGGGAGCAGAGGTGGCTCTTGGAAACTCTTGCTCTGGGCTTGGCATTGACTGGCTGATGTATTGCCTGTAGATCTGCCATTTAATTCTGTTTAACCAGCTTGTTATCAGTAGAAGGCAGCAGGAATTGGGACTTCAGCCTGCAGACTGATGTGCCAGTTGTGTGTGGGCTTTTCTGAACCTGCCACAGTGAGAAGTTCACTGCAGTTCAAGTCCCAAATGTTTAATGAGATGTAAGTAGGTGATATTATCTGGTGTTTTAGATAATACTCAAGCTGCAGGAGGAATTAAGGGAAAGGACAGGTTGTTGCTGTTGAGGACAGAGGGATTGGTGAGGGGATGCAGCTGCACCCGAGTGGGGTGGGTACCTCACCCTGCCGGCATTGCTGTGTGACTTGGATCCAGTGCCTGGGAAAGTGGCACATAACAGCAAACTGCAAGAGTGACACAACTGTGATTCTCTGCCTCCCAGGGATTTGTGAGAATACATCTGTTGATGGTGATGAGATGCTTACGGATAGAGGGCCAAACAAGGCTCTTCAGACAGTGAAGTGGAAAGGGGCTGGGAGCAGGGCCTGGAAAGTGATTTTTTTTTTTTTTTTTTTAAAGGAGCTGAAATTTGCATATAGGGAGTTTGTACCCACACAGTGAGCCCAAAATCACTGCCTATTTCACCTGCCTAAATTTTTCCTGCAAACAGCTTCTTCAGCACTCCCCTGTGTCTCAGGGTAAAATCAAGTGCTGAAGTTTGCCCCCCGCCTCGTGCTGATGCTCATTCCTCCACCCGCCGCCTCGGCCGAGCAGAGGAGCCAATCTTTCTCTGTGAGAAATCTGAGTGTTAATAATTTCTGGCAAGTGTTGTGCTGAAGCAGACAATTTTGTTACGCCAGCCAGGCATGTTGGGGAGTTACACTGGACAGAGCAAGGAAAACACTTCATTCATGTTTGAATTCCTTGCCTCTCCGCAGCCTCCCGGAGCAGTGGTGTGAGCCAGGGCAGATCCATTTCACATGGCTGCTTTCCCCTGGAAATGCCTCCAGTGATGGTCTGGCATGCAATGGTGGCTGCTTATTTCCATGACAATAACCCCTGGGTTGGCATTTAATTTTTTTTAATTTTTCCTCCTTTTTTAAAGCTGATAATCTTGACTCGTGATGGTGTATCTGGTCCCTTAATATCACTAGGTCGATGGGAAGTGTGGGTCAGGTATATTCAACTCGGTGTATTGAACATGTTTTTTTGCTAAGTATAAGCCTGGTTAGTTATTTTTTATTGGTTTTATTTGAAATTAGACCTTCTCTTTACCCCCCCGCCCCCAGTATCTCTAACTGTTGTTTTCCTCCAAAACATTTTTAAGCTGTTTTGCAAATGAATGTTAGAAACTGGATTGGGAAAAAAAGACTTAATGATAAGGGAAAAGTGTTGACTGTGCTTTCAGTATTCTTTTCTATTTAAGTCACTGGGGAAAAGAAAAGCGAGGTGGGCTAAAACTTCCATCATTTTCTTGTGATATTTTTCACTTTAGAAAAAATGAGTGCTTTATAACTAAGTCTCACTTGGAATTCCTAGTGCTTGCCTGATTCCCAGGGGGATTGCTTGAGTGTGGTTGTCCATGCCACATGAGGATCTCTCTTCCCTGACAGACATGAGATGTGTGAGAAATTAGTATCTGTGCCATGAGAATATCATTAACTATGCTGCTTGAATCTAGGAAGACCTTTTTATATTCTTTGGGGATGGCATCTTAGAGATCTACCCTATTGATTCACCTCTTAAGTCTAAGCTACTCTGGGGTCAGCATCTATGTGTGGGCTCTGGGATAACGAGCTGCTGTATCCCACTTAATCCACAGTAGCTGCCCAAGGGTAAATACGAGGTAGCTCAAGGCGGCTTAACTTCGGTTTATGAGAATATTTGTAATCACAAATACATTTTTAATATCAAGTTTTTCTAGGCCAACTAGCTTCAAGTTTATGGTACTGTTTTAGATCTCCATTGCATTGTGTAAGTAGGATATAAACACCAAATCAAGTGTCTTTTAGTATGTGTGTTCCCAATGCAAAGGATATTTTTGTGACAGATACTCTTAAAAGTTGTTGAAAGCAGTGCAATAGTTCTGTTTTTAAAATATAACACATTTGTTGCAAGAAGAGATTAACATAGTGCTTTTTAACACTGTGTAAATATTTGTATATAAATAGTATAATCCTTTTAAACAAATAATTCAGGGAACTAGATTTTCTTTGTGCAAAGATTGTGCATGTAATAGTTTTCACCTACCAGTTTAGCAGTGCATTCAGATTGTAATTTTATTTGCAAGGTGCTCTATTGTATAAGGAACAATGGAGGAGGAAGCAGCCAGCACTGCTCACTACATGAAAACAACAGTTTAAACACTCTCAGGTATTTTGCTAGTGACACTTTCCCTGTCTTCCCTTTCTCCTTCTAATGAATCCCTGATGGATATTGTTGCCCAGTTTGCAGAAGGACAGTGTGTGGCAGTTCACACTTTACAAAGTGGTTTCTAATGAAGTTAGAAAAGCTGTGAGATCAAATTTCACTAAGGAAATTAATATTATTTCACAGCTAAATTAATTTCTTTTAAGAATAATGAGATGTCTAGATGCTTTGCACTCTAAAATTGATGCCCTTCAGAAATCTAGAATGAAATAGCATTTGTGCTTAATGATAGTTAATTTTTATTTATCTCTTTTTATTTAGAACAAGTGAAAGTGACATGTTGCTGTATTATTTCCAGATTGCTGCACTGTTCTTACAAGGTGGGAGGGTGCTTCGTGTTTCCCCTGGCAGTTCTGAATAACCATTGTTAATGACTTAAATTAGAAACAAATTTTCCTAAGCGTCCATGGAAGTAAATCTGTGCAACAGAGGCACTTTTTTGAGAGCAGGATCCAGTTTCCTGCACAAAGTTTCTCTGTGCCCAAGCTGGATAATACAAGTGATTGATGTCTGAGCTGAGTCGTTCGGGTTTTTTAATTCTCCTCCTCCCTATAATTTCCTCTTGCTCTCACCTTATGTCATATGAGATGGTAGCAAAACAGCTGTCCTGGGATCTAATACGAGATATTTTGTCAGCATATGGTGGTAGTGTTAGCTTGGGGTGTGCTTTGAATACCAATAGCTTTTGCTGCTGCTGTGAGATACAGGTGGTGGGATGACTGCCGGGCAAACACCGAGTGCTGCTTGAGAGAGGCACAGTGGAGCGTATCCCAAAGGCAAAATCCAGCTGCCAGGATGTTTCTTCTATTCTAAACAAAGCTGATTTCTTAAATTTATTAATCTGCGTTTTGCTGGTGTTAAAGAACGGCTGTTAATGCCGAAAATCAGATCTGTAACGTTACCTTTGGAACAATTCACATCCTGAAAATGAAGTGTGAGCTGGAGCTGATTGGTAGATGAAAGCCCAGCAGTGTCTGGGCTGGTGAGAGGCAGAGAAGCCAACGGCAGAGACAGCAGGACACGCACAGAGACAAACACAGCTCTCGTCAACTGGTTGCAAATGAAGTGGGTTATTGTTTAGTTAGCGAGTCCCACGGCACTGCTGTGGTGCTTCTTCTGAAATCCCAGTGCCTGGCATAATAATGCATCTGTTTGAGGTGTAGAAAGAATTTACATGAATATCCAAACGAAACAACTCTTTGGAGAGCATTTAAATGGGGAAAAAATAAAGAAGAGTATTTGAATCGGGACATGAATGAGAGTTAGTAAGGAAGGGACAAAAGGTTGGAGGAGCTCAAAGGGATGACACGTAAAGATTTCAATAAAGCCCTGAATTTTTTTGTTTTGTTTTGTTTTTCTATTATTCAAAGACCCCAGTTTTGACCAGTGAAGAGCTCAGTTGTAGGTAATTGGAGCCCACAGTTATTGGCACACTCAGTGATTCACCTGTCTGGGAGGGGCAGAAACAGGTACGTGCAATCAGATCTCCCCACGCAGCCTGAACGGCTCCAGTGCTGCTCTTCTGGGGCTCTGACATGAAAGCTGCTTCATTTCCTTACAAGATTTAAATGCTACCTTCAGATACACGTGTGGCTTTTTGCTGAAGTTCCTGCTTCTGCAGTTTTGAGGTAGTAGAAGTCCGCATAGATTTGTTACCTTCAGTGGTGTGATGTAATTAACAGCAGCTGAGATCCAGCCCTTAAGGGATTCTTAAAATTTTAAGCTAATTTGAGTATAACTTTCAAGCCAGTGGCAGATAAAATTAAATTCCTGCTTTAGGAATGTGGAATGGCTCTTTTTTTGTTCATCTTGTTCCCGTATTCTTGTAATCCAGTTGTGCATGAGTTGGCATATCAGAATGAATCCCACAGTGTTGATTGTTTCTGCAAAGGGATACTGTATGTTGACTAAGAAAATACTGAATTATTAAGTAGTTTTTTAAATATGTTGCCTGTCAGAATAAAATTAATGAGGTGGAAGATGCAATTGTTACACTGGGGTTAAGACCTGACATTTGTGGATGGAATTAAAATTACTTTTATGTAGAACAACAGCATGAGTCTATGAAATGTTTCTGTTCTATAAAACCCTTGCTGAAGTCACCAGAATTGATGTTCTGTTGTATGGGAATGCTTTGTTACCTTGCACTGAGTTTTTTCACCAGCAAGAACCTAAATTTTATCTAAAGCATGATGTTCAGAGACGTTTTCTGATTTCTAAAGGCAAGGCCATGAAAGACTATTTTATTTTTTTATATTATTTGAAAGATGGGGACAAGTAATCTTCGATAAAAGGCATTGTGTTAGAGGCTACTGATGATATTGGGAGTGGAAGCTTTCATCATAAGATATCTGGCTCTAATGAGCAAAATCAAGCTTGTCACTGGCCATTAAGACTCTGGATGCCTTTTAGTGCCTTCTGGAATTGCCATTTTGTTGGTCATATATTCTGTGGTGCCTCGGGACTGTTACTCATTTGCTCACATTAGTGCACAATTTCCATTCTGCTTATCCTTTAGCCTTATTTAGAAACATCACATTGTTAATGAGATTGCCTGGCAAGATGGTATGTGGTGTTTGGAACTGCTCCTGGTTCTACTGGGAATCCTGGCTGCCTGGCAGAGGCATTGCTGTACAAAACAGACAGGAGATTAACCAGAATTAATTTACTTGCAAGGCTTGAGGTGAAGAAGAAAGTTTTCTTTAGATCAAAAGAAAGAGCTGTTTTCAGGTTTCCTTTTGTTTTCCTTTTCTGCCTAGGACCTGCTGTCTTCTGGGACCATTTGGGCATTTTCACGTGACTTCATCCTTCTGCTGATCTCTGTCTCCTTCATGGGGCCCTTTCTGGTTCAGGCAGGGGTCCTGGGTGCTCATTTTCAGTGTGCCACTGGGAGCATTGTGTAGTTGGGAATCGGTGGAGCTGGTGGTGGCTGTTGTGGGATGGCACAACGAGCATCCCTGCTCCACAGGGGCCAGCACTGCTGGTTCCAGGCTCAGCCCACTGGAGCTTTGCATTCCAGCCACTACCCCTCAGCTCAGGGAGCTCACAACCGACAGCTCCGTTATTTTACAAGCATGACTCTCCCCTATCCCCTTGCCAGGATACTTTATGTACTGGTGTAATTATATCAAAGTATAGATATTTGATGGTAGGGAATAGCATCTGTAAATTCTCATTTGTTTGATGACAGAATGTTGGAAAGGCCTGACAGTGCCATGCTAATCACTGTATATATTTAATAAAAGTGTTTGTGTGGTGTCAACTGAACATTAAAATCATATTATTAAATATGGATCAGTGCAAGCTGCTAACTGCTTTTTATCAATTTATATAAACATGACGCATCACGTAATTGTATTAAATTTCAGTAAAGTTAACAATTAATCCTCATTTAATTAAAACTGCAATTTTGACAACCTGTCGTTCAGTGACTGCTGTAGACTCTTTGAAGCAAACCAAATGCTTGTGATTAATCAGTTAATTTATTTATTTTCACTGCTTTTTGAGAGGATATGTTTCAAGGAAGCACCTTATAAGGCAGAAGCTGTGTAAATCATTTAAAGTGTGTGTGTAATTAAATATTGCCCCGACCAACTGATCTGGCTTTGAAAGCTTTGTGCTGCATTACAAGTACACAAGTGTCTTTAGTTTTATTCTCTGAAACTTGTTGTTCCCAGAGACTGTATGGTAAACAAACCCATTCCTACTGCTTAGGGAGTAAGTGCAGAGCTACAGAATAGAAGAAAGCTTTATTAATCCCACCTCTGGTCCTTCAGCCTCATTGATTTTTGACATGGCTACTGGAAAACCATTGGCTTTTTCTTAATTCACTATTCCTTCAGCTTTTTTTTTTTTTTTTTTAAAGAAACTATGGCTGAAACTCTATGGGAGGAATTTAGTGAACATTAAAGAAACCGTAATTTAAATTATGGAAGAAAGGTAATAAATCACTGTGTTTGGTACTTCATCTCTTTTAGAGGCCTTTTTCCATGTTGACAGAATTAAAATATTAATTTGGTTTTCAATTATTCTCTTTCAGCTGCACTTTATGTTTCTGCCTTAGGTTTTTATAGATTTTGTCACTTTAAAAAATGTACTACTAAGGGCAGGGTTTTAATTATCTGATTTCCTTTTCCATTTAAACTTCCAGACTGATTTTCATCTAAAGATCGTATCTACCATGCATTTGATTATTGGATGTAGATCAATCACGTGGAGATATTTGTATCATCTGTCTCATATGTTGGAAAATGACATTCAGAAATTAGTATCTGCTGCTCCTCATTTGGAGTTATCCCATTTGGATGCAGATCCTCCCTGAATTCCCCACTGCTCCGTGGTGATGGAGATGGGCTGGGAAGGAGTAGTAGTTTTAGGCAAAATTAATTCCGTTCAGCTTCACAACAATTACATAGGATAAAGTATTTCTAGATCTTAAATCTCCAAAAATAAAAGCACGTGCCAAAGTCATAACTCACTGTGGTAAGACATGGATGGTCTTAAGAAAGGAAGCAGGATTATCCTTCCCAAAGGCCTTGCCCAAGGAGTTCCTCAGGCAATACACCCTTGCTTTGTTTCCTTGTCAACTGTACAATCCCTACATTTCCAGCAACTCAGAAAAGCAACAAAGGAGCCCCTTTGGTAGGGTCTTGCACAGCCACGAGTAGTCTCTTGCTCCGTAGAAACTGGACATCTCTGCAGGGGATGCCACTTTTAGTCTTCCCAACAAATAAATTATTCCTTGAAAACTAGGTGTTTTCAATCACTAAAGAAGTCGAGTTCTTCTCTGTGGCAGACAAATGGGATGTCTCCACGAAGGACTTGCCCCTGCAGCATCTGCTGCAATGTGGTGGTTGATTAATTGTCTTCACATTCTGTGTTGGTTTATGCTGTTTTAATGGGTTGTAAGACTTTTTGTTCCAGAATAAATGGAAAATGAAACACTGCCAGTTGCATGTGATGTGACGGTTGTTGGTGAACTTGCAGCTGTTGCATCTGATGTCAGAGGCCAGCACAGTCTGTGGAGGTGGAAGATGGGTGGGAAGGAGGTGAGATACAGGATAATGACATCATTTTTAGCTTAATGAAATACACTGGCTGTAAAGAGTTCAGTCACTGCCAGGCTGCTCTGCTTTGGAGGATCCTGTGTGCCCAGGATGCACTCCCAGGATCTGAAATACAGACTTGGCTTCTGTGTCCCTGATGCTAATTCCATATGTAATGAAAACTTCTTAATTAGTCCTGTTCCACAGGAGCACTTACGCTCTACTTAGGCAATAAATTTTCTGTAAGTAAAAGTGTAGTACAATAATTGTGTTGCATGATGGGCGTGTTTAGATAACCCTCCTATTATTTTAGGAAGTGCAGTACTTCAAAGAAAACTTATCCCAAGGTGTCTCTTAAACTTTTCTTTTGTGTTACCCTCTGGATTACTCTCCTATCTCCTTCCTTTGATATGTTAATCCAGTAGTTTTTTCTTACCAGGGCTCACTGCTCCGGCTTTTTTTTTTTTTTTTACTGTAATTTAATTTTGTGGAGAGTTAATGCTTATCAGTTTTGTTTTACTATTTGATAATTTCTGTGACCATTTTTATTCTTCAAAATGAAAGTATATATACTGTTTTGACTGACTTTTGTGTTTACTAGTCCATTATGTTACTTTTTTTTTAACAGTTCCTCTTTATTCTTTCTGAAACAGCAGCACTGTTTTTTTTCACTTGGTTTGAGTTTGAGCTGTTTGGATCTTATGATGCTTCAACATAATTAAGGATCTCCTGACTCCAGAAGGTTTTGACAGGCTCTCCTCTAGGCACATACTTGCTAACTTTTTGAAACTTTACCCAAGATTAGTCAAATCTACCCCCAGTTCTTGAAAACTTGACTCTTCTGGGAAACAAATGCTTGTTGGATTTGAAGCATGGTCACAAATTAAGACTTTAGCATGAGGTGCTTCTACTTCTTAGCCAAAATCTTCACCTGTCAGATTTCACCAAAACTTGTGCAGCATATGAGATCTGACTTGTTTTTCATCAGCTATACAACAAATGGTAATGAATTAATTTACAACTCATTATTTAAGCCCTTTGAGCAATAGCTTTAAATATCCACCTACTGTTGTCTCAAACATTAAGTATGCAACTCTGCCACCCGCGCACAGTCCGGATGATGCAGATTCTGCAGGGCTGTGGTTGCCTCGTACTGAATTGTAAAAATCTAATTCTTTATCGCTTTCTTACTCAGCATAATGCTGATAAACCAGATTTGTTGTTTGTGCATCAGATTTAGCAAAAGTCGCATGGTTTAGCAGGAGCTTAATTATATTTACTGACAAGCTCAGTCAGCTCTTTCAGTGCTTTTTTCCACTCATGGCAGTGCAGAAACATGGTGGCAGTGCAGCTGAAAATATCCCTGCTCAGTTCCTTCCTAGCAGACAATGTGCCCTTATAATTACGATGGTGCCAATGCACTAATATAATAAAGCTTTAGTCACCAAAGAAGAGAGGAGGAGGGAAAGCCCAGTTTTAGAAGTTCACTGACATGTGGCCTTTCCTGTCACTGCAATGATCTCAGTGAGGTGCTGCTGTCTGGGGACTCGGAGGGTTTGTGTAGTCACAGTGGAGACTGAAGTGTAGCACATTAAATCACCTTTAGTGGATACCAGTGCCAGTCTGTCCATCAGCATGGAGTCTCCTCCCTTGGCTCTCTCCAGGTTTGCTTTCATGGTGTTGGTGGCATTTACCTTGCTCTGTATTATTTTACTGATTTTCATCTTTACTGTGAGGGTGGTGAGGCCCTGGCACAGGTTGCCCAGAGAAGCTGTGGCTGCCCCATCCCTGGAAGTACCCAAGGCCAGGTTGGACAGGGCTTGGAGCAACCTGGTCTAGTGAAAGGTGTCCCTGCCCATAGAAGGGGGCTTGGAACTCACTGATCTTTAAGGTCGGTCCTTTGCAACTCAAACCATTCTGGGATTCTGTGGTTCTGTAATACTGATGTATTTAACAATACTTTCCAGCTTGTTAGAACTGCACTGTGTCTTTGCCTCTGGGCACTTGAATAGCAATTAACAGTATCAGTATATAATGAGGTACTCTATATAGGTTGAAAGAGAAAGTCCTTCTTTTCCACTTATGTGTCTAAATAACATCAAATGAAATTCAAACCTCTTGGGTTACTGTTTTTTCCCCCCCTACTCTTGTGCTTTGTCTTGGAGTGAGCGAATCTTGGTGTCCAGGGATTATCACTCATGCTGATGGAATTGGGTGTCTGTGATGCGTCAGTGCAGAAATTCTCCACTGCATATCTCTTTGTAAAGCTGGCTCACCATCAGAAACCAAAGCTGGACAAGCCCTGAGCTTTGGGAATATCTTGCCCTTGCTGAACCACATGTTTTTGGCTGGAGCTAGCTCCAGGAGC
This sequence comes from Myiozetetes cayanensis, assembly GCF_022539395.1. NCBI lineage: Eukaryota > Metazoa > Chordata > Aves > Passeriformes > Tyrannidae > Myiozetetes > Myiozetetes cayanensis. Next base: position 9,224,086 of record NW_026087378.1, on the reverse strand, counting down.
CAGCTGTATTCAAAGGTAGGGAAAGCTTGCATCTGGAGATGGATTTTGAATCTTATCTATGCTTGATTTTTTCCCCAACTAGTACAGCTATCCTGTACTACTGTGCAGTTGCTCTGACAGGCAAGACAGAGATTTTGTAGTTAGGAGCCTTCCATCATATGGTGTCCCTGCTGCGTTTCATCGCCAGCTGTCTTCCCGGGACTGAGGAAGCTTTGCCTTTACCATGCTTCACACAGCATTAAACTGTGTAGAAAAGGCTAAATACTGTAGGCCAGATGCTGCTTTCCCTTTGCCTTTTATCAGCCTAGAGAGTAATTTCACTCCTGGGATGGCTCTTTGCTCGTGTTAACTGGTGCATGACTGCAAGAGGCTCCCGTTCCTCCTTGGTCCTCCTGGTCCTCTGGCACAGGTAGGAGTGTTGCAGAGGATTGTTCCCACTGTGTGCTGACTGTGTGGGACCACCTTTCCCTTTTAATTTTGATATCTTTTGATGGACTTCATTCCAGTTGCATCACGAGGGCAGGCAGAATATATATCGTATTTTTTCTTTTATTTTTCTTCTTTTAATAATTTTTTTAAGAAATCCTTAAAACAAGAATGACAGTGGTATCTTTTATCATCAGCATGTACTGAGACTGGAGCTAACCTCTCTAGTTAATTATCTAATAAAACTGAAGTTTTCTGCAGTGTCCACAACACCAAGAGGCATTCTTTGAAGTTGAACTCGTCCTCCCCATTTCCTTCTCCATTTCTATTTGGAGTTACTCCTTACCCACTTTTATCCTGCGAGGGAGGAATTTTTGAGCCTGAAATGAAGAAGCAACCCCTAAGGGGACTTTAATACAGAGAGGTTACAACTCAGACAATAATTTGGGTCAATTTAAATGGCATGTGGGTGTGGGTTTAAATAAATAGCTTTAACCTTTAGCTTACTGATGGAACTGAAAATAGATACAGGGTTGGGCACACTGGAAGAAATGTGCCATTGCTGCCAGCATTACTTTGAATAAATAAATCTCTCTTCAGGGCTGTCAAACCACCACCTTTGTCAGTAAGAAGTAATAACATATTTTTCTCTTTTTCTTTTTTTAACCAACAGCCAAGTCTAAAAAAAGCTCTTACCCTTTCTTTGTGTGTGTTTTTCTTTTCACAGACCTGTACTTTGCAGTTCTCTTTCATCAACCGGACTTTTAATAACATTCATAGTCTTTGTCATTATTTAATTGCCCAGTTACACCTGCATGTAGACTTTCCCTAACCAGTTATATTCTAAAGGCAAGAATTAGGGCACATGTTGATCTTTATTCAGTGTTTGCCATGTTTCAGCCAGGAACTCTGTGAACTGCTTTTTTCCCCCCACCTATTATTTGTGGCTCAAGGGTTAGAGGACAGATTATGGAATTATTTGCTTAGTTTAAAGGCCAGAACATGATGGACGTGCTCTAGCTTAGTAATAGTCTTCTGTAGTCTGAACTCTATCACCACTGTTGCCTAGACAGTAGATGAGGATTAGGTATGAGCTCCTGCACTTTGCATCTACAGGAGGAGAGTAAAATTACCAGCAGAACTCTATAACTTGCAAACAAACATGGACCTAGTGAAGAAATATAAACTTCTTCATTAGTTTAAGCTCCTACCAATATGAAAATCTCATCCAGAGTATTGCACTGAGAAGTACGTATGTGGCAGCTGCTCAAACTTGTTCACGAAGAGTTGATTTAAAATCAAAATTTGCAGTTAGTTGGTAGGAGGGAAAGAGCAAGTTGTTCCTTTTCTGAGGTGACTTAAAAACCCTTTTTGAAAATCAAATAAAACAGAGAAATGCACAAAGCAAATGTTACGGGGTAATTCTGTTAATATATCAAAGCATATTTTGGCACTAAATAGCAGCATTGTAAAGGTTTGTTGCATCCTGCAGCCCTAACCCAGTCAAGCAGCTGAGTACCCTCGCTCTTCAAAGCTGGAGCTGTGTTTTCTTTGCAAAGGCCAGTACCATTAACAGCAGTACATGTCTCCCACCCTTAGTAATGATGGAGCCCAGCACCACGGGAATTGCCTCGATAAATAAGATGCTGATAAAGGACTACCAACTTAAGATCTTGTAAAGGCAGTGAGATTTCTTGGTGGAGTGCAAAGCTATTTTCAGCTGCTGATTTTCTCCTGTAGCATAAATGTAGGCATGATAAAATATGCAGATAATGTTTCATAGTAACCATCTGATAGCTAATAATGGCAAAGAAAAATAGAGTCGTAAGTTTGGTGTGGGCTGCAGTTTTAGTGCCATTTCCTTCTGCAGGTTGTTACTACTGGCTGTACCTGCTGAGTAGCAGATACATAATTACAAAGCATGCCAAGGACAAATAAATGCATTTTCACCTTTTATGCCTGCATAGATTGTTACCCCCTTACAAACAGGTTGCAGCCTTATGTTCTGTAAAACACACTGCAGTGTCGACCCCACGTAACTGCGTCACACCGTGACAGGATGAGGCTCTGTGGGAAGATGTTTTGGCATACATTTCCATAATGAAACACCTTAAATTTGCTTATGCAAAAACAGATTGGCGGTGATTCACTAATGTGTGAGTGTGGTTTTGCAAGGAACCTTTTAGAAGAGCAGCACACTGGTCATGATCCTGTGATATTTTGTGGGTGTGGGGGGAGCTGTGGAGTTGCCAAGGCTGGAGGACAAACTGTGACAAGGTGCCATTAGGGACAAAAACTCAAGAGCTGAAGTCCAAAGGGTTGGACCTGATTTCACAGCACTGAGACCATTCAACATGCAATAGTAAGGACTGAAAGGGAGATGCTTGAGAGAGGTAGAGAAATTCTTCCTTTTCAGGTTATCTAGTGGATCAAGATGAGGAAGAAAATACCCCAGATGGTTCAATAGTTGTGCAACTGTTTGCAAAGGTTTGTCAAACCCTTCCCTGAAGCATCTGCTTTTGCTACTCTCTGAATCGAGTTTATGGTCTAAACAGAGCACTTGTGATCTGCTGTGGCAAATTACAAATTCTAAATATCATATAGCATAATTCATAAGGACACGGTGATATCCTCTTTAAGGTGTTTCACTTCTGGGCCCTGGGCATTTTTGTAGTTTTACTTGCATCCCTTTGAGACTTCTATGCTGCCTGTCAGTGGAGTATTCAAGGATCTATACAACTAAGGAATACTGGCTACAGCGAGCTCTGAGGCCAGTCAGTGTGTTCTCTTCATCTGTAATTCTTGTATTAAAAATGGTCACAGTCTGTGTTCTCTTGGTAACAGCAATATTAAACGTGCCCCTACATCTGTGTGCACGTGTACCTGTGTGTACCTGCAGGGAACAGTCTGCTGCCTGTGTGCACAGATGGAGGGCAGTTTGTCTGATACATGACATGGGCAAGTGTGAATTTTCAGTTGTCTGTGGAAAATATCAGTGCATGTGTCTTGTGTGTGTGGCTGCAATGAGTTAGCAGAAAGGTGATATTTCAGAATGCCCTCAGGGGGAGTGGTGCACCCTGCAGTGACAAAACCTGTCCTGGCTACACCACCTGATGTGCAGAAATCATCAACCACTTGCCCTCCGACACTGAGAGCTGGGTTGGGATGGGAAGGGTAAATCTGGGGGGAGGAGATGTTGGTTATTCATGTAACTATTTGTGTTAAGTAAGCACTTTCTTCCTTTTGATTTTTTTAGATACCCTAATTATGAATACAGTCTTGACAAGGATGATAAAGGGCCTCAGGGGTTATAAAACAGGAGGTGAGGTTAAGAAAATTATGTTTATATTCATTAGAATAGAAGAGATTAAGAGGGGTCGTGACCAAGGTGTACAGAATCCAAAAGGTATTGAAGGAAACATGATGCCACCAGAATATTCAAGAGAGAAACTGTGAAGATGGGGTAAGTAGAGGGCAGCTGAAATTTTGATTGGAATTGGTTGTGGGACATTTTTGCAAGGGTGTTGCTCTTGGTAAGGAAAATAATTTGTGCTGATCAGTGGGCTATAGAGAGTCAACTTAGGACACAGATACACTGATGGCCAGAAGTACAGGATATAACATGTATCTTCTTTTTAAAGTATCTGAGCAGGTTGGGTTTGGGCACAGGGTACTGTGCAGATAATTTCGGGGCAGTAGCACAGCAAAGAAACAAGACCTCTGATTAATTCTTTATCCTCTGTGCCCATGCTTCCCACTGCCAGGACAGGACTAGGAGCTTTTCAGTAATCTGTAGTGGTACAAACCTGACAAAGCAAAGATGTGTGGCCAAGAACACCACCAGTTGTGCAGGTACACAGGCTAAAATCAGAAGGACCTAGAGGCAAAGTCAGAGCTAAAAAGGGTTTTGAAATTACTTACAAAAGCACTGGAAGTAAGAGGAAGGGAAAAGTCCATCAGGAAGAAAGGGAAGCAAATAAATGGACTAGACAGAAAGACAGAAATACCAAATGCCATTATTTTGTGCTGCTCTTCACAGAAAGGTTAATAACTGTGTCAGATCAGTAACAGCATTCCCTTTAACAAGGGGTTACGAGCAAAAGCAAGAACAAGATAAGGAGTATTTAGGTAAGTGTGATATATTTGGGTCAATGTGGCCTTATAAAATGTACCCACCAAATTATTTACAACTCTCAGAAGCTTATGGAGAATAGGGCAATTGTCAGAATTCCAGAATAAGGCAAACATAGTAGCTGTCATCCAGGAGGACACTACAAGGGAAACAGAGGTTTTTATTACCCAGAAAGATACAGAGCAAATTATTGAACTGACCTCTGAGCACATACCTCTGAGCAGCACATAATAATTGACATGCTTTAAGCTCAAACTAACCTGATTTCCTTTTCTGTTTGTTTGACTAATACAGAAGAGAGGAGGAAAACAGAAGCGCTTTGGAGCCAGGAGTCTGATGCTTGTGTAAGCACCATGTTCTCATATCTGAGAGAAAGCTGAGCTCAGACTTGTGGCTGTCAAAATCTTTGATCAGTAGATCTCTTTTAGCAGACCTGCATATTCCCAGGTAGCAAGGATTTCACTGCCCAAAAACTAGCACTGGCTATACACCTGGCTTTAATGAAATCTAAGAGCAATTTATTAGTATTTAACTCAAATGTTATTGGACATTTTAGCCATGGCGTGTGGGAAATAATTAATAATTTTGATTAGTTGTTTGAATGAGGGATCAGAAAGTACATTTCCCAAGTGTGGATGAGCCCCAGTCATTAAAAATCAAACCCAATTGCATGTAGAGAATTGCTGTATAGGGACCACTGATTCAGGAGAGCTCAGGGGATGTTGCTGTGGACCCTGAACTGGGGCGTGTCGAGCAGAAGCTGCAGTGACCTGGTGTTCCCACACGATGCAGACAACACTGGAGGGAAGCAACAAACCCAGGACTAGTACCACTAATGTTAGTCTGGGGTCTGTTGTGCTGAGAAAATGCTGCAGCTTTACTGAAGAGAGGTAACATGGGAAGATCTGACAGACAGTACTGGCACACTGGGAACTATTTCAGAGCAGATGCTTAAAACTGAGTTATGACTTCTTGCTGCCAGACTCAAAGGTGTGCAAGCAGGGAGAGAGTTGCCTTGATAACAGAACTAAAATTTCAGAATCTATATGATGTGGAGGGCTTTATGCACTGGTAAATCCAGTTACGGTCCTGATTTAGAAAAACAGTGAAGCATCTGCTAAACTTTTTCTGACAGGTTTTACAGGTGCTAAAAGCTCTTCCCTGAATGAATTGCTTTGCTGAATGGAGACCCAATCAAGCATATGCTTGTGTTAGGAAAAGATATATGCAGTGCATAACTTCTCTGAAGGGGGTGGGGAATATACATTAGGATATTTTTAAATGCCTATTTTTGTAAATGCTTCCTCTGAATGAAAAATGTGTATGTGGCAGTGTACTCCTCTTTGCTCTCTCTCCACCGTTGCTTTCCCCAGTGTATTTACTATGAAAGAGCTTTGCCGTGGGCAACAGCCTGTACTGCAGTGGAGTATCACATATGGAAACCTTATCTAACATCATGCAGAAGTGTGATGGGTGGGTGGAGGGTGGGAAGGTAGAGGTTAACCTTTAAAAAGTTTTCTTAAAGATAATTCTTTCTAAACACTCCTCAGGCTTTTGCATAAAGATTACAGAGTAGGCATTCCAGCAGTTTAGGCAAGCGTTGGATTTGTGCTCTGTAATAACTGTATCCATAGGGTGCTGCATTGTTGTAATCATAGTGAATGACAGTAAAATTAGGAGAACTAATAATGACCCAGCTGGAATAATTTAGCACTGTGATAACTAAACTCTAACCTAATACTCAGCGTACTGGCAGAACTATTTATGAAGCACATTGAATGTGAGAGTCTGAGGGGAATCTTCTATAGAAAACAAAGTGAAACCCTAATCACAAACAAATGCCATAGCATGTCATTAAGAGGATTAAGTGGCTTGAAATTGATGTCTAAGGCATTTTGGTTGATTGTTGCTAAAAATACCACATGCTTGACAATTATCTTCTGTTTGCCTTCCTCTCTCCTGCTAGTTGTCTGTCATACAGTATTATCCTTGTTTACCACCCCTGCCTCATACCAGGTCTTTATCTGTGAGGTTTGCTGCTTCGTGCCAGACCTGATCTGGAATTTGCAGTCTGATGTGTTGGCACTGGTTGGTGCCAAACCATAAATACCTTGATAATAGCAAGGGAGAGGCCAGGTTCAGCATACACTGGGCTGAAACCAAAATTGGACAGCACAAAACTTCTGGAGTTCAAATTAGCTTATTCTGTAGCTTTTTAAATAAAAAGACTCAGGTTTTAGTTTTAAATATTTCATACACTAGAGTTAATAAAGTTCTTAAAAATTTTAAATTTCAGTGAAGCACTGTACAAATAAATGAGTTTTATATAGACTTGAACTCATAATAGTTTTCTGGATAATTAATATTTCTGGCGGTTTGACCTTTGGACTAAGTAACAAATTTTTAAAGTTAAAAAAACTTCCTCCTCTGCCCTGCTTAGCGAATCTTTGCTATTATCTCATTGGGCTGTGCTTTGTTGAAAGAAAGAAGCTGCAGATTTAATTTAGGGAAGTCAGGTATTTCTGAGACAAAGCCCTAAAAGTGGTGTCATTGTATCTCAGTGAATGTCACTGTATACAGATCCCTTTCTGATGTGCTCAGGGTGGCAGGGACAGCCCACGGAGAAGTGAGTTGCACCAAACTCCTGGATGCATGATGACCCAAAGCATGGGATGTGGTTCCTTCCATGACTGTTTAGTGTGTGTAAATTGGTTGCAGCCCTGGGCAGAGCTGGCAGCAGGGCAAACTCCAATTCTAATTTAGATCCAAAAATTAATGGGGAGCCTTGCACTCTGTGCAAGGTGCCCCTGTTTAAGTCTGCACATGGAGCCAGAGGTAAGAGCCTTCAGGTCCAACCTGCAGCAACCTGCCGTGCAGCCCCTGTGATGTTTTGGATGTGTGTGTGGAATAGCTCCAGCTTCAACTTGATTTAACAATCTCATGTGAAAAATGAGCCCTTGTTGTTCTGGGGGCATTGAATTAAACTCGGAAAATCTGTCTTCACCGTCACAGGTTGGGTGTGGGTGTTAGTAAATTCTTCTGGCTCTTGCCACTTCTGTGTCTTGTACCCACACTGAGCTGTGTTTGTTTTGCATTTAGAGAAAATTGGCACTGAGAGATGCTGGCGTGTCTGCTCCGTTGGCAAAAGGATCAGTGTCCTGCATAATTTTAGAAAAGGCAAAGTCTGTTGTATTGTGATGGGATCTGAACATGGACAAAGAAACCCCAGGTTTTGAGCTAGAAGTTTTGAGATTTGGGTTTTTTCCCTCTTACTCTTCATCAATATAATAATAATAATAATAATAATAATAATATCAGCAACAACAGCAATAATAACTAAAACAACTGCGTGGAGTGCAACCTTGTGCATCTCATCTTCTGAGATGTTGATATTTAAAGCCAGATGATTTTTTTCCCCCAAGGCAGAGGTTCACACCTTCCACGTTGCTGGGCTGCAGACTGCAGCAGAGGAGTTGCAGGAAAAAAATTAAGGACAGCAAAGTTTTAAACTGTGGTTTAACCCATTCCTTCTCACATAAAATGAGATGCCAAATCCACTGACCTACTGCCTCTTTCTCATGGATGCCTCTGTCCTTCCTTTGCAGTATTATTACAGCATGATTGGAAGTTTAGACTGTAATCTGGACCTAACCATCCTGTTTTGAGGACACCCACGTAAATGAATATTGAACATCCTAGTTACTGTCTCCATGAGCTCTGTCTCAGGGCTGGCTCTTTTATTTGGATTATTTTGTGCACTCTGCAGGCCAGTTAGTAGGAGACCTCTGTCAAAGAGGACTTAGACCCAAGCCTGAGGAAAACTGAAGGTGACAGCAGTCCTTCCTGTCTCCTGCTGATGGACATGTTGCTGCAGCTTTTTAGCAATCCTGTCCCCTGCTGGGAAAGTCACCTATTTAAGGAACATAGGCAGGAAAGGATGGTATCTGCTTGGTGCTGGGGTTGAAAGACATTGCCAAATGGAATTAGAATTTGTGTCTAGACAGCAATGAAAATTAGCCTTTCATCATACATCAAGGTAATACACAAATTGTTCTGTAAGCATTAGTAACTTAATTGTATTACTTTGAGGATGCATACATAAATAAACATTGAATATATTTGTTATCTTGCATATGGAAATGAAGCTAAAATCTTAGTGAGGGTGGAGACTCCTCACTAATATGTCTTTCATAACAGCTCTGCTGTTCTGGCTGTGAGCTGGATTATTTTGAGTGACTGTTTCCCTTTCAGTTGATTTAACCCAGTGCAATCCTACATTCAGGGAGAGTTTAGATGACCAGGCAAGATGCAATCTTCATAAATAATTAAAGACCAGTGAAAGTTCATCATTCTGCTTAAAGGATTTTGGGTGCAGAACAGTAAAGGAACTTAGTCTGAGTCACAACTGGCATATTTATAGAGGAAAAAATAAAATCTTTTGAAAGTACTATATGTAACAGACTATAAATGAAAGAAATGTAGTTGTATATCAGAGCAGTCCATTAAACACGCACAACCTGCTGGGAGATACTTCAGTATCACTCCTGTATAAATCAGTTCATAAACTCGTTTTTAATTTTTTGGCAGACTTACGAAGCCAATTACCCTGGTAATAAATACTCGGCTTTAATGGGCAAGTAAATAATTAATGTTATTGCCTTTGTAAATTTAGCTTTTCAGTTATAAATTAACATAATTAAAATAGTAATGTTTCAGTACTCATTTAACCAACCAAATCTAAATCAAGCAATTAAACTGTAGGTTTTCCACATCAAATGAGTTGAGTTTAAAATGATACAAACTGTGGGCATAAATTTGTTTTTCATGGTCAGATTAATTACAAAAACATGAAGGAAAATATTCTGCATTGGATGTAATCAAGTATATTATTTGAACAACCATTAATATATACTTTAACTACTTTTTATTGTCCTTCCACAGTGAAATAGGAAGGGGAAAGCATCAGTCTCTGACACTGCAGTAATTGCCTGTGTATAATTGTAGTGGCCACTGTAAAATGGAAGTGACATCTCTTTGTTGTATTGATTAGATAACCACAATGCACAGTATGGATCTGAAAAGGTAAAAATTACTCTGTAGTCATTAACTTTTGTAGACTCCAGTCTGACTTAGACAGGCTGAGAATTTGATCATCCGCTTTCTTTCTATACTTATTGTTTCATATTCTTTGTGATGGGCATACGCCATCCTCCCATGTCAACCTTGAAGCTTAGTAAGCAATCAGAGCAGTAATGCTTTTCCTCATAAAAACAGATGACTGAGTGGAAATATATAACTGTTTGCACTCTGAATGCAGGTCAGAGCTGGTGAAATTCAGCCCTTTCAGTAGCTGTTCCTGAAGAGCAGAGCATGGGGCTGTAACTTTAGGTTGGCTCAAGAGTTCAGGAGGTTGCATCAAAATTTCTGAATTTGTTTGTGAGAGACAGTGAAGGGCTGTCTGAAACCATATGACTTCTGAAGCTCAGAAGCGTCAGGGACACCAGGCTATATGAACTTGGGCCTTTCTCTATTATTTTTTAACTGGGAATTTCACAAGAGCATTTCAGTTTGTCAGTCTGTGACTCTTAAAAAGACCGCTCTTTATTAGAAATGGGAAGAACCCAGAAGAAGTGACTCTAATGGTCGTGTACAGTCACACAGATAGAAAGTTGAAGTCTGCAAATTTGGGTCTGGTCAGAGAAGTCCTGAAAGCTCCTATTGAAAACCCAGAAGTGTAGACGTTTCTAGTCCTGCAGCCTCTCTGATTATAATTTATTGTGGGCTGAGCGGTCTATTTATAGCTCTTCAAAATGTTTCTAAGAGCAGCATTTTGCAATCTACCAAAGGTTTACAGATTTGTAATGAGAAGAGTTCCTCAATGCACGGGCTTGCCCACATCCAAACCTGCTCATTGACATTTCTACAAACTGTGATTTCACAGTCCTTTCATGTCCCCAGACCCCGTGGGCAAATTTATCCCTGGTAAAAGCCCGCTGAAGTCAGTGAAGTTACACCAGAAATAAATTCAAGTCAATGAATTTTATTTTAGTGGTGTTCAAACTCTTTGCAGTGCTATGCAGATAGATAGCTATAAGCTCTTTTTTGACTATCCAATTGTTTAAGCTTTAGTGGTTAAAAAAACAAAACAAAAAACCACATTTGAGCTGAATTTGTGCTAATTGGCTAAATACATGCAGAACTGCAGTATGGTTTTGACAAAGATATTATTTGGGGTTTCAGAAGGACTTTAGAAAGAGTGAAAGCACCCTAAACTTTCATGCACGGTATTTATGGGCTCATGTTTCCAGAGAGATTTTAATTGAACACAATTACTTGCTGCCATAATGAACTGTGAGTGGGAGAGTGGGGATCCAACCACCTGATGGCACAGGCTGTGGCTGTGGACCAGAAGGCCAACTTCTGGGGCTTGCAAAGGCTCCTCTTTCATTGTGGTCCTTTTTAACTTGCTTCAGCTTCCTCCAAACTCCTGAGACTTCTAGAAAGCTCCTCCCTGATGCTATGCCAGGTCCCAGCATGATCTCTTCTGTGTCCTCCTGCTCTGTCCTTTGTGTACTGCTGACTGAAATTAGAACACTTAAATGCTCTAGAGTTTTACTAGACTTTTATGCTGGTTACCAGCTCAAGTTCAGTTTATTTTTCTTCAAATATATGATCCATGTAGGAAAAATGACATTTCAGGAGTTGGTGTTTTTCAAGTGTCATTGAATTTGATATACTTTCTGGGATAATGTATCAGGTGTCTGCACTGAGAAGGTGCCTTTCTGTGTCATTCACAGGATTTGTTGACTCCTACCTTTCCCCTGGGTTGTAAGAGTGTAAAACTAGAGATGTGGGTGTGAATTCCAGAGTGACAGCACATTATATATAATTTATCCCAACTTTTTGAAGCTTGCAAAATTACTAAACTCAATTGTTTTTCCTAATACAACTAAAGTTGGGTTAAAGCATCATAGGAGAATAATGGTTTAGACTCTCAGGAAGTGCAACAGAGGTTGAAGCTATATATGGCTTTAAAAATCAAATGTTTGAAAATAATAATCTGAATTTTTAATGGAAAACCCTGCTAAGATTCTGGCTTGACAACTGACTGACAGCTGTGTGTCCTCCAGGTGCCATAGAATCCAATATACTTCTATTTTCTCTAGCATTGGGTATACCAGCTTATCCCACGAAGATAAACAATAACAGTACATAGTTAAATAACTTTAGAGATAAGTAACTTAAGCAAAGGATAAAAGGTTTGCTTAACAATGACATTTAACAATAGATGGAGGTGTATATGCATTTAGTTATTAATTTTCCAACAGAAAGTAACTTACAAGTAGCAGTAACACGAAGCAGAGTATCTCTGAACAGGGAAAGGCATTTTGACCTGTCCTAATGCAGGCCAGTCATAAAGCTCACTGATTCCAGTGAGAGTAGAGTGCAGCCAGTGCCAGAAACTCTGGGAAGTTTTATGTGAAGTGTTCAAAAGAGAGAGTGAACCAAAACAAACAAACAAAAAGTTAAAATTTTTTATTAAAAAAAGGGCAAAAGGAAGATGAATGCCTGTCTGAAGAAGATGCAGAGAAGTCAGTTTTGGGTGACAGAATACATATGCACTGAGTTCAAATGAGATTAAAGTTAATAGTGGTCAAGGTAATACCTGTGATACAGAGAAAGAGAAGTACAGTGTATAGAAAGCTTATGCTCTAATGTCCTGATCCTGTAATAGGATCCATTTCTGTACCTGTGGTAAAGAGATCCAAAGTATTTGAACCTTCTAATGATAAACAGTGTTCTTCATCCTGGAATGTACCTGAATTATAGAAATATAGAAAATATATCCTAGGGTAGTCTAAGTGCACTTGTTTTGCGTGGGTAGTTTATCTTGGGATGGCTCAAAAAATGTTTTTTTTTCACTAGTTAGTATAACATATTATGCATTGTTACACATAGTGATAAATTTTGTTTCCCTTGTGCTGGGGTTTTCATGGCACGTTCGACCTCTGACCCTGACTCGGTGAAAAGGGGATAAAGAAACAAGGGAAAAGAAAGGCACTGATTTTGCCTTACCACTCTGCCATCCTAAATTTGGAAACGAAGCTTTTTAGTGAGCTGGGAAATAAGTTAGTGCTGATGCAGTGCACTTGGGGCTGGAGGAACACGGTTCAAATTTGCAGAGAGGAAACCTGACAGAGCCAGTTACTCCCCACTCAGTGTGAAAGTAAGGCTTGTAGCCTAACTGTGGTACTAAGATGAGCGATGGGATTGTTTTCTAGTTAGATTCCCATTTTGAGTTCGAGTAAGAGGAAATCCAGTTAGTTACTGCTCTATCAGCAAAGGTTGTATCACACAGCTGCCTCTGGTACAAACCTGTCAACTCTTGTTGGGAGAAATGGGTTCATTTCTTTACTTGATTATTTTGATGATCTGACCGGTTAAGTGCAAGCTGTTTGCTATTCACGCTCTCCTAAATCTGGGAAGTGAGTTGAGCGTTGCTTTTTTCCCCTCCCCCAGAAATGTGCTTCCGACCCTTTGAAAGCATTATTTGACAAGGACATATGCACTGCAGTAACTTCATCATTGCTTTCAATTGAACTGACAGAAGAAACAATAATCTCATGAAAGAGCTTCAGTACAAGGGCAGATGTAAACGTCTGAGTCTAAGGAGCCCAAGAGATCTTATTTTATAGTCTAACCAGACTGTAGTAGTAGGAGTAATAATAATAAAAACACTTAATAGTATAATGCAGTCTTGGCAGCTGGAGAGTTAGACAGTAGCCTGCAACTTAATGCTTTTGAACTTGAGAAGTAGCTTTGGTTAAAACATGCCTGCTGAAGAAAGCAGCTTACGTTACTTGAAATTGGGCTTATTTCCACTGCACTTCTTGGGTTCATTTTCAGAAAGTATTTACCCGTGTGCAACAGCAGCAAAACTTGTGCAGTGTTGTAGCATTTTCTAAGCCAGCAATATATTAATTACACTCTTGAACCTCATAACATAATATTGATACTATTATGATGGGAATATTTCTTACAACAAGCATAATTAACCGCTTATTTCCTTTTTCCTGGATACTGTTAGTTTGTACTTGGACGACAAAAATCAGCGCTGATCTTCAGCAACATCACAGTATTCCATTATATTAATCTCAGTCAATGTATTCTTTATTTTATTATTGCCTGCATTCTTTGATTGAGTTAATTTCCCATCCCACCACCAACCTCCATCAAGTTTCTGATTGTGGATGTTATCATTTGAATTGTAGTTCTGTTTCGCTATTTGTTTTGGTGGCAGGGAAGGGGAAAAAAAAAAAAAGCCTCGAAACAGCTGAGTGCCAGTAGTGCTGGAGATTTCTGTTTTATTTATGTTTTGTACTGAGCCATCGTGAATGATGAAGCATGTCTGGGACACGGCTGTGGGCAACACTCTAAGTGTTATAGTTGGAAAGGTGCCAAAGTTGCATTGCTTCCAATTTTTTACCATTAGCCTTTCGGAAGAAGGGATTCAAAGTCTCATTTTATTCCCTCCTTCACCAGTGTCACCTTTACACTAAATTAATGTGAGATCTTTACCAGAGATGGAGCTGACAGGATGAGCTGTTGATCCCACGGCATTCTTGATGTGGCTGGAGTGGAGGAACAAACCCTATAAAATGTAGAAGCTGGCTTCCCTCAGGAACTGGGCTGTGAGGAGCCAGGGGCATCCTCTGAGATAACAGAGTACCCCTGCTTTTTCTGGTGGGATTGTGCTAAGCCATGTTGTCCTGGAGCTCAGTAGGAAACAGCAAGCTTGATCCTGAGGATATGGCAAAAAGCAGCAGTTGTTCCCTTCTCAGCTGTAAGGGGACTCATGTCCGAGACTGTAATTAGAAAATATACCTGCTAATGAATTGGTATAATCCCCTGCTGTGTGCAGTCTGCTGTGGGATCTTTTTTCCTGCACTTGCAGAGGCGGGTGACCTTGTTAAATACTTAGCAGTAAAAATGTGCTTTCCCTTGCCTGTTTCACAGCCTTTCTTCTGGCTCTACCAGTGAACCTCCTCTCTATTAGTTGAAAAATATTTACCCGAGTTTAGTTTTAGGGAAAGAGGGAATTTAGGAGACTATACATGAACAGGTTCTGTATGTATGACATCTGAATGTGTCATACACATCTACATGGATGCACACACATGTGGAATTCTGATTTCTTAAAGGCCACACTAGGAGTAAAAATAAAAGAAAATTTAATATTTAGGCAAGGAGTTACGGTTTCAATTATTTTTAAGTCATCAGCCTCTTTAAATATTTAATCTTTTCTGTGCCCAACTAATTTATTCAATTGCAGTTAGGTAGGTTGTAATTAATTTTTGATGAGACAAGCTAATAGTAATTTGAATATCTACTACACTGCAATATTTGCTTGCAAATATGTTGTTTAGCTTCTAGATAGCTCTTTTTGCCCTTGATGAAGTTGCATGTTCTCACCAATATTGTCATATGTAGACACAAGGTCCAAGCTGCAGCTTAACCTGTGTGACACACCAATATAAGGATGAGTGTGCTGGGTCAGAGAAGAGTCCAGATGGCTCCTGTCCTCACCCCAACAGTGATTAATAGCTGATGCCTAAAGACAAGTATGAAAACAAAGGTATAGCAAGGCTTCCTGTGAGAGAGCCTCCCAGCCTTCATTGATTTGTGGTCTGGAAACATCTCAAGATAGAAATGGTGTCTTCAGATTTAATATTTGATCGTGTTTGTTGCATCAAAAGTATATAGTTATTTTGTATAATTCATGCTTTCCATCCGTAAAAGACTGAGACTCCTCCAAGGGAAATATCTCTTTTTACTGGAAAAATATCTTACCTGCCTTTTCCGATTAATGAGAACATCCATATGCCAGCTTTTGTGGCTGGAAGACTGATCTGATACTACTTAACTATGTTAACTGAATGTAAAAGTCTGAAGTGGGATACTGAAAGTAATTTGCAGCTTGTCAGCAGTTCCCTCCATGTGTCTGATCAAAGACTAGTGGTGGAGCACAACTTAGAAACACCACAAAAAACTTGTGGAATTTCTCCTACATGGGGCATTTCTGTAAGTTCAGACTTGTTTCAGATAAAAACAGTGCCAGCTCCTGTAGCAGCTGCAGACTGAAATGGATGGGTTTTTATCAGGAATCGCAGAATCATAGACTGGTTTGAGTTGGAAGTGACCTTAAAGATCATGTAGTTCCAACCCCCCCCCAGCACATTTCACTATACCAGGTTTCTCCAAGCCTCATCCAACCTGGCCTTGAACACTTCCAGGGATGGGGCATCACAAGCTCTTCAAGCTGCCTGTTCTCACTCTGCAGTTCTGAGATGGTCCTGGGTGCTCTGAGCATGGGGAGCTGTTCCATCAGCCAACCATGACCCTGGGCCTTTTTTACTCACTAGAGATGCCCAAAGTCAAGGAGGTCTGAGAAGCATCTCAGGAGCTCTGTGAAGGGTTCTCCAGGTTCTTTGACTGTGAGAGGAAAACCAGTTGGACAATGACCACCAATTCAGTAGTGGCTTATGGAGTGTGAAGGTTTTTTTCTGCAAAATCATACAAGTTTGGGTAACAGAACTGGCATACCTTCTTTTTTTCTGAGCCAACACAAATTATAGTTCATGAGGGTTTTCTTGCATTAATTTTTTGTGGCCTTTTACTTTACTCTGTAGCTGACTAGGATGGTCCCTGGCCTGCCTCCCTTCTCCTGTATTTATATGATGCACACCATCAGTGTGGAGGAAGCACGTTGCATTCAGGCTGGAGCATCAGCACTTTACTGCTCACTGGAAACCTGGCCAATAATTTAATTTTAATAATGTTACCCCTTCTCTATTGTATCATGAGAGATGGGGATAGTGCATTTTGCCATGATTAAAATTGTTTTCCCATCCATGTCCACACCTCCCATTACTTCTCATCCTTCACGTTACTGCATGTCTGTAGCACTCTGCTCTTTCAGTCTGGATCAGGCAACTGCTTGGCAGCACAAAGGAAGAGGGTAGCTTTGTTTTTGTCTTCTCCAAGAGCTGGAAGTGCGTGCTCCTGTCTGTGCTGGAATTTATGGTGCTCCCAGCAGTGCAGGAAGAAGGTACAGGAACTCTTATGTGCATTCATAGCAGCGTATTAAGGCAACTTGCCAACTTCCTACCAAAGAGATTTGCCTCCAGTGAGCATTGACAAGTTATACTAAATAGAAACTTCCAAGACCATGTCTTTTCCAACCTGAGACCAGGCTCCTGCACTCAGCTTGCAAGAATGATCTAGTCCTATTACTAGTACTTCTACTACTCAACTCAGCTGATGCTGTGGTTAATGCACAAAAATGTAGTACTGATTTTCTTCGTGACTATTCTGCGTTACAATTTACGAGTTGAAATGAAAAAGTAATTGTAGCTGTGGTCTCCAGAGATAAAATCCCTTAAAAGCAGTAGAATTAGGTCTTGCTGCTGCCTGCAGATCAAACTACTGCAGCATCAGCCATTTCTATACCCATAAGTCATTCAGCAGCCATTTCAGTTGGCAGTCTGATTTTTCATGGTTAGCCCAGAAGGGGACAGGAACTGTGAAGGCCCACTTATGCCCTTCATGTCTGAGTTCAAGAGAGGCAGAAAGTCTGCAAGTGTGTACCAAGAAATGCAGGACTGGGGCCTGCCACTCTGACTCCTGTTGTGGGTGTCTCACAAGCTGTTCCACTTGCAGAGCCTTTGGGTGTGTATGTAGCATGAACCACTTATCTGGCGTCCAGCAAAGTAATTAGTGGTAAATAAAGAAAATATATTTGATTGTTCTGATCTGTGTGACCATGCTTGCTATGTGGATTTTTGGTAAAAAAAATAAAAAAAGAAAAAAAAAAGTATGTTTTTGTGCATATATATAAAGGCAATTTTATATGGTATGATTTATATGATGGTAACTTTCACTGTGCACACTTTCACGTGCTGATTACTGAAGTCTTCCTTCTTGCAAGCCCAAAGGCGAATGTGTTTTCCAGATAGGTGTAACCTGTTCATGAGTTCAGGATTTTTTGTGGAGATGTAATGATATTTTGTGGTATTTTGAGCTGCCACAGGCTTTGTCTTGTATTTCTCTTCTATTTTTTTTTTTTTTCCCTGTGTTTTTTTCCATTCCTAGGCAAAGTTAGAGCATGTTTATGGTTGCTGAGTTAATCTTAGGAAGGCATCTCTGAGCTCAGTTTAAGGACACAAACCACATAGTCGGGGTGTACCTGACCTGGGGTGGTCAGACCCTGCTCTCTCCTCAGTCCTCAGCTGTTTTGTGCTGCTGTGCCTGGTTTTGATTCACAGGTTGTGTTATCTGGGTGGGGGAAGAATGCTCCTTTGACTGTTTTCTGATATGCCAAAGATTAGGGATGAACATTTGAACTTCTCAGTGCTTCTCTGGGGCAGCACTGCTGCTGGTGATTGTCTCCATTGCTGTCTTCTCACCTGGGTGTCTGCAGTGAGGCCCCCACATTTGTGTTCAGTCCCAGATCTGATCTCCTGAAAACACTGAGCATACCTAGCAGTGACAGTGAGCTAGAAAACGTGGTGATGCTGAGCCCCCTGGGCCCAGAAAACCCCAGCACATTCGCCTGTCTTGAGAATTCCCCTGGAGGCAGAACACTGGGAACTACTGTGTGTTGGGCAGACACTCCCCACTTGCCATCTGCTGTAAGCTCCTAAGCTTTGAATTCCTTGAGTAAGAGCCATTTTAATGTGCAAAGTATTAAGACTGAGGTGATGTCTCTGCTTTTAGTATGAAAGTCCTGTTATTCTTCAGAAATGCTATTATGAATTAAAATATTCCCTATGGGAGAAGTACATTACTTACTTTTGTATTATGATATTGGACTGGAATAAAAAGCAGCTAGGCTGTCATTCATTTCCTGGTCTAGGGACACTGTAAAAGTACTGTAAAGCAAGAATAACTTTGCACCACAGTTCTTGAATTCAACGATTGCCTTCTGAAGGTGCCACACATGATGGATTGTCATAGACTTTCTGTCCTGCCTTGACATTTCATTCCTATCCAGTGTTGTCTTGTGTTCTGCTCTGAATCTGCCAAACAACTGACCCTAGAATTAAATGGCACATCTTCTTCTCTTCCCTTTTTCTGAGCAGCGTGTTCTGCAGCTGAGGCTCTGAAATACTGGAGGACACCTCATCTTCCTCAGGGACACGGACAAGGGAGAGCTGGAGCCTCTGGGGGGCTTGGAAAGGAATTGCAGTTGGTGGTGGTCGCCTGAGGAGCTTACCTTCACACCAATGTTGCTCTGAAACAAGTTGTGTCCAACATTCAGGTTTGGTAAGGTATGTATTTTTTTCCCCTACTTTTTTTTATTTTATTTTATTTTTGTTCTTTTCTGAATGAGTGTGTATGCGGAAAACAGAACATTAGCAGCCTTTGTGTTTGTTGCTGTATACACGCCATGCTTGTGCTGCATCTGTAAATAACCTTTGCTCTCCCTGGATTTGGGAAGTGTTCATCAAGATTGAAGTGTTTTTATAGTCTTGGGCTTGAGGGGCTGCGTGTTTATATCAAGTGCCCTATTGAACAAAATGCTTGCTGATGGCTGTGTGTTTCTGCTGGTGGTGTATACTTGGTGATAGGCATCCACCTTTTGAAAGTCCTACTTGCTGTGTTTCACTAACATCCGCAGTTCTGAGGGCCAGAGATGCGAAAAAATAAAATGAAGTAGCCCATTTGTAATTCAGCCCTTCAGTGCTTTCCTTTGTGCTTTGCATATTCTTGTTGTTTGCCAGGGATGGAGATACCACTACCAATTCCTTGTATAATCGTATGGTCCCTTTTTTGTGGAGCACTTAAAATTTTTGCCAGTGGGAAGGTTTTCATATCCACCCAAACGTTTTCTTGGTTATGCTGGAACTGTAGCAAGGCAATATGCCACTATCTTTTAACAATAAATTGAAGGCCAGGACTTTGGGAATGTATTGTTGCTGAAGATGGTGCTATAAAAGCTTTAGGGTAATGCAGTCTCTGGTTCCACAGCTTCTTTTTTCTAGGTCAAGTTATTTCTGTGGAGGCAAAGTTTCCTGATTAAAAAAAGAACAAAAAAAACCCAAATTTAAAGCAATGATTCCTAGATCTCAATAGAATGGTTTCAGATGATACCCTGCTTTTTCATTTAACACATGGGTATTGACTTCTCTTATATGACTGAATCAGCAGTATAATCTTACTGAGAAAAGTACAGCAGCAATGTAACACCTGCGCTTGGTGTTAGTGGAGGAGGGGGAAAAAACAAGTCAAGAGTTTCTTAAAAGCCTTTAAGAAAACATGATGCATCCAGGTGAGTGTGCATTAGTTCTCCTGCTTTTTGATCTGGTTGCACCAGTCAGGTTACCTCTGGAAATGGTAGGCTCAAACTCTCACGCTTCAGCAGAGCTCTGACTGTCTCCAGCGGTTGCAGGGAAAAGTTGGTGGGAATAGCTTAAATTAGGTGCTTAACTTTTAAATGTTGAGGGTCAAGAAAGGTCTGTTCCAGCCACAGCATATGCTGTTAATTTGTACAGGCATTTCAGGAAAACAACACGGTTGTCAGGGAGAGGTTCCCATTATTAAACCACTGCACTGCTTGCTCCAGTTGTCTCTCTGCTCCAGCGGCGCCTGGTTTCTAGAAGAGGAGGTTGTTAAATGTTGCTCTTGCCTTTGTTATCCTCTTCACTTTTGTTTATTTCCAAGCTACTGTTTCTGTGATTAAAACACTTAAAAGGGAAGGTTGTAGGAGAGGTATTTCATCATGACGAGAGCTGCTTGACTCTTGCAGAGAAAAATGTTGCAGTGCTGTAATGTAGAAATCACAGCAATTTTGTTTATTCTTTGTTTGGGTTTGGAATTTGTAAGTAGAAACATATAAATTTTCCTGGCAATGAGGATGTGAGTTCTGCTGGGTAAGCAAGGGGAGCCAGGGCAGGTGAGGATCTGCTCCAGAGATGTTGGTTGCTGGTGTGATTGTGATGCTGCCCTTCGTTTGGACAGGATGGTGTTTAGATGAGCTCCCCACATCCTTTGCACCTGAGTCAGTCCAGCTCTCAGTCTAAGGTTCACGTCTCAGTCTGCAGCATGAGGTTGTGTAGATCTTTGTAAAACTTCACAGTTTCAGAGGAAAAGACAATTTTCTATACAATTGATTTGCTATTATTTGGGCATTAAACTCTAGGTTGGACTTTGGTCATATTTTTGCATTTTACTTTGTGACTGTCAGATCTAAAAACTTGGTTCTTATTTAAGGGAAGCTCACATTTATGGAAACTTCATCTTTAAGGAAGAACATTGCAGATTGAGAAGACTGTGCTTAAGGATAAAGATTTGGCCAAACTATTGTTCACTGAAGTAGCTGAGACCCTTCTTTATCGATTCTCTTCATTTTGAGGGTTCATGATTACCAGAATATTTGACAACCATCAGCTTTATCTGTTCCCATGACACCGCTGTTAGACAGAAGTGCTGCTTATCTCCATTTTATAAATGGTGAATAAGAAACAGAGTCAGTTCTAGGTCACTTTTAGGTGATAAACATCTGTCTCTGATTTACATACAATCTAAGTGTGGAAGGTTCATCCAATACCCACAGCTGGAGGCACACAGATAGCCTTGGCTGAGCAGATGAGTCTGTAGTGCAAAGCACAGGGTTTGGATGTGGATCTGTTTGAGGTCACTGCTCCAATCTAAGCCAGTGTCTTCCATGTGTCCTGCTTTCCCAAGTAGAGGGATTTTTAATGAAGTGATTACAGTAACACCAAATGACATGAGGACTCAACATTTACTCCATATCTCTGCTGGAAAGTGAAACATCTGTTCAAATAATGTGAACTGAACTCATTCATCTTTGCAGCAGAGTGTTTGCTCATGTGAGACAAGCAGATTCCCTTTTAGCAGCACTTATGCATTTGTGGTGATGGCAGTCTTATTGTATGAGGAATTATTTTAAATGGATCTTCAGATAACATGCAGAGTAATATTTTTTTCTGAAATTGCTCATTTTTAGATTAGCAGAATCAGGTTAGTAAAATGCTCTGTTCTGCTGAAAAGACACCTTTAATAAATATGCAAGAGAAAAATTTTAAGTAGCCATTAAACATAGTTAATAAAATTTATCTTGCAAGTAGAATTGGAAAAAACCCTGTTCATTTAATGTGTTTTATGGCTCTCATAGCGATTAATTGTCTTCATTACATGAACATAAATCCTCAATGTAATTCACCTTTTTCTGATTAATTGCTGTGGAAATTTTCCCATTGCTTTGTTTAGACTGTAGTATTATTTCTCTTTCCTAAAAGTTGAATCTCAGCATCACATTTTTTCCAGATGTTCTGCAAGTCAGTTGCAGGTAACAAAATCTCTTTGCATTACAGGACAATGCAGAGGTGGTGTTGCAGCTGTGATGCTCTGATCAGGTGAAGGAGGGACTTTACTTTCGCTTGACCTAAAGCAGAGCAGGGCACTGGTGTCCTTGTCTCACTCCCTGTATTATGTGGTCTGATAAAAAGTTATTATTTCTATCTTCAAATGTTTCTTGTTTCTTGTGTGATTTTTTTTATTAAATCAGAAATAAACACTGATTTTATATGCCTGTCAAAGGCTGTCAAAGGAAGACCCTGGTGCAACTTTTCAGTGACTTGCTGAGGGGTGCAGATCAACTGGTTGTGTTTGAAAATATGTCAGTAAAATTGTCCTCCAACATTATGGAGGGAAAAGCTCGAAGGGAGCATTACAGGATGTCTGCTTGAATTCCAAAAGTTAAAATCAAAGCTTTATTTTGAATAAAGCCTTTGTTCTTCTTGATTGAATTTTGCACACCAAACAGGGAAACAGGACAGAGTGCAGGATCACGTTTTACAGATGTTTTTTTTTAATCAGTGAGCACACTGAGCTTGTTTGCCTGAGTAACAATTATGCAAATGTTTTCTAGTGTTTCTCTGAACTATTTTACCAGGGTGATGAAATAAACACCCATTATGTTTGCATGTTTTGTTGCAAGATCAGCTGACTGGCTGTTAATATATCAATTCCCTTGATGACACCACTCCTGCAACCCTATTCACTCAGCTTCTCCTGACAGGGCTTTTATTGAATCCATCAACCTGACACATATCAAAGCACAATTTCTGATAACAAATATCTTGTTGTAAAATGAATTAAAAAGGTGATAGCAGCCGCAGAACTGAGTTGAATTTCTGAAGGAAAATAAGAATCCCCAAAACTATAATGAAATTCTTAAGATATCAATCACAGACCAGTAATATAATAGTCCTTTACCTGTGCTCTTGAAGTAGTGAGAAGTCAGTGGGTTTGCAAGAAGTCATACAAATGGCCTTGCCCCTGGGCTGTCAGCCTGTGGTTCTGCCTTCTGGACTCTGATGTTTGTAGTGGTGCTTCAGAGAGCTTGATGAAGTAATAGTTTATTTTCTCCTGGAGACCTTTTGCCTGTGAGGACCAACAACCTCCTTGTAATTACTTTGCACTCTGGTCTTTGAGAGAATTGGAGACTGAGGAGTGGAAAATGCTGGCTCTGAGTGGAGCACACATTCTTTCTCTCGGAAGAGAAAACAGTTTGGAGTCCCTTTTCCTCTGCTGAGCTGCTGCTTGGCAGCCCATGGACCACATATTGGGCAGAGTCCAGTCAGGGTGGAAAAGGGCACGTGTTTCTATGGGCTCCAGATGTTTTGAAATTAGTTGGCTCAAAACCCTTTGTCTGAGAACACATTATTTCTGTCTCCTTGCAACCTTCTCCTATCTGTCTTACTCTCTTCATCTTGTTTTTCTATTCCCTTTGGTTTTGCATCTCTTAGATGACAAGCAGCTTCAGGCAGGGCTGCCTTTGCACTGGTGCTACTCTCGCTATGCCCAGGCTAGCTTACCTCTGATTTTTGGTTAGCACACACTGTAAAATACTAGCTATTAATAATCTTGCTTTTTGCTCTGTGGCACGTCTGCTCTTTGGATAAGTATCCACTGACAGTTTTCAGCCTTGCAGAGAGGAAGAGGAGGGTGGCCAACAGTTGATGTGGAAAATTAATTATGAACTGCCATCCTCCTGCCATGTAGTTAAGGCAATTCTGCATTCCAAGCTTTACATCCAGCTGTGCAGAAAATAAAGAATACTGCATTTCCTTCCTCAAATAGTGGGAATGTTGCCAGAACAAAACTTGGTGGAGAATGTCTCTTATGGGACTGATCTCTCAGGATGCTCTAGAGCCTTTACTGCTCTGCCTGCAGCTGTGACACTGCCCAGAGAGTAGTTTTTACCTTTTGTTGGACAAATATTAGCCTAATTGTGCATCCAAGCTGATAGAGACTTGTGTGTGATGGGGAAGTCATCCGTGTCCCACATGCAGTGAGGGAGCAACATCTTGTGTTTCAAAATGTGGAAATAGTGGTGACTTGGTAATGTTCAGGTTCAGATGAGCTGCAGCTTGTTATATTTTCATCCTTCAGGATGACATATTTATTTTATAATGATCTTCAAAAACTGGCCTCTTGCATGGAGGGGGGGATAGTTTGACAGGTAGCGCTGGGAATGTAATTACCTAAAGGAGCAGTTCTGTCCCTGGACAACCCCTGTCTTAAGGATCACAGAAGTAAATGCTGGAAGCCCTAGCACCATGTGTACTTCAGGAGCTGTCCTGGTCTGGTAATTGAAGCCTGGGTCCTGCTAACTTTAGCTGAGTACTGCAGAGCCAGCACAGAGCAATCTAAAGATACCCTTCCTTATGGAGCTCTCTAGGATGCATAAAAGAGCCTGAATGAGGTAGGGTTTTGGAAAGCCCTGACAAATTTGTTAGTGACTATTAGATACTTTGCTCTATAACAGTATCTCTTGAGACCAGAAAAATCCTTTTGGCTCTTCAGGTTTTCAGTTAAGGTACCAAAAGTCTCCACTTCATAGATTTTTATTATGAAATTTATTGTCACAGTTGCTGATTAATTTGATGGTTAACTGAGGGGTGATGCTCTAAGAAATACCTAGGATTTTGCAAAGGTCCAAATTGCTGCCTGGTAAAAATCACTGACTCAAATCATGATGGTGTGGCTCCTGTTTTCCTCTTCCTGACCTCTACCTCCTGATGGACACAAATGTGACTTACTTTCTAGTGCTGGCATGCTGATTTTTTGCAGCTAGGGGACTGTATTTGGAAGCATAAACCTGTTGTACATGTTGAGATGTGATGCAAATAATTATGCATGTCTGATGAAGGGAAATTAAAACATACTAAAAGTGTTTGGAAATAAGAGAGAATGTATGCAGCCAAGCGTCAGCTGGGAATGGAGAGTTCTTGTTGGCATCGTTTAATGGGAACTCTCCAGCTTCTTGTTTCTGTGGTAAATATATGGAAAACAGCAGGAACTAGGAAGGCAGGGTCACTGGAGGTGAATGGGCAGGGAAATGGCTGCCTTTCACTTCTGGGAGAAAAGGGACAGTGAAGTGAGCAGCATTTCTGATGATGGGCTGACACCCCCTCAGTCTTTGCCTCCAAGTTGGTGGGAAGGTGCTGGCAGAGACTCTGCTGGCTCTGGTCTCCTCTAAGGAAGGTCTTATTCCTTCACCACAGCAAATGTCGTCTGCTGTTTTCTCCTGACTGGCCAGTTGATAACATGGAGAATTTTTTTATTTTTTATTTTTCCTCTCTCTGCTGCATGGGATAAGTAGAGCTCCACTGCTATCTTACCAGACAAGCTTGGTGTTTTGACATTAGTGGCCAGATGCCTTTTCATCCGCCTGTGGAAGTGGCCCCTTTGCAGAGATTTCCCCTCTTCTTCCCAATGCTGTTAATGCTTTCCAATCTCAGTGCTGTGAGGGAAGGAACACTTCAGTTTTTCATCAGATGGAGTATAAAGACTTGGACTGGGGGAACCCCCAAGTTGATATGTGCTCAGTCTGTGTTGTGATGATGCCATCACCCTCACAGAACCAAAATATTCTCAGTAAGGACTGTAGAGGAAATATAAATAAAGAGAATTCAGGAAGTTTTTTAGATCCTTTGCATTTTATGTATCAAATTGGGTGCTGACTGCCACTGCAGCTGATGGGTAACACCTTCCAAAGTGTTACTGAGTTTATGACTGCAGTAGCAGGGGTTGTAAGTCTTTCCCTGCAGTTTTGTCCTACCCTCAGGGGTGACAACAAAACACAGAGGATCACTGAAAGTTTCCCCTGGAATGCTCTTTAAAGAAAAATGTGGCAAAACAACATTAAAAAAAGTCCTTCTCCTTGTCAGCAACCTCTCCTTGGCTTGGGAGCTCAGGAAAGGGGGTTGGGCAGCCCTGCACTCTGCTTTCTCTCTGGGAGGAATTTCTAGTTGTTAATGATTAATTCAAACGTTTCTTGTCATGAGTACAGTGTGCACAGAGTGATAAATCTGTGGTGGGTTAGAGGTGGAGGTTGCTCAGTGCTGACAATTAGTTTGAGCCACAGGCTTTGCTTTCATTGGCATTTTCACAGCATTAACCTGGACCTTGTCAATTAAAATCCAGACACATTTTGATGAGGGACATCTTCTTCTAATGATAATTGTAATAATATCACTTTTCTTCATTTAAAACCTGTCAAACAGGCATGTTTCCTGGAAAATAACTGCCCAGTTTTCACATTGCCTAAATAACTAGGAAGTATCTTTCAGTTTTCTGAGCTGACATTTCATCACCAATAACTAAAAGCATATGAGGCCAGAGCTGTTAATCTTCGAACACTTACCAACTTCAGTCAAGGTAATTTGACTTTATCTGCTAAAATAAGCAGGTTTATTAGCCTTCACTTTGGAGGCTAATAAACATGTGATAATTGCCTGAAGTCGTTGATGGGGATTTATACTATTAAGCTCTTCTAACTGTTTGACAGCATAGCTCCAGAGCATGTCCTAGGCAGTGATCCATTTCTGCAGCTCACCTGTTCATTAGGTGGAGGAGGAAGCCTTGTGTAAAGGTTGATTAAGGAACTTGTCTGAGATGCACAGAAAGTCTTCAGTAGAATAAACCCCAGAAACCCTGTGTCTGATCTTGTATATATACTGCAGTGGGGTTTTTATGTGTTTATGTGTCTGTAAATACTCCATTTAGAATCTCTCTCAGGCCACAAAAATGAGTGTTTAATAGTTGAAATGGGAGTGATATATCAGGTATCAGTTGGAAAGCCATTGGGGCTTTATTTTAGCATGGTATGAAAAATAACAAAGTGAAAATCATGTTTAGCTTTGCATGGAAAAATACTTTTTATTTTTCTGAGTGAGGAGCAAAAAAGCTGTACCAAGTAACACTATCTAGATTCTGCAGTGTCTTTGATCTGAGATTATCTATGTAGGTGGAAAACACTGCACTTTTTATTTAGATGTTCCCTGGATCACTGGGCTTTAGTCAGGTCACATATATTTGTTTCCTTTATTTGTCATCTCCTTCTTTAAAATTAGGTTCTTCAAGTGGTCAGCCCTTGTGAATTCAAAAACCTCATCAGTATTACAAACTTGCTTCTCCTCTGGTCCTTCTCTGAGAGCTGTAGAAGGAACTCTGATTAATTACGAGCACCTCTAGATGATACCATAATGTAATTAACAATAACCCATTTCTTTATTTCTTTATCAACTTCTTTATTTCTTTAACAACTGGAATAATGTCATCAGTTGTTCACAGTGCAAAATTCAGGGCATAGCATGGACTCTGAGTAAGAAATCCAGGCACCAAATACCACACTGAAGAAAGGTTGAGCAATGATAACTGAGAAGTAAATGGGATTGGGCTGCTGTGACTGTATTCTGGAAGGTTATAGTTGTGCTTTTAGTAAATGCAAAGAGTAATCCACCTACTCTGGTAGGGCTCTTCTTTTCCCTTTCCAGTATGAACTGGCAAGCCTGTAATCTGCATTCTGGTGCATATAGAAATTGCACTTACAACAGCATAGCTTGAAGGCTGGGAATATTATGAGATAGCTTTCCAGTGAGCCTTTATCAACTGAGCTGTGTATCTCACTGCTCTCATTTTTTTAAGAGTGCATTTATAAGCATTAGGGGTGATCAATAAAACCTGACCTACCTTTGCAAGCTAAATAGGCCTGATTTGAAACTACCAGACTTGAAGAGATTAAGATTTGCTAACAGTGATTTAAGGGCAAGTGAGATCCATTTACATGCCATTTCTTTTCCACTGTTGAGGTTTGAGTTGCATCGGAAAATCTGTCATATTGCATGTTGAAGCATGGCAGCTAACACTTTATTGAGCATGTCTTTATGAAGGAGCTGCCTTCATACCCTGCATTTCACTATACCTTACTGAAAACGTAATTAATAGATATGGAACAACTCTAACTGTGCAGAGTGAAACATCTGTGAACTTGGACTCTAAACAGTATTTTCGATTTGTTATTTTTGGTCTTCAGGGGCAAAAAAGGAATGCACAATAAAAAAACCAAACAAAGAGACACTAAAGAATAATTTAAAAATATATCTGTTGTTTAACTCTTTGAGGATGGTGTGGAAGTGGAGGCTGCAAGAGCAACACTTCCCCACAATGCAGGTCTGTCTGGGTGCGAGGAAGGGTCGGGTTGGTGCTGTAGAGTAGTCTTTTATTTCCCCATCTCATCACTTTTAAGCATTTAATTTAAGAACCTGAAAACCATGTGGAATGGTCTTGCATCATGAAAGGCAGGTTTGGTTATACAAATGAAATACTTCATTGCCTTAAAGTTAGTCCGAGAGGTCTTATAATAAGTAGGTCATTGAATCAAATGTAGTGAAATAAAACCTTCTGGCAAGAGTGCTCTATCCTGAAGATGGTATCTGTGTTACAAAAAGCTTGTTTAGGACATTTTAAATATTTTTATGGGATTCATTTGTCCAGCTATCTGTCTGTTGGGCTAGTTTTGGTTCCTGTGGTATGTAGTGTGGTGCCTCTGGAGATTCCAGCGGAGATTTGGCACCGTGTGTGCATTTACGGATGACATGTCCGTGTTTCACAAGATAATTATGTACCAGCTGCTCTTCCTCTCCTCTGCATGGTTCATATTTAGAGCAAGAGGTGTGTGGGCTCAATAAAAGCCATCAGAAGGCACTGTTGCTCAGGTATTTGATGGATGCCTCTATTCTTCTACATGGAGTTTGTGTGTGTTAATTTTGACTAAGCTTGTGTGCATGCATGCTCATCCTCTGTTGGACTGTTTATTAATAAACATTATTACTAATGAGCCATTTTGTTCATAAGTGGTTTTATCTGTCTTTATGACCCTAGTTTGAGAACTTACTATGCTCAGTGTTGGAGAGTGAGGTCGTACATGACAGTCCTTGGCCCAAAGAGCTTCTGTGTTAAAAATCGAAGTATAGTGGGAGAACGTGATACGATTGCCAGCAAGTGTGGAGGCAACAGATGGAGCACAGCGGTGGAGATGAAGGATGTGCAGAGCTTCATGTGTTGTGGGGCACTGATGATCAAAACTCCTCTTTGTTGTGTTGCCTGTACAAGGCTCACAGCAATCAGGGATTTGGTTTGCTGAGACTAACTCCTGCCTTGTTAACTACTACTTCTTGATTATTTCTGTCTATATCCATCTGCTGCCTCTTTGCTGTTAGAGCTGCAAATTCCTTAGGGTTCAGACAGCTTTTTCTTTTACTGTTTGTGCAGTACCAAATTCAGTGGAATTCTGGCCCAGGGTTAGTGCTGGTAGCTGTTAGCAGTGGCATTTACACATGAAAATAAGGCATTAGGAAAACAATTATTTTCACGTTCTGATTATCTTTATTTGCATTGCAACATCCTCTGAATCATTGAAACTGAAAAAATTATTTAAATTAAAATACATGATTAAAATGATTATTATAATGTTCTCTACCGGAAATAATTCCATTCAGGAGATGCAATTTCTTTTTGGTGTGTGGTTGCTTGTATATACATCTGCATTTGTCTGGCAGATAGATTTTATCCTACAACCTCTAGCTGTTGCTTTCCTAGGTGCTTATTCATGTTTCATATAGCCCTCCCACGTATTTGCATGCATAAATACACACTTCCTTTTTTTTTTTTTTTTAAAACACCTGTTTGCATCTTTTAATTATAGATTGACCCTGAGGCTGTTGGCTCTGGGGTTTGTGCAGCCGCAGGTAGCTGGATGTTACATATTGTTCTTCTTTCCTAAGACCTGAGCCTGCTTCACACTGACCTGCCAGCTGAAGTTTCCCCTTCTGGCACCACGCCACAGCTAAGTGCCTTTCAGCGAGTTCTCGGCTATAATCCTGAGCTGATTTCTGGGATGCAATTCAGTGCTCCGGTTATCATATCAAAAGGGGAGTGATTTACATTTCCTGCACGTCTCCGTGTTGCCAGCCTTGGAGAGCGCTGCAGAGGGAAAGTTAATGTAATTTGATAAAATAACAAAAATGAGCCTATTTACAGTGTTGCGCCTTAACGCTGTGGAGAAATTTGATACAGGCACAAAGTTGGCACTAAGTACAAATTTAGGCTGTGCACAGAGATTAATTTTGGGGCTTTATTTGGCTCCCAGGGAAAAAAATAGGAAGATTGTCCCTAAAGGCTGAACATGTGGAGAGCTGTATACCCACCTTTGTGCACCACAAAATATATCTTTATCTTGATTTCTTACTGTGTTGCCCCTTAAAGTCTCCCTCCTCCCAATACTCATCGGGAGTAGTGTCTGCATAACACATTATCTTTGGTTTTTATCTGACCCCCCTCAGCCCTTCACAGTTTCCTCGCTGAAAAGGCACTGAGCAGTCACACCAGCATCATTTGTACAAAGGGGAACACTTTGTGTTGAGGTATTTTAAGCACGTTCATACGGGAAATGCCACAGGGCTGGCAGGGCTGCAGTGTTTGCTGCTGATGCGCTTTCAGCTGCCAGTATTTGTATGCAGGAACAGAGGCGGTGGTGGCTTCGCATTCATTTCCTGTGTATCAATTACTTATTAGTAATCCACAAGCCCAATTAAGGAGCTGGAGATGGGATGTAATGCGGAGAGTGTGGCCATGCTTCTCTCAGTTTTAGTCTGGGGAGGGAAGGGATGTATCTGCTGCAGGTGACTGAACGGGTGATGTTACTTATCTCTGAGACAGATTCCTGCAGTCTTGTCTAACTGTGGCTTAATTTCCTATTTTTTATGAGCATTTTTTCTTGGACACATTGGCTGTGCTGCAGTGAGAGGTTGTGTTAAGGGGACACTCAATGAAAACATAGTGGGCGAAGTGCTCCTGGATTTACTGCACCTTGTCTTTCTCCTTTGAGGTTCTGATATTGTATACTTGCAGCTGCAAGTAGAAAAGTATATACCAGTTTCATAAACCTTCCAGCACTGGCAACAGCTCCTCTACAGGGTTTGTAGTCCCAGGTCAGGTTTTTTTAGGAATTTGTGAGTAGGGGTCACCAAAATTCACCTTCAGGCTCTTCAGGACAGGGTATGCTTTCCGTCCCATTTCACTTCCCTTTTCTTCCTCCCATCTCAGCAAAGAGATGTCTTTGTTCATGCCTACCTTTTACCTGGCTTTAAAAGCTCGGAAGCTCTGTGTAGTTCTTCCTTAACTTTAGCAAATCTTTTAAAAGCAGATCACAAAGTCTGACCACACCAGGAAAATATCACTGTCTCACCTTGATTAGTTTGTGTGCCTGACCTCCTCTTCCTCCTAACCTTGACTACTGCTTCTTGTCACCTTTGATTTCATCTTTTCCTTTTCTGTTTTCCCCCCTTTCCCTGTACTGTCTATGAAGATTTGCACTGCCCGATATTATCACCTCACCACGCTGTTTGAATCTTAATGCAAGTGCCCTGGGACGAGATTACACTCACCCTTCAAACTGATACGTCTCTTTCAATGTATGATGTCCACAGAGAAGAGTGTTTCTGGATCCTGGAAATTAAAACCAGCATGTGCACATGTTACTTTACCCAGAAAAAATGTAAACTTCAGTGGAAATCAGACCACAGCGTGGGTACATACAGCAGGTCAAGGCACTTCCCTGCATAACTTATCCATGATGAAAAGAGAAGCTCTGCATCTTTCTGTCCCTCTCACTCTGATTTTCCCTATTCTGTTTTTTTAAGAACTGATTTCCTTAGGGAGTTGTTAATGTTCAAGGCTTCTTACCCCTGACATTTTGGACAATGATGTGACAACACAAGTGCATCTATTACTCTTCTGCTGGAAGCTGACTAAAGCTAAGGACTTGATGGATAATGGCCACATTTTCCAGCAGCGCCTCATGTACATGTGAGAAGAATGACTGAGTGACCTGCATATAAAACCAAACTCTGTCAGACACAAAGTCAGAGCACAGAACCAGGAGAGAAGATTGAGAACATAAGCTTTTCACCATGATGAAAAGCTTATTTTGCACCACTTATTTTGCTCCCCTTCTCTCTGTTGGTGGCTATCTGGTGCTTTCTGTGTTGTGGCTGTGCAGGCTGTGGTGTGGGAATGTATAATCTCCTTCATGGAAAGGGAGGACAAAGGGCAGCAGGCTCATATGGCACGGGGAGCTTTGAGAGAAGGAGGCTGCACACCTGAAAACAGCATCACTTCACCTCCAAAGAAAGCTGATTCTCCTCTGCCTTGAGTAGTCAATTTACACCTCTGCAAATTGAATGTAAAACAACACTGGCTGGGAGCTTGCATTTGGTGCTGCTGTGGGGGCCCTTCAGCAAGAAGGGGAGAGAGCTGGCTGGGCCACTAGACCTGGAAGTCAGAGGCCATTTGAGCATCGTGGCCCACCAGGGTGCTCTGCCCTGGCAGGTGAGGTGTGCCGGTCGGATTCTGTGTGTTTGGTGCTTTGCTGGCTGCTGTAGACCTTCACCTTCTGCTGAAGCTGATACTGCTCTGCTTTATATTTCACAACGTAGACTTGCTAAAGCTGATTTTGAACTCATACAGTTGAGAGGGGTGGGGAGGAAGGGGGGTTACAGTGGGGCAGGGCTGGGGTCCTCTCCCCTCCCAGTTCCCCAGCACTCAGCACGATCCCCCTGACCTCCCCCTGACCATCAATATTAGATGGATTTTTAGGCTCGGAGAGTAGTTTACAGGTGAGATTTCTGTGACATAGTGAAGTACATTTCATTCTTGATGTTGTAGCAGCCCAAGGTACAGTGTTGCATCAGGAGAAGACTGTACTCCAAGCAGACCTTGAATGTTCAGTTTTCACAGAGGACACGTTTGTGTTTGTGAACAAACAGAGAGTTGCAGTGTGCCAACAAAAGAAAGTAACAGAGTGGAAAAAACTAATCCCAGGTTGAGTATCTGTTTCTGGAAGATATTTTCTGTGAAAAATTCGCTGGCTTCTCTGTGCTTCAGATTTTCCATCTTTCCAGGGGTACTCCCTCACTCTTACCTGGAATTCAGGGAAGACTAGTGCCCTCTGTTAGCACTGCCTGCTCTCATACTCATTCTTCAGTTTCTATAAGGCAACAATGTCTGCACAACTTCCTTTTATCTACCTAATGTAGATTATAATTGCAATAACATTTACTTCAAGTGAAATAGGGTGCTGTAGCTGTGATTGGCATCTGCAAATAATCAAAGAACAGGAAAAAAAAATCACAAATGGGTTCAAAGAACAGGAAAAAAAATCACAATAATGTTCTCCAAAGAAGTGATCATGTCCCATGTACCTTATTATAGAACACAAGAAACTTGTAGCTGTAACAGGGAGGTTGATAAATGTCCCCACCGTTGCAGCATTAAAACCTAATTGCCTCTGGGTTTCTTAATTACCTCCAACACAGCTGTCATGTTACCCCTTTGAAAAAATGAACTGACATCACATGAACAAACTTCAAAAGGTCTGGTTGTTGGGTTTTTTTTTCTGGAAAGAGACAAAATTGTTCTCAAACAGTCTGTCGTGTGTTTTCCAAACTTGTTGGAATAATGCACTGAACTGGGGACCTGTTGCTTCTATATCCAAGTTAAGTGATTATTCAGCTTTCCTGTCAGACTTGGGCACATCAGGACTCCTGCCAGTGTTTTGTACTTGCTGCCTTCATATGTAAGAGTATTATTTATTAGTGTGGCTGGAGAAGGGGCTCTGTGTTCCCAGGATGTAATTCTCCCTCTCACTGCAGGAAAGGTGTCTTTGGAGCCCTCACTGCCTCCTGTTGTGCCCCCTGTGAAATGAGAGCAGCGTTTTTATTCTTTCATATTGTATGTGCTGAGTTCTTCATCCTGGAACACTGTGTTGCTGCTGTTCAAAATGGGCCCATTTTCCAAGAAAAGAAAGAAAGTAATACAATAATAGTAAAAATAGATTATTTTCTGAGCTTTTAACAAGTACAGACTCACTTTCCAAATAACCCAATATAGTTCTCCCTTTTATGGGAGATATTTTGAACTTACCTTGATCCTCAGAATAGCCACTGATTGATAAGGAGGATTTTCAGGACATTAATCACCCAGATCCCTGTGGCTTTTGGTAGGAGTTTAGCCCTTTGTGGCTTTACTATTAATCTTTCCATGGATTCATCTCCCAAGCAGACACATGTGCTACACACGCAGCCCCGGCATGGTGGCCGTGGGTAGCCCCAGCTATGGCTCCACCATGGTTTTAAAGCTCAGTGAACCATTCTGGGCTGATCAGGACTGTAACACTTGAGGTTTTTTAGTGGCTGAGGGGAAGAAATGGCTCAATTTTAGGTTCAGTTGTCATTCCTGTGAGAGTTGAAATGAGATTTTTACGATGAGCAAAGAGGATGTAAAAGTGAACACTTCAGAACTTCAGAAAAGCTTCAAAAGGCCGAGTATTCGGTCAAATACTTTCTGGATGATCTTGCTGCTTAGCATATAGGAGGTATGGCTGGCAGGGGTCAGTTGAGGGCAGGATGAGGGTTGGTGTTGTGGCAGGACTTTGGCCTCACAGTCTGGTCCAGGGCTGGTGGAGATGAGGGGATGTGCAGAAAGCACAAGGTCTCATCTGAATCTGTACTCGCCCACCTTTTGGAGCCTGCTGGGCACAGCCTGAGCATTGCTATCCTACCCTGGTGCAGTGGGAGATTGCAGATGGCAGATATTTGGAGAGATTGGTTTAGTTTGAAAACAAATCTTCCTCTTTCCTCCAAATAATTTATGTTTATTTTTGAAGGGGAAAAAGCAATCAGCGAGCTAAAAACAGCATAGTGATGACAAGTTGGTGATGCCTAGCCTATTCCAGAAGGCTTCCTTGTGTGTAGTACAAAGTGTTTCTGTTTGTGCAAATGAATTGCTAAAAAGGAAAACAGCTCATAGTCTTTTGGAAGCCATGCTGAGACTGAAAAAGCCAAAGAGGGAAGGAGGAAAATACTCCCAAATGGCTGAAATGGTGCACGGTGTCACCCTGGGGGAACTCGGTCACTTGCAGGGGATCAGAAGAGGGATTTGCTTGGGGATCAGAATTGGTCTTCAACCAACTAGCCCACCTTGATTGCAACTGGAAGGTTGGAAGGAAATTTTTCTATCTTTTCTGAAGGTGAAGAGGGAATTGGTCACTGTTGGAATGAGCAACCCCCTGCATGAGTCCTGCAGGTGCATATGCAGGGGGAGAGGGAGTGTGAAATGCAGCAGGGCGCCAGCTGGCAGACATGGTGATAGTCCTGTAAATGGAAATGTTTGCAAGTGAGAAAAGATGAATGTGTGTATGTGCTTGTAGGATCCTTGTTATCGTGTTATGTGGGGTCTTTAGGGACAAAATAGCCACTCATGCATGGAGAGTAAACAGACACACAGTATGTATAAATAATGTGTGGAAGAGCAGCTTCTGAATACAATTTCCATCATTATTTAAAAAACGGCTACTTAGGCAAATTATTATAATTCCAGTGACACTAACTAATGCATCAGTAATTAGGATGGGAAATGGGAATATATTCTATGGAAATGATCTTGATATTTCACCCATCCAATTGTACAGTAGTCTCCTTGCAGAATAAGCTGTCATTTGCCCAGTTTTTTGGAAGGCTATAATTTAGCTGATTTAAAACAAATAATCAAGAAAATTACCCTGGAGAACTCCATGTTGGATGGAGAACACCAAGTTAAGAATAATATAATTAGTAGTGCTTTTGCTGCCTTTACTGTATCTTGTCTTAGTGCGGTTGATTATGTAAATAGTTATAATAATTCTATCTTTTCTTGGCATCAGTGGCATCCCATGAGCTCAGTCCTTCTCTGGGTTCAATGAAACCACATGGCTGCTATTTTGCCATAGATGCTTTTACTGCTCCCTTTGGAGAGCTCTTCTCTAGCATTCCAGTCTTTCAAAACTGTTTCCATAACTAGCAGAAACTTAAATGTATTTACTAGAGCACAAGTTCTGGTGGGGAGCAGGTGGGGTAACTGGGGGTGTTTATCCTGGAGAAAAGGAGGCTGAGGTTGGGATGTCAGTCTGTTCTGGATAACAAGCTGTAGGATGAGAGGAAAGGAGCCTCAAGTTGCACGAGGGGAGATTCAGGTTGGAAACTGGGAAGAATTTCTTCACCAGGAGGGTTGTCAAGGACTGGAACAGGCTGCCCAGTCACCATGCCTTGAGGTGTCTAAAAGATGTGAAGGCGTGGCACTTGGGAAAATGGTTTAATGGAGGACTTGGCAGTGCTGGGTAAACAGCTGGACTTCATCATCTTAAAGGTCTTTCTCAGCCTAAAAGACTCTATGATTCTAAGGTGTAGGCATGATCTTCCTGGATTGCAAAGAGAGATTATTGGTTGGTTTTTGAGAGTCTAAACTGTAGAGAAAGGTCTGTGTGCTTGTGGTTATAGCCTGTGTGGTTATAGCCTTTGTAAGTGAAGCATGCTGGGGAAATAACATTGTTTTGAGAGAAAAAAAGAGAAAAATAATGTTTCTACCTTGTCTGACAAGTACTGGCAGCACACCATTGTTTAGGTAATTAAACATTATACTGAAGCAGTAACCCTACTTATTTCTCATCAAAGTAGCCCTTTTGCCCTTATGCTTTTGAGCATGCTAGAACAACATTAGGGAAATGCTTTAAATTGCACTTGTGACAACACTGAGGAGCTGCAGCTTTGATGTCGAGTCTCCTCTGGCATCCAGCACCAGGGTTGTCCCACCTAGCCTGGAATATCTACCTTCTAAGTAAATACAATTTCCCAAAATAACAGTGAAGGTGTGCTGGGAGAAACGGTTGGTGAGGCCACGTGAAATGAGGAGCTGAGTTCCCAACACTGGGAGCTTTAAACCTTGCCCCTTCTGATCTGCCAACCCTGTAGCTGTGACTCTATTTTTTATCTACCTAAACATGCCATTGGGATCAGCTGCTCTGTACAGGAAAATGTGCTTTTTAATACCTGTTTCAGTATTTTGCACAGAACCTGGTAATCAAGTGAGTTTGTTCCTTGACTTTGCTCTCTGTGGGGAGTAGATTAAGATCATCACACGTATTTCACTCGAAGCCCAAAACAAGTTTAAATATCTCTTTTAGAGGAGAAAGGCAAATGCAATTCCTACCTTACATTGTGTGCCCCTATTGAGGGAGGTCACTTGCAATGAAAAACTCTCTCACTAACCTTCAAAAATGGGTTTTTCTGTAATTCTAGTTCTGCTGAAGGGTAGAGCTGTGTACAGTAATTGAATCGGTGGTGCATGCAGACTGAAATTTTGCAGGATGAAATTATGGGACTATAATAGATTGTCTCTGTTTTCCTTTCTCTTCCCTCTCTTGTATCTTTTTCCTCTTTTCCTTCTTTTTTTTTTTCTTGGTGTTGGAGTTGGTATCTGAAAACGTAGAGTGGTTTAGTGAGGAAAGCTGAAATTTTGATCAAGGAAAATTTGGATTTTTAATCTACTTTGAACTTTTTATGTCTTGGTGCCCTGGTCATCTCTGCTGGCTAAATTAGGTTTGAAGCAACCTGTCTCAGTCAGTTTTTCTTCACCCCAAAGTATGGAAATGTGTCTTACATCTTTTCAGCTATAGCATGAATTACTTCAAATGAGTTATTTCCCTTGCTAGAATATCTGGGAAATGTACCATTGAACAAAACGGTGCTTTCCTTTTTGTTTTGGTTGTTTGTTCCTTTTTTCTTTTGGCTGTTCTCTCATGTCCCAACCCAAAAGCTTACCTTAGCAGTGCCATACAAGACCAAGGCTGACTGGTTTCCAGGAAGCTCAGAATTAAATCCCCATTTATTTAGCAACTGCTAAAACAACAGAAACTGCTTTCCAAACAGCAGGTCAGTTATGGATGTTGGGACAGGAATTTGTCTGAGTGAAAGTAACAATCAATCACATCTCAGACAACCTAGTACCTCAAACAGAGCAGAGCCCAGTGAGAAAGACGCCCGCAGAGGATTCTTGGTGGAGCTGTGGCCAAAGCACATGGCTTAGGATTGCAAACAAAGCAACAGGTTTCTGATTAATACTTGTTCTACTTTTAGAAAAAAAAAATGCTATGCTTTATATTTGGAGGGAAGGTGGCTACACCCAAAAAAAAAAAAAAAAAATGCTGTGATCAAATTCTCTTCATACAGCAAATAACCCATAAAAGCCATGAATACTGAATAGTCGTGTAAAAAAGAGAAAACAATCGTGGTTGTTTGTTCCTCGATGATACTCACTGAACTGCATCCTGCCTGACACTTTGGCTTGTCAAAGTCTCCACTTGCATCTCTCTGAACTCTTTCATCTCCAGGCTCTGAGGGCTGTCCTACATCAGTCCCTTTGGCCATCCGTCTGCTTGCCATTTCACTACGTTGATCCAGCCTTTCCAAGGTTGTTCTTTGCTGGCAGTAAATCCCAGTGTACAAACCAGAGAGGTTTATACAGGGCCTACTTTCATTTCTGCTGTGAAAAGCAAATTCAACCGTGAGATCCTTTTTTCCCCGGTGTGTGCTGGGAGTCTGCATTAGGATTTAGAAGTAAGGCTGAAAGTTTTAGATCCAGACAAGCAGCTCTCCTTTCATTATCTAATGCCTTTTATTTAGCAATAAATAAATAAATAACAAATTCCTCTTTTTTGGTCTTTTTGCCTCATATGCCTGTGTCACAGCCTTTTTTCCATATAATTAATCAACCCATATCTCTCATGCTACTCTGCTTGTCAGCAGGGATTAAAGCCTGACAGTATTTAATCATCTTGTATTCCATAAAAGACTAACAATCTCCCTTTGCTTCCTCTTCCCTCCTTTCCCTTTCATTTCCTTGTCTTTTCTGGGTATGTAGCACAGTGTCTGCTCTGACTGGCTGAAGTTTTTATACAGGGAGTGACAGGTATAAAATTCCTTTCTTGGCTTTTTTCTTCTGTGACCCGTGTAATTCCCTCATTGCTGTGACATTTTGGGTATACCATGACCTACCCTGTTAGCACAGAGCCTCACCAGACACTGAGGCTGTAGGAATATGTATTGAATCATATTTTACTGTTACTTGTTACTCTGAGGCTATTCAGCAGTTTGTTTTGCATATACATGGCCAGCTTGGACACTGACGTGGATTCATTTTATTAATTTAGGTATCTCTTGAAGTTACGGATATCAATATTTGGCGTAATCACAGAGGTCCCCGTTGTAATCAGGAGATGAAAACAGATCGTTCCTTTAGGCACAAATCCTTCCATTTCAAAGTATAAATCTCAGTGGATACATGACTCATCTCCTAGAAGGGCTTCTTTGTCTCCATTAACTGAAACGGATATTTATATAACTTGTCCAAATAGAGATGTTTTCGTTATATGTGTAGAGTGAGAGGAGTTGCAAGATGAGTCTTAAGCCATTTCCACTGTCACAGGTCTGTCCATATCTGTCCCACCATGGGGTGGGGTGGGATGGGAGGCCAACAGGGGAGCTGTCCATGGTCTAACCCTTCTGAACTTGGAGGAGCTCCAGGGGACTCTCCCAGCTGAGAGGGCTGAACCTGAGGGGTCGGCACCCTGCAGAGAAAATGCTCTGTCTCCATTTGTTGCCATTTTCCCAGAATATGGATTGCCAGTTCTTCAGACTTAAGTCAAAACAATCACCATCTTAATTTTATTAGACACCCCTTGTAGCAGGGATGATGTCAGACATTATAAGGTCTGTAGATCGAATGGATTGAATTTCATTTGAATCTGGAGGTTAAGTAGTATTGACCCCGGATAGCTTTTTATATGGGAGATTGCCAAGAAATCCCAAATACCATCAATGCAAATGGCATTATGCTCACCCCACACCAAATATCATGCCACTGAAATATGTTTGCTTTCTCCTGCTTTGCTGCCATTGCTATATTGATGGATGAAAACTGGAGAAGGAAAGGAAGGAGAGAGAGGAAGAGACTTAAAATAATTTGCTTTTTTAATTGTTCTCGTGTCCTAGGTAAATGTTTTCTTGCTTCAGAAGGAAGTCCTATTTATAACAGAGTTCAGCTGCTGAGAGGTCATAGGAGGTAGTGGTGTAAAACCTTTGGTGGATGCAGTTGAACCCTAGAATATTGGTTTTTTCCCAATTCAGATAAAAAGACTTCACCTTCACCACTTCTTGCTGTAGGAGGCAGCTCATTGTCTTTGGCCTCTTTTAAAATCAAATGGTGGATGAAACATTTGGTTACAGTTTTGATAACAAAGGTAAAAGAATAAATCACAGTCATTGCTGAGAACAAGATGTTTTTCTTGGTTGACTAAAGTAGTACAGTGGTGCAGTGATAACAAAAAGAAAGAATCAAAAGACAGCGAAGAATATAATATTTGCTGGTTTCTTTTAGTTCTGACATGGGCAACTTCAGGTCAGCAGACTGAAAATCCATACGTGAAAGCAACCAACTGGCTCTTAAATGGAATTAGCACGTGCCAGGAATCCCAGGGACAAATGTTTGTTTTGTGTTGTATGGGCTGTCAAACTAATGATCAGAATAGCACTTTTTGGCCTCAAACCTTTTTGATCAATACAGATGCTTCATTTTTCTTCCAGAACTGAACTGGATGGATGTTTATATTTTATGGGAAATAGCAAAACCAGCAAGTTAAAGTAGAAGCTAACAACAGTACCAAAATTTGGTGCTTTTTCAAGGGGAGGATTTATGAGGTTTAAACCTTGATTTATATTAAAAAAAGAACATGAGCAGTGGTTTTTAAACACATTTGCCAAGGAAAGAGAAGTAGAAAAATGCAGAATAAAAATTAGGAAGTGATAAATGCAGACATCATTTAATGAAGAAAATTAATTCTACAAGCAGAGTGATACAGAAAGGAAACATCCGTTACTGAGGAAGGGGCATTGAGGCAAAGGACATTTGTCATCTCAAGTGACAATTAGATGAGCTCCAAACAGAGCAGGGTAAAGAAGGTAAAAATATGCAAGAGAAGAAAATGAGGCGAGGAGAATTGAAGGAATACAGAGCAGGCTTTTGCAGGTCTGTTGGCCTGATTTATGCTTTTACACCCTTCTTAGCATACAAACATCCCTGAAACGAGGAGCCTGTTTTGCACTCATTACTGTACAGTCCTGTGAGCACCACGTCGGGTGAATCTGCTTGGCAGCAGAACCCGAAAGCAGCTGTGGGACTGAGCAGAAGGTGGTTCAGGAGCTGAAAGGTGAACCGTATTGGATGCCTTGTTCCCTACTCACTTTCCAAAGGGCTGTGGAGGAGGCAGCAGCAGCCAAGCGAGCGATGTGCTCAGCTCTGAGCTCAAATCCGTGGTCTGCAGAGTGAAACCGTTTGCTCAGGCTCCAGAATGCTGTGGTCTGTTCCAAAACTCCACCCAACGCATTCTCCATGACTTGCCCTAAAAATGGGCTCTGTTTCCTTCTGTGGAGACCTGGATGCACATGAGAAAATATTTTTTCTGCTGGGGGCAATTCCTCTTTCCCAGTTATTTCCTCTCTACACTGGAGTAACACGCTTGGGTAGTACAAGACCTTCCCCACACCCCACGGGTGTCGTTTCCACGGGGGTCACAAGTTGCCATAATTTAGGTTCTGGCCCAGTACTCATGTTTAGAGAAAAGAGAGCTTTATATTTTTGCTCTGAGGGTTTACAGGAGCATAAGAAATTGCCAGACTTGTTTGAAACAGAGCTGCTGACAAGAGTTTTCTGTTAATGATGCAATTCAGGTGGTCTTCATGGCTTCTGTCATTGAAGGGCTTTTACAAACCCCAACATCCCATAGGCTTTAACTGCCAGGTCTCTTTCATTTCCAGAGCCCTTCTGGCCCCATTTCTCTATGTCTAGGTGGCAAAGAGTAGCCCACAGCAGAAACTTCCAGCAGTCCCTTTGCACAGAGCTCCTGTTCAGGGGGCCTTCTCATTTTGTCCAGGAAGAGTAATTCAGACCCAGGGTGGGCAGGATGTATCAGCCAGGCTCATGTTTCAGCTCAGTGCAGCTACTGCACAGAAAATCAGGCTGGGGCATCACCCATCAGGCTGTTTGAGGTTCTAGAAATTTAGTCGGTTTTGAAGATTATGTTGAGATTTATAAGCAGAAGCAAATTCCTTCAAGATTAATGTCAGCTGTTTAAGCATATTTGCTAGAGCTTGCATCTTGTTCTTGGTGGTTTTGTGGTGTTTTTTTAAGTGTTGTATGAATAAACATTTAATGTGTGTAACATTTGTGTGTAACACCCTTTCAAGTGGCCAAGTTTGGCACAAACTGAATGCCCTGCAGGATAAGGAGCTGTTCAGTCCCAGCTCAAGTAGGTTTTCAAGCTCCAAAAGCTGAGTGATCTAGTGTCAGATACTGTTCCTGTGCTTTTGATCCAGCTTCTTGCAGCTCTGCACCTGTGATTAGTGCTGTAAAAGAGACAGGACAGTTAAAATTCTTGTAGTTCTACAAAAGTCTAACTTGGCCCAACAGAACACCATTCACTTACAGCCCTTGAGGCTGGGCTCTTACAAACATAAACTTTTCAGAACTGCAAGCCACGGACTTTCCTCTTCTTTT
This sequence comes from Myiozetetes cayanensis, assembly GCF_022539395.1. NCBI lineage: Eukaryota > Metazoa > Chordata > Aves > Passeriformes > Tyrannidae > Myiozetetes > Myiozetetes cayanensis. The sequence goes on along the minus strand of NW_026087378.1, from coordinate 9,181,674 downwards.
GGGATTAATATACTTATGATTTTTTAATGTAAAGTGCTAGAAAACTTAAGTTATTTAATATTTAGTTCTTTGTCCTTATCTTTTATTCTGCCTATCTTATTAAAAAAAATAATAAAACAAAAAAACCCAACACCCCAAACCCACAAAAAAAGCTACGAAAAATAGTTGCTTTGGGCACGTGCAGTAGGATATATTCAGTCTTGAAGTCAGTAAACTATTATAGCATTATATAGAAAGGTTACAAGGAAGACCTGTGTGGTGGTGTTACACAGGAGAGCTTCCATTTTTCTGGCAAGGGACAACTTTGTGGTCTCTTCTCTGTCCAACAACTCTAATTAAAAAAAAAAAAAGAAGTCTTTTTGAGGTATTAGACTGGAGTTGTTCTCCTTTCTGTGATACAAACCATAGAGAAAGATTCTATGGTCTGTAGCTCTGTTGTTTCATTCCTGTTCATACATCATTTATTTCAAATTAGAGAGACTTAGCAGGAATCCAGAAATTTGCATCTGCTCCAGCATCAGGGCTAATATAGTCCAAAATGGAGCAGAAACACAAGGACTACTAAGAATCTGGATAGCATTGGCTAAATGACCTTGCTGTGTTCAGGGAATACCTTTTTTCCACTCCCCTGTTACCCGTACCACCCATGTGACCAGAAGTACAGTAAGAGTGTGCTCACATGGAAGCTGCCTTAATTTGGGGCAGTAGGGAGAGTACCTTCAGCCCTGTGGGTTTGTAGCTGCCTGGAGCTGTGCTGGGTTACAGACACCTCCTGGGGATCTGCTTACTGGAATTCTGTGTCATGCCAGGAGCTGCCCGAACAAGGTGTTAATTATACATTCCTGTGCATTCCTGGTTCAGATTAATTTACGAGCTTAATCCTTCAGATTGGTTTTGCAATTTGCTCCGTGAAATATCAGTTGCATTCTTTCTATTAGTGAAAACCCACAAATAATCCCCATGCCCTAAGTACCTGTCCCGATTATCTACCGCGTTCATAAGTGCTGCCTGCAGAATTATTTTTGCCTGGTTAATGTTTGATTTCGTATTTATTCTAATTGCTAGTGTTGCTATTTTAGAAGTTGCTAGCCCATTGGTGGATATGCTTTTTTAATCCTTTCTGCCATTCCCTAGCAAGCCTCAGGTCGCCTGCTTTACAAACCCATTTCAAGTTTCTGTATGGACACAACTGTTCACTGGGGCTGGCCCCTGCTTCCATATGGAGCCCATTAATCACAATTTAGCTATGTAAACATGAACTTGTATTTTATGCTGCATACAGTTGCCCAGCTGAGGTTGAATGAAAGATTTCATTATAGTGAATCATATAAACACACCTGAGACTCTGAAAACAACGTAACACGGCTCTCTGTTCTATAGAATACATCAGTTTGCTAATTAAAAGTCTGCTGTTATGGTTGATGCTCATTTCTTTTTATGAAGCCCTGGAATGCCATTAAGCAGGTCTGGAATGGTGGTGTGTGGTTTATTGTTTTTTCTTAAAATTGTTTCCTGCCTATTTTGTCTTGTTTTTTCACTGTGTTGAAGAGTCACTCTTTGTTTTTCATTTATGGTTTTCATAGAGTAAATCTGCAAGTATTGTTTATAGTTGAAATGTTCTCAATTGTATATTTTTTGAACAGCTTGGGTTTAATAGCTGGTTTATGTTTGGAATAAACAAGCGAAAAGAAAAGTTAAGGGCCATGAATCAACAAAAGGAAAATAAAAACAAAGTCTTTAGAGAAATAAGTAACAAAACTGTATACTTTCTAACCCAGAAAATTCATCAATCCTTTTGTCCATGTGTATGCTCATGTTATTATTTTGCTTTGATTCATGTGTACTTCAGGGACTCTCATGCTTACTCTAGGTGGAACTATCAATAGAGCTTTTAAAACAAGACAGAAGAAACACGGTCTGTCTCAAGCATTCAATGGTTTTCTGTTTGGTTTTTGGTGTTTTTTCTAAAATATTGCCAATAGATAAGCTGCAGCATGTTACTTGGGTGTAAAGTTACCCAGATTTAATAAAGATGAGTATAAGTATATAAGAAAGAACACCTTGGATTGCAGAAGCAATACTTACAGCAACCAAGAAAATTAAAAAAGGATAGAAATATTTCACTTTCAGAGAATTACATAGTCTTAAACACTGTAAGTTAGGAAGAGGCTTTCCCAGGGACCTGATGCCTTCAGCATTTCCTCCCTTCTGCTCCACAGGACTTACACTGTTAGCTGAGATGTGAGCTGAGTGCCCTTGCTTTGTCAAGCACAACCAGAGCCTTCAGTGTACAACATGCTTTTGTTGAAACACATGTGTTGGCCAAGCTCTTGACTTTAAAGTTGGAGAAAAAGTAGATTAAACTGTCTGCTGTCCTTCTGGGTTAATAATGTTATGAGAGCACAAGGTGTCCTCAGTTATTGCTGACACTGGTGGTGCAAGGAGAGTACAAACATGCCATAGGAACAGGAATGTGTGGTTACAGGGAAGGGAGAGTGCCATAGGCCATTATGTCTCTTATAGAGAATTATTAATGAAGAGCATCTTAAGAATTCTAAGTAAACATATACACAACTTTTGAAGTGTCTTTCTATACAGGTACCTTTTATACGATCTGCTGTGACCAAGAGGGACTCCTTTCAACTGCACTCCCAACCTTTTACACTCCCTTCCACCCCAGTCACTTTTAGTAATTCTTAAGTGCAAGCACATGAAAAACCTAGTTTTGATCAATAGTTTTTATGGCAAAATCTATAAAAGAAAACAGTCCCTTTATACAACTCAGAACAAATAATTTAGACTATAGCCTTGACACAGCTTCTATTTAAGCTTGGCTGGAGGATGAGGCTCTAAACATGCAAAGTGGAGTTGTATCACATTGACATTTAAATATAATCATAGGAGTAGATGGTTGAGAGTCCAACAAGAGCCACAAGTGACTGAGTAAGTTGCTGGCAGAAGAGCTGATGGGAAGGACTGAAGTGATTGCTAATGAGGCCTGACCAGGAGGTAATGTGATTAGTGTTCTCTAAGAGTAAAGTATGTTGCAGAAATTAAATGAAACTTGGAGTGAGGTGGAGGTGGGGGACAAATCCCATAATTCCTCCACTTTTATCTCATAAGAGCTATATCATTTTCAGTTGTGGGTTGTTGTTTGTTTGTTTGTTTTATTTCCCCAGCCTTCTGTTGAGGGTGTCTGAGAGTTATTGTGAGATTTGAAAGAATGCCGAGGTTTTGATCTTGTCACGACTGAAAGCACTTTATAAAATGCCAGAGTTGGTGAGTGAAAATCCGGGACGGTTCTTGGCTGCTGCGCTTGCGAGAGCTCGGCTAATGAGGCCACCGGAGAGCGGCTGCCGAGCAGCCCCGGCGTGGTGGCCCTGCCGTGCCGAGCCACTGGAGAGGGAGGAGGAGCCTGACCTGTGAGGGCAAACCAAGTGCCAACCATAATTAATAATAATGGTTTGTATTCCCGTCGTGCTTGGCAGTGTCTGTGCGGGTGGAGGGTTCCGCGTGTGTGGCAGAGTCGTGGTTACCCCTTTCTGTCCTGACTCTCAGGCGATGCCTTGGGGTCTTTCTGGACTGAGCCCACGTGTTGGTGGTATGACCTGTCTGCTGCATCCCGACTTCATCAGAGCAGGGTGAGATAACCTGAGCAAGGCGTCTGGAGGGGCCATGTAGGGGTGGCAGCTGTGGCAAAAGCTTTGTTGGCCTTGTGGAGGTTTTAATCCAAGTTTAGCCACATAAGTGATGTGACGTGGGGAGCATCCCACATCAGCAGGCACCAAAAAAGTGAAGTGTCTGAAGTCAGATGAGATTTGGTAAGTTGTTCTGGGCAACTTTTTTTGAAATGTCATAAGAGTGCAACTCCTTTAATGCTCACTAAGGAGCTTGCTCTTTTAAGAGCAGTGATTAAAAATTTCCATAGTCTGTTTAAGAGGAACAGGAGAGTTGTTAGAGGAGATCCCACCAGCTGCCATTCACGTGCCTGGATGACTGATTTGTACTGGAGTCTGGCAAAACTATTTTTTTGAAGGTATTGAACAAAGATAGTAAGTTTTTCCTGATATACCATAGGCATATATTGGTGACTAGTTTCTTTCCTCCACTCTACAGCTTTCAAAGGGCCAAGCATTGTCCTGGTTCAACAGCCTACAGGAGCCCAAGTCTTAACTTGGCATAGATATAATTCCCTTGAGTTCAAGAAAAGTTCACATATGCCTTAATTTATCTGCTTAAAAAGATTTGGGGCTGAATTGTGGTCAGTGAGGACACCAATGTCCTGCAAATGTGGTGCTGCCTGAACCTCTGTCAACATCTGTCTCTGCTGATCTGGAGAAGCTCAGAAGAAAAAGCCTGTGTTTGAAGGAAGAATAAAGGGTCCTCTACAGTGATGCAATTCAGATGTACAGATTAGGAAACGATTTTTCTATCGATCCAGAATGCCACTTTAACCTGCCTAGAAATTGGGTGCTCTTGTTCTTCAGTGATTTTGGAAATGACAGGTGTCAAGCTCTGTTACTAAACTGTTTTTTTCCAAAGAGAAAGCAGAACTTGTCTGAGTGCTTGCTGTGGAAGGCATAGGTGTGTTTTAGACAGGAGATTTGCTGAGGGAAATTGCAAAACAAATGGGTTTGTGTCTCACAAGCATCAGCTTGGGAACCATGAGAGTGGTCAGGTAACTCTTGGTAGATCTATTAAAATGTCTGGAGATTGCACTGTAAGACAAAAATATGTTAATACCAGTGAACTACACATAAAACAACAAGAATATTTTTACTAACTAAGTAATTGGGCATCCCCCTCACTTTGTCCCCTCCTGCTTGATTAGTACTGTCTCACTTCAGGAAATGTAGTGTGATCGAAGTACACAACAGGACTAGATTCTGTTTCGTTTTGTAACATTAAGTTTCTAGCAGGTTGATGAACTCAGTGGCGGTGCCTGGCTTTGTTTCTGAATTTCGTGACAGTTGCTTTGGAGCACTTTAACACCACGTCCATTTACAGGTGTAATTTAACAGAGTATCTGCTGGGAGAGAATTCAGGCCTCGCCCACGATCTGTGAGCTGGCCTTTGCTGGCAAATTTGTTGAGTTTGGGTTTTGGTGACTAGAAACAAAAGCCCTGGCAGTTACACAACAGCAGCCCTATTGAACCATTGCAATCTGACACTGTGGCTCTGGAATCCCTAGAGGACCAGGAATCTGGGGAGACGAATGGGATTCGATCACTCTGGCACTAGCTCTTATGTCTCCTGTGGTAAAGGAGCATGCAAACAATGATTTGGAATTTATTTCCACTGCAAAACAGATCTTTGATCCCAAGGCAATAAACAGTAAAAGAGCAAGCAGCGAAGAATCAAATATTACAGAAGCGCATGTTGAAACAAAACCTGAGATTTCTGTTGGGAATTTTGTATGGTTTTTCAGCAGCAGAATCTCAGATGCATCAAACACTTGCAGTATGATATTTTTAACAATTACAAGTCCAGATATGTGCAATTACCAACAGTAGGACTTCTGTCAGGAATGACTGCACCAAGTTTAATTTAATGTACTCAGCCTTGTAATTGTTTGGTTTTTTTTTTAATCTTGCTGTGCCAATGACAGCATTTTTTTCTTCATTTTTTTATGTTTTATATCCTCCACAAATCACACATTTAAGACAGTTTTGTTTTGCAACATCTCTGAAAAGCTGGCTTATTAGCAAGCCAGTCCATGCCAGATTATTTTAATATTGATAGCCTGTATCAACAGCTGAGATAAAGATGCGTTCCTTGTGCTGTTTTGTTAAGGTTTAGTGAGACTAAATCACAAAACATTGCTTTGCTTGGAAATTGAATTGAAAAGATCCATCTACACTTGGATTACTTGTTTAGAGAAAGCTGGTCTTGCATTCTGAAGATTTTAGTGGTTTTTGCTTGAAGTTTATGTGCCTGAACTATACCAGGCAAATTTGAAGTGCCTCAGTGCTCCAGCACTCTGCTGAACTGGGATCTTACTTGAAAAGGATATTTTCATCTTTGCTTCCCACTGCTCTGTCTTTGTCATAAACAGGAGATAGGAAAGCAAACTTGAATTTAGAGTTATATATAACATTAATTTTCTGTGCAATATAACCATGAGCTACTAGAGCTGCTGGTGATAAATGAAGCTGGTGCCTATGTGTTCTTACTTAATCTTTTGGGGCTGCACGATTATAAGGGTTAGTCCTGCAGACAGGGTTATTTTCGTTTTTCTGGTTTTTTTCACTTGCTTTGCACTGAAACACTTGCATGTGCATTCAGGATATTACTTATTTCATTCTGGCACTTTTAATATGAAACTTGCCAGATTTTTATCCTGGGTTTTGATGGATGATTACCTATGGGATGTGAGCAGCCAGTGTGCCATGGATCTGGGCTGGGGTGGTGGAAGTGCCTTTCAACCTCGTGCACCTGGACCTCCAGCAGCTTATGCTCACTTAAAGAGGATTAGAGAAATAAGTAGCAAAAACAGGGCTTCTGACAGGATTTTTGAATACAGTCCTTTGGTCTGCACTTTCCTTGGAAATTTTCTAGGGTTTTGTCAGGCAGATCAGGTTGATCACTGCTGACTGTGACTTCTTTTGTAGAACAGATTACAGGGTATTTCAGCGTGTAGCGTGTTACAGTGCTTGAAGTTAACTGACTAATGATCTGCATAATCTTATATATACGCCTTAGCAGAGATACAGCCATGCACCTTTAGCTTGAATTACTCAACACATAACTCTCTGTATTCTCAGTCATTAAAAGAAATAAAAATTCACTGTGATAAAAAATGTAATGGCTCCTCCTGGAATCTGGAATAAGAAGAAAAATTGTTGGACATACCTTGCAGGATGTGTTTCAGAATTTAGGAAAAGTCTGGCTCATTATCTTTCATGCTGTATGTCAGGCCTCTGACATTAATCCTTTATGTCTCCTGGCAAGTATTTTGCATTCAAGAGGGCTTATATGTCTAGGGAAAAAAACAGAGAAAGAACAAGAAAAAAAGGACAATAGCAGTGGCACAGGTTAAACTAATAGAGGCAATGGTTTACAGAAGGTGTGGAAGTGTATTTACAATAAACCTGATTGACGTGTCTGCTCCTTCCTGCAACTTTGGGTTGAGATGCAGCTGAGATGGGCAGAAAAACAGCCTGAATTTGCCTGCAAAGAACTTGAACCTTGCCCCTGATCTTGCTGGGGATTTTTTAAACTTTGTGACTTTTATATTGTTATCTACTGGAGTAATTTTCTGTGCTCCCTAATTTTCCTTTACAGCATCCAAGGAAATGTGCTGCCTTGGATCAAAGACACTGAATTTATCCACTGTCCTTAATCTGGTAACTGCCCACTGTGGGTCTTGTTTGGGGATGAAGGAATTCACATCTGCACTGAGAAATACAAATTTCTGGATTTGAACTATGGCTGGGAATGTATTTGAAAGACTCATCTTGAACACCAGAACCTATTAATGTTTAGGTGCTGTGTGTCAGTGGGAGAAGCTTTGTTGAATCTTCAGGAGATGGTTTGCCCAGCTGGGCTTTTAAAATGGTTATCTTGCATTTTGGGAAAAAGAAAAAATGTTTAAAAAGCTCACAGTCTCATTTAGAGTCCTAAAACACAAGTGATGATTTCATGAATATAGACAATGGCCAACTTCAGTAACTTCTTCAATGTACATTGATTTTGCTCTTCAGTTGTTAATGGACAGAATTTTTTTAAAGCAAAGTGGGATTGTGTGTTTGGATTAATTGTATCCAGTAGTGGTATTGGCTCTCAGGAGGAAGAAGGAAATTCCCAAGCCAGCTGACATTCTGGTATGGGTTAGTATTTAGCTGTTACCAGTTAGTTACCGAGTGTCATTGGTGAAGAGTGCAAGACCCTCAGTCTTTACCTGGATATAAAAGTCTCAAAGAAACACAGGCTGCACTTTTTCTAAGCTGTAGGTCCATCCCCCCAGTGTGTATTTCTGTGTGAATTATAATCAAAGTCTAGGGACTGGCCAGTGTTTTGCTACCTTCTGGTGACAGCTTTTGGCTTTTTTTGGAAATATTTTAGGTTCACACGTACCGTAGCTGTCGTTGTGATTCAGAGCCTTTGGAAGCAGAGCTGCTTCCTGTATTTGTTATTTGCTTAGCAGAGCTTTGACTTTATGGGTATGTATTTCAGAATCTTTTATGCCAGGGAATCATTTATATTTCAGAGATACGGGAAGGCACCTTGGAGCTTGCTACATGTCTTGATTGTTTTTTAACCTTAGCCCAGTGTGATGTTCTCTCTAAAGAATATTCTCACGTAATCCTGCAGGGAAGAATAAAGGTAACACAGTTGCCTGGCATTAAAAGTGTAAATCAGAAGTACATAATGACAAGTCTGAGAAATGTACTGAAAATAATAATAAGACAGGCTTGTTTCTGAACAGTAAATGCCATTAAACTTTGCTTTGAATTCTGACTTCCATCTGAAATCTGCACTCACAACCCACAGTTGTGCGTTGAGGGGCTGTTTGCTTGTTTTGTGCTTCAGAGGAGCTGACTTAACTTTATGTGCTAGCCCAGATGTGGCTCTCCCTGAGGATATTCCCTGGCTAGGCTGTAGGAAGATGTTTCTGAGAACCAAAAGGAAAATATGAAGTTGAAAAACTGGCCAACACTGCCTCAGGGGCATTCCTTTCCCTGTGAGAAAAGCTGTGACTGGGGAGGGAGGATGGCCCATTTTGTATGACTGCAAACAGGAGAGTGCTTTTACAAGCAGGAAAGCTTGATGCAGCCTGAGCTGCTTCTCAAGCCCCTCTTACACGGACAACTGTGAGTGTGAAGTGATTACAGTGAGGATTTCTGGGGAAAAGTTTAGCAGTGGGGCTTTCTCAAGGGTTTTGGAAGCCCTGTGTATAGTTCTTCTGGAGGTCTTTCTCAGAATCCCTATTGCCTTGGCAGGTAGATATTTTGGAGATAGATTATACTCATCCCCATCCAGTCCAGGCTGCTCATCTGGGCCTAACCAGGGCAATTATGTTGGGAACTTGGTGTGTCCTTCTTCCCTGGGTGCCGGAAAGTGGGACAGAGAGACTTCCCTGGGGAAGGGATGTGGACTGCACGTTCCATTATACCTTCAGGTGGCCATTTGTCTAGTGGCAAGGGACATAAATGCCTAATTTATTACCTCATTAGAGGTGTTTTGATTCACATTTGAGAATAAAATATTTGCATTTAAATCTTTTACAAAATTTGAAAATTAAAGACAAGTAAAACAGCACAAGAATCCCTGAAGATGTAAGGGTGAATCCTAACAAATCAGAGCTAAATAAAGTGATAAGCTTCAGACTGCTCTGGGAGGAGAGGCTGCCATAGCAAGCCTCAAAGGCAGGCTGGCTAATTTAGCCATGAGCCTGATCAACTGGCTCTTTCTAATTGCCATACAGGGAGTGACTGTCTAAAAACTGCTTCTTAAGTTTGTATCTATCTCTTTTGGCAACTGCTCTCTAGTGCGGGGTGAACCAAAACCAGGAGACAGTGCTGGCTTGTTGGGACAGCCCAGGTCAACCTCTAACCTATGTATGCTTAATTTTCATGTGAGCATAATTAGGAGATGGCCCTGAATAATGGACTGCATGTATTCTTCTAGGAGGTTGGGTAGAAAATGCCAGGTGTTGAGCAGCTTCCACCCATGCTGCAGGAGAGGGGCTTGCTAACAGAGCAGCTCATGGCATGTAGGTTTTAATTGCCACCCAGAGCTGGTGATTCATAGGCTTCTCTCTTTCCATTCCCTTTTCCTTGGCAGATCCAGGATGTCCTGTTGACAACTGAAGCCCAACAGCCCCAAGCTCTTTATCTATCCTTCAAAATCCTCCCACATTCCTCCCTTTTCCATGGCTGTTGACAGCTCCACACCGTGCCGTGTCCCACAGGCTCACAGCTGTGGTGTCACTTCTCATTCTTTCCCATCTCTGAGGTTTTGTGAAATGCTTCTGCTTTCTGTGCAGCATCTCTTGGATATATTTTCTCTCCTTTGCTTCTGCAGCTGACACTAACTATAGCATCCACCTCTGGGGCTTTTCTAACTCTTTGTACTCTCTCTCCATATGTAAAGTTGGGAGGTTCTTCTACAACCTGCATTTCCCTTCCCTTTCCACACTTTCCCACAACATGAACTGGTGCTGGGTGAGGGGGAAAACAGCCAGTAAGGAAAAAGGGAAATTATTTTAATTTCAAAAGACCACAATGCTCTCCTTGTTATGCCCAGAGGAGCACAGGCTTTTGTATTAATACAAACATGAGATTTCTTGAGTGCTTCGTGCTTTTGTTTCACTTCAATGATAGACACTGCTAAGTTGGTGGGGATTGTAACAGAATATAGGAGGTAGGGGAAAGTGAGTTGCTCTTAGTTTGTCTGAAGTTCATGAATAGATATTGCTGGGGGTGCTTGAAAGGTTTGTGTAAATGAATCAATTAATCTTTGAGATATTTAAGTAAAAAAGAAAATTCACCTGGGAGTATTTCTGCCCTCAATTACACACATAAGACATATTCAAATAGCTGTAGTACATTCAATTCAAATCCCACCTTATTCCTACAGCCTTAGGCCACCATTTTTATATAAAGGATTTCCCAGAGAGAAATATGCATCATGCTCAGTGTAATGCCTGCAGAGGAAATGCAGAGCTTTTGGGGTGCATTTATTTGCAACTTTTGGTCAACCATAATTTGATTAATGACGACCGTATTACAGTCTTGCATAGTTTTGCTTTAGATAGCAGGTGTTGTTTATTTAGAAGTATCTAAACACATTTTTTTTAATATAAATGAGAGACACGGAAATCAGCTTTTTGTGTTTCATAGGGTTGCCAGGGTAGCAGTAGCAAAATATAGCAAATCAACAGTGAGATCTGCAAGAACGAATACAGACTATGCCCAGAGGCTGTGGAAGGCACCGAGACATATTTCAGGCTTTATCAGGAATGAGGAAACATTTGCACAGCCCTGAAAGAGCTTCTGGCTTTGCAATGAACTGCCATAAAATGGTGTAATTAAAAGTTACATTCTATTTGAGCCTTTTCTTACACTCAGTAATCAAACACTATAATCAGAACGAATTATTGCATTTGTATTCTGCCATCCACTGAAAAAGACACATTGCTTGGCTTATAGCCTGATCTTGATTTATTAGGTCTCATTTCAGAGACTGGCACAGAAAGTGAGTCAGATTCCTGCAGGACCTGTTGCATAGAGGCAGTGGTACCTTTAAAAGCTGCATGTGCCTTTTTTGTGTGCTTCTCGTTATTTAGAACAAACTTCCAGGTTGTTTTTTAAAGCTGCTGGGAGTGTGCAGGCAAGATGAATGTTAAGCCAAGGAAGAGTTGATTGGGACATAGATATGCACAGTGCACTGAGGGTGGGAGCTTCAACTCTGATGTGACCTCCAGGTGCTAGGAATGAAACCACAGGATTAGTAAGAAGGCACTGGCTGAGCTGCCAAGTCTCCTCTAACAAGACGGAGAAGTGGAAGCAGCATTTCTGCTCCAAGTAACAAAATCAACCCTTGAAGCATACATAGTGTTGCAAGCTGATTGCAAATAATGGAGCTGCAAAATGATTTCTTCACAGGAGCATACTGTTTGGCTGTGTTACAAACAATATTCCACACCTGTTTCAATATACAGCTGGGATGTGATGACCATGAATTATTTTGTTTGGAATAGGAAGTCCAACGCTAATGGTTTTTATGTAGGAATTCTGCTCATAGAAAAAGTAAATTTTGCCTAGTCCAGCAAACTTCTAGGATATCTGGTAAAGCATCAGTCTGACTCTGTCCTTTCTAAAGCACACACTGTGGCATGAACTGGCATTGATCAGCACCCAGAAGTTTCCAGGAAGATGTTGACAGTATTCCGTTTTCAAGTATTTTTCAATAGATGTGTGACATTCAAATTAAAATAAGCCGTTCAAAAAAGTGGCAAATGTGCTGCAACTGTTGGAAATGTATGAGAGTAATGGTCTGCAGCAGGCACTGCAAACAGTTGGCAAAATAAACTTAGTGTCGGGTTGTGGTTGATGATTTTGTGATTAACAGTTGCCAGTTGTTTGAACAAAGGTCACCTTTCCACCAAAGTCTGCCAGACCTTTGGGGAGGGTTTTCTTACTTGGGTCTGAATTTTTTTTCCACCCATTTTCAGTTCAAAACACTCTGGAGAGCTAAATTCATACATCAAAGCCTAAAACTGCAGGTCAGGTCCAAAGAGCTGGCACTCCAGTAGAGAAGAGGGAGTCTCTGAAGAGAATTGAGAGTTTTCTTGGGTTGTCTTCCTCAATGATAATCCCTCACATCTAACCACAGCCTCTGTTTTCTGCTCCATGAGCAGAGGTGTGCATCTGTAGCTCCCTCTCTGATCAGATTAGCACAGGCTAATGATCTCCAGTGCCTCAAAACAGGCAGCTGCCTGACTTTTGGTCATGCCAGCTGTTTAGCTGATGCCTCTTTTCTTTTGTTCTTTGTCACCTTACCCTGCCTGGTTTATCAAGTTGAAGCGTTTTGAGCCCCTCTGTGGAGCTACAGAGTAAACTTACTGGATGCTCTGCCCAGGGGCTGTGATTTATTTGTCCCTGTGTGTTTATTAAATAGAATATTACCTCACTCTTCCCTCCGTGTACAATGCCCACGTATTTCATCTTCTGCCAACATTTCAAATGCTGGGACTTGGCGAGCACACCCAGCTTCTTAAAATGTAGGCCTTAGAGGCAAAAGTTTTTTGAAACTAACAGGTGCCTCTGAACTTTGATTTAAACTTGTAACTGTCACCAGGGTTTTGACAGATGGGTAATGAAAGATCAAGACAAATGCTGGTAGGAGTCTTTTGAGATGTGCTGCTATTAGCATTTGCTCTGAGCACATTTTAAAGAGAACATAAGACTAACAATTTAATGTCTGTTAGTCATCTCACACTGGAGAACTCCTGCCAGAGGAGGTGAAATGTCTAACTCAGAATTGATGACAGGGGATTGGTAATAAAGAAGAGAGAAAGGGAGGCACCACAAGACGAAAAGAATAGAAATGAAGAGACAAATCAAGTCTGAATTCACAGATATGGAACTATTCCAGTCAAAACTGCACCTCCTGTGGTATGGGCTAGGAAAAAACACCTGTAATGAAGTCTCTGGATGTGGTGTTAGCTGGAGATGCATGGGACACAGTGGAGGAAATAAGATGTTTCTTAGAGTGACTGTTAAAGTTGTCAGTGGAGAGTGGTACAGCATAATGCAGATAAGCTTCTTAAGTCACCCCTGGATGGCAGCTTAGTTGCACCTCTGCTTACCCTGGATCTGACTTCTACGTATTCTTTATTATAATACTTCTACAAGAGCTCAGAGTGTGATAGTTTACCATGCTCCAGTAGCCCCATATTCCATAAATAACGAAGTGCCAGTGAAGTCAGAGGGATTGTCTTTTGAGGAGGGAGACACTCCACACAATTGGCTCTTTTCTTCTGTTGGATTTCATTGCATTTCCCTTCCATAGCACTGAGATGTCTCATAAGCTGCTAAACTCTGTCCCTAAACAAGCCAAGTAATTTCTTTTTGTGCCAGTCTGTGTGTGTCACTGATAACATAAATCCTCATGTGCCACAGTGATCTGTACCCAGATGTGGGAGGGAGTGAGCCAAGGGATTGATAATGTGCAGTGCTCTACTTTTTCCCCTCGAAAAACCTGCGCTGCCCTGTTTCTCCAGAGAATGGAAAGGAAGGGACAGAGAGAGTGTGCTAAATTGTGTGCTCCTCCTCTCCAAACCCTGCCAGAGACCTTTCAGAAAACCCTTTGGAAGAGGAGGCTGCCCAAAGCGACGCTGACTCCTGCTGCAGGGGGTCCTCTGCTCCCAGGAGAACACTTGTGCCCCTCCACTGAATCCCTCTTTACCCTTCAATGAGCTTTCATGTCTTCAAAAGGATCCAAAGCAAGAATAAATTTAACTATAGTAATTTTGCAAAAGACTCAGGCTTCTCAGTTCACTTCTCCCTCAGTGTTTCCTGACATCTCTCAGTGTATTTTCTAACAGTGTGTCTGTCATAAAATAACAAATCAGGGAGTGAAAACTTTCAGACCCTGGGAGAAGTGTTAGAGGTCACAGGGTCCGCTCTTTGGGGCTATCAGCATAATTCAGAGCCAGTGACACCCACAGATTAATTGCCCTTTTATTGATTCTGAATTGACTTCCTTAATTAAGGAGAGTGCCACTTGGTTCCATGATTGCTTTTTTCATTATCAAATTATTAAAGCCAAAGCTTGAAAGTGAAATCCTTCGCTGTTTATAAGCTCTTCCTTGGAAAATATTCTGACATATTTTACAAACGTCCCTGCCTAAACTTTAAATTTCCTTGCACAGTTTAGATTAATTGATATGATTATTTTGATATAAAGTGCACTGAGGTGACTTGCAGCATCTGGAGCTACAGAGGCAGCAAGGGGCCCTGTCTGCACGGGATATTGTGATAGAGATGCTTTCCTCAGAGGACCCAAAATAACTGGCAACTTGGAGAAAAACGTTCCCTTTTCACACAGCTTGTCAATATGTTAAGTGCTCTGGAGACAGTGCTTTTGTGCTTCTGCAGACATTAAATCCTGTACATTTCATGGGCTGTGACAGTCCTGTTTTCAAATGTTTTAAGCATTGATTGTACTCAGGATGACGTACCTGGTGGTGGAAACTCTGCTGAAGGGATAATGGTGATGCTAAAAGAAGACAGTGAAGTATTTTCCTGGACTACCAGCTGGTGGTCCTTCCCTCAGGCTGTTCTTTGCACAGATGTTTAGACCATAGAAGAAACACAGAGATTTAGAAAGGGAAGGTAAAATCCATAGTTAAATATTTTAAAAATCCCACATAGTTTTTCCCAGCTCTTCACACCAAACTTGAGTTTGTGGCAGTTTGGGTTGATTCTCATATGGGGTTTTCCTCTCCTTTTCCACTTGACCCAAGCACACAAGGAAAGAATGCTGTTAGTCCTCAGGCTACAAAGCTGATGGGGATTTTGTTCCTTTGAAAGGTTTTGACCAAACTGGATGGGGGAAAATGACAGGAATATTTTGCAGACTGGTCTCACTTACTGGCATCCCCCATGCAACAACAGGAAAATCAAAAAAAAATGCCATTCTGGCAGAGTGAAGGAGGAGTTTCTTGGGGCAAAGTTGTGGCCTGGGGTAGACGTGATGTTCTGCAAAGCTGTTCTTCAGGGAAGCAGGAAAAAAAAAATTAGGAAAACCAAGAACAAGTTCTGTCACTGCTTATCTGCTCCTGGCATCTCTGAGCATTCAGTTCCCCCCAGGGCCTTCAAGTCACGTGGAATAAAACTTTCTTTTGCTCCCCTTCTCTCTTCATCCTGCTGCTGTTGGCATCCCCCTGCCTCTTGTGTTGGATCTTCCAAGGGCTCCAGCCGCTCAGTACAAATAATTGGTATGGGAAAAGCACAGTGCTGGGTAAAGCTGTCCAGGGTCACCTTCCAATATATTTTAGTTGCCTTAGAGACTGTAACTAAGGAGAGTAACTTGTGGTTTTGTCAGATAACATGAAGCAAGTTGAACGTACTAGTTAACTGGAAAGTTTTAGGAAAGCCATCACTGCAGGTGATGTGAAATTAGGTGATTTTTTTTTGCTCTTCCCATCTGCAGGATTTAACATCAGAGCAGCGATTTACTCTCTGGGGACAGATCAGGTGCAATCCCTGCTGCTTACTCTGAGTCAGAAGCAAAGCACAGTATTCCTGCTTTTAAAATAAAAAAGCATCCTACAAATGTATTATTCATTTTTAAGAGATGGATGTTGTAGCTAAAGAAATAATCATAGTTCAAAGATGCTCAGATGTATTTCCATACATAATAACTTTCTGAGTGTGTGTATGCATATGTTCTCTACAGTAAATGTATATTCCAGTTAAAATCAATTTATATAGTCATAATGAGGCTGTTGTGATAATAGGTGATTTTCTTCTTTAATGGTTTGAGTTCCAGTAGGGTAAGAAAACCAAGGGTTTGGTCTTCACTGAGTGCAAGTTGCTGTAGCCCTACATTGTTGTCATTCTACACTTGATAGTCCAGTATGAATGTGATGATTGAGCCTGAGGGGGAACAGGCCAGGTTTCCCTCTCTGGATTTTGTCATGGGATAAAACAACAAAAAAATTTCAGGAAAGCTGGTGCTGGATGCCAAGAGTTAACCAGCATTTAACACAGTTTGAGGAGGAAGAGAGCTGCCAAAAAACGCCTCGTGGCTGCAGTCACCTGTAGCATCATCTCAGAATTGCAGCCATGCTTCAAATAAGCCTGGCTCTACTTTTTGGGTTTTTCTGAGGCTCCTCTGTCCTCAATTCAGAATTCTGCCATAAACTTGCCAAAAATCCTTGTAGAAATGTGTGGGAGTTTTTTCTCTGAAGATATCTTGTAGAAAACACAGTACAATTCACTTGTGCAGCAAAAATTCCTTGAGGTTATACTGCATTAATGGCAGTCCATCCCAGTACAGCATCTTCCAGAGGAAAGGCAGCAAGACCAGTCTTTGAGAGATTTATGCAGAGAGAACTATGAGGAAATGCAACTGGACCAAGAATCCTCAAGAGGGAAACAAATCCCAGCTGCAGACAGAATAGCTGGCTCTTAAAAAAAAAGCTGTCTTTGTATTTATATCTTTTCACAAGCTTATCTGTGTCAAACACAGGTGAAGGTCGTTACTTGTGTTGAAGCTGTAGGGAAAGAAATTGTATGTACCTATTGGGTATAATGCAATGAGAATGTGTCTTTTGCCTTCCCTGGTGGCTGAGCTATAAAAGACAATCAACCTTCTGCAGCTGCTAGCCAAAAATTACACCTTTGGGTTAAACAAGAGAAATTCTTGCTTTTAGGCTTTAGTTCCATAAAGTATTGTGTTGCTTCAATAAATCCATGTAAATTTGGTAAGGCACTGAAACACAACTTTACCATCAGGCCCATTAATGAGCCTTAAGAATACATCTCATAAAGCAGATGTGGCTTTTTGGGTCCAGGTTGAAAAGGGTCCTCTCCCATGAGGATGGTACAAAATGTGTCACAGGCAGATCTCTCTTCTCAGACACTGTAGATGTGCTGGGTTGGCCTTGCAGCACTGTCCCCCATCCTTGGCTCTTTGGCTCTATGGAACACCCACTGACTTGCTGTGTTCCTGGAGGTCCTGAGTTATGAAAGGTGTAAGAAACATTGTGCCAGTCTGGATAAAGTACAAAATGCTTCTACTTCCTCTGTCACTGGTAGTGGATGCTAACATACCAGCAATAAGCAGGATGGATGAAGGGATCCATCCCAGGCCATATGCTCCTCATTTCTGGCAGTTTGTAGTTTGCAAAGACTTTCTGAGCCAGCAATTGTATTTAGACCACCATGGACCTGCCCTCTAAGAATGTGTTTAAGTCCCTTTGAAAACCATTTAAACTCTTCAATAGTGCATGAGCTTGGAAAACTATCCGCTGGGATGATGGTTTTGCTAATTACCGTAGTCGCTACATTTGAAAGCGGTGCAGTTGCTTTTGTAGCCAGCCAGAGATTTGAGGCTGAAAGCAGGTAGGAGAAATGCAGGAGTTTGCCATCTGCTCCTGCTGGTCTGTTGTTTTGGGTAAATGGCCGTCCATTGCATTAATGGCCCCTCGTAGTAGGCGCGGTACCTGGCGGTACTGGCAGGCATTTTTTGCTAATAGAAAATGTCGTGGTGTAAGCACCGTGTTCTAATTGCATTGGCCAATTTCCAGCCCAAGCATTAATTTAGGGTAATACTGTTTGGAAATCTCAGTGAATTGCTGACGTGAGATTTGCCAGCTGCTGGAGGTACTGCAGCACACCTCGTGTAGTGTGGCTGTGTTGTTCTTGTAGGAGCAGTACGAGGGCAGAACTGAAGCAATGTGTCTAAGCATGTATTGAAAAATAGCAAACAGAATATTTTTGTGAGTGGACCCACGGCAGGAGGAAGCCCTGCCAGCTTGCAGTGGGAAAGAGAGCAAAACAAGGGGGGTTTGAACTTTTTTCCAAAGCTGCAACAGTTGTAGAGCGAGCTGACACTAATTCTAGTGTAAGCTGTGCTAACCCCCAGCAGATCTGGTGTGTCCCACTAACATCCAGAGTGGCAGAGCTTGGAAGGAGGGGTGATTTACAATCAAAGAACAGCAATTAAACTAGGGATACCGATTACTTTATAATGAGACTGAGCCAAGGCCACATGTCAGTGCGTTAGGGTTCTAGTTCACATATAATCATAAATCTTCAGTATGAAGGTTATAAAACTCTTTTCACCAATATTTGTATGCCTGAAAAATCTATGAAGCATTAGCAGCAGCTTGAAGCTATGGAGAGGAACCACTCAACCTCATTTACATGTAAAATATATACAGTACAAGCTGCAAAAAAGATCTCTTGATGTTTTCCCATGGTATAAATATTTGATGTTGTTTAGATTCCTTTCCTGTTCTTTTATGGAGGGTTTTCTACTCAATTAGGATTGGGTGGAAACACATTTTCTGCCCAGTTTTGTCCCAGAATCATGCAGAATGATCAAAATGAACAGATTTAAAAATTAAATTTGTTATTGCAAATGAGGTTTATAGATGTTTTCTCTTTGGGGACTATGTTGCTTTATTGATTTCTTCAAAATAACAAATAATGATATGGACTATTAGAAGCTGTAAGGTGGTGAATCCAATTCCTTTCAATTTTATTATTCCATCACTCTGAAAAGAATTTGTTCAGCTAATTCTTATTCTTGCTGATATTAAGTAAAGATGAAAGCCTCTGTTCCTTGATGGGTGAATTGACATCTTAGTTCCTTAAGCCATAGCAGAAGGGACAGTACAAAATACTCTCTAAAGAATTTTATTTTTTTTTAATGGAAAAGCAATCTTGGGTTTGCCTTATTTTTAGACACTGAAGAGCATCCTTGATGGGTCCAGCAGTTGGGCTGTCCTGAAACTTCTGAAAAAGCATACCTGATGCAATGTTTCAAGTCTCAGTCCTGAGCTGTGCAGACATACCTGCAATAAGATTATATCTGATATTACTTCAGGTAGATGTATGACTCTCATGTGAACCTGATCACAGTATAGTTTACTGTGACATTTGATTAAAAAAGAACCAAAGAAATAGAGTTGTAGGATGAAATCATCCTCACAAGGCTCTTAAGGGAAATTTTGTGGACTACAGAAGTATTTATATGACCTAAGTGAGTAAATTTGGTCTGCTTATTCCCATACCTAGTACTGCAGTTGAGGTGGAATATTTGCAATTTGTATATTTTAATGAGGGCAGAATAGTGTAGTTATTGCCTGGTGGAAATCCTTCCTTTCATGGTCATAATTCAATGATTTTTAATATATGTACCATAGTTATGCAATGCATAGAAGAGAGAAACTCCTGAGTGTGTGGTACAGCCAAAACCAGTTGAGCAACAGTGCGAGTCAAGTTCATGACTTTCTACACATTCTCATAATGATCCAGTAGACTCCAGAAAAAAAATTGACTGCAAAGAAACACAAATAAAAACAAAAAGGAGTGGAAATCAGTGATACCTAACAATTATATCTAAATAATGATGATTCTAGTAAGAAACATATAACTATTTCTGGCACCAGCATTTTCACTACAGCAAAACAACACTTTAACAGCATTCCTAATCAGCATGTGTAACAAAACAGAACCTCAGCTCAGTGCTACTTAAATTGATGCTTTTTTTTTTCATACAGTGTTTCATAAATATCTTTAGGAAGTGAATCTGATGATAATAATTATACCACTGCTGTATGTAGCTAAAGACTTCTCACAGAATAACAAATAACCTGCTAGAAAATCTCTAAGAGCTCCCCATGCCTGCCTACACTAATAATACAGTAGTGCTTTGTGTGTACATAGCCTTTTTAGAGGCACTTGCATGATAATTATTTAATTAAGCCTTATAATTCTCTCTGAAAGTAAGTAAGTATGATTATACCTATTTTGTGGAGGTGGAAACTGAAAAATAAAGGCTTTATATCATTTTATCTAATGTTCTTTGGCCTTCCCTGACCTTCTTCGACATTGATTAGATTGACTGGAGGGTTTAGGTGAGAGCACAGGCACCCAAAATTCCTCTTTAGGTAGCAGAGGGAGCAGGGATCTTCAAGAACTTGATTTAACTCACCTGAGCTCCGTTCAGAGCTGTCCTGGGATCAACCATTGAAACACTGGAATGTTAGGTCTGAGCTCACTGTCACAACTGCCAAAAATTTGAGGAGGTAAAAAAACCCAAAGTCAAATCAATAAAGCTCCCATACTTGTCTCTATCAGTGGTCCATTGTCCAAGTTGTCTTTAGCACCCTTTTCAGCTGGAAAAGGTGCCAACACCTGTAGGATCTGCTCGCATTGCAGGTGATCTGCTGGGTCTTAGGAATGAAACCATAACACACAGGATTTTTTTCCGAGGCCCGTGGCAGGATTCCTCATTCACCTGCATCATTATAGGGTTGCATCTTGAGTCCTTATGTGTAGTGGAAGGAGGAGATGGGAAGAGAGAATTCTCTCACTCCATGCTGTCAGGAGTGTTGACATTTCCATGCCTGTCAGCCGGGATCTGGCAAAGGATCTCTACAGGTGCCATTAGGGCTCATCAGTTCTGCAGTCCCTGGGCGAACTTGATTTCATGTGGAGCGGCTCATTTTCAGCCAGGAACCTCAGTGGATGCTGTGGTGTGTATTTGGTGGCACAAAATTTGGCAGGGAGAAGTATCTCAAAGCTGCCTCCTCCTCCTCCTCCTGCCTGGAAGGCAGTGCCTGCCACAGCCAACTTGTTTGCAGTGTTTTGAAACAACTTGTGTAAGCATCTGTGAAAGTGTTATGTGTGTAGTTACTGGTGAAGTTTCCAAATGAGTGAAAAAAAAAAAAACCCTAGGAACAGAAATGCTTATCATAAGAAAAGAAACATGTTTGATAGATCATAGTTTATAGTGATATCTCCTTAATGGCGTGGTCTGTGACCTTTCAAGGGCCACACACATGTGATACTGAAGGAGCAAACACCATAGGCAATACCAGTCTTTGCCCTTTGTACTGTTTTGGTGGAAACATCTAGATTTTCCATGGCTCCTGGTAGCACTGAAAGATCTTAATGGCAACGTACAGGTCGTGGGCTGCTGCCTCAATAACTGTATTTCCTCTGACTTTCCTGTACAAATTCAATAAATAATTCATGAAGTGATTGAGGCTGATAGAGCTTTCTTCGGTGCTTGCAATGATTCAGACATCACTTTCATCTTTTCTAGTCCTAACACACAGTTAGTGAGCGACTTCACTTCTTCACAGGAAGCCAAACTGCAGGAAATTGAAGGCTTGGATGCTTAAGCAAAACTTATATCCAACTTGAACCAAGAAGTGATTGACCCGAGAAAGTGCAGTGATGGAGGAGATCAAGTCATGTCCTTGTTTAACCAGGGAGAACCACTAACTGGGAGTGATTCTCTCAGCATGGAGGGGTCAGGCTGTGAGCAGTGCAACTGCTAAATCTACCTGTGGAGATCAACTGGTGCCCTTCACTACCCAGCACCGCCACGGCAGTGCCGCCAAGAGAAGTGTGTTGTGGTTGGATGGGAGGAAAGTTGTCCATTAAAACTGCACATTCCACAGGGAAATGGTACATTTAACAACACCACTTGAACCTGCCAAGTATTTGTATTTATTTTTACCCACATTGAACTGTTTCCAACAATGAAAAAGCAAATATTATAATGAAGTTATGTTTCGGAAAAGTAGGCGAGTCTTAGAGGAGGGACCTGTTGCAGGGCTTATTTGTATTTGCTGTTCCCCTGAATACCTCAAAGGAGGTTTTTGCTAAGCTGAAAAGAGAGCAGAGCTTTTCAGTTTCCTTTCAAGTGCTAGCTGGAGGGGAAACCACAAGGACTTTTCCTCTTATGTTGACTGCTGTAATGATGTGCTGTACTATTGAGTTTCCAGGTCTAACTGACGTGGATCAATTATTTGAGTTTGATGGGCCACCTGCTCAGGAAACTTATGTAGTACTTATAAAAGACCTGGCAGTGTTCTCCTGGCAGGAGATACTTTTATATTTGCTCCTGTGGAAGTGCTGTCCAGGTTGAATTATAAAATGAATCAATGCCATGCTGGCAGTGGGATGTTATTTGGGTTTTCAAGTTACACAGTATGACTTCCTCAGTGTGTAGTGCTGGATAGATAATTAACTTAAAGTACGTGCCAAAACTTGAGACCAATTATATACTGCACAGAAAGGCTCCTTTGTGTGATACACACTCAAATATGTGTCAATACAGGATAAATGTATTGCAGGGTATCATCAGGAGCTCATGAGTGGTAGTGTCAGTTGTGAGAGTTGTATTTTTTGCAATAACTCAACCAGCTTTTATCAACACACATCCTGTGGGAAATACCATCCCTACTGCTCAGCAGCAAACCACTCTGCTGCTCAGGTGCAGTGGGGGAACCCCCTCCTCATGCAACCCCCTGGCTGCACGTGCTGCTCCTTTACAGGTGTCTCCTTAGCAGCCATTGGATGCAGAAAGTGCAGCACACTTCTCTCTTAGCAAAGGAGGTGGTTTTGTTTCTGTTTAGTTATACTTTCTGTGTGGTCAGTGAGATGACCAGGAGTATTAAGTGTGGAATTGTTCTTATACAGGTTTTTGTAAGGTTGTGTTTAATAGCTGGGGTAGAATTTCTTACAGTTGCCCAACATGTGAGACATCTACAGTTTCTCCCAGGACTGAAATTTTTCAGTGCTTTTCTTGCTATTACAAGGATTTGATGGCCATTCTTTTCCCATAGAGCTTTTCTTACAACAGCATAAGAATATTTTAAATATTTTATTAAGAAACATGTTATTACTTTAACCAAAAGAGACATCCCTTTGGGATTAGTTTCATTAATTTAAATAAAAGCTATTAGTTGTTGTGTTTTGGTTTTTTGTTGGCTAAGAAAATAGTCTTAAAGTATACAATCATCTTTTGTGAATGTGCCTTCTTTTTGCTTTCTGTCTTTTGAATATTCATTCATGTAAAATACTATGTTTTGATTCCTGTGAGCAACCTTATGTCTGGTAGACTCCCTTTGCAGGATATCTTCCTGTACAGGGTACAGTGACAGGTGGGGGAAAAATCCTTGAATTTTTAAATTCTCTCATTAAATGCGATCTTTGTACTCCTGAAGATGCAGCATGTGGAGATCAGACTCCTTTAAAACACAAAAGTGGAAATATTTATGGGTTTGGGTAGTTTTTTGAGCTTGTTCAACTTTGCTTCAAAGAAATTGAAGCAGTGTATAGAATGTATATATTACTGGTTATTTGTTATTTTCCTAGGGGAATAAAAGAGTGTGACCAGATCCCATTTTGGCTGTTAAATCAGTGCAGCCCTGAAACCACGTTAGTATTCCTGACATTTCATCAAAGCACTGATTTGGCAGCTCTTGACATTTGGATCAGTGACTAAACTTGTTTTCTTGTTGATAGCAAGTCATCCGAAGTTAGAGCAAAACGTGGCTCCTAGACCTGACAGATCTTCCTTTGCCTTGAAAGTAAATCCTAACATTACAAGGTCATTTGAGAGCTCTCGCTGGGAAAAAGATTTTGCTCTTCACCCTTATCTGGGTCAGTGCTTCTTTACATTTCCATGGTCTTTACTTGAGGATCTGAAAGTGCTTTTATAAATATTAGATAGTATTAGATAATCTTTCTGCTGAATTTGATAAAACTATATTTCCTTCATCCCATACTTTAGGCTTGGGGTAGTTAAGTGACTTGCCCAGAGGAGTCTGTAGTAGAGCTCTGGATAAAATTTATGCTGATATGAGTTTGGCCTCTCTGTACTGTGGTATTTTATTCAAAGGATGTATTAACTGACTCTACTGATTCCAAGTTAAAATAGGATATAATATGCTTTTTTTATACAAGTTCAGGAACTGACAGGAGGGAGAGAAAATTATTATTTAAACTAGAAGGCAGTACATAATTTTCTTCAAGGATAAAGCAGAAAGGGTAAGAACGGGCTGCTCCCTTTGCCTCCCTAACACTGGGGTTGAATGAAAGCATGAGCAGGATCCTGGTTAGTTATGGACATTAAATGATGTTATAATCCCTTTTTGCAACACCAAGTAGTGTAGTCCTATCCAGACGTATCTGGAGAGTGTGAGGAGTGACATTTCATGGTTACACCACTAAACTTTTTTTCTGTGCAAAGGCAGGAAAAGATTCTGTGAAAGCTGACTTTAGTCATCGTGTGATTCTAATCTCACATACAATTGTCTACATAATAGTTGTATTCTATGTACTCTGTTCTCCTTGCTTCACCTTAATCAGGCTCCTTATTGATGCTTGATTGGCAATTTTGTGATGTGGGATGGAATTTAGCTCAGCACTGGATCGTCGACCTGGAGCGAACGGTTCCTCTCAGCGTGAACGTATTTTTTCTGTAATATATCACTTTCACATCAGCGATTCTCTGCATGACCTCCTTGCTTTTGATTTCCTATTTGCAATATCAGCTTTTTCAGACCAAATCAATGATGAGCAGTATAATTAATTTTTGCGTGTTTTAATTAAGTTTCAGCTGCTCCAATGCTTTTCATTATCTTAGCATGATCTCGTGCTGCTACTGAACATTACAATGAAAGAAACCTGTTGATTAAATAAAATATTATTTAAAAAGTCCCCTGCAAGTTGTTAAAGTAATTAAAGTTCAGTGATGCAAAGTGAATATACTAGATACTGCACAAAGAAATGTCAGGTAGGGCAAGGTATTTAGAAGGTCTCAGGAGCCTACAACAGCTTGGGGCAGGTTCTGTCAACCCTTCAATGGTTTGTGTGTCACCTCATCATTCTTCTGATGTCTGATATCATTTATGAATAGCTGT
Source organism: Myiozetetes cayanensis (assembly GCF_022539395.1). NCBI lineage: Eukaryota > Metazoa > Chordata > Aves > Passeriformes > Tyrannidae > Myiozetetes > Myiozetetes cayanensis. The sequence continues at coordinate 9,156,767 of NW_026087378.1, read as the reverse complement.
AAGGCAGCTCAGGGGATGCCCTGGTGAGGTCTGTGGTCCCCAAGATGCTTCTGCAGGTCTGTATGAAGGTGCACACTGGGAGTGTGCTGGAGGGACAGAGGGGCACAGAGAGGAAAAGAAGGAGCTGAAGGTGATTTAATCTTTCTGGGGCATTTCCCTGGGTCATTTCTGTTTCTTGGCTCTGGGAGATGATTCTGCATAGTGGGACACAGCATGTTTGGCATGACCAGTGTTGGTGGGTTCCCTGTGCAGGGCAGCAAATGCCATTTTCATGGGACACTGAAGTGGAACTTGTCTGGTAGAAAATATTGTTATCCTGGTCATGAGGCCGAAGGACACATTGATGTCTTCAGAAGCTGAATTTGCAAGTTGGACTGAGATCACCAGTATTAAAATGGGATGATACAGAAAGTTTTGAGTTCTTGGCAACTTTTGAAACCCTACTTTGCTGAAAAATACAATATTTAACCTGCTACTAGACAGGAAATAAATTGATGGTGCCTTAAGTTTGCCAGGGTTTTATTTTTAGAGGAATTCATCTTACTCTATTTCACTGGAAAATTAATCTGTTCATTGGGTTCTCGGGTAGAAGACAGACATTGCTTAGCTGTTGGCTGCTTAATTATACCCTGTAATTTTGACTGACAGTGGAATGTGCATTGAAAATCAGCTGGAAATGTCTGTGAACTAGTTCAGAAACTGGCGAGGAATCTCTGCCTCCTAGTAGTAGCTGCTTGCTGCGCTAACCTTGACCACAGGAGAGGTTGGTAGATGGATGGAGGGCAAAAGCAAGCAGCCATCACCCTGTATTGAACAGTCAGAAATCAGGTGTTTGAACAGTGTCACAGCTACTTTCAGCAAACACAAGGCTCCTACTAAAAATCTGAGGGTTAAGCATGAAGAGCTTGTGTTTCTGTGTAAGGCATTAATTGGGATTTCTCTCTGCTGGAGTGCCTGTAAGGATGCTTTTACTGTGTTAACTTGAGATTCTCATAGTGTCTTTGGCTTTTATATGTGGCTTTTATAACTGATGCTCAGTATTTCTGTAAATTGTGCAAGGCTCCAAATCATGAAGATAAAGGCACTTTCAGGGACTTCAGGGGGTGGGGACAGTTGGAGAACAGGGGGAAGAACGATGAACACATTTAGTTGAAAGCTGTGAGCTATAAAAAGAAAAATACTGAACATTAATGATACTGTGTGAAGTTAGAAGCCATTAAAAATGTCTGGGAAACAGTTTGTGCAGGGACAAGCTGGTACTTTCAAGGCCATGTGCAGCAACGTGGTGTTTGCCTTGTCTTCATCTTCCATCTTCTTTGTCCACGATATTCTGCTGTTGCATCACTGTTCTGGCTCCTCTTGATCTCACCAATGCTGTTGGGGAGAAAGAAAATGAAGAGACTGTCAGAACTGTAACATTTTTGCCAGCAGTCACCATTTCCTTTCTCTGGGAGTTTCATCCCAGAACAGTTTTCCCAGTGGTGAAAGCGGGACATTTTGCAGTTTGCCGTGTTTGCTGAGGGCTGGTTAGAGAATACCAGAGGCTGATGGATGTGAAAACTTGGGGAGAGGTTTAGTGAATGTCTCCAGCTCAGTGGAATTGCCCAGGCCGAGGTAATAAAGCAGTGATCCCTTCTTCGGTCAGTGTTACTCTGAGGTTTGTTGCCAAAAGGCAATAGGAGGGGGGGTGTAGGTCTGTTTGTTGGGATGCTGTCATCAGGTCTGGTGCACCAGGAAAAGGAGAATGTGAGCTATTGGGACAAATCTGAGGCCAGTACCATGAGGTGCTCTTTGCAAGCCAAATCACAGCTCTAGCTTTGACTGCAGCTCTCCTTTTTAAAACTTTTAAATGGGCACAAAGTGCCATACAAAATAAGCAGGATTCTCCATTCAAAACAAGGAGTGTAGCTTACAAAGTGATTTAAATAACTGTTCTTTCAGAAATGCCTGTGCAACATGACTTGACTGATTTACCTTATAATGGCTCAAAGCCAAGAGCATAATGAAATTGTGAGCAGGAGAAATTACTCTGGTGCTTTTCCCCTTTTGCTGTCTCCTGATTTATTGGAAATGCCTGTCTCCTTAACCCATGTGCTGCCAGAACCCTGGGAAAGAAAAAAGAGGCAAAACAGAGGCAGTGACTGTTCTGTAAGAGAGGAGAGCCAACAGGTTTAAGCATTGTTGCATGGTGTGTTTGCAGTGTCGGAGGCAGAGGGAAAAGAAGTTTACAGTTTGAAGCATAGCATTTGCTCTGGGAGGCTGGAAGCTAATGGATGGCTAATCAAAATTTTGTGATGGCATGTCTCAGCTCTTCTGACATGGGCTATTTAAATCCTAGACTTGTATTGCAATAATAATGAGATATTCCTCCCTGATATTGATCCTCTGCCCGGTTTGGGACTGCCTGTGCATCCTCTCTCTGCAGTTCAGGAACGTGGGTTTGGATCTTCCTGACTAAATTTTATGAGTGGCTACATCCTGCTAGTTCAGGCTGTGACTTAGAGCAAGAGAAATGAGTCTGAGAACTGGTACCACGTTAGTGTGGCCCTTGTGGTACCTTATGGCTGTTATCTCACAGAAAACAAAGGACAGAAGGAGGGGAACTCAGGGATGGCAGGGAGGCTTTGCTGTAACACTCTTGCTTCCCAGCTTCTGATACAGAAGCCTAGCTGCCTGCAATCCTTTCTGTGAGAAATGAATATAAATTGCTGCTGTTGAACATTTTATTTGCACTCACAGAATATTCATCCAAGGAGCAAAGGAAGCACCAGGGGAGCGTGATGAGGGCTCGTTTTTTCTTAACAAGCCAGTAGGAAATAATGCCAGAATCAGACACAGCAGAAGATTTTTGACAACATGGAAATTCCTCTTTGTGCATTGCCAGCTAACTCCAGCTCAGTGCAGTTCCTCTCACCTTGAATCAACAGCAGCTCCTAGCACTGCTGCAATTTCTTAATCAGTGGCTATTCAGTTTGGCTTCATCATTTGAACCTTTCCATTGTAGAGACAGACAGTGTGGCAGCAAAATAGCTTTTGTTTCTGTCCTTCTGGAAGAACAGAAAGAGACAAATACTGTCAGATTTTTTGGATAGTGCCTCTCTTAGTTGGTATCTGTAAATAATTCTGAAAGCTGTAGGATTCTTTTGAGGGGGAAAAAGGTAAAGTTGGTGCAAAGTGGTGTTGTTGATCTGAATACATTTATATAGAAAATTTGATTCTTTCCAATGGTGAGAATTTCTGGAATATTTTCCCAAAGGGAACTTTTAGGGACTAAAAGTCTAACACATTTTGTTAGTTTGGGGTAAGTTTAGTTACTGGAAGAAATGAGGTTGTGTCTGAAAGGACAAACATGATACATGATGTTCCTTTTGAAATGGAAGTATTCTCTAGTCCCTCAATGTGATTCAGGTCTACGTCTGGCTCTGCTGGTTTCAGATATTGCTTTGTCTGTCTCCCCCTTTCTGTATCAGCAGATGGGCACCGTGTCCATGGCACAGCAGTGGCAGATTTTGCAGCTGTATCTGTTTCTCACTGTTTTGAGACTGAACAGGCCTCTGCCATTTATTTCTGGTGGGTGTCCCAAAGGAACATTGAAGGATGCCAGGAACAACCTAGCTTTGGGGTTGTGAAGTGCACGGGCTAAGGACAGGGTCATGGCCACTGTTTCCTTTTTCTTGTCTCAGTGACACAAGTTTTAGGGTCCTCATCTGCTTATAGACTTCTGCTGTAAAATGATACCTTCATCTCTTTGTGTGTTTTGCTATGCCCAGGCTACAGCAGAAAATGAATTTCATGTGTGTGATGTCCCACTGATTTCATGACTTTCTGCTTCCACATAAAGGGTGTTTGGGAATCCACAAAAATCTATAGAAAGCAAGTCCCAAAACATGAAGCCTTCGCAAGCAGACTGAAAAAAGTATTCCAAGAGGCTGTGAACTTTGCAAAAGGAAATGAACTGTGAGACAACAGCTGGTAATTGCAGGACCAGAATTCAGATTGTATTTAGAAACTTTCTTGCAGGAGTTAAAGAATGAAGCAAAGGTTGGATCAGCAATTGTAAGATGTTTTGCCAAAGTGGTCCTGCTGCACCTGTCTGTACTTGCAAGATGAAGGTGGAGTGTGACTCCCAGCCTGAGTGCCCTGGGGATAACAAAGGTGAACTGCCAGGGGAAGGGCACAGAGAGAAATCAAAGCAGTGCTGGCCACACAAGTCTTGATGACAGGATGACAGGATGCAGTAGAAGTTTTCTGTCCCATTTGCAGTATTCAAAAGATGAGAATACACAGATGTTCTTAGTTCTCTGAAATAACACAGAAACACTCTCGATGCTGCCTTTGGGGCTCATTTGTTTCAGCTTTGTGTCTTAGCACAAAAGGCAATCCTTGGAAATTGGTCTCCACATACAGGTAAGGGCTAGGGGTAAAGTTGACAGTGTAGCCACTTGCAAAGCTCACTGAGCTTGGACTCTCTGATCAGAAGAGTCAGGACACATTGAAGAGACCCTGAAACAATATGGAATTTAACACACAATTAGAGGCTTTTTTCCTTGCATAAGAGAGGATCAGCTTGAAGGAGAAGAATAATGATAGTTTGAAGTTGTGTGCATATATGTTGTGCCTCAAAGTTGTGTTGGAGGGGGAATTTAAAAGATTTTTTGCAGCCTTGCCAATTAAGAGGAGTGATAAATATTTGCATTCATGGATGCCCTGAAATCCCTCCTGTAAGAAAAAAGAAAAGGCAGAACAAGGTTTGGAATTCAGTACTTGTAAAAAAATGAAGACTTGGGGCTGTGCATACCTATTTACTCAATCCTTGTTGTATTTGTTGTTTCTTTGACACTTCTTTCTGCTACTTCCACTGATGTCTGGTAGATGGCATTAGCGTATAACAAATTTCTGAAGTTCTTTTCTTATTGGAGGGGGTTTATTTTTCATCCATTATACAGATAATGCGGTCTTTTTCTGGCTAAGCAGTTTTAAAGCATTTTTTCCCCTCAGTGTTTCAGTTATGTTTTGACTAAATGCTTATATTATTCAACATGCCTTTTTTCCTCCTCCTTGTGCCATATAATTATTATTTCTTCTAGAGGGCATCAATCACTGAGAAAGAAAAACTTGGTATCTTCAGCAGATTCTGAATTTAGAAGCTCTGTTATATTATGCACTGTTTATATGCAGTACCATATTTATTTCATATTCTTCAGGCTTAGAAATGAGGACAGTATTCTGAAGAAGAAGAAAAATTTCTCACGCAGAGAGAAAAGATGATCAGATACTCAGAGTAGTAAATAGAGGTGCTTATATATAGGGTTGAAGACATATTGAACTGCTCTGGAGAGATGGTAGAAAGGAGCTCCATAAATATCTTCTGTCTTTTTTAGTACCCATAGGCATTTTTAGCTAATTTTGTGTGCTCCCAAGAGAATTAATAGGACTTCCATGACGCAGGAGCCATTTTGCATAGGAAAACAGTCAATTGTTTATCAGCTCCTAGGGATTTTGTTTATCTGGTCCAGGAGATGGAAGTTTCAGTCACAAGTAAAATTTGGCAGTAGGATTTATGAGTCTACCAGTAGCTTTAGCTTCATCAGTGTTCCCTGGGTAAGACATCTTTTGTGCTGAGATGTACATATTCATCCTTGCTTTTAGCGTCAAGAAGCAGACAACATTTTGAGCAAACATTTGGCTGAATGCTGATTGAAAGACATTTGGAGCAGTGGGCTACTACTTCCCCCCCCTCACTTTCTTCCCACCGTGGAAACAAGACTTATTTCGTTCATAAATAACCAGGCTTCCAACAAAAATCACCAGTTTCGTAATTGGTTTCTTCTCAGAACAAGCCAAAGCCCGTAGTTCTCCAAGCTTTTTATTACAGTAACAGAAGGGAAAAGTAGAGTGCTAAGGAACAGTTTTGTGGGCAAAGTAATGATTTTAAATAATCCTCAAGAGCTTTCTGTTTATGAAGATCATGCTTTCCAGATCAGGTGCGCTTGAAGGCAAAGGATTAAAAAATGATAGAGATATCTTGAGATTAATTTTGTATAAAGAGTATACAGCTGCAAAACATGCTAAGCTCCAGGTTTTATTGAATCTGTCTAATTATGAGCAAATGATCAGCATAATTTTTCTGCATTTTCAACCACATTTTCTTGAGACTGAAGTATTTAAGGCAATTATAAAGACATGCCAACACATAATTGTGACAAATTTTATCTTTAATGAATCTTTGGGTTTATCTTTATATAAAAATGCAAAGATTTTAGGATAGGCAGGGATGATTTCTCTCTGGGTCTTGGTGTAAGAGGCATTGTTGTGGTGCAGACTCGCCTGCCCTTACTCTCCAGGCATGGTTACAGACTTTGTCCCTGGACTGACTGTTCACACCTCGTGCTGTGTTCTCCAGCTAAAGGGTCTGGCCCTTACTCTCATGGATCTGAGGCTGGAAGAAGATTATTGGGCAACCTGGTTTACTTAGTTTTGAAAGTCGATAAAAGGAAGGAAAAATTGTAAGACCGATGTGCTCCTGGTGCTCATTTCATGAAGTCACCGAAGCAGGATTTTATTGAAATATTTTATTCATGGCTTACTCCAGTTGTCTGTGGATAGAATTGCATGTAATTTGAGTTATGTCAAATGCTCATGTAAGCATCTATTACAGAATGTACTTAAAACATGACCTGTGCTCCCCAGACCCTGAACACTCTGGTTTCACCTTCAGCAGCTCAGTGCAGCTGGGCATCCCAACCAGAGCTGCACCGATCCTGCACAGGCTGACATGGTCATCTGCTCCTTGGCAAGGGTCAGGGTTTGCTCAACCTTTGTAAGGTTGGTGTGGCAAAGGCCTTTTCCTCGGAGCTGAAGCAAGTTCAGGGTTCGCTGCACTACCAGAGAATTGATGGGGCCTGTTTATGGCCCAGTGACAATCTCTCATCGTAAGTGGCTCAGAAATCCTTTATGGAAATGTGTGAAGCTTAAGCATCAGTTAACGATTTGCTGCTCGCTGCACTGCAGTGACTGAAGAGATGAACACATGTATTTGGTAGCCAGCTTTCTTCTTCTTCTTCTTTTTTTTTAATATCTTCTAAAGCATGTTGGTTTGGCAAGCACGTGTCTGAGGGATGTTTCAGCGTCTGCAAGCATTCCTTGCTGCAAAACACACGGCCAGCCTGAGTGTAGAGCAGATGGGGAAATTGTGTGGGTGTATTTCTGTCCTTTTGCCCGCGACAACCTGTAACTTCGAGCGTTAAGGTGTCATTTCTCTTAGGCAGGCAGCAGCAGGGCTTCTGAAACCTCTCAAAGATGGACTAATTTCACATCGGGATCACCATCTGTCTGAAACACATTCTGACCTACTGTAGCACAGCAACCTTTCCTTGGTTTCTCAGGCTGTAGCAGATGGAGGCATCCTTGCTGGGGTTTCTCTGAGTCTTCCTGGTGCGTTATTTCCCTTCTCTCTCCCATTCCATCTTTATGGTGGTCTTCCACTTTTATTTGGAAGCAGGTTGTCTTACAACTGTTATTGCACCCTTCCTTGGCCCCTGTCATACCTTACAGTTACCAAAATAGTGCTGATTGTGAACTGCTATCCAGTATAAAAATAGCATGTCGTTATAATGTAGAGCATTAAAATTCATAGACTGTAGCCTGGCTGTTTCTTGCACTTTCTGGACAGGCCTGTTAACCTTTGAGAGATTTGTTATGGAGATCTTGCTGTACAATAATAAAAACAGGTAAGTAAAAGGGAGCCCTACTGGGACAAAGTTTATGTGTTGGGATGATGAACCCATAAAACCCTGGGACTGTTCCAGACTGTGCTCCCAACACGTGTTCCTGCACCTGCTCTCCTTTAAAGCCTAATAACTGCCTGGGTGATTTAGGTTAAAAGAAAGGCACTGGCTTTGCTGTTGTGCTGCAGAGAGATCCGTTTAACCTCTGTGTGGTAGTCAGGATGGAAACTTCTGTACTACCGTGCTAAGTTCTTCCCAGTTTTCTGTGATGATGATAAATAGCTGCAGGGATGAGGAGGAGGCTGATGCAAACACAGCACAGAGCTGCTCCCAAAGAGCAGCATGTTGAGAAGCAGTTGCTATAGATTTCACACCTAACCCCACTGTTACAAGATATCCCTTCTTATTTAAATATCACTATACTTAAATATATATATATAAGTATTCACAGACAATTGAGAGTAAAAGCTCTGCATTGATTTCTCGTGTGATGATCTCCTCTAAGGCAGGGGGTTACAAAAACACCAAGCTGTTTATTAGAACCATAGAATCCCAGAGAATCCTGAGTTGGATGGCCCACAAGGATCATTGAGGTCCAAATCCTGGCCCTGCAAAGGACAGCCCCAAGAGTCCCACCATGTGCCTGACAGTGTTGTCCAAACACTTCTTAAACTCTGTCAGACTTGGTGCCATGACTACAAACCCTGGGGAGCCTGTTCCAGTACCCGACCACCCTCTGGGTGAAGAACTTTTTTCCAATATCCAACCTAAACCTCCCCTGAGAGAACTTCAGGCCCTTTTCTTGGATCCTGTCACTGGTCATCAGAGAGAAGAGATCAGAACCCCTCCTTTTCCCCTCGTGAGGAAGCTATGGACTGTGATGAGGTCTCACCTCAGGTCTCCTCCAGGCTGAACCAAGTATGGCTTCCCCTCTAGACCCTCATCTTTGCGTTTGAAAACAGGTTTTGTGGGAAAGGGATTGAATTTTTCACTTTGCATGTGTTCTGCCATTGTGGAGGGAGAATTTACTCCAGCTTGAGTAATTACTCAATTATAAAAATTTACTCCACCTTGAGTGGGGTTATGTTGCCCCTAACCCACAGAAACTGAGAAGGCAGGGCAGGTCTGATGATGAGAATAAGCCATATGGGCACTTCAGAAAAAAATAAAAAGTAAACAACCTTTCTTTAATTAGTTTAATTACCAACTAGTAATTTCATAGAGTTAAACTGTAATTGAAAATATATATTGAGTGAGGGATAACATGGAAACTGTGCTACTCTTTGAAAATCACACACATAAACTTTTGTTGTCATTTTGGGAGAAAAGTTGGCAGGTAAAATCCCTCACATTTGAAAATGGAACATCTCTGTTACCTTCCTGACAGCTACTTTGCTCAAAAAGAAAGTCTGGATGAAAAGACACAGAACACCTCTCTCTCCTTTTTTCTCCTTGCCCTCTCTTCCTTTGTGATTCTCACTGGACAATATCAGGAAATCCAGGAGGTTATTTTTAGCCTGAGCGAATGGAGAATTTAGGGCAGAAATGATGTTAACATTAATCACAGCAGTGATGAAATTTCACTTCAAAATATACAAATGTGGCAAGGTTTTCCCTGTGTCCTACTAATGAAAAAAGATCCTGTGGTTGCCAAACCACAGGATGTGTTCACTCACACAGAGGAGTCGTGCACTGAGCCTCTCATTTTTCTGCCATGCAGAAACAAATATTACAAGAACTTAAGTCCATTCCTCTACTTCTGCAGTGTAGTGCTGGTAGAGGCTGTTGGGGTCACTGTGCTCACAAGTAATCCAAGAACATAACTATAAGGTTATAGGATAAAAACATGGTGCCAAGAACCAAATTGCCTGTTGGCTCTCCATTCTGTGGAGGAAGGGACGGGACAATTGTTTCTTTCTTTCATACTTGTATGGGACCAAATGTTTTTACAGAAATCCTTAGCATGAAACTTTGGCTCGTAGAGAGACTTTAAAGCAGAAGTAACCTTCTCTGACACTGCAGTGAGCCTTATGAGCTGCTGAATTAGGTACATATTTGGAAGAGGACAGCAGACCAGCTGCAAATGGTCTCATCAACTTTCTTATACGCTGTAGCCCTTATGGATGCTGTTGAACACACAGAAAAAGCCTCTAGCCCAGGCTCCAAAAACTGGTTAGGTATGGGAAAGCACAAGGAGTCCTCTCAGAAATGGAGGGGTAATAGCTACAGAAATAAAGGGATTTCCCAAATAAATGGCTTTTTACCCTTTGCGGCGTCCTGCCAATAAAATAAGCAGAGATGCTGAGATTGAGAGGCCCTCGAGTATATCTCTGCAGATAAATTCAAGTCTGGAAATTTTGCACAATGGCCTTTTCATGGTCCTTGGAGTAAATATCCTCACCAATATGCCTGTGCCATATTGAGTTCTCTAGCAAAGGTCAGGCGTGGCTGCTGACATACAAACATGCATTTCTTTTTCAAACCGTTGCATCTTTTTCCCTTCCCTCTGGCTCACGCAATCTCAGTGTAGCCTAATTTTCCTATCTACTTGCTTTTTAAACCTTCCCCCTCATTCTCTTTTGAAACTGAAAATATGTATCTGTGCATGTGTGCATTTGTTTATATATAAGCATAATCATTCTTTATTCTGATACAGCTCCAAGTGTCTGCATACTGTCAGGAGGAGCTGCTTTATGAACAGCATGTATCTCACCACCTCTTGCAGAATATAACCAGACAGAAAGAATTTGCAAAATTTGACCAAAGATTGCTCACCATTCTGATTACCAGAACTGCTGTGTCCCCTTGCTGCTTATTCTTAAGTAGATTTGTACATCAGGTTATAAAATCACTGAATGGGTTGGGTTGGGAGGGACCTTTAAAGGTCATCTGGTCCAACAACCCTGCAACGAGCAGGGATGTCTTCAGCTATATCAGGTTGCTCAAAGCCCTGTCCAACCCAGCCTTAAGTGTTTCCATTCCACCACCTCTCTGGGCAAGCTGTTCCAGTGCCTCTCCTCCCTCACTGTAAAAAATCTCTTCACCTGTATCTAGTCTGATCTAGGTATATCCAGTTTTAGCCTGGTGGTGATTGGCTGGTGTTGTCATGGGAAGAGGAGGGCAAGAGTTCTCCTTTGGATCAGATATTATGGATGAAGGTCACTGCTGCTCATCTCAGGAGTCTAACAGGATCATGCAAAAGTCTTACTGTCCAGAGCTTGTTAAAACAGATGGCAATGTCCAGGGCTGCTGACGGACTGACAGTCTACCTTGTTAGTGTTCTGCAAGAGTCCTGCTAATTGCTTTGTGAAAATACAGATCTGCTGCCTACGAAAATTGTTCTGTGGAGCCAGATTTGGGTGCATCGAGTGGTGTTAAACTTTGTGATATAATAGGATACCTAAGTGTAAGAACAAGCAGAGCTTCTTTCTTGGCAGAATAAAAATAGCTGGGAGTGGAAAGGGAAAGGCTGTGATGAGCACAGGCTGCTGAACAGCTCTGCCTGACCAGCAACTGTGCTCTGCATCAGATGTGAGCAGCGTGGCATATCCGCACTCAAAAAAATCTCCACCACAACAAACGTAGCAGAGAAACTGAAATGCTTCCCCAGAAGATGATTATTGCAGGCTGAGGTGATGATGCCTCTGTGCTGGGGTATATAGCTACCTGAAGTTTAGAGAGCAGATCTGTGCCTTGAACCTGATTTCTGAAAGAACGAAGGGTGGAGCTGCTCAGATAAGAGTAATAAATTTGGATACCTTTAAGTCTTTAATAGAAGAACAATTATTGGCCTGGCCAGCTGAATATTTGCTCTTATATCCATATAGAATTAATCTTCACTGTTATTTTTTATTTTCTTGCATTTCTCATGCCAGAGGATTAGAAGCCAGGGACGTGGCACATCCTTCCCGGTGACACCCTTCCTGCTCCCTTGTCATGCTGCAAATGAAGAGGCTCTATTGTTTGTAAATGAAGACCTTTCTGATTATCGATAAATAACCTCTGGATGGAGAGTATGACACATGCTGGCTGGAAGAACAGGGCTCTGTAATAGTAATATTGCCTTGAAATTACAGCCCACGTAGTTTGAGAATTATTCAGGATAATTACATGAATGTTGCTGGAGAAATGAAAAGGAACACTTTCCATTTTACCTATTAACAAGCTCTGCTGGCCTTAAATTATTTCTGAGAAGAGCTTGAAAATGGCTGAAATCATCAGAGTAATTACAAAGCAGTGGTTGGGGTGGAGGGGTGGGCTGGATTACCTTGTGGCTATGGCTCTTTGGCTGATGGGTAAACACTGCTGCAGCTGTTGTGGAAAAGGAGCATGGTACAGAACTTTTGGATTAGAAACACTGCAGTCTGCAAAAGGGCTCGTGGAGTCTGCAGGTTTGGACCCTGCAGAGAAAAGAGCCATTAGGAGAACATTGCTCTGAATGTTAGACATCGATGTGTGCAAAGTTAAGCATGAGCCTGTTGTTGTTCTCACATGCTGGACACTTCCACCCTCCCTTGTCTTCAGCTCTCCTGAGCCTGTGCAGTGAAAGGTCCCTGCCTTTGGTGATGACTTTTTACTGCTTTGATCCTTGTCTCATAGCAGCAGCAGAGATGTGGATGTTTCTGAAGTCCAGACCCTGAGCAGCAGCTCTCTGGCTCTGGCCTCTCATAAAAGATCAGTCCTTCAACTCACACTGTGTTTTCAGCCTTTGTGCAAGCGACACCGACACCTGCCATGACCTGCCATTGCCCAACTGATCTGTAACATTGCCATGAAACCAGGATTTTTTGTTGTGTTTCTTTTCCTTTGTTTATGCTGTTGTACAATTTGCTAACTCCAGATGAATAGAAGGAGGAAATTTAGTATATTCAGATCTAAATAACTCAGTGTCATGTGAATGGAGGCCTCCAGGGTCACCTCTGCCGTTAATGGAGTTTCTCATCTGCATGAAATTCAGAGCATCCTCGAGTGCCTGTCTGTGAGAGCAGCCACAACAGCGTTAGCTCTGCCCCTCTTTCTCTTTAGTTTCCAAGAATTAGCAAATCTTGCATCTCATAACCAAACCTATATTTATACTTCTTACTAAAGTGTAGCCATATTTATCTCCTCTGAAGAAACTAGAGCAGTGGGTGAGGATGTAGGCACTGCAGGTCTGGCTGCTTTCAGCACACGGTCCTGTGCACACACAGAGACACACACACACACACAAAGTTCTTTTTCATTTTCTCCCATTTCCTTTTCACTTGTCCAACAAGCCCATCTCAGCCCTTTGTGTGATTACCTGATGACCTGTGTGCCTTCAGCATCTGCAGCTGCTGCACTTAAATAGGATTTTGCTCCCTGCCATTTAATCAGACCTTTGCTCCTTGCACACACACAGACATAGGGATGGGTTTTTTCCCTTCAGTGAAGCATTCTGCTCCTGTAGCTACTGTCATAGCTACACAAGTTTGGGGAACCCCTCCTCTCCTCCTTTTCTCGTTATATTGTCCTCCATCCTCTCTGAATGGTCAAGGCTGTGTGAAACCATCAGGAATGCCAGTAGCTGCCTCCCCTCCACTTGCTGTTCCTGACCCAAAATAGTTAACTTTCTAATCCATCAGCTCTCTTAATTCTGTATTTAAGGAGATGGAGCTGAAATGAGTCTTGGCTTCTCTCTTTACATGTGGGTACTCCAGAGATCTCATAAAAGAGTCCAAGTCTAGGGGAGATTTAAAATAATAATAATTAGGCAGATGATTTCTTTCAGTTGAGACTTTAAAAATACTTAAACATTTATGTTTATTCTGTTGTGATATTTCAAGCAAATTAATGGATTTTTAAAAAGTCATTAGGAGGGAAAGCTCAAACAAGGAATTGCTTAATTATCTCATTCAAATATTAAAATTTTCATTTTGACTTCTTCTTCTACTCCAGGTGCACGCACACTTGTATTTACGTGCTGATTCTTTCTGCATATTTGGTTTGTGCTGATTTCTTTAGGAAGGTTTGGGGAATGTTTGAGTGAGTCCCTGGAAATCTGCACATCATAAAATTCCCAAGTTGCGTTTTTATGCAAATAGATACTATTTGTTAAATGAAATTAGTTATGAATATTGATAATTCAGTAGTAAATACCAACTAAATTGCAACTGCTTCTAGAAGATGCTGGATGTCAAAATGCAGGACAGGTATAAATGGTAAAGAATGAACTTCCTTCCTATCTTTTGTAGAAATTCATGGATCCAGGTGGGTTGGATCTCCTGCACGAAATGGAAGTCCCTACATGTTGCAGTCTCCGGCTGCAAAGATATTGGAGCTTTGAGGGGGGTTAATTTGTTTTCATCTTCCTAAAGAGCTCTACTAGGTTTTTTTAATCCTCATAACCCTGCCATTTCTGAGAAATAATAGCAGTTACGCAGATAGTTATGTCGACATCAACTTAAGGTTTATGCTTGCAAGGTTCATATATTTTTGGTAGTGCTGGCACTAATACAAATGATAGCTCAATAACAGAAAAATAGAACAGTCCCTGAGCCACAGTTCTGATGCTTGAAGCATCTTTAAACCCTGTACCCAAATGAGAAAGAGATAAAAACAACCTTCTCAAAGTGGCTTAGCTTGAAGGAGCATTTTATGTGTTACTTGATGACAAAATAGTGAAGCATTAATGCAGTTTACAGTAAGACACTCCTGAAGTTATCGGTGAGGTTGGTGTGATGCCTGACGGATTTAATGTAAATATTTATAGACTTGGCCTAGTAATTATGCCAATGGAAAAAAATGCAGTATTAATGCTGTCACCTCCCCATGTCTCTACCTGCCAGCATGCTACTAGCTCACATAAATATTCTGAAGATAGAAAGTACATCACATAAACAGAAGAGATCACTTAGATTTTTAATAAGGGATTAAGTTATCTCCAGCGGCGGTTTCCAGCCTGTGGTCCACAGACGTACAGGAGGCCTGTGGACTATTCCCAAGGGAACTGTGAAAAATGACAAGTAAAGACAGTTTTTTGTAAGGTACACAGAAATTTCTCTCTGTGAAATGATCACAGGGGTATGCACCACCTTTGTCAAATATTTAGGGGTCCACACAGTGAGAAAAATTTGAAAAACACTGATTTACCATATTTGTGTAAAGAACTGAGTAATTTCAAGGTACTGCACTGCAGTGTTTTAAATGATTTGACTATTGGTCCCCCTGCAGCCAGGCTGCCATGAGAAGTCCTGGCCCACAAAGCACTAAAGCATGTGCTTAACTCAAAACACACGCCAATCCAGTGAAGTTACTGCCTATCCCATACGTAACTGGTTTGCTGAATAAAGACCATGGGGAAATTTAAGACAGAAGGCACGGACTGCTATCATCTTGCAAACAGCCCTGCAGATGCCTGATTGTCTTGTACAACTGAAAATCTAATTATGTGAATCTGCAGTTCATATTTTTCTGTTTCAGTTTATTTATACCAAGAGGCTCCAAAGGTTTTAGGCGCCGTTGTGGTTTCAGCCGTTACCGGTTGTCAACCCAAAGAGTATTATCATTGCTGTGGCAGCTCGTTTAGGAGACTCTCTGTTAGCTGCATGGATAGCCCTCCTGATTTGTGATCCAAAAGTCTGTGGTTTCTGTTCTGGCACAAACTGACTCCTCACAAGCTGTGCAAATATATGTGAAATGCTATCACCGCTGTTTTTTGTGCGTGCGGCTTGCGTGTGTGCCTTTTGTTTGACAGTCTGGAAAACCGAGGCAAAATAACCAAAGTGGTCTCATACCATCCTGTCTTCTGCAAAATAGCATCATAGTCCACATCTGTCCCCACTGAGGCCAGTTGGGGGACTGGTCCAGGTTGCCCACATCTGGCCTGTGCACTCTGCCAGGACAGGTGGGCAGTATTGCTGACCAGCATGTGGCTCTGGGCAGGAGCAAGGAAAGGGCATTTCAGTAGTAGGGCAGAGTGCAGGAGAGAGCCACGTGTGGTGTAACCACAGCAGCTCTCAAAACAGGTTGGATGGATGAAGGACTGTGGGCTTTCCATACAGGAGACCTATGTGGGTTTTGTAAGATCTCGCTGCTGATGGGTGAAAGGCAGATCTCGCCTTCCTGTGGGTGAGTGAGTCCTTGCTATGGACCAAACTCACAGCCCATAGAAGGCAGAACAATTCCTACTGCCTTCAAAGAGCACTGGATCTTAGGGCTTTCAGTTACTTCTAATCACCACTGCATTTATCCCTTGTGAACACTTCACCTGGCCACCACAACTCTGTAAATCACAGAACAGAATAACCCGAGAGAAGTGGAGTGCACAGTTTTGAAAAGGAACGTTAAGAGGGAAAAATATCTCTCTCTCTCTTTAAACTGTCTCTTTTCTATATTGTTACCTTGACAACTCTGCTGCTGTGTTTCATCTTTGGTGGGACTTAGCCGTGGTGGAATAAGGGGGACATCCATGTGCGTTTCCACATCTACTCCAGCTCCGCTTCACGGGCACATGCCGCAGGCAGGGCATCCCGAGCGGCAGAGCCCACGTTTGCTGCCTTGACCCATGGTGCTGTCTGGAAATGATTACAGATTTTAAGAACTGGGACCCATTCTGATTAAAGGTATAACATTATATCTTCTATTTCTTTTCCTTAAGCCAATGCCACAGCAATGTTAATGCTCTTTAGAAAGAGATGCAAGGTGCTTAAAATATTTTTAAGGGTTAGGACAGCTGGAAAGCAGAGAGGGATGAAAGTACTCAAAAATAGTTATATTATTTTTAGTATAAGCAGATACAGGAGTATATGTCAAGATTAGGATACAGTTCTGATGTGCTGAACTGAGTCTAGAGATGCTAAAAATATGCTTTCTTTTCTCATAGTTTAAGAAGAGACAGAGGCAAAGGTAAGAGGAGAGTAGTGGTGAACTGAAATTTTAATCCCTCTGCTTCCTTGCTTGTTGGGGTTTGGCGAAGCCGGCTGTTAACCTGGGCACCCGTGACCCACTGATCCCAGCACAACACAGGAGGCAGGGCAAGGTGTTATCCATGGGAGTGAGATCCCTCCCACCCCCCTTTTTTTTTTTTTTCCCCAAAGAAAATCTCCCCCAACATAATCCTTTTATTCTTTTTGACTGAAATGGCTGGCTCTATAGCTGTGAAGGCAAGACAGGCAGACTCTGGGGCTGAGTGCGGACGGGGGTGTCTGTGTCTGACTGTGCGTGGAGAAGGGGGCTTTTAATGCAAAACACATGTGTTTTCAATTGCTCTCTGGAGCCAGCCCAGTAGCTGTAACTTGGCCTGACAAAGCCTTATTGAAGTACAGACAGTGTGGTTTCAAAGCAGTTACAAAAAGAACGGGAATGCTGTTCAGGAAATTCTTCAGGCATGGGCAGGGACTTGGCTGCAATTCTGCTGTTGGAAAATCTGACAGGGGCAGCTCATGAGCACAGGCCAGGCCTCGTGCTGCTCCGAACGCTGCGCTGCATCTTCCCCAGCCTCCCGCACCCTCCGTGTGTTCATCCACCACCGAGGGAGAGGTAAGAGCTGCCGTGCTCCATCCTGCTGCGGTTGGGGGGATTTTGCCATTCTTTTGTGCTCGTACAGGGGGGCTTCTTGCTTTCAGACTGCTGTTCAGAGCGAAAAAAAAAAAAAAGTCAAGAATGGAAAGTTGTGGCACGTTTGTGAAGAGCTGGGAGCAGCTTGGGGTTGGGTGGTGGTTTCTGACTAAATTTGCGTCGATAGTAGTGCTGCAGGCAAAGCAACGCCCGCGCTGCGCCTCTGACTGAGGGAACGCGATACCCAAATAATCCCAAACTTTTTCATTTGGGGGAATAAGTATGTATATAACCTGAAGACGCCGAGAGGTTGGCTCTGTACCATGTGTCACTCATGGATTTGGATGAAAAATGTGATTTGGCCACGATAAATACATTTATAAGTACATTGGATCATAGTTGTTTAATGAGTTGAAAGCATGTTTGTCTGGGTTGTTTGGCAATTCCTAGTACAGTGAGCTTGTGAAGAGAGGCAGTAACTCATAATAATCATTGCCTTGTGATTTCTCTGCATATTTTTTTCTTGTATTTATAAAGCATGAGCAAACTGCGACAGACAGCACAGTCAGAAGCCACATAGAGCAGATTAGACAGAAAAACATTAATTTAGGGGCTATTCTATCTGCAACTTCTCATTTACGTTTCTTTCCCCAAATAACTTAAGAAACATTTATGATGAAAAGCTTGCTCTCTCTTTAGGAGCCTGCCAGATTTAGACAATGTTCTCTCATCCTTTTAGTTGCAGCATTAAAGCTTGTCTTGCCTTTGCAGAGATATCAGCACCTTATATGGCAGGCTTGGGCTGGGGAGTTTGGGAACGTGTGTTCGTCAAGGGATGGAGGTGTCAGGAGCCGTCCGCCTCGCGTCGCTTCACAAACTTCCTTGCCTCTGCTAGTGCCTCTTCCTTGGATTTTCAGAGCAGTGTTTCTTGATGTGTTGAAAATGCTTTTCAGCTACTTTTTGTGGTGGCGTTGGAATTTTTTCCTTTCAGCGAGGAATGAATTAAGGATATTAAATTATACAGTGGGACAGCGCGAAGCGTTTCTGGCTGGTTCATGGGAGTAGACCCACGGTTTGCTTTCCCTGCATCCAGCAGGACTGCACGTACAGGTTCTCAAACTGTCATGCATCTTGGCAATCCAAAAACTTCAGCCACAAGGAGAGGTTCCCCACCAAAGGGCATCAGATTGAGCATGTGGCAGGGCAGAGCTTTCTCGCAGTAATGCTGCTGAAGTGTGTTAAGTTGGTTTGAACCAAGTGAGGACTCTGTGGGTTTGGAGTGCAGGAAGGGCATCCTACAAGAGGCATGGATGTACTGTGGCTTCCTGGAGTCTTATGGGGGCAAAGGGAATGAGGGGAAGGACAGAGATGAGCTGTGGAAGGGGGAGGCATATGATGAAAACTAAGAGGCTTGATAAGCTCAAAGTGTGCTTTGCATAAAATATACCTTCAGTGAAAGTGCTGTGTTAAATGAAGGTCTCATGTGATCTGGACTATTTTAGCCTTTGCAGGCTGCCATCTTACCCTGCAGATTTGGAGCTCTATTGGTTTTCTCAGCAGCTGTTAATTTAGGCATCCAGTCAACCTATTATCTTCTTCTTTAAAGAAGAAGCAGCTAGTTGTAACCTTATTTAAAAAAAAAAAGATAAAATAAAATTCAAGTTCCTGCCTCTGATCATGCAGTATCCCACCTCCCAGATCTGGTCATCAGCACTGAAGAGCCAGAGAGATTAAAAGACTGGAATATGTCTGGTTTAGCCAGCAGCAGCCAGGGCTGCACTGATGTGCCTGGCTGTGTAGGTGCTCCAGACCCTCAAGTGTATGAGACACACAGTGCAGGTTTTTCATCAGGTATGGGATCAGTCTTGATCATGGGATGTCCCGAGTGTCCAGCTGGGCTGTTTGCTGTACACATCCCAGTGGAGATACTGGTGTGTGGATGTGAGTCCAGGAAGGGCAGGAGAGGCTCTTTGCAATGCCTTGGGCTGGGTTTAATTGAGGGAGTTGGTGTCTCCTCCCTAAATCTGGCAGCTGCTCCTGACCCTCCCCCTGCCAGAAGTGACCTTTCTGCAGCTCCACCTGGGTCAAGTATTCAAGCCTTGCTTTGAATCCAGGAGGACTGAAGGGTGTGTGCATGTGTGGACAGAGCACAGAGGGTCTCTTGATCTTGGAAGCATGTAGATTAGGAGGCCATCAGGCCACCCTAATACGTGTATTCCTTCTCCTGGTCCTTCCCAGGAGCAAACCAGAAAGCAAATGTGTCTGTGCAAAAGAACAAACAGATAAGCACAGAAGGCACATCATGTGAAGGGAAGATGGTGGAGGGAAGATAAACAGAACAAGTTTTAACTTGTGTGAGCAGGATCACTGCAGAGACTGTACTCTGGATCCTGGCACAAGCTCAAGCCCACAGTTCTCAATTTGTGCCATGCTGGTTGGGTTCCAGCCATATAAATCCATATTATGATCCTGCTTTGCACATTCCTACAAGCCATATCTTTTTTTTCTTGGTACTGTGGGGTGAGAGTGTGTTAGGGCAGAAGTCTGTGAAGTATCACCTCCTGTAGCTTGCTCTCTGATTCGAGCTCAGTTGATTATATCCCTCTTTCTGTTCCCAGAGCCTCCTGCAGTCACACCTGCTGCTGGCTATTTTGGTGTGGTTCTCATATTTGTTCACCCTGCTTTGAGACACTCTGGTGGGAAAGAGCTTTTATAGACTTGGCACCGATGGACAAAGGCTTGTGATTGCTTCACATCCTCTGAGTGGTGCAGAGGAACGGGCGTGTGAATGCAGCAGAGCTGGTGTGGTGTTTGCATGCAGCGCGAACGTATCGCAGCAAACTGTGGGGCATCTTGTGAAAGGCGTTCCCTGTTGACTGGCTTGATACATGAAAGAGCTCACTGCACAAATTTTTTTCTTCCTTGCTAACTTTCCATTTTCTTCTTAGTTCTGAAAAAGTATTGAGACAAGGTGACTAACAAGAAAAAAGCCTAACATTTGGAAGAGACTCATAAATAAGAAAGCAGACTTGTTTCTCTCCCTCTCAGAGAAGAGAAGCAAAAGTAACATCACGCTGCTCACAGACTCTTGCAGCATAATAAAATACCACTTTTGGTGTAGGGGATGCTATTCAATGATGGAGCTGCCTGTTGCTTTGGTTTGTTCTGGCAAACTCTAATAGGTTTAGAGTTTTACTGTAAGTGCTCCTTGAATGCAGAGAAGTGACAGGGCAGAGCAGAAGTCCTATGGTCAGCTTATTGGGTAAGTCCATCTGCTCAGAGCTACTGGTTTATAAACGGAGGTTTTTGCACTGCATTTATCCTCAAGCACATTTGTTGCTGAAATGCTGTCAGCCCTGGCAACTGGGGAAATTACATGAGCTTTCAAGATGTTAGAGGTAGGGGGTAGCCTTGGAGCATTGAGGGATCTGGATGAGAGATACTTTGCCAGGAGATGAATCCCCAAGGTCTCCCCAGCTGTCTGTGCTGAGTGAGTCCAACTTCCCCAAGATACAAGAGGTGGGGATGGGAAAACAGGTATTTTCCAGTGGACTAGGCAGAGCATTCCCCAAAGGACTGTGCAGACCAGGAAGAGCTTGTTCATGTGCTTATGTTTGCCAGAATCTGGATATGTGAAGAACACTACCTGTGATGTACTCCACTGATAGAGTAGATATAAAGGAAGAGAGCATTCCTTAGGATATTTCCTTTTACTTTTTGTCTCTCTGGACACATATCACACAGCGGTGATACCTGAGAAGTGGGCATCGAGTGATGGTGGTCTTCCCAACTCATGGAAGAACTGCTCCCCATGTGGAGGGATGGGAATTGTTGACAGAAGCAGAAGGACAGAGAATGAAGATTTCAGCTTTGGGGGCACCAATGGCAGTCACAGAGGCCACACTGACACAGTCATCAGTGTAGAAGAGGCCAGTTTCATGGCTTAGGTGGTCCTGGAGAAAAGTGCTGTGAGACTTAACTATCCCAGCAAGTATTTCATCCCTTGGGCTGTTCCACAGTACTCAGCCCTTGCTGGCCAAGCTGCAAGTTAGAAGTCATTTTCCAAAGCCTGGTCTTTTATATGGAGATCTGGACTGTGGTCTGAGCCATGTGTAGGGCCATAAATCAATTTTGGGCCATGAAACTGGTGGATTAACAGACCTGGGGGTGTCAAACTTGAGAGAGTTTTATGGGGAGCAAAGACGCAAAATGTCTCATTGATAGATGGCTCAAAACACTCTTCTTCATGCCAAGTTTTGTTCTCAGTCACGCTCCAAAAATGTCTGTTCTTTTGAACCTGGTGGATACTGTGCACTTAAAAGACAGAGAAATTAAAGAGGATGAATCTGCAGAGCATTTACAGCTAGTGAATACAAGTACATTGCCTTCCAGTGATATGGCAGGGAGCACCTCTGAAGGTTTTTAGAGGGGTTTTTTTAGCTTATTTCAGCCCAAAAGAAAAGGTTTCTGTTTCAGAAAACAAAGAGAAAGAGAAGAGGATGTTGGTGATACGGACACAAAGAGAGGGCGAATGTGGGAGATGTAGGTCCAAGACCTGAGGGAATTCAAACCCTTCTCTCATCTCTAGAAGCGTGTTCCCATCCCTGTGCTTCAGGTGAGCCTGGGGTCAGATGATCTTGTTTTTCTGATGAAGCTGTTACACCTCAGTTATATGCAAGCAGACAGGAGGGGAGACTGTGTTGGCTGTGCAAGGCTCAGGGGTGTTCAGTCCCTGCTGCACTGAGCTGTTCCCATGAGCTCCAGGACGTTTTCAGCAGCAAATTTTGAGAGGTTTCATAAGAGAGAGAAGCCGCCTTCTCAGATTGCATCCCCTTTCAGCTCAAAATTGTTCTATTACTAAACATACATCATTTAAGTGCTGATCAAAGAAACCCCCACGGCAGAGAAACATTATTGATTCCTTGTGCTGTACCTCACCCTGCTCATGGCCCTCACTAAGCCTACAAAGCCAGCATGCCCAGGGAATGTTACAGCACCGGTGTTTGCATGGGAAAGGTGTTTATTCATTCTTGGGCATGTAAAACACTTTTCTGCCTGGTGAATCATTACTGTGGGTTGCACATCCTGAGTGAGAAACTTTCTGCCAGGGCAGGAGGACATGGTGGGAGGAGGAGGAGAGGCATGGAACAGAGATTTGCCTTAACTGGTGAGGTCAGGTGGGATTTTTGGAAGCTCAGTGCCAGTTCTGGTTTGTGGTGCCTTTCAGCTGAGCCTGGTTTCAGCTTTACTGAAGGAAAGTGCTGAAGCTTCTCTGCAGAAGTACTCGGCAAGCAGCCTGTGCAGATCAGGAGATGTGGTGACAAGACACTTCCAGTGGCCTTAAAAAACCAAATATATCTGTCTTGTCTCCAAGGTATGCTAAAGTGAAGGGATGAATAGCTTTTCTAAGTGGACTGGATTTTGTCTCAGGCCCTGTTTGCAGTGTTCATATATAAGGACTCAGAGTACAGCTCTTGTGCAAAAACTTATTACCCTTTAATATTTTTTTTTATTTTTTTTTTTTGGTGCAGCACCAGGAATTCCTTGGAGAATTACCCAGGTTCCAGGCTACACTTTTGTAGTCATGATTGGGTTGTCTGTGGCTAAATTGCAAAAATTTGGCATGCTGCATTTTTTGTATTGTAGATGGGATTGTCCATGCACTGGTAGTGGTCCAGTGGTGTGCACATGTGTCTTTAACTCCTCTCAGGTCAGGCAGACACTTTTAGGTTTGACTTTTGGAAGATGTGATTCTCCTTTCCAATTTGCATATTTATTTCAGTATTATCTTTTCTCTGCTGTTAAAAAATTAAGTGGTGGTTCCTAGTATTTTCCTAAAGAAGAAGAAAAAGATCCTAGTGAGCAGCAGCCACCTTTGCCCTTAGTTCATTAATTGAAAGGGGGGGAGTATCACCTAGCAAGTGCAGACACTGGATGTTCTTTCACAGCAATACTGTTTTTTCCTAGTGCCTTAATTCTTTTTTAATGTTTGAGTCAGGAAAAGTTGCCAAAATGTAAATTATGACTAGCATACTTCTCCCTCCCACACAGTACAGATTACTGATAGCGGATACAGCTATCCCAGTTGCCTTGCAGACCTTCTTATTCTGCCTGTTGGTTTAACACACCTCAGCACTCTGTGTCCATCATTTTGTCTTCTCTTCCTGGAAAACTACAGACATGAGCATTTTTTTTTTGGTAGCGTTTACAGTTCAGGGAGAAAACACCAGCTAGAAATCATATGTTGCTTTAAATGTGGCTATGTGAGAGTTTGTATAGAAAGAACATGCTATCTAGAGTTGCTGTGTTATTTTCTTGTTTTAAATTGAATCTGTATTACTAAGCCTTGCTCATCATGAGTGTTGTAGTACTTTAGTTGCTCTGTCTCTGCTAGGGCAGCTGTGAGCTAAATATTTTATCAGAACTGGAGAAATTCTCAAAACCAGGCTTCTGCATGGATGCAAGTTACTCTTTGTGGTTGTGTTCTGTTGCTGTAAATTCTTTTGATGTCTGTAAAGTTTTGCCCCAGCTGGATATGCTATTTTCTCTGTCCCAGAGACTACAAGTAAAGGAAAAAAAGGAGCGAGAGCAGGAAAGAGATAAAGTGAATAAACAAGTTTTGCAATAAAGAGGTATTTTTAGCTGGATATTTCATATTGTTTCTCCTTGGTCAAACCTCTTCCATGGTTTGAGAGGGTTAGCAATGCAATTTATTCATTTTCTCCAAGGGAGAGGCTGCATTTAATATGTGCTCTCCAGGATACCCTGTTAAAATATTAGGCAATAAAATCCTTGACTGTACAGTAGTTGCAGTTATAATTTCCCCCAGGTAGTGGAAACTTTAATTTATTGTTGTGTAAGTTTTCCCTTTGTACAAATCAGAGTGGTTGTAGCAGTGTAAAAAGGCCTGTTTCTCTCCAAGCCCGTGTGTTTGTTGGTGACCCAGCTCCTCTCCTCGGCGAGCATCTCATTTCTGCCATTGCCTCATTCTCACCTCACAGATCACACTCCCACAGAGGAACTCACATTGTTCCCTCCTGTGATGTAAATTTTGTAACTCACTGCATAGAAACGTGAGTCCAGATACTGAGGAAGGCGCTCATGGTGTAGAATTAGTAGTGCAGGAACGTCTTTGCTGGGTTCTTATCTGTCTAGAGTCTAAAATGCAAAAAATTCAGCAAACTGTGTGTTACTAGAGATTATATCCTCAGCTTGTGCATCGAAAAAAAAAGTCTGAAAACGTAAGAAACCAATCCCTGGGGAAGGCTGTGAAAGTGGCTTTGCAGAACCTGAATGTGAAGGGTGAGAACGTGAATACTTCCATTCAAGTGGCATCAAATACCTCCACGATCCCCACCCGTGCACACACAGCCGGTGGCACAGAGCCACTGGGAGGTGGCTGTGATCTGGACCCCTGTCCCAGCTGGTTGTGATGCCCTTTAAAAGCATTCATTTCTTTGCATCCTTGGTGAGGGCAGCCAGATCCCTGAGTGGCTGGAGCCAGCCAGGTACCAGGCTGTAGGAGGGGGTGGTGGTGTTCACCATGGGGAGCTGTAAAGCAGTTCTTCCTGGGGATGCTGCCACACTGCTTTCCTCAGCACCAGCTTTTCCCTCTTTCCATGGTTCTGGTCTCTGATCTTGTCTAAGCAGGCTCACCCTCTCAGGATATGTTAAACAATCCTTGTTAAACCAGCATAGATACTTGGGGATAATTTGTTAGGGATGTGGCAACTGGAGGAACTTGTGCTTTATGTTAACCTGTGTAGGCAAAGTTAGGGGGTGGGAAGGGGAAAGGCAGACATTTCCCCTTTGCCTTTTTTCTTTGGTTGGAAGGAATGATTTTGCTTGAGATGATTTTTTTTTTTTTTTAAATTAAACCTCTGAGAAGTCATATTGCATCTTCCAAACAAACTGCTGAACTCAACTGCTTTTACAAAACGCATGCAAAATTTTCCCCTCAGGATCCTTAGAGGCCCTGGAGTGCCTGCCTTGCAAAACCTGGGGCAGTGAACAGAGTCACTCCAGAGTGATTTCTGTAGGATACCTTTAGACAGCGTGCTTATGTGTATTTATAAATATAGATATACACATTTAACACATAAAATTCTCTTTTGTTATGTTTCTGCATGCAGCAAGCAGAAGGAAAAAATAACGCAGAGCCAAGGTATCCAAAGAGCTGCTGCCAAGCTGTTAAACTCTGAGAAAGAAAAAACAAAGCCCTCTAAGAGGCACAGAGACAAGCAGTTTTTATCATCAGCTTTCTCTTGCCACTGAATACACGTGGTGATTTCTCTGTGATCGTTTCAGATGCCTCAGGAACAGTACGCGCACCGGAGCACCATGCAGACCTCGGAAGGACCCCAGGTATACAAAGTGGGGATTTATGGCTGGAGGAAGAGATGCCTCTATTTCTTTGTGCTGCTCCTAATGATTTTAATCCTGGTGAACCTTGCTATGACCATCTGGATTCTGAAGGTTATGAACTTCACAATTGTAAGTAGGGGTTACCCTGAAAGGTCTGGGGACGATGAGGGGGGGTGATGGTCTTTTCTCTGAGCATGACTTCAGACACAGCTTCCATAATGGGATGTTTAGTAGCCATGGATAATCCTTAATTACAGCGAAGAGCAAATTTACCCAGTGATCCTCTCTTTCTGCTGGAGATGTCTGTGGTATTGCCAAGCTGAGGAATCAGTTTAGCATTGAATGTCACATTCCTCTTACTTGCTATATATGTGTATATACCTGTATATATGTAAACAGTACACCAACCCTGCGCTAAATTTCAATTCTAAAATGTTTTCAAAATATTGAAATTGGTTGTTTTGAACTGGGATGTGGAAACCAGGATGGGTTTGAGCCTTTCTCTTGGACTTTTCCTGCTTTTCTCCATGACTGGGAAGGCGAGAAACTGGATTTGCTTTTTGGGGAGGGGAAATTCATGCTGTTTCGTAATGATGTGCTTCTGGAAGCTTCATGGAGAAAAATAAAATTCACAGAGTAGCTCCCTAGGTGTGGTACTTAGGTGGAGCATGTCCTTGTCCTTGTCTTGCTGTGCTCGGTGCACATCAGTCCTGCCAGCAGCTCTCCCTTGCTACCTCCTGCTCCTTGGCCAGGGTTAGCCTTCCAGAAGTTCCTAGTAAAATCTTGGGCAACTGTACTGGGAGGTAGATTGCAGTGGGGCAGATGTTGCCTTCCGGGCCCAAAGCACTCTGATCATCACTTAAAGTCTGTTCAAACTCCTTTTGAGATCTCAAGAGGTGCCTTGACCTTGAATTGTCTTCTTACGGAGTGAGCTTTACCTCTCCTGCTCACACATACTAAAAGTCAGGACATGATGAACCAGGCACATCCCACTTCCAGGGCTTGTGAACCTTCATATATGACTAGCCTTAGTTTTTCAGATGATTTTGGCCAAGGAGTGTGAAAATGAAATGATTGGTCCCTTCTTCAAAGCAGTCATTGCCACCTTGTCTGGATGGGGATATTTTAAGATCATTTGAGTCTTCAGGAGAAACTAAACTTTCAGCTTTAATCCTGGATTTAATTCATGCAAGAGCTCTAAGGCTGAATTCCCCCAGACAACTTCCAAGGACCTTCCCAGTCAGGCTCTGGTACGAGCAGCATGTTTGGAATCTCACAGCATTTCCTTCTCTGCCTTGGTCTTGTGCAGTCCTGAGCAGCTGTGTCCAACATTATGTCATTAATGGGCCATGAGAAGTTGAATAAACAATCTCTGGTTTACTGTATCCAGCAAATAAAATGCTGTGTCAGGGGAACATGTAGCACTTATTTTCTGTAACCAGGAAGCTGTCAAGGTGTGCAGAAAATTGCAAAGCATGTGTACTTAGGGAGCAAGCAATTATAAAGCAGTAATACACAAAAAGCTCCTGTGAGTGGGCAAAGAGTGACCAAACTGGAGCAATTAATACTTAACC
Source organism: Myiozetetes cayanensis (assembly GCF_022539395.1). Lineage (NCBI taxonomy): Eukaryota > Metazoa > Chordata > Aves > Passeriformes > Tyrannidae > Myiozetetes > Myiozetetes cayanensis. The sequence continues at coordinate 9,129,586 of NW_026087378.1, read as the reverse complement.
AAACCAGTTATTTAATCTTGTGTAATTGATTTTGATAGCCATTTCATGCTGAACTGTGGTCTTTAGATTCATGTATTTGACAAATAGGTGTTTCTGAGGTGATGGAAGAGTTGGTCATATGCCTATCATACAGGAGTGGTGTGGGTATCAACCCAAGAACAAAATAACAGAATTTCAAGTTATGACTTTTCAGGAATACAACTTTATCTCTTTGTACTAATGTAACTTCAGTATGTCAGTCCTGTGCTTTTTTGCTATTTGTTGGTGGTCAGTCAACTCTGTACAGGTTGCTTGGGAAGTCAGGTGAACTTGGCTGCTGTGTTCTCCCTCACTGCCCTCTCGTGATGTGTTGCATTTTGCAGGCCATGTGCTGAGGTGCCATCTCCCAGGGACGTGTACAGAGATCTCCCACTTCCAGCAGCTCTCTCCACCCCACTAGGATTTATACTGGCTTTTGAGGGAATGCACTGATCTTCAATTTCTTGTCTGATTCTGTTTTCTTACTTGTCCTCTGATTACTGGGGATTATTCCAGGGTAAAGGATATTTGTATATGGTTTTAGTTAATTCCTGTCTACTGATGTTGGTAGGTGATGGCATTTGGTGATAAAACACAGACAGTCATGCTGAGTCCTGCAGTGGGAACAGCTTTATGGCTGTAGGCAAGGCCACACTAGTCAGGGTGCATGTCTCTGACACAGCCAATTGGAAATAAATACAAGAACTGGGCATGTAAAATGTGATCCTTGCCCCAGTATGCACCCATTCATCTCCTGATCTCCTGCTGCTCCTGCAGCTTCGCCAGCTGCTTTGGATCCTGCTCTGCAATCCGTCCCGCACCATTCCCTGAGGCTGAGAAAACCACTTTGCTAAGTGAATTTTTAGAGGCAGACTTTTATCTCTAAGTAACAAATGTAGCAGAATTATCAAATGAGCAGATGCAAATATGGAAAAATCTTTAATTTGTTCCTGTTCTGATAAGAGGAGCTGAGAGTCCTTCTGGGACAGGGAAATGATCTGAGTAGTCAGTAAGCAATAGCTGCTGCTTAATAGGTCTGAGTTACTCCAGTGCTTGCAGAGCAAAAAGAAGGGGAAAATTTGTGTTTCTATTCTTCTGGAAAATGCAGTGTTTCCAGTATCCTCCCACCTCTCCTTCCAGAATCTGAGTCTGTTCAACTCCACAGAACAGTCCTGGCACTTACTAGAATTTAATAATGCTCATTATGGCCAATAAGTGCTCACAGTGTTTTAATGAGCACAGCAAACCTGCTCAAGAAAACTCGGGGGTGTTTTAAATGGTGATAGTGGGGAGTAGGGAAGGGGGGAGGAGATGAAGCAAGACAATCTCAGGAAAAAAAACAAACCTTCTCGTTCATGTTGTAGCAGTATCCATCCACTCCACTTCCCGGTCCAGCCCTGACCTCCCTTTCTCTCTTCTACACATGCACTGCTGGCTTGTGGTTCAGGAGACAACTCCTGTGAAATCAAGCTATAAGCTTCCAATCAGTGGCTTTTAACGAGCAAGACATCACTATTTGTTCTAGGTTTTGCTTTTATCTGAACGTTTAAGGCTTAAACAAATTTATGTGTGGCTGTTGCCTTTTACACGGGGCTGTCAAGGCAGTGTCACCCTTGCATGGGGACAGCTGGTCACTCTCCACTTTGTCCTCTGGCACCATCATTCATTTCTACTGTAGTATTTGATACTCAAGTTTTAAATGCCTTTATCAGGCTCAGGCCATATGAAAGACAGGCCTAGATGGGACCTCAAATGTCATCTGCCTGTCCTACAGCTGGTTCCCAGACACAGTTCCATTTACCCTGTTCATTTACATCTTGGCTATGCTGCTCTGGGACTGTGGGAAGCTCTGGGAATGCTGCTGCCTCTGAACCTTGCTTGGATTTTTAAGCCAAACCGCAGAATGAATCTGGGTTAAAGCCACCAATTTGGGTTGAAACCTAAATGTACCTCAAAGGTGGCCTAACCTAATTGAGGTAGAAACCACCATCCAGCACTCAACTTTATGATGATATATTGGTACAGAGTCTTTGACAAGCCTGGTAGTACTGCATGGTTTGCATGTTTTGGGGTTGGGGAGAACATGTTAATGCCTGTGGGCTGTGTGTGGGACTGAGGCACTAAATCTGAAGGCTGTGGCTGTGTCCTGCTGTCTCAGTGGTGTGGTGGAGGGCTCAGCCTCCAGCTCTGTCAACCTCCACCTGTGGTGGGGTCAACCTTGAGCTCCACAGAGCTCAGCTGAGGTGGGCACAGCCCCTGCAAGGGGTCTTATGTGCCAACATACTTTTAAGGCTTGAACCAGAGCTCTTAAAACCCTTCCTCTTTATCGTGATGTAGCTCTTTAGCAGCAGGATTGCCCATGACTGTGCATATTAGCACATGCATATTTTATGCTGCCCACCGATGATGTGCTGGGGATCTCTGTCTCAGCTATTACTTGTGAGCTTAAAACATTTTTTGAAAGCTTCCTCTTGTATTAGCTTCTGAATATCACAAGAAAAGATGTGCTTACACAAACACAGCAAACCAATATCCTTATTTTAAGCAGTACAAGGCTAGAAAGCTCAGATAATGGGCAATGACAGTGCATTGACCTGTTTCCACAAGGGTAGCACACGATGCTTGGTATTTTAAATGGTGTTAGGAGTCTGAAGCACTATCCATTAGTACTCCTTTATAGTTTGTTAGGCAGCAGGCAGAGCTCTAAACAGGAGGGATGAGAACTGTGTCCTGTTGTGGCTGTATTTAAATGTCAAACACCCACCTACTTGTCTACTGATCAAACCACCTCAGACCCTTTGCTTTTCCTTTGCCCTTCGCTGCTGTTTCTATCCGATAGCTCCTGTTAGTGCGTTTTGGATTGTATTGTTTTGGGACAGAAGCTGTTTGCATATGGCATCCTGTAGCCCTATATAGTGGCAGGTTCTACTAGACTGTAAACTGTAATAAGTGGAAAAATAAAATTTCCCCCTAATCAGCCTGCAAGGCTTGAAATTCCTGGAGAACTGTCTCCTAAGGATCATATAAAGTGAAGGCTTCAGGTTAGTTTTCATAATGAAAATATTCTGCGACTTGGTATTCAAGGAGTCCCTTCGTGAACCAAACTTAACATACTCCTCCAGACTGGGAGAGCACCATGCCTGGGAGCATTTATAAGGCATGTAAATGTGGCACTTATGGACAGGGTGGACTTGGCAGTGCTGGGGTAACAGTTGGACTCAATGATCTTAGAGGGCTTTACTGACCTAAATGATGCTATAACTCTATGTGCTGCTTCCAGGTCTGTGCAAGTCTGTGCCGACTGCTTGTGCCATCTGTGTGTGTGTGTGTGTGTTCAAGGAAATGCAGAGTGGAAATGGGCAGGCAGTGACACCCCCCCCACCCCATTCCACTTTCCTTTGGGTGCAGAGAGGGGAATTTTTTCCCCCTGGCCCAGTCAGGCTGAGGCTGGAGAGTCCCAAACCACAGCATTGTGTTCTCCTTCCATAACCACATGAGGTTTTTTTGAAGGTTTACACAGTTTACCATGAGGCTGAGCCATATTTTATTATTTTAATTGAACAGGAACAAATGACTGCAATTGTTCAGATTTTTCCTTTTTTGCCTCAGGCTGTGTTCATAGCTGAAGGGGTCTGTTTTAGCATCGTTGAATGAAATGTTGGCAATTTAGAGAGACAAAATGCTGCTGTAGGTGGCACAAATGCTAAATATCATTATTATCTTGCATTCTTTATTAAAAGTTGATGTGAAAAATGAGCTTTTAAAATTTGGTTATGAACAGTTATTTCCAATACAATTACTCCCTCTTGTGTGTAAACTACCTGCCACATTTCAATTACAGGAAAACAGTGGGGTAATAACACAGCAGTAAAGATGGATTAGAGTTAGGAAAGCTCATTGCCCTAACAGGCAGGATTCTTCTATTAATGATTTAAAGGAGTAGACTTTCTTCTAATTTAATTTTTTTTTAAATTAGAGATTGCCTCAGAAGAAAATAGCTGTGCTGTTTATATTCCCTTTACATGATTTCTCTGGGGTCTCTTTAGGTGCAATGGTAAGGTCAACATGGGAAAGAAATCTTACTGGCTTTTCAGCTTCTGCTTTGCAGAGCAACTGTAATCAGTCAGCTAAAACTGGTTTGAGTTAGAATTAATATTACTATATCCTTATTAAGAATTAAGTTCTTTTTCTCTCTCTCACTCTTCCCCTCTCTCTCACACACACACATACAAAATTGTGCACTTTCCCATCCTAATTCACATTGCTCTTTCTATAAAACAAGTAATTGTTCTGAGACTGCCTGCATGACCCAAGAGCTTTGTGTATTTCCCTTCTTTCCTCATTCACATGGACTGCATCTTCTGATATAAAGATGTTAATCTTGTAGTGGTCTGACAACACCAGCAATACTATGAGTGATTGTACTATTAAGTGAGGAAGTTCCTACGGGTGAAGTCCTTACTGACTGGAATTTAGCAGGGATCTTGGCCCTGACATCAGTGGATCAAACTCTTCAGTGTAATGCTTTTTAGTTGCAGGGTTTTTTACAGTAACTTTTAATTTCTTTCCTCTAGATTGAGGGAAAAAATACTAAGCTTTTCTTTTACTCTTTTTTAGAGATCCGAATTTCATTACTGGAGGGTTTTTGTTTCTGCATGAAAAGCAACTGGGATTACTTATCTTTTTTTAAAGCTACATATAGTACTGGTTTTGCCTTCACTCGTTTGGAGTTTAGAATCATATAATCAGTTTAAATAGGTTATTGTGTGAAGGTATTAAAAGTTTGACCCCTGCATTGCTGCATCCCCCATTGTGTGAATCACTTGGTACTGGTGACTTGTTGAGTTATAGTGCATCAGTTTCTTCTAGTGCTACACCTTTGAAACCTCAGTCTCTGATAATATTTCATTTTTATTATCCTAATAACCACATTGTCTCAGCCAGCACAAGCACATAAACTTTCTTCTTCCTTGTTAACAAAAAGTGATGAAAGCTCCCCATATTTTTACCTCATTGTCTCTACTCTCTGCTGAACCATTGAGTTTTTCAGAGGCCTGCCATGGCACTGGATACACTGACAGATTATGCCGTGGGAGCAAAAAAAACCAAAGAAATAGTAAGTCTTCTACTAGTACCACTAAATTGAGCTGCACATGCTGCACTGCAATCACTTAGGTAGTTCTTGGGGTTTTATTTTGACAATGGCACAAAGCAGTCTGTGTTGTACAGTGTTATGATGGCAGATGGCCCTTTCCCCTCAAATATTTTGGGCTGGGTTTCATGTAGAACTGAGGCTTACGTGATTGTGCTTTCATCTCAATGGACAGGCTTCCAGCTCTCAGCTCTCAGGTCTTTCTGCCATTGTTCATAGCCATCTGAACAGAATTATGCATCCAGGAGAAAGGAATATCTCAAACATACTTAGTTTCTTCATTTTTCAGAGGCAGAACAAAACAGTCTTATTTATCAGTATCTCTACCGTGAAAGAAGCTGCTGCATAAGCTCTGTGCTTACTGCTCACCAGAAGTGAGAGATATTATAAATATCCTGTGATGTGGGGGGAACAATGGGAAGTGTTAACAGCCCAGGAGGGGTTAATGCTGCTCACAGTGCAATAGGGAACAGCAATGAGGGCATGGGTGGGCTGTGCAGGGGGTGAGTCATAAACTCTTGATCCCAGATCCTGCCTCCTGTCACCTCCCTCCAGAGGGGATTGTTCTCAGCTTCTCTCTATCTTAAGAAATAAGATATTTCATATTAACATTCATCTCAGTGCCAACAAAAGATCTTCAGACTAGCAGTTCTGAAGCAGAGATAGATTTGTCTCTTAGAGAACATGTAAAAGGTATTATTATAAATGTGCGAAAGAACAAAAACAAGCTTGCTTCTAAAATGTCGATAATCAGTGATTCCTCTGAACATCTTACAAACTGATCCCTCCCCATATTCTCACCATACAGTAGGAGAAATGATTTAATTTGGGAATCCACACAGAAATGACATGCCATGCTGAGCCATAGAGTAAGTTTTCCACTGCTGCTTCTCTTGTTCCTTGAGCTCCTTTTTTCCTTCTAAGCTTCCCAACATCCCTCTTGAACTCTCTGCACAGCAGAGAGCAATGACCTTCTAGGCTTTCAAAACCCAGCAGCCACTGCTGTAGCAAAAATATAATTCTTCTGAAGCACCTCTTCTGCGTGGTTGCCTTCAGGCTGAGGTGCTGTTTGGAGTAGCCTCCATGCCTCCTTCCACTTGTCCTGGAACTGCAAAGCCATCAGCTTTTCAGAAAATGTTTCCTGCCATTTGGTCCCAAATCTCTGCTGTTTGCACCCTGCATTGTAGCACGATCCATGGAAAGGGGAAGGAGGTGGCTCTCTCTTAAACTGTAAATTACTGAAGAAAGTGTGAAGTGCTGAGCAGCAGAAACCTTCATCTGCTTTGGGTGAAGCCCCAGTGCTGCCTGTTTGCTGGGATGAGCTCGTGTTTGGCTGAACAAAAAGGGAGAAGTGCCCTATTCTCCCCACACTTGTGCATTTACTTGATTTACCTTCTGCAACTGTCAGAACCTGCTGTGATGACTGAGGGTTTTGAGGGTGTGCAGAGTCTGTCTTTCCCCTCCTGCAGACACTGTATTATCCCTTCTCCACTCATCCACTACCATGCCTGATTTGATAGATGTATTGAAAATACGTGCTGCCATTTCCTGTGCCTGTTCTTCCAGAGCTCTGCAGTGGAGATGAACTTGAATATATCATTTGAATTCATCGTAGCCTGAGTTTTAGTTCTGGTCATTTCCACTTCAATTGCACCTTCCCCATTACCCATCCTGCCTCCGCCGCCGTGGTCAACAGCAAGATGAACTGAGGTAATTATTTGTGTTGAGGCCTGAGTTTCTATGGGATTACACTCCAGTGCACTTGCATGAAGGACAACCTGTTAACACTAAAATGATGTGGTTGCAGACAGAGTTAGAGAAGAGGAATAGATTTACGCAGGTAATTCAGCCTTGACCTCTTGAGTTCTCATTACTTCGCATCCGCCCGGCACTACTGCCCGCCTCTTTCCTTTCTAAATGAGATCCAGTAACTAACTGAGAAATTATGGCAATCTGCTATATGAAATTTGTGATTATTTGCATTTAATTAAAGGCTTCTCTTGGGAAAATGAAGGGCAGCTTAACCTCAGAGAAGCCTCTACATCTCCAGTAATTGCTTCTAATTGAAGTCTTTAGAGTTTCTACCCCACCACAGGAAAAGGAAAAAAAAAAAAAAAAGCCAAACCTGAGAAGTTTACTCCCACACAGAGGGTCCCTGAAAATTATTTTATCCTTATGCAGTTAAGGTGACTGAGGGTCCTCACAAATGATTTTTCAGTGTGGGTTAACCAGCTAAAATTAAAGTTTAATTACTGGTTTGTGGTGTGTTTGTGAGAAGTCCAGGGGCACAGCCCATGCTCCTGAGCTGCTGTGCTGTGTGACAGTGTCCCTCACAGATGGATGCAGGGGTGCAGGTACCTAAGTCCTCCTGATGGTTTCATTTCCATCACAAGTTTCTGGTTTTGTACAGTTCTTTTTGACCTCCAGTGGTATTTTGCTTATTATTGGGTAAACCTTTGGCTTAGTGTGTTCTGTGACATGCAGGAAAGGGGCTTTGCCAGCTGGAGGTGTTTGGGGCTGAGCAGCAGCGCAGCCTCTGGGGCTGGGAACATCTCAGACATCTCCCTGCACCTCCACCTGTCCAGGCTTCAAGGCAACAGTCTTTGTTGCTGCAAAAAGTGTATATTTCATGCCAGAACCGTTCCCAGTAGTCCCAGTGCGTGGCATGTGTCCCTACAGCAGGGGGGATGTTTTATAAACCACCCAGCCCTGGCACAGGTGTTTGGAGCCAGCCCTGCTCCTCTGACCGAGGTGCCCGGCTGGCGCAGAGGGGAGAGATGCTGGAGGGGTCTGGGGTGACATGGGGAGGAGTGTGGCACCTCAGGATAAAGACACCACCTCCAACTCCAGTGTGTGGCACCTCAGTTACACATTGTGCCTAATGACGACCATCAGCATTTCTGTGCAGTGACGTCTTCCTGCTTGCGCCCTTCGGGTCTGTTAAAACCCCTCCTTGCATTACAGATCTGAAAACAGGCATGACAAAAATAAAAGTGTGTATTTGTAGCAGCAGACATGGCCATTTTCTTCTGTTCATTCTTCTCACTGAAGATACCAATGTTGAAAAACACGAGAACGTTCTGCTCTCCTGTGTTCTTGCCTTGTTTGTAACCGCCTTGTATCACACAAGTTAGCAGGAATGTGCATCTGATTTCTGCTCTTTATTATCCTGAAGGTTCTCTTTAATGTACTCTGAAACACATAAAATCTCTAGATGGACTGAAATATTTGAGAGTGACCTCTGAAAGGGCTACTGGTGAATTGTCAGAAATGGAAACTTCATTGCTCGTCAGCAGTAGATTTGTCATATTTTTTGAAGTTGCAGCTACCAGTAAACACATGACAACATTTGTGACCTGCCTCTCTTAATTCTTAGCAAGCAAACGTTCTTGGGAAAGTGCACCTCTTCATTTTAGGAAAGAACAAAAAAAAAATTGCTTTAATTCTTTATTCAGAGTCCTGAAGTACTTGTACTTCGTGTAGGTGCAAGTCATATAGACATGTGTAGGTGCTGATTTTGATTCAGATTATTTAGTAGGGTGGTATTGTTTCTGACAACAAATATTTAATCTTTCAAAACAAGACATTAAGGAATTTTTTTCTAGGAAACTAGAAGAGCAAATGCCTTTTATAGTCTGTATCTTCTCTGTATACTGGTAGGGGAATTCCTGCTAATCACATATTTGTACACACACACCACTTCTGCATCAAGCACTTATTTACAGGGTGATATCATCAACACAGACTGGTGGAAGGTTTGCAGCAAAGCCTTGAGCTTTGTGAAGGGGAGGAACTTCAGCCTGAGCAGCTGATGGTTGGGTTATGGGAAGATCAGATGGATCCCAGCAGTTCTGCTGTGGTTTTACAGAAAACTGCTTTGTCTAGAAGGGAGAACGACTCAGTTCACTGGCTGATGTAGATTAAAAGCCAAAATTCTTCTTTATTTGACATTGCATTTCAAGACCTATTGACCAAGGATATTTGTTAGTATGATACAGGATTCAGTTTTGTATGTGGCCCAAGAGGAACCCTGTATGTTAGAAGGCTGATGTAATTTTTTCCTTCTTCCCAGTGGAGCTGCATTTGCTGCTGTTACACCTTTCTTCCATTAGGAAGCTTTTCTGCAGAACAGTTTGCCTTGTGAGCCCTTTTTATATTGAGCTGAGAATGAGGAACGTTTACATATTCAGGGTTAAAATAACAATTCCATGTGTAAGGAGGCTGAGGCCACTAAAGACCCTATTGTTCTTCCAATTTTGGGAGTCCTGCAAGGCAACAGGAGCTGGGGTATCCTCTGCTCCCTTCCCACAGGAGCTCCAACCACCACAGTCATTTCCCATCCTCCCAGATACCAGCCAGAGCAGCTCACTGTAACTCATAACAAATTTGAACTCACCAAAATGGCATTAAGAGACTTCCCTGCAGGAGCAGTCTGCACCAGGGAATGGCTTCCCACTTGAGGGCAGAAGTCTGTGCTGCAGGTGGGGTCAAAGCCTGAGGCTGGGAAGGTAGTTAATTCCATTTTTACCTGTAGAGCTGAATAGATATGGCATAGCCAGTCGTTTGATTCACGACTCAGTTCTCCTCTTGCAGGGATGTAAATGTGTGGCATCGCTTCGGGATTACACAGGTTTAAAGGAGAAAAGAGGTTGGCAGGGCACAGCTCCAGAAGGCAGGCTGAAAAGGACAGGGCTGTAAACTCTGAGATACAGACACTGTCTGGGCAATCTGTCCTGGTTTGGAGCTTTTTTTGGATTTTTTTTCCCCTTCATAAGCAACAGAAGAGACTCTTGCTTTGGATTGGTAATAATCCGCAGGGTGACACGTTAAATGGATTTCACTCACCTATTTAAGTTTGTCAGTTTAAAACAAATACATAGATGCTGTGAGGATTTATGCAGTACAAAACACATTCAAGGACCCAGGAGAGCTCTGTGGACAGAAATAGCTGGAAACAACAACAAATCTGTGCTCTGAAGTCTTGCTGAAGCAGGCTTCCAGCTTTGGAAACATGGCACAGGAACCTGGAAATGGTAGATAATTATACCCCAATAAATGGAAGTAAACTGATCTGTTGTACTCATTTCTTTCCTTCCTTTTCCTCAATGCATGTTTTCCTGTTCTTAAAATTAATCCATCCAATAAGAAATGTGAAGTTAAATGGGTGAACTCGCTGCTCAGTCACAATTATCAGTGATGCTCATACTGGAGGAGCTGGCTGAAATGCTCACTGAGAACAAGTGTACAGAGATGATGAGATCCATGGTGGGGAAATGACCACCATTCATCCAAAATGTTTTCAGTAACAGCACTGGGAAGGGAATACTCTGGTGCAATCTGTAGTTCTTGTTTCTGTTTTAAAGGTCTCTAATGAGCCGTGTGTGCAATGCATTTCACCCTGGGAAATCCCACTGAAATCTGGCACTTGCATTTCATTTCTTATGCTGCTATATTTAGGGCAGAAAGCAGATCTCCCAGCATGGCTCCTTCTGGCTTATAGAATCCCTGCAAATTGTCTTAGTAATATACACTAATCAGTTAGCAAAGCTGCCAGCTTCCTGTGAAAATCCTTTAAAATGATGGAGAGTGGAAGCAGAGCAGTTGCCCACACTTTCTGGCTGCAGTCACATGGCAGTAACCAGTCACTGTGTCTGTGTCATGGGGATGAGGGACAGATGACTTCAATGGATGTGATGTGGTCTTCCTTACTGTGGACTTGCTCCATCGCTGTTTTTCTGCACCTCCTTTTTTTCCTATGGATAAGGAGTCCAATCAGAGGTGTCTCCATTGAGTTTTAATGAGAAAAATCACATTTTTTAAAAAATTTGCAGTTGAAGGTAGTGTCAGAGTGTACGTATTTCTTGCCTCATCACCCACCCATATTTGCTAGTAAAAACAATAAGCAATCTGATGTATTTATTTTTAATAAGTTCCCCTTTTTCTTGACCTTAGTTCCAATAAAAACCATGCCAAGTCAGGCATCCAGCATCGTCTTGTTATAATCAAAGGAATGAACTTTTCTGTTCAATACAATCTTTTTTCTGTGCTGACACCTGCCAGCCCAGCTGTACCCAAATTTCTGCAGTTGAAGTGTCAGGATGGTCCATGCCATAAAGAAATGTGTTGGCATGGATGTTTTCAAATTATGGGGAGGATAGAGAGGATAACACATGTCAGTATTAGCAGTGTAAGATGAGAATATGGTATTCTTATATTCTGGTGTTTTGAGATGTATTTCAGGTGTTTCATACCCTTTCTGGTCTTGTCTGTATAGAAAAAAAAATCTTTAAAACTTAAGAGTAATGAAATCACTACAGTTTGGTAGAAATGACATTCAAAATGTACTAAATTAAGCAGAGAACATGTCCATCCCAGCAGTTTTCTGTTATCTTTCACAGTTCTGTGATAGGGATGTAAATTTCTGTAATCACTCAGAAAGATGGCTGGATATTTTTTCTATTAAATTCTGAAGGACTTAAACCTTTTCTGGCTTACCTCTGCTATTTTTCATGTTTATATACAACAGAATAACGCATCAGCATTTTTATATGTTTCCCATATAAAAATGAGCCATGCTTATAGAGGCTGTCAGACTTTCTATTCCACAGAATAACTGGAGCATCACTGTAAGTTGACACCAGCCTAAAAATCACGTATAGTTGCTGAAATGTCTCATTTTATGGCCCTGTTGCTATTTAATAGCTAAGCTGTGCCCTTTTCTTAATTTACTGTTGCTATCCAGAAGTACACTGGTGTTGGGGGATGCTGCTGCAGAGGTCCTGGGGCAGCTCTGCTGCTTTTGTGGGTGCCCTGATCAGCAAAGCTGTGTGTTGGCTCAGGAACTGGCCAGGCTGTGATAATTAACTGGGGAGGTAAGCAGTGGTAAGGAGACTGACTGCTTTAACCTTCTTTCAACAGGTTTCTCCTACCAGGGAATTGGAATATAAAATTATTACTTTTTTTCTCTCTCCTGTATTTAGCCTCAGGAGATTTTGGATAGGTTTTGGCTATTACAAACACAGTAAGTGCCTAGCTGGAAGCTATCTGGTATTCATAACCTTAAGGTATTTAGGAAATCAGAAAAGCTGAATGGATTTTTTTCTTTTTTCTTTTTTTTTTTTTTTTAAAGAGAATAGCTCCAAGAGCAGAAAGCGCTGCCTGCCTTTCAGGTAAATTCCTCTCAGGATGATAAATTATGTCTGAACTGAACCAAAATGTTCCTAATGGCCCTAGTCAAAAGGCCTATTACAGGATGTCTAACTCACTTAAATTCCTTTTGGCTTTAAATTGTTAATGATTAAGTGTTTTAGGGCCAAAGTGATATGCACTTAAAGGGCACTTTGCTTTAAGGTTAGCCAAACTGAGCACCTGAACTGAGGTAACACAGAATTTGCTTGAGTGACCTTCAAGTGGAGCAATAGAATATTGTCTCTACAGGTGGGTAATTTTGTGGGAATATTTGCAGGACACCAACAAGGTTTGTGGAAAAGGAATCAGAGGAACATTTTGGAGCGTAGAGAAACAGCAGCTTTGGCTTGCCCTGGTGGTTTTTAAATTGCACCTCTGATATTGCAGAAAGAAGGTTTATTTGTCTCTCGTTATGACATTTGGGGAAGTAAACCATATGGTGATATCAAGGGTGTTTTCCCAAAGGAACAGCTGGTGAGTTGTAAGTCATCAGTCCTGTACTGACTTGTGGTTTTAAGTGTGGTTTTGCAGCAATGAAGGTGCCAAGTCTGTCTGGTAATCACAAAGTCTTGGACTCCAGTTCTGTGCTGCTGACCAGTAAGTGATGCCACGTGCTTGTCTGAAAGGGTGTGGAATTATGTCATAAAATATCCCTTCAGCTTTTTCAGCTGTAAGGATTTCTATATTTCGTAGATTTTTGATGTCTCCTGACAGTGAAGCACTTAGGATTCCCAGTCACTTCACATAGTATTGGCCCTTATGGGACCTGGATACTCACAGGAGTCGTGCTCATGTGGCTCTTAAGGTCTGCAGGTCCGGATTGGCTTTCATTAGGCTCATGGATGAGTTATTGGAATTGAGGTTTGCCTTCTAATCCTTTTCCTTAGGTGTTACCAGCACACAGACTCAGCAATTGCACACACTGCCTTCTGCTCAGGCAAAATCAGATGTGCCCTGAAGATCCAGTACCTGTGATCACACACACCTTCTTTCAGCAAGGCATTGGTTCAGGGCCAACAGGCAGCGCACACAGGAGGAGATACCAAGCAGAAATAACAGGACTGGCCCCATAATAAAACATATGTCCATGCACATGCAAGTGGGCATGCAGAAAAAGCTGTGTTTTCCAAAATATCTACACTGCTCCTTGGCTGTACAGTCAGCTTGCAGGCATCAAGGGCTTTAGCACTGCCATCTTCCGTCATTTTTATTGCAGAATAAAGGACACATTTTTCATAAATTTCAAAGTGCCCTTTTTTCCTTTGTTTTTTGCTCTCTTGATGATGCAGCTCCTCGCTGGGGATTTTGAGCAAATATTGTTCCCAGCTTGTTTGGGATGCTGTTAAAGGGAATTCCTGGCCCAGCGCATTGCAGATGTCTGGCCCCTTCCGAATGTTTCTATTCCCCACTGTGCCACTTCCCCTTTGATGAGTCAGCAGGTCTTTAATTGCTGTTCCTCTTAGCAGGGAGTTCTCTCATTCAGTAGGTTAAATATTTGATTGCCCCAGGTCTCCAGACAGAGCAGGGCACACAGGGGGGGATTTACAACTCCCGACACAAAGCCTGCTGCCCTTCCAGACTGTGAGCTTGGGAGCTCAGCCCGAGGCCATGCCTGGGAAGCATCACCTGGAGCCCGGAGGGGCCACAGGAATCCAAGCAGGCCAGGTGGCTCAGGCTGCTGGGAGGCAGTTTGGAATGGCAAGACTTGCTGCAGGAGGTTCTGCACGTCATCTGGGAGGCCCCTGTGTGGCCAGGAGGCAAGTGTGGCCATAAGTTCTGCTCTCAGCTGCTCACAGAACTCCTTTTTTCCTCTTCTTCTAAAGAAGCAATGTAGACATACCCACTGGGGTACTCCTGTGCTTGCTGGATTGTGGAGTGTGCCTCCAGGGACTCAGTCAGATGGGCTATTATAGCAATAAAATTATCTTCTGGTATCTTTCCTGAATATTATGCATGTATTTCATACTCAGTGAGCTGAAATAAGGGCACTTTTAATAGTGTTTTCCAAGTATTTTAGATGAATGCACCATACACGGACAATCTCTGTGTCTTGCATAAGGAAGCCTGGCTTCTGGGTGAGGCTGTTACTGGCATAGGCCCTGGGCAGAGTGGGGTCTTCAGCCTTGCAGGTGGCTCCTTGAGAGGAGAAATCCAGTTCAGCATTCACAAACATGCAATAAATGCTCGTGGAAAGCTGGGACTTGCTGATTGTCGATGCCTCCACGCTTTGGGGAGGCATCGCTCCACACGATGCTGCGTAGGAGTGTGCAGAGTCTCACATTGTGGCAAGGCATGAACAGTCTTGAGGATTGTCAGCAGTGTAGGCTTGAGGCGGTAGCTGCAATGCAGTCTGTGGAGGAGAATATCCCAAATGCACCTCTCCACATCTGCCTTTGGGCTTCCTGTTCCTCTGAAGTCTCACTGCCTCCGTGTTTCCAGTGGAGCACAGGGTTGTGTTAGGAGTAGTGTGTAGAGGAACACCAAGAAACGCAGACAGCAGCGTGCACTTCACACACACATCTCAGTCAGTTTGCTGGGGGGTGGCACTGGAGAGAAGAAAGACCTTGATCTGAATAATGGGGAAAGGAAAAACCCTACAGCCTCACTTTGTTAATCCTATTGGCCTGGTCCTGATGTAAGAGAAGCTGCTGCAATGCACATGCTCAAGCAATGGCATGAAAAAATCGCACAAGTTTCCCTCCCACTGAGTCAAAGAGAAGCAATCTCACTCCCCCTGAAATGAAATAAATGTAGCTGCTATTAGAGCAGAGCAGTGAACACCAGAACTATCATTTTGTAGAGCAGACCTCTTAAACAGACCTTCAGATTAAGAAAAATAGGTGCAGAATAAAATTCTGTCCTGAAGCAAAGTTGGCAGTACTGCAGCAGTGAGACGGAGGAACCCTGTGAATAGATAAGTGGCGTTTTCCCACATTATTCAAAGTGCCCACTTGCTGAGCAAGTGGAGCAGAAAGTTCTCAGCAGATGAGGAATGGGGAGAGAACAGTCCATCCGTGTGGAGCCTTGACTTCTGCCAGGCTGTTAATATCAGGGATGTTTATGACCTTCTAGTCGAGCAAGGGAGAATAACTCATCAGCAGTCAGGTTCAGTCCAGCTAATGTTTCCAAGATTAACACTTACTTGCAGACTAGATCCGATTGCCAATTTTATGGTGAACCCTTTCTGTCCCTACAATTCTCAGTGCTCAGGCTGCCGCAGGTTCGAGCTGCCTGTTATGGGGGTGTATGCAAAGAGAAAACTGGCAAGAAATGTGAGAGGGCTTGAAAGTGCCTCCCTCTGAGCAATGCAGACAATTCCCACTATGATGCCTGGTGAAAGCCAGATGCTCTCGAGGTGAGACAGTTGTGTCCCTTCAGCCACATCCAGCTCTCCAGCGGCTCAACCACAGTGATCCTACCAGGACTGTGTTTTGTGGGCAGCTGATTAGTGAAGACAACCCTTCAAGGCTTTCAGGGATGAGCTTGGCTGTTGGTAACCTGTGGCACTGCAAGGCTTTATTTTTGAATCTTACACCTTTGGCCAGTGTCTTCATTAATGGAAACCAGCTGATGGCCCAGCCCCGTTTAAGGTAATTGAGCACACAAGGAAAACTTAGTGACTGCCAACATTAGGCATAAGCCAAAGCTACAGGCTTTTACAGCAGTAATACATACTGTGTTCTAGATTGGAAAACCAGGGAGTTTGCCAGTGTACACAAACATCTTGGCTCTCAGGAGTGGATTTGTAATGGAGGTGGGCTGAGTCACCTACTCAGTGCCCGTGTTGGGGAAGATTTCCATAGAGCCAGTTTACCTGTCTCCTGTTGATAAAAATAATTGGAATTATTGGACCTTCAAAGCCATGGAGACAGTAATGGATGACCAGCTGCACTTCAAATGAAAAAGTAATCTGTGGAATAATTGCTGCCACTCAGTCCGAGCCCAGCTGTGAAATATTAATGGGTTGCTTGATCAGTCTATACAGAGCTCTCAATCATCCTCCTAGAGAGCAGCACAAACCCAGCAAACAGCTCAGGATTTGTGGTCAGACAAATTATTGACAGGGGCAGAATAAGATGTTCTAATGTGGTATTTGCTACAAGCAAGTAACAGTTATTGGGTGCTAATGGAAAACTTTTTCTCAATATTTATAAATTCAGAGATGATCTGTGTTACCCTCCCAGCACCCACCATTTTCCTCACTGGGGACAAGCAGTGGCATCCTTATGCCTGCAGAGCTATGGACAGCACTGCTGTAACACCCAACAGCAAGTGACAGTCTTGGGGAAAAAAAATCCCATTGAGCAGAGGGCTTGCTATATTTGACAGTAACCCTGTTCTGTGCCTCAGAACTCAGAACACTGACAGGGAGTGAGCTGCCACCCTGCTCCACCAAAGGGCTGCACTTCAGGCGAGTGAACACTCCCATTCACTTCAGAGAGACTTTGCACAAGCTTAAGCACTTTGTGAGATTTAAGTCTTACTGAGTAGTAGTTCATAAATAAAAAGAGAAAGATCTGCACTAGATTTCTCTTTCAGAGCCCTTGAACTTAAGGGAAGTTCAGCTTCAAAACAGGGAGCCAACCAGGGAGTGAACACAGGCTGCTTTGATTAAGAATGCTGCAAAGTTTTGATTGTCCCATGAGATATGGGCCTCATGCTGCATTTGTTAATGGGAATGATCATTTCTTTGGTGTCTCCTCTTTGTCTACCTCCTCTGAGTCCCAGCAGATCTGTGCTTCTCAGTTTCCGTACTCCCACGTTGCCTAGATGTGGGAACAGGACAGTGATAAACCTCACACAAAAATCTGGTTTGTCTCTGAAGGGATTTCGTCTTTGGGCTGGGGTCTGCCTTCACTATGTGTTGCAGAAGAGGAGGCAAATGAATCTGAGCAGGAAACAAGATCTGCAGGTAATCTAGCAGGTGTGAGGAAAAACTCTTCCCAATTTTGTGCTAAGGTCAAGTAAGCAAATGGTGGAAGTGAATCAAAACCATGACTAGTCCTCCTTTGATTCTGTCTGCCCCACAGAGTCAGGGAGAAAACATTCCCTACATAACATGAAGGACTGTGACTGAGTGGGCTTTGTGGGGACAGACAGTTCTTTCTTTGGGCAGTGGCAGTGTAGGATGTACAGCCATAATAAATGAGCACTCAACATTGAGACACAAGAAGGCATCAGACCTGTCTGTGTTCCCAAGATGGGTGTGAAGGAACTGTTTCTGTTACCGATCTCTTTTCATGTCTAATAGCAGGGAGGAGGGCAGTTCCTTAATGTCTTCTGAATAGCCAAGAGAGAGAATGAGGATCCTTCAGAAAATAATTCAGGGCATCTAAGTTATGCTTCTGCACTGAATGGCACAGGGGAGAATGTCTCTAACCACCTAATTCAAGCACATAAGTTAGGTCTTGAATTTAGTTAGTGTGAAGATTCCCAATGCATCAACTTCAGAAACTTCTGTTTAAAGCTAGGGAATGAGAGATTTGGATCTCTGTAATCCTCGTAGTCTACAGCTTTGTATGTGGATGATTTTGGACTCCCTGAGAAGCAAGTGGCCCAGCTATCACACTGGATAGTGCTGGGTTTCCCCTTCTCCCTGCAGCCCCACAGCTGTCCTTCTGTGTAACTTCATGTCATTCTCTGGCCCTTTTTACTCCTTCCTAATCCCTTGCAGATTGCCACTGTGAGATCTTTTTGAAAGGGAAAGCTTTTGTGTAATAAAACACATTATTTTATTAAGTTGTAATATTTATATATCATAGCAAGCCTAGGCTCAGACTTCAGTATTAAAGAGTGGACTTCATCCTAGGTAGTCTATTTGTTTGGCTGTGGAACAAGTAATACAATACAGAAAACTTTACTCTTCTGGGCAACATGGCCTGGAGTAGTGGAGTCTTCCAGTGTCTGCAGGCAGTGTCAGAGAGCCTGTTGAGCCACATGTTTAAGATGATTGCTTTAGGTATTATTGCATTATAAATAGGAGCTAATAATAGTAGCATAACAGCAAGGTTCTCAGCTGATGTAAATTGGAAACTGTAATTCCGTAGAAGTTAATGGACCTCAACTGATTTACACTAGTTGGCTGTCTGGCCCCTAGCAAATGATTCTAAATCTGATAAAATTAAATGAGATTCAAAGCTCTCTCACATAAGAGAATATTAAACCCTATCTCTGCTGTCAGACTTCTGCATGGCTGTCAGGCTTTGTAGCTGGGGCTTTAAGATCCTTTTTTAAGTTCTTGATTTTATTATTTGATATTTTTTCACTTCTCGCTTTTTTATTTTGTTTAGTTGGTTAAATCTTTACTTCTTTCCCAAAAAGGAGAATTAGAAAAATCACCCATTTTGATGCATCATTAGGTGCCATTTGTTGGTATTCACGAGTTGTTGGCAGAGATCTTAAAGCCACTGAGATCTGTGCCCTGTAATTTCAGTTCAAAATGCAAATAGGCATTGAAAACATCTGTTTAACATCCGTGCTGGAGAGGTCTGCAGCCTCAGTGTTTTTCCCTTGTCCTCAGTAAAGTACTGTAAATTTAATTTAATATGACTGCCTCCAGCCTATAAATTAAAAAAAAAAGCAGGTCTTCAAACATGGTGAAGGTAAAACTGAGTGTTGAATTAGTTCAGGATAAGCTGTGGGCTGACATGGAGCATGGATCAACAAGGAGACTGGTCCTAGGGAGGGTACAGAGTGGTCAGAAGTGATGAGCAGATTTGAGAGGGGTTTGTCCTTTGAAGATTTCTTGCTTGTCTCTCATCCACCGGCATAAATTTACAAATCGAGCTCCGTTCTCTCGGTTCTGTCGTGAAGATCCAAACTGGTTTGAACGCTTTGAATAGCAGGCTTTGGAAATCCTGGCTGGTTTGACAGAACTGGGGCAAGGGCTGGCTGGGTGCCCTGTGTGGGGGTGAGCTCAGGATCTGCAGGGTGTGGGTGTAAGGTGACGACTTCACGGTCGCTCGGCTTTGTGCAGAGCAGCACATCTGACCACGGCGTCTGCCTGAGGAGTATATTTGGATTTGCTGGGCTTGAAACAGAAACCTAATCTAGTGATTGCCCCTTGAGTCCCTGTGAAACAGGTCCTGTGTCTCTGAATCAGAACACAGTCACTTGAAATGTAAAGCTTCAGTGCAGAACTTCCCTGAGGATTAGAATGGCTAAAAACAGCCCACAGGCAGGATCTCTAAACAAATCCCTGGACTAAGACTGCTCAGATGGGTGGGAAGCACCTCCTACTTGCATACATGCTGCTGTGAATAGTTTTGGGCAGCTTCCACAGATGTTGATCTGATGAGATAAAACACTAGAACTTTGTTTGAAAACAAGCATAAAGCTCAAGCCATATATTTGTTTTCTTTAGTACATTGCTGCGTGCTGAAGTCTCCACTAAAGCAGAAGGTAAATGAAATCATCAACATAATCTCTGCTGAATTTGATTAAAAAGGTAATATATGTTTAAAAATTAATTGCACAGACCCACAGTTGCTTGTGCAGACATGCAGGGTGCAGTCAGACAGCCTGTGTTTCTTTTAGCAGTCCAGCACTAAAAGTTACATCCATCATTGTTTGAATTAGAACATCTTGATGAGGTTTTTTATCCATAAACTTGCTCCCTGAATGTATCTTCCTAGTCCGCCCATTGTACAAGCAGCTTCCTATTGTGTCATTTCTACTGGATTCATTCATAAAGCTGAAATCTCAGGGTAGACTTGCAAGAATAGCCTGATTCACATATATTTTTCCTAATTCTGGTAGCGAGCTCAGAAAATCTATATTCTTTGAAAATACAGAGTGTTGGATTTCCTGAGGCATAAAAACATCCCTGGTGTGTATCTTGCTGTAAATCAGAAGTGGCATCTCTGTGCTGGTGTAGTTCCTTTGGTGGTGGAGTGGGCTCCACACTTGGGTCCAAACAGCAGTTGCAGGATGAACCATCTTCCTCTTAAGACCCTCCTAATGTTGTAGTTTGCTGGTGAGCAAAGTTCATAATGGCTGCAAGTAAACTTAGAGTAAACAGCAATAAAATATGTGTATATAAAAGAAAATTTCATCTGCAAGCCTAATGGAAATGAACCCTGTGTGGGTCCCTAGAAATTATATGTTACTGAGTTTTGTAAGACTAAGCAAAAATGCAGCGGCACTGCGTGCTCAGATCGTTGAATTACTGTGTGTGAATAAGGGTAACAGGATTTGGACAACACTGGGAGGGAGACAGGGAAATTAATTTTCTTGGTGTGCTGCCTGTAACTTTCAAACAATTCTGGGAGACTCCTGATAAGGGCCGATGAGACTTGTTCTGGGAACAAAATGATGTTAACCAATCTGTGAGTAAACTCCGGCTCGGCACTCCACTTGTCATTATTCAATCTGTCCTGACGAATAACACAGATAAAAGGCTGCTCTAGTCCCATGATGCAGAGGACTGACACACACAGTGAATCACAATCAAGCCAGGGACTCATTTTTTCCTTTTTTCTTTTTTTATTGTTTTTTTTTTTCAGGTAAGAGAAGCAGTTACCAGCTTTTAAGCAGCATCATAAATTATTTGTTCTCTTTTGGCAAAAATGCTTATTTGCATCTCATAGTGAAAATCATCTGGGCTTTGGAGAAATTATTTAAGACTTGTTTTAGCGTGTGTTGTTATGTTTTGCTTATCCAAGCTCTGGGCCAAGTGTAATTTACTTGATATTAATTAGTCCAGAGCTGTGAAATGGGCATACTGAGCCAAACTGCTTTTGTGCTGTATTATCCAGTTTTTAAAAATGCATCTACAAATGCCCAAACCTCTCTCTTGTCTTATATTTCAGGTTAATCCAAGCCCAAAGTTTTGCTTTGTATGATATAATTTCCTTATTGCTAAATATGCTGAATATATTAATTTAACCATTGCCTTTACTTGTTGCATACATTTTAGGAAATTTTTTTTTAGACCTGTGTATAATAAAGGTATTACAAAGAATGCTTTTAGGTCTTCTAACGCAACTCCAAAGACAGGAGAAACACATTTCCTCTTATTCCAGCTGCAGTACAAGGGATCCCTTACAATATTGCTGAAGGAAAGTAGGAAGAAGAGAAGTCAAAGCAGAGCCTCTAGAAATCTGAGAGAAGGCAGTGTTTGCCATCCTTATGTGCTGGTGGTGTTCCCTGGGCTGGCTTTGGTTGTGAGCTCTTGCTTCCCTCAGCCACTGCCCTGAACCCCATTGTGCAACCCTCAGCTCCTCTGAGCTGATCCTAGAGAAATAAGATACTCCATTAAGGAACACATTAAGGAAGACATTGGCTTCTTTTTCCTGTGATAGAGAAATTGTATATTAATTTGTCTAGACCAAAGACATAAATATTTGATTTTCATGGAGTCACCATATTAACAAAAATGATGCAGAGTTCACTTCTGTTTCATTAGTTGCAATAAGCTAAGGCAATTTTAATTCATAAACACAGTTTTTGATTCTATTGGCACAGCTTTAAAATACATTTAAAAGGCTGTTACTTGAGATCTGTAAACAAAATGTAGTTCTTTTATCTAATTTATGTTGTCAAGAGCAAAGTAATTTACATAAGAGGGTTGATAGACTATCAGGAACAGCAATACTTTGAGAGAGAAAAGCCTATTAGATCTTAATCCATCTGATAAGCATATTACTTCCACCAAAGCTGAACTGCTTTCGTATTCTGTATAAATAATTCCATTTAGTGTAATTGATTATTTTACAGCAGGAACCAAGATAGATATTGTTGGAGGAGAATCAGCCTATTAGTCATGTTTTGGAGGTTGTTCTGGAGAAGACGGATTTCGATAAGCTCGAGCCAGTCTGAGCAATTTGTGGAGTAGATCACCAGCCAAGTCATCATTGTGCAGCTTCTATTCGCTCTCAAATATCGGCTGAGCTGTTGTAGTTTGGTACAAGATAATAGCAATAGCTGCACACAGAAACCAACTTCAGAGTGATGTAGCTAGCTGTCATCATGCCTTGGTCTGGACCCTTGTTATACCTTTGGAAAGTGTTAGGCAGTCCATGCAGAAAAGCTGCAAAAGGCAGCGTTAGTTTTGCTTCTGCAAAAGTGTGATTTATGGATGCTGCAGATTCCAGAAATGTGTCAGGAATATGTGGTCTCTGGTCTGGGGTGCTTGGTGGGTACTCCAGCAGCTGGCTGCTCACCTGTGGTGGTGTGGGATCAGTGCTGCAGCAGGGTTTGGAGAAAAGTTGTCCAGGGCAGAAGTGAGTTGAAATGGCCTCACTGCAGTGCAGCAGAACTCATTTTATGTAATTTCTTTTAGTGTAACGAAAAGATGAGCATGGAAGGACTTTTGTCTATCTGTTATGCTTTGCTCCTTCCTTGTTGTCCCTGTGTTTTTGGTTTTGGTTTTGGTTTTGTTTGGTTTTGGGGTTTTTGGTTTTTTATCTTGCCTTTGTATTACTTTTTTCTCCTGGCTGCATGATTACACATTTGCCTTTTGTTTATTGCATTCCCACAGCAAATGGAATCACACACTTCTCACTGAAATGTGTTTGTGTCAAAGAGCATGAGGCCCTGTTTGTGTGTGAGGACTTCTAAAGGTTCTGTTTAAAAGAGCAGGCGGTGGTTAAGCATAAGTATAATCCATGTGTGGTGACATTTCAAGGTTATGGAAATCCAGAATTGGTTTTCACACTCAGCATTTAAACTTCAGCAACGGGAACAACTGTTGTCTTCATCGTGGTGGGCTGTGACAGCAGGTTAACGCACCTTTAGCCCAAAATAATTTGAAAAGGTGGTTTTCCTTGAGGGAATGCTAAACATGTTTTTAATTGTAGCATGAATATGTCTTTGCCTTTCTAATTCAAGCCATATATGCATGGGAGGTTACAGCATGCCAAGGGGCCCTCCAACATGATATACTTGCCCCTCAGAGCAGTCCTGAAATGTAGATGTAGCCCTGCTGAAGCTGTAAAATCTCTTTACTAACTCTCCTTAAACAGATGAAGAATTAAAATTTGGTGCATAGTATTTCTTTAGAAGAGGAGGTTTGGGGTTTTTTATTTGCATAACCTCCAAAAGGCATCCAGAGCAGAATGAAAGTAAATGTAATAGTTCGTTATGAGCTAGAGGAAGGAAAGGAATATGATACGGGTGAAGGGTTTGAAAGAGGATTTTCTTTCTTTTTCTTGGCAATGCTGGGTGTTGTGCTGCCCACAGGCTCAGCAGTGCTTGGGACTCAAGCTTGTGTTTCAGGTAGGTTTGGTTAGTTATTGGAAAGACACTGAATGAGCTTCCCCTGCAATTGTGGCTGCAGCTCAGACCCTTCTAATGAGCAAAAAGTGACCCTGGAGAAATACTCCTAAGTGAATATTCTCATCTGAATGCTAACCAGGAGTTGGTTCCTGAGCAGCCCATGGGCTCTTTGCAGAATGTCTTGTCAAACCATTACCTATGCTAAATTTAAAAAAAAGAAAAGCAAATGGTTCTTAAATTTCTGGGAGTGAGTCTGTACCATCTACCCCTGTACACAGCATGCAGCAGAACATGTTTTGGAATCATGGCATATACTGAACTGTGACAAGCTGGACTTTGGTTGTGTCTGTGGGTAATTCTCCACCAGAGCACAGCCAAATTGTGGGTCTGGGCACCAGAGATCCTGGTTTATGCTCAAACCTGAACTGCAGAGTGAATCTCATTGCTGAATTTGTTCTTCTTGCTCCACTGCTGTCTCTGAAATGCATTTCTTTCTTTATTTGTGTATTTTTTAAATGGAGCGAGTTAAACATCAGGTATGAAAAAGATATATGAGTTCAGATTTTCAGCTAGTGAAATTTTTATCAGAAAAATACTTGAATGAAGGCACAGTCTAGGCTTTTTTTTGGGGAGTTGGATCTTTTTTAATATTGCAACTAAAACATGAAAATTTACCTTACAGAGGTTGCTAAGGAAGAAAGTCAAATGTATGTGTGGGGTGTTGTGTATGTGTTGTAGTCCTGTCTAAGGTCAACATTGGGTTTACTTGTTCCTCAGATTTTGAACTGTAGCTTTCAAGGAGGGGGTAAGTTTGCCTCATCTCCAGCCAAGCATGCAAATATAGCAGCTCCAGTACAGACACAGCTTTGAATGGATATGCACATATTTGTTGTGAAATCCTTAAACCAAAACTGTGTGCCAAAATAAAGGGAAACCCTGTGTGGTGTCAGTTTGTTCTGGTGGCATCCCATAGAGTTTCAGTGGCTTTTCCTTGACAGGCTTTTGTTCTCCATCCTGCAAGGAAGGGGAAAGACGATAAAGTGACTGATAAGTAGTCGTGGACTTATAAGAGCACATCGATGAATTTGATTGGGACGTATAGGGAATCAAAAATCAGTTAATAGCTGATTATTGTTTCTTCCACACATTGAGTTGAGATTTTGGCAGCCTTCAGGAAATGTTCTGCCAGGTTAAATGAGCATTGCAATGTTAAAAACCAGGCAAAAAATGTAGTCATCATCCTTTGGTGCAATCTCGAGTACCTGAAGTGAAACACGAGGACAAGTCACAATTTTGCCATCTTGTGCCCATTTTTTTCTTTCTTTTTTTTTTTTCAATCTTAGACATCTTTCTAATTGTTTGTTAAAACATATGATACAAGTTTGGATGTGGATCTTTCCCCTTTTATACATGTGGTCACTGTGTTGAAGTGCTCATCTCTCTGTGTGAATCACAAAAGGATTCATTATCAGGTTCCAAAAACATGTGTCTCTATTATACGACCCATCACCATGTTGAGGCATTGTTAGTTAGTCCCACAAATGTCTGATCTCTCTGACTATTGTGGGAAGCACAAAAGGGAGAAGCTTGAATTGCAAACAGCAGGAGGAAGAGGCGAGGAGAGGGCCGGGCACGCTTTGGTGCTGAATGCCTTCTGCAAACTCCAAGCCTTCCTGCAATTCAGAGTGAATTGAAAATATTCTGTACAGCTGTAGATGAGATCTTTTATACCCAGAGAAATGAATACACTAAATTCTAAAGGGATTAATGGCTCCAATGTGCTTATAAAGAAAGAAAGTAAAAATATTTACTTTTGGAAGTATGAGA
This sequence comes from Myiozetetes cayanensis, assembly GCF_022539395.1. Classification (NCBI taxonomy): domain Eukaryota; kingdom Metazoa; phylum Chordata; class Aves; order Passeriformes; family Tyrannidae; genus Myiozetetes; species Myiozetetes cayanensis. The sequence goes on along the minus strand of NW_026087378.1, from coordinate 9,104,184 downwards.
ACTGAGGAGTACTGGTAGTGGGGAAGGAGAGGTCACCAGTGAGAGCTGAGAACATGTAAATATTATCCAGCAGCTTTATAAACGAGGGAACTTAAACATGCCTTTGGAGATGGGTAATTGTTAAATACCCTCAACTGCTTTATGAAAACTATGAAAGATTTTTCTTTCAGGAAGGAAGGAGGACAGACTTCTTTGTTAAGTAGCCTAAAAGGAAGAACTTCAGTCTAGTGTGCAACACTGTGCTTTTGTGTGGCCTAGGAGATCTTCTTTTGTATGATCTGAGTCAAAATCTAGCCCAGAAAAAGTCTATTCTAAGTAAGTGTGTTTATGGCTGAACTTGATTAAGGACTCAACATTTTGAACTGTAAAATATGGCTTACACATTTGTTTAGTTTGGCAATAAGACTTAGGGCAATTTGGGGCTCTCAGCAAGGCCACAGTGTCCATGTGCCCCCTTCCCCAGCCTGCCTGCCCCAGGCTCTGCTTTCAGGTCACAACATCCCTCCCCAGAGTTGCAGACGTTGCATTCAGAGGGCCCAGGCAGATTTGGGACTACCTAGTCATAAATTTTACTTGTTTCTAAAACTTCAACCAGGAGCAAAAGTAGATCCTCAGTTTATATATCTTGAAAATTTTGATATTGCCATCCTTTTGGGGGGTTTTGTGATGTTATCACTGCGGCTGTGGGTGCAAGTGCTGAAGCAAAACGTAACTGTTGTTGTTGGTCATCCAGGTCAACTTAAACACAGAAACATTTTTACAGTGTACAGCATAAAAGCAAGGGAATTCCAAAGTGAAATGGTTTTGTTTAGTTGTGAAAAGGGAGGAGAAATGGGCATATTTACAAAGGGCACATAACATCCCTCTTGTCAGAGGTCGGGCGTGGGTGAATGAGTCTGTTCCCAGCCATAGGGAATTACGGTGAACCAGTGATAGGGTGAAGGCAATTCTTTCTTTATGTGCCCCACTGCTGGTAAAGCCCAGCTGAGACAGTGCCTCAGCAGAGCCTTCAGATGTATCTTCAAGAATTTCCAAGCCCAAACAATAGGCTGTGCATCTGGATAGCGCTTGTCCGCCACAAATACAAGATAATTCATGTTATGTTAAACCCTGTTTAACTGCAGAATACTTGTTATAGTTACCCAACTAGTACCACACACGAGAGATATGAACAGGCATGGTAAAATGGCTCAGTAGACCCTCACCAGTGCATTTGGCTGTCATGACTTACCCGTGTGCTCAGGTCTTTATTGCACATAGACATGGATTAATCTGGCTGCAAACACCCAGCACTAAGGCGTCCTGTCTGATTTCCTCTCAAAAATTTTAGACTGCAACCTTTGCGAAGGGACAGTCAGAACTATCAATTATTTAATAAAGATAAAAGCCTTTTGGGGACAGGGATAATAATGAAAGTAATTACTAATGGAGTTTTGGCAGATTAAATGGACTCTCCAGATGATGTGAGATTGAGCTCTTCCCCATGTCAGTATTGGTAGTGAAATATTTGGATGTGTTTTTCAGTGATAGCTGTCAGCCTCTCCTTTTTACTCTCCACACAGCCATTCACCTCAAGCAGTCCATGAATAAGAAAGAAAGAAAAAAAGTAGTATCTAATTTAAAAAGCTGGACCATATTCTTGCAGTGTCCTCAGGGTTTTGACAGTACCTTTAAGGCCCAGCTCCTCTTACTTAATAAATTCTGGATGTAAAACTTCACTTATACACATCATATTAAAAAAAAGTTTGGAACATTAACTTTAAGAGGAGTCCCTTCTACAAGCTCATTTTTCACTAACTTTCTTTGCTGTAGAAACACACATTACATAAGTGTGGAATGAAAGTTTTTGCCCTGTGGCAAAGGGATATTACTTTTACTACTCTTAACTTCAGAAGTGAGGCTATAATGCAAGGAAAAATGAATATCAATGTCACAGAACAGCCAAAATAATATTGAAGTGCTTTTTTAGCCCCACATTTCTGATACATGCCTTGATACAAGGAAGCCACCACATCAGCTGTGCAAGTGGGGCCGTACCCTGTTGCTCTCCAGCTCAGTTGCTCATCACCTATGAGCACAGAGCATAAGGCTTTGTGTTCAGTGGGGTGGCACTGCCAGAAATGGGGTGGTGCTGGAGTGCTCAGCTCTGCTAGGGATGTGAGGGGGTTTTTTTCTGCTAAAGGCCATTGGAGAAAGAAGAATAATGGGTTTTGTGTGCTCAGGAGGAGCATGGATGCGAGAGAAAGCTGTGTTAGATGCAATGACATTATTGTAGTTGCAGCAGTGCATGTAATATTTAAGCTATGAGTTCATTTTCTTATTATATTCATGTGACCTTTTTTGCCTTCTGTTCTTTATGAACATACTTGAATGAAGATAACATTGAGCCACATCAAGTATGTGGAGAAATCCTGCACCTCCTGCAGGGCTCATGACTGAGCTGTGTTGCCCAGGGCCGCTTCCCATTGCTGCTCCCTCCTTTTCTGTGCTTTGCATTTGGCAGTAAATACTCTTTGGCCAGGGTGGACTGGAGCATGGGTTTGAGCTGTGCTCAGCTGGCTGTGGGCAGCTCCACAGTGGCTTTCAGGGATGTGTTGCCCCAGGCCAAGGTTCAGCTGTGCTGGCACAGCCGCATCTCACTGACAGCTTAAATCCCTCCGGGCTGCCAGAGCAGGTCTGAGAGTTTACAGCACCCAGTGAGTCCTGACCCAAGTTTTTAACGATGCTTCCCTTCATTATACATTACATTTCAGCTTGACTTATGCCCCATGGTATATATTATTGATCTCTTCTCTTGACTTCTCTGACCGTATAGTGATTTGTCTTCTCTCGCTTTCCTGACCACTCACAGAGCATGTTATTATTAGCTCCTTGTCTCCCTTTCTTTTTCTTTTCATGTTGCTGTCCTGCCTTTTTTCTCTTACTGTTGTCTCATTCAATAACTCCCTCTCTTCACGGTGGCCTGACCTGCCAAAATCAACATGATAGAACAACCCTTTTGCAATATGTAGCGATGAAATTAAATTCCTCTCTTTCACAACTAACTTGAATAAGCTACTTTCTGTACTAAACTGATTCTTCTCTTTCTGGTGACTGATGCTGGAGTCTTAGCTTTTCCCAGATTTAACATTTACATGGCTTTGTGCACCTTCAGGTTCCTTAGATGGCTTGTACTCCCTGCCTTTGTGGGAATGGGGGTGGTCGCTGTTACTCTTCCCAGCCCCCACATCTCCTCAGCTGCTCTTGTGTGAGCTGCTGGCTCCTGGAGGTTCTCAGCGCTCCTCTGGGGTTCCCCCTACTCAGGAAACTCCCCTATACACCACAATCCCCTGTTCCACTGCAGAACACACCTGAACTGGAGCTGGTCACCTCAGTGATCAGGGAGTATTTAATAAAAACAGTTTGTACTCATTTTTAATGACATGCAGCATCCCATTTTCCCTCCTGAGAGATTTGCATAAAGTCTCAGTAAGGGTACTGCATACTTTTATCAGATTTTGGAGAACACCTCATTACCCAACAAAATAGATGTGGTGCATTATGCAGTAGTTCTAGGGTGTTACCACCCAAAAAACACAGCCTGTAACATAAACTATATCTCCAGTCAACCTTACCCAGCCACCCCCATGTCTGTCAGCTCATATGTGTCAAAGATGTTCAGCCAAGTTCCCACTGAGATCTGCAACAATGTTCTAGACTACCTCAGATTACTCTGAATTAACAGCGTAATGAATTTAATTAAAATACATTAATGTCACATCGGGCTTTTAGCTGTGATTTTAAGAAATCATGGGGGAATCAAACTGCCAACATTTCTCAAAATATGTCTCAGACAAGTTGAAAGATATAATGACAAATAATTAGAAGTACAAACAGAAAATGCACTGGTATTATGACTGCTGGGATAGGCCACTGGCTTTAAGAATCAAGAACATTTGATGTGAAATTTCCTTTGCCAATTTTCAGGTGTCCAAAGAGAGGGTTCAGTTATCACATCCCACAGTAGGCATCTGGCTTGGGGAGGATGAATTGCTCTTTGGTAACTGCTTTCTATTTTCCTTGGCTGCAGAGTTAATTTGAGCACCTCGCTGAGGTGGTGCACCTAATGCTTCAGTGACTCATGAAGGTGTAAAACGTGGTTCTGAGTTTGAAAGCACCAAGAGCACAGGAAACAAAATGTAATTCCCAGACTAAGGGCAAAATGCCATCCAAGCGATTTGGGCTGTGAGTGTCCTATTCCTTACCCAGGTAAAGAGTAAACCACAAGAAAGTATTAAATAGCCTGACCTGGTGCTGGTTTCTAAGCTGAAATTTCACAATTGTCATTAAAATGCTGGTGTTCTCCCTGCTCTGTGCATTCAGGTCGATTTATGATGCCAAGGGTTTTCTTTCGAATGGTCCTAAGTTTTCAGATTTTCAACAAATTTTTGCAAACTTCAGTGCTATTTGAGTGTTTAGTTTCACCTCACACACAGAAAAGCCAAATCCCAATCCAGGCTGCTTTGACACTCCACAGTGGTTTTGCCACTGACTTCACTTCAATCACACAGATTTTGTGATTTTTTTGAAAGGTTAAGAGATTTAGATTTACAAGGTGTGAGCTGTCTGCTTGCATTCAGTGGGCTCTTCTGAAAATCACTGAGGTTCCTGCAGTTGGCCATTTATACTGCTGGGAACGTCCTGGATGAGCTTCCTTGGACATTAATTCCAGACTAAATAGTTTACACCTGATTTGGGAAAAAAACCTGCCAGCTGGTAGTGAACCTATCCCTTCACCATGAACCATCTGCACAGCCCTGAGAAATGAACTCCAGGATTGCCAGTTGTAATTTGAGAGCTCGGAAGCAGCAAACTGAACACAGTTATATGAATATTATGATCCCGGAACTCTGTTATCTGCTAGGTGCATCCATATCTATAAGTGGTTATTATTCTGTTCTAGCTGGCTGACATTTATGGGTTTCAGGATTTAGACTGTGGTTTTCAGTTCAGTTAAATCAGATGTCTGCAAATAAGCATCTGTTATGTTTAAGTTTCCCAAAGCCTTTCCTTCAAACCTGTTATTTTCTCTGAATCAAATGCTTAGCTCAGCAGAGCCTGAAAATGAAAACAAACTCCAAATGGTCTCCACAGGATATTTGGTGGAAAAAAAGTCTCTTTGAAAGGGTAAGAGCAAGCCCTGACTGGGATAAAATGCAACTATCAATGTTTATTATTTATCCAGAACTTTCTAAAAAATCAAGTAGTTATGGACTGCTAAATTTTGCTGCAGAAGCCTGGAATTTTACTTTAGGTTCTTCTGTAGTCAGGAGGATAAATGATGCGAGGGAAGACCATGTTATCGTGCTTTGCCATCTCCTGAGTTTTTGCAGGTTGGGAGGGGAGTGTTTCTTGTCTGCTGCAGGTGATGTCTGGCTGGAGATGTCCATGGGGCTGCCTCTGCTTCACCTCACAGACCCTGTCTTGGGCTGTCAGCCATGCCAGAGAGACAATTCCTGCTTGCTGGAGCATCCTGTCTTGGTTTAGTCAAGGATGCTCTTGAAAAAAGGTGCTCTAACCTTTCTGCCTCAGTTCTCTCTCGTATTCCTTCAGTTACTGGGAACTGGGGATAAAAAATACTCTGGTGGTGCTGAAAAAAATCAAATGAACCTTTAATAAAAATCCTCAGAGGCACTTTCTCACCCTATGCAGATGTTGGATTTCTTATAACGTCAAACATAAAATAACATGGAAGCTTTTTAATATTTGAAGGGTTTCTAGAAGAGGATAGAGGAAAAGATATTTTCATTGAAGAATGACATTTAGTGATGCAAGTTCTAGTAGTGAGAGAACAAAGCAGGTGAAATCAAAAAGTTAGAACAGCTGGAGAGTTTTTAATAAATATTATTTTATAGTGTCTTCACTGGTACAGGTTTCCCAAGGCCTTACATACCAAATTTGCAGTGCAGACTTCAATAATTATCACCAAAGATTTGAGCTGTAGATCTTCCCTGTGCTTATTCAGTACAAAAATTATTTCAGTCACATTTTTACCTCTACATTAGATGGAATCGGAACTGATGATTGATGAGTGAAGTCTTGGCAAGTTAATTGAATTGTGTCAGTCACTGCTTTAGATGGTTTTTAGTATGGTATATTTAAAAATTATTTCATTTTCTCTTGAAAATTATTTGAATTTATTTATTTATTTAGACATTTGAGAGGTGGATGGGGGTTGTCTGTATGAGTGGCCAGACAGGAAAGAAGCAACGTGATATCATCATGCAAATAATCAATAGTAGTCACAGTATTAGCTGGGTCTATTGAATTGTTTTCAAGGGCCTTCTCTAATTATCTCTGCAAACTGAATTAGCAAGGTGGTTTCACTGCGTTTTTGGTTTTTTAATGGCAGCTGCCTACCCAATTATATATATTCATTAGCTCTGCTATGATTTCATTAACTGATGCACATTAAGTGCCTGTTAAGCAACTTGTGCTTATGTTCCTAGACAAGCAGTGATGCATCTTCTGGTGAGCACTCTTACCAGCTCATTGGTCTGGATAAACTGGTTTTTATGTATGTTTTCAGTTCGTCATTACTTGTGAGCAGCACCAGCTGAAGGATAAATGTAAAAAGGTAATTAAACTGGTTACTTTAATTATTTTTTGTTTCAACTGTCTCTCGGAACCACAAATCTGGCCAACCAGGCAAATGAGCATTAATGAATGAAGCCACATAATTAAAACATCTGTCACTGTCCTGCCGGGTCAGTTGAAAGCGTGGATTGGCTCCGCGCTCCAAGCGCGACGATTGCTGTGGAAAGCCAAATAAGCCAGAGTTAATGTTCTCCTAATCCTTCGCCTGTTGAGCTGACAGTGATGGGTAGCAAACATGCACCAATGAGCATTAATGAAGTGACTTTTAGATTGGTTCAGCACAGGTTTTTCGGGCTAATTAGGTACACAAAAATGTTAATTTAATCAAAGGAACGTGTATTCATTAAAGAAGGTGCAGAAGATAACTGAAGTGGAGAATTAGCTCAGTCAAGAGGTAGACTGTAGCTCCTGACTAAATTGTCCAGATTATAAAAAGAATTATGTATTTATGTACAATTTCTTTTTTTTTTTTTTTTTTTTTTTTTTAGAAAACAAAGGTACAAATGCATGCTTTTATTTCTGTGTGTCAGTGGATTTACAGCAGGAATCAAAACTGTCACCCTGTAGTCATGTATATTGGAAGGGGTGACTGGGCAGGCAGTTCAGGACTCAGAAGGAGAAAGCAGGAAGTGCACGAGATGTTCATTGTGCGTTCCAGATGGCATAAAACACACTGTCACATTATTGCTCAAATGAGATCATTACCTTCTTGCTTCATGGGATGTATTGAGCAGTGGTGGAGTGTGGCTGTGTTTGATTTTGCTTGGTCTTCCTTGGAACGTGATTAATGTGCAAGCCACAAATGGAACAGTTTTCTTCATACTGTAGCCCTGATGGAGGTGTGTTGGGTGTCCTCTTGGGGCAGATAAGGAAAAAGGAAGAAATAAAGATTTTCAACCATTGAGAAGTAAAATACAGTGCAGAGTGTCTTTCCTTATCAGATTGTATCTCATCTAAATCCAATAAAAAAGTAAAGATAACTCCCAGAGATTGCTTGCATATTGCAGCACAGAAAATAATTAAAACATTGTGTTAGAGTATTTTTTATATTTTAACCTTCTCCCACCACACGCACTATTTAGATTTTGGATTTAGATAAGAAATATGAATGACAGTTTATATTTGGAGATTTAGACCATTTTGGTGCATTTTGAATATGGTCCTTATCCTGAAACCCAGTCTGCCTTTAGCTCTCTCCATCCCACCACGCAGGGAAGTTGATTCTGATTGATGCAGCATTTCCCAGAACATGATAGTGTCTGTAATTGTACAGCGACACATGATGACCCATGAGGAGAACATCTGGGAACAACAGATGTAGGTGCAGTCTCAGTGTTTCACACAGCCAGTTCTGAGGGATCAGCCAGAACAAATATTACTTAAGACATACATATTTTAAATAATTTTATATCATTAACTGTATAGTGCTTTAAATGAAAGAATAATTATCACCTATTACTGTGGTATGTTGTATTTGTGGTATTCCTTTTAATGGCTGGAAGCTTTTTGTCTTGTTCCTTCTGAGAGAATGAAGAGTGTTCAGTGGGTGTTATGGGTCAATTATATATTTCTACATAGAATGTGTGGTTGGTTGGTTGTTTGGTTGGTTGGGAAAATGTCTGGAGAGGAGGAATATCAGCACGTGCTGGCATTCATGGATTAGTTTTCTTTATATCATAATATTCAGTGTAATGGTTAATGGGACTATTTTAATTCTTTTAATGTCTGTTGTGCAGGGAAGGCAAGTTAACAATTATCTGTTTTATTGTTTGTTTGTTTGTTTAGTCCATGTTTTCTGGGATTGGTCTTCTAGGACAACAGATGGTAGAAAGGAGATTGAGGTACAAATTAAGGTTTCTTGTTATCACTAACAGTTTTTATGGATTGCAATAGAGGTTTCATTTCTGTGGTTAAACAGCATAAACAGTTTTCATTAGCATCTCAATTTAACATAATTTTCAGGAGCATGCAAGTTCTGGTAACTGAAGATGATGATTGATACTGATCTAACAATGAAGGAAGACACAATTTAAATGCTGAAAGTTAAATTTGGGAAAGAGAGATGAAGCTTTTTAATTTGAGATAAGGGAATCAGCAGCACGTGTAACTTTGGAAATGTAATTTTTTTTAAATGATTATAACTACATTCTGCAGCTGTACTGTGAGGTGTTAACAGAACCCATGTAATTGTGACATGTGGGCAAAGCAGTCCTGAAGAAATGTCTGAAGGAATCCAAACTGGATTCTTGCTTCATATAGTGAAATGTAGAAATGTTTTGAACCGACCATGGCATGTGGGCCTTTTCAGATTAATAAGAAACATCATTTTGAGAAAGGGAATATTAAATAATTGTTGGAGTTTTAGCTAAAGGCACCTAAAAAACTTGGTTGTATCTCCTCAAGGTTTGCAGGTTCATCTACATGCCATATGTTGCATGTGGGAGCTGAGTCTGTGGTATTGGGACAGCCTCTGGGAACTGCACCAGGAGGTCTTCTCCTCTGTGGGGGAAAATGTATAATGCATGGCTCTGGGGCTCTGGCAGAGGGGATTGGATTTTCCTTTCTGTTTTAGGGGATCAGAGACACTGAAAAGATTTTCAGAAGGGTGTCACTTGCTTCCCAAGGTTCTGTCATGGAGCACAGAGGGTGATCGCTGGCCAAGTCCAGCTGGAAATTTTTCCCTTCTTTTGTGCTGATATTAGAGCTTGGCAAGAGCTGATCGTGGTGGGAGGGTTGCTGCTTTTTGGCTGCTTCAGTAGTGCTAGTCAGATGTTCTGCAGCTCAGCACAGCCCTGTTACAGCCACTCCTTGGCCTGGCTCTTCCACTTGGCACTGGAGATGCCATAATTCATTACTGTACCGGGGGGAAGAAAGTATGTTGGCAAAAGGGAGTCTTAGGATCAGTGACATCAGGAAGTCAGTGCATGTAAAGGATAAAACTGGTGGTCATCCCAGCTCTCTAAATCAGTCAGGGCTTCTCCAGCCCCTGGAGCTCACTGAAGCATCTCTCTGTGCTCCCTGCAGAGAGATGCCCTGCAAGGGAAGCAGAGTACCAGGGGCTAGAGGCCATTTTGCAGAGTTCAGGGTTATCTCCTGCTTCAGTGTCTTCATCTCATTTCTGCAGTCCTGCCCCACTTCTCTACAGCGTCTCTGCAACGTGGCCCAGGGAAGGGAGAAGTCGTGTTTTTCTTGTGATTTCTGTCTCTCCAGTTAGCAGAAGCAGATAGTCCATTTTTCCATGGTTTAGTGACTGCTATCAGAGCAACTGATCTAATAGTTCTGTGAGTCTGTGAGTGCCAGCAAAACTGCATATTCTAATGCTTCCTTTATCCTTCACTTGTTTTTCTTCTGACTCCTCTCTTCCCATTGCCCATCAGACAACCCTTGGGCTGCTGAGGTGCATTCAGAGCCAGTAGTGCCACCTCTGCCCACTTCCTAGTTAATACAGAGGAGACCACAACCAGAATGTGGTTTTTTTCTCAGATTGACCAGGACCATAACTGGGAGCTCTGCAAGCTCCTCTGCCAGAAGGAGAGGAGCTTGGGTTTACTTCCACACATGCGCATCCAAAACCCAGTTTCACTTTCTTAGAAGCTGGGAACTTTAATAATTTGCAAAATTTGCAAAGCTTCTCTCTTAGCATGGACTGAAGAATATTAGGAGGAAATGGGTGCTTTTGATATCTTTGCTTTGATGATGGTGTGATTAAGTTCTCCTCTGGGGTAAAGAGCTTTTCATGGGGTGATTGTTCAATGGGGAACTGCTGGGGTGGGATTCCTTCTTCACATTCCCTGGTCACAGCAGAAGATTTAGAGTGCTGGTTGAATATAACAACTTTAAAAGTTCGAAGAGAAAGAACCCTAAAATTTACAAGACATCTATTTCGATGAGCATCATTCTGAGATAATCAGGTCAAATATAAGCTGTTCTTTCTATTTAAACAAAGAGGTTATATAAAAAGGAAGATGACACGGAACATCTTTGGCCAAGTGCAGTAGTAGCAATAATAACAATAATAATAATAATAATAACCAAGTGTGCTTTATTGCAAGGAAGAAATGTTATCACTCCAATTACCTATCTAGGAGATTTGCAAAAATCCTAATAGGAAACAATTTAAGTGTATCTGTGAAGTTATTATTTGAGAACTAGATGTAATCAGTTACCAACAACACTCAGTACAGCTTAATTAAGGGCTGAAGAACATGAAATCTCTAGGGGGTCTGTCTGCACTAGTGTTCAGGGACATACTATAACTCAAGGTAATTGAATAGCAATTAACTTGAGTTAATGAACATGCATTCTTGGGAAGACACACAACAGTTAATGGATCAGCCTGGAAGGAACCACAATTAAACACACACCCGTTTGTTTCGCTGAACAGGCATCTACTGAATGTTCACACATACATAAAGCCATTAAATAATCTGAATTAAGAGGCATTCATCTCTACTCCCATTCCAACTGCAAGATTATCTGTAGATAGTCTGAGGACAGCCGTTGATGTTTCATGGCTATGCCTATTAAAGCTATTGCCCCTGTTAATCATGGCACAAGCTTTTGTTAACTACGTGTGTTTAAAACAATGTGAGCCATAAAGGGACTGGGAAGTCTAAGAGGTGGAATTCATGTTACATTAGGGAACTAACTGAACTACCGTGGAGACTGGCTGTCACCAAAATTTCAGGCAATGTGGAGGAGAAAGGCCATTTCAGCAGTGCCATGCCTGAGCTCCCCTTTCACGTGGTGTCAGTTTGTTCCAGAGGTGAATACTTGGATACAAGCAGCAACTAACCAGTAAGTCAGTGCCTTTATCAGCTGAAAGAGAACCTGATTGTCAAATATTTTCTCTTTGTTCAGAAAATAAAAGGCAGTTTTATGCCAGAATTCCTCGAGTGATTGTAGGGACAGATAAGAAGTTTCTTGGAACTTGAAGAACACAAATATTTGAATGTGGTCCCAAATGCAGCTAGGAGCCAAAGCATGGAGAGCTTACAGATTTAATTGACTCTTTTTGAAAGATTTGTAGAGAGCTTAAAAAGACACTAATAATATACAAATTCAGAGGAAAACTTTAAAAGTAAATGTATAACTAAGTTGTTTGCATTATTAAAAGTTAAGTAAATAAAATCGTATTTTGCAAGTGATTTCAGAATCTCTGCCTTACTCTAACAAACAAGAAGTTCCTTAGAAACCATCAGAAGATCTGACAGAAAAAAAGAAACTTTAAAAATTAGATGCTATGCGGGCAGAAAAAGAAATTACTTTTGATGACATAGCAGAGTTCAGTTCATTCAGTGTAGATGAGAAACTGCCTCAAGATTCCTCTGAAAAGTCTGGTGCTCCCACAGACCGGGCTTGTTTGTTCAATGGCAGCTGCATTTACTCTTCATAGCCTTTTTTAAGTAAAATGTAGTTTCACTGGAAAAGGACGGCGGGAAATGAAACGATGACAAGAGACCTGTGGGAAATGAAATAGCCGAAGGCTCATATGGGTAAATTTGTACTGTACGATGCAGTTTTGTGTAGGGAGCCACAAGGTCGCTTATTTAGAGCTCAGTGGAGTGTGGCAGTAATGGAGTTTCAGTGCTGCCTCTGCCAGCTCCTTGGGTAGCTCTGTGTGGCACTGGGCCCTGTCCCACTCCCAATGCCCGTTGCCCAAGCCCTTGGGATGTGTCCTCCAAATACGTCCTGGATAGCTGAGAGCCCTGTGTGGCCATAGGGTCGGTGTGCCAGGTGGTCCATGAGAGGACCGTCTTGAGCACACACCTTTCAACACCTCTGCAGAGCTTCTGTGACAAATTCCAGCCTCAAGGATCCGTCCAAAAGTCCAGAAGTTTGGACACTCTTCATCTTGAGCCACGAATTATGATGGTGGGAAAGAATGTGTTAGCAGCCCCCTTTCGTGTCGGAGTAAACAATGCAGTTTGGAGCTGACAAAGTTCTTTTGGGGGTGACTTGGGTCCTCTTTGCACACCCTTGGTATTTTAACCTGTTTAAAATAGGCAAAGGCATCGAATGAAATTCTGCAATAAATTAACGCAATTAATGTGTTTCATATCAGCTACCAGCACATCATTCAGGGAGCTGTCTTGAAAGAGACAAATTAATTACTAATTAGAATTTTATACCCTGCTATTTTCTCTATTTACTAATGTAACTTTCCATCAGTTTTCCAGAAATACTTAGTCTGATGTTTAACAAGTGAAGCTATTATTATCTTAAATTACATAAGATTTTCTTCCCCCATTATTGTGATTAAGGAGGATAAAAAATTTAAAAACAAAACCAAACAGAAGAACCGCAAGCCTTTAGAAAGACTTTAACAAACTCATTGCAGAGTTTCTTAGAAGGTGTGGAAGAGTTTACCAAGCTGAGACAAAACAAAAATATTGAGATCAGAGAAATGCTGAATGAGGGATGGGTTTGAATCAGAGAGATTTTATTTTTGCCTTTCTGTAGCTTTACTATAAATTTCAATATTTCTATGAAATATTTGCCCCAGACATATCAGGAAGCTTTTGAAAGTACAGGTTGTTAATGAGTTTGCAGCTGAATCCGAATTTTCTTTTTATTTGGTTTTTTTTTTTTGAGTAGTAGAAATAGTCCCTGTGTTTATATAATTAGTGTTTTAATGTTTGTTTTCTTTCAGTTGAGTCTGCCTTTTGAGATATTCTTTTAGTTCTTTCATCATTTCACAGAAATTAAAATTCTACCCAGAATAACTCAAACTATCCATAAGTTATATACAGAGGATTTTCAGCTCCCAAACAGATCTTTTCAAGCTTACTCTTAAAAAAGGTCTGTAAAGTTAAAGGACTTTCACTGCCACTTCAGAAGAACTGTGGGGGTTTTTTCTTTTTTTTTTTTTCCTTTTATTTTGGAAAGGATGTTCTTGACCGTGAGGAAATACTTAAATAGTTGGCATTGAGTAATACATTCAAAAGCATATCCCTAGTAATCCATCTCAATTCCTGGTTTATTACCTTTGTGACTTTCTAGCAGTTTTATCAATCAGATATTGCTCCTAGCAGTTTGAGTTTATTCTTACATTAATATCCCAAATTTATCATAAGGTTCTAAATTTCCTCTGGTCACCAAAATGTCCTATTGAGCCAGTTAAGCTCCCGGGAACTACATTCTTTATCAGTAGCCTGGGAAAAATACTTTTTGCCCTATATCCCTGAGTGTTTTGAGATTAAATTTACTAACGTTGTCAAGTAGGTCAGTGATGAAAGCCAAAACAAGAGAGAGAAGTCTCTTTTAGGATTCAGGTGGATAGGAAGGGGAGGAAGTAACAGTGCTGCAGGGCTGCAACCCCGTTGTCACAGCCACGTCCCAGACAAAGCTGCTGATGTGCAGCCTCAGTGCAGAAAGGGACCGAAATCTTGTGGCTTCAGACTGAAGACAGGATCTGAGTGCTCACCAAAGGACAGCCAAAAGGAAATACAAATGTTAGCCTTGGCAGTTTTTGCTCTGTGCTTTTTGTTCTTTTAATGGACAAAAATGCCTTCTCTGGCGATTTTGGTCACTAACCAAGTGCAGCGATTGGTGATTCTGTGTCGTTATCCCCTGTCAGTTCTCTTTTTGGAAAGAAAAATCTCATCCAGGTAGTAACAAGCACAGGCTGCCAAAATGGCCAAAAAGCTGTAAGAAAAGTCTAGGTTGTCCTCAGAGCCCTGTTTGGATCAGGGTGAAGAGCTGAGCTGCCTCTTGCTGCCTCTGAGCCAGCCTGACTCTGCCTGCAGGGAGAGCTGTGTGGAGAAGAATCCCAGTGCACTCCCAGCCATCAGCACTCACTGGCAGAAATAATTTCACCAAGTTCATTATTTTAACATTATTTTTACGTAGCCTGATGCTGTCTCCCATCTCCTTCCCTGTAAGTGTGCTGAGAGCCAGCCAGGGCTGCCCTGTGGGACTAGGCAGCTGCTCCCTGCAAGAGTTGCATCCTCTTCGTGTGACTGGTTTGTTTATTTTCTTTGCAAAGGTCCTAGGGAGCATAAACTGGGGCTTCTGCCAAAGCTTGTAGACACTCTCTTGAGAATATAACATGTTTAAACTGACAGCATCACATGCTCTGCTCACCCTTGCTCGTTGTGCCAGGCTGGAGGGAGTGAGCATCGCCTCTGACTCATGCTGGTGTAGCTGCAAAACTGTGCCCAGGAGCAGCTCACATCTAAAATGCATGTGGCCTGAAAAAAGGTTCAAAGGTGTTTCATGACAAAGGAAATTCAGATCTGAGACGCTTGGTATTTATTCTGAAAGATTTCGTTATTTAGATGATCTTGGTGCTAGTGAAAAAAATTAAAAAAGCTGAGTCGAGGTTACACACAGCAGATAAATAAATAAATAACTGTGCAGGTTGTGAGTCACTGAATTTTGTTTCTGCTGGTGTCATGTTTTAAAAAGGAGCAGAAGAAGGAGGAAATGCTAATATCCCAAAAAAAGGCATATTTCTGTAATGAAGGGGCACACAGAGCTGTGTTCTCTGAAGGCCAGAGCGTGGTAGGAGCAATCACTTCCCTGGGGCTTTGAGACTCTGTTTAAAAAAGTATTTTAAAAAGCTGCTGTGTCTTGCTCTGTTGTCACTTGCTGATGCCAGCTGTATATTTTTGCATGCAATTCTCGTCTATTTCAGGTAACCGCCTGACTTTCACAGGCATAATATTGTACTCCTGACTTCCAAGAGAATCTCTTGGCATCTGGCAAAAGTCCCCTATGACTCAGTAAACACCCACTCAATAAATAATTTGAAATTGAAAACATCCCACGCATGAGTTCTGGATACAAAAAAAAAGCCTTGTTGCCTTTATTTTCCTCAAAAAAATAAACAGTAGGAAGATTATCTCAACGTTTTCCAGTTACTTTGCAGCTCAAATGTATAAACTACCGTGAGGATAATTTTGGATATTGCGTCAGGAAGTGCTGTCTTGCAGGAGGCTTCTGGATTTGGGTTGATGACCAGCAAGCTCCTACTTCCCTTGCTGTATAATCATCATTGTTTTTATTCTAGTAAACACTTTTGAGTTTGCATTAAAAGGTTGTGAGGAAGACAAGGGGCATAAAGCATAATGCACCTTCTGGCAAGGAGGCAGAGGAATGCAAACTGCAGGGAGATGGGAGAGTATCTGGAATCTGAATTGTTGGCAATTGAAAGTTGCTAAAATTAACCTGTTGTTTCTTATGAGCAGGATATTTATGGTTTCTTAACTGCAGTGCTGTGACACAACAAGTTGCTTAGAGAGCATTGGTAGTCCTTCCCTCAGTGCAGCTTTCTTGTGTGACTGCTGGTGGATGTCTGAGTTTGTGCCTCAGTTTCCCCTCTGAGGGTGTTTGTGCGTGTGACCGTGCACACAGTGCAACACCTGTCGTGTAGATGTGAGAGCAAAGTGGTGTAGTGGGAGGTGTCCCTGAAATGAGACGATCTTTAAGATCCCTTCCAGCCCAAACCAGTATTTTATTCTATGTTTTCCTCCCTGTGCTCCAGGACCAGGTACCAGGTAGGTGTAAATTGATGGAGCTATTTCGTATAAATACATGTACTCCACAGATCAGATCTCATTCTTTGCCCACCATTTGTGATGGCAAGGGATCCTACACATACCCCTATATTTTTCTCTATGAATAATTATTTGCTGTCAATTGTTCAAAAAGCAATAGAAGCAATATACCTATTTCAGCCTCTCTGGGAGCAGCGCTTTCGGTTCTCTCATTTCTTTGCCATCCCCAGAGCCTCCCTTCCTAACAACAATGTCACAGACACACTGTAGATGAGCCTGTAAGACAGTTTAAATTATTTTGCAGTATGCTCTGATAGTGAAAGAGCAAAATCATATATTTTTGCGACAAATACAGCTATAAAAATTCAGTGGTGGTTCTTTGGCCATGAGGGCAGTTTCTTAACAATGGGACTATGGATTCCTCTTAGACAGAGAATTTGATTTTAAAGTAAGTTTCTTTTTACCTACCTGTGCAAATAAATTGAATGTGTTCAATCTCTATTTCACATTGAAAGTATGGATCTTGATTAGAACAAAAAAGAAATCATTAAAATAATCTCTGAAGTCACTCTATGTGGGTATAGTTGGAATCACATTATTTAAGTATACTTTATTTATGATATCTGTTTATTGGTTTGCCTGGCAACCCATTTGTTTTCTGTTTGAATCCTGTTGCACACCACTCAAGCCTAGGTTTACTGCAACAATCTATAGGCAGCCAGAAAAAGATGCCTGTCACCTTGGAGGGGCTCCACAGCAGTTGGTAAGAAGCACTTCCAGGGAGTGATTTGGGTGCTAAGTGGACTCTCTTGCCATTTTCTCTCCCCTGACTGCAAAACTAGCCCAGGGTGATAATCTTCAAGTGCAGGCTCAACAGTTAAATGCCTGGGATTAGCTGAGTTGGGGCTCAGAAGTGATTAATTGAGCTGCATTGAAAATATTTCTCCCTGTCCACCCTGTTTTCTCCTGGCTTCTGGAAACAGAGGAGATAATAGTGGAGGAGTGTGAGTGAACCAACTAAAATACAGATTCACATTGTGATGACCCTGCCTTTGGAGGCTGATGTTGCCATAGCAGCGAGTTTATCACACAGGTGCGGTGGGTTTGGAGAAGGTCAGTGCAACAGGTGCCTCCCCTGAGCTTCTCCACAGCCTGGAAATCCATGTGCTGAGATGGAATCGTCAAATGTGCCTAATGGAAGAGACCTGGGAGAGGGGTCACAGCCCTGCTGGGTCTCTTTTCTCCTGTGCTTTGTGGTTTGTGGAGTGTTGGTGTGGATCTTGAACAGGGCTGAAACAAGACTGTGTTTGCATGAGGCTTATTTCTTGGCACAGACCTGGTGTTACACTCTATAATCAATAATGCCCCTGAGTTCTTTTGGCATGTTTACATCAGACACAAATGACCCAACAATTGGCCCCATTTTGAGAGCTCACCTTCAGAAATGCCCACAGGAGACTTGGTACTTTCCTTTTCACAGTGTCAGGACTTAAATCTGCAACTTCATTGCTGGCGGGGGGAACTGGATTAGTTAGAAAAATCTTACTTCAGAGTGTAAGTACAGAAGACAAAAGGGATCCACTAAGATAGAGAAAGGAAAAAAAATACCTCCTTCTCCCTCAAAACTTCTTCCATCACTATCAAGATGAGTCCAGTCAGCTCTGGTGTAATTTGGAGAAGTGATGCCACAGAGGACATTTTGTCCAAGATCTTTATAGTTTGAAAAAAGAAGAAGTGTTTTTTCTATCCTTCATTTGGTGATTGACAGACTATCATAATTAAGGAGTATTAGGCCATAATTTATAAAACCTGTTTCTGCAACCTCTGCATCAGTGGATTTATATGCTGATTTTATTATTAAATCACTGCATTAGAAGGCTACTTGTTCCTACGAGTATAAGAATCTTTTTTTCCACTTCTGAATGAGCACAAATTTCTGCAGGATGGGACTTTTCCCTTCTAGTTAGCATAATTATGGTAATAAGCTAGACTAAAAAAGATGGAGAATTCAAGGGACACGTTTGGAATATATGTTGATGATAAGATGTGAAACCTTACTATTTGCATTGGAGCAAAAAAGCGGAAAAATGCTCAAGAGAACATGGCTCATTTCATAATGCTTCAGTGCCAAAGAGCTCTGGAACAAGGAGTTGGAGGCGTGAAAGCCAAGTTTCGATCTCTTCCCTGCTGTACCGATGGAAAGGGAAATTATTACCCTAGAGAGGAATTCTGCATGTGATGGTTGAGTTGTAGTAACAATGCTGGAATTCATAATCATCTCCCCAAAAGGTCTGCTAATCTTTCTCCCTGCAAAAATATATTCTCAGATGAGGGTGGTTATTTCATAGAAACCCTGGTTTTGTTGTGTCACATGTGATCATACTTTGAGTAAACTCACTAGCACTTTGCTTTGGAAAGAAATACCTCCTGCCTAAAGTAATTTCAGCAATATGCAGTAAATCCAAAGCTGAGCTTTCTTCAAGCTCTGGCTGAAGGATTTGTTTAGAAATTGTTCCAAGACTAGTTTGGAATTGTTTCAAGGGATGAGATTTAGTTGCTTTTGGTCAGTTGTAACTTACTTGAAACAGTAATTGGAAAACCACATTTGATCCTATTCCTCCTACCTGTTAAGACTTTTCTCCCTAACTTCCACTAAAGCCAATTCATCAGTGCCTTTTGCCTTTCATGAGATCTTTATAGGGCTCTTTGAATAACCTTCATCATGAATGGTGTTGGCTCTGGTGAGCACATGGTCAGTGTGCAAGAACAGGGAAATGGTGCTACAGGAACGTGCACATGGCAGAATCCCTAATGCCATCACAGCATCTGAGCCCAGTGGGAATAAAGTCAGGATTTTCTGTATCACAGCTCATTGCTGTAACTGGATGTCTTTTCCGTTCTTGTCCTCTTCTCATTGTATCCTCTCATCTTCTGCCTCTTGTGCAGTCGTGCAGAGGAACTCACAAATACAGGAGTTACCACTAGAAGGGAAGGGCTCTGAGCTTCACATGGGCTTCATTTGGGCTCCATTTTACATAAACCATAATGGTCTGCATTTCTCCACTGACAGAAAATTCCTTCATAAGCTAGAAGCCACCTGATTTTCCTGTCGCTGTCACAAATTACTTCGTGCCTCTGGAAGGAACTAAAAGTGCCTACATAATTCATACACCTTTAACATCAGCTTCCAGAGGTCTTTTTCCAGTGGGTGACTCCCACAGCTGGTCTTTGTTCATTCAGCTCCATGTCTCCCTGTGACTGATGACTGCAGCACCAGAGATTATTTAGAGGTGTCTTCTCACAGACTGTTCACAAGGTTCTGGATGGACCCTTCTACAGGGAGCTGCTTGCTAGTCTTGCAATTTATAATGTTGTTTTAGTGCACCAAATAGCTGCAAAGATTTTAGCTGTGCTTCATCTGTGTCCCCCTCCTTCCCTGGAGAGGGTATACATACTGTCTCACAGTGATGCAAGGCACTTGGGGTCACCTTCCCTCACCCACCAAGGTCTCAGCACAGCGATCCTGCCCTGTGCCTGTCGCCTTTAAATTCAAATGCTACCAGTAAGACATCTGACAGGGACATCTGAGGTCAATAAGGGGAGGAAGATGAATGCCAGTTGTGGACGTGAGACCTCATAGTGCAATCCACAGCATAAGCCTGGATCTGTGCACACAGAGATATGATCACACAGGCTGTGTAAAACTAGGTTGGCTTGTTTTTCCCTGCTGTCCACACAAACCTGAGTCCGTACATGAGGTCTCAAAACCAGGTCTCATGCCAGAGGAAGAAGCTGTCACACATTGTCTCCTTATGTTGGAGTGTATATTGCTCTGGACTGTGCTGTGTAACCAGGTTTAACTGGGTAGTACTGGTGCTGCTGTGAGGTGTTTGGGCTCTTCTGGCTTCCACTGGAACATATTGCTGCTGATCCACAGCTGGATGTTGGGATTCTTATATAAAGATGGCAAATTAACTGAAGCAAATGAGAAGGAGAGAGGGAAGGTCCAATTAGAGCAAGTAGGTGTTTCAGCTGAGCTGTAGCTGTGAAGCACTGGCAACAATATGTTGTTCTGTACAGACCTTCCTTAAATCTATGGAATCTGGAAACATTTAATGTCAAGTCAGAGAGAGAAGAACAGCACAGAAATCTTCCCAGAAGGGGAAGAAAAAAACCAGGTCACTTGCATTTGCTGGGGTTTTTTTAGTAACTTTGGATGTATTGAGCTGTGTAATAACTTGCACATATCTGGAAGCAATGCAGAGCACAGCAATCAATAATACAAGCAACGATAATCAGGTGTTTCAGCCATCTGACATGAGCAGTCTCCAAAGATAATTCTCTCCCACAGGACATTGCTGAACATAACTTCAGTTTATTCCTAGCAAAGAAGTGAAAGCTTGCCTGCTGTGCAGAGAAACCTTGACAACAGTTTTCCTCCTGAAAACTGGAGAGGGATGGAGGTGCAGGAAAAATCGTGGGGAAACACGTGCTGGTGGTGACCAGCAGGCAGCTGGAGCAATCTGTGTTCCCCATCACCAGTGTCCTTAAAATCCTTACAAACACCTCAATAAACAGCTAATTTGCCTCTGTGTTCAGAAATTTCTGGACAACACAGGAAGCACAGAAGAGTTTGAGGCTGAAGTTACTGTTTGTGACAGACAAAGCATCCTGGCACTAAGGAACACAGTAAATATGTGTCATCACCATATTGGTTCTTGACTAGGTTAAGCTGTAGTGTGAGCTCAGCCTGGTCAAATAAAGCTGCCATGAATGGCAGAGAGCACTGAAAATTACCTCGTCCCTATGTGTAAGCAGTCCAGGTTGGTGGGGTCAGTCCCACTTCCAGGTATTTATCGTAGAATTATAGAAATGTTTGGGTTGGAAGGGACCTTAAAAATCATCTAATTCCAATCTCCCCTGCCATGGACAGGGACACCTTCCACTAGACCAGGTTGCTCAAAGATGGCCTTGAACACTTCCAGGGATGGGGCAGCCACAGCTTCTCTGGGCAACCTGTGCCAGGGCCTCACCACCCTCTCAGGGAAGAATTTCTTCCAAAAATCTGATCTAAATCTACCCTCTCTCAGTTTAAAGCCTCTACCACTGCAGTTACATCTCTTGGGTAGGCTGGCTGTTTTTTCTTCTTCTGAATCTCCCTGCTACCAGCTGTACACTTAAAAAAAAAAAAAAAAAAATTAAAGTAACCCACAACTGTTAAAAAGTAAAACAAAACCCAGCTGGGCTTTAGCCACTTGTATGGCCACATTGCTACCCAAAAGGCAGAGATCAGATGGCATCAATGCTGGGCTGTTTCCCTAACACTAATGCCATCATTCATAATTGACTGTAAATATGAATTGCTTCTCAGGCTACTGAAAAAAGCAAATTCCCTTCTCATTGAGCATCACCAAAATGACATTTATGTTATTCAGGATTTCTGAATCCTTTCAACCCAGAGCAGTCAGCAATAGCACATACATTTTTATGGTTGTCCAGTACAAGGCATTGCATAAAAAGAGAGAGGGCATAGATGATATAATTGATGTGAAAGTTTTTGCCATGGCCTATCAAAAAGCAGAATAATTCAAACCAGGTGATAATGGAAAGTTCCTGACTCTGTACCTCCTGTTTGGAACTTTCCTCCTGGGAGCTTCCACAAAGCTGGCTTGTGCCTGCACAATAAAGTAATTCACTCTGCCGAGGAGTCTATTAATAAAAAGGAGAGAAACAATGATTGTCAGATGGCAGAGTATCAAATAATCAATACTGCCTTTCTTTTATCTTTATTCACAAGCAGTAGAGTGGCAGGTAAGGATATATACCAATCACAGACACAATGTTTAATAAAACATTTTGGTCTTTGTCACTCTAGGCAGTTTTCTGCTACATTTTATAGGTCACAGTCCATGAAATTTCATGGGAACTTTCATATATATTCTCTGAAGCAGAATATGACATTTATTTGTTATTAAACCATATCATTTAGGGAGGATGAAGATACTTTATCCAAAACAACTTGTGAAGAAGTCTTTCACACAATGATTTCTCTCTAATGTATCTGCGTTTTGGAACATCTATAAATTCTGCGAGCTGCTTTTTTTTCTTTTTTTTTTTTTAATGGGAAATAATAGATGAATACGATTTTATAATGATTGTACTATAAGAGGCCATGAAACTCATTAAACTCAGGTTACAACCTTTGCTTGGTTTTTCACCTGCTGACCCAGACTGTCACTACAAAAAGCTGTCAGCTTTAATCATGAGAAACATGAGCAGCAGTGAGTTAGTCGTAGTAAGTCAGTGCTAAGCATTGTATCAGCTCCCAAACACCAGGGAGGGCAAGACAGGACATCTGGTGGGTGCAGCTTTTATTAATTTTGGTGGCTGCTGGAGGAAGGAAAGGTGAGTGGGGATTGGAGATTGAGAAGAAAACATGGGGAAGCACCTCTTTTTTTCCAACTCAGTGGATTTGTAAGAGAATACACCTGCTTTAATTAACCAAATGTGTTTGTGATGTTTTGGTTGTAGTACATTATCCCATAGGCCTGATACATCTTCTGGCTGTGAGCTAAATGTCCCATATGTGTGTTTTTCATATATAATCATATATATCATTATGATAGAACACAGTTGTGAGCCATCAAAATTTCTGGTTTGCCACAGCTTGGTGGTGACTTCACAAATCCCTTTTTATCCATAGGTCCACATTACTGGTAAAGTGTTGCCCCACTTCAGCTCAGGAGCAAGCCCTGGAAATGGCCAGCATTGCATATCTACACAGATGGTCATTCTTACGGCTGTATGGGGCACATACCAGCTCCCCTGACATGTAACTTTTCTTGATAAAACCAGAGAAGACACTGCTATGTGAAAGCCCTCAAGGCTTGTAACCTTTCTGAAATATCTATATTGAGAAAAAAAAAAAATGGTAGTTTTTTTAGCAGCTCAAAACATGTGAGAGTCTGCAGATAGCTGTAATAATTCCTGCTCGCTCGAATCACAAAGCACACCAGCTATCAAAGTTTAATCTGGGGTTTTTTGGTGCATAATCACATTTCACTCATTTTCCTCTATCCTTTTGTGTGAAATAAATGAACCCCTGCTGTGCCACCACCAACCCAGAATTCACAAGCCAATATTTTCCACCCAGGCCAAGGAATGTTGCAAGTGGCATTTTATGAGCCACCTCTCACTCCCTCCCTTCAGCAATCCGTAGCATTTTCAGCATATGTCTCTCAAGTTTGCTTACAGCTTTCAGTTCAAAAGGAGATGACAACGGTCACTTTATCACCCAGCATCACCTTTGTTCATAGGACACCACGCTCTGGCAAGAAGGATTTTAACTTGGCAGAGAACTACCTGGGAATGGTACTTCTTGGAACAGGAGAACCTCTGGCAAGTGACCAGTGTCACTTGCTGAGCTGTGAGATGTCTTTGATTTTCATCCCTCCAAATTCATTTTGGCAATAGTTCATGGAAGTCTTTCTGGGTTAGCCATTCACTTGTAGTGACGGTGATTCCTGTTCTGGTGCACTCACAATGGGAGGGAGAGAGAGTAGAGAGATGGGAAGAGGTTTTGTAGATGGATTAGAAAGCATGCAGGGTGTATATCCAAATACATTCAGTTTACCTGGTTTTTCCAGGCCTCCATCTTCTTAGGGCTTCTACCCAACTGCATTCCTCTTTCCTATAAAACCCCTGAAACAGCTGAGGTGCTAGTGTTACTCTCCAATCCTAGTGACTTCAGTCAATTTTATGCTAAAAGGTATTCTTCAGACCATCTTTTTCTCAGAAAAACAACCAATTTACCTCAATCCTTGCAAACTTTGATAGTCACCCTGAATCTTAGAAACAATACCTTGCATTTGATGTGATTTTGATTATGGATGTACCTGTGCAGTTCTCTACCCACACCATGTTTCTTACACACACACACACTCCTTTCTAAGCAGTTACAGCCTAAATGATGCTAAATCCCTCATCTTAGTAAAAGTTAGAGCTTTCATGTGTCAAAGGTGAAATGTATTTTGGTACAGTTCTGCTCTGTGCCAGTGTGTCCATATACCTGTCTCACTGCACTTAAAAAAAAAAATCATAAAAATTTGGCATCTTTTCTTTGCTCTTATGGTTTATCAGATCTTTCATTACATCTTGCACACACATAGATAAACAATTTCTAAAGGGGCTATTTGCAGTCATCTCTTGGAGGCCAAGAAGATTTTTGCCATGGAAGTACAGGGTGTGGTGGAGCCGTGGAGCCTGGGAGGGCTGGGGAGAGGGTGAGAACTGAGAGCTACAACTGTGGAACTAGGACTCAACAGAAACCAAAGTTACATCAGTCACTTCATGCCTGGCCAATGGTCTTTGCAGTGGTTGGTTGAAGGGCATGAAAATGACTCAGAAGACCCAAAATGTTTGAATGCAGAGGTCCAAATTGCTGGGATGTGCTTGGGGTGTGCAAGGAGCAGAGTGAGGGCTCCAATCCTGAGCTGATCATTGAGGGGAGAGAAAAGCCAGAAGTCAGTCCAAGACAGGAGAGCAGCCTTGTTCCTTTTGTACCATTACTTCTTCCAGAGGAAATATTTGCCTAAATGTATATTCCGATAAAGCTGTGCAGCATCTTAACAGTATTGAAAGAACAGAAGAGACTGTGACACTTGTAACTAATCAATGTGACTCCCCATCTTTTTCTGTAAAGACTGACAGCCCTAAAGAAATCCCACCAAAGATTCCATGATTTGCAGAGGCTTCCCCAAATTACAGGGGTCAAGTTCCCTACCACATTTTGTTGCAATACTGCTACGCAGCCAAACCTTATTTTCTTGATTCAGTGGAATTAATCACATATTCTCTATATGGAGTTTGGCAGAATTAATCTCACAGTCTTTATATGATTTGCTGTGAATGAGAAGATATATTAATATACAGGCAGACGGTGGATATTACAGTGAATAGTTTCCTGTTAACGCAGAGCATTGCTGCGTCTCTGTGAGTAGAGAATGATTTAGCTTAAAGGAACATCTTTCATCTGTGTAAATGGTTTACTGGGGGGCATTGCAGATTGTTCTGAATAGAATTTATTATTTTTTTTCCACAGAAACCAAGTGACAAGGATAACAGAAGTAATTGCATTCTCTAGTGCCTCCCAGTGCTATATGTGCTATCTTCTGTGGAAAAAAATCAGCTGTTGGTGGCCTGGTGAATTTAGTAATTGTAACTAATGGGGTTGTTTCTTTTTGTCTGTCTTTTAGGATGGAATGGGGAACCTGAGAATCACGGAAAAGGGTCTGAAGCTTGAAGGAGATTCAGAATTCTTGAAACCTCTTTACGCCAAAGAAATCCGGTCAAGACCAGTAAGTTTTTTGGGAAGGGAATAAGCACATTTCTGTAGCCCTAACAGAAAGAAAC
Organism: Myiozetetes cayanensis; assembly: GCF_022539395.1. Lineage (NCBI taxonomy): Eukaryota > Metazoa > Chordata > Aves > Passeriformes > Tyrannidae > Myiozetetes > Myiozetetes cayanensis. The sequence continues at coordinate 9,078,637 of NW_026087378.1, read as the reverse complement.
CAATAAGTGGCAGGGTGATGTGGTTATTGGATAAATTACTTTGGCCATTGGCCACTCTATACAAATGCAGTCTGGGGAGGGAGGCAGTGGGTGTCCTTTGAGGATTTCATTCAGGTACTGTATCCTCTGGGCAGTTGCAAAGTTGATACTCGTAGGTTTGTTGTGTGTAAGCCACAGTTAAAATCTTTCTAGGACCTCTGAGGTTTCACACTGTCTTTTTGCCTCCTCTGAAGGACCTAATATTTCTATTAGATAAGAAAGGAGATATTAGAGGCAGAGGGATGGCAGAGGTGGCACCTCCTCTGCAGAGAGGTGATGCTGTGGCGCAAGGGCCTGATCTGCTCTGTTGTTTGTTGGCTCAGTGAACATGTATTATGTGCTCAGTCCTGTTTCATGTTGGTTTAAAATTATGTGCAGTTAAAATTCAATGCTGCTAGAAGTGACTGTGTGACAAAAGTGGCAAGAATGTTAACAACTGAAAATGAGAAAAAACCCAAGTGTGATTGAAATAGCATTTTCATAGCAGCACTTCATTTACTATCGGTGACTTTTGCTCTTTCTAATGTAATCTTGTTTGTCCTGAGCAGCTTTAAAATAACTGAAATGACTACAGAGAGTTTCCAAGATCCTTGTCAGAAGATATCATCTGTCTTATTTCCTGATCTAAAGTGTTAATTTGAGTCAGATACCAACCTTCCATTTTGATAACAATGGCAGATAGCTAATTAAATAAACTTAACATCCTTTTATCTTAGCATTTCTGTTCTCTTGTAGAAATTGGAACTTGTAGCATAATGAACACAACAGCCAATACAATATCCAATTTAATTATTGAAGGTTGTAACCTCTGCAAGATGGCTAGGAATTGATTTGAACAAGCCTAATCATTTAGGAAGAAAACTTAATAAGAAAACCTTCATATCTATAAATGTTTTCATCCCTGAATTAAAACTGAACCATAAAGCCTTACATGTCATACGCTTTTCAACATAAAATGTGTGGGAACCAGGTGCAGCACTTGGTTTGATAAATAGACTGACAAATTGCTACTTACATTTCTTTTCTTCTAGTTACGTTGATGGAAATAATATTTGATTATTAAGAGAAATGAGAACTACTTGCTACAGGGGAGTTTACTGTTTTCATATTATCATATTCATCTGCATTTTCATACATCAGGCAGTACAAAAGGTGTCCCCTTCCTAAGGTTGTGGAAATTATTTCCACACCATTGACAGATTACTGAATGCAAGGAACAAGAAGTACAAGGTAATGCTTATGTGTGTTCCTTGCTTTATCCCCTGTCCAGGATTATTTTTACTGTTAGTGGAGAAGGATGCCAGCCAGAAGGTTTGATGTACAGTCTAGTGAGCTGGAGCATCCCTGCAGGCTTCAGTAGATGAGTCCTGGGAATTGTATTAACTGTATAGTTACACCAACCATGTGTATATTTTCTCTGACTTTTCACTGGAATAAACTGGAGTAGCCTGTGCTGGCTTTCCAGCTGCTCATGATAACTCCAGAATTATTGTCAGGCTGGGTGCAACAAGAGTGACCCTATTGCTTTCAGGCAACTTCTGATTTCTTGTGCTATATGTACATTTGGCCTCTTGAAAGCAAATGAAAGCGTTGCAGTCAAAGTATTATAGTTATAGAATATTTTAAAATACTATTAAATATTCAACACTATATTTTTTTGAAGAACAGTAGTATGACCCAGTGTTGTCTTGGAGGGAAGCGTGCTAGCAGTTCCTGAACCTGATGAATATTGTTAAAATAAAGTGCCAAACTCAGCACTCAGTAACAACTGAACATCCATACTAATTCCATAGTGATCTTCTCTGGGTTTTCAGAAGTGCATAATGCAGCTTTAAGTATGCGAAGCGTAACAGAAACAATATGACAAATAACAGTAAAGAGCATCCCAGAAATAATCTGACATAGACAATTTTTCATGTGTTTAATGAAACAACCTAAGAGTTGTGTACAGTAATAAATAATGGTTTCATATAAGCTCCAAAGACTTTCAGATTGCAGTTATTTATAGAAGAATTTGATTTTAATTTTTTTAAAAAAACACAACAGATTTAACTTCAGTAGTGTTCTGTGTTGTGGATGAAGGGGTGTTGGTGCTGCCAGGGAAGGGAAGCAGAAGAATCACTTTATGTATTAGTGGCTGCAGTCCCATCACCTCTGTGCAGTGGATTTTCCTACTCGTGTGTCTCTGTGGTGCTGCTCCCCAGGCTGCCCTGCTGTGGGCAGAGCTGGGCAATCCCTGCAAAAATATCTCCAAAATGTGAGTTGTGATTATTCTTGAGAGCCTGAATTTGTCACTGCTGCCTCTTCTCTGCTGCCTCTCTTAATTCCCAGGAAGGTGGTAATTACAATTATACACAGACTTGCTTTCCTAGGAGCTGTGCCTTCTGCTTTAACAACAGTTTTGGATTTCCTGTTAAAAGTGGATCTCTTTTTTAATTAATTTGGCCAGAAGGGAAGACGAAGGTTTAGAGAGGAGGAAAAGCCCTCAAATGTCATTCCATGAGACTGGCTGTGGGGAACCCTCTGAGTTTCTGTAGTTCACGCCTTAAAGAGCCCTAGTAGGTACTGCTGCTTTCACCACCCTACAGAGAGAGTAGTTGCACTTAGATGGGCTTCTCATTGCAGCTGAGACTACAGCCATGAAGGACTGAGTCTGTTGTACCATGACATGCAATCAATAACAACCCAACAGAGGTGTCTTTCCATAAGTCCCTTCAAAAGAGGAAGAAGGATTAGCAAAAGGATTGGACTGATGTGGTTTGGTCCCAGGCCAGAGAAGTGGCCACTGAAATCGCTGACATGAACTGGCTTCTTAAGGCTTCTTCCAACCAGTTTCTTTCTGCATCACAGCTGACAATCCCCCAGGCTTGCTTTCCTTTTACCTTCACCCATTCCGGAGTGACCCCTCCAAATCCCTCTGTCTTTATACAGGGATGAGGGACTCTGTTCCAGCTGTTTCCCCATCCTAGTCCTGGCTCAGTAAAACTAAGTTTAGAGTATGGATTAGGAGTCTGTTTTCAAGCATCAGATCTTGTAAATGACCTTTAGATAAACTTTAGGCTTTGCTTGAACCTAAAGTTTATCTGGAGGTTAATGAAAAGTAACTGGTGGTAGCAGTGTTTGCACCCTTGTAGTCTTGTTTTAAAGAATTGAGATAGATTACTTCCCTTTTCCAGGATTGTTCAGAGCATCTTAAACTCCCAGCAGAACATATTGTACACCAAACAGTATTTTCCATGCCACTTGCATGGAACATGAGCATCTTGCTGCCTTTAATTAAGAAGTTAACTGGACCATGAAGTATTACTTGTGTAAATAAAAGTGATTTGTACTTAGTCAAGAAGGTGCATTAGGAATTCTCACATTTCTTTGCTTGCAGATAAATTATGGAGATTATTAAAAATTGGAAGGGTCATCTATAAACCCATCTGTAGCTCAGCTGCACTGTCACTCTCAAAATGTAGCTGTCTTTCTAACTGTTGTAATTTATTGTGGACTATCGTGTGAACCATCTGCTTGCTTATAAATCAGACCAACTTTAACTGAAAGTTGCACACAGCAGCACAAATTGTTAATTTTATGTGCTGGAAAGCAATGGCAACAGTTTAGGGGTCTTCAGTCTTCATTGCCTTAATTGGAATAGAAATTTAAAACTGGAAATTTTCCTGCCTGTGTTGAGATGAGCTGCTAAGAAGCAGGTTGCCCAGATTTAGCTGTTTTAGTGCAGTTGGGGTGTTTGGAAGCTTGCCACATCCAGGTCTGTAAGTAACTTAAAAGGAGCAAGACAGAGAACAAGCTATGTGCATTTTCCATTCTGATAACAACAGAAATAAAATCCTGTGCTGTGATAACACAGGAAAATCCAGTGAATTACTTCTCTCAGGAGCTGTGTGACAACCAATGAGATGATAATCTCAGCTTTAGGAAGCAGAGAAAGACATTGCCATGATAGGATTAGGGAGGGTTTGCCCTTTCAATGTTCATTTCAAGTGCATAGATAGAAAAAATAAACCTCAGTTTGCAAATGTTTGCACCTGGACTTAATTTTTCTTATCCTGAATCCTTTTAAAGACAAGAATATGGATTTGCCTGACAACTTTGACTTTGCTTCAGTATAAAGTGCTTGACTGAGGTCCTGCCTGTTCATCTCTCCTGCAGGCTCTTCTGTTGATGGGTCTGGGAACACAGAAGTAAATGTGGGCACCAACCTTTCCTGTTTGGTCTCTTCTGCCTGGGGGAGTTCCAAGCTCTGTTGTTGCACGGGTATAAGAGATGGCAAAATTCTCTGAACAGATTTTGAGGAGATTTTCAAGTGTGTTTTAAAAGAGATCTGTTATTGTATTTAGATGGTTTCATGTTGAAGGCCTGCTTCCCCTTATTTTTAATCAACGGGGGAAAAAAAAGAGTTAAAAAGAAAAATCCTATACATCAAAATAAAAAACCCTGAGGGAAAGGACTATGTCTTTTTGTTATTTTCCTTTCTTTGGGTAACGTTAGAGGACCCTGTCCTACTCAGTGTGGCAATGAGTGTCTCTCTGAGAGCAGCGTGCTTGCTCGGATCTTTGGAGCAAACCTGCCCTCATTTGAAGCCATATGAAATAACTAGTGACTCCAGTGGAACTGGGGCTGTCATTAACACTTGGCTGAGATTCTGCAAAGGCATCTGTTTGGTCTAAAAAATTCACAGTTGTGAATTAGGGCTGATAACTGCTATTCCCTTTACTGGTGTTTAGTAAGTTCTCATCAGCGTAAAAGCTAGACTAGCAAGTGCATAAAATATGCTTCTCTGTCCTTTACATTTTCCCCAGCCAGTATTTGAATGATAGAAAATTTAAAGGAAGCTTTTAAGAGTGATAAATAATTATTTTGCCAATGTATTTTGCCTCACTGTGCTCAGATCTGGAAGAAGCATGCTATAATTTTAAAGCACAGAAGCACTTCTGTAATGGACCTGTTCTTTTGTATTATTTGCTCTGCAGGTCTATCTGCCTCCAAGCTAAAAATGCGCACTGAAAAACAGTAAAGCATGTATTTGGATTAAACAATGACATGTGCCCGCAGTGGGGCATACCTGCCTCATAGCCATAAATACATATTTATAAGCAATATAACATACTAATTTGGATAAAAAGGCAATGCAGATGGCAAGATAATTGCAACTTTGCATGAGGTTCAAACTGCGTAGTAGAAATGTGGCTTTCAGATAGATAGCATGAAAGAAGGCTGCTTTTTTTTTTTTTTGTGGAAGAAGACAGAATAATTTCTTTTCTTCCTTTGTCAAAGTTTACAGGGAAATAAATGGATATTGAATTAGTTCCTGATGATTTGGTCTAGCAAAGTGCTTAAGGGTTTTAGCATGCTCACTGAAACCATCACAGGGTGGAAATGAAGTTTGCCTCACCATGCTGCCATCAGTCAGCAGTCCCTGGGTGTTCCCACCCCCTCTTAGGCCATTGTTCCTCCCAGCGTTTCATTGTTCCCTTTGTGAATGGTTCTTCATAGAAGAGAGGAATCTTCTTTGCATTTTAAGGTGCATACAAGCCAGTGAGAGCTTCTGTCAGCTCATGGATGTGTTGGTCTCCTGGCATTGCCCTCTGGGGCAGTTCAGCTGCCACTGTAGCTTCAGGTAGAAAATCTCTCACCACCCGAGGTCAACTCGTGAAGCACGAGAGCTGCAGTCAGGATAAATCCTGACTGCATCTTCACAGCTTGCTCCATCTTGAATGATTTTTGGTTCAGATGTTAAGATATTGCCCTAATAACCTGGGGAGGGGGGGTGATGACATCGTCTACTGATGACAGAGCCAACAGAAATAAGCTTCTTGCAGCTATGCCTGGCCATCTCCTCTACTCCCTATAGGGTTTGTTGAGCATTCCTTGTGGCACCCCTCCAGATAGCTTGTTAGATTCCATGCCAGTGTGCTTTTGCTATAAATGTGTCTCAGTTTGGTCAGGTTGAGTCTTGCTTGCCTGACAGTGATCAGCAGAGAGGAGAGCTGGCAGTCAGAGGGGGATGCAGTGAAAGAGCAAGTTGCAAAAGGCATCATTTTGGCAGAAATGTCCTCACCTGATATACAGATATTTTTGCCATCACCATCCAAAGCAGATTTGAGTCTGCATACAGCAGTAGGCTGTGAGGGTCCAGTGGGATTTATAAAATTGATATGCTCTCCTCCTATAATAAATTCCATTCCTAAGCAATGAAATCCAGAGAGCCTACTTCAGACTGAACCTTGGCTGCCCCAGCGCTTTGGGGGCAGTTAGTGGCTCTGTGATATTTCCAGTGCACTGAAAAAGGTGGAAGTTAAGTAAATTTTACAGCAACTATGAAAACATTTCCCTTTACCTTCATAGTAAAATTGGTCAGAAGTCTCTCAGCTTTGAATTTTGAAGGGAATTGTGTAGGCTGGCTGAAGGGGTATGTCCAATAACACCTGAGTTAAATCTTGCTATGCCTCTTCCTGGTTGGTTGTGCAAGGAGCCCAGCTGAGACTGCAGCAGGGAACTGAAGTATCCCACTGGCTGCCATAATCAGAGTATCCCAAAGAAGTGCAAGGAAGGAAGCTCTGATGTAAACAAACATTCTGAAATAACTCCACAAGTTGCATTTCAAAGCAAAATCTCGTGGAGGCTGCCTATGGCATTTAAAAAAGGATTTCATTAAATGTTGCTAACTTGTCATAAGCTCTCTTAAATGGAAGGGTAATGGCTTATAACATTTGTAAGCTTTTTAATTTCATGCAATATGAGCAGTGTAATCAACACCTATTAAAGCCAATCAGCTGTGCCAAGTGGGCTACCTACCTCAGCTTTTGTCTATATTTGCATTATGGGTACATCTCTGAACTAACCCTGGGAACAACATGTTTGTGCTTTCTTATCCTGACATCAGTGGAGACTTTGTGTCCAGAAAACAGATATGATCATTGCAGGAATATCTGAACCCATAAGCTGAATAACCACTTTATAGTCAGTAGTTTTCATCTTCTTGTGAGGGAGTTTGGGCCATGGAGGTGACGTGGACAAGTTAACAGGTCCTGAGCTAAAATGGTCTCTCAATGTATGTTACTTTTTCTCTTTGACAGGTAGAATATCTCTGCTTGAACTGCTTGTATAAGAAAAAGGAAACTGTCCAGATCATGTGTTTGTTTTGCTGTTCTGATCTGATTCCCACCTCCTCTCCATTTTAAACTTTTGCAGCTGGACTCTGTGGTCACTAAAAACAAGTGATGAGCGTCACAGCTCAAAGTGAGCTCTGGGTTAGGGCTGGGTGCTTTGTTCAGATTTTGCATTGCATTTTTGCCATAATCCAAGAAATTGCTTGTATTTCAGCTGTGAAAAGGAGGACAATGGGGCACGAAAAACATGTGTGATTGTGTAGGCTGCATTTGTCTCCCTGAAGTGCAAAGGGCCTTGAGTTTAAGGATTTACCATTTCTAAACATTGCTTCTGACAATCAGGATTCTGGCTGCTTTGGAAAATCTGAAATACAAAAACAACTTGCTAATACTGAAAATGAAAAAGAAGTGAAACTTTATACAATATGGGTAGAGAGAAAATAGAGACAAATAGACAAAGGAAACAGTAAAAGACAAAGATCCAATTATAAAGAAAAGGAATGTTTTTCTCATGTTTCCAAGAAGCCGCAAAACAGAGCTTTGTATCTTTTTACTACAGGACAGCAAACACTTCTGCGACTCTTCTGCTGATCAAAACTAATTTGGCAGGAAAGTTATGTATTTTATAAGGCATGAGTTGACAAGACAAGCTGTGCTGTCATTAGGAAGTGCAGGCACACACAACAAGTTTTACAGACAGCTCAAGTTGTGTGTTCTTTGATTTGCAATAGGAAAGGAAAGTAAGGCTTTCCAGGTTTCATTTGCCAGTTGCTATGCCAGTAATAAGAGTTTCTCTGATTGTTTGTTTCTAAATGACAGATGTTGTATTTGGAGAAAGAAGAGCACAGGAAAAACAAAGGCAACTCTAAATTTGCTCCTTTTTCTTTTAGGACAAATTGGTTGAGAGTCTTGGGAAAGTTGACTTGCTGCTTTTGAAAGAAAAAAATATTATTTCTTTAGCTGTTAACATCTCCCTGGTTGCAACATCTTTGTTTCTGATTTCTGTTTGGCTGAGGTTGTGCCTGGTCATCAGCTCCCAGGGGCAGGAAGGGGCACCACACCAGTGCTAGTGGCACAGTGTTGGAATGCAGAACACTGCTGTACCTGTGTGATAAAAATGGCTATAACTAGTCACAGACATTCTGACTTGTCAGTAAATCATTGATTGGCATTGACTGTTCAGACAGATAATTAAATATGTGCAGGAGATTCCTCACTTTCAAGCCCTAATTTTTTCCCTGAGCAGGAGTGGAGCTGAAGCCTCCATGGCTTTTGCTTTGGCACCTCTGAGGTTCCCCAGAGAGCATCATCTGTACAGTGCTGCTGTCATCCAGCTTCCCCCAGAAACATCCCTTCTAAGGACAGAGACACATCTTCCTTTGGAAAGTTATTCATTATGGTCTGCAAGGGAAAGTTTCATTTAACATTTATGTCAAATGCAGCAGTGCTAAAATTTGATTTGTAAATCATTGTCTGTTTATGAAAATGGTGAGTAAATACATGCCAAGATTTTCACAGTATCTTCTTAGTCGGTGTCGGTTACTTTGTTGGATTCTTAATTAGTAATCTAAAACTAGGCAATTAAAATTGTTTTTTGACCTAGGATTTTTCCTCTCTTTTTCTTTCCAGCTGCAGCTTGATATTCTTGTTTCTCTATTGATTTAGACAAGGGGTTGATTTGTCACGGGGCATCTAATGAATAAAAGTGGTGAACATCTGAGTTCTGTTTCTCTTATAAGAAACCAGCAGCAGCTGCAAAAGATTACCTGTGGCCCCATGAATGGGTGGTTACTGATTCAGGGAGAGCCTTGCTGTTCACTGAATTAGTTCATATTCCTCTTCACAGTGCCTGGAAAGTCTTCTTTTCCAAGTACTGGTGCAAACTGAGCCTTCTTGGATGTAATCTGACAGGACTGCAGCCCAAGGCAGCACAGCTGAACAGTAAGATGTGTTTTTTCCAATGAGAGGCTTTGTAGGACATCAGTATTTAAAAGCAGAGAAACAAATAAAATTACAGACAGTGGGTTGATTGAGGGGAGAAGAGAGGTCACTTGTCTGACAGAACAAGCATCACTCTCCAGCAAGGCTTTCAGTTCTTTAGCCAAAAGCTGTTGTCTATCTTTGGATTGGGTTGATCAGTAACAGTGTGAACATTTCATTATTTTTCTTAAAATCCTGATTTTTTTTTTTCTAAGTACATTTTGCAGGCTAGAAGTACCGAGTGGGCACAGCTGTTCATCACCCTGGAGCAGTTGATATTTTCCTTTAGGCAGATCCACTGTTGTGTTGTACACACAGGTGAAGCCACACAGTGAATCACCAAATAATCCATAATCCAAACACACACTAATTGCTGTAAAAGGTCAAGAGTATGTGTTCACCTGAAGCTGATTTAGGGTCTTGGTGTCCATGGCTGGAAGGCAGTGAGTTGGTGGGATGAACCTGACCATGTTTCCTCTGATGCTTTCTATGGTTGCATGTTCAGAGCCTGTATCCTGTAGTGTTTTGCAGAACATCCTTCACTCTTTAAATGAAGTAAAAGCCACGTAGGGCAATGGCATGTATGTTGTCACTGGTGCTGGCTTGAGAAGCACCTTTGGTTGGATGTGTACTGTTGCTTCATGCCAAAATATTCTACCTATATTCTGCTACCTCTTGAAATCCCCAGCTCCTACTGCAAACTGACCTTTGCTATATGTTTTCTTAAGATCACAACTGTTATTTATAAATTATAAGCTCTGATGTTGGGAGAGCAGGAGGCTTTTTGTTTCTCTCTGCAACATTGTTGGTTATGCAGCACTCTGGGAAGCATAGCTTAGGTGAAGTAGAAGGAACAGGAACACATAGGCAGGACCTTTCCTGTACTCTTTGCTGGTAGGAGCCACTTGTTGGGTGTTTTCACTGATCAGTTTTGTTCCTCCAGAGTTTTGAAAGAACTTCAGGAATAAAAACACCAGGAAGCAAATGCCTTGTGTTAAAAACAGCAGACAACCACAACAGGATGAGCCACCCTGCTGATTGCTAAAGAGTAATTCAGGTCCTTGGCTTTTGCATGCCTCCCTGTGCTCTGTTTTACCTTCACACATCCCAGTCTCTTTGGCTGCTTTTGCCATTACTCACCATTTCCCCAAACAACTTTCCTGTCTTCTTCCAGGCATGGAAAAAGCATCTGCTGCTTTTTCTGTGAGTCTGTCATCTCTTGAATCACCACTCCCCGGCTCCCCAGCGGCGTTGGTTAGAAGTGTTCTTTTTGCTCATCAGCCCTGTACCACAGCAATACCCTGTGCTCTCTCCTCTCTTCACCCTGAAGCAGATACCCAGGAGTATCTCTTGACTGGCAGCTGCAAGACACAATCAAATCCCAACACAAAACATCCTGCTCCTGCTCGTGCAGTTGTCCTGCTGATCAGAACTTTGCTCCTGTGCCCTCTCTGTAGGTGCCTGTGTTCAGTGTAGCAAAGTCCAGCACGATTTAGCATCTTTCCTCCAGATCAGTCCAATTCCATGTCACACGCTTAGCTGCATCTGTCATTTTACCTGTTCAAGTGTGCCATTGCCTTGGCTGTTGGACATTCAGCCTCTCTGAGGCAGAGGGAGGTTTGCAGTTGGTGCACAGTTGAGTTGTCTCCCTCTCCCAGACAGTTCCTGTCTGACAGTAACTCACACATGAACTGTTCCATCACTGCAGGTCAGAGCTTGGCTCCTCTGCTTATTCTTATAAGGAAGACTCTGTCTAGTCGTGTAGACCAACTTCTTAAAGCCAGGTATTGATCATTTCAGCAGAAGAAACAAAGTGGTTAGAAAAGAGCAATTCAAAAACAGTTTGTCCTAATATTTCTGTGACCCGCATAACCCTGTATCGTAATTAAGCAGATCAAATTACTTTGGTATCAGAGGTCCAGTCGTGGGCCCAGCCTTTCTTTTCCAACCTTCCCATTTTCCCAGATATCCCCCTACAGGGTTAACTGAGTATATTTCTACAATAAATATTCCCACAACAAGGCCTAAATATGGTTTTCATCAATCATTTTATAGCTGCTTCAAAGCTGTCACGCCAGTGTATGCATTTACAGCGGCTCAGGAAAAAAAATAATGCAGAAAACCCACAAATAAAACCAAGGATTGGAATAGAAAAGCTGAATTTTCTGTCACCGGTAATGGTCAGATGATCTTTCTTTGTATCTTGTACAGTGGCAAGTGCTCAGTCTCCAATGAATAAATAACTGCAGATCCAGGAAATGAGATTATTACTCCCATGAAGCTGTTGAAAAGGAGAGCACTCTGTGCCCTTCAAACCTGCTTCCTGATGCACAGCCCTGCATTTGCCTATGGTGCACAGGAAACCTGAAGGATAGGGCTCTTAAAGAAGAGGCTTATAATTACAATAGGAGCCCAGAAACAGAGACTCTCTGATGTCAGGAACATGTCCGGGCTGAACCTTGTCATTTCACAGGCCAGATGCTTTGGAGAGAACTCCACTGGGTAATCACAGAAGTGAGGATGGCTGCCTGCGTCCTGCCTCCAGCCCTCACCGTGCTGTAATATAGTTGCTTTTGCAGTGTAATTGCTTTCTCTGCAGGGCTTCTTCCTATTGATTCTGCTTGTGTGGATTTAAATGGTTTGCAGGTTGTAACTAGACTCAAGTTGGTCTGCAACTCCTCTCCTCTGTGCTAGGCAGCTCACGTGGCAGTTCTGAGAGACTTCAGTGATGTCTAGATAGCATCACTCCCTGGCCTGCACGTATATATTTGATTGGAAAAGAGAGGCTGGATCAGATAAGTTCAGAACATCAATAAATACGTGTATTTTGTTTGGTGACACTTGTTCAATTTGAATCTTTTTCCCAGGAAGCAGCTTGTGTTGTGTCATTTTTTCAGCGTGCTGTGTAAATGCTCTGCATCTGCAACTGTCGAGGCTGGTGCCATCCCATAGCAGTGCCATCTGCTCGCTCACAAAGTGCTTTTTGCGTAGATAAAAAATGTGAGGTGTTACTCATAATTAGGCAAATCACATGCTGTGATCTGTGATTGATTTGATTCCTGTTGCTGGCTACCTCGCATATGTCTGTGTGTCCATAAGTATTGTCTACATATCAGCATATGGATGCAGATGAATCAGAGACTCATGAATCCTTTTCCCCAATCCAGACATATGGAAATGTTTTCCCTTCTTCTTATTAGCAGCAGCTGAATTTCAGTAACACCAGGGGCCTCTGCTGGGATCTTTGCCTGTGTTTTGTGCTGTACACGCATACGTAAGTTGGCATGGCCATTTATAATCTAATACAAGAAGTAAGCGATCCATGACATGCAGCAAAGGAAAGCTGTAATTTCAAAGCAGTGTTCAGAGATAGCCATGTTATTAGCCTTCTTGGAGAAAAATATCTGGATATATAAGTTGGTGTTATGCAGTGCAGTAACAGAATGCCTAAAAGGAGCTGTGAGCATTGCAGAACCCAAGTGTCCCTGCTGAATCCGACTTCTGGAATGCTATTGGTGTGCTTTTCTTAATGTAAACAGGATGTGCTCTGAAATGTGTATTCACCTCACTGACTGACAGAGATCCTAATTGTTTGTGGTTGTAGTATGGTCCAAGTAAAGCTGATCATAAGGTAAAGTTAGAAATTAGTCCTTCAGTCATATTTTCGTATTGTCTTCTAATGTCTTTTATAGATAGTGAAGTATGATTTACCAACAGTTTTAAAATATGTTTAAGGCAGGCATTAGGGGTACCAGGAAGGCCATAAAAATGAAAACACATGAACAGAGGTTTGCACACTTGACTGGAGTAAAAGTTACGAGCAGTGGAGTAGCTATATAGTTGGGTGATTTAGAATACTTTAAGCCTCAGCAGACCTCTCTTCTGTTCTCTCCCTCCTGTGCCTGCCTACAGTGTGTTTACTTCGGCAGGAGATTTGTCACCAGTGGACTGTGATCATAACTAGGACAGCCCAAGGCAGAAAATAGGCTATAACTTAGCACAAATCCATAGTCCCGCTGCTGCAACACCTCCTAGAGACGAGGATCAGATTGGAGTGAGCTGCCACTGAGCAGCAGCTGCAGTTTGGTATTTCAAGTTCAAGTAAATTGAAATGGTTAGTGAATACTTGGTTGATTTTATACTGGAAGGGGTGATCAATGTGCTGTGAACCCACAACTGCTCTTCTCCTGTTTTAGAGCTATTAGAGTTGCTTGAATCCAGCTTTGTTTGTACAAGGGAGAGTTGTTCCCCAGCGATGCTGAGTTAATCATCAGCACACATTTGATTGACTCTGGTGTAACACCTTTGGGTGAACTCTGAGTGCAGTGAAGTGCTTGAAGCATTTTCTGAATTATTTGGTCATTTTACAAGTTGTGCTGTTCTCTTCCTTTCAGCTGTCTGAGGGTGTCTTGTGAGAGGACTCCTGGAGCTGAAAATGCTTTAATGCTTTGGATTTTTTTCCAAAACCAGTAATGATTAGTTTAGTCCTATCAATAGAGAAAGTTTTGTGAATGTGCCTTCAAATGTTACAAACCCAGATTTCCCACTCCCATGAATGCTGAATGGAACTCCAACATGCACAACTGCATGTTATTTTTATGTGTATGTCCATCGGGTTCATCATGTCATCTGTGGTTTTCCTTGTATTATAAGTCAATGAAGTAAAAAAGAAAAACAAAAAACAACATCAGAAAAGTCAAGGCACATGTAATGTCCTGGAGATCTTTTCAGTGTTGTTTTTAATGTCATCAGTCATGGTGTAATTTCTGCATCTTGAAGAAGGAGCCACTCTCTCAAAGCACTGTGTTCATGAGATTATTACAGGTATTTTTCTAAAGAGAGAAACCCCTAGATTGCCAGAAATAAATCACTTTGAAGGATACAAAGCCCCTTGGGTAGCCTTGCAAAAGCAGAACCCAGTCATTTATGTCTCACATCACAGACCTGCCTTCTTTGCACTTTAAAAAGAAAAGTCAGAGATATAATTGCTTTAATGGAGCAAAGGGAAATTTATCTTTTGTTTCTGTTGTTATTAAAATGAACTCCAAGAAGTGCCATTAAAGAGGGGGGTCTGTGATATTGGACATAAAACTCCAACATGCTCAATCCATGCTATTAAAATATGTCACAGTGGGTGGGACCACAATATTTTCTCATCTTCATTGCACTGTGAAAGGTATCGTTCTGTGAAGGTGACTGTACTTTTTTTGCATAGAAGAAAAAACTTGAATTTTTTTTTTTTTTAAGCATTTGAATGCTTAATAAAGCATCAGAAGTCAGAACACTAATTCAACTTATATTACTGCATTTACGCCTTTGAATGCCCATTGCAGGTCAGGGCTGTATCATCTCTGTTGCTATTCTAGGTTACATGACCTGGGCTCATTACAAGTATGACAAGAGTTTGTTTCCTGGAAGAAGAGGATGCAGACTACATTTTGTTATATCTGCACTGGACCTTTTGCCTCCTTCCTAAAAGCAAGCATCTATAGATATAATTATAGCTGGGACATTTTGTAGCATTTGTTTTAATCTGTTTGTTACCAATTCCATTCACAGTTGGCTTTCATTCTGCTGTGAAAAGCTTACACTGTCAAATAAGAAGTTTTACTAGAAAAGGGATTTAGTTACATGAACATTATGTTCAACTGTTTGAAGGACAAAATCAAGATCAAAAGAGACTCAGGGATTAAACAACAAAAAGTATGTTTAAATCATATTAAGGGCTATTTTCAATCTAGCACCTAGGGATTTAGCTACATGCCTTAAATTTTTGTGCCAGGAGGCTTCTGGGCAAAATCCTGTTCTTGCTGTGGGGAGCTCGATCGGAAACAGTAATGCTTGTCTTGCAAACCTGAAGTCGAGATTTGCTGGTAATGTAGGTGAAGACCAGAATCCAAGTACAATCTCAAGGATGGGGGCTCACTAAATACTCCCAAGTTTGTCTTCTTCACAGATAAAGATAGATGCTGTCCAGTGTTTCATGTTTGCTCTTCAGGATGAACGATGTCTGTACAGTGTTCTGGTGAGGTTTGCTCAGACTTGTGGTGGTGCCATTTGCTTGATCCCTGCAGCATCTGTTATCAGTTCTGAAGGGGTTTTATACAATTTTTTCCTCACAACTCTCCATTTTATGGGGCAGCTCTGGCTTTTTCAGCATCAGACACTTTCCAAAGGAGTTTCTATTCTTAAGGTAGGAGTTAAGGGGAAGAAATGCACGCTCAGGGTCAGGTCTTGGGTTTTTTTGACGTGCTCACAACATGTTCTGGAAGACCTTTGTGGTTAGGAAACTCTGCACTAAGTGAGATATTACTGGTGCTTCCCTTTGAAAGATGAACAAGTCATGTGGGAACACGCAAAACTGGGTCAGGGATACTAATTTAAGCATATCTGTGTCAACAGACAAAAAAATGACACAGTAAAGGTTACCAGCTCGGCTTTTCTGGTAGGCAGGGGGACATGCCTGACACCTGCACTACCAGGCAACGTACAGTGCTGTCTCCCCAGCGGCATGTGATGCTGAGGAAGGACTAAGAGGTGATGCCTTTGTGGCTTTTCATTAGAGGTTCATCATTCTTAGTGAAGGACATTTCAGGTACCCTAAAATTATTGCTTTGTCTCTCAGTTATTGGGTGACGAATACTTGTCACTCCAAACTAGACAAAACTGAGACATTACCTTGTGCAGCTCTGAGTTGTCCCTACCAATAGAAAATGCATTTCAGGGGAGTATCACTGCTGTTTTTATAGCCATCACATTTAGCTGGTGTTATAGTAGAACTGGTTTGACTTCAAGAAAGGAATATATTTGTTATAACCCACATAAATACTTCCCCTCTTTCAGCTGCTCCTTAGAACAGCACTCAGGGGTGCAGGCAGGTGAATGTGGCAGTAGGCCAAGTGAGGGCGAGGTTTTGCTGGCTGTTTGCTTTACAGAAAACAAGCTTTTACCCTCTGACAGTCCACCTGTGTATAGAGCAGTGTTTGCTTTCTGTAATGTCAGTGAGAAGCAGAATTGAGCAGGAAAATGGTGCTCTGAGTGACTTCTCCATAGACTGCTCCTTGCCAGCCTGGATTATGCTTTAATATTTTATTTTTCCCATTACTTTGTCAGCCTGCAGGAAATTCACCATTTCCATTATTTCCACAAGCTTCACTTGTGCTTACTCTATGAAGTCTTTGAATTCAGAGGATCAAATCAAAGATACTCCTTTTGACCATCCAAATTGCAACCACTCTGACTGTGAAGCATTATTTTTAAATTGCCTGTTAAAATTTAAAAGGATTTCCAAATATCTTTAATAATTCCCTACAACAGTCTAAGGACATCTGTTAAAGTATTGAATTTCCCTAAAGTCAGCACTGGCTGGGATTGCTTCAGCTGCAAATTAAGGTTGTCAGTCAAAGTGCTTTTTTTCTGTTTCAGTCTCGGATCTGGGAGTTTTTAGCATCTCTTCCAAAGTGAGCCAAAGGAAGACAGCTAGTCAGCTGTTTAGGCTTGTGTTGCCATGTGTTTAACCTAGCAAACAGTGAGTTGATACCTTTTGTGCAGTTTTCTATGTTTTACTGGATACCTCACTGCTTAGTGAGGAACCAAGTCTATAGTTTTGACATATTTTCGCACTCTTCATATTCTTTATTCAGCAGCATGTGTCCAATGTTTTAATATATTGAGTAACTGTGGCAAGTGCTTTTGTGTGACTACAAACATTTGCATTATTGTTAAGGCATTGGGTCTGCTAATGAGGGACTCAAGTGAGAAGCAAAATGATGTATTTACTCTGTAGGATTTCCTGCAGAGATGAATAGTAGGTTCGTGGTGGGCTGGAAGTAGATAACCAGCCCAAAGAGTTCTCAAAAGATGTGCTTGTTTATTTCCTGCTGATGTTCTAACTCTAGGTCTGTCGAGGGTTATGACAGTTTATGAGAATATCGCTTCACTTCATAACTATTTTTATTGCAGTGATGAAGCCATACTGATCTAGTTTTCCACTTGCTCATGTGCATCAGAATACTTCATTTTGTGTCATAAGATGAAAGTGTAAGAGAAGGGAAGGGTTTTGTCTTTTAGTTTTGATTCTTAACTGGTTTTTAATGTTTTAATTATTTTTTTCTGTGTGATTGAAAGAAGCTGCATCATCACCAAGCTTGCAACAGACGAAACATTTTTTTAGTGTTCAGTGTTTAAAAGATGTCAGTGTTATTTCCTTTGTAAACAGAATATGATGGACAGAAAATCTGCAGAATTTTTAGCAAAAGGGAGTAATTTTTTCCATTCTTTTTCATTCCTTAATGGAAAAAGAATTATGGAAATGAGACCAGGCATTGCATTAAGTGCTTGAAATGTTCCTTCCCTGCAGACCAATAAAAACATAACTCTTCCATTAGGGAAATTTAGTTTTTTGAAGGCTGCACGAATCTGAATTCTGAATCAGTGAATGAGATGACTATGCTGGGGTAAGCATTTCAAGGTCTGATGATGTATTTTAAGTCTTTTGTAGGTGGATACCAGCTCTTAACTTGTCTTGTAAGTCTTCTTTAGAGCAACTTTCTCTGTGACTCTCTCCCTATTAACCACTTGACTTTTCTTGTAATGCTTCTGTAGTGCAATCTCCTCTTATGCAGAGCAGTAACAGAGTTTCAAAGCCATGGGAATTGAATGATTTTTCCTACCTGAATTTGGACTAGAAGTTTTCCTGACCTTTTCAAAACACTGTAGCTATTTGCATAACTCCATAAACAAAAGTCAAATAGTGCAAGTCAAAAATGAGACTTTCTGTGCTTCATATGGCATGTTTATAGTAGTTATAGTCTCACCTATGACCATACATTATGCAGATTTTAGCTATCTACCTTTAAAACAGAAATTAGTATGTAGCAGTAAACTGCTATCACTAGGGGTGTTAAAGTTAGGTTCCTGAGCAGTGGATATTCAGGTGAAGCCATCTTTTTTTCCGTGCTGTTAACCGTAAAATACCAATAATCAACATCAATTTCTAGAAGTTCTAGAAGATCACAAATAAAAAGTAAAAAGAGGAAAATCATTACAAGTCACTACCAGTGATCCTTGCTTCTAACCTGTTAATTATAATTCAATTTCATATATTATATTACTTAAACTGTCAAACACATTGGAGAGGTGTAGAAGGATGATTTGTCCTCATTTAGTGTATGAGGACACAGAAACACCAAGAGCTTCTGAATCTTGTCCAAGGTCTGGAAATTATTGAGTGGAATTCTTTCCTTTTGTTATTTTTATTCAATTGTAAATAGTCTGAATGTAGCCATAAGGGTCTAGTTATAACTGATCAAATAAATCCTTTATTTGATATATCCTAATCCTTTCCCCCTTTCTTGCTGAAGGACTGATCCCATGGGCACATGCAGCAAATGTAATTGTTGTGAATATTTGGTCACATGTGGGGCTGGTTTTACTTTAGATTTTTTGGAGGTTTGTCTTCTGCAAACACCACTGGGAATCATTTGTCTATCACCAGGGTGTTATTTGAAGCTCCAGTCCATCATAGGACTCCCATAAGTAATTTCTGTGCTCCTGTTATGTTTTGTATGCAAACAACCTTCTGCCATGATCCTCCGAAAAATGGCATCTAGGAAAATATTCGTTGTGTGTCTTACAAATCCAGGAGGCAAGGAGAACGTGCCTGACCTACACGATTCTCTGTCCCCATCCTGATTGTTCATTCTTAGTGGAAAGATTTTGAAATGCTGAAAAAAGACGTTGGTTGAAGAAGCACAACAGGCATAAAATGTTCAACTCCTTGCTGATTTTCTTGCTATTTTATCCCCTCTACCTATCCTGTGGCTTAGTCCGTTGATGAATTTGATCAGCTGCCTGCTTTGGACCTTGCAGAGAGATACTGGCAGTGAATTTCCACCTTGCTCATTAGATTTTTGGCTGATTCAAGTTGGGGTCACCCTGTGCTGGTGCTGTAGGTGTCTAATAGCCCCTGAGAAACCAGCCGTGCAGGCTGGAGCTGCCTGATGAAAACACGAGTCCCCCGGTGTCTTGGAAGTGTTTGCACACAGAAGGAGCCAGATGGTTGTAGCTGTGGGTCTTCTTTGGCTTTGCTCTGCAGGAGAAGTACCTGAGATGGATGTTGCCAGGTAGCTGTGGGGCTCCTTTATGTTAGCAGCTGCTCTGGCTCTTCTCTCAAAGGGGTATTGAAAGCATAAAAATGAAAAAATTGGTAGAAATCTCTGTGGTCAAGTGGGGAGTGGGGAAGGCTTCATGTCTTGTGTTCTGTAGACCCAGTGGGATGGGTCTGGTTCAAAGCTGGCATCCCACCACAGTGTGATGGTGAGAGATGCCAGATGGTTCTTCAGTGCTTTGAGATGAAAGGAACTCTCTACAAGTTCACCGGGTTTTCTTCTTCCCAGCTCTTGGGCATGGCCTGCTCACGTGGCCCTGTGGTTGACAGTCACCCACTGGAGTCATCAGAAGTAATATTGCAGGTTTGACTCTGAAATGCACTGCTGCACTCAGCCACCCTCCCAAAACACCTTCAGGAAGCTTAGGTCAGGTCCCTATCACCTGCACATTTTAAAATAGCAGATTGGTTGGGTTATACCAGCAATAAAGGCAACAGTCCCTAAAACAAGGCTGGTCTCTGGGGCACTGCCTGGGCCAAAGGTGTGTTGTGCACTGTGGTTTTATCCTGGCCAGTAAGAATTACTGCAAGGTAGCCTGAAATACTGCAGGGTAGCCTGCACCCCAACCACACACCCAACCTTGGGGCTGTTACCCCAGTGCTGGGCAAAGCTCCAGGTGTCTCAAGCAGGCTGGTCCCGGGCAACCACCTCCATCTCACATCCTTGGTCTCATGGTCTTGTTCCAGGGCAACCCACTGTACTTCCAGTCCGCCAGAAATGTGACAGTGAACATCCTCAATGAGAAGACGAAAGTCCTCACTCGCCTTGTAACAGGTAAGGAGGGGGAAAGGAAGGATTCCTGCTTGGAAGGATTCCTGCTTGGAAGGATTAGGGAGGGATGAAAGTGGGAGTGTTGTGGGATGCTGTGCTGGCTTCAGACCGCTCAGGAGGGGAGCCCAAGTGTCTTGTGAAGTACAAATGAAAACTTCACTCTACTTTGTGGAAACTAAGCTGGAGACGTGAAAGCTGTGCTGGAGGGGCAACTGGCTGGTGCTGTCTGATAAGGAAGGAGACCATTGTTTTCATTTGAAAGCTAATGCAGAGACAGAAATGTTAGTTGTACAACTTCAGGGTCAAGAAGAACATATGCAGGCTGACATTTCTGTTGTAACAAGCACAGGTTTTTCCTAAGACGCTTATAACTTACCTGAAATCTTGGGAACTCTGGAGATCAACCGTGGCTGAGTTGCAACGCTTTGCAATTTAGAGTCCTTCTGCTGATGAAGAATTCCCTTGTGCTCCCAAACATGAGTGTGTTTGATAGAAGAATGAGTGTTTCATAAATCCCCAATGCACAGCAGCCTTTGAAGAAATGCATGTGTAATTTGGGTTGAAAGAGACTAATGCATTATATAGGGTAATATAATATATATATGATAAAGGGTAGGTATATATTTATTGAGATTTATCCATGGACTGGGAGAAATATTGCTGAATGGCAGAGGCAGTAATTCATAAACATGTTTCTACATTGAGACTGCGTTGTTTGGTTTGCTTATATAACATCTTGGCCTCTAGTCACAGTGTTAAATAATTAAATATGCAGCTTCAGTGAGCAATTATTTAGGCAGAATGCGTGAAAATTGCCTGGGGGAAGGAAATAAATTCAACCCCAAGCTCCCTGATTCTCACATTCAGAATGAACATGCTGAGGTTCTTGTTTCTCCATATATTTTCAAGAGGGTGTTTGGTTCACTTAAAGCACCTCCATGTCATGAGAGCTTGGGAGGACACACTCAGTGATATTTCCTGGTGTGATGTTCTGGTTATTGATCTTTTTCTGCATTTGGCAGCAGCTTTTGTTTCAGAGTGGATCAAAGATGTGGTCCCATGTAGCTCCTGCTTCAGTGATGAGCAGGGGGGTGGTTAATAAGCGAGATACAAATACAAACTTAAAGTACTGGATTTTCTCAAAAGGCAGCAACAGTTTTTAAGTGTTTCCAGGGATCTCAGAATGGCCTCACTTCTCAGTAGTCAGAACCATGTTCATGATTCTTTGTGCCCTGATGCCAACACAGATGACCTGTGCAGGGAAACTCTGGGTAGAGATGGAGTTTGAAGCTGCCCATAAGAAAATACTGGCTTTCAGGTCTTATTTCTTGTCTTTTGAGAAATGAGACTAGTCATGAAAATGGCCAGAATTAATGCAAAGCCCAATCAGGGGTATATTCCAGGGTAATATTCCAGGGAGGCTGTGGCTTGAGCAGAGTTGGCAGCACTTTTAGAAGGTGATTTGTCCAAAGTTTAGCCTTGGTCAGTAACTGAGGGCTCTGCTCTTTGCAGCCCTTGAGCCACAAACCTGCACAGAATTGCTATTCAGACAGCTGATGTTTATCAGACTCCACAACAAAATGTATTGCCAGAGGCTTTCCAGCACTGCAGGGCACAGCAGCCTGCAGGGAAAGCACCAGAATTGAAATAAGATCTACGAAGGAAAGTTTTACTTGTCTAAAAACTTGGTGCAACATGAGAGGCTGCCATTTTTCTTGGCCTGCACATGATTGAAGTATCCTAAAAGAAAACATTTGCTCCTGTGGTGGTGTTTTTTCTTTTTTTTTTTTTTTTTTTAATTGGGTTGTGCATGACACTGATAGAATTTTAAACCAGACATATTTAAGAGGCAGAAAAGAAGGAATTTTTTTACACTGTGGTATCAGTCAAAGCAAAATGGACCCTGAAGCTTTTGATACCTCTTACTGCTGCACCAATACTCTCCAAGCAAGGCTGGGTATATTCATTACTGCTTCACATTGCTGTCTTTTTGTAAAAATTTCCCACCTGTACCAAGTTTAATGGCGATTTTATGGCACACATACGCATTAAAAAAGAACCCACAAGTAGAAATAGTTGAAAGGCTCCTATTTGGGTAGAAAACTGCCCTTTACTAATGAGATATAAAAGCACAGATCTCCTGTTTAGTGTCTCAGATGCAGGTTGTATCTGCAGAGCTATTAGGACAATCTCAGCAAATGGGTTTATGAAATGCATTATTTTCTTATACTTTTCACTAAAAGATTGTGATCCTCCTCTCTAGGTCCCCAAGCAGTGGAAGCACACAGCCAAAAATTTGAGGTGAAAACCCTCTCTGGAAAATTGCTGTTTTCTGCAGATGACAACGAAGTGGTGGTTGGAGCAGAGAGATTGAGAGTTTTAGGTAAGAGATTGTTCCTTAAATCACAGTTTTAATATGCACCTCTTCAAATTTTAGTATAGTTTTACCTGACTTTCCTTCATACTTGTTGAAAGCTACTTTTGGAGACAAAACTTTGTGCTGTCTTTATTGCTTTGAATCTTCTCCAAGTAGATAATGGTCAGGAGATTCTATCTGAGGGGTTTCTTAACTTTCACAATATGTTGTTTCCCCTCCAAAAAAAACTCCCCTGGAAGTGGTTTGTCTTGCTCAGCAAAGTAGCTTTAAAACCAGGTTTGGAAATTGAACAACTTTATCTCTTGGATCTGGGATGGAGTGTTACAGGGCTGGGGGACATTTGTCACAACTCATCCCTTACCACAATTCTCCCTTCATTCAGAGCTAGTTCATGGTGCAATTTTTGTGCTGGGTGGATGGGAGTCAGGAAGCAACAGATTTTAAGTGTTTTCTTGGAGACCTTCAAATAAGAGAGATTTACATCATTGTTTTACAAAAAAACCCAAAACCAAACAAAAAAACCAAACAAAACCCAAACAAACAAAAAGAAAACCAAGCAGAAACTTTTCCTTACAAGGTACTTTTCAGATTACATACTTACAAAGATACTGCTTTTTAGTTACTATGTACTTTTGAGAAACCAGGAATTAATTTTGAT
Organism: Myiozetetes cayanensis; assembly: GCF_022539395.1. NCBI lineage: Eukaryota > Metazoa > Chordata > Aves > Passeriformes > Tyrannidae > Myiozetetes > Myiozetetes cayanensis. The sequence continues at coordinate 9,055,525 of NW_026087378.1, read as the reverse complement.
AACTATTTTGAGTTTCTGCCTTGTTTTAGTCTCCAGAATAAACAACATCAAAAGTACTGCTGATCACTGTAGTGCACTTTCATTTTTATCTCCAACTGAGTGTTTCTCGAGGTTTCTTTGGCTTTTGCAGATCTGTCAGAAAACAAAAGGTAGAATTATACCACTGCTGATGTTACATGGCAAGCATTCCGATGACCTTGAGCTGAAATGCTTTCAAGAGTTCATACTTGGCTTTGTTTTTCTCCAGCTTTGCTTCCCCAATCTAATTTTATCTCCAAAAGTGTTTGCCATGGCTGTTTGCCATGCTGGGAAGTGTCATACCATATGTTCGTATTTCTTCCAGTGTTTTTGTCTGCGCCGGAGGCCAGTCCAGCTCGTAGTACGCAGACAAACTCCTTTGATCATCTTTCTGGTGTTTGGGATCTCAGGTGCTGATGGTGTGTGTCTGCTGGCACCCACCTATACCATGTAAATAATCTCGGCTTGTTCTTGTTATTGCCGAAAACGTAGTTGTTGTAGAGGGAAGTGCATGTCAGCAAACTGGCATGAAAGTCATCTCACACAGGTCAGAGCAGCAGTTCTTGTGGTTAGCTTTGAATCTTGCTAGTGACAGTAACTTTTTTTTCTTTGTGTGGTCTTCAAAGTTTCTTCTGAAAGTTTGTGCTACAAACTAATGCTGAATCCTTGTCTGACAAAAAGAAGTGCTTTCCTGTTTTGAAATGAACTCTGCTCTGGGTAGCTAGAGGATTTTTTCAACATTAGCAAGGGATAAAAAAGGAAGGAATACACAGAATTATGGATTAAAACCAAATGCAAGTAGTACACATGCTGCCATTGATGGTGCTTCAAAAAATTGCTCAGCGTGGACATTGCAGAATAACAAATGAAAGTGTTTTTTATTTGATTTGTATTTGGGGGAGTTATTTCTGATTTATAAGCATTAAAGGACACAAAAGACAGAGTTGGTTGCCTCTGCTTTTCATGCATGATATAGTTTAGAGTACTTCAGTGATTTTATTTGATATAGTGAATGCAGTCCAACCTGTCATCATAGGGGAGACTGGAGGATAATGAGAACTTCTGTCTGAGGAGAAAGGCAGCCCTTTGAGCCCTTTGGCCGTGGTTTTGCGAGGCTTAGATTTTGAAGGCAAAATCTGCCACTTCTCTGCCCACTACACGGCCCCACAGTGCCATGGCCAGCAGTGCACGTCTGCAAACCCCACGGAGTCAAAACCAATGCCTCACTGGATGGCCCTGCGGGCTCACAAACACATAACATTCTTCGTAGGGCAGATAAATGAGCTGGTGCTAATTGAATCTGTATGTACGTCGCTCAGCAGTGCTCCTTCCCCCTCCCTCCCTCCAGAAACGAAACGCGTTCAGACCGCCTGAAAAATGGTGTGTAAGAAATACTCTTTAGTTAAAAGAGTATTAAAAAATAACTTTGATATATATTAATTACAATTTCATTTAATAGCTTATTGAACGTTATAGCATTTATAAATAAAAGACAATCATAAAGCATTATTCTGACTGCTAATTAGCTCTATTTATTCTCCAGATTAGTTTTTAAATATGCCCTCTAGATGCCACTTGATACTAATTAACAGAGTTACATTATTATCTCTATAGAAAGCCATTTTTAATTAAATCTAAAGCAATTTAAATTAGCATGAGTTTTTACAGAAATTAAACTCTGGTCAGATGCTTAATTTAGCCTTATAAGACAACATCTGATGACATGCCAGTGTCAGTTCTCCCAAGGGCCTTGACATCTTTTTTGGAGATTATTTTTTGAAGTTTGTTTTCAGGGAAACTTGCCAGTATACTCTGGTGTTTAATATTTATGATGGATCTAACCAATATTTTTAAAGACTAAATATTGATGGGAATCCACATGTGTCGCAGTGAGCTGAGATAAAACCACAAAAGATGTGTCCCTGCAGCTTACAGGCTACGGAAGTCCCTGGGTTTTAGTGTGGAGGAAGGTTTGTTTGGGAAGTAGGATTGCATGGGCTGGATGCTGTCCTATTATGAATCAACCACGCTTTTTAACCACTATTAAGATTACCCTTTTTCTTTGCAATAAGGATAGGATTATTCACAAAGCCACAAAGTCCCTTCTCTGTAACAGAACAATACAGGGATTGCTCCCACTCTGGGTCCCTAGAAAATGTGCCTCTCACTTAGACATTTAGATTACCATGGCAGAAGCTTTTCTGCTAATGGAGCCTAATGATAAAAATTTGGCTAAAGTGTTTCCCTGTGGCAAACCCTAACTAAAAGAGCTGTATTTAGAGTGGGGTGGGATGCCTTTCATCTCCCAGAATAAAGACTACAGGAGCAGTGTGACCCACCTGCCACGCATGGCAGCCCTCCCCAGCACCATGGCTGATTAAAATGTGCCTTTGATCTTGCCAACCCTTCCATGCCCTGCCTTCAAATAATTAGCCAGTAGCTCTATTTCTACCTTCTAGCTTTTCTCCACTGTAGCCTATTCCCTCTGGGTGATGAGCCGTGTGGAGCACGTCAATGCTGACCACAAGTTAGACTCTCTGGAATGTTGGTTTGGGAACGTTTTTTCTTCCAGTTTCTCTCCAGCTGCCTGGGAATGCACCTGGAAAGAGGAGTCAGCTGTTGAAATGTTATTGCAAATTTACGAATAAGTTTGGAGTAATTAAATCCGAGGCACATTTCCAGCATTTTATTTATGAGCTGTATAGTAAGGACTTTAGAGGGTTTAGTAGGGGAACACCAATGATAAAAGCAACACAGCCCAAGCTTATAGTCAATGAGATTACTGCATGTAGACCTGGCATGGGGGAGTGGCTTTCCTGCTCTGCACTTGCAAAGTGCTGGGGTTCATTACCCATGGAAGGGTTGAAAAAGCATTTATAGTGTCCTTCACTTTGGACAAGAGGAGAACATGGTTTTATGTGAGTGTGCTGAACTAATACATCTATGTAAGCTGGCCCAGCTGTCTCTAAAGCTACACATCTACAAACATTTTCAGTGAGCCTTGTATTAGCTTGATTTGGGAGGAGCCCCTTGGCTGCAGTGCCAGCCTGGTTAAAGGGCTCTGCTCACATTTCCTCCATATTACACTTTTAGTGGCTTCTTGGCATGTCCTTTCCAGCTTATGCTTGCTGCAATAGTTACAGAAGAGTAACTTCAATGATGGCAAGAGTAGTTATATTTCATTAAAATAATCCACTAAAACTGTTTGACTGGTATCAATCATTTCAGAGGGTGGTGTAAGCTAGAAATTTAACAGTTGCCAGGAATTACCACCCATTTTTACAGCATGCACCCCTCTTCAGAAGCCATTATTTATGAGTCAGGATGTGCACTGTTGCCCTTTACTGCAGCCATTACAATTTCAAAACGGCATTTTGCTGATGTTGTTGTGGTAGCCAAGTGTTGAAATCAGGCTTGACCCAGAGAGGAAACCAAGCTTTCTGGTCTCACCAGTGAGTCTGCAGCAACTTTACACCTGAGGATAAATACCAAGCTTGAATCTTTGTAGTGTGGGGTTTGTGTGCTTTCCTGAAAAACATGTCCTTACCACAGGTCTGTGAGTAGCTTTTCCGAAGGACAAATGATGCTACAATACCTATTTTTAGGAAATTGAGGCATTTTCCTGCTGTGATCCTTTTCCTTTACAAAGGCGTCAGGAGGGGAAGGTGCCTCTAGCCCAAAGCTGGCTCAGTGCTGCTGAAGTGTGGCTGGGGTACCTCACCAGGATACCTCGCTCTGCTTCTGGAAGCAAACACCGTTCCATCAGCCTGGGGCCACGGGCCTTTCCCAGTTCACCCAGTTGCAAATGAGCTCCTGCTTGCTTAGTCTGCTTCCAAGGTATCAGTTGCTCCAGAGCTCCCTTCTGTGCTCTCAGGCAGAGAAAAGAGCGTGCCACAGCCGGCTGCTCGCCAGGCTTGGACGGGCATTTGACCTTTAGCTGAAGATGTATGAACTTCTCTGGGAAGCAGCTACGAATATTCAACACACAGTGCCCATCAGTAATTAGGTGGGAACACTAACACAGTCCTGGAGCAATTGCCAAGCTGTCGTGTAGTCACTGGTCCCGTGGAAAAGGGACAGGGAGCAAAACGAGGAAAGCAGGGAAATGTGCTGACAAATGAAGATACCAGGTTTTAGCACTGTCACTAGAGAGACTGGAAACAGCCTCCACTGTCTGTAGCGTTCAGTCGTGGCAGCAGATTCTGTCAGATTTCTTTGCACTCATTGCAGAGCTGTGATGATGGGAAAAAATTATGTTTAGCAAAACTAAGGAGTTGAGGGGGGATAACATATGTTTCCCATCAGTGGTTAAAGCCACAAGAAAGTTCTTTTTTGCTCTCAGTTAGTAATCGTGCTATTGCTGTATCCATGTGAAGTGTCACAAAGTGATTTAACCTATAATCAGCAGTGACAAATAGTTGAAAAGCTGTATAGAAAAAAACCTCCTGATTTGGTTGAATTGGGTGGGGGTTTTTTTCCCAGAGGTTGAGATGGGTTTTTTGGATGTCTTCTTCTTTCCTCATATTCTGCAAGGGAAGAAATTAAAATTACCAGTTCTTGAATTAATATTTCTGATGGCTCTGCTGCCTTGAGGAAAATAGGTGTAGACACTGTTGTCCATTCCTTTTAGTGGCAAGTCCAACTAATATTGCCCTTCTTTTTCAAAATCTAGTCACCCAGATTGGAAATTTGTCTTTTCTTGGTGAGAACAATTTGTATCGGGAGGGAGATATACTGAGGAGTTTTCCTTTGTTTGCTTTTACTTCAAAGTACATTCCAGGCAAAAAGGATAGCATTTATGTAAAGTGTATAGGCTTTGAGTCCAGGCTGAAATGTGTGTTCAGATTGCGTTACCTTAATCCTGTTTAAGGAAAAAGAAGAATCATCCACCATCAGATTAATATTGATTAAATGTCACAAGGATTATGAAAGAAACATACTGTACACTTACCAAACACTGAAATCAAGTTTAAAAGTGTGGCAGATTTATATTTTATTTCCTAAGTGTCTTCCCCAGCTGATCTGTTTGAAGCTCACATAATATTCTCCTTGATAAATTTCCACTGTGTATTCCTACTTCAGGTGCTCTCCTGAGTTTCTTTGCAACTTTGTACAAGAAGGCCAAGAACAGCTTCAAAGGAATTCAGTGATGACATTCCTATTGTTGAGCTTCAGAAAAAGTGTTGAAGGACCCCAAAAACTAGTCAAGAAGGAAATATCTAGAGGTCAGCATAAGTTGTAGAACCTTTCTTCCTATGTCTTTTCTCGGTTTGGATGCGAGCCTCCCTGTTCTTTTCTGTTATTCTCTTTATATTTCTCAGACACTCAACCTCTGAAGCGAGGCTGCTGAAGATGGTGTCTCTACAGGCACATACATCACTAATGACCCACATGCTCATCTCAGAGCTTGCATCTCATCTTATTGTTTGCAAGTTTTCTAGCCTAAAACCATGCTCCATTGATTTCTTGGGACTGTGAGTCAGAGAACTGTTTCTCCTCCACCCAGCAGAGCTGGTGGGACTGGAGTCACAAGGATTTCCCATCTGGCCTCACTCAGCCACAGCCCAGTTGAGCCGAAGGGTTGGGTCACTCCCCATGTGCACACAGTGCCAAGACGAACATCAAAAGGATTTAAAATAATTTATATTGTGTTTTTATTACGAACACTTTGTTGGTGGTTTCATTATTGCCATTATTATTCATGATTTCTTGATTGCCCGTAAAAAAACAGCTCCCTGACACTTCAACAACAAAGGCAAACAGACAGACCTTTGCAATGAACTATTTTTATAGAATCTTAGAAAGAAACATGAATGAAGCTTTATGGCTTTTGTTCAGTGCACTGGCTTAACCTTACCAGGCTGTTATTGTTGGGCCCTGAAATGGAGCTCCTATTGATTTCAGATTTGATGAGTTTCAAGGGGAGAAACAGCAATTACTATGTTCACCCATTTAAAAACATAAATTAAGGATGAATAAGGCTTTTAAAGTGAGGAATTAAAAGAAACAGTCACAAATAATTCCTACCTGGATTGGATTGGATTTACTTCCTGGGCATCTGTTTGCACAAAGCCTTCTGAGTGTGTTACATATTACCCTGATGAGACCTGCAGAGGACAGAACCTCATCAGATGGGAACTTGATTTCTTCATGAACAAATTTCTGAATGTGTCATGATCAATAATAGTGGGAATAGAGGTAGTTTATGGAGATCACCAGCACACTATACAATGCCTCTTGACTTGAGCTAGGAAAAAAAATCACAGCAAATCCTTCTGCCCCCTCATTTGCACAGTACTACATCAGATACACCAACTTTATCTCCAGGTTTGTCAGAGGGTTCTGAGTCTTCAATTCCATTAGAAAGCAGTGATATACAACACTGAAGGTGTACTGTAGGTTTGAAATTGCTACTAAAATAATACACAGAGTTGGAAAGAAATGTGTTGTCTGGAAAGAAGAAGGAAAGTGGGGAATAGCCAAGCAGGTGCATCTGCACCTGAGTGGAAACCTGATTTCTCTTCGCATTCTGTTCACCCTCAAGTGCTGTTCAGCTGATTGCCACCTACCCTTGATAGCAGAAGCATCAATCATTAGTCTAAAAATACCTCTCATCGCATTGCATTTGAGCTCTTCTCCCTCTTCCAGCTGATAGCAGGGGAAACCTAAAGCAGGTTTTGTGCAGAGGGAGTGGTGTGTAAACAGTGTCCTGCCACGATGGCTGGAGCTCAGTGCTGGCCAGAGGGAGCAGGGATAGCCCTTGCCTTTGCACCAGTGAAGGTGCCAGGACAGTGCCATGCAGCTCAAGTATTTCTGCAGCACACAGGGAAAGCAAGAGGCATCTTGAAAAGCTGAAATGTTGATGCCCATGTTCCTCTGGTTGGATCTGCTACTGGCTAAGATGTACATTCCAGCTGAGATTTATTCCCTTCTTGTGGCATTTGTAGCTCCTCCATTCCTATGTAGTTGCTGTTTCTTCTGAATCTCAAATGTCAGAAGAGAAAAGAAACAAAAAAGAAATCGCCAAACCCTGAAATTGAGCTGTAAATGTTCTCTTGCCATGGGACTCTTGATCTTTGTTCTTGAGTGAAGTGAACACATGCAAGGATCTCTGACATTTGTGCCCCCACACCTTATGCCCTAGAAAGGGGGGGAGAAAAGCCAAAAAACCAAACACTCTTTGCATGAATCTTTGTGGTGATTCAAAATACTTCGGGTAGATCCTGTCATATGGTTTATAAGTTCCTGACTGATTGTGTGGAATTAAGTTATTGGTCAGAGAACCAGCTAATGGAAACACATTGATGAAATTATTTTTGAGAGACATTAAATGAAACTTAAAATAAAGCTGAAATGGCTTTATGGATTTTTCAGTCAAACTGTTTATGAACATTTATCGGTGGTAAATTACACAGTGTCAGAAGAGGGAATCAGTAGGTATGGCTTTAATAGAAGTCGTTCTGATATAACACTGTGAGAAAGAATAATTTATTGCTTAGGGATGTACAGTACAGTATGTTTAAATACTAATGATATTATTGTTTTAGTCTATCTTTGGCTGTTTGCAGACAAGTTACCCATAGCAACAGCAGAGAGTCTCATATGATGAGAAAATATTTTCAGTATTTGCAATGAAATAGAAATTTTCTGTTAGGCATTTTTCATGGTAGATAGAAAATGTTTTAATAACAGATAATTCAGGAAGCAGAAGCTGTGTTGTACAATAATAAATGCAATTTACATTTGCTTTGTACTCAGTAGAAGTGAAAGAAGGATGTAGTACTTTGATTGAAAAGGGAGATTGTAGCAGCTGATTCCTGAACTGTTGGACCTGTGCATTAATACTGTTTGCCAAAACCCATCATTCCTCAGGTAGAGGACAGTGAAAATAAAACTAGAGGAGTGCAAGACTAGAAGGCAATTGCTGGTCCTGCAAATATTATCCCTTAGTTTTGAGACACCACATCTTACAGTCAGGAATTTGTCAAATCTGTTGGATTGTCTGTCCCATCTAACTGAAAAGCTGCTGCTATTTTGCTCCTCTTGGCTATAAACAGTTTTCTTCCAAAATGTATTTGGGACCAGTTTATTGCCACTTGCTCTCATATCAACATTGGCCTAGAGCCAGCAGTTCTTTTTCCTTCATGTTATTTATCTTCCTAATGTATTAATACACAGCATGAGTATCCTTCCCTAGCCATCATGCTGCTAAGCTAAAAAGGCAAGTCCTTCCAGGCTTCTTTTGTAGGATAGACTTTTCCTGTTAGTGCAGTCATAACAGTATTTCCTCTCTGTACACTCCTCTCCTGGAAGGCCACAAGGACCCCCAGTTCAAGGACTCACTGATGATTCTGAAAATAATGTGATTTTCTTGTCCTGTTCGCATTAGACTTTCCTCACACCTTTCAATTTAATGCCACGTTTGCCTTCCCTTTGGCTCTGTCCCACTGTCATGAATCATGAGTAGCATTTAGCTTTCATCCAGGCATATTCCCATCCTGGAAGCATGTAGAAGAAATTTTTACTACTTCTAAGCACATAACCTTGCACTTCATATTTTCAGTCATTTGTTTCTCCGTGACATTTCAGTTCTCCTCAGCAGAGACAGAATAGCCCAATTCAGTGTCAACAGCGTATTTCCCTCAAACTTCCCTTCTTTTTTCTGCCAAAGCCTTTAGTAACAGTTGGACTCAACGATCTTAAAGGTCTTTTCCAACATAAATGACTCTATGATTCTAAAAACTGCTGAATGAGGTCACTTCCTCCAGCCTTCTCTTTCAACTCCATCCAGCAGTGATGTTATCACAGCCTGGCTGGGACTTCCAAAAGCAGCCAAAAGCCAGACTTTGACACAAGTGTCCAGTGGAATTGAATTAGTCCAAGGCAGTTGTTTCCCTCGGGAGCTGCCGATCCCCAAGGCAAAGACCAAGACACTCCAGCAGGGAAGAGGGGGGGAGGCTGGTGGGAGGGGGCACTTTTGAAGTCTGCAGTAGAAATTTCCAGTAGCACAAAAAGAAGAGGATGGTTCTTTACTGAAGTCATCAGGCAGCAGGTTGAAACCAAAGAACTTCTCTGGAGTATGTAATTCATCTATCAGCCCCCTGCTACAGAAATGAGGATGCTTAAAATGAGAATTAGGGGAGGTGAGGAGAGTTTATCAGTGTCTCTGAAGTGGACGGATGACACAGCCAACTCAAGGAGTCCCTCAGCTGCTGACAGCCAGAGTCAGGGGAGGGATGTCTCAGTCCTAGTCCCTCAGCATCCCCTCATGGCTGATGTCCTACTCTATGACAGAGACAGGTGGCCCTTTGGGAGAGTCTGTGTTCTTAAAGGAGAATAATAAGAAATTATATTGTCAGGGCAGGAAGCCTGTATCAAGGCAGGTTTACTTCTAATTCCGATCAAAGCAGAGAAACAGAAGGGTTTGGAACTCTCATTCCTTTTCCCAGTGCATAAGGGACTCTTTCATGGATCTGGGAATAAAAGAGACAGGAAAAGGGGGTTTAAGAATTGTGTAGAAAAAGGAAAACAAGCACATGGGGGAAAGGAATAGCCAGTTCTTTTATTTTCAGCCTTGCTGAAATGACTGCATTGAAGTTCCACTAACGTTGTTTCCAAAGTTGCTTTCTGCATTTAAACTAAATAATGAAAGCCTGGAAAACCCCAAGTTTAGAAATAAACTTAAGGTTCTCCTTATTCAGCAGGCATTTCTGGTTATGTACAGTTCATTATTTGGGGCTTTGCATGACTTAAGTAGCTGACTTAAGGTGCGTAAAAATGAATTAAAACTCCCAGGATAAAGTCACCATATAGGTGGAAAGGGTACAAGGATATCTATGTGCATCTCTCCAGCTGCACCTCCTCATCTTCCTTCCCTCAAAAATCACTGGATTTTTATGCAGAAAAGTGCAGGTTGCATCTTTTGCTACGTTTCATTGCAAAGCCAAGAGCCAAGTCGATCGTGTGGATAAGCAGAGACTTAAATCATTTGGAAACTGTTGAGTGAGGACAGATCTGATAGTAATAACCTTCATGGCTGGCAAGTTACAGCTGTTTGTGACAACTTGTAACGATGAAGGCTTATAGTAAAGTTAAGAGCTAAATACCTTTATTGTGCCACAGGATCAACTTTGATCTCCAAGTATAAAGATTCAAACTTTTATCATCTTTGAGTTTACTTTGTTTTTCTCTAGGTTGACACGAGTTGGAGTTCTTTAATAAATGTTAGAGTGCTTGTTTTCATTCTGTTTGTTTTTTTTTTTTAACCCAGTGAGATAGCTTATTTAATTTATTTCAGTGCAAAGAAAGTGTAGTCTTATTGAAGCCATAGGTGTTTCTCACTTACAGCAGAAGTTACAGCAGGATGTTTTCTTAACATGTTTTGCATAGTCTGAGAACATTTGTTGTTCTGTAGTGGTGACTTCCAGACTGCACATAGATAACCGTTGTAGTAGCACGTTACAAGATGCCTCAAATTGTATATGTAGAAGTTCTCATCAGGATCTGTAGTTTGCATAAATAGCTTTATCAAGTAAAAAAAAAAAAAAATTAAAGAAATGCCACTGGTTCTGTCTGCATGCTGACACTGAGACTGCTGTGGTGACTGTAGGTGACGACTGACTGATTGTTCACGATGAATCTGAAGACAAGAGCGCAGGTTTAAATTTAAGAAGACAGGTCATACTTGCTCACTAGGCTGACAGCTATATATTGGAGAACATGAACATTAATTTCTGGCACACTCTGTGTGTAAAGCAGTTAGTACCATTCTTAGCTGTGTTTTAGCTGGAAGTTTCAGTGGGAGCGGGAACGTGATGTTCTGCAGCACAGAGTGCTGGTGACAGCACTTGGGGACCCCTGTGTTCCAACAGAGTATTTTAAAAGTGGAACAGCTTCAGAAAAGAACAATGAGAATTCCAGAGAATTTGCTTCACAGTAACTGATTCATAAAGCCCAAACTTTTCAGAGAACCAGAGCAGGTTGGGGTGGTTGGGTCACCAGCAGCATCTGCCTACAGAGGGTGGAGACTCTGCTCATATGGGGTCAATTGGTTGGCACACACAAGAAGATTCAGTGGCTGAAAGATGAAGTGAGACCAATTCAGATTAGATGCACATTTTAAATGAGAACAGTTAGGGGAAAGGCTTAGGAGAGTATGGCAGGGGCTGCCTTTGACTTGAGACAATGATATGAGAGAGCACGTCTTTCTAGAGAAGACAGCTTGATCACAAAATAGAGACCCAGTTTAGGGATGACTGGGTGAAATGGCCCAACTGGGCTATGCAGGTGGCCTTGCAGAGGATTGTGGTGGCCTGAAACTTAGGCAAGCTGTTCCCAGTAGCCAGCAGTTTACAGCTCATTATCTGAAGCCAGTCAGCTCATGGGGAGAGTGCTGCTTCCCCACCATCTCTGAGAGAAGAGGGAAATGAGCAGAAGTTAAATGACTTCTGGGTCACACATTAAATTGGTGGCCAGGCTGGGACTGGAGCAGAGTCTGCTTGTGCTGCAGTGCATCAGGTGGACACATCCTTCCTTTTCCCCAGGCAGGATCACAGCCCAACCCGAGAGGCATCTACAGTGATAGAGCCAAAATTTTCTTTTCTCCTTTGAGTATCTCTAAGAGCCCAGCAAAAGAAGTAATGTTGTGACATGCATCCAGGTTCATTAATGAGAGATGTAGCTGGATTAGATGCCTGGTCACCAAAGAGTATCTTTTCCAAGCTCCCTGCATCACTTGGGTCAGCAAACTTTTCCCACAGTCGGGGTGCAAGCAGCTGCTTCTCCAGCCAGAAGTGCAGCTTACAGGCAAATCCCAGTTGTAATCAAGGCAACCAACTGCAGATAATCAAGGTCTGGATTTTCTGGGGACAGAAGGGATGTACAAGAGAGAAATGGGGTCAGGTAATGGGTTAAATTGCACCTAGGTATGATTTGACAATCACTCCCCTGATAACAGCTTATGATGTTTACAATTTGTCTTCTGTTTTGTTTTGTGATTTCAGGAGCAGAAGGCACAGTGTTCCCTAAATCTATAGAAACTCCCAATGTCAGGGCAGACCCCTTCAAGGAACTAAGGTAAACTTTGGAATATGGTTTAATGGTAACTCAGTGGAGCCTTGTTGGAGTTGTGCATTTTGCTGGGCATCATTTCTGCTTTTGCATAAGTGCTTGGGGATTCACTTTGAAAGGCATCATGAGGAGGATGCCATGGAAGAGAAGGGACCTGCCATATTTACATGTGATATGACCCAGCTAAAGGCAATCACAGGTCATGAGAGCATCGTTTCTTCTCTGTAACGTGCTCTGTGTACCCTGGGCTCAGCATTTGGAGAAGAAAGAGAATCATCTTTTCCTGGTTGGGTAGGGAGGTACTGGAGTCTGTGCTGGATCACAGGGAGTAGCAGCAGGCAAAAGGATAATGCTCTCCAGTATTATCTGCCTTGCAGAAATGCAAACCCTCCCTGACCTACCCAGGGTATAGCTGTGCTTGTATGAAGCTGCTGACACTTGCAGAGATGCCACTTGCTGACAGCAATGTGCCAGGAGGGAATAAACAGCACAGCCCTTGGGAACCAGCTCTGCCCTCAAACTAATGCTGGGCATTATTTTTATTTTATTAAAAAAAGAAAAAAGTGTGGCAGCTAAAGGCTAGTTTGGATGAATAGATGGCTAGTCTCTGAAAAGAGACTAACCATATGGCCTAATAAATTATTGACTGAATCTCCTGATATTTCCTGACCAAGAGGGCTGTAGGGGTTTGCCTCAATACTCTAATTATCCTTCCTTAGAAAAAGAAAGAGAGAGAAACATGAAAAAAACTCTCCAGAAGGACATCTTGTCCTTAGATCTTGGGTTGCAAACTCTCCTTTGCTGGCAACTGCTGGGGACGAAGCAATCTTCAGACAGCTGGAGTTGTGCACGAGTGCTGCAGATTTGCTGTGGATGCACAGAGGTGGGAGAGCACCTCTCATGAACTCTCTCTGCTGTGATAGCAGAGATAGTTATGGCCCAACTAGATCACTGTGGAAGACAAAGAATATCTAATCTGCCTTCCCTTGGGTCTATGTCTATCTTTCAGTTCCTCTCAGGAAACCCTTTAATTGTTCCCACTTTGCACTCTGGGGCTCACATGTCCAACAGCAAGAGCAGGGGTGGCATGATCTGGTTTGTTATGAGAGTTTGTTCTCCTTCTCCATGCACTGACTTTAACCCTGCCTTGTGGTTTTCCCAGATTTGGTATACTTCCTTTAAAGAGAAGGGAAACAGGGTCTTTGCTCAGCCTGAGCTGCAGCTGCAGGGTTTGCTGTGGTGGGTTTGTGAGGGCAGGGAGCAGCGGGGCAGGGCACACCTACCCTCCGTTTCTCTGGGCAGAGCCAAGCAAAAGAAGGCATCAGTGGGTGGGTGGATTTCTAGGTGAAGTTCAGGTGACAAAAGCTTTCTGGCGCAGCCCATGTTTACTGACGTTTTCAGAAAAAAAAAAAAGCAAGATGATGGTTAAAATATCCAGTAGCATCTCTGTAACTTACAGAACCAGGTCCTATTTTGAGTAGTGCAAAAGAGATGCAAAATTTAGGTCCAAGTTTGTGGTTACTTAGGACTTGTATAAAGATAGGTGGAGAAAATAATACAAATAAGTGTAGGATGTCATATTAGAAGGGACAAATGTGAATTAAAATGGCCTTAATCTTATTGAGTATGCTTCTGTTCCAAAGGAAATTCAGCTAAATGAAATTGGGATGAATTAGTGGCAGTATCCATGCAAGGGATTGATTCAGTGTATTTGATCTGCTTTAAAAAATGTTTTTATTTCACTATGTAGAGAGCTGTTAGGTAACTGACTTCATTTGAAATTAGTGGACTGGGTGGAAAAAAGTCCTGTAAGAATCTGTTGGATTATCTTGGTTTGTTGGGTTTTTTTAAGGAAAATTATTGAATAGCATTTATCTTGGGGAAAAAAAGTCCCACAGGGTCCTAAAACATTTTGTGTGCTTCTGACAATTTTATCTTGGCAAATATAGATGTTTTTTCCACCACCCTGAGAAGGAAAAAGCCAGTGGTTGCACTGTGAAGGGAAAGCAAGTTTTCCCAAGAACAAAAGCTCTATTCCTCCCCAAACCAAGAACTATCCATCTGTCTCAGCATATTGGATCACTGGCTGCTTCTTAGGCAAAATGGTGCCTTTTGGGGGCAGTACAGAGTTAATAGCGAAAATAATCTTACTCTGAGGGGAGATTTTTTGGTTCCTTCCTATTTTGCTAGCAGAGCATGTGCATAAGGTGTCCTTTTTGCCTATTTATAAAGATGCTGCAGTGAAATGGGACTGGATGAGATGGCAGCCTATGGGTCCCGAGCTGCCAGGAAAGCAGCATTGAAAACACACACTCAGTAGCTGGCTTGACTCTAAAAGACCTTTTTCTGCAATAAATAGTGCAAACTTTCTTTCCTCCTTAGGCTGAAGTTCTCAGGTGGAAAGTGCACATTCAGCTGCTTCAGGCACCACCAGCCTCCATCTCTCTTCCTGGACCAAACAGTTGCCATTAGTTATGTAATTTATCCATTTGCTCTTTTCACCTCCATGCAGATTCCTACTTTGTTGTTAGATCCAGAGTAAGGTGGCAGCCACTGTTGCTACAGTAAAGAGAAGCGACCAACTGCTCCTGTCACCAGTGGGAGTCAGGACACCTGAATGTCTTCCTTCCCTTCCTCCTCTCTCCTTAACAGACAGTCTGATTTCCCCAAGACAGGCAGTTATGCTGTTGTACCAGTCACCTCTGCTTCTTTCCCTCTTTTCCACCCATCTCCCAAAGTCCTTCAGCTGTGCCCATGTGCCACGACCACTGACACAGCACAAGTACAGCACTCTTGTTCTCAGCAGACTTATGTCCTCATTTAGCTGATGAATGGTCTTCAGTTCATAATTCAGCTGTTAGTAAGTCAGTGGCTCTAGAAAGTGGTCACTATCCTGGTGGGCCTCTTTTCTCAGTGTCCTTTTTAAAACACTTTTGTCTGCAATGGATTAGATGGAGACAATTCTGGTGGATAAATGTGTGTAGCCTTTTCCTTACATTCTAAGCCCATTAAAAGGCTGCAAGAATTGGTTTGGTGCTTCATTGAGCCAGGTCTGGACTTTCCTGCTGAGTCTTCTCAGGAGGTTCTCTCTCGTGCTGCAGACAGACTAATGTGTCCTAAAACAATCCTGTTCAGTGTGCCCTGTGGTAGAAATGCCAGAGCTCATAAATGTCTTGTTTAGTGCAGGATGTAATTAACTTTCCTAACCATGCTCTAGAATATTCTTTATAGTGATCTAAAAACTACAGGTGGCTGAGAAATTATTTTATATACTTCTGCAAACATTTCCATGCTTTTGCTTATTTAAAGTCATTTTAGATGCCCGAATGTTTTGGCTGTTGTTCATTGGGTTCTAAACTGATCTAAAACAGTAAAAAGGAAGGCAAGCAATTTCAAATTATTTTCAAATACTTGGAATGTTTAACTTTATCATCCTGTGTCATCCCAAAATAGTTTAAGGGGAGGGCTTGGGAGGTTTGTTTGGACATTGAAATATTTGTACTCATCTGCATTGACTCTTTTTAAAGCAGGTTGGTGCCTTCGACATATGTTAATGTGATTGCTTATGTATAAAAGTGGAATTCAATATGACCTTTTCTCACTGGATTATTTTAGTAGCACCCAAGTAGCTTGTCAAGAGCCTGTCTTGAGAGCTTCTCCTTGACACTGGCAGGAATCACCTGCCTTTTTCTATTTATCTTCTTCCAAAAAACCAAATATATGCCAACAGAAGTTGTCCATCAAACACAAGATCAGCACTCTTCCAAGGTGAGGGATAAAGGCTGGACAATGAATAAGGAAGAAGGGAAATAGTCTGAGGGGAGAGGATTAAAAGGAGAGGGGATGTGCTATGCTAGAGTATCCAGCCCCGTCCCCCAGCTCAGAGTGAGTGTTAAGCACCTCCCCAGTGTCCAGGTCATGCTGGGCAGGGGCACCCACAGCATGGAACTGCTTTAGAGTATTTCTGTTTCCAGAGTTGAATAAAAAGAAATCAGACAGCATGAAATTCACTCCATGAGGGGCAAGCACACACCTGGAATTCATCCACAGATATGGTAGGTTAAAAATGCAGTAAATCGCTCATCCAAGGCCAGGAAACCAAGGGATGACTGTTTTTTTCTGTAATGCACAAATACATTTAAGGGAGAATTAATCCCTCGGGCTTAAAGGGGTAATTCTTGACCAAAGTTAATTATGAAGCACTGAAAGTACAAAATGGCAGATGAAATGTGCTTGCAGCTTGGTTTTATTAGAGCAATTCTACCTTACAATGTACAGAACTGAACTATCCAAATAGTCCAAGAGAGACCTATTAAAACAAGGAACAATTTAAATACAGTGCTCGGCTAATGTAACAATACTCATTTCGAAAAACAATAATTCTTGTCAGATTAGGGTTTCTCTCAGCTGTGTTTCACAAGGCAGCACAGATAAGTAGGAGCACATTTAATGTTTCTGTCTAAAACCCATTATATTAATAAAGATTAAGGGAAGAAAAATTAGAGGAAATGCGAAAAATGAATGGTATGAAAGAGGAAGTTATTGGTGAGAAATGAAAGTAATTTATGAAGACCATTGTGTGATACTGAAACACTGTTTTGATCACAACCAACACTTGTGGATTTCTGTGAGGTGTCAGCAATGGGGAAATAGCCAATGTACCTCTGTATTTAGCCGGTTTATTATTTTCTGATTGATTTGCCACAAAGGATGCAATTTCTTTTCTTCGTTATACCAGTGCAATCACAGTAGTTTTGGTAGTCCTTGCCAGCTTAAAAGACAACAGACTTTCTTGCTTGGGATGAGCTTTACCTCCCACATTGTAGCACTGTTTTCGTATGATACAGATGAGTTGGATTTATACAACTATCTCCATTAAAGTCAACACATGTCTATTCATATATAAATAAAATGAGAGACCAGGCTCCTGGTTTCTAAACTTCAAGCTAAGTGGCCTTATGAGTGATAAGTTTTTTTGGAATGGCAGAGATCCTCATCACTCCATTTTCTTATCGAGGACACCACATCTGATCTAAGAATTTTCCCATGACAGTTAACACTTCCTGAAACTCTTGCTGTTGGATGAGACTTTCTCAGAGCAGAAGTCACACTGAGTTTGCAGCCACTTTGCTTCAGTCTTTCATCCTGCTCACATCCCTCCAAAGCTGCTACCTATCCTCTTACATAAGACAAGCCACAGCCCTCTCAAATCAAGGGCAGTCTTTCCTTAGGCTTCTTGTGCGTGGTGCATTAAGACATATTTCACAATTGGATGTAAGACTTGGAGTTAAGGAGGCAGTTGATTGCTGGAGCTTTACATCTGTTACAGTATTTCTATTGCAAAAAGGAGGAGAGAGGGGGTTGTTGTTACCTTTTCTTACCCCAGCAAATTTTCTCTTAATGGCCTTCATCTCTCTCACAGCCAGCACCAGATAGGGGGGGGATTTAGCTCTTGGTGTCCTTTCCTTCCCTGTTTTTAGAAGGTGAAGCCTAGATTTGGATGAGCTGCTCAGGAGGCACACACCTGGGAAATGGTAGAGGCGTTGACAGAGCTTTGCTGATTTATCCCAGATGGATAAATCATAGCCCTCCCCTGTCCACAGTGCTGCTAATAGCATCTGTCCACAGACAGGCAGATCCTCTTCACAGACAGTGAAGGCAGGCTTGGCAGGAAGGGGAGCTCGGCAGGAAGGTGTTTTGAGCACAGTATATTGCTGAAGTATAAAAATGAGATAGGCTCAAGCTTGGGAAAAGAGGCAAAGCAGTTGGAATTGGTGGTCAAGCTGCCTGCAGGGTGTGCATGGGTCTTCCCAGAGGCCCTCCTGTCCCCTGTGCTCCTGGCATGGGTGGGTGGAAGAGCCTATATATTCTATCAAAGCTGTGTGGTCCTTCAAGTGAGAACAGGAGTAGGAATAGGGAAGAAAAGAGCAGATTTCTAAAGGCAAAGCTGCCAAACAGCATTGCTTATGGGGTAGAGAGCAGTGGAAGTATCCCCCCATTTCCTGGTTGATACATCAAATGATGTAGGAAGATACACAAGATTCCTCTGCTTCTGCATGTAATTAAGCTGCATAATTGCAACTGGAGCAAAGGCTCCAGACAGAGACCAGTTTAACTTTTCCTGGGCCCTGAATAAAACCCAACAGCCAGGTTCATTATTCTCTCTCTGCATTTATTCTGCAGGGGTTTCCTAACGCAAACAAAATCTTTTCCTTGGAGATATTAATCGTCAATCCTGGCTGTTATCTCAGATTGAATACCCTTCTTGTATACAAGATCTGTATCCTGCCCAGGTGCGTTGTGCCCGGGTTTGTCATTAGCTTTCAACAGCAGAACATCACTTGCTCCACAATCAGAGCACTCATCTAACCTTCGAGTGCTGCTCACAGAGGTGTGTGAGCCAGAAGTCCTCTGGGACCTGAGAGAAACCCCATCAGTGTGACCGATCTGTACAGTCAGACGTGCACATGTATCCATTTGAATAACAAAAAAGCGAGCCTGTTTTGCCTTTTTTAACTCTCTGTGCAGCACACCGCTCACCTTGAGTAGAAAATAGATGCTAATAAATGCCAGGCCTTAAAAATGTGAATTATAGCCATTTCACACTCCACGGCAGACTCACACTGGTGAAATGGCTTAATACTTAATTACAATGCTCGTCCTTCTCTCAAGTGCAGATGACATTCCTCAGATAGGTTTCGCAATGACATCTGTGGAAATAAGTTGTGAAACTGATTAGTTATTCATATAATACAGAGTATTGACTGTGCACTGATTAAAAGGATGTGGTGACACCTCTAACATGATGTATCTGTCTAGTAGGTTAGTCTGAGATGGTATTTTTGGAAGGTCTTACAGAAAATGATGAAAGTACCCTTTAGCCTCTCGATGCAGATGTTTATAGAAAATTTACATTTTGATAATGATTAAGGAGGACTGCCATGTTCCAGAGTGACGTACCTTACTGCCTGTGCCCTGGCAGGAATACCTGCAGGCTCCAAGGACTGTTTTTGAGGTGTCAGCTATAATAAGGTCTGCAGGTTATTGACTGACTGCAACCATAAGTGCCCTAAGAGCAGTCATTACACAATTACACAGAAAGGTGGGCAGGCAAACCATTTTGGGGCAGGGGGGTGGGGGTGGGGGGTAAGTGAAACTTGGTCAACATGTTTTCCTTGCAGCAGAGTCTAGCTGATGCTCCTGTTCCACAGGGCAGTCAGGAGATGCTGCACCAGGAATAAGTTGGTGTGCTGCTCTGGGATACAGCACTTGTCATGCTCTGTGAGAGCCTCAAAAACCATTCTTTTATCATAACATTTGTACTTGAGATAGAGCTATTTGTACCAAGGATATTGAGCATAAAATACAGAAGTAAATAGAAAGTTGGCAAGGGAAAAAGTGCCTTACCCACCTATCACTGTGATCCCAATCCTTTTGCAAATACTGTGATGTTTAGGATGTAATCATGTTCAAAATGACTGAATGGCTCAGAAGCAAAGGAGATTTTCCTCTGAACACTGTTCTTATCTTAAAGAAATGAGAGGAATATAATCCACTGAGCACCATGTTTGCTTTTTGGTAGAAAAATATATGGTTTTCTTTAATATTTCTCTCCATCCCTTTATATGTCTCTCCAGCTGTGTATCACATTTCTAAAACCTCAGGTGAAGAGCAAAGCAGGCAAAATAAAAATCTTTACCTTATTCAGCACTTGGTACCTGCTTTTAAGAAGGACTATCTCCCTGCTAAGACTTCACCCTTGAGCCTGGGAGCTGCCTGGCAAACTGAGCTCCACGTTCCTGCCATGCAGAGCCCAGGTCGGGATCCACAGCTGGGCTTTCTCCTGCTGAACTGCAGCAGTTAAAAAGCAGCTTCCTTCAAACCCAGGACTTAACATGGACTTCTCATTAACCCGGTACAAAACACAGAAGGGCAGTTTAGATGCTTTCCTGCCTTTTGCTGGAGGGTTTGGCTGGATCACAGCAATAATACTTATTTGTTAGTTTGAATGTGGTACTTGGAGCTATACAAGTCCACTGTGATTAAAAAGGACATTTTTACAAATACACTAATCATACTTTAGATTGTAGTCAGGAATCAATAGCTGTTGCATAACCTTATTAAAGAGAGGAGAAAAATGTGTTCATAACTACAATGGGATCCCTAATTTTGAAAGCAGTGTTTTGTCTGCTTATTAAGAGAAATCATAAATATTCACTATGCCTACAGAATTTTTATTCTGAATTTGTTTCATGTGGAATAGAGTTGTTTCCTTGGGCCAAACAGGAGTATCTATGTCCTTTCATCATTAATTGATTTTATCTTTTTAATGTGCAGTGGCTTCTGCTGCTGCTCTGCTCCTCTTGTATCCTGCAGTATGGATTTATCCCATGGATTATTGTGGCACCTCTGGGTGTTTTAAATTGTAATAATTTCTGAGCAAGTAGCATTACTAGTTCACACTGAAGGAATGTCACTCCCAGCTCTCAAGTGATGTTTGGCCTCAGCTCTGCATGTGGCTCGTGACAGCCCCGTTCTAGAAATGACTCAGTCAGACCCCTGCACAACCCACAGTTGTCCCCCGGTCTCTACTTCACCTAGAATGATAAGAATATATTCTCAGAGTGTGAGCATTAGCTGTGTGCTGCTCTGCACCTTCTGGGCTCAGCAGTGAGTTGTCTCAGCAGTGCTGGACTGGGGAAGGTCGGTGACCCATCTTGCACCTTGTGCACGCTCGTGTCCCAGGAAGGAGGAAATGGAAATGCAGAAGTTACTTGTGCTGGCAGCACAGGCAGAAGCTGGCAGGTGGTTCCTCTTTCTCGCCTCCATCTTAAGAAAGTTGAGACTTCACTACATCATTTTCAGGTTCTGCTGACACTCTGAAGCTGGCAGTTAGTTCCCTGCTCTGCTTCCCAGCTGAATTGGCATTGGAGTAACTCACTGAAAAATAAAAAAGAAGCATTTTTTTGAGGCCAGACTTGTGAAATCACTGTATTAAAGGTGAAGCATTGCTGGTTTGAATACCAGCCACCATTTCATCCGTCAGCAGAGGTGGATGCTATAAATACATACCCCAGTACATACACACAGCTTTGCTGGCAAGTAAAATAATGCCCTGTTTCACTTCAGCTGTGCAAGGACATTGTGTCCTTGGATGGAAGAAAACAAACTTAAAATCATGTATTTCACATGGTGTCATGTGGCTTCAGGGCCATGCAGTAGATGAGGAAGCAGAAATGTGATTTTAACCCAGTAATAGTCAAAAGCAGGTGAGTGGCCTCAAGAAAACCTGAAAAACATGCTAGAAATACAGCTCAGATGTCCAGAGAGGAGGAGCAAATCATCCAGGATGTGGGCAGTGGGTGCAGAAGGAGAGGAGGTTTGCCCTGGATTAGGGTCATGGGAATGGGTGTCAGGATCCTGAGACCCTCCTGGCACTTGTTCCTCCTACTGAAACTCAGCTGCAAGTCTGTGTTTCTCGTGTTGAGTTGACCTTGTTTCATGAATTATCTCCTGCTTTTCAGAAAAGAAAAAGCAAAACACATTCTCTCCCTCTTTGCCTGGTTTCATGTCATTAAGGAAGGCTGTTGGAAGGGTGGCTGAGGACGTGTTATGAAGTGGCACAGGGGAATCAAGCAGGAAAGTAAACTAAAAAACTCCAAACTTAGGCCATCAAGGATCATAAACGAGGTTGTAAAGCAGAGGGGAAATGGCCTCCTGGTGAGTTTGAGAACAGCTGAGAGGGCTGGATAATGAGGAGATGTGCTGCTGTAAGGAGATGTTCCCTGCCAGTGAACTTGGGGAAAATCTGCTTATATTTGATATAATAAGGGCAAAAAGCAAGACACAAAGGGTTTATGCTGCTAGTGCTGAACTGTGCGGCAGTGATAAAAATATGTCATGTCCTGTCCACTTCCTTAAGTATTAGCATTTTAAAAGATAGAGAAAGAAGTAAAGTAAAATGTCAGTTTAGGGTTTTTTTTATTAAGGATTTGCTGTCTTAACTTTAATGAAGGAGTAATAAATATAAATGGATATTAATGGAAGGTTATTAAAGCTGTTCATTTTGATAGAAAATATGCAGTATCTTCTCCTGCAATGCCAGAGGTTAAAGATTATTATTGCTTCCTAAGGTTTCCGAAATTAAATTCTTTCTCTTATGACCCAAAAGGTATGATTGAAAATGTGTGCATGTGAAATAGTTTGTCATAAATTCATATTGCAATAAAAGTCTCTTTATTAAAACAGGATATCTTACAAGAATCAGCTGAGGAACTCTGTCTAAAGAGGGAAGCTTTTTTATAAGCCATTTTGGAAACTCAAATGCTGCCAGGAGGATCACCAGGAAAGCACACAGCAGTTTGGGAAAAGGTTCTGAGCTTGCAGCCAGAAGTTGAAACCCATGGTTCCCTGGGTTAAAAACTAGTTGACTTTAACTGGCTTTTTTTTCTGGTTTATACATTTCTAATTAATTATAAATTACATTTCTGACAGAGCCTTTTAGGGTGCAAAAATTAAGTCCTTCTTAACTGCTGTTTGTTTCTTTCTAAAGCCTCCAAACCTCACACTACCAGATAATCAATTCTTGTTCCCCTGCAGCAGAAGGATCTGTGCTCAAAGCACAGGGGGAAAAGCCAATCCCAACCATGTGGTGCCAGGAGATTTGGGAAATGCATCTCTGCTGCTCTCCAAATCTGAGCCCGAAGGCAAATATCCCACCACAGGCATTGGCTTGATTCACTAATAACTTTTCAAGAACAGAAACTTTGGCCATGTGGGATAACCCATCAAGGTATTGGTGTTACCATTAATTGCTTAATTCTGTAGGCAGTGCTTTGCCTTTACTCCAAGAACGGATCCCATGAAGTCATAGGATAACCATGGCCTTACACAGCACATTGTGTCCCTTGGTCACTACTGTATAACTCACTTCAGCATAGATGGATATTAATGGAAGGTTATTAAAGCTGTTCATTTTGATAGAAAATATGCAGTATCTTCTCCTGCAGTGCCAGAGGTTAAAGATTATTGTCGCTTCCTAAGGTTTCCGAAATTAAATTCTCTCTCTTATGACCTGATTGATGATTGAAAATGTGTGCTTGTAGCCACACTTGTAATCACAATGTATATAACCACACTGGATGTGTTTCTGCAGGATCTGCACATCTGGATACAACCCAGGTCCTGAATTCAGCCCTGGGTTCTGGCAGCTGCCTTAGAATGGGCCTTGGCCCATCTGTGCCCTGTATACTTCCATAAATACTCAGTTTTATCTAAATGGGATCAAACTGATTGTATCAAGAAGGGAGTAATTTGTCATTTACTTAGGCTTAGTAACTCATCCCCACCATCAGTTCATGCCTAATCCTTTGCAAAAGAAAACAACAAAGTCTTACTGAAAACATCAAGGGCAGTACTGCTAAAGAGATGAAAAATGGAACAGTAAACCTCTCCTAGTACTTTCCCGTTCTTTCCTGCTTGGCATGTGACAAATTTATAAAACACCCACTAAATATGTTGATTTTATGGGTTCTCAGTTGAACAGTAGGGCACCATTTAATCTCTCCATCCATTGGCATTGTGCTGAACAGTGAGAGAGGACCAAGCAATGAATTTGTCAGAACGCTTTGCAGAGCTCTGAGATACACAGCATTCAAACAACATCACACCAGGAATCTAAATCTATGAGTCTAGAGGTTACTTACAGATAGAAAAAATAAATCAAGCAATAAAGGATGCCTATAAAAAAAGGATGCTGCCTTTCAAATGAAGACACTTCAGAGTTCATCATAAACCTCTGACATATATTCAGTCACTCTGCTTGCTGTCACAGTCTGAAATATATTTCAAGGTGCCTGCATATTTTATGCTGTAACCTCTAATGAATACATGCACATTTTCAATGATGTTGCATCATACCTTGTGAGCTGATGTGACTTGAAAGGGAATCGCTGTCAGTGGACTGGGAGCTCTGCAGGCAGAGGTGCTCAGATACACATTAAAAGTGTTTCTCTGACTCACACAGTATGTCTAAATGTCCCTGCAATACCAAAGAGAGTGTTGGTTTCATAATCATCTCTTTGAGGAAGATTTCCTCTAGATGGATGCCAGTTCCCCAAGTGAAGCAAAGAACCTTCAGTCTCCTCAGTGTCTGGCTTTCCTAGGCCAGGCTTACAGTAGGTTACAGCCCTGACTGACCTGCCAGTGGGACTGTTCTACAATAAACAATCCTACAGCAAAATAGATGCTTTTTCTGGCTTGAATTTCCAGGGGGAAAAAAAATATTGATATAAACAAAAGCAACATCTCTGGCTGAACTTTTACTTAGAGTGATGAATAGCAAAATTAGCTTTCAAGAGCCAGACTGAAATTTCAGCAGAGCCACCGAATACTTACCTATAATGGTTGTCTTGCTCCTCAAATGGAGATTATGGCTCTCTTGAAAGAACAATTGCAAGACTTTTGTAGGACCAGTACTTAAAACTGACCATCCCTTAATTTTAAGTATCTGTCAGGAATTAATGGTGTGGCACTGATTTATGGAGCTATCCAGGCCACTTCTGCAGAGCTTCTTTCTTTTCAGAGATAAGTATTCTGGGAAGCTGCTAGTATGTGTGTTATCCATCAGGACCCGTCAGCCACTCTCCATATGGTTTGCTGCAGTCAGAAAAAATGCAAAATTATTCTTAAAAGTGTCATTTTCTGCAGTTCAAGAAGTGCATTTTCTGAAACAAGAGATTAACAGTGAAGCAGAGCAGGCAATAATTATTATTAGTCTGTATTTCCAAAAGTAACTGAAGACATTTGAGTACCTGAGAGATTATTTGACTTTTCAGAGTAGAATGGTCCATACTGTATAAATATCAGGGGGTCACAAGCTGGTCATTTTTAAACAGAATGTTGGACAATTCTGGCATTTTCTACTTGATTAGAAAAAGAAAAATAGAGGAACCAAACTTAGAAAAAATAAAACAGCTGATGCTTTAAGTGCTTGTGGTCGCTATAAGAATGTGCAGACTTTGCAAATCTGACTCAACTACTTGAAAAATGATGGGATCTACTTTCAGTGAAAGGCTGAGGCATGGGGAAGAGTTATCCCATGAGAACAGTACAGTGTCTCCCTGTGGCATGCCACTAAAATTCTCATAAAAGACCATGTAATCTTGGCTTCAAGATATGTCAACATTACCCTGCTTTTTTAACAGACCTATGCAAATATGCATAAGTTCTGTATGTAGTAAGGGAGAAGTCATGCCTTGAATTTGTTCTTTTATGGGCTTATCTGCCTTCTTTTGATGCCATAGTCTGAAGAGTTTTATTTATGTTAATTGGAGACTTTGGAGAGTGTACAAAGTGTATGAATGGGTAGATTCAGTGGATGGTAGAAGAGCTATTTTCCATTCCAAACCTGAATTACTGATGGAGATGGTGAAGCTGTTGTGTTTTTGAGGGTTATAACTTTGAGTGTTCTATTGGCAATGCTGGATTTGACCATGTGTAAATTCCATTCTCCTGGGATGTGGGAGGCCCTGATTACTGGGGGGTTAATGAAGCTCTGTGTGACTGGGCAGGCAGAGCACCCACCACACCGTGCTATTGAGCAAGTCACTCAGAAACACTGTGGTAGCTTTGCCATTAGCACAGCCCAGCTTTTCCTGCAGTACTCTCTGCTAATATAAATATTCCTGAGCTGCTATTATATATATATTCATCTATTATATATACTCAGGCCACCAGCATGTGTCTCTATGTTTTCCCTGAAATGCTATTATTTTTTATACCAAAATAGGAGAGTTTAGAGAATTATTTGAATTCTATTTCTGTATTCACAGCAGAGAGAACAGTGAGAGCAAGAGCTGGATGTTAGAGTACTCAGGACAAGCTGCATTCCTCTCCCTGAGTCCATTCACCAGGTCCTTACCCCTTTGGAGTGGGATACCAAAGGTGTCCCATTTCCACACCATGCCCTGTGAGACCACTTGGTGCACAACACAGAGCAGTATAGAAATAAACACACCTGGCTTTGGCACTGAAGGGGGACATCCCAGGTAATGGGCAGCTTTGCTTGGGATGATTTACCCTCCCACCTTGAGTGTTGCTCCAGGTAGAAACATTCCCCATGAATCAGCTGTGCAGGTCTGACTGAACTCAAGGGCTGGCGCTCTGTTCTTCAGCAGTAAGTGTTCACAGCACAAGTGTGACAGGCCCCAGTAGTAGCTTTGACATCTCCAGCAGCAGAAAGGACTGGTAAAATTGCCTCAGAAGAGCTCACAGTCTCACTTGCCAAGCCTAGTGCCTAAAGTGTAGCCTAGTTCGCTCTCTCAGTGGAAAGCAAATAGAAAAATCATTTTCGCAGTGCCCAGCAATGTTTGTCTTCCAGGTTGGCTGGCCTGCAGTGACATTAGTGTCCCCAGAGCTTCTGAACTTAATCATTTCCAGTTGCTGCTTGCCTGCTTGAAGCGGACCTAGTCCACCCTCCACTGTGTTCCTCCTGCCAGTCACTATGGGAACAGCAATCAAAGCTCATATTTATGGCTCTGTAGATGTCTGAGGTCACGGAGCACAAGTCTAGAGGGAACAATTAAAACAGACCTGTCCAGTTATATCTCTTTAAGCTCTCTCCACATTACACCTCTAACTAGAGCAGTAAAGTTAAAGCAGCATGACTGGCAGGATGTAGCTGCTTTATAGAAGATATCCTTTAGAGAGATAAAGATACTCAGGATGCTGTGGAAGTGTACTAGGAGTGAAGTCGGCATCGCCAGATAAAACCTGCCCCCAGGTTTGACTCCTCGTTCCAGCTGGCAGAGCTGTGCCCTGCCAGAGCCAGCCATGCCCAGCAGCCTTGGGCAGAAATTCTCACTGAAGGAGCCCATCTCTCTGCAGGCTGCAGGAAGGCAGCTCCTGCCTCACCCACCATGGATGCTGCTGGGATGAAGTTGTTTGAACTCTTTTGAAGTGGCAGAGTATGTTTATTCTGGTTTGGGGAGTTGTGTGGTTTTGGTGGTTTTGCCCTGGGTGCTCCTTTACTGTCATCCCTTATCCACTAAAAATTGCAAATGTGCATTTGTAGGGTAACAGCAAGTGTTGTTTATACCTGGTGACTTACTCTTATAGCAGAAAACAGGAGAGAAAAAGAAGACTGCAGGAATAATTGAAATGAGATGGAGGGAAGAGCTGCAGCGAACCTAATATCTGAGGAACAGAGAAGTAATTCCTTGGCAATTTCCAGGTTTTGTAAGAGGCAGCTGTCTCTTCCTGTTTAATCCAGGGTCATGTTCTGTTGAGGGACCTATGTGATGGGATTCATGATCCCATTGTCCATGTTTTATTGAGTCTAGGGATGAAAGAGGTTCCTTCCCTTGAGTGTTAATGTGGATTGTTAAATAGGAATGAAAATGATTTAGGCCAGAAGATACAGCAGCAGATACCACGAGAAGGTGAGAGAGAGTTACCTCCTTTACATTCAATGGGCACAGAAAGATGCAACACTAGAATTTTAGAAACAGGCCAGCAGGCATGTAAATATCTTTACAAACTCCAGGCTTTTTTAATGGTCTTTTTATATTAAAGATAGTTCCATTCAATTCACAGCTAATGGGCTTTGGGTAACCAGGGTATGTTTGGCTAATATTTTCTTGCATAGGCTTAGTTCTGAAATGCTATGGATGGAACAAGTTCTTGCAGTGGATAATGCTGTGTAGACAAAGCTGTGTCCCAAGTAAACAAGAAAAGACAAAAGGAGAGCAGGCACCACGTGCTGAAATGAGCTCTCTGGTGGTGTGCTTTGGGGCAGGGGCTGAGGCAGGAGAAAACCCAGATGGACTCCCAGGCCACTGCCTCTCCACCACCTCTAAATTGCATTGAAATACAAATACTGACTGCCACAAAACATTGGGATGCTGGAATGGGGCATGGGCATGGGAACAGCAGCTCCAAAAATACTGAAGTTTCCATTTTGAAGCTTTGGTCTGGCAGGATTAAACAGTTTCCTGGCAAGTTGATGTACAGCCGTGGGTTGGGGTTTGGGTTCTTCACTCTTCCTGTTTGGATCTAACTTGAAAAGTTGCATTTTGATATCTGGACAACCTTAAAGTCTGATTGTGAAAAATGAAAGAAAACACTGGAAACATCCATATCATCAGTGCTGGAAAAGGGGAATGGGAAGTAACCGACTTCACGTGGCCCTCCCTGCTGAGGAAATTTCTCTGAAGGAAATTTTCTACTGTATCTCTCTGTTACAGATATGCAGATTTTCTGAGCTCTATATGGTAGGCTTGATATTCAGTGTCAAAACAAGAGATCTGTTAGGCTGACTCATTCCCGTGTTTTATCCCAGCAGTGGCACTGGGTAACGTTGGCAAGTGGGGGGTGGTACTGGTTGAACTGGAACGTCCAGTGTTGAATGTGGCTCCTCAGCCTGGTGTGTGGGCATGACTCAGATGGTCTCATTTCCTTGGGGCCACAAAGTGAGGACTGGATTCATTGTTCTGGAACTGGAATTAACCACTCCTGGCTGCTGGGACACAGAGGTGTTACAGGGAATGCTGAGATTGGTGTTCTCTGTACTGGGGGGTGACAGGCCAGCCTTGGCACGCAGCACTTCTCTGCTGTGGGGAGCAGGTGACATTTGCAAACCTGGCAGACTGGCAGCTTTGAATGGTAGAAATCAGGACATCTCACATGCTTTGCTTCAAAGAACAGAAACACACCAGTATTTCAAAGAGCAGGGAAGACACATACCCTTAACTCCCTCCCTTCCCAGCTCGATGGTGTCTTTGGTTACTGACACAGAGGAAGGCCATGGTAGTAATTTTGACCTGAAAGGTTTTAGAAGTGGTGGCCACCTATAGCAAATTGTCCAGATTCTATGTGCACTGGAGAAACCTAAACAGAGTTAAATTCTTGCCTGTTTTATTTTTCCTCCTGTTACCTACCAAGCAGACAATGAATAGTGTTACTCACTGCTGAGACCACAAGGGTGCAGGCAATTCAGAAAAAGCTAGAAAGTCTAGGGGAAAAGACATACCTTGCAGCTTTGCCTTTATCACTTTGCTGTGTTGGGGAGAATTACTCCTCCTGGGCTGTGTTGAGCCATCCCCTCCACTGCTACACTGCAGTGAACCCAGGGACCACTGAGTGCACTCACCCGTGGTCACAAAGGCTGTTCATCCTGTGGCTGGAATTTCAATTCAGCCATAAGACCAGTTCTTCTACCTGCCTGCCTTTTTAAAATCAAAATAAAATAGGGTAAAATGAAATGAAAATCCCAGACAAAAAAAAACCTGTTTCTAGGAAGGAGTTATGCCACTGAGTGGTACAGCGGTGTTTCTGACATCAGTTCTTTTTTTTTAATCCGTTTCATTTCACCTCCATTTGACCTCTTACATTAGTAACTAGAATTGTCTCTTTCTTATCTGCTGAAGAGACATATAAGGGGGGTTATTACAGTCAAAACTCAGACTTGCCCAAGGAAAGATGGAAGGAACTTCGTGGAAGTCAAGAAATGTTGAACATATTCTCACTTTGCTGTGGCTTGGCCCAAGGAGCAGGAGAGCAGATTTCTGTACCTTAAAATAAACAAGGTCAACCACCTACAGCACAGATGCCAGCAACAGCATCAGGGCACATATCAAATAGCATAAGGAGAGACAATGAAGGAATCAGAGCTTCTTGAGACACAAACCTGTGAGCAACAGGGTTTCCTAGCTCCCAGTTCTCACCAGGTGAAGCAGGACAGGCATGTTCCTCCCCTAAGTAAAGGTGAGTTTATACCAAAAGGGTCATGTCTCAGTATGTGCTGAACTGTCAACACCAGGTTCAGTCTCTCTTGTAGTTAAGGAAAATACCATCTAGCATATCTCTCTTGAAAGATTGCCAAACCTTACCTTAAAGTGCATGTTTTACTCAGGAGTGATTATATGCAAAAGATAAACAGAAAACAGTTTTGGTTTTAGATGAAGATATACTGATGCTAAGAATTTGAAAATATCCTATTCCCTGAATTAAAGTAGTCCCTTTGGAGACATCTCTATACTCTCTTTTTCAGCAAGTTGGGCTTTTTTTTTCCCTGATCTGTTTCTCTCTCTCTGCTCCTTTCCTCTCTCCACCCACCCACACAATTCCTTTATTTTCTTCTCTGCACCATTTCCCAACCTATTTTCTTTTGCATATTTGAAAGCAAGAAATTAGTTGAATATCTCAAATGGCTGTAAGGTTTTCAGTACTACACTATCAAAGAGCTTTGAGTCTGACTTCTTCAAATACTCCTCCTCCCTCCTATTGCCCTTCCAGACTCCTCTGTGCTGATAAAGTACAAGGAGGAGCACTGGGCCCCTCTCACAGTCTCTGTCCTTGGTGGCCTGACCAGTCCTTGGCTTTGTCTTAGTGTTACTCCAAAAGCGAGGCAGTGAACAAATGGTCTGCAGGGTGAAACACATCCCTAACTCTGAGCAGGAGCCAGCACATTTGAAAAGATGGTGCAGTATTGTTGCATGATAATGGGCTGGATTCGAGGAGTTTGGATCCTTTCTGTGACCTTACACATGCAGACGTACAACCATATTGCCGGTGAAAATTGTGACTGTGAAAGGGGCCACAACTTCGGCATATACATCCCTCTACATTTACAATTTACGCATATTTACTGTTTCTTAAAGTGTACTGGGGACAGAAAATGGTACATCTTCTGCATAAAAATGGAAAATAACTGCAAACCTGTTATATACTCTGTATAGCTCTGATCAGAGGGGGAAAAATGACTACAGATTTGTGGTTGACAGGCTTCAGAAAAGGTTCAACAGAGTGTGAAAATTGACATTTAGCAAATAACAATTCAGCCTTCATTTTTTGTGAAGTTGCTTGAAATAAACGGCAGGTTTTAAGCAAAATGTTTGGTCAGTTGTTATATTGGATGTTGCTTGTCTCATTACTGCAGTTAATTAAAAGGGGGGACAATAAGTCAAAGCCAGAGTCAATAAGTTTGTTAATAAAGATTTAATTTGGTGGAATCATTATAAATTGACTGTACAATGAATGGATGTGCCACAGGAATGTGAGTGTCTGAAGGTCTATAAATGGGTTTTCAGAAATAGCCATCAGGTTGTAGCCAATTTGTCATGCTAAATAAGCTCTTCAAATCCACTTAGGCAAGTGTGTACATGTTTCCAAAGGGTATCACCACTGAGTATATGATGCATACAGATACACCTTTTTTTCCAAAGCAGGTTTTTAATTCTACCATTTCAAATCCTTTTCAGCTTTGTTATCTCTATATTTCTCATTGTAAGTGATTTACTGTTAACTGCAGTCTTTTCAGAAGGAATAGAATAAATCACAGGAGAAGAGAAAGAGTAAATCATCACAGTGCTGTAAGCTGAACCTGTGAGCTATCCACGTGAGATTTTAATCCACCTGACCCTTTTCCTTTATGGCTGACCAAAGAGCAGGTAAAAATCCCATGACAGACAAACTTCAAAAAGAATTTTAGAATGAAATTCTAGACCAACATTTCTTCTCTTCATCAAGCAGTTATGATGCAGAAGACTGCATGCAAAGTACTGATGATAATGACTGCAATATTTGGATAGCACTGCACCCCCTGCCATTAATCCTCTCATTCGAGTACGCTGGGTTATCAGAGGAAAGTGATTTCTCTGTCAGTGATGACATGCTGGTCTTCTCCTCAGGATTATTTAACACCCTGGAAAACAGAAGAATAAGATAAAAAAATTACATCATTCTGCCTTCTTCCAAAGTAGAGCAGTAGATCAAACCATGAAAGTAGTGGAGAGTTGGTCCAAATTGACCCAGTGGTCAGGCACTGACTGCACATGACATCCCAAAGTAGAGCACCACGTAATGTCTAAGTTAATAAATACTATATGGATTAATCCAGCAAGTTTAAGCTGACTCAAGTATCCATCTTTACACCGGGATTTTTTAGGCCAACACGGGTGGTTTTTGTCCTCCTGACACCACCCAGAAGCCAGTATAAACTTCAGGAAAAAGCCAATTTAAGCCTGAACTGTTCCCTCCAGGACAGCATTGCTTTCTCTGCTCCAGTGGCTCAGGGTTGCCTGAGATTTGGTGGCCCTACAGACCTCCCTTGGGCTGTGTTCTTCTCCTCCATGTTCATGATGACAGCACTTTGTTAGCAAATGGTGTCAGTGGCCCCGAGGAAGAGCCGCAACACTTGATTTCTATTTCTTCTTCTCCTCCCTGGCACGGTGACAGTGCACAAGATAATACCCAATCTTAGCAGCCTCTCCTGTAATTCTGCTTGAAAGGGTTTCTTCCAATTTATGCCTTTTAATTAGAAGCTTTCAACCTATAATTAGAAACTTACACCAGCCCAACCTTTGTTTCTTAAAAAATGCGTTTGTGGTTTAGGCAATTATGGTAACATGAAAAGTAATTATTTGCCACTGCATGAGACATGAACATGGTCATTAATGCACCCAACAGGAGGAGGATTTTATTTTGTTTCTATTTATTTTAATTTAATGCAATAAGTTGCATAGCGCAATACATCAGACAAGCAAAAGAATATGTGGTTTAGGTGGTAGATCAGGCCTGTCTTACTCCAAGTCTGTTTGCCATACTAGGAGTGTAGGGAAGCTGTGGTCAGTGGGATTAGAGGCAGAACCACACTGCAGCCCCAAGCTCTCTGGTTAGCCATGAAGGAATTTCCAGACCATTACTTAAGCAGTTTTGACCCAGACTATGTAACTTGTGACAAGAGACATTTAGTGGTGAGGTTTTCGTAATAAAATTAATTACTGGCTCCTAATGCCAGCCAGTGTCATCAACAGCAGCACTATGCCTTAGCTGGAGCTCAGCCTGTTCTGTGATAATGTTATTTACTGTCCTACTTCTGACCATGCCAAGAGAGGGGGCATCTATCCTTGGCTTTCCTCCAGCCAGAGCTTACTCTATATCTATATAGTGTCTCATATGGCTGTTTACTGTCAGAGATCATCCTGGAATGGTTTGGTTTAGAAGGGAAATTAAGGCTGAAAGATGGAGCACTGCAGGATGGAGGTAATCCCATGGCCAGTTCACTGCTCAGGTGTGTCAGGCACAGTAGGGTTTCAGAGCAAGACCAATCTACTCACAATCCTCCAGGTCTGAGGAGAGTGAAGTTACAGTCATCTCTACACTTGAAATAGGAGTAATTCTTTTAGTATCCCTGAATCCCTTCCCTGGGCACTTAAACACATTACCTTCTTTAACCACATGTGTATTTGCCACACATCGTGTTCAGCTATCTCCCAATTTCTATGATAATTTCCTTCCTTGATTTATAAGCAACAGATTTTTTAATTATCCAGATGATTTTAATTTTCTCAGCCATACCTCCTCTTCGTTAAACATTAATCTTGTACCTTTTTCTTAGACAGTCTCTGCCCTTCATTAGTTCTCCAGTTCATAATGAAACTAGATCTCAGTAGTATTACACAGTCATTTTTCTCCCTAGATTAATTTGATATCTTTTGTTTGATCTCAAACAAACATTTAGGACAACTTTACCAAATTACCTTGTGTTCAGCAATTCCCAGGCTGTAGCATGGTAGGCAATCAATTGTATTTTGACTTTCCTGTGCTTTCCTAGTTTTTGTGCTTTTTAGTGCTCTGAGTAAGCTCAGCTAGTGCAGAGGGTGCTGGAAGTCTACAATGGGATTTGCAGTGTGGTGGTCTTCTGATATGTTTGATCTTCTCCTCTTGCTGAAGAATGGCATTTTTTTGGAGGTAAAATGAGAGCTGGTTCCCACCTGCTTGGTACTACAAGTTGGTACCATACCTACAAACTCCTCTGGTTCCTCATGTATCTAGACCGTCCCAAGGGTAATTCATATTACTTTCTCAATTCCTTTTTAACCTTCTCTTGACTCATCTTTGTATAAAATCTCCTCAGCATCTGTGCTGCCCAAATATAGAGAAGAAAACTCGATGCACCCCTTGCCATTTGAACCAGACTTATCTCCAGCTCAATTAGAAAACTGTAATTTCCAATAAAGCATCATTAGACCTCTGCACCTGCTAGCTATCTGACAGATTTAACTGGATTTTATTTAGGAATTAACCATCATTTGTGGATGGTAGCTGAAAGAATTTTCATTCATTGTTCACATTGGGAATTACATGAGGCTTTCAACCCCCAGACACAACAAATTGTTTCAGAGCACGGCTGCACTGGAATTGTCGCTTATTAGATTTGCAGAATAAACACTGGAAACTGAATGGTGATAGGGTCAAACTAACCAGTATTTACAGCAATAGGCAGGATGTACAATTGGATGACATGATAATAATATATTCTTGTTTACTTCTGTAATTAATGTTCCTAAAAAAAATACCCTGGAAAGCTTCCATAAACAAGATTTATTTCTGTTGATTGAGACTGTAATCAGATGTCCCTATTCAAACAGTAATTGGTGTGCTTCATTAACATGTAATTGAAAACAAGATTTATGTCAATGCTAAGCAATAAATAACAGGGATACATATTTTCTTATTAGTGATGGTCTCTTCTGTAAGCTCTCAGAATACTTACTGCTTTTTTTATTGTGCCATTTAGATCATATTTTCTCAAAATCATGGTGTCATGAAAAAAGACATAGAGCATTTTAACCTCTCATTCTGATGTACCAAGGCCAACTCCATTTTTTTCTCTTTCCTGTTTTACAATAGACTCGCTGTTCTTGCCATATTTTAGTCTATGTTGTTCTCATGAGATGGCAGTACCAGTAGGAAGAAAATCTAGTGATGAAGGGCAGAGCTCAGAACAGAGCCTTTTGCTCTTTGGGAGATGACAAGACTGCTTGAACTTATGTTCACCTGAGGTTTCTACCAGGGTAGTCCAGGCTCAGCCTGTTGTTCCTCCTCCCAAAGTTTTTTCTGTTCCAATACAAGCACAGGTAAGACAAATTTAAAAAAATTTAAAAAAAAAAAAAAAAAGTGTTTAAAAGCATTCCAGAAATAGAAACTAAGCTTGCTTCCTTTGCAATTCAGTAAAACCTAATTAACTTACAGTTAATAGTGAGAAAAGCATTGTGGGTTTTTTCTTACAAGTAGATATATATAAGATAACACACAAATAATGAAGTCAGAAGTGTAAGTCACTGCGAGTGGCTGATCCCATTGATTTCATTGAAACAAGGGAGTTAAATCTGAAAACAAATTTCTGCCCGAGATACTGGTTCATTACCAGCAAATTGATGGAGCTCCATGTTTACTTGCCAGCGTAATTTGCCAGTTGTATGAGATATAAGCAGGCACAGTGGTAACATTGGTTAATTTTATGCTCAACGTGAATCTTATAGCTGGTCAGATGGATACCATAAGAAATAATTAGAGTCATTAGATGTAATGGGCTACAGCTGCAGTAATACATGCTCTATTCTCAGTCCAGAGGTTTCTAAGCAAAATTAAATTAGCTCCTGTTACCACACTGTTGCATCATATGCTCCTCACCTCCTGAGTGTAGATTTCTCTATCCATTTCCATACTGCAAGCAATGTTTGTGCCCCACACAGAAAAATCCCCCACTGGGGTCAAGAAATTCTGAGCACATTAACTGCTTTTACATGTTGAAGATCTCCCTCCTCTACTGCCTTTGGTACAGTTTGCAAGTCCAGTTTGCATCGAAGCTGGACCTGGGCAAATTTTTACCCCTAAAGTATTTGCAATACATTTTACTTGTTAATGAAATTATGTCCACTTTACTGGAAGCACATCAGCAGCCCCCAGCTGCCTTTAGATCTTTAATACCCTTTTTTCTCCACAAATTCAAAAGGCTCTTTGTAACAGTAAGGAAAATGCTGCATTATCCTGGAGGGGATGAGGGGAGGGACAAAAAGGAAATAGATCCCATGGTATTGGAGTGATTAATGTGACTGTTTATGATGAAGGAAATGAAAACTAGAAATCTGGGTAAGTAATGGTCTTTCCAAGTGAATAACTTCCACTGGAACCGCAATACAAACTCATATGCTGATCTCCTTTAAATTACTGCTTAAGTTTCCAAAGCAAAGCAGGGATGACACTGAAAATTTTTCTCCCTTGTGGATTCCCAGGAGCACAGATTTTCCAGCAATAGCAGGAGAGCGGTTCATTGCGAGATGCACACATGCCATCACCTCTCTTTAAAATGTGAGATGCTTTGGTGATAGGTTTGAGTGGAAGGGCTTCAGAGGCATGTGTAGCACTGTCCATCAAGCCTGGTGAGCTGGAGCAAGGCTTCCCCTGCATACATCATCCCCCACACTGACATGCAGGCCGAGTGTGCTCAGTGGGAAGAACAGGACCAAAGTATTTTTCATGAAGATATGAGCCTAATATTGCAGATTTGGAAAGATCAGTTATCCACCTGCCAGCCATCTCTATCTCTGGCAATGGTACTTCCCTGGCCTCAGTTATTACAGTACATAACTGCTTCACAAGCAATAATATATTTATCTTCTCATCCTCCCTATGGAGTCGAAAAGTGCCATTACCTCTGTTGCAGAACTAAGAGCTGAGATTAAGGGTCAGATTTGTTGTAGCATTTAGGTGCTCAGTGAGATTTTCAAGAGTACTTAATACCCATTGTAATAATTGGAACCTGGGAACTTTGATAGTTCTGAAAACCCTGTTACTTGTGTCTTTTCATTTAAAAGTTTGGACTTTAGTGACACCCCAGAATCCATAGGAGTGATTCCTATGTTGTGAGTAGTCACCCAGACAGTAGAATGTCTGTTCATCCATCTACTTGGAGACTGTAGGTGGGACATGAGAAATTTTATGGCAGTAGCTTATCTCAGTCCTGAATTCCACAACCTGTAACAAGCTGTGGATAGCAGTGCCCAGATCTGTGAGAGAGGTCAAAATCCAGTCCTGCAAATACTGAAGCAAAAATAAGCAGCACCCATGGTCAATAAAAAGGGCTTATGTGCCAATTGCTGGGATGGAAAATTCAAGAGCAGGAGCAAATAATGAAACAATCTATATTCATGCAGCCACCTTTCCAGCCTACTGCTCTAAGTATGGGCTTACACCTAACTGGGAGATGGGAATCCTACTAAAAGCTCCAGAGGATCACACTGGAAAACAAATGTTGATTTTGAACAAATTATCTGTTCATCGCTAAATCATTTTCTTTCATTATTAGTCTCCAAATTGGTTCTGCTCTGGAAGGCAGAATTAGGCTTAAAAGCAAAGTGTGTCTTAAACACTTGCTTCAAATGAAAGTATTCAGTAAACATCACTCAAAGCCCCAGAGCATAACCTCCTCAACTGCTTTCTCTGGCTTTGCATAGATTTTGAAGCTCCTGGTTTGGGGACAGGTGTTTCAGAGATTCATTTGGGATATCAGAAAATAATCAAATTAAATTCCTTACAATCATATGCCCCTCAAATGCCAAGGAAACACATTTTTAAGACCTTTCTATCCTCCTTTACAGTAGCATAAATTGGCACAAAAGTCCCATGCAAACAGATGGACTTACACCAGTATCAAACATGGAGGAGAGAGAAGAGTCAGGCTCCAAACAAGTAGGCATGTGGGCTGCAGCCCAAATTTTTCATTATTTTAAGAGCTGCACTTTGCTGTTACAGTACTTGCACTCACTTCCGTAGTTTTATGGTTCTAAAAAATTCCTTGAGCTTCAAAATTGTATTTTTAGTATTAAAGGCTTGTGCTTGGGCTGATTCAGTATGTCAGCAAGATTGCAGCTGTCTGAGCTAGAGATTTAAGATGATGGAGTAGGGGTCAGCTCAGCAAGGTGGGTGATGGAGCAGCAGCAAAGACCCAGAGTTGTTGTGTATTTGTCCCATGTGAGGAGGGGCTTGAGAGGGTCCTTTGTGCCTCCATGAGCCAAGAAGCCCTGCACGGATTAGAATGTGTCTAAAATCAGTGGGCTTTCATCAGTGCTGTTATTCTGCCTGTGGGTTTTCATCGTGTGGAGGAGGGAGAAGGACTCTGTCACTTTGTTAGATGTGACAAGAGGATAAAACTTTGGGACGATGTTATCTCGTACACTCCATATCTTTGGTGGCTTATTCAAAGAACACGTTTAACTCAGTTTGATGTTTGTGGGATCTGTGTACATAAGGAAAGAGAGGCAAGAAGGTCCTCTATTGATCCTCCCCCACCATGGGAAGACATTCACCCATTTCCAGTAAAGGTGTAGGACTGGGAGGCTGTTCCAGTACAAGCAGGACTTGAGTGCTGCTGATGCTGCTGCTGCTGCTGCTGCAAAGGAACATGTTTTTACTGTCTGGCCTGAACACTGTTTTGCACTCACAAGATTTATTTCTCAGTTGGAAGAAGAGCTACAAGATTAACACATGAACAAATACTTTGAGACAGCCAGGACATCAAAGAAATTGGAAAGTCACTAAAATGTTGGAGAGCTGAAGAGTCACCTGGCCGTGTTCTTAGGAATAAGAACATCTTATCCTCAGATTAGCTCGGCTGTCTTGGGGTTTGGACACATCCTCTGGTGAATTTAGCTACAGTGACTCAAGACATAACTGGCCCCAGCTCTCTGCTGCTCCTCCTGAGGATCCTGCTGTGGAGCAGAGGTGGCAGGAGGGAATATGTGCCTGCCTCCCAGCCACTGCAGCACAGATCTGGGGGCTTAGTGCAAGCAGATGGTCCTTCATTTTTCAGGGTAAACACCAGTCTATGAGGTGTCTCTCTGTTAAGGGTGAGAGCATACTGTGTTCCTGGGCAGAAATCTCCAGGGAAAATGTGGGTCAGACAGTGTGTTAAGCCACCCTAACAAAAGCCACCAGAATTCATGTGTCAGAGCCCTACAGCTGCACTCTGTGACCTTTTACCATGAGGAAATTCTAACTGATATTGGAAAGGCAGCTATTGCAATTGGGAGGTCAGGGGGAAACGTATCACAGGTGGCACTATTTAATGGCAATCATTCTTTGCAAGCTTTTTCTCTTCCATGCAATCTGCAATTCAAAGAGGTGGGGAAAAAAGTAACAACAGTTTTAACCTTGGGTTCCTCATACAGGAACTAGGCAAGGGGTGATACCAGTGGAAGGTTTATGTAAAATGTAGCTTCCTTGCAGAGAACAAAAAGCAGCTGAGCAGAGGCTGATAACCATGAGACCACGCTCGTTCCTTAAGCTGTATATGCCTCAGTTGTTCCCTCAAATTTAGATTTAGTTAAATCAGACAGGAAATCATGCAGGAGTTTGGGGGTCTTGAGGAAAGGTGTTCAAAAAGCAGCAATATGAAAACAACAAAAAGAGGGAAAGTCATAACTTGAGAAGTGCCACACAGAGAGAGCTGTGTGCCTTTGCTTTATTGAGCTGCTGGCTGCAATAAATACAGCTGAATTCCCTCAGTCTCCCGTAATGTTGTCTCAGTACCAGCAGGAGTCCGTTTAAGAATACACTTACTTGCACAAGTTATTATATATAGGAAGAGCAGAGAAACAGCTGATTCAAGCAAACCCTGAGAGCTGCCCTAGTGAACTGGAGGTGGTGGTCAGTGCTGACAGCCCAAAGCAGGCAAAGCAGAGGAGCTTCTGTTCCTGCTTCACCTGAGGGGATCACAGTCTGTGATGGTACAGTAAATAAATGGTGATAAAATCAACTAAGAGGCTATTCCCAAAGAGGGAGAATTGTTTTTTTATTATTTTCAATACAGAAAGTAATGAGACTGTATTACAAAGAAGAGAAGAGACAGGTATAAAGCAAGACCTAACAATGGATAATCAACAAGGAAGACTGAACCTTGTACTTCTGCATCTTACAGCATTAACCCCAATTGCCTGGAGTAAAAGGCTTGGCTGTGTTACAGTGCTCTAACAGGGTTGTCAGATCCCTGTGCAGTGTATCCACGGCTAGGAGGAGCTGAAGCACTGCAGAGCACATGGTCATGAGCCTAGGACTAGAGACCACAAAGTTTGGGGTCTTCAGCCTGGTTGTTTTCATCTATTTCCCTGTGTCTTTAAACCCTTTCAAATCTCACATTACAGGAAGTTAGGAGAACTAATTTATTCCTTCTTGAACAGTTGTTTGAGGAAGAGAAGCACTTGCACTCTCTGTGTAGACAGCTGCAGATTTTTAGTTAGAAATCTCCAGCAGAAATAAGAGCAAGCTGGTCATGGGGGCAGCTTTATTGCACCTTGTGTCTTGACCCAGCAGAGAAAAGCTGACATAAAACATTAGTAGGTCAGATTTGTGCTGTGTTTTACCTCACTGTGCATGAATTCTTTCCTCTGACTAAAGCAGGCATGGGTCTGACCATCAGTAGGTCCTGAGGTGCAATGCAGGGCAGCAGTCGGGTTCTGCCAGGCAGCAGCCTGAGACTGAGCACGAATGTCCAACCCACCGGGCTCTGTAACCCCTCTGTGTTCCAGGCTGGAGTCTCCCACACGCGCGCTGGTGATGGAGGCTCCGAAAGGCATCGAGATCAACGCCGAGGCCGGCAGCTTGAAAGCCACGTGCAGGACAGAGCTCAGGCTGGAATCCAAAGATGGAGAGGTAAGCAAAGCACATCCCGCCCTGCAGCAAAACCAGGCCAAGCCACAGATCTCCTGCGTGTCTGTAGCCTCCAAGGTTACCAAGCCGCTGTGTTTGAAGTGCAGGTGTGAAGGCTCAGGTGCAGCAGGCTTTCCTAACTTCATTTCTGCTGTGATTGAACACATCACATGCAAATGAGACTCACTCTGTGGCAAGGGCTGATTCATTATTTTTAAAGTGCGTGGATAATAGCATCTGTTGTTCCAGCAGATTTATGCAGCTGTAAAATACACAGTGCTCCTAAATTCTTTGTTTCCTTGTCACTTTAAAATGAGATTTACTTTGCCAACGTAATTAAATCTTTTATCATACATTTTTCTATAAGAAGAGCTTAATTCACCAGTATTGATCTGAAAAGCTTTTGTAGTAGATGTTTCATTTTGGAAAGAAAGGACACATTAGGAAACACAGGTTGTTACATTGGGGAAAATTCCAAAGGGGAAATGTTCACCTCATGTTGTTTTATATGGAGAAATTCAGATCTGTTGCAGCATTTCAGTTATTTTTAACACACACAAAAGTGTTAGACATACATAAATGTAAAGTATACATAGAAGTCAGTGCTGTGAACCTGCAAGCATAACTGGCAATGGGATCACAGTGACAGAACTCCTGGTGGAGGAGCAGGGGTCGTTGGAGGTGAACCATACACACCCACCACCTTGCAGTGGGGATTACCCCAACCTCGGGCTGGGGAACCCAAATGTGGAGGTGCCCTGGGAAGCCACAAGCCAAGGACACACAGTGGGTAGATTAGCAGAAACAAACTGGAGGTTGCAGGTGACTCATGGTAAAGGCAGATAATGTGCTTACTCAGTTTTATATCAGACTTCCCCATCTTAATACACTTGCCTACCCATTTTTTGTAGCAGCTGAGTTGACTGAAGGAAGCTTCTTTAAACACAGCATCAAAAATAACAGCTCTCTGCTAATTCTCTCTCTTTTTTTCTCTCTCTCTCCCCCCCCCACCTCCGGCTTCAGATAACGTTGAATTCTGCAAAAATCAAACTACCTAACTTGCCTCAAGGATCTTCCTCTTCTGCAGGGTCCAGGCAAAAAATCTACGAGCTCTGTGTGTGTCCCAATGGGAGGTTATTCCTGTCTCAGGCAGGCAGTAGCTCGACCTGCCAGATAAATACAAGCGTCTGCCTTTGAGAGACAATTTGCAGTGGGGCATCGCAGGCAGCACAAAAGCCAGTTCTGGTCTCACAGATCTCAGCTGCCAACTATTTTTACTAGAACACAGAAAGCCTATCAAAGACTTTTTTTGTGTGTGCGCGCGCGTGTGTGTGAATATATATATAAAAATATATATATAAAATATATATATATATCCTCTGTGTAAAATGATGTTTCAGTACAAGGAATCCCAGGGTGACCCTGTTACATTTGTGTAGCATTTCTCTTTCCCCCACCAAAATTTACTGGTACAATCTGCCGAATTGGATCTGATGCTCCCCTGGACCCTTCTGTAGTAATGCAGTGTCATGATCACCCCTCGTTTTTGATCATGTTCTCAGAGCAATGGGATTGCTGGCTGGTCAAGACCCTGGAACCCATGTAGACCCACCAACATACGAGGGAAGAGAAGCATCTCTGATTATTTTTGCACCATTAAATCAGTGGCATGGAAAAAAAAATAAATTAAAAACCAAACAACGAAATAGCCAGATGTGCTGTACTGATCACCTGCAGTCATCCAAGATATCTGAGGTTAAATTACACTCATTAATTATCACCCAAAGCATGGCTTCCTGTTGGTAGAGGTGGATGCACTTGGCCAGTAGGAAAGTCCAGATCTTGCTGGAATAATCCATGTGATTTTCTGAAGAGGTTCAACACTTGCCTGTGCATGGCCAAGGATGTCTTGTGCTACTCAGATGGCACGCATCAGCTCAAACACTGACCTAAAGTTCATCCTTGTGCTAACAAAACTGCTGTTATATTTAGTTACTGGAAGAAAAAAAATTGTGAAAGTTGGACTACATAGAAAAATCCTGAACCTCCTCATTTAACAGGTGTCCTGGATGACCCTACACACGCTCCATTAGCACCTTCAATTCTGAACACATCTGGCGCAAAGGTGTGAAGATTTAAGATTTGGACAGTGCCTAAATACCTATAGAAATAGAAAAAGTTACCTATCCTGCCCTTAGAAACTGAGAAAATTATACAAATTAGGTGTATAATGTAGATGCTATGCCAGAATTTTTTCCATCTTTCTTTTCGGGATACACAGTCCAAGGCCACTTAGATTTGGTGGAGACTGCAAATATCAGAGATGTTGACAATGAAACAGACTTCTTTAAAGAATTTATAAAGATTTTGATAAAGCCAGATGACTAGAAATCAAGGGCTCTGGATGCTGTTTCCTCTAGAATTTGAACCCCAAAACTGTGAATATTTCCGTGTTTGCATTTTTCCATATTTTAAAGTCTAGGAGTCACTTACAGGCAGGATAAAACATGAAATTTGAACTGGTAACGTTCTTTCCACTGTTCAAATTTCAGAAAATAATAAGAGCCCAGATCATTGAATTCTGACCCATAATTGCATCGACAAGCATGTAAAAATCTTTGAAAAACAAATATACTAATTATGGCAAGGAGTTTCCAAGTCGCAGTAAATCTCACGAGGACAGCTAGGTTTCTAAGACACTGAGATGCTTTTGAAATATTACCTCATGTGCAAATAAGACAGATCTGTGTCCATCCCTAGTGATATCTAACCAAAGCTGGTGTTCTTCAAGCGATCTTCAGCATAAAATGCAGCTGACAGAAATCTTCAGAATTAATTTAGCCCATTCCTTTTTTACAGCTTTTCACGTATTTTCTTGTGGTCTGGAGAGTACCAGGGTTTTATTTATTTATTATTTTTTAAAGAACAATTCTGGCTTAATCCAAAACTGATTGGACCCAAAGAGAAGATTTCTATGGAGTTTAGATTAGATATGTTGCTGCCTAAGAAAGCAGCACTCCCATAAAATTTACTCCCAATAGAGGATTGAATAATTTACTTTTATTTTAGTAACGCTTCCCAGTGAATTAATGAATTCAAACTATTTGTTAATGAATGATTCCTGTAATTATTTTGTCTTGAGTCAACATTTGAATGCAAAGGGTCACCCAGGATAACAATTGTATTGGGACACAGGACTATACCATCTCTGTTCAAAGAGGGGAATTGTGCCTATGCCTTAAGTCAATGCACTCAGCAAGGAGAAGCACATCATATTTATCTTGTTATTAAAACTAGTTTATTTGGGGGGGAGGGACAGGAGGGTGTCTTGGGAACTGGTTGTGCAACTTAAAACAGATATTGATGAAATACATTAAGATTGTAGGGGCACCTAGAACGATACAGACTTTTTTTTTTTTTTTTTTTTTACCATGTTAAATATAGCAAAATACTGTGTATGTTACCTCTGGGACCATGACTGAAGTCCCATTCATAGTCCTACATTTACTGTAGAATATTTTTCCCTGTTTCATTCATTACTGGTCACAAACCTCATGGCAAGCATGGCCCAATTCATAAACAAATCCTTTGTAAGCAGTTGTGAAGGCATGTGCTGCAGGAAGAGTTCCCTGTCCAGAAAAAAAGTGGCATTAACTTTCCCATCCCTGAAGGTGTTGATGCTGGTGAGGAAGGCAGGGCTGAGCACAGGGACTGACCCAGCAGGGATGCTGCATCCTGATTTCTGTGCTCCATTCCAGAGGCACTGCTGGCTCAGTCCTCATCTCCATGCACCCCTTGGCTGCTCTGATGAGGATTTCCATCCCAACAAATTAATTTTGAGTGACTGGTTTTCTCAGCTGGGGCTGTTGGATGAGGTTATCACTTTCTTGTATCACAAAGGACATGAGGCTGCTAAGGACACTCAGCCATCTATTGTGGTATGAATTTCTGCTGGGGAGTTGTTAGGAAAAAACCTGAACATCGATGCCATCACTGCAGATGCTTCTCTGAGGTGAACAAAGGGTACCTTAATTATGTCTACTCAAAG
This sequence comes from Myiozetetes cayanensis, assembly GCF_022539395.1. Classification (NCBI taxonomy): domain Eukaryota; kingdom Metazoa; phylum Chordata; class Aves; order Passeriformes; family Tyrannidae; genus Myiozetetes; species Myiozetetes cayanensis. The sequence goes on along the minus strand of NW_026087378.1, from coordinate 9,010,902 downwards.
GAATTCCAGTTGTCTCAATATATTTTAAAATCATGTTTCCATCTTAAAAAACGTAAGATTATATTTTGCATTGAAAGATGAGGAGTTGTTGATAGAAAGATTGAACCCCTGTAGAGACTTGTAGATCATTTGAACCCTCATTGAATTAGTGAATCATTTGAGTTTTAAGACTGTGGTTTGGGTGATGCTGCCTGTGCTTGGGTTGGCCACATGATTAGTCCCTACTGTTCAGTGAGTGGCAAACTCAAATACAGGTTGGGCAGAGGATGCATCAAGAGCAGCCCTGAGGAGAAGGACTTGGGTTCTTGGTTGACAAGAAGCTCAACATGACCTGCAATGTGCAGTCACAGCCCAGAAAGCCAACTGTGTCCTGGGCTGCATCAAAAGGAGTTAGACCAGCAGGTCAATGGAGGGGATTCTCAGCTCTTGTTTGAGCCCACCTGGAGTGCTGTGCCCAGCTCTGGGCCCCCAACATGAGAAGGACATGGACCTACTGGAGAGAGTCCAGAGGAGGCTGTAAAGATGCTCAGAGGGCTGAAGCATCTCTGCTGAGGAGACAGGCTGAGAGATCTGAGGGTGTTCAGCCTGGAGAAGATCTTGGAGCTCTTTTCAGTGTCTAAAGGGTCTACAAGAGAGCTGGAGAGGGACTTTTTAAAGGGCAGGGAGTAATAGGACAAGGAGGCTTCAAACTGACAGAGGACAGGTTTAGATTAAATGTCAGGAAGGAATTTTTTATTGTGAGAGTGCGGAAGCCCTGGCACAGGTTGCCCAGATAAGCTGTGGATGCCCCATTCCTGGAAGTGTCCAAGGCCAGGTTGGATGGGTCTTGCAGCAACTGGTCTAGTGGAAAGTGTCCCTGCCCATGGCAGGGGCTTGGAATGAGACGATCTTTAAGGTCCTTTCCAGTCCAAACCATTCTGTGACTCTGTGGAACCAGAGCAAACAGGACTATGTGTCTCAGATCCCAGGGGAAAAAACAAGCATTTTGTTTAAAAAGCAGCACTTAAACACATCCAGCTATCTCACACTCCACAGTTTGTTGTTGAGGGCTGTTGTGGAGTGACTGACTCACCTGCTGGACAAGGCAAATGCACGAGAGTCCCTTTTCCTCCTGCCTTGCCCAGAAATCCCTCACAGTTGCTGTACCTGTGTGGTTTGGTTTTTCCCTGAATCCATTTAAATCAGAGCTTCCCTGGCTGGAATTTAATCCGTATGCTCTACCTACCACTGATAAGATGCCAAAACCAAACAAGGGTTTGTTGTTTCATTGTGAATGAGGCCTGCAGTTTAGTTCAATTGAGCATTTGCTATTCGGGAAAGGGGTTTGTCTCAAAATTTGTTTAATTTTACTTCTCAATGCTAAAGCAAGGCTGGATGTGAATTTGTTTCTGCTGAGATCAGGGGAAGAGATGTCAATGACTTCATGGCCTGAGCTGGGACAGGAGCTGGGTAGGTGACAACTGAGGGCACTGAGGGCAGTGGGAACACTGCCAGCCCTTGGGGCTGCTGCAGGTTCAAACCAAAGCCTGCATTGCAGCTGTGAGCACTAAAACCCCATCGAAATGCTAATCAGGGGACTGTGACACTAATGTCAATGTACCTTAGGCAACCATGCAGTATTCATAAATGCATTTATGTATTGTAGCTCTTAAATTCATAGGACTTCAGGACCTTGTCCAATTTGCTGTAAATGTGACACTTTATGTAAAGGGTCAGAAGAATGACAGTGAGTACTGACCCATGACTGGTACCTTATCCATATGTAGTGTGTGACCATTCTGCTGTCATAGCTGAGTTAGGATGGTTCTTCTAAAGCAAAAAGACTTGCTATTAGCAAAAGCAGAGGTCCTAATAATGACAATACATCTGTGTCCATTCTCCAAGTTTCTTTGTGGGTTTTTTAATGGTTGTTGGTTTGTTTGGGTGTTTTATGCTTTTTGAGGTGTGTTACCCAGTAGTCAGTGAAATGGGTGGCTAAAGAGTACAAAGAACTGTTAATAGTAAAGGAAGTCATCAAAAGGGGAAGCCAGTAACTACCACAATATGTGTAAGGCCTCTCCTAAGTATTCATTTTTAGAAAACTACGTATGTGGAAGAGTGATTTGTATTTGGTTATCTAAGTCATGTGCTGTCAAACAGCTGCATTTTAAGAGGGTTCCTTTTTCTCCTTTTTTAAATTGCACAAACAAAAAAGTTGAGGGCATAAGACTAAAAATACCATCTGCAATATACAATATGGCAAAATGATGGTGAAATAGAATACCCTCCCTAGAAATTGCTCCAAGGTTAAAGAGAGATTCCAGTGGGACTTGGGGAGATGTCAGGTTAGTTCACATCATACTTAATTTGCAAATACAAATGCTTTTAATGAAAGTTAGCTTTTGTAGGCATAAGATGGAGGCACATGTGCACACAAATACACACACACTCATATACACTTGTTTACAACAAAAGCCAATTTTCTTTATATATGTTGGCTTTAAGTTTTCATATTGCAAAAGAGAGTAAACAAAGACCAAAGATTTCAAGAAATCCATTCCTCTCTGGTTACCCTCACACCTGAAATGCATTAACTTTAATGGTGCTTTTTTTTTGAACTGGGCAGGAGAAATACAGGTGTATCATAAAGCTACATTTGAGAGAGTAAAGTGGCAGGAAGGCTCTAACTTGGTTAATGGGGAGAGGAGGAAATAATGTGAAAAATCTTGAAATGTGTGCAGAGGACAAGGTTATCTGAAATTTGAAATGTGAAGAAATAGCCCAGAACCAAAAGACATCATCCTGGGCTGAAAGTATAAATAAACTGAGTAAATGGTGCTGGCTGTTCACTTACCTCCACTTGAGCATTAGCAGATCAGGAGCTCCAGTGGCTGCTCAGTGAAGAAGAGTAGAAGAGTAACTGCTGTAATGATTTCATTTTAGAAGTACATACAGTAAAAACAAAATTAAAAAAAAAGTCAGAGGCTGTAGTCTTTTTTTATGGCTGACATTTTAAATTTTGAAATGTCATCATCCAGAATTCAACCCCAGCAAGTACAGGGTGTGTTCCTGCCAAGCTTTGCCAAGCCCTGCTTTGGTGCTTTTTGAACGTGAAAATACCAGCCTTTTTATTGCCCTGGCTGTAGAGGAGCATGATCCTGGCAAGAGTTGCCTTTTAACCTTTTTCCCTCAGTTCTGAAATTGCTGTGTAATGTTTGGGTAGCTGGTGTCCTGCTGCATCTGCATCTGTGTGCAGTGACCAGCCCCCAAATCCGCATCGTGTCACATCTCAGTCCCACAGAACCCCACAACCTGTGTGTAGCAGTGGCACTGTGGTGAAATTCGGGACTTTCAGGTCAATTCTGTGTGGCACTTGCTGTTTTCACAGCTCAAGTAGCCAAGTTTATGACTGTGAGTGGAGCAAGGTTAAAAACACTGATGTGGTGCTGATGTTATTCAACTAAGAGTGGGGTAAATTAAACAAGGTAGGAGTGAAAGGGAAGAAATGGTGAGACATCACCCTAATCACAGTAATGCAGCCAACTTCTCTGTCTCTTTGCACTATTATACTTTAAATTAATAACATCCACTTTACTAAATACAGTAGCGATTATGCTTGAGCTTTCATGGTGCACAGTGGAATTACTGTCACTGAAACCACTTACAGCTTGGGCTGTTCAAGATTGCTGGGGTGTTGTTTCTGTCCGCAATAACCACAGTGGCTTGGGGCTTGGATGGAAATTAATGTAAATAGCTTGTATTTAGAAAGCTTTTAAGTCTGCTGTGGTTGAGAAGCCCTCAGTTATGCACATACAGCCCTGAGGGTTTATCATTTCATCCTCTCCTGTCCTGCCACTTGAATTGTATTGTGCCCTTGTGAAAAGCAACACACTGTATAAAGAATACTGGAAAAGCTGCAGGATTTTTATCCAAAATGAGAAGAAAATATAATCTTGGTGCACCACTGAGATTTCCCATCCAAGTCACTTTAAGCTAGAGGTGCAAGTCCCTTAAAAATTAATTTGCTGCAAGTGTAATTCCTGTGGGAAAGTTAGCACTGGTGTCGCTCCCAGGGAATGTCTCACCTTATTGCAGCTGGAAGCCAGGGGATGGCTGGGATTTTCTGCCACCATTCAGTAGGGATGGGCTGCCTGTTCAGAGGAAGCCAGATTTCTGTTGAGGCAAATCCTCTCCATTGATTGAGCTTTTGTTAGCTTTTAAGTGGTATCAATACATAGGAAGGATACGTCCACTGTGATGCGACATGTAGTTGTATGTTTGCCTCACATTTAGTTGGTTAAAACTTCCTGCCAGGGAGATAAAATATCAGAAGGAGAAATTTGTGTCAAAATGTTGCATTTACATTGTGCTACCAAATGCTTCAAATAAAAACATGCCACTTTAGTTAAACAGTCTTTTCTTCTGAGATTAAAAAGGACTCCTTGGAGTCTCTCATCAGGTCCTACCCAAATGGAAAGTCTTACCATTTCTAACATATTTGCCATTATAGGAACAATTCCATTGCAAAGCACAGGCCATGTGCATCTTTTCATGTAACAGGAATTTTAAATTGCATTGTACTCTCACATTTTTTCCCCATTCAAAGGCTTAAATGCCAATAGGAGATAAAGCACTCCGAAACCTGCTACTGCTAAATGCATTATCGCTTTCTAAAGCAATGTAGTTTCCTTGGTCTTTTAAAAATTTCCTCATAATGGAGTCCTTGAAATATCTTGAGGCAGGCTCACGCTGGAGAGCAAAAGAATAATTATTTGTGGGTGGTGCTATTTTTGTTGAAGCTTGGATTGAAAAAAATGTTGCTATCAGAGTTTCTCCCACACTTACTTACTGCAAACACCACCATCCCCCAACACCATGGCTAGATCTCTCTAGGGTGGCTGCCTTAGAGCAGGGAGTTACCTCCTACACTAAACCACAGCCTGATAATTTTGTCTTCATCTAGGTCTTCCTCTGGGCTTGTGCACTTGATTTTAGTGCTGTCATGGACGTAACAGATAATAAAACACTTCGTCAGTTTTAGTGATTTTAGAGATGATACAAATGATGTGTGTCTGCAGTCTGAGGGGTATAAATAACACTGGTATTTGTTGGGTGCTGTTCTAACAAGCCTTTGGCCACCTTGAGAGCAGTAACTCCTGAAGGTGCAGCCAAGTAGCTCTTAAAACCACCTCTGCTTTGTCCCTTAATACCTGTACAGCATCCAAGGGGATGCCATGGGGATGGTTCCCAGTACTCTGCCTTCACTCAGAAAGCCTGCAAGGTGGGGGAGTCTCCTGCGTGGCTTTGCCCTTTCACTTCTGTCTCATCCCTTTGGCAGCTCCTCTGTGCTAGAAATGGCAGCAAGGCATGATGCCTGCCTTGGGGGGACTGGTCTGGAGCAGTGTGACAGGGCCATTCACAGCATGGCAGTTTGGCTCTGCAGATGGTGTAAACCAGGGTTTGGCTCCATTTGACTCCCTGGTAGCCTACACTGCCCAAGGGTTGGACCTAAGGGTTTAGCACCTTTTGAGAGATCATAAAAAAGAGTATGGCTGCTCTGCCTAACCTACTGCCTGGGTGCTCCTGGTGGCAGCGTGGGACACAGGTGCCTCTGGGATTTCCTTATCTCATGGGTGCAGATAAAGAGCTGTGGGAAATCTTGCCACCACTGCCAGCTCAAGATGCTGGCTGACAATGGAGGCATGGTCACCCAGCTTCCTTCCAGCCACCACTATGAACCATGCAGGGTTTCAGCTGGTGATTTGCTGGATCATGTGTGAAGCAGAAGGTCTCTCTGGGCAAGCACTGAGGGTCTGCCGGTCCTGCTGGCAATAGGGAAAGGTTGCAGTGGTTGCAGAGTGGCTTCCACAGGGCAGGAGCTGCTGGAGAAATTCACTTTCTTGTCCCTTTTCGTGGGTTGTCAGAGCAAGGACAGAAGTTAGGATGAACAAATCCTGCCCTTGCTCAGCCAAGTAAGAAACCTCATAAAGGGCAGATCTGAGCAGTTATTGTCCCCTGTGTTTATTGGAGATGGGCTAAGTTGACAGCATTCACACCTGGATTCTTCTCTAGGTCAGAGCTTTTCCTGAGCTGTGACCCAGGTCTTGGTCTGGATCTTCACTGTGCAGTAGTTTGGGAGCAGGGAAGGGATTGACGTGCTGGATCTGATTCAGATCCATTTAGGTTTTGATTTAGGGCTTCCTTTTTTTTGCCCACTCCTTGTTTGAATTAGTTTCCTTGTGAGCAAATGCCAATAGAGTTTTCAATATTCATCCAAAAAATGCTTCATGTAGGTAGAGCCAACAGAGGAACAACATTCAGTGTGAGTTGAAGCCAACCCCTGTTCATCTACTGCAGTAGCATAAAAGGCATGACCCATAAGCTATAGCAGTTTTCATCCGTGATGGTAAAACACTTTGTCTGACCTCTACTCTGAAAACCACCAATGACCTTGATCATGTAAACAGGACAAAATGAATTTAAAGTCTTATCACAGTTCTCATTAAGAAATCTGGATTTGTTTGGCTTTTTTCTTTTTAATTTATGTATGTGTGTGATTGTGTGGGAAAATATAAAGCTGTTTTGTATCAAATAACATCAATCCTTGCACACTCTATGCAAAATTTTGTAAGCATTGCAATAATGCTATGAATTACACAAGGAACTATTTTAACTTTATTACACTTTCTGTATAAAAAAAAAAGTTTGTATTTAAATGATTTCAACTGCAATCTTGTAAAATATATTAATAAAATAATGATTGTTAAGAAGGAAAGAGATGTTGAGGGGTTTTTTGTTTGTTTGTTTGAGTGTGGCAGACATGAGTTAGACCTCAGACTTCCATGTGTCTGTAGGATATGGATAGGATCTGTTCTGTATATCTGTAGGATACACCAGACTGGATCACAATAGCAATCCATTTCACAGGATCAGGTAACTGGATATTCATGCCAGAAATGCTTTAGTGGATGGAATGAGAATCTCTCTGAATGGCTGTCTGAGGAAAACCTGTCAACAACAGAACAAAAGATCTTGCCTTTGGGGGAAGTTGAGTCTTGCTTAGTTTTGTAGAAATTGTCCTGGCATTAGAGACTCACAGCCCAGATGCTGCAGGCTCTGAGGTCCTACCTGAGCATCATAAACCTCTCAAAGAGCATCATTTTCTGGTGGAAGGGATCTGGTGCTGCTTGTGCCCCAAACCAGCAGGAACTCAAGGTTTTCCAGCCTAGAAGGCACCAGAGTGCAGTGCACCCACCTGGGAACGAGCCCCCACCTGTACACGGAGTCGGGAGCAGGAGCTCAAGTCTGCCTGCAAAAAAATAATAATCAAATTAAAAATAATAATTTACAAAAAAATCTAGTGGTCTGGGCAAACTCTCGGAAAGCCTCTTGGAAAACCTCTGGCTGCTTTAACGATCCATCAGTTTTATTTTAATTGGCCAACTAATCAGCTGCTCATGGGTGACTCTGCACATGCCAGGCCATCGCTTCTGAGGGCATTTTGCAGGAACTGGGTTTAAAATCTGAATTTGTTCACCCTGGATTTTGTCAGTAAATGAGAGCATTGATTGAGGCTCATTATCTGAACAAATAGCAAGAATTCAATCCTGCTGAAAAGATGTGCATGCCTTCCGAGCACACAGAGAGAACGAGCCCAGTCCTTGCTGCTGGGACACGGCCAGAATCCAGGCTGTAGGAATACTTGTTTACCAGTTTGCAGGGCCTACAAATAAGTTCCCTCAGTACCGTTGGGTGGACATGCAGAGTCTTTTTGTTGCTCACTGGGTTTTGGACTGTTTGCACTTTATAAAAAAGACATCTTTCAGCTGAACATCAGCTGCAGTTCTTGGCCTGAATTTGGAATTTCTAGTAAACTGACAATGAAATAATTCATGAATTAACCCCCATTAAGAAGCGTGTTGGCAGGAACTTCCCTGCATCCACATGAGTTGCAGCTCTGTGTAGCTGCATGGGCAGCACCAGCACTGCCATGGCAGCCCCTGCCCAGGTCCTTCCCCAGCACAAGAACACTCTTCATCTCCTGCCTCTGAATGTGATGGGATTTCAGCAGTGACTAGTTCTGTGACAGCCTGAACAGGAAAATGCTTGCAGTGCCCCCATGCTGGAAATGCTAAATGTGGTACTCACTATTTTAAAAGCCTGGGAATATGTAGTTTAAAAAAGAAAAAAAATTGTCTTTCAAAATCAACTCCTGGGAGAATTATCAAAATGTAATTTCTTCCCTTTCACTTTTTAAGAAGTAATTCCCAATTTTTTCTTACTTTCCTTTCTGCCCTGCCAGGTAATTGTTTCTTTTTTTTCATCCTAAATAGAAAATAGGAAAGATGAACCAAGCAAAAGAAGAATTACCAAGAAAAGAATCACTAAGATAAAATGAGTCCATTTCATACTCTGTAAAATAAAAACAACTTCAACAGTTTAAAATTTTATGTGCACCTGTGTTTTCATATTTTTCATCTGAGTCCAGTACAGACAAGTTGCTGCTGCTGAAGCTCAGTTGTTAAATCAGGGTGATCATTTTTATTTTTACGAACAGTGGCCAGAAATCAGTGAGAAGTCTGTTTTTAACAGTTTTTCTCCAGTGCTATGACCTTGATTCTTCTCTCCTTAAGCTGAACAGAAAAATCCTCCTCAATTTAGTGATGAAGATTCAGACCTAAATAGCTCCAGTGCCAAATGTATCCCAGAGGAAAATTATATGGCCTCATTTAATAGAGAAAAAGCAAGAAGTCAGGCCAGCAGCTAGAACTTGGCACTTTTCTGCAGTCATTTTAGGATAAAAAGCAGAGAGTAAGTAGTCTTTAAATATTTGATTCACACTATCAGGCTATTGTAATATACATTACTGATATGATCTGCACTTATTAAAATTGGGGTTTGTGAATAGCCCTTCACATAACAGCTCTGCTTCAGGCCATCACACAACCAGGCCTGTGTATCATCAGCTCTGGTATTTTCCCTTTCACACCTACATGGGCATTTTTTTTTAGCCTATTTCTAGGCTTTGCTTTCAGTCTCATAAGCAGCACAGCAACGCAGGCAGAAAGCACCCACTGCCTCCTCGCTGAGGAATGCACGTGAGCACCTGCTTTGCTCCATTCAGTGGTTGCATGCAGGGAGTGGGAAGGCACAAAACACCTCTGATAATGCCTGGAGTAACCTCCTTTGGCTTGTTTTCTATTCCCCTCACCATAGCACACAGCTTCTGCCCACGCTCCCCCTTGGAGCCCCCATTCCCACCTCTCCCTCCCCCACACTGCCTTGACTCAGCAGTGCTGGGTTGGTGGTTGGGACTCAGTTTCAGAGGTCTTTTCCTACCTTAATCATTCGATGACAGCCCTATTCCCGTGCCACCCCCTGACTCAGACTGTGAAACATAACCCAGAAGTACACAGGGGACAGTAAGAGCACAGTGCTGCTCAGTAATTCAGCACCTTTTCAGACAAAAAATATACCCTCAACTCTACTTGAATTCAGCAGCTGAGAGCTCCAAGCCAGCCAAAGGATGCTGAACACAACTGAGATGGGATTTTACTCTCTGAACATGGGTCTTGCATTCTGCTTTGCCAGACTGGGGAGACAAGAAAATCAACAAAGATAAGACAAAAAACAAACAAAGCCCTTTTATATATTTTACATATTTATACAGCATTTAATGTTCTTTAAGGAACAAATCAAACAGGTCCCAGAGCTAAAATAAGCAATGTTAAAGCTGCCACTGGTTCTGGAGAGGACCATGTTTACTGTAATACCCACTCAAAAACATAACCTGCCTTTGCAAACCTGGGTGATGAGAAACTTCTCATTGCTTTCCAGTATCACCCAATTTAGGAATAATAAATGATTGGGAAGTGTGACAGTGTGTGAATGTGTGTGTGAATGTGTGTGTGTGTGTGTGTGTGTGTGTGTCTCCTACAGGAAGAAACACATTTCTAAATAACGTGTTAGTTTTGTGTCAGTTGTAACAACTCCCAAAAGCATTTGGGTATTACAGTATTACGATCTCAAAAGAGTTTTTGCAGCACAATAATCCTGAACGATAATAACTAAATTTGAAAATAACCGTTATCTGCTAGAAAGGCATTAAAACATCTATAGTGGAACCATCAGGCTGTAAACGCTGTGGAAGCTACACACACAGACACACACGTGATTAACACAGAAAAAAAGAAAGGAGAAAAGCACTTCCAAGAAAACCCACAACCTACCACCTACACGATGAACTTTTAAGCACAGAGTGCAACGTCCAATGAATTATTTATGAATTAATTTCCAATGAACAGTTTAGCAGTCAAAGGAAACACAAACAGGCAGCGCAGCCCTGCCTGGGGTGATGGCAGGGGACACAGGAGTGCTTTTCCTGTGGCAAGAAGACATTTAGCAGTGTGCATGATGAGTTGCACACTAATAAAGTTTGAGACAAGAATTCAATTGCTCGCAAGCGCCAAACTGGTGCACTAATGTCCCAGCACAGCCTGTGACCCCACTTGCACACTGCAGTGGCACATGCCATCGCTCAGGCAGTGCTGGGTCACGGGCAATTTGTCCCTACCACACTGGTTTCCTGCTAACCTAAAATACAAGTGCAGTCAGCTGCTGCTTAAGGCTAATGATGGAACAACGAAATCAGGATATAAAGGCCACATCCTGCTTTTAAATTAATTTTTTATAGCCAGGCTGTAAAACGGGCTGTCCCTGCCTAGTGCTGGAATGGGCTCTGCACTGAGGGCTCCACACCAGCAGTGGCCTTTAGAGTGGCATTAAATTAATGCCTTTGTGGGTCTTTTTTCTTCTCCTGTGCTGAGATCCCTCATTTGTCTGCGGCTGCAGCCAAGCCGCAGTCCTGCTGCTGGGCATGTGCTGTGTGCCAGGTTCTTAGGCTAACACACTGCTGTGCACCTTCTCTCTGTAACACAAACATGGATCATTGGCACAAACAAACGTGGGTGGATTCCTGAATTGCATTCAGTTGCTCCTGAGGCAGGGGAGGTGTTGGAGCTAATAGGAGAACAGAAGTAGGAGAGGCTTGGGACAATCCAAAAGCAGAGTAGACAGGTTAGCCTGTTCTGAGCTTGCTGCAGCTCCTGTGGCATTGCCAGGCACAAGCTGTGCTGGGTCACAGTTACTTGTGCAAATAGAGCAGCAGGCACTTCTCAGCACAGCTCCTGGCTGCTGCAGTTTGAAGAGCTTAAAAAGCTTTTTTTTTTTTTTTTTTTTCAATAATTTCCAAAGCCACACCAGAGTCCTGCCTGGTTCCAGGAGAGGGGCTGAGATTGCTGCTCTCCTTAAAGCATGTCCTGTTGAGCATGGTTTAGCTCTCTTCCTACACTGACTTTGATAATAGTCACTTTTCTAAGTTACATGAATCTCAGGGTAGCTTAACCCGAGGGCTGTGCCCCCTTCCAGAAGCACAGTGTGGCAGTGCACAGTCCTGCCAGCCAGGTGGGGAATGGGGCTTTTTTGGCATTGCCATGACAGAAACCCTGTGTCCAGGCAGCCAGTTTTTCTGTGGGAAGAGCAGCATCACATTCCCTGGTAAGTCTGACTCACACTTGTGTAGGCTCTGCCTGATCAGGTGAAGGGGTGATATCTCAAGTGAGAAGCTGCCCTTTGCCCTGTCTTCCACCAGCAGGACTGAAGACAAAAGCAAAAAGATGCTATGAGAGTTTAAAGAAGTTGACATCATCTGAGCTTAGGAACCATGTGAACCATTTAAGACACCTTCACAGTTCAGACTCTGCTCAGAATTTGCCTGTTGGGAGGGTGGTCAGTGTTTCCCTCACAAAGTGAGCAGACCAGGCAGAGTAGCCAAGAACAGCAGAGTCATGAAATTATTTTCCTGAGTTTTGCATTTTTCTTTCTTTCCCCTATTGACTTCTGGACCCAAAGCCTTTTCCACATTCATTAAATCAAACACTGAGGGGGAAAAGACTGATAAGCACAGTGTGCCAAAAAAGAAACATGGTTGTTTGCATTTTGCAGAACAAGGACACTGCACATAGAACTTGTATCACAAAGAAGTAGGAGCATGGTGAGCCGATGGAAGCTTGTGGGGCCCACAGGTCCCAGAGGTGAGAGGTTGGTAGACACAGGTACCAGCTTCCTGCAGTGACTGATGGATCTTGTCACTTTTTTCCCTCTCACACATGAAGATATTTGTAGCACCTAACAAGTGTCTGTCTGGGGTTTGGGGGATGTCATTTATTACTGACGTAAGAGCTGCCTCTGTTAGCCATGACATTTTAAGACATACTCACTGCCATACCTCTTTCTTTCTTCAAGAAGATGATGGAAGAGAGCAAAAATGACAGCAGAATATTGAAAGCTCTCCAACTCTAGAGAAAGTTCAAGAAATTCCTACTGAAATCAGTAGGTGTTCTGTCAACATATAGATTTTCACTCACATTTTTAAGAGAGAGAACAGCCAGCTTAAAATGAAAGGGCCAAAGTTTGGCATGATATGAATGACAGTTTGGATCCAAAGTCATCCAAACCGTAGGCCGATTTAGCTCAGGAGAGTTGATGTGGGCTAATCCCTTCCTGAGAAATACAAGGCTAAAACAGCCACCAGGGCCAAAAGAGGAAGGCTAAAAATAAATTAATTAATTAATAATAACAATAAGTATCATCACCATCTGAGAGCTACTGCCCTCAGAATAATATTTTCATTCCTGCTTTGTATGAGAACTGCCAGAAGGACTTTAAGATAAGCCTTAGAAGGTGCAGGAATGGAGATGTCAGGCAATTCAGGGTAAACAATTCAATAAATTACAGTGAGTTATTTGCAATTAAAAAACATTTATAAGCTGATAAATTCCATTAACATTGCATGGCCTATATAAAGTGACCTCTAATTGCATACTAAAGAAGGACCTGTCTTTTTATGTTTTCATCTCGCCACATAAAAAATAATTAGGCGAAGAGCACATTGCCCAGACCAGCCCAGCAGGCAGCAGGCTGAGAGCCTCATGCACATCTTCCAGCCTTTGGGCTGCAGCAGAAACCTGGATGCAACAGGAAAAAATGCAGCATGCCTGGGACTGCTGGGAAACCGAGTTCCTCCTTCAGATGCAGAGCTGATCTGATGCTGCAATGGCTTTGGTGTCATGTGCATACCTTTGTCTGACCTGACCACAATAACTCACTCAATTTATGAGAGCAGTCAGGACTTCAGGATATTGTTATTTTAGTGTCAACATCTACACCCGAACAAAAACATTAAACACCATGATGATAATACCTAGGCTGCAAATCCAGAAACATTCTGGCAAATCTAGAAGGAATTGCCCTTTGGTCAAATCTAGAAGAGAGTACACTCCCTGGAGGATATCATGATGGAGTGACACTGGAACTGTCCTGGCTTATTTGGGTTTGCTCTATGCAGAGATTAAGTCACATGTAATGGTCTTGTAAAACACTCAGTTGGTCGCACTTAGATAAATGGCCAATTCTAAATGATCCTTGCTGAACTGCAAAATCTAGCAGGCAGCGATTTCTCACCTTGGAATTTTCTACACCGCTCAAGATTTCTCACTCTTGGAATTAATCATATCCATGAGAAATTAAACACGGTGCGCTGGTCTAGTGGCAATTTCTCTGGCTTCCCTCAACCCCAGGAGCCAAGTGGAGTCTCCTGGAGTAGTTTGCCGACAGTGGAAAAGACTTAACAGCTGACAGTTTTCACTAAAAAAACCACATGCCAAACTGGGATGAAGTTTAACACAGTCCCTTGCTTACACAAAGTGCACAGAAACTCAGGAACACAGCACAGGAAAGACAGTCGTCCTCCACCCAAACACCAGCAGACAGACCTCTTGCTCAGCACAGGTCAGGCTGTGATTCAGGCACGTACATCCTCTCGGCACGGCCTTGCCCAGGCAGCAGCACCCCTGGGCTGGCTCATCCCTGCCCTGCCCTCTTCCTCCCTGTGAGTGATGAAAACTCGAAGCCAGGGTGGGGAACTACAAGTCTTTAAATAAACCAACAGATCAACTAACAGGCACCAGAAGCTTGTTGTGACAAGAAAAAGGTCTGTCTGCATTGGACTGCTAACAACTAGCTTTAACTTGCATTTTCCAGGGAACACCATTTCAGTCTAAGCCTCTTAGGAACCTGATGACTTCAGCAAAACTCCCTTCAAACGGGAAGGCTTAAGCAAAAAGATGGCTGAAAGAACAGTGATGAATTCGTATTTCCCGGTCCAGAAATGCCAAGGATAGGACTGATTTCAGTGGGAACATCCACAAACCTGAGGAGAGGCAGATGCTTCTGCAGCGGCCACTGGCAGGCTGGCAGGTGGCTCCCTCTCAGGGGATGGGTTTTCTGTTCATCAGCAGGAGACAGATTTGGAGGTGAATTTTAAACATGCTGCACAGAGAGGAATTCCTGGAGGGATTAAAGCTTTTCCTTTTTTTGGCCCTGGAGCTGCTGTTCAGGGCTTCACCCAGTTTTCAGATAGAAGGTTGTTCTGCTTCGAGTGAGAATTTGAAAGTGTCAGAAGAAAAAGAAGGGCCCTTCAGCCATGCCAGTTATTTTACGGGCAAGGTATGTTGGAGGAGTCAGGGTTGCATATGGAAGTCAGAGATGAGATTGGAAAAGCCATTTCTTCCCCTTAGATTCGAGACCATACTAAGGCACTTCATTTATTGTTTGGGAAAAGGCTGCACAAATCACAGAGGAGGTGCTGGGAATTCACTCACTGGAGCACAAGCTCTGCCAGTGGCATCATTTGGATGTTTAAAGCCCTTGGCTCTAATTGTAGTATGGCCATGCTTGAATAAACAGTGCTAGGATTACAGTTATTGTGGAAAATGGGATGGATTATGTCCCAGTCTGCCTGAGAGGGGAAGCTAGTTCTGGCTCTGCTGGGGCGGGGAGCTGGCAGAGCAAGCCTCTGACATCCTGACAGCTCTCTGCAATGAGTTCCCTCAAAATGAGAGGGCTGATTAGGTGTAAGGGGAGAGGCTAAAGCAGACTGAAGCAATCCTTATGCACATGCTCCATTTAAAGCCAACTTTACGTAGCCTAAACTGATGGACTTGCAGTAAGTTCTGCAGTGGGGGGGAAGACAAGGACATCTGTGTCCCCCACAGAAGGAAGCAAGTCTCCAGGGGACCAGGAAGAACTCCCACTCATACAAAGAAATACCAGGCTGGGAATCTGACTACAGCAAGGCTGTGCTACCAAGACAATTCTCACACAACTTGTTACTTTCCACAGAAGAAAGACAATCCAGGGACATGAGTCCAAAATCGTGGTTGCAGAAGATGCTCCATCCCACATTGCTTTGTTCTGCCTTTCTTTATCAAATGTTACTGTACTACTTCTGGTTTCTCCCTGGAGCACCTCCTGACGTGGAAGCCTGACAGTGAGTAACAAACACAGTTGTGCCTTGCACTGGGTAATGAGATGCCAGGCACAGGGAACACCTGACAGGCAATGTTCTCAAGGCTTCTGTTAATTACCAATGTTTGCTTAGCAAATAGCTGATAAAATGTCTCAGTGCACCAACATTTCTGGGACCACGTTTTATTTCCTAGATGTTCAGCTGGCAGAAGACTGACAGATGTATTCCTCTGATCGTTTTCCCTCTAACTGGCAGAAGTTTGGAAATGTCGATTTGACATTCCCTGCAGTAGATTCTGCGGCCATCAGGTCAGACACCTCTGAGATGCAAGCAGTTGCTCTCCAAAATGATAAAGGCAAGCAAGTAACATGAATTTAATGTGGAACCAGCATTTTTCCACCCCCTGGCTAGACATGAAACCACTGTGAAAAGCAGCAGAGAGAGGTGACGTCTGGTTGTACAGATACTAATCCTGAGGCTCATCTGAGCGAGTTCACCCTGCTCTAGCCCAAGAATTTAGAAAGATCTGAGTTACCTCCAAGGCAGAATTAACATCTGACATATAGTTAGGTAAGACCAAAGAGCTGAGCTTCTCCATTCAGGGCTCTGAAACTGCCTGTCTGTGCCAACACCCCACACTTGTCTATCAGAGCAGCCGCTGGCTGGCACAGACCTGGAGGAGCTTCCTTGTAGGGGGAAACATTAATATTCAGCAAAGTGCCACTACTTCTGGCTTCTCACTGCGAAGTGGAACTCAGGCCAAACTTGCAATTTTTCAGTCTTAGGATAAAATTAGGCAGAGCAAACTAGTTGAAGAAGATTGACTTTGAGATAAATGCATGAGGCAAGGGTCCAGGAAACCTTGTGCTTAGGACAATTCCATATAAGCCATTTAGCATGTCTGTTCTGGGATTAATAACATTCTGGGGAGATTTTCCTCTTACACTTAGTGCAATAATTAGCACAGAGAAGCTTCAGATAGCCTGAATACTGAATCCTTTCCTAATTCTAGTCCAGTTTTTGTCATATTAGGAGAAATGCACATTTTCAGCCCTTTTGCAAGAGTCAACACAGAACCCTTCCATTTGCATCCTATCTGAGCACTACATAATGCAGAAGTTGTTTCTAAAAAACTTAGACAAAATATGGGAAAACCAGAAATTGAGGGAGAGAAGAAATTAAACAGAACCCACATGGTATCACTGGAAGATACCTGTAGCAGTTATCTTCTGCCGAATTCTTGCAGCTTGTATTGAGTTTTGAGACACCTATGAAGAGACAATCTGCTCCCCACCATGTCTGTCTATAGGCTTTTATACTGTAGTCTCTTTTTATAAAAGAAACCTATATTTACCTAGAACAATTATAAAAGGAATGATTCCTGAAACCAGGGAAGCTGACCTTGTCAGACCATATAATTTTCATTGTCAGCTACAACCCATCAAGCAGTGACTTTAACTTCTATACACTGCTAAAAAGAAAAAGATGATCCCTCTTATAAAGGTGAACTTTGATTTCTAAAAACTCAAGCAGGTTGCTTTAATGTACAGGTCAATGCTTCCATCTTCTGCATGAACATCAGTATCTCTGCACTGAGCGAAGCTTTTGATCTACTATGCAGCTCTATGAAACCAAAGCATTTCCTTATTCCCTCTGGAGGTTTCTAAACAAATGCAGCTGAAGATCATCACAATTCAATACACTGTTGCATTTCAGTGCAAATGGCATTTTAATGGCTGAACAGCTTAAAAGCAGTTGTAAGCAAATGCTCTCACAAGGATCAGTTTTGTAGGCTCTGTTCTGTGGAGTAACCCGTTAGTGAAAACTGCAAAACTTTTTCAGCCCGTGTACGTGGTGCTGAGTAAATTATAGATGGAAGATCCCAGTTCTGAGAGCAGGAGTGAAGGGAGGAGGTCGAGAAGTTGTTGTCTTAGATGGTTGAGCTGCCTTTTTTTTTTTTCAGAGGACACCAGTGAAGAAATGTTGCAGTCTGAGGTGCAAATTGGCTCCCTTTAAACTGTCAAGAGAGATTCACACAGACTGTCTGGGAATACTGTCTAAGTCCCACTCTGAGAGGATTATCTAGATTTTGGTAGGCAGAGAGTGACTGCCTTTACTGCAAAACCACTTTGATTTCATCTTTGGGCACGTCAGCCCAGTTCCCTCACGGACACAGTAATTTACCTGAGATACAGCTCAGAGAATAAAGTTAATATCGACTTTGGCCTGTCATAGAATGATCATAGGTTTAATCATTTAAACTCCCTAATCACTAGCTTCAGATGATTTAAAAAAAAAAAAAAAAAAAGAAGAGAGAAGAAAAATCATAGTCAAGAACAGTTTTGTTAATCTTACTTGATTGTTAGCTGGGTAAAAATATAGACAGGAATTTTAAAAATCAGTTTCTGTCCTCTGTAATTAATGCCTGGGGAACAGATCTTCAGCAAATATTCATAGCAATGAAACATTTATAGACATGCTGCCTAGGTTTACCTACGGATTTTCTAGCCATGGTTCAGAACTAGTATCCAGGTCTCATTAGGATACTCTGAAAACTCATGACCTGCACATCTTTAGAAGTATCACATAAAAAATTCTTTCAAATCATATGGCAGATGTGGTAGAAATATATATTGTCTGGATTTCCAGTAATGAGTAAGATTTCATAACGAGGATCACAATTTATAGCTGCAAAATTTCTGTTGACTTCAAAGAAAACAGAATTTGGATCTCTGAAGCATTAGTACAGCAAATGCAAAATTCCTGCAAACGAGCACCTCTCCAGGAAGAAGACTTCTAAAGCTATCTGGTTTAGTGTTTGGTTCCAAAGAAAGCCACGGGTGAAAATCCTCCTGACTTGTAAAATACATTTAACTGAGCCAATCTGTCATCGATGCCTCCTGCTTTATCTACCCAGTCTCTCTATTAGCTCTCATCACCATGGTACCTGAACTAGTGCTGCTGGAGGTGTTATTCCAATTATTTTAGTGTAGCTGCTGACATGTAACTGTGAGCTTCTGTTAGGAAAATAATGCTCCAATTAGTTGCTCCTTCTTTGTCTAACAAAGCAGAAAGCTACACTGTGAAGGATTGTTTCCAGAGCTTGGTCCCTGTGGCAGTTTCTCCTCCTTTCTCTTATTGTTGCCTCTGTGATGTTGGCACAGAAGTTTGGCAGTCCCCAGCCTGAATCACATCTCAGAGCTCAAGCTATTTATGATAGTCAATACTAATCAAATACCTCCTATGTACAGTAGCCACTGATCAGCTGAATTTCTTGCTTCTCCTGTGCTGACCCAACCTATGTAGCAGCCAGAGAAAGCATTTTTCTTATGCATTCTGACTTCTAATTGAAACTGAAAACTCCTGAGAAGGAGAGCTGTAAATATACAGCAAGTCTGAAGAAACTGCTGTTTTGTGATCACGTACAAACTGCTTCTTTCTCAGCAGTTCTCAGGGACTGGGAATACATTTCATGACTGACAAAATATTTCATCTAGACAGCATAAGAACAAATTATAAACAACTTCAGAGACTGTTCCCAAGCTAAATCTTGGTGTATCTTCTAGCTTAAAAATCACATATCTTGCTTAAGGTTGGGATAATCAGCATCTCAAGCTTTTCACTGTGGACTCTCCTATCCCACCAGCAGTTGCAGTTACTTGTCAGCCTTGAAAGCAGCAGCTGGAAAACACCTTGTTCCATTTCAGCTCTTGTTTTCCAGCAAATGAACCAACAAGGAGGTAACAGGACTGAGGAGCAACATCTCACCCAGCAGCAACCAGACTTTCTCCTTGACTCACATCCTGTCTGACGGTGAACACACACTGCTGCCTCCCCCATGCTCACCAAGTGCTCCAAGTGAGGCATGGATCTGATCTGGGGAACATAATTTTAGGCTTTTTAAAGTAACCTGACTATGAAGACAGAGCATAAAAGTGCTAAAGGTCTGAGTCAACCAACTGTTGGTGAGTTGGGTTGTTTTAAGAAAAGGTTTTTCCTTTCTCTCTGTGGGTTAAAATGCCTTTCCATGACAAACCAGCATTTTGTACATGCATGTGCACAAACACAAACACACATTGGTACTGTACCTCTAGGACTGAGATCCACCTATGAGAAACCACTTGCAGAGTTTCCCAGTCAGACTCTCGGCAGAACAGCAAATAAAATCCATAAGATTCATCCTGATCACTGTGAGTTGTCTGGACAGTATCAGGGAAGAGCACAATCATGATTCCTGCTGTAACAGAGCTGATTTGAAATCCATTCCTGACCATCCCACAATCCAGGTTCCCAGTGCCCTCTATGAGACTGCACTTGTCAGTAGTCCCACATCATAAACCCTCATATAAGATGATAAAGAGGATCTGAGGAAAAGGAGAGTTAATTCTGCAGAGCCTCAGGCATTAACCATGGCCATGGGAACGCCTGCTCTGAGACCATCACTCATGAGGGGAGACAGCAAACACCACTGATGTTCCATGGCTGTTACTGTTACATCCCACTTACTGCAGTTTCTCACTTAAACATGACTGTTTCTGCTGAGCAGTAAAGTACCTACAGCAGAACCAATTCTGTTTAATGTGCCATCTGAAAAAGAAACTGCTTTGAAGCTTTGTAGATCATCACAAGCAGTAGAAAGGATTAGCTGATGGGTTTTGTGAATGAGATGGATTAGGAGATGTGCTGGATACAGCTTTACTGGCTTACAACAGGCTGGCACTTCAGAACCACCAGTTTTTGCTTTCTTGTTTTAAAAACAAACAAACAGCAAACCCAGAACGTTTGAGGGCTAAATCCTGATTCTGTCACAGGCAGCAGCAGACATCCCTTCCCCTTAACTCCCACCTGGTAAGGCAGAATCTGACCTGACCTGTGCAACATTGTGCACAACATCATTATTTTGCTGATAATAATATTATTAAAACCCAATCTGTGCTAAAGGAAACAGCAGCTCCCTTTCTACAGTGAGATCCAGCCCAGAACCTCTCAGCATACAAGGCCCTTGAGATATTTTGAGGTTAACTAAGCCATTTTGACTTACTAATAACAACACTCTCCAGTGGCCCTCAGAAAAGTAGAAAGGGGAACAAACTGCACAGGTTTCTATACCACGGACCCATGGAAGAATTTCCTTGGGATATTCTGCTGTCTGAAACCATCTCCTGGAGTATAAGCACAGGTATTGGGTACTGACTGCCTGAACTATGTTAATATTGATGAAAAGTCATTTATTTCTCAAACCTGATGAACAAATATCATCCCTCACCGGACTGGGGGATTTTGCTGTCCAGAAAGTGATGGTTTTACACATGTATCAGCCAAGGTTTAACTTGTTGAAGGAAAGTGCCTGTTCTATTAAAGAACTTGCTACCTGAACAACTTTTAACATACAAAGGTCAAATATCTTTCATAGGCATGAAGCTTCTTCAATAAATAATGAGCAGGAAAAAGTGACAAAAACTTCTAAAATGAATCTGTGAAACCAAAGCGAAGGATCAAGGGTTTTGCTGCTCAGAATCTTTTTCAACATCTGCCTTTTTGGTTAAAAATAAGCGTGACTGACCTTGAAACCCTTCTTAAGAAAGTTTCTCCTTTGAGAATTCACCTTCAAATTGGCAAGCACAGAAGCTCCAATGTTCTGTAGTAACATCATCACCACCACCACCTCCACTCCCCCAGCTGTAATTAAATTCTGATTAAAACTTTAAACAGCTGAAAGGGAAATCATATATTTTGGTTATTTCTACAGTTCCTTTGGCTGCTCTGAACATGTGGGATGATTTAGTTTTTAAACTACTAAGATTTAACTTTTTTCCCCAAATAGAGAAAGATATGAAACCAATGGCATTACAGAGCTGCAAAGGTTTCTGTCATCACAACAGGTGTGTGAACACAAGTGGAGCAAGACCTCAACCCTGAATTCTGCTTTATTTGATTCACTATATTCAGCTTTACTCTTCAAGAGTATGGAACCTGTCACCACACCTTTCTTTCCTTTTTTTTTTTTTTTAGGAGATAAGGAACTTTGCTTTTGGGTAAGTTGTGGGTGTTTTTTCTGACAGCCTCTGTGCCTTGTACACTTGTACCATACTTAATGTAGATAAAAGTACAAATATTTTGCATAATTACATGGATGTTAACATTCATGGTGCCTGTGGCATCAGTTCTAATTTAGTAAAGTGAATCAGTTCCTTTTTCTAACAATTCATCACTGCTGTGCCAAACAGAAAGGCTGCATCGTGCTTGGCTGTTACCACACTTGAACATTAGCAATTCTAATTGCAAAACTCTTTTAAGTGTTACTCTACTGGAAAACAAAACAAAACAAACCAAAACAAACAAAAAACCAACAAAAAAACAAACAAAAAAAAAACAAACAAAAAAACACACACACAAAAAGAAAACCACACATACACACACAAAAAAAACTTTTTAAAAATACAGAATTTTCTCCTCCAATCTCAGCTTTGACATAATACAGAAATTGTAATAACAGAAGCAAGTTATAGTCATGGGTGAGGGTGCAAAGCTTGCCATGTTTTTCTCTCCACACCATTACCCTGCCACCTTGGTCTGTGTTACCTGTTCACAAGTGGTATGTGCTGATAACTTGGACCCCATTATAACCAGGATGTGCTACCAGAGCAGAAAGTGGCTTACAAAGTTTTCACCTCAAATATTAATTGAGGCAGCAGAGCAAAGTCCTAGAAAGTAGTGGGAAAATGCCTAGGAAACAGTAGAGGAAATCCTTGAAATTCCTAGAAAGCACAGGGCAATTCCCCCAAAACACCACCCAAACTTCTGGAGAGCAACTGATGAAGCCTTTCTACACAGCAGAAAATTCCTAGAAAGCAATGGGGAAGTTTTTAGGGGGTTTGCTGGGAATTCCTAGAAATCTAATGGTTAATGCCTGAAAAGCACCCTGTCAATTCTTAGAAAGTGGTGGGAAATTTTCAAGAACATGTCAATAAAATTCCTAGAAAACCACAATTAGTTTCTAATTAAATTAATTTGTTAGTTTAATTTTCTAAAAAACAACCAAGATGAAAAGCACGAATTAACAGAACAAGAGAAAATGACATAGGAAGGTTTAGATTAGATATTAAAAAAATTTTTTTCAAAGAAGAAGTTATAAAATGTTTGAACAGATTATCCAAGGAAGTGGTGGAGTCACCATACCTGGAAGTGTTCAGAAAATGTGTAGATATGGCACTTGAGGACTTGGTTTAATGGTGAACATGGTGGTCATGCTGGCTTGGTGGCCAGACTTGATGATCTTAAAGATCTTTTCCAACCTTAAAATTCTAAGATTCTATGAATTGAATTCCTAGGAAGTAGTATGACAATTCCTAAAAAGCAATAAGAAAACTCCTAGAATTCATGGAGAGAATTCACAAAAGGCAATGGGAATTTTCCTAGAAAATGTTGAAAGGCTTTGAGAAAATTTCCTACAAAGTCATAAAAAAAATAATCTGGAAAATTCATGAAAAATTGCAGGAAGTTGCCTAAAAAATAGCAGGAAATCTCCTAGACAGATCCTAGCCCAAGGAATTACTGGAAAGCAACACATTAATTCCTAGGAAGACTCCAGATTGAGGAACTCATGAAAAATTGGGGATATTGCCCTAACACTTCTAATTCAATGATACCTGGAAGCAACTGGAAAGCCATGGGGATTTTTTAGAAAGGTTTTGGACACAGGGATTCATGTAAAGCTGTTGGAAATGCCTAGAAGAGATTTAGACTGAGGCCTTACTAGAAATCCATGGGAGGATTTAGAGAGAGGGGCTAGATTGGAACATTTCTCAAAAGCCATGGGAAATCCCTGCTCCACTTTTCTTGGAGATATTTTGTCCTCAGGCACAGCACAACCTTGTTCTCACAGTATGTTACCATCACCCAGCCACTCCAGGGCGAAGCAGCCACAGCAAAAGGACAATCATCCTGGAGGAGGGAGTGATGGCTGCAACAGGCTCTGGTGGGATCTGCTAAATATTTGCAAATTTTGTGTTGAAAAACACCGGGTAAGGCAGTGGAATCCTTCTAAACAGCCATTTGGGGAAGGAGAGCACAGAACTGTCTGAGAGGCTTTTGTTGCTGCTTACATTAAATTAATTCAAGAAGCCCTTTACAGTAGCTCAAGCAGAAGAAAAAAGACCCACTCATCAGAACTTATCCTTTGTGGAGAGCCCGTCTAATTCCTAATGAGGTTTCAGTGTGTGGTGCAGCTAAACAAATTCCAAAAAAGCCTTGGCAGAGGACAGGCTCCTTGTGAGCATGAGCCCCAGCACCAGGGTGCCGATTAACCACACGACCTGATTATGCCAGTAATTAAAAAGGCAGTGCTGGGCATCCCAGGAGTCAGACACGTTACTGCTGTGGGTGCAGAAAATTTTAATCTCTTTCCTCTCTTACTCTGTTCTTCTATATTTGTGGCTCTGTTCTTCCCTTTTTTTTTTTCCTTTCCTTTTTTTTTTGTCCTCTTTTCCTTTCATTTCCTTTTGTTTTGTATTGGGGAGGGTGTTTATTTGCTTTTGTTTCTGTGGATTTTTGGTTCTTTTATATAAGCAAGCCAAACTTTGGAGTTAAGTGCAGGCAAGGTGGGGTGGTAAAGGGTGGTGAGGGTGGTTTTATGGCACCAGGACCTTGAGCCCGGTGCAATTTAGTACAGTCTCAAAGTCACCTCTGTAGATTGTCTGGGAGCTGTTAGGAAACAGCTCCAGCCTGAGGACACTGGCTCTGCCTCCAAATTTCCTTTTGTAACATCTGACCTCTACAATCAAAGCCTTCATCTTGATGATTTCTGTGATTCTAGCAGATCATCCAAGCTGCTGATGAAGAAGGTGTCAGGAACTCCTCAAAACTGCTCAAAAAGCCCAAAGATTTGTGCCTGTCAGGTCCTGAGCAAGTCTGATGGAAAGAAGGAGGGATGATCCCATCCAGCAGCAAGCAACTGCTCTCTGCCACCACTCCACACCCTGTCTCTAGCTCAAGTGCCTCACATCACTTTGATTTTATGCTTCCCATGTCATAGCCTGTGGAAATGGGGTTTGGTTTATGCAGGGGGGGAATTGTGTCTATATTCACATATAAATTGAAAATGAATTAAGCCTGTCAGTTATCCTGGTTTATGTACATATTTTATTTCTGCTTCATATTCAGGTCTTTCACAGCCACAATATTTTGTGTTCCTTATATGAAAATTAATAAAAAAAATTGGATCATCATGAAAGGCTTCATTTCCTTAAGCTAGCAGCGGTGAGAGAAAATTCCATCTGCTTTATGTCACCTCAGTTTCAATCAGTCGAAAGTAAATTTCCATCAACTCAATCCATACACTTTTCCTCTCTGTTTACTCTTCCTCTACTGCACGGAATAAAGCTAAAGTGCAGGAAGACTTTTATGGGCTTTTTAGATTAGTGCACATGGTGTTGCACAAAGACAAGAAATACATCTCGCTTGCACCCTCCTCCTACTGCCCAGGGTAGCTCTTGAATAGAATTCCACATGCCTTATTTCCCACTTGGATTTGTGTCGCTTCTATTCACAGCCTTTGAAATTTACTTGTATTCTTTCCCTCAGATTAAAAGAAATCCTGTTTTGCCTGCTGTTGTTACTTATAGACTGTGACTGGGTCACGTCTTAATATTCCAGTGGATAAAACCCCCAAATATTTTAGTTTCTTCAGCCCAGCACATTTATGTCTTCAAGTTTCATCGTTATTTTTTTAAGCCACTATGATCTGATGGACAGCTTTGGCCAGGTGGAACCCACCCAAACACTGTGTTCCCTGCTGGCTCATTTGGGATGGTGAGAGGAGACCCCACTCTCCTCTCTCCTCCTACCTGATAATTGTGTTGGCTCCTCTAACTGCTGCAGGCTTCCTTCCTCCCACTGCCCCTTGTGCAGCTCACAAGGGAAAACAAAGCTTCACCTGGATTTTAAGAAAGGGAAGAAACCTGGCTGCCCAGATTCTGCCCGGGAAAACTGTCCTGACCACCCTACAGACATCACCCGTGTGATGAGTGCTGGAGATCTCCCACACTGCACCTCCAGCACATCAGGCTGGAGGAGAGGAAGCACTGCTGTGGTGCTAAGAGAGAAAATTCTCATTATTTCCTTAGCTAAGTTAGGAGAGCCCTGCTGGCGTGTACTCTGGGGGATGGGGGCTGTGGAGACCTGCCCCTCCAAGCCAGGGTGCAAAGGATGGACATTAAATCTGAAAGGGCCCCCAGCACAGAGCCTGGAGTGTTGGATTGCTGCTGGGGTGTCAGCTGCAAGGCCAGTCATGAAGTCCAAGGCAGCCAACCACACACTGTGTTTGTGCAAACGCTGTGGAATTCATCTGCTTTTTTTCCCCCAAAGCTCACTGTTTTTTGCCAAAAAGACTTTTCTGATTTCTCTCCGCACCTCTCCCCCATAGCCATTACATGAAAGTTATTTGCTCTCGGTAATTGAGAAGGGATGGGCAGGGCAAGCAAGCCACTCACTTTTTGTTCGAAATCCTTTTTGTGCCCTTCTGGTTTAGTTAAATTTGGTCAGGCTTTTCTGCTGCCCTTTGGACCATAGCAAATAACTCATCACTTCAGATTTGGGACGGTGGAAAGAAAAGGAACAGGAGTGCCACCTGCAGCAGAACAGCTAAAATGTAGGTCTCCTCCAGCCTCAGGGATACAGGTCTGCAGGTTGAGTAACAAGCAGGAATTTTCATTTGGTCTGTGCATAGCTCTGACTTTCAGGGAAAACATCCTATGCAAAGACAGCAAACTCAGTGCTTTTTAAACGTGGGAGTCTCTGCATTGGAATTTTCCTAAACCACTTGCTAAATGAAGGCAGATGATGGTTTGGCTTGGGAGAGACCTTAAAGATCACCCTGCAAGTATTATTTCCTGCTTGCTGGAAATGCAAAGGGAGCTTCAGCCCACTGGTGGATCCGCTGATCACACCTGGTTTTCACATTATCCCCTTACGTCTCAAGTGGGTTTTTTTTTTCCATGAAGCTCTTCTTGCTGCCCAACCAGAGAAGGGCTGAGATTAACACCCAACACTGCCCCTCCCATACTGGCCTGTAGGACTGTAATTTCTGGCAATGCATTTCAGAAGGATAAGCAGAGGTTGCATTTGGAGCTGCTACTGCCTTGAATCTTGTTTACTATGAATTTGCTAAAGTTAATCTTCTAATTTAGTGAAAACAGACTTATACAGTTAACACCTGAGTTATGTTTTCAATCAATCAGCAGGCAATTAATGGACAATCACTATTATACTCTGCAGTAATAAGTAGCACAGAACAAACACAACAGAGCCACAGTGAGAAAAGATACCAGCCTGACCAGATTTTACATACATACAAATATAGCCCTTTTCCCCCCTTTTTTTTCTGAAAAATAACAGTGCAGAACATAATCTGAGTTGCCCAACATGTCCCAGACAGCCCATCTCTGACCACAGGCTTTGCCACAAGACATGGTCAGAGACAGGATCCACATGTGCTATTGCACAAGATTTCCACAAGCAGCCACTATGAAATAGTCCATGGGGTTCCCCCATCTGATCACAGACCTCAGGGACAGCTTTCCACTGGCATTGAGGCTACAGCCAACTGAACCACGAAGACTCAACTCACTTCTGTTTTCAGGGCAGCACAAACTCTGTTGCACCATTTGGGAAAGGTTGGGCAGCTCTCACAGAGCATCTCCATAGAGCAAAATCCCTGGGGAATGAGGCCCAGAGAAGCATGAGGGGCAGTGTCTTTGGAAGGAGGATGCTGTGATCTGATCACACAGGAAGAATTAAGGACATAGGCACAAAAAGAGTATGCCAATTAACTGCCAAAAAAAAAAAAAAAAAAAAAAAGCAACAGCACATTTCTGTAAAACATCATTTAAGTTCAGACCTTCTGTGGACATTTGTTTGCTAATGATCTCTCATTAAAGGAAAACACAGGCCATCCAATTAGCATCTGTGTGACATCTGTCTTCTGGTTTGAAAATGTCAAGATGGAGCACTTCAACCACTTCAGCAGCAGTGTGGTGTGGCTTTTCATTCCAGTATTTACTTTGCAATATGCAAAATATCAGCTGTTTCAACTGACCAACCAAAAAAACCCCCATAATCCGAAAATACAGCTTTATGAGGCATGAACCTTGCTCTTTAAAGTTCATTTTGAAACAGGAACAAGTATTCCAAAACCAAGTAATTTTCCAGGTTTGACAATCCCACCTTAGCCCATGCTCCTAATACAGGGAGCAAAACCAACTTTCCTGAAAGCATCAGAAGACCCCATCCAGACTGTGGCCCTTTTTTACTTACTGGAGGACTCGGGGTACGCAGCTGGGTCCCTAAGATGACCCTTTAAGTCTTTAACATGCCTTTCAAACATGTGTATGACTTTAAATGTGCCTTCCCCAGAAGCAATTCAAACAGAAAATTGCCTTGCCTGCTTTCACACAGATGCAGAAAAGAAGACAGCAAAAAAATACCTAAAGTATTGCAAAAAAAAAAAAAAAAGAAAATACAAGTATGCCAATGAAATGAAAAACCAACACCAAAGTCATTGCAGATTAGTGGAGCACATCTGCAAAGCTGATTTTTCTCTGAAAACTTGTAAGCAAGCTTATGAATCCCAGCTAGGCTGGAGTGGGAATGTGCATCCTATTCCACACCAGCTCCTCCCGAGGAAGTGCTCAGCAGGAGGAGGAGGAAGGCTGGTGGCCACTGCAAGGGGGGCACTCATGGGTCTTTCAGTAGTTCTTGTTCCTGAGATGTAAGGTACAGATGCTGTGACAGGAGCCTGCAGGAGACCCAAATCCCTCAGCCACGTAGCCAGAAATCCAGGATAAAAGGGAAATGCTGTGCTCTGGTGTTTATGAACAGAATCCTGAGTGGGAAGCTCTCAGCAGATGAGAAAGCAGACATAAAGCAGACAAACATGCAAAGCAGAGAGGATCTGGCCCTAAACAGGGGAAACAAGCCAAAAAAGAGCAGAAATATCACAGTACCCTCCCAGCAGAAATTAAATCTCTGTCCCTCACCTCTTATCAAGCTTAATTATCTTGAAGAGATGAAGAAGAAACACTGGGATGGGTCTGGCAGGCTCCTCTTGGAGCCTATTCCCTCTTCTGTCCTCACTGAGTGTGAATTGCTGGAAGACCAGTAGGGTTTAGGTGCAGACTGAAGCCAAATGTTGGCACAGGGCAGCCCATGCCCTGCATTTCTGCATTCTGAAGCTGACTGCAGCCCTGAGTCCTGAGCCCTGGCTCCTTCCTGAACTCATTAAAGAGGGTTCCTGGGCCCGAGCGTGCTCATGAATTATTCGAGCAGATAGGTGGGCTCCGGAGCAAACAAACAGAGCATCAATAAGTGACCTTGAGCAGAGGCACTCTGTCACCTGGGGAGAGATCACTGCAGGCTTTGTGTCCCTTTTACATGGATATTAAAAAGATTAAAATAGAATAAATAATGTCCTTCCCACCAGTCTCCTTGACTTCATATGTTGACAATTTTCCTCCCAGCAAGGTACACTGCAGAAAGCAGGAGCTTTTTATTTGCTGACTGCAGCAGAAGCAGCAAACAAAATCTTAGTCAGGAGCAAAAACCAGGGAGTTTTATATCTGTAATCCATAAGTAACTGGTTTTTTAAAAAATCTAAAATACAGTCTTTAATTAGTACTAATCTAGTTAGTTCCCTAGAACTAAGATGTAAGTTTGCTATAAATCTTTCAAAAGCTCCTGAAAAGAAAAATTAATGGTGCTGCTTTTCCCATGTAAGCCATCATTCTCATCTGAGTCATTACAATGTGGATGTAATCTGAAGAGTCAATGCTGCTCTTTTGAGGGTTGGCCAAGCACACATTTATCTTTTGTTACAGAAGACAGTGGAGAAGTAGGTGGAACAGATGCATTTATACAGACTTTGCTGTCAGAAAATGGCAAACTAGTCTCTCTGACTGGGATTATTCTGTGCTGCTTTCAGCATATTTGTTTTGAACAAAGTCATAAGACAGCTCAGTGACACAGTCAGAAATATCAGCAAAATAACTCCCTGCTAGATCCTCCCTTTTTTTCTTGTTATTCATGGGGTTTTTTGGATGCCTTTACCTTCCACAGTGCTAAAATGCCACTCTCTGCTCAAATTAAATAGTTACACCCTGGAACTGATGATCAAACTATCTCACAATACCTACCTAAAGAGATTTAATTCAAGCAAAATATATTGGAGGTTTTCATTCTGAGTGCAAGGGAGCTGCGTCCTGAATTATCAATGACATTAATGTGGAGAATCAAATTAATCAGGAATTGGATGATCAGAAAAATTATTGTGAAGTTCCCACATGAATTAAAACTGTAGACTGAGGAAACAGTCCCACTTGGATTACCCAGAAGGAAGGAGTTTGCATTTGCCTGTTGGAAATGTAGCAAGAGTGTCACCTAATGGCCAAACATTTTCAAGAAACTGCTCTGTCCCTCCTTTTCTCCCTTGTCAACATTCATGTCATTCCTCTGTTACACTCTATCCTGTTCTGCACAATACAAACAAAAAGACAGTCTTTCCATTCATGAATTCAGCTTTTTATTTCCCTGTTGGAGATAGTGCCTGTACATCTGGAATCCAAACAACCTTGATCTTATTTTCTCCTCCATCCTGCGTGTCACACAGTCTAAATGTGTAACACAAAGCTCAGCTCCTCAGACTCAACCTGTGTGGCATTGACAGAGCATTGGCAAGCTCTGGGCATCCAAAAGGGATGGGCTCCAGCCCATTTCTGGCTGTTATGGTTCAGTGCTTATGGCACAGGCAAGACAGAACCCTAATGTGTTCCCATTTCCCTGGTGCACTTCTTGCTGCAGGTAGTTTTTGCAGCAATCTAAATATTAAACACTTCAGCAGCCTGTTCCCGGGAGAAGGTCAGTTCCAGAGGCGAATGGAGCCACTGAATTAATCCGATCAATGTTTTATAACGAATGAAAAATTTGCAAATATAAATCCCATACATGGTTTCTGAAACAATGCCTTCACTCTTCTGTGTCCAGAAACTATATCTTATTTTTGCAGACAATTGCTTTAGATGAAAAGCAGTATTTTTTTGCCCTTGCTTGGAGGTCACTAAACCCATGAAATTCACCCAGCTATACCAGCAGAATGCAAGAATGTCACAAATCTGCTGCAATCTAAGGGCTAAATTATGCTTTCTTTATCCAACAAGACTCTGTTCCTGTGACCAGCTTCTCATTAATCCAGGCTCTGGTACTCTTGTTTTGGACACGAAAATGCACCTAGGTTGGAAAAAATCACTGGGCAGAGATTTTCTTTTAATTTATACTCATTTGCAGACCTACAGAGCAACAGCACGATCAGGGCTCGTTAGCAACACAGTTAGCAACATCAGAAAGAGTGGGAAGGTCAGGAAGCCAAAGAGGCCAACAAAGGGACTACAAGACACCTCTTTGGGTGCCCACCTGCCAGTCTGATGTGTCCCAAGGCAGCTCTTCCTAACATATACTCCCAGAAAATGACTTCCTTCCCATTTCCACCCTTTCCAAGTGCTACACCTCATGAATTTCCTATTTTAATCACTCATTCCTATTTTCCAGCACAGTTATCATCTCATTAACAGTAAATGTCTTTATTAAGTTTAATATGAAATCCAGCGCTAAGCTGTTCAAACAGGGGGGCATACACAGGTTTCCTTTGTCCCTCCTCCAATCTTGTACCATCCATATTCAAATCAGTCTTGTATATATTCATGTAATTGGCCAGTCTCGATCTTTAATTAACTGTATTTGTATGGAATCTCAATTTGCTCATAAGAAAGTAACATTTAATGTAGTTTAATGTTCACTTGCCTTTTCATGGAGACAGATGAAACAGCACCTGATTAATTTTATCCATTAGTTCTCTAATAATTTTAGTCATGAAAAAGGGAGAAAGGAAATATATTTAAGTACCTAATCCCTTCTCACAGTTCATCTATTCTGGGGCTCCAGAAAGTGGGCCAAGAACATAAATATTTTCTTCTTTTGTGATCTCTGACCTGGACCCTGCTGGCCTGCCCTGACCCTTGCCAGGAAAGCTTGTCTTGCAGTGAGAGACCAAAGAGCTTCCGTTTATTTGATTTCACCAAGAGAAGGTTAAGAGGTCTCTAAAGTATCCACATGATTTTCTATTAAGAAAGAGCTCTTTAAATCAGACAGGGGCAGGATAAGACCCAATGGCTGGAAGCTGAAACTGGATCAATCCAAGCTAAGTATGGGGAGTCATTTTCTAATTATTATTTTTCTACAAAGCAAAGAGAGTAATTAACTATGAGAACATCTTCCATTAGTGCCTGATAGATTTTCTATCACAGGAAGTATTTGAACTACACACAGTGGACACTCCAGCTCAATCACACAGGGACAAGCAAAAGGACTCCCAACTCTGCCACTGGCGAGACAAACCCAGGATGTTGGTTCCACTCTGGTGCCAATGGCTTTTTCTTAAAAGCACGTTAAAAAGTTGTTGGCATAGCTGTGCTCCTGAAGTCCTGGAATTAAGGTATTGCCATATCTTCAAAACTTCACAGAATCACAGACCATACTAAATTGGAAGATGAAACATGGTGTGCTGGCCAAGCAAGGAAGGAGTTGCACAGCAGCAGTCCAGCTGTCTTCTGCTATTATTATTGTAAAAACAGAGGAAATGAGTGGAATGGCTGCAATTTAGGGAGCTCACAGCATTTTCTAATTGATGAAGAACAATACTAGAGGTATTATTGTTGTTGCTCAGGCAGTCCAGCAAATAAAATCTATGAAAATCCCAAGAGGGGACTGTTACTCTGCATCTGCTTATGCATTTCAGGAAGGGCCAGTTGGATGAGAGACACCCTGAAGGGATGCAGCTGAGATGGAGAAAGCAGCCTGCTGAGAGTGGTTGCCGTGCTGTGCTGCACTGAGCACTGGAGATTGTACAGCCCAGCTGTTCTAAGTAGATTTGAAACTAAACAGAAGTGCTCTGCAGTCCCTTGCAACATCACTTTTACAAGCCTGGGAACGTGTAAGAAAGGTTTCATCACTGCTGGGGCTGATACACATTCTCTGACATTTTAAAATATTAAAAGTCCCATCACAGCTGACGAGAGGCAGCAAGTGGGTCACGCCCAGAGAGAGGTGGAGCAGCCCCTCTTCAGAAGGACCAGTCTCTGGGAAAGACAAGGGCTGTGCAAGCAGGCAGCTGGAGGACATGTCACTCATCTGTGGCCTCGCCTGTGTCAGCAGAGCCAGCTCACCTCTACACCCAGCCCGAGCAGGAGCGCAGCCCTGACCTTGCTGTTTGCTGCAGCCACTTGTTCATCACTACAAAGCAAGGACTTGCTGATTTATTCCCATATTCTTAGAGACGAGTATGTGGGGTGTAGTGGGCTTTGGAAAGTAAAAAGGATTTCTATTTGTATTAAAATAACAATCCCTAATCAAAAAATCAGGTCCCACCCTCCCTTCCTTAGAGGGAGGAAAGTCTGCGATTTGAAATGTTTAGGCAAAAATACGTAGATAAAGAGATAAAATAGGCCCTATTAGGGCCTATATAGGACTCAAAGGTCTGGCTCTACTACACTGGATCTGTGTGGTGCTTGGTCTGGGCACATGTTCTCTTGCAAAAGATCCCATGTACTTCATTTCAGTAGCTGAATAGCAGCCTAGAGCTAAATGAGAGTAGAAGGAGCTCTCTGCCTTCTGTTTTCCTATGCAAACTCCCATGGGATAACACCTTAAATAGGGTTTGCATCATTTGCAAACTCAAGGGAGTCAAAACCAGTTGCTGAAAACATTTTGCACACAGTAAAATGGAAAGAAAAGAGAAGGCACGAAAGGGTTAACTTTGGATCCAGGCAGAATATGACCAGCTAACTGACCAGTAGGATGTTGGTATTATTAACAAAAAAATTCAGATACCATCACTCAATGCAGAGACAGAGAGGAGTCAAACGTGCTAACAGATGCCACCAAATACCAGAGAGTCAGGACACAGCTAAATAATGTATTGTAATATCAGCTACACACTGCTGACCCAGTGCTGCAACATGGAATGAAAATGAATCAATAGAAAGCAATGAGAGGGAATAATACTTGGATTAGTGAGGACAGAGATGGATTTCTGATCCAGGATTTTCCCCAAAAGACAGCTATGTGTTCTAAGAACTATAAATCTTTAATCAGTTCATCAAGTAGCTCAGCTATTCCTTTGTGCATACACTCAGGGTGGGATGAAAGTACCTTCTGCATCTGAAATTTAGGCTCGGCAGTTTCTGGGGTTGAGTAAAGGTGCTTGGCTACTGGAGTGCATCCAGATCCTGGAGTGAAGGGCCTGGAAGAGGGGCACTGCACAGGGATTAGTAGTTGCCTTGGAAATGATCCAGCCAGAGCTGAACCATCCAGAGGAATGATCCACTTGCAATCTTCTTAACGAGCAAAAGGGGGAGGGGATTTGTGTGGGTACAAACTGCTTGCTAAGACAATCACAAAGGGAAAAGGGCTTTGTTCCTGGTCCAAAAGCTTGTGTACTTGATTGAATGGAAAATGCAAAACAATGGTGGGGAAGGGTCCAGATCCCAGGTCTCCCTTTCACTGGATCCTGCTCCTTTCTGACAGCATTTTTTCTCTCTCTGCTACCAGTGGGACCCAAATCTCTATTTGTTTTTGAAGTCTCCTAGCTCCAGACAGTGGAGGAAAGTGTTCCAACTCCAGAGCAGCCACTGGCTTGGCCAATCTCGTGGGAAAAGTCACTTTAGACTCCCTTGGAAAAGCGCAAATGAATTCCTGGTTTCTAAGGCATGAGGACACGTTGTAACTCACAGGTTACTTCACAAAGAAGAGATTTTGCCCTCGGCACCTTCCACTTGCTCTGGCCACGTCTTAAAAGAAAGCAGCAGCAACTAGATTTTGCAGGAAGGTCTGTATTGAGGCAAGAAATCATCCTGAGAGCACATTGCAGGCTGAGCTTCCTGCAGATGACAGCCAGTTCTGTGCCTCACTGCTGGATCTCCAAGGGATTCAAGGGTGGTGCAGCAAGAGGAAAACAGCTGAGTCCCTTAAGAGCGTGGATTTTGTTAACTCAAAGCTAGAAGTACCAAGAAGTAAAACTTTCTGGTAGTTGGATGGATTTAATGTGGTAGATTTTGGTATCAGGTGGGTGAGGAGGAAGCACAGAAAACTTTGGATCTCAGTTTTCACCTTGCTTTGACCCCCCTTGTGCCTCAGATGAGGGTTTTTTAGAAAAACTTTCTGAAGTCAGGAGATTTATATCTTATTTCCAAATGGAACAGACTTTGCTGAAAACTGCATGGATTTTACCAGGTCAATACAATTTATGATGAAATAGGAGATGTTTAAATCTAGTTCTACATAAATAGCCCCAGCAGGAAATAGTGGAGCCTGCTAAAAAAAAAAAAAAAAAATTAATCCATTTTTAATGCATCTGCATCAGAAGATGTAACATCAGCCAAGGAGATCTCAAATCCTTCCTGCAGAGGTTAGGAAAGGGAACACACTGCACATGCCAGCGTATGTGTGGGCAGACTCACTGGCTACACTTTTTCTAAAAGGATTTTAGAATTCTAAATTCCTAAAGTGAGGTTCACATTCAGTGCCAATGTTATACATAGCTAACAGACCACAGTTTGGAAAGTGATTTTTCAAATGATGAGGTAGGTGGGTAAATCTGTCCAGGGTGAGTGCAGCCGCCACTGCCTGTGAGGTGGCAGGAGGGGTGGGATGAGTACACCAACCTGCTCTGCTATGCCCATGTCCCAGTGTGCTGGACCCAAAATCCAGACTGCCAGAGGAGAGAGAGCAGATGCAACAGCAATGAGGGAACACATGCATTTGAACAGAGGAAATCAGTCACTCCAAGGTGCATTCAGTCAAAGCCCCACGGGGCTTTCACAGCGAGCACCTTGCCCTCGCTCCGCTCTGTGACAGGAGATGCTCCATCACTACCAAGCACCTTTATAACCATCCAAAACCCCCTCAGATATCTGTTCCTTGAACTTGCACACCTTTCAAGAAAAAGCAGGGAAGAAACTAGCTTGAAAGCTGGGCTTTACTGCCTTGAGCCAAGATTCACATGATACCTTTTAACAGCCTTTCCTTCCCCTGGTTTTCAATTAACTGCTCTACACTGAAGATTGCAGTCTGTCAACTCATGCAAAGAGTAAATCCTTTCCTAGAGCTTTTAAAACTATTTTCTCAGGCTCCTGACTGCAGAGGGCTTTGAACAAACTGCTTCCAAAGAGGAAAAGGAAAATCAAGTTGCAGTCAGCAGTATTTCTCCCAGGATATGTTCACTGCTGCTCTGCTCTGGGGAGGAGGAGATGTCACATCACAGTGGACGTTTCCAGACAGAGTCATCATGTCATATTTCTTTGCAGTTAGATGGAAATTTCTCAAGACTAAAAGTAGGAGGTAGAAAGGCAGCTACCTACCTCTCATAAGCAGTCTGAGAGAGGTGAGGCAAGAAGGGACTACAGAATTTTTCCAGTTTGTTTCAAGGGAAAAAGGTTCTGAAACAGCAAAGGGGAACTGAAATGCTTTAGTTAAACCTGACACTCCTCATTTTTCAGGTGATGACCAAACGAAGGTGACATTTGAAAAGGATGCCTGCTTTTCCAGCAATTTGTCTGGAAACTAGATGTTGCTGTTCTCTAGTAACTGAGACCTCAAACCAGTTGGTGAGAAATAGAAGGTTTAAAGAGAATCCTCCACTCTAGAGACATGAAATGAGCATATTAGAAACCTTTTGAAAATTGTAAAACTGGATAAACTGTTCCAAGTGCTCACAGGTCAACTGAATTATGTTATCAATTTGCAAGACGGACCTGAAAAGTAGTAGCTGGGTATTGGGAACAGGTTTTTTGGCTTGGGTTTGTTTGATTTTTTTTTATTATTATTTAAAAACTATATCAGTTTCTTCATATATATGTATAGTACACAATCTTCCAGACATGACATTCCAGATTAATTTTTAATTCTCTCATAAAGGGAAAAACAGGAATAAATAAATAATGGCTGAGAAAGCAGAACAAAGCAATCCTGGAATCACTGTTGCTACTGCAAAAAAAACCCTGTATAGAATAAGCTTTCAAATCTAAACCCAAAAAGCCAGGTTCACCATGGATGCAGCCACAGCACTATTCCCTGCATCCAGGGGTGCAGCGACACAGCTCTAAAGTCTGCTCAAAGGACAACTGCAGTGTTAAAATCTGGTTATTTTTTTCCATTTCTATTATTGATTGCTTCCAGATAAGGAAAGGTACTACAAAGTAGCTTCAGAAGTAGCCTTTAATGTACCTCCAAGAGTTCCTGGAGTTTAACTGGTCATTTCCTCACTAAGAGATGCTGCTCAGACCACTGACGTGGGGCAAGGCAGTCTCAGCACCCCTTCCATTGCATCAATATTTATTATTCATTTCCCTGTTAAAGGAGGCTTTAGAAACTTCTCTGAAAAAGAGGAAACAGAATAAGAAAGAGGAAACCTTTGTCCCATCAGCACAAAGGGCAGGGACAAATATAAATGTGTGTATATAAATATACACTTATATACTTAGACATGTATGTATATCCACTTCTCAAAGAGGGAAAAGATTGCAGTAAAACAGTGAGGGATATATATTGTTTACTGCAATTTGCAGTAATATATTTGCACACACACACACACACACACACATATATGTATTTATATATATTTGTATCTCACTGTCTTGCTGCAATTTGTCCCCTCCTCAGGACTTTTGCCTTTCCAACAGGAGGTGCTGAAGCCCTCCCATCTCCCTCATTCCCACAGCACTGTGGCTCTAACCTGCCACAGACCCTGTGCTGTGTTTTACATAACTTCACTGGTCTGACCTTCCAACTGGTTAACAGCCCTTACCAGCAAATAAAACCTCCAGCAGCAGATGAGCAAAGTGATTGAGAAAGCCATAAAAACAGAAAGGAGAAAGCTGTCTGTAGTTAAAACAAGCCTCAGCTCCTTCTCCCCAGCAAACTCCCCCAGTAAATACAGAGAACTAGCAGGTTTATTACCCCCCCTTTGATTGTATGTCATCATTACAGCATTGTTTTCCCACATACCAATTCCTTCTTAGCTCCCACTTGCAATAAAAACCAGAGATTTGGGTTCTTTTTAAAGATTAATAGGCACAGCTGCCCTCATACTGTAAACTTGTGGAGTGGCTGAATATCACTCCTGAAATTCCAAATCCAAGGCTTTGACAGTTATCTGATGTCATGAATTACGGTAGGGCTGCATGGAAGGAAGGGGTTGGCAATGTAGAGACAGGGGGCCTTTTGAAGGACAATTCTTCATAAAGAAACACCAAAATTAACAACCATTTTTGATGAAAACAACAAACAACAAAAGTAACAGTTTCCTTTGAAATTTTCAGGGGAAAAAAAATCAAATATGGCACAGAGTGCCTTGAGGCTAAATTTATCTGTACTTTATTTTGAGCTTCAGTAGGAAGTGATGCCCAAACCAAAGCATGAAATCATTGCTATAACACAACAGTTCGTTCACATGGGAACAAACCTCCCCTTGGGTTTGATTTGGAGGTGCATGGGCTGGAGTGGTTGGGATATGCAGGATGCTGGTGGGAAACCACGTGCCCAGTTCTGTGCACAGGCTGCATGGATCACCACATCCCTGGATGTGTGGATCAGCACAGAAGGTGCAGGGATGGACCAGTTCCAAGCTAGAGGAGATAAAGAGATGAGAAAAAAGGCCTTTCAGCTGAGAGAAAAACCAGAAAGATGATTACTTCCTTTTGCTGGTGAGACACAGTTTGTAAGCAAGGGTTGATTTCTGACTGGCTCTCCAAACCCCAGGAAGATTGGTGGTTGGCCTTGGCCCTCAGTGAACCCCTCATCCCTGCAAAATGTCCATGCAGAGGTTTGCTGTGGATCTGCAAGGTCTACAGAGCCATCCCATGGTTCTCCCCCAGCTGTCAGGCAAGGCACAGGCTGACAATTTATAAAGAAATACAACTGGCTCTAGCAAGCCTTGCTGTTCACAAGGTTTGGTGGACACATGGGTGACCCTTCCAGCCCCAGGGTGACCCTTCCAGCCCCAGGGTGACACAAAGG
This sequence comes from Myiozetetes cayanensis, assembly GCF_022539395.1. Classification (NCBI taxonomy): domain Eukaryota; kingdom Metazoa; phylum Chordata; class Aves; order Passeriformes; family Tyrannidae; genus Myiozetetes; species Myiozetetes cayanensis. The sequence continues at coordinate 8,972,441 of NW_026087378.1, read as the reverse complement.
GTGGGTCATGTCCCTAGAGCTGGGGTTCAGTTTCAGTGCTGGCCACATGCCTGGCCAACTCCTAGGACAGGACAAGCTGGGACTGCTTTTTGGCATCATTTTGGAGGGAGGGACAAGTGAAAGTAAATCTGGGACCTTCACTACGAGCCCATATGGTCTGTCAGGACAAAAAAGAAGCACCACACCCTCATGGAGCAGCAGCAAGTCCACAGACTCCAAGAGCTCTTGCCAACACAGAAAAGCTATGCTTTTGCTCTTAGCTATGATGTCTGCATTTAGTATTCATTGCCATGTCACTGATCCTCATGAATTCCCCCCATGTGCATGTGCCTCTCTCATCTATTTCTATCAGCATCCCACTGTAATTTATTATTAGTTAAGAATTAATAGACACTTGGAAGTATAATGTTACATTTTTGTCTTCTGGTGCTCTGAAGCATTTCATGCAGCAGATCAAGCATTAAATCTGTCATGTAAACACATTATTTTGTCATGTAATGCATTATGATAGCCCACTACCAGGAAAATGAGAAGCACTTAACGGTTTGTGTTTGATGTGCACTGTCAACAAAACTCAGGAAGAATTTATAAGGTGTTGTGGTTTAATGAGTACCTGTTTAGTAGAGTTTGAGTATTATTCAAAAATGTGGCTTTGCAGGAGACATGTTATACATTGAATTTCAATGTGAATTATAAAGCCCAATCTAGATCTTCAGGCTTCTACACAGCAAAGATAATAAGATACAGGGAGCTGTTTATAAGCAATAAATCATGACCTTTTCTCGTTTTCCCTTGGAATATTCCTCTCTCCTTCATCAGGTTTTATGAAGCTGCAGGGTTCATGTATGAAAGTGCCATTCAGTATCTTTGATTAGGGTAGAATAACTCAGCTATGGACAGAAAATGAATGAACTAAAGGGAGAGGAACGAGCTGATAAATAGGAACCCTACCAAACACCCAGGCACTGACAAGCCTGGTAAAGTTTAAAGGAAAGGAATAATGACTTGGAAAAGCTTCAAGTGAGTGCACATCTAGCAGGAATCTCACCCCAGCAGACTCGGAACAAAAGCCTGGCCAGATGTACCACAACAGCAGCACAAAAAAGGCAAAAACCTGAACTCAGGTGGAATTTCTTCTCTCTTTCCTCCCTGAGATAATTCTGGGAGCACCTCCCAGCATCCCAAATAAGATTCAATGTGATATGACAAAAACCAGGGAGAACCCTGAAGATAAATCCCAATCCCATCGTTAGCCCACAAAAGAACTGGCCAAGTTCCAACTGGCCAACAGCCACTTCTGCTGCCTCCCTCAGCTATGGAGGGAGCCAGAGGTGGATCCACCAAGTGGATCTGAGTTAGGGCTCCCCTTGACCTCATGGTACACAGTTCACAGGATAGAGTCTTCAAACCATCTCTTCAGAGGGCTTTGGTTAGAATTCATCGAGACCTGATGCAATTAAATGCTCCAAGTTATTAATACTAACAAGATTTACTGCTCCCCATTTACAAATGATTTGCATTTTTATGCATTCTTTTAGCATGGATCATCATGAATTTCTTTGGTATTCATGAGGTTGCAATTTGTGTATTTCCATAATTACCTCATCATATTCCCCATTAGATAATGGGCCAAGGGCATAAAACACCAAGCAGAATTCCAAAGCAGCATTGACTCACTGCTCCACTGAGAGACTGAATTCCCCTTGTCCTTGAAGCAGAGCTCACAGGAAAGCCTTGGGAAAGGGCCCTCCTCCAGCATTGGGTTGAAATAAAATAAAATTTTAAAAAATCAATGCTTTATGATTACAGCCTATGGCAGTTTCCCTGCTCACCACACTGGGTCCATTGATACAGCCCCCTGGGACTGGGGAGGGTTACACCATGTGCATGACAAGCTAAGAAATCACAGTTGTTTCCATTCCACAGCATTTAGAGTAGGACACAAGTGAGAACTGAAGGACTCACACAAACACCTCCTTCACATCAGGTCCAAAACTGGCTTGGACAGACAGTCCCTCACAGCAGGGCAGAGTCACTGCATCCCCTGAAGAAAACTTTGCACCCAAAACCAATCCAACCCAAACTCCACAGGTAATTCACTAGTGCACTGGAGGGAGTGGGAGGAAGAAAGAGAGATGAATTTCATGTACATGAAAACCTCTTTGTGCACTTAGGAATGGATATGAACAGATTTAAAATTAACGGGCTTAGTTCACTGCTGGGCAAGTGATCTAAAACACCCAATAAATAATTCATCCCAGCAACATCCATCACTGTGCAGCCTGGCCCTGACACAGACCATGCTGGGGAGGCTCACTTGGTGAAAAGAGACAACTTAATTCAGTGTAAAGTGAATAATCCAAAATCCCATAAATGATTCATCACTGGATTAAAAGCTATAGATTTCTCCATAAAATTCTGTACCCTACATTAAATATGCAAATGATAGCGTGATGTTTATTAACTACTGGATATCTTAGTTAAGAATGACACCAGCTCTGGTGCTTGAGAGCACCTTTGAAGCCATGAATCTTCATTAGATGTACATTTAAGCATGAGAAGGGGTTACCTTGAAGGATTCAAGGTTCACTAATATCAGTAGAACCACAGAACATACACCAGTACATGAGAGAGGAGAGCTGGGCCTTAACATTTTTTGTTTTAGAAAACATAACTATAAACAGGATTTATTCCTTGGTTTAGATTACTTATCACATACCTCTTTTCCTAGGTATTGAAAACAAAACAAACCCCAAAACACATTGCTACAAAACCTTCCTTTTTTTCTAGATACTTTAAAATAAAACCAAAAAACCCCTGCATTTTGAAATAGCCAAAGAACAAACATCTTCTTTTCTTCTTAGGGAAAAAAAAAAAAAATCAAAACTCAAAAGCTATTTTGGGAAGTAGAGGATTTCCCTTCCCCTTGGAGAAATGCTTGAAAGACTAAAGAAAGTCAGTGAACTCATACCAAAGATCACTTCCCAACATCCTCCCCCCCAATCCCTCCATCAGTTTTTGTACGGTCTTTGCACAGTTTTTGCACACAGTTTGCATCTGTCTCCCCAGTGTCTTTATGGCCTTTCCTATCTCAGCTTCAAACCACTGGGAGCTCTTTAGCTGACTTGAGAGGATAAGTCCTATGAGGAGCAGCTGAGGGAGCTGGGGGTGCTCAGCCTGGAGAAGAGGAGGCTCAGGGGGGACCTTCTCACTCTCTACAACTCCCTGACAGGAGGGGGGAGCCAGGTGGGGGTCAGGCTCTGCTTCCAGGGAACAAAGGACAGGACAAGAGGAAATGGCCTCAAACTGCACCACGGCATGTTCAGGTTGAACATCAAGAAGAATTTCTTCACTGAAAGGATGGTCAGGCATTGGAATGAGCTGCTCAGGGAAGCAGTAAAGTCTAATCCCTAGAAGTATTCAAGGAACTACTGAATATGTCACTTAGTGCTCCAGTCTAGTTGACCAGGTGGTGATCCTGGAGGTCTTGACGATCCTGGAGGTCTTTTTCAACCTAAATGATTTTACAATCCTATTCTTTGATTCTGTTCTACAGGCTGAGGAGATGAGGGATCTCAGTGGGAAGCCCCAGTTTAATCACAGTGTTCCTCTTAGTTTCCAAGCACTCCCCAAAGTGATCCTTTGGAGGGCTCCTCACCAAGACCCCCATCCTGCTCGATCACAGGAGGGAGAACCTGCCAAGAGGAGCTACAGGAGGAGCTGGGGCTGACATTTCCTTTCCCAGGTCACTGCTTCCACAGCGTGATTGGGAACTGCTGAGTCTTGGGTTTTGTGTTTTAAGTTAGTAAGAGAAACCAAAACCACACTATTCCCAGCTGGGACCAGACAGTGGTGGGAAGAGGAAACCAAGAAGTGCATGGTCACCACGGCCCAAGCAGCAAAAGAAAACCAGAGTTTTACTAAGACTTGCAAGAAACTGTGTTGCTAGAGGACACATAAGCTGGAACCCAGGCCAAGTGTCCTGAAAGACTTCCCTGGAGCCATCCATGAACTCCTGGCTGGCACCTCCATCATCACTGGGATAGGCTGCATTTATTCTGCTTGATGTCAGCAAATCTGCATCACCTTTACAGCCTTTTCTAATCTCTCCAGATGTTTCTCTGTTCAGTCTCTGCAGCTCAATTTTGCCATCTGCTGTCATGTCTGCAGCAACACATCCCATTTCCTCTTTGTACTAGGCTAAAATTTTCCACTTTTTCATGCATTCACCTCACACTGTGTGGTTATCTCTATTCTTTCCCCAAGTCCCACGATGCTATTTATTCTTATTTCTAATTTCCTGTATTCTCAGCCACATTCTTCCCTTCTGCTTGCTCTTTCTTAAGCCCCAATTACATTTCACCTTTGGAACCAAGAGATTTATTTATATTAACCTTAAAAAATGCCTAGAAAAGCACATTAAGGCTAAGAAACAAACCTAGAAACATAATGAAATGTGCTGCTGAGATGGAAAGGGACCACCAGAACAGTCAGCTCCAATAAAGTCTATTAAGAGAGGTCTCTTATTAATCTCAAAATGATATTTAATTCATTCCTCTGGTTTCTCTTTAAAGGATTTGTATTTCTAACTCAGCACTTGCCTTTTTTTTTTTTTTTTATTTTTTCAGTACTTCCTCCTGTTTTCTCATTAGTCAATCCCATATCCCAAAATATTCAGATCTCCCTTTTTAATTGCTTTTCTGTACCTCCTCCATACTAATCAGGTAGTTCAGTCATTATCTCTTCAAGTCAGACCTCCTTTACCCTGTTTAATCGGTCATTTTGATACAGACAATTGTCCATAAAGTACTGGGGGCCAGTAAAAATTATTACTTGGACCAAAAGCTAAATCCTTCATTAATTAACCACCTTGCTCCACGGAGCTGAGCCAGACTCCCCAGATACAACACCATTAAGGTTTGACATGGACTCTGAAAATATTAAAACCTACTTTGCTCTGCCACAGGCTCTCAGTCAAGTCCATAAATGCTGAGATAACTCCAGCAGCTCAGAGTGCTGAGGAGAGGCCTCAAACCTGAGTAATTTCAGGTCTTGGTGCTTTGAAGTTTGAGAGGTGGTGGGAGGTCACGATGGGGGCACTGGAGTTCTGGGGAAAGGCATGGCAGTTTTGAAGCAAACAACTTTGTTCCTTTGCCCTGTGTATTGTTTCAATCTGTTAACAGAGGGTTTTCTTGGCTGCAGTGCTTTATCTTTACTCAAGTGCATTTCTTTGCCTTTCGAGGTAAAAGTCTTAAAAATAAAGACCAGCATTTCCAGATGCCAATGACATCCTCTCTGACAGCCTTTTCTCTCTAAGAATGCGCTGCTTTCATCTAGGTTTTTTCCACTGGACCCAAAGACTGCATTCTGGGTCTTCTGTTGCTTTTGGAAAACAGCACTTTTGTTTCCTCCAGCTACATTTTAAAAGGCTCCCTTTAACCTTTCCCTGAACATACTGACAGCCAGAGTCAGTTCCTCACAAATAACTTCAGTGCATTTTCATTTAGATGTAACCCTCCCAGATTCCTTGCTTCCAACTGCCACTCTAAACCTAAAGCTCTGCCTCAGTAATTGGGGCGGATAAAAGATAAATAAAAACACTCAGCGACACAGGTTGAACTTACAGCTTTGCTACAGCATCTCTGGGCTGCATTTCCACGTGGCTGATCAGATCAAACTCACTTTGCTGGCTCCCATCTCTTCTTCCCTTTGTGCAGCTCCCCAAAAACAGAGCCTTCAAGTCCAGCCAGCACCACAGCAAATATGCTGGAACCTTCCCAAGTGAGAGCCAGCTCTGCTGTAAAGGAGTCATTAGTGAAGAGCTAATTAATAAGAGCAAAAGGATTGGCCCAGCTCTGCCAATTGGAGCTGCAGTGGAGCTGTTGCTGCCTTAATTAGCAGGTTTCATTGGCCTGGGAAAAAAGGCAAAAAGAAAAGTTTGGGTTTTTCAAAGGAGTATGTCAAAACTGTTGGGGATTTTTTTTTTTCCCTTTTATTCCTTTCAGATTTGTGTTGGATTCATGCCTAGAAGAAGTGCCAGGTGCCAGGCCCTGGGCTCAGCACGTGCTGTGTTTTGGGCCAGTGACCAGAGCGTGACACTCACAGGGCTCAGCTGGGCAACCCCAGCCTGGAGCCACATCCACTCTCTGGGGACTCTCCTCTGCCTCCCACAGCACCACTAGACCAGGATATTGAACCCAAGCAAGACTAAGAGGGACCCCAAAGAGGAACCTCCCCTGCCTCCCCCAGCTTACAGCCTGTGAGAAGATGCTGGAAGATCCAAAAGTCTCACCACAGCCCTGAGCATGACTGGTGGGGAAGTCCAGAGCTACCACACAACGTTTCCTTCTGATCAAATGCTGTTCCTACAATGTGCTCTTACTTCAAGTTGTTGCTGCCCAGAGGTGCCATAGCTGGCCCTGGTGAACTCCAGGCAAGAGAGGGAACAAACAGTGTCATGGATCTGAACCTTCTCCCATGCCATTCCTACAGTCACTGCAGCAGAATTGATGAGGACCCCCAGGAGATACACAAAAACTCTACAGCATATCCCACAGGTGATCCCCCAGCCTCCATGGCCAGTCCCTCTTCACTAATGGATATAGGAATGAGTGGTATGAGGGCTTGTGTGGGCAGGGTAGAAAAATTTCCCTCCATGTTGGTCTTCTGGGCATTTTCCCACCTCTGGAAACACTGCAGTACTTCTTTGGAGAGCTGGGATAGCACACCAGTCATTTCAACATCTGGGGAATAACTAACTCCTGTTCATATGCCTTAGAATGTGGCATAAAAATACAATTGCCAGTGGTAAATTAAAAAGTTTATTAACATCATCTCTAAGGGTCATTCAAACATGCTGAATCACAGACAGTATTGGTACCTCTTAAGTAATCAGCATTTTTGATTCAAACTCACAGCATTCTTGTAGCTAATTTTTCTGTTGATTACATGAAAGCAGTAAGAACCATAGTTTCTGATATTTCTTCTTTCCTTTTGGCAATTTGAAGATAGGCAGCTTTCCATGTAATTTCTTCTCTCTTCTGTTCTTCACAGTATAAGTTGTATTCAAGGAAGAGCATTAGTAAAATGGAGAAAAATAAATTCAATTGTGCAAAATGGTGTTAGTAAGAAGGCAGATGCCAGAAGCATCCATGAATAATGCATAAAGCCCTTTCTCAAATCAGCTTCTTTATGCAATGAATGTTAAGGGTGATATGGCACAATTTGCATTTTTTAAAATTTTTTAAATTTTCATAGTTGAAGCTCTGGCCTGTGGTTTACACCCATTGATATTTTGGAGGCTCACGAGCATCTCTTAGTGCAGCATGAAACAGGCTCTTTTTATTTTCCATGGCATCTACAGATAATGTAGGAGGTCTTCACAGGGAAAAAATGTTGTTTTCTCCTTCAGCACCACTGAAAACTTTCTCCTGCTCCTCTGGAGGTCCAACACTGCAGTGAGAAGCACAGATCACTATGGATGGGCAAAAGGATTCTGTTGTTTCAGAGCATCCTTTCTTATTTGTAACATCAGCAAATTCCCACTGAAACAGAAAACTGAAGCTCCTGAGTCCACTAAATGAAATGAAGCAACACCCCCTTTTTACATCAGAGAAGCATTTACCCTGCTTGCAATGGATAGGAAAGGGCTGTTGAGATCTCATAATGACTGTAGGGTAACCACCATGGGATTCAGAAAAGAGCATCTCCTTGGCCCCCAATCCCTATCCCCTAGGTGGAGTATGCAGTGAGGGACCATCTATCATTGAAAAAGGGATGATATTTTACTGACAACACTGTGGTTTGTCCACAGAAAATCCTTTTTTTTTTTTTTTTTCAAGATCAGCCAGAAGACATGAACTGATCAGTTACACCTGCACAGGTATTCAGTCCCTGGTATTAGATCAAAAATAAAGCAGCTGAGGTCACTATACAAGTACCACTTGCTCAAGTTCTCTAGTGGTGTAGAGAAGCAGTATCCAGGAATCACTGTTTGATTTTCTGCAGTAAAATTATCTGAAGCTTCCTGTAGTCAGCACCCCAAGCCAATACTACACCCATTACAATCACTGGCCAATACCTTCCTGTCTCTAAGAAAAATTACCCTAGAACTTTTAATAGGAAATTACAAAATGGATTACCTTTTTATTATATGTTTCTTTACTTGTTTACCTAGAAGCAAAATAATATTAATGTCACAATGGCAAAACAAAATCTATAATTCTACTGTATCTGTCAAATGAGTTGAAAAACAATGATAGCAAGTTGCAAAATTTCTGTGGGCTAAGAAGGAAAGAAAGGTTCTCATTCTGATTCCAGTTACACCAATGTCTTTCAGGAGCAATTCCAGGAAACTATGGGACCACTGAACTATAAAGAAAGAGCCAACAAGATGAGCCAGACCTGCCAAAAGTGAGTGAAAAGGTTCTTTGCACAGGCCTCCTGCTGCATCCCCACCAAACCATGCTCCCTGGTCTCCTTGTGGTGACACAGTGCTGGAGTAAGGACAGCAACGCCCACGAAGTGAACAGAGCACTGTCACAAGAGCCATGGCAAAGGTCCCAGAAGATTAACCAGAGACACAGAGGGACATGTGCACCTGGCCAGCATTAGAACCCTTTGTCAATTATGTGCTTAAGGATACTTACGTTTCCAAAACAGTGAGAACATCAGCACGGAAAGAACGGTCCCCGCTATGACACAGGCAATGAGAATGACAGAGCTGGGAAACTGGAAGGGAGAAGAGAAAAACTGAAAAGGCTTTAGGAACCTGTTTACTTCAGAGCTATTCACACAGGAGGGAGTTGTACTACTGGCTGAGAGCACTGAACTATCTGCACTGGGCTTTTCTGAGCTTGGTTGTACAAAGTGCAGAAGGCACGTCAACTTGATCATGATAAACAATGTGTTCAGTATCTAATAAATCTTCTTCTGAAATGCTGAAACTGGATTCATCCCACTTAACATGCACTACTTAATAAAGTGTCAAAAGTAGAAGTAGGAGCTTATTCACCCTCATCCTTCTCTTAATTAGACACAGGGAAGTGTAACACCCTCCTAAATTGCCTTTTGCCTGGTCACATCCCAAGGATCATACCTCTGCCTCTCTTACAGAGGTGTCAGGGGGATGAGTTTTTTCTGAAGTGTCCAAGACAGATGGGATGCTCTCAGGCTTTGGCTCTATCCACTGGAAAAATGAACAGATGGTTCCTGAGCTTCTAAACAAAAGTTCAAGCTACTGTTTGCAAAAGCTGTCCCTTTTAGTATGAATACATAGAAAATCATTATCATGTCCTGCTGTCCTTCTGATTTCCACTCAAACACTCTTGAAACTTACAGGAAGTTTTACCTTATCTCCACTATCATCATGTTGCTCAGCCTTGCCATCTGAATTTGCTGAAATCACTGAAAATGAAAGAGATTGAAATTGTTACTGGCACAGTCACCTGAAGGAGTGAGGGCTACTGTGGCTGTCACTGCTTCAGTCAAGGAGTAATGAACTCTCAGGGAATGAGGAGGGCAAAATCTGACTCTGAGTAGGAGAAATAAAGCACCTTGCACCAAAAGAGAACAACCAGTTTCCACCACAAGTGGTAGCTGAGGAAGCTATTGGGAAATGTCAATCTTCATCAAGAAAGAGGGCAGCACATGAAGCAAGACAGTAGAAGATGGTAGAAACTTGTCTGCTGAGGAGTTCTCACTTCTGTAACATGACAAGATGACATGGACAGCAGAGGTAGTAAAAAAGCATATGTTTCAGTGCAGGAACTGCCTCAGTTTAATTGTGGTCAGACATAGATGATTACAGGTTTTGAAAGCTGCATTACCACAGGAAACATTTTTACATTCAGATAACTTACCGCAGATGTAAGAAAGCTCTATGAAGATGATGCGCTTTTTCTTTTTTTTTTTTTTTTTTTTAATCTAGGTTATTAAGAATAATTTACTTCTAGTTTTCTAAGCTTTGGAAAGAAGGATGAACTACAGGAAAACTCAAGAACTCTCACAGCAAATTTTTCTGCTGTTACCCTATGATCCTAATCTATTGCTTGTACTAGTGAATTTAAGCACACAAAAGTTAACCTAGGCTTGAGCTTTGGATCATCATCATAAACTCACGCTGCAAGGTGCTGAACTATTTAAGTATTTGGAGCACTTGAAGCACCAGGAAGCACCCAGTGTTAAGCAGCATCTTAAAAACAGAGGAGTCACTCAGCTTAGTGAAACAAAACCTCGGCTTACACCCTACGACAGGAGAGCCCCTATGCCTTAGGTCACACCCTATTGAATAGAAAGACCACAATGAGTAGTGCTTCTAAAGATCTGACAAGAGAACAACCATGGAGTCTCCATCTGAGCAAAATGTACCAGAGACCAGATGAGTCACTGCCAAGGCATCTCTCTGTAACAGGCTTGCGGTGACAAAGACCGCGGCCAAAGGAAACTTCGTACGCACGAGGCACCCGCAACGTCACACGGAGGTGGGGAGATCAGGTGGTCACAAGTCATAGAGTCATAGAATGGTTTGGGTTGGGAAGGACCTTAAAAATCATCTACTTCCAACTCCCTGCCATGGGCAGGGACACCTTCCACCAGGCCACCAAAGGGTTCACAGAGACGACAAATTGGATATCTAAAAATTCAGCTTGGATGTTGAAAAGTTCAGCTTTTAACTTCTCTCATACCTGAGATAGAGTGACTCAAAATCTTTCTTTGGAGGCATAAAAACATGTTTTCCTCAGCTGTTGTTACATCCTGATTTCAAACAATTTCTGTGTGGACCCCAGATACCCCTCACAGCCAAATGCAATGAATAACTAGCAGTATGTGTTTGGTACACTCTTAGAAATAATCAGTGCTTTTATTTATGCCAGCTTCTTAATTTCTCTGAACCAGCAACTTCTGACCTTGCAATGTATCCTACTCACCTGCATTTGGCACATCTTCCATCATGACAGAGGTGTCAGCACTTGTACTTCCCTCTTCAGTCAGAAGTATATTTGGGAATTCAGTAGTCACTGAAACAAAGTGAAGAGTAATGCTTATAAAGATTACTGATTAGGAGGGTCTCTATATGGCATTCAAAATTGTGCAGTCATCTATCCATGGAAAAGAAGTCACTAATGCAGATAAAGTAGCAACCTAGGAATGGTTAGGATGATAACAGGTCACTCTGATCACTAATAATAGAACCAGCCTTGTTTCTATTATGTCACATGAGATAAGAATGTAAATACTCAATTTTTAACATGTTTTGAATTCTCACTGACTTTATTGCTCAAACAGAACATACTCTAAATTAACCTTTTCACCAAATCATTTTAATTGTCTTTTCCAAATCAAGAAAAAAATTAGTGCATAGTTAGGTGAATTTCTCTTACTCCACCTCAGAAGCTGGACTTGGGCATTTACTTCTGTTGCACTTCATGAGGTTTCTGTGACATTATTTCTCTAGGCTGTTAAAACTCCTCTAAATGAAGTCTGACCCTCTGCTACCTTGGTTGTTCATGCCAGTTTAGCATTATCCACAACACCTGACCTCTGTTTCCTTAAACCCACTAAGACATACCTACAGGCATCTCAGAGAAAACTTCCCAGCTACAAACATATTTGGAGAGTGTCTATAATGACAGAGTCACACTCACACAGATCATCTCTGCTGCAGAGAAAAGGGAAAAGATTGGTGCTGATTACCCTCCGTACTTCCAGGAACGGGACCAGGCTCTGTGACACAAAACATGTCATCTTCATGGGAGATAGCTGAAGAATGTGGGAGAGCACTGCTTGTCATCATAGTTACTGGAAAAGTAGCTTTTTCTGTCACAGGAATTGTTGGAGGAGCAATGGTCTCCAGTGTAGTTACATCTGGAGAGTCGGTGGTTGTGGTTGTCAGGAGGACAGCGGTCTGTGCTGTTGGCTGAAGAACAGAGGTTGCCTGGGGAGCAAAAGTTGTCTTTCTAAAACCTTTAGGGGAAACAGGAGCCTTTCTCGTGGTGGTTGTCATCACTGGAGGGGCTGCACGGAAAAAACACAGCCAAGAGAAAAGCCAGATCAGAGCAGTCGCAACTGAGAGAAGCCAACCCAGAAATGAATGAAATTACCTCGCTACTCAGACACTGAGAACAGAGGTGGAAGAGTCACTATTCAGAAAGCTTCATTAGCAGAAGACATGACCCACCAGCAAATTTCATAGATTTACAGATTTGCCCCCCTTTTTTTTTTTTTTTAGGTCTCAAACACTCACATCCTGATCCTATTGTAGAAGTGGAAGGGCCAGAAGTCTGCATGGTAGAACCCAAAACCTTGCAAACTTTGTGATTCTGCTTTTCAATGCCCTCATAAAAACAAAATAAATAAAATAGCTCAATTTTTCAGCTACGAGTTTCTTGCCTAATCTTTGCAACCAGCCCTTTTTTTTAAACAGATTCTGTTATCTCAAACTCAGGGGCAGACATGCAATTGTAGCACTTTTCACCCACTTTCCTGTTGTGTTGCTTACAACAGCCAAACAAACCTGCTCTGTGTGTACCAATTGCACACTGTAAAAGTCCCCAAAAAATTGGCTTTCTGCAGCATGGAGAGTGGGTATCATCTCTTTTTTCCTGTGGAAGACCTTGCTTTATCCTTGCAGTTCAGATAAACAATAGGAAGGGGAAGAAGTCCTTCAGGACTCTGAGACATAATTTCCAAATATGTGGGTGTGACAACCCACCCTTAAGGGGAAGGAAGCACCCTTAAGGATGGGTCATCACAGTGGGCCTCCTTATGGCATGAATGAAACTAGTCTTTTCAGTGTTGGGGTGAACCCCAAATGAAACACTGAATTTCATTCCAAGAAGGGTTCAAATTATAAGTCCCTCTTATAATTCCATCATCTTTAAAAAATTCAAATATAGTTACACAATGAGAAATGAAACATTTAATTTGAAAGGCAAAAAAAAGGGTAAAGTCCTTTTTTTATTTTCCCATCTAAACTGCACATTAAATGTGACTCAAATTGGCAACTAGTTGTTGCAGATCTCCCTTGAAAACTATGTAATTTAGGAAAAACACTTTTGGAAAACAAACAAAAAAAACCAAACAAACAAACACAAACAAACAAAAAACGACCCAGAAACACCAAAGTACACATAAGCTCTGATTTTTGCTATCCAGGGAGAGGTTTCTCCCTGCTGTCTGTATCACCAGGGTCCCCAGACTCACCTCTGGCCACCACCAGCCGTATGTTGTTCTTGATGTCGTTGAACAAGCCCGGGATCTCCACACGGCAGCAGTATAAACCCGCATCTCCTGCCTCCACCATCCCAATGGTGAGAGACACATCTCCAGTGGAAATAGAGCCCTGGAGGTCGTATCTCGGAGATTTTCTGAATCTCACCCTACTCCCACGGGTTTCCAAAATCGTGTTCTTGCACTTTGAATTTGGGCAGGAGCCTCTGCCCCAGCACACATCGGAGACGCCCGTACGCGGAGTCACCCGGTAGCCGCAAGGCAGCCTGACAGACTGCCCTGTCACTCCTCCGACAACAGTCTGGGATGCTGTGTGTGCTGCCAAGGGAGAACAAGGAAAGGTGAGTGCTGTCAGCCTCCAATGAGTTACTCTACCTGCACAACACAACGAGGTAGGTGAAGAAACACTCCTGCCTGCGGGCAGGCCACGCTTCTGATGCCCCAGGGCTTCTCCTGGAGCCTGTGGCAGCTCCTGGCCTCGGGCACTACAGGCAACAGCCAGAAGCTCACGGGCTTTGCTTGCTGCTGGAGGGCCCCATGCTCTGGCCCCAGCCAGCTGCTGGAGGGAGGCTCATGGAACACATCACTCACAGAGTGAAGCTGAGGTCTGTCGCTGGCAGCCCAAGCATAGACAGACCTATGCAAGTGGATTTTGGGAACTCTGCTCCCATCCCATCTCCTCGCCTCGGAGGCTGTTTGAAAGTTGTTCAGAAACATGTTGTGAAAGACATCTGGTTCTCTCAGTCCTCACCATCATCTCCTTCAAAAAAGAAATGCTGTCACAGTTGCCTTTCATTGACAGTCTCCAAAGCAGGCTCCAAAATATCTATTCATGTGTGAAATTAGGGCCTAATTAAGCTGGCAGAGCAGTGGGATCTGTCTATGTGAACCTGCTCTCAGAAAGTGCACTGAGCAAGCCCTGCCAACCCTCCCACTTACCTTGCTAAGCACTGTGTACACAGAAGCTTTAGCTGCCAGTGTTACACTGATGTTTAAAAGAGCATATACATGCTTGTCATGTCCTTTTACTTAATGGCCAGCTTTAGTTGGTGTTTACAGCCAATTTCCAACGTGGCACCTGGTTTGAATCTTTACTATAGATTGTTCCCTCTTAACTGTCTGTGCAGTTCCCAGACTACCCCAAAAGAGATTTCTTCTTTATGAAAGGCACTCTACAAAACAGTTTCCCATACAGGGATGAATATTTTATGGTCCACATGCATCTAGTTGTCCTACCTTTCTGCCTTTGTCCCCTTTTCATCCTTTACATATGGTGGAGCAGGAACTGAGGGATCTGGGGAGCAACCAGACCTGTCCTCTGCTTCAGCAAGAGGATCATCCTGCAGATCTGATGTCTCATGGCCAGCTTGCTTACCCCAAAGAGGGCTTACAGTTGCTGGTGCTGTTATCTCCAGCTTTGGCCCTGGTTTGCCAAACATTTATATTTTGCCAGCTGTTTGAATGCCTTTCCTTTTTGGCATGACTCCCAGATAGCAAACAGATGCTTCCAACTGTGTCCATGTCTCTTTTGTTTTGTCTTTAATGGACTATTCCCTAGGTGAGGTTTTAGTCTGTGGCAGGCTGCCTCACGACTTGTTATTGGGATGACATTTCAGATTCATTATTGCTTATCCCATTGGCAAGATAAGCCAACTTGTTTGGGTTTCCACAGCTCCAAATGCTAAAAGAATAGAGGCAGACAAAACAACAGGCAATATGGTGTGAAGGGCAGAAGTTTTTGCAGTGAAATGAAGGTAGGATGTGCCAGAAACTGAATTCCTGAATACAGGATAAGGCTTTGCGACATGGTATCCTTAGAAAAGGTAGGTTCATTTGCCTTGTGACAGAAAAGCAAAAAACAGCCTCTTTCTGTGGTCACAGAACAAAACATCCACTTGACCTTGAAAGTATTTCTGTGGGAGCAAGGGGTTAGTCACTGAGTGGGTTTACACCTATTTTCAAGTCAGCCCAACAATGATAGGTGTAAAACCAGCTAAAACTGTTGCTAGAATAAAGGTTGCTGCTTCTTGTGGAGAAATGGTTTCATCTTCTGCTCTTATTTCAGCCCAGTTCTGCACAGCACAAAAGTAGCTTCATTAGCCAGCTCTTTAATAAATGAAAATTTGCCTGCTCTTCCCTTTGAAAGAAGCAGAGGCCTGAATGTAGTAAATAAATAACTAAGTAAACAAATTAAAAGAAGAATAGGGAAGACACGAGGCACCAGAGTGTCTCCAGTGCAATTTCCCAGTAGCATTGTGCTAAAACGTTACAGGTTTTGCAGTTTCAAATCCTCTTTTAATTTCCGTGAAGCCAAAGTTGCCAACATCTGCCTGCACTGCAGGTTGGTGTGAAAAGCTCCAGTACTGCAGCAGCCTGGATTCAACAGGATGAGCCTCTGCAAGGATTGAAAAACTTACTTCTCGGCTAAAGCCTCTTCCACAGATTTTCCCGAGGAAATAGTAAATAGGACTGTCTTTGAAATAAGGAGAGGGTTATATTGTGACACACTGGTCTTACTGTGAGAGGAATCCTGTCCTTCTCCATGGCAGTTACCCTCCAGGCCTCCAGATTTGACCCAAAGCACCTTGAGCATCAGCTCTGCCTGAGTGGTCCTGCTGAAATCTGTGAGGTTTGCTGCTCTAAGTCCTTCATCAGTGAGAGAGAAACGGGCTCCAGATGTTTAATATATCATCCAAAATAGGAAAGGGTATTCACAATTGTTCAGATCACACACTTATCTGTATATAGTCTCTCTTGAACCCACCCTCAGTGACAGCTGGCATTAAGCAGTAACCCCAGGAGTTGCTATCATAGTGATCTTATCTCCCACAGACTGGTCATTGGATAGACAAAAACATATATCCTCCAGCTGAAACAGCTGGCTGAAAAAGAATTTTTTTCCCTTTGATCTATTTCTGGAATAATTTTCCTACTTTGCAAAAGATACTTGGCATCTTTGCCCTATCTTTTTTTTTTTCTTTCTTATTGAAGGTTCTATTCTGATCCAATTGCAGAGGATATGACTGATAAACAGAAAAGAAGCATTTCACTGGCTACCCATTCTCAGCACTGAGCCAAGATAAAAAGGAGGTAACAAAAACCCTTCTCATCCTTCAGGAGCTCTGCAAGGGAAGAGAACAACGGAAATAACCAAGCCTATGATTCTACACACAGAAGAATCTGCATACATTTTTAAAAATTGAAAAAAAAATCAAATCTCAATCAGTGTTAACTCAGTAAATTAAGAAAACTTTTCAAGTTCCGTATACAATTATGATCTTTTTCAACTTTTTTTTTTTCCACAAAGTAACTGTTGGTTTTCATTTTACAAAATTTTGCATTTTTTAGCAAGCACACAAAAAGCAGGTGAAGACTCACCTATAAAGATCTGTATCAGAATCCAGTGAAACAGCACAAAATGGGTCATTTTAGTTGATGGAGACTCCAGGCCAGCAAGTGGAAGAAAAGTAGCTCTTATCCTTTCCAGAGTCACTGAGTGAGCCCCACTGGAGTCTCATTTCTCCATTTCCAGATTTTACATACTGCGACTGTTTCTTTCCTACACTTCCGGATGGGAACTGGTCAAAAGAGGGGATGTCCTGCTGTACTCAGCACTGGTGCAGCCTCAGTGTGAGCACTGTATGCACTTTGGGGCCCCACAGTGTGGGAAGGACATTCAGGTACTTGAGTGCACCCAGAGGAGACCAACAGAGCAGGTGGCAGGGCTGGAAGGCATGTCCTGTGAGGAGCAGCTGAGGACTCTGGATTTGTCTAGTTTGGAGAAAAGGAGGCTGAGGGGTAAACCTCACAGCTCTCTGCAGCTTCCTGAGGAAGGGACATGGACAGGGAAGTGTTGATCTCTTCTCCCTGGTACTCAGTCAAGGATATGTGGGAATGATTCCAAGCTTACCAGGGGATGTTTGGACTGGACACTGGGAAGCATTTCTTTACCAAGAGGGTGGTCAAGCACTGGAACAGGCCATCCTATTCTCCTGTCTTCCTCCAAGACACTCAGCATGGTACTACCACCAGGAACTTCAATATTCTATTTGTTTTGCCATTCCATAGATCCCTTAAGGCTCATTACTCTTCCACAGTGCTGAGCAGCAAGAACACATTCTGTGCTCTTACACTCCTAAACATTTGGCATAGTCTCCACCTCTGACTTTGTCTTCAGTTACATTCATTTAATCCCTCCTTTCCCCTGATTCTGACTTCTGCTTGAAGACCCCTCTCTTTCCCCATGTCCTTATTTTCTATTTGCAAAGACAGCCTTGGAGGAAGTCCCACAAATGTTTCCTTGCCAAAACCACATCCTTCCCAAAGATTTGCAACATCATCTTCAACAAATATTTTTTACTCTTTCTGACTGCTTTTTAACTTTCTGCCCAATTAATAAAGGACTTCTCTGGAAGTTCTTCTCTGGACAAGCTTAGTACTAAAGCAAAAGTAATTCAGGACATTAAGTTCAGGAATGAAGAACTTCAGACAGACAAAATTCTGTGCAAATAAATGTAGCATGGTGCAAAATGAGAATGCAATTCCAAGTTCAAATGATAAAATGATGGGCTTTTAACCAGGCATTACACCTTTAGTAACAAGATTTTGAGCTTATCATGAGCAGTTAAGCCCATGAAAATATCACTCTTCTGCTTGCTAGCATTGAAAACAGCAAACAAAATTTTAGCAGTTAAGGCAACGAGTAAAATATTTTATTTGCCATATTCTGCCAGGTACAGTTCATACCATGTCATTTACACACAGCCCCAGCTGTTCTGTGAACAGAACTAATGAAACCTGGTGCATAAATATCCTGGAGACTTCTTCCCTACAATGATCCTCATTTCTCCAATTACCACTAAGTAGTGGCTGTGAGCTGATGTCCAGATGATGACAGTGCAGGGAGAAGCTCAGTCTCACCTGGGGGACAAATTTGGGTCTTTATTCAGTGACAGATTTCCAGGAAGCTTGTCCAAACAGAATTGGTCATTCCAGGCAACTAAGGAAGGAATGGATGAACACAGCATTGTATCAGCTTTGTTGCTACAGCAAGACTGGGCTAAATGCAGCAGAGTGCATTGAAAAGGGCCATCCAAAGTCCAAGTGTGCTGGGAAGAACCAGAAAAACATGGCTTGCCTTCTGCTTCTGTACTGCTATCTAGTGGATTCTTGCAGGTAGAAAAGGAAAGGCAGAGAGCTGTCTCAAAAAAAATCAGTTTGCAGCTCGTCAGCCTCATCAGGTCAATGTGCTGCCAGTTTGTGCAGCTGGACAATCTCTTAATGTGTGAAAAGGTTCCAAGTGCCACCTGGGGCTCGTTTTGAAGTGCCTGTTCCAAGATCCACTGGCACAAGTGGAAGTAACAAAAAAGCACAGGGAGCTTCTACCTGCGTGGGTTTGTGTGTATCATACTGCAAAGTTCTTGCTCTGCAGTCTTTGCAAAGTCTGTTTAGCAAGTAACTGCACAGCAGAAAGGAGACTTTATTCAAGATTTCAGTTACCAGATATTCTAGAACCTTACTTTACATGGAAAAGTTGCTGATACAATAATTAGTCTGAATTAGTCTGGAATAGTTATATTAAAAAACCCCTTATGGACAAGCATTTTTCATGATTAGCAGTCTTAAAGATGGCCCACAAACCCTGTAAGAGCAGGCATGGTTGCAGTCAGATGATTTTGGAAACCCTACAAGTGTCTAACTCTGACCTCAGTAGAGACCAATCTCATAAAATTGCAGAAAGCAGAAATTGCTGAAGATGTTTTCTGAGATCTAGTTCAGAGACCAGACCAGACTTCCTCCATCTCCAGTCATGGGCTAGAGCCCACAGCAGCAACATGCTCTGCCAGGCAGAAGAAAAGCGATGTCTCCAGCAGAGGCAGTGAGTTTAGGTTAGTAATTAATAGTCAAAGGCAAAAATACAGTCTAACACCAGCAGGTGCTTTCTAGTTTTGGTACCTTCTTACACAAAGCTACACGTGACATGCAGACAGAAGATGGCAGAGCTGGTTTTGTCCATGATTTTCCTGTTCTTGGGATCAGTAAAAGCTGTGCTTCCACATGGGGCACTTCAGTCAGCCATGAACCCACCTCCACATTTTCAAACTTTCAGTCCTGCTGCAACAGGCAGCCCCAAGAGAACACACAGCACCAGTGAAATACAAAACACACCAGGGCCACCTGTCCCAGTTTGCTTTCCATTTCTTCCCTCCTTTGTGACTATTTGCAAGCACACTCACCTACAAGATCCCACCTCACCCAGGACTCTTGGGGAACCAGTCCCCTCGCCAGCCTGCCCAAGCCCTCCCATCTCTACCAGCTGGGAGAGAGAGGGGTAACTGCTCCACTGAGCCCAACTCCCCTTAAATACAACCAGACCATGGCCTCAAAGTGTCTCAGCTGTTGACATAAATACCAACTGATTTAATTATTGTGCCTTTATGCCTCATTAGACAGTTGAAAATGATTTTGAAGTTGAAAATTAACTTAATGGTAAAAAGTTTGTGGTACATCTGTGAATCTTCCCTGTGACAGCGATGCCTGCACTAGATAATTCCACACTGCTGCTTGGGATGGGCTTCAGGGAAAAAAAAGTATTGACCAGTATTTGGTAAGAGTTGGTCTCTCTCCTGCCTCTGCTGCTTTTCTGCTCTTTCAGTCCCCAGCCCCTGTTTAAAATGTGTTCCTAAAAACAACTGATGAAAGTTATTCTTCCACTCAAAGATGATTTTGGTGTTATGTCTCCTGCTTAACAAGGCTCAAGGGTTTGATTCATACTCATGGGACTGCCTCCAGTTTTTTATTTAAAGTAAACCAAAGTTTAGTTTTGCAGAGAGTAAAAGCTGAGACACATCACTAACTGAGGAGCAATGGAGGAAAAGACTTTGACCACAGATTCTCTGTATTTATGGGCTAAAATCCATCAAATACATTCAGCATTCTTATAAATTAGTTGTTTGATATCTAGAGGGGTGGGAAGGCAGGCCAGCTTCAAACTGGTATTTTGTGCAATCCATAAGCTAAGAGGATTTAATTAACTTTACAAAGTGGGTATGATTTGTTCAATTGTTTTAGATGCCTGGAAGTGAGAATTTCCACCCCAAGGGCTTCTCAGGGTATAGGTGGGCCCGAGGAGAAAACCACAGAAAAAAAGTGATGTGTTTTGTAGAGAAAAACACACTTAGTCATAGTTCTCTTAACACAAGCTGTGAATATTGTGCACATGGAAGTACTGATGCTGTAGGCTCCGAGGTCATCCCATGAGGGGTGAGCATCCATAGCTCCCCCAGATTTAACTGCTGGTGGACAGGAATTAGTATATTGCATTGCTGAGCTGTTACCAGGACTGGCTATACCTGACTTCAATGAAAATCCAAATAAATGTGTATTAAATTAATAATACTACCCGGTTTTCCCGTGTGACAGGCTTGTCACAGCAGCTGTGAGATTGCTTCTGCCCTCTGATGGCACAGACTCTGTGGTAGGTGGAGGACAGAACCCACAGCGAAGTCAATTCTGCCCTTCTGGCACTTCCTCTTTTTTCCAAAAAGGAAGTGAGAATTTGAAGCAGATAATAAATATAATGGTAACTTTCTTTAGGAAATGGAAATTTCCATTCAAGACAGCAGGGTTTCGGTTTCTGTTTCTGGAATAGGCTGATAAAGATTTTAATTACAAGTGTAGCTTTTATTTGTTTTATTAGAATGATGTGAGTAATGCTTCAGTAGTGCAGACACATTCAGCTGCTGAGCAGAGGGAGCAGCTAACATTTTTCAAACTGTTTAATGTCCCAGTGATGACAAAGGCAAGCAGTCCTTAGTGTATGATATAAACATTTTCCTCTGCATGGATCTCATCTTCCAGGGCACTGTGATTCCCCACACCTTGTGGCCTCCGAAACACAATGAAGCTGCACAAAAGAGTAAAAATAATGGTTTTAAACAAAAACCAGACAATAAACCCAAGAAGAGCAGATCAACCAGCTCACTGGAAAGAGTGAAACATGCACAAACCCCCATTTAATCATGACCAACAATGAATCATCTTTCCACTTAAGAGACAACCCACACTTGGGTTTTGCATGCTCCCTAATGCAATGAACTGATAGTTATTACTCATTTTTGCTTACTAACAAATGAAAAGTAGCAGAACTTATTAATTTCTTTTTGCAATGCCTTCTATTAACTTGAGATTAAAAAAGAAAGCCAAAGTTTGTGGTGGAATGGTCAGCATACTGACATTCTCTTTCTGCAACCTCTTATCAGCAAAAGCAGGAACAGAATACTTACTTTCCAAAGTCACCTGTCTTCTTTGTATTGTAAAAGTATTCTAAGGACCATCCAGAATGAAAATAAAGGGAAAAAAGAAAGAAAATTAATATTTTTTTAAACCATTAGAAGCAAGTAAAGCAGTGGCTTCAAAAATAAATAATTATCTTCAGGAAAGAACTGGGACAACAGGGAACTGCGGAATGGGTAGGAGGAAACGAGCAGGGCACAACCACACCCTGGGTTGTCTGGCTGCTAAAGAGTCACAAAACGAGGAGGCCACGTTCACACCTTGCTGTTCTGGGCCCCAGAGGCCATAGGGGGAGAGATGTGTGAGCAGCCAAAGCACAGGGATTGAGTGAGGAATCCAGAGACCTCAGCTCACTGCCTGAAATGGGAGACATGTGACATCTGCCACAGCTGTGACTGGACAGACCTGAGCAATCCTGGAACTACCTAGGAGAAGTACTTACGTTTAGTGAGAAACAGAGCCAAAATCAGGATGACCAGAAGCACTGCACATGACCCAATCCCAATGTACAGACCATTTTCGGAATACTGCTGACTGGGAAGCGATACAGAGGTGTTCTGTCAAACACAAGGCAGATGAGCATTAGTGGAACTGGCAGCAAGAAGCCATTTATATGTTTTGCAACTCTGCAGGAAAAGTACATTTGAGACCAAAAGCCTAATCTGAGATACAGGACAAGTTTCAAGCAGAATCACTGCAACATATGTGTGAACCATGCTGCTAAATAAATTTTTTGAGATTGTCAAAGGACCTGAGGTTATGATAAATCTCGTTTATTCAGGCTTAATACTATTTGGTGAACTTTTCTATGATCAATATATTTCCTGATGTCACACCCTCCCACCTTCTTGTCAGCTTATTCAGCAATTAGTCAAGGATTTATACCAATAAGTAAATGCACCTTCTTTTTCCATTGTTTTTATTTAGGCTAAACTTCTTTCTGATGCCAGCTGTTAGTATCTAATCTGCCACTGGCATCTCAGGCCTGGAAAAGCACTGGAAGCACAGTGTGGTCCCTGACTTGCATCCTGCACGTACAGCAGTATGAACTCCCACAGCACAGACTGACTGTACATCACAGCAGGTCTCCCCAGAGGCTGGCTTGGCTGGCTGGTCTTCCTGATAAAATTTGGGTGCTGTTACTGCCTGTCACCCTGTAATATGTGCTGGAGGACTCAGCAAGACAGAGAGAGGTCTGGCAGGACAGCCTGTTTGAACCCCGCTGCACAAGAAGTGCAGGGCATCCCTGTGCTCCCAGGTGATCCAAGTTCCGCTCTTCCCCCACGTCCTGTCATACCTGCATGTTTGCAGTAACATGTGAGCAGTCTGAGGTGTCTGAGCAGGGGCCAGAGGCCTGAAAGGCAATGCAGATGTTGCTAAAGCTCTTCCTCCATCAGTAGGAAGTACTTTTTGCACGCTAAGCAGGTTTCCCCCCACCACCCTTTAATAAGAGCTCTTTCATAATCAACAATATTCTGTTGCAATCAAACAAAAGCAGTGGAAGTGCCCTGTAGGGATGAGCCAATAACCTCTCATTTCTATCCACTCTGCCCAGGTATGCTGCAGAAAAGGAGATGCTTACATTCCGAGGAGCTTCCGAGGCAGATGCTGGCCACGTTTCTGTGAAGGCAAAGGAGGATTCACTGGTGCTCCCAGGAGCTGAGCAAAGACAAGACAAGCACATCACTTGTACAGAGAACCATTCTGCCTTCACACAGAGAAATTTGTACTGCTGACTATCAGTAGTCTGGGCTCTGCATATCATAAAGAAGTTGGTGCCTTCATAGGGCAGCACAAAACTCTGAGTATTGGAGTTTCTGCTGCCCTTTTCAGAGCTTTGAATTCCTTGCAGGAAACACTTGACTCTTGCTGTTATCTGAACACTAGGAAGGAGTTATCAAAGTAGCCATCTGGGTTTGGAGCCAAGAAGAAGTGGATTATAGAATCATTAAATGGTTTGGGTTGAAAGGAACATTAAAGATTACTCTGTTCCAACCCCTCTGCCGTAGGCAGGGACACCTTCCACTTGACCAGGGGGTTCAATGCCCCATCCAACCTGACCTTGAAGCAAAAAATGATGCCTAAAGCAAACTTAGGTTAACTGATGAAAACTGCTGAGGGTGTCCCAGGGCCTTGAAACAGCAACTAATGCAGAGTCGAAAAGCAAGTGATACTTTAAAGTCCCAGGCGGCTGTAAACAGACTGACCAAAATGTGATATATTTGCATAAGCACCTGCAGCATATTTTGAAGCAATTTCCCAGAGCAAAGCTGTTTGCAACATTTAAAATTAAGAGCCACAAAATTCTGTCTTCTTTGTCATCAGTCTCAGTTTTTCCACGAGTTCTCAGATGATGTAAAAACCTCCTAAAAACAGAATCTCCTGTTCAATTTATGACAACATTAGCTGGTTGCTTTAATGTTTTAAATTGTTACCCTTATTCCCAAAAGCTTTATTTTGAAGAGGACAGGATTGTTGGCTTCACTGTTCTCTGGCATTGGAGACTCCAGAGTATTTCTACATCAGAGGCACACAGCCAGCTGCCTTTTCCAGTCTCCCTTGGTGTGAACATGCTCATACTAACTTGGGTTCTGAAAACTTAAAACGTTGTTCCACCATCAGCCAACAAAGATGCCACAGGATTAAGAAAACCCATGAGTTCTAAGATTGGAAGCCACGTTATTTGCAACTAGAATAGGAACAGTCTGAGAAAGTTTTCACTTCTTTTTCCAAAAAGGAAATGCAACTGTTGAAACACACTAATTTAGAGTTACTTAGCTGGAAACATCCAAGACAGAAGGAGAAAAACAAATGGCATCCCTGATTTTTCTTTCAGAATCCAGAAAATATTGTTAAACCATGAGCTTTCTCTTGTGTACTGGAAATTAAAGGTGCCTTTTTCAGATTGAAAAAGATGCAGCTGAGTGGGTACATGATAGAAATTTATCCACTTGTGAGGGGAATGGAGAAACTGAGTAAGGAACAGTTGTGCACTCTCTCTTTCACTACAATGAGAGACCTCATGTTCATGGGCTATGGAGGACGTGGGCAACCTCTGAGACACCTCGTACACCAGAGTAGAATACTTGGGCACTGTATCACAAAATTACTGCCCTGTTTCTACAATCCTCCTTAATCATCTGCTGTTGACTGCTACTGGAGGCAGGATCCTGGATTAGACATGCTGTTGAGCTAGTCCAATAAAACAGTTCTATATTACAGAGCAACAAATTAGCTGATTAAACAGTGGGTACACCCAGCTCCTCAAAAGTTGCGTTTTACTCCTCAGGGGATGCATTTCTAGAAGAGGAGGTGAGATTTTATACCACAAACAAACCAACAAACCAAAACAACAGCCAAAATAAAAGCAAAGCTTGCAGCACCACTAAAACCATTAAAGCATCACACCTGGAAGAAAGCTTCCTCCCACATATACATGTTCCTTCTGTTGGACTCTTTATATAATGTCAGGCAGAATTTAAATCCAAGTTCTGATCTTTCATTCTATGGTAATGTTTAATAAATTTTAGCCAAGGCATTTCTATCATCCAGCATCATTTTGTTTCCTTCCTAAGATCCCCATTTGCAACATGGCTTATATATGCTATTGAGGTTAATACTTGGAGAAAAGTTACCTGATGTCTGTTCAGGGGTGTAAGTGTGAGGACTTGCAGTAGAGATCCTAGCTGATGTTAAAAAATAAAACAAAACCAACACATGTTATAATTAGCCTCAGTGTGCATTTATGTAGTGAAAAAGAGACAGAGCTTCTACAATAAGGATTTGCTAGCACCAGCCACACATCTGTCAGCTACTTGTTCCATATATTATCATGCTTTTCACAAGCAAGAGAAAACCTGAAAATCAGAGGAAGAGTTGACAAAAAACTTCTCTATGCCAATTTTGTGTCCCTGGGCTTTACTCTAGAATCAAGCAGGGAAAGTCAAACACGGCTTTCTATGAAAATAGTGCAGCAATAACGCTTTGGATGAACTAAGTCCTGTATGCTGCCCTTCCTCTTAAATTCTTCAGTGTTTCTAAGAAAGCTCAGTAGTGCTGTGCACCACGAGACAAAGCACCATATCCTTTTTTTAATTGCAGTGACTGCCCTGGGATAAGAACTTTGCCAAAGACAGCTCAATTTAAACAGCACTAACAGCAGACCTGCAAGGTGCTAAAGATCCACCTTATTGGATGATCGTGGAAACTATTTCCACCACAAGCCTTGAAACCCAGACCCAAGAGCAGATTTACCACAATGGTTACTCAGACAAGAGCACACCTCTGCACTCACCTTTTATTATCACAACCTCGAAATTACTTTTTTGGTCGTTGAACCACCCCCGGTGCTCCACACGGCAGCAGTAAGTCCCACTGTCTGCCTCCTCGGCGTTCACGATCGTGAGGGACACGTCGCCCTCCCACAGGTTCCCTTGCAACAGGTACCTGCTGCCGTGCTGCTCTGTCACCCTCCATCCATCTGTCCAGATAATGGGCCGAGAACACTGTGACTTAGGGCAGCTATCCCGTCCCCAGCACATGGATGTGATGTCGCTTGTCCTCCGGACGCTGTAGGAGCAGGGCACGGTGACGTTCTGACCAACCCCTCCTGTCACTAATTCCGATACTGTGGGGCCTGTGGGCAAAATGACAGAGCTGTTGAGCACGGGGCATGAAAGTGGGATCTTCTTGTGCACCTTGCCTGTCCTGAAACATCCCATCTCTCAAACACCACCAGGCATTGTTGGATCCACCAATAGATGTGTCCTGGCAGGAATGATGCAGTGAGGGATAATGACCAGGCCAATTATATGTTCAGAACGTGTCTCTCATCACAGAAAGAAGAAATACACTTTCTTCAGCCTCTGCAGGTAAGAGGTGAGGTGAAGAGAGAACAGTGTTTGGATCTGCTCAACTCTGTGGCTTCTCTTGAGCCAGGCTCAGTCTGTCAGCTCTTTTCCTTCATTTAGATTTAATCCAATCACACAGAGGGGAGCAGTAAGACACTGACTTTAATCAAAACCACTGTGGGAAACTCTTCCTCCCTTTCAATGAAGAACCACTAAAAGGAAGGTTTCATCAGAATGATTACTGCTGAATGAACTTCTGTTTTTCTTTCCTAAAGTCAGGGTTTGCCCATTCTGATCAGAAGGGATTTTTCAGAGCTTTTCTGAGAAATTTTATACTCTTTTTTTTCACTACTTTATTTTCTCGTCTCACTCTTATTCAGGTTCTAAATTGTTTGATTCATCACAGTGAAATAGTTCTTTTGTGTATTTAGATCACTCCAGTCAATATTCCCTTTAGAAGGGTTTTATTAAAAGCTAGTTAAGTACTAGTCAAAATGATTTGTGCTCTGAGGATTCAGTCACAGTCATCCTGTAACCACTTTCTTCTAACAGAGTATGTAGTGAGGCTCCCAAAGTGCACATACTGTTTGTACTTCAAAGAAAACCATTTTCTATATACTGACTACTGCACATCCTTATCAAATTCAGTAACATGGGATCACATGTGTAAATATTTCCATCTATCCATATTAACATTTTAGGAATAGTTCTGTGCAGCAAGAACAAGCAACAAATTGTCTCTATGAAAAACCCAGTCTGGTCTATAATTTTTATTTAGTATAAAAAGGAAGCTTGAAATGAATCTCATCATAAAACACTGTATAAACAACTACAAGAAATAGTATCTGTAATATCTCTTTTCTTTCTACCGAATTTATCTTACCACCAATTTTTTAATGTCTGTCTTTATTAGTGTCATTTTAAAAACTGTTGTTTTCAGTGCTGTTGCCTTTAATAATCTAGGAATGGTTTCTCAGATTAAAAAAAAAAAAAAAAAAGTACCAATTTGTTCCAGTACAATTTCATATTAGCTAAAAAACACCAGAAGCCAGAGTTGACCTTTTCCCTGTCTTCCTCAGCACTCATCTTCACAAAGTCTGCCAAAGTGAAATATCCTTGTTTTACCACTTCTCTAAAATGATTGAAAGTTCTCTGCTCGGGCAATTACTTTTAAAAAAGCCCACTAATCAGACTAGCAGGAGCCAAGACCAGCTCAAGAAGGAGCATCTTTAAAACCACCATACCCTCAAACAGGGTTTTGTCTTACAAAGGGGATAAGGCCACTAGAACACTAGAGTCACTGTGATAAAATTCTATTCCAACACAAAGCTGCAGTTTCTGTGATATGCGACCACTCTTCCTGTTGTAAGATAAAATTTCTCACTTTGCAACCCTCAGAATCACTGATGCACGATACCTCCATCCACCTCCATCTAGTTGTTTAGGCCCACTTAGTTACCTGTAAACAGGACCAGGAGAATCCAGTTCATGCAGACGTAAGGCAACATCGTGGCTGAAATGAGGAACACTCCCGCTCACCCTCCTCATTCACGAAAACTTATCTTCTATGTACACTTCTTTATTTCTTGCACACCATGTCCAGTCACAGCTGTGGGTGCCCTTTAGTCCAATCTGGTCCTTTTGCCCGTGGTTGGGCTGTTTGTCTCCTGCAGCACAGGCAGAGCTGCAGGCAAGGTGCAAGTGTACAGGGCTGAGCTGCCGCTGCCGGGGAGTGACTGAGAGGCGACGCTTCGTGGTACCACAGAAATCTAGTTCTCTTTTTTCCAGATCTGTTTGATTACTGTAAGTGAAACTTGTCAGCACCGCTGAGCTCACACAGCTATCAGAACCATTGCCCCAGACTGCTTCCCACACCTGCTTTTGCCACAGTAGACAGCATTTGGATAGAAGACGGCATAGGATATGTAACACAGTGGTAAGTAGAAATGACTTGGAAAAATAAAAGATTCCTAGGAAGAACTACTCAAGCTTTTAATCATAAATTTCTGATTCTAATACTTAGAAGCAGCTCAGAGCATCTTTTGGCAAATTTTCCTTGGCAGCAATAATTTGGTAGTATTAGAAAACTGTCCTACTCTTACACAGCTGAGCCAAATAGAGTTTCAGTCTCTTTTCACCTGACTCTTAAAAATTCCATATGCAGCTGGGCTTTTGCAATACAGACAAAACATCCAGAATACAGAATCATTTTAAAAAGTAACTGTGTGGAAACTGTCTCATCCCAGACTCAAGGCTCACTCTGACAAAATGCTGAAATTCAGCTTTTGAGGAAGGCTGTTCCCTGGCCACTCTCCCTGTGTCCCTGGATCAACAAACTCTTCTCAAGGATATCTTATATTTTTATATTGTTTGGACTAGAACTGCAGCTGTGATGAAGGCTATTTGATCTAGGACAAAAGTGTTCTTTGCTGAAGCAACTAACCTACCTCACAGTGTTTTATACAGATGAAATTAAGTACTAAGGAGTGAGAATCAGAATCAACAGAGCTGTCTCATATGAGCTACCTTAGAGGAGAGCAGATGCATCAAAGTGACAGCTTTTTTAAGTGAAAATTAGGAAAACCAGGGGATTAATGCAGATGAGAGGCAAGTACTAGCAACATACTTGTAGGAGAGAAGTGAGAGTAAGAGGGACGAAGGGTGACTTTTGCATGCAGCGTGACTTTTGCGTGCAGCAGCTGGAAGCAGGACTCTAAGAAAAGTGCTTCCTCTTTGTTCCTGATGTTTCTGTGGAAACAGGAAACTGCAGACAGCTGCTAGAGGAATAATTCTGATAATGGCCAGCAGGATCCTGGCAAGCTGGCTCTGGCAGGAGGCGGGTGACCACATTCCCCACAGTGCCTGGACGGGCCAGTGAGCTCTGCTGGTTCAGTGTGCAGCAAACACCCACCTGCACACCAGGACACGGCCCTTCCCAGTCCCCTGCAAAACATACGGTGTGCACGGGTCTACACAGGTTCCTCCCTTGCATGAGCCACGTCTGAGCTCTGAAATAAGTAAACAGGATGAGAAAATAAGGGAACTCTTATCCCAGAGCTCTGTCTGAGCCCATTTTACTCACTTCACCCAGGCTGTTCCGTTCACATGTTAGTCAACAGCTGTTTGAGTGCTGTCTGTGTTCCAGGAAAGCCACTCTTGTCAATTAGTAAGAGAACATCACAGCCACAGGACAACAGTTAACCCACTTGCTTTAGATTTCACCTCAAGCACAGACTATAAGGAATGCCTTGGTGCAATTTGAGTTTCTACGTGCCCATTTTCCAAGTTCCTGTGTTCTGCTTGTGCAAGAAACAAGCACCACTTCTGTAGAAATTTTTTTCTTGACTCAGAGCATATAGAACAACAGAATGGCATACCTGAAAATCAGAGAAATGTACCCAAAACACGCAGGAAGTGACAAACGAAAGTACAACAGAAAAAGTCAACTTTATTCTGTGCCTACCACCTCATGGTACGTTTAACAAAAATTATACTTTTTTCTTTCTACCAGAAAAACTCAGGTGACAAAATATCAAACACTTTCATCTGCCTAGTCACTCACAACCTCCAACACGTGCACAAGAAACTCTTTATCTGCTTGTACAACAGCAAAACAAAGTATGTGTAGCCCCAGAATACATCCTGCCTCTCCCTGTGGTGCGTTAACAAGGCAAGGTGTTCTCTTCATGTCATTTCGTCGATAATGCTGCACATCGCTGCGTCCTTGTCTAAAACCTGATCCCTCTTGCCACCAGAACGCTCTCTCTGCTTTTCGCTCTGTCCGACGCAGTTGCTGCCATCATCAGTATCCATGGGCTCCACTTTCACTCTCAGTCCTCCCTCTGCATGAGGCAGGTCATCAGGCAAGGAAGCCAGGCAGTTCTGGATCATCTCCACGACCCGCTCCAGGTGCTTCTGGAACCGCTCCGCGGTCTCCAGGCGCTGGCGTTTCTGCACCTCCATCATGACCCTCAGTGTCTCCCTGGCTTGGTGGGGGCGATACTCGTTTATAAGGTGATGGACATGGACAAAAAGCAGTTTCAAGTCTTCCAGTTTCTCCTCTCGCTTTATGCTCCCTGGGCTCCTTATCAAGATGTCCAAGAGGTCCAAAAAGTTGACCAGGATAGACATATTAAGTTTTCTTAATTCCTTCTTGTGATCGAACTGCATGGGATGCAGCCGTTCAATACCCTGGCTCTCCAAGGGCCGAATGATCAGGTCGTCACACTGGAACTGATTTCCAAACATCATGTAGCTGTCCTTCACAGGGGGAGGCGGCTTTGGAGCCAGGCCCTTACGGATATTTTCATCAGTATATTCTTTTATATACTGCATTGGAGGCGGAGGAAGGGCACTCACTTGCTGGGGTTCACCCATTTTTGCCAGACAGAAATACCTATGAGGATGTCCCAAGAAACATATGTTAACAATTTGTGTCACAAGGTTATAACATAAATATAAACAAAGACAATGTAAGAGAGGTGACTGTGAGAAAATGAGCCAGAAGAAACACAACTCAGGGTGTAGAGTACAATAAACTCGTGATAAATCTATGTTACTTTTCACTGAGGTTTACTTACAGTAGCACACAGAACACCCATTTCCCAAAATATGAAAGACCAGCCTGTAAACTGAGCAGCCACAGGGAGAGGGGAGACCCCTTCCCTAGCTGGGGCCCAGCCTGTGAACTCCACAGAATATCCTGAGCTGGAAGGGACCCAGAAGGATCATCAAAGTCCAACTCCAGGACGTGCACAGGACAACCCAGCAATGCCATCGTGTGCCTGAGAGCGTTGTCCAAATGCTTCCTGAGCTCTTTCAGGTTTGGGGCCGTGACCACTGCCCTGGGGAGCCTGTTCAGTGCCCGACCACCCACTGGGGGAAGAACCTTTTCTTAATATACACCTAACCCTGCCCTGACACAGCTCCAACCGTTCCCTCGGGTCCTGTCACTGCTCACGGAGAGCACAGATCGGTGCTGCCCCTCGTCACGAAGCTGCAGACCGTGGTGAGGTCGCCCCTTAGTCTCCTGCTTCTTCAGGCCGAGCAAACGAAGTGCCCTCAGCCGCTCCTCCTGTGGCTTCCCCCTTCACGCGCGACCCACGGGAGGAACCGGGCCGGGCCCACCCCCGCCGAGCTTCGCTGCCATGCTCCGGGCTGGGCCGGGCTCTGGGCCGCCGGAGCTCGCCACGCCAGTGCCAAGGAGAGAAGAGCCGCGACCGGATACCGGCGGAGGGGGCAGAACCGACCCAGAGCCCGCGGGGATCCCCCCGCCTGCCCTCAGCTCCCCTCACTCACCCGCGCCGCCCTCACCGCCCTCGGCGCCGCCGCTTCCGGACAGCGGCCCCTTCCCCCGCCTCCCATTGGCTCGCAGCCTCTCTGTGCCGCGCTCTGATTGGTTATCGCGAACATCTGTCAGACATTCCCTCCACTCAGCTCCCTCAGGGGGCGGTGCCCGGGGCAAGCGGGCACTGAGGGGGCTGTCCCGTCCCGTCCCCTCCCGTCGGGAGCCCCTCAGGGCTGCGGGGCTCCCTCGCCAGCAGCGGCTCCTGGGGCGGCAGGACCGGGAGGGGAGGGAGGGGAAGGACCGGCCTGGCATCCCCGCGGGGACGGGGCTGGGTCAGGGTGGCCCTTGAACACCTCCGGGGATAGTGACTCTCCCTTCCAATGTCTAATCACCCCTCCTGTGAAGAATTTCTTCCTGATGTCCGACCTGAACCTCCCCTGGCGCAGCTTCGGGCCATCTCCTCGTGTCCCATCGCTCGTTCCTGGCAGCAGAGCCCGACCCTCCCCTGGCTACAGCCCCGGGCTGAGCTGGAGGGGCGTGTTCAGATCGGGCTCTGCCAACGCAGAGGTTGTTGCACATCAAGCACAGAATCACGCAGTGATGGCATTTAATGTGACCATGTGTGCGGTGATCACACAGGTACCGAGAGCTTCCACGCATCGAAATACACCGCGGGCGTTAACTCTGACCGTGGAATCACAGCATCACCCTGGAGGTGTTCGCAGCATTCCTGCACTCCTGAGCACAGTCTGACAAAACAGTTCGGCTCCCTCGCTTTCCTTTCAGTTTTGTTCTCGAGGGGGTTGAAGTAAAAACCCGTGGATTTCAATTTTTCACGTTGTGGGTGAGGTGGAGCTGGACTCGCTGGCATCGCCTCTGCAGGAATCTCTCCCTGGAATGGCCAACAGGGAATGTTTTTTTGACACTCGGCCGCTTCTGTGCCGTTCTCTCTCCCTCAGCAGATGGCAGCAATGGCCTTGGCGTGACAGGGACCCATCGCGAGCACACGCAGTGTCATTTACAGACCCGCTCTTCGAGAGCGATCATTTCACCGAAAAAATTTCAGTTGAAAGACAATTAACTTGCATCCTGTTAATTATTTCTAAAACGATTCAAAGAATATCTAGAATAGATCTATTTGACTAGAAAGCCTGAAGTAATGTACGGATATTTTATAGAATAGTTGAATATTTATATATTCCAAACCAAATATACTTTACAGTTGACAATGAGTACAGTCCTGGTGGCAAAATAGACTGATCTGGTTTCATTCTTAAGTAAAATATATTTTGAAGAGGAAATACCCCCTTTGAGACATTCATTCTCACTGGGTGTCTGTCCATAGCAGGGAATTTCCTGAAGTTGATTTAACATGGTGTTTGCCAAATACTACTTTAATCCATCAAATAATCATTTTGAAGAAGGGAATGTACTCCAGGATGGACATGCAGATCTTATCAAGGCACATAAACATGGGACTGAGATCACGGTTGCCAAATACTGGCAAGGGTGCAGCTCCCTGCTGCTCTAAATCATTTTCTGCTTTGGAAAGGGAGGTCTTCACCCTTACTCCTTCCTCCTGATCCCTCTCTCCTTTCTTCCCTCAGTGCTCCTCCAGTCCCCCATTCTGGCTGTGCAGTCCTTTAATCTCAGCACTCTGTATTGTCCCTGTCAAGCACTGGCTTGCAAAGTAAACTGATGCAGCTCCAAACCACACAGAAAGCCTTACTGCCATTTTTCTGGATTAAGTTTTCAGCTCTTCTAGAGTGTTAAGTCAATATGTGTTATCTACCCTGTGAGCATCAGGGTGAGCTTTTAAGAGAGGAGAGTGCATAGACAGGAGGAAAGGAGGAGGCTGGGGAGATGGGGAGGGGAACAGTTCTCCTCATTTCTGTGGTAGCAGGCTCTTATCTCAAATCATCTTGTCACGTCATACTCTGAAAGACAGGCAAGGAATAAAAAGCATCACCTCCAGACATGCATGAGATAACCCATGTAGAAGGAGGTACTAGCACACCTTTGGTTTTATTGGATTTTCCAGACTTTGATTTCACATTCTTTTAACAGGAACTGAGCTTGATTCTCTAGTACCTTGCACTCAGTGAACTGTGCAGCAAGGATGTAAAACTCTGTGACTTCAAACAGGAGAAGACAGTGAGGACCAAGCACTTGTTTTTTAACATGATCTCTGTGATCTTCTTGACTCATTTTCTCAGTCTGTATGATAGTGGCCAAAACAGAGGGCATATAACGTCAACTGAAGTTTTTCAGTCTTGTTCTTGGTAGCATGGCTGGTTCTCAGAAGACCCATGGATGACCATTTCCAGCCTATGGGCAGCTGTTAACATTTCTCCTTACAGTGGTTCTAAAGGAGAAATTAAGAGTGATAGTGTGTTATGAGGAGCACTCTACAGTTTGCTTTCTGCTACATTTCAGCTCTTTTCTGAAATAAGGTTGCTGTCCAGTACAAACCTACCACTGATAATGCAACACAATTCCTACAACATCTCCAGATTGTGGAACTGAATCTGGACACCCCTTCAGCAGATGGTGAATCAGTACAATGATATTCTTCGCCTCAAAGACACAACATCTTAATTTACTGCTTGAGTTAAGTTTATATTCGTTTTCCTCATAACTAATTTTAGGCAAATTGGCATGTTTCAGTATCAGACACTCCAGTTCTATTAATTCAGCAGCAGTGTGTACAGTGTGTACCATTGCAGTGTGCTGTTATTTTAGCACAACTTGAATCCAAACACTGTGCAAGCACAGTAAATATAAACCCCATTCTCAAGCATTTTTTTAGAAGAGTGCTGCTCTCTTCTGTGCTACAACATATTTCTTCCATTTTTGACTGCTACTGCACTCTAAATAATAAATAAATGTGTGTGTGCTTTTCTCACATCGTCTGAAAAAGTAATCCCAAAATGAAATTCAGTTCTAGTCTCTTACTGGGTTTAGGTGAGTGTTATATCTTACACCTGGTTAAGCAATGAGCTCAGGATTCCTTTTTTGGTGATTGTTACAGGCTTTGTCGTAGAATGTACCAGAAAGGAAGGGAAGAGAAAAGGAGCCTGTTGGTGGTGAAGGGGACTTAAACAAGCTTTATGTCTCCATCTGCTGTGGTTAATTCCCATCTCCCTGTCTCCTGCTGTGGCTGTGGGAATTAATGAATTTGCAGTGCAGTACTGTGCATCTTTTTCTTCCTGACTCCTCAGACTAAAATATCAACTGCAGCCTGTTGGCACACCTGCTAATGTAGGAAGGAAGTTTAATGTTCCTATCATGTAAAAATTGGGCAGTGCACATGGGCAGTTGCACATGACAGTTGACCTGTTTCTTACTATACAGCCTATTAGCAGATTCAAATGGATTCAAAGCTCAGCACAGAGCTTGAATGGTTATGTAGCAATAAAACAGGTATCTCACTACTGGTTAATAAATTGACATGGCTCAAAATCCACACACGTTTTGATACAATCATCCAATAGTCTCTTCTGTGCTCACAGTCATAATGTTATTTCTGAAAGCAGCTCCCCAACCTGATTTTTAATGCTGGGTGTTTTCTTGGTCACATGCCTGCAGTGACAACATATTCTAACATGTAAATGAACATTTCTCAAAAAAATGCATCTGCGTGGCATGAAGAAGTAATCCCTGTCCATCCATCAGCAACATGGGTAGCAGCAAACATGTCATATTGCCAGAATAAACCCTGGCACTGCCATTTTGCCAGCAGTGTAAGTCACACCTCTGTCTTCCGACGGAGACAGTAACAGAAAGAAACCACAATAGGCAGGCACTGATAAAAGGAGCTGGAACAAATTCCCACTTTGGGTGTGACCCCATGAAACTAGGCCTCCCTTTCTGCATTTTTCCCTAAGATAGAACAGAATTAATTGTCCCTTCATCCCTGTCCTAACCCTGTGCAAGTTCTCCAGTATAAAGCATGTTCTCTATGTTACTGCCAACATCAGTAAGCCTGGGAATGATTCCCTTCAGGCATTGAAATGATGGATAATTCACTACATCCTCCTAGCAATGCTCAGAACAAGGCATCTACTTTCCCAGGGGTCCCAGACAGTTCATAGGAGAATATTGCCCTGGTTCTACAAGAGCAGCTCCCTTGGTCACTGGGAGCAGTGTGAACACATTCAAAGGTGCAGCTGTAAGGCCTAGAGGAAAGCTGGATGCATTTGGCTCAGAAAGACCAGGCTAATTCTTCCCTTTTTCTGCAGCTTTCTGTCTTGTTCTTTGGGTCTACTGGAGACATGTTTATTGGGGTGATAATGAACTGCCAAAGAAGCGAGACAGCTGAGTAACCTAATTAAGAGTTTCTCACGCTCTAAGCTAAGAAGCAAAATGGGTTGAATGATGGAAGTTTAGAAGTGGAGTAATAATCATCATATTGAGCAGCTGGTGTAAAGGAAGAGCTGGCACCCAGGCAGTAAACCTGACCTAAATGTTACACATGATAGAAGTATATAGGTCAATTTATGAGAGTGAAGAGAGAGTTGCAGCCTTGTGGACTGTTTTCTTCACAAAAACAAAAACATTCTATATTTAACTTTATACATTTCTCTGCCGCCTTCAGGACATGAGCATTGGTATCAGAGCAGGATGTGCGGGTGGGGAGATTTTCACAGTCGGCAGTAATCAAAGTGTGAACTGCATAATCTGGGTAAATCCCCTAAGAAAAAATCCAATCCCTAAAATAACATTTTTTAAAGCAGAAATAGAGCAGTTTGCAGGAGGTAGCAAGGAATGAACAAAGGTGATTAAAAGAAGAAAAAGGAGTCCACTGAGGCCACAGTTGATAAGAATAACTTTATCTGTAACCTCAACTTACCCAGCACAGAGGAGTATTTAGAGCACACAGCAGCTCAAACTTTAATCTGAATCATTTAAAGTGTTTCAGATTTTCCTGAATATGGATGAAAAAGTGTCAAAAGATACATGGTAGCAGGCTTTAGAAAAGCACTTAAGAAAAGAATATGTAGGGTACCTAAAAAATTCATCATCCCTTGAAGGATAGTCTTACAGTGGTTCTAAGATATTTAGGACAGTTATATTTAATTATTTTCTATGAAGGATACAGAATTTCTGTACCATGTGATATATAGTGGTGCCAGAAGTCTTGAAAGGAGCGTGCTCTTACATTTGGTGTAAAACTGTACCATTATACAAAATCAGCTTCCAGAAATGAAATACTTGTGTTAATGGGATATTCCAGCTCTCCTGAGGAGCCCTTTGAGGAAGACTTTGCACTTTGTGTGTAGAGCTCTGCAGGTATCCTCACATATTCCAGCTCTGCAGCCAACTTGGTCCTAGACAAGTGGTGTATTTCTACCTAAAATATATATATAGACATATATACTTATCTCCTCCTCTACTGTAGAAGGGTCCTGAGCCCCTTAAATGTCTGAGGCTTTCTTTAAAAGGGTTATAACCTGGTAATCACCCAGAAGGATAATGACAAATTATTTTTGTCTACAGTTCATGTCTTGAAAGGAACAAAGAATTTTATTTAAAAATTAGTCAGGAAATTATGATCTTTGAAATTAAATTCAAATATACATAATCAGGTTACTCTCTCCTAAATGTGTAATTAAATACAAATACAGTTCTTAGACCGTATGATTTTGGTTTATACATGTCAACCTGGCTATACATTCTTTAAACTTAGCATTCATATTCTGGTTTTGGCTCGTAACACTCAACTATTTTGGTGTTTGCTACACATGGGGCTTGGACTTAAAGTGAAAAAAGAAAAATGAAGGAGTAGATCTGGCAGCAAGATTGGATACAAAAATATGTCAGCCCCTACCTTCCTCCCCAGCTCAACACTGAAGAGTTATCAGCTGATAGAGATATTGCAATAGTTAGCAGCTCTCACTGAAACCAGCTCCCATGTTTATATCAATGGCACCCAAATCTGGCTGTGTTGACTTGTTTCCTTCCTCCTGCTCATTCTTATTTTTCTCCCTGCTTAATATCTTAGCTTGGCCAACCACCATTTTGAGCTCAACATGGAAAACTCAGAATGGCTGCTCTAGCCTGCTAAATCCTGCCGGTTCTAACACAGCTACGACATTCTCTATCGCTCCGGGCCAAAATCTGTGATTATTTTCTTACATCTGCACATGTTGTATCAAACCTGCATTCTCAGCTGCTCCTTGTTTCTCTCTCTTTTACCTTGCCCCTCGCAACACCTTCCCGTCAGAGCTCCTGTGGTGCATCGTGTTTACGGCAAATGAGGTGCAGTTGCCAAGCCCCTTATCTGTGTATTTGATCAAATCGCCCCCCTCTTCATGTCCCTCCAAAAACTCATCTCTTATCTGGTAAAGAAATCAAGCTGCCAGTCACTGTGTTCAAAGAATTTCTTAGCCCTCCCCCAGCTACTCACCACCCTTGCTGAACCTCTGCTCCCCCCCACATCCTCCCATCTCCAGTGGCCTCGCTCCCCTCAGGCGTGTTGATGTCTCACCTCTCTGCTGTCCTGTACTCCTCGCTTTTTCTGCAGAGCTCCAGTGTCATGCCCTTGTATTTCTATTTATACTCAATTTTCTGATAAGACAACATGGGCATCTCTGCCAGCAGACTGCAACCCCCCTTGGCCAAGCTACAAAGAGTTTTCATGAAGTCCTTAACACATTACAGTTAGTGTGAAGAAGAGACTAGAAAAAAATAACATAGTCCTAAATAAGTGTTATTAGCTAAAAATGCAATGCCATTACAAACTGTCATTATAAATGTATCTGTATCAACACAAATCAAGTGAAATGCTTGTTGATCAAGATCAACAGCCTTTTTGGGGGGGAATTCACTGTTGCACAGTGAATCCACACAGTTTGTCCCTGTGCATGTTTTGGTTTATTAATGACAAGAAAGGATCTCTGAGCATAATTCTCAAAATTAAGGAAAGTTATGCAGACGCAAAAGTGGTCCTATATTTTGGAGGTTGAAGGTCTGGAATTTATCCAAATAGCTACTGTTGGCACAGGGCTAAATTTTGAAAACTGTCATCAAACTCTCAGTTTTTCACACACGTGTACTGCATGAGGCAAACGGGTTTGTAGAAGAACTGGGAAATTTGGCCTGGGCATTGATCCTAGTCTACAAATAGGTATGAAATTCCCCTTGACACCAGTGATGGCTTCTTGGGAGATCACAGATTTGTGTCATCTCACCACAAGAGTTCCTTGGTACTCAGTCACTCTGCCGAGAAATAAAGCCTCACTTTAACAGAATTCTGCATGACAAATGTTTCAGTACATACTGCACCTCATCTTCAGCAAGACTACCAAGACTATCTATATTTATACAGGCATCAGCTGCTCAACAGCTTCTGTTTGTCCTTGTTTCTGTCCCACGGTACTGCATTGTCTTAAGCAAATTCTCTTACAAATCTGTACATCAAGTGCTATATTTAAATTGTATTTTTATGGAAAATGCAGTTTCTTAATTAAGATTGAACAAAATTGGTAGGGAAAGTTTGATGGTCCCTGGAACATTCTGCCTAAATAATATATCATAAAACACCAAGGAAGGGATATGCCACTCCTTCTTTTTTGAGGAATAAACAATATATTCTATTGAGAGTATGGTTCCCAAGTCTTTCTATAAACTGCCCTATAAAATCCAAGTCTTCTTTTTTTTTTTTTGCAATTCTGATATTTGTTTAGATTTTTTTTCCTCATAACCTGTATTTAAAATAATGAAATATTTTCTTTTGAGCTTGCAAACAGCTCTAAAAAGCAGCAATAGGGACCTGCCTTCTTACACCATGGTGCTACATTAAAACAGAGACAAAACTCAGCACTGGTAAATGATTTACACTGAAGCAATTTTCAGAAATACCAAAATAATAAAAATACTTACCTTGCAGTTTCCCTGCATTCCACCAGACTCCAAGCCTCAATACCATCAGCAATGCAATTATACATCAATACTAAAAAAATACACAAAATACTAAGAATGAAAGAGCAGAGAAAAATGGATTGCATTTGTTTTAAAATAGAACAGTTTTACTGACTGCATTAGATAGATATTAATTTTTTTTATAATTTTATATTTAGCCTGGTGCAAACTGCCCTGAATGGTGCCCTGGAGGCCTGAGGAAACCAGTTGCATTTGCTTGGATGTCTGAGCTCATGTCACTGCTGATGACATTGGTCTTGATAGCATGCACAGAGGGCATGTTGTGCCTCTCCCTCCTGCAGCATCGAGCCACAGCCTCATCAGACTGCATCTGAAGCAGTCAGTAATCAGTAGAGAGTAATCAATGATAATTAATCAATTATTGGTTATTATAACTGTTTGTCTTCAGTTTAAATATCTATTATATGTTTACCATTCCTTATACAAGTATATGCAAGCATATTCTATGATTCTATGATTGTGAGTGTGCCCTTGGATACAATTTCTTTGCCTGCATAGTAAGAACCTTCACGTTATAGAATTACAGAAATATCAAGTAAAGGACCTCCAAGATCATCAAGTCCAACCTTTAACCAAACACCACCTTGTTAGCTAAATGATTACATGGGGAACTTCCTCAAAATCCGTTGTATGAAATCTCTGTGGCTCACTGCAAATGGGAAGGTACCATTCCTTCACAAAATAAATATGGATGCACAACCTACTTCTAAGAGGACAGTGAGGACACTCATCCCATACATCTGTGTTTGGTGTGTGCATTTATAACTGTATTTACTAGATCAGCAAATAGGAGACAGATGCTTAATCATGCCACACCCCTTTAATTAATCCTTAATCATTGATTCACACCTTCTGAATGCCCATCAAGTGTTATTTTTTCCACAACATTTACCCTAGCGTGTATCTCAACTGTGCTGCTCGTTTTATGACTTCAGAGAGGATGTGGTTATGGTTTGACAGAAAGGAAGCTTTGCTGTAGATGGGAAGATAAAGCTCAAAGCACCTACGCTGCCTTTTGAACTACTTTTTTTTTTTTTTAATTAACTGTCTCCCTTCTTGTGTTTCTTTCTTAGACGGGCACACAGGGTAGACTTCTCATGTCCTGGGAGACAAACATTCTTGGCTCAGCCATGAATAACTGTGTGCTCCTGGAGGAACTGCTGATCAAAAAATCCCAGCAGAAGAGAAGGACTTCACCCTCCAACTTCAAA
Organism: Myiozetetes cayanensis; assembly: GCF_022539395.1. Lineage (NCBI taxonomy): Eukaryota > Metazoa > Chordata > Aves > Passeriformes > Tyrannidae > Myiozetetes > Myiozetetes cayanensis. The sequence goes on along the minus strand of NW_026087378.1, from coordinate 8,931,624 downwards.
GTGCGCTTCTTTGTCTTAACCAAATCCAAGCTGGCTTACTATGAACAGCGCCACGGGGTACGTCCGTCATTTTCTTTCTTAGAGTAATGGAGGGAAGGATGAAATTTGTTAAAGGGGAGGGAAAGGTGCTAATGGGGGGAAGGATGATCCTTTCTTAACATTTATTAACTTTCCTGCTCCTTGCTACAGCATCATCCAGTGAAAATTGCAAAGTGGTCAAATGGGCCATTTAGAGCTTCTGATCAGTGGGTGTTTGGTGTGAGTGGAGGAATAAGATTGCTTCTCCATTTTATAGCAAGGATCTAGTTTTGTTGTAGGAATTTGTATGGGCTGTTATGACCAATGTGTGTAAGAGCTGCATGAGCCTGTGCCTGGCAGTTCACATGGGAACAGGGATGACCCGGAGAGGCATAATGAGAAGGTCACAAGCGTGCCCTGATTGCATCTGTGAAAAAAGTCATCCACAGATCTTCAGTCTCATTATTTTCTTCAGGGTATCAGACTAAAGGCTGGTATGCCACAAGTCTTGAATTTTAAAATAAATTCAGCTGCCACCTGCAACATGTCTAGTCTTTGGAGCTAGCTTCAGAAGGGCTGTGATGATGAGATCCATGCTCAAAGTAGGCTTTGTTTCCCCAAGTTTGCATTTCCCTAATTTGCTAAATACAAAGAGAATTAGAAGCCAGTCTGTGCACCCCATTGTGTTAAGTGTTCTAGTTAAGTGGGAATTATTTTCTTCTTCTATTTAGCTGGATGTTTACTGAACCTCGTTATGACTGTAAATAATATTGCTTGTTTTCCAACAGTCACTGAACATGCTGTTAATCCACTGTGTTTAGGAACTGTTACTGTAGGGCAGAGCAGAACTGGGGACTGTTCTGCCTTGGATCCAGCACTGGCAACTTCAGACCATCTAATCTTGCGCAGTTGCAGAAAATTAAGTAAAACCAGAACCCAACAAGAAAAGTATGATGTGTCCTCGTATTTTATCATAACCTAGTTGGGGCTGGATACCAGCTTTCAAGGTCAACAGCCATTTTTACCTGCAGGCTATTTCTCTCAAATAAGCCCAGTGAAATGTTTTGCTTGCTTTTATTTTATAGGCTGTGTTTCTCTTACCTCCATTTTATAAAGGACACTATTCATTGCTGCATACTGTGACTATACATGGTTTAAGACTATCTTCGTCCGTCCTCCAAACTATTTTATTTTTCAAATGCCTTTTTTTAAAAAAGAAAATTAAAATTCCATTATAAATATTCCACTTAATTTTTCTGTGTTAAATTCTGAAGAGCATCTAGGTGATTCTGCTGTAGGTATTTACAGGAATCCTCACAACTGGTTTTCTTTGGTGCTTTCTGAGTCTTGGTGGACCTGACGTGAATTCAGCCTGCACTCTGCCTCGGTGCTTTTGTGGATTCACAGTAGGTGTCTGTTGGCATCTTTAGGCACTGAAATAGTTTGGAACATTTGACTCAGTGGGGCAGAGATTTCACATACTATATGAGTGTCTCTGGAAATTCTCCGGTCTTCCGAAAGGTCAGTTAGGTGAGATGAGGGTCTGGTGTATTATCCACTTTATGTTATGTGTGATGTATTTTAAACATGCACATATTATACATGTGTGGACATGTGTATGTAAACACACATGTAACTTTAGAACCTCATGCACATTTGAGGGATGGTGGGTCTATTTGTAATCACAGGGCTGATTTTGCATGAAATGCTGAATTTTTTTCTGACAATATCAGTTTGTTACATAAATAGAACTTCACATGAAATAGGGAGAAAAGAATTTGTCCTGTGAAATAATCCCAGAACTGATCCTTAGTCTCTTCAGTAGTCTTCCCTAAAATTAGGCCATCCTGATGAGACCTCTGCGTGGTCAGGTCATTGCTGTTCTGGAGAGGAAATCTTGGGGCAGCCCGTGCAAGCACCATCTTATTTTGTGCTGAGAACAGCATGAACGCCCAGCACTTGAGTTCACTGCCAGTGCAGGGAAGATTCAGATGAGCCCTGCCCAGCACATGGGCTGTGCCATCCCCAGGAGTGTCCCAGGACCAGGGACCGTGTGCAGGTGTTCAAATCGCTGATGTGTAGTGCTCATTTTCAGGTGCAGGCCCTGGCACAGGTTTGGCTCTGCTCCATGGGGACTCTCTCAGATGATTTATGGGGCTGGCAGGGGTCAGCACAGGCTGTCACCGTTGCCAGCAGGCAGTTTGTATATGGTCCTCTGCTCTGGAGGTTTAGGCAGAGCAGTAGGGACATTACTGTTCTCTGTCAGCAAACTGTCAGCTGCAGTGATGGAGAGGATCCTCAGGCACGTGGACTGATGGGGCCAGCAGCTGTCTGGACTTTGAGTGTATGTATTTTTCAAGGCAAAACTCTGTGGATGTTTGCTCTGAGAGTTTTCAATGAGTTTCTTTAAGAACCCCTTACCAACCTGTCCAATGGCTTACTGTACTCAGAGTTCAATACCCAGCACAGTACCCACCTCTCCAGTCCCTGATCAAATACAGGTAAAACAACTGCTGAACTGCTTAATAGTTTGAGAAGTCCCATTGATTTCAGTTGGGTGACTTAAAGTACAGCATATGCTTATGCATTAAGCCCAGGCTTACATGTTCTGCCTGTATTTAACAGGGTTTAGCAGCCAGTCCCTTTCTCTGCATTTTGAAACTGTGGGTATAAAAAGACATTTTAGAGTTTATTGTAGCAGTCCAAAACAAGGAGGTAAATAGGCCAAAAGGGTAGAGGGATAATTCTGCAAGCAATACCAAAAACTGTCAAGACTACTGACATGATAAAGGAAAATTTTTGCAATAACTGTAATGGCATTTTTGTTGTAATTTTCATCTTTCTGCCGTAGCTGACAGAGAGCACTGTTCTCCTCAGGGGCCAAGCACACAGTCCCCTTTAATGTTAATGAAAGATATTTACATGTCTCATTAGGAGAATGAGCCCCCAATAATTGACAACAATAAGAAGCTGTGTTTTCTGGAATTCATTATGCACTGCACAATGCAGGGCTGTCTTAACATAAAGCAAAGCCCTGATAACAGGCACATGTATTCAGCCCCCGCCTCTACTAAAATTCATCAGAAGTGCCTTTATTATAGCATGAAAATCAATTGCAAAGGCAAAAATCATTTTTTTCCAGGGCCTGCCTGGTTCTATAGCTACTGTTCATATGAGTAAACCAGCACATGGGAGTAATAATTTTAATTATTCCGATAAGTTTGATCCTCACTAGAATAATGGATAATGCAGACACTGTGATACTTTCAAGGTCCTGGTATACTTGCCATACTGCAAAAGAAGCAGAGAAGTGAATCCCTTTGGAGGGCTGTCTAGGACAGAATTTCAGTGTTGTTACTTAGCAAAAGTGTTTAAGCTGGTGAGTTCCCTGTGTCTTATTTGCCCAACAGCCTATGGTGCGTGGTAAACTCTTCAGGATATCAGACAGGAGAGTGAAGAGAGGTAGTTTAGCATTTCAGACACTGAGTAGAGATTCTTGCATAGTGTTCAGTATGCCACATTCCCACCTGGATGGGGGCAGTCAGAAACCTTGTGTTTCAAGCTGGCTGAAGTCTAAAAGTGGCACAGATGTCTGAGGCTGATGCCACACTCAGTGAATAGACCACTGTCTGCTGGGCTGGTACCACACCAGTACTCTGCCATTACATGATCTCTGCATCAGAGCTGCTCGTCTTGGCATGGCTCAGACCTGCAGAGTGCTCGAGTCTGCCTGTATCAACTGTGGAGAAGTGCTCCATGTCCCTAGACCACAGTTTTTCCTCTTCAAAAATGGGCATCTTGCCCCATACAGGCATTCTGAGGAGTATTTCAGGGCTGGGAAAATTGCACCTAACACCTGGGAAGGTCAGGAACATAAATATTTTTAAGTTTTATATCTTCATGCACTTGTGGATTATTATTAGTCCAGCTTTTAGAGGTAGCAATGAAAGGCACACACAGAAAAGGCCAAGTTCTCTTTTCATTCACATCAGCACTATTCTTCCTACACTGGTCAGATGCTCAGGAGGTCACAAAGTGTGAGTCAGCCTTGTCCTGGGCTCTTTCATTCACATCTTTGATACTCAGATATAAAGATGTCACTTTAGTGTGCCTTGAAATTTGCTCTCTTGTTCCAGGAGAACAAACGAATAAACTTGGCTGGTAAGCCTTTCATCAGCATCCCAAAAGTTCCTCTGTTGCATTATCTACAGGATTGGTTGCTTGCAGCAGTCCAGCCATCCACAGGAACAAAAGCCACACGTTGTTCCTCTGTCCAACTGTCCCTTTTACTTTGATTTTTCTACACAGAATCCAACTTCTCCATCCTGCCCTGGAAAGACTTGGGTTTTTTCCCTAAGACTCTAATGTAAACAGACTAAAACTTTTCTTCTAAAGACTTCCATTCTGGTCTTCTTGTCAGAGTGACCCTTCATACTGTTTCCCACTGCTGTGTGTATTCTGAATACCTTAGCAGTCATGAGGCTGTAATCCTCATTTAAAGTTAATTTAATTATGGTTTTAAAGACCACCTTACAAATAAATAGATCTGACTAGATACATCATTCTTCATAACTTGTCATGTATTTATTAACTAGTACTTTCTGCTTGCCAGATTTTGCAATACCATTTGTCTTCTTATGTGTATCTCCAACTAATTTATTAATAATAGACATATCATGCACAAAGAAGTCAGGCTTGGCATCTGCCTCCATCACCCATTTCAATGAATTTTTATGAAATAAAATCAATACAACCCTAAATAAGATGGAGGCAGGGTACAAAATGCAGGTTGTTTGTCTATGGCCTTTATAACTCTATGAATGTGTGGTGAAGTCTGGTAATAAAAACATCTCCTTCTTGCTGGAAAAACTAATTTTATCTTTCAGAATATGATTTAAACGATTTTCTTTTTGCCCAGTTCTGCTCCTACTAGAACTTTGTCTATATATTTATTGTCCTTTAATCTTTGAAGAATTTTTTATTAAATGGCTTCTGAGAAATGTTTTCACAGCAAATGTCAGATACTTCCCTTTTAAGCTCAAATCTTTCTTCTGTTGGAGGACAACAATAAAATCTTCAACCTATGTTTTCTTTTGTATCTTTAAGAAGGAAAGAATACCTCCTAATTTGAATATATGACAATAAATATGCAGTTTCCTAAGAGTTACCTTTTATTAGACTTTTCTATTGTGGCCATTTTTTGCTTCCACTGCCTTTGTCTTTGCTTTATATTGCAATCAACATCATAACTTCCTGCCCGTTGCTTTATACTCTTTCATCCTTTCTGACTGATTTTTAATTTTGGCCTTAAAGCTTATACTATTTTTAATTAAAAAGTCCTGGCATATAGTTAATTTAACTTCCTTTCTTTCACTGAATCCCTCATTCCCTGCAATCCCCTCCTCCCAGTCTTTGCTGGAGTCAAGAATAGCTTTGAAGAAACTAATACAGTATTCAGTAGTAGTTCCATATGCTTTTATGTAACATAAAAGACTTATTTCCATCATATTAGAAAGCTCATTTGAAAGCCAAGAATCTTCTCTTTTTTTCCCCATCTGTTTCTTGATGATGACATTGATTTTCCTGTCAAACCACTTGTGCTGATATCAGGGATGTGCACCCTGATAACCATCTCGGATGAGACCTGGGGCAATGTGAACTGAGGAATGAGCTTTGTCCGATCTCAGAGTAGGAATTCAGTGAAAATAATCATGTGTGAAGGCCTGTGATGGGCCAAGAGAAAAATACTCTTATGGCCAAGCACGGCTTTTCTCTGGATTTCTTTACTTAAACCTTAAATACTCACACCCCATGAAAATGTACAGTCTGTACCATAGAACCCTTGCAGAAAGGTTATGGTTTCAATTTTCCCTGCATGTCTCCTGTTTTCAGCTCAGAGCCCTCCAGCTGCTTCCCCAGACTCCTACATGTGCTTCTCCATCTCTGATGCCTAATTGAATGGAGGCACCTTAAGCACCAATTGCAGATGGTTTTGTTATTTAAGTCAATTCAGAGCACTCTGCATCCAGGGCTTGGCCACCTCTAAAACACCTTCATGTTCCTCAGATGTGAAAATGGCAAGAAATCCAATTTATTTATTATTTTAATTCAAGTTGAAGGACAAAATAGGCATGATAGAGAGGTAAGAAAAGCAGACACATTTAGGGATTTAAATATCAAATATAATGACATATATTGGAGGTATTAAAATGTAACACAACAGCCTGAGTTCTACAGAAAATTCTAATATTATCAGTTATCCCCTCTTTCCAGTTTTCCTTTGGGACACTTAGCATGGCAGGAAACGCAAAATCCCTTACATCTTTCTTTAAAATTCAATTTTCTCAATTTAGTTTTCAAATTTAATTTAAAAATTGTTTAAACTGTTTTACTTCCCATAAAACCTCAGACTATCAGTGTTCCTAATGAGAAAACTCCCAAAATACTGAATGATGCTAGTGTCCAGGCAAAGTTGCCATGAATCCACCAAACAACAGTTCTTAATACCCTATTTATGAGAAAAACAGGACATACCACAGTGTACAGATACAGTATCTGATAAGAAAGACAGAAAGATAGAAAGTAATTGTATCAACACAGTGTTCAAGGAGGTTCAAGTTCAAGCACAAGTCTTTTGGTCAGTGGAAAAAAAACATTAGCAGAAGAATTACTGTTAAAAATAATTCCATCTTGTTCCAGTGATACCTCTTAAGCTTTTGGTTACTATTTTCTGTGTCATTCTCCATTGTTACTGAGGTCCAACACAAGGCTGTGAGACACCCATAGTGGCAGGAGGCTCTGCAATACCAGAGCCATCAGCAGAATTTGGGCTGCTCATCACGTCAAGAAATTCCTTTCCAAATTACTTCAGAAACTCAGTAGGGCCTGAAGAAGGCTCTTTGAAAGGCAGTAACGCGTCACTCATTTCAAAAGATGAAGTTGACTGTGCTGGTTGAGCTCTCTGCCATTGGAAGGTGTTACACCTTCACACCAGCTCAGCTTCACATGGATCTTCATCTGTCTGCAAAGAGACAGACAGGCCTATTGAAGTGCTCTGTTCATCGGCCCTTTTATTTCATACCATGTGATGGTGCCACTTGCCTTGAAGCCACGTACTTGTATTGTCCATAAAATGACATTATAATAGCTCAAGTAGAGCTTTAACACTGTATGTCCATGGTAAATATTTTCTTACAGAGTTATGTGGAGAGAAATCAGAGTAAGAAATCAGTTTGGCAAGGAAAGCCGAACTGGCACGTGGGCAGCTCTTGGTAGTGACAGCTGCTGAGGAGTTTGGGGCCAGATAAATCTTGATTTCTTTGTTTTCCCCTCATCGGCACAAAAGAAACAAGATACAAGTTGTTATGCAACTTTGGAACGAAGCCAGCTTTATGAAACATGGCATGCTGCCTTCCTGCCAGAAAATGCTGCCTTGGGTCTCCTCCTGTGCTCCTTGAGATAAGGCTCTGCCCTCCCCTGCCTTACCTCTCCCTGGCATTCAGCCTTCCTCCCTGCCCTCTGCTCACAGCACTGATGGCTACATTTTTTGGCAGGGCCCTTTGATAAACACAGTGGGGTTCAACAGAACCCTTAAGCACCCACTGAGAGACCTTCAGCCTCAACGCTTGGTGAAGCACATTTCATTAATGCCCTTCACAAAGAGCAACAGCAAAGTGTAAGCCTGAAAGCAGCAAATTCCTCCAAATGCACAGCCCCATATCTTACAAGATCTTGTACATTTGTGAAGCCGTGGTCAGGAAGTGGGATTACCGATCTGTGTCACCTGCAGCGGCCACTGACGGCCCCCTGCCCTCTCACCATGAGCTTCACGTCTCTGCTCCTTCCCCTGCCCCAGACCATGAGCTGGTGAGAAGTTATTCATTTTGCTGGAAGGGAAAACTGCTGTGACATGATTGGGCAGTGTTGGTGGTTGATCTTAGCGTGTGACAGATGCCAGGCAGCTTATTCCTCAAGCAAACACAGTGAAATGCCTCCCTGTGTTGCAGGGCAGAGCTGTGCCAATATTCCCATGGCCAATTGTCCCAGTATTTAAGGCAAATAGGGACCATTGGGGTCATCTAGTTTATGCAGGCAACACAAACTAAAGGATTAATCAGTGAAAGAGCTGCTGGAGCTGTGTGGCAAAAGGAGTTGAAGCCATCAATGAATTGGGCTTGTGATCCTTTCAGAGCTGTTAGCTCTCCTTCCTGGGATTGCCATATTGCAAATAATGGATCAAAAGAAATAAAACAAGATGGGCTAAACTGCAGCACATGTGCTGCCCCTCATGGGACAGCAGCCTGCCCTGGTTGTCTTTCCACACATGCTACGCAGAAAGACCACTGAGGTTTTTCCTGACCAACCAGCTAAAACATCTACCTAATTATACTCTGGGCAGACTGAAAACAACAAATGGAGATCTGTCAGCATGTTTTGTCTCACTCTTTTAGGAGCAAGTCTCTGAGGTTTTTCAGAAACCATTTTTAAGAGGCTTTTCCTCTCCCCTCCCTTCCAAGTGAGTGGCCCAGTTACTTTTGTTGGATTAAAGCGCAGTCAAGCATTACAAAAGCAGGGATATATTTAGTTTCCACCCCAGGTCCTAATTTGTGAGTGGTAATTCCAGTTGTTTGTCCTTCTACGGGACTGTAATTGCTTTTTATCAGCAGAGTCCCATCTGCTGAGGATCTGCTGGGCAATGCCCTGGCTGTGAGACACACCCTGATCTTGTGCTGCAACATGAGATTAGGAAGAGCTTCCATTCCTGAATTATGTGATTAAAAGGAACACAGTAGGTGATGAGAGGTGCAGGACGACTGCACAAAGCTCCTTGAGAATGCTGGACCCTGTCTTTCATCAGAGTCCAGAAAGGTATCAACAAAACCAGTTTGCAGGGAAAGAGCAGAGCCTGTGACTGGCACAGCATTGCTTCCTAGAGCCTCAGAGGAGGAATGCATGTGGTTAAACCCGGGGACTTCAAAGGAATAAGATGAAGGAGGGTTCAACGTTAGCAAAATTGAAGGTTTTTATAGGATATAAATGGCTTTGTGTCTCATTGAAAGGGTAGAAGTCCCAGGGGCAGAACAAATGATAGAGGAGGTTTTGGAGAAGAGACAGAGAAAGCCAAGTCTGGAAGAAAAAAGTGAATAGATAAGAATGAAAGGAAATAGATGGTGAAAATGGGGTGCAATAAGGTCTTCTAAGGCTTGCCAATAACTCTTGAGAGTTAATTGGTATTTCCATTTCGCGGTGCTTTAAAGCCTTGTGTTTGTTGATATAAAAGAGTCCCACTCCACCCCAGAGACCTACACAGGCTGTTGTTGTCTGCAGGAGACAGTCCTGGCAGTAAATCCAGAGACACTGGTTAATCTGTGAGCAAAACCAAATACAAAGACCCAAATGCACAAGCAAAGTTCAGCAAGAGCAATGTGAGACCACACTGTAGTAATTTCCTTCTCTTGCCTCAAGTCCAAGCGCACAAAAGCAAAACACCCAGCCAGTCGTGCAAGAGTGGGGTTTGAGGAGCCTTGAGGCCTCTCTGTTTTGAGGCTGTTTGACAATGCAGTGTAGCAAACCTCAGCCCATCTCCAGAGGCATCAGCTGCTTCCCCGTTTTAGGCTCAATGTGATGATGTAAAGCAGCCAAGGAGCAGCAGTGGGGGTTGGCACAGTGATGGGGACAGCTGCTGCCAGAGGGGCAGGGCTGCGGGGTCGTGATGATGGAGGGAGCAAGAGGCAAGAGGGAGCTGGAGAGTGAAAGACACAAAGGGTTGGGTTGGGGTCCAAGGGAGGGTAAGAAGGTTGCTGAAGTCTTGCTGTCTCTGACAGGTACAGTGGAGCAGCTGAAGTTCACTGACAGTCGCCCGTGTTTGAAGAACAGACGGTTTGCAGTGTTTTGGCATTCTTAGGTCTCACTGACTTCCGTCATGTTGTCCCAAAAGTGAGCTGGGAGACAGCTAGTGTTTAATCCCTACTGAAAATGAATCAAAACAGGAAACCCAGCTGGTTAGCTTGCCTCTGAAGAGCAAATGCACGTGTAGTGAATTCTGCAGAAGCATCAGATACTGAGCCTCAGCTCCGCTCCCACCCGCTGTGTGCAGGCGTCACCTCACCCCTCTCTTGCAAAAGCTCAGTGCCACTGGCCAAGGAGCTATGGGGTGAGAATCCCATAGGAAATAGGGTACACTGAGGTAGCTGGGATATTTGGATGTCTTTTCATCTCATACCCATTCCTAACTGCCCATACTGTGATCAAGGTATCTGGCATATGGTGAATAATAACACAGCACAGGCGGCAAGAAAAGACCTTTGTCAGAAAGTTTTTGAGGATATTATGTATTTTAAAATTTCCTGTTATTTTTTTTCTTAGCTGAAAAGCCAAACAAAACAAAAACAGAAAAGTGTTGTGGTCTTTGGAAAACAGATGTGGTAAAAATGTGCATTTTTGATAAAATGCATAGTTTTGAAATGCTCAGTACCCAAACTTTTTTTAGTAAATTATTTATTGTTTTATATCTTCTTCAGCATGAAAGAGTAGTGTTAGTAAATTGAACATGGAAGGAAAACAGTCCTTTTTGGTTAAAAGAGCACTTCATTTTGTTGGAAATAAAAAAGTAAAAGCTGAATTTCAACCAAAGGTTTTGACTGGTTCTCTAACAATCCTTGAGCTGAGTTAAAGTACATATATATATGTGCATATATGTATGAGTATGAGCAAAACATGTGCAGGTGCCATATATGAGATGTTTTGTACTTTTAAATGTCTTACATAATCAGTTAATTTGCTTCTGCTCCATTAAAATTAAATCTCCCACGGACATGACAGTCTTGTCTAATTATTCACTTAATCCACAATCATTAGCATCAACCAAGTGTTTTTCTCTGTCTTTTAGAAAAAAAGGACTTTGAAGGGTTCTGTGGAACTTTCCAGGATTAAATGTGTGGAAATTGTGAAAAGTGACATCATCATTCCCTGTCAGTATAAATACCCTTTCCAGGTGAGTCTGTCTGTTGACCATACTGATAGAGATATCACTTCAATATATTTCAATAAAATTCTCCCTCACAATGCAGTTGTTAATGAACCCAACACCAGGGTGAATAACAGTGAAGGAAGAAAAAGCAGATTGAGGTTGGAATTGAACTGGGGAGTCAGTCAAGATCCATAAACCCTTGCACTCTTTGGTTTTAAATTGGAAAGGATCATCAGATCGAATGCTATCCCATGTTTAACACAACATTCAGCTGTCCCACTGACTCATGTGCAGAAAAAAAAACATCTTTCACATGGGGAATCCACTCAGGATTTTGTCCATTTTACCTGTATGGTACTGAAACTGAACACACATAAAATGAGTGATTTTGGGCAGTTGCTCATGCTCATGACTACATCTTTGGGAGATCTACTCACTGCATATTTAGAAATCTGCCTTAGGCATTATACAGACCTAACAATAATATCAACAGGAGAGACTTTGGCGGGAGTTATTTCTCCCCTTTCTCTATTTTATCGCTCTGTAGCATGCAAAGCAACTGCATCACTCTTCAAGGACTTCAGACTGATATGGAAAATCTTTTCTGTTCTTTAGACAATAATCAATATTGCCTCATCTACACCTCTGCAGAAACTTTAAAAATCAGCTATTGTCTTGTAGAAGCCTCTGTTTAAAGACAGTGGTCAAAGTTTTTCAAGGCACCTGTGAATCAATGAGCCCAGGTCCTGTTTGGCATGAAACTGCTGAGCTAAACATTGAAAGAGAACTGTAGATTATGCATTACATCAAATATTAGGCCCAAATATAGTAATTCAATTCAGTTTCTGATTCATTTTTGTTCTTGTGATGATTTACTCCTGGTCTGAAACTTCACAAGCTTTCTCTATTTCTCATCATCTGTTTGTTTGTAATTAAGCCAAGTTGATGAAAACAGCATCTTGATTGCTCATTGTTCATCTGCTCCAGCTACTTCCCCTCTATAAACCTACTGAAAGATATTAAAAATATTGAAAAATAATAGCATTCAAATAATCTCCAGGGAGTTGCTTGAGATTTATACTGACACACACAAAAAAATTGGCTCTTAGATCTTAAGTAAAGGTATCTTACAAGGAATTGCTAAAAAACAGATGCCATTTTCCCAGAGAAATGGAGTTTTAGAAGGGTAAACTGCAGCCAGTGAGTAATGGGCTGAATCCTCTGCAGGTTGGAATTGCTCTGTTGATTTCACAGGCATTTCTTAACAGCATAAAAGGGATCTAAACCAGTGCTTGTCTAGAATTCTTTCTTGATAAGAATTTCCATTCCATTTTAAATAGCGAAAAGTCGATGAGCTTAAGAGATGCTCATGATGCTTCTGAACAGGCCCTGTCGCTCCACTCCCCCACATCATCATTTTGTGTGCAACTTGTTGGTGAGAGGGCTGCTGCCTGTTTCCTTTGGTGACACCATTGTGCCCAGAGTATCTGGGATTGCTTCTCATGGCTGAGTCCCTTCTTTACTCCCCTCTCCAGATCGTCCACGATAGCTACCTACTCTACGTGTTTGCTCCCAACCGTGAGAGCCGGCAGAGATGGGTCTTCACGCTGAAGGAAGGTAATAAACCCTGTGCCCACCTAATTGTTGAAGTTACCTCATTCCTGTGCAGTGACCAAGCACTGGAACAGATTACCCACAGTGGGTGTGGAGTCTCCATCCCAGGAGATATTCCAGATCTGTCTGGACACAATCCTGTGCCATGTGCTCTGGGATGACGCTGCTTGAGCAGGGAGGTTGGACCAGATGAGTCACTGTGGTCCCTTCTAACCTGAACTATCCTGTGATTCTGTGATTTATCTTCTTCTTGGATAAACTGTTAATATGTTACTGTAATTTGAGGTTTCTTATTCAGCAAGAGACAAGCATGTTACTACAGCTAATTTTTTTAAATAATCAATCCTTTCTACATAGAAGATTTTTTGCGTCTTATTAATTTTTTGTTTGATGGCAACCTTCTTAGAGAATCATGACTATTAAGAAACGTTTTTGTGGGCAGCTTTCATTTCCTGTTCCCCTCCTGAATTGTTCTGTGGTTGCTGCCATGGTGCTGAAGCGAAGGCACAGCAACGAACCACCGTGGGCAGAGACGAAGCACAATGCTTGACGTAAGGATGGTGTTGGTTACATGAAAACTGCACCAGGCTTCTGTCACAGCTTTGTATCATAAGCTGCTGTATTGTGTCCCTCTGAAAACACTGTGCCTGATGGAGGTATTGTGAAGTTCATGCAACTGACTCTTGCAACCAGTTATTCCCTGTCTGGAATGCCCCTGCTACAAGCTCCTACTTCATCACCTCTCCTCATTCAACATTTTGAGACTGTCCCATCCCTTGGACAATTTGAACAGTCTCTTGAAACAGGCCTGCAGAACTTTTCTGCCCAGGAAAGTTATGATTGCAGATAGAGAGCCTGAGCTTCTAAAAGAAGTACTTTAATCACTCCTGAAGATATTCAAGACTGGTATTTACAAGTGCAAAAAATGTTTAGTGCTGATGAATGCCACACTTGTACAGCTCCTTCTGAACAGCAAGATGAAACAGCAAGTGTGCTGAGAATCATCAATATATATGGCCTGACAGGTTTTATTTCTTTTTATGTGGCCTGCCTTCTCTGGTTTTGGTGTTTTAGCATTTTAAGGAGAGAGTCATACTGGTAGGATTCTGTTCTACTGCAGTAGAGAGATATGGGCTCCACCACCACCTGGAAAGCTATTCCTCCACGTCAGTGGTGGCATTTACTCCCTTTGGGAGAAAGGAAAACATTAATGGAGGAGGTTGATAATGTTCACAAAGCTTAGTTTGACAAGAATAAGAAGTTTCTTTAAAGCGCAGATTATTTCCATTTAGTTCTAGATGTCTTTTAGAGCTGATGTGGATACAGATAAATTAATTTTCCTTCTTCTTCTTCTTCTTCTTCCCCTAATGTTTTCCAGAAACTAGAAACAACAACAGTTTGGTTTCAAAGTGTCATCCAGATTTTTGGTTAGATGGCAAGTGGAGATGCTGTGCCCAGACAGAGAAGATGGCAGTTGGCTGTGTGGAGTATGATCCCTCCAAAAATGGTATGGGATTTGTTAAGACCATCCTGACCTTGCAAATATTTATTCCTAGCAAAAGTACAGGATTGAATCTGTCTTGTAGAGAACATTAAAAAATATTACATTTCCTTCAAGAAACATGTTGCTGCAGGATATCCTATTTTGTTCTAACCATATTTCCTCTGTGGTTTCAGTGGCCAAGAGTAATCCTGACTTTGTCTCTTGAAAACACATAGTGGTCAATCATTCTTCACCCAATAAACTTTTACCTTGTATCTGGGTGATTCCTTAAGCAATCTGAACCCCAGTTTCAAACCCCTGCTGTGTGGCTGAGATTCACTGTGTAGGTGCAGTTGGCATCTCTTGCTCTAAAAGTTCAAGGCTCGCTATTCCCTGGGTTTGTATCACCTGTATCCATTCATTACATTGATGGTCTCTCCACTGTTTTTGTCCTGATTGGCTTCAAATTATCTTTCTTGATTTCATTTCAGCCTCAAAGAAGCCTCTTCCTCCCACTCCTGAAGATAACTGGGTGAGTGCAGTGAGGCATGTTAAGCTGTCTTTAGTGTCCTGTCCTGTGTGATTAACTAACAGTGGGGAATGTGTCCTCATTAAGGTTCACCACAGTGCAGTGACCTAGAATTTCACCTGTGATAACATTCCCTGGGCATTTTCTGTGCAACTGAAATTTTTGTATGAAATTCATTGTTTGAAAGTGCTAAAGATTCTCACATTGCCACCATACTCCTCTAGATGCTGTGGGGTGCTTTCCTAGCCTTGTGGCTTTCGAGCCCAGAGGACACGAGTGCTGCCAGGAAAATATCATTTTAGGGAGTATGCCATTGTTTTTTGTGAATATGAATATGATGAGCCTTTTGCCTTGTTTGTGCAGGAATTGTTTCTATACCCCAAGGATGCCTTGGTCATAGCCATATATGACTATGAGGCCCAGAATCCACAGGAGCTGACGTTACAGTATAACGAGGAATATTATGTGATAGACAGCTCTGAGGAACACTGGTGGCTGATTCAAGATAAGAATGGGTAAGTCCCTTTTCAACAGCCAATTTACAAATCCTTTCTAAATCCAATTTGTTCTTCCATTAACATACATGCTGGCCCCTTGTTTAACTTCTGAGAAGCATCTTCTGGCATACAGGAAAGCTGATGGAAGGTTATTTAGGGCCACTTTCTTCCCTTTTAATGTTTTTATTCAGACAGTTGGAGAAAAGTTAATTTTAAAGAAACAAACAGTCCTTCTCTTAGGCTGGTATTTGCTGTGATACACGTAGGGGAAAAAATTGTGAAACTCTCCAGAAGTTTTGAGGTGCAATCAGTTGTTTTCTTCTCCAGTAACCCTGCTAAATACATAACAACCAGCACTTCTATCATGCAATGAGCAGGCAAATCTTTCAAGGCTCACTCCTACAGATGCAGAGGAAATCCTATCTGTCAGCACACTCACACTGTGTTGCATCTCAACAGGCATGAAGGTTACGTGCCAAGCAGCTACCTGGTGGAAAAATCGCCCGAGAATCTGCAAATGTATGAGTAAGTTGTGCCTATGTTTTTCTTGCACCTCTGAGTGCCCTGGATTTGAAGCTCCAGGCCTCAAATGCCCCTACTCCAGAACCACATGTCAGTGCTGGCCCTGGGGACGCTCAGTTCAGCTTTTCAGCAGAAACTTTCCTGGGCTGGAAATGCTGACTCGGAGTCTTCTGATGTTTTCAGGTGGTACAACAAGAACATCAGCAGGAGCAAAGCAGAAACTCTCCTCAGGGATGAGGTAAACCAGTGTTATGTATGAGGTGGATGGGAAATACTAATTAATTAATGACAAATGAAGCCTGCAAGGGCTGCTCTGTGTCAGAGAGCTGAGCCCTGGGGTTCCTGCTGTGCTGCTGTCCTTAGTGTGAGATGCCAGATAAAGAACCACCAGCACCACCCCCTCACCTCCACATTTGCTGAGCATGGGCAGAGAGCTGTGCCAGCCTGCTCTAGCCAAACACACGCAATAACTGTGGCTAGTAGAAAACATTGCTTCAGAACACTGTGTCAACTGAAAACTGTGATGTGAGCTCATCTTTTCAGCCTCTGCAGGAGGCCTCTGGATGCCATTAGTTCTCTGAAAATTTAAGCAAAGTCATGCTGAAATATTTTGGGTGAAAGCCAAAAGTATGGGCTTGGGGTTTGTTTTTTAGTTTTGTATGTATATGTGCATGGGAGAACACATCTTTAATTTTTCAGTTGAGCCAGAGTTTTCCAGCAAAGACTGTATTGAAAATATAAAGAATAAGCTTCTTGTTCAGATTTTCCACACAAACATAACTTCAGTTTTTAAATAAGCTCTTACACTAACAGGTGTCCCAAATAGAGTGTTGTTGCTTGGAATGACAGTATTTAATGGAAATAAAAGCGGGTTTGTGTGGTTTTAAAAATTCTTCTAGCTCCTATAAACTACTACAGGACATGTCCACACATGGTTTAATAATCTTATTTTTCCTCTTGGTCCTACCAGCACAACTTTTCTATGGCAATTACCCCCATGTGTCTGCAGAGACCTCTGGTTCAAAGCTTTGCAACCCTCACAGCTCCCCCCAAAAATGTGGCCAAGTTTGTCAGTGATCTTTGGCCAGGCCTGGTGTCAAGTGGGATTGAAGGGCAAAAGTATAGCTTACAGTAACTCAGGTAGGATGCTGTCACCAAAATTTGCCCACCTTGGATACTTGCCAGGGTAGAGACCCTTTTCAGAGCTTCCCTGTGCTAGAAATTGCATTGTCCAGATATTGGAGCTGATCAGCCCTCTGGGGAGGTGGGAGCGAGTCCAAGGCAGGGTGCACTTGGTGGATTAGTTTTCCCTGAAGTGTTGTGGGTGAGTAGAAGGCATATAAAATGGAGGAAACCAACCATGTAAAGCAAAGGAGGGAATGAAATAATCTGGTACTTGGGATGCCAGAGGAAAATCATCTTTATCTGCAAACAGAAGGAAAATGCGGTTTTTATTATCAATACATAGGCCAGTGCAGCAAGTTCCATCCATACTGTGATGTTAAATCTCCTTTGCCATCTGATCCATCAGTGTCTGGCCCTGTGGGATCATGGCCTATAAGACATGTTAGCATTGAGATGAGTAGAAAACAAAAGTTAAAAAAGAAAGCTGTTCTGTGAGTGCCAGAGAGCAGGGATCTTTCCTACACATTTGTGTTTAGATACTGGATGACTGGTGCACCTGTGAAAGGGCAGGATCATGTCCAAGCTTTTCCCATTTGTGGTACATTGGTAAATTATCATTCATACACTCCCATATGGATTCTCTGGTGTTGGATAAACTGTGCTTTCATTCTGTAGCTGCTCAACAGAGAGCACTCGGAGGGGTTTGCCTTTCCACTCGGATGCACATTTCATTGAACACATGTTCTGTCAAATAGGGCTGAAGGCAATCAATGGGTTCAGAGTTTCTAGGAGAGGCTTGGAGGGACAGAGAGGCACAGCCACATGAACTCAGCACAAGTGCCTAAGTCTCGTTTCCTCTGAGAGCTCTGAGAGGAAACTGAGCTGAAAGCACACAGCACCCAAGAGACACCAGGGTGTACCTGCAGGCCCTGGGCAGCCACCAGAGCAGTGCGTGGGACAACCCAAGCTCTGTCAGTGGGTTGAGGCTCTTTTTTTCCCTACATGTTTAGCACATCCTCATGACTGAGCAGTAGACAGGGCTGAAATTAGCACAGCTTTGCCCCCAGCCTGCTTCTTTTTTTCCATTATGTCTCTAACCAGTTTTCTCTCCTTTGCTCCTGTTCCAGGGTAGGGAAGGTGCCTTCATGGTGAGAGATTCGAGGCAGCCTGGCATGTACACAGTCTCTGTTTTCACCAAAGCATTAAGGTACAGCTGAGCTCAGCAGCTTTTCACATCAATTACATCAATGAAATGGCTTCTGTGAGTGTGTAATCTCTGTGTAGTTGTTTTGGCATTATAACGAGAGAACAGAAGGCTCATGAAAATGATAGAGGAAAACACTTCCAAAAAAGGCAGAGAGTCAGCTGCCAGTTGCAAAGTGTATTAAAGGCTCCACTTCTCCCTGCATCTAAATATGTGCCTATAAATAGTGCCTTAGACATCACTGGGGTTGTAATACTGATGAAATTGTCTCCCCAGCTGAAGTGACCATAGGGTCAACATGGACTGTGTGCTGGACTCATCAGAGGTGGACAGCACAAGATTAGTGAAAGGGTTTCAGTAACGAGGCAGGAGGTTTTGTTTCACAAAGAAAAGGCAGAGAAACTTATAAACTTATGTTATCAGGAAACCTCAGCCTTTCTAGAGATGAGACCATCTATGAGTGAAAAGGAGAACATACAAGTACACAGACTAATTACCAACTGTACTCACTCCTTGTTCCTCCCCTATTCATTCTGGGGGAAGGTTTTCCCCTTTTCTCACTTGCTACTCTTCTGTTTATACCCCAGATTCCTGTCTTTTTGCTGCAACCTAGTTTTCCTCAAAGAAAGCCTCCTCTCTTTCAGCACAGACAACAATCCTGTTATAAAGCATTATCACATCAACGAGACAACTGACTTTCCCAAGCGGTATTACTTGGCAGAAAAGCACGTGTTTGACTGCATCCCTGACCTCATCAACTACCACCAGCACAATGCAGGAGGTGAGTGAAGGCCAGCACTGATCAGGAAGTTGTTGGTTTACCCCGTGCAGCCAGGTGGCTGTTGTGAGTGAAGGAAGGCTCCCAAGCCCTCTGTCCTCACAATGAAATGTTAAATGGCATCACTTCTTCCCAGTTACACCAGCACTTGGATGGCAGTAAAATGACCATTTCAGGCCAGTTTCCAGCTTCCAGCATCACATCTTCACTCTAGTTGTCCTTCTAAGGCTGACTGTGGCCAACACAGATGTCATAATGACACAGCATTGAGAGCCCTGGGGGAGTATCACCACTGCCAGGCCAAGCTACCTGTTTGAATTACACAGCAGGGCCTTCTTGCCCAGGAGGTGATATATTCCTGGACCTTGATTTGACACAAAGTCAGGGACATGGCCAGGATCCATAGCCAGACATGGGAGTCACCAAACACTCCCATCTGTACAGTGCAGGAGTACCACAGGAAACCCTAGGCTTCAAAAATACACTGAAAATAAAAGGTATCATTTGGAAGTTCATCAGAATTAATAGAGACTCACAGCTCACATTTGCAGACAGAGTTAAAATGGAAAATAAGCTGAAACTGCTCAGGATTGGCTTCCTTCTCACAGGCAGGAAATCAGTCTGAGCAGAAGTTCAGCTGCCCTCAAGTGGGGCTGAGAACTCAGTACAATAAACCTGCTTTCACTATCCAAACTGCCTCCTGGGGTAGTGAGAGCCACACTTCCTGTGGCTGTGACAATAACTGGGACCCCCCTTTCCCTCTGTCCCTCAGGTCTCGTCACTCGGCTCAGGTATGCGGTGTCTTCGTGGAGGAAAAAGGCCCCGATCACCGCAGGGCTGAGCTATGGTACAGTACCCTCATGACTATTTGGGAATCACACTCCTTGCTGTTAGCTGGGTGATCCTGCATATCCCTGTGGATATTGATGAATATTCATGTGACCACAGCCATAATAAATAGCTTTCTCCAGATCTTTACACTGCACTGTTCACTGGATTATCATCTTTGTCATTACCATTGGTAACTGACTGAACCGACAGTGCAGTGCCTTGAGGGAGTGATGAGAACCCCAGGGTGTCAATAAAGTCAACATTAACTACTAAAATGAATGCTGAACAAAGGGGATGGGAGTGGGATCATAGCACGATTTGATGAAAGCTGTCTCTCCTGAGAGATGCCTCCATTTGAGTATTGTTATCAACAGAATTTTGCCAGTATCGTCCTTATTGTAATTCTTGGAGACATCAAAGAAACTCAAACCCCATGTTGTGCTCAGTAGTGCACATATGCATGGCAGAAACAATCCTTCCTGAAGAACTGGATAGACAAGACAAAGGAGGGGGAAAAGGGGATGTTGTTGTTCCTACTCTTGAACACGACCTGCAGGACGGACTAATCAAATGAGCTATCAAAGGTCAGACAGGCAATTTGAGGGAGAGACAGAAAGTCTCACACCACATCCTGTCTCCCGCAAAAGCTTTTTGTTTGACATCCTACTGCTCAATCCTTACTCTTTCTCCCTTACAACTGAACAGGAAAATTGGTCATTAACGCCTCTGAGCTCACCCGTGTGCAGGAGATTGGCAGTGGTCAGTTTGGGGTGGTCTACCTTGGCTACTTGCTGGACAAGACGAAAGTAGCCATAAAGACCATCCGTGAGGGAGCAATGTCTGAAGAGGATTTCATTGAGGAGGCTAAAGTCTTGATGTAAGTAGCAGATTCACCAAGAAAATCAGCCCCTCTGGGATTCGTAAGATTGAACCAAAGTGTTGCCAGGAATATGCATCGGGAATTCAAGCTTTGATTATCTGCTATGTATCTAAATAGTATAGAGGGAGACAGGTGAGCTCTGGCAGCTACAGAGGAAGGCAATTCAAAGTGTAGGTGAATTACTGTTCTTCAAAGTCTATCAGTATCCAGAATGGTCTTCCAGATCTCTGCTGCTCAGGGTTCATTTGGGAAAGCAAAGTGTTTTTTGTCAAAAATAATTACATGGAGAAATACCTTACAATTTGAGGGAAATTTTATTGAAAACCTTTACCTGCAAAACTGTTTTTTTGCTTTGCACAACTGGATATATTCTCTTTGGTTTTATTGACTGACTTTGTATTTTTTGCATTTCCCTCCCTTCAGAGCAAACAGAAATGGATTTTATTTTTGTTTGACTGTATGATTTTCCACGCAGAAAAGTCTTTTGGTGACCATCCCCATTAAAAAGGGATGATACTTAGACCTACTTGACATTAGACTTGGTCTACCCATGTGCAGAGTTGGCCTTTGCAGAGAGCAGGGTGCAGCACAGTGGCTCATGTAGCTGTGCATTACACAGTGGCTGTAAGAATAGAAGGCACTGAGCCTATTCTTTTCCACCTTCCCTCCCTATCCCACAGGAAGCTGTCTCACCCCAAGCTAGTCCAGCTTTATGGCGTGTGCTTTGAGAACACTCCCATATCCCTGGTGTTTGAGTTCATGGAAAACGGCTGCTTGTCCGACTACCTCAGGAGCCAGCGGGGCACTTTTTCAAAGGAAACCCTGCTGGGGATGTGCCAAGATGTGTGTGAGGGAATGACTTATCTGGAACAAAACTCTGTCATCCACAGAGACCTGGTATGTTGGTCCCACATAGACTTTTTCTTTGCTCCGGGTGGATGTTTTCCTGTGCTTTCTTCCTTCCTTAATTTCAGCTTTCGCACTCCTCGTACATATTTGCAGGGGATCCTGTATCTGCCCTTATTGCAGAATCAGCACCAATACTTTAGGGAAAAAAAAAACCCAACCCCTGGAGTGCTGATTAATCTATTTCCCTTAATTGTGTTTGGGGGAGAAGAAACAAGCCTATAAAGTTTTTCTTCCTTCCTGAGTGGACCATTTTGCTCCCCAAGAGCCAGAGTTCCTGGGTACTGACTCCTCTTCATGTCTAAAATCAGTGGAGAAAAAAAAAAAAAAAGACTTCTTCTTGCATAATTCATGTATAAACATGCACTGATGATAAAGTACTTTTAATTAGGTGGTGTTCAGTCAAGCTCCATCGGTCACTATGGAGCAAGAACTGTGAGAAGCTGTGGATATTTTAGGGTCTTTCTCTGCCCTTTCTAGGCAATAAGGGCCTGAAAGTTATGTTGATGGTTGAACAGCTTTTCTGGCAACAGGAACATGCTGTAAAATGTACAGAAAGCATGAGGAGCTCAGGGTTTTGTCCTCTTTGTATGGCACAATGTCACTTTGATGCTCTTTTTTAAGCACTATCTGCTCTGCCAGGATAAAAGCCACTGAGTGGTTGTGACAGTCTCTCAGCCCTGACCTGCTGCCTTTGCACCTTCTTTTGTAGGCTGCCAGGAACTGCCTGGTGGGGGAATCCCAGGTGGTCAAAGTGTCCGACTTCGGGATGTCGAGGTAATTCCTCTAAGACCATGCATGGTCCCTGCAGGGCTGTCGTGGGATGGGGAGTTACTCAGCATTCTCCCTTCTTTCCCTGTTCCAGGATTGTCCTTGATGATCAGTATACCAGCTCCACAGGGACCAAGTTTCCAGTCAAGTGGTCTGCTCCAGAGGTTTTCTCCTACAGCAACTATAGCACCAAGTCTGATGTTTGGTCATTTGGTAAGAAACTCTTGTCAAAATGGAAAAAAGTTCAACAAATCCCAGCTTAGAAAACTTAAGGGCTCAATCCTGAAGTAAACTCTTCTAAACACTACATCCTCTGGATTCTAAGGGTGTTCTGTAGCTGTGCAATGCTATATCATACCAAGTAATGAACTGTGTTTCCTGCTGACATAGCAAGAATGTCCAAGAAAAAACTGGAGAGCCACTGACAAGATTACAGAGGAGAGCAGAGCAGAGCAGAGGAAAGAGAAAATATTTAGGCACTCCATCTCTCTGCATGTCAGTCCTAGGCATTGATTCCTCATTCAAACCCTCTGCCTTTCCAAGTTTGCTCTGCTGAGCCCATTTGCTTTATGCTGATCTGAAAATATAATTTCACTGCTCCCATTTCTCCCCTCATTTCCTGGCCCCCAATGCATTGTTTTATGATTTGTGTCCATTCTTTGGTCTCCCTTCTGGACCCTCACAGATAAGAACACCGCTGTATACTTTTTCCCCAAAGCCATAACAAAGGCTATCCCCTGGGCTGTAGATCTGGCACACTCATGGCCCTGGCCCCTCTCCAACCAACATGCAAATCTCTGTTACCGCAGTGAATCGGGGCAGTGTGCTGTGCACAGCACACAGTCAATGGGGTGCCACTCAGCTCCAGGCCCAGCAGTAAATAACGAAGGATTATAACCTTTCCTAGTCTGTGCTTGTGAATGCTGTGCTCTCCTTGCTCTTTGCTGTGGCTCCCATCTCCTCTGCTGTGTTTGAAGCTGTGCACTCCTGGGGTGGGCTACGAGCAGCGAGGCGGGTGCTGGGTGCTCAGGCCCCACACAGCCTCCTTCACAAACTCAACAGGGAGATGCTTCAGGGAGCACCATTCCTCTCCCCATGTTCCCTGGCATGTGGAGGAGGCTGTCAGCACTCACCATGTAATGACAAGGGACAGCTTTTGTCAGTGGAGCTATTGCTGACACCTCACAGCAGTGACATGGGGAGAGGTGCTACTTTGGTAAGAATGTTCTTCTGCTTCACAAATCGGAAACTGGCCTGTACACTGAGAGCCAGATGCTTCCAGAAAGGGTGCTCAGATTGATTTACAGTCAAGCTAAGCCTGGTGAAGTTGGCTTACTCCAGTTTCAGGTCTGAATGAAATACAGGTGAACTTTGCTTGTGTTGGTCAGTCCTTTTGTGAGATGTGCAGACAGTGGGTTGTACATCTGTCAGACTCGTTATCTCCCCATCCAGTGGGGTTTGCATTAGAGGATTCCTCATGGTCTCATGACTGTGAGCAGCTTTCTGCTCTGCTACTCTGTAGGCCATTCATCTCTTCTGCCAGGTCTGAAATCCTGCTGTGCCCAGGAGAACAAAATAGGCATCAGAAACTCCCAGTGCAGGAATCTGCACACTGGGGTAGTACAACTTCTTTGCTTATTCTTCAGTAGGGCCAGTATCATTGGTGTGGAGCTGCAGTCTCTATGCATCTTCCTATTTGAAGATGTCAAAGGTGGAAGCAGACGTAATTGAGCAAAGCTGACTATGGAGTTGCACAACTTTATTTCAGAACAGTCTATAGTCTGTCTCCCTTTCCTAACACAATGTGAACACAGTTTACTATGTGAGGCATAACAGGTGACCAAAGAAATTAAAGCTAATAACAACCCAGATGCCTTGTATTCACTCCATTTGCAGACCCTCTCTGACTTGGAGGCCAACTGCAGTGTATTCGGTCTTTTGTCTTTGCCTGTCTCTCTTTCACCACACTGGAGAAGCTTGAGTTTCTGTACTGCTCTGAACAGAATCATAGGAAAACATTGGACTGTTTAGGAAAAGAAGAAAAATGTGCCTCAATCCTTTGAAATTCCACTATGAGTGCATGTGAATTCATCCCAGAGAATCACACCAGCCAGGACATTTTTCAGGCGAGGAGTTCCCTGTGCTAAGCTGGGTAACAGGAATAGAGCAGTTCATGTGGCTTTATTGCCACTGAGTCTCACCAAAATTAACAGATTTGGCTACAGGACACACTGCAGGCAGGAACATCAGTGACATGTCTCTTCTATGTGATTAACTGGAAGCAAAAATAGATGAACTGAATCAGTGACAAAAAAGCAGCTTCTCTTTTCCAGATTACACATCTGGATGGAGCACATGCACAGCATTCCCTCTTCACAGTTTTGGAGAAGACATGCTCTGCTTTCTGACACATAACACAGCATCTGACTCATGGGGAAAGACATCCCTGTGTGCTAGACTATCACAAAGTAGGATGCAGAGAAGTCAGACTGGTACTTCCACACATTCCAGTGCACAGCAGAGATCCTGGCTGGCATTGTACAGCTGTGTTAGGGCCTGCCTGGTTTTTCAGATGTGTACTGAGAATCCAAGTGAAAATGCTTTTCCAAGTAGCTGACAACAATGTTGAGTTGCAGAGAAGAACAGGTGGAAGGTGGCCACAGGTCTGATGAGGGTTTTATTTGCTTTTTCGTGATTTTTCTCATTTGTTTGCTGTAGGAGTGCTGATGTGGGAGGTCTTCAGTGAAGGTAAAATCCCCTATGAGAATCGCACCAATGCAGAAGTGGTGGAAGAAATCAATGCAGGATTTCGGCTCTACAAACCTAAGCTGGCCTCCAAGGCAATTTATGATGTCATGAGCCACTGCTGGAGGATGGTTAGTATTGTAATAAGAGAGTCCTAGTTCCCAAAGACAAGAGCTCTCTTTCCCTTGGCTTAAAGGAGAAGAGAGAAGTGTACCCATCACATGCTAACACAAGATAAAATCCTGGACGTGAAGCACTGTAGCTTTCATCTGCACCAGCAAGCAAACTCTGGTCTCTCTCCCTTGTATTTAATCTGCTGTTTCTATAGAGTGCATTGACTTCACTAAGGAGCCCGTGTAGTGCACCTAACTCAAGTTAATTCAAAAGTTTCCTTCCTAAGAAAGCTGCAGATCTGTGGGGCTGAGTTCTAACAGTGATGGTAAAGATGACAGCCAAGCTATTAGAAGGTACTTAGTGTCCACGAGACAAAATTCACTGCTAATAGAAAAGAAACATTGCACAGAAGGAAGCTGGTTCTTCCACTGGCATTTTCTCTATAGGGATAGATTGTATTTTTGTTAATACTCCGTTTCTTCACAAGATTTTCATTGCTAACCTTGCCATTCCTCTCAAGCTGACAATAATGTTCGTCCTCTCTCTTCTCTCCCCTGCTCAGAGGAAAGACGAGCGGCCACCCTTTTCTCTTCTGCTGTTTCAGCTGAGTGAAATCTCTGAGTATGATCTGTAATCATGGCACTGTTCACTCAGCACAGCTAAGAGAGTCCTGGGAGGAGAGACGGCTGGATTTTCCCCAACAAAGCATTAACAGGAATCCTCTCACCATAAACACTTGCCATATGCCTGGGGAGAAGAGAGGGCAGAGGCTGGTACTTCCAGACAGACAAGATATCCCTGGGTCCTCCAGAGCCTAGACAGACACAGGCTTTGGTTTGGCCAAGATTGTGGTTTGCATCTTAAAAGCAGAGGCAGCAATTGAGCACAGAGTCCTGAACCACACAATCCAGCAAAGGTATTTCTCCCGAAGATACAGCCTCAAAACTAAGAGATCTGACAGTGCTGTTCCAGTTCTGTGAACTCCCAAATGAAGGTCTTCCCTGGGGAAAAGAAAAACCTGTCTTTAACTGAGGAGGAACGTTTAGACATTTCCACAGCTTTCTAATTCAGAGTGGGCTGGACCTGAAAGCTCTGAACGTGAATAACCCTGGGAGACACAGGAACAGTGACTGCATTTTTGACACTGATATTTGAAGGTGGTTTTCTTTTCCCTTGCATGATTTTTTTCTGCAACTGTGGCATAACAGGAACAGGATTTGGATACCTGGTAAACTGAAGAGGTGTCTGTGTGTGCATGAGATTTTGTAAGGGAGGAAGAGAAAAAACAACGTGCTGAAGAGTTTTGAAATTGTCTCAGATTGCATTGTATAGTGAGTGGGAAAAGGGGACTCTGATGCAATTGGAGACATTCTTGGAGAGGGGAAGTCAAAGCTGAACATTTATATTGCTTTTTTCTTCAGTCTTCATACATTAGAAGATTATTACATGACTTCTCTCCAGTTTATTTGAACAAAGTATGGAGGACTGAGCAGTGCAGAGTGCTATGTGTTTCCAGTCCAGGACAAGGCAGAGTTCTGGGATGTGATTACCTGTGAAAGGTACAGGAACCTACTGTGAACTGGTGTGTTTGGAAAAAAGGAGCTGGAGGGCTCACAAGGGAACCACGAGGAAAAAACATGCAGAGTATGTGCTCAGTGCATCAGTGATAATGAGAAGAGTTTTCTCATACTTCAAAGAGTAACTAATTCATCAAAAGTAAAGACCTTTCCATCTCCTCTGTGAACAAAGGGACTGATCAAAGAAAAAGTCCAGTGCAAATGGACTGCCTGGGTTCTTTCTCCACCAGGAGTTCTCCATTATGTGATGACAGCAGAAGAAGGTACAAACAAAATCTCCTGGTATTTAAATTAAAATCTGTATTTCCACTGCAAGACAGAGAGACTGTTTTGACATAACTGACCTCAAAACCAAATGTGTGGGTGTTGAGGTCCTGCAGATCTTGTAAATTTGTAAATTGCAGGACTTTTCTGCTAAGCATTAACAATAGTTAGGGAAGTCAAGAGGACTCACAGATGATATCTGCATATATACAGGATGTATTTTTCATGCTTCTCTGTTTTGGGCAGGTGAGAACATAAGGAAACCTTATGCGACAGCAGCTTACAAAAACTCTAAGGTGCAAACTTCCAGCAGCAATCTCCTGTCATTACAGAAGTCAGGTTCAAATATGTTTGCCAACAAAAATGGAACAAGGAAATAATGTAATCCCATGATCTAACATATCCTGTGTTGAACTATTTCTTCATAGAAGGCGACTTAATTTTTGGTATTTTTCAGACCCGTGGTTCTAGAGTAGCTTTTAGGAGCCAGAATATCTTTTTAGGTATATGGATATGGGCAAGGCATCAATTCCTGCCTTGTACATCTTCACACACACTGTGGCAGGGGTATCTGCAGGCTCACAGAGTTAAGCTTCTGGCTTGCTGCCCTCATCATCCTTGGAGGAATGAGGGATCTGTCGAGCTTAGAGGACATTGCTATTTAGTAGCAGCAATATTACTCTGCTAGGTGATGTCACTGAGGTTATATTTATATTTGGATATGTGTAATATTTATTAGCTAGAGGGTGTTGCACAACATAATATTGTGATGTGTTATGTTTGTTTTTCTTTTGCAGTATTTCTATGCACACAATACGTGTTTTTGCAAACAATAAAATTGCTGAGTCTCAACTGTGGCTTTCACTATATGTTAGCAAAAATGTAAAACCCATCCTCATGCAATTATAATCATACAGTTTGCTCTTCCTCCAAGTCCACCCCACCAAGAAGCAAACAGGCTTTTGCTCAGAACTGTGGCTGTGCTCTGGGATTAGATTATGTGTTGTGTTTATGGGAGTATGAAGTATTCAGAATCTCTGCAAATTGGGTAATTTACTATATGAACACCAGATTTTTAGGTCTAAACATCCATCATGGTGGCTTTAAATTCTTTGAATCTTCATAAAAAGAAGTACTATTTGAAGTAGTAGTATTTGAGTGCTCCTAAAGGGTGTTCCCCCCAAGATAATTTACAGGGCACTTCAAGAATCTCAGAAGGGCAGTGCCTTACTGGGATAACTGCATGATGTCAGTGTACTGTAACCCAGTCTCCTCCCACCAGAGCAGTGTCTATGGTAAGTTTAGATGGGTGCCCTTCGTGTGGCTTCACTGGATACGTTCCCCACAGAGTAGAGGTCAGAACACCAGAGCCCTGCTGCAAAGTGAGTAACCTTTCTCTGAATACCCCTTCCCTGTCTCCTTAGAAAGCACTTGCAATCTGCTGAATGTTTCAGCCACTCCACCTTTACCAGATGGAAAAGTGTTTCAGCAAGGTGGAATGTTGTGCTTGTCCCTATTTTCCCGCTGGCTTTCCCGGGCAGTGGGTGCACGGCTCTGCTGACGCTGCACACTTGGCTGGAGCCAAGGCCCAGAGCTCTATCCCAGCGTGTCCCCAACCTGCTGCTGTGATGGCCAGGCACAGGCACAGCCAGGCTGGCGTCCCTGCTAGGAAAAGGCAGTCAAGCAGCAACCTCATCTAGAAAGAGCAGCTGATGCCTCTCAGTGGAGACCAGGGGCTGGAGTGTGGCAGAATTAGCCATGAAAAGCTCTTTTCCTGGGCATGTGTTGGTCACCCCAGGGAAGTGGTGGTTGTCAGCACACAATTACCTCAAAATCAGGCCTGAAAAAAAATCTAGAATTTCCTGAAACATTTTTTAATTAACATATTTTTTGTGTGATGTTCGGCTTTGTCCCTCTCTGAACGCTGCGCTTGTCAGCGTGGACGGATTCAGGTGAATGGCTCTGCTAAATCTCACTTGGCAGCCACTTCAAATTTGTGTGTGTTCTTTGTGTGTTCAGCTCGTCCCACCATCATGTTATCTCTCCCCTCCACCCCTCCACACAGAGCCAGCTGATGCACATACTCCTGAATCTGTAGCTGCATGGGGCTGCTCCTCGCTGTCATCCTTCCCAGCCTGCAGAGAGATCTGCAGGACAAATGCAGAGAAGCTCATTCTATTATTCTACAAGCTAAGACAACACGGAGCAGAAAATTAAAATATTATCCTAACATTCATGGAATTCCCATCACCCTGAGCCTGGCTGATAAAGGGACCAGATTAAACTGTGCAAAAAAACACAACCCACAAAAGTCTTTGCTGCCACAGCTTTCTTGAACTGACCTGGTTTCACCCATGGCCTCAGAGCAGTATTAGCTGTTAAATCCTTTGTGTCTGGAGTAACAGTGCTCACTTACTGAATTTTTCTGACAAGAATTAAATAGTAAAAAGAGGAATGATGGCTACAAAATGTTCTAGTCAGAGGTGAGATAGAGTCATAGATATCACAAAATCATAGAATAGTTTGGGTTGGAAAGGACCTTTAAAGGTCATCTAGTCCCACCTCCAAAGAAGAAATGCTATTCAGGGGAAAGAGAAGGGTCTACTCCCAGAGATGATATTAATACATTTTTTCAGGTGTAGTCCTCTCCTGTAAAACAAAGACAGTTCCTAAGGTTGTCCTGCTGCTTTTCTAGTTTGCAGACCCTGGTGCCTTTAAGCCCATCGCATCCATTCAAATCATGGTAAGCAGAACTGCAGTGTAGGGTCTACATCTAGACCTGTATCTAGACTTCCATCAGTCCTGGGGTATCCACCAGCGTCTTACAACAAGATAGCTCTGTAGAGGGCTTGTGTCAGTCAGCATGGGGCAATCAGTGTTCCTCTGGAAGCTGTGAGAGTTCCAGTTTGGATTTCATAGTAGATCTGAAGAGCTGTATTAGAGCTTTAAAAAGAAATATAAGCAGAAGGAATGGAAACTTGTCCCTGAAGAAAAGCCAGATGCCAAAAATGCCAAAAGGAAGACCTTTTGGATGTGGTGCTGACTCAGAAGAGGATTGGAGCTGCAAGCACAGGCATTGCCTTCTGGTTTTGGCCCCCAACATGCTCAGTCATCCGAGGCTCTATATGTATGCTATATGTACCTGTATTCTGCAAATAGCATGTTTGTTAGGACGGTAGGTTAAACTTAACAATGGTCCTCTGAAGGGCAGAGGGGCTGAACACCCGAGACCCAGCGAAACACAGCTGCAGGGAGACGGGGAATCCCAGCCGGGTCCTGCCTCCTCAGGGACCCAAACCCACTTTGCCAGCATCAGGCCTCCGAAGGGCTGCAGCAGCTGCCCCCAGCCCTGTTCCCTCCCAGCCCCGGAGGGGGTGGCTGGCGGCCTTCCCCGACCCCGACCCCGCCGGCGCCGCGCTGCCGCCAGCCCGGCCGGCCCCGGCGGAGCGACCACCGCAGGAGGTCCCCCCATCCCCCGCGGGGGAAGAGCTGCGGGTCCCCCTCCCGGCGAGGAGGGGGATGCAGCCCCCGGCCCCGCCGCGCATCCCCCGCGCTGCTGGGGGAGGAGCCGCCCGCGCCGCTCCAGCCCCTTCCCGCGGCGAGAGCCGGGGCTCCCCCCGCCGCCGCGCCGCGCGGAGGGGCCGGCGGAGAGCCGCGGAAGTGCACTTGCTGCAGCCATTTCCTGCTCTTTGTGCGGGCGGTGCGGAGCATCCCGCGGAGCATCCCGCGGAGCATCCCGCGGCGCGGAGCATCGCGCCCGCCGAGCGCAGGTGAGCGGGCGCGGGGGTGGGCGCGGGGGCTGCGCGGCTGGAGCCCCCTCCCCTCCTTCCTTCCTTCCTTGCTCCCTCCCTCCCTCCCTCCCCTCGCCGCCGAGCGCGAGTGCCCCGCCGCCCCGGGAGCGCGGAGCGGGGGCGGCGGGCGGGGGGCAGCGGC
Source organism: Myiozetetes cayanensis (assembly GCF_022539395.1). Taxonomy (NCBI): domain Eukaryota; kingdom Metazoa; phylum Chordata; class Aves; order Passeriformes; family Tyrannidae; genus Myiozetetes; species Myiozetetes cayanensis. Next base: position 8,900,864 of record NW_026087378.1, on the reverse strand, counting down.
GGGGCAGGTGCCGCCGCCCCGGGAGCGGAGGGCGGGCGGGTGGCCGGGCTGGGCCGGGATGTGCGGGATGTATCCCACAATCCCTAGAGCTACCTGCGGCGCTCAGCCTCCCCGCAGCCGCGGCAAAGCGCCGGGGAAAAAATAGCGCAAATCCCCCCCTCCTTCCCTCCCCTCCCCAGCCCGTGCCGGCCCCGCGCCCCCGGGGCGTGGGAAGGGGCCGAGCCCCCGGGCCCGTGGGCGCTGCAGGCCCCGCCGTGGCACCAGGAGCCCGAGCCGGGGTGGCGGCGATGCTTGGCGCGGGCAGAACGGGGCGCGGAGGGGATGGCGATGATGATGATGATGATGATGGAGGAGCGGCGGCGCGCAGCGCCGGGCTGGCGGCGGGGGGCGGCCCCGGCAGGGGCTCCGGCCAGCTCCCGGATCACCCGCAGCGTGGAAATATGGTGTTCCTGGGGGAGGAGGGGGATGGAGGCAGCGAGGGAGGCTGAGCCAGCGCTGGGAGCGATGGCTGGAGCGGCGCCCGCAGGTTGGGGCCGTGGCGCGGGTCGGAGCCCCGCAGCGCCGGTCCCCGCGCGTGGGGCCGGGCAGCGCTCCTTTGTGCTCAACTTTACACCTGAGACCGCTGGAAATGCCTCGTGCCAGCCGCATCCCACCGGGCGGGGGGTAGAAAGGATGGATTCCGCAGGAAATTTCCGTGGTTTGGAAGGACCGTGAAGGAAAGAGGAGGAGGAGGAGAAGAGGCGCACACTAAAGCCTCCCTGCGTGCCCAGGGCTGTTTTGGAGAAGGGGGCAGGGTGGTGGCTGTGTGTGCTGTCAGAGGACACTGCCAGCAGCAGAGCGTGGCCCCCTCTGCCATCTGCCGCTTTCCACGGGGGATTCCTGCCTGGGGGCTTTGGATCACAAAGATCTCAAAGAATTAGGCTGAGTCGCTAAAGCCTCTGCACCCCTCCTGCCCCGAGATACCGAAACAAAATCACCATCATGTTTTGCATGATGACAGTTGTCTGGGGTTAGTCACAGAGATGGGTGACAAGCCCAGTATTCTGGTGTCACAGCCATATAATTCTGTGGTAATTCTCTGCAAAGGATAATTCTTTTCTCCTTTGTACAGTTAATTGTTATTAATGAAGCCTGGGAAATATGCAAAATCTTCCGTTTTCTGACCAGGGCCTCTTGAGCAAAGCAGAATATGCTGATTTCATTATAATAATTTTGTTAACAAACAATTATCATCCTTGCATGAAAAATAGGAAGATTGGTTTTGCAAGATGAATATCTAGTCAACTATTAACAATGCTGGCTTGTATGATTTGGTTTCCCAAGAAGTACTTTAACTGTCAGTGGCGGGTTTGCTTGTAAACTTGCTCAAAATTTCTCAACTCTACTGGAAATGTAGCTTCATGTACCTTCCTCCTTCCTTGACCCTCTTTCTTTGGCACCAGAAAAAAATATGATTAAGTTATTCTAAAAGAAATAAATTCCAAAATAATTGTGTTGCTGAGAGACAAGGATGGCACAAATGCCTGGAACTCAGCCCTAATGGAATGGCAGAAAACGTAGAGTGAAGATACAGAAAAACAGCTTCAGGAGTCATGCAGTTTGGCTTCCTTTTTTAATAGGAAGGGTGATTTCATGGTTATTAGCATCTTTGTCTGTGTAGGGCAGAGGCCCAGCTCTGCCAGCCTCATTCTTCCTGGCTGTGCTTATTTGCTTCTACAAAGAACCTCCTGACTGTGGTGGTGGTTGCAATTACAAGTAATTCTCAGAGCATGAGAGGAGTTGATGACATGCATCCTAAGACACAGGGGACTTCAATCCTGTGCATTTTAGACAAGGGTCAAACTAAACTTTTGCACCATGAAGTTATTCTGGACTATATGTTGGGAGCCAGGAGCATTTATCATCCTGTTGCTGTAAGGCAGTGGGTACCAGGAACACTTCACTCTTGTGCACATAAGACTTCACTCTGCTTGGGCACTTGTTGGGACAGGACAGTTCCTGCCCACTGATTAGATACTATTTTTGGAGTATGAGGGAGAAGCATTACCACAGGGGCAAAGCTAAATTCCATGACTTTCCAAGATTACCCAGGGATTGGGCATGAGAGCTGAAGGTGAGAGCTCAGGAGGTGACCAGAAGGTTTGTCCTCCTCTACATTGCCAGCTCCCCAGCAAAAGCCATTTTGCTGCTCATCTCACCCCCGATTTGCAGGACATGGACTCTGTCTGGGCAATTTCCCATTTTTTCTTACCTCCTTTCTTGCTTTTGGTAGCTACTGCAGCTCCAGTGTGACTGTCTGCTGGAGGAGCAAGCAAGCTGAAAATCTGAAACAGCCCGTGCCACTTCCCCAGAGCTCTCAGCTGTGCAGCTTTGGAGCTGAGCACACATGCATGCAACATATTCATTATGGCCTTGCTTTTAAAAGTCTTTCTTTGTTTCCTAAGCTGCTTGAACAATAAAGTCGCCTCTGTGCTTCTTGCAGTGGAGAGAATGATATTGCACCAATACTTCTGGGCAAGAATTTTGGTGGGGAAGGTAGGATATGCCCTGCAAGTTCAGACATCTGGGATGTCTGTCCTCACTCCTCAAAGCCTTACTATGTTGTCTGTGAAATCTGGCCCCCAAGCTGCTGCCAGGGTGGTGGGGCCATGGTGGGTGGTGGGTGCACGGGCCCTGCCTGACAGGCTCCCTGCAGTGTCTGGAAGCCCCAGTGCCTCTGGGATCATTTGGCTTTAGAAGGTGTATGAGATGGCCAGAGGGTTTGCAACTCACATGTGGGAAAGCAACAGGAAGTTTCTGCAGCAGAGGAGGAGAAAGTGTGGGCAACACTGCACTCATTAGTACTGATGCTCATCAGCAGAAGGGATAATCAGCCCAATGGCAGCATCCCTGCCCTGGGATTCACTGGGGTGGAGCTGGTTTCTGCCAGGCTCACCTTCAGTTTTGCCAAAACATGTAGGACCAGAGGGACTGGCCTCTCTGACCAGCAGCAGGATATGGAGGTGGCTCTTGGCAGCCTGTGTGGCTGCGTGCGAGTCCAGAGAGGCAGGATATGCTTCCTGCATGCGAGGGAAAGCCTCGCCCCTCTGTGGATGTGTTATGACAGAAAAAAAGCCCCGTTCCTGGGCAGGCTGCTGTGTTGCTCCCTGAATGGTGGGAGCTCAGCCCCACGGTCAAATTGTGCCCAAACACTGACACCAAACCACTGCCGTGGGCTGACTCCCCTCCTCCCAGTGCAGCTGCCCCTGCCCTGAAGCCCAGGTGGTGGATGGCAGTTAAAGCTTTTTGATGAGTGTCCCCAGGGATCCCTGGCTTCCTTGGGCTGGAGCCGCTGGGCTGCTGACAGATTACCTGACAGCTGCCCCCCTTGTCAGTGGACAGAGGGGAGGAAGCTGGATTTGCCAGGATAACCCCCGTGTGTTTGTGTAAGAACCTTTCTGCAGGTGAGGGAGAGCAGTGTGGGTCTGTGGTAGTGGGGCTTCACCTTCTGGCCCTCCCAGGCAGCCGCCTGTGGTGGGGTGACAGTGCAGTGCCCCTTGGACTGAACAGAGCATCTGTTCATGATGTCTTCAGAGCGTTCCCCAGCCTTTGTGCAGTGCACAACACCTCTAACTGCTGGATGCTTACAAGATGCTTACTGACACAAGACCCAGGGGAAGTCCTGGGTGACCACACTGTTCTCTTGTAGCCTCCATTGGTTTCCCTGCTGGGCTTAAGAAAGTGTAGAGTGAAAACCAGAAGTCACTGTAAAGATTCATGTATTAAACCCTCAAAAGTCTGTGTAGTTTTTTCCATCTGCATCCCGATTCTTGCACTGCTCAGCCATGGCAAAGCATGGGGTGGACCAGTGGCTGATGGCACTGCTCGCTCACAATGCCTCAATGCTTTCTTTTCTGTTCATGCATTTCCACATGCTGCCTCTCTTCCTCTGTTTGAGTGTGAGATGTTTAGGGCAGGGGCTGGTTTGGCCTCGCAGGTGTGTGTGCTGCCTGGCACAGCAGGACTCTGATGCAGTATCTGGGGCTCTGTTTCCTGGTATGGCCCAAACAGCAGCAGTAATTTTGTCCCTTGACTTGCTGAGCTCTTTGGGTGTCGCAGGGTTATTGAGGAAGATGTCTTTGATTACATAAATTCCCTTACACAAATGGTCTTAGAATTGAACTTAGAGAGAGAAATGGGGAATGAGCCCAAATAAACAAGCACAGCACTCAAAGCTATAAAATGGAAAGTTTTGCCTTCTCAGAGTTTGTAATGCAGCATGAGTGAGTAGCAGAGATGTTGTTCAGGGATCCCAGTGGGCAGTCCAGAGGTGCTGGAGGGTGGTGGTGGAGCACGGTGGGTGGCTCTGAGGGGAGAAGCACAGGGTGCCTGCAGGCAGGCAGGGAGGAAGCTACAGAAACCTAATGTCTGGTTTTGACAGTTGTTACAACTTGTAACAGGAAACCATTTTAGCAAAGAGGGGTGAAGAAGGAAACAGAAATTTGACCGTGGAGGGAAAAAGCTGCTTGAGATTTTGTTTTCTTCCAGGCACTTATTTAATGATGTTTGAGCTGTGGGCACAATCAAACCAGTTTCTCAGCTGCCTGGTACCTTGGGGAGACATTTGTGGAGGTGGAATGGGTTTTACCAGGCTCATACATATTCTTGCAGTCCATACATGCAGGCAGCAATGACGATGAGGCACAGCAGCAGACTCGTCCCTCTCGTCACCCAACATGAAACCACTCCAGTACTACACACAGAGTGCATCCCCCTTGGCAGTGGACCTTGCTGGGTCTGCATGTGTCCATCTGTGGATGTCCCAAAGCCATTGTCCTTCCATGCTCCCAGTGCTGGAAATGAAGAGCAAAGTTATACTCCTAAAAACAATGAATCAATTGGGGGGAGGGGGGGAAACCCTGAGGGATTTGTAGCAGATAATTGGCTGAGTGTGGGTGCCCGTAGAGATGCTGTTGTGAGCAAAGGAGCTGGTGTGGTTGTACTCAAGAAGGGAGGTTATGCTGCTGTTGTATCTGGCTCTTGTGCAGTCACTGCTGGAGCCTTGTGTCCTGCTGCCGTGTCTGCACTTCAGCAAGAGTTGCAAAAGCTTAGAGAAAAGCCAAAGAGATGATTAAAGGATTGGAAACACATGGTCTGTAACAAGACAGGCAAAGAGCTTGATCTTCTTGCCTGAACCAAAGTGAAGGTTGCAGAGTGTTTTATTGAACTGTGTATCTTGATGGGAACTGTGATAACAGAGAACTCTACTGTCCTGCAGGTGAGAGTGATAAGACTCAGAAGACTCACATTTGAAACTAGACAGGCTCTGAGTGAAGAAAGAAGTACTGAGGGAGGTGATTTGCTAATTGAATGACATGTCAATATTTAAAATATTCTCTCTCTGCAAATGTTTAAATGCAGTGGGGTGTTTTTCTAGGAGACACAGGCTCTAGGTCAGGCACAGCTATTGCAGAGGATTAGACATTAACCAGGGAAGCCCTGTGGCTGTGATTACACAAGTGCTGAGCCTGGGTGACAGCACAGGCCCTCCATGGCTGTGCACTTAGAGCCAAGGTGAGTGGCAGAGGAGTCAAGGGACATCGAGGTTTGTCCTGTGGTTCCCACTGGGGCACCTTCCTGGGGTGAGAGCCAGGGAGCTTTCAGAAATGTTCCGCTTTGGTTTTATTTTGTGTGCAGCTGGCTCTGTTGGCAGCTCCAGGGCGGGCTGGGACTGACGGGGGATTCCGCGTCTGTGGTAAAAGCAGGGAAATTCTTTTTTACAGCAACTTCTTTTTTGGCTGCTTGCAGTGCCACAGCCTGCCTGCACAGCACTCTGTCCCGTTCACCTTTGGGAATGCAGTTGGTTGTTTACAGTTTCCAGCGCCGTTCATGTGTGTGAGAAGCAGAGCATGTGAGTGTCAGCATCTGTCATACTTTTCTAATCATGCTGCTTCGAGAGATGTTCTTGATAGCAGCACTTTGCATTTTGGAGGTTTCACTTGGGGCTGCTAAAGCTGCACTGCAGCACTCGGCTGTTTTCCGTCTCGGATAGTTTTGCATAGAGTTGGGAGAGAGGTGCCTGGGTGGGCAGTTGTGTTCCTCTTACTCTGCATTCCTACTCTGCAGCTGAACTGTAGAAGGAGAGATGACGTAGAGATGTAGGTTAAATACACAAGGAGAGGAAAATGAGATAAACTGGGATTTCATCCCCTGCAGTGCCAGCCAGTTGTGGGTCTGGTTTTGTCCTTCAGAACTTTCCCACTCCATCTTCTGCCTGCTGGCTGGTTGTCTTGTCCCTCTATCACCCTCTGTTTCACTTTGGATTTAGTGTGGGAACTGAACATCCAGAACCATGACGACTCACGTCACGCTGGAGGATGCCTTGTCCAACGTGGACTTGCTGGAGGAGCTGCCTCTGCCAGACCAGCAGCCATGCATCGAACCACCTCCCTCCTCCATCATGTACCAGGTACTTCAGCCCCCAGGGGCAGCGGGGAGGGAGGGTTGTTCCGGTGGCTCATGCAAAGCACGGGGCACATGGTGCTGTGAGAACTAGCTGAAAACATCCTGGGTTCAGCATGTGTAAGGAAGTGTTCAGAACAGATCTAGCCACAAATCTGTTCCCAAGGACCTTAAAAGGAAAGCACCGGAGATTGGTGAAAGGGATTTTTAAGGCTGAGCAAAAATGAGGACCAGAGTGCATGAATGGGTAGGAAGCAGGAGATAAGATTTGTGATAGCAGCAGAAAGTTCTCGGCAATGTTTTTTGTGCACATATTTCTGTGCTTCCTTTTTATGATATAGTGCTTGCATCTAAGCAGGGCGAGATCAAAGTTCTGCCTGACTTTTTGCTACTAGCACAGCTGGAGCTGCTGGTCGGGGGAGCTGCTGGCATACAAGGGAGGGCAGCTGCTAGAATCACTTCTCTACCCTGAACAACCTCAGATTTAGCTGCAGCTGCACTGACCAAGCAAAGCTTGGCGTGATCCCAGGGCACAGCTCAACCTCCTGCTTTTGGTTACACAGTGGGATGCCTTGGCTGCTTGGCCAGCCACCACACCCTGCCCTATAGCACACACCCAGGGTTAAATATAATAGGGGGTTACTTTCTCCATCCTGCCACTCCTGAATTCATGGCTTACCCGTGGCAGTGTATAAATACACTTGTACCGTGATTGCTATGCCTTGTACACAGGGGTCTGGAATTACAGTATCTCTTTCAGCAGGTCAGACCCCGGGCTCATTCCAGAGCCTCAGTATCTTTATAGGTTATCAGACCCAAAGGCTGTTCTGGGCTGTTCAAATTTCAGCTCTCCTTGGAAAATCTTGATACCATTTTTTGCTTATTTCTTCTTTCAGTAAATTTTTAGCCTTTGCTGGCTTGTGTCCCATGGGGGGGCTCAGGGTCCAGCCTTATGGCACAGCCTCCTTTCAGGACCACGACTGTGTGCACACAGCTTGGCCTAAAAACCTGCCCTCAGCTGGGTATGGGGATGTTGGCCCAGCCTGTTTCTTCATCATACTCAGTTTGTATAAAGCCCTCTCCCCTGCTAGCCAGAAATGCCTGTGCGGGCTCAGCTTTTGTTGTCACGTCAGTCACATGTGAAGTCCTGGAGGCACTAAGAAGAGTAGCCCTGTGGCCATGGGTCTGTGCTCCTGGCTTTCCTACTCAGGAAATCAGTTATTGAGGCGAGTGTGGTCACTGCAGTGCTAATGCCATTGCAAGGAGCAGCTCTGGGTGCCTGGGACTTCTGTCTGCCCTGCCCTGCAGCAGATGCCATCAGCCAACGATCACTGGTGCAGAGAGCATGAGGAGCTGCTTTTCCATCCCCCACCTTCCTCAGCACTTTCTTGCTCCCCTGCCCCAACCCAAAGCAATATTGCAGCCTCCAAAACAACTGTTCATCCCAACAAGGTTTGTGCTTGCAAGAGCAACAGTAGCACTGATAATAGCACTTGGATGAGTGCTGACTTTTATATTGTTTTCCAGACAACTTATTCCCTGCCTTTTTGGTGTATTTATCCTTTGCAATTTCAGCTGACAGGATGTGGTCTTTCCCTAGCAGCCAGGGCACAAAAAGAAATTAATGAGGCTGCATCTGTCTTTGAGTTACCAGGCTAAAATCCTTAGCATAATTGCTTTAGGTTTGGTCCATGGTGTGGCTGCAATAAAGTTTGACTTGATTTTACCAGGGTTTGTCAGTCTTAACTGCCGTATTTCCACACATATAACCTGCAGAATTTCCTCTAATGAACATGTGGGATTCAGAAGCATCTCAGGGTGTATACATGAACCTACTTCAGACCTAGAGGTGCAGCAGCTAAATTGTTCATAGGCTGTTCCCATGCCCCGAGACCCCTAATGATTCTGCTTTTTGCCAACACATCCCATGTTAGACTGTATCAGGTGAGCAAACAACTAACTGAATTTTAATCCCCATCTCTCCATTTTCACCACAGGCTAATTTTGACACAAACTTTGAAGACAGAAATGCCTTTGTGACCGGCATTGCCAGGTACATCGAGCAGGCGACGGTGCACTCCAGCATGGTGAGTCCCCTGGGCACTGCCCCAGTGATGCTGGGCCTGCAGTGCCTGCCCTGCCCCACCAACACCTCTCTGTCTTTCAGAACGAGATGCTGGAAGAAGGCCACGAGTATGCCGTGATGCTCTACACATGGAGGAGCTGCTCACGAGCCATCCCTCAGGTACCCAAAGCCCTTCCCAGGCAGGGAAGTTCCCAGAGCATCCAGTTCATTTTGCCTTGACTGTGGGTTAGTTTGGGGTGGAGACAGAAGACCACAAAAAGAAAAGAAGACTGAAGCATATAGGTTAAAAAGAAAGACCACTGACTCTCCAAATTGTCTCCTCCCCACCAAAGTCTCAACCACTGATCTCAGCAGGTGATTGCTGTTTTAGAAGCAGACCTGTTCTACTGCCCTAGTAAAGGGCATCTGCTCTGCACCCTCATGCACATGACAGCTCCATCCCTCACAGCTCTTAGCAGTGCTTCTCACCTCAAACACACTCCACCCCAGCTGATGCCTTACACACATTTCCTGGTTTCATGAGCCCCTCCCTGCCCCCTGAAGTGGTTGCACCTGAAGTCCCACAGGACCAGCTTGTTTGTCTTACAGCTCCTAACAGAACTCAGCACAGCTCTGGTCCAGCACAGTGCATGGGATAGTGCTGTGTTTTGTCACTTGGGTCTTTATTCGTGGCTCTCTCTGGAGAACAGGTAGGCTTTGCTTTAATTCAAAGGCATTTTCTTACCAGTGCACTACCTGAGTATTCTTCTCTCTCATGATGTGAGGAGATTGAGTTTGCTTCAGGCAAAGGCAGTTTTTGGAAGTTGAGAGTAAAATCATCTGGTTTATATCACACTTTCTTCATACCTTTGTATGGTATCATGCAATTATATGGTATCAAGAACTTCAGCTTCAATTAAAAATTTCCCCAGTGCCAGTCGGGACTCTTGTGCTGTGTGAAGAAGGGAGCCCAGGCAGGCTGGGATGAAAAGAGCAGGTTCTTTCAATATGTGGCAGTCTCAGGCTCTCTCAGACTGGCACAGAGCAGATTGGGCAGCTGGGACAAGTTTCAGGATCCCAGTCTGCTGCACAGGTTCTGGGGTGCTCTCTCTGCTCCCACAGCAGCCCCAAAATTGTTGAAGTTTTGTGAGGATGCATTAAGGAGCACTTCAATATGCCAGAAACATTTCCCCAAAGGCTCTTTGTTTGCTGCTGATACATATGAGGATCCTGATCTCCCCATGTTTTTAATCATTGTCCTCCTCTACTGCTCGTTATTTTTCAACTGTTATTCTTCACTCTCCAACCTGGATTTTGATGGCTTCATCCTGCAAACACCTACAGACATGAGTAAGGTTGCCCACATGGCTCACTGATTGTGATTCAGCTCAGTCTCCTGCAATGTGAAGATGTGCTGGATCCCTGCAAAAATGCCAACTGACACGTGCTGGGGAGGGTGCTCTGCCCTTCCACTAACCCTACAGATAAAAGGGTTTGCAGCTCTTCCGTGAAGCCAGGAAAAAAAATTTCCACGTGGTAATGCCCACATTTGTGATTCCCCAGGAAAGGTTAAACCTCAGTTCCCCTTGGGTTGTACTCCACTGATGGTCTCGTGAGACCCAGCAATGGGGAGATTTCTGCTGCTGACTGGGTACTTGCTTATCTCCCATTTGTTTGTTATGCTTTGCTGCCATTGCTTCTCGTGGCTCTGCCAATGGAAGGCAGGCTGTGGTTCAGCTGATGGCAAGACAGTGCTAGAGATCATCTGTTTTAGTGTCTTCCCTGCAACATTTGTGCCTCAGCTTGTAAGGTCCCTGCTCTCTGCCCTGTGTTCCTCTCAGGGCCTCAGGCAGTTCTGTGTGTTACGGAGGGACAGACAACTCCATGGCAGAGGGTTCATTTACAGAGTCACCAGATTTATCTTGGAATGACCCCTACACTTTGCCATGGGGCACATGGCCAGGAGGGTTCTGTGCTCAGCCCCCCAGCCTGGCTGCTATCCCTGTGCTACATCAGAATCAGTGGTTTTACAGGTGAAGGACAGAGCCTACACCTAAAGGTGCAGCATGCCTCCCTCCCATGAGCTGCTTCCTCTTGGCCATGGTGTGATTCTTGGGACTGTCCTGTGCAGGGCCAGGAGTTGGACTTTGATGGTCTTTATGGGTCTCTTCCAACTCAGAACGTTCTGTGATTTTGTGATCCTGTGATATTGCCTAACTGCAGTGTGGAACACCAGGGCAGGGACATTGGATTGCCCACTACAGAGAGGGCAAGGCTCCTTTGGCATCTTCCCCCATGCAAAGCTGGCTGGCGTGTCCCCCTGTGCCCTTGCATCAGCTGCTGAAAGTGCACCAGAACTGTCAGCCCCATCACAGCCTTGTGTGAGCAACAGCTGCAAACAGAACCAGAGGAGGACAGCAGGATGCATTCCCCTGCACAGCTGGGGCTTTCCCTAAAAGTTTGGTAATGACTCCAAGTAACGGTTGGAAGTGAGATGGATGATAACTGAGTAAGTCCTTAAATTTAGCTTCCCAGGATTCCAATGATGGTGACTCAGTTCATTGCTGCCAGCCACAGACAAGCCCAGTGATTTTTAATGGGTCAGCAACAGAACCAAAATAATCCCAGCGAGGCCATAGCAGAGCTGTAGTCTGGTGCCCTGTGTGTCCAGGGGACCTTGCAACACAGAGTCTCAGATAACTTTATGATAGAACATTCCCACGCTGTGCAGTAAGTCTAGGCTCCATGCTGCCTGTGTTCTATCCCAGACAAATGCATTAGGAGACTTTTATTCCCCAGAATGCCTTTTCAGAACGCATGGTGAGTATTTAGTGTCTGAAATAGCCCCTTCTGCTTTCACGTACTGCCACGAGAACCAGCTCCCTCTTGGGTCCCTCCATTGTCCTCAGGTGGGGACAGGACTCGGTGTGAAACAGGGAGAAGATGGTGGCACTGTGGTCCATGGCAGGGTTAGAAGCTGATGCTGACACGGATGATCTTCTTTGCAATGCAGGTGAAATGTAACGAACAGCCAAACCGAGTGGAGATTTATGAGAAGACGGTGGAAGTCCTGGAGCCGGAGGTCACCAAGCTTATGAAGTTCATGTATTTTCAGGTACGTGGTCAAGGAGAGAGGCAAAAATAATCTGTCACTTTGGTGTTAACACCCTAAGCAGGGCTGTGCTATCCTTGCCTGCCAGGGCAGCTTGGAGAGCCCCCAAGCCCCTGATAGGTCTCTTCCTAGCAGTTGCTACACCTGAGGCATTTGACAAAATAATACACTTAGACCCCAACAGAGCAATGACCATGTGGCAATCACAGAGCTGCTGTGGACTCCAGGGGCCCCTCCCCATCACCACCTGCGTTGTAATGGGCTGCAGCTGAGTTTCACCATCGATTTTAGGTTTTATGTCCTGTGAGGTCTTTATGTCCCACCTGAAAAACTGAAGCCTGATTTTGCAGAACGCACCACGCTCACGAGCACTGAGGGTGTTTGTCGGCAGCGGTGTGTAACGCTGCTTCGTGGAGAGGGACTCTGACCTCCATCCCCAGCCAAAAAAACGCTCTTTTTAAGGGGAGAAGCTGGTGGTGGGTGGAGTGGGGTCCCAGTGGTGGTGTGCTGACCCTGCATGAGCCACTGCAGGGATGACCCTGTGCCCTGCCCCCCAGCGCAAGGCGATCGAGCGGTTCTGCAGTGAGGTGAAGCGCCTGTGCCACGCGGAGCGCAGGAAGGACTTCGTCTCCGAGGCCTATCTCCTCACTCTGGGCAAGTTCATTAACATGTTCGCTGTCCTGGATGAGCTGAAGAACATGAAGTGCAGCGTCAAAAACGACCATTCTGCTTACAAAAGGTGAGAGGGGCCGCTGCTGCAGGAATGGGGACGGGGCTCGCGCCTGGTCTGCACGGGGAGTGCCTGGGCAGACAAGGGAACTTCAGGAGGCTGGAGATTGGGTTTCTCTGCTCTCCCAAGCTCTCTTTGCGAGTTTAGGCAAATCTCTGAGCCCTCTTGTGTTTTGATTACCTGTTGGTAAATAGAGCTGTGCTGCAGTGGGGTGCTGAGGCTGTGGCATTACAGCTCGGACAGGGGAGGAGGGTGGGGACAGTCTCACGCTGGCTGAGTGATCCTTGGTGATGTTGGATTACTCCCTTCCCAGAGCTGCCCAGTTCCTGCGGAAGATGGCAGACCCCCAGTCCATCCAGGAGTCCCAGAACCTCTCCATGTTCCTGGCAAACCACAACCGCATCACTCAGGCAGGTCCCTTTTCTCTGAACTGCTGAACCTTTCTGTGAGTAGAGAAAAGGAATGATCTCTTCGAGGCTGACAGCACTTCAGACCAGACTGTCACAGTAGCTGTTGGGTCATTGCCACTGACTTTATTGGTCTTTTGGTCAGGCTGTGTAATTCTAGCAATATCTCCTTCTCAAGCATCATGTTGGGTGGCTTTGAAGGTCTCTGTGTCAAGACAAATATGAAGGTCTGAAAGATGTAAGAAGAGGGGGAGGAAGAGGTTCTGCCAGAACTCCAAGAAATCCATCCCTTATGGCTGCATGGGGACTGCAGCTCAGACCCCATGGCCTCCACATTTCACAGGCCCTGTAGTTTCTGCTAATTAGGTACAATATTGTACAGAAACAGGAGAGTCAGAAAGTTGCTTCTGAGTCACCTTCCTTTGCATCTCACTGTCTGATGTTTGGCTGTTGTGATCAGTCTGAAGGGGAGAGCTGTCCTGCAGAGGAAGGTTGTTCCTTCCAGATGGTACCATGAGGTCAGTCTTCTGGCAGTAACTTAAGAAAAGCACATAGAAGAGGTTTGAAGGTACCTCTTACCATTCTACTTTTAATCTTTCAAATATGTTTCCTCCCTGGTTGCTGGTTTTCTTCAGCCCGTGCCACTAACGTGGCTTGTGTTGATGTTTCAGTGTCTGCACCAACAACTAGAGGTTATCCCTGGCTATGAGGAATTGCTGGCTGATATTGTCAACATCTGTGTGGATTACTATGAAAACAAGATGTATCTTACTCCAAGTGAGAAGCACATGCTCTTGAAGGTAAGGTTTAGCCATGCTTGTGGGGCTGGCTGCTTGCATGGTTTTACTGTTGTTTTAGTAAAGTGAAATTCAGGATGATGTTTCTTTTCAATTTCCTAAGCACATGGTGGATGAGAGCACTGGTGGGTGCTCTTTGTTCTCTGGAGCTGGAAGGGGTTTTTCTGCTGTACATGGATGTGCAGGATCATGGGCCTGACCTGGGTAACTGTAAAGAACATTCTAAAATCACTACCAACTTTGTAACCCAGAATTCTCTTCCTGGTGCCCATTCCCTGCAGAAGGCAGGTCTTTCCAGGTTTGTTTTCCTCACTGTAAAGAGCCCTCAAGATGAAGATGCCAAAGGATGTGCTTGTTTGGTGTATTTGTCCTTGCTGTCAGTCAGTTACTGGCAATGATTGCAGTCACTATTACCATAAAAACTTCATTACCATGGTGTGAGTCAGCTCAGGTTCTTTGAAGGATAATGTGGGTAGTTTGACTATCTGTAATGATTTTTACTGAATTAATGAGGGGGGGGCGGAATCAATCCAGGAGAATATTTTAAATGTTTATATTGTTCTCTGGGTATAAATGTTTGGCTTTGGGTGGAGAAGGCCTCTGGGCTGTTGTTACATGGGAGACAGAAGGAACAAATTGCCAAAGGAAGCACCAAGTTTTTGCACAGAAAACAGAAGCAATCTATTTCGTGTCCTCTTCCTACCATGTGCATCCTTGCAGATATGTGCATGTTTCAGACAGTCTCCTCAGGAGTGTCAGGTGGCACAGGAGCCTGAAATGGTCTTTCCTCATGCCAAGTCAGGGAGAACTGTCTTTGACTTGTGCTGCTGACTTCATGCCAATGAAACCTTGCCTTTCCATCTTCTCCAGGTGATGGGGTTTGGCCTGTATCTCATGGATGGGAATGTCAGCAACATTTACAAGTTGGATGCCAAGAAGAGAATCAACCTTAGCAAAATAGACAAATTCTTCAAGGTCAGTGACCTGTCTGGGTGAGGCTGGAGGTTATTGCAGACCAATGGATTAGTGACCCGTACCATTGCACATAGCTGCCAGCAAAAAATTAACCACAGGAATCACTTACAGGTCCAAAAAATCCAAAGGGTTGAGGAATTATCTGGGCTAAAGTCTGAGGAATGGAATTACTGTGACCAGCCATGGACACAGAGTTGCAGCGTGGGCCATGCCTGCCCTCAGTGCCAGCAAGGCTGTGGATGGGTGAGCAGTGCCTGGAGCTGGCTCTGCTGCCCTGGTGCTGGAGCTGGGGAGCTGCTGCTGCAGCTCTGCCTGCTTCCTGCCAAGGGAGTAAGGATGGGGAGGGTGTGTGGGCTGTTTGGTGGGTGAGGGAAGGATGTGCCAGACCGACATCACTTCTATCTCTCTGCACATTTCTGAGGCACGCTTGCAGTCTCTGTGATTTCAGGCCACCAGCAAACATGGCTGGTTTGCTGATGTCTGTGCAGGTGATGGTTGTGCTTCTCTTTCCCTCGGCAAGCTGCTGAGCTGAGGGAAAGAGAACACAGCTGGCAAACCAACGTGTGATCTGTCAGTTTGATTTTGTGTATAAAACGTTCTCCCTGTAGAACAGAAAAAGCCTTTTGGGCAGCTTGTCAGCTGGGACTTGGAGGTGCTCAGCTTGATCCTCAAAAGGGTCACCCAGTGGTTTGATAAACCATTTTTGTCTTATCTGAGATGTGGGTTTTGGGGAAGGGCCCGTGGAAACTGGATGCTCCCAGTGGCAGAGTGGGAAGCAGTCACACAACCTGCCTCTGCCAAAGCACACGTGAGACTGAGTCCAGCCACGGGCTGATCTGCAGCTGGAGACCAGGCTGCATTGCCATGGGGCCACTCAGCACAAGAGAGGTTTGGGATAGCCCTGTGGCTGCCTGCCAGAGTCTGGTGTGTGTACACCCCGGCCACCCGTGACAGAGATTGAGGCTGAGAGCCCACACAGCACCCCAGGGAAAGTGATGCCTCCTTTGCAGTGCTTCTGCACACAGGGTGGATCCAGGAGGCATTTTGGGTTTGGGGCAGGTGAGCTCTAGGAGCCACAGTGGGATCTGGCAAGGGACAAATGTGTTGGCAGCAAAGAATAACAGTATAGCAGGAGAACAGCAGAATAATTTCCCAGACAGAGCAATTAGTTTTCTTTGAGACCTTCTAAGCTTGAGCAGTCCTCCCAGAGTACTTTTGCCTTCACTGTATTAATCTTTCTCCTGAGAGGGAAAGATTAGTTTCTGTTACCAGCATTTGCTCCACATCAGGGAAAATGAGAAGGTGATGATTTGGGGAGGGCACAGTGGATTCTGCCTCCTGCTTTACCCAAAGATCAGATGAGGAGTCTGGAAGAAGAGGTTGGTTGTGGTGTTGGATAGAGGATGCTTCCCTGCTTGTTGACCTGAGGTTCAGTTTATAGGGGATGTGCTGAGTCTGTGCAGGGGAGAGAACAGGCAAGCCCAGGTAGCTGGTTTCATGCAGGTTTGTGTGCCAGCTGCTGCATCCTTGCCCTGAGCAAGTGGGGACCTATTTACCCCAATTTGCACCATCTCCTGGAGACAGCCCTGAGAGCAAGGGGCCACAAACGCCATAACCTCATGGATGGGGCAGTAATGAGGTGGTCAAACAGCCTCCAGTCACTGGGCAGACTGCTCAGGACTGCAGCTCTGCAAAGGTGATTTATCATGCCTTTCCTCAGAGTCTTCAGTGTTTTCCCTAGGTCAGCTTTGCCAATTAAAGTAAATCTCAGTTTAAATCAAGCCTCCAGTGTAATCTGTAGAGTTTGGTCATCTTGGTGCATTCAAACAGATTTGCTCTTCGTTGCAAAGTGCTGTGGGCCATCGGAGAACCAGGTAAAATCTCTTCCATTGCATGGAATAACTTTCTCCTTTCCAGCTTTTTTTTCCATTTGCACTTCTCCACCATCTGCTGTGGTCTCACCTAATCAGTTAAGTACCACTCCAGACTATCAGATCTCAATAAGGAAAGACCAACTACTCCTCTTACTACATCTGCTTATTGCCTTCTGATTAGATTTCTAGTGGATTGACCAGGAATTTGAGTAGTGAAAATGAACTAGCCCTTCATTTAAACCTTTTATGGAAGGGCTACTGGGAATTCCTGATGGCAGCATTACACACCCTCCACACAACTCAGCCTGAGAAGAGAACTGTGTGATAATATGACAGGAAATCTGCCGTCAACTTTCCTGAATTTTGGGGCAAAGATTTTTAGGCTGGGTGAAGTTGAAGCTTCATATTTTATTGATGAAATGTCAGTAGCTCTTGGTTGAATTTTGTTTGCAGCTGAAAGCTTAGTGAAGCAGGGACCTGTCTGAGCTTGAGGTACATTCAGTGTGCTTGGAATTTATTTCCCATCCGAATCCTCCTGAGATGTAAAGGGCAAGTAAAGCCATGCTATACTGCCTGTGTCTTTCTCTTTATGGAGAAGTTTTAAGACACATCACAAGCAGCTACAGTGCTAAAGTACACTCTGAGTGCCTGGGGAAAGTTACCACATCCATGGGTGTCCAAAATACCAATGTGCTGGCTTTTCATCCCTCTCTTCTCTTGGAGGATTATGGTAGGAGACAATATGCCCTACTCAGGAATGAGCTTCTCTCTTCTTGTTGTAAGAAGAGCCTTTCCTCTGGCTGATTACAGCACTGAACTGTTCTGGCCATTACCAGCCTGGTATCGGCGAGCCCAGGGCTGCAGAGCACTCACAGGGAGTGATCCTCCTCACAGAGAAAGCCTTGTCATCATTTTCAGTCTCTTACTAGGTGTGAAATGACCCTGGGCCCAGGTTTGCACCTTGCTTTAAACAGCCTGACGCTTTCCAAAGCTTCAGAGATGCAGGATGCCTTTCCACAGTGCCTTGTGTTGCGCTGGGGCCAGGCTCGCTCTCTCTGCCGTGTTTCAACCATCTTTTGTTTTCTTTTCCAGCAGCTGCAGGTGGTTCCTTTATTCGGCGATATGCAGATAGAACTGGCCAGATACATTAAGACCAGTGCTCACTATGAGGAGAACAAATCCAAGTGAGTGCCTGCCATAATGTCTCTTGGCTTCTGTGTGTGTCCTGAGAGCCGTGGGAGCTGCAGCTCTGTGGTGTGTGTGAGGTCTGTGCACGGGTACCCGTGTGTGTCCCTGTGAGGTGTGAGTGCCAGCTCTGTGTGCTCGTGTGTCCCCGTCCCTGCATGGGCAGATGTCCTCGCCAGCCCCGAGTGCCTGTGTGTGCAGCCAGCTCCAACCCCACGTGTAACCATCCCCCTGGGAGCAGGCAGGGGAGCGGGCATGCCTGTACCTCTGTGCCCACTGGAGAGGGCTGGGAGGGAGCTGGGTGGCCACTAGTGAGGCAGGAGGAAGGAAAGGCGTCTGGTGCATGGATCGGGGCAGCGCTGAGTGCTTGTGAGATGTGTGAGTGTGAGCAGCGTGTCCCTGCTCTGGAGAGATTTTAATCCACATTTTTGCATCTCAAGGACAAAATCCTCCAGAGCATGAACACGGCAGTGGATCTCTGCAGTAGCCAGGGCATCTCCTCTAGCTCAGGCAGGTTTCATGAAGAAGGACAGTAGGAATGAGGATGAAACTGGGGGGCTCAGATGAACTGGAAATGACTGGACGTGGCACTTGGTGCTGTGGTTTAGTTGACAGGTGGTGATCAGTCAGAGGTTGGACTCGATGATCTTAGAGGTCTTTTCCAGCCTAAGTGATTCTGTGATTCCAAATACTGTGCAAGAAGGGCAGAAATGGAGTCTGTTGAGAGCTCAGGAGTAGCATGGCAGTGTAAAGCACTGCTTCCGAGCCTGGGCTCACAGGCTGCTCCTGTCAGATGAATTCACAGAGATTGTTTCAGTCGCACCAGGCATGTGCAAGGCCCCACTTGTCTTTGTAGCTTTGCATCACGCTGAGGTATTGCTAGGAGAATCGGTGTTAGGTTTGGATATCCTTGGAATGGCGTCTGCAGCCGCACATAAAGCAAAGCCTGTCTGAGCTGGGTCTGGCTGTAGTGGATGGTGGCAGCCTGGCTTTCATCAGGCTGTGGCCTTTCACCCCTGGGACTGTATTGCATGGAAGTCAGATTTCTCTGGTGTCTGTGAGAAGCAGCCAGGCTGGGCTGTCTCTTCAGCAGGACAGGAACTAACCAGCAGTCTCATCGCTTCTGTTTGCTCGTCCCCTTCCACCCCGGAGGGTCTGGCTTCTCTGCCCACCAGGAGCAGCCCCCACAAAGGCTGGTTGAAAAGTGCCAATTAATTGTTCAGGAGAGATTTGAAAACGACACGGCAAAACTTCCTGAACAAAAGGTTTTCAATTAAAATTGGGAGGAAAAAGAAAAAAAAAAAAAGACAAAAAAATTTTTCTGCATAATGTAAATTTAAGGAATATTTTTGAAAACTTGGAAGAGAAAAATTGTTTAAAAATTTGCACCTTTTTATCTCAAATCATTCAGAAAGCACATTTCAACGAAACATGTGTCAGTGGCATTCCTCATTTTCTCATCTCAAAACCAGGGTAGCCCACAGGCTGTTTACCTGTTCACGATTTTAATGTCTGTCTTGAAATCTGTCTTACCAGCTCTGTGTGCCGTGCCTTACTAACCAGTGTTTCTTCCCCACTCGCTTTCCCAGCAAATTGCATGGGACTCCCAACACTAACTGCCAAGGTGGTTCCACATAATCCCCATTTCTTACTAATATTGTTTTTGTCACTTTCTTTCCCTCCTTGTCTCCGTGAAAGTGGAATTGATTGGTGTTTTTCCTGCATGGCGCTTTGTCTCTGCACTGTGGACTAGGTTGTGTGTGGCAGGGAGGGCTGGTGCAGCCCTGGCCATTCCTGCTAACCTGCCGATTGTCCGGTGGGGAGCACAGGACATGGAAACGGGTAAGAGCCGAACAATGGGGCTGTGGGAGGATGGATTTCACCAGGGATGACGTGGCCCAGCACCTCCAGGACCTTCTACCACCTCAAATTCTGGCAACAAGTGCAGTTATCTGTAAGGGTATGTCTTTGTGTCTATGTCCATATCAGAGGCAGGTTTCTCACCTTCCTTTGGTATGGCCAGTCTAGATTGGAGAACATGACTATCTGTCATAAGATGAACAATAATTTAGGGGGGGAAAAAAGCATAATCTGAACTTTTACAATGTACTGACAGAGTAAGACACGAGAATCTTGCTGAGAGACATTTGCTTGCACAAACCATTTTGGTGGAGCCGTTCTGGTTCTATGTCTGGGGCTAATACATTACAGGGAAAATTATATTAAATTAATAGGCTTGGTTTGTACCATTCCTTCATATGACTGTGCCTCTGCAAGAGGAGTGCCACCTTCTTTTAGGATGTCATTACACTGTTCCATGGTACATGTGGCTCAATGCAAATGAAAATCTAGTTCAGTTAATCATATTCTGCTTGTGATTTACACTCAAGATTGTTCACTGAGCTTGTAGCATGAGCCAGAACGAAAAACAGTGGGAGAACTATTCCTGTGCTGGCCCCTTGCAAAGTTTTTCTTTGTAGGAGAAGGCAGCATAACCCAGACCTGGAGGGGTGATTTCTAAAGGGGATGATTATCCTTAGGTTTAGCAGAAAGGGTGAAAATGATACCAAGTCTTCAAATTTCATCACTGAAAGCTTGTCCAGTGGTGGTCTGGGAAATAGCCATCTCTGCTGTTGGGGGTAGTTGAGCCCAACATTGACAGCAGCCTTCAGGGTGGATGGAGAAGAGATATTCAGGTTGAAAGCTGAGGCAGGTGTCTCCATCAGACCACTTCTGGAAGACCCCACACACCAGTGGACATGAGAGACAGCACAGGCTGACATTTGCCCTGCAGGTGGCATGTCTGGAGCATGTTGAGCTGAAGAGAGCAGCTGTCCCTGGGGTGCCTGAGTGGAGCCCTGTGCCCTGTCCTTGACACCTTTGCTTTTTTCCCCAGGTGGACATGCACTCAGAGCAGCATAAGCCCCCAGTACAACATCTGTGAGCAGATGGTGCAGATCCGAGATGACCACATCCGCTTCATCTCAGAGCTCGCTCGCTACAGCAACAGCGAGGTCAGTCATTCACAGGGTGCAGCCACTGTAATCAGGCTCGTTAGGTGGACCAGGCTGGGAGAGAACAATGTAGCAGGAGTATGGACTGCCACAGTGGGAGGGACGAAGGACATGGGTGGAACAAAGCACTTCTCGATCCAGCAATAAAAAAGCAAGTTATGAAAGGCTCTTTTAGGTGCAAAATCACGTGCACTAGAAGATCACTTGCAACAGCTTCTGCTCCTTGACCACAGATTCATTATAATAAGCAGAAAAAAACCTGGCAATTAAATGTTTATTATCAGCCAGATGTCAGAACACCAATGATTTGCAAATAGGGCTTTTCTATTACACAGAGCTCTCAGGCAGGGCTTTGAGGAAAGTTCACGAGGGCATCTCTGTTCTTTTCATTACTGAGTGCCAGTGCTCTCTCTGATGCAAATGTGTGATCCTCATTAATCAGAGTTTGTTTAATGAATCGTAGCATTCTGAGTCTTTTCCTTTTTGGCATTTGTAAGTGCTTATTTGAACTTCTAATCAGTAAAGGACTCTCAAGGATTTCAGTAGTATTAGACCATCTAAAAGGAGTGGGAAAGTGGAATAGTAAGAGTAAGTTATTTGCTCTGAGGTTACAGGTCAGACTCATTTCTCTACAGGAAATAGATTTTGCCTGGGTGAAAAGAGTCTTGCCAAGTTATACCCCTTTTCCTGCTGGACAGTATATGCCCTTCTCAATTTTAGCTTGATTGTAAGTTCACAGGAATTCATTTCAGCTGGGATTTGAGAGAGAGATCTGTTGGCTGAGTGAGGCCCCTGCAGCAAGTTGCTGAGGTGATGTGGTGTCCTGCAGGTGGTCACTGGCTCAGGACTGGACAGCCAGAAATCGGACGAAGAGTACAGGGAGCTCTTTGATCTCGCTCTACGGGGACTGCAGCTGCTGTCCAAGTGGAGTGCCCACGTCATGGAAGTGGTGAGTGTATAACATCCTCCCCTTCCCAGGTGAGCGTGGATGTTTTAGCATGGCATGGAACAGACTGTGGGAAGGTGGGCTCGGTTTCCTGCCACCTAACTAAGCCATTAACAGACACAGTAAGATCGGGCAGCTAATGACCCTGAACACCCCGAGTGTCAGATGGAGAAAGAGCTTGGTCATCTCACCCTGGACCTGAAATCTGATTGGGATGAGTCTGGGTCATGAGCAACTAAAACTGCCATTCAAATGATGATGGAATTTCTTAATTTGAAAAATTTTGACCACATCTCAAGACAGGATATCAAAAGCCCAATATGCCTGGCAACCTCCCAAAAAACAAAACCAGTGTTCAGTACACTAATAATAAAGATAGGAAGTAGCACAACTTCTGCTCCCATAGGAATGTCAAACAACTATAGTGACGTCTAGGGAGTGATTTCCTGGCACAGGCCCTCTTGAGTCTTTCCAGCCCAGCTTCTCACTCACTGCAATGTTGACATTGTCTCTTTCCATCTTCTAGTACTCTTGGAAGCTGGTTCATCCCACAGATAAATTCTGTAACAAGGATTGCCCAGGAACAGCCGAAGAGTATGAGAGAGCCACCCGATACAACTACACCAGTGAAGAGAAGTTTGCCTTTGTGGAGGTAGGTTCCAACTGCACAAGAGTCAGAGCCAGCCACTGCTGGTTTCCTGTGCGTGTTCCTCAGGCCAGGGGAAGAGGATGGAAGGGTATCTTACTGTACTCTGCCAGTTCCTCATCCCTGTGGCCCATGTTAAAGGATTGAGGGTTCCCACATCCTTTAATTTACACCTTAATTTGCCCTTGGCCAGTGGCTGGTCTGTCTTGGTGCCGGCTGACATGGCTTCTGTTGGACATGGGGGAAGCTTCCAGCATCTTCTCACAGAAGCCACCCCTGTGGTCCCTCGCTACCAAAAACTTGGCACACAAGCCCAATACAGCTCTTGGTCCAGCTCTCTGTTGATGGTGCAAATAGTCCTCTGAGCCTGGCTATGGGAGACCCTCGCACCTTCATCTTGCCTTACACAGCCCAAGGTGGTTTGAATATTGCCTTAACTTTTGTGGCTTGCTCCTCTGTACTCTTGGACAAGGAATTCTGTGCCCTGGTGTGAGTGCAGGTCTTTGCAAGATGCACCCACATGTGGAGCACATGCAGTTTCCTGGGATTGTGTTTTACTAAAGATAGCAAGAGATCAAGAGTGGAAACAAAGCCTGCCTGGGGACAGGGGTCACTTGGAAGAAACTGATGGTGTAAATCCTATCCTCAGCTTGTTGTGATCTGTAAAGCAGCTAACACCAAAAAATTAGCTGCCTAATCACTGGACCTATATTACTTGAGCAGAATTAGCTCAGCCCCAAATTCTCTCTAACGCTGGGTTTATGGACCTCTTCATGCAACGGAAAAACAGCAGATAACTCTGATTTTAATGTTTGCTTCAGGTAATTGCCATGATCAAAGGTCTGCAGGTGCTGATGGGCCGGATGGAGAGTGTCTTTAACCAGGCCATCCGCAACACCATCTACGCAGCCCTGCAGGACTTCGCGCAGGTGACCCTGCGGGAGCCGCTCCGCCAGGCCGTCAGGAAGAAGAAGAACGTCCTGATCAGGTCAGTCTGCCCTTGAGTGCAATGCAAAGCCCGTGTGTTTATTTGTGGAACACGTTTATACTGTATAAGCCTGTGGCTCTGCGTGCACTCAGCATGCACAACCAGCCAACATTCCTGGGCCAGCAGCTCCTCCCGAGGTAACTCTTGGGCATGACTCCACCAGTAACAACTGTGCGTGTCCCCACCTCAGATACTTTTACTCCCGTGTGTGCACAGCGGTGAATGTTTTCATCTTGAAGTAAAATCAAGCTTAGGCACTACTTTCCCTCTCCCACCCACTGCAGTGTCCTTCAGGCAATTCGGAAGACGATCTGTGACTGGGAGGGAGGTCGAGAGCCTCCAAACGATCCCTGCCTGAGAGGTGAGAAGGATCCTAAAGGTGGATTTGATATTAAAGTCCCACGACGAGCAGTAGGACCGTCAAGCACACAGGTATGTAAATGTCTGAATCTGGGTAGGGAATTAATGGTCTTATAGCCATGTATAAGACTCTCCCACCCTGTGGATTACCAGCTGGTTTCATGTCTTTCCCACAGTCTTCATGCTATTGCGTTAAATGTGGTTTTGGTGCCTAATTAGTTGTGTAGTTCCCAAAGCTTTCCTTTTTAGGGGTGTAATTTTATCTGGCTCTAATGAGTAGGTGCTTATGGGTGCAGAGAGTGGTTGTCACTTGGGAGAAGCATTTTTTGTTCCAGAATACCACGGCTTTGTGTGGTGGTGTCTCACTGGAAAGTAGTAACTGCATATCCACCTTCTTTCAAAGCTTTACATGGTGAGGACCATGCTGGAGTCCCTGATAGCAGACAAGAGTGGCTCAAAGAAGACTCTGAGGAGCAGCTTGGATGGGCCAATAGTCTTGGCCATTGAGGAGTTCCATAAGCAGTCCTTCTTCTTCACCCACCTTCTCAACATCAGTGGTGAGATTATGGCAGAGGGAGGCTTGAATCCAACTCTTTCATGCTCAGAAAGGCAAAGGTAGATCAGCTGTGGTCCTCACTGACCTATGCAGAATATTTTCCTTGATTTTTTCCAAATATCCTACTTCTGCCTGATTCAGGCATGTTTCTGTGTAGTAATCACTGTGTGAACAGGACTGAGTCAGTAATAGCAAATAGCCATATGTGGTAGTGTATTTTCTAGGATTGGAATTTTCTTTCTGTCCCAGACAAACTTCTGAGCCATTGGGCACAGAATAAATTGGAAGATTTCAGAAATTTTCAGAATCAGAGTAACTCTGAGCCACTAAAGTTTTCCCCCTGAAGCTCTGGGGCAAAAGGGATGATCCCTTCTTTCTTCTTCCATTACAAAGTGCTCAGACAGCATGAACAGGGTCTGGGTTTAAAAAGAGACATCCTAGAAAAATATTTCACACCCCAAACCAGTCCAGTCTGAGGCTGCAGCAGCTGCCTCCTGTGCAGTGTCCTCACTGCTGTCTCCATGGGGTAACATGGGTGCCCTCCCACGGGGGGATCTCCTCTGCATTTCAGAAGCCCTGCAGCAGTGCTGCGACCTGT
The DNA here is from genome assembly GCF_022539395.1 of Myiozetetes cayanensis. Taxonomy (NCBI): domain Eukaryota; kingdom Metazoa; phylum Chordata; class Aves; order Passeriformes; family Tyrannidae; genus Myiozetetes; species Myiozetetes cayanensis. Next base: position 8,876,170 of record NW_026087378.1, on the reverse strand, counting down.
CCCAGCTCTGGTTCCGGGAGTTCTTCTTGGAGCTGACCATGGGCCGCCGCATCCAGTTCCCCATCGAAATGTCCATGCCCTGGATCCTCACGGACCATATTCTGGAAACCAAAGAACCCTCCATGATGGAGTAAGAGCTGATGGGCTGTGTTGGGGCTGTGCACATTCTGGGGCTTGGGATTTTGTCTTGGGTAGGGTGGTGATGAGCAGTCTATTGATGTGGGAGGTAAATAGATGTTTCTTGACTTGCTGTCACATGAACGGTACTGTATGAACACCTCATCAGCAGACACACAGAGGCAGCTTCCTGGCACTGGCACTTATTTATATGCCATAAACAGCAGGTGGCAACTGCTCCCTTGGGATGTGGGAATGACGTGGTGGTGCCATTGCCTGCACAGTCAGACAGCATGTGTGACCAAAAGGAGGGGTGGGCCCAGGCTAAGCCACCTAAACACACTTCTTTTTTTTAATGCATAATAAATAAGGACAGGCATTGCTGTTAGGCAAGTGTAATTATGTTCATAATGTCTTCCTGGTTGGTGTTCTGTTGTATGGCCATTGTCAGAGCACTTTGTAGAGTGAGAACAGGATGAAAGCCTTTGTAAAGGTTGGAAAGAAGCAAGTGTTGATTGAACAAGTCACAGCTCAAACCCAGGTGTGTTGTAGCTACTTCCTGCAGGACCCAAGGAGCAAGAGGGACTATTTGAGGGGCTGGCAGGAGTGGCATTGATAGGCATGAAGTCAGGGAAAAAGCATTTTTTGCACTGAGCAGGGAACATGCACTGCCTGCCATTTACGCTGATATGCTCCAAGGTTAATTTAAGACATGGTCTGTCTTCTTCCCCTCAGGTATGTGCTGTACCCCTTGGACCTCTATAATGACAGCGCATACTATGCTTTGACCAAGTTCAAAAAGCAGTTCCTATATGATGAAATTGAAGCTGAAGTAAGTTCTCTTCATCTTTATTGTATAGAAAGAGCTCACTGGGGTCATACTGCCCTGCTTGACAGCCCCACACAGCAATTTAGTGAATTCATTATAGGCACCTCCTCAAAAAAATATCCTGTCAAACTGAGAAGTTTTCAAAAGATCAGCATTTCCAGGGGCCTTACAGACTCTCCTGATTGAGGGCTTCAACCTAGTTGTACCCATGGGGGACTAAAGAAGCCAAAGGCAGTCAAACACTGGGAACGTGGAAGAGTCTGTCTGATGTGCAGAGAGTCATGGAACATCAGAGGAAAAAGAGAAATTCCCTGAGAGGGTGATGATGGAGGGTAGGAGACCAGGAACATGCACAAACTGGAAGAGGGAAATGTAGCTGCAATTCTCTGCTTACCTTTAGCATGTGAGAACTGCAGTGTGTTTTTTAGATAGTGTGACCTTCAGTACATGTTTGTCTTTAAATGAGAGATCTGTGTTGGGTTGTATTGATGTAGCATGCGTAGGAAGGAGCTGTTCTGTGCTGGTGACACCCTCACCAAGTCTTGTTTTTTCTCCCCCAGGTGAATTTGTGCTTTGATCAATTTGTGTACAAGCTGGCAGATCAGATCTTTGCCTATTATAAAGCAATGGCTGGCAGGTAGGAGAACCTGACTGCTGATGGTGACTGATGATATCACTGCATCCAAATTGCTGTTAAACCAAAAGGTTCCCCTCAGGGAGCAGCTGCTGCAAGTAGACAATAACATAGATCATCCCTGTCCCACGGAGCTGGCTGTCCACGTCAGACCAGTGTAAATGGGAAAAATGAATTAACAGTGGCAAGGAGACACAGTTAAAACTGAAAAAATAACAATTGGCATCCTGAGTAGCTGCCTGAGTACAGTTTGTGAGAGCAGCAGAAGAGCAAACCGAGACAACATGTCCTTGCTTGACTTCTGTTTGTGTACCAGGCAGAGGAGTGGAAGCCTCCCATCTCTACAAAGCAAGAATATGCATTTGTCCTCACCCTAGTAAAGCAGCAGGACTTGTTCTCCCTTGTGGGGAGATAGAAGCTTTGTGACATTTCCTTCTTAGCAATTTAAAGAGCACGGATGAACTCTAATGAGAGTTTTCTTCTCATGGCCCCAAAGGTGAACCAAGTCTTCGGTGTAACTTTGCAAGGAGTTTTGTCTCTAGGTCACATTTGGCCTTAGAGAAGGAGAGCAATCACCATCACCAACCAAATGTTCCCACAGCAGATTGGGGACCACCCCTGTACCTGGCACTAGTGATATCTTTCAGCACATTTTTTTTATCTTTTTGAATGTTTTAGCTGTAAAACAGAAGCATGGCAGTCCCCAGATAACACCTGCTGCTCTGTGATTTAGGGGTGTAAGCAGAGGTATTAGCATGTGGAAATTTCTTGGCATTCAGAGCCAAGATTAAAAGAAGGACAAAAACAACCCTGGAAAGATCCATAGAGAAGCTGATAGTGTATGTTTCTATTTTCCTGACACTGCTTCTGTTTTTCAGTGTTTTACTGGACAAACGTTTCCGGGCTGAATGTAAGAATTACGGGGTGATCATCCCGTACCCACCATCCAACCGCTACGAAACACTGCTCAAGCAGAGGCACGTCCAGGTACAGTGCAAGCAATAGACTCCGGTACTCATCACTGCTGGTCTGTTATCCATTTGGTGACAGTGGGCATCCCAGTGCTGGGCTCAATTGAAACTGGTTCTGGAATGAGAAGGACTAAACCTGTTTCTCACACACCACACTCAAAGCTTGGGGCCCGAGGGGAAAACGAGTTGTGCTCCACAATTCCCACCTTCCCTCCTAAGTTGACTTTACATCGCCATTTTCACATTTTAACAGACTTGGATTTTTGGTTTTAAGTTGTGTCTGTTAAAAATAAAAAAAAAAAATAGAATACCTTTTCCCCATCTGTATATAACATGCAAATCTCTTCTTTTCCCAGTTGCTGGGTAGATCAATTGACCTGAACAGGCTCATTACCCAGCGCATCTCGGCAGCGATGTACAAATCGTTAGACCAGGCCATTAGCCGCTTTGAGAGCGAGGACCTGACATCCATAGTGGTAAGAACTGTTATTGACTGCGAGTATGAACAGAGAGAATAATACACTGCCATGGATACACAGTCAACTGTCTTCTGCTTTCAGTCCCCCTACAGTAGGTTTCAGACAGCCATGTATCCTCCTTTATGCGGCCGAGTCTCTACTGTTTCTATTTATGCAGCTTTAATTGCATTATTATTGGGCTATTAAGTATTTGCATAAATCATAAGGTGACAGTCAGCAGTTAGACTTTGCAGAGCTATAAGAGAGGCCTGTAAGCTGGGAGAAGGAAATCTTGACTTCAATTCCCCATTGGATGAAGGTGGCTGTGACACTGTTTGTGTGTGTGCAGGATTTGCTGTCTTTGATATGTTACGGGAACATCAGAGTCAAGTAGTGTAAAATTATGTTTCCACCTTTGGAGGATTCTGGGGTGAAAACCACCCAGTGCTCAGTGGGGAACAAATTAATTTTACTTCCTTTAGATTCATAAGATATGGGACCAGCACCCCCTAGAGTGGAAGTGCAACTGGCCTTGGCCACTGAATTAAATTGATATCTTTAGTTCTGTGTGTATGTGTGGATATAAAACCATTCCCCTGGCAATTGTACCAGCTGCTTTTTTTTGTCATCTTGGTAATATGTTGCATTTGCTGCTGCTTTATGTGCTGCAGGAGCTGGAGTGGCTCTTGGAAATAAATCGGCTGACTCACAGGTTGCTGTGCAAGCACATGACCCTGGACAGCTTCGATGCCATGTTCCGGGAGGCCAACCACAACGTGTCCGCGCCCTATGGGCGCATCACCCTCCACGTCTTCTGGGAGCTCAACTTTGACTTCCTACCCAACTACTGCTACAATGGATCCACCAACAGGTGAGGAGGGAAAGCAAGGAAGGGGCCACCTGGAAACGCTGCTTTTCTTTCCAGAATGTCAGACCTGCCACATAAAATTCCCCTGCATTGTGGTGAGATTTGCACTCCCTATGAGATGCAACAGTTATTCTTAAAACAAAGCTGAAGCCCACCATCTCCAGTTGGCCTTGAAGATTATAGTAACAAAGTCAAGCAACAGTGATTGCAAGTGGCTGAGAGCTGGCTGAGCTCTGGTAGTGGCTCAGATGTGGGTTTCTTGCCTGCCCCAAATGAGAACAAACCTTGGTAGGTTACACTGATATTTTACACCAGCAGCAGATTGGGGCAGGAGTTTGCATTCCAGTTCATGTAGCTCAGGTGATGAATTCTAATTAGCCTGCAACTATAGGTCATCCCAGACCGTGCCATATCTGCTCTCAGTTAGCCAGGCTCTGACCACTTCCCATCTCCTGTGCCCACCACAGGTTTGTGAGGACAGCGATCCCATTCACGCAGGAACCCCAGCGGGACAAGCCAGCCAATGTTCAGCCCTATTACCTCTACGGATCCAAGGTCAGTAAATGAGCCACAGCAGCCAGAAGGGGTGGATGTTGGAAATATTTATTTAGGAAGAAAGAAATGAAAGAACTAGTTCAATAACAGAATGGTGGATGCAAACGTGCAGGGTCGCATTGCTGTATGAAACTAAAAGACCATGCAAGAAGCAGATTCACTGTGCTGTTGCTATTGCTTTCCCATATTCTTCCCCATAACATCCCAAGGTTAAGAGATGCCCCAACCATCTAAATGCACAGAGAGGTGAGCATGTTGGTGCTCCAATGCAGTACCTTCCCAAGGAAGGTACCATTTCAGGAATCTCGTTTGTAGTTCAAAATAGGAATTACTAAAGCACTTGAGTCTGGAAATATAAACCACTTAATACTGACAAAAAGCTCTTTTCTCAGGCTGCAATGACTGTTTATACAGGCACTATGAGGGCTTGGGAGGTGAACTAGTGGACGATCACTCAAGTGTGAAACTACTCCAGTGGAGTTTATTTCTTGTCTATATTGATAGATGACTCTGAAGTGAACCTACCTTATTGATGCAGATGAACTAATGACACTACAGTCCATCAAACCTGGCTGTTCCCACAGAGCTGACTTGGATTCTTTTTTAAAATTCTCAGCAAATGACAATATTTTCACACTTGACAAAAATCTTTCCCCCTGGAACCACTGTCTGTGCCTTGTGTTCTACCCTGGGACAGACAGCTGCCGTGGATACATGGACAGTCCTCTTGGCAAGAGCTGGGAAGGAGAGGATGAACCAAACCTCTAAGCAGGATCTTGTTTTATTTTGCTCTCACTGAAGGCCGTGCTGTGGCAAGATGGCCCTTTTATCATCGCTGTTTTTATAGGAAAAAAAGCAGTGAGGGGAGCTATAGGGACTCTCCCTCATGAAACCGGAGCTCCTCATCAGCACAGTGGTCATGGGGACCTCCAGAAGCTCCTCCCTCAGTCCATCATTCAGGGGCTCCTCCGGTGAGCTGCTTCCTTCGACCACTTCTTCAGGGCTGGTGTCAGGATGCTTCAGCCTGGCAGCCTGGTGGCACCGTGCAGACCAGAACTGCAGGCAGCCGTAGGCCAGGAGAGCAAGGAAGCAGAGGAGCAGCAGGCTGCTCACCATCCACATGGAGGTGGTGGGTTCGTGCTTAGAGCCGCCGAAAACCAGGGGGATTTTGTCCAGAGTGTGGAAGGTGGTGCAGTGGTTGCTGGAGGGGTAAGAGTTTTTGCACGTGATGCAGAGGACGTAGATGGTGGATGGCGTGAGCCGGTGGAGGACGAGGGAGCTGAGGGGGTGAGGAACTCGCTCCTCGCGGTGGAAGTTTTGGCGTAAATAGCCGGCAAAGACGCTGTTCCAGTTGGGGCGGTACATGACGTGGTAGTAGTTCTCTGGACAGGGGTTGTTCATGGCCCAGGAGACCGTGGCGCTGGTGTAAGTGATGTTGTGCACTTCGATGTTCATCGTGCCCCTGAAACCAGATGCAGGCAGAGGCTGAGTTTCCTGATTCATGTACAGGCTCAAAGGCCACTGACACCAGTGAAGTCTTTCCACTGGGTTTAGTGGCCCTAAAATTGGTTTCAGGACTATCCTGGCTCACTTAGGTTAGATGCTAGGTCTTGGATGGCTGAAATTACAAAAGATAAATCCTGCTGTTGCCCAGACTACTGTATCACCCTGCTTCATAACAACAGAAAACCCCTAGTTGGGGCATAGGATATACTTCAGTTAGATTTTTTAAAAAATCTCTGACTGCTTGTCTATATCAGAAGCATTTTTTAGCTTTTTTATTTTCCATGAAATAGAAAGGATGCTGCAAATGTGATTAACATAAAGTGATTATTAAACTAGCTCCAACTTGCCTCGTGAAGGTGCCAATCAATAGATATTTTGATTTTACCCTTAAATGCCATTTAAAAAGCATCATTATGGTTAATCCACTGGTTTAAGTCGCTGCTGCATTTTCTGTACCTTACTTGTTGCTTAATAGAGTTTCTCTTTCTGTTCCTGCAGCATGTCACACTGTAATATCAGGATCTTAAATGTAAAATCTGTAGGTTGGTGACATATAAAATCAGCGCTTTTAGGGAAATACAAATATATGAGGTACAAGAACAAAGCTCTCCCCCAGCAGTAACAAATCACTGTTTAGCAACAGCCACAAATCACTTGAGCACATCACTCCTTTAGATCCCCAAAGTGCTCTCTGAGCCCCCCGTTGGTTCTCTCTCCCAACCAGCCAAGCGCTCAGAGCAGCACCTGCATGCAATAGAGCTGGTTTGGTTTTTTCCTTCTTCCTCTGTTCTTCGACAGTAACCAACTTTCCTTCAGTCATTCAAAGAGCTTAACAACTTAACAACAACTGCTCTGACCGCTCTTACATGAGGGGTGAGCAGCACATGTGCCCATGGCCGAGCCCTCCCAGAGCCGCGGGCTGGCACTTACCTCCCTGGCGGGTCCCCGGTGCCCCTCGGTGCTGGTGACAGAGTGGCCACGGGCTGGCAGTGCCTTCCCCTCTCCCCACCACTCTCCTCTCTCCTGCCTCTGCTGAATCCCTTCCCCACGCGCTGCCTTGTATTATATATCCGTCTGGGGCTCCGTCATCTCTCACCATGGCAACCAGCAAGAGAGGATGGGCAGGCATCTTTCAGTGATTTGGGAATGTTATCCCGAAAAGCTTCTGCCTGGGAGAAGTATGTGTTTCTGAGGCAGAAAAAACAAAGGCAGGTAGTTTTGTTTGCTGGTTTGTTTGGGTTTTCTTTTTTTCCTCAGCAAGACCGTCACTTACCCCCAGCAAGGTCTGGGTGACAGACACACTGGCACACCCTATGAAATGTGGGATTCTGGCCTGTGGTGCACATTGACTAAGGGACTTGGTCTTTAATTCTATGATTTCTTGCACATTTAAACTACTGATTTAAGCCAAAGCCAGTAAGCAGTAGATTTTTATCCCTGGAAGTGCAGCAACGTCCAGTAGCTTTTTAATGTTTTCCAAACTCTGCGATGGGAGTAGGAACTGGGTTTTCAAAGACCTCGACCTCCTGATGGACTATGTGGGATTAAAGACAGGCTCTTCTTTGAATGTCAGACAACTTGGGGATGTCCCCTGTCAGTCTGGTGAGAGGGCAAGGGAGAGGCAAAGCCAGTCCCAGCAGTGTTCAGGAGAGCAGCTCGAGTCTGTGGCCGGGAGGGGACAAATGTGTCACTGGCCATGGTAAGGAGAGGCTCTGAACAATATCTCACTGCACTCCAAAGCCAAAATGTGCTCGAGAGGAACTTTCCCAAAAGAAATGTTGGTTCTGGGTGTGGAGTTACTCATGTCATTCCTGGAAAGGTGCTTGCAACTTTTCAAAGATCTTCTAGATACCAATAGGTAATGCAAACTGCATCAGGAGGGGCTATTACAGGCTGGGGAGCATGTGTGACCCTTGCTTTTGATTGACACTTCACAGTTCTGGATGGTTTTGTCTTTCAAGATCTGTATTCCGTTCTGTCTCTGTGAGAGCAGCTGAGCTACATCTGCCAGCGAGCTGAAAACTGGGAGCAGAGATGAAAATAATTATGGGCAGGGATGGAAATGAAAGTGCTCTCAGGTGGCTTCCTGCCTTTGGTTTGGTCCTGCTTACAAGAGCAGGGGGATAGGCACCTCTTAGCTGGCTCCATGCTGTGAGTAAATTACATCTTTGCCTGCAGGGAGAGAGCTGAGGATACAAATCCCAGCTTCAGAGAGGTGGATTACAGAAGATGGTAGCATTTTCATGGGATAACCTTTTCCTTATGGCATTTGGGTGGCTGAGTTTATCAGTGATCATAGCTGCTTTGAAAGTAAATTTCAGTTGTTCACAAATGAGATGCATTAGCAGGAGGAGAGGAAACCAAGGAGAATGGGAATACCTGGATTAGCCAGCAAAGGATCCTGCTGACCTTTCTGCACATTATCTAACACCCATCTGGTTGATACCGCTTGCTAAGGGAACTGCAGCAAAGCTTTCAGAGGTGTTGGGATTACCTGCTCCCAAAATCAAGGTTGCACCAGTGATGAGCTTGAAATTCTCACTTCCCAGGATGGGAAGGTGCCAAAACCTTGCCAGTGCCAGGACTGCTCCAGCACTGATGTTTCCCATATCTGCAGGTGGACCCAGCTGTGGCCCTGCCTAGGATGTCTCGCTCCTCGTCATAGGATGCAAACCATGGGCATGCTCCAGTGGCCAGCAGAGACTGAGTCATTATCTGTCGTTCAGCCACTTATAAACACAGCAGGTTGCCAAACCTCCAACAAAGAAGCTGCAAAACTACCATCAACCCACTATTTACTGCTCACTAACCACTTCTTTGCTCTGTAAATGATTTAGATTGGGCTTCATTTATGTATTTTCATGAGCGCTTATGTTTTTCTTGGCACTGCTGGATGCAGGGTCACACCAGAATCACTGGAAATCCCTGTTTCCCTTTCCGTGGTTGAATTTGCTCCCCAAAGTGTGCAGGGCAGATGTAACCTATGCCTCCTGCTGCTGCTTGTAACAATAGTCACGGTATGTGAACAGGATGGAGCCGCTCTGTTTTCTGCTGCCTTGTCTGCAACAGCAGCCCAAAGGTGTGAAGGAGCTGTGGTCGCTGCAGGAGGTGTTGGTGGCAGGGGCTGCTGATCCCCTCCAAGCGACCTGCTGGGCTGTGCTACCCAGCTTGCATGTCCTGTCCATCCCAGCTAGAAAATATGTGGGTTTTTTGCATGAAAGTCTCAGCAACCAGCTGATACAGCCAAATATGGTAAAAACTTGAGGGGAGTGAAGGTTGCTTGTATCAGGGGAAGGAACCAGGCCATATTCAGGCTGTTTGATTAGAGACCCTCCTCTGGCAATTCTGGTCAGAATTGTTTTTCACTTTCTAAGACACCATCTCAGCTGTCGCACTGCAGTTAGGTTGGCTGGGAGCCCTGACTGGTCTTGGGCTGTGTGCAAGTCCTTTTTTGTCTCTGTATCTCTCTTTCATTAGCTTTTCATTTTTCCAAGGGAAATCTGGAACAGTACTGTTTATTATCTCTCTCTGATCTATTTTATCAGCTAAAACTCACCCTGCCTTTTCTCAGGTGAGCTCAGACAGCTCTGGGTGATGGCCAACAACAAGCTCAAAGATTTGGAAATAGAACTGGGTTTTGATTTGCTTCATTTGCTACTAAATCTGCTCTGGAGCATCCCTAGTAACCTTCTGATCTTCCAAAGCAATGCAGGGTCCTTCCCCACATGGTCACAATTACAGATGGCCGTCCCTGAGACCTGGGTGCAGGGTGGGATACCTGGGCTCTGCAGGACACTGCACTCCCAGCCTCCCATCCCCAAAACCTGCCCATCTGGCCCCAAACGAAAGCTGGGGCAAACCTCCCCAGTGTCTTCAGCAGCTGCTGCTCCCAAGAGACCTCAGGATCAGAGCTTTGCTTTGTCTCTCCAAGGGGTTGGAAGCGGCCGCCCAGTGTGGGGGAGTGAGCTGTGCCATGTACCTTCAGCTGTTTTCTCTTAAAATACCCACTGGTGTCATTTTTTACATCCTACAGTCTTTACCCCAAGCTGTGTATCTCACCCTTAAATGGAGTTATATTTTTAATTGCTGGCAGAGTATTATTATTAGATGCAAGCCTGCTGTTAGTGCGCTGTGTGGCTCTGCAGAGAGCTCCATGAACCTACCTCATCTCGCAGGCAGGCAGGGATGAGTCATCCTGCTCGTCTGCAGCCAATGCACATCCTAAAATGTGTCTTCTCCCCATCAGGCTAATTGCTGAGACCTCCACTTGAGGGAAAAGCCCAGTTGAGAGCTGCTCTCCAGCCCCATTATCCCACTGAGAGGGAAGGAAGTGCTGCGAGGTGGGCGGCTGTGCAGCAGCACTGGCCACTCGCTGCCCATGCAGCAAAATATCAGTCCCATTGTGACCAGTTGCACTACAACTGGGTACTGGTGGTGATAGCCCATCTCAGGGGACCAAGGCTGGTGCACAGACAGAAGTCCTGTCTGCTGGTTCTGGAGTTGCAAAGAGGCTTCCAGAAATGAGTGTGGATTCATGAGCCCACTGAAATGGGGATATTTTGTTCCCCTCTAGCCCTGGTGTGCTAAGCCTGGGGAAAATAACAGGCTAAAGGAGCCTACAGGGAGACAGGGAAAGAAAGTGTAAGGAGCCATCTCAGAGCCACTTGGATCACCCCTGCAACACAGCAGTTTCTGGGGACGTGGAGCAGGGACGGTGCTTTGCAAAAGCCTAAACAGCACAAGGTGTGGGAACATGGCTGGGCTGGGGCCCTGGGGCACTGACTTCCCTCTGGGATGGTCGTATTGGCCATTTGGCAAATATTCCAGGCTGGGTGTTACCTGGTGTTTAAACAGACACACTTTTCAAAACATAAACCATTGCTGTTTTTCAGATGTATCAGGGTGTGTAACTAGTGGCTTTGGATCTGTCTCTACCAAACAGGTTTTTAAAGACTTGGTTATCTGAGAATGCAGACAGAGCACTAAGTAGGATGCTCAAATGCCATTCTCTGAACAGGAGTTGGCATCTAAGGAGTTTTGAAAGTAGGCTTCTGTCTGCCTAAATAATTGTTAAACTCTGGCTCATGCTCACTCAGGGCCCTTTTTTTCAGTTTTAATGGGAGAGAAAGTTCATGCTCGTTGTGAATGAGCCCCCAAGGCAGATTTTCTATACTTTAAAAGTATTAAAAGTCTATTTTCACCTACCAGGAACAGGAGGAGAAATTATATTTCATGGAAAATAGGGGACTTTCTAACTGTGCTTCTTTCTGCTAGTTCGAAGAGCACCAAGGAATTACAGCAGGCAGCTGGACCAGAGCAATGGAGCTGTAACAAAATGAGTGAAAATTAATTGATTAAAGCATCTGACAAGTCTGTGAAAGCGTGGTCAGTACATCAGTCTGCTGAATGCTGTAGCTGAGAGCAGAAGAAAATGCTTTTCCAATTCTTAGCAAATGACTTCGCTTTGTAACTCATTAGTAGCTCAGATGAGGTGTTAAAAGTAAATCTTTTGGAAGTGAGTCAGAATTGGAGGACACCTGGAGCCTTCAGCCACTGTATTGCTGCAGGGGTGAAGTACAGACAATATTTTGCTCTGTTCTGCTGCTTCAGCCTTTGCTCCCTTTCACCCAAACCTCCTCAGTGCCTTGATCCCGGCACTCCCTTTGCTCTGTTACTGGCAGGGCAGGGGATCCCTGTAGAGTGGAGTCCAAAATATCCACAGGGATAGGTTTTAATTTGTTTTCTTACCTTTGTTTGAGAAAGATCTTTTGGTAAGCATGAGCCAGGGGTTTATCTGTGTTTTGCTGGAAGGGGCACTACGTGCAAGAATCTTTTCAAGAATTGCATTTTTGCTGCTCACTGAGGCTGTAGTTGGAGATGTCATGGAGGGACATGGAGGGAGAGTGCAGCCCTTCTCTCCTGGGCTGAATTGTGATGCCAACACAGTAGCACAGCCCTCACTGAGCATGTGGTGTCTTAGCTAAATCTGATTTTCAGTACTTTTTCTTGCAGATCACACAAGTGAATTAATTCCCCCTACTTCTGTTTCACTCACCAAAAGGATCCTGTAAATGTTCCAGTGATAAAACATTACAGCGATTTCCACATTTCCAAGATGACACTGATAGGGTACATTCCTGGAAATCACTTTTTGTTCTCTGCCGCTAAAAACTTCCAGGAGCCAGTGCCCTGAGTACAGTTCTTCCTAGACCAGGGTTAGATTCTTACCCGTGTCACAGATCCATGGGGATGTCTATTAAGTAGAAGCTGATATAGAGTTTTGCAAAAAGGATCTTTTCTATGTCCCTTCCAGCTGCCCTTGAACTCAGTGGCTGCAGTTCCTGCTTTTCTTAATAAGCCTCATTTAAAGGAAGTGTCCATAGGGAAAAAAAAAAATCTGTCTGCTTAAATACATATAAAGGTTTTCATTTTAGTAGAGAAGAATTTGGTTTTGAAGAGGCAAAGGGCCACTGAACTGAAATACTTGATTGGAAATGTATGGGAGAGTAAATTAACTTGGAAATGAAAGTGCTGTTGCTACAGAGCAGGATAATAAACCTTGTGACATGACAGTGTGTTGAGATTAGAATATATCTGACTACACAGGAAGAAAAGCAATCCCCTCTTTGCCACAAGAAGTAGAAATGGAAATTGTCATGGGTTTTATTATTTCTCCTTCTCTTCCTTAACAATTATTTGAAGTGATGGAACATAATACTGTGATAAGAGAATGACTTACAGGTCTGGTCGCTACTGCTTTGTAACTGTCACTGTGCTTCTAATTTCTCAGCCTCTCAACATTGCCTACAGTCACATCTACAGCTCCTACCGCAATTTTGTGGGGCCACCTCATTTCAAGACAATCTGCCGCCTTCTTGGCTACCAGGGCATCGCAGTGGTCATGGAGGAGCTGCTGAAGATCGTCAAGAGCCTGGTAATTCTGAGCCTGACCCTGGTGATGGAGAAACCCCAACGCCTTGATAGGTCCAGGCAGGACACTCGGTGTGGGCTTTGGGCTCAGGGTGTTCACATCTGGGTGCCTTCATGTCCCTTGATCCACAATGAAACACTTGTAGGCACAGTCTGTCTGATTTTCACCGTTGCTGAGGAATCCCACTGATTCCTGTGGGATGATGGAGTGTTTCCACCAGGATCAGACCGTGTTCAGCACAAAGATTTTATGTTTGACTAAATAGAGTTTAGTCTCTAATCCCAGATAATGTATCTACAGGATGCAGGTGTGTAACAGCAAATGTCAGCAAGTGCTTTAAGCTAAGAAATGTGCTTTGCTCTAATCCATATTAGTGCAAAACATCAGTTCTGCAGAAACTTGTTCTACATGAATGTAAATTCTTTATTAAACTGAGTATCCAGTGTTATTCCTCAGGTGGAAGGAGCATTTCCTGTGCTGGGGAAGGACTCCTTTGGAAGCTCTGGTAAAATGCTTTTTGGTTTAGGAGCACAAGTCCAGCTGGATTGAAGACTGAGCCTTGTTTGGATTTCAGCTGCAAACAGTGCAAACACAGCAAGCTGTATTTTGAATTCGAAAATCCATGCAGCTGTGATTTACTCTTTATGAGGAAGCTATAAAAGCTCTCTGACTCCACACACTTGGGCTGGATTTTATATTTGAGTGAAATCCAAATTAAGCAAGTTCTTCTTGGACTCCTGCTGAGGTTTCATCCTGTCCTGTCAGATGTGGACCCAACCTCAACCAGCCTCTTTCAAAACCAATGCCAGGAGACCTGTCATTCCTCTTTAACCTCCCTTTGTCTCCAACAGCTCCAGGGCACCATCCTGCAGTACGTGAAGACTCTGATCGAAGTAATGCCCAAGATATGCCGCTTGCCAAGACATGAGTATGGCTCTCCAGGTGGGTGCTGCAGAGGGATGCTTGAGCAAGAGCTCACCAGCGTGTTGGTGCAGCATTTACTCAGGCCCACACTAATAGTTAAACCAGGCTGGGCACGTGACATGGCAGTGCCACGAGCAGCCAGGCTTTGCTGGGACACTTTCAGCTGCTTTGCCGTTGACACTGGAACGTGTGTAGGAAACTTCTCCAGGAAACCTCCCGCTGAGGATTTCCTTTTGAACACACAGATAAGGGAATGTCTTCTGGTAGCTTCTGTTTTGTTTTCAGGATTTTGTAAGCTTTTGTTATTGTTTATATGTATATGTTTTTGTTATATTGTTTCTTATTGATATTTTTCAAATGCTCTGCTTAGCTGGTGCAGAGACTTTTGCAGCGTGTCTGCAGTCAGAAACTCTGGCTGGTATTCCATGAGCCAGCACCAAGTCATCCATTAGTCTCAAACCTCTTTTTTCCTCCGATGTGGAAATCCAAAGAATTCATATGAATTACTCTCTATTTTCCAAGGGTTACTGAAAGCAGGATAAGACACTGCATGTTAGTTCTTCCCAGTGCCAGTCTCTGTGTATCCATTTAGCACTTGCAGCTTGCAATCTGTGACTAAGGAAATATCAGGCACAAATTGTCTTTCTACCCAAGCTACCAGAGGATGATTCTGCCCTCTTTCTGACTGTCTTTCCTTGTCTTTTAAGGAATCCTGGAGTTTTTCCACCATCAGCTGAAGGACATCATTGAGTATGCAGAGCTGAAGACCGATGTGTTCCAGAGCCTCAGAGAAGTGGGCAATGCCATTCTCTTCTGCCTCCTTATCGAGCAGGCTTTGGTAAGGCAAAACCCCCTGCACCAACACATCATACTTGAGATTTCCAGCTCAAGAGTATAAGTGGAAGTGGGTTCTCCAGCAGAAGAGTTTGGGAAATGTTACTTTCCAGCTTCTTGTGTTTTCAAGGTCTCTCTGGGGCTGTGTTATTGGAGTCTTTGGGCATGTCCATGGGGATGGTATGTACTGGCACTTGGTCAGGCCTCTGGGATTGCTGAAGGAGAATCTGAATACTGGAAGATCTAAATTTAATTTTTGGACCCAAAGCTATCCCTTGCTCATCCTTCTCAGAAATAAAACCAACTGGAGTTTATTTCTAGATTGTGAGCTCTCTGGGGCAGGGATCAATATTTTTTTATAAACGTGTTTTGTACAGTGAGAAGTAGATTTGAGCCCTTTGCTCTTTTAGGGTGCCAGTGCAATGAAAACAACCTGATTGATTCTAATGGTGATATGGATAAAGCAATCCAACAGGAAGGAAATCTGAGAAGTGCTGATGATGTATTTCCTATGACATCCTCACTGAAAATAGCTGGAGTGACAACTCTGTATTGCCCCCTGCACAGGTGTTTTGCACGTGCAGAAGTCTCTCAGCCTCTCAGCAGTGATGCCCTTTCCAGAGTGGGGCAAAGGCTGTGGCTGAGTGCCACTCATCTTCTTATCTTCTAACTTTTTGCACAATAAATTTACTTTGTAATGAATTTACCTCATAGTTTGGCCTAGAGCCAACTGGGGAGTGTTCAACAACACAATTTTACATGAAGTATGTGTATTTTATGTCATAATGGTTTTGGCAGGGTTATTTCAGACTTCCCTAACATAAGATGCAAACCTAAGAGCAAAACCAGAAGGAAATTAGAAGATTCCAAGTTTTATCCAGCCATAGACCACAGGAAAAACTGAAAGTCTCTGAATGTCCTCAAAATATATATATTTATGCCCTTGCCTTTGCATTTTAACTCCAGATCAAGAGACTTTCAGTTCCTGATGTGGTGTATCGAACGCATTCAGTGAGCAGTGGTTGCATAAGATTAAGAAAACTAGAGAGATGTATATGACCCAGCAGCTTGGCTTTTACAGAATGACCAGAGTTGCCAACTATGTTCTGGCAGTTTCTATTCCTTTTGTGGCATCATCAGTGTTTTCTGCTGTTCTCAGTGTTGGGTTTTATGCTGGATGTACTGCACTTGCCTTTTCTGTCCCATCTTTAAATGGAGACTTAAGGGACACATAGTGGTTTCTTTTAGAAATCCTTCATTTCAATGACAATATGTTCCTTCAGTCCCAGGAACTGTACATCAGCATTGTACTGGCATTTTAGAATAGCAGAAAATAAAGCAAGGGCAGTGGGAATTTGGGGATCCCTTTAGGAAGACTGCCCATCCAAGTCCACATCTGTCCACTTTCTGCCCCCAAAAAGTCTCTCCCTCTCCAATTCCCTGTATCTCCTCACAGAAGGGAGACTCAGAATATAAAGCCATTTTGCATGCAGCTGCACTGGTTCCCACTTGCTGGAAGGTGTAAGATTCATAGAGCCATCACAGAACAAGATTTTCCCTCTAATGGAGCTCTTGTGCAGCAGGAGGAATTGCTTTTATGGTGCAGTTACCTTCAGAGCTGTCTGAGTGATCTAAGGCTGGTGGTATTTGCTGGCAAAAACTGCTCTAGTGCAGATGCTCAGTCTGTCCCATTTCACCCCTTTTTATTGTTTAAATTTGAAGAATGAGGGGTTGCTTGGGACTAAATTTCGAGGCAGAATTTGTACTCTCAGTTACTGGGCCTTGGGGAAGAGGTCTATTAATAGCATGACTAATTTTGGGACAGATGTCAGATGAATGCAGGCTGCAAATGGTGAAAATACTCTCTTTATCAGAGGGAAACAGCAGTGGAAGAACATTCATCTAGGAATGAATAGTGTTTTACAAACAAAATAACTAAGGTGATAGGCCCACTCCGTTAGCACCAGCGTCTCTCTGCCCATGGAGGGGCCCCAGACTGTTCCTGTCCCTCCAGCACTGTGTCACAAACTGCACTCCCACAAACTTGCTCTCATCCCGGCATCCATGCGCCAGTACAGCCTCCTGCAGCTCCATGCTAGACTGTGCTCTTGGCTGGAAGGTGGGGAATCCCCCCCTGCATCCCCAGCAGACCCAGCCGAGTCATTCCATCTGGCCCCCAGATACCTTTTGCTGCGCTGTCATGATCCGCTTTCGAGTGTGTCTACATCTCTACAATAAGCTCAGAACTGGAAGCATGTCCTAGGGCTAGGCTTTTGTAGGAGCAGACCGATGCCTTGTCGTGACGCGGTGCCTCTGTGTTAAACAGCTTTGGTTTCCTTGCTGCTGTTTCCCATTGCAGACTCGTATACAATGTACTGTCAGCCATCGCTCCTCAGTCTCCACCTGCCTATTTCTAGGTTTCTCCTCCTTGTGCATCTGTGTTTGGGATTATTTTTTTCTCAAGTGCATTGGCATGCATCCCCTCAGGTGGCATCTCATGATGTTATTCCTCTCTGGACTTCCGTTTTATTCTCCCTGGTGCCCGCAGCACTGGGATTCTGATAGCCCTGGCTGAGAACACCATATGAAGAAACAAATCATTTCAGACCAGTGTGTGATGTACCTATTTGCAGTAGAG
This sequence comes from Myiozetetes cayanensis, assembly GCF_022539395.1. Taxonomy (NCBI): domain Eukaryota; kingdom Metazoa; phylum Chordata; class Aves; order Passeriformes; family Tyrannidae; genus Myiozetetes; species Myiozetetes cayanensis. Next base: position 8,858,905 of record NW_026087378.1, on the reverse strand, counting down.
CCACACATCATTATATTTTACATGTACACTTCCTAAAATAACTAAGCCAAATGGTAATTTCCACCTGGGCACTCTCTGTAAGAACAGACAGCAGGAATTCATCAGGGTAAGATGAAACTGAAACCTCCATGTTCTTTATCCCCCCACCCTTGCTTGCAGTGCTAGTAAATAGGACAGAAAATAAAGATCTGGCCTTGTACAGGCAGGAAGTAACTTTTTTGAGTTAGTTAGGGAAACTTCCTGTCTTAAGTTGAGGTATTTCTTCCAGTTTTAGTTCATTTAGGTTCAAACTGTTGGAGTTGCTACTGAGCTGGGTTGGATTTGAATAGGTGCTGTAGGCATGAACTGTTGTAGTGTTGCCCAGGTCCCCGAGCCGTTCACGAATCCCCTGTAGGTATTTTTTAACTTACTTTATCTTTCTTTCTTCCTGCCTCAGTCCCAGGAAGAAGTTTGTGATTTGCTGCATGCTGCTCCCTTCCAAAATATTTTGCCCAGGGTCTACATCAAAGGTAAGAAGCTGAGAGGGAAGCAGTGGGCAGACTCAGAGGTCTCTGCCCAGAAGCTGGTTCTCTCCCATTTCTGCTGAGGATTAGTTCTAGCCCTGTTTCCCCCTCCAAACAGATCAGTGAATACAGCCAAACATCAGGTGCAAACAAAAGCTAAGGGTGCCTTTCCTGCAGCCTGAAACCTCAGTCAGTTTGGGGGTTCCCTTCAAGTTTTAAAGCCATTTCACAGCCTCTCTGGAGAATGACAGCATGAAATGTCCATCCCAACAGGAGCGATCGGTAGCAGGGACATGCTTTTGGACATGTGTGATAAAGCTGCTGCTGAGACTGCAATCGCACATCCCTCCCTTCTCTGCATCACTGGTGCCCTCATTGCTGTTGGTTTGGCTCCCTGATCCACAGTCTCCTCGGATGGTTGCTGGGGGGCAGCTCTGAGCAAACTCGGCGGAAATTGCGGGTCTCCACTTCCTCCTCTCATTTCACTGTTTGCTGCTCGCTTGACAGAAGGAGAACGCTTGGAGGTGCGCATGAAGCGTCTCGAAGCCAAGTATGCCCCACTTCACCTGGTTCCCTTAATAGAGAGGCTGGGCACTCCGCAGGTAAGGATCTCATTGAAAGGGATGGCTGTTGAAAACTCGTAGCAGTCCCCAGATGGCCTGTTTGGCCTTGGGAAAGTGATCCTTTTTCTTTTTCATTGATTTTTTTTTTTTCCCCCCCCAAAACGTCAACTGGACAAGCCAATCAGAATCCTTGCCCTCGCAGGCGCCTTGAAGGGAAATTTGTGAGCGGGTCCAGAGATGTTGTGCTGCTGCCTCTGGTCAGGAGACCTGGCAGGGAGCTGTAAGGCAAGTGTGCTAGAAGCCAGCTCTGAATCAGAACAACTCTGAAAAACTCTCCTTCTCCATTTTAAAACGATGGAGAATTGCTGGAGTGGTTTGAGGGGAAACTTCGCAGGGCTGTCCCTAACTTTATCAATTGCCATCACTTTTGGGGTTCCCATTTTAGGGCTGCAGCTTGGTCCATTTTTAAGCTCATCCCTGTCAAGGAATACATCTGAGAATGGTTTCCCTCCTAGCACATGCTTAGAGCTTCAGCACATGCTTAAAATGATGGCTCCATTAAAGTATCTTCCTGACGTGGGTCTCAGCTTGGGAAACATCCCTTGTGCAGAAACTGAGTATGGTTTAAAATATGTCCATAGACTGATCAATGTAATGGGCAAAACTTGAGCTTCACTGATAGTAATAATCAAACTTCCAGTGCCCACTTAATGGGATTGATGGGGTAGAAAACATTCAATGTATCAAATGAACCAACACCCTTTTTCTGTAATGTACTGATGAGGGACTGGAATGAACACTCAGCTGTATGAGGTGACAGATCTAAGGCAGGCAGAAAGTTGCTGATTTTTTTCTCCTTTTTTTTTTTTCTGATGAATCAAGGACATTTTGAACTTTGCATCATTGGAAATCATCTGAAACAAAGAAATTGACTGGATAACTGAGGGCTTTGTCTTACTTTGTAGACACTTCCTTTTAAAGGAGACACTCGAGAAAAAGAATTCACCTCTGTGTTTTTGTGTCTTTGTGTTGGTCTTTCTATCTTTCCTTCTTTCCATGCAAAATCATCATTGAAATCTGCTATTAGAGTCACTCGTTGCTTATCCCTGCCATAATTATAATGATGAAAACAAAAGGTTCTTCATGTCCAACTAAAATATAATATTTCTGTAAACTGTTCCCATATTCATCACACAGGCACAGTTGGGTACCAGATTTTTTTTTTTTTGAGCTCAAATGTAAATGAACACAAGAATCGCTTTCTATAGGTGCCTCCATAGCTTCTAAGCTTGCTCCTTATGCAGTTTTGGACATGCATTTTGGAAATGCAGTTTTGGACACAGGCCATATGGGATATTTCCTGCAGAATGCATAAATGCCTTTTAGCAATTATCCAGAAACTGAGCAGACATTGCTTTCTAGATGCCTCTCCCAAAAGGTGGCCCTATGCATTTCATAGAATTCCGTGCTGTGAAGGGGCTGAGCCAGAGTTAATGGGGATGTACCAATCTTTGCAGGTTTGGGGCAGGGTTCTGGTAACCTCACCAGTTAAAGGGCTGTAAAAGAGGTTCAAAAACTGGAAAATTGAAACTGGTTTTGTGCAATGGCAGGAAAACTGTCAGTGATTCTTGTAAATAATTACATTGGGAGTCCAGAAGCAGCTGTTTGATGGGTCATTCATAAAGAACCAGGGGGGTCAAAATGGTTCATTAAGGGAATCCTCTCCCTCTTAATACTGACCATAGAAGTATTTAGTAAGGGATTTTCAAATCCTTGCCTGGTCAGTCTAATTTTTTCCCTGGAAGTAACAGGAGCCTTTCCTTCTGAAGACAGAGGGAATAGCTGAGCCAGCACAGGGGCATCCTTTGACAGTTTACCTTGAGAACATCCTTCCTCTCCTGATCTTAGAAATCAGTGGGACCCCAGACTGTGAGGCAGCTCTGGCCACAAGGTCAACAGCTCTCCAGCTGCCTTCCCCATATTAGATATTTACCCAAGGATGGTAGTCCTGTATCAAAGACTGTTCTTATTGTGATGAATGTTAGAGCCAAATTCTATCTGCAGATGTGCATAACTGATGGCACTACCTGCTGTGTAAGCCAGATGCATCCCTTTCTAAATTAAGACTTCTTCAGAAACAGTGTACTAAGATCACTGGAGAAGTTTGTTCTCCAAAGTACCTCTTTTATCACTGTATCTTAGCAAACAGTAGTGCTAACACCTAATTTACATTTGAAGTGGCTCTGCTTCTACTGTGCCCTCATTCTGCCATGCCGCCTGCCGATCTGTACCCATAAGAGCCTGGAACGGGTGAGGAGAGGGAAAGTGTACGGCATTTAGCTATCAAAAAGCTGGATAAAATAAATCTTTACTTGCTAAGCAAACACATGCAGGTGTGTGCCATGGAACTGGTGATATCATTCCTGAGTCAAACAGATTTACGGATCTCAGACCCTATCTGGCCTCTGCACACCAATACAGCTTTCCCATGATATTTGCTATTAGTTGAACATTAATTGAGCGGAGGTTCCCAGAACATCCTTGAAATTGTGACACAATCAAGAATTGTAATGCTTCTAATTTCAAGAGCCACCAAACTCAAACTGCTTTAGGTTACTTCCAGCATAAACTAATAGCCAGGAAGAGGGGTGTGCAGGCAACACTCATGAATTTTTCATAGTGGATGGAAGATGACCCAAGTAAACGGAGCATAATTCATGTTCTTAATGTCTGGCCAGGACATGTCCCTGCCCTTTGTCCCAGCTGCTCTGAGTCCCCATCGTGACTCTGATTGGGATAATATTTTCATAGGCATTACAGGGACAGCTGGAAATGGAGCAAATACTTAAAAACTACTTAAGGCTCCAGGAAGTCCTGTAGGACACGCAGGGTCTCGGTAAAAATTGCTTGCTCTGCGTGTCTCTGCCAAAGTGGTGAGAGGGGTAAAAGGCTCTGCCTGTGGGGCTGGGGCAGCCTCTCATCTGCCGGGGTGAGCACAGCAGAGCTGGAGCTTCCCACAGCCACAGGCACAGCTCTGACAGCACTCAGCCCCCATTTCCTATGTTATTGTTGGCAGCCCTGCAAACAGAAGTCAGTCATGCTTCTGGGACAGCAATAAATGGGGCAGCTGAGAGGATACCAGGGCAGTGAGTGACCCCCATGCTTGCACTGCAGCCCCACTCACTGAGCTCAGGGGGAAGTCACTGCTCCTGGGGGCAGCCCCTGCTTGCTTATTTAAAATCCCCATTTTTTTTTTATTCTGGGGGAGCAATGGGGATGAAATGAAGTTGATTCTGTTTTCATTTTCTTTTAGTGTAAAAGCCAAAATAACTCCACCCAATGGAGCCATTACAGATTTGTGTATCTAAATCTGAGCAGGGATGTCACAGAAATTGTCCATACATGTAAAGCTTCCACATCTGGAAAAAGTATTATTTGACTTTCTTATAAACCACAGGTTTTCCAGTATTAAGGTTCCAGTGGCTTCTCATCTTGCTCAGAGCTTTTTAACCCTAACTAAAAAAGAAATCAAGTAAGCCATGGGCTATCTACATTTTAAAGAGATGATGGCAATGTCCTGGGAAGCAAAATGTCCCTGTTCTCTCCTGTTTTATTTTCATAATCTGCGGAAATGGTGACATGAAACCCAGCAACGCTGAGTAGCACTAATAGAACAGAACAGCATGCTAGCAGAATTAAAGATCAGTATTTCTGATCAGAGTTTTGCCTTCACCTTTCGTTTTCTGACGTACATAGTTATTCCAAAAGATACTGAGGTTGGTAAAATATAACTGAGCACAACATTAAGTCTGCTTCTGTTTGAGGGATGAGTATTCTCTGGTGGGAAGTGCCATGGGAGCAGCCATCAGAGGTAAGGTTGGACCTTCTGTGGGGTCTGTGTTAACTTTGAAAGAGCCGGGGAGAGACCAGGAAGCGTTAAGTCCCGTGAGGGGGTCCGTCTGTGCCACATCATCACTCCTCTTTGTTTGGTTGTCCTCCTCCCCAGCAAATAGCCATCGCCCGGGAGGGCGACCTGCTGACCAAGGAGCGGCTGTGCTGCGGGCTGTCCATGTTCGAGGTGATCCTGACGCGGATCCGGAGCTACCTGCAGGACCCCATCTGGCGCGGGCCGCCCCCGACCAACGGGGTCATGCACGTGGACGAGTGCGTGGAGTTCCACCGGCTCTGGAGCGCCATGCAGTTCGTGTACTGCATCCCCGTGGGCACCAACGAGTTCACTGCAGAGTGAGTGTCCAGGGGCTGGCAGGCCCCCCGAGGTGGCCTCAGCTGCAGGGACAGCCTCGGCCACTGTGGAGGTAGAGGGGGAACGTGGGTCCTTGACGTTGTTGTGCGCGGATATAAACTGATGCTCAGAGAGCTTTCTATCAGAACAGCTGGAGAAAAGAGCAAGGTAAAGGGACGTGCCCAAAGGAGGTGGGTAAATGGGCCAACAACCCAAGACTAGGTCCTCACCCATATTACCCTGTGATTCACCCTGCACAGCCCAGACGGGGTGTACTTCTGCATATCTCTGAGTTCAGTTTCTCTAGGTGTACACGCACTCTCTAGGAGCAGGACTGAACCTGATTTCCCTAGGAATTCACCGAGGAAAGTTCCTGGTGCCATGGTACTTCTCTTGCCTGACTCGATCCTGTTATCTCTCCCCACCCCATCTCCTTGTCCTCCTTCCAGGCAGTGCTTTGGAGATGGTCTGAACTGGGCTGGTTGCTCTATTATTGTTCTCCTTGGACAGCAACGGCGCTTCGACCTCTTTGATTTCTGCTACCACCTGCTGAAGGTGCAGAGGCAGGATGGGAAGGATGAGATCATAAAAAATGTGGTAAGTTGAAGGGTGAGGTCCCAAAGGACCTGAACTAGCACACTCCTCTGTTTTCAATCTTGCTTTGTCCAAGCTCATCAATTGCTACCATGCCCAGTGTTAACCTTATTCAACTGGACACATTCACTCTAAGGTTTCCAGCTGCAGTCTCAGCAGAGAGGCCAAGGTTTTAATTGGCTTGAAAATCAAATCTTTTTTCTCCTAAAGCTTTCCTTTTCTTCCTGGGGTTGGGAAGCAGGATCCGAGGAGATGGTATTTCCAGCAACCATCTTGTGATCTTGGTGGCTTTATCAATAAGCAGCTGGGAGTCTAGACTTTGGAACAGTTAACTTAGGACCACTCACTGATCTTGTTAATGCTCTGGCTTGAGTCATCAAACCCTATGATGAAGCGAGTCACCAGTGCCTGGGAAGTGCTAAGTGGAACAGTAACACGTGTTAGAGCTGCTTTGCTTTAGCAGAGGTTTCCAGCAGCAGGTCAGAGGTACTGCTACTTTCTAGCTGATCAGATGGCATAAGTTTCTTCATCTGCTGTTTTTCTCCCCCACCATCCCTCCAGCCCTTGAAGAAGATGGCCGACAGGATCAGGAAGTATCAGATCCTGAACAACGAGATTTTTGCCATCCTAAACAAGTACATGAAGTCGGTGGAAACAGACAGTTCCACGGTGGAGCACGTGCGCTGCTTCCAGCCCCCAATCCACCAGTCGCTGGCCACCACCTGCTAGTGTGGACACGGACCCCACGAGGGTTGGGAAGGGAGAAGGGACTGGACCCAAACCAGCTGGGAGGGGTAAACTTGGTGTGAGACCTGGCAGCGAAGTGACGCTGGGTCTGCCTCTACACCCGAGGACGCATCTTCCCCTCGGCCCCGTTTGAGTGCATGTTCCTCTGTACCATCCCTGTGATCAGTTTTACTCGTAGCTTTCGGACTTGGGGGTGGGTGGGAGTGGGTGGGCAAAACGTGCTTTTATTCCATGAAGTGGTCTGGTTTCTCCCTGTGATTTGTCTGGTCAGACACATCGCTCTGAGGCCGTACTGCAGCCCCCTGCGTGGGGGTCCTGCTGGAGGAGTCCCACGCTTCCACAGCGCCGGGAACCTGCTCCTGCCACAGGAGCAATGGGGCAAATCAGCTCCCCCTGTGACACGTGCCACTGGCCACAAGAGCAGGAGAGTCTGAAGACAAGTCCCTGATTCACTCTTTGAGGGGAAGAAGGGATGAAGGCAGGATGTCACTGCGCCCTGAGGATGAAGCGATGGGTGCAGAGGAGCCCTGCCAGGGGGGTCATGGATGGCTGTGTGCCCCAGGCTGGGTGGGCTTCATACTCTCTGCCTCTCCAGAGTTTGTTAGAGGGAGCTTTGGCATGTGGGCTTCAGAATAGCAGTGATGTAGTCACCAAATAACTCCTGAGCACTTCGGAGAGTTGGGGAAAGAGAAAATGGCCTGGCTTTTTCCCTGTTATGGGACATCCACTTATTTTAAAGCAGAGGTTCTCCCCTGAAGACACATCTTCCATGGACTAAATCAGATTTCCTATGGACTACAGAAGAGGCTGCATTCATGAGAATGTGCTCTTGAACAAATTAACTTGGGTGGAAATAATCACTGGTCCTGACAGGATGCAGGTGTAGTTACCTTGAACATATGGGATCTTTGATCTTCAGCCAAGGATGAGAGCTGGGGTGTATAATCTCTGTATGTTCAGGAATGCTGTTTTCCCTTGGTTTAGACAAATTCCTAGTGGCACAGTGACCAAATACCTTTCTTCAGAGAATGGTGACTATAAGCAGGGCTTAGGAAACTTCCCATCACTCAGAAGTGATGTAATTGTTCAGAAGAGGTAAAATATAGGATAAGCATTAAAAAATACCAAGAATTTTGCAAGTTTTAAAGGCTTTCAGAGGGAATACTGGAGTCTGTTTCCTTTTCCTACTCAGCTAATCTAAGATCCCTGGATAATGAGAACAAATTCAGGTGGAACTTGAAGGAGGATTTCAGAACTGATGGTCTTCCCTGCTTCCCCTCAGTAGTGTCATAGGAGTGATAAAAAAGCTTGTGCTTGAAGTTGAAGGAGATCAAACCACATGCTCCAAGAGAAAATGATCCCAGCCTCACCACTGGCAATGTTTCCTCAGCTTTAGCCTGGCCACAGCAGATAATTGTTGTGACAGTATACAGATGTGATAATATGTATTCCTTTCATGCATTTCATCATGCCTTGTAAACTGTATGCTGTTACAGCTGTTAAAAGGCAGAGCCTGGGTGTTAATTCTCTCAGAGGGAACATAGAATTAATTAGCAGGAATGTCCCAGCTGGAGTATTTTGTCTTAGGAAACAACAGCCAGACTACAGTTGGCGAGAGGTGATCTTGGTGGGTGGGATGAATTTCTTCTCTCAGACCTTCATCACCTACTCCCATGGTAATCAATAAATACCCCACACATGACAAGTGCTGGACATTTTCACACCTTAAGATTTTTTAATTACTGAGACAGACATTTCAGCTGCAGGGAGGAAACTGTGCAGCACAGTAATCTGAAAGTAAAATGAAATCTCAGGAAGTCTGGCTGAAATCCTGGAGTGGCGGGGAAGGACCCAGCCCAACAAGGTGAGTTGTTTCCTTCGTCTTGTGAAGAAGAGCAGCAGAAGAGCATCTGGGAGTTGTTGACACTAACAGGACCCTTGCTCTCTATTTGCTCTTCCAATAAGGATGTCATTTCTGTTTTTCCATCATGTTCCAACACTTCTACACTGCCGGAGTGAGGGTATTTAAAGATATATATTTTTAAAAGGAAGAGGAGAACCAAGCACTTTATTTTTTGTGGAAAACAAGATATCAGGAAGATAGATCCAACCAAGATCCAATTTTTGCTGACCTAAATAGTAAGTGCTTGTTATTTTGGTATGAAAGTGTTGTTGAAAAGGTGGCACAAGTTCCTGTCTGGCTCTCAGAGCCACCTCTAGGCACAGCACAAATTAAATGTCCTACTGCATCTGTTATTATGGGATGTTGGAGTCTTTTCAGAAACCAGCATGAGCAAGAGGTTAGTCTCAGCTACCTAAAAAATGGGATATAGTAAGGTGAATTTAAATGCCTGTTTTTTATCTGTTTAGGTCTGAAATGAGTTGTGAGATATTTCACCTAAACCTGTAAAACTCTTTGCATTCTTTTGCTGTAGTTTTGCCATAATAGTTCCTGAAACCCTGCAAAACACAGTTGAAAGTACTTGAAAGAACAGGTAGATGAAATCTATTTGTTGCCCTTGGATTTGCTGGCAAAAATGTAAAAATCCCTTCAGATTCAAAGGGATGAAATGTTTTGAGCAAAATGTCAAAGTGCATGAACAAAATATAAAGTGTTTTGACTGTAGAGTGTATGCAGATGTTTTGCCTTGTTGCTCAAGTTGTATGAGATATCAGCTAGGAATAATCTTACAGTCTTAATTTCTGAGATTTGATGTTACTGTCCTTTGGTTATCTGAAGGACTGAGATAGTCTTTAGCTTCAGTTCTCTTATCCTCCTTGTCTGTGTATAAGGAAGAGGTCCAGGCTTAGGTCTTCAAACAACTCCATGAAAATGGATTTTTTTCCTCCATCCTTTTTTTAATGTCATCCTTGTTAATGGAAAAAGGGAGCAAATTGTGACAATATAGCTAAATAATAACAGATTGCCACAGGTTTGGGCATATTCTCCACACTTGAAGACTTTCTGCCAAATTTGGGTGTCTTCCTTGCAGATGTGCTCCAATTCTGTAGTTTTCAGCCTTTTATCATCTGCAGACCCCTAATGTTCTTTTCCTAGGGAAATGTTGACCCCTGTCTGAATACTTCCAAGTCCACTGACTATAGACTTGCTTTTTTACCTATATTTTCCTGCTTATGCTGAAGTAGTCTGCAAAGTCCCTGGGATCTACCAGCCACCACTTGGAATGTCTACTTCAAAGATGAGTTGTTGGCTCAATACAGGAATTACAGTGGGGAGAAGGGATGGCCTGTGTCATGGATGAAGTCAGACTAGGTTATTTTAATGTTCCCTCTGGCTTTGCCATGATAAAATGTGACTATTGGCAGTGCACATGCTTTTCTGGGATGATGCTACACTTGACTTTCAGTGCTACAATAGAAAGGGGAAGCAAACTAGTTCAAGCTCAGCACTTCAATGGTTTTCCTTTTAAACTCGGACAGCACTTAGTAGCATTGAACGACGTTAGTCCTTTTTCTCCTGCATTACTCCAGTCCGGTAGGTTCATGTTTGTTTGAGAACAAAAGAGAAAAGAATTGAAGGTGTAAAAAAACCCAAGAAAATATTCTCCAAAACTGTTGTCAAATGTACCATATTTGTATGAAAAGCTGCTTGAGTTATTTTGTACAATGAATTTTATTTATGGTGAGGTATATTTACGCTTGTGATCTGATACAGTGTTAAATTTTTGATCCATATTTGCTATGCAGCTGAAGATGATATTTTGGTTTTGTATTTTTTGCTGTTGTTCTGAAATACAGCCAACAGAAGCTTCCATCTCCATTAGAAGTGCTTCTGCAAGAGTAAAGCATCTGGTACCTGGTGATATGTCCCGTAACACAGCAACCAACAGTGTGTACAACAAATGTGGGATGACTTTTGTGATGAAGAGAAATAAAAATTGGGCTCATTCATGAAATGGGCAGACTTTACTTTGTGGTGTTATTGTCATTGTGATATCTGTTATTTAGGAAAGAGCCTCCAATTGCACCTGGCACAAAGGAAAAGCTACGTTGATAAAAATGTTGAGCTTTTTTCAAAACCAAAGGAAAAAAACAGAGGCATTTTGGTCAACACAAAGCAGACATATTTTCCTATCAGAAAGGTAATGATCTTAGAGAAAAACTTCCTGGCACAACAAATATTTATATGAAAACTTGTTTTATTATTAGGTTGCCAGTGGAGGGAAAATCATATAATTATTCTTAACAAAATTTGATGGGCTCTACTCAAAACAAAGCTAAACTGAGGGGCTAATTTCCTCTCATTACCAGAGCCTTGTCAACTCCACAGGGGCCTTTTTTATTCCAGGAGACTCTCCTTGCTATTATTTTTCCCAGATTTCCATTTGAAACCATTCTTAGTTTTGTGTTAGAAGCATCCAAAGAGCAGCTGCAGCTGTTGGCTGCAGAAGGAGTGGGAACTGAGGAATTTAAGTGAAACAACTGAATGGATCTATGGGAGTGGGAGCTCCTGTGCTCAGCTCTAGACTAAACACTGTAATTGATGTTCCATTTCATAGCTTCTTCCCAAGGTTCCTCATGGGCACAGCCTCCTAGCTTAAGAGGAATAGAAATGCAATGATTCTTCACATAGAACTGGAAGTGAACTTTACCCCATGACCAGGCATCTGTGTTGATCTTTCCAATGTGCTTTAAGTCAGGATGTGCTGCAGCTCTGTGGGTGACATCCTGCTGTGCAGAACTGTTTGCCCGATGGTTGAAAGTTGCCCAATGTTTACTGATTTCAACATCATTCTGCAGGGAATGGCAGAGAGGAGAGCAGGACTTTCTTCCTGCCTCAGACACCAATATTGGACAGGTTGTTTGGGTTTCATTATTTCTTCCATCAAGACTTCCCTTTTTGTTTTTTTAACTAATTTTAGCTGCTGTGTCATGCACACCCCTGTTCTCACACCAGCCATAACAAGTGCTGAGAGCTCACATGGAGACAGAAGCAATTCTTGGTTTGGGTGTCAGGGTCCAAGACTGAATTTTGAACAACCAGCCCTAAGGGACCAGTATCAAAGATACAGGCCCACATCTTCTTCTTAGTGCTCCTAAATATGTTTACATCTTCAGATTAAAGGCACTTCACCCATTTGAAGAACAGTTCATTAATGATTGTTTTATTCTTTCAAAAGCTTAACAAAATTACCCTTTCTGTGACCCTCTCTGCAAGCCAGGAGTGCCTTTCATATCTAGTTTTGCTTGACTTAGAGTTCTGATGCAAACGCCTGGCAGATAAGAGGTCTGCAAACAAATGATCTGCTGATTGCATGTCACTGATGTCACTTCACCTCGTGGCACCCACTGCTGCTCCGATGCCCCGTTGAGCACCAGCTCCCATCCGTCACCAACCCGCCACTCCTGTTCTGAAAACATACGTGCTTTATGGGGCCACAGTGACCTGGATCACTGAACTGATCTGGATAAAATATTTAGCAACCCTGGGAGAAAGGAGCTGGGGTGTGTTTTATGGCCTCATGACCCTGGATCACTCAGCACAGACCCACAGGTATGTGCACTGGCACAGGGAGGGCAGTTCCACAAGGGTGGGAATGCACCACGGGTGTGACAGGCTTGGGAACTCTCCCTGTCGGTGGTGTCTAAACCTTTGTAGAACCAAATGTCAGCCTCAGCCTCTGCAGACACAGTTATCTTGAAATAGGCTGAATTAAAGCTGTCTGCTCAACAAAGTTCAGCCTTTCAAGCCTCGAGCATCCTTTTGAGTAGTGCTGCAATCATCCAACAGCAGGCAATTCCTTTAACCCTTACACTATCAGGTCATTGCCAGAAAAACGATTTACCCTCTCTTTGAAGCAGCCAATGGCTCCTTGGAGCCCTAAATCTGTACAAAGCCAGAGCAGAATACTGCAGTCCTGTTCAGAAAGTTTCCACAGGAACCATGCCTAGCAGATATCCAAGGGCAAAAGTTTCCATCACCTGTTAGCAAAATACTTCCACCATTATTTTTAATACAAGACAGTTGATACCCAGTATTTTTCCATCATTTTTCCAGAACAGAAGAGATGAGCAGACAAGAGCAGGGCAAAGAAAAGCCTTTTGATGTTGCTAAAGAGGTTATTTGCATGCAAAGCTGTCTTGTTCTGCCCCCTGGATTCCAATCAAGTTTTTTGGCCTGGAAACCAGTATTTCAGGAGGAACTGCATTGTTAGAAGATGAGCTGCTAAGGAAGACTCCCTGATTTCTGATGAGTTATTTTTAAGGCAGCATCTGATGTGATTATCAACCAGTGAGGTCATAGCTTGGAGCTGAATTCCCTTAATTATAGTCTTCCCATTAAAATGAGGATATGAAGCAATAAAAGAGGCATTGGCTGCATCCCTGCTTTATTGTTATCAGTCTCAACTTGCCCTTGACTGAGTGTAGAAGGCAATTCCATGCCAATCCTACCTGGCTTTTAATTCCCATATTGCCATGCACAGCCTTGCTAATTCCATCAAATGCAACTCATGTGACTCTGATTTTATGCCCTGCACCCCACAGCCCCTGCACCAAAGAGAAAGAAATATGTGACACACTTGTGTCTGTGGTTAATTACAAGATCTGACTGAAGTTTCTCCCACAGTGGTGACAACTAGACACCCTCCTTCCCTGGTGTCTGATAGAGTCAGCTCACGCTGCCGTGTTCTCTCCTTTTGGGACCTCTTCCCCACCATGTCTCTCTTCCCAGAACTTAGAATGGCTTCTTTTGGAGGTCTGACCCCTTGTCAAATCTGGCAAAAGTCAGTCCACCGTATCAAATATCTTTGGGGATGAAGGGAAGTACATAAACACACATGTATGTAGTCACACTAACCTTTTCCTTTAGGAAATCAAGCTGACAGGGGAAGGTAAAGCTGTGGCCCAAAAGTGCCTATTGCTTTTAAGTGCACGATGCTGTGGCAGTAATGTATGAGGTTGCACTATGACCAAAAGAATTATTTTAATCCCAGATCTCTTCCATAAAAATTTGCTCCCTCCCTCACCGTCTCTGTGCTCTGCACAGATAACAACACTCACCCGCAAAAGCTTGGAATTTATTTTGGACAGAGTTTAATTGCCAATAATCACATCACAATTAGGACTCCCCAGCTACAAGCAAGACCTCAGGGCGTTGGAAAAGGTCCAGCAAAGGGGAGAGCCCCACAGAGCACCAGAGCAAACAGCTGGGGCAGCCTGTGAAGGGACAGGGGACACAAATGCCCCAGCTAGTGCAGGCAGTCAGCACTGCAAACACAGCAAATACTTGTCCATCTCCACCACCATACTGATTTCTGCAAGCAGCTTCATATTCACACATTGCACGGATAACTCTTAATTAATATCAGGGAGTAAATTTACTAAATAGAGGTCAAATCCCACCACCACTTGCCCAGGGTCTTGCCACCTTTGCCTGCCTAACATATAATAGCAGCAGAAATTGCTCCCAGAACAGTGAAAAATTAGCACGTTTCATTTCCTACTCCAAAACCTGCTGCCAAATGATTAGGATTGATTATCTAGTGCCCTGGGGATAAAGGGGATTTGGCTGGCACAGTCTCTCCCAGTCAATGACCCTCAGGACTCTGACGGATGAACAGAACTGATTAAAATCAAATGTCTCACAAAGCACTTGAGCATTACATTTGTTGAAGAAAAGAGTTGCTCAGAGATAGGATCAGGCGCTGAGTGAAGGAGCCATGAGGCGTTAGCAACGCTGCAGCCTGATGGTCTAAGGGCAATTTCTGTTTTAACAAGTAATTTATTTTACGGGGGAAAAAAAGAAAAGCAACTTTCCAGACACGTTCAAATCCTGCAAATCTTACATCTTTATACTGCCGTGACCGTTTCTACCTATAAATGCGGGCTTGGTGCTATTGTTCTACTATTGGTTTTACTTATCTGCGGACCTACAGCAAAACCTGGCTAATGGCACCGAAAGGGCTTTTGTATCGGCAGTAGGTTTCTGTGTACACACGGCCACCGAGCACAAACGCAGGAAGGGAGGTCGGCAGAGGAGGGTGGGGATGAAGGCAAAACACACTGGTGTGCAGCACACTCCGAAGCGTTCACACGCTACCATCAGCAAGGGAGGCTTCGGCTGCCGTGGGAGGGGGAGTTGATGGAGTATCCTCTTCTCCAGGCTAAAAAACCCAAGACCAATACGACGTCCCCTCCAGACCCTCCACCATCTTCTCCTTCGGATGCTCTCTAACAGCTTTACATCCTTCATCCATTGTGGCGCCCAAAACTTTTAGGCTGAAAAACACCTCTAATTAGGCTCATCAAGTCCAACCATTAACCGCACACTAACATTTCTCTTGTTTACCCTTAATTTCTGTTCCACCACACCCTGCGCACGTTTGAAGCCCCCCTGCTTTGCAGCGTGCTCAGCGCACATCGGGTCCCCTAAACCTGTGCCTGGGCTCACACCCCTCCGAGCCACCCCTCGGGCTGCCGCAGCACCTTCTCCTACCGCTGCAACAAGGAACACACTCTCCAGAGGAGAAACTCTGGCAGGAGCCTCATCCAGATCTGTGGGAAGGAACAGAACCCCTCCCCCTTCCCGGCTGCCACCACCGGGCAGGCGGGGGACGGGGATGGGGCTCAAGGGCTGCGGGGAGCGGGGGCGGACCGGGGGGCACTGCAAGGCTCGCCCGAGGTGCTGCTCTCGCTGCTCCGAGCCCGTGGAGGGGCCGGCCCTTCCCGGAGGAAGGAGGAGCCGGGCGGGCACAGGTGTGCGGGAGAGCCTGCCCTGCCCAGCCCGGCTGTGCCCTCGGGATGCGCTGAGAAGCGGAGCAGGGAGGCGATGGAGGCGCTGGAGACGAACAGCAGCTGCAGCAACGGTGGGTGCAGCCCCGGGGGGAGCGGGACCGGCCCGGGGGGAGCGGCGGGACAGGTCCGGGAAGGGGCTGAGCCCGCGGCACCTCCCGGCCTTACCCCCCAACAACCATCCCCGCCCCGGCTTTGGGGCTGTCCTCTGTCACTGCTCTGTTTGGGTTTTTTTCTGGGTACGGGGTTTCTTTTGCGTTTCTTGAGGTCTGTATAGGAATGGGAAAATGGGAAAACTTGAGCCACGCAGCCAGCACCGCACTCTGCCAGCCTCACAGTACACAGAAAACTTGTGTGGGACTTGGGAGTTTAGTCCTTTAAAGATTAACTAATCCAGTCGGTGATCACCCCATCCTGCTGCCTTACACTTTTGCCCGTTTTCACCCAGACCGGGAGGCAAATTCCCCCCATACCTCCCAAGACATTTTTTTCCACTATCAAAGATGGTTTTCTATTAGAGAACCTTTGGAAATTCATCTAGAAAGTCACTGGAATTTTTTCCTTTGGAAAAATGTTTATTTCCACTTCAGATCCAAAACCTCAGCTATGTGTGCTAGAGCCAGGGCTTGCAGCTGCAGAAGATCTAAGCCAGTCTCCTGATTCAGGAAAAAGGTGGGACCCGTGCCCAGGCTGCTGGTAGTGCTGGGAGCAGTTTAGCCATTGCACACTCCTGCCTATACACACAAATAATTGCTCCATATTTCCTACATGAGTTCAGGCAGAAAATAGAAGTCTTTTACTACAAAGGGACTTTTGTGACACTCCACCTGGTTGCTCTGTTCCTCATGGTCACAGTCACGCTGTCTTTACTACACTCAGAGTGAAGGTTGCAATAGAAAGATGTGCTGGGTGTGGTAGGAGTGTCAGGGTGGAAGAAACTGAGCAATTTTCCCACCCACACACAGCAACACACCTTGGCCAGAGAGACAGGGCTGTAGTGTTAACAGCAGGAAACCGTGCCTGCTCTCAGTCATTCCACACTGGCAGGACTAGGTTTGCTTTAGGAGCACTCAGGCACTCTACAAATAGGTAGAATAAAACCATTAAAGAGCAGAGGCAGCACAGAGATGAAACTTTGCTCCGAGACAAACCTGTTGTTGTCTTATGACACAGTTCACTACACAGAGCTGGAACAGATGCACAGTTACAACGTGCTGGCATCACTCCACATTAAACCCGAAGTTATAAGCTGCAGATGAGCTGGCAGATGTAAGGATTAGTTGGCTGGACTGCACTAAGGCCTTTGAATCAACAAGGTTGAATGTTGATAATGCATAGTTCAACCCCATAACATCTGAGTTAGGTGGAGATACTCTGGCATATATATTTGTAGGTTTAAATTACATTATTAGAGAGGTCCTTGTGGCCTTCCAGTTCAGTGTGTAGACTAATCAACACAATCAGTGTCCAAGAGATGGTTGAACTGCAGGCCCTAAATCTGTCACTCACCTTGCCATTTCCACATGTGAGTAAAGAGGTGTCCTGAGCTTTTGAGAGCTGATGGGTGTGTGCTCTTAGGGTGACAACATGGGTGGCTGTTCAGGGGGACATCTGAGTGAGTCCAAGGGCAGTAGAGACACTCTTGATAGTCATGTCAATAATTTGCTGGTTTATCTCCATGGTGGTCTCACAGGGTCTCTGATCACCCTTTCGTGCCTTTCCCACCGGGTCGTGTGCCAAGTGATCAGCGATGCTGACCCAGCTGACTCCGTCCAGGACAACAGGACTTCGGATAATTTCTGGATAACTCAGCTGGAGAGCAATTATGGATTCTACATTGGCCTGGGCTTGGCTGTCTTCTCCAGCTTCCTCATTGGAAGCAGTGTCATCCTCAAGAAGAAGGGGCTGCTACGGCTGGTGGAGAAGGGAGGCACCAGAGCAGGTAAGGATTCTGGGGGGGGCAGGAGGGAAAGGTCCACCTCTTTTAAGAACCACGCACATCATCCAAACTCCAGCACTCATAAGGCAAGGGAACACCTCTGGGTACAGTCAGTCTTCTCTCAGCAATGTAAATAAGACCTTTTGTGGATGCATTTTTGTGTGTGAGAGTGAGACAGCAGTACTGTGAGGGAGCTGAGGAGCTAATTTACAGAGCCCTGCTTCAGAAAGGAGCTAAATTACAGAGCCCTGCACTGGAAGAGCTCAGCTAAAAGCAGCATTCCCCTGCCTGGCACAGCAAATAGCAAGTGACATGCCCTGTGCGATGAGATCTGCCCCAGCAGAAGAACTGTACACGTCCATCACATCTCTTACGTGGGGGGAGTGAGGCCAGGAGGAAGCAGAGTGCTGAAAGCTCTTTGAGATGGCCCCTTTGCACAAAGCTGCAAGTCATCAGACTTGACACAGACCAGCACAGCACTGTGACCCCACTCTTGCTCTTATTGATGCACTGGGCAGCTTTGCCACCAAGTCACCGAGACAAGGATATGGCCCTATGTGCTTCAATTAGCAAAAGCCATGTTTGAATGCAGGACTGCACGCCAGTGCTGTGCGTGAACTCTGCTTGTGGTTTCAGAAGCCTTCCTTCTGAGGTATGTTGCTCAACAACCTGTAGATAACTTTCCTCTAGCACCAGGCTCTTAGGGTGAAGCGTGTGTTTATAGATGGGCAGTGGTGGAGCAGCACTGCCTACAGCAGAATTGCACTGTGGAATTGGACACATCCCATCAGCATTGCAAACGTGCTCTGGCAGCAGTGTAAATCCTACCTGGCAGCTGACCTACTTGCATAACTACAAAACAAAGCAATGATAATTAAAATACTGCTGCTCCCAAGGCCTGGCCTGGGAACAATTCTTAAATAATTTTTCAGAGGGAGTAAATGTGGCCATCCCCATTTTACTGGGAATGATGAAGTGACTGTCCGGAGTCAAACAGCAAAGCTACCAACAGCACCTGAGCCACAGACCAGTCTTCAGTCTCCATCCTCTGCCCTTAGTCTGACCACATGCAACTGCTGAACACAAATAGGTTTGGAATTATATTTGTACAATGGAATATCAGTATTGGTTCAACTGTAGAAGATGTCTCTCTCCTCCTTCCCTCCATGAACTTCTTCCCACAACAGAGCCAAGTGAGTGAAACAAGAGAAAACCCCTCCCTATTTTTCAGAATGTATAACAAGGAATTAGAGATTAATTACAGAAGACTGCTGCTGACAAAAAGAGTTCTTGAGAAAAACCCCAACCAAGCAAAAACAAACAAAAAACCAAAAAACCCAAAACAAATAAACCAGCAATTTCTAAGGAATACCAAAGGATAGCATTTGAACTTCAGCATTTGTGAACTTACTGAGGAGCCAGAAGAGGCTGAATTCTAGCAAAAGATTTTTCCCTGTATTCTGAAATCTTTCTGTTCAACTTTTCGTTTCCTGTTGTCCCCATTTCACCCTTTAATCTCTCAGTCCCAGGGTGTCACCCCTTCCATCCTAGCACATCACTTTTCTCCAAGGCAGGTCAAACACTGCTGTTACTGACAGCTCCAGTTGAGTCAGATTTATCAAAAACATGGGCTCCCTCTGACCCAGCAAAAGCAGGGTTCACAATGTTAGCAGGCTTAAGCTCCTTATGTCCAACAGCTTGTGGGTTAGGACAGAGCTGGATTAGTTCCCAACACAGTATGTCCATTCTTCTTTATTTACATCCCTTTTTTTATTTTCATTTAGTTGTTTCAGTGCCAGGAATTATTTTTCATCAGAAATGCTCAGTCATATAATGGCTCTTCCACATGAAGTTAACATCAGGTTTGCTGACAGTTCATGCTGAGGCCCTGCAATACAGTCAATATATACAGCAGTGTACAAAAGGAGCAGAGAGATTCTGGGACAGGACACAGGGAGCCTTCCCCTTGCAATTTATCCCTCTCCAAAGGGACATTTCTCATCTCTTGCTCTGATGAACATGGTTCTTAATTCCTGCATCCCCATGTGCTTTTCTTCCCCAGGAGATGGAGGCCATGGCTACCTAAAGGACTGGCTCTGGTGGGCTGGCTTGATAACCAGTAAGTAGAAGCTCTTTGCCTGGGTTTGAAGCTTTTGCAGGGTCTGTCCCTGTGAATGAGGTGTGGAACAAGCTGTCTCGTGGCTTAAAGGCTGTTTTCTGTTGAATTCCCCCATCCTCAGCAGAGGTTCCTCAAGGAGAGGAGAGGCAGTGAGTCTTGCAGGATCTCCCTCTCCATCCTCCTGCAGGGCTGGTAGGACTTGCTAGCTCAGTTTTACCTGATCAAAAGCATGAAAAGCCAGGTTTTAATGAGGCAGCTGGCAGGTCTGCCTGTGTATCAGGCACAGGGCAAACAGCCTCCTGTGTGTGCCTGGGGCTCTGGGAAAGGTTCCTGCTGTGGCACAGGGAGATAACAGAGGTGTTGGTAGCAGCTCCTCTCTTGAGCAAGGCTTGCTTTCCCTCAGAGCGAGCCTTAAAACCATTCTTTCATGCTGCAGCCTTACAATAGCTCCCCAAACTGGACTCAAGGTTGCATAGGGAGCAGTGGATTTCACAAGAGGGTTTTTCAGAGCCCTCCTGTCTGGCTCTCGCTGCGGCAGCAGCAGCTCAAGGTGCCCCTACCTCACCCTGCCCTTGCAGCTCCTGTGAGCGACCACACACAGCCCTCACTGCTTGGGGACAAGGACAGCTGGGCCAGAGAGGACAGCACAGCCCCAAGGACACACTGGGGAGGTGAGGAGCAGCCTCCCAGCACTGGGGCTCCCACAGCTGCCCCTCTCCCTCATTAACCCCCAGACACAGCCTGGTGGGATGGGAGGGTTTAGTGAATTCTCACGGGTCAGCCCTGACATGGCCAAGCCCTGGCACCTCCAGCCCTCCCCTGTGTGGGTGCAGGGCTCCAGGGGTGCCCCTCTGCTTGTGTTCATTTGTGATAGAGAGATTTTCACCCGCTGTCTGCCCCTGTTCAGCAGCAGCACGAAACACCCAGCATAAAACCCACTCTCCAACTATCTTACTGGTTTGCAAGCCCACAAGAGAAAGCATAAAATGTACACTGTAACTCACTGGTATTTATTTTTCTTTGTTTGTTTAGTGGGTGGAGGGGAAGCTGCCAACTTTGCTGCCTATGCCTTTGCTCCTGCAACTATTGTCACGCCTCTGGGGGCTCTGAGTGTGCTCATAAGGTGATTTTTGTGTCTATAGTTTGCAATTTGCCTTTTTTTTTGTTTGCCTGTTTGTCTTGTAAAGATAGAAAGAACTTGAAGTGATGCTAATATGATTTATTCTGCCTAGAGGAAAGAAATGTTTCAGTGTTTTCTAAAAAAACCACTTTAATAATGATTTTCCTTTGGGGGGATCATTTGTGAACCATTGAATTAAGGAGTCTGCCCTTCTGGAAATAGTGCATGTGGAGAGCAGCCACATACACTGCAGGTTAAACTATTACAAATATCAAAATTACTTCCTTCCTTATTCCAGGTATTTATTTATCCAATTCAAGGTTGTTTTGGTTTGTTTGTTTGTTTTGTTTTAATCTTGTAGTCAACAGTACTAAAAATCTGAAAGGGTCAAAAATATCAGGCTTGTTTTCAAACTGCCTCTCATTTGCCTTTTATTTTTTAGGTTTTTAGGGCACTCTGATGCTGTGGGTTTTTATACTTGTGGCTGTTGACAAAAGGGCTGAAACGCTGTTTTATTTCTTATTTTTAAAAAAGAGTTTCGTACCAAAATACATGACTCTGGGTACTGAAGGTTTTATAGAAAGACTGTTATCGTGAAATGCATAAGCAGACTGAGAGTTAGGACTGCTCCTGGTGTCTTGTCCCATATTTTTGTGGACAACAACTAGATATTTTTGTAGATTTATCTGTAGCCCTAGCACCTTCCACATTTCTCTGAAGCTTAATAGTTCTGATTTAGTTAAAATTAATGTGACTTTTGTTGTGAGGTTCAGCTTTTTTTCTGTGTTACACTGGTCCTTGAAGTAACTTCCCTGAGTGCTAAAAGCTCCAAAATGCCCAGCAGCTCATGTGTGATTCTGTAGGCCCTGAAAATATTTCTGAGGATGTGTTAATACATTCAGCATTTTTGCACCTTGCTGTCTCAAGAGCTGTGATCTGCAGATCACACCTGCACCTCTGCAGGTTCAGCTGCCAGTAGATGCAATGTGATGGTGTATCAACACACCGGAATCCAACTAATTTACGCCAAATTTGTGTCCTTGTATCACATGAAAGCATTCTTAACTTTATTTTAGCTGCTCTTCCCTCTTTAAAGGACCAGTTGACATTTTTCTGTCCCATGCAGTGCCATCCTGTCTTCATATTTGCTTGGAGAGCGGCTCAACCTGCTGGGAAAGCTGGGCTGCATGCTGAGCCTGGTGGGCAGCACTGTGATGGTGATACACGCTCCAGAGGATGAGGAGGTCACCACTCTGGATGAAATGACTTCCAAGCTGAAGGAGCCAGGTAATCAGAAGGGTGCATTTTCCTCCCCAAGGCTGGGCAGTGCCTGTTGCTCTCTGTTCCCGCTGCTCAGTTTTGAATTCTCCTCTCCCTCTTCCAGGTTTCCTCACTTATGCTGCGATCCTCTTGGCCCTCTGCTTCCTCCTGATCTTCTGCCTGGCACCCCGTTATGGCCAGAGCAACATCCTCGTCTACCTCACCATCTGCTCCGTCATTGGTGCCTTCTCCGTGTCCTCAGTCAAGGGCTTGGGAATTGCCATCAAGGGCTTCTTTGCTGGGCAGCCTGTGCTGCAGCACCCATTGACATGGATCCTGGTCATCACGCTGGTGGCATCCATCACCACACAAATCAACTACCTCAACAAGTCCCTGGACATCTTCAACACCTCCTTGGTGTTTCCCATCTACTACGTGCTGTTCACCACCATCGTCATCACGACTTCCATCATCCTCTTTAAGGAGTGGGTCGCCATGACCGTCGTCGACATCATCGGGACAGTTTGTGGCTTCCTCACCATCATTCTGGGGGTGTTTTTACTCCACGCCTTCAAAGACCTGCATGTCAGTTTAGAGAATCTACCGCAAGTCCTCCAGAACGAGCAAGAAGTGCCGGTCACCAGAGATGACAAGAACATCCTGATAGAGGTGGACAACTCCAGCATCGCCCCAGAGGATAAACCCAAGGTATTCATGCTCCACTGCTGGCATGTTATATGTGAGGGACTGGAGGGTGGGTGAATGGGTTGATCAGTATGCCAGCTGTCATTGAGCAGTTTAAAAGAGGAAAAGCAGAAAATAAAACCAACAGTGTCTTATCCAAAGCTTGGCAGAATCAAGCCAAAACTTTCTCCAGGCTTTTGGATGGGATCTCTGTCACGGTGTGGCAGCGAGGGGTGTTTAATCCTTGCTGTGCCTTAGTACATGCAGCCACTGAAAACAAAAATCCTCTTGAAATATGATAGTCCTGGGACAAAGCTCCTCTCCGAGGCCCCTTCCCATCTCTTATTCTTGGCAGGGCAAATGTTTACTCTTGAACTCCTTCCCCTGGGTGGCCATTGATGTCTTTATTTCCAGGCCTTGATTTGAGTCATTGATTTGTGGGTTTTGTCTTTTTTTTTTTTTTTCCCCTTTCTAGGCATTAGCATGAACTCTAAAATACACACCAGTATCTCAAGTGGAGATGAGAAACAAGGACTGAACAGTGCACTCCTGCAATTCAAACTCTGCTCATCCATATTTGGTCACTTGCTCTGCAAATAATGGGACAAGAATATTGGTGAATATGGGCAAAACTTGGCAATTTTTGGAATAGGCACTCGCTCAGGCTCAGTGGCTGGACCCAAACCATGAAGTGCTTTTGGACCGTGGCAGGGAAATCTTTTTCAGCTTTTGTTTTTCTGTGAGATCCAGGTGTTTCCCTGCAGCACAGTGTTAATTATTTTTATGGGAGTTTTATTTGTTTGGGGTTTTCTTTTTCCTTAGTAGCTGCGGTGCCCAGGCCATGTTGATGGGGATGGTGAGGTCTCTGGGCCTGATCCAGACCTCACCCGAACAAGGGGCAGCCTCTTCTCAGGCTGGGGAGCTCTGTCAGGATAAACTCCATGTCAGGAAAAACACTGCCACTGTCCCCAAGCCTGCTTGTGATAATCTTTTCGGTCTGAAAGACAAAGTGGCTGTAAATGTTACGTATTTTTTCCTTAGGAAATATCTTGACCTTGGCGAGCCCCCTATCATTTAAGCCCCAAAGCTTTTTTGTTGTTGTTTAGAAAGAGGTGTGAGCTGCGTGTTAAAAGCCGAGCAGGCATAAGAGGGTGATGCTCTGCAGGGATGCAGGGATGCAGTTTATCCCAGAGCAGTCCCTCTCTCCATCTCTCCCAATATAGCACACCTGGCCTTTTGCTCACAGCTCATCTTTGAAACACCCTTGGATCTGTATCACTGGTCAGGGTGAAGGGATGGGAGAAATGACATTTTGAGCTGGAAGATGAAAAAGGAAGGTATTACTGCAGTTAAAAGGTTTTTCCCATCTCACTGCTGGGTCTTATGGGGAGACTGGAGTTCATTTGCTGACAGCAAATCCCAAACAGGGAGCAGCAAGGCCTGAGCCAGTCCAGAGGCAGCTCTGCCTGGGTTATCCCTGGCCCACAGCACACACTGATGCTGCCTGAGATGCCCACCTGGTTATACCTGGGTCTGAGCATCACTGACCAAATGCAACTTAGGGTTGCAGGAGAGAGGACTATACAATCTCTTATTTTAATAACATTTCAGTACTATTTTTTTGGAATGTGGAAAGGAAAATAAAGGTTTTTTCTAAAAAAAAAAAATATATGTAACAGTTGCAGGTGGATCTAAAAGGTTTTAATGATTTCTCTCATCTTACTGGTGTAACCCTAAAGGATGAACAGGCTGAGGAACAGCTGAATGCAGCAGAAAGAGCATCTGGAGGAGAGTGAAACAGCAGCGACCTCCTTTGGTGGCAGACAATAATCCAAGTCACTCACTCTAGCTATTGTTTTGGCATCCTAATCAGTGTAATGCTTTATGCATTTTATCTTAAAAAATGACTGTAAATGGGACTTTCCTCGCTGCCTAGAACTGTATTTCATAAAAGCCATTCCTCCAGCAATCCTGCCATCTCTGGAGAAATGCCACATAGAAAATGAAGGTTTGAGCAGAGGTAATGAAATAGCACACAGGGGAAAGAGCATTTATTAATGACAAACAACAAATTTATTAAAACCAGGCAAAAGGCACAATGACTTGCATTCTTCAAGTATTTGCATAGATGCATAGAGAGCATTATTGTAAACCATTAATAAACCATTAATATGGTGGACACAGGAGAAAGTGAGATGTATTTTAATATATGTTCTGCCAAGTAACATTATCTTTCAAAAAAACAGGTTTTACCATCTTTTACTCCTCCTGGAGTTCCCCTGTTCTCATTCAACTCGACTTGCACACATCTGAAAATTTATAAGGACTTACTTAAAACTAACTACTTTCTGGGGATTTTTATGATATTCCAGCAATAAAGTTTTCCATTAGAGTTTGGGCAGGTCCAGTAATCTGAGCATTGTGTGTCCAGGGGCATTTTTGAAAACCTTGATCCCATGATCACACGAAATGCTTAGTGATAATAATTTTAGTGATTTTGAGTGGCCATTTGCTGGAGATCAGGGGTTGGAGCAGAAGTGTGCTGCTGTGTCCTCAGTGAGGGCTCAGATGAAAGATCAAGTTCTTGTGATTGAATCTACTACTACAGTGTATGTGCAGTCCTGCTCCACCTGTGAGCACCAAAACATGCCATGACATCCACAGCCACACTGGCTGCACCCCAAGAAACAACAAGTTTGGGGGTTCTTTGAATATACATTTTTATATGTAATATATCCCAGCTATAGAAAAAGACATATAAAGATCAGGAAGCTGTTGTCTTTCATTTGATATACCTTGATTCAGAAAGGAGTTTTTTTAGGTTGGTTTGTTTTCCAGGCACGTAAAAGGTAAGAAGAGGTCTAAAATCAGTAAGATAAGGAATAATCAGCGAGAAATTCAACCCTGTGAACTGTTTCCTTGTGGAGAAAGAGGTAGTAAAGTTGTGAAAACTAGTGTGGTTGAAGTCCTTACAGATACACTACTACATACAACTACAAATTTAATGAGTACTTGGAGTTTATCTGGTTGGTTTGGTTTTTTTTATCTCAGGGAAAGAGAACCATCAGACAAGACTCTTTCTTTATGCCAATAATAGTTTCTCACATGTGGAGCAGCAGTCACGCTGTTTGAGGATTTTTCCATAATAAATCAGACACAACAGAACTGTTGTAACCACAGCTCCAGATTTCCCTGGGTTCTCCTAGGAAATCATCTTAAGGAAAAAAAAAATATCTGGCATAACAAAAGGTCTTATTTTAAAATCCTAAGGAAAAAAAACCCAACCATACAAAAGCCCAAACTATTAGGAGAAGAAAAAAACCACAAATTCATAAGGGAGAATCCTCAGGGTCAGAACCATCAGCTGCTTAAAGTGCACACAGACAGCTCTCTCCATCCATGGCCTGGAGGAAAAAACCTGGAGTAAAAGAGCTGCCTTACAAAAGCACCATGTGTTGTGTTAATATTTCTGCTGTTTCTCCACTGGGCATTTTTAAGGTAGGTTTCTCAGTGGTTTGGGGAGCAGACAGCCCATGCTGAGTTACTGCTCAGCACAGACTGACGTCTGAGGAGATGTGCAAAAGTGCCTGTTGATCCACGGTACCGCATGCTGGAGAGGAGGGCTCAGCACTGCCCTTTGCTGAGCTTCCTTCTGGCCCTTTGCTCTGTGTCTTGGCCAGTCTCCCTGTCGTACCTTGAATGTGTCCTAATGGCCATGCTGGGGATGCTTTCAGGTGTTACAGCACCGAGGGAAGACAAGCGAGAGCTGGAGGGCAGACAGGTTGCAACGCTCTTGCTGAGGATGGTTTTATAGGGAAAATAATCAATCCACTCCACTAAAGCCAATCAAAACCCACAGTGGCCCACAAATTATATTTCTGTGGCTTGCTCCCTGTTGTGGCCCCACTTGCCACACACTGTAAACTGAAAATAAACTGAAGAAAGTTATCACCAGCTGCCTTCTGCTCTCCCAGGAGGCAGCGGGTTCTTTATAGCACCAATGTACGCTCCTGCAGCTGCGTGGAGGGGCTGAGGAAGCCAACAGGGCTGGGGCTCACATAAAAGCCCATCAGGGCCAGCACCTGCGCTCACAGCTTGTTCTCCCTGGTAACTCTTCAATAACTGATTACAAACACATGAAATCCCCCCTTCACCCCATCCCTGCATTGGATATTGCACAACAATATTTAAATACCGTACAAACGAGTCATCCCGACATGGAAAAGGCTGTCAGCAGAGAGGGTCCAGCTCAGCTTGGCATGTACCTGGGGCACTCCTGCCACACCTGACTGCAGCTTGGTGAGTCACGGAGGAAACAGGAGGCAAGAGGAGCGGAAGGGAGACACTGGCAGGGAGTGTGTCTGTGGGTGATGAAGGCCATCCAGTGCTCTGTGAAGGCCACGACCAGCCAGAACAAACTGCTTCAGGAGTGCCCACGGGAGCCTGGCTGTCCTACTTTCCAGCTGTTCGCTGCTCCAGCCATCCAGACACCAGCATTCTGGGTGAGATGGAGAAAGGGAAAAGAGAGAAGAGTGAGCAGTGGTGGAAGAGCAAGCACTGCCTTCGCCCTCTCCTGGAGCTGATGTTACTGCCAGCCAGGGGAAGCCTCTCTCCATTCACATGCATTCACACCTTAAAGCATCACCTACACAGGAAACTCTCCCACCAAGAGCACAATGAAATTCATTCCGTTTTCTCCATTTTTCACAGCTGGCCTCCAGTATGTTGCAGGCTGGAGGCAATAGAACTGTGCTGTGTGGAGTGGAAGTGTTTTGTGTTAAGTGGTCCCATTTGCAGGGCACTGAACTCAGTGTCTGAAAGTCCCTTATTAAGGACAATTTTAGGAAACACTCCTTGCAGAGAAAGCATCTCCTTAGCTGTGGCTAGAGAGGCTGGAAAGAATTTTTGTTCCTTGCTGGGATCTCCAAGTCTTATGTGAATCTCCATGTTTTGCTGCTCTTCACTGATGGTTCTGGGTCACACACACCTCCATCCCCCCATTGCTCTACCCCACTCCCACCACCACTCTCAGTACCTACCTCTGCCCCAGGCTGGAGCCGTCCTGGAGTTCTGGTGTGTGCAGGAGGCAGTGGGACAGCAGGGCTGTTCCCCTGCCAGGCTCTGGATCTGGATGGGACAGGATCAGCTGGCAAAGCCCTTTGGGGTGGCCGGGGCCTCGAAATATCCTGTGCAAGAAAGGAATAGTTTTGAATTCTCAGCTTCAACAGATGCCCAGCCTATAAACAGAGATGATATTTGCATTCAGTTTACATGGTGTGAACTTCAGGGTATGGCCAGAGGTCCTTGGGACCTCCTGGGCTTTTTTCTTGTTTTGCAGGTCTGAGCAGGCTGAGTATGGACCTGCCCACCACAAGGTCTCTGGTTTGGAGTTAACCCCAGGGTTATTACAGTCTGTGGCTGGCATGATGAAAAGCAGGAGATGCCTTACAGAGTGGGCAGGAGTCCCCATCACAGCTGAGCCTTTAGCATCCCTGCCTGAGACAGAGGGCTGAGGGACACAGGTAAAATCACACCTGTGAAGATCTCCCTCTCCCCCTCTGACTCCAGAAGGGAGCTCAGGCAGCAGCCGCTGTGGCTTGTTGTATTACACGGGTGATTGGTGGTTTTCAACATGTAAGAGTTTTTCACCTGTCAGTTTTCATGAACACAGGATGGCCTTAGGCTGCTGGGCAGCTGCCTTCAGCCAAGGACAGACAAACAGGGTAACAGGGTTCCCAGCTTGCTCTGCCTCCCAGATGGAGCTGTGGCTGGAAAGCGCATCATATTCTGGCTATTACAAGGATCCAGGAGTTTTAAGCCCTGAATTTTGTAAGTAATAGGGAAGCTATGTTCCAGAACCTTTTAATTTAATTACTGATGCACTTCAGGTTGGAAGCAAGTTTCACACACATACACTCACTATATCTTTGTCCATACAATGACTGTAAACACTGTATGTTTGTGTACATGTACCCATACAAATACATGGAGAGCCACAAGCAATTTTTATTTGTTTGTGCACACAGCTGTCCCTAATAGAATACTTGGAGCATTATATTTTCCACTCATCTAATGAATTTTAGTGAAAAGTATGCCCCTGGGGAGGAGTTACCCCCACGAGAGCTGACTGCCTGTTGTTGCTCAGGCTCCGTGCTAAGCGCTGGCTTACAGGTGTTGATTTAACAAACACAGCTGCACTCACAACTTGGAGGGCACCCAAAAGCCCTGCAGTCCCCTCAGACTATGCATAAATACAGTGCTCGATGGCTTGGGGATCTACTGCTCTCCAAGGATCTCGCCCTGTGACTCCAGGAAGGACAAGGCAGACTAAATTCCACTGACTGCCAAGTCTGAAGAAGTCCTACAGGAATAGCAAGACAGCAAATTTGGCAGGTGTTGCAAATGTCTAGGAAGGACACTGACATGAGCAAACAGTGATATTTATTTCCCCTGTACCTCTTTCCATCTTGTGGCTCTCCACCAACTCAGAAATAGCAAAGTTTCTTTTGGAAATCCTATGAAAATCGTTCCATCTAGTTGGGCTGACTGAGATAAAAGGACTGGATGCACTGGGGAAGGAACACAATGGAGATTGTGGGGAACTTGTCAACAACCAGCTGGGAAGGATACCTATTCCTTATTGACAACAGTCAGCTTCCTGCTTTTGTTTTAGTTTTCTTTCCTGCTGAAGTGCCGGCTGTTCATGGGAACAATGGAGCTGGACACAAATCCCATTCGCTAAAATTTTCCTCTATAGGAATCCCTCAAGGGTTTGTTTTCTCCTAGATCCTTCAGAGAGAGACTGCCTGGGAGCCAACCTCCTGCTACCTGCTATAATCAGGCCCTTTGCTTTTTAGATGGCCCCAACCTAATATTTTGGCAAAATGAGTTTAAGTCTCTGAGTGATTAAGCATCTTTTCCATAAGAATTTGTGATCCATAGTAAGTTTAGAACAAAGCTGCCAGCAAAAGAATCCCCAAAATAAGTTCATGGATAGGATGCTCAAATAAGATGGGGTCAGTTTGGGTTAAGACTACTTTGTGTTCTATGAAACATACTCAAGTTCCCATTCCTTTTCCACATCAAAATTTGTCTGAGGCTCTTGAGGCTTCAGTCCAAATGCAAGATACCTGGGGGATCATCCCAAGGAATGGAGATCCTTCACTCAGTACTGAACCACTGACTGGTAATCTCAGAAGGGCTCGTTGAATGGAGCTCTGAGAAACCTGGTCTAGTGGGACGTGTCCCTGCCCACAGCAGAAGGGGTGGAACTAGACAGTCTTTAAGGTTCCTTCCAACCCTATGATTGTATGATTCAAATGGTAAGAGGAGCTGTGCTTGGCTTGCTTAGTGAAAAATCTGTGCAGTCCTTTCGTTCCTGACAAGTGATCTCTGTGACTTGCAGCTAAAAACTCTTTAGATGACCTTGGTAAAGTGAATGCTGCTTCGTGATCCAAGCTTCAGGTCCAGATCAGAGGTACTGAGGGACCTGAATTAAGTAATTGTGTGTGATAGTGTCCAGCACAGTGATTGCCAGTGACACTGCAAAGCAAGGGGAACCACCAGGATCTGTCCCGTGGGGAGATGGAGCACGCTCTGCTGATCGAGGTAACTCCTACGCCCCCCAGGGTGAGGGGCTTCACCAGCCTCTCACAGAACAAACCTCCCAACAAAACAGCATCTGCAGGACAGCGTCACAACTCCATACCTGAGAGAGGGGGGTTTGGGAGCAGGAGGTGCCGGCCTGCTCGGGGGTGTCCTCCGGGCCACGTCCCTCGCAGGTGCCGGCCCCGCCGGCCGCCCCGCGCCGCAGCTGGAGCTGGAGGAGAGGGCAGATGGCTGCTGCCTGCTTGCTTGGAACCCTGGAGTTTGCTGGGCAGGAGGTTTTGGCGGGATCTCGGGGAGGCCAATCACCTGTGCAGAAGACCCACAAACCCCAAGAGTTAGGTATTTCCGCTTCAAACCACTTCTTTACTCTGCGATACTTTTAAGGATCCACGTGAGGTCTGTGAGCCACAGCAGAAAATATTGCCTGCAGCATCAGCATGTGTTGTTATGTCTAGTGGACATTGATTAGGTAGATGGGGACAATTTGAGATCATGAGTCATAAATGGGAATCAAAGAAACAGAGTAATCCAAGCCCTACTGTGCTGCTTGCAAATAAACTCCAGGTTTGCCATTTTTACAGTTCTAAGAGGGGGATGTGAGAGCAGAGGATCTACCAGGAGAGACGAGCAGCTACACAGGCCTGGTCAAAGCCCAGGTCCTGCCCATAAGGAAATCCCTAAAAACAGGTACTACATTCAGCTCCCACTGACTTTCAGCCACAGGTGATGTCTGTCTATCTTTTTCTTTATTAAAACCAGCCCCTGACAGCGGTGTGAGAGGGAACCACATCCCACATCTTAGGGCAGCTGCTTCTCTTCCCCAGGAGTTGGAATGTGACCTTGGCCCTACCTTCCTCTGCTGCTGGGGGGTTTTCAGCTTGAAGGCAGGGTTTGCATGCCCAGTTCCAGAGGTGTCACTGACAACAAGAGAAAGAAAAGAGCGTTATTGCCTTGATAAATTTTTCTCTCTTTTTTTTCCTGTATTTTCTATTTTAATTTCACCAAAGTAAAAAAAAAAAAAAAAAAGAGAAGCAAATACTGACTATACCAACAAACTCATTTAGTTACACTCCTCACAGCCTTTACAATCTCTTCTGTCCTGGCACTGAAGGTGGGAGGGGGTGCAAGAATACAAAGCACAGCACTGACAACTCACCTGAACTGTGGTGTCTTCTTTAGGGAACAGATGGCAAATTTATTCCAGCATTTCAAATAATAGAATAAAAACATGATTCCAATGAGAAGGAGAATGGGAGCCAGGACTGCAAGAGTTATCACGACTGCTGAAGAGCCTGAGGGAAAGAAAGTAGAGTTTGTTAAATGAAAATCTCTCAAACAAACACAGGTCCTTCTGAAGTGGTACCATCACAGAGTTGGTCCCACTCACCTTCAGGTGCGGGGGGACCACTGTCCAAGCTTCCTCCCCTCCCCTCCTTGTTGCAAAACGGGGGTTCCCACCCCTGGTTGCAGTGGCAGTTCTTGTTGTTATTGCAGACCTGGAGTAGGAGAATTCAGAGACTTTAGTGCCAGCTACTAAGAAACCTTCAAACTAAAACAAATTAAGCCATTGCTGAATAAAACACTACAGAAGAAACTCTCATGGGCATAAATAGGGAGTTAAGTGCCTGGAAATTGTGTTTTTTTCAGGGAGTGAAAGTGCCTCTTATTGCCTCAGATATTCTCCATTTCTCCAAATGACAAGGGTTCTTTAGCTGAAGTACCAATAACCTGAATTCAGGAGAAATGCAGCTTTTAGAAACACCTTTCTCTTATCTCTAAATAGAAGGATACTACTCTTCCTTTCATCCAGTGAAGATTTCTCATTGTTTAGGCCAAATAGCTTGAGCCATTCATATCTGTCTTTTCTTTCCATCCCCTGGGGGCACTGTAGAGCAGTTTGGGATAAACTGTTCTAAATGTGAATTTTTACTCTGTTTTTCCTTCGGAAAATCTGATATATTTTTTTCACTCAATCTAAACTGGGCCCAGAAGATTCCTCTTTGAGATTGCCCCTTCTTGTTTTTCATTCATTGCAATTCATATCCCTCCAATAAACCTCCTTAAATCATATGTCAGAGGGAAGCTCATGGACCAGAAAATGCATCAAACAGGAAAGGAATGTGCAAATTAATAACCAAGAAGCCAAAGTCTGGAGCAAACCTAAACATGGTATCAGAACTGAGCTGAACAACCACCCACAGAAGAATGGCAGCCCATCCTGCTCCAGCCTGAAATGGAGATGAAAAGGAAGACACTTACTCCATGCCCATGGCACTTCTTGCTACAGCTTTCAAAATCAAAGATGATGGATGTGTTCTGGCAGCGACCCTCAAAGCAAACCTGCAGAGAAAGGATCCAAACACTCAGCACTGGTGAGTTTTCTACCGCGTTACTGCCTTGTGTTATTTTGTCACTCATGGGGTCCCAGACACCTTGGAAATGCAGCTAATTCCCTGGGCAGAACAACAGGCCATGAAGGTAACCTGGTTCCCAAGCAAACAGTTAATCCCTAAATCCCACCTAATGTGCATCAGAGGAGTGGGTGCTCTGCAGGCAATAACTTGGCTTACCCATGGCAAGTCCCTGAAGGAGTTATCACATATCTTGATTTCTAATTGTGTGTCTCACCTCTAAGCAAGACAACCTCAACCAACTAGCAAATCCCAAATGTAGCACTGGCCCTGAACTTCATCTGTCAAGAACATAAGGCCTGTAGTGTGTGTTCTTTTCTCTGAAGCCTCTAAGAAATTATTTTTCCAGCAAATATAAAAATCTCCTAGAGAGGCGTCGGACATGAGAAATTAAAGGCTTGATAACCGAAAAGCACATTCTGCGTGGAAAACTGGTATGCTGAAACCTCCCCCCGAGCCATTTCAGGCAGAACTGTACCTACATGATGGCTCCCACACTTTGTTCCCGTCAGCACCAAGCCAGGATCCAGCATCTCCTTTTCCTCGCTGTCCGATCTGTACACGTGGGTCCCCCGGCACATCTGCGTGTTGACCGTTGTGTCTATGGCCACAGCGTTGGGCTGCAGGGGCTTGGAAGCGTAGCTCTGGCACTGGATCTTCCCACATTTGGCATCTCTGATTTCAGAGAGAGAGAGAGAGAGGCTAAAGTGATTATTTCTGGCCTGCTGGATGTTTTGCAGGCACCAGCTCCACACGTAAATTAAAGCAGCAGCGGTGAGTCATTGTTCGATGAGCAAGAACCAGCCCAAGCAACAGTGTCTGATGGGAACTCATGGTACCATCTCACAGTCCCCATGGATGGGGGGTGATGTCCCCGTGATGTCCCCATGCCAACCTCAACAAAACCACAGTTAATACTAAGAAAGTTTTGTCTCAGATAGAAAGCCGCGTTTCATTTACAGTTTTAAAAATCCCCTCTTCTGTTGCTTTTGGGAAAAAAAAAATCAACTAGATGTTTGAAAATGCAAAAGGTAGGAAAGTGGTGAACTGAAAGCTTCAGTTTTAAGGGCTCTAAGTTCAACAAGGATGCAGCTGGATTCCCAGGAGGCAGAGGGAGGGAGTAAAACCAGTGCATGGATCAGTTTTATCTACTGGCCCATAATTTTGTAATATATAGAAACATACTCTCCAATGAGCAGGTCTTGGCTGCCACTCTGCTCTGTACCTGATATCACACTTCCTGTAGTTCCCATAGATGTCCTTCCCACAGTTCCCATAGATGTCTCCAGCAGCATTAACCTTCTCAAAGCAGGCATCTGGTGCTGGCCACGCTCCTGCAAGGAAGAGACTGCTGTGGCTGATTCCTGAGGAGCCTGGCAGCCCATCTCACCCCAGGCCAACCACTCAGTTGCTCTCTTTCTGGAATGCTTTGAGCATGGGAAATTTTTGCTGGCTTCTCCAGGTGAGTAAGGCAGGAGAAAAGGCTCCCCAGACTTTGCCACTGATAACGGGTATGGGAGGTGCTACTGCCTTGCACAGGATGAATAACAGCAGGATGCCACAGAAGGTTGCCTGTTGCCTTACCAGGCCCCCACAGCTGCACACACTGGTCCCTGTATGTGAGGCACATGCCACTGTAGCAATAGGCCCTTCCTCTGTCGCAGGGAGCCCCATCAATCTGGTAAGAGTTGGGGGGGCAAAAGGCTGACTCGCCAGTGCAGTATTCTGGGAGGTCACAGGGTCCTGACATTTCCCTGCAGAGAGTTCCTGGAGACATCAGCTAAAAAGAGACAATGGGGGAAAAAAAAAGGGAGTTATTGCTTGGCTTCTTTGTGGTGTCTGCACAATGTCTCCCTGTAGATAAGACAGCATCTTGCATGTGTGTCACTTCATCTTCCTTGTCTTGAGGTTTTTTGAGGTCAGCAGTGACTCATATAACCATAATTTCATTAACTGGGTGAACTGTGTGGAATCAAATTAATGACTGGATCCCTTCCCCAGGTAGCAGTGAGATCATTCACAGATGCTGCTGGATCTCATGGGGACACTGATCCATCTCGCTCTGCCCTTGGGTAGGATCCAATTTGCCTGGACCATTTCTGACAGACATTTGTGTAATCTGTTCTCAAAACCCTCCCTGTTTGGGAAGTTTGTTCCAGTGTTTGCCTGTCATTTCTGCTGGAGACATTCTCCTAATGCATAGTGTATGTCTCCCTTGCTCCATGAGTTTACTCATTTCATTCTTCTCCTGTCCACTACGCACATGGAGAACAAAGGGCATACCCAATTACATCTAGGAAGTTGTTCCAAGTCTTTTGTGAAGGGAATGACTCCAGGTGGATTTTCACATGCTCAGGAAAGGTCAGTAAGAGCAAGCAATCGATGTGCAAACAATGAGACTAAGAGAAATTATTGCCTATGTTCCATTTTTTAATTAATTTGCTGTCAAAGCTTGAGATCTTTGGCTCCAAAATCAGAAACATGTTTTAACCAGTCTCTACAAGGAATGCTGGGATTTAAAATTATAGCAGTCACAGATATATAATTCTCTTTGCCAGCATTTCTTCAGCAAGCACCTGAGCTAAAGGAATTCAACTGCACCTCAGAAAAGAGGGTTTGGAGCCAAGACAGCATCCAGGCTACACCCCAGAGGAAGTGTTTGCTCCAAGAGCTCTGTCTAGATTTCTTCTGGAGCCAAAGGAGAGAAATATTAACTCTGATTAGCCCCATCCCTAAGTGTTTGGGAGAGGCAGAGTGACTTCATTCCAACAGCATGCACAGCTCATCTTAAGTTATCACAGGAGCAAATTAAATTAGACAGCCAGAAGAAAGGAACCCCACCAGTTTGACTGCAGTAGTAGCTGTTGTACCTAAAAGATCAAACCAGGAGAGGATCTAACCTCTACTGGGCTATTTGCTCCCTTTCCCCTCCAGTTTCCAGCCTCACAATTCCACCCCCGTTATTCTCTCTCCCCTTAGGAAAACCCAGAGCTCCCACCTTGCACTGATGACAGCAGCTGCCGTGGGCACATTCAGCACCTGGCTTCAGGGAGCAGGTGCTGGCATCGCAGCAGGGGTTGTTGCACTCCTGGAAGACAGGGAGATGCAGCAGAGTTTACAGGGCAGACGTGAGGCTGACACTGATCTGCTCTCATACGCGACGAATTACAAGCAAACAAAGTACCTTCCTCCCTTCCACAGTGTGCTCATGACACACAGCACTGCACAGCCATACCCTCTGATGGACTGCCTAGATACTATTGGTTGTGCTCATTGCACCTGGACAGTCTGGGCTGCTGGTTCCAGCTCCCTTTTCTCTTATTAGTCAAAGGATGGATTTGGAGAAGTGAGATGCAGTGCTAAGAGAAGCCCCATCCTTATCAGGAATGGAGCTGTAGATAAAGGGAACTTACATATGGGACTGTAACATCTGGAAGAATTCTTCCTGGACATCAGGGAGAATTTCTTCTCAGAAAAGGCTATTAAGTATTGGAATGGGCTGCCCAGAGGAGTGGTGGAGTCACCATCCCTGGAAGTGTTCAAGAAACTACTGGACATGGCACTCAGTGCTCTGGTCTTGTTGACAGGGTGGTGATCAAAGGTTGGACTCAATGATTTTGGTGGTCTTTTCCAACCTTAATGATCTGTGATCTAAAATCACTTTTTCTTCTCTTTTTTAAATGAACTTTTCATCACCTCTGTTCAGCCCTGGATCACACCATCCCTGGGTTCTGGGATGCTCTGTACTACACACTGTGAAGTTGGACATGATACTGAACCTTGCTTTGCATTTACATACAGGGAAGGTGTGTGTATCTCCTGCACAAAGAAAAGCTGATTACAGATCCCATAACTGTATTTGCAAAATAAGTAAAAAAACCCATTGTGTCCCACTAAACCCCAAATGGTTGGATCTGAACAATTGTTACCTCCAACTCTCCACAGTCACACTCCTCCCCGTCTTCCAAGTAGCCATTTCCACATTTTTTTCCACCATACATTTTCTTGGTATCTGGCATATTGGAGAGACACATGCCTCCACCAGATTGCAGATAATTCTCCAGCTCTCTTCTATTGCACTGGTTGAACACCTTGGGGAATGGGTGCCTGAACACAGACAGCAGAGAAAAAACATCAAGGCAGATCTGGGCAATGATTTAGAGAACCAGAAATGAGCACACACAAATCCTGACAAATGCCAAAATCTATGGAGTTGTGCTAAAGCAGATGGTGATTTCATGTTCCTGAATTACACTTGAAGACAAAATGAGACTGCACTGCAAGACTGTCTAGTAATAGAATGGCCTTAACAAATTAACTTTATAGGATCAAAATATGTTGAGTTAGATTTGACTTTTGGCAAGCATGGCTGTCCTTACCTGCTCAGAAATAAGCTATGGCTTATTTCTAACTGCTTGAACAAGCCTTGGAATCCAGCACTCAGCCTGTGAATAACTGCTTGAACCTAACTGCTAAAAATAACATTTAATTTTTCCTTTAATTTAATAATTCTACAGCCTCATTTTGAAGAATATATTTTCTGTTACACGAATTATTAATTTCTGTTACTACAGTGCCAGAACCTTGCACTCTGTGGATGACCATGCATGGGTGTGTGCATGCTGTGTGCCACTTGCGTGCCACTACATTTTCACTTCTCAAATAAATGGTTTTTTTCTTATTTAGAGGAAACCACACACAGAAAAGAAGATATCTGGGGGAAAAAAACCTTCTAAACCCCAAGGAGGAAGGCTTGAGGAAAAGTGGAATAAGGCTTTAAGTGAATGGATTTGTCTGACATGTTTCGTGAGTGAATTATGTTGTTTCCTCTTCCAAAATGAGCTATTAAATCCCCTGTGGGTTTCTAGAGTCACTCTTGCTTCCCTTTCTCTCAAAGCTGACTATTTGTTCCCTTTCAAATACAGGCTCACTGAAACTAAGGAATATTCTTAAGAAAAGAGAAGAGGACAATTTTCCTTTTTTACCAGTCTAGAGCTCCACTTCTAAATGCTGCCAGGTGCCTACATTACCTAAGGCCAAGCTCAGGCCTAAAGCCTACTCAGGCAGCAATCAGTTCATTGTGAATTTAGCAAATTGCTGCTGATCCATGATCCAGGGTTTGCCCAGCAGTACTTTCTCTATAAACACACTGCCTCCAGCAGGCAGCAACAGACTCACCTTCAGTCTGCATTTCTAGTTCTTACTCCACCAAGGCTCTTGTAACAAAGCCCTTTGCATTTCCCCATGAGACCACGTAAGATGAACTCACCCTGTTGCAGAAGCCATGATGCAGCCTCCATCTGCTGCAGGGGTAGTACAGCAGCCAGCTGAGTCGTGATTCATGCCAAAATTGTGTCCCATCTCGTGGGCAAGGGTAGCAGCAACACCAATGGCATTATCAGAGTGGTCCTGTGCAAGGGCAAAGAGGCACATCAGCATTTTACCTGTGCCTGTCCTGTGCACCTCTGTGTCAGTGGGGGAAGTGGCACTGCTCTTTACTACAGGTAGAAAATATCTACTGAAGGTACTCCTGCCTATAAGCAGGTGAGCTGGAGAACTTCAGAGGAAATATTTTCTTCCTGGGCTTTTGGAGGCATCTATCTATGTATTCACTGCTGGCAAGAAAACTTTATATTAGGTATTAGCCATTACTTACCATGTTTACTCCTCCTGACTGGAAATCAGAGCACATGGCCATCACGGGAGCCAAGCCTACCGTGGTACCTTTGAAGGGCACACCCCTAAAATCAACCCAGAAAGACCATGAAATGGCACTGAGGCACTTGAGAAGGCAGGCAGAGAAATAAACCCTGCAGTGCACAGCTTCATAGATAGACACAATGTCAGGGGGACACGTTGTCTTTGGTAGCATGTTCAAGTACAGGACATCACAGCAGAGCTACAAAGCCTTAAGATCTGTTTTGCTTGGACTCTTGCTTTGTTTTATGGGCCAGCCAGACAATCCTATTTTTGATAATGGTCTGGTGCCAAAAAAGTGCTCCTGCTGAGCTTTGCAACAAGCACAGAAAAGACTGTTTCTGGATCCTTAGCTGAGTAGTGAATACTTAATTTACCCTAAGCATGATATTTGGCAGCTTGGGATTCAGGGATTTGACAGAGTACTAGGTAACACCTTTGAGGTGCAGCCATGCTCAGCTCCTGCCTGGTGAGCTGGAATTCTGCACCATCCCTGACAGCATGTCTGAAATGGAAGCCCTGGATATTGAGCTGAGGACATGGCCAGGTGAAGACAAAATACAATAAAGTTAAAGTGAAAACACCTCAACCAAACAAAACAAGAGAAAAGGCAATATATCTCTGCATTTCAGTCCTACAGGTCCTCTGACTCACCACTATTTTCTGGTGGATGAATTACCATAGAAGAGGTAATGAGATCTGAGAGTTGCTGCAAATTTTTTTTCTTCCAATGACATCTGCATTGCTGGCCCTAATGAGATCAGTGGGCCATCAGCCATCAGTCACAGGCCAGCAGCTCCCAGGACTGGGACCCTGTGTCTCAGTGTGATGAGCTAGGGATGAGTGCCTTCCACAAAGGGCTGAGCTCCCCTTTACAGGTCTTGCTTATGGTTTGGATTTTCTTGAAATTGCCCATGTAGCTGTGTCAGATCACGTGCAGCTGGTTGCGATACACAGTAATGGCGATGCACTTTGAAGCACTTGTATTGAGAACCCTGCACAGCCCAGGACCTCCACTCTTCCTAAAATGGTTGTGTTTGGGGGCTGGAGCTGAATCCTAGCTGAGCAGCCCCTACATAAATCTACCATTCTGAATCTTAGAACAATACAGTCTTACAAAGCAATTTTCCACCCACTCAACCCACTTGTCAGAAACAGGGGAAATCGACTTACGTGATTAGTTGGGCATTATCGTGTTTCCTGTGCACCCTCTCTTTGCTGCTCCAGGCCAGAAAGGACTTCAGGGTGGAGTAGGGGTTCTCAGTTATATCACATTTATTCCAGTTACTCCAGATCTCCAGCCCCACTAAGGCAATCCGGATGTTCATGGATCGGTAAAACTAAGATAGAGAAAAGAGATCGTAAAATAAGCACCACAGATTTATTTTACTGTGTTTTAAATCTTGAATATATACCCTGCTAATTGATACTAGAAATCCATATGTCCAGAGGAGGTGCTCCCTCTGGAGATGCATTGCAACTCAGTGCCATAGCTCTGCAGAGAGAAACGTGAAAACACCCACAAACCTAAACTTGACTGTAACAGAGACATAGAACTTTCATTTTTGAGTGAATGACAGACATAATATAGAGAACAAAGACTGGAGACTGACACCATATTTCATCTTTAGATATGTCAAAATTCCTAGAAAAAGGAAGGAAATAATCTGCTGCCCACACCAAGTACAAACAGGAGAAGTATTTATGGGCAGCAGCGTGAAGGGAGTGGTGGAAAGAGTTTAAGGGGAGAAGGGGAGTATGAAGGGAGTAAACCTGAAAAGTAGGAATGTTTACTTCAGCAGCACTGCGTAGCACTTGAAGAATGAGCTCTGAAGGCTCCTTCCAGCTCTACTTCCCAAGTTTTCTGCCATTTCGAGTGAATACATTAGTCCCTTGTCTAAAAGCATTACTTAGGTAACAAATGTAATACAGAGATGCAGTAAAACACAAGATGCTCATGTTGGCTCCAAGGTAAGGAATGGAGATTCCCCCACCCCATTCTTGATGTCCAACAGCACAGTTGTTTGGCAGATGCTCTCCACTCCCCAAGTCACTTGGGAGAACTGCCAAAACATTACTTTCCCTCCCAAGAAACAAGTCTTCCTCTGTCACAATTCTCATATTTCATGATCTGGGCCTTGCTCTCCTCATTTCACACACCCCCAAACTCACCTTATCTACGTAATTAGCAGTCTCCACCAATTTAAGCCTCGTTGCTTCAATGCTGAAGTGATGCTTCTGAAACTGAACAAAACAAACATGTCAAGCAGCACAAAGGCAACCAGGAAGACAAGTCCCATTACTCTGAGAACAAGAAGGTAACTATGAAGTGAGGCCTGAAAGTCTCCCTTCATTGTACACCTGACTGTAAGCCCACCCTGTACATGTTTATATAGAATTCACCCCTGGCACCCCACTGCAGTGATGTTACTCAAGCAGTGGCAGTAACACAGTGGAGCAACCCGAACTCATCAGTGCCCCCAGAGCCAGGGGCTGACAAGGAGCTGAAAAAGGTGCCAGGTAAAATGTGTGGTAACATGACTTCATCTTTGAGGCCAAGGCTGCCACAGTGCTCATCACATCTCGCTCATCCAACCGATTTGCCTGTTTAAATCACCTGGCAATTAATGAGTTAACTTTAGCAAACTGTTTGATTCAAAGGATTACATTGGCAAAATGTTTAGATTTTTGTTTTACAGATGACAAAACCTGGGAGTTTTCTTCCAGTGGGGAACACAGTAAAGTAAGGGCAGTTAATGACAACAATCGTGAGGGTGTCTGCCCCAGCCTATCTAATCAAAAATGCTGAACAACATATGGCAGTTCCTGTGTTTTCTCAGTTTCCCTGGTGTCCTGTTGCCTAATAGAGAAACCAAAATAGGTTCTGCCTCTTTAGTTTTGTTCAGACTGAATTATAGCCCAGAGCACTGTGTGGCTTTCCCTACTGGAGTTTCAAGTTGTAAATTATGGATAGGACCAGCCTGACTCCCGTCTGTGCTGGAGATTAAACAATCAGCAAAACAGTGTGTGGTTTGCACTGTCAGTAAGTGTGTCTGGCATGCTGTCCAGGCTGGGGATGGGGGAGGGACTGCTGACTTCACTCGACTTCTTCCAGACCTATTATGTGATTTGGAGCCTTAAAAATGTCTATTTATGTATCTGCTACCAGCTCAGAGCAGAGCATAATCATGGTTATCTTCTCTGGAGATTAAGTGTGCTGCAGAGTTAGAAGCACATCATGTCTGGAAACCCCCAAGTTCCCCTATGCTGAAGGCAATCTCTCCCACCAATAACCAGGACCAACCACTGCTGCCTTGGGAGGTCAGAACTGACCCTCCTCCCTCTTCCAAATCACAACCTGCACCTCTCCCCTGGCCCACAGTGGCTGATGGTGGTGGCAGAGGGGTCATGGCTGCTAGGACAAAGGTGACCAAGACACAGCTCTCCCCGGCTGCTGGTGAGGATGGGAGCATTGGGATGGCAAGAGGAAACCTGCTGAGCTCCAGCTGCCCTCCCTGCCCTGGGAGATGCTGCAGGAGGGATGGTGCTCCATTGGTATAAACATGACCCCATTTCTTACCTCTGCATAATCAGCCACAAGCAGGAGCTCCACGTACTTTGTAGCCTGCAGAGTGTCCCGTTTCACCTGCAGGAGCAGCAACACAGGTTATTCTCCAACATACCCCAAGAAACTCTTCACAAAGCATATGTACAGGCCATTTTTCCCAGTTTGTTTCTCACTAGCTGTTCAGCCCACCCCATCACACACAGGAACCTCCAGATGTGATTGACTTAGAGCAACCAAGTATCACAAGTCAGTTTAGCTACGTCCTCAGCCAGCCCCATGCCTGTCCTCAGCCCACCCCTTTGCTCCTGCGTTGGACGCAGAGATTTGTGCAGGAACAGCTACAGCCCACAACAGTCCCCAATACTCACTTATTTCCCTGCTGGAGCTGCTATTTCACAACCAACTTGCTACAAACCCTCTTAAATATTCTCCTTGACTTCACTTTCTGAGCTATGCTCCCAGAGAACAGCAGGCTTGGAGCATCATGCGTGGACCCAGGCTGAGGCCCCTCACCCTCTGGCGTGGTGGTTTCATCCCAGTTGTGAAGTCCCTGAGCCAGTCTTCAGCTGCATCCCCAGTGTCCTGGTGGCCACAGGCTCCCCTCTGCAATCTCAGGTTGTCCACCCTGTAAATCCAGTGCTGGTTTGGGCTGTTGGGAGCTGGCTCCAAGATGTAGCTGGAATTGCTGCTCAAAACGATAAGTCCTCTGTTGAAAAGGGAAGCAATAAAAGGGAAAGTTAATTACTATCACAGCAACTGGAGACAAATCCTTCTGCTGCTGCTGCTGCTGAATTCCCAATTGACCCTAGCAAGACACTTATCTTTACCAGGCCAGTCAGTTCATTAATAAAAAGGATAGGAATATTTTGAGTTCAGAGGGGGAAATCCCTGAGCTTCCATATACTAAAATGTATTCAGTGGGCCTCAGGCATTAAGGGACTGTTGGAGTATGTGCTGTAACAGTGCTAACCTGAGAAGTACTGATTTTTTTCACATACAGTTTGTTTTTTTTAAGGGCAGTGGAAGCTTTTCAACAAATAGAAGAAATTTGCCTCTAACAGAACTGACCTGATAAATGTGAAGACTTTATTTGTCAACAGAAAAAAGAGAGTTTTCGCAGTCAAGTGCACATAGCCAGATGGTTCTGGTTTTCTCAATGAGCATGCTACAGCCAGGAAAGCTGGAACTCTGTGTTCTCTGCCCTCTACAAGACATGTGGCTCAATGGGCAGCACACCTCCCTGTGCAGGCTCAGAGTGAGAACAGCCACGTGTGCTCAGCTCCTGTGCCTCCCCAGAAGTTTTCTAACAATGTCAAAGAGTTGCCAGCAGACATTGACAACTCAGGGATGCAGGAACCCCGCTGCTTGGGCACAGTGAACATCTCTGTCCCTCTGCAGCTGGAAGGCAGAGCCTAGGAAAACACAGGCTGACAGAAGCACAGCACACCTGCGACTGCTTTTGCTTTTGGATTATTTATTGTAAGCCACAGGTGGCTGCACTGTCATGTTTATCTCACTGGGCTCTTTGGCCCATGCTACATTCACTGAAGATGTCTCAGGTTTGCTTTGGCCCAGGCTGTTTCCTGGCTGGAGCCAGTCCCATCAGCACAGCTTCCAATCAGCGCTCCAGAGCAGATGACCACAAATGTCAATAAAGCCCGTGTGACGTTTTGGAAACAAACTCTGAGCTGGTGCAAATGAATGCAGCTCCTTGGTTGCAAGGAACCACTTCATTTACTCCTGGCTGAGGACAAAAACCCCTCTTTTCCTGCCACGAACTCCATCACTGCCAAAGCAAAGGTTTCTCGTGCACAACATGCACACACAGTGCTGGCACCACCCAGGGAGAGAGCAGAGAGCAGGGCTGACAACCCAGGAGGAAATTCAGACTTGGAAGACTTTGCCCCAAAGCACAAACACAAACTTGCCAGCTGTGAGAGTCTGGGAGAAGGAGCTGGTTTCTGCATTAGTGTAGAGCATTGGGCTGGGACATGGTGAGTCCTGTCCCTGCCTGTAACAGATGCAGCCCTGAGTCACTAAAAAGAGCATTTTGCTCCAGTGGACTCTTGAGTTGAACTCAGTGATTGCAGCAGCCCACGTTGCCAGCACCCAGGGGGAAGGAACCAGGAGCTGTGGTTACTAATGACACCCCAATTGCTGCGTTTTCCCCAACATGCTCCTTTTAATGCCCAGGTCTGTTGGGTGGGTGGCCTTTGAGAACAGCTTTATCCACACAGAGAGAAACAGGGCAGCCAGGCTGCTGGGGAGCAGAGCTCAGGTGGCAGCACACCAAGGAGCAGGGCAGAGGCACTCACCGCAGCCCTCGGCACGTGCTGAGCGTGACGCTGGAGTGCTCCCGGCCCCGCACCACCCCGTGGTAGAAGCAGTGGTCCTGGAAGGCAGAGGGAGGCAGGGTTGGCAATGGAGTTCTTGGGATGGACACGAGCTATATTTAGGCATCGCCGAGTCCCGTGCGGGCCCTGCCAGTGCTCCAGTAATTGTTCTCTTTCCGCTGCGTTTGGCAGCTGACTGTCACCGCTAAATCTCTGTGACTCCGCATCGAAATGTGGCCTTTCAGCTGCCATGCGTGGCCTGTGCCAGAGCATCAAACAGCTCCTTGTTGCCAGTAAAAACTGAGAGCTTTGAATCCCCAGGGAAGCAACTCAGATGGCTGCAGCGCTAAGGACGAC
The DNA here is from genome assembly GCF_022539395.1 of Myiozetetes cayanensis. Classification (NCBI taxonomy): domain Eukaryota; kingdom Metazoa; phylum Chordata; class Aves; order Passeriformes; family Tyrannidae; genus Myiozetetes; species Myiozetetes cayanensis. Next base: position 8,814,405 of record NW_026087378.1, on the reverse strand, counting down.
CCAAAGCTTTCTGCCCTGTAACAGGAGCTGCCTATCGATGGCAGCTGGCCCTGGGTCAGGCCCCAAAGGACGTGACTTCAGCCCCACAGAGGGTGACACCATGGGCAATGGGGGAGTAAGCCCCTGTCTTGGGGCTCCCGGCGAGACAAAGACAGCCTCTGGCGGGGACAAGGAGGCTTTGGGGCAGAATCGCCAACATATTCATCATATCCCTTCCCCTCACCCCAGGGCAGCGTTAGGAAAGATGATCTCATGGGGATTTTATCTCTTATTTTTGCTTCACGACCAATGCACATCTTTGTGCTGCTGCAGCAGAGAGCCAGCCAAGGCCCGCGTGAGATGGGAGATTTATGGGACTCTTACTGAACAGCAGCCAGCTCACAGGGGCTTGTTTTTCCAAAGGCTGGGAAGGTCCCCAGCATGGAGTGCCCAGTGGCAAAACTAAAAGCAAGAGGATGAGCAGCGCGAGGAAAAAATGATTCCCCAGCACCCAGAGAGAGGGGAGCAGCGCTGGCGGCTGACCTTGGCTCTCATAGCAGAGCTCAGCAAAACAGCAAGATGTTTTTACCATTTTTGGGGGATGGAGCAGCTTTCTCACTGGAACCTCCCAGGTCAGAAAGCCAGACTACCCTCCCCTTCAGCTTAAAGCTGTGGGGACCTGTGCACTCAAAGAAAGGCTCTGGAGGAAGAGCTTACCCCATGTCTCCGAGCCCCCTGCCTGGTCTCCCCTGCAGCTGTGGGAGGGAACATGCTCTGCACTCACCGTGTGGGTCAGGGGGGTGGTCTGGGCTTGCCCAGTGTGGCTGTAATGGGTCTCGGTGTAGCCTGGTGCAAAGAGGTTTCTGCAGAAACAGCGGAAGGGGAGAAAGAAAAGGAAAAAAAAAAAGAAAGCCAGTTAGACCTTTCTTTAGGCATGGATTTCTGCTTTGCAGGGGTGCTAGAAAATCAGCTAGATCCAGCTCTTCCTGCAGTCAGTGTAAACATTCCTGTTGCTGTGAGCCGCTGCTGTGGACTCGGGGCAGTCACTGTTTTCTGCCTGCAGTGCAAAACCAACTGCAGCAGCCTGTGAGGGCAGGCAGGTATTCCCAGGACACCAGCTCTGCTGTACCTCTGCACTCTGCTCTGGGACATCAGCAGGTTTTGCCTGCTAGGCCCTTGTTAGCACGCTGTCCCCAGGGAGCAGTGGCAGCTCCTGGCGGCTCCAGAGCCACTGCAGGACCGTGCCACAGAGCACGCTGTGATGGCACAGGGTCAGGAGGCGGAAGCACAGCTGACCTTGCCACATCAATCTGTGTGCCCTGGCAGGAGCTGAGCGCTTCTCAGGGAGCACATCCGCTTCTGAAAGGGTGCAGCAAGCTATCTAAGTGCTCTTTCAAGCCATTTATTAAATTAAAACAATAACAGAGAGCCTGTCCCTGAGTTCAATCAGGCACCAAGATCCAATTGCAACAGCTGCAAGTGAACAACTCCATTTTTACATGGAAACTTTAAAAACAAACAAACAAACAACCAAAAAACACAAACAAACAAAACCCCACAAAAACACACACAAAAAACCAAACAAAAAAAACCCCAACAAACACAAACCCAACATCAGCATTGACCCCTAATGGGCACAAGTCTCTGCAATTTCCTCTCTATTGCCAAGTTATACCCCAGATATACTGGGATTAGATTCAAAGCACCAAGTCCAGCCTAACAAGCTCACCACAGGCCAGTTCAGGACACATTTGGGCACTGATGTGTGTTCTCAGCTCAAATCCAGACTGCCTCCAGTGCCCAAATCTGAGTACAATTATAAACCAATCTGCATCTGCATTTCAACTTCTGCCCAGAAGCCAATTCACATCTTTGTTCCAGGAAAATGCTGATTCTTGAATTTGAATTTGTTCATGTCATCCTCATGTACACAATATTCTCCCTGTCTTCAGCCCAGTATCAGACTAAAAGTCTATAAAAGGAGCTCCTGTGCACTGAATAGAAAGCATTTTGATTTTGCTCCAGAGGAAACAGCCTTCTCCTTCTTTTTAAACATCTGCATTTGCTAAACAGTGATGTAAAAAAGTACAGCAAGTCAAACTCTGGGCCAAACCAAGAAGGTCGTATCCTGTGTCCATCTCAGCAGTCATAAATGTAGGTTTAAAGCAGTCTTTTAAAACAATAGCTTGACTTCCAAAGATTTGGAGAAGGATCACAGAACATGCCCCATCGATGAAACACACTTCTGCAGCAACCCCACAGTGCTGTCAGGCCACCAGAGTGCCACATTTGCCCTCCACGAGGATGCCACATGCACCCTGGGCAATGCATTACCAGATGCAGCTGCAGCTCAGTCCTTCAACATCCCTGTTTAATGCATTCCATGCACCAGATTTTAGAACTACGAATTGCAAGAATGCAAGGGGAAAAAAAGTTTTCTTCTTTTCTTTGTCTGATTTCTTTAGGGTGGATGAAGAATCAGGAGCAAACCCTGAGATTTTTCCATCTGCCCTGGCTTTTGGTATGTGGCAGTCAGATCTAATCTACCTTGAAAGCCTCTCTGTTTAAATAAGGGATTGGGTGCTTGTGACATCTAATTAAATTAGGTCAGAACGACAGGAAACTGAACCTTTCATCAAAGTGTTTGAAAGTGCTTTGCCCATCTGGCATCCACACCTGAATAAGTACCGATGGCTTGGTGATAGACAAAACCATGTGCCACTGTTGTGTTTGATGGCATTTGATGTCAGGAATACAACAGCTTTCATCTCCACTTTTAAAGTTCAACATAGCCCAGAAAAGCTAATTTTGCCACCTTTTGATGTGTTAGTTCTCATCACTAAGTGCTGTCAGAGATCAGAAGGCGAGCTTGCTATCCCAGGTCTGTAAACTGAAGATAAGCACCACAGCACCATCCCACAGAACATAACTCCCTTGATCTCCCTGACTGCAGCATGAGGGTGCAATAAACAAATATTTAATCAACAGATTGCATTAACAAGGAAATTGTTTTGAGCAGTATCAGGTATCTGGTCTGTGTCAGGAGAGCAGACACTCAACCAGTGTGTGTGTGTGCTCTTACAGCCAGACACCAGCCCATGGTTTACAGTAGCTGAGGCTCTGCACAGCCTGCTTGTCTCATTCTCAAACAAGCACGCTTATGTTTTCTTCCTGCTCCTTTATTCTTGGAAAGCATTTGCTATGAATAGCTATTTTATCTCTCCTCCAGCACCAGCCCTAAGACTCCTCAGTGCTGTGACTCCTGCCCAGCCCCAGGGCACTGCTGCCCAGCCCTGCTGCTGAACTGAGCTGTGCTGAGCACCACAGCCCAGCACACCAGATTTCAGGGCACAGGATGATGCTGCACAACACAAGGTGTGTGCACATCTTTTCCTATCTTCAGACTCAGGCTCTGGCCCCTTCTAGAGTAGATTAAGGAGCTGAGAGCTCTGCCTGAATCTTTAGGGATGCTTGCACAGCTGCTGAAGTGAAAGTCTGTGTCATCTCCATGTTACAACTTTCAAGCCTCTCTCCACCAGTTGAGTCCTACCCTACACCACAGGCTCCCTATGAAAAGTGCAGTTTCTTATTCTGAGCTTGAAACAGTCCTGTTTTGAAGAGAGTTCCCAGCCCTTAATTCAGGGGAGCCCTGGAGTTCTTGCAGCACTGCTAAGAAGGGCTGTCACAGTGGATTGCACAGTGTGTGGTGAGGAGGGCAGTGAGGAAAGAGGAAAACAATAGGACATCTTGCAACACACTTGGGGTCCTATCTCACTATGAGCCTGTCAGAGTTCATTCCCAGCCCAACTCACTTCCTCAGCTAGCACCAAACTGTAAATAAACAGCAAACAAGCCTTCTTGCCACCTCAGAGTGCACCAGAGTTACCAGCCAGTCTTGACCCTCTTCTCCACCTGTACCAATTGTTGGATAAACAGGAGAGAGACATGCATACCCCAAAACCTCATCTGCCATCATTTCAGGACAACATTGCTGCCAGGCTGAACAGCTGATTTCAGGGAAGCTCAGCCCTGCAAAGGGCTGATGGAACTGCTTGACCATTTCCAGAAGACCACAGAGCTCACCTCCTTGATGGGTGAAAGGAAAGTCTGGAAAAAACAGCACAATTTTATTCCTTCTTCTCCATTACATTACATGTCTCAGTGACCCCTTCTCCAGGAACTCACACTGAAGCTGCAAAAGTTTGGATGCAAAATAACATCACCTAAAGGCTTCTGAGACCCAGTCAGGCAGCTGGCAGATCACTTAGCACACTTCATCTTCCTAAAAGGCAGCACAGAGTCCCTCATTAGAGGAGTTATCAGGATGAAGAATTGATGAAGTCAGAGGAAAACCTGGTTTGGGATGGGAGTGCTCTCCTTTGCTAAACCTCGACAGCAGCTGCAGCCTATTTGAGGCCAGGGTAAGCTACACAGGGGCCCTTGGGATGTTCTAGAGAGTCCCTCACACCTTTCCAATAGGGACCAGCTTTTGTCAGGGTCAGTCAGTCCCCAAGGTCCAGCTCAGCATCCAAGTTCAGGGTGGAATAGCCTGCTCTTGGCAGGGTTTGTTCCCCGGAAAGCTCTGGGAGCCGGGTTAAACACAAGCACGGAAGCCAAACGAAGGAAGAGTGGCTCGGTGCCATAATGTACAGATGGCTTGGGACTGTTTCTGCTGATGACCGACGTGGAGGGATCTTGGTCCTGCTCCAGCCTGTCAATGATATCATTGTTTGACACAAAGCCCTCCTCCCTGTGCTGCTCCCTGGAAGGGCCCTGCCTGCAGAGCGGACAGGACATGGCAGCCTGGCTCTGTGCTGAGGGAGGTCACATAACTTCAACTCATGAACGGATGGTTTTGCACAGGAGAGACAGGAGGAGGGTGCAGGGCTTTCTTGGCAGGCAGCTGCCCCTGTGGCACTCCTGGGGATGGTGCAAGAACAGGCCTCCAGCTCATCTGGCCACTGCTGAGGAGCAGAGGAGCAGCAGGGGGGAGAGGGGCTGCACGGCACACCCAAATGCTCCCAAAAAACAGCAGAAAGAAAATTAAGGCCCTTCTTGCATGACCATGTTCACTTGAGGGAGTGCACTTTTCCCAGCTGCTCTGGAGAACCTCACCCCTATTTTCCTGATAAATGAGAGCAGTTTTCTGTTGCCTGTGAAACATCACTCGTTAGCACAAGCCTGAGGGGCTCAGAACCCTCCCTCCCAGTGGACCACCATGAATATGCTCAGTTCCACCAGCCAGAGATCACCCACGGGCACCCAGAGGGCCCTGGCAGCATTCTGGTGCTCTTGCTATTTGGAGCAAGAAGGATTTTTTTATAATTTGGTCCCATTAGCAATCTTGTTTGGGTTCATTTTTACAGAGGGGCTGGTCTGCATGGACAGCTGCCAGTTTAAAAACACCCAGTAGTATCTAGGAGATGGACATGTTTTTTATTTCCTCCCCCAAACCAAAAACCAAATGGTCCATGAAGCTCTTGTGAGAAACATCAACATTAATTTTTCAGTCATGGGACCAAGAAAAGTAAAGCCTCCAGTCTCTTACATCTCTTTCCCTGTCCCTTTCCTCAAATCACAATAAATCTGTCCAGCCAGGCTGCCAGCATCTGGGGGTGGAGGGAATTGATTCTCCCAAGAAACTTCAGACATTGTATTTCCATCTACAAATTGTGGTCCCACTCCATTGTCTCTCAGCAGGATCCAAGTAGGGTAAGAAGGGGAATTTGAACTCTAACCTCCCAGTCACTTAAGTGTTCCCTAAGGTCAGAATTTATTATCAAAAAAACCTGAAGTGACCCCAACTTGAACACGACCAACACATGACCTATGACAACATGAGCAGGCAGGTCTGCTTTCCATATTCATCACTAGTGGGAAATGGGAGATTTCAAGTCTCTGGAATATTTTCCAGTCAAAAGCTGGCACTTCATAAAACCAGTGAAATCCAAAATTTTTTTCTTGGTGAGTTCCATCCAGATGAATCCTGGAGCCCTTAAGCTCCCTTCCTCAAGAGCTTTTGCTAGGAATATGCTTATTGTGCAAACACAGCAGTTTGGAAGGAAAAAGTAGCTTCCCAGCCACTGAGATGTAACTAAACAAATCATTTTTAAGTTCTTGAAAAACACCACAGTCTAAAGACTCTCCATCCCCTTTTGCCATCTGCATCATCTGTGACATTAACTGTGTAAATCATGTTGAAGGACCCAAGCAAGATTTGTCACATAGCAGCCCCTCAGCTTACCAACAGGAACCATAAAAGTTGCCCAGAGAGGAAAAAGGAAATAAAATAAATGGAAAACTGGCTGATAATGTGTCAGTGCACAAAAGATTTAAAAGGCTCCACTTCCTTGTGTCTTCCTCTCTGCCCCACAGAGAGGAATCACTGAATAACCCAAGGGAATCAGGAGGCTGAAAAGTAGCTATGGCTTTCCAGGTCCCACCCCTACTTTCCTAATGACTCCAAGAGACAGTAGAGCAGGATAAACTCAATTTCCCTCTTTTACACAACCCTTATCCCCTCCCCACAAAGGAAGACCATTAGACATTGATGATGTGTAGCCCATCAGTGGAATAATCTCATATATCCTTCCTGCTCGGAAATGGGCAGCAACTTTGCCTCTTCCTCACTCAGTTGGTAGGAGAGGTCTGGGAAATGTGCAAAAGCAGGAAACAGTGAAATACAAGTGACACAGTTCTCTTACTGTACTGCTGAGAGCATCCAGTGGGGTGGGAGTGATCATCCCCTACCCAGGTGGGGCTAGAAGAGATTGGGAATGATACCACTTCCTATCAGATCCAGTTGCCTAGGAAAAAAAACCAGCTATCTGGATGGCTCCCAAGGTCAGACCAGATGAGCTTCAGACTTCCTCTGCAGTGTCCTCAGCCAGTTGCTGCACATCTCCTCTGGGGCTCTGCCACCAAGTGCCCCTCGCCATCATGGCTGCTGAGGGCAGGCAGCATCCAAAATAGGCAGCTAAGAACCCAGGCTGCTCACAGGATTCACTTGCAGGCAGGGACATCCCCTGGAGAAGCCTCCACTACCCTTGGCAGCTGAGAGGGCCTTTCCCAAGTCCATTCTTCCCATGAGAGACACAAAGTGGAAGAGAAGAGGGAGGGAAGTCTTGTTGATACGTTTCCTGAACTCAGGTTAGAAGACAAATTCCATGCAGGTTTCTGCTGTGCAAATAAGAGCTCTCCACTAAGAAAAGGCTCACACCAGGCAGTGCTGCCACACACATTGAGAGCTCTCAGCATCCCCTCCCTGTTTGGCTCAAAGCTGCTTTTTATTAACAAATGCAAATGCCTTTTACAAAAAGTCACTTTTCATCCAAGGTTTGCAACTCAGATTCTTCCGCTCCTAAGCCCCAGCCAAATTTAAATCTGCTTTATAGGCATCTCTCCATATATTTGTTGTTTGTGCAGCTTTGAGCTTTCCAATCCCGCAGCTGCAGGACGTGGTTTTGAGTCATTTAAAACAAGCCTGAGTCGTTTGGGGGATATACTTTTGTCGCTATTCAGAAATATTAACTAGTGTCATGAACTCTGCTTGGAACTACAGTGAGGTTCTGCTTTCTTGTCAAAATCCCAAGCAGGAAATAATGCAATATTATGCTAATGCAATAACTGTGTTTGTAAATATATGAAGCCCAAATGCAGATCTGTGCTGAGCTTATTACAAAACACAAGGTTGTGCGCAGCTCTGAAGCAAGATATGCAATAATTCCTGTGTTTCACCTCTGTGGATGAACACAATGTCCTTTTCATATGGAATATGAAATCATAGGCTTGGTGTGAACATTTCTTCCACATATTGAAACCAGCACGTTTCTTCCAAAGCTAGTGCATCCCTACCAAAGCTGTACAGATTATGACACTTCCTCCACTCTTCAAAGCAATCTCATCAGCTCTGTCTCTCCATAAGGACAGTGGTGAATGTGTAACAAGGCTGCCTAATCCCCCAAGAACATCACTTTGAGCAGTTTTAGTAGCTTGGCAAATCTCCTTTCTAGCTTTGGGAAACGTTGGGTAAATCATATCCCAACCAAACCCAAATTATGCAATCATTTCATGCTTTGTTTGAGTGATGGGAGTCTGGGATGTGGATACAAGAGTAAAACCGGGGCCAGGCAGGTGTGTTCACACTCCTGTCATGAGCCCAGGAATAGAGCTGGAGCACAGCACCAACCTTGGTAGCCAAGCTGGTTTTCCAAATCTCCTCTCAGCTTGAGCAGTTAAATGACCCAGAACTCTGGGTCTTATTTTAATTTTAGAAGCCTTCATCGAAGTTGCAGTTCTCTTATGCCCACTTCCATGTGAACTCAAAGCCAGGAGCAGAGGAGCAGACAGACTTTAGACAACTTTGAAGGGGCAATTCCCACTTGGACGATTTCACTTTCTCTGATAAATAGCATCCACAGGGTTCTCAGGGACGACTTCATCATTCCACTTTCAATCTAAGTGTCTCTAAATTACTTCTGCACCTTCACAAGCCTCTGAAAAGTGGAGCCTCTCCACTAAATCAAACTCAGACTTGCATTTTGGCACTGCATCATCATCTTTCTTGAGCAAAGACTTTGGGCCAGGCAAGACTCCCTTGTGAAGCACTGCTATCTATGAATCACCTGCTTTTGCCACAGAAAATAAAAAATGAATGAAAAATGAAAAAATAAACACCTCCAAACCCCTTGCTGTATTTCACCAGCCCTAGCAAGGCGATCCATCCCGCAGTGGAAGTGTGTGCACAGGCTTAACCCTGTGTGTATACATCTCAATGAATGAAAATGCACTTCAGGAAATAAGCACAATAGAAACCTTCTATTATTGTATTTCTGTTTACTAACACCAGCAATGAGCTTTTCTGTGCTGGAAATAGCATGGCACTGCTCCCGAGAGGCACCTGGAGGCTACATCACCATGCTTGGAGCACAAATGGATTAACTCAGCGAGGATCCTTTCTCTTGCCAGCTTCCACTGTGCCAGAAATATTCACCTTTGCATAGCAACTGCAGAATAAGCAAGACCTGTCAGTCCTGGAAGCAGACCCTCAGCAGCATCAGCTGCTTCCAGGTTCAGTTCAGAGCCTGGCTTGGTACCACTGTCGTCAGCAACAGCTATTTCTCCTGTGTTAGACAGGGCTGAGTTAGCAGTGCTTATGGTGCCTGGTCTCTATTTTCCCAGCTGAGAGATGCCAAAAGACACAGAATTGATAGCTGTTTCTGTTTAGCTCTACACAGGTGCATGACTGCCTGTCAAAGGCACCCTGCTTTTGCAGCGCTGAATCTCTCCATAGCTTATGTAACTTATTACAGGAAACATCTTGTAGGAGGTACTTTCCTTCCATCAGCCATAGATTTCAGGCTTTACTGCAGACAGGGCTATGAAAAACTTGGTTTTCTTCCAAAACACTCTGAATATCATTTAGGTTTATGCACTGCCATCAGAACTAGTACAAGAAAGAACGTCTACAGACAGGCTTCTTGAGCTAAGTTTGCAGCTGCTCTCCCACCACTGGAAATTAATATACTCACAGGGCAGAGGGGCTCTGGGGCAGCATCCAGACCAGAATCCTTCCACCTACCTTAATCTCCTGCAGCTTCAGCTGAATTAAATATGCATCGTGCCCTATGATACCACACAGCATTGCTGTCTCATGCCTGTGAGGAGGCTGCATTTCCCTTAATGCAAAAGTAGTTTTTCAGTCTACTTTAGCATGAAAGGCACTAATGGAATTGGAACTGTCAGACCATTTCTCCTAGGAAGCAGAGCAGGACCTCTTTGGATCACAGCAAATGAAATCCTCATTAGAGTCACACTGACTTTAAAGCACCGAGCCATTTGGTAAATAGGGCACTTCATATCAGCAACATTTTACAGTTATTGTAGTAAGAATTATGATGCAAAAATAAGTTTACACACTGAGGATCAGGTCACCATCTGCTTTTTGCTGACAAAGCTCTGTTACAGTCAGTGCTGCTTGGCTGATTAACATCTGAGGGGACTCAGACTTGGAATAACCTTGAAATCCAGAGAAGGACTTCCTCATCCTGTCTTTATCAAAACCCTGTTGAAGTCAGTGAAGGTTTTCCTGTTGATTCCACTGTAATCCTTATTCATTATTTTAGTGAGATCACAATGCAAGGCACAATCACACTTACCTGTTTTTCTCCAGTTCCAAGACGAGCTCCTGGCCTTCTGCCTTTACCAGAACTTCAGCTCTGAGTGGATGCTGCATGTGAGGGAGAGGGTACCTGTTACTCACACATCATAACTACCAACACATCCACAAACACAAATTGTTCCCCTGGAAATTGCAGCTGACCTTAAACCACTCCTTGCCTTCTTCCTACTTCAGATCTGAAGTGATGGGGAGGAGATGGATGGGCCATGGTGGCTCCCAGCTCCAGGAATGCTGCTGCATCCCACAGCACAGCCACGCAGAGCCAGGAAGCAGTACAGGCACACTGCTGGGATGCTGTACCTGAGCTAGTGATCCTGGTGTCTCAGGAGGAATAATGGGCTCAGAACAGGCCAGTTCTGGAGTGCTTGGAAGGAGTGCTGGGTGGAAGGAGGTTGCTGTACCCCTCTGTCCTGTACACTGTGCCCCAGAACAAGCTAGTTAACCAAAGCTTCCTTTGTTGTCACAGCAGAAATACATTTTTAGGAACCTATTTCAGGACAGGGGGATTCACATCCCTTCCAGAGATTTTCACATAGTTCCTTTACTCACAGAAAAAGACAGTAAAAGACATGCAGCAGGGTCCCTTGGATGCCTTTAGGCTCTAGCCATTGTAAAGACAGTATTCCACAGCTGCTGTTGTTTAAGTCCCAGGCTGCCAAGGGACTGGAAACCATGACAGCAACTTTCTAGTGTGTTCAGGCACATACTACAGCCCTGGCTTGCAATCCATCTGCAGCTCTGAAGGAGGACACAGGACAGCCAGCTCCCTAAGTCCTGCTGCTTGAACAGAATGGACCCTAATTTCTTAGTGGAATGGAAAATGCATACACTAAAACCAACCATTTAAAAAAGAATCATTCAAAACACAGAAAACATAGAATATGCTTTCTAGAGGACCAACTAGAAGAGCCTCTGAGGTCTCTGGTTTTACCTCCCTCAAAGAAGGACCACTATACCTAAGCTCAGCTCAGGATTTCTGAGTCTGAGTGCTTTCTCTTAAAGGAAATGGATGAACAAATTTCCCAGAAGAGAAATAACTCATTTGATAACAACCCACTTCTCTATTGAGCTGGAAGAAAAAAAAAAAAGAAATTATGAGAACTGGTGAGAAAAGTAACCCATAGTATTTTCTGAATCAGTGTTGGAAGAGATTTTTGCGGAACAGAACAACAGAAAGTGAAATAAAGCAAGACTGACTGAATGGGGCTCTCTGATGATAGATCTGTCAGAGTTTCATTTACAACCACAGATGCTCAGTACATCTCAGGGTAATTCTGTTTCACGAACTAAATGTAAGCACTTGGGGGTCTGAGGGCCTCCATCACCGTAAAAGTCTCTTCACAAAGGTTGTGCAAACATCATTATTAGGAATATCGCTCTCCCTTCTCCTTCAGTAATCCCAGAGTCCATCAATTGCTGTGTAACTGAAATATCCCAGCTGCATATAAGCTTTGCTAACACTCATTTCAGAGCCACAGGAATTTGCCTGAAACAAACCAAGTACAACCCCTGAGACTCAGCAAATTTATATAAGGGGAAACGCTGTCCAGATGTATTTGCATCACTATCAATAACAGAACCAAAACTTGCAGGCAGCACTGCAAGGGCACTTTAAAGAGAATTAAGATCATGAGAGAATCACTGTAGCTTTCTTTTGTGCTGTAATATGACACAGTAATAAGTTTTAGAACCCCCAAATAACAGCACAATAATAATAATGAATTAATAATAAATACTCAAGAAAAATCATGGCATCTCCCATAAAGCTTCCCCTTTTTTTGATTCACAACGTAAATAACACCCTCTGGTTTTTCCTCTTTCATTTGGTTATGCAACTGTAATTGCTTCTGATTGTGACAACACAAAGGCTGAGAAGTTGTGTTTGTCCTAAGTCTGGCACCTCAGCAATTCTCAGAATGGCCAGAGACTACTGACACACCATCCATCCTCGTAACAGAAGCAGGGCTGTGATCTGTATCAACACACACTGTGTCTAAGACACAGTTAAACCCACCTGAGCTACTGGTTGGCTTTTCTTATTTTAGTGAAGTACCATCACAGCTGGGATTCACAGAACCATAGCACAGTCTGGGTTGGAAGGGTCCTTAAAGATCGTCTTGTTCCAAACCCCCCTGCCATGGGCAGGGACACCTTTCATTAGACCAGGTTGCTCAGAGCTCCATCCAACCTGGCCTTGAACACTTCCAGGGATGGGACACCCACAGCTTCTCTGGGCAACCTGCTTCAGTACCTCACCACCCTCACAGTCAAAAATTCCTTCCTAATATCTAATCTAAACCTGACATCTCAGCTTAAAGCCGTTCCCCCTTGTCCTGTCACTCCATGCCCTTGTAAGAAGTTCCTCTCTGGCTCTCTTATAGATCTTTTAGGCACTGGAAGGTGCTACAAGGTCTTCCCAGAGTCTTCTCGAGCTGAACAACCCCAGCTCTCCTAGTCTCTCTTCATAGGAGAGGTGCTCCAGCTCTTGCAGCATCTTCACTGCCCTCCCCTGGCCTCGCTCCGACAGGTCCGTCTGTGCTGGGGACCCCAGAGCTGGACACAGCACTGCAAGTGGGGTCTCACCTGGGCAGAGTAGAGTGTCAGAATCCCCTCCCTCGCCCTGCTGGTCACACTGCCTTTGATGCAGCCCAGGATACAGATGGCTTTCTGGGCTTATCTCCCCCTAAAGCAGATGACTCTCTTCAGCTGTTCCCTAAATGCCACTGATTGCATGGCCCCACTACCGTTTCACAGATCAGGTAAATATAGATCGAGGTTTTAAGGCATGGCAGAGGGCAGAGTGAAAGCAACGCCCAGATGTGCCAGCCAGCTCATCCAGCCTTTCCCGGGATCCGGAGGAGCGGCAGCAGCTCCTGGCTCATCCCCGCGGATCGCCACAGGTTAACACACCCAAAATTCGCATCACCAGGTGCTGCGCTAACCGCGACATCTTCCCCGCGCCTGGTAACGGCAAGGAGGCTCGAAAACAAACCAGAAATGACCTACCTTGTGGCTGCCGGGGCCGCCCAGGGCTGCCCAGTGCGGCACCACCACCTCGGGCTGCAGCTGCGCTGCGGCTGCGGAGACAAGAGGAGCCGCTCAGCACCCCCGGCCCCTCCGCACCCCGGGCTTGGACAGCACGGAGCCGGGGCGGGAGAGGAGAGGAGCTCTGCGCTGGTTGTAGGAAAACCAGGAGGATCCCCCAAACAACCCACACACCCACCCATCCATCCATCCTCCCACCCTCCCTCCCCGGGGGCTCCCGCAGCCAGAGGCAGCGGCGCAGGGCGGGGGGCACCCCGCACTCACGGCGCGGTGGCTGCAGCAGCAGCGAGAGGGCGATGCCGCAGAGCAGCCCCCGGCCCCGCATGGCTCCGGGTACGGACCGGCTCCGCTGCCGCCGCCCGCCCTATAAACCCGCCCGCCGCTTTTCTCCTCCCACCGGGCCGAATCCGCTCTCCAGCCCCCCGCCTCCTCCTCTTCTCCCAGCCCAGCCCTCGGGCAGCACCCAGGGGATGCTCTCCGGGCGCTACAGCTGGGGGGCTGGACTGTGTCCCCCTCCCGGGCCCTCGGGACAAGGGCAAGCCTGAGCCCCTCCCTGCAACAGCTAGGAGGAACCAGGGGAGACCTGGGTGAGAGAAGCAGCTCAAGAAGCTCCCATAAGAACTGTGCTTATGGCTTTAGTTGTTTTTTTATTTATCTACTATATTTATGTATAATCTTATAAAACCATTCATAGCTGATCCCATGGTTCCAGAGACATCCTAAATCCCTCCACTCCTGGAAAATGCATTACCCTTGCACAGCTGAAGGGATAAAGGCTAGATTGTTATGTGTCTGTGTAAAAGGGCAGAACCAATAACATGTTCAGTGCCTCTCTCCCCTTATGGTAGATGGAAGGGTCAGGCTTGAGGAAGGGCTTGGGAACATCCATGGCTCATATTCCCTGTGCTGCCCTTCAGGGATATCCACTCACTCCTGTGAGGCTCCCAAAGGAGCATCCCTATCTTCTCCTGCATCTTTGGGAGCTGAGTCATGGGTTGAAGTCCACACATCGTTTCTTTGCTGGTCTTTTGCCTCTCAGGGAGCTGAGAACCTGGAGGTGTGAGACACAGTGTCTCACTGCTGAATTATTGTCAGGGTCACACCAGGAGAGGAGAGTCCAATTTAGTGGGACTGAAGTTACCAGCTGCAAACACTGAGTCTCCACAGTGCTGTAGATGCTCTTCGCACACCCTGAGCCCCCAAAAAGCAACTGCCTTCTCTGTGTCAGTGTATTTCTGCTGTGACTCCTGTCCAGCTCCACTGCAGCCTCACTCAAGGCTGCAAGGGTGGACTGGCATGGATTTTTAAGGGGTCAACTCTGAGTGGCAGGAAGAGGCATTACATCTTAGCCGTGCTCTTCAGACAGCCATTGATCTGCATTATCCATTCAGCTCTTCCCATTCATCTCTGTACTTAAGTGTCTGTGTAGGTGAATCACCAGGGAAACAAGAAATTGAGAGAATTTGCACCTGGCTGTGTTTCAGAATGTATTGGTAAATCAGCCTGATAGGAAATTAATACTCCCTTTAGAATAAAAGGTTGCTAGATAATAGTAATGATTTCCTCTCTTGTCCAGAGGATTATTTATGCTATTGAGAACACTGATCTCTCTTTTACTGAAGGTCTTGGCTGGCTCCTGCCACTGTTGCCCAAAGGAAACATGACTGTTTCCATTTTCAGATAGTCTTTTGGCTTATGACTCTCATATATGTCCTCTTTCTCCCCCAGCACTTCACACCCTGAACCCCTCTGACCTTGTGAAGGTCAGTTTATTCCTGATATCACCCTGGCAGAGGAAAGCCAGGGCATCATGGGGACACTTAGAGGGAGTGATCAGGGTGAGTGGGCTACAAATGACATTTTATCTGCCTCACGGAGAGGTCACAAATTTTCATGACATAACTAAATCGTGTTCTTTCCCAGAGCAAAAATCCAGGGACCAAATTTCAGCTCTTTTCTAATCATATGGAATGTCTTGAAGGGAATCCTTAATTATTTTCTTTGAATTCCCCTACTTGTTTATAGCTGCCTATAATACAGATGAAAACAATGGCACTATTGTGGATGTCTTTATTATAAATAAGTAAAAATGCAAGCCAAATTTAGACACGATTTTAGCTATTATGCTTTCATCCTTGCATAAAATTTCCATCTACCCAAAGGAAAAAAAAAACAAAACCACACTTTGATGAGGCACATGTATGTTTGCACTGAAAGGTTGTCCCAAATCATCTCAGTACAAACTACATTCATAGGGACTGCTCCATGTATTTCTCTAAAAGAAGATCAGCTCAAAAAAAGCATAAAGTGGAATAAAGGGAGACTGAAGGTCATTAAAGCACTTAGGCCAATAACTATCTGCTTGTGATTTTTCAGCATTCAAGTACCATAAAAATAAAATATGTGCAATATTTGCATTTGTTACATAGTGATATTTTTATCTTTGGACCTTGGTAATATGAGAATTGATATCTTAATTTACAATCACCAGAAACTCCCTCCATAAAAATATAACTACAGGCTGTGCAGTTGTTATATATAGGTTAATCTATCTATATATATATGATATATCACATTACTGAGACATTGTTGCATGGAAAGAATTAGGATATTTCAGCCTTCCTAACAGTGCTCAGATGTTGTAATGGTACCTGCATCTGGTACAGGATGAGTCAGATCCTGCCTGTGCCCATCTCTTCAAAGAGCTCCAACCAAAGTCAGGGGGACATTTGCCTGATTCACAAAGCAAGGTCAGGCTTTGGGTTATCTAGGAATTTTACAGGCCCAGACTCATTTCCTCCAGGATCCAAACTGCCTGATTAAAAGTATCAGCTGGGAATTTCGAGTCTGTGCTCTGTTCCCTCATCTGTTACATCCCCTGTGATCAAGGCATGCACATAGCCATTAGCAGCAGCCTGCAAGCAGCACCCAGAGCAAGGGGCCTTCATTAGGCTCGACAAGGAGGTGTTTCAGCCTCCCCAGGGCAAAGCTGATGACAAAGCTTTTGCAGTGGGGGTTCTGCACTTGCTCCACAGTTTGCAAGATGATTTAACACTCTTGTTGTTGGCTGGAGAGCAAAGATGACAATTCTCCTATTATGTTCATAGTAAATTAGAAGTTAGGAAATAGATGAGCCTAGGGAGAAGAATGCCTGTTCAAGAGACAGACTTATGCAGAGAATGACTTGGACATGTATGAGAGTAAGAGCTCAGTAATATTTCATTGGAACTCTTTCTTCAGAAATAGGAAAGGTTGTTGAATGAAGTGCTCTGAAAAGACTCCTGCTGACACTGGAGGAAACGTTACCCAGAATCAAAGTCTTAGCAGAAGAAGGGAGAAGACTGTCCTGCCTAACCTCTGCATGACAGATGCTCACACTGATGAGAGAAATTTTATGTCTTTGGCTGACTTGAGCAGAATGTGAAATATCCCATTTCTCAGAATATTTTTTCATTCAGATCACTTGAACTGATCAAAGGAGGGAGGCTCTGAATGCGTGAAGGGAACTGGAGATTTAACAGTGAACTTCTTTATCTTGAATCTTAGCAGTTGAGAGCAGCTTCAGCTGACCCAGAATACTCTGTTTAACTCTGGTTTTCCACCACCCATGTAGGACAGCAGGAATGCTTGGAAAGGCCCTAGAGCAGCTGTCCTGCCAAAGAGGGAGAAGTGCTGTAAGATGATCAGGTATTGGACAAGGGCTTGTCCCAATGTGCTGATAGTGAAAGAATATCAGAGCAATCTCTGTGCTTCCTTTAAAGGGTGGGTCACTGCAGCTACTTTCTGCTACTAATTTGCTTCATTCCTACAGGCAAGTGAACTTGGTGGTAAAAGACTCCCTATGCAGACACACCACACCTTTTTAACTGTATTTGCACATATGAAGCACCGTAGTCCTCTCCATGCTGCTTGTAAACTGCACCAATAGAATAGTGATTATACTGAAGTAGTTTATTCTCCTAAGGTAAAATAGCAAAAGGGCTTTCCATAAAAAAAAATCCATAAAGCTGTCCAGTAACTTTGGGGAAGAAAGTTGTTTCTGCAAATGGATAGTCACAGGCAGTGACACACTGGGAAGCACTACTGAGTGTCTTTAGACTTTCACAGTAGCAGGAGGAAAACAAGCTTTGTATAGAAAATCTGCAGCTGTTTCTCAAGCTGAGAACCATGCAAGGTGATTTTTAGTTCAGATCAAGGTAAACAGTAGAGAAAGAAGAAAATAATTGTGATATAAAAGAGAAAATAATTATGATATAAGAGAGTAGAATACTTCCCTCTCACGTCCCAGGTACCCTCTGCACTGCTATGGAGACTTGCAGGAGGGCACACAATTGCCAAAGGACTGGCCCTGCCTATGACCCACTTGAGACATTGCAAGAGGAAAAGTAAAAGCACAGATACTTGGCACTTCAGGAATCTGCATTTAGGAGAGAAGTTGGTGGGCTGAAAATGACCTGGAAATGGGAACTAAAAACCACTTCTATCATGTTTTCTCCACTGCAGGGCTGCCAGAGCAGGATAAGGAATGATTCAGAGGAAGCCAGGTTTGGGTGGGTTGTTTGTATAATTTTCACTTCTGTTGTAGACAAGACATAAGAGCTTTCAAGAGAGCTCAGCTGAGGGCTGGATTCAACACCATAAACCTGCAGACACAGATCCCATACAACCAGCTTCCTCTGAATCATCCCTTAGCATCCCCTTGCAGCCCAGCACAAATGGACTTCTCCATCCATGGCTTTCAGCTCTTTCCACATTTCTTTGGATTTTCATAATTGTAAATACACACAAGCACATATATAAACTAATATTAGTAGTCTGAATTGTCTGAAAAAATGACTTCAGCTCATCATTCTAGGAATGTTCAGCTTAGCTGCAAAGAAGTCTGTTACCTGAATTACAATTTACCCTCCCCAGGTCTCTTTGTAAGCTCTCAAATTCCAAAGAGCTCACCAGACTGTTCAAAATGACCTGTGCAACTCACTGAAGCCACATGGGTTTCCCACTGAACACACTGACTGAAAAGCTAGTGCTGAGGAAAACATTTATTTCCCATTCTATAATATTTCTCTGGTCTATAATTTGTTTTAAAAATTACAATACTTGAAACAACTTTACATCTTCTTCCTCATCGCTATCAGTTACATTGATGATGTAAGTGCTGGAGGGAGTGGATGGGGAGGATGGCAAAACTTCCTCAACCACTTCAACATCCAGCTGTGGCAGGGGGCTCAGAGACCGCTCCTTGTTGCAGCTGCTCTGACAGGGCACCTCAGAGCTCTCACAGATGCGCTGGTCCCCGTGTATACTTTCTTCTGAGTACCTCCTGAACCGATAGTCTTCACCCAGGGCTGAAAATATCACCTCCTGTCTTTGGTTCCTGTGTTCATAAAAGCCGAAGCACTGAGGCACTGAGCTGGAGAAATTCCCGTAGCCAAATGGAGGTCTGAGTGAGAATGTGCTGCAATGAAAGAGGTTCAAAGTTGGCTTTCAGAAATGCTGACTGCCTGGGCTGCACAATGACACTGATGTTCTGTGTTAGTAAGCTTATCCTGTTGATTCAAACTTTAAAACCATGCCTAATTTAAGCACTACGGCCATAACAAGAATCATCCAGATTTCATATCTCTGGATAAGCATCATTTCAACCTCATACACACATGGGGTTTCTTCGAGAACAAACATAAACCCCACTGTTTTTACCAATAATATAATTAATAAACCAGCATCTGATCACCTTGCAGTAAGTTAACCAACATACTCAGAATAGTAAAACACACATTTGCACTCTCAGTGCAACTCAGAAATCATGATTCTTGTATACAAAAAATGAGTTTACAGGACAGTAAACTTATAACACTCCTCTTTCTCAGAGGCCTCACAAAACCATCTAATTTCAGAGACCCAGGCCTGAGCAGAGCTCATCTTTAGCAATTTTGGGAATATGTGTCCTGTGTTTCTTTAAAAGACCTCAAAAAACAGGAATGTCTCCATTCATCAAGGTTTCACAAACATTAGCAGTTATGGCAGCTGCAATCACAGTACCCAGGAGACACCTCACACGTCTACTTTACTGCTATCTGACCATTTTCAAAATATATATTCACTATCCCTAGCTAATGCCTTTCTGTCAAAATCAACTGCACTTAGATACATAAAGTGGAAAGGAGATACTTCTGTTTTCTGTGGTCTTGGGAGTGCCAATTACTGCAATAGTATTATGGAGATTCAATAACAGGGCATATATTATGAGCAGCCTGAGGCCAGCAGGTCTCACCACACAGGAGCTAGAGGAAGGTAAGAACTCCTTTCCTTCTGAATGTTCCATCTCCTTTCTGCAAGCCAAAAAAACTCTCTGCCTTTTAGCATTTGTTCTTACTGGTATTGAAGTTAAGGTTTCATTACCTTGGGGGGAAACAGCGAGGTCCAGGTACAAAGGAAGGGTGGCAAAATGGAAACTGAGGAGGTCCTCCAAAAATACTGGCTGGTTGAACGATGGGAGCAGACACATAGGTAGGTGAGGGAATAAAAGGGGTAACTTGGGGAAGAGGAATTGCTCTAGGAAAAATAGGAATCCCTGGGGCATCACTATTAGAGACAGAAAATCTGCCATTGGTGGTGGTGATGTTACTTGTGTTTCTGCTGAAACTCTCAGCGAAAACGGGTGCAGGTCTCTTCAGAGAGAAATTGAGCCCAGATGATACAAAAGCTTCTGTCTGAGCAGGTTTAGCAAAGTGCTGTGCTGAAATTACAGGGCGCAGGGACAGGGTTGGAACTGGGACAGCCACTGTTGTGGTGCTTGCACCAGTGGTCTGGAAAAGAGTCACTGGACGAGTATGTTGACTGGAAGAAGCTGGCAGACGAATAACAGGAGACTCACCTTTAGAAAACAAAACAGTTATTTATCAGACGTGAATACGGCAAGAGTTTTTATAAACAGCAGTGTAGCAAACCGCACTAGAACCTAAATCATTTTCCCCTGACCACTTCTCTGGAACTCACAGTCATGCACTACATGGCCTACATGGGTCCTGACACATGGGTTGGAAGCCCACATATTCAAGCTTCCTTCCACAGAAACCCAAGGGAAGAAGGAATTGGCTAGTGAGTGTTGGGACTGTGGGGCTGGTGAGGGCTGTGTCTTGTCCTAATAAGGCCACAGAATGGGTTGGAGTGTGCTTTCAATGTCTGAAGATCAGAAGACCTCACAAGTCTACTAAATGAGTTGGAATGAGCCAAATTTATAACAAATCTGTCTGGTGAGGAGCAGAAGCAAAAATTAAAACACCCTAATCTCCTATATGTTTTCTTCTTTCACCAGTGAATGTACCCATTAGGCAATTTCATTTTGAAATGTTTTGCAGAGCACAAACTTCAACGTACACTTTCAAATCCCACCCCATCTCAACAGGGGTGCCTTTACAGGGAAAGATTTCAAAACACATTGCCTAAGTGTTTTCAAACATCACTAACTCAGATCTCCACCAGAGCAAAGCTGAGTATTCTCTTTTAAAAATCTCCAAATATTACCACACAGCTTGAACAGGCATTTCATTTTCTTGTCTCATTGTAAAGAGAGCAGTGTTTGTCTAGATTCTTAAAGAGGAAAATGCCACTGCCTGGATTAAGCTATTTGATGTTGAAATCCACTATCCACAGACTGACAGAGCCAGAGCCCGGTCACTACATGCCCTTGTAAATACAAACTCTTACTACAATAGGCAAATTCTGAATTTTTTAGATAATTCACTACTGAAAACTCACAGACTGGATGTCCAATACTGTTCTTAACATTGGGGTTGGCAAAAGAGTACACAGGTGATGGGAAGGGACGAGGGCCAGCTGCACTTGTAGCGATGGTACTCTGAGAAGTGCCAGAAAATACAGCAGAGCGAGACGGTGGGAAACACTTCTTTTTGTTTGGCTGATAAACCCAACCTGTCAGAGATGAAAAAAGATGCAGACACGCAGTATTTTAGATGGTTTCATTCTTTATCTAAAGCTATGGCATCTGTAATTCTGAAGTATCTGATAAAACTAGTCCAAAACTTGCTCCTACAGTCAACGGCAATACTTCTTTTTTTTCAGTCAGCTGGCAAATGGGGAATTTTACCCAAGATGAAAATAAAATAGACATATTTGGGCATTGTTTTTATGTTACCAAGTAGTAACTGCTCGTGAAACAAAAAAATACAGGGAAGTGGGGAGTGATGTTTATAACAGATTAGTCAGATCTCATCTACCAGGATTAGCCATAATCAAAACTAGCAGGATTATGACAACAGAGAGACAAAGGATCATGACACCAACTATCTCAACAGCTTTTAAGAAGTACTTATACTTTAGAGTACTTAAGCTCTGTTTTATTGAACTGTATGTTATGGAGAAAATAATTTGTTAGGGGTACAAATTTTTAACCCTTTTGTCAAAAGGCTGAGAAACAACATCTTTCACACCATTATTTGGGAACCCCAAGTCTACACACTGGAGAATCTCACAGAATACAATGCCGTTTGTGCTTCCTGTGGTATTTCCCTTTCCTGCTTTTAAGGAATGGATACATGTGTCACCACAGGCCACATGGGCAGCTTTTTCTGGAGCATGGAAAACGATGCAGCAGGTCATGTTCACAACAAACTCACTATCTGCTCACTAGACTAAAGTATTCAGAAAAGTTGCTGTAGCTGTGGTGGTCTGAGCACCATTGTTTTGGATATTTTAAAAAATCTATACACTTTCAGGCACACAAAAGGAGTGTGTGCTTGAAATATTTGTAATTTTTTTCCATCTCTATTACTTGCTCTAATGCAAGAGATCCATTTTTCAAAAAGCCTTGCACTTCTAAAGCATTGAGGTAAATAAATAAAATGTTTACCGGGAAATTCCTCCCTGTGCCTGAGTTTTATTTTGTTAGCTTCCTCATAATACGGCTGCTTCTGCTCTTCAGTCAGTTTGCTCCACTCCAATCCAAGCTGAACACTGATTTCTGCATTATTGGCACCTGGATTAGCTTTTGCTACAGCAGCCCGATGGATCCTGGCCCACACCATAAATGCATTCATTGGACGCTTTACACGGCCACTTTTGGTCTTGCTAAATGGAGTATCTGGCATACCTGTGCAACAAGGCAAGGAAAGAAGCTCATCTTCCAGGGAATACAGCAGTACAGGTTACATTAATTAGTGCATCCACAGGATATTTGGCAACTGATTCACTAGAGGTTGGGAACAGATGAAACTTGGTGAGCAGTTCCTAAAAAATAACTAAAGCTTAGGGATCATCCTCCACTAACCTTCACTGGGTCACTGCACAAGGAGTTATTTGCCTGGCTTTTGTTATATATTATTAAAAAAAAAAAAAGAAAAAAAAAGAAAAAAAAAGAAAGAAGAAACATGGGACTATTAACACACTAGTTTGGATTTCATTTGCCTGGATTGTTTTCTTATGACTTCATAAACTAAATGTTGTATAGCACAGACCACATCACTGCAAATTTGTTATCACCATCAGAACTTTGTAACCAAAGCCCTAAGGATGCAGGGCCCAGATCTAAGGATGGTAGAGCTATTCAGTCCCACACCTGTGCAGTCCCTGCCTTCTCAGCTGAGGCTGTTGCTATTCTAGGTTGGATTTTGTCACATTTTTTTCTTTTCTCTTCTCAGATTTGTACACTCATTTTGTTGGAGGAACCTGTGTTCCCAAATGACTGTTATATGATACCCAGTTTTGGTTCTTAGTAAACACAGGCTGCATTTAAATTGAGCTGGTGATATGATGAATCCCTAGACCTCTTACAACTGATCCCTGAGCAAGCAATTTCCTCTCTGACAAAGTCTTAGAAATCATCAGTAAAGGGCAAAAGTCTATGAGTCTTTAAGACCTCATTGTAAAGTAATTATTTTTGAAAGCCTAGATATTTTCAAAAAAAGCTTCTAATCCAGATGTTTCAAAATGCTCCTCGTTTACCATGTCCCAGTTTTCTCAGAGGTGTATGAATGCTTCATGGCTTTAAAAATCAACCAGATTCCTGACCTTAAACCTGCAATCACAATTCAGCATAATTCTGAACACTGTTCTAAGGGGTTTCATGTAGTCAGGGAGCAAGTAGACAAAACTGCATTGATTTTAACAAACCACTAGAGAACTCTGTGCTCCTGCACGTCAATGTCTTATTCTGTGTAAGAGAGTTGTGCTAACTTCAGCCTATCCAAAGGGATGGTTCTCAGTACAACCTCTCCAAGTGTGTTCTCCTTCCTGATAACCTGTCACCTTAAGTGTCACTGACTGGACTCTTGCAAGCTCTCTGACCGTAATACCTGAATCGGAGGGCAGGACAGTGAGGGGAATGTTTTTCGTTTCAATCTTTGGAGGCTGCACTAAAGGCTGCAATTGAAGTGGCACTTGTTTTACCGGCACTTGGAACAGCTGGGAGGGCCGAGGACCTTGGATCTGTGCATGGGACCTGGAAGGTAAGGGGTGGAAGACAACCGGGACGTTCTGATCTTCAGGAGGGCACCCACGCTTCTCACACTGCTGGACCTGGCGATCATCGGGGCTGGCTGGACCAGGTCTGCACATGGATCCAGCCGGGGAATCGTTCTTCTCCACTCTCACTGGGCGTGCCTCAAAGGCCAAATTAGGCGGCTCCGCTTTGACAGCAGCTCTTCTCCAGGGCTTACTCCCATTCGCACTGTGCCCCAGCATCTTCTCCTCGTTCTGGCTGTCACCGCTTCCCCTTTCGTGGTCTTCTTCTCTCTTGATGGCGCCGCGGGCCTCCCTTTTAACCGTCCCGGCAGCCGGGAAGCACCTGCCCTCCTCCCCCACTGCTCCGCTGTGCCCGGGGCGATCCTGCGGCTGCAGCTCCTTCACTCTGACGCGCAGCCCCTCGAGGGGACCCACGACTTCCCTGTGCCCGGCGGGAGGCTTGTGAGGCGCCCGGGTGCGGAGCCGGCAGTGCCGGGCGTTCCTGCGCTCCATCCCTCGGCCGCCGTTCCTCGCCCGCCGCCGTTGCGCCAACGCTCCCCGCGGCCCCGCGCCGGGGGCGCGCACCGGCCCCGCACCCCGCGGCCGCCGTTGGGTCCGCACCGACCCCGCATCCCGAGACCGCCGCGGGGCTCGCCGACCCCGGGCCCCGCCGGCGGGGTCGCACCGAGCCCCCATCCCTCGCCCGGCGATGCCGCCGCACCGACCCCGCGCTCCCGCGGCCGCCACGGCCGCCGCTGCCGGAGCCGCCCCGCGCCCGCCCCGCGCTCCGCCCTCCGCCGCCACCACCGAGCGCTCCTCCGGGCGGCCCAGAAGGGCTCGGGGCCGCTCTCTCCGGCGGCGCCTTCCGGTTCCGCGCCGCCCATGCTGCGCTGCTGCCGGGCGGCCGCGGCCATCGCGGCGGGCGGCGGGCGCGGGGCCGGCTCCGCGGGCGGGCAGCGCGGCCTCGCCATGGCCAAGAGCAAGTTCGAGTACGTGCGGGACTTCGAGGCGGACGACACCTGCCTGCCCGGCTGCTGGATAGTGGTGCGGCTGGACGGCCGCAACTTCCACAGGTGCGGGGCAGGCGGGGGTTTGCGGGCTGGCAGCGCTGTGCCGAAAACAGGGCCCTGGGTGATGCTCTGCGTTGCGCTGGGCTCTTCCTGCACGGCCTGTGTGAAATCTATTCTAGTCGTTCTTCTCGTGTGGCAGTGCCTTAATAAATGGATCACAAGCGTCGTATCTTTCCTAATGCTGATTATATTAATTCCCCATCATTCCCCCGTTATATGCATCTTCGGTACAACTCTGAAAATAAAGAGGGTTGTTTTTTTTAAGTAGTCGCTTAGATTTGATCAATAATCTTTCTCACGGTCTTTTCTATGTTTTCTGGAGGCAAAATTAATAACCTTTATAATACAGTGTTTTGGATGCTTGTCCTGCAGGTGCAGGGGCTACAGATCCTCCTTTCCTCCCCGATCTCAATGAACTTTCACTCGGCCTCTCCAGGGCACAGAATTACGAATGGGGTTTTGTTTTCACGGGGCCGGGTGGTGGGGAAATGGTGTCCCAGTGCCGTGGGTGTGCTGGGAAAAATGAATGGGTTAGCATTTTAGTATCTTTAAAAGGGATTCTTATTCAACCGTTTTTGCTTTGAAGGTTTTCTGAGCAGCATGAGTTCAAGAAGCCAAATGATGACCGTGCCCTGCAGCTGATGACCAGGTGTGCCCAGACAGTGATGCAAGAACTGGAGGATATTGCTATTGCTTATGGACAGAGCGATGAATATAGTTTTGTCTTCAAAAAGAAGACCAGGTGGTTTAAAAGGAGAGCAAGGTAACAGCTGCTTTGATACTGAACTTGTTTTTAACATCCCTCTCCAGACCTGTAATTCTTTGATTTGTCTTTACTTACACACAGGGATTAGGAGGAGAGCTGGTGCTTACACTGCACCAGTGAGTTCAGGTTCTTCTTGTCAAGTCTTTGCATATCATCTTTCAGGAAAATATGTTCAGTAATACAGAGCTTAAAAAAAAAAATTTGAAAGTTTGATAAAACAAACATTACAAATAAATATTGGTAGAACAAACATTCTTTTAACAGAATGTTACATATTCCAAAGGCTTTTACTTGATTCTCAGTACTTCTGGTGTTCAAAAGACTCTGTGCCATTGCTGATCTGTTGGAACATTGTTTAAGAATGCTCTCCACCAGAATTATCACTACTAATACCTCAGATAACCACAGATACATAACCATAGTGATGTATTTCTTTCTTTTTTTTCTCTCATTCTGTGTTTGCAAGTAAGTTCATGACTCATGTGGTCTCCCAGTTTGCCTCAAGTTACGTTTTCTACTGGAAGGATTACTTTAAGGACCAGCAACTTCTGTACCCACCAGGATTTGATGGACGAATTGTGTTATATCCCAGCAACCAGAACTTGAAGGACTATCTCAGCTGGAGGCAAGCAGATTGTAAGTGTTTCTAGAAAACAGAGATTAGTACAGCTCCCCTCTGACTAGAAATGCCTTTACTGCCAGTGTATTTGTATATATAGTTGTCAGTGAAAGAACAGCAGGTAGGGTGGTAGTTTTAAATAAATAAACAATATTAGAGTTGTTTTGGGCTTTGTATGGCTACAGAAATATTGGCTGAAATTCTGAGTCTTAAGCCACAACTACATTTATTGCCTCCTGCAGCTGAGTTCAGCAGAGGAAATATTATAACTATTAATAGAATTAATTTATTAATTTATTAATTTTTATGTTCAGAGTTGGTTTAGCCAAGGTAATCTTCTGTAATGAAGAGATGTGAATGTTTAAATTCATACCAGTTAGCAATCAAAAGTGTTGTATATTCTATGCTAGAACAGAGCATTGGGTTAACACTCTAGGCTTTTGTCAGTATGTAGCCCCTGTTGCTCAAATGAAGATAATTTACATTACAATAAACACCCTTCACCCTCTGCTCTTCCCTTTTCAGAGTTACAATGAATTCTATCTATTCTAGTCATTCTTCTGATATGCAGTACCTTCAAAATGGGTCACAAACTTTGTATCTTCGCTAGCCACTGATTACATTAATTCCCCATTATTCTTGGCTGTATCTTGGGTACATCTCTGGAAATAAAGCTGTTTTTTCTAAGTAGTCAGATGTGGCAAATAATCTCCCTCACGCTCTTCTGTATGTTTTCTGTAGGCCATATTAATAACCTTTATAATACAGTGTTTTGGATGCTGGTACAGCGAAGTGGTTTGACACCAGTGGAAGCACAGGACAGGCTCCGGGTAAGAGTCTCCTGAGGTCACGTTCTGTTCCTGCTGCAAATTAAATTATAAGATTTGCAAAGTGTCTTGCCTGCCCAGCAGCCTTGGCTGGCTTGTCTGTTCTTACTGTAATAATTTTGTGGGTGCAGATTCAACAACTTCTTGAATTGCACAGGTGTTAATATCATTAACAAGTAATATATTTTTGGTCAATTATTAACAGGATTTTAAGTTCTTAATTTGCAAGTTCAGAAATGTTAGAAGTGTCATGAAATGTCTAGTATCCAAATGCACCAGGGACAACTGCTGAATTCAGCTACTGTTGATTCCCAGCCCCTTTTGTTGTGTTTTCTCTCCTTGTGCAGACTTCAGCAAATTATTTCTGTTTTATCCTGGAGTTTGTTGACTTTCTTCTATTTTGTCTTGAAAATGTAATAAAAAACTTCTCAGTTTTAATACTTGTTTGGCAATTGGAATTAATTCCTCTGTTGAGAGAAGTAATTAAACCTTGTGACTTCAAGGTGAAAAACCTGCACAAATGCCAGTCTGTCAATATTCACCCATCTTCTACCCTAGAGATTCAGTTTGTTTGTTTATTATCTATAAGAGTATTTTTCTTTTTGTTTCCTCTCAGGGAACTTTGGCTGGAGATAAGAATGAAATCTTATTTTCTGAATTCAACATCAACTACAACAATGAACCTTTGATGTATAGAAAAGGAACTGTCTTAATATGGCAGAAGGTAAAAAAACTGTTGCCACTTGCTTCCTGCTCATGTTTTAAATAGTTACACTGTGGCAGACAGGTTACACTGCAAAATCACCAGATGTATCTCAAATGGTTGTCTGGGTATAAATACATTTTAAAACTAACCATATTTGCCATATAATGATGTGTAAGATGACTAATTGTTTTGGAGATGTCTTTGAGACATTTGTTTCTAGGAGCATAATATAAAAATTAGTCTGTGAAGTCTGGTTTAGATACAAATTATGACCAGCTAGATAAAACATGTATCAACAGATGACAATGTATATATCACTGGGGCCTGTGCCAGGCTCTTCCCAGAATTAAGTCCCAAGTATAACCATGGCAAAGGAATTACAACCTTTTGTTCGATAATGTAGCTCAGTTCATAGTATGCTTAGTCCTTTTCTGCTTTAAAGGTAACTTGGAAATGTTCATCATTCTAGGATGATCCAGAATTAGTGGAAGAAATTCCTGTCCTGTGTTTTTGTATGAGATGAAACCCCAGAAAATCATAAATGTTTATGGCCTTAGTGTCCTTCTGTGCCAGGAGACCTTATCTAGAAATGGTGTTTCATGTGATCAGGCCCCATCTGTGTGTACTAAGAGTTCTCCATAACTTGCTTAGCCTTTTGTCTTCTATACATAAAAAAAATACAATCCTCTTTGATTTAAATTTTGACTAACAATTTTTAGTTAATTTGAACTAATTAGAACAGATAAAGGCACTCACCTGGAAATACAGGCCACTTGTTCCTTAGACATATTTTTCCTTGGTGATTATAGACATTAGCAAGGTTTTGCTTTATATAGCTCACTATAGCTCCAAAGTACATATTGTGCTTCATTCAAGGATACTTGCAATCAGTAATGTGAATTTCTTCAGGCCATGTGATGATGATGGGCAGCTTCAACTGCTCACCTTTTAAGTCTTTGAATTGAGAACAGACTGTTTCAAAAGATGCTGTGTTCAGACTCTGGTATGATAAAGGGTTGATAGTTGGTTTTGTTGTGGCTTTGTTTCTTGTCCATTTGTGAATCCCCTCTGGAGTTTTACATGTCTGCTAATGTGTCAACTGTATTTTCAGGTTAATGAAATCATCACGAAGAAAATAAAACTGCCAAAGGAGGCAGAAGAAAAGGAAGTGGAAGTGACCCGGACTAAGACTAAAGTTGTTCCCCTGCACTGTGATATCATTGGGGACCAGTTCTGGGAGGAATATCCTGAGATCCTGGCTGAGGGTAGTTGATACCTCTGACAAGTACAACTGGTAGTTTACATTTTGCTCTGTTGGGTTGTTGGTCGCTGAGTAGTATGGATGGTGGCTGGCAGAGTTTAACCTGTAATCCTCTTCAGCAACTACTTGGTTTTATTACTGTTGTTGCCTAAAAAGAAGACACTGGTGTGTTGTCTGACATACGAGGATATGCCCATCTGGAAAGCTAAAATCATATTATATTTTGAATGTTAAGAACTCATGATAAATTAAGACTGTTCCTACCTTGTACATGTGTATCTGTAGAAAAAGTGTATAGAAATTTCCTGCATTTCTATACCATGTAAAGCGTGAGGTATTTTACTGAACAGTTGAACCATAAAAAAGATTGCATATTTGAGTAGAAAATTATTAATTCTATTTTTGCTTCAACTGAGTTGGACCAGAATACTCAATTGGCATAAAGTATTTCAATTCAAGGCCAGTGTGTTTGGTCAGATGAGTGACACACCATTCAACTGCCTCATGTCTCATTCTTACTGAAGGGAAATGGAGCAGCTCAGCAGTTTCCTGACAGATGTTAAAAAGTTTTGTGAAATGTACAGGATTTTTATACTTGTAAAAATTAAAAATAATACCTTCTCTGGTATGTTTTATCGTGTGGCCTTTCTCATTCCTGGGATTTTTACTAGTAAGTGGTGGAAGTTTCAAACTGAAGTTAATAAAGATACTGTACAGACTGGAATTCTCTTAGGACAGGGATAGACATCTTTTCTCACTTTCCATGGCCTGGGACATCACCTGTCTCCTACTGGGCAGGAGTGGCAGTAGCAACACAGGGAAACATTCCTGGTGCCTGCAAAGAGGGAGCCAACGTCAACTTGTACTTCTGTTTTCTGGTTTTCCTTGGAATGACACAGACAGCAGTGCTGACAATCCATGTTAGTTGGAGGGAAGGGAGGAGTGTGTATTGCCTGGTTTATGCACAGGTTTGTTCTGGTTTAACTATCAGTTAAGACCCTTTGTCAAAACAGTTAAATCATGCAACCTCTCAGAGCAGAAAAAATTCTGCTAATGGACAGGGGCTTGGAATTTGAAGGAAATAGCCTATTTCAGTGTAGAAGCACAGCTGTAATGATATAATAGATATTTATAAGGCTGTTACTACTTCTAACCATGCTGGTTTCAAAACCGTGGTGCTACAACAGTAACTGGACCAGTTGTTGCTAAGGTAGGGATAGTCAGCAGTTGGGCCTGGCCATAAAAATGGAAAGAAAGGATCAAATGTGACTAAGAAGGTCATTTAGTATAGAGTTCATTTCCCATGAATTTGCTTATCAATCTACTCTGTTTCCCCTTCCTGCAGGAAGAACTTGCACATTTAAGGCAATGTGCCTTTTGGTGGTGGTTTTTTTTAAAAAACATCAGCCAGGTACTGATGTAAACTGCTGCTTGAAGGTTCTTCCTGAAATTAAACAATGAGCCTGTGTGTTTATAGTACCACAGGGCTTCCCCTTCTGCTGCTCTGTGCTAATACTGAGCAGTTAAGAACATGCAATGAGAGAATCTATTTCCCTTTTAGTTTGTAGAACAGGCCACAAAATTCCTAGGAGAGGCTGTGAGTGACTGGGAGATAAAGATTGTGAATGAATCATTGCACCAGTCATGTACCACTAAGAACTTTTTATCTGTCTGCTGTTTTTTTTGTCTTGTAACACAAATGTAACTTGACTTTGAAATGCCGTATGTTACTGTCTGGTGCCTGACTTTGGACCTTACATACAAAGCAGCTGTTCCAGAACTGGTAACACTTTGGATTTACTCAGACTAAAGATGAAAAAAAGAATTTGGCAGCCATGATTCATGCTTGGAAAGTATGATGTGGGTTTTTTATCTTATATATTATGGCCACCTGATACATTGTCCAACGTATCTACGTATAGACCTTGTGTGTGTGTATAAAAAATGGGTCTGTATTAGGTCTTATCCTCAAACTGTTTTCTAATTAACTCATCCTCACAATAATATGGAATAAGTCACCAGTTGTCTGTACAACTATGGCCTTTAATTTGTATTAATATAAATTCTAGAGAAAGAAACTCTCTGTGGCATCCTCATGCATAAAGTCATTTATGTGACTTAATAGCTGTAGGGAAAATAAATATTGCCAAGGTTCAAGCAGCAGCCGGGTGTTGGTGGCACACAGAGATTGACCTGTGCCTGTTCTTCCTTGGATCACTGTAGCTTCAGAAGTCCTGTACTGTGACCCAGGGAAGAAAGAGGGGTTTTCTGTGAAGTTCAGAACAACCTGTGACTGATGTATTGCCGGAATAGGCGGTATTAAATGTTCGGGAACCCATTATGAAACAGTAATGGAGGTGGTGAATCATTACAGTAAAACCTCTCTGCAGCATTAACGGCGTTTCCTCGCTGTTCCTCAGGGAAGTGGTTCTGCGCTGTATATCCTTTTATGGGTTAAAATGCAAACTTTACTGCAACCATGTGTTGCCCAGGTGCCATTTCACTGCCTAGGGCAGGTGGGGTTTGGTGCCCAGTCGAGGGAGCACCCCCAGAACTGCCAAGGGGCTCTGGGGTGGGCTGCAGGGGAAAGGTTGAACCAGGGGGGTCTAAGTGATCACAGAATTATTAGGCTTGGAAGCAACCTCTGAAGATCATCCAGTCCAATCCCACTGCCAAGGCAGGATTATCTGGAACAGGTGACACAGGAATGAATGCATCTGGGTAGGTTTGGAATGTCTCCAAAGAGGGAGACTCCATGCCCTCCCTGGGCAGCTGTTCCAGTGCTCTGCCAGTCTCAACGTCAAGAAGTTCTTCCTCATATTGAGGTGAAACTTCTTGTGTTTGAGTTTATGGCCATTGCTCTTTGTGCTGTCACTGGGCAACACCAAGAAAGAGCTTGGCACCATTCCCTTGACATCCTGAGAGATCCCCCCCCTCAGTCTTCTCTAGGCTAAACAGGCCCAGCTCCAGCAGTTTCTTCTCATCAGAGAGATGCTCCAGACCCCTCAGCATCTTCGTGGCTTCTGCTGGACCCTCTCCAGTAGCTCCTTGTCTTTCTTGAAAGAAACCAATCCCCAGAACTGCTCCTCCCCTGGGCCCGCCTCCCGTTTTGAGTCAGCGGTCCTTTAGGGTGATCGCTCGGTAGTCTTCCTCACGCTGCCCTTTTTTTTTGAATTCTTACTTTTGGCACATCATCAAGCCCTCTAGAACCAGCGGCCATGCCCCTTTGAAACAGCGTGCGACCACGAGGACAGTTTTGACCAGTTTGCTATCTTCGTTTTCCTTTTACCAGTTCCGCTTCCCAGAAGAAAGATACCCCTCAATCTTTCGAGAAGCTCCTGTCTGTCGAGAACCCCCGACCTTTTACGCAGCATAAGCTACCCTAAGAAGCTCCACAGCCTAAGCTGAGCGGTTCAGAACGGCTGCAGCGCTGGCACGAAGGACGCCGCAGGGATCCGGCACCTGTGGAACCTCCCGAGCTCCCACAGCTCCTTCAGCCGCCCGCGCCTCCCCCGGCGGGGCCGCTCCGCCCTCAGGGCCTTGCGCGGCAGCGGCCCCTGGCGGCGGCCGCGGGCGGTGCGGCCCCCGCAGCCCGGCCATGGAGGAGGACGAGGCGGGCGCGGAGCCGCGGGGCCTCTCCGGGCGCCGCCGCTCGCCGAGCCCCGGCCGCCTGGACGTGAGCTCCAGCCGCTTCGACCCGCTGCTGGCGCTCTACTCGCCGCGCACGCCGCTGCCCTTCCCCGCCGCGCCCTGCTTCAACAACCTCGCCGCGTACGAGAGCTTCCAGCGCGGCCTGCGCCGCCCGCGCGGCCGCCGCGCCGCCCCCGCCCGCCGCGCCGCGCCCGCCGCCCGCGGGGGCCGCCGGGGCCCGCCCGACCCCGACCCCGAGCGCATCCAGCGGCTCCGCAGCCTCATGGTGAACGTGGACCCCGAGCGGGACGCGGCCGAGCGGGCAGCGGCGGCGCGGCGGCGGCAGAGGGTGCCCCGCAATGTCCTCACCAGGATGCCCCGTAAGGGAGCGCGGCCCCCGGCGGGGGCTGAGCGGGGCCGGGGCGGGCGCTGGAGCCGGGGCTGGGTGCGGTGGGAGGGAGCGGCACGGTGGGGTCCGGGGGGGATGGCGAGGGGGCTGAGGTGGGTCGGGGGATGCGGCTGTGCCCGGAGTGCAGTTGGGATGGAGTTTTGGGGAGTTTGGAGGTGAGAAGAGAGCGGTGGCTGGAGGAGGCGGTTGGGTGATGAAGGGAAGCGGGGGGATGATGGCGTTCGGTCGGAAATGGTACTTGGGTGGTGAGACACCGGCACCGGTTGCCCAGGGAAGTTGTGGCTGTCCCATCCCTGGAGGCGTTCAAGGCCAGGCTGGAATGGGGCTCTGAGCAACCTGGTCTAGTGGAAGTTGTCCCTGCCCACAGCAGAGAAGTTGGAACGAGATGATGTTCAAGGTTCCTTTCCAACCCAGACCACTCTGTGATTCTATGAAATGGTGTGCAGGAATGAGGAACAGCATTTCACAGAGCTGCTCACGCAGAGATGTCACTGACTTTGTTATGGTCATTTCCTGTCTGTGTGGTGATGTCTGTTACTTGGTTAGTGGCAAACATTTGGTTTTAAGGGGAAAAGGGATGAGAAACTGCTGGACTTTCAGAAGTACTGTTTTAGACTGGGAATCAGATTTGAGTGTGTGCAGCTCGTAGTTAAATCATAA
This sequence comes from Myiozetetes cayanensis, assembly GCF_022539395.1. Lineage (NCBI taxonomy): Eukaryota > Metazoa > Chordata > Aves > Passeriformes > Tyrannidae > Myiozetetes > Myiozetetes cayanensis. Next base: position 8,780,792 of record NW_026087378.1, on the reverse strand, counting down.
CCACAGGGTGAGTCTGTAACACACTGCTGTTACTTGGTTACTAACCAAACATCCTGTGGGCATAAATACAGCACTGGCATTTCTGTTAACATGATGGCAGAACAGCGGATTGAGGTGGGAGGCAGCTCTGATGTTGCTAAATTCATTGGTTGTGATCATGATACAAGTTTCTTGGTATAAATTTATGTGTGCAGTCGTGGTAATACCCCCTAAACATTAGAGGTTTCACTTCTGCACCTGCATCAAGGATCAAATGGCATTGCTGTAAAATGAGATACAACTTTAGTGCTCTTAATTAAAAATACTGGGGTTTTTTTTGCATCAGTATCTCTTCACCACCATCATTTTAATGTTGTTTATATAAAACGACAAAGCCCAAAATGTTCAATTCTACCCAAAGCAGAACTTTTTTCTTGCTTAGACACCAAAACATAATGTATGCATTGCTATATATTATTAATCCTGGTATTTAACAGCATCAGGATGATGCACAGGCAGATTTAGCTGCATGCAGAGCCTGGTCATTACAGCCCCTGGTGCTTGCAGAAGAGGTGTGTTCCAAAAATAAATTCCTTGTGTTGGAAGGAAAATCATGCATTGCATATTTTTTTCTGAGATGTCAGGTTGTTTAGAGGTTTTTGGATGATGTGTTCTGCCCTTTTGATCAGGTGAAGCTGGAGGTTTGGCATAGATAAGCCAGAACCTTACACAGCAAGGAAAAGTGGCCAGTCTAGATTTGGTAGAGCTGTTTTGCAGGGTGCTGACAGGAAAAGGCATAGTTGGAAATAAGGATTGCATTTGGATTTTTATAAAAAGGTGCAGATAAAATTTTATGTTTAAAGGGAATATTGAAATTAAAAATGAAAAATTTTTTTAAAATGCTAGATTTTAAATCACTGCAAATTCTCAGGATTGGTTTGAAAAAGTGCTGTTAACTGATTAAAAGCATCAATCTGATGTCGTGGTGGTGTCATCTGTGGTTCCCAGGGTGGGTCTGTGAATTCAGAACATAAGTTTGTCATCAGTTCAGCTGAAGGAGGCACAGAGACTCACAGAAAGACCCTCTTAAACAAAGCTGGGAGGTGCTGAGATAGCTTGGGCTCTGTGTGAAACCAATTTCCTCCAGTTATCCTGCAGGAGGGGGCTGGCAAGAGGACAGTGGATCTCAGAAAATAAACGTGATTAGGTTAATTCAGAAGAAACTGCTTTAGATTTCCCTGCTGTGGCTGCGAATTACCCTGCAGCCCAATCCTGCAGCTCAGCTGTCATACAGTAACTTTACACTCACAGGAAGCATTTTCCACTGTGCAAATCAAACCTTGAATACATAGTCCCTAAAGCACAAGGTGAGAGATCATCTCTGACTCACATATTTTATTAATGTGAAGAACTGTGTGAGATTTTAGACCGAGTCTTTTCCCTGACTCTCAGCAGGAGTTGTACAGCAGTCCTGGGGCTGTGTTTGCACAGGCAGATGGGTACCTGTGATTTATCACTGTAATAGCTTCACTGTGGCGTGGGTGGAAGTTGTAAATAAGATTTACCCTCTAGATAACCTAATATTGCAAAGATTTCTAGTGTTCAGATGAGGCTTGTGTGTGCCAGGTAAGGCATGTGTTGCACTGAATTCCTTCAGTTTTGGCCTGCTAAAAGCATTATTGCCCTGTGGTTTAGCGTGGTTTCATTGCTGTCTGCTGCTTAGAGTCATTGTATTCCTCTGCCAAAGATTTGTATGTCTTTGAAGGATGTTCAGTTGGCTGCTGAAATTTGAAGTGAAACAACACATTTTCGTCAATTTAAAGTGGTCTGGTTTAGGTTGTTGAAGGATTTTGAGTCATTGCTTCAGAAATCTCCTCATAAAGGAAATGAACACATCTGATACAATACTTTATTCACAGATCATAATTAATCCAGGGTAGCCTTAACAAGGTATTTTCTGGGAAACTAACTCTGCCCCCATGAGCTTTCTGTTCCCTCTGAACCACTTTTATTTGCGATTAACATTATTTAGCATGACTTTGAAACGTAGCAAAAAGATTTTCAGCAAGGGCTGATTTGGCTGTGGATTATGTAAAGCAAAACCTTCATGTTTTATGAACCCCACCATAAGAAGAGTTTTGGTGGTCTGGTAATTGCAAGGGCAGTGTGTTACAGCGCTCTGGGGCTTCTCATTCCTTCTACTGTGAAGACAAGTGTTGTGCCAAGATGGGCCATAGTTGTACATAGAGTAGATTTCTACTTTATTTCTCTCTCTCTCTCTCTCATTACAAGATAATGTAGGGATAGAACAAGGAGGCATGTCATAAAACTGAAAGAAGGTATGTTTAGATTGGATGTTAGTAAGAAATTCTTCCCTGTGACAGTGGTGAGGCCCTGGCACAGGTTGCCCAGAGAAGCTGTGATTGCCCCATCCCTGGGAGTGTCCAAGGCCGGGTTGGATGGAGCTCTGAGCAACCTGGGATAGTGGAAGGTGTCCCTGCCCACAGCAGAAGGGTTGAAACTGGATGATCTCTAAGGTCCCTTCCAACTCAAACCATTCCATGATACTATGCTATGATTCTTTATATTTTGGTGAAGACTGGTGATGTTCTCTTTCTGTTTTAGTCCACGAAGGCAGCCCGCTGGGGGAACTTCATCGCTGTGTCCGAGATGGTGTTAAAATTAACGTTCATATCCGCACTTTCAAAGGGCTTCGTGGAGTCTGCACGGGGTTTCTGGTTGCATTTGACAAATTCTGGAATATGGTAATTATTGTTCCAGCTCTTGATTTATAACTGTTATATAGAAAACTTGAAATTTGCAGCAGGTTTAAGCAGACGACATTTGGAGAGGATTAATGTGGTGTTGTGGTGCACAGACCAATTTGCTCTGGCACCAAGTGCTGGGTTTCAGGTGTAAGTGGTCCTTGGTGTCGGGCTGGTCTGTCTGGGAGGTGCCCAACCATTTTAGAGAGGGTTTAGATGAGAGAGAAGCTTTGAAGAGTTCCCAGCAGAAGGAGTATCAGAAGCTTCCAAAGGTTTCTCTGCAAAACCCAATCTTTTTATAGTGATTGTTGCTTCATTGTTTTCTTTCACTAAAATCACTGGGCTGTCAGTGACAAAAGCTTTTCCCTGTGCTCTACCCCATGAACATGTTAGAGACAGTGGATGGAAAAGCAGCAATTAAATATTTGTGAGCCTGGAGCTGCGAAAAGTTTGGAAATGGGGAGGTGGGAAGGGTTTTGCAGGTAAGACTCACAAAGGTTTTGCAAGTAAGGCAGAATGGATGCAACGCTTTGCTGCTGCTTTTTTACCTCAGTGCAATTTAGATGATTAACAAACCAGCTCCAAAGCACAGCTTGTTCTTTGGAGAGATGGATTTTCTCTCAGAAGAACGTAATTTCATTATGCTTTGACACAGAGCTGGTCCAAAGCTGCTTTATGTCTTATTTTAATTTTGACCTTTCCATTTCTTTTCTTCCAGGCCCTGACAGACGTGGATGAGACTTACAGGAAACCAGTAATGGGCAAAGCTTTCTATGCAGAACCTCAGCTCACACTGACCCGAGTAGGTGACCATCTCCAGTTTTCTTTTTTTATTTAGTATCTCCTTTTTCAAAGTAGTAAAAGGGGAGCACTGATTGGAAAACTGTATTTACATTTGAAGTATTTTACCTCCTTTTATTACGGATGACTCTAAAATGACTTGAATTGAGGGAAAAAAATACCCGAAATGTTTTCTGACCTTTTAGAAAGTGCTTTGGCCGTAGTTCAGTGTTACTAAAGTTCCACTTTAGGGTCCCTGTTATTCAGAACACAGTTGCTGCCACTGCTTAGTGCAATATGCTGAGCTTCTAGAAGCTCACTCTCTGATTTTTGATTTATTTGTTCTTTGTGTTTTTTTGCACCTGTGACTGATCAGGTCCATGTTTGTCCTGCCAGGGAATGTGGCAGAGCACTCCTCTGGTACAGCTGTTCATGGAGCCACAGTCTGTGTCTGCAGCCAGTGAAACAACACGGCTGTTTGGTCACTTGAGCTTCTAGCCTGGGTACTGTGGAGCCCAAGATTCTTGCTCCAGAACAAGGCACTCTCTAGAATCCAGCTGCAAATAGAGTTGTTTACCAAGCTGAGAACTGAAGAGATGATAAATGAACTTCTGAACAATGAAGGGAAAAAAAAAGTGACAGAGCTGTGCCCGTTGTATGGCAACAGCTCCGGGCCTTTTTGAACATCAGAGAAGCATCACAAAAACATTTAAACAGTTTCATTGTGAGGAGTTTGCTTTCAAATTCCTGCCATTTAAATCCGTTTTCTGATAGATCCCACCCTTCCTTTTTTAAAGATTAGTTAAAAATAATCAAGTTGTCATTGTTATTTAGCCCACTCTCACAGGGATTGGCTTTCCATCCTGTTGCTGGGACGAGATGGGCTAACCAAAAATCCTTCTTGTTTGTCAGTGTTTCATAAAAGCTTGCCTGCTGCCAGAGTAAAAGCAGTTTCTTTTTCCCAGTTTCAGCACCATGTATTCTTAGATTAATGAGTTCATGCAGTGCTTTGGATCTGCTGCTGTAGCTTTGATTTTTTTTTCTGTTGTTTGTGATCTGCTCACCTCCCAAAATACCCACACGTCAACTTTTAGTTTGTTTTGGGGAACACGAAAGGTCCCTCATTTTTTCAGTGTGCACCCTTTGCTAATGGAGACCCCTTATCTTAGGCATTCATGACACAAGGATGTCTCTAACACTGACAGCATTGCAAGAGCACTGGGAAAAAGAGCTGATGGAGCAACTTAATGTCTCTCTGTTGCTCCTGACCAAAGTTAAATGCTACCACACAGCAGTGTTGCTCACCAAATTAAATTCCTTGGTGCTCACATAAAGACACTCATGACTGTGCAAGAGATCCATTCACCTTGTGCCACTGTTTGACTTTGGTAAGAAAACATTATCTTTATGCTGGAGAAGATTCTTTAGTGATTGTGTCTTGTGAGCTCTGATTTGGGATCATACACCCAAACACCACGTGTGGAACAAGCAGCCTGTCTTATCAATGTGGTCATAGACACAAATGTCCTTTTACAGCTGTTTGACAGACTCAAACTTCAGGAGTCCTCGGGGAAGAAGGGAGCTGACTCAAAGACTGTCTCAGAGGAGCTGGCCCTGACAAGTGACTCTCAGACCCTGGGATCAAAAGCTGGATCAGGAGAAGGGAGAGCAGAAGAGGAGCACGAGAGGCAGAAACACTCGGGCAGAGCTGGAGAGAAGAAGCCTCCAGGTGACAGTTTGGTTGCCAGAGGTGAAGCTGATGTGGGCAGCAGGACTGCCCACACAGAGGGTGCCAGTGCTGGTGGCAGCCGTGCACGAAGCCAGTCACGGAGGAAGAGGCGGCCCAAAGTGGATTATCAGCAGGTGTTCACACGCCACATAAACCAGATTTTTATTCGAGGAGAGAATGTCTTGCTTGTCCATTTAGCACATTGACTTGGCTGAGCTTTGGTCAGTGTATTTATTTGATAGCATGACTTGCTGCTGCAGCTCCCATTGCTGTTTAAAGTTGTCATTGAGTTTGATGGTACCGTGGCTGGTTTCCCATTGCCATAACAAGGTAGGGGAAGTAGTTGTAAGTAGAGAATCCTGAGCTTGATGCCAGAGCAGCTTCCTTAGATCACTGTTGGGGGTTTCAGGACAAGGTCAGCAATGGAGTTGTTTCTGTGATTTGAGGGAGGTAAGCACAGATCCCACTGCTCCTTAAAAAGAAGCTAAATGGAGAGGGTTGGAAGAGAATTTTGGTTAGTCTGTTATAGGAGCTACTTGTGGCACATGTTTAAGGAGCTTAATATCTCCACCTGCAATGAATCAGAAGTGCTCTTTTGCATGTTCTGAGTAAGCTCAAGAGGAGATTGCTGATGAAACCAACAAGTTTATCTGGTGCTGTTACATGGATGTCCTCCTTCCCAGACATAATTCTGTCAATCATTTTGAAATAGTTTGTAAAAAGGTGGAGTGACATACTACTGATGGCTATGACCCTGTGTGATGGAAAACCTCTTAACTGAAAACTGCTCTTCTAATGTGAGTGATGGCAGGACTGTAATTTGTTTTCCATATCAAAGCTTGGGCTTCTCTTTGTAGTGCTGTGCTTTGGCCCTGTGTCACCAGCAAGCAGGTGATGTAGCTGATCCAGGGGCCTCCATATTTGGGGTTTATCTGTGAATGCTGTGGATGCAGATGGATAATTGTACTGTTACATTTCACCCATGAACTACTTAGTGTCATAGTGAAGCTGGCAAAGGTGTAGGGTTTTTCTCGGATGTGTTTGTGCTGAGCACACTTGTACTGTATCTAAGAGCCTTTCAAGCTCTCTATTGAAACTAGAGGTGCTGTGTCTCCAGCAGTTCCCATGGAGCAGAAATCTTATGGGTCTTTCCTATCCATGTGAATGATGCATCATCTAATTCCAGTTGAACTGAGCTTCAGAGGTGTGCCTGAAAATGTTTTGAAGTATAACAGTCAAACTCAACACATCAGTGTTTTATTTTAACAAGACTATTAAACTATTGTACATCAGGCCAGGGTTCTGCAGGTACAAACTGATTTCCAGGAGAGTCACGTGGAGAAGTTTCAGGGTAAATGAAGCTGTTACGTTATCTAGTCTGTTCCCTTCATTGTCCAAGGACACTAGAATTCATGCTGCTATTCCTGTATTCATCTCAACTGCCTCATGCTTTGCAGCAGCTCCGTGTGTTTAAGGTGAAGTTGGAAAATTGCTTTATATCAGGTCTTGTATTGCTTATAGGGGCCATAAGTTCTCAAACTGAGTGACTGTTCTGTGGGTGACGTAGATGTCTGTTGGTGCAAATGCAGCATTCTGCTTGCTTGTCATTAGGGAGATGTCTGGTGTTTGGGTGAATCACAGAAATCATTTAGCAGGAGTTTCTGGACACACAAAGCAGCTGTTTTTGCCTCTGGGGGAGCCAGAAATTCTGTCAACATTTCACGTGATGGGGGGTTTGGACAGCTGATGAGCTGAGCCACTGAGCTGCAAACCCAAGTTCAGCCTGGGACAGAAGTGCCTCAAAATAAAAAAGTATGTTGAGGCAAAACAGTTTCATCAAGAGCAAAAAAGAAAAAAAAAAAGTGAAATACTATCTACAGCTTCTTATTATACATTACTTTATTGGAATCCCTTCTCACTATGAACTGAGACCAAGAACTGAAAAGATTCTTCTCTCGGAGGTTCTTCTTTCCCCTCCCTCTGTAGTGTTCTTCTTTGTGTTCATGTGCTCTGCAGTTTTTCCCTTTTTTGATTCCCCCCTCTCCTGTTGGTACTTTGACTCCTCAGGCTGTTCTAAACTCTGGTTTATGAAGACTGTTCTTGTGTTCATCCCTAGTTGTTCTGGCTTTCTGAACCTTTCTTGGTTGGCTTTCTGTGTGGTTCCCAACTAATCAGAACCCTCACAATTTACTGGAAACATGAGAAGCTAGAAACAAGGTGCTTATTTCTGCTCCTGACTTCCCAGCAGCTTTTATTGCGAGTGAATATTTTCTTCATTCTGTTTTTGGGTGTGGGTTTATTTTCCCCTCTGTTTTCTGACAGCTTTGTTTTTATTTCAGCTGCTTAGGATGACTCCTCTCAGCCTTTTCCATTCATGCCAAGGGCTACTGGTTTTGACCTCTCCTCTTTCCTTCATATTTGCCCAAAGGATGTCATATTACCCTCAGGCCTGTGTACTCTGACACCTAATTGAATTCTTGCTTTTCTTTACCTCATGAATTCTGTTTGTCTGCTTTGTATTGCCTTGAGCATTAAACAAGATACAGCTGCCATGAATGTTCTTGTGGTTGTCCTGCCCTGCTTCCTTGTTGATTGACACTTCCCCAAGTTCTCAGTTGCTACTGGAAGTCTCAGCATTCTCCTTTAATCAGAAGTTTTTCTCTGAAACCTTGCAGGTATTTGTTGCTTTACATCTACAAGTTTCTTTGTTTACATTTTATGAAAAGTACTGGTGCTTAGACTTGCATTTGTGCCTTGATTTTTGTATCATCCCTGACCTGTTCTTCCAGAGTCACCACCTTGGTCAGCAAACCTGGTTAAAAACTATACTTTGTCTACTTTTTTTGTGCTACCTCATTATTAAAATGTTCCTTCTCTTATCTGTGAAGTTGGTTACAATTCTCTCTTCCAATTTAGATTTAATGGCTTATTTGTTGGTTCTTCATTTGTTTCCTACTTTCCTGTCCACCTTTCTCCTTATTTCCAAGCTGCTTCCTAAATACAGATGCCTCTTCTACAACTCCAGATCTTCCAAAATGTCTTCCTTTTCCCACTTTTTCTGTCATTAAAGCGCATTATTAAAATGCTGTTTTACAGATTTTGTCTCTTTCAAACATCATGATTGTGATTAAGCAAGTGATCCTGTATGTGTGTTGTCACTTGCATGTTTAATACTTCAGATAATGTTGCTCTTTAAATAAAATTGAATGTCATGTTCTGAAATGATTTTTTCTACCTCACCTGAGTATTCACATAAATCTGTTTATTAAAAAAAAAACAAACCCTTGGAAACATGTGAGCTTTGGGGATTTTTTGTTGTTTCTGGGTTTTTCTTTCCATATTTTTCCTTTTCCAAACTCAGCATCAAATTTTTGTTCAAAAAGCTGTCTGCTCCCAGCCCTCCCTCTCCTGGTTGCAGTGTCACAGAGATGCTGTGAGCAAAGACACACCAAAGGAGTAGGAGCAGGAGGCAGTCCTGGGAGGAGAGTGAAAAAGCCTTGGGCAGGTATGAGGAACCTCTGAAAAGGATCCACCAGTTAGTTCTCTGTCCCGTATTTCTAGGACTTTGCTCATCCTGGTGCTCAGTGGTAGTTCCTAAAGTGTGTTTGTGGTGAGGTACTGAATTATAGGGAACAGTTTTCTGAACTGACTTTGAAGGAGTGCTGGGATAATTTGATAAATTTTTAGGATGATCTCTGAAACAGCAGACAAATACAAAACTTGTGAAATGTTGCGCTACCAGGTGCAGAAATGATGTAATGCCATAGTCTTGGAACGTGATGTCCCACAGATATCTCTTGGTGTCATTGTGTATCTTTCCATTCCCAACACAGTCCAGCAGGGAGCCAAGTCTCACTTTTAACAGTGCCAGTTTTATTTGTATAGTGAAATGGTTTTGCCCAGTTTTTACTGAACACTTCTTAAACAGGGCTGTGGTAGTAGAAGAGGTAAAAGGCAAGGGAAAAAAGGAGCTTTTAAGAAAGTGTGGTTTTAGTTCCTTCTCTCAACTGACTTGTCCAGCTTGTTAATTGCCTGGAAGTTTTTTTCCTGATCTAGAGAGGTACTTAGCATGTCCTCCCCAGTGATTAATGAATTAATCAGTGAGTGCTGTTTTCCATCTGCTTCTTGTCCTTCAGTTTTTGGATTTGTGGTTTCTTTTGCAGCTTTCCCTCAGCAGGGCAAGGTCTCGGCAGGAATAAACCTGACTGCCTGCTGATTTCCCCCTCCCTAAGGAATGTTAGCCCACCTAGTGTTGAATCCAGATAGCCTTTCCCTATTCTTGATTTTCATAGTGTTCTCTTCACACTTTTGGAATTATTTGGTCAGAAGAATTATTTACTTTGGGTAATACTTCCAATAATTTGGAAGTATACTGAAAAATTTTTGAAAAATAATTTTGTTACTTATTTTCCTTCCCACAGTGCTAGGTTTTCTTTGTTTGCTGTTGCAGCCACCCACTTGCACCTGTGAATCACTGTGGGTGAAGAGGTGTCCAGGAAAAGAGAGGCAGAGTAAAAAAGGTGTCTAATTCTTATTGAATGTGACGTTCTGTCCAACATGCTGCCCACACTCACCCTTTCTGTTTCTGACTGGCACTGACCTAAAGGACACAGTGGAAACTGATTTCATCCAGGATCTTGAAGGAAAATGGAGAGGCAGCAAGGACATCAAACTGGAAGCACTGAGTTTATCTCTAGGTGAACTTCCCATCTCTGATCAAACAAATCAGAGTTATAACTACCAAATTACACTGCAAGCTCTGCCACTGGATAAAACTGAAAAGGCACAGTATTGCACCTTTTCAGGGGTGATGCAGTGATTCCCTCAGCCAGGCAAGCTCTTCCCTGAGAAGCTGCTGAGGTGTATGCCAGTGTCTGCCTCAGAGCATAACTCCAAAATACTGCCAATTAATATGAAGATTTTTGTCTCCTGCCTGCACTGCCAAGTGTAAAACATAAATGCTGAGGTCTGCATCATCTGCAGCCCAGAACTATTTCAGTTCATGCTTTTGCTTCTTGACATTGGCTTAAAAATTTGAGGTCTGTACTATAGCAATCCTAAGACAGTCTTTGTTAGAACATTATGAAAAGCTATTTCTAGAAATAGTGTTGGAAAACTAAAGTATTACAGAATTTGTGGAATTCTTACTGTAATTCAGATATTGCAAACCAGGAAAGGCTGAGAGAACTGAGATTCTCTCAGCTGAGAGAATTAGGGGTGACCTAATTGCAGCCTTCCAGCACCTGAAGGGAGCCTACAAGAAGGATGGAGAGAGACTGTTTACAAGAGTATGTAGTGATAGAACAAGGGGGAATACCTTCAAATTGACAGACAGTAGGGTTAGATTACATATTAGGAAGAAATTCTTTACTGTGAGGGCAGTGAGACACTGGCACAGGTTGCCCAGAGCAGCTGTGGATGCCCCATCCCTGGAAGTGTCCAAGGCCAGGTTGGATGGAGCAATGTGGGATAGTGGAAGGTGTCCCTGCCCATGGCAAGATGGAATGAGATGTTCGTTTAGGTCCCTTCCAACCCAAACCATTCTGTCATTCTGTGAAATATGGAGAAAACTGTTACTGTATAACAGCATCATTTGCTGGCATCTTTTTTACTTCTTAGTAGCAGAAAAAAACAAACCCTTTGGGAAAGGGCAGTCCGATGGTCCTCCTCTGGATGGGCACTGCAGGATTGGTGCACTTGATGGAGACTTTTCTTGATGGAAAAAAAAAGGTGTGTAATTTCCTGTCAGTACATTATCCCAACTATAGCCTTTCATGGCAGGCTGAAAGTGAGAAAGCAGGTAAAGAAAGAGGAGTGAAGAGGAATTACTCAGTTGGTGATAACTCCTGACATGGGAAGTAGCTTTCTAGCTGGTGGACTCGGGCACAGTCAGGCCAGCACTGGGCAGTTGTGCTCTGTAGAGGAAAGGAGGATGCAGAGACAGCCCTTGAGTGCAGCATCCCTTGTGCTGTGAGCCTTTCACAGCACAGGAACTGCCCCTGGAGTATCTGCCAGGCTCCATCGCTAAAAACTGGCACGTTTGATCCTACCTTTAAAATTTTGCACAGGAAACCCAGAGGGAGAAAAAACAAGTAAGCAAATTTGTCCTGTCGAGGCAGGGATGGAGGAGACTTGGTTGTCCTTGTTGGCCTCCCAGGGGTGCAGGAGAAAGGACAACTTTATGGAGAAATAGCAGAGATGTTTGTCTGGTGATGTTTACAAGTCCTTTTAGATGTCACTAAGTGCTCTTGCTCTTAGCTGTTGGCAGGGAAGGCCTGTCAGGGAAGGAAAATGCCTTCTGATGTTCCTGGATAACTATCTTATTAGCTTCTGGCTTCGTAGCATACACTTGGATGACTTTGTTGAAAAAAAGTAGTGCACCTGAGACTTTCAGTCAGTCTTGTATTCGTTTAGAATGAAGAATAGTTTGATCGGTTTGTGTGAAAACATATCCATCCTGTTTTCCTCTCAAAAGATCAGTGCTCTCCCTCAGGAAAGAAATGAAAGCTGCTCCTGTAGCGATTGCTTCTGATTTTCACCACTTCAGAGCAAAGTGCAGCTGTGTCATGGTGTCTTCAGTGAGACACATCACTCTGAGAGGAGGAAATGAGAAGCGTTTGGTTTCCCTGAACCTAAACTGGGCATTAGGAGGGGAGCAGATACACTGACCTCTTTTCAAATAGTGCACACATCCACTGTAGTTTCACAGATTGAGGACTTGTTGACCAATCAGTCATCTATAGAACTTCCTCAAGGAACCACAGAGGAGCAGCATGACCTGCCAGACTGACATGGGATTGGGAGTCAGATGCTGACAAATTCTTAGCTCTCTACTCCTCACTGTGGCCTTGGCAAGTCACCTCCCTCCTCCTCCCTGACGCTCCACAGCTGCAGCACATCCAAGAGCAATCCTTGCCTGTGTGGCAAGGATCTGGGGAGGTGGTAAGTGCTAAGTATTGTTACTAAAACTATCCCTGTCAGGCAATGCAGGTACACCCACCATCTGCCCTCTCCAGGCACGTGACTGTTAGACTCACACCTCGGCACACGGAAACCGTGCGGGGTATCAGGTACAACGATGCACTTCAGTCTTGAAATTACTGACGTCTTCAAGGACTTCAGTATCTTGTTTCACAGCTGCAGTTCCATGTTTGGGTCAGGTGGTGATAAATGAGGGTGTAACTCGTTTGTAATTCCTTCTCTCTCTTCCTAAATATTTTGTTTCTTAGGAAGCTGATGCTGCTATGAACATACTGAATAATACCGACTTTGCAATATTCTGCTTTCCAGATGTAAATGTTTATATTTAAAATTGCTAAGACTGCAATGCAATAAATATATCCGTGTAACAGTTTGCCTCAAAGCATGAGTTGTTTTTGTTTTTTGTGTTCTGCCAATACACTTGTGCCAGTGATGCAGCTCCTACTGTGGTGGTGGGGACCACCAGGATGTGGAGACCACCAGGTTTGGATACAACATCACTACCTAGTCACATGGTTTGTGAACAAACCCCTCGTGTGTGTTAAGAAGGGTTTTAATCTACAACATAAGAATATCACTATACCTGTCTTTTAGAGGTGCAGAAGGGAAGTGAACTTCATGTTGAAGAATGTAACAACCATTGGCCTGACCACTCAAAGATCTGTTTCCTCAGGATGTGGTCTTCCACCAGACCACCAGGAGATGGTTTTTCAGGAATTGAGGGTGTCCAGAGCCAGCATCCAAGCATCTGCTCTGGTATGTGCATAGCCAGTGGGGAATCTGTCTTGCAGGAACCTTTCTATTCCCCAGGTAAGCGATGCTGATTTATTTGGATTGGAGATGTTTTCTTAGGAAGAAACTCTTCCCTGTGAGGGTGGGGAGGCCCTGGCACAGGTTGCCCAGAGAAGCTGTGGCTGCCCCATCCCTGGAAGTGTCCAAGGCCAGGTTGGACAGGGCTTGGAGCAACCTGGTCTAGTGGAAGGTGTCCCTGCCCATGGCAGGTGGTTGGAATGAGATGATTTTAGCTCCCTTCCAGCCCAGACTGTTCTAGGATTCCATGTTAACTGTATGGTTGTGGCACTGGAGATATGGAGATATGGAGATAGTAACATACCCATGGTCTGGAATTCTGGTGTTTGCTAAAAGGGGTAGTTCCCATTGCAATGGGAACTGTTTAAAGAAGAAAATCTGCAGTTTAAAGCCAGGAGTGGCAATACGAGGATGTATGTAATGAGCAGGATCTGACAGAATTCACAGAAGAGGTCTGCAACCCACTGACTTTGATTTGCATTTTAAAGTGTTGTTTTACACTGGGAGTCTGCCCTGTCTTCCGTGTGTTGGGTGTTTCCCTGATTTCTTACAAGGTGATTTACAGCCAGTATGGCAGTAGAGTCGTGGTCTTTTAGAGTCGAGCTGTAAAGGAATCATTCTGGGATACTCCTGTTTGTGCAGATCCTTTTAAAGGGTGGCTTGGGAGGGTGAATAGTTTTGTATAAAAATTCTCTCTGCCCATTGCCCAGAGGGTCAAAGGAAAAGGAGAACCCAACCAGAGTGCTCCCTCTGGGGAATCCCATCCGATTGGGAGATGGATGGGCACAAGGGTAAGGGGTGCTCCCACTCGGTGCGGGGACCCAGCTCCAGGGAACCCCATCCCAGCTGGAAGGATTCCACTGGGAATCTCCGGCCAGAGCCTCTCCCCAGGTCCGGGCGGCGCAGCCATGGAAGCGCCAGGCGGGCTCCTAAACAGCAGGAATCCGCTGATGCTCCCGTCGGGAAAAAGGTGAGATTCGGGCACACCGGAGGTACCCCCGGCCGCGCCATTCCCGGGCTGACATTCCCGGATTCCCGCCCCGGGCCGCCAGGGGGCAGCAGCGCGCAGGGAAACCCCGCGGCGGCGGCTTCGGGATCCCGGGAAAGAGGGGGGAAAACAGCGGGACATCCCAAACGCTGCGCCCTGGGAACCGCTCCTGCGGCCGCCGGGGTGGGACACGGGCGATGTGTCCGTGTGTGCCCGCTCCCCACCGCCCGGCTGCTTCACGGGGCGCAGGTCAGGCTCCCAGTGCCTGATCCCGTCATCGTGTGAGCAGTGATGTGTTCGCAGAGCATCGCCTCCCTCCTGAATGGCCAGATCAAGTTTCCCCTCCTCTCAAAACAGCTGTCCTGGAGCGGTGGCACGGCTGGAGTCACTGGGGCAGAGCCCTCACACAATCACAGAGTCATTGAGGTTGGAAAAGACCTCCAAGATCATCGAGTTCAATCTTCGACTGATCCCCCCACCGTGTCACCCAGACCAGAGCACTGAGTGCCACTTCCAGTCGTTCCTTGAACACCTCCAAGGATGGTGACTCCACCACATCCCTGGGCAGCCCTCACCTCCAGGCCAGGTCTGACAACAGGGATGGTGGCAGAATGCGCCAAAAAATTAGTCCCCCATGTATTGGCTCAGGGGTGTCTCTGCAAGCTGAGTTCTGGGTTTGCACCAGAGCCTGCAAAGGGAACCCTGGGGTAGGCAAAACATCACTGAATTTGTCACAAGGAACATGCAGACACAAATCTGAAGAACTCTGTGGGAGGCAGTGCTTGGTGGAGGGAGCCATGGCTGGGCCAGGCTCCCTGTGGGAAGCTCCTATGGGTGGTTTTGGGTGTAAGAGGAGTCCTGTAGCTGTCCAGCATGGATGAGGATTATGGCTGGAGGAAACACTGGCTGTGGGAAGAGCACAGGAGTCACTGCTGTTGGGTCTGCTGGAACACATCTGGAAACAGCGACCACTGGCAGTGCTGCCCAGGCTGTAAACCAGCAGTCCGTGGGTGCCCATATCTTGTCATATATTTACAGGAAGAAATCATGAATCATTTATACACAACGTGCAGTAAATCCTATAAAATACTGTTCTTTGAGAATATGGATGCTGTGGCAGAGTTATCTGTAAATGCAACTGCACAGGCTTGGAGAAGGAAACCACCCCTTGCTGTCCTGCCCTGCAGGGGATGAGGCTCAAGCTTGGTACTTTTTTTCCATCAGAGTGTAGTCAATGGAACAATTGTACAATGTGTTGATCAGGAAAAGGATGTGGGAGCCTTAGTGGAAAAACTGATGGTATCGTGCTAATGGCACAGAGCAGCAGGAAGGATGGCAAACAGGATGTGCTCGGCGGGAAGGGCTGCAGGGCTGGAGTCAGGCAGGGTCCGTGTTGGGAGCACGGGACAAGCTGGACCAGAAAGCAGAACGTTCTTGATCTCACACTTTTCTGCTGGGAACAAGGGCTCTTTGCTGATTCTTTCAGGGAAAAGCGAGCAATTGTCAGGCAACATCCCAAAGGTGGTGGAAGAACCAACTGGAGAAAACTTATTTGTAGTTGCCTTGGATGCTTGGCAATGAGAGCAGTGGGAAGCTGAAAAATGGCAGAGGGAGACTCTCAGGAGGACCTCCTTGCATCCAGGGCTTCGGCAGGAAGCTGTTCCGAACACAGGGTTAAACAGGTTCAAAACAGTCATCAAGGTAATATGTTTATTCCTCTCCTGGCAGCTGCTCTAACACCTTGTGAACATGTCTGGGAGTGGGAACATGCCTGTCCTATTGTGTTTTGGCTTTGGTGCAGATGCTGTAGCAGGTCATGCAATGGGAAGATACTCCACCAGTAACTCTTCCAGTGTCACTTGGAGTTGCCTTTGGAGCGAATCAGTTTTTGGCAGGCTTGAAAAACTGTTTGTGTGGGAAGGTGACAATGTTTCCTGGCCTACTGTTAGATCTTGGCCAGGGGCCTGAGCTTTGTGGCTTAGAACCACCTCCCAAATTTGTAGAGGTGGATCTGAAGCTGGATGGGCAGCCCTCGTGCCCAGCTGCTCCCAAATGTTTTCAGCAGAGCCTGGGCTGAAGGTGTGTGAGGCAAATCCCCTCTTGCCACTACCATAACCATGAAAGTGTTTAAATCTGAGAGCAAGGAAATGGCTTTTAGTTGTCCTCATTTGGAGGGGCGCCCCACAGGGAAGGGGTCTCATGTGGAATAGGTTTTTCCCATGAGGAGCTGTTGTGCTCACGTGTGGTTTGTGGCACAGTCAGGTGAGAAGCACCGGCTGTGTTTGCTTCTGGAATTGCATGTGTTTGTAGTGCTTTGTAAACCAGGTGTTTGTAAATGAAATATCTCAATAGGGCAGAATATGCTCATCCAAAGGCCCCAAGGTCGTGGATGTAACTTGCCCTAAAATCAGCTGGTGGTGTGAGCTGGAACCAGCTCCAGTCCCCTCCAGCTCACCTTTGGAGCTGGGTGTTCCGAAGTGTGTGCCTCGGTGTGCTGCTGGTATCACAGGAGTGTTTGTGTCTGCGTTTCCCAGTGTACAAATGCTTTGCTTCTGGGTTTGCCCACCCTCATCAAGTGCTGACAGTTTTATACCGGTAAGATAGTGGGTATTAATTAATTTATTTTAAAAGCAGACATGTGCTTGTCATTCCTTGTTGGGTCAAAATGCTCCGCAGTCGCCCGTTCCTCAGCTTGGTGTTTTAATTAAAAACGCAGACCCCTAGAAGAGGGTTGTACTGTCTCCAGCTATTCCAGCCATGGCAAACGCTAGTGCAGCAGAGTGTGAATTGCTTGCCAAGAGCATCCTCCAGCCTGGCCTCACATCTATTACCAAGTGTAAACTAATGAACAAAGAGCAGGCGTTTGTCACAATATCCAGTGTAAGGGCTTTCAAAAACTGCTGTAGGCTGACATGGAAAGATTGCAAGAGGCTGCAGCCCCTGACCTCAATAAAGGCTTCAAAGGAAACTCCTGAAAAGTTTTTGCTGCACAAAAGAAATTCTTCAGGTAATGTAACTCTTTAATAGCTAAAACTACATCAAGGCTTCTGCTGACTGGATGAAACAACATCTTTGTTTTGCATGTAAATGCTGTTCTGTAATGTCTTACCTTCATCTTGTCCTTTTTTTTTCTTTTTCAACAGAACAAAAATGGAATCAGCTCACACAGGCAACCACCTGCAGCGACTGAGCCAGGCAGGGTGGGAGGGCAGGAGTGGGGAGCGAGAGCCACACAGGCTCCAGTCCCTGCAATGGTTTGGGATGCTGAAATCCCAGCTTCCCAGAGAGAGAGAAGACAAGAGCATGCAGTGACAGGACAAGGGGGAATGGCTTCAAACTGAAAGACAGTAGGTTGAGATTAGATATTAGGAAGAAATTCTTTGCTGTGAGGGTGGTGAGGCACTGGAACAGGTTATCCAGAGAAGCTGTGGATGCTCCACCTGTGGCAGCGTTCAAGGCCAGGTTGGATGGGGCTTGGAACAAATTAGTCTAGTGGGAGATGTCCCTGCCCATGGCAGGAGGGTTGGAAGGAGATGATCTTTAAGGCCCCTTCCAACCCAAACCATTCCACCTTTCTGTGATTCTATGCAGACCCTGCCTCAAAGAAAACAGTGGGGAAATCAGCAAATGCTCAGGCACCTTTGCAGTGATTCTGGCCCTGGAGTGGGAGCAAACAGACCAGTCTGGGGTCCCAGAGGAGCCCGGGGGCTGTGGAGCTCACACAGGGGTGGGGTGGCTGCCTGGCTGCGGCCGCAGCTCCGGCTGTTTTCCCTCTCCCCAGCTCTCGGCGGCTCCAGCGCGGAGCTGCTGCTGTGGGGTTGTGCTCCATCACACACCAGGTCATTGGCTTTGCCCCCAGCACCGTCATTCCTCGGTCAGGCTGCAAGTCCTGAAGCCAGAGACAGACCCGCTCTCTGACTGAGCACTGGGCCATGCTCCGCTGGACGTAACTCCCAAGGCCGGGAATCATCGCTCTCCAGAGATGCTGGATGCTGCTGAGAGGGGAGACCGGGGCAGCTCATCTGGCTGAAGCAGTTTGTGTCTAATTAAGGTGAAAACTGTCATCCTGTCTCTCCCCTGCCTGCACCAGCCCGAGGCCTTGGCCCTGGGCCGTGGGCAGCTGACCCTCAGTGCCAGGCTGGCACAGAGCAGGAAGATCCCATCAGTGACATATTCCCCACCCTTTTTTTGTTTGCAGATACTTCAGGATTCCCATGGGCTGCAAGCCCCAGTGTAGGGAGTGGGAGGTGTTAAGCATCCGGTGTGATTCTCCCACAGCCCAAAGGCAACAGCCACGGGACAAAGCTCAGCCTGCTGGCTGGCAGCAACTCTCTCTGCTCAGTCATGCGCAGCACCCACATGGACCAGGAGCCCAGGGAAGGAAAGTGGTGCTGTGGCAGTTGTAGGTATGAGATAAAAATGGAGAATGTTCCAGCACCAGGTAAGGAGCTTCACGTGCATTAGATCGGGCTGGAAAACCACCTGGAGGCCACCCCTCAGCAGGAGTTGGGAGGATGCGGTCCCCTGGTAGGAAGGTGAAGGGACAAGGGGCAAACAGAGGCAGGTAGAGAGACAACTGAAAGAGCCAAATTTCCTGGCTTTTAGGAATTTAACCCTTAGTGTTCTCCAGTCCTGGATTTTGTTTGCAAATCAAAAATGGGGAAAGATTTTGGTAACCTCACAGTATCACCAACAGTTTGTTAAAAGACTAATTGCCAAGTAGCTTATGCATGTGGGACCATTAGTAATTCTGTAGCTATGCAAATTAAAACAGTGATGTATGATTTATAGCTTTAATAATGTTCTGAAGGCTCTTAAATTTTAATCACTTGCAACATCCTTTTTAATATTCAATTACTTTATTAACTAATTAGGTCACTTGCTGAAAAAGCACATAAGGCTGGTGCTATTTTAATATCAGCTGAACATCACAAAATACCTTTGAAATGGTGTAAATGGTTTATTATTTTAAATAGATCATTAAGATGCTGTAATTAATAAATCAATTACAGAAAAAGAAAGACAAGAAATTGATAGATGCCAAACCACAATAGTAGTGGCTTCTCTGCTTACTTTATGAGTGTTCACAGGGATGCTGAACTTGGTGAATGTGGCCACTGAAGCACCTTCCTGGATAATTCGTATTCAACTGAAGGGATAAGTTTTGAGATATGCTTGGTTCATTATAGATGCTTTTTGTGTGGATTTAGCTTTCTGATTGATAAAAGCTCCACAAATGACCTTGAAAAGTGAAAGTACTTAAAAGGACAGCCCTCCTTTGCAGAGAGCTTCTTTGTCTGCCTCAGAAAAAGATAAAACTGTCGCATCTGAGAGCCCTGCTAATGCTGGGATGGAAGGCAGAGCTCTGGGGGAGGGCAGGTGGGTGGCTGAGCAGTGACCAACCTGCTCCATTCAACGTGGACAAGCAAGGGCTGCTGCCCAGAGATGGGGCTGTGGCAGGGCAGCAGCACTTGCAGCTGAAGCAAGGAGAGAAAATTCCACCCCTGGAAAACCCAGGAAAGTGCTCAGCTGTAGTGCAGAGGTTTACACTTACCCTTTACACCAAGCCTTGATGTAAAACCTGGAGTTTAAGTTAAACTTGAACCAGCGTGGGTGCAACTCTGAAACAGACTTTGAATAACCTTCTGTTTTAAAACTAAGGGTAAGACAAACACTATTCCAAGAATTAAGTAAGTCAATCTTTTTAACAGATTTTGGTTTAAATTATATCCATGTGCTGATATAAGGTGCAATAATTTTCTCTCTTGAGGAGATGCTAGAAAAGATCTGCAG
Organism: Myiozetetes cayanensis; assembly: GCF_022539395.1. Classification (NCBI taxonomy): domain Eukaryota; kingdom Metazoa; phylum Chordata; class Aves; order Passeriformes; family Tyrannidae; genus Myiozetetes; species Myiozetetes cayanensis. The sequence goes on along the minus strand of NW_026087378.1, from coordinate 8,760,967 downwards.
TAATTACAGACCACTCGTCTTCCCATATTAACTTTTCTTGCTTCTATTTTCTCATAATGAAAACCTGTATAATAGGGGGGGGGAAAGCCTAATGTTCCTGTAATCCTTCTGCTAAAACCAAGATTGCCCTTTACAACTGAGCTACATAGAAAACTAACCTAAATATCAGTTTAAAGAGTTTCCTGAGAACTGAAATGTATGTGGTTTAAGTCTGGCTCTAAAGCAAAGTCCAGGTGAGGTACAAAATTGCTACTCTTGTTCTTCAAAACCAAAAATAAAAGCTGTCCCTACCCATCCCAGGGGCACCTGCAGCCCAGCTCTTCTGCAGCTGACAGTGCCTTGTTCCATTACTGGGGCTTGAGAGGAAATCATGGATTTTCACTTAGGAAAATGCCACCTAGTTAACGTTTCTCACTGCTGTGAGAGGCTACTGAATAGTGTGATCATCCCTTGAAAGGAAGGACACACTGGACTAACCTGAGCTGTGCAGAAGGGATAAAATAAATGTCTAAAATAAATCTATTTCACACTTTACAGGAGCTGCCAGAGGAAACAAAGGTGCAGAACAACACAGCTATAAGGTACCAAATGCTGGTACAGCTCGGGACAACATATGATGCTACACACCTTGGAACAAGTGCAGATAGAACTCTTAGGGGGTCAGAGATAGCTGTAGTCACATGAGGTCATTGTCACTGTTTTAAGAGTATTTATTTCACCCTGCAACAATCCTGTTGTACAACACGGCTCAGGGGCTGTTCTGAGCCTCCCTACAAAGCCCCAGGTCTCAGTCAAATAGGTGCATTTTTATCTCATTCCTGTAGCGTCTCCCCAGTCATTTATTCACGTGATTGATTTCCATGTCGCTCAAATCCAACCGTGTGGGAAAACCCACATCCTCCTCTCTCAGACCAAGAAAGACAAGCCCAGCCGGAATGGTAAATGAAAAGGTCACCAGTGGCTCAAACCCAACTGGTACCAGGAGAAATAAAGGAGGCAAAATGCAACAAAAAGCACCCGCAGAGCTCGGCAGGCCCAGCCCTCTCCCTGCATCCGCCTTTTCCGCCACGGAGCCGCCGCTGCCGCCGTTAACCTCCCCGGCTGGATTCAATGTGACAGTGACACTTCACAGCACATTGCATCCAATCTCATTTGAAGCTGACAAAGATTGTTTCTGTTTTATATCTATTGGTTTATTAATGGCCTACAGCCTCTTAAGCAGATGCATATTCATTAGATAGCCAGCTGTTAGGAGGTTCCCAGATGTCGAAAGTAGCTCTGTCTTGGTGTACATTCTCTTCTTTTTTTTTTTTCCCCTTCTCATGAAACAAAGTAATTGCAGCTCGATTAAAGAACCAGTTAATTACTGAACCAGTACCTTATGGCATGATTAAAAAAAAAAAAAAAAATCTGCGAATTTGTGAAGAGTAAAGACATTTTTAAAACCAGAGATGAACAGAGCCTTTGCTGTGCTGTGCACATGAAGAATTTACATGGATGTAGAGACTGGATTACTCCATGTAAAGAACTCCCAGCTGCAGAATCCAGGAAAACACTGGATTCTGGAAAAGCACCTTTTTTCATTTTCCCCATTCTGTAGAATTTCTCTTACCTCTTACCATTCTTTATGTGAATAGTCAATGTAGAGACACACAGGAAAAAACAGAAATGAGACACATCTCAGTTTTTAAAGGTCATTTTACACACAGAAGCAAAATTCCATGACATCCCAGCTAGATAAAACTGTGACCAGATCATTGAACAGGCTGCACAGGTTGACTTACAAATTCCACGGGTCATCCTTCTCAGCCTCACGATGTTCACCTGACTCACCGAGTTATTCTTTACAACTTCTTTCCTCCAAGCTCTAAAAGCAGCTCCCAAAAACAGGATTAGGACAGCCACCATCCTCCTGCCACCACCTCCAGGAGGCTCTTTGCCCACAGAAATGTTTAAAATGTTAAAAGTCAGCTCTGAATCCAAGGTTCATGTGGATTCTGTTCCTGGGCAGGAACTGCAGAGCCCCTCAGTCACGACAGCCAGCGAGGAGCATCAGCCCTGCTTTGTCCCAGGGAGCACTTCCATTACCAGGAGAGAAAGAAGAGGGCAACTACTTTTCCCTGGCTGCAGGGGGGATAACTGGAAGCATGCAGGTATTCAGGATTTAGTTTCCAAATCTCTCATTCATACTTTTTGTCTTCCTCAGTCCAATCTGTCAGCAAGTGCCTGGCCCTGCACAACGAGAGATGTTTTTACTGCACTGACAATTCCGCATTACCAAAAAAGCTCCCTCTGCATGCAAATATTTTGCCTAAAATAGTTTCAATGTGTCTACAAACCCAATGGACCCGAAACAGTTCTGAATTTTAGTCAGTAGCATCTTGAAATAAAACTTGGGGGCAAGGGGAAAAAAAAGAAATTTAAAAAAACCCCTTAAACCAAAGCCTTCTGCATTAAAAGCTTTAATCAGAACCAAGTGATGGTACTATAAAATGTCATCTGCTATGAAAGTGTTTACAGTCATGCACAGAGGAACATGGAGGCAATTTTGTAGAGCGACTCCTGGAGCAAAGGCCTCTGAGAATAAAAGTGTCTTTAGATATTTGTTATCCTGTTATAGCTGGTATCACCTTGAGTATACAATGCCTGCCTGCATTATGTAAACACTTCATTGATAAATCCCTCCCCCACCTCCCCTAAGCTGTGGCAGACTGTTCTTAGCTGACAGATAGAGTTGAAACAGATGCTGCTATAAATACCCTTGTTTAGCTGTTTTGAATATAATTTCTTCTGTAGAACATGGTGGATGCTCTAGTTATCACTGAACCCGCACCTGTGCTGGAGTTTATTACTCCTTTGTACACATCAAATGCCTTTTTTTTTTTTTAATGATTCTATAAAAAAAAACAACCCAAACACAGAGCTGCCCTTTCTCCTCTTCTAAAGTATAGACATCCTTTACAGAGGATTTCACTCATTTTAACTGAACTCTTACTGAGTTTAGAAGTTACAGAATCCAGAGGTGGTAAAAGTCTACCTCTTAGGACCAGACACAGAGTTAATTCATAAAATTATATATACAGAATTCTATGATTCTATATACATACAGTCAAAGGCTACACAGCACCCAGCCAGCCAAACCCAGAGATCACAAGAACAGTTGCACCTGGCTTTAAAAATTAAGAAAGGAGTTGTACTAAGTAACACAGAGGTGTGAGTTTGGTTATATTCAAATTTTATTAGGCAGCAGCTGATAAATGGTGCTATGTCTGTCCCCATTCCCACAGTAGCTCATTTCTTTTTTCACCTGGAAAGATAATTTCTAGTTTAAAGATATTATTTTGCTGTTTTGCTCATACCTGAAACATCAGACATGGAAATATTTTATGCTATTTATTTTAAATGAGTTCAATATTATTTTAAGCAAACACAACCCTTTTTACATTTGATCTTTGTCTGAAAATGTAAACTACATTCTGCTAAGCACCACTACCTGTGATACAAATGTCTGAACTGGGAGAGAGAATGGGACAAAACTTCCATGCCCCAGGCTGCCCCACTGCAGAAAAGATGCACAGGGATGCCCCTGGTCCATGTTCTGAAGGAAACTTTGTTTTTTGTTTTTGTTTTTTTTTTCTGATGTTTATTTTGGATCAAAGGACTTTGTTCTCATCCACCTGCAGATGAGCTGGCCGGCTGACAAAGCTGCTCTTCCCACTCCATACACCCTACTTTGTAATGAGGATATTGATCCACAGGATGAACAGGGATCAGTTCAGCACTGCAGCTGCTCCCTGAGCCTGGGCACCCCTGACTAAGGTCTAATTGGCACAGTCACAACGATCCCCTCCAAAGTGGCCACACGTTTTCCATTGGAGTCACTCTAACCGCCCACAAATCTGCTTCATTATCATTGTCTTGATTACAATCACTGGTTGCTCTGAAGAGATGTGAACAACCTGAACAGGAACATGATCCCTCAACTCAAAGCTGACTATTTCACCAGCCAAACCCACCTGAAAAGGACACCATGAGGAATACTCATCCTACTCATCCGAAAGCCTTCCAGAGAGGACTGAGCAGCACTGTAACCCTCCAGCACAACAGGAGAACACTGACTACAGGTTTAGTTTTCCTTCCCCCCCCATCTACCACCCCTGGAACCAGCTTTCCTCCCACCACAATTTTGCATAGATTGAACCAGTCTGAGTCTTGCCATCTGTTCCAGCTATTGGGTCTGAAGATGATTATTCTAAGTAAGTGTAAAGGTTTCAGAACAGGAACCAGAGCGATCTTTCCTACCCAGCCGCTGAAGCCTGCCTTGATTACTTTGATGTAACAACACTTGAAAGCTCCTATTCTTTGAAACTAATTTAAACACATTGAATTGTTGAAAGATTAAAAACCGCAGTCAGCTAATTACACTCACTCTCATCTCTTATTCAGCAAATGAATCACTTTTCATTACCACTTAGCTGAAGTACATGAATTTCTGCCTAATTAGAAATGTTGTAGATGGAGCATTAGCAAGGCTGGAGCGGGTCAGGATATCTTGCCTGCTTCATTTTTAATTCCTAACAGTAGAGCCAGATAGGAAAGGCTTCAGATAAGAAGTCATTAAACAATTTTAAATTATTTATAAAAATTACTTTGCCCAAATTATAATTATTTTTTTTCCCCAAATGCTCTCATAAACGTCAAATGGAATGAAAGGAAAAGCAGCCCAACATTGATTTTAATGAACATTTTAATGTTATGTATAACAGAACATTATGAATACAATGGAAACAAAGTTTTATCAATTTAATAATAAAAAAGAAATTCAACATAAGAAAAGGGAGGCAATAAATTTCATACCTATAGTATAGTGCTTATTCTTAACAATATTCCCAGCTTGTGAATAGAACAATGTCTTTGTGTTCCAGATTCTAAAATCTTGATTCATGTGAACTTAAATGCAGAATTACAGAAGGAAAAACAAAAACCCCAAAAACCTTAATTCATTCTTTTGCTTTCAGTAAATCAGTAAAATCTTTGACTGCTACAGGTCTCCTTTATTAATATATATATAATTTTTTTTTACTCCTCTATTGGATTCCACAGCTGCTAATGCCATATTTACACAAAAGAATCACCAGGTGTTGTATAAAAGCCAAGATCCAATGCCATTGGATTAGGCTGGGTTATCGATTTCCATCACTGAAGTGTGATTCACCTGCTGCTGATGCCTTAATCCAGTGGCTCCATAGGGACATTGGTGCTACAAAGGACACCAAGTGCCACTGGAAAAGAACTCCAAGAAAGAGCATTTTCTGGAGTTTTCTGAAAGGAAACCTTCCAGCAGTCTTGAATATAGATTCTCTCAGACTTCCATGGGATATCAGATATAACATTAGAAGCATGTTAAGACCCCAAAAATCTGTTGATTACCAAATTGCTGAGAGAGAATTCTTACAATAAAAATTTGGGTAATACAGCAGCGTGGCTGGAACATTAGCAAAAGTATATATACATTCCAGGTCCCTTTGAACTAGCCATAGTCACTTATGTAAGCCATTTTTGGACAAAAATATATATTCTTATAAAAAACTGATCATAGTACTTGAGTGACTTCACAATTGTGGACTCAGTGGTAGTAAAAGGAATGATCCAATTATGACAAAGCGATCAGGGAGAGGGGGAAAAGAAAGTCAAAGCTCTTCAAGAAAAAAGAAAAGTATAAAATTAGATTCAAACATTTTTACCCAGTCCCCAATCCAGTCTTCCATCAAGTCTCCAAGTTAAAATTGGTTCTTCTACATAGGAAAGGTTTTTTGATGGTCCTAATACAAATTATTTTGTAAAATCATCCAACACATTCCTCAGAAGAATCTTTCACCTCTCCAGAATTTGAACACTAGTTATTTCAACACTTAGAAAATAGCTTTTGGTTCTTTATGTAGACACTTTAACTGATAAAGAAAAAAAAAGTATTAATCAGTGTTTTCCGTCCCTTCCTCGGCTATATTTGTGCAGCTAAAAATCCTTCATTCAGCCTGCCCATTTATTTTATTTTAATTTCATTTTATTTATCTATCTTACAATCTTTATTTGCTAAAATTGGCAAAATTTGCAAAGGCATCTTGCTTGGGTTGTACAGTCCCAGGAGTCAGAGAGGTCATAGCCATATTGGATACCCCCATTCCTATTGTGGCCGTCAAACCCATTCCTGTAGCTGGCACTCCCATGTTCATGTTCATTCCCATCATTCCCTGGTTCATCATCGGTGTGGGTCCCATGGCAGTCATTCCCATCGTACCTGGCATCACATTGGGCATTCCCATCCCCACGGGCATGGGCCCTCCTCCCATCAGTGGGCTGCTCTGGGGTCGCACAGGCATCATGTTGGGCTGAGGACTGAGGTTCACGGCTGCAAAGTTTTGAGTCATGACATTCATGGGTTGTTGCATATCTGCAGAAAAGGGGAAGCACACAAAAGCCACTGATCAGATCTGATGGCACTGAAGGTGCTCAGGTGTTTTAAGAAACTTATGTGGAATTGCTGTGAGCATGGATACACGACGGCCAAACCCACAGCTACTTCCTGAGTTGGACATCAGGAAGAATTTCTTCACTGAAAAGGTTGTCAGGCATTGGAAGGGGCTACCCAGGGAGGTGGTGGAGTCCCCATCCCTGCAGGCTGTTCAAAAACAAGTGGACATGGCACTCAGTGCCATGGTCTAGTTGTCAAGGCCGTGGTTGGTTAAAGGTTGGACTTGATGATCTTAGAGGTCTTTTCCAACCTTAATGATTCTGTGATTTTATTTTTCTTGCTTTCTTATTTTCTGTGTGAAGACTCAGAAAAATTCTATAAAAATTTTAAATATCATTTTTTACCAATACATGCTGCTCTGCATATTCTACAGGAGTTCTAAGGATTAGGAAGCCTGAAATCAAGATACAGCAGTGGTGCAAGCTCTACAGTAGAACCTGTACAGATACAGCCTCCTGGCACTGCAATGTCCATGTGAAAAAACATCACTTCTGTCACAACACTGCAGTATTTTCAGGAAACAGTGTAACTAAAGGTAGAAAAACAGCAGGACAGAACACTTGGATCTCATGGCCAGCCTACTGAACACAGACAGGGCTCAGTGTGCACACAAAACACTGCAATGATCACTTACTCTGTTGCTGCATCATGGTATTAAGCGATGGCTGTTGGGGTTTTGAAGGCTGCATCCCAGGTACTAAATTGTCCAAACTGATATTTACACTGGGATCTGACCAAGTTGAGGGTAGAGTTTTGCTTGCATTTTTCTGGACCATCTCTGTCCTCGCATTATAAGGAGAGTTAGACTTCGACATCATCGTGTTCATGGTTAGCAGAGGCTAAAAAAAGACAAGTTTTTTGGGATTCACTTGAAAGAATTTACCAGCAGGAAACTGAGCTAAACAAGAAATGTTCATTTATCCACAGAAGACAATAAAGAAACCCCAAAACAGGCTGGAAACCTGTAACATGCTATGGAGAGTGGCTTTAAAATATCAACCTTAACTTCTCCAAAAAGCAGCAACACTTCCTAGATCAACGAAGACCATCTCTGAGAACACTGGCTTATAAAAGGACTTTTCTTCTTAGTAGGCTATTTAAACATTTTTGGACAAAACTTTCTTACAATATGCTGATCGCACATCTGAATGACCAGGTCTAGTGAATTCCAGAAGAGAGAATTTTCAATTCTGTGACCAAGGAGAAGGCAAAAGATTAATCCAGGTAGGTCGTCAGCAAACAGTACCAAGAGCAGCATACCTGTGACCTGGAGATGGGTAAACTGACACCCACAGCACTGGCATTCATCATGGTGAAATTCAAGTTTTGGGTGGAGGTCATGGTTGTCTGAGATGGACCCATCAAATCAAAAAGATCTGCAGAATTTGAAGCAGCTGGAGGCTGGCCCAAAGCTGGCTGTGGGCTACTGAACAGCTCTAGAGCTGGCTGCTGTGCAGTGGTGCTGAAGAGCTCTCCAGGCGAAGCACTGGGACAAGGAGAAGCTTGGTTGAAGGCACTCCAGTCACCAAAGTCTCCATTTCCAGTTGATGCTGTACCTGAAGGAAAGGCAACAGTGTGGGAGGAAGGAAGAGAGAGAGAAAGGCAGAACACTTAGAGAAAGGCACTGAGCAAATGCCATATTCCATGAACTGAAACAAATGAGAGCTGATCTGTGTCCGTCCAGATTAACATCTGCAGGTAGAACCTCCATCTGGACATCATTCCCTCTCATGAATATTCCAACAATTTTAACAAGGTAGGAAAGGAAATATGAAACACCCATACACAAAGTAGAGGGATGTTTGATAACATGTCACCTGTGGATGCAAGACAACCAGGGACAGGTTTTCTTCAGCTGAAGTAGAACTGCAAGATAACTTAGGGGTACACTGGAGGCTACAGTCAAAACAACACCTAGAACTTTGATAACATTTATCAACTTTTTATCTCAGCATTCTGGTATTTGCTGAGAGAGCAGCTGTCAGGAACAAGCCACTTGATAAAGCAAATTCTATCATGATAAAAAACAGACACTAAAATTTGGTTGTATACAACTAGTAAGCTCTTTGTATAAAACTATGCTGAGAGGAATAAAAAACAGAACTTTGAAAGCAGGTTGTCAGGGAATGCTTATTTGAGATAAGGAATAAGCACTTCCCATCCCATGAAATGCTCATGTAAAACACATTAGGTTTTCTAAATTTGATTCCTGAACTAAATGCCTTGGCTTGAAGGAGAATTTCAATCTTGGATCTAGCATTTCTCTCAACAGCATCTTTGCTGAATTCTTAGTTCATCACTTAAACATTGTTTCAGTTCAATATACGAAGTGTTTGAAGACCAGCATTTAAATAAAACCACAGAACTGAGAGCTCTCTCTGTATCCCACTGTGAGGACAGATCCAACAGTATGAGCTGTTTACAGACACCTGCAAGAGCACCTATTTCAGCATCACAGATGTTGAGACACAAACCAGTGAACTGAGAGCATGTCATAACCTTTGAGTCAAACAGGAGGAGATGTTACCTCCCTTAAAAACACATGTTTCTGTATTAACAAGAAAAGCGTTGCTTCACAAGAGCGATGGGGGAAGAAAAGCTTAAAAACAACATCTCCAGGACATGCTGGACAGCTCTCATGGCACACTGGCCAGGTCAGCTTTTTATTATCTCAGTGATACACTTTTGATACTTCAGCAGTCACAAGCAACATCGTTGCCATAAGCAATGAAGTTTAAGTGCTAATGAACATTTAAATCATCTGTTGAATTTCTTTAGCTCAGTGAATGAAGACTCAAACACACAGAGCTGGGATAGATTAACCTAGTGCCAGTTTCCATTTCCAGCTCTATCCAATGGGTGGTTCCATAAGGGTCACCCATAGTCATTTTCTGCATCAGTATTCCACCCACTCACTGCAGCAGCCTGTCACACCTCACGTAAATATTTATCAACACACACCTTGAACCTTTGGTCATCTCCATCTTTACCAACACATTACAATTTAAACAACAGTAGGAGAGTAAATTTGTTCACAAAATCCGAGTATTGCCAACAACTTCAGTGCATGAAGTGGGCTAATATTCATTAGCTTAGGGCCTTACTGGAACATTTGCTTTGATCTTCCTCACAAAGAGGGGCCTATATTAGAATGTTTCAATTAGTATTACATATTAAAAATTAAAATCTACTTTAAATATTCTTGATAGATAAGTAAATGCTGAGTGTGCTGCTTCTATGTTCAGACCTGTGCACTGAGCACCAATAATGGAAGTGGGGGTAAAAGGGAGAAGGTTTTGCCCCTTCAGTAGGACTTCAAAGATGATTAATCAAGAAGGAAAAGATTTCTAGAGGGGTTTACACTGTTCAGGAATGATTAATCATTTCACAGGACTCCTTGTCCCTTGCATAATGGTGATTGGAATAGATTAATCATGTTAATGCAGATAAAGGATTGTATCAATTTAGACTGTATTAACACAGGAGTTATTTGCATAGTAGGCGGCTTTGTGTTTGCAAAACAACTTGGGTTTGACTAAGAAAACCTGCAAAAAAATTAGAGCAGTTCTTTCCTACCAAGCAAATTAAAGGTGTGTGAACTAATCTATGCCCAGCACAGCTTTCCTAACACAGCAAAATAAAGGAAGAGATATAAACACACTGACTAAAAGCTGGCTTACAGGTAGATTTGCTGATCAACCTCTTTGCTATTAGTTTCTCATTTTGTACTTAATCCTACACTGCCTGAGAATCCCCAGTCACAAACACTCCTGCCCCAATTAACTTCACAGAAGACAGCCAGCCAGCTCTCTCCACTCCCTCTTTGTCTGCAGCCCTCTTCTGTCTGAGTAGCACTGCAGGCTCCCAGAAACATTCCACAAAAGGGAAGTTGATTGCTTTAGGTGGCTCCCCAGCATATTTTATTTTTTTCCAGTCCAATTTTAAGGGAAACCTTTTTCAGATGGTGGTCATGTCTATGTAACAGCTTGTATGTTTGCATGCAAAGTGACTGCACATGCACTGACCCAGCCCTGTGGATACTGGAGACACAAGCTGTGCCAGGCAGTGGGTGCTTTCCTTACTCCTGTAGCACTTGTGGTCCAGTGACACACACGGTTTACCAGGCAAAGGGAGGTGACTTTCAATTATGCCACGTGGCATCTCTTCCCCTCTTCTGACCCTTAAATCAATCTGTAAATTAATCCTACCTTGTGGTGATGGGAAACTTGCTGAAGCAGCAGGTGAACTAAAATCAGCAAATCCTCCAAATGGGTCAGATGGTCCACCTAGAAACAGAAGGAAGCCAAAAGCTTTTACAGGACTGTGCAAAAGATCCATTGAAACAACTGCATGTGGGATTTATGAAGAAAAGCTGTTCTGTACTTGACATGATGAATGTATTGATTCTGTTCCCTAAGTCAGCTCTGTTTTCCTGTTCATCCTTATACTGTATTTATACAACCCTGAGCAACAATAAACTGGATTATTTCCAACTACCTCGCAGATCCTGCACTTTGTTTTCCTAGGGAAGAACTAAAATATGCAAGTCTTTGTCACCTCTAAAAATAAATGTAGAGATATTAAAAAGATTAACAAGCTTTTAACTAGGGAGCGATGCTACTAGTTTGGCAGTTTGTAAAATTAAAACTTTGAGAGCATTATATAAAAAAGCCAAACATTTCTATTGTATAAAAGTTAATTTGTTATGCTTCTTATGAAAAATTACGTGTCACCTTATATTTAGTTTTTGTGTTACTTAAAGCATGAATGATTCTGCAATGTTCTTGAATTGGGATTTCAAGGACAGAGCTTTCATTTGTGTTCATTTTTTTATAAGTTTGCTCCCTTTCTACAAGAAGAACATTAAGTTTTCCAACTAGACATTTGTATACAGCATATAAATTATTAACTTCTGAATACAGCAGAGTAACAATTTTTCACTTAAAAGATACAGCAAAGGTATAAAATCAGAAGATTTAAACACCATAGTGTAAAACTGCTTTTTAAAAATAAACTGAAAAAAGTTTTAAAAAGAAAGTCACTCAGTTATTGTTGGTATTGCTTTTAAGCAGGGATTCCTGACCTGAGGAAGCCAAGAAGTTGACCTTATTTGTTTGTCCTCCAAGATTTCACCTCCAAGCAGTCCCACCCTTAGAAGAAGCTGCAGCAGTTCAGTTATTTTGCTTTTAGTGTTATGCCTACATTATATAGGTTACATCACAGCTGCTTAGCCTGCAGTGCTTAGGAACCAGCCAGGTGGGACTGGAACATCTGTGCTGCACTCAAACACCACCAGGGACAGCTTCCAACATCTGGTGCCATTTCGGAATTGTCTTATCGCTGCAAGACATTCTGCCCCATCTGCTACTCTCAACTGGGTTAATTAAACTAGAACCATCTCCTTTTTAATAAATGGTCAGCAGTAATAAAAGGAACCATTCACTTCCTAATACACGTGTACTTGTATTTCTTTATAATGTTATTCTACTGTAGACGTTGCCAGGAAGGCGACCGTTCTTCCAAGGGGAAATGTTCTTCTTGCTGAGGGTGTAGTATCAGATATAAAACATGAGCAGGGAATGCAAGGATGTTCTTTGAATTTTCACAAATACAGCATTACTGAAACCCTTCAACCACCTTTCAAGAGGGAGAAGATTTCACACAAAGTTAAAGAATTTCTTCAACAAATTCTGAAGTGATCTAATAAGCATCTTACCTATGTTTATATACAAGTTTTAGTCTGACTGAAACCTGAGAATGAAAAGGGGCTGGTAAAATATTAAAATATTAAGCTAAAAAAGCCTGTTCTGATCCTGTTTACTCTGCCTACTGCAATAAACATTTTCAAATCATTTTTTTCATCACCTATGTGCTTCCAGAGTTCACAACAGGTTAGTGGTTTGAGAGTTTATATGCCAAGTGAGCAACATAGATGACATACTCCTGACCACATGCTGAAAAAAAAATTAAAAAAATTCATGCTCTCATGCTATACCCATTATCCTTGGGCTGCCTGACTAAGTGTCTAGGGATTAATTTAATTTTAAAAACAGAATAAGGTTCAAACCCAAAATAACCCCTTAACATTTTCCGTCAAGTCAACTTTTCTTCTACCTCCACTGCCTGTTTTCAAATAAAATCGAGTTTCCAGATGACAGAGATTAAGCTGGATGCAGTAACTCTCTAAAGAAAGGTATCACAAGCTAAGCTTAAAGAACCTCAGTTCCAGTAACACCAAAGTTATTTCCAGCAGGTCTAACCATGGATTCTTTGCCTTCTCCTTTATGGCAACAAACCAACCCCCTTCACACACAAATTGTGTTGCTTCACTAATGTGTAACACTGAGCCCAACCAACGTTTTCCACATCTCTGCACCTGAAAACACACAGATAAGCAAATCCTGAGTTCCCTGAATTCACATCACTTCCCTGCCAGTTCCTTCACAGGACAGATCAAAGGCTGCATTTGACCCTTTCCCTGTGTCTTGCCTGACACTGGGAATGTTCCCACACCCTGTGCTGCAAGGAGCAGTGGTCATAACAAGTGACCTGCACGTGAAGGACAGTGCTAATCTTCTCAACATGAGCTGGCCTCAAAGATTCCCATGCGAGATCTGTCACTACAAATGAACCCTTTCCATCTGCCTGCTCAGGTCAGCAGAGGTTATTTAGCAGGACCAGCTGGTAATATGCCTCTTCTCAGCACCACTTCTAAATGCTGCTTTGGGAAAGAAGAAAAAAGGTAAAGAAAAAAAGGCTTACTACAGCAAAGAGCCAAACTGCTGAAAGATTTAAATACACTGTAATACGGAAGCTGCCATAGCTCTGTTTGAAATACAGGCAGGTTCACTTTGAAGGGGAAACATCTATTCTCAATGTGATTTTATTTTTATAAAAGTAAAAACATACACACGCATGTACATAAATAAAAAAAGGCTCCAATCCCTTCTGCCATAAGAACTGGATCGAAGTTGTTTCAGTATTGATTTTGGGGTAGTGGTTCTGCTCCAGGGTCTTAAAATTTCACGGGACTGTGGGAACTTCAATGTATAATGAACGTCTTTGTACATGAAGTTAATAAAGTAGGAAACAGCACAAAGTAAGTTGTTCCTTAAATTTAAGCATTTGTGCACAAAAACAAGGCACATGGAATGATTTTTATTTCTTAACCATCAGGAATTAGTATGTTTCAGAACAGACAAGAAACCTTTGTCTCCTTTCCCAAAAATAAGCATGAACAAAGTTTTAAAGATCTACTCAAAATAAGGACTAGGACAGATGTCTGATACTAAATAACTATGACGATTTCCCTCCCCTCCAGTAGAGTTTTGATATATTTTATAGTGCATTGAATACTTACAGATGTAGCATTTTGGTAGGATAGTGATGAAAGGAAGGTGTCTCTGAGTGGTCACAGTACTGTGCTCCTGTATTATAATATAAAATCAGGAGTTCCCCCTACAATAACCCCAGAATTGGTGTAACTTCAGCTAGAAGTGAGTAAGAGCAGTCTTTACAAATGCCTGAATGCAGCCACATGGTCACACACGTGGCCTCCAGCCCCTCTGGACTGTCATTTTTTGGTACAGCCTCTGTGATTTTACCTTGCCCTTAAAACAAGGAGACAGCAGACACTGAGGTCAGCCTAAGACACAAACATACACTTCTACAAACCATGCCAACAAGAACCCATATATCATGACACACTGCTTATTTGTAAAGGGGTGAAGTTCTGTGAAAGGTTCCTACCTGTGAAAAGGCACATGCTCATATTTTACTTGTTAATCAAAATGATCTTTAAACAAAAAAATTCTACCCCCAGTTAAGCCTCTCCCAACTGTGCCAGCAGACCACAAGTACACAAAGCCCTTTTTCTATTCCATGTCACAACCAAACCCCTTACTACAAAGAACTGGTAAGCACAATAACAGGCCTTTAAATTTAAAGTCTTAGGTTCTGAAAAGCAAACCACCAGTGCCCTGAACGCTTCTACCAATCCTGTATGCAATGCACTAAAATTTAACACACCTCTAAAAAGAAACTGCATTTTTAGAGCTTAAGGGTAAGTCCATATGAAGGTCAACATGCACATGCACAGAGTGAAGGGATGTGTTTTAAATACAGTAATTTTATTTTTAGGTAGTAAATTCTTTTTGATATTAGGGTTTGGATGAACTAAGTGCCAAGAGAAAAGATAAAGAAACAAGTTTGCCGTATACTTGAGCTGAAAGCTTCTGTGAAGATCATCCATCTCCAGCTGCCCAGCCTTTGCACTGCACTACGAGAAATGCCTGAATGTGAGTGAATTGCACTTGCTTTTAGAGTTAATTATAAATAACTGCATTACATACACAGTTTCTGACAGACTGATCTGGCAGTTAAATCTTTGTGCTGCTCACATTTATTAGTCCCATGCAATAGCACATGCAGTACCTTGCTACAAGAGGTTCTAGGCAGTTCTAAACTGGTTTTGAGTATTCATTTGTCCATTTATCTACTACTCTCTCTATACAGCAACAACTGAGGTCATCCTCAGAATTGGTTCCAAACATGCATTACTGAAATAAAACCAAAATGTGCCTACCTGTGGCTGGCTGGCTGGTTCCATCAAACAGGTCAACCAGGTCATTACATGACTTGCTGCCAGAGGGTACAGCAGCCTGAAGAAGAAATTACACAACAGATCTCATGATGTCATCAATCAAATGACACTGAGAAGTTTCCTTTTACTTTGAAGAGATGACAGATTTGTCTTTGAAGCCAACAATCAGTGGAACGTGGCTAAATGTAAAATCAAATACTGGAAAAACTCATGACTCAGGTTTGGGGTTTTTTATTGTAACTGAAGAATTTGGTGACTTTTCAATAAGTGTGCATGTTCAGTGAATCCTTTACACTTCAGGTCAAGATTTTCTCTTCACTCTTCTGAAGAGTGAAACACAGTAATGGTTATATCTAAAATATTCTACATCTTAAATCAATCACACAGATTAAACTGTTCCACAGACTTTGAAAACCCCAACTAAACATTTTTGATAAAATAATTCCCCAAACTAGAAATCATCTGAAGTCAGAAGAAAGCAGTTTCCAAAATCATGTTTTATTTTGCCTTCCTGCTGTCTCACCTTTGTTGTAGGCTGTGCAGGATGAGCAGCATTCTGTTCTGGGCTTGCTTTATCTCCTGTATAATGTGCTGCTGCTCCCAAGTCAATGGTTTTTGAAGGATTTGCTGAGCGTTTCTGTCTGATGGTTGTAATTTCTGTAGCTTGTGCAATATGAATGTGTTTCGTTGTCACAGTCTCCTCTTCGTCTTTAAATTCAGCTTTGGGAGATTTGCCTCTTCTTGATTTTTCCTCATCACTGTCACTAGAAAAACAAAAGTGATAGCACAGCATTCATGATGAACTTCTCAGTTCCTTGAGAGGACATTTGGCTTAAGCCACAAGCAGTTTTAGTTACTGCAGTTTTTTGTAGCAACAGTTCATAATAAAAATACTGCTTCTTCCTACATTTGAGAAAGGAAATGCTTCCCCCTTACATAACCCATCACATCACACAGCACCGCACCTGTTCTACAGATGTGACGAAGAAAAACAGGTTATTTTGTTAAACATGAACTGCAAGTCCACGGCAGAGGATAATAGGAAATCAGTGTTTAAATCCAGTACATGGAATTACCTTTTGACAGGAACTCCTCCACACATTATGTAACACTTCAGCAACAAAAAGTCAAGTTGGCAGGTCTGTTCAGTACTTACACCAAGAGACAGAAAGCAATGAACCAAATAGAGGCACTATCTTTCAGGTTTCAACAGCTCCATTGGTGTTTCAGTTCATTTCCTTTTCCAGAGAAACAGGCTTTTATATTCTTTAAAATGTTGTGGGAAATTACAGAATTATGCAATGCAATGATACTATTCATTTTCTATCAGAGCACACACAGTTATTCTTAAAATGTAAAAGAACAACAATGTCATCCTTTTAGGCAAAAACTTTAAATGCCACTGCATGCTATTTGTTTAATCTGTTACATTTTCCACTTTTATATTTTAAGTCTTTCACAAACAAACCAACTGGCCCCAGCCAACAGCCTGTTACAATCAAGATTTGTACACAGCAGGGAGAACTGCTATAAAGAACGCTTAAATACATTGAAACATTTGGAATAGTAATTCCCTTAGCAACAGAGTTGAAAGTGGAAGGGTTTTATATTTTAATAATGCATTAGAATACTAAAACTGCAAGATTTAAGAAAGGCTGTCCCTTTGTCAGTGGGAATGTGACAGTAACTGCAATATACTCTGGAGGGGAGCCTTTGTTCTCTGCTAACAATGGTGGGCTTTTTTGGAACACGTTGCCTGCTCACCACTGGGGATACCTCAGTTCAGTAACATCACTGAACACAAATGCTCCCTCCCTTTTTCAATTTTTTATTTTTAAAAAGACAAATATCACAGCTGCTGGCCAATCAGCAACTCCTGGGATTGGCTGGAGCACCCCTTACACAGACAAGGGAGCTCAGATGGCACCACCATAACCTTATTCTTCCAAGGCACTTCAACCCTGACATGTGACTGCAGTCCCACTGTCCCAGTTGTGGAGTTGTGCAGGTACCCACCTGTGTGCACAAACACAGAAGGGACCACTCACCACGTTTCCATTTGCAACATCAAGATTTTAACACAAGCCCCCAGAGAAGACAGGTCTGCACATTAGATGGTGCACATGGCACATCCATCCGAAAAGCCTCGGAGGAGTGTGGATGATGCTGCCTTTCAGATGTGTGCTTAAAGCCTCCAAGGGTAGGACAACATGAAGTAAGGCTTAGTCTCTTAAAACCTGCTGCAATATGTTTCTTGTCCTCACTACAGAGTCCACCAAGTCCACACACACATTCCCTGGGTTGAGGAAATGATTGACAATTGAAGTCTGATAGATACAGAACTGCTCTAGATCAATCTCAATAAACCAAGGATGAAAAAGTGAGTCTTTGGTGATCTAAGGCAAAATAAAGGACTAAAAGCTTCTGAGAAAAGAAATCAAGCATATATCCCAGAAAGGAGAATAAATATTAAAAGACTCAATTTTCTATGACAACCTCTACTGCTTCCAAACCCTCTCAGGAGACCCACTTTTTATTTTTCTTTCATGGTCACATTAACAAAAAAAAAAAAAATTACAGATTAATGTTCACTTTAAGTGTGTTTACTGTGCTCAGTAAAACTGCAGTGCTTCATATGAGAATTACAGAATTTACTTAAAAACAAAAATTCTAGCTAGCAGTGTACCAAATAATTAAAAAGACTTCTGAAAAGAAAGTACATGGTTACAATTTCTAGGAATCAAAGTATGGGCACAATTGTTTTCTTTGTCTGAAGTTTTTTGTGGTGTGGGGTTTCTTTTGAACATACTTTGAAGGCAACAAAAATAGTTTACTGAGACTTAAGCAGACTTAGCTTCTCCAGAGTTCGCTGTGTAGAGCAGTTCCACTAAAATTTACTGTAGACTCAACAGCCTGTACCACAGTTCTTAGCTCTTTGTTGAAGTTTTTCATTACTTTAAGCATTTTTTTCACCCCATCTACACAAAGTACTGGCTTTGCAAGTAAAGTCAGAAATCCAGAAGTTTGGCCAAATTCTTCTGGTACATAAGGACATGTCTTCCAAATTCCATTAACCACAGCGAAGATGCCCAAGTCCCATTCTTTGTGCTTCAAGGCCCTTATTGGCTTTACAGTACTCAAGTAATAATGTTTATAAAGTTATTAAGATAGAAACAATAGAACATAACAGCACATTTGCCAGTTGAGTGAGTATCACCATTTAGTCACTTTTCCAAGTGAAATGGCAACTTAATTGTTATTATATAGCAGCAGGCTATGAATAAGCCAGTACATTTTTTTTTTAAAAATTGCTGAAGTGTGAAAACACAGAAATGCCACTGATTTTGTGAGGCATTTACAAAAGTATGTTGTTATTCTGAGCTGAAGTTACATGATAATTAAAATTTCATGTTTCCTTCAGTTACAATATTTAGATACAGTATTTTGCTAATACAGCACCCACTAAGGTTTCTATTTACAGTATCCTTAAGTATAAATACAGACAGTCTATAACCTTGAGTTCAATCTTCTTGGATCCTTTGATGGCTTCTGTGGAAAGAAGCCCCTTCATTTGAACACTGATAAAATAGCTTCCATGGTATCTAATCACCATGCCAAGAGGAGCCAAAAGGAAATTCCAGGATAGGAGCTGAAGCAACCATACTGCTGCAACCTGGATTCCTTCTCAGGACAGGATAATGTGCAATCACCTAACTGGCTTTGCTTATGCATGTCCCAAAAAAACCTCCTTATATTTTGAGTCTTTTTATAAATTTCAAGACAAATTCCCCAACTGACATATATTAAAAAATAGAAGAAAAATAAAACGGAAGGGACAAGGGTTACAAGCGCAAAACAAAAATGAAAAATGTAATATTAGCCAGGGAAAAAGATCAGTGTTACTTGGGATAGAGATGTACAGTGAAGAAGTCATCAAAATAAGCTGCTTTTGATAAAGACTGGACTTCAGAAAGGCCTGCCTAGACCACTGAAAAGTACAAGAATTTATCCAATGTAAGAGACCAGGAGCCATTCAGAAATAAAGCAAAGGAAATAAGATTAAAAAAATGTGAGCTTTGCAGACATCATGGGACAAGTTGCTTTTGAAAGGTAAGAACAGAAAAGCACACAGCAATACACCATTGTTACATTTGAAATTGTTTACTTTCCTTCTGATCCCTTCTCTTTGTAGTCCATTGATAGTAAGTTCTAAGAGGAAACCCTGATGTGTGCAAAGAATACCAGTTTTATGATTTATTAATGCCCCAGCAAGAAGACCATGCCAGCTTTTCCCCCAGAAATGCTACCATTACAATTATTTCTCGTTTCTGTGCAAAATTGCCTTTTTTTTGCAACACAGACACGTGTGCATGTGTATTTTTATATTCACATATGCCCATATGTATGTATGTGTGTGACTGTATCTGAAGATATTCCCGTAAAAAATATTAATCAAATCTCAGTGTAAATTTGAATTTTAAGTTGTTTCCCAAAAGGGAATTATTTCAATATACTTGAGCACTTTCTCTACAGCAATTTCAGATTCTGTTAAGTACGAACTTGATCTCCAGATAATTAAATTCAATGCACCTGTTGAAGTGTGATGTATGTAAAAGTTCTTTCTGGAGGCAAAGTAGGGTAGGTTTTCTTCCTTATTGAAAAGATTTAATGACCAGATGTAAAATGCAAGAATTTTCTTGAAAAGGTTCAAATGAAATTGACTTTTTTTAGCAAGTCACCTGCAGCTTGTTCTTCCTGGGATCAGCTCAGGGAGGCAGACCCGTGTCAAGTTAAGTCTAAGCAATTTTCATCTTCCTCTTCCTTGGCACTTCAGCATTCAGAGCAAGTGTAGCATTAAGTGGCAGCCTTTGGTACACTGGCACAAGACCACAGAATTGCTGAGACAAGGAAAAGCTTACGAAATTTCAGCCAAATTCCCTGCTTTGCCAGCAGCTTTCTAAGCTGGGGCAATAATGGAAAGCAGCCAAGTGCAGTTAACTACTGCCAGAGCTACACTATTCCCTAAGGCCAGGAAGACCTGCACAAGAAGCCCAGGAAACAGGTACTGAACCCAAACATACTTCCATATGGACAAAAGGAATGGCAGAGTATCATAAGGAATATTCAGCCATGTCAAACAGCTCTATAATAGTGATTTCAAAGATAAATTTGTGTTAAAATAACTCCAGTTAGTACCTGCACCTCTCTGGAGAGTCTTCTCTATCTTTCCTTCGGAACTTGCTGATGGTATCATCAATCGTGCTGCCAATTTTGTCAGTCAGCTCACCTAACTTATCACTGAATGGGAAAGCTGGCTTTTTATCCCATTCTTCATCCCATTTGGACTTGGGCTCAGGATCGTATCTTTCACCTGTGTAAGACAAAAGATAAGAAATAATATATACAAGATTAATATTACACAAGAAAAAAATGCCTGTGGTCTTTCAGGAATCCCTCTCAAGCCCCCCTGCCCCACATACATAAAGCCTTACAAGTTTTCAAAGCAATCTGAAAGCTCCCACCGTGCTGAATCAACACTATTACAGCAAGGCACAGCATGCAATGCCAATCATTAAGTGGTAGAAATGCAGATTCAAAGACTTTTGTTTATGAGAATGACACAATCCTAATGCACAGAACATCAGGATCTTGTTGGACTCTGCTGGAGAAGCACAAGCAGCACCATCAACCCTGGCTGCATAAGCAGCTGATTAGAAAGGGGACATTCCAGTTCTGGAACAGTCACTTAATGCAGAATATTCCACTCCTGGCCAAGCTGTGTGCTCAGAGGTGTTATCACTGGTTTTTTTTATACACTGACATTCAGGAATACAGAAAAGCACAGTAAGAAAATATTCAAAGACATGTTCAATGCATGGTAACTTTCTGTTTGCTTTTCCATACTTAGCAGTTAAAGGAACCTTTTAAAGAGATGGGAAAGGAGAAAAAAAGGAGGCAGTAAAGCAATTCACCTTTTCACCAGCCACTGACTATCCTGAACATCTTTACTGAACACTATTATCAAGAAATCAAAAACTTTTTTTCTAATCAAGTACTGAAGACCTCCATACTGGTATCTTAGATTCCAAACAGCTGCCACTTTTACTTGAACTAAGCACATAAGTACAAGGAAGGTTGAAACACTTAAGTGTGGGTTAGTTATACATACACAGCTAACCTGAGTTTAATTCAAAAGGAAAAGACCCCAACATTTTAACAAAGACTTAACCATCAGAAGCACAGCACATTTTAACTTGTGTTGTGATCTCCTCAGACCTTCTGCCCAAAATACACATGTATAAAGCAAAGAAAACAGCTCAGTTTCTAGATGACATTTTTAGAGAAACATTTTACATTCCAGGCCATCACACACACGAAACCAGACACTTCTTGTACATTTTTCACTAGTGTTTCGCATTTTTAAAATTTTTTTTCTCAAGGAGAATGAAATTGAGTAGCAGAATGGAAGAACAGTGAAAAAAAATCATTCCTGCAAGTTACACAGAAATGACATTGCAGCTCAGCTGATGTTCAAGATGTATTCAATTAAGCCATTTTTAATAAATAGAAAATTATGGATTCCAGCACTACAAGGTGCAAAATTTAAGTTACACCTGTCTGATAATTTTGTATCATAGAGGATTTATTTGCTTAGTAAAGACAAAGAGTGCAAGTCTCCAATGATAGTTGTTCAGATCAATCGAAGTTTTTCAGTAGAGAATCTGTTACAAATCCGTGAGATACTCAGTGAGATCTTTATCACTGGAAAAGGAGACACTGCTAAGAAATGTACTGCTGTTAAATTTTGCAGGAGAATAAAATGGCCTTATTTCAGTTTATGCCAGGCTCTCAAGCACTTTAATGCAGATTCCTTTAGAAGGGTTTCCTTATGCAGTAGGAATTTTAAAATTAAAGAAGAAACCAACTCAGAGCTCAGTATCTTCAGGACAAAATGAACTAAGGCAACATGTGAATATACAAGCATTTATGTTTAAATATCTAGAATAATTTTGATTAGAAATCTCACCTGGGAAAAGGTTTGTTTTCTGCTGGTAGAAAGATTCTTTTGGGCTTTTTTTTTTTTTTCCATTTTTTACTTTACTCAACAAATGAAGGAATAATTAAAAATATCATAAAAATTAAATACAACACAAAGAAACTAGTCCTTCAAATTGAACAGCCTGAGTGATAACTAAGGAGCATATGGAGAAAGGCTTCTACCCAGCATACAAGGGTAGATCATGACTCTTTACAGAGCAAGTCAAAAGATAAGCTCAGGGAAAGAACAGAGGGACATGTACTCAAAGCACAAATACAGTGACTCATAAGTATTTCCTAAAAAGAGAATCACTGGAATTCCAAGCAGGTAGCAAAAGCCTAAAGGAATATAATAAAACAAGATATATCCTGCTACGGAGATAAAGATTTTCAACCACTCTTCATATGACAAAAAAAGGAGAACAGAGAAATAATCTGTCAAAACCAGAAGGGAGTAAATCTAAGCTTAAGTCTCCCAGTGAAGAAAAGTAAAAAAACTACACAGACAGCACCAGAGAGGGACAGGTGAAGTTTTAAGTCCTGCACAGTTACTGCTCAGCTCTTACACCAAACCCTTCTCAAAGAACTCCCCGATTCCAGCAACCCAGAGCCTTGTGCCATTGGGAATTTGGTACTCATCCCTTAATAAAAGTAGTCAAGGATTTACTTAGGCTAAGGAAAACACTGACTGACAGCTGGATCATGGATGGCATGCTGGGATATATCAGATGTAAAAGCCAGTTCAAGCTCAGATCCCTGCTACAAAATATGACAGGGACTAGGGAGCAAGGAGAAAGCAAGGTACTTAGTGCCTATATTTAAAGCCAGATCTGACAGACTCCAGAAAATCCACAGATGTTTTTCAAGTATTACTTGGAAAACCAAAATGTTTAGTGGCATCTATCTACCTATGCTGTGCCACCCAAACAGGATCACTACCCAGAAAGCCCTAACCCAAATTAATTAGTGGTGTTAAAGGAGGTTGGCAGAAGGAGGCAAAGCAAGTCTTGTGCCATGGTGGGTGCAAAGCATCATCACTTTCATTTTTCTAATTAAAAGACTGACTAAGAAACCCTAACTTACAAGGGCATTTCTTTATCTACTTCTGCTACAGCAGCATTCATTTCACAAGGAGACTGTGCCTATGGATAAAAACAAGACAGCTAAGTTGGAATTCAGCCAATGCATTAATGCTATTTGTGTAAATTTCTAATTAGTTATGACCAGAAAAGACTAACTTACGCTTTTCAAAGTAATTCATTTAAATTTATATGGGGGGAAATATCCAAGATTTCTTCTATAATAGTAACACTGACAGTTAAAGAAATATAAAGAAAAAGCATAAACAGGAGCATATTAGAAATTCCTTTAGTTACTCAGGTGATCTAAGCCAAGTGAGGATTGCCAACCCTTGGCCAAGGGAGCCCAGTACTCACTGTATCTGAACCCTACGACGTTCTCTGCGGAAACCCCAATGTATTTGTCTTTGTTCTTCTTCGCTTTCTTCCTCTCTTCCCGAAGCCGATCATCATCTTGAGCAAATTCAACCATTTCTTTTACCTTCTGGCGGATATTTATCCCCTGGTCTTTGCCATTCTCATCTGTACAGGTAATGCAGGATAGAGATGATGGATGGAAGATAGAGGAAAAAAGGAAAAAATAAGAGGCAGCAATACTGAACATCAAAATGATAAGAAAACTTGAATTACGAACAGAGCAATCAAAGATTTTATGGTTACTGAGGTCCACTGCATCTGTTTAAAAGGGACCAAACACTTTAACACCAATTTTCATCCTTAGATAAATGAGTTTTCACTGAATGGAGTACTTAGAAACACCTAACTGCTGCTGAAACACTGGACAGATTAATAAAGACTGAGACAGAACTTATATTCTCCACTTGAACAATTTTAACCCCTCAAAACATCCCCCTTTCCCCCTCAATCTTTTTAGCACAGCTTTGGGCAAGTTTCATTGCAAGAACTGTCTCATTGTAAAACTGGTTTTGTGAAAAACTGCATTCAGTTGGGAAGGAGTATAAGCTAAATGTGCTCCTTTCCAGCCTTTTTTCACATTCAAAACACACACTGGCCTTGCTGCCTTTGCACTGTAAATATTATTTGGTGGGAGGAAAAAAAAAACCCAGCTTCAAACAGATGTGTGTGTTTTGGAGCTCTAACCTTTTCTTCCCATATGATTAAAGCTATTCCTTTACGGACACCACAGGGGACCAGTCTCTAGTGCATATTTTAATATAAACCCGAACACTCATGTTGTGTTGGTTCTGTTGTTATTAGCCAGTCTTTTCTGCAAGTTCTTGTCTTCACTAATTAATACTCTAGGGCCCCACGTCTTGGATTCTGCACTCTTCACACAACTGGCAACAGTCACATTTTAATTAGACTGGGGAAGCTTCTAAGCTGGTTCAGGTGACTGACAACTCCAACTACTGTTTTAATTTGCTTATAAGATTTTTCTATTGCTCACCTACAAAGTGGTAATTTTCCAGGGATCGCAAATCATAAATGTGTTCTCTGGCACTTGTAACAACACGCTCTGATCCATTCCTTATGAGGTAAGCTAGGAGCAGCAAAGACTATAAAAATACAAAGCACCTTATGATTGCATGAACAAAAGCTCTATCTTTTTTTTTTTTTAAATAGGCAATAGAAACCCAAACCTACCCCCTCCCCAAATTAGTAAGTAATAAGACTTTCCCTTTTAAAATAAATGCTCATTATATGGTTCACAAAGAAAAAAACATGTTTTCCTCACATGAACCTTTTACTCTTTAGACTATCAAAACTGTATTTGTGAAACTCTAACTTGTTACTACTAAATCACAAGTTGTTACCTTTATCAGCTACTGCTTATTGAAAGAGAAAGCAGTAACAATTTAAGAGAAAAAGTTAACCCTGCAAAACAAAGCATTTTCTTTTGCCTCTTTTGATCACAATTTTCCAGTGGTTTTCACTGAGAAGTAACTCCTACAGGAATTTAAGAAGCCTTCTGCAGGATTCCATGGATACACAGAACTGCATTTCAGGACAATTTTAAGTAAGTGGCAAAACAAATGAAGTTTAAATAATACCTTCATTTCAATTCTATATATTAAGGATTTCTATCTAGAAAAAAAAAAAATGTACCTTATCTGAAGTAGTGCCTTTATCAGTTAAAACTATCATTACATTTCATCCAATCCAAACCTGATAAGAAATTCCAAGAAGTCTTTATAACATTAAGTAGCTATGTGTGATAACATTAAATATTAATTTCTATTGTACTTCAGGGAAAACAATTACTATGACTACAAAATATCAAGCACCTGTGAAAAGCACAAACCATGCTTTAGAATTAATTGTGTCTTGCTACAATCCTGGCATCAACAAAAACAGAATATAAGCTAGTCTGTTACATCAAACCTGAAAAATGAGGTTATATTTGCATAATTCAGTGAACACTGAACACCACTTCAAGTTCAGCATGATACAATCTCAAGCAAAAAGTTTCTATACCACGTTAATTCACCAAAGACAAGAAAAATGCAAATGACTCTTGCTCTTTTATGTCCTAATTGTGTTTTGGAAAAGTGTTATAAGATCTGCAAGGAAATTCAGTCCACTCAAAGTTAAACTACAATTTTTAAAGAATTACGAATTGCCAGAAAATTAAGATTAATTTGCATTTTATTGCAGATAGCCTTGAGTTCCTTCTAAAATGTTTTCCTGGTAGCACAGTAACTTACCTCCTTCTCACAGAGCTCTGTAACAACTCCTTTGGGTAGATTCAAACTGCAAATGCTACTCCAGCACTTGAATATCAGCAAAATGTAACTGCTCTGTTATGTTCATTAAGTAGGATCTTAAACACTCTTCTAAACCCAGAAATATTTGTGGGTTTTTTTCACATACAGCATTTGAAAGACACCTTTGACTTCACTAACAGAATTATAAAAGACAGTTAGGAAAGAAATTACAGGTTACTGGTGGAATCAGTGCTGTCGGAGCATCTAAACAAGGCACCGCACGGTACGAGCACCAAGATGAAGTCTCAAGACATACACACCTTATAAACCCTCCTCCAGTTCTTTTTATTATCTTTCAGCATTCGAGTCCAAAGCATGTTCATGAGTTCTGGGAACTGCTCATACATAAACGTAGCCCTAAAGAATCAAACAAAAGGAGTAAATGTTCTCCGTGGTTTGCCACAACCGCTTGTTCACACTCGGGGCTGGCAGTAGATGGCAGCGTGATCTAAGCCCAGGCACATCGGGTGACATTACAAGGGGAAAAAAAAATAGCTATCCCCGGTTTTACTTTATTTATGTTCCAGGACTACAAAAGAAAAAAACCAGAAATTCTAAAAGTCTGAGGTAGTAAAATAACCTTCACTAATTTGTAACGAAAATAATGCTGAATACGAATACCCTCATAACCACTGCGACTAGTCAAATTAATTTTAACAGTCAAAAAAGCTCAAGGAAGAATTTGACATGTTTTGCTCTGTTTGGAAAAGTCACAGAAAAGCACTTTGAAAATAAACACTCCAAAAAAGTCAGATATATTGAAATAATTTTGAGGCTACATAAAAGGAAGATCAAGAATTTAAAAAATAGTTAAGCTTCATTTTTTTACAGTTTTCAATACATTCTAAGATTATGCATTAAAAAAATAAAACTTGATTTACAGCAACTTTTCATTATTATCAGCCTGCATACAGCAGAGTTGATTTAGCAGCAAATTTCACATTCTTATATAAAATGCACCTTTCTTTTCTTCATCACTGAGTCAAATTATCACTTACTTGGCAATCTCTCCCATGAGTTGCCCTGAAGGTCCCCATGGATCATCATTGGTTGCTTCTCGAACCTTAGACTCTATTTCTGAATAATTCATAACCACATTGGTGCTGCAAAGGAAAAAAAAAATTCACACACATGAAGATTAGCATCAAAACTGAGAAACACATGAAAACTTAATAATGACACTGGTGCGTATCTCACTTAATGAGATACCTCTACAGAGCGGGAGAGAAAACAGCTTTAGTGCACAAGTTACCCTGAGGACACCATACCACACATTTAAGTTATCTTTAGGAAGGTTTTACTATTCTATTAGTCTTCAAGAATACAGATGAGAAACTAGGGATTACATTACAGCTGGATTTAGTCCAGTAAAAATGGCTTTTGGTCAAATTAAAATCCAAACCAAACCACTAGAGTCAAAGTTTCTGCAACTAGATATGGTTTGCAACGGTGCAGAGTTATTTGCAAGATGCTTTATAACTCAATCAGGAGTAGTTTGGGCTTTTTTTGAATGAGTGCTACAAGGGACACTCAAGAATATCAGTACCAAACAGGTGCTGGTGAAAAACTAACAAATAATAAAATCACAGTGAAGACTGAAGTAAGGGAGAGGAGGTTCACTAGAAGGTCTATTTCCTAGCTTCAATTTATTTAATTAAGGCAAAACAGCAAAAGAAAAGCTGCAGAACACTCAATTACAGTGAGGCAAATACTGTAAGGAGCTCAGGTTGTCTCTACAACAGGTCACAGAAAAGTCTCACTTGGAAAAAAGGAAGCAATTTTTCCATGCTGTTTACATTAAAATAGTAAATATGGGGTCTGGGGTTTTTTTAATTAATCTCTCAAAGGGGTAACCTGTAAGATCAGTAACCTCCTTTGTGCCTCAAAAGCATCCAGCTATATTTGATAAAACAACAAATTTCCTTATATATTTTAAGAGAGTGAACAGGCCCAAAGCCTCATTCATACAGAGAATGTTTGAAAACGAGCTCTCTGGTTCTGGAGCAAGAGTCCACAACAGGAATGAAACCACCACTGAAAGCAGACCTGGTGGCCTCTGCTGTCCCTACATACTTGGAATGTATTTGAAATAACATGTTTACACCTATCATGGTAGAAGTTTGCAAGTAAAGGTACATCACACAACTGGTTTCAGAAGCTAAAAACACCCCTGTAAGGTGATGACTTTCAACACAAACCACCCCATGAAGTCAAATGAATTAAACTCTAGAAAAGTTCTAATGATTTATAATGCAATGTGGAGAAGGCACTTGCTGCTTAAAAACCTCTTCTGAACCTGAAATATCTAAAAGAAGAAAAAACAACAAACATCAAGATGCTCAATAGTCATCCCTCTGTACATGTAGAAGTTGGCACAAAGCAGCATTCAAGCAATTCCTGTTCAATTTTATTTGGCATAAGGATAGCAAAGATCCTGGAACTGGGAGTTATAAACAGCAGAAACAAGAACGAGATCCCCTTAAGTCTGAAAGGGGACACAGAAGGTAATTGTTAAAACAGAATAAAATTCCTGGACTTATCCTGGATTCTCAGCATGAGAATTCCTGCTGTCAGATCCTGATGTATGATTTTATTCAACTTTGTGTCTAAAGAGAGCATAAGCTACATGACTGAATAAATAATCAGCAAGCTAACAGAGCCTATCTATATTAAAAAAAAAGCATGTAGGAACACAGCAGCAGTTTGGAACACCAGCAATTAAGGTTTTACAAATCCATTTATGCCAAACACATCTCAAGCTTCTGTTTCTGATATTTTCTTCACCAGATGTAAAATCGTGAACTAATACCATCTTTATTTCCCTTATGCATGGAAAAAAAACACAGCCCCAAAGCTACAGGCTTCAGGATTTGCAGCTTCCAGCACACTGGTTCCCTTGTCCAAAGCAAGGAAAGGCAGGGAGCTGAATGGAAAGGTTCTGTTTGTTTTTATAATCCCTCCTCAAGCGTTTGTTCGAGAGACTTGACGGAGGATTGGGAGGGGGAAGCACAAAACGAAGCATTTCCTTAATTTCTCAGAGCAAAGACTTTACGAGTGGAAAATGCATGAAAAGATGCAAACCTGCAGTAAGAAAGTAAATGGCAGCGTTAGCTGTGGAAGAGCTCAGAGCACATGGCTAAAGCAGCAGTGGGGCTGGAAGGGGGAGACGGAAGGAAAACAAGGGAAATTAAATAATGCCAAAAGAAAGAAGGTGCAGTTAAGCCTCTCTGAGTACAGGATCATGCTCTGTTTCTAAACTCCTCCTGCAGAAGAGTTATTGTTCTCAGCAACAAGGAGAAAGCTCTTTTATAAACGCCAAGCTGAGATCTAATGGCACAAAACGTTCCAAACCAAAGCATCTTTAAGCTGCATTTAATTCAGCAACAAAAGTAAACTTCAAGGAAAAAAAAAATCCACCACTGTTGTATAGTTTGGCATCATTCCAGGTCACTTAAAAATAACCATTTCTAAAAAGGTGGAAATACAGTTTTATTCTTCCTTTCCCATGTTTTCTATGGCCCTCATTCCATGCCCTACCCATGATTCCTGTGACCTTTGCAACAAAAAAATAATTTACGTCCAGATGTGAAGGGAAAAAGTGACTAGCTTGATTGCCAAGACTTCCTGTGATTGATATAAATTTAATATCCGAGGATACTTCCCGACACCAGGGGGGGCTCTCTGATTAGTTTATCCTGGGCAGCTTCCAGGGAATCGTGCTGGATTGCATGGACACGGTCTGCTCTGTAAACAAACCGACCACAACAGTCAAGGCTGACAGAAAGTAACTTCGCAGTCGGTGTTTAGAACAACCTTGTTATCTGCCAGACAAACTGGATTCACCCCAAATCGTTAACTGAAACCCTTGTGACAAGAACATTTACAGAAACTTTTGACATGGACAAAGACATTGAACTGGAAAGTGTATCGTGAAAGTTACATCCAAAATAAAGGCACAGCAATAACGGAGTAGACAAACACCACAAACTGTTGCATTCTTCTGTGTCTTACATTTATTTTAAGTTTAATAAATCAGACAAGTGTCAACAGAGGATTATTACTCTTTATTGTAAACCTAACGAATCACTTTATTTCAGTATAATTTGGGGTTTAAAAAAAAAAAAAAAAAACTGCTGGGAAAAGCCAAGAGAGGGCACTGTCAGATCTCTATGGAACAGGTAGCACGATGACAGCTTTTAACTTCTTGGAAGAGAAAGCTCAACTTCAAATGTTTGCATCTACAATTTATAGCAGCACTAAATAGGTAGCTCAGGTCTGAAACTAAATTCCTCTATGTGAATAAATGGACATTGCTAATGAAATGTCAGTGGGCAATAGTTGCAAAT
Source organism: Myiozetetes cayanensis (assembly GCF_022539395.1). Classification (NCBI taxonomy): domain Eukaryota; kingdom Metazoa; phylum Chordata; class Aves; order Passeriformes; family Tyrannidae; genus Myiozetetes; species Myiozetetes cayanensis. Next base: position 8,730,644 of record NW_026087378.1, on the reverse strand, counting down.
ATGTGATCATCTCCAACTGCATCAGATAATAAGGCACACTTCCTCTTAAAAAAAGTTTTACATGCATTTTATAAACTATATTTTAACATGCTTTGAAAATTAATAGATGTATCATGTACCACAACAACACTAGTTTGTCCACAATTTTATCTGCATTTTTCAAAGAACTGAACCAACTGTAAATGGTTCAAATTTTGTTCTAAGCTACATTTTGTGATTTGTGCATTTGAGATAAAGGTGTCACCTGGATCCAGGTGTCACATCCAGCAGTGTGCTAAAAAAAAAAACCCAAAACAACAGAAAACTAAGCAAGACAGGGAGAGAAGGGGGGCGAGAGCAGCACTGCACATACCTCAATGTATTATTTGAGGTAAGAATGATGTTTAGCCAAGGTTAAGGAGAGCAAGAGGGAACAAGAAGTTCTGTACCTGCCCATATAAAACTCAGATCAGAGAAGCTATCAAGCTCCAGTCAAGAAGTTTAGCAAGTACCTTCCACTTCAACCTTTACAGTTTCAACAGCCTGAAAGCACTTGAACTTTTAGGCATAAGAGGATAAAAATCCTACAGGTCTGGGATTGTCCTCTTTAATACATGGAAATGAAAGGCAGCTTGTGGATGGTCTGCATGAAAATAAAACCTTCCACACTGCAGGAACACTTCACAGGTGAGATACAACAATGACAGATTTTAAGAGGAGTCCTGTCTTTCTCCTCCCTACCAGCAGATACTGAACATAAACCACATCGTGGACATAAATACACACAAACACCAGTAAGTGATAAAAATATCTGCAGAGAACTCCTATTTGTGTTTGATTTCAGCATACATCTCTCAGAACCTTACACTGGAGTATCTGGCTACTCTGCTCAGGCTTCTGATCTCACACAACACATGAATCAAGCCACTAATGATCAGAAGGACAATTAGTGAGCATGAGGTATATTCTGCTCTCAGTAACATCAGCACTTCAGTGGTTTTTCTACAGAATAGTCACAAAATAAGCACTGGAAAAGAATACTTTTCTAGACTAAGAAATTCTTTTTTAAAACTACTTTTATGCCAGCAAAGTCATTGTACTTCCACCCAACATTTTAATAAAAAAATTAAATAAACACAACATCCTGAATTGTTTTGTCTCACAGTGAAGATTTTTCACAGGTCAGGACCAAAAGGTGATCTCTACAGATTCATATGCTGTAAATGAAATCAGGTCAATTATCTGTTAGGAGATTACAATAACTTATATATAACTACAACTGTACTGCTTCTAGCAATAGCTTCCAATTGGTAACATTACAATCAGTTTTGTTGTGCCTGAACTAATTATCCACATCAATCACTGCAGGTTCCACACTGAAAAAAAATCCCACCCTAAATCTCTCTAAATCATAAACCTTGAACCAGAAACTCTTTGGAAATGTGGATGGGGAAACACAAGGCTCTGAGCACTGCACCAGAAATGGAGGAGTATTCTCTCAGCTAATCTCTGCTCTAAAATTAACCACCAAACTTGAAGGTTAACCCTTAAACAGCAGTGATTTAAATACAATGTCAGCAAACCTGCTAAAGAAGAAGATGCAACAATTTTTGTCTTTGTTCATGTGATTTAACACCTTGCTTAGAACCTTGGAGGCAGCCTCCAGCACTAGGAACTGTAAACAGTTCAGTGCCCATGGTCTTCCCAAAAGAACATCACACAGTTAGCTATTTCCACTTCATGCTTCCCAGCATCTCTTCTATTTTTCAGACTTTTTCCACGGTCAGTGGTGTTCTGTTCTCTCATCAGCCTGACAATACATTCAGGTATGAAATCTCAAGTATGAAATCACAACTTGTAAGGAAAATCACAGTTCATAGCTAAATTTTGGGAGCAACGAAGGAATAATTCCTAAGATAAGAATTCATTGGGAAAGGAATAAAGTGTTATATCTCAAAGTTTCAGACTTTCAAACACCACATACTCAGCACTTCGTATAAATGCTAAAATATCAGCAGTCTCTTAAACATGCAGCAACCTTTCAACAGAAAACCTGCACTAGCGAAAATAAGCACCATGAGAAAAGAAGGTATTTATACATTAAAGGTAATGAAAGAATAATAAACATCTATCCATCCATTCAATCAGAGTGGAACTTACTTGAAAAGCATATTAAGGAATCAGAAAGCCTAACAGATCTTAGTCAATGTTTCTGCACAAACTTAAAAGCCCTGAATAAGCCCTGGGGCAAGAGTCAGACCACTCCATTAAAAGCACCATCAGGATTAGCGCTGCTATTGATGTGGGTGGTGTCACCGAGGACACAAGTACATCTCTGGACATTAGATCCACAGAAGATTTGTGAAATGCCATGTCTAATTTTATGAAAACTAAAATAACCAGAAGCCACAGACAGGCTACATTACAGCAGTTTCTTTATAGTGATGATAAAGGTATTGGATTGGACAGGGGAAGCCTAATTAGAAACACTTCTCAAACCTCTGGGAAGCTGCCCACTGTGCTGAGGGACTCGGCAGCAGCCACAAGGAGCCTGGTTACACAGTCCAATTTTTTTCAATGTATATTTCAAACCAATTACAATATCATGTATACATGGGACTCCTATGTGCATAATATTATGCCTTTAACTATTACTCCAAGGACACCACTGGATTATGCACCTTCTGTTTTCCTTTTTTTAATTTTACTTCTGGGAACACTAAAATACTAAAAGCTGAGATGAGAAACTTTGTACGTTTTACCACCATTAAGAGTTTCCAATGAGACCCCATTCTGCAAATATCTGTTTAAGGACTAAGTGCAGAAGAAAAAAAAAGTTCAAGCTTTACTTACACTTTTAGTGTCATATATGCAGCATGAACATTAATGTTATTCAAACAAACAGCAACACTAAAGAAATTATTTTTTTTTAAAGAAAGAAATTAGTCTGTTACTGCAGGAGGGGTCTGGATGAACAGAGGACAAGAGAAGCTCTGTCATTCTACAGTATTCTGAAGTCTGGTGCCAAAGTTTTCTTACAATAAACAAATATTTTAACCTTTTGTTATTTAACATGCCAAAACAGACACAACATGATTTCATCTTCTGAATAAGGTATTTAACATTATCCTTTCAATAGGCAATTCTCACATAGTAATACTGTAATTTCATTCCTTCTGTAATTTTGGTAGCAGCTTCCTTAATTTTAGGAAGTCTTCACGTTTCCTGTGACTTTCACAGTGAATAAAAGCAAAGCACACTTTAAATTTGGTCCATGGCACTTGGAAGCTGAGCCAACTCCCTGCTCATGCACTTCAAGCCCTGGCTTTGTCTTCCAGCAGCTCATTTTCTCCAATCAGTTCAGCTGCCTGGTCCTTCTCGGCTGAGAAGTCAGCAGTCACCCACTAGGACAACACAAGGACCCACAAGTTATTGCTCATCCCATCCATGGTTTTAGGAATATTATCCAAACACAAAGCAGTAATTTGCTTTCACATTTCCCCAACAACTTAAGCAAAAAACCCAATGTATACTGTAGCTCTGCTTCTAGACATTTAAGATTGTATCCATAACTGATTTAAAAAAAATAGAAGAGTAAATGAATTAATTATTGCACTACAAAATGAGCCAACTGAACATTCAACATCTGGACAAGAGCTAAGGCAGACCCTGGCAATATTTTCACAATACAGTTATCTAGAAGACCTCCACCTACAGACACACATGCATTTAAGATGAAGTCCTTGGAGAGGAGTGAACACACCATCTCATCCTCACCATTCAACTCCTGTGAGTCATGCATCTAAACTATTTTTAGTATCTAGATTAAAAGGTTCCTGTGAAGCAGTGGAAATGAGGGAAAGCTTTCTGAGAATGCAAAAAAGTTGCTTTAATATTAAATGGTCTGTTTTTAAACCATGTGCAGAAGTTAGTTTCAACTACTGAGAGCATACAGAAAATAAAAAGCTAAACAACTTGTCTGAGTACAGGATATGTCTCCCCCACTCCCAGGTGTAGGAATCTTGGCATCTATTAAACTGTTAATTAGTTTCCAGAAACACTTTTGTCAATTAAAAAAAAAAAATCATTTAATACTTATCCATCTGGGCATGAAATACTTTCAACAGAGCATTTGAATTGGTGAGCTAAAAAAGAACCGACCCCAATCCACATAGTGCCACCTCCCAAACCACCAGAGGCAAGGACAGGGGGAAATCAGCACCCCATTGCCAGGGGCAGCATCTATTAACTCCACTTATTTCTGTGAGCATCCCTTCCATCAGGCTCTGATCACTGGGCCAAACAAGTGTTTCAGGAAACTGAAAGGATTTAAGAAAGTCAAATAGAAAGATGCACTTCGGGACCAGATTTTGTTGCCATGTGATGGTCTGTCGATAAGGCATCATTTATCTACCTGTTATCCCAAACAATATAATGGACATCCAGGAATTTTTGCACCTAATGCTACCAATAATTATTCAGAGAAAAAGACATTAATTGCCTTCAAAATAAAGATGGTGTGGTGCTGTTCTTGCCCTCAGTGAACTCGTCTATTCAGTCTCAACCAACGTCTCTCTCCTTGCTCAGCGAAGACAAACTAACTAAAAATCATGTAACAAAGTTAATGCATTTTCATTTTGCTCCTGTCAGTAATGTCACTTTTGTTATAAAACATGCAGCTTAGATTTAGAGCCTTACAGATGAAACATATGGATAGCAAAGATGAAGCCAGCAGTCCACATTGAACGGAGAAACAGATGGGGACCCATCTGCCAAAATGCCTGGTGAAATACCTCAGGTTACAGAGAGGTAACAGCACAACATTAGAGATGCTTGACCGTTTGAAGTTATTTATTTTTCAGCTGCTCCTCAGAACCATTACAAACATGACACCAGTCAATTCAGTCCATGAATACCAGGTATTATTACAGACCTTCCATGCAAGTAGCAGTCATGCTTTTTCTGACCAACAATACCATCTCCTTTATGTACAGCAGGATCTGAAATACACTTTCAGCTTTTCAAGTTCAGTTTCATAATTTATGTGGCAGATGTGCAAGGCAAACTGCACAGAAAGAGATAAGCCAAGAAAAACATCCTGATGGCCACAAATGAATTACAGTTTGTGGGAGGAAGGAACTATAAAGCTATTTCCTGCGCCTTACAACTTCTAATCACAAAAGACTACCAAGTAAACAAGATAACCCAAAATCCACCACACACACTTTCAAAAAGAACAGTGACTTTAAGAATTAAATTGCAGCCTGTTAGAGAACTCAGAAGCTCTCTCTCACTTAGAGAAACCACCACTGCACCTTACTGAAGTCTTCCCTTTCAAAATCTCGCCCTGTCAAAAGTGACCCAACTGCAGCAAGCTTTATTCTAAATGGCTTTGTAATTGCTTTCTACAGCTGAATTATTTTTTGCAGATGTTGGGAACATGAAGCTTGGGAACATGGCAGTTTTAAAGCATGTTTGTGCAAGGAACAAACACTTCCTCCCCCGCTTGATTTAAGACTGATTTCACCTCTCCTACTGCAGATTCCCTGCAGTACGTCAGTGTTAATATTTTCATATTCTTATATAAAACAATCCCTTGTGGTTTACACCAACAGATACAGGGCTGTTTTATATATCTTAATAGGTGGCAGTAAATAACTTCTCAAACTCACCAAGGATTTTGCCATGTTAATACTAGTGATTGTGGGTTTGCACCACCTCTATATAAAGCATACCTCCATCTAAAGCCCAGACCCATTTCTTTATTTCCCCATTTTTTATGGGAAGTTTTAATTCCAAGTACCCACCCTCACCTTACTGTTAGCATCCTCTAATCTTCACCAATTAGCCTATCTTTCCTTCAAATACACATTTTTGCAGTTTCATTTTTAAAGGCTTAGTATGTGTTGCCATTTTGTTTTGTATATGGAATTCAAAAAACATTCCTTGAAAGGTGACTTACCAAAACAAACGTTACACTACAGCAAGTAGAATGAATCAAAATATTTCCTTTTAACTTACATAGTAACAACACAATAGTATTTCCATTGTTTTCCAGTAATAGTTTTTAGGTCATATTTTAGGTTCAAATTTTAGCTGAAATTAGAGGACAATTCCACTTAAGCCATTCTTGTGACAAATCCGATTAAACTTAACATAAATGCCAATTTCACAAACAAGTGGAAAAAAGCTGCCTTTTAGGCAGCACTTGACATTCTGGTGGGGCAGTTACACCCTAAAACAGCAACTCTGTTTCTGATTCAGACATAAAGGCAACACTGTTACTGCCCTGTGCAAGTTTTTAGTCTCTGCCTCATGTGAGTTTACATCTGGCACATCGGGTTGGAGTCATCGCTTTGCAGCTCCTATTCCTGTGGAATTAATTGCTTTCAAAGTTCAACACGCTATGTTCAAACAATAGTGGCTATACAGTCAAAAAAAGAAGTGGAATTATAAAATTTGGGTAACCTTTTGTAACTGCAGAACTTAAGAGATGTCCTTATGTATGCTGTTATCACATGACTCAGTTTACTGTTGCTCAATCCTCAGACTCATTTGGCTACTCCGCTCCTTACACTTCACATTTTTTTTCTTCTGTAACAGACAAGCTTCAACAATTTTAAAAATATTTATTTTAGAATTAACTGCATCTGTTTACAGAATTCAGATTGCACTCCATCCTTCAAGAGTCCGCAAGAGCCACACCACGTATTGGCCGTCACAAGCTTTACCTTTAATTTTTCCATATTTGTGACCCAATCAGGTAACAGGACTTGTACTGGAAACAAATGTTTAACCAAGCAGGACAAATGGAAAGTGAAATCTAATTAAAGACACGCTTCTCTAGAGTGCTTTTTATATGAATAAAATAGCACCACAAAATGTCAATCCCAATAAACACTGGTAGACAATTATAACACAAAACTAAAATTTAAATACATTATTTTAGGAGAGAGACTGAAGTACTCCTCACTACAGCTTACATCCTCCAATCAACTGTGTTTCTTTGCCCTTTGTTTCATTCATATAACTTAAAGAGTAACTTTCTCTGAAGATAAAAAGCTGGTTTCAGGTGTTCATAATGTGCTGCATAAGCTGTTTTACAAATAAGCACCTGGTGCTACTTCCTTCCTTGTATGCACATAGAATTAAAAGACCACATTCAAGCCCACAGCTCAAGTATTTTAACTCTTCAACAGATAAAGAAACTCTCAAGTACTGCCAGTCACTGAGTTTTCAGGATTAGGGCAAAGTATCTTAATGCTGAGTGAGAAGTATTTACAAGAAGAATAAGGTCTTATACTTCTTTCAAAACAACAAATAAAAGGGGTAAAAGTTTTCAGAGGACAAGGAAGTTGTAGCTACGCTCAGCATGAAGCAACAGTAAGCTTTGAAGCCGTGAAACTTCAACCCACATGTGCACCTCAGACTTCCTATTTTTAACCATAAAAAATGTTGAGAGTGACCTTAAATGGAGGAGGAAGACAGGGAGGGAAAAAGAAACAAAAAAACCTGACCTCACAGTAAACATAATACTCTAACAGTAGACAGGATACTCCAAACCCTCCAGAATGCACTGTAGTGACCTCTGTATTTAAGATGTATCTTCTACTCCCAGAACAAACCTCACGTTTTCAGAGTGTCAGAAAACCTGGCATCAGTGCTTTAGGACTATCCCCAAAAAGTACCGCTCCTTTGATAAGCCTCACTCACCTCTGAGGCTTCCGGAATTCTGTGCTCTTTGTAACTGTTCACTCACTGTTCATGTGAAATATGTTCACCACAAAACTTCACACCGGGGTTTTCTAACACCATGAAGAGCTTGTAACAGTTCTAAGTTTATAGTAGTGCACCAGCTGGTCAAGGAAAGCTCCTGATGCTATATATGCTTCAGGTGTATTAGCCAAATAGTTACAGGTAAGAGATTTTGCTTGGAAAAGCAGAACACTGCCTGGTAGTCAGTGCACCTCGAACAGCACAGACCTATTCAGTGCTACTAATCACACTGAATTCTAAATAATCCAAACTTTATATACTCAAAGAACTGTTTCAATTACTTGTCAACTGGCTGAGTATTTGGTGAGGACAGAAGAATGCACGTGCAGTAATGTGGAATTTTATATTGCCAAAAACACACAAACACCCCCCCCCAACATTAATGGGCCATGCTTAACAATCCTTGTAGTTCCAGCTATCCCTTCCTTGCAAGCTGAGTACCATTAAAACATTGCCCTAATTCCAAATTTATTACAAATCAAGCATTACTCTAAACACATGTTTGCTGTTCCACCAGGGAGGGTTGATTAAAGTTTAAACAATGCAGGCACTGAAGCTTTTAACACACAAACTGATCATTCTCTGTTACTATATAATCACTTTGGCACTGTGACATCCCATGCACCCTCTCCCCCCCCCAACCCCCAATATCAATCCTCTTCTGCAAACATTTTGAGGAATAAACCTGAGCACAGATAACTTCTCTAAGCCAGCAGTGAACACCTGTTAGAAGCTCTTTTCTGATCAGATTCATGGGCAGAGTACAGGTAAGGGTAACAGATTTGTCTGGAGTCCCGCTCAAAGTGCCCCCCTTGTTGTCTCCAGCCTGTTCGAGGGCTCCAATTCCAACCAGCTCCTCTCCCTGTCCCTTTAGGCTCAAGGCAAACAGAGACAGGACAGCAGCATCTCAACTCCACCTAAATCATACACATGAAACTTGATTTCGTTTACAAAAAAACAAGTTGCTCTCTCTCCTCAGCACCCACACCGCCTTTGAAGGGCTTGCATATTCCTCCTGCCTTCAACTCCAGAGCTGTGACTCTGCACAGCTTCACATTTCGTCTGTGTGGTACCAAAGTATTACCACCATATTACCTGAGAAAACCTGAGACATGCATATCATCAACAGAAGTATGGTCCAAGTAGCAGGTGAAGCAACTAAACAAGAAAACCTTCAGCTGCACTTTTAATATGGCCTTGTGCCCTGGAAAATGTCCTAAGGGTGAGGCAGAAGCTGTACTGCACTTCTCAGAGTAGAAGAAAGGAAGAGGAAACAACAGTTTAGACAAAGTTATCAAATTGCAGGTTCACAACCAGTTATTTTCCTTCATTTATTCAAGTGTCTTGCAGTGGAATTGCTCAGCAGGATGTATTCAAGAAGACAGAGAAACACTTGAGGCCACTATCTTCATCTTGGCTTCTATAAAGCAAACCACATTATCATTTAACTATCTCATTCTCTAAACTACAAGGTGCTCATGCAATGTGCATCTAACCTACATAGGACACAAAGTCACCCACTGCCATCACATTTCCTGCCCACATCACCTCTCTGCCATCCCCATGGAGCAGGAGGACATCAAGCAATACAGTCCTCTTGCTGATCTGGCTCTGCCCTCACACCTTTAATCTTGAAGTGCCAGTTCCTATGAGTGGCACAATTATTTACTTTGCAGCTTATTATACTGCAGCCAGGAAATTAACAAAGAAGCCTGTTTAACAAAAAAAACTCCTAATATTTTGCTACTTCAGACCATTCATCCGTTAATAAGCCTGAATTACCATGGTTTTTTCCTGCTACAAGTCTATCCAAGAATAAAAAGTAGTCACTATAATCCTAAATAGCTTAATGCCCATTGTCTTTAGTCATTCAATTTTCTATGAAGGCAAGTGACAACCTAGAAATCCTTCTGCTGCTGAATAAAGAACTGGACAAAGTAACTTTGGTTTACAGTTAATGGCAGTGTCCTTCCACAGCTATTCACAGCAGAGTATCCCCAAATGGGCACGAGCAGTGAGAACACACCACTCAGAATAAGTATTACAAGAGCGATGTTATATTAATGTTATTTGTTTAAACTTTTCAAGTTGCTATCTCACGTTACAGAAAAAGTGTAGCTTGACAAACTAAAACCCCTCAGGTTCACAAACACGCATTTTGACTCAAAGCAAGTGTTCTGTTGTGAAATGAGTCTGGCAAATTACATACAAATTAACTTTCCAAATGCCAAGCCATGTTTATTTGTGGAGGATAATGATGTTTCCTCTCCTTTCATAGGTATCATTTGTAAAACTGGTTCCTCCAGGAGCTCAAGTGACTCTTATGTCCTAAAAAGGTAACAAGAGCCGTTTCATTTGCCTCGGAGCCCGTTTCCAGTTCCTGTCCACACACAGATGATAAATTTCCAATGACACCGTGTGTATTTGCAACAAACCAATTTCACTACAGTTCAATACAGGCACTATTTATTTATTTACTCATTAATGGTAAGATTACTGGATTTTTCTGAGCTAATGTGTGCAGCTACATGAGTTACAGTTACCGTGTAATTAACAAAAACACGACACTGGCAGTTTAAAGCTGAGAGACTCCACTTGCCAATTAGGAGTCTGTTAGCATGAAGTTTTCAAGCTGTCTCAAGAAATGCAATCATCTGTTTGGTAGCAAGGAGAGATAAGCCACTCTGATAAAAGTTAACTCATTTAGACAATAAATACCTTTGAACAGAGGGCTTTTTCCACCCCCCACCTCTCTTCGCATGATCATACAGAGAATCAGTTTAAATAATTAAATAATTGTCAAAACAACAAATAATTAAAAGTGACAGCAATCATTAAGATATCAGCTCTATTTGCAGACCTAAGTTACCCAGACTGTAATATATTTTTCAGAAGATGCATCCACCCACTGCAACTCCAATAAAATTATCCTAAGTTATCAAAAGCCTTTTTCTTCTCTTTACAGTCAAAGCGGTCTTAGAGAAATCTTGAACTGAGTAGTCTCACAGCACACAAAACACACCCCTCCCAAGAATCACACAGGGAGGTATTTGTTTACTAAAGTAATGTCTTGAGAGGAAACACTGAGCAGTCTGTAACCTACATTAGGGTGATTCTAAACAGCTTGACAGGATGGGGAGAGTAACCACCGAGGAAAACATTTACTGCTCTGACTCAGAATGGAGTAGAGAAAAGACTACTCCCTAACTCCCAATAGGTCTCATTATTATTAAAAGAGATTAAAAAAAAATGCAGGTCAGTCCCATTAAACACGTTGAATATACACTAATATTTCTAATTGTATCCCAAATGAACCAGTTAATATCTATTAAGCATGCAGTCAATATTTAACTGGTCAAGATAATACTATCTGGATGCAGGGAGGGGAAAGTACAACAGCTCTGTAGTGGTTTCCTTAAAACACATAAATAGACACTGACATTACAGGTGTTGTCACAGAAGTTTTATTTTTAGTGGCAAACCAAGCACCTCCAAAAAGATTTACTCTATTTAAAGTAACAGTCTACATAGAATACCAGTCTCACCACTCTGGACTAAGCATAATATACACCACCAATATTTCCAATATAATAACAGGCACTTTCAAGTTGAATTGAAAGCTTCTCAGATGAAGATCTGTTGGATCAATTCCAGCCTGAATCACTCAAAGTAGTGCCATATGAGACAAAATTTTATTTCAATCCACATAATTTCTCCAAAGTTTGGGACCCAAGAGTGGAACCAAAATACTGATGCTTACCCTCCCCATTACAACACTGACACAAACACAGAAAGCTTAGCTTAGGAGCTTCAAGTAGTGATATACAAGATAGAAAACTAACCTAAAAAAAATTAAACTTGCAGCTAACGAACCACTGACAGTGCAGTTTCAAATAATAAGAACATGTAAAAATGTATTATCACCTAAAAAGTTTCCCACATCTCATCTTCCTGTCCTTTCCCCATCAACACAAGTGCTTGTGGTGCCATGAGCAGCTGCTTACGCAGCACCCACCTCTGAACCCTAAAACCTTGGGGTTTTTTTAAGATACATCAGCAAGAGAGCACATCAAATACTGAACCACACAACGGCAGCATAAGGAAGGCCAAGACAGTAAATGGCCAGGTATAAGAGTGGGACATCCTCTTTTAGTGGAAGAATAATATTAGAATTCTTCAACCTGCTTGTGACACCACATGCTAAGAGTGTACTTCAAGCACTGAACTTGTACTTTGCCCCCAGCCACTTATTCCTATCCAAATACCATTGAATCCCTTATGCCAGAACAAATATTTGTGTGACCATGGAGTTAACTATACCAGGGAACCAATCCAGTGGAGAACTGAATTGGCAAAAACAACTGGTTAGTCAGAGAGACATCAAGCAGAAAGTCTGCTGGTGCCAGCAAAAGGGAGAGAAGTCTGCAGTCTGTGGCAGACGGGAGGCTGTGAAACCTCTTTTACCATCAGCCCACGCTTACACTGCCTGTGAAACTACAACCCCAGATTTCATGGCTTAGGTTATGTTTTCATATTTGTGATAGTGCTGATGGAGTTACAGACTTCAGGGCAACTACAAGAGGAGTTCTGTGTTCCTGTGTCCTCCACTAGAGCACTGCAGGTCCTTCTTCTCTCCCCACCCATCCCAACGCTGCTTCCTCACATGGGCAACACAAACACACAGCTGTATGGCAAACAAGGAACTAATCTAGCCTCAAACCAGATAACCCACAAAGTCCTCTGGGGAGAGAAACAACTCCCAGTTGGATCTGTTCCCCCACCATGTTCACTGCACAGCAACCCAAACCACCATTAGAGCACACAGTGGCAATTTGGAACTCGAGGTTTTTCATCAAAGCACATGCCAATGAAGTATTTGAAACATGCTGGAAGCAACAGGTCACGATCTGCATGTTGGAGATGAGTTTAAATGGGACTTCTTGTACTATGACTTGGGACAAGCTGTATCCCAAACTTGAGAACAAAGCAATGAGAGAAATTCCAGAAGTTCCAAAATGAAGCACACCACTCATTTTTGTGTTCTTAACCTGTGAGACAATGCTCCACTCACTCACCAACATCTAGTCTGGTTTTGTAAATACTTTTTATTTTCACGTAAATACAGAAATTTATTTAATACATGAAATGAACAGAGACAAGTATGAGAAAGCAGAATCAGACTGGAATTTCAAGATTGTATTTTAGGACAACTGCAATGCTTACACAGCTGCACCCTGAAACAGCAAAGCCTGAGGAGAGAAAGCAGTAGTGTGTTCCACATTTGCACAATGCTTTGGAAGTAATTATATCTTGTATATGAAATAATTATGCAAATCAGCTAATATTTTGTAATGCACTAACTGTCAACACAACCAAGAGGAAGTAGCACAGAACTGAGCTAAGCACCTTGATCCTTCTGATGACAGCTGCAGTGATGTAGGTAAGGCTCTTATCTTTGACCAGCTTCGTGCACTTCCCAAGCAGAAGCCCAGTTTTATTTCTGGCAGGGCAATGCCAAGCTATGACTTAGAAACACCTGAAGGACACAGAAGTTGCCACACACACACACATCACGTAGGTTCCCTGGAAGTTCATAAAGCCAAGTCCTCAGCCAGTCTCACGCAATGAAATACAGACTATTGTCAGCTTCCACAGGGCGTAAAATGGCAATAACACATTTGAAAGAGCACTGACAAAAGCACCACTTGGAGTGTGTTGATGAAACCTGTGTGCTTGGCCACAGCTGCCTCATGCCAACCCTTAATATATACTGTAGCTTGTAATATTTGCCTACCTTTGATTACTCCACCAGATGAATATTCAAACAAGAGAACGACACATCTATGTATGTGAGATAACAGAGCATAATACTTTCAAAGATGCTTATCACCCATACTAAATTACATGGCCCAAGGACTATGAGCCTTTCTATTCTTTATTAACTTATAAACTTTCTGTAAGTTTTTTAAGGGAAGGAGGAAAGTCTTAAGACATAAGTGCTGTTACAAGTGCTTGGCAGACCCAGCCTTGCAGGGCTGCAGAGCCAAATGCCATGTTCAAATGCAGCCTTCCTTTGTATTGCCAGGACTGTTTCTTCTCTCACTCTCTGGTAACCAGGGAGAGGACAAGTCCTTCGAGGGCTGAAGATAATAATCATCACCTTGCTTGTAATAATGATACAAAATGCTGTTCTTAAAGCAGTTATCAGCAGGACATCTCTTAAGCAGCAATGGTAGGGTAACTCATGCAGTGAGGGTTAACTGTCCCTTACATAAAATAATGGAAGTGTTCACTGCTCTGAAGATCTTGTTTATGCAAAGCAAGATAAATCTTAAATATAAAGAAAACTAAATGATCCTGGAAATCAAGTAAAGGAGTTTACAGGAAGGTCAGACAGCAATGGACAAGGGTTGGACAGTTATCTACCCCTTTGCTGGACACATCATATGATGCATCATTTACCATAATACCTGCTATTACTAAAACCAGCAAACAGCATTTCATTAAAGAGCTCAATAGTCTGGGTGGACAAATCCATGAAGCACAAGAAAATCATCTGTAAACAAGAACAATTACACACATTAAAAGGCACATTAAAAAAAGAAAGCAGTTAGGCTAAAAGACTTTAAAACCTCCAGCTGAGGTTTATGTGCTGGTCAAACACGAGGATACTACAGGCAGTGAACAACTGAAAGCTGACTGTAAGGTATGTAATTGTAGGGTAAATGACCGGTATACATTTCCCACATTAGTAAATATCTTGCAGACACAGCATGAGGTAGCACACAACAACATGAGACTGGAAGTCAGAGAATCCAGTTTTAACTGTTATCAGCTCAATGTGACTTGGTTTATTTGATACAATTATCTTATTAGTTTTCCTCATCTGTGAAGTGGGAGTGAAGTGCAAGGTCTAATTTAGATGCTTTAGGCTACAACAGCGAGAAATTGCAGTCAAAGCAGTAATTCACTCTATTTTACCAATAATTTACCCTTCTCTCTACAGATTGTACAATTAGAAGCACTAAAGAAAACACGCTGTTTATTCACTACAAGAACTTCTCCCCTACCTAGTTGTATTAGAGCTGATGACAACAGCTCCTTTAATCCTTCCTTTTCCACTAACACTAAAACCCCTTTCTCCTTTCAAAGATGTAGCATCAGAATAAATAATAGAGGACCCAAGTGCCTACTCTGCAAATAAATTCTGAAGTGTTATAACTGCTCCAAGCATTTATTAACCATATAAGTATTCAATCAGTTCTAAACAAGACTATTTACTCTCCATTTAAAAACAGATTAAAATATTACATACTGGGGCAATTCATCAAGCTTGCAAAGTGTGTGAAAACAGCTTCAAGTCCCACTTTACAACACGAGGGAGTGCAAATACATTCCTGCTGGGTCACTAGAAAGGTGTGGCTAAGAGCAGTACAAGCAAAGCAGCTGGGCTAAGTTAGGTGGACAAAACTGAACTGGGAGGGGCATGGAATAAACAGGAGGTGGCAGCTGTCATATTCCTAATACTGGCAAGCAATTCACAGGCTCTCTCCTCTTCTTTTTAAGTACACATCCAAGAAGTTAAACTCAGTGACAGCTACCTTAGCTAACACAAATTAACATCTGGATGATACTGTCCTTACTACACACAGACCTGTCACCTTCACCAAATCTTTAATTAGACTGTTTCTGACCCTTTGATATATGGAAGGTGCTTAAAAGGAGCTCTCTCACGTCATGCATGTAGAAGATCACAAAAGAATGGCAATGGAATTTCAAAGAAAGTGGGCAGGAAGTCTTATTACACTGACACAGGCAGCAATCTGACGTCAATGGGTCCAAAGATCTTCCATCTGTGCTTATTGCATGTCCTACATGTCTGTGACAGAAACTAGTAAGCAAAAACGTTAAGTTACTATCATATCTTATATTAAGAGAGGAATTATTGCTATGAGGAGTCCAACTACCCTTGCTAACTACATACACACACACACACACACACACAAATGCTGTCCTTTGCTTGGAGCAGAACCACCTCATGCAGGTTAACATGCAGGAACACCTCAGTAAAATATCAGCAGATTCTGCTCCAAAAAGAGAGAATTCAACAGAACTAGGGAGAGATGATGGCCTGACTTTTGAACTTGGTCACAAGGCCAAGCTAACTCCTTCCTGTTTCTGTCAAGCTAGAAACTGTTTTAACAGAGTTTCTTAATATACCTTGATTTCTTTTGAAAAAGCCATGGGGTTTTCTTTGTAGAACTCCCCTAAAAGTTTCACAGGGAACACAAAGCACAATATATACTTGTCTGAAAAGATTTAAAAATGAAGTTACCAAGTTGCATAACACTCTAGATTTCCACAGCCAGGACTCCCAAACTATCTCAGCGACTAAAATAACTTTTGCCAGTTCTGTTATCACACAGTAGGGAGATACCTGTTTAGGGCCTTTGGTGGTTTGATTATCCATGTACACCTACACCAATAAAAATATGATATTTCTTGTATAAGCTGCTTCGACACAGTACCAGAGAGCCTGCAGATCCTTAGTCTCATGCAGCTCACAAGCAGTTCTAATCAACGCTTGGCCTCAAGTTTCATCACAACTCCAGGGCTGTGTCAGAGCAGGCAAGGGGTAACCCGAACCCTCTGCCACGGGAGCCACGGAATATCCAGGACTCCTGTCACCAGATCATCCAGAGACAAAGCTGCAAACCCCATCGTGCAGCAGAGCAGCGTGAGAGCAGGAGACCAGAACACTTCCCACCTGCCAAATGTTCCTGGAGCTCACACACCCACCAGGCAGCTCCAGTGTGCACCGTGTGCCTCCAAGCTGTGTCACGGTAACGTGTTTGCAGCTCAGCAGGTCACAGGAACTGTCCTGTAATGCTGAGGCGACACATTTACACTGCAGCCCCAACCCCGGTCTGTGACAGAACACAAGCGAACAAGAAATCTATTGCATTGCCTCAGGAGTGACTCAGAACTGCCACCTGACTCACCAACTTTGCACCAAGCACCACCCTGGACTTGAGCCATCAGAAACCTCTGCCATTTACACCGAGTTTACTGTTCTAGAGCCAACAAGCTCAGCACAGAGGGCTGCATTTATTTTCCAACTGTTTTGTTTACTTTCCAATTCAGTTTTGAATTACTGGGGAGAAAGAACCCATACAAGTGAACATCAAAAAAATAAGTGAAAAGCTGCCTTCTGAAGTCTATGCACATAATAACATGAAATAGAATTTACTCCAGAAGAAATAAAAAACGTAGACCTGCACCTTCTAAACTAACTAGAAGCTAACCAGAAATTCAATATAATTCCACACATGAAGAACTCTTAAACACATTGCAATACCCAGGAAGAAATTGGAGGGTGGAAAAAGTTCTATGTATATTTAGAAACTGTAAGAGTAAATCTTATGACAAGCAAGTTTTACTAAGCCCAGACAGGTTTTATTAGTTATTTGATTTAAACTGCAAACATATATACAATGCCCAGTCAGAAACAAGATGTTGCTGTTCAATCAAAACTAATCAAGGCATTTTAAATTTAAGGGGGGAGAGTTGTATCAGCACCTAAAAAGAATTAAGTTAACAAAGGGGAAAACAAGACACATAAAAAAGTCTCTTGTTACATATTGGAACAGTAAATCTAATACTCTACACAGTCTTCCTCCTAAATTTCATATATAATAGGACCACCACTCATATCCAAAATAACTGGTGCATGCACAACAGGATGTATATCAAGCCTTCAGAGTTAGTACCATAAAAAGAAGAGGTGATTCTCGTGTGAAGAAACATAAAAACAAAATACTCCAATTATACTAAATACAAACCTGAATTTTTTCCTGTGCATTTTGCCGTTGTTAACTTTTAGGTTCTAAAACTAAGATGAATTTTAATAGGTTACCATTTTTACTTGGGTTTTTATGCACCATCGCTCAAACTTTCACACACCAGAAAATGTGAAAATTGTTTAACAGAAGTCCTCTACATTGAAACATCTCTGACCTAACCAAGCTCTCAGCCACCTGAAGTACAAATAAGGATAAAAAACCCCCAGATGAGTAAGCTGAAATTCTAAGATAAGTATCAGCTGAATATGGAGCCAGGATGCAGAGCTCACAACCACTACAAACCTATCAGAGTTGGAACTAGAAAAATTTCAAGCTATTTGCACATTTTCAAAATCCTCATATAATTATATTCCTTTTTTAAGGAAAGAAAGGCAGTTTCTTGTTAAAGTTCAGTATATTGCTGCCACAGCATCAGCTGCTATTTATGAGGCAGATTATATCACTTAGCTTCTTCTGCAGAGAATTTTGTAAGTCATGGCCTTAAAACAGAAGACATTATGACAAATCTGCACCACACACAATGGGACTATTGATCTTGATGTCTCTAAATACTATTTACTCTCCACTTTCCTCCTGCCCCCCCTTCCTTTTTTTTTTTTTAAATAAACAATCTGCTTATTATTTGGATAATGTTATTCCCACAAACTGAAGTCTATACAAAAAAATAAATATTTTTATTATTTAAAATGTTCACTACTTGAACCTGCTTTGGAAATGGACTGTCTTTTCCAAACCAGATTTTCATGTACTGTTTGAATTAGTAACTTATGAAATATGCTTAAAAATAAACATTTGAAAGACAGTGACATTGCTATAATGTTACATCATCATTAAACCCACCCACAAAAAAGTACACAAGCAAAACTTTGAAAAACCCGATTTCCCTGAAGGTGTCCTTTTAGGTCCCAGAAGTCAAGACAGGCCTATTTGGGGATTACTATTAAATACCTCATTTGTCACATTGTTAAAGCTACTTTAGCAAGGGCTGACTTTGCATGCAAGAAGCTGTAAGAAGTAAGGACAAGTTTTATTCGCAGTGGGTTTTAAATATCATCCAATTCTTGGCCTAGAAAAGTTTCAGTCTGGTATTCAGTACCATCAGCAAAACAGTTGATTATCTTAAATAAGCTGCCATTACTCTCCAGTTTGCCATCTTTAAACCTATACACCAAGCAGACCAGTTTAAGTTTGTTTGGAGAAACAAAAATCAAAATATTGTTAAAACAGAACCACAGTTTTGAAGGACTTTTGACTTTTAAACCCAGGTACAACTGTCAGGTAATATAATTTGGTATATACTAACCTACAGACCTCCAACCAGTTATTCCTCTAAGCTCTCCACAGTTCATGGAATGGTTTGGGTTGGGAGAGACCTTTAAAGATCCTCTAGTCCAACCCCCCTGCCATGAGAAGGGACATCTTCAGCTAGATCACAGAATAATGGAATGGCTGGGGTTGGAAGGGACCTCTGGAGATCATCCCATCCAACCCCCTGTTCCATCAGGTTCACCTGGAGCAGGTTGCACAGGATCACATCCAGGCAGGTTTTGAATATCTCCAGGGAAGGAGACTCCACAACCTCTCTGGGCAGCCTGTTCCAGTATTATGTCACCCTAAAAGTAAAGGAGCTTTTCCTCATATTCAGGCACAACTTCCTGTGTTTCAGTCTGTTTCTGTTGCCCCTGGTCCTGTCGCTGGGCACCACTGTAAAGAGTGATGGAAAAGTGCTCCAACTCTGCCCCTAAAGATTTCTTATGTAAAGAGGTAAAACAATCACTGTTAAGTTTTCCACCGTGGCAAATTTTTCTCCTGCCAAGAACGAAGGAGTGGCTTACACGTAACAACGTCATGTTCTCAAGCTGCAAACGCAGCGATACCACAACCAAGACCACAGCCAAGTTCTCAGTGGGAGGAGGTTCTAGTCAAGGAAATAAACTTGCAAATATCTGAGCTATTTAAATGTTTAAGGGGTGGGAATGAGCATCTCACTCTTCTACTATGCCCCACCTCTGAAAGGCCCGGGGTGGAAAGCCCATGGCAATTGCAGTAGGGAACTTGTCCTTAGGGAGCAGGGATACACTTGGGACAGCATGTGGTGACTTTAGGAGCACTCTGAAAACGCACAGGTGGTTCTTTACTCCCCTCCTTCTCTGAGTGACTTGTCTCTTTGCTCCTAAGGGACCTAAGGGCCACGTTGGGAGCAAAACCAAGAGAGACAGATTCCAAGGGCTCACATACCAAAATATGCACAGACCCTCCGGAGCCCTGGCAGTGGAGGAGGCACACAAAGCAGAAGCGCTGCTCGCCAAGAGCTGGAAGGTCCCAGATACGCCCGAGAGGGGCGGGAAAGCAGCCAGCCATAATGGAAAGGCCACAGAGCACCTGAAAAGCAGCCCCTGCCCGCCTGCAGCCCCCGAGGGGCCAAACAGCCACGCCGGGAGGACACGCGGGGGCCACCGCGGGCAGTCACCGGGGGACGGGGACGGCGGCGGGCAGGGGCAGCGGGGCAGGGGTCAGCCGGGCACCGGGTAGGGGGGAGAGACCGCCACCTCAGCAGGGGAGGGGCCGCGGCCATGTTGGGGGGGGCGAGGGGGGGAGCGCGGGCCCGGCTGAGGGGCCACGGCCGAGCCGCCTCCCCCACCCCACCGGGCGCCCCGTCCGCGCCCTGCCGTACTCACGCCTTGTCCACCAGCTCCCGCACTTTCCACATGTTCAGCATGGTGCCGACCGCCCGGAGACCCGCCCGGCCCCGCTCCCTCCGCCGCCGGCCCCAGGAGGCCCCGCTCGCCGCGCTCCGGCCGCCGCCTCCGCCGAGCCAGGGACGCGGCGCCGCTCCCGGAAATGAAGGGTCCGGCGGCCGCGCGGGCTGCTGGGAGCTGTAGTCCCGGGAGGGGAGAAGGGCCGGGCGCGGGGCCTGCGGGGAGCCGCGGGAGCTGCCGGGAGTCGTAGTTCGCGGCCGCGCGCGCGGGGCCCGCCGGGAGCGGGGGGGCGGGGCCGCGTCCTGAGGGGGCGGAGGGACGGGACGGGACGGGATGGGATGGGATGGGATGGGAGAGGGCGGAGTGAGATCGAATGGGGTGGGATGGGAGGGGATAGGGCGGGGTGGGATTCAATGGGGTGGGATTGATTGGGGTGGGGCTCGCCCGGCTCCTGAGGGCTCCGCGGTGTCTGTCGCACGGCGATGGCACCGGGGCGTCGTGTCCGTCCGAGCCCGGCTCGGACCCGCCCTCACACCCCTGTAAAATCCAACCTTGACCCACCGCCTGGCGAGGCACGGGAGGGAAAAAACGTCTGTGAAATAGGTGGTTAAAGTCAACACACTGGTGTAAAACGCATGTCGGGCCAGAATGTGGTTTTATACCCTGCTTTTAGTGCGAGGGACTCGTTACGAGCAGCGTTCTGTCTCTGTGGCTGCCCCTTTGCTGCTCACTGTGTAAGGACTGGAGTGAATTTCCAGCGGACCTCCCGGATTCCTCCTGCATCCAAGACCCTGATTTGTGCCAGCAGGGGCACACAGGAAAGGAGATGGAAGCGATGCAGCATGTGGGCTGCCCCACAGTCCATGCAGGAACTTTGCACTTCTCCAGAAAGACCAAGTTGATTGACAAAAACAAGAAACAATCACATACGTTACAGCTGCCTCAGGAGAATATTGTCTGTTTTAATATAACTTGCCAACAGGCACTGCAAGACCATCTTCAAATATTGCTGATGCAGAGCATTGGGCAATCACAGAAATCACAGCTCCCTGGCTATAAACAGGAAACTGAAAATATGTAAAGTCATCAGCATGATTTTAGAATTGGGATTGTCAGAGAGTTTCATTATATACATTTACTTCTGTTTTCTAGCAACTTGTATTTGATGTGATGTGTGTATTTGATTTGAATGACCAGTCACAATAGGGAGTGGAAGAGAAGTGAAAGTCTGTCGTCTGTGTCTTTGTACATGACAGGACATGAACAGAGTGCCCAGATATTATGGTTAACCTGTAATGTAGAATCATGGAATAAAATCACAGAATGGTTTGGGTTGCAAGGGACATTAAAGATCATCTCATTCCAACCTCCTGCCATGGTTCTGGAGTATTCATGCTAAAGCTTCCTGTTTAGGAGCACTTTTGTTTTATGAGTTTAACTGATTGCTTTTTGAGTCCTTTTAGATGAGCTTACACAATACCTCATGGCAATGAATTCAGTATTATAACTGCCACATGACAAAATAGTTCCTTTTGTATGTTTTAAATTGTCTGCTTAATAGCATTGCTAGTTCAAGTATTATGAGAATTAGGACATAACAATTCCCTAGTGCTCCTTTCCCTGTCAGTTGCAAATTTAGGAATCTGTAGATTTCTCACTACACTGTTTTCTTCACTGCCAAAGACTTGAAATATACTTAATTTCTGCATGTTCTGAAATGGTGCTTCACTTTTCCAATTCTGCTGCATTGAATCTGAATGTGAAGGGGAGGAGCTGACCCTGCAGGAGTGAAGACACTGCCCGGCCTAATGATGCATTATGAGTTTTTTTCTCAGTTCCCTTTATAAGAGTTCTTAACAGGGTTTGCCTTTTTGAATGCTACCAAACACTGAGGTGATATTTTAATCTTCAGCACAACCCCTAGGATGACTGGTTGTGGTTGGTGTGTAACTGAACTCAGCACTAGTTTTGCTGCCTCAATATATCCATGTGCCATTACATTGTGAACTGGGAGAAGGGAGATCCTTAATTTCATATTGTAACACCTGGCAAAGCAAGCTGGGTGAGGACTCTTGCCATTTAATATCTGCCCTTTGTTTTCTGCTGTGAAAAAATTGAGGACATTGATCTTCAGGAGTAGAAGATGGTGTGTGTAGTCTCTATATAATGAAGGACTAATATAGATTATAATAATTGGAGCTTGCAGAAGCCCACTTTTCTGATTGGCTGGAAACGTTGTTATTTTAGTGTTTGGCTTTGGTCCATATTGGATCAAAATCAAATTTCTAAACACATTTCTGATGAACTGCAAGTTCCCCGGATTCTGCTGTGGTACAATGGAATTGATGTTGTTATTAGTGCTGGTTTCCTTGAGCAGCTGCAGAGTTCTGGGTGCTGGAGCAGACCTGCCAACTCCTGATGGGCTGCCAGAGGCATTTTCCAGGGTCCAGACTCAGCCACACCTCAAGTGCACATACCCACAAAGCCAAACACACCCATTCCTCATTATTTTTCCATCAGGGATGACATTTTAACTGAAACAGTTACGGGTTGAAAAGCCACCAGGGTTTGGTTTATTTGTTTGTTTTTTGGAAATTGTTGCTTGCATGTGAAAAAAAAAAAAGTGCTGTAATTGCACATTTCAGGGAAAAAAAAGAGAATAGTGCAGAGTATTTTTGGTCTAGGCATAGGAGAATTACAGTATATGTAGAAGAAAGGAAGACTGAAGCTGGAATTTAAAAGCAATTCAGATGAAGGTGGGTATCTTTCAAGCATTGCTCACTGTGTCTGGATGCAGTAATGGGGCAAGGAGAGATGACTGGCATTTATTGTCAGTTTTAAGGTATAGTAAAAAGCAGGTCTTTATGTGACATTGAATGCAACATGACTGACAGTAATTTTGCCATCCCCATTCTGTCAGCTACTGATATAAAGTGCATGAGCATATGTATAATTTCTGAATGATGTGAAGACACTTTCTGGTTCATAAGTAATTCCTTTAAAAAAAAAAAAAAGATCTGATCAGTGTAGGGAGAGGGTAATGCAGTTTCAAAGCAATGCAATATTCAACATAACAGGTAGTAGTTGTAACATATATCATGTAGAGGAACTGTACTTTATTATAATTTGAGCCATCAATTACAGGAGAAGCAGTTAGAGAAATTGAACTAATTTGAACACTGCAATAGAGTTTGCACCTGGCTATTCCAGAAGTTAATATGGGCCATTTGGTGCACAAAAAGTCTTGCACATTCCAAATGCCTGGAGAGCAATATTGTTGTTAATATCAACCATATTAATGCACAGTAGAGACATGTCCAAGTCAGTGGTTAATTTAAAATTAAAATGCAGGGGGGGAAAGAGGAATGTTAAGGAAAATCACATTGTGGCAGGGAAGGGAGGCAATGGCACAGACTGAGAAAAACTTTTCATTTAAAGCAGTGTTTGTTTTCATGATTTCATAAGCTCCACTTTTTACCCACTTGCACAGCTGAAATCTGAATTTCGTAAAGTTTGTTTATTCTAAGAATTAGTCAGTAGGGCAGAAGTAACACTGGAGTAATGTTCTCTGTTCGTAGACTGGGGAGTATCCAGGCTTTTCTGAAAAATTGCAGCTTCTCCGAATCCAACTCTGTCTTTCTGTATCACATCCCATACACACACATATCATGCTCCAAACAGAAGGTCCTTAGGTGGGCTGGTTCAGAAACTGTTTTCCTGCTCTGCCACGGAATTGTTCTGCCTTTGGTAAAACCCTCCAGTCACTTCCATGGACGTAGAACTGCCTATAAAGCTTCTACCACCCAGCACCTGAGCCCATATCACACTCATTTCAGGAGAGAATCTTGTGGGGCTCAGGCAGTAACAGGGAATATTGGCAGGGAATACCCCCTGTAGAATGTGTGGGAGAAGTGAAAAGGAGACTGGCAGTGATGTTCCAACGTTATCCCCCCTAATGCTGCCCCCTCTGAGAGATACACCCATTTACTACCAGCATTTGCATGTCTAGAACCTGTCTGACTCACTATAAAGGAATGTAGGTAGCAAACTTCAAACTTTGGGGTTTTTTTAAGAAGTGAAAATTATTCTATTTTAAGCTTTAGAGCCAAGGCTACAACTACCCATGTTGTGCTTGAGGAAGACTGGGAATGCCAGGAAGAACTGATGACTTATCTCCGGAGCTGGGAGGACAACTCTGCCCCTCAGACAGCTCCTTCCGCCAGCATAACACGGGCAGCTTTTTGCAGAAAGTCCCTTTAGAGAGGGATTGAATGTTGATATCAGGTTACATCCACCCCAGCGCTGCTTTATTTTCTAGCCTGAAGAAATGAAGGTTGATTTCACACTGTGGATTTCACTCCGTCTCCTCACAATCTTTTGAAACAGTTGAACCACTTCACTTAGATGAGGCAAAGGTGGTTTGTTCTCCAAGTGAATTACAAAGTTATGCAAAATTCTAACAAGTTTCCTGAAAATGAATGACGAACTGAGAGAGGCCTTATTGTCACTGCTCCTGAAAAAGAAGTGCAAGATGTGCTCAGCCTTTAATGAAAAGCATTTAAGGTCAAGGTTCTTCTCTTGGTGTTCTCCATTGCCCAGCAAGCAGTAAATTCTGGCTTTTCCTGTGCCTGGGGCATTCACAGTATTGCTTTTTGTTGTGGTGCCCCTGATGTCTAGAGAGGGATGAATTCCCACTGCCAAAATATTACCATTTAATTATCAAACCAATCAACTGTGAGACAAATGTCCCCAGGGAAACAGTCTTCATTAGTTCCACTTTTTACAGAGCTACTTGGGGTTTTTTTGGTTTCTCATTTTCTCCCACATTAGTAACTGGCAGTGTGTGCATGTCTCCAAATTAGGATAGAAATTTGGGAGTTTGGGGATTGCCAATAAATGAATGATATTAGATGTTCCAGGCTTTCCTTCAGGCTGATGATGTGCCATTATCTGACACCGTTCTTAGGGAGGCTTTGGAGATACAGTTTGTAAAATGTTCCCACTGTTAGAAGTGTAAAATATAGGGAAAGCCCCTCTGAATTATGTCCTGATGTCACAGCTATCTCTGTCATACCCTCAGACATCTCCTTAAAGTGGATGTGATACTTTCCATGGGATATTTGAGAACTGATCCTCAGAATAGAATTCTCTCAAAAAAACCACACGTGATCTTTATTCTTCTCACAGAAACTCATCTCCAGATTTATCAGTCTTTTGTTATAGCTCCAATATATTCTAAGAATCTAGAGCTTGGATTGTTGCTGATCTTTGCTGTTATGCAGTGTTCCAGTAAGACCTTTTGTCCAGCGACAACAATTCACCTCTCTCTGGCATTTAAACTATACAGGAGGAGGGGAAAAGGACAGGCAACCGTCTGCTTTTTGTAGCAGTCAGCCCTTGACAGATTTGTCTTGGTTAGCAGTCTGGGTTTCAAGTTCCAAAATGCCTGTGACAGTGGCCAGAGTTAGAAAACTGGTAGCAGAACAGGGCTGAACCAGCAGCACATGCCAGACTAGTGAGGTCAGAATTCTTGGGGATGGTTGCAGCCTGTAAGTGTTCCCATTTGTTACGTTGTCAGTTTGACTGTAGTCCAAGTCACTCAGCTTTGTGCCAGATCCCAAGCCAGAAAGGTCTTGTTTGCCTGATTTCCTAAGGATATGAAGCTTATGAGATCTTACTGTCTCTGTATTTGTGTCTCTCAGTCCCCTTGCAATTACTGTTGGGCCAATTTCAATCAAATGAGATACCAGGATGGCAGCCTTAAGGATTTGAAGTTATGTTTTGTGAAAATGCACAGCTGTGTGGAGAGAGATACAAATGATTGCCCCTGTAAGTGTGTGGTAGGAGTAGAAAGGCTGTAGTAGGAGTTCAATTGGATAACAAAGAATCCCCTTGGAGACCATTCTTACCAGTGCTGCTTCTGTGGGATGTTGTTCATTCTTACACACAGGAGGGTCTAACCACAAAAACTATAGGAAAACAGGTCTCCCTTATTGCTCTCTGAAGACCTTGTTTCCTTTTTGTCTGGCTATTCTCATACAGATTAACTATTGCTAAAAATGTCTTACATATCCTATCAGATAAAGCCCTTCTATGGCTTTCCATCAGCTGTGAACATGGAGAGGACGGAGTTGTGGTCATGCTTCCCTCTTGATGCATCTAAAAAGGTCCCAAAACAGCTGAAGGAAATGGCAAATCAGAATCATCTTCAAGTTGCGGTCCAGGGCAGGCAACTGCTGCTTGGTAAGGTGGTGAAACACGGTTAATGGAACCCCTGCAGCTTTTTCTCTTACAGGTCATTTGTACATATTTTCATGGATGCAAGCTAACAAACAAAATATGGGGAGATCTGAAAGCAGCATTTGAGCAATCAAAAATTGGTCTTATTTTATTCTGGCTGGAAATTAAAACTGCTGGGGTAACACATCACAAGATGGTGTCCAAATTCCTTTTTAAGAATGTTTAGCTGGATTTGGATCAAAACACAGTAGATAGAGATATTTTCGCAGACTGGCAGACTGGGACTCTCTGGGCTGGAATTATCCAGCCAGTTTTAGTCAGAGAAACTGGTTTTCTATCTCAAAGTGGGAGACAATGCCTTAAAATGCTGCCTTTTTTTTCCCCCATCACAATTTTTAATTAGGTCATGCTTCAAAGAAAAGAATGGAAGAAAGTGCTGCTGATTTTTCTACATTGAAATAATAATTTTAAAAAGCTCTATTTAATGAGTTTGTTCTCTTTGTATCAGTTCACATAATAAACTTATATGATGAACAGGAAAACAGTACAAATGCAAACCCTGTCATGAAGAGTTCCCACCTGAATAACTTCTGTTAGAGTGGGGAAAAAAATGGTGTTTTAAGTGACTTTTCCTCTTGTGCTTACCTCATGCTTTCTTTTCTATTTCCATTGCTTGCATGGAATCTGGTTGTTTTGCTTAATTTTTTTTTTTTTTACAAAAACAGAGCTTTAAAAGCTGCTGTTGACTATTAGTGTTCTACAAAAGCAAACTGCAAACACTATCAACAGCAAAAAAGTTACTGAGGTTTTAATGAAATAAAAGGAAAGTTGAAAGAACAAACTCAGTCTCAAAGGGGAAACTGATGAGATTTGTTGTCAAGTTGAGAGAAATGTCAGATGGATAAAATATCATAAACTAACAATGTGTATTTCTTGTGCTGTCTAAAAGAACCAAATTTGATCCACTAGGATTCAAGTGGACATTTTTTTGCAGCATTGAGTAGCTTTATCCATAGTCATTTACTACAGCTTCTTCTTTAGGATTATTTGGCCCCCATCAGGTAAAAGACAGTGCCTTGAAGATGTTGATCATCTCCATTTCCAAAGTTCTTCTGTGAGGTTCATTCAGTATTGAATTTACTGTGTCTGGACCTTCACTTAGATCATGTCAAAGAAAGAGAGAACTACCATTACTCTTCGTCTGATCTTGAGGAGAGCTTTGGGAGCAAAGTGATGCTCATTTCCAACTGCTTATCTCCTCCTTCCAGAATAATTGCCAGACAAATCTAAAAATTTTGCCTTCCATGCAGTACCACCCAGTAAAATAGGTATGTTGCACAAGACCTTAACAGAGCGGCTTGGTTAATTTTGTACTAGTTCTACTTCTTTTTTCATTTACAATAGTTTCGATTCCTCTCTTGTTCTCATTGGTGTGACTTTTACTTACTGTCTCCCCCTGTGTCATGAACCTAATGCTTACCTTTGGATGGAGGCTGAGGGCTGAACTGAGAGAAGATAGCAGCAGCCCTTAAGCTTTGAGGTGCTTGTTCATTAGAATTCATCAGTTTGGGGAATCCTTGGTGTTTTGGAAGACAGGAACAGAAGAAGAGAGTATAAATGCTGCTGGACTGAATAAAAGGTTCTGTTATGGGGAAAAGGAAAAAAAAAAACCACACAAGCTACAACAGAAACAAAGAGGTAAGAGCTCTAGAGAGGCAGGAGTTGTCAAAAAGCCTTCCCCATCAAACAGACTTCAGAGAACCATAGCAGACGGATTTTCAGTACCAGTCAAATGTAAGAGTGTAGGAAGTTGACATGCTGTCCCTTGGAGAGCCGAGGTATTGACAAAAGACATGCAAACTTGAAAAATGTACATTTGTGGAAAAATCCATCCTGACAAGTGACTGCACTTAAGTCGCCAAATGGACTTCACCCATGGGATGAAACTCAATTATTGTTGCACATCCAATGAATCCATCCATGGAGAAAGCACATGGCCAATAAAAGGGAACCGTTCAGTAATCAGATCTTTCAAAAACTATTTAGCTCTTTGCCACTGAGTCCCCACTGTAAGTGACGTGTATGTACTTCCCTGCAAACCTGCTTGACTCTTCGACTGGCAGCTTAGGAGTGCTGAGCCAATCTGGAGCACAAACCCATCCTGCACAAGCCATTCAAAAGAATTTCTCAAATCCTTTTGAGTTTTCTGACATCACAGTTTTTTCGATTGCTATCTGTTTTTAGCACGTATGAAGGATGCTTTTGTGTTTAGAGATGTTTGTGTGATGCTGGGAATAGAAGCTATTTATTGCCTAAAGGATTGTGTTAAATGGTTTAACCCAGTCAAGGCTCCATTAAATAAGGAGCTTGCAAGCTGCAAGTCATTAAGAAGGTCTTTCATTTTGAGTGAGGGAGTGTCTAGTGTGCATCTGCTGCTCAGAGTTTATCTTTCTGTACCAATATTAACTAGGTGCAATCTCTCTTCTTTTGAGATTACATTATACCTTGTGCAATATGTGTACTTTTTATTTGCCTTCTTCTTGATTTCAGCAGGTCCACAGTTATCATCTGAATAAATCCCTCTTAGTAAAAGATCTATTTTGGGTAATTATTATTTTCTGCTTTACAAATGAAAGCCAGCTCCACTAATGGCATCGAAGCCATTTGTTTTAGGATGCACCTGCATTTGTTTCGTAACAAAAACATCTTTGTGAAACTGAAACACTGTAACTGTTGTTTGCAGAAAAACAGCCAACAGTATCTGACAACTGATGCTTTTAAGAACATGGATATTATGTGCAAGTGTTTCATAAGGCTACTTAGTTGCTATGGCCAGATTTGAAACCTTTGCCTCTGTTACCAGCCATCCAAAACACTGCTGTGTCTGTTTTCATAGATCTGTTGTGGTGCTTTTTAGAGGATGTCGTTCTCTAGAACGAGTTGAATATCCAGTTTTTCATGACAATTCAGAATGCAGTTTCCCTCAGATATGTGAAATTCCAGTACCAGCACTGTGTACACAAACATATGTGGACATGCACGGACATCTGCTCTTCCACCCATCAATAAAAGGAAAAATATCCTCTCAACTAAGCTACACAGATTTTTTGTCTGTCTTTCTTTCTTACTCCCATTGTTTCAACCAAGTTTTTTTCATAATGTGTCTGCCTTTCTCTTTCTCTTTACAAGCTGGCAATTTGGTCTTGAAACATTCTTTGGGCTGCCAAGCAACAAGCTTCTCCTTATTCAGATTTTAGGGGAAAAATGTAACACATCTGTTTACACTGTCACCCTGACGTAAGTTTGAGCTCTCTCTCAAGATGAGAGTTATCAGGTTCTATCAAGTCAAGCAACAGCGATGAAGGATCATCAACCATCAAGTCTTGCATAATCCCAGCCCCAGAGCTGAGAGCTGGAGGAAACTGTTTAGCACAGCTTTATTCATGTGCTGGAGGTGGGTATGAACAGGGTACTGGAATTAGCTCCTGTTTCAGCCAAAGACTGGTTAACATTTCTAGTGATGACATTAGTAATTTTATCCCAAAAAAGTAAAAAAATCCACATTCTTGGAAGAATCTCCTCGTGGAACTGAGAAAAACTGCCTTTCAACCCAGTAACACATTTCCATAAAGACATCCCATATTTGCTTCATATTTATGACAAGTCTGC
Organism: Myiozetetes cayanensis; assembly: GCF_022539395.1. Taxonomy (NCBI): domain Eukaryota; kingdom Metazoa; phylum Chordata; class Aves; order Passeriformes; family Tyrannidae; genus Myiozetetes; species Myiozetetes cayanensis. Next base: position 8,700,418 of record NW_026087378.1, on the reverse strand, counting down.
ATCACACTCAAAGTCTATCTAGCAAAGTTTTTTCTCTATCTAAACCTTCTTTTCAGCATTTGTCTTCACTGATACAGTGACTCAGCACAACATGAACCTAGTATGCAAGTCTACCATTAAGGAAATATTTTCCATTGTTTGTAGAATCCCTAGAATTCAGCAGAGGAATAGACTGGTATTTGAGCCAAGAAAACATCTGAATGTCATGTAAAGTTCAGTTAATTATTTTCTAAATAGTCATCAGCACTACTCTATCTCAGAGTAGAGTTCAACCGGTATTGTGATCACACAGGAGTCTTTCAGAGGGGGGGAATGTTTGCTTTCATTTTGGCCTCCTTAGTTTCACATTGTGACAAAACCATTTCAGTAAAGGATGCATTCGCAGAGACTTAGAAAAACCATGGCTGTGGTCTTTTAAAAATTGCACCACTGTGCTTCCAGGGAATCAACTTAATCTGATAAGCACTATGCACATATTCTAATGTGCCCTTCAGACAGGAGCACACAAAACAGTTGTGGCAAAATTCATTGTAATCTCCTGATTATGGTAGCATGAACAAAAGAGGAAGCATTTTTGAGCGTTTAGGTTCAACTCCACAGGGTTCGAGTTTTTTGGCTCCACTCTGAGCTCCCTGAACTGTTCTGGCAGAGTTGAGCTGGGCAGTTGATCATGAAAGAGTTGCTCTAGCAGCAATGAGTCAACACTAGCGAGCAACCTCTGAACACACCTCAGCAGGACTGCTCTAATATCAGAGGTTCCAAAGGTAGCAAAAATATCACCTGATTTGTAGTTCATACTCCAAATCCTGACATCTACAAGAAAAGCTAGAAGGTCAGACTTTGTTCTGTTACCAAAACCCTGAAAAACTACCTAAGGAGCATGGGAGCACAGCCTTGCTCAGGTTTACAAAGGTATTTAAACATACAAAGATGCAGACAGGCACCTAATAGGATTTATAAAAGTGCCTAAGGGAGTTTGGGACCTAATTCCCATTGGCTGTCAATGGGAATTAGATGTGTAATCTACTTAGGCAATTTGAAAATCCCACTGGCTGCATCTTTTCATGGCTAAGTACCATTACAAGCTTTAGCCTTAATGAATAGAATTATTATTATACTTGGTTTCATTTCCTAAAACTCTGATCTTGGTATGAAGATTGGAAGGGAAAAACTGCCTGAATCCAAGCATAGATGTGTGCCACTGATATGATATGAAGTGTCAGGAAGGAATAACTGAGTTTCAGTCTTCATATTGCTGCTGTGTCTGCAACCAGCCCAGAGAGCTCCCAGGGGCTTGTGTGTTGGTCAGCTTTGCTTTCATGTGTGTCATGTAAAAAATGCAAGTGACGTGGTGAAGGAAAATTCTGGTCACTCACAGCAAAGTAGTAAAGAAAACAAAATCATAAGTGCCCAGAGGCTGTGACCAGCCATTTGAAAGGGTTTCATTTTTCCTGCAAAGAACAGCATTGGAATCTTCTCACCACTCCATGGACTGAATTAAGTCCCATCTGGTGCTGGAGAGAATTTACAGCTTTGGGCAGTACAAGGACTCTTTGGTTACTCTCTTTTGCTCAGGCTACAGTGCAGAGTTTAACCAAACAACAGTCTACTCCTTTCCCTTTTTCTTGTCAGGCTGGGTTTCAAACAATAACCAACATTTCCCTACCCATACAACTTTGCAAAAGCTGTGAAATCTTGATTTCCCTGGATTTCTACATGAGTGATTTTCCTTAAACCCAACTTGAACTTCTCAAAATTGTTTATCCACCTAACTTTCCACGCTTAGAGTTGTGTTGTCAGCACACACAAAGGAGTCTGAATGAGAAAAGGCTGGGATTGGTTTCTACATGGTCCTGTGTTCAGTTCCGGGCCCCTCAGCTGGAGAACTTTCAGAGCAGGGCAAGGATGCTGTGTAGGGTGTGGAGAACAGGTCTGATGAGGAGTGGCTGAGGGAGCTCAGGGTGTTTAGCCTGGAGAAAAGGAGGCTCAGGGGAGACCTTATTGCTCTCTGCAGCTCCCTGACAGGAGGTTGTAGCCAGGTAGGGATTGGCTTTTTCTCCCAGAGAACAGGATAAGAGGAAATGGCCTCAGGCTGTGCCAGGGGAGGTTCAGGTTGGACATCAGGAAGAATTTCTTCACTGAAAGGGATGTTAAGCATTGGAATGGTCTGCCTGGAGAAGTGATGGAGTCACTATCCCCAGAGGTGTTCAAGAAATGACTTGACTTGGCACTCAGTGCTCTGGTCTGGTTGACAAGGTGGTGATTGGTCAAAAGTTGGACTCCAATCTTGGAGGTCTTTTCCAACCTTAATGATTTTATGATTCTTAGGAGAGTTTCTTGATCTCCTGGCGAGAACTCTTACCATTTCAGCACATCTGCACATGCACAGAGCTGAACACAGTCACTCTGCTTTATAGCATTTTCTCACTTGAGGTTCAGTATAGTTTTTTTAATCATCCAGAAAAGGTTACACACTGAATGTGGCTGTAATGCCCACTGACAGACCTCGAGACCAAGAAAGAGCTGAATGTCCTGTGAAAACAGGCAAGTTCTGAGGTGCAGTGAGCACTGGGGACAGTGATTGTCTGAACAGTCACCGGGAACCCACACAGGGCTTGGCTGTAGCCAACTGAATTTCAGTTTTACTGCAGACTGCAACTGCCTGCTGAAATCTTGCCACAGCTAGAATTTCTTCCCAGCACACCCATTGCTGAGCAACAATGTGTGTCCTTTTCCAGAGAATGGGATCAGCCCAGACTGGCTCTTGAGAAACACACCAGCTGCACTTGAGAGAGCACTGGGATGAATGTTCAAGGGGCTCTGCAGCCCCAGCAGAAGGCTGGGTTTCCATAGCTCACAGCACTTAGACAGTGCAATCCCTCGTGTGAAAGAGACACCCTGGCCAGAGGCAATGGCATTTAGGTGCAAGGGGGATACAGCATTCCAGGGGGAGAAGGGACATGTTTGTACAGGAACCAATTGATCAGGAATAAGGACAGCCAGCTTCTTTTTTTTTTCTTCTTTTTTTTTCCTTTTTAATTTTTTTTTTATTTTGTCTTTTTTTTTCCTTGTAAGTCGATTTGTTGCTAATGAACTGGAGGGGCATTAGGACTAACTGCTTCCTGGCACGAAGTACCCAGATGTTGTGCAAGATTCCTTTCAGCTCAGCTTTGCTGACATGTTTGGTTCTGACCTCAAATATCTCAAGTTTTTCCAGTTCTGAGTTCCTCTGCCAGTGAAAAGGCCTGTGTCAGTGAACTTGTGCCAAAATACCTGGGGAGCCGGGGCAGACTGGAAAGACTGGGTTGTTCTGCCTGTGATCTCAGGCAGGGAGTTGAGTTGCTCTGCAGCTCTGGGAGGCCAGCTTGCAGCAGAGGGAAGAGGCATCAGGTGGGATGTGGAGAGTTAGTTCCAGGGGGATAAGCGAGCACACTGACAGCCAGCAGGCAAATGGCTCAGTTCCTTTATTTCCAGTGGAAAATATTTCAGTTACAGTTTTGTTTTTTCGTTTCATCAAAATTTTTCTTAGATCCTTTTTCATTTTCTGAATAAAAAGAAATCATCCTTGGCATAATAATGGGTGAATACTGTAATGAAAAACCAGTTCCCACTAAATGCCCCCTGCTCCTTCAGTAGACATTTTCCAACAAAAGGCTCTGAAATTTCAGCTGTCCCTGTATGTGCTCCAGATGACTTTTACTTGGGGTGGTTCATGTTCCTTCCAGTCTCTGTATATTTTCTTTTCAGTGCTAGTTTAATTCAGCATCCCTTGAAAAGAATGGACATCATCCTGGTGACTCCATCAAGACTGAGATATATCCACAACACAGAGGAGACACAGGTTCTAGTGTCACCTTATCCCTTCCCCTCCTAGTAATGATTACAGCAATGATTTTCACTCTACCTGATCTTTGTCTTGACTGGTAAACTACAGAACTAATTCTCCTGCCTCAAAAGGGGTTCGTAATCATCCCACTAAATTTACCTCTTAAACTTCACACTTAGGATATTTCCTAAATGATTTTATTTTTTTAAATCCACCTCCTCCTTTAATTAGCAAGAGAACGTTAACTGACAGCTGTGGAAACCTGCATGTACAGGTTTTATTTCCCCATGTTTTCTCAGTTCTGAGTTTCTCTTCAACATTTTATTTGAAAAATATCCTTGAAAAAATGTTGATTTGCCCACCCAGTCCCTGGGAAGGGTCTGTGTCTTTGTGTGAATGTGGGCACGTGCATGTATGTGCAGAGAGTAGTGTGTCCATGAAACATCTCTCTTGGCTCTGCTGTTTGAACTGCACATTACAGCACATTGAGTGACAACTGCAAGGACATTTGTTACTGTATATGGGGAAAAATCTGTCATTCCATTGGCACAGTAATTATTTTATAAACTTGCTTAATGTAGCTGTAAAAAGCTGTTTACTTATCCACAGGTCTTAAATCCACTACTGGAGAGGCTGAGGGAGAGTTTGATAACACTACTTGTTTATGCTGTTTGAGAGTTCTGCTTTGCCTTTGATCTCAGTGTGGGCATCTGTAATTATCAGCTTTACTCACCATTTCTTGATCATTTTAATCATTTTTACTCAGATTGCTCTGAGAGAGGTGTTAGTTCTATTTGGAGAAAGGAGCACAAAGATGAGAAGCTTTACAAGGCCTGGTGCTCAGTAGCTTTTAACTGCTGGAGCTCTTCCCAGCAGCTGAAGGGCTGTGTTACAGAGAGGAGACTTCACTTAACTTGAGCTCAAGGGGCCTGGGATTGATTTGGAAGTCTATTTTTGACTAGCTGGATTTAGCTAGTCAAAGTTTACACAGCTGTGAACAAATCCAGCTGTTCTGGTAGAAGATGTTGCTGTTCCCAGGAGATCATCATCATCATCTACCTTGCCAGAGGTTACTGCCCCAGCCATTCTGCCAGTGAGACATCCCACGGGTGATCCTGAATTCAAGCAATGCCAGGTGGATGGATGGATGGATGGATGGATGAACTGATCCAAATGATTTTGCAGGAAATAAACTGTAGCACACTCACATGAGCCTGCTAAAAAGGGATGTCTAAAGAGGGAAAGGTGCTGTACTCTGGTAGCCAAGTCATTGTCACATAGCTGGGGACAGAGTCTCACACCAGCACAATGATGTAGAGAAGAGGAAATATCTCCATGACTTCAGTCATAACAAACCTTCCTCACTCCTCGTCCTGTGTCACCAGAGCTGGTCAGAACAGAACCAGTGGAAGTACCTCTCTATGCACACAAACTGTTCAGTTCTCATCCCACCCAGCAGAGTACTATGGAAGTACAAACCGCAGGGATAAGAAAAATTTATATCTTTTTAGAATGGTGAAAGTGGCAGAGTCTGACCAGAGGTCAGACAGTAACATGGAAACCAGCCAGAATGAGAATTGATTATTTTTAGTAGGCAGCTCCACTTTCAATCATTGCTCTCTCTGGCTTGTTGTAGTCTTGGAGGCACTCCTCCTGAACACATACAGTGAATGTTGCTCTTGAAGAATGAGGTGGAAAGGGATTAATCAGTGTTCCCAGCAAACATAGCATGGTACAGAAGAGAGGAAAGATTTGTCAGGCTTGAAAGTACCCAAAAATTGGCAGCAGTAACAAAAAAGCCTCAAACTGATGGGCAAATATGGAAAGCAAACATATTTGCTCTACTAAGCAGGGACAAATAATATCTAGATAATCTAAAAGAAAGATTTCACTTTTGCCTAATCCTTGCAGCGTTTCCAGCCCAAAGATTTCTGGGAATCTGGTGGAGGCCAAATCACATGACATTTCTAGCCAGCTTTGCTGACCAAGGACTTTGGGATCAGCCCTGAACTTTGGACGATTAGTCAAAATGAAATGCTTTGGGCTTAGCTGTTAACAGAGTGTCTGGAACTCTGTGCTGTGACAGTGGAACACCAATCACCTCTGTGCAAAGCCAGGAAGCCTGACTAATGCCCATCTCTAGTAGACTCAGCCTAGACCATCAGACCCAGACCTGAGATGTTTGCTCTGTGCTTTACCCAGCTCTCCTGGGGTCAGCAGGGTTAGTGAAAGAAGCTACCAAATATAGGGTACTCTAAAACTGTGCTACAGAGGTGCCTGTTGTCATCTGCTTCTCACCCTTGGAGATACCAGCTTCTACCTCCTCTTTTCTTGCTCCGCACCTTTGAGGTTGCTCCTTCTTCCCTTCTTCCCTGCTTCCCAGTCCTGGGGAGTGAAGGCTGTGGCTTCATGTTGTCTTCCAAAGTTGAAATTGCAGCCTCTGCCTCCAGTTGCAGGGCCACCACTGGGCCTGGGCATGGTCTGGGCTGTTGCTGTCCAGAGCTGCTTGGCCTGTTCCTGTGTTAGGCTTTCCAGCACCACGGGCTCTAGTCACACAGGATAGAGCTGCCCTGCTCTGACCTGCAGGAGCTGGATCACACCTGGCAGGACTTCAGCTCCATGGTGGGCAAAAGCAGCTGCAGCCCTGGAGCCCAGCTGTCCTTGGAAGTGCTGTAGCCACGTGCAAACAGCCCTGCATTTTAGCAGATGCCTGTGGCTCATGAAAGTGTGCAGAGATCTTCCTCTGGACACCCTGGAGTCAACTGTGCTTGTCTGGGCACCTGCCACAGACCTGCAGAAGGGATCTGGATGGGAGTTGCCAGAGTGAGTGTGATCCAGGCACGCAGCCTCCGGCAGGCTGGAGCATGCTTGGCGTGGGGTCAAGGCGCTCACAACAGCTGTGCCCCTTTGCTAATGGTTTGACAAATACGAGCATTTTTGCATTTGTCACAAAATCCCCAGGCCTCTCGCTTTCAAGTTTCTCAAGGCTTTAATTCCATGCCAGTATATTGGGCTGGGGGGAGAGAGGGAGAAGCAGTGCTCCACAGATGTCCAAGGCTGGAAGATCCTGGGAAGCATTAATCCTCTGAAGACAAATATTCTGTGAAAAGCGAGATTTTAAATATGTGCCACATTTCTACAAACACTCTTGGCTGGCATAAGCCAGCTCTGCAACAACCTCTTTCAGAGGGTAGTCCACCATTCCTGTTCCTCTGCCTTCTCCTTCCTGGCCCAGGGCTGATCCTTTCCCTATGCTGGCACCAGCACACACATGATTGTGCAGTCAACCAGGCCAGGGAAGTCTGCCAGCTTAAAACTAAACAATTTCCTGTTCCCCAGGTTAGTTCCGACCTGGATGAGTTCCCTGATCTGGTTCATTGCGGGGCCACAAGAACACTTGTGCTGGCACAAGGCAGGGAGTAGCACAGGGAGTGAAGTGGAATGTGGGCTCGGAATGTGGGGAAGGAAGGGCCATTTCCTTCAGGAGCAGTGCTGGTTTATGCTGGCTTAGAGACTTGGTGTATCTGTGGTGTTAATTGCTCAAAATTATGTGCACCAAACTGTGTGTCACAGCGGAGAGATTTTCAGGAATAAAAGCTTCCCTCTCTTTTAAAATAGGACATTATTTCTTAGGTTATTTGACTGAAGTTTGATGGGTCAGAGTCAAAACTGAGTCCCTAATGTTATCACACCAAATAATTGTCAGTCCACTTGGCATGATAAAAGGGGAGATGGAGGCACAGGGCAGGGAAAAACTGCTTCTAAAATTATGCAGCAGATTAGGAGCAGAGGCACAATGACCTGGCATGTCTCCTTGCAGCTTGGTTCCCACCAGTGGCTTCCTTGTCTCTCTGTATGACAAGGAGAAAACCAAGTCAGTTGGCTGCCACACTGCACTCAGTTCCCGTGTGCGTTGATGGTGCACATTTATTATGTGTTTATTTAAATATCAAGGAGAATAAATCATCTGAGTGGTGAGTGATTTGTCAGAAGTTGTCTCATTTATCCTAATAAAATATGAACTAATTAATGTATCTGAGTGAAGTTTTCTCTGGATTTACAGTGATGTAGCTGAAAGCAGGATCATCCCCACTGGCTCTGCAGCAGCAGGAGCAAGTATTCTGCTTCCAAATCATATCACTTGTGTTCTACCAAGTTCATCTGAGGCACCCATTAAATTCTGGGGCACAACACTGCCTTTCGTTTGTAGCTGTAGCCAACAAGAAGATATCAGAATCTCACCCATTAATAGAATAATGGACGTAACAAAAGTCCCCAGTATTTGCTCCCCCAGAGTCCCACTGAGTGAGGGACTCATTTCAGTCATTCTGGGCAGTGCCGAGGTCAGTGCAGCTGTTCTGGCTTTACAAGGTTTTTTTTATAACATGGAGATCTGAGATGTTCTTTATGCTTCTTGGTAATTCCCACTGAATCAGCCTGTTCATTGCATTTTTAGAAAAAAACCTAGTTAATTTTAGTTACTTGCTTCCCCTTTCCTTTGGCTCCTTAGAATGTTATTGTTTTCCACTGAGAAAATAATTTAATGTGATACTTGACCATATTCCCATACCTTTTCCCACCTGAGGAGAGATGTACTTGAACTGATTTACATATTTATTGAATATATGTTCCTAGGGTGGCCACACTGAGATGTCATTTCTCATTTACAGCACGTTCCTGATGGCTCTACAGCTTCTTAAAAGAAAGACACAGTAAAAAGAAAAGAAGTACAATGTTTTATGTGTGGACCACAAACATAGAAGTACTGAAGTATGGAGTGAAAGGCTAGATTGGCAGCCTGAAGATATAATAAGCCATTAAAGCATTTAAGGGAGGCCTGCTGAGTTTGTCGTTCAATTACTGTTACTGATGAAGAATGTCAATAATTATGATTTTCAACCTTCTACAACACTTGCATTTGTAAAAGCTTCAGAGACTGGCTTCACTAAAACCTACTGGGATTGCTCTTAAGGAGGTAAGATGAGGCTCACAGTGCATTTTTTTACAAAAAGAATGCATTGTGCATCTGTGCTCAGGCTGTGGGAAGCCCACAACCTACAGTCAACTCTGGCAAGCCCGAGCCAGTCAAAGCAATAGGATGGTCTGTCTGGTCACACATGTACGTCAGAGCCTGAGATGAATAGTGGAAATGGGAATGCTTATTCTTCACTGAGCCAGACACATGCTGGAGTACTCATTAATGAGAATTAAAGTGGCCCTACATGTTTGCAGTGGTCGAGTTACTGTGATAAGAAAAGGATCAGTAAACTCTGATTTTTCTAGAGGTTCTCTGTGATAAGTTCATGCAATCTCACAACCCAACATTTCTATAGCCCTTCTTACCCAATGGAGATGACAAAACAATTAAGATTATATATATAAAAAAAGAGAAATTAGGGTAATTTTAAAATGCCGTGTGGTAATTTATCTGAAGGGTCCAATCATTCCAGATTAATTTCCCATGCACTGTAATAATATTGTCCTTATACCTGACTTTGGTATTCAGATAGATATTACAGTTGAAATCTGAAAGTAGTGGATGAAATTTTAGCATAAGTTATTGGAAACCATAAATAAGATCTTACTCTGATTATAATCCTTCAGTGATACATAAAATAATTATTGGGGGGGAGGAATCACAGGTTAATTACAGTATCAAATAAGATTAATTTGTAACAACAGTGATACTTATAATGTTTTGTTTTAATATCAGGCAAAATGTGTATATTTAATGAAAATATGATAGCCAGGTTGTTTTTGTACATATGCCACTTAATTATTATTCCTGATCTCAGATTCTGAAAGGCTTGCTGTACATTATATCATCTCACAAAAACATTCTTGTGAAAAAGTATAGCATTTGAAAATCTTCACTTCAAAGAGTTTGAAAAGATCCTTTTTGTTTCTTGTACACCTCCATAAATATTATTTTCCCATTTTTTTTCTTTTTACCGGAATGCTGATGAAGACATTATCCTTATTTTGGTCTCTCAACACATTTATAATAAGTATTGTTATAGAGACAGGAAGAGATTGGGCTTTTTTTCTCTTTTTATGAAAAATGTTTAAAAAATATTTTTAAAGGGCATAAGATGTTTTGTGTTAAATATTGCCAATGCTGAAAGATGCTGAAGGTTTCATTTGAACAGTTTGGTGCAAGGTTCCCTCTTTCAACAAGTCTGTGTCTCAAACCCTGTTGTGTAATAAAACTAGCTGCCAACTATTTTGAAAAATAAACTGCCTAAGTTGGATTCCTGTTAAGCAATCAGCTTTAATCCTCTGGGGAAAGGGTGAGCAGCTTTGTTCCTCTTTGTTGAAGTCTGCATTAGCCTCCTTCATTTCTTTGGCTATAACAATTTTTTTTTATAGAGAAAGCCTTCCATGTGCTAAAAGCTCTGCTTGGACACAGGGCACCTCCCAGCAACCAGGGCAGTTGGTTTGTGTGCTTGGATACTTCTTTAACCAACCAACCAACCAACCAACCAACCAACCAACCAACCAACCAATACTGAACTTTAGAAAGGATTCTGAATGGCACAGAAGAGCAGTTATACTTGGAGAGTGGTTTCTCAGTTACCTTAAACTGATCTAAATCACCACAGCACCAAGAAGGCTGGACTTGCCCTCCTGCCTCTGTCTGGAGACAGGTCTTTTGGAAAAATAAGGATCATAAGAGCCTAAGCTGGACTATCCTGGGATTGGCACAGCTCTTAGTTGTGCATTCCTACCACACTCACTGTTGGATCAGAGTTCACAAACTAGTGGCTCTTTTCTTTTTGTGGGGTTAATTTTCTGCCACCTCAGTGACCTGAACTGGGTCATGCAGGAGGGAGACCAAAGAGTGTCTTTTCCTGTGCCAAGAACCAAATGAAATGTGCACAGGAGTTCAATGTCTACCAGGACAGACCTTGACAAAGAGAGTATGAGACTGGCAGCACTAGAAATGCATCTGATTGAGTCGGTCTGGCTAGGACTTTCCTGTTTTCGTTATCCAGTATATTCACAAACACCCTCCTATTTGCTTTTTTGTTTAAACACCTCTCTTTCTTGTCTGGGACAGGTCTGCTCCCTGCTGTGGCAGCTGACAATGCATTTCCTTCTGCCGAGAGTCCTCGAAGACTCCCCAGGGTTGCCATTGCACAGAAAAGAGGGTTGCTGGAGGCACTTTCACACCTACTAATGGAAGAGTCGTCAGAACTGGTCACTGGGGGAAATGATTTCTCCTTGGAAGTGCAAAGAGTTAAGTCATGGTGGGTGCTTCCTGACATGAAGTTCAGCCCATGAGAAGAGACTGCTTGCAGGGGAGGGAGTTGTCTCTTTTTAGGAATATACCCACATTCTAAACACTCTATATCTGCTTGCTTCTGTCTTACAATAATATGCAGAAGATGACTTATGTCTTATGTGTCTTATGCAAGATCTGCAGCTATTTACTACAGGATTTGTAGGGGAAAGCAACACAGCCTCCCTGTTTCCCTTTCAAACCCGGGACTGTGACACTGTTGCTGCAGCGAAAGAGTAAGGCCCTTGTTGAAAGGGAAAAACTCACTTGCAGGGAAGTTACAGGCAGGACTTGGGTAATGGGCTAATATCCATCAACACATTTTTGATGTCACTGTGCTGTTCCCCTCTGTTTGAGCTGACAGTTTATGCCAGGACTTGGCTACATTTCCCCTGCATTGAGAGGAGTTTGGATGTCAGATGCAGGGAGATGGAGCCAGCTTGGGCAGCCAGCCGTGAGCAGAGTGAAACAGTGAGGAATGACTCTTTGCTCCAGGGCGTGAGGTGCCATTGCCAGCCTGACCTTTTGAATACAAAGCATTTGTCAGAAATCCTGAGAAAGACGAGCCTAACCAGTCAGGGTGGCTCTGTCTTTCTTTTAAAGAGAAGCTCATGCATTCAAGCAGACACACCTACCCCCAGGCCTGACCCAGATGTTGTAGGCAAAGATCTCTGATCATACTGGGGGGCCCCCTCCCCTCGCTCACTCCAGTTCACAGGAGAAACCAACCCTGACACCCTGGTATGGGCTCTTCACTCATTCCAGCTGGGAGCACAGCAACTCCCAGGCTATCCAGGGGTAGTTGTGAAAGGGTAACATGATGTAAGGACACCATGAGATGCATGCAGGCAGCTCTGCTGAGGTGTGTGAACCCTTAGATACCCTGTCCTGCACCTTGGAGCTTCAGTGCTCAGTCTTACACTGAGCCAGCCGATCTCTCAGGGTGTCCCCAGCCCCTCTGTGACTCCCTGAGCCATGGCTCCCAATGTAGATCTCCCAGTGTAGGCCTCCTGCATGGAGCTCTGGACTCAGTGACTGAATTCCCTGCCATGCTCTCCCACAGGCAGCCCTGTGGACCAGGGCCTTGTTGCCATGTATGTTCTCAGCCTCACACCTCGGTGGCCATGGTAGGAAACTGAGGATGTGAGTGGCAGCTCAGGGTCAGGAGAGGGAAGTGAAGTTTTTGCAGCCTAAAATCCCTGTCAGAGATGCTTCTCCGCACCACAGCTGGGAGCTCTGTCCATTCACCATCTGGAGATCTGTTACACAGCACACATCTCCCTATGTGTGACAGGCCACAGCCTGCTTTGTATGGCAGGATTAGTAGGATGAACCATCCTTACTCTGCACTGTGCCAAGTAGACTTTTCCCAGGAGCATTTCCTCCCTGCTCCGTTAGATCTGCTTAAGTTGCTGCAGAGCTGCACCCTCAGCACCCTCCCAGGGACCCTCGGAAATATCCGCAGGCTGCACACCATGGAGTAATACATCAGCACGTTCCACAAGCACTTCTAGCTCTGCTTCCCTCCACTAAGCCAATCACACACGCAAATCCCCTCTGCGGATTAAGGAAGGTAGGACACCAGCAGGGAAGGGCCCCCTCCTGTTTCCTGCACCTTTCTCCAGCAGGAGACAGAACAATTTGCCTTCCAAGCCGACCCTCGAGTCCCGCAGCGCTGCCTGAGAGCGGCGTGGGATGAAGGACCAGCGGGATGAGGAACCAGCAGAACAGGGAGCTGGGTCCTGGCTGTCGCTCCGTGCTCGGCCCTGACATCTAGTGGAACAATTTCTCCAAAGCATCTCAGGAGCTTATCTAGAAATATCAGGGTTTGCTTCCCTGCAAGGCTCGATGGAGCAACCTGTTCGTCTGAATGATGATTTCTTTTATTGCACTTAATACTGCTAAAGGATTTGTTGTGGGAGAGAGGAGGACGACCCAACATGAGTAAGGAGCAGACCCTTTGGGTAATCATTTTTCTATTTTCCTCCAAATCTGAAGTTCTCTTTGCTGCCAGGTGAACGGTCTCACTGAAATCAGTGACAAACATCAGTTTCACAGTTACTTCTTGATTAACACCATTAAATAAAAACCAACTGTGACACAATCCCAAGAGACCATAGGGCAAAACTGTGAGAGAGCTCATAATAAACCCTGTGAAAAATGCAAAACTGCTATGGGCTAAATTTTCCACCCGGCTTCTCAGAACACAGCTGTGCCACTCGTGAGCACGACTTCGCACATGCGACCCTTGCTCTGTTTTCTCAGGTGAGAAAGGAGCTCTCAGTGCACAGAAACATTCTGTGTATATAAACCAGATTCTTCAACTGCTTCAGCTGGAAGTGATGCACATAATTGTCTTCCATAAGGAAATGCATGAAAACTTCATCGCAGCTGGAGAGGCCAAAAGTGTTTTTTTGCTCTTGGAAGGTTGTTGAACGTTTGTGATGAACCTTGTTTAGGGAGCTGAAAGCATTACGGTGACAGTGACGACAGAGATGAGCTGCTGTTGTTGAGTTACAACAGGAATCTTTATTTATAAAATTTAAAGACTGTGCGTTTGTAGTGCTTGATCACCAGCACAGACAAATTGGGTTTCCCGTGGCCAGACAGCCCTGTGAGGGGCCAGGTCTGAGAGATTTATGCCTGCTCAGATGCAGGCTGGCAGTGGCCCTCCCACATGCAAGTCAGATCTTTAGAAAGGCCAAACCTCATTCTTTTAGCTCCTGCTTGGGCACCAGGGCTTCCAACACTGGCATAGAGCGAGGGACAGGAATGCCTTGAATTGCCCCAGGAACTTCCATCCCAAGGTTGGAGCACTCCTCAGAGATGTGCTTCAAAGCGCCTGGCCAAGTGACTTTCTAACCACAGTATAAGTTACTGCCCATCAGCTGACCCTGCTTGTGAGGCACATCTTACTTCATCTCTAATGCCAACAGAGTTGATTGCTGAGGCTGTGCTGATTGTTGGCAACTTACTAAACTGCTTTCGGCTGCCTGTCTAGACCTTACAAGTCTGATCTGAGACAGCTGAAGTAGAATCAGAGCCAAAGCTTTCTGTACTCTTTGAGTCTGCTACTTGATTCTCCATCAAATGGGGCAGTGCCATTCAGTGCCAGGGGCATGCCGAGTGCTCATTGTGTTGGGGGAGAGGCAGTGTCAGAGAGCTCCTGCAGAACAGGGGCTTCTCTGCTGCTGATGCAGTGCTGCTGTCTCAGGGCCAGGGCTTTTCCTGATGTTTATTTCCTGGGTTTATTTAGAATTTGCACAGTTTGATCACTGCACAAGTCTTAAACAAGGAATTAATTGAGATTTTAATAAATGGTCACTGCATGCTAATTGAGTACCCACTTGATTATCTAAAAATATTATGTGAAGTTTGTGTAATTGGTTACATTGGTATTAAATTAGCATATAAAATCTCCTGCAACTCTCATATGATTTAATGAGGCTGTTATCGTGTGTGAATAAAACGGTGATTGATGAGTGAAAACCTCTTTTCTGAGCATGGAGATTGTTTAATAAGGTCAGAAATATTTCTGACATGTACTGAGTTACTCATGTTATTCAGGTCACTTTTTGACAACAGAGTGACCCATGTGTATAATGAGGACTTGGGATTGAAATGGATTCCTAACTAACCCAGCATGTGACTGGATTTGGACCTGCAATCTCATAGCAGCTTGTGAAAAAAGAGAGGTCACTACTCTGTCCTGGCTGAACTCCTCTCTTTTTAATTGTCAAGCACTGAAATGGACTGAGCTGTATTTCAGAGTGCAGAAGAATAGAAAATATAAAAGGCAAATTAGTAATCTGGAAAAGCTTCTCCTCATATTACTCTAATCCTAATGCCACTTCCATCTGGCAGGTCAGAGCTGCCTCATGTGTGGTCTGTCTTGGGTGTGCTGAAAACCCAACATCAGCCCAGGGACAGCCCAGCCAAACCTCCTTTCCTCTGGCTATAACTCCCATCTCCTACTGTTCTGGCAACAGAACGGTGCAGTGTTTTAAGAGACTCTTTGATGGCCATTACAGGAATTGGTCTTGTGGTGTGCTGAACTGATTTGGGGTTGGAGTGTGTGGATGAAATGGCACCAGCAGATGCATTAGGCCAGAGCCACTCCAGCAGTGTGGGGGGAGAAGGGACATGGCCTTGCAATGAACTGCCTTGGTAGAATTCATTTGGGTTCACTGGCAGCTGGTTTAAGTAAGAACAGCCACACTGGCAGAAACTGAGGGATGTTTGCAGGGGGTGTGAAGTCACTTATGCTCCAGTCTTCCTGAGCTGTGCTGGTCTCAGTGTAGTCAGCTGCACAAGATTAAAATATGGATGTGAGTATTTGATGTAACCGAGCCCTGCTCTGCCCATGTGGAAAGCAGATGTTCTCAAGCTTCCAGGTGTTGAGAAATGCTGTGTCAAGCTCATGGAAAAGCTTTGCCAGGTAGTTTGAAGATAGCTAGTTTTCTCATCTCCTGGGCACGCTCCCAAGCCAGTGTTCAATGCCTGATACAAGGCAGACAAACATCTGTCAAGACTCATGTAGCCAGAGCTGCTCCTGCCTTGGGGCAGCCAGATAGTCTAGGTGATCTCTCAAGATCCTTCGCAGCCCTTATCAGTGACTGATTTCCTGGGGAAAGAGTGCTTGTACAGACTTTCTGCTTGTCTATCCTCCCCTCCCCAACAGCTTTGGAGCCAGTTGGCCAATTTCAATCACACTTGAACTCAGAGCTACAACTTGCTAGAGCTTTGTGAAAAAGAAAAAAACAAAAAACAAAAAACAAAAAAACACCACCAAACAAAACCAAAAAAACCAACCCCCCAAAAAACCCAGCTGGGCAGAGAAGAAAGACCCAAAATAGTGCCACCACTGAGAAATGCAGTTATAGCTCATCTCATGCATCCAGAGAGGCAGCAGCCAGCTGGCCGGTCATCGTATGTAATGGCAAACCTCTGGGCACAAATGATGCCACAAAACAGCCACAGCTTGTGCTACCTCATGCTCAGCTAACAGGGGATGGAGGAGGCAACTGTAGAAGTTACTGTGTGGGACAGGAGGGAGAGGATCACAGGAAGGGCTTAGGGAATGTGGAGCACAAAGCTGGAGGGAACTGAGCTTCATTATCTGCTTTGCTCCTCTAAAAAGCTATTTCTGATTCCTTGGTTTCTTGCCCACCCTCAGTGCTGTCTGTAAACGATCCTCTTCTTTAGTTGTTTGCAGCAGATCTGACCTAAAAGAGCTCAAACAGCAGCAACACATTGTCCAAAGCTGTCTGACCTCCTCTGCCAGGTGATTTCTGGTCTAACCTTAAACTCACTGTGAATTAGGAAATGTGGAGGTACCCAGGAGTGTATGAGCATGTAGCAGGGGCAATTGCTCTCTGGGAGGGTAAGAGTGAAGGACAATGAGTGTGCAAGACCCTGGTGTCTCTGTGTGAACAGACTGCCCAGACCTTCCACTGGTCTAAAGATACAGGGACAAATTTTGAAAACAAATTTCATTGCATTCCTTCTAGAGTTCTGATTCCTTATCTCTCTCCCTCCTGCCCACTGCCTTGATTTTGCTTGCTTATCTGTTACATCCTCTTCCTGCCCAATAAAAAACCATTTTTGGAACCGGATGTGCTCATGTGCCTGAGTGCTGACCTCTACAAAGCGTTTAAAATATCCCTAACTGTAAGCACACACTTAACTGACTGTAGTTTGAGTTAGTATTCTTATTTCTTTGCACTTATGGCAGAACCCTACCACCTGGCAGACGTAATGAAGCTGGATATCAGAAGCAATGGGGTGTTTAGTTTGCTTCTGACTGTGGGGTGTTTGTGGGGTGCAGCCAGATCATACTTCTCTGTGCCACAGAGCCTTCAGGCAGGTTCTTGTCTGTGACTTGTACCAGGGTCTACTCAAACATGTAGGGGTCAAAACACAAGCTGTGCTTTTGATCGTGCCAGAGCTCATTCCAGGGAGGAGAAAGCTTGATTGTGTGTTGATTCTTCGTTGAAAACTCTCCCTCAGTTTGCCACCTTAGGTTTGACACCTGTCCTGTCAACATCAGAGAGGTAATCCCAAAGCATCTCAGCCCAGAGAACCACAGGGAATCTCAGGCACAGAAAGTTCTACACAGTCTCAGTTCTACAGAAAGAGTGATGGCCCAGAGCACTGTGAGAGAGGACCAGGTTTCCCTGGGTGCACATGCAGAGCCTGCAGACAGGGCAGACGTGTCCCTGAGGGGAAACAACACCCCATTTACCTGTCTGCTTGGGCAGCTGACAAGCAGCCTGGAAACCACCTCCTGCCGGGCAAAGCTGAGGGCAAAGCTGAGACAAGCACTAAGACCAAGGTGAGACTCTCACTGAAAACACAGTCTGGACTGGGCATGGTTCTTGCTGCAACAAGAGAAAACATAGAAGGGAAAAAATAAGGTAGAAAGCCACAAAGTGGTGAAGTAGCTTGCTTAGGGTCACACAACAGGGAAGTGACAGAAGTCAAACTTAGCTTTCTTGACGCTTGGTTTAGTGTTGGTTCAGCTCAGCTTCCAGGATGTTGTGACTGCAGAGCCTCCAGTCACTTACACCTGTTATTATTTGTACGTCTGTTGAAGTAGGTTTCTGGATTTCACCCATGCTGGTCTATCCTCCTGGGAAGTCAAATGGAAGTGGTATAGTCTATAACGATCTCACTCCCCTGGCAATGCACTGGAATCACAAGTGTTTGCGTGAGCTAAATATAGCAAAGAGGGACCTGTGGTTGATCAGTATTTCTCCCATTAGTGCTGTAGGTGGAACTGCACTTAATAGGAATTACACTAAATGGGTATAGGAGACATGGGGATAATTGACCAAACTTGTCTTAAATGTGTTTGTGGAGAGAAAGAAGCCGCAAAATGACAGGCATTTTCCCCATTAGCCTCTCTAGAGAAGTTGCAGGCACTGTAGGCCAGATTCTCAGCTAGTGGGACTTGCCATTGCCTTTTTGTCTTCCCTGGAATCAAGCTGATTTACCCCAGATGTAAACAGCTTATAGGAGTCACCTGGAATATTAAATATCTTAGGCTCGTGGAAAAGTGGGGAAAAAACTGTTACAACCACAGGTTTATTGTCATGACTTTGAGCTTTTTAAACAGGAATAACTGAGCCTGCTGAATTGTAGAATTAAGGTCAATATGCCCAGTGGTGTAAATGAGCATGCAGCTGTATGGCCAGCAATAGGATTCCACACATTGTGCCAGGAAGTAATTTAACACTGAATATATTATTTCCTTAATACACAATGTGTGCAAGCTGACAGGCTCATTTCCCAGAAGGTATCTTTTAGTACCAGTATACCTGAAACTGCAAAATAGATGTGTCTTTTTGTCTTTCCTCTGCACAATCACAAAGCTGTTCATTTAAATGAAAGGGAACTTAATGCACCATTTATAGCTGTGCATTTTGTACTGGTATTTGCATTCAACATTGGTTCCCTTTTATTTGAAAGGAGGTAGTGGATTTGTAAATTAGTCCCAGTCACCATACACATCAGTCTAAACATGAGAGGTTGTGTTTTTTTCACTCTCACCATTGGGGATTGTGCTACACAGTAACCTCCATGTAATGGTTCTGGTCTCTGACCTCACCTCCAGTGAAGTCTTCTACAAACATCTCCTTATACACTGCATTCATCTTCTGATGACACATGTATTTCTCCGGCCTCAGAATGATCTTCCTTTGAGGAGACATTATACTGCAATGCATTGACAGGCTTCACCTCTCTAATTCAGAAAAATATCTCGAAGTTAAGTGTGCTGTTAAGATTGAAGGAAGGAGCTTTATTCTTAAGAATTTTTCTACCCATCGTAGTGACAAGAAAAAATAACATCTAGGTATGCTTCCCCCCTCCCCCTTCCTGGTGTCATGCCAGTCTAATGATTCTAGGACCTGAGTCATGATTTTGGAATGCTCCATTGACTCCACTGGAAATTAAGCACTTCAGGCTGAAGTGCTTGTATAAGTCTTGTCTTGAGTAAGATTAGATTTATACTTGTGCTTAAGTGCTTTACTGAACAAGGGCCCAATTAAGTTAAATATGATTATTTTGTTTCCAGAGACAATCCCCTTTCACAAGACGGCAGCAAACAGCAACTGCAAAAGCATTCAAACTTAGGAAGGAACACAAATGCCTTTACCAAGACTCAAATAAAAATAGAGCAGTTTATTTTAAAGAGAAACTGGATTTTCATTTTTTCTAATAAAAAAGGAAACCTGATTAAACTCTTTACACTTATAAGTGCCCTACTTTCAAATCAGACCTGACATTAAGTAGGTTAGTGGGAGGGGATCTTTAACAAATTTCCTTTAACAGAACTTGATGTGATCCTCTGACCTGAATTTTCAGGCTTAATCTTCTTTAAAGAACATGCTTGAACCTAAACCGACAGTAAAATTCACAAAAGACCTAAGCTGTTAATTTAAAACAACAACAACACAGCAATAGCAACCCACCCAAGCAAACACAAAACCCCAGCCTAGGACCTTGCATAGCCAGCCTGTGATGATATTACTTGTGCATTCATGTGTATGATTGTGCTTGTGGGCACCCTTTTTTTTTTTAAAAAAAAGGAAGAAAAGTTTCTATTGAAAGTGTTAAAGAAGCAAACCTGGGACTAAGCCCAATGCTACTGAAAGGGGCTTTTGATGATACATCCCCTGAAAAGCTACAGTCCTCCCATAAGTCATCAGATATGGTATTGCAAAGGCATTTAAATGTGAGGTCCTGTCAAGTTATGCGAAAGCCCCGTGATATATTGCCCAAAGGAGTTTATCTTGCTCTGGGAAAAAAAGACCTTGGAACTGACACTTTATATTCCAAAGCCAATAAAAACATCTTAAAATAACGCCCCCTCCCTTCCTCAAAGAGCAACTGACAGTGAGAGAGAGAGCAGGGGTGGGAGAGCACTGATCAGCAATGATTCGGTTTCTGGGTCTGAGAACTTTGTTGTGGGCAGTGCAACTCTGATGATTTATAATTAACTCCAACATGAAGAAGAAAATGCCAGGCTTTCATAACAGCACTACAAAAATAACCACATTCTCAGTGTTTGCAAAATTGGAAACAAATGTCCCAAGGAAAACAAGAGCTCTTTACAGCCCTATCCATGCTTTAGAGCAAGGAAAATACTGGAATTCAATCAGGACCACAGATGATGAGCCAATATCATTTGTCATGGGAAATTCATCTGGGTAAAACAGGATTGCTCCATTACCCTTCCATCACTCTAACAAATAACTGGATTGAAATCTCTTACATTTGAAGCAGTTAAGACCTTTTCTTCTTTTTGGCAGCAAAATATTGTCATCCTCTCTACTCCAAGGACCTGAAAGTGAAAAGCTATAGACTTAAATATATACATTTCCTGCACCCAGATAGTGACACGAGATTCCTGAGCTGTGGCTGATCATAGGAGTGACCTTCCATAGCAGGAGCTGTGTAAAGACACCTGATGGTTTTGGGGTCTGGACCCAGCAGATTCTGGTTTATGCAATTTTAAGTAGGGCATGTTATTTCAATTTAGCAAGATGTTACTTTTAAACATGGGAGTAATCCCAGTACAGCCAGTGGGGCTACTCTGCAGAGATGTAGAGTATCTTGCTGACTCAGGACCCGAATTAGACAAGTAGCAGTGGCGTAAAGGCCCCCAGAGAATAACAGTGAAAATCCTGAACTGGGTCATGAGGAAGTAGTAAAGATGAAAAGTTTCTCTAAGGAGGATTCATAAGGGAAGCCCTGAACAGATCATTGCTGGCTTCCATTATGTTAGTAGCACTCTTGTGCTAATGGATCTTTTTTCTTAAAATTAATCTCCGGGGTCCTGGGATTTTAGAAACCTCTCTATTTCTGCATCTCTAACTATCTCTATATCTATCTTTAAAAAAACTTATAATTCTTAGAGTTGAAGGTTAAAAAAACCTGATATAATCATGACTCCTTTTTTCCCAAATGCCAGTGCCTGTCCACTAGCACAGAGGAGCAGACACATTCAGAAAGGAACACACAGCAAAATGTTCTTCTTGAATTCCTTTGTGAATCCTTTTTTTTGTAGATCCTGAGGTGAGATGCATCAGGGACATGCTCAGCACTCCACAGCTGAATCCTCTGGGGGCTTCACCATTTTTATTGATATATTTCATGCTAAGTACCATACAGAATGTAGCCATGCTAAGCAGTGATGACAGCCCCTGACCAGGAGCATTTACAGTATAAAGAACACAAATCAATAAAAGTCACTGCTACTACACAACAGAGCAAATGCAACACTAACCTGACAAAGGAAGACAAAAGCAAATGTGTAATAAAAAACATCCTCCCAATGTGTTTTTTATACTCCACTGACTCTATAGCCAGCATTTATAACTACAGCCACCTATATAGCTGTCATTCCATTCCTGATAAGATACATCCCTGTTTAAGGTGACAGTACTTGAAAGGAAAGCGCCGTGATTCGCAGTCATTATTATTTTGGTCCAGACCTAGCATTTTTCTTTTTTTCTTTTTTTCTTTTTTTTTTTTTCCTTTCCTTCTCTGCTCCAGCTGAACTCCTGTCAAATGCACCCATTGGAAACAATAAGATAAACCACCTCTGTCATTTACTTCCAATGCAGGAAGTCTTAACTGTGCTCTCTGTTCATTAGCACCCCGGCTTCCCGAGCAGCCATCCGCAGAGCTGCCGCAGGATTCAGTGACTGCAAGCCTCTGAAACCTAATTTTGATTCATGAGCTGAAATCTCTCCAGCACAGCCCTCGTGGAGCTCGAAATCTAGCTGGGTTTTACCTGGCCTTGTGCGTGCCAAGTCAATATTTGGCCATATTTAGAGGATTTTGCAGGAGTTGCCCAGAGACGTCGTGCTGAAGAGGCTTTGCTGTGCGGGGCTTTGACAGGATGGTTTTTATGTGGCTGTAGTTTGGAGGTTGCTGTTACACTTCTTCAAAACCTCACGAGTTTTCTGTTTTGCTGTCCAATACAAATTCTGTTGTTTTGCTGAATACAATCAAGCACCTCTCAAATTAACAATTATCGGAGGCACTGGGTATTTTTTTCTTTTATAAAAGTAGAAGAGCTTCAATTTTAGGTCTGTTTTACTATAACAGATATTTCTGTATGGCAAGTGCACTGGAATTAGTCCACTGAAAATTATCCATTTAAAAAAACTGAATTATTTTCACAAGTGTAAGAGCTTCATCAACATTTTCATGGGAAGATATTTCAAAAGTCACTTAGATAAGGTAGAAATGCTTCATTTTGATAAGAAAAGGGCCTTTAATTCCAAAAGGGTCAAAATGTTTCATTTCAATTTCAATATAATTTCTTATAATAAATGAATTAAATTAAAAGGAAATAAAGTGTGAAAACATTTTGACCTTTCAGATGGAAAGCATTTTTAGGCAGCATAAATGAAGAATATTTCAACAGAAAATTTGGAGGTTTTTAGTTTTCTTCCAAATTCAGAATGAGACACAGCTTAAAAAATGTTGATTTTCCTTTTCACATTTTTATGTTTTGAACAATTTAAATATTCTCCATGAGCTGCAAATGTTGATTATATTGACATCTACATCAAGGTTTTACTACTTCAGTTTTTCCTAGTGATTAGGACGAAGATTGTATTTAAAATAAGATTCATATTGCATTTACTGGCCTGTAACAATTTGTGGGAATACTTGAGAAAACTCCATTTTAATAAATGGATTACAACATTGATTGGTGATGGTGAAGATCCCCATAAACACTGTCTGACTAACAGTCAGGTAAGGTCAGTATTATATTAATTTAATGGATATAGAACCTGTTGTACAAAATGATCTCATGTCGCTCCAGTGTCTGTGCCAGTATCATGAGTTCTGACCAGGTGAAACTGGAGTGGATACATTGCCAAATGGACTCTAGCCAGCCAGCCAGCCTTTCCTTCTATGTTTCCTCAGAACTCAGACATCAGCACTTGGGAAATTCTTGTATTGTTCCCAAATTTTTCTTGAGTACAGTGTTGTGCAACACACTGGCAGCTTCCAGTCCTTCTGTAACTACACACTGATGGGAGAGTTTTTCTCTGGGAGATGTAACCTCCTGCATGTGTCTTCTATAATTTTTTACCTGTTTTTCCCAGATGAGAATTGGCCCCTTTCTCACTTGCCTTTGCAAAATGAGCTCTTCTATTTTAGACCTTAGGGATGCTTGTATTGGAGCAGCTAGGGAGGAGCTTGGCAGTGAAAGACTATCCCAAAAATGTCAAATAAAACTGGTCTTTGTTTTATGCCATTTCCGAACTCTGCAACATTATACTAACAAATCCTGAAACCATATGACAGTAATATGGAGCATCTTTTTATGATAAACATAAGTAATGACCCTTGTCAAAGAGACACGGGAGTGAGTAATACATAGCGATCTCCATTCAAAGGAAAAGAAAGAACAACTGTTTGAGGAAAAAAAAAGTGACATTTTCCCAAATCTCTGCATATCGGTGGCCATAAAGCAATAAAATTCCAGGACACTGTGAGCTTAGGCACACAGAGAAGTAAATGGGAAAAAATGTTTGGGAAGACAATGTAGCATTGTCTTATAATTTACAAACCCCTAATGATTTCCAAAGCTGGTATGTGAGATTTACCCTCCTTTTTTGGCATTCAAATTGATGCAGGGGCTTTTTCTTGCCAACTTGGAACATTCTTTAGGTGTTTTTTTTTCTTTGCATGAAGTTCGTTGTGATCCCATGCTCGCTATTATTCATAAATTAATTTCTGGCATCGCAATAAATTCTAGGAAAACCAATAAACCACAAACGTAGAGCTAATTCTTTGTCATTTTTCTTTTTTTTTTTTTTTTTTTTTAAAACATTCTGTGGGAAAGAAAAAAAAAAAAGAAGCAGTAAATGTTTGCCGAGGTGCTGGATCCACAGCATGAATTTATGTTTCCAATTGTTCTTCCTAACATGTCAAAGAAGTTTTATTGCAGTCGACAATCTTTACTAGGTCTGTTGGGCAGGGCCGGCTTCAGAACATATCTTAGAGTCAGCATGTGGAATACATGGAAACACATTTCCAGTGACTGGTAAAACTGGGGCAGATCCCAAAACTCTGACTTGATTTCTGCTCAGTCTTTACAATGAGATCAACAAGTTTCTTGTGTGGAAAAACTCACCTCTGAGAAAGTCATGGGGTCCTTAACTATTGCATGAAGTAAATGTTCACAGCTGCATTTAAGTGAAATTTCAGCTCACCATCCATTTTCATTTCAGAAGTAGAAGGGGTTGGTGACCAAGGTGTGCATCTGTGCATCCTCATTGCCCACCTCCTGCACCAACCCGAGCACCAACTGCTTTGGGGCAGAAAGTGGTACTTACAGCCTGCTGTACCAAGCAGGCTGTTACGGGCCAGGCAACAGAAGAAAATATCATTAACAACCAGGGGAGAGCCTGTCACTTACAGCTCATTCCCCAAGACAAAGGAAAATGTGTGTCTAGTCCATTAGGCAACTGAGATGTGAAAATAGCTCCATTTTTCTTGGTGTGATAATACAGATTTAGAGCCTCATTTCCATTAAAATTACTGGGTTGAAATGTCCACACCAGATCCTTATTATGATTAATCTATACACAGGCAGGTATGTACATATAGTAGCTCTAGCTCATCTATCTGTCTCTTTTGGCCGAACAGGGTTCATATTCGAACTTCCTTTGGGAATAAACAGGCAGAGGTTGTAAAGTCCTAGTCTGCTTGAAGACTTTGCTCCAGAACTCAAATTCCCACAGAAATTTTAGGAGTATCTAAGTGCACTGAGGAGCTGAGCATCCTGGTTTCAGTTCTAATGAAGCTTCCAGTACTGCAGCTACTCAAAGAGTGCTACTTGACTGGAAATCACAGGAGTTTTCCTGGCCATCTGGATGCCAAGCTCATTTTCCTCCAAGTTTTTCTCTTTGAAGCTTTCATGCCACAGCTTGGGAAAGCTTGCATGAACTGCTATGTCCTGCCCTTGAAAGTGTGGAAGTTCCTTCAGGCTTGATGGGCACTGTTGGCAGAAAGAGCAGATTTACGGACAGAAGGGACAAATGAACTCTCAGTATCCTTCTAAATGAGGAATAGCCCCACCTGAAGTTTTCCCGTGTGAGCTGACTAGTTTCAGTTCAAGCACTACAGCAATTAGGAAAATGTTGCTTTTTGCCCACAGGGAATGATTAACATAAAGTTGTTTGGGTGTTTGTTTTTTTTTTTTTCCTGCTC
Organism: Myiozetetes cayanensis; assembly: GCF_022539395.1. Lineage (NCBI taxonomy): Eukaryota > Metazoa > Chordata > Aves > Passeriformes > Tyrannidae > Myiozetetes > Myiozetetes cayanensis. Next base: position 8,675,066 of record NW_026087378.1, on the reverse strand, counting down.
TTCTTTCTGAATGAGTCCTGTCAAAACTCAACCAGGGCTGGAACAGCACTTAGAATCATCACCATGCCAGGAGGTAACACTAAGCCAAAGGTAAAACTCCTACAAAATGTTTTTCTTGGAATTCCTCACCTTGCTCACAAGAGTCAAGTGCAGACAGGTGGATCTTCACACAGTTCTGTAGATTCCTTCCTGCTGATGGTAAAGAATAATGAATAATATGCACTACGTGTACATATATGTCACCTACAACCCCTGGGGTGACACAGGGAAGGATGCTGCTGGGGGAACTGCTACACAGGTCAAGTGGAAGCTGCAGGTTTTCCCTTCCAGCCCTGTGTTGTGTGTGGGTGTGCTCGAGCTTTGCTCTGAGCTGATTAGCTCTGTGATAGCTGCACTCTTCGGTTGCAGAGTGTTTGGATTCAGTGATGTGCTGGAGTTACAGTCACTTAACAAGACACAGCCCGTCAGCTGAGCTCTGTAATACCCCTGCCTGCGCTCCCAGCACGCTCCAGCAGCAAAGGAGTGCAGTTTGGTGTCAATGCCTTTCCCTGAGGTCAAGTGGGGTCAAATTACGTCACATATGATACTGCTTAGAGCCTGTGTGTGCTGGGCTTGTAGTTCAGCAGAACACAGTACTTTCTGGTGTAAATGTGTATCTGAGCCTCTCGTCTGTTTGTTTTGGGATGATTGTGAAAGCTTTCAGAAGGAGACCCCATCTATGAATGGCTCTTGGGGTAGTGTGGAAGAAATGGATGTGAGTGTGATACCAGCAAGACCAAGGGAAATAACACAGAGTTGTGAGTGTGGAGACTGGGCAGCCATGTATCTCATTGCCAGGATCACATGGATATATGTGCCTTACTCTGGAAAAGAATCCTTCCTTTCCCCGTCTTCCTCAAGCCCAGTTCTTGTGCTCCTCAGCTTAAACAGAACGAAATGGGATGTTATCCAGTTCCCTACAGGACTGAGAACAGTGGACAGTCAGCTGTGGGTTAGCAAGGAATGATTAATTTTTCCAGAACGCTGCACCGCTCTTTTATAAAACATATTAGTGTTGTTATAAATCAATGAACATGGTTTATAATAGCAATGATGCCCTTGAAATCTGTTAATACTGCAGTCAGTGGTGGTTTGCCAGAGCATTTAGTGCCCTTGGTCTCACCTTGGGCTATTAACTAACAAATCGGTTATTAGCCAGTGGTAATGACCAATTTTCTAGGGATGATTGCTTAAATATTGCCCACCTTGAAAAGAGAATTATTGCTCAACTGAAAACTGAACCCTTATTTTCAACTCGACAGAGCTAATGATCTTATCTGATTCCTTTATCTTCCTCCACCTACTCAAAGGTGGTCTCAGACCGCACCACTAGAGAGTGGCTTCACCTCCTGCCTTCTGTGACTTGAATCTAGGAAAAGTTCCATATTTAATATTTATTCCCTAAGCATCGGTGGATGAAGACAGATGGTAATGAAACCAGTGTTGCTGAAAGTGACCACAATGATAATAGATTCTTTATGATGTCCAGAAATCCTGGACTCTCAGTCTCGGCTTAAATGTAGCATGGCGCCAGGCCCGTCACCTTAAGCTTAGCATTCCTGTCATCTCCCTGACCTGTCTTTAGACCTGATGAGTGCAAGCTGCACTAAAGGCATCAATCTGTCTTTCTCCCCCTATAAATGTTTTAAATACCCAAAGCTGGTCACAAATGACACATTCTGCAAGAAAACCTTTTTGAAATGGGGGGCTGGGAGGCAAAATATCTAGGGTAAAAAAAAAAAGGGGAATATTTACTCTGGAGCTCACTGGATATATGTTTGTTAACATGTTATATATTAGGGGTATATGGCTGTGGTTTGTGTTTTCTGCTTCTTACTCCCAAAAGCAACATGGTTTAAATGTTTTTGGAATCACAAACTTCTCCATTTTTTCAGGAGAAGTGCAAACAACTATGTGTGAATTTAGCACATGGAGAGTGGAGTTTTGGTTGTTAACTTTTGAGGATCCCTTAGGACTTACCAAGGTCTGAGTGCCACAGAGTGAATGAGAAGGTTATGATTAGGAGTTGAATTTCCCTCTCAGGTTAATTCTGCTGCTAAATAAACACTCTGCATTTCAGAAATGAAAACACCGAAGTGTGGCTGTAACCAGCAGTAGTCTGGACCTTGTGTGGTTGGAGCAGGCTTGGAAAAAGAAGTCAGAGGAAGAATTTGGGCAGCACATTTGGGTCCTTGAGCCCCTGGGGCCAGCGATGCTCTCTGGTATCCCACACATGAGCTGTCCTGCAGGGTGCAGTTTCTCCACTGGGTTTCCTGCCCAGCTGCAGGGCCCAGGCCACCATCTTGGCAAGGTCAGAAAAGAAGTCCATGATATCCTCAGGCTTGGAGGGTATTGTGTGCTTATCTCTCTCTTCCTCCATCAAGAATGTGTAAATGAGAATTAAAACCTCTGCTATGGCACCAGTTGGACTTGTCTTCTCACTGCCCAGAAGTCTCTGGCCTGTAGAGACAGCAGTAGCTTAGGAAAAAGGAAAACCAACCCAGAAAACAAAAAAATAGTGTTCTGTGGACAAGCAACTTCTTTTGTTTTTATACCAACCTCTGTTTTTATTTATTTTATTTCTCTTTTCCTTAAAGGCTGTGCAGTTTGTGCTGTGAATAATAAAAGCTGTATATGCCACTGAACTCAGGAAAATCAATGGCAAAAGTCGCTGTGAGTCCTAGGAGGTTGAGATGTACATGTCAAATACTTGAGGAGAGGTGAAGGTGAATTCTTATCTAAAACTGGAAAGGCTCTTATGCCTCCTACTGAGGGATGTGATGTCTTTGTTCTCTGTGAGTGTTACACTATTCCACTTTTTTATGGTTGGACTTGATAATCTTAAGGGTATTTTCCAACCTAAATGATTCTTTGATTCTATTATATAAAATAGCAACATTTGAGTCACTACAAAAAGAGTGCAACGTGGGTGTAAGAAACTATATCTTACAGGGCAGCAGTGAAAAATCAGGCCTACCAAGCAGCGAATGAATCTTTAAGATGCTGCTGGATAAATAAATAAATAGACTACCTTTTTTCTTACTTTCCAAACAAGAGCAACATGCAGTGCTCTTCATCTGTCTGAGACAGCAGGAACAGTCTGCTGGGGACATCGGGGAGCATCTTTCTTGCCTCCTCCACTCTCTGCGCTGCCAGTGTCAGGTCGCTGGTGCTGGGTCTTGCTGAGATTCCCAGTCCAACAGGAGTAAATAATGGATGTTGCACCAGCTGGCTTGTTGGCCTGTAAAATTCTGTTTCTGAACACAGGATAAAAGGAGAGGAAAAAAAAAAAATGCTCTCCTGTCCCTATTGCTAATACTGCTTCACTCTAAAGTGTATAATGTAGCTTCTACCTAGCAATGTTTTTGAAAGACTGAGTGCATTAGGCCATAGCATAGAGTGTGGTGGGGCTCTGCAATTATCAGTTTGCTGTAGTTAAATTAGGTATGCCACTGCTTTACACAAGTTAAAACACAGCCTCATAACTGTCAGTAGTGCTCTAAAAATCCAGGAATAACAAAACATAAGACTTCCCTGTGCAGGGTGCTGCCAGGATATGATGGGGAAAGGAGTTTTGGAACTGTGTGGCTACTACCATATCACAAGAACTGAGGTATAAGCTAGGGGTGTGCCCCTTTCAAAAGCTGATGGCTGTCACTCTGGCCTCACTGAGAGCTGAGATTGATTCCCACAGAGAATGGGCAGCTTTGTGCCAATACCAGCAGCATTGGAACCTCCCTTCCTTGAACCAAGTATCTTGAGGACAGGGATTTAGGGAGGGACGTCCAAAGTGACCTCCTGGTCCAACTCGAAATACTGGAAAAATGCCTGCATTTCAGAAAGTGAATACTGGACTCTGCTTGAAAACTCACTGAGTGATTGGAGCCCTCAGAACAGAAATCTCCATGATCACTATGCATTTTGGAAAGCCTAGTGACTGTTGCACTGTCAAACTTTTGAGTAGCAATATGAAACAGGTAAAGCTCAACGATAATTAAGCCTTTGCTTTTGAGGTAGAATATGAAGTCTCAGGAGAGGCACTAAAACGTGGCATGATGAAGTGCAAAACAAATTAAATCATGGTCACACAGTTGAAATTTTCCCCTTTTGGTAACTCACAGTACACACAAATGCACCTTAACTTGCAAAATTTATTGCCACCAGCAGGAGTTGCAAACAGCAATACTGTCATAGCCTCAAGAAACAATGATTTTTCTTTCTGTTTTCAACTGACTTTGTGCAAGTCTTTATGGCACTTTCTATGTGCCCCAAACCCCAAAGAATAAATTAGCCCAGTAGGTCAGCAGAGAAAAGGTTAACACTTTTCCTCTGGGGAAAGAGTCTGCTAAAAATTGAGTGGAAGGACTGGGCAGCTGTAGGGCCTATCTGCCCAATGGAGAGGAGACTTTGTGAGAGGAGCAACTTAAAAAAGAAAGAAGAAAAGAGGTCGAGGGCTTTGTCAGAACTCTTTTACCATGATGAGCATTTTCTTTCTACTTTTACTTGCCTTTCCTCAAAGTGTCTCTAAGATGCTTCTAACAGTAGGATTATTTTGTTTTGGAAGCACTAGGGGCTGTAAGTAGGGTACTGGGTACCTCTTTTCTTTTGAGGGTCCTCTGCAGAGGACAGAGAGCGAATTTACCCCAATTGTTTTTGATCTGAGGGATGGCTGCATTTGTCTGGGGCCTCTAGATTGGTGTGGGTTCTCATCCAAAGGCAGGTTGACCTCTTAAGAGCCATGGGCTGCAGTAACTTCTGCCTGGGAACAGCAGGCTTGGAGCTTTCTGAAAGTTTCTGAGTTGCCATATGGGGTGTAAACACCACGCATGGAGTGGGGCTGTCCAAGAAATCCTGGACATATGGTATTCTGTGATGTGGTATGTTCTCTGTTACTGGAAACTTTCCTATTGCTATTGGATGGCTTTCTAAAAGATAGTTGAGTTCATTTGCAGCTATTGGACTCAAATGTGGAATTTAATTTAGAGAAGCCCTACGGCCTGTGTGGTGCAGGAGACAAGACTGGGTGATCAGTAGTACCTTCTGGCTTAAAATCACAACAGCCTAAATCTCTAATATATCTAGTTAAAAGCTGGCTTTGGCTTTTACGATGGCCAAGTTGCCCCCAGCAGTGTGATTTTTCCTAAGCCCTAACCTAGAAAGGACTGCCAAAAACTTCTGCTACAAGGAGCACAGGCATGTACGCACTGTGCTATACGTCTGCTCTGTATGTTTGTGGTGAGCAAAATATAAATCTTTCCAGTAAAAGAACTCAGAAGAAATCTGTCTGCCAAGTTACTTTCTTCCTTGGCTGGGAGTTTAAGAGAACCTTTTTTTCCTCCTTGTTATTTAAGTGAGAAAACAATTGAATAGATTCTCTGGTTCTGACCCCTGTTCTCCAAGGCTCCTGCTCCCACTGCCCTGGGTTTTGCACGGCTTCACAGGGGAAATCAGGAGCAAAGAGTTCAACTCTTAGGGCTTATCTGAGCAGGAAGTTAGTACAGAATAAGTTTGGGGGTATGTTTTAGGCACTGTAACTGTTCTGTGTTAAATCCCAGAGCAGATGTTCTTCTCTACTAAAGTGTCTTTGTGCAGCTTTCCAAGTGGATTAATTTAAATTACAGAAAAGGTACCTGTGACTCAGAAGTTTGTGAAATGGCTGCTGTTTTTTCGATTTTAATTCTCATTTATTTTTTGCTCCCTTGCTGTATGGTCAAGTCTTTACTAGAGCACCATCGATACTCACTTAGAGTGGTTGAAGGGAATATTGAAGTTTTTCCACTTTTAGAAGGCCAGAATAAAGCAGATACATTATTCTCTTTTAGTGGAACAGACAATGAGATTTCAGGGTTCAAAAAACCTTGTAGGCAGTGTCTCTCAAGGTTTTGATAGGAACATTCACCTGAATGACACTTACAGGAAAAAATCGTAAGTCTGAAGAAAAACATTTGTAATCATTCTGTTTTTAATCCCAGTAAATGTTAATTATAGCCATGACAAGGATCTGGTTTGGCTTGGAGAAGCTCTGGCTTAATAAGTGCAAGTGCAAAGTTGGGGAGGGTTGCTACAATATAATTATGTGGAATAACTTTGCTGATTCCAGCATGGAAGTTGTAGGTGCAAACAACCTATTAGATGAAATTTTCCCCAACAAGGTGGTAAAGTTGTTTCTTCTGGTATTTCATGTGTTGATTTATCTATATTTACTGTAAAACTCTTCCAGGCAATGGACATCCCAGGAGTGATGATCAAGGTGTGCACTGGAAGTTGACCACTATTAAAGGCTGCCGGGAAATGGGGTGATACATCCCTTAGATACTTCAGCACATCTGTGGCTGCCTGCAAGATAGTTCTACTTGCAGGAACAGCAGTCATAAAGGCTCAGTTATCTCTACTTGCATCAGGCTTTCTTCTTGCTGAGATTCCTGTGCTTTCTGCTGTGCAGTGTGAAGTTCTGATGCATGTCCAGTGCCATGGTGGAGACACAGGACATCAGAACAGAAAGAGCAGATCCAGGATGACGCAAACATCAGATTGACAAGAACATCTGGAAACTCCATTTGGAGTGTGGATTCCCAGATGGTGTTGAGCTGGGGATGGGGGTGGAAACTGGGCTGCAGACGCCAGACAGTCTCACCTTGCTTTGGCTGCTTGGAGAGAAAGGAGATGGAGGGGTCAGTAGCAGCAGAAAAACAATGAGGAAGGAAGATCTACTGAAGCTTGTCTCCATTCTCTCATCCCTTTCCACTGCCTTCCGCTGCCTTGGCCAAGTTGCCTGATGAATTTTCCTACTCTCAGCTCTTGGCTTTTTTCTTTGAACTCATGCTGTGCTCTGCTCCCAGGTGGCTTCTCCTGTGCCCCTGTGCTTCCCCTCTGTCAAGCACATCATTAAAACTCATTCCTTCCAAAAGGTAATTTATACACTCATAACACTCCAGATTAAATATCTGGGGATTTTCAAAGGGAAACAGTAGAAATCATTTCCAAACATGCTAACTTTGCTATCATTTCTAGTTCTACCACTCTCCCTCCCCTTCCCCCAAGTTTCTATTGGTTTTACTCAGATTTGAGGATACCAGCCCCAAGGTGACACTTATTTCTTAAGAGCCTGGGAGACTGAAATAGATTATGTTCAAGTAAATATGATACATTGCTCATTTACAACAGCTAATAAACAGATGAAACTGCCAGGTAGAGTTTTGTCTTAACAACCTGACTTGAGAGCAGATTTTGATCTCCTCCTTCAGCGCTGAAGGCTAATTTTTTCTCTTAGTAACCCTGCCAGTACATTCTGTAAAAGGCAGCACATCCTATCCTTTCTGTTAACGAGGAACTCACCATTTCTGTAAAGACCTTCCTAAAAAGCCAGGAAGAGGTAAACAGTGAACTTGGCTTCCTCTGGTATTACTTTCTTCTCCACCTGTCTATATAGTTTCTAACATGCTACTTGTATTATGTAGGTCATGAATAATAAAGTAGTTTGGCTGGAACTGAACAAAGGCAACAGGTAGGAGGGTCAGGTTTGCTATTTTCTCTGCAAACACTTGCAGTTTTTTCCCAGCACAGATGACCAACAAAAGCATCAATACTCTTTCAGGGCTTGTGGGGTGCCAAAGATTTTACACTCTGTTTGCTACGTTGCTGTCCTGCTTGGGTAAAATTTTCAGTGATGTCAGATGAAAAAAACCTTCACCCTGACACATGATGGTGGTGGTTCTTAGCTTTTATCATAAACTTGCTAACCCTTTACCCATTGCTTGAACTGACAGTAGGCTATCTTCTCACAGCCCAGGAAACCTCTGCTGCTTTACTTAATACTTTTTCCTCCAGTGTCCTTTTGTGGTGGTCTCAGCAAAACCTCGCAGGTGAAGGTGAAACACATCAAGTAAAATACTCTTGCAGCAGTGCTGGTTCACCCGGGGAGAGGGCGGGGATGAAAATAAAATGAAAACACCTGATTATATTTCCAGCTCCGTTTGGCAGGTCCAAAGACTTCGGGGAAAACACAAAGAGACACCAAACACTGTAGTAAGTTTGAGCTACATAATAACAGAGTATTCATTAGTCATAAAAAGTAGTTAATAATTTTAATCATAGCATGAAATGGCAAATAGTTCCAAAGTGGGCAGATATGCAGCAGTTGTTTTGCTTCCCTTATAAAGAGAGCACAAAACAACAAGTACAGTGTGTAACCAAGCAGTAATATTGTATTTTATAGTCTCTGGCAATAAGTTAATAATGGCTCTGTGGTGTTAAGGGCTCAGGACAATTTTAAAGGAATTTGATATTTTGGTCACCCAGGGAACCATTTTTAAAGTGAGGCTGGTCTTATTCACGTGATGAAGCTCAGAAATCATAGAAGTTGACCTGCAACAAAAGTGAACAAACAAAGAAAGGCTTTTTGATTCTATCATAAACATTTGGCTGCAAATCACCACCAGCCTCAGAACTCACTTTAGAAATATGACATTATTTGACATTTTCTTAGCAGTCAGGCAGAAAGCTCCAGCTCCTGGATCATACAGATTTAGTTTAATGTGAAAGTACAGTAAGTTACCTGGCACCTTACATGATTATATCAACAGCACTTTCTGTTGGCTGACACATCAGGCTTGTTTAAAACCTTTAGACCAAAGCAAACATACTTCTCTTTGCCTTTTTTTCTTTTCTCATCATTTCTGAATTGATCAATTATAGAAGATTTTGAGAAAGTAGTAATAAAACCCAAACAGAAGACAGACAGTTTAAGAGCCAACGGTTAAATCATCATTATTAAAAGAAAAAGTGGTGTTTTATGACTTTGGAATAAACAAATTTACTAATCTGAAAGCTGTCTCTCCTGCTCCTTGCTCTTTTCTTCACAACTGCAATTTATAAGAAGAAGCTGTCCAGCTGCATTTCAGGGACACAAGAGAAAGCAGCTTCTGCGTGAAAATTAGAAATAGATTTCAATTTTCTTGCTGCTGTTGTAACTAAACAGTCTGTTAACCTATTTAAATAGGAGAACATGCTGTGTATTCCTGTTCTAGAATACATCAAAAGTAATGTGATTATGCCTGTTTTCATACAGCCCTATCTTACTGTTACCTAGATGCTTTTACATGAACGATACATGGAATTAGTTCCACGTTTCTTCTCTTACAATTAGCATATTAATGTACCAGACAGATAATGCTAAAAAGCCTGGATGCTTGAGCACACACAGTGCCTTCTTCATTGAGCTCCAACACTCGGCTCCTGTGAGTCCTCAGGAATGTACTCTGTACATGCTCAGCGTCCTGCTTGTCCTGAGAGCAGCCCTGACCTGTGGACCACAGCTGAGATACTTCAGGAGCTTATTTACTTTGTTGGCCTCAGAAATTCCATTAAAAAAAAAAAAAAAAAGGGCTCAGTGTCAGGCTGCCCACAGTGGGGCCTTTGCTTTTCCTATGGAAGTGTGTGGATGTGTTTACGTATGCACATCATGCCTACAGCATTCCTCGATATATGCAGGAGATTTGAGGAGATCTGAGATTTCTAAATACCCAGTGCTCACACACATGTTTTTATTATAGTCCTGTAGGTATATTTACTGCTATGCATCCAGTATGTACGTGCATCCAGGCCATGTATTTTTGTGTTTCTGTATGTAACGTGGACGTTCAGTCTCCCGTGACTTCATGTGTCAGGGATCCAGCACTGGCTAGTGAAAGTTCCTAATCTTTAGTCTATCTTGGTGAAACACTAATGAACTTATGAAAACAGGAAGCAGTGGAAAACAAATGAATTTCAGCTGGTGTTTGAAGAGCTGTCAGATCCCCTCGCTGAAATGTTTCAGAGGAACATCTTTCTGATAAAACCTCTGAGAAAAGTGGAGGAGTTTCAGAAGAGTGATTGGAAAAACAGGATGCCGACTGGCAGGCTTTGCTAATGCATTGCATCTGTAAAGACTCCAGCAACTGAGCACAGCATTAGCTATGTGAGAGCCACGGAACTAGGGAAAGTTATTACATCTGAGCGTGATGGGAAGGAGGGGGAAGGGGAAAAGCAGGCTGCTCCCTTTATGCATCTTGAAGTTTGCAGTTTTCTTGAGCTTTTGACATTTTTCATTCCATCTACTTGGCTGTCAGCACGCAGACTTAATTCTAACACTGATGAACAGTGCTGCTTTGCTGCCCAATATCATCTTTCCTCTGAGGCTCTCCAAGCATTTCACAAATGTTAAGGAAGCTTTGCAATACCTGCATGAGACAAAGCGAGGACTTGCTGGCTTCACACAGGCTGCTGTAGTGTCTGCACCTCTTTGGCAGATGCTATCCTCATTTTATGGCTTATATTATGGGATTGCAGGATCCTTGAGTTTCTACTGATTTCCCCTTTCCTCCATTCCAGAGTTTCTGTGACTGCTAAACTGACCTTCTGGTGCTGGCAATTGGTTTTGGGGGCCTGCTTCTCCCACTGTCTAGAATAGGAATCTGTTGCTTTTTGTCTTAACTCCTCCTTGACTCATGCTCTTGAAAATCAGGGTGTGGGAGTACAACTGGAGCAGGGCCCACACAGATAAAGGAGCTCAAGGATATTCTTGGTTCCTACACTCTGAATATGGTTGTGCTTCAGAAAGCTAGGAATTGGGTCCTTAGAACCAGCAGACTGTTAAAAATGTAGAGTGTAGTGACCTAACAGCGAGTGTGAAGAAAATTTTAGCAGAGCTATTGATAACACAGAACCAGTCCTGGCTCTGTGGCTTTACCCACATCCTTTCAGTTCTGCTTTCACTGGAGTTGTCCTCCTGAGATGAACTACCATCCAAGGGACACGTGGGAGAGAAGGAGCCTCTCTGTAGGGTCTCGCTTGTGTGAGACTCTAATACAACATGCCAGCCTTACACAACATACAACTTTGTGTATTTTCCCTCCTGCAGCCAGTTGTTTCTCATTTCTTTGCATTTAATCAATCTGCAATTCAGTAAAACACTTACACATGAGCTTTCCTTACTCAGCAAAGCACCGAAACTTCTGTCTGCAAAGAGTCTCCCATCTCTTCAGAGAACGACTCTGAGGATTACACACGCCTTGTTTGAAGTTGGTGAGCCCGATGCATCGTGGTGGAGCTGAGAACTGCCCTTGGATGTCTTTCTCGGGCTGTCACAGCCCTCTTTGGGGGAGTGACACGGAGGGTTGTAGGCTTTGTTTATGCCTAAGCAGTTTCTAACATCCGAGTCACAGCAGCAGAAACTGCAATTCCAAACATCCTGATCTCTGCAAGAGGATCTAACAGCGGTCCCAGGAAAGCCAAGGACGAAGCAGCAACTGAAACAATGTAAACAGGAATACATCTTTAAAACAACAAGATGCAGAAAAATATCTAAGAAAGCTGGTCTTCATTAAACCTTTTCTCAGCTGTCTCTCTCAGCAGTTCCCACTGCTGCTTCAGTGCATCCTACTTCTGTCTGCCCCTACAGCCCCTCCCTGGAAGACAGATGCTTTTGTGGGTGAAGCATCAGGCTGGGAGTTGGGAGACTTAATTTTGCTACTGAGTTGGGCAAAAGCAGCGTCACGTTTCCCTTTTCAGCGCCTGCCCTGTGATTCTTACCACCCCTGACTCCCAAAGGCCCAAGTTCATGCTTAGTTTCGTGTACATGAACCACCGCAGCTGTAGCTGGTGGGTTTCCACATGTGTGGAAGGGGTTAGGAAGGTCACAGGGGCAGACTGAGAGTGGATCTTCCAGGAAAAATTTCTGTTTGAGGAGACTGCTCAAAAAGTCGCTGCTCTCCCTTCTGAATGTCAGGCAGTGTTTACATAGATATAAAAATATTTTTCAATCACATAAAAATATCTGCTTCTTAATTTCTGTATGCTGTGCTCCTTCGGTAACTAATTAATCATCGCGATGTCCTATGAAAAATGTAATTATCTCAGTTGTCATTGTCCCATTTCACAGGCAAGGAAAACCCTGGGGAAACCTTGGTGTATTGTTGATCTCAGGAAGACTGGGTGCCTTTTAAGCATGAGAAAAGATTTATAAGTCCTACCTTGGTTCTGGAAGGAAATGTATGATGAAATGTATCATGTGCTTTTACTCACAGAGAAAAAGAACAATTTTCCTGTTTCTAACTTAATGCTTACTTGTCTGTTTGTTGCTTTGCTTTGATCTGCTTCATCTTTTTGAGGCAACTGGCTTCCTAGAGCAAGGTCTGCTGTCTGTTAGCTGATTACATACTGTGTTCAAACACCCACCCTAACCCTGGCAGGCCCTTCACCTTCTGCATTATCTATTATTTTTGACTGGATAAATACTTTGGTGTTGTGGGGTGTTTTATTTGTTTGTTTTATTGTGTAATCACTGGGTTGTTTAAAAGCGTTATCATAGTGATGAGTTGCATTTTTTTCTTTCAGATTGATGATATTTTGATAAGAAAGAGTCCACTTCTATGAGATACACTTTGTTAATTTGCCAAAAATAAGGTAGAGTTCTAGGTCATGTTGTATAAAGGTGGCAGAGATGTCCAGTCACAGCTGGAGCTAACACGTGCTTCCAACAGTAGTCAGTGCAAAAATGGAAACTTGGAACAATGGAAAGTCTTATATTCCTGAAGTCTGAGATTCTAGACATCTGAGTTTAGGAAGAATTTTAATTTTGGAACCAGCATGTGTCACACACATCCACACTATCATATTCAATAGTGTTGTCCAGTGCCTGCTTCGACTGGAAATCAGATACTGGATGAGAAGAGCTGTGTGCTCAGGTTGCTGTGGGGTTGTGTCCCTTGGCTTCAACCCCATCTTAGCTGCAGGACCCCAGTGAACTCAGACTCCCACAAATGGCCAGGGGATGTGTGATGTTGACTCTGCAAATCTGTTTCTCTGTGAAATTCTCTATTGTTCTGTGCTTGAGGCCTTGAGAATTCTCACCATCAGAAAAAAATAATTTGCCAGATGTCTTAATAAGCCCCGTGCATTGATGGTTCTATATAAGGAGGATTTTTTAAAGCAGCGGATGTTTATTTTTGGCAGCTTCTGTCATTTAATCATTTCCCTGCTCCAGCTACCCTCCAGAAAACTGATAAGTGTATCCTCTTCCCATCTTTCAAGTTTAGAGATGAGCCTCAGGACTGGGTCCAGTCTATATATTTGGCCCAAGCCCAAACACTGTCTGAACATGGCAGGTTTGGGGAAAGTTCAGGTCCATGCGTAAAATCACGCAGGTTTTACAGAATCTTCAAATGTGCTATTTTGCTTTTTTTCATTATGAATTTAAAGGCTTAGCCCGTATTTCTATTATTTAAAAAAAAGCATCTATCTGTGTGTACATAACAGGAAAGAGAAATAGAACATCAACTTGAAAATCCTCCAGTTCTAATAAGGGAAACAGCTTTCTCATAGGTTCCCACATCATCAGTCAGCTCATCACATGCATGCTGCTGCAAGACATTTTCCTTGTAATGAATTGAATAATCACATCTGTTTCTCAAGCTTGAGAAAAGTTTAAAAAGTCATTAACATTCTCCTGTTTCCATCACTGGCAGCATCTACTTCTTCTTCTTTTTTTTTTTAATCAGCGTCTTGGCTGTGTAGACATGTGTGCATGTGAAAAAATTGAAATTGTCTGTGCGTATGCACGTGTGTTCCTGCAGCTGAAGTGAGTGCATGTGTTTGTGTACATTTCCACACAGGCAGATGGCACCTGTTTCTGCACATGCACTGAGCCACCTCTTGCAGGCGTGAGAATCAGAGAATCATAACAGAGCCTGAGTTGGAAGGGACCCACAAAGATAATCAAGCCCAACTCCTGGCCCTGCACAGGACACCCCCAACATGACCCCACCATGTACCTGAGAGCGTTGTGCAAACACTTTATGAGCTCTGGCAGCCTTGGGGCTGTGACCACTGCTCTGGGGAGCCTGTTCAGTGCCCAACCACCCTCTGGGTGGAAAACTTTTTCCTAATATTCAACCTAAACCTCCCCTGACACAGCTCCAGTAACTCCCTCAGGTCCTGTCACTGGTCACACAGGGCAGAGATCTGAGCTGCACCTCCACTGTCCCTCATGAGGAAGCTGCAGGTCTGACCTCAGTCTCCTCTTTCCCAGGCTGAGCAAACCAAGTGCCTCAGCCACTCCTCATACAGCTTCCCTTCTAGATCCCTCATCCCCTCTGTAGCCCTCCTTTGGACACTCTCTAATGGCTTTATATCTTTCTTATATTGAGGTACCCAAAACTGCACACAATATTCCAGGAAAGGCCACTCCAGTGCAGAGAAGAGCAAGACAATCCTCTCCCTCGCCCAGCTGGTGATGCTTTGCCTGATGCCCCCCAGGACATTGTTTTCCCTCATGTCTGCCAGGGCACTGCAGACTCTCATTCAACTTGCTGTTGGCCAGAACCCCCAGGTCCCTTTCCCGGCTCTACTTTCCAGCATCTCACTCCCCAGTCTGCCCATACACCCAGGGTTGCTCCATCCCAGGAGCAGAATCCAGCGCTTGTCTTTTTTAAGTGGCTGGTGATTGCCCAGCCCTCTGGCCTGTCTGGGTCTCTCCGCAGGGGCCCCCGTGCCTTCGAGAGATGGGCTCTGTGTAGAGCAGTGCACGCACACGCTTGTTTTTCTCCCCTAATTCTGACTCTTTCCATCATGACCACGCACGGAGGTCCCCGTGAGGCTGCCGATGCTCCCAGGCACATGCAGCCAGGAGACACGAGAGGGCAGGCGTCCCCTCTGCTGCCGCCTCTGCCTGGGCTCGCCGCTATTGTTATGTTTATGCAAACAGCCTTTGACATAATAGCTTTGAAACAGTTGAAAATTGGATTGTGCCTTTAGGCCAAACATTCAGACCACCACCTTGGCTATATTCATCTGCCACAGTAAATTGGGTTCAGCCTTGGCTCCACACACTGTATTTCAGGGAAGGATTACAGCTTGGCAATAACTTTTGTACAGGAAAGACAAATGCAAACTCCTGGCAGAAATATTGGAGCTGTTTAGTTGTGCAACCCCCTATCTGGAGGAATACAGATTGCGCTGAGAATTTCTTTGGACATCTGAGGAGCAAATAAAACAAATTCTCAGGCTGGAATCGCCATTCCTTTCTTTTTTAGCTTCCTAAGGCAATCTAATTATGGTTTAACCTCCTGAAATAAATACCTAATAAAAGATGAACCTATTAGAAGAGTAAATTTACTACCCACTAGTTAGCAGAAATTCTTGCCATGCTCCCTTTAAGTGATAATGTTATTGGGATAGAACATTGTTTGACTGGTTAATGGTCCCTCTACTGCAAGACAGATTATATGGAAAATAAAAGTCAAAGCACAGAAAGTCACAGTGTTGAAGTCCATGGTTAAAAACACTTCTAACATAAAAAGATGTGTTGAAAAGAAGTGCGAGGGTGACTGCCCCTCCAAAGGGGTTCAGCAAGAATCTAAGTTGTGGTCTGAAAGGGATTCAGTGTTCCCTGAATTCACCATAGTCAGTGCTACAATTAATTTTCTACAGTCTGTGTTACAATTTTGTTGCATATCTAAGAAAGTGAAGGTTTATTTGGGCCTGATCCCAGAGGCAATGTGCTAATTTCAACCTTTTCCAATTCATCCTAGCAGATGTGGTATGTCCACAGAATTTGAGGCTGCATTCTTCCTTCTATCTGCAAGAAGGGTGGAGATCCAGATGGGAAGGAGGAGGTGGTGGCAAAAGCTCTTCTTGCTGGCAGGAGGGATCTGAAGGTGAGGTTGGGGTGGGATCAAGGTGAAGGCTCGGGAGAAAAGAAAAGCGGCAATTCCTCTGGCACTCTTCCCTGCTGCATCTCTAGTTTCCATCGTGGTGCTGGCCCATCAGCGGATTAATGAGGCCATTGACTTTGCCAGGGGTGGAGAATATAAATAAAAGCAATTTCCTGGCCTAGCTCCCACTGAAATCTAATCCAGTGGGAAGAGAAAGGCTCTTGTCTTAAGACGAAGGCTTTTTTAGCTCGGGTGGTAGCTGAGCTGCTGATAACTTTATTGTGAAAGCAAGGTTGTTTTTTGGAGTTTTTTTTCCAAAATATATATTGGGCTTTCTGAATTCATGTAGACTTGCACACCAGCTACTTCTGGTGTGCAAATGAGGTGACAAGTGTATTTTTAGCAGGAAAGAATAATAACGGAGGCTGTAGAAACACATTTCCTGCATGAGTACCTGAATGTTTCCCGGGATGGAATTTGCCCTGATCTCCTTATGCTGTCCCTGTGGAGGTCTCCCAGTCAGATGAACAGAAGTTTCCTTTATTTATTGCATATACCAATATCTCATCTCCTGCTTTCAGGGTTACAGAGTACAGCAAGATTTTTACCTGCATAACACTGCTTCTGAATGAAGCAGTCCCCTTACATTAGCACTGGAAGCAGCAGTTACACTTAAACAAGAAGTAAAGCAAGCATGAAGAACACTGCTCTGTGCATCCTCCATCAGCTACAATGGACCAAATTCTGAAGCATAAACTCTCATGTTCACATTTTCAACAAGAATTTTCCCCTCTGATAAGTAGCCTCCAGTACCTTCTACAGCCAACAAAGAGTAGCTGAGCTAGAGTGGGACAGCAGGGGCATTACATATGTTCTGTTATAAGAAAAAAAATGTCAGAATTAGCCCACTTGATTTTTAATTAATTAATTAATTGATTGATCAATTGATTTTTTTAGTCTGCTCAGTCACACTTTGCTGTCTTAAGCAACTTGGTTTAGCCTGTGGGTAAAATATTTGGTCCTGGCCTCTGCCAGAAAACAGAAGTCACTAGCTGAAAATGGATAGGAAGTCACACATAATAAGAGAATCACATATTTCCATAGTACTACAAGGAAGCTTTGCTGCTTGAAAAAATGCTTATTTCACAAAAAACAATTAATCTTTTTTTTCTATCTCCAGCTGTTTCCCCCAAGAAACAAAAAAAACACCAACTAGATGTCTTTAATATGGTCCCCCCCATTTATCAGGCCTCTCACACTGAATAGAGCAGTATTTTTATGGGCAAAACTGAGTGAGCTGGCTGAATTTTGCTGTAGCAGACTCTGATGTGGTAAGGCTCTTTGTCATATATCACAGTCAGAAGTCATTTATTATCCTGCTTTCCTTTGGGAAGAGACTGGGGCAAAAGATCCAAATTCTACCTTTCCTTTTCCTCAAGTGTGTGTTTTATAATCATCACTTATTAGCAGGATTATGGTAGCATCTAGGTAATCTTGCCAGGATCGGGGCATTATTATGATGAACAATGACAGAAGTCTATTCATTAGAGTCCAGAGAAATTGTTTTGCTTGGCTGTAAAAGCACTTGGGCCAAGGAGGTCAGACAGCTTTATTCAAAGTCTTCTGCCCATGTTACCAACTCTCGTGATATTATCAAAGTCTCCCACCATCCTGGGCTTTTCAGCGAGCAGCACCTCCTGCTGTCATGTGAGTCCACAAGAAGCTCAGCCTTCATTAAAAGAGAGAGGTGATTCAAGCCCTGTTGATTTCAAGTGAAAAGTCTGAAAAATATGGGAAGCAGAAGGCAAATAATTACCCTCCTGAGATATATATGGATAATACATATATATATTAATTTTTAAATTTTTTTTTAACTTTGTAGCTTCTTGGAGTTCATTGGAGACAGGAGGGCAGGAAGGGACCTTGGCAGTCCTTAGCCCCACGTTTTTCAATCTGTGAGCCTGTGCTCCCTAGTGCCAGTGCAGAAGAGGAAGACAGCTGTGAAACACCTTTCTGTGTGACTCAGGGCCCTGCCAAGGCATGAAAGATTCCTCAGAGGAGGAGGCAGAAAGAGTGTGGGCTAAATACTCATACATAATTACTTCATATAGCGATGCTCTGTTTCTGTCGAACCTACTCATCTCGAAAGGATGGCTATTCCCTTTTCATTTAGAGGGTGAAAAGTTGGGAGCTGAGAATAAGTAGAGGGAAAGGGGTTATGATAAAAATACATCTTTCCTCTTTCTCAAGATTGTCTTCCCCCACAGCCAAGCACACACGAATGCCACTAACTGTATCTCATTTATCCTCGGTTTCTCCTTTCCCTGTCTAGCCCCTTTGTCTCCTGTCTCCATGGCTTGTCAGATATATTTACCCATCCAGGCTCCCAGGCTTTTGCCCAACTCTAGCAATGCTTAAAATGCTGGTGTTCAGGAAAGCACTACTTGGAGCAGACAGAAGGAGGATCTGAATTAAGATTAACCCAAAGAAAGCAATTCCCTTTACTGGACTTTTTCTGATAGCCCCAATTTCAGTTTTGTTCCCCTTTTGAGTACCTTCAAATAGAATCTTTTCTGCCATTGGAATTCCCAAAATAGAGGAAATCCTGAATTGTCTTTTTTTTTTTTTTGGTCCCTTTGACCCACAAATGCTGGGAGCCCTGAGGCCCTAACTGATGGGCAGAGCTTGCTGAAACACAGATTACCCCCCTCATAGGAAACCAAAATTGTTGAAACAAATGCTGGAACAAAACTCAGGAATGAGAAGCCTTTCCATGGATTGGAAATGCCAGTCCTCAATTTGTTTAGTTCTCAGAAGACTTTAAAGCATTTAGTTTGATGTTTTTGGTTTTAGAAAAAAACAGCTGCCTGGTCTTCTGAGTCTGTGCCAGGAGTCCCCTCTCCCAGGAACCCTTTTGTGCTGTCTCTACATTATTTTCCAGCAGAAAACTATTTCACAGGAGAGTTTCCATCCAGTTTCACTGGGAACCTCTGCTCAGTCCTAACAAACCTGGTAATTCCAGGGGAATCCTGGACCCCATTTTGAGCTCTGCTTAGTTCTTATTCCTTCGTGCTTGGACCTTTGCCTTGCCATCCCGAAGAAGGGTCTTGCTGTTTGGGTAAAAGCTTCCAGGTTTCAGGGTCTTCCTTCCTATTCTGAGAGCCCATGAGAAGACCTTTCAGTCCTGTCCTTTCAAGCAAAGATTTTTTTCTTTCTTCTTTCTTTCCCTTTCCTTTACAATTAATTAGATAATAATTTTGCTACTGATCCATTCTTCATTAAAAAGCTGAATCCCTTTTGTTAGATCTGGCCAGAACAAAGGTAGGAAAATTTATGTCTTAATTTTAGTTCATTATGGCAGAGAGCATCCCACCCCATCACTCTCCCTCTCCCCCTCCCCTTCCAAGCCCTCCCTCTTCCTTTAGAGGATCAGTTATCACTTTGCCCCTAAACTCCTCACATTCTGCAGAGGCATTGGAGGAGCCTTCACTGCCCTTTATCTTCCACTGCCTCATTAAGAGAAATGAACCTGAGTCTGAGAGAAATGACACAAGGGAAATAAAAATATAATCCCTTGGTGCCACCTATAATGAATTGTTATGAAAACCATGAAAATATCTGTCTGCAGATATTGTTCTTTGATTTGAAGTCAGTGTTGTAAGCGGTAATTTTTGTCATTAAAGCTGTTAATCTGCTCAGCGTTCCTCATAAGTTTTTATGAAGAAAAACAGCCCTGCTGCCTACATGCTCATGCAGGGAGCTTCTGAGCAGTGCTACATGAACAGGGTGCCTTTGAATAATTATCTTTAATTATAGCCAAGGTGGTTGTCTGTCTCAGAGATGGGACTGTCTCATGGCAGCCTGCCGTCCCCTGCCATGAGGGTTTGGAAAGAACTGGTTCATCTGAACCTCGCTGACACCTCAGTCCCCAGCTGGCTGAGGATGGACTGTGGGCATGTCCCGGGGCACTGAGCTCTGTGTGTGTGTGCAATCAGCCACAGTGATTGCCCCAACCATATGCTTTTGTGTCTGGGATGGGACTGTAAGGGATCATTGCATCCTAAGCAAAGATGAGCCATGGTGAGCAGAGTTGTGCTGGGAGTACTGTTCTATTTTATCCTTTTCCAGCTGTCACAGAGACGACCTTTTTCCTGCCATCCAACTTCAGCTTTTCTTGACTGGGGTCCTCTTTGCCACCACTGAGTGCTTCCTGAGATCCCAGGTGGCTGCTATCCATGCTGAGAATGCCGAGGGCAGAGGGGTTCCTGCAGCCCCCTTCATCAATGCACTGGGATTATTGTATGCAGTTCCAGAGCATACAGTGTGACTGCATTCCACTACCCCAGGGTAACACCCTAGAAAGAAATCCCTGATGCTGGGGAAGGGAGAAAGCATGGCAGTCTTATGGTGTTTAGATTGATCTGACTGAAAGGAGTTATGGGCATATGGGACTAGAGGAAATGGCCTCGGATTGCACTGGGGAAGATTTAGATTAGATATTAGGAAATATTTATGCACTGAAAGGTTTGTCAAGCACTGGATGAGGCTGCCAGTGATGTGGTGGGGTCACCATCTCTGGAGATATTTAAAAGACACATAGATGTGGTAGTTAGGGACATGGTTTAGTGATGGACTTGAGAGTGCTGGGTTAGTGTTTGGACTCAATGATCTCAGAGGTCTTTTCCAACTTAAATTCTGTTCTATGACTCTAAGAGGAAAAACAGACTTGGAAAGTTTTTTTCGCACCTCCCTCACAGAATTAGCTCCCTGCTGAAAATGGGCAATATTAACCTTCAGTCTGATTTTGTAAGGATTTCCTTATTCCCATCAGAAATTAGGTAAAGTCTCAGTGCTGATTTACACTAGGCAAATATTTGGCTTAATTGCTTGACTTCCTGGATCTTAGCACAACCACAGACACCCCCCTCTCTGCAAACATTTAGGTTCCCATTTGTGGAAAAGATGAAGGCTGAGACTGATCTCCACTGACTTTGCAGAAAGGGCATTGTGAAGTGCATGAGAATAGAGGCAACATCAGAGACTTAAAAATAGAAATAAAAGACCAAGAAAGAGAATGAGTTAATAAATCTTTCAAGACACCAAGTTGATGGAATAATGAAAACAACTACCAGGACTTGCCATGGCCCCTGCCCCTTAAAGGAAGCCTCTTCCCCATTTGGTCTCTGCTTTAAAAACAGAAGGGTTGTAAATAGCATGTGATTGAAGGCAGAAGACATTCATTGTCTTTTCTATTCTTATGCAACTGTCCACTCTGAACTCCCAGTATTCTACCCTTAAACATCTGGAACCAGGATTCCTGTACATAATGTCCATAATCTCTGTAGAGAAAGTCGTTTATGTTTCCTGAAATTCTCAAAAGTATCACTAACTTGAGGTCTTTTATTTAGGCAGCTTGAGGCTGTGTGAATTCCGGAGGAGAAGCTGTTTATCTGCTCTGCTTCAAGGTAGAGAACTCCAAAACGTGGCAAACTATCCTTTATGCTCCAGGCAGAGCAGCAGCATAGGACAGGCAATTCTTACCTTGCTTCTGACATCCTACAGCTCAGCAGGTATTTTCCAGCATTTTTTGGGATGTAAGAACAAGATGATCAGAGAAGAGGGCTCTGCAGACACCATTAACATGGTAGGATGAATCTGCTGACAATAAGTCAATGATTCTTTCTGACATGACTCTAAGAGTAGCAGAAGGACGTCTGTAGGATGACTCATGTTAATGGAAGAGTGGGATGTATGACTTGAAATTTAGGACAGATGTCAGGTTCAGGGAAGTGTGGTGTAAGGAAGGTAATTTTTATTGGTGTAGTAGCAGGAGACAACTTGTCAGAGTGATGTTGACTCCTTTTTTTTGTTTTGTTTTGGCAAGTCCTTTGGGGAGATGGCAAATGGAAAGGGCAGAGGAAAACCTGGCAACTTACCCTGCCAAACAGAAAAGGTTGTCTTCCAGCAAACAAATTGACCATGGGATATTGGTGATTCCATTTACAAAGGAGCAGCCTTGGAAGAGTTGGGAAGAGATTTTTTATTACCTCCAGTGCAGTCAGGGTGGTTGGTTCCTCTCAGACCTGCACGTGTATTTAGTTTGCACCATTCCCCTGTGTTGCTTTAAATAAGGTACCTATTTAAAACATGGTAAATCCCTATGCAAACATCAATTCAAGAGTCAGGTAGTTCTCTTTCTGACTTGCACACTCATGCTCACCAACAGAGGTTAAATATTTGTGAATCGGAGTTTAAAATATCAGGGAGCAACCATGAAGTTAAATCAGTGTTCTAATGACATCAGAAGATACACATTGTCCTCTGCTGGGCACTGATTTCAAGCTCCTGGGCTTACTTTTCCTGCATTTGAAGAAGGCTAAGTATTCCAGGGCAGCTTCATGGGCCAAGAGAGGCCCAGGAAAAACATAAAGCAAAACTGTGATACTTCTGTGCTCAAGAAGTGTATGTGGGTTGCATTCTCAACTCATTCTGGTAACTATAACAGTAAGATCTACAGTAATGATTAAAAAAGCCTTTGAATGATTTCCAGTCTCTCCTCCCACCTCCTGAAAGCTGGGGTGAAGGTCTATCCAGCTGTCACTGGGAACAAGAAATTCAACCAGACACCTTTGGCAATATTATTCTTATTTATGTAAAGTCAGTTCTTAATTAATATTGATGTACAATCTATAAGGCAAGGAACAGGGCTGTCTACATCCACTTCCATGTGTGACCTACACCCTCTCCCAGAGTTTATTCTTTACTACTTGCCACTTTGGGCACATGACATTTATCTGCTGTGATCTCTGCTGCATTTTGTCCCTCCTGTTCACAGAAACTATTGCAGCTGGAATTTGAGTGGAATTTCCTGCTCTCCCTGGTTTCCGTGTTCCTTCTTGCCATGGGGTCAGGACAGGAAGTGGGATTTTACAGAATATTTTGAATGCAGTGTGGGAGACTTGAGAAAAAAGTGAGGTTCAAATGGTATCCACTGCTGCATCTGCAGATGTGCCAGTGTTTGTTCCATTGTGCTGCTGTTTATAGGGTCTTATTTTTTCTGCACACAATGGGATCCCGATTCACGATAAGAGCTCCAGACAGTTCTGCCTTATACAGATAACATTAGGAATGCCCAGAATAATTTGCAAGATATTAGCTAAGTAATAAATGTCACGAGGTTCTACTGAATAGATAGCAGACCTAAAAGTAAGGATGAGTTGCTGTCTTAGAGAGGGAGAACCCAGGGCAAGGATCACATCCCATGCACTCCTGGCTGGTAGGCACCCTGTGCCTTCAGATATGTCTGTAAGTGCCCTATAAAGACGTATTTCTCCCACGAGGTTATAACAGATTCCAGAGCCAGTGTGAACTGAATAAACAGCTAGCACAGCACACTGTGTGTTACCTCTGGTTGCCATAGCAGAAAGACTCCTACAGACAAAGCAGTTGAGTTGCACTGTCATTTTTTGTGGATGGAAGAGGAGGAGCGAACTGATGTGCAAAAGAGGAAGCTGGATACAGTCTGGGAGTGAAAGCCACAGGGCTTCCTTTTCTGCCCTCTCCATTGCTACCTTGTGTTCATTCCCCATCCAGACAGTGTAGTTTCTCCTCTCCTCAGACAGGGATGGGTGTGTTACAGGTTGTCAAGTGACCAACGTGCCAGGAGATTGGGGACCTTACAGTGCCAGCTTTTATGGGGGGGGAGCTGTTCTGAGAAAGGCTCTGCCTTCTGATGTGCACCCCCTCGCAGCTCAGGCACCCAGGGTCAGGGAGCTGTGAGGATGAACCATCTTCCCGGACTTTCACAGCAGGACTCAGGCTCTGAGCCATGGCCAGCAGAATCTGGCTGGGAAGCGTGGGAAACTTCACAGTAAGAGAGAAAATCTGCTCTATCAAGGGCTGTTTTCCTGGGGCTGCAATTTCTAATGCGTCCAGCACATTTTTTTGGGTAATCTCTACTCCTGGAGCAACATTTGAAAGAGTGGAAAGAAAAGTATTTTATCTTCCAAGAAACAATTCATCCAACAAATTGAGAGGGACGTGTTAGTCACTAGCAAAGTAAACGGAGCTCCTCAGGTCTCAGGCTGCCACCTTTTGCTGAACCCATTAACTGTTTCCTTAATGGCAGAAGAATGAAGTGGATTTTCCTCTTCATTACTTTTAGTGTAGGATATAGGTTTTTTAAGTGGATCCTTTCAGAAGGAAGGAATAAATTAATACTTTGGAGGGCTTTTTTTTCCCAGTCTAGTCTTTATGTTAATGCAGTAGATCCTCTCCACCTTATTTTCTCTTCAACTCTCTATTTATTTAAGTTCAAAGTGAATGTTTTTCCTTCAATATCTCATTGTAACCATCTTCTTTACTAGGACAGCTAAGGAATATTGATGTGATTCTTGTAGACATGCTTTGCTCACCTATTTTCCACTGTGAGTTGTTGCAGTTGTCCAACAACCAAAATATTAAAACATAGACTACAAGTCAGTCAGGACTGAAGTTATGAGAGAAACATTCATTTAGGGTTTGTGCTTGGGCAATACCTAGAAACAACTCTTAAAGAGCAAATGGGAGGACTTATGACCTGCTTCTTGCAATCACTTATTCCAAAATTTTGATATTTACTTACTTAGTAAGACCTTCGGTCTTACATTAACAGTGGGGAATCACTGTTAATGAATCACTTCAAAATTACCCTAAAGAACAGACAGATTTGCTGGCCACTGTTTTCAGGTAGATTAATTGAAATTCTATCAAATTTCTGCCTCTTGCTACTTCCATTTTATCTCTTGGTCTGGGATATGTCAAAGTGTGCTAGGCTATATCAGGCACCCCATAAAGACATGCCTAGAAGTAACTCAGAAGGCTGTTCATAAACCAGCCCTGATTTGTAGACAAGAAGCACCATAAGAATATTTTTGAAAAGGCTCTGAGCTGTTCTGTAGATGAGGCTTATGGTCAAAGTGCACAAGGCTGGTACATGATCACCTCAAAGTTCCCTATAACCATTGGTATAGACAAAACCTGAATGGCAGGAAAGCAGCACCTTTGTTATGATTGAATATGAATGTTCAATTTTCCAGTATTGGATGTATAAGTTTTTTTTTTTTTTAATACACTTTTCAGGAAGATATGTTGAAGTATTTAATTTCTAACTAGCTGTGGATTTTACTTGGGGTAAATAGCATCCTTTGCTCCTTTGCTTGGTTGATACAATGTCAAGGGAAAACTGAATACCACATCCAGCACTCCTTATCAACTGGGTTGCAATTGGTACTTGTGATTTATCCTGCTATATGCATGTGTTATTTCTGCTTCCTTCTCTTATGGTCTTGAGTTAGGACTTCCTCCAACACTGCTGCAACAGAAACTCTATTATCTAGTTGTTTTCTGTGTTATTATATGTACTTCATAATTACTTTAAAATTCCTATTTTGACTCCATTTCAGTCAGATAAATTCCACTGGTCTTACTTAAGACATAAGGAATTCAGGCCACAGAAACAGTAAGGGTTACACACACAGAGACATCCAGAAATTCAATTTCTATTTGGTTCCTAGAGAGAATTTACAGGCTGATATATTTTTATGGACTGAAGTCTGAAAAACTATCTTCAGAGCCTCCACTTTTCAGGTGGAGATCAGTATTGCCTTACAAAAAACCCTATGAAATTTATGTCCTGTATGTGTTTTCCAAAATCCTTCAGTAAGTCTGTGACTGAGAAAGGCACCAGATTCAGATCTGCTGACACCGAGCCGCGCTACCTAATTGATACATTTCATACTTGTAGGAACGTAGCCAATTTTTAATCTTTGATCTTGGTGTGAACTTACTTGATGTTATAAATGTTGAATTTTTAGTGTATTTTTATAACGTCACAATTATGAAACCGACTTCTCATATTTATCTCCCTTCAGGAAACCGAGAAACACGATTATTGGAATCGGCTCTTTGAAGCCTGTGATCCCCTCGGTACTTTTTTTGTGTTTTTTTCCCTTCAGGCTGTCTCCAAGCAGTGACACCATGTCTAGGTCTCATCGTAACAGCCCTAATGAAAAAGCAAACCGGACAACCCATCATTAGGTTCATGTGTCCTTTAGGATTCGGTAACAGGCGCGGTGAGTCAGGCGGCAGCGCTCTCGCTTCGGCCGCGGTGCTTTATGGGCTCCCTGACCCGGTGAAGTCACACGGTCACCGGTGGTGCCGAGGTGCGGGGTGAGCAGCTTGTGGTCTCCTTGGAAACTGCCAAGCCGTGCGGGAGGCAGGAGAGCATGTCCCAGGAACGGCGGAGAGGAGATCTCCAGCTGGAATTTGGCTGGAGGAAAGCACGTCTGATAACTTGGCCTGCCAAGCCTTTCACCTGACCTGCTGCTGTCCCGGCCTCTCACCCCTCTAACCTCCTGTTAAAAATACCAGCATGTTTCCTTGCTGGCCGGACATCCTGCCAGGGAGCTTTGGTATCCCAGGGACCTGAAACACGTGGAGATCCTTTCACCTCAGTGTGCACAGTGGGCTGTCACCATAACACAGTCAGCAATTCCATCCACCTCAGGGCCTCCTTTCAGAGGGATCTGCTTCCCCCGTTATCACAGAATCATTTAGGTTGGAAAAGACCTCCAAGATCATCCAACCTTGTCTATGATTAAAGACACTGTGTGTATCACAGTGTAGCAGCTTGTTAAAATCAACACCTCCCAACAATTAGTTGCCGGTGCCAAATATTTTCCCTTCCATTGTGATAACAGCTTAATATTCTGTAGAAAGGCACCGCCAGCTTTGAAAATCAGAATATAAATTGTCTGCAGTTCCTCTGCTCAAGCTGTCCATGGTCACAGATTCCCCCTATTCATTAGTTGTTTTTCTTTATTGGCATTAGAAGAGCACCTGTGAACTGCAGTCAAGACCTGCAGCCCTGTAGGGACAGGAACTCCCTGGCCAGGTTCTGCACGTGCAGCCCCAGAGAGCTCACAGGCTCTTTACCACTGTGCAGTGACTTTGTTTCTAAAACACTAATATTTAGTTCCATCAAACTTCTTTTTATTTGTGCTCAGAGAAGTTTCCTAAATTTGCTTTTATTTATTTTATATTTCCTATGGAAATTACAGTGATCAAAAATTTAAAATGTATCTTTCAGTACCAGTTTTCAGGCTTCTTACAAAGCCACATTTTGAAAAGCCAAACATTGAATTTGGTAAGGGAAAACATTTCACCAAGAAACATTTTCTTCATTTTCTTTGTCAGGTTTTCATAGGGGAAAAAAAGTCTGTAAAAAGCACTGACTAGGTTAATGCTTTGGCTGGCAAAAATTTCAATGTTTATTGAAAAGGTATGTTTGCTGAGAATCATTCTGATGAAAACATTTCAACCACTAACTTCTGAAATTAGAAAGTAATATTATTAAAATGTATTTACTCAACCTTCCTAAAGAGAAACAAATGTAAATGTCAGATAATTAGAAAGCAGGGACTCAGCCTTTTCTCAAACAACTGAACAGAGTTTCTTTGAACTCATCTTGACTTCTCAATGCTGTGTCAGAGTAGGAGATTAGTGTTGGAAAACATGCTAGAGACAGGAGTGAATGCTGCAGTGTTTAAGAATAAAAAATTGCAGACCAGGCACCTTTTTCCCCCCTCAGCTCTTACTTTGGGAGACAGGATATGCCTCAATTACAGGAGTGCCCACTGCTGAAGTGCTGGATGGAGGTTCCCTGTGTAACAGGAGGCAGTGACTGCTCTGGAGAGCTTGCAGGCAACAAGCAAAACAAAAAGAATGGAAGGAATGAAGAGGTTCAAGGACAGCTTCTGCTGTTAGTGATAGGAAATTGGGATATAAACTCAGGCCAAAATACGTAGCTGAGATTTTTCAGCAAATGTTTGCCTAGAAGCCTAGAATTTGCCTCACTGCAGGAGGTGGTAAGGAACACTGGGCATCCACGTCCAGGAAAGGAGCAGTGTGCTGGAAAGAGGAGCTGCACTGGCAGAAGTGTATAAAGAGAAATTATGTTCTTTGTTCAAAGGAAAATTTGGGATTGGAATGCAGTTCACCGCCTTAACTATTGAGGAAAGTAACACAGAAAGAGAGTGCTTCTGGGAGATTTCCATTTGAAATTACAAAATCTTTTTCCCCCTTTCTCTGCCCAATGCAATTAAACAGTAATAGGAGTGCGTTGCACAGTTTATGAAGCAATAATCCAGTTCCCAAATGGCTAAACCCGGAGACTGATGGCCAAATCATTTATCCCAATGAGGAAAATAGATTATTGCTCGGGAAAGCAGCAGGATGGCATTGCTACAATTATTCTGCTGTCTCAGTTTATCAGTTCAAAAAATCTAGACATGAATTCCTTCCCTGGGATCGGATTCTGCTTTCCTTGCCTGCACTGCCAGTGCTGAGCGAGGAGTCCTGCTGACTGTGCCACGATTACCTGGGGGGTGAAGTGCAGCTCCCAGTGAGTAAGAGCGACAGGGAGAGGGTTTCAAGGCTGCAACAAAACATGGTAGCTGGTGAAGTCAGTGCAATTTTGGCCTGGATATGTGGAGACATAACATTATGAAGTAGGAATGTAACAGCTCTCATGTGACTGCACTGGGGATATTGTGCTTAGTTCTAAGCACCTCGTTAACAGAAACGTATTAACAAACTGGAGGGGATCCAGAGAAGAGAAAGTCAGTTGGGTATGTTGATTTACGAATTAAGATGGGCCTGAGTGGCTGATGTCCAATCTGAATCCATATTGGAATGCCTCCAGATCTTGCAGATGTGGGTTCAGGACTTTATGATCCTGAGTCAGCTGCAGTCCGTAGGAAGATTCCCATTGGCTCCACTGATCACTGGATTTGGGTCTGCCTGAAGAGACTGTGGCTAAACAGTGATTAAGGCTAAGGATATATATTTATAACTTGGAAAAAGAGTAAATAGAGGGGAATGTGATGTAAGCTTGAAACTATTAAAAGAGTGCAAATGTGAGGACCACCGTCTTGGCTGACATACTGGGAAAATGAACTGGGGACCTTCAGAGCTGGAAGCAAGAGCTTTTTAACATCATGAGCCAAGGTGGTCAGGCTGCTGCATGTCCCCCTGCTCTGGGTCTAGGAAAAGAGAGTGCAGGATGCCCTTGTGGGTATGGTATTACCCCAGTCTGATAGGCATAAGGAACTCCTTAGCATCAATTGACAGTCATCATTTTAGAAGCAGGGCGATAAGAGAAAGAAATGAGTTTTGCATCCCTTAACCAGTGAACCAGGTCAAACACAAGACCTTGGAGGTCTTTTTGAACCTAAATGATTCTATAATTCTATTATTCCTTCTCAAACACGGACAGAGTGCTCACATTACAGAATCTTTCTTCCTGGAAGCACTAATACTGGCCCTTTTTTCTACCCAGTTCTTTCCAGGAATTTGATATCATGGATATTTCCACCCTGTTTTCAGATTTCCTGAAGTTGGCCAGCAGGTACACAAGTTGTTAGATGGGAAGAATGACAAACATGATGATCTCACAAGCTTTCTTTCCTTAGTAAATTGGGCCAAAAGAGATATTTATTTACATATTCCCAATGGCATACAAATTTGACTCAGGTGGAGAGCCTGCTTGTTCCCATAACGCCAAGAAACTTCAGAGAAATTTAGGTTAAAAGCTCTGTTGTTTCAAAACCGCGTGTTTGCTGCTTACTTTGTTCCTTTGCTTGGCTATAAAGCAAGAGTATAACACACTGTTGCTGCTGCGAGCCTTGCTTTCAGATCCCTGCAAACATCTGCTTGTTTTATATTCCAAATGCTGCTTACAATATAAAATCATATCCCAAACAAAAGATATTTCTCTGCAAATAAGGAACCAATTAATGTCATAAAGGCTAAACCAATATATTAAAAGAAAAACAAAAACAAAAAGAGGAAAGCAAATGTGGCTGAACTGTGAGTATCTGATAGTGCTGCTGATGTCCAGGGTAAGGTTGTTGGCTGCAGCCGGCGTGGGTTGTGATTGAATTTACTCAGTTCTGTATAAACAGTGCATCAGAGAGGGGTTTTCTGATAACTTTTTTTCAAAAGTACAAATGTGATGCTGGAAAGCCCCAGTTGGATGTTGTTTCATGGCAGTGACATAAGATGGGGCTAAAATCTTTGCAAACTTAGTACTGTAGGTGCCTTAGCAGACTTAGTAATATCACAGCAGGGAACAGCAACGTCACATCTGGAACATTATAAAATTGGCAATGCTGAAAAGGCATTAGTAAACATTATTAAGAATTCCTTGCAGGCAATTAGACTGCAACAATATCTTTGGAGAAAGGTTTTTTTTTTTTTCCTTGTGCGTCTTTATTTCTATCTTGCTAATGAGGGACTAATGAGCCACAGACTTGTTACCTAGGAGGAATATCTCAACAAAGCTCTAGTGAACTTAAAACCAGTATTTACAGACTGATGACTGTTCACATTCATTATATGTTTTAAATGAGGAGGGACTACAGTAAAAAAAAAAAAAGGAAACAAGTTGTTCCTAGCTAAGAGACTTCTGAAACTCTAAATGTCAGAAGTTTCCTAATGTTGAGGTTACAGCCTTCCACCTTTCCCACCATTTAAGGCTAAGCACAGTTATATGTTACCAAAATATTAGTCTTTGGCCATTGCAAAACCCACTTCAGTAATTTCAAGAGATTTTTATTTTGTTTTGTTTAGTTTGGTTTTTTTTTTTAAATTCCTTAGGAAGCCAGGCCAGTAAGCACAATCTGTAAGGACCCACTGTTGCTGTCAGGGCACATCAGCATGTGCCTGTTTCAGTCAGCCCCTGTTCACAATATTTTTGTGAACACAGTGTCTGTCTTTTCCCGACTTCCTAATCTTAACTATCTGAAGGGCTGCAGATAAGACAGAGGAGAATCTCAAACAGAGCACACTTACAGTCCCAGGCAGAAGGAAATCGCTCAGAGCTTATCAGCAGCTCTGATACCAGCCTAGCGATTAGGGCACGTGGATGGGACTCGGGAGCCCTGGCTAAAATGAGTTGCTCTGCTACACTGTTCCTGTGTGCCCTTGAGCAAGCCATGCATGGGGAGCTCCTTTAAAAACTCTCTCTCTCTACAAGCTGGAGACCTAAACCATCCTGAGACATCAGGCTGTGTGGCCCATGGACTGAGACAAACATCTACTAGGATGCACCTTTGTGACTGGAAAGAGGCCTTTGTGACTGGATCCCATTCAGCTCTGGAGCAAACCCTTAAAGTCAGGTGAGGGGGATTTGGTCACCAGAGAGTACAGAACAGAGTGTGTGTGACCACACAGCAAATTTGCTTGCACCTTTCTCTCCTCTTCCCACCCCATGTGACCTTCATGCAGTTGAGGCATGGTGGCAAAAGCAGGGTCTTTGCTCACTGAGACAGGGAGCGTGCAAACACTTTTATTTAGAAACATCCATTTGGAGATCATTCCCTTTGTGAAGATGCACAAAAAGTTCTGGTTTATTATCAAGAACAAGTTAGGAAACCTTGAATGTTGCCACAGAAGAGTTCTTGGTCTGCTCACTTTCTCTTGAATTTTCCAGGATTATTTTCTCTTGGGATGTCTCGTTAAGTTGTTTAAATTGCCACTTCCTCTGTCATTTTGGACTTTTCACCTTGACTTTCTTATCCTTGGCCTCTCCCTTGTCCCAGTCTGTATCCCATGTGCTTGTTTGTTTTACCTGCTCTGCTACAGAAGCCATTGTGTTCACTGGGAGCTGATGTCTGGGACTTGGCACCCGCCACCGGGCTAACAAAGGACCCTAATCCAGGCTTTTGAACTGTTCATCCACACAGCTTCATGTCAGCTGTGCAGGGACGTAAACCTGGGATTGCCAAGCACAGGGTGGCTGTCCCACCTGTTCCATCATTTCCCCACCTTATGTGCACTCACTCTGAGGACTGCAAGCAATTACTGTGCTAGGTACTAAATACAATATGCAGCACATGGTAGTGTAAAATTATGGAATTTGGGGGTTTTAATGAGCTCAGGTGCAATACAAAAGAACTTTTTTTTTTTTTTTTCCTGTCCATAAAATTATATGGCTTGGAATCAGGGGTTTATACAGCCCCTGGACAAAACCATTTTATTTAAAGGGTGGGTATATGTGCGGGGTGTGGGGGTGGGAATACTACAACAACAACAACACCCTAGCCCAGCACAATTATATGCAGATTTGTTCATAAATCTGGGCTGGAGCAGATGTGCTGCACATGTTGAAAATCCAGAGCGTGTTGCTGGAACTTAAAACGTAAACATGAACCTGTTTCCAAAGAGGAAAATCTGCTCACAGCGAGGAGCTGACCCCGTGCTTTAAACAAAGATCAAGTCCGTTCTGCCTATTGTGCCTTTGCCATGTGTTTACTTTCCTTGCTCAGTGCCTAGGGTAGCTTAAGGAATGGCCAAAAGAAAAGAAGCAATTTACTTAGGTCTGAAAAGAGCCAGTGGCACTGCAGGCTTAAGGGAACAAGAGGTAGGATGTGACCCAACTCATCTGGCTATCAAGGGTCCTATTAGGCTGGGTCAGCAGTATCACGCCGGATCTCTCATCTGTATTTTCAGATGCTTGAAGTCTTTTGCCCTGTAGCTAAATCTTGTGGAAAAACATAACTGCACTTCACAGTGGGTAAGGCTGTAAGAAATACACTGCTTTAAATACAAGCCTGCACTCTGTAGATAGTTGGCAGTGGAGTTTCTGTAGCTGGCTGCATGATTAAATTTCTTTGGAGGGTAGCAGGGTATGTTCTTGAAGACCTCGCACCTGAACTGAGGTGCTGGCAGCCCCTCCCATTCAAAGCTGTGAGCTTCCAGATTTTGGCATGATCTGATGCATTTGCTCTGATCTTGGGTTTTTTTGTTTGTTTGTGGTTGTTTTGTTTTGTTTTTTATTTTGTCAGAAAGGGCTCTGTGTTGGTTAAGGGACACTGAGAATACAGAGTACTTTCTTCCTGACCCTTGAAAAAGATTAGCTCTGTAGGTAAGCAACAAAGGTCACTTTGTAGTTAATATGAGGCTGCTTACGGCCGGTCTGCTCCCACTGGGTGTTTAGACAAAGAAAGGAGTTCATTCTCCATCGCCAGGGATGATGATGCCGTGACCTGAATGAATACAGAGGTTCCAGCTCCCTTTCTTCTTCTGGAGGGACACTGGTGGTGGGTGTGGTCATCTGTGTGCCTGTGCTTGAGTTCTCTTATCTCTCCACAGAAGATGTTAGATTAAGGCGTGAGGCTGAAATCTGTGCTCATCCCCTTATCCCTACAGGCTGGGCTGCTGGTGATGTTAAGAACTTTGGTATCTAGGACTCATGCATGCATTCGTGCCACTCCTTGCACTGGCAGCCAGCTGCAGTACCCTGCTTGTGGGAGGAGGGCATTTGTCTGGTGGTTTCAGAGCTTGAGAAACCCTCACCTGTCTGGTAAACTGCTCACGTTTTATTTTCCTTTAAATCAAAGAGCCATGAAAGGGAATGACTGTTAAAAATAGTCAGGTTGACGTAGATGTGGATTATGTCAGAAAGGGAATGAGCAGTTTATGCTGAGAACAGTCACAAATAAAACATATTTCTTTGGTTAGCAGAAGGTAAGAGAGATGTGTATCTGGATCAGCCTCCTACTTATTGTACCTTTCCCATCTAATGTCTTTTTTTTGCCACCAAAGGCAGGGATTGGGCTGCCCTGCCAAAGGTGTTACAAACATTAAACTTGCCAAGGGCAGTGAGGTACCTCCACGCTCTGTTGAACAGGGCTGAACAGGTATTGTGATGACTAACTGAAAATGGGTTTTCATTTTAGAAACCCTCACACGTACAAACTAATAAGGGTTTTATAGTTGTGAAGCCCAAAAGCTCCTACAACTGACAGTACAGAGATCAGGCACCACAACACACGGATGAAGGGGAAAGGGCTGTCAGTGCTGACAAGTTCACCTTAAACTGGAAAATTTTAAATGTTCCCAGTGGCCCACCTATTTGTCCTTCCACCTGACTACTGTTCAATCCATTGCCCACAAATATGGTAACAGGAAGAAAAGATGCATTATTATTAATAAATGAATGGAGCTATTTGCTATTTATTATTTAAGCCCTCGATACTGGCAGGCTTTAGTGATACATGAAATATAGGCAAGTAATTTATTTATTAGGGAAAATAATGATTTTTGTCCTCCCCCATTCTAGAGCCCTCTTTGACCCAAACCAGCAGGGGTTTATCAAATACAAATACGATGACTTGTTATTTTAGAGTCTTTCAGAGCACTGTAACTGACAAGCTTTTTAACATAAGTACATTGAAGAAATAATTTATAGAAGTATTCTGGGAATATTTTAGGGTGTTTTATTACTACTTCTGAAAGCTATGGCATGTTATTGATTTTGGTGTATTAATATAACCTAAAAGTGAGGGCACATGCTTGCCTCCTAATCCAAATCAGCTTTGATGGCAACCCATATATTTTACTGAAAGGAGCCTTGAACTAGCAGCAGAGGTTAACAATTACACATCATAGCCAAAAGTTTAAGATAATCAATTTTACACATTACACACTGTCCAGCTCCAGCCACAGGAAGTTCCCCACTACTACCTCCTTGATGTCTCATCCAAATTACTGCTGTAAACTTCCAATAGCAGCAGTGCCCAATCCTTGCCATCATGGTACATATGTCAGCCAGAGTCATCAGAGGACTTTCCAAAGCTAATGTGGACTCATTTTTTTTCCACTTTCTGAGTTTTCTCAGTAACCTCTGATGACAATTGTTTTCACCGTGGTTAATTCAATTTTGGAGGACTTTTTATCCCATGTTTAGTCCTTGTCTTTAAAAAGGAATGGTGGACAGTTTTAAGTGCCTTGACATAGCAATGGTGTGAACTAGAGTTCTTCTCTAGCTGCACTTTCTTAAGAGCATCCTGATTATTTGATTGCCATTATCTCCCTCCTCTTTCAACAAGCAATTTTTCTTTTATCTCACCTTTATGTTTGCCTGGTCACTCAGTGGTGCCATCAGTGATGGCTTGGCTGTGGGAACTCCTGATTCTGCCCAGACTGTCAAGTGGGCAGAGCCTTTTGGGACAGTTCTTGCAGCATGGGGGGCCAGTGATGAGGAACAAACACTCAGCTTCAGCATCAGAGTGAAGGAGAAAAGTGAGGAGAGCTGGTAGAAAAAAATCCCTCCAGATTTGCTTCAAACTTCCTGGAAACTCCATGGCTGGAGCAGTCCTGTGTCCCTTGTGCTCCACTTCACCAGCTTCACCACCCCTTATTGCCCTCTCTTGCTGTTGCCAGCAGGGATGTAACAGCATCACAGTGCCATCCCTACTGCTGCTTAGATTAAGAGAGAAAAGCATGGGGCTCCTGGAAAAGAATCTTTAAGTCTTGAGGTTCTGTTGTCCTCAAAGCCAGAAAGACCCTTGCCTACCTTTGCACCATTATTTCTGTTTAAAAAGCCTGTGCATGGAAGTGTGTGACGTGGACTGAGAAGTATGCATTAAAATAGCATAAAATATGGGCTTTTTTCTTTTTTTTTGTTTTTGTTAAGGAATTCAATCAAAATAACTCTGGAGGGGGAAAAAAAGCATACAGATCTTGAGGGGCAGGGACCAGGCCATCTGGCTGAACATGCTGCCCGTTAAAATGTACCTTAATCCCCACTTCCTGCTTTTTTTGCCATATGCTTTGCTGTGTGAAAAGTCAGGTACAAAGTGGTGCCCTAAAAAGGTGACTCCTAATTAAATCCAAAAGAGGCATTTTATATTCATCATCGTAGATTTACTCACATCTTTATTTTCCAATAAAATGTGCTTGCTTCTGCTATCCTTGTGGTGTGACTGATGTCACTTCCCACCCAAGAAGTTTCTGGAGGAAGGACTCTTTCTTCCTGTTTTTTTTTTACACAATTTAAAATCTTTTTTTTTTTCATGGTAAAACTCTGGCACTATTTGTACTATTTGTGTCCTGGTGTAATTAAACCCCTCATTCTCAAAGGAGGAACACCAAGGGCTGTGAGTTGAAATAGAAGTTATACCCTGTACACCTGCTTCCTTTGCAGTCAACATTTAATGATTTGCAAATAGTAAAAATATACCAGCAGAGGAGAGAAGAGGCTTAAGTGTAGTGCTAAGCAATTGCAAATGTAAATTACTTCATGGGCCTGCTGCTGGTAGGGTTTTATCGGTACATGTTTAGGAACACAATGGATAGGGCTTGATACTGAGGAGCATTTCTTAAACTTTGTGATTTTCAAGCTTCATAAGGTTTTTAAGCTTTCAAAGCAAATTGTCAAGCCCTGGTTAATTCACTCATCTTCCTGCAAGTTGGTCCAGACTTTTAATGTGGCTTTGGTGCCGGAACTTGTTTCTCACACTTTCACAGAATTAGACCAAGACAGGGGCCCTTTGTAAAGGTCTGTCACACCCTCTAAAAGCTAATGGAAGCCAAGGAACTTGACAATCTTTTAATAAGTTCAACCATTCATACAGTGCATCCCTTGCATGGGATAGTCCAGAAGAGTGGTGGGACGAGCAGAGAGCCTGTCCCATGTCCCTTGTTTAGTGGGATATAGAGAGACCCACTACAGTATCATATTTCCTAATGTGCATTAGACTGCACGAACTGCAACATTCCTTTCCTCCAGGTGCACCTGATACAGAGAGCTCCTGTTGTTGTTTTGAGTTCTTTATTTTTAGGTTCAGTAGATTTTATTTGGTTATTTTCCTGTCCTGTGAACACAGGCACCAGGTAGTCAATAACAATCGCTCCATTAAAAGGGAAAAATAACATCTTCAGTCTTTGCTGCACACACTTGGAATAAAAAAAAAAAAGTGAAGGGAAAAAGATGAAGGGAAAAAGAGATGCCAAATGTTGTTGTACATGTCACAGAGGCTGCTGTTCCATAGAGTCATGTCTTTGTAGGAGTTCAAGTAAAATGTTACCAAGGAGGCACATTCTAACACATTCTTCTTCCATTCTTTGATATTATCACTTCTGAAAATCCAAATGCTTATTTGACAGCTGCATTATCTCAAATTAACATTTGGCTTCCAATGTGAGAACGTTCTGGCCCAGACAGGACTCTCCTGAGGTTACAAGCAAATCAATAGGAGGGCCAGGAATAGAAGTCAAATAGGCCTCATGCGCTCCATTTAGCTACCAGACTTCCTCCAGCTCAAAATCACATTGTGCCTGAACCCACAGCCAGGTGAACACTGGGAGTTTAGTCCCAGAAAGGACGAGCTCCAATTCCTCCTCTCCCACTGCCTGGAAGTGCTTGGTTGGTGTACAGCACCTCCCTGGGCTGTGCCTCCCTTAACGCTGCTACTTCCACTGTCTCTGCAAAAAAAAAACCACCCCACTGCACCTCTTCTGCTCCTTCAGCATTCAGCTCTGAGCACCAGTCACAACTGGTTTGTGTTCCCTGCTTGCTTCTGCCATTGAAGCTTTATTTAGGCTTGATAGTGAGCGAAACAGTCAGGTGTAAGATTTTAGGTCTCCGCTCAGACGAATCGCGCCCGGTACACGCCGAGCTGCCCGAGTGTTTACAGCAGCCTGTGACAGAACACGTTACTCGTTGCGACTTGAGGCACTGCCATGGAAATATGGCACATTGCACAGAAATTGCTTCTGCAGCAAGCTGGAAGTTGGGTTATAAGGGTGTGCTGTCGGATTAACCCACTGATGTGCAATCCAACCCGATACCGGCAGCGAGGATTTATTACCCACCGTGACTTTCAGTCACATCAGAGCTCACAGTGAAGCTGTGGGGTGTGTAGGTGTGTGATTTGTCCATGTGTGTCCATAGGGGTGTGTGCCATTGCTGTGGGGGACAGCGAGTGACCAAGCTATACAGGAGCTGACAGTGAGTTCCCCTGATGAGGCACTGCTTCCAGAGCCCTCTGCAGTGTGCCACGGCATCTGCTTGGGATCAAAATCTCCTCCTGTGGTGCTTAGCCTGCAGATTATTTGTGTCATGGGAAGGCACTTGAGGATGACAGAATTTGTGTCTCAGTTACACAGGTGGAGCCCCTTGAGGTTTTGGAGTAACTGGGGGTTGTGGTAGGTGCCAAAGGCTTTGACATTCAAATCACCAGCCCTGTGAATATTCCGATTACATCCTCTCTGCTGATGTTGACACCCAGATTGCCACTTTGTTTCAAAGCTGTTGGTGTTTTGGGGAGATATGAACACCTGTCCAGGGGGGCTGAACTGAGATCTCACCCATTCAGTTTGTATTAATCTGGAAACCAGCACAGACTCTAAGCCATGGTTTGCCCCTGTTACTCATTCTTAACTGAGATTAAAGCAACAAAAAGCTCTGTGCTTCACTGCCAACTAGGATCAGCTGTGATTTACCCCTTTTAGCCATGCAAACAGTTTAGAAAAAAGCAAAATATTTCTACTTTTCCTTGCAGCTGTTTGATCAGTGTGCCATCCCCTCTTCACTTCAATCCCATGAAATACAAATAGTCAGTTTGTCGAGAAATGTTGGTTTTCTCAATTACCAGCCTGTGGATAACCAGATCACCATTGTACCTGGCAATAAAGACCAAGTTTTAATGTTAAAAATCCTCAAATAGTGAGGTAATTAACCAGTAACTATATAATAATGACTATGCACTTGCATGCTTGATGTAATTAAGAACTTTTAATATGTGCCTCTTTGTGATCTGTAAAACAATTAAGAGGTTCTGAGGTTTCAGGCTTTTCTTTCTTTCTTCATTTTTTACACATTTGGTTTTTCTGTCTTTGAGCCCTCTGACATGAAAGCAGTAAAATTACATATGAGACCCAGAAACAGATTTGACTCTTAAATAAATTTCTTGCAGGAGATAGAGGACTGCAGCCCACACAGCAGTGACCACTGCGACCTGAGCTGTCCTCAGTGGAGCAAAGAGTATTTGTTTTGGATTAAATCACAGAGAGTTAAGACACACCGTAATTTTAATCTTTGATTTAGCAGAAGATTTAAAATGCTGCAAGAACAGAACTTCAATACTTTAATTTAAATCTGAGCATGAGTGTTCTTGAAGTAAGTGAAGCTGTTCCTGTGTTCACGTTAAGCATGTGCTTAACTTAATGTTGCTGAATCAGCTGGGAGCATCTAAAAGACTGCCCTTTCTTAATCTTTGAATCCACATAAGAAATAGTCTTCATTTCAGTAATCATACCTTGTTGAGATTCTATCCTCAGTGCCCCTACCTAATAGTGTGGGGGGGATCAATAACTTCCTACTTCTTCAGAATATTTTTTCCTGTATTTAAGACTGTGCTTGTTGCTACAAGAGCCTTTTTCCTCCTCCTTTAGATGTCCCTTCCCAGTTGGTAATTTATTATTATTTTAAATCAGTACACACATAAACATTGCTATTTTAATTAGAGAGAAGCAAACAGAAGTCACAGGCTATAAGGCACCACGAGTATGCTTGCTACTCTCACATTTTAATTATTTATTGGAGTAAATAAAATTAAATATTTTCATAGCGATCCAGAACAGGATTTGAAGTAATTACTCTGTCAAATTCATCAAAAATTCTCTCATCAAAATAAAAACCTTGATGTCACTGAATAATTTATAGTACAAATACACAGAAATTGTAAAGTATTATAAATAGAAAACTGCAGGGTAAGTGAACATGAATTAGTTAAGGGTTATGTTTCTGAAAGAGCCTGTCATAAGCTGTATAAATTTTTAATAAGTGTTTTTGAGGCCTAATTTTCAGTGTACAGTATATACCAACAACTACAGGAAACAACCCGAAAATGGTGATTTAGAAACACAGCTGTTTATGATAGAGGCCAGATTGTGGCTCCTCTTCCTGGGCCTTTCTCTCGTACAATTTGAACTAATGATGTTTGCCACTGAATGCCGATGGCTTAACATGAATCATCTGCCTAAATAGCAAATACATTAAGTAAACCTAATCTCTATTATTATCTATGAATACCAAATGCTGGGACAATATCCAGCCTATTAAACCCCAACTGTTCACTGAGGCATCCCTATGCCAGTGACTTAACACCAGCTTCCTTGGGCTCAGTCTTAGATAGGGTGTCTGGGGTAACTGAGGATCTCCCTCCTTGTGCAGGAGCTGTAAGGAGCTCTTGGTGTTCCCTGGCACCCACAAGGCCTGATCCTGCAAGTGCCCTCTTCCCACAATGTGTAAAAGGAGCTGGAAGCCCCCAGCACCTTGCAGGTGGTAACTTTTTAAATAGATATTGTAACGTTGAAGGTGCCTCTCCACAAGGGTGTGCCAGATAAAACCCCTGATTTCAAGTCCCCTGACTTCACCTTGATCTCCTCTTTCTAATTCTGGATCAAAAATATCTGCTGAAAGGCTTCCCATAACACAAATTGGTCACAGATCCGGACTTTTTCATGCTAAAGC
The DNA here is from genome assembly GCF_022539395.1 of Myiozetetes cayanensis. Lineage (NCBI taxonomy): Eukaryota > Metazoa > Chordata > Aves > Passeriformes > Tyrannidae > Myiozetetes > Myiozetetes cayanensis. The sequence goes on along the minus strand of NW_026087378.1, from coordinate 8,634,977 downwards.
CCTTGTTTTCAGTGGATCTAAGATGGATGCAAATATCAACAGACTTTCAAAAAAAACACATTACCACTGCCAGCTCATGGCAGACTAGAAAAGTAAAACTTCCTCCTTCCCAGCCAAATGAAACTTGAGATTTATGGTGGATCTAAGGCAGCAAAGGAAATCTGCTGCAGCTCCGCTGATGCTGCGGGAGTTCTGGATGCAGTGGTGTAAGGCTGAGGTAATGCCACAGGAACCAGTGGATTTGTTCTGACTTAATCCCATGGTAAGGAAGCCTGGAAGCCTTTTTTCACTTCTATGTTATAGAGGTCATTAGGCAAATTGTGCTTCTTTTCTTAAAAGTGGATCAGAAAAAAAAAAGAAAATGGATTTGGTACCATTTACTGCTTATTCTTTTGTAAGAGGGATCATTTAAGGGAGGGGCTTTGTTCTTTACCTTTTTTGTAGCACATCACCATTTCAGAAGACGTGTCAGTTCAGATCATATCTGGCTAAAACTTTGTTTTTTGAGAGTGGGTAAGAAACATGCACTTTTTTGATCGATACACGTTACGGAAATAGACGCAGGTAATGATTTTCAGACAGCAAAGCCAAGGAAGCTTTATCAGATGTAGAATATACTATCTCATTTCATGAATGCACCTACCTCTGGCAAGGTTCTTTCTATTTCTGGGACCTAAAAGGCCTCGGCAAGGTAGTTCTGCTTGTAAATCTCTGCTACATCAGAAAGGTCAATATACAAGATGCAGAATAGGCACAGAATGACAAGAAGTAGGAGCAGGATTGAAACAAGTTAAAAATTGCAATCCTTCTCTGCCAGAAAATGAAAATCCATGTCCAGAACTCATGGGAACAGTTAGGGAGTATTCTGGAAGCTTTGGAAAGCTTTGGCTTATACAAATGTATAAGCTTAAATGTAGCCTAAATTTTGCCTTGTTTCTCTGCACGAGGTGAAAAACACCCAGCTTGAATAAAGTACAAGACAGATCTATTGACCACAGAGTAGACACAGGAATTTATTGCTGTTCTGTTTCTGTTCCCATTCATCAGCCAAGATTTTCCTAACTGGTTACATTAACAGTGCCACCAAATGTTTTGAGGGGATGTTTTAAGTGACTCAGGGATTTAGGCCTCAATATAATTGCTGTTTAACTCTGTGCTCTCCAATCTGGATGATGTGGAGAGTATTTGCCTAAGACCCCAAATATTACATTGCTTTATGTAAGATTGTCAGCAAACAAGTTTTGTATGACTATTTAATTAAAGAGAAACCATTTGATCACGTAATGCTTTTTTTTTTTCTATAATAAAGCTTCCTCTTCTTAGAACTCCTCTTGTTAAATCGTCTTATAAATCTAGGCTATCGAAGTCTGCATGGAGCACAGAGGTGGAACATTCCATGTATTAGTTATTCACTGGGTCCTTCCTTTCTTTCTGTTTAATAATTGATAGGCAAAATTGTTCCTCCTACTTCTTCACTGTAGTCAATAGCGTGTCATCCTCTGCTGTCACCTCAGGTCACCTTCCTGAACTGCTTAGGTTTAGGAGTCAAGTTTGGTATAGACAAGTTAAAACTTTTGATAGTAGAAAGAAATATTCATTTAATATGCTGGTTGCTAATCATTATCAGCCCATTTTAAAATGAGAAAGTAGCTCGTATAGGGAATCGCTTAATTTCCCTAAGCACATTTGGGTCTCACTTGCTTTAAAGACGTGCTCTTAGCTTGATTTTTCTCTTTGGGTTTGGGGTCTTTAACATTTCCTCTTCTGTTGCTTGTGGTTTCATTGTAACATTATTCTTACTGCTTTTCCTCTTCCATCTATTTCGCTTTCTACTCCACAAGGATATTGTAGTTTTTTTGGACGTCAAATGGAACGACAAAGGGAAAAAATCCCCACAATTCTTTTTTTCAAACTATGAATAGTCTTCCTTTAAAAAAAAAAAAAAGTTTTGGTTCATCTGTAGCCAAGTTTATTGGAAATGACAGCTCAAAAGTTCAGTGAGTGAGTGAAGTTCCTAGAGATCAGAAGGCCTCTGCTGTTTCTACTGTTTCCAGGCCTCAATACAAGGGCACCTTTTGGAAGTTTCAAGGTCAGCTGTAGGTCTATTATTATGTTGAATGGAAAGGAAATAATTTTGCACTTGTATCCAACTTCTTGTCATCTTTCTCCTTACCCTACTTGGCTTCTTTGTAGTACTTGAAGGCCTCAGCTCCATCTCTTTTGGCCATTATGAATGGTTTGATTGGTGTTGGCCATGTTATCCCTTCTTCCTCTTTCTAAAAAGCAAATGATCATGTTACATTGAAGAAACCATTATTGCCATCAAAAAATCTGCCTTAATTTTCACATTCCCTGAAAGTTTCAGCTCCTCATCAACATTTCAGAAGGAAGTAACTGCGTTGGTTTTCAGTAACTCTGAGGAATCCTACCAGTTCTGATCCAGACTTAAGATAAGTCATAGCACAGATACCACTTTGGACAAAGGATGCACTGGTCTTTCCCTTTGATTTTTTCCTCTTTGCTGCCTCTGTTTTTTTTGAAGCATTTGTTCAAGTCCCCTGAAGCGGAGGCAGAGACATGAATCTGTACAAAGTTCCATTAACCAACCACATCTCCTGGCTGGCAACGTGGACCAAAATTGTGTATGTTATGCCCAGAATTGTAGCTTTGTCTTCCTATGAAGGGCTCAGGCTGGTGTGTTGGAATCAAGCATTTGCAGGAAGCCCACCCACAGATATTTTTTCTCAAACGTCTTTTGGCAGCTTTTCCTTCTTCTGTGCCCTGGAGAATATTGCTGTAGTAGGTATGTTGGTCTGGCTCAGCCCTGCCTGACCGAAGCACAACAGCAATTCACCAATGTGCTCCTTACCCTACCTCCCTTTTCCTGATTCACAGTAAAGATAAATGCGACACCAGGGCATGTCCCTCCGAGTTACTATTTCTACCAGTGACCAGTTTTAAACCAGGGCTGGGGATTTAAAATGCAAGTGCTGATAGGCTTTAAAGCACCTCTTATTTTGCTTGGTAAATGAATCATTTTCTTAACCCCTTGGGGTTGTATATGGTCTGAGACTGAATGTGGGACCACAAAGCACCTTCAGCTCTAAACTCTGATGATCTCCTTCAGCTTTGATGGAATTACTCCTAATTGACACCACTGTAACATGGTTAAGGACTGGAGCCTTCCCTCACCCCAGAACCACTGGAATGATTCTCTTCAGAACTTACACAGTGATTTTCATGTATTATACCTAAAGTGCAGTCTATGTTTGTCTGAAAACCAAAGGCCAAAGCCCCAGTTCAAGTCTGAGAGGTTTTATTTACAGGTTAAATGGAGCAACAGAGAAAAGAATATATAAATAGAGAAGGAACTTTGTGAGGGACTTACATGGCAGTAAAAATTGTCTCAGGTAAAATGATGAGAAGTGCCTTCAAGCAGCTTTGTTTGTACATGCTTAGGACTATCTGCCACTTTTATGCTGCAAGAAGCAGTAGCAGCACCTGATCTCAAGCACTGCAGTGACATATGGAGTTTACTGTTCAGAGAGATATGAGAAGGCTCTATAATTTTCCTAGGAGAAAAAGGAATAATAGCACAAGCTCAGACTGGTGGGTGAGTTTACTGTCTGCTCCTCACCAGCCCAGAGTGGTTTGGCAGGTGTGAGGAAGTCACATTAGCTCCCAGCTACATATCGAGTGGATTTTCAAAGAGCTTTTGATGACTTATAAAACAGAACATGGTTTTGGGGGTTGAGTATTTATCTGAGCAGCTGTCTCCCTCTGTATGGGCCTAAGCACTATTTGACATCATCTAAAGCTGTTTTATTGGCCATTCCAAAACAAACACAGCACAAATAGGCTTAGCACCTTTGGAAGGCAACTGCTTAGTTATCGTGTGGAATTCATTTTGGGCTGGGGATCTGTAAAGCTGAGTCAATAGGCTGATTTGGATCTGAGCCATGAGCTTACCTCTTAACCTGCACTTTTTTCTTCTTCTAATGTAGCTTTTTTTCCAAACCACATATTATTGTGCCTTTATTGTCAACTGCCCTGCATGCGTTTGCATGAGAAATACTGTGGGCTCTTGCTTTGAGTTGACACAGCCTAAGAAAGTAGTCTGGAAATAAACCCTGTACTCCTTTACCCACTCTTCTTGCCGTGCAGAGGGATACTCTTGAGCTGCTGACTTCAAGATCTGGAGCTCTTCCAGTGCCTTTGGTGAAAGAACTGACCATAGGGCAGCTACATCATATTCCCTTAAGGACTCCAAGAGGGTTGTACTGAGCAGTTGCTTCTCTCCAAGTCCTCCTTGTCCCTTGTGCAGCTGCTGCTGAAGAGCTGTTGGGTGCTTTGCTGATGATACCAGGGGCTCTGACGTCTTCAGCCTATCAATAACCCACATTAAGCTGCCACCTCTTTTAGAACAGCCTGTGCAATGACAGATTGACTCAAGGATGAAGGTTGTCTGGCTGAAGGTCTGCTCAGGTCAGACAGGTACTTTCAGGAAGGAGGAAATGTTTGGTGAACTGGAAGCAAAAGGCATCCAGTGTAGCTGAATCCTTCCTTCCTGTTTGCTACTTATTTCCCTGATAAAATACATAAATGATCTTGTATTTCTTTATCACTCTGGGAAAATACGAGCAATATTCTGGTATTATTTCCTCAGGAAAGAAGAGAGCCTGGGCTCCTTGGGACAAAATTCAAGGAAGTAAACAAAGATTTTAGGTACTTACCTTGAAACACCTTTAATAACTGAAATACTGGGAAATAAACCTGGGCCAGAGCTGTGTGACTCTCCACAAAAACCAACCATCTGAAAATAACAGGCTCTGGTAACTCAATACTCCATAAAAGGGAAACATCCCCAAACTTTCTGGAAGTCTCTGACAGTGTAACCTCATAGAAATAGGGACCCATCAGTTTGTCTGTTGGCCAGGTATGATCCCCATGTGACCTCCACTCCTGGATCATCTCAATACCTTAGGACCTTTACACTTTTTATGCTCCTGTGGTCAGATTTACACAACAGAATATGACCGATAAAATCAAGAGAATATAACTGGTTCCCTGACTAAAATGGTCTCCATGAAGTCTTCACTTGCATTTCTTTTTGTCACTTTTGCTTGGATTTTGCAAAGTGCAACCAGAATCCCCCAAAATGGAGCACAAAACCATGCACCAGAATAGATATGTGACCTCTTCACCTTGTGTTCCCCCACATGGCAGCGCTTACAGTTGCCACAATGCCACTGCATTGACTCTTATAAATGATTCTGCCACCCCACACCGTGATTAAGTATTGCTGTTATAAACCAGGTACCCCTCATGTTAATAACAACATCTGTTAACTAACAAATTGCTCATTAACCAAGAGTAACCGTGGATTTCACCAGATTACAGCTCTGCAGGTCTCTTACGAAAGAGCTGTCAACAAACCATTGTGCGCTTTTTCTCTAAAGATTCAAAGTATTTTCCTTTTTAGTATTGAGTTCCTTAAACATTGGTTATCACATACACTTCAGCATTATGTAAAAGCACTGTGAGATGATATTTAAAAAGAACAGGTACTTTCCCTTACTATTTTACAGAATAAAATGTCTTTTCTCTATGCTGTCTTTGAACAGATTCCTGAACAATGCACCAAAACTCAGCTATAAACACACTACTGTCATCTAATAGACTCTATACTTTACAATACCTACAGGGAATCACTTTTTAAAGTCTATAACATACAGTAGTCTTTTTATATGATTGAATCATATAAAAATAAAAATTGATAAAAAATAGTAATAAATCTGGATTTTATATCATGCACTGAGCAAAGTCTAAATTAAACTACTGTACTAAACCTTCTATGAAGTAGACCTAATTAATTAAAAACACCAGGGTTAAGCAATTTAGCCATCAATCTCTTAGCTTAAGTGGGGGATGAGGTACATATGGTAGCTTGCTGAGGAAGAAAAATGAAAGACCTGTTCTCTCCAGACTCACATTGACATGATCTAGGGGAGGTTAAATATGAGCTGCTATTCCCAGGGAGACTTCTCCCACAGTTCCTCCAGCAAGATGACTTTCCCAAAGCCCTCGGCAAGTTGGAGTGTGTCACTTATCTCCCCCTTCCAGAACAGCGAGCGGAACAAAGCCGGCTCGCAGCGCCTCTGAAGGAGTCAGAGGTAGATGGAAATGGCAGTGGTGCCATGGCAGAGGGAATTCTCTGTGAGTTCGGACTAACCACTCACATCACTGATGCAATGGAGTTTGCCAGCACTCCCAGGAAGGAAAAGGAAAGGGCAATGTTTACTTTCTCTCCAGAGGTGGATCCTGGCTGTAGGAGCGTTGCTCTTGTGTGATGGGTGATGATACTCAAACTCAGAGAGGAGCAGGACTGGAAGACGGACAGCAGTGCCCTTTTCTCGAAAGCAACCTCAGCAGAAAGGCAGCCCAGTGACCCCGTTACATCCATCAGGAAGGGAGACACTGAAGCAAGTGGCTGTAGATAGAGGCTGTGGTGGAATCTTCTTTTGGCAGGGGCTTTCTGTTAGACCAGCTTGGCTGCAATGCAAAGACACCCTCAGGAGTAGCAAAGATTCCCCCATCTGGCCCAGGAGTTAAGCTTGTTCACAGGGTCTTGAGGCAGCAGGTGTATTTGTGATTGGAGATGCACTTCAGAGTTCAAGTGGCATTGGGAACACTTGGCATAATGTGCAGCACACTTGAGCTGAGCTATAAGCAACCACTGGGAATTGTGTGATCGTTCTTTGCAGAGGAAAGCCCGAACATTGAAGATTTTGCTCATTATTTCTTATTCATCCTGTATCTGAGCAAACTCTTTGTTGTGTAGAGGAGAGTGAAACTAAGAAAGGAACTTGAGGCTTGGCCTCCTATAAAAAACAAGTTTAGAGGCATTTGGCTCACAGAGATCCTTTAAAAGAAAATATTCTGTAATAGGTTCTCTCACAGACTTGGGCTTTTACCTGAGGATTGTTATGGATCTAGCATCCTAAAATCAATACTTTGTAAAAAGCATTCTAGGTACATCAGCTACGTCTGTAGGAGAAGGTGGGAAAAATTTCTCATCTCAACAAACAGAAATAGGCCTTCTTGAGCATCACTCAATCCACATAAAATCTTAATTGTCTCCTGGCACTGTGTCTCTCTCTTCTTGGCCTGCACAGGAAGCCAAGAGTGACTGTTCCCAACTTCAGGGAACATTGCACAAAATGAAAGCTGGTAAACCTACGTGATAAGGACTTGGGTTGCCAATTTTGCAAGTATCACAAACTTCTGAAGTAAATTCAGCACACGGAAAATGCATTTATCTGGAAATAGCGCATGTAAGTCTCCTTTTAGTGTTATGTAACTTCACTGCTGGCAAATCCTGGTGAATAAAAAATAAAAGTGTTACTGGTGCAGCACTGGTCTTTTGCATTTATAAACAATGAAGCCAGAACAGAGAAATCAACAGAACAGGCTAAAAATGTATCTTAATGTGCCTGCAGGGACCTCTACAAAAAGTCACTAGAATAAGGGAGTTTTGACATGACACAAAGAGCCATGAAGGACCTACTTTAAAAAGCAACAATGCATTTGAATATTCAGACCAAGCACTGAGCAGTAAGTCAAAAAGAAACTACTACCCTCAAATCTTCTGCAGCTTAGAGCTAATTAGACCTATGCCTCAGAATGCCCAAGCCTCGTGCAATGTGGCAATGGTTATGATAATTATATTTTCACTCTGTGTTGGGCTGTGAGTTATATGCATATATCCTATAAATGCTAATGGAAGCTATGCATGTAAATCCCCTCCTCAATGAGGTGAGATTATGCCCTGATGTATCTTAAGTAGCATGTAAATGCAGCAATTGGGGTGGCAGCTACTGGAGACTGGAAAATGCAGGGCTTTACAAACCTTTAAAGGGAAGTGATAGCCATGTGGACAGGCTGCTTACTGGGGAAGGTAGGAAGGGAGGATCTGGAAACCTGGAGTTCCCAGGGATCAGGTTCATTTTCTTAGCATGCTTTTCCCATCAAACATAACCAGTGGTGATGATACAAATTCAGTATCAATTTCCTATATATGATGACTTTGTCTGCATAGGTACATACCACTATACATTTCTAAGGTATCTGATGTGTGACAGGACTCCAGAAGGTTAGACACATTGTATGTGATCTATTGAGGTTGGTCATGTCACCTGGACTGCAAAAAGCACCATTCCTCCCTCTCAGCAACTTACTTGCTACCTGAAGACTAATTAGAGTGGTCTTTTAGTGCAACTTCCAGGGAAGGCAGGGGAGAAATTCCCCTTGTTGGAAGAAGTTACCACAGCAAGGAGCTAAATCAGAGCCACATCAGTTTGTCACATCACCCTCTGCAACATTTGGGGATTCATAAAATTTCCAAGCTTTTTTTCCAAGGTCAGGGTCACACTGTCTTTGTGATCACTTCTGACCTGGTGGCAGCAGCCTTGGTCTCCTCTGCTAGTAAATGCTTCCTATTAGGATGAGTCCATTGACGTCAGCAAAGCAATTTTTATATGTTTGGTCTGAGTTTGAGGCATGTCAGGATCAGAGATTGATCAACAATAAATAACAGCAAAACACATAGAGGGGGTTTCATGACTTGGATAAGGCTTTTGCTACAGTGTGCTCTGAAAGCACCAGCTTGGTGAAGTTTGGACTGAGGCAAAACTGGAGGGGAGAGGCTAGATTTTGTTTTGGAAAGTGTTCCTTCATACAAAGAAAGTAGTATCAGCTGAATGGCACAAATGAATGTCAAGGAGAACAGTCCTAAACAGCACTTGAATAGTAATGTCTTCTATTCTGCCCCTTTCTTTGTATTACTCTGCTCTTATTCTAAGTATTTATTTACTGATTATGAGAAAAAACACACGACCTCACAGGACCCCCAGCAGGTGCTCACAGCCTCCACGGGCTCCTCGAACAACCATGGTATTCTCTCCTTGCCTTATTATGGTCCTTTCTCGAATGTGGGAATGTAGAGTTCAGACCTGCTGGAGTATTTGGGGGGATTGCAAGATATAAATAAGCCAGCTGGGGCTTCAACCCACCAGCTCAGCAACATTATATCGTGCTAGTCTTTGTTTTCACTGTATCACCTATTTTTCGGACCAGCGGTATAACCAAGTTGTAAACTGCACACCTTACAAATCAGTCTATCCTGACATTGCTGGAGCGTTCATTACAAGCTGTAAAAAAACACTAGCAAGGAAGGTTTCAGTTCTGCAGCCCAATTTTCCATTGCAATAACCCAATTAACTGGTGTGTGTTTGTTTTACAAAGCTCTAAGCTACAATAAACCATGCCGATACACAGGCTGCAGAAAGCTTCGTAATTAGGACAAGGTGTACAAATTAAACCACTCTTTTTAAACTTCAAACCAGCTAACTTCTGACATACTGTACTGCTGGGGCTTCTGGGACTAAACCCAATTAACATCTTAGTATTTTATAAGCATCGTTTTAATTGCATTTGTATGCAATCTTCTCTCCAAGAGCCTTTCAAGGTGCTAGTCCTCGTTCAGATTTTATTACTTTAGTGATTTAAATCTCCTCTATCTGTGCTTCCCGTTAATAATGACTAGTGCTACTTCAAATGCTGGCCCAACATAAAAACTGAGCTCTCCAAAGAATTATACTTTAAAACAGTTACATTTAACTTTATTATTACATTTTTAATTTTTTTCTCCCTCTGTTTGAACATTATGCCTTGAACCATTTTATCAAGCTGTCAGTGCAGTAAGTGCTGGAAGAGTGAATGTTTTACTCCTTGGTGCTTTGCTCTGGCACAGCCTCTTGGCCTACACATGACTCAGTCTCTGCTGCACGATATTGTCTTAGAAAAAGAGCTTTTCTAGGAGCAGCTTAATGACTTGCATGTCCATGGGTTTTCAGGATGTGGGAGGCGGTGTGGAGGTTTAACTTTGAGAGCGACAGCCAAGCCAATCCCTCAGGCTGAGCTGCTTTTGGTTTTTTAAGGACAAGATCTACCCTACTTCCTTGCCCATCAGAGGCAAGTCCTGTGAAGCTTCACTCATGTGAATAGTTTTACTGACTGCAGTGGGATTGCTCAAGTTTGGATGAACTGGGCCTCGATGGGAGCAGTGGAACATTCCGTGGAAAATCTGATGCGCTCCAAGGAATGTCAATTCCCATCGCTATAATTTCTCTCTGTATAAAATTCCCACAAGTGCTCTGTTTTGTTTTATGCATCTGTTTCTTTGGAAAATAACCTGCATTTCGAAGATCAGGTAGGATTTGAAGAGAGCTGTAGAGGCAGCAAGTAGTATAATGGAACTCCCTCAGCAAAATTAATAAAATAATACATAAAAAGGGTTCTGAGATTCTTTTTCCAGCACATTATTATACTGTTTTGCATTTTTCCAATGAAGGAAAAAAGAAACAGGAATGTGTTGTATCTTATTGAAATTATGACATGAACAAAATGTTTATTTTAAAATGCTGGCAGTCCAGCTCCAAATATTTTCCTCTGAAAAATGCAACTTAGGGTGAATTTAGGCTAATGATGCTCTCATTTAGGATTTCTGTTATGTGGATACAAATATTGGGTCTTAAAAACGCAGACGGTCCCTCCTGAAATATTTCGAACCTTTTCACTTGATTGAGTGTCTTGTCAAACAAAACTGGCAGCAGATCTCTTGGAACTGCCTGAATCTATGCAGATACGATTTCTATCATGCCCTTATTATGTGTAGTCCATAATAAGGATAAGCATGTATAAATCATTTCTGGCTGGCACTTAGGATGCAATACTCAAAGGAGAAAGACATTTCTGTCTTCAAATGTCTAGCAATTTCTGATATTATACAGTAAGTCTCCCCAGCACCATACAATCCTCAATTCCATGCAGCCCTCTCATGAAAGAATGAGACTTTCATATCTTCCTTGCGAGAGCCACCAGTGAGATAAGAATTGTGCTGTGCTCCAGCCAGGGTGGCTCTATTGAACTTCCATTTGCAAAAGCCTTCACTAACAAAATTGCACAGAGATGAAGGGGTTTGCCTCTGTCATTCCTATATACAATTATCTGTGAGTAAGCATTACTTTATATATATATAGTAGATTACATAGTTATATGTTATAGGAACACATTTCCCATGGAAGGTTCTTCTGTGTGCATACCTATAACGTGCACTAAAATAAACACGTACATTGTATAAATGGGTTTATGTTTTCTCAGCAGCGATAATCCAGCCAAGCTTTGGTGTTGTAAAATGTAATAGTGTATTAAATGAGAGATGATCTGAAAAGTTCTAACAAATCATGCCGTCCTCAGCAACAGAAATGCAGAGAGCTGGTCAAAACTAAAGAAGCCATTTTAAGAAAACACTATAAAAAGATGTATGTTGTCTCTTTTCCAGTATTGAATTTATAGTTATTTTACAATCCAACTCTTTAAAAAAATTTTTCTGCAACATGTTCCAAAAAACCCCCCAGACCTTTCCCAGAATAAGGTTCCTCTTTTTTTCTTTTTTTTTTTTTTTTTTTTTTTTAAATAGGATTTTCCATGAGGAAAAGATGGGATTTGGAAAATAAATTTTAAAATATTTTGAAACATCATTCTGATCAAATCTTTATTAACAGTATCAGCAGAAACAGACACAGCAAATGCCAAGGCAAAGGGATTATGTTAATTAAGTTAATTTTTAATGAAAATTATTTTTTTCAGGGAGAAAAGGTGGGCTTTTTTATTATGAGCATTTTGTGCAAATATTTCAACCCCTCTATAAAAACATAAAAGACTAGATATTTTCTATAAAACAGTTCTTCACTGTAAGATGATGAATAATATCTTTAGTATTATAGTTATACATAATGTTTATTTGTCAGGCTTTACACATTTTATATCTAATTCATTTATACACAAATACATGTGTTATAGTGGAAAGAAATCTATATAGATATTTTATTTGACATATACTGATGGTTTTCTTATATGCATCAACTAGAATTCCTCAATGAAGAGTTTAGTTGTTGGGAATCTGAAAAGCAGAGGGCATTTTAGACCAGGAGTTCAGTGTGTGGAGCTGTCAGACTTGATATCCCTGAATTTTAGGTGAATTGGAGCGCCTTGTTCCTACAGAGGTTGATCGAAAGGGGACTAATGTCTTTTGGGAGCTGAGCTCTAGGGAATAAGGGGCAGAGAGTAGGAGAATATTTTATGCAAAAGAACCGTCTGTCGAGAATGAAATAGAAAATTACACTCCTTTAATGACAAGCTTTTTGTAAAATACAGGGAGCCACGGGGAAGGATGTTATTCTGTTTTCTTTCTTTCTGCACAGTGGAAAATCAGAGGTGTCACAGTGAGTTATCATGTGCAGTGACCACTGATGCTCCTGTTTAGTGTACAATTGCCTGCCACATTACACGCAATCACATGTGTCGTTATTACATTAACTGGGTTTATATACTGTTCACCTGACTTCACCTGGCAGGGCTCACCGAATTATAGGAAAAAGAAGAAGATCCTTTGACTAAGGGAGGCTGCTTGTAACTGTTTTGTCTCCCTTTGAAATGATGGGACAACAGCAAAAGAAAAATAATCTTTATTAAAACTAACACTCTCTTCAAAACCTGTCAGAGGCCAGATCCAACAGTCATTCACGCCAGTCTGGTGGATGCTGGATTAGGCCCTGACCTCCTTTGCCTCCCTTGCAGGATCAGCAGAGAGAGTCCTAGCCTGAGCAAACCAAAGGAAAGCTGCGAGGTTCCCACAGCAGATCTGTCTTTCTCGGTGTATGGCATAGCTCTGAGTGCAGTTTTGATAGAACAGCGACAAATAAATATGAGCAAATTAATTTGCGGTAATTGACAGAACAATTAGCAAAGCTGCAGCTGCAGAGTCTTTATTCCTGGTGGCAACGGAACCCAAAGTCAGTTTTAGATCTCAGGTTTAATTTGCAACTGAGGAGACAATCCTTTGTGTGCAAGCTAAGGCAATTTTCTGGGAAGTCACTAAGAAGCAGTAAATGTGGAACTTGATAATACCATTTCTAGAGCTCCTTTTCAGAACAAAACTGCACTTTCACTGCAGTAAGGAATGCCAATAAGGGCATTCTGGGATTTGAGCTTCAGTTCAGGCTTCCTGGGGAAATGGGAAAAGCAAAAATGAGCTTGATGATGCAATACTTGCTGGAATCAATATTCAGCTCGTGCTGTGCACACGGGTGAGTGTGTGCTGATGGCAGCTCCCTGACCTGGCCACTGCCACCCTGTGCTGCTGTGTGATCCACCAAGCACCACACCAACCTGGGGGAGACAGAGCATCCCCAGCCGACCCTCATGAACAAGCACTCACTCTATGAAATGCAAAGGAATCGCTTCCCACCCAGCATATGACTTTATCATGCTTATAAACACCAGGAACACAGCATGCTAAATACACTGGAAAATGCCAAGAAGCACAAATCCAGAAAAATTGATGTTTGCACTCCTGTTTCCCCCAGATTTAAACGTGACTGGCAATTTATGCTCTGCAAAGGAATCTGTCATGGCATGTTCAGTTCTACAGCAACGATGCTTCGGCCACAACTCTGGTAAACCAGAGCTTGGTCTCATTTCTCCTGTGAGCAAGTACTGAGTGTGAGTACACTCAGTTTCCAAGATCATCTCCAGTTATACTCTCTCTGCTCAGCAACTGTCAGATGCATCTCTGTCATTGTTGTACTGGAGCATTTTGGGCTTCTCTGGAAGTATCTGCTGGATGATGGCAATCGAGAAAAATGTTGTGAAAGGCTGAGGAAAGGAGCAGCATAATGTTGTACAGGAATGAGAGGTGCAGAGGAGGTGAAAAGCCTGACTCCAGTGACCTGGAAGGTGTCTGGGAGAAGCAGCAATGGTCAGTGCCACTCTTCCATGGATGATAAGGCCTATTAAGAAGCCCTTACCTGCATCTTTCCCAAGTCTCTACTGTCTGGTCATCTGGCTCCTGTTGTGAGCTCTGGCTTAGCACCAGCAGTGCAATGCCTCAGCCAAGTGCCCTGGCTCCCCAAGGTGTTGACTGGTTTGTGTTTCCAAGTGTTACTTTAAGAAACCCAGAGAAGTTGAAGTGTGAAAGTTTTATGTTACATGAGAGAAGAGGTCAGCAGGCATCTCAGTTAGGAAAGAAACAGTGAGAGTGTTTTATTTCCAAAGCTGATGGTGAGACCTTCAGAGCCACTCTTTCAACAGGGGACTTTGACCTAGGGCTCTTCAAGAAAGGAAGGGGGGAGATGCAAATGTGAATTTTCAGCCTACTACAAAAGCTTGAGTTTCTAAGGGTCAAGATGGACTCTGAAAAATTCTTTTCATCCAGTGCTGCTGACTTAGAACACAAGGCTTAGTGTGAGCTTCAGCTATCTTCAAGAAAGCAGGTCTTGGGGGAGTCAGGCCAGTTAACTTGCTCTGCTACTGTGTTAAGAACTTACAGTCATGGGACAAGAAAGGCAGTGGGTAAACATACACAGCTGTCAGAGGCATTCCCTGCACTACTTAGGTACGACCTGAGGTACGACTTCCCATCTTGGCCGGAATGGCAGAGAAAGAGCCAGAGTGTGCAAGAGATGACACTACTGGCATCATTGCTTCATGTTTGTTTTTTCTTTTAAATGTAGCTCTAATTTCTTAGGCAAGTTTTTATGAAACAGTAATTCAGTATTTGGAATACCTGACAGAGCTTTTGTGGCTCTTCTCTAAACTTAGTGGACTCTGCAGCCTGCGGAAGCCTGAGATTTCCTTCTGTGAAATTATCACTCCCTCTCTCACACATTATCCTCTTCAATATTTGTCTGAGTTACAAAATACTCAGTTGAATTCACACTGGGCCAACTCCAACATCCACCAACTCAATGAGGAACCAACCACCTCTCCATCTTCACTGGGGATGGCTCGGCTCTCATTTGAAATGACTGGCAAGTCACTTCATTCCCTTGTTCTCGCAGAGGGCACAGTCCGTCCACCGGATGATGGCAATCGAGAAAAATGTTGTGCAAAGGCAAGGTTTTATTTTTATTTTTTTTTTCTTTTCTAACAAATGTCTACTCTGACATTTCTTGCCCTCCCTCTCCTGCATCCCGCGCTGGGCGTTGGTCACAACAAGCTCCCGAACCAGATGGCCGCACAGCTCCGATCCGTCCGGCGCCTTTGGCCGCTCGGGGAAACAACAGCAGCCAGAAGAGAAAAACAAACACCAGAAAGATCTGTCTTGCAATGAAGCACCTCTGTCAGGGCCACGGGTGCTGGAGCCGAGCTGGCACACGGGCTGGGACACGGGCTGCGGGCGATGCTGCGGGGCTGAGCCGGGCGATGCTCACGGCAGCTCCAGCCTCTCGGAGACCCCTCCACCCTGCGCCGGGGTTTTGCTGGCCGTGAGCGCAGGCAGGACGGTCAAAAAGCGTCCTGGTGGGAGGTTTCGGGGCGGAGGAGCCCAGCTATAGATGGCGCTGGCAGCCCAGGAACGGCCCCGCCAGCCCGGCCGCTGCCGGAGCGGCCCCGGCCCCCGCTCCCCACAGCCACCCCCGCCCCAGAACGTGCCCCTGAATTATGGATAGGTTTTAATAGATTGTGTCACACATCTGAAGTTATAGGGATTTGATATAAACCCACCATGCAGTAATTATGAGTGTAAAATACATTTGGGGGAAAACATTTTGCAGAGTTGCCAAGACTAACAGCTTACAAATAAAGCCCCACTCCTGCTCCGGCCCCCGAGCTGCGCCCTGGAGAATTTGCACATGTATTTGAAATGAAACAATCCTCGTATCTCTGTGTTTACTAGGGGTAAAAAAAACCCAGGCCCCCTTCCTTCCATAGGTCCTTCTATAAATATGTTCCTGGCACTGGGCAGTTTGCAGGCAGACAGAGGGTGCTGGTCTTTAATGTGAAATAATGTGAGGTTTTTAAGCAAAGAGTTGGCTGTTGGAATTAATTGGTGTCTTATTTTTTCCGGCTGGAGCTGCTGTTTACAAGTGAGGGCCACATGGGCAGTCCCGCATCGAAAATTGGGACTGTGAATGGCAGCTCCCACAGCATTAAACTGGCAAAGAGGAGACGAGGCAGGAAGGAGAGAAACAGGAGAGCTGGAAGGTTGAGAGAGCTGTTGGGAGCTGCTGTGCCCTGTGTGCTGCTGAGGACTGGGCTGGCCTCTTCCCGGGAAGTTCTTCTGGCTTGGAACTGTGGTTAGACATCGCAGTTAAGGCTCCAAAAGTCCCAAAAGAGAGTATGTGAATGTTTCCATCAAAGGACAATGTTTACTGAAATATTTGGAGCTTTTCAGGAGATGCTCTGAGATGCTCCATCCAGAGTGGACTGTGACCAGGGTCCACCATTTTGAAAGTAAAGGTGTGCAGTTTGATTTCCCCACTTTGTAGCCTAGAAATGAATAGCAGCCATGTCTGATGCAGGGGATGGATGATCTACTGTGATGTTGAAACCACAATCTGTTGAATCCTATGGTGTTCGTAGGAACTTTCAAAGGCATTTGCCAAAGGAAATCAACAAAAACAAGTTTAGAGTCAGTCAACTCATGTGCAGTCATATTTTTAGAGATGTACAGTGAGAAAAAGAGTGAAAACCACAGGTAGAGAATATCCCACAGTGAGGAAGACATGGTGTTTGGGATGGGACCACACTTTTGTTTTCTCTCATCAGAGCTTCCTTCTCCAAACTTGTCAGTCTGGTTTTGCAGTTACTCAGAGCTCAGGATCTGTTTTAGGGATGCTCATTCAGTGGACAGAAGTAACATGAGGACATGGAGCAGCCTGAAACCTGCCTGTGCCTTTCTTTTGAGGTTCAAGCAGGACTTCAGCAGTGCCCAGGCATGAATTCCCACGGGACTTCTCTTGTTCCCAGCACTGCATGTGCTGCTGCTGGGGTGTGGCCTTTTTAGGTGGAAATGTGAGCACATGCATCAACACACTTCTTAAAAAATGAACATATCTTTAAATAGAAAATGACCTGTTTGTAGCAGCATGTTCAATAGTCAGTTTCTGGAATATTAATACCTTGTTTCCCAACATATTAAAGTGCCTTCCTTCCCAATAGGAAATGAAGGATTTCTATAAGGATGCCAAATCCTCCCCTCCACAATTCCATTTCTTCCCACAGTCTTTACTGTTGGAGGAGAAGGGAAGGGGAAAAAAAAAAAAAAAAAAGAAAAAAGGAAAGAAAAAGAAGGAGAAGGGAATCAGATGGACTAAGCATAGAGCAGGGGCTGAAATTGTTTTTTCTGGCCGACACACTTAGTGTTGCTGGTGTATTTGCTGCTTCCTTGAAAGGCCAGTGGGGGGAAAAAAAGAGATTAAGGTCATCAAGATAATACAAAGAATATTCAAACTGGAAGCAGAGGGGAAATATAGAAGGTCTGTTTTTCCAATAGTAAGTAATCAGAGTACAGGAGGATGTAATTTGCAGATTAGGAAAATGAACAAAGACTATAAAATTAACTTTATGACAGAGAGGAGAACAGTCCATTTGAAGGGGGGAATAAACCAACCTTCATAAAGCTTTATGGCTGATACAATCAGTATGCTGGTTTAAACTAAATAGGAAATATCAACAAATAATCAACCATGGGGCAGTCTTCAAGACCTGGTTGTGTTGTAATCTGGATTTCATGTGACACACAACCTAAGCCTGGTATTTTGGAGCAGTGAAACCTCCACAGATCCTGGCTCTGCGGGAGTTCTTGGGGGTGGGGAGCAGGAGGGGAGTGTTAATGTGCACCAAACCTGTCGCTGACAGCTGTCAATCACCTGTCCTCTCTTTCTCTGGTGACTCTTTTCCAAGCAAACAAAGCCCAACCCTGTAAATGTGCTTCCTCCACAATGAAATCAAATTGTCTCTTGCACTCCCACCAGCCTGGGAGCAGCTCAGGGGGTGGATTGGAAACAAAAGGTTTTAATTAGCAAGGGTACCGCAGGTTAGTTACAGAGCAGGTTGCTATAAGAGGGACCCACCATGTCAGAGTGATAGAAACTGTGCTCTGCTCCTTGCAGAAGAAACCACAGACATCTCGAAGGAAAATGTCTCATTTTCCTCACAAGAGGAGCTGTCCTCTTCCCTTGAACCAGTAGGTGCTGAGCTCCTGGTCTGGTCTGAAGGAATGACACTGTCAAACTGGAGCAGAAAGAGATTTTTCTGACCTAATTTTATATTTCATCTTAATTTTTATTCCCTTCACAGTCATTCTTCTTTCTCATTCAACTGATTTTTTAAGGTGAAAAGAGGAGAAAGGAGGAGTAACTCAGACTTGGTGTATTCTGTTGTTCATGTTATTCGTACCTGTAAATAAATTTTCCAGTAGCCTGTGAGCTCACAGCAGGTTTTATAGGACTCCAATGCAAGCCCTCGAAGGAACTGTAACTCCAGAGCCACATTCTCCAGTGGACAATTCTCTTATGTCTCTTTGTTATTCCATTTTCTAGCACAGAGGAACGAAATACAAGGCAGACCCCCAAATACAACAAAAAAAAAAAAAAAAAAGAAAAAATAAAAAAAAAAAAAAAAGCAAGTGAGGGGCTGATTGTCCTCTTGTGAAATCAGAGGTAAATAATTAAGGAATAGATCCAAAGGTTTTAATGAAGTTACCTGGATGTAAAACTGCTGTGAGCTCAGGAGTAAATCTCCCAGACTGCTTAAAAAGGAGGAAAAGCAAGTTTGCTCAGGAAGCAAATTTGCTCAAGAACAGAATTTCCTTTTACATATGACACAGATCCCACAACAAGATGCTCAAATTTAAGTGTTTTTTTTCTTTTAATTTAAATTAAAGTGCCTCATTGTGAGTGTGATACTGCCATTCCTGGGGTCTATATACTCTCTTCAGAAACAGAGAGCATAGCTCTATAGCTTGGGAAAGGTCAAGTGGCCTCAATAAAATACAAACAGATTCAAACAGTTGCTCAAACAATACCAAACAAAAGTCTAAAATTCCTGAAGAATTAGAGGGTTCTTTTGGTAAGAACGGGAAAGTTCTGGAATCAAAAACATTTTTTCTATTTACTTTATATTTTATTATCCACAGAATTTTTCCTTGGGTGTTAAAAGCACAAGGTGTTAGGAGCTTTATGTGAACTTCTGTCTTCTTGAAATTTTGGGTTTGGTCTTGGCAAAGCACTTGTCTTCAGTTTTCTGAGGTGGATCAATTGAAATTCAGGAAAAACCTTTCCCTAACAAATTTTGAATTTCCTCATTAAAAAAGAAAACTTCAAACAAACATTCAGCCAGCTCTGTGAAATCCTATTCAGTTATCAGAAAAAGAAAAAATAAAAAAAAGGTACAAAAAAAATAATGATGTGCCTTTGAAAACGTGCAGCCTGCTTTCTTTGTGCAAAACTTTCAGCATTTGTGGGACTATATTTAGCGTGAAGAAAGTGATTTTGCTTCATTGAAGTCACAGTGGAAAATTCAGAGCCACTTTTATGGTGGAGATTTTGAAGCTTTGCTAGTTGTGTTTCATTAAACAGCCGTGCTTGTCACATGGATGTACATCTTACTCCTTTAATGGGTCGTCCTGCCCCTTGTGATTAGCAGACGGAAGCAGTTTGATATATTTGTCAAAAAGGCTGTCCTTTGTGAGCCAAAATAAAACGAGTTCTCTGATATGCAAGAAGTTAAATACTTTTAGACTGACTTGGCTTGAAATCTGACGTCTTTTACTAATACTTATTTTCGAGGTGGAATCAGTAGTCAGAGACCTTAAAGGCAAGGGCAAGATTTCAAACCAGATTTATGCTCCTGAACACTTTTAGAAGCGTGTGTGTGTGTATACATACATATATCACTGCAGTTATAGCCCCATGCTGGAACTATCTGTGATACTCCAGCTGCAACTCTTCTGAATGCCACACGGTCTTCAGTGCTTTTCACCTCCATAGCTCCCCTGGGAATTAGGAAAGTGTTATTTTTCCCATTTTACAGATGGGAACTGAGAGGTTCGTGGCCAAGTAGGAGATAGTGACAGTATGAGACATTAGGCACAACTTGATGGCAAAACCTGTGCATGTTTGACTCTAGTGATCCCAACTATTGGACTTCCTCAGTTCGAGGCAGGAAGGGGCAATTTAAGAGGCTAAAGAAGTCCCAAGAAATCCCAAAGTTTACCTGCAAAGGACAGACCTTGTCAAAATGAATAGCAGGGTCAGATGCCCTGGGTGGGTTAACACCACCCTCCCCACTAACGTTGCTGTTGTGCTCCCCAATGCCTTGGTGTTCCACACGTGATGGAGCAGTGCCTGTCAGAGCTGAGTCAGCACCACTGATTGTTTCCAGTCAATCCACATTTCCTGTAACTGGAGTGGCATTCCCACCCTTTGTGTCTGGTGGAGGTGACACTAAGAGTTTGGTCCTTCTGAGGACCAAGGTGAGACTCTGCCCACCGTGGGCTCCATGCTGACCCTGGGTGCTGCTGTGGCCCAGGGAGGGGAACACAGCTTTGTTTTCTGTTTGGTGGCTCATTCCCCCATGGGTGAGGGTGCCATGAGCCCTGTGTTGCCTGTGTTAGGTGTCCTGGCAAGCTGAACTGTGACAGTTGAACCCCTCTGATTGTGTTATAATCACATTATATCTGAATCCTAATGGTGATGAGTTTGCAGAGCAGCAGATTCTGCTGGTTCTGCTCTTATTTGCTATTTTTCGAGTATGCAGGCAGTGAAGGAGAAGGGCTGGGTTGTTGCTGCCTGCCCAAAGCCCAGGCAGGCAGAGCTCACTGCAGTGTGCAATATGGCATTTCATAAAACGTGACATTCCTGTTGGAGGGGCACTGCTGTGAGCCAATTTTACTCCATGATAAAGACTGCGCCTGTCAGGGCTCATCTCCTCACGTCCAGGTCCACTGGACAATCACACAGGCCCAGCTTGGTACATGCAGGGGTGGAATTGGCTCCAAGCACATGGGTACCCCAAGCCTGTGTTTAGAGAGTTGTATCCTGGTGCAGGGACTCTGCATAGCACAGCTTACACAGAGCCTTATCCTGCAGGGTGCTTGGTGGGATAGCATCACCTAAACCTCTTTTCGAACCAGTCAGCACCTCACTTCCTCCAGGCTTGAAAGGAAAACTCACTGAGCATTTCAAAGCCAAGATTTTAGGAACAAAACTGAACCTCTTAATTGCATTTTTCACTTAGGAATGTGAAGGAATCACTGTGAACCTTGAAAGTCTGATATGTACCAGACCAGTAAATAGATTTGGCTTTGTTTTTTTTAATGTTTTGCATACTTTGTTTTTCAAACTTTCACCAGCTCTGCTTTGTTTCAGTTAATGAAATTCTTCTATTGCAGCACTGGGACTTTTAAAGCATTTTCGTAACCTCCTGTCTCGGTCTCCAAGGTATAAACATTATTTTATAATTAGCCTTCACAACTATGTTATACATTTGAAAAGGAGGAAAAAAAATGTTTTTCCTCCATTTTTATATAGGGGAATTACAGTTTCTATCTGGGGACTGAAAGAATGTGTGTGTGTGTGTGCGCGCGCAGAGGAGAGAGAGAAACATTCAATCTGTTGAAATTTCATCTCCTGCCAGTTACACATGAAATCATCGTTTAGGAGAGAGAGTGGGAAATTACTGAATGCATTAGAAAAATCCTCACTCTATCCTTAATGAAACTGCATTAAAGTGTGATGGGAGAGGGAAGACTTAGGGACATTTGTGTTCTACCAAAAGAACACAGGGAGTGAATATTGACTTTTCGCCCTATGTTAAGTAACTTGGCATCAGGCTCTTGGTAGCTGATACTGATGGGTCCTAATTTCTCTTGTCCTTATTCCTGCCAATGCCCTATGGTGTTTTCTTATGGCCACTTCATATCAGGATAAAGCTGTCACCAAGGTAACCACATGTGCATATGCACAATCATGTACATTCATTGTGTAATTAAGTCCAAGTGTAAATAATAATATTCACCACAGTGGGCAGTGCTGAAGCAATGTACTTCAGGAGCCCTCATGCTGTGCCTTTCATGGAGGGTTGACCTCAAAACTTTACATGAGGGGGAAACTGAGTCACGGAGGAGGCAGGGAGCGTCCCAGCAACAGGGAGAGGCAGCGCATCCATCAGCTTCCTGCAAGTGTGGGGAGAGCACCCAGCCTTTTCCATAGGCACCACTTATTAATGCAGTCAATGATCTTCAAACTCAGGTCCTTTGAAGTGTTTCTGCCAGATTTAGTCTCATCCAGGCAAAAATATTTGTGCAATTACTTGTAGACAGAAAAGCTTTTCCTCCACCCAGCCTGGGATGGATGCAGATGGACTCATATAAAGATGCTTGCCTTGACTTCGGTAAAATTTGGATCTGGTCCCAGCAATCGTTCCAGCCTTTGTAGGAGGGAACAGCCCAACTTGAAGGGAATGCCTTGAACCATTTTTGAAGTGGTAGCTTTCCTTGCTGTAATAAATTTTCAGGATGTTTTCAACAGAGAGAATAAATCCATAGGAGAGATAACTTAATGGATTTTGAATTTTCTAACAAGAAATGTGCCAAATCTTTCCCAATAGAAATGTACCCTTGAATCTTTCATTCAGGTGTGTGACAGATGCTTGAGTTAGAGTGCATTCCTATAGATTTGGTTGGTTTTGTTTTCTGTTTTTTTTTTTCTTATGGAGAAAGACACACAGCCAAAGCCTAACCTAGAGGGAAGCTTTTACAGATAAAAAGAGTAAACCAAGGAAGGGGAATAAGTGGGAATCAAGTGGTTAATTTCTGTTTTCAGCAATCTCATAGGAAAAAAAAATACATGTGAGCATGGAAAAATATTAGTCTACCTCTTTTGAAAGCCTTCAAAAAGATTTGTCTGAAGCGTGCATTTAAATGGGAAGGATACAGGTGTTTTCAGAGCTCTCCGAGCCTACGAGCAGGCCTGGGGCAAACCTGAGCACACAGAATAATGTAACGAGAAACACTCCTCCGTGCTTCAGTGGGAAAATGCAAATAGGCTCATTTCCTCTTTTGAGGAGGACTTTAGATAAGGCTCTCCTGCAGCCAAGTAACCTGTCTGGTGTCTTCCCTGCCTGGAATATTACGTGAGAGGGGAGCAGGCAGCACGCACGGAGCTGACAGCACAAGGATAGTGATGCTGCAGCCAATTCCCCTGCTCTCTGCACCACTTAACTGCAAGATTTGTTGGTGCCAGTTTTGCACTGCCCCCTCTGCCCTTCTCTCTGCCAACACCCCTGCGAGCACGTGTTGATCTGCTGTCATTTGGGAACTGCTGAAACTTGAAAACAAGTTGCCCAAGTGAGAAGTGCAGCAGAGACCTGAAGTCCCTGAGAGTCCTGCCTGTCACAGAATAAAGCATCTGTGCTTTGCTGGAGCCTGGCTGCCTCCTGCTCCCCCTCCTCCTCCCACCCCATCCCTTTCAAGGGAAGGCTCTGAAATATGTTTTGATTTCATTTTGCAAGTAGTCTGCTAAAAACATTTCTTTGCAGCCTTTTCTCTAAGTTTGTTTGCTTTGCTAGTTCAGCCTTCAGAAGAAACAACAACTTTCTTTTTTTTTTTTTCTGTATCCATTAAGAATAATATTTTTTCAAAAGTTTAAGCAGAATCCAGTAGTATGAACTTCATTGCAAGAACTGAAATGGGAAGGGAGCTCTCCTGAAAAATCTAGCCCCAGTTGTGACTGCTGAGCTATGCAGGTAACCAGCAAATAATTAAGGCTAACACAGAAATTCAGCATCAGTTGGGTGACAGAATTCCCTTTACACCAAAGAAAATCCCAGAAGAAAAGAAGATTATTTTAATTATGATTTTTTTTTATCCAGAAGGTTTACAAAGTATTCCCCCTTCACCTCTCACTGAATGATTTTAATAACTCCTGGAAAATGCCAACTGCCATCAACTCTTGTCTTCACTTTTTAATATTTTTTTGTTAATTTTGTATAATTTTGTATAATCCATGAGTGTGGATGTCAAAGTAGTAAATGTGTTTCTTAAAACTCCAGCTCCAGGCATCATGTAAATACTTGCTTTTATGGCAAAGCAGAAAAAATATGCAGTCAGGAGGAAGAACTGTGGTTAATCCTTATATAGCCTTAAATAAAAGCAGAAAAGGATTCTAAATATTTTTAATTCTATTTTTTAAGTAAAGCTGATCAGATGTAAGATGATCTGATTTATGGTACCTGAAGACTTGAGCTTGACAATGCTACTCTGTGGTATAATTTTTGTCTAATAGAAGAGGAAAAGGAGTAGACTTGAATTCAGCCTGCCCAACTAGATGCTGATGTCTTTCATCAAAGAAAAATACTGACTTACTATTTAGGGTTCGTTAGTTCAGTTTACAGAACAGTCCTTCTATTTTTAAAAGGTAAAATATTTTTCATATTTCTTTAAAAATAAACTGTCCAGTAACCAACCAATGATCCAGTAATATAACTAATTTACATAGCTATATTAAAGAATTGGAAGAAAATGGTAAGATAAGTGTTCCCTTATACAAAATAAATCTTTTCAGTGGAAGTTTTCATCCACTTCTGAAACACAGGAAAATCAAAATTATAACTGGCATTCACAAGCCAATTATTGAACTCAACAGCCCAATTCTGAAATTTCACTGATTTAATTAAGAGCAACATTTGGCCCTAGCTAGAAGCAATAGTAAGTGCTTCTTCATTAGGTGTTTTCAGGGTAATTTCTTAAGGGAAAAGATAGATGCTTCTAAATCTGTCATTTGGTGAACTGTTCTATGTAATATATTAGGGCCATTGATTAGTGTAATATGGCAAAAAGCAAAGCCTGATTAATCATCCATACAGTCAATGAGTGTCTTTGATTAAGTCCAAAAAAAAGCAATATAAAATCGTGGTAATTCCAGGCAATATAGAGACACACTTTTGCTTTGCATCTTTAATTCCACTTCAGTACCTAATCTGGACTTCCTGGGGAGCGGCAATTGCATCTCACGGTGGCTTTCAAGGTTGCAACATTTTCCTTTTGTTCTACAGAGGAATGAAAAACAGACCAGTTAAAACAGACCAGTTAAAGTCACACGGAAAACAAGAGCCCTCCCAGAGCAGTAATTCAGATCTCTGTCTGTTGTGGGCAACCAGCCTTGAAGTCTTGGTCTTCACCCCTCTGAAGGTGATTTGGAGCTCAGGAACCCCCAGTAATGTACCTTGAGGAAACATTTTGGCTTCTGTGCCAATGCTGACCCCTGTACACCTCATTTTGCACTGACAATGTCATGACCCCTCCCGGGCTGCAGGAGGTTGTGTGTGCTCACAGCAGGTGACAGGGGATGTGACTGCTGTGAGCTGCTGCCCATCCACTCTGACGGTGAGGAGGCTCATTATTGTCACATAATTAGTTTATTCAACAAAACTTCAAAAATATTTAACCTGGCTCTTTGCTACTCCCTTTTCTGGGTTCTGACTGCTTTGTTTTACATGAGCACTTGTATTAACACAGTTCTCCCTTCCACCAGTCATGCTTTTTCTTACGTGCCAATGGACCTCTTTTCTCATAGAGACCTTAGACACTTACCAATGAGCATTCACAGGTATTTTCAAAAGAGTTAAGTGAATTAGGTGCCTGATTTCCTTTGCTGTTCATTTGGGATTAAGCACTCACTTGCCAAGTTGTTTTTGTATATCCTTGACTACCTAAGACCTTTATAAACTGGCTCCTTAAGCTTTTGATCTGTCCTCTGTGTTTTTCTCTTAACTACAAAATGTTCCTTTCTAGTGAAGTATTGGTATGTGCTATCTATCTGTCTGGAGATGGTGTGATGAGGAGGGGAGGGAAATGGCCAGTGACAATGATTTCTCTTGCTGATTATTTTTTTTCCCCCCACATAATTTAAATCAAAATATCTAAACCTCAGACCTGAAACCAACTTCACAGTCTTACTTTGTATGTAAAAATATTCCATTTAAATCAGCAGTAAAGCTAACATGAAAGTGCCAATAAATAATATATGCAAAGAGTTTTTTTTATCAATATATAAAGAAATGTGGAGTTGTGAAGCTGCTGAAAACAAGCATTAGGAAATGTAATGAAGCAAGAATTAGAACAGCATAGTTCCTCTGGCCATTATAAATGAGAACGCCAGGTACCTGGAGAACAGGAAAACTGATGAGTACAGTCTGTTCAGGAGAGAAGGAGGAAAATTTCCCCCAGGAACACATTTCAAATTACTTATTTATGAACTGATGAACTGGGAGACCACCTATAGAGAGACAGGAGCAAGCAGTCTGCTGCAGACAGCTACAGAACTCCAGCTAATTGTGCTGCTGTTTTCTGTTATAACTCCTGCTCTCCAGCTGGGCTTCGGAGGCAGGAAATTTAGGCATTGACTAGAAGTTGCACTTTCCCTCCTTCTTGTCGGCATAAATACATACATGTATATTTTAATCTGCTGGAATAATTCAGAAAAGGCCTGGGAAAACAGCTGCTGCTTTTGTCATGACAGTGTTAGTGAGTTTGTGGGGTAGAGCTTCCAAGGGGAAAGTTTTTGTGCGTGGGCCCATCCCTTGGCAAAGGTAACTGCAGAATTTGGAGATATATGGCCTGAAATTGAAATGTGGAATTTGCCCTTTGTTTTTGTCTCTGAACGTCACTGTCAGGATATTTAACTACACAGGAACAGAAACACGCAGACACATATAACAGCTAAATACAACATGTATTAACCATGTCAATGCATGGGGGTGTTCACAGACACTTCACACAAATGTCATACATAAATCTCTGTTGGCAGATATTTTTTTTTTCTGTCCGTATTCATACATGCACAGGAATCAAAATGTTATTTCATTTATCTGGTTGTAAGTATAGAATGGCTCCAGTTTGCTCCATAATACAGAATTCAGAATGTAGCCTAATTTATAAGAGCTGTTTTAGAAAAGAAAAAAGAATAGCTTTAGGTACTTGTTAATAAGATCTAATAAGATAGAGAAGAGATAGTTAAAATACTGTAAATATTAAGTGGTTGAAAATTAATTTGAGTAGACCTCATCATTTGAAGCACAGGAGTTCTTAACAGAGAATTCATTTTATTAGCTTAGAAAACAGAATTTAGCTGTCTGGCTTGTAGGAAGCAAAAAGAGACAGAGGAAGCTTTATCAGAGGACTGTGAGGCTCCAAGATAATTTGCATGGATGGACAGTCTCAGCCTGTGCTGTGATTTAGCACATGGGCTCTGCATGGCAGTATCCAGTGATTTGACTCATGGCCCATAAAACCCCCTCATATGGTGGCTCGCTAGACATGACATGTCTGACCAGCCTTGAGGTTAAATATAGAAGTGAAAAGACCAATGGACTGGGGAACAATGAGCGCACACCACATTTGCTTTCCGGGAGAAAAGCAAACCTGGTTGCCCTTGATGAAAATCAGACATTGTGCTCCTTTATCACTGGGGGACGGTTCTTCCTTCCAGGAGCCAGGGACCAGCTGACTGAAGGGTTGGCAGTTGCGTATTGGGGTCTTAGACAGTTCCTGACATTCATGTGATGGCCAGCACAGGTCCCAGAGTGCTGGTACAATGCCCTGCCTACACGAACAGCCACCTAACATGTCATCTGATGAATTCAGCACTGGCTGCAGATTTCAAATGCACCTAATTCAGGGCGCCCTCTGCAAGATGATGAAGGTAAAGACTGAAGGGGTGAGGGACAAGTCTGAAAGAGGAGGATGGATACAATCATTTGCCATGTACTGGGTAGTCAGGTGTGCTTGATGAATACTGAAACCTGGTACCTTATACAACTTTAGAAGAAATGTCAAAAATTCAAATCTGCCAAGTACCGAGCGAGGTTTCACTGGGAGCTGGGAGTGCTCTGATACAGCTCAGAGACCACATTCCTTTCTTCTTCTTTCCTGTAGGTACATTGGCAAGTCAATGTAGAGAAAATGTGCAGTGCTGTTGCTGTTGCTGCATGTGTTCCATGGTGTCATTTATTATGGAATGCTAAGGATAGGACTGGAGTGGCACAGTGGATCTATCCCTGCTCTTCATTAGGTTAGACACCAAGAGCACTTAACAGTAGGACCTAAAAAAACTATTAACCCCAATAAAACCCCTGTAAAGATGTGCAGAGATAAAAGGGAACTTCAACAAAGTAGAAATTTTTATAGCAATGAGACAGAGAGAGAGAATGGCATCAAGATTTATTGAGAATCACTCTAGTAGCCAGAGGTTCAAGCATTAGCTAATTTTTATTTGCTTCTTTTGTCATAAAAGTTTCTGAATTTTAAATAATCAAGGAATCAGTGATGATATTAACACCGTTTCGATGAGGAAACTTAAATACTTTCATTTTTGCTTCTGTTCTTAAAAAAAAAAATCCTTCTGCTAAAATGAATATGTAACAGCGTCACACCTCAGTGAAACTTTTTTCTTTAAGTATTCAGAACATTTTGTGAGGCTGATCAATTGGGATTTTTTTTTTTTAATACCTGACTTGGTTACACTGGCAGGTATTCACAAGTGACAATTATTTCAACATTAATTTGATAGCTCCCGACAGCCTTGGAGATGGGATAGAATCACCTGGAAGCTGGCATTTTGCATTGTACCATTCTGTCTATATGGGAACTGTCATCTTCCATTCAGTATGGTAAATGCTATCTGCATACAGGCTTCTAAAAAGTTATAATTTCTTCTAAGTGATTGAAACTCACAGATCTCTCTCTTTCTCTCTCCCTTTTCAAGCTACACCTGAGAGGTAGCAATGATGACAGGCTGGTTTAACACAGCTCTTGCCGAGATTAAGTAGTTGTCAGACAGATATCATTGGAGACTAAGGGATTGCTTTTGGAAGTCATTCTGAATTGCTAACTAACAGGAGCTCGTTCCTAGACGGGTGCCGATTCTTTTGTTTCCAGGGATTGACACATCTGCAGTAACAATGGAGCACACACTCCTTGCCTGATACCTGATTTGTGCTGGTCACCTTTCTATCTGGAAAAGAGGACCTAATGAATGCCCCTTTCACCACTTATTTGCAAAAGCAGAAAACGCCCAGAGCTCCTATATTTGGACTGCAAGCTTAAGAAATTTGATTATTTACAGCTTTAGGTGAAAATGTTTGCAGCAACACCCTTCATCTCTTAGAACAGACTTATATATTGGATGAATCTGTGTGAAGGTTCAACAATAATCTCTGCACTGTCAGCTTTGCCAGTTTTTAAGCAGAGCTGTTTGGGAGGAATGTGTGTATAACTGCCTGGTGCATTCTGCTCACCTCCCGTTTCATATACATCCAGTGACAGACAGCCCCCAATGAACAGGGAGTAGCAGAGGCTGACAGGTCAGCTGTAACACAACAAGTTGTCACTGTCATGGGAACATGCAAGTGGAAAGTAGATGAAGTTGCCTAGAGGATGTTTTCATCAATTTAGTGTTATATACAAGCTAATAAATCTGCAGACACTCTCGTTTCACTATACACAATGTGTGTGAGAGAAAATGACTGAGCTTTGGCTGGGCTGGCATTTACTGTACCAGCTGCAGTAGCCACTTGAGCTAATAGTGTGAATGATTTAATTCCTTTCACTGCCCCCCTTTCCTAACAAAGTATTTCCCATGGGACTTCAGACTGAAAAGTTTATTTTTAAGCATGGCAGAGTGACCGACTCTCTAGAGAGCTTTGGAAGTTGCACTAGGTTGCTTCCTCAGAAGATGATGAGTTTGGTGGGAGATAAGAGGATGCCTCTACTATTAGAAGAGGTAATTTGTGGGACAGGGAAGAGTTCACCAGGGTCAGAAACCCTGGAAAACACCCTAGATCCCCCAATATCCAACTGGCCATGTTGGCTGGTTGGATATTCTTAAATTGATCAAAATTTCCAGATCCTTGGCATGAGGTATTAGTAGGGATAGGGTTTCATCCTCCTGCTCCCCAGATTAATAGATGATCCCCAGCACAGCAGAAAGTAACATATTGAGGATACAGATATTACAATAATTACTTCAGGAACCCTCCTGGATGTTCTTTCTGGATGTGATCATTCTGGATTATGTACAATATGCATACTAGTTTATTAAAGTGTATTTTTTATGGAGTAGTACAGACTGTAAGAGGAGACTGAGGAGAGACCTCACCACAATCTACAACTTCCTAACAAGAGGCAGCAGCGATCTCTGCCCTCTCTGACCAGTGACAGGACCCGAGGGAGGGGCTGGAGCTGTGCCAGGGGAGGTTTAGGAAAAGGTTCTTCCCCCAGAGGGTGGTTGAGCACTGAACAGGCTCCCCAGGACAGTGGTCATGGCCCCAAGGCTAACAGAGCTCAAGCAGTGTTTGGACAACACTCTCAGGCACATGGTGAGAGGGTTGTGGGGCTGCTGTGCAGGGCCAGGAGTTGGGCTTGATGATCCTTATGGTCATCAAGTTGGGCTTGATGATCCCTTGCAACTTAGGGTATTCTATGATTCTATGAAATGACGTGATAAAGGGGTTTACCTTTATGAATAGCTCATGGATAATTTGTAGGAAATCTTGTTATTTTTTTTTAGTTTAATAATTCGCACGATATCATTTCTCTTTCCTGCGTGGCTGACTACTGACTCACCTGACATAGTGCTAAAATACAATCAAACAGACAGTTTGCAATAGGCTTTCGGTGACTTTTGTGTGTTTATACTTGTGGATGAAGGCAGCAGAACATGTTGCTCCAGGTTAGATTCTGTTGGGTTCAGCTACCACCACCTGATTCATAGCAAGTATGCTGAGTGCTACCACTTTTTATCCTTTTTATCTCCTGGAATCCCCTGATTATTTTGCTGATACTAAAACATGCTTTCAGCTATATAAGCATCTTGACTGAACCTTGCAGTGGTGTCATGCAAATGGTTCCATTGATTTCAAATAGAAATGGCTAATTTATTCACTATGGTAATACAACTTTGTTCAAAAGAAGTCCAAAATAATTGAAAACTCTTTTAGATCTGTAACTCTCACCTATGTGTCTTCTTGCTACAGAACTTACTCAAGTTATTAACTCTCAGTTCAGTTATGCACATTGAAAAACTTTTTGAATAAGGCTGAGATTGCAGTTAAATATGTAAATTCAACCTCAGTATTCTCAAAATGCTCTAGTATGTATATGTTAATGATAGTACTTTCCCATATAACATATTTAATTCTTCTTCTTCAAAGCATTTTATGAAGAAACTCCATTTTACACTAAATACACAGGAGTACAGAGCACAGGAAACACAGGGAGAAAAGGAGATTGGTAGTCTGAAAAAAAAAGGAAAGAGATGTAGAAATAAATTTTTTTTCATAAATGAAAAATTGTAATTTTGATATTTTAAGAAATGAGACTAATTCTTGTTAAAAAGCTGAAGGCTATAAAACAATTTGGAACGTTTTCTCAATTTTTGCCTTGATCTTGAAACATGATAAAAATGTAAGAGTACAGGTATTTCTGGGCATCAGCAGGGGTAACTGGCCATTTCCATTGCCTGTAAATGAGTGTTTGCTTTTTATAATGTCACAATTAAAAAAAAAAAAAGAAAGAAAAAAAGGAAAGGAAATAACCACCCCATACCTCAAAAACATCTGAAAATAAAACAGCTCACTCTGCCACTATCACATCTTTGGAGTTACTCACCCAGTGTTTCCTGTACCAACCTTGTGACAATGAAGCCTCTGCAATTTCACAAAATTATGTGTAAATATGAAACTGAGCCACTACTCAGAGACTGGTAAATGCTGTAGCTGGACACAGAGTGGTATGCTAAAATATTACTGCTCTGTATAATATCACACACTCTATACTAATCTGCCTCTGTCAGTTGACATGACAATAGGACAATAAATATAGTTATTAAAACAAACGTGCAAATGATATATGGTTAAATAGTCTTAAATAAACCTACACTAGCAGTGAATTTGTGACACCAAAAATTGTTCAATACATCTAATTCCATTGGAAATTGTTCCTTTAGATTCTGAGGTAAGAAATGGCATTATGGGGTAATTTAATCTATCATGTGATTATATTCTCCTAACCCTGCCTTTAACACACCAGACTGAACTGTCTTTGTGAGACCAGTGCCACAAAACAGTTATGCCAGCAGAGACTTTGTCCCCCAAAATACATCAAATCAAGGGCATGCAAAACCCAGCAGATTTCCATTACAGCGTACACAAGGAAATGCATTTAGACCCAGCTAGGCTTATGTATTTTAGGATTCCCCATCAGACAGTGCATGTCAGAAAAGATTTAAGGCCATGCTAACTTTTGCTTGGGTCACTTTTTCTCCCCACTGGCCTGCAGGCTGAATAGAAATGGTTATAGCACTGACATAAAGTCATTTATTCTGCTTGCTTCTGTTCCTGCATCAGGTAAAAAGCAGCTCATGAACCCTATGTTTAAACCTTCTCTTCTGATTTTTTTTTTTCACTGATCCCTCCAGAAAAATCATGTTATGGCAAATGAAGTTTCCTAGGGATTTTTTTTTTTTTTTGGCAAGGAGAGGGTCTTAAATAGGTCAGTGACAGCTGAAAAATTGCATTTGCTTCATATTCATTCACCGAAGGAGACTGAAATTTCTCCTGAGCACTGCTTTAATTTCACTTTCTTATTCTTGCCCCAAGTTTTCTTCCATTAGGACTTTTTATGCCGAGAAATGACCTAAAACACAATCAGTGTGGAAGTTGTATAGTTAAAAACCAGTTTGCAACAACAACAAAAAACGGCTGTTGTTTCGTACCTCACTGATAAATGAATGTCTATTGTTCTTCTACTCTGGAAATTAATAATAACTGGACCAGTTGCCTTAGAGACAGCCGGGCAGCCATTAGCAATCAGTAAAAATTAATGTACTGCAGGGAATTTAGCAAGGAAATGTGTTTAAGTGTGTGGGGGCACCTTAACCACCCATCCAACACGGGTGAGTGCCGGGAGTCTCCCAGCCATTGCCGCTGCCTCGCTGTGTGGATGCCCTTAGATACAAGCAAAGGGAGTCCCTACCAAAGGCCATAACTCGGTGAGGAGTGCTGTGCTTTTGGGTTTCCCTTGCCTGGAAACCTGGAAATGCAGAGGAAATGCCCAGCATGGCAGCAGCTCCTTGTTTTCCTGCAGCACTCGGGCTCTTTCCCGCCTGCATGGCTGTGGCTCCGGCCCTATGAAAGGTTCCCTCAGATGGGTGAGCGGTGCTTTAAAAAGTCCCTGAGCACTTTTAAAACTGTCAGCACCATTGTCATTCATGATGCAACTGGTTTCCAAGACTGGCTTCTGTTTTTCCAGTGGGCAGCTTGAAGCCACCAGCATAATTACCTTGGGTGTGCAGTAGCGGGGCTGGTCAGACCGAACCATTACTTTGGGATTCTTTGTGCCATGGATGCAGGGTGGCTGTGAGTGCTGCTGTGTGCCCAGCCCTAGGATGCTTCTGGGGGCCCTCCCAGCCCTGCTCTCCAGAACAGGGCTGGATTTGCACTGCAAGGAGTCCTCTTCCTGGGAGGGGCAGCAGCTAAGTCTCCCAAAGCCTTTGCATTTTGCTCTTGCCTCCTCCTGTTTCTCCATCCCTGAGCATGAATCTGTGTGGGTGCTCACAGCTGTGTGGGACAGCTAAGCCTGTGTGTTTGGTTGCCTGATGGTGGCTGCCCTGCCCTGTGGTAGGACAAGCTGTCATTAGATGATTAAAAACTGTAATTAAAAGATCTGACTTCTAGGGGTGGAGATGGACCCAGCAAGGGCATAAACCCCTGCATGTGCACAAGGCTGCCACTGGCTGCCTTCCTTCCTCTGTTCTTGTGTCTTTGTGAGGGGTTTGGCCTCCTCCTGCCTCTTCACTTGCAGGCAACTACACCTTGATGTTGACCACATGTGGTTCAGGAGGGCAACACATCTGCTGGCAAGTGCCCCCCCTGAGGAACTCACAGCAGCATGGGAGTGGACACTTCTGTACAGACTCCTGGGTCAGAGCTGGACTGAGCTGTTGGTAACACTCACATAAATTCTGTTAAAGTCAGTGAGAATGGTGAACCAGTTAATGAGAACTGAATTTGGCATCTTGCTGTCCAGAGGCATGGCTGCTTCATGGAATGGATGGGGTAGGTGAGTTAGTAAAGGAAGCAGAGCTCTGAGAAACAAGGAAGTTAAAAAAAGAAAGTTTGCAAATGCAAAACTGATGAGCTGCTGGCAGTCAGTGCTTCCTGTGACATCTGGCAAGTGGACAGGGTGGCTGACTCCAGTTAGCTTCTGATTTTGGAGAGGAGTTAAAATATTAACACTCGAGTGTTACCCACAGTTCCCCACCAGCGCAGATAGAGAGCAGCATCCAGAAATCCCCAGTCTTGGAAGTCAGAGTGTCCCAAAAGGGTGTATCCAAAAATGGGTGGTTTTCTGTCAGATACCATCAATAGACAAGTCACTCAGGAACACCAATAGGAGACACAAAAGGGAACTACCACATCCTACTGGCAAATGTACTGGTCTGAGCAGAGATATTCTCCCAACAACCACATATTTTTTTTTAGAGTTTCTTGGAAAACCTCTTGTGTTGTTGGTGTCAGACAAACCAGATGGGAATTCTGAATTGATGATCACATTTTGAGGCTGGAATGCAACATCTGGAGTTGATCAACATTCCTCACAAACTGATCAATCATTAGGTGGAACTGATTACTACCATCTCCTCCTTTTACTCTTGGTTCACTTAGAACTGGGTTTTTTTCTTCCTATGAACTAAAAAAAAAAAAAAAGAAGACAGAAAGCATGAAACACAGCTTCTTTACAGGGACTGAGGTTATGTGAGTCACAGTGACTAACTCTTTGCACATATCTCTTGTTGCAGTATCAAATGGAGCAGGGATGAGATAGATCTGCTCCAGTAAATATAAAATATCATGGGTCATATTACTCAGCAACAGCAATTTTGCAGCAGCAGCAGTTTTGAAGTAAGACCTTTTCAATAAGTCACTATATATAGAAAGATTAGGACTAATGCTGCTAACGTCAGTGTCTGAGATCAGGGTTATTTAGGAGTGTGCTACGTTTGGTACAAACACGCTCGACGGGCCCTGCTGGGCCAGCCTCGCCACAAGCTAAAACACAATTACAGAACACCAAAATAATTTTCCAGCCTCTGGAGAGTCTATCATCTTCCTTGCATTTGTCTTCCAGGAAAGAGAAAATGACGAGGCAATGTGCAAACCAGGCCACATGTGTACTCCACTGTCCTCACATGTGTTTCATATATCAGCACTATTGTCAGATGCTGCAACCACTTCCCAAGTGGTGATAAAACCAGCTCCACCACTGCTCCCCAGGAGAACCACCAGCTTCCCTCTCCCCACGCATCCCAGAGATGTCCTGGAGGACCACAGAGCACAACAAGTACCATTTCAGATCCGTGGTACGTGTGTTTCCCCTGCCAACTTGTGGCTCTAGAAAGCGAAACACTGAAAGAACATACACAAGCCAAGACCAGAATTTAGGTCCCATCTCTGCTGAGTTTGGACCTGCATTTCCCAGTGGTTATTCCTGCACCCAGTATGGTTTGTGACTGGAATTGTGCAAAATGTCCATTGTGAAACCTGAAAGTGTTCCCAGTTTGTGACCGTCTTGTTCAAACTCTTTTACTTTCAAATCTTTTTTTTATCAACAAGAAACCCAGGCCAGGTTCACTGCGTAGTTCTTGGGCACTGTTCCTCTGAATCTTCTTTGTTTACTCTGGCATAAATCAGGAATTCCTCACTGAAATCAGGGGAAGGTTTGATTAGGATCTTTTCTTAAACCAGATGATGGTTTTTCATAGAAAGTGCGAGCATTTTGCGGATTTTCCTGGCTTTAAAACAAAGACCAAAGAAATGTCGTGGTTTCCAATGAGTTTCTCTTTGAGGTTCTGGATCTGTTCATCATTTCATGCCCAAAATGAAACATGAGAAGTGAAAGAACAGAACTTGTGTCATGAAACTGAACAAAATGTTCCCATGAACTTTATGTGAAAGAAACCACAGAGTAACCTGCAAGCTTTAGAGAGACGTGACCACGCAACTCGCTTCCCACTGCTGAGTCAGGGTTCCCACGCAGTGCTGCAGCCCTGGAAATGGACTGCACCACTGAACCTCTGTGACAAAATCTCTCCCATCTTTTCTTTGTGCTCTTGCCATTGACAATATGCATTTTGGGAGTTCTGCAAACTCTGAAACCAGATCTGAGTTCCTGTGTGCTAGTGACTGTGTGTAGAGAAAAGTGCTCCACAAACATTAAAGAACATATAATTTTCCCATCAGTAAGCACTTATCTGAATGATTTTCCTGTTAAAAACACAGACATTTGTTTTGAAAATAGCTGAATACTGATGGGGACAAGAGGTTATTTATCTGATTGTAAAGAAACAAACCAGAAGGAGAGAATAATTAGCATAGACATATTCAATGACTCACCTAATGTAAGTCAGGGAACTTTTGGCAAAACCAAAAGCCAAACTCTATTCCTTGGAATCCATGTCTTGTCAGAGGAACATTTATTCAGACACTTTAATTCTGAATCTATTGCTGTGCATTTTCAGTTCTAACATTTTTAACAGCTCAATTTTTCAAACTGTGTAGCATTACAGGAAAACAGTAACCCTGCAGCAGGGAAGGCAGCTGTAAGCAGGAAAATGCAGTGCTGTTCCTGTGAATTCCTGCAGCCTGCTCTGTCAGGATCTCCATGTGCTAGCTCTCCAAGAGAGATGAATTAAAACATTTAAGTTGAAGTTATGATTTTCCCAGGGAAAGGAAAAGGGTTACGCACAGTTTTCTCCCTTTTAAAATGACTTTGTTTGTTTACTAGTCTAAAATTATTGCAAATGCTTTTTCAAAAGGGATAATGAAGTAGCAAGGAAGATGACAAACAGCTGATTATAGATAAAAGCTCCTTAACAGCAGTGTCAGCTAGAGCGAAGCAGAGAGAATTGTGTTCAGAGGCGTTAGCTGGCATTGGCAGCCTGCTCCTCTCCAGAGCTTTGATCCTGTTCATGCCTAAGCTGGTGAGTTCCCCAAGAGGAGAGTCTGTCCCCACGGTGCCTGACACAAGCATCTGCCTTCTCTCCTAGCACCACTGTACACCCACGAATTTCCTGGCTGGGAGTGCACTTAGACAACTCACCCACCACATCCCTAAGGGCTTTGTGTTTCTGGTAGCCTGGGAATTAAGTGATTTAAGACTGACATGCAGAGCAGGGTCTCCTGTAAGGACAGTAAATTCTCCACTGCCCCATTGTGGGGTGCAATGAAGGACCTTTTAGATGTGGAATGAGAAAACTTGGGTGCATTTACTAAAGAAGCAAAAATACATGTGAAACGCAAGCAGTAATGTGCACAAACAAGATACAGCCTCAAGAGCACAACACATGGGATTCAAGTGTTCCTAGCTGAATGGTTTTACACCCCAAAGCTCCTTCAGTGCCTGTTGAATTCATAGTCATACTGTACGTGAAATTCATCTGAATCTTGTTTCTTTGGCCTATGGGGTATTTTCATGTACAAATTAGGCTGGCCAATGTTCCCTTTCTGCAAAAATTCCCAGGAGTGCAACTTAAATGTTATTAAAAAGCCTAATAAAAGAAGAGTGCACATTTAATAATGTTAGAATAACACAGCCATTGCAGCACGGTGTGCCTGCGGTTCCAACCAAGTGAGAATATGAGGCACTAATGCACTTATTCAGAAAAGAAACACCATAATTATCAACAACTAGGAAGGACTATTGATACCATGCAGGATGGACAGAAACATTTTCAGGACCTCCTGTTTGGACCCTGCCTTTGACCTGCTGGTTTGACCAGGATCTGGGCACAGTCCCAGCCAAAAAGGGTCTGTCATGTTTTTGTGTGCAGCTCACAGAAGGCCACTGCCACTGGGGCCAGTGCAGTAACACCTCTTTTACAAGCATTAACTCAGTTTCCATTATCTAAAAGAGCTGGATACTCTCAGAAGATGGTGCAAACTTTCCACATTCATCAGCTACAGTGCTGTGATATGCATCTCTGCAGTTTTGCTTCACCTTTGCCCTGTCACACTGACATCCCTTCCTCTCATATATCCTTTCTCTACATCGGGTCGCTCTTTCCTCCCACGTATGTATCCTAAGATGACTTTTCTCCAGGACACAAGGTCTAACACAAGACCCACTCATTGGAGGGATTAAATACAGCATTTTCATGATATTAATTAGGAACCACTACTTTAGTGGGAGAACTGAAACTGTGTATGAATCTAGGAGGGTGGGTGGTTTTGTTGAAAAGATGGGAGGAGAGGCTACAGGGCATGACCTGCTCCAAACCACAGTTCAAGTCTCCACAGCCTCTGCCTAATGGCTCTGTCCACCAGCCCACACTATCTCCCCAGAGCAGAAAACAATATCCTCCGAAAAGTAAAACCCCGTGACCCATAAATTAATCCACTGCAAATAAATACCCAATATACGAAACAAACCTTTAAAAAACAAAACAAAACAAAACCTGGAACAGCAGGGCAGTATCTGAGTTCTGAATAGAAATGGATTTAGTTTGGCTGGGGCACAAGGACAGCAGGAGCGTTCAAAGCGCTGCGAGCTCCGCGCGGGGGCTCTGGTGGGGACACTTCCTTCGAGGCAGGAATCCTCCCGCACACGATGGCATTGTTATGCATTAAGCAATTTTTTTTTCCCCTCTCTTGGGGTGTGCGGGGGCGTAACGGGAGAGGGGAAGGCTCGATCGCTCCGCGACTGTGGTCGCATCAGCCACGCTATGTTTGCTTAGAAACGACTGCCCCTCAGTTTAGCACCACGCTGCTGGTTTGTTTGGTTCATTTCCCCCAGACACCCCCACAAGTTTAAGTAAAGAACAGAGAAAGGAAACCCAACCGGTTCCCTTTGCATGAGGCAGGTCCCACATGCTGGTCTTTCAGACCCTTGGAAAAATTGCCAGTTTTGAGAAAGCAAAATGAAGCATTGGCACTTCACTCCTGCAAAGGAGAGAGAGAAGAAGGGCTGGGATGGAGAGAAGGAGCTCGCATTTTCTTACTGCTTTTCTAGCTCAAAGTGAACAAAATACAGAGCAGTGCAGCAGGGTAAGGCCCTCTTTTAGCAGATGCTTCTGTCTAATAATCCCACATGCTTTTTTCATCCTGACGTGAATCGTGTGGCTCCATAGTTCACACTACAGTAAGCCCCCACAGCCTGTTTTTCGTGTGGAGCTTCATATGCCTTTTTTTCTGTCTTGAACAGGTTTGCCCTATCCTCCTTCTGACCTGCTGGTTATCTTTTGCAGAAAGTTAAAGAGAATTTTTGAAAAAATTATAGGAAGTCGATCAAGCTGTGTTTGAGTTACAGGTCATTAAAGTTCACTGTAAGATGAAATTTTTACTATATAAACACTGTTAAAACCTAGACTGCCAGCCAAGTGTATCCATGAACCATGGGAAACTTAGGAGCAGGGGAGGCAGGTAAACCTCAGCAGATCTCTGCTAGATGCTTGTGCAGTGCTTTCCTTGCTTGTTAAAGGAATAAGCAGCCAAAGACACTTTAATGTTAAAATTTAACAGTATTGGGTTTGGTTGCTTTAGGTAGACAAGATGACACTTCTTCCTGTAGGCTTTTTGTGCCTTGTAAAATCCAGCCACTGAGGGATTTTTTGCTGCTTTTACATTTCAGCTCTACCATTAACAAATGCAAAGGTAATGAGATTTTCTGTCTTTTTTTAAAACTAATTTTGCAAGTAAACTCCCCTGAATTCTTTGAACGTGTCGCTCAAAGTTTTATGGTCATATCCCCCGGGATTATTTAAAACACTTTAGGTTTGAAGAATATGTTTTCTTTTCAAGTGTTATTTGTAGCAGGTATGGGAGGGAAAGGGTTAATTTTTTTTCTTTTTTTTCTGGGGCTTATATGTAAGTGAAATGACATTTTAACAATCTCTTTAGTATAGCCTTGCTGTGCTGGGACCTCTGTTGCCTGCTGTCTTACTTCTTGGTCTCTAAATAGAGAGTTATTTTCAATTTCTCCAGTTCCTAATGTTTTAAATGGAACTACTGTTCCCCTTAGAGCACCCAGTGGCTGGCTGGAGACCTTTATTGATATATATAAATTACTCCAGTCCACAGGGCTGGCTACAGATCCAATCATATTGAGCTAATGCGCATATAAATAAAAACCTGGAAGTATGGTTTATGGCAATAAGTAGTGCAGTAGAAGTTTATACCATCCTGCAAAGACACCTTGATACATTGCTGATAATCTCTATAATGTATTTAAAGCGTCAGTCTGTAGATTCAAGGCTGAAAATTTCACTCATCAAAGCCATAAATCTTGGTGAGCTTCTGTTGATTGGCCTGAAAAAGAAGGAATTTCCCCAATCCAGGGAAAAGACAAAATTTAAGGATGTTGGCCTTTCGGTGGAAGGCACCAAGCAGGGTGATGCCAGGGTCTAAGCTAACTGCCTCAGGCCCAGAACTTCTCTGACATCTTGATGTTTATCTGATTGCCAGCTTTTGCAATTCTCAGATGATTCCCACTTTTTCATGGAATGATTTGCTGCCCTCTAAACAAAACAGTAATAACCTGATGTCCAGCTGATAAAGCTAACAGCAACTGAATTATTTAGGCAAGAAATCATTTCACTAGGCAGGTGGAAACGAATTTCAAGGGTTAGGTTGAACCTTCAGGCTAAATCCTGAATGGAGAGTGCAGGAGGTAACTGTTTTCCTCTTGGAGCATTGCTGGGACAGGAACGTGACCCCGACAGTCACTGGGCTGGTCTCTTGCTGCATTGGGAATGTGACTCACTGCAGGCTCGGGCAGGTGCAGCTGCACAACATCTCCCACACCTTTGCTGCAATCTGGACCTTTCTGGGCTTAAACAGCTCAGCTGTTTTCAAGTCATAACTCTGGCACACCAGTGGGGGGCCAGTGCCATCCTGGGCAGATCTAGTCCTTGTGGGCTCACCTGTGCCTCTTCTCTTCAGCACTGGGCTCCAGGGAAGGGGCTGTAAGAAGGCCTAGGGGGTGACACAAAGGGAGCAGGAGAGGTGCCAGTGTGGCAGCCCAGCCCATCATCCCACACTTCCTCCCTGTTTGCTGCCTTGGAGTTGCCAGAAGCAGAGCAGTAGCTTTATTAATAAGCTGCCGTACCATGGCACAGCAATAGGGTCTTGAGGCAACTTTGGCAGGTGCAAGACAGGGCATTATAGATATAACTGATGCTCCATGAGCACTGTAAGATGCTGCCAACTTTACACAAGTTTATTTCTTCATTTTCAGATCCTTCAGGCACCAATTTTACCGCTTCAGAAGAATGATTGTAACTTAAAGGAAAACTCCAGTATGAGTTGTCAAAGCAGCCTTTAGAAATACTTGTCACTCTTTCAGTATCATAGTCTGTGGAGCTGTCATTGTTGTCTCTGGGTGCTGCCATTTTATTGTCACCTCTTTGCTTTCCGTCTCAGAAAGTCATGGAGGAACCAAAAA
The DNA here is from genome assembly GCF_022539395.1 of Myiozetetes cayanensis. Classification (NCBI taxonomy): domain Eukaryota; kingdom Metazoa; phylum Chordata; class Aves; order Passeriformes; family Tyrannidae; genus Myiozetetes; species Myiozetetes cayanensis. Next base: position 8,593,579 of record NW_026087378.1, on the reverse strand, counting down.
AAATAATTTAAAAGTTCTTGTGAAGTATCCCGGAGTGCTGAACACAGTAGACTCCAGTGAATGTGAGAGCTGCAAAGACTTTACTCTAAAAAACCATTTATCAGTAGTCCACTGAGTACTTAAAAATTGTACAGAACAATTAGGAAAGCAAATATATCAGGTTTTGGAAGTGATTCTAACACTGAGTCTCGGTGGACAAGAGTGTCAGTGTGTTCAGTGTGTTTAGCCAGGTGCCGTGTCACCATCCTATATTTAACGATCTTCCTGTGTTTAAAGCTTTTTCCACATTTACATGTAAGGTGGTTTGACTGAAATTGCAATGAAAATTCGGTTCAGTTTATTTTGTGCATAGAGCTGTGTGGCTACTTGTAGAACAATTTCAAGTTAGCACAGTCTAATTTAGTAAGGAATCATGAAGCCAATTCAATTTAAAACCATTAAAACAATTTTAGAGTGTCTGCCCAAGGGTTTTGCATGTTTTCACTAAATGAGTTTTAAAAATACATTTAGTTAAACTGATGGAACTTTAAGTATCAATAAAGGCTTTATCTTACAAACACTAATGCTTGTCTTCGGTGAGTCCTTTGCATCTGCTTAGATGTCTGTCTCCAGGATCAGGGCATTCTCAGTTATTGCATTTAAGAAAAAGGTTTATTTTTTTATCTCTTCCAAATGAACTTCTTTAAAGGAAAATCTTTCCATTTCTTTCCTGGTTTTGGAGTGAGACAATCTGATCATTGCTTCCCTGGGCTGAAAGTTACGTGCTGAAAACCTCAGTCTTGCTTCTGAGTCACACGAGCCCATCTGGCACAAGTGGGCATGGTACCCATCACCTTTTTATCTCACAGTCCCACAGACCACAGTGAAGGTAAATGGCTCAGGCTGTAGCAGAGCACTATCTACTCATCCAGAAGGTGGTAAGATCCATATATCTGTTTCTCCTCAAGAAAACTTTCCTTTTCAGAGTTTCATTAAGCCCATTTAACACCATGGTTGGTTGGAAAAAGATTTGCTGCGGCTTCTGCATCTCGTTTGTCCTTGGTCTCATCTGCTCCAGGCAATTCACTTTGTGGAACTTGTTTTCTAGGAAGTATTTTTTAAGTTTGGCCTAGATTAGGTGTGGGGAGAGTGGCTCTTGCTAGTCTGGATCTCTAACATTTTGCCTCCTGTCTGCTGCACTGCTCTGAGCTCTGATGATCAGACTGCACGTGCTTGAGAAGGACAATACCAAGAAGACAAAGAAAAATGTATTTATGAAAAATAATGTTTTAACTCACTCTTTTAGGATCCCATTTTTTTTTCTCCACTTCTGAAAAAAATTAGGAAAACTCAGACAAGTAAACATGACTTAAAAATTCTAAAAGAGTTTTTGTGTCCCAGGATTCTTGGGCTCCCACAGAAACCTGCAAGATCTCCAAGGGATTTGTGTATGATAAATGTTGAGGACAGGGAATCAAACAGCTTTTCTTTCAATTAGCAACACAGCAGCAAAATACTGGAAGGCACCTCCCGAGTCACTGAGTCCAGTGCTTTGTGGTTGCAAACAAATAATGGGCCATAATCCCTTTAATAAAATGATCACGTTCCACTTTGAAAGCCACTGGGTTTTGGGGGCAGAACTGATCCCTACTGCTAACCCTGTGAAGCCCAGAACAAATATCTGAGCTCAAGATAATGCTACTTACAACAGGATTAAATCCCTGCTGGGTGCCCTACAGATGCAACCACAGGGGAGCTGCGCCAGTAGCAGCACGGCTTTGGCACTTTGTGTCCATGTAAGGGTAAAATTTGCTCTATTCTTCCTCATAATTAGGTGCAGCAACTAGACCAGGCTTTATATTTCATCATACTTGCTTCTATGCAAGGGCAGATGCAGCATTAAATGGAGGGTTGAGCAGCCATGTGACATGGGGACATGTGTGGTACAGGCAGCACCAGAGGGATGCTCCATTTCCTTTAGTGCCCTCTGATTCCCTGTGTTCACTGTTCCATCACTTGGGAATGTGTGCATCGCTCTCCTATGAGAGGCTGGTTTGGGGTCCTGGGAGAGACCTGCATGGTGAATGGACCATGATCCGAACGACACTGAAATCCTCCTAACTCGGCTCACTCGAGGCAAATTTGGATCAGTGCCTGGAGCTCTTCCGCTGCAGGAATTCCTGCCATGCCTTCTCAAACAAAGAGGGCGACCACATCCTTACATCATGAGAGTTGTTTAGTTTTGACTGAGGGAACTAATCTGTCAAACAGGCAAACAAGTGGACAGGAGCCAAAGGACTGGAGGGAGAGGTGGGATGACCCAGTGGTTGGGCTGTTGTGGCCACTATAAGACTATAAGGAAAATCCATGTTCTCCAGTGTTGTGGGATCAGTTGCAGTCATAAATCTCATCCAGCTCAGTGTGGGGAGGGGTGGAAAAGGCCTGCCCAGCCATGCCTCCACCACAGACCCAGAGCAGGAGCATCACATCTGTGGGATGTTAATGGGATGCTGAAGCCCTTATAGCTGTGTGCTAAATACCCTCCTGCCCTGCGCCCTGGGCAGTGCACAGATGTATGAGGGGATGCCACCTCACAGCAGGATCGCATAAGGAGGAGAGAGCAGTCTGGGTGGCTCCTGGATATGGCCCTGCATCAGGCCTGGCTCGTGTGGCTGCAGTTAAGCCCACTCAATAAGAGTTTAAAGGTGCAGAGTGCAGCAAAGGCAGCCGCAAGGCCATAATGTCACCTCACATGGGAGCCCGCACAGTTTCCTTGGCTGCCAGCTCTCTTCTGCTGTTTTTGATGCCCTAACCTGCTGACCTGAGCTGTGACCCGGTCTCCTCATATGCCTTTCTGAGCTGCCACCTGCTTAGTTGCCCTGTTTTCAAAAGAAAAGGTTTCTGGACAAACAGAAGTGCTGTTACTTCTCTTCCTTCCTGAAAGCCTCAGTCCTATGGCGTTGGTGGGAAGTGTGCATGGACCTGCACACCTAGTCCTGCCTGCTGACAGGGCAGTTTAGGGGGTTTTGGGACTGTCCTTTGCAGTGTGGGGGGAAGACACCAGAGCAGGGAAAGGTGCAGACACAGGTGAGTTTGCTGAGTTTAAAGAAAGACTAAAAGTGGGAGAGAGCAAAGGGTAGGACATGCTGCCATACCCACACTTGCATTGAAGATGAGCAATTTAATACAAACTTGGTCCAAATAGAAAGAACAAAATCTCACTGACTTCATGACAGTCTCCCCTCATCTAGGTTTTCATAAGACCCTGTCCTGCTCACAGTGGAAGGCCTCCTTCAGTTGTTTACATTGTCTACAAGCAATAATTCATGCAAAAGGGGGTATGAGGGAAAGGAAATGAACATTATACACTGTCTGGACTTCAGAGATCCACACTATCTATCTGTATCCTTCAAGCCATCACAAGCAATCTAAGAGCAGTCTCTACAAGCACACGCAGACCCAACCATTAACATAATTCTCTCTTTTATTCCTCATCGTTGTGGTACCGTATGCTACAGTCTTAAACATTATTTGTTTTATCCACTTTTCAGCAGTTTAAGCTCATTCTATGCTGGCTAAAAAAAAAATCTCATTTTTATCTCATCTGATTTGATATTCATCTGTCCCTCACTGATTTTTTTCTCCCCCCTTACCATAATTTTGGTTGGTATTTTTTACCTCAGAGAACATTGAGAACTCTGTCTCAAGGCTTCCAGATTAGACAGAAGACTGATAGGATAATGATGATAGTATGTTAAATGCTATCTATGTAAATCAGCTCTCTCCATCAATGGATACAAGATGCAGCAGCTACATTAGATCCCTTTTTGACATACATTTTCATTTTTTAAGGAAGAGAATATTGGATTGTTATTAAGCTACTTTAGAAAAATCTTTGCATTACCAGGCACATTACTATTGTGTATAAAGTCATATTAAATTTTGGGATGATGTACAACATCATTTTCTTTTAAAGGCTGCTTTTAACCTCAAAATATCTTCTTTTTAGCTTCTGCTGAGGGATTTGTTTATGATAACCAGTGACTGGGGGAGGGGGGGAAAGAGTGTTTTTTATTAAGCTTCTTGTAGTAGATAAATCTGAATTTGCACCTCTGATAGGAAACTGGCCCTGGCTAAGAGAAAAAACTGCTGTTACATCTCATCTGTTTCAAATGCCTGGGAAAATAGCTCAGCAGATAGTCTTAAAGTCAAATTCGGATTGCCTTGGACTCAGTTGGAAGCCAGTTGCAAAATCAAGACCCATTCACTGGAAAAATCTTGCCAACTAACCTCTCCCACATTGACTTTTTTAATGAAAAAGGCTATTTTTGTTTTCCTCTTTGAACTCAGAGATGCAGGAATGAATATATTCTCAACAATAATGAGTAAAGTGGTGGAAATCAGCTCTGCTTTATTCACGTTGTGGACTCATGCTGATTTCCAGTGCCAGAGGAATTGGTCAGCTAAAAATATATCACTAAAATTCATCTTCAGCCTGTTGTTAATGTGGGGAACTTCACCTCAAATGTAGAGTGGGCTTTGTTTACTAATTTATAAGAGAATGTACGGACAACTCTTATTTTTTTTAGAGTAGTGTTTGGCTGCAGTGGCCAAGAGCAAACTAAATCCAGATTAGACAATTTTTTCCATGAAAACAGAACTGATGAGCTGGGATTCCAGCATTTCTTCTCTACATTGACTCTCTAATGTCTAATAGTGAGTTTATTAACATTTTTTCTGTGGTAAGGCTTAAGTAAGAGCAGTTTTCTCTATGACAAATCTATTTTCATAAAGCCTGTGTGAACCCTCTATCTCTGAGACCTGGTTGCTCTGTCAAAATCTCTTTGGAATTAGTTACTACATCTTAAAGTTACTAGGTGGGGACCTACAGAGGTATACACACACAGTTACACAAGTGTGATAAACTTCATTCTTCCATTAGAAGGACAATGGGAGTTACAACAGGAAAGAAAAAAGCTGATTTCACTGTTGGTCAGAGGCACCACTGCCAGGCTGGTGGTGATCTGAGCAGAGACACAACCTTCTGCAAACACAGTGTAGAGCTGTGCCATTTCCAATTCTGGCTCACACAAAGCGTGCTGAGTCTTCAAGGAATGACTTTTATACTCGTATTTTTAAATCCACCTACTCTCCAGGAGGACTTTGTCTGCTGAATGGCCCCATAAGTCCCTCCTGCCCCAGAGAGGTATGCTAAGGGTTTATGCGGGGTTTTTTTGTTGGTTTGATTTGGGGTTTTTTTGGGGGGAGCGGTGTTGGTGGTAAGACTGGCTCAGCATAATGTGGACAACCCATCAATGAACAATGAAGAGTTAACTAAAAATATAAGGCAGCTTCACAGTCACGTGGAGCATGTGTGTGTACACACATTTGTGTGCATCCTTTGGCATGGGGGCTGTATTTCCACTGTGATTATACAGTTTCAAGACAAAGTTTGAAGTTAAGTCTTTATGCATGTAAAATCTTCAATATATCTCAGGAGACTGCACTGAATGCTGAGATTAGCAGAGGAGGAGATATTAATTTGTAGACTTGGGGGGGATGGTAGAGACGTGGGGGTTTTGGGGTTAAAAACTCACTTCTGAGATCCAGTCCTGCAGTCCATTGCAGCTGTGCACCCAGCTGTGTGCCCAGGTTGCTACTGTGGGCAGGCATGGCTGCACTTAAACCATGGCCCACTGGTGCCATTATGTCAGAAGGGATCAGAGCTGGAGTCACTCTGAAGGCATAAGTATTTTTCTTAACACGTCCTAAATGGCAAAATTCACATTGAATAATTTTGGTAATAAATGGCAACCTAAATATGTCAGGAATGATTTAGTACCTGTGAACCATGTAGCTGAAATGTAGATGAGGCTAATTAGCTGATTCCTTATCCCAGTTCCCCCTTTCCTCTCCCTCTCTCCCCACCAAAAAAGTGTTCTTTTATTCCCTGCAGTTTTCAGAACACACAGGGTTGGGTTACAGCTTTGGCATCGCTCTGGTTATTTTGTCCATATGTCCTGTACTTTACACAAATAAGTTGAGACAAGAGGCTTGAGAGCAAGGTAGACAGCCAAATTCAGAGTGAGTAATGCAGGCACTGAGGCAAAACGAGGTCAAAAAGAGCATTTGCAGGCAATGCTATGCAGAAAAGATGCTTCCCTGCTGCCTCTGTGCAAAGCACCCACCATTAGCCACATGATGCTCTCATACCTTGTCCAGTTATTACATGCAGAGGTGATGCAGGATCAAAAATCAGTTGCTGACCAGGAGGGATTTCTGAGGTACCTCTGCCTGGGCCCAGGCTGCACCATGCAGCTTGTGCTTTAGAGATATGTGCATAAATAATTTTTCAGCTTTTTCACCATTTTAAGAGAACACAAAGCAAGTTTTCTTCTGAAATAGCTCTCACCACTGTCATCTCTTCTGAAAACTATCACTTTGAATTATGCAAAACATGTTGCTTTGTTCTGTTTTAAAAAGGGTATACATCTATATATAAAAAGCCTGAGTTTGAGCAAATTTGGTCTCAAAACCTTCCTGTTGAAATACAGAGCTGCAACATTTCATTTTCAAAATGTCAAACAACATGACTGGACTTCTTCTTAAAAAATAAAATACTGGACTTTTTTTTTTTTTTTTTTTTTTGTAATCTGGAGTTGTCTGGGTAACCCTTAACTGCATTTTCTGGATGAGTAAACTGATTACCTGGGAACTTGTCACTACCCACACAGCCCCAGAGCTCTCACTTGGCTTAGCTGGACATGTGGAAAGCCTCACAAAAGGTGGGGTTGCAGAATCATGACCTCTGCATTTTCAATATGCGCAGCATAGCATGCCAAAAAAAGAGCATTTTATATGAACTGGAGCCTCCTCCTTCTGAACTGAGGGTGCACCTTGAGCCAGGGTAGCATGCCCTGTTGCTCTTCTCCAGTTTTTAGCTGCTCTCAGGCCTGTTCTTCAGCTCTCTGGAAGAAGGGAGGGGGATAAAAAGCCACCACATGGTGCAAATGCTGCTCTCTCCCAGGCACAAGAACTTGCCTGGCTGAGGCATTGCAATGAATAAGAGCAGGAAATAACTCCTGCCAAACAGCTGGCTGGCATAAGGAGGAGCTCTTGCTGGTAGGAGAATTTGGGAACAAATATTTTCCTTGTGCCAGCTCTGCTGAGCTACACAGCTGATCCCATGACAGCCCCAGTGCTTCCAGTGCAACTGGCTGGAGCAGTGCTGCAGGCTCAGAACTGAATCCTGCACTGGTCATGTCAAAGCATGGAGGTGGAATACCCCAATTTCCCCTGTGATCTAGATCAGGGAGTGATGATAACCCTGTTGGTACCGGGTTACTGTGACTTTGTGTAAATGGGTGTGTAGAGCTGTGGTTTGCCCTGGATTCTATCCTAGTCCCTGTCACCAGGAACTGCAGGCAGGGCCCACTGCTGGGATGCTGCAGCTGGTACTCCCTGGGGCTCAGCAGGACACAGTTTCCTCTGCAACTGGAAGGACTGGGGCACCTTGTGATGCTTCCAGCTTTTCCCACTGCCTGTGCAAAGCTGCTGCATCTGGAGAGTCAGAAGAACATCCATGTTGGGTTAGAGGCAGCCACTGGGATGCATGCTGACCCAGAAGAGTCTCTCTGATGGCTTTAATTCCCAAATCCCATGCTTTGGAGTGAGTGTCTATTCCAAACTGTCTATTCCAAACCAAGCAAGCCCAGGCAGAGTGAAGGGTCTGACTATGAGATTTTAGCAACGTGCTGCTGCTTCTGTCTCCTGTGATCTGTGCTTCTAGGAACCCAGAGCCTTGAATGTAAACACACAACTGTATCATCTGATCCTTCTCAGGGCATTGTTTGTTTGGGGTCAACTTATCTCCTTTTCAAGAACAGGATGTTTAAGAAAAAAATATATAAAGCCTATCTGTAATAGTCTTAATTGTAAACCAGCCTCTATACTTTGAGACTGGAACCTAATTAATCATTGGTTGTACAGGGAATTGATTAATTGCTTTGCTGCTCTTTACTCGTATAAATCTTTGATTTAGTGATTACTGCATTTTGATTTATCACTTACTACGCAAGTAATCAATATTTATGATGAATGGATAAATTCAACTACCACCCATTTTGCAATGTTATATATATAATGTGATATATAAAACACACATTGTTTCCAATGTCTATTTCTAATTATCCAAACTAGAAATATGTATCTTTTCTTCCACTGTGATATCTGTTTTCTGACAGTGTCTTACAATGGTGTAAAGTAGGAGTAGCCCAACTATGACCAACACTGTAGTAGTGATGAAGAAGAATCTGGATTTGAGAGAGAAAACATACAAAGGGGGAAAAGAACCTGTGCAAATAAAAAAAAATAAATGAAAAAAAGCCTCACAGTTTTGTAAAAATCCCTTACAGGGACAGAGTTTTTACTAGTGTAAACTGGTATAGATCCCAGCCTAATTTTTGTTGTGTATCTTTCTTCAAAGTCCTTCAATTCAATGTGAATCTGATCTCAGGGATTATTACACAGGAGTCTGACTGTCTGCAGTCCTTCAGAATTACAAACTAATTGTGGGATAAGAGCTATATATAATTTACTAGCTATGGATTTGTTTTCCTGCTTTCAGAGGACCCTTTACCTTCCCCCCTCCCCACTCTTAGTAGCCAAACATGGTTTGAGTGAGAATGGGACCAGAGTGGTGGCAGCTCATCCAAAGCCTAGTGACCATGGTCACTACAGGGAAGGGAGAGGGGGTTAGCAGGGAAGAGCCCCATTCTGGAGCATGAGAACTTTAGAAACCCTCTGGCAGTGAGACACAGTTGATAATGCTTTTGCTCTAATTCTGCAAGTGCTGAGTAGATATTAGAATAAATAGATTCTGTCTGGCCCATGGCTTCTTGAAAGTAATATAGAGAGGTCTGATCAGCATGGACCCCAACCTGCTCTGGGAGCAGCACCTTCTTTCATCTTTGCTGTAGAGAAAAAAGTCCTCACCAGTGAGTCATTCAGCTGTGAGCCCTGGGCGGGATCCAAGGTCGGCTGAAGTTGATGGAAGGACCTTTGCTGTCTTCCAAGGATTTGCAACAGGGTTTTTGTGCTTGTAAATGCTCTCAGGAAGGGATGTTCCCCTCTGCTCCTTTCACTGCCACATTGATGCTCACGCAATGGAAAGCCCAATTGAATGTTAAAGCAAGAGTATGGTCTGTGGCCCTTTATAGGGCTGCTATTAAGGCTTTGATCCATTTGTGGACTTCCACTTATGTAGTCAAAGGTCAGGCAGACTCATCCTGAAGCTTCTGGTAGAGGTAGGTAACCATCTCCCTCTTGCTGCTGCACACCAGTTTTATTCCTGTCACATCATCTGTTGTCTCCTCTTGCAGTAGGGAACCACCCCATCTCTTGTGGCTGCCAGTATTTTCCAGGAACTCTCAGCCTGCAGAGAGTGTTTTGAGGCATGAAAAAGAGAGTGTTTTGAGGCATGTTTTGAGGTATGGAAAAGGGATGTTCTCCTCCAGGGTTTCTGTGGTAAGACCAGAAGGTTTACTGTAGTCCTCACTCACAAGGGGTTGGCAGAGTATTTCAGACAGGTGCAATTGGTGACAAGGCTGAACTGGGTGCTGAGAAACCTGAGTGCAAATTGTAGACCATCATCAGGGCCCTGTCCTGTCTGTCACAGGGTGGATCTCCTCTGTCCTGTTTCTAGCTTGTCTGTCTAGATCAGAAGGTCTTCATGGGACCCTCTTAGTAGCTCTGTGAGTTCCTGGTTTTATTTAGGAATTAAGAGTGATAGCATAATGCACACTGAGAAATGCACACTTCTCCCACAGTGCTACATGTTAGTCTTAAGCTATTTTATCAAAAGTAGTAGAAGAAGGGCTGTTGGCATTTTATACAGACCTATTCATCACCTGGAATACCTCAATATAGATCCTATGATGTTCAAATCCTATGGAAAATTAACCTGACACTCATTAGGAAAGAGATGATGTTCTTCTAGGGAGTTGTGTTAAAAAAGTGAGGCAGTTGTTTTTACTTTGCTTTTTTTCTTTCTCCATCTCCCTTAGGTGTTCATGTAAAACCAGATGCCTACTGTGAGCAGAAGGGAGAGAGGAACTCCCTGTCTGCAGTGTGTTCAGGCTCAGCTCTCCTGCTCCAAGCAGCCCATGAGGTGAGCCCAGCACTCCTCATTATTTATTTTGTTCTGGGGCACTGTCCAAGAGTTATGACCAAAGTTCTTCAGACACTGATATATATTACATGTGCTTAGAGGAAACCCATTCATCTGTCCCTTGTCTCTCTCCCCCAGAGCCCGGATTTCCTTGATTGTAAAACAAGATAAAGCTGCTATCTTGACTTTAAAGACTCTGGGAAGAAATGTGTCCATGATCTCCCTCTCTCTCCAGCATACTATGCATCCCTGCCGTGAAGGACACTATTTTTTATTCCCTTCAGCTTCCTCCATTCTTGTCTAAACAGCTGAGAGATTTCTAGCTGAAGAATTAAGAGGCTCTTTACTCCACAGAGGAATATATTCCCACCCTGTTGCTTTTGGATGAGGAAGGGAGAAGAAGGTCAGTGTCCTGCTGGGTTTGTCTCATCTCTCCTGAAGTGAAGCTGAAGCCTTTCTCAGGAGCATTAGTCCAGCATGTGCAATGGCCACGTTATGGCTCTGGCAAAACTGCTGGGATATCCAGGTTTAAGTTGTATTTATGGCATCCTAAAAGCTAGAAGACAAAGGGCCCTGTTTTCCATCATGTTACTGCACAAAGTGTAACAGCCACTGCTGTTGTAGCCAGGATGGGGAGCCACAGAAATCCACATCTCTGGAATTAATGGAGGGAAGAGGGGGAAAAAAAAAAAAGGAAACAGACCTAGAGAAGCTTTTGCAACTGGAAAAAAACATAATAAATCCATGAGCTATGCATAGCCCTGGGGCTTTATGACCATGAGCAGGCATGAGGGAATGACTTGAACTTAACCAAAGCCGTTAATTACCTGTCTAAGATCAAAAGCCTAAGTAAGGGAGTATATTTACGATGCACCTTACAGGATATGTTTCAACTTTCTAGATTTTTTTTTTATTAATTGGTTTGATTAAATAGATTTAAAGAGCCTGGGCAGAGGCTCCTAAATCATACTCCATATTGATCTAATGAAATACTCAATAAATTTACTAATATGGCTCCTTTGCTTTGTGCAGTCTGAAAGGAAATGCCACTCTAAATGGTGATAACTCAATGTGGAGCCTCAGTAGTGACTCATGGCGTGCCAGGAGGATGCTGGGAAGAGGCTCCTGCAATTTTTGCAGGACAGCTCAGAGTTTAACAGCAGTTCCAGGCTCCTGCCCACTCTGCCCCACACCTAGCTTTCCTATCAGCTTTCCATCCTATTGACCAGATTCTGTGATTCTAGATTTTACTGACTTTCACCAGCTTGCTAAAGTGTGTGATTGTTCAATATATGGCTCAGCCGAGACCTCCCGGAGCAGAACTGTAATTCAGAGGACTCTGCTTTATAAATACACCACACAATGTGTGGTCTAAATAAAATAAATCCCGTGCAGCTCAGGGTAGATCTAATGTAGAAAATGTATGATGTTTATTCCCTCCCGATGCAATAAATGGAGAATGACTGGATGGAAAGTTTACAGTTTTTCAGCATTCACTTATATTGATGGAAATCAAGAGTTTGGGCATGGACAAGGCCTTCCTGCCCCAGGGCAGAAGGCTGTGATCACGGTCTCTTTTGGCTGCAGATTTGCTGGCTGAGCATGTTGCCATCTCCTGCTGCCCCCTCCCAGCTCCCAGATCTGGGTGCTTCCCTAAGCAGTGTTCAGTGTTCCCCCCCAGCAGTATGGGGAATCCTGAGACCTGGTTTTGCCTGAATGAGCTAATTTAGTTAAGGCTACTTTACTAAGTTAATAATAAATAAATTCACTAAATAATAAATAAATAAATAAATAAACTGAAGTGCATTTACTTAGTAAATGGCTTCACCAGGACACAGTTATGCAGGTGATCCAGCTGCCATACCTGGCAAAGAAGGAACTTGGAGCTGATGGAGAGGCCCCACCACAGCTGTGCCTTCCTGATCCACCCTCCAGCCTCTGTCACTTCCAGCACCTCAGCTGGTTTACCTGCTTTGTTTAACTATTTAAACTTCCTTGAGCTATATAAGCTAATGTTCATTTCGTGTGTGCCTGGGAAATGCTAATGCAAACTAATCTGCTAGAAGCCAAGTTTAAAAACGTGCCAGTCTGTCCTCACAGAGCTCTGGTAATTTGAATTTCACCAGGCAATTACAGGATGTCCCAGCAGTTTGTGTGAGCAACCATTGCTTCTGGCAAACATCAACAATTTCATTCATATGCAATTTTTGTGTCATGCTGGAATACAGTTTTAATAGTCAATCTAATATGGGTCCTAATTTTTTAATCTTCTTTATATTTCAATTAATAAATTTAGAACAATATGTTTTTGAACACTGTGACTCAAAGCCAGAGTTTGGCATCAGGGCTCTCCCAATAAAATGAGGAGATTGTTCATTCTCATCCAAACATCTCTGTGATTTCCCTCTTTCTTACTTATTTTTTTTATTATATTTTTCTCATTTTCTTGCACTTTTTCCCTTCATCCTCTTTTCTGGGATGAAATCAATTTTTAACTCTAAACATAAATCCTAGAGAAGAGAGTAAATGCATCCCACTGGTGATGCATTTACTAATGGCTGTGAAAATCAGAACCAGAGAGGCAGGGAAAGAGGAAGATGGCAAAGACAAATATATTTGGAAACAGCCAACAGAGGAACAAATTAAAAATGCCCTTTGAGTAAAAACAAACCAACCAAACAAAAGAGGCTCCCCTCTGAAGAACATAACCTCAAATCTTTTGTCTGCCTTTATTGAATCTGCATCCCCGGATCTTGGGAACAGCTTATAACTTTTGCCTGCTAGAGAATAACCCCTGACATTAAACAAAAAAGTCAAAGCTTTCTTGGGCTCACAACCCCTCAGTTCTCTCTGCTTAAGGGGTGCAGACCTATGATATGTTGTGATGCATCTTAGATTTTGAGAGTGAAAATAAGGAAGGAAAAGGATGAAATAGATCTTATTGGCAAGACAAGGCCACTGCTTGTGGGGAGCCAATGTTGGGCTAAAAGCACATCTAAGCTTCCCTCTGCTTGCACTGCTCTAGCAGTCAGTTACCTTTTGCCCAAGGGATAATCCTTATCCTAACATCCATGTGTTCCAGAGGGTTATGCTGTGGTTCTCAAGGTAAGGGATGGCCATGTGGACCCTGGTGTCCTGTAGTGTGGGAATCTTCTACCCTGTGCATCCATCTACTGATGGATTTCTTTTTTTTTTTCTGTATTTTCACTCCAGAGTTGAAAGTGAAAGGTTATAGCAGTGGCTCAAGTCCTCTTTGACAATCCCAGAGAGTTGCTTGGTCCTGGAACAAGTGCTGAGATCTCCTGTTTGGGGTCTTGCCAATATTTTCCTAGACAGCACTAGGATGTCAAGAGGTATGAATGTTCCCAGGCACTGAGTGTTGGCCACTAATCATAAGCAAGCAGACCCAGGAGAGAGCCAGAGGCTCTTGCATGACTTGGTCTGACCCCCAATCCTTTCCTGTTTATTGCACACCTCTGGTGTGCAGCACCGGGGGCTGATGCACCTCCCACGTTAATACAAAGCTATTTCTCCAGTGACTCCTCACAGCAGATGTTTCCATGTGTTTAGGTTTCTTCCTTTTGCTTGCCATTTGTTCACCTCCATGAACAGCAAACTACCACGCTGTCATTCCTTGTCAGACAGTCTCATGATACGAAGGCTGTGGATGCTCTTTGTTTCCCACCTTTGTTTCTGGCTTACAGAAACATCTATTGTCCTTCTACATTTTCACTCTGTAAGGGAGCTGTGGCTCATTGGAAAATGAACTAAAGGCAAAAGGAAAATACAATCTTGCTAACCCTGATGCATTCAGCAATGTCTGCAGGCAGTGGGAGCAGGATCAGTGATGTCCCCTTCTTCCTCTGGTAAACGTGCCCTCATCTGTCCGACGTGCTGTGGTACAGCCATTCAATTCCTTTTGGCACCACTGGCTCACCCCCACCAATGTGAGCAAGAACAGAAGGGATTTTTGTGTTTCCAAGAACCAAAACGAGGAGGACTCTATAAAGGCCTATATCTAGGTATTGCTACAGAGGCCTCTTAAGTTTCTGAGCGAAAAAAAAAATGCCCACAGAATACACCTGAAAATAATTTCTGAGTTTACAAGGCAACATGCAGCTTCCCAACACATGATCAAATGTTGCTGTTTCTGAAGGTAAACACAATAAAAGGCATCCAGGAAAGAGTTGGTGAAGTTATCAAGTTTCTGCATGAAAAAAACTGAAAGAAAACAAAAAAACCAAATAACACCCCCAAGCCCAAACCAGTAAGGTGCTCTAGCCATGATCTCAGGGGTGTGTGACTGCTGTGTGGGACACCAGGGGATATAACACCTAAGTGGAATGTGGTCCTGAGGAATTCACCACTTGCCCATGAAAGGAGCCAAGAGCTGTAATCAACTTACCCACTGTATTTGCTCCTGCTGTTCACTAATGAGTGAAGGCAAAGCAAAAAGCACACTTTCAACTCGATCAGACTGAGATATTTACCCGTAGCCAGTGAGACCCTAATCAAAATTAAAGCAAAACAGGCAAAATTAGCTTGTTAGCATTTTCCTCTGTTAGCATTGGAGAAATGTCACTTTTTGCCTGGGGCAGTTTTGGTAGCTTTACCACGCAGGAAAAAGCTATTGTACCAGCTATGTCCCTAAACATTTAGTCCTGGGCATTTAAATGTAGCAAGACTGATGATATGACACTTTTCTATTAATTTATGCAGAAAAGGAAGGAGGCTGGGGACGGGGCAGACCAGTCCTCAGCTGAAAGCATCGTGTAACTGGCAGCTAATGAGCACTTCTCAGTCTTCTTTGATGTATGGATTTCTAACTTCTTTTTCTAACAGAGAGATGACCCTTTGTAGAATAATTTTAAGCCAACTGGAAATAGATTTCCTTCACTTAGCTATAATTTCTATACCCTTTGGGAATAAACCCCACAGGCTAAACATCTGATTCTCTTTCTTGTTGTGACTTGCAGCATGGAAGTCAGGGCTATTTTGTGTGCTGCTTTCTTCAAGCCCCCTCCACAGCCAAACCCAGAAGGAATTAGTCCTCACAGGAAGAGGCCATATCTTGGGGAAGGCTGGCCAATTGTTCAGAGCCCAATCTTGTGTTCAGTTCCTGCCTCTGCCACAGGTTCCCCTTATCACCTCAGGCAAGTCCCATATCCACTTGATACTTACCTCACTGAGGTAACTGAGGAGGACACCAGGGCCTGTCTTAAAGATGAATCCTCAGTAGATGAGCAAGTGAGATGTGGTCCAGGGCTGGAGGCTGATTGAGAGGATGTGCTGATCTTGGGGGCCACATTTTGAATGAGTAGGATGAAATTGCTCCTAAAGCTACAAGAGCTCTTGAGTTTGCAGGCCAGTGCATGGAGAAACAGAGAGATTGTAAGTCAGTCTGAGTGAAGTGAAGCTATAGAGAGGAACACAGACTTGGGAAACCCAGAAATCTGGGTTAAAACAACAGGAATTCATCTATGTGCACAACAGCACTGGCATTCAGAGTTAAGGTAGAATCCCTGCCAGTCTTTAACTCACCAGAAAGGGCTTCAACACTACTCTCAGCCATGTACTACCAGAATAGTGAAGACAACAATCATCAACTATATGAGGGGTTTCTGAAAATGTGGTGCCAAGTCCCAGTGTCTCCATTCATAATGTTGGTGTCACAAGCACTGGAACTTTGTGTGTGTAATTCAGATCACCTCCACAACTTGCAAATCTTCAACCAGTAACTCTGTGTCTGCAACTGAATACTGAAGAAGTGGTAGTGAGCACTTTGCTATAGCTGTAACTGCACTGGTAACACCAGTGCACTTCCAATACCAGCAAAAATATCCTGGAAACTGGAGAATGCATATTTAAGACAATTCTTTAAAGTGTTGTTTCCTGTCTGCCTAGATAAGTCTGAATAGCCAGTTCTTCACTATGCAGGGTAATGAGGGTAGGGGACAGTGGAAAATCCAGATGAGGGCTTTGCTTTTGTGAGGCAGAGCACCTTGGGCAGAATAACACAAAGAAACCGTTTCTCCTGGTGAGTGAAAGTGTGCTTCTGAGTCCATAAACCATTACCTCTGAGGTAATATCAACTCTGGTGTGACCCAAACCCAAACTTGGACAGGGCAGCTGGAGTGCTTGTTCCCCCTTCCTGGCAGATCCAGCCCAGAGGAGCCCCTTGAGGACAGCAGAGAACTGATTCTTCCTGTCTCTCAGTGGTGAGCTGCTCGTAGAGGCACAAGGTCTATCCCAAATCACTTTCTTCCAAGATGAAGCCCTGTCTTTATATTTGTCTAAAATACAACCCTGGAATTGGCACATCCCTAAAGGTTCCCTGTTTAACGTATTTTAAATAACACCACTGATATAAAGCACTTTTGAAATAACATTAACATCTGGGCTGACCCTGCCTCCCTACCAAGTTTGAGCCTGATGTTAATTAGAACAGGCAAGTTATAAACCCCAGAAAATGGCAGCTGACCCTTCACTATGAATGTAATGCTGTAATAATATGAAGTAAAAGAGAGGCCTAGTCAAACTGCTGCCCAGGTTGTTCCTAGAACGATGCTCCTTCTTTCTCACCACTGTGCTCCCCTGCTCTGAGAAGTGAGGCCATTACTTCACCAGCAACCTCAATGGGCTGCCCTCTTTTTGGGGCGGTGTGTGCCAGGGAGACAGCCTGCACACTCTGCATCACCCACACGAAAGTTATCCTGGCCTGACAGGAGAATTTGCCTCTCAGAAATGTGAAAATCGCTTCCTGACCACATGTGGTCACTGAGGATCCCACGATGCTCTCTGTCAGGACAGAGTTAACCTGAGCAGGCCTGATGTCTGGAAAAATATGGAAAAATACGGAGGAGTACTTTTTTTCTTTGCAGTCTGTATTCCCAGCTGGACATGAATGGGGAGGGTGGAGGAGGATGGCCCCAGGAAAGAGGGATGTAAACCCCAGAGCTGAGGGCAGAGTGGAGCTTTGCTGAGAACCACCTCTAGAAATGGTAACGAGTGGCTGCAGTTTTCACTGTCTGGGTCCATTCCTGTAACTGGCCTTTCTTTGGTGGTCCATAGGTGAAGGGATGTAGGTGGCTCTGACAGTGCTGAGAGCAGGGGGGTGAGATGGGGTCAGAGCAGAACTGGAGAAACCCCTCAGACTCATTGTGACATCTCTCTGACTAAATATTAGATACGATTTGGAAGTAATTAGAGGAACATTTCTGTTGTTGTTGGAAAATGCAGTACTGTTGAAATTGGAGCATTTCCTCTCAAGATGTTGCTTTTTGTTAAGCTATGAATGAAAAAAACAAAACAAAACAAAACAAAACAGAAAAAGCCTTTCAAAACACAACAAAACAAGCAAAACCCCAAATCCAAAGGGTTCCTTGTCCCACAAACTCCTCTGAGTAGACCCTGCAGGTTTCAGTTCCTGTGGCACATCGGAATCTGGCCCAGCAGCATTCACAGGGTCCCAGAGAATATGTTCCATTGTTTGTAAACAAATTAAACGAGCTTTTGAGCAGATACATTTTATCTTCTGTGTGAGCTGAAGGAACCAGGATATGAGACTACGAAAGACTGGGTTGTAATGGATACACCCTGCCCCTTCTCTCTTTGAGGCATGGGAAAGGTCAACTTTTGTCCTCTAAAATGTGTCACTGCTATAAATATGACTGCATAATTTATTGCAAATTGTTTAGCAAATTTATTGCAAACTATTAATAAACCTCCTTGAAACAGCACAATGAGCGTGTGCAATAAACAAGGAAAATATTTGCTTGATTCAAACCACATTGGATGATGTTAAATTAATGTTGAATAGATACATTTGAAGGCCTAGAGGGATGAGTGCAGCCAGCGACCGGATGCTGCATCGCTCGCCCAGAGCACACATGTCAGAAGATGTCGGGGAAGTGACCAAACCTTTTTGTCAATGGCTTAAAGCTGAGATAAGCCCCGAGTGTTTAAATTGGCAATTCTAATAGCTACCTGAATCCAATCCAATTCACAGCAGCTTGGCTTGTAAGGCAATCGGTGATACAGTGTTAATGCCAACTAATCTGATAAAAATTGACACAATGACAACGTTGGGCCATTAGTTACCAGCAGTTTTTATGTCTGTGTAAATCCATCGTGTTTTACAAGGTACAGGGGGATTCTGGGAGTTGGGGAATCTTTTTTTTTTTTTTTTCCAGAACCGTGGAAATAAAGTGGTTTTGCTGCTGAAGCAAACTCATCCTCTTGCTGTGTGTGCTGCTGCTGAGAGTGTTAAATGGCAAAATTCATCACAACTAATTTCTATTTGCCATCTATTAGGCTACATTGTTTTGTCCTCAACGTCAGGTTAAATAATGAACCTCTCGGAATAGAGTAAATTAACCTCCACTTTATGTTCATGTCATTGTCAAATGGAAACATCACTTGTACAAATGAAAAAGATTCATTAGTAAAGCTAATGCATAGGCTCCACTCCAGTAAAAGATAAGAGCGATTGAGGCCTTGTCATAATGCAGTGTCGAACCGCTGGCTTGTTATTTATGATGCCTGCCATAATCTTTGGAGATTATTTTCAGCAATGGTAATTAGCACACAATGCATCAGGAACAATTATGGAACAATGTCTTAGCTTGACAGGTATGCCACCCTGCTGCAGGCGAGCTATGATCCATGAGAAATTCAATCAAATCTGCATGCTGCAGGGAGTTTATTAATATTTCTCCTTCCGAGGCAGTTTGAAAGGCAGCTATGCTTGACCGGCCACCCAAAAATACTTAGCAGTGTGATATGAGTGTGCTCCTTGTTAATACACACCTATCTGCACAGAGCCTTCCTGTGCACTTACAGCTGATTAAAATAATTTCTGCGAGTTTGCTATTTACCACGGTGAGGAGAAAATTACTACCTCTCCTGGCTGGCCACGGGGCCTCATGCGGGGTAGGTTGTTGCTAAAGGAGCTCTGTAACGAAGTG
The DNA here is from genome assembly GCF_022539395.1 of Myiozetetes cayanensis. Taxonomy (NCBI): domain Eukaryota; kingdom Metazoa; phylum Chordata; class Aves; order Passeriformes; family Tyrannidae; genus Myiozetetes; species Myiozetetes cayanensis. The sequence goes on along the minus strand of NW_026087378.1, from coordinate 8,574,466 downwards.
GTAAATTCCTGTACTGACACAAATCCTGTAAGTCTGCTGGAGGCAGTGGGACTATGCTGATTTACAGCTCCTCACATCCCAGCTTAGGAATCAAAGTGTCCCCGACGAAGGCAATTTTCCCTTGAATAGCACAAATTCAACAGCGTGGCAGTTTCTTGTTTCAAGCATCCCAACAATCCTGTGTGAAGCCTCTCCTGAGAGTTCTGGGGCATCGACACAGCAGAGAGAAGAAACATGGTTTAGGAGCACTGCACATGGACAGCAGGCCTGGGGCAATGTAAAGTAAATGGTCTGCTTTGGAGCAATGGTGGTTGCTGGGCTCCCCACGCAGGATCAGGGGGGAGCAAGGAAAAAAACAAAATAATTTAAAAAAGTCCAGTGGCCAGGTTGTTGAATGCAGATCCCACCGTAGGATGGAGGGACACAGGACCCCAGGGTAAGGGAATTTACCAGCTCCCCTAGAGCTCCCTCTTAAGTCCCATCAAAAACGTGGCGATGTCTGGGTGGCAGATGAAGGGTGGTGGGCACAGTCAATACCTGCCTAACTTTGTAAGGATAACTTGCTGGAAAGTCCTGCTTAATCAGGACAGGACTCAGCTCTGTATCTGCAGCTTTTCACTGCAGCTTGCAAACTCCCAAGAGCCAGAACCAGCTTTCTGCAGCAGCTGTTAGTCTCTGTAGCTCCAGGTAACTCTGGCTGATCTGCCATGGACCATTTTTTTTCCAGAGGGTTGCAGGGAATTGCTGCCATGTGGCTGCTCAGCCTGGCACTTGCCTGAGCCAGCGCAGAGTTAATCTCAGTATCTGGCACACGTGGTGGTTGCAGCCACCCCTTGTAGTGTAGATGTAGACTCTGTGTCTACAACTGATTTTAGTACCTGTTGAATAATCCCTCTGCTATTTTAGACACAACCTCACAGACACTAATTTTTTCCCAGTAGTGACATGAGGACCTTCCAGCCAACTTCTAAACTTGCCCAGGAGTGCATGGCAGAGCTGTACAGGATGGGGCCAACATGAGTTAGAAGATACACAAATAATGTAGCAGTCTTTGGAAAGACAGTTGTTTTCAACTTTTATTAAAAAATGACACTGCAGAACCACAGAACACTTTGACCAGGCCTTACAGGACTTTTGGCTTCCAGATTTCTGGGTATACAGATTGAGATAACTTCCTGATAAATACTGTTTAACATCTTGTTTAGTTACTAATAGACTGGGTGATGCTTCATCATCCTCATTTAATAAAGATACATCAGTCTGCTTCTTCCTACATGGAGAACTAGAAGTGCTAACTGCACATTTCTGCCCATTCTGCATCATTATTAATGATTTATCATTGTCATCCTTTAATAGGCTTATATCATTATTAGGATTTCTTTTGTTCTTAATAATGCTTAAAGATCATTAAGAAAGACAATTCATGTGCATATGTCAGTGGGTGAAGAGACACCCTTAGAACAAGGGGACAGTTCTGAGTGGATAGCAGGCTGATTGCATTTAACGACACCAACCATATTATAAAATCATCAGTCAGAAAGGAATTGTTGCTTTTTGTTTATTTTAACATTATTTTCCATGGGGACTGCTGCTAGGGGCTGAAAGGCATGTCTAAGTTGTTTTTTTCTAATGCAAACATTGTTTGGTATTTCTGTTGCACACAAGCTCTTTGCTTCCTCTTGTTTGGTATTTAAATGTATGGATGGCTTGTGATTAGGAGCAGGTGGAGGGGGAGAACAGGACAAAGTGATTTTAAGTCACTCCTCTTTTGTGCCACCATCTGTTCCTGGGCTGGAGTGAAACTGAATGCACAAAAAACTGATCGGCACCATAACTTTTCCAAAGAAAATGAGGATGATCAGGAGAATCCCAAGGGACATAGGCCTGATGGGAGAGGTCACACCCTCCTCCTCTATACCCTGACAGATTGCTGTGCTGCTTTTCTGCTTAGAACAGACAAGCCGCCATTTATTAATTATGGGTTGTTCTGCTGCTGAACCTAAAAATCGGGCCCCCCGTGTGCTCGGTGCTGTATTAACACAGGGCTCAGTGGCAGCCACTGGCCCCAAAGACCTTACAGTTTGCATGGAAGAATAAAGAAAACAGATGGATACAACAAACCGACTGCGGGAGCATGAAGTAACCATGAGACAATTATGATCCGTTAAACTATTCAGGTCAGGAAATGCACTGCAATACCATCCTCAATTGAAACACTAGAAGGATGCTAAATGGGCAGAGGGCAGAGTGTAATGATTAGATTTGGGACAATGGATCGAACGTTCTGTTGCAGAGATTGCCACAGGATTTTTAATGACCAGTTCTGATCACGGGTTGCGTTTTACAGACTACCCAAGGAAATTGTATCTCCAGTTGCTTTACACCTTCTTGGTGTGCACCTTGTGAAGACCTGGGGGGCTGCTGTTTAACACTCACGTTAATTTTGATGAGATATTCTGCAATCACAAAGCAACAATCAGCACTAAGGGTTTGCTGCAGCCAGAAGTGAAGTATCTCCTCTCAGCAAACAGCCTGTGGTTGCTCAGTCATCCCTGCCAAAATACCTGCTGCTCCATGTACCTAAGAGCATGGAGAGTTGTCTGGGGACAAACTGAGGATGTTCCAAGGGCATTTGCTCAGTATATCTTGTGAGTCAGCTCAAGGAGAGGGGCCTTTAGAGGGCACTGAATACCTCACTGAGCTTGCAGCTTGCAGTGAAGGTGTTGTGGATGTGGCACCTGGCAGAAGGAAGGCTCATGTTTATTTGCATCCCAAATGTGATTATGCTTATCACCCATAGTGATTATGCTTGACTGGGACAGGGCATAAAAGTCCTCAGAATACAACTAGCTAGCCCAGAAGCTGGAGATAAGTGGGCATTGAGGGGCTGAAGACAGTACCAGCCTATCAAGCTCAGAAGTGCTTCCCACCTCTGTTCACCTCGAGGCAAGCTGAGGTACTTCAACACCTGACTGTTAGTTCCTAAGTGAACTTCTCTGAAGGTGATGCTGACCTGAGATCCTCAGTGATGCCTGATGACACCCAGTGAATAGGGACAGAACAATGATGTCCCTTAGAGACTTTGAATAGTTCATTGCTCAGAGTGAAGTCCCTGCCTGTGGCTGGAGGACCCCATCCAGCCTGGGGTTTGCTGTACTTGTACTCACCTTCTGTGAATGTTTGGGTTGGCTCCAACCTATAATAGCTCTCCAGAGTTTTACATCTTTAAATTGGGTATTCAGGGCTCTTTAGACTCCAGGTTGGTCCACACTGCCAAACCCTGACAAAGACTGTTTAATGCTTTATACAAGTATTTTCTTTTTAATGATTCCGGCCAGAGATGCTGAGTTGAAGAACCAAACTAATTTCATGTGCTTCTCCAACACCCCATTATGACATTTATGACATATTTTTCTGTTTAGAGGGATGATTTTTTCCATATGCCAGTACATCTAAAACTACCTAATGAGATTTCCACAGATGTAGAGCTTAAAACCATCTACGATATTTTTATTTTTCTCTCTAAGTAATGATGCTTTCCAACTGAAACATTTCCCGTATAAAGCACTAGAAACAATTGAATGTGTATCAGATTCATCGACAGAAAAGCTTGTTTATTGGAAGGTAGGTATTGTGTTTGAGTCTCGTTTTTTCTGTTACTTGAATTGAAATGGGTTTTATTTTTTTGGGAATTGTTCTAGATTTAAAGACCAAATTTCAGATCTAGAGTTTGAGGGGGAGAAGGAGTACTTCGAAGCGCCTGTAGTTGTTCTCTGCAGTAACATCAGCGCCTTGTCTACAGTGTCATATTGTGCACTTTGCAAAGGAGGTTTTATTTTCTGTCTTTTACACTGGGAAAACACAGGAACAGGAAGATGAAGTGACCACTGGTTGAATCTCCCTCTTTCCTCCATGGATGGGTGAAACCTCTGTTTGTTTGAGGACTGCTGATGCTTTCCCTGTCTTGTATTTTCATCCTTTAGGGGATGGTGATGATGAGAGGTTTGTACCCCTCTACTCCTTGATCTTCTTTCTTAATCTGCCCATTTAAGAGTTAGGAAACCAGGATAGTAAGTGTTACCCCACCAGATGAGGTACTGTCCAGGGTCATGTAGGGTCCCTGAACAAAATTGGGAAGATGCATGTGATGGTTATTTGATCAGAGCTCAGCAAGGCACGGTGTTTATATTGCTGCTGGATGGCCATTTTCATCCCTTTTGTTCTTCACACTTTTCTTTCATAATGCAGCTGATGAGACCCACAGTTTGTTCAGGATCAGAAAAACCTTTTGACTCCTGGAGAGTCCTTCCCTGGAAGAAAGGATCCTGTGTTATTTGGTGGCTGTGATTACTGTCTTGGGCGTGATACCCAGGATGTGGAGACATGAGAAAGCTGTTTAACAGGGATTTGGGCGGGTGTAAGTCTTGCTATCTGCTGCTTCCCCACATTTCTTCTGCTTTCACACAGAAAAATTATTATATTCTTTCAGTGAAGAATGACCCCTATTACACTTAAAATAAATTGCAGCATTGTCTGGAAATATTTAAGCTGAATCTCTCTCACTCTTGTCAGAGCAGAACACCCACAACCAAGGAAGGGAGGTTGGGCTGTTCCAGCACTGAACTCAGCCTTGCAGATGTCTGTCACCTGTTTCTAAGGAAATGTGCAAGTGTTTGGGAAAGAGCTGGGCTTCGTTGTTATTGTGGGAATCTGAAACCACTCTGAACTTTGCCCTTCTATCCCCTTTCCAATTTTTTTTTTTTTTTTTTTTTTTTACAGAAGAGAAACTGCAAAGCTCATACTTCACTAACTGGTTTGCATTAAGGGCTCTATTCTGCAAAATGCCAAGTGCTCTTAACTCTTGTCCAAGCCAAAGCTGCTCATCACCTTGCCAGAGCTGAGCCATAAGATTCAGATCTGGGCCATAAGCTAAAAAGTCAGTCTCCAGTTTGTGTTAACTGATCTCTTCAGCCAACGCCCCCACTCCTGGCTGGGGAACGGTGTCATTCAGCATCACACGTGGTATTAATACATGAAAAACCAGACTGTACCTGCAGCAGCTTTTCTATTCGTGGGGCCCACACCTCTCACAGAGTGCTGGGCAGGAAAACAACAAGTAGTTTGCCTTCTACCTGCTGATATGGGCTGCTAAACAAAAAGCTGAGCCCTCAGCAAAAGGCAGAAGCTGGATCTGTCCCTGATTTTCTTTCTGAACTGGCCATAGCCAGGTTATTCCCTTTCCACCTTCCATCTGCTGCATGAGGCTCTTCACCACTGAAATCCTGTGCCTTCACCCCACTGGCTTGCCAGGTCACTGTGCTTCTCAGGAAGGTGAAAAAGAGAAAGCCTTAGCAAGTGGAAAGCATGGAATGATGCTTGTCATAAGGATCTTCCCAAACTTATGCCATTGCTATGCAGCAGTCTGTCATCCACCCCAGCACAATCATGTCTTGGATAAGCTTCTTTCCAGGCTCCAGATTGTGTGGGCAGAGCTCAACTGACTCCACTTCTTCATGGCAAACAAATACACTCCAGAGCTGGATGTTGTTTTACAGGAGAGGTGTGCCACATCTGGTACAACCTCACAGACACCAAATTTAATAAATTAAGATCAGGATCAAGACAATCATCCAACTGCTGTATTGGGTGGGACTGCCAGCTGAGATCATTTTGGATCCAGAAGCAGGATCACGTCCCAGCTAACAAAAGAAGTATGGGTTTACTTGGAGTTAAAGCCAGCTTGAATTTCTGTCTACCACTCACTCAGTGAAATGTTTTAGTGTTAGAAACCATCTTGGAGAGGGTGTAAACAGTGTACACCTTTGTATTTCATGTAATAAAATGGTTCCTGGTCAGCTACCCTGTCAGTTAAGAATTATGCACTCACAGCTTTGCATGATTAATCAGATGTCAGGATGTATGTGCTCTCCCAGCATATCATCCCATGGCAGGCAGCAGCGCTTTTAGAAATGCAGAAAGAAAGAAAGAAAAAAAAAGAACAATAATAGGAAAAAGAATTATTTTTATGTGTACTTGTCTTAAGACATATTTTTCCATTCAGTAATTTGAAAAAAATAACCATCTGGAAAAAATCATATTATGGACAAGGCGTGTCATGACATTTACAGCAAATATTTTTGCTGTTAGTATCAAACCCAGTTCTTTGCTCTATCAAGGCCTGAATATTCGTATACACACAAATGTTCAGTAAATAAATGGGCATCTGCAGAAACTCAGCACTGGGCAATCCTGTGCTCCCCACATTCACATATTTGTTTATACCTTTTTTAAACCCATATTTGTTACATCTCAGATGTAAGTGCCTGTAGTTCTTTGCCCTTGGGGTCTCGGGAGAATGATAATAAACAGCACAACTGTGGAAAAAGACCTGATGTAAGTAAAGGTACCAGGAGGTTACAAGGTCATGAGCATAAAAGAGGCAAAGTTTCCAAAGAAATCACCACGATGATTTATAATCATGGGCAACCTCGTTCAGCCAGAAGAAGAAAAGAAATGTGTGATCATGCACCAGGTTTTGAGAGGAAACAGAGAAAGAAACCAAACAACTCCTATCATCTTCCAAATGGGTTGGAGCCTCCTAATGATTCTGCTGGCCCTCTGGCAGCAGTGCTTGGGGTCAGATGACACCTCCCTTCTCTTTGGGACACTCCTGCTGAGTCTTCCTTGACGTTCAGCACTCTGTTTAAGTCAGAAGGTTAATGTATGGTGTTCATGAGGTGTAAGCCTTGCACAGGATCTCTTCACTTAGGTAAGTTGCATGTCCTGCACCCACTTTAGGTTCTCTGTGGCCTGTGCATCCCATGGGCTGTTTTCTCTGCTGAGGCACCTGGAGCACTATCCCAGGATGCTCCAATGTCCAGTATCCCTACAAGAGTTGTCTGCACCCTCTCCAAAGTGGCAACTCTGAGGGTAATGTTTCCATCAGAAGCATGCCTTGAAAAGCTGAGTGGAAGTGAGATGTCAGCATCTGTGTGGAGGTGGCAGAGAGCAGGAAATGAAGGTGTTGGTTTTCAGAATGGGACAGGAGTAAGGTGACACTGACAGGCAGGTGTTCCCAGGGTGTGGCTGTTTGGATGCACAGGTTTCCCTGTGGCTAACCTCTGGCTGTTGAGAGGTTGTGGGCTGTAATGGCCACTACCACTTGTAATGTCCAACTACCATGTCTACTGCAAACTCAGATACATCATAGGATTCAAATATCACTCCAAAAATATTCTAAAATATTAAATAAAACTACAGAAACTGTCAGGTAGTACTGATTTTTATGTATTTATCACATGTAGTATGCAATAATTACAATCTAAAAGGAAAAAGAATGAATTCTCACTTTTTTGCACAGATTTTGAATATTTGCCATGAAACAGGCACTTAGCAAATAATATGATTAATTTTAAACATATTTGTCTTTTAGCATCTTATGAGCACTGTCTCCTCAGGTGCCTCCACGAAGCAAAGAAGTAGCAGGCAAGTTGTTCTGTTTAGCCCAGGCTTAGAAACCCTGAGTGTACCGAAATCTCCTTGAAACGATAACATGGTAATTCTTAATCGCAGCGTGATACTACTCTGACATAAAGGAACAGTGATCCTTTCTCTGGGAGGAGGGTCAGTGGAAATGAATCTTCTTAACAAAAATCAATATCCCAAAATTTGAAATCAGTTGATGCAACTATCTGCAATTCAACTTGCTTATTAACAGACTCGACCAATCAGTTCCATGTGCTCCCCGTTGCTAAGTTGCCTCCATAAACAAATTGATTCATTGATTTTTTCCCCCCCCCAAGGCCTTTTAGTGTATAAGCAGGTCAGGCAGCTATGATTTCATTTTGCTCATCTACTCGGTGCTGGCTTTATAAATCAGTTTGGAATCCCAGTTCTTCATCTCAAAGATCAGCAGTGTCACCTGCAAGCTCAGATGGAGAAGTGGATCTATGAAAGAAACTATAGGTCTCTGGGAAGATGGGGAGAGAGTGGCACTGGTTTTCAATGAAGGAGTGGAAATCAACCACCCTGTCCCTGAATTTGGAGCACAAAATCTGTACTTGCAGCTTCAGGTCTAGGTTGAAATGGAAAAAACCCTAAAAGTATGTTTTAAATTTGGTTCTTTCTTCCAGCTGTTTCTAAGTGGGATCTTGACTGAAAATCTGTTTGAACAGGCTAATATTAACCTGCTTCAATGATTTGAGGCCAGATAGCAGTGAGAACAATGTCTCAGATTTCAGAGATGTCATGTATGGCCCTAAGCCTCCATTTGCTATTAAATTCATGTTTCATCTCACCCCTATAGAAAGGCTGCCTTTGCTTCTGGTCCTAGAAGCCCTATTGGTGGGCCAGCTTTGAAGCTGGGGCCATTTTGATTCAAAATTCACTGCTGCATTTTTGAAACTCACGCTAAACAAAATTAAAAAAAATTTAAAAAGTGAAATAAAAGCCCATGATGAGCAGAAGAGAAAACCTAGCCTTCCTTGGGTCAGCAGTAAGAAAAGAGACACAAGGGGCCAGGTCTGGAGCTGATTTAGCCATAAGAGAAAGAAGAGGTACAGCTGCCTGTTATTGCTGTTGATGCAGACTGGTGCCAGCTGATTGCAGGCAAGTCCTTTTATAACTTCCTTAAACCCAGTTTCTCTTCCTGCTATTCCACCCTACCTGATGGGATGTTTTGAGAGGTAAGAAAAACACCTTGCTGAATTGCTTTGGAGGCTTGTTACCAGTAGCTGAATGCTCAACTCCTTAGCAAAGGCTTGCTGGACTGCTATTTATTTATTTACCTAATTAGTTGTAGATCTACTGAATGAATCACATCACAAACTGTGTATCCAGAGGGTATTTGAGTGTAAAATCAGTAATTTCCAAATGTTAATAGTTTATATACTGACAATTCTGATATTTCTTTCCTTTCTGTCCCTTTACACCCCACTCAGGTAAAGAAGTCAGAGAATGTAACAACATACCCAACTTTCTGGAACAGGTCCCTCTGTACTTCCCTCATTTTTACTTCTCCGTAAAAGTTAAAGTTTTGGAGTTGGCATTTTGGTTTTCTTTTTAATTTTTTTCCCCTCTTCATAATTCTTCAACTGGACACAAACTGCAGAAAGAAAACTGTATTTAAAAAAAAAAAAAGACAGTATAAAAAAACCAGGGGAAGTATCAGTGATTCCATCACACTCAGTGACAAAACCTAGTGAAAAAAACCAAACAAACAAACCAAAAACATTTTAAAAAATGACCCCAAATATTTTAAAGTGAAAAGTTATGGAATGAAAAAATATGGGGTTTTTTAACAGTTTGTGTTTTTCTATTTTTTTTAAATCAGTTCCAGTGCCATCAAGTTAACTCAGGAACATGTGTTAGAGTCAACAGTTTCAAAACTGTAGCCTTTTAAACAGAAACTTTTTTTCAGAAGGAATTTATGGTCTTTAGTAGAGAAAAACTGATGCTTTTTTGGGAGCCAAGTTTTGAACTGGGCTTGTGGTTTAAGGCTAAAATTTTGCAAACTTTGTTTCTGTAGATTTTATTTGCAAAAGCAGCACAAAAGTAGCTGCTCTAATGAGTTATTGGTCTTTCTCCCATTTTGGGTTAGATGCAAAACTAGAACTGGTGGCTAATTCAGACCTTGGAAGTTGTGCCTGAACTTATCCCAGAATTTAAAGCATTAATCTTCCAGATTTTGGCTTTTACCTATGTCCAGTCAAAACTGACTTCATCAGTTTGCTAAGTGAATTGAAGGCAGTTAATTGCTTGTTTGTTTATTTATTCCCAAAGTAATTAAATGTTAATTCTCTCCATGGCTGAGACAATACTTTGAAGCAGAAAAAAAAAAAAGTTTTTTATTACTACCAAGGGTTTTGTTATAGATCCTTCAATACAGTTCTGTGATGTCTTCAAGGTGAATCAAGGTAATAAGGCCTCTCCTCCATAGATTTCAGGTCTCACCAAACATTAGTTGAATACCTGTGCTGGTTTTGATTGGGGTAAAGTTAATATTCTTCATAGGATCTGGTATGGGGCTGTGATTTGTATTTGTGCTGGAAACAGTGTTGATTCAGAGCTGCTTTCATGAGTGCTGAGCAGGGCTTAAACAGAGGAAGGATTTGGGGGGGCACAGAGCTGGGACAGCTGATTCCAACTAACCCCAGGGGAGCCTCGGACCATTTGGTGTCAAGCTTAGCATAGAAAGCTGAAGGAAGCAGGAAAGAGGAGAGATTTGGAGTGATGTTGTTTGTCTTTCCAAGTTCCTGTTACATGTGATGGATCCTGGCTTACCTGGAGATGGCTGAACACCTGCCAGTCCATGGGAAGAGGGCAATGGATTCCTTGTTTTTCTTTGCTTGTGTGCTTGGCTTTTGCTTTGCCTATGAAACAATTCTTTTCTCAGCCCGTGAGTTTTCTCACCTTCGCTCTTCTGACTTTCTCCCCCATCCCACTGGGGCACAGTGACTGAGTTACTGCACATTGCTTTGTTGCTATCTGGGTTTAAACCATGACAATACCTCACCTAAGAAACAAAATAGGATAAAGCTCTCGTGCTAGAGTGGGTAATATTAGTATTAGTGTTACATCAGCTTTAAATGTAGGGAAATTAAGGCATAAGGTTGCCAAGGGACACCTGTAAGCATTGGTCCCTGCACCCTGACAGCCAGCAGGGTAAGAAGGGTGTGCAGCATTTCCAGGTCTGGTGCCACTGCTTCTCTAGCCTTCAGACAGGACCATGCTGGGACCTCAGAGCTGGTCTGGATCCCACCAGCTGGGACAGCCCTGGGTGTGCCTCATTTCATAGAACAAATAGGACCCCAAAGCAGAATGCAGTGAAGAGTAACAGGCCCATGTATATTTAGGAGTAGGAAAAGATCTTCCTATTTCCATCCATGGCCTTCCCTGGTGCTTGCTAATTTTTCGCTTTGTTTCCCTCCTCTTGCCACTTGACCCTTATATACATTTCTTCACTGTGCTAAAAATTTCTTTTATATATCAAAGAAAAGAGCCTTAAAAGATCTTTTCAAATGCCAGAACCTCAGCAACAGTGGAGAAATGCACTGTGACATTCAAGTTTAGGCATGTTTTTCCTTTGACTGCCTCTTTTAATCTCTGGAGAAAAGAGGGACCTTTTAATATGGGTCTTGTTGAGTGTTCATTTTCTTTTCAGAGGTAGGGCACTAACTCTGCCATCCCCAAGAGTGTACGACCTCTATCCTTCAAAAAAATATGACAGACAAAAACACCCATCATCATTAATCTTAAATTTTATCTCTGATTAGCGCATCAACAAAACAACCTTTTCTTATGCCACCGTTTGATATGCTGGACATATGTCAGGAAGACATGGGCCATCCATATCTTATCTTGCATTAAGAAAAGTTATCCAGAAATGTACCTTCATTACTGCGACAGCCATGTCAAAAAGAATCGATTTATTGTCAACGCATCCAACCTAACAATGTTAATGGACTCTTCAGGCATCTTCTCCTTCTCATTTGTTTCCTACATGCCTATCAAAGAGACAAAGCCAGATAGTTACCAAGCTCTGGGGAGTGGTGTGTGTATGTATTAAGAGAGTCCATGACCACTCCTTGTGCTGCCTATAATGAAGTGAGATGGAGGTGCAGGAGGAGGAATTGTGAAGAGATTTCTCCAGCACTAGGAGAGGCCTAGAGTAGAAGAACTTCAGCTTTCTCTGCTGCTGTATTTTCTCAAACTTTAACAGTTCTTTTGGGGATTAGTTAACAATGAGATTGGTTACTCCATTAGTTAGCAATATCTGGAAATGATTTACCTGCATTTCACCTCTGCATATTTACTTGTGGCTCTGATGCAGCCAAAGGCTTGAGCTGGTGGTGCTCAGCACTGCTGTGAAGGATAGATGTCCTCTGGAGCTGTCAGAAGGTGAATGTTTGATATTGGGCAGCAGTGTTTTCTCTCTTGTGTCTTTGCCAAGTCAGTCACTGGGAAACCTATTCTGAGAAAGACTCTGCATTCCTGTTATGAATGAACTTGCCTTTTGCCAAAGTATGACTGGCTGTCTGGTGCTAATCAGTGGTAACAGGATGACCTTTGTGAGCGAATAGAGCAAAAGGCAATTTGTCTTATAGAACTTGTACAACTGTTTTGTTTAATGAAACAACATGATTATAATCTTCCCACAAAGGCACATAAACAATTAGAGTAAATCTCCCTCACATGTTGCTAGGTGTTTACATAACTCATCCTTCTCTCTTATCAAATGATGTGTGCAATGCACTCCTGACTCTGGTAGAACTTGGATCGTGTAAGCTTAATCAAACCTGATAAACAAATGTGTTTCCTATAAGGCTGGAACAGCATGAGCACAAGTCAGAGCACATTTATTTATGCACCCAGGTTCTGTTTTAAAACAGATTCCCAGTCACCAGTGTGTAGTATTTAAACAACCAGAGGGAATGCAGAAATGGATGCTGTTGCCCAGGGCATCGGTACTACTCGGTTGGTCCTGCTATATTCTCCACTTACTCCAAACTGCCAACTTTGGGTTTGAGTTTATTATTTGAAAGATGATTAAGAGGGAGAGGTTGCTGGTATTTCTATTTTTTATTTCGAATTAAAGTTATCAGAGAATTATTCATTGACAAACACTTACTAAGCACAGATCAAAGAACAGATGTGAAGATTTCTGTTGCCTACTTTGTCACTGTCCTGCTTGTCTGGTCTTTATTCATTCAAATGTCATTTCACAGGGACTGAACCAAATGATGAAATTGCTCATAGAATCCTAAGGCTTGAGTCTTAGAAGTTTTATTTTTCTCTTTTTTTTTTTTCCTCTTCCCACTTTATGTGGGAAAACTACAGAACCTACTTTCAGTGCACAGGAAAAAGTGTGTTAATGTGCCAACATCAAGTGAATTCCACGAGTCTTCTACTCATTAAATTCCCAGTTCCTCTGCATGTAATTTATGTCAGTTCAGTTATGCTCCTCCAGGGTGTGCTACTAAAAGAAAAAAGAAACAGGTATTTAGCCAAAAAGAGGTGTTTTGGGTTCCAGAAATCAACTTGCACCTACTGACAAAGGAAAAAAAAGACATGTTTTGCCAAAAAACAAATAACCAGACCTATTTTTTTAGTAAGAGGTATAACATTTACAGTTGGAAGGTATAACATTTACATTGTTCTTTAGTGATTTGCTTTTCCTAACACATATGCAAAACAAACAAAATCCCCCTATTTCTCTCTGTGATCGACCTTGTACATACATGACCCTGCTCCTAATACCTGATGGCGACTTCGTGCCTGTAGAGGACTGTTTGGTGATGAATCCGACCCAGACCTTGGGCCTGAATACAGCACTGCAGCTGGGAGTGATTAACTCTGCGCCCAGGTTTTGACTTGGGCTCCTGGATAGTGAGGCTGACTATTGGATAGTGTGAGACAGACTGAGTCCAGAACTCTTAGCCAAATACAGTAATGTTACAAACAAAGGGCTAAATTACTTCTGTTCATGGAAAAGTACTTTCACTGTGATCAAAACCCCTCCTCCTCCCCTGGTTCTGGCCCCCTCCCTGAAACCAGCCTTGAAGCCTTAGATTTGGAGGTTGGGGAGAGCCTGTGAGGCTGGTTTGCTGGGAGGGATCAGATTGCACAGTGCCCTTTGTTAGACTCTCTAAGTTAATTATGCTAATTGGAGCCCTGAGATTCCTCAAACCTGCCCTGTTAAATATGTTTGCTTCCTCTTTGGCAGAGCTGGGACCCTGCACTGTACAAGACCCTCTGTGGCCATAGGGGTACAGAAGCAGATGAAGGGTTAGGGAGAGGGACCAGCTGCTGATCCATGTTGTGACAGGGGATGAGGAGAAGATGTGCCATGAGAGTACCTGAACCTGATTTCTGATGTCCTGGCTGAATGCATGTTTCTTCCCTCCATAAATTCCAGCAGGCTCTAAAGCCTCCTGCATACAAGGAAGTGAAAGACAGAGAAAATCTGAAGACAGGCTCTGAGTGGGTGGGAGACTTGATTAATTGCAATGTCAGAGAAAAAGAGAAGGACATATTTTAAAGTAGCAGCAAGACCTTTCTGCTGAAATAAAGTAATTCTTAAATCTGCTCTGCTACATGTGCATTTATCTTGAGTCCTTCCTAGAAAGCCAATGGAGGTGATGAGGGCTGGCAGGGGGAAAGTGAGAATAGGATCTGCCCTCTAAGTATCGAGAGAAACAGGGTGAAGGAAAGGAATGATCTCCCTTTCTCAGGGACATTTAATTGACTGGCATCTGGATAAACCCCTCCTGCTGGAGCAAATGTCCCTACTCCATCCTCTGTGGACTTTGCTGTTTATGTTTTAGGTGCACATTCCTCTCATACTGCTGGTGCAAATAACACTTCAAATCTGTAAGTTAGGGAATTCCTGATCTTTGTATTTATTGTCTTATTATTTGGAAGAATCATGTAAAATAATAACACAGAGTGCTAATTGTTTAAAATTGTCTTCTCAACGACTTTCTTCTAGAGGAACTCTTAGAGCGTAAGGGAAATTATATGGAAAAGAATTCAGCTCAGGTCAGAGTGCCCCTCCTTTCCCATATATTTGTTCAATAAACAGCTATTTAAAGGATGAGAGAGAAGAAATCCTTTCTTACTTTTACTAGTTGTGTCCACAAAAGTCCCATCTCAAATCTCTCATGGGAGGAACTAAGGAGTAGCTCTTTGTAATATTTAGTGATTTGTAGAGCTGGAGACAGTGAAAGCATTTATTGTTAATGGGTAGCATCATTTGCAACAATTGCCTGTACTTTGAGAAGTTATATGGGTAAAGCTCACTTACCACCAAGTCCCATTCCAATGGAAGCAGTGGTACAGAATATTAAAGAGAAAAAATACACTCTGGGAGGGAGAAATGTGTTTAATTTCTAAAAACCTTACCCAAACATGTACAGCTTTAAGGGGTTAGAGTCCATATGAAATGCCATTTACCTTGCTAAGGTGCCCTGTTTTTGATTTAATTTTCTTCTGATGCTTTCAAAATCAAACTAGAGATAAACAAGCATGGTTTGGAGATCATTGGTGTTGATGGGAATTGCTTAATTCACTTCAGTAGACTTTGGTGTTAAATGAAGAGATCTCCTGAACTGCAATGAAATCTATAGCCCACTGAGGCCAGTGGAAACACAGACACTAATTTTAATGATTTTTGAACCAGACCCTGAACACAAGATGCAGCCAGACTACATGGGTTGGTGGAGTTAAATATATATGCTCAGTCTTGGGGATCAAACCTTAAAAACATAGTAAAAATGAAAACGTGTATTTAATGAGAGTCCAATCATCGTCAGACAAATAACCCCTTAGACCTCAGCTGAACTAATCCCAAATTGATATAGACTCAGTTTGGCCAAATATCTGCACAGCAATTGCTTCTTCAATAACTATTTATTAAAATACAACCCCTGGACTAACTTTCCAGTTATTAAGATACAGACTCAGGATGGGCTTCCCCCTATTCATGCTGATGATATGGTATGTTCTGTACATTCTGAAGGAGGTGCACAAAAGTGCTCTCCTTTAGCTGTTAATCAGCTTACCAGTTCTTGCACGGAAAATGCTATATTCTGGACTATGATCCTGGCAAATAACCAAAGAGGAAGTGGATTTTCAAATGCTTATTTTATTAATCTTTAAATATCGCCTCGCCAGGGCTCCAGGTGCTGAGTGGTTTATAACACTCTAAATTGTAATCATGGATAATTTTTAATCCTGTGCATACATTCCCCTACTGCAGCTGAATGGGGATCTCACAGACTGTAAAATGAAGAGCTGCCTACAAGATCTGCTCCTCATCTCTGGCACAGCAGCACAAAGGAAATTTCCTGCTAACCCATCAAGTCCTTGAATGATTTGTAAAATACCATAAGAGTCTGAGAGCATTCAAAAGGAGGTGAAAGATAGAGAATTGCACGTTCCTGCCCCCGGCACATCAGCCAAGTGGGACCTAATCCAACCACCCCCTGTAGTTAAATGAAGAACTTGACTAATTTTTGGATCAAACCCAGGTAGTGCACTGCCTCACATTAACAGCAGTTCCACTTATCTTTGAGTTGGATTTTCCTGACTTTGTTTCTGTACAGATAGTTATTTGCTCGAGGGCTGAAGGATTTGCAGACCAACGATATTTGAGTTTTTCACTGCTATCTTCACGTTTCAGGCACATTTTTACAAGGAACTTAGGGGTGCTGCATTATGACATTAAGTTTATTCAGTTGGCACAAGAGATATTTATGGAAGGTTTCTGCTCACCCTCTTTTCAACATTTATTAACTCAGGGGTACAAGGTGCAGACCTGATTCACCTATTGACTGTGGCTTCCTTCCAGCAGAGGGAAGTGGTATAAGTGATGATTTTTTAAAATTATGGAAAGGACTGGCTGTAGGTCTATCTCACTGAGAAATAAGTATTGGTGGCAGAGGAATGGGGCTGGCAGTTGGCAGGGTTTGGGGAAACGGGGAAGAATATCATTGCAAATTGAATTATAAGAGGATCTGTGTGATAAAAGGAAGCCTCCTAATGGAGGTTAGTGCTTGTTCCCTGTGAAAAGCCATCAAGGTTTGGATGGCTGGCATTTCTAATTCTGTTAAGTGTCAAAATCGATCCTTGATGGGTCTGTGGGAGCCAGGCAGTGGACACGCCTGTGCTGACATACCAATCTGGTACAAGAAAGGGACGAGGAAGGGACTTCCCAGAATAAGAGTGAGATGCCTCCTGAAATTTGATTTGCTTAAGGTTCTAAAAGCATTTTAAAAATAATTAAATAACAGGACCATTTCTACCCTCCTTCTAAAATAAACCTTGAGCTTCGTTTGCAGTTTTCCACTTGTAAGCGACACATGTAAGCAAAGGGACTGTTGTTGCAACCCTGGAATGCTCCCAAGCAAATGATGCTTCTTTATTGAAAGCAAATGAAGAAAAAAGGGAATCTGTCAAGGGGAGAGAACAGTTTAATTGGATTAAAACCTATGAGCATATACAGTAGGGGAGGAGAGCGCTCCTCTATTCCCGATTCCTGTGGAGAAGGCAAGGAGATTATTGGGGGGTGAAGTGAGATCTTTGCAACACAGCACAAGCAGCCATCCAAAGGCTGGAGTTAGCCAGTGTCAGAGTCCCAGAGGAATTGCTGGTTTCTTTGGGGTGGCTGGGGAGTTCTGAAAAGGGTGGCTGGCAGTGCTCATTAGAGGGAGTGCAGGTTCCTCTGGCACTGAATGCAAATTAAGGAGCAATGTTTGTGTTTGTGGTTCATAAGCAGTCAAATGGTTTGTCCAAAATACATTTCGTTTTTTCTCTAAAGGGGCAGCCTGTAGATTCAAGCCTCAGATTTTTTATGCATTTTAAATGACTCGCTCCAGCCTCGGTCTTTCATCCCCACACTGTTGTTGAAAAGAACCCTGAGTTTTGGATTCTTTTTCATGGGCTCTTGAGGAAGCAGGGACTTTGCAAGGGAAGGCACTGTTATGTTGTACAGCCAAGCTGGGAGGATGATGTATAAAGTCACTTGGTGCAATGTGCTAGGGAGAAAACTTGGCCAGAAAGGATCTGTGGAAACTCAGTCTTATTGCAAAGCAACAGCTAATGATGGTCCAGGACCAACTCAAAATATTCCTGAGCTCTCAGGCTGATATCTCAGTTCTAGACACAATTTCTGCAGGGCTCAGCATTTTACAATTTCTTCTCAGCACTGAGCCCAGAGCAATGGAAATTTGGGTCCAAAGCCATTTCTGGAGTAACTCTTGGGACACAAGGTGGAGCACACCAGTGATACACTTCTGAAGCTTGAGTCTTAATGTAAGCTGAAATTTTGACCCCTGGGATATGGTGTTGAGTCGGTCCTGAAATGCTGCTGCCTCTCACCTCCCCACTGCCACCAGAAGGGATGGAAAGTTAAACTGGGATGGGTAATTGCAGAATTGACGAAGTTTTGCAGATTGGGCTGGGGGAAGGGGCTTTGATTTGAATACGAAGAAGCATTTGGAGCCAAACCAGCAGCAGATTGTGGTACCTTCTTAATTCTGTGAGCCACACATGAATGACCTTTTTGTCTGCCTCCGCCTGCCTGCAGTGGGGGGCTCCCCCCCTGCCCTTCCCCACCACACACACTCATTGATAATATACATGTGCTAAATAGGATTAACTCTCCCTCATCTGCATGAGTTGTTTCTCTCCCTTGGCCACTCCGCCCGGCTTCTCCCTCTCCCCTCCCGCACCCTCCAGCCCTCCAGCTCCTTCTGGAGCTCCATGTGGGCCTTGTGTGGAGTTTAGCTCCCTCATTGTAGGGCAGCTGGTAATGGGAGCGGGGCTGAAAAGCCGGCTGTCAGGCTCAGTGCTCGGGAAGAATAGGCGGGCGTCTGCTCCGCAGCTTTCCCTTTGATAGAGGAGGATAATCCCTGCTATGAGAAGGCTGAGTCAAATGGAAAGGGAGAGTGAGCCCAGCGCCCTCCCACAGCCCCGGAGCAGCACGAATTGCAAATCCCGGGATTTGAGTGGAGACAGCTCATCCCGCTAAGCACCTTGTGATGAATCCATTTCATCCTGGAGATGGAGGGAGGCAACGAAGCCGCTCTCCAGAGGAGAGGAGCCCCTTTTGTAGCCTGAGCAGAGAGCTGGGAATAGCTCCTTTCCTCCCAGGAGCTGGGACAAGGTGTAGGGGAAGGTCAGGACTGTGCCCCCTCCATCCGTGCTCTCATCTGGGGGCGTTCCCGGCTGCCACGTGCAGTGAGACAATGAGGGGAGATTGGGAAATGAACAGCCAGGATCAGACCTCCCAGGTTTCCTCTCCAGCAGCAGCCATCCCATACTTCGAACTGGGAAACCAGTGAGGGGACATGTCTCGGGCTGGGGATCCGGGATGTGGGGCAGCAGTGGGAGGAGTGAGTCCTGAGGAAGAGGAGCTGGTGTCCAAGGGGCTTGTGCAGCTGGTTTAGGAAGAGGGTGCAGGACAGCCCCAGTGGGAGAAATATTGCTTTAGGGGTTGGAGGTGGCTGTGTGAATGTATCTCAGTGTGCAAGATGTAATGCTTTATTTACTGGTATCCCATCAGTTAGGGACCCACCTTAGGAGTCAAAACTCCTGGTTCAAAGTCCCCTCTCCAGCTCAAGCAGTCTGGAAACTTGGATTCCTGTAGTTCAAGTGGATGCCTCACCCTCAGTCAGGCATTATTGGAGTGTCTCTAACTATTTCTCACTTTCTGCAAAATAGTTTTGAAAGTCTTAATTTTGAGATGTTTATCTGTCAAGAAATGGTGACTTAAAATTCACTCAGAAGACTTCTCCTTTTTTTCCATGTAAGTTTTATGGGGCCGGCATTCCCTTCTTGTACGCAGAGGTTTAAAACAATGTTCAGGCAGGATGTTCAATAATTTTATTCACTGATGTTTACAAAAATTCATGTTTTAGGAGTTGGGGCCAAGTATTACCATGCTGCTCGGTAACACCCATGGCCCACTGAGAGAAAAAGATGAGGCAGAGCCAGGACAAGAAACTAGAAATATAAACCAGTGAGAAGGGGCAGGGTTTTTTAGCTGAACTTTGCATTTCTTTTGTATATTATGGCAAATCGATTCTTGATTGATCCAAGAGTGGTTTGGCCACTCTTGGTGCATCCAGTCCTTCAGATGTGTTGAGTTTAGCTCTGAATTTAACACCTTGTTCCTTCACATTTTCCAATGCTGAATATTTACCTGTACTCACTAAACTTTTCTGAAGCAAAAACTTTGGTTTAATGTTTCCACCAAACAGGTTTCCTGTAAACTTCCTCTCCTTCCAACCAGTCTGGGAGGGCACTGCTCTCCCAGCTGCTCTCCCAGCATTTCAGGGCCTGCTCTCTCATATGGGATCCAAAAGTGGAGCAGCATAATAAGCGAATGGGTGGCACTAACCAAGCATTTGAGAACCTGGAAGGAACTTTTGTTTCCAATTCAGCTTTCAAAAGAGGCAAAAGGCCAAGGGCTTTCACATTATTTATTCCAACCCATTTTCCCATCCTTGAGGCTCAAACAAAAGTGGCCCACGCCGAGTCTTGCAGATGGATTAGCAATCAAGCATACAGCTGCACATACCTGGCACTCAGGCGTTCGTGCTAGCCAGCCTCCGAAGAGCAGATCTCATTTTTACTTTTTGGGTGCTGGAATGTGGAGTGGGTGGAAGGGCCAGGATGTGAGCAGCCTCCACAGATGTTTCACAAGAAGGAAGTGAATCTATAGTTTAGGCAATCTGATTTACTTGAATCTCCAGATTGTTTTCTTGAAGGGTTTTAGAGTTTTACAGGAATTTCTGATGGAGATTTGGGATGCAGCTTATTTTTTCAGAGTTGATTTTCCTGTGTCCCTTTATATAGTCTTCCTCTCCTCTTCTTGGGACTATCCTGATCATCTGGAAGTGAGGAGCTGACCTTTC
Source organism: Myiozetetes cayanensis (assembly GCF_022539395.1). NCBI lineage: Eukaryota > Metazoa > Chordata > Aves > Passeriformes > Tyrannidae > Myiozetetes > Myiozetetes cayanensis. Next base: position 8,554,049 of record NW_026087378.1, on the reverse strand, counting down.
TTCATAAACAATGAGAAATATGACAGCTTACCTCCAATGTAAAAGCCTTCATCATGTCACTAATAGCTTTATCTTTACCATCTTATATATACCTCAGAAGCTTTTCCCTAATTACTTTCAAAATGTTGATCATTTTTCATAAGGATTGGTTCACTGGATACCAGCTAACTGTGACAACCCAGTGTGTCATCTTGCTCTATTAATCCAAGGGAATGGTCTGCTGGACAACAAACTCCCCACCAAAGCAACAGAGAGCTCAAAATACTGACATCAAGTCAGGTAAAATTCAGAGTCTTTTTAAAATTACGAGCTTAACCCAGTTGAAAGGCTTGCATTTGAAACCTGGCCGATGGTGGGCTTGGAACTACACATGCCCCATACGGCTCCACCTAGACAAGGAGCACAACAGATTTCAGTTGAAATTTGGGCTTTTTTTCAAATCCAGAAATTCAGGGAACAAGCTGGAAACAAAAGGCAAGGGGTTGGATTTGCTCAGAGGAACACAGTGTTGAGAGGGGCAACGGGGTTTAATGGCAAGGGCTTTTCTGCCGTCTTTAGAAATGCCCAGCCCAGCAGAAATGCTTTGCCTCCATCTGTGCTGAGCAAAAGACCCTCCTCCACAGGAAACACAAGGGTTGTATCAAGGTGTGTACCAGGTGCCCTCTGTGCGACCAAATCCCTTTGTCCACGTGCTTTGAGCAGAGGTCAGCAAAGCGTTGCGGGGAAGATGCTGCACCCCCTGTGTGCACACACCGGGTCATAAAAATCTGTGAAACTCTGTCCATAGAAAACTAACGGGCAGGCCTCCCTGTAATGCAAAGCAGCCTGTGGTCTGTTTGCACTTGGAAAGCTTGGAAATAGGAATGAGGTCTGCGTTGGCGCAGGGAAAATCTTGAATCCTCACAGCCAGCAGTGCTGGCAGCCGGAGATGATCATTGTCAATAATACGCAGGAAGATTGTGCTCCATTGTTGCGGTTCATTATTAAATTACATAATTTTCATTTTTTCCATCCTTAGGCTTTACCACTTAAAATGGTTTGTCCTATGCAATCAAATGTGATCCTTGAGCCTCAGCTGAAAAACCCAATAACAATGAGCATTCTCTGGAATGGAAAAATAGATAGAAAATAAAGGGACTGTATAGTAATTCACTTAAATATGTGTGTAGAATCTAACCAAGAGCCTGATACAACAATACAGAGTGATCTGCATCCAGACCACCACTTTGAAGGCACAGATATAATATCCTGGTGCTAGGTCAGCCTAATCTCCTGACCCCACAGAGAAATACTTCTGGCATGTAGGCAGGTATCAGGTGGAATAAATTTTTCAGGGGAAAAAAAACTCTCAAGGTCTCTGATGAGAAATTTCATCATAATTTAAGCTCCTCAGTATAGCGTTTGCAATGGCCTTTGGGTTTTGACATAGTGGTCCCTCATGTGGGGAGAGGTAACTTAGAGTTAAGTTCATGCAATTGCTTATGATGATGTCAGTGGAATGGAAGATGCTTAGATGAGGTCCCACTCAAAGATTAAATACACGTGCCCACAGTCTGTGTAGGAAGAGCATAGATCAGACATTCTACAACAGCAATTGGCTGCTTGTGTCCACCTGGAAGAACTACCTTTGGGTTTCTTGGGTTCTTGTCCCTGTGCTGAGGCCTGAGCTGCCTTTTCTTGGTACTTTCAGTTATCAGAGCCTGGTCTGTGCTGGCCATCAGGAATTGCATGGATTGCTTTTTTCTGGGCCAAATCAGAACTGGTGAATACTAACAGTGTTGTGTTAAAAACCAAACTGAAACAAAGAGATCTTTTTTTGAGGTGCCCTGGATCAATCTCCTTTTGTCAGGGAGGGACAACAGGAAGGCTCCCAAAAGCCACCTCAGGGATTTTATGACTTTAGGGGGGGTTGTTTTTCCTCTTCTTAGCAGGGAAACTGTACTGAACCCAAATACCCAAATTGGAGAGAGGAAGCAACGGTGAGAGCCCACACACACTGAGAGGAGGAAGCAGGGACAGGATTTCGGCAGACGAGCTGCCGTGTCAGAAGGATCTACTTAAGAACCAGTGATTCACACTGGAAAAGTTGTTCCACTTTTTCTGTCTTTCTTCCCCTTCCTGCCTCTTTGTTTGGTTGTCTTGCATTGCTCCTGGGACATTCAGAGTGACAATAAGGCAATTGTTCCTTCAGGAACTGGCCTCAATGAAACAGTGCAGAAAAAGTGACACGGCAAGAAAATATGACAAATATTCTGTACTTCTGTGCGGAACACTGCCACTTCCTAGGACATGTTCCTGAGAAGAAAAATACCCATCAAGATATTTATTTTAAATAGGGAGTTTCCAATTGTGTTTCTCCTCCTCCTGAAAATCTAAAGCTCAGATCTCTCTTTTGCCTGCCCTGTAAGAAGCAAACGCACCCAATATCAATTATGTTTTTAATCTCTTAAGACCCAGTCTCCAAATGCATTTGTGTCTGTGTATACACATGAACTGTTTTCCCTTTGTCTTCCTATCCAAAATGCAAAAGCATCTCAGATGTTGTGATTCCTCCAGGTTTTTCCCCTGTGGGAGGATGGAAACATGTAACATTATCTTCTAACTGACTACTACCTGTCTCTGAAATTAGCATTTCAGTGACTGAAAGGTAGTTAGTTTCCACACACTGAAAAAAAAAAGGAAAAAAAGAAATGGAGGGTTAGTACAAGGCTGACACTAATAGTAATAGGAGATAAGGGAGAGGGTAGGGGACATGCTAGATTACTAAATGAAAACTGTGATTTTACCAGGTGTGCTAACACAACAATGAAAGGGGCTTTTACAGAATAAATTAACTCTTTGTGTTCCTGTAATTAGCTACCTAAAGAAGGAAAAGCCTCACAGAACATGTTAACACTGAGTTAAAGGAAAGCTCTTTACTATCCTAAATCTGGGTTTTTTAAAGTATTTTGTTTTTTATTTCTGGGATATTCTCCAGATGAGCAAGGGCAGAGTAGGTGCTATTGGATGCAAAACTGAAGAACAACACAGACACTCCCATCTCATATTAATTAATGGAGGCTGTTGTTTATTGCTGTCATGCCAACAAATCACTCCTTTTCCAAAAATTAGTCATGTCTCCTGTGAGGGGCTGCAGCCCAGGTGGCTTGGCTTCAACTCTTCTGAGAGGGATAGCAAGGGCTGGAACTGCATTTTGGCAGCTGGCTTTGCTAGGCTCGGCTCAGAGAGGCAAGATTTGGAGGGGCACTAAGGAAAAAAGTCTAAAGAAAACTTTTGTCCTTTCGTTTTCTCCTTCTATCCCAAAAGACTTCATATTTTTCCTGTGGTTGAAGGTGTTCCTGTCCCAAATTAGTAACATAAGGCTTCCAGACTTCTTTAGCTGTTGGGAAGTTAAGTTTCTTGCCACCAGGTAGTGGAGAGGGGATGTGGTGGAAATCTTGGTCTTGGCTTTTTCTTCCCAGCTGACCTCTGCCCAGGGCCCACAGCTGGGGTAAAAGATTTGCTCTGTGCTGCTCTTGTGAGCAGAAACCCTCAGGGAGCTGTCAGCTGCCCATGGTGATCAGAGGGACATCTCCAGTTTGTGCTGGTGTCCCTCGAGAAGCTTCTCAGACTGGCACTGTGGGGCACCAGTGGTGTCACATCAGACATGAAGTAGTTATTGAGTGTGAACATCCAAGTAATGCATCAAGAATGGATTTAAATAACCATACACTGGAATAAGGGCAGATGCAGAGGTGGGAAGTTCTTTGATTTGTTTCCAGCTTTTTATTTGAAAAAGCCTGCAAAACTTCTAAAAAAACCCTGAAGCCAAATCCACTGGAGGAAGAGAGTTGAGGGGGGAGAGACCATATTTTTGAAATCCCATGAAAGATATTGATGGTGTTGAGGGAGGGGGAAAAACCCAAACTCCATTCTCCAAAACTATCATTAATGAGGTGCTTTTAAGATCAGGCCTTGCACAATCCCCTTGGCTCCAGCAGATTTCAGACACTCCAAAAGATAAAATTTCTGTGTAGGGATAGATGAACAGAAGAATGTTTCTACTCTTGGATGTTCCAGTTCCATCTGGGTTCAGATATGGGTAGCCATTCTGGGCAGTGGTGGCTCCCACCACACACTGCAGGTGTCAGGTTCAGTCAGACTGAGCTTGTTCTGCAGGGTACAGAGTACAAGCTTGTATGTATTATAGGAAATTAATTAGAACAATAATAAACTGTCCTGAAAGTTGAAATATTTGGAAACTTGGTCTGTGTGAAAATTTGTTAGTTAGACTTACTGCTTTGCTCAGCAAACTCCTGCCCAGCTGAGGCTGATCCATGGTTTTTTGGAGTTTCCCTGGCCCAGGAGGTGGGCTGGGGATGGAGGACACAGGCAATGCAGTGTGTGTTGGAAAAAAAGTAATAGAAAAAAATGTCTAGGAAATAGAGACATGGGAGATGGAGCAGGGGGAAATCTCTCAATTTTTTTTTAGGATTATAATAGTTTCTATTGGGTGATGGGGAAAAATGAGTGCAGCAAATCCCCCTTTGGGGTGGGGTCCTTTCAGTTGGTTCAGCACCCTGTGATCACAGCTTATTGTGAAGTCTGAAATAGATGCTGGCCCCTATTCTGGCATCTACCATGAGGCAGGATAACAGCCTGAGGTTATCCAGTGAGGGACTGCACATTTTATCCCTGCTGGGACAGTGGTTTCCCAGATGGCCAACAGGGACATTGCTTCAGACTGTCTGAGCTCCAGCTGCGGAGGGAGCTGGTGTCTGGTAGTGCCAGAGGGTGGTTGATCCAAATTCCTTGGTATTCCCTTGGCCTTGGATGCTGCATGGTAGCTGTCAAGCTCTGTAGGCGCCCTCATCTGTGCTCTGAATCCGGAGTGTTAAACTCATGGCTATTATTTTTTTTATTATTATTATTTCAAGGAGGTCCTGCAACCTCCCCACCTTTGCTGGGGGATTCCCACCCTCGGTCAGAGCGGCTGCTCTTTTTGGGGAATAGGTTCCCAGGAGGGAAAGGTAGAAACAATATTTATGTGTTTGAGGTTTTTTCCTAGCTGATTTTTAAACTTGATTTCTGGAGCATTCACAAGGCAAAGTTAACAGTCTTTGCTGATGACTTTGCCTATTTTAAATCAGGGGGCTCTGCTGGCTGGGGGTGTTTGGCCTCGGTTGGCAACTGGAGGCTCAGGAGGGGGCCTGAGAAGTTCACTGTATCCTGCACAAGGCACACCTTGGTACCAGAGGTGGGATAGCCCGAGGGAGAGGGCAGAGCCCCTGGGGGTGGTTCAAGGGCTTTCCTGCACTTTTTTTTTCAGTGTCCCCTGAGCTGGGAAATGTTGGCTGCTGAGCACTTAGCATAGGTTGTAGTATCCACTGTGCTGGGCTCCTGACAGCTAGTTTAAAGCCATGGGAGCACGGTGAGGGCATTGAGCTCTGGTCAGGATAAACAGTCCTTTCCTTGCAGATTCCTTCACCTCAGCAGGACCACGAATCAGGCGCCTGATTTTAGGCACCGTTTTGAAAATGGCTGAGTCAGCTGCAAGATTTGCAGCTTCCCCAGGAGTCCCAGACCCAATATGAAACTGAAACTCTGGACTATGGTTTTTAGCCTTTCTTGCCACAATTAAAAATGTTGTGTTCAATATTAAAAGCACACTCATTTTAAATCCAGAAGCCTGGCTTTCTGTTCTCAAATAACCCATTTGTAAGGGGTTCTTCATCCAAGCAGGGAAAAGAAATACTTGGTCCTGGAAGGCAGCTCCATAAAGAAACACAAAGAGCATCTTTCTGAATAGCACACAAGTGTGAAAGGAAACATGCAACTGCTGGAGAAATAGAATCATTTGTACTCAGTGAAGGGAAAAGGAAGAAAAAAAAAGGAAAAAGCTTTTCAAAGGGAGATCTGTGACTGAAGCTCTCCAGAACTGTTTAACCTGTTGGGGATATTTAGCAGATGAATTCTGACCCACGTTCTCCACTTTGCCGTACCCTGCGACAGAGCGACGCAGCATCTGCCGCTTGTGTTCCTCTCCAGACACGCTCACAATGCCGGAGGAAACGGGGGAGAAAATTATGCAAATTGCTCTGAGCAGATTACTTTGACCAGCTGCTCTTCTTCCTCCTCAATCAAAGGTCTGCCTGGGAGAGCCAATCTAGATTATATATGTCAGTCGCACACTCCGAGGCTGAGCCGCTGCCTCTTGGTTCCTTTCTCCCCAAACAGGGACGTTTCTTACTGTGAGGTAAAATGCAAAGCACTGGGGATATCAATTGCTCAAAAGAGGGCACAAGGGGCTGGGAATTCCTTTCAGCTTCTGTGCAGTAGCACCTCGGCAGGTTGCTTGCTGGTTTTTCAGGGCTATTCCCAGAGAAAGTGGTTCATCTCCACGCTGACAATTATTGAATTTTATTATTAAGCATGATGAAATGTGGCAGAGAGGGAAAAAAAAATGAGCGAAAAGGCTCCCTAGATGGCATATTCACGGCATGGCCTTAGGTGATGTTACTAAGCACATGGGCTGAAAGCTGAGTAGCTTTACCCTGTGCAGCCAGGGGTGTTGCTGGCTTTTTATTTTATTTTTTTTGTTGTTGTTGTTGCTGCTTTTGCAAAGTGAAATTTATTCATGAACACAAACAGGAGGCCAACCTGCTGACGTGTGTTTCCAAACCCGCCAGACGTGGCCGTGACGTTGCTCTCAGACAGACAGAGAGCTCCAGCCACGTCCGGCTGCTCCGGGCTGGAGCTCCTCTCCCTCTCTGCCCTCTCCTGCCACACACTGCCTACCCTGCACCTTTAACAGTGCTCAGAGTCCAGAAAAGACTCCCCAGCTTCATAAATGTTTAATAGATTCCTCTTTTTTTTTTTTCTTAAATAAAGAATGCTACTGTACCAGAGAGCACCTAACCCTGGCAGAAAAAAATACAGTGCTGTCACAGTCTGCTGGCAAGCCAGATTTCACTGCCTTAAATCACCATTAAGCTTTTCCCTAAGTTTGATGGAAATTTTGGGATTTTTTAAATCCCATATACAAATCAAAGAAAGTCCCATGTTAGCATGTGATAAAACACACACACATAAATATGTGAGCTGAACGTGGCTGCAGATCAGTGGGGATGCATCCTCTGGAGGGTGCAGTGCCAATAAGGGAGCCCTCACTGTGCTTTAGAGAGATCAATAATTCTCCTGCCCTAGTTTATTTTTTATAGGTCCTATCCCATAGATTTTTCCCAGAGGATGCTAGAATTGTTGAAGAATTTAGCATTTCAATATACATCCCCTCCACTGAATTTCTAATCTGCTCCAGCAGGTACCGAGGACCCCACCAAGAGGCACATACCCAGGCTTGGGGTGGCTTTGCTGAGATGGAGTCTTGGAGTGTGTGATGTAGCAGCCTGGCTCACTGTTTGCTGTTTTTACCTGTTTTGTGTTCACCCAGTTAAGGAAGTGGATATAAGTGTAAATAAAAATTTAGTCAAACCAGCAAATTTTAATGACTGGTCCAAAGATTTCTGACAAAAGCTGGGTGTGTTGAGATGCTCAAGGCAGTCAGCACAAAGGTGCAGACCACTCCCTGCTTCCCACTATCACCTGCCAGTGGTGAAGATGACAGTTTTAAAATTGGAATCAGCACAAATCACATAAACTTTTTAATTACATGGTGTGAAAACTAGACAAAATAAATTAATGCAACTGAATACAGCATTATTTTTTCTTCTCGAGGTCTTAAGGTGCTTTTTAAAAGGTGTTTCCTCTTATTTTTCCAGTTTTTAAAACCATTATTTGATTTTAGTAGAAGTGCACTGGCATCATCCAGTAATATTATCACTTACTATGTTGTTTTGTGTTCCGTGCTCTTAACTTTCTTTACAAAAAAATACTTGTAAAGAGGAGACAGTGACAAATAAAAACCACTGTTGTTTTGCCCTGTTATTTCTGGATTGTCTGTGGAGCTTGACTTAGTGTGTACTGACGACTGAGGAGTCCATGGGACTTGCTGCTTCGTCTAATTTCCGTTTGCTGCCAGGTAAGACTGAGCAGCTCCTGTTCAGGGAAAAGCTGCAATTATAGCTGTGATCTTGACACCAGAGTTCACCTACATTTCTGGAGAAGTTTGTGGAGGTTTGGAAGCTAATGAGCTGCAGCTAAAGGGGGAGCTCTGCAGCTACTTCTTTCAGGGGGGTTTATGTGCCTCTGCACGGTGTGTTATTCGGCTTTTCTGTCTTGCTCTGGGCTCACAGAGCGCACGTTCTCACTTTATTTCTCCAAGCCTTGTCTCTATTCTGCTTTATCAGGGCTGTCTTGTACGAAGAATTGCTGCAGTGTATTGATGGAATGAAAGTTACCAGTGAGGGGAAAAAAAAAAAAACAACCAGCCCCTGAGATATGATGAATTAGCTGCAATTTCAGTGGCAAAAATGGTCTCTCGTAGTTGGCTATTAACTACACTCTGGTGAATACATTTTCATGCAAGAGATGGTTTGCTATTTCAAAGGAGTCTCATTGAGACTTGATCAAGTTATTTTCGAAAGTTTAAAGTATTATTAGCTGGTAAATCCTACTGCTCAGTTTTACAGTCACATTTTTTATTTGCTGTTGCTTCTCTGTGTATATTTGGTGCAACTATCTGGGTGGGCACTGAAAGAAAAGTGAAGCTAACTACACTGGAGAAATGAGAAAATAGGAATACTCCCCTGTTACTTTGGCTTTAAGGAAGTGTGACCTTGTATTTTATGGTACTGTGGAGTGGTTGGAAATCATTCTCTCAGCAGCATGCTTGCATTTTTAAGCTGCAGCCAGGATTCTCCTTATCTTTTACAGAGCACTGTCACTGATGTGCCATTACGGGTCATCTGCTAAAAAACTCTGCTTGCTATTTATGACACGCAGTCAAGAGGACAGTTTTTTCGTTGTTTTATTTTGGGTTTTACGTTAATAAAGAAAGGAAGAAACTAGCCAGCAGGGTAGCTCAAAAAGTTAAGTAAAATGAATGCTGTCAGATCAACAAGAGCAGCAGAGGTTGCTGCCTGAGAGCCCATTAGTGGCAACTGGGAAGGAATGACTGGTCCTGAGCAAGGCCAGGAGATGGACGTTACTCAAGAGCCACCGATCAAAACAATTAGTAATTGGCAATTCAACAGAGTGGCTAATGAGTTCTGTATGAAACAGCTACTCCCTCACCTGAAGAAAGAAGTCTCTTTCCAGATCTGGACTAGACTGGACTGTTTCTGCAAATGATCTGAGGGCATCTTGGATGCACTAATGCCATCGGAAATTTGAAATCTGTAAGGTATTGGATCATCCTGCATTTACTGTGGCTCTGCAGGGAACCTTAATTACAGAGAGGAAATGACTTGCCGACATTTGCACTTTCCTGCTTTGCCACTGAATTTGTCATGGTCAGTGTTTTCCTTGTCTACTTTCAGTTTACTCAGGCTGTAACCTCAGTGGATCCTTCACTCGATCCAAGTTAGCCCAGGCCAGTGCATGGTTAGGAGATGTCCAAAGGAAAACTCATGTGGTGAATAATTTCTATTGAATCCAGACTTTTAGGGACAGGTTCTTACTCAAAATGGAGCAGATCCATGGTGAAATTCTTGTCCACATTAACTTCTGTGCCCCACGTAAGTTCTAACTCCTGCTCTGCCTGAAACCTGCAATCTCAGGCGGATAAACTGTATGGCAGTGATCCATGGCTATTTTTTCCTGATGACAGTTCTTCTTTGTCTTCCATCCCAGAATTTACTGCATTTCACTATGGAGTAATTGCTGAACAAATCCATACACATATAGACAACAAGCATGAGCTTGTTCATTCCCAGTTCACACAAGTCTTAGAAAGTTGGATCTTGTTTCTTTGTCTTGTCTTGGGGAAGGCATTGACTGAATATAAACCTGCTCAGCTGAAAAGCAGCTTTGAATGTGTCCAGCACTGTTCAAGGTGGAATTAGTGGACAAAGGTTTTCCTGCCCTGTAGAGTGAGCTGGTTTGACAGGAGCATCAGCAAGGGAGAATAGGTACAGAGAGAACCTGTGTGATCATAATCACTCCTAAAGCCCATCTTGATGCTTCGGATTTCTCAACTGAAGCAAGTAAGCAAGGGCTTTTCTCTCAACTTGGTCCTGTAATGCCTTCCCTCTTCTTTCCCTGCCCCTTCCCCAAAATCCCCAGGAAGGCAGTGAAATCCGACAGGCGATGAAATCAAAGCTCTGTCCTGTTACCAGGTTACCCACCACTAAATCTGTGAGGGACCTGGGGACATTCTCTATGACTGAACAAGTGACTGCTCTGTCCTGGGGGTATAAATCTAACACAAGCTTGCCAGCATAAGCCTTGTATATTTATGGGAAGCTTTCAGAGGAACTGCACGGGATCAGAGTTTCTGTTCAGCTCCAAGACACAGCGTTCCCCGGCATGCCTGTGAATGGAGAGGCACGTCCCAGGCACACACTGCTGCCTCACTGCCAAACCCTGCAGAGCAGTGATGCATTTGTACTGATTTGTCACTTCTGGAACCGGTGTAAGAGACCTGGAGTGGGAAAATGAAGGATGGAAGTGACATCAGGGTAAGGGCAAGGAACATTCACACTATATTTAGGGCAGAAGCAGATAGTGGTAACAATTGCAAGGATCATATATAATGCAGTAAAACTGTCTGCCTGAAATATAAACAAAAGCCCTTTCCTGAGGCAGTGAGGGGTGATCAGTCATGTTGACAGTCTCCTCAGCTAAGCAGCCAGGACATCTCATTCAGAAAGCATGGACAAAGTGTAGGGCACTGCTTATTCCTTTAATAGCATCCTGGAAACAGCATCTTTGCTCTGGTGCAGAAGAATGACTCCTCTCCAGACATTTTACATGGACTTCATGAGTGTGTGCTGGCCCCTTTTGTGTTTCATACGCTCTGAGCAGCACGAAAGTGGTACTTACATACCAGGATGCAGCAGCAAATTGGAGGATTTTACTTAGTTTAGAGTATGCTCTGAATCTCAGTAACTTGTTTGAGGATACATGTTGATCAGTTGTATTGGATCCCAGAACAAAACATGTTAATTTAACTCCTGGATACATTCATTCTGCTCCTAGGATATTTCCTGTAGCAACCAAACCAGCACAAAACTCGGCAGAATTCAATCCTTCACAAATATGCCTCAGAACTGAGGAATGGGCTCTGCTTTAATCTGCTCTTTCACATATTTTTTTCTTTCAGCTGACATGGAGCAAACAGAAGTATTTCAATATCCTTCATATACTGTTTTTTACCCTTTCCCAAGACATTCCTTGTTTGCCACTCTGACTGAGAAGATGTGAACCAGGTCTCAGCTGGTACATCTACACCTCTGTTGTGTTAAGAAAGAAGACTGCCCTTGTTCTTTGAGGAGCAGAAAGTATGCAGATGCCTTTCCTTGCTTCCCAGGGTGATTCCCACGTTTTGGAGAGCATCATCTTTTCCGGGCAGCACCCTCAGTGCCGACAATAGTGATGGAAAGCTGCTCAGTGTGCTCCCTGTCTCATGCTAATTCTTTACCCGGTCTACTTCTAACAGTCTCAGAAGAATGAAATTCCACTCTGAGATATCCAGATACAATTCAAGAACAAACCCTTCAAAGTGGTAGATGGAAGGTAAGAGATACAGGCGGAACCTGATCCCTGGCCTCGGCACACAGGAGGAAAGCATTTGATTGCAGTTTTATTGTTCCTCATGTCAAAGCCAACAGACTGTCAGGAACAAGAGGTTGTCCCTCAGGAAAAGTGGCTTGTGGCAGGGCTAGCAGTGGCTTTTCTGGGTCCAAGAGCAAGTGGTGGGGAGAGGCTGGGCTGGGACTGGTGGCAGCTGTGATGCTGAGCTGCCGTGCATTACTGTGGATCTAACGAGCAAAATGCCCCCTTCCTGTCTGTTCCCAGCCTTGGCTACCAGCCCTTCATTTACACTCATAATAAATTCACTTGTTAATTGGAAGAAGTACATATGATGAGCTTTTGATACAGTTCAAAGGAGCAATAGCCAGTTTCTTGATTCCCAGGTTGGCAGCCATCCTTCCTGTGTGCCCCAGAATCAAAGTGCAGCTCTTGTTCCAGCAACTGTCAGGCTTTTTACATCTTTTGATCAGGAGCCTGGCTGCAGAAAGAGGAAAAACCAACACCCAACTGTTTGGATCTTTTCCCCTACAATTATTATCACATCCATTACTCAGCAGAAGCCTGGAATGCCCTTTCATTCTTACACAAATACTTTCTTTTGGGATTCATTTAAAGTTTCCTTGTGCATGAAGTGGTCACTTGTCAGCTATCCACCTGAAGGGGTGAGGCAGAGAAAGCACAGTCAGCTAAAAAGGAACCCTGACTTCAAGCATTTATAATGAATATTGACAAAAAGAGGGGGTGGGGAGGAGTGGGAATCAAAAGCTCTAAAAATTGCTGATTAGGCAAAACCCGACTGCCTCCTGCCTATGGAGAAAATGGCATCATTAGGAGGGATGCAGCAGGGCTGGATTATGCAATGCCTGGTCAGGAGCAGTGAACAGCATAGCAGCAACTCCCACTCGGACCACGAAATAGAGATTGCCCTTTTGTCTGGTTTCTGAAATTTCAGCTCTGGAAAATCCCAGGCTATGGTGGTCCCCAAACTGGATGACACCTGAGGTCTGTGCAGCCCAGGTGCTCCCTGCTGGAGGTGCTGCACAGACCAACACCAGGAGCCCAGCAGCAGGCATGGGTTGGGTATTTTGTCTCCCTATCACAGATTACTGCAAACCCTGTGCTAGTTAAGCCATGGGGTCTAGTGTTTCTGTTCCTTCTCACATTTTACCTCATCTAAGGGTACAAGTGCTGGCAACACCAATAGACCAGGCAACTCAAGCATGGAACAGGATGGAGCAGCAGTTCAAGCTCCTGGAGATCTGCAAAGAGACAGGGACTGTGGACACAGGGAGCTGAGCATCCTGCTTAGAGCCTTCCCTCTGCACAGATTTAGTGGTGAGTGGGGCTGGGGGTACCAATCATTAGCAGCTATTATTGGCTATTAGGTGGCTCCCAGCTGATGAATGATGCTCTCAGGCTGGCTATGTGCACAGTATATAGGAAAAACATGAGGCTTGGGTTTTAATCATATTGCTGTGCCAAGAGAGATGGAACTAACCAGTTACTTTTTTTTTTTTTTAAATAAATAATCTCCAAGCATTTACTGCAACTCAGGGCTGAGACACTGGAAGGGAAAGCTGCAGCACTGCTTCCCATGTACTCTCCTCTGTGCTGAGCAGACCCAGGCCCCTGGGATATGGATTTCAAGAGCAATAAATTCACTCTAAAAATTTAAAGAGGATGACGCAGAAAACTTCAAAAAAACAAACAAACCAGCTCCCTACAATAAAAGCCATTTCTCTCCTGACGTCTCTCTCTAGTTACAGCATGACACATCAAGGTCAGATACCCTGTCCCACAGGAGCTTGGCTTTGTACAGCGTGAAAATCCTCCCCTAATGGTGTGTGATGTCTGATGTTTCGTAACGATAAACTACTTATATAAAACCCAGGATTCTCATAGTGGGACATCATTTACAGCAAGCATTCCCTCTCACAGGGTTGGAAGCACTGAGCTAAAGTGCCTTCAGGAGGTAGGACCAGTCAAAGAGATATTTAACCTTCAGTTGCTGGTCCCAGGCCCTGCTGTCTGACTCCTGTATCTCACTGCATTCCTTGTGCAAAGGAGAGCTCACATCTGTAGCTCAATAAATTAACCATTCATACCAGGAGGTTTCTCTATGGCAGAAGCTGAACTCAACAGCAAGAATAATAATCCATATGTTTGTTATTGTGATTAGCTCCTCTGGAAGATAAAACTCAGAAAGACCTGCTGGAGCATCACAAATGCTGCAGCACTCAAGCCCCCCAATGCTTTCAGTCAAGAAAGGGGGTGGAACAAGAACCTCCTCCCTGCCTGGAGCATTTCCACCCCATCAGTCTCCTCCATGGCTTGTTTGGCTTCCTTGCCATACTGACTTTTAGAAAAAAAATCTTTTTTCTTTTTTTTTTTTTGCTTTTAATGCAGTGGGTTTTCTCGTGCGTAGTCTCCTAAATGAATGCGCAGGCTGTTTCTGGCGTGCTTTAAACCTTCATGCATTTTTAATGATTTACAAGGAAAAGAATTTTTCTCTCTTTCTCTCTTTCCCTCTATTCCCTCCCTGCCTTTTCCTCCTCCTCGATTCCCTTTTTCTTTCCTTCAAGAAAAAAAAGAAAAAAAGAAAACAAACCAACAAACCAAAAAGTAATGACTTAATACATATCAAGTGGAATTGCTGGCTTGTGGTGACGGTTTTATAATTCCAGGTTCAAGTTTTTTCTATTTAATTATGCACTATAATTCTCAGGAACTATAATGCAATAACAAAAGCATGCACCAGGGTTGGCACAAGTCTGTTCTTTATTAGCATGGGTATGGGTACTGTGCTTTATGTGTGAAATAAAATATTTGGAACTAATGCTGAGTCTGTTTCTTTAGAATTACACAGAACACTTCTTCCTTTAAAACACTGAAGCTGGGGCTCTCTGTTCCTTGTCTGGCCTGCTTCTCCCCTGATAAATTCAGCTGTAGTTTGTTTCATGATCCCTTGCTTGTTTGTAACTGCCTTTGTAATACCTTAATTGAATAGAGAGTTCATACATTAACCTGAAGTCCTCTATAGTATCTTAGTTTATGAAGGTTAAAAGTGATTAACTGATGAAAGGTTGCTTGCTGTAAATATTGACATTTCTCCAGCCTGCCAGGGTTTTGATTAGCTCTTGAAGTTGCCTTAACATTTTTGTTTATCAGGTTATCAGCAGTTCCAAAAGCTTATAAAGTCAGGACTTTTCCTGTGCCAATTAATATTTCAGACCCTGAAGGCAGTGCAAAACAATAAATGGTGAGTACATTCATCACCCTTGAGTGAGAGTGTGTGTGTGTACTATTCAGCTTGATTGTAAATATTTGCACAAATGGGACTAATTGTGCAAAAATTGTTCTTGCAGGCTGTATTTCCCTTTCATTCAGTTTTGTATGATAATGTTTGTAAGTCATTTTGGTTTTTGGAAAGAATACTCTCTGGAGCAAGCAGGATTGCTTTTTACAGCTGCAAATGGTTTATGTGCAAGATTCTGCCTTGCCCAAAAGCATCTTGGATTTGACAGCAAGTGCTGGTGAACTTTGAAACATTTGTAGCTGGTGTTTTAGAGAATTCCTCTGAAATCTGCCTTTGGTCCTGGCTCTGACTTCCTCAGCATTCCCATAAGTGTTGCTGGCAAGGAACATTTAACCCTTCTGTTTACCAGAATACTCACAGAGATTAAAAGCTCCTGAAACTGTAAGAAGTCAGATTTTGTGAGATGGCTACATTTGAAATGTATTGGGAGTAACAAAGACAAGTAACTTCAGTAACCTGTCATGTAGTTTGTAAAGTCAATAATATTTATGCATATATATATTATTATTATTATCATCATTATCATCATCATTGTATAAAATGTATTTTTGACACTCTTTACTGCAAATTGATCACAGGCAAGCCAGGTTCACAAACAGGAGGTGAAACCCTCCCACACTCAGGAACAGTATCAGGGCAATTACCCAGGGCAGTGTGGCTGGGTGGCTCGCTGGGATGTGCAGGGCTGCAGGGATGTGCAGAGCTCCTGCAGCCACCCTGGGCTGAGAACCTGCCTCTCCCCAGCCTTGTTGCAGAGATGCAGCAGCAAAGGCTCTCCCTGCCCCTTGCCAAGCAGCCCCCAACACCTCTCAGCTTCTTTATTTCAAACCAAGCATTGTTACTGACGGTTCAGGATCCACCCTTTGCATGCCTGTTCACACCTACAGATACTGGGGAGGGGACATTGCATAGTATAGTTGGTTGGATGTTTTTTATAATGTTAAATATCTGTTTTAGTGGTTGTGTTTTCCTTTAAAAGCTGTGTCTTGGCTGTGGTGTGACCTGCCTAAAGGTGTTTAGTATTTGAGGATTCTGAAAATCTTTCTAATGCAGCTGTGATTTCATTTCTGGCCATGGCAAAGACAGACAGATGCACGTGAATGATATTTTTGAAGTACTTGCAAGAAAACCACTTTTTAATCTAAAAATATTTAAAATAATTATGTTATTCTGGGCCAGGGGAATTTCAAGGTTTGGGCTTTTATTTTTTTCTTCCCTGCCCAAACAATTTACTATGCATGTGTTCGTCTCTGTCATCCTGGTCTGAACTTCTCAAGGGCTTACGTTGCACTAAAGGAATGAACACTGAAAATATTAGCGATGGATTCATAAACTTCACCCCTAAGAGCTGTGACATGTTGCAGACTCACTTGTAGGTGAGCAGAGGATTTTACCGCACGTCCCAGAGCTGTGACACCATCAAGGAGTCGGTTGTAAAGAAAGCTCTGTGCTGCAACTTTTGGCAAAGCATAAAATCAAAGAAGAATTCCATTTTTTTTTTTTTTGTTACGTGACAAATCCAAGAATTATTTAGGTTATCAATATTTCAGTGATTCAGAGCAATTTTCAGTGAACAGTGAGATGTGATGATTTTAGCTGAGTTCTACTGTCCTCCTCCATCCTTGACTGAATTTACTTTCCCACATCTCCTTAGCTTAACCAAACCTGTTTTGTTCCCTACATGTCATCTCCCTTCAACCTCAGGGAATAAACATCTGGACACAGACACACTTCCGTTTCATCAGCCAGATGTGCAAGCAAGCACCAGGCAAAGTTCTCCAACCAACACATTGTCCTGTGTCCATGGAGAGAAAGAGGGTAAATAAATCACCTTCTTTTATGTATAAATGCCATTTATACTGAAGCAGTGCTGCATTTTAATACAAACACTATAAGATGTGTTACTTTAATCTTAAGAGGACAATATATTTACTTTTTTTTTCCTACTTGATGTGTTCCTGAGGCTGTGCTGCTGGTTTACTGCTGATGGAGGACTTTTCACTTTAAACTGTCTTTGATACCTGTTTCTACTCTTGCGCTCAGGCTTTAAAGTGCATGCATGGGCTGAGTGCTGCAAAGGTGGAGTGGCTTCCTAAATGCTGTCTTTGAGCCCCATATATGTGCAAAAGATGCAGATTGCTCTAAGGGATGGGCACTGTAATTGGGTGAAGGCATTGCCAACATTTGCCTGGCAATTAAGGCAGGCAGATTTCAAAGGCATCAAAGCAGCCAAGTTCCTCTGGAAGTGAATGGGTGTGTGTCATCTCTGAAATCCTTACAAAATCCAGGCTCTGTTTGGTAGGAAAAGGAAGCATTATCTTTTTGTGTCAGCTCCACCTCCCTCACCTCTTTATGATGCACTGAAAAGTAATCCCTTGTCTCCCTGGAAAAGCAGATCTCCCTGAATGCCCATCCTGCCAGGGTGAGCCCCTTCCATGAGTCATGGCTGTAGAGACTTCTCATCCTTTTGACTGAAAGGTGTTTAATTAATATCATCTTAAATGCATCCTGAATTAGTAACAAGCCAGGCAGATGTAGCTATTCTGGTGTTGAGTGTCAAAAAAAAAGTAGTTAAAAAAAAAAAAAAAGGCACTTTATGCATCTGAGCCTCTGGAATGATGAAGCCAGGGTGCTTCCCAGGGAGCAGAGCTTCTCTCTGCCACGCTGGAGCCCATCACAGCAGCAACAGCCCCATCTAGTCCTGTTACCTGGCACTGGTTTGCAGCACGGTGACACCCGGTGCAGCTCAATCCGCCACGGCACGGCACAGCCTGCCCCGCTGGGATGTATTATTGATGCTGAGGAAATGGGAGTGTTACAAGGGCTTTGTTCAGAGCTGCTGAGCCAACGAACACTACAGAAGTAGCTAAAAGCAGGGAGTGCCCATAAATTCACAAATGCACTTGTTTAGCCATTGATTTAGATGTCTGGCCATTTATTCTGGTGCCCAAAACCTCCAGTTGTATTTTTCTTGTATCTGCAATGAGGACTGTAAATGTTACAGGGAATTCTACAGACAAAGCAGGACCTCAAATGCAGCTGCAGAGCAACACTGCTGCCCTCAGAGGCTAAAGGGGGTTGGGGAGGAAAAAGGGAAATATGCATGTGTGTGCCCCCATGAACCTGTTTCCAGCCACCAGAGAAAGCAGCAAGCAAAACCTATAGCTAAAGAAATCTGTAAAGTTTTCATGTCCCTTATAAGTTGGTGAGCATTCATTGTGTAAGCTGGCATCAAAGTTCAGAGAGAAAGAGAGTCCCCAGAGGATTGGCAGAAGTGCCTGAGTGTGAGGCTGCTGCCCAAACACGCCGCCCCTGTCTCTCCTCATACCTGTCACGGGCGCAGACCCGGCCTCTGCTGCGCGACAACGCTGCTTACTGGAGAGATTATGAAAGTCATAAAAATGTCAGCTTCTGTATTTCAGTTCTGTAAACTACATGTGCACAACACTCTCCTTGCATCCTGTGCAACCAGCAAGGGCTGCCTTCTGCTTTCTGCTTGAATTACAACAGGGGGCATCTCCCACCACCCTGACAAGGGTCTGTGGTGCAGGGACTTCCCTGGCATTGCTGCCTTCTCATGGCTCTGCACGGAGCTGAGCTCAGAGGGGTTTTTGGGGCATGAAGGTGTGGCCAGCTGCACTGCTGCCACTAATTTAAAATAGGTTGTGAGGGAAAAAAGTTGGCAGGAGTTTTTAATGCTGGTGCAGCTGCATGAAATGCGTGTTGTTAGTGCTACTTGTGCACAGTGGGTATTTCAGGAGGTTACTGCAGCTGCTGGCTTGCTTTGAATAATATTAGAGCTGTTGTTTCAAAAGATATCCATCTAAAATGCATCATTAACGAAACATGTAGGTACTGGCAGTAAACCCCTC
Source organism: Myiozetetes cayanensis (assembly GCF_022539395.1). Classification (NCBI taxonomy): domain Eukaryota; kingdom Metazoa; phylum Chordata; class Aves; order Passeriformes; family Tyrannidae; genus Myiozetetes; species Myiozetetes cayanensis. Next base: position 8,535,230 of record NW_026087378.1, on the reverse strand, counting down.
AGTTTAGGGGGTGAATCTTGGCAGCTGCCAATCAAAAGGGAATCCCTACACTTCGGACCTTGAAGGGATTAAAAACAAAGAAAATAAAAGAGACAGATGAATATTGTGTGAATATTGTGGAGCATAGAGCTGTCTGTGACTGTGGGCACCGAGTCCATCAAACCTCCAAATGCACATTTAGGTTTAAAATCCATCCGTAGCAAAACTAAGTGTTTGGGCAGATACCTCCTGGCTTTGTGGGCTGGACGCAGCTGCCATATGGGTCATAAGGGAGACGATGCAGCTGCTCTACCTGTGCATCAGGTAGGGCAAAACACAGTCCCTGTATCCCCCAAAGCAATGGTTCAAGGGGAGCTGAAGGAGTTTGGAGCACGTGTTAATGGCTGTGAGAGAGGTCAGCTCTTTGGAGCCTGAGTCACGTTCCGATAGACTCCATATGAGCCTCTCCATTGATTTCAGGGCTTTGTATTGGTCCCTTATCTGTGATTAAAACTTTTTTTTAAATGGAACTTGGCATGAAAACCAGGTGTGAGTGTTATGTTCCTGGCATGGGGCCAGCGCAGCCCCTGGTCTCCAAAGGTTGGTGGCCTTGGGTTTTGCAGTACTTATGCCTATTGTTAAAGCAACGTCCTTCTGTTAGAGACTGGGGTTTTTTTTGCTATTTCAAAAAGTGACTGGCTTTGCTGCACACATGGAAGTTTTAATAATTATTCCCAAGCAGCTCTGAGAGTTTTTTAACATGGAAACAAGTTCTACATTACTCGTTAAATTGGTCAAATTTCAATAAAGTCAGGAAAACATCTTGAAAACAGCATGAATATAATTTACAAAGAAAACAATCCAAGCGTTACTGCCAAAGAGTTTTCCAACAGGAAGGAAGAAAGAATTTCTCTTTCCCCCCACATAGAATGACTGTACTGTACGTTAAATTAGTGGTTTGGGGAGTGAAGGAAACCACCACAGGATCCACGATGTTAAAAAGAGTGAAGCTGGTACCCATTGTGAAGATAGGTCTTGATTCTTTGTTATCTTCCCAGGTAGGTTGCATGAATCCTGGCTGCTGAAACTCACATTTCAGTAAGCAGCTCTGCATCAGCCTCTTTATCCTAGAGGAGCTCTTGCTTGCTGTGTTTTAGAATGTAGCACTCAAACTCCACACAGAGGCTGAGGCTGGCAGAGAGGGTCTGGATTCTCGGCAAACACGGGAGTGAATGTGATGCCCTCTTTCCCCTAATACCACATTGTCCTTTAATTAAGCTGCTGAATTGGAGCCTGCATGAACCAAGTGCAAAACCACGGGCTGATCTGTCCTACTGCAAACCTCTCTGGAGTCCTCAGATCAGCGCCATGCAAAGAAGCAGTGCCCGAACTGTGATGCCCTAACCGTGGTTAAAGGGTCTCATTGCAGGTGAAGCCTTATTGATTTTCCTACTGAGATTAAAAAGGTGGGCAGTGTAGCAGAGCATTAGTAGTAATTATAATGTTTATTTCTTAATGAAGTAGATTCAGAGGTCTACATGCCATACTACATGAACAGCCACGTGAAGGGGTTGTTACAAGTAGGTACTGACTGGAGGCATTCTTGTTGTAATTACTTGTACTATCAACTCCACTACCTGAAAGGGAAATAAAAAACAGACCCAAACTTGCCTGATGATAGAACTAGATGTAAAACTACAACTGCGTCTGGTGACCACATTTTGCAATTTTGAGATGCTTTTGCACTGACATGAAAAGTAATCTTTCCAAGTTTTTTGCAATATGAAACTCAGACCTCAAGATCAGGGTCTGGACTGATTGCACATTCTCCCCTTTTGCTAAGAGGGACAAGTTAGTCCACGCTGAACTTCACAAACTTTTCTGCTGAAATCTCGTGTGAAATCAAGATAATTTTTGCAAAACATTTTAGCTTTGGTAACAGGGCAATTTTTTGCTTAAAAGTAACCTCAACAAACCTTTGAGTAAAAACAGTTCCAATGCATTTTCTCTGCCAATTTGTATATAACCTTCCCCATGAGGTTCCTTTGCAACTGATACGAACTCGGAGTGGGAGAGTGGCTGTGCAAAACCCACAAACACATTTTTGGAAGAGCTGTGTTTTGCAGTGAGGCTGCAGCACAGCTTAGTTTGACTCCCTCAGAAATGTTGTGAGGTTTAATTAACTAAAGCACTTTATCATCATTAGAGAAATCGAGTTCTACAAATTTATTATAGGCTTTTAAGGGCAACATCTGTATAGGAAAAAATCTAAAATCTCAGACTACGTTTGTCACCAATAGCACTGGGGGAGAAACGTGGAGTGGGCACAGCTACTAATTAAATTATTGTGCACTTTTTTTCCTCTTCCCTGTTAGTTTAACAGCTGTGCTCCATCTCTGAGGCATATTTGCCTTTATCTTTGGCCACTTTGTCAGAGTTGGCAGAAGGAATCTTAGGTGGGGTTGTTCTCTTAGTGAATTAAACAATGACCAAAACTTTGCTCATTTCTTCCATCATTATTTCAGATTTCCATGTCTTCATTTTGACTTAGCAATATAGAGGCAGTATGAATCTTGAATATGGAGCAAGGGGTGGGGAGACAACTCAAGGACTGTAGGGCTTACAAGGGTCTTCCTTTTTCATGGGAGTGTTCAGGGACTGCTCTATGCACTGTACCATCCACCTACACACAAAGACAATGTACTAAAATGCTTTTACAGGATTTTAAAGTGCATAAAAGTGCTCAGGTCTATAGTTTGTGCTCAGGTAGAGTAATGCACTGATGGGATGGATTTTATCTGAGCTAGGTGACTATTAGTGGCAGTAAATACTATTCAATATAAGCCATTTGAGATCCAAACAGTTTCAGTACTTTCTGTTTCTTCATTTTAGTGCCTAACGACCATCAGAGGATTTAATTTGCCAATAGATGGTACAAATACCCAAGCCACCTCCATTTGCTGCTGTGACGGAATACGACTAACAGGAAAAACCCAGGTACTTGCCTTTGCTAATGTTTGAAGTCTCCTTCTGTCCAGTTTGGCAAACTCATAGAAGAAATCTGACTTTGAATGTTAAGCTCATATCCAGGCTTTATTGTTTGGTTGTGTCAGTCTCAGTGGAGAATGTAGGCAAGGAGGGAAGGATCAGGATAGGTAAAAACAGCACTGGGAAGTGTCAAGAGATGAATCTAGTGGAATTCAAGGAAGCAAAATGCTCAGGTAGTGGGAGAAGTGGGAAAAGAGGGTCCCAGAAAGTGGGACCCTGGATGCTCTGTGCCTTTTGTACAGAAAGGCTCAAATCTGTTGTATCCCTGGGATCCAGTGGTGATGATCCCTGTAACATTTCAGGGATGTCCCAGGAAGACTCTTCCATCTGAGGTTCAAGTGAGCAAAAAAATGAAGGCCAGATTCAAATGTTTAAATAGATTCAGGTTCCAGTCCCCTGGTGTCAGTTGGCACTGGGTCAGTTTGGCTGAAGCCTGTGCTCTGCACTCCTGACATTGGTTTGTGGCTGCCGAGGTCTTGGGCTGAGGGACCTTGGTCACAGGGTGTCAGCCACAGCCTGGGTTTCCTTTCCTTTCCCTTTCTCTTGCAAAACTTCAAAAACAAACAATCAAAAACCTCCTGGGCCACACAGGCTAAACCACCTGCAAACTGCTCCAGAATGTTTTGTTTGTTTGGGTTTTTTTAAGTTGAACAAAATCTGAAAGTATCCATGGGTGTGCTGGGCAAGGTTTTCTGGGCCTAATGATCCTGACCAGCAGGTATGTTTTGGTGTACCACTGGAGATATCTTAAAGGAGGAGGACACACAGCCTTTCTCTGACTGAACTCAGTGTAAATCTGCAGGAAAAAGTCTTTATCTCCCCTGGCTCCGGGCAACCACATCCCTGTGGCTTCCAGCTGTACACCCAGAGCTGAATGCTGACATGTCTGTGAGGATGGCAGCTGGTCCAGTGCCATGAGACCTGCCCATCTCTAGGAGGAAATACAGCCACTCAGTGCCCAAATGTCACCAAACCATCCTGAAGTAACCTACTCACCCTGTATCATTCACTGGTGTCCAGTTCTGCGTTGAAAATTCTGGGTGAACATTATGATGATCTTTTGGCAACCTCTGATAAAAGAAATAGAACACCAATTTAAAACACAAAGAAAAGGCTCAAAGAATCTATCATTATTAATCCTGCTGTCAGTTTTAATTTTGGGGACATTACCTCACTCAACACTCGTTGGTGAGAGCTGCCAAAAATGGTGATGTCATCATCACCTGGCACATCTGACCCTGGCTGCTGATTGCCAGTGTTGAGTGCAAGTTAATAAATCCCATGGTACCTGGATACACATTGGAGTTTTATTACAATGCAGGCATTCCGTGATACCCTGGTAATTAAACAGTCTGGGGCGGAAAGAAACCAAACCACTATTTTCTCAAGTTTAGAAAAATTGTAAAATATAATTGTCTTTCAGATCAGCTTCCTACAACTGTCACGTAAACGTGTGCTTTGATTGTGCTGAAAGGCTAGGAGGAAAACTGGGATGCAGGCAGAAATTCAAGATGAAATATAAGTGAGAAATCAGATCTGTTTCACCAGACTGGTCATTGCAGAGCAAAGTGGCTCCTAAGTTTGAAGACCTGAGCTGCCAAAGCAGTGAGGCGGTGGCTGCAGGACCTGCTCAGGGCAGGAGGGATCTGTGACAGCTCCATCTGTGTCTGTTGGTGCTGGTGGCCACCAAGCCACCCCCACTGGTCTGTTGGGTTGGCTGTTGTCCTGAAAACCCCTGCCAGGAAGGGAGCTTGAATTATTTTGTGATCTGGCTGGTGGAGGCTCATAGGATCACAGTCAACCCTCACCAGCTTGAAGCCCTTCTCACACCCTCATACCTATGGATGTCAGTACATGGTGTCGAGCAGAGTTATGTCAGTCTCTTGACCTCTACAGCCATCCACCCACCCAGCCTGCCTTCCCTTAGCAAGGGTGAGCTTCAAACCAAGCCTGACAGTCAGGGCCTCCACCTCCGAGAGCCAGAAACATTTTTATTTCTCAGGAAAGCTGCAATCCTGACATCTACCTGTGGATTTGGGAGTGAGGATCCCACCACAACCATGCCTCTGTCTCCTGGTCACCCTGTGAGATCCCTGCCCTGGGGATTTTGGGTGCTGCTCTCTAGAAAAACAGAAGAGCACTTGGTTCTGAACCCAGTCTCAAGTTCTGAATAGGAGCAACATATATTGCTTCTGAGTAAGGCATCTTATCCCACCTCCAGATACAGCCACAAGATAAGACAGACGCAGCATTCACAGTGTTGCCACATTCCTATGGCAGTAGCAGCATAACTTCTCCCAAATTTATAGAGCCCATTGAATAAAAGAGCAATTGAAGAAGTCATGTTGATGAAGCAAAGCCTTTGAAAATGGGAGCAGAGCCGGGGACTTTCACACTAGAGAAAGCTTTCAAGTCACGCTTGTTTGGAGCTGACATCTGTTTACCTTTAAAGGTCTATAAATAATATTACCTTTCCTCTTTACTGACTACTGGAGATGATGCTTTGCTTCTGTTTATAGACCCCCTTCTCCTCTGTCTTGATGTTGGTGTTATCTGGCTGAGCAATTTGACATCATCATCATCACAGACGTTTCTCTATCTCTATAGCAACGTATGATGATGCCACAAACACAGGATTATGCAATCTGTGTAGGCTCAGATGGAAGGAGAGGCAGGGCTGGGAGCTCTGATTTAAGCACAAATGTCTCTAATAACAGTAAGGGGAATACGGAAACTTGTTGGCAAGGGAAATGTTTTTTTTGTATAAACATTCTCTTTTCCAAGTTTTGCTCTGGTGGGAAAGTCCCTCCTTAAAGTCCTCTTATACATACATAGGTATTACATATACACATTCACACACAGTTATGCATATTTCTGTGTAAATGAATATATGCAAATGCAATATTGTTCCTAGCATTTGCAGAGGTGTTACCAGCTCCCTGCACATAAACTCTAGTGCATCCAGGATCTGCTGTGCTTCACTCATCCTGTCGCTCCCCCTTCAGCAAAGGACTGCCCTGGCAGACCCTGCTGAACGTCCTCTGTCATGTCTGAGGACATTTGTGTCCTTTGCTAGGTAGGTGGGACCAGCAGCCTCCTTGTTCAGACCTACCCTTGTCTTTACCAGGTTTTCCCTGTGGTTAAAGCACAGGAGAAGTAGGAGTATGGTTTAAAATCTCTGCCCTCCCAAAAGCTTTTTAGCAAAGCCTAAGAAAATGCCTTTGAAACCCTCTCTGTGCCTCAGTTTCTCCAACAATAGGAAAAATAAATCTCATTGTTAGGGAGGCGGGGAGGATAACTTCACTCTTGTTTCTTAGAGCTCTGACATTTTGGTGAGGGGATCCATGGAGACTCTGGAAAACATGCTTGTGGGCGTTTCTTCTATGTTTATCTTATTTTTACTGAACATATGAATGCATCCTATCTAGCACATGTTGTCAGAATCAATAACTGTGTCTTGTTACCAGTTTTTCCATTTATGGCATATTGTCCTGACATAGCTGTAAAACCTCAATGAATATGTTTTTAATAACCCAATGGTATTTAACGTACAATCGCTGTCTTATTAAGTCTAAATTAAATCCTTACTTGAGACACTTAATTTAAAGTGTGACTGATCTTTTCCTGGCCTGGAAGGAGATACTTAAGTGACACTTCTTCCAATTTGGCCACATGGTTGAGGGGGTGGGATTTAAATAATGTATTTTGATGATACTACTCATCTGGTTAAAGCTGAATTGCATCATTTTATGAACACTCAGAGACAGGATCAAATTAAACCTAACTTCCCACCAAGCTAACTCAGCTGAGTTTCAGAGCTTAATACTGTATTCAAAACACACACTTATTGTGACTATCCACTCATCAGCATCTGCTTGGCTTTTCCAAAGGAAAAACTGAAGTGTACCATATTTTTCTACTCAGAGCCTCTTGTGGGGTGCCTTTTGAGTTGACAAAGACAAGGCTTACATTCTGCTGTGGGCACACTAATAAAATAAACCTAATAAAATAAACATTACATGCAATAACGATGCTACTAAATCTAAGTTCAATGTGTAGCTAAAGTGTTACCCACAGATCTATTTACAGTGATGTGCCTGGACTTTTTTCCATCCTTTTCCAACCAAGAGTCACATAAACATTTGCTAAATTGAAAGCATCATCAGGACCAATGGGAGCTCCACAAGCAATTTTGGCACGTGCAGAGCTGAGGAGGGCACAGAGCTCTCAGATAAATGATGAGCTGTCATTTCTTTGTGCCAAGGCCACCACTGAAGAACAGCCAGACCTGAGGGACTGGAAGAAAATTTCTGAACAAAAGTGCCTGGTAAGACACTGGACACCATCATGTACATCGTGTCTGTGCTTTGAGCTTGGGCCAAATAATGGTTGGATTAATGCAAGTTGTGTAGTTGAAGGTGCACAGGAAAGGAAAACACCCTTTAGTACAGACAGATGGGGAGTCTATAGGTTTATGTCTGGGAAGACAGTGCAGCCAAATGGGAGCCAGGAGAATCAGGGGCACTGGGCGGTGGAGTGACTTCTGGCAGGACTTTCCTTTCTGGTCTTTCCCAGCACTGATGGAAAGTTAGGCAGTGCCATCAGTACTGTAGCTCAAAGCTCAAACTGTAGCTGCATCCAAAACTAGACTCTCTGTATTATTTATTGAAAGTAAACTCTGGAATATTTCAGTATAATGGGGAAGCTTGTAACAAAATAAACAAAACCAAACAAAAACCTCGGAAAAAACAAACAAACACAACAACAACAAAAAAAGAAGGAAAAAAAAGGGAAAAAAAGAAAATAAAAAAGGAAAGAGAGTTTCCTAGAATTGCAGAAATCTTTTTATCTGTGGAAACAATCTGCTAAAAAGCCTCTGTACTTTGCTGGCTGCCACACCATGGCTCTTTGGGCAGTCCCTGGAAGGATGTGGTGGAGTTGTTGGAGAAATATAGCCTCAAGAGTTGCTCTGGACAGGCTCTGCTCCATGTCTGTCTCCCTACTCAACAGACTTCGTGATTTGTATTTGTTTTCTAGTGAGCTTGGTGTTGTTGTCCACTTTTAGAATGAACTTGCACTTTGCACTACTTCAGGATCTTTATCAAAGCCCCAGCTGATGGATTTATGGGATTGCACAAGAGTTTCTGCTGTCATTCAGAAAACTGAAGGATAACCCAGGCCCAAGAGGTTTCAGAGGAAGGGTTCAAAGTGTGACCAAAACCAAAGGTCAAGTGTGAGGACAATGTGAGTGTATTCCTCCTTTAAAGACCTCAAAGCTACATGGGAAGCATTGTCCTGACCGCTTTAGAGACTTGGCCCCATGATGTGCTTAGAATGGGCAGTACTGCTGCTGTGTGCAAGTAAAGGGGCAGGACAAGGGCAGTTCATGGCAAGGATCTCTATAAGATGAGAAATTCCACAGAGGTGTTGGAGGTCTGCTTGCAGGCAGCTGCTGGAGGGTGTTCAGGGTTGTCTCTGAATTAAAGCTTTGGGCTTTTGCAATGCCTATTAATGGGTGCAACATTACAAGGGGCTCAGCACAAAGCAAATGTTATTACTATACAACCTTCTGAAAAGAGTTTGAAAGCACAGTCTGTCCTGAAAGCAAGGAGAATGTGCTCAGTTTAACGTCACCACCAGCAGAGTCTAACTGAGGGCAGTATAACACTTCAAGTAAAAACATTTGTGTTTCTATCATGTCTTCCATCCAAAAACTTAATGGCTATTTGGTTCAGTTCAGTCTTGATGATTGATTTCTCCTGGATGCTGGGGTGAGAATTGTTTTAACAGTTTACAGATGGACAAATGAAACAGGGAGGTGTCCCATGCATTGCCCAGCACTGTGAACTAAGCCAAGTGGTAGAACAGTTGTATCCCTGTTTGATCCCAGCCAGGTTTGATCCCTCTTTTTTCATTTTGTAACAATTTGATTTCTTCCCTAACATGTGTACATTTTAATAACTGAATCACAGCAGTAGAAAGTTATGAAGCTGAAGGCACCAATGAAGATCTTTCTTAATGATATTTATTCTTCTTATTCTAAGTCTGCAATAATCCTTATTGCAATAATTCCAGTTCTGTGAGAAATATTAGCTTTGTACAGTTGTTGTCGTTGCTGTTGCTGAGCCTATGTATTTAACAGTTTTCCAAATAATTTACTGAAGCTAACAAGTTTTAAGAGCTTTCCCAGGATGAAAGAGAAGGGAAAGGAATATGCTCACCCAGAGTCTTTTCTCTGTACGTCTCTTGTCTATCATTAATTAGGAAGGGCTTCGAGTGATAAAACCAGCTTGTTGTTATAAGTCATCCACATGCTAAATTAAAGTGGGCAAACTGACATGGCAGTTAAACCCTCAAAGCCTGAAATCAATCAATAAAATCTATGGAAAATTACTCTGAGCAAATTAACATCCTTTAATATATAAATGTAAATTTTTTTACCCATGTCTCTGCATAATAACCAGTCACAAATTTACTGTTCATCCTAATCTCATCCCAGAATAGGCACCATGCACTCTCCTCTTTCCACCAGTACATCTTCACAGGAATCCATAACTCTCTGGAGTGGAGATGCTGGGCTAAAGCAGCTGAACCAGTTCTGTGCTGTGTCCTCCCTTTCTGGTAGATTTTCTCCAAAACATCTCCTTGACTCTTTCTTAAATTTAAAAACTCCAACCCCACTGAATGTGCCTGTGGAGAAGATGCAAACAGCTTTGAGCATCAGAGCTGGCATATCAGATAGGTTTGCAGAGCAATGGAACTTAATGGTTTCTGGGGGCTAAGGACACACACAATCCATCTTTCTATGCAGCCTTGTAAGCACTCAGCATTAATATCTGAGGGCCTTTTAGTGCCACTGAAGAATTTATTCTCACAACACCACTGGGAGAAAGGTCTCATAGCTCTAATTTCAGTATCAGTAGGAATTTGAGAAACTGAGCCATAGAGCTGTTGCTTTCCACTTAGCTCCTGTCTATGGATATTGTCAAAAGATTACAAGGTGAGATAGATGAACTAGAGAGTGTCCCATGAATTTTATTCCCTTCCTATGCATCAGTGTTCCTAGAGCTTGAAGGACTTTGAGTGTATGTAATTGTTTTAGATGATTTGGGCTAAGTCACCCCAGATAGAAAGTGCAGTAGGCCGACAAACTAAAGGATTGGGGTATTTTTAATTACATGGTCAAAAGCTGACAGTTTGCTGAAGAGAAAGAGTCTGAGGTTGTGAAATGCAGAAGTTCATTTCTCTGCCAATAAAGCCCTGGAATGGGGTTTCTAGATGTTTCCTATCAATAAATTGTTCTAATAAAATGTTGTCTTTACGCAAATTGAAATTTTCTGCAGGAAAATTCTGACTTTGCTGAGTTACCCCCTCCCCTTGGGAAAATTTAAACAGGGCTTCCTGGCTTCCTGCTGGGAAGATTTTTGCCAATTTTATTTTCTGCCTGAAGGGAGAAAAACAAATTGATGCATGTTTTCCAACAGCCAGCAGAGCTGGGAGGAGGAAGGAAAGGCCAAGTGCCCTGGCTGTCTGCCTGCCACACAGCATGGTCACCTCTGCCCATTGGGTTGGGCGGGAGAAAGGGAGGCAGGGGTCCTGGAGGACTGGTCTCCAAAACCTACCCAAAATCCTACTGCCAGTTTGAATTTGAACCTATTAAAAGAAGGCATTTTCAAATCTCCTCTAACCCTTTTTTTTTTTTTTTTTTTTTTTTTTTTTTTTTTTTTTTTTAACAGAGACAAGGATGCAAATTTGTTCAAATATTTTTTTTCTCTCTTCGGAATTGATTTGCATTTTCTGGTCTGGCCACTCACATGACAGCTACAAGAAAGCTGAAAGGACAATTACCTTTGAGCAGAAGTTTACAATACCCTTGCAACTGGAATTCCATCAGATAAGCAATATTTGATTAATATTGGACAGTAGGAGGAGACAAAAAGGGATACTATGGACATATTGGGAAAGCACTCTCAAGAGCTACTCATGGATTTGCAATATTCCAACACAGATTGCCAATGCTGCATTAAAATATTGCCTCTGAAGCAATTCCCTAGGCCCAGTGCATGATAAGCTGATGAGCAACCCCCTCCTCCTCCATTCCACGCATCTCCTTCAGTGATATTTCCACCCATCTCCTCTGTCTATTGCCAGTGGCTTGAGCAGGGTTGGCTCAAATGAATTTAAAGCAGGGATAAATATTGTCAATTCAAATTATGGCTTTCCAGTCTGTCCCCAGGATTGTCCCCAGGGCAGGGATCCCTTGCTGAAACAGATAATATTCCCTCTCTAGATGAGAAGAATGAGGCGAGTGTTGGCAAGGAAAATGCAGGATAGGGACAAAACCGGTAAGCAAGCAAACAAATCACAGAGCAAGGAGGACATTCAAGCTTTTGCCTTTCTTTTCTCATTGTAGTTTATTCCAAATCCTGCTACAACCTTCCTGGAGGAGGGGGAAGGGCGTTGGTTGATTTGCATCTTATGTTACTGCTGACAGTAGGAGGTCTTAATTGGGGCACCAAAGAGCAGGTGTATGCTAACGTTAATCTTCCCTTTCACCTGTCACTCATGCAATGAATATGATCTCTCCCTCTCATTAGCAGCCCTCTGCCACATGCTGGGGAGCTTTGGAAGGGTCCCTCTGAAACTTGTTGGGATTGATTTTTGCTGCCCGTGCTGGGTTATTACTGCCGAACCCTGGACCACCGCTCCCAGGGAACACATCTGCCCAGTGGAGGTATGGATCAGCACTGCCTAATAGCCTCAAATTACATGTGCCTTGTGGAAAAATGAACAGTAATTCATGTATTGGCCTGATGATAAACAGATAGAGACTGGCTCATTTTGAAAATAACACATTGTGTGCTTCAGTGTTACAGAGATGACCTTAAGAGGAAAGTTAATTTAGCAAAGATATTCAATTTTGTGATATCTCCAAATGTTGATTCCTGGAATCATTACTCACTCCACAGTCAGGCAAAACTTCCCTGGATTTCAAGGAGTCCGTCTGGAGCCAAAAGGAAATTGGCCTGGGAGAGGTTGAAATAGTAACTCTAGAATGTGAACCTCCATCTCTTGCACTTCACCTATCACAGCAACAACAACCTAATCCTTCGCTTGAATGATGCAAAGTATTAAGAAACTACTATGAGCAGCCAAGAGCAACTAAACCTGCTTTGTTTTGCACTTTGTGCACTGTGAACTCTGCATCTTGTGAGGAACCTGATGACAGGACAGCAATCTGTGTCTCATGGCCAGGCATTTCTCACAAAGAGAGTGGGACAAAAGGGAAGTCATCTTGCAAAGAATTTATCTAAGCTTTTTACATTCTTCTAGTGCTGCTCTGGAACACGTTCCACACTGGTTCATTCGGAGGTGAAATAAATAATTATCTTTGGGGAAAAAAATTCACATGGTTAAAAGTATTACATCCAGAGAGCAACAGTTTGTTGGCTGTGAGTGGGATCCGGGGGATGAGCATCAGCTGCAGTCCATGTTCTGAGTCAGAGCAGAGTCCCGTGGGAATCACAGCTGCTCCAGGGCTGGTGTATTTCCTTTAGGATGATGATGGTTGGCCTCTTCTTTTATCACTCTCCTTAGTTGCTGGGAGGTGGCTTTCTTTATCATCAGATTCCTTCCAAAAGCAGTAATACTGTGATTCAATAGAATGGAAACCAAGAAACAAATGGGACTGACACATTAGTAATGTAACTCTAACTCACAATCTGCTTTTTCCTTGCTGAGATTGGGTCATGGTATGAGATTTTTCTCTTTACTGAGCTTAGAGGAAAAAAAAGCCCTGTAGCAGCTAATTGCTTAGCTCTTTTAGGGATAAAATACCTCATATTCAGCTCTCCTGCAGAGGGAAACAAGGACTTTTGAGGAGAAGCAATATTCCACAGTGTGACAAAAATTGTGAAGTCAACTCTACTCTGATTGTAATTCTCTGTTGGGCAATGGACAGCATTTTATCTTAAATTTCCAACCTCTTTATTGTCTGTCTTTTAGTGAATTTTAATAAGCATGTTCTTCAATTCCTGTTTTTATCTGGTGCCCTATGATCAAGTAATTACCAAAATTGTAAGGGCCAATCACAAAATCATAATGTCTAATTGTAGGAGGAATAACATGATTGATTTTAAGGAGATGAATCTTATAGATTTCATACACCCAGTGAAGTGGGACAAGGAAGTGCCAGACTCAATGTGATATCTCATGTGCTTAACAGTAAGCGTGTGCTTAAGCATATTGCTGGATGGGGAGTCTAAAATCTCTGTTATTCCAGTCTGTGAATGTGTTGTCTTGAAATGTACAGCCTGCAATTAAGAGCTATTGGATAATAAGTATGCCATGAAAATGTCCTAAACTATTAAAGAGCTGAAGATGATAGTGTGCTTTTAATGTTTCACATAAACCATTTGGGATTTGAAGAACTTTCAGTGCTCATGAGGAACTGGGAATATATCCTTGCTTGGGTTAAAGGGAAGGAAGAGAGAAAGCCCTGAATTAAATTTTTGAGCTCGACACCCTCCATTTTTCTACATGTTGCTCAATTCTAAACAGGGAAAATAAAATCAGCTTTGTTCATGAGCATATGCTTTTGACTTTTTTTCTTCTTGGAGCCTGTGAATTATTAATAAACTAATTTCTCTTTATAGTTCAATCTTTGGAGACTTAAAGTGCTCACTCAAATGCACTGAACAAGAGGAATGCTTCAGCTCCAATCAGCTCCCGTCTTCTTTGGAAATGCTGGCCTTGAGGTATCTTTGAGTCTTTGAAATCAATCTTTTATTCAGCTGGGAATTTCTGATGGCTTGGAGGTCTAGTCTGTTAATTCTGCCTAATGCCCTGTTTAAGTTTGGGACATTTGAATAGGATGATTTTTGGCTTTTACTTTGCTGAGAGACTAAGAGCATCCCTCTCCCCCTTCACCACACCCCTGTTCCTTTGTCACCACGTGGAAACAAAATTGTTTGTTGGGCTTAACAAGTAAGAAGGGGGTGGGATGATCTAGAAAACACCCAACGTGGCACCTAGATGAGATCCTGTTGAGTTTTTCAAACACAATTTAATACAGCTTGATCTTTAGGATCAGAAGTGCAGGTGTCAGAGGGATCCCTGTCTTGAAGCCTTTTATCACAACTGCCTCAGCTAAGGGTTTATCAGCAGCACTACCACAGCTAAGCCAGAGGAGAGGTGGGAATCAGGGAAAGAAGGGGGTCAGGGCAAAACCCTGAAGTCCTGTGCATGCCAGGATGTGAGCAGCCTGCAGGAACTGGGCTAATTTTGTCTGCTGACCTCTGGATAGTTTGGACCAAGGTTCGAATCATAGAATGATCATGGAACATCTGCCATAGAGGGCTAGCATGAACCAGAAACTACAAGATTAGGAGCCTTTGCTGATAAATTGTGATTTCCTCTTCCCCAAAGCCTGAGCTGAGAGCCAAACAAATACATTTCACTTTTGATCCTGTGAAACAAAAGCTCTCTATGATAAAGCAACATTGTTTGGTCTTTCCATTCTCATGCTTCTAAAAAAAGCTACCAAATGATTGAAAATGGTCCACATGAAATTTAAAAATAGGCTGAGGGACTGGGTTACAAGTCACTGAGCTTCATGTGGTCAAACAAAAACAACTGCAGCAAAAAAAATTTACAGTGCTAATTTAAGCTGTACAACAGAATTTAATTTACCAGAAATATTTAACTGAAGAAAACCACGTTAAGGCAGTGGCTTCATTAACAAAAATGTCCTGTGCAGAGCCGACTTCCCAGTTAAAATTTTTTGGGAAAAAAAATCTGATTCCTGAAAAAAAAAAAAAAAATTAATGAAAAAAATTATTAAAGGAAAAAATCTGGATTTCTATCACATCTGATGTCTTTCTCTTCCCCAGTTCCCATTTCTGGGGCTATTTGCACGAAAACTCTGAGGCAGACTCTTGCTCTCCCTTATGCTGGGGTAAATCTGGAGTAGCTCCGTTGGATGCAGAGCTTGGTGTCGGCTCCGAGCTCTGGTCATGCACACCCATGGTGTGAGCAGGGATTGTGGTGGCACAGAGGGACACAGCAGGGTTTTCTGCACATGATTTATTTTCCAGCTCTCTCTGAAGGCTCAGCAGCTCTGCAAGGCTGGGAAAACACATCCAGACCTGGGAAAAAGGAGACATTCCACTTTGCTGGTGTGCTGGGGGATTCCCGGTGAGGGACGAAAGCAATTTGGTTCCAGCCTCCCACGGAGGTTGATGGGATTTGTGTACCTCAGCCCATGAAGGTCTTTGGGAAATTCCAGCCATGAAGGTTAATTATAAGCCTTTAATTAACCAGACATTCACTGTGGGCTGAAGTGGTCTGATTGTCTGAGCTCCAGCCCAGGAGCTGGCAGGTCCTTAATTAACACCACCGGGGGCTGGGGAATGGGGTGACTTTGAGGCAGCTGCAGGTCTCTGGTGAAGGTTGGGGTGCACAGGATGGGGAAGGCTGGGATGCATGGAATTGGGGCTGGAGATGCTGAGGGGCCAGGTCTGAGCACTGGGCTGGGGACAGTGATTTGTGCAGTCTGTAAATGAGCCCCATCGGGCCCCCAGCATGAACAGGAGGTACCACTGGGTGGGAGAGCAGGTTGTAAAACAGGGGTAAAAAATTGAGGGGTTTATTATCCCCTATGCATGAAAAATTAGAATAAATTGGCAACTGAAATCAAAAATCGAAACTGGCTGGCTTACTTGGTGAAGCTTTTAAGAGGCTTCTTAATTTGAAATTGCCTAAAAATTGAAGTATCAATGCTGACATCTCTCAGCTTCTTTTTTTCATGAGTGCAAAGAATAATTACTGAACTACACAAGAATATATCATCTCTTGGGTTTCCCTGGCCAGTTAAACTCACTAACATGTGGCTGGTACTCTGCAGGTACCTGCAGGAGGGAGGGCCTTGAGTCTCTGTCTGCAAAATATGGCCTGTGAGGGAACTTGTGGCCTCCCTCAAACCAATGGCAAAGTAGCATTAACTTCAGGGGATCTGGGATTTCTCTCAAATAATATTATTAGCAATGCTTCAATGCTCTTTAACTTAATAAAAGCAAAATGGTAGAATTAGGAAGAGATGCTGATGAGGGAGGAAAAAAGCCATTTTCTTTCTCCCAAAATTAAAGGAACTCTTTTTTCTTTCTTCAAACATATGCTGCATTTCTAGTAAGAGACAAAAATATGACATGGGAGAAAATAACTTTCAGCTGATGCACTGAAACATTTTTAACTACCCAAATGATGGAAGCTGCATCCATGAGAAAATCAGAGAAGGCTCCTAAAACACTATGAAGCCAATAGAAAAAAAAAAAAAAACACCAAAATAAATATTCTCATTCCTGGAGGATGCCTGTTTCTTTAAGCAGCTGTTTCTTGTCTCTGAGGTAACAAAGTTGTCATGTGATGCATCTGTTACCATGGCAATAATCTGTAATTGTGCAGAAAATCCACCAAAGTAGCGTGCAAGTCCTTAGTGAATTGGACAGAGAGAAAAATCACCCCTGTGCAAGCCTTGAATTGATGATGTTGTGCAACTACATTGGTCAAGTCAGCCCAGCTTCACCTCCAACGAATCTCCCACATTTATTTGGTCTGGTTCTGGTGTCCAGTGTTTGTTTGGTGTTTAAATATCCTGCTGGCTCCTGCCCCCACAGATGCTGGATGGTGGGAATCTTCGTGTACAAATGCACCATCCCCTGTCACATTCAGGGAATTTATATAAAGGATCTGGGCATGGTTTTACCCAGAGCTGCATGGGCTGTAACTATTGAGCCATTCTTTCCAAGCACAGGTAAAATAGCATTAAATATTGTGCCCTGCTACAATTGCAGTGGGAGGAGTGTTCCTATGTTTATTTTATCTTCCTCTCCCAAAGGGGCAGCCCCCAGTGTCTACACTGTCTCTGTCTCCATCAGGATGTGTCATTTCACCAGTACCTTGGGAACAGCTCCCACACACACTCATGTGCACACAATATTTGTATTTATATATAATATATAAATTTAAATAAATCTTCTGCTAGCAGGCCAAGTTCAGAATCCTTTAAAACTAACTGAAAATAGAAACACAGAAGGATGGGAAGATGAAATCTGCAAAAGTTTCTTCCCTGCCTTATTTACAAAGAAAATCCTTGAGCATTTTGAGTCATCTGCTCATGATATCATTGGGCTAAACGTGCTTGCTACTATCCAAGTCAAAACGCCAGGGAAATCTCATGAGAATATGCCTCCTGGGCAAATCCCAAAAGGAGAACATCTGGATTTAAGATGCCATTGCCCTGTACTTAACCCTAAGCCACTGAGAAAAATGACTATTCTCCCACTCTCACTATGTTATTAGTAAATATTTATACTGCACAAGCACCCAAAGGCCTCAAATGAGAGTAGACTTCCATCTTGAGGCTCGTGCAGGCCTAACAGAGAGAGGATCCCCCCACTCTGCCCTGCAGAGTTTGCTCGCTGTTTATTTTCCCTCTCAGCTATGGTGTGATAAGCTGCCCCATGCCCAGCAACTGGTTGGGATTTCAAGTTATTGGCCATTAGATGAGACCCTCAGTTCTTCCACAGGGAAAAAAAAAAAAGTGCTTTGTTCAGTGGGGTTGATTCAGCTGAGGCAGAATCAGTGAAAACTCTTTTAAACTGTGCCCAAACCAGCAGTGCCCCCTTTAGCTTTGCCTACCCAGGCTCTAATGTAGCCCACTCAGCCTGAGTTAATGACATAAAACTGCTTTGTCTCTCTTATAGTGTAGAAGGTGTTAATTAGACTGATGTGCATGATTTAATACTGCATCACACAGATATCTAAGCCTAAATCCAGACCTCCTCCCAGCCCAGCATCTGCAGTGAGTAGATTGAAATTTCCCCCACCCATGCAAGTCCCTGCCTAGTTTTTAAGGCCAATATTGGTGTCTCACCTGCAGAAGTGGGGCTGGACACGAGGTTGGAAGGACCTTACAGAAAGTTATTTGTTCTCTGGGATGTGTCCTGCCAGCTGAACCCAACCCTCCTGGGTGGGTGACCTGAGATCTGCCTTTTTCCATCTGATTTTGAAAGAGGGATTCTGACATTTTAGTTGTGGGAGCTTCATCTGATCATAACCTGAACCTCCTACAACCATTTCTGAAGGGGAGGGTTATGACCCCAGAGCAAAACAGGAACTTCCAAAACAGCCATGGGCCCTTTGCTTCATGTAAACTTTCCTCCAGACTCTTTTGCTTGGTTTCTGATGAGATGGAAACAACCCAGTAACACCCTGGATGAACCTCCCCATTGCTGGAGATGTTCTACGGCTGTGCACTCCTCAACACATCTGACATAGGGAAAACACAATTAATGTAATTAATTGAAGTAGGGCCTGGCCTGGGCTTCCTTACTTCTTTTAACAAGGACTCTGTCGGGCTGAGAGGTGCACCTGTGAGACCTGAGCTTATAAAGGTTTGGGAGGAGCAGAGGGAGGTGGTATCTGAGATGTTTGGCTTGGAGATCATTTCCTTGGTGGTGAATCTTTGATTCTGCTTAGATATACCATCAGTGCTGAGAGGTGCCTGAGAGTTATCCATACCTGTTGTCCCTAAATTCCTCTTTTTCTGGTGAAGCTGCAGAAGAGGTAAGAGGGTAGTAACTTTGGGAGGTCTCCAAGGAAAAGTGTTGACTTGGAACACCACAGGGCTGTGTCTTCCTGGGCTTCTGATCTTGGCTCTACCCTGAGGGTCTACTGCTCCTCTCTCATCTCCTTGCAAATTTTCTGCTGGACATGCTGAGACTTTTCACCTCTGGAAAGAGCCTCCTTGTGATGACTCACCATACTCCCACTGCCCTGTGAGATAGGAAAGCTGGTGTGGCCACTGTGGGAAGCCAGGAAGCAGCAGCCGAAGCAGAACTGTTCTGAAATAAGTGCTTAGGAATGCTCTGACCTCTTGCTTCACTGAAGCACCAATTTTTATTTTCCTTTCTTTATTTTATTTTTTTTTTTCCAAGGAGAACATTAAAAGAGCTGTTTGTACATAACTTTAATCTGTGTGCACACATACTCAGATTCAGCCTGGGCCAGGGGAGAGGAAAAGGGATCACAGCTCTGCCAGTTGTAGGCGTTTGGGGCTCTAGACAGCTGTGACAAACTGCAGCCTTTTTACTACCTTAGAAAACATAATGGACCACTTTTGTAATTTTAGCTGTAAATGCACTTCTGCTGTATCACAGGACAGTGCTTGAGTATGAGAAAAGAGAGAAATACAAGAAGTGCAGAAATTATGTGGTGACAGGCCAAAGAACAGAGCTTATAACACACCCACAGAGTGTTTCCTGTGAAAACAATATTCTCCTGGTTCTGTTCGTGATGCTTTTGCTTGCCTGCTTTAAGGAGTAATTTCTCAGAGCTATATTTTAGATGTTCAGCTCTTGTAAACTCTTCACAGTTTAATACATTGCAGCTTTTCTGTTTGCCAAACTTGAGTCACTGGATTAAAATTGTTCCCACCACCACAGTCATCAATGTTACTGTTAACTTCCCGTCTCCTCTCATCCCAGGCTCTACCTAATAATGGCAACCTGTGATTCCAGATCGTGCTGCAGAGATGACTAAAGAACATATAGATCTCAGTCTTTCCATGATTTGGATGAAGCAGATAAAGAAGGTGAGTGGTATGTGTGTCAAACTTAACTTAAGTGAAGTCGCATCAAGTATCAGGAGTCCTTGTGATGTGTGGTTGTGGCCTGAAAAGGAGGAAAAAAAACTGAGGAAAAGTGTGATGGTGTCCTGAGTATGCACCTGGGGGAGGGATGGCCCTCAGGAATGGTGTCGTCTGATCTGTTACTGCTGCTGTACAGCAGGAGCAGAAACTCTGAGGTTCCACACAGAGCACAGTGATTTCTGGATCTAATGGAGAAGGAATTGCCTGCTGCAGGAAGTTAGTTGGTGTCCTTAGGGATGTAGCAGGCAGTATGGTTCACAGGGTAGGATCCCCTAAGGAGAGAGATCTCAGCCACTGAACCTCTACCCTGATTGGGGCTTAAGGTGTTGCTGGCACTCAGTCTCCTGCTGCAGTCACGACCCACCCGTGGTGGATGCCGTGCTGCTGCTGACATTCCATGGGGCGCAGTAAAGGCTCTGTGTGGTGGCAAAAGCTTGAGTGAGGGGTGTGATAGGTCCTTCTGGTCTCAAAGCCTGTGAAATGAAAACCTAAGGAACTAAACAAGAACCTGAGTTGTGGCTGTGTTGGGTTTTATGTTGCTGGTTGATGGTCAGCAGAGACTGGCTGGCAGCGAGGCAGTGGTGGAAAAAGGCTCAGGAAGGGCTTCATTAGCACCAGCTCAGTACGAGTCCCTGCTGGTAGATAAATGCTCTGGAAACTCGTGCAGTAAGGAAGGTGGTGGTATTAGGGGGAGCCTGAAAGGCCAAAACTGAGCTTTGGGAGGCCTTGGTGTTTGAATAAAGCCAACTGGGGATGCACCAAATGGAGCTGGGGATGTGGGAACAGAGGAGGAGCCTTTAAGGTTGTTTAAATCTTTCAGCAGAAATCTCAAGCTATAAACGGAAACATTTCACTCTAAGTCAATAAAACTGATCCAGTTTTTGGTTCAAAAAAAAACCCCATTCAAGTCATTAAAACTAACAGCTCAAATCCCTTAAGGGAGCCAGCTACACAGGCTTGTGTTTCCATAGGGCTTACTGGCAGATTGCACCAGTTACCTTCCATGCCTTGTTGAAAGGAATACTGGCTCTCCAGGCACATATTTCTGGTACAAGTCTTGCTCAAAGTGTCTGGATTTGTGTGCAGCCTGGATGGTGGTGGCTAAAGTAGTCCATATGGCTCCACATCAGGAGAACGTGGGGCTGGATGTCCTGGGAGGTCATCTTGTCCCCCACACTGGGACACTCATTCTCCAAAGTCTGAGCAACTTGCTCAGTTATAGATGTAACTGAGCATTACATCTGTCCCTGCTGAGCTTGTCATGCACTGCTGGTTGGGTCAGCAGGGAAGGACAGAAAACTGCAAAGAATATGGGACAGGGAATATATATCTTCTTTCTCATCTATAGACTGGGGATATCTACAGACATCTCCATGTTCTCCCCCCCACACACCCCTTCCCTTTCTTCCCAAGCTCTGGGGCCTGGGCATAATGTTTTTATACTCAGAAATCAATGTGTTTGATAATCTTACTGAGAATAAATAATGCAGCTACATACTTCTGAATAGTTATATGTGCACGATCTGTTTGTTTGATATGCTCCAGTCTTTCTAACATCTGGTTCTAGCCAGTTGCTATCAGCCCCTTGGTTTTATAAGCACTAAATTCACTCAGTTTTTAATGCAGGGGAAAAAATACAGCCCAAAGAGCATAACATTTACAAGCATTTTTTGTGGGAGTGGAGACAGGAGGCCAAGTTCTGCTCTCAGACAGAGTCCAGCCTTTGCATTTTTGGGTGGGCCTCCAAACCCATATTTTTTCCTTAAGATGCCGCCTTTTCAGCCAAACTAAACCGATTCCTGTCAACTATTATCATTTCAGTATGAATGGGTTTGGCCTGGAGACCTGAGGGAGGGTCTGCAAGATGGTTTTTTGGGATGCTCTTCAAATATTAACTGAACTGTTCTACATGCAGGGTGCACGTGTGCCTTGGCCTCTGGAAAGAAGGAGACAGGGGTAGGGTGGTTCCATGTTTCTGGTGGCCAAGCTGCCTGTTTTTTCCCCTGGTGTGCATTGAGTCCTGTTCAGGGGATCTGAAGGGGGATAACTTTTCACTACCCCACCACTGGTTCATCACCCCAGGGCTCCTCCCCGTGTGTTTTTTTCAGTGCAGTTCTGAAAATGCAAGAGAAGATGATCTCTATGCTCACCTGTCAGAATCAGCAGAGACAGCCAAGGGTGGGTTTTTATTGAGTACATATGACAGTGGATGACTCAACAGCACAAGGCTACCTGAGAGGCTCGTTGAAATATATCCATAAGAAAACCAAGCACCTCCCAAACCACTGCTGTGAAGCCAGTTGCTCACACAAGCAGCAAATCCATCAATAATAAGATAGTGCAAAAATACTCAAACAACTGGAAAACCCAAATTCATCTTATCAGTTTAAAAAAGTTTCTGTCTTGCTATTGGAGCCAAATTACCTTTTAACTATCACATTTTTTTTTTTGTCATTTCATCCCAGTTTGGTGTTTGCCCTCTTAGGTGAGATTCTGAGGGTTGGGAACTGTCCTTAAATAATATGACTAAAAACTGTCTTTAATAATTTGAATTACATTGTTAAGGCTACTGAAAACATTTGCAATGCTAATTCTAACACAAATACCACATACCAGTGGTCTTGTTTGCTCTGGAAGGGGAGCAGAAGTGCATTTGGGGGAAAAAGGGAGAGGGCAAACCAGAAATTGCTCATACTTTAGGTCTCTGAAGGGTTGCAATCCACATATGGATGAAATTTGGCTCTAGAATAATATAATGCAGCTATAAGTGGAATAAATCTGGTCCACTAATACTTTTTCTGCCTGTTTTGTTTTAAAGACAAACAAGCTTCACTTTATATGTTCATATAGTGGGTAGTTGAAACAGGTAACTGTGTAAGCTGCTGAGTAGGGCCTTCTGTATTTTTTTTGGCCAAGACTCACTTTCTGGAAAGGAGAAGAGTGAATAGATACATCCCCTTGTAGAGGTCCTGCCCATCTGCTCCTGACCTGACTGGTAATGGTGTGGCAATAATTCAGATCCTGCAGAATCACATATAGGTTTCCACGGTTATTTTTTCTGTTGTTACCAAACACTTGAAGCAAGGCTGTGCTGTGGTCATATAGACAGGAAAATGACATCATCCTTAAAACCACTAATCCAAAAGCTTTGGAATCTGAAAGACAAACCATATTCTAATTAGAAACAAAAAACCAATGGCATTTGAAATGGAGAAATTTCTTGGATTATTATTATTTTTAAATCCTCCCCTGGCTTCCCTTCTAGCCAAAGCTGTGACAAGTGCACTGGAGCTGATAATAATGAACATACACCTCTAAGGTCACAGCTAGGATTTTTAATTTAAATAAATAAATAAGGATGAATTTTCCAGTCTCCAGGGATTCAGTACTCGGGAACAAGCAGCACAAAGTGTGTTTTGCAGGGTCAGTGTGGAAGATGGTTTTCCCCTCCTCCCCCCCCCCAGTTAACATAGTTAGTTTTTTTCCATTATTTGAAAACACAAAACAGCCTTATTCTGTACGTCTCCTCCCTTCAAGGCTGGTAGGTGGTAACAACAGGCTTTGGAATGGTGACACTTGGTAGGAATTATTCACTGCGTGGGAAAACCCAGAATTACTCACAGCAGCCACACTGTTTCAGGAGGTCAGCAGATGTGACCAGTTCATCCTGCTATGGATGACAAGAGCTGGCTAGAGAAAAGTTGAGGAAACCGTATTCCACCAGCTGTTGATGTGTCTTTGAGTGCTGATGAACCTTCTGGAAATTAATAAACTTTGTTTTCAGGGTAAATCAGGGTGGAGGAATTTCAAAAATGTTAAAATTGACTTATTGACACACGCACAAAAACATTTTCTTAATTTGAAACAAAATTTCTCTTAAATTTCTTAGCATTCTGTGGGAGCTAAATGGTAACTGATTGAAACAGAAATGAAGTATTTTAATCCATAAAAGCCGGTTTTATTTTTTTTCTTAGGAACTTGTGCAGCAAACTGAATTTTGGGGAAAGAGAAGGGTGTAGTTATTTAGAGAACAACACTTTGAACTCCTAATTGTAAATTCTTTGAGAAATGCCCCCCTTCATCCTTAAGACAGGTCATCTCATTTCCTACTTGAGTCAGTCATTGTTCAGATGCAGCAAAGCCTGCCATCATCTCCCCCATCCCCAAAATGAGGTGCCTGTAATCCCCAAAGATGCCCTGCAGATGCTGGTGTCTACAGAGACACTCAAAGCAATGCTGTGTGTCATCCCCACTCAAGAAATTCTGTTTGAGTGGCCCTTTGTTTTTGCATGATGAGTTACATTGCAAGCAAGGCAAATGGTCTCCCCAGCTCTATCCTCTGACTCTGCTCCCTTTACTGCTATCCCCATCTGGAGAATAATATAATGAGAATAGTTATAGAGGTTGTTGCAAGGAATCACCTACTATCATGCACCTGCCAACAGGCTGGATTAACTGTCTGGTTCTTTTAGGAACAGAATAAATCCTGACATATTTTGAAAATGCAGCCTCACTTGCCTCTGCATTTCTGTTCTGCTCTGTTTCATCTCGGTCATAGCTGGTTTTCTAAAAGTGCCACTATTCATATTGGATTTGCACCTTGCAAGCACCTGCAGGCTTATTGTTTGGCATGACCTGTTCTTTATTGATTTTATTTTTTTTCCCCTTTTTCTTTTGTGTTCTGTTTTGTTTTATAACATTTCATGGTGTAGACAGCAACTTCACGGGTGCTGGGCCAGCCTGCTAATTGGTTTCACATCCCCCTTTGAGGGTGGATTTAGCAGGGTCTTTGCAGGTTCTTGCTTATTTCTTTTTCCCACAGAAATGAAAGTGAGAAGCAGCTCGATAACGTTAGAGTACCACTCATTTCTTCCTACAACTGCCTCTGTGCAGACCACCAAAATTATTTAGTCACTGAGAGAGAGCAAAGATTGCATGAGGGCCTCTGGACTAAAAGGGGAAGACTTTTCCAGTGCCAGTGGGGAGAGAGCTGGAGCAAGGCTGGGCTCTGTGCTGGATGTTAGATGTAAAAGCAGCTTTGAAGGCCATTGCAGGAACATGACTTATGCCACTTTGAGAAAGCAGCTCCTTGGTGTCAGGTGAAGATTACGAGAATCTTTCAGTGGGTGTGAATCCACTTTGAATCGAAATGCTCAATTTCTTGTTTCTCTGGTGGTTCCCCAAGATGTGAATTTTTGGAGGCCCAGCTCTGCTGTGAGGTGAGAAGAGGCTGTAATAGTATTACCCAAAGCCAGGGGAGCCTCATGTCTGTAGCACAAGCAGCCCTTCTGCAGTGAGCTGAGTTCAGTGCCTTTACTTCCAGATAAAGGGGCTGTCACTCCCTGGTGATCACTGTTACAGTTCTGATATCAGTCTTAACTTCTTTCTCTAACCTTGTCCAATGCAGACTTTTTAAAAAGTTAAAACCAGATTCTTATATTTATAAAGTACAATTTGGTGAAGAAATAATTTATAACTGTGTATTCATTTACTAGAGTTACTGTTTTGGAAACTAAATGTGTCCTGACAATACTACATCTCCAGCTTTGACTTAGGTGGCAAGTAGGCTTTTCTAGAGACTATTTTGGAAAATGAACACCAGGTTTTTGTCACTGGTTTACTTTTGCCATCTGATAATGACAATGGTTCTTGGTTATGGGGAACAAAAGTCAAATGAAATAGGACATCCTTGTAATAGCATATGCTGTTCTTCATGGTACTTAAGACACACACGAGCAACAATAAAACAACTTTAGGTGAAGGGCCAGTGAATGAGAACACTGGGCTTCATTCTTTCCCCTTCAGAATAAATTCCCTTCTGTCTGCAAGCATCTCATTTGCTGTTTGTACAGAAAGTCCTTTGTTAGCAATTTCTCATTACAGCTATTGATAAGGCTTGTCCAAAAACATGCCAAAGTGCTTTTGTAAGTCAGATATTTTACATCAAGTACCAACAGCCAGTAATCATACAGTGAGTCTCTCTTAAAAACTGTTTCACTGTTGCCTTTTTATTTAGATAACATTGCCAAGATACTTACAGCAAGGGAATAGCATGAATACTCCAGTATGGTGTTTTGTTGGAAAAGCAACTGAAAATGCTTTAACTGTTAGGAAGGAAACTCCACTTTAGCTTTAATTGGCATGATTTCCAATATTGCTACTTGTACAATATGAATGTCTTGTAGTGTAAGGACATTTGTTTCAATGAAAATTGTATTGGAGATGGGGTAACTTTTTTATGTGTTCCTAAGATAACACCACAAGAATAAAAAAGTGATTAGTGTTTTCTCACATTTATACAACTTTAAGAAATATACACAAAAATATTAATAGTCCGTTTGTATATTTGCCACATATATGCAAAGTAACTTTCCCTGCTCTAATCTTTTTTGAAAACCTTTGCACATTTGTTTACAATTTGCAATTTCAGTGCTTTCCAGTATTGTCTATCCATTGCCCATCTAAAATAAGCAGCGATATGGAAAAACGATTGTTGGGAACGATTATAACTCTAAGCAGTACCAAATGAAACGATTGTGCAACAGGCTGTAAACAAACAGAATCTGCTTTTTCACACAATGCATAATTAAATTGTGGAGCTCATTGCCACAGGATGTTGTAGATATCTACAGTTCAAGAAGCAGCTAAGCGAGTGAGTGGAAGCGAAGGTCTCTGAAGGGCTATTAAATGAGATGACGCAGATGTAGGCTATGGCTCAGGAAGTCCTTATAAGCTTTCTCTCAAATGCCTTTTACTACCCCTTTCCAAAGACAGGATGTTGGATGGGCCTTTGGCGTGACCTGGTCCAACCTTTCTAGTATGTGCTTGTGTCCCCTGGGGAGCACAGGAAGGCACATCCTGGAGCACAGTGAGAAGAACAGGGGTTTTAATTCACGTTAGACGCAAAGACTTTTTTTTCAGGTGTGGATAGACTAAAAAAAAAACAATCTTATTTTAGGCATCTAAGAAATCTGTGGGTCTCCAATTGCCACGTACCTTGGGCACCACTAGTTCCTTTGAGCTCAACTCTTTGGGGAGAAAAAAATGGATGGTGTTATATATCAGTCTGTACAATGTTTACTTGCTTGGGAAAAGCCTTCAACAGTAGAGTGTGAGAACCACAAGTGGAAAAATGTGCTGAGCTGTGCTAAGAACAGGACAGGATGGTGACAGCCTGGCTAAGTTACTCATTATCTCTGCTCTGGTGGCTGTGCTGTGGCATGATGTCCTTCAGGTTCTGACTAAATTCAGGTCCCACTAACTTCAGTAGCACATCTGCCTCCCAAGGGTTTCCTTACTTGGAAAAGCAAATCATGGGCTGAAGAAAGAGATGAGGAAACATGGAATGCTTTCCCTTACCTTAGAAATTTCAGTCTGAGGTCCAGAAAAATTAAGTGACTCTAAGGAGTATCGGATTTTTTTAATTTTTCTGATTTTTTTTTTTTTTTAGGGAACATGAGACATTTTCTTTGGCAGTACTTGTGTTGCAGAGTAATGAAGATAGTATTTGCTTTTATTTTAAAGTAACACCATGTATCTGACTTGAAGAACCAAGATAGGTGTATCCAGCCTATTTTATATTGACTTAAAGGAGACCAATTGTGGGAATCAAGAGACTTTCTCTCCTGAAAATTTTAAGCTCCCCTCATTGAATATAAAGCACAACAGTTACATTTTCAGCCTCTAGCTGCCAAGGACACCTATGAGCATTTTCCTACCACAGGCATTTTGTAGGCAATGTGGAAAACATGTCAAATGCCAAAGGCATTAAAAGAAGGAGCCAATCATGAATAATTCATTTGGAATCCACTATAATGACATTAGTCATAATGAAACCTAAGCTGGTATTAACATGTGTGTAGTAGGTATAGCACTTCCTGAGGAATCACTCTTTATTAGGAGACTTTGGAAAAGGGATATTGTTTCTGCCATCTTGATGCCCTGGACTAGGGATAGCTGTGTCTGATTGTCTCCAGGAAAATGTACAAGCTGTGTTGGCTGGGATCAGCTATAAGATCTTCAGCCTCCTAGTTTAAAACTAAATTGCATACAAAATTACTATATGGCAGCTGCTTGGAGCAGCAGTAGATGCACCAGAAGAAGTGCTGGTTCAAAAGAATAAGTGATCTGATCATATTTCTGTTCCTTTTTTGTTCTTCTAATAGGCTTCTGTGCAAAAGAGGTGTTTTTGTGACAGAGCCTGCTGTTGTGTGAGGAGCGAAGAGGGTTGGTGTTCTGGGCTGGCCTTTGCCCTGGCCAGGCTGCAGGAGGGTGGAGTTTGGGGTCCCCAAAGGGACATGAGGTGTGGCTTTGGCACACTGGGTGCTCGTGTGCTGTCCATTCAGTGTGAGTAATTCACTAGGGAAGGAAAAACCTGTACTGTATAACTTCAGTAATGAGGTGATTCAGAATCAGACAAGCCTTTAAGGATGTGCTTATGCTCAGCTGAGAGCCTGTGATGATCAGGTTTGGGTTTCTCCCTAGTTATTGAAATAACTGAGCTGGAGGTGTGTGTTTGGAGTTGAGTGTTCTTAACTGGGGCTGTGTAAGGAGTAGTCAAAGGCAGAGCTGACAAAGGCAGAGTCAAAGTAAGTGGTTCACAGGTCACTGTAGTTGAAATATGTTTGCATTAAGTTGTTATCAGGGTCAATCTGCAGAACAAGACGTGAGTGATTCAGAAACAGGCGCAAGGGCTAAACTGTTCATGCTCAACAATTTGCTTTGCTTTAGCCAAGGCTGTTCTAAATCTCAGCCTTGTCCAGTCACGTTAGACCAGTGTGAGCTCTTAGTTCACTGAGAGGGCAGGCTTACAGTCCAATTTTCATCATCCTTTCCATTGCCATAATCCTTACTCAGTGACCACAGAGCCCTTGCTAGAGATGCCCTGACCTGAGAAAGAAATCTGCTCAGCTAATGAGCATCCTGCAAAGTGCCATTATGAGACCTTTTGCCTCATGAGGTGGAACTAATTAACCGAATTACTAAAATCATAGCAAAAGTTAACAATAGTTACCTAATACCATTAAGCCCTGCAAGGTGTGTGGTTACAATATCACAAGTGTCGCTGTTGGGTGCACCAATGCAGGCAGCTCAGTAGGCAAAGCCAGGAGGTTGCCCCAATGACATGTTGGAGCTTTCCCTGCTGCACATTATTATTTGTGCTTACTGTGCACCAATAAATACAGCTCTGTTTTTGCAGTGCAAGAATTTGCAAAATAAAGGATGGAGGAAAGCAGAGTATTGTTCGTTTTCCCTTTATTTTTCTGACACCAGAACTACAGCCCTGAAAAAAAACAAAGGGCTTGACATTTACCATTCATAAATTCTGTAGAAACAGAGATTCAGGCTCTGAAGCTGCAGGAGTGAAAGAATACAAAGTTCATCACCTGCTGACACTTGTCTCGAAAGGAGAGTGTCAGAGACAAATCCTGCCGGTTAGGACTGAGTGCCCAAGAGAAGTGTCAGGTTCCAGATCTTTTGCAGCATGAATAAGACAGGTCTTCTACTGTGAGCCTGCAGAGATGCCAGGACCTGCACATGTCTGGGAACAAAAGGGAAAAAACCTTTTTTCCCTCCTTGAAGATCATGACAGCTGAGCTTGGTAAGGACCTTGCAGTCATCACAAGGCTGCCCCACAACCCACCTGTTCCACACATACCCAAGGGTCACGAGCATGAAAATTAAGCAAGTTTGGGTTTGTTTTATTATTATTATGATTATTATTTTTCTGAAGAGGATCCCATATTCTGGTACCTGTCAGGAGACTGATCTCTGTAGAAAAGAGCTCACCAAGAAGACAATTCAGAGCACCTCAGCACAATTCCTGCTCTAAATTGCCCACAGATAGAAGAGTTTATCCTTATTTGTTAATTATAGTGGCAACCTACAGAGAGGCAAGTGTCTTTGGGATAAGTTACATATTTTAGGTCTCTAATGGCTTCTCCTGACTTTCCATTTGATCAGAAAACTGAACTTGCTTGGAGGTAACAGACGGACTCTGGGTGGATTTCCCATTGCTGATGGAATTGAGTGGGTGTGCAGCGGACACCCTGACCTCAGGCTTGAGGGCTCCCTGCATCAGCACTAGTGATGTTCAGGGGTTGCCAGTGACTCCTTCCTTCCACATGTCTGCAGGGATGCACAATTTTCCAAGGAGAGCAGAAGAAATATGTGTGTATCTTCTATCTGAAGCACTGTCCTATGAGTTATGTCAGGCAAACACAGGTGCTTCAGGGAATTCCAGTTCAGATTATTATGAAGTACTGAGTAATTGCCTCTGTTTTATCTTCCTCACCTTCTCTGCTAATGATACAACCTGTCCCCCTGGGGATTTAAACCCATCAGTGTCAGTAAATCCAGGTAATTCAAATAATAATTTTAAACTTTTGTCTGTCTTGGCGTTGTCAGAGTTGTGGTGTAACCTTTTACTGGATGGTTGTATGATACGAGCAGGGTGTGCTTTGGCAGATGTGGAACCTGGGTGGGGTTTGTTATGGAGTAGGGGCAAATGAGGATTTGGATTTCCTTTCTTCTGAATGCAAGATCTTTCTATTCCCATGGGAATCTGCTAGAACTTTCTCCTACACTCACTTTACTTAGCTCAGATTGGACTCAAATCCTTGAGATCATTACTCATGTGTGTAGTTTTGAGCTACTACTGATTACAAAAAGCATGTGTAGCTGTAAACATCTTTAATTCCAACAACTTTAAACAAAATAATTAGTGGTTAAACTGAGCTTCACAACAACTTTTTTAAATAGGGATGACTTTCCCAATTTTTCAAATGTTAATTTGTGTTGTACATGTTATGTGATTTACTGACACAGTGAATATGCAGTGAAGCCAGAAAATGTTTCCAAGACTCCGATGAGGACATAAGTGAGCTGTCTCAACAGAGAAATATTTGCACCAAAAATAGAGCTCAGCCAAACATTATTTTGGTGTGGGTAGGAGATTGTGTCTTATTACATTTGTCATTCTGTGGGGAAAACTGCAAGAAAAAGCGACCAGAACATTATTTTAAAGTCAAATTTTTATTTCAAATTTTGAGAACATTTATTTTGATATTTTTCCCACTTATCCTAGTGATTTTTATTGGTGATTGTGATAGAAGGAACTGTGCTTTGAAAGTTGGAATCTATTGTTCTTTCTTTCATGCCCATAATTTTCAGAGACTACATTATTTGTATTTGTTTCTTGTTCTAAATTGCTGCATGCTTTCCCTTCTGTGCTTCTGTATGTCTCTCTATAATGAATGT
The DNA here is from genome assembly GCF_022539395.1 of Myiozetetes cayanensis. Lineage (NCBI taxonomy): Eukaryota > Metazoa > Chordata > Aves > Passeriformes > Tyrannidae > Myiozetetes > Myiozetetes cayanensis. The sequence goes on along the minus strand of NW_026087378.1, from coordinate 8,504,236 downwards.
TAAGAAAAGGTGTTCTGTTAAGGTTCTTTGAATGGAATATGATGTCTGAAGAAAGCACAGAGTACATTAAGACTAGATAACGTTGAATGTGTTAAAATTCGTGAAAATGGCAGTCCAGGCTAGTGCTTTGTGTAGAATATTTCCTGTACATTGGTAGTACTCTGGCTGTCTCCCTGCTCCTTGCCTATGCTGTGCTAAGTTTCTGGACTTTTTTTGTCCTGTTGATTTAATTTTTGTGGTGTGTTGGCTGTCTGATGGACTTATTAAGCACTTCAAAGATGGGATTTCTTGCTGCCCTATGGAACTGTGTTAGATGAGCTAACATTTTGTTTTCATTCCTAACTTTCAAGATGCTGTCCCTTTGTGTTGTTAAATACATCAGACAGGTAGAAATTCTGAACTTTGATTCAAATGCATGCAAAGTATCCCTCTTTCAGAGAAGTCTCTTTGCAATGAGGAATGGCAAATCCATGAGTCAGCTTGGGAAGAAAAATTCAGGACACTCACTCCACTTTAATAGAGATATTTCTGGTTTTTTGAGTGCTCATGTAATTTTCTTTATCTTATGTCTTAGAAGGTGTTTTTTATGCTAAGTTGTATATGTTGCAGTTGATGCCCTGTAGGATATTTTTTTGGTACAATGACATATGCTAAGAGCTGTGCTTTGTATTGCAGCACAGAGTACAGGAACATATATATCACTCCATACATGTACTTTGGAAAGCCTCATTTTTTATACATATCCTTAGAAAAATTACACTTTTGGTGCTGCCAGCTAAGTGTTGGATTCACATACTGAGATTTCAAGAAAGGATTCAATTATGTAGACACTGTGCTGATTTCTAGTAGAACTAATAGTGCAAATTCACACAATTTGTGTGAGCATAGTTAACTTTTCAGTTAATGATCCTGTTTGTTATGCTTACGGATTCCACATGTGCCTTCTATACAGCACACAAGAAAACAATAAACATATGGAAATGCTGCAAAAGCGTGCATGTATGCAGTATGTTTAAGGCATTTGAAAGGATTTCCTGGCAAACTTGCTTTAATGGTAATATCATGGGCAAATACAAAATATCTGCAGGGACTGGCTCTAAGCTAATGTAGTTCCAGGTAACTTGTCAGCTGCGAGGCAGAACAGTAAAACTACAAACTTCAGAAACCATCTCAAGAATTGATAACCATGTGGCAAAGCTGCATTCCTTTGGAGTATTACCAGAAACAGAGAAAAGTGTGTAAGCATAATCAAGTATTTCCTCTGCTGTATATTGTATGTTTAATGGACCACACAAGATTTTACCAGAAAATCCCATTTCACAAGTGTTTTAAATCCACAAATGCTTGGTGATGACATAGCCATAAAATACAGCTTTTAAAAATCCTCCATCAAGGGGATAGGTTCTCTGATGCATTATATCAGCAGCATTGATTTAAACAATGAAAAATTGATTAGAAAATTGGATTCCAAATTGAACTGTGAGTAAATCCAGATCTGTGCTCAAACCTTAGTTTGAGCTGGAAGATCCTGGAGTGTGTTTGGTTTGGGAAACAGAACCTCTGATTGTTTGGTGACATCCTGCTGCCACTGTTAGAGAAGTTGTTTACATAAAATTAAATGAAAATGGTTCCAGGCAGAGATTGAGAGAAATTAAGTTTGACTGCATGTCATGTACATGATGTAGGTATCCTGCCAACACTTAACCATCTTTTGTAACACAAGTAAGTGTTTGTAACACCTTGATGTGGATTTAACTGTTGAATTTAGGAAAATACATTTCTATATCAGTGGTGAATGAGAGCTTTACATCTCTGCTGTTGCAGATACTTTCCTTCTCAGTGTTAGCCCTGGTGGACCACAGGAAGGAAAGGTATGGAAAGGTCAGAGGTGTAAAGACAAAACCACGATGTGCTGATAGCACTTTGCCTCCTGGACCTATGGGCTGTCTTGAAGGTGGTGAAATTCCACCAAAACCATTGGAGCTTCCCAGCTTCCACTCCTTAAGACGACAGCATGAGTGTTTATTGCACAAGTAGCAGCCTGGCTTTAGCTCTGCTTCTTGCACTGTTTCTGAAGAAGCTCCTCTCCACGGTAAAGTCACCAATGTGACTCTCGGATTCCCCCTGAGCTCCTTCTGAAACCCATCATCTTTAGCTGCAGAGTGGTTTGCCTGTGACAGCTGGCTGCATCAAAGCTGCTTGGTGTGACATTTTATAGCATTGAATCAAGTCTCTTAACACTTGGCAGGTGGTGTTTGGTTGCAGTTATGTTTGTTGCACAACTTTTAGTTCACTACATTTAAAATGTCTTCCCTCTCTTATTTGTGCCAGCGTATTCCCTGCTCCTCTGTGCATGTTCCTGTTCAAAGAGAAAGTGTAGAAAGATCTTCAGTGTAGGCATGACAGTGATCCCACAGTGTGGGAAACTGTTGTTTTGTAATACTAGTAAGGCACAAGACATCTTTATTGAGAAGACTAGACCACTAGGAAGGGTGACTCTACTCCTGTGAAGAGCTGTGTGGGAGGGAGTGTGATCATGCCAGCCCCTCACTTCAGTGCATCTCCAGCAGGTACAATTAACCTTGGCAACCCAGAAAGAAATCTGATAATCAAAAAGTTATTTTGCCTCTGCTGGGCTCTGGGTCAGTTGACACAGAGACCTCCTGTGCTGTGGTATAACCAGCCCAGTGGCAGCCTGGGCAAATCTGCCCTTCTCCCTGGAAATCTGACAAAGCAGGTGGAACCTGTGGACTTCTCTGCATCTCCAGGTGTGTGTTGTCACTGCTTCCCCATGCTTCGGTAGCAATAGAAGATTTTGCCAGTGGTGAAAGGCAGGAATTCATTCCTGACCCCGTGAGTCACCCTCCTATGTCATGGAGCATAACCCTTGCTGTTATTTTACCTTTCAGCTGAGCAGTTACAGGTACCATTAATCCATAAAATAAATGTAAGCAGACAGGAGGACGTCATGTAAAGTCTGCAGAGACACAGAACCAACAGACACCAAAAGAAAGAAAAAAAAAAGAAAAAAAAAAAAAAAAGGGAAGCGCCAGCTTGAAAACATGACCCCAACTTCTTACTGTTGTGTGTTCCAGGAAAATGATTTATTGTTGGCATGTACCCATGTCACACTGATACTCAGGACAAAGTAAAAGTCACAGTAGTCACTCAGGCCCTTGCTTCTGTCATTGTATTTTCAGATATTTCAAGGAATGAGGTAATGACTTTAAGATCAAGGTCATTTTCAGCTGCATCAATTATTTCACTTTCTCCTGGCAAAAGCATCTGCATACCTCTGCACAATGTGAACTACCAGGCAAACGTTTCACTGGAAAACCTGACTGTTCTCAGCCATACAGAGTGCCTGGTTCTTACATTAAATTGGTTTAATAGTTTAAACTTTTACTTTGTAACTTAGAAACTGGTATGCAGCAACACTGCATGTTACCAATTTAGTGCATTTAAAACAAATTTAAGTGGGTTCCAATCTACTTAGTCACTGCTACACAAAGGAGAGACCCCATATTTCAAATAACAAGGCTTCAGCAGAGAGATGACGTTAGTGGTGGGTAATAAGCTGAACTATCTATCAAGATATCAAGTATGAAACAGATGGTGAGAAAAAAAAGGTCCAGATACATTTACAAGCCTTTTAACATGCTCACCCATTTAATTCACTGCAAGGTCACAACTTGATGTCTTAGACATGCAATCTTCTCTTCAGCTAGAAATGAAAGCAGGTTTAAAAAAAAAAAAAAAAAAGACTGTTACAGAAGACTTAGAGGGGTTTAGCCAGTGTTTCTGGGAAGGGAAAATGCCCCACCATCAAACCTTACAGATCTTTGCTTGCCAGCACCAAGAATACATGATTTATAGCCTGCATCCATTGATTCCTCCAGTGGTTCAGTGTATTAGGAGTGATTTGCTGTGAAGATTCAGCTCTGAAAAATTCATTCCCTTCCTTTAGGACAATAATTTTGGGGGTTGGGAAGGTTCTTGGTTGTACCTCTTGTATTTTTGTGCCCATGAAGATTTGGGGCTTATCGGTCAAATACCTCATTGCAGACCCTAATCTATTAAACAACTGAAACTCAGTCATGTGTCAGGGTGGTTGTCAGCTGACCATGAAGGTCAGACCTCCTTGCTTTGTGGGGCCCTCTCTCTTACACCCCATTCCTGGATTCTGACACAATATAACCTGTCTATGTACATACTTTCTCATGGCATAGATTAAAATGTTAAAGAACCTCTAGTAAAAGTTATACTTTTAGTTAAATCCTTCATTCCAGTAGCTGGGGAATTGATGTCAGATGGAAAATGATTTCCCAGTGGTTTGGTTTTTGTAGCAAAAGTCTTCAACTTTTATGTAGATAGTCTTTGAAGTTAGAAATTGTTGTTAGACTATCAAATACTGTTTGAGGTGTCACTCAATTTTTTTCTCCCTCTTTCTATTATGGGAATGGGATCTTAGCAAAGAATTATTGTGGTAGAAGATGAATGTATGACTGACACTGGAAAGAAAGATGTTTATGGGCCACATACAAAGGGAATTGTTGTGGAACCAAGACCTGTCAATATAATCTCGGTTAATTCTCCAAGTGTCTGGTTTCTCACTCAAAGAAGGCAGGGTTAAATCTCCAAAGGCATAATACTTGAATATGTCATCCATGGTGTGGAATATTTTCTAAAATGTCTTTCTGCTGGTGTAATTTCATGTTGCTGGTTTATCTGAGTCACACCCGTAGTTTGAAGCAGAGGGTGTGACTGCCCTTTGGGCTGCAGTTGGCTTGACCTGCTTAGAAAAATACACTTCCTTTCCCTGTGTTCTGGACAGTTTTGCCATACACAGTCTCTGACCTCCCATGTCCTGTTTTCTGGCCCTGCACAATTCTTCCACCACTGTCTTTGTCTGAAGAAGGACTGAGTGTGGGTTGGACCAATAGGTGGCACACAGGGAGCTCTTAAATAGGCTGGAAAAAAAGAACAAATAAAAATAATAATACTCCAAATACACAGGAAAAATTTCAGTTTTGGGTCAGTTGCTTGGTGTGTTGTTACCCCCCTTTCCCCCCCTCCCCCCCATTCTCTGGCTTTATATTTTTCCCCTGCTCAGGTCTGGCTAACACTGTATTGCCTGCCCAAAAGTGAATGTGATCCTTCTGTATGAGTTTTTTATATGACACAGCTAGTGCCTTAATTACTTCTGTCACCTGCATTGCTGTAGCCTCTCAGGCTGGGAACCAAAATCCTACTCTACCAGCAAAATCCTCCTGTCCTAAAGAGCTCATCAGCAAAGTATGAAATGGGAACTCAGATGGTACAGGTGAGCAGAAGAGCACAAAGAAAAACTGGTACAATGATAATCAGCATGATGGGACTTAACAGTGTTTGGTTTAACAGCAAACTCTCAAACCTGAATTTTAGGGAGTTATGTTACCCTATTGCACCAACCAGTAGAAGATTTACAAGCTCTAGGGAATGTCCAGTTGCCCTAAAGTCCTACAGAGAACGGTGGTTTGGATTTTTACCAGTGTTTTATAATATCTTCAACATCTTCAGTCTTCCTAAACGGAGATGGAGCTTAAATCATCACTTCCAGGAGCAGAGGGTTCAATGACTTTTTCTTTGACTCCTCGTGGACTCAGGTGGCTGGTAAAAACCACACAGAGGAGACATGAAAGCCTGTTGCAGAAAAGCCAAGTCACAACTGGTGAGATGTAGAGAGGCTGGATTAATTATGAAATAAAATCTGGGTCTGGGTAATACCACTGCCACAGAACCCAAATCACAAATGTTCAAGAGCCCTGCTGGAGTTTTCGTGCCACCCTCCTTAGGAAGAAGTGCAGTCAGGCTCTGTGTATTTTCACATCTCTGGAAGCACAGGAGACAGTCAATAAAAAAGGGATGGCTGTCTTGAGATTACCCCCCCTCCTCTATCTTCTGAAGGCGACAGAACGGAGTGGATAGCGAGCAACCTGCTTGCCTTGGGTGCAGATGGCTTTAATTGTCATTCCCAGATGTTCTGCCTCTTGAAGGTCAAATTCACCTTGTATAAATCGGGCTGGTACCATCCAGGGAAAGCACAGACATTTTATTTGAAAAAATGTAATAAAAGAGTGTCCTTCTTTCTTGTTATTTCCTTCCTTGTAAATTTAAAGGGAACAGATTGAGAGGGAGGCCCAGTTGGCACAGGTCATGATAATGGGATATAGAAGCTTTTGTCTGGATGATACGTGTTCAAATCCACCTTAATATCACTGTGGATAAAACATTGGTATTTTTTGGCTGCTGTAGCTCAGCTGTAGGTATTAGTCCTGGATTCTCACTGCCATATTTGACAGTGTCACTGTAAAAACATGGCAATACAAAAGCTGTGCTCGAAAAGAATAGCTGGGAGAGGCATCAGGTGAGCAGGGAAACCAATAACGCTTTTGCCTAGTCTCTGCTTGTTTTGGGGTGGGGGAGGTCACTTTGGTCTCCAAATTGGCATGTTGTGCATCTTTCTCAGAAATGTACCAATCTCTACCCTAAAACTACTTTGGCTGTTCATTTCTCCTTCCTCCCCCGCTCCTGTAGGATGTCTGGTTCATCAGCTCACCCCACTGGCTTTGGTAACATTTTTCTTCTGTCCAGCAAAATTTATTAACAGGCAGACATGTATCCCCATGTTTTTGCGTCAATAATGCACAGTGTAGTTTTTAAGTGTACTGTAATTAGATGAAAACATACTGTTATGTCGGGCATCACCAGATGGGGCTTTTACACAGAGTCTGCAAAGGTTTTTTTCAGAAACGCCTGTGCAAGCTGTGGCTCTGGGGAGGATGCACTGCAGAGTTGTTTTCGGTTATTTAGGCATCTGTAGAGGCAGCTTTGGAAGAAAGACTGTTGAGTGAGCATTAAGATGTTATTTTTCTTGAGCTTGGATTAGAATCAGTTATTGAGACAGGAACCAAACTTCTTATTTAGATGTCCTCAGATGTCTCAAACAGCACCGTGAAGGGAGAGGCAGCCAGAAACTACATATCTTTTAAAATCTCAGACAAACCCTGTGTTTTTCCAAGATGACTGTGGTTTCCCTGTCATCTTACTGCAGATACAAAAGAAATGAATTTTTAGGATTGCAGCCTTATCCTTGGATGGTGTCTTCAGGCAATTTTGGAAGAAAGGAATGAAGATTATACATATGATAAATGTGGATTTTAATGGAGAAACAGCTAAAAATTCTAAAGGTGATTAATTAAAGGAAAATTAAGATCCCATTAAGCAACTGTTCAGGGCAATTTCATGCTGGAAAATTTACAGATTTAAATGCAGCACTTTGTAAATATAAGCCATGAGATGAATAGGGCATTTTTCTATGTGACATATATTCCCTTACTTTTCTTGTGGACTGAGATATTTTGCCTCCATGATCTCAGAAGTTCTGAAACCCCAAATATCTTTGATTAATATTCCCATACTTTATGTTGCAAGCAGAGAGCATTGGAATGAGGCATATAGTGGATAATTCAAGATACTGAGCAAATATATCAAAGATGTGTCGTGTACACCAGATCCTGTACTTTAAGTTGTGTTCAGGGCTGGAAGACTATGTGCTGCATACACAGATCCTAAAGTGCTGCCTGAGCCCAGGGCTGGGAGAGTAGCAGGAAAAGCACTGCAACTAAGTGTTGAAAACCTGATGGAGACATTAATCCACAGAAAAAGGGGTTTTATGTAATTTAATGAGCATGGCAGTATCTGCATGTGAGTATAACTGAAAATGTGGCCAAGGTGAGAGTTTAGATGGACAACTTTAGCTGTCTAGCAGCTTGGAAAATTGGGGTTTGTTGTGCAAGTACTTGCTGGTTATTCGTGGTTATGCACCTTTGGTCTACTGATTGTGTTGGTGAGTGAATATTTGTGCAGGTTATTTGCTGGGAGGGGATGATTTAGCTACTAGTGAAGGTCTTAGTGGTAGAATCACAGAATCATAGAATGGCCTGGATTGGAAGGGACTTTAAAGATGATCTTGTTCCAACTCCCTGCCATGGGCAGGCATGCCTTCCACTAGACCAGGTTGCTCAGAGACCCATCCAACCTGGCCTGGAACACTTCCAGGAATGGGGCAGCCACAGCTTCTCTGGGCAACCTGTCTCACTACACTCACAGTAAAGATTTTTTTTTTTTCCTAATATCTTATACAAACCTACTCTCAGCCTGAAACCATTCCCCCTTGTCGTGTCACTGCATGCTCATGGGTTGGTGGATGGATATCTCTGGATATCTGGGGTCAGCGTAGATAAGATTTGGATTAAAGGTTCGGGAGGCGAAAAAAGGAAAGAATCCCAACTGTTATCTTGCTGCTTTTTTATGTATTCATAAGGTGAACTCGAACACTTGGGCTGGAATTTCTTGTTCATGCCAGTTTGCCCTCAGAGCAGAGCATCCTTTTCTTCCTGATCCTTAAATCATATCAGGCGGCCTTTATCTGGAGAGGTGTCCTGAGCAGAAATGTCAGCACATGTGGTAATACAGGAGTGCTGGGGGGTTTCTAGTCAGACTCAAGTGGTCATTGAACAGCCACTGCCCTCACACTGCACTGGGCCTCTTATTTTCACTAATACTTTGTAGAGTGGTGCAGGGGACAGGTTTATTCTGAATGCTGCCAGAGGATGTCTTTGATAAGCACTTGTTACTTTTCTGAGTATTTTAAAACTGCCCTGGAAATGACCTTGCTACTTTGAAAATTTTTAAGCCATAACCACACTAGCACAGTGGTCATGAAAGGACCTGAACCTTTTTTGGGTGGTTCCCATACCAGGTTAACACTAGTCCCCAAAGTTCTCCAGTTTGGCATTGCCATCTTGGCACAATAATGGTGAAACCACCACACTTTAAACAAGGAGGAAAACCCAGGATAGAAGGAACTAATAAGTACACAACAAAACTGTTCTGCTCAGCAGTGTGTTTGAGGGGGAGGAAAAAAACAAAGGTATAAAAAATAAAAAACCCAGAAGAAACAGATGTATCTGCCAGAAGTTAAATACACATCTGTTAAGGATGCTCTTCTCATATTTGGGGTCAGAAAAATATGTACAAATGTAGCACCTTGCTGATTGACAGAAAATCCTCAGTTCTGGCACTGAGAATCTTGTTTTCTTGACAGCACTTTGTTTTAAGGCTAGAGGCAGAAAAATGTCTTATGCTTGTCCTTAAACTGGAAGGCCCTTTGTTCAGGATACTTATACCATTTGCAGATAATGATGTGCATTGCAGTTTCAGCTGTCTGCATATGCATTTTTATGTTTTTTTATGACAGCTCTGCGTACTGAACTAAAAGGCCATTTAGAGCTGTCAGGAAGTGACAAGCATTACCCTTTACATTTACAATTCTGTTAGCATGCGTTGTCAGGTGGGCTCACCATTCCACCGACATACGATTTTCTTTGAAACCTATGTATGACTTTAATTTAATACAGCAGTCTCCAAAAAAATAGGAAAAGAGAAAAAAAAAAAAAAGAACCTTATTAAGATTTCCTTTTCCATTTATCTACTTTTGTCTTTCATGTAGTTATTTTTTCCACTCTTCTTTTCTTTTTACTGTTTTCTTAAGCAAGAAGCAGGGAAAGAGACAAAAGTAGCTGTCTAGCCTGGAATACTGCAGCAAGCTCCTCCATTCCAGCCTGTGATGTTACATAGAAAACAGTTGATTTAGTCCATTGACTTAGGAAAAAAATGCTACCAGCATATGCTAAATATTGAACCAACTTGTGAAAGTAGGAAGATCAGAACACCTGTAACTTACAGTCTTGACATGAACTGAAAAAAATGTACATTATTTTTTTTTCTTAGTGAGCAATTTAGCAATCCAGCTGAGACCAGTTTCCATCCCTGTGAATGAATTCTGAATGCACTGGCATGAGTTGTCCACCAGCCTATTTTCTGGTTGTTCACGTTGCTTTTTCATAGCTGCAATGCAGTAAACCTTCCAAGTTCCTCTTTAGTTTCCAAAAAAATCACTGTCCCCCAACTGCACTTTGAGCAGCAATTGATTTATTAATGGTTTAACAAGATTCTACCAGAGAAAGGCCCTCTCTTGGAAGCACCAAGCATCAGAGCCAGTCTCCCTTCTGCTGAGCGAGCAGTCCATGTAGGTGCACACTCAAAGTAAGGGAGGGAAACGGAGCTGGGAGGAAGGTTCAGCTTTATTCTCAGCTGGAGAGAAGGTGGTTAGGAGCATCCAAGTGACAATTAAAGCAACAATCTTTGTGTGAACAGATTTTTGGCTATATTTTTTATATGGTGATGGTATGGATATATTATTTAACTGCTGACAGTACGTTCAGTCTCCCACAAGCCCCAACAGAAGATGCATCCACAAAAAACTTGTAGTCCAGGCAGCAGAAATGTCAAAACTGCATTCCCTGGATTGCACATGTTGGTGTGATGGTTATTGAGGTTTTTGTTTGACTGATTCCTACCACTTCAGATCAAGACACTAGTATTGTGTGGCTGGAAGGACTGGATAATATTATAATAACACAAGTATTTTTCACACTGGAGTTTAAGCTCGCCTGTTGGATTTGTCCTGAGGGCTTTTATATGCAGGTCAGCCCAAATGGCAGGGTCATTAGCTCAGCAAATCCATTTGTTATTGGTAGGTAGTGTGGAGAGATGTGTATGGATGGTTTTGCAGTTCAAGAAGGCATCATAAGAATTAAGGATCAGAGCACAGTGTGCTTTGGAGTAAAGTAACACATGTGGCTACTTTGACATTGAATTCCTCTCCTGTCATTGCATAAAGGCAAACCCTAAACATTATTTTTAAGCAGCTGTTTTTACACATACTAGCTGACACATGTGAATCCATGTTTCTATACTTTCTAAGCTCTTCATCTGTCTTGAATATATGCTACTGACATGTTGCATACCCAGGGAGACACAGACTCACTGAGGTCATCTCTGAGTGTAAGCCATCCTTCTTTCCTCCTGAGGACCTTCACTTACAAGAAACTTTTTCCTCTTGTAGTTTGTGAGCATGCACAGTGATTTGGGAACTTTAGGTAGGCAGCTTGATTCTGATTCACCTGAAGTCAATGACAATATCTAAACTTCAGTGAGAGCAAGCCAGATTCAGACTTGGAGAAGGAAAATATCCATCAGTGTAACTGAGATAAAGCTTGGCAATGTAAAATACTGAAAGAAATGCCCTGAAGGGGCTGGCATAGTGAGGGTGAAATGTTATTTTTGCAGTACATCCTCAAAGATACAGGGCCACAATCTGAGCTTCTGCAACACCCATTGACCTGTAATGAGATCCCCACATGTTCTTCTTTGAATGCAGGAGGAAAGTAAGTAGTCCTTTAAAATTTCTGACTCTGAGTTTGCTCCCTGCTTTCAAGAAGAGGAAAGAACTCTTTGCACTGGCCTCCCCTGCTTCTACTTGGACAGAGACTTGCTGTACTTCAGAAAAAGAGAATATTCCCATGTATTTGCTCCTTCTCCTCCTTTGTCACTAACATTTTACCCTAACCTGTAATACTCTACAGGGACCAATTACATTATTCCAACATAGACATTTTCCATTAACTGCCTTTACAAGTTTTTCTTATTCTCTTCATCGACATTCTGACTTTATATCAAATTTCAGCTCCTTGCAAGTAAAGAAATAGAGACTATATGTGCACATAATCCTGTGTCTGCATATAAATGTGTATATTGTAGGCAAATATTTGTTCTTTACAAGGTATCCTTGTATATGGACCAGATTCCTTCTTTGTAGGTGTCCATTCCTCAAGGCCATGAAGCACTTAATGTTTTTCTTCCTATATTTTCCTGTGTGTTTTCTTACAGCTAGTTTTTATACTTCATTTATTGCTTCTCAAGAGGTACTTGGCCTGGTCCTTATCAAAGTAATGTCATTAAATCATGACTATATTCACCTCTTTTTCCTTTGGAGACTGGAAATTCCATATTGGACAAAGTTTTCCAAAACTAGTTCAGAAGTGTGATCTGGAGATATATTTTCAGAAGTGCTCCAGTGCCACTGTCCCCTTCTAGTAGAAGCTCCAGACTTCAGAACTGATTTTTTAATTGTTTCTAACTTTTATTTCTCAGCAGCAGCTTGGGGTTAAAACATTCCCCCAGTACTTTGGTGGATATTTTAATAAGATCTTGAAGATGTGAGCAACTACCATGTAACAGGTCACAGAGGAGCACAAGAGGCACCGAGCAGCTCCCTCTCTCCTTGAATATGTATGTGGGGAAGGAAGGGGAAGAGGGGACTGTGAGAATAGCTCTGACATGAGAAAACTCATAAAATCATTATCAGGTAAGGCAGGAGGTGCCCTGGAATACCTAACACATGGGGCTCCAGCAACATGGGGGTCTCCAGTGCCCAGTGTGGACAGGCCACCAGTCACCTGAGAGATGATCCTTCCTTAGATAAGGCTCAGAGATGCTCCTACAAGGCTTTGCTCAGACCAACTGAAGTCCCAGAGGGAAAGATCCCTGATGGAAGAGGATCCCCCCAGTTCTTCCCTTCTTGATTCTTCCTGCTGACACTGCAGCCTGGTGTAGTCCTAAGTGTGTTTTGCAAGGATGAGGGCATCTTCCAAGTAAGAATGAGACTGAAATAATTAGGATTTCATGCAAGTTCACTAAAAGTCAGGATTCTTTTTTATTGCTGACCCACCAAACATTCTAGTTAAGGCTTTCTGTGACTGTGCCCTCTGTGACATCTAAACCTATTAAAGATAAGTTGTAATTTTAATTACGTCTCACTTTAACAGCCTGTGCAGGGAGGCACCCATAAACTGTCAAATACACACATAAATAGTGATGATGACTCAGTTATAAAGAGGTTATATGATCTTTTCTCTTGGAGAAACCAGTTAACTTGCATGAAGTGTGGGGGATTTTTTGCAGAAAATCTGAATTATTCATAGCCTCTCTATGGGATCATAGGAATTGCCATGGTGGATCAGATTGCTTGTCCGTCTAGTTCAGTATCCTGTCTCTCACAGTGAGGAGTACAAGACAAGACATTTCAGAGAAGGATCCAAGAGACCTCAGGGACAGCAGCCATGGGATGACCTGCCCATGGGGAAAATTTCTTCCTCCCTACCTTCCCCTCAGGCAGCTGGTGGTTGCATTTGCCCTGCGGCACGATGGCTTATATCACATATTCAGATTTAATCCCATTATTTTTATTTGTTATTTGGATTGCAGTAGTTTCTAGAGGAAGTCAGCTGGGTCAGGTCCCCTGGTTGTAGGCACTGTACAAACACAGGGAAAATGACAGTCCTTGCATAATGCCATTGTAGCTGCTCTCATTACCTATATTGTCATCTCTACATATTCATCATTAAAGCTTCCTCTGGAGTTGTTTTGGCAGCTCAGAGAAATTCATCTTGCTATTTTTCTAGGATTCCTTAAGCCCTGATGTGGTTTGTTAGTTAACCACTCTGATAACAAATTTCCTTACAGAAGTTTGAGCAGAAGCAGCAGAGCACCAGTGCTGGAAGCGTGTTGGTACTTCTGAAAGCTTATTAGTCTGAATTAAAGAAGAAGGAAAACACCCGACCCCAAAAGCTGCGTTGGCATTCACTCTCTCCAGAAGCCTCTTTTCTTCTCTGTAATGTGTGCTGAATTCTGAAGCTGAAGTGATATTTCCTACAATACCAGTCAGCCCAGCTCTCCTCCCTCAACACAGAGGGATGAATTAAGATGCTGAGCTTTGCACTATCTTGTTTTCTTTCTGCAACTCTCTTTTTGCCCCAAACCTCTAACTTTGTTCTAAAATTACTGCTTGATATTTTGATGCCACCATCTAGGAAAAGATACTTTAGCTTCTTTTATGTAGAGGCATTATCCAAGTATTCTGCAAAAGAATCCTAATGGGGGCTCTGAAAACCCATTAGGAAATTGTCCACAGGAAAAGCTTTCTGAAAAGGCAACAGCTCTACTGCCCTGCCAGTTTCTTCAAAGAAAATCACAATGCCACCTCTTTCATAAGAGTATGTGAATGTACTTCCAGAATAGGGGTTGAAGTGGACATTAGCTGGGGTTTGGGTATTTTTATTTTTATTTTTACAGTTTAGCCAAATATTTCATTTTAATTTAAGACCAAATCACAGAAGCTAAAATCAAGCTGGCTAAACAAAGCCTGAAGTATTTTCCCCATGTAGGTTTTTAACTTTTCAGTTACCTGAAATGCCTTTTTTTTTTTTTTTTTAAAGGAGGAAACAAACCCTCCATGTTTGAGAAACATTTTTCAAAACTCCTAAAAGGTTTTTAGCAGCTCTCAACTGCTTCTATTATCTACAGGTACTTTGCTGGGATTTCTTATGCAGGGGACATTTCTCCAGGTTTTTCATCCTGCAGCTTTTGGTATTACAAAATTTCTGTTGGCCTCCTGTTTTCTCTATTCATGGTTATGCAATTCTAAGAGGATGGGATTTTTAAGGTCTATTTCTTATATAATATTAGTGCAGAGATCTGGCGAAGGAGTCTCCTGTCTTCTCACTGTCATTACCTGCCTTGTAAATGGTGACCATTTGTAAACCTTTATTTCCTATCTGAATATCAATTCAATTATCAAAGGGAAGAAATTAAACTCCCAATCTCAAGTCATAACAAGTAGAAACAAGACTGAAAATATTTTAGATATAAGTTTTGTAGGAAGGGAGGGGGATAGAAAATAGCAATGGACACTTGAAGTCTCAGAGACAGGAACTCCTATGGTAGCTGTAAAACTCCCTCTCAGAGAAAAAGGGGGAAATGAAATAGTCATTCCTTCAAGCCCAGTGGAGCTTTTTCCCACGTGAAATTTCAGCAGATTCTGAGCATCAAGCGCACAGACAGCAAATGATTATTTTATAGGTTTACTCATTAAATGACGTGCATCTCCACAGCTTGTCAGAGCAATTAGAGTAACAGATAAGATGGCTGAAGACCCCTTGATGTTAAAACAAAAGGCTGGCATGATGCTCAGAGAGCAACTTTGGAGTTTCTCCCAGGGGACTCTCTTCAGGAGCGTGCATGGATGCTCAGGATGCAGCGGCAGGGCACGGCTTCCCAGGGATAATGCGGTCACGGGAACATGCACTTCTGCTCAATTATTACTCTTTAGGTCAACCTGAACTTAGGCAGAATAATGGCTCAGCCTTTCTGCACAAAGTGGCCGTGTCCAGGCTCACTTATGCATCACAAAAACTGGGGCAGCAGGGTAGGGACAGAATTGGCATTGCTGATGGGTCTGGTACACTCTGTGTGGGGACAAATAGAGTGAAACCTTATTTGCTTTAGAAGACTTGCTCTCTGTTTGCGTTTGTGTTTCATTTCTGCCTGCTCATTTTCAGGCACAGTCCTATTTATATCCACATCTTTTGGAAAGCAGCAAATTGCCTTACTTGGACCTTTCAATCGTGATCTTTTCCATATGGGTTGATCTTTGCAATTTTCCAAGTGCAGGTAACTCCTCCTGCAACAGCCAGAACTTCTGCCTGATGGCATTTTGTTGTCAGGAGAGATACGAAGGTCTGCTGCAAACAGTGGCCAAGCACAGCCTTCAGTAGTCCATCCTCTTGTCCTCTGGAACAACTGACTGGTACACTAGATTTACTATATGGGGTGTTTCTAATGAGTCCCATGCTCACAGATTGCCTGGTTGATGTAGAACAGATATTTCTGTGCTGTGATCTAAGAATTAGCACTATTTATTTGTACGCTGCAGCAGCCTCAGCCCTGGGCTAAATTCGAGGTCCCACTGTGATAAGGGCCAGGCAAACACACTGTCAGCACGAGTTGCCCCAAGGATCTGCAGCTGAAGGGGAGAAGGTGGAGCCAGGGCTGGAGGAAGGCTTGCTGGTGGTCTCCAGAGCACTTGCTGGAGTTCCTCAAAGCTGATTGATCACTCATTGCTGGCAGGCCTCCTCTTTTCCAGCTGGTAAATGTCATTAGAAGACAGCTATAAATACATTAAATGCTTTCGTAATATTACTTTTCCATGTGATCTGCTGCTGCTGTTGCTGCAGGGAAGCTGATCAAGAATGTGAGAGGAGGTGATCTCTGCAGCTCTGGGAGGGAGGGGGGGCTGCACAGCCCAGCCTCCCCATTCAGCCGAGATCCACGAGGTGCAATAACCTGCGAAGGCAGAGGAGAATTAGTGAAGGAACATTTGTCTGTTGGTTACTACTCATTGATTACTCAAGACAAAAAAGCTTGGCTCTGGGTCTTTGCTCAGCAAATTATGTCATTCTTGTTCACAAAAGGGAGAGCTTGCAGTACAGTTTCTAAATTAAAGCTGGTGTTTCAAAATTAAAAGCAGACAGGGCAGATGTGCCTAGGAGAAATTTATATCCATATCTTTGGGGAATCAGCTAATCGCTCTGCCAGGACTTCAAATCAGCCTTTCCTGTGTAGGACTCGATTGCACCACACCTATACAAGCCACATTGAATAACATGGAATTAAAATGTTACCAGATATTTCCTTAACTTTGCCATGTGAAAAATGAGGGCAAATGCTGATGAAACCCAGAAATTCCAGGGCTCCAACAACATGATTTAATATTACTCAAGATGATTTTACAAAGAAAGAGAGAGTTCAGAGTCCAAGCGATCATCTCTAGCTTAATAGGCAGACATGTAAGATACTAAAAGATTGATTAGAACCATCTGAAACTGGAACATATAGTATTACTGATAATTCCTGCAGAGATATTGCAAGGCAGACAGACTTGTTTTGGATCCCAGGTACAGTATAGTGATGCTATATTGTTTTACAGTAAAACTTTGTCAGAGTAGGTCAAAGAAAAGTCATTCTTCTCCTCTTTTCCCCCCAAACAGCCATTTTATTGAAGATGTTAAAAATGAGAATCTGCTCTCAATTTGCAGAGTTCAGAATGGACTCATTTGCTGTTTCAGTTATATTTTCCCATGTTTTCCCCTTTAAGAATAGCCTAATCCAATTTAAGGTTCATTAGAGAATTGGGATATAAGCATGATAAAAATATTAATAAAATCTGAAACATTCACTAAAATAGGATTTTTTAATAAGGTCAAATATATTTGGAAAATGTTTCACTTTCTATAAATGTCATATTCTAAGAAAGAAATTACTTTTTCAAACCTTTACCAAGACCCTTGCCTGGTGATATGTTATATATCAATCTATAAGTGTATAAATAAAAATATAGTAAATAACATGTAGGTATTCATTTGTTGGCTTCTGATGTTAAGTTTCAGTTTGTCCTTGCTGTAGGTGGCTGCTGGATTGAAATGCTGGGAGTCTGGAGTGACTTGTTGGTAACCTTCAGTACAGACCCCAGCATGTGTGATCTGCAAACCCTTGCAAAGCATGGGGCTTTACCTCTCTTTTTGAGCATACACTGCTTATGGATCCTATGTTTAAATACAAAAATGACTTAAATTTTTTTTTTAAATATATTTTTCAAATTATTCAGACTGGTTTTAAAATCTCTCCTTAAAAGCTGTGGAGCCTTAGCTCTTTGTCAGGGTGCAAAGGATGAAGAAAAGCACTACTGCATTTTAAACACATCTGAAAGACAGCATAAAGTAGCTTCTTTATACAGTAAAGATATCACAGCTTTAAAGGCAGTTAGCTTGGACCCTTTCTGGGAATCTCTTCTTTCCAATAATGTAAAGTTTGGTGAAGTTTCTAACCCTGGCATTTCATGAGCATTTGAATTGTAAATCTGTTCCTGCTTCAGGAGTCAGACTAAATAATCCAGCTGTGGGCCCCCGGCCAGTGTGAGTGCTGGGAGGGGAAATGTTACTGTTAGAAGATGAAAAAAGATAAAAATTTTATTTCTCCGGTGGGTTTTTTTATTATTTTTATTTTATTTTTAAATAGCAACTGTGTGAATCTGCTGATGGGTTTGGAAAGCTGGGAGTGGCCCTTGGGGAATGGGTTTTGTGGGCAGCGTGCAGGTGGAGAGAGGGTGTCAGTGGAGCCCTGTATGCTCCCAACACCCAAAATCACATCCTACCATGCAGATGCTATGCTGCTACATGTGCCTGTCACCTCTGTCCCTAGATCTGCACCAAGACCTTTGGCACATGCCAAAAGCTCCTCCAACCCCTGTGCTGCCACACAGCAAGTGGCTGTAATTGAGCTGCCTGTGCCTGGTTACAGCTTCTGGCAGCGCCTGGTCCCCCAGATGGGGCTTTTCTTGGCAGGCTGGGGACTGGCCCTGCTCCTATTTTTTTCTGGGGTGTGCAGCTTCCTGTAAACAACTCAGGCTGTGTGAGAGCCCCTACCATCTTCTCCTGGGCTTTGGAAGCACAGGGCCCAGGACTGTGCTCGTGCCAGGGTGTGTTCAGAGCAGGGACACCAGCCCAGCACGGTTTGTGCTCTTTGGGGTTTAAGAAGTGTCTGAGCATCCTTGGAATAGGTGTCAGGGTGCTGCAGGCAGAGGCACTGTGCCAGTGGAAGGCCAGGGGACAAGAGGGGGCTTCCTGGCCACTGTGGCTTCAGCAGAGACAGCACAGGGATGTGTATATGGCATGGATCACAGGCAGCCTGATCCTGTTAGTGGGCAGACCTGCACTTCACTGGCAGTGCAGGGACATCCATAGTGGTGAAAATTCCCAAAAGTCCATGAGTGAAGGGGACCTTTAATTGCAGGCAGCAGCCACTCTAGGATAAGTCTACTGATGTTGCTGAAGTACATCCACAGGGCTGCAGCTGGTTTTTGTTTGGTTTTGGTTTGTTTTTTAAGCACTTTTCATCACCAGGAGAACTGTCAGTAGGGCTGCTGTGAGCGCAGGAGGAGTGCAGTCACCCAGCTCTACAGCGTGAGCACTGACTGCTCATGCTGGCAGCAAGACAGGCTTCAGAAGCCACAGCATGCAAACCCTGGGGCACTGTGCCTCCTGTTTCATCCTTCAGTCTAGGGGAGTAGAAGCTTCCCACTGAAGTCTGATGGGAAGAATGCACATGCCCTTTGAGCAGGCAACGAAACCCTGCCAAGCCTTGCAGATTCGAGAGGGTGTGGGTACAACACAGACAGTGGAGGGGGAAAAAGACACCCTTCCCAAGCCCCAGTGTGTGTCTGGAGCACACAAAGCTAAGGACGAAATGAAACTATCATGCCGTACTCAATGGGCAGTTTATGTGCTGATGACTGTGATGTTGTAAGCCAACCCATGGCCCCTCTGCTCCTCCAGGAGTGGTTCAGGCAAGGCTGGTTGGGCAGAGCAAACACCCCTGTGCCAGCCTGCTCTAAACCTCCACAAAGATCAGGTGTGACAAAGTGGTTGGTCAGAGCTTGCTCATTCATTACCTGGGAGACCTGAGGCACGACATAAATCAGAGCAGCCCTGAGGGAGCCCTAACCTACACTGGGATTATGGCTGAACCTTGCATGAGCCAAGATGTAGGGAGTTTATAGGCAGTTCAAAGTTTTGGGATCAGGCCCTCCATGTCCCAGGGGTTATCTCTGGAAGGTAGGGTTTGAACAGCAGAAGGATGATTTTAGACAAGAAGGGCTTCTCCAAACTCATAGGATCCTACTGTTTTCTCAGTCGTGTTAGTTGTTTTTGGATAACAATATTATTTGCCGTTGGTCTTCTGGGAGTGCCACCAACATCATTAATCAAAACCCCACGCTGCTTACTGGTACCGAAGTATCTGTACTGCATCATCAATCATAAATGCAGCAAAGGGTGCGCTCTGGATACCTAAAGAGGGAGAGCGAGAACATGGTGGGTGAGGGGAAGGACAGGGAAAGAAGCTTAATTATCCAGTGGTCTTTGGTCCATCGCTCACATTGGAAACATCTCTACAGCTCTATTTTGGTTGTATCTCCCTTTTAAATCTTTGTAAACAGCAGTTAAGATAGAAAGCTTCAATCCGCTGCGCAGGGTACCCCACTGCTTTTCGAGCTATTATTTTAATAAGGCCTATTTTACAATTAAGGCACCATGGGCTTTAAATTACATATAAAATAAAATGTGGAAATTGAAGCATTAAGCGCGTGGCTGCCGTCGGAGGCTCGGCAGCCTCACATTAAGCAGCTGCCTGTTCTTAAACAGAGAGACAGAAGGCAGAGGGTTTGTGCTACGGAAGGAGAGGAACAACAACCCCTTGACTCTGGGGAGGGCACTGCCATGGGTTTTGCTTGGGGCTGTGCTCCCCCTCAGAGTGGGCTGGGTGGGGATCCCGTAGAGGTGGTTTTTGTCTTTGCCCTCCTCCTCCAGCTCCTGGGGAGGTGCCTGGCACAGCCTCGTAAAGGCCGCTGGTTTTGGTTACGCTCGTTGCTGCTGCCGCAGTCCGCTGTGATATGAGGAGCGACTCTCGCTCCAGATGGTTGTAAAGGTTAACGAGGAATTTATGCAGAGCTATATACAAATCAGACTGAATCTTCTGGCTGGGAACAACAAGCCGCCGACATAAATTCAGTTTTCTGAACATATGTAGCTTGGTCACTAAGGGAAACTGGAGAATGGCAAGCTGCTCTGCCGAACGTCACCTCTCTCGCTGCCGCCAAGGCGGGGAGGGAACAGCACTGCCCGTGGCACAGGAGGGGTCTTGGGGCTCCAGGGCTGCTGCAAAACAGTGGCCTCACCTGCAGCCCTGGGACTCAGCCTCAGGTGTGAGGTGCACAGGGGCCACATATCCACTGGGAAGGTGGCTCAGGTCTCACACATCTCTTCTGGTAGTTCTGTTTACCTTCTCTTCACCAAGTAAATTGGTTCAAGGCATTTGTCTGCTACCCCACATATCAAAACCTCTCTTTCTCCTCCTAGACACAATGATTATGATGGCACGGGACTTATGTTTCTATTTATTTGTCTATTTTTAAAGTTATAAACAGATGGAGGCTGGATGCACCAGAGGCAGCTAAAGAGTTTCCCTGTTGTCTTCTTGTGTTCAGGAGCTGATGAGATCCTCTGATGAGCTGGTTGCTTTGTGGGCAGGATAACTGGCTGGAATTTAACTTCAGGATTGTGCCATCTCTGCAAGAGCAGGGTAAGGAGAGAGAAGCCTCCTGCTTTGCCTCCTTCAGATTCACCCTGGTCATGGAGGTGTTGGCAAACAATCTTCCCACTGAAAAAGAAATGTATTTATGTTCCTTCTGATACGCAATAGGAGATAAATAGTAATGTTTTTTTAATGAGTGTTTTGCAAATTTAGTAGAGTATAATTCTTAATTTTTCTGGACAATTTAACTCAATGTCTCAAATGCTTTGTAGAATTAACCTGTTTACTTACTTAACCTTGAAGGATCTTCTATTTCCAGTAGAAGCAGCAGAATGGGGCTGTCAATACTTTCCTGTGGAGGTCTTTTTAGGGGGCACTTGATTTGCTGCTGGCTGGGCCTGCAGGAGGGACTGAGCTGTGAATTGTTGCTGCCCAGTGCCAGTGGAATGATGGCTGGTGGTTTTAGTACAACTCACAAGCAACGAAAATATTCAGGATTGTCCTCCTGATCTGTTTTAGCTCATGTGCACAAGCAGAAGTCCTCTGAGCTTTTTTTCAAGCCCATGTTCCCAACACACTGACCTGCTTCCCTCATCTTTGGGCTTTTTCAGCCTCCCTGCAGCTCCCCATGCAGCACTCCTTCCTGCCCTGCAGCCCTATCCACTGTCACCTTGACATCAAGCATCACTGAGGCCTCTGTCCATACATGGGACTGACATGATTACAGATCCAACACTGACCATCAGCACAGGAAATAATTTCAGTCTCTGTGTCTGAGACTCAGAAAAGCCTCCCACGACCACACAAGCTGCTTATTATTGTACAGTGCTCTGGGCTACAAACCAGATTCATAAAGAGCCCAGCTCCACCCTGTCTGGGCTCACAAGGCTTTTTTGGCACCATCTCTGTCATTTAAAGATGGGCTAGGGGCAGCTTGGAGAAGACTTCCCGTTCTTAAAGAAGCACCTCCAGTGGGAATCCCTTCCTGAGGCCTCAGTGCCTGACCACAGGTAGCTCTGATTCTGGTTTCTCTGCCACTTTTCCTCTTTTGCTTCTGAATGAAACAACAGGCTCTGTTAAATACCTGACAGCCCTGGCTCCCTCCCCTGTAGCGGTAAGCCCAGGCAGATTTCCAGTGGCCAGCATTTCCAAGCATACTCCAGTTTACCAGGCTTGAAGCTTGTCAGCCCAAACAAGACTGAGGCTTTCCTTTTGCAATATTAAAAAATGAAAAAAAAAAAAATTCATAAAACCTCCTGGCACTGCTGGCTCACACCACTAAGCTATTCCATGCCAGCCCTATTGTTAAACTGTAAGCATCAGTTTCAATACTGTAATAAAATACTGCATTTGAAATTTTACAGTTCCCCATTAACCTCCTTTCTCCCTCTCTCCCCCACCTATTACATCATCCCTCTCTCTTCTCCAGCCTGACACTGCTCTGACATAAAACTTGAAACTTCCCCACCTTTCACTTTTCCATTCTTCCCCTCTCTTTCAGAGCCTTTAGCTGTCACTTGTGCAATAGAACAGCTGAGCCAAAGCAATAAAGTGCTGCATACCGTCCCTGAACAGCCGGAGCAAGTTTTTAAGACATCCATGCCAAATACCACTGCTTCCCACACTCGTGCATATACATACCCCATCTTGTCCCCAGCCTTGATTCTACCCAGTGCATTTACTTAAAAACCAGATTTTCTGTGTGTGTGTGTGTGTGCACTGTCAGCCAATCTGAAAACAAGCGTCTTTCACAACTTCTCCTGCCAAGGGAGTGTTGTTCTTCTTTCTATGTAGTTGTTCTTTCTGCATGAACTGCCAGGTTTTCACTTAGGAAAAGGCACCAGATTTTTATTCTCAGGGACACCCTGTTTGAGGAAGCCTTGTGGTCCCCCAGGACCTGGGCAAACGGCAGCTTCATCGAGCACCATCTGAATCCGTGAACATGTCGAGCATCAGTTCTCTCCATCCTGCAGACTTCTTCCTCCACACAAAGGTAACCTC
The DNA here is from genome assembly GCF_022539395.1 of Myiozetetes cayanensis. NCBI lineage: Eukaryota > Metazoa > Chordata > Aves > Passeriformes > Tyrannidae > Myiozetetes > Myiozetetes cayanensis. The sequence continues at coordinate 8,481,304 of NW_026087378.1, read as the reverse complement.
AGCGAATCTTCCATAGCAGAGGACCTGGGCCAGTATTTGTTGGTTGGGATCTCCATGAATTATCTTGTTTGACATGTTCTCTCCTCCCCACTCCTCTTATTTGCCTAATATGAACCAGGTGTAAGGGCAGTCAGGGAGTAGTACTGCAGCACCAAGGAAAGAGAAGATTTTTCCAGTCCCAGCCTAATGATCCACTTAGCCAAAAGGAGAGTGGAAACATTGCCACTAACTTTGCTGGTCGCTGTGCAATGAGAGTCTCCCATGCAGTTTCAGCATCTGAGAAATCAGAGGGAAACAGAAGAAATGGTCTATGAGGAACACAAAGTGACTTTGAATAATGGTCGAGTGGTGTTTTTATGTTCAAAGAATCCCATGGATGTTCACTGTGGGGACATAAAAATCCCATGAGATAGTCTACCCATATGGATCAGTTCCATCATTTTCTTATAGACACAAGAACTGGGACAGGAGGAGGAGCAGTTTGCCTTGGGTACTCCAGTGTGTAACAGGATGAGGGTGCCCATGCTGAGGATGTTGCTGCCCCATGGGCTGTTGCCAGCTCTCCTTGGTCCATGTTATAAAAAAACCTCACATCCTAACTCCAACCTTAGAGTATGCTCTGACACCACCAACAATGAAGAGCTTGTGAAAGTGCTGAACTGAGAATTGTGGGGTTTTATATATATTTTTTTTAACTTTACCCCCTCTGCTTGGTTTTCTTCTACTTTTGGTGTCAAATAAGAAGAAATTTTTAAACTGCTGCTATTTGAATTTTGTTTCTCCTGCATAATAATGTGAATTTTGTAATTTTTTTTTTTTCTTGTGCAAGAGCTGGGAATATTGAAGAGTGGCTGTATTGTGAGCTCTCCCCATTCCTGCTTTTTATACATATACACACGGAGACAGAGTCTCACTGATCTGCCAGTGATCTCGAGTCTACCTAGACGGGCTGCTCTCTCTAGGGATGTGTCTGCTGCATCTGCCTCAGGCTTTTCCTGAAGAGAGACAACTAATTGGGAAAAATTATGTTGCATTACGTGTGGTGGCTCTGTGATGTGGACCGTCGTCTGAGGCCTCCCAATCTCTTATGACTCAGTAACACTGGGAGAGGGGAGCAACGGGCAGATATTTGTGCTTTCCATCCTGAGGTGGAGGATTTAAAGGATCCGGGCTGATGCTTCCAGTTCTGCTTCACAATTAATTAATGAATGAACCCAATATGGGAGCTGAACTGTTAACATTAGGGTTGACAATGGACATCCAGGCTTTTCAAATGCCCTAATTGATAAGTTTACTTTTAGAGGCTCAAGGGTCTTATTTTTACCTTTCAGAGTTTCAGCCCACACACTGTTTTTATTTTAGGTGGAAAAAAAGTGCTTTGACATCCAGGGTGAACTTAGCTACCTGCATGCATGTGTTTAGCTTGCTTTGCTTCGTTTCCAAACCTTCCCAAGGGTGCAGAAAGGAGAGGGGTAGAAGATGAAGGAGGCAGTGACTATCAGATTAATTACAGATGCTGGGTTAACTGCAAAAAACAGCAGAGAAGAAGGAAGCAGGGGAATAAAGTCTGACCTCATCCACTCTTTTCTCTAAAAGAAATTAGCAGGTAGACTGTCACAGAGAGGCTGGGAGCAAGACCCCAGCACCGCTCTGCTGGTTTCAGCAGAGGATGCCAATTCACATGAGCTGAGGTTTAGCCCACAGAGGTTTCATAGCCTGTAAATATAATTTAAGACAGTGGGGGAAGAACCATATGTTTGAGAAAGGGGATAGCTTCTCCCAAACAAACATATATTGCAAATAATCTAAACCCAGCAAAAATGGGTTAATGTGGCTCCTCAGTTGCTTTGAATGATGTGGCAGGATGATATTTGTCCTCATGTGGAGCTTGTCCCTTGTCTCTGACCAGTTATGGTTGAGCAAGGGGACATTTCAGTATTTATTTTCTTTCTGTTGATTCCAACCAGATTGCCCATGCTCTGCTTAATGTAGTGCCTGCTGGAGAAGTGGGACAAACATTCAGTCACATTAAAAATAAACCCAGAAATAGCAGCTTATAAATTTGGATTTTTCTCCTATTATTATTTATGGGTGAATCCTGTCAGAGGCATAAATGCAATATCTTTGTAGGCCGATGCTGGGATTTATATCAAAGGGGTTCTAACATATACTTCATGTACTCAGCTGCAACTATTATAAGCTATTTCATGTACAGCTAGAGACAAATGATCTCTCCCATGTTTGTCTTAACTTATAAAATGCAGTTGGGTTGCTTGAATTCACTTCCAAACCTCCTGCATGGGGGAGGAGGACAGAAGATTTATACCCCTTTAATATAATCAATTCTAGGCATATCTTTAGACAAATAATTTAGAAATGTGTGCAACAAGAAACACCTCTATTAATTTCAGGATACACCATTTTATGCATTTTTATGTGCATTGAAAAAAAGGGATTAAATTTTAAAAAATAAAAGCCCTTACTCTGGGAAGAAAGCAAATTCTAACAAGAACATTTTGAAATAAAATCCCAGAAGGCAACAATCCCTCCAACAATTAAACTGGGAGAAGGTCCCCTGAGGGCAGACCAACAAAATTTAGTAAAAATAATTGCCATGCTGGGTCCTTGCTCTATTTTAGCTGAGTATAAGCAGACACACAAAAAATAACCTACTGAGAACAAGAACATTCCTACATGAAGCAGGCGAACAACAGAGCCGTGTAACTACCTGGCCACACCACTCGGCTTTTGCTGGCACGCAACACAGATTTTTATACTTCAGCCAATATAAAATAACAATCAGGCTATTTACAAGGCTCTGCCAAATATTAACCTTATATCCAATTCTCTTCAAACCTTTCAAAGTCTCTAATGTGAACCATGCAAGTTCCTCATTACTTGATCATATTCTGTAACTACGATGTTATGGGCTAGTTATATTTTTTAAAAGATGGTGTGTTTATGCAAAGATAATGATGCGGTGCATTTTATGCTGAAAAACTCAGTAATTAATTAATTTATAATCCCCCTCACTCTTCAACCCCTCCCTCTAAAAAGAATAAAATAAAAGATTAATTTGCTGGAGAAAACAGGTTCATGTTTGCCCTTAAGACAGAGCACAAAATTACTTTAGCATGTGTGCCATGGTTTAAACAAGTTAGATGCATGCATGTCCCCAGCCAGGTGAGAGCTATTGTAAAAGGGAGCTGAGAATGAAGAAAGCACAGAGGTAGCTCTTAAAAACTGAAGGTTGCCTCTGTAAAGCAATGTTGGATGTGCAAGGAGCTATTTAGGGTGACTAATTGTGAGACAAAGGCTTTGTCTCTGGCTGTGGGTAGCGTGGTGTAGGAAAGGGGCACCAGCAGAAGGGTGGTGGGAGGGAGGAGGAGGAGGCATGGAGTGATCCTTTAACCTTTCTTCTGCATCAGACACTCATCCCTGGATTTAGAAAAAATAATTTCTGCCTTGCTAAATTTTCTGTCATGGTCTTTTGGAGCTCTTTAATTATTTAAAGTGACTGTTTGTGGGTAGAGAAGTGAGAGCAGGGCCATGGGAGGCTCTTGCCCATCCATTGCAGGGCTGGGCACTCAGAGGTGACAGGGACAATGCCTCATCTGGCCCCACACTGTCCTGGCAGCCACAGCATGAGTGCTGGAGCCCTCCAGGTGCCCAGTAACTACCCTGGCCCACCACGGGCACTTGTGCGCTGACTCTGTGCCCTCCTGGCACTGTTGGAAATCAGGATCCATCATCCTGCAGAGGAAGTGCTTCTTCCCACAGCTCAGTGAGATCTTTCTAATTGGGGTCCTCTTTTCCCTCTGAACATCTGCAAAGATCATTTTGGAAATAGGCTCTATTGAATACTGGGATTCTTATTTTAAAGGGAGCTTTTAAGTGTATTTTTTTAGACACATTTTTACCAGCAGTACTTTTAACAATAGGTTACCAGATCCATCACACAATCTGACTAAAAGCCCGTATTTATTTCCCTAATTTTATAAACATTTAATAGGTCCTTATTAAACACATCAGCCAGCATGATTTAATAACACAATCAGTCTAGAAGTTTAAGAAAATTGAAAACAGGATTTGAATGTAATACAGCCACAATTACCGGAGATTATAGGCAATCATTTCCATATGTCTGCAATGGGGAGCTGCTAATCTCTGTTTGCGTGGAGGTGATTTCCTCTGGAACACTTCCCAGCCTTCAACAGCGCTAGTGCTGAACAAATTAGATTTGAAAGTCCCCAATTTTATGACTAAGGTAATATACTCTGTGTATTTAGAGAAACACTGATTTCCTATTTTAACTGGCTTCCAAATGCTGGACAGAGACCTCAGCTTCATTTAGTTTGGCTCTGCTGGGTATATGGTAAAAGGTTTTTTTTCTTTAAGGGTCAGCACATGTATTTTGGGGTGTCTCAGAGACACACCACAAGTTCCCTCCATCCGTAGGAGCAAAAGAGTTAGCATCCAGTGACATCATGGCTGAGGAATGTGCAGCAATTAGCCCTGCAGTACAGCAGGCAGCCCATGGCCAGGGGACAAGCAGCTCCCTCCTGCTAAACTTTAGGAGTCCTAACACCTTATTCCCTGACCTACCGCTTATGAGATCCTGAATAGCGTCACTTGTGTTTTGTGGGAATTCATCTGGTAAACTGGGCTTTTTGTGCATGGCCTTGGCTCGGCTTTGGCAGTTACTGTTGAAAATGGGACTGCTGTTGGGAAAGATTTCCTGTGCAGAGCAGCCAGGAGCTGGGCTGCTTTCAATAGGAGCCACTGACTAGTGGAGATGGGAGAGCTGCAGGGAACTTCACACTGCGGACCTGCCAGCCACTTTGGGGGATGTCAGGGACCTGCCCGGCCTCACGGTGTCCAAGGCATTTTTAGAATTTATTTTGTCACATGATTCATGTTTATGAAATGTTTGTGGCAGATTCTTAACAGAAAGCTCTAACAAGGGAGTAGGACTGAAAGAAAGTCTGTGGTACACAGTAATGAGAGAAGAGCAAAGGAATCAGTGGATCCACTGTGACAAGCACGTTTGTCAGTGGCATCACCCCTTTCACCTCCCAGTTGCTGGACCATGGTGTTGGTGAGTGCTTTGAACGAGCCTCAAGAGAGGGACAGAGATGAAGGAAGGGTTTGCAGGCATCTGAGTGTCTGGTGTTCTTATCTTTTGAGTGCTTATATTTGTGAAACTCAGAGCATTCTCGTGCTATTACAAGAGCCTTTCTTTATGGGATCTGGCCCTGCTGACTGAGAATGTTCCTCTGCTATTTCACTAAATCAAAGAGCTGATAATTGTGCACTGGTCTAAGAAACGATAAAGTGGATGCCCCTGTTGGAAAGGCTTGTTTGTGGCTAGATGATCTCCTTTCTCAGCTGAAGGAGGGAAAAGAGGCCCTTAACAGCCCTAAACCAGGACTTCAACACAGCCTTAACTCCATCATTGTTCAGGAGAGCCCTCAAGATGATATAAAACCTGATATAAAACATATGCTTAATTCACCTTGCCTTCATTCAAGGTGCAGAACAACACATGATGTCTGGACACTGACTTTGCTAAAAATGGCACATTACCTTTCAGTCAAGCACGTGAGTAAGGACGTTCCTAAATCAGAGCCCTAACCTGAAATTTAGGATTTTATTTTACTTTACTGGTTTTGGTCTCAGCAAGAGATAGTAAACTTGGGCTGAAAATCTGAAAAAGTAAAAGAAAGAAGGTAGTTCTCACACTATTCTTGCTAAACACCCTTCCCCTCCCCACCCCAAATGAAAAGATTCCCCTAAAAAATGACCCAGAAAAACATGTAGTATGGAAATGCACTTAGATTAGGAGTTGGGCTGTGGTAATCGTGAGCAAACTTTTAAGATGACCAGAGCTAACAGTTTTCAACTGCAGTGACACTAGAGAAGTGACCAAAGTGAATTTTGCTACCTGTTGTCCCAAGATCACTGTAATGGAAGTGATGAATTCTGAGGTATCAGGGTCACATATGGCATAAAACCTGCCATAGACCAGCCTTGGACATAACAGCTGACCCAGACTGAATTTTTGTACAACAAATGAAACAATGACAGGATTAATTAGATAAAGATATTGGGTGTGTCCTTTTCATTTCCAGAACAAATCTGAACATAACCGTCGCATCCATTTGCAAAGCTTGATCAGTCTTCCGCTTGGTTAGACCAAAAGGAAAAGAACACATTGGCTCTTGCAATAAAATGAATGTACAATCCCTGCACATTACTGCCTTTGTAGTTGCTTTTACCCTAAAAAAGCCCAGCTCTAGTGCACAGTATATTTTTCATCATAAACTTGCTCATGTATGCATTCCAGATGGCGTGAAGAAGGGGTTCAGGAATTCTGGTGGCAACCGCTAGTATTACGAAAATAAAGGTAGGGCCCAGTTTTATGATGAACCTTGATCTTAAGGAGTTTATAACTAGACTGGCTCCAAGTTATGCTTGGAATACATGGATACATTTATTACATCAGTGGATTCCTTCATCCACTTAAAAAAATAAAATCTGCCTTGGTTTTTCGGCTTTTTTTTTTTTTGAGTGAAGAGGTTGCTTGCAGTTTTAAGATGTTTCACGGCCTTCATTCCATATAGAAAAAGAGTTGAGTAAAAGGCAGTTGGCAAGACAACAACCCCCAGTATGTTGTAATCATTTTCTACTCGGAAACAAAGCATTCTCCCACATTCCAACTATCTAGGTTGATTAGCTTTGCAAAGCATTGTGGTGTACAACAGTGCTAACTCATTCTGTGGTGTATTTCTGATATGAAATATAACCTTTTCCTTAAAATGGTCCATTAATAATTATTTGCATCAATACACAAAAATATGGCAATTAAGGATGCTGGAGTGGTCTATTAAGTTAAACTTTTATGGGAAAAGTTTTTTCCTTCATTTTGTTTTTAAGTTCTTGCCAACACGAAATATGAGCTCAACCGAAATAGGTTTTAGGAAAAGGGAGGCGATAGGCCCCCGTTCAGGAAAGGCTTTCAGCACATGCTTATGTTCCAGTGCTTTCACTGGGATTTAAGCACATTCTTAATTTATTTGTGAACAGAGTTGGGGTTTTTTTTATGAGGAAATCTTTACAGTGGACAATTTTTTATGATAACGTGTTCAAGGCTGTAGCCTTGTAAACTGGAATAAGAGTGGCACAGTGTGAGGCAGGAATCAAACCAGGAAACAGAAACAGGGACATGAGGCTGAGTTAGAAAGGAGTACAGGAGTGGACTGTCCATCTGAGGTGAAATCAGGGATATGGCAAGGAACTAGAATCACTGTGGGTGCAAGTTGGTTGTGTTACAGAAAAAGTGACGGTAGAAGTAATTTCTTATAGTTTTTGCCAAAAAAAGTCTACTGAGGTTGTTTGTAGACTATGCATAATGCAGAGGAAACCCACATCTCCTGGAGGTGATAATGTCACCTTTCTGAGTCAAACTTTGCTTGCAACAGGTTGGTTCAGGTTTTTCATGATGGAGGGGGAGCCCAGGTGATGGCTCCACCTCCATGAATCCCCTCCCAGCTCTCTGACTTCATAGTGCTTTTCTGTTTTCATGAAAAAAGGAATCCATCAAAAATGTTTGTTTACCCCTCCAGGGTAAGGAATGGCCTTATTTAGGAAATTATTTTTTCTTAAAGTGTGAAGTGCAGTACCTTGAAAGAAGCTCCTAATGCACCCCTTCTACCCAGCATGAAGGAACTAGAAGGTGGTTTGTCTGTCTGCAATGCTACCCTGTTTTCTGATTTGTCTTCTGGGCTGTGGCTTAAACATTCAAGCACATCCTGGAGTAAGACACAAGCGAGTGAGCTAAACATGAGGCAGTGAATATCCTGGATGTGTTATTTTTCTGCTCTTTGAACTCTAAAAGGAGTTATTTGTCATTTATTTGATATCCCTTGACAACAAACATGATGTCTGTGAAGAAGTAGCTCCTGATAAGCTCTCCAATAAGGTCAAGACACGCAAACAAATGAGAGAAACAATAATATAGATGTTAACCACTGCATCTTCCTTTTTTCATAACTTTTTAGCTTGTACACTACTATATTTTTGTTGGAAGCATGTGGAACTATTGCTTCTGCAATAATTCGTCTTCATGCACAGCAAACAGAAAGGATTTCAGGCGTTTTATTTCCTTGTCAGCTTCGATAAATGCAAAACCATTTACCTAAAAGAGCAAAATATCAGGACCAAATTTTTCAAAGCTTGTGGGGGTTTTTTGTTGTTGTTTGGGGTTTTTTGGTTTGGTTTGGTTTGGTTTTTTTCATTCAGAAAGCAAACTGTAACTCTATAAAGCAGACAAACAAACATAGGTTTTTCCTGCATGACTTATAAGCTCGTTTCCTTTGGTTCCTGCAAGTGATGTCATGGAGCCCAGCTGCTGTGTTTCTGCGATGATTTTCCTTACTCATGTTTCACCCAGTCATTTCAGGCCCTAATGGAATTACTTTGAGCGAAACCTGTTTTTTCAAGGTTCACCTCCCACATCAGCTGATAGCAGGAACTCTTCTCTGGGCTGCAAGGAGAGGAGGTACAGGCAATTAAGTAGATTTTAAAGAATGTTTTCCAGCTTTGTTTACAATCAACCCTGATGCAGATCAGCACACTGTGGGCGCGAGTGTCTATGGGAGATGCAGGCATAAAATATGATATTGTTTAGTTTTCATATTCTTGGCTTCTCAGTGGAGTCCAGCAGCCTGTACATGACCTTTGGCTCCCCAGCTGATGCTTGGGGAGAGTTAAGCCCCTCCTATTTGGTGGCAGAGAGATTTTTTATAACTACTTTTGGCTGGTTTTATTGGTTATTTTCTAATGAAAAGTGCTATTCCAGGTCTGATTCTGGATTCCTACCACCCAGACACCTCTCTGGACCTCAGTAACAGCACCTTTGCCTATTCATGCAGAGACTTTTCATCTGCTACATGTTTTCTTTGCAAAAAAAATGGATGATGTAGCTATTTTCCTTCCATACTACCACCTAAAGGGGACAGCACTCCCCAGGTTAGGGGGAAAAACAGTTCAGTGCCCTGTTTGAGTAGTTCAGTTCCAGGTCTCCTCTGCTAGGACATGAGTTGTCTTACCCAGAGCACAGCAGATAGGTAACAAAGAACAGGAGTATCTGCCATGTAGCAGATAACAAGGTTAGGGACCTGCAGAGCTGTTGTAGACACAGTATTTTGGAGCTTTAGACATCATTCATGGAAAAAATTAGGCTTTTCTGAAAAATATAACCTATGTGTGTCTTCTCATTAAGTATGAGCATGAGCAATACCTACATAAAATACTTCCTCTATGTCCCTCATGTCCAAGTTTAGCTGGTCAGGAGTGTGAATTCTCTGGACTTCCAAGAGCTCACATTTGTAACCCCTGAAGTGTCTTCATGGAGCCATTTTAGATGGAATATTTCATCTTGTAGGAGTGCATATGTCAGTACAAATATGTATGGGGAAGTACATTGTTTTCTTTGCAGTTGAATTTTTTTTAGGCTTTTAAATATTGCTGTTATTCTTTACCTGCTGCTGAGATATTTCTATTTTGTCATTATTTGGTTTTCCATACTGATTGGAGGTGTCAGTGAAGACTGAACTAACGTGCCAAAGTGGAGAGACAAAGAGCAGGAATGGGAGCACTTACATGGGGAGGTGCAGTGAGAAGCCAGCAAGTACAAAAAATAACTTGTCCCACCTTTATTGCTTTACCTGAGGTACCTCTGTTAAGGACACAGGTATTTGTGGTTCCTGTAAAGTCAGGAGGAAGATTATCAGCTCCAGAGTGACTCCATAAAAGACCTGAATTGGAGATGCATCTCTTTCACCCAATTAGCAGTGTGGGCCCTTTCAGCCTGGCTCCTTTTCCATTTATTGTGGGGCCTCTGCTGTCCTTTGCAAAAAAAAAAAAAAAAAAAGAAAAAATCCAAAAAATTACTATTAGAAAAAGATGGAGCATGAAGAATTCCAGCCTGAGAGGGGAATGTAAGTGAATTAATCTCTCCTGGTGAGGAGGAAATTATTTTTGTTACTAGAAAAGATTGTTTTTTCGTTGGTATTTTTCTCTCAAAGCTTTCAGGCGTCCATCAAAACCCAACAGCTTAATTTCTGTAGATACAATGTTTCACTTTTTAGTTGCCAAATAACCTCACATATTTAATTTTCCAGATTTTTTAAATGCTTTCAGGAAGTTGTCACAAGAGACCATCCCTGGATAAATTTCTTTTTTTTTTTTTCCCCAAGAAAGCCACTTAAAAAAAAAAATCGGTACAAAGATGATTCAAGCAGTTTTGTCCTACGCCAGAGACAATGCTGCAGCAAAGCCTTGACTGCCTTTTATTAAACTCAGCCAGAATCTTTGTGGCCCTTTTCATGTGCCGAGGGTGGGGGCCATTGATCTGCTGCAGCCTGGCCTGGCCCGAGCAGGGACCCGAACTCGCTGCTTTTCAGCTGTGCCTGTCCTCTGCTCCCCCTTTCTCTTTTGTTAAATGGAAGTTGACGTAACAGAAGAGAGGAGCCTGCCAGGAGGGTGTCAGAGTCAGCAATGATCACAATCAGACATTGCAATCAGATTGCTCTACCAACTCCTAGGAAGAAATAACCATCTGTTTCAATGGTTATGGAGGGGAGAAAAAGGCAAAAAAAAACCCCAAAACAACACAAAGGCAGAGCCACATCCAGAGTTTTGCATTGCAAGCAGTGCCTCTGTGCCTGCCAGGAAGCGCTGGAATCAGGTCTGATACTAGTGCGAGGTCAGGACCTTTTGCACCAGAGACAAATATCCAACACTCAGCTAACGTGCAGTAAAATCAGGTATGGTGCATGTGACACTTTAACTATTTCTATTTTCCTTGTGGGACCCCAGTTGGACAGTAGCCTGGGACAGCTATGGAGTAGCCTTAGCCCATCTGTCCAATAGATTTCCACCCCTTTTTCTTTGCTGCAAAATATACTAGGAGGAGCCCATTGCTCTAATTGGAAGCCACTTGGTCTGTTGGGATAGGTGGGGGTCTGCTCTCCCCCACATCTGTACCCTGTCCTGCACACGTGGCTGCCTGGTGGTGGCTGCACACTGGCCTTGCTGTATGATGTCCTCCAAGCCCAGTAAATATTCCAGACCCCAGAGTGCTACCGTGCATGCAACAAAGGCAAAATTCATTTATTCACTCAGGCAGGTGATGGATAGTCTGTCAATGTTTATACAGTAGACACAAGCCTAATTTTCAGGTATTAGTTGATTAACACTTGAGTCATATTGTGTGTCCTGTGTCCAGTAATGCAGAACATCACATGTGTGAAAAAGATTAATAGTGTGCACAGATGTTACTCAGAGGATCAATTTGTCTGGGGTTTGAAGAGGTGGTACCCTGCAGATCAATAGGAAAGGAGAAAATTAGAGTAATATGTTGATAGAAATCCCAGCCAAGTCTATGCATGGCTGGGTTATCTACTCCAAATACTCAGCTTCTCGTAAAGGCTTTCAAAGGCTGCAACAAAATGTTAAGCACATTCTCCTGTAAATTTTTGTTGTTTCTTACAGACTTACAGCTTCTCCAAATGGGAAGCCCTTAGCAAGGGACACAAAGCAGCCCTTGTGTGAGGGGCTGAGCAGCCCAGGAAAACTTCTCCCTGGCATTTTGTATGAGGAACGCTTCCCTATATTATAAATAGCAACAGGGGGGAGGGCAATAGAAATAAATGTTGCTCTGTAAATGAGGGAACTAAAGTTGGACAGTGGAAGGGCTCTCTCTAGATGAGCTCAACTTCTGTTTTAAAGGAAAAGTGTTGTGGTATGTCTTTTCCCTGCTCACTCCAAGCACTGCCCAAAGGGAGCTGCATTACAGCTGAGGATGGGAAAGGCTGGAGCAGGTTTGAGCACTCACACCCCCACAGTGGTTGCTGTCCTGTAAGCCCCTATGGGCTCCCCATGCCGTGACCTGCCTGTGCAGAGAGGGTATAAGAACTGAATGTCCTCAGACTACCCTATAGAGAGCATTTCTCTGCACTGGAAGAACAATGTGTCTTGAATTTAATGCCCATTTTTCACAGCAAAGTGCTCCCATCCTTTCACTCTGTGCAGTAGAGGGTTGCAGACCTGCCCAGTGTGTCCAGCCCCACTTCCCATCAGTGTCACACGGCCTCTGGGAGGAGAATGCTTTGAGCTCCAGGGGTCTGTGAAAGGTTCCCCCATGGGAGAGGGACAGATCTGTGACGTCTTAAAGATCTAAACCATCACTAGGCAAAGCTCTGGAGAGGACACTCCACCACACAGCCCCACATCTGCAGGCAGAAGGACACGGTGGCACCCCTTGTTCCCTCCTCTGCCTTCCTCCCTGGAGTTGTGAGGGATGCACAGCTGTAAAGTCTGAAAGGCAGGAGGAATGGCTGGGGAGTGGGTGATGCTGTGGGCAGTGGCAGCCCCATCCCCTGCCTGGACAACATGAGGTGTGGAGGGCTGGCCCTCCCTCCTGCAGGACGGCTGTGGAGCAGGAGCAGCCTGAGTGCAGCCGCCTCGCACAGGCTGCCAAGTAACGGCCCAGAGGTTCTGCATATCTGTTTATCTGTGCTATTCAGAAATGGTTCCTTGCCACTGAGATAGAAAGCAGCTTTGGACAGAAATTTCAGCCTATGATGGGAATGTCAGCAGTGTTGTGCTCTTTCATATTTTTTTTTAAAGCCTGGCTTTCTGCAAACTGACATATTTACATGCTTGCTTTATAACATTGGCATGGGATTTATGAAATCGCCTTAAAATTAATGTCTATTTCTAACAAATTTAAATTAAAAATGACCATACCCACATGAGGAATAGGATAGGAAATTTAATTTAAGGGAAAGCTGGGAATGTATATATTTCTGTTGCATATATTTCAGACTCTTTCTGTTGCAACCTAATAACATGTGTGAATGAGTGCCTGGTCCTTCCAACACAACCTATAGAGGATTGTACTTATACAAGAAGTTGCTTTGTGAAATTAACAGGAAATCTCGGAAATTAAGAATTCCATTTAGCAGCAGATTTTTGCAAGGATCTGAATTCATCTGTCCAGGGCCCTTCTGCCCCAAAAAAGAGGGCTAAGGAGGGCAAAAGAGGGGCCTGAGAGAGGGGGCAGATGCTGGGCTGCAAACCCCAGGAGGAAGAGGCAGGGTGAACAATGAGCTGGACATCCATGCCTTTTTCCTTCCCTGCATCAGGTCAAGGCCAGCCACTCTGTGTAATTAAGAGCCCTTCATATGCCTTAAGAAACAACTGTAGCTTCCTAGCTGAGGATTGGCATAAACTGCTCTGGACCATCATAAAATTAGTATATTCTCATTTTGTCAGCAGAGGCAGTAGCAGCTGAGCTTACGTGCCCCAGACCAAAGTCCAGAAGCCAGGCTTGGCGATATGTTTCCTGCACAATATATTTATATAGACAGCTAACCCGTCACTAGTCTGCTGGCAGTTTTGCATTTTCCTTGTAAACTGTTCTTATGTGCTACAACACATCTGGGCATTCTTAATTCTGCCTCTCACTTCATTACCTTTCATAGGAGGCTCTGGATTTACAGCAAAAGAATCAATAGTTTGAAAGTTTTAAAAAGTGCAATATTAAAAATTTAAAAGAAAGCAGGAAATCATAGTCTCCATTTAGCGGAGGGGAAAAAAAACAACAACCCAACACAAAAACTTTTTCTCTGAGTAAGGATTGGGGCTCACAATTAGTTATCTTAATACACAGCAGTTTGGAATTTCTTCAGATATTTTGCTAAATCTGTGTGTGAGCACGCTTGGGCTTCTGGAATCCACATTAAATATATTAAAAGAGTTCAGACACGGCGTGGTTTGTTGGCAGCATTTATGCAAAGTGGACTCCAGCAAACAATCTGTTGCTGTTTACAAGACTGGAACAAGGGGTTTGGAAACAGGGGGAGCGGGGGTCTGTGGGGCATATCCTGCTGCCCACTGCTGCCTGCCCGGGCAGGAGCCCCGGCCCGAAGGGACTGACTCCAGCAGAGGATCCATCCCCTGCTGCAGCATTTCTTTCCCTCAGGCAGATCTAATTGAAATCAGATCTCTGTGCTGCGTTAGGATTCGTCTGGCAGAGCCGGTCTTGGCATTGTTTTCTTTACCATTTTTCCTATTAGTGTTAGTACCAATCACCAGAACAAGGCAGCGAGGAACAGGAGAGAAAAGCAACATGCTGTGAAATTGTTGAAATAATTCAAAGGTTTCCACAGGAAACATCATCTCCAAGTGCTTGAACGCAGCCTCCCAGATATAAATATAGTGCAGGGAAATAGAGGGAGGGGGTGAAAAGGGAAGAGAGAAAGAGATTTAGTGATATTAAGAGGCTAAAGCAGTCGGAGTGATTTGTAAATTATACAGGCGGCGTGTTCCCCATGTAAGGCTCTCCGTGGAGCACCGGGGAGAGAAGCAGATGTCTGCACAGTGCTCAACAGCCGGCTCTGACCCGGGGCTGTGCTCTGCAGCACCCTCCTTGCTTTGTTTTAAGGGGTATCCTTAGATTCTTTCTGTTTTGTTTTGTTTTTTTTTTCTTACAAAGATGAAAGTTTGAAAAATAAAAGTTGATTACAGAATAAACCCATGCTCAGTTCAAAGAGGATCCTTCAGCACGTGCTGAGAACAGCATCAATAACATCCATGTATTTATTGATCAATATCTTTCAATCATTCAAGGAAACATTTTGGTTTTAGCAAATGGCATTCTTCTAGTACAATCCATTCAAACTGATAGTAGCTGTACCATTTCACTATCTATAACATTGAAATATGCTATATTTTAATATTTAAAGATTAAAAAGTCAATACAATTATTTTAAGAAACAAAGACAGCTTATTTCCTAAGCCTGATTAGGTAGGTTCAGTTTCCAAATTATTATTGGGGTTCCTAGCTGTAATATTTTTGATTTATAAAAGTGTACATTTTAGGAATAGTTAAATAATTCTACATTAAAATTATTCTTAATGAAAAGGAACTATTCAGTTAATCAGAATTTCCCAGAAGCAATGGTTATGCTTTTGGGAGGAAATTTTGGATTGTTAGAAGGAATGCAATAGTTTTCTGGTTTTGAAACCATAATTTTGGAGTTTTTGTACTTTGGTTGAGCAAGAAAGAGAAATTCTACACAGAAACATTTTAATGAAAGATCATTTTTATTTCCTTTTGGCTGCAATTCTGTAATGAGAGGGAGAGGACCTTTCTGAAGCTACGGTTTCTAAGTAGCCAAAAATCCCCGTGCCATCCATGGGTGTAGCTTACACTTTGGAAATCACCATCTTTGACAGTAAACAGCCATGTTTGAAACATTTGCCTTAGGAAGTTGCCTTACAAGAGCAGAAAATTGATCTCTCCTACTGTCTTCAGGAGCCCAGCAATTTCTGAAAGCTCCCTGCACCCCTCCACTGGCTCTTTGTCTATAAACGAACTTCAACTCAGCTGCCCCCCTCCAGTTCTCTAATCCTTTGCATGAAATCATTACCAGCTACTTCCAATGAACTTGCCGTTCTTCAGCTCACAATTATTGTTGTCAGCTTCACATAACAGTTCATCCCTTTTCTGCTTAATCAGAGGCTTTAGATTTCAGGTATTCATTGAAATGGAGAAGAGTTTTGAGGTTTCCAAATACTTCTTTTAATGAATCTTGTGATATTTTTAACAAAGAGGTCAGGAATACATATTTTCTTCTTTTATAAATGTTAATAAAATACAGAAAAAGAAAGAAAGAAGGGGTGGGGGAAGCAAGTTTCCAATAATTTTAGTCTGGTGACTGGTCCTTTGTGCATCTGTTCAAGTATTTTGTGGTTTGCATTTACGTCTGTATTTGCCCAATTTACAGCTTAAAAAAAAATCAATAGTAATGTTATATTTTCATGAAACCAGCATTTTTTAACTGAGATCTCATGAGTAAATTAAATTACATCCAGGCTGGATTATATCCAAGTTGGATTACAGTTGCAGGCCCTGATCCTGCAAATGCTTATACACACGAATATTCCCACTCTACCTTATGCCTCGGACTAGGACTTAGACCTGGAACCTAGTTCTAGGTTTGCTATAGCCTCCCTTTCCCCAAGTCCCTTGTTTGCTCTAAGTTTCTACTGTTTACTGAAAAAAGAAACTAAGAGAAAATATGTGTTAATACTGATAATTGACTTGATGTTGTATATATTTTTGATATATATTTATGAGTTATCATTTTCTGTGGTCATATATGAGCTATTGAATCATAAAATACAGCAAATATATGGTAAAACAGGCTTTATTTTCTAGGCTTGTCCCAGACTGTCCTGAAAAAGAGTTAGTCTGTGACAGAAAAGCTCCTGTTTGCTGCTTTTCCTCTTGATCTTTGATATCCTGTTGTTTCTACATCCTCCTGCTTCTGGCATAGGCAGACAAATTAAATTAAGCAAGAGCACGGCTAAATTCTTCCATTCAGGGACCCTCATTCTAGTCTGTACTTCTTTAGGGGTGACAGAACAGAGTTCCATAGTACAAACAAATACTAATAATAGGACTAAATCCCAGTACAAAGCTTCAGAGGAGCAAATGCTGTGTCAAACATGAGAACCACTGGAGCAGGTGGACAGAAACGCTACGGTGCAATGTAGGGAACAAAATTGCCCAAGTGGTTGAAAGATGATCTTTGCTGTAGGCAGTTCTCTAGGCTACAACATAAGGTAGTACATGAATTAAAAGAGGAACCTAAGCCTTGGAGACATTAAATGTGACTTAATGTATTATTGCATGTCAGCTGAGCTACTGTAACCGCCTGTGTGTCAACTCTGCTCAACACCTTTCATGCCAGGCTTGGGGAAGCCGTAACACCTTGAGCTGCCGTAAGGGCTAAGAGCTCATGTGCTGATGGTTACCACAGCTCAGCTGAGGTATCACAATTTGTTCTGACACAGTAATTTGGGTTTGTTCCTGAAACCTTTGTGATCTGTGAAGGTCTCAGAAGTAGCTTGAGGGGAAAAAGGGGAAAAGGAGATTTACCCGTGTTTGTTTGCAGCAAAATAAAATAGCGGCCTGACAAGCCATCCTTAAAAAAAAATGTTGATTGGCTAATAAAAGATGGCAATGTCTTGAGAATGTTGTTTTATATTCACCACAGAGTAGGGGATAGAACTTAATAGAGTATGTGAGAAGAGGTCCCACTGCAATAGACCCCACGCAGACAGGGAAGTAAAAATCCAAATCCCTCAAGAGTTCACAGTGAGCAATGATTAACCAGCCCAAGGGCCTGGAAAGTAGGAGTGAAACACACTGATTAACCCTTCACTGGTGTGGAAACCAGCGTAGTGCGTGGCATGCACCAAATTTCTTTTGAATGCTCATTAAAGTTAACACATCCCTTTGCAGTTTGCAATTTTTATTGTGGGTGTCCTGTGACGCAGCAGGCCTTGATCACTTTGCCCCAAAGTGGAATTGAAGTTCATCTGATTAAGTACTAGGGACTGCATATACAAAAGTAATTTCTCTATTCTCCCCAAATGTCATATATTATTGCTGTTGTGAGAAGTAATACAGTTTATCAGATACTGAACATTAGGTATACCAAATTATATGCTTATAGTCCTCACCACAACAGTAGACTTATATGTATATAAAACAACTTCTATATAAAGCCTATGTGTCTACTGGATCTTTTTCAGTGCATTACGTTACTGCTCCTCCTCACCAAACATCGATGACTGCAGGACACAGGCCTCCTTTCCAATCAATGTATGCACATCCCCTCCTTGAAAGAAGACCATTATCCTGTAGTATTTAGGTGAAAAAGCACACGATAGGATCTTAGAGTGGCTGTGGCAAAAAAGATCCACTGTGATTTATGCGAGGTGCATTGGGAGCTGTCTGATGTGAAGTCAGCAGATGAAGGGCAATGAATAATTCAGCACTAGGATCCGTCACATCATCTCTCTTCCCATGTTATTGCTGTTTTTACGTAATTGCAAAGTGAAAAATAAATTGATGTCATAAAGAAAGCTGCATCATTTGTCTGGAAATACACATAAGAATTAGAGGTACATTTCTTGCTGCTTTGTGAGCCCTGCGTGATCTTACCGTGTGCAAAATTAAAAATGTGCCTTTGTTAACACCTTCTCTCAGGTTAGATGGGCGATCCATGCAGCATGACATCTTTTACATTGGTATTAGTGGCCTGCACTGATAGAGAATGATGTCTCTGAATTGCTTCCTTCAAGCCATTGCCCTTGCTCTGTGCTTCCCCAGCAAGGCTGCAACACAGCTGGAGCTGAGGCGTCTGCCTGTATCGCAGGGGGAATTTTGAATGCCAAACTGCACACAAAAATACAGCCAGGGAAGGGTTCACCTGCCTCAGGGGACATTGGGAACAGGAAGTTATGTACAATGCTGTGCTATTTTACTCTCTCCATCCTAAATAAAGAACCCAGCATAAATAAAGAACCCAGCAAAAAGATAGGATTTGGTCAGTGGGATCAGTGATTCTGTACAACATCGAAAGCTCGGCTGGCTGGATACATACACATGCATACATCCATCTTTCATGGTGTTCTCAGTGTTCACAGGAATTGGTGAGCTGAAGGGCCAGTTCAAGTTTGTTGCCTGTAGAGTGGGATGACATTTTGTACTGACTTGCAGAGTTGTATGAGAACATGGAACACCCCCAAATTCTTGCATTGGGGCTGGGAGTTTGGAGGCTGCCCCATTCAAAGGTAGGTCTGACAAACAGAGTTCAGCCCACGGCCAAAGAGATTGGGACATTAGCTGGGAAAAGTTCTGACTCATTTGTTCCCTTTTTATGGTGAAGTTCATTATCCATCACTGTGTTTAAGTGTGACTTGTGCTCTGTGCCTTTCTTGCTATTACTATTTCATGACTGGAAAAAAAATTTTTTGGTGTATTTCTGCTTTTTAATCTGAATTGTTCCAAAAGATGCCATAACCAGCTCCAGCCCTGATTCTCCAGTTCCCTTACAAAGCACAGTCCCTCCTCTGTTCTTGACTTTGTCCTTGCCTCGCCTCAGTGAGGCTGATGTGAGCAAATGCTATTTCTTAGGAAAGTTCTGACTCAACAATGTAAGCTTTTCAAAGGAGAATGAATGCAATCTGTGAACTGAATTGGCAATGCAGGCAGATTAGAAGAAATGCTATGCAATACCCAGATCATGCCATTTTAATATCTAAAGATGATTGCTTTTAGGAAGGAGACAATAGATTTAGCATAGAGGTGACAAAACATATTCTTTTTGCTTTTTCTCTTGGTAAACAAACTTCTTTCAGAAATGAAATGAAGGTGTATTATTCAATAGTGATGGAAAGGGGAAGACATGGCATAGGGGCTGTCTTCCAGCTGGTAAGATAATAGGTATTTATCAACAGGAACCAGTGGCTACAGAGACCTTCTGATACCTTTTGTCTTGCAGGGCTTCACATTCTTTGAGTTAGGTTGTCAAAACTGAAGGGCTGTGGGGTTTTTTTTTTCATTTGTATTAGCTGGTTTTTCTCAAAGTCCATGTCATCTGGAAAAGTCTTCTGTTTAAGGTCAAGCAACCGTCCAAACCAGGTTTTAGAGGGGGGCTGGTGAGTGGAAAGAGAAGGAGAGGGATGCTGAAAGAAGGGAAAAGACCTAGAGTGGAATGGTGTAAGGGATAATACAGCTTGGAAAAAAAATTATTCAGTTAACAGACATGACCTGCAATTTTTAGGCAAAGAACATCTGCAAAAGACTCATTTTGCGTTCTCAGCATTTCCAATGGATCCTGCAAGATCAGACTTTCCCCCAAACCTTCCTCAATTTGTCTCTGTTGTTCTCTTCCAGCCCTGCCTTGAAGGGTGGAGGTTGGTATATCAGACTCAACTTTCTTGCCATTCCTACTGATGTTATTCCATCAGCAGTGAAAGAAATTACTGCATTGTATATTCCGCTTTCCATTCTCTGAAGTAATGTAGGGCTGGGATGGGCTGGTAAAGGGAAAATTGGGATAATATAGTTATTATTATTACTTCTCAATGCTGGGAGTAAATTATTGACAGAAGAATTAAAAGAGGGGAGTGTAAAATTTTGGGAGATTTTTTTTTCCTACTGTTTTTCTTTTTTTTTTTTTTCCTGTTGAACCTATTATTTAATGCTGCAGGTGTGGCCCTTCCCACCCCCACACCCCACCAGGTGATTCTCACTCTTGTTGTCCTTTAGCACAGGTTCTTGTGCTTCATTCAGTGCTCTTAAGTCTCTCTTGTGTTTTCATTCTCTCTTTAGTCCTTCTGACAGTGTTAACAAGTGATCCTCTTCCAGGTCTTGCACCAACATCCTTCTCTGCAGATTGCAAGGGCAACTCTCTCCCATCTCCTACTTCCAGCCACTGGATTTTCCACTGAAGGACAAAAGGTAAGTGACTATCTTTATTTTCACTGGTTTAAATGACCCTGCACCAAACCAGTTTTGTTCCTCATCTCCACTATGACATAACAAATTGCAGGTCCGAGGCAGAGGTCACTACAGTGGTAAGCAACAGGAATTACTTCCCTAGCTTAAGCAAAAGGTTCTTTTTTTCCTGGAATTCCTGGAAAATTACTGATAATTGAAGCAAAAACTTGCCCATGTGAGCAACCATGCAATACTTTTCCATGGAAATATAAAAGTGACAAAAATATGAAGTCAGAAAAGTTCATAGCTATCATCCAAAGGCACTTGTTAAAAAAAGTAATGCTAAAAAAACCACCCCATAGTAAAAAAACCACCTACTGGAAAGTGTCCTTTAAAATCTCTTTTTAGAAAGAGAGCTTTGCCTTCTTGAAAATAAAATCTCAAGCAAATAACAACCTCCTCCTGCTCGCCCCCATACCAGCAATCTTGAATATTTCAGGGATTGTAAATAATGAGGACTGGATTATCTTTATGGAGGCAATGATGTTGTTCTTGAAAACACTTAACTGGGGTCTTGGTTTTAAGGAGAAATATTCCTCAGTGCATTATTGCTGTGAATTGTAAGTGCTGACTTTCCGAGTATTTCCAAGCGCATGTTTCACATTAAAGTGTAGGGCTTTCTTCTAATTTCTCATCCATTAATGGATAAACTCTACTGGGGTTTTGAATGCAAAGACATCAGAAAAACACATGGATAATTTATTTTAGTTTATAAGCAAAGTTTTCCTGAAGTCACTTGCCTGTATTGTCTTGTAGCTGGTCAGACTAAAAGTAAACCAAAGCTTCACCTGAATTCTATTTTGTTGCATGTACATTTAACACTAAGGAACTGTATAATCCAATATAGGGGGTAGGTGAGAAGAGTGTAATCCAAACCAGTATTTGATGTTGTATTCTTTCTTCTGATGCCTAATTTCTAGCAGTTCCATGAAAAGTTTTGTAGACACTTTCCTGATGTGGATAATAAGATCATCTCAAGTGCATGTTACCTGGGCTGTGCCCTTGAATCTGTTTGGGATAACGAAAAAAAAATTACTTCTATCTGATGCTAGAATTGTTTTGTTCAAAATATTGGGGGGGGAAACGACACCCACAGCAATTCAGCAGTTTTGTTCTTGGAAGTTTAATTTGGAAAGCAGTCGTAGGTTTCCTATAAAGCTTGTTATAGGTGTTTGGGGAGGGGACTGTGGAAGGGTCTCGTTTGTTTTTATGCCCGGATAAGTTTCCGAGAAACACTTTCCATTTGGACAAATAAGCAAAGAACTGCCGAAACCAGAACACCAGTGAGCTTCCCTGGCCTACTGGTTCCAGTTTGGCAGGAGTCCCAGGGATAAATAAATGCAAGTTCAGAAAAATCTAAGAGGACCAACCATCACTGGGTCAGATCTGCAGGAGCATATTCTTTCTCTTTGATGACATCTGACTGAAGCAGGAGATTGGAGAGAGGCTTTAAACTGTGACTTTATGGCTTCTGTTGCTGTTAAAATACAATATCATCACAAATCATGAAGCCCAGGTTGTAGCTCTGCGGCTCCAGCTTCAGCCTCCATGTACAGCATTTTCATTGATCCTTATCTAGACAAGCAGCTTGTTTTGCTGCTGGGATTATAATCTTCTTTAAGAGAGTGATCAGCAAAACCCATGTTCTTTCCTCCAGCACAAAAATATACATTAATTAAAAATGTTTCTAGGCAGCTGGCACTGGTGTGTGAGACTAAAGGGAGTTCAGCACTTCTGTAGGGAGAAAAGGGAACCCCAGTAACAGAGGAGTTTATAGTCTATCATTTAAGATCAGTATGAGTGCTGCAAGGTTTTTGGGTTTTTTGTTCATGCTGCTAATAAGTACCACTTAGAATACGACTATTTCAAGCAAATTCTCTTCCAAGAAAGCACAAACCAAATGAAACTGGAGCATTTTGTTCAAATCTGCAATGTGGCATACTAATTAGTCTGTAAAATTTAATTAGTCTAAGGAAGAGTAACATACTGTGGACCGAATTCTTTGGTGACTTCAATGGGAGAAGTGCCTGTATACCTGAGGGTAGTGTTTAGATTGCCCTTTGATCTTCACTTCTGGAGCTCAAGTGCCAAATTGTATTAAAAATTAATTCTTAGAGCCCATTTTTAAAATATGGAGGGCCATTCCCAGAGGCAGATGCATACAGCCTGTTTCTAGGGAAAAGATGACACTACAGACTTTGCAGAAAGCAGTTTCATAAGGCTGGGGACGTTGGCAGTGCTAAAATGTGGCTTCAGACCCTGTAACTCTACTTCCTCCAGGAAATAGGCACCTGATCTCTGTTCTCATGAGATGAATAAGCGGTGCTGCCCCTTTGTACAGTGAGACTAAAAGAATTGCCCTGTCTTATATCAGTCCTTTGTGGACATTTATAGTTAAAGAAAATAGAAAAACATCCCACTGCATGCAGGCATCTCAGACTTGGCTTTTCCATGAGGATTTAATTGATTTGGTTTTTAATTCTTTGTAATTTTTAAACTTTTTTTCCCATTGTTCTGAGATGCTATTTTTTCCTCTCCTCCAGCCCCTAAATTTTGCACCCATCCCTACCCCAGGGGCTGCTGAAACCCAAGTGTGACAAATGTAGAATCAGCAGTTTGCGTGGCAGTGCCCTCATGGGGCAGGAGCTTGTGCTGTGGCAGAGTAACTATGATAATGTTATAACCCAGTTTCCTCTCAGATTAATTCTCTGTTGGGTTTGCAGGTTTTAAATCTCTGATATCAGGCAACTACCTCCCCTCCCACAAATGCTGCAATAGCCTATCATTATATTTTGCAGAATATCTCGGAAAGAATTATAAATCTGGATGCTTATGTAGTGATAAAGATATTTCACTGTATCATTGCTGTAGTATTAAATACGGTGTGTCAATAATTGAAGTGAATGCTTTTCTGAGTAATGCTGTAATTTCTGGTTTTCAGATGACGGGTCAGGGAAACCCACAAAACTCCAACAGAAATGGAGGGTCAGGTGCTTGACTGTTTTTCTGTCTCTCTGTCGGTGTCACTTGTCCAGAGTGATGTGGGAAAGAGAGGACTGGCTTCAGGCTGGGCAGGTTTCTCAGTTCATGTCCTGGTGTCCACTTCCTTACACTGGGAGCTCTGCTCCGAGGAAAGTTCTGTCTCATGAACTCACAGACTTGTGGTCAAGCAGCTCTGTACAGGTTGAGGGCAGAGTTTCTCCTACAGCAGGTAGGAAATGATCCGCTATCATTTTGTGTGCCTGGCATGGAGAGGTCAGATGGCTGGGGCACGTGTGAAAGTAAATATCTCTGGGAATCAAAATACTGTTTCTCAAGGACTGTATCTGAGTTAGTAATGACATTAGTGTTGTCTGTGAACAAACATTTCACTAATGTGAAAGAATTCCCTTTATATGCATACAGTTTCCTGGTGTATATGTATTTTATTTATTTGATAAAAGGAGCCTTATTTGTTCACTTTTGAGATAATGTAATTTGAGCTCATGACTCTTTCTTCTCTAAACAATGTAAGGTCAGAGTGGTTTGTGTGATGCTCCCAGAGTCCCAGCAGAATCGTGGTTCAAGGGCTTCCCTCTTCTCTTTTGGCAGATAGAGTATTGGATGCTGATCCAGCATCTTAGGAGAATGATCCTTTTCTTCCTTCACATATCTCCTCAGCTGCTGAGCAGCTGAAGAGCTGACAGAATTAAATTACATTGCTGCTGCTGCTATTAACAAAGAGTAAAGAGAAACTGTTACATCTGGCTCCACTTCTTTGCCAGAGTCTTCATTTAATTGTTTTCTAATTTGAAGAAAACCACAAATGACAAGATGAAACTGCTAGAAATGTAAATACAAGAGTCAAATTGCTCTTGTCAGATTTCTAGTTCACAAACCATGGTAATGTGATTCTGCATATCTGACCAACAAATAAGGGTCGCAGCCAGAGGATGATGATAATTTCTCCCTCCAAATTTGCAGTCCCCACACTCACAGTCACAAAAATGCTTTTGCTTGAAAGAACATCGAACATGCTGGATTTGAGGAACCAGCCTGACAGCTGCAGATTTCTTCAGTGCATGCTCCAGGAGAGCATTCTTCCTTGGCAGTAAATGGGGAATCTAGATTGAGCTGGCTCAAAAAGGTTTCATTATTTATTCTCTGCCACTTTTACAATGATTTTTCCCCCTCCTCATTTTAGTCAGGTGTAATGGTGAAGTATATTTGAAGAATAAATAAAGTTTTGCAGATTATGGCATGAAGGGTCATCCAGTTTCTAAATAATGGGGTCTCAACTCAGTAGTTATCTATCTCAAAATCAGTAGTCCTGATTTTTTTAAAAAATAGTACACTAATCAAAGACTTTTGTCTAACAAATTTACAAACTCTTTGATTCTCACATAAGAAATTTAGAGCAAAGTATTCCAGAACAGATTGTTGGTAAAGAATAAGGTTTATCCTTTGCAAAGTCCTTATGAGGAGTGAAATCCATGTTAGTTTACCGATAGTTTATTATTCAAAAATTAGAAATTGTCAGTTAAAATAGAGAAATGCAAACAAAATCTGCAAGCTAATGTTTCCTTCCCAACTGATGTCTGACACTTAAAAACAGTCACGGTTCTGAGCTCCACTGGGCAGGTTTACACAGTCAAATGGCGAAATCAATCACCACTAAAGGATTCCCTGGCTGAAAGAAATCCCCAGGTAACGTGAGGACCCTTTATTCCTTTACAAATACTCTGCAGCCTATCAGCACTGGCAGTGGCTGGCAGATAGCTGACCCTTTGTGCGACGTCCCCACTGCAGCTCTGAATGACACAGTTGGCCAAGTTGCTGAAACTCATATATTTCCTTTGAAGCTGCCTCATTGTGGAGGAGAACAACCTCCCTGTGCTGATCCCTATCTGCTGCACGGGTCAGCTGGCAGGGCAGTTTGAAGGACAGCTCGTTGGGGCTGCAATGTCATGTGCAGAGGGTTATCAAAATGCTGCTTTTTCCAATCTGTCGGAGTTCGGTTTGTTTGCCGTGGAGCTCTTGCAGCAAAGCTAAACATTGCTCGTGATGTGACTTAAACACAGAGCTGAGAGAGAGGAGCAGAGCCCTGGGGGTGGGCAGGGGGAGCACAGCCAGTGAGCACCAGTGGAAAGTGCAGCTGTCACAGAAGAGAGAGAAGTTAGAAAGGAAAGGGGGAAAAAAAGCCTTGACTGTCCCTCAGGGGCAGGGGCTGCTGTCGTTCCAAATGCCGACAGCTTTCCAAACCTAAACCAGAGCTATAAAATATGAAATATAATGAACAAAAGTTGGCACCCACCCATGTGTAGCTGTCAACCTAATAAAAACAAAATTATCTGGCAGCTGGCACTTAGGTGCTGGGAGATGCCAGCTCTGGACTCCTGCAGGATAGGTCTTGTCTTTGCTTTCTGCTTCTGGGTGTTTTGCTAGATTTTAAAATGTGTACCAGAGGGTGAGGAAAAAGGCATCTCCACACCAAGGCAGACCTTGGCCACCAAAATGAGCATCTCCAAACTGTGCATGCCTTCACATTTTTCTGCTTAGAGATGACAAGCAGAAAGGGGGTGTTAGAGACTGGATGGTACTGTGTTTGGGTTCCACTTTGCCTGTCATTTATTTATTAAGCACTAGTCTAAGGTGTTGAACTGCTTTTGATGGGGACAATGAGCAGATTTGGTGGTGCAAAGCTGACAATAGGCATAAGCCCAAATCAGCTCTTGTCAATTTTCTAAAGCAAATCTCAAAAACAAAAATAAAATTATTTTACTAGGCCATTTAAGAATCAATCAGATGTGGGATTCAGGGGGAAAGGGAGTGACCAGTCTTTCCCTACACCAGTGTTAGGGCATGTGTAGATTCTTTCTATATTGATAATTAGTTCCGTACAATTAGAGGGATGTGAAGGTCAAAACAGCTGATGATGACACCCCTACATCTCCAGTCTATGAGAGTCAGGGGTTTTACTCTGGGTTAGATTTGACTGGATTAGGTGTCATCACATCACATGTGGCATGAGAAGGTCTGAAGGACCAGGCACTGATCTGGACTTGATGTTCCACAGGAAGTTGGTACATTTGGCATTCCCCTGACCTGGGGCATCTCATGCAGTTTCCTCCCAGATAGATCCCAGTCATGTGGAGGAACCCCTCAGAGACTGAAAGCAATGCATGGTAGGTAGGGATGAGCAAAGGATTCACTTCAGAGCCTCACTGCTGCACCAGGCTGAAACATGAGCATAGACACAAGTGTGGTGCTGCACAATGCTTTAAGCAAAGAACATTTTTAAGAGCAGAATGTGCCATTTTGGAAGCAATCAGGTTGTGATGCTCCGGATTTCGAGCCTGTGCTCACTGGGGAATCTGGCTCCCCAGCTCTGGCTGAGAGGCAGACTGCTTTCCAAATCGACACGAGCAGAGTAAGGTGCCATGAGTGGGAGGAATCGTGGCAAAATCAGGCCTTTAATTCCAATGCAATCCTAAGATATTATACCTGCTTTGCGCCCCCACACTCCAGGAATAAATAGCTACCTGCAATTGCATTGCAGGCATATTTTTTTAAATTTTCTCTGAAAACTGTTCCTCATCACAAAGAATCTACCTTGAGTGTGTCTCACTCTTCACAAATTGCTCAGTGGAATCTCCTGTGAACCTCTCTCTCTGTAGGCTAGAAAGTATTTGTTCAGTTTTATGAAGGGCAGCCTCTCGGTATTTAGTGCAAACAGACCATCCCTCAGGCACCTGACACTCATGGCAAACAGAGAATTCTTTTGGTAAATGACAGTGCCCCTCCAGAGTGGAGTGAGCAGTTGGTTACAGATGTGCAAGGGCAGAGATTGGAGCTTTTCCATTGCAGGGACACCACCTTCCTGACTGGTGCAGCCTCATTTGCCTGCCAGCAGACTTGGCCATGCTTTAAGGATCTGGACTTGCTCCTGGTTTTAAAAAGATGGGTTCCTTCTTAGCTTTTATGAATTTGTCACTCATCCCATCCCAGTTTTCACCGGCAGTGAACTAGTCTATACCACTCATCCCACTGGCTGATAGAGACTGATGGTGATAGAGGTAACATGCCTCCCAAGAGAAAGGTTGGCTTAATACTGTGCACATCAGTTGTGTAGATCATCACATTAAAAATAAAATCAATTCTCTATTGAGAGAATTTGTGAGAATTTCCTGGTGTCATTGCGTACTACAATATTTGCATTAAGGCTTCTCAGTTAAGGAAATTTTGTGAACAGGCACTTACAAATGTAGTGCTCCTCTCTTAAATCTGAATTATGGCACTCAAAGTGTGGCTAAGAATTACTAGTCCTCTCTCCTCTGAAACACATCCACCATGTGCACATCCACACAAGCACATGTAACCCTATCTAGCTATTTAGGAACAGTTGCATGACCTCAGAGGTTTTCACGGCTGAAAGGAAATTTTCATTACAAATGATCTATGTGAAGACATGATCTGTCATAGCCAACCTCCTAATGGTTAGTTGCAATATACATAAATAGGTGTGCTATGTATTGTTTATCTGACTCTTATGTGTAATTAAGGTTGTTGTAGAAAGATTTGCTTCCAATTCCCTCTGTCTGTGGGTCTGTGTAATGTCTGCTGAGATCCTGCTTTATGTCACTCACTGCAGTGGGGAGGCTGTTGGAGTTTGCTCTTATATATCAATTATATATCTTGTGTCAAGATAATTAAGGAGGAAAAATGGAAGTGGTTGTACAGCAAACATAGAGATCCAAGTGAAGCTACAAGGCCAGATAATCTGGGTTGAAACCACAGACCCTTTTCACTTTCTGGAGTTTTAAATGGTAGCCATGTAACTTTTTTTTTTTTTTTCTGACACTAGAAAGCACCTTAATTTTTCACACAAGATGTGCTGCAAACTGCAGTGAAGGGAATTTCTTCATAGATATCATCTATGAAATATTGTCAGTGAGGGTGACCAACTACTGGAACCTGCTCCCAAGGGATCTGGGAGACTGCAGGGGCCTTAATGAATAATTTAGACTAGATAGTTAACTTCTGGAGAGCTGAATTTATATTATGTTGGGTTAGTCCTGCCCATTGAGGCTTTCCAAGACACGCTCTCACTGCAACCCTGCTTTCCTGGTTGAGATGCCTGGATCACTGATGGCAAACTGTGGGATGTGCAATGCAGGGCATCAGGCTGGATAACAGCCTGGATAATCTCAGTGGTGCCTTCCTCCCTTAGAAATCTCCGATCTTAAGACAGGGCCTGGACTGCAGTATGCAGCTCGGATATTCCATCTAACAAATCACAAGTGAGAGAGTAGACATCTGATGCACAGAGGTGTTGTCTGAAGCTGCAGATGCTTTTTCAGACAGGAGATCTGCGCATGGGGAGAGCTCAAACAATGGACCATTCAGGAGGGTCTCTCTGGGACAGCACGCGGGTTGTTTGGCTGCAGAATCTCCTTTAGAGAAAGATATTCTTTCCTCACTCTTGAGAGAGTGAGACAGAGTAATGTCACTAAAACAATGCCTCAGAAGGACCTTCCAGGGAGGTTCCTCTTTAGCCTTATTTGAAATGTTAGAAGACCAAATTTTTTCGTGTGTGTTTTTTTGTTTAAATGATACATTCTTGCAAGGATTCAATCTGTCATCGGAGGGTGTATGAAATTCCCTCTGACAATTATGGGGGTTCCACCCATCGATCAAAAAAAAAAAAAGAAAGAAAAAAGTAAGCAATAAAAAGGAGAAAGAAAAGAACAGCTCCCTGCCTATCAGCAGCACGTTTGCACTGTGCCAAGGGCTGCACAGCATGCAAGTTGTTGTGATCTGTTTCCATCAGAAATCGGAATAGTTAGCTAGGAACAACGCTAAAGGTTTCGCGCGGGTGGCGCCTGCAGGCACCCAAATTAGTAGCAGGTGTCCCGGCCTATTGTGTGTTCGGCTTGTGGTGGAAGGAAAGTGGTGCCAGGTCAGCGACAGGAGGGGCTCATACCTCCTTCTCACCCCCCTCCATTCTCCAGCTTCCAATCCACCGTTGGCTGTCCGGCGTGTTTTCTTGTCATCAGCGCCATCAGTAATGGTTTCCTCACTTGGGGTATGAGCCGGGTTGTGCTCCGTGCCAGAATGCTTTGGAAGGAAATCATTCCGAGTCAGCCTAATGCCATAACAAGCTCTGCAACAGCTGCAGCAGTGATATGCTGGCAAGCTGTGTTGACCTTTTAAAATGAATAAAGAATGACTATTTCCACAGTACATATAACTCTTGTCCCAAACCCTATCTGTGTGCCCAGACAGCACAGGCATGCTGCTGAATTTGCAAGGAAGCGTTTTTTATTTTTGCCTCTTTTCTTTTTTTTTCTTTAATGTCAAATTTTATCAAAGCCTGTAAAATTATTTTACAAAGGTTAATCCTCTGAAGTTTAAAGTCAAAATATCCCATTCTGGAGGGTGGCAAACAGGATCTGAGAGGTTAAGGAATTTTGTAGTGATCATACAGTGCACTTGTAAAAGGCACGAGAATAAAACCTGGAACTTTCAGTCTCAGTTCCCTGTTAATCCCAGCTCCATCCTTTAAAGAAATGTGTCATTGAAGAAACAGGGTGTGTATACAGTGATCTTTTCCAGCAGTCTGCAGTCTAGAGATTTCCCAAGCCAGAGAATCTGAAATCCAAATCTTGTTTACTGGCCACTTAACAATCTCCTCCACATGTTTGCTTTTCCTCCAACACCTATTGCTCTCTTATAAGTCAGGATAGAGGATAAATGTTTGGAGATCTTCACTCCACAGCTGGTAATCTGGCATCATCCCTTGGAGAAGAGAGACTGTACTGAAAAAAATCCAATTAAAAAAGGATGTATCATAATTTAGTGGAGACTAACTGGTTTTGCTAAGTTCCTGGTAACCTGTCAGCTCATCTAGAGAGATTTTGAGGGTCCTCACTACAGAGGCTGCCCTAGTGTTCAGGTCTGTGGGGTACACAGGATAGTGAGGCACTCAAATTCTAGAGCCATACATATGGCCTTAGGTACGTATTGAATTGTAGCTGTTTCAATGATGCTGTAGGAAAAATTCATCTATTGATCCAAAGCTTGAAAGACACCAAGTTTATGGGAAATAAATATGTTTCCATTAGTGTACGTTCATATTACACCCACATTCAAAATATGTTGATGAAATTGTTACAGTTGCATTGTCAGGAATGTTGATTTACTGAAAGTGCTATTTTCTTGCTGGAAAGAGTGTTGGTTTAACAAAATTTTCATCACTAGATAGTTTTTAAAATGTTCCAGATTGTCCAAATACTTCCTTTCAATATTTTCCAAATTAAAATTTTTTTTGACTTTTTGGAGAAAAAAAAAGCTCACTCAATGCCTGCAAAAATAGTAATAATTAAATTAAACAGTCCAAAACTATTTGAGACAAAATGTTTCACTTGGCCTGGGCTGTGTCTCCTACTCGCAGCAATTGTCATATTGGACTTTCATCTCAATTCAGGATACAGCATTTTTTCTAAACCAGTGACTATCTTCATGGACGAAAAAAATGTTCCCACCCAACGTTAATGTACACCAAAGGGCACAAAAGCTGGTTTTTTTGGTTTTTTTTTGTTTTTTTTTTTTAATGAAGATTCTTTAAAATCAAGGGTGTTGTCAATGAATAATGAAAGTGGGCTTGCTTGTTGAAGTTTCCATCATTTTCTAGGAAAAGTCTGATTTTCTATCTCGCTCCATACAGGCAAACAATGTCCGCTGGAGACATTGTGGTCCATATGGAGAGGAATGTTGAACCCAAGCCAGATGTTTGTAAACGTTAACTTTGAAATGTGGCACAATACCACAAGCTGTCAAGTTGTGTAAAAGCTTAAGCAAAGACAAAAACAGAACGTAATATTTACCAGATGAGATTTCTCTGTAATCTTGTTGGAATTTTGGGAGTATCCAACTTTTCATGGATTTTGAAATGAGCCCTGTATCGTTTTTTTCTCTCTCTTCTCTCTCTCTCTTTTATGAAGAGGGATAAGGGAAAACCCACACTAATAAAAAGGAAACATTTTACATGGGCAAACAATGGGCTTAGAATGTCCTTGGGCAATTTCAGATGGGTATATATTTCCTTGAAGACTGTATCCCATGAAAGATGCACATTTTTGGCATCATATTTAAAGACTTTTCCTGAAAAAAAAAAAATCTATTTCTGGAACAACTTACTAAATTGGTAGTAAGTAGGACAATGGCATCATATTAACAACTTTTTTCATAATGCCTGAATTATTGCAGTAACATATGTTAAAACAGTGCAAAGCTATCCAACATATTTTACATCTTTCGCCAAAAATAATTTAATTCATCCATGTGAAAAAAGATGAGTAAAATATTTCACTACTTGAATTAAAGACATACAACTCAATCCAGAAATAAAGCACTAACTCAAGCAGACCAAGGTGACATATTTTGGTCTCTGCTGAGAAAATTCTTACCTTTGTAGGTTTCCTGCTTTTAATTTTTGTGAACCCCCAATATTTCCAATGTTCTGTTCTCTACAGCATCAGGTTGGCATCCTATTAGACCTGTTCCCCCACTAATTAAAAAATAGAGGCTTGTCTGTAGATGTGATCTCAGGGCTTTTACACTGCTCGCCCAGCCCAGGAGGAGCTGGACTCTGGCTGATGAAGAGTTGCTGAGACCTCACCTGGGAGCAGGAAATGGGTTGTGAGGACAATAATCCCCACCCAACCGGGACATTCCTGCCTCTGAGCCTCAAATTAATAGTGTCTGTGGGGGGAGCGACCAGTTTCTGCCATGTCTCAGCTGGCAGAGGACCAAGAAGGGATTCTGTCCAGCTGGCAGAATTTGTTGCAGCCACTGGGCTGCTCAGTATCACCCTGGATGGGATTGGCAGGGATCGTGCTGCAGAATCTGGGATTTCTCCTGTGTTTTGACACACCTCCCCAGTACTTAGGTTTGGTGGGAGAGAGATGAACAGCATTTATGTTGTGGTGGTGAAGAAAACATCGTTGAAAGAGTGACTGAATTGGCACCAGCAGTTCTGTCTTTTTCAAAATATCCCCAGGGTCCGAAAATAGCAAATGCACAAATCTGCAAAGAATGATGGGCTATTTTGAGGGTTATGTTGAATCTGGTTCCCAGCATCAAGGAAGCAAGAGCAGGGCATTCTAGTGAATCTCTGCTAAAACATAACTGGGAACAGTGATTTGTATCACTTCATACTCACCAGAGTCATAGAGATTGTTGTTTGTGTTGCTTTGTTTTGCTGTTTGTACCAACAGCAACTGAATTTAAGAATTTCATTTTCCAGGAAGTCTCCATCCAGCTACTGAATCAGTGTGCACAGGGCTTGCATGCTCAAACAATAGAATGTGACTGTACAAATAGTATTTGTGTACACAAATCAAGTCATTAGCATGTTAGATCAATTTGCATTGCAAATTGAGTGCCAAACTTTCAATATTTGGTTCTTATTAAGGCTACAAGATAGAGGAAAAGAAAGAAATACAGAAATCTTGAGATTTTATTTCTTTGAATGTTGTAAAACACAACTATTGACATCTCTCCAAGTGCATTTAGTTGCGGGAAAATGCAATTCTATGGGTATATATTCATACTGATCTACTTCAGGCAGGCAGAGACCAAAGTTAGATGGCAAAGTTATGTATGAGGTTAATATAGGAACAAATGTGTCTCCAGGTTGTTTATTCAAAGTACATAAATTAGATATTTGAAATAGCCAGAAATATATGATGACTTTTTTGCTTACCACCTTGTTGGACCAACACTGAACTACAAAAAACCTTGTCAGCTCCCTTCCCCTGCCCCCATTTCTTGAGCATCAGGATGCTGTGAGATCAACTAACAGCTCAGGAGTTTTTTCAGTATGTGACTGCGGACACAAAGATCTCCCTCATTCTGAGTAAACAGTAGCTTCCATTTTCCCCAGTAGCTGCTGGTTTGAGATTGTAATGAGAGTTCCCACACAGCTACCCCCTCAAGTTGCTGGGTAAGATTTCAGCTGGAATAGTTTCTTCCTGATGGAGCATGGTCCTTTATTTGAATGTTTTTTGATTCCTTTCCTAAAGACCTCGCCCAGTGGGAGTTCCACAAGCAAAACTCTTGCAGGACTGCAGCTTGTGTGCCTGGAAAAATGAGTATTTGCTAAATGATTAGGAAGTCATATGTGATGAACAGGCAGCTCACTGCCCTTATTTTCAGCAAAAAGCAACTCTTGGAAATTCTCTAATTCTAGGAAAGGATTAGGATTTTCTGGTTGTGCTCAAGGAACAGATAGCCCTTACCAGATTGGATCAAGGTCACATATCCCCCACTTCAATATCCGGAATCTCAGATATTTTTATAGGGAAGTGAGGGATCCCTGATGTCCGCAGATGTAGTCCATTTTCCATGAAGAACACCTGGGGACATCTGAGTCCCAGGGGGGTAGAAATGGGCATAAAACCCAAACCAACAAGCTCAGCGACCCTTCTGGAAGCTGTTTATTTTTCAAATACTTCATTAGCACTCATTATCCATTCTTGCTGATGGATGGAAGTCTCTGTCTTATTAATGAGAAGCCAGAGTAAAGGTTCAAAATTTCTGTGTTTTGAAAGTGGGCATGCTGGTCTGTATCACTGCTATAGATATGAAGTTGGAAGAGAAATGTTTGAGATCAGGGAAGATTTGGGTGTGATTTCCCTTTGAATAAAGGGTTTCATTCATCTCAAGGTGAGCTAATACAGTTTGTGCTAAAAGGATGTATAGAAGGACACTGCAGATGGGGAGTGAGGTGGAAGAAGTGCTGTACTAATGCCTTTAAAATCACTTTCTACAAAGTAGATTGTTAATTTAGACTTGTTTTCTTAGCTGCTATTTTTTAACAGAAGACTGGGACAGAAGATGCATGAGATGTAATAATTACCCATCAAGACTTGACTTTTAGGAAAAAAAAAAAAAGAAAAACAGCAATCTGAAAACAGAAATAGAAGTTGTGAGGAAAGGGAGGAAAATAGGAAATGTAATTCATTTATTCAATGCTGGTATTAAGGGAAAGCCAAGGTTAAAAAGAGAGGGGGGAAAAAAAAATATGTCTTTGCAAAGCTCTAATAGATATGCCAGATCCTCTCTTTTGCTTTCAGCAATTGTGGCGCATATTGTTGGCAGTGGTTCAAAGAAATGAAGTGCTCGTTCCCTGGGAATTGTCTTTCACACAAAAAAAGTAATTAGGGGAATAAAAGAATATGATGTATTAGAAAATGGGAGCCATAACAAACTACCAAGTAAGCTGCCATGGCTAATTCTTCTTAACATTCTTTTAACCGCTCTCAAACTTGTAACCGCATCCCAAACATCTCACATTTTCTATCTCCTCGAAAAATTCTGTATGGCCCATCTGATGAGGGCAGAGATGTCAAACATCTAAGTGCATATTGTGTGTCCTAGTGACAAATATGTTCCCCTGGTGTAGGAAAAGGGCCAGAAGTTACAAAGGGAGAGAGAGTAATCTATTTATAACTTTTACAATGCCTTGTAAGAGGAGATCTTGGGAACTCTTCTCCTGGGGTGGCTGATTGTGCTCTCTCTGATGTGGACTCTGCTAAGTACGGGTAGGAATCCTATTACTGACCACTACAAAGGACTGTGTGGTTTAGTTCAGAATATAAAATTCATATTATGAATGCTGTATGGGGGCGGAGGAGGGGAGGGAAGTAATATTAGCCTTCTGAAGAAGAGGAGACTGTCATGAATAATGCAGCAGTGGCTCTCCGGGAGTCACACAAATAGATCGGATTTAAGATTCCTTTCCCAGTGATAAGGTCATCCATAGGGATGCTTTACATTTCTGCAGCACTTCCCAGGTATGGGTCTCGAAGCACTATGAAGCCCGGAAAGGACTGTGATTTCACAGAACCTGAGAGGCTGGCAAGTGTTAATATACCAGATGTGAAGAAAGGACAGGGCAGAGGAACAAAAAGGCAGAGCTGACCATTGAGTTGGCACAGACAGAGCCAGCCCAGCTCAGCTCTGCACTGGTTTGCGCTGTGTTTGCTCAGAGGGTTGTTTGCCCAGCCCTCATCTCAGTGTGAACCCAGTATTCCATAAGAGTCCGATTGAAGTCCAGGGCAGAGGCTGTTCCAAAACAGGGGTTTGGAAAAACTCCAGGGCAATTTGATATCTCAAATCAGCCACTGGATCCTTGGGGTTGTCACTATCATCACCACCAATGATTTTGCATGGCACTGTACAGAGGAGAGCAAAGTTGGATGCTGATGGCAGCATCCCAGACATTTTCACCCATAGAACCCCTTCCTACAGCCTGCTCTGTTCCTGCACAGCCAAAGGGCTCCTGGGAGAGCTGAGCTGTGTCAGCTGAGGCAGGTGGGGCACATCAGCCCAGGACAGTGGCTGGGGAGGGCAGGCAGAGCTGTTTGCCCTCTGTGTCCGTACACCCTGTCCATTCAGGGAGGTGAACCAGAAATATCAGGCAGAGCCTGTGCTCTTCTTAACTGCTATGTGACTTCCAGTGCTGCCAGCACCTTAGTAGTCAATACTGGACACAGAAATGACAACTCCCTGGAAGAAACACGTAACCCCATGGCTCAGTCCCACCAGCTGTGTGCCAGGACTGTGGTGTCAGTTGCATGCTGACACCATTTTTCGTATGTTTTGGGTAGACAATCAATTTTTTTGTTGCTTTTTTTTTTTCACAAACTTGGATTAACAGCAGCAGTAATGAAGTGGGAGCACATCCTTAGGTAAAAAATATCCTTGACAGTCTCTGCCAACGCCATCTGCAACAATTCATAACTTAATGTGAACAGATAAAAAGATATCATCTTCAGACAAGTTGCTTTCTCCTGTGGAGCTTAGTTTATAAGAGGCAAGACCATTTTACTAAGAATAAGCATTTGACCCAGGAGAAAATTGGAAGTAAACACCAGTAATACAATGTGCTTTAGAAAAAACCAGTATTTTTCTGCCCCTTGATCTCACTCAGTCTTAAGCCAATTTTGGCAGGTAGTGCTGTACTAAGTGGTCAGTACCCCGTAGTGGTCACACACTGTTTTGTTGGAGGTCTGACAGGAGCTATAGGAGAGATAAAATTAACCCTTTGGCTCCAATGGCTACAATAGATCTTATTGCCCACAACTGGGAACACATCAAGAATTTCTAGCTGTTGGCCTCCTGGGGTTAATGGCAATCTGTTGCTGATTTCCCTGGACAATCAGAGTAGCAAACACTGGGCTTTTTAATGAGCCCCAGAGGACAATGCTGGCACACAAGGCTGTGAAGATCTGGACAAACCAGGGAAAAGTAAAATGAAAACAAACATGGACGTTTATTTTCCTAACTCACCAGTTGCAAACAAAATTTCATTTAATAAACCATGAAATGTTTCACAGAGTTTCTGTATATTATTGTAAGAGCAGCTGGGTAATGTAAAAGTTACTTTCCCTTCTCTTTGTTATGCAGTTCCATATCCAGCTCTTATCCAAACAAAGTTGTATTTATTTATGTGTTAATGTATTTATCATCTTACTCCTTCCCATGCTTTTCTGAAATGAGTTTAGTTGTGACTAAAGGCATCATCATGTGTAGGGTTTCCAATACAGAGCAAAATCAGGGAATTGGTGAGTTTGGAAGGGATATCTGGAAGACTCTGGTCCAGCCCCCCTCTTAGCCTGCTCCAAGCAGAGCCAAGTTTGAGATTACATTAGGTTGCATGAAGGAAAAACATTTTTTTGCTGTGGAGTGGGGCAGGTTTTCTGGTGAACTAGTGAGAGAAAAGTTAGCTGAGTTTCAGTTTGCTTTTTCTCCCGTACCTGAAACAAACTGGAATTTACATGAATGTTTTTCAATTATCCTAAGGGAAAAAAATCAGCATGTATTTCCTATATCAGGAAATTATCCCTACTCAGAGGAACACATAAAAAAGTGCTGAATTTGAGTGTGTACTTGAGTCCCACTGTGGTAAATGAGCACATGCTTTGAGTTAATCTCCTACTGAAGCACTTTCCTGATTCAGAATGACATACTGCTTGTGAACAATTTTTCTTGTACACATCCTTGATGCATACATAATGCCTGGTACCTGCTATTTTACTGATGCCCCCGTTTTGTTTTTGTTCCTTGATTAGATGAATGTAAACTAGTGGAAAGGGCAATAAATCAAGAGAGATTTCGAGACGGTAGAGAAAATTCTGTCACTGTAAATCTATGAACTAGCACGAGATATCTGCAAGACTTTTCTGTCTCTCAGTGAACCAAAAATTCTGTCACATCAATTCAGGGGTTTCACTTGTTCGTATGTTCATAGAAGTCATAGTATTTGGGTTAAAGCTAGTTTGTAGCAAGCTGCTGTCCAGAACGGGTGAATGTCAGCTTTGTCTCACAAGTTTTATAAGGTTGCATTGAATTATGGTTGAACAATTAGTGGCATTCCAATACGATGAGGTTCTTTTTTCTCTCAAAACTTCCCTTGCTGCCAAATGTCCAAACACATCCACTTAAAACAATACAATTACTATTGCAATTACTATTAGATTTTAAAAACCCATTATTTCTAGACTCTTTTAGCCAGCCATCTCCAAAAGTTCCCTGCAGGAGAGGATCAATGGGTGTATTTGTAACAGCTCTGTGTGCTTGAGAATATGATACTGATCTGATTGTGGGGTGTTACTGAAACCCATTTGCACACACGTGGGCATATGAGATAGCCCTGTCCTCCCCTTTTAAGCACACACTGATCCTACTGGACTGAGAAATGAAACAGAAGGGAATTGGTGCTTTGTGGCAAATTCAGATAAGCATCGAGAAGGCAATAACACCTGCAATTTCATGCGCAATGGCAAATGAATGACCAATTAGCAAGAGGGACAGCATAATGTGGCACTATAATTATGCTCATTAATGGCACTGCAGGATTATATCTCCACTCAGTGGTTTCTATCTTTTGGAAGGGAGTAGAGCACAGCTGAAATGCAGCAATTGAGGAGGATTCTAGGAGGGATAAAGATAAAAGCAGACTCAGTAGAAATTTTCAACTTGTGGCCAGTAAACTGATGGAGCTTCATGGACTAAAGACTGGTTCAAGGCAACTGTGGTCAGCAAGCATGAGTAGCTAGTGGTCTGCAACTCAGAAAAGGGTAGAAGAGTCCTGACTAATCCATGGATATGGGCAAGATCAGCAGGAAAGGACTTGGCTCCTGTTAGCCAAGTGCTGGGTGTGGCAATGGCAGAGCTGGCTCAGCAAGGATCAGGCCCAGCTCTGGCAGCAGAAATAGGTTCCTTTTTGATTACACAGTAAACAGTGACTTTTGCTACCTCCCCCTGAAACACCTGAGCAAACTCAATGGGCAGGTGAGACAGGATGGGCAGGTAGTTTAATCCAGCTTTTGACACCTGCAGGAGCAGATTCACAACAGGCTTGTAGCTGATCTTTCTGTTTGGTATCACAGCTTACATTGCTGTTTCAGTGGGAAATTGTGCTGTTGGGCAATGAGAGGCCTAATCTGCCTCATGGACAGGGATCAAATGATGGGCTGATGACTTCAAAGACTGTCAGACTATGAAAGAGCAGTGTCAACCTTCACAATTCGCACTTAGCCCAAATGACAGCAAGAAAACTTTTCTGGTTCTCCATGTTCACCTTTGATTTAATTTTTAAACATTTAGTAAACACAATTGTAGGGCCTCTCATTAACTTTGGAATCTTATAGTCATAATTTTTGATACACAACATTACTTACCAATTAGCTTGTCTTGTTCGTTTAAATTTCTTCGCTCATATTTTAATGGGAGCTAATGATGCCTTTGTTGACTTATTTAATGTTATGTAAATGTGGCTATAAAGTGTGAAGGGTTTAAAGAGCAGATCTTTTTTTTTGCTTACTCTTCAGTTTTTGGAGAATGTTTGGCATTCTCACAATCTGCCCACATCACCCTGATGAATAGAAGTAACTAAGAAGGCAAATAATAATAATTTTGTAAGATAAGCAGCAAAAAGTATTCAGTGTAAAATTTTATTTCTTCCCTTTGCTGATTATTACTCTTTCTTTTTTCTATTTTTTTTTTTGTTTGTTTTTTAATGGAGCCTAAGGGGATTTTGTGGCAGCTAATCTAATTTGTCATGATATTAAGAAACTGTTAGATTAGGTGGATGTTTAGGTTCTGCCATGCTCACGTTGCCACATCATGAGGACACCTTATTTAATTTTGTTACACAGAACAGGGCCTCTCACATGTGGTTGTACAGGGCCTTTTAATTCAATGTACACTTCCCATTAAACTGAGATGCCAACTCATATGTATGGGTGGATATGGAAAATACAAAAAAACAGGTATGAGGCACACATATGTTTGTCAACAGATACATTTAGTTACCTCGACAAAAAATATATCCTTATTAAAGAAAGCATTGCCTCTTGCACATGGCTGTGACATCAAACCCTCCAGAGAAAGCAGTGCAGCTTATTCAATATCCCCTTTCTTCTCCACAACTCAGGATTGCTTCCCTTTGCCTCCCTGCACTGTGCTTTCCTGGCTGCCAAAGGTCAACCAAAGGGGATGCTCAGAAACTCAGAGAGAAGGGCGGGTGCAGCCTGGGTTTGGTTACAATTACACCGAACACCTAAAAGCCACTCCAAGTGCTAATGAGGATAAAGTGGGGAGCAGGGAGGCTTGTGAAACCCTTCTGCATGGAGTTTGTAACCAATTGAGCCCTGGTTTCTCAAATCTGATGGTAATGCTTTGAAAATGCACTTCAAACATATCATAGGAGATTTAAATATTTAAATATTCATTTATTCTAATTTTCCTTTTGATAGGTACCAACCACTAGGCATACATTTCAGCAA
Organism: Myiozetetes cayanensis; assembly: GCF_022539395.1. Classification (NCBI taxonomy): domain Eukaryota; kingdom Metazoa; phylum Chordata; class Aves; order Passeriformes; family Tyrannidae; genus Myiozetetes; species Myiozetetes cayanensis. The sequence goes on along the minus strand of NW_026087378.1, from coordinate 8,441,041 downwards.
CTATGAGGGTCTACAGCAAACTGTCTATCAACGTGGATTTTAGCACAATTCACTGCAAATTAGGGAATGATTTTCATCTTCTTATCAATGTTTCAGGAACTCCTTCAGTTCGATATTTAACAATTGGGGGCTGAGAATGAGCACTTCAAGCAACAGATGAACAAGTTTTACCTCTATTCCTATATATAGATCTATTCTAAAAGTTTGTGAGCATGTAGTTGTCTTTCTTTAAAAATTATTTTTTAACAGTGTGGATTTACATAGACAACAGGTATAAAAGTACATTCATCACAAACCCTTATAAATTCTTCAGGGATTTGACTTAAAAAATGAAAGTCAACAGATGTGACATTCAAATTATTTACACATTTTATATGATATCTAAAATACCAAAATGAAATATTTTGCTGTTGAGGTGTGTCCCACACTACATTGTCAAGACTTGAATGTTTCCTATCCTAGTAGTCATCTAATAATGAAAGTAATATTAGCATATTAAGTTTGGCATGACATAACTGCTAGAGAAACAAGTTTAGTTTAGGAGATGTCAGCGATACTATAATAATGCTATCTTTGATTACCGGAAAATTGGTTTTGGATTTCTGCTTTCCTATGACAATTGTCAACTCTTTCATATGCATTTTAAAACTTCCATATCACTCTTTGTTAATGATATTGTTCTGCTGAGCACTGAAAACGTACTTACTTTTTTACTTAGTCTGAAAAGCAACAAATATTTCTGCATATTTTATTAGCAGAAATATGGAAATATGTATGTATTCTTCTTGATTAGTTGTTTGGTGTTAGATGAGTTCAAAAGCTCCTGTCAAAGGCCCAGTATTGCTCTTGGTTTCACTGGTGTGAAGTTTGCTTGAGCAGCATCCATTTGCAGAGGGCACAGTGCTCATCCCTGGTAGGCTTTGAAGCTAAATGCAGAATGCAAAAATATCTGAGCAGACTCATGCAGACTGCAAAGCATGAATGTCTTCTAAAAGGAATGCCGCTACCTTGAACCATCTGCAACTGACATTTCAAACACATTTATCTCAATCCTATTTTCTTTTATAATCCAGAAGTTGTTGAGTGCAGGAAAAGAGTTTTTTTTCCTAAAACACCTTTCTCTCATAATAAGCAGATAACAAATTCTGTGGAGGCTACTATTATGAGTTCTGGGTCTGAAATCGTAATAAAGGTGAAAGAAGGATGCTTAGATATTAGTTCTTGAGGGATATTTATTAATCTCTCTGTTTACTAGCAGACATTAGAATTACTGTTTCTTGTGCTTAGATTAAATTCATTCTGCCAGTCTCAGCTGCCCAGCAGTCCCTGACAGAACATTAATGTAGTCTTGGAAAAAAATGGAGTCCCAGTGCATGGTGATTGGAAGGCAATTTTATTTAGCCCACAGTTAAATGGAAAATTATTGATGCTGTGACTGAACAAGCAGATCTCACAAGGTCTCAGAAGTTCACATAAATTCATATCAGTCCCCAGGCTTTTGCATCTTCTGCAAGTTGATCTAAAGTGTCTTAATCTCAGGGGTTTTCAAAGCAGAGCAGAAAACCCTTCCAAAACCAGGGTTCTGTTACCAGACTACTTCAGGCTGCTGCATGCAGGATTGAAAGTTAGGAAATAACAAATTCATCTGGAGGCCTCGTTGGAAGACTAGCATAGCTGTGTCACACTTCTCTTCAAAGAGAGGGGTGAGAGAGTGTGCAGACAAGGAGGGTGATGGCCAGGGAGATGCACCACAGATCATAACAAATACAGACATTGCAGCCTGTTTGGGTTCCTCTCTGGGACTAACCAGGCCTTTTGTGCTGAGATCACCTCGTGTGTGCTGTGTAGGTATGTCAGCAGTCAGAGAGAGAGGGAGAAGGTTGTATTTTCTTGCAGGCAGGTAGAGGTGAGGGTATTTTGTAATCACACATTCAAAGGACAGAGAACGATAAAAAAGGAATAAAAAAAAAAATCACAACTTCTGCTGTCACTGTGGAATAAAACCTCTTACCACAGCCTCCTTCTACTTCTTTTTCCTTCCTTTGTTTATTATACTTTTATTTTACTTTGTATATTCACCACAAAATTCACTTGGGTAACAATTTACATTAATTGTGCCTAGATTAGGCAACTGTGCCTTACCAGAGCTAGAAACACTCTGCGATTTTAAAACAAGTTGTGTTCAGAATATCCTAAAAAGCCGCTGCTCAATCTTACTTCTAAAACAGCAAAATGCAGCTGAGATCTACAGCAGACCAGCACACTGCAGTCTCAGCCCTGCTTAGCCCACTCCATCTGCAGCTGCTGGCAAGTGAAACCAGAGGCCATTAAGAAAGCTAATGCTTAGCCATTTTTGTTGATGGATTCAGCACTAGAACAATATTTTGCAGGGAAGCTGGACAAAAATGCTGTTAGTTCTCATTAGAGATGGAAGAACTTTGTGAAGCTAGAGGTTTTTGCAAATCAATCATATTGCTTTTTAGGTACGCAAACTGAGTCTGACTTCACAAACCATTTTTTTTTTCCCTGTCATTGAATTCTCAGGGGGTTTCCCCCCTCCCAACATGACCGATGATTAATAAAAAGGAAAAAAAAAATCCAAATGTTTTTCTAACTCAGAGGAAACCTATTCCTTGTGTGTTAGCAATAGTAATGCCACCCTTTAAAAGAGTAGACCTTCCAGAAAAATAGGATAGGCTCTCACAATATTTTTTTTTTAACTTCTGTTTTCCTCAGTTATGTTTTTCATTCTCTCTTTCTTTTCCTTTGTGATCACTCTCTGTTCCCAGTTGTATGCTAGCCCAGCTCTTCACCCTTGCACCCATGCTTTCCACACTCATAAATAAATTTCCCATTGAGGTTTCCATTTGAGTCCAATTTTCAGTTCCATTTTTTCATACTAAATGACTTTATGTGTTTACTAAATCTTATGGGTTGTTAAGTGCCACTGCAATAAGGTGGAAAATGTGCATATTTTCTAGAAACCCATCATGCTGTTATTGTAGCTGAGTACCCAAGCCTCCACTAAGAGGAAACTCAAGATGCAGGAGAAGGAAGGGGCAAATGCCAGACAGATTTACAGGGGGACTAACAGGCCTTGGGAGCCCATAACACTCCTCATCTTTGCAGTGCTGGCAGCCCCACACTCCCAGCAGCTTCTCTCTGGCTGCTCAGTCCCGTCAGCTCAATGCAGCTGACTGGCCCGTGACCAATACATCTGGCACAGGAGTTGCTGGAGCATAGAAAGTGCAGCAAATGCCTCTTTTTCGCCTCCTCTGATTTCTCCCCTCCAACTTGGCTGAACATCCCTCCTCAGAGGGAAACATGCCTGCCCCTGGCATACCACAGGCTGGCTTCGTGCCGTTCTTTTGGCATGAGCTTTGCATGCCTGACCCAAAAGGTGAGCACGTGGGCAGGCTGGAGAGGTGGAGAGGGGTGGACATGCTCTTCCATGAAGTGGTAGGATTATGGCCATGCAGAACAGCCTCTTGCCTGCTTCCCTCAGGGAATAATTCTGCCCATCTTACTGCACAAATTTCATATATTCTGCAAAGACCCTCACGCATGGTCGCTCCTGGCATGCTGATGCAATACACATCCTGTGCTGCGATGGCACTGAGCACAAGCCATTGGATGGGGGGTTTTAGAACATGCTTCAGCTCTGCAAAACATGCCGTTAAATATTTATTCTAAGTGTATCTGTACCACTGTGTGACTAAACCTTCTCCATTATTCACAGCAATAGATCCGCTTATCATAATGACGTGCTGTCTTTTGAGTATTAAATACAACCTCCAAGTTGCTGTTTGAGTTGGTTTTTTTTCTCCCTCTTTTAAAAAATACTGAGCTATAACAGTCTAGTTCTTGCTGAATGAGTTGCCGCTCGTAAGTGAGCAATCAGCATTATCTAAATAAATGAAATATTCTTTGGGGCTCAACAAAACGCTTGTTAGGTTGAAACTAATCTGTAGGAAATGAATGGTGTTTGTTAGTCTTTGAGAACACAGAAGAGATTCAGTTCGCGTTAGTATTTCCAGTAGTGCCAACATAAATGTGCGAGTCTCTAAGATACAGAGCTTGTTATTGTTATCAGATGAGGGCTGGAAAAGAGTGTGGCGTTATGTAATTCAGAATTACTACTTAACAGGGAAATAGGCTGCAGAACACCCTCAGAGTCTCGTTCAAATGTACAGTGGATGCTCTTTAGTGGCAGAAGAGGCAGCCCTGTATGCCAGGGGCTCCCAAGATGCTGCAAACCCAAACTGCTCCACCAAAGTTCATGGAAGCCACCTGGACTCAACACCCCTGAGAAATCATTCCTAAATGAGTGGCTGTTGTGTTTCATGTTGTGTGTTTTCCATTATTGTTTTTGCAAGTGGAGTCAGGCAAGCAGGAGCTGCTCTCTCGAGGAACATGGAAAGGGAGTGTTCTTTGATAGCTCAGCTGGCCTGCACTGCCCCAGCCCCAAAACCTGGAGAAAGCTTCACCACTTTCAAACCTCATAATTTCTCAGAGACCACCGTGCAGCTTTGTCATAAAATTTTTGATTGAAAACATACAACATCTTTCACACCACTCCACAAGCCATCTTTGGCCTTTTGAACAGATCTTGGGCCACCACTTCCCCACAAAATGCTGGTCAGAAACAGACAGTGAACCTGCTGGCTTCACTCTTATCTTTCTTCCACCAGCCTGGTGGTTTCTACATTGCTTCATATTTCGTGTTCTGTATTTCTTTTTATGTTTCTGTGTTTCTTTTTACCTTCTTCAGAGTAACAGACAACTTTGTAATTTTGGCCATTCAGAGACCAGATTCTCTGCTAGACTTTTCAAGAAGTAGTGAGAGGAGACATTGTCCAGTGCTATGAGTCAGAGGTTAGTCCTGTGTGACAGGATCCTCCTGTGAGATCTTGGCAAGTTATTTAGGCCGAAATAAAGGCGTTGGGGAATGTTAACCAGAGGAGGTGCCCATTAGAGCTGCTCTTGCAAAGAGCAAGGAAGCTGCTTAAATCAAGTGTTTAAGGTTAGACTTCTGGAGAAGAACCTCACCTTCACTAAATAAGAGATGGAAGCTGGAGACCTGGGCTGTTTTCTGACCACCTGTTGAGTCAAAAGAATCCATTTTCAGTCATGTGGCTCTGAGCTAAGATATTTTCAGTTACAAACTTTTAGGTACAAAAGCAATTTGCAACTTAGAGGGGAAAAGACCTGACATTTTAAAGGCAAACTATCAACTAAAATAAAGTGAAAGGATTATTATGTGCATATGAAGGATGGGGGATAAATGAGATATTTGTAAGTGACATATACAGATTGTTCGTGGAAAAATGATTGCTATGAGTAACACGAAAATTAGAGCCGTGCTGCACTTTGGCATGCTCATGATTTTGCTTCTATCTTTAGAGCTTGCTTTTACAGTATGGCCATCTCAGTAGTGCCTGAAGTTTCTCTTACTATTTTGGACTTGTGAAGTCATTAGGTTATGCTACGTGGCACAATTTCTGACACTGGAGTCTCAGAATTGATCTGAAACCTTATAGAGGTTTCTGTCATTGTGAAAAGCCTGAAAATTCAGTTGGCAGAATTTCCTGATGACCGAGCAGCTTGTAGACCAATGCTGCCTTCTTCGGCCTCAGATCTATAACACTTTAAAATGAACAATAATGTCCTTCAAATGTGACTTCAATTGAAGGCTCCAGTGTGCCTTCAAAGCTCTGCAGTCTGTGCTCAACATTTAGCAAGGTCTTATCTACCATCAAAGCCAAACTGAAGCATGTCCCTGCACGCTTTGTTGGGCAAAGAGCCTTCAGAGATGTCATTACAGCCCCAGACTAACAGCTCTGTCTTTCCCAGATGTGCTAATTTCCACCACCAGTCTGTCCCTCAAAATAAACACACAGTGTGCTTCTTAAACAGGAAGACCATGCTGGAAAGGGGATGAAAAACCTCAGAGGAGGGAAGTGTGAAAAAGTACGGTTATTAGGAGGTCGAAGTCAAAGAAAAATAGAACTGCATCGTCTCTGAACAGCATGTTTGTGCTAAGAACTTGTAGCACTGTTTAGTTTTGTTTTGCTATCTGCCATTGACTGTCACATTTCACAAGTTAAGAAACATGTTATTTCTTTGTTTATTTTGTCAGTCTTAGTCTCTGGAGGGAAATTATATCACTGTTTCAGTGGAATAGATTTAATTTGTTTGTGTCTTGTTGTCTATAGCATCTATCTAACTACTTATCTCTGAAGTTACCTCTCAGTCAAAGGTTTTCTGTTTTGTTCACATTTTAACAGGAGGGAATTTGCACTTGATTGCTTTGAACACTTCCTAAGTTTGGCCAGCTATCTATGTATTTATTTTTCTGTTCTAGTGAGAGAAAATGGGAATTTAAAATGTATGGAGCCAGCAGAGGTTTAGCTGTGATTTGTTTCTAATGTAGAGGAAAATTGCCCAAGTAATCTTATCCCATTCATACAACTAATATGGCCATGAGGCTCTGATGTGTTGAACAGTAAACACCACACAACATACCCTTAAGAACTGTGGCTTAAAAGATTTCTTATTTTCCATCACACGGTTCTAGCTTTCGATGAATAAATATCAGGTCCTGCTCGCACTAACGTCCATGGGAGTTTTCATGGTTTTAAATGAGAGTAATATAAGTTCCTAGTTTATAAGCATATTTTATAAAAATGATAGTTATAATGCATTATGGAGTTAAATGGTAACACTGGGTAGATATGTGAGGAAAAAAAAATTCTGATTTTTTTGCTACAACAGCCAATTCAGATAGGGAATGTATAAACCCACCATCAACATTTGGGCAAGGGAGGTCATGCATTCTCCAACAGATGAGGGCTTAAAATACAGAATGAATTTTTACTATATTCTCTGAAAAACTAAAAACTGAGATACCCATGCAGGGAAATGATCTGACCTGTGTGATACAGGAGACATTTTAGATGAATATGACAATTCGTTTGGGCTTAATGTCTATCTATTGGGTCAACTCACTCACACCTTCACCAAGCAACATGATCTTTGAGCAAATGTATATACATGTATATATAGAGAGATGCACACATCAAAATCCCAGGGATAGGTTTGGAGAAGGTGCAGAAAATGAGGAATATTTGAGTAGATGAGGGAGAAAAAGTATTACGAATATCACCTTCAATACCAAACTGTGGGAAGTCAAATCTTGTCCCATTATCATCATTGGTGCAGTTTCCATCTGCCACACGCTTAAATATTTTAATCTCTTTAATCAAAGTCAGTGTGAAGCACATAGGTTAGGATTGAATCCAGTCTTCACAGAATTTTAGTGACTCTCCTAATCTTTTTTAATCAAAATATCTCGTGACATTTGGCTACGGTATTTCACACCTGACACCAAGCACATTGTTAAGTGGTAATTTAACACATGGTCTCGCAGGACTTTTAATGGAACAAAACTCATACACTGCCTCATTCTTTTGCAATGGTGTGAGAAATAAGCAGTTGGCTAACTTGGGGCCCTTGAGAAGGGATGGTTTCAGGCATTATCCCCACCACATTTTATATTTGTATTCTCTAAAATTCTTCCCTGAATATACAAATATTAAATGTTGCTCATTCATCTGATGAAATCTACACGTTTTTTGACTACAATCCTATTTCTTATATGCCATCTACCTCCTTTGCCACATCCCCACCGTTCCTTTGAATCTTCTCCAGATCCAGTGGTTGTTGAATTTACATTCTTCTCTGCGCAGTTAATGAGTATATTGATTAATACTGGCTCTGGTATCAATCCCTGTGGGAGACCAATTGATACTTCTCTCTGTTTTGACATAAAACCATTGATGATAACTCATTGGCTCCTAGCTGTTGGATAGATTTTTGTCTACCTTATTGTATTATTATGCAGGCTATGCAACTCCAGCTTTCCTATTGAGTTCATGTGTAGAACTAAACTAACAATTTACTAAAAATCCAACTATGTTATGTCTGCCTTAATTAATTAAATTCTCAGTATAATTGGGCCTGAGCTTCCTTTCACAAACCTGTACTAGCTATTACACAGCTCCACATAATTTTCATCATTTCTGTCAGGTTTTTTTCCATAGAATCATGGGATAATTTAGATTGGAAGTTCATCTGGTCCAAGCCCTGGCTCAGAACAGGTTCTATTAGATCAGAGTGGTCAGGGCTGTGCCTGGTCAAGTCTTGATCACCTCCAGTGGTGTGGGTTATACAAGCTCTGAGGAACCTGCTCCTGTATTTGATCATTTTCATGGTAAAACCCCCCACTCTTCCTTGTGTTTGATATTCCTGCTGTTCCAACGTGTGTCCATTGCCTCCTGTCTTATTGTTCTGCCCCTCCAAGAAGCATCTCACTCCATCTTCTCTGTATCAGGCAGTTGCAGGCAGCAATACAGTCTCCCTTTTATCTTCTCTCTTCAGGCTGAGCAAGTCCAGTTCCTCAGTTTCTCAGCTCCAGCAACTCAACCTTATGGCCCTTTTGGGATTTGCTCCAGTATGTCCATGCCTCTGTTGTAACTGGGAACCCCAAACTGGACACAGCCCTGAAAATATGGTCTCAGAAGTGCCAAATAGAGGGGAACACATGCCTAGACCAGCTGGCTGCTCACGTGCTAATACAGCTCAGGCTGTGCTTGACTTTGCTGCTTCCTAGAGATGCTGCCTGCAGCCTGCATTGCTGCATACAGCTCACTCCCACCAGATAGCAAGACTTTGCATTTGTTTTTTTGGGATTTCATGAGGCTTCTGCCAGCCCATTTCCCCAGCCTGTCCAGGTCCCTCTGAAAGGTGTCCTGCCATCTGGCATATCAACTGCTCCCCACACTGTTTGGTGTCATCTACAGACTTGCTGAGGGTGCACTTCATCCCATCATCAGGCCTGTAATGAAGGCATTAAGTGGTATTGGACTGCTTTCTGCTCCCTGAGGGATGCAGCTACTTACCAGCCATTTTACTGGAAACATGAGGGCTAATTGACCTCTCACGATGGTAAGAACTTATGGAACAAGCCAGGCATGGTAGAAGGAGATCTTGCCTCACTGGCATGGGAATGAGAATCTGTGACACTTAGCTGAAAGCACTCAGGTCTGCCCAGATTGCTGGGATGAGGCTGGTAGCTGCCAGCTCAATCTCAGAGCAGGTATTTTAGGGGAGGCAAAAATAATGCTGACTTGAGGAGTATACTCAACACTCAAACTTCTTAGAGGATCTGTTATTCTTTACATCTGGCATTTCATGGTATTACCACATACCAGTTCCAAACTGATGGGCAACAGATATAGCAGTGCCTTTCTCAAAGGCAGCATGGACACACCAGGCCTGTTTGTGCTAGGGAAAAAGTTCCTATTTCAGGTTTTATGTGGACCCACACACATTGTGACAGTGGAATGGACCCACCAGATAAAAGGACTACCCAAGACATCCCTGCTTTGCACTATGTGTGCCAGACTGCCTCCTGGACCTGTTGCCGTATCAAGCACACTCAGCACAGCTTATGTAAATATTTGCTCACTTTGGAGCAAATACTCCTTATCCAAGTATCTTTCTGAGAGATGAGGATGTGGGAAAAGAGCCCCTTCTTAATGCCTCTGACATGATAAACATTCAGCTCCAGTAACTGAGGCCCTGATTCTGCTGGAACCCTTACTGGGGAGGAGTGCTTAAGCAAATTACATCTCAATGGAATCAATAGGACTTTGGCACTTGCTGAATGTTTAAGCACGTGCTGAAGTGTTTACTATTCAGCCCCTCATTTAGTTCCCATTTAATTAAACAGAATCAGATTCTCACAGAAGTAAATCACTGGAGTTTCTCCCAGATGAGTTTTCCTAGTTTGCAATAACTGAAGAGTTGATCTAATGTCCCAACTCCACTTTTTTCAAACATTCAGGTATCTGTCTGTCTATCTACCTACCTAACCTATGTTATTTTTACCTCCTAAATGATAAACTATCCAAAGGAGAAATGCTGTCAGAAGCAGCCCAGAGGGACACAGCTTTCATTAGTTGCAAACGAAGTTCTGAGCCTTTGGTAAATGAAACGAAACTTTTCTGATACTGTTGTTGTTCAAGTCTAAGCTGATATAAGCATCTCTGCTTCTCCTAATACAGGCAAAGATTTCTTTGGAAGTTTAGTGCTTCCACTCCAGATAAAAGCAAGTCATTTGCTGCTTTCATCATGTCACTACTAATTTCCAAACAGTCAAACCTGCTGCTAATTTATTTACTGAACACTGAAGCCCTGTTAGCAGGGGCTGCTACTGAAACTGCTTTCTGGCCTTCGGCTTTTGTTTGTTGACAGCCTGATTTCCCAGTAGGCCATTTCCACCTGTGTTTCTGTTGTTTTTAGTGCATGTCTTTCTTTCTTCTTCCCAGTGAGTGTCTCCCAAATGGCTCCTGAAGGCTTTTCTCATCTTCCCTCGCTCTCTCATCCCCTTCTCCCTCCCAGCTGCAAGGACTCTCAGCTCTGCTTTCAGTCATTCTGCAGTTAGTGGTTGTCTACACTGCTGAGCTCCCATGGGGCACTAATTTTTGTTTCAAGGACAAGATTCAAAAGAGTTTGCTACACACAGGTTGCAGGGTGCACCTTCAGATGTGCCTTCAAATAGACTTTGGAGATTTGAATATATGAGCTTCTGAAAATCAGTTTTTAAATTGCAAGGGAGGCCTATTAAGTGCTGTAAAAAAATTTTTTTTGCTTTTCTATTTTAAAAGCTGCATTAAAAAAGTGATATTTTTTTCCTCTTCTTTTCTCCCATGACATTGGGTGGAAATAGAAATTAGGAGACTGCCATTTCCCTTTAACTTCATGCATATCAAAGGCAGAGAGATGACAGGATAAAATGATTCAGAGAGTGGCCAGCATACTCTGTGTCTGGAGAGCTGGTGAAGAAATATATTGAGATGTTGCAATAGTTTCTTTGCAACAAGTCAGTGTGCCAGGAGCTTTAAGTGTGCAAGAAAGATCCTAAGATGATTTCCATGAATTGAAAAATTCAGAGACTGTACAGCTGTAAGGATTTATTTATTAAGATATTATTTTAAATTTGCTACTTATCTCACCCCCCCTGTATGTGTGTGTTCATTTCCTAATACACACTTAATTTCATATGTAACTTCTGGTTTACGCTTATTTTATCTCAACCCCAGCAACATCTGTAAATCTTACTGAGATCCATTTTCAGAGGACTCACAACTGCTGTCTGGTACACTGGGCTTCAAAAATTTTCCTTTGCTTCTGTGTTAAATTCAAGTGGGATTCTACAACTTCAGTTTTGCTTGAAGACTTGGTTACTAATGAGTCCATAAAACTCAAGACAACCAGTTGGCTTAAACTTGGAACTTTAGGATTAGGAGTCTCCTGGTTAAAACTGCTGGGCCCTTGATCTCTCAAACTGAATGTTCGTGTCTAGTCAGGAATTTGCATTTTTGTTCTTCCTACATTGCCTCATTTTTCCTGCTTGTAAAACAGAGGAGATAGGACTGTCCAGTGCCAAACGGGCACTGTGAAATTCTTCAGAAATGAATATTGGTGGGAAAATTTTCAAAACAGTACTCAGAGCAAAGTTCAGGGAGTGCACAGGGGGGCCATTCCCGCACACACAACCAGAACCTCAGGACTCGAGCTATAGTCTACTGACCTTGAGTAAGTCTCTTAGCTACTGTGTCTCTCCATTTCCCAATAATATTGCAATAAGACTAATATTTACTTACCTCACAGTCACATAGTCAGAATGAATTAATGTTTATAAAGTACTCGTGAGTCCTTGGATGAACAGTCTCATAGAAGTGCTAAGCAGAGCGTGCATTGTCATGTTCTTGTAGATAAATACATATCATTTACATGAGTGTACAGAGCTGTTCACACAAGCATATGCAATGTCTCATCTCAGTGCACTCAGGGTAGCACAGGATATAAGAACAAACCCAGCAGTCCCTGACAATTCATGTCATTTTGCTTTGAAACGAGTATATTTTCTGTGAGAACAGAGCTTATCATGTAATCTCCAATGAAAGTTATGTTCTGCCTTTTTACAGTTGCCATGATGCAAATGTCATTTGTACTCTCCTTCTTTATGGAAGTTAACAGTTATTTAAGAGATCAAAGTTAATTATCACTAAGGAGATCATTTTTACCTATCAACCCACTTTTGTAACCCCACTATCACAAGTAGAAGCTTTATGCTAATCAGCTTTCTAATTTCCATAAATTACTGATAGAATTACTCTTTTTTTTTTTCCCCAGCATGAAAGTAGATCTGTTGGTGAAAGCTCTTGAGAGGTAAAGAGACAGAGAGAAAATGGGGTAGGGTGTATTTTCAAGAGTTCACCAGCTGAATGTGGTACCAAGAAAACAAAATCCAAATCATTAGTTTCATCACATCACAGAACTTGTGGGTGCTGCAGCTTCACTGCACTGCAGAAATCTGATGCACACACATTGTTTCAATTTAACATGGTGATAGAATGGAATTGAACGTGAGGATCACTGTGTGACCCTATTACATGTGAAGTGTCTCTATTAGAGCTGCAGAGACAGCATGCCAGAGGAGCTGAAATGTGTTGATAGAAACAAACAGATATACCTTTTTAAAAGCAGCAGTCAGAAACTCTGCAGTGTGATCCAAGCGTGTTCTGCTGGAGAGGGCAAGATAGTCTATCCTAGGGGAAGATAATATTAAGAAAGAAACCCTTTCCACTCCATCACAGCACTTTCTGTACAGTGAACTTGCCAAATGGAAGCTGCTGCTGTGGAAGTTGTTACTGCTGTGACTGACAGGTGCTGTAAAATAACCTCAGCTACAGCATGGAAGGAACAATAAGAGCTCAAAATGAAACAGATGCGGATATTTTGGGTATCCCCTTGGTCTAAAAGTTGAGTAAAATAATTGCTTAGTAATTAACAAGCTTGTTGCTATGCTGCTCCAGCCTCTTAGACTGATGCTGATGAATTCCAGCATAAATTAAACTGTCTCCAATGCAGAGTCTACAACCTCGAGCTAAAGTTGTATCACCTGAACCACAGCAGACTTGCAGAGATTCATTGGGAGTTGGTAACAGAGTAGTTCACCTTTCAGTGGGCATCAATAGATTTCTGCTTGACTTCTGGGCCCTGTAGTAAGGAGGGACCTGGGCTGTCAGTTTGATCATATTGAAATCACAGGGTCTTCTGTCCTGGCTTTGTGTCTGTGGCAGTTGCTGCAGAAGTGCTGTTAACCCACCTGAGGAGCTCAGGTGTCTGAAGCTCTTTCCTTTTCCCCCGATCTGGGAAGGAGCCAGCACCAAGAGCAAAGACCAGAGAGGCCACAATCAGTGCCACATCCCCTCTCTCTGCCACAGACATCCCACGTCCCTCAGAGCACTCTCTGAGCAGCCCTGCAACCCCAACAGGCCTACAGAGCTAAATGCAAGGGACACCTGAAAGCACCCCAGGAACAGGCAGCCACAAAGGAGTGTGAAAGGACCTTATCTTCCCCCTGGCTGTGAGGTTTTGTGTCACTGCTTAGAGAAAAGCAACACAAAACTATATTCTCTCTTGGTTTTTTATTCCTCGACCTTCACCTCTCCTGCACACATGCACCTATTTCTCTTCAAACGCCCGAGCCATCCCATTGAAGTCAGCAGGACTCTTCCGATGCTTCCAGCCAAGCATGCATATGCCTGGATCTAGGTGATATTTACAGAAGGCTCCTTTTGAATTGGCTTTTGATTATACACCTGTGTCAGAGGGTTGTTCCTTATTGCATTTGTGGACAGCGGGATCAGTGAGACTTGTTTCCATGTGAGAAAGATGGCAAAAGATTGCAAATATAACCTTTAACATTACAGACCTTTTTTAACTGTCATGTACTGCACTGAACGGTGTATTTGTGGTTGAAAGGGAACATAAATTATGATGCAGAACACTAAAAGATTGAGAAAATGTAACCTTTGAGCGGATGGTTTGGGTTTTATTATCCCATTTATTTATTCTGCTGGATATCTGTAGGATAATATGATCAATGAGTTGGAATCCTTCTTGTTTCTACCAACAACAAATCAAACCATTAATAGGCCAATAAAACCCTGGGATTTGGAGAGAGGGGAGGAGGGGAAGTAATTGCATTGTTCTGATGCTAACGAGGCACATCTATCTTGAAATAACTGATTAAAGCTGGTGTCGACACAAGGCCTTTGCACAAAAATACACATAACAAGGTGTGTAGTGCTGGGTTGTGGGAACGTGGAGCCACCGTGGCAGCTCTGTGATTCCCTCAAGCACTGTGCAAGTGGAATTGGGAAGCACCTCTGTCTGGGGGGAATTCATGCTGCTTAACCCTTTCTGTAAACCACAGGGACAGGCTGGCAGCGTGGTAGGACAGGAGCACACAGGGTTCATGGGGCATGTTGTGTGGCTGATAAATAGTTCCACAGCTGTGTGATTGCATAATGATAGCCACATTCATTCACCTGCCTATCAAAAGCGCTGCATTAAAGTTTGAGCTCTCTTCCCCTGGGTCCACAAAGAGACATTTGAGTGTTAGCTTATAGTCTTTAACATTCCTCCTAGCAGTGGGCTAAGTGCAGTGGGGTTAAACAGAGTCCCTTTTGCTTAGTAATCCATTAGCTAATGGGTGTGTAAGCCCATCAATTTGCTGTTTATTCCCTAACCCCATTAGGGTACACCTGCTGTGCATAAAAAATACACCTGACAAATCAGAGTGATAGTTGAAATAAAATAAATATCAAGTGTTGTTATAGCTGATCCACAGTGTTTAAGGCAGAAAGGGCATAACAGTGATTTGTGATGGCAGAACAAAATAGCTTGTGCTGGCTCATGGTAGCTCGAGCAGGTTGATATAAATCCTCCTGCAGTTTTGCCGGCTCACCTGTAGACTCCAGCACTCGGCTGCCTCTCTCCCCAGCCCCACGGGCCCCTCCAGAGGGCTGCAGTTCACCTTCAAACGCCATCTCCAAGCGCCTTCTGGAGAGCCACAGTGCTGCTAAGTGATAAATTAATTATTTGGGGGAGGGAGGGTGAGAGCTCACAGGCTGCTCTCCTACGAAGGCAGCCAGAAGCTTCAAATCTGTCTCCCATACCAGGCCATTTGTTTTGTCACTTCATAGGCTTTATTTATTTATTTATCTTACAGCTTGCCTTGTGATTAAAACTGTTGAAACAGCTGTTAGCTGGTAGCAACTTTCCTTGAGCTATTTCCTGACGTCAATCAGGGGCTGTGGCAGTGATGGGAGCTGCCCTGCACTGTCCCACTGGGGCTGGCCAGGGGCAGCAGCATTCCCAGCCATCCCTGTCCCCATCCCCTCGAGTCTGCAGCAGCCACTCAGCCCATTGCACAAGGAGTAAATATAACACTGTGTCTGTGGAACCCTTTGCCAAAAAGCATTGCCAAATTTAAGATACTATTATAAAATTAGTTAAAATGGGGATTTTATTTAAAAAAAAAAAAACAAAACCAAAAATTAATAAAAGGAGCACCATGACCATCATCTGGGGAGTTTGGTGACCATAAGATGAGCAAAGTGCTTGGTTCAAGGTGGTTGGTTCAGTGTGGAAAATTCCCTATGGTAAATGAATGGTCCTTGAATAAGCCAGTATTGGGCTTTATGGAGGTGAGATGGATGGCCTCTGCCATCAGAGTGATGAGCAGCCAGGCCATGGAGGGCAGATGCAGAGTCACTGATATCTGGGATAGCAGAGGATGGAGAAGCCTTGCAATCTCTGTGGGTGGGAAAATATGCATAGAAAGCTTCTCCTGCTGAGGAAAGCTGAGGACCATGTATCTTGTGTCAGGGCACACAGTCTAACCACAGGTGTGTAGGAGGCCATGACCACAAACACTGCTACTCCTTTTGCTGTTGAAGAAAACAGATGTTCAGGCTTTCTGAAACCCCTTCAGGCACCTCAGAGCTGGGCATGCTGGCTGAGACAGGCCTGCTCATGGCTGCTAAATCCACAGCTGAGCAAGCTGAAAAGCTCAACTTCTATTTTAAAAAAGAGAATGAGAGAAAGAGAGACCAGGTCAACCCAGCCCTGATATGGAACCAGTGAATTGCCAAACCCCTCAGATTGGGTTAAGCTGGTGGAGGAGAGGGTTTGGGAATCTGGACTGGGTTGCCTGAACTCCATAGATTGCAGTCACTGGTGGTGGGCTAAGGAGCAGTGATAAAATGAACAAAGCAAGTCATTGCTCCTGGGTTGCATTATCCACAGGCTTTGGCATTTTCCAGCCGAGTGCTTGCCTCTTCTTCCTTCCCGACCCACTGCTGCTATTGCTTTTACATCATGACTGTCGAGGAGTGTATCATTCATAACATACCTATCACAGAGAGATTCCTTTCTAAATGCTTAGGGAGATGGAGGGCTACAAACCCTGGGAAATCAGCTATACCTAATATATTATGTAGAAGTTCTGTAATCATTATTGAACTAAAGTGCATTGAGTAAGTGGATAAAATCAGTCCCACTGTAGCATAAGTCTCCAGAGATCACAGATAAAAATGCCTCGCACTTAAGCAGAAAAAGGTAACAAAATATTTCCAGTCCCAGCAACAGCATTTTCCCCTCTATATAAATAGGGAACCCTCAGGAGAAGGCAATGATGCAGCAGAGGTTGAAGGCAAAGTTAATGGTGGTGAGGTGGGGGAGCGAGGCAGTGCCTGGGGCAGGCTGTGGTGAGCAATGTGAGCTCCGTGGAAAGGAGGCTGAAGGCGGAGCCCTTCCTGGCAGGAATGGTGGGCAGGGAGGCAGTGGGGCAGTGGGCAGGACCCCTGCAAATCTGGGGGGATAGTGTGGGTCTGGCAGGGAGTGGAGGTGAAAGCTGAAACACAACAACCAACCAGATGAGCCTCTGTGCAATGTTTGTGCTCCCTTTTCCTCTGGATCCTGAAGAAAAGCTAACTTTTACAACCAGGTTCACCTTGGGGCTTGTTTTGCAGAGCTTGTCATGGCTCTCACAGTTTCCCATCTGAGCACACACATGGCAGCATTTTTGTGCCTCCTGAGCTAAGGTCAGGTCTGAGCTGCTGCCTTCTTACAGAGAGTCACAGAGGCTGCCTCACTGGAGAATTTATCCTGAGGTTATTCTCAACCAGATAACCTGTGCCCCTTCAGAGCACACTTGTACAGAGCTACAGACATCATCAGTCCTTGTCTTTTTCATATGTTTGGTCAAGAGCTGCCAGGCTGCAGTGAATCACCCAGGCATGGTCAGACACTCTTGCAAACCCACTAAAACTCTTGTAAGTGCCTAAAGTACAAGATACATTTTGACATAAATAAATGTGGAGAAATTAGGGATTCATATACTTCAACAAAAACTGAAGAGAATAATTTTATTCCTTTATAAAAACCAGAATTTGCCTGGACTGGACCTATAGGACAGAATTTGTTATATGTTTCAGGAAAGGGCTAAGTGATCATCTAAATAATTTTTTTGATTGAGGTCTTCAAATGTGCATCCAAATTAGTGATGAAGTTTGGGTTTTTCATTTAAAATATGGGGGGAAATATGTGTTAGAGCACTGTATTTGCTACTGTTGTTGTAAACCTACACAAAAAAGCCACCTGCAATTGCCATCCCTGCTGTTAGTCTGTGACCTGGGTAGTCATTGGCATTGGTGTCCTGGAATTACTTTATTAAAGTTTTCTAAGATGTGTGCTCTTTCACATGACCTGCCAATCATGTTGGAGCAGTGCCATAAGCTCTGGTCTGGTTGTATCCTCAAGGGCACCAAGGAGAGGAAGAGTGAAGAGGGTTGAGGAGTTGGAACTATTACTTATTTATCTAAAGTATTGACCTGACCTCCCCTACTGAAATATCAGCATTAGATGCTGGGGAAAAGGGATGCCAGAGCCAGCTCCTTCTGGGAATAGAGGAAACAGAGATGTCAAATGGGGCCCAAATCAGGCAGTGTGCCATTGAGACAATGGTGGTGGGGGCAGGCAGGAGGTGGCAATGACACAAAGCAGTGAGTACAGCTGGTGGGTGAGCAAGGAGGCAGCAACCAACTGACCAGGTGTCTCAGTGAAGCTCAATGTCAGGCTCAGCATCTCTGAGACGTGGCCTTACTGTATTGAGTGGACTTGGAATGCTCGCTGTTAGGTTTTGCACTTTATTAGTGCAATGATAATTAAGTGTATCTGTGAAGGGAGGAAGAAGTGAGTAGCAAGTGCTGCTTCTGTAATGTTGCTGTGGATGGAGATGAGCAAGCAGATGGTCACAGCTATGAGATGATGAGGTGGATGTTCCTCATGGAATCTCCATCCCCCAGTCTGAGATATGCAGACAGGCACAAGCAAGAAAAGTACAGAATGAAATTAAAATGGGGAAATAAAAAGCCATGGGGATTCTGCATAAAAAGTAAGGCAACTCTTTGCATAGCACAACAGCACAGCAAAGCCAAGCCTGTCACAGCAGCTCAACATTTAACAGGAGAACCAACACAGGTTGGCATGTTCAAAAGCACAGTTGGAGCAGAACTAGACTGTGTAATGTCTTCCATGCACTAGAGGAATGGACTCCAGTGACAACCTGCCTGAAAGGGTAATGAGGGCAAATAAACTAAGATGGAGTGGGCCCACATTTGGAAAAACCTGGGGAATGTGGCATTTGCTAAAGCTCTTCCAAAACCTTCTGTCCCGTGGAACTAGAAGAGTATGGGGCTGAGCTGGGGACCAGGGATTCTGTGGGAGGCTTCCACCCATCTGTGATACAGCAGCACAATGTGAATATGTACAGGAGAACTAGGGAACAAGGTGCAGCAAACAGGAAGGAACTCAGGAAATCAATGGTTTAACATCAAATGTGTCTTCAGCTGCCCCGTGCAATGGCAGAAGATGCACAGGCTGTGATGTTAAGCACAGTTACATAAATGATTACACAACACAGCTGTGGCAAGAGCCTGTAAGACAGACTCTAAAGGGAATAAGCAGACACTCAGATAAAGCCAGGAAACTAACAGTGAAGGCAACTCATTTTGAGGTTTTTTAAACTGAATACAAAATTAGAGACCGACCCATAAAAAAACCCTACAAATCCCACTGCCAGACACAAACCCTAAAGTCAAAGTGACTACTTCAGTGGCTAAAAAATTAAAGAAGCCATGAGGTAAGAGGGCAGCAATAGGTCATGCCATTATACACCTTTTATCTAGATTTCTCTGTGTGATGGCAGAAGACACTCCTCTCCCTTTGGGCATATAACCCATCACTGGCCACGTGTCTCTCTGCAGCCTGAACGTGACCCCTGCACCTGGTCCTCATATGATTTGGGTTTTGGAGGGTTTTCTTTTGGCATCAAGAAAGCAATGCATCATCTATTACAGTGCTGTCACCCAGGTGAGCTCCGTTTGGATTGTCAGAAGGACATCACTGGGGCTGGCCAGCAGACTCCTCTTCATCTGAATGAGAAGTCTCATGCCATCTTAATACCCTGCCCACCCTCCCCCTTTCTTTTTAAATCTGGCTAAATTTAAATTTCAAACAAAGCTATTGTCATTGGATCCAAAAGACTGAAAAAGAGCTCTTGTTCTGCTTCACCTATTACAGGTTATACTACATCCTGAATTTAATCTTTCAGCCTGCTTTTCAGATTCATGTGACCCAACATCTTTGTAGTGAGTTGAGCACTCACAGAGCCCTCAGCTGCAGTGAGAGCTGCCAATATTCACACCAAGTGAAAGAGAAGCAGGAGAATTATCTTTGACAGAAGAAACAGATCTCTTGTGCTGACAGAATAAACACATTTGGGGTCTGACTTTGCCAGCAGCTTTCCTTCCTCTAACAACTACTGGAGTGGATCTGCTAACATTTAAGAGATATCCAACACTTTACATTGCGAGAAGACACTTTCAGCTGGTCATGTTTTTAGTAAATTTAATTTTTTAAAGTACATTTTAACTGCAATCCCAAACATCCTCATTGCTCCCTAGGGAATGCTTGGAGCCTTGAATTAGGTGTGGTGTTTAAAGGGTTTTGATTGTCCCTATTCCTTCCTTGGGAATGCTTGGAACCTCGCATTAGGTGTGGTGTTTAAAAGTCTTCTGTATTACAGAGAAGTTAAGTTCCAGTATGTCAGCCCTCCACATGCCAGAAGTAAAGTTCCTTATGGTCCTCTCCTGCCAGAGGAGTACAGAGGGAAATGAAATGCCCAGAACGAATTTAGCAGCTGATGAATTTGTCATTAAGGAAGGGCAGCAGAATGGAAACACTTTGTAGGAGCCTTCTTCATGGTCAAGTCAAGAAGCCAGTTACAGCTCAGCAGAGGCAGGTGCAGTTCTTGGATCTAGGCTTGAGCAGATCACTCAAGACCTGGTCCCTGAAGTGTTGCCATTGACTTAAATATGACCAAGATGGAAACTTAAATCTCCCCGGGTCTCTAGCACTGGATACAAGTGCCTTGTGCTTCATGATCACTGAGTTTAGAGAGAGACAGCTCTTGCAACTGAGTGCCTAAAGCCAGAAACGCTCCTGAAATCCACTAGAAAAATATATCCTTCAGGCAAATCAAGGTAAAACAATGGAAATAATAAGATTAATTATAACAGGATGAAATTTAGCATTCTGAGTGAGGATCCTTTGAAATCCATTAGAGATGAAGGAAAAGGAGTTTCAGTGCACCAGCACTCACTATGTTTGATTGTGTAATTCCATGAATTTCTGTTTCTCCTTAATTTCAGAGAGACAATTCACTAGCCTCTGGCTTCTATATTTTTTATTTTTTTCCCACTTACTAGCTAGCAGAGGCAGAAAAATAAACACACAACTAGGAGCTCTATTCACAGACAGGAAGTAACTTTAATTAAATATTGTGAAAGTTGAAAAGTTTTTACAGCTTGAATTTCTGCAAAAAAATTATAACAATCTCTACAGTAGTTAGTTTCTCTAACAATAGAACTGTACAGTGTGTGTGTCTATTCAAAAAGATTTAGATAAGAAGGTGAAAGGTTAGTAGTTTCAGAGATGACTTCATTTTAGCTGCATCCTAGTACAACTGTGAGGAAATAGGCATTACTTTATGCAATCCAGTCATTGTGAAGCTTCACCTTGTTAAAACTGAAATCTGAATGTTTCCACTTAAAGCCATATTCTGTAAACAGCTGCATCTTTTACTTTGTAAAAGACAAGGGTGGTGCAGGGGAGATTTTTGATAAGTTCCCATTCATCAGATCACGATAAGTAGCTGCAACAAAACAAAATTATGCACATTGTCAAAGGATCTTTGGACACTGGCTTAGAGACTACAAACATCGTGGCTAAGAGTGGTGTCAAAATCACTAGGACTGAGTGGAGCTCTACAAGAGTAACCGACGGTGTCACTGGACAAAATATGGCTTTAAATTTGATTACATTGTCGTGCTGTTGCTTTACTATGTGAATTAGAATAATCACTTGGAATACAGAGAAGCAATAAACTGATGTCTCTCACATTTTCCAGTTTTCTCTTCTTTTATTTTCTCACCATGAAAAAAAAAAAAATCCTGTTTTCTTCCCTTCCCCCCAAAGATCACACTGTGACATTCTAGTGAAAACCATTGCAAAATTCATACAGGAAGCATGCACAGTTGCAGCATCGTTGTAAATGATTTCTTGCTTGACTAGAAAAAAGTTATATTGTTTTAAGGTAACAAAACAGTTCTTTTGTGCTTTTCAATTCCTTTTTTTTTTTTTTTCTTAGAATGTTAGTGATGATTGACAGTTCTGGTGCACAGTACAATGTACAAGTGAAATGAATATGATTTGCATTGTTAAGGCATCCAATCTGCTGGTTTATATTTATGTGAAAGACAGAGAAATATACAAGCAGACTTAAGAAAGAAAGTATTTTCATTGAGTTCTATGAAGTTTCTCCCCATATTTAATGCACAAAAATGCGTCACTCCAAAGAGGAGAAATCCCATGCATATTAATAGAGTAAAACAGCATTAGTTTTTGTTAAGCCTCAAAAGCAAAGGATACATTTTTTTTTAAAATCTACATAACTAAATGCTACAAGAATAATATGCTACCTTTTGCCATATATTGGAAAAAACTTCTTAACTTACAAATAATACAAAAATAGACAATGGCTTTTGGGTGGAAATTAAAAAAAAAAAAAATGGAAGCATGGTTTTAAACAATACTAAAAAAATCAACCCTATAAATGAAATGTATTAAAATCACATTTAAACAGCTAATACAACGGTGAATGACCAAACAAATCAGCACTTTTCACATAGCAAACATACACAATAAAATAAACTTGTAGGGGACAAAAAGCAATGTACAAATTCCAAAGATAAATACATTATTTATATGGATATTTTACAAAATCCCCCAACAAACAAACAAACAAAAAACAGAAACAAAAAGCTTTTTTTTCTTTAATTAATTTGCAAGTATGTGCAAGCTAAAGGTAGTGAGCTCTTTTTGCAAAATATGCAGTAAAATTCTTTTTTTTTTTTTTTTTTGTGATATTGAAAAACTGTCTTAAGACATTAAAATGTATAAATAGAACAACAACTTTGGCAAAAAATCACAAAAAATCTACAGTATTTATAACTACATACAAAACACAACAGCAAAGAAAAAATATCAGGTAATGCATCTTCAGAGCTTTGCTGCCTCTTTGACTAATAGTTTTTAAGAACACTTCCCAGATAATGATAGCAAAATTTTTTGTAAAACAGAAGCTATGGTTTTGATTTGAAACCTTCCTAACAACCCCTCCCACCCTCCCCTAACCTCATGTTTCCGTTCACTATTCAAAAGCAGTTACCTGTTGCTTTATAAAGTATGATACAGGCTGAGAGGGTCGACTGATACAGGAACGATCCCAGTGGGAGGCTGACGCAACCTGTGCTTTTAGTGGGGGAGGATGGGGAATGGCAGCCGGGGTTGTTCTCATCCTGCCCCATGAAAATAGGTCGAGGGGAGAAGTGCTACACTGAAAAACCCTACAGGGTTGGCCACAGTCTGTGTCCTCAGGCCACATCCGAGCGGCGTCTCAAGCTGCGCCTCTGGAAGGAGCCTGACACGTCAGCTAAAGAGAGAGCTGTGCTCGTCTAATTCTGCACTTTTAGCATCATATCTAGAGGCACTGGATTTTCGGTTCAAGAGCAATGTGTTTGCATCCCTACCTTCCCTTTCACCAGCTCTTTGCTGAAAAAGGTTAGACCTTTGGGCCCCCTTCCAACCCGGCGTCCTATGATGAACTTTTCCTGTCGCATTATTTACACAATTATTCAGCCTGATATTAGAGACAGAGGTTCCTTATCCCACTCTTCATCCCACCCTCATCATCCAAAAATATCAGCTTTCTAGGGAGTGATACCTATTTATTTAGAACATTAAAAATGCATCATATTATCAAGTCACCACTGGATAAGCAACATATATGAGCCGACCCTTAATTAAATGGCCATAATTCTTCTACGAAAAACTAACTGGCACTTCTATTCTGTCCCATACAGACTTGTATGTAAATGACACCACTCCATTTTTCTTTACACAGCTTTAAAAAAAAAAAAATTCATAAATTAAAAATGTGGAGTTCCATCTCTAGTGTCCCTTGTGTAATTGTATGATTTATAAAAGACAAATGGTGTTGAGTTAAATCAAGCCTTAAAAAAAAACCACAAAAAAACCAGAAGGAAATAAAGGCAAGCCCCCACCCCCCAAAAAAAAAAAAAAAAAAAGTGAATTTCTTTTTTATCAACATACAATAAATATATTTCCCAGGTATTTGGGATGGACAACTTGAATCAACACCTTGCAATTGTAGATTGTTAATTTCAGTATTTGCAAGGATGGTGATTTTTGTTTTGTTTAAAAATCTGCAGTTATTGTAAGATCCTTCTTTATTTCTTTTTTATTTTTAAAAAGGCCTGAGTAAAAAGTTCCACTCTGGGACTTGTATCAGATTCTCTCTGAAGCAGAATTCAACCTCTTCATTAATAAAATTCTTCAAGGCAATTCTTTCACATGGGGGGAACAATCATGCCAGATATAGCTGTCAGAAGGAAAGGGGTATGGGGTGGGGGAAGAGAGAGAGAGAGAAAGAGAGGGGAAAAAGGTTAATTTTGTGCATTATCAAGCAACTTTTAAAGTCCTTAGAGCTTTATAGAGCTTTTATTTAATAGAACTTTACTCAGCTGTACTTTGAGTTAAATTTATACATAAGTATTATTCATAAGAGACAACTATGTACACAGTATTCATGGGAAGCCTCCTGACTGGAAAGAAGTGACTTAAATTGCAAGTGATTGGGCTGAAATTACTGATTTTCTGGTAGAAACAGTGTCCTTCCCCAATATCAGTATCAGACCCCAACTTATTTTTCTGATTTTAGTTTTAAAATCTTGGAATGGACAGGAGGCTTAAATTTGACCCAGCCATTGCCATGCATTCTGTTATTCATTTAAAAGCTAAGCAGATACTTGCACCACACATGGGAAAACAGCTGGAGCCCCACAGGCCACAACTGTTTGGGACCTGGAAGGGTGTCCCTTGCATTGTCACACTGACATGGGTCATTCTCCTACACCAGTTCTGTTACAACTTCAGTGTTCATCCCCGGGACTTATGGATGTATTTCCAGATGCTCAGAAAAGGACTTAAACTCCCAAATCTAATTTTCAATTTGAAATATATCCTCAACTGGTGGGTTAGCAGACCAGCATCTGATGATTTTATTGCACTTATAGCAGACACCACCAACTACATCGAGTGAGTCGTATGTTAATGTTTATTTATTTTCTCTTTTGTTGGCTAAGTTGAATCATCACTATTTCTTTATTATGCTTCCTAGCCTCACTTTCTGTAAAACCACCACCTCTCTTAACAGGGAGACATTTAGCTAAAAGTCAACTGGTACAGTCTTCCAAGTAGTTTGACTTCCAGTTTGATCTCTTCCTATTTACTGGGGACTCAATGCAGATCAAACATACCACGTGTCCAAGTGACATACT
Source organism: Myiozetetes cayanensis (assembly GCF_022539395.1). Taxonomy (NCBI): domain Eukaryota; kingdom Metazoa; phylum Chordata; class Aves; order Passeriformes; family Tyrannidae; genus Myiozetetes; species Myiozetetes cayanensis. The sequence continues at coordinate 8,416,079 of NW_026087378.1, read as the reverse complement.
GTGAGCAAGCACGTCATTGCAAGGGGTAGTCATGGAAGTTTATGATGAAAACTGTAACAACAATGTGTCTTTAAAATGCCAGTTGTACAGTTATTTGCCAAGAGGTAGAAAACAGATTTGCCTTCAGGTTGGTGGCACTTCATGGGCACATGATTTAAATGCTGGAACTGCCTGCCATTGCAGACATCTGGACATGTAATTTCTTAAGGAAGAACTCAACCCTGTGACTGATGCTGATTCATTGTGCTTTAATTACAGCTGCAATTATTTGATAAGAACAGAGCCAAAGTAAAAGACTCACAGATTTGGGGTTGGAGGGGGAGAGGAGGGAAATGTTTTCTCCACAAACACCACCATATGTGCAAGAATTACAAGTCTAATCAGCAAGGGGAGAACAGCTCGAGTAAACTGCACTGATTAAATGAAATAAAATGAGAGGAGAAGGCGAGAATGCAAAACACATCCAACATGTTTGCAACAGGCCATCCTCAGAGGTGACGTTGCAGCAGCATTTCAATTATCAGAATTTATCATTCAGCAATGGTTTATGTGGAATTACTGTACTGATTGTTTCCACCCCACATAAGGGCTCTTCAAGGAGCTGAGAATGAGGATGAAAGGGATAGAGAGGTGAGTTAAGTTGCTTTAAACCCCACAGTTTAGGTTAAGACACTGATGTGAGAAGCATAGAGGACATTGGTGCAGAGAGAGACAAAACTGACCACAGAGCTCCCCCCCTTTTTCTGCTCAGGTAAGCAAGGAGTTGAGGACATGGGAAAGGGTAGAGCCTTCCTGTATGTGATGAGTGCAATAGAATTAATCCTCTGTACATACTACTTCATGAATTTTTGTGCTTTTCAGCCCTTTGTAAATTCTAAATATATTGAAACTTTGCTTTAGAAAAAGTATCTATTCTTCAGAACATGTCAAGATATTATCCCAACAAAAATTCCCAAGCTAAAAATTTCATCAGGACCAAATCAATTTCACCAATAAGTGGTCAACAATTGTCTCTCTTGGGACAGCACAGCTGTCTACCCTACAAGCCAAAAGAAGGTGAGATGATTGCAATTCCTTCCTTCATGGTTTAGACATTTCCCTGTGGTTACAGATCAGATACACACCTTTTGCTGCTGGAAACAAATGCCACAGATGCTCATTTTTTCAAAGCATTATTATTTTTGAAGAGCTCTGAAATTCTGAATTAAATTACAAGGCAAATGGCAAATGATATCTTTTCTGCCTAAAAGCTTTGATATTTCCATTCTTTGCAAGTCTTCATTTATATCACTCCACTTTTATTCCATAAGTGCTGCATCTAGTCATGCAAATTCTCTCAGCTGTAGCATGTTACTGATCCTGAAAACAGAGATAGCAGTGGGAAACAGTGTAGGTATGAGATCACACCACCTCCAGAAAGGGAGGGCAGAGAGTAGAAAAACTCCCACCAATGGCCTTTATTTCTTCTATCATGCACTAATTTGTATTTGCTGCTAGCAAATTACAGAAATAATGTATTTTGGGTTTTACAAAATTGCATGGCAAAGAGAACAACAGATAAGACTAGCTGCTGTTTTAGTGAGTTACTGCTGATATCTGAGCTACATAAGGAAAGCTTGATTGCTTTCTGATGTATCCAGAAGCCCAAGAGAGATAAGACAGCCTCCTTACACATGGTTGTTTATTTAAGCATTAAGGCACAACAGGCAGTGCATCTCTGAGTGATTATTACAAGCCTCAGGTGGTGTCAGAAGGCATGGGACTAAAGGCTGTGTCTCTAACTCGCCAACAAGTTCAATGATGACCTAAAAATGAACCATCTCTTGGTGTCTCATTCCTATTATGAAAATTGAATGGCTAAATAAAAATTAGGGGAAATGCTCAGATCTGTGTGGTTTCTGGTCACTGTAGATGTGGATGTGACATAATGAGGAGGCAATCAAAAAGCCCCAGTTGTGTCCAGTACTCTCAGCTCATTCCATAATTGCTTTTCATAACTCAGTACATGGAATCTGAGAATTCTGTGTCTTGTGAAAGGAAAAATAGTGCCTGAAAAAGCTTTCTCCTGTTACTCATTTTTTCTCTCCATCTGCAACAGCAAGTTGGGACAAGGCGAAGAGAGGAAAAAACATTAACATGTTCAAAGGCTTATTTTTTTTTAATTCAGATGGAAAATGTTTTTAGCTGTTGCTTTTAAAATTTGTAGCCTGTCAGCAGTGCCCAATCTTTTAAATGTCCAAAAATGAATCCCCTAAATGCTACAGCTCATCTGAAAATTTTGCTGTGTTTAATTCCTGACACAGTTTGTACTTACAACAAAGTCTTGACTGGAGGTATCCAAGTTCTTAATATACCTTCCTAAGTATTTATGCAATTTCTGAGTGTGTGTTTTTGCACCTTCAAGGATTCCTCTTCCCCAGTTCACTAGAATAACATGCACTGAGGGACAGTGCTTTCCTTCAGGCACAATAGATCCCAGCCTTTACGAATTAATTCCTTCTACTCTGCTTGCATATAGATTTTTTTTGGCTGTTAGTGGTGTTATCAGCATTATGCCTTCAAGCCCAGTGTTTCTCTTTCCAGAGGCCATACAGTGACATGTGGAGTCTGTGGAACAATATTCCCTTGCTTCTGCACAGCTCCTTCTGAACCTGGCTCTGACAATGACAGATTTTATTCCCCACTCATGCTCTTTGGGTAGTTTGCACAGGCACGTGGAAAGGAAACAGATCTCAGGTCTGGGGGAAGCACAACACATACCACAAAATCTTTCCCACCTCTGGCACTGTTGGAGGCAGCTGGATGCATCTGCTTATGGAAACTCCTGGATCTAAGCGAGCATGAAAATGTCTCTCTCATCACACTAATGCACAGTGAGGGAATTGCATGGGAAGGTTTAGGCACAACCTTGTAAAACAGGCTGAGCCAAACAATGAGATGGGCGGTGCTGGGCTTTGCAGCACCCTCAGTTTGACAAGCTTTTGTCCATCACTCCTTCGCCTGCATCAACGCTTCAAAGGGATTTGGGTGCTAATGCTGGAATACTTGTACTGAAGGGGGAAGGGAGGCAGAAAAGGAGCAGCCCCTTGATACCAGCAGTTCAATAGGCTTTCCAAAAGGCCCTGCACCATTTATGGAATCAATTGGCACAGAAGCAGATTAATCAGTGGAAACTAATGTTTGCCCTGGTACAAGTTAAAGTGGAAAATGTTGCTGTTAGTTTGTAATGCATCTCCTATTTGTGAAAGGAAAGGTTTGTGCCAAGCTCTGTAATGGTCTGTTTGCTCTCAGTAGGATTTCTGCACAAGTGTACTATGACAAAGGACAAAAAGGAAGGGAAGATTGAGTGACGTACTTCAGGAGAAGGCCAGCCCCTGGAGAGACCCTGCAGTGGAGTACTTGCTAGAGTCCACAAAAGACTGGTCTGATAAAGGACGACAACAGGGAATAAGAGAGGAAAGAAAGAAAAAGGACGGTATTAGTAAGCTGAAATATTACTTGTTTTTATCATAACAGTAGGTCTGTGCTTTAAAGGACACAGCCTCTCAATTCAGCAGCATTAGTTGAGTTAGAGGTAGGGTGGTTGCCAAACACCTGCACGGTACAAGGTGGGCTGGTGGTGGAGTCCAGTTACTCTTTACAGTAGGAAACTTTTGAGACAGAGACCACCAGGGATCCCCCACTGTGTTCTATCCCCTTTGACAACTCAGTGTTGCTTAGAGCCTTGCAAAGGCACTGGGAACTCGCAGTTTGAGAGCAGCCACCTGCTCTCCAGGCTGGGTTTCACGTACCTTGCAGGCTGTTGCCGTTGGTGCTGGTGCAGGTGGGAGGAGGAGAAGTTTGCGGTCTCACGACAGGTGCAAAAGCACTCTTCTGTTTCACTGCTGAGACCATGTTGGCTGGTGAGAAGGAGAAAATCCCAGAGGAACTGCTACAGTTTGAGGGGAGACTAGTGGAGGAGGCCATTGTCGGACTTGATGGCACAACTAGAGGGAAAAAGAGACCCCACAAAAGGCATTTCTTAGTATTCAATAATAACAGGCTGCAGAAACAAGAGAATTCTGATTCTTGGATGCTCTCCTTTTTTTTTTTTTTTTTTTTTTTTAGTGATTGAACTGAGTGTTCAAAATGCAAGCCTGCCATATAGGAAGTTCAGTTTTTAAACACTGATAAACCGTAATTTTTTGCCACACAGTGGGATAAATATCTTTGGTTCATGTATTTATCATTGAGGTTTTAAGTGAATTTGTTTTCATGAAAATGAAATCAACCACTTTAATATTCAGAAACCACTGCCAGTTTTCCCTCTTATCCAACATAGAAAAAACAAAAACAAACCAAAAACTGAAAACAAAAGGAAAGGACTAAATGTAAGATCCCATACTTTCATTCATCTTCCTGTTAAAAACTGCTTAGATACACAAGTGGGCTGTGAATAATTACATATTATAGAGTAAAATTCTGATCATCTGGGCTTTGAATTATTATTTTATTTGCATTTATTAGATAAAAATCACCCTATTTAAGTTCTTATTTGAGAATCTGATATCATATTTGTTAACACTGAGGAAATCAATTAATGGAAATTAAATGTTCAAAGTTTCACAGTCTGACAGATACAATCTTAGTCTGAAGTCACTCTGTGTCTGGAAGTACTTGCTAAGGGAGAGCAATCAAAGCACCTAAATTGAATTGCTACTATACAGCAATTAGTTTATTGATTTAATTAAGAATGCCACCTTTTAATTTTCAGGTCATGATTGAAGCATTTTCTGATTCAATGGATTAGGCATTAGCAGAATGACAGATTTACCAAGAAAACCTCCCAAAATATAAATAGAAAAGAGAACCAGGGCTAGAAAGTGAAATGCTATTCTAAAGAGGACTTCGTTCATAAATATGAAATAATACACTGCTAGAGTATTTTAAATGCATTACTGGCATCTGCTTTCAAAAGGAGATGTCTCATCAATCATGTTATATTACGAATTCAGAGTGTGCAGTTTCTATGACAGTAAATCCAACTTAATAAGTAAGGTACTTTGTAACATTACATGTTACCTTATTATTAGAGTACAAAAATAATCACTGGTTTGCAATTCCCAGGTTATAAGTACTAGTTATGTGGGTAAATAATTTCTTCTAAATTTGAGGCAGATAAGAAACCTTGAAGTTATTATTTTTTTTTTTAAAAGTCAGGTTTCCTATCCCCTTTTTAATTCTGAACTCTAGCCATGCAATTCAAAATAATTCATTTCTGCTGTTACACCATTAACTTAAATTTGATGTGTAAACCTTGGTGTGTTCATCAGTCTGTTTGTCGTGTTCATGCTATGGTCTCAGCCTATAAACCTATTTATATGACAAGACCTTCCATCCTGATTCTGCTGTCAGCTTTCTACAGATGTCAGTGGAATCCTTTGTGCCACTTGAGTAATGTCAGAGGAATTGGGCAGGTCCTGCTCATTTAATTCTCTCGTGTGACCAGGGACTGCTGAGCTGAGTGAGCAGCTGCAGAAGAGGTCCATAGGCCTCTACCAATAGAAAGGTATTTATATTTAAACAGGTTACTAAACCTTTAATATCAAAATGCAGAAACTTAGTCCTGCACATAAATATTTCCATAACTGGGACTGTAGACCATAGGCTCTTCACGCCGTGGAATATGTGATTTGTATGACTTACATTTCTGTGGCATTCACTGTACAGACACTAAAACACAAACTCTGAGAGCCATTGTCACATTTCACTGACTAATACTAAGCTCTCAGTGAAGTCAAAGTAATACTACTTAAAAAGCAAATGGAGTATAAGCAATCAAGCTTAGGCCCAACAATAATTCATAATTTTTATAAAGGTTATAAAGATGCTATTTGCTCAGAAGTCAATGGCGAGGACAGTGTTTCTTATAAGGTAAGTTATGAAACTATCAGACCAAATAATGAGATATATTATTATTATTATTATTATTATTATTATTATTATTATTAGTGGCTATGAGACTCCCAATTAATAACGATGGTGATGATAATAATAATAGTAATAACAATAAACAAAGCAGAGCATTTCTGGCAATGCTAGTGTCTTCAAAGTGCCTCAAAGGTTCAGTGCTTTGGAGAATAGAGAAAGATCTGTTTCAAATGCTCAAAATAGAAACTAAATATTGAGTATCACAGGAAAGTCACCATCTCCCTCTAATGAAAATGTGCAAAATACAGAAAAGCCATGTAATACTCACTGGCATAGGGAGAATTGGCAGCAGATCCATTCAGGAAGGTTGGAGAACCGCCTAAATTTGACATTCCAGCATTCCCATAGCCGTTCATGCTTGTTGTGACAGAGTTATAATTTGTCTGCTGAGGGGTGGTGCTTGGCACGTAGCCATGAGGTGACACGCTGCTTGAGTTGCGAGTAAAACCTTTTGTGGGGAGGGAATACATTTAGAAATTGGTATCAGCTCCAGAACAGTTTCTCACACAAACAGCTACAAGCAAGTGACTGCGGTACCAAGGCAGCAGCTTAGTCCAGCCATGGTGTGCACAGGGAGGGCCAGGACTGACCCCCACAACCACCAGGCAACCCCAAATTGTGAACCCTCCCTGCTCCAGGTCACTGCTGGGGGGAGGAGGAGGAGGAGGGAGGCTGGAACCTTCAGAGCTCCTCAGGCAACCCATGCCCTCGAGCAAAGATCACCACTGGGTGTTAGAGGAACACTCACTCTGAAAGAGCTGTTTGTAGGAAATGGAGTAAACATGACCTACATTTTCAAAGTGAGGAGCAAATACCAGCTCAAGGTATGTTAAAAGCACGTGGTTGTTGTTAACTCTTTTCTGGTGTCACTCTCAGTTAACACATCTCATGCTAGATTGCTCACTGCACACCTCAGAAAATGTAGAGTGTATTTCTCCAAGTAGTGGGATATCCTTTGTCTTTTTGCCCTAGTTTGATCATTATGTGGTAGAAAATGAGTATCAAATTTGGCAGCAAGCTAAAATTTGAATCGCTACCTAATTCTGGAGATTACATTTGCAGAAACTCATATCCAAATATCCATAAAGGAAGATTTGTTTCTAGAAGCACAGAAAGAAAAAATGCCAATTTTTCTTCCTACCACACAGCACATCCACAAAATATTTTAATCTAGAAATAATTTCTATTTTTTTAGTGTAATGCAAAATAATTTTGTCAACTCCCCTAGAAAACAGCCTCATTCCAATATTTTCTCATTAAAGTGAATTTTTAAGTTGGATAATATATAGAGCTGAGAAAAGGACTGGGGAAAATGCAAAGGGCTTTTACAAAAATGTGCTTAACCTATTTTGTATTTTTAACTGTGGGAATTAAAACAGTATTGATTTTATACAAAGTGAAAACCACTTTATTTTAAAAATTAGAGAAGCTCTGAAAGTGTCTTTGCAAATATTTCTATTCTTTGCTAGTTGTAAAATTTATAGAAGTCTCAAACTCTGAGAAAAACACAGTGCCAGTGTTACATCCCCAACTAAACCAGACAAATATTCAAGGGATAATTTTATATTATAAAGAAGTGCTACACAAGGCCCAGACTGAGAGATCATCCATGCTCAGGAAAATATACAAGCAAGTACTTAACATTAAGTACATGCTCAAGTGGTTTAAAATTAGTGTGATTTAAACACAAATACAAGTATTATTCTGAGCAAAATGCAAAGCTTTGTAGAGATATGCAGAAGTGCTTTTCCCGAGCTGGGGCAGCCCCATTCCCTGGCAGCCCCGTGTCATTCCAAGGGCGTGCACAGTCTGGGATGGGGCTGCCTGAACCGTCCCTCTGCCTCTGCTCTGAACGTTCCCCTGACTTTTATCAGAAAAGGTTCATAGAGAGAGGAAGATGAATCTTCTCCTGACCCTGGTTGGTGGCTTGTGAGGCTTCGGAAACATTGACAGCTAGTTGACCACTAAAGGAGTTCACTCCCATCATTCCTGCATGGACTGATGTGTTAGCAAGGGCGGGGAGCTGGTTGTGATTGCGGGGGACACTGTAGAGAGCTTCTGCGATGTCTGCCGCTCTTTTCAGGATGATTTCCTACAGGATAAGAAGGGGGGAGAGGGGGGAGGGAAAGAATAAAAGAGTTACCAATGCGACTGACAAACCTTTTCTTACAGACTCAAATGAAACAGTTCCCTGTCCAAAGGCAAAAACTAGATGCTTTTCTTTCTACAGCAGTTAGCTGACTGAGAGCTAATGCTTATAAGATCTGCTGCCTTGTGACAAATCCTGACATCTGTGGTAAGGGAGTTGGAAGTCTCAGTCCCAACGGCCACATTTCTCTATAAAAAGACCAACTGGCAGAATGGGGTTGGAGCTGAGACTTTCTCCACCTTAAAGCTGTCGTTAGGGCAAGATTGAAAAATCACTGGTGGCAAGACACAATGCATATCATCACCCATATCATATAGTATCTGGTAAAAGTGGGCAAAAGCCTCCAGGGTTAATAACACGTTGCTTTTACAAGCACTAAATTCACACCCTTTAAAAAAGAAAACAAGCAAACTAAACCCCACTGCAGATATGGCATTGCCCTCTACATTTATTCTTGTCTCCCACTGTAGTATTATATACGTTCAGCCCCCTATCTATACATCTAAGAAATAGCCATGTTAAAGAATTGCTGAAGTAGAATGCATTTACCTGGTTATTATGTGGCATACCATAGAGTGCTTCTACTAAATCAGCAGCCCTCTTAAGTATTACTTCCTGTCAATACAAAAACAGATGCATTCTGCTGAGTTCAATAAACTCCTTGTGGTGGAAAACAAATATTAGAATCTTTTATTCTCTTCTATTAGTTCTATTAGTGTTTTGTGGAAGGTTTTATTTTTTTTTCCTCCCACCAGGTAAACCTTAATTGTAACAACTCTCAGCGAACACTGACTGGTGTTAAATCACTAGTTCATCCTATTCACACACACGCTTAATCAAGTCGAAAGGTGAGAATCACTGGTGCTGCAAAATAAAATACATCACTCAATTGTCTCTACCATCTGCACGATAAACCACTCATCGGTTTATTGCAGAATACAATCCTGAGGTCATTTACTAGATTACTGCAATCAATGTCATTCAGAGCATGTTATGAATCCCTTCAATGTGTTTATTTTATTCCTAATTGCATGCTGCAGGAATTGTGACCTTACCCAGCAGGCCACATTCAGCAGATATCCAATCAGTCCTATGCTACCGGTAATGTAACCTTTCAGCTTCTTCAGTTTGTATCCTGATACCTCAGGTCAGGGTAGGATCCATGTACATGAAATGATGCCCAAGAGTAAAACACGTGCAGTGTGAGAGAACAGCCCAGTACCATGAAGTGTTTTCTGGAAAAATTCCTTGCATGGACGGCAGAATTTAAAACAGTCTGGGATTTAGTTCTCCATTTTGGGCAATTTTTTTCCCCCTCCATTTTTTCATTTGTTCCTATTCATTTAATATGTTTTAGATTATTTTATACTGACATTCAAGGAATAATAACATTTCCTGTGTTCTTACATTTTACAGTGTCCTGATAATAACCCTGATAGAAAATATAAAACTGCATTGCAGAATTAACCCAGAAGAATTTTTTTTATCTTATTCTTTCAAAGAATCTTTCAAAACAGATTCCCAATTGCCTGATCAAAACCGGTCAAGAACATCCTTTGAGTAAAACAATGTCTTTTTGTAGTTCCCAGCCCCTAAGTAGTGCTCTAATGTTCCAAAAAGACGCTATTCACCATTGCATATTTCTGCAGGTAGCTTACAAAAATAGTACCAGTTCTAAGGATTTTACAGTTTTCTACAAAGTTAAACTTTTAAACTTAAAATATTTTACACAATAGCCATATTTTATACCAAAAAGAAACAGTAATGCTCAATTTTCATATACTGTAGACTCTGATCAGAAAATAGAGATATAATTGCGTTCATTTTGCTGTCACCATAACCTCTTCAAAAATCCTTGAACAACTCTTCAAATGACAAGCTTTTAGATGCATATTAGCATTTTTTTCAATTTTAAATTCTCTATAATATAAGATAAAATAGTTGTCATACTGCAGTAACTACTTATGACATATATAATGTCCTAAATTCAAAAATGAGATGGAGGATTTTTGTTCTCCCAGTAAACATTTAGGCTTGCCTTCTGCTGCACACACCCCTGTCTCAGAACACATATTTAAATTATTTTCCACATATGAAGTGAGATGTGATGCATAATTGATGGATTTTTAAATCACTACATTTGAAACAGATTCTGAGTTAAGTTGCTACAGCCTCTTTCTGTTGGTTTTTGTTTGGTTTGTTTGTTTGTTTGATTTTTGAGGTTGGTGTTTGTTTTCTGCTGTGATTGTTGTTTTACAGTGGGGGTTTTTTGTGTAGCTTGACCACAGCAGTTAGCAGGATAATCATGGACAGACAGACTACAAACAACATTCAGGTACAAACAATCCTTGTTCATCAGAACACTGAGTTGTCCTTTTTTTCCTCACACTGAAGGTGCAAACCAGAGAAGAGCAGAGAAGTTACTAAAAAAATTGTATCTTTCTCAATCCATGATTTTAGATGGAAAATTACTGCACAGGTGTTTGACTTTGCAAACTAGGATTTATTTCACTTCAGTAGAAATTGTTTGCACTATATATTTCACTGATGGAAAATTAGAATGTGATACAGAGCCCACAAAATGCTTTAGAATATTGTTAACCTAAGCTGTCATTATGCCAAATTACTAAAAAAAGAGAAAGTTTAAATAGTCATTTCAGCTCTACCTGACTAATCATAGTTATTTATGTAATGCTGAGCTAAAAACCTTAGAATGCATCTAAAAAGAGACTGAAGACCATGTTAGAAAATGAGGTAATTACATAGAATCTTACAGCTGCTCTACCTACTATCAAATATATTCCAGTTCTTAAACATTAGAAGTTCTTTAATGCCATATCATATTGCATGTAAATAAAACTAATTGTCATGATGGTTTATTGAAACCTGTTTGACAAGTAGCATTCAATTTTCTTAGCTAGTCAATGGTTATATTTTTTCAACATTTTCAGAGTCTGTAAATTTGAGTTTCATACTTTCTCTAACAATATTTTCACACAATAAAAGCATTTCTTGTTTATGACATTTTCAGATCATACAAAATAGATGTTACACAAAAAACCTCCTCTGTCAAATAATGGTCCCTCCTATTCCGGAGCTGACGGCAGTTCTTACAGACACAAATTAGCTTTAAAAATACACAATAAGATGCTACTACAGACATGCTCAAGATATTAACTTCTTGTTTCCTGAATGCATCTTAAATCCTTTGCAGCTCTGCCTAAATTGCAATAGAAACCCCTGTTATGACTCCACATACAAAGGAGCCCCAAAAGTCCTCTATAAGTTAGAGCAACAGACCTTGCAAGGTGCTTGGATTGCGGTGACCAGAAAATTGTTCTCACCTCCATGTCATTACGCTCACAGTGAAGCAGCCCCCGAGCATGTTTGTGTTCGGGATCTAATATATTGCCTTTCAATCAGAGCTGAGAGCCACTGAACACATAGACAGAACATGACGAGCAGGTCAGGAAAGCAATAAAGATTTTACAGAGCTGTCCAAGGTGCTAAATTTACTCAATAATGGGTTTGGCACCATAGTGTTAACCTCTCATTTACTACCAGTTTGAGGGACTAAATTGAAGTAGCTGACTTCATTTACCTTGAAATGTATATTTTATGACATTATGTAAGTAGATTGAAAGGGCACTGCAGTTTTAACAATTTAAAGGCTAGAGCATGTTTAAGATGAAGCTTGAATATTTATCGTATATTGCACTTAAACTATATTGTATATTAAAATGCATTGATTAAATTTGTAAAAGGTATTATAAAAAAAGACAGCTAGTATAAAAGATCTATGTCTTTTAAAATCCAATTGATACTGCATGTTACCACTGCAATGGTGACAGATAAACAGATAGAGAGGTGGACAGAGCAGCAGACAGACATATCAAGAAGTGAGTGAAACTAACACTCTATAAAAAGAAATCTCTGCATAAGCTCAAGGTCTGCCATTCCAGATATTCTTTTGTTCACAGCAATTCTTCTTTGCCTTCATCTCAGAAGCCCAGATTTTCATAGCAGTAAGTGGGCATCATGTAAGGTCCTTCCAATTGAATATGCAAGTGGAAATATTTTCTGAGAGAGACAGAGTTTGACTAAAGCTAATATCTAATTTATGGGGGCATTTGTCAAGGAAGATCCACTCTTCTATTAATGCTAAAAGTCTGACAGTTTTTAGTCTAGAATAAAGGACTTTGCAGCATTTAGTTAGAGCTACAGTGAGGGTCTCCTTGTCTCACATTTTGTTTCAAATGAACACTATTTCTATAACAACAACAGCTGAGCAAATATTAATAAAAGGAAAAATTACTTTGGTACTTAAATATGATGCATTAGAACATTGCAGTCCATGCAGCTACACACCAAAAATCCACAGTACATTTTTATTTCAAACTGAAGCTGATTTTCTACAGAGGGATTTGGACTTTTTAAATTTTTGAAACATAAATGCAATTAAATATTTTTCTTCTAAACTTACTAAGGGGTGTTTACATAAGAAAAAAAGGGTCTGGGTAGTGAAGTCTGCTGCAACTTTGCATATTTCAAAATCACCGTAGAAAAGTGATGAATTGCAAGATCATATCAGAATGATGCTTTTGAAGCACAACAACTGAAATTCAGACTGAATCCACTTCTGACTGAACGTGCCTTGAACCCTACAGCACCTTTGCATGTTTTGTTGGAGGTATGCATTCCCTTCAGGAGGAATTCATTAAGACCATGAAACTTGCATTTCAAGTTTTATCAAGATGAAAACATTTTGTGTCAAGTTTTATCATGACAAACACATTTTGTGTTAGCTTTAAAAGAGGTGGGATATTTCTTCTGGTGACATCTGCTTACTTTTTATTCAGAAACTAGTGAAAAAACCACACTCTGTGTCCCAAAAGGGCCACAAGTCTAGTGAGATAAGGGGTATCTAGAGCTACACTGAGTTGTTTGGCTTAAGAAACTAAATTAGATAATGTTCAAGGTACTTGTTAAAGCTAAATGAATTTTGTCAAGAAGAAGCTGACCACAACATATAATGCTCATCAGCCACATACTGTATAATTGAGACCACCAAAGGATTTATGAACTTGTGGAGGGCGTGGGGGGGAAGCTGTTCTAGCATACTCTGAGGCATTTATCTTATGTGTTGTCTAGATATCATATCACCTTCTAATGCTCTTTAGCATTGTAATACAAGAGAGAGCTCATTCATCTTGTGAGAGGGTACTTAGGGATGATGATGTCATTCATACTTCCTTGACTCTTATGTCTGACCTCCTGGCTCTGCCTTCTAACTTCGTACTCTCATGGTTACTTGCAAAAAAAACCACTTCTGCAGAGTCAAAATGCTCAACATCAGACTCCAGTTCACTCCTTCACCTTGGAAAGGTCACGTTCTGAAATTTCTAGTCAAAATTAAAGTAATTTGCGCTCAAACTTTCCCTTTGGTTTTCAATGGGTGATATAATAGAAACATAAATATAATAGAAATATAAATTATGAACTATAAATGTGATAGTGAATAATATGGGTTAGAATTAAGTTTTAAATTTAAACTTTGTGTATGCATTATGTTTTAAAAGATAAAATTGCAAACACCCCTTTCAAGTATAAAGGCAAATCCAGCATTTTGGTAGAAAGATTTTTAACAGGATTCCAAAGATCTAAAATGCCAGTCACTGAGCCTGCTATACAAGAGTTTCATCCTGTCCAGAACCTCTCATCTCTCCACATCAACACTGAGCGCTGCATTATTGTATCATTTTCAGCAGTTATAGTTTTAGAAAGACTCCTAAAAGCCATTCAAAATGTAAAGATCCTCCATTTACTGTAAAACTGAAGGAACTGTGCCAGCCTAATGGGAAGTATAAAACAACAGGGCCATTTCTCTAAAAAGATATTTGTAATCACACAAAGATGAAAACTTCCAGCTAACAAACAACTGAATTGTTTCCATATATTGTAATTGAATCACACCAAAGAAGTAAACACCATATAAGTATTACAAAGAGAGGAAGGCAAAAGGAGAGTGAAAGACAACCTACTTCATTTGAGGGGCAAAAAAAAACCCCTTGAGCTTACCACTGCCTATAGGATGGAAGTACACTTAATTCCTGACACTGAATTTCATTGGCATTTTCCAGAAAACAAGTCTATAGTGGGAGCTAGAACCTTAGCCTTTCCAAGCCATTGTAGTCTCATCAGCCTCACCCAAACTGAAAATCACAGCCTAAATCTACAGCACTAAAAACAGTCATGCATAACCTTACCACCTGCTCCACAATGAGCCAACCTTATAAATAAAATATAGAAAGCCTCCATGAGGCAGCAGAAAGAACAAACACTGAAATGCAAATGCAAGCACGAATCTTGCCATAAACACTGAGAATCGATGATTAAAACACCTCTTAACCACAAAGGTGATAAATGCATAGGAATAGGGGAAACACATCCCATCCAGAGTGTCTTCTTTGCAAATACTGCTGACAAAAGAAGGAACAAAATTATGATGATCACCTGTAAGTCTGTCCTTGTAAGTATCCCATCTTACCACTAATGTCTTCCTGTCAATATGGTGTACTTAGATACAAGAAAAGGTATCAGCCTCCCTTCTTGATCCACACTACTCATGCTGGTGGTCTTCATTTCCATAAATGATGGGCACATAACAATGGTAACAGAATTGGTAGCTAGCACAGATGTGTACTTCATCTAGATATAGAGTAACATGGAATAAACCAGCATTAATATCACTGGTTTGGAACAACTCTTTGAATAAATCGTCTGGATGTGGGGACAGTCTGGATGCTCCCACCATATTATCATCAACTGAAGCATCTGGCAAGTAATTTGGATAGTTTTGTTGCCAAAAGCTCTGGAGTTCTCTGCTAATGTCAGGATCTAAGGACAGACAACCTCAGTCTGAAACCTGAGAGATCATGAGAGGGAAAACATTCTCTGCAAAAGGCTGCTGTATTTATCCCAGCATGTAAAGACCAGTTCTTCTGCATACTTTTCTTCAGTTATGCAATCCCATCATTCATACTATGATCAGTTTGTCATATCCAGTTAATCATTAGGAGACAACATAAATGAGATATGAACCAGAGCACAAATAGTCTACAAAAACTGAATTCGATGGCTAACAGAAAATCCTTCACCAACTTCCTCTGTAGAAATTCCTCCTTCCCACCAGGTTACAGTGACTCATACTATTCCTATCTATCTAGACTACCAAAAGATTATTCCCAATTTATCCATGAACATATAAGCAAGCAAACAACAATATTAGATTATTTTCCTCTATTTGATCTCAAAGTTTTGTCATGATGACCTAAAACCACATTTTCCACTCTAAATTTCCCTTATGTGCCTCTGCTACCTTCAGCTCCTGGGCCATCTTGGATAGGAGCCTTGGGCATTTATTTTTTTAAATTTATCCCAAACTCTTTGTACCAGCACCTGCAGCACTTTGAAGCAGTTATTCATTACTGAGATTAGGTTTTTAGGCTTGGGGATTTTTTTTGGTTTTGCATTATGTAAGATTTTCTGATAGTTCTTTCTCTTGCTAGTATTAACATTCCTATTTCTTGGAAAACAGCTACAGATGAGAATTGTAAGAGGGAAAAAAAAAGGAAAAATAAAGGAAAAAAAAAAAAAAAGAACTATTACTCAAAGTCTTCTCCTGACCATTGTATATACCCAAATATATTTGGGAAATTGTCAACATTCCCTTATGGAAGAAGAAGAAAGTTTTGAATTGTTTGAAGGGTCTGGACTTAGGTAAACTTTAAAATAATTTGGAAAAATGAACAGAGGCACTAAATTCTGTGACTGTCATTCAAAAATACTGCACAGGCTGTTATAGAAGCTTTATTCTATAGATCATATTATTGTGCCCATTAGAAAAATTCCCTGGAATACTAGGGATTAAAAAAAGATTAAATGTGACTTACATGTGGCACGATGTAGATATCAAAGTATGGATTTATATGAGTGAAAAACATTTTACTTGGCAAATAGAGAGGTTGATATCTATTTTCTATGATTTGTATATGCAGAGACTTTCCAAACACAGGTCAAGTTGTATCACTTTTAAATTTGTCTCACATTAGATCAATTCTAGACTGTATTGGGTGGCATAATTCATTTGACTGCATTTACATCTATAGAAAGATATAATTCTATTTGGTGCTGCAATGCAAGAATTCCTGATGAGTTAAATCAGAGGAGCTATCCAGAAATTAAGGTGTAAATTGTAGATATGTGTTTTGTCAATTTTATTTTCAGAGTTGGTCTTTATTAATGCATTTACCCATATAAATATCTAAGTATACCAAGTTATCTCTTTTATGTAAAAGAAAAAACAAGTATCCAATCACATGTAATTAAAGACCCACCCACACTTTCTTTTAAGGATAAAAAGGAATAAAGGATAAAAAAAGGAATTGAAGGATAAAAAACCCCCAAAAAACTAAACCAAACCAAAAAAATGTTCCAGCTTATCATTAAGATCTGTGAAACTGTCACTTTTCTGGCTTGTATGCTTCAGGTAGGAAGTGTGAGAAATTGAGAGTTCAGGTTACTTTTAATAGCAGGAGGAAAACTGAAAAAAATAAGACACATTGAAATTCTGACCTACAATGATATTCCACTATGTTCTGTGGAGAGTGGATGCATAAAAATGTTGAAATAGAGACTGGAAGAACGTTGGTAGATTTTAGTATTACAGTTAAAACACTGCTCAGTCATAACCCCTACAAATGACTACTTTCACTTACATTTTATCATCGGTATAATTAAAAGAATTTTCTTAAAAGGGGCATTCTCATTACAGCCAAGGACCACTTCAGACTCAATTGAAATGAAAAGACAGGCCAGAGATTAGGTGCAGATACCAAGTGGTAATTTCTAGGGAAGCATAAAATGCCAAGAGTGTAACAACCATATTTTACAACTGTGTGTTCAAAAGACTTACAGTATTTTATTGTACAAAGAGAACTTGGCTCAGAAAGGCGACTTCAATGAAGTTACTCCAATCAGATATCCTGAAAATATCTCAGCTTTCTCATCAGAAACAAAAGATATTTTGTTCCTGATACTATTATTTTTAATTTACACTCTTAAAATTCAGTGGAAATTATCCCAAGCAATTATAAATGTTGAATAACCACGTATTTAAGAAATTAAATTTATCCAACATTTCCCAGGGTTAACGCTATATTTCTGTGTACACCTCTACAATGTAAAAGCAGGCACAGCACTTTACATGATCTAGGGGTCCTTTTTCCTACATCAACATATTTTATAGAATCACTTCAAAATACTGATTTTTAAAAATAAATCAATATTTCAGTAACTTTTTTTTGATCATAACAACCTCTTAGCTCTCATGCTGGTTTAAAGCCAAAAAAATGAAAGAAAATTCAGATTATAAAAATATTAGTACCAATTATTTTCTATTTATTAAAAAATACTTTTACACACATTTTATATGTCAAATGCTCACATTTGGAAAAGTTAAGCTTCTCTATTCTGTCAAATAATTGGACTTCAAGATGTTAAGTGCAGGTGAAATTATGGATCTAGCGTTAAAGACACTTAGGTCATCCTAAGGAACAACATTAACAAACTCCAAAATTTCTGTATCTTGAATCACCCATAATATATGAACAAAAAGTGGGTTACATATATGTGACACTGCTTTAAAAAATGCTTCTGTCTTTTTTTCATCCTCCTCTCAGCAAATGTATCATTTGTCATCTATAGTCACAAATATATTCCAAAACATTCTTTAAAATAAATCCCAAGTGCATATCTGTGTTTGTTCAAGTAGGCTGAGATTGTACTTAGAGGACATTTCAGTCCAGTTGAGTTATATCACCATAAGTTACATGATTGACTTTTACAACAGAAAGAAAAGGTTGTACTCAAACAACTGTTATTGCCTCAGTGGAAAAAAAAAAATCAATGAAAGTAAAATGAACAAGAGATTTTGTCCGAGTTGCAGTTAATGCTACTGAAGAGCTATGGATATTAAAAGGTCAACAAATAAATTAGTCCAAGTGTTATGAAATGAATGATTTGGCTTATAATTGTATTGAGTGCAAATTGTTCACTGCCTATTAGACCAGGTAATTTTTAACCATGGTGCCTCAATTACTGTTCCATAAGCAATAATACAGTTGTAAGAGCCACCGGTTCGATCGAGTGACCTACGAGACACACCAGGACAGCTGCCTTTGCTATGATGGATCACTGAGCCTGATCTCCAAATGGTGCCAAACCTTCCCGTCCTCCGAGGAGATCTCATAAAAGAAACATTACTGCTTGATTCATTTTACCAAAATGTTTGAGTTTTCTAGTGTCAGCAGCTGGGTAGAGATTGTGAAGCTCTGTATTTCTTAGAAGAATTACGACAACAGGCCTCCTATTGCTTCCAGCACTCTCTGCTAAATGGCATCATGATGGTTTGGAGGATACTTTTTCTGCTACTCAATTGGACTGTGTTGTGAGAAATACACGGCAATCATATTTTACATCACCACGTAAACCACCACATAACACCTAAAACTAGGCTAGAAATGGAAACTGTAGGTGAGATTATAGACATTACTTCACACTTCTGCAATGCCCTCAGTTCAAAGATCTCAAAGCACCACTTTAATGGGAGCAAATTAAACTTCACAACACACTTTCTAGGAAAATGTTCTCTCTTCCCCATCTTCATCAGAGACAGCCTTAAAGTGTAGCTCTTTGGCTGAAGTTACAATGGTCTCTGGTTACAACCAAGGCAAGTTTTGTAGGCTAAGGTAATATCTTTTATTAGAGGCACTGATACAGGCAAGAAGAGGTACAGTCAGCATGCAGGTAACAAGGATGGGGACCCAAAAGCCTGTCTGTTTTATTCCAGGTAGATCAGTTAGTCCAACATATTACACTTCCCTACAAATCTTGATAGACTTAAAAAGGGAAAAGAAATCAATGTGATCTTGCTTTCATGCTATGAGGTAACATCCATGGCAGCAGCTGTGTTTCCCCATTGCTCCTCGGGGCATGGTGTTCCCTGTGAGCCAGGGCTCAAAATATGGCAATAAAGGACTCTCCACGCTTTCCAGGACTGGGCCTTAAAGGATTGTAACAATGTGGTAACTACACAGATCTGCTCTCTGCCCATATATAAAATAAACTGAAGATGAAAATGCAAATCCTGAATTATCAAATAATCTGTGCAGGAGAAACCACAATAATAAAATCCTAATTAGAATAGATTGTACCCCATACAACCAAATTCTGTTTATTCTGTCACTCTGCTATATTTTTGATAAATCACTACATTCAAACAGTCTGTTGGGAGGGTGATTTTCCATTTCATCTCTCCATTGAGCAAAAAAGTGCCATGTGACTGGAGTCTGAATTTCCATTTCACCAGCATACAGTTGAACTGAATATTATTTGGCACAATACAGTGTACAACTGAGCCACTAAATGGCTGATTTACTAAATTATTATTAGATGAGCTCTTGCTGTTCCAAGTGAAAGTGCAGTCACTGTCTCTCTTCATGGTGTGTTCAAATTGTTCTGTGTTTAAATATTCAGCATGAGGCTAATGTGAACTGATGAACTGAGACTACAAACGTTCACTTTCAGTGCAGACAGGGAGACAGAGATGCAACATATCATGTGGCCTGCAGAGGTGAAAATGATTTATATTTAAGGATGCTGCTGCCTATTTCCATTACTATACAATATTCTTAATTAGCTTTGTGTTTGATTCAGGAGTTTGGAAATATAGCTAGAAAACAGCTCCAAAACTGTGTGTGGCTGTGGAGGCATCAGAATCCTGGTGAAGTGGTAGCTGAGCCTTGATCTCTGCTGTCAATAAAGTGCCCGAGCTGCCTCTGCAGTCTCATACTTTGCTATCTTTAATATTTGAGTTGCAACTTAAAAGTATCACCTGCGATTCTGACCTGAGCATCAGAAATCCTAGGAAATGTAAAGGACTGACCACGCTGTGTAATTCCATGACTTTCTGAGGTGAAGGGAGATGGGGGAAAAGGAAAAATATATCTGTTTTTAAAAATGTTTTTAAAAAAAGAAGCAATTTCTTTACTGCCACCTGCTGGAGTTGACAATAACCCTTTGTCCCACTAAAAGAACAAGCAGCCTCACTGAGAGGACAGTTACCGTGAGCATTTAAAATACTGTGATCCCAGACACTTACAGTAGATTAGAATTTTTTATTGGTGCTATGTTGCCATAACAACATAAAGACAGCAGATGACTTAAGCTAAGCTTGCAAAGCAAAAGGCTGCTCATCTGGCAGTTAAAATGAATACAGTTCACTTCACAAGTTCCCCATATGGACCCTTAGTGTATGGTAATGAGGATACCATATGGTGGGAGAAAATGCACAGAGAACAATTGTGCTCCACTGGATGAGTGAAGTGAGCGGGAAGTTATGAGGAAACACAGGAGAGAGATTTGTGTGTGTGCTCTCTAACTCAAGGGTTTCTTTCAGAGGGGGTTCTCTCTCTTCTTAATCTTCTTCTTAATATATACATGCACAGAAATGACAGAGAAACATATTGTACATTTTTCAACATCATTCATCATAAACTGTCAGCTGTGTTTGTAAATCAGCTTGGTAAGATCTTAGAAATTTGTAATTCTTAAAAGGTAAAAGTGCTAAGTTTTTAGACAAAGTGCAGGAAAATTTAAGCACTTCTGACAAGTAGAAACATTAGTGGTAATCATTTTAAAAATGCTTGCATCCTTCTGCCTGCATGTTTAGCTGTAAATAATACCACAATAAAAAAAAAAAAAGCTTTAGGAAGGGGAGGGGAAGATGAAATGGAATAAATATTTTTTTATTTTATTTCCAAAAGGATAAAAAGTAATAGATGATCAGAGCCATATGCGTGCAAAATTCTGCTGTAAATGTACATATGCTATACAGTACGCTGTACTAACCCAATCCTAAACCTGGTAAGACAGCTTGCTAAAGGCTGCAAAGTCAATTTTGTACTACACATGCTTCATAAAAGATGAATATAAATGCATTAGTTAGACACGGTGAGCTAAATTAGAAGGTCAGGCAGGGCTGGAAGGGCTGAAATATCACACAACCAATGACTGTAATTACTCTTTTTTAAGTCTATTAAGTGGTGTTGTTCTATCAAGGCTCAGGGGTATAGGACATGAAGTACAAGATAAAGTAATGTGTATTTATTACTCCCACGGGATCAATTTACTAGATATTTTCAGCTCCATGGAGTAAAATACACAAATGCAGCCTTTGTTACTTTCTTCAAACTGTGGCTTTTTCCTTCAAAAATTCTGGTCCTCAAAGGGACCGTGTTTACCTGTTTGGTGTCTTCTTGTTAATTGTTGTATTTAAAACCAATAAAGATGCAGGAACAGAGAAATGTGGGGATCCCTCTTACAGGATGTTCAAACAAGTGGTTCAAGTCGCTCAGATGGAATGTGCAGACCAGAAAATCCAATCCAGGCATGATTTTTACCCCAAGGCAAAGCAGAAATCGGGAATGGAGAAAGATGCAGAGCTCCTTGTCATCATGTTAGCCCTGATCTATTAAAAGTTTTGTCATAGATTCTAAATTACACCATCTGCTCATTTGCTGAGTAAATGCTGACCCACTTATAAAGAAAGCTCACTGAAATGTGTATGCACACTGTTGACCTTCAGAAAGGAAAGGGCTCCTTGCCAGCCATGTGTGTGTGGCTCTGCCCTTCAGCGAGACGTGGCTCTGGCTCTGTCCCTTATCTCCCTCATTTCAGACTCTTTGCAGATTCCCAGACATGCCTCTGACATCCACCATGCCACAAGGGTGATGCTTTCACAGTTCCCTCGGCATTTTGGTCATCTTCTCAACAGCTTTGAAACTCTCTCCTTGAACCTTTTTAATAGGGTAAGTAAAATACCAAACCCCCAAAACCTAAACAAAACCTAAACAAAACTATCAATCAACTAAATGCTAAAAAAAAACAAAACAAAGCAACTGTTAAGGGTTCAATACCAACCTTAACTCTGGTCTCACATTCCTATAGATTTTACAATAGAATGTAGAAACCTCCAAGCACATCCCATGCCCTCCATGCTGTACAGATGAACTGCAATAGCTCCTCTTCACATGCTCCCCTTCCCTGCCCAAACTTAATATAAAAGTTTTGTAACAATTCTCCTGTTACACTGGGGGGGGGGGGGGGGGTTTTCTTAGCTGAAAATTACTAACTTGGATTAAAATGCCCAGTATGTTGAGTTAGCAGATGGAGACCCTTCCTGGAATTTCCATTGGGTCTGTGTGAAGCAGCAAACCTGAGCTGCCTTGTCTTCATTGCTATTTTAACCTCCAGTAGCAAGCCTGGGCCAACCACCCACGTTTAGAGACAACCTTTATTTGCAATATAAACAATACCCATGTCACGATGGATAAAGGGCAGGTCTGTGGGATTTCATATGGAAAAAGACAACTGCTTTTTCCAGCCACTGATTCCTAATAACCACCTGTCTTCTATTAGTGTCCTAAGCGAGGAGGTGGAATATATCTGGGGGGGGGTCAATGACTGACCAAAGAAAAGGAGCTGAAGGGAAGAAGGATCCTGGTTACCTGTTCTCTCTGCTCAGCAGGGAGGCCCCTGTGCACTAGAGAGAGAGAGGCTCCACTTTCATCTACATGAAGAGAAACCAGAAGTAAAGGTCTCTTTCAGGAGGGATAAGGGGTGCCCTAGAAAGCATTGAAGCAACAGACTGGGAAGGGAGAGGACGTCAGATCACAGAGGGGGTCAATGCAGTGACTTGCTTCTCAAACACCGAGTGAACAATCTTGTTGCTTAATCTAAACAAAAGTGATGAGTTGTAAGAGTGGTGAAAATGGCAAATAAAATCTAGAAAAGTGCATATAAAGAGGAATCATTGCTATTAAATCATTTAGGATGAATGTGTTTCAAATCTAGCTCACAGTTGAAGCTGTTTTACAGCTATAGCTGCACAGTTTTAACAAAATTGCAGAATCACAACGTATCTGCCAGGGATTTATTTTAAGGATTGCAGGGTAGTTACACAAATTAACCTTAATAGACTCAACATGTTGTTGGGATCTGAACTCTTCAGTGATCTCCACTGCAGTTTTGTACACAAGAACCAACAATATGTGCTCATTTGTGGGCACATATGCAAACACATGAGATGGAAATGGTGCACACACACGTGCAGGGTTATTCCCCAGCTCCACAGGCAGGCTCTCTACAGACTGCTCCTACAGGATGATACAATTTCTTAACATTAGCATCATGGTATTCCTTTTCACTTCTCCCCAGAGATCTCTTGTTTCCTCTGATCTGCCTCCTGCCTGTATTAGAAAGGAAAGACTACACTGCCCAGCACACTCCTGGTACTTGATCTCATTCCAAGCTTTGGGTGCTAATCCCGCCACCTCTTGTCTCTCCTCTTGGTGTATATGGGTGTGTATGTACAGACATGCACATCTGCTAGTGACATCCCTCCACTGGCTGTTTTCCCTGACCTGCTCTGTACAAGGGAACAGGATTCTGGCTCATAGCTGGCTCCATAGCCCAGCTGCCAACATCATCTCTCACTCTTCTCCAGAAACTATATATTGCAATTCCACTTTAAACACATTTCTACATCAACAGTCAGTCCAGCAGTTCAAAGACCCTGGTTCCCAGGTGCTCCCATTCTCCTCACTGTGGGAGGACATTCTCTGCTGGAATTTGGCTACTGAAGTACTGGAAATGAGTAAAAAAGTATTAAACCTGTCTTCTTTTCTTTGCTTGCTTCCAGCAGATAGCAACATTTAAAAAACAGGAACATCTTAAAAAAATTAATCCCAGGCATAAATAATGAGCACTTCTGAAAATACTGGTTCTAAACTAGTAGAGATCAAACTTCTGAAATAGCCTCAATGGTTTTAGAAATGCTGTTAACTCCCTAGCTGTGGAGGGCAGAGCATGTGCTAACACTCAGTTGATGGCCTCAACAGTTCTCCTTGACTGCAGGGATAAGTCACACTGCAGAATGCTCTGGATGGTCCATGGGAAGGACAACATGCCCTTATGAACACAACAATTGTAACCATTTCTACTTCTTGAAAGATCTCTAATTCATCAGCAGTGTTTCAATGGAATAATGGCCACAAACCCTAGCAGCAATTAGAGAAATGTGTTTTGGTTTATTTATTTAATGGATAAGCACAAGCTTTTTAATGAACAGAAAGTGAGGATGCACTGGCAGGATGCTGGGGTAAAGGGAGGAAAGGGTATTGAAAGCTTTGAGCACTGATCTCCTCTCTGCTGCTTCTCTCAAACGTTTGCCCTCTCTGCCCGTGGTTCCACTGTGGAAGCCATATGGCTTCCAACACTCTTCTAAGTAGCCACTGAGAATTGTCTGTAGTGGAATACTGCCAAAGCCCTTCCTGGTTTAATGACATGGGGAAGAGCACTGTGCTGTGCTCACCCAGCACAGACTCACTGCGTCCTTGGTTGTGATCCTGGAGCCAGCGAGCGATGCTGGGAATTGAACCATCAGTACCTCAAATACAGAAGTCGACATGTGCCAACCCCTGCTGCATTCAGCCTCTGTGCATGGCATATTAATGAGTCTTGAACTTGAGGTCCAACCTTCAAGCTTCCACAGAAGGAATTACCCAAAGACAAAAAAAAAAGGTCCTCTCTTCCTCCTATTTCCCTCTAAGCTTGCATCGTGTTTCGTCACTGAGTTTGTTCAACCCTTAAGAAGTAACCTTTTTTTTGGCCATAACGTCACAACTCTGCACACATAACCACAACTTCCCTTGATTTAAAGATTTGGAAAAAATAGCTTAAAAGATAGTCCAAACAAAGAGGGTGTATAGGGGACAGATGACTCTGGACTAACCCTCATATCCTATCCATAAATACCTGCTAAATGTTGGAGTTGGGATATGGAGCTAGATGAAGGTCTCTTCTGCCTGTTTTATGTCCCATGACACTGGGGAGCAGAAATGCGTGGTAACAGTCTCAGTCTAAATGGGAAAGAGGAGGATGCTCAACCTGGTGGCTGCATTCCCACAAAGGAGCATTCCTCAGGATCCCATTGGGGCCACTGGTGTCAGAAAGGGAGCCCAATTACTGCAGAGACTGGTGATGCTCTACAACCCTCAGCTTCATAGCCCTGCTTGGAACTGCTCAGTCTTATTTTATTTAAATTTCCTAATTTAGATGAAAGCCAGAGCCATCCACTAGTCAGCTGGAATGTCAGGTTCAGGGAAGTTTTGCAGCATTTCTTTTGGGCCGTGCAAATACCTAGTGCATAGTGAAGGCTGGGCTGCTTCTTTTCTCAGAAACAATTTTTTTCCACAAGCACATTTGGCAGCAGATGCACGATACAGATGAAAAAAAAAGCCCCTACAGAAGGATGCTCTCTTTCTTTGGAAAGGGTTGCACTTCTGGATGGAAATTTGACAAGCCATGAAAGCTGTGTCCTGCTGCAAATCTGTCCAAAAGTCAGGGAAGGGGACAGCTTGCAGAGGGTGAACAGAGCCAATGGAAAATGTAAATCTCCAGGACAGCGTGTTTCTGTGGTGGCAAAAGGAAGGACAACACACCAGTGACCCCAAAACCAGAGTCTGCAGCCTTCCTAGGCAAAGATAAAAGACCGAGCAAGCCCGTAAAAAAGTCACTCACTGAATTTTACTTCTGTCAAGAAACT
The DNA here is from genome assembly GCF_022539395.1 of Myiozetetes cayanensis. Taxonomy (NCBI): domain Eukaryota; kingdom Metazoa; phylum Chordata; class Aves; order Passeriformes; family Tyrannidae; genus Myiozetetes; species Myiozetetes cayanensis. The sequence goes on along the minus strand of NW_026087378.1, from coordinate 8,390,235 downwards.
AAATAAATGAATGTACAGTGTTCATGAAATCTCACCTTTGAAACACTTTAGAAATTTAACTATTTAAAGCCTACAACAATCCCTGGTGAAAACCTGAGGACAGCTCAGGAAGTTACAGAAGAAAGGTCACAAGTAGTACCCAGTCACAAAGGCTATCCTGGACATGCATTAATTCAACAATTAATTTGTTACGTGTCTCAGGTCTGCAAATTCACATCTTCCTTTCCATAGGGAGTGTTCTGACTCCCCAACTTGCTCGGTAACAGCCCTGATGTTAGAGCAGATAAAATACGTGGTGGCAGCTGGTCACAGATAGTGACTCCAGCTCAGAGTTCCTGTGGCAACAAGCAACGCTTTTTCAAATATCCCATCTCTTTCTCCAGTATATCACAAAACTCACTGCAAATTCGTGCAAGGTAGCAAGAACAGACCTGAGTGCAGTCCCAGACAGTGTTTTCACATATGTGAACTATGTTTTTTCTCCCACAGCTTTTACTTGACAGAAACGGACAAAAATCTCTCACTGATTTTCATGGGAACAAACATCACTTCACTACACAATTATATCAGCAATCCTGCAAAAACCAGCATATATAATCATTATTATCCTAAAGCAATACATGGTCCAGCACAATGGACACACATTCCCTCAAGATCCAAATAACTTGATTTTATCAATAGTGAAGTTCTCAGAATTATGCTGGCAAGTACTGCTGTGATACCAAAACCAAAAAGCATCATCCTCCTATGAATAAGCTGCTCAGGTCCCAAAACAGTAACCAGAAATATGTTAATTTTAAAAATATTTTAGAACACGGAGAAAGATCTGCTTTTAACAAAGGCAAGAGCTGTTTGAGTTAGCTGTGACTGAGAAGGTCACAGAAGTCTCCTAAGCCTGCAGTGGAAGTTGTTGATTGGGCTTTCTTGGTCGTGCCTCTGTTTCAGCTTCTCTGGGTTGGGTACCAAACCAGGACCATCACGTTTGTAGAGTCTTGCACTTTCAGACAAAGACATGCAGTAAAACATCTTTACCATATTTAATAAAACAATAAACTTTGTGCTGACCTTTGGCAAGCGTTCGGGGTCACCAGGGTGCCGGGGGATAACCTTCTGTAACCTTTGGAAACCGTAGTCAATGGTGGGTTCGTTCAGAGCTGAAACAACAACAAACAACATCGTGATGTGACAAAGGCATCGCTGGACTGTGACAGTGGGCAAAGGCATCGAGAGACCAAGGAAGGATCACAATCCCCTTTTACTGAAATCAGCACACCCTGTGAAATTTTGGTTCAAGCACGATTCGAGGTCGTTTCTGGGGCTTTCCTTCAAACAGCAAACCAAACCTTACCACTTCAGTTCCTACAACAAGGTTGCTGGAAAAATTTGGAAATGTTGCATACATCTTCCAAATAGGAAGCAATTATTATCTCTGAAAGGCACAATGAAATTAATCTGATAAATACCCCATATGTAATGTTGGGTTTTCCCTCCTTATATATTATGAGGAAGGTCCTTTGTGATTGGAAGACCAAAGTAGTAAATATTCAGGAGACTTTCTTGTTCCAGACTCGATTATAGATTTAATATGCTCCATGTGCAATGTTCACAAATAATTTTGTTGTGAAATACATGTATTTGTCTTGGCAGAAGCTTTATTTTTTACTCATCAACACTGACTTCAGCAGGCCAGGCTCCAATCAGCACTAAACTGTTCCAAAAGTCTTAATTAATTTAAAGAAAAAAATCTATATTTTTTACTTCATCTTTCTCTAGTCCTTGTCCAATAAAATGGAGGATAGAAATAGTGGAATTGGAACACTTTAATCTTCATGAAAATGCTGGTCTGTCTGCATTAATGGAAGTTCTGATTGTGTCAAGCCTTTAAGCACATGCTTATCTGTAAGCACATACTTAAACCCATTCGCTTTCAGCAAAGCAAATTTGAGCATATTATGTTTTTTATATGATTGCCTATAATTACAGGGGACTGCACTGAATGACCTTCTAGCTATATTTCCAGTCATATGATCACTTTAAAACTCAGATGTTAGTGAGACTTCAACATGTGCTTAAAATTTCCTAAGTGCTTTGGTGAACTGGAACAACAGTCAAGCATTCTTGAGCATCTCTAAACAACAGTGCATCTTGACTCTCCCATGCCAATAGAGATGGTGGAATTTTCCACAGCAATTTGTTTGCAAGTTTTTGAGTTAAATGAAAAAAAAAAAAAAAAAAAAAATTCCAATGTGGATTTTTATATTTTCAGCTTTTTTTGGTGGGAAATTTTTTTTTTTCATTTTTGAATCACTTTAAAGTTTTTCTTGTCTTAGCTTATTAACACCAAGCACAATTATTTCTTGCACAAGATCTGCTTACTAATTTATGAATATATCTTACACCTTTATGAGGTTCTTATTATGAACTTTATTATTTGGCTAGAATGATGCTATTAGAGTATTTCAAAGAGATTTAGCATCAGACTCTATCTCCCAGCCTCACTTGTGCAAGGACTCTCATGTGGTTCAATGATGCTTATCCCACAGCAAGTCACACAGCTCCATCACACTGACCAACATGGCACAGCCTGTCCATACTTCCAAATTTTGAGTGAACAGAACATTTTTTTGTACTCCTAAAATTAAAGATCTTCATGTTATCGTGAAACTAATATTTAATCCCTGGTCCAGCAAAACCTCAGCATTCCTCAAATATCAGAAAGGAATCTTCTGATCATATCCTAAAATTACTCTTACAATATTATGGTAAAGCCAGACGAGAAATCCTTCAGGATTTTACTTTCTGAGCTTTTTTATTACCCCAGAGGTCATGGTATCCCTTTAGTCTTTTTGTTTGGCTGGAGTTTTTTGCATACATTTCCTTTCATCAGGAATATTTGAATCTGATCTTTTAATTATATTCAGGTCTTATATGGAAGGGGTAAGAATATGGCTTTTCCCCTGCTTGTGCCCTTTCTAGTTTTGGGATGGTTGGGCCTTTTTTCCAAGTCTCCTTTCACACCTTGATCTCTCTATTGCATAGTTTTGCAGAAAATATCAGTTTACAGTTCCCTGGTTTGCAAGCCCCTAGTTTTGTTACCTTTGAGTTACTTACAAGGTTTCTTATCGCGGACATGCTTAGTTTAAACCATCTTCAAGTTTTACAATAAGTTAATTTACTGCTATTTATATTTATTACCAAAATAACCGTTCACTGATAAGATTAAAAAAACCCCCTACAGTTCAAATTTACATTTCTTCTGCAAATATGTTCAAAGATTTTAGCGTCGTTCTGCCAAATGTGTTTCTCCTCTAATTCAGTCTAGTTTATGGCCATTTTCCCTTTAGATCCTTTGGGAAAGTAGTTACTAAATTCTGCAGTATTATAAATGGAGGCCAGTTCTGAAATCCCCCCAGAGTTAGCAGTCATTTTCTCATATCTTCCCACACATTCAACACATTTGAAATTCACAGAGTATTTCCTCTGAGTATTTTCTGAACTAAATGACCAAAAAAAAAAGTTAATTTTATGGTCCAATCTCACAAGACATCACACATCCTGTGAGAGATAGTGAAAACTTTTTGCTTCAAATAGCTTCAGCTTTAGCTGAGTGGTGGGGAGAGGCTGCACACAGCAATCTGCAGGATTGGGTCCTAAACTGTAGTTGTTAAATATCACCATTAGTGCATAACTGTTCAACCCTTTCAGTAACAGATAAAATAGAAAAAAAAACCCAACGAAATCTTCAGTTGCCTGAGCATGCAACCACAGACTGGACAATATCAGTCCTTGTTCATTTACAGTCCAAGTCAGAAGTAATTACTCATCTCTCAAAAGAAAGAGATCTGTTTACATACTTAACCCCACCTTCAGCACTAAAGCCACATGAGTTTTGTGTCAGCAGCTGACAAAACTCCAAAGAAAAGGGGATATTCTGATGTCCAAGCATTGCAGAGGAGCCAGAGCTCAGTGGCAGCTGATGTCCAGGGTCAGACACCACCTTCCTCCAGGGCTTTCCTCTGCCCCAGTCTCTGCTGTTGAAGTCCATCCACAATAACACATTTCTCAGGGCTCTAATTCAAATAATGGGTTTTTTCCCCGTGATTAGAAAAAAAGAATCAATAAGAAATACAAACCCTCTGTTTGTGTTCTTGACATCCATACATTAAAAACAAGCTAACACATATGGTACTTAAAATGCATTCCCATTACCCTATATTTTAAAAGTACTATTGAAAGTACTCCTAACTTTAAAAAACTATGCTAAATTCAAATAGGTCCCAAGGCTAATGGAAGCAATTTGTATACCAACCCAAACTGACTGGCCCACTTTTCAAAATACAGGTATGATAATCTTGTGGTTTTAAAAGGACATTTAAATTGAAAGACTGTGAATTTAGTACATAATTATACCAATAGAACCCTTTAACTTGTCAACTTGTAAATCTAAAAGGCTATCAATCATTTCTAAAGAGGAAATAAACCTTAAAATTCTTTGATTGACAGTGCTTACTTTTTATGTGGAAAAAAAAAAGAGTAAAGTGGCCAGAAATCCATTTACAAAAGTACATTGTTTTACATAGGTGAGTAAAAAGCCAATAATTACACCTCCAAAAGACATATAAATCAAGGTAAGTACTTTTCCCTCACTTACATATTTTAAGTTGCAGTAAACTTCAGGTAACTTTTTATTAAAATACTTTTCCAAATGCAAAGCTTATTGAAGCCATTAATAGAGTAGCATTTTCATTTAAGCTAATATAATCATTTTTGCAAATACAAGATTTAAGCCATTTTTCTCCTTCCAAACAATAAACTTTCAGCCTGTCTCCTGTGTGAATTAACTAAAATTACACCCAGGTGTACAAAATCTGTCTATCTATCCTAGTGTATGAGTTAAGGCACAATATTTATTATTCTTACCATTTTATGAATTACTCCTTAAACCCTTGAGGAAGAACTTTCTTTCAAATTAGACTCCAACAGAATAAGCCATGAAGCTCTTTATTCAGCAAGTCTAAAGCCATAACTCATAAAATCTAAGGCTTTTAATCAAGAAAATGCACAATGTCAAAGGAAATAAGAATGTGTACATTATATTCATCTTTTCAAAGTCCAACTTATTTTTCAACAAAAACGCTGCTTATGCCTGTGAGAGGAAATGTTTCCATCATAACTACAATTTCAAATTCTTCACAAATAATTTTAATAACCACATGTAGATAATCCACTATCTTTAAAAGTCTTTTTTTTTTAACTAGTCAGTGGAGGGCTTTTTTTAATATTTCACATAATGAATTCCTACTGTGTCAATAAAGCTTTGGTTCTTAATTGAATGACTGTCTGATGTATCTGAGAGAGGAATTTGTTTCTCTGGCCATGCTGCCAACTTACAGCAGAATGATCGACACTTAATATCAGCAATTAAAAGGACCTGTTCAAATATCATATGGAATTCGTAGCTTGGGGTAGTGTAGGAGAACTCTTCACCAAGGAAAACTCATTCAGCAAATGCAGAGAGTAATTGAATTAGACACATTTTAACATTATTATTCAAAAGAAAAATAAACACACGCTACATAGAAGCATTATGGAAATATTCAGAATGTAAAACATATCCAGTTAATTTGTTTCCCATGCATTCATGGTTTCATTTATTCCTTTTATTTTTCAGTCCTTGTTTCTTTTTCATTCTGTTTGACCCAAAACCAAAGAGAAAGCAGCACTTAGACCTATGAACTTCCCTTATGCTTTTCTAGTGGAAAAGGCTGCAAGGAGAGGGAAGGGACTCTAAGGGCTCAAATAACCAAAACCAAAAAAAGGTTGAAGGCTACAAACAAATTTGCCTCAGGTCCACAGGTCTGACCGTCCCTATCTCAGAGGAGAAATCTGGTCTTGATTGTTTTAAGTGAAACACTCAGGGAAAGGCTATACATGGACTTAAATGTCCCACAGAGATTGCTCCTGTGGTGCACCAGAGTCACTGGTGTGCTTGGAGGGCAGAGACATTGTGGGGGAGAGTTTAAAGAAGGTGAGAATGTCCTGCAGCATCTCAGAGCTATAAGGGCTTCAGATTATGCTCAGGAGGTTGTGTCTACAACAATGGAATGGAAGAAAATTTTTATGGCTCTACCTTTGTCTCTTCACAAATCCATTTTTTTTGGTAAATTTGGCACTACAATAGAATTAGACTAGTGACAAGTCCTGAACTACAGTGTCAAAGAGGTGGGTGGGCCTTTTTTCCTGTCCAGTGTGAGAAACTTCATCAGAATATAAATAGAAGTTGACTCTGTGGCCAAGAGACACAAAGTTTTGAGTCTCAACACCTCATAGCCACAAAAGAATATGGAGAAAAAACATCTTCAGAGGTATTTTATAGCTAAAGACTTCCCTGCTCTTGGCCATTTGGCTTCTTCCTCCATCGACTCAGATACCCACCTCTATAACCAGCTCTCCTCCTTTTCAGTCTCTCTCTCTGGCTGTGTTTCCACACTGCTGATAAATAGCAGAATGGGGTTCAAGCAACTCCAGCTGAGATTAGCCACAAGTTGTGGTTTTCAACTCCTCACTGTTACCAAGCACAGACTCTCTGAAGGGATGGAAGCAGAAGCTCCTGCCTCTTGCTGAGGCAAGATGTTGCCACAGAGCTGATCTGGGGTGTTTGCTTTCACTAACAAATACAGCTTCTGCCTCCAAACTCTGGGTGATTTCTTCTATAAGCCCCTGACTCTTACAAAATAAAACCTTGACTCCAGAAGATGAGAATAGGACAGAAGAGACCACAATAATGTCAAACTCCAGGTGCTAAAATGCCTTGCAAACACCCTGCAGTACAGCAATAATAATGAACGATGTTACAAAGCACCATCTTGACATGTCAGGCTGTAAGCAAACCCTACCCAACAACTCTCATGCACAGTGGCCTCTTTATCCCTGCTCTACAAAGACACCAAAAAAAAACTCCACTTCAAAACCCCATCATCAAATGAAAAAAAAAAAGTCTGTTTTGCAAATCTCTCAAAGGAAAAAGACTTTTCCTTTGCTAATTAAAGCTCCTTAAATGAAAACATGCAAGTATTTGAGCTATTTGTTGTCATTGTTGTTGTTGTGAATTTGGCTTGCTTTTTCCAAAGTTTTCTTTCCGCTGACTTTCCCTGGAGTGTTCATTCCCACAAGCGATGGAAAACGGAAGTGGATGGGACAGCGAGAGCCTGCACAGAAAGGTCTGAGCTAGAAAGGCCCTTCCAGGGCTAACCCAGACTTTCCTTGCTTTTCTGGTCTCAGCAATCCCTCACTTAAAAATGCTCTTGTGCATTGAATTTCCATTTTTAAAATCAAACTGTGACATTGTGTCATTTTTTTTAATTACACATAGGGATATCCGAAATGTAATTCCTACATTTTATTGCCACTCAGTGCCCCAGCAGACACCACGTGCATGTGTCAACGAATAAGAAAAATGCGGAGCTGAGTCAAATGATAAATCTAACACATAGATCTGCTGAGTTTCCCTAGTGACTGCTCTTTACTTGAACTAAAGATGCAATAGGCCAGTGTTTGAGGCAGCTCTACCGTGTTCATCAGTGTTATTACAAACATGATAGACAGCGCGATATTTTCTTCCTGAAAACAATTTTTCTCCAGCAACTAAGAACCACAGGATTTATTCCCTTCCCACCCAGCCCACTCTCTGCCACCAGTGGAGGTGCTGAAGATGCAAGGAATACATGTTTTGAGCCCCAATTTTTTTATGAAAGCTACCAGGTGAAATTACTAGATCTTCCTAGCAAGAATCATATATTGGTTTCTCAAAACACATTAACTCAGAATGCTCACTCTTAGGAACCTGCAATCTGGCTTGGGGAAAAAAAAAAAAAAAAAAAAAGAGAGACAAACAATTTGTGAGCTTCAGAGTTTCTTCTTCCTCTGACTGCGCTGACCTCTTGTCTAATGGGGAAGATTTGGCCTTAAGGGAGTCTGAAACAGAGTCCAGTTTCAGGCACTGGAATTTAAACATACCAATTTCACAACAGGCTGGTAGAATTCACTGGGGATATGTATACAGAGGGACAGAAGGAAATTAATGCACGTTGGTTACTTCATCTAGTTGTCTAGGTTAATTGATGCATCTTTGGCTGTTATTACAAATGGGAAAGAAGAGCATTTACATGTGAATATTTTCCAGTTTTTCAGACACATTCTGGTACTGCACATGAACATGCAGCAAAAGATTTACTGAAAATGGCTGGCTCTCAATGGCTTGCCCCTTCATTCAAATAAATAAATACATATGTGCACATACACACAAGCACAAAAATGTATTCAAGCCAAGATTTAAAATAATGGGTGCATAAGGTTAGCTATAAGATCTATATTTAGATCTACTTTAAAACATTTTAAAAATAAAGACACTGCATTTATTTTTAAACTGTTGGCTCAGAAACAGATGCAGAGATGTACCATAGAGAGTATGGGAGATGCTAAACTGTCACCTCGTGTAACCTTTTCTTTCATTCTTTACTATGCATATTTTCAAGATTTTTCGTTTGCATGGACTCCTCAAATTCTACAATGTAGATGCAGACACCTTTAAAATTGTCTTAGGGATAATTTTGTATTATATACAATTATATATTTCTTTTTGTCACCCTTCACAAACTCCTTTGGGGTAGACAGCATTGAAAATCGCTGTTGGAACATGTTTTCATGCAGAAATATTTCCTTTTGAGTAATGCCTCTCTTGCTTTTAACCTTGCTATTTCTCATCTTCTCTTCAGATTATTTAAGAAATAATTATTACCAAGGGATGCATAAATGAAAAACTCAGTGTCCTGCTTAAATGCCAAAGGCATTCCTATCAGAAAGCATCTTAGTCTAAATTTGGCTGTTTCTCAGAATTGTAGACTTCTGAGGTGCAAGTGCACTATGGTCAAAGCAAAAAGAATCTTCAAGAGAGAAAACTGGAAAAACACCAGCTATCACATCCAAAATCTCTGAGAACGAGATTCACAGAGAAACACAAGTAGAGCTGAATCATAAAACCGAGATGAACTATGCCTAGCTGTAATGAGCATTATAGGTGTGGTGCTCTTGGAAGGGACTGACCTGCTGCGAGGTTTAATTTAGGTCTTTAATCCCTCTCCGTAACTAAGCTTAAATCCCTTGAGAAAACAATAGTTTCCAAACATCTTTATTTCTAAACGTTAACTTTGATTTGTCTACGTGGAATTGTGATGAGGTTTCTCACTCGAAAGCAAAGGACCATTTTGGACATACCCTCGATGATGCAGCACATTGTTTAAAATTAAAACAGTTGGGTTTGTCGTTTGCCAGTTTGTAACATTTAAATAGAAATGTATACTTTGAGAGCTCTCAGAAGTCTCCCAATTTTAACAGCAGATATATCACCTGCTTCTATAATTGTTCAGGGTTGGGGATTTTTTGTAAAAATTTTGACAATAACTGTTATCAAGGGTAAAAAAAAAAAAAAAATCATACCAGCCTGTCTGATAAACATGTTTCCCTGCCCTCACACCCCAGTGAGCACTGTGACACTATACTTTTATCATCTAGTGTGTGCTCAGAATGAGCTTAGAACAGCAATTGCCAGGAATAGGCAGGCGATAAACTGCATTGATTTAACACATCTTGTTTTCAATCATGCTCGGATTTTCTGAGCACGCATTTTTCCTGTACTTCAGCTTGTAGCTTTTATCTGACGAGCTGATCCCTTTTCACTGGAAAATGAAAAGGTCGCACAATAAGACACGGTTTACTGGAACTTGAGCACGCACCAGGGAAAGTATTTTAGATAAATACTGTCAGACATAGTGGAGCTGAATTTCAACAACACAATTGCTAAACAACAATACTTATTACTCTCTAGAACAAGCCTACAAGCAACTTATGGCTCACAGCAGGGGAGATCTGAGAGTTAGGCTCAATAGTTAAAGAAATCTTATTCAAGCCTGTTTAAAGATGCAGTGTTGCTTTTGCCTTACATGCACCAACTAGCTATACCTCAGGACCAAGCTAAATGTCCCCTCAGATGCTTTCACAGGCAACTTATAAATAAAGGAAAAGAACATCAATTACTTTTCTTATTCTTTTGTCTTTTTTTGGCAGAAAGGTGATTGACTACATGCTTGATTTAATTTAATCAAATGGAGTACAGGGTGGTGGTAAAAATAAAATTATCCGAATGTGAAAGTAATTTAACTGAAACTAATTCATTAACCAAGGTGAGCTGCTGAGGAGGTCAGTAAACAAGCGAGGAGTAATATGGCATGAACCATCTACCAGTGGCCAAGGTACAGTAGGCTCATAAGAATAATTCATTTCCCTCCTCCCTTTGAGGTGACTGCAATGATCCTGACCAATACAGCACTGGAAGCAAAATATCCTCAATTATCCCTACAAGAAGGGGCGAAGAAAATTTACAAGATACCCTTTACTGCACCGATTATACCCAAGAAATGATCTCACCAAGTAAAGAGGCAACCTGACTTAATTTTCCTTCTCAGCCTAAGTGGACCAACACCATTGTCCCCATGAGGGCTCCCCCAAAACTCATTAACAGGTACCTCTGCACCACTGTCAAAAAGTGTGTAATCACTCTTACACAGCAAAAATACTGCAAACAGGTGAAAACAGTCCTTTATGCCTTTTCTCTTCTCCAGGTGTACCTGGTGACCAGTGACAGGACTCAAGGGAATGGCCTGAAGTTGTGTTGGGGGGGGGGTTAGTTTGGATATTAAGAAAAGGTTCTTCACCCAGAACAAGGAAGTGGTCACAGCCCCAAGCCTGACAGAATTCAAGAAGTGTTTGGACACTTCTCTCGGGCACGTGGATGGTCTTGTGCAGGGCCAGGAGTTGGACTCAATGACCCTTGTGGGTCATTCATCACTTTTGCTTACAATTATATATTGCCTCTTGACCTCTGCAAGATGGGGGTAGGAGACTCCAGCCTGTGATCCAATCTGCACTCTTGGAGAAAGCAGCCATGCTCTCCAGGCAGCCAACAACCAAGACACAGCTGCTGTTGCAGGTAATGAGACACCTATTCTTTAGCAAAGCTGCAATACAGAAGGAAGTCCCAAAATCAGAGCATCATCCCCACAAACCTCCTTTCCATTTATCAGCAATGTCAGTGCAAAACATGTGCCAAATATTTAGGTTTTCCTCCCTCCTCCTAAATGTGCTTATTAGTCATTTGGGCCCAGCATAAACTCATCTTAAATTCACTTTGTCCAAGATCCTGGATCAGTTTAAAGCAGAATCATTCTGGCAATTTTTCTGAAACTATGCTGATACTTACTGGAGCTTAGTTATTCTATTGCATATACACATCAGATAGCCAAGTCTCCAACTCTAGTCAGATTCATCCATCTTTTTTGGATATTATGCTCACACTCTAAGTCTTATAGAAAGAATATGGTAAACATTATTTAAATTATATTTTGAATTATAATTTTAAATAGGCAAGTCACAAGCAAAGGAATAGACCTCAAGAAAAAATATAAAGTAAAATCCAACTTTGCATGCAATGCCACTTTACATTCAGCCTCATGAGCCTGACTGTGAGAGAACTCACACAAGCATTGATTTCTTCCTCTCACCTGGCAAGTTTTTTTTTTGCAAGACGAGTAAGTTGAAAATCTGTGCTGCATTTTAGGGTTATCTCATGCAACACAGGCAGAATTCTGATATGTCTTCTCCATTAAGTGCTCATAATCCCAGAATTGAAAGTAACTCATTTCTTCCCAGGGTGCCTGTTAACTGAGAAACTCATCTTAATTGAATGCACAGATCAGTTAACCATCTTCAGATTCGCAAGCCATTAGTGCCCCATTTGCACAGCAGCTCTGCTGGCAGGTCTCCTCCCAGCCCTGCGCTCAGGGGGGATCGGAGGTTCAGCGAAGGAGGGGAGGTGCTGGAGGGGATGAGCAAAGCACCGTCAAGGGTTTATGCTCATGACAAAATGAGTGCTCTGGGGCTGAACAGGCTTTTGCTAAATTATCGGCGGTAGATCACCTTGCCAGTCAATTACAGAGGAATCAACAAATACTGCAGCTCTGCCCCCAAATACGAGTTAAATAGCCTTGGAACACGCCTACAGAGAGATCTCTAACCTGGAATCTGGAGCCTCATAGGCATAAGAGAAGAGGAAGTAAAAATAATTGCTCATATCACTCCCTTTGCATCCTGCCTCTCTTCCATCCTCGCAGTTTACCATCTAGAAAATACTTGGTAAACCAGTGAAGATGAGTATGGAAATTAAAACATCTCAAGTGCAACCATTTGCCTATAAAGCTGATGCTTCAAAAATAAGCCGTAAAAGGCAAGGAAAAGAGGATCCAGACTGAAACTCAGAGTCCTGTTATGAAACACGATGTTTCTTTCATTCACAGTGAGAGTGAACTGACCTCTGGTTCTGCAGTGGTCGCTGCTGAGTCTGGGGTGCTCAACAAACCATCTCAGCTGATTGGTGGCACCCCAAAGCAGTAAGCACATCCCTGTGCACATCATCAGCACTTGTTCATCAACTAACACTGTTCTGAGTTAGCTGAAACTTTTCTTCACTCCAGTAGGGCTCACCAAAATGAACCATTTTCCTTTTAATAGGATTCTAAAAAGTATTGTGTTTTCCTAAATTGGAAATATTACAATTTCTCTAATTCAACAGAGAGGTAGAATAAACAGATTACAGACTGCAATCAGAAAATTATTAGAGAATAGAGTGAAAAATATAAACTTACAATGGATGACCTGATGCCATTACACAGGTTTATAATCATGAATTATGATTATAAATATATATATATGTGCTTGTTTATTTCCAAATTTTTTAGGTATCATTGGTAGCCTAGAGGAAAATTCAGATCCCAGTTCTGAAGTTATCAATAAAATACCTTCCAAGTAGCATAGTATTGCCGTTTTCTCATGTATAAAACAAATACCTGCCTTCCATGCAATTCAAAACAAAAGCAAATTCCAGTGTAATGGATTACATTATTCTGCATGATTTTTTTTTCCTGATAGATTTCATAAGAATTGTTGTCATAAAAAATTGCCACCAAAATATATGTGTATTGTACTAATATGCCTCAAAGTTCAATACCGACACAAACAGTATCATCAGGTGATAAAAACAAAGATGCTGAAAGTGTGACATGAAAAAAAAAAAAAGAGTATCGAATGTTAAAATCTAATTTAGCAATTTGCAAATTGCCACTCTAAAAGGAGGAATTTAGCATTAATCTTGCTGGAAGTGGCATATTTATCAGTAACTGATTTGTAGCTTTCCAGGCAGTAAGCAATAGATATAAATACACTTCTGGGTCCATCAGCACTATGCAAGAATGCGCTTAAACAGACAAACTCACTAAGGCCCTGAGTGAGCAAAGTATTAAGCACCTGCCTGCCAGAGTTAATTAGTCTGTGCAGAGCAAAGCACCGATGCTTCTGCTCCTGCTCCGAACCAGCTCCATCACAACTGCCCTGGGGCATCCCTGCTCTCCTGTGTGGTGTATCAGAAACTCCAGTGAAGCTCTTTCTTCCTTCCTCCCCCATGATCCCGCTGCATGCCAAGCTGCACGATCTTTCTGTCCCACCACTTGCTGTAAGGACACCTCTGCTCACCAAGGAGGACACAGGGACAGGGGTGGGGAGGAGCAGCCTCCTGCTCCATCTCTTGGCCTTGCACACTTCAAAGAGGAGCTACTTGTCTTGCAAAGCAGACACAAAGGCTTTTGGAAACTGGCTCTGTGCACGGGAGAATATGCAGAATTGTCCAATGTCTTGGGCTTCTGAGAGAATCCCTTTTATTTTGCACTGAAAAGCCTGTGCTGATGTCTGGCAGCTGGACCACACCTTAGATGGACTCCCAAGAGAGAAGATTCCCACTAGTGGAGTTCACTTACTGTGTTGTCATTGACTTTTAAATCCTCTTCCCTGTCTGAGTGGATGACCCACATTCAGTGGCAAAGGTAGTTATTAAAAATAAATCTAAGTTGTAGCGAGCCATGAGTCAATGATAACCTCCCATTCCTAAGCACATACAGTTTTTCAACTTCAAAAGGCATTAATGAGTAAAAATTAGTTATCTGCCCAACACTGCATTATTGCCTCCAAGTAGAATTTATGCTACTTGAAGTTTTTTAGTGTATTTGTATTCCTAACCCCAGCCATGATGAAATCTTTTGGAGACATGGAAGATTCCCCCCCAAAAAATGACATTTAGTGAGTGTTATTAACTTTCCACTTAAATAACAGGATGAACAAAAGAAAGAGCAGCATTTTCCAACCTGTGGTCACAAAACTCCAGGACCCCAGAAGTCCTGCAAATGCACCTTGGTGGTCCATGTAAAGGAAACTAAGAGAGATGCAAGTCAGTCACTGCACAATTCACTGTTCAAAGGTCTGCATTTGTACTGGAAAATATTTAGGTGTCCACAACCCTGAAAACTACTGAGAATAGAGTGCAATAGGTTTGTTGGCACAAGCTCTCCTCCCTCTGGAAGATTTGCTACATACATTGAGGCACCCGCTTGGAAGATTGTGGATATTTTCTGCTGAATGGGGCCCTTGGAGAGGAAATATTTGATTTACTGCAGAGTTCTCATTTCCCTGAATTGCAAATAAAGTGTAATTTGATTAAATGTAAATGAATCCTACAATACTTTTGGTGGCTTGTCTGAAACAATTGATTGTAATGGGCATCCATCATTTGGCTTGATTTTAATTCAGAGACAAAAAAGGCAAAATGAGAAAACTAAAGCAAGTGCCACTAACATTCTAGAGCTGGAGCAGTCGAGATTCCTGGCGTTGGATTGTCATTCCCATTGTTCTCAGAGAGCAAGCAATGCAGTGGAGGGGAAACACAACAGCAAAAGAAAAAGAAGAATGTGAAACATACACACAGAAATAGTTCTAGAGGAAAATTAAGCTTTTTCACAATGAATTCTGGTAAATCAGCTTAAGGAGAACAATTTGTTAAATTTATTTTAACATCAATATTCTTAAACGTATGAGTAAGGAAGATGAATATTATTCCCTGTTTCTCAGTTAGAAGGTTTGTTTTTATAGATCACCCAAGTCTTTTTTCACCAAGATAATTTCCACATGCATAACACTAGTTTCAGCAGTTCTTGTGGTCTGAAATAATAAGAGAAGTGAAATTTCTGATAAAAACAAGCTTGATAAACTTTTGGTGTCACTTTCTTCAAATGTGGAACTACTCCAACCACAGAGATAATAATAGATGACCAGATTGTAACTGCTTTATTGCTTCTTTTTCCTCATAAATTTTAATTTTGGAAAGTTAAGTGAAAAATGTGGTTTCAATTTCCTACAAATTGCACACAATTTGGTTTTAACAAGAAAATTGAAAGAGATGGTACGTTCTTCGGAGTGAATTAGGGAGAAGAGTTTGTTTCTTTGTCTTTCAGCATCATCAGAATAACAAAGTACAAAATGCAAAAAAGAGAAAAAAAGGCAACTGCACAATGTACTAAGAAAAGTACCAAGTAATTCTTTATCTAAATAAGCTCTGAGCAATTTAACAAGATAGTACCATTTCTCTAGCCTTTTCCCCCTCTGTTTTACCAGACTAGAGCTTAAAAGAACTCAAGCTGCATACCTGTGTTACAGGAAATCTTCTAATAAGAAAACACTGTGTACATAACATCTTGCTTTCTCAGAAGGCACCAGCAATTGTCAAAGTGCCTGTTCAGACCATATTAAAAAGGCTTGGATAAATAATTATATGGAACTAACAAAACAAGAGTAGAAATGAAAGCCAAGAGAAGAGAGAGATAATATTTCTTTTGCCCAAGAGATGTGTGGGACTCAAATCAGTGTGTAGTGCCCATACCTACAATTACAATACACTTATTAGGACCTTAAATCATAATAAAGGCAATCCAGCTTTCCTTCAGCAGCAATGGTCCAAGAGAGGTTTTCCAGGAGATGGAAGATGCCCTGGAGGAGGTAAGAGCAGCATCAAGCAAATGTGAAGAGGGGATCCTGCCAGTGCTGCCAGCAGAGAAGTGAATGGGCTTAACTCAGGATGTACAGGGAGATGACCCAAGTCCAACCAAACCTATTGGTCAGCACAGCTGAAATGGAACTGTGGAGATCAAAATACAAGATGGAAAGTCCACTAAATGTTTGTAGTCAAGCAGTCAAGACTTACTGTAAGGACTGTAGGTATTGGGAATCTTAGAATAATCCCATGAAAAGGTGCAATGGCTGACAGTTAGATTCCTAATTTAATGTAGCACTTAAGTAACGTAAAGAGTTTCCCTGAATTCCACCAGGTTGTTTGACTGCTTCTAAGTAAGGATGTTCTTGAAAATTAAAGGATACTAATTGCTTGACACAATTTTTAATGAAAAAGATAGTGAAAATTGGGAAGTAACGTCTGTAAAAACTGAGCCTTTATCAGTTTTCTTAAAAATGTTTTAAAATGTGCAGAGCTTCTGGAAAAAAAAGTAGTAAACAATGTAATGAATTTTAGTGCAAAAGAAATTTTCATTATGAAACTGTATGCTAAAAAATCAATTTCCCTGGAAAAAAAATGCTGGCACTGTCAGAAGTGCTGGGGGGGATAAGGGGGGGAACAACTTCCATAAAAATTCAAATTACCAAATTTGTGAAATCTAAAGGGACAAAAGCTATTAGGAAATTACTGCACAAATTTGAGAAAATATCTGTGATGAATTTCATGCAGCTTTAGACTTTATTACACAAATCCCTAGGAAATTTTTTTCCATAAGAAAACTTTCATTGGCCAACAACTGTAAATCTCAAAGTGTTTTCTAAAAAAATGTGTGTGTGAACAGATGAAACTGCTTAACTGCTCTGTTGACACCCCGTGCCATAGTTGTTTCCTGTGTCAGCCATAACCCACATTTTTTGTCTGTCCGATGACTGTAATCACCAAAGGCCGAAAAACCCCACAGGCATTGCCAGTGCCTTAAAAAGATGCCACACCCCAAACACCTCGACAAGAAAATTATTTCAGTGAATGGAAAAGCATGGCCCTACTTCTTTCCAGAGGCAACAATATGCAACTGTCCCTCCCTGACTGTAGATGCAAAGAGTGCAGGAGAAGAGGGTTTTCTTCACCCCACGTGTCCCTGCAGAGTCAGAACACACACCTCAGTCATTTATCATCGTGCCAGCTCAGCCTGCCAGCTTGACAAGGATTTTTCCCCCGGGGTTTCTAAACTAGAAATGTTATTTAGGTTACAAAAACAATTGCACGTTTTCTGCTTCCTGAGCCAGCGTAGATCTGTGAGCATGCAAATGAAAGGGGTCTTAAACCTGCCAGGGCTGTGGCCACTGCACAACCCTCAGCACTCCCTGCCCAGGGAAAGCAGGCCTGGATGGAGGGAGAACTTGTGCCTGGGAGAGCAGCTCACGGTGAGACACAGTGGCCATCACAACCTCTGCTCTTTCTGGTATCGATGGTTCAAGTCTTACTGCTGGGCCTTGCAGTTTACAGAAAGCAATTTTCTTTGGCCTCTGCGTCAGCCATAGATTATTTTCTTCCTTTCATTTCTCCTCCCTTCCCCCCATTCCTTGAGCAGAAGTGTCTGCTTCACTCTCCTTCCCTTGCTGTACGGATTAAAGGGGGAAAAAGGACAAACTTTGCAAGCCCAACAACGCTGAGGATCCAGTGCAAATCCTGCAGATCAATGTTAGCTGAAATTTGCAGGAGGCCTGATCTGTTCAGAACTTGCTCATCTGGTCTGGCTCATATTTCTAGATAATGATCATGGGGGATGCAGTAAGTTTACAGCACACAGAGAGCAGCTTCCTCACAGAGGAGGACGCATGTCTGCCGTCATAAGTCCTGAAACCTTGCCCTCTTACAGGAGTTCACTAGTTTTTTACCTCACACAATTTCTTACTTCTTAATTAATTGTTTTTACATAGGTAAATCTTATCTGTGCTCGTTATAACACTCTTGCTGCTAAATTATTTATGCCAAACAATCAAGTGTGGTACCTTTGCAGATGTCAGCAGATAAACAGAAATGCAATGTTGCATGATGGAGTTTAATGCTGTGGAAATGTCGGGGCGCTTATTTTAAAATTCCACTGACCTTTGCTGTCCTTATTTTCAATGTTTGCTTATCGCCACAGCAAGGAAACACTGCAATGAGGTTGGGAATTTTTATATGTGGATCCCAAAAGTCAATATTTAAGGGAAGCATGTTTTCCCAATTACACCATTTCTGATTATGTGCTATCAAAAGAGACAGTGCAGATGTAACCATTTATACAGAACATGGGCAATATGTGTGATACAGCAAAGAGAGCAAGAGCAAAACAAGCAAAGCCAAACTACAGGGATGTCATAAGTGGAGCACGGGAGCACAGTGTCTGCATGTTGTTACAGGGAGATACCGTGGCATTAAGATATTACAGATCTGTGGTTATTTTGGGGGGTTCCTCTCTTTCCCTGCTGGCAGTCCAGGCTCTGTGGGACCTGTGTAACAAGGCAATAGTGTCTGGGAAATAATGAGCAGGGGAATGCAGTGCTGTTCTTTCATTGCAATGTTAGGTGCGATGTTGCACACTAAAGCACTGGATCAATACCTCCAGCAGCAAGCCGTTCAATACACCTGAATTATTGCTTCATTTTTCTTCTTATTATAGATGAGTTGTGTTATTATTTTCCCCAAATCGATATTTTACAACCTTTTTTATCCGTTTCTCCATAAATTTTGTGATTACTTTAAACTGGGAATTCCGGTACACTAAATAAGATGCAGTATCTGAGAGGTAGTGAATGTACCAACACGATTTTTTACTCCTGACACTGCTTAAAGGCAGATCCTAATCAATAGCTAAGTAGGAAAATTTTTACGTAAGGGAGTTGGAAGCAGCGCCACGCTTACAAAATCCAAATTCGGGTTCCTAGAAAACACTTGCCACAAAAGAGTATTTTAGAAATACAGGGAAAGAGAGGTCAGATGGGCACTTTGCGTGGGAAATTTAATTCCAAACAAATATGCTTTTTACTTCCCCTCAGCTAAAGGGCGACCATAATTCACTGAAATTGTTTCTTACAAAGCAGATAATCCCGTGCACCTTAGAGTGATTTAATTAGCTTCCGTAGCTGTCTCCTGCTAAGTGTTTAAAGCATCTGCAAATCAAATCATGTTAACTCATCTGCTGCACCACTTTCTTTGTTCTATGCATAGGACCTTCCTAATAGCATTAATAGAAGCATGAGTTTCCCTGGAGAGGGGAGCAGCAAAGTGAGTTAATTACATAGTTATTGTAAAATTGTGTACATTATTCCACAGAGCACACTGGATAAGTTGCTACACAGAAAATAATGACAATTTTTGGTGATCCCAAAGACCGAAATGTTACAATTTGAAAGGAAAATGCAGATTCCCACTGAAATTGGAGGAATTCTGCCATGATCCTGCTTGCAGTCTGCCTGGCCTGGTTGCTCACGGACTGCAGTGCAGGATCCTGGCTATACCCTACACTTCAGCTAAAATTTCCATCCTCACATTTACTGCAGGATTACAAGATCAAGCAGTAGGAGCTACAGTAATCTCCATTCAATGTTTTATAACACTTTAAAAATTTTAAAAGGGAAAATAAAAAATCCCTGGGATTTTGTGCTATAAATTATACAGATTTCTGCTCATATCCATTTGGTCTAATTAGGAATGGCATCACAGACCCCTCAAGGAGCAAGTCCAGCAGTTTCTTTGAATCTAGGCATCAGTACTACAGTGGAGTAAATAATTAATAATAAACCATTCCTGCTCAGTAACTGTCCAAAGAGATATTTTTCTCCAATTATCCTGTTAGATGAAAGTATTTGTCAAATAGTTTTCCTGATTAACCTTATCCTTACAGATAGATAATTACAGAATGGATTGTTACAATTTTTTAATTTAAATTCTCCATTTATGTGTTCAGAGAGGGCATCACTTCACCTGTGTGTTTGCTGGGTTTGAGTCATGTTTCTTAACAACCAACAATAAGTTTTATATCTTTATATAGCTTTGTCTAGGCAAAGACATATACACCCTGGAAAATTCACTTCCCATAGCACACTCTGAGTTTCTTAAAAGGGACTGTTTCAGCAAACTCACTTGTTCAAACACTCACAGGGAGCAAAACACTACAGGGAAACTGAAGGAAATTCATTGCCAAAAAACAAATGAATATTCATGGTCCGCAGAAATACCCTTATTTCCCAACTCTAATCAGCACGAACATCTGTGAAAAAAAAGTCTAATGGGGGAAATTGGAGAGGGGAGGGGGTCATTTCCATCCTTTCCCTTAGGCCCCAATTTAAAGAAGGTTCATTTGTCTTTTTAACAGAACTTGCAAGCGATGCAAGGATGAACAGTTTTGGTGAAGAAACAACGTGCAGACTGGCCTTGTCTTTGGGAACTTTGAACTAAATTCTTCATTCCAGAACAAAATATAACCAGTGCAGATTCTTGTTCCTATCCCTGGCATGCCAGACCAGAGACCTCCCTCTATCAACAACAGATCCTGAGCTGACAGAAATACCCAGGGAAAATACAATCTAAGGTAAATAGGCAGAGCATGGATCACTCTCATCCCTTTAAATAAATGACATGCACAGTTCAATGAAAGATTTAAGAGAACAAAAAGTACCTCAAAATTAAAAAACCTGGAGAGAAAATAATATTGTTTTTCAGTATGACAGATAGTTGAAGACCTATTTTTAGGAACAAGAACGTAGTGACTATTTCTAGTAGCTGTGCACAACATGCATGTGAACTTTAGGGAAAATTCTTTTTGGAGTGGTGAAACCAGTCAGAGATCTACATTTGGAAAAAATATTTCCCTTGTAGAGGTGACCTTTCAACATGAATTCATAGTTACTTCTGGCAGCAAAATCTTGCCTTTCATTTTTACAAACATAAGCTTGCTACTATAACTGCCTGAGCATACAAATTGTATTTTTACTTGAAGAGTTGTAGTCTTCTATGGAAAGTATCCCACTGAAAGCTAGGAACTGGATATAAGTTGGGGGGAAAAAAAGTAAAACAAAAGAAAAAGCGGGTCATAAGTATGTGTATTGCAGAAACTATCAGGGATTGCAGTATTTGGGGTAATGGTTACTTTCCTACATAGCACCTGGCACGTGAGGCACTGAGGGTGTGATGCTTCTCATCCTGCTTGTTCAAACTCTTGCTTAGAGCCCATCTGCAGACAGAGACAGAAAGAAGTTTCCTGATCTTGATTCACTCACATCTAAGATGATATCTATGACAGTCAAGCAGGCATCATGCTCCAAAGGGTTCATTAGGTTTTTATCCTTTAAGCAGACAAGGTACAGCAAGTTTCACAATTATTCATAGGTAGCCCAGGTTTTGCTCTGTAATTTCCACAGATTTAAAATGGAGAGTTTGGCACCAATTTCTGTTTTAACAAACATGTATTTTTGCTAGATGACTCTTACAACACCTTAATTTCCATGTGCATTTTCTGTCCCATGGAGTCTTAAAAAAAATATCATTTTTAGTTGATTGTGTGAGGGTTCTCTCTCTGTTTTTTGGGTTGCGTTCTTTTAGGTTTGGGAGGGGGTTGGAATTTTTTTTTTTTTTTTAATTAACCCTCTGTCTGCTGGGCATGGGGTTTCCTTTCTTTAACCACCAATGCTGACACCTGCTGCTATCCAACAGCAATTCAAGTCCACAGCTCTTCAAGCAAAGAGGTTAACCACAATTTATGGTAACCGGAAAAAGAAGAAGAATTATGTTTAGGAGGGAAGACGACAGATATTAAAGAAGACACTGAGAGATGAAATAACAGGTATGGCCATCCCAATACCTTAGGGCAAACTATGCCAGAATGTAGGTCTTCAAGGACTAAATTCAGGATATTTATTATGATACTGAAGGGATGGCTCACACTTGTCTTCCCAAGGTGGAAACTGCCATGAACTATCTGGTCCTTGGCAGTCTAACTTTGGTGCTGTATGAAAGAAGTTCATGCAGAATAGGTGACATGCTGCAAAACCTGAGTCTAATTTACACCATGCTAACACGTTTGTGTCCTAATGTATTAAATAACTTCTGTCCTACCTTGTGGAATAAAAGATCTGCATACGCTCGGCTTGTCAGAATTAATGTAATGTCTGTATTTAACTGCAGAGCTCACAACAGACAAGTTGCAAAACACCTTTCAGTGAAGGTTACATACAGTTACATACAGACATTAAATAATTGGTCTTGATATTTTTTTGAAAATTAAAAAAAACACGCAGTAGTATTAGCACCACAATACTCTCCCTTAGCAACAACTTGGGCGATGATAGTGACCTGCCAGAAGGTCCTAGGGAAGTTTGTTGAGACTGTTGAAACTCTTGTGCAGATTGAATCTTCAAGGAAATTCTGCTTTCTCTAAGACAGTAGTCAGCCATTATCATGAAATAAATGTGGACCATTGCCACATGTCTCACATAATTTAAAACACTGTGGTTACAATTCCCTTCCTCTCTTGAGTTTTTGGCTCCTGTGGTCCCAACAACACAATGTCTCCCCAGCCTACCAGGGCACGCCTGCACTCCAGACTGCAGTGTTACATACAGAAATGCTCAAACTGACTTTAAACAAAGTAATGATGGACATGGCAGTGATGGAGAGGAGGCAACTCTGCAAAGTTTTGGGCCAATGCAAGGATTGAGCCTAGTCATACTGCTGCTAAACTGTTTCCAGCACCTCTATCCCGACACCACAGCAAACCACATCACTTATGCACTTTTAATATCTTCATAACTAAGCAGAAGAGTCTGTGTGAGTTCTTGCAAGATAGCAGAAAAGTACAAAGAACTTCACACTCCATGCAATAAATTGCTCTTGCATCCACTGAGATGAAAGGTTACAAGTACAAGATTTTCCTTTTATCTATATATTAACAAAAAAGCCTGAATCTGTAGACATGGGCTATACTGAGGCACATCTACTCTGTAGTCACTGCTGTCAGCGAGCTGTAACCAGGCTAGATAAGCATTACTGGCTGTGTAGGGATGCTGGTACAAGCACGAAGCAAGAGAGGCTGCCCAAGTCCTGCCTCCAGGGAACGATGCCGCACATCACAGCACTGGTCTGAGCCAGCCAGCCTGCCTGCACTTCTGGAACAAAATGCCTAAGCAAAATGAGCCCTCGCTAACAAGCACCTCAAAGGATTAAGCACATCTTAAGGAGGCTATTTGGCAGGTAGTGCTGTGCAGGAGCGTGCCTCAGGCAGCTGCGCACTAAATTCACGTCCTGGCTTCCTCACCAGAGCCAGTGCAGGGGCACCTCTGACAGCCTGGCCCACAGCTTGGCCGTTTTTCAGCAACACACAGTAAATCCTGCTCGTGCTTCCAGTAGAAATCAAAACCTGCTGCGCCCCATGAGAAGCACAGGAAGGATGAGTTAGGTACACACATATCCACGAGGCAGCCAGAATTCCCAGCTAACAGTCTATGAAATATGCAACAAGTAGTCAAGGAGTTGTCCGGGCCAGCAAAAAGATAGTGCCTTGTGCTCAGAGCACAGGATCAAAATGCATTAAGGTGATCAGTACAGCCACTGCTGCTACTCTAGACTGTCCATTTCTGTGGTATTTGTCTAACCTGAATATCCATACATTAAGAAACAAGGCAGTGAAGCCCCCTGTGGAAACAAAGTACAATTCAGGCTTTTTAGAAATTCATCTCAGCTCTCTGTTTTATTGGCTATTAAAAAAAAAAAAGTATCTTTTCAACTGACATGATCTAAAAGGAGAATAATAAAAAAAAAAATATTAACAATTTCAGTCTGGAATAAGAGTTTTGAAGCAAAGGTAGGAAAACTTAAAGGTT
Source organism: Myiozetetes cayanensis (assembly GCF_022539395.1). Classification (NCBI taxonomy): domain Eukaryota; kingdom Metazoa; phylum Chordata; class Aves; order Passeriformes; family Tyrannidae; genus Myiozetetes; species Myiozetetes cayanensis. Next base: position 8,366,373 of record NW_026087378.1, on the reverse strand, counting down.
TTGGGCTGGGGATAGAGAAAAGAATTTAGAAGGCTTACTTTGTGAATCCAGAGGGTTAATTTATCATGGAGTAAGTCTGGAACTTGAAAAGCAAAAATGGTTTATTGGCTATGAAGGTCAGATAACTATGTTATACCATATTCAATAGGTTAAGTTCCAAGGGTCTACAGGGTTGCATGACAATTGCAGGAATCCTTATAAAGTCTAGTTTATACCTTTATCATTAATAGCTTTCTAATCCTTCTCCACAAATTTATAGTTTAGAAATGGCAACACATCTTAAAGATTAAAGGTATATGACAAACAGTTCATGTCCTTTAATAATCCAATCACATAGCTTAGATTGGGGGTTTATCAGGCTTTTTCCTACTCCATGGTTTCATAGGTAGAGAATACTTTATATCCCTATTACATGAATGATGAATGGGACCATTGGTTATGGGCTGTTATTTGCTTGGCTGTAGTCAATATGTTTTCTTTGGACAGGGACTTCAGTGATTTATTTCTCTTTTGGCCTTATCACTTATTAACTCGGGGCAGAAAGAAACAGCCAAGGTTGTGAATAAGGACTAGTGCCCATTTAGACTTCTAATATCAGAGAAAATATTCTTTTTAATGATCCAGCTACCCTTTGCTGCATAGACTCTGATTGCACTTCCCTCTAACTAGAAAATAAAGGTCATATTTCTTGGGAAGTGTATACATAAAATATGCAAAATAATATGTTTCCTTCACAGCCAGCTTTATTCTGACAGTTGCTGTAATTGCTTTCATTTTGAAGCTGTGCTACAGGTACACTGCACACTTTTAGTGATTGTTTTTTTGCAGTGTGTTATGGTGCTGCCAGTGTTTAAGAAATACCAAAGATAGGAGGGTTCTGTGTTCCTGTTAGCATACAATAGCAATTTTCCAGTTTACCTCCATCATCTTCTCACTGTCTGGTAACACCATTTTTCCTGAAATCAATTAAAATTCCTCCCAGCTTCCTCTCCTGAATTTCTGCAAACCAAACCAACCACTGTAATATTGCTAATATTCCACCCTGGTAACTGTCCATACGTCAGTCCACTGGGCGTGTCCTCACAAACTTCAAACACTTCTGTTACAACATTAAACCCCCAAAACCACCACCAAATAACAAAGACTGAAACCAATTCCTCTAGAAAGTTCTTACTCCAAAACAATTGCAACCATTTTTCTCCCCTAAAAAAAGCGGTGTTTAGTCTGGTGTTTAGACTGACTCAGCAGAGCAACTGAGTTAATGGACTGGAACACAGAAAGGGCCAGGTTCAAGCTGAAACTCAAATACAGATTTCCTGAGGGTAACTTCTCTTTTCAAGGTCTGGTAACACCCAGATCTCATCTCTGATGTGGGAGGCTTGGAGGGAGAGACTGCTCCAATCCCTTCCTTGTTTTCCCATCTGTATTTTACCTGCAAGGGTCCTGGACCTAGCATTGCTGCACCCAGTTCTCCAGTGACTGTGTCGTTATTAAATTCATCAGTAAAAGTTTACATTTAAAATTATTTAATTTCATTCTTCCTTACTTGATTGTGCTGCAGTAAGGATTTACCATCTCTTCTCTGTAGAGTCTCTCTGAGATCAGGAACAGATTTTTATATGGAGCTTGCAAAGCACAGGATAACCTGCAGCACAGGGTTCTTCTGCTTTTAAGAACAGAAACTAGCTTTTATTTTAAACTTTACACATTTCTTTGTATTGAAGGATTTTGTTCTGTTCTTCTGTAGCACTCTGTGACTATTTAACTTCAAGACATCCAATACTTTTTATTCTACCACTGCTATTAGTATTTACTAGTGAGAGGCAGAAAGAACTGCTGTTAAAAACAAATGGCATTCATTTGCTAGCTACCAGATCTCATAGCTGGTCAGTCTTCTGGAGAAGTGATGTGCTCTATATTTCATTTCAGATTAATGATCATCGTATCTTTGAGGGTGAAGAATTTCATAAACACGTCAGGATAAAACCCGAGACAGCATCAGAGATGCTGGATTTTTTATTTTATTTTTATCGTTCTAGTGATGGTGCCCTTCTCTCCTCATTTATACTAATCAGTTATTTAAGTGCTGATGATTTAATAATAAACACATATGAATGAGGCATTGCAAAACTAATGTGCACTACTGATTTTGAGAAAAACTGTCACTAGGTTTGAACATTTCTCAGGAACTAACAGACACACAGCTATGACCAAGGTTAGCTGGTGTAAGGGTCAAACTCCAGTCTACAGGGATCAAGAAAGACTCCAGTGACACTGCAGAAACCTCTTGACAGCCAGATCTGTCTCTTTTCACCACTTCTTTTTTTGTTCTCTTTTTTTTTTAATTTTCTTGTTTAAGTCTAAAAACTCCAGAACTCTACATTCTGAAAACTGATTGTTTCGTTGATTGTGCATCTTTTTAACTTTGCATAGTTGTTAGTGCCTTCTTGAAAGCAGAAAATTTTGCTAGCAAAGGAAATCACTGAAGTTTACCAGGCTGGAAACTTTAGGGATTCAAGATCCATTTCTAAATGGTTCCAATTCTGACTGGATCTCTACACATGATTTCAACCTCTGCTTCTAGGACCTATGGACTGAAGTAGTTTTTGGTCTTTCATTCTTGAAGGTATTTGACTTTAAAAAAATGAAAAGAGAATGATTCTCGGAAGACAACTACTGTTTCTGCAGTGCTTCTGTAAGTTAAACCACTTAAAATTAAAAACCTAAAAATGAAGCCACCTAAAACTCAGATTTGTGGAAATGTTAACCAAATCATCTGTAATCTGTAAGGCTCTTCCTGTTTGTACACAGACTCAGATGTTTTCACAAGTAACTAGAGGATGGAGCAGGATTTTTCCACATGAGGCTATTTCTTCTTTGTAGGGACTAGGGGAGTGTAAAGTTCCCTGAGAAGCCCTATGACATTTCAGAGAAAGAGGCAGTTTCCCAGAAATCCTGTGAATATCCTGACCTTCACAGCACTAGGATTTCTACATCACTCCACACCCAGTGGCCAACAGTGTAACGCAAACCCTGGTCGGCCCCGGCAGTGTCCACTCTGACCTACTCGGCCCTCACCACAGTTATCCTGGAGGATCAGCACTCAGCACCTGGGTTATTCCCGCTGCATAACAAGTCCTGTGTGTCCACACCAACCCTCCATCCACCCATTCTCGTTAGCAGCACTTCTAGAGATGCGGCACATCCCACAGCCTATACCAAACCCCAAATGAACCGTGGGGACACAAAGGGTTCAGCCAACAGCCTCCCTGCAAGGCTGATGCAAATTGAAATGGCCCCTAAATTCCAACTGTATCCAACCATGTAACCTATTTCCAAAAAGAAGGAGCAGTATTTGGGGTACTACTCAGTCAAGAATTGTAATTAACCCCATGTTGCACACGTAACCCTGATGACAAAGCTCGGTACTTCTGTCCCCTGTGTAGTCCTTTGCTCTGGTTTAGGAACAAAAGCACAAAATCTTAAACTGAGCAGGTGGTAGGAGACACAGCATAATGCATTTTTATGGACCTTCCATATGTCCTTTCCTATATGCAGTGAGATAAATTCTACCTTCACTTACATTCACGCAGTCCCACTCAAAACCTCACATTTTAGTACCACAGCAAAACTAGTCTGTGAAAATCATGCTGTTCAGGATGCATCCATTTTTTAAAATTAGAGCAAAACAAAATAAAATCTCAAAGGCCTGTCTAGGCATCACAAATTTGTGCCAATTCAACCATATATGCCCTGAGCCACCTTGCCAAACTACATACAGATTTGTATTCCTAATGGCTTTTTTCTTTATCCCAGTTTCTCCAGTCCTAAAATAATAGTAGTGACACATACCTACACATCCCAAGTTGTGACATGAAGCTTAATTCATTCAGTTCTCTCCAATGCCAGAAGACACTTAGAGATGAAGGGGACCGCAGGGAAACACTGACCAGCGTGTTTGGGTATTTCTTTGTGCATAATGGACTTTTAATATTATTCCAAAATGAACACACATGAAAGGTTTGTTCAGACTTCTGTATTTCTAATAATGTTCTCTCAGGAATGTCAAATCTTAAAATCTAAGAAATAATTGCTCTCTAAGTGCATGTTAATGGCTTGCTCTGCAGATGGAAAATAAAAAACTTATGTTTTTGTGTAAGCACAGGGTTGACACTGGTTTATTTCTTTCAAAAATACTCACAAAAGCCAGGATTTCTCTGTATATATGTGACCTTGATTCCTAGATGGCACATGGGCTACTTAGAGATCATGTTACTAAGTTATTTGCAGTTAAAGGGGAAAAAAAGGCTAAAATTAATGGGTCACTGGGTATTTTCTTCTGAGAACTTAACTACTTAACAGTAAGAAAAAAACAGTTTACAGCCAGGTGGCTTGAGGGGATATTTTGTTGAACACTGATTAAAAATAATTTCTTCTAAATGAGACCTGACCACAAAATGGGACCATTAACGAGCAGGGACATTCTCACCAGAAAGGAAACTACGCTTGATCAACTCCTGCACCGCCCACAAACCCCAGGTCTTTTTCTCTCTCACATACACTTTCTTTTGCTTCCCCCCACCTCCCCCCTCAATCTTTTTCTCCTCTGCCGTTTTCTTGTTCTTAATAGCAGGGTAAATAAGCAGCAAGTGATGCTGAAATGTTTTCGGCCAAAAACAGAGGCCAAACTCCTCTGAGAAAACATTTGGCCTCTGTGGTTTTGTAATATGTTCCAGAACACTGAGTTCACTGAAGAACATTGTGAAAAACTCCCATCGGCTGGAGTGATGCTGGGGAATGTTACTGTATCCCAACTTCCAATTGGTCCATTTCCTGCAGGCCTTGTTAAAAAAAAAAAAAAAAAAAAAAAAAAAAAAAAGAAAAAAAAAATAGTGCTATGTGGGAGTTAAAACAAGTTCTCATGGGAAAAATGAATGGCAAGAAATTCTAGCTTTAAAAGAAACAGCTAATCTGCTAGTTTGATTGTTCTTCAAAACTTACAATGAACCAATAATCCTAATTAAAACCACTTGGCCTAGTTCTCTAAAGCATCATAGCTTTTTCTATGCTTCGTTTGTACACACCATAGACTATTAGTTTTTTTCTAGTGCTCACTAACAAAGTGCTGACTTTGTTGGGATGGCTGAGCTAATTTCGTGAACTCAGTGTGAAACCTTAGCTAAACAAAATTGTGGTAATTTTCCTTAATTTGTAAAAGTGATTGGAGTGCAAACAAAATTTTCCTCTTGGGTCAATCCTATAATTTTCAATTAACTAAAACTAATCGGCAGGCGTGTACTGAACCTGCATTTTGTTTAAAGGGCTGGAAGGCACTTCTGAAGGTCAGGATGCATTAATTGTTTTTATTTTAGTTTCATTTAGTCCTTTTTAAAAAGCCACATTTAAGTTCAGGCTGCCTCTAAAAGGAAAATGCAAATTGTGTGAGGTAGGATTTAAGTCAAAATAGGTTTTCTGTTAGCTATTGTAACTCCATAAGTAATTGCATAAGCAAGAGAATTGTCCATGAACTGCATCACCTTTGATTTTATCATTATTGTTTAGAATTTCATAACTTGAATTTCTTGTATTAAAAATAATGTGTTTTAAACACCAACCTGAAAATGCGTATATGGAATCACTCTCCCTACTTGGACACCTGATTTCCACACTCAGCCATCTGCTTCTGGGTAGATAAGCTAAATTGCTGCCCTCCTTTTTACTGGAAAGGGTAATGAATGATGATCTGAAAGCAACACCAAAACGGGTCCAAGCCATTTTTACATTTAAACCCCCCCGAAAATTGTAAGAAATTTCTTTGCAAAGTCGAGAGGTGCAGGTTTCCCCCCTTTCTTCTCCTTCTCCTACCACACCTGCCATTTCACCAGGCCCAGGTGCACTCACCCCAGTGAGGTGACAAAAAGCAGGGCAGCACAACTTACTGCAAGTAAGAAAGTGAGGAGGGAAAGGCTTCATGGTCAGACAGTCCAGAGTTCTGGCCGTGTTACATGTCACACACCACCAATTTGCACCAGTTGCAATTTGACCCTTAGCTTTTTCTTTTGTTCCAACACTGTTCAAACTCTGAATAACTTTTTTGATATGGTGTGTATTGTCCAATATACAGATTTCTCACACACTGCTGAAACCATAATGCTCCCAAATAAACACACACAGCCTCCACAAGTGCCTGCTGCTTGGCCAGCAAGGCAACACATGAACATTTTAAGAGCCAGTTTAAAGAAACCCAGTGCGTAATCCCAACTGGGGGAGAGGGTGTTTGAAAAAGACAACAGAGCTTTTATAAGGCACCTTTGTTCAACTTGCTTAGTGTTAAGAAAATTCAAATAAGAGCTTTGCTGCCCAGCTGGAGCACAGAATTTTCTCCTCTGCCTCGAGTCCCTGTGTATAAATTGACAGCTGAAGCAATATATATGCCCAGTGGAATTCAGAATGCCTCATATTCACAAGTATTTATGATATATCTTGTTCTTAAAGTTTCTGGGAAAATCAAGGATGAGGAGGTGAATTGCATTGGACTGTGCTGAACCACAGTGCAGGCAAACAATTACAGCAGTAGCCCTGTCTGCATATGTGAACAACAAGAACATCAAAACCTGGACAAAGTCATTAATCCTTGTAGTATGCACACCTTCTGAGGAATCACTGACACACATTCTTTTTAAAAGTTAGGTGCAACTTGATTTGTTTCCCAGGCCATTCTTACAACTGCTGAGAGTGGTTTAACACTGAAAGCATCTGCAATGTCCTAATGTGGGGGTTTGCTTAATAATTCTTCAGTCATTCAACTTAGCGGTCTCCAGTGTGGGAAACCACCCCAAAACACACTGCAAGTCACTGTGTCTGCAGCATTGGCTGGGATAAGAGCTACTTAACCTCCCTGGAAGTCAGAGACAAGTGTGTTCTGGTGAGCTGGGCAGGCAAACAGGCACCTGCTTTAAACACTTCCAGTACCTGCTGGACAGCACAAGATGAAGATATTTAGCAGGATCCTTCTTGGAGGATAGGTTTGTGACTGCACTAGTGTGTGGCTCTTTGTGTTTGCACTCTTCCTCTTTTTAAGTACAAAAGTATCTGTTTCCTTCCATCCTCCCCCCTCCTGGGTAAAGAGCTGCCCCACTGCAAGGAAAAGCAAGTAAACAAAAATCCCACGCTGGTATGTTTTCAGACTCATCCCCAGAGTCATCCATTTCTGAATCCAACCTCAAAGTGGAGCCTTCAGTGACATCCTCAGCCAAAATAATAAAATGATGAAAGCAGAAGTGTGATACATACCCTAAAAAGTGTGATACATTGCCTGCCCTATTTCTCCACCTTGTATCTAGTACTACTAAAGCATCCTTACCTGTGTAAATGAATCTTCCAGGCGTTCCCTTACAAAACTGCTTAGACTTGTAGGACAATGTGACTTCTACAACCCCTGGGATATGTCGGGGAGGCGTCTGTACACGGATAGCATGTGGAGTAATCAGCTAGAGAAAACATTGAGAAGGGAGAAGAAAGAGAAAGAAAGCACTGTTAGACGCTGAACACTTCTTTAATAACAGTTTCCTCTCAGATCACAGTAAACAAGCTTTGAAACATGTAATTAACCTGTCAGTGTTTGAATACAATCTTGATGTAACCCACACAAAAGCCAGTGACTACAATATTTACAGGCATTCTCTTCCTCAGCCATAACAACGTTATTTCTGTTCTCACACATGGCAGGCACTTGCTTCCTAGTACAAGCATTAGTCCTGGCTTAATGCAATAACTTCAGTCACAGCAGCAGGACTGTGTTTGCTCAGGTGAACACTGAGGTCATGATGGTGTCCAACAAACCTGACTGATAAATGACACGTGGTTACACGTGTGAACACGGCACGGCACAAGCCCAGGCTGAGATTCACGGCACAGCCCAAGCCCAGGGTTTTAAATTCTGGACTGGATTTAAGACATAGTCTCTGGAAGAGATAGTAGAGCATCCAGGAGTTCACTGATTCATGGCAGGTTAACTCAAATCTCTCAGACAAGAACAGTAAAAAGAGATGCATAGAAAAGGTGACAAGACTGTGTCCAGCAACAAGGATACAGCTCTGGCACAGTCTCCTTCTCTGACTGTGGCACATGAACACACCTCTAAAGAGGCAAACAAGACTAAGATCATAACCCACCTTGATAGTGAGCAAAGCCATGAACACCCCATCCAGACATCTCTTAATTGAATCATGTACTGTATTACGGAATAAATTTCAATAGGTTTTTTAAATAAAAAGCTAATTTTAATCTTGTTTTACTAGGAACCAAATGTTTCAGCATTGTTGTAAGGTCCTACCGAAAACCAGACTTTTAACCACTTCTTTGTTTAGGGCACACTAAAAAAAAGCACAGAAGGAGAGTAATATTTGTCTGAGAGCCATCTGTGCTACAGAGGGAAATGGCATACACAGTAGGAAGCTCTCCATATTTAAAATAAGAAAATTAATTTTAAATCACACTGAACATTAAAACCAAAACTACCAGCATCAAATGCTCCAAAAGTTATTCAGATCTGAAGAAGTCAGAAGCCATATGTCATATTAGAAATTATCATGGAAGGATTAATGTCTTATTGTTTGTGAGCTCCAAAGAACCTGTTTTAAGGCTCTGCTTCAAAATTTAGATTTTGTGATTTAGAAACTTATTTGTTTTTAAAAGAAACTTGCCTTTTTTTTTCTAAATTACTCACTCTATCAATTGGGTTAAAAAAAAAAATTCCAAAACTAAAATGGAGACAAAACCAAAAACCAAACTTCCAAGGAATGCTTTTACTTGAACTGAGTTGTCTTACAGCTGGGCTGACGTAAGCCCAAAACTCCAAGCCAGTTCTCTCCATGCCCTCAAAGTCAGCAGAGGCAGAAAGCTCTGCCAAGTAGCAACTGATTTCTAGTGCTTTAGACACCTCTCACTCATGTTGGGATAAGCCACACTCTGGAAGCATCTACCTTCCTCCAGTGAACCAAGATGACAAGTTTAGACCAGATGCTTAGCTGCAGGCAGCCAAACATAACTGAGATAAATCCCATCCTCAAGTGGTTCTAGTTAACTGGGTGAACTGGCAAGATGAGAAAAGTTTTATGGCATTTTTAGGGAAAAAATATTTGTAAAAACAGCCAGGGACTTTATTAGAAAAGGTTAAAATGCTCATCTTACTACATCAGCATGAGCTTTCTATCCCTCACCCCCATTCTGGCATGAGCTATACAGGCAGCTTCTGGTTGTATCTTTGAATTTCCCAGCATTTACTGGTCTGTCACCACTTTAATGTTCCTTAAACATAATTTGTGGCATTTTCCAATACTCATCTTCCCTGGTTCCCAAGAAATGTCTGACCTATTTATGGTCCATTGTTACAGAGAGCTGGGGAGAGTTAGGCAAGTTTCCTGGTTTGTTCTCCACAAACAGTTTGGTTTTCCTTTGTGCTCTGAAGTAAATAAGTTTAACTATGTTTAAAACCACAAATATACAATAATGTCGCCCACACATTCCCAAAGGGTGAACATTATGTCTGAAGTCCTATGGTTTAGGATGCTCAGGATGTATTTTATTCCTCCCTTCTCTAGAACTAAAGCCTGGGAGGTACACACACAGAGGGGAACTGGCCAGCTTGGTTACATACCAGGAGTTCCCTATACTGCTGCCATTTGTCTTTAAGGGACAAACAAGATTCCCTTATGCATGGAAACGTGCCCTGTGGAACCCACCTTCGGTCTCAAACTCTGATCCACAAAGCTGCCAGGATCTGTGCTGTGGACTGGGACCAGCTTTCCAAATTGCCCTGGCCCTGTTCTGCAACCCCTGTGACCGACCCAACTGGTGCTGAACAGCTCTGGGCACTCCAGACCTGCCCATGGCAAAAGCAAATCTGCCCCTGACTTCAATAACTCCAGGATTATGGGATGCTTTCCTGTGTCTACATTGTCAACCTGTGGTCTTACACTGAGAACTCATTCCACCTTTCCCTATTATCCTTTCACACTTCAAGACATAATCTGTGTCATATTTTCATGTAAAGCATCTGGAAGGGGTGAGCTACTACAGTGCAGGGATATTAAAAGTAAAGACACAACTTGTGGAAGCCTCTGAGCCCCAAACAGTTGGTAGAGAGTTTTGGTGAAGCATCATGACATGCTCATCCCATTTTTTTTTACAGACATCTGTTTCCTTGCCCAATGCCAAACACAAGATACTGAGTGAGATGAACCTCCTTGTGTGACCCAGCATGGCCAGTTTTGTGTTCTCACCTCACCTGGGAACTCTTGGTGCATTAACAGACATCAAAACAAGCATAGCAAGACATGCCAAGAACAAAGAATTCCTGAACATTAGTTATGTACATTTATGAATACATTTTTTCAATGTAAATCTCGAGCAAGGTATTAACCTGTGATTTGGACATGAACTCATCGGCCAAAATCCCAGATCCATCTTTCTCCGCCATTCCAGCTTTTAGCAAAGTGAGAAACGGAGCTGGACATAAAGCTACCTGGCAACTGCATTAGATGTTTGGTATAAATTCCTACATGTCATGTGGGACACGCAGTGGGTTGCATTAAAACCTGAGGTGGAGATCTTCAGAATGGTGGGAAGTGCATGTCCTTCAAAATCCAAAACACATTTGGGTTGAGTGTGTACAACAAGCCTCTTTCTGTGGTTTGCTAATATATTCTAGACATTCTTGTGTGATACAGCATCATTTCACACTCTCCAGAGTGCCAGGTTACTTTCTTTTTTTAAAAGTGACATTTTATAAGGAGATGTCATTAATCTGAGTCACTAGTTTATTTTTGCATGCTTGAGCTCTGGTTTGTGGTTAGGGAAATGGTGACAATCAGTCATAAATTTGACTTTGACTCTGTGTGAAGAGGACCATTAGGAGAGGAATGAAGAAAAATCCCACCAACTGAAGGTAATGACAGCTTTCAGTGAGAACAGAACCCTTGAGGTGCCTATATTTTAAAAAACAACCAGTGACTTTGCATGCCTCAGTTCTGGGCATCCAGATGCTGCTTAATAAGCCTTGGTTTGCAAAAAGAGGGTGCCTACTCATTTTTTAAAAATGAGTCAGAGCTCCAAAATAAGCACTCAAAAACAGAGACTTCCAAAATCAATAACAAACATAAAAAGCAAAATAAAAAAACTATGTCACAGAATTTGATTCAGCAGCAGTAAAAAAAACCCAAAAAAACAACAAACCACCAGACCAAAAAATCATCCTCTGTTTTTGTGCTGTACAAAGGTAAAAAAAAAAAAAAGTTCCAGTGCTTCATCTTTTCTTAATATAAAAGAAAAAGAAGTTGTTTCCAGCTGACTCTGTACAGCTGGAGGAATGTTCTTGGCAGGAAAATGTTTGAAGAAATAGTTCATTTTAAGCAAATACTGTGGAATATTTATAAGAAACTAATTTTGTCTTCACAATCGTGTATTTGCCCTGAAACTTGACTCTTGGATTTTCAGCACCCCATAAGAGAGAGAAGCAACAGAGGATTCTTATCAGCAGCTCCTATTTGGAATATTTGCAATAACACACAGACCCAGAACCTGGGTAAAAACCTCCAAATAACAGCTCTGTCTGTCTGTGGACTGGACAAACAGACAGGCAGAGTCTGTCTGGCAAACAGACTGTTTGCAGGGAGTTGTCTGTCCACAGTCAGCATGTGCACACGATATACCAGCACTGTTTGTTTGTCGCTTACAAAAGTCCCTTGGAAAAAAAAGGCATTAGGTGGCTCATTTTGCTGAATTCTAAAAATATCAAGGGCTCTTAAAGTAATTTTCATAAAGTAATATGGGAGGCATGGATTAATTGAACCTACTGGCTTAGGGTATCTGCATTTCTGCACAAAATTAATGTGACAAATTAAGTTTTTATTTAGTTCTCCCTGGTTGAGAAAGGTTGCAATTATGTTAGAGTGTTTACAGCTAAAATATATGTTTAAATAATAAATATGTGTTTCAGAAACCATTTTAAACCTCCTTTTTTTTAACACAGTCAACTCCATTTCAAGCATATAAATATTTCAATTACAAAACTTGAATACATGTAAAATAAATTAAAAATATATTATTTACATTTCAAATTATTTATAACATATGCTGCTTGACAGCAACAAACTCACTCTTAAGATGAACAACTTTTTGCTTTTTTTTTTGCTTTTAACTCTGCCTCTGAACTGTGGTAGGATTTATATTTTAAATATCCATGCAGCTCAGGTATTTACATGGATTTTGCTATAATAAAATCTGAGTAATATAGGACCTTTACGATAATTATCTTCACAGCACCTCTCCAAAGAAGGTGACTAATCTTATTACTGTGTTAGAGAAAGGGAATTGAACTTTAAGCAGATTATGTGATTTGCCCAAGGTCCCATGAAAAGTCTGTAGCAAAATGATGCTTAATTTAAATATAAGACTTCATCCTCCAAACCATCTGCAATTATAACTGGAAGTGAAGCTAGAAAAATCCATGTGAAAATGCTCTGCAAGACGCACTCTTTTTCTTTAGTTTCTGCCTATCTAGTTTTGTTTGGGATTTTCTGCAGCTCTGTTAAAATTATGTTTTCTTTGGATTCATAAAACAACAGGATGAACTTTAAAATTCATCCAGAATTCAATGACAAAATAACCTGGAGAGGTTTGCCCAAAACTGGGCCTGACTGGCAACTCAGGATGAACCTGCTCCAAGTTTAAAATGGACTGAAATTCAGAGGATTGACAGTTCAATTTTATACTCTATTAAAATAAAACAAAAATACTCTTCATGGGTACTGAAAATGCTCTAGACATTTTTAGAAATGGGAAGGCAAATGAAAGAACTTATTTTGTACTTCATAGGTGGCTTGTATGTGTAATTTGAATTATTTATAGATCACTATTATTTAGGGATCACTCAGACAGCTCATGCATTTCTGCACTTGTTTATCATGTTTGTCTGCTTCTTTTAGAAAGAATTTCTTTTCCCCTATAGGATTTTCTACTCCTCCCATAGGTTATGAAACAAGGAACAATTCTGTAAGCGAGAGACAGTGACACATTTTTCACTCAACACCAGCTTGCAGCCCCTTACAGCATTCACAGCCAACAGGCTGGCTTTGGTCTGGACCCCCTCTAGTATTATTCATTTTATGATAAGGCCTTGCAACCATCAGCAACAATGTTTTGACCAGCACTCACTCTCCTGAGATTAGAAATTGCCAATTAATGGCTTTTTCTAATAAATAGAATCAAGATTTATAATGAAAGATCCAACTCTGCAGTACCAAAATCAGAGCACTTTCCTCCCAGCCTCTTCACCTTTCCCTGTTAAACGTCTGTAGACATAATGGCTTCAATACTAACACACAAAATGCTTACACTGGACCCAGGGGGCACTTTCATGATCACATAAGGGCTTCAGAATAGGGCTCATTTACTATATCTCCTTTTCTGGAATGCCCTTTCATCCACACTTGTCCTCAAGTGGAAGGATGAGAGAGGGAGAGAGAACAGTGAAGCCCATGAAGGACATTAGAGAATACTCTTCACGTGGAAAAAACACTGCCATATGTGCGATGGAATCAGTAGGGGGAATGTGCTGGATATGAATTAAGCTATACTGTTGATCTAATAGTTATAGGACAGGAGGTAAATCATCACAAGATCCTCTCGTTACTGGGAAGCATTGTACAGATACTTTAGAGAGGTTGGTTTGTCTGTTAGCATGTTTATTTCAGAATTAAAGTAACGAAAACAACAATTTCTTGTTAAACCTCCCAAATGCTTTTGAAGAGCCACAAATGCAAAATGTAAACCCTTCCTTGGAGCTGCCTCCCTGTGCCAGTGGGGAGCTCTGCCACGGCTTCTATGGCCCTGCACACTGGATGGGGCCATTGGGGTGACGCTGCCTGGGTTTTAACTTTTCACAGGCTTTTGGGGAATATCAGACTCCGTGATTAATTATGTGCAGGGAGAAGAGAGGATTTAAGGAACTGGGAGAAACAGTAATAGCAAAAAGTAGGTAAGAAGCAAAAAAAAGGTTACTATGAAACTACAGGGGCCTCTGGTAGGTATGATGAGTCCACTGTGGATACAGTACAGTGTATTTGGTTGCAAATATGATCAAGAATCCACATTTTAAGGATAGGCTATTCAGAGGCTTTATTTCTGCAGTCTCCACCTCACTGAGCTGTAGCTGCAAGCAGCCAATTTCCCTGGAACGCAGGATCACCTAAATGTTTGTTTCCTGTGGGCCCTTAGCTATTGTAGTGCTAAATGCAGAATTATTCACACAGGCATTTATCCTTCCCTTTTCTTGTAATAAAATCCACTGAGCTAAATTCTGGGCCAGCGAGAGGAGATGCAAATCCCCTGGCTATAAGGGATTTCTGCCACAGGTAAATTTGACTAATTATTTTCATAAACCTGAATGAGGAAAGGATTCATGTCTCAACATTTGTTGCTGATTTAGCATGTGGCATAGAGAAAGGACAGGCTGGCTGTAAGCGAGACAAAGCTATTAGACATTACCGTTCAGACAACACCTACCTCACTCCAAACCAGCATGGTGCCGAATATGACCTGTAACCCATCAAAGAAATTGTCTCCTATGATGATGACAGTGGCACCTCCTGTAGTCCATCCTTCACTTGGACTGATGGCTTTGATACATGGTGTAGCTGCTTTTCAACACACATGAAAAAGAGAAGTATTCTGCTGTTAGAACCGGATTTTAATGATAGAAGACGTGAGAAAAATAAAATAAAAGGAGCTTTCATTTCCCCCCTTCCTAAGAAAAAGATTTCAGCAATCACGTTCTTTCTAGTACATGTGCATGACCTCAAACTATATCTTTGGAAGCATTTTTTTTCTCAATTAATTTCTGTTTGGTTTTATTATCTGCATCGAAAAAAAAATTTTAATCCTACATTAACAAAAAAATCACAGCATGATGGGCAGAGACCACTTGGAAATCAGGACAAATCCCTTTTTTTATTCTATATGAAATGTGCATGACCTGAGTTCATAAAACAATCACTGGTAAGTCTGCTTTGTTATCCATCAGAACTCAAATTCATCAAGGAAACTCCCATAAATATGATGGGAAAATAATTGGCTAAATAATAAAGGGTGTAACCCTCAGCATTTCTTCAACTATTCTGCAATCAGATCCATGTTGTTTGAGTATTAAAGCATTCTGCCATGATTAATGCTTTGGCTATTACAAAAAAACCCAAACCAAACCCCACAGCCCTGCCATACAGTCATTCCAGTTGTGTTGCATCTATGGGATAAATGAGAGGCACTGCTCAAAGCAGTCACCTTACATCTTGCAGTAAAAGCTTCTGGTTTAAGATGATGTCAGCAGAAGCAGGCTCAGCTCAAATATTGGTGGGCTAGGGCAATACAAACACTCACATACTGATTCACCTTCTCTGCAGTAATGGGGTAACTCAGAATTTAACTGTCCCTAAGCAACAGGAATAACATAACTTGAGTTAGGCAAAAGCCCTGGGTAACTTTTTGCTGTGGAGTTTCAGGGTGGTCACAGAGGTTGATGAAAAGAAGCCACTCCACCCCAAATGCCACCAACTTCTCCTTGCCCATATAGCACGAGATGAGAATACCACACCATACCATGAGGTAACATTTAAGTAAAGTAGACACTGCAGCAATTTTATTAGTCATGAAAAACAGATTCAAGGAGCAGCCTAACATCACCAGTCAACATCAGCACTGGAAAGAAAGATTCTTTCCTTTAGAAAAGAACCCAGGCCTCAGCAGAGGGAAGAGGCTGGCTGCACTGTGAACTCATGAAGGGCTGCCATTGCCTATTCTGATTCTGCAGTGTCAACCAGCAGAACTTCATTAGCTGAAAATATATATGTGTGTGTATATATATATATATGCATATATACCTCTCATTTTAGGGTTGCTGGCATTTGGCTGTGAATTGCTGCTTGGTGGGAAGGCTGGCTGAGCTGCTAATTTGGTTTGTGACTTGGAGTATTAGATGACGTTCTCAAGGAAGAGCACCCAGGCACTTCATCCTAGTAAGGATTTACTAGGAAGATAGGAGTGTGAAAGCCACCCACATGTTAGCACCATGCAGGATAACACCCTTGCACCCATGAGTTACTTAATGTGGCTGTGTGGTGAATTACTTAATGAGGCACAGCCCCTGTCCTAAATTCTTCTAATTGTAAAGACAGAAAATTGACTTATTCACAGAAGCCTAATTTAAAATGCTCCAGACATAAAGTGCTAAAGAGACCCTGAGCATCTTTATGATTATTTAGTGAAGTTCTGGTTGGTTGGAGCTAATTGCAAGAGTCAGTGTGGCTGCTGAGAAGCTCCTTCCTCCCAGCCTCCGGGCAGGGCGGGCAGGCACGGAGCTGAGAAGCAGGAGGGAGCTGGAAAGGGAGCTGTTGAGTCACCCTTAGCAGTGGGTGTTTCTGTGGACACTGCTGCACTCATAGCACAGGGGATGGCAGGCATGTATGGGGAGCAAACAGACCCTGTCCCTACCTACGAGAGGTTGTAAGTGTCAGGCACAAACTTTTCCACTACTTAAGCTGTTGGGGATGCCAGCTCCAGTGAAAAACACAAACAGGCAGAAAAAAATCATTACCCTACCCTGATCTTGGCAGAACACAGCCATTAACTTTTACATGAGCTAACAAAAGAAACATCCCAACATTACCGTCATGAAAATGTAGCGCGCACACAGAAGTAACTTCAATATGTTTAATTTGGATTCAAGATACTTGCATAAAACTGTGCATAAAAACCATTGCAATGTCCAAAAGCAAATGCTTTCCCTTCAGCCAAGCTCACAGCAGCGGATTTACAGTGAAAGCAGCTTTTCAAAATGCCATCTAGCCCTTTCACAGGATCAAACTTTTTCTTAAATAAAAATTAAAAGCACTTCCAAATTACACCCTTTTCAGTATTCCAAGTTGATTGTGGACACAAACCCCCCACAATAAAACCCAAAGATAATCAGTTTCCCATGTGTCAGAGAACGAGCTACTTTTCTTAGAGACTACAAGCAACATTTTTTTCCTAAATACCAGTGAATAAAAACTATTTGAGACCATAAGCCATTAACAGAAAACATATGCAGGCTTTGCTGAAAGGGTTGTCAAGCACTGGAAGAGGCTGCCCAGGGAAGTGGCTGAATCACCATCCCTGGGGGTATTTAAAAGCAGTGTAGATGTGGCACTTGGGGACATGGTTTAGTGATAGGCTTGGCAGTGCTGGGTTTACAGTTGGACTCATTGATCTTAGAGGTCTTTTCCAAAGTAAATGATTCTACAACTCAAAATTATAATTCAATTCATCTTTAAAATAAATGCAAGATACTGCTGTGCAGTTATAAGTCCCCACTGAAGTTCTTGCTGTTTACCTTGTGATGTTCTTTGCAGTACCTGCATTGCACTCAGGGGTACAAGGTGCTGCACTGTCTGTTCTCACATGTGTTTGATTCTGATACGTTATACATGTATTTGCTTCCTATCAAATACATGCTGAGTCTCATCCATGGCAGCTGGGGGGACTTGGGCAGACACTCAGGTCCCTGAGCTGAACTGGTTCTGCGAGCTATTCGCTGGGACACTCTCGCCCTCAAAGTCAATGTGACCAACCACACGTGTAATCTCATTTAAATATGTAGAAATTGTGCTGAATCAGTGCCTCATCAACACTGCTGGCAATAGCCCAGGATATCTCCTCTGAGGATGGAAAGGCAGGACTTGGTGGTTTAATAAGCAGGACAGGATGGTGCCCTTTGCAGGCACAGAATGAGACAGAGCGAGGGCACTGTGCATTCCCAAAAGATTTCAGGGCATTATTTTCCTATATCACAAAAACCAGTGGGACCTCCCAACTTTCCCCACACGGCTTCTCTTATTTACAATGCAAGTGTCTGTACAGATTGGAAGGGCTGCAGGAAGGTGCTGCCCTGCCAGGGATGCTGCACTCCAGGGCTGCATCCCAAGGAAGCCTGAGGAGACGTGCTGAGGGAGGCATCCAGACTGCTACCTGTTTTTGAAGGCACAAAATATGTTTATACAATGACATATTTGCAACAGCCAGTGTCATTCAGGACATTGGTCTTACTAAAACTTTGCCTTCCCAGGCCCTTTGCTTGGAGCTACCAAGGAGGATGGAAGAATTGGGTCCCATTTACCCATCACCACAGGTAATGCTGGGAGGGGGGCAAGGCAATGACCTCAGCTCTATTTATGCCCCTGGTACAAATGTCTGGCCAGTTCAGCCCCTCAGCTCCTCATACTTCTTCTGTTAATCATTTGGCAACTTCCAAAGTGCTGTCTGGAAGGTGTTTACTTCTGTGCAACCCTAGAAAAACAGAGCTAGGCAGAATAATCTTTTCACTTGGAGACCTTTTTCTACATTTTGTTTTGGTCAGAAGAGAAACCAAAATACAGAACATTTTTTTTTTTCCAGAATGCAAAGTTCCAGAATCTCTATCTGGAATTAACTAAAACAATCTTCAATATTTCCAAGAAAAACAAAATGTTTTGTTTCAAAATATTATCACTTCTCATGCCCTTCTGTAACACTAAAGCATCATTTCTAAAATGGTGTTTTTAAAACAAATAGAAATAAGTTACATAAAATTTAGTTTTTTCTGTAGAAAATGAGATTTTAGTCAAAGTCTGAAGCTTCACTGATGGAAAAAATGCAGTGAAGCATCTTAGACCAGTTCTAATAAAGGCAGTGAAGTGTACAGGATTGATAACATGAACAGACTTTAAGCCCAGAGAACAATTATAACCAAAAAAAAGGAATAGTTACACATTCCTACATATATAAACTTTTTTTGTTTTTAAATGAACAACTGGAAGCCCACTGCAATCAGAACCAATAGAGTTTGGTAGCCCAGCTCTCAGACAAGATTTTCAAACTTTCTAGTGTGAGAGCATTACATTCACTGCATCTTTTCAGAACAGCTGTGGGGCTGAGGGAAAACTAAATATCACCCTCCAACTGCAGGCACAGACCTTGCAGCTCCTTGCTGAAGGTGACGTGGCCACATCCTCCACCTGCTGAAACGGCCCAGCGGTTGAGTTTTAATGAGCTGCTCTCCTTCTCTGCATAATATCAAGGCAAATCAGTGCTCACCTCTCACATGTTTCACTGTGCTGCTCCTGCAGGTCGAGCTCACAGATAGAGATGTCAGAGGGAGGCACTGCAATCCCAAACTTATTGAAGCCAACGGGAATTTTGCCACTGACTTCAAAGCTAAGGTCTCTATCGATAAATGTTAAGGATTTATGAGCAAAGTCCTTAATGACTTCAAGGGAAACAAGGTTCTTATGAAATCTTCATCTTTTCTCAGAATACACATTGTTAAAATCTTGTCAGCTCCCGTACAAAGGATGGCAGGTACCAACTGCAGCACGTGGGGAGCAAAACTGAAAGTTTTCTGTTGTGTGCTCTGTGTGTCAGTGTGTTCCTGTGTTCCTGCACCTCCCAGCTACTGATATACAGAGGATTTTTCTTCCTTCAAACTGTGACAATAAAATGATTACCCCACCACAGTTTAGCATAATGGTTCAGAAATGCTCATGGCATATTGCAGAGTTAAAGTGGAAATTATTAGGTAGCTCTTCTTTGTTATAATAATGATCACTCCACAAATAAAAGCTCTTCTCCCAAAGGTACTGCAAGGCACAAAATGCTAATTCTGAAGATTATGTGTGCGCTTTTATTAAATATTACTATGCCCTGTCTGTTTGAGGGCTTCACTGCTCTGATTGTTTTATGAGTGCCATGTTAATGTCAGCCCCATCTTGCTAGCAGCAGGCACACATTTTAGCTTTTGTATGAGAGTTGATCAAAGGCCACGTGCTGAGGGAATTGCTGAGAAAACACGGACAAGCGATAAAAATCTAACAGATTAATTGGTTTAAATTTCATTTCAGGGCGTTGAACTTTGGCTCAGGACACGAGTACTACACTACCAGTCAGGGCCTAATTACCACATTTCCAATTTGCCTCTGAACAATGCTTGGCAGGGAGAATAATAACAGTACTAATAATACTAATAACAATAATAATAATAATAGTAACTAAACAACAGCAGTGATGTCTCCTCTTAGCTTCTTGCACACGTTTAACAACCAACTTTGTGTGCAGGCAATTGCACTAGGAAATTGCTCTCCCCTACACCCCCACCCACCTGCCTCCTGAGCATTTCTTCCTGCCTCAAATAACACCTGATGACAGAAGAAATAGCAGACACCCTCAGGAGCATCTGAATTTACAGAATCAATAATCTACCAATTCCAGCCCCTCACAAACACACAGTGGACATTTCATACTCTTAATTAGGGACCTGCATTTCTAAACAGAGATAGTTTCTTATCCTCCAACAGAAATGATCTGTTCCACTGATAGAAAACAGAGGCCGGAGGGAAAAAAAGCATATTTACCACAAAGTTTATGGGTGGCCTTGGAATAAGGGTTAATTGAGCTTAGAGGTAAATGTTCACTGAGGTGAATTAGTGGGATGCACAGCTATCAGCAGGGCTCTGGGACTGCTCTTATTTAGCTTCTGAAATGTATTTGTTCTATGATTAATATCCAGTTTGTGCTGGTGACTGTAAGAATGACCTCGCCTGCAGTTTTTATCATGAAGTGTGGTTTCATCCTCTATTATTCCATAGATGAGGCTCTGACAACAGTTGCTGCATCACAACAGGAGTTTAAATGATGGGGCACATGCTTTTATTTTTCTTCTCTTTAAGAGTATTGTGACACGCAAGGAGAGTTGCATAAAGGCAGTTAAAACTGGAAATTAAGAGGAACAGGGAATTTATGTCTCATCTTAGAGGAAGTACTGAAAATATCTGGAGTTTAATTTAATTTTTCTTTTTTTTTTTCCTTGGGTAAAACCTAATTCCCAGCTAAATAAATAAATGAGCCACAGATTAACCCACAGTTTATGGGTCTGATCCTGCAACCTGTTAAATGCTTTCACCAAACTACTGCTTTTCAGAATATCAACACAAATCAGTTGTAAGCACTCAAAACCATCACTTACTGACTTTGTGATTCAACAAACCACTCAAGTAAGTGCTTAAAAACCCAGCTGAAGACGTTGCAGAGTAAGGAACTCAATTTTTTAAGATCGTTGGGTAATGCCCTATGCAAAGCTGCCAAGGGCTGTGCAGTGTATACGGAGCTGGGGCTTCCCATTTCCAAACACAGCGAGGTTACACGTGGACCATCCTGTGCAGTGCAGGGCTCACACAAGACACATCTTCCCTCAGGTACCTCACAGCTATTGAAAACATGTAGGGTTTGTCACTCTGAGCAAGGCAGTGCCCAGGAATGGTCTGAGCCTAAATTCTTTCCCCACAGCACTCTGGAGATAAAGGTGTGCAGCACTTGTTGGAATCCTCAAGGCCTCTTTTGATCGGCAATTTCAGTTTGGCAAGGTATGTTTCTCCTTAGAAGGGAAAAACCCATTATTTCTTCCCTTTTTGAATTATAAATTTACATAGGTGTTACACAGGAGAGAAGGGTCATTCCATTCAGCAATGGTCTTGTGGATTTCCCACATTAAGCACTTTAATAGATCAATTTTAACGTGGGAAAAACGTGGGGGTTTTTTCAGAACTGAAAATTATCATTTTTCAAAAATTTGCTAGTTTGAGAGAATGAACCAAATATTTCAGGGAGGCGTTGAGCTGGTCTGTTTTGTTGAGGGGAAGGATTGTTTGGGGTTTGTGTGGTTTTATTTTCTTTTTCCCCAAAATAATGTTCTCATCCCTGAGAAGCAGAGTTGCCACAGTCTGCTCACCTACTCTGAGCATGCTGAAAGGCTGAACCCTAAAAAGCTTGGTGCCCAGGCAAAGGTGCCACTCCAGCCTGGTATGTGGAGGCATTCTTGGAGCTGTATCCAGCACAAGCAGAAAAGCAACTAAAGTTTGTGAAACCAGTCTGCACAGGCAAAGGCTGCAGGACCAGCCCAAAGGGTTAGTCATGGACACTGCAGGGAAAGGGAATGGGTAGAGATTTTACACATTGTACCAGAGCATTAAATCTCCACTCCTCAGCTAAACAATGTGTTTGCTGTTTATCTTACTAAAGTGATGATCTTCCTGCCTTCCTCTCGCATATCGCAGCCGGCTCTCTCTCCCATTCTCTCCTGACAATGAGCAGCTGCTGCTCAGGAAACCGGGTAACAGAGGTTTCCCCCTCGAGCAGATAACTCAGCAGCTTTATGCGACACAGGCACGAGGATGTGATGCCCTGCTGCCCCTTCCCAGCTCCCTCCTTTATGGCACCTTGATATTCGGGACTTAGCATGTGCAGGCTTTAAAGATTACAACACCCTGCCAAAAATGGCAACCTCCTCCTGGTTCTTCATGACATCTGCACTGGGTGAAATCACTGAACCAAAAATACACGCGCCGTGCGATCCCTCCAGGTTGGGGGAAGGGAGGGAAGGTTGCCTTTGTCTCTGTTTTCCTATAGTGAAATTAAAGTGAATTTCTGTTTTCCAATAGTGAAATTAAAGGTCTTGGCTGTGAATTTTCTGCCTAACATTTTGGATGCTCAGTTCCCATTAATGGGAATTGAAAATGTAAATGACCTGGGATAACATTCCACCTACAATCAAGACTTAAGCCAGTGTTTCTCTTTTACCCTTGCTGATGCCTCAGCCAGCAAAGTTACATTTTATGGAGTTCCCTGTGTTCCTCTTTCCTTAATGATTTCCAAAGCTCTCAGTTGTTGATCAGCGCCTAAAAATATGACTGCATGGAAAAAGGAGGCAATCCAGAATAATGAGAGACCTGTTACAAAAATCCTCTGCTGTGTATTTTACTTAAAATATTTCCATAAAATAATAATTTAGTTATCTCAATATGACTGCAAGAAATGCATTATCATTCGTTCTCTTAAACCTTTTCACATCACAGAGGAAGTGCTGGGAGCTTTCTTGCCTATTTGGTTCTTTTTTGTTTTGTTTTACTTTTAGAGCTACCTCCTGCTTTCCAAAAATTAATAAAACAGCCAGAGTCCTTAATATCTTCCTGCAAGTCAGTAAAACTTGACCTTCAAAGAGAGGTCTGTCATGTTTGTTTGGCAAATAATAAATTCCCCAAGAAAAATGAAATGTTGCAAAAACACTTGAAATTATGTTAAATTAAATATAGAGGCTCAGCCAAAACATTAATATATAAAAACAACACACGTATTATTATTCTTGAAAAAATATATATGCACTCTCTCTCTAAATATATATATATTTTTCAAGAAGTGTAACAATTTAATTGTGATTTTTTTTTTGACACACTGCTCTGATTTTTTATGTTCCCAGGAAATTTTGTGCAGGTTTTGAGCTATGAGTTTTTGCATTCATTATTTTTGCCCCAGAATTGGAGGACTTCCATTTTGAGTTAGCCACGAAGAAACTGTGGTGGGTGGCCTTGGCCAAACATTGCTCCCTGCCTAAACCAGGGCAGCCTCTCGGCTCCAGCACTGCCACAGTCTCTGTTCTCTTGAGCAGCTCAGGTTCACAGGGATATGGGATTAAAAACCAGCACATCCAAGAATATTGCATAGGGCCTAATAAATGCTGGCAGTGCTTCCAGCTCCACAACTGGGGCCACATTTGCCGAGACCCCAACACCAAACCAGCGACTGCTCTCTCCTCCCTCAGGGATGCACAGGCTTGTTTTGACCCTAAGCAAGATAAATGCTTTCCTGTGAGCCCCCAAATCATTGCACTTCTATTTCTTCACTCCTTCCTCCACCCCATGGTTTTATTTGCAAAGGCACAGGAATGAACTGGCAAAGCCAAAGGCAATACCATGTAGGGGGCGAAGGTGTGATACATGCATGGAACTTCACCTTTGTATCTGAATATAGACTTTAAAAGTTTTGTTAGTAAAAGAGTAGAAAAAAACCCTTATGCCTTCCCCATTTCGATTTCAATGGCTTCCCACTGATTTAACTTCCGCTGATGAAGTTACAGAGCCCAGCTAAGCAAATATGACTATTCTAAAAACAATAGGCATGTCCAGAAAGGAGACTGCATCTGGTTAAGTGCACTAAAGTTTAAAAATAGTTGCACTGATGCAATTTCTGGGTGAGGATAAAGGCGACCTTGCGAATGGAAGCCCAAAATGTGCAATATAAATCAACCCTAAAAGTTTGTCAAAACAAACATCTCTGCATAGCTTGCATACTCCAAATAATACTTAATTTTACTGACTGGTCCTTCAGGATCCAAGAAAGCATTTTATAGGATGGAACCAGCCATTTGTTGACTGTTAACCCTGTGTTTTACTGTTTTGCTGAATCCCAACCTAACAGAAGGGCAGGTGGGTGCAATTTCTGAATTCCATGTTTGTTTTACCATCACTCTGGTCTTTTTTTCTCTCTTTTATTTTCCATCAGTATCTTAACAAAACAATAAATCTCTCACAGCAAATCTCTCTAGAGTTAGAACATGGGACTAGATAAAAGCACCCTGGCCACAGCATTTTTTCTCTGTAAGGTGTACAAAGCTCAGCATCCAGAGTACACCAGGGGAGAGCCCTGATGCTCCAACCTACACTGGTATGTTATGGCCACATTGGCAAGGTTTAGTTGATGATATACAGGAACTATTTTAGATGAAACATAGACTTAAATCAAAATCTAAATTCTCACTGTCAAATTAAATATTAGTATAAATTAAAATTTAATGGAATCTTTCGCTATCACAAAATAAACCCCAAAACTCTGCTCCCCCAAATTAGTTAAAACTCATGCTACGTCATACGGCACAACAATCAGAAATTCACCTGAGATGAATTCTAGAGCAAACAAAAAATTTATTTTCCTGATAAAAACAAGATCCAACTAAAATTAATTTTTAGCTGAAGTCTCTTTGTTCAGCAGAATTGAGAAAGTCTGCCCACAACAGAGAGCTCACAGTAATCGTCTTTCAGAAACAGAACAACCCGCACAGAAACACAAAGCAGTCCTGCCAGGGACAGGGAGTGCCTGTAATCCACTTTCTTCAAGGGAAATTCAAGTACCCTAAGAGTTCTTATTCCTCATCTGATTTCTCTCACAAATCACAGGCTCTCTAATGTAATTTTCTGGAGTCTGAGAATCATAAAGTCAAATATGAACAAGTCTAGTGGAAAATCTGTGACGCTAATCTTGGCCTACGTTGTACTTTTAACAGGCACTGAATTTGTGCACCGGATTATCCAGATGGCCATACAGGAATCATCCTGATAGGATTAAACCTTTGTGCTGAACTCTGCTCCATCTGTTCTCGGAGGTTTGCCTACCGCTATCAGAATACGAATGTTCAGCCTATGTCTAACAGTCCCTATTTACCACACACACACACACACATATGTATATGTGCACACACATATCCCTGAGTACTTGATTAGTAATGTGAGATGAAGTTACCCTGAAGTTTACCACTAAAGAAACATATTGTTTTTATTATTCTTTTGAAGAACAAAGTATGCTATATCTAAATTCAAACAAAAGAGCATTTTTGTTGTTGTTCTGGGACTTGTTCAATTCATTAAACCATAATACTCCCATAAATTTATAGATGAAGGCATGACTAAACATAAAGCAGCAAGGCTCTTCATCTTTGAAATCTATCAGTGTATGAGGATGTATGACACAATTGCACTTTGAAGATGCCATGGTTAAATATTTGAGATTAAAAACCAGCCAACAACAAAACACATTGTGCACACAGCACTGGTAGCTGTTATTTGCAGCTCGATCTAGTCACAGCCCGAGAACAAAAAAGTAATAATCAGTCCCAGTAAAAGAAAAGCTTATTCCCATTAATGTTGCTTTCTGCTTTTATTATCTATTAATGACACTCTTCTGCATTCATTGTTGCAGCCTGCCAGATGCAGCAAAGATCCATATTCATCATGTGCAAAAACTGTGCTTAGGCTGTCTCTGTGACAGGTTACGCAGAGCTGCCAACAGAGAGACCAAGGTCCGATGCACGGCCTCGGGTTTCCAGGCCCTGGGCCAAGGGAAAAGGTAGAAAATCTGGCTCTTCTGTAGGAAAAGCATCCTAGTGATCAGAAGGTTTAACTAAATTTCTGTCCTGCCCAGAAATACACTGCAAACTAATGACTACCTGGGATGGAAAAGGTGGATAAGAAAAAAAAATTAATTATCTTAATAATAATAATAATAGATTCAGCAATGCAATATAACATTCAGCCCATGTTTATGATGGCAATAGTACAGCAATGGAGGCAACATAACCTGAATTGCATTTCAGGCAGCAACCCTGATTGCATGGCAGAGACTGAGACCCCCTTGTCTCTACTGTGCAGGGTCTTTCAGACTGTTTCTTCCTCTTTTTTTGTGCTGCTCTGAGTGCAAGCTCAGGCACCCCCTCCCAGTCATTTAGGCTTTACTTGCACAAACATAAGCATAAAATTATATTTATAGTTCATAGTATCTGTCCAGCAACGACACCACATAAAACCAGCATGCTGAAAATGCGAGTGAATACTTTGGACTCGAGCCTACAAACGCTTAGAGAAGTTATTCTTTCAACGTGTCTGATAAAGTCATGCAAGGTTTTTATTTATTTATTTAGGGCCGTATTCAGACCACCTACCTAAGGCATTGCAGCATGTCAAACTTCAGACTCCGGCTCTGGCTGGGTGAGTCAGTCTGTCTAAATTAGGATCCTCTTTCTGCTATACAATGAGCAGAAATGGGAAGACACCTCTGGAAGCCTGGAGACCCAGGGAGTTCCGTGCTGGCTCATGGAAGTACCAAGGGACCTCGGCAAGACGGTATCATAGGGAGGAAGCAGCCAGAAGCAACCTCATAAAAAATATTTGGCAGCTGATACAGAGCAGACACCTGACTCTGGGCTTTCCAGCAGGCACCTCTGCTCAAGCTCAGGGCTGAAGGAGGAGGCAGCGCTCAGCATCGCCTTCAAGGTCGCAATCCCAGGAAAAGAATAATTTTCCCCAAAGGGCCCCTAATCAGAGTAGCTCTACCTTCCAGTGCCTCAGGAGCCAAAACTGGCCAGAAATATTTCTTTCCCCTCCCTTCATCTCCTCAAAGAGCCCATGAAGTTGAGTGATGCTCTCACCTGCAGGAAAGTGCTGTGACCTCAAACCAAACCCACAAACTAATGCTGCAGCTGGAAAGATGAGCAGCACTGCGGTCAGGCCTGCAATTTGCCTCCAAGTGCTGGCCTTCCCTCTCGGCATGGATCAAGTAACACCAAACCTATGGATTCCATATGCAAGCCCAGGTTTTCAGGGAACAGCAACACGAGCTGTCTGTTCAGTCTCCAGCAGCGGGGAGAGATCCAGCACGTCTGCTGCCATTTCACAGCCCAAAAGGGACCTCTGTGGGAAACGCTCTTTGCTTTTTCACGGGATAGATACAGAACCTCTGAGAAAGCTGCTACAAAACCATAATGATATGGTATTAACCAAACATAATTAATTTGGATCTTTATACTCCTGTTTCTAACAGGCACTTCAGTGGAAGTACAGCAAACAGCGCACAGGTTCCTGCAGCACTTGGGACTAGGATTTTGGAAGTATCCACCTATCCAGTAAGCAACTAGTGGAATTTTCAAAGTATGGGGCAGACAGGCATAGAAAGTCTGTAGCCAGACTTCTAAAAATCCCACTAAACACCTACCTACAGCTTTAGGCACCTTGGTGCTTTGAGAGTTTGGCTTTAGGTCCAAGAATTTCCAAAAAAGTTGCTTTGACATACCTACACAATAGTGACCACTTGCTTCACAGAAATGGATCAGAAGTTCAAAAAGTCCTAAACATCCACTTCATGAAGGGCAGTATCTTGTTGACCATTTGACTGTGGCCATTGTACCTTAACTTACAGATCTAAATATTTGAATTACTTTTGAGAAATAAATTTAAACTGCTAAAATTTAGGCAAGTTTTTCACAAAACTTTATTCTTGATCTTTTTAATAAACTTCCTAAGCCTATTCACTTTGCTCAATGAGGTCATAAACCAGCACTGCTTATATTACAGTCACTTTCACGCTCAAGATTTTTTTTGTCACAAAGAGAACTATAAATTCATGGTATGAAGGTGGCAAGTAGAAAGGACTAATTGTGACAAAGCTTTCTGGTTATGCTCAGCAAACAGTTTGAGCTAAGATTTTAAAAAACACTTTATGAAGCTGTACTACTGCCTTTAATGAAAGCACACGTTCTGCAGTGCCATGCACTCCTGAAAATCTTGTATTCTGGATTTGGGCCAAACACAAAGCCTGTCTCCATTCCAATATTAATTATTAGTAGCTTATTTTTATTCTTTACTACCAAACGTTAATAATTTTCAGATGGCAAATCAGATTAGAATAACCACTCCACACATACCACCCTGGTGGGTTCCATTTTCTGCATCACTGTCCTGACTTATGCTATTAACTAATTTCCTTGCATAAGGAGGAGCTTTGTCAAATACTCATTTTGCTGGGGAAACACTTGGCAGGCCCCCTGCAATGGACAGTCAGAGGGATACTTGAATGCACACACCAATCTTCTCTCAGCTCAGTGAGAGGATGTACAGCCTGCGATGCAAAAAATACTGAGTTCAATGCTTTCAAAGTTTTCTAAACAGAATATTCTAAATGAGAATTTGGTGGAAAGTTTTCATCTGAACAGAACTTTAATCTTGAGATTGTTATGACTCAGTTGATTCACAGATTTGGACCTAATTTTCATGGGAGCGAAGTCCTTTCATAACCACTGATTGCTTAGGGGTGTTTAAATACTGGGGTGCTCAACATGACACATTTGGAAGTGTCCAGATACCTGCAAACGGCTGTGAACACCATTCTTTGGTATTCACGACATTTTACAACATCCAGATGAGTTCTCAGAAAATAACTAGTTCTTGGCCTTCACTTCCAAACCACAATTCACAAAATTCTTTTCCTTCGCACTCTGCCCAAATCAGCAGGGGAATGGAGTGAGAAAACCCCCTATTTTCCCAACATAACACCAATAACGATATCTTATAATGAAAAAGCTAAATTAGTGGAATTTGTTCAGAAATAATATTAATCATACCACAATAACAGAATGTTTTGTCATTTCCTGGTGTGCCCATTTTGGAAGGTTGAAAAAACAACATCTGGCAAAACTTCACTGCCATACGGTGCAATACCTCTCAAGCATTTCTCTAATCCTAATGTCATTCTTCTCCCCTATGATGCCATTGTATTAATGACATAGTGGCCAGAAAAGCAAATTGAAATGTAATGAATGCTCATTAACTATGAATATTCATGGACTATTTGAATGCTACTGAATGTTCTCCTGTACTGGCACCTGTGAGGTTTCTGCCAAACAGAGTAGTTAAGGTTTTTCTGCTTGCATAACTGCATTTCAAATCCTCTGAAATCTGGAGAGAAACCTCAAACCTCCAGCAAGTGGTTGCAGAACTTCGATCTGAACAGGGGTTTTTTTCTATACAAATCTGTATCAAAACTTAATGGCAGTTTCCCCCATATTTTCTTCTTTTTGCAATTTTGGGAGTGGAGTTCTGAAAGCTCCTGTGGGAAATTCACAAAATGCTCTCTGTCTTCATCCAGGTACTATTTTTCCATGAATTCATGACACCCTCGTAACAATAGAAGGTAACAACATATCACAGCTTGACATCATTTAGATTTTCGGGGGGAAGGGATGGGGTTTTTGTGGGGGTTTTTTTGTTGTTCCTTTGTTTGTTTTTCTTTTGTTTTTGATTTGGTTTTTTGTTGTTTTTTTAATTTGTTTGGAAACCAAAAAGGACAGCTGCTCAGGGGTAGAAACTGCCACACCCTGTTTTTTAAAAATAACGGTGTCTCCCAATTCCATTTTAGCATTTTTTCCTTTCTCAGTTAAATATGACACTAGAGCCCTGATAAGTGACTGTCAAGCAGAAATCCTTTCTAACTCTGGTAACTGGAGTAGCCAAATTTGACTTTTTCAAGAGGTATTTCCATGGACATTATGTAAAAACAATCCTTTTATTAATAACTAGAATACTTCAAATAGTATCTCCCTAAGTTTTCTGCAACATGGCCCCAGCACTGTTAGTGCATATATGTAATGCAATAATCTTTAAATAATGAAAAAAATCACAAACTCAAACCACCAACTTCAAACATAGCAGAACTAATGGCAGAACTGAAATTCTGGTACCTTCTCGCCTGAATCAGCCATTTAAAATCCACCTTCATTGTTTAAATCTTGTTTTCACTTAGCCTCAGACTAAAAATAAATTTTGAAAGATCAGAACTGCTGCAGCCAGATATTCTAAGCTTTTGAGTACCTCTCCTTAATGGATGATTTATGACCCAGACAAATAGAAACAGAAGATTTTCTGCTTTTTGTTCAATGTGACTGGCTATGAGAAGGGCGGCTCCACCTACCCACCCACCCAGTTCTTATGCAATTCTTAGTAATATCCAAAAAGGAAGCTGGATCTGGGCCTGCAGACAGAGACTCTGCTCTGGTGAAGATTAAGAAAGACATAAGTATAATTCAGTGGGGTTCAATTTAATTAACTCAGCTTTGGTTCCCTACATTGGAGCTGTACAAATCTT
The DNA here is from genome assembly GCF_022539395.1 of Myiozetetes cayanensis. NCBI lineage: Eukaryota > Metazoa > Chordata > Aves > Passeriformes > Tyrannidae > Myiozetetes > Myiozetetes cayanensis. Next base: position 8,335,734 of record NW_026087378.1, on the reverse strand, counting down.
GGCTCTGCCATGTTTTGCTGACCTGATGAATCCTAAGATTTTATTCCTGAAGAGATCATTTTGATTACACAGCCTGACATCCCGCACAGCACCCATCAGAGAACTCAGCAATTCCCAGGTGAGGAATTGCTCAAACCCTTAATTTCTCCCTGACCTGCCATATACTTTTTAGGAAAATACCACGCCCCGACTAAATTTTGCAACCCGTGGATAACCTAACAGAGTTTTCACAACTTACTTCAAATGGTCCCCAGAGTTAAAATTTTGATGAGATCATACTGGAGTCTTTATCTACGAATTTTCTCAGGTAAAGCACCTTTACTTTCTGGCCATGTATTGTCACTTCAGAGAGCCAAATTCTCTAACTCCATCCGAGAAAACACACTGAACTAATCCAGTCCTAGCATGCTCATTTCTATCAGACGTTCCATCTGAATATGAGAAAAAACTTCTCTTTGAGTGAGACAGAGCACAGGATCAGGCTGCCCAGAGAGGTTGTGGAGTCTCCTTCTTGGGAGATATTCAAAACCTGCCTGGATGTGGTCCTGTGCAATCCACTCCAGGTGAACATGCTTTAGCAGGGGGTTGGACTGGATGATCTCCAGAGGTCCCTTCCAACCCCAGCTATTCTGTGATTCTGTGAAATGTGCAGTAAGTCCACAGGGTAGCGAAGAGGTTAATATTATACACTCGGTGAGGTCAAGCTCCAAGAACACATAACAAGCCATTATGTAAAAAATTGCCTGAATTTATGAGTCACTGCATTTATGAAGGAACCGATATGAAAAAGACAACTTGGCAAAAATAAAGAAAATTATTTCCAGCTTGAAGTTTTGCAATCTTTCAGTATATCAAGGCTCACTTACTGTTATTACTATCCATGTTGTGCAATGTTCTAAAAGTCACATTTTTTCCCTTGTGTATGCATAGAGATGTCCAACAACCCAAGGTATTCTTCCCTCATAGAAAATAAATTAGAAAGCGGACGTAACTCAGAATAACATGCAAGATCCCCTCAAGTAGAGTGGTAGAATCCTAATATTTTTTTTCAATATTTTCCTTCTAAATAATAAATCAAGCCCGCTGCATTTTTCTATATGGAATGATATGGTGCAGAAAAAGCTTGTGTGTTTATATTTCTCATATAATCACAAAAACATTCTTAAGCACAGCACTAAGCTATAACAGGTGCTTCCACCCATAGATGAAACAAGTCAAACTTTAAAGTTTCTTTATTTAAACCTGGCCAGTTTGTGAATGCTGTAGTCCCTAACTTTGATTATGAATTGGAACCTGCACCATGTAAGGGTAAAATGTATCAAGTTTTGAAGATGAAGTTTTCTCAACTTGCTGACATTTTTCACCTCAGTCAGTATTCTGTCTTGTAGTAAAAATTTCATCAATTAGCACGGACACAGGCAGCACCAGGGGATTCAGGGCTGAAATGGTTAAAACAGAGCTCATAGGGGCATTCTCCTCATGACTCCCCACACTGCCAATATTTAGTGGTTAATGTTGTGGCAAAGGCACTTACAGCACAAGAACCAGGTCACTAAGTGAGATTTCAGAGCATCTTTCAGGAACTGCCCAGCACATACAGCTAAATTCAAGGTATTCATTCTCAACAGTTCTATTACAGTAAGACTAGATAACAATGATATTTAAAGGCAGTCAATCTCAAAGGTTTATTTTAAAGAGTATCTTCTCAAAACTTTCCTTTTTTTAATAACCTAAACAGAAAATATCTAATTAACTAAGACACAGCCTAGCAATCATTTTTGCTTTCAAATTTGAGGACTTAGTGGAAAATCTCTGATTGTGCAGTGACTGTGGGCTCTCAAATTGCCCAGGATGGGCAGGATTGTCAAGAAACACCCTTTAAATGCCCCACTGCTGACAAGAGGATCTACCTGTCATATCCAGCTGAGGCACAGCAACTACTTTTCTTTTACTGTAGGAGGTTTTGCACCTGCAGACAAATGGTCTGAGTCACTCATTACTGTCATGAGCTAAAACAACATTGTAAAACCTTCACTATCTCAGGTACCACAATAAAGTGATCAAATAATCCAGCCATGCACTATCCTTTCCAGCATAAGGCAGCCACTAATAATGGTTTTGCTACATAATGCCCTATTTTAGGTACACACACACACAGATTTATGTATATTTAATATTAAAATAATGGCAGGACATTGCTTTAGAAATCATGGTTGTCTCTGCTTCCACCTGCAAATTTTGACATCATGTCTTATAATGTGTCCCTATTTCTACCCTGCATCTTTCATCTTTTGCTGCTGCTGAGCTCACTCAGACCCAAATCATCAGCAAACCTCAATATCACCCAATTCTTCAGTGTTTTCCTATGGAGGAGGAAGGAAAAGAAAAAGAAATAAAACTGTCCCTTTAAAAACCCAAGCATTTAAGCTGCTTGTCAGTCGTCTTCCTGACAAGGCCACTTGAATGTATTCAGGAATATTTGCATAAACGCTCACAGTGAGTTCACCGTGGCAGCTAGTGCTAATGGTACATAAAGTAATTTAGTCACTTCTCTTAGGCATCTTGTCAGGGTGATAAGAACCTCCTCTTTGCCTTGTTGCATATTAGATCATTAGATAATAAAGTGTTAGAGCATGCAAACTGACAGGGTCTCAGGGACTATCATTTTTCGAGGACATTGCATTCTGCCAGAGAAGAAAAAAAATAGAGAAATTGATGCTGCAATTGGCTTTACATTCTTGTAAAGACATTCAAAGGTTTGGGGAGAAAAAAGAATTTTTACTTTGCAATGATATGAGAGTTTTAACTGGAAACTATGCAGACGTCTGCAGTGCTGGACTTTATGCTGGTAAACTTGAAAAGAGTTGTTGCAAACCCTGCCAGAATTCTCCCCTTTCATAAGTTCATCACTTAAATTGCATTGGAAAGATTTTGCTTTTAAAATTGACACCCTGGGATGAACTACAAGCTGAAATATATTCTACTGTTGGGGCCTATTGGCTCTTCACTATACATCTTACTAGGGATATATATAATTTAGAAAGGTCAACCACGCCGGCTTTCTGGTTTACCATAAATATAAAACAAGTGAGGATCCAACTATTTGTAAATGAAAAAGTGATAATTATTGAAAACCACAGATTACTGTGGCTTACCCCATTTATACCACACAGAGATGGATGAAATAATTGGCCTCTGCCAGCTATTACTTTTAAAAGATAGATGTATTTATTTGAAAGACAAGCTTCTTAACCTGCTGGTTTCAAGGACAGCGTGTGGATACGAAACCATGATCTAAGGGCCTGGTTATACCCACAGAAACGAGCTACGAAAAGGAACTTTCATTTTACTGTCTGACAAGCACGATATAAATAGAGATATGTTGGATGTCCCAAAAATAATCCAAGCTACCTGCTAATGAGATGGTAAAACCCAAATGTGGAGACACCAGGCTCCTGAGTGGCTCAGGAGGTGCAGTTTTCTTTCCAGCTTTTTGGCACCCAAACTCTCTTTTAGGCATTGCATAGACTGCAACTCCATGTTTAAGAGCAGTGTGTCCCAGCACAACTTTGTAAGGAAAAATAAGCTGGATATTGTCTAACTAAACTAGGCAATCAACATCCTTGCTACACCTTTCTACATCCTGTCTCCCCTTTTCCCAGTCCTCACAAAGTCAGGCATTCATCTCTATTGCCATCAGATATTTGTGTTAAAAAGTTAAACACCTAGGAGAGTCAACAGGAATACATTTGTCAAGGGCATATTATAGTTGGATCCCAGAATTTACAAACCTCCAATCAGAAGTTGCTCACCAGAGCAATGAACCAGAGACAAACTAACCATGACTACGTTCGCTTCCCATCTCCCTGTTTACGGACACTGCTCAGGTCAATCTGTCCTTCCCCTGAGGGAGGCAGAAAAGCTGGGAAGAGGAAAGGCAGGCAAACTGTCTCTTTGCATATATCTGAGATAAAAATTCCAAAAAATGAAGCAAAATAATATACTTTGTGACTCAAACTGAAAATAAAAATTAATTTCCATGGAGGAAGCTGTCGTCTATTCCAATGGGTCTAAGGTTTGTGGAGGCTGACCAAAATTCAAGAGCATTAAGCCTTTTCCTTTTATTTTTGTTTCTTTAGTTAAATGTTTTAGATACCTAATAGCATCATTTAAAACAGTTACTGGATTTTTTCCCCTCATTTTTCTTGAGCTCACATGTGCACAGAATTCCTGGAGAGCTGGACTGAAGGATTTAGGTTAAAAAGAAAGGCTCCACCAAGTGTTTTGGAAAGAGAGCAATTTTGTAGTGTGAAGGTTGCTATTCAAAAGTAAGAATTTACTAGCAGTTGCTTTATGAGGTTGCTTGAGAAGTGCCTGAGAAAGTAGATTAGAAAAATCACCTTTCCCACAAAAGGTACACATGGAGATATTTTGCAGATGTTGACTTTTAATATCAGCACAGTAACTAAGGTGTGTGTAGATGTCTAAGCAGAGCGTTATCTTTTTTTGTTTCTTTTTTGCTAAAGGAATTGCTCAGGTTGTAAGAGTGGGAATGATATCTGTGGTAAAATGAGATACTACCTTGCATGAGAGTAAGAGTATTTATGTATGAGAAATTAAGTATTGCCTTGACCAAAAGTATGCACTGGGAAGACTGAAATGGGGAAAGAAAGAAAGAAAGGAAAAAAAAAAAACCAACCAAAAATATGGCAACTATTTTATTAGGAATATAAGTGAAAGAATAGGAGGGTTTTTTTTGAAAGACTAGACTTAATGGAAAGATTACGAAGTTGAACCGAGAGAAGTTTCCTTTTGTAATGTTCTGCCTTCTGCTAATTAATAAAGACAGAGTTCGTACATTCCTTATAAATTTCAGTAAAAATTATGACAGTGGTTTGTTTATTAAATTAGGTTGTTGGCAGGATGAAAAAAAATTCTATAACATGAATTATGACTGAAAATGGCTCATAGCCTACATAAAAAGTTAGCGCTAAATAAATACAGATGTAAGTTATGTTTATATAATGAGAAACGCTGCTGAGCTAAGAATTTTAGGTTAGTAAGTGTGAACTACAGACCCGATTCTGCAAACACTTATCAATACTCTCAGCTTCTCTGACACAAGAAGCCTCATTGATCCCAACAAGACCATATGTGAGCATAATCTTAAATATATGCATAAGTGCTTGCAGGACTGATGCCTGAAAGCATAAACAGAATAGAAAACTATTTACAGAGGAATCCTGAGTAGTAGAAACCCACACATTTTCCCATTTCTCAGCATTAATAATTTCTTTTAACATATCTAGTTAACATTTTTCTGAGTGGCATTTGCTTTCCCAGAGAAAATTTTATCCGGTTTCTTCAAACTCTTTGGAAAAATCTATTTAATTATTCATCAGATCCTTGGCAAATATTTGTGAAACAAACCAGCATAAAGGACTGGTGCCTTCTGCACTCTACTACTTCAATGGGAGCTGAGGGTACACATCTCTTAGAGGGAGCAAGCACCTATTGAATTTAGGATTATAAACAGCTTTGAAGACAAAGAGCTATTCTACCAAGCTGGAACAGAGAGAGGGGAGTGAAATGCCCTCTGTTTTTGTTTTGTTTTTCAGCAGTAGTCATCAACTTTGAGGACAAAGAGCAAAACAAAACATTAATCAAATCCAGATTTTTCAAAGCACATTTGCACTCAACAACTCCCATTTTAAGCACCTACAGTCACCAGCAGGTGTTCCCTTCCAGGACCAGCTGACCCTACAGAAGAGATCACTGTCCCCCAGGCTACTTGCAGCCACGTGCCCTCATCCCACCCTTGCTGGGGTTTACTGTCCTTTCAGAAAAGCCAGACAAACTGCCTTGCACCATTTCTCCTTCAATCATTTCAGCAAAATAAGCTAGATTGGCAAAGAGTGATTATTTAAACGGTTTAATTCAAATGAACTTTGTTGAACTGAAGGAGACCAGGGAGCAAGCAGACAACCATCCTAGCTGGCATGTCCGTGGTGAAGAACAGCCTGGAGCAGGGAGGAGAGACAAACAGCTGTGGCATGCAGGGAAGAGCAATGTCCTCAGCTGGCACAGCTGGAGCCAGAAGAGAACATTCATCCATGGCTTGAGTAAGCAGATGGATTTCCAAAAGGGCTCTGCTTTCATTTAGGGCAATTCAATCTCCTAGAGAGCTCAGCATCCTATAGATAGAAGAAATCCAATCCAAAATTTGGGTGCTGAGCATTTGAGAAAATATGCAGGATGCTTTAGATGTACGGTCAAAAATCAAGGCAATTTGGAAAAAAGAGATCAGACTCCAATTTTGGATGCTGAACAGATGGAACCAACACCAAAAAAAAAAAACAACCAAAAAAACAAAAACAAACCACCACACTCCACTGACACACAGGACAGACTTTTCACCCATGTTTGCTCAATGGTTTGCCATTTCAGTGCATTTAGAGTTGACCTACTTGAAAAATTCCTCCTTTGGTCTGGAGGCCAGCATCTTTAAAATATCCAGCCCCAAGGGTATAAACTGTTACAGGACAATTTGAAACCAGTAGCCAGAGACACAAACCAAACAAATCCACATTTAAAGTAGCAATGCCAACCAATGAAAATGATATGCCTACCATGTTCCAGATAAGAAGGCGTACCTTCCGAGGGATCGAGTCTTCGAGCTCTCCGCCCGTGCTTGGAATTGTTGTGTACAAACATATTGTCCGACACTGCCAGCACATGGCCATCAACATTGACTGTTGTAGACACCACGACCTGCAGGCACAGGAGCAAAATGGAGGAAAAACTGGATATATCTGTGTGTTTTTTAAAAAGCGCAGAGTGTAATAAACTCAGTTAAATAAATAACAGCTGGGAACTGCAGAAAATTGCATAGCTATTTCGCATAATAACTGGTGCTTATGCCGTACAAATCTAACAAGAGATGCTATTGATGAGTGGGTCTTTGGCATCGAAAGCTTTTGATGCAGTTTTAAGTCAAATTGCAGAGTTTGTAGCTGCATGGCAGACAGCACACTGTTAACCATCATTTTAACAAGAGGATCTTTATTAAGTATTTTTTTCCCCTATACACAAGGGCAGCTGTGTTCTACCCTAAATTATCCTTCGGTTTCCATGCTGAAGTAGATAGAGCTGTTGACATTGCAAATGAGAATAAAAGAAAACAAAAGTGTATTTTCTGAAGTTATAATGAGAGTTGTTGCATGCCTTGCCCCCACCCTTCTCTGCTACCCTCCTCTCAGTGCGGTCACTGCAGGTTGTTGGACTTGCCCAAATTTCTCCCGGGCTCTGTCTTAGGGAGTACGTATAGGTATGTTTGTGTACACATGCACGCTTGACAGTGGGGTCTTGATCTGGAGAACACAACCCTATTCATCCAGTGTTAGAATTATTTGTATTTCTCAACTTATCTCAATGTCAACACCTGGGATTTGGTTTGAGGTGAGGGAGACAGAACAGGACTGCGCTGGAGGCAGGATCCGACACTTCTGGTCCCCAGAGCAGCCTGAGATGGGAGAGGAGCCAACCCAGCAGGGGCAAACAGGCAAATGTTGGGTCCAGAGTAGAAGACCCAGCTGCTCAGAGGTGTCCAGAGGGACCCTTCAAACCTGAAGCTCAGTAGGCACCATCCTAAAGGAAATCCCTGCTCAGGCTGAGGGTACCTGAGCCATGAGACATCGTGGGGATAACAAGGGGGGGATGCGTGGGACAAGCCCCTTGCAGAGCTGCAAGCCCATCACAGCAGGTCTCCTCCTACCCTGTTCAGACCAAGCCCAAATCACAGCCTCCCTGACTTTCATTCAGCCAGCCCTACCACAATCTTTTCCCAACAATGTCATTCCCAGGGTTTTGCCCCAGCCAAAGATTTGGCCTTCAGCTGGCTGCTGGTTTGCCAGGATTCTGCATCGCCTTCTAGAACTTTGACTAAAACAATAAGAAGAAATGACCTACACTTCTCCTTACATTAAACAGGGAAAGGGATTAAAGACTGAAACCCACAGAGATATGTTTATTCATGCGACCTCTTACAACCAAATATAATAATTGTCTGTTAATTGCAGTTTCAGCTCCCACCTCATGCTTCGACATGTGAAACAGCAATCAGCAGCTCCTGTTTAATCCACCTATTATGTTGACTAATTAACTTTGCTCGACAGTTTATTTCTTCCTCCATTATCAGCCCCTGTCAGCCGCAAGCACACTGCCGCAAAGGGGGACCTCAGCCCTTTTGATTGATCACCGATAGATTGACATGCAGATTAATTTAATTAGAATCACCTCACTTGAGAAATGAAAGACAATGGCAAGGGGGCTAATAGATCTGCTCTTATAATGAGGCAAGCCTCCAGAGCCACGGCAGAGGATTTCTGATTTATTTTGCTGAATTCCCCAGTCGCTCTGAAAGGCTCTCGCTTTAATTGTTCTTGGTTTTGAGAGGCTTTAGCCTCTGAAGAGGTGAAATGCTTTACAAGGATTGGCAAACATTGGTTCAACTCTCTCAGGAAGCTGCTGCCTCTCAAACTTGGTCAAATGGGGACACTTAAAGGATCGCTTACAACTATTCAATTCCATCACTTGAATTGGGAAGAAAAAAAAAAGTGAAAGAAAAAATTTTCTAGCCATTTATGGCCCCTGAATAAAACACTCAAAAAGTAAGCAAAGCTGCTAAACTGCCCATAGCCCATTCCAAAGTCTTTGTCTTTAAAAAGAGAAATACAAAAGAGAATAGTTTACACTGAAAGGATCCTAAACCCATCCCTCAGAATGGCATTCCAGGCAATAGATTTTTGTATGTGTTTTAAGTGGAAGATATTAAAATACAGAATAAATTATTCAAGAGCTCTTATAGATGGAAATTTCGGAAGAAGAAAGCACCAAACACTACAGGTAAGTTTTTCTGAAATCAAACTAAGGGGAAAAAAACCCTAAGCCCTATATATAAAATTCCAAAAGGGATTTCAAAAGTAATTTATCTATTGCATTCCTGAGGGATAGAATAAAGTTTATGATATTTTCAATAAAATATGATCTTATAGTAAGTGGCTCAGGGTTTGCAATTCTATTTCTGCACTTGCAACCATTGTAAATTCTTTTCAGCTGGGATTTTGAGCCAAATCCTTGGCATAACCTGTCACAGCTCCATGACTTATGTCAGCTCTTATCTTCTACGGGTCTAACTAGATGCATATGAAAATTAACACAATTACAATTAATAACAATGGCTACAAGATAAAATATTTTCCTCAGTTCTAAAATGCTGTAAGTACACACAGATTCTCCACTGAAGCTGATCAATCCTGTGCTGAAACTGAAACTTTTCAACATTTCTACAAATAGGATTCCAGAAAAATAATGGGTCAAGAATAATAACAGTAAGGTGGTTCTCAAACCTATGAAAATCCTGTATCTAACTAGTTCTTGCTATACATTCACCTTTCTAGGGAAGAACCTGAGGAAACAATCCTAGTGAGGTTTTATGTGAGTAAATCTACATTTAATTCCCCCCGTCAGGTTTCCAAAACCGTTGATGCAACATATTTTGAATTAACAGTGTCTTCCTACCTCCCTCCTGAACAGAGAGTTTGATTTACTACAAAGAGACCACATTGGTGTGGTTCTTCAGTGTCGTTAGCAGAAGAAACTATAAATGGAATCCCCAAGAGAAACTGTTTCCAGTTTCAGGAAATGCAGAAAAAAACCCTCTTATGTGACTGTTTGAAAAAAGGATTATTCATAGTGCACCTGTAAGAAGCAGCACACGCTTACTTGCTCAATTCTTTAAATGAAAATTCTCATTAATAGAGGAACACTGAACATACACTGCACTAACAAAATATTAATGACTCCGATTATTAACAGAGAAAAAATGCACCTTTAATATTGTGTGCCACAGTTACCTACTGCGGATTGCTACAGAGCACTTAACATACTTACAAGTCCAACTCATATTTTTTAATCTAAAAAAATACTACAGCCTCCTCATTTTGATTTTGAAACGACTGGGATATGTTCAAGTTAAAGCACATGCTAAAACTAATTTGTGGAGAAATCATAAAATTAGGGGGAGGGGAGAGCCAAAGTATATGTGGAATGGGCACCAAGGCATCCTAAAACACAGACTGTAGCAAGAGGGAAAGGCACACTACAGTTTAATAAATGATTAATGAGGTGCTGACACATTAATGTAAGCACAGGGACAACCAGGCCTGCCAAATCTCAAACCTTTCCAAATTTTGTCAACAAAACACAGTTTTAATTTGGGACAGGCAAACATGGAAAATGATTTTGAGCTTTAGCTTTAGCCCTTCATAGATTTTGAATTTAAATCCTGTATCAACAGCAGGGGAGACAGAGGTATGAAAGAAACACATGGGTTTACAACTTTCTTCAATGAAGTTGGCACTATCAACCGCAGTAACGTATCCCGGCTCCGTGAATTATTCCGCCTGCTGTTAAATAGTTCAGTTTGTGAATACTTTGGAGCTTAGTTTTTTGGGTTATGTTGGGTTTTTTTTTTAATATTCAGAGACCAGGAGCCTGGAGATCAAGCTATTTATCCACGTTTAGCACTCGGCCTGTTTATTTGGTATAGTACCTCACCTAATATATCAAAATTAAGCATTGCACGACTCCTCATTTTTAACCACAGCCCATTAAGCTTTGCTAACTGATTAAGATATAGCATGTTCCTTGTGCTTTCAATTTTCTCCAGTGTATGGTGAAGGATCTGATATTTTTACAATGTCTGCAGCATCCAGTGGCAAAGGCAGAGAAAATCTGGTTAAGATGATTTCCAGGTTTGAAGTGTCATTAGTGTTAAACCTGTCCAGTGTTTGCTACTCTTCTGAAAGATATAAATGGCTTGAGCACATCTTTATTTTTGTCACCACTTGGTGACCTCTTCCTACAATGTGTTGACTTCTTTATTCTAGTAACAAAAAATCACTCTCAGTTTAACAAGACACTCAAAAAGGTGCCAAACTTAAAGCACATGAGTACAATACACTCAGTAATTTTGCTCACGTGCTCAAGGACAGGCCGGGCGCTTAATTACCTTGTTGAATTGGGCCACAGCTCTCACTGCTATTTTTCAGTCTTTTTTTTTTTTGCCTTTCCCTTCTCTGGGGATGGAGCCTTGCATGTCCAAATTCCATTATCTGGGATTCATGAAGCATCATCTCTGTCTCTTATGCAAATTTGCAATAAGACACAAGTGGCTTCAATTCAAACATGAGTGGCAGCATCCCATGGAGGCAAACGAGCAGCCTCGGCTGCAGAAGAGGCTGTGGTAACAGAATCAAACAGCATGGCAATTTCTAAGTGACTTTCAAGGTTTTCATAATAAGTGAATGTTTGGGGTTTTATGCAGTGACACAGCCTGAAAAGTTTTCTCTAAATTAAAACTTGACATGTGTCAGTTTGCAAGTAGTTGTGCTAAAACAAGAACAACAAGATAACTAGGGCACCTGGGTTTCATTAATTGCAATAACATACAGAACTGTTTAGATTGTATGAATGAGGTTTTAGTTCTCAAAAATAAAATCTGGGCAGAGTTCACCCATGACACCATCTACTTAGTAGTATTATTATTACCACTAATTGGGGTACTATAGCCCATCCCACCGAGAACGATGACTTATTGTGATGAAGAATGCAAAACCAGACTGAGCATTTGCTCCGTGGGGTTTCTGGAATAAAAAGGCAAGGTTGGACAAAGGTGATAATACATGATAACACCAAATGTTTTGTGCAATTGGGTTGATGAAACAGAGAGAGTAAATTATTTTCTCAAAGACAAGCAGGAAGTCTGTAGCACAGCTGAAAGCTCAACTCAGCTGTGTGAGTCCCTGCATAGTACTTGACTTCTCCTCCCTGACTGTCTCTTTCTGCTAATAGAGACACAACTAACACAGCCAGGGCCAGCACTGCTCCAGCACGCAGTTTTGCTGGCACTCCACACTGCTCCAGTTGTCACATGCCTGGACATCTCACGACATACAGAGAAATTTATTTCCTTCCAGGCCCAAAAGAGCTTTTATGTTAGACTTATCACACTGCCACATTTGCACGCAAAGTTCAGGATAAAACTTCCTAATTCATTTCTGTTTGTGAGTCTGAATGAGGTTTCAAACACAGGTCGCCTGAATCAACACACACTCTGCCTCCTCCCTGTGCTTTCTTAACATCTGTTATATCAGATGATAATCAGACAATTCCCTGCTACAGGGAATAAAAAAACAACCCTAAAATTGACTCAGAAAGGAAATTTTCTGCAGGGTTGGTCCTCTGACAGTGCAAGACTTGTGTCCTTGACCCTTCACTGCATCTCCCAGCAAAACCATAAACTATGTTCCAAGAACTTCTAGCACCTTTTGGGGACTGATGTGTGACAGACCATGGCCAAAAGTTGGACAAATCTCTGGGCAGCTTCAAAGTCCAGCACAGATAGGGGAACAAAGGAAGGAAAAGTCTCTGGATTTTGTGTTAAATGAGTGAGCTACTATTTAAAAAGTATCTGGCAATACCTTATCCTTATGGTTTTTAACCAGAATTCTGACATCACCATTACAGACCTTGTAAGTTGCTGGCAACATTTCAAAGGCAGCTGATAGGAAACCCTCCACTGACTTCACAGAGGCCCAGATTTCACTTGGTTCCTACACCACATTGCCTCAAACATCTAGGAGCATCATATCACTGAGATACTGTATGTGTGCTTGGTCCTTTTCACGCTAAGAAATTATAAATGAAGCCTGGGCTCTGTAGAGTCCAGCTGTTTTATTTGAAGAAGTCTATTGCTGAAAGAGCAACAAGTTCAAACTTTAAAAAAAAGGAAAAAGGAAAGAAACAAAAGCATCTATTGTAAAACAATAAGCCTGGGCACTGAACAGAACTGCGAGCTTCAATACCACCCTGTATTATAGTAGGAGTGGTTCGCTCGGCTGAAAGTGATTAATTTCTTGAAAATGCTAAGGTCACACTAATTGACATGACCTGTGTAATTAAGCAGTCTCTGTTTACACACGGAAAGCTCAACTGCTGTGAAGCTGGGTTTGTATGACAGAATGTCTTTACAAGTCAAGAGATCAACAACCTTTCCAATGTCCTACCTACCCGCCGACACAGGCTCCTGATTGCTGTTCTGAGAGAACACGCAAAGGCATTACCATATGAAAATCAGCCTCGAGCCTGGAGGAGCACAAACCCAGCAGAGTGTACATGTTGTGAAGCAAGCTCTGACAGGCCCCAGGGGTGACTGCTCGGACTAAATCCCTGTGCTGCTGAGAGTCCTTTTTCCACCTTCTCTCTCAGTGATAGTGCCCTCTTGAATCACAGGAGAAACACGAAGGAGGGAGGAGTGTGGGGTGAGAAGCTGAGGGCTCTGCCTTGTAACACTAGCTTTTATAATGATTAATTTAATCCCTGTGGCCACATCTCCTCATTTCTGCACTTCTATGCTCAGGGACAAATAGCACCCTTCTGCCTTCCAGCATTGCTGCAATTAAGCAGTTCAACAAAAGACATTCCACATATAAATAATATTGTCATTTACATAACATTTAACACTTTTATTGAACTGTGACGATGCTGGAAAAGAAGCAAACAGGGTTCTGAGTCACTACAGAAAGCAAATGTATTTTGGAGTTGTCTTCCTCTAGAGACTCATGTGGTCTATGGAACAAATCTCATGTTTCTTCCTCAGTACCCTAAGGCAAAGCCACACTGACAGACTCTATCATGCTTTCTCCCTGTGCTGTATACACTCCTCCCACCAAAAGAGGAGGTCCTTTGACTCTCTACCCTGTATTTTTATTCAGCACATACTCAGGTAAAGCATTATTGTCACAGTTAAGGGATCGTGTCTTCAATAAAAGGGTTGGAGCATCTATTTCTCAGTATTGCCACCACTCCACACTGCTGCCAGCACTGGCAAAATGCACGTAAAGACTATTTTCCCAAGGGACATCAATGTTCTTGATACCAAAAGTAGTCGTGGACATAGGTGTAGCATAAAAAATTGTCCCTGGTCTTCTGAAGCTGTGTTGATGCTGCAGTTCCTGAGCTTCAGTGCCACATGCTGCAGCAGTGGGGAAAGGCCAGACCAAAACATCCCAAGAAAGATACACCCCATGGTAGTTTTTTTCCAAGTTCTGACTACAGGGATGGACCTTCATCCCACTGATGCACATCTGAGTCTTTACCACTGCTAAAGAATAACTGCTAATTTTATAATCGCTCTTACACCCTCATCTGCCCCTTCCAATAAACATGGTGCTCACTTACTGTTTCCAAGAAGGGAAATAGTTCTCTGGGCAGAAAAGAATCTCTCAGAGCCCCATAACCAAAAGGAACAGTGAGGTCATTTTGATTTTTTTTTTTCATGCTTTTCCTTCCAGTGGAGATGACATTATCTTCAAGAGTTCTCTTGTCCAGAGCAAGAAAACCCAACTACTTCCTGCCAATTCTGCTGTGACAAGAAGGCCTCGGACAATATTTTGTGACCTTATGTTTTTAGCATCTTCCAGTGAATTACTGGGTTAGTTTGGGTCAAAGTACTTCTGTCACTAACAGCTGCTGATTTTTAAAGGAGGAAGCATGTCTGACTGACCTGGAATCGACGCATGTCTCGAGGGTTTCCTGCATTTTTTAGGCAATTTTGGTTACATTTGAGGAAAAATTTCAAGAAGAACCTGTGGATAAAGAGAAACGGACATTAATGTCTTATAAACAGTGTGTAGTATTACTATGTGACATCTGCACATTTGGTCCAACAAAGACTTATTTATGTTCGTATTCCCAACTCAGACAAATCATCCCACTGACCCTCCAAAGAGGGAAGTGGAGCTTGCATGGGCCCCAATATACATGTAAGCACACCCTAAATATTTACTAATTATTATTATTATTTACTGTTTATTAATCATTAATTTCATGTTTCTGTTGTGTCAGAGCCATTAAATTTTGCAGTCAGTCCCCCTACCACGCTAAATGGCCAGGCTCCCTGTGCCATCCAGAGCAGCAAGGGACAGACACATATTTCATCACAGCAAGAAGAGGACAGAAAAATGTCAGATATGAAAGTTCCCTTAGGTATAAATGGAGTTTTGTTTTACAAGTTCACTGTCATGTGCAAGTTTTGATTTAATGCGAAAATACTGAAAATGTTCCATACAGTTGAAATCTCCCTTCCATGATTAAACCCTGTTTGTGAATAAAATTAATGCTCAAATAGTGGCTAGTGGGAACCCAAATCCCTGAGAGCGGAAGGGGGGAAGTCTTGGTTAAAAGACTGACTTCATGGAAAAATGAAATATTTTTAATGCAATCTACTTCCTGACCATACACAGTTCACTGAAGTAGCTATATGACCCTGACATATATCTCTAAGAAAAGACATTGCATTTTACAAAGCCAAAGAAAAAAGCAAACATTTCACTGGAAATATTTCCTTCAGTGTTATGCATCAGTGGACTGTAAACTCATAAAGACAAGTCAATGAATAATAGTAGGTCTCAGATTCCAGGCTTCCTCCCTGAAAGCCAAAGTTTATCAGCCTTTTGTCCAAAATAAACTACAGACTAAGGTCTACTAAAGCTCAGCCGTGCAAAGTTTAATCCTGCAGCAAGTTCAAACCCCAGTGTAACCAGACAGCAGCATTACACATGCAATAACCACCAGTGACTAAGCAGAAGTTAATCTGCCCTGTTCCCATATCCAGGAGTGGAGAGGGGAACAGTTTGATCCCATTTTACATTCAATCTGAAAGCATCCCTCCTTTAGCACCCAAACTGAACACCAGGTCAGCAGAATTTGCACAGACTGCCACCAAGAAAGGCAAAAGTGCAGGGTAAACAGCTTCAGAAAATCCCTTTTTGATGAGCAGCATTCTTTGCCCTGCTCTAGTTGTGATGCTGCCCCTCAACAAGGCAAGTTTTGGTGCTTGCTACTCCATACCAAAAAAATCATACTAAAGGGCTAAATGACAAATTGAAACTCCAAGGGACTGTTTTCATTAAAGAAATGCAAGGTAATTGAGAAGGATTATAAAATGTGATGTTTGGGATTACCAAGGACTGGATCTCCTGACCCAGGAAGTCCCTTCTAGACCTGAGCTTCTAAATAAGAGCAAGCAATCAACACAAAATAAACAGCCATCACACATGAACAGGGGTTTGGAGACACTGTTTGTTTACTCTACAATAAAGAACAGTGTTAGTCATTGCATTTTCTCATCAAGCAGCTTCTGATATTCAGTAACGCAAAGGTGGTGCTATTTGTTGTACATGTATGTGTCTTTTTAAGCCTCTAATGGCCAGCTGTGACAGCCTGACTCAGATTGTGTAGAAGGAGCTGTCAGCACAAATCTTGGCATCTCGAATCCAGACAACTGCTTGCCACCAGGCGAGGGCTTGTGCTCGTGCCAGAATGGATTTTGAGAGACAAGCAAATAGGGCATTAATTCCGCCAAAGAAAAACGAAAAGCAGGGAGAGTTCAGGATCCTACACTTCAGATGATGGCTTTCCTGTCAACAGCTCGTCATTTAGCTCACAAGCTATGAAGGGCACGGACATCAGATCCCTCTTGCCCTAAGCTGGCCCTGTCTTGCGAAACGGTGGCAGGATCCAGAGACCACCCCTCCGTGCGACATTGCTCGCTGAAATAAAAAGCCTGGCCATCTGTTGGGAGGCAAAGACATCCCTGTCAGCTGGTGCCTACAGCCTCGAACAGGCCCTTATGTGGCAAAATCTCTCAGAGCCACTCACTCTTTGGGCAGAAGCTGGCGCTGCCCTGGGTTTACCGGGGGATTTTGGCGGCTCCTGTGAGTTTCAAGCCCAGCAGCTCTCCCCCAGCCCCGTCTGCTGCAGCCCTGGAGCAACACCTTGGCTCCAGGGGGAGCTGGGACATGCAATAGTTAGAAATATCTGTGGTGAAAGGCAGTGTCAGCCATGCAAACGTGGGAAGCACCTTCACGGTTTGACTTTGCATAGCACACAAGGGATGGGTAATAAGGTTTGGTGGGTTGATTCAAGGGCCCTCCCCAAAAAAATAGAAAGCTCTTTGTGAAGCTCTCTGGAGAAACACTGGGCCTTCCCTCCCTTTACAAAGTCTGAGTTCATGGCAACTCAAAGGCTTGGAAAATCACTAGAAAATACAAGAGTTGGATTTTGGGATCTGCAAAACTCTAACCCAAACTTTCAAAGTCTTAACTCCATTTGCACTGTGCTATATCCCCCAAAGGCTACAGAAGTGTCACCAAAATAAACTGCAGAAGAAATGAAGCTCATCTGTTTAAACCTACCAAAAAACCTCAGGCAAGCAAGCAAGCAAACAAAACTTCCTTTGAATTAAACCAACTCCAGAAAAAAATTAACTTGAAAAAATAACTGTTTTCAGAGGAACCCCAAGCTTACACAGCCAAGTTCACTCACTGCATTTTAAGCAAAAAAGTCACCAGTTTACAGAACACATTCTGCCAAGCGCTGTATTTTAATTCCACTGAAAGACAAAACAAACTATAGACTGCACTTTGTTTTGGAACACAGCAGAGCTGGAGTCCCCCCGGCTACACAAAAGCATCCCACACTCATCCAGGCGAGCGCCGAGCGGCTCCCGAGCTGGCACAGCACGCGCCAGCTGACGGTCTCCCCCCACTTTGGCAGGAAGGTGGATGAGAACGGATTAAGACAAGGGTAGGGCAGAGCATTTTGATTCCTGGGGTTCAGCCCAGTCTCTTGGTTCCTGCTTTAAACTGCTTGTTCAGGTGCCTTCATCACCTCGAGTCCGGTCCTGCCAGCCTTGCTCATTAGCAACACTTCACTCTGCAAATAGTTCAGATTTAGATTGACAGGACTGGTTCAGGAGAAGTGCCAACAGAACTGAGCTCTTTGTAAGTATAAACCTCTATCCCCGTTTGTTTGCATCTAACTTCTTCACAGAGGGTTATTTTTTTCCAATTCTTTCTCCACATTTGGCAGGGCTGTATAGCATTATTACTAACCACAGAGGATATATAGCATTAATACTAACTACTGGGGTCTGAAATTCATTTACAAGATGAAAAAAATGTGCAAAACACAGGAGTCTCAATAAAATCTTCAACTTTAACTCTCTTTCCAAACCTACATGATTGCTGAACACCCGCTCTTCTGCCACACAAGACTCAGTCATCAATTATACTTATTGCTACCATTGAAGGTTTATTTTTTTTGCATGAATCAACCAAAACATATTTTCTGACTCCCTTCCTGACTACTAATATCCGTGGTGTGAAAAGCATTTGTGCATATGGAGCAGAGAAATATAAGCCAGCGCCATGTGATTCAGCTACAATTCAGAAACACACAAACTTTTACAAAGCTCTTGGATTTACTGTCTTACATAGGTATTAAACCAAAGGACTCCATGCTTCACCCCTTATCCCACAGAGGCATGGTTGGAGGGTATGGGAGTGAAGTTCTGGGGAAAACCAGTTACTTTTAGATTATATTTAGGTGTGCTAAGATGCAGCTCAGTGCAGGCTGCAAAACTACTCAAGGAGTGAAGTTGCTGAGCAGTTAATCCACGGCACTGTGCTACTACAAATCTCCGAGTAACAGCAAGGTCTGATGTAGAAATACAACTTTCAGCTAAATACAAATCCCCAGTTTATATGAGGCCCCAAATTAACATGAACTTCTCTCTGCCAGGCTCTAACAAATGGGTTATTGGCTGTTCTGGGAGTGTTCTCCCCTTTCCTTGCAATTTGACAGAAAATTCCTTTTTAGAGATGAAGATTTTTTTTTCTTTTTTTTTTTTTTTTAATAAAACTGCTGCATTCCTCCATAGATTTTGGTGCCAGCAGGACTCTGCTCTCCCCATTACCCTCTACTCTCTGCTAGGGAAGAACTCTACCCCAGCCCTGGTTGCCGCAGCTGCCTTCCCATGCTGCTACTCCCAACTCCTGACACCAACTTCCTTCTTACTCCTGCTCCTTCCACTCTTGGATTCCGCTCATTCCACTGATGGATCTAGTGAGCACACAACCAGCTGGGGGTCAGTCCACTTGCATAAAATCCTCCCTGCCACTCACTGCTGCCCATATTGCCCATCACACTGCAAGACCTTTGGGTTTCTGCAACACCCTCTCCAGCAGCATCCTGCTCTTTGCCACTGCCAACTACCACGGGATTTAAATTAAATACACGGGAGAAGTGGAAATCCTATCTATGCAGATGTAAAAAGGATTTTGCCCTCATGCTTTTCTGGCCACTACAAATTAATACCCATGTTTATTAAAAATAACTGAAGAGTTAAACTAAAGAAAGCAATCTCTGACATGATCTACGTTTGCTCTTCTGTCACTCCCCTGAATTTAAAGGAACTCAAACACGAAGGTTTAGCAGGAGGATTTTCTTGCCATTGCCACAATAAATAGGTCTGTGGAACGAGAAAAAAATAGTTGGAAGGAAGACGTGCTGCATTCCTGATGCTGAAGAAAAGCTTGTTTGTTCCTGATACATTGGAGAAGTTGTTCAAGAACAGTTCCTCCATGTGAAAATACGACAGCTGTCATGCTGCCAAGGTCAGCCAGACCAGTGGCTATCCAGAGAGTGAGTGCTGGTTATACAACTTAAACCTGGCTAGGGCAAACAAAATTGACAAAACACACCTTTTCTGAGGTATAAACACATTTGAGAGAAAAAGGGCAACTTTAGACTCCTGGATGAAACACAGCAGTAAGTATATGTGAGTTTGTAAAATTAGTAAAACCAAAATACATGGGCCACGGCGATAATTAGCAACTTTCCATCAGATAAAAGGATTGCATGCCCATTCTGTACGGCACACCAATTCAGCAGAGTACTAAATATGTGCATAAATTTAAATACACAAGCAGTACTGATGGAGACAAAGCTACTACTCACATACTTCAGCACCTCGCAGACCCAGCTCTGCTGTCAGACTACATGATACTACAGATACAGCTGCCTCAAGCAACATCTGAGGGGTATTTTAGCTGTGCTGAAAATGTAGCATATCAAGAAGTATCAAAGCCCATCCAGGAGTAAGCCCTCTGTGTACTGCCTCTGTTTTGTTTGATTCTTCAGGGTTTTCTCTGCACTCTTCACACACTTCTCTCTTTCTCAATCAGTAACCTCTCCTGCACCTACTGGTAACTTGATCTAGTTAGTAATTTGCCACTAAAATAAAAATATAGAGAAAAGGTGTTGCTTAATGCAATTTAACTTGGAAAAGTAAATAATCAAAAGGTAGAGAGAGTAGGTTTAGATTAGATATTGGGAAAAAATTCTTCCCTGTGAGGGTGGTGAGGTCCTGGCACAGGTTGGCCAGAGAAGCTGTGGCTTCCCCATCCCTGGAAGTGTCCAAGGCCAGGTTGGATGGGGCTTGGAGCAACCTGGGATAGCGGAAGGTGTCCCTGCCCATGGCAGGGGTGCTGGAATGAGATGATTAGAATAGAAACTTCTCTATGATTCTACGATTCTTTGAAATGTCTCTTTAGAAATTTCAGAAGGATAAAGTTGGGGGGCTTTCCCTTTCAAGTTGACTCTTCTAATCAAAACTCCTATCTTACAATGGAAAATTCCAAACTTCTTAAAAAAATAAGCTAAAGTGGTTTTTTTCCCTGAACAATAATGTCTGTAATTTTTCAACATTTAAAAATTTTACTAGGAGAAGCATTTTTTTATTTCCCTTTGCCAGGGAAAAAAATGACAAAATAATGGAATTTCCTACACTATAGAATGCCTGAGTTTAACCTCTGCACTTACTAATAAGTGCAGAGAAAGGAGCAGGGGGGAATTCCTTTCTTTATTTAAGGTATGAAGATTCATATTAGTAACAAGTCTATTGTTGCAGTTTTCTTTTCTGTAGTGGGGTTTTATTGGGTTTTAGGATTTTTTTCCCCTTAGACTTTTTCACATACAATTCACTGATCATGTCAGATACTCTATTCACAAAAGAATAATGGGAGACTGATATTTACCAACATGAGGCTGCTCATGGAAATCAAATACAGGCATGGGGAAAACCTCCTATTACCCACATGTTCACAGCTGGATTTTACTTGGCTCTTTAGTCAATAAACAGCAGTAGCTACCTTTTGTGGCATTTTTACAACAGGAAATTTATTCTGCAGAAGAGAAATTAAACACCAGATACAGCCATCTCACTCTCTTCTAAACATAACCTCTTGAGTTGCCAAAAATCCTAATTAAGAAAAAAAAAAATCCTAAATCTGCCCTCTGTGTATTCAGAGTTCTCACTGATTTAAAATGGAAGCAAATTCAGACATGCATTTTGCATTTACGGGATGTTAAGCAATTCACTGGTTTGCAAAACAAACAAACAAACAAACACACACAAAGCCTAAACTCAAAGCCTGGAAAATTATTTATTTTACTAGAGAATATATATCTTCCTCCTGAACTGCAGAAAAGATCGAGAAAAAGGCAACATGACAAGGAGAATAAGCCTCAAGCAGTTGAAATCTGTTGACAGAGATTCTTCAGGCAGTGCCATAATAAGAGAAACAGAATAGCCTACGTTATTTTTGTGAACTTGCTCTGGCTCCTGGAGCTCCAGCACTGCCAGGGTTTGCTGTTATCAATACAGTAAATATTCAGCTCAGCACAGCAAATAGCTGAGGAGGAACCCACATAATCACCAAATCAGGAGGCAGGACTGCCCAAACCAGCCTTAAATTACTCATTGCTCGCTTCAGCAAGTGTTCCCAGTCACTTTTCCTCAGGTCTGTGTGTTCTGCACAGCGAAGCACAGCATATCAATTTTTCATCTTGCATTTCTGGACTTCTCCAGCTCTCTGATACTGAGTTATAATGCATCAGAGAAATTTAGAGTAGTTTGGGAAAGTCTGTTTGGCATTTTCTCCCATGAGTGAGTTAAAATCCCAGAGAGACTGTTTTGGTTTATTTTCCCAGACTTTTAATAAGAAAAGAAAGAGATAACACCATCAAAAGACAACATCATGAAACAGAATTAAGAATAGTCCAGAGGCAGGTTTGAGTGCTCAGTTTTCTGTAATTTAATTTTGCCCCCAGGTCTGACTTTTTAATATTTTTTTTTTCCTTAAAGTAGTAAAAATCTGAATTTTCCTATATCTCCTTACTTGTGTCCAACTCCATTACCTAACAATTTATTAAATTTGAACTGCAGCTACCTTCATATCACATAAAAACAAAAAAGTTGGAAGGAGTTTACACCATCTATGTGGAGAATATGTACAGTGTACTTGGTTTATGGGAGCTCGATCCAAGATATCTGAACATACACAAATCCTTTACACCTTGACACAAACAGCACGGTGAGATCAGCAGAGCCCCATGCACAGCTCAGCTGTCAGCTTATATAGCACAGAAACCTCCCAGCTCTGCCTTTCTTTGCACACTTTAAGTCACAGATTGCTCTTTATGAGCTGGTGGGCCAGTGCTTTAGCTGAAATCGTGACAGACTTTCCAGCATTGAAGTATTTTATTATGAAGAGAGTACAGTTACACAACCAACAGAATTTATCCTGATTTATTTAGCAAAACCCCCCATATTTTATCAATTTGTTTCAGTTTAGCTACTTTCCCTTCACTCTTTCCCTATTTCACTCCTGTTTCACCCCTCAAATACCAGGGCATAAAAGTGGGTTAAGCATTTTTAATTTTTACTAAAGACATTAGACTTCAGTCACTGGAAAAAAAAAAACTATAAACGAGCTCTGTGGTCCATCATAGTTCACACAATGCCACCGAATTAGCAGCCCTGCCAGAGTCATACTTTTCCTAAAAGAACCTCTGTTCAGTGTAAGTGATGACAGATAACAGCATTACTGTTATTGCAACATGATATCAGTATTTGGTTGCCTGCTACCTCAAGGTAAACTGCTGTAACTTTAGCATGGTCACCAAAAAGCAGCAGCAGTATCAAAGTCAGGCTGTGTTGGAGGGCAGTGCTAATCCAGCCATCTGAAGCTGCTTTTCTCACAGCAAGCATGGGACCCTAAAACGTGTCACCTTGAGCTGAGGGTGCTGATGACATGTTTCTTTCGTCAGCTTCCTGAGAGGGTTATAAAGATTCACATGGTGAATGTTTCACGTGTGGGAAACACATTTCCCACCTTTCCCTGGATCAGGGACATGCAAATCACCTGCATGTAAAACTGTGTGCAATCTGCTCACAAATACAATAACCAATGATTCCTCCAACAACCTGACACCAACAATATCCCTTAAATAAAATCAAAACACCAGTGATATCGCCCAAATCTGCAAAAGCCAGAGGGTGAGGCTGTTTAAAGGACATGTGCATTATGCCCTCTGGCCAGAGTCTGAGCCTCTAAAGCACTGAGAAAAGTTCCTGCACAAGCAGAGATGAAATGCTACTCAAACTCCACCTGAACAGATGATCCTTGAACACTTATACCAGGTGTAGACATGGTGTTACAACAGTGTTCCCTCCTGAGACCTGGCTCAGAACCTGCTCGGGTTTCTTCTCAGGAATTTTTTTTTAATTATTTTTTTAACGTGGAAAATGCTTTATGTTTAAAAAAAAAAAAAAAAAAAAAAAAGCCAGGAGGTCTGTTTAGAATGACATGGAAATTATTTTTCACCAGATTTACATGCAGGACTGATGGCCTGAAGAGTGAGAAATAACAAAGAAAGATGCCATTAGACCTCTTATTTACAATAACATGTAGTTTACAACAATAACGAATCAGAAGAATATAAGAAATGAAAAAAGTGATTATTGAGTTGATTCATGTCCCCCAAAAACACTAAAAATGCAAAATCCTAGGAGTTTCCAGCCCCAGAGAAATGCAACAGAAACTTTGCCCAAGTGCAGAGGTGTGACCACGAGATTCTGACTCTGGGCAAGCTCAGGGGCTCTCGGCTCCAGCTGTTCCACTGCCTCAGGATACCCAGCAAGATATAAATTGTAAGACTGAGGGATTTACTGCTGGATTGGCACCCCAGTCTCAGTTTTTGCATCACTAAATCCTCAGGAGAACTGCAACAGTGACGGACAATTTAGAAATGTGACTGTAAATCTCCTGTTCACACAATCCTGCAGTGAAGCTGGGTGGAACTTATCTAACCTGACTCATCACAGCGATTACAGAAAAGTATTTGGGAAGTGTCAGTATGGTGAGAGATTGGTTGCATCCCCTCCTAAGACAATTCAGGCTTCAAAGAACAAATTAAGTGTTTGCTTCAAGTAAAGTAGCAGCAGTGAAGGACCTTATGTGGGGGAGAAAAGAATTCACAATAACTTAAAGCTATTGAAAGCTAACTTTTAATAAATTAAAAACTAAACTAAACTGGGAACCCGCTCAGAGTGACAAAGAACAATCTAACAAGAGATGATCCTGGGAGATGTGATTTTACTTTTTGTAAGAACCTTTTTTTTGTTCTCTTGGAAAAAAAGGAAAAAAACAATTAAAAGGAATCTTTTAAATAAACCAGTAGGGTGAGTCTATAATTAGCTGTCCAGAAACAAAAAAAAATATGCAAATGTATATTTGTATTTATACAAGGAGAGATCAAGTGCAAAAATGTTGAAGAAAGTCAAGTGCTGCCTTCAGCTCCTGCCCACAACCTGGACATTCCATCCAGAGGTTCCCATTGTTTCATGATATTTAAGAGAATAAAGCCTTCGTTTCCTTTGCAGCAGGGAGCTCTGGCAATGAGCACTGGATCCGGAGTATAGTGGCTATTTTGAGTGCTGGAAGGAAGCAAAAGGCTGTTTTGTGGAAAGGCGGAGGCACTTTGTTTGAGTTGTGCACGCGGTGCTTCAACAAGAGAAGATATTCCAGGGGCACTTGCAGAGAATCCTGAAATGGCTTCAGGTATAAAATGCTGCAGATCTTTTCCTGTCTGTATGGGCAAGCGAGCCTGACTGTAAAATTCATTGGGATTCATTCAGGGGAAAGACTGAAAAAGGAAGGAGAAAAGAGGGTTTCTGATGTGCTGGGCAAGAGGATCACACTATATGTAATGCTGGAGATGTCATCAATAAATATTGCATATGTCTGCTACCTTTAACATGACATTGAAAGAGCTTAATTAACCTTAGAAATAATGACCTCAGTAGAAGATATGTAGAATCCAATCATATCTGCTTATATCACAAGTTTTGGATTAAGTACTTCAGAGCTTTTCTTAAAGCAATGAGCCTTGAATACGTAGGAAAAAGACTTTTGCTGATGCACTCTTCTGTGGCAGAGAGATGTGGAAAAGGCATTGTAGCCTATAGCTACAAAGTTATCTCCTGCACCAGTCGGGAAAGGTGATCCAGCTAACAAGAATATTTTCTCTGCCCTTGAAGCTACCATCCAGTGAGGATACCCAAGCTGAAGGACAAAACCCCCAAACTAGAGTAGAATTCAGATCAGGATGCTGGTGACAAGTTAGAACTGGAGCAAGGTAAGAACATGAGTTGGCTGTAATAACATAAATTATGCTCATGCTACTGTGTACTTAATTGGTTGGAATTATGAGAAACAGCATATTTAGCACAGAGTTCAACAGACCAAGACATTGTAAGGACAGAGGCACAGTGTTAGATACCCTACACAGGGGAGCAGGGAACAGCTGTGGACATCTTCCATGTGTGTTAAAACACAGTCAGGACTTGGAATCTCTCCTGTTTTCCTGGGTGTCTGGCTGTGTCACCGAGATGCCTTTCTGTGTGAAAGCAGGGATGATACCTGTGATCAGCAGGATTTACATCCACAAAACACAGAACATGAGGGTCTACAAAGTACTATATCAGCACTGCAGAATTATTACTTTTCTCTATCACTGCAGAGGACAGCATCAGCAATGGAAAAAAGGTTTACAATGAGCAGTGAAGGAAACTTGCCAAGCAGTCAGGGCAGAAAGATAAAAGTTGTTGTTCATCTACATCTTACCAATGAAAGTTACAATTCAATGGAGTAGGAAGTACTTGCAACTTAACAACCTTTTACTCTTTAGTTCTATTTTATGTTCTATTGTTCTGCTTTTGAGAGCAATTGTGCTAGCAACTGGCAAAGAGTAAAAAGCATCAGCAAAAAACTTACAGCTGCTCCCCCTCTATCACCTCCCTGGAAAAAAAATAATTCCTCAGTAATGGAAACATCACCAGCAAATTTCACCCAAAATCTTTTCAACTAGACAGTAGCCTAAACTCATCAAGAACTTGACATGAGTACTGAATATTGATTATTCTCTTTTCACTCAAGTCTGTAGCTCTGATAAAATTCCACTACAGACGTAATTGCACAATAGTTAACTTAAAGCATGTTATCATTTCTATAATACATACATTTCACTAATTAAAAGGCTGAAAGCCTTTCAGATGACTGCCTAAACAATGTGATGACAAGATCAGGTCTGATCTCAGAGATATTAACATAAACCTAGAGAAAACACAAATTTTCATCTCTACTAGTGAGTGGAGACTCCAGGCCCAGAGTTAAGTAGTACAGGAAATAAACCCACAGTCATGTGCCCAAAGGCTTGATGAATCTCATCAGCTGAACATACAATATCAAGTTAGAGTACTGAGGGAACTGGTTGAAGAGCTCCCCAAGCCACTCTCCCCATCATTTATTATCCTTCCTGGCTAAGCAGGAAGGTCCCCCACAACTGGAGGTTGGCCAGTGTGACTCCCATCTACAAGAAGGGTCAGAAGGAGGATGTGAGGAACTACAGGCCTGTCAGCCTGACCACAGTGCCAGAGAAGGTTATGGAACAAATTATTATGAATGTGACAACATGTCATGTGGTCATGGAAGGGGCTGTCCAGGGAGGCAGTGGAGTCTCCATCCCTGGAGGTATTCAAGAAAGAACTGGACGTGGCACTCAGCACTGTGGTTTATTTGACAGGTTTGTGTTCAGTCAAAGGCTGGACTCAATGACCTTGGAGGTCTTTTCCAACCCTAATGATTCTACGATTCTAAGTTTTAAATCCCTGTTTAATCTCCAAATAAAAATTAGGAGGGAGTTTGAAGAATGCAGTGCCAATGCAAACTTATGAGCAGACGCTTATGTGTTAGACAACATGACATCAACTTGTCAAAAATAACCACCAGCTAACAGACAACCCTGACAATATAATGCTCAGGGTTTGATTCAAAATCAGGAGGCAATGTGCATTATCACATACAAGTTCTATGTGACTTTGGTGTCTCTTAAATGAAATAACATTACTACAAGTTGGGAAGTACGATTCATTCTGATTACAACTGAATGACCACGTTTCTACCCACAAAGATTTCTTCCACTGTGCAGAGTAACTGCAACAAGTGCAAAATTACTGCACTGTTCCAACCCCTGCAGTGAAGCTTTTCTGCCATCCTGAAGCTGCAGTGTTGCCTATCTATAGCCACCTTTAGCCTGGACACCTTCTGAGTCCATCAACTTTTTGCACAGAGTAAGTTCATGAATACAAAGAGGTTTGGCTCACTGTATTTAGGAAAGCATGAATATCCCTTCATCTTAAAGATTCCAAGTGCTCAGTACAAGCAGCTACAAGGACACTGAGGAGAAAACTTTCATCCTTGCAGTAAGTGTCTTGGGACTTGTTACAACTACAGGTGGTCAGACACTTGACTTTGTGTCTCTCCTGAAAGACAGCACCTCCAGGAACGCAGCACTCCCTAGTGTGACACCTCTTCAGCAGCATCTGAAAGGGAAGTAAACCTCCTACTGAGTCACCAAACACTGCTTCCCACACTAGTGAGGCTTTTCCTTAGAGGACTCTTCTTTTAAAATAAAAAATTGTCAGTCTAGTGATGCAGTGCCAATAACTTCATGTGCTGTTGCTTTTTTATATCCTGAAGGTTGCTTTTAAAAAATGGGTTTCATTACATAACACGTTGCAGCAAAGTGATGTCTCACAAGTTTGGAACTGATATTTTTTTTTTGCAGCTGGACATGGTCTTCTTGATCTCCATCCAGTCATTTAGAATGTTCACCTACATGTCACTTTTAAAGCAAGAGACAAATACGGTCTGTCTGCCTTAGGAACAGTTTTAGGTTATTCTTTTAAATTCCACTTCCAAAGATCACAAAATAATGAAGAAAAAAAAAAAAACCTGTTTCCTTTATCAGAAGAATCTTTGTATTGAATTACAGGCAATAATGCATTAGAGATACAGAAACCAAGAATGGAAGTGGATCTGGCAGAACACCCACAGAAATTCCTTGCCTTCATCCCATTGAGCAACATGCTTTTAAGATGTCCAGGCAGAAAAATTTCTGGAATTTTAAATTTGTTAATAGCTCAAAGTAATGATGAGTCCAAGCCAAAAACCCAAATTGGAAAGTTCCTGAGCTCTGGGCAACATTCAGTCTGCAGTAGGGAAGGAAACAGAAATTCAGAAGGCAACATGCACACCTTTTGTGAAGTTCTAATCTGAGGTTGGCGTGGGGCCAGAAATAACCAGTTGAGACCTTGCCTTGGAGACCTGAGCTCAGAACCAAAAAGTCTTTAGAATAAATTGGAAATGTCTTCCTGAAATGTGGGAAAGGCTGGTCTCTCTCTTGTTGCACTGTCTTTTTCCAAACTATCTCCACCCGTTACCTCTTCCAGGACATTGGCAAATGGCACCCCTTAGGCTGTATAAATCTCTGCAGAAGGAACAGCATAATTTTTCTCCCATCACAAACCTTCCAGTCTAATATTTGACAGCCTAGATCAGGTGCTGTCCAAACATTTATTAAAACATTTTAAATGATGAATATATCCAATTATTACTATTAATGCAGCTAATACTGACTAATGAGGGGGAAACATACTTGCTTGTGTCCCGCAATTCATTACCCCTGCCTTGTCAACAATTCAAAGCCCAAAACCTAATCATCCATACCGGGCCCTGTTATATTTCACACGTCACATTTAATAAGTCACTCAGTGCCTATAAATTAATGTAACATGTCGGCGTTTATGAGCGCGGCTTTGTCGCTGTTAACAAATGATGTGCTGGCCTGGGCTGCTGCAGCTCGGCAGTGACGAATGATGGAGGATGATTTCTCTCCAAACTATGAACTGCACACTGGGGACCACAACAAGACAGAGCTGCACGTGCACCCGTGGGCACGTGTGTGTGCACATGTACACGCACACCGTGTGTGGAAACGGTGTAGAGCGTAGATAATGTGCACCTGAAGGCGCTGTTACAGGTGTATTTCATGCATTTCAATGCGGAATATTTTCCAGCCCAGTCGTTATATTTTATCAACATATATCTATTCAGACATGCATATATATGAACGCTAGATACCACACAGTGTTATAGGAATGTATAAAAAAACTTCAGCAATTTCATCAAAAACACATCTACTGTATATATCACATTAAAATTTCACTTGCACTAGTTTAAGTCAAGCAAGTTTATAGATACTATCATTTATAGCAAAAGTACATACAGGTGGGGCCAAGTCATTGGTTTGACTTACAATTAGCCTGAACACCTGTAATATTTCCATTTTTAGTGGAAATATTACAACCACAACTTGAAACAGAAATGAAACACCATAGAGTTGTATTGCAAAATGTGATGCTAAACTGTAGATGACTGGCGGGGCACCAATAGTTTCTTTACTACTCCTTGAGTAAAACTGATTTTTTTTTTAACAGTATGAATAATATGTAACTTAATAACTTAAAGGAACAAAGTACATGAAGAAAAAATGTGCACATGATACACATGTATATTTTAATATCCTTCTTCCTATTTTCCTGTAAAAAGTGTAAGCATTTGAAGGTAACAGGGAAAATGTTGGTGTCTTTTTTGGTTACTTTGGGTACAGCTGGGGCAGATTCAGTAATGATGAAAGACATCTGGGTCTACATACAGCTGGATTAAAGTACTATATGCAGTAATAAAACTGCACGTTGCAAATGCACACTGTGGCCAGGAGGGAAGTTGTCACTGGAAGCAGCTTTTATAGAGCTCAACTGGTTTGTCAGCAGCAGAGGAAGAAGACAGATAACCAAAGGACTTCTGAGAGATGACCTCCTCAACCCTTGGAAGCTCTTACCAAAGCACAGACCAGAACCCCAGTTTTGGCTTTGTAACAAAGCTTTCCAGACAGTAATGCCAGTTTTACCCTTATGGTCTCTTTTACATCAACGTATCCTGTTACAGCAACACATTCCTTATGAAACAAAACATACTGGAGCACACACAAAAATATGAAAAGTTTAACTGAGATGTGAATGCATTGGTAACGAGCCCACAGCAGGTCTGGGAGTGATAGAGCTGACTGAATCACAGGATATTCTGTTTTGAAGTCCAGCTCCTGGCCCTGCACAGGACAGCCCCAGGAATCCTACCATGACTGAATTTTCTTTCTGAATTTTAGGTACAATTTTTTGCCCCTGTTTGCCCTGTGACAAAGGAAGATTTGTGGGAAAGAATCATGTCTGAGAGTCTGCCAGTATGAAAAAAACTCTTAGAGAAAAACCTCCAGTGTGTCAAAATATCATCTTGAGAAAGTTCATAAATGAAAGCTCTTTGCTTATTTCCAGCAACCATAACTCAGTGCGTCCATGTCCACTGAAGCGGCAATACTGAACACCAGTGAAGGATAAAGTAACACTTTTTTTCCCCAAAATCAATCCACCCTGGAAGGGTCACCCAATGGTTGAAGGACTAGACCAGGACCCAGAAACCTGAGATTCCTGTCTCTGCTTCATATACTTTGTAAGCCGCCCAGTTGCTTTTAAGCTGCTAAAGATGCAATTAAGCCTTCTTGAAAGTCCTACTGCACATTTTACTGCACCTTTAGAAGTCAAAACACCTTTATAAATCTACTCTTAAATCTCTCTGTGTCTTCTTTTCCCATCTTTAAAATAGGGATCATGACACTTCCCTAGCACACAGGTACTGTAAGGATAGATAAAGACAAAGACACTTTCTAAAAGGTGTCACACACATCCAGGATTCTCTCATGTATTGTTGGCATAAAAAAAAAATCTTAGATATTTTTAAAGACTTCTGATATATAAAGGGGGATTCATAGGCTTTAAATGTCTCTAAGAAAATTATTCTGTCTATACAGGCAGTACCAGTGAAAGAACCACACTTACCAATTTGTTTTTCTAGGTCATGTGCCAGGTTTTTTGGCACTTCATACCTTTAGACTAAAAGAGATTGTAAAATTCTATTAAAAGGCCTGAGCATTGCTGCTCCTGCACTCCATGTAACTGGGCACTACCTGGTGCTGAAGTCAACTGTTTCAGAGTATAGTCAGAGGTCAGCTCCCCAAGATATTAAATATTTTAACAATTTCACTAAAGAAAATTTATTTGGTAATTGTGTAATAAAGTGTTATTTTCTCAAAGAGCAATACTGTATTTCTAGCACCTAACTCAGAAATTACATGGTGCTAACCCTCCCTCCAAGTAACTTTGTAGTTGACACCACTACACCTGAACAAAACTAAATTATTTGAGCAGTTCAGCAGTAAGGTACCTGCACTGCTTGTTTTTTTAATCCCATTCTCCTCACTATCCTGTCATTCATTTACAATCTTTAGGCCCTTCAGTCACATATTTTGTGGAACAACATTTGTATAGAAATCTGACCTACCAGAGGCCACCAGACCTATCACAAAATACACAACAAATAAGAACAATCTTCATCTTCACTTTTTTTTTTCTTTGCAATACATATTCAGCTCTAAATGAGCAGGAAAAGCAAAAAAAAAGTAAGCTGAGTGCTAATGTGAAAGCTTAGTACTGTCTGCATGTCACAGCAGCCACGCTTAGCTCTGAAACCTTATAAAACTCCATAAGAAAGGTGAAGCTTGCAATAAGGCCACCACACAGGCACTGCTGGAGAAAGCCTTAAAAAGGGGAAAAGTAGAATTACCCTGTTGCAAGGCAATTCATGGAATCTCGGAAATTTTGAAGAAAAGAAGAGAAATCTGCATGACAATAACATTGTTTCTTTCTCTGAGGGACCCTCAGGGCTCTCAAAATCATACAGAAAAGAACACAGCTCTTTTCAATTCAGCCCATTGTACAGAACGGTGAATGTCGCAAGGTTTATTTTATAATGATTTATTATAAAGAAAAATAAGGGCTCAGGCAGAGACATATTTTCTCAAGAATTTATTATTCACCAAAATGGTTTGTTTTGCAGAAACATTTCTTTTTGCTCTATTTTTTGTTCTGGCAGTTCCTTTTGGCTTCATCCTGGATGTGCCTTCATCCCCACTTTGCTCTGAGAGAGGTAAACTTTCAAACTTCACCTCTTCTGTTACCTGTGGCCCTCAGACTTCCCCTGAGCAGGGATGCTGCATCCATAAGCACTGCTAAGCCTCCAAACACCTTTTCCTTCTTGCACAACACCTGCCTGGCTCCTCCCTTCCGGAACATCAGAGATCCCTCAGACCTCTGGTGAGACAAGGGAGCAAAGCACTACCAATACAAGACTCAGCCCACGGCCACCAGAGGCAGAGGCACACACCTGGATCCCACAGTGAGGATCTCCTTGGATCGCTGCTGGGGAACACGGCAGAGACCCAGCAGGGCAGGAGCAGCCCCAGCCTGTCAGCTGGAGCAGAGCTGGTGCTGGTGTTTGGGAACTGGCTCCCTGAGAGAAACAGCCAAACAGAAACTCAGCTGGAAGAACGTCCTTCCTAATCCCTGTGAGAGCAAGAAATCAGCTGCACTGAAATGAAGGGCTTTAACCAGCTCTCCTTCCCACCTGCCTGCAGGAACCAGCAGCTCTACAAAGACCCTGGCTGGGTGTGTTCTGCAGGATCCTGTGCTATTCCAGAGCCACCAGCAGCCTCCCTGTCCTATGTGTTCCTATTGCTCTTCTCTATTATAGCAGGGACACAATTTATACTCTTTTATTTATATTCTTTCATTTATTCTCTTTATTTATACCCTCTAAAACCTATACTCTTAGCCATCAAGCCACTTAAGGAAAAGCCAACATTAAGTGACTTTGCAAAAACTTGCGAGAGTTTTTGGGAAAAGAAAGGAAGGTATTACAGTGCATGGCTCTGCTAGTGACTGAATCTCTACTCCAAGAATGATTTCCTTCCATTAGAAAAGCAGAAGGATGAAAAAAATTAAAATAAAATCTAACTCAGCTGCATTTTCTACACAGAATTAGCACTTGTTTAAGAAAGTAAATAAACCAAAATCTGAGCAGGCAAAGAAAACTCCAAGTGCATTATATGTCCAAGCTAAACTGATGCAATTCCACATGTTCTGTGAAAAAATAAAGTCAAAAGTAGGTCAGAAAAGCTGGCAGAATTAATCACAGAAGAGATGAATAGGAAATTTGATGGAAATAAGATCACTTTTCATGATGAATTCATAGTCAGCGCTTAATTGAGTACAATGAACTTGAAAATACACTTGGTGAATGTCTGCATTAGCTGGACTTCTGAATGTTTGTAGCAGTTAAGATACACAAACTGATCAATAGTGTAAAACAAAGGAGCTCAGGTATGCATGTGTACTCATACATCACTTCAATAAATTACCCTGGGTGTTACAACCGGGGGAAGGGAGGGGGGTGGATTTAGAACAATCATTTTGGGATCAAGAGCTAAATCATTTCAACCACATCTTGATTTCTGCAAAACTCGGCAGGAATTATGAGGCTTAACAGCATCTCAACAATTAGCATATTATAAATACAAAAATGATATATTAAAGCGAGAGGAGAAAAAGGCCAGCATTTTACACCTACAGTAATATAATTCCACTACTTAATGCAAAGTAACAGGCATTAGAGTGTTTGGGATCCTCTTGTATAGTGTTATCTGTTCTATCAGTAAATGAGACTATGTGAACAGTACAACCTATAAATAATTCAAGGCCTGAGATGGCAATTATAGAACCATGCACAACCAGCATGAATATTTTATGAAGGCTAAAACAGCCCTCAGAATGAATCATGGATAGATGAACACACACACATACACACACCCTCAGCTGTTGGCCAAGTATTGCTTCCAGACATGGCTTATATCTGATCCTTAGTACATCTAAAAAGAAAATTCCTGAACCCAAAAGTCAGAAGTTACATCTCTATTGTTATATATTAAAAGATATTAAAAAAATAAATAAAGTGACTGAAGAAAAAAAAAATGTTATCTCGGTGAAGGAAAATGTTTGTTTCTTTTCAAAGATTCTAGTAAGGATTCTAAACAACTTTTTTCCTATGCACAAAAGGTGGCTGCCAAAAGCCAACCACGACGTACAAAAGGAGGGCATGGAAGGGCTGTGAAGTGCATTGGTCTGCAAAATCTGCCCCTGAAGAAGGACTTGCCTACATGGAGATATTTTCCAGTAGAAGTATACTGGTATAACTCCCCATATGGGCACTATTATTGCAGCACAAGAGCATTCACATGGGAGTTACAGCAGTATAACTACTCCAGCATAATTATACGGGTATAATTATGCCAGTAAATTTCCCTGTATTAGCAAGCCCAGAGAAAACCTCCCTGTAAGGAGCATGGCACTGCTGCATCCTGCCCCAGCACACAGCCAGCAGGCCTGCAGCAAAACACATCTGGGAGCAGAGCTCCCCAAATCCTGCTCCCAAGCCAGGGTGCTCAGTGGCACATGAGTAAATTAATAACACACTAGCAAAAAAAATAATAAAAATATAATCTTTTACATGCGTATCGTGCACATTGACTCAGAGACATGTATGTGCACATTTACACGCTCTACATATATTTATGTTATACATAAATATACATAGATTTATTTATATGAAATTACATTTTAGAACATATGTGTTATAAACACTGTCTGATTAGTGCACAGATCGCCTCTTTGAAATGAAGATGTATAATTTCTCCCATTTTCCAACTGGTGGAACTAGAATACATAGTTAAAACACCACCAGCTATTAAAAGCAACTGGGCTGGAACCTGAGTGACCATCAGATAGCTCTTCTATGCCAAATATCAACACATCTTCGATAGCTTGAAGATTTCTCATGTACAACTATAAATTACGAGACTGGATTTGGGTGCGTGGCAGTCTACACACATGCTCGAGAAATAAAGATTAAGATTGAACACAGAAAAAAGATAGGACTAAGGAGGCAGCATCAGATGGTTCTTACTAATCTTAAAACATTTCTGATGTTGTTTTTTTTTTTTTTAATTTTATTTTTTAAACTCTTATTGGGTCTTTCATTCGCAGCTAAAAAAAGGATCTTTTAAGGCTACAATTTACAGCGATGCATTGCAGACAGGCTGCCGAGTCCTGCTGCAGGGATGTGCCCATGAATAGGGTCACAGTGTCACAGACAGCACAGAGAGCACGAACTCACCCACCTCACGGCCTTTTCCTGCACGACCCCTATAATTTTGTGGGTTTGGCAAACACAAGGGGCAATTGTGTCAGCCAGGGTCAAGCTGCCATTGTGGGGGGTTTGTGGGCAGGATCGGTATCTGGGGGAGAGGGGTTGTGTCATGCTGGGTCAAGACACTGCAATTGTGGGTGCCAATTTGGCAGCTACTGGGTGGGTTGCAGTTGTTTTCCCAGGAGGGAAGAGCAGAGCATGAAGGTGGCTCTGGAAGATTTAGGTTGAACTGAAGCTGTTTCTGGAAGGTTTGACACTGAGAAGGAAGTGAAGTTAGTTGAAG
Organism: Myiozetetes cayanensis; assembly: GCF_022539395.1. Classification (NCBI taxonomy): domain Eukaryota; kingdom Metazoa; phylum Chordata; class Aves; order Passeriformes; family Tyrannidae; genus Myiozetetes; species Myiozetetes cayanensis. Next base: position 8,300,088 of record NW_026087378.1, on the reverse strand, counting down.
GAAGTGGGGACATTGCAGAGAGACAGAGAATCTGAGAGCTGGATATCTGTAAGGGAAGATCCAGATCTAAGGAGACCAGTGCCTTCAGCATGAGATATAATATTTTACTCAGCACATAGATGCATTTTCTCCAGCAGAAGAAGAACACAGGAAACAACACATCCCTCAGTGTGTGTGCCCACGACAAGCTTGTGTATCAGAGGAAAGATTTCACCAGCAGGTTTTACAGCCTAATTCAGCTTTGTTTGCAACCACCTCCTAACTCAGCCTTTTTTCTCTCACCTGCCCAGGCATTTAGAGATGCTGAATTATGAGTCAAACTGTAACTTGGACATGATCAAACTCCTGGTACATATGGATCCAGCAAAGCAGAACTGTGGAGTTTGGTTTTTCTCATTTAAAGGCAGCAAATAAAAAAAAAAAAAAAATCCTGAATAGAAATGCATACCTTGAGACCACAGTCCAAAGGAAATACTCTGCTAATTGCAAGGGTGTATTAAAGTCATGAACTAAGTAAACTAATTTGCTCTTGGCATACTTTCTATACCTCCCAGGTTTCTGTTTAGAACCTCTGTTTAGACATTTCACAATCTAAATCTGGCGAAGTCTGAAAAAGGCCTTCAGAAGAAGGGAGGAAAGAAAAAAAGCCATGCAATGGTGTAATAAGCAGCTTTTGAAATCTGATCTGGCTTTCTATTAATTTGCAATATAGATTTGATTTCAAACTCACAAAAATCAGAATGGTTAATCTTTTATTTTCATTATTTTGACATTTCTGTTTACCTTTTAGAAATGCTATCAGAGGCACAATGTGGCATTGGAAAGCTAAATGCTAACACATGGAGCACTCTACGACTGCAAAAATTTCTCTCATACTTTTGCAAATACCACAGCCAAAATCAACAGCACAAGTTTGATTTTCTTCATCATGAATTGACAGCTTATTTATCTCTAAGGAAGAACTTTCTAAACCCCTTAAGCTTCCAAACAACCGAGGAAGGATTCTGCTGACTATTCAAAAATATTTGTGCCTCATAAAATTATTAGTTAAATTATTCAATTCTTTCCAAAATGAAAGAAGGATGCATTATGAATTGCAACAGACTTCATGAAAACAAAAGTCAAAAGACTGATCTGCCAAAAAACTTTCTTATTAGGACTTCTTTTATCTGATATTAAACCTGTGTTTATTCATACTGTGCATAAAGTCCAGCTAAACAGTCTTCACGATATCAGCAGATCTTAAGTACATATAGACCTTCAAACACTTGGTCAAGTCTCATTAAAGTCAAAGTTTAACACATGCTTCAGTATGTGCAGAACAATGACGGATTTACATTAAATGCTCAATTGCTTTCTTGAATTACAGCCTTAACCACTTCATACTCCAGTGAAGGTAAACATGATCCTCCTCATCCTGCTGGATAATGCCAATGCTTTATTACAGCATCGAGAGCACAGGCACTGCCAAACTGCCACGGCCCGCAGCAGAAATAATGTTTTCTGGTGACTGTGGGGCAGAGTGAGATGGTGCATAAACATGGAGAACATAACCCTGCTGCTGCAGCCCTGACTGGAGCAAACCCAGGCTCTGTCAGCCACTAGCTGGGCATCAGCATCTCCCCCAAACGCTGCCTTCCAGTGAGCTGACTGCTTGTTTGCAGTAGAGACTTTAAATCAATACACAGGAACGAAAGAATCCAGCAGTGCTAACAGATCAAGTATTCAAACGTGGAATCCAAGTAACGTTTCGCTTGCCAGTAAAACGCCCAGTGTAACTCATTCACCCATGAAAAGAGCTGTGTCTGAAGTCATCTTTATTTACAATGTGTTTGTGCCATGTTTGTTTGGAAAGTGGAGGATGAGTTGGAGTAGGTGGCATCTCTCACAGCTTCCTTTCCAAACACACTGAATTCAGACTCCAAAGGTCTGAGCCTCACAAGGCAGTCACTGAGGAGCAGAGCAAGGCACACATTTATTTACATCAAAACTACATAACATATTTGCTGTGAAAGTGGTCTGTTAGCCTGAGCTTGTAAATCAGGAATTCCCTATGCAAAATATGGAGTTACTCTGCTCTGAAACAAGTGTAACACAGAAATCGGACCATGTGCCACTTTACCTCCACTGCCCAAATGGCAAAGTGGCCATAAAATTTGCCAATGGGCCAGGAATAGGTTAACTGCTATGTTATGAGTTTTTGTGAATGTCAAAATGGTCAAAATTCAGAATTTTTGTCTGACTTGGAAGCCCAAAATTTTGAAATTTATTTTCAACTGAAATTAAAATAAAAGAACAACACTCTATGAAAAACCAGAAATTGTACCTGGATTCACCTAATGTAAAGTATGACAGAAGTACAAAATATGGTGGGAAATCTGTAATTTCCTCAGACATCCATGATATATACCATGGTCAAGTGAAACTTGATAACAGGAAAAAAAACCCAGACACCAGGTTTTCCTGTTTCAAACTCTCAGCCCACCCTATCCTTGGAACTAATGGAGAAATCTCAGATAGCAGGAAAGAGCCCACAAGGAAAATATAAAACCACCAGGAGCAGGAGGTGTCTCCAGCTATGTCATACAAAGTATCATGTATCATTTTAATCCACTTATTTTTCTAAAGTAAGAGACTCTTTTCCACCACAAACTGCAAATAAAATGTCACACCATAAAACTTGAATATATGTTAAAACCATGTATGAACGTTTTTGATAAAAAAAATAGTTATCCAAAGCATTGTTCCATCCTGAAATGGGTATTTTTGTAAGCAATTTCATCCAAAAGGGATGGCTTGTTTCTAGGTTACTCTGCAGAGTGGCTGTCTCAAGAGAGATGAAAGAGCAAAGGTAAGTCTTTGCTGTATATCCCTACCAAGATATTAATGGATGCGATGGGAGAAAGCCTGAAGTGATGTCACTGGAGGCAGCATTATATGGATTCCATAATGGAACAGGAGAGACAAGCCACAAACACGAGAGAGGGAAAATGCTGATGAAAATCAGGTAAACAATAGCAAGATGGAAATTCAGTTGGAATAGAAGCTTTTGTGAAACGGGATCAATGGACACAATTAAGTCCTCAATTAGGGAACGTGAACCTTATGACGGAGGAGAAAAAAAGAACAACAGAATCTGATACTAGAAAACAAATCTGTATAAGAGACTCCACCATTCAGAGGGTCCTAAATCCACATATCTCACTCTGGAAGCCCCATTAAAACTGCCATCCTGCAGGGTCTTTCTAACCTACCACAATGCAGAACACGTGGCATTTTTATACGCCATTTTTGGAGGAACTCATTTTTGAGGATGGTCAGAAAAAAAACAGGAAATGCATCTTGCAGCATAAATGGTCATCCAGCATAGAAAGGAGATTTTGTTTTAAATTTATACATGCATCACACATAAACCCAATTCCCCGGGGTAAAGAGACATTACATAACACCCCCACTATTTACTAAACGTAATTTCTGTTTTACTGAAATAAATGAAGACAGGTAACTACTGTAACCACGGAATCATAATAATGAACCGGCCAACAGATGGCAGCTGAACCAAATCACCTGATTTAAATAAGATCTGCATTCACTTCAATCCAGCAAGTTTTGCAAACAGATTTAAGTCAACTGCCAGATAAAAATCAAGCAATTTCAGAGTCGTGCTTTCTTGTAATGGATTATAACTTTATTATGAGTTATGTCTCTGAACCTGCATGTTTACAAAAACAAACATTACTACTGTGGCAACTGAAGGGAGGGGTGGGTAATATCACTCTATTTAATTTTGCTCACCAATGATATCATTAATACAATGAAAATAATGTGCTGTGCATGAATCCAGTTTCTGACGGCAGCCCTTTGGTGAGAGACTGAGAAAATACAAAGCAGACTCCTCAGGCAGTCAGTGAATATGAATTAAAAATAAAAAAAAAAAAAAGAAACACAAGAGAGCTTTCTGGCCTGAGGTTAGAGGCAGAGGTTGGCATTATTTTACATTAGAAACAATTCACATTCAAAACTGTAATTGATAGCAGTGAAGTGTTAGGGAAAAGAGACTGTGGTGTTCAGGCAGGCTGACCTGCCAATCAAACTCAACCTTTCTTTGAATGAATAAAAGCTTCATTGCCCTATTATGTGGATCTGGGCAGGCAGCACTAAAGTACCCTGTTTGTCAAGTTTATGTGCACTGCCCCAAGCTACTCAGACACCCATGCTCAATAATAACTTGAAATCATCAGTGATTTTTGATAGGGTTTCTTTTAAAACATTTAGTGTTAATTTTACTAAGTCCCTGGGACTTAAAGAAACAGGAGGGCAATATTTCCACTCTGGTTTGTACAAAGACTGACAGACAATTGTGCTGCTGCTATAGTTAAGGTAGAGAGAGACTGTTGGCTGGGGTTTTTTTAAACATCTGTGAAACCGTGTAGTCTGAATGCTGCAGGCAACAGCTCCTTATCATTACAGGGAGGAAATGCTTGTCTTGATACTTTTTTTTTTTGCCTCTCCTCCAGGCAGGAGAGCTCTTGTAAATAGAACAATTGGCTCTTTGCTAACCATTTGATTGGAGACTTTGGTTTTTCAGGATTCCTTTCCTCTCCCAATTGCTGCCAGTCCATTATGCCCCTTACGGCACCAAATCCACTGCTGCTCGCATCCCAATGGCACTTACAAGTATTGGAGAAAACAAAATTATTTGCTGCAATCACATTGGTCTTTCCATTTGTCAGTAGTAGCCCTTTAGAGGTCTGTGGTCTGCTGAGAGGGGCAGTGAGTGTGTGGTGAGTGTTCCCTGCTGAATTTGGCCAAAGCAGTTCATCACTTAAAAGGCAGGGTGCAGTTCCTACTGCTTGTGTGGTGAATACCACCTTCACTCATGCAAGTCCTTAAGAAGGTAATCTTTCAGGAGATAGAAGAGAGGGTGGGAGAAAGGTCTGTAAGCAGGAGATGCACGGGCCTAGGCTGTTTAAGAAAGAATGACACGGCCTTGCTGCACAATCACCGTTCTTTCCTAAGATCCCCTCCCTGCTAAAGGACTTCCTCTCTTAAATGGACAGTGAGTGTCTGGCCACTGTGGAACACAGGTCTGTATTTCTGTGCAATGAGGAGGGCTAGATGTGTGCAAAATCAGGTAACAGGGGTTTTGAGGACTGATGTGATACCTCTGTTTGCTGAGGGAAGTGCCAAGAGCTCCTCACTCTGAATATCAACAGTGACAAGCCCTCTCCAGGCAGAGGATCTGCTGCTGCCTGCACAGCTCGCTCCCTGTTTTACTTAACTTGTGTGAGAACTGCTTCTTCTCACAGCCTCTGCAGTTTCATTTTACCTCCTTAATCTTCCTATTAGCAAGTATACAAAGCCAGTATATTCAGATGTGTCCACATTTGAAGTGTCTTGTAAAGCTGCAACTAAAACTCCTGCTGGGAAATTAGTTTGCTGTGTCCAGATATTCTTGTTGATGTATAAATATGATAAACTCCATATAAATATAAATAAGAGCTCCTCCCCCAGCACAAGAACAAAACCAGTGTCACCATGAGAAAGTCACCCTCCGAAGACATCTCAATTTCAAACCTGATTTAGCAAGCAAAGTTTCCGATTACATTCAGCCCCTGCTTTTCCAGTTCTCTTCACAAGTGATTGAGGGGAAAAGCTACTTTTGTAAGTGATAACTGAATGTTGCAGCAAACACACAGGGCAATAGTCTGGCTAGAAAAAGTAGCAAGGAAATCTTCTTTAAAATGCTTACCAAACTGTTAAAGGAGACACAGAGAAGAAAGTGAAGTGCAAAAGAGGAGCATTCACCACATTTCTGCCTTTTAAACCACTGTCCCTCTTCCTTAGTCTATTATCTCCTGGGTTCTAAATATCTTCTAAGCTGTATTTTCAAAGGGGAGGCTTTGTGTACCAGTGATCAGACAAGTTGGTTGAAAATAGATTCATCAGGCTTCAAAGGATTATTGTTTGCAAAGAGACAGTACAAACATTACTATTTCACAGTACAGCTATGATATTATTAACATACTGTGCAAGGATTTTATTGCCAGATTGGTTCATTTATCAAAAATAGGGGAAATTCAAAGCACCATAAGGAAGGTAACATTTCAGCAGGCCTGGTTTTCACTTAACATCATTAATCTATCTATTTACACAAGAGGCAAAAGTGCTCGTTTAGTGGTGTCTTGCAGTTCCACGATTCTGTGTTTGAGCTGCAGTACATCAATACTGCACTTAGCAGTGGAGGAAATATTAGTATTTCTGCTATGAAATGAATTTTTTTTATTTGCAGGGTCCCTTCCTTAGCTAAGTGCTGGGAGGAGGATGACAGTTGCTCTATGTCAAAAGTGTGTATGTGCACAAATACAGCTAAAACTGGAGAGAAGAGAAAAAATACTCAAACACTGAAATATTTGTGTAATTAAAAGAATGGAAACTTTTATATCTGAGAGTCTGTCTCTTCATATCATGGTATCACAACTAAAAGCAAAGAGTGTGCTGGGGGAGGAAACATTGAACAATGACTTTTTTTTTTTTTTTTGTAAAGAAACTGATGGCAAACATCTCAATAATTCATGAAGAAGCAATTGATTTTTTTGGCTGGAAGGACTGGCTCCTTTCGACTTGTCCTCTCCAGAGGAAAAGCTCATTAACACAGAGGTGTGGGGGGCGGGGTGTGCACGTGTGCACATGGATATCCTCTGTGTGTGTACATGTCTGTGCACACACTATTTCTGGGCATCTTTTTATCTATAATAAATTTTTATCTACACATAGACTAGAGATACAAATGCACACACACAGTGAAAATACCCTTGTGGATTTTCATTACAGTATTCAGACTTCCCAATTCCCAAAGACCTTCGTGAAGATCCGAAATTACAGCCTTTTAATTGACCCACCTCCAAAGCATGCAGAGTGCTGAGATCCCAAGATGCATATACTATTTTTGCAATATATTATGGGTCAAATTCATTTCAGGTACAACCCCTTTGCAGTGACTAGTTATATCTTTTGAGAATGTTAGCCCCCAGAGTATAGTGACAGCAATTACCCCTATTTTCCTGCAGGAAACATTACAATATATTTGAACACTACAGAAAGCCCAGGAAAATGTGCTTATAGTCATGGCTCCCTCAGATGCCTAATAATGGAAATTATAATGTCTCCAGGTCAGCCTATTGGGTTTTGACCCCAATGGTCAAGACGTAAGAGAAAGGTTTGGGGTTTTTTTCCTCTTAATCCTCTGGTTTTATCATTATCCTAAAGATTTTTTCAAGACCTTTTTCTTAAAACTACCTGGAAATGTAGCAGCACCCAGTACTTTATGATTTGCTTTACTTAATCCCACACAGCCAAGCATAGAGAGGTTGAACTAAAGCTGTGACTTCATCCTCATGTCTCCACACTGCCAGTTCATGCCCTCACATATCACATATAGCAGGGGTTGCAATAGGTTGGTAGAAAAGTGGAGAGATAAAGAAAATTTACCAGCCTTAGACCTGAAGGACATAACTCTCTGCATGGTGTGCAGGGGGTAGTGATTATTCTCAATGAAGAACATGCAATCTACCTCCTACAGTCTGAGCTTCAGCTGCAGCTCATGTGGTTAGAAGAGACTCCAGAAACCAGACATCCTTTAACTCTGTGAAACCAATGAATTTACTCCTCTGTCACTCACCACTTCAGTTTCCTCCCCAGCATCCAATCTCCTTCCCTTGCTCCCTTTCTTCTCCTCTTCTCAGTTCACCCTCGCACACAGAAAACCTTTTCTGATCAGATCCCAGCACTGAGTTGGGTGGGCACAGAGTGACACTGCACAGTCCAGTTGGGATTGTGCTGTACCTACCCAGACTACAAGCAAAGGGTTGAGAGCAGCCTCCAGTACAGGGGCACTGGGCTGGTCAGTGCTCCTCTCCTCCAGGCCTCCACATTCCCAAGACACCCGAGTCTCCAGCTCACTCTCCACCCACAATGAATTCACATATACTGGGATATATTCCCTATACTGGGATGGTGGTATATTGGGCCACAACTACTGCCATAAAGAACATGCCACAAACCCAGGGGGAAGGTGTGGATTATTCCTGCTCTTTCCCATTCATGCCTGTACCACAGCAAAGCAAAGGGAGCCTCACTATATTTAATGTACACCTCTCTGGGTGTATGCCATTGTCTAGAATTACTTATGGTTTAAACAGTATCAGGGAGCAAACAACAACACTGCCTTTAAAAGTTTCAAGTTTAGCAGTGAGTTTTAAAACTCAGAAGATGGGGAATTATTTTGGATTTTGCCGACTATGAATTGCAAACCCAAATGATTAACCTCTCTGCTGGGCTCCCTGTTTCCAGGGGAAACAGCAGAAAGGACGATTTCTATGCTTAAATCTCTAAATCAGATTGCACAGAGTAGTGCTGGCAGGTGATAGCTGAGCAGAGGATACATCCTTTTGTCATCAAAACCTTACAAATTATTTATTTGATCAGGAAGGAAAGCTGCAAAAGGCATCATATATTGATAGTTACTATTTCAGGGCAGGCTGCCATCCTTTCCAGTTGCTGTAAGGATAAAAGAACAAGTCTTAAAATACACTCAACTCTCCATACATTATATTTTTGGAGTGGATGAACATTGAACTTACAGCTCAGACCACAAAGCTACTACATCTCTCTGTAATGGATTTGTGCAGCACATGATCCTGTCAGCTGTGCCCCAGAAACCCTGGGCTTGTTTTTTGGCTTTGCCACTGATCCATTGTGTGAGTTTGGGCTAATCACTTTATCTGGTTGTGCCTCTCTGTTCTGCTCTTCCCCGCTATTGCCTGACTGTGACTACTTACATACAGCGAGGATGTCTGAGAATAGGGATTGATTTCTACTGTGTATGGAAAATCTTATTTAGCACCCTGACTTTTGTTATAGCCACTATAAGCCACTTCACAATTAAGTAAAAGCAACATGCCTGTCCATATATCTGTTTATGTTCCCCTGTTCAATCCCAGCTGGCACACTGTGCATTTTGGGACCCATTTCCTCACAGGAACAGTTCACCAATACCGAACAGTTTTCATTAGCTCACTTAGGAAGAGTAATTTGAGCCTGCCCTGGCTCTCATTTGGTCTCCAGCTCCTATCCAAAGTAGTGCTTCTAATGCTGACTAGCATTATTGAAATTCTCACAATAATAGCTCTTTTACCTGTTTCCATATGATTTTTGTGATCATCTATAATTTTTAAAGAAGGTGGATTTCTGGGTTTCATATGGTGTTAGGAAAAACAGAAAATACATAAATAACGAACCCCTTACTAACCACCATACAAGACTCCATATACAGAGAAACTAGTACTTCTATATTTAAAAATCTTCTGATTTTTTTTTATTCAATCTCATTGTTCTGGAGGAAACTAGTGTTGGAGTGCCTTGGGTTGTCACACTCCCAACCTGACAGAAACACGGACCCTAGGAGACAAAAAGGATTTCAGATCTGGAACAAACTCCCTCCAAAGGCAGGGCTTTTCCTAGAGTCTTCCAAAGCATAATACCTATGAACATAATGTCTTCCATAAAGGCAGTCACTGAGCCAAGTATCTGTCTCAGCAGTGGCCAGTGCAAGTTATGGAAAGGAGAAAACAGGAACATGGAAAATGTATCCGACTTTACTCTCCCAGCTTCCAGCAATGAAAGTTTCAGAGCTCTCTGAGCCCAGAGATTGTATCTGAGCCCTCATATTTAATAGGCTTTGTCAGATCTATCCTCCTTGAACTTGTCTCTCTTTGAACTCATTTGCAGTTTTGACCTCCACAACATCCTGTTGCAATGGGTTCTACAATTTAATTATGCATTGTGTGAAAAAGTACTTCCTCTGTTTGTGTTAAACGTGCTATCTGATCATTTAACAGGGAAATTTTTACTCCTTGTATTGGGAATTGTGAATATTCATTCCATATTCCCTTTGATAATTTCATAGTCTTGATCGTATCTTCTTTCACTCATTTCTTTTTCATCCTAAAGGTTCCTAGTCTCTACAAGCTCTTCTCATACATCATTCCACAATCCTGAGTATTCCTTTTCCTACCTCCAACCCCCTCCCCTAAAGATACCTACTTCCTTTGCTTGTTTGCGTTGTTCTGATTAAAATGCTGGGAAGTCAAAAAGATGGAGGAATCACACTGGTGATTGTTCACAAAACTGTTTTTATTACTTATCTTTTGATTGGTTTCTTTAAGATTTCATTTTATGAGAACCAGGAAAATAAAGTGTTTTCTTAAAATATGGTGGAACTGATATCATCTCACCTGGAGAAAATTGAGTAACAGCATCCAAGCACTGGCTGTGAACTACAGGTCTTTGGCCTGCTCCACAGCCTTGCAGTGAGATTCATAGTTGTCTCCTAATGTGTCCCTCTGCTTCTTTATCCAGAATCCAACTTACTTTCACTTTTTTTCCCATGAAGACTATTGTGAGCATTTCCTTGCTACAGATTTCAAAGCTTGCAGGGTGCAGTCACCCAGAGCTCCTTCTTCTTCATTGTGATAAATGAGCAACATCACAGGATTTTCACCTTTCAGACCTCAGGGACACAATTTGACTTGTCCAAAGCTTTAAGTCCTCTTTCCATGACTTTTTTAAAATCCTTCCTATTTCTGTTATTGTATGTATAATAGAAACATATCAGTCAGTGGCATCGCTCCAGGATTTTCCCTTGTCAACTGCAAGGGGCAAAGAAATCTTTGAATACTTTACTCCAACCTCTTGGTCTTCTGACAAGAAATTCCTTGTCATCTATCAGATGATCCTGCTTTCCCCTTAAAGTTTCTTCTTTCGGATGTAAAATATTTCCAACTGTGGGGGCTTTGGGGGCTCTAGCAGCTTTTCTACATGGAAAGTTCCTTTACCAGTCATGCTTATAAAATTTCAAAGCATTTCTCCAGTTCATTCTACAGCCTCAGCTGCCTCTTTGCAGCCTTCAGGTTTCCTCACTAGTTTTTCAATTCTCTTGCTTACTTCTATTGCCTTTTTTTATGCTTAGTGTATCGATTGCATGGGAGCACAACTAATTCCTCTTTGTCTGACAGCAGACCCTGCACAGTTTGACTCAAAAGATAAAGACTTACAAATGCCGTATCTGGACAGCCACAAGATGGGGACAAAACCCACAGGACCCTCCCTGAATGGGCCATACATTTTGGCAGGCATTAAATGAGAGTGTAACAACTCCTGTTACTCAGGTGTCTCCCTATCATGTATCTTCAAAGATTATAATTTTTCTCTGAAATTTATATATGTTCAGTGTAGCATTATGGCCACTCTACTCAGTCATCAGACAACACAACTATCCAAATATCCTTCACTTCAAAATAAATCCTTTGTATAATGTCAACATTTGTAAAATAACCTCTCTAATTTTGTCTCACAGCAGGCTTTAGCGTGATGTAGCTAAGCAGGAAGGTGGCAGGGGAACCTGTGCACCAACAAAAAACCTACAAACAAACAAACAAAAAAATACCCCAAAAAATCTCAGATAAAAGTAAAAGCATAGCCAGGACTTTAATACTCATAACACAAAAGGTTTTCTGTCATCTGCTTTGCCATTGAAGTTCCATGTATTTCATGCTGTCCACAAATTTCCCATTCCTCATAGGCCAGGGATTTTGGCACAGTGAGAAAGCATCTGTACCAGATGCAGGAGAAGATGCAGAAAAGCTGGCAACAAGCAGGAAAGGAGATGGCTTGAAGTTGTGTAAAATGAAATCTGAAGCTTCTTCTCAAATGACAAGCAACAAAACATAAAAACACTGTCAGTCATGATGCTGTGTTTAAGGTTTGAGTTAACTGTTTGAGCTACCTAGGACAAGCTTCTACAAAATTTTGTTTCAAACACCTGGCAAACTCCAGCAAAAAGCTCTACATCCCCTTCTACCCTCTTACTGATATAAGAGTGGTCCCTACCAGTTTGAGAATCAAACCCTATTATTTGAACCAGCGACTGAGGAAAATGTGAAAGGAGAGCAGTCTGCAGCCTGGAAAACGCAATCACAAGGGACACAACAAGCAGAACATTTCAATACAGAGAAGGCAAGACTGAAATAATGGATTTGTGTTCTCTTTACAAAGCTGAAGCAGCTGAAAACGTGAACTCAATGAAGCAACCTCAAACTACAGCGGAGAATAAGAAGCAGGAAGGAAAGAGGATGACTCCAAAGAGAAACAGTTCTTCCAGTTTCCAGCAGATCTTCCAAGAGATGTTACCAAATGAGAAGACAAAAGACTGATCGGAGACACAGAGCAGGAACCAACAGCTGGGAGAAAATGAATGGATCAGGAAAGAGTACGTGTGATTACTTTGCACATGGTTAATGGGGGAGAAGAGGTCCTTGAACTTGTGCAGGGTGAGGTCACCGTCGGTGACGTTAGCTCTGCAAAGCAGCACCATTGTTCTCCCTGAAGTTTTCCCCTTCGGACAGTCAAAAGAAAATAACTGTTTTCACCATCTTCTCTTTTAATTTCAAGAGACGGTGATTCGGCTCCAGCTGTTTCCACACCCTGTTTTACATCTATGGTCCATGTGACCTTTTCTCCCTCCCCCACCCCCAGCCATTTCCTCTCTGAGCTCTTCAGAACAGCTTATACCAAACAATATTTAGCCCTAATTCATTCTTGCTCCATTTGGTTACTTCTCTCAGCTACAAAACACAAAATAGCTGCGCTTCCCTAATGAGACGAACACCAAAACCTAATGAAAATTTTGGCACTGTTAAATTCTTTTAATGTGAAAGTCAAAGCTGCCCCAGCCCCCTCTCCCTCATTTTCAACCTCTAGCATATATATTATTAACCACCTTTTTTATTTTGCTGCTTATGAAAGAATACATGGTCGATGCGATCTTGTGTCCCTGGGATTAGGAGTTAAGACATCCCCTATAAATCAGTGTAATCTTTGTAACAGGACATTGTTGCATTGAGCATTCCTGTCTGTATGATGCATTTTCAATTACTCTACATGTTTTCTACTTAGTAAGCCAGCTTAATTCTTCGCTATGTCACAATATTAGAACATGTCCCAGGTTAGAAAAAAGGAGCAATCTTAGAGCCCTTGTAAGTTGTTTAGCCTCTGGCACTTATAAATCCAAAAACACAAGGGAAATCCCTTTTCCTTGCTTGTAATATGCCTTTAGATTTATTACTTAAAGAATCTGTTCACTTAATCCTCAGCTGAGGTCAGAGTTCATCTGCATTCTAATAAAGGTTTTAGTGAGAAGAGTAAGACAAAACAAAAAAATCAAGGAGCTGTATATGCCTGTATAAGCAAGCAATACTGCAGATAAAGTATGCTCCCAAGTAAATTCTCCACCAGGAAAGAAAAAGAAGCAGGGAAAAAAAAAAAACACAACCAAAAAAACAAACCAAAAAAAGCAGGATGCTTTAAATTACTCTACACAAATCCAGACCATCTATCTTGGGCTGCTCTCTTCGACAGCTTGGCCAGGGTGGGCAGGCAAGGCAGAGGCTAAAGAGCTCTTTAGGGACCAAATTACTGTTTCAAAATGGGCCTGCTGCTCCAAGGATATGACAATATTATCTGAGAAATGTTACAGACATTGTGTGTCCTTCAGAGTTCTGCTAACACATCTCCTGTGATTGGAGGCATGTGTCACTACCAAAAAAAAAAAAATCAAGAAAAGATGTTCATTATAAATAGACTCAAGGATATCTGGACGTAGAATAGGAAAATGACCAAAATATGGCTATGATATTTATTAACATTTTATACTGATGATCATATTTGGATTTCCAGAAAACAAATGCACAGATGGTTTATATTACCTCTGTCTTTTCCGGGGGGCTTGTTTAATTTATCGGGTTTTGTGGTGGAACAAAACAATGCTACAAATTCCCTAAGAGGTACAATGAGAAAGCAAGAAGCAAGATGATGCAGAAAAGTTATCTTAGCCTGTATTCCTAAAAATCTGTGTATGAATGAGCATGTCTGTACATCTGTGTGCAATAAGAAAATATTTTTTCATTATCGCAAATGAAAGAGATCTTTTCTTTTTGAGGAAAGATCTCAGAAAAGTCATATATACCCTGGCTTCTAGCTGATTCCACTGAAATTCTGGCAAATCCAAGTCCACTGGCATCATGGTAATTTCTGTATTCACAGAACAAAGCTACTGTAGGCATGGTACACACCCCACTGCACCCCATGAGATGCCATCCAGGTGTACTGATTTTCAGCAACCAGCTCACCCAACTGATGCTCTCTGAGCCAACAGCAAACCAAAGCCTGTGGATTTGGTTGTCAGTGCACTGAGTAGGATTTGTTTCCAGTAACACAAGCAGACAGTCTGCATCAGAGAACAATTTTAACCCAAACAAATACTCCATAGCCAACAAATATTTAACAGCTCGCTTGTGCAAATACTACCTATAGAAAATTCACTGGACTGTTGTTGTTAACCATGAGGTCCTAAAGCGTGTCCTGCAGATAAAAGCACCTGCATCTGTGTAGCATTTACAGGATTTCTCCTACTTCTCAACACTGAGCCAACACAGAACCCAGCACCCTTAGTGCTACAGACACTTCACCAATAATGAAAATCCAATTGCAACTACCAGCACTGATTGATGTAATGTTGTTATACAGAACGCTGAAGGTACAAATCCAAACATGTGCAGTTTGCCGTTTTTTCCAGCAATATTACTGCATGAAACATCCCTCATCCCTATTACTGTGGCACAAAGCAGGGATTCTGAAGTGGGAGAGGGAGAATAGCAGATGGCTCCACCTTTCCTAGACCACCTCCTCCAGTTTGCAGACCAACTTTCCATGGAAAGACGACAAGAGAATTCCTCTCTTTTCACAAGACTCTCCACCTGGCCTTGCCTTGCAGGTCCTGTACTGGATCTGTCAGTGTGATACTGCCATCAAACTGGAAGTCTTCTGCATCAGCATAAAGAACCCAATGTAGAAACATGGAACTAAGTTAAAAGCTTTCCAGGACTGCATTTAATCATGTTTTCCCCAGTGCCTGTTATCTACAATAACAAACAAAACTTACATGCTTGAATTATACCAGGTGGAACAGTCATTTATTCATCAGGTTGGGAAAATTGCTAAGTTGTCAGAGGGCACCTACTGTGAATGTTTGCACAGAACCATGTTCATCCTTGTTTACTAACAGAAGATAAGAGGATTCAGAGGGAAATTTCCATACCAGAAGCATCTATTAAGACTGCTTGTTCTGCTGGTATATCATAAGTTCTTCTTTTCATTTACTGCAGTCTCCAGAAAAAAAAAATAAAATAAATAAACAACTTTTAAGTGGAAAACTCAGCAATCAGATGCCAAGCTGAGAACAGAACCACTCTCCTCACAGCAGCATTGAACCTTCAGTTCAGCACAGGCTGATACTGCAAGTGGCCTTTCCTTCCTTCCAAAAGCCAGAAATAGTACCCACTGAAGAAAACCCATCCCCAAGATCAGATTTGTTTGGGTTTTTTTACACTTATGAGGGGTTTTTTTACACTTATGAGTACCAAAGGGCTTGGTTTGGTTTCCTTCTTGATCTATGACCGAGTCCATTTCTGTTCTTACACAGATTTATACCATCATAGCACTCCTGACTTCCCTATCACTTCTGTTCATTTACACCACGAGATATTAGGAGCAAGGACATGTTTTTTTGCTCATGTGTGTGGTCCTCACTGGCACACACACAGATTGAGGGCCATTATATTGTGACTAAATCACCCTTTGTGAACTGAGCTGTCTCTGTCAGTTGGCACTGGGCCTCTCCAGACTTGTGTGAGTGCACGAGATGTTTTCATGTCATTGAGAAAAGAATTGATTAGTTGAGAAATGTGGGTTATATTAACACTTTGATATGATAAAAAATTCAATTCCCCAACTCTTCGGTCAGACAAATTCTTTACCAATAAGAACATTTCCACTGCATAGGAGCAAACGGTTTTCTGAGGTATTCCTGACTTTCTGGACATAGTTTAAATTACAACTCTTCCTGGGAAGCAAATTATTCCTATTCTGGTCAGAGCTCTTGCTCCAATCCTAAAAAGAGTTGGCTGTCTTTCCCCAGCCTCTAAAAGCTTAACTCAAGCCACTAAAGTTAGTGTCTGGAAACCAAAGGCAATCACCCTTCTCCCGATTAAATCCCAAATTGCCATCTAAAGTTCCCCACATTCAGCCTTCCAATCCCCTTATTAGACTATTTTAAAAGCAAACCACAGTGGGGTTCCAACAAAGACCATGTCTCATTGTTATAGGCTTGACTGTCAGTAACTAAAGATGTCACACATGCAGAGTGTGCCCTGTGATGAGCAACCGTGTCAAAGGAGGTTCTCTGTTAAAACACTGATACTTTAAGAGTGGGATTTTCAAAAGCACTCAGCATTCACACAACTGTTCAATGGCAATGCTCCCCAGTTAGGGCAATATTGAACACTTTTGAAAATCCCATCCTACATGTTTACACAGTCTTTTAATCATCTCTGTCTAGGCTGGCAGGCCCCGGGTGCCAGAGGAAGAAGAAAAGGATTTAACAAAGTAGAAATAAAAATAAGGGGATAAAATATCTAAGGTAAAACACCTCCTTTAATAAAAGGTTGATGCTTTTAAAGGGTGAAATAATTCACCTTTTTAACCCCCCAAAACAGCTAATAGTCAAAAAACATCTACAAATAAAGCAGTACTCCAACAGTGTCAAATAGACCAGCCTGGATACATGCTTAAATTCAAAGGCTTAATAACCAAACGAAAGGCTACTGAGGATCATTAGAAATGAAGACAACGTGCTCTGTAACGTTAGAGAGAACTGATTAAATGGGCAGTTTGTTCTACAATTTGGTCAGTGGCACTTTGGCATTACAGTATAAATGGGTGAGGATTAAGTCATTTCTCAGCTTTCCTTGGCAGAGTCTTTTATTATTTACACTATTTACTTCAGGGAAGTCTTGGCGTGTGTCATATTTATCTTCCTGAAAAATGGGCCCGTAAATGCATATCACCCCTTGAACAAAGCAAAGCATTGTGATACTAATTTGGTTCATGAAGTACGTAATTCAGCCTCTCTGCACAGGGGCGACATTTGTCTCCTGCTTTATTAAACAACTATAAAACCATTTTTTTTACTTGGTACTGAAATAGGCCAGGCCACTGCCACACACACATTGGCCTTCTGGAGGGCTGCCTGCACACAGGAATTGTCATCCTGCAGCACACACCCACCACCATCGTGTGAACACAGCCAGGACTGCAAGGTCAGAAGGGATGTAGGGATCAAGCCCTTGCAGCAGTTGGGGTTCACAGAGAAGCAAGTCCCCAGAGAGAAGCAAAGAGAAACTCTCTGCTAACCTCTCTCCTTTATTCCTGCAACAATGAGCTTTTCCCACCCAAAATTCTTAGCTCAGGCAACAGTGTAGAGAGTTCATCTTGTCAGCCCAGCTAAGATCCAGCTCCCTCCAGAAGGGCAGGACAGGGCGTGAGCATAGAGCCTGTTCATTTCAGAGAGATGAGTCTCTAACAGATCATCTCTAACAACCAATTCCACTCATTGAGACGTATTTTGGGCTTCATTTCAGACCAAGTCCTAAGCAAGTTCTTCACTACTCCACCTAGAACAAAGGTCTTAGGAGCTCTACACTTGCCTGGTGTTTATGACCATCTGCACTATGAAATACACAGAAGTGCTGTAAAGGAATGGGGTGAAAAAAGAGGTGGAAAAGAGGAAGCACAAAAAGGCAACCTCCAGTTATGTACCTCTTTTTCTAAAGCAGACATCTTATACACAAGTGGTTTAAGAGTAATTTGATATTACAGAGCAACCAAGTATGGGGGAGGGAGGAATGATGTGTGCAGCTTACAAATGTAGAGAATAAATACACATTTTTAGTGAATTGAGAGTGTTTAAAATAATTTCACAGACAAGATTCACTTATCACCACAGGTGGTCTGTGTAATAGATGTTTTAGTTGAAGATGCAAAAATTCGGAGTAGCAGCAATTGTTGATTACAAGCAAGAGTGTTTGCACTTAAAATCCTATCAAAACTGATCTTTGTAAGCAAATAATATTAGACTAATCTATTCTCCAGAGGTTATTAAGTGTGTATGCAGAAAACGGCATTGTCATAATGTTAATTAATTTGAACAAATGGGGTAAGGGGCAAAGGAACTGCTTTTAGGAAAGTTTCTCATTTTATCTTCAGAAATATGTTACACCAAGAGATGATGATAATAATAATAATAACCTAGGTTTTAAGGGTTGTTTTCCATGAGAAAGATTATGCAAATACTTACTTTACACACCACACTACTGTGATTTATACTCTCAGTAAGAGATTAACCAGAAAGAGACCAAAAATCCAAAGCAGAGGCCAGAGCTCTGTGTCCCCTCATTATCCAAACCACATTTATGTACCAACTTAGGACCCACCATCTGGTTTGGTCTGGAATGCTGCTGGGCCATACAGCATTCCACACAGGAGAAGATTACAGGGTCAAGACCCAAACGACCAACAGCCAAGCTGAGGGCCTGCTCCTGATGGGGCAGTCAACTCCCATGAAAAAGAAAGAGAAGAGGCAAGAAATGAGGGGAAGAGAGACATTAAAACAAAGCTAAGTGCTTTAGAGTTTTAGAACAAAGGTATGGTTTTGATTCCCTTTTATCCATAGCACTTTATGTAGTAAAGCCTGAGTGATACTGCTTTTGGATCCCAGGCCTGAAGAGCAAGAATTACCAAGTGCTGTCTACCATTCTCCCCTCCTGTACTTCAGCCTGACAGCCCTTTTTTCCTGCTTGATTTGTTCTAAAATTAGGATGTCACATTTTCCTTAGCCATACTTGAAGACAATAGAATAGCACCTCTCCTCACCCACCAGCCAAAACACATTACAGTAACAATTAACTAAAGCTGTTAGCTATCAGTCTAACTATATTTCTCATCTTTGTGCTCCATCCTATTTCCCTGTTCTAAAACAACCATTGTCCTTCAAGCCACTATATCCTTGCCATCGTGCTGCCTCATGAGTTTCCTATGTTGCCCCCTGTCAATGAATTTTTCTTCAACAAAGATTTTTCACAGATTTTGTCTACCTGGGGTTTGTTGCACCCATCAGGAAAAGGCACTGGCTGGTTGATGTTCATCTAGACAAAAAACAACGGATACTGCAGCATGTTTTCCCTGAAATATCGTCTGGAAAGATGTAGCGTTGCTGAGGTGAGCCTGAAAGATTGAGTCATACCCCCAGTGACTTGCAGAAAATTACAGAGGACAAAAACACGTACAAAGAAGGGGCATTAAATTCAATGATGTGTGTGCATATAGGAGCGGAACAGGCAGTTTCATCCTAGGAAGTTTTAATTGCCATTTGTCTGAAAAACTCCCATAACTCAGCCATTAGTTTTAAGCATTACAGCTTTCCTTAACAGAGGAGGACAAAAGCCAGATAACCTCCATGACACCCTCAAAATCCAACACAGGGGCTTCTGTTAAAGAACAGGGTTCTGTTTTTTCATCGTGTCCCATACATGTGGAATATGCCACAAAATAATGGCAATAATGCTCTGAAAATATGGTTATTTTTATTCTTATTACAACTACAAGAGGAACCAACAATTTCCACTTAACTTGAAGAATATACAATCATAAAGCCACTTCCAGAAAAAAAATAAATTAAAATTGCATTGGTGGGTTTATGCCTTGCTTGGTCCCCATGGTGTTATGTGGATCCTTTAAGCAAATGCCTAATGCAGCAAAACCTGCCATGTACTGCTCAGATGATATTAAGGACAGGTACATATTACACCCATCTTGCAAAGATAAGAAACAGCACAAATACAAGTAGTGGGAAGTGAGAAAATACAGATCTAATGTCAATCCAGGGTTCAAATCCTGAAACTTCTGCACAAACGTTAAGATCCAATCTGTGGCAGTTTCGCATCTTCAGACACTGCATGGGATTAGCTTCTACCATGCTTACTAATGCAATGGATGCAGATTTTCCCTTTAGATTTTCCTCTTTAGATTCTTGTGTTCAAAACACAACATGCAGTTATTTCATGCATTTATTTTCAGCTGCCATTGCTTGCTATCAGCTCACAGCAATTACATACAGTGGCCATTATATGTGCATGAATATCCTATACCACCCTTGCAGTATTCTAAACACTCAAAGAAAAAATAATAAAGGGGCACAGTCAAGCTGACTTAATAAACTTTGTAACAGACCATAATTAAGACTAGAAATTTTTCAGCAGAAAAACAGGCATTTCATCCTTCCCTTAGATAAACTTCAGAAAGTTGCCTATGCAGTGCCAACCAAACCCACACGCTTTCTTCCATGCATCAATGCCACATTGTTCAGACTGGCTGGCTTTTTCTGCAGTGACCCCATCTTGCCTTCTGTATTATTTAAAAAGATTTATAGCTGGGTGTCTCGTGTGGTGAAACATGAGCTCTGACCCCCAGGCTTGGAAGTTGTCAGGCAGAAACATTAATATTATGCCACATTAGGAAAGAAAACTCATCAGTAGCAGCAAACCAAACGACAGAGTGAAACATGATGCTTCTTGTCATACATGACACTGAACAGTTAAACGGTACCCAAAAAGTTGTGCCCTCTAATGTGTCACCTGCTATGCTGCACCAAGGCAACAACCAAAGGTCCAAATCTCAGCTGTTGTGCCTCAGGTGGGGTTGCTACTGCTAAGGAGAACCTACAGTCACTGCAAACAACAGTAAAATCTCACAGTGCCACACAAAAAACACAAATACAGACAATTTTTGCCAAAAAGAACTTAGAATCTATGTAAGTCAATTGAGGGTGGAGAGAGAAATAACCTACATGTGGGGCATTAGGAGTCAGAACTCTATCAGAAATCTATGCCTGAGCAAGGGACTCCCCTGAGACCCCATCTAGTAACCTCACACCACATGACTCTTCTTCACCAAAATTCTCTGAGCTTCCAGAGCAGGCAAAATAATTTCATCAACAAATGTCTGTGTGTCAAGCACTGCCCAGGAAACAGCACAAAACCCTAACCCATGTTTTTGGAAAGGGCTGGGTAGTTTTAATGGTTTGTAAAATCAGTTGTGAGATGCTTCCTGCTAAAAATAGGCACAAACAGCCTAAGCTTCAGGGAATAATCAGATTTCCACACAGGTAAACAAGGATTTTCCTACCTAAATCCCATGGACAGTGGCAGAATATCTGAAGGAAGCACATGCACATATATGTCATTTCTATAATCTTTTCTCCACTTTCATACACACTGATGTCTGTGATATGTAAGACTATACACACTCAAGGTTTGAATTAGGAACACGGAATTTGCTATGTCATAAACGTAGTAATTGAAGATTCAAAATATTATCCACACAGACATCTTGCTCAAATGTGTGTTCTGCACACAGCCTATTTGTCAATAATTAACAAATAAAAACCCCAAATAAAAATACAAATAAAAATAAATAAAACAGAAATGAAAAGAGAAAAGAAAGAGAAGGGAAGAAGAAGGGACAGGAGAAGAACAGGAAGAGAGGGAAAGGTGAAGGCAAAAGGAGAAACTTGCTGTCTCTGCTTCCTAGCACCAGTCTCAAAAAGTCACGTGAGCTGAAACTACCTTGATGAAATTAGAGGAGTAAAGACATATATGTTTAATCACTGAGGCAGACATGACTTTTTAAAAACCATATATTTTATTTAAATATGATTTCCTTTTCATAATAAAAAATGTATTAATATGTACTTTCTGACTAATCTCAGCAATACCTGGTAATTTTCCCATATCTTTAAATATTTCTTAGAACAAATGGTCTTGGGCCTTCACGTGACATGTGCATGGGTATACGAGTGTGAACAAAGTTCTCCATCAGAGAATCCAAATTTGCTTTCTCAGGACCTGTTCGCTTTATGCCCTTTCTAAGAAAAATGTATAGAAAACCAAACGCTGAGCATGCAGGAGGTGTTTTTTAGACACTAGTAAGAGAGACTCTAATTTTTAAGGCAAAATGAGGCAGAAGCAGGTATTTTCACCAGCTTCATGTATTGTTTTTGTACCTTACAGAGCTCTTCTAAAATTTCAACATGCCAGAACAGTTGTGGAGCCCTGTAATAATTTTTACCTCTCCTGACACACTGCTAATACCACAACTTATATGCACCACTAGGCATGGACACAGCCCGTCTTCTTCTGAAGGGTCTGCTCACGAGATGCACACAGGGGCATGCATAATGCAGAAGTCTACTGCATCAGAAGTGAAGTATCAAGAGTATTTCTGGTCTTTGTAAGGTGCACAGAATAAGATATTATTTTGGTTGCAAGGCCAAAAACCTGGCTTCTGGAATAGGTATATATCAGCAAAGGCTTACATATTTCTTTCAATAAAAATCTGTTCCTGTAATGAAAAGTCTAAGCCAGTTTGTGGTATAGCATGCAAACCCTGGAAGTTCTGGAGTGAAAACTGTGGCTGCCTAAAGAGAGCTAAGTAGAGAAACCCTTTCCATTACAATAAAATTTTACATATTATCCTGACTTTTCAAAAAATCACGTAACCTAAAAAAATTTCATGAAAAGTTTGACCCATAAACACAGAGGTGTGCAGCATGCAAGATTTTCGCTTTCTGAGAAAATGAAACAACACAAATACCAAATGTTCCAGGCTTATTCCATCTTTCTCCCTATACTTGTAGCAGGATACCTACCTCCTGCTACTTTCAGAAGTTTTATGCAAATAAAACAGACATATACATATAGAGAAGTTGGGATGATGAGAAGAATGTATATAACTAACACAAGAAGTCCGTATTGCCTTGAGGTAACTGCATACTTAAGCTGTGACTTTTTTATTTTTTATGTTTCCTGGGTGAATATGGAAATCTACCTCTGGGCTGGAAAGTGTAAAGACCAGGGACAATTTACAAATGTCTCGTACGTGCAGAGAAAAAACTGGCAGCCAGAGGACAAACGCTAGGATCGTGTGCTTCCCAAGCCTGCAGACTTTCAATTAAATTAAGTTCTAATAATTGTGAATACATTAGCAAATATCAAAGAGTGAAATCAGAACACCAACAGAAAGGAAGGGAATATTTTCAACAGATCTGTTATTTGCAAAACTTAGTCAACCGTCAACAATGATGATGATTCAGTTGAAGTTTCACAAATGATAATCAAGGATAGGGTTTTTCAATGATTTTTTTAGATCAAATAAATCAAGAATTTTGAAGAAATACACTACATTTTTAAGGTGGAATTTGCCATGCCAGTCTAAAGTTTGTTTAGGTTTTTTTTCTGGGTATTTCTATACACACAGTCAGGAAACTGGACTTAACCCCTGAGAAGGATCCAGCAAGCACAAAACTCGAGCAGAGATGAGAGTTGCACAATGCTGATGCCATCCCCTTTGTGCGTTTAGGAAAGGCAAAAAAGGCCTGACATGAACTGATCAGAAAGAGCATTTGGCCTAGGGAACTGTGGATAAGGCCAAGACTGTAAATGTTGCAATCAGAGACTCTGGAACAGACAAACAACGCATGGACAGGTCTAAGTTCACCGGGACCAACACTCTGAAATTGCTGATCCTGCACTGATCCTGAAGTTGCCCCATGTGCAAGTTGTGACCCTGCTGTGCAGAACTTGCCACACACATAGGTCGACTGAACACAGGGAACATGTGGCCTTTTCCAAGGACTGCTCAATAGCCACATAAAAGTCAGGAATAAAGAACACAGTGCATGGATTTCTCATATGGTGAGGTACTAGCCCTTGTACGCACTATAAACAATAACTTCTAGCCTGAGTTCAAGAAGCTTTGTGTCAGAGCACCCCTTCTCCCAGAAATTCTCATCCCAAAGCTGAAATGTCTCCTCCCATGGCTATAGAAAGTTCAGGGCACAGCAGAAATGGCAACAAAATCTGAGATTTGTTTAAAGAAACACAAGTCTGATGCAGGGCAACTGGCCAGCACTGCAGACACTTCACAGGATGGCCAAAATTCTCCAAAACCAAGGAGTCGTGTTCATACATTGTATTCACAGTTTAAAAGCTACTTGCAGTCTCTCAAATGGGTTGCAGGATTTTTTTCTGTGTCTTTCTTTATGCAGAACCACCCCCCTTATCCCTGAAAACACCTCTGTCGGATACTTCACCACTAATAAAGAACTCCTGCAAAGACAATACACTCCCCTGTGAGTTTCAGAGTTCATGTAGAAAATCAAAGTTAATAGTTTTTCAGTACTATTTTCATTTCCTGCCCATGATCCCAGTGCAGCAAAGTATTTAAGCATGTGCTTTAAACTCTGTTCTAGAAATGCTCACGATGCACCACTACCTGGTGATTTTCCTGACTTCAGTAAGAAGGGCAAAAGAAGGGTAACATGGAATTATTATCATTTGCAGTAGACGTTTCATTAATTTGAATTTCACTTTCTGCTCAAAAAACACACTTGTAGTTTCCACACTGCTATTCTGAGTAACTTTCAATCAATATGACAGTTTAAAAAAATTATCTAACACGACACACAAAAAGTCTGAAACAAATGAATTCAACAAAATTAAAATATTTGTAAATAGAAACACCAAAGGGTTTCGTGTCACTCTAGAAAATTAAAGAAACCTGCTTAAAAACAAGGTAAATGAGTAATGTATTTTTCCAAGAAAAGTTTTGTTTGTTTTTTGGGTTTTTTTAAGATGAATGAGTTGACAGATGTTTTACTAAAACCATTAAGACAAGATGGCAATAATTTCTGGGTATGTTAACTAACCCATTGCTGGCTGGATCATGTGATGCATGACAACACAGGTTTCACATTAGGTGCAGAAGCAGTTTAACAGTTTGAAAGTCAATCATGTGTATCCTAAGCCTTCGTATTCCCAATCTAGAACACCATCAATAAAGGGACAAATACAAATGTACCTGCACGTAACTTCAGCAACAGATTTAAGGTAGGTGCTTATTAATATCATGACGATATGATTCTTAATGATCTGGGAGCAGAGTCTTATAGAGGTTTGAATAATGACATTGTCTCATTGCATGCATAGTTTGTGCTTTTGTCTCAGACAGGTTCATTTTTCACTGGAGGGGAAAGGTTCATATCGCACGAGGGGGGTAACCAGTTGATGTTACAAGGCTGACGATTAGCCCCCTCGCTGTTCCACATGACACTGGGAAGGACTCCAGCAGGCATCCTTAATGCCTGCTTCAGCATCTTGAAGAAATTAATGAACACAGCTTCGATGGCAAAACATTTCAATCAACCCCAACCAGCTGTGCCTACCATTTAAAAAATATAAATTAAAAAATGACATATTTCGCTAAAAGCAGGCTTATCAAAAGTTTCTTCGAAGGATACAAGTTATTTTGGGAGTGAGAGAGGGAGGAATAAAAAGGAGGAAGGACAATGGTGGTTAGTGCCAAAAGATGTGCGATGGCCCCTGTGTTTGTTGAACAAATTAAGCACGTTCTGGTTTTTCACCTGCTGAAGTAGCAGCAGTGCATATGGCCCAGAAGTTAAAAATAAGGAAATATGCATACATTACCATACTTAATGGACGACCCTCTCCATTTAATATGCAAATTTCCTGAAATATTACTGAATGCCGTCTGTTCTAAATGAATAAATTTGAATTGCAATTAGAATAATCCTTTATAATTAATGAAAACTGTCAATTTTGGTTCATAAGTAATTTGATTAACAGGATGATGGGACACTTATCAAGTTCACTGGACTGCTAGGGTATGAGAAAGCTGACAGGGAAAATAAGGTGGTCCAGGCACTTAGGCACCACTGGAATATTATCCTAAATTATTGATAACACAAGCTAATGAACTTCAGAAAGTGAACTCTGCATGCTTTATTTAAAGGGACAGTGCAGTGGGGTGGTAAGGACTAGTTTGGTCATGATAGCCTTCTCCAAAACACAGTCGTGCCATTACCCACTCTCACAGGAGAAAAGGAAAAAGATCCACAGGCAACAACACACACCTACTTAAACCTGAAATTTACACTTCCCAGCTGCTTCCAGAGAGGGAAAAAATGTTCACACCATAAATGTAAGCAAGGGACAATGCAAGCCAGGTGGAATACAGTTTATATAATGTACCACAGCCACTATTTTATGTTGTATTTCCACTGGTTAAAAACTGGCACTCATTACACCTGGCTTTCCATACTTTTTTCTTCCTATCATCTACCATTCAATTGGCCAGAAATACTTTTTTTAAATGGGCTTTTGCTAATTGAAAACAGGAGAATGTTAATGTATCAGTTTCAGTCTTATAAGAAAAGCAATTTTAAAAAACCAGCCACTACACACCCAAGAAGAACCCCAACTCTGAGGTCAGCATTTCCCTCAATCCATGTGCTCCCTGACAATGCCATTTTGCCACAAATGGGAAAGATGACTGTAGGCCAAACCTCTGGGCTAATACACCACTCCTTCTGTAATTCCATTAACTTCGGGGGTCAGGGAGGATGTAATCCCATGCAAAAGTTGCCCATAATGGCTTTTTAAATCAGTACAGCCATCAGCACACACAGGCTGCAATTCAGATAATCTACCTAATGAGCCCAAATGTGAGGAATATAGGTGAAACTTAGTAAAAATATCAAATCCATGGCAGTGTCTGAGGATATTAAGTTTCCCAAACCAGTTTAGTTTTAGAATGAAAAGCTGGATGTCATACCCTGCCACAAAATTGAATACGGTGAAATTAGAAGGATGTCTTTTTCTTTTGCCCTCAGTTTGTCTTCTTACTTTCTTCTAAAGCCATGCTTGACTCCATACACATCATTCACCTCTCTTATGAAACTGTATCATATTTTACACACTGCATATGGCATTTAGTGTATGCAGTTATTCCGTATCGCCACTACAAAGCCAACGGAACAATTCTGAATGCAACTTCAGAGTGAGACCTCTTTCCAAACATCCTGATAAAGCACATCCTGGATACACCCACGCAGCATAAATGGAATCCAGTGCAATCCGGCCTTTTAAATTTTGCAAACAACAAGTTGAAAATGGTAAAATCGCATGCGGAATGAGCCTCCCCTTCGGCTGAGCGCGGGCACAGCGCCAGGGGATTCTGGGAGATCATTTGGAAAAGCCTTCTATTATATAACAAAAGCCAGGGTGCATGAGCAAGGTACGTTTTTAAACCATTACAGCACCGAGAACTCAAAACAGATTTTCAACAGATCACCTTAAGACACTTCTGCGACCTGGGGACTAAATCCCTGCTGCATTTCAGGGTCATGCGCTCGAATCACCAAACCACCAGCACTACCTACAGGAAGGCCACAATTTTGAGTAGAATGTATGCATTCACAAACTCAAGAACAATAGCTCATTTTTAAATCAAAAATTCTGATGATGTTCAGATCTTGCCTAATGCAGAACATTTCAACACAGGAGGCAACATTTGTCAAGAGTACAAGCATCTGGAAAAGGCTTTCTGGAACTGAAATGCTCCAAACCACAGGTGTGTTGTTATAGGTAGACTTTATTAGAATTTGCAAAGCCAGAAATGAGTTCACTTTACTAACCCTGACCTATATTCCTATGTAGCCATTTTAGCTTGTTTCCACAAGAAAATGTAGTTACTGCAACACTGAGCAGCATCAGACATACCCAAACACTTCTGAGCTCAGATCTTGGTACAGTGCTCACCAGGATGGCAAATAAACCACATTACAAAGAAAACAATGCCATAATTGGCAAGTGGGCCAGTTTCCTGTCTTCTTCCCCTGAGGCAATCAGGCCTTTTTTTTTTAGTCTCATTTCCTAAGGAAACCAGGATCTGTGAGATCACATTGTCTGCTCACGAGTCTCTCCCCCTAATAGTTTTAACCCTTTGTCCATTCCCTACAAAAGTTCTCAAAAAAAAGTAGTTTTGATATCTTCATGCAAATGCCTTGACAGTAAAAGAAGCAAGTTCTGCCATGAAAGGAAAGACAGGTACAACTCAACCAGAGAAGTAGCAAGTACCTCCTTGTGCAGCCCAGCTGGAAGGGACCACAGGATACAAGGAGCACAGTTAAGGGACAGTTCTAAAGGAAGGAAGGAGAGCACTGGATGTTTGCAGCGGAACTCAGGTTCATAGGAAAGTAGTGAGAATATTGGAGTGAGGGCTAAAAAGGTTATGTCAGTGATCAAAGAACATTATGGTGACAAGCAGACATGATGAATGGAGTTATTGTGATAAAGGAGCACAGGAAACAATACAAATCTATGGAAAAACAGGGTTTAGTTTCATTGGTTTCACTGTTCATGGAAAAAACTCATATTTCAATAAAGCTATACTTTTTTTGTACCTCTGCTTCTCCCTTCCCTTCACTGCCCTTTTCAACTACTGTTATTTTTCTTGCTGGTTTTACTGGTGCTATGGAAAAGCATCATTTGCAAGTAACAACACCCCAACAGACCTGCATGAGAAAAAGCTAAATTACCAGTCACATGTGAACATAAGAAAGGTTACACTTATGTCACCAACCCCTTAATGGGATGTGGAAATTATGTGCAATTCTGTCATGCCCCTTCTCACTATCTTTCAACTGTCATAAACATTTACCCCTATCTTCTTAAGAAGAGATGTCCTTTACAAATCCAGCAACCATTTCAGGAACTCTAAGGGAACAGTATTACCCCAATTTAGGAACAGCATAAACGTGGCATTAAGATGCTTCTAACTCACCATGTGACTATAGCAAGACTAATTCTACAATGTAAACAACAAAGTTAAGTCCTGTGACTGGACCATGAGACCACACTTCCCCTTCCCCTAGAAAACTACCATTCTAAAAGAAAGAAATCAACCAGCATTATCCACTTGGACATGTGAAGGTTGAACCAGGATAACGTGGATAAGTAAATACTAGCCTAAACAAATGAATTGGGAAACACTTCCGTTCTGAATTTGTGGTGTCTATTACCACAAATCACAGTGAGTTCTTTAGGATTTCATAAGAGCAATAACAACCCATCGGCGAGGAAACACTTCAGCTAAAGCACAGCTAAAAGTTCCTAGTGAAATGTCTTATTTCACTCATTCACACAACAGGGGAGAGTTTCACGTAATAGTTCTATACTGGGGTAAGACTGAACCACCCACTAAACAATTAACAACACCACTGGAGATGAAGCTGAAGGACACACCAACATGTGGGACAGAAAAATGCCTCCATTTAACTCCCTGTCATGTGCACAGGAAGCATAAATATTATATTCCCCTGGTAGAGCTTCAGAAGTATGATGGCAAAGAGCAATCCCCAGCAGGTGAGAAAAAATATCTGTTGGGAAAATAACCGAAGTTTGGAAGTTCTTCCCTTGGGTGATATCAGTAATAACCATTCTATCAAATAGAACCTATCTATTCTTATCTTATTCCTATTCTCATGGCATCCAAGAACCATTATCATTTGCTCTTCTTGGTGACTAATGCTGAAACGACCATAGCAAGAGGAAATAGAAAATAAATAAAAAATAACTCCAAAGCAGATTTTAGTGGCATAAATCCCTCTGGGTATGGATGTAAATAACAAGCTTATTTATTCATGCTCCTTAAATATATTTATTTTTTTTCTTTCATTGTTTGACTGATCTAAGAAAATGAATAATTTTCAAACTGCTGAGGTTGGGAAGGGAGGGTTGGAAGAGGGTGAGTGCTATACAAGGCTTTGCCCCAAACAAATGAAAATCTTTGAGTGAATTATGGTCTGACTAGTTTCTTTTTTAAGACACATCAAGGCATTTCAGTATGTGTCAATAAAAGCCCACCTGGAGGAAGAAATTACAGAGCACTGGAAAGAACGCCAAGATTACTCAAGTCTTTGTGTTTTCATTTGTTTTAAATCTGTGTGTTGTTAAAACAAATGTAGAAATTAGCCATATGGGAACTTAGTTTTGGTGCAATATCTTCATCTGTCACCGCATTTGGAAAAAAAGCACACACACAACAAGATCAGTGGCCAGGGAGGGAGGGTGAGAACAGCACACAAGGAAACAATGCTGAACATATGCACAGGATTTCGACCTCGCAGCATGGTGACTAATGATTATTTCATAAATATTGAAGCTGCGATGGATTCTTATTACTGAAGGGGTACATTTTAAAGATAATCCAACAGTTATTGTAAAGAAAGGTAGCTCAAATCTCTCACTGGGACAACCTGCCCTTCTGTGCAGTGTTTCTTACCCAAATGCAAACCACACACTATTTTCCATTCAAACCTTAGACCCAATCCATGTAAGACAGGGGCTTAATAGCTTTCCAAACTCTCATTTGGCCTCAGTTATACAACCAGCTGACACTGAAAATAATTAATGCCCTTTAGGACTCGCATCTGCTCCTATGGTTCCATGTCAAGGTTTTTAATTGGGCTATTTTGGCATTTGGAGACAATGGCAAGGTGAAATAACCTTTCTTTAATATTTCTGAGGTCAGAAGTTAGTCCTGCCAAAGGTCATCCTTCAGGTTCACAAATGAGTCATTTGTATCACCTAATGCAATCTGTGACTTGCAAATTGCACTGGGAGATGTTATAGTGCATTAATTAGTCCATGTGGTGAATACTGAATTCATCATTACCAGTGAAGCCTGTGCAGGCGTGCCAATACTCATTTTGGTGGGTTGCAGTAGCTGATTATATTACATATTCTCCTTCAAACTGTGGCCTTTAATATCAGGCCTTGTTTGCTAAAAGCAAAGACAAGGACAAACCAAGAATTCTCCAAATGTGCAAGAAGCCACTTCAGCCTGTTCATTTGGCTTCTACATCCCAGATACTGTCATCCAGTACACCCACAACTGGCACTGTTGCTGGATTGTACTCAAGTAAGAAGGCAGGGAAACTTCAGAAACTGGGCTGCCTTAGCTGTCCTCTGCTTGTTTGAGCCTAAAAAGTAGTTCTGATTTATTTAATTTTTTTTTTTTTTGGTTAACTGGTTGGTTGGTTTTCTCCATAGCTGTGGGGATTACAAGCCTTAAAAAGAGACAGGCATAAGCAGTAATTAACTGCAATTCTCAAGTGACTGCATGTCTACAAAAGCAGGGCCTTTTAGAAAAGCAAAATAAAATTGCAAGAGCAGCACTAACATCTTCCAAAGAGGATCTGGTTATCAAATAAATGTCCCAGGTTTCCCAGTTTTTATTTCCAAAAGTCATCTGTTGCTATCATCTTGTACATCTGCACAGGGCAGAGCCACTCTCCTCAGGCCAGAGAATCCCTCCAGGGCCAAAAGTGGGGCTTCTCTGTCTCCCCACACACCTCCATGCCCCAAATCTCCCTCTGCACTGCTGGTGCTGTTCCCTACATTCCTCAAAGCAGCCTGAACTGCAGCCCCTCTACGTTTAAGGTCCCACTCTACCCAAAGGTAGGTCAATATCAAACCCAAGCCCACTCTTTAAAAATCAACATTCAGTCCAGTTTCCTTGTTGCAAAGAAATCTTGCAGAGAATTTCACCCCAAGTCACAGTCTGATCTTTCAGCTGGTTGGCAGCTATTGCCTATAATGAAGGGATTATTAATTTCTGTTTCAAAGGGATAGGAGATCAGGATATGGACACGGCATGACTGTACCATCTGTGCGGTTGACATATATTGATTCACACCATCTTCCCATCTGTCCTTGACACTACAGAGCATCAGAGGTCACAATCAACTCTTTGTTGGAATTCCCCAAAAAAACAAGTTTTCATCCAGTTCCCTGTCAAAAAACACTTCAAACCACTTTTACAGAAAATGGATCACCTCTTCAGTTATTATGGAAACATATACAGAGCCCTCATTTTGGCCTTCTAAATATATCCCACACAAGTGGTATAATAATGACCCATATTGTCAAACAACAACAAATAGGAGCTTCAGTGCCCTTTGACAAAAGGCTCAGGCTAAAATATTTCTTTTGAAACAATAAGGGATTGAAGAAGATACGAAAACTACTAAAGTTCTAAAAAGATTTGCATACATACACCACACTAGGCGCAATGACCACTCAGAGCAAAAGGTTGAGAAATGTGAAGTTGGGTTGCATCTGCCTATGGAAAGGCGTGAAGAAAATGTGAAAACCTGCAGCTGAGTAAATCTTGAAAGGCATCAAAGTCTCTGGAGACAATCTAGTTTTGTTTTCATGATAGGTATAATTTTTTTTCCTGTCATCCTATGCAAATTGCTAATAGCTAGGAAATGAAAACTTTTGAAATGGCCATTTCTGGCTTTTGTCATATTAAATATTTCATCTGGTGGAGCCCACACTGTAACTGGAAGCATCGTGTGTAATCTAGGCTTAAACAGTGCTCAGGCAAAACTGGCTTTTCAGTGACTTACAGCTGTCCCAAAACAGCCTTGGGTTAAAACATGTCATGCTTTTTCTCACTCTGAAGAACTGGTTGAAGAAAATCCAAACAGATTTAATCAAACCAGGAATTTTAAAAAGTCTGTGGTAGAAAGAATAGCAAATAATCATTTTTTGTTGTTGCTGTTGTCACAGAAATGACTGCACAAGTTAATCCTCAAATTTACACTCATTAATAGTTTAGTCCTCGTGCACTGCTTTCCTCTTTGGGCTAAACCAAGCTAAACTAAGTGAAATCCCAAAAATTTTCACATCACCTTTTTTACACTTAAAAAGTAGGAGGGCAAGGGGACAACATGGTCTGCCAGGGTTTCAAATCTGAAGTCGTGAGCTCTGTTTTGATTCATGACCATGGATCACACTACTGAACTCTACTAGTATCAATTTCTTTACACAAAGCTTTAGCACAGACTGAAATCTCTCTACTCTTGAGGGAATGCAATAGCGAGGAAAAGCCACAGTGAACGAGCTCATGCTGGCTCCAACTTACAGCACCAACATGGCAACTTCATGTGCTCAGCCAACAAAAACATGTCCAAGAATCCATGGATCTGGCCTGCTGGGAATTCTCAGGTGACAACGTCACCTTGGCAGGTACATTTCTACCTGGTTACCCATCCCCACTTGCCAGGACAGCCCACAGCAGCCAAGGACAACCCGACATATTTTACAGCAGCTGTGTGAGCTCTCAAGACTTATTTTTTTCTAAACAACCCAGCCGGCTCCTGAAACTCAGCGCTATCACCACACCGCTGCTGTGGTTTATACCTGATACCTCCCACCTGCATCATCTGTGCTCGCCCAACTGATGAATTTTATGAATTAACTTTTGAGCTCATCCATCCAAAGCAGGTGACGGCGCGCTGGGGATGCGCTGGCCGCCTGCCCTCCCTCTCTGCTCCGTGCCAGACACCTTCCCTCGCCCCTGCCTCGTGCGTGCGGGGACCGTGGGCTGCGCTGCGTGTTCCTGTTTCCTTTCAGGGGATTAAACTGCGCGAACTTGGGAGGGGAGAGGAAGGGGCACAAACCCAAGGCAGAGCCGAGGTGTTGGCACAGACATGGCGGTCAAGGGGGCACGGCCCGCGCTGTGCTGCCACCTGGCGGCCACCGCCGCGCACTGCGCCCGCCCGGCCGAGCCGCATCCCTCCCGCACCCACCCCCCCCACCCAAAAAAAAAAAAAAAAACCCTAATTTTTTATCACTGCCCCGCAAAAACACCACAAACGTGGTCCTGTGTGGACACACTCCAGCTCCCTCACACCCTCCCGTCACGCACGCCCAGCCTGTGAAGCCTCGAGGTGCCCGGTGGCGCGAGGCCAAAGGGTGGTAGCTCGAGGAGGTAGTGGCATTTGTGTGGTAAAATATTGCCGCGTTGTTGTTCGTCTCTTAATAAACCCGTTGGAAACCGGGCACTGTCCATTAATAGCTGCCCAGCGGCCGGGATATGAGCGCACAGGATTTCTCCATGTTAATGTACTGTGGGCGATTCAGAAAGTAAAAGGATCTGGTCGAGTTGCGATCCAGTCAGCTTAAAAGTACTCGTATGAAACGAGGCTTCTGGATTTACAGTTTGACTCCTTGCAAACTGTTGAGGTTTCACAATCATACTCTTCTTATGTGCTTCTTTCTTTTCACCAAAATACTTTTACTTTTTCCCCAACAAATCTTTTTTTTCCCTCTGCTTCCACTATGGCATCGTAAAAGCAGCGCACTAAGAAAGAGAGAGAAGTGAAGCCTTGGTCCACCTCCCATGAAAGCTCTGTGTACTATCAGACACACTGTAAGTCTCTACTTGTATTAAACAGAGAACCCATCTAAAATGAAACCTTCTGAAAGTACTAGGTGGTTAAGTACCTTGAAAATCGTGTTTCAAGGGTATATCAGGGGATTTGTCTTTGCTGAGGTGGATGAGAAGCCAACCCTTTCAAGATATTTGCTGTAGACATCACAAGAAATCAAAGTCCTGGCGCCTATAGGAGCTGAGGCACCAGAGTGGCTGATCAGAGCCCGGGGATTTACAGTCACAACACTTACTGACAACAAATTGTAGGTGCTCTGCAAATCCCCACGCGCTGACGTGCAAACGGTGGCTGATAAAGTGCCAGGACTGCCCTGAAGTACAACACTAATGACACTGAAATTACAGCAAATAAACCAAATGGCAGAGAAACTACTGAAA
Source organism: Myiozetetes cayanensis (assembly GCF_022539395.1). Lineage (NCBI taxonomy): Eukaryota > Metazoa > Chordata > Aves > Passeriformes > Tyrannidae > Myiozetetes > Myiozetetes cayanensis. The sequence goes on along the minus strand of NW_026087378.1, from coordinate 8,265,540 downwards.
AGGGTAAACACCCAACAGGTCAGCTTCCATTATTTTTCATACCTGTCTGAGTCCATGTTATTTCACTTTGTAATAAAAGGATAAAGGAGATATTTGTAGTTATTTTACTGAGGTCAGAGAGGGTGACGTGCATCTCAAACAGCCTTCATAACCAAGCAGCAGGAGCATTGCTGATCAGCTCAGAACTCACCTGAAGGCTTAAGTCTGAATTTTGTTATAACTTACTTTTGTAAATGTGTTATAATGCTTGCCATTCACTTGAAGTACAGCTTTTACCTTTTCTTATGTTTATTCTATGCATGCTCTGTTCTATCTCCTTAATGCAAGTGAATGTGTTCATGTGTTGGTTTGTTTCTTTTTTTTTAATAAGTAAATGTTTTTGTTAATGAGTAAATATTTTTTAAAAAATAGAAAACCCCACCAGATTTCTGTGATTACAAATTCACTTTACCTTTTCTCTACCTCCAGAGCAATAGGGTGATCCAGGAATCAACTATCACTTATCCCTGTAACTTCCTGTAACCTTCCTGTCTGGGCACAGAAAAGATAACCTCTGCCCCAGAAGGCTCACAGTCTAAAAAGCTTTGTCCCATGTAACATCACTGCAGTAACCCTTTCTGCCTCTTCCTTCTCTATCTCTTTGTCATACATGCTTTCAAAAATAATCTGCAGTGTTTCCCAGTCTTCCTTTACAGTGATTCAAAGAGAAGCAAAGACTTTTCGTGGTCAACAAGTGAATCCTTCAGAATTATCCCAGTAACTAATCCTTGCACATAGGACAAAACCACCCTCAACACGTACCTGCTTGTTCTAAGAAAAGGAGACATTCCTACAGCATCTCATGAGCACAAAATCTAAGACCACAAAATTAGTTAACATACTTGCCATAAGCAGGCCAAACAACCACAACAATGTTTTGCCTCCCATGAAGACCTTTGAGCAGTTGCAACTGGAAGCAACTAAACCACTTAATTCTCTGTTACATAACTTACTGGAAAATAAAAATAGATAAAAACCCCATTACTTAACATATTCATCCCCACATCTGGATGATAAAATATAAATCTTATGGCAAAATATAATTTTTAGGCGCTATGTTCCCTATCTGCAATTACATCAAAATCACATTAATTGAGCTATAACACTGTCAGGCCCAGCAGCTGGGAGGCACATCCATACATTCTAAAGAGGTGGCCATTAATTCAGTGCTCCACAGCGTGGCAATGAAGCTGGGATGTCCGTTCCCCAACGTGATTTACTGTCTTTCAAGCTGCTTAAGTGGGAACCTCTACAAAAAGATTTAAGTTAAGTGACTCTTATGCCGAGCTGGAGCTCATTTATTATTGAATTAAGTTTTCATTTCTTTTAAAGGGAAAGAGAAATATAGTTTTATTTGAAACAAGGTAAAACAGTTCAAAGAAATCAACTATTACGATTTAGGAAGCAAGAATATGTATCAGTGAGGGACAGTGGCATTTTGCTTTTATATTGGTGTAAAGGTAAATTAAAAAATTATATATATACTTATAACATAAATGCAAATATATATGGTTTATGTTCATGTCTGCTTTTAGGTGTATATATATGCATACACATATGGGAAAATATATATATATAAAATTACACATGTAGGTACAGATTAAATGTATCTAAGACATTTGTGAGCCTACATCCCAAAACTAAACATGGGCTTAGTTTTAAGGCTATATATACCTGTTATCTTAGCACCTTTTCTCGTATAGTAGCAGTTCTGTCTCTTTAGATAATGTATTTAATCAAGTTCTAGTTCAGAAAATATAATGAGTTTTATTCTTTTTTTTTTTTTAAATAAAAGGGCTTATACCTGACCCTTAAGCACCCAAGTTAAATGGGGATAGAAAGTGTGGGTGTTGTTTTTGTCATGTACTGAAAACTGAGTCTGAGAAAGAAGCAGAAATTTATCCAACTCAAGTAGCAGGTACCTAATTTCTGCCCTGAAATTAGAACATCAGAACACAGCAATCAATGCAATATTTGGCCTCTGTCCTCTAACCACATGAAAGAAATATATTGAGCTAAATTTTCTGCCAGCTTAATTTTATTGAAATTAGTGGAGTTTATCCAACAAAATATTTGGCACCTTGCATTTGATGGGCAGAATGTGCCAGTGCAGGGAGTGGGATTTGGAGGGAAAGCAGTTACTCTGCATGCTTAAATTGGCTAAATATTTCTGAATAAAATATACTTTAAAAATAAATAATTAAAATTTGCCAGGACCCCCATAATGGTGTCATTTACACTCCAGTCACATGAGTCTACAGCGCAAGACCCTTTCATAATTAGGAACGTACACTATATAAGCTCCCTCCCTAATTAGCAAATTATGTTGAAAATAGCATCCTGCTAATTAACGGTTATTATGGCATTTCTGAAGCTGAAGCTTTAATTATCACCAACCTAATGATTGTGTACAGAAAAAAACAACTTTTTTTCCCTTAAATTATCAATAAGGGAAGGAGATTATTATCAGGCGAATCTGCTGACGGCTGATTAATTTGTTTGATGCAAAGTTGCTGTGTGTTTCATATTATTTTATCGGAGTTGCAGGAAAAAGGTACATAATTTGGTTTCATTAGCAACTACTGCTATTTATCACTAGAAGATACCCCTCCCTTTTTTGTTGTTTGTTCAATTCCCTCTGTGTTTTTGCCTGCACCAGCATCAAAGTCAAGAGCAGGAAGTTTTAATTAAGTGACACTAATGAGGTCGTTGAAAATGATACTTCAGCAATTCAGCATGCTGTTAAATGTGTTTATTCTATAATGTCATCAAAGGTGATTGTTTTCCCTTGTAATAGATAAAATTCATTACCATAAGCATTGTACTTTTGAGTGTTAGAGATACAAAATGCGAGTTAGTCAGGTGTGTCTGTTGCACATTTCATCTCATCTACCTCTGTAAATGAATTTGCATCTAAAACTATCCCTTAAGAAGGAAATGTAGCATGAGCTGTAGTTGTAAGGGGGTTTTTGTTTAGAAATAGCTAGCTTTGAGTAACCTGCTTGGATATTATGATTGTAGCCCTGCTTTTAGAGCTGCCAACTCATTCACAAGTGCATCTCGAAATTCTCCTGATTGTATCCTATTTTGCAAGTCCTAATCAAAAAATTTGAATGAATCACTTCCAGCTTGCAAAATAACTGCAGACTAGTGATACAAAGAATACCATGATTTTGCAAATCAAAGAATAGTTACCGGGCTGGGATCATGACAGGCTGAGGATAGAGTAAGGCAAGATATATTTTGTAAGGAGAGGTTGACATCTATCAGACCAACTGAACCGGATGGAAGAAACACAGTCTTCAAGTTTGAACCAGGAGTAGTTATGAGTAGTTATGAGTCTCTGCTACTCTCTTCCTCACTAGGGATTTGTCATATAGAAATATCCTTCATTTGGCCCCACATTTGCACAGGAAAAATGCTTAGAGATGTAAGATATTGCTCCTACAAATGCACATATACACAAAATACAATCCTGCAACCAGAGCTAAAGAAGAGATATACTCATGTCTATAGAATCTGCCAAGAGCAGGGGCTAAAATTCACAAAGGATTCTACATCTTCCTTAGGTGGAGATAGGTCTTCCTGGATAGACAATGTTTATATTAATGCTGCATCTGGTCTGATCAATCCCCAAATTTTTTGATTCCTTAACAAATACATTTTGGAATTAAAAAAAATAATACTAATCTTAAATTCAATTTGCAGAACTATGTTCAGAACAGCAGCTGACTCTGAAGTACTAATCTCAACATAGAAATGGAGCAATAGACAGATTTAAATGGGTTTCAGCTCTCCTGATGCCCTGCAGTGGGTTAAAGACAAGGACATTGAGCTTAACTCAGAACGTAATAGAACCCACAGCACTTTCTGGCAACCCACTTCAACCCCAAAATTTCACTCATACGATTAAGAATGTAAAAATGTTACTTTTCTGCTCTTGTACGCTAAAAAATAAGGAACTAGGTACATGTTAACACTAAGACAAGTAAAAATACAGCTCACACTTTCATTGAATATGTTCTGTATAAACTACTACATTTCTAAGATTAAGGAGTTTTCCTTATTTAGAATAACATGAAACTAAAAACCTAGAGAAATAAGCTCTATGGGGAATGTCTCCCTTTTCTTGCCTGAAGAATGGAGGCAATAATTTTTTTCAGTTTGCATCAAATTAATTTTTTTAAATTCAGTTTGTTTCCAATAAATTTTTTTAAAAGTCAAATGAGGCAAAACCAAAAAAAACTTCAAGTTATTCAGAATGGCAAAGCACCACAAATATTTTTCAGTGGCAAAAGTCCAGTGTTTCCAATAAATAGCACTTGGACACTGCTCAACTGCTAAGTGAAATACAACATGGCGTATGCGGGCTTAATACTGGAAACCTTTACTTACAGTTCAGATTTGGAGCTTTCATTCAAAGCATTGGTTTTGGTCAGATCCCATTTTAAACACCTGGCCCATACTGCATGGCTTTCCATGTGACTGGAGAGAGAATACTCTCAAGCATAACCAGTGTAAAGCCACCAAACCCACCTTGTCCTTTGGCCCTTCCCTGCAGGGTGACATAGATGGCCAGGGCCATTTGGATCTGTAGGTCCAGCCTTTGGAGAACCCAGAGCACAGCACTTCTTGACATTATATTGCAAAGAGATGCTTCATCCTGGGAATATGAATTGTCTCTTACAGTGCAAACCACTCATTTCCCACGGTTATCACCCCTTGCAGTTGCTAATGCTGCAATGTGACACATCAGAATATACTGGAGATAAAAGAGTCTCATCCTTTCTCCTTGAAGTCAATGGCAAAACTCCTATTGATTCAAATGGGGCAGGACTGGACCTTTAATGAGGAAGAAACAGTTCCTTTAGTGATTTCTACAAATAACAGTTACAGTGACACCACAAAAAAGCTGCGATGGCTGGATAAGACATGAAAAGAAGTTTTGCTTTACAGTCAGGAGCAGAGAATTAGAAATTGCCTGCAAACTCACCCACCCACCCACCCCCACGGCGGGAGCCATAAATCATCATTTTGTCCGCACAAAGCAAAAAGCAGGAATCACAGCAAGATTCAGGGAGAGCTGCCCTTCATGTGGACAGCAGGGGACACGTCTGGGTCACATGACCCCTAACCTTATCTTTATTTTTCCATCAGGCTCTGTGACATTTGTCCTTTTTCATTCAATAAGATGCAGGACTATTTGCCATTTTCAAGTAACCCCATTATACAGTACTTCCCATTGACAGACGCGTCCCCTCAGCACAAGGTGCTTTAACTCTTTCTAATAGGTTTCTTCCTGGCTCCTGGATCCCGAGTGGGATTTTGTGTTTTGTTTGCTTTGACAGAAAGAAGAAAGGGAAAAAAGAAAGAAAGAAACATACCCCCTGGGAAAGTTAACCTCAAAACATAACATTTCGAAAGCAGGATAAACCACTACAGTAACTGCAGAGGACAACATAATTACAGGCGAAATCATAGAAAAACAGATGTACTGAGCAAGCAGTCTTGGCAGTCCAAAGTTAGAAGGTCAATAGGTTGGGTTGCCTAAATTGTAGGCCCTTTTAAAGCAGGCATTAGTTTCTTTCTGCAGATTAGCCACTTTGGGATCTGTATTTTGTCTGAAATCACAGCCACCTCCTCATCCAAAAGCTCAATTTCTCTAAAAATATAACAATTGACACAAAACTTTATGCCACCTAGTGCAAAGGGCTGAGGAGGAGCTACATGTATAAGAAAAACAGTTTGCATCTCCAGAAGGTTTCTACCAGCTTCACAAAATATTACCTCCTAGTCTGTTAACGAAGATTGGAACTTCGTTGTCCTACAGGCTCATCCTGGTGTCAGTCTTCCCAGTGGGAGAGGACATCCCATCCTTATCTGTCCTCTGCAGACTGAAGTTATCCTCACGGGACCAAATACCTTTATATTTGAGCTCTGACAAATTTTTCTGGAAAGCTGAAGGATGAACCCACCTACTCTTCTTATGATGCTTAAAATTTTCACATTAGCTCTTCTTATCAGCGGTGCCACTGACAAATTTGATAGACTGAAAGGAGGAAGGAAGAGCCACTCTTCCCATTTTACTTCTAAGACACTGAGACCTGAAGAAACTTTGTAAAAAAATGTCTCCTGGCAAAGCAGGACTTTGAGAAGGAACCTCTCAAGTTACTGATGAGCAGCAGCCTCATGGCTCCTGGCAACTTTCCTCCACTTCCACATCAAATACGTGTGGCCTCCCTGCACATAAACACTGTCGATGAGCCCAGGCTTCAAGGTAAAGAACCTTTGCAAAAAGAAAAGCCCCAGACTCTTGAAAAGAAGACAAGATGAAATAGTTTAGCAAATCCTTTGGTGCCTGCTCAGTCCAAACCATGCCCTTCCTCATAAACAGTGCTCAGCTGCTCCACTTCAGGATGCTGCTGATAAAAGCAAGGAGAATGGTGTTGATCACAGGCACATTTCAAGGACATCTCCAAGTCACTAAAATGTTTTTTAAAACCTGTGAGGTAAAAGTTTACTCATTGTAAACCCTTGCTTAGCGCATTAAAGTCATGTGCTCAACCCCTGCCGGTAAACTCCCGGGAAGGGATTCTCCTCTCACATGTCACAAAACCTGGTGGAGCAAAGGTACAGTTGACATCTACAAACACTCAAGAGAGCTTCATTGCCTCTGAAGGGCTAAGTTCCTTCTAGCCATCTCCTGTGTCCCCTCCAGCCCCACCTTTGCCCCCCTGAGAAAGGAGGGAAGCATTGCTGCGCAGCCCACGCAGCACAGAGGCGCCTTCACCGCAGTTAGTTCTTCACCCACACACAGAGTAACCATGGGTCAAGGAGGAGGCAGGATTTCAGCCTCAATGCAAACATGAGATGTCAACCAAGAAAATGCCCTATGGGTTTTTTTTTTTCCCCCCCATGTGATTATAGGCACATTCAGATTCTCTGAGAAGAAGTGACGCTCTGTTTAGTCACTGCAGGGAGGAAAGCACCACTAGAAACAGCGTCACTGGGGTGTCCAAACCACATCTTCAAAGAGGCAGAAGTTCAGTCATTTGTAGCTGACTTCCAGCATATCACTGTGCTCATGTGACTGGATCCACCTCTGTGGCAAAAACCAATGACCAGTTCTCATTCTGTTCTTTCCTTATCTTATATTTGACCCATAGCAGTCTCAAACACAGGTACGTCATGTGCTGTAACACAAGAGATGGTGACAACCATGCTACAAATTCTCAATGCTCATTCCATGCCAATCCATCTCTGTAACATCCTGAAAAGTCCCTGATTTGCATTAGCAACAATTCCAAATGACAACACTGAGGAGGACATGGAAAAGTAATTACCACAAAGAGAACCACAACTTCAGATCACAATACCAGTAACTAGAGGCTTTCTACAGCAACCAGTAAATACATGCAAAATGTGAAGTATCATGACATTTTCTGAAGGGCAGTTTATGCATGTGTGCACCCAGAATGACTGTCAATGTGATGACTTTCAGAGGAACTTCTTAGATGCCATAAGATCACTGTACTGCTGGTGGACAGCAAATCAAACATGTGATATCGCTGCAAAATGATCAGTGAGTTGAAGCCAGATGTACAAAGGTGGCATGTGATGATCAAATGGCACTGGTGGGTATTTACCTACACCACTGTGCTTTTTGGACTGCAAGATTAGACAAGAAATATCGGCAAATTAGAGGGAGATAAAAGTGACAAAAAATTTCAATGATATTCAAGGGAAAAATAGATAAAGTAAAGTACCAGATAAGCTGCAGACTCATAGCATTTATTTATTTTCTGGTGATACCGATTGAATTTGTAGGCTTCTTTTACAATTAAAAAATAAAACACAACCATAAAAGCAGCAGTTTTATCAAGCATATTGATGGTGGGATCAATATATGAACTCTTAGGCAGTGGTGGAGCTGCAAAGACAATTTCTCAGAGACAGACTGCAGTATGTTTATCCTTATCATCTCTGACTGCAGTTCAGTGGTTATGCAGCACTGCAGAGGTGACACATCCTGCAGTCTGCTCAGGATGGACAGTGGCTACATCCCAGCTGTGGGAAGATGTAGTTTACCCTCTTCATCCCCCAGTCCTCAAGATTAAAGACTTGTAGAAACATTTTGCTGCTGCTCCTTCCCTTGCCCATAGGAAATCAATGAGTGTTGAGGTTTTATTCTGACATGCACAGAGAATATATCTCTACTATGGACCCAGAGACCCAGGCAGAGCACAGACAGAATTGCCTCACAGTAGAGACACTCTCCTACTGAAGTCAGGTGACTGCCAATGTGCTCTAGATATTCAAAATATGGGGTAGGGACAGAGTCTCCAGTGACAGGTTTTCAGCAGCACATTTTACACTGACATATGAAAGCTTCTCTGTGGTGTCACTTCTTACAAATATTTCTACAAAATTTTCATGCACCTTGGACACAGAGTAGAATTTTAAAGCAAAAAGAGGACTCTGCCTAAAATAGCTACTGGACCAAGGACTTCAGTCCAAAATATTTAAAACCTGGACTCAAATCCTTGATCTTATGTGCTTCAAAAACTAGGAATTTAAATGGGAAAGCTTCACACATTTTGCACTCTGGAATTCTTTTTTTCAGTCAGCCCTACTGAACTTGCATGGCTGGGTTCAGGTTTCCAAGGACCTCTGGAACCAACAGTTCCTCAATTCCTGTTGAAACTCTTATGACCCCACTCCCAGAAGCCTACAGTATCAGACACATGCTCAAAAATACACAGCTTTTAAAGGACTACGATACCAAGGCATGGATGGAGAGTCTTTTTGGCTGTTGAGACCCACCCATCAAGAGAATGTCACAATCTAGTCCCAGGCCAGACAAATGCATGGCTAACTCCCATCTAAGGGCTTCGTGTCTTGATTTCCTGTTCTACATTTTCACGTTTTATTTTCTCTCAACATCCTGTCATCTGTTCTCAGCTTGCAAAAGACAGGATGCAATTTGCATTCACAAACTACAAGGAGTTTTTTACTGAACTGTAAAAGTTACATCGTTGGACATTATTTTGATTGTACCAGCACTGGGTTGACATGCAGAGCTGAAGTTTATTTTACAAGATGCTGTTTGGTTTCCACGTAGGAAAAGCTAGTCCGTAGGCCAGGAATATAGAATTTAATCTGACTATTAAAGGAGGGCAAAATGCAGAAATTCAAAGTTCTCTAGATGGGAAAAGTTTTCAAATATGAAACATATGTTATTATGTATTCAGTATACACATTTGATTCTTCTTTATTAATTTTTGTCTAACTTTAAGATCTGGTTTGCATTTACATTGTAACCCCTCCCATGATTTTCACTCACATTAACCTTACCACAGGTAAGACAATGTACAAAATATATTAATATGTTCTATTGATTATCTACTTTTTGCAGCTGTGTTAGTAATCCCCACACCTCAGACTCCAGATGTGTTGTGGAAACAGCACTTGTACATAATGAGGAGGTTTTAAAAATCAGGGAAAGCTTGCAGAAGACACTTCTAATATTAAATAACATAATTTCCTATTTTTTTTCCTCCTGAACTCTAAGGACTAGAAACTCTCTTTCATAAATAAAGAATGGCAACACTGGAACCAAACACCTCCTTTGTGCTTTAAAAAAATAGATTTTACTTTAAACTGAACATTCACTACTGACAAAAGGTGCTCTCTCTGACTGAAAGCACCAAAAGTAAGAACCTAGCATTTTAAAATAACTCTTACAAATACGAGTCGTGCTTCAGTAGCTTGAAACGTCTTATTTGTATAATTTCTCCCCCTGGGTGAATACAATTTTAAAAGGAAATGAAGCATTGTAATATAAACTACACACCACTCATATATACCTTGTGCTTGCATGAGGGCATGATAAATATTATCAGCAGAAAAAAAAAAAAAAGCAGCCAATGCTTTTCCAAAGGGAGAAGATTTTTTTTGTTTCATTCTTTCTTGATCTTTTGTTGTGACTCTCCCTTTGATTGACAGGTGGCATTCTTGTCTTTATGGATGGAGAAGCAAAGCCCTTGATGGTTATCGACATAGGGAAATGTCATGTCTGACTATGTTTCAACAGGACCTTTTTCCCCCTCATTTCCTGATCCTTCCCCTCACTTACTTTAGTATATTTAATGCCAAGAAGTCTCTCCAATATGAATTTATAATCCAAACGCTAATTGCAGTCAGGAACCCCAAACCTGGCATTTAATTACCATTTGGTATAAAAAGTCACATTTGCAACAAGTGACCAAGTTCCCTTTCCCTTTGCCCCTATGCAACCAAAACACCCCTTGGCCTTAAACCTTCAAGACAGTGGTGGGAATGTGCTATTGAGTGACCGAAGTGGCTCTGTAACCAGCACGTCACTGTAAATTACGCATCGGGTGTAATTCATTCAGAAACCAGAAGCAAGTGGGTGGAAGCTCTGGAACAGCTCACTTTGCACTGAGCTGACACAGACTGTAAGTGCAACATGAGGGCAGTTCACTCGGAGAGGTGCTCAGGCACTGCACGCAGTCCTTGCAACAAGAGGTACCACCCCCATTTAAGTCCAAAATAACTCTGAGGCTCCAACAGCACAAGGCCTGAGTCAGCGTCAGGGCTGAGCGCTGGGACTGAGGGAACCGTGCCCTCCCACGAAGCCTGGCTTTGGCTGTGGTGGTCTCTGTGGTGCATTGTGCCAGTAACACTAACCAGGACATGCCATTAGTGCACCTCTCTGTTCCTTCTGCCACAGCGTATCAGTAACATGGACCACCCTTCTTGTCAGTCCCTAAAAAACAACTCTCCCCTCCACACCACCCCCAACTCACTTCTGCCCTGTACAGCACTCCTTGTTTAAAAAACCCCCCACTGTTCCTCCATGCTATGGGCAGGGATCAGACCACCTCTAACACTTGATTCCTCTTCCCCTCTTGCACCCTTCTCCTTGCTTTGTCGTGTCTGAAACTAATTTGTTCTCCTCCATCTCAAGCAGGGATCGTATCTTTTTATCTGCATTATGAAGTGCCCAAACAGCATAAAAATTGTATCTGGTGATGTCAAATAATAAATAATAACAATAGGGCAGACTGGGAATACTTTGTCTGGGATAATGCATCATTGCTCTCTCTACCATGACCCTAATTCATCTGCATAAATTTCCACACGTTTTGTATGCATTAGGCTAACATTTTGACCACGAACCACAGGGTAAAGAAATGTAACACAAGTGCTGGTTTTCTGCAGCCAAAATTAAGTACCTCTAATTGAAAAATAAAGAACAGGAAACCACTCCCCAGAATGCATGTGTACTTTTATGTGTATCTATGTCCCATCCCAGGCAGAGAAACCATAGTCCTGATTGTACTTGTTATTCCATGAATGGTTCACATCTTGCAATGAGCAGGTCTTAGCCAGGTGAAATGGGCCTTCCTCTGACATTTTTGCACAAGGGACTTCCCAGATAGGTAAATTTTCAGTTATTTTTGAAGAAATACTTTGTAACTTGTTTCTATTTAATGAGCTATGTTTCGGGGTCTGATGCCTCTCTATTATACTCTGAAATAAAGGAGTCAGTCCTTCACACCAGGCATCAGTAGCTGTGGAATCACTAAGACATCTTGCAAAGTTTAGCACTCAGGTTAATGTCTCATTGAATCATCCCAATCGGAGAGCAGATGCTGCAGTGGTACCGATGGCACCTGTCAAAGTTCCTGAGCACAACCAAATATTCCTCCCTATCCCATTGCCATGTATTTCCTGACTTTTTAGTCCTTCTGCTTTCAGGCATGCACAGGGCAAATGCTTCACTCAGAAGACTGAATAAAGAATACGTAAGTAATTATATTACTCTGGTGTTCTCTGCCACTGGATTCAATCTCACAAATGTAAAAAGAAACATCTGAGAAGAGAAGAATCTGCCTGGCCTCTTCTTCATAGCAGAAGTACAAAAAGCAAGTACAGAGTCAGATCCACACAGTCCATCTGCAGTTACAAGTTTTGCTACAGACGCCAGAAGATTTCTCCAAGCAGCAGAACAAAGAAGGAGAGAGACCTGAGCCAGTTCTGAAACAATTACATTACTTCAAATGAAGGAGTATTTGGGAAGAAAATCACATGTGGGATGCATGAGCATTCCTATTTCTTCTAGTTAAGTACCTCTGCTTTTCCCTCATCTTGTCACTGAATGCATTTCTACTCCTTTATAGCCAGCCAAGCTATAAAATTCAGCATGAGCTTGAAGTATACTATATGCTAATTTTGTATCGCCCTAATAATGTTCAGATTTACTGGGAACCATTCTCTCACTGATGCATATTTGTAAGTACTATTAACGTTAATGGGAGTTACCAACTAATTAGAAAGGAGAACAAAATCTAGGCTATAGGATGCAAATTAGAGTAGTAGCTGTGACACTTATCTTCCCGCTGAGGAATCACAGAGTAGAGCAAAATCAAGGACAGTGACTCTAAATTCTGTTGACTCTTTACCTTACATTTTGCACCCAAGAATCCTCAACAAAACAAAATACTCAACAGGAAAAGCTAGTCAGGCTATTAAAGTCTATTGCATAATCACAAAAATGTCCAAGCTAGCTCTCAAACAGAGAAAGGTTTGAGAAGTTCTAATCTGGCTCACTTAAACACTCTCAGTAGAGAACTGTTGCAAGGTGTAGTTAACAATTAATATTTTTAACAAGCTGGTCAAGAGAGTGTAGCTCAGTGAGTCTGTGTATTAAAAGGGCATTGTTAGCACACTGCTTGGCTTTTATGAGGTGAAACAATCCAAACCTACTTCAGTGTGTGGAGAGGTTTGGAGAGGTTTTATTTTCATCCTTAAAGTCCAGGGTGGCTCTGGCATAATAAAGGTCATATCTCCTAATCATGATAATGTTCACACACAGCAATATGAGCTCATTGCAGAGAGCTCCAGCACTCAGAAATCCCCGGTTAGAAGGTGTCACCGATTAAACTATCGCATTTCAAAGGCTTCCATACAGTAAATAGGAAAGAAAAGAAGAAAAGGAACCGTGGCCTTTTGTTATTCAAAAAGCCACGGAGAGAGCGATAATTAACCCATTTTTGTTGAGAAATCATTTGGACAAAAGTCAAGGGATTGCCACCCTGTCAATTGTTAAGTCTAGATAAGGACATTATATTCCACTGTACAAAGAGTGACTGAAGATAGTGAATAGAAAGTAGGCCACTACTATGACTTTCCCTAGTCCATCGAAAAAGAGGTCTATTTTTTTCCACAAAAGAGGTAATATAGTAAAAAAATCTCTTCCTACATTAAAAACATAACTACAGTGCCTGTTTTTGCATTTTGTTAAATATTCAAAGGTACCATGCAATTAGCATGTCATTAATGAATAATTAATTACTGCTAAAACAGGCTTCAGATTTTTTTGCAACTAAATTATTTAAAGAGCAAATATAACAATGGAATGCAGCTTCCCCCCCCCCCCTTAACTCTGTATTTTCATCAGTGCATTGGTTTGTAGATGAATAGGGGATTATTAAATAAGAGAAAAATTATATTTTGGAAAATGAAAAGATTCCAGTGTCCCTTCCTGTTCCTCTGCCCTCATCCCCTCAAAGGAACCCGACGACAGAAAGTGATGTGGTCCTTTTTAGCTTCTGCTGAGTATCTGAGATGTGTTTCAGAACACAAGATTTGTACATTTCCGGGGGGGAAGGAGAAGAAAAGAAAACTAAACTTACAAAAAACCCTAAAATGTTGAAAACTAGTCTACAAGCACTCTGCAAGTGCAGTGTGTTTCTGTCGATCATTCGTCACCAGCTCTAATGTCAGTTACTGTATTATTAAAATCTACCCCACTATACAGCCAAGAGTTAAAGAGAAAGTAATTTGTTGCCACTTGCAGATATACATCACTAGTAAGACGTTAGTTTATATTTATAAGCTGCACATCTGTGAATCAGTTGGCCTCCCCATCTGTTAACTGCACCAGTAAACAGTAAGTCTGTGTGCTGCGTATTCCTGCATCCATCACAAATTCTTTCTTTAATTGTATGTTTATGCAACAAACCTCCACTTAAGTGTATTTGAGAATGTTTTGAACAGTGATAATTAGTTTTTATGACTCAATACTACTCTTCCTAACACTGATTCAACACTATTATTTTAAATAGAGACAGCACTTTTCTCTGACAGCGCCAAAGCAGGTTTTCTCCATGAAGCAGAACTGTCCCTACAAAGATACTCCAGGAAAACAAATTTCCTCCCAGTGTTCCCAAGTTACCATTACAACATGCAAATGGGATTCTTCATCTTTTCATAAACTTTTCATTTAGAAGTTAGTCCCTGAAATAAAATACATTAAGAGCTATCAGCCTACCACAAAAAAAGTTGTGAAAGAGCTTGGATTGCACTGGTCTGGATAACGGGGCTAGAATTGTAATTTTGGACACACATTCAGCAAGGTACAGTACAATTATTATGACACACCTCATGAATCAAGGACACTACTCACCTGTTTAAACTTAACATACCCTCTTACATATATTGATTCCAAGTGCTGTTTCATTTCCAAGCATTTATGCTTGGGTACTTCACCTAATTTCTGTAAACAAAAAGCTAATGGAGAAAAGAAAAAAAAAAGAGCCACAAAGTTATACCTCTTACTGTATCTCATTTTACTCAGGAAATATTGCATGCACCTTTTTGCATAATAGGGGATTTTCACAGTGTTTTTCTTGTAATGGCTTTGCAGTGAAGTTGTGTACAATATGATGTTCAACTTCATAAAGCATTTAGTTACAGCATTGAGTATGTTTGAGGAACTGAAAGCACACTTATCTATGTATCATTGTGCTGATGCAAATGGCAAAATTTTCCACATGATTAAACATCATTTTCTCAGGGTATTCTGTGTCCAACTGCCTGCTACTCAGTAAATGTTTAGACCAATGCATGGTTGATCCCAAGTCTTGCAAGCCTAAAATCCTTCCATATCTAAATAAACACATAGGTTTACTCAAGGCCAAAAAAAAAAAAAAAAAAGAACTCTGGCAGGATCTGGAAAGAATCAGCTGGGTTAAAAAAAAAAACTACTAATTTTTAAAAAACACACATATGCTTGTAATAATATTATGAACAACAGGTTACGTGTCTGTGTATCTCTTTATTTACTCCTTACCAGGAAGAGGTTTCACTTAGGGACTCTTGGAGCAAAAAATGCCCACCAGTGAATGGTGGAGCTCTGCAGAAAGTGCCATTGACTGACAGTAGTGACGCCCACTGGCACCACCGGCCCCAGTAGCTGCCAGAAGCTCCCCTGTAGTTGGTCTTCAGCCACCAAGCTGCTCACAAGTCCAGCATCTGTTCTTTGCTTAACATGACTGGGAGCCGTATGGACACAGTCCTCCTCTCTCATTCCTAGGGGCAGATGCCAGCGTGGTCTTATGTCACTTCCAAGAGAAAAAGCCCTGACCTACCCAGTGGCCATCAGACAAACCAGGATCTTCAAGAACAGCAGGCTTGGCAAACCATGATAATAATTTTTAGAGCATGTGGCAGCCCAAAGAGAGATTTTCCTCAATAAGTATTGTGATTTTGTGTGATTACAGATACAGAGAAAAGTCAGATGGAAATAAGCTTACTGAGGATACGCGAAAATAAAGAGTGCAAAAAGAACGAATCATCCTGATTCCACCTCCTACATCCTTTGCTCCCAAATCACCAGCCCCATACACCAACAGTTAAGCTTGGCAGGTAATTGGAGCTCAGTGCTAAAAGTCATGCAGTCCCCAGCTTCTCTATGAAACTGATGACAAGGGCATCAAATTGATGCTTCTGCCAGAACTGGCCAGAGTACAAAATCTCATTCCTGAGCAGATGTCAGGTAGGGCGAACATTCAATCTCCACAAGGCTTGGACAAAAATGTAGGACAGCAGCACAGAGGTGAAAGAGGCTTGGTGAAAAGAACAGACCCTAAGTCTCCAGCCAAAATATTTCAAAGCAACTTCTGCTGAGGAGACACAATCAGCAATTCCAGTGAGAAAGAATGTCAGCTTCAGCACACACAAAAAACCTTCCACTAACATCTCCCAAATGGAAAAGATATTATAAACAACATTCACCTCACTCTCCTCCCTCCCTGTCACAGAAATGACCATGATTCTTTACTACATACCTTCAAAAACAGTCCTTTGCAGATGAAAAGAAATAAAATCTAACCTTAAGAAGTACATTCAGAGACCCCCTTTATGCCACCGCTCTGTGTTATGGAAAAATGAAGGTAGAAATCTGTTGAAAAACATTTCCCTGCTGTATTGTGATTGACATCTGACAGTGCTCAGTGGTGTCCTAACTTGGATGAATTTAAATGACAAGCTTTCCTTTATAAGTAACAGAGCTCCTTTTACAATAGAACAGCATGATTACTTCATGGAAAGGAAAAAAAGGAAGAATCAAAGTTTTTCTTCAAATCCCTGGGGGCACCCCTGACCTGTCACAGGGCTACGACCTTCCCTCGTTAATCTATGCAAATCGGATGACTCTAATTTGTGGCACCGATTGCTTTGCCACACCTTTAAATTCAGAGATCAGCTACGGGACGATGGCTACATCACACGGAGTTCAGATCGCCTTCATGTTGCCAACATTTTTAATGCCATGACAGATGACTTCCCCACCATTCTGGGACAAGGCAGTCCACGCAGCCCTCCAGACTACTTTTTGATTAACATCGAGACAAAAGCCAGTGGTGTTTTGCCTCCTCGTTTGTGATTAGCAGCATTGCTGCTGTAAGCATTCCTAAGCTAGAACCCCTGGGAAGAGTATCAGATCCCAGGTCAAGGCACAGACTGCCAATATCACGGCTTCACTAACAGTCACCCAATCGCTTTCATGGACATGAAAAAAAAAAAAAAAAGGAGGAAAAAAAAAAAGGTATTCACTGTAATAAGCAGCGGTTCCAACTGAGAGATATTATGTCAAACTCTAAGGCCTGTTTCAAAACTTTCTCCATTCACGTAACTTAATACACTTTGTAAGCCAAAAAGGGCAATATCACAGAAGATGTTCTATGTTCACCTTCCACGTCACACAAAGGCCATGGAAGCTATTTTGTCTGGGTTCAGTGCAGTGTGGGGGTTAAACTTTTTGCTTTAAATTGGGTCCTTGTCAAGAATACACTATTTTTTATTTAACCCTAACCTAACTTATTTTATCCCTAGTTTTAACACTTTTCTCGAGTGAGATTTTTTTTCTTCATAGTAATGAAAAAGTGGAGATTTTAATTTATACTGACAAATGTTTTGTTTCTGTTATCCACATACACATCTATCCATTCAGAATCTTACTGGAGAGGAAATCTGAAACCCATTTTCCTGAAAACCAAAAAGCACATGGGAGTATAATTAATAATAAAACATCACAAGAATTTAATACATGCCCTATGTGATCCCTCCATTTAATGCCTCTAACAATACACTCTGGGCAACGATCTTATTTGCTCATGCCTTGCAATTCTGACGACACCAAACCTGTTAACCATCTTTTCAAACAAACACTGAAGGTTGCCAGTTGTGACAGATTTGGACCAGTGTTGATGGTAACATGGGAGTTAGTTAAAGTGATTTGATAAGCTTGTAGCAGCTTGAGAGGCGGTGTCATTCCAAATATGTAAACAACATTGTCAGCAACACAGCCCATCAATAAATGCAGCCTCTATCTCACACAGTCATTATTAAAATTAAATAATAATAATAATATTGAAAATCAGAAAGGAAGGTAGGCAGACAAGGAAAAAAAAAAAAAAAGTTTCTTTGTCTGTAGCCACAAATCAATGACATATAACATCAGGGTTCACTGAAACACTGACAAATGTGTCAGGAACACTTGTTTTTAGCATTACTGTATTCTTTACAACTATTAGGAAGCAAGTACAAGGTTATTAAAGGCACAAAGGCTAAACATACAGTGACATACTTCACAGGCTCACTCATGCTTTGTGTCAGAGCTTTCACTTTCTATAGAAGTGGATTATCCCATTTTCTCATGCTGATCCAAGTGATCTCATTACTTACAGAAGAATCCTGGCATACAAGGATCACTTTGCCAGCCACCACTTACAACATCCCAGCAGACTATTTTTAAAGAAAAACTCCCATATTTTTCTTCTAATGGTTCTCCTATCAAAAAAAAAAAAAAAAAAAAAAAAAAAAAAAAAAAAAAACCACAACTGAAAATAGCTCCCACAGGGTTTTTGGCCTTTGTCACTGGGAAGGCCAAATGCAATTACGGAGCCAATAGTTTTTAACTGCTCCCACTCTGATGGCCAATAAGCAGTTTGGTATTCCCCCGTCTCCATCCCCTAAGTAAATTGCTATATATATCCACTGGCGGGCTGCCAGAGCCTTTGGAGGCTCTGCACCACAAGGATGCTCAGTGACTCCTGGCCATCTGGTGAGCTGGCTGCATCCCTCCACGATCTGTATCTTCAGGCAGAACCAGCCCCTGGAGTGCCTGGGTATGAGCAAGGACCCTTTTAGGGGACAGTCTGCCTGTGCTGATTGACAAGTGACCCATTCCTTTGCTCTGTCCTCAGGAGCTTTTATCAGGAAGTGGATCCCAAAGGTCTTTCAGCGTATCATGATATACAGAAGCCCTTTCCACAAGGTAGGACTTGCCATAGCGGTCCTCAAGAACAGACCTGTAAATTAGTGGGAGAAAGTGCTTCAAATCAACAACAGCTTTCAGAACAAACCCTAAAAGCATCTAGGCCCCTATCCAACAAAACACTTAAATGCTCATGTAGCTCTAGAGAGGGAAGGCAGCTCACCAAATATGCACAGATGCTTGATAGCCAGATTCACTTTCCACAGGTCTGCCACAGGCTCATCTGTAACCTCGTACAAGTGATTTGAGCCCTGCCCTGCCATGCTTCATTTTCTCCAGCTGTAAAGCTGGGAAAGTCTTCCCGAGTTTCAATGTTGTGAATATTGTGTTATATACTGGATGCTTCTCCATCAGCCAGATATTGGGGTGATGAATTACACAGAGATGCTTATACATTTAACTACATATATTGAGCTTCTTCCTCAAATCCCACATAAAATTTCATGGGAATTTCCCCTCCAAGTAAAGGTTTGCTGGATCTTTAACAGGACATTGAGTAACACGAGTAAAATTGGCAAGGGAAAAAAAATTCTATCCTGCTTTTGCTAATGGGCAGTCCTAAAATTCCGACAATGTTTAGGATGTTATGATGTGGTTCAGAGCTAACAGCAGGGGAATTAGTTCTTTAAGTTCAATTCAAGGGCCTTTTCACTAAGGAAACAGACCACACTGGTTTGCTTCCCTGTTTCAGATGCATAAGAAGTTCTTATTATATATTCATATATTAGAGGGAGAATGATCCTGTGAGATTTAAGAACTAGTGACTTGTAAAAAATTTCCAAAGGACTGGATGCAGTGTTGATTAATATCCAGAGAGGAAGATCTAGTGGACAGGGACCTGCCCAGGAATTCAGGAGATATGGAATGTAGGAAAGGATTAAATACAGGTTTAAATACAGGCTTTGGAGAATTGGTTTAACCTCTCCAGCAAAATATCAATAAAATAGCACATCACTAATTCAGAGGGGACATAATCCATTAAGGTATTTCAGGTAGACTTGAAATAACAGATGTTTCATCCATGATACTCTCACTTTTTCTTTTCCTGACTTGTAGCCTATCTAAACTCCATTGATTCCTAAATCTCTGCCCAAACTGGTATTAAAATCACCATGGCAGTGCAACTATAGGATAAAGACATCTAATTCAGAAAGGGTATATTGACTGCCACTGCCATGAGAGATTGGTGACCCTGAAGAGAAGATGATACATTGGCTTGAGATGGTTTGGGAAAAGCAGAGCTCCACAGTTGCCTTTGCCAGTCCATAGCTAAGCAACCTCCCCCAACAGCAACCACGGGGAGACAGAAACACGCAGGAAAAGCCATCCACAGAACTGAGCAATGCTGCCTAACAGTTGCCAAGTACTACTTGAAAAGAAGCAAAATTTACCATCACAGACTGGAGCAGCAATGCCTGTTTGTTGTAATTAAATGATTAGTTCCACTTCCAAGCTAAGACTGGAGCCAAAGCACTCACATGGCCTGTGCAATTCCAAATCTAAGGGGCTCCACGCACAGACCGCTGCGCTTCACTGCCCCCAGCTCCAAGCCCTCTGGGAGTGCAGATGAAGAGCTGCATTTCACAGGCAGCACAGTCAGAAACCATTGCTGATTCTCGAGGTGCTGCTGCAATCCACATGTTAAAAAGGGTTTCAATTCAAGCAGTAGTGATTAATTGAAGGGAAGCTGTGTTCCTGCCCCTCCCATGGCATCTGAGTCGATCTTACCTCTGAAGTAACAAGGGGTTAAGATTTGCCACGAACGTACCACCTACATTTTTAAGGTTATAAAAATGGGATGCTTACACTTTTCCTAACCCCTCACCAATGACCAGACCCATATGTAAATTTCACACAGTAGTATTTAGTAGCATAATTAATCCCTACTTTATGTTATGAGTAATATTTCCTATTCCCGACCCTGCAACGTCCTTTAAGAAGATCCATGTTCCAATTAGACTAGCCCATCGGCACTCTTTTAATGAGCAGATTAATCATTCAGATGGGTACAATGGTGTCATCACAGGTTTTAAATATGATAATCTACATCCTAATGGTGCTGCAAAAGCCTTGGCTCACAGCAAGAAAAGGTAGGCAAAAATTGGTGATACTTTCTTTTTTGTTCTCTTTTTCCATATGACTCAAGACATGAGAATACTTGGGCAATGCAGAAAGTGCAGCAAGATGCAGCTCAAAGAGAGGGTTCTGCTGAGCAGCATGGTAATTCAGGTGCAATAATTGTTTTGCAAGGGCAGAGAGATCTTCTGGTCCCTGAAAAACCTTCTGTCATGATGAGCAAAAGTTTCAGGTCTGTCTTGTCAGCCTAAGACATCAGCTCTGCCCTTACAGCCTTTTCTCAACACTTACTTAAAACACATCGAAAATGTAAGACTGTCATTCAGAAATTCATTTAATTTTAATAATAATGGAGGTCTTTTCAGATCATGCTAACTTCACTATTTCCAAAGGCAGACTGGATATTTCCAAAGCAAAATAGAACCTATTATATTTATTTAAGGGAAAAAAAAAAAAGGGGGGGGAGGGGTCAGGAAGACAAAAAATTCATCCAAACTACATTATATGGGCTCAAGTCCATGCAAAAAAATAGCTAGTATAGGTTTTCCTGCACAAATGCAATCCATGAAAAGGCTCCTATTAGAACTAGAAGTGCCAGAATTATAAACCCAGGACCATCCTCCATCTCTACTCTCAGTGCAATAGTTAAAAATCTTATGTGCTGCACCACTCCTTAACCATGGCTTTGTACTCATGGGGTTTGTTTTAGCAACTGGTAGAAGTTACATCTGCTTTTCCATCTCTTTAGCTTGTGTTAGTAAGAAAAACCCTGCAGAACATCAGCTCCTCTGCAGACACAAAACATTGATTTACACTGTCATTGATTTTGATGTAGCCAGAAAAGAACCAGTAACTCTCAACTCATCCAGAGGTTGTCTTTTAAACCCAGCAAGAAAAGGATTGTGGTGGATACTTGCCTATGGAAAAGCTACCTGCCAACCATGACCCATTTCTGAGGACTGTCCTCTTGTAAATAGTCCCCATGAAGTCATGACCAAAGTCTGAGTAATTCTTTCATCACTGTCTGAGGATGAACTGAGTAAGGGATATAGAATTTGGACTTATCTCTAATATGCCCACACACAGTCTATGGCAGAAGGCAACCAAATTCTGCCTCAAGATGTCTCAACTTCATTAAAACACGTTTCTGGTGCAAAGGAGTCTTTATTTCTTATAATTAAAGCAAAATCTCTTCTTCAGCAGCCAAAACCTACTCTCCAAAGTCACTGTCAACAGAGTGATTGTGCTTTTCAGATAATTTTTTCAGTTAATTGCTGTCCAAAGCCTCCTTGTTTTGCTCAGATATGTGACTGTAAGAATCAGCCATCCTACTCAAATAAATTGTATCCTTCTTGGCCCTTCATCTTGTAGGATCTGACCCAGCTCTCCTTGACTACAAAGTCGACTGGATTAGAACCATTTTGCATAACACCAGCAGAGGATTAGGTATTTCAGTCAGGTCTTCAGGTGTACTGCCTGAACTCAATCTGAAATTGCCTGCTTCAGATAGGCTGATGCAGAGAACTGTTTGCATACAGAAGGAAGCACTGAAATTATAAAAAGCAGTCTTGTGACCATGTACTTGCTGGGCTAGGAGACATTATTCTTACTAATGCACCTTTGCTAATGTCCACATCACAAGGATATTTTTTTTTTTAGCATAACACTAATGTTAGTTGTCCATTATGGCATCTGGAGTCATAATGGCCAAAGAATCCCTACAGTGAAGGAGCAAAAGGAACAACATTGAGAAAGAAACTCCTACACTGATTATGGGAATGTTGCTGTGGCAAAATTTTTTTGTAATTACTTTAAAAAATATATATATCTTTTTGCAGTGCAATAATTTCTGCTCATTTTGCAAATTCGGGAAATTACTCACAAGGCAGCACTTCAGAAGCACTTAGGAAAAACAGCCTCAATCCTCAGATGGTCCCTGCAACATTCTTCTTACAGATATCCCCCTATGCTCACCCTGGCTGGCTTTTCTGCAGCAATGGATTCCTCTGCATCTGACAGGAGGATCTGATTGTAGCTGTCACTCTTTGCTGAGGCTTTAACTAACACTATCTGTGCAACTCTAGAAACCACATCAAATTGCAGTTTTTCCTGATTTTATAGTAATTTGCATAATAGGTCACCGTTAGCACACTGTGCTGAAGGAGAAACAGCTCAACTGAAATCTACCTTGAATGCTTGCAGTAAAATATGCTCCATTTTTTCCCTCTGCCCTCAGTTCTGTCAGCTCAGGAGTGAATTAAGGAAATACATATGTAAACAACTATAAAAATGCAAAAAAATAATTATAAAATTAGTTCTAGATGCATAATCCAGTGTGATTCATGTTATGTTCCCACCGTGATCCCAGTTCCAGAAGAGTTAATCAACCATAGCAACCTTCTAATCAGAGCAGTGAACTAATGATCCTATTTCTGAGTAATACCAGTCAGATAAGGCTCTCAAAAGGTAGTTAACATCACTTTGGTGGAAAGGCATGACAAGTGCAAGTTCTAGCAGTGAGTAATGCATCATTCATGCCCCCTCTCGTTCTGACATTTTAACGTTATCTTGTTTTACTGTGTCGGCCTAACACTGCCACTGCTGGCAAATTAAACTGTGAACTTACAAAGTGGGTGGCAATAAATACAAATTATGAGAGTTCAAAAGATGTCCCTGGAGGTGTACTGCCAGACATGGAATGTCTCTGGCTTTTCTGTCACATAGCAATAGACAAGACAAAGTGTAGCATGAGCTGAAAAAAAGAATTAACTACATCATAGTGAAAAATGAGAGGAAAAAGAAAAGAAAAAGAGGAAAAAAAAAGGAAACCAAATAAAAGGGAGATGTAAAGGCAGGGCAGGAATGAACAAAAGAGCATACCTTTGGAATTTAAAATATAACTCTATTTCACCTTGCAGAACAAAAAGCTATGTAAATTAGGAACCAACATATGTCTCTTAGAAACATCAACCAACTATTAAATGTCGCCAATGTTATTACAAAATAAGCCTCTCCTCCTAAAGAAATTGCCTCACAAAACCAGCAGCAGCATGATGTTGCAACATTTGTGTCTTTAGCAGAAATTCAGAAAATCCCACTGCACTTACCCACACTAACAAAGATTTCACATTTTGTGTTGACTTAAATACGAAGCAAAATCCTGCTCTTGTTGTCAGGAGAGGGAAAAAAAAAACAAAAAGTAAAAAAATTGAGAGAACTGCCTGAGGTGACAGCAAGGAAATCAGAAAAATGCTCCTTGCACAGCCTTTTCTATTTTGTATAGGGAGTAGGGAGATAACAGGAGCAATGAGTTTCCCACTTGTAGCCCCCAACTCCCAGGAGGCTGGTGACCTCCTCTGCCCCACTGAGCCAGGACCCAATACACAGTGTATCACTCGTGCTGCAGATTTACCAGAACAAAAAAAGTTAACATTTCTTCCTCCCCACAGGAAGATAAAACTTTCCATGCTATTAATGGGGTCAGAAAAAATCCTTGATTTTTAATATACCCAAACCATGAAGCTTATTCAACTTGGTCTAACACCACTAATGAATCTTATAAAACATTTTATCTCCCCCGCCCATGTTCACAAACCACTCACATGAGGCTTGAAAATCACAACAACATCTTCCCAAAGTGCAGATATCACTCACACCATATGCAGCACAACTCTTTATTTTTCCCTATAAACTATTGGTTTCATTGAAACTCATTAGCATCACCTGTGTTAATTACACTAGCAAACCAATCAACAGCTCCTTCTTAATTAGGTTTTCTTTATTAAAGCCGGAAATTACCAAGGAGACAAAAGTCAACTGGGGAAATTATGTGAAAAGGAGTGTTTATGCCAAATTACCATACAAAATATAATAAGGAAAGGAAACTCAGTTTGTTTACAGGAATAACAAACAATATTAATTTTCAAGGTCACTGGCACAATTATTAATTACCTGTCTTACATTTTATTGTGATAGTTTAGTCTGCAGGGGCAGGGGTAGCTCATAAAAAAAACCCTTTGGAGTGCGGTTGCTCTGCGTTTCAGCTGCCGTGGTCACTGCCGATGACGTGCACAGTGTTTTAGGAAGTTACTTTCATGAGCATTTCCCAGATGGGTTGGTGCGATGGAAACTCTGCAAGGTACATAAAAAGCTCCTTGGTTTGACTGCCACCTCCCTCAGAGAGGTCCCATGGGAAGGGAGAGTTCAGCCAGTGAAATCTTGATTGCTCAGCCCTAGTGGGGCATTTTGGGGTCCAAGAATATACAAAGAGAAGTGCTGCTACTGATCCTTAGACCTCACAGAGGTGCCATCCCCCACTCTTTGCGTCCCCTGATACCAGTTAAAGTGAATCCCACAGCTCCAGGGAACAGAGTTGGCATGGACTGGAAAAAAAATCAACAGAACTGGTTTTATGAGGCTCAGTGGAGAACACCATGGGACTGGCCCTTCTGCAGAGGAAATCCCATGGTGCACCCAGCTGCCAGTAACAGGCTCCCAGGCTTCGTTTGTGGGTCAAACGCCCGACTCAGCAGCATCCTGCTCAGTCTGGTTGGCATTGGGTTGATGCCAAGATGAGGTCAGGGTGCTGGGCCACAGAGCAAATGCTGTGGCTGTTACTGTAGGAATTTTGCCAGATGCTTTCTCTGTACATGCCCACCTACCAGGAGAGTCCCCTTTGAGTGTTCTTTACCACACTGTATCTTCTTTTCAGTTTTCCTTGTGCCCACACAGGCACATGCTCACAAGTTACTGCAACTTCTCTGTAGCTCTGTAGCTCTACCAGGATCCCCAAAGAATCATTAGATGTCACCACCAAAGCACTTGTCTTATTGACAAGCCCCCAAACTAGGAACTGTGATGAAACCTTCTAAGACATGCTGCATCAGGAAAGCATCGTGCACTGAAGTTTTGGATCATCTGAAGCTTTATCATCTCTCCTCATTAACCACCCTGTCACATATACCAAATTTTTATCTGACCAATATGAAAGTCAATGCTTGAACTCTGCATTCCTGACCGAACACGTCAAAGGGACCTGTTGAAATAAACCATTCATGAACTGTAGATTATCTGCTGTCAATCTACCTGAAAATCCACCTCAGCAACCCATTACTTCTAAGTTACTCCCTGTGCTGCACAACAGTTTAGTTTAGCTTTCCAAAAATGAGATGACTGTTCCCAGCCTAGCACTGGTTGCAAGTCTATGGCTTTACAGAACTGTATTTTGGAAAATCCCTTCTGATTCCATAGAAATCTCAGAGTCTGCATCATCCTCATCACGCTGTTTTCTAAATGACTGTGAACAGGTCCTTTTGAAGTTGACAGCAGTTAGTTCAGGGTAACATTCATGCATGCTGCTTGACATTGTCAGACCTTTTTTCTGTTGTTTTGTGGTTACTTCTACACTGATTGAAAAAATATATCTAATTTTTAATTAAAGTTTTATATTCTGTTCTGTTATTTTGTTGCCTGCATCCTTAGTTACTCACCCATCAGTTCTCTTCAGTCCTGCAGCATTTAGGAAGAGTAATATTCTGTAGTTTTACAAATATCCAACATCCTTGAAAAAACCAGTTATCTTTGCAGAACAACTCTTCTCTAACCCAGTTATCTATTATACCATCAACATCTCAGTCTGCAATAGGTCCATTTATTAACTGTTCAAATGCACATATCTTAGCTTTATTGCACCAATCTATTACATAATGGGCAATTATCTCATTTCACAGACAGTTGCTTGTAAACTAAGATAATGTGGTTTTCCCATGAGTTATTCTTGTATGGATTATGTATTTTTTCTTCTATTTTTTTCGAATATGTTGATCTTACACTTTGCAGTCCTCATTATGGCACCAGGGGAAGATGCAGCAGTCACCAGTGCCAAGACACCTGCTGCATCTGCTCTCTGCATGGAAAGCATCTGGCACACCGGGGCCTCAATGCTCATCTGGACTCCCAGGTGTGACCATAGTACAAATATTTCACTTTCTTCAAATTCTTTGCAATGCCACTTCATTCCAGCAAAATTTGGAAGCGTTACAAACCCTTCTCTGCAGTTCTGCAAGGACTTCTTCCAAACTGACACTTCCCTTCGTTTCCTCACTGAGGTACATAATAAAGACACAGAGTCAAGAGGGCTGAGACTGGGTTTCCTCTGAGCCTCAGTCGGGTGATGCAGAAAAGAAAAAGCTTATACAGAGCTTCAGGTCTGACTCTCCTGAAAACCCTGTATAAACCACAGTGCTCACATGGAGGAATGGGGAGTACTGGGAGGGAAGGGGCTGCCCTGTCTATGTAATGGAGGACATCTCACACAGTCCTTGGCAGGAGTTTCCTCCTCTCCCCAGTGCCTGTAAGCATTTCCCCTCAGCTCATCCCAGTCCCTCCCCTGATGCACTGACTGTTGAAAGGAACACCTAGACTCTGAATTCAGATCACATTTCCTGGTTCAGTCAGAAGATATATCCATCCCTGCTTTGATCTGCACCATAGGCTTCTGGAAAAGAAGCACCCTCCAGTCATTCCCTGAATCTTCCCAAATTTCAGAGTACAAGAATAACACGGTCTGCATATGCCAAGAAACTGGCTGGAAGAGCCCCCCAGGTGAACATCCAAACTCCAGAAAAAGTTACAGGGGCTCCTTATGAGGGAATAATTTGTCATTGC
The DNA here is from genome assembly GCF_022539395.1 of Myiozetetes cayanensis. Classification (NCBI taxonomy): domain Eukaryota; kingdom Metazoa; phylum Chordata; class Aves; order Passeriformes; family Tyrannidae; genus Myiozetetes; species Myiozetetes cayanensis. The sequence continues at coordinate 8,238,113 of NW_026087378.1, read as the reverse complement.
AGACAAGTCCCTACTCAGCCTCTTCTACTCAATGCCAAAAATAATCCAAAATAATGAGATATTGCCTATTACACCACCTGCTGCTGTACCAAGCCCTTGCAAGGTAGGCAATGTCATGGAATGTGACAAGGCTGTCTCAAAAGAGTTAGACATCACCTGCCCCTTAAAGTGGATGGCTTTAGAAAAGCATATTGCACCCTAAAAGTGGAGCTTCCAATCTGTGTATCTTTTAACCCATTCTATCACATTCTGTTTTAAAAAGAGATACTGTTACTATGAAAATGTTAATTTCTTTTATGTTAGTTGGAGGGGAAAATAGACCAGGAAAAACTCCTCTGTGCTAGAAATGCATCACAGTTGCAATAGTTCCAGAATGAGTATTTAAAAGACAATTTTGTTAAAAAGTGTATTATTTCCCTGATAAACCATAATGGTTCTTTAGAACCCATCATGGTCTACTATATATATAAAAAAATCATATTTAAAACACTTTTAAAATATGTGTTATAAAGATTTTTTTTAAATGAAAATTATTTACCCAGAAGACCATAATGGCTCTGAAATGTATTTTGTAAATCTGTATTCGGGGACTTGTTTTGTTAAAAAGGATTTTTTTTTCTTTTGGCCCAAGAGATCTTGAACAGCTTCTATGGAACTATCAGAATTTATTGTTTTAATAGGGCTGAAATGAAATTTGGAACATGCACATACAGCAGCAATGTATTTCAGACAAAAATGAGAAAGAAGGAAAAAAAAGCAGAAGTGGAAGAAGGAAAAGAAATGGAAGCTGAAGACAAGGAGAAAGGAGACTGTCCACACAAATAAGGTGCTCAGGCACAGAAGAGCCACAGTCCTGGTATCAGATGCAATGCAGGGGAGGTCTAGAATTTCCAGGAAATGGGGGGAGAAAGTATTTCTCAGCTCGAGGAAAAGCAGTGCTCCCACAGACTGCAGCATTACAATGTGCCAGCTCTGAAGGAAATAAAGTAGAAGAAAGGAAACATTGATCTGGGTGAGCAGGAGCTGCAGAGCTGACAGCTACCCTGGGTAAATGCTGTAAATACCTGCACAACAGCAACCCAGGGTTAAACAGCTCAGGCTATTTACAGAGTCTTCTCCTGAGTGCCCATTAGGCAAACCCAGCCTACACACCGGTCCCAGCTATGGACTAATGATGTGACAGGAGAAATGGGAACAGCCAGAATGAAGTAGCATGGCCATCAGAAGCCACCTCTGAGCCACATCAGGTGGATGGAAAGCCAAGGCAGCCTGTCCCTGTCAGTGGGAAGGATCTGGTTCACACTCTTCAGAAACATCCTCCAGCTGATAAAGAACAATTATAATGATAACACTTCCACGATGCTTCAGAGTGCAGTGCCAGAGACATTAACCAATCCATCTTCAAAGGCAAATTAGGAAAGGGATAAAGACCTTCAATGAACAGCCAGCTGTGGCTGCACAAAACAACCTGCAGCAAATAGCAAGTTCTACAGGTGTGCACAAAAACACATCCACACATACACACACATTACCATTTTCAGGAGCCATAGTCAATGCTACCAGGTGACTTTGAAGGACTACTTTTGATTTTTGTTATCTCGATACTTTAATTTTCACTTGGGATGAAAATACTGTACTTGGAATGATACCCTGGGATCAGGAGCCAACTATTTCAGTACAGGTGAATCAGACTCTGGTTGAAAAAGTCCTCACTCAATGCAGCCTTTCAGTGGCAGAACCAGCTTTGCCCTACTTAGAAAAGTCAGAAACCAAAACTCACAGAAGCTGCTGGTTTGCACCATGCAAAGCTCTGCTGCTCAGCCACACAGGGGTAATTCTTACACTACAGATGGTGAGTGAGTGATCACAATTGTAACACCACTCCTGGCACAGCATCTGCAACTAGAGTAGAGGTTCAACTTCTGAACCAATCTGGAGCAATTCTAAAATGTGAGCTGCCATCCTTGCTTATTTTTTCTTAATAAGTGGAATGATTACCATTTAAAAGCTAGCAAACACAGTTTGTCCTGTATCACGTAAATACATCATCAAATCTGACCTCACAATAAGTCTGCTGATGCTGCAAAGGGCGGTGAAGGGGGGGAGTTTCACTGGTGGGTGCCAAGCAGAAGCTCAGACTGTATCTCTGTGGTCTCTTCTGGACTGTAATTTTCTACACCTACAAGTCAGGATAACTGGTGTTAGTGGATGAAGTTTGGAGAGCTCTGCACCTGGACACCTTCATTCCTGAGGGAATGGGGGATACACTCCTGCAGAGGAGAGACTTCTTTGGCCAGATGCAGCTGATCTGCCTTGAACTCACAAAGGATAACTTTTGTCCCCAGTCTTCCCCATAACACTTCAAGGGCTTAAAATACACTTTGAGGAAGGTTTCAAACACTTTTTCCCCTCAAATCTGTCTACGCTTATTCACTGTGGATTCCAGAGGGATGACCTGGATTTCCTTGCACACTCTAAACCCAAATTATATAGGTCCCAATTAGGTCATCCGCTACCTGCAGCTCAGGGCTGCAAAATTCCTTCCTCTATGTATCTCCCTACAGTTAAGACAGGACAGGGAAGCCTTCTGTGTTAGAATAACTACTATAAAACCATATAACACGGCCTAAAAATACAATTATAATTGCAACGCCAAAAGCAAGCCAGTCAATATCTTCAAGATTCTAATAGTTTCAAGCACTATTACCTTAACGGTCTCACATCACAGTACTGATTAAAGAAACATTTTGTCTTTTTATCTGTATTCAATGGAGAGCATAATCACTGGAGTGTAGAGAGCTAAAATATTTATTAGGAAGTATACAGCTTGGGTCAGGCAGCAAAAGTCAGTGTTGAAGTGGTGAGCTGAAGCCCAGCTTTTAGTCTAAATCACAGACCCCATCCCATCATCTCCTTGGGATCATCTACTGCACACAGGACAAGCTCAGGAGTGACTTGTGCTGCTGCTCTACTTCTCTGAAAAATGCTTGCAGGAAGATCCCCCTCAGGAGCTTAAATGGGCAGAATCACTCATGGAAGAGATATTTCTATTCAGCTAAGTCAACAAGACCTGCACATGAAGATGGGATACAAATCGGCCTCAAATGTGGAAAATACATGTTTGGTTTTTTTCAAAAGTAAATGGGCAAATCTACCTTTACTGACAGTGGCACTGCTCTTCATCTAGAAATAAGGAAAAAAAATAAAAGAGGCTATGCTCCCATTCTTGTCCTGATAAATTTGTTTTCTCTTTTTGCCTAATTGCTTAACAATAAATCCACACACACTCTATTATCCATAGCCTACTGCAATATTCCTCAGGGCACATGATCAGCAATCAGAAGGCTTGAAAGATGGCCAACATAATCTTAAATATCCCAGTGTATTACCAAATCAGTATTTCAAATTTAGTGGACATACTCAGATATGTTTTCCTCTCCGCAAGAGGCATCATGTAAGTGGCAAACAAGATACAGAAGATCGATTATTTAGCATAATTGCACAATCTAATTGTATGGATTTTAAATGGAACAGGAGGAGAAAGATTAAAATCATACAGCACAGCAGTATACTTTCACAGAGTGCATGAAATAGATTTTCCCCAATTAGCAGAACAATGGAAATATTTACTGTCAATCCAGTGAAGATATTCTGAAACAAGAGTCAAGCAACATCCAGATCTGCACAGGGCAGGAGCAAATTATTTAATCATTACTGGGGGGGAAAAAACACCCAAACCATTGAAAACTTCTACATTCTGCTCAAAAAGCCACAGTCCTGCGGTGCTGCTTCACTTCAGAACCACACATGGGGACCTAACGAACAGACTGTGGTGACTTCCCAGAATGAAGTACAACTTGCATGGGAACGGGTGAGTTTCAGACCCACACGTGCCCGTGCCTGTGCACACACGGCACATCTCACCACTGGCTGCCAAAAACTGAACCAGCACAGTACATTCTGCAGATTAACTATGGGAGTGGAGGGAGCTCTCTTGTCTCAAAAATTAGGTGAAAACGCTAACCTTGTCATATTCCCTGGGCAAACAAAGGCAGCGGCAGCGCGGCTCCGCTCAGCCGTACCACGGGTTAACTGGCATTTCTAATACTTTTCACCTAGCCCGGCTTGACAGATGCCTAACCTTCGCTGGGAGTGGAGACAGCCTGATGGGCCCTGGCCATACAGGGGGAAAATTTTTGATGCTTCCCACTTATGACATGATTGATTTTCTTTCAGCGGCCCTTCACTTTTGGATGTGGCGAGGGCTGCCTGCCCGAGCCCCCGCACGCCCTGACCTCGACATATGGCCGCTGTGAGGCTGAAAACTGATGACGGCAGAAACCTAAAAAATCAATAGGCCCTGTCAGTCAGTGGGAAGGCGAACGTCTTTTAAAAACCCAATCACGACATGTACTTGCTGCATGGTGCGGATCCGCTGCACACTTGAGAACACACTGAATTTCCTGGGGTTTCTATTTATTTATTTATTTATTTGCTTACTTAAAAAAAAAAAAAAAAAAACCACCAAAAAACACTTCTGGGTTAACACACCGTTTACCTATGTGTTCCTTAACATTTCATGCAGGAAGAAAGAGAATGAATCATCTTGTTAGGATGGAATCACCACAATATTAACAAGAGGAAAAAAAAAAAGAAAAAAAAAAGATCCCTGGAAACTCTGGGAATAGTATGAAATAAATAAAGAGCACCTTTCTGTTGCCAATATAAACACTGACATCATTATTTTTGACACTATCTGGAAAGAATTTAGATATAAGGAGTTCTAGAGTCTAAAAACATATGAGTATGAAACTGTTTTAATTTTCTTTGCAGGGGGTGAGGTATTGTTTTGGTTTGTTTTGATTTTTTAACTTTGTTTCTAAAATATGCAAGAAAAAAACTGAATTCATGATTGGTTCTACACTTCACAGTTCTTGTCATCTTCTGTGCACAGTGAAGAAAGGAAATTATTAGGCGCACTGAAATCAGCTGGAGATGTTGGTGCTCTCTAAACTGTACTGAGCTTTTGTACCCTGCAGGATTGGGCCAACAAGATCCAGCTGATTCCTTTGCTTTTGCCAGCTCAGGAGACAAAGGCATTTTATAAGAGAGGTAAGCAATACAACATAAAGTGATTTAATTTCTGTATTTCTGCCCCAAAACAGTCTTCTAGAACTCTGATGAAAAGCAAACAAACAAAACCAAAATCCAACCATGATTAGAATAATAAATCTTAACAATGGGTAGAACTTGTTATACTTTATCACCTCCATCAAGAGGGTAAATCCAACCAAGGAATGTCTCCCAGTGATTTACCTAACCTGGATGAAATTTTAGAGGGAGAGGCTTTACTTGAAAACCATTTCTTTGTGCATTAAAAAACAAAAACAAAAACAACAAACCTGAAAGGATATGTTGGCTGAGAAATTGATGCATTACCAGGAAATCAGCCAAAAGTAAGCAAGACTTTTAAAAAATATTCATCGCACAAATAAACAAAATCTAATGCTGGATTCCCAAATTAAGACCAATTAAAGCTTTCTTTATGACTACAAACCTGACAAGCTTACAATTTCGCCCTGTTGCAGTGGGGTGTGTGTGTGTTTTAATGTAATATTAATGAGCCAGGATGGAGGGTCATAAAAAGTGATAGGTTTTTGCAATGGTAAATTATAAATCGGTATTGATTTTTCCCGGCACTAATGCAGCCAGCTTATTGTAAGACACCACAGGCAAAGTGCACTTTATCAGATTAGACTGGAGCCTGGTATCAAATATACATGAGAAAAAGGATGCATTTGTGACTTAGACTAGACTTTTTTTTAATGATACATGAAATTTTTAAGGAAAAAAGTCTCAGAATATTAAGAAATTAAATACCATTTTAAAAGATCCCAGATGGTAGCAAATAGATATTAATGTCACATTAGTGTAATTTGTTTTTACACTGATGGAATATAGGCGAATATAGGAATAAGTACGTGAACTAAATCCTGCTCAGATTTAACCATGTGCTTAATCAGTCCAATTTATGATCATCTCAACTGTTCACGAGAAAAGTTTCTCATTTGCATAACATGCCTGAAGAATCAGGCCCTACATCTGCTTATGCCTGTATGTAATATCAAGTCACACATATAGACACCTATTTAGTGAGTACAGATTCTGTGTGAGGTGCTTTTTACATCCTACACTGCTCTGAAGAAGTTGGTTGTTTTTCCCCCATACCTTATACCACCCCACCATGCCAGCCAAAGGCTGTGAAAGAGCTTTTCCTTGTAGTACTTTTATTGCTTAAATACTGTGAAGTTTTTCTTTCCCTTTCATCTCAGAACGCATTGGGAGTTGGCTGCGCAGTAAAACTGGGCGTTATTTTTAAAATCAGCTCTGCTTTTCATCTCCTGACCTTCCCACAGTCAGGATTTCCTCATTAAAACATTTCACTGACGTGGATAATTGACCAAAAAAATTGAGAGGGACAAAGAGAAAACAACAACAACAATAAAAAGCAACCTTACTTTGTGCAAAGGTGCTCTGGATGGGCGGCAAACCAGCCCTCCTGTTGCTGCACCCGAGAGGGCAAAGGAAAGCTTGGTACAAAGGCTCATGCCCACGTCCCCACACACGGTCCAGGGACTCTGCCACTGCTCAGTGGCCTTTGCCATCCTTTCCTCGTGGCTCTCCTGCTGCCAGCAGCTCTCCTCTTCTTGCCTCAAACATCCTGCCAGCCTCCAGAGCAGAGCTGTCCCCCATCTCCAGCTGCCTCACTCTCCCAAGCAGCCTGTGCGTGAAAGTCACTATTTTTCCCCAAACCCGTATGTTTATTGACAGGTTGTGAACAAACAGCCCCTGCACAGGCTGCCTGTGAAGACAATGAAGTGAAGTGTGAACCCAAATAAGTAATGGCAGAGAGGAAGAGGGTGGGAGGATGGAGGGGAAAGGGGCCAGGCTGCATTTTGGGAATATTTTCCATGGGAAAGAAGGTGTGGGACTGGGGGAGATGGGGATATTCAGGGGCATCTAAACCCCTTAGGAGGTTAAACGAAGGAGCATTGAAGACAATCCTTCATGTTTCATGCAAATGGGCAGGGGGCCAAGGAGCCTCCACACTGGGCACTGAGGAGGGATCTCAATGGTGGGGACACAGGGAGATGGAGCACCAGGCTCCAGCTTTTTTTGTATTTTAGCTTCAGAAACTATTGCTTGGCACTGTGCTCTCAAAACGTTTCTGAAACTATTTATCTTCCTGTATTCATTTTTATCATTCTTATAAGCAGATTAAGAAAGGTGAGAAACTGGAAGTGGAGTGGGAGGGGATGCTGCTCTTTCTTTCTAATAAATGCATACAAATACTCCCAACCAAGCCCAAAACACCAAGACCTCACCCCTGCCAGCCCAGCCAGCCCCCTCTCTGTGCCCAGCCACACTGATGGCCACAGATTTTGGCTTACAAGAGCTGACTCCATGGACCACAACCCCTCAACACCACGGATCGAGCCCATGGCAAGTTACAGGGTCTTACCAAAGTACTCATGATTAAAACAACAAAGAAACTCAAACACAAACAGTCCCATTAGCAGATTGCCAGCAACCCTGCTCGTCTTGCAGTAGTGCATTATATCACAGGATAAAAATCTGAGGCCTGATCTTAACAACCATTTCTCAGACAAAATTCCTATAAACTTCAATGGAAATTTTGTCCGTCTCAGGACTGACTGGGCTTTTGCCTTACAACTCTTCATGCGCTGAAAGTAATAAGAGGAAACTTTCCTTTTTTGACAAGACCTCATCAGGTAAAACCTAATAAAGCTAAAAAGGAAATTAGAAAAATGAAAGGTTATTCCCAGAGCAGTCTGATCCTGCCTCAGCCAAAGCCAACTCTGGAGACGCCTTCATGCCGAAGGAGCCGGATTCCCACCAGCACATCCCCCCAGCCACCGACCCTGTAAACCAGCATCACACCACGGGCACAAGCCAGGAATGTGACAAAGTAAGGGGCACATCACATGTGTCCCACTCAATGGGATGGTGAAACACAGCCTCAGACCTGGTCTGAGGAAAGAGAAGTCCCCTCCGCCGCCCTCAGTGAAAACTCACTGTGCTCCCAAGAAAAGCGGCACTTTTAAAGTGATTGCTGTAAATTTTATTAAAGGGAAACAAGCCATTTTTTAAATGTATGCTAATTCCACTTTATTAGCGATGCCAAAATCCTCATTTACATTTTTCATAAAAATTACGCAGATTTTTTTTGCTGCTTTAGGGATAAAACTAATAAACAAATACATAAATTAGTATATTTTAATTAAATGTTATCCCACAAAGTAATATTGTATCCCTTTGTCTAAAACAAACAAAAAAAGAAAAATCTGTAAAGTACCTCTAACTTGAAAATTTGTGTTGTATTAAAATATTAGAACTCATTAAAAACTAATTTAAAAATCACTTTACCTAACAATCAGAAGAATTTTGAATTCCATATTCTAATATGTGTTATTTGTTTTGGTACAGATTATCACTGCAGCATGCATTACTATTAGAATATACATGTATTAAAGGCATCATAATGGCTCTATCCCCAAAAAAAATAAAGTCAACTACTACCTGAAAATTTATCACTATTTCCATATTAAATATTGTATTATTTCTATTCTGCAACCTCACAGCCTGCACACAGCATACACAGACCCACAGTGGCACATGTGTTACTTTGCTTTTAGGTCCATATATCCCATCTGAGTATGTAAAAAATACATATGTATTTTGGGATGGGATATGTCATGCTACTGGTATATATAGAATGTTGCTCAGAGTATAATAAATGGGGCAGGTTAAGCAAAGAGGTGGCTGGAGCTGCAGGGGAAAGTCCAACAGGCAGAAAACAATCACATCTTAATTCAACATTTTAAAGTAGTCTGCAGAAATAGCTTGAGTATTAAAAAAAATCAAAAGTGCATTAGAACATATTCACCTCATTAGAAGGTTTTCTGTAACCCTGCTTTCCCTCAGATGGGACAAATAGACCTCAGCTCTGCATTTTCATTACTCTCCATCCTCCACTGCAATTTTTTCTGAACGTAAGATTATTGCTTTTCAAGGCAGGAATTTAAATGAAACAAGCACTCTATTTGGCATTTTCACTGAAAAAGCTTTGTCTCCTACTTGGTTATATTTCCTAGAAATTGAAAGATTAAAAAAAAAAAAAAAAAAAAGGTAAAAAGAAAAGGAACCAAAAGGAAACACAGGGAGTTTTTGTGTACATAAATGCACTTTCTGAAAAGGTACAATCATTTCTTGGCCTTTCTGAAAGTGTAATTGACTGCATATTCCTATTAAAACTATCTTACACTATAACCTCAGCCACTCCAAGGCCATCCTTTCAGGTATCTGTTTCCAGTATCAGTGAGTGATTCCAATTACCTGGTGACAGGCAGCAACAGGATGAAATTAAAGTAATTAAGCAGCAAGCCTGAAGACTACCCATCTTCAGTGGTCTTTGAAGGCATGTGGAATTACCATGTGGATGCAACATGGAGCAGCACATGCCATTCAGATAAATGGAACACAGTGCATGGGTGGGAGAACTGAGACTCCCACCAAGGTGAACCTCTTTGGATGATCCAAAAGAAGTATTTAATATATGGGGAGAAATCTCATATCATGGTATGGGGGGGTTTCTCCATTAAACTTAGGGAGTTCTTATCTATTGCAAAAGAGGAACTTCCTGCAGCTTAAACTCCATGAATCCTCTTGTTCTACAGGATGTCAAATATTCTCAGGGGGGAATTTGGGCTTCTGGAGATACAACCAGTAAATGAAAACTTCCAGTGTTCAGTTCCCTGCCAAATAGTAATCAAAATAAGAGAGGCAAAAAAGCTTTCTCCTGAACTCGCACCAGGCACTTCAAAAGGCTTTAAAAACATTTCCAAAGTGTTCTTTGTGACCTGGTAAGGCTCATAAGCCACTCTAAGATTAGTCTTAATGTGGACAAATGACTCATCTGCAGTGACATCAGAGAGAGGCCCACGTCCTCTCTCACTTTACAACCAGCCTGATCACCCCCTTGCCTTGCCCCAAGTCTTCCCCATAAATATTTAAACAACGAGCAAAGTGATATATTAGGGATATCATATTCCAACCTGCCTAAGTGACTTGCTTCAGTCCAAGATCCATGAAGGTATTTAGATACCTACACTTCAGTTTAGATGCTTAACTTTCCTTTCAAAGCAATGGAAAAGCAGGTTCCTACAGAGCAGCCAAGATCCTCATATTTTTGTGACTTTGGCATTAGGTTACTCACTAATAGGGCGTTCAGCATCCTATCCATCATCTCTGGAGCTGGGAACAGATGGACTAGCAACCTCAGTTCATCAGAGGAGGTGTAGCTGCCTGGTAAAGCACTGCTGGAAGAGGCACGGAGAAGCTCAGCCCCAGACATCTGATGCTACTAAAAGCCTGCCCCTGTGGTACTGGCTCCTGAATTTCCTCCCCCCAAATGCAGTGCAGCTGGATCAGCAGCCACACAGCTGTCTGGCATCAAAACCACCCCCCACAGCTCTTCAGGGTAGAAATTCTGGATCACAGCTCAACACTGCTCCACACATTTTTATGTGGAGGAGCTCTGAAGGGATGCACTGCTTTTCACAGCAGCTGCTCCAAGGTGGCCAGGTCCCTCCAAAGCCCTGTGAAGTTTATAATAAGAGTGAGGATTACTGGATTCTTAAGTTATCCCTCATTTTGCACACGGATTTCATGCTGGCAATGCCCCCCTTTGCCTCTGTCCACATGGCTGGGCTCTGGTGCCATCGTCATAGACAAGGCAAGAAGAAGGAAAAGGCTCTGGCTCTGCCACTGCCACCAACACATCCACTTCGTGACAAACTTCCAGAACACAGAATGAATGCTCAAAGCTAGATACCCAAGCTAGTTAGTTACAGGTAGAAGATTCCCAATTATTCCTGCATGACTGATGTCACTATAGTGCTACAGCACCACTGGCCCCTTTGTTAGCAGGTGGAACCCTGTTGTATCATCTCCAGCACCCACAACAGACACCAATATAATCCTGACTTTTGCTGACACTCCACGAGCAAACAAAACCACAAACTTTATAGTTTACCAAAACCTCTCCACTGCATGATAAAGTCATAAAATCTCATGAGCAACTAACAATCAATGATATGAGCACTAAGCAGGCCACCTGCATGGGAGTTCCAGCAAAAACTCTCCTTTTTTCTTCTCACCCTCCATTGGCTTCAATGGAATCATCCAGTGCACTGGCTGCTTGCTGGACCACTTGTGTTCAGCTGTGATTGTCATCAGTCCCAGACACCAAATCTCAGTGACAAGGGTTTACACTGAACCTAGGTCCCTCATCCCAGATCATTATGTTAAACTGAGCCTTTTTAAGGATGGCCTACCCATCAAAACTGCAGGCTGCCTCAGCAGAGTCCAGTGTCCTTACACACTTCTAACTCGAAAAACAAAACTCAAGACCCACAGTAAAATGTAAACAGGCAGCTACTCCAGCAAAGGGAGCATTTCTCTTGCCATCAGTTACAGTGCTGATTTTGTAATCAGTCTGGAAGGTTTATTTTTAACTGACTGTACCAAAGTTTTACAGAGACACAATTGTTCTTTTGAAACCTTGCTAATAGGGCTGATCAGTAATACCAGCACTATATACAGAGCAGAAGAGCACAGCATAATGAAACTGTGCTATGAGACACTATGAACGAGATATTCTTTCTATAAAAAGCATTTTTAATAAAACATGCAGTGGCTCCAGAAACTGCTCATCATATTCTGATGAAGGGACTGGTATGGCAAGCGGAGTGCTCAAATCCTCCCCATCTCCTCTGGGCCCCCCCAGAGCTGTTCTTCCCCTTTGAGAGAGAGCATCTGGCAAAGTGAGGATGGGGATTTTTCCAAGCTATTTTCATGTTGACCACACACTTTATAACACTCAGAGCCCGTTCCAAGGAACAAAGTGAGTAGAGGTACTCCTTCAATGCCTCTTAGGTCGATGTGATATAATACAGACGCATTTAGGTACTCTGTGCAGATTGCAATGATTGAAAAATTCAGTATCATTATCAGAAATTCAACTGTGGATCTCAAAAATTCCCATACATTCCCTGAAAACTGCTATTGCACAAACACACTACCTAAAAGCTTATTTACAAAAGCAGCTATCGATACATTTATACAAAAGTGACAGCCCAAAAGTGAATGCGGATTTTTATGGGGTGTGATCATTTGAGGAAAGTCCACGGTTTCTCTTTCTGAGAAGTTTGTTGTTGAGGACCCACTTCATAAAAATTAAGATTGTGGTTCCTTTTATTCCTTAAAATACATAGAAAAAGCTAATTCTGAAAGATAAGGTTCTCTGCTGTGAGCAAATTCATGGACTGTTTGTTCAAATGGCATTTGAGAAGCCCTTTTGTTCAGCCTGTAGGCTTTTTGGAGTGATAGTGATCTAAATAAATCACACTTTCAAATTATCTCTAGAGAACAAGAAACAAGCTGAAGGAGCCCCTTGACACTCTGACCAAGATCCAACGGTGTTTGCAAGTGACAGGGTGCTCTTCTTCTTGAGCCAAAAGGTTTGCACTTGGTTCCCTACAAGTAATTTTACCCCATGAAGTTTGTAAATGTCCTACAACTTGATCTCAATCTTTCTAAGCCTTTCAGAAACTTGTATGTATATGGCCCAGCTCCTATTCCTGTACCACTTTAACAGCTTAGACCATATTTTTCTTTTTTCTTGTTATCATTGTCTAGACTTAACCTGAACAGAATAGTCTTTGCTGCTAATTCAACATATCTCAGGAGTTTAAAATGCATTAAAAAGTATTTTTTAAAAGTTTAAAAAGTATTAAACCACTTCGCAGCCATTCTGCACGATTCAAATCCTTTGCTAGATTTGGCGTATATTTCTAGGTACTTGTCTGATCCTCCCCGCTGAGCCATGCAAGCACTTCACAGTGATTAGTGGATTTTAACCTCACAACAATGAGGTGGAGGCACAAAACGGTTTAAATGACTTGCCCATGTCCATGCCAGGAGCCTGTGGCAGAGCAGCGAGTCACAGCAGGACAGTTACATTCACTGTGCTGTGACCCAGCCATAAAAGTAATGTTTCTTGTCACAGAATTAAGATTTTTCTTTCAATTTATATTGGGAGGGGTCAAGAAAGAAATGTTATTATTTAACACAATTGTAAAAGGGCACAGTCAGTGACCCCAAAAGTTGTTTTTTTTTCTAAAGTCAGTAGATTTTAAATCTGTATTTATATATAGAAGAAGTCATCACAGATATAATCCATTTTAAAAACACCCTGTATTTGCCACTGCTGCCTTTCAAGAGGGGGAAGAGGAGAAACAGACAGAATTGTTTTGTTGTCAAGAAAAATACATCTAGCATAAAATGTTAAGGTTGCCAAGAGATGACAGTATTTGGCAGCATCCTAAAATGTTTGTCATTTTAAAAGTATTTATGCTAAGGCAGAAAATAAACTATCCAACATTTTAGTCACTTTAAGTGATTAAAACAAGTCATTAGAATTTTAGTTTAAAGTCATCTTAGATAAAATTTTCCCTTACCTAACTAGCCAGTTTTTCTTTTTTACAGAAAAAATAAAAAACAACTCTGTGCAGGTTTTTTGCTCTTAAAGCTCGTGCCTTAGCTCTAAGTGCTCTTGCATGATGTAGGTAAAACAAAATGTGGGAGACTTAGAATATCGTTTTCATTTTCACTGGAAACATTCTCAATTACTGCACTGCTGAATAGAAACAACTGGGAAAAAAAAGTTAGGAACATTTTAAATGCCCGCCAGAAGTGCAAGAATTTCTCTATACATAAAGAAGTAGGTGCATTTAGTTGCCTAAGGTTATATTTCAGTATGAACTTGGCAAATCTTCCCAATAGTGACTTGACTTATTTCCATTTATTGTACTGTGTTCAAGAGTATTTACAAATGCACATTTCTCATGAAGTTGGAAGTAAATTTGGATCTATTTTTTCATGTTGTAAAGACATTGATGTGTTTTTTCTGACATGCCTCATGAACTCAGTCAATCACAAGTCTTTCTTAATGGAAACCACATGTCTGCCCAGAACTGTGTAATTACAATGCTAGGATTCTTGGCACTGCCAGGAAAAGGGGCATTGTCAAACCAATTAGAGTTTATTTATTTACATACCATTTCTGGACAAGAGTGTTCCTTCTTTTATGCTGATGCTGAGAAAAAAATATATATTTCATCGAGTAGCTGTAATTTTTGCTAGATACTGTTACATTTTGCAGCAATTACATCTCTAGTTTTCAGTTACTTTCCACGTAAGGAAAACTTTCCTTTAAACAAAACAGCTGGGAATAGCATCATGAATTTTATCAGCCCGGTTTTCATTTGTTTCAGATGAAGAAGGAGATGTGAGGGCGGCTGTTTCCCTAAGCTCCACAGAGTCAGTATTTCCACCCACTTCCAACCCATTATGAGCTTTTCATTGTACAAGATGTCTTGTTTGTACATCCATCCTTCTGCAATATTACCTCTTCCACACCCCTGGAAATCGGTACCTGCAGCTGGCCCTGCTAAAGCAGCACAGTTAGAAGAAGGAAGGAGCAAGGCTCCTGAGGACGATCTGCAGTGCTGCTCTAAGGCAGATCCCTCTGGACAACATTAAAAAGAAAGTTATGTGTCTCAGGAAAGCCAAATACCACACAGATTTGCAGTGGCCTGAATCATGTGTGCTGCTGCTGGAAGGTTACAAGCAACCAGAAGAGGCTGTGTGGTGGGAAATGCATTCCAGGGACACCAAGAAAAGGCCAGAGCTGGTGTTCCGTGTCTCCCACAGAGCACTCTGCACACTGTAACCTCCTGAGTTCCCTCTGCTCTTTTACAAACACAATTCACTGCTTCAGACTCTCTCCCATGGGCCATTGGAGGCTGCAAAGTCGAAGTGAGAGCTTTTCTTATGGGGTTTGTCCCCAACAGGAATACAGCTGCAGGGAAGGGAGAGACTGCAGAAGTATTCCTATTTATAGCAAAAAAAATCAGGACCAAAGAGACAAGTTTAAGCTACAAGTTTAATGGACACCTTTCTCTTTGCATTGTTCCCATGTGTCTGAGATGGATCATGGGGTTTTCAGGCTAATGCCTTTCCAGGTTCCTGCACTGCCTGAGCATCCAATCATCCCTAATGTTCCCAGTCTTTAACCCCACCCTGGAGAGCTGTGACACCATCACATCACTGGGGGAGTGGAGGGAGCGTGCAGCGATGTGCCCCAGAGCAGGTAGGACACTGTAGTAGAGGAGGGGGTTTAACTCAGCTCCCTCAAGAATCAGGCAGGATTGTGCCAGGTTTTTCAGGGCTGACCCACAGGAACCTGTGTTGGGAGGCTCTTCCAAACACAGAACCAGCCCTTTCTGTTTAAACACAAATCTGCTGTGTTCCATAGTTCTAAACAGCAACCTGATGTCAGCCAGCCGAGATGATCCCCTCCCGTGGCAAAGGAGATCAGAGTCTGCACCTGAGACCGTACAGTATTTAGTTACAGAGAGATGTCAGGCTAAAACCCTCCCATCTGGACCATGCCAGTCCCTGCTGAGATGCTCTCTGGTCACAGGAGGCACCTCCTACCCTGAGGTTGTGTTATGCCCTTCCACTGAAAAAGCAGAGGAAGGGAAACAGCTGTAAAAATCTCCTATTTAAAGCTCCTGAAGCTTCAGAGCCTTCTATGAAATCCCTTGTATGGGATTCTTTCTCTTTTTTTATTTTTTAATTTGTTTTTAATTGCTGCTCCAACCTTTCATGACTTCCTCGTCTTTGGAAAGTTCCAAAGCATTAAAAGGAAACATTAAGTTCTGACGCCCTCCGACATTATTTTTCAGTTTAATCATTTTTCCCCATTTTCCTCCTCTTTCTCTGTGCTGAGTGAGGGTGGGAAAGAGACAATTAAGGGAAACTCAAAACTCTCAGATGTTTCAAATATGAAAAAGTTTAATAAAACTTTTCCCACACATCGGCAGAGAAGTAGGAAAAACTGTTTTCTTATTAAATTCTCAAAGCAGAAATGACCAAAACATTCCTGGGCTTTGTGTTCACCACTCCCTCCCCCACTTTTTGAGCCAGAATTCTCTGCTTTATCTTGCCTTCATGCTGGTGTGCATGTCTGTGAGACACAGAGCTCTTCCCTGACGACCCTACCGTTTATAGCGACCAGACAAATGCAGGGCGAGGGCTGAAATGGTGGCACAGGGTGGGGAAATGACTTGCCCGAGGTCGTGCACTGGGGCAATGCCTCAAGTGATTTCCAATAACAGAGTCATTACTGTAAAGGCTTTAAAGAAGCAGTGCTGGATTCACTGCCCTGCGCTGCTGCTGCTCCCGGCAGCTCCGGAGGAGTTACACGGCACAGCGTCAGGACAAGTCTTTGAGCAAAAGTTGGCGTTGGTTCAGCTGGGAGGGGAGGAGAGGGAGAATGGATACGTGTGTTTTGGACTGCAGATCCTGAAAGAGAAAGGGAGACTCCTCAGGTAGGCATTTAGGTGGCTATTTTAAGAGGTGACAGATGTAACCCACGTCTTCCAGAAAGAACAAGAGAGGATGAAGATGAGTTGACAGGTTGGGCAGTGGACAAAATACTCTTTTTCTGCTATGTCAGAGTTTTATTTCTGCTGTGGTCCAGGTCCTGTGCCATCTGGAAACTCAGCTGTGGGCATTCACATCCCTCCATCCTCCCTCTGTCGGGTGGCCCATCACCCTTCTCACACAGCCAAGCGGGACAGAAAACTATTTGGTACCAACAACACTGTTGCAGGCACATGACCAGTAAGCAGGAGAGGAAACCTGGCAGCTTCTTCTTGCTGCAAGCGAATGGCCCAGAACAAAAAGAAAGTCAAGAAAAAGGTGCCCATAGGGAGGATTTTCTGCCTTCACAGAGCAGGGGACTCCAGGGAGAGACTGGATTATAATCTATGTTATATTTTTATCCCTGCTCTATTCACAAGATGCTGCAGCCATTGGTTGAGCTGTCTCTTGACAACTTGGTAGTAGGATTCATCATCTCTTTGCCAGGACATAGGAAAAACCCTGCCACCTTGTAAAGCAAACCCATGAAAATGATGTGGTAGCGACTGGGTTTCAATGCTAATTTCAAATTACAAATCACAGGAGCAACTTTCTACACACAATTTCTGATTCTGCTTTCTATTCCTGTCGAGCTGCAGCCAGAGTTTTGCCAGTGAAAAGTGCTATAAACAGCCCTGGCCTCGCTGAAAAAAGCAATATGCCGTCAGTCTGACATCTACCTCGCTTTTCCGCTCATTGTCAGCACTTTGATTGATGGTGTTGTTCATTAATGTGGGACGATTGTCAGCTTTTCCTGAATAAATATAAAAAGAAACAAAGAAATCCCCACCCTTTTCAAGCCAGAGTGAATTATTTCCTATTTTCCTTTGCTGAATTCAGGCATGTAACAGTACACTGCCCTCAAAACATACTGGAGCTTTAACCACAAAGTAGGAAATTGGACTTTGGATTCAGGAACCAAAACTTTACTTAAGTAGTAGGTACAGTAATTAAATTTTACTATTATTTATTTTCCAAAAGGAAAAAACCAACGGTATGCCCTAAAGGCTTCTGTTTTAATACAGTACTTCAATTTTGCACAAAAAGCTAAAAGAAATCTATTTGGTGAAGACTAAAATGACATGTGAAAAGCAGAGGCAATCACAAGCACCACAAAAGATAGGCAGAGATTCAATTTAATACAAGGCTGCATCTTAATTCGCACTGGGGAGAAGAGGAAAAAGAGATGTGAAAATTCACATACATTAAAGTACTTAAAAGATGGGTAAGTTTTGTTGGGCCTTCCATGCCCCCAAAACACTCCCCGTGATGTCTACTCAGGAATCTTTGAGGTTTGGACAATCTCGCTGTCTTTAAGGTATTCCCACACATTGACAATTAAAAGAGCAGGAGATGCCATAAAACCCATCCTAAACTCTGTCTTAACACTTAACCATTTTCACTGGACATTTTATCCCCGTGAGTTTTCCTTGCACTGGCACCCTTAGCTTTCTGCTTGATGGAGTCTTTCTAATCAGGTCATTGCTTTTATCGTTAGCAACAGGGTCATTGCTCAACATCTTTTTCGAACTGTACATTGCATCAGTGTGTTCAAAACACAACAACAACAACGACGGCCACGATTACAAAACTGTGACTGGGTGTGGGGGGAAAAAACAGGGAGAGGAACATCAATGGCTGACCAATGATTAATTCAGCAAATCAAGCTTCAGCACAGATTTGCTTTTGAAGCAACATGCTAACAATAATAATATTCCCCACAAGTGCTACATTCGTAGAGTTGAATGGCAAATTATTTTGAATACCTCTGTAAAGAACAGGAAACTGAGAACTGTGGAAAAACTGGCATTATGCCACCGATTGAAGATTCAATCTGACTGTAATAGAAGGTGATTATTGGGGACTAGCAGGCAGATGATGGATGATTTCCTCCTAAAATGACAGCTCTGCTGTGTATCAGCAATCCTCATACAGCACAAACGTACAGGTTGGCTTTTGTGGCTTTTTAATTCTTACCATTGTGGGAAATGGATTTCAAACCTGTGGAGAGCTATTTCAGTCTGCCAGGGCACATTTGGATTGTTCCTCTCCTTCTCTCCCCCTTTTCTTTTTTTTTTTTTTTTCTCCTTTTTGCAAACCTAACGAGAGATGCTCACTGAAGTTCCCCAGCCATTTACCTCAGGCAGCCAGGGAACAAAAGAGCAGAACCACACAGTCCTCTCACAAGCTCCCTGCTCTGACCCAGTGGGAGCACACCTGGGAGGGCAGAGCATGGCGAGCAGAGCCTCTCAGAAGCTTCCTTCACACCCCTGCCCCCATCCTGGGGTAGCCTGAAAATTAAAATACCCTCCAAGTATGTAATGCCTTGTTTATCTTCTGCCCTTATCTGCTTCAGTGAAAAATGCACACCCAAATTTATGTGCTGGAATTTGATACCCTACACAGTGTTTTGTTTCAAAAATACTCATTTAAGGTTTCCTAAGAGAGCATGGGCAGCCCACTGGCACAACCAGGGACTGGTACGGCTGCAACACCAACACGAGTTCTGTGTTTCACTACAGAAAAAAGGCAGTCCAGAAACTCTTACAAGGTTAGAACAAAAAATATTGTAAGTTCCTTGCATGAAGCTATAAGCTCTGTACAACCATTTGTTTTAAAAGACAAGCTAATCAATAACTCCATCTTTTATTGCTGTGCCCCTCCATGTGCTCCATTAATGATCACGCAGCACTTCTAGTACATCGTGAGATCACAGAGAGCAGTTATAGGAAAGGCTGCCTTCGAGGAGGAAAAAGTGCCATCCAACAAAATCCAGGCCTTCTACTCCATGTCACGGTGGCCTGGTGTCTAACGACGTCCTGGCTCCCTGGTCCTCACCCTAAATTAGTATGGACATATGTTCTGGTGTCTGTCAAGACCCAATCCTGACACTCTGCCAGTCCTGCACAAAAGGACAAGGTAATCCACAAGAGCAGTAAATTTATCAATCAAATCCCGTAAGTGTCCCTCGCTGATAACACCAGCCCTTTTCCGAATTTAACAAGGAAGAGCGATCCAGCTCAGTGGGACGTCACAGGCACATTCCACCCACGGAAACACCGCTGTCAGTATTGCAGAATGCACTTGCCATTCTCCTGTCTGCAGTCAGTTGGATGCTGGACTGTGTTTATTCCCTGGCTTCTAAAGATGGGGGGTTTTCTACACCAAAGACCGAAAAAGAAAAGCAGCTACATACAGCTGGTTAATACTGAGCCTGTTTTCCAACTAATTAAAAAATAATCACATTTGGGCCTTTATTTAGGTCTCAGCAATGGGCAGGTAATTAATTGTAAATTTTATATTTCTGTGCAATCTGCATCTTTTTTTTTTCATTACAAATGCAATTAGGGATGATGGAATAAAATAAGTTGGCCAAAGATGCCGTATAACAACTGTGAAATAAAAATTATGCATTTTTGGTTCTCTTGTATCACAGGTTGCAGACATCAACTTGTGCATCAAAACAAAGAATACGATCTGCTGCTGCTTGGAATCACTGTCTGGTTGCACAAAATGATATCCCAGTAGAACGGTAGCTGGTGTTTATAGTAAAGTAGAGCAAACCATTATCAGTGTGCGATGTCAATTTAAATTTTACTGGAACAGAAACCTTTTGACCCCTTCCAAACTTGATCCATTACTAGGTTTATACATGAAAGCTTAGGAGAGAATTAAATTAGAAGGAACACTGCAAGAGAACTGTATTTGCATCTATTGCACTTAAGACTGCAGATTAGTTGACCTTTGGAAAAGGGGATTAAAGCAGTTTCACCATCCAGGGAAGACAGTCTGTGTTCTTAAGGCAATCAGATTGGGAAGGGTAACAACCTCTGAAAGATGAATTGAACTGAGGAAGAATCCATGCTAATTTCCATGGTTTACACTTACAAATGAATTTTGCAGTGATTTCTGCAAAAGGAATTGTGAAGTATTTGAATTATTCCACAAGTCCTTCAGTGCTGGCATGTAAATGTGGAAACTGTGTCCGTTTTTACAATCTAATTTTACAATAGATTAACCTCAGAAAGGGTATCAGTAGGTAGTAAAGATGCTGTGCAGTGCATACACCTGGAACAGTAAAATGCAGTCACGGGGAAGTTTCTTCCTTTTCCACAGAGAAAAATGTCAAGAACAATCATCACCAGATCACAGTCACAGAAGGGCCTGCTCCAAGATAATCCAGAGCCAGGGAACAAACAACCCCCAGACTGGAAGAGGGCCTAAGATGGGGCATAAAATGAGGCTTATCACACAGCTAGCAAGCAAATCTTAAAAAATATGTGAAGCTGTAAACATTTGCTGACAATATGGTCCCAAGTGAGTGATGGAGCAGAATTAAAAAATTAAAAGAAAAGGGTGAAATTATGTTCTCTATTAAGCATCATTAGTGCTGTGGTTATACAGAGGGAAAGTCTGTTCTTTCCCCAGGTCAGAAAAATACCTGTTAGCTTTATTATCTATGCCATAAGATTTCACAGGAGAGCTCATCAATTAAAGCATAATCACGTTCTCATTGAAAATTAATGACGAAAAAAATTATCCAAGTTAGGTTCTTCCTTACTTTGTAATAACCAGGAAAAAGGAGCAGTGAAAGCAAATTTCTTACAGCCTTTGTGTATCTCTGCAAAGTTACAGCTCTTCGGACTCCAGTGCCATGGAAAAACCTCCAGGAATGCCATAGGATTGATACTGTTTTCTATCAACTGTATTTTAGGTTTTGGAGTGTAATAGGCTCTGAAATGACCGGTGTCGATACAGTTTCCAGGCAATCATAAGAACCAAGCAATGAGGCCACTAAATATGATCCCATCAGTGCAATAAAGTGACGTTGCACTCATCATCACACAAATCAACAACAAACGGGGGTTCATTCTGCAAGAGACATGCAGATCTCTTGGGAATCTTTCTAAAATAAAATATCCCCATTTTCAGATATAAAAACACACACAACCAAACATGCTTAGGAAGCCATTTCCCAGCATAAAGCTATTCGTCAGCAGGCTTTTAAGAAATGTGACAGAACTTTTCATGCTGAGTATTTATAATTTAAAGGGGCATTTTGCATTCTCTTGCACACAGATTGACTGTTCCATGCCCATAGTTACAACACCTCAAAAATAACATCAATAATCTGAATGAAAATACAATTTGCAGCTTCACATCATGGAAAACATACATTCTGTCTATGAAATTTGGGTAGCTTTGTCTGAGGAAGAGAGTAGAATGTATTAGGGCAATCCATCTTCTACACATCTCAAAGCAAGATATGGGTCAGAAAAGCATTTGTTAAATGTATTTTTCTCCCTGAATGACCAAATGGCCGTTGCATTGGTACCCAAGGGAGTACCTAGACCAAAAAAAGCAGAAGGAGCATAAAAGGAAACATTCATACCTTAAAAAGAAAAATGCACTTCAACAAGAGAAAAAAATATATTTCAGTTTTAACACCAAAAAAAGTTAACTTCATTAAGTGAAGGGATATGCTAACTGAGGTGGTGATATTTCTGCAAGCTGAACACAGCTGGGAATCAAGTATTTCAGATTTGTTTAAACTTTTAACTGCAGCAGTCCTGGTTTGTAAGGAGAAAACTGGCTGAGACACAAGTCACTTGCTGTGCCCCTGTGCAAAGGGCTGAAGGACAGAGATGCAGACCTGGCCATGAGAACCAACTTCTTTGGAAAGCAGCTGGAGTTGTCTCGCTCCAGGACATCACCCTGGACAGAGGAACAAATGCATGGACAGGTTTCCAAGTGCTCAGGCATGACAGCTACCTCAAGCCTTCAGCAATTCTCAATACTTTCAGTTCTTCACCTTTTCAGAAAAGCTTGGCATCCAAACTGCCAGGCTTTTCTCAGGAAACTGGGGGGGTAACCACCTTCAGCCTAGCAGAAAAACTAGAGCAGGAATTAGCTGACATCTCCAGAGTGACAAGTCCATCTCGTGTCTCATCCCTTGTCCCCTTCCAGCAAAAATTCCCTCATTTGAAACAGTCTGCAGTGAGGGCATAAGCATCAGATTTAAGGGAAAAGTAAATCCTATAATGCACAAACCACTCCAGAACCACCACTTCATCTATTAAAATGGCTCCCATCTTTTAAAAGTGAAATTATTCAGTGCCCCTAACTTCACTCACAAAAAATTTTAATAGAAAACAGTTAAGAGGAAAATGATAGGGAAATATATTATTCTAGAAACCTAAGAAGTGATGGCTTTCTCAGTCTATTTATTAAATTGTTCTCTGAATGCTCAGAGAATTCACAAAAAGGCTCTCAGTCCTACTTTGCAGTACTGGCCCCTACATAAGTTTTACAGCAGCTGCAATCATACGATGAGTCCAGCTCCAGGCCAAATGAACAAATAAATAAAATAAAGATGCACCCCTAGGCTGTGTCTGACTTTTCCCACATAACTATCTCCAGGATGCCACCTCTAAAGAGCCTCAACGTTTCTTTTATATTCACCTGCAGAAAGCCCCTTCCTCTCCCTTGCATTAAAGATTCAGCCTGCTCACAGGGACACACAGAAGGGGTCACACACACACAGACACTATTTTATCAGTTACTGATTTACAGCTTGGTAGCACAATGGGCTTAGGCTGACACTTCAAAGGACCTGGGCACCTCACCCCTTCAGCCTCCTTGGAAAATCACAGCAATGTCCTTAACAATAACAACACACACTTGCTCAGGA
This sequence comes from Myiozetetes cayanensis, assembly GCF_022539395.1. NCBI lineage: Eukaryota > Metazoa > Chordata > Aves > Passeriformes > Tyrannidae > Myiozetetes > Myiozetetes cayanensis. The sequence goes on along the minus strand of NW_026087378.1, from coordinate 8,214,790 downwards.
CCCAAACCCAGTTATTACACTTGGAAAACAGGCTGGGGAAACCAATTAAAACCCAGTTCAGCATCCAGGTAAAGCAGCAGCAGCAAGCCCAGGCTCTGTAGGTAGGTTTGCATGTCAGCTCCTTCCCATGGGAAAAAATTATAAATTTTAAGCACTGCCAACTGCCCCTTGTTTGTGGCTGATGGGTCTCAGCTGAGGGACTGGGAGCAGGTACAGTGACTATTTGCAGTCCTTGCACAGCAATGCTGTGCAGGAGGGATCTGTAGGGGCTGCTGCCGATGGGGAGCTGTGAATGGGCTGGGCTGGGCTGGGAAACTCCACTGGTGGTGTGCTGTCCACACACCTCATTTGAGCCTGTCCCAACCCCTCCTGCTTCAGCACATGCCAGATTCACATAAGCCAAGGCTGATAAAACAAAGCACTGAGAAGGTCCACATCTCTGAGGATGGACAGACAGATGGATACTGAAAATTAAGCGTTTGTGATCAGGACTCCTCACACCAAGAGGAGCAGGCAACAATTAGAGTGGCTAAACATGAGCTAAAGGGGGGGCAGTAATCCAGCTTGTATTGCAAGAAAACCCTGCCATCTTTCAAATCTGTTTTTCCTCTCTGGCAGCTTATTAATTAAACGCCCTAAATACCAACAAAATCCCTTTTTCCAATATTAATTTGAGACCTCCTGGAAGCACGGAGCCACCGCTCCCACAGAGAAAATCCTCTATTCCTCTCCCTTTCCCTCTCGCCTCCTCTTCACCTCAAGATGCAACCCCAGGGGTGGCACCCGGGAACCACTTCCAGCATCGGCAGCACCCGAAGCTGAGCCCCGGCAGCTGGAGGCACAGCCCCGGCCCCCCCTCACATGCCCTGCAAATCTCTGCCAGAGATCCCTAAGGCTGTGGTTTGAGGCTAAGCACCTAGGAGATCACTTTCACTCCCAATCTGTCAGCCCATCATTCGGGATCAGCTGTGGCCCTCTTGTTAATTGTTCCCAGCTCCGAGCAAGCGGGGATGGGAAACAGGCCATCGCTGATACATGACTCCGGGCTCTGGAATGCTCTTTTACCATCAGCCCTGCAGAGACCGAGTTTGTTGAGTTTAAGTCTCAGCTATTTGCCCAAGTCCAGTTTTCGGGAGAGACAGAGGTTCGACTGTAGTGGTTTATCCGCAGATGGGAGCACACGGGTAAAGAGCTGTCAAAATTTTGCTTGTTGTTTTAAATATGGGTGTATATTGGGCACATTTACATTCATTTCTGATTAAAAAGGGGAAAAAAAGGATTTAGTGTTTCCAAAAAGACAACATGTCTGGATCCACAAGGTAAACTTTCCATGAAAGAACATTCAGCATCTGAATTTAAACCTCTGCATATTATTTCACTGAACATCTGTTGACCATGAAACTTCAGATAACCAACATTAACATATACAGGCTGCTTATTCAAAAAAAATAGATTATTCACACAGAATCAGTAAAGCCCTTAAAGAACTATTTTTCTGCTTGCTTTTTATCCCAGCAACATTTAAAAGGGGAAAAAAAGGGACTTTAATAAGCAAGAAACTTTTTTTAATGTATGAAAAATGAGACTTTTGGATTAGAAGTGGAATTCCACACAGCATTCAAGATTGCATTATCAGTTTTGTGGCACCCTATTAATCTGTTACAATAAAATATGAGGGTTTTTTAAAGGGAAATTGTCTTTCAAGAAAGGAAAAGCAAAAGGTCCAACCTTGATAGTAAAGCTTGTGCTTACTGAAAGTAACAGGAAGATCTGTGTCATCTGGCCATCTAATTGAAGAAAGATGCTGAACATAGCTCAGAACTGAGTATAATAAATATGATTTCTTTTCTAACTGAGTGTGGAAATGTTTTATAGATTTTTTTTTCCTCCTTTTTGTAGGTGTGTGTATGTCTGTGTAGACACATATATCCATTTTTTATAAATATTATTTAGTACTTATATAAAGCTGTCAAAAAGCACTAACAAACCAGCAGGATTCAATTAGCCCGAGCTTTTTAGAAAACGGCCTGAAATCACCGAACGCTCCAGCTCCATCCCAGCAAATTTTCCCAGTGCATAATTTCACCCTGTGCTCGAGACAGAACACGGCTTTATAAAAGAAAACCTTAAATATTAATGCGTGTTTTGCTAAGGAAGTGGAAGTCGAATCAACTTCCTGATACCCCAAGTATCTGATTTCTAAAACGGTCTGAGGCTGATGGTCGCAGCCCCTCCAGATGTGGGGTGAAGCGGAGCAGCGGAAGCCCAGGTTTGCAGCCCACTGCTGTGTCGGACGCAGAGCTCAGTGGACTGCATCCTCTGAGAGTATATTTTTGTTAGCTGGCTGCCCGGAAACCCTCCGCTGCTCGATTTGTTTTGTGATCTTGCGAGGGCCTTCCCGGTGCTGATGACAGCCCTGAATTCAAGGGCTTGTTTGCTTTGGTGGGGTTGGGGACCAGCAAATGCCTCGCCATTTCATTTATCCTCTGCAGGAGAGGTACGGGGGGCCTCGTCCTGAAGGATGGAGTCTATTTTGAGAGGTTTGTGCTGCTGTTGTTCACCACATACTGAAAAACAATGCCTTTTTGTTACCGATCCCGCCTTCTTTTATTGCTTTGTTTATTGACATTTTCGGCACAGGACTTTTTAGGAGCATTTCCTCATATGAGGAGCAAATGTCACAAATACCAAAATTTGAGTGAGGGAGAGAGAGAAATCCCAAGAGGATCACTGATTTCATTACCTCCATTTTGGCAAAGAAATCAGAAAGGAAAACTTCTGCATTTTAATTCATTTTGTCTCCTGCCCTCTTTCTACAAATAAGTATTGGGGGAGAAACAGCAAAAAAAAAAAAAAGCAACAATGTTTGCTTAATCCATCCCAAAAAAAAACCAAAAGAATTTTTAGGACTTGGAGAGCAGAAGAGGTAATGTCCATAAAAAGAAAACAACAAAATAAGAACTGTCCATTTGCCCCTTCTCCCAGTTTGGAGCTGAAATGCCGACCAGTGCTACAGGGAACAGCTTGTCTGCTCCAGAGATAATTACCAGTGCAGCAACGTCCTGGCAAAGCAGCCCCTGTGTCGGACTGAGGACGGGTGCACACTGTCCTCCTTGACTTTTCACTGAACTGTGCCTTAAATTTCATGTTTTAACTCCTTTTGTGTTTACATTCACCATTACCACATTTCACGCACGTCACTCAGAGAGGGCCGAGTCCCACTTCTGCAAATATTTTCTCCTACCTCAGTTATGAAGGAGTTACTGAACTTTTATTTATACAAATAAACACATTTATTTATATTTCTGCTGTTATGGAGGAGTTAAAATGTGTCATTGTCTACCTAAGCATTTCTGATGTGTTATTTCTATGCAGTGACACTTAATTGGGAGCTCATTACAAGGGATCAAATTATTCTCCCTATTTTAGTCCACTCCTCAAGCCACATAAAGCCAAGCCAGCTGCCTCTGCAGATGCTCAGCCACCCACCACAGTGAGTAGCACCACATTTTGGGCTGCACAGGACCTATCCAGGTACTATCCTATCTACCAGACAAACACAGGGTGTGAATAGGTGACAGCCAACACCGCTGCAAGAAGAACAAGGGGAAAAAATGTTCACAGCTCACATCCAGTTTTATTCAGACCTGTGGAACATACAGCAGAAAATGACTCTCCATTCCTCCATATCATTTAAATTTGCAAGATCTGGACCTCCATGTGCGTAGCTATCTGTCCACCTCACTTCCACAGGCACTGTTCTTTGGCTTAGCGGGAAAGTTAATTATCAGCATAAAAAACGTGCTCCATATTCATACGCTTTACTCCGTAAACGCTTAGGAGTGAATTCCTCCTCTGGTTTCCAGAACCCCAGAAGAGAAATAGCACCTGCTCGTTCAATAACACAGGTTGGATTTTGTCAGGTTGCAATCTCCAGGAACGACACGGTTCCAGCCGGTTAAAAGTCAATACATGAAATGACACAGCAGTACGTGGCATGACAACAGAATCCAATTTAACACAATGTAACATATCAGAAATGTAATTTTTTCCCTTTTCAGATTGGCTGTCTGCTGGCATTTCAAGTATCAAATAGCCAACAAAAATGTTTTCAGGTCTGGGAGCTGTTCCATTAGCATTGTCTGCGGCGCTCCGATAGCCGCTGGCCACGGCATTCCCGCTCTGGAATACCCCAGGCGCATGCGCAAGTGTTCCCTGCCCGCTTCACTTTCCATTTCCAAGAGAGAAAAGAAGCCTTTTCCAAACTTTTGTTCTTTTCACTGCAACGTATAAAGTGCGTCTGTTTAGTATTTTACTTGTATGGTTTAAACAGAGCAGATTCGAACAAGCTGTTCCTATTCTCAGCTAATAAACTGATTTAAACCGCAGTGAGTGCTGTCCAGAGCACAAGCACCTACGGAAGTCACTGATTAATGAGATAACATATGAACAAGCCACATTTTTCAGATTTTTATTCAAGTGCCTTCCTAAAACTATTTAGCATCCAGCATGTGGAAAAATGTGTATTTCACGGAACTACAGATGCAGGAAAACAGGCTATTTTTGTTTATCACTAAAACAGTACAGTAAAATTAGCAGAGTACAATAGAAAATCCACCGGACCACCAAGGCAACAAGGCTTTTTCTCAGTTATTATATCCATAGATCAAACAAGGATAAGAAAAACTGAATTTTCAGAGTCTCCAAACACATATCCGTAGCGAACGGGTAGATCCGTTCACACTTACACACAGACAAGGCCTGATCTTTGCAGCCTGTTCCTCAGCTCAGCCCTCAGCAACTCACTCAAACAGGGTGTTTACTGAACGAAAAGTTGAGAGTAGGGTACTGTGTGTATTCTGGAAGAATTCGGAGTATTTCCTGGACTACTGCATACAACACTGGAAAGGTGCATTGATTGGCATAACACCTCAAACAACACTCCAGAAAGTAAAACAGACAGGACTAAACAGGCGGCTTTTCAGCATCATTTCATACTCTGCGTCATCTGTGGGACCTCCCTGGACTTACTTTACCTGTCAGGGGTGAGACCTTCCAGTGGGGTGAAAAAGAGAAAAATCTGAGCAATATTCTTAGCCCTGCATAACCACTTAATGACAGGTTTGCATTCCTTAGACCAAAATAATTATAGTTCTACTGCTCCAAAAATGCACTTTATTAAAAACTCATTAGGCCTCATTCATTTATATTTACCTAATTCTCCTACAAAAGCATTAATCTTTGGACAATTCCTCCAAGCATTTACCAGACGAATATTTAAAACAAGAGGTGTCCTGTGACCATAAATGTCACGTTTATTTGTGTTCTATAACTAATTAATATCTCAGACTTCCTGCATGTATCTGGATAACAGTACTGTAAATATATATGAAAAATAAGTAATAATTTATGAAATCCAATTTGCATTTTCAAATATAAAATGTGCAAAATCCAACTAATTAGCAAGAGTGAAGGCCAAGGTGTTTCTATAGCAACTGTAAAAATGCTTTAAAAATGTTTTGTATCAGGCTCATTAATGTGTGTGTTCCTCCCTTGTTTTGTGGGTATTCCCTTCTACACAGATTCTGCTTTGCTGTTCAGTTCTGATCACTGAGTATCATTTAACATGTTTGGCAGAACTCTGGTACTACTTTACACTGACACTTCTGTCACAGCCTTAAAAAAATATTTGGTCTGCTGTACAAAAAATTATAATAATAATTAAAATGAGATCCAATGGCATAGGAAAAATAACCCAACCAACTGCCAAAGAACAGAAAACAATGAGAAACAAACCCTGAACTTGTCCTCTTTCTCCCTTCTTCCAATTCACTCTTTTAATTCTGACCTGCTACGTGTTGTAGATGGACAGACAGCAAAGTTTCTGGCACCCCCCACCCCAGGCCGGTGCCAGTGCTATTCCTGGCTCAGCACACAGCATCGCCCGGCTCAAAGGCCAGGCTAAGGAATTCTGGTTTTCCCTTCCTAACCAACCCCCTCCCATGCAACTTTCTTGCTTAGTAAATTGAAATCGAGACTCTCATTTCCATCTGCAGCGCACGCAGCTCCCGGCAGATTGATTTCTGCAAGAGAGCCAACCACAAAGCCTAAAAGGCAGCAAGATCTACTGTACCCCCACAGCCTTACTCAGCTGGTACCTGCTGGCCCCGGTGGCCTCAGAGAGGTAGAAAGGTGACAAATGTCCTCATAAAGCTGGGAGAGGGTGGAATGGAGCAAGTCATTCTTCTTTGCTTTAATTACTGAAAATCATTTGAAACCTAAGAGCCCATCACTCCTACGCGGGTTATTTGAATGCAAAATAAACCTATGCTGAACAGCAAAGAGAGGGGCCACTAAATAGCATTTACTTCCAAGATGGCTTTAATCAAATGCTAATTCCCAGCCCCTCTGCTGAGTATTACTAGTATTTTACCAAAAAGCACACAACATTAGGTCTAAATTACTACAAACAATTGATATATTCTTGAAGTACTGCAATGTTGACAAAAAGAAGCATGCACAGAGGCTGCTCATAGTTGGGGGATTAATTTCTAAAGCCACATTTGTGATCCCTATAATGGTTTCATACCATTAGACTGCATCAAAACTTTAAATTATCTTAATGGACCCTATAGTGCTTTTCAATTATGGAAACTGGGAAAGATCTAGTCCACTCCTGTTGCTGCTGCTAGTTGTAAAATACTTATTTTCTATACACTATACACTATACACTAAGGGCATTAAAATTAGTGTATTTAGCTGATTTCCAAACGAGCCCATCCTGGGACTGCTCACCAGAGTAACAGTGACTTTGACAAAGGACCATCTTCTACAGCTCTCTCAGTTGGGTACAGCACAAGGTAGAATATTGCCATGTGAAAGGTCCTTATCTGCATATTACACTTGCCACAAAGCCCCCATTCCTTCGAAAACCTGTTAACACAAACCTCCTCAAAGGCTCTATTTTGATAGCTCTGGCTGGTGTTGCCACGCGGCTCAATTAAAGGCTGCGGAACCAGCAGCAAAAGGCGCTTCAGCAGCTGGTGGTGCCGCTGCTCCCCGGCTCCCACCACTTCCCGCAGGATGAGCTCTGAGTGACCAGCTGCTTTCCCAAATTTGACACCAGGCATATGGAGGAAAGTCAGGCCTGGGGGTAACGAGCTGGGGCGAGCTCCAGTGAGCAATCAATTAGGAGCAGCAGCTCGCCCTCCACACCGAGACCGCAGCCGTTCCCACCGCCCAGCCGCCGCTCCGAGTATTCTGCGCGCAATAAAACTCGTGGGGAACCAACTCAAGTGAAACTCCTTAAGATATATGATGAGGATTAGCTGTAAAACACTAATTAAGGATGGGCTGAGGAATTAATGGGAACCTACGAGGCTCTGAATTTTATTTCCCCATCTAAAAGCATTGCTGCTCTTCATTTAATGAAAAGAGAAGTGGACCAAATGGATTTGGGTTTTTTCCCTCTGTTTCTTTATTATTATTATTATTATTATTTTTCCTTAGCTTATTTTGTAAGCACAGGTCATTAAAGAAGGAACACAGCCAGAAAAATCTCTTAGTGAAGACTCATTACATTTTTCAAGCACAAATAAAGTGTCACTTTAAAAGGAAATCCAGTTACTCTGAAACATTTGTCCCTTTACTTCAGTGCATGTGAAATGAATACAGGGCCCAATGCTGCCCTCAGCTTCTGTAATTTCCTAGCAGCTAGATGCTCAGAGACGCTGCGATGTAAAAATATGTATATTGTTTAATTTATTGCAGTACGTTTCCATTTTTCTCGTGAAAACAAACAAAAAAAATTCTAGCAGCTGGTTCCAATACCGCCCACTTTGTTCAAATTTATAGCGAAAACTAGCAGCATCATTAAAAACAAACATATTGCTCCGCTCCAAGCATCCTATAGCGCGGCTCCCAGAGAGATGTGTAACTTCTGTCAGAGATCCAGGAGACACCGGCCAGCTTGGAGCTCAGAGCTGAACCTCCAGCTATGTTTTCCAGGACAGAAATAACTAGGATTTTATTCATCAAAATAGTTTTCCGGAAAAGAATGTTTTGGATAGAAAAGAACATCTTAACAAAAAAATTTTCCATTTGCTGAAATGTTCCAATTTTCTGCTGAAAATTAACAATGAGTCCTGTAATTGGGTTTGGAAAGCCAGTGAGCTGAGGGCTGCTCTCCACCACAGCTCCCTGCTCTGCTGTCCCTCCCTTCCCACGGTGAGGAGGGGAGGAACAGAGGACAAGGGGACAGATGGAAGAGGGAAAGAAAGAAAGAAGACGAAAACAAACATATTTTTTGTTTTCAGTTCCCTTCTCCAAACTGATAAATGATGTAAACGTTTTCCAATGCTCCTTCAGTTGAGCAATTAATCAGATGTCTTGGAATGAGACAGATCCTCAGGCTTCTTTGTGGAGGAAATAAATACAGTCTTTTCCTTATTCTTTTCCTTTTCAAATTCCCTCCCACCAAATCAGTGTCCCAAGGCAAAAAAGGACAGAGGTGACTGCACAAGGTGTTTTGGGATGGGGTCAGTATTTTCCTACAACTGCAGAAACACCCATCATTCTGCAAGTCTTCTACCCCTGGCAGGGAGTTGGCCATCGATTAGGACAGTCTGGAGGCTCTCTGCAGCCTCGTGGTCCCAGCAAACAGCAGATGAGATCCAGCACTGCCTGCTGCTGGCAAACCCCGCAGCCTAAAAGCCACGTCAAGACTCATTAAATCTTCTCTTAGTGTTTCTCAACCTGATGTCTGTCTGCTGGTGGTCTGTAAGTGATGGTGAGAGAACTGACAGAAGGTTTCCAGAAATTATTTGTGTACTTTTGCAGGCACGCTGATGAGCAGACAGAACATGGAAAGGCAAAAGCAAAGACAAATGTTCAAAGTTTAGCTCTGGCTAACTTTGGCTACTTGGCTACAAATAAAAAACAATCCATTTGATGGTCCTTTGGAATAATATTTTTGCCAGATAAGACAGGTGGAGCTACAAGTAAAAAGGTTGAGGACCAATACATACAGAGGCAAAATAATCTCCTCTCAAGCTCATTTTTGGTTATAAACAAACAAACAAAAAAAACCCGACACAAAACCAAAACCAAATCCATGAACCTTTACCAAAAGAAGGCATGACTTGCTGACTGCATTTGTGGTAGAAACCTGGATCACCCCAAGAGCAGCTTGTGAGACCTGCCAGCAATTTTAATAAAGTTAAAAATGCTCAACAAGATCACAGCTAAGCACTTTTTGCAGTCCAATAGCTCTCTCCTGCAAAAGCTGCTTGAGTCTTAACTTTAGATAAAGCAATACTGATCTCCTTGGAATAACTGAGCTCAAAGAAATGGTGCCTAAAAGTGAAGGACAGTGTGCATGTAAAGAGTTGCAAAACTCAGGCCTGACTTAAAAAGTTAGTAGAATATTCCTAAGGAGGAAAGCAAGTTTTAAAACTCCTTCCTTAATAATGTTCTAGCAGGCCAAAATTAAGACAAATGCTAGAAAATCCTAGAAATAACACCATATCCTAGAAATAACACCATATCAAGTTCTACCTTTTCCTATTTTTAAAAAATCACAGATGTTAATTACTTTGGAATTTAATTTGGAAGTTCAAGTCATCTCAGAGGACAATGTCAAAACATGGCTCATATGTAACTTCAGGTGCTTTGCTCCTGATCTTGGGATTCTCTTATTTAATTACTTAGCCCATGTATGCATTTATTCACTCATTTGCATCTCTCCATTTATATTTAGAACATTTAGGGGATTCAACTACATTTTTTTTTTCCAAATATCTGTGGGAAATAGGGGATTCAGCTTTGCCCAGCAGCATCCCAAACTGCCTGGAGTTAGCCATAGCACCAGCACAAAAGAAACCACGTGGTATCATCCTGCTACGAATTTCTCCAACTGCTTTACTCCCAAGTTCTGACTTTAGTTTCCCCCTTGATATGCCATCCTTTATTTATTATGGCATATTTATCCATGGGGATTTTTTTCTTTTTATTGTTGGTCTGCTTTTACTTCTTCCTTAACCTTATTAACCCTTGCTAGTATTTGACAGCTTAACACCCTCCATTACTCTGTAACATTCGCTATAAGAACTGACATGGAACTAATAGCAGCCTTTTTATATCCAATCTACGAGGTCACATGAAACTGCCCTTGTCTGAACTCTGCAAGATTTCCTATAGGTGGTTCTCCTTTTCTCTGGATTTTCTACTTAATATGTCTCTACAGGTCTGTCTGAATGTTAAAAAATGGAATCAGATTCCTGCTAACTTTGGTTACTGACAATGCACACCTTAGAATAGGAGTGAGTTTTCCCTTTAATGAAAGCTCCCAGTAATGTAATTTGAAACAACTTTGTGATATTCTTTTCAAGCATTATGTATCACTTTTTAATGGCATACCCACAGACCTTCCATTTGAAGGGGTCTTTGATTTTCCCAGCAAAGGGCCAGAATGGCATGGTCACATCCATGCCCTGAGCCTCAGCTCTGAGTGTAAGTAGGACATTAAAGCGATAGCGTGATAAGGTTGAGGTGTCTAGCTCAGTTGTTCAGCATGGCTTGATTAAATGTAATTAATTTAGGTCTCTGACTTCAGGGGACACCCATCACGCTGCACTGTACAGTTCCAAGCTGTTGTTTATCCTCATGACCAGGCCTGCTGGAGCCTTCCCCCAGCCAGCATAGTTCCACTCTGCACTAAAATCCATTACAAGATTCTTCAAATGCAAAAGGCTGTAGTAAATGTAGCACTGCACAACACCTGAAGTGCTGTACAGCTCAACAGCAGCTGAGGGAGGGATGAGGAATCACCAGGGCAGGACTGCTCAAAAGAGATACAGTGAGAACACCAGTTACTTCTCTGTTTTTTTCCTAGTGGGACCAGAGCAGCAGGAAAGAATGTGCTTTTTTCATGCATTTATCCTTTGCAAGCATTAGAAGTTGAGATTTGCTAAACTGAAATGAAAAAGTAAAGCACGATGAGACCTATAGAGCTGAGCAAAGGGATACATGGAGGACAAATTGAAATTTAGGAGAATAGGTTTTAACAGCCTTTCTAGATGTAATACCTGTTTAGTTTACTCTATGATTATCTATTTTAAAATTAAAGTTTTCCTTATGTGCAAGTCTATCATCCTTATTATTGCTATTCTAAATGCAGCAAAAACCCTGGGAACCAAATTCTTCTCTTGAAACTTCTTTGGGGAACGTTTTTTAGTTCAGAAGTCCACTGTTTCCCCCACCCAATTTCAATTTAATAGCATATAGAGTGATAAAGAGGGAAGAGACAGACATCTGGTAAAGCTAACTAGTCATTTGCTGGTTCTGTGAAAGTTTGTGCTTCCCAGTCAGTGTCACATATGAGAAATACAGATGGTCCCAAGTTAGAAAAAAAGAAGTGTTGAAACATATACAAATGTTATGAGGACTTCAAGTGTAAAATGTTAACCAGCTGTGAATGTGACATCTCTAGTTTTACTAACTCTGCTGAGATACATCATTACTGCACATGAAATCCATATATTTTCAGTACTGATGGCAATTCCCTGTTCTCCATTTGTTTCTAGTTTTGGGCCAAAGCTATCCAGATGAGAATATTAAAAATATAAGAGTCCAAAAAGAGAAAGAAAAGTGGACTCTTTCCTAAGAGTTGTTTGTAACCACCCCAATAATTTCCTGTGTTATTTACTGGGTAGTATTTACTGGAGGGTAGAAGTCACAGACATCTAGAGTTAAAAATAATACATAAATGTTAAAACAAAATGAAAAGGTTACTAATTCACACAAAGTCCTAGAGATTTAGAGTCATCCATTCTATATACAGTCCAGCAATGCCTGGAATGCAATAAGACATTTAAACCACAACACAGCAGTGATCTTGCCCTGTTGCTGGCAGTATCAGTTGTTTCCCACACAAGGGCCTAAATCTGACCCTTTTATGAAACTTTTACATTTGCAAAAATAGAACAGTTGGGAAATCTTGGGCACTTCTAGTTAAATTGCAAACAAAATAACCCTCTCTTTGCTGCTGCTTAAGCTCCAGATAATCATCACATATCAAGACAATTACTTTTTTCCCCCATATGAGTTGTTTTGACAGAGCTTTTCAAATGTTATGTACAGTGCAACCTGAAAGGAAAAGAAAATGTATGTTTCAGGATGCATTAAAGTCTAGGGTGGGAGGAGGAGAGAGAGGGAAGGAGATGGATTCCCCTCCCTTTTCCTCGGACAAAAGCTGTGAATTGCCATGTCTACCTTTGGCATCTCACATGGGTGCGCAGCACCGTGATCGACACGGGCCAAGGGAGTCACCCGTGAAACAACAGAGAGATGCACGACTACACGTGGGGAAGAGCAGCTTCAGGGAGGCACCGGCTGCACTCCCTGCGTGTGTGGTACATTCCCTCTCTCGCCTCATCCCATCAAGGGCCTCCTGGGAGAAGGGAAATGGAAAGGATCTTTTATCTCAGGGCGGCGTTGGCAGGGTAGGAGCACTCTGTGGGAAGGCAGGAGTGCTCCACTCAGCCCTGCCACCCCCTGCTCCACTCGGCTCTGCTGGAAGGAGACGCTCCCTCCCCAGGAATGGGTCACAGGGAGGCGGGGAGTCAGTTGGGGATTTTAGTGTGTGTGTGTGTGTGTTTATTTTTGCATGGAATTGAGCAGCACTGGTAGACAGTCAGTTCCCCTCTGCACCTTCCTAAAATGTGACTGGGAGCAGGGACCAGCCTCGCTCACCCTGGGCTGCCAGGGGGCTTTTCTTTTCTCTTTTTTTTTTTTCTTTTTTTCTCCTCCAGAGAAAGAAGGCAAAACCAGAAAGAAGGCCCAGTTTTAATATAAAGTGGCAAAATATTATACTTGATAGAGTTTTATACCAGCTTTAGATGAGCACAGACCCCTGAGCCAGGACCAGGACCACTGGAGACAGTGATGAGCACCAGGGTTAGAAAGTTCCTATATGAACAAAACTGGGGGCTCCAACTGAGACGTGAGCCTCCTTTCTTCAGAGAACAGAGCTGCTATTTTAGGATCCTCTTACTAATAGAGTGTTTGCCTGTTATTATGGACTTTATTATGACATTAGCTTGCTTTAAAATGTTATTTGTATAATTAGCTTTCCAAATGAGAGTGTTCAGCTAACATATTTCTTTCAGCATCCACAGCAGAATTAACCTGAGATGCCATCATAAACTTTTTCAAATTGTTTTCCTACTGATTTGTGCATCTCAGCTAGGAAGTTTTTACCTGAACAAAGGAATGGTAACACAGGAAGAAGTCAATTTGTCTTTTCCTATCAGAGACAGAAAGATGCATTTCTTAACCCTTCTCTCACTGAAATGTGAGGGTAACATCAGAATGATATCACTTCACAGTGGCAAAACACATTAAGACATCCCTTAGAGGAATAAACACCTTTAATACAAACTGAGTGTAAAGCAGTCACATAAACATATCAGGCAGAATTTGTGCCCCTCAAGTTTAGCCAAAGGTCAAACTTGTGCAGATATTTAGACACCTAGACAGGGATGAATGCCTGTCAGGACACTCCCACCCACAGCAGCCACTCTGAAAGCCCCACCACGGCTACCAGCTGCTCCATCTCCCTCCAAGCTTCACCAGTGGGCTGAGCTCCTGCCAAGAGCTACTGGCTGGCCTTAGCACCCGGACTAACCCTCACTGAATTAAACAGCCCAGCAGGATTTGGTGGTTGGTGACGAGCCCTCGTGGACACCTCCAACCACGGAAAGCCCCATTCTCCACTCCCTGGGACCAAGGTGCCACTCACAGCCGCTCCTGCCTGCCAGGCAGATAAATTGACTTCCCAGCAGTTCACTGCGTGCAGCACTTTAGCAAGCAAGTTATAAATTGAAGGTCTGTATGGATGCAAAATTATCTCTCCCCAGTGGCTGTGCCTCACTCCAGATGGGAATGTGTGCCTGGCTCCCCCAACATCCCATGGCACTGCCCCTTCCCGGCGCTGGTGACCCCAGGCATCGGTCAGGTCTCTGAGCTGAAGAAGCTGAAACGCTGTTAAAAACTACTTGCTATCACCATTTGCCGTGCTCAGGACTCAGGAAGTTGGCCACCTGGGTAAATGTTAGAGGATCTTGTACATATTATATCCCCATTATTTTCTGACAGACTTTTCCTTCCATTATGCGATACAGGAAAAGAGGTTCAGTATTATAACACCAAGAACATGGGTTTTGAGCTCCTGCTAACTATAAGCCCAGATCCTGGATACAGACACACACAGCTATCAACAAACACAAGGTAGCACTGAGACCACATTAGGTTTTTCCTTTACATTTCATTTAAAAAAAAAATAAAAAAAAATAAAAAGCTTCACATAGTTTCCTCCTCTTGACCTAACACAAATTCCATCAAACTTCAAAAACAATACTTTGGGATGCTGGAGGATGCAGGCCGGAAACTGAGGAAAGACTTTACACAAAGTTAGGAAATCTTTTTTGGAGGGAATACTTCAAGCTACTGAACAATTTTATCTAGATGACTAGATCTTATGGTAAATGAGTATATCATTAAATTTAAGAGCTACACTATTGTGTTTGAGGTATATCAGCTCATCAACAAAAGAAGGACTGTTTAGCTATGCTAAAAGCAATATGTAAATACTCTCCTCTGATAAATAATTGATTATTGCCTTAATGTTTGACAAAGCCATAAAATGCCCTGCAGATTATGTCCAAAACATTTGAAGGTGATGTGAAATCATTTTTATTGTAATGACAGTGAGCTGTCCATGGTTGACTGCTTTAAATTTTATCTTTTTATGTTAGGAAAGGTTTCTGTTTTCTTTGGGAATTTAATTATCAGGGAGTGTTTAATATGATAGGAAGATTTATGGCCTTCAGGAGCTATCCAAAAATAGTGCTATAAAAATGGACTTAGATCCCATCACAAGCAATAAAGCTGTTATGCAGACTTGATGCTTGCAGTGAAAACTTTGCGTATGAATATATTTCACCATCACACATAAAAGTTCACTTTGGAGGATTTTGAATTCTGACCCTGAAATGTGACCCAAACAATGGGGTGGTGGGGGAAAAACCCTTCACAAGAGAAAAGCAAGCTCTGCTAGTACGGATACGTCAGTGTTTATTTTGGAAAATGCTCTTCACTATCCATAAATATTTCTTTTAACTTGTTGCCATTAAGATGCAGCGGGGACTAAGTTTTCCAGGAGGAGATAAAAAGAACAACAAAGATACACTCCTATTGTGTAATAATCAGTCCACATTTCAATGAATAAGTAATATTTCTCACAAGCCAAAGTTAGATAGTGGATTTATTTAACCTCTGAGGGTCAGGTAATAAATACTAAGTGAATTATTCAGACCAATGGCTAATCAATACAATTCAGTGATATATTTTTTGTGTTTCATAAAAGGTTGTACACTAAAGGCAGTGAGCAATTATGGAAATTGGGCCCGAGCGGCACTCAATTCTTCTCTTACTTGAAACCCCAGCACCACTACCTTGACAGCAAATCGATTAGTGTGCTAGTGAAGCAGCTCAGCAACCTCTGACCCCTTCCAGCTCTGTCCAACAGCCTGGAGAGTATTTTATATTTATTTTATTGAATTAACCCCCTCTTGCCTGTACACTGTTTTACACATACAGTAATGCAGGGGGAGAAAAACGACAGGCTTCTTCCATTTAAATGCTCCTCTGTAGGTCCATGGAAGGCAAACCTAACAGGCTCCTTTGTTCTAGCTTCAAAACACCAATTTTTGCCACAGCATAGGGTTTTCAAGTCCATCCCAAAACTAACATAATTAACAGGATGCAAAGAATGTCTTAAGTGTACCTCAGACACTGAATCACTCCTATTCATGCCTACCCTTGCACATGCCTACCAACTTTATACAATGCTCAAGTCACTGTTTTGCACCAAAAATAAAAGCTCCTCAATAAAAGTAAGTTAATATTGCTATAGGTATAATATCCTGTTTTACACAGTGTAAGGGAGAACACTGGAGATTAACAGCATTTTCCACCAGGAAATTAAAACTAACATAAAGCCACATAAAGCGTCTTTTCTAGACGTTTAACTCTATAGGCACCACTCCCGTGTCCTGTGCCCACCAAAGCCCTGTCTGATCCCAGTGGGAGTTTGCAAATATTCAAGGCAATGCAGGAGAAGACAGTTTTAGGTCTAGGACCTGCAGGCTTTTCCTTTGCACCGTGCAAAGAGCATAGGACAGACACTTCTGGTGGTGCCATGGATCGATCAGGAGCCCTTACCCAGCTGTGGCCACCCAGGCGTTACCTGTTTCCACCTGCCCAGACTTCCCCGTGGAAATGTAAGCCCTGCAAAGAAAAGTGTTCTCCTTGCCCAACAAACATCTGCTTAATACCCCAACTGCCTCATGTCCCCTTTATACACATCATCAACAGGCTTTGAAAATGATGCACCACCTCCTTTTCCAAAAAACAAGCAGCAGCACATAGAAAAGGTGCTGTAAGAGCTGCCAGACTGCCCAACCTCAAGCACAGGATTTTCTGTGCCTTTAACTGGAGAGGTGACTACTGCAATTCCATGGAGGGCCCTACCCAAGGTATCCTAACCAAAGCATGAGTCTCTTTACTTTTTCACCACCATCCACAGGAATGAGCAGGAGTTGCAGCTATTTGAATACTCTCTATATCACATATAATCAATTTCCCTAGTTCTAAGAAATTTATTCCCAATTTACACTGACATGGTTGAGAGAAGACTTCCTAAATTCCTAAATCAGTTTCCATTACTGTTCCAATACTAAAAAGTATTAAATGACAGATAAATACTCAAAGACTTGCAAGTATTGAATCCCATTTGGTTATGAATGTGTGCTAAAAATGTAATAGGAAGTTGTATGCAAATAACAGAAGGAGAGATTTCTCAGGAAGAAATCAATCCCCCCCAAAAAAGTGAAGACATTATGTTGTTTCTATTAAGACTAACGGGAACCAGATTAGATTTCCACTATAGCTGGTCTGTTCCACACCAAACAATGATAACCAAAGCAAAAATGGCATTTAGTAGGAGTCCAGAAGCTCGCGTGCTCTGTCTACAGGTCATATTCTGTCACTTCAAGGCTGAATAAAGCCTGCATGCATAGCAGGATACATCACTTCTAATAAGACTGTTCTCAGAAAAAGAGACCACTCAAAGTTCACCACATCTGACCGTGAGCAGACACACAGCCCAGGCTTGAGCAGTGTATTTTATAAAACCCTTTTATGCTTTCGTATAACACTGCATTGAGTTCTGAATTATTCTTTTCGTCTCTTTTGCTCTCAGAATCCATACAAAAGTGATTACTTCAGTCATTTTTCAATATTACTTTCATTCCTGGAAAATGCATTTTCAAAAGTTATTTATTTTTCACAGCATGTCATGTTGTTATATTACACTAGTTAAAATAAAACCACTGTAGGCTTCAGCATGCATTTATGTTACTCTTCCAACAGTATGATGTAGGATTTGCAGTTTTTACGCTGAATGTATTCTACATATTACATTATCAATCCTTTATCTTAGGTTTGGTGTAGATTTAAAAAACAAGCTGTTAAATCAAGTTACTAAAGTAATTGAGCTATAAAACTGCCTTCTTATTTATAATCACCATTTCCCTCCGAAAAAGAGTTTTTAAAGATCAGCTGTAGTTTCTGCTATGCAATTTTTTTAAACAACTTTATGCCACTGACTGCACTTAAAACCTAATTAAAATAGTGGAGAAAATGCATGTTTCCTACATGGAGGCAGTGAACTGGCTTTATTGGCATATTGCAGGCTCCAGGCAAGAAGTACCCCTCACTCCTGGCACATGGATGAGCATCTTCTCGGCCCAAGGGGCAAACTAGGGCACAGCCTGGGGCTGGGCAGCCCTGGGTTTCTGCCCACCTCATATCCCTGCCCCAAAATTCACCCTAGGAACCCTTTACCACGAGGTTTAGTTCTGTTTGTGTTTCTTAATACCTAATCCTGGATAATGCTGGAATGCAGAACATTATTTCTGTGTAGGAAAGGGGCTGAAACATAATTTATTTGAAGACCAATCCTTTGCTTGCCCAGCTGATAGGCAGCTGTGACCATCCCACCACTCCTCAGTGGCCATCTCTTTGCAACCAATTAACTTAAACCTCAAGAAAGTGATTGTTTATCCAGTTATTTGCAAAAAAAACCACTAAAATCCTCTGGCTCCATGGGGTGTTACCTCAAACACAACGGCATGAAAGCCAAGGCATAGACTTTTCAGGGGAGGGGACAGAGCAGGAGCTTGGGGATGCCTTGTCCCCCTATGGGGTCACTGCCCACTGCACTGCTGGCATGCTCTGCCACGGTGAGAAGAGCTTGGATACTGCTGCCCATAAACACAAAACCAGTTGAAAATCCCACTGAAAGTCCCCAGTTCTGGGATTTCTTCAGAGTGGGCAAAAAGGGAGAAAGGCTGCTGTTTGTGTAGGGAAATGCCAGAATAGGGTCACCCATCCCAGAAGTGGCCAATGGAGGGATGAGACGCTGTGTTAATGGACCAGTGGGACTGGTGGGGTGGGTTTGTGGGGGTCGAGGGTCCCACAGTGATGTGTTTTGACACATCTTACAGGCTGTGATCCTGCTCCAAGCCTGTGTATCCCCTCCAGCCAAAATCTCTGCGTGACCCTGCCCATCCCTATGTCACCCCATACACACAAAGGATCCCTCAAACCCTCGATGAAATGCGGCTGTGCCGCAGAGGTTCATCCTCCCAAAGAGCACATCATGAGGCACTAGAGTAGCTGGATACCTTCAGGAAAACCGCTCTCCTAGCGGTGTGGCTGAATCAGGGGCAGGGGGAAAAAAGGGAAAAGGTTAAATATTTAATAAAGAGTCCCACAAAAACTCTGAGTGCAGCTCTGAAATGTCTCTCCACTCCACACCCACGGAGGTGGCCGGGAAATGGCCGAGGGCCAGATGACAGGGGACTTTTTTTCTGAAATAGCTCTGGCAGAGGCCTATCAGGAAATCTTTCAGAATTGCTTTAATCTTTCATTTTAGTTTGGTCTCTGGCCACACAAGTGCGTCCAGCCCTCAGAGACCCTGGAGGTCACTATCTGTGAGTTTTTAAAAACAGGAAAACCATTACAGAAAAATCAGAAGAGCAAGGGAAAAAAGTAGTCGCTGTAAATATGTACATTTTTAATACAACAGAATGGTAGTTATACTTTTGCTCTGCTATTGCTTTTAACTAAAAAGGAAGGGGACCTGGAATGTTATAAACACCTCGTAGTTTTTAGCTCTCTGCCAAAGAATTTATCCATTAAACGCAACATGAACTATAAATCTGAATTTCAGCTCCTGCTCACAGCATATGAATCTATTCTACCCTTTGATATGCATGTGAAGTTCTCATTGACACTAATGGGAGTTACATATGCTTATTATGGGGTAACTAGACCTCTCGGTGTGAATATATACTTTAGACAGACAGCTCTGCTTAAGTTTAAAAAAATAAAGGAAAGAAGATACCAGTGGGGGAAAAAAAAATCCGTTAAGGGGGTTGTGGGAACAAAAGTACCATTCTGTGCATTTTTGATCAGCTGGCAGCTTTGAAAAAAAAAAGTCATGCATGGATATGCAACTGCAGTCATGTACACCATCCTTCCTGCACGTGGGGACACGTGCAAAGATGGGCACAAAAATGTGTGTAGTTGTGAGGGAGAGTCTTTGCTCAGTTTCCAAAGTTTGGTGCCAGTCCTGGCCTCTGAGCTTGCATAAATCAGCTCAGCTCTGCTGAACTGCCCAATTTACACCATCTGAACAGGTGACACGGGGTCTATGGGAGCGCTGAAAGCCCTGGGTCTCTCCTACAGGGTCTGTGTAAAGTGGCTGCTGCTCTGAATGCTAATGGGTACGGGAGCGTACAGCACTGGTATCGGGGAGTTATTTCTTCTATGGGAACATTTCCTTAGATGTGTATTTCATTTTTTAGCTTTCTGGCTAGAGGTGTTCCCAGGGACAGCAAATAGAGAGGGAGGGTCATGTTAAATTCATAAACGTGCTCTGTAGAAAGTAAGAGAACATACAAGGATGAGGTGGGTTGACCCTGGCTGGGTGCTGAGTACCCACCAAAGCCATTCTATCACTTCCCTCCTCAGCTGGACAGGGAGAAAAATATAACAAAAGGCTTGTGAGTCAAGATAACGACAGGGAGAGATCACTCAGCAATTACTGTCACAGGCAAAACAGGCTCAACTTTGAGAAATTAGCTCAACTTATTACCAATCAAACCAGACTAGGGTAACAAGAAATAAAACTAAATCTTTTAACACCTTAAAACACCTTCCTCACTTCTTCCTGGGTTCAGCTTCACTCTCAATTTTCTCTACCTCCTCCACACCCCAGCGACACAGAGGGACTGGGAATGGGGGCTGCAGTCATTTCATCACATGTTGTCTCTGCCACTCCCTCCTCCTCAGGGAAAGTCTCCTCACACTCCTCACCTACTCCCACGGGAGACAGTCCTCCACAAACTCCTTTAGTGTTGGGCCACTCCCATGGAGTTCTCCATCTTGGACCTGGCTGGCACTGCCTCCATCAGACACAGGGAAAGCTTCTGGCAGCTTCTCACAGAAGCCACCCCTGTATCCCCCCTGCTACCAAAACCTTGCCACACAAACCCAATACAAAGAAAAATTTATGGGTGAGTATATAACACATCTGCATGTTTATAACCCAAACGGATCCGTGTGCATCTCTGTCTATATACATGGGTGTCAAAATATTGGCACAATTTATAAATTGTCCAACCAGGCCAGATATCTTCAGTATTTTATTTTTTTTAATCAAGAGCTTTTACTGGAAGTATTAGTAAAGGGTCAATCCCTTTCCATGCACCAAGTGACACTTTTGAATAACTGTGTTATTCACAGCGCCTTAAGAAGACTTATAGGACTGTCACAATATTTAACTACTCATTTTTGCTTGCATGATTGTGGTTGATATGACCACAGAATACTGATCTATCCAAAAGAGAAAAATTATAGAGTGGAACAGTGGGATTTATGAATGAGATATCTTTGGCTGCAAAGCAGTCCCATTTATAGCACTCAGCCACCACAAAACTGCTGTGTAATTGGAAGAGAAATTTTTCCCATGTACTGAAGCTATAGTCGAACTGCCAAACAATGAGAGACAGTCTTGTCTGAATTAGAGGAGTCATATACCTGATTTTTCTCCCACTCATTTAGAAACAGACCTTATTTCCCATCTCTGCTCCTCCTGTTCTGAGACTGGGGGTAGGAAAGCTCTGTTTTGCGAGTGCCAGAGCTGAAAGCTGATTCCATTTAAGCATCATATCAGAATAAATGTGTGGACAAATCAGCAGGACTAGTCAGAGCTGCCAATTTTAACTTCCTGAGTATCTGCATGTGAAAACTGTTATTTTCCCAAGGAGGCACATGGGCTTTTGTTATGATTATTTGTTTGTATTATAATAGGCCAAGGAAGACACAGAGAAGGCCCTGAAATGTGAGAAGGCACACAGACTCAACGCTGCCCCAGGACACTCGGGAGGTGGACAGACGCTCCCAGGATGGGCTGACACTCCCAGGACAGATGGATGCTTGTCCACCCACCATCTCCATGAGAAGGCACCAGGCAAGTCCCCAGTGTGCTCACACAGACTTTGCTGCGAGCCAGGGACTCTGGGTCTTTATGAGGCTGATGTCTGCAAAGCCCAACAAGTTAAATCACCCCACTGAACAGCCTCACAGCACTGCATGGATGGACAGACAGACACACCAAGATCCCTGTCACTGTGCAGATCTACAGGGCAGTCCCTGGAATGCCAGGCAGGAAGATGCCCTTAGAAGACCAGATGTCTGAGGAGCCCCAGCTAAAAGCAGCACCTTGAGACTAGGAAAGAAGTAATCATAAGCTGCATTCTTTAGAAAGCAGCCACCTCAACTCCTCACCTCCATAGACAATGCCACAGGGCAGAGGCCACACAGGGGCACAGTCCTCCTGAGAGCAGGTCCCACGGGGATAGCAGAGCATTGCCCCCTTTGGAATGAGCAGGACAAGCTGCTTTGCCATCACTCCATGGTGTGACCCCTTTTCTCCTTCCTAATCTCTCCATCATCCCTTAAATGGCCTCTACCCTGGAGGCTGCTGGCCAGGAAGAGAGAACTGTGCCTGGCCAAGCTTTCTCCTCTCTGCCCAGGGCCACTGCAATTTCCATGGCAGCCACATAACAGCACAAGACATAATTTCTGCATATAGCTTTGTGGAAGCAAAGGTCTCAGACAATCTTTTCCATGAAAACTGCAAGGTGGAAAGCAGGACAGAGTGAATCTCATCATAAGCCTGTGCTGGGAAGCACATGGAAAGCACTGCAGAGTGGATTCCACAGTCTCACAGCCCCACCAGAACGAAGAAGTCAGGAAATAGTTTTATTTGCATCATTGCTACTGGGAACACCTTCCTGTCCCTCTGACTGCATCCCTAATCACGGGTGCTGCTGAGGACGGCCTGGGATCACAGCGCAGCGGGAGATGCGGCACCGGCGGCTCCGCTCCCCGGAGAGCGACAGCACAGCCGGAGGGGAGAGAAACAACCACCTCAATTAACTGACTGCAACAATGGTGGGGAGCCAACACCACCCCAGAGCCGCCCAGGTGGGCTTCCTCCAGCACTGCTCCCCACAGCTGGGGCTTCCCAGAGTTGCCTATGGCTGCTTCAGCTCTCAGACTCGGGGGCTCAATCACTCACTTGGCTCGTTGGCATTGGATGCCAAACTGTGAAATACTGACCATCAGAGTAAAAAGTCTGGAAATCAGGCCCCCCTCCCCAGAACTCAAAGTTGGGTACCCCAGAAATTCAAGCACCTTGATGATGCTCTGGAAATGCAGCACAACATTTTCTGCCAATGATGAATGGTTCAGAACAGATTCTCCAACTGCCAGCGTGTTGGGTAAGTTTACGTTTTCTCTCTTCACATCATGCACAGTGAAAATCAGAATACCAAAGTACAAACGTAACACAACTTTATGCTTTAACTGGTTTCATAGTTTTGTCAAGAGTTCTCTAATCCATTTCAAACTCTCTTTAACAACAGGATTTTTGCATTGGAACTGTGGGTGATTAAACAACAGCAAATTAATATGTTAAATTCAAAGCCACAGAAAAATAGATAATCTCATTGCCCAGTGAGAATCCCAGGAATCCTTGAGTTTCCAGGAACAAAAGCTACAACTCACTCAGGCTTAGGTCTTAGCGGATTTAACACTGCTCAATAGCAAACACTGATTGTGGGGTTTTTTACTAACCTACAATACAAAACTCGGCTAATACTTAAACAAATAAATAAACCTTATTTATATTTAAAGAAATAAAAAAAAAAAAAAAAAAGAGAGAGAGAGAGGTCAGATGTGCTGCAGGAAGCAATGAATGCTGTGGATTCAGAACCACATCTGAAAACCTCTTCCAAGTCCCAAGAGATAACCACAGGACACTGCTCTGAGCCCCTGCCCCCAGCCAGGCAAACTGGAAATGTGAACAATGACTGATTTCTCTGTTAAAAGTCATTGAGTTTATTGCTTGGTTGTGTTTTTCCAAAGCACATTTTGCACGTAGAAACCTCAGAGCAGGCTCAGGGTGCCAAAATCTTTCCCTCTCCTGCTTAGCAGCACATATTGATATTGTAACAGACTTCCAAGGACCTGGCCAAGATCCTCTTGTCATAACAAAAGGATTTTCCTTGGGGCAATGACACCATGACCAGACCTTACTGATGGCAACACAGTTCATGGACAACATGGAATGATGAGGGTGGAATGATGAGGACCTGCAGGAGCTCGGATGCTGGCAGAAGTGATGCCAACTAATTAGAAGACAGGGCTCAATCAGCCTGTGGACAATTAATATTAGCACTGGAGCAGCCTCATTTCTCCTGCTTTGAGCTCAGCCCCACCATCCTTAGCAGTGAGGCACAGAACAGACAGACAGTAACACTCATACATTTCCATACATATCCCCTGAATGCCCTATTGATGTCCCTGTGAGAAAGGACTTAGTAGAACACTGCAAATTAATGATATAAGAAGCAAAATACATTCTGCACTGCATGGTTTAAACAAAAAATAGTCTCAGATGGGGAGACACGAAGTAACAATATAAAGGCAGAATAAAACATTTTGATCTGCTGAATGCCTTTATAAATATTTGAGTATCATTTATTTATGTTTTCCTTCTTTTCATTGTAAAGCAAGGTTTTCTGACAAAAGCCCTCGTTTGGAGAACACTGTGCTTTATTATTTAACTTCCTAAAAGCAACATCAAAGGCTTGAGTTTAAAGCTTTAAAACAAATGAACTATTTGCAATATTTTAAAGATTTAGAGATGAGAAGAGCTGGAGTTCTCCACAGCTCAGATCTAAAGGCCTCTGTGGTCTGTGCTGGGCAAGGAAGACACAACAGCTCTGCCAAAGTCTGGAGAACAAAATCTCTGACATCCTCTTGCAAGCAGAGGCTGTAGTGTGTACCCAGGGCTGCCAAGATGTTTCAAGTTCAGTCAGTCTCCTTCCCACCACTGCATTCCACCTGCAGTCACCCTGCTCTCCTCTTCCATCCCTCCATCCCAGCATGGGTGCTGGGTGCCACCTGAACCACAGGCAGGGGTCCCCAGCAAGGACAGTCTGCATCACTCACACGACTCAGACACAGATCCACTCCTGTCCTGGCACTGCCACAACACAGAACAAGTGATCCTGACAGAAGAAAATTGGCCTGTGCCAGGTCTGGCACCTGTACATGTCCCGGGAACATGTGGTTGCTATTGGCATTCACACAGTGGATAATATGGCAAATTTCTCCAGCTTTGTAAGACATTGAGAGAAAGACAGAAGCTCAGCTGGAAGGAACTTCCAGTGCTGCCCTGATGGATCTGGTCCTTAAGGCAAGGTGAGAAAACGAAAGAGAATATGTTGTGCCTCCAGCCCCCAAAGGCCCCCAATCCCACTGAAGCCAGAGGCTGAGGGACTGAGCCTGCAGCAGATCTTCATTTCAAAACCCATCCCCTGTTTGACTCTCTCTATTGTTTAAATCCATGATGTGCTCATATATCATACCTTTCTTCTATTTTTTGTCTGGTCCCAAGCCCTTCATGGCCAGGGCAGCCTCACTTGTGCTGCAAATATCCTGTTCACATCTCAGCATCACTCGTCAACCCTCAGAGCACTCGCCAGCTCTCATAGCCAATAAAAGGACAAGAATTGGAATTTGCCCTTCGGTAACACCATGCACCACAGCCACAGTGAGTGTAAATCTGCAGAGCTCCACTAGCTTCAATTTTATACACAATAAAAAAAAAATAAACCCTTCATTAGGTGTTACGCAGTTTGTAAGAAAATCCCCAAATTAATTTATTCAGGGAAAAAAAATTTAAGAGAATATTAACTTTCAACTCTATGCCAAGACCATTTCCTCATTGGTTTGCTTTAAGAAAACCTAGTTTAGGTCATACAAACTTAAAGCCCCTCAAACACAGTTATGAAAATCTTAAATGCCACCTAAACTGGCTGAAATTATGCAGGCACCTTTAAAAAAAAACTGTTTGTGTTTTAAAGCAGAATGGACTCAGCCATCCATTAAATATGACAAGGTCTGCATTTTATTTAGACATTGCCATTAATAATGAAATGATGTATGATTTCCATTCCTGCAGTTCTTCCTTCCCTACACAATCAATTATGCATTTAAGAAAATATTTACTTGTTATAAAACTATTCTAATTAAGTATTACTGGTATGAGTTTGAACAAATCAGAAGTTGATCTCTAAGATTCATGACACAATAAGATACTCCACTTCAAAGAGGCATTTGTTCCTGTCTGGCAGGGGGAAAAAAAAAAACCCTTAAAAGTTAAAGGGAAGCAAGGTTCAGTGCAATACTGCAGATCCCACCATCCTTCTGACCTCCTTGTTAGAAGGTCTTTGGGGCTACTCATGTTGCTAAAGCAAATAGAATTTGACCCAAGAAAAATCACCTGGAAAACTACATTGATATGAATGCTGACAAGAAGAGGAAAGATCTTCCCAAAGATTCAGATAGTTCCAGGTTGTTCCTGGGTGGAAAACAGGATCCTAAAAGTAAGTTTAAAGAGTGGTGGCAGTGACCAAACTCTCCTGAGACTGCAAATATCATTGCTGCCCTGGCAAGCATGAGCTGGAGCTCATGGCTGCCTTTGATCCAGAAGGTGACAATCAGAAACACTGCTTGAATTCCCACACTGAAAACATAATTCCCTGATTCCTGGTCAGCCAGTGCAAAGGGCTCTTACTGTCAGTAGGGAAAACACCCAAGGACAGCTGAGCTGTGCAGGGCACCCAGCTCTACCCCAAAGTCCCAGCACAAGGAGCAAGCACATGGCATTTACAGCTCCTTTCTGCTTCCCAGGGTTCACTGGAGGTCCTGGAAAGCAGAGTACAAATCACAGTGGGCACAGGAAAACTGCTCCAGCCACGCCAGGAGAGCAGCACCCTTCCTTACTATACAGGGAGCTGAATCCTGGCTCACAAAGGTGGTGTTGGAGGTAGGAAGGGAAATGGAGAGAAAGTGGCTGGAGGCCAGAAAGCAGCAGCCAAGGAGATGGCAATTAGGATGCAGAAGCCGCCAGAGATGTGGCATCACTGGAGATTTACTGTGCGTACACACCTCCCTCTCTGCTCCCAATGTACTCGCTCTTTCTTTCTGTCCATACACATACAGTAAATCTTCGGTGACTCCTTATCTCCCAGCCTGCTTCTAGATCCTAATTGCTATCTATCTCTGTCTGCCTGCCACTTCCAGGTCTCCCAGCCTCTTCTCTTACAGCTCCCAGCCCCCCAGCGGCCTCCCTGGTTTTCCCACCCCCTCCTCTTCCTCTGCCTGCAAGGAGCAGGGTTTTATACAGCATTGGGATGGGCAGCCAAAATTTTGCCTTCTCAACTAAACACTGCACCCCAAAACATGCAAGACAATGCTCAGCTCAGCAGCTCAAGGCACGGCAAAGCCACAGGGCTGCAGCGTGGGAGGACGAGTTTATCACAGATGAGCTTGTCCACTCCTGCCCCACTAGCCCCATCCCTTGGCTTCCCTGCACCACCCAACCACCCTTGTTCCTTCCCTGGGCATCAGCTGGCACCGCCTTCCCAGCCTGACACCGCCAGGGAACACAGAGGGCGCCTTCCGCAAGGCTCAGCATGGCGCTCGCTTGGTTTCATTTTTATTTACTACTATTCTTTACTACTATTTATTTATTCACTCCTATTTTTATTTCACTTTGAACATGCCCAGCTGTGTCATCTTGGTTTTGCTGAAAATGTAAACAAAAAAGCTGCATTCAAATGCAGCCTTTCATTGCATGAATACATTTCCCATCCAACACGGCTCCTGTGCTCCCACCCTGAAATTAGAACTTAAAAAGGCAACATCGTCACTGTACATCACATCTATTCCCTGTTCCAATGTTTTCTTTATTCATTCTACTAATTCTTTTTGAAAAACAAACTTATCAAGACTTTTAATAGCTCAGTTTGCTCCATGCAAAGCAGGAAAAAACAAATAAATATAACTAATTTTATATTCCATAAAGCAACAAACCTGAGTGCCTCTGCTTTTTCGTAACAAAATAACGTGCCTGCTTCTACAGTCTTTGACACAGAACTGCTCACCGATTTTTTGTTTTGAGCACCAAGTTCAATTTTTGTCTTGCAAAATGCAACTTTACTCTAGTGATCTCTAAGCCTGAGGCTTTTTGGTTTGGCTTAACAGTAATTATATGGATGCTGAGAAAGGGAAGAATGTTCTTTACACTTCATAATTCTACCATGCTTCTCTGCTCTCAACAGAGAAGGAATATTTTCTCTTTCACAGAGAGGACGATCCAAAAGGAAGATACAGAACATACTGTGCAGAAGAAAACATCCCTGAAGAATGCTGCAAACCACAATGCCAAGGCAGCATTTGTAATTCTGTCTTTGGCTTTTAGCAAGGGAGCAATTAGAGAGAAAGACAGAGGAGAGAGAAAAGTGAAAGAGAGAAGAAAGTGAAGCAAAAAAAAAAAAAAAAAAAGGAAAAAAGTGAAAGAAAAAAGTGGAAGAGATGGAAAAGGAAAGGAGGAGATGGAGAAGAACAAGGAGAGAAGGGAAGAAGGAGAAAGAAAAAGGGAATAGGAAAAAGGAAATGGAGGAGGAAAAGGAAAAAAGGAGGGGAAAAAGAAAAGGGTAAAATGGACAGGAGGAAAAGGAAAGGGAAGGGAGAGAGAAGAAAAGAGAAAAAAGAATAAGAGAAAGAAAAGAGGAGGGATAAAATAGAAGAGTGAAAAAAAAGTGAAATGGGAAAGTAAAAGGAAAAAATAGCGGGGGGGTGAGAGAGGGACAATAAGGAGGGGGGAGGAGAAGGAGAAACATAAAGAAGAGGTAGAGAAAGGAGAGGAGACAGGAAGGGGGAAGACCTCCCCATCCGCAAAGCCCCCGTCCCGTCCCGTCCGGTCCCGCTCCGCTCCCGCGGCTCTCCCGGGCGACATCCCGGAGCCGCCGCTCTTCCTCCCGGGGGGAGCCCCGCGACGCGCCCGGCCCCGCGGGCGGGATTTACAGCGCGGAGCCCCCGATGTGAGCCCCGATTCACGGCTCCCACAATGGCACCTCTGAGAGCGGGCGGGGGGAGCCCGCGGGGCGCTCCCGGCGCTGCTCCCTCCTCCCCAAACCCTCCCCGCTCCCACCGCTCTCGCACACAGCCGGGATGCAGAGCCGAGCGCTCTCCTAAATTAGCTTTACCATAAATCTTTTAGGCTCTTAAATAAATAAGTAAATAACACTGCTCCCTTTTGCCCTCTTTTCTTTTTTGTTTTTTTTTTTTTTTTATTCAGCGTGTAACTCTTCATCAGCCTCGAGCCCTTGGACTTGCCTGACAGCGACAACAGGAGACCCCGTTGAGTCTGAATTTTAGGGAGTTTGGTTGTTTTTCTTTTTCTCCCATCAGCAACTTGCTACTTTCAAACTTTGCACAAGGCTTTGGGTTGGTTTGTTTCCCTGCTTCCAAATGACATTATGATTTTAATCAAAACGGACTGGTTTCTGGAGAAGGCCAGAGCAAACTGGGACAGGGAGGCAGCTCGGTTGGGCGGTTTATAGCAGTTCAGAAGAAGGTTTTGTAAACAAACACGGCTCAGAGGTAGAAAAGCAAATACAGTGGGTGAAATTTGGCCTCCTCTGAAGGCAATGGCATGGCTCAATGAGGCCAGTATTTTCACATCCTCACACAACTTTTCCTCCATCAAACACAAAACCAACAGAGACGCAGGTAATGGAGAAAACAGCTCCAAAACTGCATTATTATTGTTGTTGAAACTAGCTGATGCTGTCAGGCAGGAGCAGCAGAAACGCAAATGATGACTGAGTACAAGGAGCCAACATCCTAACACGTTTTCAGGCTGACAGAGTCCTCCTCCACTGCAATCTCCCCTGAGCATGGGGCAACATCGTGGCCCCTTTGGTCACGGCCCCCTTTGGTGCTGAGCAGGGATCCTGCACACCCAAACCTCAGAGGAACCACAGACACAAAGGTTTAGCTTTCTATTCTGGAAAATAGCGGAAAACTAGACGAGGTTGCAGGAGTGGGCCATTTGGGGCAAATAAGACAGTAACATCCCCTAGTCACTGTCACTGCTCTTCTGGCCATTTCCACAGGCCATGATTCCAGGGAGGAGCCCAGCACAGAGCCATCCAGGCTGGGCTCCATACAACACTTTTCCCAGCACAAACAGGCAGCACCTGACCCTCTACACCTGCAGCTCTGTCATGCCATGCAGAGGGGCACCTGAGTGACAAGAAGAGAAACTTCTCCCACGAGGGAGAGATGCACACGCTTAATGAAAAGTACAAATTAAAGTCCCTCTGCTTGGCTTGAGCCTGTTCTATTTATTTCCTGCACCACCGAACTGCACTGAAATGCATCACCTGCACGATGCTGCTGGGGAAAGGGCCAAGCCAGGAACCCCAAGAGAGCTCACCCCGTGAACAACTCACCAAGGGCATAAAAGGCTCCTGAAGCAAACCCCAGGCCTGAATTTGGACCAGGGTAAGGAGAAAAGTGAGGCAAGAACAGCCAAAAGTGTGGGCCAGATCCTGCCAGTGCTCGT
This sequence comes from Myiozetetes cayanensis, assembly GCF_022539395.1. NCBI lineage: Eukaryota > Metazoa > Chordata > Aves > Passeriformes > Tyrannidae > Myiozetetes > Myiozetetes cayanensis. The sequence goes on along the minus strand of NW_026087378.1, from coordinate 8,184,612 downwards.
ACACTCTGGGGCCAGCACGGGGAGCTCCAGCAGAGGTGACCATCCCACTGCTCCTCAAGTCTTTCTGCCAAGGGCTAAGCAAGATGAGCTCAGAGCTGAGGCCTGGGCTCAGCTGACAGATGCCTTTGGGACCTTTCAAAATCAGGGAGACCCCTCCAGACAGGGAGAGCTGCCGTGTGATGGTTTTTGACGTCGGAGCCATACCCCATCTACCTTTGTCCCCTCCTTCCTACAGAATGGGAGCATCAGATTTAAAAAAAAAAAAAAAAATCAAAGGGAAAACATTAATAAATAATAATCAAGATCATCTGCAGTTTTAATGATAAGCTATTTAATGAATTATAAAGTACCTATAACTCAAAGTATGAGACTGTACATTGTCAAAACTGGCATTAAAGTGTATGGAGATAATTAGGCAATAATGACCTCCACAGAGGGCTTTTCCTGGGAATTAATGACCAGTCGGGAGGAGCTGATGGCTCAAGGCACAAGCAAGGGCCATTAACCCCAGCTGGTCATTAATACTCAGGAAATGCCCAGCTCTGAGGCAGTCATTGTGAGTATATGATAAAATAAAGGGGGAACAACTATGAATTTCTGAATTTTGGGGCTGATGGGAGAGGTGACGCTTGCAGGCATTCGAGTCCATGCCCGACCATCACCCAGCCCTGGTACTCCTGCAACCAGCTGCACTCCACTGGGCATCCCTGACACAAACCCACTCTGGACCCCCAGCACTGGTGTTTGGGGGCTCTCACAGCACAAACAGAGCCCACGAAACCCCTTTGTCACCGAAAAGAGTAAAACCAAAACATGCTAACAGCAACACAAAACCAGAGGGTTTGTTTCAATGCAGATTTGGAACATCAAATCCTTGTGCTATTAGCAGCTCCAGGTCCCACATCTCAAGCCCGTCTGTCTAAACAGCATGTAAGGAAACGTAAGACACACTGGGGATTATCACAGCCAAACTCAGCCCCTGGAGCAGCCCTGGGCACTACTGGCAGTGGGACCCCAGAGGCAAAACAGCCCCCTTTCAGCCCAACCCCGCAGGTACCTCTCCCCAAACTCATCATGGCTTCAGGGGGACCTGGAGGAAGAGTATTGTCACCTTCTGCTGGGGCAAAACAAAAGCTGCTGCAAAGCTGACCCTGTGCGCAGGACTTGCATCCTTCCTGCCACACGTGGCACTGCAGCAGTGGGCTGGCACCAGCTTGGAGCCTCGGTTGGGCATTGGAGACCCTCCCCAGAGCACCAAAACAGAGCCAGACCTCTCCCATCCCCAGGAGGGCACGAAAGGATTTGGGGAGGCAGTCCCCTGGGACTCATGCCCTGATTCCCCCCTCCCCAGTGTAAACAGAGTGAGGAATTAGCACAGGCTGTTTTGCTGGGTAATGAAGTCCAGCTCCCCGCTGCTCCCAGCCCCGTGTTTCTACCGATCTCCGTGTCCCCCCTCCAACACCTACCAAGGAAAGGGGGGGTTCTCACCCCTGAAACCTCTGAGTCGGCATCTCCATTTTCCCCTGGCTGGGGAAGGAGGGGAGGGGACGTCCATCCCTCGGCACAGCGCCCACCCCCAGCTGCAATTATCCAGCCTTGTTCTAAATAAACCCGTGGGGGAGTGAAGGGACTTGATTTTCCACTATAGCCCCTCTGGTCATTTATTTACCCCGGTGCCATATTCCTGCACTGAACATGCATAAATGTGCTCGGAGGTGACAACCCCAGAGCATTTTGCCCTGTAGGATCACAGCGTATGTAAATTTTCACCTACACAAACAAATCCATGATGGTTGTAAATATTTCCAAATTATTCTCTGCAGCCACCGGCGCTAATCAGGCTGTTTGTGAGAACACAGCGGCGCTGCTTGCTGGCAAAATAAAGGATCCCTAAGTTTCTTACAGTCTGGAAAGAAACCCAGAGCAGCTCCTCAGCCACAGCGTTTCTCCTTAACTGTTTACAATCGATCAGAAGGAAAAAAATTAAGTATCCCACTGGAAATACGGAGTTTTCGACAATTATACATTAAAACCAGCTATCATTTAGCAAAGGAAAATCACTACACGAGGAAAATTAGTGCTTGTTAGTACATGTAATATTCAGAATCACGAGTAGAATAAAAGCAGCAAAGCAGAAACTGTTATCAGCAGAGGGAAAATTATTCAAGTATGCATTTGAGTAATTCTGCATTTTAATTTAACCCTTTGAAACATTAATCAAACCATGGCTAATTATAGGAATTAAGGAATTAAACGATGGAATCTTCTAAAAGATATTATTTAAAAGGCAGTTTATACAATTACTTGTATAGATGTTTGCTTTAAAGAGGGAAACATTTCTACTGTAATGAAAAGGGTCTTAGAAAATTAAATTAACAAGAGGGGACCAGGCTGATATGAAACTAAATTAGCATCAAATGCAAATTACAGGGTACTTAATGGTAGAAACAGGTGCAGAGCAGGTCCCTAAATGAGATAAATGAATAAAACATCCCTCTGCACAAATGTGGAAGCTGACACAAAGTCAATGATATGAATAATTCAGCAGCCTCAACACTGCTGTTGAGGTCAGCTTTCCTTGACCTTTGAAACAGGAAGTAAAATTCTGTCCAAATTTGAGTGACTGGAAATGCAGCAGTTATTTGTTGGGGGAAAAAAATAAAATTAAATTAAAAAGAAAACAAACAGAAAATCCAGATTAAAAAATATAATAAATAAATAAATAAAAGAAAGAAAGAAACAAAACCAAAACCACCAAAAATACAAATCCACTGTGAGAATGTATATAATGTATATAAGAGATTTTAGGTCATGCTATGATCTAAGCACGTTCAGAGCTAAATGGTTTCATCTTTCAAAAAATAATTTAGTTGTGCTAAAGGGGACATTAATAGAGTCAAAGTCATTGTACTCCAGGCATTAAAGAAATCAAATCATTTATAAGTAGTGGTTCAAAGCTCAGTGACCAGTCATTTTCTTTGCAATAAACTTTTTAAAATAAAGAAACAGGAAGACTTCTTTTCCTGACTTTTTGCCTAAGCTACTTCTTTAGTCACTATTGCATTTTAAACATTAAGAAGCCAAAATTTAAACTACAAACCACCCTAAAAACAGTGTGCAGAGAAATAAAAGTGTGCCTGATCATGAGAGAACCCTTAAAGGAGAAATTATGTATATATATGTCTTTTATATTGATATGGTAAAATATAAATAAACCCTAGAAACAAACCCTTGTATTCCAAAGAACGAACACCTCTCTCTTTTAGAAAGACAGAAATCTGCAGCAGTTTTTTTATGTCCCGTGAAATATCTCCAAATTTACATCTGTACAACTAAATGAAGAGGATTTCTGTGCCTTTCCCTATGACAAAATACTCAGCTAGAAGCACAGCTCATATTATTTCTGACTAGATGTATGGTCCTAATTTTAAATTGAATTTGGCACTGAAACAGATTAATAAGATATGACAAATAACTAATTTCTCCAAGCTGGAAGAAAGGAAAAACGTCACCCCTGCAGCTCATCTTCTAGGGCAACAATAGATGTAAGATAACAGAAGTTATCTCTGCTCTCTTTTGTTGCATTAATCTCTCTTTACCTGCTTACTTGTCATCTGCAAAGTACGTCTGAGACACAGTTATTTGGTAGCAGGGGGTTAATTTTCTCTTCTCTGCTTTAGTCAGGTGAAGCCGGGGAAAGGGACTGCAGGGTGCACCTCTGCCTCCAGAAAGTTCGGTGAGGAGTTAAGGCAAGCTCAGGCAGCAGCCACCCTGCAGATGCATATTAATGAGATAAACAAAAAACCAGCCCTGATGTTGCATAATCCCGTGTGACAAACCCGGCACCGGCACTTTGGGGGTTAGTTCATGGCTCTGCTCAGCGCCGGGTTTCTCTGCGAAGTGGCTCCTCCAAACGCCGGCTCTGAGAACCCAGCTGGTTCTCATTTCCAAACAACCAGTTTCTCTATCCCCAAGTGCTAAAGAAAATAATCCCAGCAATCCATGACTACACGCTTTCACAGGGACAGCAGTGAGAATTTGATTGTAGAGATAATTAAAGTCATTCCTGAAACTTCCAAGGAAAAGAAGCAAGGGGGGGAGAGGAGAGGGCCAACAGGGACAATGATGCTCATGTTTAAATTGAGCTAAACAACCAGTGTATTTTGGAGAAGTGGGGACACGCACACTATTTTTGGGGAATTTGTTTTCCTGAAAATTCTCTCTCTTTCATTCTAATAGTTCCAATATTTGCAAAGAAAATGTAATAGACTGTGGCAAGCAGGAAGATTAGAGTGAGGTTTGGAGCCTGGATGCTCCTAATTTGGCAAGAGTATCCAGAGGGAAATGCTTTCACATTCTGGTAAACTTGAATAAAATTATGTACAGCCACTTCGATTAGAAGGGCTTAAAGGGAAATGATACCATAAAAGCAATAAAACCCACTGCTATCTGCTTCAAACACTGAAAACATCTTTTTAAAATTAATGTTTCCTGCAGCCCAGCCATGAGTGAGGTCTGAAATAATTTTAATATTAACAACACTCAGGAGCAGGTCAATCTAGAGCCAATCATGTGACTGCATTAGTGCTCTACATCTTTCCAAAACAGTGGAGTAATTTACACCACTCCAGCTGGTGTAAATCAGCAGGGTGTCCCTGGCATCAGGAGAACTGGGAAGCACTGGCCATACTAAAAAATAATCACAATGATGATAATTAAAAGAAAAAAAAAAAAAAAGAACAAAACCCAAAAACAACAACAACAAAAAAGCCTTGCTCCCAGCAAAGCTAAATTGTACCACCCTGTGTCACACGTCTGCTCTGACCCTCCCTCATCCCGAAATCGGTGTGAAATTCAGAGATGGAGAGAAAGAGTTTAAAGCACTTGTAATCTCTCCGTCTGCACTATCTGCCTTGAGCAGGAAGGAGGGATCCGCTCAATGAGAGCTATTCAGGGCCTCTCAATTAACCTGATTAGTTCAGCACGCTGCTCTCATGAATGACACCTTATCTTGGAAATGAAGGAAAAAAACTTCCTTCCTTCTGGAGATACAGGCGGCCCCTAAAGCCAGCGCAGCGGCGCCCATCGGCCGCCTCCCCATCTCCCCAAGGAGCTGCTTTTGGGGTGGCAGGGCCAGGCAGCCCAGGTGGCCCAAGCAGGGAGGGGATCCCCCTCTTTCAGACCCAACCAGGCACATGATGGGATTTGCTGCCGTGGTTAACCCTTCCAGCGCCGTGCAGAGCCCGGCCGGGGGCTGCTGGCAGGTGAACCCCCCCGGGGAACGCTGCCTCGGCTAAGAGTGTTGTAGTCTGGAACTTGTTTCATATGTGACAGATTAATGAGCGATAACTGGGTTACCATGGCAAAAAGCATTCCCAAAATTCTCTTTTGTTTCCCCGAGAACAGTCTCCCTTTTTTTTTCTTCCTCCTCCAAATCATGCCACTTTACAATAACACAAATATTAACCAACAGCGTGTTATTCTTTCAAGTGCGTACGGCTGCGGATGTCAACGAAGCTGACTGTTAAATACCAACTCCCAAGAATTAATCAGGGAAAATAGGTGTCTCAGTTACAATTATAATCCTGAAAACTCAAATTTATGAATGCCCAGCCAACTTTGAAGACATCTGCTAGAGAAATTCCGAAGACTTCGAAAGTATTAATGTACTAATGACAAATTAAGGCATGATGTATTAACGTTCTTGTAATTTCTGACAAATTAAGTTACCATTGTCACGGCAGGGCAATCCTTCAAGAAAAATAAAAAGTTCCTCTCCCCTGCTACACAGTACATGACAGACAACAATTTATGTACACATAATGGGGTTCAGCGAGAAGTTTTCCTCCTACACCACAGTACCGTTTATTCTGTTGTTCAGAATGCCACAGCTATTATGAAACTCACTGTGTTTTTTTTAAAAAAGAAGGTAGATGTAGCCTAGGGATTGTCTTGCCTAAACAGCTCTGTAGGGTAGAGATTCCCTCGCTGTTCATCCCGCACTCAGCAGCATCAGAGTCCAGCAGGGCCCAGTAACACCAGATTGTGGTGCCAATGAGAGATCAAGACCCAGAGATAAGGAAAAAAGCAAGTTTTACAGAGCTGCTTTTAGCACATGAACCCCAGTTTGAGAAACAAATTCTGCCCCAGACCCAAGGCGCTCCTTTGTAATGCAGCCAGGCTTCCTCATTTTAATTTAAAAAGGGGCAAATCCTGATCTGAGCTGCGGGGCAGCGATCACAGAACATCTGCAGGTCCTTTCCTTCTCCTGCCTGCAGAACTCCCAGCAAGATGTGGTGTGGGGTGTGCTCCTGTCTGCAGTCGGATTCCAGCTCATGAAGGACTGTGCTGGCACCATGGAGGCACATGGAGCAGCTGGGAGGAGATGCTACCATCAGATCTTAATAGCTCTGAGTGTGGCTAATTTTATTCTTCTTTTAGAGCAAAGAACTTTCTAATGAATACAGAATACATTTCTCCTCTCCTTGTGTCATCCTTCTACAAAATTTGAACTAGGTAAAGTGGTTTTTAACATCCACTTATCAAAGTGACTTAACATCTGGGAAGTCAGCCAATGGTTATGTAGTGATGCAGATGCCAAAAAATCCGACTGAAAGATTATATTGAGGGAGTTTACAGAAAAGACCTGACTCATATGGGGGAAGCGGATGGTTATCCTGGTCAGGAAAGCCTCACAGTCTCATATGCAAAATGACGTAAAAAAAAATATGGAAAATTATTATATTTTAAATAGCTAATTTTAACCCATTGTAGACACTGGCTGTATCCTGCACCAATAACTTTCTCCAAAGGGAAATTTTGGAATCAACAGGTGAATAGTTTGTCAGAGTCCAAAAGAAGATGAACAGGAAATTAATTTCTGTCTCTGACAGTCACTGAGACAACACTAAGAGGAAGATTATTTTTTGATAACTAGACTCTAACAGTGGGATTTCAAATCTTTCTAACATTTAGTTATATAAAATAAATCCTTCCCAGGGTCACAATCACGACACTTAAAAATGTCTTTTTTATTTTTTTTTACTTAATCTTTGAAAAAAATTACCTAAACATTCAGCTCATTGAATGATGCAATTAGCTGAAACAGTTTGCAACTCTGATTAGAAAGTCAAGGTGAGAGGAGCACTAAGAAAACCCAAGTGTTAAGCAAGCCTGTAGGACCCTGGCACTATGTTGTTGTAACATCACTTTTTTTTTTTTTTTTTTTTTTTGTAACCCCATTTTTCATCTCTTTCTAGCCCAGCATGGCACTGGAAGAGTTAAAGAAAACAATAAAAGAACAACTGAGTGTACAGGGTAGGATTTACTGGCATTTACTTTTAATTCTATGGTCCTTTGCTCTGTGGCTTATCAGCCCTATGTCAGCCCTTTTTCCTCCTTTATATTTCATGAGGGGACCCACATGCTGGTACTGAGAGACAGAGCCCAAGTGTCTGTAAGCTTTTTGTCAGGTAAAAAGAGAAAAAAAAGGAAAGGAACAAGAGGAAAAGCAAAGCTAAGAGGCATCTATTAGATGTCACTAGGCTTTTGTATTCATGTCAATGATTCAGGATTAGAGTATTTGAAATAATCTTATTGAGAGAACTCAAAAGCCCCACAGAGGGAAAGCCTGCTCGGTAGCATATGGCAGAGCAGCAGACAATATCTTATTAAGGATGTGTTAGCTAACACCATTACTTTTTATATTACATTACTGAACTATTGTGCCTCAGCCGGTTAGCGAGATGCCATAGTTGTGGAATTCCAGATTGGACGTTACCGTGTTGTTACAAAACCAGAAAGATTTGGCCGGGTGTCCTGGCACGGAGGGGGTGGCAGCTCCCTCACCCCTCCTCGGGCCCCTGGGAGGGGAACTCAGCAAAGGGGAAACGATGTCCCCAAGAGAACTGGTGGCCACTCTCCCAGAGTGTGACACCTCCCAGTGCCCACCCACCCTGCCCACCTCGCTCCCCCCATACTTGGGTCACCCCCTCTCAGGGCTAGCTGTGAAAAACAGGGGGTGCAGAGGGCACTTTCTGCTCTATCTCCAGCAAAAAATCCCAAACTGTTGCCAAACTCAGCTTCTTGTCAGATGAAGGGAATTTAATTTTGTTATACTGAATGCTGTTAGTCTAAAAATCTTTCTTTGCTCTTGGACAAAAGCTTGTAATTGGAGAAATAGCTCTTTTTAAAGTTATCTTCATCTGCCTACACCTTTAGAGGCAGCAAGAACCCAAAGACAAAACAGTACTGTTCATAGCATCTCAACGATTGCACTGAAAGGCTCTATATCTGGGTCACCTTACTACTGTCCAGTATATAATTTCAGTGACTTGATATAAAGCCTTTTAATAACTGATCTCATATAATTCACATATTAACGGCACCAGAAAATTTGTGTTCACATTTCCTATTTCCACGCGCTATTTTTAAACAGGGGGTAGAAAATAATTCATTCCATTAAAAAAAAAAAAAAAATCCTCTAAAATACTGTCCTTAGCAAAAAAGTAAACATCCAGTTGATACAGTAATATATTCTGATCACAAACTACCTATGCAAAACTGCTAATGTGACACACTGGGAACTTTGTGTGGCTTTTCTGTACTTTTCCAGAAGAGTTACAGAAAAAAAACCCTTGATGCTACAGGGAAAAAGAAAAATTCATACCAGCATTTCCCACTACTACTACAGAGACTTGCTGCTCTCTGAGGACAGTGTTAAAGCCATTTCTAGAAAGTTATCTCAGTCATGATTTGCACAGTAACCTACAAGTGTTTCTTGCTCTCTTTTAACCTTATTAGTTAGATGTTGTATTAAAATTAAATACTTCCAGCAGGCAGAAGTGCCTTTGAATTTAACATAGTTATTTTTGTAGATGTGGCCAATTACTTACAAGAATACATTTTGGTGGCTGGGACATGCAAACATTTATGACTACTCCCAGGAAGAAAACTACACACGTTCACCTCAGTGTCTGCAGGATAAAGCTTGGGTTTTGTTTTTACCCAATAAATGCTGGGACAGAGCTGAGATACATTTTTCATGTTCAGAAGAATTTTAGCTAATCTGCATTAAAACTGAGGATGATCTTTGCAAATACATTTCCCTATCGCTCTTATTCATATATGCATTCCCACTGTGAGAGCAAATATGGAAATAAATCAGGTGCTAGGATGGAACGGGAAATTTATCCACTCCAGAAACTATGTGCATATGTATATGCATATGAGAAAGAGCCAGTATTTTTTCCCCAAAAAAATTCCCTCTCTTGAGAGAGAAGGACTGGCACTGAACTACGTGAAGCCAGGGAGCCCACTGTGCTGAGTACATCCTCCCTGCTGCAGGACATGCTTTGAAGTAGGAGTTCATATTAAGAAATTGATAGATATGAGTAGCACATTTGAAGTTTTGTGATGAGAAACAAAGGGATGGATCACCCTGCCAGGCCCTGGGCACCTCCTGGGACCAGACCAGTGCACTTGGAGCTTTCCTGGTGCTACATTAGGTCACTGCACAGAGCCAAACAAACTTTTTAAAGCACCTCTAACCTTGTATGCCCAAATCCTGCATCCAGAGCAGCAGAGTCATCCACAAGGTCTCAGTTAGACCTCGGAGTGCTCCTCTGCAGAAGTAAACCCACAGGATCTTCAGGATGGACCCTGAGGACTAAGACAAACCAGTACAGTCTCCTAAAATTGTTAATCCTTGCTGACCAAGGCTGAGATTTTCCAAAAGAGCCCCAAGGGACTTACTGACCTGCTAGCAGCCGGCTCTGGATGCAGCAGGTGAAGAATGGCTCAGCCCTGGCTCACCATCCACCCACGACCTGGCAGATCCCTATGGACATGCACATGCTGACCTTGGGGGCTCAGGGCAGCAGGTCCAGCACATCCCAGGTGTGCACCCAAACCACAACTCTCAAAGCCCAAACAGGCTGTGGATGAGCTCTAATAGTCAAATGCCAAAAGCAACAGACTAGTCTTGTCTTCAATTCCCCTCATCCCCAGGACATTCAACACAAGGTGTTTATTCTCTACAGAAAAATCTCAATCTCAATTTTTAGTCTGCATCAGGAGAACCATTTATCTTCAGGAATGGGATCAGCACCTAGCACACCGAGCCTTCTTTGCGAATAAGAGCCTCTGTTACATCACCGTGATATTAAATAGTAATAATCAGGCATAAGATTCCAATTAAAGCCCAGAACACTAGCTGCAGATTCAAAAGGCATCACTGAGAGACGCAAGTAACTGTTAGTGTGAAATGTTTGCAGTGAAACCCAAATTCACATAAGACTTGCCTGGTTTGGGGGTTAATAACAAACTGAAAACTCAGAAGTGGTTTGCTGAGAAAATCACAAACTTTCTGAGTGAAGTTCAGTCCAAATTAAGGTTTTGCATAATACTTCTAAGATCATACAAAAATTCTTATACTTGGAGGTGGAGGGAAATCAAACAAACAATAAGCAGAAGCTGTTTTGACCCTGACTGAGTTCATTCGGCCCCAAGAGCAAAATAAAGGAATTTAGAAGCAACAGTGCTATGTGCCAACCCCAATAGGCTGAAACCAAGAGATTTCTGCAAGAATCCTTGCAAAGCTACCCCCAGCTCCAGTGATTTCATCACCAGAAACAGGACTAATGCCACATGAGGAGCATTGGTAGAGGGGAAAATATACACAGCAGAATCTCTGTGTGAGCAGCATCTACTGATCAGAGTCTCCCATTTATCTCACAGCAGCTCAAAATGCCTTTGGTTGCCTAACTCATGTGGGAAATGTTTTGGGTAATGCTTCTCAGCTGCATCAATCACAACCAAATCCTTGAGGATGTGTGTTTTGGTCCCTCCCCCTCAGAAATGTACGGGTTCACAGGCTCCAGGAGCTCGCTTGAAGTGCTCGAGGCCAACTTCTGCCTCTCTGAACACCCTCCTCAGAGGCCCAGAGGGTTTAGGCAGCACAGCCTTAAAAGACAGCCTGGGAGACATCTCTGTGCAGTGCTGGGGGTAGTCCTCTGTCATCCAGCTTCTGCTCCTTCTACTCCCTCCCTGCTGCATCAGTAACTCCCATCTGGTTCTGGAAGGGTCACAGCAATGCAAGGGGCACTTTCCAGTATAAGATTACAGATAACAGCCAAATATTCAGGCCCAGGAACATTTTTCACCTAAGTCTTGAGATCTATCAAAGCACACCATGCCTGCCCTCCTGCTCCTCCTGTGTGCAAAGCCCATCAAGGAACCAGGACGGATGGGACCCCCAGGCTCCTGCAGTCCCATGCCTGGTATAAGGAGAGAGCAGCACACACACCTTCCCCTGACCCCACACAACCAGGCTGTGGAACCAATATGGCCAGGGGGACAAGGATATGACCAGGATAGGGCAGGAACTGGGACTTCTGCAAAGGAACCCTGCCAAAACACCTGACATCTCTTGCCACTTTGCTGTGTGATGAGCCCACATCCCAGCTCCAGCACTGATGCCATTCCCTGCAGCAAAGAAATCCTCAGCAGCTCCCTCCCAAGCAAAACCCACCTTGTTCCCTTGCCAGCACCTCTCCCAAAGCTGGCAGGCTCTGCCTGCCTTGCCATCACTCTCCCTCCAGGCATGGAAAGCTACTGCAAAATGCATTAATCGCCACATCTGCCTAACCAGTGTGTCTGGGGGAAGGATACAGGGAGTGTGATACAGTCCACTGTATCACTTTTTCACCTTCCTGGTATTTAGGCTGAAAAGATGATCAGGCCTGTAAAATACAATCCACTACGTGACGACTTGTAAAGCGGTAAAACAGAGACATTGACTTTTCATGTCATTGCACAGTGAAATCCTAGCCACAAACATAAAATTTTTCAGGTTAAAGGCTGAAAGATTTCAAAACCATCTGTAGGTAAGTTGGCTCCCTCCACAGCCACAGAGGCTGGGTATGCTGGGGAGAGCCCAGCCGAGCATCCTGTACAGCAGGTGTTGGAAGCACACAGGCCTTTCAGACACTGGTAGCAGGTCATGCATTAAAACATACTTTGGTGTCATCTGATAATAAGGCAGAGAAAATATTACAGCCCCCAATCCAACTCTGATGGAACTAGGAAGGCATAAACATCTTCAAAGACAGAGGAGCCTCACTGCTCCAAAACTGCATTAGAAGTGGCACATGAAGAACTTCAGTGTGTTGCCAGAGCAGGGCCAGAACAGACCATGGCCATCCCCATGGTGTCCTGCCCCTGAAGGGCACACAGTGTCACCCAGGGGATCTCCAGCAAGGAGCCACTTGGCTAAAGATGATCTATCCAAAAGACAGACAGTGGCCAGATTTCCTAAGTAGGTCTTGTCTGTATTGGTAAATCTCAGCAAAGACAATTCCAGGTCACTGTCATCAGCCTGCTCAAGCACTCTGGGAAGAAGGAGAATTTGGGATGAACGAGCAATTGCCAATCAGGCTGTTTTCAGCCCTTTTTCCATGCAATGTCACAAGCTGGAGGTATAGGATATATATGGTGCATATATTTTTTCTGCCACTATATTTGGGGTTGCAGTGGTTATTCCTATTTTATCAGTCAGTAGGATTCCTATTTACTGGATGCAGCCATAAAAGGTAAAGAAGCCCCAGCAGGCACTGGTAACACCATTAAATATCAGTCCTGACAATGGTAAAATGGGTTTAAAAGTTTGGAACAGTGTGTCAAGAGAGGAGTCTCTTTCCTCAACCAAGGAATAACATAAAGCCCCACTTTCTCCCCTATGTGACTTTTGTCATTATCATCTTTTCTGATTCTTACAAAGCAAACCTAATTAGGAAGCTCTCTCATTAGTCTTCCAGAAAAATTAGCACAGCTTATGCTAATTACTCCTGTAAAATTTAATAAACTCGTTGAAATGGGAATAGTCTAATGAGGTTTTATTTATTGAACTAAGATAACTGTAAGGAAAAAGGTTAGGACACCAGGATATCCAGAGTGGTAATAAAACTACAATTTATTCAATTTCTTCACAGGAATTTTATTGCAAACCTTTTAAATTCAAATATGAGTTACAATTTGAAAGTTAAATCAATCTAGAATTTAATTTAATAACAGGAAGTGCTCTGTGTTTTCTTTAAGTGTGATTACAATACAGCCCTGCCACTGCACTCGTAGGAGGAATTGTGCATTTGTATTGTGACAATAATACCCCTTTTAAAATGAGTTCCTGTTCATCAGATCTTCATCTCAACACATGTAACTGGATTAGCAATAAAATATACAGGCTATGCTAAGAAGATGATACAGACACACACAGATTTCCAAGAAACTTCCTTGGAATTACTGCTCTATAATACATTTATTTTGTTCTCCAAAGAAAATTTAGATCACTATATGAGCATAAATTTCTTTAGTCCCTTTCACTGCTGTATCTGCTAATACTATAATAGAGCAAAGTATGAAAGAATTTTATAAAGGATAAAGTCATACCCTGTTTCAAACACAGCTACATACTTTAAAAAAAAAAATCCCACATTTTGATTAAATAGAAATATATGATTCGCTTCTCAAGTATATCCAGGGTTGAAAAAGAATACAACTCATGTAACTTTGAAGTTGCCAAACAGCCTCTTCTCCAAGTTCACCAAACCACCACAAAGCCAGAGCCCTCCCTATCCCAAGTCTCTCTAACCTCATCAAAGAGAATTAATCAATCCAAAATACTATTCCAGCTTGTCAGAAGAGGACAGCATTTCCATGTAAGTACATAAGTCAAAAATCCCATGGATAGATTCTATGTCAAATTCTATGTTAGGTCAGAGTCTGTGGATTCGCAGGATTTGACGCAAGAGTTAGATTAAATCCATGGGCAGAGACTTCATCAGAGCGTAAGGCATGCGGGAGCACTTTAGCCCAAATGGTAAATGAACTCTCTAAGCTCAATGCAAATAAAAATATCTAAATATGGTTTTGCATATCAATTGACGCAATAGTTAAAAACTGCGTGCGTGGAGAAGCGACAATGGAGTACAACCAAACACATGGTCTGACTTGTGCAGGCGTTTTAATCACAGAACAATTTTAAAGGACTCGTTTTAAGGTAAAAAGGCTCCACACAGATCACTTCATCCTTTCCAAACCAAAGGGGAGAAAAAAAATGAATAGGATAAATGTCACAAGAAACATCACTAAAGCCACTAACTGTATAAAGCACATACTTACTTGGCCTAAAGTGTTTGAACTAGCCCCGGCCAAGAAAAGGTTTTAAGTACCCTACTGGGACAGATGCGAAGCGGCAACAATAGAAGCCACACTAATGCAATCCAGGTAACACAATCCTGTTTCAAAAACACGGGGAGGGCTAATTACAGTACTGCTGAGTCAAATTTCTTATACCATTGCAACCCACAGGAACAGGTCAAAATCAAGTGTTATTCAAACCACAGTCATATCAACCTTCTGTATCAAAGTCACAATTTAAAAACCAAGTGAAGAACTTAAAAGCTTAACCCGTTCACAAGCCAAGCACGATTCAGTGCGGGTGGTGAGGTAGGGTTTGTGTTATCAGCTTTAAATTATGTTTAGCTTGCATTTTAAAAAGGAATTTCAAAATTGGTATCTATTGCATCAATTTATGTAAAGACTGAGAAATGGATCACCGCTAGAAAGATAAAGCTGGTTTTTTCCTGTACCTGTTTTCTTCCTTTTGCAGGAAACATGTAACAGAAAGCATTCCTGGCTTTCAAAATTTAAAATGATTTGCAACTAGCAGTTTTGCATACTAGATAGTTAAACAAAATATTTCTGTAAACCTGCCATTAGCATCTTAACATCTCACTTTCCAGTACAATGAAAAATTCATGTGAATTTTGTAGCTTTCATGTCACTCAAAATGCCACTCTAACACCATGTTTATAGTGTTCAACTCTGCAGCATGCTTATAAAACACAGCTCTGTACAGATTTCACTGGGGGGTTTTCCCCCCACACACTATCTCTGATATTACCTAACGCTCAGAGAAGATGAAAATATGCCCAGTTAAAATAAATAGAGGTATCTTCTGAGATTTAAACATTCTCAGGATTACTTGTTACAGCTAATCAAAACATCTCTTATAAGCTTCCAATACATGCACTTTCTTACCACATTCAACCAGGAACTGTAAGACTGGGAGCTGGGATGAGCACAAGGCTCTGCGATGCCCCTGGACCGCCCTCCATGGGGGGCACCCGACACATCAAACCCTCCTCACTTCCTTTCATAAAATGGATGCACTGGCATGGAAGATACTTTAAACTTAATAAAGCAAACATAACTGAGACAAGAAAGCCAGGAGAAGCCCCCTACTCTGTGCTCTCACCCCTCTGTGTTTAGGTAGTTCCCTTCAGGGTCCCTCTGTTCACAGATCAGCGCAAGGGTGTTGCTCTCCCCAGCTGATGACAGACACTTTCAGTGCTTCATGGCCATTTAACTCCTCTAGAGTAATGCTGCATAATAACCTGGTTATCACACGCGGCTTTGTACAACGCATTTGGACAATTAAAATGTAAAAATGGCTCTTTGGCTACCATTTTGCATAATTTGCAAGCACAGAAACTACACATGGCTCTGAACAACTGAAATAGATGTATTGTACTACAATGATTTACTCAGTGATGTCAGATTAGCAATATGGATCTGTTTAAAAACACGATAATTAAGACAGGCAAAAATGAATTAATCAACTGACAATATAGTCAAAATAGTATTCCAACCAAAGAAAATAAAAGGAGGGGAAAAACCTTACGTTGCAGATCTATTTTCTTAACTGTTTTTATGCATAAATAAAAGCCTTAAAATGTAGATGGATTGCATCCAACAGAACTACAGTAGCTAAGTGATAATGATTCAAACATTTTTCAAATAAAAGTTAAATATTTATAAGCACCCAACCACATTTCATAAATCACAAACTATTATTATTTTATTCCTGAAGCTTCCCTGGCATAGCATGTGAATTGAGTCACAGAAAGTCAGAAAGAAAAATCTCCTCTTTATGCACATGAATCAGTTACAAGAGCTGGAGCCCTCCACAGAGCAGGGCGCTCCGTTATCCCAACATTATCCCGCATATGGTCCTTCCAAGGCAATCACAATTGCAAAGCACAACTAATGCGGTATCAAAAACAAAATTTCATCCGTATACACTCCTAATTCCTCCCCATTAGCAACACAGGGCAGGTGTTTCATTATAATGAGGAGAGGGAGAAAAAAAAAAAAATGGAAGGAAACAATAGCAGTCCTTACCTGTCAATTATCACTGGATCTGATGGAGTCTCATTTCTGTTGCCACAGCTTTTCTTGTCACAACAGCGGCTACAGAGCAAAAGCGAAAGGATTTAGTGCGACCATTACACTGTAAAATCATCATTACGAACATGGAAGGTTCAAATTGCCGGGTAGAGTTACCGCGCCGGCCCTGCCTGGAAATCAGTCAAATGTAGTGGGTCACATATGGGTTAATTACTATGTTTAACTTCTTGCACAGCTGGTTAGCAACGGAAAATATAAAAAGAGAGGGGTTTTGCCCCTTTCACAAATAATAATTCAAGGATCGCCCAAAACAGGGAGACCTGCCTATTTGCAGCCTCTTTTCCATAGGGTTTAACAGTTGTCCCGCATATGCTGGCACACAAAATAAAGCAGATTTTTCCCTGCTGAGCCTGGTTTTTACATTTGCTTAACGCTTATGTTACACATCCACAAGATATTCCTGCTTCTACACAGCTCTCAGCTACTGGGAAACCTCCCCCCCCCCTCCCCAAAACTGCAAAAGCACAATTATTCTCCCTCTAAGAAACACTGGTGTTAATGGGGGAGCTAAAATGCAAGCACCATCAGCAGCAGCTTTTTATGCTCGAGCGTGCTTGTTTCCCCAAGTTTTCCGAGCATGTTAATGATCACTAATGCCATGGAGAGCACTGCTCTGGCGGCTGGTGCCCTGCGTCAGGTCAGATACAAAGCAGGCATGTGAAATATAAGCTCCGTCTCCCAAAGCACTGCTCCATGGCTGACCTCAAGGCTGGGATTCTTTTGAACTAAGGTGCCTCATTGTTTCCTAAGAGAAGTGAAATTGTTGTTTGTGATGATTCCTTGTCAGGGGTTATTGTCTGTAAGGAGCCATAAATATATTGCAGGTAAGTTCACAGGCAATATACACATTTGTGCTCAGGGTGGGAATCCCTCCTGGTGCATCCAGAGCTCTGGCTGAGCAATATGAGAGCTGTCCTGCTCTCCCCACCAGAGGAAGTCCCATCTTTACCCACAAGACCAAGTCACAGCTACAAAGGTGAACAAAGCCTTTGGCTTTCCCCCATCCACCCGCTCCAGGGAGGAAACACCCATCTTGCAGGGAAAGCTCCTGTTTGTTGATGTCCCTTAACAGACAATCCCTTGCTGAAGTCAAGGCTTCAAAAAACTAAAAAAAAAAAAAAAATCAAGAAGCTCCTGACCCTCCCAAGCCCTTCTTGGTCCCCAAGGCCCTGCTGGATGAAGCCTGGGCAGCTTCTGTAGGGTGAGGGCTGCAGTGACCCCATCCCATGATGGCACCAAGTGACAGGCGGCGAGGACCACCCTGGCTGCTCTCCCTGGCCAGACCTGAGCACATCTCTCTGTTCAATAAACTTTCTGATAAACCTCAACCACACACAACCGAATCTTTGGAAACCACCGAGCTTGTTCCCAATGGCATCCCAGGGACCCACGCATCGCCCGTATTTCAGCGGCTGTCAGGAACGACCACCGCTCACTCTCCCTCTCAGATGAACTATTTTCCTTTCCCCAGAAGGTGGAAGAACATCAGGGCAGGAAGAAGCCCTCAGAAGTGCCACACTATATAAATAGCCCTATTGGGAGTATGACAAAGGTTCTCTTGTGTTGCTGAACAATAGAGTGAATAATATACAGTTACCCACCAAGATTAGCAATAAAGCAACTAACCACAGTAAAGATAACAAAAAAGGGGCCTTTTACAAAAACAGCCTGTTTAAACATGGTTTAAAAAAAAAATAATAATTTTGTTTTCAAAGAGAGGAAAATACATAATTCTTTTCACCGCAAAAAGCTTCAAGGCAACTATTCGGGGCTGAAACTTTTCACAGTTAACACATGTGCGGTATCTTCATTTTGGTGGAAGTTACATTGTTTGGCATTGCCAAAAAAAACTGCTTAATTTTACAGCACAATACCACAATTGATCCACCAGAAAATGCAAGAGCCTTGGCACCCTGAAAGTATTAAAATTTAGGAAGGAATAAAATATGCTGTAGGTAAATAGTCATGTGGACGTTTGGGGGCTTTTTTGCCTATAAAAGGACTTGTCATTGGAGTGCAGCTAGAATGTGTGGGGTGAGAAAATTTACCCACAAACAAGGCAATAAAAACTACTAATCATTTTTAAATGATTAAAATGTAATTAGAAACAGAGTTGGCACAAGTTAAGACAATGCAGTTCTTGTGACTGAAGCGAATCAGGGCTAGTCCTGACATTCTCCCAGCAGACTGGAGGGACAGAAATTGCCACACTTACTCAGGCAAGCAAAGGTTCCCAGGCTCCCAGCACGAGATAGGCAGATACCACCATCCAAGCACTACCAGGCTCAGAGGTTGGCACCTTCCTGGGGCATTAAGCCAGCAGGAGAGGTGGCCACGGGGCCCAGGGATGGGAATGCCTCAATGTCAGCTCCTGCCACAAGCAGGATGGAGCCAGGCACTGACCAGTGGGGACAACCCCAGCTTTGAGAGTGGGGGAAACACTTCATTGCTCATCAAGTGGCCCTCTCATTTGGGTAGGGCTTCCCAAGTGTGCACCCCAATAGTGTCCAGTGGTATCAGGAGACCTCACTCCCTGACTGCCATTTGAGGGTGATGTGGGAGGGCTGCATGGCTGGCACATCCCACCATCTGGTGGCTCTCTGGCATGAAAGGAGGCCCCCAGTGTTCCTTCATGTGCTCGATAATTGTATGTTAAACCTCAGTTTGTTGAGTTTTTCTCCCCCAAAAGCAGAATTTGAGGCCTCTTCACTCTAGGTTTCTATGCAGAGAATTAAAACATCATGCAAACCCTGAGTTTCAGACCTGTTTAAAAGTGCTTTTAATTCAATTTGCCTCAAAAGCTTTGGCTTTTAGTGCCTACTTAACACTTGGAAATAAGTTCCTAAATGTTCAGCACCCTTTCTCCTTTTCCTGAAAGAATTTTAAAATTCCCAGGAGTTTCTCCAAACCACCCAGAAACCCTCCAGCTCCCACTAAGGCTCTGTGAAAGAACAGAGAATGCCAGCTCTTTGCAGCCAGGAGGATGAGGATTTGTCTTTGCTATTCTTCCATGACATCTCTCCCCAAGTGGGTGAAGGAGCCACAGCTCAGACAAAATGCCACACTGAAAAAGCGTACAAAAATTGATTTGTTTTGGGGTTTGCTTGTTTTTAAAACAAGTAGTCCTTGATAGTGATGCAGCCTCTCATCACAACTTCCTCCAGCTCCTGCACTCCAGATCTACCCCCCTGCTATTGCCATCCTCGTGGCTCATGCCCAAGCCCTACACCATCCCCATCCTACTCCTTCAGAGGCCTCTCTTTCCCTGGCCACCACTACTGCCAGCTTCTATTGCTGCCTTTGTCCTCACCCCAACCCCCTTGGGACCTGCTGCTCTCCTGCCTTCTTTCTGCTTCCTCTCCCCTGTGCTGCAGGATCTCTACCTGCACTGCCAGGCCCCCTCTGCGGGCACACAGGAGATGGTCCCTTCACCCCCACATCTGTCACTCTCCAGTGCTCCCGTCCCCACCCTGGGGTGGTGGCCGGAGCATCCCCACGCGAGGAGCCCCCTGCTTTGTGTGTCTGCGCTCGGCCTTTCCGCGGGGACAATGAACAATGAGAAATTACGGGGCCGTGGCACGTGGCCAGCAAAGCAAAGGCGACTTTCCGATCATCAGCTGCCAGGCTCTAACAAGTCGTCAGCGAGTCCGTGTGGGAGATTTTGCAGAAGGTCCCCAGCGAGGTGGGTTTCCTCCCACAGATGATGCACTCAGGACAACCCCTGCCCCAAACAGGCTCCTCACCCTGAAGCTTGGAGGTACGGGAACCCTCTTGCCAAAACAGCTGTAGGATCTTATTTTACACAGACAAAACCCATATTTTACTCCAACCTCATTCTCAGAAATCGCTGAACCATTTTAGCTGAAACTTTCCAAAGAAAGTCAGCCTGAGGCTGACACCCTGCAAAGGATATTTCAGCCAGAACAGTTTAAGTTTGGCAAAGCTGTAAGCCACTGAAGGTTTCATAATGGAAATTGTTGAGGCAATATTAACTATAGATGTCCCTCCCCATGCTGCCTACAATACTAATAAATTCCACTGAGGCTGTGAATTCTCCCCAGCTATTAACATTTCGCCAACAGTGTAGATTTTTATATTTGACAAAACACAATGAAATCCTTTGAAATAAACAGCTACCTGAAGCAAACCTCAGCTCCGCTTTCCTACCACAGCCAGGACTCTCCTATACATTTGAATTCTTTGTCTCCTCCGTGCCGTAGCTGTAGTACACTATAAATACCCAGCTTTGTCACATAAATGCAAAGTTTTATTGTGCAGTTAGCCTTGATAGAAAGCACTGCTGAAAGTTGTTTAGAAATTAAATATCTAAAACAAGCTATTTTAAAATACAGAGCCCTCACTATTTCATGTCTGAAATGAAGAAATTTCATCTTAGGGAGAGCAAGCTGTCTTTCACACCATATGGCTAATGGTAGTGCATAGCAATTAGCTGGGCTGATTAATGGGGAACAGACTCTAATTTTATGCTTATAATTGAGGCTGCATTTGCACCCCTGGTGCAAATTCAGCACATCCCAACTTCCACTTACAACAGGCAAGAAATCAAGAGAAACAGAATGGTGTGGAGAGAGAGGGTTTTTTTCCCTTCTAGACCCCTAAAGAGCATCAGATTTGCAATTTAAAAGCGTGTTAGCAGCACAATAGATGACAGATTTGTGCAATAGGGTCAAGCGGCCTGGTAAACAAACAGCACCCTCTTACACACATATAGGCAGCAAAGGAAATGGGCAATATCTAATATGAGCTATAAGAAATTTGAATATGTTTCCCCCACCCCGTCAGGCACACAACATTTGCCTGCTATGGTCAGGTGGTTTTTTTTTCCTACTCCTTCACCTAACAGTTATGAAATACAAAGCAAGGACTAGCACTAAATAAATAGAAGGAGAAGAATAAAGCTTCTGATCCAGTGAATTTTAAGAACAAAGAAAGAGCAAAGTGTTTTAATAAAGGGAATGACTGCACATCTTTCCACATTCCCAGAACAGAAATAATTTTGTCTCAGTCAAAACATATTGAGCGGCTGTAAATCTGTAATGCAGGTATTTGGTTTTCTACTTAAAACTCAGCCCACTATATAAAGTTTTAATTTACTTCATCCACTTTAGGTTTCTAAAGTATTTGTATGAAAATTATTGCATTAAAGCAAGTGATTGTGGCTCAGTGAGTAATTCCTACCTCCAAACTTTGCTGGTTAAGGATCAGGAGGGTACATCACCCAGGACTAATGACAGATTCAGACCCTGATGCTGCAGGCACTTGAGCTTGTGCTTAATTTTACTCATGTGCCCAGTGTCCATGTTTTACTGGTCTGTTAGAGGAGAAAAGCAAAAGGCACTTCAGCCTTATCAGGTCAGGGGCCTCCTTTAATATTTCCATGAATTGTTCCTAGCTAGGTACCCAGAGTGAAAGTGGTGCTAATTGGGCCAATGAATTTTAGGGCAATTACAAGTTGTCAACATGACTGGGTTTCCATTTGGAAAGGGAGAACTGGCCAGGACTCCTCAGCAAAGCAACACTGCAGCTCTGAACAGCAGCAGAAGCTCAGGCACCTCTTGGAAACACCCATCTGCTGTGATTGTTCTGGAGCTGTAATGCGTTGTCTTTGGCTTCCTGGAAGAAGCCAAACCTACCAAGTGAAGCAGCGTAGAAAAACACGGCATGAAAGCTAAAAGCCCCCAAAATCCTGCAAGGAAGAATTCTGGGGAGGCTGTGCAGGGTTTCACCCAGGCTGGCAGAGCAAGGAGAGAAGCTCCTTCCTTCCCTGTTGGCATCACAGGGTGCCACCCCCAGCAGGGTTTTATCAGGAGGAGATGTCATGGAGGACAAAAACATGCAAATCTCAAGAATGAAAAAACACCCAAAAATAATAATGAAAAAAAAAAAAAATCAGCCAACAGAGAAATTTCCATCCAAATATTTTGTCAAAGACTCTCCCCTGCCAGGGAACCCTCATCCAAGTTTATTCTCTTAGAAGTGGGTACTAGTTTTTACCCTCAAGTTACTCCTTTTTAGTAAATGTGTTTTGCAAAAGTTACAGCGCATGCAATGGCATTTTTACAGTCTTAAAACAACTGATTGTAACAATGAGCTTATGCAAGAACGCCTCGTCTTCCACCAGGGAATTATTTTCTGCCATCGAATAACATGTAACAAATGATTTTTTCAGACATGCAAAAAACACCCACTAACTTTATTGAGACTGAGAGGTCAAGCTCTCCAAGGTGTCAGAGGGGTCTGGGGGAAGATGCTGCTTTCTCTGTGGTAAAAAGGAAGTAGAAGAGGCTTCACCTATTTCAGTCAGCCAGAACAGAGAAGGAAGCAGCTGCAGAAGTTTAGGGGAGAAGATATTTGACTGCACTGAATTTAAGTCTCCAACCCCAGGTAGGGTAAGAGAGCACAGGACAGAGCCAAGTTCTGCATGGGGAAGTTTAAAGAAAATCAAGATGAAGAAATCTTTTGCATGGAGGAGCATCACCTGCTCCACTCTGTCCAAGCAGGAACCTCAAGTGAGCAGCAACCAGGACAAAAAAGCCTCCTGACCTCACTCCTTAATGTGCATCCAGAAAACAAAACAAAACAAAACAAAACAAAAAAACAAACAACAAGAAAACCTATTTTGTCATTTTACTGAGGAGTTTTTGTTGGGAATTGGGGGCAGAGACGTTTATTGCTAGAAGACTGTAATAGACTGTTAATTTTGGTGAGAAGACCTTTTGCAAGCTACAGTGTCTAAATGAAAACCAGCAGCGTTCTGTTAAGAATAACTCTTTATAAATAATTGAAAACTAGTGTGACGACTGAGACCTTGCTGCTAATTACACACACCGAACTGTGTTATTTTGGGATTGTTTAATGCAAGAAAGATAAATTTAAGTCCGAAAATAGCTGCAGGTTCAACCTAGATTTTGGGAGACAGATTCATCTTCTCATCACTAATTAAGTGGAAGCGGGGTATTTTCTTACCTGCACATTATTTCATGCGTGAGCAGAACTCGGCACATTTCTGGGTTCTTGTCTTGGCCTTCATATACTATCGCCTAGAAACAAAACACAGTTTTCAGTTGTGCATCAGGTTGAGTTTGGAGGAAATAAAAATGCACCACGGTAAGCGAAGGCGCAGCCGGAGCTTCAAACCACGGCACGGGCTAAAGAGACCACGGTGTCTCCACTGAACCTGCTCCAAGACTTGCAGTTGGAAAAAGCACAAGCTGAGTACAGCTAAATTCCCTCCTCTCTGTTGCACATCTCTCGAGCAGTGTGTAGGATGGGGTTTTTTCAGTAGTCAAGACAACCACAATTTTCTTTTCAATTCAGAATAAAATACAAACCTAATAGCATTAAAAGGGGGGAAGGAGGGGAAAAAAACCAGCAAGGCTTGGTATACTTTGGGTCCTATTCATTAAAAAAAAAAAAAAGACAAAAAAGAGAGAGCTCATGCATTTTTAATTACAAAAGCTGCACAGCCCAGGCATTTTCCTGGTAGCTCCTGAGGAAGCGCCTGGGCCTGATTCTTCCCTTGAACCTCGTGATCCACCACTTTCCAGAGAGCACCTCTGGAGTTACAGGGATATAAATAAGTGAGGAGCAGGCCCTACCAGAGCAGAGGAGACCAAAACAAACAGAGGATCAACCGACTTCAGAAATTTGACTCTGAGACAGCACAGGGGAAATCCTTTAAGCTAAAACTGTGGAAAGACAGTGTATTCACATTTCAAGAAGAGCCTACATTTGCTCCCACCAGCA
Source organism: Myiozetetes cayanensis (assembly GCF_022539395.1). Lineage (NCBI taxonomy): Eukaryota > Metazoa > Chordata > Aves > Passeriformes > Tyrannidae > Myiozetetes > Myiozetetes cayanensis. The sequence goes on along the minus strand of NW_026087378.1, from coordinate 8,160,537 downwards.
GGACCAGCAGGGAGGGATCGGCGTTACACACTAACTAGGTTAGTGCCCACAGCCCCTGCAGGACAGGGTTGCCATCTCATCCCAACATAGTTATGATTTCCAACCACCCCTCGTCCTGGACACAAGACCCCCCAGCAGTAACATAACAGTGAAAAGAAGCTTCTTTTGCAACGGCATCTTTAGACAGCACTGAGGTTCCTAAATCTTTTAGAGTGCCACCCCAGAGCTGGGATCAGAGTCCCAGCCTTGGAGGGATGACCATTCCTGCATCTGAGCATCGGCGCTACCCTTGAGCTCGGTGTGACCTTTTCAGCCTTGAAAATACAGACTTTGAAAGAAGAAATTTGGGGGAAAAACTCTGCAGGTAAAATGACATCTGTTATGGTTATCCCTAAAGCTTATGATAAAATAGATATTGAAATCTAATGAGTAGCCTACATGGGTGAAATAAATTTTAAGGAATGAGACCACTTTGAAATTGAAGTGTGGCAAATACTGACAGAAAAATAAGTTACCTTAATAAAGGATAAAGTAGGATCATATGAACTACTTTCCCAGACCTTACAAATACAGCCCACCAAGGGTAAGAGGTGTTGTACCTCAGAGGGGGCAAAAATCTCAGGACACACAAATCTGAAGAACCATGAGCTGACTTTCAACACTATTTAAATAGTAACATGCAATATAATTATTATGTATTATAAAATGATTTAATAATTCCATAAACAATATCAGGAACGGGTCTGTGTTACCTTACCTTTGCTAGTTTTCATTTTTTAATTTCAGTTTTGCATTCCTCTAAAACCTGAGAGCCGGCAGGGTTGGTGTTTCACTGCTGATAAAACAGAAGCCTCCACTGTCATTGCCACTAATTGGCACAGAGTTTCACCTGATTTCTGCCCCCTCATTTCCAGCAGTGAGGCACAACACCTGTGAACCCAGCACTCCTGTAAAGGGGACACATGGAAAGTCCCCCCAGCACAGACACCAGCAACCCCCTGATCCCAGCTGGGACTCCACCTTGAGGTACTTCTCCATCAGTGCCCAAAAGGGCTAGAGACTGTTTGCAAGAAGCCTCAGAAAATGGCATTACAGTCATTCCTGTGTTACAGCAGGAGATGGAATAAATTCAGAAGATCCTCATTTCCAACATTAAAGGGGAAGATGGGAGAAGCATCTTCCAGCTAAAACCAGAGAATCGAAGTAACTGGCTGACACCTGGTGGGGTTGATAAGTGGGGACATGGCAAAGACTCCAGAAAACCCCAAATCAGTTTCCACCTGGTAGTGGGACAGGCCAGACAAGGAGGAAGCTGACGGCACTTTTTGGACATCGTCAACAGTTAAAGAATAATCTGCCTCTGAGAATGCAGAGCAAGGGGGAAAGATCAGATCTGCCCCCAAGGCCCTCAGTGGGGACAAGCACCTCCAGTTCCTCATCACCTCCAGGCAATCACAGTGTGACACAGGGTAACAGGACCTGAGAGAGAGCTGCTGGACTTGCTTGTTCTTCTCACACTCTTAAAGTAAATTTACCCAGTATGGGTTATCTTGTTGCCAGTGGGCCAAGGAAGCACTAGAAATTACAAAGCAGAACACAAAATTTACTTTCCTTTTTTCCTCTTCCCTCTCTCCTCCTCTCCCCTTCCTGCTGCTGTGCTTACTTAACCTCCAGGTACCCACTTAAATAACTCAACTAAATAGCAATAATGAACGGGCAGAGTCAACACTGTGGTACATAATCACCTTGTCTGTTGTGTTTAGCATCAGTGATCCCTTCTTTGCGTGCATGACACTCCTCTGCCTTCCTCTACGCTAAGGATTTGCTTTTCACTTTATTTGCATTCAATTATCGAAGTTGTACCCGCGCACATTTTGTTTTCTCCGCATTCAACGCAGCTACTCCCGCATACCCTATTCCTGCAGGAATTTCTAGGAAATTCTAGGAAGCAGGAGGACTAGCAGGGTTGATTCCTGAGCAGCTCATCCCCGTCTCCCATTCCTGCGTCCCAATTCACTTGTGTGAACGGGTGTGCAAAGCACCAACTGTTCGCTCCCATGAATGGCTGCCCGAGAGCATTGCAGATACTCGACCGCCTCGCAGACCGCGCTGCTCTAAAGCATTAATTCTACAATTAGTTTCAAAAGGGAAACAGGAACTGCTAAAGTTTCAGATCGTTAGAGCTGCCAGAAGTATTTTTACAGGAAGGGTCTACTACGTTATGGTTGCGAAAATGTTTAACTCTCGGATTTGAAAAGCTACTCCTCTTAACAAAAATATCGTAATTTTTTTTTTTAATTATGATTTTTTTTAAAGTTCAGGCTTTAAAACAGGGTGATTGTGTCAGGATTCCCAGTCACACCAACATCGCCGTGATTTTGTCAAATAGGGATCACATTAATGAGAGATAAAGTGAAAGTTACAGTGCATAAACTTAGACCACAGCAGAGCTAAAAATAAGCCTGCAAATACACATCAGGGTTGCACAACAGAACACCAGCAACGGAAATGCAAAATTATAGACTTTGGTTTTTTTCTTTTTGTTTACTTTGTGTAGTTTTAACTTGGTGTTGTTTCACAAGCATTTGAAAATAGCTTTACTAGTCCTGAGCAACTTAAACATTTCCCCACAAAATTCATCTTCCATTTTGCTAGCAGTTATTTACCCAAGTAACCTTCCTACAAGAAATCCCAGTGAGTAACAATCACTCATACACAAGTGGATTTCAAAATCAGGTCCCGAAAAATTGATGTCAAGAATATAAGACTTCCTCACTTCCACATTAACAAAAGTTAAATTAAATGCATAAAAAGTTAAATTAAATGCAATTCACTGCTTGCCAGTAAATAAAAATTCCTAAATTGAGCACATCGCAGTCAAGTGCGTCCAACGATTCTCCTAAACTTTTCAGCGACAGAGTACATTATAAAAAAAAAAAATAAATAAAAATTAAAGATGAAAGGAAGGAGAGTAATATAAAGGTCAAGACTACAGTTCTCGTTTAATCCACTTTTTCCCCAATAAAGACAGCAGGATAAAGCAATAAAAGAGTTGATTAATAATTTGGAAAAACATAGAGCCAGATTTTGTCCTTAACCATTCCTGAATAAATCCAGATTTATGCTGGTACAACTGAGGGCAGAATCGTCTCCTGGTGTCAGTTTGCCAGTCAAGCAATTCTGCTTTCGGAACTGGACGAGAAACAATCTTGAAGGAATGAGATCATGGTCATTATATTACTCAGTTATGTCATGGCCTTGATTTTAAAAGAGTAAGAGAAGGAGAGAAATCACCAACATGCATCTAAACCCACTTGCTTTCGAATTCCTCGGCTGCTTCACAAAACAAAGTATCTCCTTTACAAAAATAAAGGAGAAGGAAAAACTCATTAAAATTAGGGTCTTTTCCAAAACAGAACTAAAATGATTTGGAATGACATATATATGGCCATGCACACAGGGAGCAAATAAAACCCTGGCCCCACCGAATTCAATAGGCGCTGTGCAATTGACTTCAGATGGGCCAGAGTCTCACCCAGGGAGGATCAGGCTTGTACCCACTATATATCTGCACAGAAAATACTGTGAATTACATTTATTTGGCTTTGAATCCTTAACCCTTAGTTACCCGAGGTTTTACCCCTTCCCCCAGTGAAATTTCAACTCATCCCAGTGAGGTTTATCCCGGACAAGCAGCGGAGTGCTGGTCCCGGGGCAAGGACAGGGAGTTCTTGCTCTGTCTCTCAACGCACAATTCAGAAGTATCTAATTATTTTATCCAGTCTCTCTCTGCCTTTGATTCACAGCCTGCTTATCGACGTGTTCACATGAATTAAATAAATTTATCTCTCCTAATATGTTCATTTTTAATGGTTTTCAAACATTCACATGGAAACAGCTCTAGCGTAAATATCCCAGAACAAATGGCTGTATATTATACAGGAGGGAGCAGTTGGGCTGCCAGACTGGGAATGCACCAGGCCATCTGGCTCAGGCAGTCTCTCCAAAATCCTCAGCTTTGTTTTCACCCTCAGACTCCAAACAACACATTTTCCACTGTGATGAGTTTACATTTTCCCAAACACAGGTCCTGATCATGCATGCAAATTCCAAACTTCTCCATTCCTCTCTGTACAAGAAAATTAAAATCACCTGCGCTTCTGACATCTCACCAAAGGCACAAGAAAGCTGCTAAAATCTGGTGCAATGTAAACTTTCCCCGTCACAGGGGTTAGGTTTTGTTTTATGTTTGTGTGAAATTTCTCTGAGTCTGCTGAGCCTCCTCTGAACTTATTGATAACATTTTTTTTTCCCATGCATGTAGCTGCCAGAGAAGGGCCATGCCATGCACAGAATAGGAGCTGATCAAATATCTGCAGACATCAGAGAATGACAAAGAAGTCAACAGAAAATCCATTTGCATCCGGAGTTATAGTACTGGGGAAAAAAAAACCAAAATATAAACAGAGTTTAAGGGTTTTGACTCATGAGGACTCTCAGAAATAGACAATAGTAATCGAGCAAAACTTATGATTCTTAAGATGCCTGAGCTCTATTAGCATCCGTTATATCTTATGGATGAGAACAGCTGAAGGAAAAATGGGTGGGGAACAACTATTTCAGATTTATTTCCTCCATCTTTCCTAATAGTGAAATATCTCAACTTTATGAAAATAGAGTCAAAGAAATAGAAGGCATCTCTTCTCCATAAATATATTAAAATCCTTAGACTTGCCTAAAAACTCTGGTTTCATTAGAGCAGACATATTTCACGTTTTGCGGGCAATTTCAAAATGCATCATTGTTAGAGCCAGACCTACTGCGGGAGGAGCTGCCGCTTTACGGAAAGCAACAGCTATAAAGTTTGGGATCCTACAGGGTTTTGAACGCATTAGGAATGTGATCCTGACATAAAATGAGGTGCCAATATAACGTAAAAGAAAATTCAATTAAGCCAGTTTTGACAACTAATGTTGTTACCCAAACTGAAAAAAAGAACTTCCCCACCACATGAATGATTTGTGAGTAGTATTTACAATTTTTAAATGATGGGGGATGCGTTTTGGAAACTTAGCAAGACCGCTGAAAGCCAAGTAATTCCTGTCTCACCCAGCGCTTCTCTGGGGCCATCACCAAAGGCTGAGCGCGTCATCCCAAAAGCAACTCAAAATGATGCACTTTGAACCAATCCTGCCTGGGTTTCCCGTTTGGAAGTCCCACAGCCCACGTTCCCGAGGAGCGCACGTGCGGCCGAAGCTCATGTTTTGGGGTAGAGCCTGCACAGTTCATCCTACAGCCCAGAGCTGCCCTGGGATGCAGCAGCTCACAAGGAAACTCTTGGTTACTTCAGTAGCGCCACTCTCCAGCCCCGCTTCCCATCCTGCTCCCCAGCTGACAGAGAACACACACACATGCACCAGGACGTGTGGATCCCTCCGTTCCACCCATGACAGGACTCCTGCTCCGAGTTTCTTAGCTGGGCACAGCCACATGAACAAATCTCTGACTTAGATCAAGAACACTTAGGAGAAGAAACATCTACTCTTTATAACATACACAGCCCCCAGCACAGCCAAGCCCTGCCTACCTCCTGGTAGAATACATGCTGCTGATGGGACATTCACATTAAATCTCTGAGCAGCAATCCTATGTACAGAAATCTAGGTCTGATTTTCAGAATGGCTTTTATTTTATCTTACTTAACTTACTAATCTGCAACCATACAAAACCTTGCAATCTATAACTGTGAGACAAAGAGAATACACATAAATCTGATGTGTCCATATTTGAAAAAAAAATTATATAAAAAAAGCCACAGATACTTTCCTGTATGATCTGGGGAACCTAACTCATTCAAGCTTTGCCTCTCTGGGATTTTTAATTTGCCACCAGAAACCTCAGAGTAGCTGTAATTTTAGTCTGGGAATTCACAATTATCGAGTGTGTGAATGTGTGTGTGTGAGGACTGAGAAAATACTTGCCAGCTGAAACGTGTACGCTTCTGCAACAGTTTCATTTAAAAGTAATCATTTCATTATCCAATTTGTTCTGAGCATCGTGCATTAAAATACTACACCTTCAAGTAGACTGACAATATATATTTAACTTTCATTAAAAATTAAAGAATTTTCAGACAGTCTTTGCAATATTTAATTACAGTTTGATGATTTGAAAGTTACTGGAGAATCTTCTATATAATTCACTGTCATAAAATATAAATGATATATTCAACATTTGGGTGAGCTTCTGTCATGTGTTGTACTCCACTTCCTAATAAGCATTCAGTAACCGATGCAATCCCAAGCCTGCAATAATTTCACTTTTAAAAAGAAAGAATTAAAACAAAAGAAGGAGAATTTAGCATCCGGTCCCCAGGAAAATTCAGAGCGACACATGCCACAGTTTTGACGTGACAATGTCCTATTTTTCATAAGCAGTTACAGTCATGCCTAAAGAAATTGTATGCATGAAATTAATACGTAAGCAAACATGTTTGTGTCTAAAATAGGCTTTCGCTGCCTGTTTTCTAATCTAAGTTCAGAGAGCTTTTGTTCTTAAACTCCTACTTCTCAAACCCGCCGCACTTTCCCCAAAATCTGTAATTTGCACTAACTTTGTTTTTCTAAGACTTCCTGAAATCAGAGAGATTTTTTTTTCCCCTTCTTCTTCATTGTGAGTGTGCTTTAAAGCTACACGGTAGGTTTTACAAATAAACTGTATCTCGGGGATTTTTTTCCCCTTTCTCTCCAAAGACCCTCTGATGACTTGATAATAATGAGAGACCAAGAGGTCAAACAGTGCCTTAGGATGAACTCTTCATATGCAAGATGCCTTTGTTAAGAAAATTATTTTGAATCCATTGCTCTCCATGTGTCCAGGGCTCTGTTTTCAACGGGATTATGAGCAGAGACTTCTGCATTTCCGTAACGATAGGAAAGCTTTTTAAAGATGATATTTATTGATAGTCTCTCTCACACTGTCTACGCTGAAATACACAAGCTCCAAAAGGACTAAAAGGAGTTCACGGATCAGGAAGATTTTGTTGCTTTTAACAAAAACTAACCAATTTGTGCCTGAAAAACAAGGAATGACAGCAAACGCTTTCCAGGATTTTTTTTATGAAGAAGGGTATGTTGCTGCTGTTTTAATTCCTACAGGGAATGGGTTCTGTTTGGAAGTGTACAGTGTAACAGAGATAAGATGCATAGTGGATTGTCTAGCAAAACTCATCCAGGTTCCTTTTTTTTTTTTTTTTTTTTTTTCTGTTGAAAGACAGTCTTCAATAGCAGGAAAAGATGTTTTGGGATCATCAAAGAGAGTTTTGTAAAACAAACTCAGCCCTTAGAGCTTTATGTTTTTATGTTTTACTGTAGAAAAGAAATCCAAATATAAGCCAAGAGTTTTGTCTCTACAGACAACTCACAGGGACTGACTTTTCCTAAAAAAAACCCTCGATGTTTTTCTTAATAAAATTTAAGAATTTTCTTTAACAACTAAAATAGATTACGAGGGGAAGAAACATATTTTAAGGATGAAAAGGCTTAAAAGCGATCCCAAGTATTTGAAAGAAACAGATTCTATGAAGAAAATATTCTGAGAGGAGCAGAAGAAAAAGCCAGAGTAACAGTCAAAAAAAAAAAAAAAAAAAAGAGAGAGAGAGAAAGAATCGGTTTGTTCAGACAGTCCCTTTGTAACAAATACTGGTTTTAAACAGAAAAGTATTTTTTACAGGTAGGCACGCACGTTATTACTGTTTTGGAGACTAAAGTTCAAGCTTAAAATGAAGATTAATTCCACTGACAATCCCTGCTGTCCTCCCGAGTCCGACACCGAGCTCGCCGCTCCCCGGGCAACGATTCGGGGAACTATTCCGACATGCAAACGTGTCGCGATACAATCGCTCCTCCTTTAACCCACGGACCCGGCAGCAGCGCAAAGAAAGGACGGACGGACCGACAGAACCCCGCGCCGGGGCAGCGGCTTGTGCCAGCAGCGCTCGGGGGCTGGCGGAGGCCGGAGGTTAATTCTTATCAATTAAACGGCAAATCCAGCCCCGGCCCTGGCTGGGATGGCTGGAGGGTCTCCTGTATTTTTCGCCTCCCAGCCCGGCGGCAGGCAGGGGTCCCGCGGGGACCCTCCGCGCCGCCCCGCAGCCCCGACGCCGCAGAGCGGGGAGCGCGGCCGTGCCCGTGGGAGGCAGCGGCCCCTTCCCTTCCCTTCCCCGCCGGGGCAGAGCCGCTCCGCCGCGGGGGCGGGTTTCGGCTCCGCGGGCCGCCCCGCCGCGCTCCCGGGGGCCGCCCCGACGGCTGCCACCCCCCGCAGCACCCCCCTCCTCCGCGGGCGTTCCGCAGCACCCACCTGCTTGGTCATGGAGTCGATGAGTCGCACGTAGAAATCCTGCTCCGTCCTGATCCCTGAAACAAGGCAGAGGTGTGAGGAGCGGGGCAGCGAGCCTGGGCTCGCCCGAGGGCTCAGGCCCGCCGGGGCCGCCCGTGTCCCCGCAGAGCCCCGACACTGAGCGCGGGGGTGCGCGGAGCGGAGGGAGCCGGGGCAGCGGCTCCCCGGCCTCCGGGGGGCTCTGAAGCCGCGGAGGTGGCGGGGTGCGAAGGGTCTGACACCGGGGTCTCCCAACCCTTACCATTGCTGTAGAGCAGCTGCAGGCGGTAGTGGATACCGTTGTTGGTCTTTTCACTGTTGGCTTCCTGAAGTCAAAGGGAGCGCGGGAGGCCGGAGGGAAAGGGAAAAAGAGTATCAATTAAGTTTCTCCATCATTCGCGCACCGGGTGCCCCCGGTGCTAGACGGGGTAGCTTTCAGCCCTCTCTCCTGCCCCGGGCATAGCGAGGGATCAGGGGACATCCCCTCCCCGTCTGCCCTCCGGGACAGGGGAAGAGTGAGGCGCCCGGGAGGCGGCGGTGGCTCTCGGGACGAGCCGACGCCGCGGCCCCGTGGGAGAGGAGCAGGGAGGAGGGCCCGGGAGAGGCCGCCGAGCCCCCGCGGGGCACCAGGCTACTCACCTTCTCCTTCTCCACGAAGCCCACGAAGGCGGTGCGTTCGATCTCCACGGGCTGCCCCTGCCGGTCGTACAGAGCCAGGACGAAGTGGAAAAAGTTGGACTTCCTCAGGTTGGAAGGCGGCTGTTTCTCGAAGTGAGCCCGGGCCAGACCCACTCCGCTGGGACCAGAAACATGCGGGTTAGCGGCAGCCCCGACGACGCGGCCTCACGTTCCCCGAGCAGACTCCCGGGCCCGTTCCTTCCCCCACCGGGACCCGGCTGGTCCCTCCCCGGGACTGAGCATCCCCCCCCTCCCCCGAGTCGCCCCGGAGCTTTTCCCTCCGGGCGTGGGGAAAGGCTCAAGCTCCGAATCCCGGGAGCCCCGACCCCATCCCGCCCTGCGGCGAGCCCGAGGCCCCCAGCAGCCCCCCCGGCCCCGGTACCCACCAGCCCTCCCCAGGGGCCGTGCCCGCCCGCGGCCGGCCCTGCATGGCGGCGGAGCCGCGCTCAGCGCCGCCGGTGCGTTGCCCCGCGGAGCAGCATCGGTCCTGCCACTTCTCAAACTCGGCTCGGAGCTGTCACCCCAGCGCCCATGTGCCTTATCTTGCAGCCTCAGTCCTGCGAGCCTTTCCTCCCGCGCCGGAGCGGTGGGTAAACACCGAGCCCAGGAGACAACTTGAAATATTTCAGGGTTGTCCCTGCAGAAACTTTCCCTTCCTTAGAGGGCTCCAAAGGGAGGGGTGCGGGGCGAGGTGGGAGACACAGGGAGATGTCAACATTAAACTCATGCCGGCTGATGCCGGGCTCAGGCTGCGAACCCGGCATCAGGGTTTGGTTCGTGCCATTTTTTTTTTTTTCGCGGGGAAGAGGATGGGAAGAAGGAGAAATAAGAGAGAAAGCGAGGCTGGGTGCAGCTTCGCCAAAACCACCTCCTATTTGGAGTGACTTCTTTTTAAAAAATCCGAGATAAGTGACAGTGGTTTTACTAAGGGGATTCAAAATAAATTTATCCTGGAGAAAGCTTTGCAAACTCCCTGCTTATCGGAGGAAAAGAAGAGGAGCTTCTGATTGTGACGAGGATAGGAAAGCGAGGTAGAGAAATATATTTTGGATACATCCGTGCACAACTCGCTGCTTATCGGGGGACGAAAGTGTCATTTGGAGATCTCAAGACTAAATCAGCAGCAAACATAGTTTTGAAAACTCCTTCCTCCTAGCAAACACAAGGGGCCGGAGAGATGAAACCCACCTATCCGTACCTAGCGAAACTCGCTGCTTCCTTTATTATTGTTATCATTATTTAATAAAAAGTCATTCCTGCGGGACAATAGGGATAAATATTTAACTGGCGACATCTACGCGAAACTCACTGCTAGTAGCAGAGCTCCAGGGCAGGGTTTTTGTTGGCGCGGGGGGGGAGAAGGCGCTGCCCGAGGGGAGCAGAGCTGCGGGCGGGGAGCGCCCCGGGGCGCGGAGCGGAGCGGGCGCGGAGCCTGCCTACCTCTGAGCGGCCGTGCTGGCGTCCAGGACGCCGGCTCCCTGCATCCACGTCCGCACCGCGTTCATCCCCGCGCCGAGGGGCTCTTCCTTCATGCTGCTCCCACTCCGCTGGATGCTTTCCTGAATCCCAAACATGAATCAGAAACAACAGCGCAAATCTTCCTTCTTTACTCGAAATTTTAAAAAGTGATAAAATCACCAGGCGGACTGTTATATGTGGGTTTTTTCTTTTCTCCTTTTTCTCTCTCTGCTGCTGATCTCTGGAATCAAAGCAAGTCGGAGAAAGCAATCACAGGCACGGACATTAAAAAAAAAAAATCCAGAGGCAATCAGAGCCCGGTTTTGTTGCTGCTGTTTGCTGCGTGTGCAGTTTGTTTGGGTGCTTGGAGGGGCTAGCGGGGTGCTGGGGGCTGGTTGCAGCGCTCACAAGCCGGAGGAGTACTTGAAGTCCCTTTTGTATGAAGACACCCCTCGGATGGCAGCAGGAAAAAAAATCTCAGATGGCAGTTTAAGAAACAATAGGACGAACGGGAGCTGCGGCAGGCTCTGCTACATCAAGTGTCATTTTCCAGTGACAAGAGAGGCAAGTCCCCCCCCCCCTTTCTCCCCTCTCTCTTTTCTTTCTTTCTTTTCTCCCTCTTTCTTCTCTCCTCTCCCAGCCGAAGCGCTCTCCGCTCCTCTCCTCTCTCCTCCCTCCTCCAGCCGCGCAGGAAGCGAGTTGCCAGAGCCGGGCGCACGCCGGGAAAGGGAGCGAGAGGGGCGCACCCGCGGCGGCGGCGGCGGCGCGGACGGACGGCCGGAGGGAGACCCTGGGGCTCCCCGTGCCCCCTCCCTCTCCCGCAGCGCCGGGCGGACTCGCCGTCTCTCCCTATGGGAGCCACTTTGACTGTCCCCGCCGCCGAACACGAGCCCCGCAGCCCCGGCGGGCGGGGGGCGGGGCCGCGCCGGACACGCCCCCTCATTTGCATCGCGTCACCGCCCCGCCCCCGCCGCGTCGCCGCCAATGGGCGCCCGCGAGTGGCAGCGGCGGGGGCGGGGCCGCGCCCCCTCATTAGCATAGCCCCGCCCAGCCAGGCCGGCCGGCCCGGGGGGAAGTTGGCCCGGACCCCCCCGGGGCGGGGGGACCGACACGGGCACGGCCGCGCCTTTGTTCGGCGGCGGCGCTGCCCGGGGATCACCGCGGGGGGACACGGAGGGGCAGCCCCGCTCCCCGCACCGACCCCCGAGCGCCCGCGGCTGGCCCTGGCCGGGAGGGCGCCGCGCTCCTCGCCCCCGCGCAGCCCCACCGCCCGCGCAGCCCGAACGCAGCACCGCGAAGTGCGCGGGTGGTCGAGCCGTCCCCGCTCCCCGGGGGATCGCCCGCCAGCGCCAGGCTGCCGACCCCGACTGCCCCAAGCTGAGGATGCCCTGCGCCCGCCGGCCCCTGCCCCGCCGGCCGCGCCCGCTCTGCCCGAGCCCGGGGAGGAGAGGCCGCCCCTCGCAGCGGGGTTATCCCTGCTGGAAACACTCATGGGGTAAACTTCCCCGCCGCAAAACCACGCTGGACCCTCGCAGCTCTTCCCGGTTCCTGCTCCGCTCCCGGAACCGCTGCGCTGCTCTGCGGCACAAGCACTCGATTTCCGAACAGGACGGTTCGCGGAGAAAGTTCCTTCTTTTTGATTTTTTTTTTTTTCCTAGGAAGTCCGATTTTTGTTTTCCTAGGGAAAACAAGAATAATAATAATAAAACCAATTCCCACCGTCGCTAGGGAAGAGCCGGGCTGGCTGCGCGGTGGCGGAGCGGGCGCGGTCCCGCAGCTCTCCGCGGGCTCCCCGACCTGCCGCCCGCCGCTCTCCCCGCATCACCCTCCAGCCTTTCCCCGCGCAACTCGTTCGCGTGAGCCCGGGGTCTGGCCCCTGTCAAGAGCTCTCGCCGCGGACGGGAGCTCGCTGTGCCGGCTGAGTGGGTTATGCCTCCCCAAACACTGCCGTGCCCATCTTTGCCCGTATAATGAAACAAAACTCCGTGCATCCCGGCAAGGCGGGCGACTCGCTCTCTCCAGGGCGATGTCACACCGCGGAGGCTTGAGGGGGATCCCCCGGCCCGTTTTGGGGAGGGTAAGCTCTGAAATGTTAGCGTTATCTCTGAATTGCTCCCGTGTCCCTCTATCCCCCCACTCCCTGCTCCGAGGTGCGGGAGATGCTGCCCCGGGAGCGGCGGGCGGCTCCTGCCCGCTCCTTCCAGGGGCCGCAGAGCTCCGTGAAGGGCAGCGGAGCCCTGCGGGCTGCATTGCCCTGCCCGAAGCCCAGCACAGGGCCCGGAGAATAGCCAGCTTCGGTGCGACACGCTCTGAGCACCGCTATACAGCTCCAGAGGCACCCTAAGGCAGTCCTGTAACTGTATAGGACCCTGTCCCAGCCACCTGTACATCACTTGGGGTGATACAGCCGCCTGAGCCTACAGCTAAGCCTCGGGCAGAGAGCTCTTCCTCCAAATCAGGCACAGAGCCCGCTGCCAGCACCTCGCTGGCACCGAGAAACTGCGGCCGATCTTTGGCTTTAGGAGAGTCCACACACAAAACATCCCCATCCCAAGCTTGCTGCGTTCCCACACAGGAACTGTCACTGACAGCAAGTTTTCACATTCCCCGAAGATGATATTTGAATCTTCTCATAGTGCTACTGTGTCATCTCTCAGGGATATGTGGAAGAACACGGCCACACGGCCACACATGAATATTTACACCATAGGTATTGCATAGGAGCAGTTTGGCTCCTGCAGTGCTCCGGCTTATTGGTCTTTCTCCGGCTGCTGCTGTATCAGTTGTATCGTATCCAGCCTAAATGCCTCCATGGTGAGATACATTTTGCAATTAAAAGCTATTTGCACCTGCACTGATTACTCCTTTCCCAGGGCAGGGATCTGCCCAGGGAGGAATAATGCATTTGAATCAATATACCGAGCAGTTGGCAGATTTTGCCCTTCAAATCTGTTCAGGGGATCAGGGGACCGTTTTCCTGCATTTTCCTGGATGCTGAAAGGAACAGCATCCCAGCAGCAGTCTGAGGGCACCTCCACCGGGCAGGGACAGCCAGCCACGACACTAAGAGTGACAAGTTATCCACTGCTTTCCTCCTTGTAGAAGACTCTGTGCCCAACACACAAGAAGGTCTGGGAGGCTCCAGCTGAAGGCCAGGGGACATGTCCCACCTGGGGCTTATGAGTATTCTCAAAGCCAGTAACTAATTGCTACAAGGACGAAAGAGTTAAACACTGGCTCGACCCCCACTGGAGGAGTGTGAAAGAAAAGCAGAGGGAAACAGGGAGGGGGTGAGAAAGTCAGGACTTTGTAAAAAAAAAAAAAAAAAAAAAAAAAGAGAGAGAGACAAAACTAAAATATAGTAAAATTTAAAAAAAGAGCTCGCGCCAGGCAAGGAGACTTCTGTGATCCATCCACCCTTCAGAGGACAACCCATATATATTGGGGGTTTGACTTTAAAGAATTCCCAGTTGGTTTTAGCACTCACTTTCTGTCCCCCTGCCTGGGTCTGCTCTCTGGACAACCACGGTCTGACTGCAGCAGCACACAGACCACTGTCACACTGGTTATGAGGCCGGAGCATATTCTTGTGGAAAGCTGAGTCTGTCCTTCCCTCAGCACAGCAAATGGAGCTGGAGGACACTCCTCAGCCTGCCACGGGGGAGTCCTCAGTGGACTGGCTGGGACTCGGTATTTAACTGTTTTGCTGCAGAAGGAAACTCGGGGATGTTGCAGCGAGGTTTCCCTGCAAGCCCAAGTTAAGTGCTCTCAACATTCAAGGCAGAATAAAACACACACAGACTTGCAGGCTGCGATTTGCTCCCAGGGGTGAGTAAAGGCTCCGCTCCCAAAGCGAGCGAGAGCCGCACGGCTGAGCCGTGGATTTTACCCAGCAACACAAAGCCATGAGCTGTGACTTTGCAGCACGGGCAAGAGCTGTTTACAGACAGGACTTGGACATGGTCACAGTTTCCCTGGTCATCGCAGATAGCAAGGGATGGGGCAATGCTGAGATCCAAATACCAGTCAAAGGGAACAGAGGAGGAAAAGGCTGGCCCCGCTTGCTTGTCCTACGTAGGAGAAAACAGGGCTCCCCAGGAACAACTGTGAGGCCTTTGAACAAGGAGGCCATGGGAGGCCTCACTCCAGAAGACAAACACAAACCCTACGAAGCTGGAGACAGAAAGCCCAGAGCACAGGAGTCTCTCCTGCATAGGGAAAGGCCTCTCCCCTGCCCTGACGCCATTTCCAAGTGGGCCCAAGGCCCCTCTTGCCTCTGACCTGGAGTTTATCCAGGACAACTCCCTCCTGCTGCCTCCAGTCCCTGTGCTCCCAGCACTAGAGGGACAGTCAGCACTTGCTTCCGTCTGCCCAGACTCCAAAGGAGGGAAGAAGTAGTTGGAAGTGAGAATTTCTGAGAGAAAAGCCTTCTGCTCCCTCCTCCCTGACCTTTGCAGCTGGATGAGGTTCCCCCAAAGGGACCATGCTCCTTCCTGCCCTTCTTGGGAGAAGGCAGATGAACAACAGACTCGTGCTGATGGGGGGAAAGGGAAAAGCAGCCTCCCTTCTCAAGGTGGGATCAAAAGCAGAGCACTAGGGTCCTGAGCATGTACCTGGACTTTTCCGAGCATTTGGGAACAGTTCACTTGTACCCTCCACAGCAAAAATGCTTTCCATAAGTATTTTCCTTATGGCCAACAGGCTCCTGTTTTGATACAAAGACTTTCCATCCACAGATAAACCCAGTGTCTGTGCTGGGAGGTGATGATGGTGCTGTTCAGCTTCTTGGGGTGTTTTATTCCTCCTACCTCACTTGCCCCTGTGGACAAGGGAGAGAAAAAGCTTTGGAGGACTGGGATATGATGCTCTGCCTATCCTGTTCAGGAGGAAGGAGCCTGGATGCCTCTGGACCAGATGCTGTCATGTGATGGTGGCAGCACCCCACTTTTACCCCAGATGCCACGACGAAGCAGCAGCAGGCAACCTGGATGGAAAGGTTCATCCAGCAGCTTTCCTCCTCTTGCCTTCCTTGAGGGACTGGGGATTCCCAGGTTGCTCCCAGGCTAGGATGGGGTGTTGGGGCTCTTCCCCCAGGTCAGAAGCAGCGCGGTGCTGAGGGGACCTTCAAGAGTCGGGGGAGAAGGGGGAACCCACCTCGGGGTGCCTAGAGGTGGAGGAGTGCAGGACTCTGGGGCAGGGGGGTTGTCAGACAGCAGCAAAAGCCCGGCAGAGCAAACCCTCTCCCAGGGACTCGTCAGAAGGAGAGCGGGAGGATTACGATGCCCCCAAGCTCAACATCCCCCGCCCCCCATTATTACCCGGGGCAGCAGCAGCCCCCCATGGCAACTCCCCGGGAGCGCGGATGGGGGGGAACGGCGAGCAGAGCTGCGGACTCCCCGTCGGGGCGAGCCCTGCGCGGGGCCGCGGGAGGGGGTTCAGGGGAGGGAAGCCCATCCCGGCTGCGGCTCCGCGGAGGGTCATGCGGGGCGGTCCCCGCGGAGCCCCCGCGGCCCAGCCCGGACCCCCGGGGGCGGTGCCGGGGCCGCGCCGCGTGCCCACGGCTCCTCCTGGCGGCCACGCGGGGAATCGCGCCCGGCGGCACCGCGGGCACGGCCGGGCCCGGGGGCCCGTCCCGGCAGCCCAGCCCATGGAAGAGTTTTGAACTAAAAGAGGGGAGGTTAGGTTCGGTGACAGGAGGAAATTCTTTACTCGGAGGGGTGCAAGGCACTGGGACAGGTTACCTAGAGAAGCTGTGGATGCCCAATCCCTGGAAGTGTTCTAGGCCAGGCTGGATGGGGGCCCTGGGCAATCTGATCCAGTGGATGGCATCCTGCCCGTGGCAGGGGGTTGGAACAAGATGATCTTCAAGGTTGCTTCCAATCCAAACCATTCTGTGATTCTATGATACGCTGGTAGAAATGGCATATTCTATAGACAACTGCAGATTTTTGATCTCTACAGTATTCACACAAGCTTGCAATACCAGTTTATGCTGGCAGGCACTGGACAGATCATGCTTATTTTATCACAAAAACCTTGCTATGATTTTTACACTGTCAGTTCAGGAAAGCATGTAAACATGTAATCAACTGCTGTTGGCTTCAGAGAGATGTAAGAGCATGTCTGCAATTGAAGAGCAAAGGGAAAAACCCAGAGGTGTGCACTCCCTCCCTCTGAGAGGATGAGTTTAAGCATATTACATGGAATGGATTTAAACATCCACTAAAGTTGCCACACACTTTGCTGAATCAAGACTGAATATTATCAGAAGTATTTACATGACTCTGGAAGCTGTATCTCCTTTTAAACATGTACATAAACTGTGAGGATTTTGCTTCTTGAGATTTCAGCTTAAAGGTGCACAAGCTCTTTTGAAGGATGCCCTCCAAAATCTCAGGCTATTCCATCAAATCGGGGAATTCAGTCCTTGTTGGATTGTAAGCATTAATTTTTCTATATCTAGGGCCAGATTGCTCAGGATTTGGCTGTTCTTTTTGTGCTGACCATTTTGAAACCTATTTTCTCTGGCATTCATGTTAACATCAGAAGGTCTTACAATTTCAGAAGCAGAACTAAGTTCATCTGGCTCAGAATTTTGTCTGGAGCCACAGGCATACCTTTGACCAGTGAGATTTTACCAGAACACAGCACAGAAGGGCTTTTGTTGCAATGAAGTTTAAGATACAAAGAGATACTCACGTTTATATGTACTTTCCAGAGCTTTGGACAACTTGGACTTCAAGTCCCAGCTTTGTGTGATCCAGATCAGGGGATTTCTTTGTTTTCATCTTTGTGTAGGATCTATGTGACTCGAGGCAGACCAAAGACATCCACCTGTTCTTCTCATGTCCCTTCTCAGGACCTTTTGGTAAAAAATACATGAGAAAGTAAGAAAAGTTCTGGTAAAAAGATACCCGGACAGTGCTGGTTACATGGGAAGGAAGGGAATTCATTAGGAATTCTGTGTTATTTCATGTTAGTTATAAAGTTTGTACCTGTTTTAAAGTCTGCATTTTAGCAGAGCTAAAGTTTGCATAAACACTCTTACACATGGACATTTCTTAGAAGTTGCTGTTCACTAAGCAGCACTTGTTGGGGGAGTGAGAGATCATAGTCCTGAGTGAAGCTCAGCTCGTGCTGAATTGCACAGGAAAGGGGCAGCCTGACTGAGCAGGCATCTGTGTGCACGTGTGTTTGTTCCATATGCACACACATTCATTATGGATGACATACAAATGCTGCTCCTGCTTCCTGAGCAGACTGTTATGGTAAGGCTCACATCCCACTGATCTCACTGCAGGGCTTAGGAAGCATTCAGAAGCCTCCAAAAACGCATTACAAACGATGTATGGAGAAATAACTTCCTCCAGCACTGAAACAGAGTCATTGTCATGGTGTGATGAAGGAACTGTTAAACAGACACAGCAGCAACACTGGAGCTGGAGTCTGGCCAGGGTATTTCAAGCAACTTGTAAAAAGTTCACTGATTCTTTAATGACTCCACCTGGTCAGAGCAGGACCTCTGGTTTATGTGCCTTCCAGAAGATATGCTGCAGGAGAAGTGTGTCTTAGATGATATGAATCAAAGCGGTTCCTCTAACATCATGTTGGTCTGGAATAGCTGTTGACCTGATGGAGTGTTAATGGGAACATTTATTTGTTTCTTTATCACTACAAAGATGTCATATATACTTACCCTGCTGCTGCCACTGTTCCCAAAGGGCTGTCAGCACCAGAGCCATTATAACATGACTGCCGGAGGTAATTCCCCACACACACACACATTTCTTCAAATGATTCTGTAAAGAGAGAGAGAACTAGGGTACAAAAACTGCTGGTAAAAGAACAGTGAAGTGTGATGTGGGCCAGAGAAGATTCCCTAAATGTCTGCCAGTCTCTGCTTTTATTGCTTATGGAGAGAAACACACGCACAGCCCAGACCTGTCTTGGCAATGGGGTGTGTGCACTGTGCCTGGCATGCTGAGGATGGGATTTGTCACTGGAACTCTCCAACCCTCTCTGCATTCATGGACCAAGAGGGTGGCATTTGTGTGGCAGCTGCCCTGTGTGGAGGGGCTGCATTCAGGTGACAAACCCCACTGTTGTATTTCTTCATATTTCTTGTGCGAGAGCACAAAGACTTTCACACGGAGTGTTTCGGTAACACGGCCATCAGCAAATAAAAATTAGGCAGAAACCCAATGCCTTTACCTGTGGAAAAAAAAAATAATCCCCTCGCATTTCATTTGTGTCATGCAATGACTTGACAGTTTAAGGAAATTGCTAATGGGACCTTTTACTGCGGGGTCACTAGTTCAAACCTGGCTCTGTCGGTAATGACCAAGAGTATCTGATGAATGTTTGATGACGTGAGATTAAAATATGGGTCTCAATCCATTTATCAGTAGAAAAACCCTTCAACAGCTCGAGCCCCTTAAAGCTAATCCCAATAGAAAAGCCAGCAAGGCTGGAGCATGAACAAGCCCTCCGGAGCCCCCCAGTAGATCAAGGTCAGGATAGGGGCATGCAGATGGAAAAGCTTACAGCAGTGAGGGCTGGGCAGCACCTTTCAGTGCATAAACAAACCTACTGGTTAATGCACTAAAATACTCCCGGAACAGCACGGAACGAGAGAGCCAGATCCGGTATTGTTCTCACAGGGACAATGATCCTGGCCTAGGGGGGAAGATGCAAACATTAGGAAATCCACGATCAAGGACTAGTTGACACTAGCGCCAAAACTCAGGGATTCACAATTTTCCAGGCTGAAAAGTTCTGTTTGAATTTCTCGATACTATAAATTACCATAAAGTTGGAACTCAAATATCAAAGTGAGAGGCAAGGAGTTGGTAAATGGCCCTTTAAAATGCCCTGGTTTTTTTTTGCTTTTCTGAGATCAACAGGAAAAGAAGTTATTGCCAGATTCATTACTTACCAAGTTGTCCCTTGCTCTCAAAAAGTGTAAAGCATCACTGGCAGAATTTGGCAGCTGCTGACAGGCAAAGACCGAGGGCTGATGTCTGAGCAAGAAACAGCCCAACCTGCCTCCAGCGGGGCCCAGGTGCACACGCTGGATGTGTCTGTAACATACGTGTGAGGCCCAGCCCGGCCCCACTTCCAGAACCTGCTCTGCACCCTCCTGAAGTGGCTCTGTGCTTCTCCTTCAGAACTCAGCCCAGAGACCCAGGAAAACTGGGGGACCGAGAAAGCTGGGGGGTGTCTGCTACGGCACCACCCAGGACTCCACGCTGCTTGCTTCCAAAATAAAGTGATGGGAAAGACTTGCATCCCTTGTAAACTCACCAAGTGCTTGCAGAGCATTTCTCAGCCGTTTAGAGGGAAATTAAAAAAGCGTGAGGGCCATCTGGTGGGAGCAGGGAGGGGGTTCCACTCTACCTCATTGTTCTCCGCAGTTTTGCTACGGGCTAAATCCAGCTGCAGAGACCACTGGCCGGATGCTGAGAAATTGGGGAATGTTGGAGGGGCCGTGCTGGCATCATTTACCTCGGTAACACGCCTGGCACCTCAAAAGTTCCTTTTTAAGGTAATTACATCCATGCTGGCTATGTCACCGCCAAAGCAAAACAAACTTCTGGCAAGTGTAACCAGCTGTAGGGGCCGGGGAGGGGTGCGCAGGTACCTGCAAAAACACGTGAGCGCTGCCTGCAGCACAAACACCTCCCAGGGATGGGGAGTCTGGGGCCGCGGGCAGGGAGAGGCTCCTCCACACCATTTACGGGATCAGAGCAGGAGGTTTTTTCTGCCCAGTGACTCACTGAAATCAGCAGCATTTACCTGACCACTGGAAATCCTGAGGGGCTGGGACTCAGCTCGCCTCTGCCCCCATTCCGGCAGGTACGGTGTGGACTGAGTGGGGGTGCTGGAGCTACAGAACCCTGGCGGGTGTGTTTCTCTTTGTCACAGAACATGCGGACTGGGGGTTGTTAAGCCCTGCAAGGTGCACTCACACAGATCCCATGCCACCAGTTCCCAGACACAGCTTCAGAACAAATCAGAACCCAGATTTAAAAAGGCTCTTGTGACCCTCCAACTACATCACTTTACTTCATCAATCCCCAAGGCTTTGTAGTAGCAACTATAGAAAATAATAGTCTAACTTTAGTATTTTCACCCAGCTATATAACATTTTCTATATAAGACACTTCCTGTGCACCTTTACACTTTCTGGGATTTGATCCATATTGATCTGCATGGGCTCCTTCCAGGATCTTTTAAGGCTGCAGAAATTACGATTTCCACACTAGTTACAAAATAATTACCCATAATAATTTAATAATGAGCTTTCTCTTTAAATTATTAACATAGGTAGCCAAGAAAATTGTCAATTTTAACAAGTTTAAATTCAAATGATAAATGCCAAGTCGGTGTTAAATGAGACCAGCAAATTAGCAATTAAAATATTTATGCAAGAAGGCAAAAGATATTGTATTCAAGGAGCTGCAGAGCAGCCTCCCATCGGAGCATGTGACAGTGGCCTGTGTTTGCATATCCCAGCTAAAAAACCCTCTGCAAAAGGGTGAGGGAAAAATATCTGATCCCATAACTGAAGCTGGACAATGTTGAGTGGGGTCTAGTGGGATTTCTCCAGAATCCAAGCAATTCTCAGAATACCCTTGGGTTATATAGAGCAGAAATCCTGATCCAAATGAAATTATTTCTATGATACAAATTGTTATCTGTGGGAAGCTCCAAATGAAGGAATTGCCTTCATGGCCCCTCAGAGCTTTGTCACTTAAGAGCAGAGTCAACTGTGCTGTGCTTTTTAAGACGGGGGAAAAAAACGTCTTTCAAGCTGAAACAAAAATACCAGCGTCAGAGCAGATTTCTAAACGTAAATCTCATTTTTCTAGCAAACTCAACAGCGCATCAGCACCACAGAACGCAGCTCCACCCGTGACTTCGGTGGTGAATTCAAACCTGGATTTTTTTTTTACTATTATCATTATTGTTATTTTTTTTTTTTTGCCCTGTGAAACTCCCGGGTACTATTTCAGTTGTCCAAACCCGCTGCCGGGAGCTGCCGGTGCCGCCGCCGATCCCGCACTGCCCCGCCGTGGCTCCTGCCGGCACCGGCCCCGCCGCTCCCCGCCTTCCACCCACCTCTTCCTCCCCGCTCCAGCCTCGTCATCCTGGTCATCTCTGTCACGGAAGAGAAGAACAAACGCTCTGGAAAGCGATCCCGGGCTCCTGGGAAGCCGAGAGTCCCGCTGCACAGGGCGCAACATCATCCCGATGTTTATGCAAACATCTTTAGGACCGGTGTGAGGGTTGGATCCTCGGGAGCACTCGGGAGTTTCTGCCCAGAGGAAAGTTTAATCCCACAGTCACAAAATGAGGAGCATGAAACCACCGCAGCCATTGCTGCTTGGTCCCCTCCAAAGCACAGCACAAATGGATACTTGTGTCCAAAACCAGAGGGAACAATTCCACACCCGTCAGTGCACAGGCAGACCCAGCTCCTAAAACCTTGTATTGTAAGATTTATATTTTCTGCTGAGAACAAGACTGAGAAGATTATGGGGGTTTGAGCAGTTTGAGTCTAGGGGAAGATGTGCCTGCCCATGGCAGGGGGTTGAACTAGGTGGTCTTTAAGGTCTCTCCCAACACAAATCATTCCATGATTCTGCGCTTACAGCAGCTGACCAGCACATTATCCCAGACCTAACACCTGTCTTCAGGGTTCTGCCTGGGGAAAAAAAAAAAAAAGAGGTCCTGGAAGACACCAGAGTTGTCTTAAATGCAACTGTAACTGGTGAGAAATACCCGAAAAGGTCCAGTTTCAGTGAAAATGCCTCCAACAGCTTCAGTGAACCCTCTCTGCCATGTGTTACAGCTGGACATGGGGACAGGCACAGATCAAAGCCCCCCCAGCTGCACCCACGGAGCTCAAAAAGGAGCTGCCATATTCACTTACATCTTCTGCAGTGCTTAAAAATCAGTATTTAAGCACATCAAAGCATAAAGAAGAATTCTAGTAATATCTAACAGTTGGGTTTGAGGTTCTCCCATGAACTGTTTCCTCCCACCTGTGCCAATGGAGATCATTACCAGCCTTTTTTCCAGCAAGGTGACCAGATCAGCTGTACCCCAAACTCAGCAAAACGCATGCAAAGATTTTTATCTTGAAAACAAGATGTATTTTAGCAGGTTAAAATTTTTTTATTTTTCTTCACTTATCAACACACACTTTCTAACACAGAGGGCCTTTGAGAAATTAATTTCCATCTGAAAACAAACAAGGGCTGAAACAGTTTACAAAGGAACCCATCTTTCAAGGACATTTCCTTTTAAATTGCACAATGTGGCTCTTAGCAAGGAAAATAAATAAAACTTAATCCCTCTGCATTCCAGCTGGCATTTTTTCCCCAAGCTAGAAGCGAACAATCAATTTAAAGAAAACTCAGACTATGGTCAATTAAGGAACTGTATATCATTTCAGTTATAAATACCAGATATCTATTCAATTGATTATTTTGATCCAATTAAGCCGGTTTTACATTTTAAATTCTTAAGAATTGAATCATTTATCCATGTCACAGTTCTGGGCCTTTCACATCTGTTGCTGCGAAATTCTGCAGATCGTCTGCTCTTTGGCCATGGTGTAAGTCAAGAGTGTTTCAGCTACCAGATTTATTTAAGGATGTGGATTGTAAGCCTCCAGGAAATAGCAATTTGTGTCTAATTACTTGTAACACAAAGAAATATTTATTATTTTTATTTTTTTTATCTGGGTGTTGTTAGGCATATAAATTGGTTTTAATTGTATTTTCTCTTTAACCAGGATGGTCACCTTTAGGTTTGTGTGTGTGCCAGGTCTCTGAGCACTGTTTAATAAGCTGCTGGCACCCAGCTCCTGCTTCTTCCCTTCCCAACCCCCCTTTCCCTCCTGACTCCATCATCTTCATCCTGGTCATCTCTGTCACTGAAAAGGAGAAGACAGAACTCTCTGGAGAGCAACCTATGGACTTTTTGGAAAGTTGTAGAGAGTTCACCAAGTTTAGCAAGCAACATTTTTCTCTAAAAGTGTTGGTTTTCAAGGGAATAACCAGTGCCTTTGAGCCACAGAATACATTTGCTGAGTGGTTTATCAACTGAATCATAACTTCTTTCATGAAAAGAGATGGAATTTCCCTGGCCAGAGTCTCCAGCTGGCACTCAGCATTCCCAGGCATGGCTGAACTGCACCAAGAAGTCACCACACCTCTAGCCTGGGACTCCAACAGGATGCCAGAAAGTGAAATAGCCATAGTTAAAAAGAAACAGGCATAGTCAAAAAGAAAACTGGTATCTTCAGGGTGTGGGGCTGTGAATTGTGATCCTTAATGTGATTGCACACGCATATCACAAAAACAGGGACCAGTCAATTGTTAAATTCAGTATTGTAACACTAAGAAAAATTGAGTTTAAAGTTGCATTTACTGACAACTTTATGCAAGAAAAGCCAAGGAGATTAGTAGGGAAATGTATTTGTCAATTCTTTCCCACAAATGGTTTGTGGGGCAACATTACAGGCAAGACTTAGAATGAGCAATCCTGACTGGACAGACTTGGCTAATACACAACAGCTCCAGGCACTGCAGAGACTGAAAAGCTGAAAAATTAAAGGACTCTTCGTGCAAACTCAACATGTGGGAGGGAAAATAGAGCACCAATCTCCCTGGTTGTCTCCACCGCCCTCCTCGGAGCAGCGTAAACTGCAGTGGTCCATGGATTGTTCCTACCCAGTGATCACCACGCCATCCTGCTGGCTCCAAACCATGCAGGCTTCCTGCCCTTCGCTATCCTGACCCAAACAAAATCCACTAACACCAGATTCACTTCCATTTGGCTACTTTCATTCTGAGTGCCACCCAGCAACCTAACAGGCTGCAAACAGACAGTTCTCCCCAAGCGTGGGGTGTTTTTCTAGGCACCAATATCAACATTCTTGTATTTGTATCTTATTTGCCAAGGATAATTTGAATTTTGAACCAACTGAGTTCAAAATCCTTGCCTGTCCTGGCTAGGAAAAATGTACAGGTTTGTTCTGAAACATTCAGATGGTTTAAGACCAAATTTTTGCCTATATTAGAAAACTACTGAGGTAGCTTATAAATTGAGTTTAATCAGGAAAAAGGGAACTCCGAATGAAGAGATTTTCCCATGCTGGAAAACCTTGTGCATTTCAAGAACTCTTGGCCTTGGCACATAATTAAGTGTTTCACTAGGAACAAGGAAGGAAATAGATTCCTCTCTTGCAAAACTTCCAAAACCCAAAGGAGCTGAGAGCAACCATGGCTTTCGTATCAAAACTCCTCACCACAGACTTGTTTGCTCATGGTGCCATCTCACCTTGTGTAAATGCATTTCCCCGAGCCCAGAGCAATGGGCTCTGTGAATCAGCAGTGCTGGGATACCCAATAGGACTGACTAGACACACCACCACACTGTGTGATCAGCGCCTTATTTCCAACAAAAAACCGACCAGCCATAAAATTCCCAACTGTTCCCATTATATCACCTAGCTGGAAGCATCTTTTTGAGTCCAAATGTTCATCAATCACACCACCATCATGAGTCCACATGAAAATGATTTCCAGCCTCAGCCTACAGTTACACCCTGATCGTAAACACTCAAAAAGCATTTTTTTCCTATTTACTCATGCACAGCTGCAGAGAAAAAGAAAAGCAACTCAAAGCAGCATCCAAGAGGGAGTTCTGCACCAGACAGAGCTCAGAGGTCAGGAGTGTTCACCCACATGCTTTACAGAGCACCAAAGCAGACGGTTCATTTCACTCCTTACCTCCCTGCTCCCCCAGAGCAGCCTTTCCCTTTTTTTTCCTGTCCCTCCTTATTTCCTCTGCAAGTTCTAAGTTGGCCTCAGTTCTGGCAGTTCTCACTTCATCCCTGAACTTCCTGACCTGCCAGATATGGCCTGCTTGGCTTATCAGTATTTATTTCCCACCCCCATTCCTCACAGGCATATTTTTAAGTTTCTTCCAGAGCTAGCTGTCCCCAGCTAGCTACCTAGTTTTCAGAATATGGTATTCTGCCAGCATTTTTGAGCTGTTGAAAACCAAAAATGAAGCAAACCCAAAACCACACACATCACCTCCCTTGAACTTTCTAGTCCAGCAGATTTTACTGACAAGTTCGCTCTGCCTCGTGCATCCTGCAGCAGTGGACACACTACACCTCACTCTGCTCTTGAAACTCTGTAAATGTGTCAGCATCTAATGAAGGGAGCTTCCATCCTTGAAGAAAAGCCCTGATCCTATGAACTCTGCAAGCCCCTCTCCCTCTTCAAAATACCATTTTTTCATTGAAATCAGTGCATCAGAGGTGTTTTCATCCCATCACGCCCCTCTGGCCAGGATGTAGGACTCGGAGATTGGCTGAGCCACCACATCGTGGAGCACCTTCTCCAGCGCAGAACAGTTGCTTTTGGTTCACTCCACTGGGAATACTGCAGTGTCATTTCTCCTAAAAGACAGCACCTACCTTCCTGGTCTGTCAGGCTCCTTTCCAGTGCCATATCCATGTTTCCCACCTGCAGTCTTGGCAGACAGTGTGGTTGTTGAACCTACCGTGGGCCTGTTGATTCCTAACGAGCAGCCTCCAGACTGTTGCTGTAACTCACAGTCCCTTCCTATAGCTTTTGCATTACCAGTTAGCTATGAATAACTTAGGTTATAAATTAAAAGGTTAATGGCCAGAAGATCAGCCAGGCTGAGAAACAGCTTCTTGGCATAAGCACTGAAGGTAAACCTCGGTGTTACTTTTTCAGCACCACTTCCTGTATTTATGAAAACAACGATGTCACAGTGTGGGACAGGAATGAGCTGGGGTTGATGACCCTGTGACTCCTTTCTGCCCTACAGACCTCATGTGATACCACAGGTGAGCACAAGTTCCTCTCCCTTCCCTGTGTTCACCCCAACATCTGTGCAGCAGACACGACCCTCCAACCTCCCTTCCACAAGGCTGACCGAGCCTGGCTGTTCTCACCTCTTCCCAGTAACTTGGGGCAACACCTGCTCCCTACCACGGAAGTGAGGAGATCTTACACAAAGGAAAAGTTTCCCATCACTCGTGTCACATGCTTCTGGGGTTATTTTTTCACATCCAGGGACGGCAAGCAGAGTTTAGTAGAGTATCCCTCATAAACATACTCTGTGAATTCAGGGAAAGTCTTTGTTCCACCATACTAAGGAGCATCCCATAACAGCGGTGCCCAGAAAATCCTCATTTCCTGCCTCCACAGATTTTTAAGTGTGGTTAGAATGGAAACAGCCTAAATTATGTAGATTGAAAGCTTGGACACATACAAAACATCTCCCTGAGAAAGATTCAATTCCACAGAAATGCAGGCATGGAAAAGCAGGACCCAGACCACAGACTGAAAGGAGTGAAAAGATGAGTTCATGAAAAGTATTCTCAAGAGTTTTCTTTCTCCCTCCCCAAACACACCAAGCTGTTAATAAAGGCTTTGAAATGATCAATGATCAATTTACACAGTAAATCCAAATTTCTGATTAATATGTAAGGAAAAAAAAAGTGGAACTGATATTCCCATCCTGTCAGGTGAGAAGGAAACAGGTTTGGGGTTTGTTTGGGGCTAAGCAGCAGCAGGCACAGCCTCCAGGAGCAAACGTGCCTTCGTTGGCCAAGATCTCCTGGCAAGAACCAGGGGAGGCCAGGAGTTACCACCAGGACACACAGCACTGAAATGGAAAAGGGGGAGAACACAGGCATAGGGAGTTTCACTGATCTCCAAGGGGAACAAAGGGCTACTACTGCAAAATCAACCTCTCAACTCACAGAATTTCAGTGCAAGAATCACATAACCAGGTGTAAAAATCTTCAAATGTAATTTATTAAGACATTCAACTATGTCTGTCAGTCTACATCCAAATTTACTACTAAAAATAAAATAGGATCACATTTCACATTAGGAATACCGACTTTGAAAAACACTTGAGTCAAGCCTATCGTATAAATAAGTGACTAATTTCTCTTCATATCAAAATTCACATAAAAAAATTGCCTGCCCCCTACTCCCACCTATTTCCCCACCCCAGTCCCTTGTTCTACTTGAAGCCATGATGAATGTAAAAATTTAAGTATGGACATGTCCTTGTCAAAGAAAAAAAGGTGCAAACCTATTAACAGCTTTAAAAGTGGCATTTGCGGAGTCTGATCATACACAATAATGTACTCATTCCCAAAGTGCAAATATCGCCAGAGTTTAATACTGTTTTTAATTCAGCTGCAAGGATTAAACATTACACAGCACAGTACTGCCAGGCCTCTATCCGTGCCCTAAAACTCATCCCACTTTCCTCCTTGCACATGGCAGCAGAGGTCAAAGTGTTCATTAGAGCTTTAGTTTACTTCATGCAGCCCAGACTGTGCCCATTATTAGCAAAAGTTTCATATACATCAAAATATTGACGACTCCGTCATAAAAGTCAAGAGTCACTATAGATTACATGAATTCAAATGCAACTGCCCCAAGAACACCCAAAGCATACACACGACGTATTAAGAGTGCTTCCATCTTCTCGTACAATCGCTGCCGTTTTACATCTCTGATTTTTGCTTACGTGCCATAAGAAAACGTCGGCAGCCAAAGCTGCACGTCAGTCAGAGACTGGCAACTCACGGCCTTTAACGCCCCTCAGGACCCCGGGACACGGCTGTATGCAACCCCTCTTCCTGACCAAAACCAACTGACAGCGTTCTGTCAGCCTGGCTACAACCTCTCACAGACCTTTCGCTTCGCTTACCCCTCACCTACGTCTTGAAAACACTCTTTTTCACTGCTATTTATTTCCAGACATCCTTCCTATGCCCACAGTTCAGAGAGCTTCTGGAGTCATTTCTACTACATCTCACTGGAGTTACCACTACCAAGCAGCCCATAAAATTCAGCATGGGAGATTACATTTTGACCAGCATTAATAGCTACACTTCTTTCACAGCTGTGGAAGGACTGGTTTTCTTCGGAGTCAAACGTGGATCTCTGAAATGTGTTTGTTCCCGTGTCATCCTGTGTAGCCTCAGAGCTGGACACAAACCCTTAGATCTCGAGCTGGGCATCCCTCCTGGGCTGCAAGTAGTTCTGCAGCACAAGCTGCTCCCTGGGTGGCCTCACAGGGGCTTGTGTCACTGTCCATGCTGTGGGACGCCCCTGGACGGGCAGAGGCCTCCAGGCTGTCGTGTCCATCGGCAGCCTGGCCCTTGCCCCTGCTCGGGCTGTCTGTCACACTTGGCCTGTTGTCACATTCAGCACCAGGTGGCTCAGCTGCGTCTCCAGGCCTGGTGTTTCGCTCTGCACTAGGATTTGGCTGTTGCACTGGCTCTGGTCCCAGTCCTGGTAGCTGTGCAGGGCTCTTCAGTTGGCAGTGGCACAGAGGGCAGGTTTCTTGCACGTACAGCCATTTCTTAAGACAACCCGCATGAAAAAAATGGCTACATGGTGTGATTACAGCAGTTTTCATATCCTGAAAGACACAACGAAAATCTTATTATTTATAACCCCATTCCTCTCCTCTTGCCCCACACATCTAATGGGTCCACCAGGCATGGAGGAGACAGAACCAGTCCACAGCCAAGCAAGAGAAGGTTCCTTCCTTCATACCAACAAGCCTCCATATGAGGAGCAGCTGAGGGAGCTGGGGGGGCTCAGCCTGGAGAAAAGGAGGGGGGACCTTCTCACTCTCTCCAACTCCCTGAAAGGAAGTTGTAGCCAGGGGGAGTCAGTCTCTTCTCCCAAGTAACAAGCACTGGGACAAGAGGACACGTGCTCAAGCGGTGCCAGGGGAGGTTCAGGTAGAATCAGGAAGAATTTTTTCACTGAAAGGGTTGTCAGGCATTGGAAGGGGCTGCCCAGGGAGGTGGTGGAGTCCCCATCCCAGGAGGTTGTTCAAGGCACGACAGGATGTGATATTCAGTGCCCTGGTCTAGTTGATAAGGTGGGGACTGGTCAAAGGCTGGACTCAATGGTCTTGGAGGTCTCTTCCAACCTTAATGATTCTTTGATACACACACAATTCAAACACAGGCCAGGTCTGGCTTTTTATATTACAGGCATTAGAAATTAGGCCAAAAAAATCTTTGTTTCTAAGGTATTATTAAACATAAGCTTTTGCAGGATGAGAATCACAGGACTGGTTGGCTCAAGAAACAATTGTGCAAGTCAAAACAGCACAATTACAGATACAACATATAACAACAGCACACCAGAAACTAAGTGACACCCTAAACTCTGCCAGCTGAGACCTACATAGTCTGGTGTTTGAAAGACAGTTGTTCAATCTGGCAGATTCAAAGAATTTGTATCAAGTTCAGTGTCAATCCAATCATACTCTAATTGCACACTACTAATATCTTAGGGTGATTCGTTCACTGTCACACATAACTACGATTTGTATTCAAGAGTAAGAGACTTTGGAGCCAGAAGTGTGATAAAGATATTACTTTCAGCATTAATGTCTGAGGTCCTTACATCTGCTGGCTTACGTTTGCAAGACCCTTAACCTTTTGATAATTAGGTTTCTGTTACAAAACTGACATTGCACATGAAGTAGCAATGACTGCAGAGACTGAGCTGCTTCTACAGAATAATAACAAATCAGCTACTGAGAACACATTGTCTTTCACTAACAAAATCTTCCACTAATGAAGAAAGGGCACGTTTGCTGCTACTGAGAGCAGCTCAACCCAAACACGAGAGGTGTCAAAGCAGCTCAAGGACAGTTTGTTGTGTAACTGGAGAAATAAGAATGACAGTTTAAACAAATCTATTCAGAGCAATCTCCTAATTCATAAAGCCTATTCAGTGACAGTGCTCCAAATCAATTTTCACAAGGCAGAAAACTGGGTAATTCCAGTAACTTACTGAGGACAGTATTTATTATTCAAGTAACTTATTTTACTAGTTGTAGACTCAACTTGATAGTCTTGAGGTAATTCAATTGAAGCCAATCTTTTGACACTTCCATTCTTACCTGGTAGCAGATGGCACAGATATCATTGTGCTGCTCCAACTGCTCTTTCGTGGCCACGGGCAGTGATTTTATCTTATTCACAGCATCCCTCCGAAGGAGGAAACTTTTCCAGCCCAGCTGGGCCCGCAGCCACACATTGTAGTAGGAGTGAATGAAGATGATCACAGAACCCATCACGGTCCATTCACCAAAGATGGTTTCCGAGACTCCGTAGGCCACCACACAGAGCGCCACCAGGAACTCCAGCAGCCGGTACGTGCCGTTCACGTAATAAATCACGTCATCCATGTTTTCCACTGGCTCTTTTCTGAACTCCTCCACCATAAACAAAACATAAATGAAGAGTGTCCCAAGCACCTGTAACAAAGTTCAAGGCCATGAGCTCAGCATTCAATGCTGAACTGGAGCTTAAGTCATTCAGCATCGTCCACTGAGCTCTGTACACACAACAACCCCAGACTGGACAGAGGGCAGCCAAGCCCCAAAGTAGTGAAATTGCTGCTGAACTTCAAGACAAATAAAAGTCACTCTTTCTTGCAAAGCATTTAGGCTTGTTCCCAAGTACTTCCCCTTCTGTACTTTCCTGAGTCCAGAGCACAGCTGAGCTGATTTAACAAAAGTTGTGAGCATCATGAGGGACACTTTTATAAATTTAATAATTAAAATAATCAAGTTACAATAAATGCTCACAATACAAAACGTTTCCTGTATTTACATTGATGTGTTCTGAACATCAAATTGCTTTCAAACAGCTATAGTTAAGTAATGACACAAATGAATACTTGGGGGAAAACCTTTTTACTCTAATTGTTACACCCTCGAAAGCCTTCTGGCTTTACATTTTGAAATAGATTTTCATTCACCTATGTTCTCAGCTCCCCCAAGGAGCTCCTTAGCCTCATACACAGTATAAAGGAAGAGATTTTATATCACCTCTTGTAATTCTGCCCTTCTATCATCCCTACTCTTTTCTCATCACGTATTTCTCCCCTCAGAGTAACAGGATCGCAGTTAATGCTTCACAGGGCTACCGTTCTTACCTGAAGAGAGGTTAAAATACTGCTGGAGATAATGATCAACAGCCAGAAATCCATGTGGAAAAACTGACAAATCATGTAGGCCATGTATGCAGGGAACACGAGTAAGAACAGACAGAGGCTGACTGCTCGGAAGTGCTTCCACAGACTCCTGCAAACAACACAATAGGGTTTTATTTTTCAAGTCAGATTTGACTGTCAGAGTAAGAACAGACTGCCTGCTGGATGTAGGCCTGTCAGATGTTTGCTCCAGGCTTTAACTTGTTGAAAGGAGTTTCTATTTTACTTGGGCCCAATCTCATTCCCATCTTTCATGCAAGCCTACAACAACTATGGAAAGTTCCCTCTCATCTGACCTTTGCTGTTTTCAATAGAGACACAAAAATTGTGGGCAAAAATTCACCTACAGTAACTGTCATACTGGATCAAGTCAGTGGTTAGACAAAAAAAAGTATCTGATATACTGAATGTTTCAGATGAAAGTCCATTACAATAAATTATTAAACCTGTAACTCTTTTGGACATTTCTCTAAATAAACAAGTGATCTCTAGATTATATAATTCTTGCGACTCTTTTGTATCTTTTTGCTAATACGTGTGGGGAAATGCTCTTTCCTTCCATCACCAGATTTAACCCTACTGCCTTTAGAAGCATATTCTCCAATTCAGAGGTCACAAAAGAAGAAAGGCAGCAGGACTTGAACATTCACCTCTGCCAGTCCTTTCTCTGCTCCTGTCATTTACTTCTTCCTAATCTCCTCCCCAACCTAAACATACCATCTATCTTTTTACAGTCACCCACTTGGGAAGGCTTTCAGAGTATCTTGAGTAATTTACTATCCTTCCTCTACTTGTTCCTCAGGTTTTATTTTAATCTTATAAAGCTCTGGAAATGAGGTGCAGAAAAAGTGAAACTATTGGGGGGACAGGACAGCAGCACAAATTGGTTGATCAAATAGTCTGAAGAAACATCACAATGCTACTCTGAGGTCTGAAATTGTGTGTCTGGGGGTGAGGGAGAAAGCAAGAGCTGAAGTGGAATTTATCCTAATCCTACATGATTTAGAACCTCCTGGGAGATTTGGCAGAAGAGTTAAAATGCGCTATCACCACAGAATGCTTGTTTAAGCTGGGCAGATGCCTAAATCCTGCCTCTACTCCCTTTCTCTCTGTTACCAGACTGGAAGTTAAGGTTGCAGCACACAGAACATGCTGGCTACAAGCAGCCTCTAAGCTAAATAAACTACACATAAACAAACCTCTTTTCATTTCTTCACTTACAGGTTACAGAAAGGGAAAAGGCAAAAGCAATTAACAAAGATACATACAGATTAACATGAAAACACCAGATACCACCAATACAGCTCTTCAAAACACAAATTAAACTAACTCACATGATCAGAACATGTGGGACACTAATGCAAACCTTCCACCTCTTACTTTGTGCCAGTAAACCCTATCAATTTGGGATCACAGCCTCACCAAAAGAACAGATTTTACAATATCTAACACAAGGTCACTACTAGAAACTTCCCACCCTCAATAGCTGTGTGAGATCACTGCATTAGAGGGAAACCCACCCAACTGCAGTGGAGGTTAAGAAAAACCATTCTGCAAATCCGCACAATGGAGTGTGGGTGGGGAGAGCACAGTCCTGGATTTGCTTAACTGAGACCACAGCGCACTGACACCACTGCTAGGGAGAATAACCAGTGAGCAGTTTTACACAGGGAATGGGCAGCCAGCAGCTGCAGAGCAGTGTGGTCTTGCACGGGCTGGATGGACACAGTCCTGAGCAGGAGCAGCTGACCAAAGTCAGCCCTATTTGGCAGCACAGAGTATGGGGAAAAGTATTAGTGTATGCCCTGGAGGGGGTAGGACAGAGAAGAAAAACTAGAGAATTCAGACTAGAAAAGAAATCTGCATACAGAAAAACACAGGGTAACTTTACAAGCTACTAAAAATCCAAATTAGACCATCAATTACTAGTTTATCACCTCCTAAAAGAGCATTGAGTAACTTTCAGTTTAGGAAACTTAGTCTCTTACTTGTCCCTTGAGGCTCCAAGTGCCAAGACAATGGGATCAGCAATTTCCAGCATGGACTGAAGTATGGATGCCACCACAATGAAAAGAATAATACTGAGCAGGAACGCCCGATGCACAACTTGGAGCTCAATCAAACCTGTCTGCACAGCCAGGATCAGGAGTGTGACTCCTTCAGTCATTCCCCTGCAGATCAACACAGTCAAAAGAACAATCAATCACATCTGTGTGTCAGTGCTGGTTCAAAAGTACATCTAGAAACACCAGGAAATAAGCTGTTTCTGTCCCAACCTTCCACATGTCCCTGGTTTTAGGTTTCACTGACGTCCCTGCTAAGGCTTTAAGCAGAGGAGAATGTTTTCAGAACCACTGAAGAGTTTGGGTTAGAAACCAGCAGATTTCAGAGCTCTGCTCTTGACAAGCAGCATCTGGGATACATCCAGCTCAGACACCATCCAGCACAAAGCATTTTAAGGACTCAGGTCGCGTCTTAAGAGGAGGAACCCCCCAGGCTCAGTGTTGCCTACACAGCCCTGTCCTGTCTATACCTGGGCACCAGTCAGCCTCATTCTGAGACCACTAGGAGAAGACCCCTCTACCTTATATTTCTCCATCACCACTCTCTTGTCTGTCCTTTGGCCATTGATTTAATACCCCACCAGGTGACCAGTTTAGGCAAATCAGCAATTTTGCCATTTTTCAGTTTATTCCCCTTGTACCAAACCCAAATACAGCTGTTCACTTCTTTTTGGTGTGGAAGCTCAGACTGACTTTAATACCTCTGAGGATCACCACTTAGCACCACTGTTTGACACAGTCAAATACATCACCCAGAAGTATATCCTTCACCCAATGTAGACTATTCCTAGGTAGCCCAAATTTATACCTAGGAATCCCATCCTGGAATCTAAAATGTAAAGCATTCTTTTGCATATGGTCTGAAACTTTCTATAAAGTGAAGGGCTGGAGTAACTGAGAAAGGCACTGTCAGATCTAGGATCCCAATTTCATATCAGACAAGTATGAAAGAGCATGAGAAAAGGCAATTTCTATATTTTGGCTATTTCCCATAGTAATTTACAAGCTATACATTCAAAGCTTTGTTTTAAACCTCATAGATTAGTAATGTTTCATACGTAGCTAGAGGGGAGATGAGGAAACGAAAATATGAAGTGTTCATATTATTAATGCTTATGAAAATTTTTCAGTGACTCATGAAAATGAAAGCATTAAGACAATCAAACTGTGCAACTGTAAATCCCGACTAACAGCCCTGAACCTGTTAGAGAAATGAATCATCTCCCAAGAAGTCTGTAAAAAGTATTTTCACCTCAAATCCTTCCAATGCACACACACAGACTGGCAAACAAAAAGCGGGTCAACGATACCTAAGAGTTCAAAAGTTAAAAAATGCAATGCCACCCATATATTTCTACATAAATCCTTTTTTTGTCTGTTTCTTTTTTTGACCCGAGGCACAGTGAAGCACTTACCTGTTCATAGCAGGATCATTCATGAATGCTCGGTAACCCTGCAAGTAAAACTTGCAGAGAGTCAGAACTCCCAGAGCAACAAAAGAGACTGTGAAGACCAATCCCAGCAGTGAGTATGGAGTGCTACAGCATTCGGCAATACTGGGAGGAGAGAGGGGAAAAGGAACAGGAAGGTTGATCAATTAAAAGCAATGTGGTGAGTTCTCCCCGTGTCCTGTTCACTGTGCAAGATGGTTTTAAAGCAAACCTGGATTGGTTTAATGAAAATATTAAAAGCTCTACACCACCATTAAACCCTCCAACAGAAGGAAAAAGATGAGATGTGTTCTATTACTTCTTTCCAAGACATAAGTTCATGCCAGCTCCCCAGTGGAGCTGTGCTGTGACATTCCTGCAGTCCCCTCAGCGCGGTGCCACGCGGTGGCACTGTCCTGCTGTCACTGGGCATTCAGAACCACAGGCAATCCCACAGCCACAACCCCCCCAGCTGACTCGCTGGAATGTCAGACAGTGCCACAAACACACAGCGAGAGCACATGGATTCTCTCAGGCACGTTCCCCTCCTACACACAGTAACACAAACAAACATCAAACTAATAAGTCCTGTTGGGAGCCTGAGGGCTGTGTGGCAGTGTTCACACCTGGGTCAGGTAGGCAAGACCTGTCTGAATTTCTAATGGCTGAGCCAGAAGCAGCAGAATAAGACAGCGGAGGACACTCCCCCTCAGGAGGCTTCTTCCTCTCTGTTACTACAGCAGTGGAACCCCAAAGACTGACACCCCAGACTACATCTGATGATGCTGAGAACAGCTGCATCACTTCAGCTCCCTCACCTTCGGGCTGCTCTTCTGCTGGTCCTGGCACTGCGATATTTGAATGTGCTTCAGCTTCTGAAACACAGCACTGCCAGTGCCAGCTAAAGACCCAGCTGTCAGCCAGGGGTTACATATCTGGAAATCCTCACACATATAATCCAAGGTAACACACTGACACCTCATTCATTTAACAAAAAAAAAAAAAAAAAAAAAAAAAAAAAAATCTTCATTTGTTCCTCAGGACAGAAGTCTTGTGAGGAGAGAAAGTGTCGTGGCCAAAAACATGTCCTGCTAATTAACCAACTGATGAGTGAAGCAGTCCAGTGCTCTGACAAAAGGTTTTGAGGAAGCCTATGCTTCAAAAATAAACAAAGCTCATCCAAGAGGCATTTACTTTGTCTCTTTTAGTGACTTCTTAAACCGGAAACCTCCTTTGAAAGCAATTCACAGCAAAAAACGTTGATGTGTTTACATGTGCAATATACAGTGCTTCTGGTAAGCCTCCAAAATCTGCCTGTTTACCAAGCCAAGGGAGGCTAAAAACGTTTTTAAATGTTCCTGCAGGTCAAGGTAGTGAGAAACACAGTACTTAAAGCAGTTATTTCTGTAGAATATTTGAGGGACTCCAAGTTTTGCTTCAAAATAAATTATCAGAAATCAAGAATCCTGGATTTTCTGCCTGATGACCAATGTTTTTTTGTTAGAGTAATTTTAGGACTCTTCCTAAACTTGATCTACTATGTAAGGGTCCCAGAGGAGCTTAAGAGCTCAAAGAGAAGCCTGAGGAGCTTTATTATGTTTATGTGTCAAGCACAAGTTTATAAACTGTCCCAAAGAGCTGAACTCTTCATGGCTTCCCAAAAATCACAGCAGTTACAAACCCATGGAAAAGATTTTGAGATGAACAAGGAAAATGACAGACACAGAACAGTTTGAAACAGGAAACCCTGTTTGTTTTAACTTTGAGAGTTGGGTGCTTTGGCTGCTTAGCTCAAGAATGTGTCCCACACCAAAATGATAAAACAAGACATACAAGGCTCAGAAAGCAACATGAGCATGAATAACATATCACTTGGACTGAAGTTCAGCTGAAACATCTCAGACTTAAACCCAATTTATGTACTGAAAACAACTTCTGGACCAACACTCTAATTACAGCTATTCCCTTCTCAAAGGAATATTTTGCTTTCTTTGGGAACTATTCTCCAGTTCTGCTAATGCTGTCTGTTCTGAATGGGATCCATGCCTTTGTAGGACAAGCTTACCAGGTTTTGTATACATGGTCACTACAGTAAGGACAAATATTTGATGGGCATACAAGTACAATAAAGCCAGTATACATACCTCATCTTTCAAAGAGCACCAACATTCATTTCAGAAGACAGTCAAAACAGAAAACTAACTATTTGCAGATGAATCAATTACCTGGTCAAGAAGAGGAAGAGGAGCCTCTCTCTCGAGGCAGGCTGGTCCCGTGTACTGAAATAGGAATAGATCTGAAGAGCAAATAAAACAAGCCAAAACACCATGAAAAGCACTGGGACGACCAGCTGGTTCCACAGAGACATTCCCAACGCCAGGAGCCCGTACACTTCCACCACCTGGGCAAGACACAAAAAAGCAATTTGTTATTGGGTCACAGCACCTGGGATTTGATAACAAAAGGACAGTCAACAATACAGTCACAACAGCAAAGTAAATCTACTTTGCTGACCTCTTTTTAACAAAAAACTTAATACCTCAGACATTTTATGTTTAAGTATCACAAAAAGGAACACGTACCTAATCCATCAAGTGTTTAGAAATTCATGCTTAAGACTTACTTCAGAAGACTCTGAAGCTCAAATTACTTCTTTTGTATTGCAAAGACTGCGTTACAATGCAGTCATTTCCAAGAAGCTGGAACTTCATATAGCTGGACTTATCACAAAAGGTCAAAAGGAAAGCACTCACAACTACTGATTCCTCATCACCTGCTTCCCACAGTGACATACAAACCATAATGGCAAGGAAATTCTAGCAAATGCTAAAAAAGCTGCCTACTTAGTCTTCCACGACAAGCATGAGGGATATTACATTAATGGGACGGGCTGCAGTACGTACAGGGGCTGATGGACAAGCAATTGCTGCTGGCAGTGGTGCAGTGCCAAGCTCCCGTGCTCAGCTTTGCCCACAGAGTTGTGAAGGAAGTGCACCTGCCTGGGGAAGACTCCCCTGGCCCGGGGCCAATGCAAGCAACCCTGTGCAGCTCCTGGCAGAGGGCTCCACCACACCGGAAAAGGGTCATGCTATGCTTATAATGTAGATTCATAACCGTGAGGCATTTCTGGCATCTTCTGCTGCAAACAGCCAGCCAAGGGTCTGGGCCTGCTTTTAAATTATGCCCTTAGGCACAGTCTAACACACACAAAAAGCTGCCTTGGTCCACTTGTTAGGGCTGTCTCGGTGTTTAACACCCCAGTACTCACCAAGCTTTGACACTGACAACTGCAATCAAATCCAGCCTAAAATAGCAGCAAACTCAAAACACCAGGGTGAAGGACCCACTGAAAATTAACAACTGCTCCAAGTTGTAGCAATGTAAATACAACTAGGAAAATATTCCAGACAGAATGCCAATATCCTCCTCTGGAATATGCACACTAAGCTTGATTTGTAGTCGAGCTGCACCCATGAACACACTATTAGCCAATGTATTTTCTGCTCTGTTTCAGGAACACAGGCAAAGAGCAGCAAGCTCTTGAAAATCAAAAATCCTG
Organism: Myiozetetes cayanensis; assembly: GCF_022539395.1. Taxonomy (NCBI): domain Eukaryota; kingdom Metazoa; phylum Chordata; class Aves; order Passeriformes; family Tyrannidae; genus Myiozetetes; species Myiozetetes cayanensis. The sequence goes on along the minus strand of NW_026087378.1, from coordinate 8,121,863 downwards.
CTTTCCCATATTTTCAATACAAGTCAAAATCTACTCACACACAATTATTCATTCCAACTCTACTCCATGCATTTAGAAAAGCAGCATTCAATACTGTAAACCCAGTGACACATTATAAAGTTTCTGCCACTTTTTCTGTATTCCCAAGGAAAAAAATCTTCAAGCCCTCTGCAAAAAAAGTCAGGAGAAAGAGTACGATAAGTGTCTAAAGGCCAAGCACAAGGAACACTTCTCCTCATGATGACAACACTGTAATACAGCCCAGCCTGGAAAGATGTGAAGCACTGTGATGGAGCAAGGGGGAGACAAGTAGTCCTAGAGATGAGGAGGAGAGCTGCGTAACAGCAGTATTTATAATACAGTTCTGACAGACCAACCAACCAAAACGAATCAGTAAGAAACAACTACTTCCCCCCTTAACTGGAATGTATTTGCAATTAAAACACTGTTAAGATACTGAAGTGTTTTAAATGTGTCTAATAAAAAACAGATACAAGTCTCAGATCCACATCCAATCCGAATCTCACTTCAGGAACCTAAACTGTAAATCCATTCATGCATGTGGAAAATGGAAGTTCTGGTTCCAATCTGTTGCAAGGCTTTGAACTGTACAAAGACATGCAACTATTATCCCAAAAGTTAACCCCCTAACTAAAGAGTAAGCAAGATTTTCCTATTCTCCCTGGAAAAAAGGATCTTGAAGCTTTGCCACTTAGCTCCTGAATTAGTTTTTATCATCAAGTCTACAAGCCAGGGAAGATTTGGATGGGATATTAGAAAAAATTTCTTCCCTGAAAGGGTGGTCAAGCACTGGAACAGGCTGCCTAGGGCAGTGGTGAAGTCACCATCCCTGGAGGGATTTAAAAGACGTGTAGATGTGGCTCTTAGAAATACGTTTTAGTGGTGGCATTGGCAGTGCTGGGTTAGCGGTTGGACTTGATGATCTCAAAGTTCTTTTCCAACCTAAACAAGTCTATGATTCCATGGATGAGGTCAGACCATGCTAGGTGCTGTACAAACACAGAAGGATAATCCTACTCTAAAGACCAACCACATACAAAATAAATAACCAGACATCAATGATCAACATGACAGGCTGAGACCTTGGCACACCAGGCACCTACTGCTGCCAAGTTTTTGTTTGCGTATGACAGATACGACAGCAAACAAGAGCTTTAAAGAAGGCTTTGAAAGAGTTTAACAAGTTAGTTTTCAGATTACTTCTGGACTGAAGAGTATAAGGAAAAAAAACAACAGTGTTTTGGTTTTAAAAAAATCCAGTCAGTGGTGAGAGCTGAAACAGTGAGTCAGTCAAAAGTCAAGCAAGCATCAATCTTTTTATGTTTAAATATATAGATGGATGTATAAACATATATACTTCCTATAAAAAACATGATGTGTGATGTTTTTGTAGCACTGAGAAAGTAAATTTTCAACTGAGCATGTATCAGATGTCAAAGCGTTAACAAAACGGACACGTCAGATCAGTCTTCTCTGTTTCTGCCAATTTTTGCTCAAGGTCTCAGCGATGCTGCTGTTCTAAAGAAAATACCACAGACCTTTCAAATCACTGTGCAAGTTACAAATCACTAAGTCAGTGATTATTAAGAGTCAAAATTACCTTCGGTGTTACTCCCTATTTAACACTTCTGTAATTACAAACACTTTTCATACAGAAGGCATTTCTTGAAATGAACAGCTACTACAGTGAATGCACAGGGATTTCCTTACTCATTTAATGAGGCTGTAAATGTATTCCCTTCTGGCACAGTCTTATCTTTTAGCCTGGATTTGGGAAGGAATAATCAGTGTCCAAGCAAAGTGGACATGCTCAGTTGGCCAGCAGCATAAATCAGGCTAATACAAAGCTATCATAAAACTAAAGAAAGAAGATGCCGTGGATAGGAGCACATCTGGATTGCTGAGAAAGCATGAGTTAGCACATACACACACACACAGAGGTGCACAGAAGAGAGCCAAAGTACTTTTTTACTTCTTCCTGCAAAAAAGGCTCAGGAAAAGGAAAACAGAAGTGTTACGTTCACCATCTTACCTGGACAAGCTCTCTGTACGCAGATTTCGCCAAGTTATAGGGCACCAGAAGATTTGATGCCAGAAAGTAGAGAACTTCCAAACCAGTGAAAATCATGGCGAATTTGTTGATGATGACGATGGTTTCCAGCGGGACGAGGCAGAGCCGTGCCAGGAGAGGGAGCATGTGGGCAGAGAACAGCCAGATCTGCTTGGTTTTCATGACGCAGGAGCAGAGCGTACACACCACCAGCTGCCCTGGAAACGCGACACAGCATTTCAGAATCAAGCTGATTATCCCCTTCAGGAAAAAGCGTATTTTAATATGTTATCTTTCCAGAACACAGTTATCAACATCCAGCATATTATGACGGTTGTAACTAGGACATTTCTGTTATGAAACCAGGCTCTTCCGTGTCTTTTGCTGGGTCACTAAAGTTACCCTTTTCAAACTGTGCACAGGGCATGCTTTCACTTCACAGATTAGCGAGCTGTAAACCCTAAACACACGCAGAATCAGATTAATATGAAGTCCCAGGAATAAGTCATATAGAGGACAACCCAAAAGTCATCTCTCCTTTTCTTTACCATCCCTACCTCAGCTGAAATCGTATTGGTATCTGTATATACAGCAGCTTTCCTGAAGCCCAGCTACACTATTTCATCCCCATCCACACAATAAAAAAGCAATCAAAGGTCCCCAATGGCTTTTGGAACAATATTTATACTGTCAAGAGGGATTACTGGCCAAGAACAGCAACAGGAGAACAGCCAGGTCAGCAGCTGAGACTTCAATAACTTCAGAACGCCCCGAGGCAGTTGCTCAAAATTATCACTGAAGCTTGCAAGTGACAGATAATTAACAATTAAATTCTCCTTAATAATTGGCAGGGACACACGCACATCTACCCCCTATACCCAGAGATTTGGAGGGTGGTATTTCTAGGGTAGACCACTCCATTATAGCTGCTCCTATTAGAGTCACTGGAAGTTGTATCCTTGATCCCAGAGGAAATGGCATGGGGCAAAATGCACATTGCCTGGATAAGAACAATTCGCACTCATCGTTTCGCAGTAAGGAAAAAAGATTACTGCATATTCTTTGAAAACAGACCCTTGTTCACCGTCTATGTCAGCTTATATCCAAAAGTCACAATATGTGGTACTAAATCTAAGTGCTTATGCCCTATTTTGGAACAACCTCCACTAATGTTTGCATTTCACAACTCTTCCTGAAACCAGGAGCCAGGCTTAGCAAAACAGAGGAACCAAATCAAGGCGAGTAACATCTCTAGGTCAGTGTGAACTCCATGTGCTCACATAAGCTCACTGACCTTGTAAACCCTTCTGGAGGGGCAGGGGAGGGAAGCTGCAAGAGGAGAAACAGCAGTACCAGGGTTTTGCTTTCATTCTGCCAAGCTTCCCTACCTGGGGAAGGACTTCTGCTTTCAAAATAACTGCAGCTGAGCTGAAAGGCATCTCTAATCTCTACTGCTTAAGCATACAAAGTTCTCCCTCCTTCACACTGCCCTCTTTCAAGTTTAATTCCTACTGTCAATTTGCTAGATGTATTTTTGAATTAGCAGATGTCTTTTCAGAACAAGCACCGTTGCTCTCAGCAAGACTCTATCAGCATACTGGGCCTTATAAGCCTCAGAGAAAGTTACTCTACTCATCTTTTTCAACATTCAGCAGACTCCAGCTCTGAAGCATTCTCCCTCTGCTTTGTTGTTCTCTGCCCACACACATGTTGCTACAACCCTATTTAAGACACCACCAGCGCACTGCTGTGCTGTAATATTCAGGAGCCTGGCAGGCAGCTTGTGAGGATTTCTGCAACTCGCGGTAACTAAGGCAACCCAGCTTCACACACAAAGGGACACAAACACCAGCATCCAACATGTTCTTCAGGATTTACTCAGAGTGTCGTCATCTGAAATAAAATACTGCGACAGCATCACGTTAAACAATCCACTGCTGTTTGGGATGACTCTGGAGCTCTCCAATCACAACTCAGAACCTCTGAGTCCAGTCTCATCTCAGTAAACAGTTAAAGCTGCTTTCCTCCAGCAGCCACGTGCCAAGAATGCTGGTCATCCCTGCTCAGCTCTGACCCTCCCACCTTTTTAATTTAAACACCAATCAAAAGTTGTTTGCCATGGGAAGAGAGCTGCATCCACCAGCAAAGGAAGTACATGGAGCACTTTCTCTGGAGGTCCCAAGCTCCTTCCTGAGGTGTGCACCTTGTCAACTCTCAACCCCTTCAGGAAGGGAGTGAATGTCTCCAACAAAGCTTTGAGTGATGGAACTTCCCATTTTAAACTGGGGCAGCAGCAGCTCCATTCAGGACAGCCAATCTCTATCTGCAGTAAATCACACTTTATCTCCAGCTGGGGCTGCACAGCACAAGTCACCAACATCACACAGCAGGATCAGCCAGAGAAATTAGTTTGTACCTCATATAAAATGACAGATTTTAACACTAGCTATCTGCTAAGGCTATCAAATTCAGGTGACTTGAAATGCTGTGGACTGAAAACTGCCAGACACAGTTAATGAACCCAACAACTGGAATCCCCCTGCAGGACACCAACCATGTTCCTCTGCTAGGGAATGAGGCAATAAGGAAGAAATCCATTGTGAGAACTCCTATCCACTCTCTTCCCTTCCCAAAGCCTCCACAAATACATCAAACATTGCTGACACACAGCCAGAGCCTTCCAGCTCATAAGCTAATGGAAAATGTACAACAAGAAAGCTGATGTGGCACAGTCACTGTACAAGCCACTTGGAGTAGAGAAATGTCTTTATTTCATTCATGATTTTCAAAAGCTGATGTTAAACTCTCTGGCTACACCACTGACTGTAACTCAAAAACAGGGCATCCTACAGTTAATATATAATCCCATTACTGTGCACTAAAAAAAGTAAGTCTTTATGGCAGCATCACTTCCAAAACCACACAGCAGCTTTGTAACATTAACAGCTGAAGTGCTTCCAAAGTGGTACACACATACAAGAGGCCATCTCCAAAGGCATTTATTTCTTCCATCCAGCACTTAGGAATGCATTATTATCCCTTCTCAACAGTCATCAGGCTGAATAAGATGCAGGGGAAGAAATGACTATTGAGAGCCCATTCAAAAAGTACTAATGAATTGAAGTATTAATAAAGATTAAATCTGTGAACCAAGTGGCACACTGTACATCATCCCTCAATTCTGACCAGAACTTTTAGGAACCAGAGCTGTACCAGTAGCACCACTATTCCACCTAACTTCAGTGCCCTTGTCACCAGTGCTGCAGCACAACACTCCAGCAGAACATGTGAGAAAAAGATGGAGCAAAGCACCTGTATATTCCTTTTGGTGTGAAGGTGACACTGCTCACTGCTGTGTGCTCCTGAAACTCCACTGAATACACACCTTGTAGAGAACTGATTTGAGAAAATATTTCATATTTATACAAGACACTGCCAAGCCTCACAGCCCACTTGCACAGGTCGTTCCCAAAGATGACCTCTTGCCATCAAGACCAAAACTGCACTTTCAAGTTGGCTTTAAAAGAAATGGGGAAATTAAATATGTTAACATACACACACTTGCTAGTACAGTCAAACACCTACTTCAGAAACACAATTACCATAAGGGGACACTTTAGTCTGACACCCACTACAACCCAAAACTATGCTGGATAAAACCAGTATTATTTTTTCTCCCTTATTTTGACTCTTGGTTTAGTTTCTGTATAAGTGTTACCGATGACACAATGCCTCCTGAATCTCCTCCTGCCCAGGCCTGCCTGCAGCTTTGTGAAGCTCTCTGAGGGATTCTGCTTTATCATGGGACCCTGCACTGCACCTGAGAGAGATTCAAAGGACTAATTACAAACATTTTCTCACAGAAACATGGCAAAAGCTTTAGTTGTACTTTGGTGTCATTTGACGAGACAGTAAAATATATCTAGAAATTCACAAGAGAGAAGAAACTGTATCTACATAACATTTCCTTGACAATTACCAATGTTATTTCTATTGAAAATATTAAAAGCAAAGACAAATGCCACATTTGGAAGTAAAGATGCAGGCAAACAGGATATGTGTATATTCTGGCAGATCTAACATACTGTTGAGTAGTAAACCCATTTCTAGCTGCCAGTAGCAGCTGCAAGTAAACAGAAAGCAGCTGAGTTTTGCCAACAGTACATGGCTGACTAAATCTGTCAATAATCTGATGAAAACCATAGATCTTACTGAAAGGAATTAAGGAAAATTTTTCTTCCAAGCTTGTCTCAGGCTTAATTTTAAAACACACACGGGGTGTGTGTATTCCAGTATCCTCTCAGGAGAACATATGGTTTGGTGTAACAACCTTAATGCTGAATTTATTCTCTTCCAGTCAAAGTTCAAAGGCTAGGAAAACAGTCTAGGAAGTCCAATTCTTCAGGATTTGTTTGGGATTTTTAGGTGAAGAAGTCATCTATGCCATTAATCAAACACAATTTAAATGTATTTTTGACTTGTTATTCCTTAACTCTTTAATTAGAAATATCCTGGAGACCCTGTAAAAAGACCAGTAACCTGCAGTCCCCTGCACACACTCACAAATATATTTCATCATGTTTTGTAAGAGAATAATGTTCATCTCTAAACCCAATATAGAATTAATATGTGTAAAACACCTGACCTGACAAAATCACCACAAATGCACGTTACTGTTGAAATTTCTAACAGTACTTTTCACATAAATATTATTAGAGACAAGCCAGTTGTTCTGCATCAAAATTTATCTGACAATAACGACCTCAATCTGACAACAACACAGGGGCAGAGCGTGACGAACAGACCTGCAAAATATTTCAGAGCTGCATAGAAAAGGCCAGGCAGGATGCAGCTATCCTCCCATGCCTCTTGCATATTAATAAGAATCACAACTACTAAAAGTGATAAAAGAGAATTGAAATCAAGAGGTAAAACATGCACAGGTTTCAATGACAAGAATTAGGCAGAGCTCTCTCCTGCATCTCAAATATTTAAGGCACTTACCTACTAAAGCAGTCATGAAGCGGTTCATAGACAGAGGCTCCAAGTACATTGGTCCCTCATATCCTGATTCCAATTCGCTTCTTACATAATCCCTAAAAAAATACACCCAAAAACTATTATGATCAAACTGATCAGACAAGAAGCAATTTATTCATTCCACACATATGTAACTTCAATGTATGTCACAGCCAATTAACTAAATTACAAAAAGCAATATTAACATTACTGTTACAGCAGCTTCACTGATGGAAGGATCTAACTGAAGCATGACTTGAGCGAGAGCAGAATTATCTGTAATTAGACTCACTGGCAGAGCTGTAAAAATCCTTTGGGACATCCAAGCTGTTCTTCAGAGCGTGGCCTCAAACTGCTTATTGACAAAGCCTCTTAAGGACCATTCCATTTTTAAGTATCCTTATTAAGTATTTTTCTTCCTAACAATAATTGCTTATTCTACCAGCAACGTGTGGAAGAAAAAATTTGAGGGCTTGACAGAGAGGTCTTCCAATTTAATGCTCATAATATTTTGGACCTAACAAGTTCTCTGCATTGAAGTAAAAAACAGGTATGAAGGAAAAGTGACAGTCATGGACTAGAGTCAGGAACAGAGTTGGTACATTATCCTTTTATCCAATATGATTTAAAAGTGTAGTTCTAGCCTGGGAAACTTGGGAGACCTATTGGATACTCTCAAACTCATAGAATGCCCTTGACAGATCTAGTAAGAGTCTGAAAATCTGGAAGGGCATTTGTAATTTCCCCCAAAGAGGGTGGGCTCTTGGCAACCAAAGTAAAAGGTAAGAACCTGAGGAGATCGGGCATTTTCCTGCTGTTGGTGACTATCCATCGGCTTTGTCTTCAAAGTTAACACATGTAACAGCAAGAGAACTCAGATATGAACCTCACACTAAGAACAAGCATTCTGCACTTTCAGATGATCCTGGAACAACACAGCAGGAATTCTGCAGTGGCTCCTTAATCCCCTGCCATGGGACAGCAGACAGCACTCCTGACCTTTCGCATCCAGTTATCCTGCCCATTTTTCTTCCTTGTCCTGCGACCCTTCCTGCTCCACTCCAGGACGACTGCAATTCCACCTGAGTTAGGGCACCACCATTTCGGGCATCAGCAGCACAACTAAGCCTGTGCTCATATCTGGCTCATCATGTCCAGCTATTCATGTCTACCTGCATCACATCCCGGGAATGCCAGACAGACACACTTGATCTGACTCTGCATGGAGCTAAGGCAGTCTGTTTGCTCGAGGGGCAATTCTTTTCTTACATGTTTATTTATATCAGTAAAGCAAGCCAAGCTTGCTGGGAACAGATACAGATAAAGCACAGCAAACAGGACCAGAAACCATAGCCAATACAAGCATTGCTCTTCTTATTTTAGTGCAGAAATAGATGCAACTCCGTGGTACTGAAAGTGTTCACTTCTACCCAGAAATGTGGAAATATACCCCTCTCCTAGTATTAGCTTCCTACCCCCCAAGCTCAGGTATTCGCACTTTCACTTGCAAAAAATCTCTGGAATTGAAGACATAAATCTCAAAGTACTAAAACAAACACTTCAAAGCCTGTTCTTCATAGCTGACAACGCTGCCTACTCACGGCAGCTTTTCAAGTGTCATAGTATACGTGAGGCATGTTGAAATGGGTTCTTCAGACTGCAACCTACAATTAAATACACATGAGGACTGAAAGGCACCTTAGACAACTATTCTAGACAGAAAATTCCCCCTTGTTATCAAGGTATAGCTGAACACAAATGGTTTTTTTTCAACCTTCCAAAAGGTGGATTGTATTCCAATAAGGATGTAATCACTGGGACAAAGATTTTTCTATTTCTTTACGTCAAATGAACCAGCAGAAAGCACTTTTCTAAAAGCATCAGCAACACAAACAGGATAATCCATCAGATACAAAGACAGAAAAAAGTAACAGCACTTGCAACATGCTGAAGATTGCTTTTTCTATTAGCAATATCATTCTAATATTCTATTAGCAATATCATACTCAAATTTAGGGCGAAAACACTGGCTATTTCTAAGCTTCTAGAAGGAAAGCAGTGAAGACATCAAGTTACAGAAACAGGTTACAAAATGATCCAGGATACCAAGCGCAGCAAGATGACCTTACACAACTTGGCTAAGAAACACAAACAAAGCTACACTTACAGTCGCTTCCTCAACACCAGAACGTGCCTGGAGATGACCCAAATTTCTTCAAGCTACATTTCTTGCTGTTGTCTGGTTCAATCATCTGCACTGAGGTCTGCACTCGGATGAATTCTCTAAGCAACTCTCAATGATAATTGAGTTTTAGGCCCACCAGCTTGGAGAAGCAATGTTTTAAGATCTCCTAAATTTTTTAAACAGTATTTGTAGATGATGTCTGAATGAGGAAAGTCAAAGCAATGATTCTCTTATTACCAGGACAAGCACAAGGATCTTTTGGCACAGATACCAATCAGAAGATGCCTCGAACAGCTGCAGTGCCATACAAGATGATGAAAAAAACAAGTGCCTGCACTCAATTTTGATCAATTAAAGCTGTATTAATCTGCAGCTTTTACATTTGAGGATTGTTCACTTTACTGCAGCAATGTAAGAAAACATAAATGCTGAAATCATTATTTACCAGTTAATGAAATGACTGTAACTACATTATTACTTCAGAAAATTTGGATTTAAGAATAAAGCTTTGATCAGACTGCCTGCTGTTCATTCTATACATGCATTCCCAGCCTCTTTTAATCCAACTGCTGTCCTGGTAGCAGGTACTGACAGCCAGCCATGACTAACCTTGCTCTAAAAAGGTAAAGAGATACAGTGCTTCACACAGGATCATTTTTTTTGTTACTGAAAGTGCAGAAAGGTCTTCTGTTACTAAAAATATGCTTTGTAATTGACTGACATAAGGCGCAGTGGTTATCTGACCTAATTGACTCATATCACTGACATTTACTTCGGCTGATTAATCTCCACTGTCAACAAACACGCTCTCATAGGTTTCTAGTGTCTACAGACAACCTTAAAATTGTGTATTTTAAGTTTATCCATAAGAAGCAATTCAGTCTCTTGCTCCTCACCTTCTTCTCATTTTAAGTTCTGCGAGGTACAACACTTGGAATACAATCATAACAAAACTATAAACCATGAAATAAGACAATGACGTGGACTCCATTTTCTAGCATTAACAGTGCGTTTAATTGCATCACCTCCAATCTACATAACTGCATCATTCATTTTCCCAAGCTTTTTTGCTGGAAATGGGTAAAAGAAATGTGATTCTTTTAAGCAAGACATTTATGCAAGTACATATAAAATAAAACCAGCATCCACTTTCCTTGTCAGGAGTGGCAGGACTGCTAAATTCATTTAGTTGGTTGAATTCTTTTAACTGCTAATTCTTTTAGATGAACAGTTTTGCTCAGCACAAGTTAGCTAAAGCTGCTGCAGTCTTAGGCCACAACCTGCAAACTCACACCTACAAAAGTCAAACTTATCTCGAATTTCTGCTCAGTTACATGAAGGGACGCCCTGAGACCACTCTGAACTGGAAGATAAGGAAGCCACAACTGCCAGCAGAACCTGCAACCCAGCCAGATAAAAGCACCCACCTGGAGACACAAGTCCTACAGAGAACAAGAAGATCCCAAAACAAAACCCACCACTGGGCCAAGAGGTGTGTGCAAAGCACATGAAGAGTGTGTGAAGAACTGGTGGATAGACTGTAAGGGCACAAAGCCCAGGGATTTGTGTGTTCTGGGTCCCTGGCTGGAGACACCCAACTCAAGCTGTTCCTATTGCTGTGTCACTGAATTATTAAACTAATTTTTCGTGGAATTGGAGACTCTGCTGTGGGAAACCTAGGGCAAAGAAATTTGGTGACCTAAATGGGACCTTAGGCCACCACGTGCACATCATCTCATCTCCAAATATCCAACTGCTGGCATCGGGTGAGTTCACCTGGGACCTCTGGAGCTGGAGGCATTGAAGAGTGTTAAAATTCCTTAAGCAGATTTGGAGACAGTGGTGCAGTGGGTTTGAGACCCCCACTGCTGCAGCTCACTTATGCGTGTGCTGCCTGATCTGCACATAGAAAGGAGGTTCAAGTTCCACATTTAAAGGGGGCTCAAGTCCCTCAGCACTGGGAAATATAATCCTTCAGATAAAAACTGTTGGCCAAGTCTGAGGGTAAGACTGGATCCAGCTGTACCTACACTCCTCTCTGAGGAGTTCAGAAAGCAAGGGGGTTCTTTCTGAACCTCGTGACTCAACAGGAGGGTCTCTCTAAAAGTATTTTTTACTGTTTTTTCTTTCTTTTTTCTCGGCACAGAAAAGGGGATGCCCTTGGCTGAAGTATAGCAAAATTGGGGAAAGATTTATGATACAGCTCAATTATCTAAAAGGCACACAGTGGCCTTGTGCCAGGAGGAATGGCCATATATTACTAGGACAGCTGGTGGGGGCCCCAGGAAATTTGGCCACTACATGGAACTTTCAATCAATTAAGATTCACTTATTTACGACACTGCTTAGAGGATAAAAGCCCTGCACAAATGCATTACTGATTTAGGGAAAGAAAATTAGATATACCATTCTCATGTCAAACGAGTGGTGAGTAACCATCCAGCTCATGAATGATGGCACTAGGAAGAAGTGATACTCTGAAGAGATGAAGTGGGACAGTTCCCTACTCTTGGTGCTGTTAACCCAGATGACCACAGTATGGCTAAGTATAATCAATGTATGACCCAGTATGGTATAAAGTTAACAAGATTAAAGGGGAGGAAGTTTGTGTAGATTTTTATGGATTGGGTGACCAAATCTCTATAAAACCCCATGAAGGAGCTCTCGTTTTTTGTTGTGAATCAGATACAGCTCATGATCCAGCTTTAACAGAGATAACCAGCAAGACCATAGAGTTCATTGCCCCAGTGCTACTGCTGTTTAATGTTCAATTCCAGCTGTTGTGCATGGTTGGACACTGGATTTTAAATAAACAGAATATATGTTAATGTTACCTGTGACAATGATTAACTTGGTACCAAACACTGTCTCACTGCCCAACAAGCTCAGCTACACCTGCACCTGACCCCACATATTTCTGAAATCAGCACTGGCTCTTAATTGCACCCAAGCACAACTATAGACACAATTTATGGTAGCCAACCCTGTAAGATAAGGGGAATGGGGTTTCTCTCCCACTGAAATTTAAAAAAAGAAAATCTGGAAAATGCAATGGATTTTGAAAGAGAACTCCAACTGCGGTGGTATCCAGCCAACTTCCCATATAACTGCAGCAGTAATTAGGTCACAGCTTTTGTCTCAACAATATGCAACACAGCCATACACACTACACACCCAATCCCTGCATTAGGATTGAATCACAATAGAACTGCACTCTATCCACTGGAACAGAGAATATGGGCCCAACAAAACAGTATCAAATGGCAGACTGTCAGTGTTGATACGTGTGTTGAGGACAACAACAGGGAGTTATTTGTGAAAGCAAAACCATCAAAGCCCAAGACATTTGTTTTGACACAGAACAAAATGTCTGTCACTTGAAATACATTCTGAAGAAACCCCTGAAACTGTACTTGTATATGTTAGAAAAGGATTTGCTCATGTAAGAACTCTGCAATGTTATGTTTGTAAATAACAGCACTTCAGGGACAAATAATCACTCAATTATTTCTAACTCTAATAACACAGTAGGGTGCAATTTTAATTATTCAGCTCCTATTATTTCCTATCAATGGTTACAGTGCAATTATATATAAGTTGAAGATTTATTACCTGCCCCCATTGGAATGAATCCTTCATTAATGAGGAAGCTCTTAAGCACAATATATCAACTGTTAGAAAGTATCCAAAACAATGGACAAAAAACTCCAATCACCATTCATTGTGATGCAGAAGAGATGCACTGTGTCATGAAAAGAGGGAGAACATCAGTAGTGGAAAACTCTTTGGGCAGTCACCATCAGCAAGAGGAATCTACAATCTGATGTTCCATCTAGTAGTGACCTTGTTTGTTCTGATTATATTTTGCCTCTTGCTTGTAATAATATTTGTGAGACTAAGGGTCATAGTTAAAGGCCCTGAAAGACTTCATGAGTTCCTTTTGACATGTCAGCAGGAATGCTTAATAAAAGCAATGGGAGGGCTGTTGTAAATTAGGTTTAGTTGGCTGAATTCTTTTAACTGCTAATTCTTTTAGATGAACAGTTTTGCTCAGCATGAGTTAGCTAAAGCTGCTGCAGTCTTAGGCCACAACCTGCAAACTCACACCTACAAAAGTCAAACTTATCTCGAATTTCTGCTCAGTTACATGAAGGGACGCCCTGAGACCACCCTGAACTGGAAGATAAGGAAGCCACAACTGCCAGCAGAACCTGCAACCCAGCCAGATAAAAGCAGCCAACACCCACCTGGAGACACAGTCCTACAGGGAACAAGATCCCAAAACAAAACCCACCACTGGACCAAGAGGTGTGTGCGAAGCACATGAAGAGTGTGTGAAGAACTGGTGGATAGACTGTAAGGGCACAAAGCCCAGGGATTTGAGTGTTCTGGGTCCCTGGCTGGAGACACCCAACTCAAGCTGTTCCTATTGCTGTGTCACTGAATTATTAATTTTTCCTGAAATTGGAGACTCTGCTGCAGGAAACCTAGGGCAAAGGAATTTCTCTAACAAGGATTTTGTTTTTTTAAAGCTGACTTTCTTTCTTCCATAAACAGATGGTATGTGATTTCCACCCAAACTGCCAGGTTAACATGGTACATACAAACCTAGCATCATCTCTGATGCTCCAAGTATTCACAAATATTAGCTAATCCATCTTTACACATCACAGTAGTTCTCAGTACTGCAGGCAAGGAAACAAACATTTAAGAAATTAAGTGACTTGTCAAGGTCATGTAGATCTGGAAGTCTGAAGTTAAGAGTTTAACTAGAAAATTCAGGGATGATCTTATTCCCAAACTTGCAGATGAACTGCAAGCTATTTCTGGGGTGGAAAAAAAAGCACTGAGAATTCTTTCAACAGCTCAGAATTTCCAGGACACTGCAGAGTCACAAGTGCCAGCTGATTCTGGTCTTGTTCTATAATTTGCACTAACCAAACTGTCCTCAATATGAGACCTCTTCATCTGTCTTAAATAGCATCCCAACTGGTAGTGCATGCAAGCAAGTCCCTGGAAGTTTTCAGCTCTAAGCAGAACTGCTAACAAAAACCATGAAGGAACAGTTTGCACATGTAACTACTGTATGTTTGTTATGATCAGGCTGCTAAACAGAAGCATCAGTTGGAATTGGATAGTTCTGGCAATAAAAGGACGGGCTCCACCAACAGATTTGTCTGTTACACTCTACTATTTTCAATATGAAAACTAACGGGATCCAAAAATTCTTTTGTAAAGCTATTGCAAGTGCCATTCCCCACACATGACATTCTGATTACACAAAGGCTGCTGCAGAGAATCCCTTGCACTGTGCTTCCTTCCAAACCAAATCAGCCTGATGTCTAGGGAATGGGTAAGCTCACTCAAAAGTGTTAGCAACTACATCTGGTTTGTAAAATACCTCGGGAATACTGCTGGACTATTTGAATCCAAGACATCTTTTAATTAAATATATTTTTTGTGCCAGTTGATGCAAGATTTAATTAAAGTCTTTATTAACTCACTCCAGAAGCATCAAATAGAGAAAGCTTAGTACGAACACACCGAACAGCCCAAGCAATAGTTATCAAATATGTTACAATGGAGCCTGTAAAATCTCAAACCTCACAAAGCAACAGAAGTGAAAACTCCTATTACATAGAAACATAAACAAAAAGGATATTAAAAGTAAACACAGTGCTATCTATCCCTTCAAGTATCAAACAAATGCATATCATCTCCCTTTCTTATAAAACATATAAAGATCCAGAGTGGCATACAATATACATGTCTAGCTGTAAATATTCTGGACCAAAGCCCTGTATCTGACAGGCATTTGTTGGCAGCTTCATTTTTATTTTAACACAAGTTCTCAAATAATGTTTAGTTTGCTTTTTCTAATAAGTAAGGTTTCAACCCTACAAGAAATAGCCACAAACTCCATCTATAATAACTCAGGACTCCCCTGAGGATGATAAAAATTCCTCTTTCCTTCCTACTGAGGCAGTAAGAGGCCATAATTCCTCTCTTGGACACTCATCGTTTCAGGAAATCATTAACTGCAACTCTGACAGCCACAACAGTGACAAGTCGAGCTGCCACAAAACCTTCATTAACAGTCCCCTGAACTGCACCAGACCAAGCAAGAGACATTCCAGCAAATGCTTTGGAACAACAATTTTAATGTAGAAATAACAAAACTATCACTTCCCTTAAATCAATTGAAAGCACATTTTTACATGTTTCCCATCAGCAGGCACCAAACTAAGTCAAGCTCAAGACTATATTTTCAAAACTTCCCCTATAAAGCCTTTAAAGTGAGGGCACTTGCTTTGGTTCCAATTAGACATCATGAGAATTTACACTGACTTTCAACAGATCTAGCTGTGGCCAAAGGAAGATGGTTGACTTTGTCTTGTTTGATGCAGAGTTCCCCAGCCTCTCGCTCTGCATTTTAGATCCCAGACACCTGTTTCCATTGTAAAATATATTGCATAAAGACAAATTCAAGAATAAATCCCACTATTACTTTGCTTTTACCATCTTCCAGATCCCTATTTGCTCTCCAGGTGCCAGGGAACTACAAGTAACATCCCGTCTGCTTTGTAAAATGCCCCAGTGCTGAAAGTATGTTAGCTGAGCCATTGAGAAACTCAGATTATTGCATCAGAGGCCACATTTAGTCTGGTGGTAAGTGCTTTCTTTCCTCAGATTAGTGGACATTACACTCCACAGAAAAGTGGCTCAAAACTCCTGGTGTATTTTCAATGACTTAAAAGAACTACTTGATTGCATATTTAATTCCATAAACTTTTCCAAGACAAAGAACAACAAGATATATTTAGGCGTTTGACATAGAGAAAAGGCCTCCACAAAACCATTTATAGAATATACTAACAAAATAAGTTAATTTTCTAATTCCCAAACCAAGTTAACAAAATGAATCCTTTTATTCTTACCTGGAAATTTGGTGCCCAGCATAAAGCAGCAGTGCAGTCAAAAAGTACAGGTAAAGCTGAACCAGGTGTTGCCTTGGTAAAGTTAGGAGCACAACACTCAAGATGTAACCTGCAACACAAAGCAGACAACCTCAAATTTCTTAAAATATGAACTAACACTCAAAACTATTCAGATCTCTAATGCCTTTGTTTTCATTTGGCTTAAATTTCATGTACCCACATTCTCCTCGCACCAAAACACAAAGCACACAAAATACCTGCCCCTTTTTCCTTCTTTCTCCATGACCAGAAATAGCTTTACCGGCTTCTGTAAGATCACATCTACATGTCAAGAAGGGGACTTGATCCACAGTATTTTAACAAGACAATCAACATAACCTGTACAACAAAGAGAAAACAGGCCTAGGACTCCACCTTCTTCCAAGTGAAAGCAACCTTCAGTGCAGCAGGGAAAAAAAGTCTATCCAATCATAAAATTCAGTCCATTGATGTAAAATATCCTTTTCCTCAAACACAAGACACACAGAACACTTTTTCATGCTGATTAGCATTACACATTTAATTCTTCCACAGTATCTTTATGGCTTGAAGACTCTTTGCATGTCCATTATTTGAGATGGGGGCACACAGGCTGTACCTCACACTAGTAATATTAATCACTGCTGCATAAATCAAGGACAAGAATTGGCACAGCCTAGGATTTGCAGGCATTTATACCAGCAGTTCCTGCACTTCTTATTAGCATTTAGGGAGACTGGAAAAACACACGATGTGGATACAGTTTTACTCTGACCATGACTACTCAGCACTCTCCAACAAGCAGAACATTGATCTTTTATCATGCCTGCTCTCATTTGGATACTCAAAGGAGTACTTTGAAGTCCACTTCATAAGGGGGTGGTACCTGTCCATACTCTTCTCTTTCCCAGACAGGCTGCAGGTCAAAACCCCAGCACATGGTGCCCTTACTAATCTTTATTTCCGAGCTCTCCATCACAATGCAGTACACTCATGCTGCGTCTGAAGGTCAGCTCAAGTGCCTGGCACTGAAATCCATTTAGGAAAACAACCCAGCAACAGCCAAGAACTCCCCTGAAGCTAAGAACAGAATGCTATAGAAGAACTTACCCTGACCCTTACAGCTACACTAGTCATGTTACATTTACAGTTTCATCCATCTATGCAGCAACACGAGGCACAGTCTTTTTTTTCTGAGTTAATTTATACCTTGAGCTTTTTAAATAATGCAACTCTAGATTAAGCACTCATGAGCAGTGACATAACCAGCTACTACAAAGCAGCTTGGGAACACAGCATGTTCCAATATTTGAAAAAGATACTATGCCAGAGTCAGTATTTATGTAGAAGTACTTGAAGGCTGCTTAGTACCTGCCATGTTCAATAAGCCACCTCTGTAAAATTCTACCAACAGTTCAGGTCTTCAAAAAAGTATCCTACAAGATGCTCCTAGAAAAGGCATCAGGCCCACAGGATGCCAAGCAGAGATCAGTTCGGGTAAGACAGATGACAGGAGCGACGATAAGACAGACACAACCTATTTACTTACCATTTTTAAATACCAATATATAATTTATGTATTTAACATTAAAGACAATTTTTCAAGTACCTTCATGAAGTGGATATGACAAGTTGCACATTTGTCTGAGGATGTGCCTTTTCAAAAGTTGAAATAATTGATAGTTTCTTTTATTAAAATGAATTATCATACAAGTCACTAGTTTCTGTACAGTATCACTTTGACCAGAGGGTTGGAGCATCTCTCCTTTGGAGAACAGAAGGTTCTGGGAAGGCCTGACTGTAGCCTTTCAGTATTTAAAGGGGGATTATAAGAAAGATGGGGACAGACTTTATAATTGTACCAGTAGTGACAGGACCAGGAGTATTGGTTCTAAACTAAAAAAGGGTTGATTTAGATGAGATACAAGAAAGAACTGAGTGTGGTGACACACTGGAACAAGTTGACCAGAAAGGTTGTGGATGCCCCACCTCTAGAAACATTCAAGGTCAGGCTGGAGGGGTTCTGAGCAAGCTGATGAGCTGCAGATGTCCCTGCACTCACTGCAAGGGCAGTTAGACCAAATGACCTTTAAAGGTCCCTCCCAACACCAAATATTCCATGGTTCTATAATTTTTATTTGAAGCTTTTTTAAGAGGGTTTGAAATACAGCACTACAGGTTTCCTTCTAGCAACTGTTTTATACAGAATAACATGCTTCTAGTTAACCAAGCAGAGCAGATGTTCTACATCATCGGTTTTCTTAGCAAACACCTGCATTTTATAGAAATCCTGCTTCTTTGTTCACCACCTTTCTTCTACCAAATACACAAATGACAAGAGCAGGAACTCCTCAGCAGAGCCTCCATGAAGACATTTAAGGAGCCTGCACCACACCAGAGTCTCATAAGCTGGATCCAGCAGCTCTCACACCATCCCCTGACATTCTTCCACTTCATCTCTGCTGCATTCACCCCCTTCCCTTGATTCCTTAGTGAGGGACAATTCTCCCTGTGAAACAACCCACAGCCATTTATCATTCCAGCACGTGAGTCAAATCTCTCTAAACCTTTCCTTCTCACTGTCGCCTGTGACTCACCTTCAGGTGAAGAACTAAGTGGAGTTTATTATGCAGCCTTTTATTCCTCAATTATTCTATAAATAGTCTTAGAATACCTGTTTACTGTATCTGTATTTAAGCTCTGCCATCTTCTTTACCTTATTCTATCACATGAAAGGCTGCTCCTTGGCCACATGATGATGTACCTGAGTGATGGCAGGATCATTTCTGTAAGACATTTTAGAGGGCAGCAACTGCACTCCTAACACAGACAAGTTAGATGGAAGGATTTCAGAGGTCACTGAAGTTCATTCTTCTCTACAGGATCACAACTTTAACCAAAATAGTTAGGATCCTTCAGGATATACCAGAAGGAGTGGGGGGGAAAAAAAAAAAAAGATAAAGTCTAAATACAAATCAGAAGATGAGAAGACTACAGTCACTTCTAACCAGTTTCCAGACAGCACAGATGCTCATAATGCTGTGCAGGGAAGCAGCACAAGACAGCCAAGGTTACTGCAGAAGCTTGAGCAATGAACTCCACCACTCACGAGTTTGGGCCGGAATTTAAACGTTCACTTTGAAGCAGCCATTTGGTCTAATTGTTAGATTTTGAAGAGCGGGAGAGCAACAGACATTTACACTAGTTCCCATCCACTCTTATTTACAATTCCCCCTTGTGACTTGATAAGAGGGAGATTTCAACACACTTCATACTGCAATATTTGCATTTTTACTGCAGAGGCCCTATTCCCAAAGTGGTACCAACCTCATTTTTATCGACAACGCCTCTGCCAGAAAAAAAAGGAAAATAATTCATTACCAAACCATCTTATTGCAGAAGAAAAGGAAGACAAGCTCAAATTCAGTAATATTCTATTCCCTTTGTTCTCACTCAGACAAATGATGTAATTAGTGTATGGCGTAAACAAGATTCCACTCTAAAAAAAAAAGGATCAGGAAATGAAATTTCTCACAGCAGCTTTCTCATCCAAATCATTACATTCTGTTTTCATTTGCACCTCTTCTGTCAGAAGAAATCACGATGCTAAGAACATATATCCCTTTGGAGAGAGTCCCCACACACAAGGATTTACAGACTGAGAAACAGTCATTTTGCTGGGCAGCCTTTAGACAGGGGTTAAAAGTAACTAAAGCTCACTTCCACCCAAAGCTCTCTGAGCTCTGTGTCTGCAGTGAGCACTCCACTCCCTTCATTTAGGCTGTGCTATTTTTGCTCTTGGGACTTGGTGTATTGTCTCTTTTAACTCACCAAGTACATCTCTGCTTAAGGGTAAGCAGCAGGCTCAGAGAAGCACAATTCCTGCCTCAGTAAAGAAAACGGGTTTAACACATGTTAAAAAAAGAAAAAAGGCAAGACAGAATAATCTCCTTCCTGAATATAGTCATAGTGCCAGGCCACCAAGATAGAGACTTACACCTTCAGGCTTCCAGCTCTAAGGAGCACTACAGAAGACACATTCTGCCAACCTTAAAAATGCACAGATCCCCCGCTCAGTTGTTACTCAGAAGCACAAGGAAGCAGAGAATTTCTGCTGCCTCTTGTAAAAGATGGTGCAGATTTAGGCCCCACCAGAGAAAATAAACTGTGAAAATAATACTAAGCAGAAAAGCAAAGTTAAACCTTGCTGGACAAGAACACGTATTAACTGGCTCACGATCTCATTTGCAACTTGTTGATTCAGCTCAGTGAAAACCTCTGGTTGTGCAATGCTCATTGTTACTGTGAGCAGCAGCTCACACACTGCCTTTCAGCAATCCCCCTCCATTTGTGCACCACCAAGGTGTTTCCCAGCTTCTCTCACCCAAATTACCTCTTTGCTGACTCAGGAGTCTGAGGTTTATTGACTGCACACAGCAGAGGCTTCTGGAGTGTGATCAAAGTCACAACTCATCCTCTTTATTAAACACTTTAGTGCTCATTTGCATGATTACAGATCCCTTGCGTCCACTTCACATTATTACTCAAAAGTTTCCTGCACATTTAGTCTAAAAATGAGAACTTTGCACATCAAAGAGTTTATAACATTTCTTAATAAAGCCACACCAACTCTTGCAGTGCCAGAAAGTAAGAGTAGAATTAATTGGATTCTACTGGAAAAGAATTTGGGGGCCCCTAACTTCCACTTACCAATATCCTGTGAGGATAAAGGGTCCATCTTATCGTGACTTGCACAGTCATGCTGCTGTGAAGCAGCAAGTCTTGAGCCACAGACACCACCACAACACCCGTCTCTCCTGGCTCAGTGCAGGATCAGTGCACTACTGAGATAGTTGCTTTATTTCAGCCAAATCCTTCACTGTCCCCATTTCAGTTTATTCAGACCGGCCACAACATGAAAGTACCACGACACACTTCTGAAAGACTGTATTTGAGCTGGCAGAAGTATTATAACAACAGCTGGCACCTTTATTTTCAGTGTGTCTAATTCTTAGGATAACCAATCACCAGACTGGTTAGACTACAGTTTACACAGAGATTTAATAAACTTTCAATGTCTACATCATCTGTCTCAAGAGTGGATGATATTTAAAAGGTACACTTTAGAGCTCAGGGTAGTTAAAGACATGACACACAAGTTATCAGGAAGATTCTGTGGTCCCTTCCCTGGAGCCCCAAGCTCAAGCCCAGAAGGAACCCCAACAGTCACTTATTTTTAAATCACATAAAAGGGGAGACAAAAAGCTCTTGTGCATCCTCAATTTGTATTAATCATCATCATTTGAAGGGTAACTCAGACTGGGGTCTGAGTTGACTGGGACAGCTCTGCTGCTGTTCTGACAGGCAGAGTCGTTTACCTGTTACAAAAGGCAACACCCTACTGACCCTCTGCCACCACACAGAGACACCCCCTGCATCAGTGGTGACTCCAACACTTGGCTCATGTGAAACCTGCCCCTCAAATCAACCCAGAGGCCGAGCCATTGAGAGAACACGTAACACCAAAACCCCTCAGTCTCGAGCAGCCACCAAGCCACCAGAACTGCCACCACCAAGGGCAGCTTTCACCCAAGGCTGTGTCCCTACTGCTACCTGAGTGCCTGTTCCAGGCAGCCACATGTGTTGCAGGCTTTATGACGTGTTGCATTTTTGGGGAGTGATGTTTTCGCTTGACAATGCCAAGGCACACCTCTTCCTCACCCTCCCACTCAGCCAAAGCTCCTGAACAAATGTTATTCACTGCAAGAAGTGCTCTACTTGAAACTAACATGGCAAATACTGTGCCCTTCAGAAAATGATGGAAAATTGGTTCTAAACTGAGAAAAGCACACAAGGAAATTAGTATTTACTCAGTCATGGCACAGTACAACTGTAAACAGAGATCAGAAATCCTGTTATCAACATCTGCACATCTCAGTGAAAATAATGCCAACAAAACAATTTACTCATTACAGGGGTACTGCCATAAACAGCTGTTTCTTGAATTTTTAAATGCATAACAGATTGGGCACTCTAAGTATAAATAATCCAAGAACTGAGTTCCTTACAGAGATTTGCAGTACTGTCTGACCAAGTAAAATAGACTTCTGGTTCTAGTTCTGCCATATGATTCAGAGGCTGTTTCTGGAAGACAACATAACTAATGATTAGAGTTCTGGGACTAACTGCAAGCATGGAGATCTTCCAGAGCAGTGGAAAAGAACACAGAAGTGGAACCATAAAAATACAGTAAGTCACAATCTATTCTAAGTTATTAAGACAAACTGCCATGCTGTCAGGAGGTTGGTCCTCAGAGTCAAAAATTTTAAGCATCTCCTTTTAAGAAGGCTGCTGGTGGCTTCCTTTTATTTTAAATAAGAAGTGATGGGGGTTGCCAAAAAGAAATACCAGCTTTATACTGAAAAGTTACCTGAATATATCCACATGCTGAGAAAGCTGCTTAGTAAAAGCCTACAGCACTAAGGGACCAGTACAGGAATTGGCAGCTCCGAGTTCGAAAATGAGAAAAGGATGTGCTGGATTTTGAGCACAGCACACTCTCTGCCTCCTTCTGTGTCCACCAACTGCAGCATGAACTGCATTTTATCCAAAAAGAAAATGAGAGGACATAAGTAATTATTTTAAGAAATGAAGACCAAGTCCACGTCATAAAATTGCATTTGGTTAAAAATAACTACAGTTTAAAATAAAATAGTAACACTCAGAAAATAGTTCTACTACCCATTTATCTAAATGGCATTGGCAGGAGAGAGACAGAACACATGGGACAGCAACCCCAGAGATGCTGAATCTGAGCAGCACCTCATCTTTGTATGCATTTAACTGCATTTACACATTTAGTCCTATTCTCACAATTTTAGGAAATTTGTTTCTGTAATAAACTAGTTTCTTCCTTCTTCTCACACTGAAACTTCACTTGGCACCTCTCACTGTGTTTGTACCAATGTACTCTATCATTCCTCTCAGAAGGCAATGCAAGAAAGCAATCCAAACAAAAGATCTTCTACTTAAAGCACAAGAGCTTAAAGAGCAGCGAGCAGATCAAAGTGTGCAGTCAGCAAACACACAAGGCAGGAAGTTCAGGAGGTTTCTCCTCCCTCAAGCCCCTTGGTAAAGGCAGCATTCATGACAAGGAGTTCACACCTAGCAAGTGATGTGACCAATAGATTAAGGTATTAACATACAGTTCAAGAAACTGATTACAAACAGGGTTGTGACAGATGACACACCTTCCACCTATTCCAAGTATTTAAATAGTCTTCTTACCTTTTTTTTCCTGAGAATTTTTTTTGTCACAACAAATACAGTTTGAGATATAAAACTGCTTTATTTTTACTCTTAAGTAAGAAAATCCTGTATTTAGTGCAGTTCTGTGTCCCTAGCATGACAGTGACTTAAATTCCAAGTCTGACTAATTACAGGTTAAGCTTATGACTCTTCTCTTTCCATCCAGCTCAGAGTATTTACCAGTAAGCACAAACAGTACTGCTTTGCCCTTCACAGGAGGAAATTACGTGGTTTCAACCATTTCCACTTTCCTCATCAAAAGAATAAAAAAAGAAGTATCTGTTTTCTCAGAGCTACTCTACAGCACAGAAGAAAACATACAAGCAGTAAGTGCTAGTCTACCCTAGAGAGAGGTTTGAGACAAAAGCCATTTTAGTTAGCACAGATATTTCATGACCGACAGGCTACTTTAAATTTATACAAAATTATTTCAACAAAATCTTAATGAAATCACATTATACCTACAACAGTTGTGGTCAAAAAAATTGTTTTGCTTTGTATGCTTCTTTCCTCCTGATCCCTGCATGAGGTAACAGACAAGAGTATCAACTGTCAGAATTATATCTGGTTATACAGCCCAGTGCACGTGTTATCACACTCTACTGCTCAGCCTGACTGGATGGATGGGTTACCAAAACAACTAAATGGGATGACCTGGAGTACTTGGGAGAGACTCCTGGGACTGTGGAGTCATTGACCAGACACTCCTCAACACTCCAGGAAGAACTACAGAACACACTTTTGCTCACAGATGACATTTGCAAATAAGGAAAATAATTCGTGGTTTTTTCAGGAGTCTTAAAAGAAAAGAGAAAAATGTATGCACATGTACACATTTTATTGTATTTAAACAGGTCAGATTATAGAACCAAACCTTCCATGTCACTCCTCTCACAGGGCAAAAGAAATTTTCCTATTTTAAATATAATTTCTGGTTGGATAGCACTAGTAGGTGCACCTAAATTTTGGCTGCAATCCCATTTTATCCAATTCTTACCTGTTTTTACAGATAGCCAGTAGAAATAGCAAACTAAAAGAAATTTCATCCCAAGCATGTCTAGTAATTTTAAATTACATTTTCAATATATCATCTGGCAAGTCTTCTGTAAGATGTACCAAAAATATTTCCAGAACTGGGTTTGATGAATCAAGTTTTAAGCTTGAGGCAACCCTGTGACCATCAAGTATGAACTTCCATGTACACAGAACAAAAATTTTTCTGCTGGAGACATTTCAAAATTGTTGCTTAGGTAAGTTTGATATTTGCCTTTATAAGTAGACTTAAACCTAGGAAAGTTTTCACAAGTGAAAACCAATTTTAATGCTAATTCTATAAGATAATTCACAGGCATGAAAATAGTATTTTTAAATAAAACAACAGAACACAAACTTTATGCACCATTGAAGACTAATGCAGGCCTTTTACACCTGGCTAAACAGTAACTACAGTGCCATCTGACAAAGTTCATAAACAAAATTACTTTGCAATTTTTCCTGTATTAAGTTAATCTTCTTACATTCACCAATTCTACCCAGAACTTTATCTCTGCTGTTTGCATTGCTTTGCTTTATGCAGCTTTAGTTACATCTCATGCAGTTGAACTTGTGGTTGAGTGGTTATCGGGACTGAGTATTTTCCTTCACTAAAGCAGATAAAGGCTGTTTCATAGAAAGATAGGAACGGGAAAAGTTGTTTCAAAGAACAAATTGCATCCTAGAGGCTTTTATTCTACTCCCAGTACTGTTAACTGGAATGTGAATCACACTGTAAAATACATCACTTCATTTAATGCATTAAAACAGAAAAGATACTCCTGTAACCCCCAGTTCTGAGCAAATTTCCAACTCCGTCTCCTTAGTTCCAGGCAAAGATTCACTATATCAAGATTGGTAGAGTTTATTAATTTTTATAGCTCTCTAATCAAATTGTTCCTTGTGCATCTGCTCGAGATAGATGCACCCAATTTCCTCAGCTGCTGGAAGCACTTCTACGAGACGGTATCTTACATATATGGGAAATTCAGTGATTGTTTGATATTGCAAAGCTGCCACAGCTTTTGTTGATACTGTGTTTCCTAACTGCAAATATGAACAGAGGATTTTTTTTTTCCTAAATAAAACAGATTAGCATGTTGAAACACATCCACAGTAAATTGTTATTTAAATTATACACTGGCAGTTAATTTTCCCCAACGTATCTTCAAAGAAGCTTAATTCCCCAAACTGGTAGAAAAGTACTTTGTTTTCCTTACAAATCCAATTTATATATTTTGATACGACATTTTAATTAATGTTATAGTGTAAACTGAAGCAACTACATTTATATAAAATGTCATGTAGGCATGCAAATTGATTTAGCCCTGACTCACCCTGACAAAGCTTATAAAAAAACCCCACCAACCAAGGGATTGAAACAAAACAACTTTATTTGAAAAGTACCAGCAAAGTTTTGTCACTAAAAACTGACTGAAAACCTGTTAAAACAGGCAACTCTTTTGACAATTTAGGAGCTCTTCTTGCTCAGTAACTACCAGGTGGAGCAGTAAAAGTACAGATACTCAGCATCATAAAAGCAAAAGTGAAAGAACTGCTGAGTGATTGTGCACCAGCACAAAAGCATCCCTTGTACGAGAGCAAAGTAAGAATCCACTGGGTTAGTAGTAAAATAGCATTTAGGTAAGAAATACTTTGGTAACAAAACTCATCCTCTCTGTAGCACTTTCTGTAGGTGTATCTCAACATACTTCAGCAAGGACAAGATTATTAAGTGACTCTAAAGATGGGCTACGTGACAGATGGAAATTACCCACTGACACCTTGAAAACCTACTGCACAACTTCTAGTTCTGTATTAGATCCTGATCTGATAAATTAATTCCTCAAAGGTACATGTGTTTATACAAGTGCATGGGAAAGCCAGCTGTAGTTACATGTCACCTGGTCCTGTGTCACATTCCAGCACCAAAGATGTCCTCTCCCAGGCACAGGAAAAGGGCACAGAACGGTGACACCAACTTTTAGCACTGCAAGTACATGGGTAACCCCAGCACAACTGTAGTGCAGTCATAACAAAGAAAGCTGCACATATTTTTAATGCAGTAAATAATTTGCAGACATTTAATAGATTAAAAAAAAGAGAAGTCACATGCACAACACTTGTGCAGTCAGGACTGAAATCAGGACACGCTACTTCAAAACCCCACAGTTCTCTAACTAAACTAGAGTGTGTTTCCTTTAGCTGATTGCAGTGCACCTTTATCCTCCAAACCCCTCTACAAGGAAGAAACACTGCAGTGTGGGAAAATTATATGCTATCCATTTCTCTCCAACCAGGCAGTGCTCAGGCAGATGCTCACTGACTATCAACCTCAACAGCCTGAATCCAATCCCTAATTAACCCCATGTGCAGATGAATCACATTCTCACCTGGAGAGCAGGTCCCAGAACATCAATCCTTTCATCTCCTAAAAACACACATTTAGCATTCCAGAACTAGACTTGCAGGCCAAGGTTCAAACCTCAGCTGCCTGAGCTGAGTTAATAATTTTGTCCATTCATCTGCAGCACAGGGACTTGTTACCTACTCGAATGCACTCACAGCACTCAGATGGTTGAAAACTGAAATGACAGATCTATGCAGCAGTGAAAAATAAATGTCTGGTGCCATGGTTAGTCCAAACCAGGCCACCTTTTCTCTAGTCTCTTGTTTAATGCCAGCAATGTTATAACACTTCTTGTTTGCACGGCACGTCCCAGCAGCTTCCCCATCGGTCACAGGCCAAAGTCACCGTGCTATTCTTTCAGGGCCTCAACTGTGTTTCCAAACACCACATTTACTCTATTTATCTGTCAAGGCTAAATAGCAGAGTTCAGTAGAAAACCCTGGACAGAATTTCTTTATTGCTAACATAAACTGCCCCTTAGGCAGAACTGTAATGAATATATTAGCATGTTATTCATTATAATCAATATAGTAGCATGCTATTACCAATTTTTAAAATTCTTTTATTAAGGAAAAGGGTATTTAGTACAGTGGTGTTTTCTCTTTAATAGATGTATACTTACCCACATAATGCATATTAAGGGCCAAGTACTTGTACTGGAAGAGAGGGTTGTTGTGCAGGCTACTTCTTTGGATCTGCTGGAAAAATGAGCTGACATCCCATCTGTACAAGACATCCAACAGCATGATGCTCGGGACCCTCAGGGCCACGTTTAATACTGCCTCCAACTTCTCCTTTGCAGCCATTCTCTTCCCTTTCTGTGAATTGGCAGCAGACTGTAAATAGCACAAGAGAGAGAAGAGTAATCAGATCAATCCCACTGTACAAACAGCCATTAGGCTTTGTGATTGTATGAATGGGGCTTCCTGTGTGGCCACAAACGACTGAATGAATCAACTGAGTTAAACTCCAATCCAAACAGGACAGCTTCTATTTTTGCTATATAAAGGTCAATTTGCTAGCAGTTTTTCCACAGTGATACTGTGAAACGGGGGGGAGGGCAGAGTAATGACATAAAAGTGGTCCAAGGGTGTGCACTGAATAAAGCTTCGTTCTTATTTGCACTAATGTAGCATCCAAGACCTCAGCCAAAAGGTCCCAGAGTGCTCTGTACTACATAAACATTAACATGATCAGCAATAAACAACAAATACTCTGTAAGCTTTAGAAACCAAACACCAGCAAAATTCAGACACTATGTCCATTTACTTCAGCACTATTTCTGTGCCTCTGAAATTAAATAATCACTGATTAAAAGAGTCCTTAAAACATTTCAGATTCACTTCCTCAATGTAAATTGAAATACCTCAGTCCAGTACTGAGTCCAATACCTCAGTTTTTAAAAAGTCGTTTACAGCCCTCATTAACTTCAATGAATTTATCTATTTATGCAATCTGAGGCCTGTGTGTTTGGAGATTAGGACCAATAATGCAGATTCTCTACTCATTTTAATGTAATTCACCCTAAGGAATCATACAAACAAAAGACCATATTCCTCTCACTCCCTAATACTAGAAGGTAATTTAATTTTTCAGTTTGCCATCAGATAAGATGGAAGGTGCAAAACAATGAAGGGCACTTTTCTTTTTAAAACAGAAACAAATGCTGGTCTACAACAGCACCTAAAAGTCAACAAAAGAAGAGCTAAAGGATCCATTTCCACATCCTGTCAGTTAAGACTGACAGTGGTTCCTAAATGAAATGTGCTGGTTTTACCACACACCACCTGCCCATCCCAGGAACATGATTCACCCCAGGTTTGTGAGCCACCAGTAATATACACAATATTAGAGAAGTGCAGTTGAAGTGTTCAAGGCCAAGGTTGGGATGACCCAGCAAGTTTTTATCCACAAGAAGCCATTCAAAGGAAAATCACCTGCAGCACAATCAACCTCCCGATGAGGTTCAGATTTAAGAAAAGGTTTCCAACCCCAATTATTAGGGGATGAACTGGAAAAAAAAACCTGCCTCCTAACCAAAGAAACAGAAAAATCTGCACTTGAAGTGCACTTTAATTTAAATAAATGTTACAGGACTTTATTCATATTTTCCTTGTGTAAATTATAAAAGTTTTTGCAGTTGCGCAAGTTTTATACTTCAAGCCATCACAGAAGTACAGCATGAAGTGAAACCATGCAAATACACAGGAACAAAAAAAACAACTCACACACACACACAACCTCATGTGAGGTTTTATTTGTGTTGTCATGGCCTAGGCACTACCACAAACTGTTCATGTGCACACCTACAGCCACATTCACACCTGTCAAGGCATGAGGACATAAAATTAACTCAGCTCAAGAAGCCAGGGCAGATCAAAACGGAGATATGGCTCAATAAACCTCAGGTTGCAGAGCTGCTGTTGCCACTGTCTAGCCCTCAGTCTGACTTTTCAAGTTATGTAAATGCTGGCACTTTTTACAGAGCTCTTGCAACAGCTCTACAACCCCCAAGGGCAGCACATCCTTCCCCTCGCACAGAAAGCGCCTTCCCACTACACGGGGCACCCCACGCACCACCAGCATTTCACAATGCTGCCCAAAACATATTAAAAGGTTGGCCAGAAGACTACAAATATTTAGAATGAACAATCAAAACTAGGCAGCTACCTCAGAATCCGAGCACTCAGCATTTCGTGCCAATAAAAGATGGTGTTTAAAGGGATGGTATCGCACAAACAAAATTGGGAGTTACACAGATTATATACAAAGAGTTACAAGAAGTTATGGGGCACACGGCTTAAATAATTCATACCAAAATATTTTAAATGTCCTGGAATTTTTCAGATTTTCTATTTTGCCAAGTCCGCAAATTCAATTAAAACTTTGAAATTAAGCTGTCTCCTGGTTTTTTGCTGGGTTCCTTTTCCAAGTAGATCAGGACATGGGTGGGCAGGGACTGACTGACAGGTTTTCACTGTCATAAAAATACCCATGTAAAGCGACAATAAGTACCTGATTCCAAATGACATTCTCGAAACTGTCAAACCTTTTCAAGTCATCAACAACAACCAAACATGTAGGACAAGAAGGACATTTTCACTTGAGCTTTCACTTTGCTAATTACTTTAAAACCGGAATTCCACAGACAACTTCTCTTAATACTGAAAGTTAACTGAGGGTCAGCACATTCAAATTAAGATGAATAATTCTACTTCCAAAACTCTTACACACATACTTAGAGAACAAAAAGTGCAGCATTTAGATTATCTAAGAAAACAATCTAAATTTAAAATAATGTTAAAACAAAAGCAAAACAAACTCTGAAAACCACATTATGTAGCAAGGGATGGACTGTGAGGGACAGCCACAGCATCTTCTGTCACTGACTGACAAACCACCCAATACTAATAAGAAACCCTTTAAAATTAACTCCACTGGAAATGCGGATGTGTTAAATAAAGCCTCAGTTGTAATGGCTGCCAAGTTCTAACAGAACGTAATACAGGCGAGCAACAACGTCCATTGCTCTAAGCTCATTATATTGTAAAGAGCTCTCACAATGCATTATTTTGATTGGTGTAAAAACAAACAAAAAAAACCGACCGAACATTAAACCTCTAAAACCTTTAGATAAATGATGATGACAAGAGTTGCTGGATGTTCAGACATGAGGGGGGAAAAAAAAAAAAAGGTCACTTGTTCTACAAAGACAAAAAATGGACCGGGAAGCAACTTGTTTGTGTTTGAAAATTTTTTTCCCATGATTTCAAACATCTCCCTGTTCCAAATCAGAAGAAAAAGAACAGTCTTAGGAAGGTTGTCATGGTTTAACCCCAGCCAGCAGCTAATACCACACAGCCACTCGCTCACCATCACCCCTCCCAGTGGGATGGAGAGGAGAATCAGGAAAAAAGGGAAAACCCTTGGATTGAGATAAGAACAGCATAATAATTAAGATAAAGATGATGATAACAACTGTAATGAAAATGATACAAACAAAACCAAACAAATAACCACCAAAACAAACAAACAAAACGAAATAAACACACAACAGAAAAAGAGAGGAATAAAGCCCAAGAGAAACAAGTGATGGACAGTACCATTGCTCACCACTCACTGACTGATGCCCAGCCTGTCCCTGAGCAGGGATCGGTGGCTCCCAGCCAATTTCCCCCAGTTTATGTGCTGGACATGATGTTCTGTGGAATGGAATATCCCTTTGGCCAGTTCCTCCCAGCTTCTTGCACACCTGCTCACTGTCAGAGCACAGGAAACTGAAGTGTCCTTGATTTATAGTAAGCACTGCTTGGCACCAAAGAACCATCAGTGTGTTACCAATGTAGTTCTCACACTAAATCCAAAACTCAGCACTGCACCAGCTACTAGGAAGGAACTCATCACAGCCAGGACCAAGAACTTCAGACTTCAAACCTTAAGTTGTGCTATTTGACCAAAACGAGCTTTTAAAAATTTCACCTCAAAAGTGTTTGTTCATTTTTGTTTTCTAACAAGGATTTTTCAAAAGTCCCTTCCTCACCTGACATACCCACTTTGTCAAAAGCATATTCCTGGTTAGCTTAAAAAAGACTACCCAAGTCCGTCCCAGGTCATTCCATTAGAAGAAGAGATCACCTTGGGTGTGCTCACATGACACGTATCCCCTCAAAGATAACACACATTTTCCCTTTGACAGAATTTTCATTCTGAAGTTTTGTCATAAAATTTCAGCTGAAGCTGTGAATTCTGCCACTTAAACCAGTCTAACTGTTGTTTCTGCACCAACATAACTATAAATCTATCACATAACAGGCAGAAAATACACCCTGCTAAAACGCAGTACATGAGGCCACAGAACACCTGTGTCCATTTATCCAAGCAGGTATAAAATTACATTACCAGAGTAGAGTTTCTGCATTCAGGAAAGCATTAATCTTGAAGTTAATTAATAGTTACAGCAATACGCCTGGAATATCTGCAAATTTAAGAGTTATTCTAATACTACTGCCATCAAAAATCACCATAGAAAGTAATTCCAGATGAGATCAGAACTTCAACACCAGACTTGTTCCTGCAACATTCAGCCTCGCAACTGTGAACATGATGCTCATTCTCCTACAGCATTACAACCTAAAACACTTGGTAAGATTGGCTAAAACCCAAAAGAGACAATTTCAACTTCTGTTTCTCACATCTGTGAAATTTTAGTTACTTTGGATATGTCCGTTGACAAGCTGGCTTTGGTCTGCAGTCTAGTTTCCACTTTAGATAATTTTTCAGCAATACGTTCTGGAACCAAAAATATCACCAGGAAAAGCTTTTGTTTTCCTATCAGGTAAACTTTGCTAGACAGACTTTGAAGAGGGAAAAAAAAATAAACCCCCAAAATCTACAACTCCTATCTATAGCTAGGGAACAGTTCAGTGCAACAGCTCAAAAACTAAAATCAGACCCCCAGCTGACTGGTACCCATCCACTCCCCAGAACCACTCCTTCTTTATGCCTGTCCTGGTCTGGGGAGCAAAAAGAATTTGAAGTACAGACAAAATCCATTCTTCAGAGACTTAGATCTTTATGTCATCATTTTGAGAGGGAGGAAAAAAAGAGAGAAGCAAATGGAAGGAACAGGACGAAAAGGTCTATCAGATATGCACTCAGAAAAGAATTTCCCTGTGTGAGTTTGTAGGAAAAAAACCCTAACCCCAAACCTAGAACTCAGAGTATGTGAGTCACTGATCCATCAAAAGAGCTGTTTCTTTCCCATGCAGACAGAGGCAAGGAAAGGAAAAGACATCTTGCTCCCATACAATTCAAACCGGCTAACAAGGACAGCACTCAAAAATTTCTGCTGAGAAGGCCAGATCCAGCGAGATACCAAGTGTACTAATAAAGCAGCAAAGCACTGCAGACGTGCAGCAGCAACACTGTCATTGGCTTCCAATAATATTCAGTTCTTATAGATCACTACAATAGTTCAGTAATTTCGAATAATAACCAGAGACTATTTAGCCTTCAATTTAAAGGTCAGCAAACAGACAGTTTGATCTTGCTATATAAGCAGTTAACAAGAACAAACAATTTTTTTTTCTTTCTTTTTGTTTTCTACCTGGTCTGACAATACAGATGCTATAGAGCTGCTGCAGTGGTGTGACTGGAGAACTGGTATTTCCACCTAGAAAACACAGGAATTCCTAAATTCCTACTCACCCAAGACTCACTCAGTTGCGAACTGGGGCACAGCTAAGGTTAACCACTCCAAATAAATACAGAACATATTTTGCAAAAAACAAATATTACTGCAAAACAAATTAGGTCAACCTCTTATCTATTCACAGGGACTTCAGTGAACATGCATTCACATGAAAGGCATACTGAAAAAGGACAAAAGCAACTAGAGAAGGTTAACTGCAGAGAATAATAAAATAATCTATATTTCCAACTTTCATTAAATCTAGCAAGTTTCATATGAGTGAGAAGAAAACCAATTCAGGAAACTGAAGATACATATCACAGAGCTGTGAAATTTTCTTAAAAGATTTATTTCTTGAGTACATTTATACACTATGAACAGTTTCAGCCCACTCTCAATTACACAGCAAATGCATTATATTATTTATAGGCAGCCTGTAAAACATCCTGTGTCTTTTATTTTTCATAATGGGCAGGTAAGACCAGGGAGCTGAACTCAGGGACTAACATATGCTAACAAAGATTAACAGATCCACCAGTTATGCAGCAAAATCCTTCTGTGGATTCCTACAGGATCCGCACTCTGCCTGCGTATGATCAGTTCAAACCCAGTCACCCTGAGAGGGGCTGCCTGATTTTAAGGTTGTGGTTTATAGTTAGGCACCTGAAAGACAGGAGTCTAATTCATTAAAATTAAACTATAATTAATAACATCTTTAATTAAAGTCTTCAGAAGAAAAATCTAGATTGAATCAACAAACTAAACTGCTCTGAGGTCCTTTTTGGTTCTGCAGTTTCTTGCCAGTCCCAGGTTTGGTTTATTAACTAGTTATTCAGCATTTTTTTTGCCATCACAGCCGTGTTTGCAAGCCCACACCTACCAGCCTGCCTAACCACATTTGTATCAGCACATTCTGAGAAAATCTGGGCAGCAATCCCAAAGCGCCTCTGCAGAGGAGAGAATACCCAGAGGACCTGCACACGGAGCACTAATGACAGCCCGGGATGATGCAGTCTGTGACATCCCACCTCGGAGAGCTGGATCACAGCACGACCAGACACACAAGTAAAGCTGCCATACCCCATCAGCCTCACAAAAAACCCTGCAACCCAAATGTGTTACCAGGATGAAGTTACATGGCAGGATGAAATATATTTCATCTTCCACACTTGTTCAGACAGTTTTTAGCAATTTCAGCTACAGACACAGCCTATGTTTAGAATCTGCAATGCCAACAACTAGTTACCTGACTGGTAAGAAGTTAAAATACAAAATAAGACTGTCAAGATTTCTCTAAGTCCACACTGATAAAGTTTCCATCGCTGCTGCTCCCTTATCTGAGTCATGTAAATAAAGAGCATCAGCTTCTAGGTCTGTGAAATAGGCAGCTTAGCTTCCTGCAGCACCAGGCTCATGCAACAGAAATATCAAACAAATGGTGAAAATATCTAGAAAAGTTCCTTTTAAAACATGTTCAAACTCAAGACATGCAACCACAGAATTCTTCCAGAAAAACTCCCCGAGATTAAGTACCCACTTCTGAGTGTTCCTCCCAATTACACGTCTAATTACAGAGCAGCAGGGCCTCTCTGCAAGGAGGTGCTGTAAGGGCAGGGAAATGGGCTCAGGTGTCTGAATCACACTGAAGGAGTTGGACCTGAATATGCACTTAAAAAGCAAAACTACGGTGAACTGTCCAGTCTAACCACATCAAACACTGCCAGATGCATTTGGAGCTAAAAAAGGATTCACAAGAGAAAACCACCACCCAGGTTCCAGAGGACGGGAAGAGAAGCCATCTGTACGTCTGTGTGAAGAGGAAACCGACCCAAGTTTAGCAAACAGCTCAGAAAATGTTTTTTCGAGTGCAACATGAAACACCAGGCAGGCTTATACAGTTTTCCAGGACACACCCATTTGTTCAGATCTCACTGGCATGATGTGCCTTTCTGCATCTGCACCATGGACTCCAGCTGCTGAACCGGAGCGAGATACTGATCTCTTTCCATCATCTCCAAAGGAAGGAATTCCCCAGGACTTCTTCCAGTGCTCGTTGCTCGGTTCACATCTCCACCAGAATCAAGTGGCTCTAACATCAGTTAACAATAAGACTGATACAAACAAGGTGAATCCTGTGCTTTGGACAAGCAGCAGTTCTATATTGCTCTGTAAGATTTCTGATGATCCTTCCACATAATGGTGGTCACAAAGACAACCACTGCCTAATGATAATGATTTTGTGAATTAATTAAATCCTTTAGTGATATTATGACTCAAAAACTAGAGCTGATTACCACAGTTATTAAAGCTAACTTGAAAAAAAAAAAGATACAGTTTCTCATGCACAGGCAGCTGGTATTTAAGATAACTGGCAAAACTAAGCCAAGGTTACAGATAAATCAAAGTTACCAGGTGCAATACCTGAACAGCTCCCACCTTAATCCAGTATTTCTTTTAATATTTAAATCTATCTTCATTGACCTACAAACAAAAGTGATCAAAGAGTAATTATTTCCTTCTTCTCCTCCCACATTTGATCTCTACCGACACATTACACAGACAAAACCCCCTAATTGAAATACATGTAAAAGTATCCAAGTCTGAAACACAAGTTAACAGAAACTCTTTTATTAAAAACTGCATAAGAAATGAATACCGCAACACCTACAGACTTCAAAAAAAAAAGTGTACTGAATGAGATCACAAATGGCTAATATTTATGAGTCAAACATGCTACACAGATCTCACTTTTCTTTGGTAAAGAAATGGCATTGTATGCCACATCCAGTATGTAATATTCTCCCTCATTTGCTGATACTTGCGTGCATTACACACAAAAAAAAAAATTCGTTTTTTTCACTTTATTCTCCCAACCACATTATTTATGCACCAGGTCCCACACACACACCCCCAAAAAGGCAGCACAACCAGAAGATAAGAATCCCTCTAAAGAGCTCCATCTGTCACAAGTGCACTTGGTACACAGAACTACTCGAGCACGGAAGAAAAATGAAAATTCCCATCACAAACCTTATTTTAAAAGGCTACAGAAGGTCTCAAAAGACCGACTGACATGACATAAGTAGGGAAGATGGAAAAAGCCCTGTTCTCCACGCCACGGGCAGGCTGCTCCTTACATAAGCATGACCATATGCTCCAGGGCCCGTCTCCAGGAGGGGTGCCCGGCTCCGCTCCGTGTCTCACCCGTGGCAGCGCCCGGGCTGGGGGATGCACGGCCGGCCGAGGGGACCGGGGGGAAAACCCAGACCCCAGGGAGGGCGGGGAGCGCCGGAGCTCCCCGGCCAAGGCAGCACCTCGGTCAGGGCGGCAGGAGCCCGCAGCTCATCCCCGGGGCCCGCACAGGCAGGCAGAGAACCGAGAGACCCTCCCGCCGCGCTCCCCGGCCGGAGAGTTCCCTCCCGCCCGGCGCAACTCCCGCGCTCACCGCCGGCGCCGCGGGCGGCCCCGCGCATCCTCCCGGCCCCGCTGAACTCCAGTAACCCCGGCGGCTCCCGGCGCCGGCGGAGGAGGGGAGCGGGGAGGGGAAGGGGGGGATGGAGGGCGGGGATAGGAGCGGGCGGGGGCCGCGGACGGGGAAGGCCGGGAGCCCCGACACGGGCACGGACGGGCGGGGGCGCGGAGGGGCCGCGGGCGGGGTGGGGGCGCGCGCGGGAATCACCTGAGCCCGCGGGGTCGCCGCCGCCTCCTCCTCCTCCTCTTCCACCCCCTCCTCTCGCTCCCGCTCCCCGGTGTCTCCGCGCCTCTCACGCCGACGAGGGCGGCGGCGGCGGCTCGTCGGTGCCCGGCGGCAGAGCGGCTCCTCGAGGCTCCATGGCCGCGCCGCGCCGCCTCAGGGCGCCGCCGGCACCGCGCGGCCCCACGCACGGCCGGCCATGGCCCCGCTCGCCTGCGCGCGCGCGCCGCCCCGCTCCGCGCACGCGCGGGCCCCGCCCCGCCCCGCCCCGCCGGCCGAGCGGCCCCAACGGCCCCGCCCGGAGCCGCGGACGGGAAGGGGATTTTTGGGTGGAAACCACCGGGAATTCTGGCGGGGAGGTTTACGCTCCCCGCCCGCCAGAGGGGTTCGGCGCTAACGCCCTTCGCCCGCCCCCGCGAAAGGGCAGAGGTTTGGGTTCGGGTCCTCCCGGGACGCGCGGACTCGCCAGGGCAGCGGCGAGTCTGGGAGATGACTCAGAAAAGCCGGTCAGCAAAATTTTGAGGTAGTGTCTGGGCAGATGTTTAAAAGGCAGCCCTGCTATTTTAATAATACTCTCCTTAGTGGCCGCGTAGAACAAAAAGTGCTGTATGAATTTCAAATACTAAAGGCTGACTCTGTTTTTTTCCAGTGTTGCACTGCAGAATCTCCAGTCATCTTTGTTGTGAGATCAACCAGAAAAAACATCAGAATTTCTGTATTACTGCACTGTCATTTTTCAGCTGGAGACCTGAGCCAGAGGCAGCTCCCTCAGCACAGTTCATGCTTCACAGCCCTTGCATGAAAAGTCTCACCAGCATTTACTCATCCTGTAAAGGTTGCATGGTCAGACCCTAGCACACATTCCTAAGTGGTATGGAAAAAACCAGGATCCAAGGGAAGTAATGTTTTTTACCTTAATATTTGAAAAAAAAAAAAAAAACCAAAAAACAAAGCCACATTGTCTGGAACATGAAAAAAGAAACTTTGCTGCAGTGAGGAATGACGGAATACACTGAACTGGAAAATCCTGTAGTTCAGTAGGGTTGGGCTAGCCAACTTAATAATTGCTTTTTTCCTTCCATCTCTAATGAGAACTGGAGCATTCACAGACATAGGTATTTAGCAGTGCGTGGCCTTAACACGCTGTCTAACTCTGTGAAGCAGAGATATTAAAATAAGAGGTTTGGGTGTCCATTTGCATTCTGCTCTGCAAAATTACCCTTGTCTGTGTACCCAAAGGTTTTTGAGAAGAAAAGGGTAGTTTGAATGTGTCTGTGGTGGGGCTCTGCCCTGCTGCATCCTCAGCTGGTTGCACTTGGTGTTCACACTGGGCCAGTCTCCCAAACTCCAGTCAGTCCAGAACACAGCAGGGAGGAGACCAAATGGCACAACTGACAGGGGGCTCCCAGACCTTTGCAGGTACCACAAAGGGGCTCAGCACAATTTTTCACAAGCTTCAGATTTTAATACGATTTGAAACAAAACCAAGCTTTTTATTGAAAGATTTTTAGTTTGAAGCAAATATTTCATGCAAGGATTCCTAAACTCCATAATTCTTCTCTTCAGAAAGAACCAACCTGCATGTCCAGCCAAACTAAGGACGTGCATATGTGATTGTTACTCCTAAGCACTCCATGCTCCGGTCAGGCTTAGGAGGTTCACAGACCCCTTGTGCACAGGGCTCAGTGTCTCCTCTCAGCAGTTGGGTTTCCTCCTTTGTCACGTAACAGGTCCCCACATGACAAACGTTTGCAGCTCTTGTTCTATGTATCTTGTTAATAATCATGCCACTCTCACTCAATCCTGTTGTAGCTGGGGTAAACACACTGCTCCAAACCCTGGGCTCTGCTCCACCAGTCTCCAGCCACCCTGTTTTTCTGCCTGGCTCAGCCCACTCACCACTGTGCCCTTGTTCAACACTTGCCAGTACCCCACTTCTTATCACAAGGAGTGTGAACCAGAGTCATATAAGGCATAAGAATTTCGGCCTCATTTCTAGGGGCTGCTTGTCTACTCATGCCATGCATGGAAAAATGCATGAGTCACTTCTTTTCTGTTCTTTGTGGGCTCAGTTCAACGCTGACTGAGGTCAGGGGGATGGTGCAGGATCTCTAAGTCCTACCTCTCTGCAAAGCTGCATGGGAGACAAAAAGCCAGCAGAGAGAGACAAATAAATATTCACAACTATAGACAGCAACAGGTATTTATAGGAGTTGGACTGGAAGCATCTATTATTATTTTAGAAGTAATTATATCATGAAAGTATTGTAGCAAATCCCCAAAGTTCTCGCTTCAATTTGTAAGTAAACAATAGGGACTGAACCCCACCTTTATTTCATTCTGTCATCTCTAAGCATATAATTCTGAAAATGTGTTACTTCACAAAAGCAAAGGCTTTCTAATGAGCAGATCAGGTATGTGGCATTACCACTGCTTTGTCAGACATGGCTTTTTAAAAGCACCTCAACTTTCTGCTTCATTTCTCTGGAATTTTAAAAGCCTTCCCTGCATTTTACACTGGGTGGCTGAGAATTCTGAACTCAATGGTTGTTCATCTCTCATTATTAACAGAGGCCTTTGGATTCCAAAATTTCAGTGATCAGCAACTGAAGACTGAAGGGCACCACTATGGTGACATCTCATTAAAACTTTGAAAAGACCTTCTCAGAGTTCAGATAATGTGGAAGCTTGATTTGTCCATGCAGATGGACAAATGCCAGCACCCCAAACTGCTTACAAAGAAAATTCCTCATAAGAATTCTCAGAGAACAGCAAAATATGCTGACATGGAAGGGCATTGCATGCATAAGGTGGACAATAACACAGGCGGTTTTATTTGAAGCTTTTTACAAGCCATTGTTTCAAAAAATACAGATACATATGTACATAAAAGCAAAGGAATGTCTTAATGAGTAGGTTATATTGCATAAAGTCAGACAAAAGTTAAATAATGCAAAAATTAAGACTGCCTGTGAAACCTAATTTGGTGCCTCATGTATAAGACTGATTGATGGCATCCAGCCCCCAAAGCCTTTCTGTTCTCTTCTTGCAATTTTATCCCATTCACTAAACAAAGGAATGAATAAATTTTAATTAAACTTTAATTCATGCAGAAACACATACGCAGGCACAGAAATTGGGAGCATTACTGGGTCCCACAATAGCAGCAGAGTCAGTGCATCTCTCTCTGATTTACCTACTCTCACTCTGTATCCCCATTTGAAAAATTCCCTGCTTTTCATTATCTGTGACCCTATTTCCTAAATTTCTGCCCATCACTTAGCTTCTCATCAACCCTTATTTTTCCTCTCATTCTCACTGCTTTTCAGAGCTCTTTCTACAATTCAGCCAGTCACAGTTTCTCAATTTCCTATTTGTTTTCAATCTCTTCAAGAAACCACTTCTGCAGTATCTCTGATAATTAAATCTCCCCTATGACTACATATATTTTTACCACTTTCATAACGCTGGAGAGTGCTAGCTCCAAATAAACAGCTGCTGTGATTTTCAGTGTAACTAAAGGAAAGCCATAGCAATCTCTGTGTTGAAAACCTGGAGAGCTGGGTGGTGATGTAAGGAAAGGGATGAATCAGGTTTTGTTCAGCCAACAAAAGCATCACAGTTCTTTCCCAAGATCCCTTGCCAGTGGGGCATAATCTAGAATACAAAGAATCGAAGTAAATAAAATAAAAATCATCAAGCTGAATACTGGCAGAAGAATAACAGTTGCATTCAGAAAGTGGAAAATCATATGGTACACGGGTACAAGCCTCTAGTATTTATAGCATGTCATAGTGCCAACATTAACTAAATAATCCTGAAAAAACTCCTGTAAGGAAACTACATAAATATCATTCTAACCTCCCCTTCACTGATAAAGAAGCAGAGGCAGAGACTTACTGTATTAGCGATAACCTGAAAAAGTGTTTAATTTCAAACTGGAGACATTTCCATGTCTCCAGCTGAGCTGCCAGCTCCTAAAGCATTACTGGACACTGGGAATGCAGCACTCAGTGTTGTGCCCGGAGTCACAGTGACTCAGAATCACAGGGAGCATTCAAATGCTGCATTTCTGGGGCACAGTGATGGCAGTGTCCAGCACACCCCGCTGGCTGCTCTGCTGCAGTCAAGTGGTGATGGAGTCAAGGGCAGGAGACTTGCACACACGGCTGAGTCAGGCTGGAAACACTGGGATGGGATTAGACTTCCAGGGTATGACATTCTCAGACATCACTGCTTCTGACACCTGCTTAGAACAAATTATGTAACGGAAAAAGGGGACAGGGAAAAAGCAATAAGGTATTGTAGGAAACTGTAAAAAGAGGTGTGAAAGGAAACCAAAGAGCATACAACATATTAAAATACACTGCTACCAAGGTAGTTTAAGGATTCTTTCATTCCTAGTGCAGAATATGGGCTCTGTTCTAAATTTTTAACTAATGTGGGTTCAATTTATAAGTGGAGTAGAGAGGCTGGTGCATATTCAAGTGAGTTTTCCAAACCAAAAAGCAATTTGGAAAAAAACACCCAAAACTTTTAAGACCTTGAAATCTCTCTGTTGGTCCCTTCTTAGTCTGCAGCACATTAATATCTGCACTGATTCTCCCCCACTAAAGTCACGGAATGAACAAATATTTAGCATCTCTCAGGCCTGCAATGTCATCACCTTTTGCTTTTCCTCAGATCACAGAGATGTGATCTAATCTCTCAATTCCCAAAGCAACCTCTGGAGCTTTCCACATGATTTTCAGCTTTAAATTTTCAAGGATCCTTACCTAGATTCCCCTGAGTTCTTGTGGGAATTTTGCTCTCTTACATGCAGCATGAACAGCAATTTAGGAGATGAGCTCCTAGGCTTCAGTGGTTATGCACAGGAGTGCATTGCTCAGAACACTCAGAAATGCGTGATGTGAACATGAGGCACGGGAAGGGAGCCAGGAGGCATCAATTTGACATGCAGTCACTTCTTTGATTTCACCCTGGAGCATCCCAGGACGGAGCAGTGCACATCAAGGTGAGAGGGAACGTGCATGTGCTTTAGAATTCCCCCACTGCTCTTCCCCACTCTTTGCTCTGCTAATTTACCACAGTGCAAACCCACCACGAAAAGTACAAAGAAAAGACTGTGCTGTTTGGGCTTTGAATTGTAATTATATGGTCATAGTCAAGTCACCACTTTGCACTTATTAACATTAGGATTGAGCACCACCATGTGTTTTCACAGCTAAGTAAATGGAATTATTTATCTGCACCATATGAATGTTGTCAGGATCAGAGCATCTTTCAAGAATGTCCTGAATGCCAGGATACTAAAACACCAGCATCACACCAGAAACTAGATATGCCTAAATACCTATAAATACCTTTTCATATTACTCCTCAAACAGAAAAAAAACCCCAAACCCCAAACCCTACTGCCTCTTTTTCAAGAGATCTTTCTCAAAGCCAACAAGAAAACAATAAAAAATACTTAAAACAAATTACAACTAGAGAAGCAATCACACTTCATGTCATTTTTGTAGCCTGAATTTTTAAGCAGGCCTGGAGGGTGCATATTTTCATGACAGGGTGTGACTTCAATTACAAGTTGCAGCTTTGGAAGCTTTCCAGCACTACTGCAACGCGCTGCCTCTGTGCAGAGGACAACTGTGTGTCATGAAAGCAAAAAGTAAACCCTTAGTGACTGGGATACGAACACACCAACTGGTTTTAAGTGGATTTAAGTGCAGTCAGAAACTAAACTTGACAAGAACAGTCATTACAGCAGTCTCCCATTTGCACCACTCTGCAGGAAACCAAAGTGGTGCTTTTATGCAAAAACCTGAACATAGAACAAACTCAAAATTCATATCCAGGTAGGAAATACATTAAATTAATATCCTCTTAGGAAAGAAATCAGGCTTCTGCACACTTTTTGCTTATACTGCCCTTCTCCATTGAGATTTATTTAAACCAGGAATAGCTCTTAGCAGTTCCAGTAGCCATTCCAAAAAAACTTGGGACTCAGTACACAGCTGTTTATCTCTGCTCTTTTGTTCTCTTCTCTACTTATCACCAAATAAAAAAAAAAAAAAAGAGAAAGAAAAACTATCTGACCTCTCAACCCAAGCAAGACCTAAGGTAATGGAAACCTTCACTTCCTTCCCCAAATTTAACACCATCTCTACTGCTACCAGGTGGAACCACAGCCTGTGTCACCTCCACGTGATTTCACATAAGAAACCACACTTTACTTTTGCACAACAATTTTCTTCACTTTAAACTATTTCTGTAAAGCAGAATGTGTGAGTGCAAAAGGCCATTTTGGGGCAAAGTACATTTTTTCTTCTAAATCTGTTGTCCACCCACAAAACCACTGCAGCTGAAGCCAGTTCCCAAGAATCCCACAGTAATCAAGAAGTGACCCTTCATTCAACAGATACAACAATATGCCTGTAGAGAGTCAGCTTAGGAGCTGAGTTTGGAGTCACAGAATCATGGAATGGTTTGGATTGGAAGAGACCTCAAAGATCATGTAATTCCAACCCTCCAGCAGTGGAAGGAACACCTTCCACTAGAGCAGGTTGCTTCAAGCCCCAGCCAGCTTGGTCTTGAACACTTCCAGGGATGGGGCAGCCACAGCTTCTCTGGGCAACCTGTGCCAGTGTCTCACCTCCCTCACAGGGAAGAATTTCCTCTTAACATCTAATCTAAACTTACTCCTTCAGCATGAAGCCATTCCCGCTTGTCCTGTCACTCCAGGCCCTTGTAAATAAGCCTCTCTTCATCTTTCTTTACGCTCCCTTCAGCCCCTGGAAAGACACAATTAGGCCACCCCGAAGCTTCTCCTCTCCAGGCTGAGCAATCCCAGCTCTCTCAGCCTTTCCTCATGGCAGAGCTGCTCCATCCCTCTCATCCTCCCGGTGCGTCCCCTGGACTCGCTCCGTGTCCCTCCCGCGCTGGGGACCCCAGAGCCGGGGGCAGCGCTGCAGGGTGGGGGTGTCTCAGTCGGTATCCGTGGGCACGGAACCACCTCCTTTCAAGGTTAACAACAGAGAAGGCGCACTGGCGGCACAGCTGCCCGTGCAAGCCTCGTCCAGGGCCTCCCCGGGGCGCTCAGCTCCCCACCGGGAGCATCGCGGGGGTCCCTCCCGGG
The DNA here is from genome assembly GCF_022539395.1 of Myiozetetes cayanensis. Taxonomy (NCBI): domain Eukaryota; kingdom Metazoa; phylum Chordata; class Aves; order Passeriformes; family Tyrannidae; genus Myiozetetes; species Myiozetetes cayanensis. Next base: position 8,077,863 of record NW_026087378.1, on the reverse strand, counting down.
GCGGCCCCGCGCACATCCGGGCCCTCCCGCTTCCGCCGCGCGACAGTTCCGCTTCCTGCGGGCGGACGGGCCGGGACGGGGCCGGTGAGCGGCCGCTCCGCGCTGCGACGGCGGGTCTGCGGCCCCGGGCAGCCCGGTGGGTGCGGCGAGGGCGGGTCTGCGGCCCCGGGCAGCCCGGTGGGTGCGGCGAGGGCGGGTCTGCGGCCCCGGGCAGCCCGGTGGGTGCGGCGGGGGCAGGGGCGGGGAGGCCGGGCCGGTGTCGGGAGGCGGGGGCGGGCGGTTGTGGCGGCCGTGTGGGAGCTCCCCTCGCCGAGGCCGTGCCGCTGCCGGGACAGCCCGGTTGGCGAAGGGTTGCGAACCCGCGCTGGCACCGAGCGGTCCCCGGCCCCAAACCCCCGCTCCCCACCTGTTACGGGTGGCCCATCGGGCCCATCGGGCGCTTTGTGGGTTTGGGGGTTTTGTGTTGCTTAGCGGGACTTAAGGATGTGGATGTATCTCTTCGCGACCTGCCGAGATAAATCGGTGCGATGCTACAATTTAACAGCACGACTTCAACGCTTTCTCTGTGACCTTCCCACCCGTTGGCTCTTGGTGGTCCAAGGGCCTTGAGAAGGCTCAGAAGGTGTAATTAACCGAAGGAAATTGTATTTCACAGCCCCCATGGTAGAGCCCTCGGAAATCCGTGTCTTCCTCTGCTCCTGATCCACTTTCCTGTATTCATTGATTCAGTCCCTGTAGTGTTTTTGTGTGGGGTGAAGGTGTCTTGTCTGTGATGCTGCTCATCGTGACAGGGCTGTGGTTGTGTAAGGATGGAGGGTTGGTCAAGTGCTCATTTTTGGAGGGATGAGCATTTCAATTTAGCACTGGACAGAGACTTGAGTAGTTTTCACGCAGTTCTTACCCTGTGCATTTCCTTTCAGAATGATTTGAGTTATATGGTACAGGTAAGGAAACGGGCAAATAAACCTTTCTTTCTGTAAACTTACTCCAAGGATTATGGATAAGATTAATTTATGGCAGTAACCCTATGTATCAACATGGCTTGACACTTGCAGCCTTAATCTCTGTCAAACCACTTAGTGCTTCTAAGACCCCTTTTTCATGAGTCTTTTTCACAGTATAATACCAGGTCCCTATCTGATTTGAGAATATTTGGGAAAAAAAGGGAAAAAAAAATTCATTTTTTGTGATACCACTTTTCCTCTTGAGATTGTTTTCAGGACTCACAGGGACAATAGTGTGGAGGTGAGGCTTATAGTGTCCTCAGCAAGCAGGTTGCATCTAGCCTACTTCTTATCTGGTCTGAGCTTGGTGGGAGTGCCTGAGCAATTACTTGTTTGTTTCCCAGTAGCTTTTACTGCATAAAAGAGAAGTATTTTGAGAGCAGGTAGCCACTGACAATACAATGCTAGAGAGGAAGAAGAATCAGATTTTTTGATTCTGAGATTTCTTAGAGTTGTCAGACCTGCTTTTATTGGTGTAATGCATTTCTTGAAGGTGGATAACCCCAGTTTTTTCACAGGTCTGCCCTCTCTTTGATTATCAGTCTTTTGAGGACAGTTTCACCATCAGTGGTGCAGAGGCCTTCTCTGCATCTCCTGACAGTCTGTATCTGCCTTTTCATACCTTTCTAGCTCCTTGATTCTCTGTTTCCAAGCCCTAACAGACAAAACCATGTTCTTAATTTTGCGTTAACCTAAAAATCCTGGTTTTCTGCTGTGGTTAATGTAGGACTAAACTGTTAAACACAGTTTGTATAAACGATGCTTTGTAAAGTAAGGATAGTATAATTATGGTTGTCTTGTCAGCACTGCAATGCAAGTGCAGTTCTTACAGTGTAATTGCATTGTGTGGGTGTGTGTTTTGGCTTTGTTTTCAAATTCCTACACTGATATTGCTACAGTGAGATGTGACCTGGGGTGTGTATTACTGCAGGTATTGCACAGTGAAAGGGATTAGAGAAATCCAACGCCAAAAATGGACTGTTGCATTCAGGAAACTGTCTTTATGTGTTTATATGTTTCAGGTATTTAGTATTTGCTGTTTGATTATTGCATCTGTAAAGGTATCCATGGTTGGTTTGGTTGCATAAGAAGTGTTGCAGAGGACGTTTCTGAGCCTTGCAATGACTTTTATGGTGCTGCAGTGCCGGGTGTGCAGTGCACAGGCTGTACCTGCACAGAACACACAGCAAACAGTGAATGTGACATTGCTAAATACATCAAAGTGGAACTCAGAGCCCCAGTTTTAACATTGTTCTTTATCCCTTTGTTTCAACACTTTACCAGCGTGTTTATCATCCGCTCATGCGAAAACAAACAGCTCTTTGATGTGCAGTGTAATAAAAAAGTCAAGAGTACTTTAAATAGATGTTATGGTTTGTCTTGTGAAAAGAGCAGTTCTCCTATTTCTTCCTTACATGATCTTTGTTTTCCTCCTGCAGCAGATTTTTCAGAAAACAATACTGAACATATGCTCCAAGGATGTCTCTCTCTCTCATCATAAAATGGGGCGGACAGGAGTATACAATAACCTCGCTGTCAGAAGAAGACACAGTGTTGGACCTGAAACAGTCTCTTAAAGGCCTTACTGGAGTGTTACCAGAGCGTCAAAAACTACTTGGGCTTAAAATGAAGGGTAACTATTCCCATTTGCTGTTTGTTGTGGATGTGCCTGAGATGTTTAAGGACAAACATCCTCTAAACCTAGGCAAGATGCCCATTAACAGGGCATCTACCTCCCAGTTCTAGCTCTCAAATGAACATGAATACAGGCATTTTATAAATCACCAGATATTGGTTATTATTGATGAATATGATGTTCTGTGGAATGGAATATCCCTTTGGCCAGTTCCTCCCAGCTTCTTGCACACCTGCTCACTGTCAGAGCACAGGAAAATGAAGAGTCCTTGATTTACAGTAAGCACTGCTTGGCACCAAAGAACCATCAGTGTGTTATCAGCATTATTTCCACTAAATCCAAACCACAGCACTGCACCAGCTACTAGGAATAAAAGTAACTCAATCTCAGCTAAAACCAGGACATGGAATAGAATGATAATACAGCTTGTGATATCTGGTATTTTACAGGAAGCTTATTTTAATTAAGCATGAAATTTATTGACATTTTTCTAAAATCTACTCCAATAAAAAATTCAAATATTACCTGTTTGTGTTACAGGCAAACCTGCAGATGATGATGTTAAGCTCGGAGCTCTCAAGTTGAAACCAAATACTAAAATAATGATGATGGGCACTCGTGAAGAGAGTTTGGTAAATATTTTATCTGTTTATTAGGTTAAACAGGAAAGAATGCTTCATGTCTTCTAATTGTGATTTTAAATTTAGAATATTTCAGTCATCATTTAATAAATGATATAGTACAGTAGATTTCTGTTTGCATTTATTTTTCTATGTAAAGTAAGCTTTCCTGAAGATTTCTGAGAGCAGTGTGTATTCATGAAACTCCTTTATTGCTCTGGACTTGAAGTGCAAACCTGGTATTATGATATTCACTGATTTCTCAAATCTGAATGATCATCATTATACTTCAGTAATTCTTTCCACTACTTAAGTGAAATCACTTTGGTTAAATAGTATTTTTGTCCTGTAATGTGTAGTAACAGAAACTTGATATCCACTGTTATTTTCCTTCTGTGATCCTAGTTATCTTTTGTTATTATTATTATTCCTTTAGGAAGATGTCCTTGGGCCACCTCCCGATAACGATGACGTGGTCAATGACTTTGATATCGAAGAGGAAGTTGTGGAAGTAGAAAATAGGTTAGGAGTTTTAGCTATTAAAACAGTTTGTTATTGAATGTAGAGTGTGCATTTTAATTAACTGCAACTTTTTGCACTGTTACATTAGGGAAGAAAATCTACTAAAAATTTCCCGTAGAGTTAAAGAATACAAAGTGGAAATTCTGAATCCTCCTAGAGAAGGGAAAAAGCTGCTGGTGCTAGATGTCGATTATACACTATTTGGTGAGTTTTTATGCAACTCGTGGGATTTTTTTGTTTAAGAGCTCAGTTTATTTGCCAGATCACATTTCTTTGAGTTTTGCTTTGCTACCTTATACAACAGAACTTCTGCTTTGTATGATTTTGTGGTCTTCTTCTCTCATTTTAAAAAACATTGGGCTTTTAAAGTGTTGCATGGTGTTGATTTTAATGCAAGAAGACATAAAAAGGTGGCAATTTAATATTCTGTCTAAATAGTCTTTCTCTTGACACCTTGTGTTTTGTGGCAGGGCAAGATATTGTAAAATAGTCATCCTGGTCTGTACCTGATTGGCTCCACTTTTGGGGGGTGTGGGAGAATAGCTTCAAATTTTATTTACAGGTTATTACCAAACATACACAAAAACATGTTTTACTTGAAAATTCTGTCAAGCTGGTTTTTTTTGGAAGCCAGAATTTTCCTTCTGACTTAGTTTTCTGCAGTGTAGGTGTGTCATGGCAGCATAACTGTGAGGAGTAAATAATAGCTTAAATAGCTTAAATAATCTTAAAGTGCCTCAGAATTTCCCTCATGAAACTCCTGAAATCTTTGGATAGGTAGGAAAGTCAGACTGAACTTTATTAACTTATACTTTAATAACGAATTGCTTATCTCTTATATCCTTTTTAGACCACAGATCGTGTGCTGAAACTGGGGTAGAACTGATGAGGCCATACCTTCATGAATTCCTGACTTCTGCATATGAGGATTATGATATTGTAATTTGGTGTAAGTTTTATACTCAATACTTAAGAGTTTAGTGTAAATTGTCATTCAGAGCAGACACTCCAGGTGGGAGGTTTTTGTATTGCTTTTTAGTGTGAATCACAAGATCTAAAACAATGCAGAAATGTTTGGCTCTAAGTCATACAACTATTAGGGATATTTTAGAAAAATAGTAATTCTTATGTGAAAGAGCTCACGGCAATGGGTCTCAGCATCACTTTACTGAGTGTTACTTTGTACAAACAAACAACTGCTTGAAGTAACAGAACTGTATAATCAACATTCAAACACTGTTTGATAGTGATCTTTACAAATAATCTCCATCCAGACAATACCTAGTGAACTGCCAAATGAACCAAATTCTTCTGTCTAGAGAATTGGTTGATCCTTTGCCTTTGCATGCTGGGTCATTTCCTGTCCAACAGCTGCAGAGCAGACTTGAGCCAGAGCAGGGTTCAAACCATAATAAAATTGTTTTGCAAAATTTCATTGTCATAGTCTGGAACAATGTTTCTGCGTATTCTTAGGTAAGTGGACAATGTTGAGACTTTGTCCTTTCCAGACCTTATGTATTCTTATCATTGCTTCCAGAAGGAAATCTCCACAAGCAGTGTGATTCCTCAAACCAGGTGTAGCCCATTCCTCATGGTCCTGCAGACTGTAGAGTTCAGTAACAGCTGATCTAGAAAATGGTTTCTATACTTGCACTGCTCATCTAGTTGTTCATTTGAAAAGTAAGCTTTTCCGAATAAAAACAGACTTCCATGAAGGAAGACTGTATTTAAGGCAGTAACCCTGCAAGCTGCAATGAGGATAGATCTTTCTGAAATTAAATTTTGTGTAAAAATTTGGCTTTTGAAGTGAGCAATTTCTTGGCTTATTTCTTTTTTGCCTGTTAATGACTTATTTTGATAAAGTATTCTTTCTTTTTATTTCCATTTATTTCAGCTGCTACTAATATGAAGTGGATTGAAGCCAAAATGAAAGTGAGTTTTCCTGAAAATGCGTGATTTGTTCCTGGTCCGGGTAACTCTTCCTGTAGTTGGGCTTAGCCTCAGCATTACAGAGCGGATCAGAAACTGGGGAGATTCTATGAACCATAACCTGAGTTTTTTAAATTTTCATAGTCACCTTAAATTGTCTCCATCACAAAATTAGATTAAGTCTAACTTTGGAATTCCACACAAACTATCAGCATAGGTGCTAAATTTAGCAGAACTAAACACAAGTCACTACCTGCTGAAACTTGGATTCGTCACGCAGCCTTCACAGTTGCTTTCATCTTACCTCTAATTATAGATCTCTAGTCTTTAAATGTAATTTTCTTTTTAAAGGAGCAGACAGATGTGAGATGCTGGAGTAGGTTATCAAGAGGAAACATTTCATCTTTACCTATTGCAGCTGTGTGGTTTTGTTGCTTCCTCTGCCTTATTAAACATCCTGTAAGAGCTCGTTTTTCAGTCCTGGTTTCTTCTGTACCGAAATCAGGCAGGAAGCCAGTTTTGCACAGCTGACCTCATGGTAAACATATTTACTGTCAGGCTTAGCTGTAAATCTAATGAGCTTACTAAGAATTGCTGTGTGTTTGGTTGGTGGGTTGGGGCATTTTATGAATCAAAGATTGTTTCCATTTCAGGAAAAACTTTTCCAAGTTTAACCTTTTATATTTCCATGTATTATTATACACTATTTTTCAGGTTTTAGCAGAGCAAAGCACATTTTTCTAGTGTTCTCTTCCTCAAAATAATTAATTTCTACCATTTTTTTCAAACAAAAATGCCTCAGAGTGATCGCAGAAATGGGACCCTTTAGTCAGAACTATAAAGTGAAGTTAGTGCAAGTACAATCAGTGTTGAGCCCTGCAAACATTGCACTTCATGTGACAGTGTTACATGTTTATGGTTTGTCTGTCAGTGTTCAAAATGGGATGTTTCTCCTGTACTGGTCACCTTTCTACATTTCTAGCTTGCTTTCCCAGCCCTTTCATGTTACTGAATCTCTCTCTCTGCCTGCTCCTGAATCTTGATCCGTTGAGATTCCTACCACTAGATGCCACCTGCTGTTTCTCCTTAAACTGGTGGCACCATGCGTGCTTATCTCCAAAAATTTCAGTTTTTGTCAGGGAACAGTGATCCTAGCAATGCTTGGCACTGAAATTTTTGTTTTAAACTACAGAGCAGGAACAGCATTAAAAAGAAGGGAGTATCAGATAACCAGATTTAATCTCTCATTTGCCATCTATTTATGCCTGGAATTCAAACGGTCTAGAACAGCTGGTTCTGTCAGTATAACAGGATACTGACCCAGTCAGGTTGTGCTTTTCATTTGCCACATTCACTTTTTTCTTAAGAAAGCAAATCAGCTACCTGTGGCTGGATATTTGCAGGAGAGCTGCTGCAGTGGATATTTTGTCCTTGTTGTGTAGCTTTGCATATTACTGCTGCTGCACACACCAGAAGTTGTCAGCAATATCTGCGTTACACCATGTCAGCAAATTTTGCTACTACTTTTCAGCATTTGAAAGGAATTGAAATGGAAATGATGCTCTCTCATCTAGTTAAAGTTTTTTAGTTTTAAAAAGGATGTTTTCCTTAAAGTCTTTATTTCAAGAGTTATCAAATGTTTAAAGTGCAAACTGAGAGATTTCTGACTAATGTCTTGGACGTGTGCAGGAGGGAACGGTACCAATGAACTGTTACCAAATACTTCATCTTAAATTGGGCTGTGATTTGTACAACTCACTGTAAGGAACCAATAGCAGTCAGTGCACACAGTTGCTATAGGTAGTAAAGTTGAGGCATGTAGAACTTGTAAAAGATGGTGCATAAATGCCTTTCTGTATTTTGCCTTTTCTGCAAAGTTGCTTTGATTTTGTGCTGACATCAGTTGTTAAGTTACTGCTACTAAACACTGCAAAAATAAATTCCTATCAGCTTTTTTCTCATGGTAGAACAGTGTACTTTTATGATTCTCATTGTGTAACCAATTTAAATTGCCCCAGATATCTATTTTTAGCGTGTCTCTGGTAATCCCTCCGCTGCTCGCCCCGTGACAAACAATGTGTTGTAATTGTAGCTCCAGTTGTTCAGCAGTAAAACCATCTTAATTAGAAGCTTTAAAAATAAATCTTTGTTATGCAGGAGCTTGGAGTGAGTACCAACACCAATTACAAGATAACTTTCATGCTGGACAGTGCTGCCATGATAACAGTGCACACTCCTCGAAGAGGACTAATAGATGTAAGTACCTGTTTTCTCCTGATCTTTTTCTACATTCAGCTGACTTGTTGCCATACCCCTTTGAAATATTCAACAATAAAGTTGTGCTGGAGTTTTCATGCAAGAAAACTGTAAGAATCTTGGAATCACAGATTTTTTGCTACTGAAAGTCTCTATTAATGTTTTATTTTGAGTCATGCATTTGGATGTCACAGGTTTCAAATCAAATAGTAGGTAAAGGTTGCAAGAAAATTTAGTACCAACAGAAAGCTTATCCTTAGTGTGGGGTATTTAGTATATTATTTCACCTTTATTGAAGCCAAACTACCTACTAATGCTAAAGGAAAAGAATGCAAGTGTCCATTTGAGTTTGGAATCAGGTTACTATAGGTGCTGTTTTCACCTCCTATATATGATCTGATTGACCTCAGGTATCTTGTCTGTGTTGTATTTCCAGGTGAAGCCTCTTGGTGTTATCTGGGGAAAGTTTTCAGAATATTACAGCAAAAAGAATACTATTATGTTTGATGATATTGGCCGAAACTTCCTAATGAATCCACAAAATGGACTCAAGGTAACCTGGAATTTTCATTTATTATTACTTTTTCTTCCTACTTCAAGCAGTACTTTCTCATACTTCTTAGCTGTATCATGAGGAAAGGCTACTCTTAACTAGCAAAGATGCATATTTTATTATATTTTTTATTTACAGTGCCATTTGTCTGGACTAGTATTTCCCTAAGAGTAGTATTAAATACATTTTGTTTCACTATTAACTGAGCTTTTAAGAGACTACCAAAATCAATAAAATTATGATTTATGTTTAAGTTATACTTGCAAGCTATAATTGAGCTGGGCATTGCTGGCAGGCACCATTGAAATATATGACATTCAATCTCAAGAGTGGTCATATTAAATAGAAAGTAAATTAATTAACAAGTGACTGTACTTCATGATAGTATGCCAGTGTAATCACTAGTGTTCTCTTAGAAGAAATAATTAGTGCCTTGAGCCATTTTGACACAGAACAGCAAACATTTCATTTTTTACAACTGTCAACCAGTTTATGCTCCATTATTAGTGCTGGTTCTGAATAAAAATGAAATCTAAATTTTTACTTATATATGATGGTAGAGCAGTGTGGTACTAAAAGAAATTTCATAAATTTCTTTAAAAATGAGAAAGAGGTTTTCAAATGCAGAAATTCAAGATTTCTTTGAAAGTATCCATGATGTGAAAAGGGCAGCAGTTGATGAGATCTAACAAGATGATCTTAATTGGAAGGAGAATCAGGAATAGCAAAGATCTTGCTGGGCAGAGAATTATCCAGAGAGGTCCCTCTAGCTCAGATCTGAAAGGTGTTTATCAAAATGTCTTTAACAGCTGCAGACAAAAATGTTGAATCACTAAAACAAGGCCCAGGTATAATGTATTCCAGGCTTAAAGAAGATGCCAGATAAGCTTTATTTTTGACGTGTCTTTTCACAGAAGCTCTGATTGTAGTCAAAGGCTTTTTGTTGAAAAAAAGCCACACAGTTCATTAAGCAGAGATGAAAAACCCTCTTGCAAAAATCTCTGTGAAATCATATTAGAAAATGTGCCAGTCCATTCTAGATCATTTCATCAGTCTGTCTGGGAAGGGAAGGCTCAAAAAAGTGCAAGAGAAAACAAATTTCTTCCAGGGTGGTGCAAAGCAAAATCCCCACAGTCCAGTCTGCAGGAAGAACAGGCCAAATTGGATGTGACCACTAATGGAAAAGGTTTTTCTTCCTCTTACCTGTAAGAAGTTAGCATAGTACTGAAAATATACCTTAATAGATGGTAAATGATAAAGAATCTAAAACTCTTTTGTTGTGAGCCAATGGTTATACTCAGTTCATTTATTTTGTACAGATAAGACCCTTTATGAAAGCACATTTAAATCGGGATAAAGACAAGGAGCTTCTAAAGCTCACCCAATACCTCAAAGAAATAGCAAAACTAGATGACTTTTTGGAGCTGAATCACAAACATTGGGAAAGGTAAGAACAAAGTCAAAATTCTTCCTTCTGTCCCTGACCTCACATGTTTTGCTTGAAGTTGTCTCTACAAAGACTGGAAACAGTGGAGCTGATGAACTTTGACATCACTTATGAAGTTATGAAGATCTTTCAGTTTGAGTAGAATTTTAATAAGGCTGTTGTGTTTGGGCAGGTTTCTCTAAAATGATAAGATTTTGACAGAATGCATCTGTGTTTTCATAATTGTCCAGTATTCAGGACTGCCAATTATGCAATTATGCTTCCTAAAAGGAAAAGAATATTTGAAAGAACATGGTTCCCTTGCAGAGTTCTCCCTTGCAAGTTAGGCTGCGAGTTGAGATCCCAGCTCCTTTGTTAGGTGGCAACTTTTCTGGCAGTTACTTCAGAGCTCTGGGACGTTTCAGAGTGGTTCTCTGTCACTACCTAGGTTGTGTGGTTTCATAGTATTCATCAGCTCCAAATTACTGTGTTATGAACAAGAGTTTTCCAAGTGCTTAGGGCACTAGTTATCAACCTAATTCTCGCTAGAAAATAACTAGCTGAAGTGTTTGAGCAAAATTCTTCTGAATGGCTTTATGCAACAGCCTGAAGCTTCAATGCACGTGAAGAAAAGTGTGTACAATTTGATGTTTGAAAACCACCCGTTCAGTGCTTAAAAGAACAGCCTTGCAGGCTTGGTACAATTTTCTTTCTTGCCTCTGATTACACAGAAAGTCAAATGTTAAACCTTAAAAGTAGTGAAAGTCACTGGATAATTCACACTGTCAGTGAAATTGGTTGGATTGTTTTTCCTGAAGTATTTGCAAAGCCTTCACTGTCATACCACAGATTGTTCCAGCTCTAGTGCTAGAAGAACTGTGGAATCAGAATACAAGTCCTTTAAAGTCACTCAGATTCTCTAAAGAAGCTGGTGAAAGGCTGTGCTTTTCAGGTTATGCTGGATCACTGAATTTATTTGAAGGAGTGCCATTACCTAATGGGCCTTTTTATCTTAGAGGATGTAATAGCCACTTTTCCAGCTGATGTAATTTTCCATCCTCTTTGAATAAAACAGGTTTCCGTTTCCTTCCTCCCTTTTGTTTAAAAAGCCTGATAGAGTCTAACTAAAAACATGACTTTGAATTGCCATAAGATAACCTATCATGGAACTGAAAAATGTTGAAATCAAATAAAAATCATAAGTGGTATTGGTTGCATTTCTAGTTTGGGGTTATCAAAAGGGGCATTGTTAGTGAGAAAAGAAAGCAGATTCATACTTTGATCACAAGATCCTGGATATATTTGTACCTACCTCTAACTTTGTGAAAAACTGTACTTTTATTTCTTTCAGGTATCTTTCAAAGAAGCAAGGACAATAACACTAATAAAACTGTGTGGCACTGAGTTGAAGGGAACATCACAAAGATCATTGGACTTTTCCTTGCTTTTGTGCTAGAGTATAATAGTGCTGGACACTGGACCCAATGCCAGAATGACTGCTAAAACTTGGTCTTCCAGTTGGTTGTGGGTTTTTTAAAAGATCACAGCAATAAGCTCAAAGTGGGAGAAACAAGTCAGTTGCTTTTTCTTGCATTCAGTTCTGGTGTTACTTCTCAAAATACTTTCCTCTCCTTTGCTGCCGAAGTACAACCATAACCATCAAAGACCAAAACCATTCTGAAACTAGAAAGAAATATTTAGACCAAAAAAGTTGATTAAAAAGCCAACCTTGGCAGTGTATGAATTGTATAAGTCCTCTATTCCCTCCATCTTTAGAAACAGTCTCCCTCTCCCATTCCAGTATTTAAGTCTATAAATTACAAGTTGTCTAAGTTTGGTATGTATTAGTATGTCAGTGTTTCTCTGTGCAAGACAGTAAGATGGGAAAGTACCACCTCTGTGGCAAAGTTACCCCAGTATGTGAACTTGTACTATAAAGCAGCGTTTACTGGAAAACAAAAGATTGCAGTTTGAGGGAGAGAAACCCACTGTTATTTGGTCAGTGAAAAGCAGTCTGCCTGAAAAATTCCCCTATGTCAGATAAATGGTTTAAACCTCAGATGGGAAAGTCACATTCCTAACAAAGCATGAACAAAACCCTTGTTCTCTTCTAGCTAAATCTTGTCAAAGTGCAAACACTGTGTTTAAATACAATATTCAGCCATACTGTTCTTAAAATATCATTTACTTGCGCTGCTTATGCCTGCACTAGAGAAGTGTGATGTGACTGCTGTTTGGCATTTCCAACACTTGTGCATTATGCAGTTCATGTATTTGAAAGAAGACTGACCCTTTCAAATAAAAATGGTATATATTGTTCTTAAGGAACTATAGCAGTTGTGTAAATAATAAAGACCTTTTTCATAATTTGTGTCCTATGCTGCCTTAAATATGTAGCTTGCATAATAGAGAAGCCATCAATAATACTAACTTTGGGGGTTTTGGAGGATTTATTTGGATTCCAGAGACACTGGTTTTGCGTCAGTAGTTAAGTAAGAGACTGGTATGTGCCGCTGCAGATTAGGGCAGTGGTGCTGAATAGTGAAGCACCAGCCTGGCTGGGAAAGGAGCCTTGACAGCACATGTCAGACTGTCAGGACAGCAGGCACAAATGAGTTGTTGGGATGAGCACAGGAGGCTCCAGCTCAGTGACCTGTCAGAAAATATACAGTTTCTTATCCACGGCTCTGTGTGGTTTAGTGCCAACCCAAGCTGTGTTTTAAACTGGCAAACCAGAAACCTGATGCATAAAAATCATGTTTTAGGTACGTGTGGAGGGTGAGTATCTGGAGTTTTGTCTCCTAGAGCTGATTTCTGATCTAGAAGCTGACTGACTCCTGTACACACAGCCCAGGGAGAACCCCTGGGGTTAGAACAGCGATCCTTTACTGGAAGGGCTGCAGCCACATAGATAATGGACTGCAGGACTGGTACATGGTGCACTGGAATTCCTTTGAATTTAAACAATTGAAAAAAGTCAAGACATTGCACTTAAATCACCTGTAGAGTTTGTTGTGGTGGGCAGAGAGAGAAAACCAAACCCAAGGGAATGTATTCAAAGATGTGCCCATATTTTTTTGCTTAAAGTTAGTCTACAAACAGAAGGTTACATTGAATGAGCAATACTCCTTCGTTTTGCTTTATACACGGAACATTTTTAAAAAAATCTCTCTTGATTTTCTTTTATGTCAGTGACACTGTGATTTTGTCCCAGAATTTCGGAGTGTTTGCTGATCTGAAATAGGCTAAGAAGGTCCAATATCCATAGTAACAGAACTGGAGGTGCTCAGGAAGATGACAGTGGGTCACGCACAGCAGCTCCTCACTGTACTACATGACTTCTCTGGGCTATACATACAATATGATTCTGTGCCAAACTGCCAGAATAAATGGCTAGTTTTCTGCTTAGCCCTAGAACAATGTATTTATTACTTATAAATTCAGAGGAAGACACCTGTGCTGATTGCTTTTCCTTTTCAATAAGGAGGGCAGTTTTGACTTACTTGCATTTCCAAAGTGTAGTTGAGCCTCAGAATAACTATTAACAGCAAAGCTTAAAAGTTCCCTGTTAACATTTACTTTGCTTTTAGATTATATTGAGGTACCTGAGAAGTATTTGATCAATGGCTTTCATAATCTCTATTAAAAGAAATAGGATTGAATCATAATCAAAGGCAATGTATGGTTTAATTACAGAGCTTGTAATTTACCATTCTGCAAAAAACTCTGGAGAAGCATTAAATGGAGTCTGAAATATTCAAAATATATTCATGTGTCAGAGACTGTACCAGGCTCCCAATACATGTCAAACATTTTGTATGTTGTTCTGTCTGATTATTCAGATCAGAAGAGACAGTTCATTTTCAAATGAAGTTATTTCAGTAAGCCCTGGATATCTGACAACTCCAATTCCTCACTGTGGCATGAATGCTCATCACTGGAGGTACATAGAGTGACAGCTGAAGCCAAGAACTGAACTGCAAATTCAGCTCCACAAATCCTGCTGCATGACTGTGAAATCTACAGCTAGTTGCCAATTTTTATTCCTGGCTTGACATTCAACTGACAGCAAGTGGATGCCAAAGGGTTTAAGACAATTTTCCACTCTGTCTGTTCAGGATGTATTTAAGACTGATGTGAGAAGTGCTGAATACTTGCCCCCAGTAAGACAAAGGCCAGGTAAAAATTGTATTTCAGAGGGTAAAGAGAAGTACTCAGATCTCCTAATTAATTACAGCTGCTTAAAACAAAAAATGCTGATGTCAGAGGGCAGAAATTATTTACATTACACTGTTGACATTGCAGCAGTTGTGGCAGGTGCCAATGAATAGTAGCTTGGGTGACTGCTGCACCCAGAGTAGGGTCCTGATGAAGTGCTTTGGCTGGGGGATTGACAGAGAAAAATTTCTGGGAAAAGAAAGCGCTGAGGGAGAGAATAACAGGACTAGAAGAGAAAAATACTGTTCTATCCTAGAGAAGACAAGGCACACCTTCCAAGTGTTTCGAGTTTCCTGGGTGAGCAATATTAGCAATATGCTGTGAGTGGTGCTGACATCTGTGCTTTGAATGTGCTCTTCACTAATGAGGGCATGTTTTAGGTATAAGCAACCTAGAAGATTCAGTAAGAATTGCCTCCTGGAGAGATGAGCATCTCTGGTTGGGTTTGCCTAGAGAAAAGGTGAAAAATGGCTCCAATGGCTCATGGTGCCAAGTTTGACTCTTCCTGGTTTTACCTGCTGCACCTGGTCTACTTTAGATCTGTATTTCCCAGCCCATCTGTATCATCCCCCATTATCCTTTAGATTATTGGTAATTACACAAGGCCTCAAGCTCACCATTCATCTACCCTTTTCTAATGGTGTTTTATAACAGGGAATTTCAAAATGAGCTATTTATATACTGATGAGCTTTCTCATACAACCCCCAGCTTCATTATTTACGCTTGTTTAGGAAGTTTGCTCATCTCTGGAGATCCTTTGATTCTGCTTTGAGCACTTGGATGCTCATTTAGCTCTCAGGAGTCTGTGCAGAGCTTGGCCTGTGTCCTTGCCACACACAGACACACACAATGCCATGCCATTAATTTCTATGTCTCTCCTAGCAAACAGTTTTCCTACCAATTCATTTTCTGTTAAGAATGGGTACAAGTCAAAGGGAACTTGTTCTCAAATTGCATAATGCTCTGAGCACTATGGGTGGGGTGCCAGGCACAGCAAAAAGTGCATCATTAACATTGCTTCAAAGTTTTTGTTGTTTTTTGTTTTTTTTTGGTTTGGTTTTTTTTCCATCCACTCTCTAGTTGGAATTGCACACCCACTCTGCTTACACCCCACCCGTTTGTCAAGGTGTTTATAGATCAGAAAAGAGCAGCTTTTATCGTGGCAGAAGCCAGGATTGGCTGCAGCTCACACATACAAGGGGACTGGGTGACCTGGAGCAGAGCCTGCATGGGGCACTGCTGCTGAGTGATGTCCCCTCCTCCACTTGCAACACCCCAGAAAACTGACCTTGGTGTTTTGAAACACTAAGATTGCATCAGATTTTTAGTGCTAAATATCTGTGGTGTTAATGCATTTGGCATTCCACAGTGAGAGCCTTGTTCGTCACTATTTATGCTGCTCTTGAGAGGAAAGCAAGTCAAGCTCAGGATCAGAGCATCAAGGAAGTCACAGTTCAACATAAATGCTTGAGCCAAACATCTCAACCTTCAGATTTGATTGGGCTTTTCATCTCCAGTCTGTTCTACTTGCTGCAAGAGCAGCCCCTGGATTTTGAGTTGGATCTGTCATGCTCCTTCCTGAGCACAGACAGCATAGCCGGATAGCTGGGCATGAGTGATGATTCACAGGCTGTTCAGAAAAGTTGTTTAAATTGTTTCATATTATAGGCAAATGTCCACAGATGACTACAAAAATGGGTGTCAAAGCTGAGCTTGTTCAAGAGCTCTGTATCTGAGCTTTCTCTCATAGTAATATTGCTGGTAAAAACCATCTTTTCTCTGTTTTCTTCAACACTATAATATTTTCCTTATTTTTTGAAAGGTTCTGTTACCTTTGCCCAGTGGGCTCCTGCTCCATGGCAGGCAATGTGTTGTGGCATTGGAATAACTGAGTGGTTGGATGGCTTTTGTACATTATGGGTGTGTTAAAAGCCAAGAGATCCATTGGTAAACATCAAACTTTGTCCCTCAGGTGTTTTCCCCTAGTTTGGGTCATACTGGAAGAAAAAATGGCGACACAGGAAGAGTAATGTAAATTATTTAACAAATTCTAGTAAAACTTTCTAAGACACCCTGCTTTCTAGGGCAAGCTGAGATGGCTCTAGAATTGTATTTTGCAAAACTTACGATTGTTTACCCGATTTTCTATTTGCAGCTCACATTTCATGACATACACAGGCGTGTGACATTTGTGAGCAGTGAAAGCTGCATCATTTTGGTGGGGTAGCATGAGTAGAATTTCAAGCAGTCACTTAAACTGCAACTGATGCACTTTTGGGTCCCTCTGCTGTCCTAATGATGGATATTCCTTGAATCAGGACCAAAATGAGCACATTTTTGGAAAAGTTAAGTGTATTAAACTGCCTTGGAGATGAAAATGATAAAGTGATGTGGGATTTTTAAAAATCTGATTAATGCCTTACAGATGTGACTAGACATAACAGGTATGTTGTGAAGTCTATTTCTATGACAAATGGTATTAAAAACCAAGTAATTTGTGTCTAACACTCGAAGGAAATTCTGAGCTTCAGATACAGTGGGTTGTATTCACACCTCGGCAAGATCCACACCCCCACAAACAGTAAATTAGTTGAGATAAACACATTCAGAAGCTGTTAAGCTACTTTGTTTTGGATTTAGTGAGTAGCTACAGCGGGAAGAAAACAGGCAAATGACTTGAAACCTCTGACTTCCTTAAACAGAATCAAAAATTTGCATTTTGTTATGTGCATTTCAAGTGGTTCTAAATTTTAAGAATTTAAGTAACCTACAGTGAATTCTTTTCCTTAATCTGATATTATTGGTTTGGTTGGTTCAGTAATATACATCAAACAACACATTATAAAAATCATTACTTTAGACAGACAAAAATTGAGCAAAATTAGGTAGATTTAGTTCTGCAACTAGCAAAGCATGTAAGATTCAGTTTTATGGAAATGAGATGACACTGTTCTCACTGATAAAACTGAGTTCATGGCTTGTCCTTCACTCATTCTAGCAATCCCTGACCAAGTTATGTGCTGGTTTTAAACTTAGAAATGCTACAAAATAGTTGTCCAGTTGCACTTACATCACTGATGCAGAGCCAGTCATCACCCTCTGATGCTTGGGAAGACACGTTGAAGCCCGTATGCCAAGAGCCCCAGAGCTCAGTGCTGGTCCAGGAGCCTCAGATGGGTGCTGGGATCCTACCTGCACAGCTGGGATCAGGGATAAAAGTGAGTTAGAGAGAGACAGGCAAGGAGAAATGCTTGCCTGCATCTCTGCTCACCCTGCAGTTAACCCAGCACGCTGCTTGCAGAGGTTATGGGCAGCCTGCAAAATGAAAACATCAGAACGAGCAGTAGCTCTTTTGAGATTAACACATAAAATCCCTTAATGGATATGTAGGTAGCACAGATAATTACAGACCCACAGTGCATGACTCAGTCAAGTAGAGGGCACAATTCCAGAAACTATGGAGGGAAAATAAGTCACGTTTTTACCTCTAAAGAGACTTCAATCAAGCCAGGGAACAGCAACATTACTAAGTTATCAGGCAATTTCAGCAGTAACCAGGGCAAATGGAGAGCCATGGGAAGAGCTTCCAGCACTGATCAATATTTCACAACAGTCAGTTGAGCTTTACACCCCCTTTCCTGTCTCTCCTTTCCAGAGGGTTGAGCAGAAGCCTTGGGACAGGCATGGGACAAGCACTGTACTAAAGTCTGGGAAGGAAACCAGACAGGAGCTTTTGAGCTGAAGCTTCTGCCAGAGCCAATTAGCCGGCGATGGCTGGATGGCAGCAGCTTTACAGGGGCAGGAGACAGCACAGAGTGACCTGATCTTACCTGAAGAGACAGGGCAGGGTGTTCCTGCAGCCAGTGTCAGTCTCTCTAGCTCTGTAAGGACCTAGCAGCAAGTGTAGTCACTCAGACCATTCCTGGCCCCCTGGATCAGTGCATTTTCCCTATTCCTAAGTCTCAGTGAAGCATGGACACAACAGGATTTTCTCAAGACAACACATATGTGCCCCAAAAGCAACAGAGCAAGGTTGAAGTGACATCTGCAGGTCCTGCCATCCCCCCCCGGCCCCTGATCATGCTGGGCAGAGGTGTTCATACCCACACTCATGTCCAAGAGCAGAGTGCACTGGACATTCACCTCCCCACATTCATCTCCTCCTCTCCTGTGGAGGCAGGAGTAAGGGCTGTTATGATGGCTTGGCAAGGAGGATCATATTTTTGTCTCAGCATCTGCGGCATCTACCAGACTCCTGGAGCTACCAGAACACTTGCATGACATGACCCAGGGCTAATCAGAGTTACAAACAAAACAGGACCTGGAATTTAGTCCACCGGAATCATTTCCCCCCTACAGTACAACATAGTGCTGATGTTTCAAACAAGCTTGCTTTTCTGTCTTTGAGTTTTGTCAGCCTACTTCTTGAATCATGATTTGACCTCATGTTAGAGGGGCTTAAACTATATAAAATGTATATAGAAATACACATATATATTTAGAGAGGTAGAGGTTTAGGTCTCACCTAATAACTACAGTCCAGGGGCTGGGGCTTTACATAAACCTCATCACAAGGATCACAGCCTGGTGGCAGAAGGGTTCAAAGCTGAATTGCACTGAGCAGACAAGATAAAACTGCCTGGCCTGTGGGAGCATCCAGTGTCCATCTCCAGTACTGCACTCTGCCCCCTCCAGCACTCCACAATGTGCTCACTAGAGGAGAAGCATCATCATCCTGCCAGGCCTTGGAGAGACACCACCATGGCCTGGAGCATTCCAAGGGATTAGCAGAACCTGGAAAGGCCACCAAGACAAAACAGCAAACAGCAGAAGGTCCTCTGAGACTTTCTTGGGGTGGAGGGGGCTGCACCAGCTCTGTGGCTGTGCTGTCCCACAGCTGTTCAGATACAAGGGCAGGCAATGGTTTTCTCCTTTCTCCCAACTTTAACAGCGGGGAAGAGCTTCACAGAGGCAGAGTCCAAGTCTCAGCTGGGTTCAGTGAAAAGTGGAGCAAGTGTGTCAAGCCTGGAGTCACAACACTGAGGCTAAGTGTCAATATTTGCATTAGGAAGAGTAACCAAAAAGCATTCCCCCAGTTCCTAGAGGTACAAAACCCAACTCATTTCAGCTGCATTTCTCTATCTCCCAACTTCTTCCTCCAGTGTCTCCAGGAAATGTGAGCAACACCCTGGGAAAGACAGGGGATTGAGTAGTTTCAGGCCAAGGAAGTCATTGCCTTTTACATGAAAGGTACATGCTGAGACTGCATCCTGTGCCTGAGCTCTTTGATGGGCCCTGCAGGAGCATCCTGACCCAACAGCTGTCTCAGGAGCACAGGAAGACCAGCTGCTGAGGGGGAGAGCCAAGACACAGAGTGAATTTACTAGGTCAGCTCACAGCACCGGTGCCTCCCTGTCTACATCTGTCAATGTGATCCATTGCAAGAACAGCTGGTGAGCTCAGCAAAAACAGGCTAATAGAGACACCTATCCTGAAAAGAGGATGGCTAGTGCAATCTGAGGAACATTTGAGGGTGTGAGGGTGAACAGCTTTGTCCCCATTTGTGCACAGCTCTGCTGTGGGCCCCTCTGCATTTAAACAGTATTTCATAGAATCATAGAATGGTTTGAGCCAGTAGGGACCTTAAAGGTTATCTTGTTATAACTCCTCTGCCATGGGCAGGAACACCTTTCACCAGGTCAGGTTGCTCAAAGCTCCATCCAGCCTGGCCTCGAACACTTCCAGGGATGGGGCAGCCACAGTTTCCCTGGGCAACCTGTGCCAGTGTTTCACCACCCTCACGTTTTCAAAGTCTTCCTAATACCCCATCTAAAACTATTCTCTATCAGTGTGAAGCCATTCCCCCTCTCCCATCACTCCAGGCCCTTGTAGATAGTCTCTCTCCATCTTCCTTGCAGGCTCCCGTCAGATACTGTAGGGCACAATTGGGTCACCCCAGAGCCTTCTCTTCTCCAAGCTGAACAGTCCCAATTCTCTCAGCCTTTCCTTATGGGAGAAGTGCTTCATCCCTCTAATCATCTTGGTGGCCTCCTGTGGACTTGCTCCAACAGGTCCACGTCCTTCCTGTGCTGGGGACCTCAATAGTTTAAAGCAGCTCTGGACCCTGATCACGCCTCTGGCAGAGCATCAGGCCCGCTAGAATCGCACTGTGCTCAGTTTCGAAGGGCTGACCTGCTCCCAGAGGTCGGCACAAACAGGACACATTAGGGCTCCTCTCCAAAATGAGCCTGACCAACAGGACCAGAACCTGTTCCCCGTTCCCGAGGCCGGAGCGGAGCCGCTCCCGGCGGTCACCAGAGGGAGCCCGATGCCCGGGAACGGAGCATCCTCCGGGCAGGGACGGACTGCGGGGACAGGGGAGGGGCGCAGGTGACCTTCTGCAGCTCTCCTGGCTCCTTTCTAGTGAGCCCTCATCGGACAAAATTGGAGCCCCCGCTGGTCTGGTGTAACAGTGCATAAGGATTTAGGGTACGTCGAGAAACTGAGGACGTGCTTGCAGGGCAGCTCCCAGGCAGCTGATGGCTTTATAACAGGTGATTCTCCAAAATTATCCTCTCAAAGAAAAGCACTAAATCATTTGAGAAGAAGGCCAGGAGTGTCAGAAGGGCCAGCCCTTGTCATGAAACCAACATTTCTGTTCACTCCAAATTAATTTAGTAATTTTAGCTTAGAAAGGGAAGCATTGTTTTACAGAGCACCAGCTCTTTTCCACATCCCAGGGAAACCCTTATTCCACAAACTGGGTACAAAGTCCAACCCTGCTAAAGCCACTGAAGCTTTCTGGAGCCAGCCTCAGCACAAGCCCAGTTTTGACCTTATCCTTCAACTCCTGATTGAGGCTCTGCCAAAGCCCTGCTTTCTGCAGAGTCCTGAGGAGCTGACCTTTCCTCACTGCCCCGTGGGTGCCAAAAGCAAATATGTGCCTTGAAGTACCATCTCATCACTGCAGCTTTGAAATAAGCATCTCTTGCCGTGATATCTGCCTTTTTATAGGGGTAAATCTTACGCCTCTCCTGTTCTTCCTTTATGTGTTAGGGTAACTCTTGTCTACTACATTTTGTAAGTCTTCCCCACTATTTGTAGAGCAGCTTTATAAGACACCTACACCAGACACAATTACTGCAGCTGCTCCTACGAGAATCTCCTAAACTACACTGCTTATTTCAGGAGAAAAAACAAACAAACAACCCACCTACAAAAGCAAGCAACAACACCCACCACCAACTCCCAGAAAACAACCAAATACAAACAAAAACACTAACACTCTCACACCACAAAGCAAACCCCTCACCTCATTTTTACTCTGTAGCCTGTGAAAAGAGACAACTACTTTCCCTGGGCTCCTATTTAAGTCCTTCAGCTGTGCTGGGGATGGAGAGAACTGTTGGCTGATTCCCAACATCTGTGGGCCCTTTCACCCCAGAACAGGCTCAGCTACTCTCTAATCCTTAAAAAACCCAATACAGGCTGACATCCTCCCTGCAGTTGTCACCATCTGTATCTTTTCAGTCCCCTGCAATGCTCCTACAGCTCTCCCACCTGCTCCCTCAACAATCATTTTCCCTATCCCTATAGCTCAACCTCCTCTCCCCTATTCAGTTTTGGGTCCTGCCCCAATACAAAAAAGGCAATGGAAAACTGGACTAAGTTAAGTGAAGAGCCACCAAGGGAGTGAGGGGCTGGAGCATTTCCTCAGAGAGAGGAGGTGGGCTTGTTCAGCCTGGTGAGAAGAAAACTTCAGGGGGGCGTAACAGCATCCTGCTGGTTAACAACCACCTTACTCCTCATGGTGGTGCATGGTTTGGAAATGAGACAGTTGAAAGAAAAGAGGTTGAAATTGGGTATAAGGAAAAACTTCTTTACCACAGTGACAGTCAAAGCCTGGGACAGGCAGCCTAGGGAGATTGTACATCTACCCTTGGGGGTGTTCAGTGCTAGGCTGGATAAAGCCCTGACCAATCTGATAAGACCTCAGCACTGACCCTGCCATGAGCAGCAGGTTGGACCAAAGTCCCTTCCAAGCTGACTCAGCCTGCTCGTCTTAAGGAAAAGAGGGTGAACCGGAATGATAACCAAGTCCAAAGCTTCCTCCCCAGCCGGGTTGTGGGATCCCTTCCATCAGCACCACCACCCTGGGATCATCCCATGGCAGCTTGAAAAGCCTTGTCAAACACTGTGAATGTCAAGGGAAAAAAGTAGGACAAAGGATTGAACTGAGTTGTGACAGTGACACGTGTCTGTGCTGGGGGAGGAGGAGGAAGCAGTTGAGCACACAAGTTAAATGGGCCAAGAGGCTGGACACAACAATGTATCAGCTGCATCACCAGCAGAGTGAAGCTGAGGTGTAAATACATCCTTCCCCTGCCAAGTGCATGGCCTGGTCACAGGAGGGTGCTCAGATGTGAGCAATGGCTTCCTTGCAGTAAGAGCAACCAGGCACAGATTTAATTCTTACTGTATTTTAACTGCTGAGGGGGATGAGTGAGATGGGGGAGCACCAGGCCCTCGTTCTGCTGCAAGGGGCAGGTCTTGGCAGCAACCCAGCTGCTGGGACAGCTCCCACCCCAGCCTCTGCCCCTTTTTCCCCAGAGAGAGAAAAAACTGTGAAGATGCTCATGTTATCTAATAGAAGAGAGATCTCAAATGTACTATGACTCACTCACCTTTCAAAGCTGTCAAAAAAAACCCAAAAACCAACACCACAAAAACAACCCAAGCCCAACACAACTTAGAATATGGGAGAGGGAAATCAAGGAAAAAATAGTGGCTGAAAGTTTGTTTTCTGGCTTGCTGTGTGTCAGGGAAGGCAGCCAGACACAGATGGAAGTTCAGGCTGGACAGCCTGTGGCCACTGCTGCACTCCTGTGCTGTCCTGGGGATCCATCAGCTCCACTGGGAAGGTGATCCCTGCACTTTGAAACCAAAAGTGAACAGAAACCAGCACCAACAAAGCATCTCTGTCACCTTGGCTAACAGGAGCCACATGCCCACTCTGCTGGAAGGATGGACCGTGACAGAAATGGTTCTGCAGTGCTGCCTCTCTTGGCCTCTCCTAGAGACAAAGTTTCTCCAAGTGAGGGAAACAATGTCCTCCAAGCAGATGACTCCCACTCTCCACTTTCCCAGCACAGGTGGAGGACATGGTAGTTGGGTCTTTGAGGTACAGAGATGTTTTTAGTTGCTGTTTGCCCTGAAAAAGCAAAATACAGGATGGTTACTAAACAGTGAGCTCTGAATCTCAGCATCCAGATTAAAAATTAAGATTAAGTACAGAATATGCTGTAAGATTTTTGGAGTCACTGAGGGCCATCTCAGGTATAAAGATGTTCCATACCCCCTCTCTAATTTCTGTCTTAAAAATGGAGTATTTTTGCTCCTGTGCTCTAAAAATGGTGCTGGTCCAGAGCCACACAATGTAATAGGAACACCATAGGATAACTCAGGTTGGAGAGGACATGTGGAGGTCATCCTGCTCCAAGCAGGGAGAATGATGAGGAAGATCTTCCCACTTTCCCAATGTGTCCTTTGTGACCACTTCAGCATTTTACCTCAATCTTGCCCATGGTCTGAGTGTCCTGCTGTTGAGTTTATTAATGTAACATTTGAATTTAAAATGAAACAAGTGCCCAGGCTGCACTACTGGGCCACAGAGAGGGTTGGTTTGCTTCAAAGAAGAGATGACAGATTTTGTAAGAATCCAGTAGGCTGGGATGGGAAAAATGTCAGGATCAAAGACAGCTGGTCCAAAAGAAGCTCCAAACCAGCCAACTCGGAGCTTTGCCTGTGCAGTTCAACCACTGGCTGGCTGCCTGTGAAGTTACCAAATGACAAAGGACTTGCCAGAATTGGGTTATGTGGATTATCAGAGGAGAAGCTGGCATTAGGTGTGCTGAGGCCTCTCTTTTTAGGCATTGTGCCCCAATTGAGTTCAAAGCGGGGATTGTGGCATGAGAGGCAAACACTCAAGCTCTGTCCAAACAAGGTCCAGAGGTTTAGGTGCTCAGCATTTAGGTGCTTGCAAAAGATGTTGACCCCTGAGGCTCATGATAAAATCTAATGCTCCCTTTGAAAATTAAGTATTTAACATGAAGGAGCTGGTGTCCCACTGATCTGCTGCCAATGTTTTAACAAGAGGATGCCACAAGTATTTCCCTGTGAGAATTTTTCACAATGAATGGGGAGAGAATTATGCTTCTTGTGTTTGCCCAAAGAAGGATTTTCCAGCCAGCATGAAGAAGAGACAGGGCAGCAGTGTGAAAAGTAAAGAAAGGACTAAGTCTATGTGCATTAAAATGTTAAGTAAATGCAAATATTTATGCCTAGAAAATCAAGGTCTGTGTATGATTCAGGGCAGATTTATCCTAGAGGAGGGAGGAAGAAGCCCACAGCTCTTCTCCTCCAGGGATTTTTTTTTTTTAATTATTAACACTTTATACAATCTGGTGCTCTTCTAAATATAATTTTATTAACATGAGAAACCACTTGGCAGCAGGAAACCAATGCTGGTGAGTTCCCAGTTTTCAAGACAAAGTGTTCTCTTATAAGGAAGAGGAAAAACAACTGATTTGGGAAAAGCCTTGCAGCTTCTGCCTAAAATCAGCCTCCACCTGCCATCATCTTGGTGCAGGCTTAAATGGAGCAATATTCCCTACCCTCAAGCTTGCTTGTCTCTGCTTTCCAAAGGAGATGAGGCATATGCAGTCACACTGTTCACCAGCTCTCCCGTCACCCTCCCACAATAACCTCTGAGAGAGGAAGGAACACGTCTAGGGAGGCTGGGAAGAGAATCGGGGCACCCGCTGTCACCCACCCCCTGGGATGGGGAGAGTTGGGCAGGAGCTGCTTGGCTGCCCAGCAAGTGTGTGCCAATTTTCCAGGCAGGATGGGACAGAAGAGCTGTGGCTGCTGGGGACAGGAGGACACAGGATTCACCGTGGGAATCACCGCTCCGGCACAGGGAGCACCTTTCTTCCCGGGAGGAGGGTGATGCAATAGTGCGGGGTAGCAAAGCCATGCATTAGGTTCCAGCACGGCTGGATCAAAGCGTTTTTCTGGGTATTATAGAAAAAGGAGTCCAGCCAAGGCATCGTGCTGAGGTTTATTTTATTGAGCAGAGACAGCAGAGGTGAGGGCAGGCTGCTCCTGTGTCCATGCACAGCTGTCTGCGGCCGCCACCGAGAGGGGCTCAGCTCTTGCTGCTCCGTGACAATGAGGACTCAGCATTTCCCCAGGTGCTTCAATCTTATTTTTCCTCCACTTCTCCTGTAAAAAGAGTGAGAGAGACTTAGGCCAAGCACAAAGTAACACACAGCAGTGTGGGACAGAGCGCTCATCCATCCTATACAGGCCTGGCTTGTGCCAGCTTAACCTGGTGCCTTGCAGGGAACATCACACCATTTTCCCCTCTCCTCTTTCTTCTCAAATTTTCCCTGGAATAAGACAGCCTTGAATGCACACTAAATGTAAGGATTGTTAGGGAAAAAATTATGTTTTGCAAGCACATTCCAGTCAGAGGGACTGGCTCCTATTGCATCTCCTTTAAAAGGTGACAGAGTTCAGAAAAAGGAGAAACATCATGTTCCTCCTCTGAGATCTTGTGTCTTGTTCCACAAAGTTCATTCAGACTTTTCAGGAATAGCTTGGCATGGCTCAGCTCCCACATTCCTCCAGGCACTTCTCAGTACCCAGGAGTGTGGGCAGTGAGAGCTGCAGCCTGTGGCATATACTGGGAATTGTGCATCAATTTAGTGCGTGTGGAAGGTACAGGCAAGATGCAATTGCCTCCCAGGCCCCGTGCTGCCTCTCATCATGGCAACCAGCAGCCTGCAACGCCCAGAAATGAAATAAAATTAACTCGCCCCAAGGAGGAAATATTCTGCTTAGCACAATTCAGGACCTAGTCCATGTAACAGGAGCAGCCTGGATGCAGGGCCTCCCCTCCATGAAAAACATCATTAGATACATGGAAATTAAGCCAACTCTCTCTTATTTCCACTCCCTCTGTGTCACTTACAGCACTGCCTTGCAGAAGGCGCACTTGTTCCCGTACGTGATGCCATCAGTGCCGCAGTGAGGGTTGGACTCCCTCGTGCAGTACACGCTTCTGTTTACGAACTCTCTACAAATCTGCACAAGAAATTGAAAAAAACCAAATCTTTCAGGACTCCCATACTTTTTGTTTCACTTTCCAAATTGGACACAAGGTCATTGAAGTAATGCTTTTTCTGACAAGTGATGACACAGACAGAAAACGCCCTCTCAGAAATGAGCAGAAGCCGCGTTTCAGGGGAATTTTTGCTCCTTGTTTGTGGAGGGAAACTGTAGTCACCTTGGAAAACTCTTGATCTCCCAGTGACAGGAGTAGATTAGCCTAGGCATGCAGGACAAGAGTCAGCACTGATGCTCTGTCAGGCATTTGGAGCCAAGTTACCTCCCTGCTGCACGGCTTCATGCATCTTGCGAAACTCTGCACTCAGCTTGGTGCTTGCTGAGCCTCTGCCTTCCCAGAGGAAGGAGAAGAAAACTGTAGTCTGTGGTGAATTAAAAATGGTGCCCAGGAAGTGTACAGGTATCTTGTCTCTGTACAAGTCCCAGCAATGGACTCAATTTTGGGGAATAGAACACCGAGGAGTCCATTTGTTTCATGAGAAGCTTGGACAGTGGAGCCAGGTCAAAAGCGGTGCAGTGTGTAAACATTGCCCCTGTGCAAACACCCCAGATGTAGCCATGGGAAACATTTGCTAAACCAACCATCTTTTTCCATAGTCTACCTCCTAACATGACCACACATAGTATCCCCTCTGCAGTGATGAAGTCCCCAGTGTTGGGAATTCTTGGAAGGGCCCACCTGTTACCAGTAGACATTAAAAACTCTTTACCCAGCACCAAGATTTTGGGTTAAAAAAAATTCCTCTACAGTGGAATGCCATGACTGGACGTGGCACTCAGAGCTATAGTCTAGTTGACAAGGTGTGATTGGTTAAAGGTTGGACTCGATGATCTTGGAGGCCTTTTCCAACCTGAATGATTCCATAATTCTGTGAAGTGCAGATTCAGCAAGCAGAAACAGCAGCACTAACCTCTTCAATGTCTTGACCTGCCACATCTGGAACTAAAAAAAGAGAAGAAATTAAAAAAACACCCAAAAACCAAAAACAAGCAAACAAACAAAAAAAACCCAAACCAAACCAAACCAAAAAATAGAGGTTTTATGCATCAGCACTTCTTTCTGATACAGTCTGAACTAAAGTCACAAACCCTTTATGCAAATCACAGTGAAACATACTCCAGGTTTTTCTTACTCCATCATCCTGCACAGCAGAAGAGGGGGCAGGAAATACATTACCTTAATTGCTTTTTAGTATTTTTGTATTTTGAAAAAATGTTACTAAAATACCATGCAATCAGCCGTTCAGCTGCTAACTACACCTCAGGCACATAACCCAGTCTCCTGGAAGGCAGCCACTCCCAGGGAAGCAAGCTGCCATATCAGATCTGGAGCCGTGTTCCCAGAGATTTTAAAGCTATATTGGCTTTTAAGGCTTTTAGGCTCCTGCACCTCTGAACAGTGCAAATGGCCAGTACTGTCAACAGGAGCATGCCATGGAGAAGGGGACTTTACAGCCCAGAGGCTCTCCCAGAACAGGCTCATCCTGGGTGAGATACAGAGAGACGTCATGGGGTGATACAGAGCAGAACAGGCAGTGCCGGTCAGTATGAGCACAGAAATACCCTCTGTAACCACAGGCTCTGAGCTTGGAGCTGATCAGTCCATCCTCTCTATATTTCTTCCCAGCAAAGCCTGCAGTCAGGTGTGTAGGTTGAGTCAGAGATGTGAAATGCGGTGACCCTGCCATGTTTCTAAGGGGGAGCCTGACACTCGAGGGTGGCTTGAATGCAGATTTGCAGAATCTGGGTCACAGCACTGTGGGACAAATTCCCAGCATCTCACACAGCAGTGGAGGTTTGGATTTGAGGCTGTACCTGCTTGGCCAGCGGGGTCACTGCCAGCTGTGATGCTGCTTGGGTGACTCTGGGCAGGAGGGAGATTGGGACAGGAAATGGGAGGGCTTTGTCCTACACTCTGCCCTCCCCAGTGGAAATCCCACTCAGCCCTCAGTCAGCTCAAACATCATCCATCAGCCTCCCCTACTATTTTTGCCCTTTGGTGTTTTATCTCTGGTACTGCCCTCAGATTTGGCCAGGCTGCCTTAATTGTAAAGGCACTGGTATGACCATCTGCATATTATTTATAAAACAGCTCATTAGATAGGTCTTATAAATATTACATGCAGCTACAGAAGACTTTGTGATGATGCCTCTTGACATCTGTTTATTTTACAGGAGATCACAGAGTTTGCTGCTATTCTGCCCGGCCTTGGAAGGAAGCTTAAGTCTTCTGACAGAACCCTGTCCCAATTAAGACTCAATTAGAGACAGATGAATATTTCATAATGAATAATGTGTACAAAGCAATTCACCTCTTTTCTCCATGCACAGCTTGCCATTTTCTCAAGTGAATTCTTTATTCAAATTATTTGCAGAAAAACAAGTATAAATAATTCTTGTTCCACGCATTCTTCAATAACTGTTGCCACAAACCTTGCAGAGCTGGGTCAGCTGGACTCAAGCAAGTGATAACACTGACATGATCTATATGTTCAAAAATCATCACTCAGCTTCCCCACATCATCAGAGAGATGTGTAAATCTCCAGATAAATAGTTGCTGAATCCTTTTAATTTACCCTCTTTGTTCTGACTCCTTGAGGCCATTTGAATTTAATTTTCAAGCTTTTCTCTGCAACATCAACGAATGCTGAAACTTTCATCTAATTACGTTTCCACATCTCCAAGGAAAACACCAAATACCAAGATGCTTAGGATCAAAACAAGAGCAGATGACCCTGAGGTGAGTGAGTTCTTCTCTAACTGGTTCAGCAAAACTCTCCAGTGAACATTCGTACCAAAAACTCATAATTACACTCTGCTTTGGTACATTTGCTGAAGAGACGCTCAGAATTTGCTTGTTCTGTCTCCCAGTGACACCTCTGCTGCGTTATTCACTGTGGAGGCACACAAGGAGTGGAAATACGTCATACGAGCGAGCAAGTTCCGCAGATATTTTCTACTTGCTCAGCTTTATCTTCAAGCCTGTCAGCCAGTGATCAAGGCTCTCTGAAGTTTGTTGTCAGGAGAGGTTTTGGGTGGTTTTTTTTTTCCTAGGCTAGGGAAAATCTCACTTACCCGAGAAGAAAGAGAGCAGCAGCAGGCTGAGAAGCACTAAGGCACCTGTTGCCTTCATGCTGCAGGTAGCTCTTTAGTCCAAGCCCAGTGATCAGAGCAGGAGGTGTCGTCTCAGCCCCGGAGCCCAACAGTGTGCACACAGACCTGCCTTTCTGTGTATTTATGTGCCTGTCCATTACTGTCCTCATTCCCCACCTTAATTGTGAGAACTTCTCCACTTGGTTTCTAAAGCCATTATTGGTCCTGGCCGGTTTATTGTGCTTTAAGGAATGCTGCCCTGTCCACATCAAACCTAGAAAGGGCTAATTATATGAGTGATAGACAGGCTTGTAATATAATTATTTATTTTTTTTTTCCAAATAGTCACAGGATTCTCACAAGGGTGAATTTTCAAAGCGGTGATTCATCGGGGAAGCTGGTAATTTTCATTCTCTGGGCCCTTGCTGAATGCCAGTTCCGAGCCTTTGAGTGCGGCGTGATGACACTCACTAGACGTTACGAAATAAATCACAGCATGAGAATGTGTTGTCTGTGAAACCAATTATACGTTGTTCCCTGGCTATTTTTGAGGATGGTTCTAAATTTGTTGAGTTGGGGTGGAGAAGTGCTCAGATGTGACATGCTCTCATCGCTGTGTGCACAGTCCCAGAGATAGGACTGCTGACTCTCCTCCCTGAACTATTTAAACTCTAGCTGTCAATGTTTTCCAGTTTTTCACATTCCCAAACATATGTTGGGGCTCTGCTCCCCCAGCAAGTGGCAATGAAGGGAATTTGATGGGGAATAGGGAGATCTGAGCTCTATTTCCAGCTGAGGCTGCACAAGGATTTGTGTTCAGCTGCACCATTCACTAAACACCTCTTCAGATAAGAATAAGCTCAGATGTTAGTATGCTTTCCTAAGGAGACAAGGCTTAGGAAGGCAATGTGTATAGATATATCTCTTTGTTGGTTTCCCCAGTAAATTTTTGATCCACAACTAGCTCCAACCAAATTTTACATAGGAGTGAAAAAAAGAAATAAAAATAATAAAGACATTTTTATACATTTTTTAAGCAACAGAGGGAAGATGCTACTAACATCCCAAGCCATCAAGGGAGGGAGTCTCTGTGAGAAAGCAATGTTATGGATACCCTTCATCTGGGGAAGCATTACAGTTTGCAGCCTGTTAGACATCTGAAAATCCACAGATGTCAGAAAAACCATGACTGACAGGTGAATCCTCAGATGTCTATTAGGGGTGAGCTCACAACACAGCCTCTCATATAATTTAGGTATCAAGTCCGTCAGCCACAGCGCCGTTCAAAACCACGCTCAGATCTGCCACTCGCAGCACTACTTGTTTGCCTTTCCCAGTTTCCTACGTCACTGTTCATGACCACAGCCTTGGTGCCTCAGTCCCTTATCTGCCCAAACATTTCGGTTGCTGCAGCACAACTCACTAGCTAAAGCCTCAGCAAACGCACTGCAGGGACCAATCCCTTCCGGGCTGAGGAGGGGAAAAGACTAAATTACCACACAGATGATTATTGTTATTAAGCATTTCCACTTCTTTATAACATCTGAGCAGTCCACTTGCTGGTGTAGGTGAGGGAATTCTGTTCCTCTGACAATCTGGGATAGAAGAAGGGCACCTGGACCTTGTTTTGCAGCCTAAGGATTAGCTGGGCAAAGTCTTGCTGGTGTCAATCTGAGTATTAGCCTGTACTGGGCCAGTCTTTAGACTTAAATACTACAAAACTTTGATCTTCTAAAGAGTCCTCGCTTATAGGCTCATGAGGCATTTGGGATACAATCACATGTACACCATTTTCCCTCCCTTTTCCTGCAGGTGACCTACTCTTTGGGCTTTTCCAAAGACTTCTGAGCTCCTAAGAAAGTATCTGGAATCCTCAGGCAGAACCTACCATGACAGAGGAGCTTCACTGTAAGACCTCGCCATTGAAAACAATTTCTTTCTACGGCCAAAACTGCACCAGTCTGTGGTCACTCCACAAACCTTCTTGTCCAACAACAAATCATAGCCCAGCTCTGTCCTGTGCTGACAGGTCTCTGTTCACATCCACCAGCTATTGTTCCTTAACTATTCTCCAGACACACAAGCAGGTAAACAGTGAGGACTCTCATGACTCTCCAGTCCATCTTTTCTTAAGAGCACACACAAAACCATGATGTGATTTCTTTATAACCTTTTCAAGAAATTATCTACTTCAGGAAGCAAGACCCAAAGAAAAGGCTTGGAAGTCACAGATTTTGTCCTAAATATCAGCCTTAGCAAGAGCTGCTCTTTTACATAACATGAGAATAGGAGGTAGAGAAAGGATGAGGAAGGGAATGTGTGAGCCATGACACTTGGGAATTTTTGCCTGTGCTGTTTGCATATTAACTCCTTGACTCACCCAAAAATATGGCACATCATCGTGAACATTCATATATATCACTGCTCCTCCAGTGCATTCTTGAGGCTCCCACAAAGATGTTATCTCCATACCTTTTTTCCCCAAGATAGAAAACATGTTGGAGCTACTAACACATCTGCTGGCCCTTCTTTCCTGGAGTGAGAAAATCCAAGATCTTTTCCCGAAGGGTCCCCTGCCTTATTTCTGCCTCAAATACCCCCAGTACAGCTTTTCAGTTCTCTTCTTCAAGAAGCTGAAAGCCTGAGACCAGTCTAATTTCTCCTCAGGTTGTCATTAGGCTCATTACAGCCTTGCGTAGCTTGCTGCAATTTTCTGCTGATGAGCACAGTCTCGGTGGACACACCCTTCAAGGAAGCAGCAGTTCCTAATTTTCTTCCCTATGAGATAGATCCTCCCTTTGACATAATCCTCCTTTTTATAATGCACCCCCAGACCCGCCCCTTGCCCAGGTGAGACCAGCTAGGGCTGACCATGGCCACCTTTCACACTTTCTCAGGGCCATCCCCCTATGTCAAGGCCCCTTAAAAGGATGAATTCCTCCAAGTCCCAGACCTGTAACTAAGACAAATCCATTTGCACTCTATAAGACATCAAAATTAGGAAAGTGGCACTATTTTATAACTTGGTTTCTCTTCTGATGGTTTGCTACAGAGTGACACTCTCCTGAGGGCTTGGGTGGGTGTATGATGAGCATTAAGTTTTGCTCTGTATTGCGGTTTATTCCACAATTTCTCCTACCTGACAGATAGGTACCCAAAAGCCTGAAGACCATGACAAAAAAACCAAAACCAAGCAATCCATGGCAAAGATTGTGGCTGCATTTAGTTTATTGATCAATCAAAGCAGAGACAAATGCATAACAGTTGAGGGAGCAAGGAAAAGTGTGTTTGATTTCAGAATTTGCAAGGGAAAAGTCATGGTGAAGGGTCCAGCTCCAGTGCTTAGCACTCGCCAAGGTGTCTGAAGAACAGAGCTCCACTATTGCGGCTGAAAAGAGAGACCAAAGTTAAGGACATGGATCTCATTTTCATGGTCTAACTTCACCCAAATAAGCCAAATGCCCTTGTGCTATCCAGCTCATAAAGTACTTCACTCAATGTTTCATCTCTTCTCTGATTCCCTGGGTTACATACTTTCATATGTTAAAGAGATTTGGGACAAACCCCATAATTTTGGACACCTCCTGCGGTCACAGTTTCAATTACCCTGACCGGGAGGGACTCAGCAATGCTATGAGCCTGCAAGCAGGAATCTGATTTTAATTGCAAGGGAAGGAGAAGACTCACTCAGACTTAAGATCTGCAGTGCCTGGGGGGTGACATAGGAGTGAGCATTGGGAGAGGAACACAGGGCCCCAATGGATTTATCAAGGAGCTAATGGGAGCTCTGGGGCTTCCACACCAGCTGCCACCAGTGTGTGTGGGCTCCAGCTCCTCTGGTTTCATGGCCACACTGTGAGCTCTGCACTTACTTAAATGCGTTGCAGAACTGGCACTTGTTTCCGTAGGTTCTGCCATCGGAGCCGCAGATGGGGTTGTACTCGGAGGTGCAGATGTTGCTGCCCTTCAGCTGGGTGCAGTCAATGGACTGTTGCTAATAATGGAGCAAAAAACAGGTTTTAAAGCTTTTGTTCCCTGTATCTTCCTACGTAAGTGCTTCATGTTTATTTAATATTCATGATATGGCAAAGCATAAAAGCACTTTTCAGGACCATGGCTCTGTTGTTCCAGCAATTCTGCAAACTCAGAGGCAGAGAGTGTTCTAGCCTGGAACAGCTTGAAGTAGGGAGATGTTGGAGGCAAAAAAATATAATAAATACTATTATATGTAGTGAAATGACCATGCTGATATTTCCAGGCTGGTTCTCCCACTCTCTGCCCTGGTTCAGCAGGCAAGCAGAGGCAAGTGAACAGAAAGGAGGTGGTCACAAGCCCCACTGCAGCAAGCACTCTAACCTGGGAAATCACCACTACTAATAGTGCTGGTAGTACAGGACCCTCCTGCTCTCCCACAGATAGGATGATATGGCATCTCTTGCTCATCCAGTTTCCCAGTAAATGAAGATCTCAACACCCACTGCCTGCTGTGGTCCAAGGTCAGAGCAGGGACCACATATCTGAACTGTGGATTTGGTTCCATACCTATTGACCCCAGCATCCTTTAACTATTTTCCTCAAATCCTATTTTCAGACCAAATGCACCAGGACAGTGCAGACATTTCTATTACTCAGTTACAAATCAGAGAAATTTGCAAAAGGTGATAGCAGCAAAGAGTGCAGATCTCTGCGCTTTACCGTCTGGTAGCACTGTCCATAGCTCTGCAGGTTCACTTCCAGTCCGCTCCTTTGGAAAGAGAGTTGAGAATGAATGAGCACAGTGCAGCTGCTTCGTGAGTCAAACTACCCTGTTATGCTCCAAATACCAAGAGGAGCAGTTACTGCTCCAGAAAGCCATCCCCCAACCCAGGCCCTTCACTTACGCCACAGCTCTGCAGAAGAGGCACTTGTTTCTGTAGGTAATGCCATTGGTACCGCAGATGGGAGAGTACTCCTGGGTGCAGGGGATGGTCAGACCACTGCCAGGCTTCAGGTGACCAGTACAGTCGACCTGAAACAGCCACAGAACTGCATTTTAATCTCTGCTCCCCTTGGCATCAGCCCTGTGTAACGGAGCATGGTGCAAGAGACACCTCCCCTTTTCTCCAGAGCTTCAAGGGAACAGGGTCTTCCAGCCCCAGTGTGGCGGAGTTGAAGGAGCATAGAAGAAAAATCCTGCATGTGGATGTAGCAGGGATTATCTATCCTGAAGTGGGCTTCATCTCTGTCATCTTGGGGATTTTCACCCTAAAGGCCACCATCAAGGATCTTTTCCTAAAGTAACTTATGCAGAAGCAATTTCTGTTGCGATGCCTCTTGAAAATGGAGTTTATGCTCAGCTCACTGTTTCTGCAGTTACTCTGAGTGTATTGAAATGGAAGTCATTGTATTACGTTAAGTTGCACAGCCAGAGTGTTTCTTTACTCTCTCTCTCTCTCTCTCTAAACTAAAAATAGTCATACTTTGCCACTTCATGGTAGCTCCATATATTGATAAACAAACTTTATGATAGATATTCCAATAGAATAATTTTTTCCCTTACAAAATTATGATTTAGTCAAAATCCAAACTTCCTCTGGGAATTTCTTAACTTCAACAAGCCTTTAAGTCTAAATCTAAAAAGAAGTGTCTTCATAACGTTGAATGAAATATTCTTGAAATCAAAAGTTTCCTTTCTAAAGTCAGGTGTTATAAAGAAGATATTTTGCATTTTAAAAGTCACTGATTCTAACAGTTCAAATAAAATGTAAATTAAAAACTTGCAAATTTGAAGTTCTTCATTTTCATTCGATTTCTGACAGTAAGAAATTGTGGGGGTTCGGCACAGAATTAATCCTAGGCGAGGTTTGTGTCTAGCTCTCTGCCGTAATTTCACCCACCACTGCTCAGAGCAGCAGGAGAAGGAACCATTCTCAGACCGTACCTTAACGCATCTTCCATCGTGTTTCTTGTCAAGGGCACGGTTAAGGCTAGAGGGAGAAAGAGAGAAGGAAAGGAAGGATTAATCTCTTCACACCGTGTAGTCATCTCAATCATTAAGTCTCTCCACTCGTAAAGCCCCAGTAATTAATCAGATTCTGGAGCTTTGACATGGAAGATCATGAGCATTAGGGAAGACAGAAACTTAAGAAAAATCTAGTCCACCCCACGATTAGTCACAACACCAAGGGCTTCCGCCTGCTGCTCTGACTGGCATTGTAGGTGACTGGGAGACCTTCTACTCACAAGAAATCCCTGCAGAGGGAGCACTCGTTGGGGTAGGTTCTGCCGTTGGTTCCACAGACGGGGGAGTAGTTGCGGGGACAGGCAATAGTCGTGGTTTTTCCAGACATTCCAGACAGGTAAGAGCTGCAGGAGGCCTGAGAAAGAGGATTTGTAATGTCTCTAAGTGAAGAGAAGGCTGTGATGGGCTTGTGCTAATCATGTTTTTCTGCGTTGGGAGGCTACTGATGGTTATTTTGTTTCTCTGATTCCTCCAAGGTGAAGAGGAGAGAGAACAAACTACACCACGTATCTTACAGCTTACAAAAGCACCTTTTTGCTATTAAGACTTAAAGTACTTTTGGCGAGAATTACAGGCAAAAATGATCGTTCCTTGGGGAATGAAGACAGGGAAGATATTTAGGCACTTATTCAATAGTCATATAGATTTTCTGCTGGCACTCTGTGCTGTGCTGACTCGCACTCTACATTATTAATTGCTGTCTTTTTAGTCATCAACGTGGCAAGTTATCATCTTTGACAAAGGTATTTTCTTATGTTGGAGAAAAGAGGTGCACTTAGGGGCACTTCTTTTTATTCGCTCTCCATTTTTACTTTTTTTTTCCTCAAGCCTTCCCTGGAATGCAGTGTGAAGTATGAATTATTGATCTAGGCTTAAAAATCAAGACTAAATCACAAAGAAGTTTTACTACTCACCCGTCGTTGAGCAACAGCAAGATCTGCAATAAAAACAGAGATTTTAAAATATAAAAATTGCATAATGTCCTTGACTAAAGTTCTTTGGAATTAACAAACTCCCTACAGAGTAACCAAATACACCTTCTCATTACTCAGAAGTAATTGTTTTCCCAAATGATTTATCCTCTCCAAGTAAATGAGAAGTTATATACTCAGATTAAAAAACTCAATTATTTGTGAAATTAGAAATTTTGACTCACTAAAGAAGAAATAGGACATCAAATATTCTCCCTTTCTTTTTTTTTTTTTTTTTTTTTTTAGCACCATTATCTCCACTAAGGCTCATAAACTTAAAGCAGACACAAGACCCTACCAATCTATAGCACTTATCTGCGTAAGGGTGATGTTCATTAAAAGAGAGCCCACAGTATTCCTAAACCATCACATCCCCAAAAGGCTGCACTCTCCTTAAGGATGCATATAGACGTGCAGAGGATCAGGAGGACTATAGATGCCAGCAAAGTCTGTAGCAAAAATGACTTACCAGAGAGGCAGCCGAGAAGGACCAGCCCAAGAAGGGCAATGCTACTTGCCATCTTCATGTTGGTGGTGCTGTAACGGCTGCTACTGGAGAGTTGGTAGCTGGAGAGTTCGTGGATGGTTCTCAGCCTCCTCTGTCCCCACTATATATACACATCTCCCCGACCTTGTGAAGTCATCACAGAAAGTAATTATTTGCTCTGTAAACTAAGAAAATTGTATTGATTATTGAGTTGAGCTTTAAAGAATACTTGCTTGTTAGAGAGATGCCCAGAAGAATTAAACAAAAATTTGAGCTACACCCAGCTTGTTAACAAAGGCGCCCTGCTGTACAATGAGTGATTTGTACTTTCCAAACAGGAGCACTGTCTCAATAGTGGATGTTGTGAAATTATGTGTGGAAGTTGGGGAAGGAAAAAAAAACCCATTTAAAGCCCATTTGCTGGAAGTGTTTGCCTTGCATGCACCATATCACACATGCTAGACAGGAACAGGCTGCCAGGAGGCTTTCATGGTACAGCAGAGTGAGGGGACAGCATCATGGGATACTCTAAGCTTTTGCAGACATCAAATCTGGGGTTTGTCAGACATCAGTGTACTTTAAAGGTGCTGAAGGCTCAGTGCATCTCTCCACACTCTCTCCTGTGATTTTCTGGTACACTGGATTTCTCACCAACGGGAAGGAAACAGTCATCACAAGAGGAAAGCATTACCTAAAACCTCTTAAGTTTATAAGACAATGCTATGAAGGAGCAAGATTTATTAATCTTTTGGCAATGGGCATGAGTCTGATTAAGAAATTATGAGAATAAGTAGCCTTAAATCTGTACTGGGATAACATTTCCTATTAATGGCAAGCAAGTGGTACTCTGTGCAGGTGACATGGACTTCTTAATACGACAGACATTCCAGAAAAAATTCCAGTAGCT
The DNA here is from genome assembly GCF_022539395.1 of Myiozetetes cayanensis. Lineage (NCBI taxonomy): Eukaryota > Metazoa > Chordata > Aves > Passeriformes > Tyrannidae > Myiozetetes > Myiozetetes cayanensis. The sequence continues at coordinate 8,040,049 of NW_026087378.1, read as the reverse complement.
GCAAACAGAAGGTGAGCCGTTAGGCTCCCCCCTTCCCCCACAATTATATGGCATTAAATTTAGAGTGTCAGCTGAAAGTCGTGTTTTAGGGAAGATAAGTGATAAATAATGTGCTAGGCTCTGCTAAGTGGTTCAACTCTATCACAAGTGCATGGAAAAACAAATAAGGGATATTGCATAAAATAATAAATTTTTGATTTAAGGTAGTCACGGAAGGAAGTGACGGATGGAACTTGTTTGTGCTTTAGAAGAGGCTCGATTCATACGTGTGGCTTAAAGGCAGCCTGAGTTTTAAACAGAAAATCAGAATTGGTTTTCTTATTATCCTGGGAGATGTTCAACACTTGGCATGAGCAGATAAATCATAAAAATGTAGCTGAAAGTGTAAGGGAACTGTAGTCACAGAACAGAGCTTGTGGGATTTGGCCTGATTATATCAATGAAATCATTTTCCTGAAAAATAAATGAATAATGTTATTTGGATCTCATTCACAAATATCACAAGTTGAAGGGTTCCTTTGAAAGTTGTTTCTGTTGCATTCTTAGCATCCTGAGTGAGTTGACTTTCATATTCCTTGAGCTGATTGTGAGCATATTTGGAAAGGAAGCATTAGTCACGGAAGCATTAATGATTATTATTTTCCAGGGGCAGGAATGCCAAAACCTGAAAACAAAGCTTCCTCAGAACTTGCAGAAGCCGCTGGTGGATGTGGTGCTTGCCAGCCCTGTGGTGGCTGGGGAGGCTACAGGAACAGAGTCTGTCTCCTCTTCAGCCCTGCAGTCTGAGCTTTTCCATACCCACCTCCAGATCAGAGATCCTCAGTTAGCAGAAGCTGTGATGCTTCTCCTGTTGCCTCTCCTGCAAGACTGAAGTCACACAAGAGTTATTGAGCATGGCAGGTATCTACCAGGGAGTGGCACTGCTCTCATGTTTGCCCAACACCCGCCCTTTCATTAGTTAGATCCGCTGGGAAGATCCCCTGGGAAGATCCCCTCTGATCCCCATGCCACTTCTGAGGGTCTGGGTGGCCAGTCAGGACTGATCCAAAAGCAGTTCTTCTCCTCCAGTAACTCCTGCCAGTTCACGGGGCAGCAGGGAGAAAAGGAGAAGCAAAAAAGAAGCCCTGCTACAGGTGGGAAGGGTCTGTGGGAAGGGATGGGAGATAATGGACAGCAGCCAGGGCAGGGCTGTGAGAGCTGCTGGGGCAGGTGTGACGGGGATTGCACAAGGAGCAACATTAATAGGAAACAGAGGGAACAGGACAGGAATAATTGTGGGGAAGCAGATGGGCTGAAAACAGGCATTAGGAACAGTCAAAAACAACTGTTCCCAGACAGTGAGCCTCAGGAAATGTCATGCATGTGTTGCAAATGGGAAGGGCAGAGTGCATCCACCTGCCCAAGCCCTTCTGTGATATGTGTGAAGGTGCCAGACTCTTTTCAGTGGTGCCCAGCTACAGGACAAGGAGTAATGGCCTTAAACTTAAAACACAAGAAGCTTCACCTCAACATGAGGAAGAACTTCTTTATACTGATGGTGACAGAGCACTGAAACAGATACCTGGGAGGTTGTGGAGTGTCCCTCTCTGGAGATATTCAAACCCCCCTAGAGGAGTTCCTGTGTCACCTGCTTCAGATGACCCTGCCTTGGTAGGGGAGTTGGACTGGATAAACTCCAGTGGTCCCTTCCAACCCAAACTATTCTGTGATTCTGAGATTCTGTGATTCTGAGATTCAGGAATATCATGATGGTGGGCTCAGTAAAGTGGTTTTCACCATAGGATCATTTTAACATTTCTGCAGATATGAGATCCATAGAAAAGCTTAAATAAAACTCTAAAACACTGTTTTAGGTTCTTAGAGGGCAAACATGCAAGAAGGTTACAGCCACATGAATGGGGTAAATGTTAGCAGTGATATGAGGGGTTCTCTTGTATTAAGGCAAATTTCCAATAATTCTGGAAATTCTACCCAAGTCCTAATCCATCAGTATTTCTTTCCATAGCAGTGATATTCTCCTGGGAAGCTTTTCATCTTGTCTTGAAATTCCCCATCTCAAGCAAGTCCATAGTCTACCACGATCTACAGAATTCTTCACTGATGTTCCCTGCTTTAGTTTAAAACTTGTCACAGGCCTCATCTGGATACAAAGAGCAATGGTACCCCCTTTTTTTTGGGGGGGGTGGGGGGGTGGGGAAGGTGGATGTGTGCAGTGCATGTAAGACCACGTGTTGTTATTCCCACAGCAGTATCACTGTCCTTGCTCTGGTCCCGGCTGTCACACCGTAATCGAGAACAAAGCAGTACCACTCTCGAGCCTGTGCTGCTGTAGGAACCGACGCACACCGCGTTCCTCTGCGGTTCACTGGCGATGTGGAACATTGCAAGAGCTCCCAGACACGTTGCTGTTCCCAGAACTCTGCACACGGGGGCAGAGCTGGATCTTCTATCAGAACATAAATTCAATTTACAGCCAGCAAAGCCCCTGCTCTAAGCCGCACTCACCTAATATTTCTCCGTGTAGTTCAGCTCTCTGATTGCTGCCTGCATATCTCCAGTCTTTTAAGAATAGATGATATCATAGGCAAGGGTGTCTGGAATAATTTGACTGTCTGGGAGCTGCATGCTAACAGCAAAAGGCTGAGGATCCCAGTCCCTCAGTAAATCTCAGCTCTGCCTCGCTGCAATACCTCTGACACAGACAGCCCCCCAAAACAACATCTGCAATTAATTTCCTTTTAAAATATAATTTTATTTTTCTCCTCATCAAGAAAGAGCATAATAACAAACCATTTATCCTGCATGAAGCCTCAGAGGGAAACTGCATTAATAGAAAGGTCTAGACTGGCCTGAGGTATATTTTGGCCAGTTACAAGTAGAACAATGCACTAAAACAGAAGGATCAATATAAAATAAAGCAGAACAAAATAAGTACATGCAATGTGTTAATCAGGTTGTGAGGTAATTGAATGGCATTTCCTAAATTCACAAACAACAGATAATGACATGAAGTGCAGAGATACTGCTTAAAGAATTGTACCATAAAATACTTTGGCAGGCAGACAATGTTTCCTGCTTTGAATTTCCTGGGGGGAGAGTTAGATTAGTGATGGTGAGAGGATTTTGTGCTGTTGTGGCAGGATTTTATTGAGAAGCAATAAAAAAAATTATTTCCAATGAGGAGCCCATAAAAGAGGACTGCCTTTCTCTCCATCCTAAGGAGCACGATGGGAGGATGAGCCTACTGGGGCAGGAGGCTGGGAGTGCCACTGTGGTCCTGCTCTGGCCTTGGTTACTCCTGAGCAACACTGCTAACTCTGCATCAGAGTGGAGGATCTGTCCCCCTTCCTTTCTACTCACAGTTTCCCCTCAAATTCATGATGGATTTTCCTGTTTAGCAGACATGGCCCTGGAAGATACCCTCTGAGGATCACGGGGATCTTGAGCACAATAAGGAGCCCTTCTTGTCTCCAAGGTATCATGGTTCCTGAGGGCCATCCTCATCCTCTCTGCTGCTCCCCAGGAAAGAAAATAAGTGCTGGGAGCTGGTGTTCTCTTATCCTGACTCCCACACCCTGTGGAGAGGGAAATGAAGGAGCATGAAGCCCGTGAGCCCCACACCCCTGGCACTACCTCCCAGAAGCTCAATTGAGGCATCTGACATTGAAATGCCTTCCTGCACACAGACCTCCCTCTCACAGGAGGGACATTGCAGCCCCAGGAAGGGACTTGGCACTAAATGGTTGCAAAGAATCATGTCTTTTGGAAATAAATTGTCTCCTTTTAGAGAGCTGCTCTCTCCACTCTCTGGGAAGTGACACATTGTCACTTAAGATCATTAACTATTTGACTGTGAGACTCGCTGCCTGTACAGCACGAGGCACTGCCAGCGCCTCACTGTTAATGAATAATAAATTAACACTATGACTCTGAGACCATCCTTTCATCAGCCGAGATTTCCAGAGGCCGAAGAATCTCAAAGGATCCTCTACAAGCAACAGTTGACGTAATTAAGCACAAACAGCAGCTGAGTGATGGGTGAGGTGCCGGAACGGCAGGGATGGTTAGCAGTCATCTGAACATCAGGTCTGTTAGGACTGGCTGCCCATTGGTTTTCTGCAATACTCCACAGCAATGAACTTTACAAACATGAACGTGGGCAGCAAGGTATTCTGCTTGCCCAGAGAAAACATCCTGTGCCATTGCTTTGGGAAGCAAAGCAGATTGAAAAGGGTGGGTTTCCAGTCCTGCCTGCGAGGGGAAGAGAGGCAGTTTGGAATCTCACCTTCTTCGCCTCTTCTCTTGTGGGTATAAGAAATTGGGGATAACCCTGGAAACCAAAACAAGGACGAGCAGCTCACAGTGCCAACAAGACCCTCTTTGCTACCATGGCTTTTGCAAAACAGCCCCAAAACATCCCAACTGCAACAATCTTGGGACTGCCTCTAATTATGTGAACACTGAGGTTCACCTGGGGCCCCTTCATGCTGCCAGTCTGTGAAACAGTAATGCTGGGTGAGGCTGCAGGTATTTGACAGAAGCAGCTGTGGAGGGAGGCTGCTCCTCTCCCCAAAGCAGAGAGTCTGTCTGTGATACCCTCAGTGGAGTAAATTGACAGGAGCAGCAGGATGCACCTCTAGCCCTGGTTTTCTTTCAGAAAGCTGGATGAAGGCTGATACCCACAAGATTTACCCATTGCCTTTGCAGTTGGGGTTGATTTTTTGGTAGATCAGAACATTGTACTCCCTCTCCCTGGAATAATTTCCCTATTAATTCCCACACCCCAGGTCTGTTGCAGCGTTATAATCATGCAACCTCTTAGATAAAACCAGAATGAGACTAAGGCAAGACATAAATGCTGATGACTCTTTTTTTTTTATTAAGCAGAGGTTTCAAGATTTATCAGAAGCTTTCAAGGGTCAGGTGAAGACTTTAGGAAATCATCTGCCATGGGGAACATTGCCAGAGAGGGGGATTTCTCAGATGAAGCCTGTTGAGAACTCAACAGGAACCCATAGACTTCAGTTCAAGAGTCCGACGGCTCCTCCTGCAGAGAAGGAAATCAGTAACTCAGAGATGGAACATCCAAGCTTTTACTGTTGGTCTGTCTCTCCTCTACACCGCAGAGGAACCTCTGAACTCTATTCTATCTATTTTCTTTTATTATTAACATACAAAGGCAAGACGAATTCTTAATTTAAAAGAACAAATAGTCTGTAGGAAATAGACTTTTTTGCTGGAAGAAGGCTCTTCAGCAAATCACTTAAGAGGGAAATGGAGAACTCTATGCTATCTCTTTATACCTGCAAGGACGGACTCCCCGGTAGACTCTCCCAATAAAGAAAAGATAACCTTGCTAGTGAAATAACAGGTAAACAAAATAAAAGAACTTTATTTTTCCAACCAGTCTCCAAGTCTGATTAGCTAGTTTAAGCTCAGTTAATTTAGCTAGAGAAGAGATTTGTTTCATACGTACGCGAATGCATTGCAGAACAAGCATTTGTTGCCGTATGTGACGCCATTGGACCCGCAGTGTGGCGCGTACTCCATGGTACAGAAGTTGCTGGCTACTGGCTGGTTACTGCAGTACTGATATGCAAACTGTATTCACAAAAAACAAAAAAAGCTCTCAACCAAAGATATGCAAGAAAGGTGACATTGGGAGACCCCACACACCCCTGAGCTTGCAACTTATTGATGCTGAGAAAAAGCCCAGGGACAGGGTGGGATACAGGAGTATGTTGCCTCCTGCCATGTAGAGCCTGTGTAACCACTGTAAGTGATGCTGCAGTAACTTTAACAAATAACTGGGACATGAACTGGATACTGCCCTACTTGTTGAAACTATCATCAGATGAAAATGGCAATTTCACCCAACCATATCTATGGCAAATACTGTTCAGATAGCTGGATGTCTCAGGATTTTCAAAGGCTCAATCACAATGTGATTACTAGGGACTTATACAGAAATTTCTTTTAAGGAAAGAAAGGATGGAAAGTAGAAAAATCTGTTCCTTACCGGCACTGCAACAGTTGCTGGAAAAAAAAAAGAAGAAAAAATGAAATACATTACAAATGTAATTCATGGATTCTTTTAGAGTTAAAATCTGTGAATTAATGCCCTTTTAAAAACTAAAAACTTCCAATTCACTGTGTATGAGCAAATTAATTCTTAGACAAAAGCAATTTTGGCAAAATTTTGTGCCCCACTGTATGTTGATTCTGTAGTATTGTTTTGAGTTTTTTAATCAGGGCTACAGTCAAGATGGAAAAAGGTATGCAAAATGAAAGAAGAGAAAGACAGTTTCCATGGTTCAAAAGATGGAGCAGGACATGTACTCAAAGCAAAGCGAGTTGTTGAGGCAAGCAGGGTCGTAAACCTGACAAGTACACAGAGGCAGCATCTTACATGCGTTGCCACTGTTGTTCTTAAACAAGAGGAGTATTTAGTGAGATGTAAATTTATAAAGCTTCTACAGCAGTTCAGGCTCTCAAATTGCATCTCAGTTCAGGATGACTACAAGAAATGCTCACTTTCATTCAGTAAAATTGTTTGTGTTTCCGCAACATTTCAGAGGTTAAATACTGGATGTCTGAGTCTCTGGGTTGTACCACGTACATGTCACTTCTTTCATTATGCATAAACTAGCGCTGAGAGTAGAGCTGTTCCCACAGTTGTTCTTACCCACTCAGTTCTGTTGCTAAAATATTACCCCATAAGTGATAGTCTTTGATGTCAAGTCTTTTCAACACTATCTTTCTAGGAGTAAATAAGTCCTTGCAGAATGAAGCTCTTTCCAGTCTGGGGATGTTTTTTTTTGTGGTTCTAAAGACAGCCAGCGCTTACTCAAAGGCAGAGCGGGAGGCAGTGGAGTAACTCACCTGAGACGCAGCAAAGGGCCAGAGAGATCAGCAGCAACACAGCTGTCACCTTCATGGTGGCTGGAGATCGTCTGTGAGCAGCAGAGTTTGGCTTCTGCTCAGTAAACGCAGCCCTGATTCTGCCCTCCGGTGGTAACCGCGCTTATATTCCCGCCCGCACGGCTGGGTGTGTGTGTGCTTGGCGTGTTTGTGCATGTTCATATTTGCCTTATCCACCCTTATTCTGGAATAACATTCCTGGTCTTTTGTTGCAGCGGCAATCTCGATAGAAGAAAGCCACGCTGCAAGCCAAGGAGGATGTTTCTTCATCAACGGGAGTCACAAGAAGTTTAGATGTGTTAGATACACCCTCTGTGTCATTATTGTAAGCGAAATATGTGTCAGTTTCCTTCTGAGGGATCATAAAAAATTCCTGCAGGCAAAAGAGCGACTGTACAAACCTGAGCAGCAACTGCTGTCAGATTTTCTCTGTGTGCACCTATCAGTGCCTATTTATGTGTGGCGTCTTTTCAAGAGAAAAACATTGAATGGAATGATTCCATAGCAGAAAGTCTCTCCTTTTGTTTTTGTGCTTCAGCACAGTAAAGCATCATTAAGTTATAGTGAAACCAGGAAAACAATGAACTGGGAAGGCCAGCAAGAGTGTGTCACAGACACTGAAAGGAGTACTTGGAAAGGACAAGAAATGAAGCAGCTTTTATGGGATTATGCAAATTTACAATTGTTATTTCCCCTAAAATCCATTAGCAATGCAGTAATAAGCTTTTAGTATAATGATGACAGAATGATGTGAGGCCCTAGTATGGATCCTAGAAAAGTTGAACCCAATCTGGAAATCGCTGCTTCATCCATCTGGCCTTCTGAACAGAAATCCTTTGTTTTACCACCAAAGCACTGCTTTTTGGGACGACCTCATTCCATCAAGGAAAGCAAGCAGGCTCCCAGAAGAAATGCATGTGGGAGATATTATATTTTAGAAGGGTTGTGCCCAATTTATTTATGTTACTCTTGTGTGGATCAAAAAAACACCAATTCAATACTCAAACAGAGGACAAAAGCAAAATAAATTTCATGGACAATATGCCAGTGACAGGTCACACTCTCAAAAAACAGAAGGATACTTTGTCCTTCGATTGTGAAACACTGCTGAAATACTTCTTGGGCTGGCAAAGAGCACTGTGTTATTAAAGACTAAGAGAGAAGACAAGTAGGCAGGAGTAGGCACCATCCCTAGGAAAGCATTTATCTTAAAACACTTGGAGGTTGCTAAAGGATGATTTCAAGATGAGAAAGACCTGCTAATAAGTCAGTTGGAGGACCTAGACAAATAGACTGGGACCATGCACGTGCCTGAAAAATATGGGCTTTGCCCACAGACTACCCTTGCAGAGTGCTACACTTCAGGTGAGGATGGTGCTGAGGAGGCCAGGGAACAGCTCTGGGCACAGACACCACAGCCTGACCAGGTTTTGCTGATGCTGCTTGCACCAGGAATACCTGTGTCACCACTCCAGCCCTTTACAACCTCAAACGCCTAAAGGGTCTGAACACTAATGCAGGCCGACTATCATTCATGCACAAAGACACACAGCTCTGGGGTTTAGGCATCTGTATTTAATTTTCTGCCTTTTATGAGAAGGAGGGAAGCAAGATGTTATTCTTGTTATATCCCAGAGCTATGAGCACATAACCTATTCTGCCTGGCATCATCATTCAACAAATCAGAAGAAAATGTTTCATGAGACAACACATGAAACAGGACAAAGAAATGTTGCTGATTTAGTTTATTGAGAAAGAAAATCAGGAGTGAGCTGAGTTCCCCAGAGGGTGAGATGAACTGAGGTGAGATCTTCAGCTGGGATTTGCCAGTGGGGATCCTGTGGTAAATTCTCTCAGCACTGATACTCAGCATTTTCCAAAATGGCTTAAAGTGATAGTCCCATTGCTGTCCCTGAAAGTGAGGAGAAAAAAAATGAATCAGACAGCTTGGCTCCTAGAGATGGTGTCAGATGGGAGCCAAGGAACTCACACACTCAGAGTTCCATTAGCTATTTGATTATTAAGAGATGAGCAAAACAATTTAACCCATTCTTAAGACTGAAAATATTTGTGGGGAAACTATAGTGAAATTTCAACAGTAATTTCCTTTGCAACATGCAAGAAAAATTCCATTAACGTTAAATGGCCTTCAAACCATTCATGCAAGCAGGCACAGCTCTTTGTATGCTCTAGTGAAAAAAAAAAAAAAACCAGAACGGTTGGCATGGTGGCTGGCATTCTCTCCTGCCCAAATCCCTAATCAACACTGCCCAGCAAACAAGAAAGCAGCAGCTGTGCAAACTTTCACCCATAGGAGGCAACTGATAACAAAAATGTGGTTCATGTTTGTACATACGCGACTGCGTTGCAGAAGTTACACTTATTGCTGTATGTTGTGTTGTCCGAGCCACAGAGAGGCATGTAGTCAAGTGAGCAGGCAGGTTTAGGGTATTCACTGCAGTCAACCTGCAAAACAAAAAGAAAAGAGTCTGATGTGAAGGAGTCAATAGCAGAAGGGCTTGAACCCTGAGCTACAGCTGCAGTGTTAATGATAACAATCTAACTAAAAGTAATTAACTTCCTTGCACATCTGATATAAACTGTGGTGTCAGTTTCTCCTATGCCAGGAGAATTTAATAATATAAAAATAGATCATAATTTCCTGTTTGAAGAGATGTGTATCATAACCTGATCACATCATTTCTAAGCAGCAGAAGTTCACTCGGTGAAGGCATCGTGCCTGTAATAACATTGCACTGTGTTCCCAAGCTGTCCAGGAAATTAAATGGAAAAACACTGGTGAGACTTCTGGAGAAGTGTAGGTGCTGATTCCTCTATAAAGGTCCAGTATCCCTTCTGTAGTCTTAAAACAGGAAGATCAGCACTCAGCTAAATACTGCAAGAGTGTGATTCTGTTCTCCAGTGCAATGGGTGCTGTGCTTTCAGGGCAGTACTGTAGGGTGAAAAATGTATATGGCTGCAGAAAGAGGCTCAGGAATTTCATGGAGGAGAAATCTAGTGAGGCTTACTGACTACACAGAAATCACACCTAGCTGAGGTTCATCACCTGAAAATAGCTGGAGGCTGGAAGAGTAGAAGTCCCATAGATATTCTACTCTCACTCTTTCCTACACAATCCTTGCAGGCTCTGCATCGAGTCATGACAGGCTTAATGGACCATTGGTCTGACCTCATAAGCCATTCTCTGTTCTTATCCTCAGTTCTCCCCTAATGGATTATTTCTGCTACTACTCTTTCACTGATCTCTTCCTGAGCAGTCACCTGCTCTCTATTCTGGTGTTCACATGAATAATGGGTATTATATGTGGAGAAAACGAAATCTTCCCTGTGCTGAAGCACAGCAGCAGTTACACTCCAGCAGGACCCTTCTGGTCTGGGGGCTGCTGCAGACACTGGCAGTGCTTCCCCTAACAGTAGCAGGACCAAAACTCAGTCCCTCATCATGCAATTCACTTACTGTGATAATTTCCTTCTTACATTCACCGTCATTCTTCTTGCCAACATTGGTTCCAGCCTCTCTGGGAAGGGAAGAGACCTGCATTAGGGAGCTCTACAAGCATGCTCTGCTGAACCCCATGTCCCAGCAATGCTGCTCAGTCTGAGGTGTAATGCATGGGATACAGAGACATCCCACTTATCTTGTGCCCATATGGCTCTAGACACCAGCTCAGGTGGTGTCACTGCCTGCCAGAATGTTGTTTTATGGCATGATGTGAAGGACAAGGGAGAGTCCAGAGTGTTACAGTGAATGAGGAGAGAAGTTGGGTGGCAGTGTAGATGCCCCTTAGGTTAGTTATTGTCCTCTGCAAGGCAACCTCTGCCACATAGATCCTTATGACTTACTTCAGAGAAGCATCCTGTCCTGTGTTTGATCCCCACCCAGCCCTCTACTTCTCTTTCTAGATCAAAGGCACAGTTTTCCTTCTAATCACAAAGGAAAACAAGGTCTTGTTATGAGGGTAAGAGAAGGGTCAAAGTCCAAGCACCTTACAGAAAAGGCCTTAGTGGAAGTGCTGATACTCAGAAGAGCAGTTGCCAGGAGAACTAAGCCCTGGTCCCCGAGCACAGCCAGTACTCACAGGTTACGGGCACACAGCAGGCACTCATTGTCGTAGGTGACCCAGTCGGTACCACAGATGGGGTTGAGGTCTTTGTTGCAGAGCACCACGGCTTTGCCTTCCTCACTCGTTGTGTTGGGGTACCTGCTGCAGTCCACCTGTTGAGGGAACACACAACAGCACACTGCTGAAGGCTGGCTTAAAGGAAGCAAGTAGATCTGGTGAGTGTGCCTGTCTGGTCATGAAGGATACCACCACAGCAGGAAAAACGCTTTTTTGTGTGCCACTATGACACTCCACTTGCAGATGGCCATTGCAAGGCTCTGACCTCTCATATGTACTCTTGTTTAGAGTCTGAGTTACATCTTGGGGAACTCTATAAGCAGCTTTGGGAACTCAGAAGCAGGGATTTCCCTTGTTTTGCCCTTGGTTTCACTTACAGGGACAACTTCCTTGCATTCTCCATCATGGTCTTTGCTGACATTTGTTCCATATTCTCTGGAAAGGGAAAGACAAATGTTAGAAGTTCAGCAAAGACATCACTACATCCTAGGTGTTGGAAATATGTAACTAATACAAGGGAAAACTGCCTCTTTCTCAGTCAGGCTCATATATGTATTTTTGAGAAGGTAGTGCCATTCTCCCTAAGCAGCTGAGTGGCTGGCAGGGATGTAAAACCCTGGGAGCTTTAGGACCATTTTGGACAGCTCAGAGCAGAGCATCTCTCCATCCTTCAGCTGTGATGAGATGTGCTCTCAGAGCTGTCATCTGGCTGATCCTTGGAGCTGGAGAAGAAAAACCTGAATAAATTACACAAGCAAAAGAGAAACACAGTGACTAAAGCGATGTCTAAGCACCAGAGCACCACAAAGTGATACCCAAGCTCGTTTTGAAGGAACTGACAGAACTGACATGATAGATCCCTGATTGTTGAAAAGTGGTGCTGCCAGGAGCCCTAAGCATCGCTGCCTGAGATCTCCCATGCAGTACATACATGTTGTAGGCACAGAGCAGGCACTCATTGCCGTAGGTGACTCCATCGGAACCGCAGATGGGGTTGACGGCCTCGCTGCACACCAACACCTCTTTGCCTTCCTCATTTGTAGTGTTGGGATATGTACTGCAGTCCACCTGCCAAGGGAATGTACAGCAACAGGGTGGAGAAGTCATTTGACATTCACAACTCTCATTTTGTATGAGACAGTGACCAAGTACAACCAGTTTTCACCACCACAGCAAAAATTTGTCCTGGTGGGTCAGCCTGGGAACAGGTGAATCCTTCCTGCAGGGACCTTCCCACACAGCAGGAGAGGAGGAGGAGGAGAGGGCTATAGCCATGCAGCCCCTTGGATGGGGTAAATAAGTGGTGGTCTCTCATGCTCACTTGGCATCATTTTATAAAGGCTCCCTACTGGTCCCTTGTTCTTCTATTCCTTTGGCCCCTCCAGTGCCCTTCTGTTTTTACTCATTCATTCTCAGTACCCTGATAATGTTTTTTTCAGAGGACCTAGACTAATGACCTGGTGCATGGAAGCTGGAACAGCTCACAGTATTTTAGTCTTTCAGTAGGTTGCCCTCAGATAGGTTCTGATACCACAGATATCAGATAGACTGTATAGTTATCAGTTTAAAACCAGTTAGATATGACCAGATTAAAGCTTAGTTGCTGTCTAAAGTTGCTGAAAAAATAATCAAAAAATTTTGTATCATTATTACTAAAACATTATTAACAAACAGCATAGATGTAGTGCCAAGAGCAGTACAATTTAATGCTTTACACTGTAGAATCTGATTACAATTACACCAGTGTCATAGTAGGTGAAAAACAGCTGAACATCTACAGGCTGGAGGTTTTTCCCATTCCTTTGGTTATGTCTTTACCAGGCCACATACTTGAGAAAAGTGACAGAAAGAATTCTTCCACTCACCTCAATCCCAAAGGCAGCATCTGGAAAAGAGAGGCAGAAAGTATGAAACAAGGCCAACATGATAAGACCTCTATTAAAGCTGGAAATATGGGTGTAAAATTCCTATATACAGGGACAAGCTGAGTTATTTCCAGTGATTGGGTTTTGAACCAAATAAACTATGTATGATTTTTTTCTCTATGCCGATAAGTATAATAGCATTGCTTATTGTTGGTAGTGATGAAACACACTTTTGAATAGCTTTGTTCTTTTCTGTTTTGAGATACGTAGACTTATTAATTGAAAATGGAAGAGCTTTTCCTTCCTTATCTTTTTACATATCCGTTTCGACCCTAAAGAGCTGCTGTTATGTATTTGAAAATACACCTGAATCAATATAGACGAATGCAAATAGTCATCTATAGGATAAGCAAATACATACAGCATCTGCTGTCAGAAATATGCATTTTAAAGAAGCCGAGTGTGAAAAAAAAATGTCTTTGGCTGTGTAATTTTATCAGTTGTAAATATGCAATGAGAACGTCAGACTCTGGCTTGTTTTCATATCTTGTTGTTCCATTAGCAGAAAAAGTATTGCAGGAAATTTTCCAGGGTCCTACAAAGAACTTGCTTGTGCCACTACAATATTTTCACAGCTAGTTACTGGAGGTCTGACCCTCTTCTTATGGCCTTATTTCAAGTATTGATCCATTTGCTGTAATTGTACAATAAGTCTAAGCAGTGTAATGGTGTTAAAACATCAGTATACAAAGTGTAACAGCACTCGTTGCCAGGACAGAACTCTCCTTGCAGTTATTTGTATTTATGACAGACAACCAGCTACAGCCATGAGCCATTGAGGACTGTCCCGAAATGTGCTCCTGCATCCTGCACGATACCAACGCACCAAGGCAGCTGAGTGCTCTGAAGGAGAAGATTTTTCTCTCTTTGAAGCCACTCTCTTATGCTTTTAAAGACAGACAGGACTCAGACATGAAGCTTCTGTGGCACCTTGAGAGTTACTCACCTGGGATGCAGCAAAGCGCCAAGGAGAGGAGCACAAAAACACCCACTGCTGTCATGGTGGAAGCGTCTTGAGTCTGCAGGCTGAGCTCCTGTGCTGCTCACGAGATGGTCTCTCCAGAGCTGACTGCAAATATATACAAATGCAATGTCTAAACTGTTCAACTGTAACATAAAACAACAACAGAATCTGTCACTAGCACAATAAGGCTGGTAATATTTATTGAGGTCTTGACTGTTCAGGTAATGGTCTGAGTCTGCTAGGCGATTGATTTTGGCTGGACACCCGGTTAATAGCTCAAGACAAGTATCACAAGGTCCCAATGGTCAAAACCAAACAAACAGCCTTTTGGAAAAAAGGAACCTCTTTAGGATTCTAGTGGAAATGTAAGGAGCACAAAATACTGAGGAGCGTAAACAGTAGGCCCTTCATTTGTCTCTTGCAGAGCAACATCTCCCTCCAGGGAGCAGCTTAGGCAGGACACAGAACCATCCTGTTTGCAGATCAGGCCAAGTCTCTGCTTTCCTTTCTGGTTTTGGGTGGGGTTTTTTTCCCACATTCCCACATATTCACCACTAGATACAAACACAGGTCAGGTGTGGCTTTGCCATCAACAGAACTGGTTGAGCTTTGTCAGGCAAGTTGGGCAGGACTGTGTCCAATCTGTGAAGCCAATGGTATTTAGCACTGGGGTGGCTAAAGCAAAGGCTTTTTGACAGTTTCACTGCCTGGGTATAGAGGAGCTCAGTAGAAGACTTGAAAGCAGGTTAAAAATCTGTCACTAAAAATGTCACTTGAACCTTACTAGCAGGGAGCACTTATTTACAGACCCAGTCCCAGTTAAACACACCAACTGATTCAGAGTGTTCCGCCAAGCCATCTGAAGAACAAAAGACACCGAAGTTTGGGAACCTATTTACATAGCACCAGCTTGAAAGTACAGTGGGTCCTTTCCTCTTGCAGATATTTTAGAAAATGATACTTAAAATACAGGAGCTGTCCCAATTTTCCTGCCTGTCTCGCACCAGCAGCCTTTGTGCCATCTCCAAATTGCTCCTTCCTAGGAGGAGGTCTGCACCTCTGCTGTTTTAGTAGCTGTAATTTTGCAGGAGTGGGTTCTGCCTGTAGCCTAAGTTCCTCATCCCTTTCACAGGTCCAAAATGTCAAGAATACCTGGGGGGTTTTCTGGTCATGGGAGCTAAGCATTGTGCTTAGGGCAGACTTCAGAACCATGGAAGCTGCAGAGCAAAAGGTGCTTTACAGGTGCTACCTTGAACAAACAAGGCACCACCCATTAGACAAATGAAATTTAGCTGAAATCATTGAAATTCAGCCCAAGCAAATGTGTTCATGTCTAATACCTCACAGTAGTCTAAAGGGTATATTTTGATCCTTAAATGGATATACTGTATAGCCTATGGAATCACCTATCCTGGCACTGGCTTGCTCAGAAGGCTGCAGCATGGCTGTGTCTTTATACAGGTTACATTTTTACCTAAGAGATTCTTCTCAGAGAGAAGCATCAAAATAATTATGCTGCTGTGATTGTTTCCATAAATTACAGGGAGCATGCATGAATATTTCAGACAGATTTGGCACATCTTCAAGATGTATTGCCCTAATGTGTCTTGTGGATGGTGTCTGGAAGCCAAACACTTTTCCCTGAGTGTGTGCAGGAACACGCTGTCACATACCAACCTTGCTGTCTTTATCAGATCATCCATACAGGCTCTGCACAGTTGGAGGGGGGTACATCTTCCTGGGTTAAATACGAACTTGGCCACTGCCTTCTCCAGCCAGGCAGCAAGACCTCTGTGAATCATTCTCACCAGCCTTCCCAGCTCCAACCTGGTAGCTTTTGACAGATTTGCTCCTGCCTGGTGCTCCATGCTGCTCCCTGCCCTGGACAGTGTTGTCCTCTAGGCAGCACCAGCCTCTCTCCTGGTGAGAGGAGAGCACCTTCCTGCCAAAGGTTGGCATGTGTTGCCTGAATACACCAGAGAAAAATTTTCCACTGCAACTGCTGGGTTCAGCACTGGGTCTGGCACTTACTGGCCCTGAGCAGCCCAGATTTCCTCTGACCACCACAGTGCCTCAGATGTTCAACAGATCCATTCCTTTACTCTCTCATCTGCAGACAATCTAGGGAGATTCAGAGACTAGGTGTGACAATTAAGTTGTGACTGGGGAACACCAGTCCCACATGAGCCCCCAGGCAAGTCACAAAAGTCACCAGATTTCAGATACATGCACAACCTTCAACTAGACAATGTCCACAGCCTCCAGATTTACAGCTCCAGATTGACTCATCTCTGAAAACAGCATGGAAAAATCCCACAGCTGTGTAAACTCATGCTGTAGGACAGGTTGCTCAGTTCCTAGCTACTCCTGGAAGAACAGTTAGAAAGAGGATTTGGTCTGCAATCCTGCCACTGATCTCATGCTGTAATCCCCTTCATCACGGTCTTCTAATCCTCAAAGTCAGATGCAGCATCTGGCTAATGACCATTTGGCTAAAGGAAAATCCTCCTGTGTGCAGCAGCCAGCACAAGGGCAGAGATCCTACAAGAGAGCTAAAGATGGACTTTTGTCAAGGGGGAATGGTTTTAAGCTGAAGGAGGGTCAGTTTAGATCAGGTATAAGGAAGAAATTCTTCCCTGTGAGGATGGGGAAGCCCTGGCACAGGCTGCCCAGAGAAGCTGTGACTACCCCATCCCTGGAATTGTTCCAGGCCCGGTTGGACAGGGCTTGGAGCAACCTGGGATAGTGGAAGATGTCCCTGCCCGTGGAAGAAGGGTTGGAACAAGATGATCTTTAAGGTCTCTTCCCACCCAAAAAATTCTATGATTCTGTGACCTGCAAGTAAGCAAAGGTAGTGCCACATCTCAGTGTACCACTTGTTAAGGTCCTGAGCACCACAGGGTCTACGGGCTGACTGCAGGGCAGGGTTTGGCAACTATACAACATCCTCTCTCACTTATTCAAGTAATTTCTTGTTTTACATTTCCCATTATAATTTTTTTCAGTATCGATTACATATTCTCTAAAATAATCAAAACTGATGCTGGAAAATTTTCTTAGAGGATATGGGACTTCTCAGCATAAATAATACATTGATAAACAAATGAAAAATTATTTAACGCACTTTTCCAAACCCTCCTGGCTTTTGTCACATTATTCAACTAACAAACTAACAAAAAGCTTTCATAAAAGTGGGAAATAATAATTAGTTGCAGTTCTTTCATGAAAATGCCCCTAATCACCACAAAATGCCTGCAGAACACAATTCAGACTGTAGTTTTCATCTTTGGCTTTCTCTTGGCCACAGTGTGGCCAACAACCATCTGCACTGAGCCACAAACCTGGAGAAACCAATGGAGCACAAATGGAAGCTCTGGCTCTTACTTAGTGCCTGAAGGCCCCATTTGAACTAAGCAATAGAGCAAACAAAGTCACTGATATGATTAAAACATCTCGATATCAAAACATATCCATGTTTTATGAACTTATTAAATAGAACTTGATCCAGGTAATGCCAGTGGATGTTTTCCTGAGCTAATAAGACCTGTGCAGAACTTTGTACCCTGCAGGTGAAGGCTAACATGGTTTCACATTACTTATGCAATGAATTAAATATACTTGGCCCCACTGCAAAGGCAGATGTTGACACACAGGAACGAGTCCAACATAGGCCAGCAGGCTGCCCAGGGACAGGAGCACGGGGCAATCCAGGGAAGCTGAAGGAGCTGAGATTCTTCATCCTGGAGAACTGATGGCTATCTGCTAATAGATTGCTCTCTGCAGCTCCCTGATGGGGCTATAGATAAGGCAGACTCAGAGTCTTAGCAGAGCTGTATCGCATAAGGATTAAATTCTGAATGAATGTGAGGAATTATTTATTGCCATGAGGATGATTAAGCACAGGGAACCAGAGGGGCCGTGCATGTCCTTCCTCAGTGATATTGAAAACTAAATTGAACAAGAAAGCCTTGGGCACCTGAGCTGACTTTGAGCAGGGGTTGAACTAGAGACCTCTGGAGAGCTCTTAGAAGCTGAATTATTTTATGTATATGGTACTTGTATAATGCTCTCTCCTATGAATAGTTTTATTAATACAGAAACATAATACTTCTCTATGACCCAGAAGAGCAGCCTCAGTTTTCCTACAACCTTTACTAAAGGATCACCTGTAAGCTCTACAAAGATCTCCCAGGACATTTTTACAGGGGGTCACCAGAAACATGTACAACAAAAAGAGTGAATTAGAGTAATTTTTGAAAACTCCACATGCTAAACTGTTCAAATTTGAGGATATTATTAGCTCTCAGTGGTTTCAAAGTCCCTCCACCTATGCAGCAGCCCAGCATTCTGGCACTACAACCCTTCTCCAGAAGAGCATCAGCATTCAAACCTACAGCAAAGAAGTTATTTGCACTACAAAAAATCAGCTGCCAAAATATCATCCACTTCACTGCTGTGCTGCAGCCTGGACCAGGCGTGGGTCTGCAGCATCAGCTCCGAGGACATACCTCCAGCTTGTGCTGTGCTCCAGCTCTCTGATGTTTCTGGATGATGAGGATGTCAGGTCAGAGTTCCATGGCACAGGGCAGAGGTTACTCAGAGGAAAGCAGGAAAGTGCTAGAATGAGCATCAGAAAAAGGAGGCAGTAAACAACACAATTTTGCTGGACACTGACCCAAGTTATTGCTCTTTGAAGTGAATGTACTGCAGGGAGGGTGGGTTGGAGGTAATGCAAAGATATTAACCTGCAGCTGGTCAGAGGAAATCATTGGTTTAATCAGTTTCCCTGGCACTTCAGTGATCTCAGCTCTGCATCACTGAGCACTCAGTTCATCTTTGCCACAGCCCAAGCAGGAACAACAAGGAGGTGGCTGCAGGGAAGTAGCAGCTGACCTGGGATTGACACCACTCATGGCTGCTTGGTAGGAGAAAATTAATCCAGCAACTTCACTACTAGGGCTGAGAAAGTCTCCTTCAGGAGCTGGGGTCAGGAGAAAATCTTACAAAGGTAGGAAAAAAAGATAATAAAATTCAATAGATTCTTATCTGCAAGGAGACAGTATTTATAGCACAATGCAGTTAAAATAGAACGAATAAGCATGTTCTGCCATGAAAGCAAATTGCTTTGAGGTTATATAAACCAGGGGAATAGTTGAACACATTTTCAAGCTACCAGTCATGTAGCAGCACACACATCATCAGAATAGCACACAGCAGGGGGATTGTGGCTGTGTCCCTTGGATTTCAGACAGCTACGTGACCCACCAAGGAGTGTCACTGCCGAGAGAGGCTGATAGGCAGAAATAAGGTATTTTAACTGACTAACAAGCAGGGCTGGGAAAACTGATCCAGCATGGGTGGGATGAGCCCTTGCTGCTGGCTGAGCAGCAAAGGGGAAAGTTAAGGCCTCAAGGAAGATCGTTTGATCCCTGTACAGCTGGATTTCAGAGTTTGTTTACAGAGGGATAAGCATCCCGGATGCAACTGCAGTATGAAATCTGTGGTCAGGCTGGCTGAGGAGCCAGGTGATTGTCTCCCAGGAAGCACAGGGATCATCTCTTCACAGTGAGCTGCCAAGTCTCATTAATTTATCATAGGAACATGCCTTCAGTGCTCGCTCCCCTCAGTTCCGTTTTGTAAGATTGACAGATATGTCTATAGATCACAAAGTGTTCTTGACAAAAGGGTAATTAACCTTCAATGTTTACATCTCCCTCCTCTCAGTAAGTAACATGACAATTTGGGGATTTGGGGAGGTCTGGCTGTAAATGAGTTGTGGTTTCCTTTTAAGCTCTTGATCAGAGGCCAGGAGGACTGGACTTTTCTTAGCTCTACCTGGAGTAGTAGGTAACCAAGGGAAAATTTCCCTGGGTAAAATGCCAAAGCCTTGGACACAGGGATTTTGGACCAGACAGGGTCTGCAATCATCATTCAGTCTGCAGCTCCACAGCCCTTTGGACCAGAATCTAAGACCTGCTTCATGAAAGCTCAGGACTGGGTAAGCTGAGGCTCTGCCCAACTTGAGAGAAGACCAAGGGATGAAGTTTGTACACAGATAATGACATGTATGGGAAGACTTATTGTAAAGTGTTTTTTAACTTAGATAAACACTTCAGCAGTATGTCCTCCTGCACAAATCCAACATGGGAGGAAGAAACCAGGAGTGCAGAGCAGGTGTTCCTGGAGGTGCCAATCCATTGCTGCCACAGTGACCTGGAGGCATCACTCTGCCTCGGAACTGCCCCAAAGAAGATCAACATACCATATCCCCAGGCAAAGTCTTCTTTCCATGTGAAATGAAAACCACAGGAGGAGGTGATGCAGAACAGAAGCAAGTAGATCACGAAACAAAAACATACTCCCAGGTCTTGCCTTATCAACAAACAAACCAGGAAAAATGTGTATGAGAAACAGTGTTTGGAAGAGACAAGTGAAGGTGGTTGTTTTCATTTATGGGAAGAAACCCAGTAACCTCCGGGATTTTGGATGAATGGTGGTTTGGCTTTGTAAGAATGATCTTGTAAATAAAGCAGCAACAAGGGATAGGGTGCAAGAGGCTAAGAATTAAAATGCACTGCTCGCCCTAGTGAGAAGGGCAGGGAGGAGTGTGAGAGGCAGGATACATCATGGTGCTGTAACTTGAACACTTGGCTGGGATAAGATGAACTGCATGGAAAGAATTTCTGTAGCTGAATGACTATTAGCATAACCACTGAACTCATCTTCATTATTAACATCAAAAGAAATGGTAACAATTTCATTTATTCTACGGAGCTGAGCTCTAATGAGACCACTGGCTGATTCTTTGCAGCTGGACATGGGTGAAGCACAGTTGGTGCTGACAGAAAGGAACATGCTGCCAAATTACAGGATTTTACTCTTTCACAGTAGACAGCCGGTAGACAGAGGTAGACAGCAGGTATTCTACCATCTCCTAACTATTGCACTAGCAAAATATTATATATAACAATTGCTATGTTATGCATGATCATATGGCTCCTACATCCCCTGGCTTGGGCACTGCCCCATTTGCAACCTGACAAAAAAATCCATATCTCAGGAGAGCTGAATACTGAAATCTGCAAAGGTTTTGTGTGTCTCCTTTTCTGGTCTTGAAATGGTTATGCTACACTCTCCTGCTGCTGACAGCGAAGGTTGTTTGTGAATGCTTCCATAGCAAAGAAATATTTTTGCTACTTGTCTCATATTTTGCATCTCTTTGCCATCCTTCTCTTCCTACATTTGAAAGCAGCCTGTGGAGAACAGCAATATTAGAAAGCTGGCGTTAAATCACTGCCAAATAAAATGTCAACAGAAGGTATATGCATCACTTACATCCAATCGTGCGCTGCCTGCTCAGCATCCGGCTGACACTGTTTGGGATGCTGCCACAGGGAGCAATGGGAGTTCAGGCTGCTTCTTGGTTTGCTTTCCTTCTTAGTCACTGGGATGGCTGCTGTTCCTGAGCCCCTGAGTGTCCCAAGCTCTCTGAGGAAGGGAAAGTCTGCCATTAGAGACTCAGTATGACCATTTTCCCAAAAGGGAACGGGTGCTGGGAATGTAAATAAAACTCCCAAATGATTCAAGTGAAGGAGAGTTCATCTGAGTTAACCACCAACAGTGAAGTGGTTTTGCTGTCTCTGACTGTTATAAACCTATCAGTCAACAAACCTCTGCCATCTGAATATGCTACATCATTTGAATTTCTACTCTGGATACTTTCTTCAGCTATTTTCTTTTCTCTGCTAAATCTTCATGATTTACCCCCCAAGCACAAACAGCTAGTGGAGAGAAAAGGAGGATAAATTGGAAAAGGACAGGGAGAGGCTGGGGGCTAGGGGACTGTCACTTGGAAAGCATGTTCTTTCTATCAGACTGACACATTATAGGCACGGATCCCACATTCACTGGTGTAAGTGGAACCATCTGTGCCACAGATCTGCTCCAGTGCTTGGTCAGGGGGCCATGACTGGCCATGCTCAGCAGTGGCCTTGGAGCATGGGCTGCAGCTCAACTTTAAAGGGAACAGTGAAAATGGGCTTAAAGCAGTGCATCCAAACATTCCTTATTCTTCAGGGGTCTTGTACAAAATCAGTGTTCTACTTCTATGAATGAAAAATGGGCAGGAAGGAATACACTGCATAAACGCTTTTTCTTTGCAGATTCACAGTATGTTTAAATTTACGGGGCCTCACCTCAGCTGGTGAAAATCTGGAAACCCCTCCTGGGCTGTGTGGATGTCTGCCAGCTGGAGACAGGCTCCTTCCACTGCTGCTTTCTGCTTTGTTCCTATCTGCTCGCTGATCCGCGGAGAGCACGCAACCAGAGCCCAGGGCATGGCAAAGAATCAAATAAAACTGTATCAAACATTAAATTACAACAAGAGAATGAACATTGCTGAGTGTGAACATACTGATGGATGAAATGGCTTCATACCAGACTTATAGCCCTTTAAACGTAGAGGTCCGAGGAAATTTTTTCAGTTCCTAAATTATTTTCTTTGCTAACAGCCAGTTAAATAGACCTGTGCAACTGATACAATGAGTTTGAATAATTATTTCTGGATTTTCTTTTTTTTTTTTTTTTGAGGAACATATGGTTATAAAAGTGCTTTAAAAATCATTTAAATATTCTTCTAAAATGAATATTTAAAAATCAGTGGGATGAGCCTTGTCACTCTCACATCCCTCAAGAGAATGACAGAGTGTCTAGGCCCATCCACATGCCTCTAGCAAATGCAGCACATGAAAAAAAAAAGATAAACCAAGGGAAATTATCAGCAGACATCATTTTGAAAGGCATAGATATTTTGATAAAGTTTTTGAATGAAGTTTGTGTGCAGACACACTCAAGGAAAAGTTACAGGGTTTGTTTTTCAAGTCACAGATGGGTAAGTGCTGATAAGAAGTGAAAAAAAATACCTCTGTTCAGTATGAAAAGACTAAGTATTGTTTTCTACATTCCACTTATCAATCAAAATTTAAATGATTCACCTCATTCTTCTCTCTCTTTGTTTTGTAAGAAAAATTACTGTAGACTCAGAAAACATTGATAACACTATAAAGATAAGTCAGACAAACAAGGAAAGGGAGAGGACATTTATATTTTTAAAATACTGCCTCTGTGATATGTACTGGTACATTTACAAGTCACAGATCCTGAGGCTGGACCGTCACCAGTGTGAAACACGTCAAAGTTTGTCAACCCTTGGCACAGCTCAGCCACTCTGTCCCCAGCTCCAGAGCCAAGGGCTGCAGCCTGTGGAGTGGGACCAGCTGCATTTCAGCACTAAATTTTAAATGCCTGATGTTGCAGCTGTATGCAAAAATGACTGGAAAGTCATTTTTTTCTTTGCTGCATCCTTGACTGAGGATATAAAGCTGCTTCCATTCATGGCAAAAGTGCAAAAATGAGAGTCCACTGAAGCAGGACTAAAACCATGCTTGTTTCCGATTCTTTCAGTGTCTCTCCCCAGGCTAAAACCCAAGCTTTCCTAGCATAACCGTTGAGTGGTTTTTGAAAGAAACCTGAGCATTTTGAAGCTGCTCGGGCTTTTGCTCAAGGTGAGTAAGAAAGTCAGCCTCAGGGCTCTGCAGCATTGTGCTCCTGAGCAGTGATGGAGCAGCAGGATGAGCAGCACCAGAGTGTCTGTTGCCTACACCCTGGAGATGGGTACTGAGTATATTTGCAGTCTGGTAAGCAATGAGTTCATGAGATGATTGGGGACCCTGCTTGAGCAGAGAGGTTGGACTAGATGACCTCCAGTGATCCTTCCCGTTCTGTGATTCTGTGATTTCTTGCTGTTCCCCACCACGTAATCTCCATCTAACCATCTATCCAACATTCCTCTATCTATGGCCAAGCAAGCACCCAGTTCAGTGAACTGTACCCTGAAACACCTTTCGAGTCTGTCAGTGACACTTGAAACTTGGTATTGTTCTACCTCTCTCCTAAATCACAATAATTCAGTGTTTCCTCTTGAATGCGTTTGTCTTTGCCTGATCATTGCTTCCTTGTCATAGAAATGTTTGCATTGGAAAATATTTTCAGGATCATCAAGTTCAAACATGACCCCAGCACTGCCACGGCCACCACTAAACCATGTCCTCAAGTGTCACATCTTCACGTCTTTTAAATCCCTCCAGGGATAATGACTCAACCACTTCCCTGAGAAGCCTCTTCCAATGCTTGACAACCCTTTCCATGAATAAATTTTTCCTAATATCAGATCTAGAGCTCTCCTGATGCAACTTGAGGCCATTTCCAACACAAAGCAGAAAGAAATCATCTAAATAACACTCAGTGAGTAACCCTGGAACAGCTGAAAACCAAATCCAAGGCACAGAAAACAACACTGTCCCTGAGAAGGATGCCCTATTTTTATAGTTATATTGCTTCATAAAACACCCCCTGAGCCTGGAGCATATTTAAACTCCGATGTCAGGCTTTTCCTATTGCCTGGCCCAGTTTCTTGTGATTTATCCCATTATGTACTTCTACATGAAACCTACTGGTGAATACTGCATGGAAACCTCTGTCTAATAACCCCTTTGGCTGCTTCACTGGATTGCTCTGACTTATGCTCAACTTCTTGCCTCCTTGAATTCTAGTTTGCTTTTGGTGTCATCAGACAATGAGCTCCACAGAGGAGGCTTTGGCACGGCTGTGCCAAGCCAGTGCCATTCAGTTGGCTCTTGACAGCTTTACTGCAAAGGCTTGAGAAGGCTTGAAAAAGCCAACAGTCAGAGCTCAGTCCAAGTGAAGGGCTGCCAAAGTCCACAAAAAAAAAAAAAAGAAAAAAAAAGCAGGTCTTATCCCTGAGGATAACCAAGTAACATTTAAACAAGACTAAAGCAGCATGTTCTGCAAGAGCACCTGAACAGAAAATGGCAAAAAGGTTATATAAACCAAAGGATCATTTACTTTAGGACACAGACCAAAGAAAAGTACAATAAGCTATTGTTAGCTACAAATCATCTTGAAAATGGACACTAATGGCACAGAGGTACTATGGTCTCGTTCTCTGGTACAATAGCCCCAGTATCTCCAAGTCAGGAACATTTGCCTTCAGCCTATTCTTCTGGCCCGACAATTCAAAGAGTGACTTTCCAAACTGATCCAAATAATTGTGCTATTCTCTGGTAAACTACAATGGGACCTTGAACTGGGGAGGCACTAGCTGTAGTCCAGAAGAAACCCTGAACCCTAAAATATTGGGCTTGCAATAGCTTTGGTGACCTCATGTGGAGGTAGTGGTAGTGGCTGTACCTGTATTGCCAACAGACAAAGGACAGCCCCAAGGTTCCCCTACCTCCCTGCCATCCATACAGACCACCAAAATGACAACAATTGTATCACCAAGTCATGAGGTCTTTAGTCTCAAAAAAGTAGTCAAAACAACTCTGAGACAGAATTGTTTTCCTATGACTTCCTATATATTCAGTTAAAACTGGTCACAAATGAACCTCTGAATCCTTTTCCTTCCCAAAAGCCTTTAGAAAGCAGCTCAGTGATGTACCAGGGCTGTCCCCCATCTCAGGGGTCATCACTGCCCACCAGTCCTGGAGATATTCTGTTGCATTAATAAATTAAGATATTTCATGAATGGACACTTCTGCTGTTTGTGACCCTGATTGGAGCTCAATATACCCCTCCTGTAGATTATATCCTACAACAGCACTTGACACTGGGGACAAACTCAGTGGAGACAGACTGGAATCACCTTTCCTGACAGCAGCTGCTGTCTCTTCCATGGGACAGGCTGCACAGGCAGTAGGAACTGGGACAGGGGCACCTCTTGGCTAGGCAACCAATTTCCTTTTCTAGCCCAAGCAAAAAAAGTGCTCTTCTTGAGAGAAAATCACCACCCACATCCTAGACATTTCCCTATGGAGGAGGTCGACCATACTCTCAAGGTAAATGTCTCCTTGCACTGACTATAAAGACAGAGCTCGTGATCAGGTCATACAGAGACATAGTTAGATAAGATTAACACTGACAAGGAGACTCTGAGGAGTAAAGAAGTGACTGGGAGCTCCAGAGGGAGGTCAAGCCCTCATCAGAGCAGGGATGGCACTGACACGTGGCAGGAAAATTTTATCCACACTGTTTGGTAGAGGAGAACACAAACAGAAAAATACACAGAGTACCATGTCAGGGAGGAGATGGGGCAAAACAGATGCGATATGCCATTAAGACAGAGAAATTTTGCCAAGTCAGTTTATTGAACAAGTATTTCAGGAGCTAAGGAAACAAGGCAAACTGAAGGAATGTTACTAGGGACGATCAGCCCATGGCAAGTCACATTTAAGGGAGTTTTGTCTTCCTGGGCTGAACTCCAGCACAGACTTAGCATTCAGCCAAACTCATGAGATTGAGAGTCGTCCTGCTTTCCCTGGTGAGGAAAAGGAGAGAGGAGAATTAGACACAGAGCATATTAAGTGCTGAAGTCACATTCCTCATTTCACTGACCCAAGTGTCCATTTAGTGTTGACTGGAGATAAAGAACTGTCTCAAAAATCCAAATACTCCCTTTCATTATCATCTTTAAAGGAAAGATGAATGGTTTCACACATTTGATACTATCCAGTTGGTTTGGTAAAGTGCTTTCCACATGCCCTCATGAGCTTGTGGGACACCTTGAGTGCAGGTGGAAATGAACAAAATACTTTTAAAGTTAACAAACAGAAGGCCAGGTACAGATTACAGATTTTTTTTTCTGTGATTTCCCCCTAAATTTTCCCCTAAAACGCAAAAAGCCCATCTCCTTGCACAACTCACAGTGCACCAGAAATGTCCAGTACATGCCCATAAGCAGTTAGTCAAAAAAAGGAATCATGAGAACAGCCCTGAATTCATAGTAGATACAGGAACTGATCATGAAAGAAAAATTTTTACTCATACTTACAGGTAGGCATTGCAGAAAGCACATCTGTTGCTGTATGTTTTGCCATCAGAGCCACAGTGAGGCACATATTCCATGGTGCATATATGAGACACTTCTTTGAAGTCCTTGCAGAGGTCCTGTACACAGAAGATGGACATGAGTCTCTCTGCCTGAGAGCAAACTGTGTCCCCCCAGCATAAGGAATGACACCCCACTGAGAAATGAAAGTGGCTGTAACATTATCATAACCAACTCAAAGTTTCCTCCTGGTGGCAGATGTGATTTTCTACTGTTTCTGCTCACTGCTGTGCCTTTTCCTGCATCGTTACACAGCAGTGGGACAGATGTTGGCTGTTTTATGATTGGTGTGAAATTCCTGAGGTGTGATCTCCTCAGGCCTGTATGCCACCACGCCCCCAGTTTGTAAAACAGAGTGAAAACAGTCCCCCATGGGTGTAGCAGACACTGGACTTCACTCTTTGTTCCCATCCTTTCTCACTCACCCTTGTAATGTCCTCTTCACAGCGTCCGTTCTTTCTTTTGCCAAGGTTGGTCCGATGCTCCCTGGAGGAAGGAGAGACCATCGTTAACCACGACCTTCCCCAGCACAACAACAGAGCAAGAACAAACCTCACACCCATGGAGTCACAGGATTTTCAGATCAACCACCTTAGCACTGCCTGCACAGCACTAACAAGAATGTGCCCTTGTGGGTCAGACATGTGCCCATGGTTGATGCACCCACCTTTGTGGGGCTCTGGGGTTGAACACCTGTATCGAGCACCACCAAAGGAAGCACGAAAATGTGGGCAGACAGACAGGACCCCTCCAGCACAGAGTTTCAGAGGGAGTCCTTGAATTTTACTTGGCACTCACGGATCCATCCACCCCCAAGGGAGGTACTTACATGTTGTGGGCACACAGAGTACACTCGCTGGCGTAAGTGACACCGTCAGTACCGCAGACAGGATCGTAGATCATCGTGCAGGCCATCAGCTGAGTGCCATCCTTCTGCGTGGACATCCGGTACTGGCTGCAGTTGAGCTGGGGAACAAGGACACCAAAAGCTCTGACACAGGCTCTGCTCTCTGCAAGGGAGCCCAGACACAACTTCCCCTGCTTTTGCCTCTGCCTAAATCTCACTACCCCAGATCCTAAAAGGATCTACCAGAGGACAAATTATGGTTATATATTAACTTATTCTTCATGGAAAACTAGTAATTTCCTTTCACAGCCTTATGCTGGAGAGGACTGAATCAAGGCTGGAAGGTAGACATTATTCATTCAGCTTTGCATTTATCACAATGCCCCTATACCTTGCTGAACCAAGCAGGATATTACAAAGCATAGCTCAAAAATAATCTGCAAATCAAAATGACACAATTTATGCACTTCCTGCAAGGGGACTGACTGTGACCAAGGTGTTTTTCATGGCCCACAATAATGGAGGGGGGATGTGCTGACAGGACTTTTGTTGCAATGGGATGGTTCCGAGTGTTGAAACCTGCCAGCAGGACTGACAGCCATTGAAGCTGATTTACACCAGCTGAAGAGCTGACCTTGCATTTTAGCACTCCCAGTTTCTCCCAGTGTGAGCTCTTCTTTCCTGATTTATGTATCTCACCCGGTCTGAGCACAGTGTACTCGGGAAACAAAGGAATGACATTTCATAGTTTGTTTGTATAGAAATGAAATATCTGACTCGGGATGTTGACTCTTTCAAACAAATGCTAATGAGGTGGCTTTGTTCTTCCATTCCCCAATGAGAGTAAACAGTTTAGAGCTGGCCAAACACAGTTAATCTGGTATTTTTACAAGATTCATTGTTGGTATACATTAGATTACATTGCATTTACAAAAAAAAAGCCCCAAAAATCAAGGATATCAGGTATCCCCTGATATCTTAGGTATTAGCATTCAAAACACAGGCAATTCTCTAATCTTTGTAGAATGTCCTTTTGTAAAACACAAGCATCCAGGAGGTACTGGGTTCCCTGAGTACCCTTTCCAAATTGCCAAAATGGGCTGCTAAGTTGCTACAGTAGCTATGATAGGCTGCTGTGGGAAAAGGATTTCTTTGTGTAAAGCCTTAAATCATTTATGTTACCTGTCTCATAACTCATTCCTCACCTGTCCTCTCCTCTTTCTTTTCCTGACTGTGTGCAGGAAGTGCACAACGTTCCTGCTGCCAGGAGGGTGATATTCACCCACAGAAGGAAGGTCAGCACAAGCCATGACCCCTGTGGAGGTTACGCCACCCAAACCAACCAGCCTTTGTTCAAGTTATGCAGTTGGCACCTGCCCAAACTCTTATTTTTCTTCAGGTTTCACTTACCTGGGTAGCTTCCTCTACACACCTTCCATCGTGCTTCTTGGCAACCTCAGTTCCAAAGGCGCTGGAAGAGAAAGCAGAGTTAAAAATGCTCAGCAAATAACTGTGGGGCTCTCAGGGGGTGACCTCCAGGGCTTACATGTTGTGGGCACAGAGAGCACAGTCGTTGGGGTAGGTGGCACCGTCTGTCCCACAGAGCTCATGCAAGATGAAGGGACAGGCCATGATGGCTTCGCCCGATTTGGTGTTGCTCAGGTAGGTGCTGCAGTCAACCTGGGGAGGCAAAACAGCAATGCTGGGTCAGCTGCTGCGAGATGGAAGAGTGTCTCACCTGCAGTCTGGCCACGCTGATCCTCCAGATTTTAAAGGCTTATGTCAGGGGAAAATCAAAGGTTTTTTAAGTTTAGTCTTGCATTAGAAAATAGTTAAGTCATTGTAAATGGGTTTGGTATTTTGTGTTAGCAGAGGGAAGAAAGGAACAGCTGGCCAAAAAGATTATTTTCCTAGAGTAGTGTACATACAAGTTTTAAATCCAGCATTTCACAGAATCATAAATGTTGAAAAAGACCCCTGAAATCCAACTGTTAACTCAGCACTGGCACGTTCACCACCCAACCATATCCCCCAGTGCCACATGGCTTTTGAACACTTCCAGGGACAGTGATTCCAACAATTCTCTGGTCAGCCTATTCCAGTTACTGACCAGACTTTCAAGGAAGAATTTTTTCCTAATGTTTAATCTAAACGTCCCCTAGCACAACTCGAGGAATCTGAGTGAAAGTGTTCAATATTAAGTCCAGCTTGACATAGTTTACTATATCTGAGATTTTGTTTCAGATTTTCCAAAACAGCAGCAAGACCTGTTTCACCAGCTCCTGTCACAAAAATATTTACAATATATAAAATCTACTGATCTAAATATTTGAGGATAAGTAGATGAACACCAATTGGAAATCAGTCTACACTGGCTAAGCATCACTTCACTGTCATTTTGCACAGTTTTCCCAATGCAGTGTCTCTTATTATACATATTTCCCACATGGTCCAAGAACAAATTAAAGCAAAGACAGCATTTTAACAACTTGTCTTTTGTATAGAAAATATATTGCAGTCCCTCAGGATGCATGAAATTATTTTTGGTGCTTCAGAGCTGCTCTGCATAAGCAGAATAAATGTGTAGAGATATTATCAGCACATATTGTTACTGTGCAGGATAATAAAGCTATTTCTGTACACATACCTGAAAGCAGATTTGTCCTGGTTGACCAGAGCACGAGGATTTTTTAACCTGCCTGTCTAGTGCAATGGAAATCTGATCACTGAATAAATACACTGACAACTAACACAGCCTTCTGCTTTCTCTCCCATTGTGCTAAAATGAGCTGCATGGTTCTTGGGCTGCCTCTGATGATTTCTGTTCAGAGATCTGCAGTACTGGGACATTTTGTTTCTGAAGTCCCAACCTGTCCCTGTCCTCTCTTGCCCTCATGTACAGCACATTCACATCAGCAACTGTGAGAAACTAGGGAGAACCACAGCATCAGAATGAGCCCTGTGCACCAAGGTCCATGATCCAGGAGCACAGAGGGTGTACTGAGCCCAGCCAGGGTCTTCCTGGAGACTGGAGAGAGAGCAGATGGTGCTTACTGTATAGTTAAAGGTACACTTACAGGAGTGCTTTCCTCCTTGCATCTTCCCTCATGGCTTTTCTTAACGTGAGTCTCGTATTGTCTGAAAAGGAGAGGTTGGGGTTAGCACACACACCAGCTGAGCCCTGTGACACCCAGATACCACAGAAAGCAAACCAAACCCACAGCCTCTATATATGATGAAGGAGCCATCTGATTTCCTAATGAACCAGCTTCTCCCAGTCATTATCAAGCGTAACGGGTGCAGACCCATCAGGTCTCCTCACTATGCGCTACACAGCAGCCCCATCTGCTCTTCCCTCTGCCCAAACACCACAGTCCCATCACTCTTTTCCCTGCCCAGATATCACAGCCCTCATAGTGTGCTCAAGTCAAGAACTGACTCTCCCACAGCTCCCCCGAGGAGCAAAACGAGAGCATCAGGGAACAAAATGAAGGTGACAGAGGCTTCAGGAGGTTGAAAGAGAAACAGAAAGAGATATATAGATATATTGGCCCCAAAAGAAAAGCCATCTGGAGCACCAACCATGGCTAGTAACTCAAAAAGAGAGTCCTATGTGCAGTACTTACACGTTATGGGCACAGATGCTGCACTCATTGTCATAAGTAAATCCGTCTGTGCCGCAGACCGGGCGCAGGATCCTGGGGCAGCGCACCAGGTCTTTACCTCCCTTAACCTTTCTGGATGGGTATTGACTGCAATCGATCTGCAAAAGGCAGCAATGACAAAAGTGACAAAAAGACCTTGTTTTCTGACCAAAAAAGATTCCATCATAACCTCTTTCCATGTCTTTTACACCAGGATACTGAGGCGACAATAGCGCTACGACTCAGTTCTTGCAAAACCAGGTTGAGTCAGTTCTGCATGAATCCTCTCATGCACAGAAGGAACTGCATGGTGATACATAGTTTGTGAGATAACAAATCACTGGGGCGAGTAGTTTGGTCAATCCCAAATGCAAGATATGTCAGAAAAGCAATTAGAAAAAGGGAAAACTATAGTCTTCTTTCATTGTGCAGTATAGATATAAACAAAACACCAAAACAGTGAAGGAATTTGGACTTGGATCTTCCTTTGAGGGTGCCCTTCAAACACAAAGCCCAAAATGACCAATTCCCTCATTTGTGTGTTGGCATGTCCTAGACACCAGCTCTGGGACTTCTCAGCTGATACACTCAGACCAAAACCTCAGGTGTGCTCCATATTCCAGAAGATATCCCCACCCCAAAGGCTGATGTAGGCGTGAATTCATTATGAAAACTCTGTGCAGAGCTCCTGTGCAGCCCATCTGCCAGGGCTGTGAGGGCAAGGAAGGCCCAGAGGACACCTGCCTCAGATGGGATTTGCAGGCATCCTTGACACAAAGAGCTTGACAAGACTTAATAGACAAGTGTAGAAAGCCAGGCTTCAGGCCAGCTCACTTTCAGAGTAGGTGTCACCTCAGGGAACCTTTCAGTTGATACAGCTAAGAGAAATGAGGCTTATATTGAACACTTACCTCAGAAGTCTCCTGTCTGCACTGTCCGCTGTGCTTTTTGCCAACATGGGTCCTTTGTTCTCTGGAAGAGAGAAACAATAAAATTGAGGAAATAAATGCTTAACCTCTTGGTCACAGTCATGTGCAAAGTGAAGCAAACTATGGCTTCAGACTCTATAAAAGTGTATCAGAATAGCTACTTTACTCATTAACAAGCTCACCCCATTTTCCTATAACATGCAATTTAAAGTAATATTCTGAATTGTTCCTTCCTCTGCCCAGTCACTGCCCAGCCCACAGACTAATCCAAGGAGCTGCCTTATGACTCTTCAAGGTTTCCTCTCACAAGCACAAAGAAGGTGTCAGAAAGAAACTCAAGGTAAATCCCAAACCAACCCAGTTTCTAAGAGACTCAAAGAAACAGGCATAAGCAGAAATGCAGCAGGGTGGTTCTCAGGACTGCACAGCATTGCTGGCTACTCAGAAGGAGCACTCTAAGTATGGCACTTACCCATTGTGGGCACAGATCCCACATTCGTTATCGTATGTGTTGCCATCTGTGCCGCAAACTGGATTCAGGTTCCTTGGACAGGACACTAATACTTTGCCATCTTTAGTGACTTGTGTTGGGTACCTGCTGCAGTCAACCTGTCAAAAATAAGGACAAATAGCCCTGGTGGAGCCCTTGGTGTGCAAGAAAAGCTGATGCAAAACCTGTTCACTCTGTACCCGAGCCTCAGGGGTTTCTGCAACAGGACAGAGACCTGATACATTGAAGTTAAAGTTGCAATCAGAAATGAACTTTCTTAATGCTATCCTAGTTCTCCAGCAGTCAAGAAAAAGGACTACCTTGGAGAAGGGATTCTTCAGGCAGATGAACAGGTACAGAATTTTGGGCCTATGCTCATTAAAAAATTGTTCTTGAATTTGGTAAGAAACGTTTTTCCCCAGCTGTAAATCTGACTAATGCTGTTTTGGTTTGTGTTGGTTTTCTCCACACTTTTCCAGTTCTGTGATCACTTCTTACTTCAGATTCCCTGTAGTTCAGCACAGGGTTTGAAAGGATAGGAAAAAATGGTTATCTATCAGCTGGAGAACAGGATTCAGACATCGCAGAATTTTGGCACTGAAATACAGAACCTCTCCTCCTGAAGCACCAGACTGTTGGCCTCACACAAAGATACAATACACCATGCTCTATAAATATGTATGCCTAGTGCTCTTGTGAGTCTCACTACCAGTCTGTGAAAACCACCAGCATGGGAATTTTGAATCTCTGTTGCTGAGGGTGGAAATGCTTGTGATCTCCAGAGAGAAAACTGCCAACCTGCACAGAATGTTGGCAAGTGAAATCTTGCCCCCCACCCCTTCTTCTGGGCACACAAGCCAGCTTAGCATGTAGGGAAGTGAGTTCTGAAGCACTGAATCACTGCAGCTCCTCATTCCATATCCCTCTCCTTCCTCCTTCCTCAGTTTGGTGTGGCAAGCATGGGGTGACCTTCTCCTTGGAGCAGGGAGGATGCCAAATCCACCCTCACCTCCACAAAAGCAAAGCATGAACTGGAACCCCTCTAAGCCTTGTGCTATGGATCTCTTGTAGTTTCCTAGGGAAATCTGTGGGGTCCTCAGGATTCTATTTGCAGCCCTAAAAAATGGATTTTTGACTTCTATTGCACTTACAGCGACAGACTCCTTGCACTCTCCATCGTGTATTTTGGTAACATTGGTGTTATGTTCCCTGAAAGAAAGAAAAGCTTTGGTTAGGAAGTATTGAGAATAACTTCCCCCATGTCACTCCAGGCACTGGAACAACAAAGCCGAGTCCCACCCGCCTTGTGGGACACTACAACTGCTTAACTTGTCTGAATGCAACCTGCAGATGGCCACAGCAAATGCACAGTGTTCCCATACCCCACGGGAATGAAGTGTTAGGAGTGATCTAGTATTATAAGTAACACTTTGATCTGTTCATGGCTCTGCTCTGGGTATTTTTGTGATTCCCCTCACGACCACAGTCAAAAAACAGGGAAGAAAACTCAAGCTGGCTGAAGAATTAAAAACAGCCAGTTCCAAGGAGACCTACAGAGACATCTGCCTTAAGACTAATATTTTACAGAAGTGCTTCTGAGAGCGTTAAGTCACTAATTATCCAGAAGGACATCCCATGCACAAGACTTACGTGTTATAGGCACAGATCCCACATTCGTTGTCATAAGTGAAACTGTCTGAGCCGCAGACTGGTTTCAATATCCTTGGGCATGCTACCACAACGTGATCATCTATTACAGCTCTTCGGTAGTTACTGCAATCAATCTGTAAAAATAGCAGGGATAGAGAAAAAAAAAAAAAAAAGAAAACAGAAAACACACATTTTTGATATAAAGATACAACACTCCTACATAGTCTGTTTACTCTCTCTCCTCTCTCTCTCAGTCTTTGGGGACAAATACAACAACAAACTAATTTCACTATCAAAAGTAGAATTCTCTGTGAGAATTCTCTCCCACTGAAAAGAAATGGCATAGCAAGAAGGACTGTCATTCGGGTTTTGCAAGATTCTTCATAACATCCTGCTGGAGCTATCCAAGTGGTGAAATTCAACCCTCAGCCGACATATTATTTTCATTTTATTCCCAATTACAGAGACTAGAAGTCTGAAGTAGAAAATAACAAAGATGTGGTATCAGATAGCCCATAAAACCCCTCTCTACTTTGGTTATCATCAGATTTTAATCCCTTTTGGGCTGTGCAGACCAGCTGTGCACGTTCTATTCTCCTTTTGTGTGGTGTTTAAACTGTCCCCATCACATATTTCATCTTACCACGACAGATTTTGGCTCGCATTCTCCATCGTGGGCCTTCTCCACACTGTCACTGTGTTCCCTAGAAGGAAGCAGACCTGTGTCAAGGATCTCAGAGCAACATCACCTCGAGGTTGGTGGTGTTGATTCCCAGCTGCTACTCATCCCAGCTCATCTTTGGGGAATAAAGCTGCCACCTTTACCTGGAACCCCCTGCCCTGAGGTTTCTGTGAGGTTGCAGCAATACTCACTCGTTGTGCAGGCAGATCCCACAGTCATTGCTGTACGTGTTGCCATCAGTGCCACAGACTGGTTTCAAGTTCCTTGGGCAAGCTAGCCAGGACCTTCCATCCTTGGTAATGCCACTGGAATACTGGCTGCAGTCAAGCTGTGAAAGCAGCACAGAATTAGTCCCAGTTTTGGCTCCCTCATGGAATGAAACCCTCAGCAGCCTCCCACTGCCACAGTGCCTGCAGCTCCTGCCGACAGGCAAATTAGAGGCATTATTGGGAGTCTGCTCAGGCAGTCAGGAGAAGGGAATCTTCCCTACAGAAGTTTCTGATGCTTTCCTGATGGGGTCCAGGGGGGGCACAGCACAGGGTAAGGGTTGCTGTGGGTGAGACACTGTCTAATGAAGGCAGCTGGTAATTGGGAGCCCAGCCCTGCACCAGAGCCCCTCAGCTCAACAGCGGATCGTCTCAGATCGTGCTGCACTCTGGGAGTTGCAGGAGTCTCGTAGCTGCGTGGGAAGAACCTGCAGATAAATCCATGGCTCAGACCCTGCTGTTTTCCTCTCTGTGATATAGGTATATAAATTTATGCAAGGAACACAGTTCTTTGGGTCTTACCGTATGGAAACAATTATCAGAGTCACAGTCTTTGATACGTTCAAGCATATCATATGACAGTATTCCTTATGGGGAGGCAAACTAGTGCCTTTGGCTTGGAGTAACTAAATTATGCCTAAGAGTTAATATAATAGGATTGTACAATTACTTCTTGCTTTTTCCTTTTATTTAATGAACTGAAAATACTGTGAGAAATAGGGATCTTTTACTTTCTTGTGAAATTGGCAATATCGTTCAGCCATGCACTGGAAAATGTTATTTGAACAGCTAAGATTTCATTAGATTTAATCCATGTGCTCACTGGGTAATTACATATTGTTTCTGCTTTACCAGAAACCTGAATAGAACAGACTAAATAGATCTGTAGCTTACCTGAACTCCAAAGGCAGCACCTGAAAGAAAAAAATGGAGACAAAAAAAAAATCGAATTACTAGTATATAAAGAATAACATATGTAAAGCTTTTGATGAAACTTTTAAATTCAGTGATGTTGTTGACTAATTTAATTAGTTTAGGAAAATATGGAGTTGTACATTGTGCCAGTAAATGGCCATAGGATGTATTAAAAGTTATTAAATACAGTTTCATTGCACTTATGAGGGGAGATAAAATACATGAGAGCATATATATTAATGCATCCCTCAGATGTTACAGGGAAGGTACTTTCAATTCAGTACTCTTGGATTTTAACCTAAGAGACTTAGTATTTGACTTTTGAAATTTTGGACATGTGTGTTTAAGACGACTATTGACCACTGGCACTGTGTATCTCCAAACACATCTTTCTCAGTTACCAGGAGCAGCACGATAAACTTACAGAGCAATCCTAGAGTTTTAAGTTTGCATTAATGTTGCTCACATGGGCAATGATGCCATTTCTAACAGCCCTTATACACAGGACTCCCATGTGCAAGTTCCTGCCCTGCACTAGGGCTGCTCCTTCAGTAACTGCTCTTTCAAAGAAGATGGAAACAGCTGCCTTCATGATGTTTGCAGAAACCTCAACCTTGAAACCCAACTTTTTTGCTACAGTCTCTCAGGAAGGATATTTCTTCATGGAATAAGGTTCTCATCTATGTTGCAAGATCCAAAGACTTTTACTGAAATGAAAATTCAGCTCCAATTCAGCTAGATCAATCTTTGCAGTATCCCAGGGAATACTCACCAAAGCAGCAGCAAAGGGCTAAAGCTGCCCTCAGGAAAATGCCTGTTATCTTCATGGCAGCCAAGGATACCGCTCCAGTGCAGCCTGCGTGCTCTCTGTGCGGGCGAGGAAGATTGCAAGGTAGGAGCAGGAATATATAGCACACCGTGCTCTCAAGTGGTCCCACCTTATTAGGTAATGCTCCAAGCCTGTCATCACCATTCAAAGCCAAAAACATATTTACCCAGCTCTAGATGTCTAGCTAATGATTGATATAAGCATGTATGCCAGGAAGAGGATTTCACGAGCAGGAACTGTGCCAAGACCCCTCTCCTGGACAGATCTGCCCAGCCCTGGGCTGCCCCTCACATGGCTGCAGCGTGTTGCAGGCTCACATCTACCCTGTGTCTGGTTAAATGCAATTAGAACTTTCTCCTCCTCCATAGTTTCAACTGAGCTGTCAGCTGATAGCCAAAACCCTCATTATTTAACCTCAGAGCATGATTTTGTACTCTTCACTGCTGTATTTCATCCCAGTTTGAGCCCAGGCAATTTCAGCCCAGAAGGTCACCCTGTGCTCTGCGGGAGGAATCCTGCTCTTCTCCTGTTTAAAAAACCCAGCAGTGCTCTGCTCTGCTTGCCAACTTTTTCTGTACAACAGCAAAGAGCAAAAATATGAAGTTTGGTCCTAAACCCCATCTTTTTGGCTGTTCACTGACAACTCCCCATGTTACTGTCTGCTCATCTGCTAGCAGCTCCCCCTTGGCCAGTCCCTGACCCACCTCACAAAGTCTAAGTGACAGCATCCCACAGGGCAGCAGGCCAAATGCCTTTAATGTCTGCATAGACTAGATGTACTGTATTTCCTTTACCTAGGAAGTCAGCCAACTCTGCAAAGATTGGTATTAGCCCACGCATGGTTTCCTTCCTGAAAATTCACTGTGTATGTTATCTCTTTATGCTTTATATCTTTAGTTTTCCTCAAACATCTCCTTAAGGTTTGCCCACTACTAAGGTAATGGAACTCAGATTGGTCCTGAACACTCCTTTTGTCCTTCGTATAAGGAGATTTTTGGCAGTTCTTTGGACTGGTCTCAATTGTAGTCCTCTCAATTGGGATCCCAAATTCTCCAAATTTCTCACTAACTTTTAATCTTTCAAATTGGTAATCAAAATCACTTGGTAATCAAAATCCTTACTTGCAGATCTATTTCTTGACATAATTTAAACAGAGCAAGCTCGTGTTGAATCATCACAATTTTGTTTTCTAAGAGAAGGACATTTCCAACATCTTTCTCACTTGAAAAGCAAATCCACAATAATACAGTTTTGGGGATTGCCTAATGGAAAAATAATTAATTTCATATCCAGGAACTCTGCTCCTATTAGTAGTTTGCAGTGTGCATCTGCAAAGCTGAAGTCCCTCCGAATGCCAGCCTTTCCTGCCACATTAGTCTTTAGGGACATGAGTTCATCTGCCTATTCATATACCTTGATTTCATTCCTTCCCTCTCATCTTCCACCCAATGTTTCCTGCCCTTTCCCTTATCTCAGTTCCATCAAGTGTCAAGGACTCCAGACCTTTGGACCAATCCAAGTCTCAGCTACAAGGACCTCTTTTCATCCTGATTACACTATCCATCTCTCTGGGCTTATTCCAGCCAAGACCAGCATCCATTAATGCTTCCTGGCAGTGGAAAATGTATCTTGACAACTTAATTGCCAGGCTCTGTAAAAGCTGTCATGGTCAAGCAAATTCCTGCCAACGTCCACAGGAATGACACCTGAACCTTATAGGAAAGGAGATATTATTTGCAAACCAAATCTGCAGTTAAAGCAGATTGACTCAGCATGTTCTGTCAAGAGTGAAGTAATTCTCTTCCAACTAAGATTAGTTTTGGGGAGCAGTTTGCAATATGAGACAGAGTAAAGGGACAGAAGAGCAAACAAACTGTCAAGGATCTAAAGAAGGAACTAGGATTTAGAAAACATCACCAGAGCTACAGCACGTGTCTGCAGTCCCACGTGCCAGCCAAGGCACACAGTGCTCAGCTTTGGGCTCCTGCCCTGTGCACAAGGAAGGTCCTTGCTGTGACCCTACAAGAGAGCCCCTGCTTCAGAGAGAGTGATTCAGCAAAGCATTGGTCCATCAGCACAGAGCCTTTCAAGACCAGAGCAGAAGCTGCAGCAGCACATCCCACCCATATTGGACAGGAAGACCTTTGGTTGTGTTTACACCCTTCTGCTTGTGCAAAACCCACTTGCAGTGATGCTGTGTTGGCATCTACTTGCTTATTTTCCCTTGCTGCAAATCCCACCTGGGCAAGCAGCCCTGCACATGAGCACTCCTCTCCTTTCTTCTGCTGCCTTTCAGGTTACCTCTAGTCCCAGCTGTGAATCATCTGTCACCATTTCTGCAGAATTTCACTGACAGAGGCTGAGAAAGGAGGCAAGAAGGCAACAAAGCCAACTCACCTGTTTGTCAGAGATAAATGCGTATTGTTCATGCTTCCCATCCTCAAACCACATGGGCACTCATTACTACACCAAGCACTAAACTGTTTGTTTTGGGACCTTCTACATCAAGGATCTGAATTTGTAAGTTGCAAACAGTTGCATTTACTTCTTGTTTTCAGTGAACAACTTGAGTGCAGTTACTCACACCTTCGTGCAAATGAGTGTTGAAAGTGCTTGTCTTGCAGTTCCACGGGGAGAGCTGGGCAGCAGGAGGGGTCTTGCAGCAGAATGGAGCAGGGAGATCCCAAGGAAATGGCATGGATGAGAGTTCCCTGGAGTAGGGAGACTCTTGCAGGAAAAGACAGATGGTCTAACAGATGCCAAGCAGGAGTCCCAAAGAGGGGAAAGAGGGAGGCCCATTCACCAGTCCCCAGTGTGAAAGCAGATGGGTCATGGAGCAGAAATTGTGATAATCAAGACAAATAACACTGAAATCCCCAGGTACCCATATACAGCTGTTGTGTAGTGGGATTGAGCATCACAGGGATGTAGGGACAGCCAGAAAAGAAAGCTCTGCCAGAGGAGCTTGCCTGCAAAAACAGCATCAGTCTCTTCATGTCACTTGGTTCTTGAAGGAACAAATGCCCCTAAACTGCTGTGGCAGGCTGCAGAAGGTGCCCTGCCAGAGCACACCATGGGGCCATGCCAGGCCTCTCTGTCCCTGTGGCTGCAAGAGCAGCACGGAGTTGGTGGGCAGAGCTTCCAGGCTTCAAATGGACAGACTGCAGAGGACTGAAAAACACCACGGTGAGTTCAAGGTCTGCTGAAGCATCTGCCAGAGTCAACAGTCCTCACAGTATACAAGAGCAGTACTTGTACACCCTGAAGAATTGCATAAGGTCCTGACACCTTCTATGAAGAAAAAAAAAAAAAATAGTAAGAGACTTAAGGTCCTTGCAGAGAGTATTTTAGCCCAAAACCCAACCACAGTGAGAGGCTGGAGACCAAACTGTCAGTTCATAATGCCAGTTCTGCAAAACCTCAGAAACTGCTGTGAACCACATGGGGTCTGTGGTTATTGGCAAGCGACACCCTTAATAAAGTGTAATTTACAGCGAACTGAAGAGTCCCAGAGCACTGGTACCTTTCCAGTTTCATAGAGGGCTGGTTTGGCCTTGCTACCGTTTAAAGGGCAACACAAAGGGTAAGTGAGAGCAAACATAAGAGAAAGGGTAGCCAATTCCCAGCACCTCATGAGCCTGTTCTTTCTTCTCCCCAGGAGTAACAACACAGGGCTTCCATCAGACAGATCCCACAGGAGCTCCACCACACATGGTGCCACTCAGGACTGTTCCTCACTAGCAGCCCTTGGAGCAACCTGCAAAAAGGGGTGGAAAGCAAGAACAGAGCAAGCAGGAAGGCTGCCAGGAGCAGGATGGAGCCAGTCTTGCTGCTCACAGCAACATGGATAGTTTTAGCAGTCCCCTGTCCTGCATCTTCTCAGCAGACAGGCTTGGAATCTGATTAATGCTCCCTTATCACCAGCTGCGATTTTTGTGGATGATAATTTCTCCTGGCAGCAGGAAAAATTTAGAAGGTGCTCAAATACTGACAGAAGAGGCTACTGGGGCACTGGCTTCATCAGCTCAATGCTTTTCAAGCACATTTAATGCAGGTTTTAGGGGTCATTATTTGAAAACTTAAATACTTGAAATCACTGTAAATCATAGTAGCTTTCAAGAGCACTGATTTTCATTTGTAAGAATTTATTTTAAGCCACAAATTGTGCACTGCTTTTATGAAATCATGTAGATGTCCCTGCACACGATTTTAGCTGGAATCAGTGAGCAGGCATCATCAGAGCACATTTTTACTGTGTGACATTCATCATTCTCAGGCTGCATAAATAACATTCAAGAATGTACTTGTTTCATCACAGCTCAAAGACAAAACTCTGCATCCCCCAAAACAGCTAACCAGACCCAAAGAGGTGTCTCTCACCCTACATGACTCTACTTAGTGAGGGGGTTTTCCATGTAGAAAGAGGTAGTCATAATTTGTTTCTAAATCATAGCACTTGTTCACATTAAAAATCAGCATAAAAAATACTAACAACCACTTATGTCAGAGTATGTTGATAATAAAGTAAGGTTTTATTATTATCTGCTATAATAAAATGA
Source organism: Myiozetetes cayanensis (assembly GCF_022539395.1). Classification (NCBI taxonomy): domain Eukaryota; kingdom Metazoa; phylum Chordata; class Aves; order Passeriformes; family Tyrannidae; genus Myiozetetes; species Myiozetetes cayanensis. Next base: position 7,998,322 of record NW_026087378.1, on the reverse strand, counting down.
GATGAAATATGTAAGTATTTTGAGAGTTTAAAATCAATTCTCACTAAGTGCAGCAGAAAAAAAGATTTGATCACTTAATTGAAAAAATTCTATGTCTTTGGTGGGAGTGAAATTAATTTGTATTAGGTAAAATCCTATCAAAATTGAAAGAAAAATCAAGTGACGGTGAAAGAAAGTCATTCCAGCCTTATCTGCAAGAGAAAGTGTTTACAGATCAGGTCTAAATGGACTCAAACACTGTGCATGTTCATTCAAGGTCTTCTGGAAATGTCCTGAAATAAAGTTTATACAAATAAAGAACATATTTGCTTTAAGTAACAGCTATAAAAGAAAGTACAGGAACTACGTGCAAACCGCCAGCAGAGTTCTGTTAACCCACCATCAACGTCTCCTGCTTTGAATACCACCCTATTCCCAGATTCACTGACCCCAAAAAGCCAGGGAAACCCTTAGCTCAAAGGTCTGGTTTTATCTGAGCACAGTTTCAGAATATAAATTAATCAGAACCGTCTGTAACTCAGTTACACCTCAAACCAACAAAACCTTTCCTAAAAAAACCTTAAGCCATTTCATACCATGGAAATTCTCACTTGTGCATCTGCCCCAGCACCAGGGCCCTGAAGGAAGGACCCTCCTCTCCCTGCAGGAGATGGACCCAAAGATGGGCACTGGCTGAGCCCTTGAGCCCACAGGGAAGTTCAGGTCAAGGCAGAAGGTGACCCAGACAGCGACAGTCCATGGGCTACCACGATGTCTGAGCTTTCTGTGGTGCCTTGAGGGTGCAATCAGCACTTCTGCCCTCTCACACCAAGAAATACTGCTGGCCAAATTCACACCTCCAGATTCTTCCTGGATGTGCCCCCAGCTCCAGCGGGTCAGGGCTCAGCACACCATCTGACATGACCACTTGAGATGTATCTACTTCCCACTATGGCTCAAAACAAAGTGGTCTGGATTTCCCAGTGCCTCAGATGAGAAGCCTGGAAAGGACATTTACTGCGACATCTAAACTGCCAGCCCAGGGTGCTTTAAAACCAATTTTTTCTTGTAAATTTCCAAATGTAAACCAATTAAATCTCAAACAACCCTCTGAGGTAGGTAAGTATCTTTTAATGTTTGTTTTACAGGCAGGAGAAAAGGGCTGATAGGGCAGTGAAGTGATTGACCCAAGACCCCATAATGAGTCAGAGGGAACCTGACCCCTGGTCCCTCCTCACAAAACCCCAGACCATGCTCTTCCTCCTCGGGTCCAACATCTTCACCAGGTATTTACAGCAGCTCGTGCACCTCAGGGCGCTTATTGCCTAAGGAGCACATGGTATAAAGCTGGAGTGGGGACTCGTGTGTCCCTCCCGTGAGGCTTAGTGAAGAAAAGTGACATGAAGCTGATGAGTTATCTTTATTGTAGAAGCACGTTAAGACACAGCGAGGCGGCAGAGACTGCAACGGCACGCACGGGGCAGACCTGGGAAGACACCACTGAGTCCCCACAGCCTTTTGCCCTCCACCTGAGCAAGGATGGGCCCCATTTGCTGCAGAAGGGGTTGAAGGCAACTCTGGCAGTCCTGGGGACTTGGCAGCTCCCCTGATGCTCAACATCGACTCTTCCTTTACTTGTCCTATAGAGACACAGGGGAGACAGTTCATTACTATAGACCCAGAAGGCAGAGGGACATGAAAGAATCATGAAGAAACATTGAAGCTGTGATGCCCCCATGCTCTGCAGGGGCTCTGGGCCAGCCTGCCTCTCCTGTGATGGGGGACAGCAGCACGCTGCTCTGCCAGCATCCTCCCTGTTCTGCAGGGACAGCCTGGCTGGAAAAACGGAGCCAGGGAAAAAGGAGTAGGCAGAGCCCACTACTGCAAATTCCTCCAGATTCAGCCCCACCATCCCATATCTGCAGTGAGAGGAGGAATCCTGCAGGGCCCTCTGTCCCAGCCCTGCCACTTGTCCAGCAAGGTAGGACACTCCAATCCTTGTGAAACAGAGCCCCCAAAGGACAGGCTGGCCAAGCAGGAGTAAGTCACTGCCCCTCTCTCCATACCTTTGGTCACAGCTGATTCCTGGTGTTTGCTGGCAGTCTGAACTCCATTACTCCTGGAAAGGGAGAGCAAAAAATAAGTCCATCCCCAACCTTGATCACTGCTGTGTGACACTGCTATCGTTGTGACAGCCCCTCAAGGCCAGCTCAGTGCCACATAAGACAACTGCAGCAGAGCCTGGCACAAGGACAGGCAGATTGGGCCACTGCCAGCTGAGGAAAACAAGATTCATTTCAGCGTGAAGCTAGGTGCTTTCCACACCTATTTTCTACTTAGGAGAGGTCCTGCTTTTCTTCTTTTCTTACTTTTGCCACCTCGAAAAGCTGCATGGCAAAACAGAGCACTGTAAGGAAACTGGGACTTGCCCATCTAGGAGTTTTCTATTTGTTAAGAAAAAAACAAAAAAAAAGGAGAAACTGGACTTTTTCCCATGACTTATTGCCTGATGTGGGCAGACTGGTGACTACTGCCTGGGTGATCTGTGGAAAATTCTTTGAACAAGTAGAGGAAGTGCGAGATATGCAGCATTAAAAGTCAAATGTGCTGGAAAGACCCACAATCAATCCATCCCTGTGACACAGCACTGCAGGACATACCAGCCAGTTAACTTACAAAAAAAAAAAGATATCTAAACCCAGGATGCCGACCTACATTTCTCATCAGTAAAGCAGAACAGGATCAAAGGAATTCAGTTACAGCACAGACCTCCCAGGCAAGGTGGCAAGACCCAATGCTGGCCAGTGGGGACAGGCTGACTCTGCAGAGAGGTTTTCCACCTCAGCCATGCACAGAAACACCCTTTAGTATCGGGTCTCTGTCAAACCACATTGTTCCCACCCCTTCCTACAAGCATCCTTCCCTGATGGCCATCGGGTTACCAGAGCTGTCAGAAACACACGGAAATCCAGCTGCAGCTTTGCGGGCAGGAGCGGATGCAGGCACTGAGTTGCAAAGGGATGAGGCAGCTTGAACACACATTTTCTCAGGCAACCCAGCACTCTCTATGGATATATTAAAAATAACTCAAGGAAATACTACATTTTTTGGGTAACAATTTCCTATCTTCCTCCGAAGCATTTCATATTCTGCACATTGCAACTCTCTAAACCTATTTCTGATGCCAAAAGCACTGCTGGAAGCTAGTTTCCTCCAGGTTTTAGTGGCATATATTCAGTGCCTGAATCTTCAGCAGAGAGAAAAATTCATTATACTAAAAGTGAGCATGAATTTCAGTGCTGAAAATAGCTTTGCTCTGTACATTGTTTATAAGCTCCCATAAATTTTCAGTCTGATCCTTCAGGTGACTTAAAAAAAAAACCCAAACAAAACAAAGAATAAATCATTGTGGATGGGGGCTTTTGTTTAACTTTTCTTGCCCCTCAGAAAAAGCTTATCACTTTCCCTTTTAATTGCATCCAGCTCTCCTTGGAATACTTAACATAGCTACAAGCTGTGACTTTCAGTAAATGGCATCCCCCTCTAATTGCAGTGGCTTGAGAGCTGTAACAGTGTGGTAAAACATGAAACAGTGAGGAATTCCAGACCAGGTACAATTTTGTGGGAATCCTCTCTACTTTTCTGGTGCCACGGTGTACCAATCTCATTCTGTCTCAGGCAGCATGAGCACAGTCACTAACAGACTCATGTACTGCCCGGGCTTCCTGTGCCCCCAGAATTCACAGTGGCTCCATCTCACTGAGAATCAAGACACAAAGGCCACCAGTATCATCATAGGCAAGATTCTTTCCCTCTGCACTACGTCTTCAACTTGAAACAAAGGTTAGAGTACCCTGCTGCTTTAGAGAAGAGGGGAAAAAGAGCTAAGATGTTCAGTTCTTAGTGTCTTGGGGATCTGGGGGCATCCTGTCACCGAGCAAAGGAAGGCATGGCATGACTGCTCTCATACCTCACAGCTCCTTGTTGCCTACAAACCCATGGATACCACATTCTCATTCAGAAGTCAAAGCTCCATCCAAAACTTTACAGAACTTCTCTTTGGCAGGTTCAATATTTGGATCATCTATAGGTTTAGAATGGAAACAAATCTATTTCCCTTGGTATGAATATTCAGTTTCTCAAGAGTTCATGCCAATGAAGACAGTTGTCCCTGAGTGCCACAGGACATCCTGTGCACTCAGACAAACTGGGAGACACAGGCTGCAAATCCAAGTGCTGGAGACTGTCAAGCTTCCACTGGTAGAACGACAAAGCACAACCGAGAAATGTTTAACTCATCTGCTATGTGGGATTGCACAAGATGTCAAGACCTTTCCCGAAAGTATGCCACCTAGTGAATAGTTTTCATTTCCCAACCATCTCCCTGGATATTATTTAGGGAAGCAGGCATTTATAGTTTACACAGTTGTGGTCTTCCTAGTCAAACCAAAGTCCCAGGAGGAAAGTCAGGTGTTTTTCCATCACTCTCCTATCGTAGAGCCTAAGGAAAACATGGAGACTATGCCCAGGTTATGTATTAAATCCAAGTCTCAACCTGTATTTAAACATCTGGACCATGAACACCCAATCCTGGGACTCTAACGATCCTGCCACAGATGGCAGAGGCCAGGTTGGCTTCCCAGCAGGCACCTGGAGTGAAAAATGGGATACTACACACAGCAAGAGGCACTTTTTCTTTTACATCTCAGCAACATTCCTCTCCAGAAAAACAAAGGGGAGGAGGAAGAGAGATGGGGATTCCAATACCTCTCCTCTCTCCCAACTAATGTGGCTGAAAAGCAGCTGCAGAGCATGGCTTTAATTATCCCAGTGTTAACTGGACAAACAAGCTAACTCAGTTAACCTGCCAGCAGGGTCTAAGTGTAGACCCCCCTGCAGTTCATGACTAAGTGCCAGCTACTTCTCATTCCTCACTCCCCACTGTGGCTGCCTGGATCAGATCCCCACGGGCTGAGACAGTGCCAGTGGGGGAGTTTCACCAGAGGAAGGGAAAAGATTGATGTTCACAGCCCAGCCGTGGTGTGCCACTTACCAGTTCAGGGACAGGCTCTCGGCACTCGCCTTGATGGTTTAACGTGATGAAGTTTGAAGCTCTCCTGCAAAGGGCGGACAAGACATTGCTCATTATTCACTTGCATGCCACGGCTCTCTGCCATCAGCGGGACAGTCCTCTGTGGACTCCTTAATGCTTTGATGCTACTTCCAATATGGTGGCATTTATTACTCCCCAAACGATCTGTGATTGGGCAGAAAGGGAATAGGGGACCCTGGCAACTTGTGTATCTTAATTAGCTGTCATCAGATTAATCTCAGGCATTTTGATCTATGTTTGCTTAACAGCAAAGCACTGAGGACACACTTGATAGTGAGTCATGATGTATCAAAACAAACACTGTTCTGCAAAAGACACTCGGGAATGGTGGATGGCCCTGCATTAGTGAAATCTCTCCGCCTACTCACATGGCAGCTGAACACAAGTCACATTCATTTTTGTATGTTTTCCCATCAGTGCCACAGACTGGTTGTGAGGATTCGCTGCAGAAAATCCTTCCACCCTTTACCCCGTGCAGAATTCGATCACAGTCCAGCTGAAGAGACAAAGAAATCGCATTTGGTGCTGGTTCATTTGCAAGACCCTTTAAATGACTTAAAAGTGCTCATAAACCAAGCCCTGCATGGAGCCCCTCTGCCCTCTAGCATGTCCATCACACCTCCAGCTAGGGCTTGGAAAGAGATTGTGTCTCTTGTTGGACCAGCCAGTCAAGCATTTGGGAACGGAGCCCTCACGCCCCACTCATCTGATCCATCTCAGGTTTATTCCTCTCACTGTGAATCCACAAGAAGACAAACTTCTGCTACCTGTTCCTAGTCCTCCTTATCAGGGCTTTGATGCCGTTTCATCTCCAAGAATGAAGATGAAACCCATTGGCCAAAATTAAGGGAAGCCGTCTCCAGCAGAGTGGTGCTGCCCGAGGGCGGTGCGACACGCAGCACAACTTCTGCCGCCCACTGCGTCGACAGACACGAGCATATCTGAGCAGCTATGACTAATGAGGGGTGCCCTCTTGTTTCCTCTCGAGCATGGCAACATGGGAACATTTAGGCACAGTTTTCCTTACAAACCACACGTGGCACAGCCAGGACAAACTCACAGCACCAAGGAGTGACCTTTGGAGACCCTGAAAAAGCCTCTCACACCTTACCAGCAGAGCAGGGCGAGTGTTTGCAGAGTCATAGCAGATTTCCAACAGCAGAGGTCAGGGATAGCACAGCCTGTTCCCTGGCACACACAGCCCCTTCCTCAGCTCTGCCACCCACCGCTGCTCCAGGCATTGAGAAAAGATTGAGACAAAAAAGTGACTAATGGGCTCCCAACCCCACCTCCAGGTGCTACAAAATATGTTGCAATGACTGCAAATGGTACAGTGGGACTGAGAGGGTATTCCACTTCCCATTCCACCTTGGGATGCAGTATTTAGCACAGAAATGACGTTTTATCAATAGCCCTGTAGGGTGGGAAGTACTACAGGGAAAGAAGATTTCATGCCAGGTGCTGTAGGGGGGTTTCCGTGATCTTGGGGTGCTGTGATAGCACCTGCTGGTTAAACATCACTTGCTAATTTCAGTAATGTGCTGCTTCCTCCCTCATCTGGGTAATTATTGGTGATGTGAAAGCAGACACTGCTGACCTTTGCAATCCTCTGCTCAGTGCCTTCCTACGCACCAGACATCTCTGCCTGCACCTCTGCCCAGGACAGGCAGCCACCCCACCAGCAGCCCCACATATCACAGGTGCCAGCAGCCAGTGCCACCACTCCTTTGGCTCTGGAGAACTGTGTGACAAAACCCACAGGTGGCCCTGGAAAGAGGAGGGGAGCAGATCTGCTCTCTGAATCACCTCTCGTCTGTCAGGCTCATCAGCATCCACTCCCCCTCCAGTGCTACCAGGAAATACCACTAAGCCCTGAAGCAGACTGGCCTTATTACTCCTAATGCTTCCTCTGGAATGCATCAAAATTGCTGTACCTGAACTATCTACTTGGTTTTTAACTTAAATATCCCTTTTCTAAAAGCAGTCAGTGACAGAGGCTTCAGGGAGAATTAAGGCAATTGGTAGTAAGGTCTCTCCACCCATGGAAATACACTTTCTATCCCTTCCAAAATGTTATTTAAATTACTGTATGCAAATGCTGAAGGAATTAAAACATCAGGTATTTTTTTTTTTTAGCCATCCTACCTCTTGACAACACCCTGTGACAGTGAGATCCACAGTTTAGTCACCCTTTTTACAGTAACTTATTTTCTCTTATTAGTTCATATTTTCCACTTTTAGCTTTGCTGGAACTATTCCATTTTCTTTCATGAGAAGGGAGAGCAGACACCCCCACCTTCCTCCCACATTATTCCATACACACTTGTCATCTACTGCTCAGTGCTTCCCCCTTTAGCACTCCCTCCTCCTGCCAATCTTGTCCTCATCCGCTGGTCAGCTCCATCACCCTGTTCTGGCCATGGCCTTTATCTCAGCACCTTCTCAGCATGAAGGAGGTGAGGGGGGGAGGTGACATTTTCAACACAGTTTGGCTAAATGTGGGGCAGGCATCCAGCCCGAGTTCAAAACCAGCACCCCCATAGCTGATGTACTCCCATAAGGAGCCAAGCCCTTCCCTCTGCTTAGTGCCGGGTGATACAGGGGCTGGCATCGCAGTACAGACACTTTCACTCATTCAAACCCTTTCAAGGGCACAGGGCCAAGTGAGAAGCTTTAGGGTTACAGCAAGAACAGAAGCATCTGCTGGGGAAGGAGCAGGGGGGGCTCAGCACTGGCAAAGAAGCCCCCTGTGGGAGAGGTCCCCATTTCTGCCCATACAGCTGCCATCCAAGGTGCAGGAGGTGGCTTTACCATCTGGGACTCATTGGTGTCTCTGCTCTGTGACTTGCGGCCAGGTGACCGGTCGCAGTTCCTGCCACGCTGAGCTTTGTTTCGTTGTGGGCTGGCAGAGAGAAAGCAAAGATACTGTTCATCACACCACCCTCCCAAACAGGGGGAGCACAGTGCAAACCCACCCTCCCCACCTGCCCCCACAGCTCTGAGAGCAGCTTGCACTATGACATCCACCCACTCTCGGGGATAGGAGAGGGTGAGAAGCCCCCCAGCCACATTCTGTCAGGGAGGCAACCAACAGCAGGACAACCTTGCCCTGTGCTCAGGCCAAGTGTACCACCAGCCCAGGGCTCTGCACCTCCGTGTCTGCTGGCATCACTTGGTGCAAGGGGGATTGAGGAATTGCACCAGCCAAAAGCAAGAAATGCCAGTGTTCCCCAGAAAAGGCTCTGAAAGAGCAGCAGCTGAGTCCTGCTCAGGTCTAGCAGCTACAAAACAAACAGGAGTGCCTGACCAGTGCCCAGAAAGCACGTGATGCACCAGGCACTACCTCTGAGCCAGGGGATGAGGACGAGCCAGGGCCAGGCACACACGGATGCACTGCCAGGATTTGCTGGACAAAGTGTCCTGAGAAGTAGTCTGAGCAGAGTAATCACTGGTGCTTAGTACACAGAGTCAAGGCCAAAAAGGAGCAAGGGTTGCATGAGAAACATGCCCCACCATGTCTCTTTCCCATCACCAGTTTAGCCAGTGCAAAGACATGCTGTACTGAGCACCAAACAGAACAACATGGACTTCTCCATCACAGACAGTGCTGCTTGTGTGCTGCCAAAACATTCCTGCTCCAATAAACCTCCTGACCATCCCTAGGAAAGCTCATGCAGGTGGAAGGGGGCAGAAACCAGTGCCAGGGTTTGTGGTATGTGCAGAAGGACATGCTGCCAACCCAGGTGCTGCTGAACTCACCCTCGGCCCGTTGAGAAGGGACGTCTCTCATTTACCCCCTGCCGTGAACCACCACAGTTCTTCTGCAAAAGGGAAGGGTCACATTCAACAACCACAGAAAAAACTCTTATACAACTAGAGAAGTAGCAAAGCTAAAGCAGCTCCTGCCCTCCCCCTCTCCTCCTCCTGGACCCAGAGAATTACAGGGCTGATCTTAGAGAACCAGCTTTGATACGCTCCAGCCCCACCAAATGTTGTCATCTGATGGCTTACAGGATTGTGGGGAGTCTGAACCTGTCTTTATCTCTCATACAGCATCACTGGGAAAGTGAGGGGCTGTTCTTTCAGGTCCAAACATGTCCAGTTTATATGCTCACACCCAGGTCCATCCCACAAATGAATGAGGCTTTGCAATATAATCTGCATCTCCCCCATCATTTACTGGCTACAACATTCTAAGCACCCTGATTATCCCCAGGCTGACCACAGGTAGTCCCTGGCCACCCAGATCCTACAGACTCTTTCTCTGAGCTCAGCAAAGCCTTCAAGCTCATTCTCACCTGGTTTGTCCTCTCTGAAGTGGGCAATCTGTTACGCTGGCCAATTCCACCAGACTGACCTCTTTGAGCTTCCTTTTTGCTGGAAGAAGGAAAGAGGAGAAAAAAGACAGTGCTATGGCAGTGTGAGTGCCACCAGCACCCAGGGCTGCCCTGTAAGCCAGCATCATGCCATTAGGCACCACCTCCCCATCCACAATCCCTGTTCCTGGTGGTCCTGTTCCTAATTCCCACCTCTAAGCCTTCTCCCTTCTCCTCACCATTCCCACTGTATGCTACATCCTGGATCCAGGTGGCTGCTTTCATATCAGGGCTGCTTCTGCATATGCTCTATGGGAGTAGAGAGAGAGCATCTGGAAGGCAAAGTACATGCATGGGAAACTCCTCAGGAGCTGCCCATGCCCAACAGTCCCCTGGGAAAGAGATGCTCTCTGTCAAACTTGCTTCTCCTCCTCTACTCCACACTGCTTCTCACCTGCCCCTGGGCCCTTAGCGCTGAAAGGGAAGCAGGAAGAGGGACAATGGCTGGAGCCCAACTGTCAGAGCATCTCTTGGAGGGCCACTGGGAGTGAGGACTCTCCCAGGCATTGCCCAGATGCAGCTTCACAAGCAAAAGCTGCAGTTTTGCAGCTGGAGGTTTTCCCCCATTGCTGTTGTTGCTCAGAGGAAGCTGTACTCACAACTTGTCTGCACACATGAGACATTTGTTGGTGTGCTGCTTGCCAGAAGCATCCCGGACAGGGTCATTCTCCCTCGTGCAGGACAGTCGTCCACCAGCTTCAAACTGGGAGCGAAACTCGCTGCAGTCGTCCTGCAGAAGGAGGGCAGAGGGTTAGGGCACCCTGTCCTCCTTGTCTTATCGACCTGGCCCTTAGGAATTTGGGGTTCCCTGCCAGGAAAGCATTGAACCATCACAAATGCATCCCGGGAGAATCCGGGTGGGGGTGAGAGAAGAGGGTGTGCAGCACCAGCCACTTAGCATATAAACAGAGGAGTGAGTCAGAAAAATTCCAGATCCTTCTGCCTGCAAAGCACGTGCTGGGGAGTTTTCTAGTATGGTCCAACTAATTATTATTCTCCTCATTGGGCTATCCAAAGCATGCCAGTGATGTGACCAATACTGTAATAAGTCACTCCCTCTTCTCCCAACATCCTTAATACATAGCTACAGCCTTTTCCCAGATAGTAGCTCAGATAATTGTCTTTACAAAGAGAGTACTGTCCTCCAAACCAGTCACACTTTGGGATCAAACTCAATCAAGAAGAAGCAGTTAAAACATAAAAGCACAATGCAAACATACTTAATAGTCCATGGGCAGAGGCAGTTTGTTTGGAGAGCAGATCATTAATTTGTTCCTTGTTCAGAATTGCTTCAGAGAAACTGTGTTAACTTGCCCTGTTATGTAACATGGATGGAAACATTCGGCCTCCTTAATTTCAACTATTTCATACACTGCAATAGCCAGTTCCAAACAGCAAGTACAGAGGATAAGTAACTGAATTTCACTTACTCTTTTCTTTTTGCAAAAAAGGTTTTAACACTTGCCATTTTCTGCCCTTTTTGTGCACAGGATTTTTGATAGCTTGTAATAAGGTCCTTAGCAGGTCACTGGCCTCATCCTTTGCTTTGCTCAGAAGTTTATAGCACCTCATCCTCTCTGCCAGCAGATTTCCACCATGCTGTCCCTCATCCCATCCAGAGCACCTCAGTCTCCATCTCCTCAGCTTTCCCATGGAACTAACACTGACAAACCACTCTGAGTGCAAAACCTAAAGCCACAAGTTTTCCTGGAGCCACACTAGCCATGGGTAGGAGAGGTGACCGGTGCAGGATAAGCCTGCTCCTGCTGTGTTCAGCAGTCACAGTGCATTACTCCCACCACAAATAAGCACTGCACCCACTTCAGAGGGGCTCCCTGAAAGCCTTGCTGCTTCTTCCCCACCACCAGCATGTCCTCACACCCCTGAACAGTTTCTCTCCAGGACTAGCCCAGGAAAGCTCTCCCAGCCCCTCTTTATCTTGTTCCCTGTGGCCAGCCCAGCTCAGCAGCCCAATCCTCTGCCTCCAAGACAAATCTGCCTTCCCCAACAGCCTCTCTCAAATGCTCTCCCTTTGAACCAGCATTTCTGGAGCCCTGTTAACTTCCCGACCTCCGCTGCAAAAATCTCACTGAGCACATCCAAGTTGCGCATTTGCCTTTTTCGTGGCTTGTCGCATCCCTGACCCACTAATAAATGCAGGGCTTTCTTATCCTCTGTCACTTTTAACCAATGAGTATGAATTCTTGTTAATCACTGAGTGTGTGATCTTGCAGTGCCATTACATTTTATCTTATTTCTATTACTCCAGGCCTCAGTGCTATCCAATTAGTCTTGAGTGATCTGCTGATCCTCTTCTGCTGATACTGCCTCCCAGCTTTACCATAAGCAAATTTCACTTATACTTCTATTTTTTGGTGCCAAAGTTGTTAGAAAAACACTAAAACAGGATTATCCCCAAGACTGAGGCTTAAGGGGACCACACCAGAATCAAAAGCTAAGGGTTGGAGAGCGACTATTTTCCGCCCTTACAGAACAATTTTTTCCAGCAAAGCATCAGGGCACAGGGACATGGTGGCTGCAGCATGCCAGGGAAAAGCTGGTGAATGGCAGCTTCATGAGAACAAGGTTTCCAACAAAAAAAGCTAAAACTGAACCACAGGCCTGGAGATAAAACAAAGCTGAACTTTCCTCCCAGAACACAATGATCTCTTAAGATGTGCAGAGTTTAGATTTAGTTTTCCACACGTTTTTCTTTTTTACCTAATTAGCACTATCAGCAGCACTGACATCTCCACCTTCAAGCCAGGATTCAGGACAGCACAGCACAGCTGGTTTCCTACTTTGTTGGGGTTTGCCTGTACCTAGATCCACAGGTCAGTGGGACAGACTATGATGTTCAGGCACAAGTTGTTTACTTGAGGGATTCAAGAGCATGAATAATAAATAGGGAGGGAAAGGAACATGGATCTCAAAATTAACTCAGAGAAGACCGAGCAACTGAGTAGAATAACATTGCTTTTTGTCTGTCTTGGGTGGAAATCCAATAAAGTTCTATATTGACCTGCCTAATACTTTAATCTCACCTTATCTTTTCCTTGTCTGTTTTTAGATAACTTCCGCTCTTTCTCCCTTTTGCTGGAAGAGAAGGAAGATGAGAAAGTGAATACCAGGGTGCTCCAGGGAGGAGACGTTTTCCCCTTCATCAGCTGCAGGAGGGGTGAGTGATTTTTTTTTTTTTTTGTTACTCACAACTTCTCTGCACACATGATGCACTTATTGCTGTGTTGCTTCCCAGAGGCATCCCTGACAGGGTCATTTTCTCTGGTGCAGGAAAGTTTCCCTTTCTCAAACAGATCCCGAAACTCCCAACAGTCATCCTGTACAAATGCCAAAAGCATGGGTTGACATGGATATGCTGACAGAGACACATCTCCCACAAACCCACAAAGGATTATTCACCCACTGAAATACATTTCAAACGCTATTTTATTTCCTTGAGGCGTAACTCAATGGAAAACCATAGCATGCAGCATAAAACAAATAAATCAGTATGTTTAGATGAGTAGATGTGTCTTTTACATCCAGGGTAGCCTTTTTCTATTGGTAATAGAAAAGACGATGCAAGAGCCTGCCCAAAAGGACCTAAGTTCTGCTCTAAGTATAAAATCTACAATTTCAGTGAATTTTAAATGAGAAAGACAGTTTTCCCATCTCTCGTGAGAGAACATACTACCAAGAATTTTAAAATTCATGCACAGTAAAAAGATGAAGCTGCAGGCATAAAGAAGTATAATCCTTGCTCATCTCACATTCCCAGGTACATGGGAGTAAGACGTGGGTGTTTTTACCTTCCACTTAACATGATGGTATGTGTTAATTGAACCCAAGCACTCTATTTCACAAAAGGCTTTTGTAGCAAAACCTGCTTAAGCATTTCAGCCTGGCCTTTACTTTCCTCTGAACAGCTTTCCTATAACTTTCAGGGCAGGTCTGCAGCATAAGAAACCCAGGGTACATGTGAAGTCTTTAGGTTCGTTTATGCAGCACTTACAACCTTATCTGCCATGTGATCTGTAATACATTTTTCCCTTCATACTGTGTAGAGGAGATGGTTTGATAACTTATCCCAGCTCTGCAGATGGGGAAGTCAAGCCTAGAAAATTACTTGCCAAAAGCCAGACAGAAAATCTATGGCTTAACAAAGAAATTCAGTGTAGGTCTCTTCCTGACGCTGTAAAACTGTCCATCTGCCTTCAGGACCACACTTTGGCAAGTCAGGTGTTTAAAAAAAGATCTCCCTTAGGACAACTATGCTTTACAAAGCCTTTAATTTACCCAGACACACAAGAGCTAGAAAGCTACCCTGCTTAACCACATGTTAAAAAAAAAATAAAATAAATAAATCACCGCAACCAATTCACTCCTACCCAGAATAAAAACCCAAGGCTAAAAAGACAGCTCCCTCCACATAAAGGCCTGCTATCTAGAAAAACAGCTATGGGTAAAAGAAACCAGCCAGGTGCATCGACAAGATAAACAAGGGACAATTAGAGCCGGCCTGTTCCCACACCCTGCCCTAGTCAGAGCTCACATGCGCCAACCTTGCTATTAATTATTTGCCAGATACCAACGGTGTGCCTTATAAACAGGCAGGTATCCTCCTTGGCGTGTACTCTGGGTCAGGCACAGACCGTATGTGCCGTGTTGGTAATTGCCCGATTGGGACGAGATTGCCTGGGAGGAGCTGCGAGGAGTTTTGGTTTCTTGTATGCTCGTGGATGGCACAAAGCCTCACACTCCTCCGGACCCTCTTCCCACAGCAGAGCATGCCTGCCCTGTTTGCATTGCAGGCACATTGCTGGACCCTTTCCCATCTCCCAAGGATTTCCCACACGGCAGACAAAGAAGCGCACTCGGGAAGCGGGTCAGAGGCAGGAGAGACAAAGCCACTGCATCATCCTGCTCCCAGTGCGCCAATAAAACTGGCTTTAGCAGTGATGTTTCACCTCACCTTTCCCAAGGAGTTCACATTCCTGTCCGCCTCTCCACCACTCCCTTTGTTTGAGTCTCTTTCCCTGCAAGAAAGGGAGGCGTGAGTGACGGAGCAGCTGCAGTCCTTGGACGCAAAGCCAAGATAGGTGGTGATTAAAGGCCAGTCCTGCCGACCCCACCTCCCCGTTGCGCAAGGCAGCAGGATGGACCAGCACTGGGTGTTGAGCATCTCTGCACTGAGAGTGCCATCCTTTCTCCCTGCCTAAGATCCAGGTCCCTCATCCTAATAAACACCATCTATGGAAACAAGAAACTAAATCTGTGTCAGTCTTCACTCTGCATTTGCTCCTCACACCCCATGGTGAGTCCCCACTGTGGGATGAGCTGGAGAGATGGACTGGGTTCACAGGTTTGTTGAAGAGTTACTAACTGGTCTGACTGGCCCAGGACAACACAGAGCCTCTCAAGAGTGGGCTCGTCACAGTGGGAGGAGAGAACATGTTGGATGGGCAGGATGGCCACTGAAGCCAGCAGGCAGCCAATACTCACAGCAGCCTTTGGCACATCATGCACTTGTTGAGGTCTCCTTTGTTATTCGGGCTGCGGAAAGGCTCCTTGGTGGTGGGACAGGAAAACTTCCCACTGCGCAGAAGTGACCAAATTTTCCTGCACTCATTCTGAAAAGCGCAGAGGAGAACAGTCAGTGGAGGTTCCCATCAAGATCCTGAGAACAGTTCATTCACATTTAATCCTTTTTGTGTGTGCTACATGCTCTCAAACAGCACCACTTTGCTCGCACCAGTCCTGGGGCTGCCACATTCCTGCCCATCCCTCACCACACACAACACATGGTACAAGCTGTACTAAGAGCCCTGCTCACAGCTCCCAAGGCAGAAAAGACAACTAGAAAGTCCAAAACTCATTGCAAAAAACATTAATCACATGAAAAGGAATACAAATTTAAAGAATACATATTTAATTTGCATACAGATGCAAATTGCTACCCGCTGCACGGAAGGGTTCTATGTTACAAAGTTATTCAAGAGCAGAAAACATAGGCCTAGAAGTACCAGAGAGATGTGAGAGGAATGAACAGAACAGAGTGACTGAAGAGCAATTCAGGTGCAAGGCAAGCACAGAAAAGCACAACCCTCTCAGGAAGCAGAGCAGTAATATTATGTGATGCTGCAGCAGCCCTTTGCCTCGTCTGCTGGGTAACTGAAATGCAGACTAGGGAGAAGCAATGAACCGTTTAGTTATTTTTGGCTACTCTGTTTTCCGAAAGGATCTTTACCAAGGAGACAAGCTTGCTTGATTAAAACATGAATGGAACTGACTTCTCAGTCATTGAATCAAATTATTTTCTGAGACTCAAAGGACTTGCCTTAATTCTTTTAATTATGAAACTCAGGAATTATCAGAAGCGGGAGTTTCTGCTGGATCAGAAGCTATATTATAAAATATCATTAAAAATATAATTCATGCCATTTCTAACTTCACTTCACGAGATTTCCAGCCCAGGGCTGTTTGAATATGTTCTCAGCATCATGCACCAAGCACACACTGTCAGCTAGAGCCATTACTGTATTACAAAAGTATTGTCTCTAAATATGGAGAGATTCACTGTTTTTTCCACCCCTGAAAAAGCACTATGATGCCTAAGTATAAGTCCATCTAAATGACTTTGCTCAGAGCATGCATTAAGCAGGGTAAGTTGGCAAAACAAAAGGAGAATCAGAATAGAAAAGGTTGGACTCGCCTTAATCGAAGCTTGGCTGGCAACATCTGCGACAGAAAAACCAACAATGAAACCATACAAAAATCTTTGAAGGGAAATTTTAAAGCAAAAGCATTTAATTAAAATAATGCAGTTTCCTAATCCACCCAAATACCTATAGATAAAAGCTAATCCAATGCATTATTTTACACTGATAGAAGGGACTGGGCATTAGAGAGTTTCTGGAACATTGCACTTTTTGTCATTCAAATGCAAAAGCACATCCATTTTTTTGTGCCTTTGTGCCCTCCTTTACTGTGTTACTTTTCTCAGGCTTAAAATCCAAGGATGGTTCAGTAACTGTTTCTCCAGTATTCTACAACCCTGTCTTGGTAGTTGTATCAAACCCACAAAATATTTTTGGCTTTCTTCACCATCACTTAAAACTGGGATATCAGAGCTAGGTCATACCATTCTTGTTTGTCCAAAATGACAAATTTCTTTTCAAGGCCCATTCCATTTGCAATAACTCACACAAATTACTGAATTAATACTGAGTCAGCAGGTGAGTAGTTGATACATATTTCTTTCTACTAAGCCACTTAAAGCTCATATAATATGTTTCATCCTCTTTTACATCATCAGTAGCATCGCAGGGAACCACCAAGAAATCCTCCATTATCTCTTTTTCAATAGAAACAGGCAGTAAATTGAAAGACCATTGCATCAAACATAACTCCTGCTGAAGTCTCTCTATTGTAGCCAAATTATTGCAGCCATATAAAAATGCATTTCTTAGCAAGTGTTGACAAGAAATTACCATTTTTCTGAATTTACCAAAAACTGTATTATATTTGTGTTCAAAGTTGGGCTTTTTATGCAAAAATTCAGTCTGTTTGGAAATTAGTATTCTTCCACTTAGACAAATGGGGTTTGGTTTGGTTTGGGCTTTTTTGTTGTTCTTAAACTGTTAATTCTATTAAAACAGATGCTTTTACCTACCAATAAAACGTCACCATTTTTTACACACAAGAGAAAAAGCCATTATCAAGACGTTACATCAAATCAACACATGTAGTACAGCAAAAAAAAGGGTGGTCTTCTGTTATGCCACTATGGTTTTTATACAACAAGGGCTCTAATCCTTTATCCCACTGCATTTATGGGATCTGCCAGGCTGTGTCCTCTGCCAGTCCCAGATTCAGCACAGAGAACATCAGAAGTTACTAACCTGAGAAGAAGCAGAAAAATGCCAGAGCAAGGACCACCGAGGCACCTTCTATTTTCATGGTGAGGGTGGCAGCTGTTTGCCTGTGTTGACTCTACTAGTGCATTGCTCAATGAAACCCAAAGAAAGGGCTCAGGTCTGATCACATATATATAGATGACCAGATTCTCCGCCTTCCTTATGACATAATCTTCCCAAGAACCATCATTAGCTGAAAAAACCAGTTTGTTGACACTACTCTGAATTCTAATGATCCCATTAACACAATTAATTTCCATAAGGATGGGACATATTTGAGTCACTCCCTGCATTTTGTCAAGGTAAGAAAATTATAAATAGATCATTTCAGATCCCCAACACAGGAATCCCCAGAGGGATTCTTGCCATCTTTAGGATGGTTCATAAGACAACAGGTACTCCAGTCAGCACACCACTAACACCCTTTCATATCTCAACAAAATAGCTGAAAGGGTTTTATTTTAATAACGTGGCTCCAGAAGAGACAAGAGGAAGGCCAGGTCACTGAAACCTCTGAAAGTCAGTTTGCTTTTATTAAAGCCCCTCAGTATGAACCTAAGGAGTAAACATTCAGGAAAAGTTGAAAAACATCAAGTTTGAGGTTTTATTGAAATTCTTTAGGCTTGATGCTACAGTTCACATGGTAGCTGTGTCAATGATAAAACCATACTGCCAGACCCTCACCCTTTCCCTCTTGTCTTCAGAAAAAAATGCAGTGTTATTAGTGAAAGCCTTTCCTCAGCCCAGGTGGGACTTGGCAGACCATATAGAAGCTGCTCTTTGAGGTGCTCACAGAGGTGTGTTGTTATTGATGCTAAAGGGTCCAGTGAAGCAGCCCTGCTCAGGTCTCTCCCAAAGAAGAGATAAGATGAAGGTAATCATTCTGTGCAGGGTTTCTCAGGAGACTCAAGAGAGGAAAATAAAGATGACATCAAAGTTCTGGAATGTGATTTACGTGGGAAGAAGCTATGTGCCTTGTTCTCCAGTGAAAAAGAGAAGAATTTGGAGAGAAAAGCCATTTGCAAGGTTTCAAAGAGGATAAATGAGTCAGTGAAGCAGAGCAGAGCGATGAGGGACTTGAGCACAGGCTGTTGCTGTGCAGAGAGGCAGATCAGTACCATCTGAGGAAGAAAACATACTTCTGCATGACATATGTGTTTGGCCAGACAAGCCACCACAGCTCAGTATAAATCCTTGTAATAAACTGCTGCCACACGCTTCTGAGATCAGAACAGTTGTTACTGTTTACAACTGGAGCCAAAGCCAAGCAATTAGAGTCCTACTTTGGTGTGTGGTCATCCTTAACATTTCTCCTCAACTCAAAACGAAATCATGTGCAGGTTCACACAGTGGAGAGTTTGGAACAGAGAAGTAAACTGCCTGAGGTCATACAGATGGTTCATGGCAGATGTGAAGAGCTGTGTGTTGTCCTGAATCATGAGATAATTTCTGTATGCGTATTTGGGCGTGGAATTAGAGGGGAGGCCAACAGGAAGAGAAGAAAACTAAGCTCATACAGCATGTGTCAGTAAAACCTTGGAAGAACTAGGAGAGAAGAACCAAGGAAGTGTACAGTAGTTTAGAAGTATTTAGAAGGAAGGACAAAACCAAAAGATGTTATTTGCTACTGAAGTGCCTGTCCATGAGTCAGTCATGAGGTGGGAGGGTTTGGGAAGGGGAAATGCATTTTTAAAACAGGTTTTGGGGTTTTTTTACATTTTCAACCCTCTAAAAGCTCCATTCCTACAGAGAAGGAAAACACCAAAACCTCTATTCCTACAGAGAAATGAAACAATTCCCTGATATAAGACAGCTGGCTGATTGCCCTATTCCTGAAGGAAGCAGAGAGGGTGCCAGATCCAGTCAGACTGGCCAGGTGAGAGCAGCTCCCAACCTGGCAGGGTAGAGAGGGACAAGGAAAAGAAGAGAGAGACCCAGGTCCTGACCCCACACTAGTCCAGCGACCACTCCCATCTCTCTCCCATATTCCCACTACAGCAGTTTCCTGTCCACCAATTATACCCACATCAACATGTGGGAAAAGGCCAGAATGGCCCAAACACACTTGGATACCAAAACCATATTCAGCAGCAAAACTCTAAGAGGGGAAAAAAAAGAGAAAAAAAAAAAAAAGAGAGAGAAGGATTTCCATCCTAATTACTACTGCATAACTACAACTTCCAAAAAAAACCAGCAATGGTATGAAATGTGAAGTAAAGGGATGGAGAGAACCCAGCAAAGCCATATGGTTTGAAGGATTTGCTTGTGTGTGCTTGAGTTACACAAACCTGAGCAGAATAATGAGGGATGACAGCAAGAGTGTATTAAGCATAAACCTTGCCTGACTCACTTGATTGCCTGCATTGATCGATTTACACTATATTGATCAATTTACACTATAAAGTCTCAATCTTGCACTGGAATCCAGACAGCCCATTAATTTCCATAGGAATTTGTATTGGAGGATTGGATCTGTAAGAGAGATGATTCTAATGCTTTAGCAATGCATTTAAGATAGCACCTTGCTAATCCTAATTTGAAAAGTTATGCCAGACAGCTGAAGAGCAATATGCCACTGAGAAAAGCAGCTGAGGGAAAGATGAGATATTGCAAAGATTCTTTTGTTCATGGCTCAGTTAAAATTTTGGAAAAGTAAACAGCATATAATGATGCTATCCCTGGTAGGACAGCTCTCACTGGGTCTATTTTTCACCACATTCTGCTAGAAAAACAGGAATCAGGATAAAAATAATCATGAAGGAGCAACTATGAAAATGCAGGAGAAAATGGGAGCATAACATGAAATTTAGGGAAACTCTCATCTGCTGAAAACCCAAGAGACTGTGAAGAGTCCCAGGGACAAAATCCTAAAGCCACCAAGCTGGGCCAGCACTGTGGTGGGCAGGACACACACAAGGGCCATTCACCTCTTCCCTCTCCAGGGACCCTGAAGGAGGAGAATGGGGAAGGGAGTCCAATAAGCAGCCAAATGATTCACACCCCAATTAGTGATGTACATTACACTCCTTTTCCTATGAAAATTCTCCCCTTTTCTGATGTTCCCACATTTCACTCCTTCACAGACTGTGCCTGCACAGGAATGTATCTATGGAGAGATAAAAATAATTGAGATGCCTTGTCCACTCAGGAAGTTGTTTTTCTTCCCATTAGTGACATGTTTTGCAGACAGGATCACCTCCTTCCTAATGGGTTTAGCACCACTTAGGGATATTTTTATCAGGGAAAAATGTCTTGGCAGTATAACTGTTTGGGGATGGGGGTTGGTTGTTTGTTTATTTTGGGGGATTGGGTTTGCTTTTTTTTTCAGAGGGTGCAGGGGGAGAGGGTGGGGTGAGGGTAGGGTGGGTTTGCTTGGGGATTTTTTTGATTGGTTGGGTTTGGGGATTTTTTTAAACCATTTCTGCTCGGGTAGCTCTTCATTGTTTGAATGCCAGTTTCCAGCTGGACTTCAGAGACACCCATTTTCAATCAGTTTCTCAGCATTAAGACTTTATATTCAGAGCAAACACCCCCTTGCAGCTCATTTTGGGCTTATCTGCAGCTGCCAAATAAGAAAGACCAAGGGCAGATTATTGTTCTGCTCCACTAACATCAGAGCTAACATGGCCTTTTGAGCAGCATCGCAGAAGTGCCGCCCAGAGAGAAGGTTTGTTCTGCTCATCTTGCCTAATGCCTCAGAAAAGGATCCACCTCTGCTGGCAACCACCTCATCAAGATGGTTCCTTGTCCAAGATACCCAGTTATGCACCCACCCCAGGCTACACTCTGCTGCAAGAGCAGTTATAGGTCTCACCCATCTCTTCTGTGCAGTTTGGGAGGTACCTCATCCACACACATCCCATGGAAGAACAAAGCTCTTTGCTCTCATGCCCTTCCGTGACCAAAATCCAGGTGCAACAAGCCAGTCAGCCCCAAGCTAATGAAAGTAGGCTTGAGTTTCTGGACTGCAACAGCCACATGCCTCAGAATTCCCCCATTTGTACTTCTGCTGCTGCAGCTTTCAGATGAGAACTCCAGGGAAACAAGTTTAGGTGATTTGAAATCCCACTGTCACTAGAGGTACTCACAGTTTGCACCACAGTCTCTTCCCTTCAGCCAGGACAAGCTCCTCAAGCCCAAAGCAGAGCTCCATCAGTCTGCCCCAGTGGGAAGTCCTTCCCAAGAGGCTGCTCTTGGGAATTTCCACCGTGGTGCCAGGTGTGCAGCCTATCTGCTGACTCTTCCCAACACCTGGCTGCATCCCTGCAAATGCTGCAGTGGAGGGTGTTGACTCCCAGCATCCTGATGCACTGCTCCCTCTCTGGCAGCTCACCAAGGAGGATGAATTGCTTGAGTCCAGGAGAGGAATGGTGGGAACTTCCCAATTTCATCCACCTCTGAGAACCAGGTGCAGAGTGAGTGCTGTGCATCCTAGAGCACAGGAAGCCTCAGCAAAAAGCATTTCAGAAACACATCCAGAGCACAGCAGCAGTCTTTACTGAAGAATAAAACAGACTCAAAAAAAACCAAAACACAAAAAAACAGAATTCTGTGTCAAGTGAACTTACTGTATAAAAAGGGAAGAAAGGGGATAAACTTAATTTGGAACAATTGATTTGCAAATCTTTGTGCACTAACAGCATTTAAGAACTTCCCTAAATCCAGCATCTGCTGCAGCCTCGTCTGGACCCAATGTCTCATATATTACACTCTTCCCTGTCTCCAGGTTTCCTTTCTTGCCAAAATCCACCTTTTCAGTTCTGATGTGAAAGTCACAAAAAGTATCTTGGGTTATGGGCTGTCTGACATGCCACTCGTGCATCCTCCAGCACAGAAAGCTCCTGGGTCTCCTTGTCACACCTGCAATGCCGTGGCAGCAATTCCCAGCCCCCTGTACTTGAACCAGAGCATCTTTGCAACCCTTCCCAGGCCATGAGCCACCATGACATGTAGCTGACTGTCCTGGACAGGCTCTTGCCACTGCTGATGTGGCTTGACAGTGCCAGGGAGGAGGGGGAAATGAATCAGGAAGTGAGCAACAGCAAGAGGTGTAGGTCCGAAAGGCAACTTTGGAAGATCACAATAATAGCATGTAACACATACCATCTTCAAAGGACTAATGAATCCCTACATGGTTCCCCTATTATTATTTGCATTTCACAGATGGATACATTAGGATGCAGAAGGCTGCATTATCCTCTGGGTCACACCTAATTCAGTCTATTCATCCCTGGTCTTATACTGGAACTCATCCCTGTGGTGAGAGAGATCCTCCCACAAGTCAAAACAACAATGCTATCTCTCAGGCAAGCCTGGTACAGGGCTCACTAGTGTGTCTAGGGTCTGATTTGCACAGCACACCAGACTGACTGGTCCTATTGATCTCTCCTGACCTTGAAAACTGATTAACTTATCAATTCTCCTTTCCTCCCATCAGGCTGAGCAGTACAAGCAGCCCTGCCTTACTGCTGGTTCAATTTTTTTTTTAAATGTACTTTTCCTCTAGATGTGAAATACAAGACAGAAGAACCCAGGGGAGAGATGCATCTGAGTGTCTAACACACCATCCAGTCTCATTCCACCCACCAGTCTCAGCCTGGCTGTGGAAAGGTCCCACCTTCCAGCCAGGAGCTTCCCTGCAGCTCAACAACTTTTGTTCGCAGAAGAATAAAGCTGCCCTGGGAAACAATGCTCACTGGGAGAGCAAAACTGCTCCCCAAGCTATAACTGATGCCATGTGGGGTTGGGGATGCTGGAACCAGTCTCTGCATTCAGAGGGAGATCCAGCATCGAAGCAACAAGCTCTCCCTGCTGACTCTGAGGAAGCAGCCTGCCATTCCTACTGTCAACACTTCCCAGGGCAGTATTTGCTCATTGAACATTGTGAGGATGGAGATGGCAGGAGTTGGGTTTTGATCTACAAGGCCTCAGTAAATAACATCTGCATCCACAGCAAAGCACCACAACATCCCACTGGAGCTGCCAAGGGCTTTCAGGCTCCGAAGGCCACCAAGATCTGTGCTTTGATAGTCCTTACCAGAGCCAGCTGATTTCACCGCTGGTATAACAGTATTTGTAGCTTAGATAAGGGTAATCAAAATCTCATCATTCAGGGTGTAAACTGATCGCCTGCAGGGGTTAGAAAGGAATTTTACTTCATGTGTAGCATTGCATAACTGCCTGGATTCACTGTGGGTATTCTCCAGCCTCTGCTGAGCACCAGCCGTGGACCACAGCTAGAAGCAAAGCATGGCACACCGGCTGGAAACCAGGAGTGGTCATGCAAAAAAACACAGTCCTATTGTTTGGGAACAAAGTAGAAATTTTTCTGACTCTGGCTTCAGCTCACACATGGAAATGAAAGACAATGACTGTCACTGGGCTACTGAAACAGCAGAATTTGGAGAGAGGAAGAAAAATCTGTCCCGAGATCATTTTCCTGTGGACAGTAACCAGGAGAGCACCATGCACAAAGGATTATGCTTGAGTGACACTGCCCCATCCTGTGCTGCCCCCAGACTCTGTAAATGCCACTCCAGTGAGGGGTACCAACAACCTGCCCGCCAGTAAGGACTGAGCCCCTCCAAGCCACCCAACAACCCTCACTCCCCACCTGAACAGCAAGTGACAACAACGCAGTGTTTCTGTCTCTGGAAAATTATTATTTATGTTTTATCAGCAGCAAAGGCTCTACAGTGCTGGAATTGGCCACAGGGTGTGGTGGCCTAAGTGCCAGCACCCATGGCTGCAGTGACAGCAGGAGGCCAAAAGCACATCCCGTGTGGGCGTTGGTTGCTCTTAGATTATGGTATCACCACGCCCCGCTCTCCTGATTGCTCTGTGAAACTGATCTCTGCCCTATCCCATCACTCGCCTGCTGGCAGGTGGTTGGAGCCAGAGGGTGATCCCCCCAAGGCACCAGCGGTTCCTCTGGAAGAGCCCACAGGAAGATTAGATCCCAAATTTCCTTGCTAGGTAGGAGGTAACTGAGAATAAGGTATTTCTGTGCATGCACATGATAGAAAGTCAGTGTCATTACTAGAGGCATCTGCTGCCATGGATTGCAACTGGAAGCCAATGGGGATAGCTTCCAAAGAAAACCACCAACTTTTCACCACAAAAAAAAACCAAAAAACAAAAACAAAAAACCCCAAACAAACAAACAAAACCACAGAAAAACCCAAAACAAAAACCAAACAAACAAAAAAACCAGCAACTACAACCTAAGGTAAATACATTTTCATGACAACTATGGATTTTCCATAAATCTGATTTTCCAGTAACTGAAGTGGTGCTACAAGAAAGCTGGAGAAGGAATTTTTACAAGGGCATGCAGTGATAGAACAAAGGAGAAGTGGCTTTAAACTGAAAGAGCTTAGACTAGATATAAGGAGGAAATTGTTCACTGTGAGGGTGGCAAGACACTGGCACAGGTTGCCTGGAGAAGTTGTAGCTGTCCCATCCCTGGAAGTGTTCAAGGCCAGGTTGGATGGGACTTGAAACAACCTGGTCTAGGGGAAGGTGTTCCTACCCATGGCAGGGAGGTGGAACTAGTTGATCTTTTAAGATCCCTTCCAACCCAAACTATTCCATGACTTTGGGTCTTCTGTTTCTCCTTCCATATCCCCTGAATGTAGGGGAAAGCAAACAACTGATATGAATATTTGCATTTAGTCAAACCCCCCTATTTCTAAATTGAAAGCTGCAGAATATCTCCAAGGCACCCATCACTATTCAGTCACTGTACCACCTTCCCCCAGTGTGCTGGTGATGTGACAGTACCTGGGAAAGAGAAGGCTTGTCCTTTTATGTGAGATGTAAAAAGGTTTAAACGCATTTCTTTGTGAAAGGGAGGCATGCTGCCAAACAGCATCATTATATTCAATAGCATCATTCTGGTTGCTGAAGGAATAGTTCAGCCTTAAAGATAATGGCACAGCCCTTGATGCTGCAGAGAGGAATCACCAGAAATGCACTGGGATGTTGAAGAATCACTTCAGGTCTAACACACTTAAAGTGTCTCAATTTAGTTCTCACTCACACACCAAAACCCAAGTTTCATGCATTCCATATGTAACCCTGGAGTCTGCTCCTCTGTGCTGTGGTCAGGTACTCTAGAGTACATGTGTGCAGACACCAAATTCCTTGCAAGTTTGTACCTGATTTTTTTCAGCTAATACACTCACTACTGAACTAATAGTCCCTGTGCTTTGGTGGGAGTACTTTTCCAGGCCCTTTCTGGCAGCAGCGTTAGGACACCCTGACAGATTCCAGCTTGCATGGTTTCCCCTGCACACAACCATGACACTCATGACACAGAACTGTTATCCCTGCAGCAGGAATGTGCTCACCGTGGGAAGTCCTGAGGCTTGCCTTGTTACATTTAATTACCTGTGGCTTTTGGCTTACATTTAAAAACAATTTCACAAAACACACTTGCCTGTGCACATATATCCAACTCAATAAGCATCCCATTGCACCTGGATCAGCAGGATAATGGTGGAGATCAGCTAACAAATGCCTGATGACTGCGGTGGGAATCAGCATGTCCACCAGCAGTGATTGATTAGGAAATTAGCTACCAGGAGTGACATGTGCCAGACAACAGTATCCCAGACCTGAAACAAGGCCAGTGAAATATCTGAGTCAGTGCTATTTCAGCTTTTTTAAAGAACATATAGATCATGGTCCAGCCCTTTTCATCACCAGTTAGTGCCTGGCAGAAGGGTAAAACCTCAAATATACAGCAGAGTAGCCCAGCTCCTGTTGATGTGCACCTTGTCCCAAAACATCTGGTGTTTTGGCTGAAAACATGCCAGATGTTTGCCCATGATGGTACAAAACTCACAAAGTAGTCCCTCCTGGTGGATTATTGAGATCTATGGTCCCTTACAGGGCTGGGATTGCATTCACCCTGTGTTTCCCAACTGAAAACAAGGCCATAATCCAACATTTGGGCTGCAGGATCAGAGCCTTCTGAATAGGATTTAGTAAATTTGCATAAAGCTTGTATTTGCATCTCTTACAGGAGCTGATTATGCAGCTGAGAATGCAACACTCCAGCTGTTGCATGTGAGCACATCTGTACAAGTGTGAGCACACTTCAGAATATCAACCAAAAAATATCTCCCCTTTACAGCACTGAAACAGAGATCCCGGTGACAGACAGAGCCCTGGGGCTGGGGAGCAAGGACTGAGCTGCTGCCTCAGGTATTACCCCTTCATTTTCTTGTAGCAAGGTAGGTCTCTTCCATTTGCAGAGCCCTTTTCCTTTTTGAATCTGTTGCATGAACACTTGATTCTGGTGGCTGCCTCTCCCACCATCCAGCTGCCTTCACTCCAGAGGTCCATCCTTGCATAAATTCCTGCCTGTCCAGATCTGTCCTCCCATCACTGGCTCAGGACTAGATGCAGCAAACAACTTTCAGTGCCCAAATGCTATTTTTGCCTTGCATTCATTGTGTACATGTCTGGCCCATGGGCTGTTGGTTGGTGTGCTGACTTGAGGGGACACACTTTGCCCTGTCAAGCACAGTTGGAGATGCCATGGAGCTTGCTTGCAAAGATATAGGACAGATACACCCATGATTCACTCCAGCAGTGCACTGCCTCCACAGAGCACAGAAGTGGAAAGGACCTCCTGGGTCATCAAGTTCATCTGCCTGTCATCACTAGTAACCACATCACTAGATCAATTAGAAGCTGTTTGATTGGCCTATCACAGCTAATGGGCTCCTCCATCTGGCAGAGGAATAACAGGATCCAAGGGCTGGGAGCCACAACGAGGCAATGCCAGGCTGGAAACAAGGGGTGACCATTTAACGGTGCCTGGGTGCGTTCAGGGAAAGAGCAATCCAGGGCACCCCACATCACCCACAGGTTTTCAGACTAGCCTGAATATTGTGCCAAGATTTTTTTGTCCAGTGTCTTTCTGCCCCAAACCCATGAGTCTGGGAATTTGCAGACAGCTGCTGCATGGTTTGCGAGATGTAACGAAGAAAAGCAGTTATACAAGAACACACTTACTGAAGTTTGGCTGAGGTTTTGGTGGGGATTTTTCTGTGGGTTTGTTGCTGTTATTTTTTGGGATTTTAAGGAATTACACCTTCCCTGAGAAACACCCAAAGGAAAAAACAAACTGAATGAAAAAAAAAAAAAAAGAAAAGAAAATCACTGCTCTGAGCAAAACAAGAACTAATTCTTAAGAATCTTCTGGTTGCAGCTAACTGGTTTAAATCCCACCCTAAATGCTATGCCCATCACCAGGTTTACAAAAGCACACAGTTAAATGGAATTTATTGTTTGTTTTCATAATAATGGAAAAATACCATATCCATATGCCCTAGGCTTTTTTTCACATGCTTTTGAAGATGCCCTCCTAGAGATTAGACTGACATCTAAGATAATTAACATATCTTCAGGCTGGAGATTTAATTAATAACAAACAAATATGTCTCTCATATTTACTAAAAAGCCTGGGCAATCTCTATTCTAATATTTTCTCCTAACTGAACATGTATACACTGCACCATGATTATAGTGGTGCTAGGATCCACTTTCTGTTCATTATCAATTCCAAAAAAAGATTACAAAAGAAAAATCACCACAGAAGTTGAGGGGAGTTAAAATTTTTTCAGGCAAAATGAGATGTTTTCCTTCATTCTTGAAATTTTCTATACTCCACATTCCACATAAAACCAAAATATCTTCACTTAAATGATGCAAATCACTGCAACGACTGCAAATCATTGCAACATCCCAGACACATACAAAAATAAACATTTTCATTCCATGGAGCTATGTTTCAGGCTTTGTGTGGGATGCTTAGACTATGTGATTTAGTGGAATTACCCAGGATTGACAGCACATTCTACACAAACGAACCTGAATTCATGGTGAGAATCTAATGGAGAGGATTTTGAATCCCTAAATGGCAGGACATGAATTCACCTTGCCACTGAGCAATCAGACAGTTAAGTTCTGCTCAGGAGTGGAAGACAACCCTATCATTTCTTGTAGAATATTTGTAGGATCTCTCAAAATGCAACACATTTGAAATGGTGCAAAAACCCTATAAAAAGAAACAAGTCTAAGCATTTACACCTGACTATGGCACCGTTCAAGGGAACAGCTTAATCAGTCTACCCCTGTTTAGTGGACATCCAAAGGCCTTTTCTAGATGAAGAACTCATGGTTTGGTCCACATGGTAAGCACCAGTGCAGGATGGAGAGAATAATCTCGATGGCAACATTCAGCTAAAGACCAGGACCAACTCAGTAACACGCTCAGAAATGTTTCCCCAAGTGCCCTAAAATAAAATCCAGAGTATAGTACCTTGAGAACAGGTTTGACTAGGTAGAGCCTATACAGTGAAGATATAAGTGTTAAAGCAAGTGAAAATGGATCAAGGCTACTGGCACAAAAAGAAGGTCCTTTAAACTAAACATTGCAGGAAAGCTGACAATTTGACAAGACATGTGGCTTGGGAGAATGCAGTCTCCAGTGGAGAAATCATGAAAATTTTTTATCCCTGAAGAAAAGGATAGGAGAGAAGCCAAAAACAGTCAGGGAGGAAAGAGCAGGCTGCAGCCCCAGCAGACATCCCTCCCAGGCCTGCAGAGAGAGAACAGGACAGGACACAATGTAGGCATTCCTATCCAAGCAAGTCTAAAAAGCCGGGTGAGCCAACAGTAGTGCCCTGGTTTCAGATGGGGCTATTAACATAAGCAGCACCTCAGAAACATGTGGAGGGGAAGATAAGCAGCAGAACATGGTAATGAGTGGGTACAAATCCAACAGGAATGAGAGTAGGCTGTGCAGGTGGAGGAGCTGAGCATCAAAGGAGCCGGGCGTTAAGGCACGCATCAAGGGGAGTTTATCAAAGGGCACAGCCAAGTTAACTGTATCAACAAGAGCCACAGAGTCCCCAGGATTGCAGTCCCATGCCCAGACATAGTAGTGTTAGTTATTCCATTGTCCACCCACCCAGAGCTGGGCAACAACTGCAAAGCCTTCAGTGAGAGGAGTGAGGGTGTGATGGCTATGAGCAGAGACAAGCACAAACAGCAGAAGATGTCCATTTCCCTGCACAGATGGGATCACTGTCAGGAAGGAACATGTCTACATTTAAAATGGAAAGTTACTGCTCCCTCCAGCAGTAATTTATGACCTCTGACACAAGAGTCTCTTCATCAGCACATCCTGAGCAGCACCCAGGAACCAGTGGGTTTGATTTCAAGTATATTGCCAGGGGCTCTTTGTAGCACAAAACTGACAGTCTTTAGGGCAGCCTTGCAAACCTGCTGCTGTAGGTTTAACTTGATGAGGGACCTGCCTAAACACACACACGCTCATTCAAAGAAAATTAAAAAGGAAAAGCCAGTAAGGAAAAACACACCCAGGAGGTGGGAAGACCATTTGAATAAGTAATTAGAGTAAAAGTGTATTGCTTAAGGGAAAAATTCAGAATAAAGCCTAGTATAGTTAAAGTGAGACAATTAACACTAAAACGGGACTAAGGAGAAGCACTGTCCAAATAATGAGAACGTAAAAACGAAGACTAAAATGTAAAATCTGCAACTGCACCAAAATACACCAAAGACAGAGCAGAATTTACCAAGTCACAGGTACTAATAACAAAACACATTGATGAGTTCTTGATCACAGGGCTAAGGGAGCCTCTAAGTAAGATAACACCATAGTAGAAAAACTAAATTAACTCTTATTCCCAATAAATTGATAAATCTTGGTAACACAGAGCAACAGTCAGGGATTAAATCCCCCCCAGCAGAACTGAGGTGCTCAAACATGCCATCACCCAGCTCAAGCTCCATACTGCACTTTGGGGGAAAGGGAGGAAAAATTATACAAACAGAGTATTGAAGCACACAGAGAGAAGTGACAGACCGTGCAAGACTCACCACAGGTTTGGGGAAGGCAAGTCCTGCCTTATCAGTCCATCTGAGTCCCCCAAAGGGTGGGCAAGCAATGGCACTGTTTGACACGAACTTCTGTTTCTAATGAGCCAGTTTCAAGAATGTGAGGTGCTGTGAAGTAAAGGAGCAGTTTCTTTGAGTTAAAAAAGGAAACAGTAATAAGAGGTCAGCTCTCCCAGTGTAGGTGAGACCCGACAGGCATCTCTGTAGCTCAGCTTTTTATAAATTACCCTGAAAAGGCAATTAGCAAAGGGACAAATGGAACGATTCAAGAGAGTTCGAAGCTTCGAGTCAACTGAGTGAAAAGCACAAGTCACTCAGGAAACAGTGGACAGGCAAGAAAGTGGCAGACAAATTTCAACGTCGAGAAATGTAGACAGGGGGACAGGTTTGCTATGCTTTACCTGCACATTACAGCTCCACATTAGCCATAGCTGTCAGGGGGTGTATTAAGGAGTTCTGTGGCTTAAGTCACAAATAAGTGCCACCTCACTGTTGAGCAGGAAGGTTTAGCACCTGATAGGAACTGTTAGGAAACAGAGAGGGTAAAACAAATTATTTCTGTCCTGCTGCCATGACTGCTGAGTCTGTTGGTGGATTGCCAACGTCTTAGGCTAAAATTTTAGGCTTTAAACCACTTGCATCATTCTGCACAGCTGTGGCACTGTGGCCTTCCTCATCATCATCATCATCACAACAGGGATGTAGGGAGCTAGAAAAGGACAGAGCCCCTCTCCTGACCACAGAGAGGAGCAGAAATGGGGAAAGCTTGTGTCTCAACTCACAGCAACTCCTGTGGCAGAAAACTGGCTACAGAGGAGGTATGGTCATGAGAGTCCACAAAATCAGGAGGAACCCAGAGAAAATAAAGAGTAGCTATTGTTCAGAATTACTCATAGCAGTAGAATTAAGAGATACACAATAAATTATCATATAGTAGGTTTAAACAAACAAAGGGAAGTTTTTTTCCCCTCCTCATACGATGTAATTGCATTATGGAACTCATCGCCCCAGGATGTTGTGGATGCCAAACACATCAAGAGAGTCAAAAGTCAATTAAAGAAATTCATGGATGGGTCCATCAGTGGCTATTAAACATGATGATGGAGATGCAGCCTCTGGCTGACAAGTCTCTAAACCACATGAAGCTTTATCACAGGAAGATTTACTTTATGATTGCCCTGTTTTTTCCCCTCAGCCAACCATGATGAGATCCAGAACCCAGGTACAGGAGTTATTTCAAGCTGCTCACATCAACTCAGAGCCTGCACCATTCTCAGGTCCCAGCACATGCCAGCTCTGGTCTAGAAATCTGGACTGCCTCTTTGTCCCTGTCCTGAAGTGACACTAAATCTCCTAAACACAGGGTGGATTGCCAATGTCTTAGGCTAAAATTTTGGGCTTTAAACCTCAGGAGATTCCTAGGACATGAAATCCAAAATCACACCCAGATGTCAGTCCTTTGTTTGGATGTCATGATTTATACTATGAGTGACACTTCCTCTTCTGTCTCCCTAACAATGACAAAACAAAGAGCTATAAACAAAACCTGGCTCCAGATGTTCTTTTGCCCTCATTAGCCACCAGCTTGGCTAATACTATTTCATCAGCCCTTTGTTTCAGGGTGGTAAGCCAACATCAGCAACTCAAGGACACTTTGATGGGCTCCCCCCACTTGGGATGCGACAAATTCCCAGGACACTCCTGCCCAACACTCACTACAATAACAAGCACAGGGCTGGATTACTGCCCTCGACAATGTTTGGTACGTGGAAAAACTTGTGCTTGCTAATTACCACGATTGCTCCATAAAAATCCCCCTCAGGCAGCCACGTGCAGTCTTGGGGAGCTGCAGCCCTGCCCTCGGCAGCAGCCCAGGTGGAGATGGAGTTTCCTCTTTGAAGAGCCTCCCCAGCATCAGAGGTGTCCCACCCACTCACCAGATCTATTCCTAGACATATCAGCTTCTATTTATTTTCCCCACTGATTCTTACACTGGTGCAAAGAGACAAGGTTGAGAGTCAGTCAGACCAGACACATAAGTAGGCTACAAAACAAAGATTTTTCCTCTTCCTTTGAAGCCTACTATCTATTATTTTTGATAAGAGGTGCAGCAGATTTTTTTCCCTGGTTTGAGCAGTCCTAAGCCTCTTTACTAAACCTGGCAGCAAGAAGCTCAAAGCAGATGCCAAACCCTGCAATCTTTTTATGTGTGGTAGAAATAATCCCTTTTCCTGGTGCCTGGGAGAGCTGAACCCTGACATCCACACGAGCTGCTGATGGACCAGCACTGGGGAGCCAAATCAGAACCAGTAACAGGGTCTCTTCTCCCCAGAGACCTTCTCTCTACAGCCAACCAACAACCACACACTTTGCTTTTGTCTGCTCCAACCACATTCTTGGGCCAAGGTTGGCAAAAGATACACAAATCTGACCCTCAAGCCCATCACATCTCCCTGTGCCAGGTCTCTACAGGGAGATTTGGGCAGTTTCTTCCTCCCTCTACAATTTCACTTCTGCATTTAGATGCTTTGTGAATTGAAACATGGAGCTCAAAGAAACCCTTGTAACAGGGCAATCTGCTCCCAGGTAAACACCGGCCAAGCTAACAAGGTCCTTTTGGCTGCCTGCCTGCCTTGGGCTGATGAAGTCAAACTGCATGAGTCACAACACCAAATCCCAAAGCCAAATCCCCAGTACCAAGGTAATTGCAGACATTTTGAACCAGACCAAGCTCCAAGGGCAGAGGGAAGCTAATCATAAAAGGAATAAATCAAGGGGAAATACTTGACACTTCAATTTTTGGCAGGGAGGGGCTGATCAACTTTTACTTCGTCAGAATAAAGAGTGAAAGAGGGAGGACTCACTTTCACTCCACTCCCAGGATGCCCAAGGACTTTCACATCCCTGCACAGAGAACAGCTGCTGTATGTCTTTACATCTCACAATGATAGATTCCTCGTTTAAAAATAAATCAGTGCAGCCTGGGATGGATGCCAACACATTTCCCCCAGTTTTCCCACATCCTACATTTTAAAGGCAGCTGATGAGCTCCATCCCTTCTGAGCCCTCATCCTTCCTTTAATAACTCCCCATGTTCCCATTAAAACCAGTGCATTGCCCTCCTCACCCTTAAATTTCCCCAGAGCTGTAGTTCCCTGGTTTGGCTGCTGTTGTTCAGTTTTGCATCATACCGTGTAGCTGCTTCAACAGCACTGACAGTCTGTGAAGTTCTTTTGGTAACTTTTCTCCCCACACAGCACCACTGAATCCTGTGTGTACCAGGTCTAAAAAACCACCTCTACTGGGTTTATCCATCTTCAAAATTACTGCCTCCTCAATCACTTCTGAAAGCATCTTAAAAGTTAAAATCAATAGTCTGGGGTGAGCTGGAATCATCACTTACTCTTCACATATTGATCTTGACCTTCAGGTTAATATTGTTCCCTAAAATTTAAAGAAAGGGACCCAAGTTTGCAAAGAAGGTGCCCAAGCACACCATGTTGTGCAACACAGAGACCATTAGACCTGGGATCTCATTACACCCTCTGCCTCCCACTCCGATTGTGTTCCCTTGTTACCTCTTATTTCAAATTAGACTGAAAGCTCGTCATGCCAGCGGCAGTGGCTCCCTGTGGCACCACTGCAGCAAACAGGATTAATAAGCAAGACTAAAGACAGCTCTGGAAAGCTAGGGAAAAAAACCAAAGAGATGTGGGAAGGTCTGTGCCCCTGCCCTGAATAAGGAACTCTCAAGATGCTTGAATAACTTCAGGACATTCATGAACTTGACTTCTCTATCATGAGTTTCATTTTTCACTTCTAGCCTCAGCACTTCACAAATTAGGTGAACCTAAGTGAAAGAGATTCTTTGCATGGTCTGAGATTTTTTTTATGTTCTCTTTCATCAGCATAGCTCAAAAATTTAACTAGTCCATTCAAACTGGGTCATTTGTGTTGTAGACAACAGGGCACACTCAGCAAGCAGGGAATAAGGATTTTAGTGGCAAGAAAACAAACAGACTGTCCTTTGTCAGCAGGCTGCTCTGTCCTAACCCAGGATCTCACACCCTCCAAAACATGATTTTGTCACTGCTTTACTCCCCTGACTTCTGTTTTAGGACCTACCTTTGGAATTAAGCTATGCCTCCCTCAATAACAGCTGGTTGGGGAGGTGCTGTCTGATCTGCTTCCCACCTAACTGCACACAGAGCCCCCCTTCCCTTAGGTCACACGAAGATGTGCCCATTTAGGCATCTGGTCATCAATTTCCAGGGGCTTTACACCAATTGAAGCACTTTTCCACTTGCCTGAACATGCTGACCTCGGAGCAGTGTCTGGTTTTTGTCAGTTGGGATACAGAGAAGGGAGAGATTTGCCACTGGCCACAAAGAAGCCCATGCTTAAGACAAGAAGCTCTTACCTTCCCTGCAGGTAAGGCTGTCAGTTCACTGTCTCCCATCATCTCTCCACACTCATCTGCTGAGGTCTATGGTAACAGCACTGAGGTTTGGGAGAGCTCACATTGCACAGCCATTTCACCCATCTGCAGCTGAGAGTTTCTTCACTAGACACGATTGCTGTAACAAAAAGCTTCTAGTGATAGAAACCACTAGGCCAAAGTTTAATTCTAATAGTTGAGGTTCATAACAGTAGTTCAGATGTCACTGCTTCTCAGGCCTTAACTCCTTTCTCCCCTGCCCATCCTCCCTAAGAGCACCATCTCTGCAAGTCCACCCCTCCCAGAACTAGCACATTATCACTGGATTTTCCTTCTACAGGACCTTCTGACACCAAAAATAAAGCCCAAGCAGTGGTTCTGGTGATTTTCTTTAAGTAGGCATAGTGGGAGTGCCCTAATAGCAACATGTCCTTGGACAGTAGTGCGGTCCCTGGTAACACAGACCTCCAGAGAAAAGGGCACTGAAAGTTCCCTCAGTAATCCCCAGAGCCAAAGTCAGCTCACTTACAAAAGACAACAGCACTGGAAAGCAGAGCTGTCATTCCATGGGAAACCCTCATTTTCAAATGATTAGTTTTGCTTTTAATCATCGTTCATACAACTGGTGGTCAGGACCAGAGGATTTGCAGGCAAAATTTAACCTCCCCATCTTACTCTTTGCTTGCAGCTGTCATTACAAAAACCCACAAATGAGACCATCATATTTGCATGCCATTTAACTTGGTGTGACAGTTTTCCAGCTGGGAGGAAAGCTTCCTTGGGATGGGTGGGGTAGGGCTGTCCAGGAACAAAACTCTTTTCTACAGAAAAGGAGGAAGATAGTTATGCCTTGCATTGTCCCAAAGTTTTGGAGTGAAGGCACTTATGGCAACAGCAAATAAGTGCTCAGCAACACTTTAGTGATGTGGTTTAAGCAGAAGAAAAAAACAAACCTTTTTTGAGCATGGAGCTAAGCAAGCCCCAGGCAGTAATGGGTACACGATGAATAACAAACCCATCTGAAGCAAGATGCGTGAGTCAACCCAGATGAAGAGTTCCTTATAGTTCCTCCCTCCCCCCGCCTTTGGCTGTTCCTTGGAAAACCCATATGCGTTATAAGGGTGCCCACAAAACAAACATTTGGCTGCTTTCTTGAAGAAACCTTGGAGAGCCCAGAACTGGCTGTGTGGGCTGAGTACTCAGCAGGGTACAGCAACCAAAGCAAAAAGAAACCTCCTCAGGGGCTGTTAGAGCATTTGGGATGGGGGAAATGGAGCAGAAATCTTTGTAGAAAAGCTATTTACATCTGTTTGACCCTCATAAAACAGGTCCCCAAGCTCTTCCTCACTTGGAGAGATTTGGATGACAGGCTGCAGCAGCAGTTTGATCCTTCCCAGGGGAAAGGAGTGGGGCAGAGCAGCCACGGGTAACCACCAAGCACACACATCCTGTGCCGCAGGCAGAGCTGTCCCACCTGCTCTGCCAGGCAGGAACGGGACTACAGGAGTCTCCCTGCAGGGACCAGGGTGCTGCCTGCAGTGTTGCCTCCTGGCTCAGGTTGCAGGAGAAGCCAATGAAAGTGAAAGATACCTGAACACTCCTGCAGACTCCACCTTGCACCCCCACCCCCAGCCTTCTCTGACAGGCTGCTCCTCCCTAGGAGGCTACTCATCCTCGCCCACTCAAACCCCTTGATCTGCTTGCCAGGCTGCTCCAGGAGGGTCTGTCTGCCCACATACTGCCAGTTTCCACAGGGTTGTAGCTCAGCTCTGGGCTACCACAAGGCCAGGTGGCTTCAGGTCTGGTCTTCCCTTGCTTTTTTTCCAAATGCCTGTTGGAGGTCTACAAGTTCACCCATCCCAATACCACATGCTGGCCCCAGACCTTGAGAAAGCCTTAGGACATGGGATTGGCTAAGAGTCCAAGACTTTTGCAGAAATGAGTGTCGATGCACACAAGTGACCAACCCAGCTCCTGCTGCTGCTGGTCTGGAGCCAGGCTCACACATAGCTCACTGCCCCTCTGCCTCCACATTTGCTATCACCACAACCTTCCTCACCCAGAGGCTGGCACCATCTCCAGGTTTCCCTGCATCACGAGTGGCACAAAGCCAGGAGGACTGTGGAGGTGGCCTGCTTGCGAGGGGCCATGGACAGCAGAGAAATGGGATGAGAGAGACCTGACTTGTACAGTCCTACATCCAGCAGTCCCCCAGCAGCTTTGTTCCAACAGGAGGTAGACCACAAGAGGTGGCAGATGAATGCTGACCAACCTTTACATGCTCTGTCCTTCCAAAAGGAACATTTCAAGTCTGGTCTCGTTCAGGGCAGTGCTGGGTGTGCCAACCAGCTCTGCTGCTGGCTCTGTCCCTGCTCATCCTGCAGGACAAAGTCTTTCCCTGTCCACTACTCCAGGAAAGAGAAAATTGTTTTAAACTCCCTCTGTGGATGTCCTGCAGTACATGCACTATGCAAAGGGCTTGTCCTAAGGGCTGGCACACAGACCCCAGGAGTGCTCTGTCTCAAAAACCAGAGCATTGGCCACTCCATGGGAGCTCCCTGTTCC
Source organism: Myiozetetes cayanensis (assembly GCF_022539395.1). Lineage (NCBI taxonomy): Eukaryota > Metazoa > Chordata > Aves > Passeriformes > Tyrannidae > Myiozetetes > Myiozetetes cayanensis. The sequence continues at coordinate 7,960,996 of NW_026087378.1, read as the reverse complement.
CTGGGAATGGGCCATCCCATTGTGGCAGGAAATCCTCAGCAGGCTCATCCTCCATCAGGCACTCAGCACCATCAGCAGCTGAGTGAACATTGCCTCCTCCTCCTTCAGCCTGTTGAGCAACCTCCAGTGGGTGGACACACACCCAGGCTAAACACAGCTCGAGTACTGCCACCCCCACCTGCCATGGCTTATACCCAGGTCACCAAACACATTCTTGCTTTGGGTGCGCTGGTTCTCATGCTCCTCCCGGGGAGGGAGCCCGTGTTACTCAACCCCACTCTGCCTCTGGTTTCCCCTACACTGAACCCGGAACCAGATTTCACTCATCACAAAACGTGCCGGCCCTTCTTGCCACACAGCTCTGTCCCAAGGACTGGGAGGATACAGTGCTGCCACCTCTACAGCCAGAGCTGTACCTTGCCACTTGGGCTGCAGCATGACAGCCCATCCCTGAGAGCAAGGGTGCAGGCTGGCCCAGGACTTAATAGGGAGGGAAAGGTCTCAGTGTTACAATTGCCATTGTTCCTAATCCCTGTGTTTGACACAGGTCAGCTCGTGAGGTGCCTGGCACCTGAAGGACAGAGGGTTAAGGCTCACGGTGCCTCCTCAGCACAGCCTTTACCTCCACATGACACACTGAGCTTTTGCAATCCTGCCAAGTACCAATCTGCCCTATTTCAACTTCAAAGTGCATCACAAACATTAACCAATTAATCCTCTCACCACCCTCCAAGGGAGGCAAGCATCTTTATTTTTATCCATTTCCCCATCAGTAAGAAGGAGAGAGTTAAGTGCCTCTCCTAAGGCCATCCCTCACTGATTCCCAGCTGTCTGCACTTACCTCCCAGCCCCAGGCTTGGGCCACTAGAGGAAGGGACAGGTACACCTCACACAGAGGAAATGCTGCAGGAATTACAGCAGCTAAACCAAGCAACTTTGTTTTTCTCCATGCCTCATATGACTTGGCTTCTTGAGCACTTTCTGTTTATCAGTCAAGGACCTGGAAGGAAAGTGATCTGAGACAAGTGAGACAGAGCAGGCCACCAACAGAGCAAGCAGGACCAGCTGGAGAGCCAGGGGCACAGACACAATAAGTGTTTTTAGCAAGCCAGGAAAAACCTGCATCTTGCAATAAAAAACAGAGCTCAGCAGGGATGGTACCAGAGTAAGGGGACAAACTTTGATGTGACCACAGCTAGACAGACAGCCAAGACATGACATGAGCTTCTGGCAGTGCTTAAAACTGGGGCAGAACATCCCAGCTCATTCTGCACTTGAAGTCACACTTATTTCCTCCAGCTTGGGCAGAGCTCAGTTTAGGGAACCCCATAAAACTCTGAGGCATTGTTAAGGGCAGGGAGCTGGAAAGGGAGCTGGTCTTCTACTGTGAAACTGCGGGAAGTGTCACACCAGCAAGGTGGCAGCTCACTCAGGGTGAGACTTGTGTCACAGGGACTGACATTCTCCCTCAGCCATGCTCTGCATCAATCAGGACTCATTCAAACACTGCCAGCAAGGAGCACAGCACCCACATTCACCAGGCACCTCCAAGGTATAACCAGCCAAAAAAAGTCATTTCAGGTGACAAAATGCTTTATTTGTTGAAGACATGGAATGCCCTCCTCTCTTCCTCAGCAGACTCAGTGGGCAGAACTCTCACGCAAGGGCAACCAGGTATGCTGAGGAGGAGGGAAGGAAACACCCTGGTCCCTAACAGCCCCAAGACAGGGAGCTATGGAGAGGGAAAGCAGGGTGCAGGCACGCACAAGGAGGGATTGCACACCAGAGCCCATCATTGGTGATGGCTGCATTTACTATAACCTTTTCAGGAATGTTACTGCTCACCCAGGAGAAGGGACTGCCTGAGCAGCAGGAGTGCTCCTGCTCTTCCCGTGACGCTGTGGGACGGGCCAGGCAGGGCTGGGATGTTGCTACCAGCTCCCTTTCACTTCAGCAGCAATTTCTGTCCCCAGGGTTCCTCAGAGCATGTGAGTGAAAGTCTCTCTGCTTTTGCAACACGGCTGACCCAGAGTGGGACTCCTGTTCCTCCTCCACTGCTCCAGTGGCAGGAAAAACCCACAATTGCAGGGCTTACAAGGAAGCACTGGTTCATTTTTCTCATCATTCCCAATGGCTGTGGCTCAGCTCTAGCTGCTGACAATTATTCATTACCACTCACCCCGAGGTCCCAAATTGCTCACTAAACCTTGTGAAGATGTAGGGATTCCAAAGCCTTTTGGATGGAGAGGGGCAGCCTTTAAACAATGCTCTGCAATGTTAGATCAATACTGGAAAGAGCTGAAATCAGTCTAGTGTCTTGCTGAAGCAGCAGGAGGATTTCAGGCAGATGAAATGCAATTCTCTAACTGCAGTTATTAGAGGCAGTGGGGGTAGAAACCTTACTTCTATTCCAGATACAGCACCATCCCAAGGGAAGGCTTTTCTTAGCATCAAGAATCACTATGTACTGTTTTAAACAGGTATTCAGAACATGCCTTAAATTTATTGCTAAGCACAGATCTCAAGTCACAGTAGCATCTTAAAGAGCCAGATTTGTCCACCTACACAGGGGGTGTCACATCTGCACCTACAGTGTGGATGCAAATGGGCCCCAGGGAGGGGAAGTAGAGCTGTGGCTGCCCCAGGTCCCGTTCCCACAGGAGCACCCCAAGGAGCAGGGAGAACATGGGGCTGGCTTATAGCAGACAGTGCCACCTGCTGACACCTGGTCCCCATCCCATCCCTGCCACCAGGGCCCCCAAGCACCCTCCCACCTCATCAGTTATAACTCCCATGCAAGCCAGACCCCAAAAGCAGCAGTTTTTCTGTATAATATTCTTGTCTACTCATTGGGCTGTTCCCCCTTTCCATGTGGTCGTGTGGGACGGAGCTGCTGGATGATGCACTGTCTGGTCATGACCTTCAGCATAGCATGGGATTTGACACCTCATGCCAATACTCTTTGTCAAGGAAAGGAGAAAAACACAGATACCTGCCTGGGGATTCAGCAAGTAACAATTTCTGAGTGTGCTTTGTCTCCCTTCACAAATTAAAACCCTGTCCTTGGGTAAAGTTCTTGAGCATTGGCATCATCTCTTCCCCTCCTGAACCTCTCGTCTCTTTGTTAGGGCATGGAAAGGAGCTGAAGCTGCCTAGAAACACCTTGGAGATGAACATGGAGACCACCTCACTCTATTCATGCACTATGATTAGATGTGCATTTGAATACTGCAATTGCATGGCGTGGCCACAAACCCAGTACACCATAGATAACAGTTGTGGGGTTTACTTTGACCCCATAGTGATGCAAAACCCTCACAAAATTCCTATAAACTCCTCCAGGCAGCCCTTGCAGCATGGCCCAAAACAGAATTAAAATCTGGAGCAGCCCAAGCTCAGCAAGACTCTGGAACGTTCACTACAAGAAATTTCTTAATGGATGGGTGGATTCTTTATCATATTGCCAAGCTTATAAGCCTTTAACTTGCACTTCTTTTTCTTAAAAGTGATTGAAAGGTGGAATCCCTCCCTCCCTCTCCCCCTCCAAAGAAATCTACTTCCCAAGCCATTTTCAAGCCCAAGTTTGCTTTTTCATTAACTGGCCACCAAGATATTTAGATTTCATTCTTTAACCAACAGCTTGTTAACCTTGGCCTTTAACTTCTCAAGTATGGCAAAAGAGTTCACTATGACAGATACTTAAACCACTTTGCAAAACAAAGTTCAAGCTAAAGGGGAAATCCCCAGCAAGAAGAGTGACATATTCTTTGTGTATGAACTACCATTTTTACCAAATATTTACCCTGCAGCAGTCACTACAAGCTCCAGTACCATTGTGCCAGATACCAGATAATATGCACATGTTAAAAGGCAATATCCTTTTCTATAGAAATTGTAAAGAGAAAAAAGACAAAAGACAAAAGCACCGTCTCATGTGGAAGCGAAACCAGAAGTTGACTTGCCTAAATCATACAATGAATGCCAATACTGAGCTCAGCACACTAATTTATGTATAAAACATGCTCATTAGATATATTAAAGGCCACGGGACACTGCTATGAGTCTGTATAAACAGCACCAGCCTGTACTACTCAATTCTCACTTGTAAATCATACCCCCAAATCTTCCCTCCTCCTGCCCTGCCTTCCTCCCCTTATAGGCACTCTACTCTAATTTTAGAGCCAATTAAATTAAACCTCTGACTCACCTCAGATCTCTGATTTAGGCTGACACAATCATTGCTAAAAGACCTCTCTGTGCTGTTATTTGGCATCAGTTCCCCAAACATGCCTGACTCTGCCTCTGCCGCAGCCTGGTGAGGACCATCAGCTCGTGGAAAATGCAGGGGGCAAGAGCAAAAACCCAAGGAACACTCTCAAAAATAAAACAAAAAACAATGACAAACAAACAATCAGCCACCACCTTATGCATCCATGGCCAGCTTGTATATGGCACAGCAGCATTGCACTGCCCTGACTCCACGGAAGGGATGTCTGAAGATTTAACCAACATGCAGGTTTCACTCCAGAAATCAGGGAAACAACATCCAGACCTTTCCACTGCTACCCAGCTATCTCATGCTCAGCCAGGGAACAGCAGCCAGGCTCTGGATGTGCCCAAGAAGGAACAAAGCTTTCAAATACTGTATTTCATATAGTTTACAAAGAGGGAATGGATTTCATTGCCCACAAAGTCACTTCTTAAAATTCATTCCTTCACAGGAATACAACCAGCCAAAAAAATATAGGCCTGTATCTCAGGAGCTCACTCTGACTCTCCTGCAATGGGAGTTGGTGAGCACAGAGCTCTGTGCAGGTGCCAGCACAACAGGGCTCCCCATAAACCTGGCACACACCAAAGCCCTGCCTGCCCAGGAGCAGAGGCAGACACAGCTCTGACTGGAGAACCTCTGAGCCATCTGAGAAAGATCCACCCTAGAGAGGAACCACTGAGTCAAAAATCAGCATTTCTGCCCACATACCCCAAATACATGGTTCTGAAACCAAATAAACTATCATAGGTCACACACCAGATTTCAAATAAAGCCCTACAAAAGCAGGGCAATCCCTGAGAGTATACTTAGTCCCCTACTGCCCCAAGTCTCATTATTACCTGGAATTCAACTTAATTTAAGAACTCACACTCAGTCTGCAACCCAATTACAGCAGGATCTGCTTCTTCCTGTTGCAGTGCCCAAGGCAGTTCCAACACAATCCTCCTGCTGCCTGCCCAAACCATCCAGCCTCCCTTTAAGTGTGGAGGGCACATATTTATACTATCAGGAGGAGTCACATACCTTGGGCCAGCTGAGCTTGTTTCCCACCCTTTTTCTTTTCAATTTCCCTCCCTCAGTCAGAGTGTTAAAGTGGCACAGGAGAACTAAATTCAATTAACAGGATTAATAGCAATTAAGCCCCTATTGGAGCCAGGGTTGTGCGCTTTAGTCCTGGAAAGAAACTACATGTCACTGCAGCAAGATAAGCAGCAGGTGATGCCAGAAGCTTTTTATTTACAAGGAGAGAAATTGGTTGCCTTTCTGGAAGTCATCTCCTCCTCCCCCCTCCTCTGATCAGAATTTGGCCCAGATGGAGCCAATTCCCTTCCAGCCTGCTCCTGCCTCAGCCCTGCTCTTTGCACATGGGAGAGCTCAGCTTCTTCTGAACACCAGTTAGAGGGTCTGAATAAACCATCTTGAGGCTGCTCTTTTTCTATGTCTGTATAAAAAAAACAATCCCATCTCACAGCTTGTGTGGGAAAGAGCAGAGCACTTGGATGTGAGGCTGAAGATCCCTTTAGTTTGCCTTATCTGTGAGATTTGCTCCTGACAGCCTGACCCTGCTGTGCACGGAGGCTCTGCCAAGAGTACCAGTCCCAGCTACTGGCACACTGGGATGTTCCCACTCCCAGGCAGAGTCCTGACCCTTCCCACAGAGGGGTCCATCAAGGCAGGAAGGAACTGTCACTCTGGCAAGTCATTCTCCAGTCTCACTCCTTTATCACAGCACCTCACAGTAGCTATTTTAGCTACAGAGCAGCTCTCTGGCTTCCTGTGTAGTTCCTTAGTGTTCTTCCTAATTGAGGGCTTTTAACATTAACAGCATTTAGCAGCTGTTCTTCTTTCAGCAGGGAGGGTTGGGGGAGCGGGGGGGGTTGAAGGGGAGGCACCAAATCTTTTATTTAAATTTCTTCTGTAAGAAGTGGAAACGTGACCCACATCCTAAGCAGGTGTCCCTCAACTGACAAGCCTTTGCCACTCTGCAAGGGGCTCCTTTCAGCCACTGATCCCATGACCTGCTGAATTCACTAGTCCATACACCATCCCCAAGCAGGAACCAGAGATCTCTGGCTGAATATTTCCTCCAGAGCCAGGCAAGGAGCTCTACGTGGTTTGGCAGGAGCTGAAGTCTTCCAGCTCTGGTGCTGGGCCATTGGTGTCCTCTCCCTGTTGTGCCAGTTGTGGGTAAAATACTGGATAAAATGGAATGGTTTTGCCAGGGGTTCCTGTCTGTGGAGGGGCAGAGCAGCAGCAGCTAGGGCTGTGGGGTCTCCCCAGGAGATGGGTGCTGTGGGCAGCAGCCACCAAGCAAAATGGAAAATGGGTTAGGACGGTAGCGTAGGATACACTGAGGTTGGTGTTTGCAATTCCTCTCCAGACAGGGTGGGATCAGCATGGCAGAAAGCTGCCTGAGAGGAAGAGAGCTTGGATTTACTTTTGTCTAGGCCCTGAGTGTTTTGAAGTCCGGAGAGAGGCAAGAAGCAACAAGCTCCACCAGTGCCCTCAGGAAATTGCAAGAGTCACCAGTCAAAAGCGTTCAAAGATCACAAACCAGACCCAGATGATCATGAATCATGGCTTAGAAACCGCAAATGGTTCTTTAGCCTCTTCAAAATAATGGCATTTACCAACAGGCTTGTTTGGAGTGGTTCACATTTTTCAGCTTTCATCTGAACCAAAGAGAGAGAGAGTGGGCTAAAGCAGAAGCAGAGCTCCTCATGCAGTCCCAGTGCCCAGGAACTGGGGTGGTAACAGGGGTGTTGCGACACCTGGCACAAGCTTACACATGTTGGCAGTGCTGGGGCTGTAAGAGGGGCTGTGTGGGAGACCCTGGTGCCAGTGAGGGTGGGCAAGGGGTGACCTCTCGGCACGCTGCACCCAGGTGGGCTCAGGACACCCTTCCAGGACACTGCAATGTGGCAGTGCCAGCTGTGAGGGGATCTCTAAACTGGTTCCATCTCTCTCCAGGGCTCATCTGACTGGACGTGGAGGTGAGGCCAGCCTGCACTCACCTTTGGAAGTCTGAAGGATGGCAAACAACAACTTTGTTTGAAAATGCTTCCTGTGCTTTTCATTAAGGAACACACACAGGTGATGTTAACTGCTCTAACGTGGTAAAACACCACGGGCTCCTTCAATCCACATGCATGAGCAATCCTGAGGCTCCAGACAGAGCAAGACCTAAATCCAATAACGTACATGCAGTAAAGCTCTTACATGTCATCAATGTTTTAACCCCCCCTTTTAAATATTAATTTAATGGAAGAACATAAAAGCAATATGCTTGAAAGCCCAGGGTCATTTAGTCCATTGCCCTGTTCTCTGGGAAGAACCCAGAGACCTCCTCAGTTCGCTGCTGACTTTCTCAGTCTTATAACATTAGTTCTAGTAATAATAATACATCATCATAAATGCAAAGCTGGTCATCATGATAATTATTTATGACTTATACTTCTGGCTGAGACTGAATATTTTTGTAGAGGTTTTAATTATCATTTATGCATCTTTGTTCCACGTCCATAAAAATCCCAGAGCTCTGTATGGCTGAAAGCTGAATTTATAGGATCCAGGGAATGGCAGAGCTTGGATTCAGTGAGAAAGGCTCCTCCTCATCACCAAAATGCCAGACCCAGTGAAAGGACATGAATGTCAGCAGGGCTCAAAGTGCAAAAATGAGTCCACAGGTGACAGCCCCAGCAGATGGAACTGTAGTTCCTGGATTAAAAGGGACCTGGTCATCTGTATCTGTGCCTGATCCATGTCTGCACCCTGATGGAGATGACTGGGGAGAGGTGTGTGGGTCTGAGGCCCCAGCTGGTCAATACAGTGAGGGTGACAGGACAGACAGATATTTGGGCTCAGGGACAAGGACACCTGGTGCCTCATCCCTCCTGTGCTCTGCAGGGAACTGCACCTCGTGCCGCCCAGCCCTTTGCCAGGAATGTCTGGTCACCCTCCATGTAATCCTGGTGGATTCTTAGGGACAGCAGGACCTGTGGCCACCGGCAGCTCTGTGATTCAGCCTGAGCAGAGGAACAGCAAAGCACAAAGCTCAGGGGCATCTCAGTTAAACAGGCAGATGCAGGACAGCATGATCAGCATCATCAGCTGCCTCCAGCACTCTCATCACCATCTGCTCCTGGCAAACATCTCAGCACTGGAGAACAGCTGCCCCAAGACCAGGCACTGTGAGGCTGCCTTGAGCTTGGGAGCAGCCTAGATTTCTTCTTCCAAAATACATGGAGGGAAAATACAAGATGCAACATCTCTGGGTATTTCCTACAGAAACCACAGCATAACATGAGAATCTCAGCTGTTTTTTTAACTGGAAAACCAAGTTTCTTGGTATGTGGGGCTTGCAAACTGTGAGCTAAGGGCTTCCAGACGCTCAGAAAATGGGAAGGAATGAAGGAAAGAGGATCTTGGCAGGGATGAATAAGGATAAGAAGGAAAAGCATACTGCAGGCAGCAGCCATGGGCTTTGGCAGCCACTTCCTCATGTAGAAGGAAAAAAACCCAATTTAAAAGCTGCTTGGGGAAAAGGAGGTTCAGCAGTAGATTTTTTTCATCTTCGTTAACAGAGCAAAAGGACTGCTCCTCATATCCCTGATGGGCTGAAGACAGTGCCTTCATTGCAAAGCACCTCGTTTTCCCTACCAGGCTGAAAATGTACGAGGCATCAAAAATAATGTCACATTTATTAGGGAAGCAATTCAAGTGCAAAACTCACCGAGGGACATAGGGAGCTGACTACATGCAGAAATCAAAGGAAACCCTTGATCGAAAAGAAATGTTTAGCCACTATGTTCAAAGGCTCTCTAAATCAAAGACAAAATCCTTCTTTAATCAAGGGCATTGACCGTAGCTGAAAGCACATGGAGCCACCAACGTCGCCTTTCATGGCAGGACTGCTGGTGCCAAAGCCCTTATACCCCAGAATCCTTCCCCCAATATCCTGTATCTGTGTCCTGGGAGCAGCTCTCAGCATTTAAAACAAAGCACAGTTTTGCAGGGACAATCAACCTCAGCCACCAGCCATCCAAAGCATCACAGTGTCCTTGTTTTAGCAGCCTGAAAATCCAGCCTCTGTCTTTGAGCCTGAAGGAGTCATTAGGAAAAGGAGCAAGAGTTAGTTGGGCCGTATCTAATCTCAGCCCAACCCCAGGATCAATACCTGTTCACTAAAGTTTATCAGCAGTGTTTGACCACCATTTATCAGCTTTGGGGAGATTGCTTTCAGAGAGGTGTGCAGCCTGCTGACGCACAGATGGGGTCACGGAGCATTGATTTTCCAAACCGGAGAGCAGATACCAACGATTAACAAGCACACATTTGTTGTGGCTAAAACAACCAGCAGTAGCATGAGATGCTGGCAGGGCAAGAGCTCGCCAAGAATGAAGTACACATTTATGAATGAACTTCTGAAATGACATGGATCTCACAGTGCCTCGTGGCAGTGAAGCTTTGAGGAAAAGCCATCTCTGGAAACAGGCTCAGTGTTTCCAACCTCTGCTGTCGTTTCTCTCCCCTTTTTGGTATGTTCAGGACCAGAGTCCAGCAGCAGAAACATCTTCCCCAGCTCTAGCCTATGTCTGCTACTTTTTCTCTCTTTCCTCCCAAAATCTCTTTTCTATCGGCCTGTGAAAAAGTGCACTTCCCATTTTAAAATCTTTCCATAGCTAACAGGAAGAAGAAATGTTGTCAGAAATTAAAGCCTTATTTCATAATTTACTTTCCTTTACTTTCTTTCCTCACTTTTCTAATTTTTTTTAATAGCCATTTTTCCTATGGAACTGAGCAGGCTGAGAGCTCTCTGTTCGAAAAGACTCATGTCCTCTAATTGTCTAATTGGTGAGAGGGACCAAAGAGTTTCAACATCCTCTGGCCATGTATTTTGTTGAAATCAGAAGTACAATACTGTTTTTCTGAGTTCTGAGCAAGCCATGTATCAATAGCCACTAGCACTGCCAATGAACTCACAGGAGCAGCTAGAAATGCTGAGTCTTTCTGGGGTTGTAATGGAAGTCATTTGCACTATATTTCTTTTTATTGATCAACTAGCTTACAAAGTAATGGAAAGTATTATAAAAACTTGACAAAATGTTTTCAAGACATTAGGAAAAAAATGTGAAAAGATTATGTGTTTCAGACCTCCACTAGAAAAAGCTCCTAGTTCTGGGGACCTCAGCTTAGCCAAGGACCACAGAGGGGCCACTGCTTCTCTACCAGTTTCTGAAAACTTCTGTGGAAAATACCACTTCATTCGGTCGTGTTACGAACCTCTGCAAGGATAAGGACTCAGCAGCCTTTTTGGTCCAGCAGCAGAGTTTTTCCTCCCTCATTGTGACTTTTTTTCATACTATCCCAGTGGGATAACCCTTCCTACCCTGTCTCTGCTGTTTCCCATTCTTTTGCTGTTTAGGTCTGGGAGGGCCCTAGCTCTTTCTCCCGGTGTTCTGGCCAATCCTTCACCAGCTCTGCAGCCAGGCCAATGCATCCAGAGTTCACCCAGACTTCATCCAACTTTTCTAAAGGGACACTTTTCAGATATAATCACTTCAAACTCACCTGGGGGAAAGAGGACATAAAGGTAACAGTCACAGAATCACAGAATCACAGAATCACAGAATGGTTTGGGTTGAAAGGGACCTTAAAAATCATCTTGTTCCATCCCCCTACCGTGGGCAGGGACACCTTCCACTTGCCCAGGTTTCTCAAAACCCCATCCGACCTGGCCCCAGGGATGGGGTGTCCACATCTTCTCTGGTCAGTGGGCAGTAGCTGCAGGAAGACAGGAACTTCTATCCAAACAGACCAGGCGAGAGAGATCCAGGATCCTTATCAAGAGAGGTTCATACCAGAGCTCTTTTTTAAGTTGCCTCACCCATAGTTCAAAGCAAGGTCCAGCCCTGGACAAGGGACATGTGGTTCTTGGGAGCAGGAACAGAGCTGGCCTGAGCTGTGCAGAAGGTGAGATTAGACCAGATCATCCTCCCTGAGTCTGTGACCCCGAAAGGACCATATGGTCCTTTCAGAGCATATACCATATGCTTCCCATCTTGTTAAGCTCCATGAAAGAGGGAGTGGGCAGGGGGTGCTGATTCTAGCTGGAGAAAGGGGGGAGTGACTTGCTGGAGGAGATTGAAATCTGTGTTTACCCAATTATTGGCCGCAGTGCTTAATCACTCTGCCCTGGATCTCTCTGGCAGCCGCAGGGGCAGTCGGATGTGGAGGCGGGAGACAGATAGGATTTAATAAAGAAGCAATTTTATGAAGGAATACTTTGCTTTTGGCATTTTCTGTAGGAGTGGGAAAAATGATAGTTTTTCTCCAGTAATGCCAGGAAAAGCAAAAAAAAAGCAGATCTCCAGTTTCCTGGAGGACCAACCTCATGTGCTCCCGCTGCCTCCACATCCCATGGAGATCCCACATGGGAGCCAAGAAGAGGGGCACAAACGATGAGAGGAGAGCCTTGCCAGAGCCAGAACCCCCTGCACTGTTCCTGACTAGGGACACTCCTGGGCAGCCAGTGGCAGCAGCTGTTCCACCTGCAAGGGACAGAGCCCCGAGGTCAATGCTGTGACCAGAGCTGACCACAGCCCAGGGTATTTCCACCAGCCACGTGTCATTGCCCAGTAAGCCATAGCAGAGGAGGAAAAGGTTTCATGGAATGAGCCCATGGGGTTCATTGTCACTGCAGTGGTAGGAGAGCAGAGGCAAACAGGCCAAGAGCTGGGCTGGGAACTTACCCCCACAGCAGGGAGCTGTGTGATTCCACCCCAGCCAATTTCAGCCAGTAATCCTTGCAAACACAAGGCCTGTCCCCATCATGTTCATCCTCCTTGGGAAGCATTTGATTGGCATCCAGGCATGGTCTCTTCTGAACAATTCAACAAGCTGTGATTTATGTGATGTCTTTGTCTTCAGACACTGCTGTCAGCAATACCCATTCTCAGGCAAAGCTGCCAATGCCTGCAGACATCCAAAGGTCTCTATCATGGACATGCTGCCCTTGCTGAAGGGTAAGTTCAGCAATACTAAAGCAGAAGCTTTAGTAAAAGTAGAAATGATAATTTTCTAATTTTATCCTGCAGCTATGCTCAGCCCCCTCCCAGAAAACAGAGGTCCCAAGGGCAAGATTTCCAGAACAGAAGAGAAAACAAATTGATATACTATCCTGGGCTCCAAAGATTCTCCTACAGCTGGAGAAAATATCGGGTGCTTTCCCAGCAGCTACTCACAGAATTCCTTTGTCAGAGTGTTCAATATCTTCCATGCACCCAGAGCAACAGAAGAGCTTTCTCAGCATTAATGGGAAAGAATCCAAGACAAAAATCACTACAGACCAAATTATGGTTGATGTTTGGGGTTTTTTTCTGCAGGAAAAATCAGTGTTTGAGCAGTATCCCCTGGATACAGGAGCAGCTGATCACTGCATGCTGCTAGCTCTCACCTTCTAAGGCAAAAGGGTATGGCTGTCTCCCATACCTGAATGGATCCAGCTGCACCATCTCCTTTCCTCCAGGTGACTTGCAGATCTCCCAGTAGGCTCGTACATGCACAGTAAACCTCCTCCTCTCCATGGATGTGCTGCTGTGTGGGGCTTGCTTTCCTGCACTTCTTGCACTGACTGCTTTCAAAACCGTCTTGGATACCATGGGCAAGGTCCTGAATACACCTGGAAGCTCCAGGCCTGGCAAACCCAGCAGGTAACAGAGCTTTAGGGATTTTAGCTTTTAAATCCAACACAAGCAGCTCTTTGGACCCAAGAGAACTTTGGGAACTGTTTTTTTGTCACCTCTGGGTTTCACATTTGCATCGGCCTTTCTCCAAACTTCACTCATCCCACCCACTGCAAGGCAGCAGCAAAGTCTCCACCTGCCTTGCTGACATCCCGAGCACTGAGGACACTCTGGTGCCTGCCCTTCATGTATCATCTGGGTCTGGTTTGTGATCTTTGAATGCTTTTGACTGGTGACTCTGTTGCAATTTCCTAGAGGCACTGGTGGCTTTTCTCTGGACATCAGGTCTTCACAACAAACAAATACTGGCCCTGGTACAACAAGTAGTCCTCTTGCCTGTCATGGATGGACCATTGCAGGGAGACAGGTAGTTTCTCAAACTTTTCATTCCCCTGCAACGCAATTTCTTATTCCTTTGCGGCACTCTACTATTGACAAAAATGTAACTTGAAAGCACTCAGATTTGGCCAAAGGATGATGTAGACATTCATCCTGGAGAAGGAGAATCACTTCTTCTAGCTGGTCCACCTGGAGGCAGACCTGACAGTTCAACTTGCCTCCTTCCCCACGTTCCTTCTGTAGCATCAATTCCCTCTCCAGTTGCCTTCCACAAGCCAAGGGAAGACACCACCAGCAACTGCAGGTATCTTCTGTCCCATGCCACGTGTAGTGGCCATCACCCAACAAGGTGATCACGGGGACACCATCCCATACCAGCACCTCCTTCGGGGTCTCTCTGTCCTCTCCATTTCCCCACAACAGGCGCCGCACCCGGCAAGTCACACAGCACGGCTGGCAGAGCCGCCTGACTCATTTTTCTCTCTACTCCTCCAGCTGATGTGTTTGGAGGAACACGCTGCTCTGACAAGGTGACACATCCTGAGAAAGCCCACACTGCCGAGGACGGTACCGGGAGCACCCAGCGCAGTAGCAGTTTGCGGCTCTTTTTCGTTCCTCCCCAGTCAAATGAGCCCCAAGCATTTCTGTTTGATTTTCCTGAAGGATATAGAATAGATGTCAATCAGGAGAGAGGAGCCCTGAAATCCCACGGTTTTGAAGGCATCTCATAAACACACAGCTGTCAGCAGAGACGCTTGGAAAGGAAGGGCAATTGCTAACGGAGAAACTGCATTAAAAACCAAGTGTGCCTGATGTTCAGCTGCAGGAGCCTTAGCAGTCTGTGCTGGATCCTTCTTTTGGCAAAGGCAAGTGCCCTTGACTCTGCTGGTTTGGCTCAATTCGTTGTGGAATAATTAAGTTCAGTCCATTGTATTGCATAATCTGGAGTTTCTTCAACCTGCTTCAGTAGCAAAGTACTTAATCTCATCCAGCTCTGGGAGCGGTTAGGAACATGAAATTCAGTCAGTGCAAAGCTATCAGAAGTCTAAGCAGTAAGAGGATGAAGAAAGAAGTGTCCAGGAGGCAGGGGGAGGTCAGCAGCCTGCCTCTGCTTTGATGCCTCCGAGTTGGGGAGGAAGGAGAAAACCACAGTGTTACACACTTGAAACGTCTAAGAGCCAACACAGTTCCCACCTGCAGAGCATTTCTCATAAACGCTGAGGATTTTACCCATCAAACTCAAGTTTGGAAACGTGCCTGGATGTTTGCAAGGAATTTGAGGAAAGATGTTTCTGTTTCTGGACAATCCAAAGTATCACATTTCCTGGCTAGAGCAAGGATCTCTAAACTGAAAAATGTGCAAATGTGTTTTACCAGGAGTGGGCACATCCCAAACAAGGATAACCAGAGAAACTCTTTTCAGTACTGCTCTGTGTACACGTTCCAGATTGAGAAGGAAAATCTTTCTCCCAGTTGCCCTGCTGTGTAACCATCAGTGCCCTTGCTAAGTCCCCTTCCAGCTTTGGGGATTGAGCCCAAAACACCTATTGGCACCTCTTGGCTCTACTCACACTGTGGATCTGGCACGTAATGGGACAGTGCTGGATCGAGATGAATCTCTTTCAGATATAAAAAATTATTATCCCTCCTCTCTTGCTCCTCAAGAGGGTGATAACACCATGTGAACTGTTGTCCCAGGCACATTAGAGGACTGTTGCCTGCACTCAGAGGTCCACAAACACTCAGCCCACCTATCGAGAGCTGCTGGGCAGGTCACACCCCAAACCAGCTTTACTCACTAAGTTAAAATTATAGATGCAATTGGGAGCAGTTCTTTCTGCCTCATGTTACAGGTCAGAGGGAAACCCAGTTGAGAGGGAGGAATCTCCCTCACCACTGAAGCAAAATCATGAGAGATGTTCATGGCAGAGGAAAGCATCCTCCAGAGCTGTGTTCGGACTGGGGTATCCCTTGGACAGTGGAGCAGCTGCCAATGGAGCTGAGATTTCTCTTTCACAAACAGCTCCTTGAATTGCTCTTGGCATTGACTTTTTCCTGTTCAGCTAATTAAAAATCTGTCTTTGAGTCATAAGCCCCCATTAGTAATAATTTGCTTTGCACTTCTCCAGTGATTTATGGCTGAGATATCAAAGTGCTTTAGAAACATTAATTAATCCTTCTAATACCCAAGGGACTGATCCACTCTCTGCAATGCACCACTGGTGGTGTAACTGTAGGAAATCCCCAGGGTTTACTCCAAACTACGGGCAGGGAGAGGGGAAGGGAGCAGCATCCAACCCAACGGCTCATCTCGGCTGCTGCCTGCAATCAGAGATGTGCAGTCAAAATAGTAGCACTGAATGTGCAGCCTCAAGCGAGCCCCAGGCACAGCCAGGCTCCCTGCTCTCCAGCAGCAGTTCTTGCTGCTGTCCCTGTCTGCCCAGGGAAGGAATGGGAGCTGCAACACCCCAGCTCTGCTCTGTGGAAAGCACCACAGGAAAGGTGTGTGTGTATCAAAACCATCTTCACCCAGAAGTGGCTTCACCAAACTCCTTCACCTTGCAAGTGGCAGCAACAGGGCCATTAATCAAAGCCACACTAATCCTACTAACACATGTATTTCCCTTGCTGTCCTGCCCATTTCTCCAACCTGCTTCTTGTACAAAGCTGCTTTATCTCAGCTTGCAGCACAGACCCGGGGCTGTCTCCCACACCTGGGATGGGGCTCCAGCCCTTGCTGGTGATAAGGATTGTTAACTCCATTGGCTTCGGAGAGCCTTTCATCTTTGCACACACCAATGAGCCAATTGCCACCTGGTGTTGTCCCAGTACTTTGAATGTTGTCACCACAAGACTGTGGGGTGGAGCTGGCTCTGGTGTGGTGCCAGAGACTGGGAAAGGTATAAAGGTCCCAGCAGCAACAGGACCTCTGACAGACTGAGGAGTGTCCCAGTTTCTCTCTGCTGTGCACAGTAAAACATCACCTTGACCATGAAGGCAACTGGTGTTTTCCTGCTCCTCTCTCTGGCACTCTTCTGCTACCAAGGTGAGTGCAACATTTTGCTTCGGAGCCGTTTCCTCTCCTTGCTAAAGCTCCCAGGTCTGTCACATGGAAAGGTGAGTCTGGGAACGGGCCAGCTGGTGCTGGGTGGCCCTGGACAGGGAATGCTGCAATGGCCAACGTGCTTTAAACCAGTGGTCTGTGAGCAAGCCTAAAACAAAGATTTTGAAAGGGTGCCTGGCACCTGCTCCCAAAAATGAGCAGACCTGCTGAGCTGATGCTCTTCCTTTGGGGCTACGATTCAGCCTGGAGCTTCTGATTTCTAGGACAGTGTGATCCTTTCAGACTGAATAGGTGCTATTCTGGTTTTAAAAAAGCAAATCCAAGAAGACAGGAAATGAATCTATGCAAGGGAAAATGCAGCTCTCGGTACCAAATCCAATGTTTAAGCCAACTGTGTTTTCAAAATCCCATATGGTGCACAGGGATGCGAACATGAGCTGTTGCTGCTCCTCAGGTCCTGCTCACCAGGGATGTCTGTGTTTGTGGGTTCATTCAGAACAGGAGGGAGCTTCAAAGCAAGTTCTCCATCATCCTGTTTACTGTGCAGCAGTTGCCACTGCAGAGCTGTCTGAGCACAAAATCTGGACTCATTTCAGATGAACTGAGCATATAGTGAGCTACAGCTCCTGGGTCTGGACCAGTGCTAGTCCAAAGTAAAACCCTGAAATATCAAACAGTGAGTACAAGTATGTACCACGTCCTTAACACCAAAACATTTCTCTCTACAGCCCCTCTGCTATTGCACCAGGCTGGTGGTTAACAGAGATATAGTCTAAACTCTCCATATGGATGACTTCTGGATCTGTAATCAACCCAAGATCTTTTCAGTTCTGACTTTTGCTGAACAAATCTGGGTTGTTTTTCAAAATACACTCACTGCATGTTCCACCCATGTGATCCCAGATGTCAGGTCAGGGCTGGAGAAGCCAACCAAAGCCATGGCTTGCTCCCACCAGCTTTGGTGTGAGACCTCAGGGTCCAATCATTTCTCCTGCTAGTAGAGACCTTCAGCAACTTGTCTTTTGCTTTGCTTCTTTGTGGTACAAACCTACTGACAGTAGAAAAATTACCCTGGATTTACTCCAGCACTGTTCCAGCATCAGCAGCAGTTTCTCAGTTACTCATGAATGTGTGATAAGAGGTAAGAAAAGCCCCCTTTGCTCCTGACAACTGGCAGGTGAAGTCACTAGAAGTGCATCTTGCCTTGGCAGGGCCTTGCACCATCATGGTGTTTCTGCCAGGGGATAAAGGCATATGCAGCAGGGAGGGACACAGATGAAAAATGTGGGAGATCCATGGGAAGAAATTGTTTTCTGGGATAAAGGTATTTGAGTGAAGACATACAGTCCTCAGGCTAAAGCATCTTTATTCAGTCCCCCTTCAAACCTGCCCAAGCCATGGGTGCTAAGACATCTCTCTCTCTCTCTCCCCCTTCTCTCTATTCCCACTCTTTCTCTAGGAAATGCTGAGGCGGATGGAGCTGTTGGAAGAGGAACAGAGGTGAGTGCTCCTGGTTTTGTGTAGCACAAGTGAGACAGCACTAACCCATAAAACTGAGGAGCCACCATTGCTTAATACAGTGAAGTGTAGTGAGATGGCAGCCCAAAGATATTGGTGTCTGGAAATCTCATTCCACCTGCTGTGCCTCAGCAAAATCCCAGTGATTGTCCTGGTTTTCCACTGCATTCCATTCCCCCCCCCTTCCCCTACCCCACAGTGGAGGAAAACTTATTAAAGAGCTGAGTACTGCTGTCATCTGCCAAGAAGATCAGAGCTCCCTTTGCTCTGTGGCTTGCAAGTGTGAGGACAGGTATTGTTGGGGCATAAAAATAAAAACTGAGAAGAATATGGTCAGGCACTGCCCATGGAGCACTTATTTACTCTGTACTGTTACTCCTAAGGTGTGCAGCAGGTGTGCCAGGAGTTCAGCTGGCCAAAGAACATGGTGGCAAAAGATCCCAGTGTTTCTGAGAGCTCATAGCAGAGCTCTGAGCAAGCTGGGATGGGTTATCAAGATAGAAAAAATGTGCACCTCACTGCGAAAGCAGAGCTCCTTCAGTAAATCAAAAAAATTATTAACATTTTCAACATTACTCTTTTGTGTCCCCAGCCAGCCTGTGGCAATTTCAACCTGAACAGAGGTTGTACAAGGATCTTTGAACCCGTCTGTGGCACGGATGACGTCCTGTACAGCAACGAGTGTCTGTTGTGCCTTCAGAACATGTGAGTATCTGGACCTGCTGCAAGGCTAAACATCACACAGATGAGGGCTACTACATATGCCTGGGATTTCCTAGAAAGAAAGCTGTTTGCATGCAGCTGGGTGGAGCGTGGGCAGTGAGCCCAGCACATCTGGCACGGATCTGGCCTCCCGCACAGATGCTGCACCCACTGCTCTGAGCACGTGGACTGTGGCTGAGAAATAGGTCCACTGTGTGCAGCTCAGCACATGAGCTGCCCACAAGCAGGGACTGCACGGCCCAAATCTCCCCATACCTGCAGCTGCCAAACTGCAGCGATAGCTCAGACTGTGCTGGCGGGCATCCAGGATCTCAGACAAATGGCAAAGTCCTCGAAGTCTGCCCAGATCTAGCATGCAGGCAGAAAAATATTTTTCCAGATGACCTCGGATGTGTGGTGGCTGAGGAAAAACTACGTTTTTTCACCTCAGCGATTTATAGCTGAGCTCTGCTTTCTGTCTTCTCTACATATGCAAGGATACAATTTGCTCTGGGTATTTTTAAGAATGAGCTTTATATTTAATCTGTGCTGGTGCCAGATTGTACTGTTTTAGCAGAAGGCTAGGTCCAAATGCTAGCAATGTCTCTGGCAAGATTTGATTCACTTCATCTGGCCTGGGCCCTAGGTAATTTAAAGTATATTTATACATTGGAAGCACTCTGTGTCAGACAAGTGAAGGAATTACTTCCAACTCAATGCTATTAGGTGGTTTGAAAATCTCTGTTGGGAAGATTGAGTTTTATCTGGAGCCAGATGCCCCAGTCTGCAGGGTTAAGGGAGCTTCACTGTTGACTTCACCTGGTGTAGGTAGGGATTTTTGGTGATCAGGCTCACAAGCCCATCTGCCACCCGCAGAGTCATCTCTAACAGAAGCTCAAATTCCATCTTTTATGTCCCTGAATGTGGAGCCAAATTCTGCTCTAAGGAGCACATCACCTCCCAGTTAACTTCTGCAGTGACAAGGAACAGAGTCCAAATCACTAGAAAAAAGAGCCTGGATAAGAATTGTTGGTCTGGTTGTCCCCTCTTTGCTTCATTAACCCAGGCTGCTGCCCTATATTCCATTCCTAGCCTGCTCAATTGCTGGTTTACCTTTTAAGGGTGAAGATGATGCAGTCAGGCAGAGAGATGCTGAGTGGGATCTCCTGAACAAAGGCACCACGGTTAATGACCCAGCACAGCCTGGCAGGGCAGTAATGACCGTGCTGGAAGGCAGCAGCCCAGCACCAGCTGTCGCCTGCATTGTGCAACAGATGGGGGTGGGAGGTTCATCAGACACAACATCATTAGGGCATTGGCCATGAACCAAGAGTGGGTTAAAGTGAGTGAGAAAGGCTCCAAAGTCAGCTATGCTGGGTGCAAAGTGGCATCGAGGATGCTTCATCTCCCCAGTGCAGGGAACAGCTTCAGAGGGTTGGGAGACTTCAGTGGTCACAAGAAGGAAAGTTTAGGGTACAAAAAAGAAAGAGACTGAGCTGGTGGCATCTTCAGAGCCAAACAGGAGTCAGAGGGGAGAAGGGATGGATGAGAAGCTGGGGCTGGTACCCGCCTTGTGTTGACAGGCACTGTGTCCCTGGACCTCTTCAAACTCCCCTTTGTGCTCTGAGCAGCTGCAGCTGGAAATTTGCTGCTCCTGCGGGTCAGAGCCCCAAGCCCTGTTCTCAAACAAAGAAATGCTGAGGTTAGGAACAACAGCTGTTTGGTCTCCTGGCCAGGGTGATCTGGGCCAGGCACCAGGACTCTGAAGCTGTGTGGTGCCAAATGTCTTCGGGGAGAGATAAACAGAGTGTCCTCATCTATAGAGCTTTGGTTCATAGGGGAAAGTCAGGTAGCTGAGAGGCAGGATAAAGTGTCATTTGCAGTTTTGTGTGTGCAACTGGTCTGACAAGAGCTGGAAGCCTGCAAGGACTCTGGGAATAACTATGGAGAGCATCTGGTGGGTCCCTGCGGCAGCAGTGTCTCACTTGTCGCCTTTGGTCACTTCACTGTGACCAGCATACAAAATGTGTTTTGCAAAATGCAAATCATTTTACCAGCATTTCTCTATGCACCTGAGAAATGGGTCTGTCTTTACAAAGAGGAGAACGACGTGATTCTATGTGAAAATGGAAAAATTCAGAGTAATCAGGTCCACTACTGAGGGGAAAAAAAAAAATTTTAAGGTGCCTTTTTCATATATCCCTCACTTTTGCTGCAGAAAAAATCATGAGAATGGGAGCAGGCCAGACCCCAAACAAGACACAGTGGCAGGCATTTGTCTGTAAAAACCTACAAAACAAATTCATAACCTTTATTGTTTGCAGCCAGACAGGCATTAGAGGTGTCTTAGTGCTGTCCTGCAGCAACAGAGGTGAATTATTCTGCCAGGAGGTGTCAGGAAGCACTCTTGAGCTTACTGGAATTAATTAACACATGTCCATGGTAACCCTGAACTCCCTGTCAAGAATATGTGGCCTTGCTTGCTGTGAATAACACTTAGATGATGATTTAAGCTTCATTTTCTGTTCCTTTTGCCTTTGTCCTCTGAGCCAGGCTCTTCTGTGTCTCAGGGACCTGAAGGCACCCTCCAGCATTTTTAATGTCTCTTCCAGGCAAAGAGGCACTAATGTGCGCATAAAGAACAGAGGAAAGTGCCTGAAGCCATCTCCACGATCTGCTAACTAAGAGGTGCAACCTTTCTGGAGAAGAGACCACAAAGCTGTCCCTCACCTGCAGAAACTCCTAATAAAGTGGAAGCATTACCATGTCGTGCTTTGGGATTTCTTACACACACAGCAGACCCCTTTCCCTGACACTTATAGTACCTTGCTGAAAAATATGGCTTGTTCTGGTTATGTCCATACAGAGCTGCAGGGACAAGGCGGGGACATGCCCAAGGAGAGAGCCAGGCTTAAAAAGAAGGCTCATTTTTGCATCAGGAATTTTGTTTTTCTTTCCTAAATTTCCAGCATCCACACAATAGGAGATTTTAGCATTCTGATCACTTGCAATTATTTTTGTTAATTACAGGGCATTAAAGCCCTTACTCCAGAGTCTTTGCCAGGAGGAAGAGTCCAACAAGTCATCTCCACACTGACATACATACCTCCAGCCTTGTCCATATGCCCCATCACATGGTCCCTGTGCACCAAGAGTCACCAGCCTCACACTTGTCCTGCAGATCACAGCTACCCAGTGCCTCAGGAAACCCAAAAACCTCCGTTTTTCTAGGCAAAAATCTTTTCGTTTCTCTTAGTGGCCTTGGTGAGCTTTGCTACCGGTACCAGGGGCTGGCGGGAGAGGACATGCCCTGCCAAGGAGAACTTGGGAGTGCCAGTGGATGAGTGGCTGGATATGAGCCAGCAATGTGCACTTGCAGCCCAGAAACCATCTGTGTCCTGGCTGAATCAGAAGAAGAGTGAGCAGTGGGTTGAGGGAGGGATTCTCCCCCTCTGCTCTCGTGAGACCCCACCTGCAGTGCTGTGTCCAGCTCTGGGACACCCAACATAAGAAAGATATGGACCTGTTGGAGCAAGCCCAGAGGAGGCCAAGAAGGTGCACCAAGGGCTGGAGCATCTCTGCAATGGAGACAGACTGAGAGTGCTGAAGTGTTCAGCCCAGAGAAGAGAAGGCTCCAAGGAGAGCCTAGAGCCTCTTCCAGTACTTAAAGGGACTCCCAAGAGAGCTGAACAGGAACATTTTATGAGGGGCCTGGAGTGACAAGACAAGGGGGGATAGCTTCAAATTGACAGAGGGCAGGGTTGGGTTAAGTATTAGGAAGAATTTTTTTACAGTGAGGGTGGTGTGATACTGGTTGCCCGGAGAAGTTGTGGATGCCCCATCCCCACAAACATTCAAGGTCAGGCTGCCGGGAGCTCGGAGCAACCTGGTCTAGCGGAAGATGTCCCTGCCCATGGCATGGGGGTTGGACCAGACGCCCTTTAAAGGTCCCTCCCAACCCATTCCGTGATTCTGTGGCTCCGCGCGGCGCCCGGCGCGGCAGGACGCGGAGTGCGGGTCCCTGGATGGAGAGCGGGAGGAGGTTTCGGCACTGGAGGCCGCTGTTGCTCCGCCGCAGCCGGCGCCGCTGCCGCTGCCGGAGCCGAGTCCGCAGCTGGATCCCGCAGCTGGATCCCGCAGCTGGATCCCGCAGCTGGCGGGGGGGTCCCGGCCGGGCGGGCGGGGAGCGGCGCTGGCCCCGCGGGCGCGCAGCGGGCTGGCGGTGCTGCTCCTCCCAGCCCTGCCGGGAGGCTGCACCCGCTGAGGTGGGGTAGCCGAGGTGCTCTCGGCCTCACCGCATCCCTGTTCCTCACGCCCCGGGACCCACAGGCAGGTTGGCAGGGAGCTCATGCTCCGCCCGGGCGGCCACAAGGAACGTGAGTGGTCCCGGTGGGTCTGCCCTGCACTGGAGGGATGTGTCTGTGTTGGCACTGGCACAGTCCTGACAGCTGTTCCCTGGAGAGCTGGGCATTCCACTGCTTTTGCCAAAGGGCTGTTGTGAGTCAACACAAAACAGCCTGGGACAGAGCAGAGTGGGGGGTCAAATCCTCATGAGGTTCCTAAGAATCATGGCCCTTGAGTAAATGGCCGTACTTGGGGCAAGCCAAACACTTGGTTCTTAGCAGCTCCCGAACTTCACTGTGTTTAGAAAGATGAGTTCTCTTTATGAAGAAGTGGCTGAAACATACACATACTAAAAAAAGGCATGATGGAGCTGAGAGAGCTCCAGAACTCACTTGAAATTCTAATGCAATTAGATGTAGCGGGGGGGGGCGGGGGGAACACAGGCTCCTCTTCCCAGATCTGCCAACAAGTCTGTGATCGAGGAAGATATGAAAAACGACTCACTTTGCCCACATGTAAAATTAATGCACTACAGGTGGTAGCCCCAGATAGGCTTGGGACTTTGAATTGTCTTGACATCTTTGCACACAGGGAATCCTGGAAAGATATCTCCCACAGCTGGGATATTGCTGATTCTGCTGCATCATGAGAAATGGAGCACAGCTTTTACCAGGAGAGATCTCTGTAAGTGAGGCTGGCAGGGGGAAAGCTGAGCCTCCTCATGCAGTTCACTCGCTGCTCTTGTACCTTGTGGCATGGCTAAACCCAGCCTGGCTCCAAACTCATCCAAATTGGTTTCTTCCACTCAGTAGAACACTGGAAAGATTGCACTGAGGCCAGCTTATGCCAAGCAAAACATCTTTTCTGCCCATGCCATTTGTGGGAAACATCACCCAGTATTAGCCAAGAGCATTTCTTCAATGAAGTGAGGTGCTGACCGAGCCTGCAAAACAGCAGGTCTCGTCAGCCGCATGGCTGAGCGCAGCCTGCATCTCCCCAGGCACTCTTCTGACGAGAACTGGCATTCCTGCTAAATGTCAGCCACATCCATTCCACAGCAAGGTCCATATCAGGCTTGACATCATGGGAAGCAGCAGGGCAAGGGCTGCTGTGTAGGTACTGCGCAGTGGGGATGTATCAGGCAGAACCAGCGGCAAGTTTCCAGAAGGGAATGGGTCCTGTAGATACATCAGTTTTGACTTGAACAAGGGCAAATCTGAGGAAGCTTTAGGAGGTGCAAAGGTGTTTCACTGACCCCTACACTGGGTTTAGTTTAGGCTCATCCTCAGCAGCCAGTTTTCTGCTCCCATAAGGGTTCCTCCCTGAAGCCAAGGAGGGGAACACTTCATCTTAGCTGCTCCTCTGCCATGTGATCACCAGCAGAGCTGGAGCTGTCCTGCCAGCAGCCAGCCTGACTTTTCTGAGGCACCACCTTGCTTCCCTGTGTTTCTGTGATGCTGTTTCCAGTGCTGGTGAGATGTCAGGGATAGGAAGAGTAAGGGGAGGAAGGGTAAAGGCTTCAGTTCTTGGTTTCTTTGTCTGCCTAAATAGCTGCTGCCTTTCAGGCTCCTTCCAAGGGCAGCATTTCTAGTGTTGTGTTTGGGAGAGACCTGAATGCATTTTGAATGATGCAACTGGGGAAAAACAGGGTTTGCCAAATCAAAGGAAGGATGCAGCCATCCACCTCCCTCCATCTTCCCTCCTGGCTGCTCCCAGAGGGCTCAGCCAGGGCAAAAAGGGAAAGGCCAGGGGCACTTGGTGGGTGAGAAGAATCCCAAAGGATGATGCAAATGAGGGGAGGGAGGAGGGGACAGGCCTCAGCCTGGGGAAGTGTGGGCAAAGAGCAATGCAATTCCTGCCCCAGTGCCGTGCTGCTTAGGAAAACAAGTAACTGAATGACAAAGGGGCAAAATGCCAAAAATAACCATGATGGTTGCAGCAGCTGGGGCTCCACAGAGAGCAGAATACCCACAGGGCCCAGCCCCTGCCAGCTCCCAGCCTGCCTGCCCTGGGAGCGCCAGCACATCCATGGGAGGAGCAGGTGGTTTGCAGCTGGCAATGTTTCCCCTTCTCTCCCTTCTCCTGCCATCCAGGTGCACCTCTCCTGCACTCCTTCACCAGGATTTGCTGTTCAGGTGGAAACTTTTCAAAGCAGGGTCACACCCGGCTCAGTGCCTCCAAAGCAGCTCTGGGTACTGCCAAGCCTCAGGAATGTCACAAGAGTGATGAAAACCAGGCAGCTAAGGACAGAAAACCCAGGGGAGCATTTTCTAATCAGAAAACCATGTTTCTTTAAATTCAGACTTTTCTGCCAGCAAAAATTATTGTAAAATTCAGCTGGGGAAGCCCTTCCCCCTCTGCCTCCTGGAACACTTTCCTGAAACTCCCGCCTGGGAGGCAATATCTTTTTCCATTGCCAGTGGCATTCGACTTCATAATGTCATGATAGCAAACTGTGAATTCAGCTTTAGAACTGGACTAAGGGACTTTAATGAAATGCAGTGCCCCAACTGAGAAGAAGCTCTGGATTTCTGGTAGTTGCAAAATATGCCTGTTTCCAGGCTTGTTTGGAAGAGGTAGTTTTGGCACCACCTTTACCCACTGCAGCCTTCCCTGGACTTCCTCTGCTAAGCAGGCTTCTATTTTAGCCATGTTTTCAACATCAGATTGGTTTTTCTAGTCTGGAAATAAGCAGAGTCTTCCTCAGATTTTCTGCAGCTGCCGGAGGGCACTTTCCATGGGGTGTGTTCAGTTTCAGGAGGCTTCCTTTTGGGGAGCTGAATTAAATCTAGTTTGGCAGGTTGGCAAAGAGAGCTCCCCTTTCCAGACACCCCAAGGGAACCCCCCTGCTGCCGATGAAAAGGGGGTGTGTTATGATGCTGCCACATGCCACCTCCTGGATCTGGCCTTTGGCAAAGGATGCAGACAGCAGTGTCCCCATGCCCAGAGCAGGGCAGAGATCCAGAGCCTGCTCTCCTTGATGGGTACACAACCACTTCAGCTGCTGCTGTTGTGACAACCTCAACAAGAGATGTCAGGAGTGCCAGCAAATGCAAACAGTTTTGTCATGGTGGAGAGGCAGCTGCCAGCCCAGCGCAGCAGCACCGCTGTGGCAGAGGGTCACGCTGCCAAGCTTGAGGCCACAGAAGGAGATACCAATTGGTTCCACCCGAGTAGGAAATGACAGTGCTAACACTCTGCAAAGGAAAAGTCTGACTGAAATGGAAGGATGCTTTTAAACTGCAAATTTCCTTTCATCTAAACCACAGCTCAGGCTACATTGGGGAAAAGCTGTCCTTGGCAAATGTATGGGAATGAGCTGGAAGTGGCTCTGCACCGATACAGGCGGACTGTCCCCAGGGCTTAGTGGGGCTGTAGCGGGATCATCGCTAAATAAGAGAGCGGACACTTCTCACTGGAGGGCTGAAACCACCCTGATAACCACAGACATGGCACAAATAGCCACAACTAGAGCTGCACATTTGAAGCGAGATCTCAGCTTTTGCTTTCTAATGTCTCTGAGCTGTTACAGAGAAGTCAGATGACAGTAATAGTTTGTGTTTCTCTCTATCAAAAGACAGTAAGCTTCCAGGAATCAGGAGCATCCGAAGTGCTCTGCGGCCAGCACAGACAGCGAGGCAGCACTGCCAACATTTCAACACTATTTTCTGGCCTTTCTCCTCCATCGGGCACACTCCACTTACAGCAAGGACAGGAGGGGCTGGAAGTGCCAGCTCTGCATGGTGCTGGCACGTGAAGCTGGATTCCTTGCGCTCTGCACACTGTCGGAGACCTCCCGGCACTGCAGTCAGCATTAGCACTGCGGGTGGATTCAATTCTGCTTCCTTCCAGCTAAGCAGCACAGCTCCTGGAAAGCTCCCAGGCAGAGGTCCCGTCCTTCACCTATGCCAGAACAATAACCTGTTGTTGTAGCAGGGCTCAACAGGATTGTAGGCTTTTTCCAAAAACTTAAGGGCTTTGCTGCCTGCAGAAGGAGGCCACAAATAGAAAATCATGTGTGCAGTTTAACCCAAGGGGCTGCTGGCCTCTGGGAGAAGGTTGGATCCTTCCTGGCATACCCTGGCATGGAAGCATGTAGTGATCCACCCCCACACCTGCGTGGTGGGGTGCTGGGAAGCTCTCCTTTGCTGGCAGATGGTGTAATGTGGCTTGAAGCCACAAAGACATTAGGTCAGTGCAAGTGTCCAGCTTGCAGGTGGCATCACTCTCATGGACCAAGAGCTGATGCGTTAATCAGAGACCCCCTATCAGGTCATTTTTCTGAAGTCATTATCCATAAGGAGGAGGGATGCAGCAGCCCTGCCTACACACCCTGTCACATGCTCTGAGGCACTGTGTCCCCCAGTAATGCCCTCACAGGTGCAGATGGTGTTTAACTCCAGTGATAGGATGCCCTGACCTGAAAACAAAAGCCAGGACGCCACAAGTTGGGCACATCGGAGGCTGAAACACAGTGGGAAAAGAGCCAAAGCAAGGCTGAAGCATCAGGTAAGGCATGGCTGGGGCAGAGAAAGGTGTCCCACAGCCCTTGCACCAATGGCCACATGCTAGTTCAAAGGCAGGGAATGAGTTAATGCACACAGCAGTGAGATGGCACAAATGCCTGATTTTGTGTAGCAGTGCCAGTGGATATAGAGGAGCTCTGGATCCGGCCCCAGCAAGACACCACAGGGAGCTGCACCAGCATCACTGCAGCTGCTACTGGGCTGAAAGTGTTTCTGGCCGCCCCTGCACTTGGGCAGAAGTTGTTCTTCCCTCACCCCACTCCTGGTCACAAGCACACAGGAATCTGGTAACCAAAGGGATTGTTCAGTGCACATTTGCAAGGATATGGAGCTAGGAAGAGGTCACTCTCCTGGCCTCTGCTGGCCTTCCTGGCTGGTTCAGGACAGTTCACCTGCATTGTTCCCAGCCAGTGGCAACACAGTAAGGAAGAACAGCATTTGCACCAGGACTTAAGCTCCTCTCCTCCATCTGACAGCAGAACCCACACAGTGCAGGAGGGGAGTAGAGGTCTTGGCCTGCCAGTGGGGATGGGATGTTCTACAGAACAGGACACATATTCATCCTATTTGGAAAGCTCTGGGAAACATGCAGACTGGGCTACAGTGTCTTAACTAAATAAAGCCAGCGTGGGACAGAGCCCCACACTTCTGCCCTCCAGCCCTTCCCTGGCCACTGGCTACCCCCATTGCCTGACATCAGCCACCCTTATTCAACAAGAGCTTCTAATTTTGGTGCTCAGAAGCAGTCACTGACATGGCTGAGCTTTCCAGTTTGCTGGAAGTGTGAGAGAGATGTGTAGAGCATATAAACTAAGATGGAGTTCAATACCGAGGTCTTTCCCTGGAAAAACTGAAAGATTAAGCATAAACTGGTTTGGTCATAATGAGTGCACTATTATTTCTGCTGTTCCTTCTTAGTCCAGAGCCACAAATACCCCCAAATTCTTGCCAAAGGAAAGCAACTACCTGGTTATAGCTAACTTCCCAAAAAGCAATTAAAAAGAGTTCTATTGAGCTCTGTAGGCACTGGGACAGACAAGTATCTTCTAGTTCCAACTCTGACATGTTCCCTATCCTGATCCAACTATTTTTCAAGATAAATCCTGCCTTGGAGGCAGCTAATTGATTTCTAAGGCAGGTCCATGCTTTTCCAGCTCTCTTACAGGTGAAGTGAGAGCTTTGGCCTAAACAGGACATCTGGACAAGAACACATATATTTATAAGTTGCATAGTTCAACTGCCATTCTCAAAAATATGGCCCGTGAGAGCAAAGTCACCCACAATAACAAGTTCCCACAGCAGGAGCACTTTCCCATGCAATCAAGTTCCTGTTCATTGGGGCATGGTATGTACAGCCTCCACACTTCATCACTTTCAGGAATTTGTGCCTATTTTAAGTCCATAATTCTTACTTGCTTCTGGAAAACACTACTTGGCTAATCCACTGAAATTCAAGCAAAGGAAATGAGCTCCAAGGTCTTCAAGGAGACTGTGAGTGGTGGAAACAGTGTGGCTGCAATTCTGAAACCCATGAAGTTTTCCTCATCCAAACCCCTGATCCATATATATATTGACCAGAAAGATCCTAAACAAAGTGAAATCTGGAAAATAACACCTTTGTCACATTATCCTGGGGTAACCCAGCAAAGCTGCTGACATACACCTGCAGGGTCATCATACCAGCTTCCACACTCCTCTTCTGCTACTATTCAAAGCGTTTGATTTTAGAGAAACCTTCAAGCAAGCCCTTGGCTCCAGGTCAACAGCCTGGCACATGTGCTGTGCACAAAAGGGTCAGCACCACTCCCTGTCCCTGCTTGCCATGCACACATTTGGCTGCACCATGAGAAATGAGCCAGAAATCAGACCGGGGTACAAAGAGTAGCCACACAAGCTGTTTTGCTTCAGCTGAGATAAGGCCAGAGACCAAAAGGAACCTCAGAGAGAAACTAAAAATATCACTGCAAATTTGTAGCCTGGCAATGTGCCTAATTAGGCACTGCCCACATCGAGAGGAGATATTCCTGTGAAAACCTGATGCTGGGTAACTCACTGGCCAGCCTGTAGATGGGATCTTGCATAAACACCTGCCACTGGAAGTCCAGGAGGGGAGATGTAACGGGAAGCGGCAGGAGGTATATAAATGTAATTTTCTCTTCCTCTGATCGAGCGTGCTGAAGAATAGCTTGGCCGTGTTGAGATAGAGTGTGAAAACCACCTTGTCAATAGATAGAAATCATGGGGTTGTTGCACCAGTCAGGGCAAGAGTTTTATTTCTAGACCATCAAGGGAGAAATAATTCTTTAGAAAAATCAATGAAATTTAAATGAGTACATAGGAATGGCTGTTCTAGCCCCAAAGGTCCATCTAGCCAAGCACCGTGCTTCCAGCACAATATGTCCTTCATCAAGAGAACAGAGTTGTGCAGCTCCCAGAGGCACCATGAACATGAGAGAGATGTGGAAATGTGAACTGCCACACAACAAACTGCCATCCACTCGTACCCTCCCAGTTCCCCCACATCCAACATCAAAATTAGGCTGTTTGGGTAGTTCTGCTGGTGGATCTGAGGGCCTGGCAACCCCTTTCACAGCCTCAGTTCAAGATCCTGACCAGGGACTCAGGGGTACCAAATCCCCATTGGCACAGCCAGGCGGGATTATCTTGGCAGAGAGCTGCTTCTTGGATGGGGAGGGGGGTCACATCCCTTTCTGTGTGGTTGAATACAGAGGGGCTTAACTGTCCCAGAAACCCATCTGGATCATTTCAGCTGGGCTGGAGATCTCAGTCCCATTCTGCCACCCCTCCTGAAACCTGGCAATCAGAAAAATCTGTCTGTGCCATGGGAAAACTGGTGAGGTGTCTGGTGGGCTCCCACAATTTACAAAGAACCTAATTAGATACCAAGAGGTGCTTTCCTCTCTTCACAGGTTCCATTCTCTTCTTAACATTGAGCCACCAAGGTCTGTGGTCTCAGCTCAAGATTTTGCTCTAAGAGCTGTTTCTGGCAGTGTCTGACTGCAGCTCTGGAGTTGAACCCTTCCAAAATGCCATCAACAGCTCTGCCATCTATCTAATACCATGGTAATAACCACAAATTAATACACTCATAAAAAAATTAAGTTTGGAGGAGCCTAAGGAGCTCAGAGCTGTAGCAGGTGTTTTTCCCTTTCTTTTCAAAGACTTCCAGTAGTGGAATTTCAACAACTTTCCTAAGAAACAGTTTCTCATCATCTGTGTCTTTCTGGTTTGGCTACAGTCATGACATCTTTTCTTAGCCATGAAAGACACAGAGGAAAAAAAATATTTTCTTCCTCTTTTCAGTAGCTTTTTGCACATTGGAAGAGCTTCACACTTATCCTATTTTGCCTCAATCATCAGTAAACAATTTTCTTTTACTCCATCTCCTGGTAGGTTGGGTTTTCTGTCCTTCTCCCCGTTCCTGCTGCTGTCTTCTATTCTTACCCCAATCCAAAACTGAAATCTAATGCTGATGCTTGGGGTGAGCACCATCAAGCCTTTTCTACCAGTCTTCTCATAGGAGACTTTGACCTGCAAAGACCATGAATTATTCAGAGCAGTTCTTTGGCATTTCTGCTTCACTGACACACAACACAACACTGATCATTTCACCTTTATAGCTCCTGGCAAAGTCTGTCAAACCTCGGCCTCGCTCACAGCTACTCCTTTAACGTCCTGAAAGCCTTTGGAGCACTCCACACTGAGACCTGGTGACTTCTTGCTCTTCCAGCCCTAACAACACAGCTTCAGCTTCTAGGATTGACAATACCTCTGTAAAGGAGATGTGAGACTTTGTCCTCCTGCTTTTTAATTGCTGTCCTTGCCCCAGGCAGATCCATGAAGTCACCAGCCGTGATGAAATCCTGCATTTCTCATGTCTGTAAATATTTTCTAAGATTTTATTTCCTCCTTAAGACTTCAAAAACTAGGTCAAAAAGAACAACTGGGATATTTAAGAATCAGGTTTGCCTTTGGCTTTTATGATCAAGGATGCTTTTAATATTGAATGCTCAGCTGTCAACATAAGGACTGACTTAATAATAAATGTCTGACATTTCAGTCATTATTCGGAGTTTCTAATCCTTCTCCTCCCTCTAGTCCCTGGCTGTTTACTGAAAGATTCACGTTGATGTTTGCACTGTGAGCCTGGGAGCTGAAACAGGAGCGAAGCTCCTCGTAAATACCCAGCAGCCTCTCCCAGTCCACAAACCACTCCAGAAGGTCAGCAGCATGTGCAGGGGAGGAGAGGGTGCCCAGGGAGGGCAGTGCTATGGGAACCTGCTAATAAACCCAGCACAGCAGTCAAGCCTGGGCTGGCTGCCACATGTGGATCAGTGCTAGCGTGGTGCTCCACGGGAGGGAGAGCAGCCAGCTGGGCTTTGCTTTAGCTTTCTTCACTTTTGTGGGCTCCCACACCACTCCACAGGCTGTTTCCTTCTTCTTCTTGGCTTCTTTATTTCTTCTGCTTTTGCAGAAAAACTCGAGCTCAAGAAGGACTTTCCAGCTTTTAGCAGAGCTTGCCTGACAACTTCCCACAGTGACCTGTGGCCACTGCAGCATCACTACAAAGTGAGAGAGAACAAGCAGGAGGGGACAGATGCATCCCCAGCACCCCTGCAAGTCATGCCTGGGACCTGTGGGAGTCATACCACTCATGGGAAGGGACACTGGTGCTAGGTCATTGGTTTTCATAAATCACATAATAAATGTTTAGGTTATTTAATTTCTCCTCTCTTAGATCTAAGGTTCTGGCTCACTGCGCTCCATGTTTTGGGGATTTTTTTCCTTTTTTGTTGTAAATGGCAGCCTAATTATAATCATTTCATTGCCTCAAACTATTTGAAAGAAGTTGCTACATATAATTAGCTGCACTTAAGTGAGAATAATGCCATATCTAATACCATGGGACTCCATGGACACTGCAGGATGCAGTCCATGCTCTCTTAGCAGATACCTGAAAGGGTTAACACCACAGCTTGCATCTGGGCCAAAATTCAAGTTTCCAGCAGCTTATTAGATCAGTTGTGCACCCTCTCCATCCCAGGAGACACGTGTTGTGCCCTGGGTATTTTCTGCTATATTTAGCAAAGCTAGAACAAGTTTTCCTGCAGGTAATTGCCCACCCCTCCAAAGGCACTGCAGGCTGGTTTCCAGCAGATCTGCAGCGTTCACATTATCCACTCAAGAGAAGGCAAAGAGCTAAATTCCTGGAAGTGTTTATTACGATTGGTTCATCTTGCCCATCTCACCACAGCCTAACAGGCTCCCACCTTTTCTAATGAAAACCAAATTAAATCACATGTTGCTATAGCTCCCACCCAGCTGCTTCCTGGGGGAGCCCACGTGGCCCTCAGCACAAGGCACTTGCAGAGACACGTTTTCCCCAGGTCAGACTGTCGCAGATAGTTCACCATAACTTCAGCTTGTTTATTTGGCTGATCAATATCTGAAAACACCCCGTAAATCTGAGTGTCCTTCAGTAATCACAGCACCACATCACTGCACACAAGGCAGATATGGTTCTCCAGGTGGGATGCACAGCCTGTTTTAAGTAAGGATGGATGCATGCCCAGCTCCATCCATTTACCTGTGTGACCACGATCCTTTTCTTTGTGATAGACACTCAAGCATCAAGCTCAGTCCCATTTTCATGGCCATGAGCACTGTCCTGTCATCTTCCCACTGTGCTTCTCCATCTACAACAAATCACAGCAAGGACACGTCTCCTACTCAGCTGACGAACTGCTGTGCGCCCTGCTGAAAGTGTACACAGTTTTGTTATGCAAAAGATAGTACAAAAAGTCCCTTCCATGCAGCAGCAAACAACACAAACATTCCTAAATGAGACCAGCCAAACCCAGAGGCGAATACCAGTAAAATCTATAGGGAGACACAAATTATTCCGCTGCATGCCCGACTGCCAGGAGGAGTTTTGCAAATGCTCTAATGAAGTCTGGACTGCACCAAGGCAAGGATGGCAGAAATTAATTCCTGATGATCTCCACTACAGAAGCAGCTCTTCATCTGTCTTTTTCAGCCAATTTGCTTGAGTTTGCTTCTTTTCTCTTTAGGAATTAAGCGAATAAGTAATTACATGGGCAGAAATAAAACTAAAACTAAAAAAAGAAAGTACAACAAAAAAACGTCTCCAGTCGACTGGTGGAAGTTGAGGCAAGAAATGGCTGTAGAGAGGCATCTGCCTTGCACAGCCAGGACTTCCAGGGCAGAGTTTGGTCAATTAGAGCTTTACCAGCAGCAGATTGACTTAAAAACACATAAACCAGCTGGCCCTGAAACTTCTGTTTTCCTCATGTACCCATCGCTGACAAACACCAGCCATTTTTGCATAGCCTTGGGAAAGCTGTTGTTCTGCAAATCATGGGTTTATGCAATTACGCTTTTCTCTGCTGAATGTCACATGTGCAGAGGTCATTGTTGGAGATAGGAAAGAGGCTTTTGTTCCGAGAAGAGACACAAAGGCATGCCACTTTTAGCTGAAATAGGAGATATCCTTCTCCTTTTGCAGGCAAGGCATGTGTGCTCCCATGCATCACCTGACTCTGTCTGCTTTGCTGTGGTCCCTCTCCCAAGGGCCACATGTCCTCTCACTGAGGTTCACACTGGGTCTTCAAGTGAGAAATGTGATGCTGTTGATAAAAGCTGCTTGCATGATGTATCTGCATGCCTGGAAGGTGTGAATGGCATCTCAGCTCCAGTGGCTCAAGCACTAAATACCAGTCAGTGGGAAAGAGCAGGTCTCCTGAAAGCTTGGGATTGTGATAGCCTAGGCTGGGAGCAAAGAGGGAATGTACCTGCCTGAATCCTTATGGATATTTACACCAGCTTTTGATTTAAATGGCTGAAAAATCAGGAGAAAGGTCCTGCTCTGGAAAAAAAAATCAACTGAGCACTCAAAGATAAAATCATAATGACAAATGTTTGGGATCATGTTTCTCCATACCATCAGACAGAAAGGTGTGCACCTGGCTGGACCCCAGGCTCAGAGCACATTGCCAAATCTTCTCTCCGTGGGAAGCACTGAATAGGGTGAAGCCCAAGCCCAACAGCCAAGGAATCACTGAGCAGATACAGCTGCTTTAAAAGCTTTCCCCAGTGCAATACTTGAACTCTGGTGCTGACTCATTCCTTGGTGGCATCCCACCAGGGTCATACCCCTTTTTTCCTCTCATTTAGCAGTGTCAGTGCATCACAAACCAGGTAAATTCTTCCTGAACTGAGTGACTCAAACAAGCTGTGCCTAATAGTCCATCTATCTCATTGCTATTTGTTTTGGCATCTTTGCCTGTTTTAAATCCCACTTAAAGCTGTCTAACCACCAAGATTACACCAGTCACAATCACAACTGCCGTACAAACATCTCTGTTACTGTCTGAACACTGGAATCATGACTTTTTTTTTTTTTTTTTTTTCTCCCTTTGCTAATACAACACTGGCAGCAAATCACGCTGAGGTAGGAGGGAGGGGTGTGATGATAATTATGTTGTCCGAGTCCAAGGTGCGACACCAACATTGCCTGCTGGCAGTAGGCACTGTGGAAACCTGTGTAGGCTTGTAGCACACAGGCACACTGAGCAGGATCCACAGGTGCCCGGTTTAATAACAGTCTCTCAGCACTGCCATCCAATTCTCCTCTGAATAATCAGACAGGCTTGGCTGGTGTCAGGCAAAGCAGACATCGCTTCTAACACCAGACCCTGCTGAGAGCAGCTCTGGAGGGACCCAGCCTTCCTGTGCGACGACAGGATCTGATCTACAAACCAAAGTGTCCAAAAGGATTTTGACAAAGTGACATTTAAACAATGGTTGAAAATTCATCCAACCCACATCTCTTGGCTGCTGTCTCTCTCTGGCTCTTTCCAGTCTCCTGGAGCCATGTACAAAGCTACCCCAAACCTCCAAAAAGAGCAGGGAGAGGGGGTTTGTGGTGCAAAATTTAGGGCTGTGATTTATGTCAGTTCAGTTTACATCTGTCGAGGAAAGCAACTCCTTTCACAAGTATTTGTCTGCCTCCTTCACACACCCCTACCAGAGCTTCCCAGATGTAGATTTCCAAGGAAATGCTAAAATGTCTAAAACTTTTTAAAAAGTTTTATTTACAGAAAGTAGCTAGCTTTTGAAACAGTTAAAGGCATCCAGGATTTCCTTTTCAAAGAATTCCCAAAAACTTTGAAAATTAAACATATCCTGCCATTTTCACGTCAGACACACTTCTACATCCCAGAGTTCCTACCAGAAGGTGCTCCAGCTCCACCATAATACAGTCCTCATGCCTGCTCTGTTTCTAAATGTTTCAGGAAACTCCAAGGGGTTTGCTCTGCACACATGAGGCAGCTCTTCC
Organism: Myiozetetes cayanensis; assembly: GCF_022539395.1. NCBI lineage: Eukaryota > Metazoa > Chordata > Aves > Passeriformes > Tyrannidae > Myiozetetes > Myiozetetes cayanensis. Next base: position 7,925,106 of record NW_026087378.1, on the reverse strand, counting down.
AGCACTCTCACTATCTGTGCACAGTACTTCATGCTTCATGAGCTTGCATGCAAGAAGGTAGAATGATGGGATAACCCTAAAACCAGTTCTTGCAGTCCTTACTTGTGTGCGTGGCTCCAGATTTGTGCAGTTCAGCCTTGTTTGCATTTCAAGAGCCTTCAAGCAAACATTAGCTGAGAGGAAAAACAGATGGTGCAATTAAAACCCCAAATTCTCCACCATAGGATGCCCTGCCAAATCTCTCAAACCTTCCGTCAAAGGCTGAACAGGGGAACTGGAGCAGGCTTTGCTACCTCTGTGCTGTGCAAGCAATTGGGTGAAGGACTATTTCTAAAGCTCTAACAGTTTCCTTAAGGCAGAAGATCTGAGAGTCCTAGAAAATCAAGGCACAAGGGCCCAAAATGCCCATACAGAACATCACAGGGTCTTAAAGCAGCAGCCAGAGACCAGCACTTCCCCTCTGCAGCTTTCTGGCAGCAGAGGCAAAAAGCTGAGTGAAACAGCTCCGGAGGCAAGAGAATGGAGAGCTCTGAGAGGGAAACAGGGGCTCAGTTGTTGCAGCACCTTGTGTGCAGGGATGAAGTGGGACAACATCCTGTCTCACCAGCCAGTGCATACACAGGGTGCCTTGCAGAAGGAATAGTGTAAGTGCCCCTCCCTCCATGCCAGCGTCCTCCTACATGGGGGAGCCCAGGGGACCACAGAAGACCTGCAGAAAGGCCTGGGGAACCACCCAGGGCTGCACCTGGAGCACACACAGGAACTGGAGGGTGTTATCAAGGGCCAGAGAAGTGTCTCCCCAAAGAGCTCACCCTCAGCTCCAGGGCTGGCCAGCCTGGAGGGCCTTGCCAGTGGGATTGCCATTTGGGAGCCCAGTTAAATTGTTCTGTTTCCAAAGAGCTCCAAGGAGGCTCAGAAATGTGATTTTTACTATTATCACATTCAAGAGCTGTGAGCTGAATACAACACTCTGATTTCCCAGGAATATTGTGAACGTGGCTCAAAAAACCCCAAACAGCCAAGCAAGGTCTCAACAGCTTTGCCTTTTCTGACAGCACAAGACCAGACATCAGGAGCCAGCACGTGGCTCACAGCACACCCAGGACTCTTTTTTCCCCTTTCAAAAGCTTCATCCTTTGTGTGTCTCAACTTGCTCGATTTGCTTTGAGGGTTTTTTTCCCACCCAAAGTCACTACAGCAATCTCTCATCGCTCTCCTGACAGTTTGTTTGGTGTGAAATGCAGGAGGAAGCATTCATTGCTCCAGACTAGCACAGCATCTTCTCAGTGTCACAGCAGGCATGGCATGAGGTCAGGGCATTTTTGCCTCCTCCACATTCCCAGGGACAAGGAGTAAATGTCACAAAGTCCCCCTGCCTGCCAAATCCAGGCAGCAGCTGCCAGAAAGAAACTGCCTAAACTTCATTGCCAGAACCTGCACACTCGTTTCCCTGGCACAGGCAGCATTTGGGGTGCAGAGGGTTAGCAGTGAGCTCTGCACCTCCTCAAGCAGCCGGGAACCACAGTCCCCTGCACAGCTTCCAGGAAGCACAGGAAGCCCTTGCTGAGTTTCCGAATAGAGCCCATCTCTTCCAGGAACTGATGCCAGCATTTGATGAGCTCCACATGACTCTGGCACCTTCAAAAACCACCGTCATCCAAGAGCAATTGGGAATCCCCAGTTGGGAAGGGATACTGGGAATAAGGAGCACTCATCTCCGCTGTGTTCTGCAGGGCTGTCACCAGCACACAAAGTGGCAAGAGTTTGATCATATTTCAAGGAATGCTTTTCCCCTGAGTCCCAAAAGAGGAATTCAGCTTTTCTCTAGAAAGTGAAGTAAATCCAGTGCTCACAGTCCTGCTGTTGCAGAAAGAAGTTAGTTCTAAACATGACTCAGTCTCTGCCTAAAAACACTGTCCTTCTGCATCCTCCTCTTGCAAACACACACATCCCATTTAAAATCACTCACATCCCAGGGAGATGTTGACACTTAAATATCAGCATACTCTCACAACTGGCTCATAGGGACCAGAGCACCAGTCCTGCACCAAATCCTCGCTGCCTGCCACCCACCCTGCCCCCCCCCACAAAAATAGCTGGGCATACTCAGCCCATTCAGCCTCCTGCAGGGACCAGTAGAATAATTTTGGCAAAGGGAGTGAAATCAGGTTCCCCAGGCCCCCTTCCTCACCTCCAATATCCATCAATATCACAACTGCAGCTTAACCAGAAAACAGCAGTTCACTAACCTCACACCTACATCTTGCTGCAGTTTATTACTGAGGCCCCCAGATGTTCACCTTACCCTCCTCTACTTCCCTCACCCTTAGCACATGCCTGAAAATGCCGCAGCAAACGCTGTGGCCCATGCTAAAGAACTGATTTTTTTCTGTGCAATGCCCAGTTTCCCTCCTCCAGACAGTTTCCATAGGGAGACTGCACTCTTCAAGTCCAGACACACAGAACAAAATCCCTGCTTTGCAGTGAGTGTCCTGGGCCGTGGGCGGGACAGCTTTTATTAGTTTTCCCAGCTGTAGATGTTTGTTTTATTTCCATAAGAGGTTTCAATGAGGCCGTCTCTCAAAAAGCTCTCTCTCCCACAAAAATCCAGCCTGCTCCTTGCTTTTATCTCTGTAAGAAGGAAACAAGATCTGCTAACACAATCACTGTGCTTTTAAGTCCACAGAATCGGGACATATGCCTGCATCCAACGCCAGAGCTATGTAAGAGCCATTTCCAAGTCATCTGCTCGGGTGCTTTATTCCAAAGTGTGTTTGGTTTGATTTTTTTTTTTGTGGGGGCTTGGACTAAAGAGGCTTTCAAAATATGCCCATGAATCCCTGTGGAGGAAGGTTGCACAGCAGGTTGTTCAGATGCGTTATAGGAGCTGTAATCGAAGGTGTAGGAGAGCAGAGCCAGAATTAGGATCCTGAAGCCAAGGAACAGCAGAGCCCCGTGGCTTTGCTGCCTCAGTCTCTGCAAGACTTTCCAACCCACCTTGTTCTATGATGCAGCAAGGGGTGTTTTCCATGCTGTAGGAGCCCATGTAATTCTGCACCTCAAGCCATCTTACCCACAGAAGGGACACAGGGTCTGTAAGCAGAGAACTGGGATGAGAAATGCAGCACATGATGCTCCAAGGTAAAGAGTCTGGGGCATCACAGAGGGTTTCTGGTGATGTGACCCACAGTCACATCACTGGACCAGGGGGGATCATTTCCTTTGTGCAACCCCGCGGTGAAAAATAGGTGGGGATTAGGTGTTAAACAGTGACGGGTCCCTGAGCACCTGCTCTGCACAGCGTCTGTGCACAGACTCCATGGTCAGGATTCTTGGCCAATTTAAAAATAAGAAGCAGCTTGAAAACATCACTTGTCACAAGACAGCTAAAGTCTTGACATGCAAATCTCTCCTGCTGCAGGAAGTACTCAAGGTTAAATAAAAACCACAAACAACCAAAGAAAGAAACAAACAAACACTACAAAGCAAAGTACAGCAAAGCTTTCTTCTTTTTAACAAGGACTACTTCTGTTGCCCGTGTGTTTGAGAAAGCAATTTGCTGATCCTCTCACAGCCAGGAAAGGTCCCAGCAGCAAGGACAAGGAACTCATCAAAGCTACATTTTCATTCTACCTCTGGACTATCAAACTCCCAAACTAGGCTTACTCCCAGCAACACACCAAGGGAAAGGCAGCATCCGCACCTCAGTTTAGCCCTGAAGCAGACGGCTGCCCTGAGAAAACCCTGCCAGACCCACTGCAAAAAAAACCAAGAGGAAAATGTGATTTTGCAGCTGGGAGTCTTGATTATCTCCCAAAGTAGCATTAATCCACCTCACCTTCCTAAACTCCACCAGGAAATAGCTGCAAGGAAGGGGCGGAGGAGGAAAGAACCACTTATGAAGCATCAGCTGCAGTCTAATTAGAGCTATTAGCAAGCTCTTAGTGGTGTTTATTAGCCTTTACCCAGCGTTGCTGAATGAACAATCCTGACATCAGCCTTCTGGCTTGGAGAGCAGTGCTCCAACCCCAGCTCGAGGACGTGAAGTGTTCAGAAAGGTCAAGATAGCTTCAGTCATATCTGCAGCCCTCCCAGTCAGCTCAGAGCTTGTTTTGGTCTCATAGAAACTAAAGTCCCAGATCAGGGGAACCCACCCTGCATGAGGCATGAATAAGATCATCCAGTCAGATGAGTTCCTTCATGATATCTTTCTGAGCTAGAGGTTTCCTGCTCTGATTTATGGCTACTGAGTCATTTTGACTTGACAGCATCATTCTGCCTTTGCTCTTATGAGAGATGGGGATTGTCAACCACCTGCCCCAGGGATTGGGACAGGATGCTTTTAGAATACAAGGCACAAGCCCTGAGCCCAGCTCAGGACAAGCTGACCATGAGTCGGACAGGATTAAAATAAGATTTACATCTTCTGTTGTGCAAAACATTCATCACTGGCTGCTGTTGGATGTCTTCAGCCAGCAAACAGTTTGTCTAAGATGAGGTGTTTCTTAAACATGTCATGCCTTTCAAAGATGCCTCAAGCAGGGCTAATCTCCCCGGAGGCTCTTCTAGTAGCATATTTCAAGGCTGTTTATCATACAGAAGGGACATTTAAAAATATACAAATGTATGTTGTAAATCACAGCCTTTCCTGGGAAGGAGCAGGAGGAAGAAACCAGCAATCACTCAATGCTGAGAAAATTTATGTGAAGGGATCTTAGCTCTGGGTTTGCCACAGCTAGTAATGATTGGTGCAGAAGGGCCAAAACCACACAGTCAGGGTACCACTTGGGAAATTCAAAACATCCAAAGGAAACACTGAACTCTCATATATCTTTCTGAAGCACATGCATATCCAGGTAAAATCTTCCATATCCACATGTCGGACAAGCTGCCTTACTTTTGTGGTCTAGCTACCACAGTTCACAATCTGTACAACGATTTCCTTTTCAGATAAGCAGGTCTCTGCCATCGCAATGGATGGGTCTGTCAGAAGTTCCACTGAAGGAGAAAAACAAACAGAAAGTCTGAACTCCTAGGGCTGAGTGCCAGATCAGTACCTGAAAAGCTGAGCAGTCCTTTGCAGTCTGGCTCACTCCCAGTGTGTGTAACAACCAACTGCTGTGGTCGCAAGGTTTTGAAAGACAAATATGTATCTTTCCAAGACTGTGGTCACAAAGAATTACAGTCTGCTTCTGACGGGCTTTGCAGGACAGTGTTGGTGGAAGCTGCCCCTGGGACATGGCTGATGTGACAACCAGCTCTGCAGGCTGCTGGCTGAGTCATGCCTGAGCCACCCAGACCCTCAAAACCTGCAATGTTAGCAGCACAACATCCCATCCTCATGAGCAAATGCTGTACACCATGAAGGTGTTGCTTGCAATCACAGCCACGTACAAGCAGCAGCAGCAGCAGGGGCTCTCTTGGAAGACAAAATACGGTGAAAAGAAACTTTGATTTCATCTTTGCTCCATCTCAAACTCGTGACTTCCAAAAAGCAGTCATGTTCAGTAGAGAAATCCTGTGACCATACTTTGCTCTCACCATCAGCATTTCCTTGCACATCCTCCAACCTCCCAGGTGTTGTTAAACATCAGGCCATTGTGATGGAAGGTGGATCTTGGCAGCCCTGCCAAGTCAGCCACAAGCTCATGGGAGGGAGAAGCTGCTCCTGACCCTTCTGCTGATTCTTCCCAAGCGTCTCAGAGTGGAGATGCCACTTTTGCCTCTCCGGGACCAAACATCACAGAGATGCTGGGGAGGGTGAGCCACCAGGAAGGAAAACGAGATGTCCAGGAGGAAATCTTGCCCACCACCACCTTGGGTGTCAGACCCCATCATCCCATCCAGCTCTGGGCACAGCAGCTCTCTGCCTGCTGCCGCTGCAGCCCTGTGTGAACACACTGCCCTGCAAGGAAACACTGCTCGGTCTCAGGGATGCCTGCAGGTGATGATGTGAAATGTGAATAAGGAAAGCAGTTTGTGCAGAAGAGTAATGATCCCTTTGGGATATTCCCAGTTTATACGCAATTACATCAAGCAGCTAAAAAGAACAAGTGCTCGGCAGAGAAGGGAGGCAGATAATCCACAGCTCCCAGAAGCAGTAAACGATGTAAAGCAGAGTTGACATTTGAGGATGCATATGATCCTCCAGTTTATGTACGTCAGGACATCTGCTACTACAACCTCATACAGCTAAAACTACCTCTGTCTTCACCTACGGCTGCTGCTGAGCGTAGCGTAGAGTAACTCACTGGGCTGAGCCTCACGCAGGGGATTCCGCTCCTTCATGCCAATTTATAGCCAATTCAGGATTTCAGCAACTATTATTTATCACCAGGGCTCCCTGCTAACCGTTACCACACTGGTGAGAAGTTACTCAAAATGAGTTTCCAAATTAGCAGCTCCGCATTCATTTCTTTTATGTTCGTTTCAGTTTATGAGGAATGTCAGCAAATCACAGGATCCCACTCAGGGTAAATTACCTGGGGATTTTATGCATGATCGTTCTGCTGAGCTGCAAGGGCAGCGCGGCAGCGAGCTCGTCACGCTGCTCACAGCGCCTAAGGCACCAGGGAGAAGGAGTCCAACTGCTTCCAAAGGGTGATCAGGATGGAAAGATGCTTAAAACACATCTTGCAGTGGATGAACCTTCCCCGTGCAGATTAGAGCATGCCCAGGCCATGCACCCATCTCGCAGATCGTGCAACATGGTTTCCCTCTCCCCAAAATTTATCATTACTGAATGAGAGAGGAAACAAGACCCTGCTCTCTTTCTGCCTGATTTTATTCTCTGAGACAAGAGTTTTTCTCCCAGCAGAAAGCAAGATGGGGTTTGTTTTGTTTAGAAGCAAAGAAATAGCAAGTCTTGACTCCGTGGATTTCTGGCAGCAGTTATGCCTTGGAAAAACAGTTGTGTTGGCAGCAAAGTGAAAGCCTCCTGTCTGCTGGAGCAGCCTTTGGCCTCTGTAGATGTTTCTCCTGATCCCAGACAGATGGAGCACATCTCCTACCCTGCTTCACTTCAGCAATTTCTGCTCCAGAATCCCTGTGCCAAGTCAGACCAGCCCCAGCAACAGGGCAAGGGTCAAAGGCACCATTTCCCATGAGGAGAGATGGGAAGAAGAGTTTATGCCCCTGGAGGTAGAGTCGAAGATGTCAAGGAATATCACTCCTCCTTGCAGAGGTGGAGCAACAGGAGGTCAGGGGTGAGGGGGGTGATGCTGAGGACCATCTTCTCCATCACATTAGAGTGGCACCAGTAACAGGTTTCTTGTAGTGCAGCTTGGCAGCGCTGGTCCCAACAGCCTGAGGGTATTTTTAAGCTGGGCTTTCAAGGACAAGGGCTGCCTGGTGAGGTGAGAAACAATGTAGAGACACAAGGCAGAAGGACCAGAACTAGAAGTTTGCTCCAGGTGACATAAGCCGAAATGAAATTGTCCCTGACCATGCCCAAAGCTGTAGAAGGGCCATAGGATGTGGGAGGGAAGAAGCAGCACTTTGCTTTTCTTGGAAAGTCTTGTGGCTGGGATCCAGTTTATCTCATGCAGATCCCTCCATTGCAGTGAGGATGGGTTTAGCTTTCAACACAGGACTCTCGAGTGTCAGGAATGACACCACAGCCCTGATCCTTCCCAGGGCACCAGGGTCAGGAAGGACACTAATGAACTGGACTTCCCAAAACCATGATGGTGTTTGGACAAGAGCTTTGGTCTTTCTGTTTTCTTTCTTTTTTTTTTTTCTTTTTTTTTTTTTTTTTTTTTTTTTTTAAGGCATGCCGCAAAAATAAAAACAGTTCTGTCCAGCTGCCTTCAGCCTTACGTTACCATTCCTTCCCTAATGATTCTTCTGGGACCCACAAGCCCCTAATCCTGCACAATTCTCATGCTCTCTTTCTGCCCTGAAAGATGGCCACAGCTGCTTTTCACATTAAATTCCCCAGCCTGGAAATGAGGCAGCACAAGGAAGGGAAGGTGATGTTTCTTTGCAATTCCTCCTTCAATGTCAAATCAGAGCAAGTCTTTTGGAGGGACTGGAGTAGAATGGCTGCCAAGATGCCTCTCTGAGCATCACTCAGTACATGGTTGTGCCCCAGAAAAAGAAGAGCTCTTGAGAAAAATAAACCACTGGGACCCTTTCTCACCTTAATCCTTGGGAGCAAGGACTTTCCTTCCTTGTGGACCTCTTCCACCACCGTGCTGCTACTGGACCCCTTGGCCCCAGCCCAGTGCTGTGCTGCTGGCTGCCCTCCTGATGGACTCTGCCATGTACCAGCCCTAACTATAAAATCAGCTAGGTGGTGTCTCTGGGGACTTGTACACAGGGATGGCTTGAAGTTTCCTTTAGTGGTTTTGCACCTTTGATCTCTGGAATGTGTATTTCAAGCCCAGAAAGGGCTTTTGTGCTGGCCAAGGAAATAACTACATGAAAGAACTGAGAGAGCTGATAAGGGATGGGGTAAAAGGATCGTGCTGCGAAGGAAAAAGGCAGCCTAGCCCTATGTCTTGAGATGCCCAAGACATAAAGTGAGAACTGGCAAAGGTCAGGCTGAATTGGCTCTTGCAGAGGATGACAAGAAAAATAACAAGAGAAGGTTTAGCCATATAGATCAGAGAGAAAGAGGGAACGAAGAAATGGAGCTGCTGCACAGAGAGGATGGGGATTAGATTAAAGTTAGTCCAAGTGTGATCCAAAACTAATGCATCCTCTGTCTAACCTCATGTCAGTGTGCAGATGGCATGAGAATAACAGGAATGAGGAGATGGACATGGAAATGTCACATCCTTCCAGATCAAGTCAGAGGTCAGCAAGCTCATGGGCACAGCTGGTTCCTATCTCCCATCCTCACACTGAAACCTGCTCATGGAAACATTCACCAAGCATGGGGAAAGAAGAACAGAAAACACAACACCTTGACCAAAGAGAGGGAAAAATGCCACCCTGCCAACTACAGACCATTGAGGTGTCCCATGCCACATGCCAGGCATAGAGCAAAGTCCAAGGGAAGGGGGTTTTCCACTCCCCCAAGGGTGCCAGGCAGCCTGATAATATATTGCAGATAAGATATAGCCTCCATTAGTTGAAGGAATGGAGATCTAATCTACCTCACCTGCAGCACAGTGTTTGCTGGAGCACCTCGGCACTCTGTCCCCAGTAGTGGACTCTGTCCCCAATAGCATGGGGGGACAGGAACTGGTCCATGGGCTTTGTGGCAGCTCAGCACCAGCACTAAGCTCCTGGGCTGGCAGGTCTACAGCAGGGGCAATTCTGTGGGAATACCCCAGCTTCATGACTTGTTCTGATCCCAACCGAAAACACTGGAGGAACATCTCATTCCCTTCAGCTCCTGCCTGCCTGTGGCATGCACGTGAGGACTAATTTTCCTTCCCACAACTGAAGCACTCGACTTGCCATCCGATTTCTAGACATTTCTGAGAAAATGCACAGCTCTGCTAAGCAGAAAGTCGAGACTGCGACGTGCCTAATCAGCTATGCTAATCTAATGCTGCCGCGCAGAGCCGGCACACGCAGCTCCCATCGCGCACAGGCTCCTGCTGCAGAGCCCAGCAGCACTGATCTGTTTATTTGCAGTGATTTACCTTCGAATTTCTCACCCTCTTTCCAAGAAGCTGGCACCCTCAAACACGAATTGTCCTCCCTGCATCCCCCAGTGCCTCTCCAGGCTCTGGAGACAGACGGGAGGCAGGCTGAGTCCGGGGGCTCAGCTTGCAGAGGGCCGCAGGGGAGTACTGGAACAACCACAGCTCTAACTCAATTTCTACCCATTTTCTCTTCTGCCTTCACTTCATTATAGATTATTATTTTTTAAACTGAAGCAAACAGAGTCGATTCTGCTTCCAACTGAATTGCCCACAGGCTGGCTCCTCTCCTCCATCCAGCTGATACAATCCTTACAGCAAGCTCCTTCTGAACGGATGGGCAGTCTTCAGGGAGAATACCTTGTCTGGGAAGAGTCCTTCATCTTTTATGGAAAGCAGCATTTAATTTCCAGTTGTTACGGGCTGTTTCATGCAGCTTTTCAACTAGATAAGAAATGGCATCTGTGCACAAACTTAAAAGAGAGTAATTCTCAGCTTGAATTGGGACAAAAAGTTAGGAACTCAATGTATTTTGCAAACAAGGTGTCCAGAGCAATGATAGCAAGGGTCATTTCACATTAGCAGCCTTTTCTACAGCCCTATCTACTTGTTATGCTGCAGATGAGCACTTATTTTTAAATAAGTTGTTTCAAAGCAGAAAACAAACCATTCTCCTTTGAAAAGTGTCAATGGGAGACTTCACAAAGATTTCTAAATATAGATACTTCAAAAGAACAAGTGCAATAAGGAGGCTGGTCAAAACGCATCCTTCTTGGTGCTGACTGGCAGCCTTGAAGAATTCATGTTTTCTAATGGAAAGATGCTAAATGGAAAATCTTCCCTGGGCAGGTCCCTGTGCTACAGCAGCCCCGGATCATCTGCAGAGCTGCTTGTCCTGGCACAGAGGGCTGTGCTGATCCTACCCCAGCACAGAGCTGGAAGTTGCTGGGTGCAGGATGACAACCTGACAGCCTTTCCCAGGCCCATCATGGCTCTCTTCCACTTCCTTTACTACCTGCCTTGGAGTTTGGGGTCCTGCTGTGGGGCACACAAAGCTCAGGACAAGGGAAGTGAAGGTGTTTCTCTGGGAAGTAGGACTTGGCTCAACCACCAGGCCAGGACCCCTTGAAATTACCCCATAGCTTGCCCCATACCTTGTGTCACCTAAACTCAGTGGGTCTTCCCACCTCCTGCAAGGCTGCAAAGGTCACTTTGGGCTACATCAAACGCCATCCCTTGCCTCCCTTCAGACATCCCATGCTGCAGCAGTGGGAGCCCTGAAGGCAGGGAATCTGCCCCTGGGCACAAATCAGCAGTGGAGACAATCCTGCCTTTCCTCAGTAAGGCCAGCTGAATCCAACTAAAATACTTCTGAACATATTTGTAATGATTTGAGCAGTTTTGGAGCACGCCCTGCACACTCCAGCCGGGTTTTTGGGGGGAGTATGCTCCTCTGAGAGAGCTGTTTCCTATTTTTGTCAGCACATTGAACACAGCCTCTAAATTAAAATCTTCTATTTCCAGACTATTTTGATCAACTCTGCTTCCTTCAGCTTAAAAGATACAATAAGAATAGACGAGCTCTTACAAATTAAAAGCCTCTCTTGCTTAAGAAATTGTCTCTTTGCAATAATTAATTGTCTGGAGAGAGATTCCAGCCCTACGTTTTTGGCCTCATTCCAGGCTGTGTAAGGGGTGGAAAAAAAAAAAGTATATTTGGGAATTTGTTGCCTCACCACGCTGGCTCTCACACTTCCAGTACAAGGCAGGATGTGTCTGACCAGTCCAGAGGTGAGCCCATCCCAGGCACAGCAGTGTCTGCTCTCCTCCATCAGCACAGCTGTCACCGAGCGTCCATCACAAGTCTCAGCTTGTGGTTTGCAGGGGGAAGGTTCCATCCCATATGACATGCAGTTGCAAAACGATTTCACCGGGGATCACCATCCCACAGATGCAGCCCCAGGTTTGACAAAGTTACCTGCAGTGGGACAGGAGACAGAAGTCACAGAGGAACAGCACATTGCTGGTGCTGTGCATCCACACCAGTGCCCAGCTCGCCACCTCATGCTGGGAGCAGCTCAGCACTGTGTTGGCTTCATGATCTCTCTGCAGCCTCACTCCTTTCAGGGGCTCCCCGTGCCCTGTCTGCTCGTGCTGGCAGGTCAGGCAGGGGCACAGCAGGGTCCCAGTGTGGGGGCCAGGCAGGGTGGGAGCTGGGCAATGCCTGAGTCCAGGTCCATGCCCAGAGCTCCATGCTCCTTGCCAGCCTCACGTGCTCCTTGCCAGCCCCACAGCAGTCCCACTGCAGGGGAGCGTTTTGCTAATCCTTTCATTCCTGCCCCATGCCCAGCAGGACAGGTTCCTGCCAGCTTTGCAGAGAAAAGCTGTGGAAGCACCTGAGGCTCAAGCAGAGAATCCTTCCCTTTGAAACAGCAGCAGGGCAGGAGGCACCTTCCAGCCCTGGGGGCTCCTAAATCACCCAAAGCAGGCACATACATACACGGACCAGGCTTCACTGGCCCCAAGCTGAAACCAGACAGCTCATTCCCGCAAAAACTGTCTGACATTCCTCTCAGAGGGCCCAGGAATGCTGGGAGGGGTCTGAGCAAGGCTGAAGCCTGCTGAGCATTCCATTCTCCCACCCTGGTCCTGGACCACGGCTCAGCCTCCTCCAAACACAGAGAGGGCAATAGCTCTACACAGCCCTAAATTAGACTTCTGCCACAAGATATCACCCAGGCCATGACCTCAGCAGTGTTTGGAGGAGGATTAAATATTTATCTGGAAAACAAGGATGTGCACAATTGCATTCAGCGGGATTAGCGATAAAGCCCATAAAGACCCACTCTTTGGAACTGTAGCCACTTGCTCCCTTCCCAGGGATGCCTTGTGTACACCATAGGAGTGCCAGGACTCCCATTCCCCTCCCAGCTTTGTGGTTTGGGGGGAATGACTGCCAGTGCTTTTACTCTTTACAGTGACTCAGAGAGATGAAAACCCTTGTGCTGGTGTCACACAAACTGCTCCATCCCTATCACAGTTTAATCTATGAACAGCTTTATTTGAGTGAGCAGAGGACCCTCCTTGACCCTGGACACATTTGAAAACACGAGCCTTCAGTTCCCCAAAGGAGTTCCATACTAATGTGGAGCCAGCAACACCCTCCAGGTAGTTGTTAGAGCCTGGAGAGCTTTGTATAACACAAACAGACCGATAAATCTGGAAATAAACCTCTAACATCCCCTCTCTGCACTAAGAGAAACTTAAGAAATATGTCACAGACTGTGTCTGTAGTCTGACACTATATCACAGCAGATGGGATCCTGCTAAGCATCCTTGGGATCAGCACTGCTGATCCACCAAGAGGGTAGGAAAGGCCCGAGCATCCTCTTCTTTTCCATTACATCAGTTCCAGTACAGGAAAGGTGCCTTTGGACAGAGATGTTCCTGGAAAAGCCAGAACTTAGGGCATGCCAAAAATATATACGCAAGCAGGATGTTGCTCTGGAGCTCAGCCACAGCCCGGCAAGGGTCTTCCACCACTCTGGGGAGCTGCCTTGTCTGCAGACAGGAGCAGTTCCTTGCACAGCCCCAGATTCATTGCAGATGTTTTACACATGCTTTCCCTGTAATATTTATTTCCCATGAGTATGCTCTGGCTTACACAGTCCCCGGCAGGGAATATCAGAGATTTCTGTCATAATTTATCATTTTGCCCAGGAGAGGATTTCACTGGAAATTATTTGCTTATAAAAGAAAAAAGCATATTAATACATCTTTTATTTTCACTATGTATATAATCCACTGGAAATTAAATTGTTCGGGTGATTTGAGTCAGCCACTGACCTCTCCCTCTAGCCAGGAAGTTCAGTAGCCTCTGGTGGGGTCAGTACCTTTCCATGGCTTTTTACTTTTGATTTTTTCAGAGGAATCAACTCAGCACAAGTTTATTTTCCTAATCCATGATCTTCTGCCAGAGTTCACATGAATGTCTCTAAAACCCAATACGACACCTCACCAACTTCTCTCAACCTGCACCGCCCAAGGAGCTGCTCTGCACCCAGTTTTGTTTTCTGCATATTTTCAATTCCTCTTCCCCCTTCTTCTTTGGCTTTTCCAAACCCAGCTCTGGCTGGGGAGAGCAGCACAGAGCTGCACCATGGAGCCCTTCTCAGAGTTGAGCTGCCATATGCGATCTCCCAGGTTGGCTGCCACCTTCCAGGCATATCTTCACCATCTGAGGCTTTTCAGGAGCTCTCTTCTTTGCCAAACGTCACATTCCTGGAGTCCCAAACTCTCCCTGGTTTCTCTTGCACTTTCCCATCTCTCAGCGTTGCTGTAAAGTTTGATAACAGCTGCTTACACACATACACACACAGAGGATGTCAGAGACCTCTCCTTGCCATTTCCTGACTCATTACTCACTCCACAGCTCACTCAGGGAATGTCCCAGTTTATGAGTGGCTCTGGTTGCTGCCTGCCCCATGCAGCCAAGCCTGGCAGAGGTGTCTGCTCTGCCTGGGCACATGTGGCAGGTCAGACATCAGGTCTGATGAGTATCAAGTGCCTCCTTCATTCTCAGAGCTTGCCAACAACAATGTTTTCCAGCCACAGGCCCTGCAGGTATCACATCTGCCACTTCCCAGGGTGCAGATGCACAGTGCACAGCAGTCCATGCCAGCAGGAAGGTCCCTGCAAAGCTCCTTTCAGCTCTAGGTCCTGCCACTTCCCAGTGCCAGTGCAGCAGAGTCTGCACACAGTGTCCGTCTGCAGAGCTGGGACAGAGGGATCCAGCCTGGGACAGGCACAGCAGCCTGGCCCCAGCTCCAGCCACCAGCCCAGTCTCTGGCTGCTGGGTAGGGTGGGTTGGGGTGCAGGTCCCAGTGGATGGGGAAGGCAGAGTAGTGGGGATGGTACAACCATTCCTGTCTGCTGGCTGTTCGTGGGGGCTGATGAACCAGGTGAGAGTTTAACCCTCAGATCTCCCCAGAGGCCTTGGGAATATGGAGAATGCTGAACTCAGAGCCTGCCCCATGGGCATCAGGGACCTTTTATTGGGAGAGTTTAGGGCAAGGGGCCTGGAGAGGGAATCCTGCCCCAATAACCAGAGCACTTTGTCCTTAAATGGCGCTTACGATCCTGAGACTTCCAGATGAAAGATCCCTTGTAGACCAGACCCAAGCAAGGGCCCCTGGAATAAATCAACACCCCAGTGACTTTAGCTGACGCAGACATTCCTGAGCAGATTTGAATCTTGTTTTCGAGGAGGGATCCCTCTGCGTCCGCAGGCTGCACACACCAGCCACTTGAGAAGCATCTGGCAGCCGGTCCCCAGCTCAGCTACCCAGACACATCACGGCTGCTGATCAGTGGGAAAACTCTCTGGTTCTAGCAGATCATAAGCTTATTAAAGATAGATTTGTGCTTAGGTCTGCAGAGATAAACAGATCAAAGGCATTTTGGTCTGTGCGCCAGTGCCACCGGTATCCCTGTCTGGAAGAGGCCGAGGCCAGGACATGCTCTCCATTCCCAGTGCAGGGCACTGGGGGAGCTCAGCCCAGGTCAGGGAACAGCAGGATCTGTCTGCTTCCAGCCTGGGAAGCCCAGGTGCCACAGCCAGGCTGTAATAAGTCCTTCCTTGGCTCTTTGTGCAGGGAACTCAGAAATGGCTGCTGGGGCTTGAAGCACCTCACTCAGAACATTGCTGCCTCCACTGCTCTCAGGTGGAGCCAGGGGGTGGCCAAGCTTCGCTGGAGTTCTGCTGGCAGCCCGGGACCTGCTCAGCTCAAGAGGGAGAGCTAAAAGGGGAAACAGGTCCTCACACAGCTGGCCCAGCAGCTGATATTTGCATAGTGCTTTGAAGCCCGCAGATGAAAGATTTGAGAGACACGAAAGGCTGTCACTGCCTGTTTGTCATTTGGTGTGGTTCCTCCCTGCCATCACACGCAAAGGAGACAATTTTCAGGATAGGTGAGTGCGGCCTTGAGGAAAAGATGCCCAGCCTGGAGCATCCCTGACACCGAACCAGAGCAGGTCAAACCCCTCTCCAGCATGGTGCAGAACCCCCAGGATGTCAGCGTGGACTTTCCGTGATGCTTCCAGTTGCATAAGGAGTAAATGTGCACCCCAGCCTTGACTGGGCTCCAGTTTCTTCCACCCACTTTACAACTACCCCACCTTTTTCCTTATCTCTCCCCAGTGCTACACAAGAGTCACCATCTTCCCTGAGCCATCTCTGACACTCAGCTCCAGGTTCAGTTGTGTTTGCTCTCAGGGGGTTCACATGGATTGCTAAGCTAAAAACTGGGAGTGAGTGATGGCATCAGAGCTCCCAGCAGCAGGCAAGCGTGTGCCTGCAGAAGAGAGCCAGGAGGGAGGAAGGCTTTATACATGGCAAGCCACCAGCAAAAAGGGCCCTGAAACCTCAATGTTAGTGAGGAAGGTGATGGGAGCACTCAAGGGAAGCAGCAGTGGGGGGCAGCAGGCATCCCACCCTGCTCTCTGTGCCAGGCACGGCTCGGCGGAGTCCTGAACACCACGTGCTTGGAGTTCATCTCACTTTCAGCATTTCAAATTTGCCGGATGATAACCTCGGTGTCTGAGTTCGCGGCTCTGATCCCACCCACTTGAGGTCTGACTCATGTTGCAGTCACCGCTGCCTGGATATTGGTACGAGAGGAGGGAGGGAGGGAGGGAGGAGAAGAGAGGGACGGAGCAGCCGCCGCCTCTCGCAGCACACGCTTCTGCCTTCACAACTGAGGCGCTCACACCGGGGAAAAGTTAGAGGCGGCGCAGGCACTGAGGACTCCCATCCACTCAGGGGCTGTGGGAAAGCAGCACCTTTCCCAGGTAAAGCTTTTGTCTTACTTTTTGCTTAGTTGATACACTGGTAAATTACTTTCTAGATAAGATCTCAAAGAGGTTGGGTGGGTCACTGCTGCGTCTGGGGTGTGCTAAGCCCATTGACCCTGCAATGGGCCACCTGGGTCATCAGACCCTTGTGCCATCGGCTCCCTGGGGTGGCTAGAGCAGAGGACAGTTTGGGGACTTTTTTTGGCTATTAATGGTGGGGACAGCTGAAGCTGAGAACATCAGGGCCAGAGCAAGAATGAGGGTGGAGTGTGCCCAGGGCACAGAGGCAGAGCCCTGCCCTGCCTGAATATCTCTGGTGTGCAGCATCTCTGCCCAAGCAGCTTCCCCACAAGGTTTCTTAACTGAGGCACTGAGCTGTCTGAGCCCTTTCTCCGAGCACTCCAGCCCTTCCATCCAGCCCTCCACACCCTTCCAGCTGCTGGGCATCTGCTGCTGCCCCATCCCGGGGCACAGTCGGCTCTGTGAGGCAGGGTACCCCCAAGCTGGGCTGTAGCTCTGGCACAGGAAGGATGGGTAATCCCCAAGGGTATGCACTGCTCGCTGTGCCCTGCCCGGAATAGGCTTCATCAGGAGGCTGAACCGTGGGACCTCTGATGGGAAATTGGGCCACTCCAAGAGCACCCACGAGCCCTGAAGCTTTGTTTTCAGTTTCACCTTTCTCTGCAGAACTAACTTTCAAAATGCTGGCTGCTCTGCTGTGCTGGGTTCCCCATATCTCTTTGTTTCCTGCTTTCAGGGGTCCTAACTGCCTTATCCATGGAGTCCTTTTCCTCCTGGGGAAGCATGATAGAGGGCTGGTGGCAGTGATGGGAATTGTGATGGTGGCAGTGATGTCCTGCCTCCTCCAGCCCCTCTGCTCATGTCAGACTCAATAGTTGCTGCTTTGTATCAGGGATCAGGCTGGGATGGGGAAGAGAAAGCACCAGGCTCTGAAGGAGACCAAAGAGCAGGGACAAAAGTGTCTGGGGATGCAGCCACACAGGACACCAGTATCCCCTCACAACCCCAGAGGTGCAGTGAGGTTCCAAAGGGGCTTTGCCAAAATGAGACTGAAACTCCCTTTGTGCACCTGTAAGATCCAGGGTGAGCTGTGTCTACCCACCCAAATGAGGGAATGAAGCACCTTGGATGAGTGAGCAGCACACTTGATAGCCCTGCCCTAAGAAGCAGAAGGGAGATGAGGGATTTCAAGGAAGAGGTGGAAACAAGGGAGCTGAAATTCCAGCGATGGAGCTCACTGAGCTCAGGGGCAGAGGTGTGCTGGGGGATGCTATGATCCACTGTATGGGAGGAGCACAGCCCTTCCAGGAAGGCTTCTCATAAACTGGAAACTACCCCAAAACCTCACCAAAACCCTTCACAGACAGCAGGGCAAACTAGTTTCTGCACCACTCACATTTGTGCTCTCTCGCATCGCCTTCAAGTCCTGGTTCTGGCACATTTCTCTTGTCCCATATGGGGCAGGCTCTTGGCTCTGACAGGGGTCAGGAAGCCCATTCTCATGGTCCCTGCAACTGCCAGCCCTGCCTGCTCCCCACCATGGAACCTCAAACATCCTCTCTCAGACCAGAAGAAACCCCCACACTCCTGCCCGTCTCACAGCCCTGGCTGAAGTACCTCTCACAGCATGCCCAGATGTTTAACTTCAGGAAACACTTGAATATAATTTTAGAAAAAGCTATGATGCTCTGCTGCAAGCTCTGCGGGGCCAGGGAATTCGCTCTGCTGCTAAGTGACTTCTGCCTGCACTTTTCTCAGAAAGAAGCTAATGCAGGAGGGAGAATAACATTTCAGGTCTGCCTGAGAGCGTCCCCAGGATGGGGCTAAAATGTTTCATGTGGAGCTTCTCCTGAGCCCGCAACCACTTCTGTCGGTGCCCTTTCCGGTAGTGGGAAGCACTTCCCAAAGACAGGCTGCCACATCCAGGCACTGAGTGCTCCTCTCTGCCCATGTATCCGCTCACGGTGCCGATGTACACAGGCTTTTAACAGATTTTAAAGCAAACCTGTTTTGCCAGAAGTAGAAGCACAGGAAGGGAGAGCAGCCAATGCAATCCCTACACTGCTGGAGCAGGCGCTGCATCCCATTACTCTTACTGCAAAAGTGCACAAAATGCTGGAATTAACGATGTTGAAGGAAAGGATGCTGAAAGATCGGGGGGGGGGGCAGAGAGTGTGGAATGAAAGGGTAAAATGCAACAGAAATTTTTAATGAATGAATCACAGCCCCCTCCCCAGAGGAGATAAATGCCATTTTAAACACAATGGATCAAATGTAACATGGACTGCAACAGAGCAGAAAATATCTGCTCAGGCAAGAGAAGGCAGAAATTAGTATGAGAATTGTAAAGAGGATAATGGGAAGATGATAGGACATTACTATGGAAGGATCATTAATGCACCAAAGAAGGCTATTAACAGAGTTCCTTAAAGATCAGCCTAGAGGTAAATTTTATTTAATGATTTTCATTAGTGGTCTTGGCTCAGAAAATGAGGGTTTCTCTAAGAAAATGTACTGGTGAGAAACTTGGGAAAAGTTTTGCACTCAACAAGGCACTAAGTACTACAGGAGAAGAACCAGAGCATTAACAGAAACACGCTGGGCTAGCACAAATTCATATGCTTAGGGCCTAACAACAAAAATTGCTACTCTAAGCAGCTGAAAACACCATAGGAAAAGTATCTGGCTTTTAGGGAACCGCGGGATGACTGCAACAAAACAAATGCAACTTGACAAGTCTTCACAGCAGAGATAGTGTCCATCAGAGCACCAGCACCACTGGAAAAGGCACTAGAAGGATGACCCAGAAGCAATGCCCTGCTCTGGTCCCTTTAATGTCAGGAGGGTGATTTTGAACTCTGAACAGGTCCAGGCTGTGATAATGAGGATAATCAGGTAAACGTAAAAGCTGCCTGGTGAGACAGGGCTGGAAGGGTATCATTTATTCAGGCTGTTGCTGGAAAGACTGCCATGGGAAACAGCTGTTCCACTCGTTCATCAAGGAGGAAATCAACTCACTCTGCCAGAACACAAGAGCAGGGGACACAGGTATTAAAGGTGACTGTGAGCGACCTGGGCAGAAAGCCAGGGGCAGATTTGGAGTGCCAGAGAGCCGAGGCTCTAGGAGAGAGCCCTGAGCTGGATGCATCATTCTAGGGACTGTGTCCTGATGGCAGTGGGCTGACAGCCCTCACCTGTACCAGCCCTCCAGCCTGCTTTTCCTGCAAAGCCATGTCCAGAGGCCATGTTCACTTGTGGGAATGTTGCCGTGAGATAATTTAGCTGAGGGATACAGGGAAGTCTCCTGCACCTCTGCCACAGTTAGAGTGGCAATATCACACATCTGACCTTACAGGCAGCAGGTTCTGCCCTGTCCTATGGAGGAACATTCCAAGGAAATTCCAGGGTTTGCAGGCAGTCAAGTCCTGCAGCCCACACTGAGCTGCCAAAATCCCAGCTCTACCTGAGCGCTCCTCTGCAGAGATGGGGATGCCTAAGCCCTCTTCCCGGTGGCCATTCCTTGCTCTGAGCTAATTTGAAAAAGCAATAAGAAGCAAAACTCCTTCTGGCCAGGTGTGCTGTGCAGGGATGAACTGGGGGCCACCCTGACAACACAGCAGGTGCTGAATGTGTCGATGTGCCCAGAGCTGGGGCTTACCAGCAGAGCCCAAGCCAAGGCCCAGCAGAGACCACAGAAGCTGCAAAAGCTGGTGACAGGAGCAGGTTGTTGGTGTGTGGTAAAGCAGCCGCGTAGGAGGCTGCAATCCACCCACTGCATTTTCTAAGTGTGCTACTCCCCCTATAATTTAATCTGCCATTTCCACATGTTGGGAGTGATGAAAAAAAAAATCCATCCCTTTCACTTGGAAATACCCTTCTGTGAGAACAACCTGTTCTCCTCGTTGCCGTCAGTGGGCAGGCAGCGCTCAGCTTGTTCCACGCTCCTTTTGTGCGTGAACAAAGAGCTTTCCATGGCAAGAGCCTGCGCTGCGGCGGGAGGAGAGGAACCGCTCCACACACTGCCACCGTGCTGGAAGGCATCACATCCCTCTCCCAGCAGCCTTAATCCCAGCACCCAAATTCAGAGGACCTCCTGTCTGGCAGTGAGTTTGCTCTGCTCAGCAAAAGGCTTCCCAGAGGCTGGGTCGTTCCCTGTCGTTCACTTTCCGTGCCTTTAGAGGCAGCAGGGCTGTGGGTATCGCCTACAAACTCAGTGGTCCAGTCCCCATCTCTCTCCCCTATGGTTCCTGGCAATCAGTGGTTATTTACTCATGCAGTCTCCCTGGTATACTGCCTCCCTTGGCCCTCATGCCTTTAACCTTGAATCAAAGACATAAATCATCTGAAGAGTATTTCAACCTGCTCCACAGCATTATCTTGTTCTTGCAGGGTGAGTTTAACTTTAAAATCTCACCTCTGCCCTCTGACAAGGCCGGACCTTTTCATTTTCTGGAGTTTCTTCTGTTTGTTCCATCTCCACAGGCTATTGCACCCTGCAGAGAATCAGTTCTATTTTCCTGCACAAGCCTGGGCACCAGCAGGGAGGGTTTCACTGCCCTCTATGGGGTGCAGAGAGCCTGGAGAGCTGGATCATGCATCACCCCTGTGAACCAGCACAGCTCTCCCCCACCATCACCTCATAGGAGAAGCTTATGGTGGGAGACCAAGCTGTGCCACAGGTGGCTCCGTGAGGATCCCCTTTGGGTACATTCCCAACATCAGTGTTGCTTCCAGTCACACTGGAACTGAGGCCCCTTTGAATCTAGTAGCAATATGGTTCTGTAGACCACCGTAATCACCAACTCAGAGCTCTTTTGGAAGTTAGAGGGGTTTCCTGTGTTGTTTCTGCCCTTGAAAAATGAGGCCTTTTGTTATTTATATCCATACAGAAAATAGCCATAAAAAGTAATCCCTACAAGGGATGTTTTGATTGTTCCCCAGGGCCCAGAGCAGAGTGAGGATTTCCTATCCAGGCTGCTGGAGCTACTGTGGTTGGTGATGGCAGGGACCAACCCAAAGCATGGGCTGCTGCAAAGCACAGATACAAGGGCAAAGTTTAATGAGACTGACAACCACAGCCAATCTTCAGAAACTATGTAGTTGGAACTAATTTTGCTAGATTGCATAAGCACTTCTTTCTCAGGAAAATTCTTTCCTCATATCCTCCTAGTCTTCGCTTTTATTGTAAGCCTGCAGGAACTTGATACTTCTAAAATTCATGCCCTTCTCTCAGCATACCTACATTACATGGGTCCAGCTAGCAGGTACATGTGTGTCTGGCTGCCAAAGGACTTTCCAATTTGGGTTTAAGTGGGCTGGAGCAGCTAGGGAGGTGTAGACACTGATTTTGGAAGGGCTTGAGGGGCAGCTCAAAGGACCTTTGCCCACTTCAGCTCTGACTTGGTGCTTTCAAAGAATCACAGAATGGTTTGGTTTGGAAGCAACCTTGCAAAGCATCTCATTCCACCCCCCTGCCATGGGCAGGGACACCTTCCACTAGACCAGGTTACTCAGATCCTCCTCCAGCCTGGTCCTGAACACTTCCAGGGATGGGGCAGCCACAACTTCTCTGGGCAACTTGT
This sequence comes from Myiozetetes cayanensis, assembly GCF_022539395.1. NCBI lineage: Eukaryota > Metazoa > Chordata > Aves > Passeriformes > Tyrannidae > Myiozetetes > Myiozetetes cayanensis. The sequence continues at coordinate 7,903,055 of NW_026087378.1, read as the reverse complement.
GCCAGTGTCTCACCAGACACTTTGTTTGCAGGTTGTCCTTGGGAGGTGGCAAAACTCTTGTCCCTGCTGGAGCACTGCTGACCACTGTCACCAACCAAACATGCACAGAGCATGAGAGCCCACAAGACATGAACCCATGGTTGCTCAGAGGAAAGGAGAAGGCAGGAGAAGAAAAGGAGCAGTTGAGAGCCACCAGCAGCTGACACAGGTTATCAGCCCCAGCACTGAGCTCCCACACGGGGCCAATGGATACAAGTGAGTTGCAGGGCCATGTCTTTCCCCAGGCCATGTTATTTCCAGCACACAAGGCTGAGCATGCAAAGTAACTCTGCAATGTTCTCCAAGGTCCCTGTAGACCAAGGGTCACTTTGGGAAGGTCTCTAGACCTGCCTGATAGAGGCTTACTCCAAGTAACTTCAGAGCTGGTGAGAGCAGGACTGCTCCATCCATGCAGCTGCACCATGGATCCATGTTACAACCATACAAGCTCTCAAGAAAGGATGGACTTTCCCCTGCAGCTGCTGGTTGGGTCCTGCCTCGTCATCCTCATTGTGATCACTCTCTGTGGTAACATCATAGTCTGCCTGGCCGTCACCCTTGACCGCCGGCTCCGCAGCTTGACAAACTGCATCATCGTCTCCTTGGCCATCACTGACCTGCTGCTGGCTCTCCTGGTGCTGCCCTTCTCTGCCTTCTATGAGCTCTCCAAAGTGTGGCCCTTTGGCAGCACTTTGTGCAACATCTACAGCAGCCTGGATGTCATGCTGTGCACGGCTTCCATCCTCAACCTCTTCCTGATCAGCCTGGACCGCTACATCGCTGTCACCACCCCACTCCGCTACAGCCAGCTGGTCACTGCTCCCCGCGTGGCTGTGGGTTTGGTTGTTATTTGGACTGTTTCACTGATGGTCTCCTTCCTACCCATCCACCTGGGCTGGAACACCAATGGGACAGCCGTCCAAAACACGGTCCCCATCTGCAACAAGGAGTGCACGCTGGAGGTGAACCCTGTGTACGGGTTAGTGGACGCCTTGCTCACCTTCTACATCCCTTTGGTCATCATGTGCATCACCTACTACCGGATACTCAAGATAGCGAGGGAGCAAGCCAAGAGGATAAACCACACATGGTGCAACACCCCCACGTCACACATGGTGAAAGAGCACAAAGCCACTGTGACGCTGGCAGTGGTGTTGGGAGCGTTCATCGTGTGCTGGTTCCCCTATTTCACCGTGTTCACATACCGGGGCGTGTGGGGGGACAGCAGGGTGAAAGGCACACCCATGTCCATTGTCCTCTGGCTGGGCTATGCCAACTCAGCCCTGAACCCCATCCTCTACGGGACACTCAACAGGGATTTCCGAGTGGCATATCAGCACTTGCTGCGCTGCTGGAGGACAGGGGGTCCCAGGAGCTCCCGCCTGCCTCCCCTCCAGAAGGCCCAATCCAGGGGCAGGCAGGAAGGTAAAACCCTGAAACTGGAGATGAGGAATGAGAAGGGGATCCTGCTGACTGATGGAGCCTGCAAGAGGTAAGAGCCTTCCTACACATGGGGCTTTGATGGTAGGTCTGTCCCCAGAAAGGAAGGCAGAGGTGGGGACCCCACACTGTCCATAAACTTCTAAGCAACAAGGTGATGCCCCATCAGGAGATCCTTGCCCAGGCAACTCCTGCTCTTTGCAGCCAAGTAGAAACTCATCACCATGCGCAGGGACCCAGCTTGTGTCCCTCCAGTCTGGTAGCTTCCCACATGACTGGCCTCCCCTGCAATTGCCACTGTTCACAGGGAGCACAAAACATTTCCTGGCTTTGCTGGGTAATGGGAACAGTTTTGCATCTGTACAGAATGGGGTGCAGCCATTAGCTGAGGCTGCTCCCAAAAAACCAGCCAGGTCCCAGTAGCAAACAGCCAGCAAAGTCCAGGCACACAGAAGAGCTGCAGGGGCCCAGGAAAGGTGACCATCCATCACAGAGGGAAAAACAGGAATTAGTCCTGGGGCACAGAGTCACAGCAGATGCAGCCAAGCAGAGTCCCTGCAGGAGCCAAGGTCTGGGTCCCCAGCTCCCTGGAGAGCAGCTCGGCTGTTTCCCATTCCAGCCAAGCCACGCACCGCCAGCATTTTGGCCATCAGTTTGCATCAGGAGTGAATTCAGCCAACAGCAAGTTCCATTCCCATCTCTGGAAAAGGAGCAAGAGTAGCCAAAATTAGGTTGGCAAATGTTTTTAGAAATACTAATAATGCCCATGTAAAGTTAGAGCCAAAAATTCCCTCAGCGTCATCCCGAGCATGTCATGAGGGTCAGCCCCACTGAGGGGTGTGGGTGCAGTGAGGAAGCAGGAGGGGTGCAAGTCTCTGTGCCAGGCTGTGGCACCAGTCCTCGCCCTGGGCACCCACACCCCTGCAAGGCTGTGCCACCCCCACACCCCCTCACTCCAAGGTGCTCACTCAGCCAAGCACAAGAACAGAGACGCTTGCTGTCAAACTGCTGCTCCTGAGACTAATCTAACCTCTAAGCAGTGCCTGATAAGCAGCCCAGAAACTTTCCATCCATAGATAAGGAGTCCTTTGATTCGCTGTTCCCAGCGTGCCAGCAAAGAAGCCGCACTCGTGCTGTCTCCTGCAGCACGTGCCCTTGATCCTGCCCCAGAAACACGGTCTTAAGCCACCAAAATGAGAACACAGGGAGGTGAACCAAAGTTCAGAGCCATCCAAAAGGCTCAGCCAGCATCGTGCATCCCCTGGGGTTCCAACGTGACTTCACCCAAGGGACAGGAGCAGCAGAGGAGATACAGAGGGGTGGATGAATGTGAAGAAATGCAAGAATGCAGCTCCTAGGGCTGCCTTTTCAGTTTCCAAGGAATTAATGAAGAGTCCAAAGGTATAGCATTTGGTAGATGTAGTTATAGGCTGTATATAAAAACATATGGAAAACACGGGTCTGACACAGTGGAGATGTTTCTGCAAACACAGAGAGACAAAGAGAGCTGTCCTGTTTACTCACACAAAAGTGCAGCCCCTGGGCAAACCAGGAGCTCACCACTGGGGCTCTGCAGCTGAACCGGGAGAGCTGGCGATGGGAAACAGGCTGCCGAGACATCCCTACTCAGCCAAGAGAGAGAAGTTAAACGTCAATGACTTCTCAAAATGCTGCCTACCACAAGGGGAGGATAATGAGATGGAGGGAGATAAAAGGGGAAGAAAAATGGGCTTCTGTTCCCCAGACAGAGGTCAAGGTCACTGACTTGCTGGCTTTCCCCCTTCTAGCTTTTCCGGGTAGAAAAGATTCTTTCCCTGATTTCCCAGAGGGAAGACTTAAGCAAGGGGATGTTTCTTGACCTTTCTAAATCCAGAGAGCTCCCTCCCATCCTACACAGCACCACCGCTGTGGTTTCCGCTCACAATCAGATAGGAGTTGCTCAAGCACCAAATGATCAGTTATTGCTTTTACTTTCTCTCCTTCTCTTCTTAGCCCTCTCACCTGCGCAGCAATGACTCACCAGTGATCACAGGTGACCCCTTCTAACCCTTTTTTCCATAGTCACATATATAAACATCTGCTGTTGGCAGATGATCTGGTTCAAATAATACCACACAAGACAGGTGGGCACAAGATTTACCTGTTCACCCCAAGACTGGCAGCCAGTTTCACCCCAAGCACAAACCTAGCTGGTTCCTCTCCCTCTTCTCCTCTGTGTAGTCTTTCCCAGTCATGTTAATATAAAAAGACCAACATGAATCATTCTACAAGCTCATAACTCCCCAGATAAGAAGGCCCAGAGCTCAGAAGAGCTCTGCTCAGAGTAGCTCCATGGGGTCATTCAAGGGAAAGCACAACCAGTAGAATTTTGAACCGTTGCCCTTAATAACAATGTTCTTTTCAGTTATGAAGCATAGAGAAAGGACCAACAAACAAGAGTGGGAATACTAAAGAATTGCAGCGAGTCTCAGGGGTGTCAAGAGCAGGGCAGGGAATCAAAAGCCACAGGAGCCTTTAAAGGACTGGAGGCATTTCCATGGCTGAGGACCAGCGAGGGTGGAGAGGGCAGGGCCAAGCAGAGATGCAAGGGAACACAGCTGCCTCTGTCTCCCCACTGGGCACCAGGGGAAAGCATTTCATTTCACACAAAACTAGTAAAAAAATCACTGATGGACCTCAGGGAGCTGCTTCAGTGCAGTGGGACAGGGCTCTGAAGAGATCTGGTGCTCAGCATGCTCATGGCTGGAGGCTGTGAGACCAGTCCCTGCAGTTCAGAGAGATTAAAATCCTGAGAGGAGTGTTCAGCACTATCAGGGATATATTGGGCAGAAAACACATCAGCTGTGCTCAGGGCATCTTGAGGCAGGACCATGGCCACAGTATATGGGCAGAGGAGAAGCCAGTTTCCATAGGAAAGAGTCACTGTCCCAGTCAGTGTCCCTGCCATAGCTGCTGGCTTCAGGGGACAGACACCAGGCAGGCACTCCTTGGTGCTTCACAGACCAAAACCACTCACAGATTGGTCTCTTCCTTTCCTGTTTATTTCTGTCTTCATGTACAATTTAACCCTTTTCAGCACCAGAGCTCTCCCATGAGTCAGCCAGCCTGCTGCCCTAGGACCCACATCTCCCAGCCTTCAACTCCTGGCTGCCCTCTTCCAAAATCCTGTGTGTGAGGTGAAAAGGACAACACAGCTTTCCTCAGTGAGAAACTCAACGGCAGAGGCAAAGGCTGCGGGGTGAGTACAGGGCTGGGGTCGTGGGGTGCAAGCGAGGGACAGGCAGCTCTCCCTGCTGTGGCAACCCCTGCATTTTCCCTGGTCCAGCCATCCCATCCTGATGGTACCTCATGCAGAGGGCAATACCATCAGAGGTGCATTCCCACTCCTTCATCCAGCACCGTTTGCTCTCCAAACCCAGCCCAAGCCCAGGGGACGTGCACAGAGCTGGATATCCCTCGGCTGCCCCGGAGGTTTGGGCTTAGAGAACCACCCTGCAGTGCTCTGGAAGATGCTGCATCCTGCCTGTCCCTCACACACTGCAGAGGCAGCTGCATTCAGACCATACATTTCCAGCACACTTCATTTTCATGCAAGCCTACATCCACATAAATTGCCAGCAGCTTTGGCGGAGATGCTGGCAGGGCTCCCGAGGTGAAGAGCTGATGCTGCACCAGGCATTGCTGCTCTCTCCCAGTGGTGCTGGGCTGGAGGCCACAGTTGCCATGCAAGGGGATACCTCCCAGCTCCAGAGAGCCACTTTGTGCAGGGCTTCTCAGGAAGAACCAGGCAAGGTCACCCTGACCTCCATATGCTCTCCCTCGAAAGCTGCATGCTGATAACCTGGGCTCTCTGTATTGACTGTGCCTTATGGGGAAATACAGTCACCTACATGCTGCAAGCTGGGTACACTTTGTCCCTGCTGCACACTGAGCACTTTTAACCTTAGCCAAGGTCACAGCAATGGCAGGAGCTGGTGCTATCTGTCCACACATGCAGCTGGGAGGGAGTTGGAGCACAGGGCCCTCTTGCCCTGGGGCACTTCTTAGAGGTACTGTGAATCACCCTGGAAATGCCATTGCCTATCAGCAGAAGGAGAACCAAAGGCTTGGAGGCTGCAGATGCTGCTCTCTGGGGTGGCATCACTGCTGCCCTGCAGGAAGGAGCAGAGTGAACCTCTGAGCCTGGAAACCACAAAGCACACGGTAAAGCTCCCCAGGGTGGGCACAGCACTCACCCCCTGGCAGCAGACACAAGGCAGTCAGCAGGGGCAGAGAGGACACCAATTCCTGCTCTTCTGCTTCGTGCTTTCCCTCACTGTGACATGCATGTAGCTTCATGTTCTGAAACACATGTAGCTTCCATAATGTAAAGGCAAAATACCAGCCACCCTTTGAGAGACTGCTGATCTAATCAGCAGAATGAAGCAAAGGTCTGAGGACGAGGTTTGCAGGAGATTTGAGGTCCTGGTGTAACCACAGATTTCCTCTCTGCATGGGAGTGGGTGTAGGAAATGTCATCTCATGCTGGACACCCACCCAAAGAGTCCCTGAACCACATGTAGTCGCAGAGAGAGGGGCCATGGGAGAAGGAGCGCCCAGGAACAGAGCACTGCCAACCCCAGGATACCAGCTTTTATCAAGCTATGTGAAGAGGCAACAACCCACTGCTGCTGGCCGGCCCAGGGGACAGGAGGAACAGACAGAGAAAGCCACAAAGCAAAACGATATTACTCAGAGGGGTGTCAGATGACGGGCCTTGAGGTGATGCAAGTCTGCTCTGCTCTGCCCAAATGTCAGCACTCGGCATTTAGTCGTGCTCTGCCGAGAGCATCCTCCCAGCATCACATCACAGTCCCTCCCAGGCACAGTGGGTGCTTAATGCAGCATCCCTTATACTGGGGAGCAGGAAAGGGGGGAGGAAAAGGAACCATCTGCATCCTGCAAAGCCACTGATCACTCTTTCTCTTCCCCTGCAGGATCCCTACTCTGGCACGTGGCATTTGCTCCATCCCCAGAACTGCTGGAGAGGCCTCTGCCCACCCAGGTTTCTTCCCAGGAGGGTGGTGTATTTGAAGAGCCCTTGGAGAAGCTGCAGAAGAGCCTCTCCCCTGCTCTTTCAGAGCAGTGACACTTCCAGCATCAAGTCCCACATCAGCAGGCAGAGGTGCCTGAGGAGCTGAGTTGGGAGCCAGTGTGTGCCCCTGGCAGGGCTGGGATAGGGATGCCCTCCCCAGGCCCACAGCAGTGAGCAGATCAGGCTGGAAGGGTGCTGGGTGGGGAGCAAAAGGGGCTGCATTTGAGGTCTTGGTGCAAGACAGACCAGCGTAGGATGGAGAAGGGCGACACAGGTATTACCTTCCCTGGTACTCTGTCCAAGGGATGTATCTACCCCTCAGAGAGGACAGGGGTCCTGGTAGGTGAAGGGTGATGTGGCTCAGCACGGCAGATGAGTTGGATGTCACAAGTGCTGGATGTCCATGCTCAGGACATCCCAGTCCCTCAGCATCAGTGCTGGAGCAAAACTGCCTCCCATGCTGGGGAGGTTTGGGCATCCCTGGTGCTTTCCCTGATTCACAGCCCCTGTCCTAGCCCCACTGCAAGGGGGAGAGGGGCCCTGGAGCCTGCTGGGCCATGGGGAGACACTAATCAGTCGGGGTTTGCCCCAGCCTTTGCCCTCCCCAGCAGCTCAACACTAGGACTGCCAAAAGAGGATGTGTCTGCTCTGAGCCTGTGTAGAAATCATCAGTAATATAAAAATCTGCTTAAGACAGAAGGAAAATGAGATGCTTGATTTTTGGGGGCATGCTTTGTCCTGAGAAGTGTCTCCCTCTCCCCCAGTACCTGCTGTCCCATCCCTCTGCTGGGACACAGTCTGGACACACACAGCACAAGTCCCCAGGATACAAGTTGCAGCTGCCCTGAGCAAGGCTGTCACCTCCTAGAGTGTATCTTGGCCTGTGGGATCAGCCAGATGATCCCTCCCTGGTTTCTGATGGGAGAAGTGGGCAACAGGCAGCATGGACCAGGTAGGACGGGAACACCCATGGATTCCCACACTGCTGTGCTGTAGAGCAAGAGTTTTCCTCCTGGAATACACCTGACCCCCATTACCCTGCAAACAGCGTGCTTACCCTGCACCCCACAGCATCCCTGATTTGCAGGATCCTCCAGGAAGGCAGCTGAGCCCCCAGGCCAGCTGGTTCCATGTGCGCTGGGGCTCTGCCCAACAGAGGGCACGGGCGAGAGCAGAACTCGGTCCTGGTGCTCCTCTGGCTGCCCCAGGACACCCCTGCCCCGAGATCCGGGGTCCTCCCGGAGAGAGGGGTGCCTAGAGGGGGCTCCCAGCATGGGGCCAGACTGGGATGGCAACACCCATGCAGTGAGTGTCCGGGTCTGGGGAGCAGGGGACACCCCGGGGGGCAACAGGGGACACCCCGCAGCCCCCCAGGTGCGGACCCAGAGCGGCAGCAGCGCAGGCTCGGAGCTCTCCCCGCTTGCTGTGAGCACAGACCTGTCCACGGGCATCGCCCACAGCGGACACAGAGCTCCCCAACCTGGCACAGCTCACCCTGCCTGAGCCCCCAACCCCTCGACACCCCCAGCCACCACAGCACTGAGTGTCAGCACCCACCACTGGTACATCCGTGGCTTACACCCTTCTCCCAGCAATCAGCGGTTACAGACAGCAAATGGCCTCCAGAGAGCAAGGAAGGACGAGGGACAAGTGGTGTTGCAGCCTCAGCACCCAGCCAGGGCAGTGCCAGGCCCCACCAAAGCATCAATGAGCAAGGAAACATCCTCAGCAAGGTGATGCCCTGGCAGGCAATATCCTCTCTCTCCTAGTCCTCCCTCACACAGTGTTGGGATAAGGAGCTACAAGGACCCTGGGCTGAGCTCCCCATAGCAGACCGAGAAATTGCCTCATCAGCATCTTTACAAAGCAACAGGAGACAAGTCCTCACAGTTGAGCACTGTGGAGAATTTGTCTTCCCCAAACAAACTAAGCAGGGGCAGGCCTGAATCGCCAGTAGCATCCGCTCTCCAATCCAGTTCAGGGAGGAAGAACTGGCAAACACACACCCAAAGCCCTGCCACCTATGACAGCAATTAGAGACTTATCTAATTGCAAAAATAATTGCAATTGAAGTGTTTAATTACCATACTAAGCAGGAAGAGCCACTTCCTACTGTTCCAGTAGCACTCCTAATCCATCAAACAAGGTTTGGGGCTTGTTTGGGTGCTGAGATTTTTTTTCTTTTTTTCTTTTTTTTTTTTTGATTATTAGATTGCAGCCCCAGGGGATGGAGAGATTTGCTAATTAGGGTCTTGGAGAACAGCTACCAATTCACAAACACTTGCTTTTAATTTCAATACTAACGAGGCTGGAAGGAGGAGAAATCCAAAACATGGAACATCTGTGGCAGTGATGGCCGCAGTGCCATTGTCCCCAGCCCCTCACCAGCATGACACCACTCACGGACCAGACCCAGATGCCACGGGAATGGTTTGGGGATGGGTTGGCTCAGTGCAAGGCAGGGTGAAGCTGCTGCTCCAGGTCGCTGCTGTCACCACAGCCACCATACAAGCTAATCCCAGCATTGATCATCTGTCTAATCCCCTCAGGGACCATCAGCTTTCTCAGTGATGGGCTAATCCTGGTCCTGAGGCAGCAGTTCCATCCCCTGGGGGTGCAGCAGCAAGAATTTCTCCAGGTGACATTTGGTTTTGTTCTCCTCTAAACTGACAACAAAAGGGAATTTAATTCTCTCTCCAAGCAGCAATTCTGGAAGGGAAGAGAAACTGCTTAGGAAGCTCCTAACCAACATCTGCTCTCTCAGATAGGAAATATCCCCCTGCTAGTGGAGAGAGCCCAGGCAGGGATGGCTGCCAAGTGCATGGGGATGACCCCATCCCCCTGTCCCTACAGGGGACACAGGAGCTCACACTGCCCTATATAGGGTACCCTATTGTCACCCTGCTCCATCAGCCACCCCAGGGACCCACAGTGCCTGTCTGGGCTTCTCCCACCAAACCACCTTTCCCATCCTTGCCACAGCTCTGGATAGGGTCCAAAAACATGCAGAGAGGAGATGTGAGGAAGAAGAGCCTCACACAGGAGCAGCCGCAGGGCATCCAGGCATCCCATCCCTGAGGAGCACAGCTGAGATGTGGTGGCTGCCGTGGGCCAGAGGCAAAGGAGTGCTTTATTTCTTTTAGATAAAAGAGAAACATCAGTAGAATGAGAAAAAAGTGTGGGTTTGTTTTTTTTTTTTCAGGCTGTCATGTGATTAAACACAGAGAAAACAGGGAGGTAGAGAACAGCCTCAAGCAGTCAAAAATTAGAAACTTCGTGTTAGAAATCTCAAGCTTAAATTTTCTGGAATAAAATACATTTTGGGGTCAGTCACCCAACAGTTTTGGCTGGGGAATCAAGATTCCGAGAAGGGTTTGGAATCCATTGCCTCCCCCCAGATGTAAAAATTACATTTCCATGCCAAAGCATCTTGAAAACAAGGGTAAGCACTCCTTGTCAGCCTGAAGGAGGTGACCATGGGGAAAGGCATTGGGCAGTGCTGAGATGCCTTCCTGGCCTGACCAGAGCCCTTGTCACACAGCATTTCCCTACAGCCGTCGATGCCGAGGTCGGCAGTGGTGGAGGGCGAGGCTGATCGCGGCCACCGCAGGATGGTGGCCATGGAACTGCCAAGGGGACAAAGCCACTAGAGGGCACAAGTATGACAGAAACATGTACCCACACCAAGAAATTTGCAACTTCTCCAGGACAACGGTCCCAGAGGTCCCCAAAGCCCCTCATCATCCCCCATCTCCAAAAAGTCCACACTTAGTTGAGGTCCTGCTGGACCCAGGGCTTTGGAGTCTCCCAGGCAGTGGTGTGGGTGACACTGCTGGACCTGGAGCTGCTGGTGCTGCAAAACAGAGATGTGTCCAGAGAGCATCACTTCACCCCAGCCAGTCCCAGCCCCATCAATGGCAGCCTGTGCTGCACACAGGCAGCACCTCCAGCTTCTGCCCTCCAGCTCGGGAGCTGCATGGCCCAAAAACACCCAGCCAGCACAGACTGAGCCCACACACCAGCCAGCACCTTCTTACATCCAGAACACAGACTGAAGGGAGCCCTCAGACCCTCTGCCCCACCAGTAATGCACCCTCTCCCAGTAGCCCCAGACCTCATGTCATGCAGAGCTGCCTGATGAGAGCCGGGTGCCCCCAGCAAGGTAACAAGATGTAAGTCCTGTGAGGAGCCATCTGGCCATCGCCAGCGGCCATGTCCAACATCCCTTTGTCCTTTTCTTCTCCTTTCTCCCCCAGAGCATCCTTCAGGCAGGCACTCCCCTCCCCTCCCCACTTTCATTAAGGCTCTACCACCAAACCAAACACTATTTGTCAGGGAAACAGCTGCCAGAGCAGCTCTGCTGGAACAGATGCCCCTGTGTCCCCCAGCACACAAACACTGCAACATCCGCCCTCCCAGTGTGCTGCACACCCGCACACACACGGGTTTGCACTCTGTCTGCGTGGGTTTGCTGTGCTCGATGCAGGATGGAGTTGCAGACTCCTACCTCCCGGGCTCTGTTCCTGCTCCCAGCCCGATGGGCACCCTGGGACTCTTGTGTGGGTGTCTAAGCCGCTCTCAGCACCAGAGGCTGCCCCATCACAGCCCAGCCACCTGGCCTGGGCATGGCTGACAGGCGTTGCTACCCTGGGGGTGTTTGTACAGCTGTTGGGACTGCACACTCCCAGCCGGATCTGCTCTCCCTGCTCACAGCTCCCATCCCAGCAAGAGCAGATCTCCTCCCTCCCGGCAGGAACCCAGAGCCGCTGGAGGCAGAGGCGGCAACACCCTCCGACCCCATGCACACAGGGATTGATGCTGATTAAACGCAGCGCCAGTGCTGATAATTAATTTCTCAGAGGATGAATTACTTGGGAAAGCTCCAGAATGAATGTTGTTCTTCCTGCCACACAGACATTGGGCCTACTTGGGATTTTAAAAAGTCTAATAGCAAAGAGAAGGAGCATCCCCTGATGAAGAACCGCAGCCATGCCCCAGGCTCAGAGTGCCTGCTGGGTTCGGGGTCTCTGCTGGGCTTTGCAGCACTCTCTGCTGCATTCCCCCCAATGCAGGGAAGGCAAGGGGATGGGCTAGCACTGCCCATGTCCCAGAAGTCAGGAAACCCTCAGAGCTGGCTACAGGCATTGACCAACCCCCACCCAGCAGCTATTTACGCCCCTGTCTCAGTCTAGACTGTGGGTTGAGACATCCCAGTTTCCCCATGGGACCTGCCCGGGGAATCACAGGGATTTATGTGGAGGCATCCACCCATCCTCTCTCTAGGCACTGCCTGTCATCCATGGGGTCAGATGTGGCTTTCCCCAACCCAGAGCTGCAGGACTGGGAGCTCATCCCCTCTGTCCCATCTTGCCGTAGCACAGCTCCCTCCAAATGCTGGCACGAGGCCGCGCTGGATGCAAATGCGGAGCGAGAAGGCCCTGCAGACAGCACTATTACACAGGGTTCTCCATCCCTTTTGCTTAATAGGAAGCATTTTTCTGTTTCATTTCCCTTACCCTTGGAGCTGAAACTGCCTTTCTGCAGCAAAACACACCACACCAAAGAAATCCTTCTCCCTTTCCAGCTCGCAAACTCCCCTCCCTCCTTCACCATCAGAAATGCTCCTCCACGGTCCACTCCTTCCCTGGGGTACATTGTACTGTTGGAGGGACAAGTGATCCCCATCACATGTCCTCCTGCTGGCACCTTGGAGACAGCAGGGACAGGGGTACTGAGAAGGCTGCAGGATTCTGTTCTCTCCATGTACAGATCTTGCAAATATTCACAAATACGGCAGAAAGCGAAACCTGCCCTCGGTTCACCTCCCCCGGCCCTCCCTGAGGGCACTTCACTCGCTTGGCCTGCTTCAAGCCTGAGCTAAGTCCACCATTCGCTACTGGGTAATTAAGCTCTTAATTAACAGGCTGGTTTCCCCTCAGAGCCCTGCCAGCATCTCTTGTTCCCTCTGTCAGCTGCCTCCCTGCAGGGCAGAAGCTGCAGGGGCTGGGGAGTGCTCCTGTCCCCGGGATGGCTCCAAGGGGTTTTTCCTACCTCCTCTGTGATCTGTCCCTGCCAGCCTTGCTCTGGGGCACTGACCCAGACTGGAAGTGAGCACCTGCTCCGAAAAAGTGCCCAGGGCACAAGGGAGTCTGACACATGTCTGGGCTCACAGTGATACCCAGGGAGTTAGAGGCAAACAAGGGCGAGACATTGCCGCCATGAGTGATGCTTAAGCCTAAAAACACTAAGGCTAGAAAATATCTCAGCTTATAAACCTTAAAAAAATCAATATTCAAGGTATTCCTGCTTAAAATAAAAATCTCTCTGCAACCTTTGCTGCCAGCAGGTCCCCTCTGCATGCTCCTTCCTCCTTTGGCACTGAGCAGGGAAAGGAGGCAGCAGTGCCATGCCCCAACCCCGAGCTGGCTGGACCATAGGGGACAACATGAATCCCCTGCCTCAGGCTCTCCACCAGTCCCCAAATCTCGGAGAACCGCAGCAAACCAGCCCTGATGAGCCGCCGTCCTCGGTGAGACGGCAGGGGCTGCCCTGCAGCGCTCAGGCTTTCGTGTATTCATCACTTGTCAGTTCCCCTTAGCCGTGAAGGGAGGGTTATCCTCCCCCCGGGGCACAGCCGTCCCGCTCCCAGCAGGGCTGGGGACACAGGAGGCTGGCACTGAGCGATCGCCATCCCGACGCCGGGACAGGGTGGCTGGGTGGGAGAAGAGAGGCGAGTTTGGTTAATCCAAGTGGAAGCTAATTGTGTTTCATTGAGGTTTTATCTCTGCAACTGGCAACATGCTCCTGCAGGAGATTTAGTGTGAAGTTGTCTGGTCCCTGCCAAGAAGGCTGGTTTGGTTTTTTTTAGAGAAAGCACATTATGCATCAAAGTTGAAATTCAAATCCCTTTTCCTTCATTCCCAGAGTGTATTTATGACGCTCTAGATATTCCTCGGTGCATCATGGTTTGTGGGAAGCCCCCAGCCACTGCAGGAGCCCGGGACCAGCTCAAAGAGCTGCCTGAACTTTTTCTGCTTTATGTTTTTCCCCTTTGCTTTAAATTGTTGCTGGGTGAAAGAGGAGGGAAGAAGCTGCTGCCTGTGCAAGGCTCCAGAACTGGTGAACTTCCCCCAGCCCTCCCAGGGCTTTCCAGCCCGGGGTTGCCTCTCTCCATCCCATCCCTGCTGTAGTTTATGCATCCCCTGACCTCCCCTGGCCCCCATAATCCTCTAAACCAGCTGCAGTCTGGGTTCTGCAGTCCCCTTCTGGAAAGGGTTGGCAGCAAATCGAGCATTTTTCCCTAAATATGCTTCACTTCTCCTCCCTTTGTGGGGGTTTAGCAGGTTTCAAGTACAGCCATGCCAGGAGGTGAATCAGCCCAGCCTGGAGCCTGCACTGGGCGGGGGAGAGGGGGGACACAAAGCGAGGCACGTAAGGGAGTGCAGAGGGAGTAGTACAGGACTGCAACCCTCTCAACCAAACCCTCTGGGGTGTAAACCCACCTGGTTTGACGAAGCAGGCTGGGAGGGTGGATAGGTGGGGGGCTCCTTCTTCCCCCCCCCACCCAACAGCTCGTCTCAATGCGTCAGGACAGGCCCAGCATCTGCAGTCGCTGGAAAATCACGCTCCATTTCCAGAAGGGAAAGCAAAGTGTAAATCTCTCTCTCAGACACACATTTGTTCCTCTGCAGCAAGAAAAGTGGTGAAAGCTTTAATTTCTGAGCTGGGAAGGAGAGACAATGATACATCAGCAACACCCCGGGTGCAGAGGAAGAAAACATCAGTTCTGGGATTACACCGGCGGCCACCAAGATTTCTCCTTCCCTGGCTGTAACCCAGAAACACCACAGGTTTCCCTGCCAGCCCTGCAGCTCTTACCTCTTGCTGTGTTTGGGGGAAATGTGGACACCTCTGCGGTCATGAGGGTGGTTATTGCAGCAGTGTTTGCCCAGAAGTGCCAGGTTGGAGGGAGGCAGGGATTCCCCCCATCCGGATTTCGCATTCAGAGCAGGCTGGCCGTAGTGCTCGGCTCTCCCCAGAGGTTCCCTTCATAAGAGGGAGCAAATTCCACTTATCCATCAAGGGGAAATTTGCATTTTAAATATCCCAACTCCAAATGTCACCCAGTTTGATCCCCTAAGCTGTACAAATGCAATGGAGCAGGGAGGGGGCCGGGGCAGCTCACCAGGGTGGACCGCTGGGAAAAAAGGAAAAACCCAAGGTTAAAGGCATGTACAGATGTTTAATCCATGCTGTGGTTGAGAATGGGAGTAAACACAGCAGAGACCTTCCCCCTCTTCCAGCCTCTGTCGGGCAGGACACGGGGGAACAGGTATCAGAGGCTCCAACCATTAAGGATTAGGGATTTCGTGTTTGAGATTTTGTTTATACAATAAGACTTAAGACTGCATGGAGTGTAGGTGGATTCTCCCCAGTGCCTGCGGAGGGATTAGTGCCTATAAAGCAGACGGAATGAGCTAAAAATTGGAGAGATCAAAGTGCAGAAAGAGGAATCCCACGTTCTCAGTGATGGGAGGGGAGGGAAGGAAGAGGGCAATGGTCGAACCTGAGACAATTGCGGCTGCTGGCCCTGGAGAGCACTGGGAAAGGCATCCTCACACTGCACCTGTGGGGATGCCAGAAGGTATCTCAGGGAGCAGCCAGACCTCAGGTGTTTTCCATCCTCTACTGGGGCTGCAAAATCTCCCTGGCCAGCTCTGGCTCTCAGGAGAGTGATGACCAAGCCCTTCCTGAGCTCCCCACTGCCACGGGACCATCTCTGGGGTGTACAGCAGAGGAGGGATGTCCAGCCTGGACCCCCTCTGCAACACTGGGACACACAGGGAGAAGCTCAGCACTATGTGCTGCAGGAGGCAACCCTGATCCCCCTGCTCATACTGGTTGCCCATGGCCAAGGTGACACTGCCACGTGTCAGTCCATGCCACATGAGGAGGGGTCACACTTGCCTGGGTCGAGGGGGGCTCTACTGGAGCCCTGGACCTGCAGTGCCCAGCCTGCTCTCCCTGCCTGGCTGAGCAAATGAGCCTTCTCCTCTTCACCTCACTAGAGCCATGAGCTGATTCGATTAATACAGCGCACCAACCCTTGTCCCCAGAAGGCAAATAGGATGAGTATTTAAGGTAGGAAGTTTTCTCACCCCCAGCACCTCGTTACCACTCCAGCCCTCCATGCACAGGGCACTGCCTCCTGCCAGCTCCCTGCCTGCCACACACGGCAGCTGCCTTCACCTGGGGGCAGGTGAACTCACCCAGAGTGGGAGCAGGAACCACCCGACAACACTGCACTACTGCGTTTTGGCTCCAGGGACCAGGAGCCCAGCGGGACCACACTCATAGAAAACCAGCCCGGGCAGGGCAGGCTCAGAGCTGGCTCCAGTGTAGGCAGCTTGGAGGGGTCTCTGGCTGCAGCAGCCCATGGCTATGGAGCTCACATTGCTGCAGGCAGCCCCTTTTCCTCCCTGGCATCTGCAGTGACCAAATTTGCTCCGTTACCCATTTTTTTTGAGAGGCAGAGGGTGCATGTGCTCACCTGCACAGTCACCCTGAGTCTGGAGCCTCTCCCTCACTCAGACACGGGACACAAGTTTTATCCTCCCCCCTGTCTCCAAACCCGCAGGCAGGCAGGCAGGCAGGCACTCCTTTGCCACAAATGAGTCTGAAACGGTTCAGAGAAGAACTAATTCCCTCCCTCCTTAATGCATGGAAGCTTCTTACGCTAAATCTATACAGACACAATTAGCATTATTCATATTCCATATGCTCCGCTCCCTTGTGATGAATATTAATCTCTTTCCTGCTCCCAGGCATTAGAGATAACAGCGTTGCAGTGGCTGCTGCAGTGGCAGAGATGGTCTAAGGGAGCAATGCTGCAGGTGGAGGCAGTTTCATTCCCATGTCTGGAAGGGGATAATTTGTGTCTTTTTAGGGGGAGTCAGGTTTTATGGCTGCAGGGCTGGGCTGAAGCAGGGCATCCTTTCTGCTCCCACTCCTAGCTGAACTGGTCTCCACTGGGGCTGCTCCAGTTCCCCTGGGGCACATGGTGAGGTCATGCATTGTGAAGCCCCAACCCTCCCTGCACCTTCCAGCTCTGCACAGGTTTTGGAGGTGGAGTAGGACTCAGTCAGTCTGTCCTGCCTCTGCCAGCTCAAATTTTAGAACATTCCTGAGGCTGAAGTGGTCATGGGTATTGCAGGAGCTAAACTGCTGACTCTTGGGGCTCCCCAGGGCATGAACAGCTCTGCCAGCATCCCAGAGCATCCCTGGTGTAGCACCTGGCTGTGCCTCTGAAATCAGCACAACCAAGCAACTGTGGCATCTGTGTCCCTGTCCCATCCCTGCTTCTACATCTCTGCACAGCATCTCCCCCTAAACAGGGCATGGGACAGCAGCACCCACTGATGCTACAAAAGGAGTGCAAGAAGGGGGAAATGATGCAGCAAATGCAGCTCATCCACACCACTGCCACTACGGTGCAGGAACATGGTGGGGTTCACAATTCAAGGAGGGGCCATCCTGCACCCAGGCAGGGCTGCATGGACCATCCGCAGTCCTGTGTCCGTCTGTCCGTCCATCTTTGCCCTCCATGTGTGGCTGCAGGCCAGGCCCGGGGTGCTGTGGGCAGGGAGCCTGGGGGCTGCGAATTGAAATGCCATACGTGTGGTGGGGGTGGAAAGGATGCAGGCCAAGAGGCACCACGTCGCTATACATCCATTTGCATGCTTAATCCTCTGCTGGGGAGTACAGCGTCAGGTCCCCCATCTGCTCCGCATCTCGCATCATTAGCTGGCTGGTTTCCGAGCCGGCTCTGAGCAGAGGTGGGAGTCGAGCAGAGAGGGGAGAAGGGAGGCTGGTCCCAGCCCCACGCACCATCGTGTGTCAGCAGACTGGAGAGCTTGGGAGGATCCTGCCCCTTGCTGGAGCTGGTGGGCAGCACACAGGGGACAGGGAAGAATGTGGGTGGAGGGTGGTCAATTCCTATGGCTTCCTGAGGTGCTGCTGTGCTCAAAGCTTCCCCGTGGGCAGAGTGAGGGGGACAGGGCATCTTCTGGCCTCCTGCGGGTGCTGCCCACACTTTAGCTTTGCCCCAGGGTAGCAATAGTCCCCATAGCCGGTCCTTCACCATAGGCAAGTCAGGAAGCACCCACAGCCAGCAGCCCACGCATGAGGGAGAGCTCAGCTCTGCTGCACAGATGCAGCCACATCAACCATCCCCACTGCCGTTAACCCAGGAGTAATGGCCCTGGGACACATCCCCTTTAAATCCCTGCACTCACAGGCTGGGCTGGGACACTGTAGAGGGAAAAATAAGGGAAAGAAATTATTTTCTTCTCACCGGCAAGCCTGGATTGCTGCCCGTTCCTCGGCAGCGCTGCCAGCCCGCCCACGCACCGCACAGCGAGGACTGCAGAGGCCAGTGTGGGCTGGGGGATGCCAGAGGGGCCGGTGTGGCCCTCACCACTCTGGACACCTCTGCTCACCAGGATGCCAGAGGCAAGTATGTCCCACATGGCCCCTCTCTCCCTGGAGTGCACATCCCTCTGCTCCTTCACCTGCCCCATATTCCCCATTCTCTGGGGCCATTCCCATCTCCGAGCTCTACAAGGGCTCAAAATCCCTGCTGAACTCCCCAGGTTGGGGCTACAAGGAGCTACTCCAGACAGCTGTGCCGAGCAAACTGGGATTTCTCAATAAGCAGCAATGAAAAGGAGGTCAGAGGGATGAAGGGGTTGGGGGACTAGAGGAGCAGGGGGAAAAGAGCCCTGCATCCACCCAGGGTCACTATTCCCCCCTGCTTTCACGCCCGGCTGGGTTCCTTCATTACTTACCCAAGCTGTAAATTGTCTCATTTGGAGCACACCATTTATCCCTGATGTGCACTTGAGCAGCCAGATTTTGTTTTCAGGTGTGTAATTAATTTTTTTAACGTGATTTCTCTCCTAGGAAACTGCAAACAAACAGTTCTGGCTTTCGTGGCTGGGCGGCTCGGGTGAGCGTCAGGGCAGGGAATAGGCAGGCAAGGAGCCGAGGCCAGATCCCAGAGGACGTGAGGAGCTGCAGTTTTGCAGAAGCTCCCCATGCTCCTGCTTTCCAAATGCAGTTGCATCCTTTAGCACAGCCCTCTGCCTCCTCTGGCACCACCACACTCCCCACGGGCACCAGCAAAGGTTTGCAAGGGGAAGCAACAACCATTTTCCCTGTTCCCAACTCAATCTGTTGGGAATTACCATTTTTATTAAGACTTAACATGGCCTTGGTTGCTGGGAATGTGATTTGCTCCTGGAATGAGATTACAGCAGCTCCTGAGGAGCCCATATCAGCATCCACCTCAGTGTGATGATGCTCCCATCCCCAGACAGAGGTGCTTCCATCAACAGATGTTCCCAGGCATCTTTGCCACAGGGAGAGGCTGTGCTCAGGCATAGTACGGAGAGATCCCTGTGAATCCACCATCCTGAACTCTTTCCCCTCAGCTGGGATGTTTGCTTCCCAGGGATGATGCTGGGCTATTTCTGCAACTATCACCTCTCACAGGGCAGGCATGAGAAAGGATGGAAGAGAAGCAGCGACCGAGGGTGGATAACATCTGCCCTCGCTGCACATCCCTGTGCCCAGCTGGGTGTGAGTTGTGTGGGCAGGTGTTCCTGAGTGTTCCTCTGCATCCCAACTCAGAGCAATCCTCCTCTGGTGAGCAACACAGAGAATCACCTGCTGTGAATGTGCAAGTGCATCTCTTCAATGCTCCTGCTGCCAGGGAAGTTGTTATACGACTTTTGATGGTGGTTTTCCAGATGAAAGGAGGTGAAAATCACCTCCATTAGTTGGCAGAGATGGGTGGGAGGATCTGTGAAGAGAGCAATTTGGGTCTGACTCTGTGCAAGTCCCAGCCCTCTTCCCTGCAAGACCCCAGGGCATGGGATGGCAGTTTTGGGGGCACACAAGATGCTGCTGTGCCACCCCCATAAGAGGACTTGGGACAGGGCTGGCACTGCAGCAGTTTGGAGGTGGCTGGGGCAGTGCAGGCATAAGGGAGGACTACAGCCAGTGACACCCCTGGGACTGGTCCTCTGCACTTCTCTGCTTCCTGTCCCATCAGTGCAGTTGGTCTCACCAGCAGCAGCTGCCTCCAAAATAAAGGCACTGCTGCAAGCCCCCCACAATGATTGGGGAGTTGGTCTTCAGGAGTCAGTCTTGGCCATTAAAAAACAGGCAATGACTTCCTGAGGGGGGATGGCACCACTCAGACCCCCAGAACCATCAACTAGACTTCTTGGGATTTTTTTCCTACATGTTTAATTCTCTATAGTGACTTTCAGGAAGGGACAGTGCAGTCCCCAGGGGCCATAGGAGGGGCTGAGTGCTCTGCTCCTGCATCCCACCACCCTCTGTGCTTTGAAACTACTTTCCAAGGAGCTACTTAGCATTCAGAGCAGGTGCCTGTGCCGTTTCAGGGCAAAAACTCTCATTTGCCTTCAAAAACACATCGATCTTCTGCAGTCTGCCATGAAGGGCAGCTCCTGCCCTCCAAAGTAGGACAGAGGGCACATGCGGGCCTGGCTTGGCTTTCCCAAATGCAAGTGGGATGAAGGGACCCCAGTCCAGGCTCCATCCTGCAGCAGCACCTTGCTGTCACACCGGAGCCCCTTACCCATTGCTGCTCAGCTCTGCAAGCCCCTGGGTTCAAAGTGAAAGGCATCAAATCCTTGATCACTTCAATTTCCCTTCTGTCTTTTTTTCCACTTCTCCACTGGAGGAGTTCAGCTCCCAGATGCTGCCTGAACATGAGCAGAAAAGAAAATTCTGGGGAATTGCTGCTGTCTCTGGGAAATTCATTGCAGGGGTCTGGGCAGCTGAGCTGTTGCCAGTCACTCCCTGCCCTGTGTTTGGCCACTGGTGGGATTGTGGGCACACTGCATCCTGGCTGCCACCAGCATTCACCAGGAACCAGAACCTTTTCCCAACAAGGTTTGGTGCCACATGAGGGTTATAAGCTCATCTGCCTAAAAGGAATGGCTGATTTATCTGCCTTCCCTCTCCTGATAAAGGCCTGGCTGTGGGCTCACCAAGCGGAGGAGGTAATACTGAAATAGATTCTTTTCTTATACTTCACGTGGGAATTATTATTATGCCTCTCTTGAGTCCCCCCTCTGCTGCCAGCACAGGAAAAACCCCCGCGGTGACACCATCAGCAGCACTGCCACCAGACAGGATGGGACTGTGTCCCCTGGCACTGCAGTCAGGCCCCTGGCACCAGGGGCTTCCCTCTCCCACCCACACATGGTAGGTACATCCTCCTGGGCACCTATGGTGCCACAGAAAGAGCTGTGGAGCTGAGCATCTCCTCCTGCATTACGTGCCAACTGCCATGAAGAGTGAAACCTGTCACCACAGGGAGCAGATTCCCTGCACACCACAGGCTGGGGGGCCTTTGCTCCAAAGTGTTTGCTTATTACTTATTGCAGCTATCCTAGTGCCAGCATTCCCAGCTAGGGACCAGTGTGCACTATGGTCCCTCTGGCCTCAGCAGTCACCAGCTCCCCAGGTTGCAGTAGCACCGCAGCCCTTGGAGACTCTAATCCTGAGAATGCAAAGGAGAAGCAGGTCCTGCTCCAGCCCACCCATGGCCCTCTCCTCCTGGCCTCTTGGGGGAAGTGAAAGGACTGGTGGCTCCCATTAGTGAGGTGAAGGGACAGCTGGGGAGAAAAACGACTATTGATCGTCCCTGTGAGTTCAGCGTGAGGCACGCACAGCCCACGGCTGCGATCGATAGTGCCAGGGAGGCATTTGCTCTTGCTCTCAGTGAGGGTTGTGTGTCCATCTGAGGCTCCAGGAGGAAGCCTGTGCTGTGCCACCATTCAGCATAGCTCCTGCACAGGTCCATCCTGCATTGTGCACCCTCCACCAGGTTCTCCAGGCTGGTATTTCCATCATAGGAGGCAGAAGGGCCGGGATGCTCACTCGTGCATGGCAGGGGTGAGAAGGCAAAGCATGAATGCAATGGCTGGAGCCTCTCCATCCCCTCAGTTCCCACCCTGGTGGCATGGAGACAGCCCCAGAATCTCTCTGCCTGGCAGGGTTTTCTCTGTGTCAGGACCTGTGGGCTCCCTTCCCATCAGAGATGCTCCATACACACAGGCTCCCACCAGAGCCATGTTCCTGTCCTGCTTCCCATCCCCAGGGGCTGACTGCTCTGGTGTTTCACGGGGTGCCCAGCGTGAGATCCAAGATTTCCGTCCCTCCAGAAGAGGATGTCGGCAGGGAAGGCAGAACTACACTTCCCAGAGTGCTCCTGGCACTGCCGGGGGAAAGGCTGAGGGACCCAGACAACAGCTCCTCCCTGCTCCTGTGTTATTCTCCTTCTTATTTATTTGTGGGTTTTCTGTACTTAACTGTCTGCCTCGTCCACTTAATTGGGGGATTATTGCCGCTACCTGCCCGCCCGCCAGAGCCCAACTCATTACTGGGGCTTATTTATTAGCAGCGAGGCAGGAGAAACGCACCCTGCAGCTCCCTCTTCTCCAGCACAGGCAGCTGGAGGCGATGGAGGAAAGCGAGCGGGAACCAGAATGGGGCCAGAGACAGCGACCACAGGTTGTCCAGGGCCGGGTCAAAACCTCTACCATGCATGGAGGCATCGCAGCAGCCTCTTGCAGCATCTGGCATCAGCTCGTGACACCTGCTCTTGGCAAAGCGCAGAAGGAGCACTGAGAGCCTGGATGCTCCTTAAAAGTGTTCCCTGAGCTCAGAAAAGGTCAGTCGCACAGTGCTGTCCTTCTGCTCACAGCGAGGGACCCCTCTGCTTGGCACAGAGGCAGCTGAGTGACAGCCACATGGCAGGGTGATGCCATCGGCTCATGGAAGCCCATGGCAGGGAGGCAAAGGGGCCAGTGCCTCCTGAGCCCAGGAGAAGCTAGAAGAGCCCCACAGCCCCTCTCCAAATTGCTGCTCCCATTTCCAGGCGGGAGAATTCAGGAAAAATGTGGGACAGCAGGAGAGAGCTGCATATTGAGTGCTTTAATAAATAAAACATGGAGAGAAGGCAATCAGAGCTGCCCACTTGGCTGCAGCAGCTCAGTCTGCGGCGGCTGCATGGGAGGAATTCACAAGAGGTGCCACCCCAGCCGTCAGCCTCGGCGCTGCTCCTCTGCTCACATCCAAGTTTTGCTGCCTCAGCACCAAGGGGGATTGATTTATTCATCAGCTTCTCCATCCCGCAGCAGCCCTGCAAGAAGGAGTGGTGCAGTGAGCTTGAGCTGTGTGATGTGAGGAGCAGCACGGCGGGAGCAGGGAGGGATAACCGGAGGTGGCTCCCAGCTGACCTGCGTCTGACCCTGCCATGATGCCTGGTGGAGGAAGGATTCCCCAGGGTGGGAAATGTGAGCAGCAGACTCCCCTGGGGCCACGATGCTGAGCCCTCCTCAGACACTAAGGCACAGCTGTCTTGCACCCCCTTGTCAGGAGGGAGGGGCAGGACTCCGCTGTTCAGAGGGCAATCAGAGATCCCAAAGGCCAAACAGATCGCAAAAACTAGTTACAATGAGAGGCACCCACCCCAGAAAGCACCAACCCCAGAGCATCCCCAGGGCTCAGTGGGAGCTGTTTTGCACATCCACAAATGCAAAATAAAATCCAAGGGAAAATGGGCTTTGCCTGTCTGCTAGGAACATGGGATTAGCAGCCTTTGGAGAGGGACTGGGCAGGGGAAGGAAGAGCCCCAGCCCCTCAGGCCAGTGGGGATCTTGGAGTTTTGGCTTCTTAAAACCTCTGTGGACAAGTTCTTGCTCTTTGCCCCACTCCTTCTTTCCACCACTCCCTGCCCTACACAACAGCACATGGCCAGCCTGCCCATATCCCCACCCCAGAGCTCTGCAGCCTCCCAGAGCAGCCCCCTCTCCAGCCTCTCCCCCCATTCTGCTCCCCCTTGGCTTGCATGTGAGCCCTGCAGACCCCAGCAGGCTCAGAGCTCTTCATCACCCCATGCTTGGAACACCCTGTAAGAGAGCCTGGGCAAGGACTTTGTCATGTGCAACAGTGGTCTCTGATTTGGGGAGCACCACTGGCACTCCAAGACACCCAGAGGTGTTCTGTCTAGAGACCTCTCCTCTGGAGGGGCTGGCAGTGCCATGGGAGAAGAATCAACAACTCTGAGGGAGAGAAGCACTCGGGCCTATGGGGGGAGAATGAATATTGGAGGGAATTGCTGGATGGTGGGTGACTGGAAGATCCAGAGGGTCAGGAGGGATGGCCAGGGACTCAGGGAAGTTGCTGGGTACTGGGGAAATGGGTGGCCAAGAAATGGGAGGCATGGTCAGGTACTGGGGGTGGCTGTTATGGGCACTGGAGGTGCAACTGCAGGCACAGGCAGTACTGGGAGGGTTGCTATGTACTGGGGGGTGATGCTGGGTGCGGGTGGGCATAGCCAGGTAGCAGGGGGAGATGGCTGAATAGCGGGGAGGACACCCCGGTACCGGAGGAGCAATCACCGGGTACCAGAGGGGAACCGCCGGGTACCGCAAGGAACCGCCGGGTACCGGGGCTGAAGGTCGGGCCGGGGGCTGCCGCCCGGGGCGCGGGGCGGTCCGGAGGCGGGCACGGAGGCGGCCCCGCCCGGGAGGCCGTGCGGCGGAGGGGGAGCCAGCACCGGGCCCCCCCTGAACCGCTACGGCTCCCGCCTCCCTTCCGGCGGCGGCTCCTTCCCTGCGCCGGGGGCGGACGGGGCGCACCGGAGCCGCGCCGAGCCAGCCAGGTGGGTGCGGGGCCGGGCCGGGCCGGGCCCGCCGTGCCGCAGAGCCCGGGGGGGGCCGGGCACGGGCGCGGGGATCGGCCCGACGAGCCTCCCGGGGCCGGCGGCTTATGTAACGGGGCGGCGGCCGCGGAGCGGCGGGATGCGGCATGCGGGGCGGGATGCGGGGAGAGATGCAGGTGATGCGGGATGGGGGGAAGGATGCAGGTGATGCGGGTGGGAGATGCAGGGTTGAGCGGCGCGCCCCCGGACTGCCCACCCGCAGTCTGGGGAGGGGGGACGCGCCGGTGTGGAGGGGATAGGAGCAGAAAGGCTGTCACCCTCGGACTGTGTTTTGCATCCCCCCTCCAGCCCCTTTGTCCTGGCCATCATCCGGCAGGCCCAGAGCGGGGAGTGGGCAGGGAGAGTCGGCGACCTGCTCCCCCCGCCAACCCCTGCCTGCACCCGGGAGGCTCCGTGCACCCTTCTGCTGAGGGGAGCTCCTGCCGGGCTCTTCGCATGCCTCCCCAGTACTGGCTCCCTCCTCCATCCTGCTCTCCGCACTAAGTCCAGCCACTCGTGCAGCGTTCCATCTTCCTGTCCCCAATCCCCTGGGACCAAACCACTCTCCCCTCCACACTATCCCTACGAGATGCCTCCCCAACCCCACGCTCCAGCCCCTCTCCCCGCTGTGCCCCCATCGCCGAGGCTGCAGCACCCGGGCAGGTGGCTGCCGTGATCCGGGCCTGGCAGCGCGCGGTGGCACTGCTGCCCGCATGGCACGAGCGTGACCGGGCAGCCGCTGCCCGAGGCAGGCAGAGTGGTGAGTCAGAGTGGCAAAGCAGGGCTGGCACCTTCACTCAGAACAGGGCTCATGGCTCAGGGCTTCTCTGTGCAACCATCAGTGGCAGCTGCTGGCTGGGGCTGGCGAAGGAACTGTGACTGGTTAAGGAACTGGAGCTGGTGAAGGAAGCAGAGCGATTCAGGTCAAGCTGAGGTGCTGGGTTGGGCAAATAGAGGATGAGGAAGGATGGGCCAGACGCAGGATGCAGAGGAGTGTCCTCCCTGACAAACCTGTCCTTGTCCACCTGAGGCTATAGCACCCCAAGGGTTGCCACGACAAGCTCCAGCATGGAAACAGGGAGCTCAGTCCCCATCCAGCAGCACTGCTCCTCGTGTCTATCCCTCACTGTCCTGGGGAAACTGGAGATAGATCAGCTGAGACAAATTGGCACAGAAAAATGTCTCAAAGTCTCCCTTGGCTGTGGGCCGAGTGTTGGTTTCTTCGATTGCCTTGCATGATGACATTAGTATTGAAATGACCCCAACCAGACAGAGCTCCAAACACCTCACAGCACTGGAGGATGATTGTGGTTCACACCTTGGCTCTTCCCTGGGTTTCTGCAGAGGCTGCTGCCAGGCACAGACCATCAGGCCTGGAGCTGATTATGAGGAGCCGTACTGGGAGCCGAGGGGAGCCACGCTGAGTTGCCCAGCATGGTTTAAGCACCAGCACCGAGAGGTTCCAGGGCAGGTCTGGTACTGTGGAAAAACACTCTGGAGAAGAGACAGTGACCGCTGGCAGCGCAGCACATCTCTATTCTTGCCACTGGGCACCACCGTGCCCCCATGGCCCAGAGCTTGAGAGGTCTGGTATGGCAGGTGGGCACGGTCACTGCAGCCCAGGCTGCTGCCACTTCCACCAGTACCGAGCCCAAACCCTCAGGCATCATGTGCTGCCCCAACAGCCAGGGCTGGATCCAGAGCAGGACCTTCCCAGCAGCCAGAGGATCTCTGCTCTTGCCCGCAGCCTCTGTGTGTTCCTGGCCAGACCTTCCCATTTGTTCTTATGCCAGAATCATCCTCGAGTTTAAATGATCCTTCTCCCTCCCCGGTGTTTACTCGCCGGGTGTATTTATAGAGAGCAATCAGGCCTGCTCAGCCAGGGTAAACAAGCTGTGCTCCTGCAGGCTGCTCTCGCGTGAGCGCTCTCTGCTCACTCGTCCCAGGAGCTTTCCCCTCTGCCTCTCCTGGTCCCTCTTCCTGGCTGCAGAGACCTGGACCATCTTCCTCATCCAGCTATGGGCTCTCCAAGCTGTGCCCCCAAGCACCAGTGTCTCACTAGGTCACCCAGTATTTCACCAGGAGCCACTGTCACCTTTACTGTGTTGTTTTGCACTAAAGGTCCCTGCTCCTCCTGTACACAGCCAGACCATCATATCCATCCCTAGCTGGTGTCACCAGCTCCTGCTGTGACACTCACCAGAGGCTCAGAAACATTGCTCATCTCAGTCAAATCCTCAGAGCCCCACAACAGTGTGACCCAGACCTGCCCTGTCCTGTGGCAAGATGAAGTATGCAAGAGGCATTGAGGTGTTTGAGGCTGAGGATCTGCTTTTGGAAGGCAAGGCAGGTTGGCTCAGGTACAGGACCCCAGCTGGGGAATGCCTCTGGGGGCTGCCCAGTGCAGTGTGGCACCCTGAGCCCTTTGCATCCCTGCATGAGGGCCGGGACAGGGCACTGCTGGCAGATACTTTCCCCAAGCATCACGAGTCTGAGCCTTCCTTCTCACCTGGTGCTCAGACACAAAGCTGATGCCAGACCCAAGACAGCTCCCAAGAGCACCTCCCTTAGGCAGTGTAAGTGCTTTGAGATGTGTGCCCTGAGTTTGTCAGCCTGTGCACCCCACTGCTCCCCTTCCCCAGCCCACCCTCCTTCCAGACATTTGGACAAGCTCAGCTGTTCAAGCAGGGTGCTGAGAGCTGGAGGTGCCAAATCACAAGAGCTGTGGACTCACTAATGGTCTCATCTTGAGCATTAAGTTTTCCCTGGATACTGTCTTGTGTCCAGACCTCAGCTGGATCAAAACAACTCTGCCAGCTGCTGGGGGCAACGCTATCCCTGGAGCTGGGGGTGTTCTGGCACATCACCCTGGTCTTCTCTTCCCTGTCCTCTGTGTTTGGCTGCGGTTGGTGTCTGGTTGCTTGGACAGACAGACAGATTGAGCTAGTGCAGCTGTCCAGGTGAGATGCATCTTTTTGGTACTGGGAGTTTCAGCACATTGCAAAGGAAGAAAAAAACCAACTTTGATCTGGCTCAAATAAAAAATACCCTGCAGGGATCAGAGCAGGAACCCCCAGGACTCTCTGCATCCTCTCAAAAATCTGGACAGGGGGTCCCTGCTCTTCCCACCCTCTGGGTTTTCAACAAATATCTCCTGATTTGCTACCCCAGGCCATGGCCAGCAGAGCCAAACTGATTCTGTTCCAGCCCAGCTGTCTCCTTGGCACTGGGCTGTCTGGAAACCAGACGCCCCCAGGCACACATCCCTGCAGCACTCTGCAGCCCATGTTACCCCGCTCCAGAGCCTTCCCATATCCCAAAGGAGGCAGCAGTTGTCCCCAGCAAAGGTCACCTTCACACTGCTTCTGAGCCCTTTCCAGGCTGAGCTTTTAGCGCTGCATTTCCCAGGGAAGCAGTTGCCATTCCGGGATCTCCTTGGGGGTCCCACTGGGGACTCTTTGCCTCTTTCCCACAGCCAACCTCACCAAACCCTGTTCCCAGGGGCTATTAGTGTCTCCTACTCCTGGGGTTGGAATGAGGCATCCCTGTTCTGTAATGCTTTTTAAAATGCAGGCTCCATCCATCCCAGTCCCTGCTCTTCCCCAGCGTCGGTGTTTGTTTGCCTGTGTTTCCCCCAGCTCCCCTGGGTCATATATTTATCTTCAATTTGCCAAAGCCTCCCTCCTTTCCCAGGGTGGAGGAAAAGCCTTTGTTTGAAGTCAGGATGAATGTGTAACTTCCCCAGGAATCTGCTCCTCGAGTCACAGAGCAGAAATCACTCTGATGACACCCATCACCGTGACACCAGCCACACCACAGGGACAGACCACCCCGGAAACTGCCAGCATGGCACCCAGCACCCTTCCCAGGCCAGCATCCCCCAGGAGCACCCCCTGCACCTCCCCAGGCATCACAGGGGGATTTCAAGGACATTCAAGGAAGGGACAAGATGCCCAGGCAGAAGTTTCCTGAGGTCCAGCAGAAGTGGGGAGCCCAGAGCGACGTCAGGCTTTCTTCGATTGTCGAGTCTGAGCAGGGCTTTTGTTTGGCGGCTTCTTTTAACTTGCCATTATGTTCTCCAAAGAACGGCAGAGTTAATGTGAAATTTTAAAACCCTCAAAGAGTTGAGAGCTCTCTAAATTTTTAATGAGGGCATCCAAACTGTCAGGAGCCTGCAGAGACATCCAGGAGCCCTCTGCCAGCAGCAGAGTGGGTGTCCCTGATTCAGGACAGGACCAAAGACCCTGACAAGCTGCCACCTCCTGCAGCCTGTCACCCTTTGCACGCCCCACCAGGCTCCCACCTGCAGGGAGATGGTGGCTCTTGGCAGCAGGTTGCTCCCATCCTTGGAGGTTGAGATGCAGGGAGTACACAGACCCACTCCCACTCGAGTGGCAGAAAGGGCAGCAGACAGTGGTGTGCTCTGTCCATCACCCATCAAGTGATTCCACTTCGTTGATGCCATCCATTCCTGGAGCCTCTCCACGGCGCTGATCCTCTCACTGTCGGTGTCTCTGCAGGCCCTGCTGTCCCTGCGATGCTCAGCCACCCCCGCGAGGTCCCTGTCCCCCTGCGTTAGGTGCCGAAGCAGCAGACACCTCGTGCTTCACACACCAAGGTAGGCAGTGCCGTGGCTCTCGGGGGGCTGTGGGGACTCTCACTCCCTGTGTTATGGGGGCCATAGCTCAGCCATGGGATGAATGGGGGGTGCAGAGGCACCACCTGGGGCTGCCTCAGCAGAGCCAGTAGGGTCACACAAGATGGGGAGAGGTGGGGTCTGTCATGGGCATCCTCGTGACACCTTGGTGAAGGGCAAGAGGCACCCAGACCAGCTCAAGACCAGCTCAAGGCCACAGGAGTAAAGACCAGCTCAGACTCTGGACAGATGCTGGGCACGGTCCTGCCTGGGGACCATGGCAAATGACAGTGACTGTGGAGCTGGCACAGGGACAGGAGGTTTTTTTCTTTCTTCTCCTTTTTTTTTTTTTTTCTTTTGAAAGCCCCCAGATGGGAAAGGTACGAGCCAAACCCCACTGAAAGCAGCCAAGAATGAATTTTCTGGCCCGAGCCCCAGCAGCTCTTGGAGCGTTGCCGTGCCCGTCCGGCGTCACGCCACAGCGGAAACCCCGAGCGCAGGCAGGCTGGGGGAGGTCTCAGATGGGGTGGGCAGTAAGCCCCCTCCCCATCCCAGCCGCTCTCTGGTGTGGGGATCTCACCCCTCCCAGTGTCCCAAGCCAGGGGATGAATGCAGGCTCATCCTGCTCCCACCGAGCTGCAACTTGGCTGGAGCCCAAGCACCCAGATGTCCCCCTCCACGCTGCCATGGAGCCCCCCACCGTGCAGCCATCTGCTGCTGCTGGAGGACAGGGTGTCCCTGGTGTTGTGCCCCTAATTCAGCTCTGTTGCCCGGGGCATGGGGCATCTCAGCTCCTAAACCTCCCCTCTCATGGGATACAATGAGTCCCCCACAGAAGGCAGATGCTCTCCCAGAGCCAGGCTGGCAGTTTGGGTAGAGCAGGGCCAGACATGGTGGCATCTCTGCTCCTTTCATCCTCCCACTCCCCAGCTTTGGTGGTACATAGAGGGGCTAAAGCACCCCAGTCTCTGCCCTCGACTCAGGAGCCCCTAAGAGCTTTCAGGATCCAAAATCTGTGTCAGCAAGAGGCTGAACCTCAGGGGAGCAGTGCCCAGGGTCTCATTTTTTAGGATGTTTCAGCTGGAGGGGGGACAAGGTGGGGGCTCGCCCTACTCTGCTGTGACCTCGTTGCCCAGCCTTGAGACAGTCATGCCCTTGTCCTTCACACTTTTTACTGTCAGGGAAATGAGGGTGGGTATAACCACTCTGAGGCTTTCTGTGGGGAGCAGGTGCCCAAATCCCATCCTGACAGAGACAGGAAGAGGATCCTTGGGTATCCACTCCCCACACATCATGACCACCTTGGTCATCGGTGCCTGCACAGGCCCTGCACATCCCTGCCAGCGCAGCAAGGCTGGAAATCAGTGTGTGCACAGGCTGGAGCGATGGGGAGACAGCGCAGGGGCTCAGGGGGGCTTTTATCTGCTCCCCAAGCAGTGTGTGGTGTACTGTGCCCAGCTCTGCTCTGCACTGGCCCCTGCAGAGCTGTGCGGGTGTGCGTGCCTGCCATAAATATTGATGGGGTGGACTCAGCGCAAGTGTGCCTTTGTATGGGCGATTGGGATGTAAATGCTGTACCTGCTGTGTGGGCAGGGGAAGGCGTAGGTGATAGCACCGAGGCTGAATGCGTAGTGGCTTTTCTACAGGGAGGTGGTATCCATCCTGTGTGTGGTGGGGGGTTGAAAGCCACCAGGTGAGTAAGCCCAGGGGTCATAAACCTGTTTGGGGAACTGGCCAGGCCTGCAGTGAGACTAAATCTTCTGACTGAGACTGCAGTGAGCCACCGTGGCTCCCACAGCCTGTCCCTGCACAGCCACACCAGGATAAACAGCGAGGGGCTGCAGCGTCTCTGTTTAATAATGCATGGCACAGAGGCACCGGACACATGCTGGGAGTCGGGAACTGCGGGGATGAGGAGTCACCACTGCAGCACTCAGGTGGCAGAGTCCATCCCGGCATCCCCCAGCACTTACAGGTCCATCCCGGCATCCCCCACCACTCATGGGACACGGTTTCCTTGAGGCTCTGGGTGGCCTTGAGACTGGGACTGGGTGAGCTGAGCTCCGTGTTGCAGGGCACAGGACAGCGGTGGCAAAGCCAAGGTGCTCAGCTATGCAGTGTCTGCCACCTCAGCAGCGGTGGATGCTTCTTAGCTGGAGCTTGGAGCTGACTCCCTGTCCCCTTGGGCACTCTCGCTGAGAGATTCAGCCCCTCCATCACTCTCTTAGACAGATGTAGGTGTAGATGGTCTTTTTTGGGGAACTCGGAAGTGGAGCAGCACTGGGAGCACCCCTCTCTCTCCGGCATGCTGGGAACAGCTGGAAGCCCTTGGCTCAGTCCACTCCTCGCCCCATCCCTCCGTCAGCCGCAGCCTCCCTGGCTCGCACACTGCTGTTGCCATGCCTGGGACGAGCAGGTGTGTGTATGCTGGGGCCCTGCAGGCACCACTTCACAACCAGCTCCTGTGAATGGCCCCCCCGGGGACACACACGTCCCTCATTGCGTGCGGTGCCGTGATCCGGCCCCACCGACCATCTGCTGCGGCAGCTCCCCGCCACCCACTCACTCCCCAGCCCACACCGCGCCCTGCGGCACAGAGCTGGGCAGGGACGAGCTGGGGGTGCCCAGTGAAACCCCCACCCCACAGGGAGGGGACAGACAGGTCTTCCTGCGATGGGGTTGTGGTAGCGATGCAGATGCCGACGGGGCTGTGGCATTAATGCAGACGGACCCGTGAGGTGATGCAGGAGAGCAGGAAGAGCTGCAGCATCAGCCTGGAGCCCCTCTGGCTGCAGGGGTGCAGTGCTGTGCCCCTACAGAGCAGGGCATGGGGAGGGCAGCAGGAGCCTCCCCTAGCCAGCCAGCAAAACCCAGAACAAGGGAGACCCTCTGGGCATGGGGCCAGCAGAAGTTATCCTGTGAGGGTGGTTTTGGCCTGCTTGCTTTGTCCCTCTCTGGTCAGCTCAGGGGATCTTGCCACCCCCAGTCTTTTCCCGACAGTGCTACTCCCACAGTCAGGAGCATCAGGGATGAAGCCATGGCAAGAGCCAGCCTTCCTCCCTGCCAGCCCCAGGGCTCATGGTGAGGCTCCCAGCCAGCCCCACAGTGAGACCCGCATTCACACCCCGTGTTTGCTGTGGATGTGATAGTGGGTGAGTGGGTGCTGGGGGGGCACCCCCATGTGCTGAGGGTGCTGTGACTTGATGCAGGGGCAGAGCAGTGGCCCTGGCATCCCCAGGGGCTGGACGCTGTAGGCTCTGAGCACCTCACACTCTCCTTGAGTGCAGCATAAGGGTCCCTTTGGCAAGGGTCCCCCTCACCTCGCAGTGTCACCAGTGGGAGGGGCAGCAGGGGCTGTCCCTGCAGTCTATTCTCAGCTGCTGCACTGGAGGGTCCGTCTCCAGACTGATGCTTCAGCACGCTGGTGCCTGTCCCTGTCCCTGTCCCTGCCGGGTGCCAGCCCCAAGGGACCAGGGCTGCTCTTCAGAGGCTGCAGCTGCTGTGTGTTTCGTGCTGTCTCTTCCCCTTCTCCCCGTTGCTGTTTTTGTTTTGTTTAAGAGGCTGGGTTACGAATTTTAAACAGGCTCCTGAAAAACCCAATTACCTCCAGAAGACAACCTGATAAAAGCTGCCTAAGTGGCACTGTGGAAATCGCCTTGTGCAGCAGCTGAGGGAAAACCAACATAACAAAGCCTTTGGAAATGGAGTTAACCACTTTTAATCCCTTGGTGCGATGAGAAGGACCAATAATTATTTTCTGCATAGCTGGGGGGGCGGGGGGATAAGTGAAATAACTGCCCTATGCTAATGGGTGGCAGCAGGCTGGGCTGGCAGTGCTGCAGGGATGGGTGCAGGTATTCAGGCACCTGCTTCCCTCTGCCCGGGAGCTTTGCCCAGAGGCTGTGACCTTGCAGAGTCCCTGTCTGGCTATGGGAGCTGGGGACAATGCCGATGGGCAGGTGCCACTCAGGCGTTGCTGGCGGCGGATGCTGTGGGCGATGTGACGGCACCAGCCAGCCCCGTGCCCTTTCCCTGGGCGCCAGAGTGGAGCCGAGCAAGGCAGTGCCGGGGCGCTGGCTCCCGGACTAGCTCCACGCCTGCTGTGCTGCCCCAGTGAGCTGGCACAGAGGCAACTTGCAGGACTTGGCAGTGCTGAGAGCTTCCTCCTCCATTTGACCACAGTGCTGCCCTGTCCCTCCCATTCCTCCCTGTCCCTTCGCTTCCTGCCTCCCCAGGCAGCTCCAGACAGCCACCCAGCAGGTGACACTGCCCAGGATGATACCAGGGAACAGCTGGGCCCAAAAAGTGCCTGTGCTGGGCACAAGCAGCCCCAGCACTGGCCAGAGACAGCTCAGCTCTGGGACTGTGGGGGTCCCTGGGCTCATCCCTGTCCCAGGGGCAGGAGTATCCGCAGGGGTGTGAGGGGCAGGAGGATGGAGGCGATGCCCAGGGCTGGTGACAAGCCCCTGGCTGCTCTTCCCATGGGAGCCCAGCCAGCAGGGCAGAGTTGGGTGCCCGCCAGCCCGTCGGCTGTGGTTGCGACGCCGGCACCGGCAGCTGGAGTGCCGGGGCGTTTGGCCTCAGCTCACATGAGCCTCGTGCTTCCCGCAGCAGCAGGGACGGGGGCTGCTTCGCCCACCTCTCCCTGGCCACCCTGCACCCCACGTGGGGACAGCACTCCGGGACACTGACTCCCAAGGAGGGCAAGCCCGACAGCGCTGGACACTGACACAAGGGATGTCCCTGACAGCTTGGCCACAGCTCGTACTGGGAGCAGTCCCCAGTACTGGGGGAGGATGTGCTTAATGAGTCGAGGCATCTCCAAAGATTGAAAGACTCAAGGACCCATCCCAGGAACAAAAGGAGGCGTTTGTCAGGCGCTGAGAGACGGGCTCGTTAATTCCTCCTGGCTGTCACACTTATCTGTAATGAATTTGTGCTCCGCTGTATTATTTTTAATACAATAGGAGCGGTGCCGCCCGCCCACCGCCCGGCTGCCGGGAGCGCTGACGTCAACGCCCGGAGCAGGGCTGCCGCAGGACGGATGGATGGACAGACGGACGGGCCAAGAACGGGCCTGTCTTGCCGCCCACATGCCTGTCCCACCAGCTGCCAGCGGGCAGAGCGGGGCTGGGCACGAGGGCAGGAGGCATTTTTACTTTGGAGGTGGAAAGAGGAGTTGTTGGCCGATGCCAGGCTGAGGGCTCAGAGCTTATGGAGGTGTGCTACGCCAGGGGGTATTTTTGGGAGCAGTGAAGGGGGTGAACAAGAGGGCCAAATCCTTAATGTGTTGTCCCTGTGCTGAGACTTATCCGTGGCAGCTGCCGTGCATCAAGGCAGGAGCACGGGGTGCACACACACGGATCTGTCAGTGCTGCATCCCTGTGGAGGTGGCGCTTGCAAGCCAGTTTTGGCCCCCCCAGCTGCAGGATGGCTCCCCACTGCTGCCCCATGTCCTGCATCGCCCTCGACCTCCCTGCAGCAGCCCTGGCAGTGCCCAGCAGCACCAACAGCATCTCCACAGCCCACACCACTTGTGGGGGTAGCTGCAGCCTGTCCCAGCTCCCCACAACCTCCCAGGTGTAAGGGTAGGGGATTCCTGAAAGGACTCTACACCCAGACCCTCTCCAGCACTCTTCTGGGCCCCCACAGGGCTGCTACTCCAGAACCTCACCATTAAACATTAGCTATCCCAAAGCCTGGCTCTGAGCACCACTAATCTCATTTGCACAGGGCTCGTCTTGTCTTTAATAACCCAGGGCTGGATTAATTAGGAGGCACCGGCTGCCCCTCTGCAGGGTGAGCACACACCGGCCCTATCGGGACGACTGTGGGAGATCTGTCCCGCAGTGCCAGGGGGGGAAACATAGGAGGGGCTCCAGGAGCCTGTCTCCCTTCAAGCAGGTGCAGGGGGGCTAGGCAGGGAGGTGCCCCCCATTTCCTGCACGGAAACCCCATTCTGAATTGGGTCCTGAGCTCTGTGGGCATCACAGCCTCGATGCCATCGTGAATGGGGAGGGGGAGGAGGGGCGAAATGATTTATCAGGGACTTTCATTAAAGTCCCGCAGCCACCCCACACCGCTGCAGAGGGGATTGTGTTACTTTGGGTCTAGGTACCGACTGAGGGAGCAAGGAGTGCGGGACTGGGGAGTAGCTCCGGCTGATTAATGCCTCGTCTCGCCCGTTAATTGCCGCGGCGGTGAATTATTAACCCCGAGCAGGAGACTCTTGCCCCGTCCCTCCGCTGCGGTAGCGCGGGGTGGTGACCGGGGTGGGGGGCCCGTCCACATCCTGGGGAGCGATGCGGGGCTCCCGGGGACGTTTCCCTGGGGGTCGTGCAGCGTTTCCCGGGAGGGTCCCGCATCCTCCCGCCCCCGCGGGGGGCCGGTCCGTCGCTCCGGGCGGGCCCACGCGTGCCGCCGGGGGCGGGAGGGGGCCGGGCCGCGGCGGGGCGGGGCGGAGCGGCGGCAGCTGCGAGCGGCGGCGGAGCCGGTGAGTGCCGGTGCTGAAGGGACAGCGCCGCCGCTGCGGCACCGGGCGGCCCCGGGCGGCGGGCGGGGCCCCGCGCCGCAGACACCGGGATGGGATGGGGTGGGGTCCCTGCGGCACGCCGTCCCCTGCGCGACCCCTTCGCCCCCAGCGCGGTTCCTGCCCTCCCCGTGTTCCGCGTCCCCCGGTGTCCCCTGCGCCCCCGGTGCGTGGCTCCCGGGTTCCCCCCGCGTCTTCCCTGTGCCTGCGCCCCTGCCGCGGAGCCCCACGGGGTCCCGCACCCCGCTGCGGTCTCGGTGTCTCCCGCCTGCCGGGTGTCAGCTACGTCCCGTGTCCCCGCTGTCCCCCGCCTTCCCGGCGCCCCCCCCGTGTCCCCTGCGTCGCTGCAGCCCGTGCGGTGTCCCCGCTCGGGTGTCACCGGTGTGCCGGTGCCCGCCGGTGTGCCCCGCTTGTGCTGTGTTTCCCTCGTGTTGCCCTTTTCCCTGCACCTCGCGATGTCCCCCACATACCTCACTATCACTGCGCGACCCCCCGCCACGCGGCTGCGGTGCTCCGGTGTCCCCCGTGTCCCCTGCACCTTCCCTACGGCCCCGTTTTCCCGGTGTTTTCCAGTGTTTCCGCATCTCCGGTGGCCCCTGAGCCCCCCGCTGCGGCCCCGGGTCTCAGCACTGTGTCGCCCGGAGAAGCCCCCCCCCCTCACCCGCGGGGTGCCCTAGCCCTTGCAGCAACAAACTTCCCAGGGTCACAGCTCGTGAAGACCCTCCAGCCCCCTGGGGTTCCGAGGATCTGGGGTGGGATAAATGCGAGGCTGCGGCACACTCAGGGCACATGCACACACACACACACACACAGAGCAAACCTCACCCCCAGTATCTGAGCACAGCCTGCAGCCCCCCACTCACATGGGGCACGTGGGGGGCATGGGCACCCCCACGGGCAACCCCCACACACACAGCCCGCCTGTAATCCCCCACACACGCGCACTCACAGAGCACACAAGCAGCCTGCAACACCCCCACACGTACACACACGCGACACAGTCTGCAAATTTGTGTGCACAGCCCCCTGTGCAGCCTGCAAACCCACGGACCTGCACACACAGCCCCCCACACACACACTAACACAGCCTGCAACACCCCCCCAGTGTGCAAACACACACACACGCAGCACAAACACCCAGCACACAGACACAGCCCGCAAACCTGCGTGCACACATCCGCAGAGCCCACAAACCCCAACACTCGCACACGCACAAAGCCTGCAAACAGGCTGCAAGCCCGAACATCGTGGGGGCACGCGCAGCTTGCAGCCCCACAAACTTATCGCGCGTGTGCGCACACACACACCCCATGCAAACACAGCCTGCAGCCACCCGCAAACACACCTCTCGAGCAAACACAGCCTGCACGCCTGCACAGAGCTCACACACAGCGCACCCGCTCCGTCCTGCACACGCAGTGCCCCTGCACGGTGTCACCCATCTGCAGCACCCGCACAGATCACACACACAGTGACAGGCTGCTGCTTGCAACCCCTGCAGCCCCCAAACATCGCCACAACCTGGCACTAACCCTCTGCAGAGCACTCACACTGCGATAGACGCGCACACACGCAGCATCCCATGTCTGGCTGCGCCACGCTGGCATCCCCAGGCAGGGGCTGTCATCCCCCCCCCCCCAAAGCAGGGGCACACAGCGGATGGTGGTTGGTGGGTCCCCATCCCACAAACCCTCAGGCAGCACCCCTGGCTCCTGCTGCCACACCAAGGGCAGTGGTGAGGTGGAACATCCCTCTGCAGTCCCTGTCTTGGTCCCTCCATAGGTCCTCAAGGCCAGCAGGGATGTGAGGAGGGGGTTGAGGGAAAAAGGCACAGCACACTCTCTGCTTGCAGACCCCAGAAACTCCCTCTGTCCATTCTGGAAGGCATTTGGGACTGGGGATGCAGAGGGGCACAAAGTGCAGCCCCAGGGACCGTCCCATTCCTTGTGCCTGGGCAGTAGGAACCATGGGCATCATGTCCCAAACCCTGTCCCTCTCTGCCCACACAGGTGGCCCAGGTCAGCAATCCCGGACAGCAGTGGATGAGCGCTGGGCATTGGCCTAGCCACACACACACACCGGCACCATGGACTTTGTCATGAAGCAAGCGCTGGGCGGTGAGTGGGTGCTGTTGCCCCTCAGTGTCCCCTCTCCAGGAGCAGTGCTGGCCTGACACCCTGGGATCACAGTGGGAGGGACATGGCTGGGGGACAGAGTCACACAGAGAGCCACCAGCAGTGGGGGGCTGCTGCTGAAGCCCTCTGGGGTTCCTGTTCCCAGCACCGTCAGCAGCTGGCTGGGGAATCCTGGCTCTCCTGCCGCTAAGTGGGATTCCCCAGCAGGTCCCCTGGGTGCTGAAGGAGCTGCCAGCATCTCCCCCGGCTGATGCTGAACTAGGGCAGCGCAGCCAGCCCATGGCACTCCCTATCCCCACAGCCTCTAGAGCCCATCTGCAGCTCACTTTGGCATGGGTGGCCCTGGGGATGTCCCAGGTCGTCCTTGTGGCGGGGAGGGGGTCCTTGCCCTGCCTGCCTCTGCAGGGCTTCAGCAGCCAGCGTCAAGCTGCAGCACCCTTGGGGACCAGCCAGTGGTCTTGTGATGCCACAGGGGCCACCAAGGACATGGGAAAGATGCTGGGGGGAGAGGAGGAGAAGGACCCCGATGCGCAGAAGAAGGAGGAGGAGAGGCAGGAGGCTCTGCGCCAGCAGGAAGAGGAACGGAAAGCCAAGCACGCCCGCATGGAAGCCGAGCGGGAGAAAGTCCGGCAGCAGATCCGTGACAAGGTGGGCACATGCTTTTCCTGCACCTGCCCCTGCTCCTGGCACCCGGGGTAGGGCTGGGACAGGGAGCTGGCATGGCTGGGAGGAGGGTGGCCCAAGGCAGTGGTGACGGGCACGGGCACAGTGCAGGCAGTGCCCTGTGCCTGCCCTGCTGAGGGTCTGTGTCCTCTCAGTATGGGCTGAAGAAGAAGGAGGAGAAGGAAGCAGAGGAGAAGGCTGCCCTGGAGCAGCCGTGTGAGGGCAGCCTGACGCGCCCCAAGAAGGCGATCCCAGCAGGCTGTGGGGATGAGGAGGAGGAGGAGGAGGAGAGCATCCTGGACACCGTCCTCAAGTACCTGCCTGGCCCGCTGCAGGATATGTTCAAGAAGTAACAGCACCGTCAACCCTGCCATAGGGTGCTGGGGCATGGGCGCCCTCTCCCCTACGACCCCTCCATCAGTTCCCTTGGCCCCGGAGAGGGGGTCCCTACACCCCCTCCCATCCCCTCCTGCCCTGTCCCCTGACCCGCCCGTCCCGTCCAGGCAGGGCCCCCCCACCACGCCAAAGGGGAGCAGCCCTGGCCGGACAGGGCGAACCGGGACCAAATGCACTGATGTAACCTCGTGGCAGGCTGGGGGCACCCAGGCCCTACCGGCCCCCCCGGGGTGGCTCCTTGTGCCCCCTGCCCTGCCCCTTCTGCCCTCCCAGGGGACCCCAGCAGGCTTCTGCTCGCCTGCCCTCGTTCCCAACACTGCCATCCCCCTGCCCCGTCCCGCCCTGGGCCAAGCCCAAAGCACAAAGCCAGGCGCCCTGCCCACAGCTCCCCCATCCCCGGTCGTCGGGCACGGGGGTCCCCCGGGGCTGCCCGGTGTGCCCCTGCATCGGGGGGTTGGAGGGGACCCCCCTCCCCGCATCTCTGGCCCCATAGTTAAAGCCATATCAGTTAGACTGCAATACTTCAGCACCGGGAGGAGCGGGCGCCACGCTCCGCCAACCGTGTACAAAGGCACGTGCGGGGCAGGGAACCCCCTGTCCCGTCCCCCCGTCCCCGCCGCTCGCTCGTCTGTGTCTTGGCCCCGCTGGCCCCCGTCCTCGCATTAGTGTCTCTGTGCCAGGGTGCGCCCCATCGCTCCATGCGTCCTCGTGTCCGCTGCTCAGACTCCCACCCCTGAGTCCCCACTGTCCCCGGGGGCCACCCGCGGCGCTGAGCCGAGAGCCCCCCGCCGCGCTGCCGGGACCCCCAGTCTGCCCCCTGCAATAAAGCCAGCGCGGGGCCGAGGGCTGCCGGGCCAGCCCAGGGCTGGGAGTGCCCGGCTGCCCCCCACCTGACGCTGGACACACGGGTCCCCGGGCCTGGGACGGCATCCCTGGGCAAGCGCCCCGGGATGTCCCAGGAGCTGCTGCTTGTACCCCAACGAGGGGAGGCAGGGGCACACCCTCATCCCAGCCCGGCCCTTGCCGCACCGTGCTCCCCCCTACCCGTGCTTCCTCAGCCACGGCCCCCAGCCGCCCACGAGGGCCCTCCAGGGAGGCGGCGGGCAGCTTGGGGCCCCACAGACATGCTGTGACCATCCTGCTCGAACTAGTCTTTGACAAACTAATAAAATAAAGGGATTTGTACATTGCTCCAGCCTCTTCTCATCCATTGCTTCCCTGGGCCCCCATGTCAGCTCCCTCACCCCACTAACCCCAAGGCTGACACCAGGCAGCTCACAACACACGGTAAGGCCACAGGGCCCACCCTGGGCAGCACCCAAGCCAGGCCACAGGTGTAGGGGTGACCACATGTGGCTCCCAGAGTCCTGTTCAGTCCTGCTGTCTCCCCACTCTGCAAGTGTCCTCTCTGGGGATGGGGACAAGGCAAAAAGGCTGGGTGCTGGTGGTCCCACAGGCATGGCATGGGGGCTTCTGCCCCTTCCCCCTGACTCTAGGACTTCTTTCACTGAATGATGGGGGATACCCTGCAGTACAAGGGCTGTTTCTGGTGGGTCACAGTCTTCTGTCCCCTAATAAAGAGGCATGAGGCTATGGGCATGGGGCACCTCATGTCCCCGCAGAGAGGTAAAGGCCCTGGCAGTGCCCTGGCTTGGCACAGCCCTGGAGGCGTCAGCCTGCAGCCAGCCTCAGCCATCATTTGCCATCATTTACCAGCAAAGAGCTCCACTGTTACCCAGGCGCCATCAGCAGAGCAGTCACCCAGAAAAGCTTCTGTCAGATGAAAATACGAGGGTAGAAAACGGTAGAGATCTTGCAGGCAAGGTCTCCATTGCAGGCAGACTATGCTTTGTGACGGCACAGAGGGGGAGAAGTCCCCACAGCCCTCCCTAGGGAGCAGTGGAGGGGGGAGGCAGTGCTGGTCACCCCTGAAGGGGCGCAGGGAAGGGCTGTGCCCGGGGCTGGTGGCCGTGGCGTGGGACCAGCAGCGTGTTCCGCACACGGGGTGCTGCCAGGCAGGAGCAGGTCCCTGCGGATGTCCCCCCGCATCCGCTGAGCAGTGTCCCCACCATCACCTGTCCCCAGTGTGGGGGCACAGCGCCCTCTGGTGTGACAGCGCAGGAGAGGGAGAGCGGGGACAGGCAGTGGGGACAAAGGGGACAGTCCCTCAACAAACCCCTCAGCCAGGGCCTTGCCTGGGCCAAGGGAAGGAGGCAGAGGAAGGGAGAGTAGCTCAACAACCCAGTTCTCCCCCCTGCAAGCAGCCACAGGCACCTTTGTTAAGGAAGAGGATTTATCAAAATTAGAAAAAGCAAGTATTAAAAAAACTCAGCCCCAGCTGGGGAATCGTCTCCCAACTCACATCCCTTCACCCTCCCCTCACTGCCTCAGCACAGGAAAGGGGCATGGGATGTCCGGGAAGAAAAGGGGCAGGCTGTGCTCCCAGGGCTGCCCTCGCCACCAGGCTGTTGGGACAAGGGGACAGTCACATAGCTTATCCCTGCTGGGGAGACTGGTCAGAGTGGAGCTCCTCTCATGGAAGGCCCCTCAGCAGCCACCTTCAGTGACCGACTTTCTTTGGCCACTTGCCTTTGGAACAAGCTCCCCATTCCCCAGAGAGAAGGTGGCAGATGGGGGGCCCTGCCAGCACCCCCATCATCCCCAGCCCACAGCTCCCTATTTACAAATGCTCCCAAGAGCAGGATGCACCAAACTGAGCCCGAGGTCACAGCCCTGCCAGGCTGCCAAGGAGGGGAGCC
Organism: Myiozetetes cayanensis; assembly: GCF_022539395.1. Taxonomy (NCBI): domain Eukaryota; kingdom Metazoa; phylum Chordata; class Aves; order Passeriformes; family Tyrannidae; genus Myiozetetes; species Myiozetetes cayanensis. The sequence continues at coordinate 7,861,581 of NW_026087378.1, read as the reverse complement.
AACTCCTTGCCCCACCTACATTAAGCTCCCAGTCCCAAGAGCAGGCAGGTGTTGCATCCCCAGGTGCAGCTTCATCAGGAGTCATTGGGGAGCCCAAAGAGCTTGACGGTGCCAGCCTCCCGGCTGCTGTCATATTTGCCATCTTTATCGTCACAGGCGAAGGCCAGCAGTGGCCTCTTCGGGTGCCAGGCCACTGTGAAGGTAGGGGACTCACACTGCACCTCCCAGAGCTTCTCTCCTGCATGGAAAAGGGGCCATGTCAGCCTGGAGAGCCTCCACCACTCGCTGCCCCAGAGCCAAGCACCTGCTTTTTCTCTCCAGCACAACTGCTGCTCCAGCGCCTTTTAATCACCCAGTGACAAGGCTCAGACATGACAAGCATGCCTGCCACCGACTAACGAGGCAAAGGCTCCCCCTCATGGCACTCTGCTCTGCACAGCAAAGTTCTTCCTTAACAGACAGATTCTCCCAGTGCCCTCCCAGCTCCACCAGCACTTCTCCATCTGATTCCCTCCCTGCTGTTCCCCAAGAAGAAACCATTACCTGTCTCCACTTCAGCAATGTCAATGAAGTGATCTTCTGATGCCGACGCCAGCATCTTCCCATCATGACTGAAGCTCAGTGTCCGCACAGGCCAGTCGAGCCTGCAGCAACCAAGGGGAGCAGACAGTGAGCCACTCCACATGGTCCCCAGAGAGGGGGCAAACAGCTTTGGAACAGCTCTACCTACCTGGAGAAGCACCTCACACATACCAGCTCATCCACATCCCAAAGGCTGACTAAGGCATCAGCGCTGCCCGTGGCAAAATACTTCCCCATAGGATCAAACTTGATGCAGATGCAGTTGGAAGGATGGGCATTGATGGACTGGATGGGCTTCAGCTCTGGGTAGCTGTGGAGGTGAAGGGAGAGGGCAGGGAGCAGTGAGAGAAGCAGAGATTGTCTGAAGCAGGGCAGGCACAAGGCACACCAGGACTGGGAGCAAACCCAGCCAGGGTAGGAAACACCAAGTGTCCAGTGAATGAGGTGAAGCATCAGGGTCCCTCTCGGGGAGCCCAGCCCGGAACTGGGGCAACCTCAGCTCCAGGCAAGTCCATTCCCACCAGAGGGCTGGGGACCACTGAGGTGTGGGACTCCAGTTCCCCAAAAGAAGCCAAGGCACTTGCAGCCTGACAGCAGCCAGCCCAGCCACCCAGCCCACCTGCAGCCACGGGCACCAACCTGAGGATGTTGATGCAGCCGTTCCCATTGGTGAGGAAGAACATGTTGTTGTCGTTGTTCCAGGAGATCTCATTCACCTCAAACTTGAACTGTTCCTCAGCTTTGGAGCGATGTGTCTTGGCGTCAATGAAGGTGACCACGTCATCCTTGTTCCCCACGGCGATGGTCTGTCCATCAGGGCTCCAGCAGATGTTGATGTTCTCACCTGAATGGACAGAAAGGCAGCAGGTCCCATTTCCACTCCAAACCATTCCCAGATAGGAAAGACTGCCATGTCTGCAGTGTAACACACAAACCCTGCACGGCAGCTGTCCAGCAAATATAGAATTACTGAAAATCAAACTTATAAGAACTACAGCTTCAAAACAGTAGGACCACACCAATCACCACACAAGGTCAACCCCAAGATCCTCTGAATCCAGTGATCTTCAAGATCCAGAAAAAGCAGAAGACAACAATAAATACCTTTAAATGATGGTAAAAACAAGGCAGATTGCAGTTATGCCATTTCCAACCCCAACAACTCAAAATTTGATATTTCCAAGAGCAGAGGCAGTATCTGGGTTAGGCAGCACATGAACTCAAAATAGTTGTTTTTCTGAATCCACACAAACTTTTACTTCCATCATGGCTCTCTGTAAACATGCCTTTTCCCCAGTCTCCAGCCTCACAGCCCACAGACTCCAGAAACAAGAACACAGGACATTTTAACAGCCAGAACCATACTTTCAAGAGTTTCTCCAGTCCCTACTCTGCAGTAAATGAGCCCTTATGATGAGTGCAACACAAAGTAGCCACCAAAGAGGCTCCAAGCAGAAATAGCCACAGAAAGGATCCAAAGGTCTGTGCCGCTGCAGACGGGTCCCACACAGCTAAGGTCCTACCGGGACCCACCTGGGAAACCCCCTGGGAAGGCAGGGGCTCACCTTTGGTGTTGACAGTGGCGATACACTTCGTGGTGCGGACGTCCCAGATGCGGATAGTTTTGTCCCCGGACGCTGTGACGAAGAGGTCAGGGTTGCTGGGGTGCCAGCAGAGCTGATCCACACTGTCCCCGTGGCCCCGGTAGTTGTTCTCCTTCACCTGGGGGGAGACGACAGCCGTCGGCATGAGGATGCGCCTGCCTCTGCTCCCGCTCCTGCCTCACATCCCAGCACGCTGCATCCCCGTCGGGATGGGGCGGGAACCCAGCCCGGAGCTACATCGCCACCCCGGCCACGCTCCCACCAACGGCTGGCCGGGATGGAGGAGACCCCCGCGCCTTCCCCCCAGGCACCAGCTTCATTCCCGCTCCAGCTTCATTCCCGGCTCTCTGACACCGGCCGGCAGGGTCTCCTGGCGATGCTCCTGTTCCGATCCACACCGAGTACCCGGTACCGACCACCGGGACGCACCCCCCGGCTCGACACACCTGCCCAAACACCCGGGCCCAGTGTGCCCAAGAGCTCCCGGTTCCGACCCGCCCGGCACCGCCCGCCCGCTGCCGGCGGATCTCACCAGCCGGTCCTTCTCCAGCAGGAAGACGCTGGCGGTCTTGTCGAAGGAGCCGGAGGCGAGGCGGCGGCCGCAGCAGCTCCAGGCCACCGAGTGCACCTTGGCGCCGTGCGCGGGGAACTCGCGGCTCCGCGTGTTGGCGCGGAACAGCTCCTGCATGGCCTGCACGTACGGGGACACCGCCATGGCGGGGCCGGCTCCGCGCCCCGCCCCGGCACCGCGCCCGCCCGCACTTCCGCCGCCCCCCCGCGCCTGCCGGGGCTCCGCGGCCGGGGCGGAACCGCCGCCCGCCGCCGGGATGGACGACACCGTGGTGCTCCTCAGCGACTCGGACTCGGAGGGCGCCCGCTCGCCGCCGCTGCCGCCGCCCCGGCCGCGCCGCCCCAGCCGCTCCCTGCCCGCCCCCGCCGTGAGTCCGGGGCCGCCGCTGCCCCGCTCGAAGATGGCGGCGCGCCGAGCGCGGGCGGGGACGGGAGCCGCGCGCAGACAAGAAGCCTCGGGGGCAGTGGAGGGGTGGGCGCGCAGCCCCGGCCGGGTGTTCCCGGGGATCCCCGGGATGTCCCAGCCTCTCCCCAGGCGGGCTCGGCTCCCCGCGGCCACCTGCGGCCGGCGGAGCCCCGGTCCTCAAGCGCACCCCCTTAGCGGTCCCAGCCTCCTCAGCCACGTCCCCCCCCCTCCCCCAGAAAACGCCGGTCCCCACCACGGAGCATCATGTACCCTCGCTGCAGCCCGAGGAGGGTCCAGCTCTGTAGGGCACAGCCCCGGCGGGACCTGGCTCAGGGATGCGGTGGTGTGGCTGCCGCGCCTCTCACCTGTCTTGCCCCTCTCCCCTTTACCGCCGGAGGGTGCGGTGCGGCGGCGGTTCAGGGCTCGAGGCTCAGCCCCTCAGGGAACGGCCCGGCCCGCTCCACGCTCCGCTGTCCGGGTTCCTGAGGCAGCTCCTCAGCCGCCGACGGTTACCGTGACCGGCAGGGGCCCCGCGGCCTCCCGCCCTGCCCAGCTCCTCCAGCGTCCAGGAGCCCTCCTTGGGAAAGGCAGCGGGTCTGAGTCAGGGGGAAAGAAACGGGCTTAAATTGTCCGCTAACCGTGTTCCCTGCTTTGAGACGCTGAGGGGCATTTTTGTCCCCAAGAGCAAACAGGCTCTGACCCCTCCTGGGCACACCGAGATCTTGGGCAGTGGTGTGTCCTGCCTGCTGCCTGTCCTGCCCGGTCCTGTTACCCCTTGGAACACCGAGTGCTGCCTCACCCAGCAAGTCCTGGCTGGGAGTCCCCAAAGTCTCAGGGCTGCTGTAGCTCCAGATTGATACCAAAGAGGAAGAGGCAGTTCCCTGCCACTCCTGTGTTCATAGAGGGCAAGGTTGTGCCACAGAAGGGGTGCCAGGGTTTGGATCCTGTGCTGCTTCTGCTGGTGTCTGAGGACAGGGTACAGGAGTGCTCACGGTGCTTCCCTTGCCCTCTCTGGACATCCCACGGGACCTGCATTTCCCACTCATGGGAGGGAGCTAAACAGGCAGCCAGGACCACTCTAGCCCAAGGCAAGAGGCGTTTGGAGGAGAGGGCATGGCTGTTGGCAATAAGGAACCCTGGGGAAAGCAGGGAAGAAGAGCCTCAGTCAGAGCTGGGCTCAGGATGAGTGGTGCTACCAGGGTGGGCTGACCCCAGAGCTCAGAGCCACCAGCCCCCACAGCCTGCCCCATCCCCTCGGATGGGGTCTTTGCCCCTGGTTTCTCTTCCTGGGCTGGTGCTAGCGAGCCTCTTTTCCCTCTTGAGCAGGGGTACAGTGCCACCATAGCAAAGGCTCCTGGCAGGGGATGACACTGACACTGCTCCTCTCTCCCCACAGGAGGTCATCGATCTGACCTGTGAGGACACAAGCACAGACCCGACGCGGCTGAGCGTGCCTGAGAATATCTTCTTCATCAATGCAACTGAGGACATCCACGTCCTCCACTGCACCTGCAGTGCTGACCAGGACCCCAGGACTGCGCCTGCTGCCCCAGCAGCACACACGTCCCATCCCCGGCTCTGCTTCACCCCAGAGGAAGAAATGGAGGCAGAGCCAAGCCCTGCACCACCCTGGCACAGCACTCCCGTGAAGCCCAGTGCCACCACGGACACAGCAGAAAGCACGGAGAACAGGAGCTGCCACTCTCCTGCCTCCAGCTGCCACAGCTCCTGCAGCTCAGAGCAGGACTGCAGCGCTACCAGCTTTAACAGTGACCTGGGTTCCCTGACCAGCATGCAGCTGGACTCAGACCTGCTGTCCCTGTCCCCCCCCAGCCTGGACAGCAACAGCAGCTGGAAAGCTGATGGCCCAGAGGAAAAACCTCCCCCCCTCTGCCAGGAAAGAGACCTCCCCCCAAGGCTAAGCCCTGCCCCAGCACTTTCCATAACCCCAGGGAAGGCCCAAGGGCCTTTGCTGGAAACAAATGACTTACTACCACACGAACCAACCCAGCAAGTGACCCCAGCCAGGAGTGATGCTGACAGCAAGGCCTGGCTGGACAAACTGCACAGTTTCAGGAGGAGTGGAGTCCAGCACCTCTTCTTCCAAGGCATAGCACCCAACCAGGAAACACAGCAGGTAAACAGGGTCTAGAGCAGCCACTGCCAAGCCCAGCTGGAGGCTGCTCAGAGCAGGCCCTGTGGTAGAGGATGTAGCAAGGGCAGCCCCTGCTCCCTTTGCCCTTTGTGGGAAGCTTTGCCAGGCAGCTGGGGGCTCTGGTTATTGCAGTTCCCTTCACAGTGGACTCCACATCACAGCTGGATTCCTCCATGCTGGGGGAGCTGGCTTTCACCTGTTGCCTTGCCTCCTACACAGCAGAAACCTGAGCTCATCCCCAGAGGGAAGCTGAGCATGGTGCGCACCACCATGGAGGAGAACTTCCTGGAGGGCACCTTGCATCTCCTGAATGAGTTCGTCTCCTGCCAGCACTGTCCCCCCAAAGATATCATCTCCCACCTGATCAGACAGGTCCTGTTGAATGCCCATGAAGAGGAGATCTTGAAGGACACCTACATGCTGCTGATGAAGATCCAAATGTAGGTGTTCTCCTTGTCCTGGTGCCCTGGGGCTGACTAGGTGCTCCCAGGGGTCTGCCCAGCATACGGGTGCTCGCTCATAGGAGTGATTTCCCATCTAATCCAGGATGATCCTCTTGCCACCACCAGCACTCCCCAGGCTCTCTGTGGGTGGGTCAAGGGCAGCCCATGACACCAGAGAGCTCTCAGGGACAGAGGAGCGTGTTTGCCTTGCAGTGAAGGGCCGATCTCATTTTTCTCTGCTGTGACATGGCAGAAGTGCCTTCCCTGGGCTGCAGCAGTGCAGTGGGCTGTCAGTGCATGGAGCAGCTCCCTCACTTCCCTCAGGGGTTCCTACAGAAAGAAACAATGTTTTGTGAGGCCACAGGCCCAGGAGTCCTGGGCGTCTCCATGGAGTACAGCCCAGCCAGGTGGTTTCAAAAAATTCATGTGGTCAGGAGAGGAGAAAGGCTGAGGGCAAAGATGGAGAGGAGAAGGCAGGTCAGGCCCCTGAGCAAGTGAGGCTGGGGAGGGCTGGGGAAGGGCCAGGGGCTGCCATGCCTCCAGACAGATGGTCAGGCAGTTCAGCACAAATGGACAGCGTTGTCCTTGCAGGCTCCATCCAGCCAACGCTGCCACAGTGGGATGGGACTGGACGCTGCTGAAATTCATCATGGAGGACCAGGTACTTGGCACTGTGTGTGTCACATCAGGGCAGGGATCATCCAGGACACAGTGCCTGAGGGTAAGCATTGCCTAATGGCCTCATGTGGCTGTGCTCTGCTGCAGAGAACAGGCCAGTCCAATGTGCACCTTTACTGCAGCTGCTGAGGGCAGTGAGTGCCAGTTGGGTATCTCGTATTTATCCTCAGGTGTCCCTGACCCACTGCACAGCTGCAGGCAAGTTGTCCCATTGCAGAAGGCACAGCAACAGATAAAGTCTCTGTGGGTCACAGTGCTAGTGCAGTGGTAAAACAGGTCCTGCAATGCCCGTAAGGGCATTGCCTGAGCCAGGCAACCCATCCTGGAGCTGTTCCTTGGTCCTGTACATCAGCCCATTCCTGAGACAGCCAAATTCCCTGGTCCCCCTCACCCCGTGGCTCCCTCAGGCTCATACACTCTTGCTGTGCCCTCAGGAGAAGCCCCCTGGCCGGCTCCTCTTCCTGCAGTACGTGGTGCAGACCCTGGAGGACGACTTGCAGAAGAATCTGAGGTTGCACCTGCTGCAGAAGTCGATTGCCAAGAAAGTGCTTTCATGTGACGTGTGCTTCAACAATGTCAAGTAAGGGACACCTCCTCCTCCTCCCTGTTCTCTAACCACAAACTGAGAGGAAGGGGCCCAGGGAACACTTGTCAGCACTCCAGGTCAGACTTCCAGACTTTACAAAAAGCAAACTTAGGAGACAGAGGGAAGTGTAGGGCCAAATATAAATGACAGGAGACTTACAAAAGCAAACCACCAGAGAGGATGCAAAGCATTTGCAGCTGCAACCTAGCAGGCTTCCCAGGAATGAGATTTGCATTGCTCAGGACAGGACTAAGGAGGCAGCAGTCCTGTGGACAAGTGTAGAAATCAAGAGAGCTCTTCTGTTGAGCTGCTCACTCTGAGTGGGACATACTCTTCATTCTCAGGGTCTTTCTTCAAGCTCCAAGTGGATCTAGAGGTCAGAACAGCAAAATCAGGTCCATCCGTATTAAAATTCCTGTTTCTGTCCTAGGGAAGTGGTCAAATGGTTGGTTGCAGCAATCACAGGAGTTGGGTTCTGTCAGCCCCAGGAGCAGCCGCAAGAAACTCCCTCGTCTTCAGCAGAAGCCAGGGCTGAACACAGCTCATCTTCACCAAGTCTGGCCAGCACACAGGCTCCAGCAGCTTTCTTTGCCCAAAAGTAAGCCCCAGAAGTGCTAACTCGCTACTGGCATTATCATGGACCCAAGTCAAGGAGAAGCCAGAGCCTCTCGCTCCCTGTCAGGTCAGGGAAGCTAGGCTGTACCTGTGATCAGCTTTGCTGGTTCTCCTTTGGGTTAGATATAGACTTGGTGAGCAAAAGACTGTCACCTGCTAATAGACTGGCTCAGTAAGTATCATCCCCTTGCATGTCTTGTAAGTCTGGAGCTCTTGAGCCACAGCTCAGGCCGCCCCATGCTGCTCCACCAACACTCACTACAGCCCAAGACCTCCCATGGTTCAATCTGGGGATTCGCTCTGCTTGCAAAAGCATCAGATTCAAAAGCCACCAAGAGACACCAAATCTAACCTGCTGCATTCCCGTGTCCCTCACTGCACAGCACGAGGCTGAACTAGGGGGCCATCCCCAATGCTTTACTTGGCAAGGCAAGAAGCAGCTTCTGCCAGTGCTGTCTCTCTGACACAGGGTGATGCTCCTGCTCCAGCGGATGTTGTTCATCGCAGTGGAAGTGGACAGATCTCCCACCTGCAGCTCCCGTAGGATTGCAGATGAGATATTCCCGTTTATTCTGAATATCCCCTTGAGGAGACAAAGGTGAGACAAGCACATGCGAGGCAGCATTTGGCTGTGTGAGCAATGGTCTTATTCCCAACTTAGATCCCAGTCTGGATGCACAAAGTACTACAGGGTACAGAAAGACAGGCCAGGAAGCAAGAGCATGGCTATATCTCCCATGGAGATACATCACTAGCTGAACACATCTACCCCGGTGGCGTGTTGCTGAAAACAGTCAATTCTCTCACATGTTAAAGTTGTGTGACCTTAAAAACATGAAAAGGGTCTGAAAAGCAGCACTGTGCATCAGCACAGTCAAGTACTAGCAAACACATCACTGATTCTCCTGGGCAACCAGGTAGCTTGTCAGAAATATGCAGTTCCTACAGCTTTGCCTTGACATCCTTTTGTTTGCTTCTGTAAGAAATGCAGTATCTGAAGCCAAAGCACAAGGGCCTGACTGGTTCTGGTGTAAACACAAGACCACTGGACCCACAGGCATTTCAAACCCACACTTGCAATGCCCAGCAGGCAGCCCTTCACACCCCTTCAGCAGAATCCTGTGCACACACCACATCTAATCAAACCAAACTGAGTCTAACCAAGCTGTCACTTTGCCCAGGACAGATGTAGATCCAGCTGGCCCTGACCCCACATCACCCTTGCTTGGCTGTGCTCCCTGCAAGTCAGCAGGAATGGATCACTGCCACACAGGCTGCTGGGCAGGGTGAAGTGAAGCAGCTCAGTTTGCTTCACAGACTGTACTGACCTCCAGCTGCCACAGGTCACACCTGAGGATAAAAACACAGCCATGGCCAAGTCACATAACAAAGGTCTCCCACCACATCTGGTGGTCTTCCTTCCAAGGCACAGCTGGGCAGCCTCTGCAGTCACCCCACTGGGTCAGCACCAGCAGTGCACCAGGAACATGCTGGAACAGTTGTCTCTGGCCAGGGTGTGCTGTCTCTCTAAAGTAAATCCCTTTTGTCTTCCAGGGAAACGTTATTAAACACCATGGAGAGCCAGCTCCTGCGCTGCAGACTGCTAGAGCTGTTGTTCCAGCACAGTTGTGATGTGCCCTCAACCTCATCCATGTCTCTGGAGAAGATCCTGTATTTCCTGAGCCACTGCTCCGTGCAGTTGCATTTCGAGGTATCCAGTCTATCTTCTACTTTGCTTGATTTCTTCTGAGAAAACTTGTAATAATCAAATACTGCCTCCTGTCATAGGATGAAACAGCAACATGGCAAAGGTGGGATGAGATGCTGCAGTACTTGAGTTTGCTGCTGATGAGTTACCAAAGTGTGATACGGGGTAAGCAGCTTGTTCTGGCCTTAACAAACAATCTCATCAAGAGGCTGCAGTAGAACTGCCAAATTGCCCTTCCTCCTCATCACTCTTGAGCTCACAACCACTAAGTCTTTGAAAGACAATGGGCCTCTATCCATGCTAGTAGCTAATCCTAGCAGTCAGAGAAGGGATGTTGCATCAATCAGAGCACCCAACTTACTTTGCCGAGTTTGGCCCCTACAAAATAGCCTTCCTCCTAAAGGAAGCGCTTCCCAGCACCGGAAAACACACAAGGGGGTACCTGTTGTCTAAGTTGCTACACAGTGGATGGAAGAATAGGGATCATAGAATATCCTGAGTTGGAAGGGACCCACAAGAATCATTGAGTCCAACTCCTGGCCCTGCACAGGACCCCTGTAACAATCCCACCATGTCCCTGAGAGAATTGTCCTTGAGCTCTGTCAGCCCTGGGGCCCTGACCACTGCCCTGGGGAGCCCACTCTTTGGGAGAACCTTTTCCTAATAACCAACCTAATCCTTCTGACACAGCTCCAGCCGTTCCCTTGAGTCCTTCACTGGTCACAGAGAGCATAGATCAGTACCTGCCTCTCCTCTTCTCCTCACAAGGAAATTGTAGACTGCAATGAGGTCTCCCTTCAATCTTCCCTTATCCAGGGTGAACAAGCCAAGTGCCCTCAGCCACTCCTCGTGTGGCTTCCCCTGTAAACCCTTCATCATCCTTCCAGCCTCCTTTGGACGCTCTCTTTGGTAAACCCAGGACACTTTTAGCACTTAGTAAACTGGGCAGGGAGCACCACCCACAGTAGGCATAGAAACAGCAGCATTTCTGATCCCAGGAGAATGGCACAAAACACTCCCTCAAGTAATTTTACCAGAAAATTCTTCAAGTCTCTTCCCAACTTCAGCTGCTTTAGCCCAGGGTTAAGGCTCTCATGAAAGAACAGAGGAATCCACCATCACACGTGCAGTCTCACTCTCCCTGAAGCCCTAGACAATTAATGTTACTGCTGTTGAGCTCTTTGGAGACTCCTTTGCAGCTGCCCATTCTGCCACTCACACAGGAGAAAAGGGTTCTACAAGCCTTGCCCCTTCCCCATTTCTTGCACTCTCTCCACACGCAGACTGAGCTCCAGGAGGGAACAGTTCCTTCTTCCCACAGTCATGTGCAGGGATAACCACAAGAGGATCAGCCCCATTCCCAACTGCTTCTCACTCTGGCACAGCGCTGCCTCTGGCATGGTCAGGGAGCCCCTTGTGTGCTGCCTCTCCCCACCAGCATTTCCTCTTGCAGAGCACCTGCGGAGCTCCCTCAGTGACCGCATGGACTTGATAGTTCAGAGAGCCAAGCCCAGGCTCCAGGAGAGTGACAACATCACCAACCTGGACATTCAGCTGAAGATGGAGGACTTCATCAGCCGAATGCAGGAGGTCCTGGGGCAGCCTTTTCCTCCGCAAATCCAGGAGAAATTGTTCCTGCTGCAAGAGTTGTTCTTCATTGTCGCTACTGCCTGATGGAGACAACCACTGCAGTAAGGGGGACAAAGAACTTGAAGTTCCCGATTAAAAAACCCTCCAAACCCCCATCTCATGCTGCAGTTTCAGTGTCATGGGGGTTGGTTTACAGAGTTCTTTGGAAAAATGGTTGGTTTACCAATGGTAAAAAATGGTCTCAGAATTTCTGTTCAAATTTGCATCATTCTACAGTTTTATCAGGCACATTGTACACTTTAAAAAATAAATTATTTTTATATTTTATAATTGCTGAGAGTCTTTCATCTTGGTGCCAGCCCTGCCTTAAGGAAGTGCAGACCTCTGTCAGTCATACCCTGGGACAGCATTAGCCTCGTGCAGCCATAAACTCTGACAGTAGTTTGCACAGCAAGCAAAATGCCCAAATATCTGGTCAATAATTAAGGTAAAGATGATAATCTTTAAAAAAAAACCAACAGGTGTGAGGTGCAGTGAGGACATTATTCATGGTGCAGAGATCCCCAAGACATGGTAGTCAGTCCTCAGTAGAGGAACATTTCTGCTCCAATGCAAATCAATCTATATAACTTGGCCAAAAATGATTAGGAAGAGGGTGGGCTGGATGGCAGCATGAGCTGAAAAAACTTCTTCCAGAACAACTCTAGTGCAGGCATGGGCATTATGATCAGCACGAATATTGAATTCAAATCCACAGCCATCAACAAAAACCACAGGTGAGGTCAGAGAACAATTAGGTGTTTCTATAGAAGATCTCAGTTCAGAAGCAACAGAGGCTGGGAGTGAGAGCTGCCCACCACACTTGGCAGGGTCCTAATGCGGAGACCAGAGTAGGAGCATCAAGAAGTAGTCACAGCTGGGAACACACTACTCCTGATATCAGTGGTCTCATACAGAAGCCTGGCTTCAGTTAGCCCAGAACTGTTCAGAAGAGTCTGACCTGCAGCTCACAAGTCTGCTTCTTGTTCTTTAGGAAGCCTCTTTCTAACTGCCAGGTGTAAAAAAAAACACTCCTTCACATGACACTGCTCCCCTAACCCAGGGATAAGTCATTCAGGGAAAAGTGAAGACTGCCAACAGTGCAAACAGCACACAGGCAACTTTAGACAATCCCAGGAACGAGAATCTGAACAGCCCAAGAAAACACAAAGGCTTCATGTTTAGTTTCATCTGCCCTAGGGCAGAACTGAGCCTGGCTTTAAACCTGGTCTCCCTGTCAAAGGGGAGTTTGTGAGCAAACATTTCACCCTAGAGAGGTGCTGTCAGAGCCTTATTTAGCAGAACCTTGACCCACATTTCTCCCACAGATGCTCTGCCAGCACCAACACACACCATGGACCTCCATTCACAAGGATTTTATTTTCCTGTAACAAACAAAACAAACATACACATTAGGAGACATGAATACAGACAACAAATAAATTAATGTCAAATGAGAGCTTGATTGCCAAGGTGCAAATGAGTGGTGACAGTGAGAACTGCTGGGTTGGGTGGGGGACTTTCACACAACACATCACTGGCAGTGCTGCTGAAGCTTGAGAGAAAGCAGTGCCACAAAATGTGCTTCTTCAGAAGGGCCAGCAGCCAGCCCAGCCTCACCCTCTGGGAGGAATGTTTGGTTTAAGAAGGCAGAAATCCCAGAGCTCAACAGTTACCAGCTGTTAAGAAACCTCTGTGTAATGTCCTGGCAACAGAGATGCTTCCAGTTCCAGATGTAAGGCTGCTGCTGGCTGAGGGACTCTACAACACAATTGTGAGATCAAGAGGAGACCTGAGGTGACCCATTTGCCACGGGACAGGTGAGGATTACAGAGCAATGCTGCCTATCATGCTTAAGGGATTAGATGGAAGCCAGGAGCTCCTTCCACTTCCCATGGAACCAAGTGTTAGCTGTTCCCAGTAACTGGCTCTGCCCAGACCAAGAATTACATCCAGCTGTACCATAACAGGGAGGAATGTTTAGCCTTAATCTGCCCTCAGTCCTCCCTCAGTCCTGCAGAACACATTAATGCTGATAAAATATCTGAGAAGTGCTCCCGCTGTATAATACACTTCTACATGATTCTAGGAAGAAAAAAAAAAACAAAAACAAAACAAATCAAGCTGCACCCAGATTGCCAGAACACCTGGAATTTTGCTGTCTAGAAGGCAGGATAGTGTTGTCTTGCAGAAAGAAGAGAGGAGGATTACTTGGTTCAAGCCACACCAGTATTGGTCACTTCCACTTTTTTAGAGGAACTCTTTTAGAAAAGAGTTGGAAGAGAAGAAATTCTTCCTCACTACTACTCCCTGCCTTTCCAATGAGAGCATCTTAGAAAGGTCATTGGTCCACTTTTCCATTAAAAAAGCATTCCAAGAACAAAGCAGAAATAGGTGTTGAACTGCATGGTCACACTGGACAGTAAGGGAACGCCACACTTAAACTGACCCACCACATCCTCTAACTTCCTTCTGGCAGTCAGTGGTCCAGTTTTCAGTCCTGGTTTGTTTCCATGATTTCCTGATGGAGCTCTGTATATGCCAGACAGAATCACCACCCTCCTGTGGGTCCTTCAGCAGTGAGGACAAGACAACCAGACTACAGGCAGACAAGCCAGGTGCTCACACACCACGTGGATTCCTGTCCCCAAAAACGTGGCTCAGGGTTCCACTGTGGTGTGGTGTACCGGGAAGCACATCCAGAGCAGTCTGGCAGCCCAAACCAGTGCAGTACAGCAAACAGGATGGTTTACATTGGTTTAGGACTAGTGCAGGAGGTTTTTCCAAGACTGGCTTTAGAAGAACAGTCACAACTGTTTCCATTTCTGAGATGAAGAGCTGGAAGAGAGACTTTCCTATTTTACTGCAGCACATGGGACAGGGAAGCAGAGCCTAAGACACCCTGTATCCTGCTAAAACCACCAGATTTCCTCTAGAACCCAGTGGGAGTGAGCACATTCAGATCCCGAGGTTTGATATTGTGGGAACGTGGAGATTGTTTCCTCCCATCTGTGCCTGGAATGTCCATTTTGGGTGGCTTGAAGGTGACTGGATCATCTGGCATCCTGGTAGCCTGAGCACGCATCAGCTCCATTGGGGATGGCTTCTGGGCACCCTTATAGGACTGAATGGTAAATCCTCCTGATGAAAAAAAAAATCACAGTAAGAGCCAGGAAAACCAGTCAAGTCCTTTTCCTATTGCTGCCAGGAGTGAGCAGCAGCACTGATGCCCCACACCACAGGAAGCCTGAAAATTCCAGCAGCTCCAAGTCATCTAAAGCCTATTCCACATCAGTGTCTGGCACTTGCAGTCCTGGTGGCATCACACATCAAAGAAAGTAAAATACTGTCACCTTCACACCCTGCCCGTTCACTGCAATGCAGTGCAAGTTATTCCTGCTTCCAGATCCTCAGCACAGGTTTTACCCAACTGCTTTATATTTCGGCACAGAAATTATATAAATAGCAAACATTCCCAAGGTGGTCCCAGAAAGTAACAAGGCAAGCAGGATAAGACTCTAGAAAGAGCAAGCAAGTTTGTTGTGTGATAGTTCCCCTTTAGCTCCCTCCAAGGCAGCAGATTTTTGAGGACATACCTGGATCAGTGGTGGATTTCTGGATGGCTTTGGGTCCAAAAAAGCTCCACCTTTCAGATGTCAACTTGTCCCCACCAGCTTCCATGGCAAAGTCTGAGCCAGTGATAGAAGAAGAGGATCCCTGACTAAACCAACCCCTAAGGAAAAAAAACCAAAAAAAAAATCATTGAGATATATAAAACATGAGAATAAATACTTTCAAGTGACCTCACTGTACCAGGAACTTCCCATGCAGTGAACAGGAGCAATTTAAACAACTTTAATAGGTTACCACCCAAAGTAAGATATGCATGCTCAAGTTCCACAGGCTTCCAACATTTGGATCTATCCAACACATACCCTCACGAGGCTCTGAATTTCATCCCATACAGTCCCTCACTGGATAAGGTTATTCAGCAGCTCCCACCTCAGCAGCCCGTAGGAAACCAAAGGAGGCAGTGGCCTGACAGAGTACCTGTTTTTATGCTTGGGAGAAGAGTGGGGGGTGCTGCTGGGAGTGGACTGAGCAGAAGAATTGTGTTTATCCTCTTTTGTAGTCTCTCCACTCTGCATTTTTAGCTTCTGTTAGGAAGAGAAACACAGAAGCAACAGAGCTTAAATACAAGACATAAGGGACAACACCCAGTTTTATTGTCAAAACCGGACAATTGTTTCTATCACAGGTGATAAAGTGTCACTTTATAACCTAAAGTTACACACATTATTACAATACCTCCACACAGCCCTCAAGCTTCTCTCCACATCAAATATAAGCATTTTGGAAGTTCACTATGCTCAAGACACATCCTCCAGGCTAGAGGAAAGAACACCAGCACTCATAGGGAGCTTGTGAATACAGCAGAGGTTGCTTCAGCTCAGCTACCTGGTAACAGCTCTAACTGCCACAGCACCCATTTGTCTCCAGCACTTTGCAGAGCAACAAAGCTTTCAGTCCCACAAGTTCTCCAACCAGAGTGAGACCAGTTCTCACACAAGATAAAAGGCCAGGAGTACCAGACCCTGTGAAGCAATCCATGTCCACCAGGATGAAAACACTGCTCTGGAACAGACATGACCCTGGGCACAAAATAAACAGGAACTGCGTGTATGCAAACCAGGTTACTGCAAGCTGAACAGTACAAACTGAACTTTGAAGAAGTCACTTGAAGGGCAGTTATAGTTCAAACACAAAATACACAGGCACCTGGTAATGTTTCCTGTGGCTATTCAAGCCACACTAATGCAATTCACCAGTGCTGTTACTGAAACTTTGACCTCGTGGGAGGACACTGGGAGAGTTGACTATTAAATTCCAACTGCAAGATTTTCGATGAGCTCAGTTGCCCACAGTAACATGTTCCTTCAAGACCTTTGTCTTTGTTTTCAGTAAAAAGCAAAACCAATCCCATCTGGTAACTTCCACATCGGAAATGCACAGTTTACAAGTTCTCTTGGGACAAACAGTTACAGAATTCAACTGCAGGGCACCATTCAAAGGTACAGCAGGAAACAAGATTGTGTAGGGATGTCCCCACTTGGAAAAACAACGGTGGCGATTTCATGACAGTGAAGTGTGACAGAATTCAGGAAAATAAAAACTTTGTTTCAAAACTACAAAGGCTAATGCTAACTTTAAAATACAACTGGGCAACCTTTTGTACATAATGAGCTCAAAGCCTTCAGAGGAAGCAGCTTAAGGAGAGTCCAAGCAACAAGCTCCAGAAGTTATGGCACCAGATAGATGTTAAAGTAGCACATATCCTACATGGAGAAATCCAGTGGAAAACAAGCCTTACGTGCACTGCCTCAGCCACCCAGTGGTACTTGGTCTCCTCAGTGGTGAGGCCTTTGTGGGGGGTGTAGCCAGCCTCCCTCAGCCCTGCCTGCTGCTCAAAGCGCTGAATGCTCTCCTGAGTCTGCTCTGGAACAAAAACAACACAGATTCACACAAAAAGGCCACCACAGGCAGCTCTAGCAAAGGCAACTTAAGCAACCAAATGCAAACCCTCTTTTCATCACTTGTACCTACACACTGTAAAGAGCTTGGACAAGAAAATGAAGCTTATGAGCTATTCTGACTTGAAAACTACCCTGAGGCACAGGGCTAAGTCAGATGAACACTGATTTATCCCAACCAGATATATTACATATGTAACACCTGTAATTAATCCCACCTCACCCAATATCCTGCATCACTCCTACTTACAACTTCCTAAATCTAGGAGGCCTCAAAAAGCTGGATATTTTAAACTGCCCTCTATATTCAAAGGAGGCTTGCAAAACAGGTGTTAAAGACTCCCAATGATTACCCAGATTAGGTGAAATAAGCTATTCCAGCCAAATACAAAGTCAGCACCTAGTAAACTAATATCAGCTTCATTTCTGAAAAACACAAGCACTTTCTCCAACCCCCAGTATAAGATGTTCACTCCCTAGTGGAACTAGGAAAAATGTCAAAAGGAATCAGAGCACAAAAAGGTTACTGGCAAGGCCCAATGTCTTCTTTAAAACAGGTAACACTTCCCATGGTAAATTTATTTGCAAGGATAATGCACTGTAGATATGACAAATCCAGAGAAACTCTGTCTCCTGGAAGGTGCAGATGCAGTCAAGGTTCCTGACTTCTTACTGCACAAGAACATTTTTAGACCATCGTAGTTTTAACCAGCTTAGCATTTATCATTTGACTAGAACAGGAGTTGCTTTCAGGAAGAAAGTCCATATTCTTGGATGTTATTTTCTGATGTGTTGGTTATTTTTTGAGCCAAGACAGAAATAAATGCAAAGGTTCCAAAATGCTGGCCTGAAAATCTAGAAGTGTTTGGAAGCACTGCTTGGAGGAAAAGATGGCAGCTCAGATCCCATCTGCTGAAAGAAGAGGCAGCGGGGACAGATTAACACGAGCATAATTCCCCTTGCTGCAAAAGGGCACGTCTTCTCTGCAAACATAACTGACCCAATTTTATTTTAAAGCATCATGATTTATGAGGTTTGTTTTTTCAAAGTGTTACTGTCAGCAAGGCAGCTGCTGCTATTAACTAACATAAATGCCAGCAAGTGCTCCATTAGCACGGGGTGTCAGCTCTCACCGCTTGGGTTAATGTCAGAGCTCTGCCTGTCATTCAGAAATAGCAAGTTAATAAGCAAACAGAACAGCAGCAGCCTCTGCACTCCAGCAACACGGACTGCAGTGTCCTGTCAGCACATAACATACCCTGCACTCCTCCCACATCACCCACCTCCAGCCCCAGCAAACACAGAAGCACTAAGTGTAGCCTATTCCCTACTTCCTGGCTTCCTTCTAGAAGCATCCCCCTAAAAGAACTCACACAGTTCAAGAGCAGAGTCACTTTGAACCCAAGAGCTCCTCAGCCACTCCAGGAGTCATCAAGGACACTCGGTGACCCCTCCCCACCAGCCACCGTGTGAGAGATGAGCTCTTACTTGTAATGAGGGAGTTCATGATGACGTGAGTGGCCTTGGCCTTCACCACAGGCACCTTGTTCACACTTTCAGTGGACGACGAAGGAGTTATGACGGGGGCGTTCGTGTTTGCATCCCCTTCCTCAACCTGTGGGAAGCAGCAGGGGACAGTTTGAGATGGGAAAGTATCTCAGCACCTGGCCAGGACACATCCCTAAACACAAAAGTGAGGCACGAGGCCAAGCTGCTCTTGCCTTCATCCCATGGGACAAATCCCTACGCTATGCTCACTACAGCCCAGGAATGTTGAGAGCTCGAACCTTAGAATTCACAGCAAGGCACAAGCAACTTGAATCCAACATCTGAAAACCTGCCAGGCTCAGAGCCAACAAGCTGTTAGTCCAAGTACAGAAAGGTCAACAGGAGAGAAACCAGAACATCTGTACTTTTCTTAAATGCAAACTGGACTTCAAGGTCAACTGGGCAAGAGCACCTTCCACAGGCAGCTCAAGCACAAGCTGTTCACAGAGGAGAGCCTGGTGTGAACACCTTGTTTTCCCCTCATTCCTTTTAACTGTTTCTTGCTCAGTGTATCAAGAGGTCACAGCTCTACCACGAGACCTCAGCAAAGAAACAGAAAATAAATGCTAGAAACAAGAAATCCTGTGAAACACAGACTTCCTCCTCCTCAAACAGGAGCTCCCTGGCTGGAGAGCTTGCTTTTTGTGAAAAACTACAACTTTGGGTTCTCTTCCAGAGGAGAGTTTAAAACAAAAGGAGGTGTAGAGATTAAGCTCAAAGGGATCAGTTACGTGTTTCGAGTTAACAACATTTAGCGTCACTTCAAACTTAGAAAATCACTTCTAAATTTAAAAGGGCTGGTCCTTCACTCAAAGCACAAAAATCACAGAATGGTTTGGATTGGGAAGGACCTTAAAGGTCATCACATTCCAACCCCTGGGCATGGGCAGGGACATTTTCCACCATCCCAAGTTGCTCCAAGCCCTGTCCAATCTGGCCTTGAACACTTCCAGAGATGAGGCAGCCAAAGTTTCTCTGGGCAACGTGTGCCAGGGCCTCACCACCCTCACAGGGAAGAACTCACATCCAACCTAAACCCACCCTTGTGCTCTGGTTTGATTACGCCCGGTTAAATCCGTTTTATCCACAAACACCGAGAAGATGCTCAGCTTGTCCCTTCCCACGGCAGGGAATGCCGGGCTCTGTCCCCAGCCCCTCCCGAGGGTCCTGCTGCGAGGGGCAGGACAGGATGCCAGGAGTGGGATGCCCGGAGGGGTTCAGGGCTGCGGGGGCACCCCTGGCCCGGCCCGTACCTTCGACAGCTCCTGGTACTTGCGCTCGGGGATGACCGGCTGTTTCCACAGGACGCCGGCGCACAGGTCGGCGGGCGGGGGCGTCATGGGCGCCGTGTCCTCCAGGGCATCGTCGTAGCTGAAGGCGCGGCGCGGGACGCCGAGGGGCAGCGACATCCCGGCCCGGCGGGCCCCGCCGCCCGGCTCCAGCGCTGCGGGGAGAGCGCGGCGCTCAGCGACCGCCAGCGCGGCACACCGGGGCCGGCGGGGAGCGCGGAGGGGCCTTACCGGGAGCGTGGGGCTGCGCAGAGCTCATGGCGGGGGCGGCGCGGTCAGCGCGGCGGGGCCGGGGCCGGGCGGGCCATGGCGGAGCCTCCGGGAACCGCCACCGGCTGAGGGGATGGCGACCTGCGGAGGCGCTCTTATAGGCGCGCCGGCCTCGCGAGATCTGGCTCGGGGCGCGGGGCGCGCTGGGAGGTGTAGTTCTGGCTGAGCTCGCCAGGGCCCCGCGCCCTCACGGCAGCCCCGCAGAACATCAAACGAACAAGCGAGGCCGTCCCCTCGCCCCACTCAGAAGGTGGGCTCTCCTTCCTGGGAAATCAGAGTTACTGCTGCTACAGCCCTGCCACTACAGCACTCAGCGGGAATAACCAGCTCAGCCTGTGCATTCCCAGGGCTGAGCACAGCTCTCGACTTTCCCAACTCCGTATTTAAAGCCCTGTTTAGGAGAGATGAAGGCAGGTATCAAACAGCCCTGCACAGGGGTGAAGATGGGCTCTTCTGTGGGAGCTGCGCTCCGCTGGCATTTGCCTGCCCTGCCTGCTCTGCCTCCTGCTCCACTGCCCCCGGGAGAAGGGGATGGAGCCGCACTCAGGGACAGCAGGAAGCCCTGCCTGCCAGCAGGACTCAGCAGGGAAGGGACCCCAGCCCAGTCTCCCACACTGCAGGCAGGAAGGTCACCAGCAGGGGAAGGAAGCAGCACATGGCCCCACTCCAACCTCTGCTGCCTACAGGGCAATCAGCCAAGGTCTGAGTGCTGCCCACACCCGCTGGGCCTCAGCCCTGTCACCACGGAGGGTGGCACATGCCCAGTGCCAACGTCACAGGAGCTCTCCAAAGCAGGGCTGCACCAAGCAAGGGCCCAGAGCGAGACATTCACACCAGCTTGAAAGAATATTTTATTTCAGCAAAGCAAAAGAAGTGCCAGCTGCCACACAGAAAGTGAACAGCACAGCACAGTCAGTGCCCATGGCTGGTTGTAACCACCTCTGTCTAATGAGGGTCCTTCCTCCACCTCCAGAGGCTTTTTACAGTTCAGAAAATGGTCATGTCAAGCCTGCACTTGCAGGTAAACCTGAGGAAAAAGGGCAGTCACTGCACATCCATCTTTTCTGGCTTAAGTGATGCCATGAATTCCTTGTACTCCTCGGGATAGAAATTCTTGTACACGTTGATCTTTCTCTTAATCTGCTTGGGGGTATCCTGGTAGTAGTTCTTCTCATCTCGAGCCATTTCCTGCGACAAAGGAAAGGGTAAGTCAGAGGAGCAGCCCCAAGAGCAAACACCAGCCCATCCCACCCACGCCGGCACAATCACTGCCTGACTCAGACAGGGGCCTGGCCACGGTTCAGAGCACTGTTTTCCCTCAACAATCAGCTGACTGCAGAACAGGATCCAGGACAGAGGATTAGCAATTCCCATCCTGCAGAAGATCCAGGAGCAAGGACTCTCTGGGTTCTCCTTGCCCCGGGGCAGCCAGGCCATACCTTGTAGTTCTCCCCGTGGTTCTGTATCATGTACCGCACGTAGTCGATGAGGTCCCGGGACAGCGTGTTCGACTTCTTCTCGGGGAGGCTGGCCTCATATTCCATCTCTAGGCAGAGCACAGAGGCAGCATGAAGAAGGGAAGGAAGCAACACCTCCGCAGAGGTCCCCCAGCCTCTCCCCAAGGTCAAGCCTGGCCGTGCTGCAGACTCCTAATGCACAGCTTGGCTGTTCACGTGCACAGGGACACTTCCCAGCATGATGGTGCAGGGAAATGGACAAGACAAGAGCCCTCTGCATGGGCTATAGGCATCCAGGCCTGTGCTCCAGCTCCTCTCCAGCTCACACCACGAGGAGAGGGCCCTTTCTGCCCAGGCTGTAGAGTGTGACTGCCTAGAGCTACCCAACCCACCACTAAAACATGCTGGGTACTGAGCCATGGCTTCTCGTCACCCTGCTGCCACACACCACCACGTTTCACAGTGACAAGAGCCCAGGAGAGAATCACAGAATCATTAGGATTGGAAGGGCCCACTAGAGATCACCCATTCCAACTCCCCTGCTAAGGCAGGGTCACCTGGAGCAGGTGACACAGGAGTGTTTGGAATGTCTGTGAAGAGGGAGACTCCACACCCTCCCTGGGCAGCTGTTTCAGTGCTCTTCCACCCTGAATGGGGAGAAGGTTTTTCCTCATGTTGAAGTGGAGCTTGTTGTGTTTTAGTTTATGGACATTACTCCTTGAAAACGAAATCCACGAGACAGATCCAGAGGAATGGTCCTGCTCCAGCCAACTGCTGCCCAGGGCGTGCTCCTCCACAGGCCCACAAGCTGGACAAGAAGTAACACCCTTCCCTTCCCCTGGCACAGCACAGAGAGATAAAATAACCCCCAGGGCCTTGGGAGAGCCCCCCATGCAGCACTGACCGTTCACCACGTACGGCTTCCGCACTATTTTCTTTCCTGACTGCTGTCCACTGCTTTCCGCTTCCACCCCCTGTGTTACACGAGACAAAAGAATACTCAAGAAAAGTCCATTTGGAAGAGTGCTCTGTCCCCACACGTTGCTCCCAAAATTCCAGACAGCTTGTACACGGCTGCAGGGGCCAGGAAATCTCAGGCAGCTTAAGCAGAGCTTTATTTGTGACATTAAAGGGGCTCGTAGGCCAGCCTGTCATCTCAGCAACGCTGCCTGAACAGAGACAAATAACAAACAAGGTCACTCCTCTTTTTTCCCTTGAGTGGGACCTTTGTGGGGCCACTTTCCACCTGGCAGCACTGCTCACAGATGCTGATGGGCCACGCTGGCACTGCTGGGCACAAAGAGCCTTTATTTGTTATCAGGAGCAACTTGGCTACGGCGTTTCCAACCACACCTGTCTCTGTCAAGTCCCAGGAGATGATGTTATTTAAATTTGTTCTAAAGTCCATTATGTCTCTTTAGTGCTGTCGCACGTTCCCACGCCAGGATTTTGGTGAGAAAAGGACGTAGATCAAGAAAAGAAAAAGCGTCCACCTCCTGGGGACGGATCCAGAGCCACCTGCCCCATGCTCTGAGGCTGGTTGCTCTCCACGCTGCTTTCTCCAACCCCCCACAGCCCCCACAGAGGTGCAGCCCCCGCCGGGACCCTCCACCACACTTACCAGCTTCTTCGGGATGGGGACGGCCTTGTTGGGGTCCGGGGACAGGCCCATCTCGGCCAGGTTCTGTGCCACCGACTTGCTCGGGTCCCAGGCATGGCGGATGTGCGAGCTGCGTGGGGACAAGGGACATCACGGCTGTGCTCCCCCTCCCCACCGACACGCGCTGCAGGTCCCCCGTGGGGCGCCCACTCCCGCCCGCCCTCGGCCCGTGCCCCCCGTGCCCCCCGTGCCCGTGCCCCCGGCGCTCACCAGGCGATGCGGGGCGCGGCGCGGCGGCGGGCGCTGCGATAGAGGCGCTTGCGGTTGAGGTTGTAGGAGTACTTGTGCCGCCGGCTCTTCCCCTTCGCCTTCGGCATGGCGGGCCCACGTGGGTGTCCGAGCGGCAGGGCCCCCTGGGCTGCCGGCCGCGCCGCGGGGCACCACGGGAAATGTAGTCCCGCGCCCGCGGAGCCGCGCGGTGGGTGTGCTACATTGGACTACACCCCCCGGCATGCACTACGCCGGGGGCGGGGGTACGGCAGCCGGGAGGGGCCGCGGCTGTCACCTTCGCCATGGCGGCCGGGCCGCCCCCGCCGCTGGATCCCCCAGTGCTGCCCGCGTTCAGGGAGGAGGGATTCGGGGACAAGTTCCTGCGCAAGACCCGCGAGAACCCCCTGGTGCCCCTCGGTGAGGGCGGGACGGGGGGGGACGGTGCTGAGTGAGGGGCGAGGGCCGGGGCGTGCGGGCCGGTGACGGGTGGGTCCCTCATGAGCCCCGGCCCGGGCGGGCACGGCCCGGGTGTGGGGGTGCTGTGGAAGCGCGGGGGGAGCCGCTTCTCTCTCACAGCCCCGACCTTCCCTCAGGCTGCCTCTGCACTGTCGGCGTCCTGACCTACGGCCTGATCAGCTTCAAGAGGGGCAACATCCGCCGGTCCCAGCTGATGATGCGGGCGCGTATCCTGGCCCAGGGCTTCACCTTCGCGGCCCTGCTGGGGGGCATGGTGGTCACGGCCCTGAAATCCAGACAGTGACCGCGGACAGGAGAGGAGCTGCAGCCGCGGGCCAGCGCCCACCACCTCCGGATGGATCCTGGCTGCAGATGGGAGTTTTCTGAGGGACTGTCGGGATGTCTTGGTGGAGCCACTGCTGAAGAGGCTCTGTAGTCCAGAGCACTGGAAATGGGGTGAATACACTCTGTGATTATCCTGAAATTTGGGCCATGGCATTTTTTTGATTCCTTGAGGGCTTATCCTGCCACACCAACGCTGTGTCACTAAGGCTCGTTACCCCTGTCAGGACTCATCCCTTCTTGGTGCTGTCACAGCCTGTTAAAATCATGTCCTCTGGGTTGTGGTCTGCGCTGAGGTGTGGCTTCAGTCAGGCAGTGCACCAGCATTTGAGAAATGAGCTGCCCAGGTAGGAAGGAACAGCTGTTTATGGCTCGGTCTTGGCAGGACAGAGCAGGGGAGCAGTTTGGGGAGGATGTGTAACCTGTTCGATTGCAACTGGTGAGTAATAAAGTGAATTGCAGCAAGATTGTGACTGATACTGGATTGCAGAGCATTGAGAAGCCACAACAGTAATCAGTGTAGGTAGGAAAGGGAGTGGGCACAGCTGCCTTGGAGTTGTGGTGATGCAAACAGGGCATGAGCAATGAAAATCCCTGTGAAAACAAGTTGGGAACTCGTGATTCCGAAAGCAGGCCTGGCTGAGTTCTCTGGGATGTGCTGCTGCTTCAGCCTTCCCCTCCCCTCACTCCTGTTTTTTTCCTGTAGGATGTGCTGCTCCTCCAGCCCCATCCTTCCCATAGGAGGCCTCATGGCTGTGGGTTCTCCTGAACACAGTACGTGTGTCCCTAACGCACAGACAACAGTGCCCCGTAGGATTGGAGATGTCGGTTTATTGTAACAGATAATTTGGACAGTCACAGAAACCAAAGCCGAGGGGACGTAGAAGAGCTGTGGGCACGGCTCCCTGGGAGCTGCCCTGGCCTCACATGGAGCACATGGCAGCTGAGGGACCCAGGGCCTGGCTGCCTGCAGGGCCTGGAGGAACAGCACGGGATGGGGGGCACACTGTCCCCCCAGAAGCAGCCAGAGGTGCTTCCCACTGCTCTGCAGGGAAAGGCAGAGGCAGGCAGCCAAGTCCCAAGGTGTCCTGCGGCATGGCAGAGCTGCCTACACATGCTGGAGGGCAGGGGGACCGGGCAGGAGTGATCAGCTCTATGGGCAGAGGGGCACAATCCCAACACACAACACCAAGTGACTCCCTACGCACCCATTTCCCTTCCCAGCCCATTGCTGAGCCTGTGCCCCAGAGCCACCGGTGCCCAACCATCCCCCTGATGGCTGCAGCAGCAGCACAGGTGACATTCCTGGCTCTGGAGCCACAACTGCAGGGCAGGACAGCTCTGCATACTTGATTTCCAGCCGAGCAGGGCCCTGCAGTGAGGCTTAAGTGTTTTGTGGGCTCTGCTCCATGTCCCTCCAGCTGCTGCAAGCCTTTCCCAGGCTCTCAAACCCTGGGCACGAGCTCAAGGCTGTCCCTCTCCTGCTACTCAGGAGCTGTGCAGGTTCCCAGGGTTGGTGCCAGCCCTGCCAAGCAGAGGAGAGAAAGCCAGTGTTCAGGCAGGGAGTGGGACTGAGGCATCTCCCCATAGTGCCTTAGGTGGGCAAAGCCAGGGAGCAGAGCAGCTGCAGACAGATGTGCAGGTTCTCAGGGACGAGCCCCAGCACCAGAATTCTGCCCAACCCTCCTTCCTGCATTAGGAAGCTGGAGGAGCTTGCCCTGACCCACAGCAGCTGGACGTTCCTACCTCCTTCCCTGCAACCACACAGCCTCCATCTCCCCTTCTAATAGCAGAGGAAGGAGCAGAGCAAAGCCAGGGGCTCTCAAAGCCTGGCATCCCACATTCCCAACTGCTGGTGGTCACAAAAGAGGGACAGAAAACATCCTGCACATTCACTCCATGGCCCTTCCCCAGTGCTCTGCAGCACCATACTGCCAGCACTGCAGGACAGATGGGACATGGACACTGGAACCCCATCAGCTTTTTGGGGTGCACAACCAGGCCGGACCCCACTGGAATCCCTGCCTCAGGGATAGGACTGAGGCCCGAACACAGGGCTGCCAGGACAGCCACAGGCAGGTTTATTCCCAGCACAGGGGTGAGGTGGGCAACACAGGGTGGGATATTCCCTGCTCTCTCAGCCAGACCCCCGCACACAACCTCCTGCAGAGCCCGGGCCGGGGCTTCCTCCTTAACTCAGCTCTGCCACCCAGTGCCGCTTCCCAGGGAAATGCCACAGTGATTTATAAATAAGTGTAAAAAGAGACCGATGCACCTTTTAAGCAAAGGAAAACCATGGGGAGAGTTACAACCAGTGACTCGAGCACAGCTGAGGCGCAGACCAGGGAGCAGGCAGCGGGAGGCCCATGCTGGGCCGGCCCCTGGAGCCGCCCGGCTCAGTGATCCCGGCCGTGCCCGCGGTGCTCCCGCCTGTGCCAGGCACAGCTAGCGGGACAGGGGCGTCTGTTTCAGGGAGATGAGCACCGAGCGCATCCGCGAGACATCCTTGCTCTGCTTGCTGCTCTTGGGGTTGAAATCACACAGCTGGGCCACCTTCTCCCACTCAGAGCCTGGGGTCTCCTCCTTGGACTCCTTCAGGAATGCTTCCTCCGAGGCCCTGCAGACATTGAGCGTTGTCACTGGCGGAACCCTTTTCAAGGAGGTTCTCCCCTTGTGTCCCTGCTTCCTATCCCCTTGCTCCAAACAATGAGCTAAGTGTCCTCTGGGAGCCAGAGACACGCGATGCTCAAGGCTGCTGTTGGCTGTGCTCACCCAAGACATCATTCATCCAGAGGTGCTGGGATGTCCATGTGCTCCCAAGACTTCTCCATCCCCCAACAGCCCCAAAAAGGCTTAAGAGCCCACAGCTTTGCCTCTTCAAACAGCTCCCACAGGGGCATTCCAGGAGCTCCACTTGCCTCCTAAGACTCCACCATTCAGAGACGCTCAGCTGCGTCGTCCTCCCTCTGGGACCTCACCAGAGCCCAGGACCTCCCAGACCCCCCTCCCCTTGGCTGGGCAGCCAGTGCTGGGGCGGGGACCCCCAGAGCCTGCAGGGCAGGATACGGTGTGTAAGAGGCACATACACGTAGCCAATGACATCGGCGTCCGGCTGCTGGTAAAAGGCTTTGTCAGCGATCCTACCCCGGGCACAGAGAGAGAGAGAGCGGAGCGGAGCGACAGGCAGGCAGAGGGTTAGAAAGAGAGAACAGAGGGGGTTAGTCCTCCCAAAGAGTGTGACCCACACATCGCAGCGCCAGGAGAACCCGGAGCCCAATCCTGCCCCCCTGTGAGGCCCACGCAGGGGCAGGAGGCACCGAGATCCCAGGGTGATCCCAGGGTGATCCCAGCCAAGGTGGCTCTGCACAGCCACCAGAGCCACTCCAAGCCCTGGGGCCTCTCCCCTTGCTTGGCAAAGCTCCGTCCTGCAGGGCTAGGCCCCACTGTGGGGAAAAAGGCCCCCAGACTATCCAGAAAGGCAGATCTGGCTGAACAGCAGCTCCCATCATAGTCTCATGGCCGTACTGACCCCAACATACCTATTGTTTGCCCGGTTCTTCTCCATCTGCTCATTCTGACGGAGGTTCCACTCCTCCAGGTCCTTCTTGGCCTTCTCACGCCATTCCTGCTCAGTCACCTTTGATGCTGCATCTAAGGCCAGAGTGAGACAGAGCCCATCAGCCACACTGGCACCCACTGGGTGTGCTGGGCAGCCCCTCATCAGGCAGGGCAGCTGCAGCCACCCAGACCTGTCCCCAGTCCCCACCAATACTGGCCAAAAGGCACCACTGCTCCAAGGACAGCAGATCTTTGGCAGGGGCACAAAACACTTCTCTGGAATGCAGAAGGTGAGGGACCCAAGGGCCCCAACTGCCACATTATGAGGTGCCACAAGCGTGGCCACACATGGCCTTGGGTCCTCACCCAGCTCCTCCAGGCGCTTCTTCTGCTCCTCCCTCCATTTGCGGATGCTCTCAGGTTCTTGGGTCAGCCGGTCGGCCTTGGCTATGGCTGCGTAGGCATCCGTGGGGCCGTTGGACTCCTGCAGGACATGAGCACCTTGCCATCAGCACCAGCTCTTCCCACAGCCCAGCCCAGCCACCTCCAAGGTTGGCAGGGATCAGGATTCCACACTCCCAGCACTGACAAGCCAAGATCAGAGGTAGGAAGGGTGATAGACTGCAACATCTGGGACAGAGTCCCCCAAAGCGTTGCTCAAGCTGCTGTTCCAGCTCCTATCCTTAAGCCGTGCCACTTAAAAATACTTCCCAGCACTCCCCTCCTTGCCTTGCTGCTCACTGCCATCATTGCTGTTGCATCCTCTGGGCAGCTCCACAGCACAGGACAGCCACTGGCCTTGGGACACACTCCTAGGGATTCCCAGGGATTCCCTGTCCCTCAGCAGGGCCAAGTCAGCCCCGGGACTGAGCTGCATCCCTCGCTCCTGTGCCGAGCTGCCCACACGGCCCGCCAGGCCATGGAGGTGCTGGCTCAGCACCTCCCATAACACCTTCCTGGCCGGGATGCCCAGTCATGCTGACACCAAGCTCAGAGATGGGATTATGGCTTTCTCCAAGATCTCCAATCTAATTAAGTCTGTCCCATTACTGATGTGATTATCAACCTGTAAGCCAGGCACGGGCCGTGCAGACGCTCCACTGCCAAGCACCAAGGGAGGTGAAGGACTTGTCAGATGCTGGCACAGGGTCTCCTGTAGCCAGCAGAGCTGGGCTTTGGGCTCTCAGAGGAAGCTGAGACACAGGTGGGCTCCCCCCCAAACACCTCTGGCCATGGGGCAAGTGATTTTCATGGGAGATGCTGCCAAGACAGCAAAGCACGTGTTCCGTGACAGCCCTGCCCTGGCTCTGGCCTCTGCCAAGAGATGCTCCTGCCTGCCCTAGATATCTCCAGAAGCTACCCAGGCTGGAGAGAGGGGCCTTCCGTGGAGAATGGAGGATTTGTCACCTGCTCTTAGGACCCAGGCACTCCTTCATGGCACAGGCCACCTGCAAACAGATGTGGGGCAGGTCATGGCAGGTGGGACACATCTTCTCTTCAAAGAGAATGGAGCAGCCAGGACTCCCCCAGGAGACCCAGACCTTTCCAGGAGCACCGTAGCTGTTCTGCAGCTGGATAGCAAATTCCAGTCAAAACTGGGGGCAGAGCAGCAGAGTGCTGGCCCCACATCCACCCTATCTCCCTTAGCAGCCCTGGGCCAGGGAAGGGCTGAGGTCTCACCTGAAACACATCTCCGTTGACAGTGGCTCCTCCATTCTGGAAACCAGCTGGAGAAAAAGGAAGAGAGAAAGAAGAATACAACTATGGCAGCTGCAGGTGATCTCGGTGGGGCTAGAGTTCATGAAAACTGAAGCAAATTAGTTCCTGGGAATTTGTCTGTGCCATTTCCAGCCCAGCACACCCATTCACAACACTCCCAGTGCCCTGTCCTTGGTGGGATCCAGCGAGCACCTCTCTCTCTCCCACACAAGCCTCTCCAGGCATTTATGTCTTTATGGTGCTTTCACTGGTGTTTTATCTTATCTAAAGATTAGGGAAACTTCCAGGCATGGACACAGGCTGCTGCTCTGACTGAAGAAACACAACCTGACCGACCCCCACCTGCAGAGGCTGCCAATGGACACAGAATCTGCCGGCTGAGTGCTGAGGCAGCTCCCCAGGGACAGGGCCTATGGAAATACTCCATGTGCTCCACCAGGAGAGGAGGGCATGGATGCAGGTCAAGGTCCTTGAGAGCCCACCTGGGATGACCTGCAAGGTCAGGGCTGGGAATGAAGCACCACTGAAGCCCCAGAGAGCTGCACACCAGGGTCACAATGCCAGCCCCAGGCAGGGGGCTTCGCTGCCGGGAGAGAAGAGGCTTTGAAGGAGTCACACTCCAGGCCCTAAGCTCTCCCCAGTGACCAGCACAGGCCTTCTCCTGGCTAGCCAGCTACAGGCACAGCCACAGTGCAGCTCTGTCCCCATGGTGCTCACCCCTACGACTACACCCAGCTCCAGCCTGTCTGACTGCATTTATCACTGTGGCTGTCAACAATTCTCAAGGCCCAGATCTGCCTCCACGGCCCTGTGAGCACAGCAGTGAAACCACTGCTCCACAGCCAGCACGAGGAGACCCTGTGGGGCTGAAGCAGGGGAAGGAATCAGAGCCCACTGGCAGCAACCCCATGCCCATGCAGAGAGCAAATCCCTGAGCCCCTGCACACTGAAGGCAAGAGATCAGGATTAGCACATTCTACTTGCAGGGCCTGGGACCACAGTGTTCCCAATGGGAATCTCTTCCATTCTGCACCCCAAAGGGCTTCCCTGTCTGCAGGGACAGTGACAAGGCTGCCAGTGCTCCTCAGTTCCGCCTGGATGCCTTCTACATTGCCACAGCTGGGGGCACTGAGACATGGAAATGGGAGTCCATCCAGCCCGGGGAACCCAGCCTGGGCACGTGGAAGAAAAACTGCCCCACAGCCAGCACATCCCAGCTCAGCATTCACGCCATATCCTGATGTTCTAGAAGCCCTTTGGGCCCAAGCACAGGCGCAGACAGCCCTTACTGGGCTGCCAGCCGGGCCCACCGGGACACCCCATCCCCTTCCCATGGAGTGCAGGACAAACCCCATCACCCCCGGGGGGGGCCGTCCGTCCCACGGGGAACCCCAGCCCCGCGGGGGCGCGGCCCGGGGGACCCTTCCCCACCCTTGGGGTAGGAAGGGCACAGCCCCCGTTCCCCCACGGGGGTGGCAGCCTCTCGTGCCCGCCGGGGCCGCAGCCGGGCGGTCCCCGCGGCCGCACCCGCCCGGCGCTCACCCTGTTCCGGCGGGGCCGTCTGCCCGCCCGGGGCGGCGGCCGCCTCGCCGTCGGTCGGCCCGAAGCCCTCGTCGTTCTCGATGCCCGCGATCTCGCTCTCCTGCTGGGCCAGGAAGGCGGCGGCCGGGTCCTCCTCGGCGCCGGCGCCCTCGGACGAGGAAAAAAAGCCGAAGTCGTCGGCCATGTCCGGCCCGCCCGCGCCGCTCCGGCTCCGGCTGCGCGGCTTGTCTGGGCTGGGCCCGACTGTGCCCGGGAGGAGCCGCCGCTGTCACTGCGGCGGCGGGCGGAGCGGCCGCGCTGACATCAGCGCCGGGGCGGCCCCGCGGTCGCGCACCGCCTCCCCGCCACCTGCAGCGGGCGCGGCGGGCCGGGGCTGCCCGGCCGCCCGGAGCTCAGCGGGCCGCAGTCTCCCGCGCCGGCTCCCCACACGGGGGCTCGTGGCTGCGGGTGGGAGCGGGGGCCTCTCAAGGCCCCCTCCATCTTGGCGGCCGCCGCCATCTTGGGCGCAGGGCACGGGGAGTGCCGGGCGGGATCCTCCCGGCGGGACCAGAGGTACCGGGCAGGGCCCACCCGGTGTCCGGCAGCCCCCGCGGAGAGGGAACACAACCGGCTCCCGAGGGTCTCCGGCTCATACCCCCACCAGCCCTCTCGGGCTCAAAGCCCTCTCGCACAGCCACTGGCAGAACCCCCCCCCCCGGTCCCCTGCCAGGTCTGGGAACACCCGAGCAGTGCTCGGCACGCTTCGGTACTCTTCGCGTGCCCACCGGGAACACCCGAGCAACGCTCGGCACGCTTCGAAACTCTTCGGGCGCCCGCCGGGAACACCCGAGCGAGGCTAACCCCTCCGATGGGATTCGGGCGTTTCCGGACTAGCCCGAGAGCCGTTCGGGTGTCTCCGGATCGCGGCCGAGCGGCTCCGGCCGATAAACAGCCATTGGCCGCGCGGCGCCCCGCCGGGGCGGAAGTGCGGGCGGGCGGCGTCACTTCCGGAGAGTGACGGCTCGGCGGGTCAGAGGCGGCGGCAAAATGGCGGCGCCTGAGGAGCGGGAGCTGACGGCGGAACAGACCGAGAAGCTGCTGCAGTTCCAGGTGCCGCGTCCGGGGGGGCCCGCGCCGGCCGGCGGGAGCGCAGGAGGCGGTGCATGGGCACGGAGCGGGCTGGGCTGGGCGCGCCCCGCCGGCGCTGGGGGGTACGGGGCGCGCAGAGCCGGGTAGGCCCGTCCTGGAGCCGCCCCGCCGGTGCGGGGGTGTCGGGCCGGGCCTCAGGGGAGGCGGAGAGGAGAGAGGCCTGTGGTCCCGGTGCTGGCGGGGGCGAGTGAGACTCCCGTGCCCCGAGTGCTTCACCGGGAGTGTTCTGTCATCGCCGCCCGGGCAGGCGGGACGTGGCTGCTGAATAAACCCCCCACGGGAAAAACTCCTCGGTAAGTCCCGGCCGGTGTAATTAGTACGAGAAATTCCCTTGTCGCAGCGGGAGAGCGTTTTCGGTCACCTCGGGAGGGTTGTCCGGCGCGGTTCTGTGAACGTGGTTCCTGAGAACGCCGTTCCTGCCCCCCACGGTTCGGTAACGCCACCGGGGACTGTAATGATCTGGTCTGTATCTGCCACACAACACGGGCTGAGTCGCTTAACCTCTGGTTTGCCGAGGCCTCGGGGCTGCGCAGCAGCTGGGTGATCATAAAACCAATCTGCACGTGTGGTTTATTGGGGAGAAAACAGCTCTGGGCAGCTGAAAGACTTGGAGCTCAGTGGGGAGTAATTAAACGTGCTGAGCAGTGAAAATTACCTTCAGGTGTCCTGTGTTTGTTCCTGAGCTGTGGGACATCACGTGCCGTCTCTTGGATTGCAGGGTTCTCTTACGGAGACAGAGTTTACTTTTAGGAGTGTTTTGTTTGATTTTGTTGCTTTATATTTGTTTGTGGGTTTCTTTGTTTTTTTTTTTTTAAGGCTGTGCTTTGGGTTTTTGGTGTGATGTAACTCTGGGCTTGTAGGGCTTAAAGGGCCTCCAGAGGCATCCGGCCCTGCCTTCTCCAGGTGAGATGGGGCAGCTGTTCTTCATTCCAGACAGGGACGTGCCAGGCCTTTGCCTCTGAGTCAGGGGAACTCACAACCCCCCTGAGTTAATTGGTGAATTAATACACTGAGGTGTTTTCCAGTGACTGGGCCTGTGAGGTAACTTGTTTTACACACATCCCCTCTAAATCTTTGCTGCAGCTTGGGCAGTCAGTTTAAATACAGGCCCAGGGAGCGGAGCAGTGTTAACCACTGGTGGGGAGGTGAGGTTTGTGCAGCATTTACAGAGGTCCCATTCTCAGCTTCCATTCTCTTGTTGTGAGACATCCCAGTGCTTACTCATGTGCTGAGTCTGGACAGATAGGACCAGCTGCTCTCACCAGTGCCCCTGTTGCTATTTTCAAACCCCTGTGGGCAGCTGTGAAACTAAAGAATCCTGTTTCCCGGTGCTACCTGGTGTTGCCATGGACTGGGGGGAGGAGAAGGAAGGATTCATGTTTTATTCCAGCTGCTTGTCCAGCCCTGGTTTGAGGCAGAGGGAAATGCTCCTCAGGTTGTAAAGGGGGGAATGGTTTTCTGTTAGGAGACAGCTGCTGTCCAGAGCCTGATGTGAAAGCTGCGGTCCAGAAGGCTTGGACACCAGGATCCCTGTTCTTCTGTCCCCTGGGGTGTGGGGGATCAGCTTTCACCAGGACTCTGGTACTCACAGACTCCACTGGTGATTCCTTCTCCTCTGATACTTCACACCTGGCCAAAAGGGACTCAGGTGTGTGGTCCTGCTTGTTCCTTTGGAAGTAAATCAGTCCACCTGGAAGAGGGTTTTTTCTCTTGGAGTCTGATAAAGAGCATTTGGTGTCAGGAGAGGGTGGAAGAATCTCACTAAAATAATTTGTACATTGCTGCAGTCAGTGGAAAACCCTTCAGGGATCCCTGCTGTCTTTTCAGGGAACACTTCACTGTTTTAAAAGATAACTACACTTTGTTGTGATGTACCATCATTAGTAATTTATACAATATTCCGTGGTGGCAGAGCATTGTACTTCCATAGAAGATCATGTGCCACTGCAGTGTGACTAAAGCAGGAGAGTGGACTGGGAAAGAAGGGAGGATGACAGGGATGAGGTAAGGAATAGCAGAAGGCTCTCAGTTAAATGGAGACTCAGAGGGAAGCATGGAGCAAGAGCTGCCAGTCACCCAGCAAACAGCTGTTGGGGGTGAAGATGCTGTTGCCCTCAAGTGTTCATCCTCCTTCTGCTGGAAATGGCTCCTTCCCAGGCAGAGGTGAGTCCCTGCTGCCGTGTCCTGGCCTGAGCCTTTGGGCACAGTCCTGTGTTAGTGCCTGCTCTGCATTAATTCCACTGGTGTGTGTGATGGGTTCTGTAGTGCTCTACAAACAGCTTGGCTGGCAGAATGCTGAAACCAGCAGCTTCCTTCTTGTGGGCAGGGCTGGAATAGGGCAGCTGTCTGCACCCTGCTGGGGCAGGTTAGTGGGAAAAAAAAACCAAAAAAAAAAACACCAAAAAAAAAACCAGTAGGGAGAGAGAACTGGGATAAACGTGAATTGAAAGCAACAAAGCCTCTTGCAGGCTTTCAGTCTCCCATTTGCTGCTGAAGCATTGGCTAATAATGTAAAGGAATAAAAGCATCTAAATTTTTCATCTGTCAAGACTGCTGTCTTGACATCAGTAGAGAGAAGCTTGATGTGAGCGGCTTAAGAAAGCTGTGGAGATACAGTTCATTTGGGAGATGGAAGAAATGGCAGAGCAGCTTTTGTAGGATGTGATTATTGATCTGTGCCCATTACATTTGGGCTGATGTCTGATGTTATAATATGCTAATGTAAAGTAATGGAGTGTTATTTGCAAAGGAAAGAGTTGGCACTCAAGATACTATCTCTGACTTCAGCTGGGGAAAACAGAATGCTCAGGGCTGGGTACGACTCTGATTTAGGGGAAGGAGGAAACATGAAACTCCAGCATCTTTCCTGCTCGGTGTATCGATCAAAACCCTCATAAAGGCATTTGCTGTAAAATGCGACGAGAAACTCTTGGTGAAGGCTTTTTTCCAGTTTGAAATCAGATGTTCTTTACCCTTGGAAACATAATTCTCTGGAATTTGGCAGTGGGTTGGGAGTAAGAGCAGTGCCAGTTAGTCCTGTGGATTTGCATCTCGTGCTGTGTTTCAACATCAGAGTGTATCTGCAGAGGCAACAGTTTCATAAGTCCAGTTTACAACCTTTGTCCACTCCGGGCTCTTCCTTCTGCTTCTGGAGAATGGAATTGTACTTTCCACTGCTTCAGTATTGAGAAGATTCTGGGCAGTCTCAAAGGTGAGAGATGCAAATGATTCTCTCCAGCAGCTGCTTCACTCTCCTTTGAGTGGTGTCTGAGAAGGCACTATTGAACTGTCCTGGCATTTGTGGAACTTAATATTTTGTTTTCTAAATATTAGCCACTGTCTTGAGGTTGGATCTACATTTATTTGAAGGTTTGAGGGTGCTGGTTTAATGGGACTCGTTTTAACTACTGGAGACTTTATCTTTTTATTACTTACTGTCTGTATAATGTATGTGCTCTGAGGCAGCTGAGAGACCCCAGTAAGGAGGAGACCAGCAGCGAGGTCTGAAGATACTGTTTGTTCTCTTAGCGCTGATGATACTAAGAACATGCTCTTTTGACATGTGCGTAACTCAGTTTGCAGCTGAACAGGGTTCACCAGAAGCGCTGTGAAGTGGTGCAGTGGAAATGATGTGTTTCAAGTTTCTGATCAGTTTCCATAACTGAGGTGAAGCAGCGCCTTGGAAGGTCCTGGGACAGCAGTAGGAATGTCTTTGGGGTGATAATGACCAGTATCAGTGTTTGCCAGCAAGAGCTGCCTGAGCTGACGGTTGAACTGTCCTGCTGCTCCTTACGTGGGGTGCGGGTCATTCTGAACTGTGCTGTGTCCTGTGGAGCCGGTCAGAGTAACAGTCAACAGGGTGCTGGCTTTTAAAAGCTGCCTTTGCACAGGCAATTTTTTCCTGCGATGTTTAATTGTGCAGCTTCATTGATCTGATGAGTGGTGGGAGCGCTCAGGGTGCGAGTGCACTGTGTGCTCGGGGTGGTTTTGTCACTTCTGCTTTGTGTTGAGAGCAACTGAATTAACATGCTAAGGAAAAAAGACAGTAAATTCATCTCCCTGGAGAACTCTTGTTCTCAGACTGAGATATGACCAGCAGCTGTCTGGTGAGGGACGATGGTTGGGAAGGGTGAGGTTGACTGGTTGTGGTGTCTCTGTGGAGCTCGGGAGGTCTTGCAAATGCTGCAGTGATTCAGTGCTTGTTAAATGCTTGTTGATAGTTCTCCCGCTTTCTGACCTAAAACTGCTGAAGCGTTTTGCATAATTTAAAAGGGGGTGATGCTCAGTCATGTTATTAGTGCTGAGAGCTAATCTTGGCATTTAGAAACAAAGGTGTGAATGAGCTTCTGAATCTTGTCAACTTTGCAACCAGCAGCAGAATTTTCAGGGTGTTGAGGAATGGTGATCAGAAGGTTTGTGACTCCACTGTAAAATCAATTAATTGAGTAAATTGCATGTGCCTAAAAAGGCAATTAAGTGCCTTCTGTAGGAAGGTTAAAAAAATAAATAAAGTCAGAAGAAAAAAAAGAATAAAGTCAGCATACAAAACCTAAATTTTACTCTGAAGCTAGTCTTTAAAGCAAGCTAGCTAAACTAAAACACTAAATCCTGAAGCTGAGTGATAATTAAAGGTATTCTGACAGCAACAGCTGAGTTCAGTGAACTTCATTTCTTCTATGAAATCCAATTCTGTAATGTTCCCTTGCAAGACTTGCTGCAGACTTACTTTTTAATAAATATTTATACACCACTGGGCAGTGACTTTGAAGTGCTTTTTTCTGAACTACTGCAGTCACAGTTAGCAATGCTTTAAACAGTCTGGTTGGTTCTATGCAGCAGAATGAAACAATGATTTTTGCCCAGGAGACTGAGGAGAAGGTGGTGCTCTGTGGAGACTTAGTGACAAAGAAGCCAAGAAATGCTCAGAAGTTTGAACTGAGCCAGAGACTGAATAAGGCGTTTGTCCACTGTGTTACTTGGGTGGAAATAGCATGTGGAATGTATGAATGGGGGCAGGGAAGGGAATAGATGCATCATCCTTCTCCAGTAAAAAAGCCAATTCTGTGCATTTTTAAACGGTCAGCCTGTCAGTAGTGCCTCTTGGGCTTCTAAAGCAGGCAAGGAAAATGTCTGTTCAGACACCTTACAGCGAGTGCTGTGGGGAGAGATGTGTTTCTGTGGCACAGTGACAGGGATGTTCACGTCAACAAAGGTTTGTCTTCATTCAGGAGGTGTTGATGTGGCTTCCTGTAACAACAGACACAATTGTTTGATCTATTGTGAAGAAATTCAGATTGACACGGGGTTAAAATTGCCCAGTGGCTTTGAAGTTTGTCGGGTATTTGGATTGTGTTTTCTGTTTTGGGGCCTGTCTGTGTTGAACCAGGTTTGGGTTTTTTACTACAGATTCCCCTGTGATGCTGGAAACACTGCCTTCACTGCTGCTTGGCTCAGTTTGGTTTTAGTCTCTGTTTATGCTGGCAGAGAGTGAAGTCATGGTTATCTTGGGTTTTCAGAAATGCTTTGTCTGTATTTCGAGTGTGAGGTGGTTTGAGGGCACTGGCCCAGCACATCCTTCCAGAGTGGAACCTGTGGGCATTATTGCATTAAACTCTTGGCTGTGCTGAGTGCAGTTGTAGTAACAGACCTTGGGCACACTGGGAATTGGCTGATCCTGGAAGAGGGCAAAGGCCTGTTTGAGACCTCCTGTGTGTTTACAGATTTGGATTGGCTCGGGTTGCTCTGCTCTAAGAGCAGAGCACTTTAAAAATGAGTGTTGTGGTAACTCCCGGCTCTGCTCACGTATTGCAAAGAACAGTAAAAATCCAACACTTCCCTGGCACTCATCTGCTTTTACTCTCCTTCTTTAGGACTTGACTGGCATAGAGTCCATGGACCAATGTCGCCACACACTGGAGCAGCACAACTGGAACATAGAGGTACCACTGAAAATAAGATTTGTAGCAGTTTCCAAGTAGCTGGATTAAACAGAGCCCTCTGTGGGGAGGGGGAGCCCTACCAGTAAGAGGAATCTGTCCACCCCTGAATTTACTCAAGTAGCTCTTTAAAGCAGCATCTCCACGCATCTGGAGAGGTTTCAGCCAAATGCAGCAGAGTCATTACAGCTGCAAACAATCCCTTGACTGGCACCTCGTGTGGCCTCCCATGGAGCCTGTGTGCTGGCTGCTGTGGAGAAGGCTTTCCATATGGAGAAGAGCACTGGTGGTTGCTGTTTGTGCTTATCCAGTGCTCCAGGCTCTGGACAGGGAATACCCACTGCTAGTGTCCAAAGTATAGAAAAGATGAAATGTTTGAAACCTCCCTTTGCTCTTTCTTGTGTCAAAGGCAGCTGTGCAGGACCGACTGAATGAGCAAGAGGGTGTCCCAAGTGTCTTTAATCCTCCTCCATCGCGGCCGTTGCAGGTCAATACAGCCGACCACAGGATCTACAGCTACGTTGTCTCAAGGCCACAGCCAAGGGCAAGTTATCTTACAGTGGATTTTGTCCTGCTTCTTGGGTGATTCTTCGTGAATAGCAGAACTTGCAAGCAGGGAAAAGAGTTGTTTTCTTTGCATGCTGTAATCTCCTTTCTAAATATTTTATCTTCTGAAAACAAAATGTAGAGCTGTTCCTTCGGCCTCTGTTGCTGCTGCAGAGGCTTTCCCCGTGGCAATTCACACTTGAGTGTGAGGACCTTTTTCTGTGTTATAGACCATTTGCTGGGGTGTAGTAAAGCCTTTTGATCAGTTCAATTGGAACAAAGGACAGTCCCCTCCATCTGGCAGTGATAATGTTTTTCTTATTGGAGCCTCCCCTTAAATGTGTATTAATTAGAATACAGCATCAATTACTTGCTTTAATGTTTCAGAAATTAATTTGCTGGAGCACCTGTAAGACTCAGTGCCATAATCTCTTTGAATAGTTAAGAAAATCAGCACAGAGCAAAAGCATTAGTCAGTGAGGCCAGTTTTCAGATGTGTCACATTGAATTCTGAGTGAACCACGTTACTCACATTTGATTTGACATGTCTGAAGCCACGAACTGTTGCTGAGCTGTTTTTTTCCGTGGTTGGAACACCGATACCCAACATGATGCTTGGTGCCAGTGGGCACTTTGCTGGAGTGGGGCTGTTCCAGGTGTGGAGACTGTTCTAATTCTTTATTTGTCGTTGCAGGGCCTGTTAGGATGGGGTTACTACTTCATAATGCTTCCATTCCGATTTACCTATTACACATTACTTGATATATTTAGGTAAGTACTTGTTTGTGCTGACTCACATTGACTGCGTGAAGGCACATGCTAGCTCAGATCCAGCTGTACCTCTGTCACTTGCATCTTGAAGTCTCATGGCAGATTTTCCATTTGTTTGCTCAAGTGGCATTATCTGTAGCCTTGTAAAGTTCCTACGTGGTTTAGTAACAAATAAATCTTACTGCAGAGAAAAAGAGCACCTTGCAGCTCTATAAATGAAGTATTTAGTTGGAGTTCTAACTCCACACAGCTTTGCAGTCTGAGTGCCGCACAAAGGGGTTGCAAAACAGTGTCCTGCTGGCTGATATTCTTGTACAAACATCAGAATTGTGTCCCTTTGGGCTGGGCTGCAGGTTAACCTGCCCTAATCCCTCTGTTATTTGGCAAAACCCAAACTGTAAACACTTCTGCCTTTTCCCCTTTGGTGTCTGTCTCCTCTTGTCCTTTTACCACCCCACAGGGCTAATTCCTCTTGCCTCCTTACACTGATAAAGGGAAAAGGGAATGGTAAATGTAGTAAATAGCCAGCAGTCCTGTCGTCTGCACTGCTTTGGCAGTTTCCCCTGTTGTTTTACCTTTCTTTTCCTGTTACACAGAACTTTGGAAATGTCTTTATCTTCTGTGCATCAGTAGAACCAAACAACACTGATATCTGCCTTTCAGTGAAGTTTTTTTCAGCCTCAGAGGAATGACGGTTTCACTGTGCTCCTGGTTTAATGTTCTCTTTCTGCAGCTCTTTGCACCCCAGAACTGTTAGTTCTGCATAAGCAGAAATGCAGTTCTCAATGTTATCTGGACAAAACCGTGTGGCTTTTAACAGCCCATCTTTGACTAAATTCCTTGAACCTCCTACTGTTGGTGTGGCTTATGTCTGACGCTTCAGAGGAAGTTGAAACTGTTTAATCACAGAATTTCGATCCTTGCTGGTGCCTGGCACGAGATATGTGACTGGGGGGTGTTTCTGTAGCAGTGGTATCAGTTTGGAGCAGGTGACAGTTTAGGTTGAGATTACAAAAGTTCAAGCGTCTCAGCTGTGACTTTTTTCCTCTTTATGAATCCCAGTGTCTGTCTGTGGAAAAGAAAACCTGTTTTTCAGAAAGTCAGTGAGCTGAATTTGCAGTGTCCTTTGCTTCCTTCCTAGGTTTGCTCTGCGTTTTATACGCCCCGATCCTCGTAGTCGGGTCACTGACCCAGTGGGTGACATTATTTCGTTTATTCATATGTTTGAGGAAAAATATGGGAGGATACACCCTGTCTTCTACCAGGGAACTTACAGCCAGGTCAGTGTCACGTGTTGGTGCATAGATCCTGGGGAGGTGGAGAGTGGGGATTTTGCCAGATGGTATCAGGGCCTACATGGCAAAATTGCTTTTCATCTAAAGCCCAGCATTTGTCCCAAACTCTCTTAATAGGGTAATGGAGAGGTAGTGAACAAGTGTGTTAGAAAACCAGTGTCTGCCAGGCTTGATGTTTTGCCAAGCCTGCCAAGTTGGAAAGCAGAGCTGCTCTGGCTGTTCCTCGACCGTCTGTGTGACTGTAGCCGACGGTTTTTCTTTGTAATCCTGCCTTTGTTTTTATAAACTGGTGTGCTGTGCCAGAGTCTGTCCTTCTGTTCACCAAATTGGAATTGACTGCCTGGGCTTGTATCATAATGCAACTTCAGAACAATGCAGGGCCTCAAAATTGAGAGGGAGCCCCCAAGAAATTCTGGGAGATGAGTGTTCCATATATCAAATCTGGGGGTGCTCCCTGTAGAAGACGAAGTGTCCCCATGGACACTGCCTCTTCCACAACTTCTCTCAGCCTGGCCAAGGGAAGGGCCTTCTGTAGTGCATCGCAGCAGACAGTTGGATCAGCACTGCTTCCCAAGTGCCAGGGAAGAATGTGGAGTTCGTGTCTGCTCTGCGCTGCACGGAGATGGAGCTCATCGCCTCCGCAGCTCTTCCAGGCTCCTCCGTCTTGCCAGGAATCCAAACTTAAATAACCCTGAAATGATTAGGCTACCGAAACTCAGTACCAGTAAAACAGGGAGCTTATTGTGCACTTATCCTGTGGTCTTGTTAAGAAGTGCTCTTGGGTGGGTGGAATCCAGAGACTGTAGATGCAAAAAAGGGATGTATTTTTCCTTAGGGCTTTTTGAGGGGGCCTGCAGCATTGTTGCATTACCTTTTTTTAGTAGAATTTTCATTTGGTGTGATCTGAAGATTGTGTCCTGTACAGACTCGAGTGGAAACCTCAGCCTTGGCTGCTGTGAGTCTGAGGGGTGAAGGAGGGTTCTTCACTGCCAGCTGAGTCTGGCAAGACAGCTGGGGTGTCCATCACTTTGGTTGCCTACCTGGATTCACTCTGAGTTCAGTGTTCACATCCTGAGAGGATGTGAAAAAACACCACTGTCGCCCTCTCAAATGAGGGTTTATCCAGAAGGTCTGAGAGGTTCACCCTCCACTGCTGCTTTGTTAAAACCATACTGGTGGCAGAGTAATGGCTTGGGTCACACAAGCCTTGTGGGTGCTGCTTTCCTCTTGCCCAGAGACCCTGTAACCTCACTTCCTGTCCTCTTATGCCAAGGCACTGAACGATGCCAAGCGGGAGCTGCGCTTCCTGTTGGTTTATCTTCATGGAGATGACCACCAAGACACAGATGAGTTTTGCCGGTGGGTAGGAGAGCTTTCCAAATAGTTGTTTTTATACTTGTAAGTGCAGCTTCACTAACATAGTCTCTTCTCATCCCCCAGCAATACACTGTGTGCACCCGAGGTCATCACCCTCATCAACACTAGGATGCTCTTCTGGGCTTGCTCAACCAACAAACCAGAGGGATACAGAGGTGAGTGTGTCCCTCACGGGCTTTACCTCTTCCCTCTTGTCTCTGGAACAAGCCAAATGCCCTTTGACAAATTTACGGGTGTCAAACACACCTGTTGGGTTCTGTG
Source organism: Myiozetetes cayanensis (assembly GCF_022539395.1). Lineage (NCBI taxonomy): Eukaryota > Metazoa > Chordata > Aves > Passeriformes > Tyrannidae > Myiozetetes > Myiozetetes cayanensis. The sequence goes on along the minus strand of NW_026087378.1, from coordinate 7,819,709 downwards.
CAAGCAGGCGAGATATTTTGGAATTGCGTGGCAAAATACATATTGGTTTCTGTGGGATATCTCAGAGGGCCTGTTTGGCCACCAGGGCCACCAAATACATGGTGATGTTCACCTCCTCTGTTCCGTATGTTTCTGAGTCAGTCTTAGTTGTGTGCTCTTTGCTGTGGACATTCAAGCTGCTTTCAATGCCTTGTCGGTGGGAGTTGGTGGGTGTGTGCTGGGGATAAACTGAGTGCAGAAACAAATATCCAACTAGCTGTGTCCTTAGCACTGGCTCCTGTGATGCCTGAGGCCAGGACAGACTTGTTAGGTGCATTCTTTCTCTTTCTGAGACAGTCATCTTCACATCCAGTCTCTGTGTCTCTTCAAAAGTCCACTTTGAGGTCCTTTTAAGTCTTTCTAGAGCTGTTGGTACCTGGCTTGACAGCATTTTGGTAAGGTTTTGCTGTAATTGGAGTCTTTTCCCAAAGTTCTCTTCTTGCCTCCTGTGTCCCTTTCACCCTTCCTGTTTCATGGTAGGGAGTCCAGGAGTTCTGGACTAAATCTGGCTCACTCTTGGCTCCACAGTTCAGCTCCCAGCTATTGGCACCTTGAGAGGATGGCTCTCTGTGGAGACAGTCTTTGATTTACTGCTGTTGTGTTGCTGCAGTGCTCTGGAGTCACAGCCTGGAAAGCAGAGCTGGAAGGGATTGTGGGGTGCCCTGATTTCCTTTGGAGGTCTCCATTGGTAATGATGGCTCAAGTTACAGGATGTTTTAAGGAAGGGATCAACAGCCATACATGATTAGTAACTTAAAGCCTCTAATCTGCTCCATTCCCTCTTTCAGACAGAGCCTGGCTCCAACAAAACCAACCTAGGTTTGTTTAGAAATATCCAGAATGGACATTACCATCTTCTGAAGTCCAGCCATCCCTAATCACCTTAGCGTTTCACTGAGTCTGACCTGTGTTTCTCTTCCTGCCATTTAAATCCAGGGCTTTGTCCCATTCTGAATGGACATTCAGAGCCATTTACTTCCTTCCTGCTTGAGTTAAAGTGCCTTTTTGGTTACTTGAAGGCTTGTTTTTTCCCTTCAGTCCCTGTGTTCCAAGGCACTTCCTCCCTTTGCTAAGTGATAGGGTTTAGTTTGACAAAACAGAGCCTGAGGCCTTTTCTGCCTTGGAGGAGAGATTGTCTGTGGAAGCTGCTTTCTTTGGCCCATGGTGATGGGAAGAGTTTGTGCTGTACCCCTTGCTGACCCTTCTGGAGGTGGCAGTGATGTTTGTGGCTGTTCCCAGTGTCCCAGGCCCTGCGGGAGAACACGTACCCATTCCTGGCCGTGATCATGCTGAAGGACCGCAGGATGACCGTGGTTGGGCGGCTGGAAGGTCTCATCCAGGCTGATGACCTCATCAACCAGCTGATGTTCATCATGGATGCCAACCAGACGTACCTGGTGTCTGAACGCCTGGAAAGGTAGGATGGGACCTGAGCTCCAGTCACGCAGACCTTGCTGAGGCAAGCTCTGCTCTCTGTCCCCTTCCTCCTGCCAGACACCCTGATCAGCATCTCCTGATCTGTAACATGGCCCCCAGCTCTCGCCTTCCCAATGGGATAATCAGTCCAGAAATTCAGGCCACCCTATAGCCAGGGACATGGATGTGTTGGGTACACAGTCCCACCACTGAAAGGTGGGTGTGAGTGCTCTGTTCTCTGCAATTGGGGCACACCTTTGGTGTGCTGGAGCTTTGCAGGGAGAGCTTGGACACTAACCAGTAGGATCCAAGTGGGAGCAAAGGCATTGCAGGCAGGAGAGCTGGTGTCTGCAGCTGGTTGGTGGGTGTGTGCTGCTGCCTAGGCTGTCTGTGATGAGCTCTGGCTGCTCTTCTAGTGGGGCCTCACAAGCCTCTCATGACTCTTAGGGATGTGCAGGCTGCATCCAAAGTAGGATCCCACGTTCCATCTGCTCCTCCTCTGCCCCACGGTCTCTGTGGGGACCTGGTAACACGTTCTGGTTTCTGAAAAGTGCAAGGAATTACCTGAAGGAGATAAAACTCATAAGAGTTTCAAGTATGAGACAGAAATCCTGGGCACTGCTTTTGTGCCGTCTGTCAGCTCCGCTGAGCTGCAGTGCCTGAGAAGCCTTTTGAGTTCAGTTCCACCCACCCTGGGGAAGCAGTTTGTGTGTGAGGGGCTGTGAGGACCCAGCTCTGCCTTTTGGGAGCTCCCGGTACTCCGAGGCATTACTTGCTGTGTGTTCCTATGAGTTTGAGGCCGTCCCTGCACCCTCAGGTCTACCCTCAGCTCATCAAGCCCTCACTTTAGGGCCCATGAGCCCTGATCCCTTCCCACTCGCGTTTGCAGGGAAGAGAGAAACCAAACCCAAGTCCTGAGGCAGCAGCAGGACGAGGCATATCTGGCATCCTTACGTGCGGACCAGGAAAAGGAGCGCAAGAAGAAGGAGGAACGGGAGAGGAAGAAGAAGAAAGAGGAGGAAGTGCAGCAGCAAAAGCTAGCAGAGGAGAGGCGGCGACAGGTGAGAGCGGAGGGGCTGCTGGAGAGGCTGCCGTGCCCTGCGGGAGGAATTGCTCGTCACATCAGAGCTGCTGGTCTTGTGCGGGGCTCGAGGGACACTCAAGCCTCCCAGAGCAGCTCTGCTGAGGGGACAGGCATAAAGGTCAGCTCAGGGCACAGCCATTGCTCCTGCTCCCTCCTTGCTTTGCAGACGCTGCAGGAGGAGAAGGAGCGGAAGTCGGAATGCCTTCCTCCCGAGCCACATCCCGATGACCCGGAGAGCGTCAAGATCATTTTCAAGCTGCCTAACGATTCCAGAGTGGAGCGGCGATTCCACTTCACACAGTCACTGACGGTGAGCTTGGGGCAGAGCTGATGGGTGTTCCAGAGTGAGGGAATCAGGAGACTTCCATGTGGCTCAGCAAAGCTTTGGTTCCCTTGCACTGTGACAAATGGTGACCTTTGCTGAGAGCCTTAGCAGGCATAGCTGCTCCTGGGTAAGGAGAGGTGTTGTGGGGCCTAGTCCCACCAGCTTGGGAGAGAGGAAAAAATGAAAGAAACTTTTTCCTTCTCACCAAAAGCTGAAACTTCTAGTGGAAGGTGTCTCTGCTTATGGTGGTGGGGTAGGACTAGATGATCTTTAAGGTCCCTTCCAACACGTATTTTTGTATGATTCCATTGCTCCTTATTAAATAATGGTGTGGGAAAAGCCAGAAACAGTATCTGCACTCCCTGGGTGCTCTGTGACAACTCCAGTTTCAAGTGTGCCAAGGAAATGGCTGTCTCAGGTCTACAATGCAGTGATGGTGCAAATTTGGTAGCGTTCCCCTGCGAGATGCCAGGGATTCCGTGTGGCTGTCACTGCTCCCCCAGCTGGCAGTTATTTCTGTGCTTCTTTCCCAGGTGATCCATGACTTCCTGTTCTCCTTGAAAGAAAGCCCTGAGAAGTTCCAGATTGAGGCCAACTTCCCTCGCCGTGTCCTGCCCTGCCTCCCTACAGAGGAGTGGCCCAACCCCCCCACGCTGCAGGAGGCCGGACTCAGCCACACGGAAGTCCTCTTTGTGCAGGACCTCACGGACGATTGACACTTCTTTTGGTTTTGTTTTTGGTTATTTTGTTTTTGGTTTTGTTTTTGTTTTGTTTTTTTTCCAGAAGACACAAAACGGAAAGAGAAATTCATATTATTATTATAATACAATATTTTTTTTAAAAGACTGCGTACAAACGAGGGATCAGAGACCACATGGCCCGTGCCAGCTGTGCTGCGTGTGTGCGCTGGCGAGAGGACGCGTGCGCACGGCCATCCCCTGCACCGGGGGGGCAGAGAGGGGGGAGCTGGTGTTGCCCCTCCACCTTCCCTGGGGAGGAACAGGAATGGCAGCTCTTGGTAATTACTGCTTTTATTGATGACAATAATAATAAAACCCCGACAACCTGACATCGTGTGAAGATTTGATACTCTGCTGCTCCCGAGAGACACAGGACCGAGCACCGGAACGTGCTGGGAGTGGGGTGGGGGGAAAGGGCTGGACACAATCTTTTCAGCTTCCCTCTCTGTATAAATACTGTTCTTTAATATTTCTCTTGCTTTGTAATGACCAAAGGAGAATGGGGTTGACTATAGTATTAACTTTTTGATAAAGAGCTGGTTCGATTCTTACCCGTGTGGGGTCTTGCCCAGGGTTCTTAGCCTGCGTAGTGTAATAAACTCTGCCTCTAGCATGTCTGTGCCCATGCTTTCTGCCTGTGCCCTGGGGAGGGGGTCAGCTGCTCTGGGCATTGTGGCTCATGGAACTGTGGGTGCACTCAGCTTCTGGCCTTGAAATGGTGATTTTGTGCCAGGGGGAGGTGCTGTGTGAGAAGAGTGCCCAGCGTGGGGCATGGCAGGGCTGGGTGTGCTGCTCTCCAGCCTCCTGGGGCATTGGCTCAGGGCTGAGGCTGGGAGAGAGCTGGCCCTGAGCTCTTAGGGCTGGGTCTAACCTCCAGGAGCCAGGGGGAGGGGGTGAAACAGCTGAGGGCAGGTACAGGGCTCTTCCCTGCCACAGGCTTGGTCATGGCTGTGGAGCGGTGCCATCAGCTCCTGCCCACAGGGGCAGTGATAGGAGCTTGTTCCTTCCCTTCCCACCTGTTCTGGACAGGTAGCCAAGCTGCCTTAGAATCACAGAATGGTTGGATGTCAAAGATAAGCCCATTCCAACCCTCTGCCCTGGGCAAGGACACTGTCCAGTAGACCAGGTTGTTCCAAGCCCTGTCCAACTTGGCCTTGAACACTTCCAGGGATGGGGTAGCCACAATTCTGGGCAACCTGTGCCAGGGCTTCTCACCCTCCCAGGAAAGAATTTTTTCCTACTATCGAATCTAAACCTACTGTTCCTGTGTGAACCAATTCCCTATTGTCCTGTCACTACTGTTCCTGATGGAAGAGTCCCTCTCTGGCTTCCTTGTAGCTCCTTCAGATACTGGAGGGGGCTGCAAGTTCTCCACACAACCCTGTCTTCTCCAGGCTGAACAATACAACTTTTTCAGGCTGTCTCCTGACAGGTGCTCTTGTCCCCTTATCTACTCCCTGGCCTCCTCTGGCCACGCTTCCAAGCGCTCTGTGTCCTCGTGGAGGGGACCTCAGAGCTGGATGCAGCACTCGAGGTTGGGTCTCAGCAGAGCAGAAGGTCAGAATCCCCTCCCCTGCCCTGCTGCCCACACTGCTCTGGGTGCGGCCCAGGACAGAGCTGGCTTTCTACGCTGCCAGTGCATATCGTTGTTCCCGTTCCAGCCCTGGGAACGGTATGGTTGGTGGGAAGCAGCTCTTGCTTCCACCCTCAGGCTCCCCTGGACTCTCCTCCAAGCCCCTCTCTGGGGCTCTTCCAGCTGCTTTCCCTTCACCTCTGCAGTGACAGCCCGGGGACACCATCCCTTCTGAAGCCCCCATGGAGACAAGAGCTGGGCACAGCATGTTGGTATACATCATACATTTATTAGTGAATATCCCTCTCAAAATCAGCCACAACATTAAAAAAAATAATGATTGCACTACTTGGTCAAGCAGAACTAGCAACTTTCATTTTAAAAAAAGTACAAATCTGTTAAAAATTTCAATCAGTATAATACACATATATATAATACAACATACTAGTTATGTTAAATGCTACAAAACCAATATGATTCCAATGGAATGGAAAAAAACAAACACTTTTAGAGCTTTAAGAACCTTTTTTTTCTATATATTAGCCTTTTTTCAAATACATACATGGGAAAAATGAGGTAACTGTAAAATGTGCAAGTAACAGAGCAAAAAAAATTATATATATATATTTATATATATATATATATATATAAAAACTTTCTAACACAGAACACACGTCCTAGCACCTTCCGGGGAGCCGCGGGGGCCGCGGGGGTCCCACCGGAGGGCCCGGGGACTGGTATAATAGAACAGTAAACAGTCCACTATCCCACCACAGGAATTCATTGGTAAACAGTGGTATCTACAGCGCAGTCAGCAATCACAAACACCCTAAATAATTGTTTTTTAGTATTTTTTTTGTCATTTTTTCTTTTTGTCATTTTTTTTTTTTAAATGATACTTTTAGCTGCTCATTGGAATAAATTCTGCAGCACACGAGCTGTGAGCTTTCGAGTCGCCGTCAAAGGACCGTAAGGCTTTCCTGGCTCCCTGGGCACCGCGAGGGCGGGAGGGGAGGAGGGGGGCGTCTCCGGGGGCGCGAGGCCACCGCGCGGCACGGGGACTCCTTTGGTTATCTGTCACTGAGTGAGGGACGGGGAGGGGGCCGGGGTCCTGCCCAAGGGGCACCGAGCCCAGCGGTGCCGCGGCGGAGCTGGTGGCGCCAGGCCGGGACCCTCGGCCTTGACGCTCCCCCCGGAGCATGGCTGCCACAGAGGTGAGAAAGGGCAGCGAGGGGACTGGCTGTCGCCCCACGCCGCTTGCTGGCCCCGTGCCCAACCAGGCAGTGACCAGGGCCGGCCCCACTGGTGGCTGGCACTGCCCTGCAGGCGCCGTCGTGCCCACCCACGTGCCGGGCACAGCCCCTCGCCTCGCACCCGGCCCAGGGCCAGCCCCGCGCCTGCCCCCCGCCCTGCGGGGAGCGGCCCCATCCCACCCCGGCCCCCTGCACACGCCGCCACCGCGGGCGCTCCCCACCCCCGCCACCGCCTCCCGCCTGGAGGGGCGCGGACCCCGCAGGGACGGCCCTGAAAGTCTCACGGTCCTGCTGTGGCGTTGCGGACATGTGCAGTACAGTGCATGGCAGTATCAGCTGAGCACAAAAACCCCTCTCCCCACCCCCCCTCACCCCACAGCCGGCTAGACGTAGCCAAGACCACGTTCCAAGCTGGTCAGACATGCATGCATATTTGTGAACATTTACATAGGGCTGGCGTCCGCTCGGAGGCTCCCAGGCGTCAGCGATGCGCCACGAGGGGAGGGCGGTGCTCTCACCACCACCCCCGCCACCGCCTCCCGTCACCCTCCTCGCTAATTAATCATGCAAAACAACGGCCACGCGGGATTGATGGAGCCAGGCGGCGGTGTGGCAGATTCTCCCCCAGCCCTGTCACCCGGCCCCGCATGGGCAGGGGGGATATGGCAACAGGGGGGCTGCTCACAGCTCCCCCAGCGCCAGCCGGGGCAGGGCCAGGGTAGCACTGAAAATACACCACGAGGTTATGAATAAAACTCCCTGCTCCGGGGGCTGGGGGGGCACCCGCTGCAGCCTAGCCAGCCCCTGCTGCCCACCGGCCAGGGACACCGCACCACACCGTCCAGCCAGCAGGACGGGGCACGGGGCTACCTTGATTTACATAGTCGGGACAGGGAAACGAGAGCAGGAGCCAGGGGCCAGGCAGCACACCGGGGACACCACAAGCCCATGGCCACAGGATAGGGCGGGCATGCCCCCTCAGGCCTGGCTGCCTCATAGGATGCCACATGACTTGGCCCCGGGAGCTGCACCAGCCAGGCACAGGGGAATGAACAGGGAGAGGGGCCAGGGCCGTGCCAGCACTGTCCTCCCACTGGTGAAAGACCCTAAGCAGCCATAACCCTCTGGGGCTTCCCAGGGCACCTGAGGCAGGAAAAGGGCTGAGCCGGGCTGCGTATGAGAGCAGGGACAGACGTTCCTGCCTTCCTGCCCCGGCCCTGCTGCAGGGTTGCTGGTGTCCCACCTTGGCCACATTCCGCCAGGCACCTCCTCTGGCCGTCCCCGGGGCCGGCCCAGCGCTCCGGCTTGGGGTGCCGCAGCATCAAACCCACAGCGCTCCCTCCTCTCTCCTCCCTGTGTCCTCCTCGAGCAACGCTGAGGGGAGGAGCCGCCTGCGCACCCCTGGGGAAAACGGTCATGGAACCAAAATTGTGACGGAAATGGAAACAGGAAAAAAAATATTGTAAAAAAAAAAAAAAAAAATAGTGACAAAGGGAAAAACCACTAATTCCCTAGCAGAGTACAAAGACCTGGAAAAGTGATGGAGCAACAACAGCGTCTTTGGAGCGCGGAGGGCACGGCCACGCGCCTCCCGCCTCCAGCACAACACGATTCGGGACCCTGGGAGCGCAGCGGGCAGGCGTCCGGCCGAGTCCGTGCCCCGGCGGGGAGGAGGAGGGCTGGCCGGGAGCCCGGACTGCTCAATGCTCACCACATCCGAGGAGAGGCTTTGGGGAGGGGGGTAAGCGCAGGGTCAGGCCCCAGCAGCGGGCAGCGGCCCTCGCCCCGGCCCGGCAACCTCGTCCTCTAGCGAATTGTGCGGCACAGCGCCCGCCAGCTTCAGTCCGCCTCCCGCTGCACCTCCGACGCGTCCGCCCGGCAGATCGGGCACGTGCGGTTCGCCTGCAGGCAACCAGAGACAGGGGCAAGTGAGCAGACACCCCATGGCACCAGCTGCACCCACACCCCACCGGCAAGGGCTGGAACCACATCCCGGGAGTGCCTAATCCAGCCCGGCAGAGTGCTTGGCCCCAGTTCCCAGTGCATCCATCCTGTGCTGCAGGGCACTGAGGCCACCCAAAAGGCAGCACTTGGTGCCCTCAATACTCCAAGAAGCCACCACACTCCTCACAGAGGGTACAGGCAGTACCTTTAACCATTTGTCGACACACTTGGCGTGGAACTCGTGGTTGCAGGGCAGGACGCGGAGAAGCTGCCGGGCCTCAAAGTCACTGAAGCACACGACGCACCTGGGGGAGGCAGCCATCAGTAGGACCCCACCTCCAGCCATGGCCCCACCACCAGCCCTGGCCCCCAGCCCCTCAACAGACTCCCACGTGCACCCCGGGCTCACTCACAGGGTCTGCTCAGACTGGTGGCTCTCAGGGTTGAAGCGGTAGGACGGGAGGTGCTCGATGTCTGCTTTGGTGAGTCCCCGTGGCTTGGCCTCCCCCAGCCGCTCGGCCAAGTTCAGCAGTGCCTGGAAGGAGATGCAGAGGATGGCTTAGCTCATCTCACGTCCCAGCACAGCACCGCTCCAGGCTCTCCCCTGCCGGCAGAGTGATCACCACAACCCCCAGCCCTCAATCCCATCATCCTGTGGGGAAGTTGAGCCAACGCACCTCGTAATTCTCCATCTCCACATCATCCACATCCAGGTCTAGGCTGATCGTGGGTCCCACGGCCGTCGGTGACACAGGAAGCATAGAGCTAGGGGGAAGGATGGGATAGTCGGTGTGGGGCCACAAACCCCAACCTCCACCCTGACATCCCCAGGGGGGCAGAGCCATCTGTGCCAACACCATGCCACTGTGGGCCCCACCCACAGCACCACCCCTGCCCTATACAGTATCCCCCTGGTACTCACAGGAAATAGGGCAGGAAGCTCGGATAGTACGGAGGCGGCGGTGGAGGGGGTGGCGGTGGGGGCAGTGCCTGTTGCAGCCGGTACCGCTGAGTGTTCAGCCGCCGGGGCATCATGTGGGGGTATGGCTGCAGGGAGAGACAGGGCACTCAGAGCCGTGCCAGCCCCACAGTGTCCCCAACCCCTCCACAGGACAGGGACTCACCACACCAAATGGCAGTTCTTGGTGCAGCGGGTCGTGGGGGAGGTAATGCAGCGGCATGGAGGGCGACAGCGTGGGGGCGTGGTGAGACGGGGGGTATGTGAAGCCTGCGATGGGGTGCTGCTCCCCGCGCAGGTCCACATCATTGTCTATCCTCTGCAGAGGCTGCGGGGGAAACAGTTAGGCTGGGAGAAGCATCCCATCGACACTTCCCCAACACTGCCAGGACCCTGGGCACCCTCACCCACCACCCCCAGCTCAGACCCACAGGGGCTGCAGAAGGACAAGACCCCAAGGTGGTGTTCATTGGGTGCATCACATCCCAAACCCGTACCCCCACCCCAACTCACCATGCGTGGATGCTGGGCTTGGAGAGGTACAAACTGCCCCAGGGGGGCCATGTGGGGCGGCTGGTGAGGGGGCACTGGCGGCGGGGGCGGGTGCAGGATGTAATGGTCGCTGGAGATGATGGGGGGGAATGTCTGGTAGGAGACGGGAAGCTGTTGCATGGCACATGCCTGAATCAGCTGTGGGGAGACACAGAGAGAAAAAATGGGGTCAGATACCCCTGCCCCCTCCCCAGGGCCTCCAACAGACCCTGTGCCCTCAGACATTTGCACTCCAGTGGGCCTGAGTACCCACATAACCTCTGGGCACCCACCGTCCAGGTTGTCCCCAGGTGTCCCCTGCCATGACTCACCGGGGGTGGGAGGCAGCAGAGCGGGTAGTGCTGTCCACTGAACATCACTGAGCATGCTGGGAGCTGCTGGGTGCTGCACCCAGGGATGTGCTGGCCAGCGTGGATGGGGAAGCCTTGCGTCGTGACGGTGGTAACCGTGTAGGAGAGAGGGACAGGTCCCTGGTGCACCTGAGGATGAGGCGTCAAGGGCACTGTCAGGACACAGCCCTGGCTGAGCCGTCCCCATCCTGACAGGGTGACAGCAGGGTGTTGAGCACCCAGCCCTGGAACACAACTCCTGGCACCTCTGTCCCACTGGTGGTGGCCAGAGAAGAGGGCCGAGCGCAGGCTCAGTTTCACAAAGTTTTTGCTCCCCACAGACAAGCTGGCACAGCCTCCAAGCCAGCGCTGCCACCATAGATGACAGTGACAGTTATAACATGAACAACCCTATGAGGGGACTATCCCCAGTCCCTGGGAGTAGGGACCACCCTGGGCACACCCAAGCTGGTACAGGGACCCCAGGATTTAAGTGCTCAGAGGACAAGAACACCGACAGGCTCAGGGCTGTGTGCTCCCAGCAGCAAGTGGTCAGAGGGGACCCAGGGACATGTCACCACCCCAGACACCAGTCCAGGGCCACACTTAGGAGTGGGGCTGGGGCTGCAGTACCTACCTGGTCATGCAGATCCACCATGAATGGGTTCTGGTGGGGCGGGTGAGCAGCTGGGTGAAGCATTCGTGGCGGCGAGCTGGGAAGAGCGTAGGCACGGGGCTCATCTACAGGGATGTGCGGCTGCTGGGGGAAGGCAGGGTGCAGCTGGGGCTCATCCTGGCCCAGCAGGGTAGCCAGAGGTCTGTCGCGTCGTCCCCACTGACGCCTGGCAGGGGGGCTGCGGGGCCACCGCAGGAGAAAAACAGAGCAGGAGTGACCCCCAGGCCAGGGGCACCGCAGCCCCAGGTAGGGTGGCTACAGGTGGGTCAGTGCCAACGCAGTGCCCAGGGCGAGACGCTCAGGGCATTGTGCCAGGCCACATCAGGCTGGGCAGCTCCACAAACAGTTTCTCTGCTCACTCTGCGAGTGCCCTCTCAGTGTCCGCAGCACAGAAAGGACCCTCTGCTCCCCAGGGACCCCTCAGTCAGGCCAAGTGGATGTGCTTCCCTGTCAATCTCCCCCCAAGTCCCTCGGGAGACGGTGCCTTGCCCCAGCAGGGCCAGAGAACCAACCCTACGTCCCCACCGGCTGTGGGGGACAGGGCTCCACACTGCACCCCGTACCTTCGCCGGAGGTGGTCGGGGCTGCTGCAGGGTCCCCCCGAGAAACGGCGCTGGGCAAAAGGGGCAGAGGGCGGCCGCCTATTCACTGCCAGTTCCCATGGTCGCATTGGTGACGTCGGGAGGCGGATGGGCACACGGGACCTCAGGCTCCAGGCAGGGTAAGACACCAGCACCTTGGATCCTGTGAGAAGGACAGCTGGGTCACGGCACCCCAACCTCTGCTGGGGGGGCTGCACAGGGCTACAGGAGCCCCCAGTCCTCCCCATGCCCCAAGCCGGCACAGCACAACCCCAGCTCACTCCCTCACCATCTGCTTTGGGAGAGGGAAGAAAGGAGGCACCGAGCAGGGCTGGGGCAACCACTGCACCCATGGACTTGCTAGAAGGGGTGGGAGGGGAATTGCAGCCTGCTTGGCTCCTACCATGACCTGCACAAGTGACATTAAACCAGCACAGCACCACTGTCCCGCCACAGCTCAGCCTGCCTCTCCCTCCCCACAGGGACTGTAATGCCAACGGCTCTTGCTGTTGCAGCCACCTTCTCTCCTGGAGCTGGCTACAGAAGAGCCCATCCACACTACCCCCCCATTACTGTCCCTCCACTGCATGGCCAGAGCTACCCCCCATGCACGACACAGACACAGAGGGAGAGAGAGCTTGTTTTTGGCACAGAGAAAAGCAAGTAGTGAAGAGCCCTGCGGCTGCGGCAGCATCCCGGCTGCTCAATGGCCAATGGGGAGCCTGAGTGGTGGCGTGGGGGGTTTCCAGCATGTCCTTGGCCAAGATAAGCTCCAGTGCTGGTCTGGGGGTTGCTCTCTCTTGCTGCACTCCTTCACAACCTACTCTGGAATGACACTGCTGCCCTGGTGGCGGGCACAGGGGCTGGCAAGGGCAGCGGGGCTCACGGCCCTGCTATGTCAGGGCTGTGCACCTCAACTCCCTGCTGCACACAGGGCACAGCTGCACATCTCCATGAAGCAGGGGACAGGCATGGGCTGTGTCAAAGTCAGGCAGGCAGCTCTGCTTCCCCAGCTGCTTCCAGACACAGTGGGACAGTGGAAACACAGTCAGTCGGACTGGGAACAGAGCCCTGGTTGGCTGATGTCCTCTTACCAGAGCCCCTCCCACCACACAGTTCAGCCCCCCCCAGTCCCAGTGAAGCTTAGCACTGCACAGAGACATCTGCACGTGGGACTGTGCTTCCCTAGGCTCTGGTTTCCAGGGTCCCAAAAGGACCTTCCATGGCTCAATGTGTGTCCAACACCCTCCTTGGGCACCCTCCCACTGCCCACCTTCCTTCAGCCTCCACAGCCCTGGTCAGCAAGTGGAAGCAGCCATGGCCTTGGCACTGCAGCCCACCTGGTCCTAAATCCAGCTTGCCTGCAGGTTGGTGCCCTCCCAAACCATCTCCTTCAGCCCCACTTCCTCCTCAGTGTTCATGGCAAAGGCACACTGGGGGCAGGAAGGGCACCTGGATCCTGGGGAACACTGCTCAGCCTCAGGAGGAGGCTGAAAGAGGGTCAGCCCAGCAGCAAGAAGCTGAAATGTCACTTTTGGGTGATGGGCATCAGCAAGCACAGTGAGATGTCACCAGAGCGAGTTCTGTGCCACACACAAGTCTTCTTCTTAACCTCACTTCCACCTACTACACTACTGTGAAAGCTGAAAGCAAATTTCTCTCTTTGTTTTGAGAGGAAAAAGGAAAAACAAGCAAAAGCCACCGGCTGAACTCTAAGGAACCTTGTCTGTGACTGCTGTCAGGGAAGGGGGAGTGACAGAGCAGGAGGGGTCTGCCCCACAGGGGGTTTATTCTGTCCCCCTCAAGACTCTGCTCGGCTGCCGTGTTCCCCTGAGTGGGCTGGAGACTGGGGCACAGCAGCAGCCCAGGTTTAACCCCACTCCTCAGAAGCCTCCCTGAGGTGTTACTGCTTTCAGTTCCACATCCTCACTCTCGGAGCACACATGGTATCAAGGTCCTGCGTGACCCAGCAGGCACCTTCTAGACCAGACACCACAGCAAAGGGCTTCCCCAGAGGCACACTGAAGCCACACAAGGGCTCGCCTGTTCGCGGGACCTCCGGAGCACTGGGGGCTGCCTGGGCTTTGAGCACCCCAGGACGGCACCTCGAGGCGGGATATCCCCGACTCGCGGACGCGGTGGTGGCCCGGCCCCCATCCTGCCACAACGAGCACCCCGAAGGCATCCACCCTCTTGCTCCACGCGGGCACACCGGGCTCCCTCCCTCGCACTCGTGGCTGAGAGTCAGTGACCACCCCTGGCAGGGTGGCCGCGACCCCGAGGAGGCCACGGCAGCCCGGCAGCGAAGGGCACCGCGATCCCCGCAGCCCCTCGGAAAGGCGGAGGGAGGCGGCTCCCGGGCCCCGTCGAGAACAAAGTTAGCAGCGCGCCAGCGCTCACGCCCGGTGCCATCTGCTCGGGCAGAGCTGGGCTGGGGGCTGCCGGGGGAGCCGCCCGCCCCGACTGTGCTCCCACCCCGCCGCCGGCTCCGTCCCGGCACCCCCAGCTCCCCCGAAACCCCTTCCCCGCCGCTCCCCCGGGAGCGGGGTCACCGCTGGCCCCGCCGCACCGGCAGCCCCTTTGGAAGGCCGACCCCGACCCCAAACCCGACCCGAGCTCGGCTCCCGGATCTCCAGGAAGGCGACACGCGGCAGAGCGAGCGGCGCATCCCGGAGCGCTCCGACGGGGCGCCCCGCCGTGCAGCACCCCGGGAAGGCACCGCGGCCACCGGCCCCGGGCAGCGCACCCCGGGCCGCGGCCCCCGCCGCAGAGCCCCGCCGGTGCCGGCGTCGGTGCGGGTACGGAGCTGTGGCTTTAAGAGCGGCCGCTCCGGGGCCATGTGCTCGGCGCCAAACAAAAGCAATAACAAAGGCGGCCGCCGGGCCCCGCCGCCGCCGCCCGGGGCAGGTGCCGCCGAAGGTCCGGGGGGCGGCCCCCGCCCCCGCCCCGCTCACGCCCCCCCCCGGCCCGCACGTACCTGCAGCGATGGCCTGGGCCGCCGCTCCGGTGCCGCCGCGGCGCCCCCGCCCCCTCCCTCCCGCCGCTCTTTGTTCGCCGACGCCGGGCCGGGCCTGCCCCCCCGCCGGCCCGCCGCCGGCCCTCCCTCCTCCCCTCCCGCCCGCCTCCCGCCGGGCCGGCCCCTCCCCGCCGCCGCTGTTTCCGGTGCCTCTTTGTTGTGCGCGGCGCGGGGCGGCCGCGGCAGGTGCGTGTCCTCTAAGAGCCGGCGGGACGCGCCGGAGCGATCGCCGCGCTCGGGGGCACCGGGGCGCGCGCGGGGCGGGGGGACCGGGGCACCGGGGGGGGGATGGGGGGGCGGCGCGGCGCGCGCGCGTCCCACGTGACCAGGCGTGTCACGGTCCGCAGCCATCTTGGAGCGCGGGGCCGCCACGCGGGGCAGCGACCCCCGCCCGGGAGCACCGGGCAGCAGCCACCTCATCCCGCCGGGACGGCCCCCGCGGCTGGGGGCATCTTACCTGCGCCTCTGTCCCCCCCACAGGGCCCCAGCTCCGTGAGCCTGGGGGGCTGAACAGGCAAGGGGACTGGGAAGCAGGAGCTCGGCCCCTCTGCCACCTCCCCCACTGGGACGGGAGCACGGACGAGCTGCTCCCCTCCTGCTCTGCACATCAAGCCCTTGCCCGCACCAACAGCTCTGCCAGGACGTCTCACCCTGTACAAACTTCCATGCACTGGAAAAGCCCCTTCTGCTTTAGAAAAGCCTCCTACTCTCTCACAGTTATTAAACAAGGAGCAGAAACTACGTCGACCATCTCCTGCACACCTACAGCTCACCTGAGCAAGTCCCCTGGCTTGTGGCTATCACTGGAAGCTGTACACTGAGAGGCCGAGCCACTGGCTCCCAGGAGCCGTACAACGGGAGGCTGTGCCACCGAATCCCTGGGAACCACACACCGGGAGGCTGAGCCGCCGGCTCCTCGGGGGCCGCTCACCAAGACGAGCCAGCAGCTCCCCGTGTGCCCTCGGAACTCCCCTCAGTGCCAGTCAGACCCCCCTGCTCAGGGCAGCGCGTCGCAGCAGCTTCGCTGAGAGCCAGATGCTGCAGCCGAGCCAAATTTCCCCCGGTTACAACGCACACTTAGAAATTCCCAGGTAGGCGAGCGAGCCAGCCGGCAGCCCTGATGTAATGCCTATAAACCAGCCCTCCCCTGACAGCTGGGTTTTAAAGTGCTAACAACCAAAAGGGAGCTAATTAATTTGTAGCATCACCCCTTTCAAAGAAGACCTCAGACTGACGATTTAACAATTCAGTAGCTCATCACTGTGGATGAGCAGTTGGATTCAGCTTTGCCCCATCCCAGCCCTGTGCCGAGATCCCTCCAGGCCCCTCTCAAGGCCAGTTTCACAGCTCTTACCTCCTCACCCCAAATCCAGTAATGCAGGAGGAACCACACCAGGCTCAAGGACCTGGAGGATCCAGGGGCAAGCTCCCTCTGTTATGACTGTCAACAGCACCATGGCCAACTGCCTCTGTCCCCATGGCAGGGGACACATAGGACAGGAAAGCAGCACAGTGGGGCAGACCTACCATGGAGTCAGATCCATGTGCTCACACAGGCACACCAGGAGAAACAGCCAAAGGACACAATCAGCCCAGACCTGAACAACCACCCTTCCAGGTCTGCTCTACTACAGCCTCTTCGCTCCAAGATTTGAGGACTAGAGATGAGAGAAGGAAAACAGCACTCTGCCCTTTGACCTTGCCACTATTTGTGCACAGAGGCAGCACTGCACCTTCACAAAGCTGCCAGGACACAGTCAGAGCACCAGCAGCAGGCAGAGGCCACAGATGGTGGATATCTGTGCAGACACTCCCTGCGGACCCGCTCCAGCGTCACCAGCTCCCCCGCGGCCAGCAGCTATCGATGTCCTCAGGACAGCGTTGGGAGAAGCCATCGATGGAGCACAGCTCACATGCTGCTCCTGCTCCCTGCCCAGCCAGGCTGGATCATTCCCATGGCACGGCCACACTGCCAGCACGGACAGGGCACCACACATGCAGCTTCAGGGCCAGAGCATGTAGAAGTGGCTCAGCCCACCCTGCCTTTCGCTGTCTCAGGGACACAGCCACCAACATCACAGTGCTCCAGGTCCAGAGTTCTGCCTGAAGAGCCATGTGAGGAGCCCAAGCGATGCTACAGCAAGGCTGGCCACAGACACTGGTTCAGCACATCTGGGCCAGGACCAAGGTACCCAGCCCAGCCACCAAGACGTGTGACATTCCCAGTGCCAGGCAGCAGCCTTAGAAAGCTCTGTACCTGCAAGGGGCTGCTCAGGTTGAACTCAGCTGCTCTGCAGCCGACGGGTGGCCCATCCTCTCCCTCCGAAGAGCTGGGGGCCAGCAGAATGAAGCCTTCCCAAGCCCAGGCTCTTAAAGATACCATCTGCTGCTGCAGGCGTGCTGCCTCCTTTGCCCCATATATAGGTCAGGTCTGACACAGGATTAGCAAGGGTGATCCAGTGGTGAGAGCACATCTCCCACTGGAGGTTTGCTCTGCCCCCCATGCTCTCCCTGACACTCAGCATGCCAATGCCTTGCCTTTATGCTCTCCCTGGCCTCTCACACAAGTCCAGGGAGATGAAGAGGCCCCAGATCCTTCTCTCTTCTTCTCAGTGCCTGGAAAAAGGTGGTAAGAAACCAGCACCAAGCATGCAAAAGCTCCCTGCGCTGTGGGGAGCGGGGAGTAGGAGTGTCCCCATGCTACCCAAGGCCCAGTGCAAGCACCAGAGGACATGGGACACCCTCACATCGGCAGGGTGAAGCACTTCTCCCCTGTGGCAACAGGGGAGCGAGGGGCTCCCCCCCTGCTCCACACAGCCGGTGTAGCCGAGTTCACTGGCAGCGGAGGCAGAACGCCTCTGCCTGATCACATGCCACCCACTCCCACCCCCGGGCTGACAGCACTCCCATCAAACGCCTCCAGCCACACACACGTGGAGGATGCTGACATGAGCGAGTAGCTGCACAGGCAGCGGAACTGATAACGCCCAGTTTCCTGTCGATCTCTCCCACGTGGATTCTCTGATGTCTAATAGCACGGCTGAGCTGCACTGCAGAGGGAGGACTAGCAGCACCTTCCTCCCCAAGAGCCGGAGCCTGTAGCAAGCCAAGACCTTAGAGACAGCATCCACACACATCTTCCCCAGCTGACACCATCTAGCAAGTTCAAAGCAGAGAGGAGAACACTCACAAATAAACAATAAGCTTGCAGCTTGCACAAGCCTTAATTTCCTTAGGACAGGGTAAATAATCTGCAGAGATATCTCCACTTTCCTTTGTTTGCCCTAGAAACATCAGCACAACTTGAACAGAATGACCAGAAGGCTGCTGGTGCAGCAACTGGGTCCAGCTCAGGCACGTCTGTAGCTGAGCAGCACCAAGGAATGGGTTGTGTCCTCCTCTCACCTGGGTGGACTCCAGAAGCCCACTGAACCTCGCTCACCTCTGTCTGCCCTGGCATCCTGCAGCAGCCAGTTCCACAGCTCAGTTGCACACAGGTGGGGAGAGAAGAGCAAATGCCACTAGGTCCATCCCCAACTTGCTGCCTGGGCAGCCTCCACAGTCCTTCCCTTTCTTCCTACCAACAGAGCTTGCAGTTTGGGACTCCATACTCCTCTGCATTTCGCCTTTCAGTTCTCATTTCAAAGAGCCCTTTGCTAAAACAGACCCAATCTCTCCTTGGGCAGAGCCAACCCAGGGAGCAGGGATTCAGCCCCATTTCCCATCCCCAAACAGCATCCCTGGAGTCCCCAGCCCACTTGCCACCTCTCCACAAGCAACTCTCTGAGTCCAGCCCACTTCCTACATGCTATGGACAGTGCTAATGGCATCTGCCAAGCAAAGGGCCAAGAGCAGGAGGGGCTGGGCTGCAGACACCTTTCCCCCTGCTCCCCAGCTGTGCTCAGGCAGAGCAGCTCCAGTAAAGGGATACAGGCAAAGCCAGGAGCTGGTGGATGGCAAAGCCCAATTTCATTACCACTCAGCAAAACGAAGCGTCTCTTGAAAGCACTAGTGACAGTCAGGAAGTTGGGCTGGGTGCTTTGTTTTGCATTTTAAGAAGCCTGCAGGGACACCGACAACCTGCAACGATCACTTTCAGAAAGGAGCTCAGAGAAATTCATGATTTTCAGCAACCACTTACCCTCCTTTGTCCTTGATTTAAAATTTGCCAAGAGGCTGCTTACAAGATGCATCAAAACAGGCAGTGACCACTGCCCTAAATGCGAAGGAGGTTTGCTGCAATACCTCCCCAGTACATCACTCACAGAACCCCACACCAGTGCCTGGGGATGGCTTTAAGAGCAAAAACATGACTTTCAAGCTGACAGCCCCCATGCACAAAGCATGGCTGTGCAGTGACAGGAGAGCAGCCTGGGGCACAGGAGCTGCCTGACCTCTGCTACAGCTCTTGCCAGCGGATTTTTATTGTTCACCACTTTCCTAAAGCGCGGGCACAGAGAGAAAAGCAACTAAAACACTTGTCTCAAAATGCAAATGCTGCCAGGGAGCCCCACCAGCACAGCAGGGAAAAGACAACCTGCTGGAGGGGACCACAGCTTGGTGCTGCCAGGCTGGGGAGAAAAAGGATCAGAGCATGAGCCCTCCCTTTCCAGGGGCAACAGCGAGAGGTGCTGGAGGTCTGGATCACCACAACACAGGCTCACACAAGAGGAAGCAGCTCCTAACACAAAGCATTGCAGGCCAATTCTCTGCTCTGCGTGGTCGAGCTGAAATCCTTCATCCTGCTTTCCAGGGTAGCCAAGGAAAGCCCAGAGCTACAGCTCCACAGCCAGCAAGGCCAGCTCTCCAGGGACCAAGCTACAGCTGGAAAATAATATTCCCAAGGCCTATCATGAGTGCTGCTTGCTGGGGACGCTGCTTGCCTTGCCCTCTGCCACGCACACAGCAAAGTGTGGAGCCCTCCCAAACTACCCCGCTCCAGAAAACCCAAACACCCCATATTGGACATGGGCACCCTGGGCTCCTCGTGCCCTCCAGGAAATGGCTCCTCCCCTGAAATGCTGAGGGCTTGGAGGTGCAAGGGCGAAGGAAAGGATAAGCACCATGGTGCAGCTCTGCTGCCCAGGGAATCAGCAGGCTGGCTTCTCCCAACACCCCTGCAAGCTGACAGCACGGATCCATGCCGCTCCCCTCCAGAACTGACCTGTCTCAGGGAGTCATGCAACATCCTTGTGCAGCTCTGTGACCGCAGGGCTCAGGGCCAGGCTCTCCCAAGTTCCTGCACACCACTCTCGGAGGGTCTCTGGGAGGGTTCCCCAGCACCAGCAGCAACTTGGGTGTTTTAGCAGCCTCTGGACACATCGGACTGCACCTCGTGGGCTAAGCCTGCCTGATGGGTACGCAAACCCCTTGGCCAACCATTCACCTACACAGGGCAGGTGACAAACCACGTTCCTCCAGCTTGGTCCAAGTAGGGAACCAAGGGATGGTGGGAAAATGCCGTGCACCGGCTCCTTGATTCAGAAGTGAAAAACTAAAAGCATCCATAAGCCAGGCTTTTCTGCTGAAAACCAGCACTGTGCTGCTTGCTGCCACCACCTCCCGAGCTGTGCCCGCGGCCGGGCTCACGTGACAGTGGAGTGGATGCACATGGGAGGAGTGGCTGTAGTGACAGCGTTACAGCTGGTGTCCAACACGGCTGAGCCCAGCGAGTCCCAGCGCTCTGCAGCTCTGCTTTACAAACCCCACACACTGCGCAGGTACAGGGGTGTCAGTGACAGTCAGGCCCCAGGAAATGACACCTGGAGGGACACAGCCTCCCAAACTCCCTGATGTCCACCAGGGCGAGGACAGGCCCACACCAAGCCCAGGGACAAGGAGAGCTGTTCTTACACCAGCCCCCAACTGCCCAGGGCCAGCCTCTCCATTCTTTGAGCAGAGAAGCTCCCACTGGGAAGCAGGAACAGCTGGCAGGACAAGCACGACTTTGCCCTGTCCTGCTCTGCTCTGAGTGACTTCACATCAGTCTGCCCTGGGTGGCAGGACTTGACCAGCTTTGCAGACACCTGGGAGAAAAGTGCTGTGAGCTAAAGCCCAGCCCCTACCTGCCAGCTGTTATTTCATTCCTCTAACAGGTCCATAAACCAAGGATAATTAAGTCTCCCCTAAACTCTCTTCCATTTAAAATAAAAATCTATAGTCCCTATTTCATTAGCTGGCTCTGGGTTTTACAGCTTGATCAATTCCCCTCGCAGAGCCCCAGTCCCGGGCAGGCAGGCGCAAACACACGGCTTCCACGGTGCAGATCAATGGGGATTCGCAGCCTCCTCTCCCCACTCCTTGTTCCTCACTC
Source organism: Myiozetetes cayanensis (assembly GCF_022539395.1). Classification (NCBI taxonomy): domain Eukaryota; kingdom Metazoa; phylum Chordata; class Aves; order Passeriformes; family Tyrannidae; genus Myiozetetes; species Myiozetetes cayanensis. Next base: position 7,798,910 of record NW_026087378.1, on the reverse strand, counting down.
GTCAGAGGGAGCCAGGCGGCGCAGCAGGTAGGGATGGTGTGTTTCACTGCTCAAGGGAACACCACTGTCATGTGTGGCTTCAGAGGACGGAGTTAGCACCTGCCAAGAGTGGAGGCAGCAGCAATTCTCCCCCTCCAGTGAAGGGAGAGCCCAGCATGGGGCCCCAAAAACACAGCCATGACCCTAAAGGCAAAGCAACACAGCACGCAGGCAAGGTGACACCTCCCCGCTTGCTCCACAGTGAAGAGGGACAAGGCTCAGCTCCCATGACTGACAGCTGGAATCAGAGCCCACCAGAAGCATCAACTGAGAACCAAGAACAGCCACCACAACTCCGACCTCCCCACACACAAAACGGAAGAGGCTCGTCACAGACACCAGAGCACACAGACTCCCCATTTCCTGCTCTTCCTGGCCCTCTGCTGCTGCCCTGCCACACACCACCTTCACCCTGCCGGTCTGGTGGGCTCTAGATGGCTCTCATCACCCCTGGAAGCCTCTCCCTCCACCGCAGTGGGAGCTTCCAGCACTGGCAGCAGACAGAGGGATCACAGCAGCAGCCAGAGCTGCACAGAGAGCAGCCAGGCAGAGCCCACAGAGCAGAGATCAGTGTGCCAGGCAGTCCTTGCCCCGGCCCAGCACCCTCATGCCACCCAGCATCTATCACACCACTTCCCTCCACTCCAGTCAAGTATCCCTCCCTCCCCTGGCCTTTGCTCAGCCAGAAAGCAGCAAGTTGCCACAGTCCTGGTCATGCCAGAACACATCGTGGAGGCAGCCCCAGAGGGCAGATCTAGAAGCCCTGGCACAGAGAGCTCTGCCCTGTCCACACAATGCCAGTGATAGACAGACCACACCACCAGGGCCCAAACCCTGATCTGTGCCAGTCCACCTTCGGGCACGCTGGCACACTGGTACCTGCCAGGGGACATCAGGGATGGTCACTGGGACACAGCACAGCCACCCATCGGAGCACCCACTCCAAGCAAAGCTGGTGGGGGACAAAGCCCTGCTATCCCACAGAGACTCCCTGCCCATCTGTAGGGGGGTGACACTGGAGCCTCACACACACACACACACCGGTGCCTCCTGCCTCACCTCCCATGCCAACACCTGCCCTGTCTCCACTCCCACTTGGGGGAGGGCATGGAAAGGCCACAGTCCACCTGTGAAACCAAACCCACTGCTGAGGGGCGTGACGCCACCCAGCCAGCCCCAAAGCAGCCACCCAAAGGTGACAAACAAAGGCGCTCGGCAGGCACTCCGCATTAGCAGTATTTTTAGACACCACTATGGAGCCGGCCTTATTATTTTCATTGCAACGTGCATAATTACCCGCCATGCACCGCAGTGACATCAGACGCAGCCGGCTCCCCTCCGACAGCTGCTCCTCCTCCCGGGGCTCCTGCCTGGCCCCGGGGACCCACCTGCCCTGCCAGTCTCTGCCCTGCCCCTCTCCCCGGGGCACGAGGCCCCACCTCGAGGGGGACCTCGAGGTCCTGGGGCGTCAGTGGGACATGAGCACAGGTGGCAGAGGGACAGAGCGAGGCAGTGGCACAGAACGGTGAGGAGGCGAGCACGGGGACGAGCTCCGGAGCTGCGGACACACGGTCAGTTGTGCTGGAGCACAGGGCTGATGCAGAGCTGACGAACAGGGCACCAGCACAGAACCGAGCAACGTGGGAAGAAGGGCTGTCCCCACTCGGAGGGACAGCACCCGCCTTGCCGCAGGGTTCAAGTGCTCGGGAGAGCAAACGCGGGGACCCATCCCAGCTGCCCACAGCCTGGTCCCACACGTCGTCTGTGGGACAGGGAAACCACGGGTCCCGCACACAGCCCACGCTGCCAGCACAGACGTTGCAAGGCCGGTGGCACAGCCTGTCCCACTGCCTCCACCCCGGGTGTCACCATCACCGCCCCGGCAGTTCAGGCTCATTTGTTTCCTACCTCTTCCCCAAACGCAACTTTCCGAAGAGCTTCACCACTTCCCCTCCCGTCCCCTCTCACACGGCGGGGCTTGCACAGCTCACGGGGTGCAGGGGCACAGCGGACGGGGCACCCCGGGGTGCGAAACAGGGCGAGGACACAGCACCAGCCTCGGCAGGAGCCCCCGACCCCCGCCCGGCCGGGGCCGCGGAAGCCCCCGAGAAGGGGCTCCGGCCGGGGCAGGCCCCGGCAGGGATCGCCCCCTCCCCGCTGCCCCGCGCAGGCCCCGCCGCGGGGCCCCTTCTCCCCGTGGGCACCGGGGGCTCCTCCCACCGCCGTGCGGTCGCACCGGGCCCAGCTGCGCTTTACGGCCGCTCCCCCGGTATCCCGGTGCCCCGAGCAGCCGCCACCGCCCCCGCCCGCCCCGGCCATCCGCCCGCTCTGCGCACCGGGCCGCGCTCGCTCCGCCGGCCCTGCATCCGCCCCATCGCTCCGGGCCCTGCCCGCCGCCCTCCCCGCCCCTCTGCCCCGGCGCTGCCCTCCCCGTTCCCCGGGCCCGGGCCCTGCCCGCCGCCTCCACCCCGGGTCACCGGCCCTGCCCCGCGCAACCCGGGCCTGCGGCCGCCGCCGCGCCCCGTACCTGCGGGAGGCGCTCCCCCGGCGCTCGGTGCCGTGCCGCGGCGCTGCCCGCCGCTCAGCCCGCTCGCATGGCGCGGCGGCCGGGCCCGCCGGGCTCCGTGTCCGTGCCGGTGCCGGTCCCGGTGCCGGTGCCGCTCCCGCTCCGGCCTCAGCCCCGCCTCATGGCGCCCCCGCGCCCGTCGCGCCGATGGAACCGGCCGCGCCACGCCGGCCCCCCCCCCCGCGCCGCGCCGATGGGCGCGCCCGCCGCCTCCTGCCGTACTGCGCCCAAGAGCGGCGCCAACGAAACCGCGCGCCGGGACGGCCCAGCCGTAATGCTCCGAATGGCAGCGCAATCCACGCCAGCCCGGCGGTGTGCTGGGGAAGATCACAGAAAACACAGGAATCACAGAATCACGGAGTCTGTTAGTTAGGTTGGAAGAGACTTCCGAGATCATCGAGTCCAACCTATGACCGAACACCACCATGTCAACTAGACCAGGGCACTGAGTGCCACGTTCAGTCATTCCTTGAATACCTCCAGGGATGGTGACTTTAACCCCTCCCTGGGCAGCCCGTTCCAATGTCTAATCACCCCTTCTGTGAAGAAATTCCTCCTGATGTCCAATCTAAACCTTCTCTAGCGCAGCTTGAGACTATGTCCTCTTGTCCTGTCGCTGGTTGCCTGGGAGAAGAAGCCGCCCCCCCTGGCTACGACCTCCTTTCAGGAAGTTGTAGATGTCCCGGGACAGCTCTGGAAGGTGTGGAAGTGTCCCGGGACAGCCAGGGCCGGTTTTCAGAGGGGTGTCCAGCACCAGACCCGGGGGTCTCAGAAGGGGCATAGTGGGCTAGCCCTGGCAGTGGGGATCTGTGGGGCTGTGCCGGGGCAGCCTTTGCAGGGTCTGGGGTGATGCTGGACCAGCTCTGGAGAGGTTTGCTGGGGGGGAGGGGGGTCACAGTCCCTGTAGCCCCTTGTCTGAGGGCTCCCTGACCCAGATGTGGGGTGATATGGGGACCTCAGAGCAGGCTGAGTGCCTGGGGCAACCCCAGAGCTTCCTTAGCATCCTGACCCTGTAGGTTCCCTAGATAATAGGGGTGAAGGGGCCCAGGGCCATGGAGGTGGGGGTCCAGCAGGCCCAGTGCTAGCCATGCCCCCCCGCCACCTCCCAGCCCTCTTCTGCTTGAGCAGAGCTGGACAATCTGTCCTTGTCCCCAGCAGGTCTGAAGTAGGTCAGGGAGGCTGGACCAAGCCCCTGGGGAGGGGAGTGGGTGACAGGGGGGTGCAGAGGGCCCCAGGCACCCACCCCAGTGGCCACATCACAGGTTGATGCCCACCCCTTGTCCTGGTAGGACCCCGGTATCCCCAGCCCAGGCACATGGGCATGCAGAGCATTTCCCCAGCCTCACTTTGGTCTCCTGGTATGCTTTGTGATCCCTCTGCATCCCTGCAGGCTCTTCACCCCTTCTGGGAGCCGGAGTCCCATGGCCACAGGATGAGGTGTCTGAATCCTGAGGGACGTCACCCAGTCTGGGTGACCCAGACCTGGGGGGCTGGTGTTGGGGATTGAGCGTGGGGCTGGGCTGGGTGGGAACGGCAGGACAGCCACAAGAAATAAGGAAGATGAGAGAGGGATTTCTCACCCCTTAATTGCAGTTAATGATTGATGAACATGTTTACTGCAGGAGGCAAAGGTCTGGCGGTGTCAGGATGCGAGTGCAGAGGCAGCATCCCCAGCGACAGGGCCACAGGTAAGGGATGACAGCCCCAGCCCCTAAAGGCACCACGGGCCATTTTGGGGGGAGGGGGGCATGTCTGTTGGCTGTGGGGCTGCCCACAGCCCATGGCACAAGGAGGGAGACCCCACAGTGGTGCCATGGGTTGCTCTCGGACTCCCAGCATTGCCTGGGGCAGCCACACTGGGCGTGAGCAATGGAACCTCCAGCCAGGAGGCTCCTGGAGTCCCCAGGCACACTCACGGTCTCCAGTACTTGGAGGTCAATACTGCACCCCTACTGTATGTCCCCAGGGAGCCTGTGCCCAGGGGTGTGGGATGGAGCCTGGTGCTTGCTCACCAGCCCAGCTCAGCAGAGGCACTGTCCCCACCAACACCCCTCCTGCCCTGATAGCTGCTCCCCAGAAGGGATGTGGGGAGGGCAGCCCTCAGCCGCTTGTTCTCTGTTGTGTGCCCACAGGATTCCTGGCAGGATGGCATGGCACTCACTGGTGCTGCTCCCCTTCCTCCTGGCAACAGGTAAGGACTCTTCTTGGCATCTGGCATGGGTGGGCGGGGGGTCATGGAGATGCTTTCAGCCCCCAGCATTCCTTCTGAATTCCCTGAGAGCAGCTGGGACCCCATAACAGCTGTTCACCCCACTGAAGAACCAAGGGTAATTTTGCTGCCCTGGAACAGGACAGGGCTGGGCAGTGGGGAGAGCATCCAGCAAGGGGGCTGCAGCTGGAAGGCAAGCATGGTCTGGAGGTGTGGGATGAGCGCAAGGATATGAGGGGTGATGGATTTCCCTGCCTTCCCTGGAGAACCAAACCATGGTCAGGAGCTGGGGCTGGAGCTAAGTAGGTGCTGCCACATGTGGGGCTGCTGGCACAGCTCAGTGCTCAGCTCCTGCTCCTTGTAGTTTCAGGCAACACAGTCCCCATCTTCAACATGAGCCTTGTTTATGTGCCTGAGGACCTGGAGTTGGGTGAGTAGGGGCAGTCTCAGGAAGGCTCTGGATTGCAGAAGGAGCAGCTGGAGGTTCCTCAGACAGGAGCTGACACTGCCTGTGCCCCCAGGCCAGTTTGCTTTCAAGCTGGAGGCTTATGACCTGGACAAGGACGACATCCTCACCTATGGAATCAGAGGGACAGACTCCTTCTACTTCTTGGTCGATTCCAGTTCAGGCAATGTGACGCTGAGGAATTCCTTGGACCGCGAGGTGTGGGCAGAGATGGGGCAGATGACCCTGCCTGACTGGGGGTCTGGGGTGATGGGGACAGAGGGCAGAGCCATGAATCCTGTGAGAGAGCTACTCATGGCAGTACTGTGGCCCCGAAACCCAGCTCCTGGGGGGAGAGTTGTCTGGGAGGAGCATCCCACACAGAGGCTGGGGCTCAGCCATCCAAGGACTGAGCTTCACCTGGTCCTGACCAAGTCCTGCCTTGTGTTCCCTCAGCTCCAGGCCAGGCTCACCATCACTGCCACAGTGTCTGATGGTGTAAATAATGAGGTAAGTGCTGGGGCATGGGCTGGGTGTCTGCAGTGGGAGGGGAGCAGGGTCTCAACAGGGCCATGAACAAAGCTCAGTAGGAAGGGGACTGGAGGTGGGTGGGTGATGCTGGCTGGTTTTTGGAGCCAGGGTGGGCATGGGGTGCCAGAACTGCACGCATCTCTGCTGGCCACCATCTCCCATACCCAACCTATGTCCTCCCTGATACCCGGTAGGTCTCCCTAACACTCCCCATCATCGTGGAGGACCGTAATGACAATGCCCCGGTCTTCTGGAACTTGCCGTATAACGCCATCGTCCCTGAGGTACCTTCCTGGGACCTCCTGGCTCCCACGGGCAGCAGGGCAGGGGTGCTGGGTGGCTCCTGTGGGATGGGTGTGCCAGCAGCGGGACAACAGTGTGCTGGGAACTGTGTGACCCCACACCTGGGCGTAACAGTGCACCAGGAACCCTGTGACCCCACACCTGGGCATTTGTTGATGGTGTGCCTGGGAGTGGGGCGATGGTGCAGCCAGCACCTGGGAGTGCTCCGTGCTGGGGCAGTTCCCTGTGGGTGCTTCTGTGTCACCCTGAGGCGCTGACACATGGATGGGACTCTGCCCTTGCAGCTTCTGATCAGGGTGTGCCCGAGCTACCTCTCACCTCAGGGCAGGGTGACACTGGATCAGGGTGCAGATGGGGTGTGGGGCTGAGTCTGGCCCCATGCAGCAACTCCAGGACTGGGTGGGGTGCAGCCCCTGCTCCCAAGGAGCCCCAAGGAGGGTGATGGGGGGATCCAGCCTCTGCCCAGCTTGAGCAAGGGCAGCAGCTCATCTGTGTGTGTCCCACGGCACTGGGCAGTGCCTGCAGCCCTGCCGGGTCACAGCACCCCAGAGTAGGGCTGGCAGGTGCTCAGCCCAGCATCACCCCTCTGCTCTCCCACCATCACTCCCCTGTGTGCCCAGAATTCGACACTGCACAGCATCATCTACAGCGTGTTTGCCAATGACAGTGACACTGGGAACGCCTCCAGAGTCAGCTACAGCATCGAGGAGGTGAGCAGAGTGCACTGAGGGGTGGGGCATGTCAGATCCAAACCCCACCCCTGGGCCACCCCCTTGGGGCTGAGGTGGTGGGGGACACAGCCAGGGCAGCCCCATTTCTCTGGGAGAGCAGGAGAGTCTCAGGTTAGGGCCAAGTTGTGTGTCTGGCTCTGCACCCGCTGGACAACCAGTGCAAGGTGTTGAATCTGCAGGCTGGGGATGAGCCAGGTGGTAGGGGGTCAAGCCTGGTAGAAGAATGGGGGTTGAGTCCCCATGTCTTCTGGGACAGGTCTGCTCCCTGCCTGGGTGACAAAGGGTGATGTGCCCTACCCAGGTGATCCCAGACAGCACGGAGAATCGCCAGCTCTTCTACATCCTGCCCAATGGGAGTGTAGTGCTCAATGGCTCACTGGACTATGCCAAGAACACCTTCTACCAGATCAAGATCCGTGCTGAGGTGGGGACAAGCTGGGCCAGGGGTACAGGGCTGCCAGGTAAGGGGGCTTTGGGACTTACAGGTGCTCTGCTTCCCAGGACGGCGGGGGATTGCTGCACAACAATTGGATCATCCAGTGGAGCTTGACCTATCTGTCCCTGACCATTGAAGACGTGCCCAACCTGGACCCGCGGTTCCTCAATGAGCCCTACTCAGGCTCTGTGCCTGAGAACTGCCCTCTGGTCAGGAGCCTGCCTGCCCCAATGTCCTCTCCCTGCCCCAGCCCTCCCTGGGGGGTCTGGGCTACCCGGCACAGGGGGTGCTGGAGATGTCATAGGTCCTGCCCTGATGGCCATGTCCCCACAGGGCACCACTGTGCTGACTGTCACCGCCTTGGACAGAGACACGGGGGTGAATGATGAAATCTCCTACAGCATCACCAGTGAGTGATGGGGCATGATGGGATGGGCAGGGGATGAGCAGCAGGAAGGTGGGACAGGCAGGAGAGGTGGTCAGGCAGCAAGGGGACTGGTTCTGGGCACCCAGGCACTGCCAGCCTGCCCTGCTGTTAGAGAGAGAGGACCATGCCTGCCTCTCCAAGTGGCTGCCACTGGTTCCTACTGTCCCCCTGTCCTAGATTCCAGCATTCCCTTTGCTATCAGTGCCACAACGGGCACCATCACTGTGAGTGAGCCCCTGGACCGTGAACAGCTGCCAAGCGAGGAAGTGCTGCTGGAAGTCATGGTAAGTAGGAGGCAGCAAGGGGAACCCCATCCTTTTCCTCTCCCTGGGCCCCTCCAACCCACTCTCTCCTCCTGCCCAGGCACGTGAGAAGAACCTGAACATCTATGGCGAGGTGGCTCAGACCAGAACCCTGGTGACAGTCACAGTGACTGATATCAATGACAACAAGCCCCAGTTCTACAACTGCTCCCTCTCCAACTGCGACTTCTCTGCCAGCGTCCAGGACAACTTCAGAGGCAGCATCATAGAGCACTCCTCCACCAGGCTGCCTGTGTCCAACCTCAACATTGTTGCCCACGACCCAGATAAGGTAGGAGCCTGTCCATGGGGCTGGGCCAGCATGCAGGTGTCTGTCCTGGCTGCACCACTCACCCTCACTTCTGTCTCTCCCCGGCAGGGCATCAACAGCAGTTTTAAGCTGAGCCTGCAGGGTCCAAATGCCAGCGCCTTCAATGTGTCCCCGGAAATGATCGTGGGCACAGGGGAGGTCCAGCTCCTGGTGTACGACCCATCCTTAGTGGACTACGAGATAAGCCATGTCATGGTGGTGCAGGTGGGACCTGTAGGTCTGGCTTGTCGGGGGGGCAGTTCCTGCTCTCTGCAAATGCCAGGGCACAGAGGGGACATAGCCCTTCTCCTGAAGGGTTCAGGAGCCAAAGTAGAGCATGGCTCTGCCCTGGCAGCCTGTTTGGTGCAGGGCAGCTGGGCTAGAGTGTGATAGGTCTCTCTGTAATATTTGGGGACCCGTGTGAGACACAGTCCCTTCTTAATCCTGCAGATCATTGCTAATGACACAGGGAACCCCACAAACTGCTGCTCCACGGCCACCGTGACCATCGACCTCATTGACACCAATGACCACATCCCTGAGTTCCCCCAGAGCACCTACAACCTGAGTGTGATGGAGCACAGCCCTGAAGGCACCATCATCTCCTCAAACATCACGGTCAGCAGCTGGGCAGGGAGCAGGCACAGCTTATATCCCCTAAGCAGGGCCCTGGGCAGTTCTAGTACAGCTTGCACTGTGGGCACTGATTTCTCCATGCACATAGAAAGGAGTCAGTGCCAGTGGGCACACAAGGTGTGGGATCTCTTGCCTATTAGGGCCACATTTTTGGGGTGCTCACTGCTGGCAGTCGTTGTCTCAGACTCATCACTCCTCTGGGAGCTGAAACAGATTGATCAGATGGTCAGTCTTTCTTCTGTCTTTTAGGCCTACGATCCAGACAGCGGTGTCTGGGGTCAGATCACCTATCAGCTGCTCCCAGAGAACCTGTACGTAAGGGCACAGCCAGCCACGACTGGGGCATCGTCCTGGCGAGGGGGCTCCAGGCCTGAGCCCCGGTGATGGCTCTGTGTATGCCATAGCCTTACAGTCTTCACGGTGGATACCATGACTGGGGCACTGCTGGTGAAGGATGGGAACTTGTTGGACCGGGAGACTCGCTCTGCCTACTACGCCACCCTCCAGGCCAGGGATGGGGGTGGCCAGGTGGGCACTACGGTGCTGGAGATCACCTTGCTGGATGCCAATGACATGGCGCCCGTCATCATCGGCTCCTACTTCATCTCAGTGGAAGAGGGGCAGAACATCAGTACACAGATCCAGGTATGTATCAGCTGAGGTGGAGGGGCTGATGTGGCTGTCAGAGAGGAGGAGGGACTGTCCCCAAGGTGTCCAAGAACCCCGTTCCAACCGGTGACCTTTTCAGGCCATTGACAACGATGAGCCTGGCAACCTCAACAGCAAACTGGGCTTCAAGATCCTGCCAGGACTGTTCAGCGACAACTTTACCATCGATGCAGACACAGGTAAGATGCAGAGCAAGGAGCCGCTGGACCGCGAGGCCGTGGAAGATGAGCGGGGACGGATGGTGGTGACGGTGGAGGTGTATGACCATGGCGAGCCACAGCAGAGCACCCCAGTGAACGTCACCATCACTGTGGGGGTGAGCCCTGGGCACAAGCGGGAACATGCTGGGGCAGGCTGGGGCTTGGAACTGGGATGGATGGGCAGGGCAGGGACATGGGATCCCTGGCTGTGGCAGAGGTACTGTGTCCCCAGGCTTTCTGTGCAGGAAGAGTGAACAGATGATGCAGCAAGGCAGTAGAAGGCTTGTGTAGCTCCTCCCTGTGGGCAGGCAGGTGCCCACACTCCTGTCCCCAGCCTGCTGTGGGGAACCCTGTTTCGTGGAAGGGCTACAACCACGGGCTTTGTTTCCTGCAGGACCTGAATGACAACGTTCCCGTGTTCCTCAACCAGTCCTATGAGTTCTCAGTCTTTGAAGACTCTCCAGGTAAAAGTTGTCTGGCCAGGCTTGTGCAACCAGTGGTGGCCCTGAGTCAGTGCCTGCTGCCCACTGAGTGATTGTCTCCTCCTTCAGGGTCCTCCGTGGGTGAGGTGAGTGCCACAGATGCCGACCGGACAGAGATCAATTCCCGCATTTCGTTCCTACTTCAGAGGACCAGTGGCTCCAGCAACTTCTTGATCCGCTCATCCCGCCTGGGGCCAGGGAACTACAGCGGGGATCTGTCTGTAGACCCTGACGTGCCCCTGGACTATGACACCCTGCAGCAGAAGTTCTTCTCCTTGGAAGTGGTGGCAGAGAACACGGCTGCGGACAACGTAGGCGACAAGGCCAATGTCTCGGTGGTGGTCCACATCCTAGATGTCAATGACGAGTCCCCCACCGTCCTGCCAGATTCACTGCAGGACGTGTTTGTGGCCGAGAACGGGACGCAGCAGGGTGTGGTCCACACGCTGAACGCCTCCGACCCAGACACCAACCACTCACTGGTCTTCGAGGGGCTGGCAGTCACCTGCTTCAAGGGTGACAGCAGTGCTGGGGATGTGTGTGGGGACTGGTTCGTGCTGGCACACAATGGCTCGCTGCTGGTCAACAGCTCAGACATCGACTACGAGGTGTGTGACAGGGTCCTGCTCATGCTGCGGGCTGAGGACCTGTACACTGAGAAGGGCAACCGCTACAGCCAGAACGGTAGGGCCCCGCTCCTTGTTCCTTCCTCCACCATTGGGCATGGTGGGTGGTGGGACCTGCCTCTGCCACCTCCCAGGAGAAGCTATGGGGAGAAGGGCAGGAGCTGGACAGTTGGTCACGGGAGAGGGTGTCCCCAGCTCTCTTGATCCCTGCTGCAGGAACCTGAGCTTTCTGGGAGTTAAGAGCTCCTGAGGAAAGCAGAGGAGGGTGCTGCAGGGCTGCTCTGTTGGTGATTGGAGCTCTGCTTTTGGGACATTTGCAGAAACCCTGAGGATCCTCATTACTGATGTGAATGACAACACACCGGTCTTCCAGGCCATCTCGGAGACCTTTGGTGAGCAGTCAGGGGTGGTTCATCCCATGGGGTCCTCACTGCACCCATACGTGCTCTGCCACACTTGCTGGCAGCGAGGACCTTCCCCCAGGTTGGGGCAGGGCTGTGAGTGGTGCAGGGACCAGGCTGGGATTACTCAGTGTTTCCATGAAGGCTATGGGGCCAAGGGTTAGGGTGCTTGGAGCCCCAGGGCTGTGTGGGCATGGGGTCTGCAGCAAGTCTGGCTTCACACCAGCATGACTCCACCATCCCTCTATCTGTCCCTGGCAGTGGTTGTTCCTGAAATCTCCCCTGTGGACCTGCAAGTGGCTACCGTGAAGGTGAGGAACTGCCTGCATGTGTCTGTCAGTCTATTGAACCTTGCTTACCTATCCCCACTGTGGGCAGGAGGTGACCATTCCCACCCGTGCTCCTGCCATGCTCCGTCCCTGCAGGCCACAGACGCTGACTCAGGGCTGGGGGGAACCATCACCTTCTCAATTGTCAGTGTGGTGCTCCTGGAGGACAACGGGGTCAGCCGGCCCTTTGGGAACCTCTTCAGGGTGGTGACAACGCTTGACCAAGGGGTTTACATCGGGAGCATCCAGTGAGGCCACGGATCTGGGCTCGGGTGGGGGGATGTGGCTCAGCTCCTGCCCACTGCAGGGCCAGCACAGGCTGGGAAGGGGACAAAGCCATCCTGGGGTCCTGCCCTGGGCATGGAGGCAGGATGGAGCTTGAAGGATGGCAGTGTCATCACAGGGACATCCTGCGCAGCCCAGCGGGATTGCTGATGTCCCTGTCCTCACAGGGTGGCCAGCAACCTCGATGAGTCACTGAAGGGGCAGTACCAGGTGACAGTGGAGGCTCGGGACGGTGAGGCACCAGTGCACTCAGCACAGACAGTGCTAAATGTGAGTTCACACCCCCCCATCCTGGGGCACCCTGCGTCCTGCCCAGCCCCGCTCACCCCTGCTCTCCACACACAGATCTTCACGGTGGATAACACCTACCGCATTCGCCTCCAGTTCATTACAACGGTGGAAGACGTCCAGAGTAACTCCGAAAGCATCAAACTGTAAGGGGTGCCAGGCTGGGGCTGGGGGTGCACAGCTCTGCAGCGGGGAACATGGACATTCAGGCGAGGGCCCACTGGTCATGTCTCCCAGCTTCACGGTCTGAAGGGGATGGGGCAGGCAGGTCCCCACCAGAGGAGGGGTCTGCAGGGGGTCCAGCTACTTCCCATGCCCACAAGCGGAACAGCAGGACACCTGGCCCAGCTTCCCCCCATCTCTCCTGTTCCTAGGGCCCTGACCACTGTGACCAAGGCAGCGGTTTATGTGGTGGCAATCCGAACCGTGGAGGACACCCCTGACACCAAGTGAGTGGTGGTGGGGAAAAAGACATGGTGGCGGCATTTGGGGGGGTCACCTTGGGGTAGGGCACCATGCCCTGCACCCTGGCACCCCACTACCCCATCTCTGTGACCCTGCAGGGTGGAAGCCAAGTCAGTGATGGAGGCGTACTTCGTGTACAGCAATGGCACTGCCCTAGATGTCAACCAGCTGACCACGTGAGTGCTGGGGGCTGTGCACAGGCACTGCCACGTGCCTGGCCCAGCCCAGCTGCTTATGCCTCCACTTTCCTTGACAGACTCATTCTGTCCGACGCGCTGGGCTTGGCTGAGCTGGTGAAACTGGGCCTGACCATAATCGTGAGTGGGGCCGGGCAAGGGGCATGGGGAGAGGGCACCAACCCCAGGTGGGGCTAGAAGTAGGGTTCCACTGCCTGGGACTATGCCCTCACCCCTGCTCTGTGCCAGGGCCCTGGGGAGGTGACAAAGCCCACCAGGGACACGGAGCTGATCGGCATCATCGCAGGGTTGGCAGCATTCCTGCTCATCTTCATACTCATCATGACCCTGGTCTTGGTTCTCACCACCAGGAGGTACCGCACTGCCTGCACCTCCTCCTGCCTCCCCCCACCACCTCCATCCTCACCAGCACCCCCAGACCCATCCCTACCCTCCATCCTGCTCCTGGCCACCTTATCCCATGGTCCAGCTCCCCCTGCCCCTCTCAACCACCCAATCCCTGGGCTTTGCAGCTACAAGAGAAAACTGAGTGCGATGAAGGCTCTGAAGGTGGCCACCACATTCAATCCTGCCACAGCACAGCAGGGAGCCGGCATTCCTGGGACCAACCAGTACAATGCCGAGGGGTGAGTGGGGGGCTCCCTGCAGCAGGAGGGAAGAGGCCAGGCATGTGCCTACACCCAGGAGCTTGCATGGCTCGCTGTCACACCCCTTCCTGCCTGGGGGACACAGCTGGCCCGGGCTGACCTCACAGCCCCATGGGACAGCACTCACCTGCCACCCATCCCTGACCAGGGCCAACCCCATACTGAACCACCCACTTGATCCTTCACACGACCTGGGCTTCCACGAGGACTCCATCTCTGTGACCAGGTGAGCTCTGTGGGCAAGTCCCAAAGGCCACAGGGCCATCATCCTACACCCCCACTTCTCCAGTGCCTGGAGACGTACCACTCCTGGGTCCTCTTCTACCCACACCCTTCACTCTCCACAGCATGAATTCCCTGGATGAAAACACCGTAAATGCACCTGCGGATGATGACTTTGAGGTCAAGGTAAGTGTGCAAAGAGCTGCCACTGCTAAGCAGGGAGTCCTGACAAGAGCAAACAGCATCCCCTTCTCTCTGCTGTGACCCCTTGTGTCCCTTCCTCTGCATCCCCCTGGCAGCCCTCAGCTCCTGGGAAGGACAAGTATCCCTCTCCCCCCTCTCTGTCCCCCATCCCCTCTGACCATGCTCTCCACTTGCAGCAGGTCAAAGTGCAGCCAACAGACGCCACTGACAAGGAGGTGCTGGTGGCCGCCCTGAACCTGAAGGAGCCCACCAAAACAGTGTACATCAACACCACCTTCACCACCACGGACTTGTGAGCAGGCTCACGGGGTGCAGCCGGGCTGGAGCAGGACTCAGGCAGCTGCTTTGGTGATGATGTGTTCAGTGTCTGGCAATAAACCTGTTCCAGAGAGGTCATGGTGTTGTGTGGCCATCAGCCCATCTGCCTGGGGGGGCTCAGTCAGCTTGGAGTCATCTCTCCCAGCATGAAGTGCTGGGTTTGTGCCAGGCTGGTGCCAGAGGGGAAGTGAGTGGCACTGTGGGGCCCAGCCTGGCTTCTTGTCCCCAGGACCCTTCCCCAGGCTGCCCCACTGGCCCCTCTCAGCCCCAGGGGAGGGAGGTGCAGGCAGCTCCATGCAGAGATTTGTGTAAGGTTTTATTACCCAACATCCATATTGACAGACTGGTCCTCCCGCCCCTTCCTCCCTCCCCCCCCCTCCCCAAAAGAAATGAAGAGGAAAAAAAAGAAGAAAATAGGTGATGAAGCTGCAGCGCTGGCGTGCCACAGCTTGGCAGTGCAGGGCTGGAGGTGGGCACAGACTGGGGTAGGGTGGGATACCCCAGGGTTCCTGGTCTTCCTGGCATGGCCATGGCACCACTCCCACAGCCCAAGGCACTGAGCAGAGCCAGGTCCTGGTGAGCACCATGGCATGGAGTGGGCACTTGCCATGGCCCTGGCTGCCAGCTGGCACTTCAGTAAGCCTTTTGCAGCCCCCCAGGAATAAAATCAAGTCCAGCATGTACAACATGGGTTTGGAGGGGCAAGACTTGACCCTTAATGAGGGAAAAAGACTGCGCTGGTGACCCTGGCACCTCGAGCCCTCCTGCATCTCTGCTCAGAGGGGATAGTGCAGCTTCCCAAGCACCCCTCTGCCCATCAGGTGCTGCAGCACTGTGGAGCTGGTCCTTGCTATGGAGCCAGGCTGGGGGGCCAGGATCTGTGTCTCAGCAGGACACCTCAGTGCTGCCGGCCACAGGGATGTTGACCCAGCCACAGGAATGCTCACCCCTGCAGACTGACTCTTCACTCCAAATGCTCTTCAGCCCAGCAGAGCACAAGCCATGTAGGAACAGTGTTTGAAAAGAGGGTCTCAGCCCCACAAGCCACCGGGAAAGAGGTGGCTCCAGGCAGGACACACATGGCTGAAAGTGTCTCTTAAAAAGCTCCAAAAATGCAAACACAGTTCAATAAAAGCCCCCCTCCCCCCAGCCTGTAAAACCCCAGCTGTAAAAAGTGGCAGCGCTTTGCAGTCGTTGCATCCCCAGCTGCCGTCGGAGAAGAGCAGCCAGTGGGGCTGAAGGAACCCACACGGGGACAAGTGCCCACGTCCACAGCACGTGGGGCATCTCCGGTGCTACCAGGGCAGCTGGATGGGCCTGGCAGCAGGGCAGCTTCATCTCCACCACCAGCCGTGGTGAGGACATGCCCTGGGCTCTGACGGTCACTCCCAGGCAGGCCAAGTAAGGGAGCCATGGGGACAGACTCCCCAGCTGCCTCCAGCCACGGCAACAGGGATGAGCGGCTTTCCATCACAGGCATGGCTGGCCTCAGTCTCTCCCATTTGAGATCTGTCACAGTGCCCTATGTGGCCACATCCTCCCAGCTCCAGGGCACCCATGACACAGCAGTAGGGCAGAGAGGACAGGGCTGTTGAGGGGATGGTGCCTGCCCTGGGCAGCTGTGGGCACCCGCACATGCATGGCCATGGGCTGGTCAGAGCGTGGCCAAGCCCTGGGCAGGCAAATCGATGGCAGGGTGATGCACCAGTGTCTCTCCAGCACGGGAAGTGATGCTGCTGCCTGGGGTGCCAGAGCTCATGGGAGTCAGCAGCACCCACCCTGAGTCATCTCCAGACCTGTGCCACAGGCAGGAGATGCACGGGAGCAGCTGCCTCCATCTGGAAGGAGCCACGTGCTTCCTCGTGCTGAAAAAAGCAACCAAACACAGAGACAGGGCACCAGCCTCACATTCTGGGGCACCTCCATGAGGCTGCACTCATGGAGGGACCCCAGGCTGGCAGTAGGGACCCCAGCAAAGGAGATACCTTGCCCCAGCGTGCAGTGCTCCACCACCACCTGCCTCAGCCCCAGGAGCCCCACACACTGGCACCAGGTGTCTCAGGACAGCGGGGCAGGGACCCATCTTCACTTGCCCAGAGAACCCCCTGGCACCCCCACCCTGCCAGCATGGGCAGCAACTCACTCCATGGCGGGGCCAGTGCGGGAGCAGCACCGGGGCCGCCGGACGTTTTGCAGCAGAGCCCGAAAGACACTGGGCTGCCTCTTGGCCTCACCTTTGCGGGAGCCTCCCTTGACGGAGCCGGTGCGGGTGCTCTGTGGGGTCACCACCACCTGCCGCCCGTGCTCCTCGATCTGCTTCTCCAGGTGCTTCTGGATAGCCATGCCCAGCACCTCCACCTCCATGGAGGCCCCGTACACCTCCCACGTCATCCCCTTCTCATCCCAGCTCACCTCCCGGATGGGTTCCGGAGCCTCCTCCACCACCTCCACCACCGTCCCCTTCACCTGCACCTCAGGATACGAGGTCTGTGGAGACTTGGCCACTGGTGTCATTGGCCCAGTGGCCACTGAGCGCGTCTCCACGGGCATAGACACCTGCATTTCTGCGTCCTTCTTGGAGGGCTCCAGGCGTGGGGCTGCAGAGCCCATCTCTCTCTTGGGGAAGGTGAAGGCAGCAGCCCCGCCCGGGGGGCTCATGGGGCTCAAGGCCACTGACACCAGGGACGCACGGCTGTCCACTTGCGTCCCCATGTCCTGTGTTCCGGCATCCTGCGGTGGGGTCACCTCAAAGGAGTAGGACTCGTAGAGCTGCTTGGCTGTTTGGGGCTTCTGGCTGCTCCCAGCATCCACACCCTGGGCTGAGCTCCGTTTGGCTTTGCCCTGGCCTAGGGTGGTGGAGCTCGGTTCTGTCCCGCTTTGGCCCCCGATCCCCACAGTGCTGGTGCTGGGGGGGTCTGCTGTGCCTCCCTGGGGATGCTTGGGAGCCTCACTGCTGTTCAGCTGCGGTGCAGCACCCAGGGATGTCCCTATGCCACCCTGAGGCTGCTCCTGGCTTGGCAGCTCAGCTGTCCCAGTGCCTGTGGTGGGCTCCACAAACGCGACATGTTTGGCAGGAGCCGGCGCACTTCCAATGTCCTTGTTGGTCGCCTTGAGGCAGGGATCGGGCAGGGGTGAAGTGGGGGCTGCATTCTCCTTCTGGGCATTGGGGACCCCCATCCCTGTGGGACCACAGGCAGGGGCAGTGCCACTTGGTCCCCCACAACTCGCTGTTGCTACTGCCACGCTCTGCTCTGTGCCGGTGTCCTGGAGGAGCGTGCCGGGAGCTGGTCCCGTTGGTGATGGCACCTTCTTCTCTGCTGCTGAGCCCAACGTGGTGCCCTGAGCCTCTGACTCAGCCACACAGCAGGTCCTCATGGCACGGGCTCCCACGGCACAACCAGAGCCAGGCAGGCACTCACCCACCGTTGAGCAGCCGGGGGAGGTGGCACTGGGGTCACAGGTGTCCTCAGCCCCAGCCTGGCGACTCAGCACCTGCAGCCCCTCGGGCTCCTTAGCACTGCCCATGCCCAGGGAAGGCTTCTCCCATGCTAGTCCTGCTGTGGGTCTGCAAGAGAGAGGATGGGGCAGTGAGGAAGGAGCAGCACATGGACCCCCAGTCCACCTCAACTGCTGATTGTTTTTCTCCCTGCCGCCCATGACAACAGGTTGGGCGGCCACCCGGAGCACTCGCTGTCCCTGGCACAGCCTGTGTGGTGGCACTCGGTGCCTGGCCATACAGGAAGGGAGGAATGGTGTTGGCTGCCTACCGTAAAAGTCAGCCTTCTCCCAGTGCAGCTGGACCAGGAGCAGGATCCAGGAGCTGCTGTGGCTGTCAGAGTGGGGGACACGGTCCAGACACCCCTGTGGAGAGAGCAACAGCTGGAGTTCAGCCCTGGACACCAGGCTGAGAACCCAGGGGGGCTTGGCAGCCCCCACCTGTCAGTGGGGAGCTGGCTGCAGCAGGGGGTGAGAGCAAGCTGGGTCCGGGTTCCAAGGGGGGCTGCAGGGCAGGGCAGAAGCATGGGGCAGCCCAAGCTCTTCCCTCCACTTGTAGCAAGTAGCATCCCCAAAGGTGGGAGTGACGTGTGTCCCCGGCCACAGTAACCCCCAGCTCAGCATCCACATGCCATGCCGAGGGTGACTGAGCTCCCGGCCGTGCCACACATGAGGGGAACACCGTCCAGTCTCATCCAACTGTCCCCTAACCCTTCCTGGCCCCATGGGGCAGAAGCAGGGTGGGAAGCCCCAAGCTTTCCGGGAGCCCCCCAGCTCTGCTAGTGCCAGTGAGTCCCTGCGGAACTGGGAGCACATGCATCCCGCAGCCATGGGGCATTCCACGCCTCCGGACATGGCCCCTCGCGGGTCCCAGAGAGGGTAGAGCCGAGTGGACTCAGATGGAGCCGAGCTAGTCCCCACAAAGGGAGGCGGCAGGCAGGAGCAGGAATCAGGCAGGCACAGACCCCTCCCAGCAAAGCCGGGCCTGAAGGCGACGACCCCCGCCCCGTCTGCACGTTCCCACGCAGAACCCCGATCCCCGAGGGGGTCGTGCCGCCCGCACTCCGAACTGCCTCGACAGCATCCCGCTCCCGCGGGGCTGTGGCGCCGTGCCCGCCACTGATGCTCCGCGGAGGAGCTGCGAGCCCCCGGCACACGCGTGTGCACACGCACGGGCACGCACACGCCAGCACATGGCCACGGGCACACCCGCACGCACGGACACGCGTGTGCACGCCCCGGCCCCGCTTCCCCGGCCCAGTCCCGCACAAAGCCGCCCCCGCGGCAGTCCCGGCCAGGGGAGGCCGACCCGTCCGCGCCGCCACCGCCCGCCCCGTACCGGCACCCCCGCGTGGGGGTGGGCTACGGCCCCGGGACGGGCGGCGGCAGCGCCCGGCCCGACCCCGCCATGTGCGCCCCGGGGCCGCCGGTACCTGCGGCGGATCCTCCCGCCCGGTGCCGTCCCGTCCCGTCCCGTCCGGTCCCGCTCGGCTCGGCTCGGCGCGGCGGCGGCAGCGGCGAGCATGCGTGGGGCGGCGGCGGCGGGGGCGGTACCGTGCCCCGGGCCGCTCCCCCCCGGCTGCCGCCCGCCCCGGCGCCCCCGGCAGCGGTGGGCAGGCGAGGGACAGCCGGTTGACACGGGGGGCGTTGGGGTCCCGGTACACCGCATCCCTCCCGGTGTCATCGCTGTCACCCCCACCGGCCAGCCCTGGGAGCCCCCCATCGTCCCACAGCCCCCCCGCCCCTCCCGGCACCCAGAGCATCAACACCCCGTGTGTCCCATGGGCGAGCACCCCGGCACCCCGTGTTGCACCCGTGCGCAGCAGGACATATGGTCAGGACCGGCCTGTTCAGGGGGTCCCCAACCCTTAGCGTAGCTCCCATGGGTGGGGGTCACAGCGACACTGAACACAGTCCCCCTCCTACCTGGTGATGGAGACGGCCGCTTCCCTCCCGGGCATCACCGGGGAGGGGGCTGCACCCCAACTAGCCCGAGGGACCGGGACAACGTGCCACCGCGGCGGGATGGAGGTGGGTTCCCGCGTACCCCTCGCCCGAGGGTGGGGGAGGATGGGGAGGGAAGAACGGCCCCGTCTCGCTCCCGGCAGCGCTTGCCTCTGCTCCCGGGCTCAGGCTTTGTCTAACTCCTTCCCACGCACTCCCGCTCGCGCTGCGGGGGGGAAGGCGGCCTGCTCGCCTCGCTTGCATCCCTGCATCCTCCCCAAAACCATCCAGCATACCCCCCAAGCTCCCCCCCCCCCATCACCCTATAGAATCAGGGTCCCCTTGGTGACCGGAGGATGTCAACACAGACAGGAACAATAGATCTATAGGGCCTGGAGGGGCATGTGCTAAGGTTAGAGGGAGTTGCCCATCCTGTGGTTGACGTTAGCACCTGTCCCCCGCCCTATAGATCTATAGGGTAAGGCTGGTTCTAGGGGAGCTGGCACACCTGGTTGCTTGGAGACAAGAGAGGTTGGAAATGCTTCTTTCAGTAAACAGCCAGGCTGGAACAAAACCCCAAAGGCTAAAAATAGGGAGGCAGGATATGGAAATTAAATAAAATTTAATTCTCCTCCCTGGGGCAAAGTGAGGCACCTCCATGTCAGCACTGGGCACCCCAATAGATGGCTGGAGTGACTGAGTGGGGGGTGTATCACCGCACCAGTGTGTCCCCTCCTCTAAGTGCCTCGGTCCTGCTTGCTGGTCCAGTTCTATAGCATTGACTGGACCCAGTTGCCCGCCTGCAGCAAAGAGGTGTGGGGCATAGGTATGGGTTTACATCCCGTGCTGCCCTGTGTGGGATTAGACCCAATCCTGAGCACAGTCCTATCCCGTCCAAGCACAGCCCTATCCCGTCCAAGGGACATCATGGACTGGGGCAAGTCCCGGCAGAGGAGGAGACAAACGACCCCTGGTCCCTGGTTGGGATTTTGCCGCAGGCAGGAGGCTGACGGGTCGCATCCTACTGCCATTTGCTTCCACCTGCTGCTCTCAGCTCCACCGGCAGCGGCTCTCCCCATCCCCATCGGCATCTTGCCACCCAGCATGTCCCCGTCCCACCAGGGCTGGCACGGGGGGGGCGGGGGAGGAGGATGGTCGTGGCGAGCATCCTCCCCTCCCCACAGGCAGCCTTCGTCCCAGGCTGGCTGCCTCCTCCTCCTCCTCTTCCCGCCCGGGCACTTCGGGGCTGGCAGGAGAACAATAGCGAGGAGGATGAGTAAGATGGTCCCCATTGCCTTGGCAACGCACTCCCGCGCTGCCGGCTCGGGAGGAGCCAGGCAGCTGCCTGAAAAGCGCGTTCTCCCTCGGCGGAGGGGGTGCTGGCGCAGGTAGCACGGCACCCCCTCCCCGGGCGCCATGGCCCACCTCCCACGCCGCACGGGCAGCGCCACGTGAACGCACACCGGGCTCCCCCACAGCCGCCGGCGCCCGCACACGCCGGAGCGAGCAGACACACGCGCCCGGTACACGGATCAGCACGGGCTGGGCTCCGCCGCGCCCGGCTCCCCGGTGCCACGTTGTGCCAGGGAGCTGTGGAACACAGCTGGCAGGGTCCGGCTGGGAATGTGACTCCTCCCGCGCTGCCCTGGTGGGAAGGCAGTGGCTTTCCCGCAGCCACCTTCACGCACGGGCTGCCCACAGTATCGGTGGGCAGAGGTGCCGGTTTCAGGGCTGGTGGGGTGCTGGCAAATGGCAGAGGCAGGGGATGCCTGGGAGCGTCAGGCTCTCAGCTCTGGCTACATGCTATCCCGTGGGTCGTGACACCAGCAGGAGGACTCTCAGCATGTCCAGAGCTGCAAGTGCCTTGTGATGATGGGGACATCAACTGGAGATCCAAAAGCATCAAGCACCCTAAAACCAGCACTGTTTTCCCAGCCACCTTGGTGTGGACGTGCTGGGGGGGGGGTGTGTATCTGATCCCTGCCAGCATCCTCTGTCCCAGATGCCCCAAAACACAGCCCTGCCTCAACCCTGTGGGGTGAGAGGACACTGTCCAGGACACCACAGTCTGGTGGCCGAGTACATCATCCAGGACACTCGTGGATACAGACAGGGATATGGCCCCAGGGTCAACTGGGAAGCAGAGGCAGAGAAAGAGGCACAAGGAGGCCCAGCCCTGCCAGCTGTTCTGTGCCACTGAGAGGCATAAGCTCTGTGTCTGAGCATGGCATCAATGAACCAGAGCTGGGTGGGCAACAGCCCAGTCACACGTCCAGCCTCTCAGCACAGGATGAGGGATAACTCTGAGAAGGCACCAACACAAAGAATCATAGAATCATGGAATGGTTTGTGTTGGAAGGGACTTTAAAGATCATCCAATTTCAATCCCCCTGTCACAGGGCAGGGACACCTTCCACTAGACCAAGTTACTCCAAGCCCCATCCAACCTTGCCTTGAACACTTCCAGGGAAGAGGCAGCCACAACTTCACTGGACAATCTGTTCCAGTGCCTCACCACCCATTACAGTAAAGAATTTCTTCCTAATATCCAATTCAAACTTGACCTCTTTCAGTTTAAAGCCATTCCCTCTATCACTCCATGTCCTTGTCCAAAGTCCCTTTCCAGCTCTCTTGGAGCCCCTTTAGGTACTGGAAGGGGCTTTAAGGTCTCTTTGGAATCTTCTCTTCTCCAGGCTGAACAGCCCCTACTCTCCCAGCCTGTCTCCATATTAGAGATGCTCCTGCTCTCTGATCATCAATGAAATCATCTATTGTGATTAGATGCTGCTGTTTCAGAAGAGTCAAAGCCTTTCCCACAGTGCCTCTGTGCCTTTGTGGTAGAAAGGCAGGGGCTCTTCACTACTTCTCTTTCCTTTCCCAGGGGTTCATTTTGGCAGATCAATCCGTGTTGATGAAGTGAAAGCCCTGGCTGCATTAACAGCACAAAAATGCACTGTAGTGGGTAAGTACAAGGGGAACATAAAGCACATGGTGACTTAGGCATTGGGATGGGGCTATGAGACAGAAAAGCTCATTAGATGCTGTGAAAATCAGAAGGGCTTTGGAAGTGCAGGATGTTTCTCTGGGCACTGATGTGTGAGGGCAAGTCTCGCTACAGAACATGCCACTGGCAGCCCGGAATGTTCATGTTAATCAGGAAGTGTCAAGCATTGTGCCTCTCAGATGCAGTCACTGTGCCTGGGTTGTCATGGATTCAGCTCTGGCTGGTGGCATTTGTGATAGACTCAGGGTGCATATCCTGTCCTGCCTTCAGCTCCACTCTGCAGAGGCCGCATGGCATAAGTGGGGAGCCATGTGTGGTGTGGAGAAGCCGTGGCCCCTTGACACCAACCGGGTCACAACTGCCATAGTCACTTCCTCCCTCTGGGGAGCGGGTGAGCTGGCAGAGAACATCTGTCTGCCTTACCCGGTCTTTTCCAGATGTTCCTTTTGGTGTTGCCATGGTGGGTGTGAGGATCAATCCAAGGAAATACTGGGTGAGTTCACTCCTCCCGTTTCCCTGCCGACAGCCCATAACTCACGCTCCATTTGCACAGCCCTCCCTCTCCATGCGTATCGCAGCGATGCGCTCTGACGAGTGGGGGGAGACGTTTGTAGTGAGTAACACTACAGAGACTGTGAAAAGCAGCTCGGGGCGGGGAGAAGGGGGTGAACTCTGGTTTATGGGTCGGTGCATCTGGCCAGAGACAAGCTGAAGGAGCCTGGTGTGGGGATGCTCCCGCCACTGCCTGCTGTGCTGGGGGAAGGGGTAAATTATCAAGAGCTTGGAAGGGCAGTGAGCAAAGGGAGCAGGAGTTCACATATCTCTTTTTTTCCATCCAGGGTCCCCAGCTGCTGTGAATAAACTCCCTGGAGTCATCAGGCAGGGCAGGGCAGCTGCCGGATGCTGTACTGTGGCTCTGTGATTTTTCCTGGGGCCTGCAGTAACAACTGTGTTTTGTTGTTCTTGCACAGGAACATAAGCTGGAGAAAATAATGAGGCATTTTACTGTAGAAAAGGTCAAGAAGGGGTTTGTAGGTGAGGGTTTGTCCCAGCTCTGTAAACAGTGTTTGCAGGCAGTCAGGGGAGCAGGCAGCAGCTACTGGCCAGGCAAGCAGAGAGGTTGCCATTCCACCACTGCCTCAGTGCTCTGCTGTCCCTTCACCACTTTGCCTGCACTGTGAATTTGGAGTAGAGTGACCCTCAGGCTGCTCATATTGCTGGGCAGGGGTCTCACTGGGATTTATCCTCCATTCCTGCTGGCCTGATCAGACACAGGGAGGAAGTGAAAGTCTCTTCTGCTTCAGAATGTGACAGAGAGCTCAGTGGGTGCTGGTCACAAGGCAAAGACCTCGTGAAAGCCAAAGCCATTCATACCTGAGGGAAGCTGGGGAGGCCCTGATGTATGGGGTGCACAAGTGCTTTGGTTGGAGCACAGCAATCAATGGATATGACACATTTTTCTACCTCCACAAGGCCTGAGACTGACATGCTGGCCACTGATGTCAGTACTGGGGAGTGGGAGGTGTCCTGGATAGCAGACACCTGCACCCACACATTGGGGTACCAGGTAAGCTCTGACAGTGCCAGTTTGAGCCCAAGAGCTCAGTAGGACCCTGAGGGTACAGACCTCTCCTCCCAGGAAGGACCTTCACTCCCTTTCTTCAGCCCAGGTCCAGCTCACAGCTGTGGTGAGGTGCTTCCCCCTGCTGTAACTCCAGGAGCTCCTGCTCTCGGCCAGGCACTGCTGCCCCGATCCAGTGCCTGCAGCTGCCCATTTCTGAGGCCATTGCTTTCTGCCAGGAGGGAATAAACTGGAAGTCACACAGCTGAAGTCCTGCCTGCAGCTGCAACTCTGTGTCTCCCTCCAAGCCTTCACTCTCTGAAGCAGCTCCTTGCCCTAGGGAGGATGCTTTGAACTGAGGCTGAACCTTGAGCTGCTGCCCACAGTGGCCTCGGGAACGGCCCTGCCTTTGCTCATCCCTTTCCTTTCCGTACATCCCTATGCTTCACTGATGTGGCAGAGAACAAGACAGCTGAAGTTCCTCAGCTACTGTGTGTATAGTTTTGCTGAGTTTTGGGGCTGGTTTTGCAGTGTCAGTGTTGCTTTTAGGAGCTGTATCAAACTGGTAGGTGCTTCAGAGCAGAGAGTGCAGAGCCCTCTGTCCTCATAAGGAGAGTTGAGCTCTCCCATGGCCCTGTCCTGTGCTGATGCCGTGCCAGCTAATCACACCCCCTCAGTGTGAGGTGCAGGATTGTGCCTGGATGTGGAGTGGTGCCCAGCAAGGGACTGTGTTTCTCAATGGAGCTGTGTTCTATCAGGATTGGTTCTTAGGAACTGAAGAGCATGCTGTGCTTGGAACATCGTGTCCAGGAGCTCTGAAGGTGATGAAGACAGACTGAGCTGGAAGATGAGCTGGAAGCCCTTATCCCATAGGCTCTACCTTTCGAAACCCTCTCATTGGCCAAGGAGATCTCTGCCCTGCCAGGTAGTAGTCTCTACCCAGCCAAAACCTTCATCAAGAATGGCCACACTGGGGTTTCCATTTGTGCTTCTCAGTTCAGGCTCCTGAGAGGGGGCTGTTACCAGCACAGAGGGTCAGATTCAGTGTCTGTCCCACAATTTTCCTCTCCCCACACCATCTCTGCTCCGTGTCACTCTAGAGCTTTGGCAAAGTGGGCTGCACACCTGCACAACCTGCTGCATCTGTGTAGGGGTCACAGGCAGAGCCATTTACAATCCCAGAGGGATCAGTCCCAAGGCACTAGAAGAATACAAGCAGGTGAATTGAGCCCAGTCATCCCAGTCCCTCTTATTAAAAAGGGGTGGTGGTCAGTGCCTGTCTCTGAAACACCCACAGAGAACGTGGCTGACCCTTGTGTCCTGCAGAGCCCAACTCTAAGGGCAGTGCTCAACATTGCTAGCCCAGGACCAGCAGGACTGTCCTGCTCATTCCAGGGCCACAGCATCATAGTTGGCTTCCCAAAAGCAGATCCCTATGATAGCAGCATCCTGGAGGTGTGCCATGACATCATCATCCCTGCCGCTGTTAGGAATCAGCTCAGGAGGGAGAACACACCCTGGTGCAAGCAAAGGGACAGACCAGTTGTGCCACACGCTCCCGACAGACCCTGCATGGGTGTGCGAGTGGCAGCAGCGCAGCCAAACCTTGGCTTTAGAAATTCAGCACCCCAGGGAGATGCCACATCACTGCACTGACATCTTGCCCACTGTGCTGGAGAGATGGAGCATGAGGTGGAGGTGGCAGATTACATAATTTAGGGGAAAGGAAAGCCCAAGCCCTTCACTTTGCTGGCACGGAGCAAGGATCTTTGGAGTGACCTTGGGCAGCTCTTCTGCATCCTCAGCCTTCATTGCTGCATCAGACCTTTCCCCAGAGCCGAGGAGGTGATGCTCTCAAAGGTACTGGGTGTCACGGTGTTGGCACTGAAAATCATGGGCAGCAGAGAAGAGTGAGCAAAGCAGGGGACTGCTACAAAAACCAGCTTCCCACCACCACTGTATTCAGGGCTGTCCTACACCATGGAGCAGTCAGCCAAGGTTTCTGAGGGCTCTTTGCCTCACTCACCCTGGCTCTGGGGCCCTTGTCTCACTGCAGAGGCTCTGGGCTGTATTTGAGGGGTACCCACCCACAGCACCCCATCACCACTCCTGGAAGGCCAGCACAAGGCCTGGGTTCATGTTTCCAGGGCTAACTTCATGCATTTTGGATAAAACCTCGTGCTCAGCAATGTTCCTTGTTGCTGCTGGGTGCCTGTCCCTCTCTCTCTTCCCATGTGCCCCGTTTCCAGGATTGCTTAGATGAGTCTGGGGTGCAGTGCTGAGCTGGGGGTCTTGTGCCTGGTGCTTGTACTTTTGGCACTGCCTCCACCCTCCTCATGGGGACCTCTGCCCCGCCTTGTCCCAGACCCTCCCAGCACACACCGGCCTCGCAGCTCTCCTTTCTCTCTCTCTAGAAAATTACGGCCATGACTGCAAAGTACAACCAAGGTCTGGACAGAGACTCTGGAGCAGGTGTTCACCACTTTCATGAGGTCATCTGTACCTACCAGAGCTGCCCTGATGAGGGTCGCAATCCCGCTGTGCAGGGGATGCCCAGGACACTTTGTGCTGCACCCTGCTGTCTATAAAGGGTTGGTGCTGTCTATAAAGGGTTGGTTTGATCAAGTTCTCTTTTTGCTCTCTGGCTCCCAGCTCTCCTGGGGAGAGAGATGTCTTCCCCCAGACCCTCTCTGCCCTAGCCCCTTTACAGCCTCTCTGGCACTGAGGGAAGCCATGCTGATGCTGGTTTGGGTCTGCTTGCCTATGGACGGCAATTGGACAAGGGAAGAAAAAAATGCAATTAGCTCCAGGGCAGGGGGCAGCCCAGGGAACAGCCAGACCCCAAAGAGTTCTCTCAGTCCTTCTAATAACGCACGCTACAAGCACTGCTGCAAACAGCGCAGGCACGGGGAGCAGAGCCAGGGTGGGGATTTGCAGGCATCAGCAAACCTGTTGTGTGTCCGTGCTGACTGCTGCAGCTTCGCTCCTCGCTGGCAAAGCTGGTGAGCCAGCACGGGTGGGGGATCTAATCTGATATTCATGTCAGGGAGACTCAGCCCAGCCCCTCACACCGGCCTTGCTGCAGTCAAGGGGCTGGAGGCTGGCTGGGGAAGTAGGCTGGGTTGGTGGTCCTGCCCCAGGAGAGCTGAAGGCCCAAGGACTGTGCTCTGGGGTGCACACAGGACCCCCTGCCATGGTGGACATCCCTTAGCAGTGTGTGAAACCCACCTGCCCTTCAGGTGGTCACAGTGCAGCTGAGTGAGCTGTGAGTGCCAGCTACATCCCCGACCTCTTGAGGGTAGGAAGGGGGAAACCAGTGCTGGAGCCCAGGGTTGTGTCTAGCCTCATCCTGGCTCATCCTGTGGTCCTCAGCCCCACAGGGCCCCCTGCCTTCACCTGCAGATGCAAAGCCCTCCAGACAGGCAGTTGGCATAGGGACAGCCCCAAGGCTCAACCAGAGCCTGGCTGGAGGCCCGGGGCACAGTGACCTGCTGCTGATACAGCAGCCAGAGGACAGAAAGGTACCTTGTCCTCGTGAAGACCCGCCTTGACCCACTCCCTCACTGCCAGCCCCATTCCTCTTCCCAAAACTACTACCACCAAAGTACGGGGCCACTCCCCTCCCCAGGGACCCCGCAACCAGGACCAGGGGGCTACAGACAAGAGTTGGCTTTATTCACGGACACGGGGGCAGCTGTGTCACTGGCAGCTGCCCTCGTATTGCACATCCAGCGACGGGGGAATATCCATGCCACGTCACAACACAGCGTCGGCACTATGGGACCTCGGGGGGGGCGCAGGCACCGTCACCACCCAGCAGGCTGGGGAGAGCGGGCTTGGGCGCCAGGGGTTCACAAAGGCAAAAGACCCGTCCACCCATAGATAGATAGAGATATATATAAAAAAAAATAGTTCCACGATGACCAGAGCAGAACCACAGGGACACGCGTGCAAGCGAAATGTACAGCAGCCCGCGAGCAGGTAAACATGCTTTGTACAGACACAGACACGCCGGGACACAGCCGGGGTTTATGGCGCTGGGAGGGATACAGAGCCATAAACCCGGGCTTCATGGACACACACACGCACGCACACGCACACACACAGCAGCCCCTGCGGGCAGCACCCACGGCTCGGGCTCACACCGGGGCTCGGGGGCTTGGACACAGCGGGTTTTTCTCACTGCTAGACATGTTACGGAGACACGGACACGGTCCCTTGGAACGGAACTGGAGGAAGAACTCGTGAGCGAACGGGGCAGGGGCACCCCTGCTCCTCCCCGGCGCACAGGCACCGGCCGGGGCCGGCTGGGGAGGAGCAGGGGGCTACCGGCGGTTCGTTGTGCTGCTGGTGGAAGAGGCAAGGATGGGGGTCCATTATGCCTCTGGCTCGTATTCCTGGTATTCCTCCTGTGGGATGGGTAAAGAAAGAGTTAATGAGAGAGCTCAGGTGGGGCACAGACCCCCTCTCTCCCCCAGCCCTATGCCATCTTTGCTCCAGACAGCGGTAGCCACCAGTGCCGAGAACACTGTCACACTGTGCCCTCCACAGTGCCCTGTGCCCTCCACAGTGCCCTGTGCCCACCCTACCACCGCATCCCCTCACCTGCGGGGGCTCCTCGTAGTTCTCCCCCTCTGGCTCCAGCAGCGGCTCAACCAGTGGTTCCTCCGCAGCCTCCTGGGCCACCTCCTCTGCCTGGGAGTGAGCCACGGGGTCAGTCCCATGTGCACAGCCCCCCACGTGGCGCCCACCCACCCTGCCCCTGCCAAACCAGCAATGCACCCAGCATACAGGGGGCTCCATGTGGAGGGAACCAGCAGCACCCTGGGCACACAGCAGCCTGCTTAGCTGGGAGGTGACATGTACAGGTCTGTGGGACCGGGGGCTGTGTGTGCACATCCCTGTGCTTCTCCTGGCCCCGGGCAGGCAACGGGTGCTGGCACCACCGTGCAGGCCCCGTCGAACTCCAGAGGCTGGCAGTGCTGCCGGGAGCATCCTGCATCCCTGTCAGGGGAGGGCGGTGCTGGGTAACCCCTCCCCGGGGCTGGCAGGAGGGAAAGGGGGGCAGCCGATCCCGCCGCGCAGCGACGGTGGCGGCGGTGGCCTCATTTCTTCAGCTGATGCTATTTTGGGCTAAGCTGGAAGCCAACAGCTCATGGGGCGGCAAGCTGGAACCCGCTGCCCCTCCCGCAGCTGTCAGGTCACCTCGCAGCCGCCGGAGCGATGCGCCGCAGGCCCGCGCCGCCGGCCGCCATGGCGGGGCCCGCGCGCTCACACGTCCGCACGCCCCGCACACGCGGCCGCACACGCGGCCCGCACGCTCGGGGCCGCGATGCCCGCCTGCCCTGGGCACAGACAGGGCACCTGGGCACCCTCAGGGGCCCTCCCCCAGGACTGGCGGGTGGCCAAGGGGCTCCCCGCCAAACGTGGGCACATGCCAGCCTCCTCGGCAGCACCCAGCGGGGCTCTCACCTTCAGATCCGCAGGGAACTCCTCTTTCTTCACCAGCCCGGTGGCCGCCGCGATGTTGCCCGCACCAGAGAACGCCGCTTCGCCCAGCTGGGACGCCTGCTCCTTCGCTTTCTCAGCCACTGCAAGAGCCAGGGGTGCCCATCAGTGCCCTCCCCGTGCCAGGGAGGGGAGCCCAGCTGTGACTTCATGCCCTGCCCCATCCGGGGGGAGCTGGTGGGGAGTCACTGGGCAGGGTCAGGCTCTTCCCACTTCCCTGCCCGGGCTCTGGGGAGGGGAGGGGGCCAGGACACTGCTCTGCAGCTGGGCAGGGAGTGTGAGCTGCCGCTGCAAATCCTTGGTTGCGGGCCCCATTATATAAGAGGCTTTAGCAGAGTGACATCAGCCCCTCAATTAGCCTCTGATCTCGTTAGTGCGGCCACACTCTCAGGGACAGAGGGGCACGGCAGCGGGGAGACAGAGGGGACTGTACCTGAGGTTACGCCTTGCACCACACCTTGGGTTTTACTCCCTGTGGGTAGAAAGAGATGGAGATCAGGTTAGAGAGGCCAGTGGCCAGGCTCTGCCACATGCTGTGGCCAGGACCCTTGCAGGGCTCTGAGACAGGGCATCATCCTGCCCACAAGCCAGCCTAGCCACGCCAGGGCAGCCTGGGGGCTGGGGACCTGCCTGGTTCCCTGCTAGGTTTCTCTGGTCCCTGCAGAACCCTCAGGAGTGGGCCCCATGCCTGGCAGGGCAGAGACCCCAGGGCCCACACCGTGTCAGGGCCCAGCCAGGCAGGCTGAACGCCAACCATGCTGCTGAGTGAAACCTCCCACAGGAGCCAGGATCCAAACCCAGAGCTGGTGCCAATACAGCACAGGAAGCCTCACAGCTAGAGTGCCCAGGGCTGGGTGCTGCTGCTGGCCATGATAATCCTGCCAGGCTCCTACAGGCAGAGTGACACCACTCAGGACACCCCATGGAATGGGGCTGTGGTGTCTAGGATGGAAGGAAAGGCAGGGACTGGGCAGCTCCTGCAGGATAGGGCCTCCGGGCACTCCTTAGGCTGCTGGACCCCCATCCAGCACACACACCCTGGGCAGAGTGTGGGTCCAGAGCAGGCATCCACCACTGCCCAAGGGAACAGTTCTGGGACCTCAGCATTCCCACAAAGCTCACGCCCTCTGGAACAGGACAGAGCCCCAGCCCTGTGCCTCCTGCTCCAGGCCAGGGTGGCCTCAGCTCCTGCCTCCAGCATCCCAACACCACAGCCAGGCACACAGCCTGCCCAGGATCTGCTTTTCCTGCCAGCCGTATCTTCTAGGACTTGGCCCCAAATAGACACAGACCCCAGCAGCACAGAGGGACAGCACAGAGGGACTCCTTAGTCACCAACTGGGAGCAGGGGAGCATCTCCTGGCATGGGATGCATTCCAGGGCATTGCCTCTCCAAGGGGGAAAAACGTGGTCCCAGCCCTGCTGCCCCAAGCTGGGTACTTCCCAGCACAGGGGTCATCACCTCTACCACAGTCCCTCTGGACTCCTGCCCCAGAGCATCCACCGGGGACCACAGGGGGTCCAGTCCCCGGGGGGCCCATGGCCTCAGCCTTGGGACCAGCCCCGGCTCTGCTCTTGCCCGCAGAGCCCACCCTCCCGCCTGCAGATTCCCGGTGGGCTGGGGGGCACTGCGGGCACCGACCCTCTGTCCCAGGACACCCCGCCGCAGGGTGGTCGTGTCGGGGAAGGGGCAGGGGAAGGCGGGAGAAGGGGGAGCGGGGTCGGGGACAGGTGGAGGCGGAGAGGGGACGGCAGGGGGATGGGCAGGAGGACGCAAGGGCAAACGCAGGAGCAGGCAAGGGCAGACAGAGGGGGCCGGCAGGTGCAGGCAGGAACGGGCAGGGATTAGCCAGGAGGGCAGGCAGGGGCTGGCAGGGGGCAGGCAGGGGGCTGGCAGGGGGCTGGCAGGGGGCTGGCAGGGGGCTGGCAGAGCAAGCCGGTCCTTACCGACATAGAGGACCCCTTCCTTGGTCTTCTCGGCCGCCTCGGCCACCCCTTGCTTGGTCTTCTCGGCGGCGGCGACCACCCCCTCCTTGGCCTTGGACAAGCCCTTCATGAACACCTCCATGGCGGCTCTGCGGGGAGAGGCCGTACGGCTTCACCCCGCCCCGGCCCCGCGCCCGCCTGCCCCGCGCATCCCGGTCCCGCGCATCCCTTCCCCGCGCATCCCATCCCCGCGCATCCCGGTCCCGCGCCCCCGACCCCGCCACCCGCCCGACCTGGCTCGCTGTCGGCGGGGACGGGCGGGCCGGGCCGGGCCGGGCCGGGCTGCGGCGGGGCGGGCTCAGTGCGGCTGTGCCGGGGCCGCGCTGCGCCGCGCTGCGCCGTGATGCGCGGGGGACCGCGCCGCGCCGGGCTGAGCCAGCCTGAGCCGTGCTCGGCCGTGCCGAGCCGTGCCCCGCCGCCCCCGCACCGCCCCGCACGGCAGCGGCGCCCCCGGCTCTTCGCCGCCCCAGCCCGCGGGCTCCCAGTCCGCACTGCTCAGCACCCCGTCACGGCCCTTCTCCCCATCCTCCCCGTCGTGATCCCACCCCACGCTATCCCCATGCTATTCTGTTTGGATCCCCATCACATTCTATCCCACCCCCTCCTTGTCCCTTCGCCTCCCGACCCTGATCCCATCTCATTCTGATCCCATCGCCTCCTGTCTACGAGCTGTACTTATCCCATCCCATCCTTATCTCATCCCATCCTTATCCCTCTCCAATTCTCAACACATTCCATCCTGTCCCTGTGCCATTCCCATCAGTGATGGCCTTCTCATCATGTCCTCTTCCCATCTCATCCCACTCTTTTCCCATCGTACCTGATCCAATTCTGATCCCATCCCCTACCCACTCCCTCTCCATCCCATTCCTGTTGCATGTTGTTCCATCCTTTCCTAACCTGATCCCATCCCTACCCTCCAATCTGATGCTACCCCACCCTCTTTGTGTACCATCCTGCCCTGCCCATACCACACCATCTTAATCTCCCTCATATATGGTCTCCACCTTACCCCATTCCACATCTCCATCCTGATCCCATCCCACTCTGAGCGCCTGCTCTCATGCCCCAGCTCCCTGCCCCAGAGGGGAATCCTCCATCTCCCTGCTCTCCAGGAAGGGCAGGCCTGACACCCCCTCCCAGGACACCACCCTCCTGCCCCACCAGCTGCAGCTCCTCATCCTTCCCGCCTGTGGGCATTTAAGAGCCAGGGGCAGTGTGGGGGAGCATGTGCTGGGCAGGATGGCTACAGGGGAGCAGGTGGGTGTTTGCCCTGGGGGCTGGGGAGGCAGGCTTAGGCAGCCCTGCTGTCCTTTGGGTCTCCCAGTGTGAGTGTGGCTGAGGGGCTGCAGGCTCCCTGCTGGGGTGGCCATGGGGCTCCTCAGGGCTGTCCCTCCTTCCCCAGCAGAGGCCGGAGAAGCGGCGCCGGCGCAGGGCTCGGCAGCAAGAGCTACTCCCAGAAGAGATCCTGGACAAGCACCCCCTGCAGAACAGGTATGGGGAGCCCAGCCATGGGCAGCCTCTCCCAGCTCTGGGAGGGGTGAGCTGGGGCTGGAGGGGGTCTCCAGCATGGCTGAACACTCTTTCCCTCCCCAGATGGGCACTGTGGTTTTTCAAGAATGACAAGAGCAAGATGTGGCAGGCAAACCTGCGCCTCGTCACCAAATTCAGCACTGTGGAGGACTTCTGGGCGTGAGTGTCCCATGGGTGGGCACACGCAGTGTGCCCCTTCTGGAGATGTTCTGGTGGGGAGGTCTGGGCCAGAGGAGGGTGCTGGAGGTCCCTGAGGCACCTTTTCTCACCTGGCTTCTGTCTCCACCTGGTATAGGTTGTACAGCCACATCCAGCCCGCCAGCAAGCTCTCATCTGGCTGTGACTATTCCCTCTTCAAGGTATGATGCTCCATTCTCACAGTCCCCACCGTGCCCAGCATTATGGGGGCACACTGAGTGCTGGTGGGGCTGGCAGGGTGCACTGGCTGTAAGATGGCAGGGGAAATCTGGCTGGATGTTCACAGCTCCCAGAGTCAGCTTTGGCTGGGTGTTTGGTGCCCCTGACCATCCCCTTGCCCGTCCCTAGGATGGCATCGAGCCCATGTGGGAGGACAGCCAGAACAAGTGTGGTGGGCGCTGGCTTGTCACCCTGTCCAAGCAGCAGCGGCACACCGAGCTGGACCGTTTCTGGCTGGATACGGTGAGTGCAGCCCTGCTCAGGCTGGCCTGGGGATTCTGGCTGTGGCATTCCCGCTGCCTCAGGACTGAGCCCCAGCAGGGACTGTCCTGGGCTCCTTTCCTCCTGGCAGCTGCTGTGCCTCATTGGGGAGATGTTTGATGAGTACAGCGACGAGGTGTGCGGGGCCGTCATCAACATCCGCACCAAGGGGGACAAGATTGCCATCTGGACCCGGGAAGCGGAAAACCAGGAAGGAGTCACCCACATTGGGTAATGCAGCTTCAAGGGAGGCTGTACGGGACCAGTTTTTTAGGGGGAATGGGGTCTCTGGGCAGGGAGCCAGTGGTAGAAGTGCTGCCCTGTTCATGCAGCCCCTTCCTTCTGGCAGGCGTGTCTACAAGGAGCACCTGGGCCTGTCACAGAAGGTGACCATCGGGTACCAGGCCCACGCAGACACGGCCACCAAGAGCAACTCCCTCCCCAACACCAAGTTTGTGCTGTGACTGTGGGGGTAGCAGGGGTCCCCATGTATTGTCTCAGAATGAATGGCTGCATCTGAATATGGTCTGTGTCTCCAGGGCTCTGGAAACTTCAGGTGGCTCTTATTTGGGGATGGGAAGGGGGATGATGTGTTGCTCCCCGCCTTCTCCCCGCTTTCTGGGTGAGCAGGGCTGAGAGCACTGTGGTTTGCGGCATGTTCCCCTGTCTCCTCTAGTGCCTGGGACGAGTGCCCCTCTCCCTGGGGCTGTGGAGGTGTTTCTCAGCTCTGGGAGACCCTGGATAGATGCTGGGTTCTGTCTTCCTCTGGCCAAGGCACAGGCATTGCTCACTGCCCCGCAAGCCTGGGCATGGGAGGGAGTACTGGAGCTCAGCTCATCTGGGTCAGCTCAGCCTGGTGAGCTGGTTCCCATCTCTCCCAAGCCCTGCACGTCAGTGAGACGGGGTTCTGCCTTCCCAGGAAGATCATCTCCACAGCTGAGGGCTGTCAGCATCCCTGCAGAGTGGGTGCTGGGGCTGCAGTACAGCATTGTCCCCATGCTGCATCACCTCCCACAGACACCTGCAGCACAGGTGGTACAAAGCTTGTTTGCTTCCCAAGGCTTTACTGGTGCCAGACCTACATGTTCACAGCCTCAGTCTGTAGAGCACTGGGACTTTGCTGGCTCCTCCTTTCTGTGGCTCATGTCCTCTGCTGTCCCTCCTGGTTCTCCTGGTCTGTGGCTGCAGAGGGGCCACTATATTCCCTTCCAGATCCAGCCCAGCCTGTACTCTGTCCTTTAATCTTTTATTTGTGTGTTTAAATGTTGTATCAGTCCTCCTTCTCTGCCTAGTCAGGTTCTCAAGGTGGAGCTGTCTGCTCACCTCCTGACAGTGCTGCCTACAGCTCTGCCCTTATTGCAGCTCTCATGCAGGAGGATGCATCCTCCATCCCCTCCAACAGCACACAGGCTCCGTGTCAGCCTAGGGTTACGCCTCACCCAGGGCAGCATGTCTAACCCATCTGTGCCTCCCCATGAGCCCAGAGCTAGGGCCACTCATTCCCCACAGTGCTGGGACAGCACTGCTCTGTCCAAAGCCAGGCTCTGCAGAGAGCTGGTCCCTCAGAAGGACAAAGTATCGACCACATCTCTGCTCTTGGAGCTACTTGAGACCTGTCTGGTCACAGCTTGGCAGGCAGCTGGTGCAGCCGTGACCCCGGGGTCTCAGCTGCCTGCAGTGCAGCCCGTGGGGTTGAGCTTACTGAGCCCTGCGCTGCCCTGGGTTTCTGCTGTGTCTGCACAGAGCCGTGTCCCTGGGACTCAGCTGTCTTTCTCCAGGGGACAGCAGCAGGGACTCCAGGGCACCTCCCCACAATGCCCCCTGTGCCAGGTGGAAGATGCTGCTAAGAGGGCAAAGACAGGAGCTCATCCCTGCCAGGCAGCGGGCCAGGCCATGGCCCTGTGTCCTTGCATCGTGTGCTCGGTCATTTCTCTCTGCAGGTGCAGGGGTGACAGGATCCCACTGCCCTTCCCCATAGGACAGCTGGGTTGGAGGTGCTGCAGGCAGCAGGACCAGGCTGGGGGGACGGGGGAGAAGGGGAGGGGGGCAGCACCTCTAGCTGGGGGTGCCTGCAGGTGAGGGAGCGAGGGTCGGCTCTGCCTGCCCTGCCCGGAGGTCCCGCACGGGTGCGTGTGCCGGCAGCCTGGGTGCTGCCTGCGCTGCCTGTACCGTCGGTCCCTCGCCACGCGATGGTGCCGCTCGCCCGGCCTTGGCCAGCTCCGGCACGGCAGGGCTGGCAGCCTGCCCTGCCTGCTGTGGGGTCCCTGCCTGGCCTGCGGTAGGGTACACTCTGACTGCAGTGGGGTGACAGAGCTACCCCAGGTTCCCAGAGGAGAAGCAGGCAGAGCCACCTGTGGGTTAACAAGGTTGAAGCTGGAGGAGAGGGTGCTGAGACCCCCTTAAAACATACCATTAATGGTCCTCCCCAGCAGTGACAGTGTGAAGTGTGTGAGAGCCAGGAGCTGCCTGTCCCTCTGTCTCTTCAAGCCACTGCACTGCCCCACGTGGCCCTCCCATAGCCCCCCACCTGCCTCTGGGGCCGAGCCCCCTGCTGTCTTTGTCCCCTTACCCCAATGCCTGGGGCAGCAAGGACATTGTGCTCATGGGCTGCCCTGTCAGCTGGGGAGGCCAAGGTTAACTGGGGTGGGGGGGCAGAGGCTGCTGCAGTGCTGTGGTTCATCACCATTCTTGTGCAGCCAGGGTGGGATTTCATTTGATTGGAAAAAATAATAGGAGCCATTTATCTCCATGGGTTTATGGGTTCCCAGCATCCCCACAGCCCAGCCAGGCTGGGAGGCTGGCAGTGCCCACCCAGAGCCCACCCTTTGGGGACACAATGACCTTCATCCTTGAGTCCTGCACTCCATAGTCCCTCTCTGAGGGCCCAGAAGGTGATGGGGGCAGTCGGGGACCCCCCCGGGTGGGCACAGTCGTTGCCAGGAGCCACCCAGTGAGTACAGCAGTGTCAGGGCTGCCCCTGGCCTGTCTCATGCTGGGTAGCTGTCCCAGCTGGCAGCCGAGCTGGCAGCCCTGTCAATAATAATAATTAAAAATTAATACTAATCAAAAGGGAGAGGCAGATGGCAGCAGACATGCGGCAGGGCTGCAGGTGGAGGGGGGGGACACTGGCGACAGAGGGGCCTGCAAGGACGGGGTGGGGGGGGCAGGAGTGCTGTGGCATCCAGCAGGGAGGGCAGTGCAGAGCGTGGGACCCATATGGAACAATAGGGATGGGGGATGTGGGGCTGCAGTAGCTGTGGGGCACAGCAGGAGTGGGGAGCGAAGCACAGTGCTGGGCTGGTGCAGGGATGGAGATCCATGTCCCCCTCTCTGGGCAGGTGGAGTGGGGTGGTGGTGCTGGGTGCCTCTGCAGGGTCACCTTGCCAGCAGCTGGCATGCAGCCATGGCCAGGCACTGCCAGTCCAACTTCTCCATGAGCCACCAGCTCTGGCAGCCAGGACAGATCCTGCCTCCTGCCCCCAGCATGTGTCTGGTACCAGGATGGGTGCAAGCACCCATTCTGTTACAACCAGTGGGTGCTGCAGGGTTAAAATCCCCCAAATAACTGGGGAAGGAGCTGCTGGCTCTGTGCAGGGTGTGTGGGCCGGGGAAGAACAGGCAGCGCTGGCTCACCGTGGGAGTGGGCAGGCAGTGCGGCTGCCGGCACTGGGGCTGTGCCGCACTGTTCCCACAGTGCCTGAGCCTGTTACCCAGCCAGGGGTCACAGGGATGCTCTGGGCCTTGCAGAAGGGATGTATGCACGCAGGGGACCTGTCCATGGGTACTGTCTGCATCCTATGAACATTCCTGGGTTGGAGCCTCCCATGCCCTCCCTGCCCACCCTGCCAGGCCCTGGAAAAGGCCCAGACTGTGCTGGCCCTCCATCCAGAATCACCATGGCATGCAAGGAGGGGTACCCAGGGTGAGGGGTACCTACAGTGCACTGTTCCCATGACAACCTCCTGGGAGAGATAGCAGTCAGTGTGGGAGATGGGGGAGGTGAGGGGCCTGTGGACCCCTCCACACGTGGGCTGCCGTGCCTGGCAGGACACAGTGGGGCACAGCAGAGCGGCTGCACCTGTGGGTCTTGCCCCCAGACTTGGGCTCTACCTGCTCCATCCTGTTCCCTGCCTGCTGTCCCTGCAGTGTGGGGCAGGCTGGCATGGCAGTTCTGGTGCTGCCTGCCCAGGCTGGGCTGCTGCCCTTACAGCAACAGCTTTGCACGGGGTCTTTGCACAGCTGGGTTTGCACAGCTGGGTTTGCACAGTGGGGAAGGGGTTAAGTGGCTGCAGGGTCGTCCCCAGCGCTAGCAGTAGAGGAGGGGAAGATGGGGACAATATCTCCTGCCCTGCGCCTCAGGGAGCCTGTACCTGAGAAGGGTCCTTTGCTGTCACTTCTCATCTGGGTGGATACCAGGCTCTGCAACACGGCTGAGCACTCTCCTTCCCCGCAGGGACGGGCTGGCACTTCTCGCTTTGCAGAGGCAGGCGGGGGGAGCGAGTGGGTGGGATGGGGACAGGGATGGGGATGGGGACAGCTGCAGGAGCTGTGTGGACACAGACCTGCAGGCATGGCTGCAGCACGGGGCTGTGCAGGCGGCAGGCAGTGCCACCACCCCTATGGGCTGTGTTCTGCTGGACCTGCATCATGGCCTGGGTGCCCCCCAGGTGGCTGGCACGTGCACACGGGGCCTTTTCCTGCCCCAGCTGCTGTGCCTGTGCTCTCCATGCAGCCTCTGCCTGCAGCCCCCTCCCTCAGCTCCACCAGTGGATGCTACCAGCTCCAAGGGACCACCCTGCTCTTCCCTCAACACAGATGCATTAGTACACCACCCCCATCCTCCCAGTGTGACACAGGGACCAGCCACTCTCCTGGTTCACAGGGGAGCAGCTGTCAGCCCTGGGGTGCAGGGCACGTGGCAGGCAGCACCACTGGTGCCTGTCCTTTCCCTCCTGGCCCTGTGCACCCTGGTGTGCACTTGAAAGGGGTTGGTGATACTCCAGCTCACAGCCACCCCCCTCCATGAGGTTGGGGGCTGCCAGGCTCCCCGCCAGGCCCCCTGCATGCCCCAAGCGCCACGTCTCTGGCTGGGAGGACTGGTGTTTCCCGGGCGGTCGATGCACCCATCGATCCCGCACAGCTCCGCCGGCTGCTCTCCCACCGCCCTGCTAATTAATTGTCTACTGCTGCTACTGCAGGAGTGCTGGGCACCCGGGGTGCCTGGGCTGCCTGTACCCTTCCCTGCCAGCATCCTCCCATGCCTGCACCCTGCCCTGCTGCTAGCTCACAGCTCCTGCCCCACACATGGAGCTGGCACCCACCTCGGGTCCACGCCTGACCCTCCTGTGTCACAGAGTGGGGGGGTCTGTGTCAGGCTGGAGACGGGGCTGGCAGGCTCGGGGCAAGGTGAGGAGCACAAGGGGCTGAGCAGGAGTCTGGGAGGCAGCACATGGCCACTTGCAGACCCTACCAGCTGCCCAAGTCCAGGACAACCTCCCACTGCTCACCAACGTGCCCGCTCCAGTCTACGCCAGCCTGCAGCCAGGCATGAGGACAGGGACAGGGATGCTGCCTTTGTGCTGGGATGTAATGAGATTTCTGCTTGGCTGCCTGGATAGAAAATCCCAGACAGAGGATGCGAAAAGCCTTTCCAGCCTCTCCAGCCTCTCCAGCCTCCTGCTCCTGCCCCTGGGCATAGTGAGGTGCCCCCAGCCCAGCACCCACAGTATTCCCAGGGAGGCATCAGCACCAGCTCAGCCTTGGAGCACCCACTGCACTGCTTGGCATGGGCTGCCCATGTGCAGTCCAGTGGCTGCCTGGGCCCAGGTGTCTGCATCCCCGTGCTGCCAGACCCTGGTGTTCTCTGGTGAAGGTGGTGGGACTGTGGTATTTTGTCCACAGGACCTGTGTGTGCAGGGTAGCACCATGCTGTGCCTTTGGCTGCCTCATTTTCTCCCACGGCAGCAGCAAATCCATCTCTTCAGAAAACGGGGAGCAGCTCTAT
Source organism: Myiozetetes cayanensis (assembly GCF_022539395.1). Lineage (NCBI taxonomy): Eukaryota > Metazoa > Chordata > Aves > Passeriformes > Tyrannidae > Myiozetetes > Myiozetetes cayanensis. The sequence goes on along the minus strand of NW_026087378.1, from coordinate 7,758,929 downwards.
GGGCGCTGGGGGCTGTGAGGAGCGGGTTGGTGCCGGGTTGGGCTTTGCTGCACGTCTTAATGGAACCCTTCCTGCCCCCGGCACTGTGCGCCGTTAATCTACTCTTGCAAATGGCTAATTTTGAAAATCCTCTTATCAGAATTAGGTCCTCAACATCCATATTTATTTACTTTTCATTTTCATAATCTTTCCGCTCCTTGTGTGGCCGGGGTTGTTCTCGCTGGCTCCATTTCTGAGCATCCCTGTGCAAGGTGATACCCAGGATGTCCCACACCATGCCGTGTAAACCCATGCCAAGCTGTCCCATGCCAAGCTGTGATTGCCATGCTTTGTCCTTCGTATGGTACACGTGTTCCTCACACCTTTGGCTCTACCAGCGACACCACCAGCGCTGGTGCACGCTCCCCATCGGAGGACTGTCCTGCCCCATGCCCCGCCCAGCCCCGTCACTGCCCGGCGCCGGGGCCGCCGCATCCTGCCCGCCGGTCCTTGCATTATGCATTGTTTATTCGTCAGCACCTTCCCTGTTTGTAACTCAATTAAGCAGCCGCGGGTTTGCTAATACAATGGTGTTTAATATTCGGCTTCCTTAAATACCACAAATGGATAGGGAGGCAGCGCATGGGCGATCCATTATACATGAGCTCAAATATCTACTTAAATATTTGATGGGAGTTTAGAAAATCTCAGGGCTGGCCTTGCCCGTGGCTGCCAGGGCTGGGCAGGAGGTCGGGCACAGCACAGGCAGGGCTCTGCCAGGCCTGGTGGTGGTGGGAGCTGCCTCACCCTGACTGGCCCAGACAAAATTGGCACCTGGGACACATGGTGAGGGGTGAGCGCTGCCAGGGAGGTGATGTCCCCAGGGAGGTGGCAGCTGCATCCCACAGAGCCTGGTGATGCCCTTCCTCCAGCTCTGCCCCAATCCAGTCTCTTTCAGATGAAAGCCCTGGCACAATGGCTGTAGCACACGGCTGAGCCATGACCACAGCACACTGGAGAGGAGAATTAATTTTTAATTCCATCTTAATTACTCTGAGTAATAATCCATTTATAGGACCCAGTGGGGCCAGCGTTTCTGGCATCCCCTCGGGGTTTGTGGGACACCCAGGGGCTGAGCACATGGCCCTGGGGGCACTAGGCCAGCTGGGTACTGTGTTCTTCTCCCCAAAGCCCCTGAGTCCTGTGGCTCCCTATGTGCTGCAGCCCCTCACACCACCCTGGTGGGTGGTCAGGGGCCTCAGGTGCCCCCATGGGCATGAGCCAGGCAGACATGAACCTTTGGCAGCAGGGCTCAGGGCTCTGGCAGCTGTGGAGCAGGATCTGGCTCATCCATCCCCTCAGTTTCTCCTCAGCAAGAGGGAAAGCAAGCGGAATTGAAAGTGATCTCCCCAATCTGTATTAATTAGAGTCTATTAATTCGTCAGCGCACCCTGCCACTTCCCCACTGACGACCCAGCCATGCCGGTCTGCAGCACAGGAGGGACACAAAGGGTGACACCACACAGCCCTGTCACAGCACCTGCATAGCACTGTGCAACACCAGCACGCAGTGAGGGAACCGGGAGAAGCCAAGGCAGGACTGGGCACCACCAGCAGTCCCTGGACAGGGAGGATACAGTGGGTGCCCATGCAGTGGGAGCGTTGTTGCTGGCACTGCTGGCACAGCAGCAGGAGTGGGAGAGTGGTGCAAGAAGCAGATGGGGTTGGTACTGTACAGGGGGCCCTGAGCCCCTCCCCACCATGCTGACCCAGGGCAGCACCATGCTGGGTGCCCTGCTCAGGTGCCATCTGCACTGGGTAGCCTCACCTTGCCCTGCCCTGATGCTGCTCTGAGGGGTCCAGCCACTGTGGGAGCCCAGGCTGGGGGTCCCAGTACTGTCGGGGAGCTCACCCTGGTTCCCATGGCAGCCCCCCCCAGAGCTCATGTGCAGAGCGGTGACTTCAGCAGGAGCAGATGGAGCTGCAAGGAGTAAAAACATCCTGTTTCCATGCAAATGCCATCAGTAATAACAAGCCAGCCTGAAGGAGTGTGGTTATTGCTGTGCCAGGGCTCTGCCCACAGGGGCTGGGGCTCTCCTCTGCCACTGGCCCCCACCAATGTCCATTCAGGACGTGGCACCACCTGGGGTAGGCACATGGTGAGATGGGAGCAGGCATACATAGGTGTCACCCCACACTCGCTGCCCTACCTGCGTGCATGGCCAGTCCCCAGCCACATTGGCACGGGAGGCCCCTGTAGGGGTGTGATGATGGGAGATGGCTCTGGCCTCGTCCCGAGGCTGTGCTGGTGGCGGGCTCGGCTCTGCCTGGCACTGCCAGCATTGTGCTGGGGTGGATGGAGGCCATGGCACAGCTGGTGCCACCCGGGAGAGCTGCGCTGGCTTCCCACCTGCTTCAGCTCTTGAAGGCATCAGAGCAGTTGTTAATTGTTCCTGATGCTGCTAATGAAATTATTGCTGAGCGACACTGGGAACCACTGCCTGGCCCCCGTGGCTGGGGACAGGGACTGCTCAGCACTGCTGGCATGGTCTCTGGCTCCCACAGGGTTTGGGGAGCACCTCGGACACCCCAGTACAGCCTCACCCCCCTTTGACCCTTGCCCCTTGTCCACACTATAATCTGCCCACTGGTGACAGCAGCATTGCTTGTGGGCACCTTGGTTGGGTTCCAGGAGGGCACGGGGAGGGAAGGGACTGTATCCTGCAGCCATATCCCCTGGGAAAGGCCAGCCTGGCTGAGCACGGGGTACCTTGAGGCCAGAACCCCATGTATGGCGGTGAGATGGGGGACCCACAGGTGACCCACCTTCCCACCAAGATGGTGTCTCCACTTCCATAGCATTTCCCAGCATGAGACATGGCACTCACCCACCGGAGCTGTGGTGGTGCAGGGCAGGGTGTCTGCAGGACCCTCATCTCCTGGGACTGTCCTCCCACCCTCCACCCGTGGGGTGCCAGGCTGTGCTGGGGGGGACCCCTGGGCAGCACCCGGTGTTGCAGCAGGAGTTTAGGGGAGAGTAGGTTGTGGAGGTGCATCGAGTAGCGGGGGTGCGCTGCCTGGGGTATCCCGGGGGGATGCAGTGCCGGGGGGTGTCCCGCGGAGGTGGGGGTGATGCCTTGCCGGGGGATGCACCGTGCCCGGGGAGATGCAAACCGGGGGATGCCGCGCTGCGCTGCGCTGCGCTCGGGGACGGTGCGGACCCTCCGCGGCGGCCCGGGTGTGTGCACAGGAGAGGGTGCAGCGCCGGCGGGGGGAGCGGTGCCGGCGGTGCGGGCGGGGGGCGGCGGCGGGGGCGCGCCCAGCTGTTGCGCCGTCCCTTCCGCGGGCGGGTCGCGCCCTGCCCTGCATTGGCGGCGCCCGGGCGGAGCGGGAGCGGCGCGGCGGCGGGCGGCAGCCGCGGCGGGGCCGGTGGCGGGGGCGCCATGGCCCGCTGAGGGCGGCGCGGAGCGCGGCCCGCCCTGCTCCCTCGCCCCGCAGCGCTCCGCGGGGCGCGCCATGGGTGCGCGGCCGCCCCGCCGCCGGGCCCCCCCCGCCGCCGCCGCCGCCGCCGCGCCGGGGCCGCTCGGTGCCCTGCTCGCCGCTGCCCTGCTCGCCGCCGCCGGTGAGTCACCGCACGCCCCCCGCGGGCACCGCGCTCCGGGCGGGAGGAGGGGGGGACCGGCACCGGGACTGGGCGCCGGGCAAGGTCACCTGGGGAGCGGCGGCGGGTGGGCGTCCTGCGGAGCGCCGGTGCCCTCCCGGGGACGGGAACCGTTCGCCGATCTGTGGGACCCTGGGGTGTTGGCAGGGCGCTCTCCCGGACCGGGGATGTGTCCTCCGCTCCACGGCAGGCATTGCCGCCCTCCACCCCGTGCCCGAGCGTGGCCGTACACGCGTGCCCAGCCCGCGCTGCCCCGGACGCTGCCCGCACTGGGGGGCTGGCACTAGTCCCCTAGCCGGTACGGCTCCGCTCCCCCGGGACCCTTCCAGCCCCGGGCACGGGTGTCCGCAGCGCACCTGCCCCACGCGCAGCATCCCTGCCTCACGCGCAGCAGCCCTTCCTCACGCACAGCATCCCTGCCGCTGGCACAGAGTCCCTGCCGTCCACATCACCTGGCCAGGACACAGGGGACCGCGGTGACGGGATAGCCCGGGGGTGCTGTCACGCCGCGGGGATGCGCGTGGGTGGCCGTGACGCGGGTGGGATGCGGGGCTGTATCGGTGCTGCTGCAGACACGGACGGTCCGGAGCCCGGCTGCCCCCGGCGCTGCCCCCTCGGGCAGGACCCGGAGGGAGGAGGAGCGGCCGGGCGGACCCCCGGGGCTGGGCTGCCCCGGGGGCCGGTCCGGGGGTCGTGTGGCCGCGGGTACGATGGATGCCCGGGGCTGGCGGCCACTGGCAGGTGTCACGGCAGCCGGGAAGTGGCGGTTGCAGACAAAGGACCGGGCTGGGGGCGGGGAGCTGCGCGAAGCTGGACGTGCGCTCTGCGGGGAGTCCGAGGTGGGAGACCCCCCCTCTGCGTCTGGGGGTCCCGGCCCACTGACCCTCCTGCCGACACCAGAGACGTCCCTTCCCCTCGATGTGCCAGGAGGGCACAGTGGGCACCTGGGGGGGCTGCAGCCACAGCCGTCCTGGCAGCCCCAGGGACCCTGCGTTCTCAGCGTGGCCCCGTCTGCAGGGGGACACTGCAGAGCTGGCGCGGTGGGTGGGCACCCCTTGGATGCAGGGGATCCCGTATGGAGAGTGCTGTCATATTGATCCCCAGCTGGACATGGAGTAGTGCACCCATGGGGACGTGGTGATGGATGGAGATGGGGGCAGAGGGGCGGGGGGTGCACCAGAGCAGTTCATGCCAACCCTGCGATGGGAGTGTGGGGGGCCCGGCGGTGCCAGTGCCGGTTCAGGCGGTGTGGTGCTGGTGCTGGTCCCCACCACTTGCTTGGCAGGCAGCTCACAGCCGGCCGCGGCGCGACTGAGCCCAGCCACCTGCACGGACGCCGCTCAGCGCAGACAGGGCTGGGCCTCTTCTCCAGCCTGGCATGGCATGGCACGGCATGGCATGGCTCACCTCCCCTAGGGAACCGAGGCACAGGCTGGGGATGGGGAACCCCATTGTCCAGGCAAAGGGTCCCTAACTGCCTGATGGAGCAGCATCCCTGGTGTGCCCACTGTGCCTGGTGCCTGCAGGGGAAGGGCAAGGGCAACAGAGTGGACTGGGGCTCACCCCTGGACAGCAGTGAGGGGCAACATGCCGAGGTGGGGACCTGCCCTGCTCGACTGCTCCACTGGATGGGGGGCAAGGGCACAGGAGCAGGGTCCTTCCTGAGAGCTACTGCTGGTCCAGCAGTGCTGTGGCACCTTTCCAATCAGTGCCAGACCCTAGTGCATCTCCTGCCCTGGTGAGTGTGACCTACAGCACCAACAGCAGCTGCTGTCCCAGCTCCTCTGGTTGGGGCCATGGGCTCTACTCTAACTCTGCACAAGCCACGAGGTGCAGCTGGATTCACTGGTCTGCCAGGGACCCCCAGGCTCCAGCAGACAGCCCCCAACCACTGCACTCCCCAGTGCAGTGCCCCACAGCCCGGCACCCCAGATTGTTGCATCGCACAGCACTCCACAATGTGTGCCTGGCCGGGCACTGGTGGCTCTGTGGGGTGGGCAGGAGGGCAGGGTGGTGGGCAGGGCTGGCGCACACCGGGCACCAGGAAGCTTCCGTGCTGGCTGTCAGCACGAGCACGCGGCAGACGCAGCCTGCCCAGGGCTGTTTGTTCTGGCTCAGTGCCACGCGGGGCTGGCACTACATCAAACCGTGGGGAGCCTGGCAGGTGCTTGCAGGAGGGAACAGGGGCGCTGATGGAGCCGCCAGGGGTTGGGCACCCCTGGAGCCACCACGGGCCTCTCACAGCCTGCCCCACCTGGGTGGCCGGCAGCACACGAGACCACCCTGTAACTGGTGCCAGTGCATAAGGAATGATGGCCTGAGGACTGGGCTCTGTGGATGGCCTGCTATCCCCTACCCTCGGTGCCAGCACCGCTCTGGGTCTCAGCACCATCTCTGGTCCATGTGCCACGTGTTTTCCTGTGTGCATGCTGGGGTGGGCTGGCTCCATACTGGGCACACTGGGACCCCGTCCTCATCCAATCAGTCCCAGTTGCCCAGTTACTCTGCTGTCAGCCTGCACTTTGGGTGCTGCTCCCAAGTGGGTGTCAGGCAGATTGCAGCTCTTCATGGGGCCTCAGACCCTGCTTAGCCCAGGGCTCCTGCAGGACTGGGGTCTCAGGTTCCAGACCCCTCACCCAGCCCTTGCTGCCACAGGGTTGTGAGATGCTGGGGCTGCGGTCACCACCATGTGCCACTGTGGGTATGAGGGGGAGAGACTGCAGGGCTGGACCCTAGCACCTGGGACTACTGCATGGACAGAGGGGCCTTACTGGCCCGGCAACCATTTCCCCTGCCTGCTCCGGTGGATGCAGGACTAAGGGTGACCTTGACACTCCTCCTGCCGGGGCCAGGGCTCAGCCGGGGCGTTTGCTTCTCACTGTCAGTTAAAAGAGAGTCAGGAAAGACACTCGGCTTCCTGGGATTGCGACCCCAGGGAGAGCCCCCGCACGTGGGACTGGGCTGCTCATGTGTCCCCCACCATCTCAGTGCCAGGCTGGGCTAGAGCCTCATCCACCACTGAGCAGAGGCCATGACAGGACCCCTTCCCCGTGCAGTGCTGCTGAGAGGGGCTGGCAGGGCTTGGCATGGGTCCTGCCAGCACACAGAGTCTTGTGGGCTTTGGGGCTCTGGGGCAGAGCTCTGGGGCTGGTGGGGAACAGTTTCCCTCTCAGCCCTGGCTCTGTGTGTGCCTGGTGGAAGAGTGTCCTGCAGTGGGTGCCAGAGCTGGTAGCCCTCAGGTAGGCAGAGGTGGTCCCTGGGGAGGGGCTGCCACCCCTGGCTGCCTTTGCTGGGACTGGCACCATTGTCCCCAGACCCCGGGTGCAGGGCAGCGTGGGCCATGTGCAGGCACAGCGTGGGCACGGCCAGGGCGTGCAGCCCTAGGCAGGCGCTGGGAGCCCTGCCCACCCTAGCACATGCTAATTGCATGTAATGGGGAGAGGGGTATCAACTCAAATCTGTAATTAGGCAGCTCCATTGTCATGCAAACCCGCCTAATTCATTCATAACCAGCGCTTGCTTCATCAGCGCCCAGACGCTGCCAGGCACTCACCGGGAGACAGGCACCCCCACTCAGCCTCCCCCGTGGCCGTGGGGCTGGCACACGTGGGGCACACGCCAGCAGGGCCAGGACAGTGCTGGCTCATGGGGACATGTTGGGATATTGGGTACATGGTCCTAGGGCGGGGGGGGCACCCCTGGGGGCACTGTGCCCACTGGAGCGTGGGGGATGCGTTGGCATCATGTGCCCATCGTCACATTGTCCCCGGTGCTCAGCACGCGCCAGGCTGGCCGGGAGCCAGGCCCTGCTACCCGGCTTTGGCATCCGACCCTGCTGGCTCCCTGCCCAGCCGGGGCTGGCACTGTCACCAGCCTGGCGTTGCCGTGGGACTGTGTGGGGCGGGGAGGTGGGTGCGGGGAGAGCCTTCGCTCATGTCCTGATGCCCCAGGTGAGGGTTGGAGCAGCTGTGGGCAGCTGGGCAGTGCTGGGCAATGCCGTGGCCCATGGTTGGGTGTCTCCCAGAGGCAGAACTGGCTCATCGTGGCTCAGAGCCAACCTCTCCCGGCAGGATGGTGCCCGGCTCAAAGCCTCAGACAAGCTTTTTGATTGTGTCAAGTTGTGCCAGTTCCCTTCTCTGCACCCTGCAGAGAGAAAATTGCCAGTGATGGGGACCCCCGTGTGCAGGGCTGGCATCCCCAGGCTCCCCTGGGCACAGATGGGCACCCTCTGCCCTCCCCCTGATGCCCACCCTTCCCTCGTTAAGGCCAGTGCAATCAGCAGCAATTATTGCTTTAATTACCTGCTGCTGGGGCACAGGCCAGGCACCAGCAAAGTGCAAGGAAATCTTTCATGTTAATGTTGTACCAGGCCTGGCATGGACACGATGGATGGGGCACCAGCTGGGAGCAAATTTGCAGGCTGCAGAGCCCACAGGGATTCAGGGAGGTCCACAGAGGGGGCCACAGTGGTGGAGGCAGGTGCTGGTGTCACAGTCCCCCACACCACTGTGGGGACCCCCAAAGTGGCAGCAGCAGGCAGAGGTGCATGCAGGGGGTGGAGACAGAGGGAGGATGAGGCAGGATGCCCCATCAGGGTTGATGGTGGGCAGCAGCATTCAGGGCAGACTCGTACTATCAGAGCACTGTCCCACTGTAGGCAGCTGCCTGCTCCCTCGCAGGGGCAGCTGTGCCAGGCAGGCACCCACCAGTGTGCTGGTGCCTGGTCTGGCATTGCCGCAGCCGCCCGTGGGCAGCCTCTCCTCGCCAAGAACATCCTGACCTTCCTTCCAGTGTCTCCCTGCGGCAGGCACCGAGACACCCAGCATGCTGCTCCAGGCGCTGCTGGGGACCATGGCACTGGCACCAGGGCAGGATCAGCCCCTTGAAGACCAGAGGGACCAGGCTGGGAGCACCCATTGGTATCCAGCGGATCCTATCAGTGCCCCACAACACTGGGCAATGCAGTGCAGGGCAGTCTCTCCTTGCCCAGTAACACCAGTACACCTGGTGTTTCTGCTGCTGTGGAGGTGCAGGTGCTAAAGTGAGAGGCTGTGTGGTCACCTGGGGTGGCAGCGGTGGGGCACAGGGAGCAGGGGGAGCTCTGTACATGAGGAGGGCACTGGGAGCAGCTGGGGGTCCCACAGTGTTGGGGTGGTGAGGGCAGGTGCTTAGAGCCCACAGCAGGGTGTCTCCATTCCCTCTGCACCCTGAGGTGGGTGGTGCAGCCCCGCTCCCCAGCCCACCGCCCTGTCCCCTTCATCAGGCGCCGCTCGTTAGCCCACGTGTGTGTGGGGGATAATTGCTATTAAAGCCCTGCTTAATGCACAGACTTTACTGGCAGGGATTTATCTGTGCTGGAGCAAACTGCACTCGCAGTCACCCTTTTGACTGCAGGGAGAGCGGCCAAGGCTGTGCCCTGCCATGGCTGGGGAAGGGCACAGGGTGTGTGGAACCCAGCGTCCCGCATCCCCCTGGTCCCCGTCTCCCTGGTCCCCGATCCCGCCGAAGTTCCCCGGTTCCCTTTGCCAAGGTGACATAAGCATCTCGCCTGTTTCCATGGCAACGCAGCGGCAGGTGAGCGCGAGGCCGATGCGGGAGCCGGCACACGCCACGTGGGGGGCCGCTGCCCACGGGGCGCCCACGCCGCGCCCGCACCCACGGGCTGGGGGGGGGCCCACGCTGCGGGGGGCGGGGGGGCCACAGAATATGGGGGGCCCACAGTGCACGTGGGTGGCTGCAAAGCACAGGGTGCCCATGGGATGTGATGCCCACAGAGTGTTGGGCATCCACAGTGCATGAAATCCCTGTGGTGTTTGGCAGAGCCGTAAAGTGTGGGGTGGCTGTGGTGCACTGGATGGCAACAGGGTGTGTGGGGTGCTTGTCATTGATGGGGTGCTCGTGGTGCATGGGACAACCAGACCACAGCCTTCTGCTCCCTCATGAGGCTCCAGGCCAGCTCTAGTCTCCCAGCTGTGCCACATGGCTCTATCCATGTCCTCACCACAGCACAGGGCCCCACCAGTGCCTGGCACAGTGCTCAGCAGCAGGACAGCATCCCATCCAGGGCTGGGCAGCAGCACCCTGGCTCTGCCACTCGCTGCACATCCCCAGATCCTTTTGGTGCCCATGGTCCCATCCTTCCCACAAGGCATTCAGCACCCTGGTTGGGTGGGCAGCTGGAGGAGCTCCGTGCCCATCCTGCCTCCCCAACCCATTGCTGCTGGCCCTGGGTTTCCTGTGGCCCTCCACTCAGCTGTGATGGATACCCACACAGCTCAGGAATTGCTGTACTCATTTCACATGTGATTAAAAGACCGGTCCCACGGCACAGTTCACCTGGCATGCCTGCCACAGCCACCCGGGTGGGAGGCAGCTGTGGTGCTGTGCAACAGCAAATATGGTATCTCACAAATAAATTGGGTTTATTTATGCAGCACCCCTGTGCCAGCGTGGGTATTGCAGCGTGGGCACCCAGGAGTGCCCGAGCAGAGGGCACAGCAGTGCAGCCACGGGTGATGCAGCGAGTAGTGCCGCAGACAGCGCCAGGGACGGCACCGCGCCGGGGACCGCAGCGCCTGTCCGCGCCGTGACCCCCCGGGCTGGCCCCAGGCTGGGGCTGGGGGGGGTCGTTAAACCAGTGAAATATGAAATGCCTGTATATCCTAGACAGGGGTTTTAATTAAATTAATTGCCAGTGACATTGTAAAAGTGCTGATGGGGTAATAACTGGCGCGTTATGGTCGCCGTTTATCTTCCCCGCGTAAATTAGCTGCCGCACCTTGCCTGTCCCGGCGGGCATCGCGGCAGGTTCATTGGCACCCATTCCCTGGCTCCGAGGGGTCTGATCCAGCTGGGCGGAAGCAGCAGGGCCTGGAGTTCCCCTGGGAGACCCAGGCAGGGCCCAAGGGATCCCCATGTCCCTTGTGTCCCCATGGCACAGGCGGCTGTGCCAAGCGGGAGCCAGATGGGGTGGGCATGGGCAGTGGGGTCCCATGGGCACATGGGGAATGGCTGGTGGTTGCCAAACGAAGGCACTTAATTACTGCGCATTCCATCCCATTTAATTGCTTATTAAATCCTAACCAGCCAATTAGCAGCAGCAATTACAGCTTCATTCAGTGACACAATCGCTATTTTATCGTTTGTTAATCAAATGCTTATTTAGGGCCCTGGTTTATTAACTCTTTCTGCAGCAGGCGCCGGTGGGGTGGGGGGAGGGGGGACACCTGGCCACGTCTGGGATGGGGGTTGTGGGCATCCTGAGGCTGTGCCATATGCCATGTCCCCAGCACCGCTGTCCCCACAGTGGGACAAGCGTGCAGCCCTGAGCCATCCTTGCCACCCTGGGGACAGCTAGCCCCCACGTGCCATGCCAGCGTGGATGTCAGGGGCACAGGACAGGGTGCACTGCTGTGCCACCCTGCTGTGTCCCCACCACTTGCCCAGCATCCCTGTGACACTCTGGGGTGCTCCAGGGCAAGATGTGGTCCCTGGCTGAGGCCTCACAGTGTGCTGGGGAGGGGGGTGGCAGGCGCCCCAGAGGCGTGAGCGATGGCCCTTGTTGGTCACACTACATTTCCTTTTCATTAGCACTAAGTGTGGACATGAGGGATCGGCGCGGGTTCAGCAGGCACAGCCACCGTGCGGCTGCTCTCCCTGATGAATGGCAGGGATGGGAGGGGGCTGCCGTGTCGCCAGCGGGGGGGACGGTGGTGAGACATGGGACCACCAGCAGGGGCCTGCTGGGGTGGATGATGGCCCAGCCAGGGCACGCTGGAGGTGGCCAAGCCCCATCTCAATGCAGGTGCTCAGCAAAGCGCGACTGTGGCCAACCCGGCATCCGGCGCATCCCCGGACCTGCTGCCACACTTCCAGCTGGAGCCAGAGGACGTCTACATCGTGAAAAACAAGGCAGTGAGCCTGGCCTGCCGTGCCACCCCTGCCACACAGATCTACTTCAAGTGCAACGGCGAGTGGGTGCACCAAGGTGACCACGTCACACAGCACAGCACTGACCGCAGCACTGGTGAGTGCTGGCGGGAGGGATAGTGCCGGTCCACCTCACGGGGAGCCACGTGTGCTACCCTTGGTGACCCTTGCATGGGGCTGGGGCTGTGGGGACTGCTCCCAGCACACTGTTGCTGACACGCTGCCAACTGGTCTCAGGGCTGCCGGTGATGGAGGTGCACATCGAGGTCACCCGCCAGCAAGTGGAGAAGATCTTTGGGCTGGAGGAGTACTGGTGCCAGTGCGTGGCCTGGAGCTCCTCCGGCACCACCAAGAGCCAGAAAGCCTTTGTGCGCATCGCCTGTGAGTGTCTTGCGGGTGCCCAGATGGGCAGCGGGGCGCTGGCCTGGCCCCACCCCTCACCCCTGTGCCTCCCCAGATCTGCGCAAGAACTTTGAGCAGGAGCCGACAGCCAGGGAGGTCTCCATCGAGCAGGGCATCGTGCTGCCATGCCGCCCTCCCGAGGGCATCCCCCCTGCCGAGGTGAGTCCCTGCTGCCAGGCAGGGCAGGATGAGAGTACCCCTTGTCCCTGGGGATGCCATGTGTGCTCCCACAAGGCACATGGTGATGTCCTTGTGCTCTGCAGGTGGAGTGGCTGCGCAACGAGGAGCTGGTGGATCCGGCGCTGGACGCCAATGTCTACGTGACACCAGAGCACAGTCTGGTGCTGCGTCAGGCCCGCCTGGCTGACACTGCCAACTACACCTGTGTGGCTAAAAACATCGTGGCCCGTCGCCGCAGCTCCTCTGCTGCCATCATTGTTTATGGTACAGCCCTGCTATGCTGGTCCCTGCCACGCTGCCCCAGTGTCACCCTCCCCGTCCTGTCCCTCCCCACGTCCACTTCACGGCAGGGCGCTGACGGGTCCCTCTCCACCCAGTGAATGGCGGCTGGTCGACGTGGACGCAGTGGTCAGGCTGCAGCACCAGCTGTGGACGGGGCTGGCAGAAGCGGAGCCGGACGTGCACCAACCCCACACCCCTCAACGGGGGGGCTTTCTGTGAGGGTCAAAATGTGCAGAAAACCGCCTGCACCACCCTCTGCCCAGGTACCCGCCCTGCCCAGGGCACCACTACTGCCCCACTGTGCAGATGCTGCACTCCCCACTGCGCCCACTGAGGTCCCTGTCCCCACCGGCTGTCTTGTCCTCCAACTCCCCTGTGTGTCCGTCTCTGCCGGCCCTGGGGCAGGGGAGAGGGGTGGCAGCGGGGCAGTAACCTCGAGCTGTACCCACAGTGGATGGTGCCTGGTCGGAGTGGAGCAAGTGGTCGGAGTGCGGGGCCGAATGCACCCACTGGCGCAGCCGGGAGTGCTCAGAGCCAGCGCCACGCAACGGGGGCCGGGATTGCCACGGCCCCGAGTTGGACACTCGGAACTGCACCTCCGAGCTCTGCACCCACGGTGAGCGTGGCAGGGATGGCAGGATTGTCCCCTGGGAAGGGGGACTGGAGGTGGCTGTGGGTGCTGACACCTGCCCCACACAGCTGCCCGCAGTGCAGAGGACGTGGCGCTGTATGTGGGACTGGTGGCCGTGGCTGTGTGCCTGGTGTTGCTGCTGCTGGTGGGGGTGCTGGTGTACTGCCGCAAGAAGGGGGGCCTGGACGCTGATGTGGCCGACTCCTCCATCCTCACCGCCGGCTTCCAGCCTGTCAGCATCAAGCCCAGCAAGGCCGGTGAGCAAGGGTTGCAGGGACAATGCACCGCACTGGGACATGGTGTCCCTTGGGACCTGGGGGTGGCCATAACCTCCAGGGGGATTGGTCAGGGGCTGTTTGCCCCAGGGCATCCCTGAGTGGGGGTTCTGTGCCCTGTGAGATACCTAGTCTTGAGCTGGGGTTCTGTGCCTTATGGGTCAGAGATGTGGTATCTTAAAGAGTCCCTGACTAGGGGGTCAGTGCTCTGTGCCATGTAGGGTCCCTGGCTGTGGGCAAGGGCTCTGTGTCCTAAAGTATCCCTGTTCCCTACACACAGCACCCTGAGTTGCTGCTATGTGCTCTGAGGACCCCACTGGTGACTGTATCCCAAGGGTCAATACCATGGGGCAGGGGCTCAGTGCCCTTTCAACCTCCAGGGGTGGCTGTGCCCTATAGGATCCTCGCCATGGGGAAGGGTTTGTGTGCCCCATGCCCCCTGGGGCCGACTGTGCCACTGCGTTGCTGGTGGGGACCCCCTGTTCCCACCATGCCCTTGCACCACGGTCGCTTGCTCTGTGCCACAGACAACCCCAGCCTGCTCACCATCCAGCCCGACCTCAGCACCACCACCATGACCTACCAGGGCTCGCTCTGCCCCCGCCAGGATGGCCCTGCCAAGCTCCAGCTGCCCAATGGGCACCTGCTGAGCCCGCTGGGTGCCGGGCGGCACACGCTGCACCACAGCTCACCTGCTGCTGAAGGCGCCGATTTCGTGGCCCGACTCTCCACCCAGAGCTACTTTCGCTCTCTGCCCCGCGGCACCAACAACATGGCCTATGGCACCTTCAACTTCCTGGGGGGGCGGCTCATGATCCCCAACACAGGTACAGTGGGACGGGGATCCGGAGCATTGCCCAGTGCAGGCAGGGTCCTCATGGGGCTCACTCCCTGCCTGCACTCCCATTACCACCCAGGGATCAGCCTGCTCATCCCACCTGATGCCATCCCCCGGGGGAAGATCTATGAGGTGTACCTGACCCTGCACAAGCAGGAGGAGGTGAGGTAGGTGCTGGGGCTGCCGGGGCATGTGGCTCTTGGATGGGGGTCTGTCCTGACTCAGCTGCCCCCGTTGCTGCCCCAGGCTGCCCCTGGCTGGCTGCCAGACGCTGCTGAGCCCCATCGTCAGCTGTGGCCCTCCCGGGGTCCTCCTCACCCGGCCCGCCATCCTGGCCATGGGGCACTGCGTGGAGGCCAGCGCCGAGAACTGGAGCATCCGGCTGAAGAAGCAGTCGTGCGAGGGCACGTGGGAGGTGAGCATCCACAGGGATGAGGGGATTCAGGGATGGAAGGGGGACGGCCGTGGCCGAGGTGCATCTCTGCCTGGGTACCGCAGGACGTGCTGCAGCTGGGCGCTGAGCCGTGCACGGAGCTGTACTACTGCCAGCTGGAAGCACAGGCTTGCTACGTGTTCACGGAGCAGCTGGGGCGCTTTGCCCTGGTCGGGGAGTCCCTCAGCATGGCGGCCTCCAAGCGCCTCAAGCTGGTCCTGTTTGCGCCGGCCGCCTGCCCCTCGCTCGAGTACAACATCCGTGTCTACTGCCTCAGTGACACCCAGGACGTCCTCAAGGTACCAGGAGTCCCCATCCCTGCCCATCCCAGGTTGGAGCAAGGGCTGTGCTCCCAGGGTGTGGCACCTCCTGCCTGACCGCTGCCCATGCCGGCAGGAGGTGATCCAGCTGGAGAAGCAGCTGGGAGGGCAGCTGATTGGAGCCCCCCGGGTGCTGCACTTCAAGGACAGCTACCACAACCTGCGCCTCTCCATCCATGACATGCCCAGCTCCCTCTGGAAGAGCAAGCTCCTCGCCAGCTACCAGGTGAGGAGTCTGGCCAGTGTGTGGGGACGGGGAGGGGGATGTGGAGGGCTGTCTCTGCCAGTCTGACACCTCCCTCCCATCACCCCACTGCAGGAGATCCCTTTCTATCACATCTGGAGTGGGTTGCAGCCCTTCCTGCACTGCACCTTCACCCTGGAGCGCCTGAGCACCAGCACCTGCGAACTGGCCTGCAAGATCTGGGTCTGGCAGGTGGAGGGAGACGGGCAGAGCTTCACCGTCAACTTCAACATCGCCAAGGTGAGGGCAGGGCTAGGGGGACTCCTGGGGGTGACCACGGGATGGCCTCACATCCCTCCCCCTTGCCGCCGGTGCTCTCCCTAGGACACAAGGTTTTCGGACTGGCTGGTCCCCGACAATGAGGTGGCCACCCCAGCTCTGGTGGGCCCCAGTGCCTTCAAGATCCCCTTCCTCATCCGCCAAAAGATCATCAGCAGCCTGGACCCGCCAGGCACCCGGGGAGCCGACTGGAGGACGCTGGCACAGAAGCTCAACCTCGACAGGTGACCCAGGCTGAGAACAGGGATGGGGATGGGATGGCACAGTAGATAGGGGTTCTGACCTCATCCTGCACCTATGGATGGTTGCTGGAATGCTGTGGGATCCTGGGAGCGGGATGCCGGCCAAGGTGAGTCTAGAACAGGGCTAGAAGCAGCATGTGGAGCCATCTCTGTGCCCTAACATGGTCCCTCTGTCCCCCTCCAGCCATCTCAGCTTCTTCGCCTCAAAGCCGAGCCCTACAGCCATGATCCTCAACCTGTGGGAAGCACGGCACTTCCCCAATGGAAACCTCTCACAGCTGGCCGCTGCCGTGGCCGAGATCGGCAAGCAGGACGGGGCCCTCTTCGCCGTCTCCGAGGCTGAGTGCTGAGTGTGGCGGGGAAAAGGGGGCGGGAAACTCCGCTCCCAGGGGACTGCCGCCATGGGGCTGGGGGGGCCCTGGCTGGCCCCCAAACCCCTGCTGCCCCCCAGCACACAGGGAGGGCTGCCTAGCCCCCTTGGGAGAGCGGGATGCCCGTGTCCCACAGCAGCCAGGTCCCCCTGCACTGTGGCAGCGGGGCTCAGTCTGGCCCCGGGGTCCCACAGCCCCATGGTGGGGGTCGAGGGGGCGCTGGGTGTGCGTCGTGCGTGCGG
Organism: Myiozetetes cayanensis; assembly: GCF_022539395.1. Lineage (NCBI taxonomy): Eukaryota > Metazoa > Chordata > Aves > Passeriformes > Tyrannidae > Myiozetetes > Myiozetetes cayanensis. The sequence goes on along the minus strand of NW_026087378.1, from coordinate 7,742,621 downwards.
TGCCGTCGTGCTGTCTGCGTGTGGGGCCGGGCGGCCCCAGGCCCCGTGCCGTGTTGTGTAAAGACCGTTTTTTTAATTCTGTATTAAGTGCATTCAAGTATTTACACTTGGCCTTATGTACATAGCGGTGCCGCGGGCGGGGGGTCTGCCGGACGTGAATGTAAATAAATTCGATATATATTGCTACGTGGGGCTGTGCCCGGCCATGCGCTGCCCCACGCCCCTCATGTTCCCCCCCAGAAGTCGGAGGTGTGGAGCACAGCGCTTTATTGGTGTGATGGTGATGGTGATGATGATGGTGATGGCTATTGCCCCGGGCCGGTGACACGACAGGCCACAGCTGCCACAAGCGCGGCCCCTTTCCCCGAACCGTCCTCTGATGGCATGAAGCTGACGGTGCAGTTGGGTGCCAGGTTCCGCAGAGTCTTCTGGAGGCAGTGGGAGAAACTGGGGGGGGCAGGAAGGGAGGGTGAGGACTTATGTCCCCCACCCCATTCACCCCATGCCTCCCACCCCAGACTCCTGCCATAGAGTAAGGGTCCCTGGTGGGTTCCTGCCACCCCTGGCCCCACTCACTTTGGGTGCAGCTTGTACAAGGTGCCATCCACTCCTACAGTGATGGACAGTTTGTCCAGGCCCCGGTTCTCCCGCATCTTCTCCACCACAGCAGCCAAGCCGGCAGCGCAGAGCTGGGCTGCCCGCATGGACACAGTATGGCACACTTCCCGCATCAGCACACTGTCCTCGAAGCTGGCATCAAGCTCCAGGTCCTGCAGGATTTGCCGTATCTGCCGCGGGGCCAGCCCGTTGCTGACCCAGACCAGTGCCACCGTTAGCACCAAAGTCCCTGTCCTCACCACTGTCCCCATCCCATAGGCTGGAGTGGTATCACCCTGCCTATGCCCATCAATGTAGCATGGCCCCTTCTCCTGGGGTTCCGGCCCCCCACCCCGGGTTCAGGGAATCCAGAGGAGCCCAGAACTCACAGCTCGATGGTAGAGAGGAACTTGGTCTTGAAGATATCCTTGGTGTAGAGCTTGGGGCTGGGATTGCCGTGGAACAGGAGCTCTTTGTCTGCCATTGCCAGCAGGATGTGGCGCACAATCTCGCCCAGGTACATGCCGCTGATGAGCTTCTCAAACCTGCCCCAGGCACAGCCTTAGCTGGGCACAGACACCTACTCCCAGCCCCGTCTGCCCCAGGGCCCTTGCCCACCTCTGCTTGCCAGGGTTGATGGTCTGGTCATCCACCACTCTGTCGAAGCTGGTGAAGATGTGGTCCAGGCAGCCATTGTCCCCAAAGGCCCCCCACTCCATGTTGATGCACATGCGTCCCTCATCCCCCTCCACGGTGCCCACATTCCGCATCTCCTCCATGTAGCAGGCATTTGTCCCTGTCCCTGTGGGCCCCGTGCTTGTGTCACCCCCACCGCAGTTCTGGCAAAGGCATGTTGCCATGCCACTTAGGATGGGGTGGTGGTGAGGGGATGGGGGACCTCCTGGTTACAGAGGTGCTCCTCACCCACGATGAGGCCGATTTCACATTTGGGGTCTTCATAGCCACAGGACATCATGGTTCCCACTGTGTCGTTAACCAGAGCCACCACCTTCAGCCCTGCGTGCTGCCAAACAGGAGATGGGGACACATGCAACCTAGTGGCAGCCAGCCAGCTCCTGGGGCTGGCACCACCTGGGTGCAGGGTGCACCCCAGGGACAGAGATGGGCCACAGGACATTGCCTACATGTTTGCGCTCGGCAGCCTCCCGCAGCAGCTGGACCACGTCTTGCCCCACACAGCCTGAGGCACTGAAGCCTTTGGTCCAGGTCAGCAGCAATGCCTGCAAAAGAGGCAGGAGCGGCCTCCAGGCAGCTGCCTCACACCCACATCCCAGGGTCCTTCCTATACCCCTGGGGCTGGAGCTGACCCCTCACCTTATCCAGGCCCACTTGCTGGCAGGGGAAGGAAAAGGTGAAGCCGAGAGGCAGGGTGTGCGTCATCAGGTCCTGCTTCTCCTGGAAGTCCATGATGCAGTCAATGATGTGGTCAAAGAGCTGTGGATTGTGGCCATGGTGAGCATGATCCAGGCTGGGACAATACTGCAGGGAACTCTCCCAGCCCCATCCCAGCCCTATGGACAGACAGCAAGGAGGGAGTCAATGCAGACCCCCTCACCCCATTCCTTAACCGTGGGTCCTCATCCTCACCTCCTCTCCCGTGCCCTGCATGACGGCAGTTGGGATGACGTAGATCTCACTGGCCATGCGGATGCCCTGCTCTGTCACTTGCACCACCAGCACACGGAAATTGGTCCCTCCCAGGTCCAATGCCAGGAATTCACCTAGCTCTGTGGAGAGCCAGCACAGGGCATCAGCAGAGCCATGGCCTCCTTGGCGCCCACTTCCCAATGCCCCTGTCCCTCACCAGTGCCATCAGGCGTGTGACAAACATAGGTGGGCAGCATACGGACAGAGGCATTGGCATGGGTCTCCTGACCCAGCCCCAGTTCCATCTCCTGCCTCATCAGTGCCTGGACCTGCACCAGGTCATCATGGCTGAGCCGCAGCGGGGCCAGCACCTCGGCCACCTCACGGCGCTGGGCCTCCAGGCGCACAGCCACTGCTGTCACCATGGCTGCTCCCCTCCCAGACCCATCTGTTGAGGGTAAGAGAGTGGGCACACACTCAGGAGCCAGCAGCTTTGTCACACTCAGCAGGATCTCCTCGAACCTGCCAGAGGAAGAAGATAGCAAGGGCATGAGGCATCCCACTGGGATGCCTAAAATCTGCTCCTCACCCTGTCCCAGCGACAGTCACTCACCCATGCGGGAGGCTCCTGAGAGCCTGAGACCCTCACAAGGGCCAAGGGAACCAGTTCCTGGCCACTACCCCTGCACTGGGGGCATGACCCTCTCACCTGGTGTGGCCCTGGTACAGTTCTCCATCCACCCCCACATTGACCAGGAGCTGATCCATGTCCCGGCTCTGGCACATGTAGCTGAGGACAGCAGACAGGCCAGTGGCGTAGAGCGTGGCGGCGCGGCTCACCACCGCCCGGCAGATCTGCTGCACCCGGCTGCAATCCCGCTCGTTCGGCTGCAGCCCCAGAGCCTCCAGAGCCCTCTTGGTCATAGCCGTGCCTTCCTCGATGCTGCAAGTCAGAGCACAGCCTTGCAACACTTGTGGGTCCAACACCTCACAACCAGGGGCACCCATCCATCACACACCCATCCTCCCACCCACGGCAGCTCCTGGTCCCCAGACACTCACTTGATGATCTCCAGAACCTGATGGGTCTTGAGCACACCCTTCTCCTTCAGGACAGCGACACTGCTCCCAGTGAAGAGCGCTTTTTCAGCAGCTAGAGCGATCAGCACGTGTCGGGTGATCTCCCCCAGGTACAGGCTGCCCACCATCTTCTCAAATCTGCATGCAGTCCACATGGGAGTCAGTTGTGCCTCCCTAGCACCCCTTGGCCCTTTGAGAGCAACCAGGAGCACTGCAGGGGAATGTGTGCTCCTGTTGCTAGGGCCTGACATGCTCAGGGATGGATGGGGAACCCCAAGGACTCTGTCCTTGATGAGGGAATGGAGCACCTCTTCTCCCCAGGGCTGGAGGATTCTTCGTCCACACACTCATCATAGGGGGTCAGGATGTCACTCAGAATACCATCGTCCCCAAAGCGGCCCCACTCAGTGTTGATACACATCCGCCCGCTGGTCTCCTCTGCCGTCTCTACCAGATGTGCCTCGGCCATGAAGCAGCAGTTGCTGCCCTTGTCTGCAGGGAGCGATGGGGATGAGCACCAGCTCACCCCCCCAGCACCCACCACCCTGGCACGCGGGGTGCCCGCTGCTCACCTGCAATCAAGGCCACCTCACAGGGTCTTCCCTCTGTGCTGCAGGTCATCATGGTGCCCACAGTGTCATTCATCAGGGCAACAACTTCCACGTTGGAGAGCTGGCCAGGAGCAAAGTGAGAGTATCATCAGCCCCTCCACGGGGGAAGGCCCTGACCAGGTCCCCCCACCCCACGGTCCCTCACCTCCTGCTTGTTGATGGCCGACTGTAGCAACTGTACAACGTCCTTCCCCACCACATCTCTGCAGCTGAAGCCCTTGGACCAGGAGATGAGTTCTGCCTGTGGAGAACATGCAGCAGAGCCATTGGCCTCCAACACTGAGCTGGCTCCTCTCCCCGCTGCTGCTGTGCTGGGGAGGAGCCCGGGACAGGGCTGTTCCCCTCACCTTGTTCAGCTGTGTCTGCCGACAGCTGAAGGGGAAGACGAAGCCCAGGGGGAGATGTTCCAGGGAGCTGTTGGCGTCACCAAGGAACTGGGACACGCATTGTGCAATGAAGTCAAAGAGCTGCAAAGGCATGACTAGGGGTAAGGGCTGCTCCCCTTACCCCATACCCAGGATGTAGGAGGCAACCTGGAGCTCCAGCACCAGTCCAGAGCCCTGCCAAGCCTCCATGGTGCTGGGTAGCCCAGCAACAGCCACCCTGTGCCATGGCCTCTTCATACCGCTTCTCCCTCGCCCCGCATGATGTCCTCTGGCATGTCAAAGGTCTTGTACATCATCTGTGGGTTCAGGTTTCCATCTCCTAAGAGGGTCACCAGCAGGGTCCGGACCTGGTTCTGGCACAGCTCCACCACCAGAAAGTCGCCCTTCTCTATGGGGGAACACAGGCTGTGTCAGGTCAGAGACCTTTCCTGTGGCAGATCCCTTAAAATCTGCTCCTCAGCCTATCCCAGGGAGAGTCACTCACCCATGGAGGAGGCTCCTGAGAGCCTGAGACCCTCACAGGGGCCAAGGGAACCAGCTCCTGGCCACTCCCCATGCACTGGGGACTATCAGAGGGGCATCTTATGGACTCCATAACTGTGTACCCCTCCCCAGCACTCCCAGGACCAAGTCCAATGAGGTGACGCTTCAGGTAGTGAGCAGCCCACCCTCAGGCCAGGCTGCCTTACCGGTGCCATCGGGAGTGGCGCAGATGTAGGTGGGCAGCATCTTCAGGGTGGCCCGTGAATGTGTGTGGCGGCACAGCCCCCTGCGCATGGCCTGCATCATGTGGCCCTTCATAATGTGCAGCCTCTCCAGCGGGATGGTGAGTGCCCGCAGAGCTCGTTGTACCTGGTGACAGTGCATTAGGCCAGGGGTGCAGGGGAGAAGGGCAGGGGATGCCTGGGGCAGGGACAGACCTTACCGGTGTGCTGGGGGAAGAATCCTGTTGTTGGTTCACCAGACGGGTCATTGCGAACCTGCACGGAGGGAGGTGGCATGTCACCTGCTGAGCACTGGCCCACAGGACAGGACTCACACCTGTCCTTGCCCTGGCACACGATGGTGCTAAGGGCCTGCCTCCCACCTATCCTCTGTTTCTATGCTCCATCGGGAATCGCTCCTTTGCAGCATCCGCCCACTGTCTCTGCGATGGTGCAAGTAGCAGCTGTGCCCCACTACGGCCATGGGTGAACCCGTCGGGCCAGCGTGACGAGGGTGTCTCCGAGACCTGCAAGAGGCCGGAGCTGCTGTCCCTCCCCTGCAACAGCCCGGGGAGCTGGGGGAGCCTGCGCGGCTCCATCCCCGGCCCCATCGCGGCCTCCGCAGGGCAGGAGCCGCTCACCGGTCCGAGTATGCGCTGCCCCCCGCTTCCGAGCCCGAGCTTCGCCGTGGGCGGCCGGCGGAGCCGGGGCTCGACTGTGCGCTGTCCGGCCCGCCGTACCGGCCAGACTGGGGACGGGTGCTGCGACTGCCCATGGCGGCAGGGCCGGTGTGGGTCCGGGGCTGGTGTTAAGCCCGTGGGGGCGATGTTAAACCCGTGGGGGCCGGGGCTGGTGTTAAGCCCGTGGGGGCCGGGGCTGGTGTTAAGCCCGTGGGGGCCGGGGCTGGTGTTAAGCCCGTGGGGGCCGGGGCTGGTGTTAAGCCCGTGGGGGCGATGTTAAGCCCGTGGGGGCGATGTTAAGCCCGTGGGGGCCGGGGCCGGTGTGGGGCCGGTGCGGGACCGTTGGCGGCGGGGCCGGTGGGACCGTTGCCGCCGCCGTCCCCTTGGCAACAGCCCCACCCCGCCCCGCCATTGGCCGGCCCGCCGCGGGCCGGGCCCGCCGCGGCCAATGAGCGGCGGCGCTCCGGGCCCCCCGCGGGAGGGGCCGCTCCCCGTGCCCGGCCGGGCGGCAGCGCCGGTGGAAGACCGGAGTTTAATTAGCTCGGAGTTTAATTAGCTCCGCACCAGTTCGACCCGTTATTTACGCAGCACAGTCCCCCTCGCCCCTGTTCCCGGTGAGGATGCTCCCGGGGAGCAGGTCCCTCCACGGCCCGGTCCGGGGCAGGCAGAGCCGCGGTGCCCCGGGGAGCGGGAGCACGGCCGAGCCACCTGGGGACACGGAAGGCACCAAGGACACGGGGACACCGCGGCCGTGGCTCCTCTGGTCCCCGCATCCGCTGACTGCGGCTGTCAGCTGGCACCAAGGTGCCCTATGCAGCTCCCGTCTGGGAATGTCACTGCTGTGTTGCTGCATGGAGCATGGGGCACTGCAGCCTCCTGACCAGGGGTCCCTGAGCCCCCCCCCCCCTGCCCCCAGACAGGCCTGCGGAAGCATGATTTGGGACCCACCGTTTGCTGCTCCTCCTCTCCTCCCTCCAGCACCCTCCCATTCCCCAGAGAAAGCCAGCACAGCTCCGCCGTGGTGCTGCAGTTTCATAAAAACATACATAAATATATTTCCATTTCTGTAACAGAGAGCAAAGCTGCACAGGCACCTATAAAACACACAGTCGCTTCTCCACCCAGCGCTCCCCACACAGGTCGTATAAAACATACAAAAAGGGGGTGGGAGAGACAAAGGCTGCAGGTGAAGCAGGGGTACAGTGCCAAGGAGACCCTTGCTGGGTCATAAGATGCTGCTGGGGGTCCCCGCCACATCGCCAGCCTCAGAATTTGTGCCTTCTCCGGCGGCAGCCTTTGGTCTGTTGCTGGCTGCCTGCATGGAGAGCCACGCGAGGCTCCAAGTCCATCACACTGTCCATGGCTTCCGAGGAGATGCCAGGTTTCGCAGGGGAGATGTGGAAAGAAAGGTGTTGAAGGGAGATGGGGCTGTCTGCCACAGGCTCCCTGCTGGCTCCAGCTGAGAGAGTGGGAGGGGACTGTTGGTCTCCTAATCCAGTGAAGGGGGTCTCCAAGTCAGCACCTGCAACACGAGCACATGTCAGCCCTCCTGTGTGAGCTACGGGTGCTGCTGAGAGCACGGCTCCCCACCCATCTCCTATTGTCCTTGGATCCCTGGAGGGAAGTGCTGGTGCACAGACAGGGACAGCAGCAGCCTCCCACACCCCACAGGAAGCTGAACATGCCTTGGTGCCATTGCTCAGAGCATACCCCTATCCCTGCGAGGGCGCTGGTGCAGGTCTAGTGGGCACAGGTCCAATGGGCACAAGCAGGGAAGTGTACTGGGGAATGCTGACAGACAGCTAAGCCCACAGCCTCCTGCTCTGCTCAGGAAGCACAGGCCCTTCCAAGGGAAATTTGCTCTCCCAGAACAGCCCAGGCCAAGCAGGGACCAAAAGAGGAAAAATTGGAAAAAAGGCACTCCTAACCCAGCCAGGCAGGCACAAAAAGCAGTTTAAGCCATTTCCCACCTTCAGACTTGCTCTCTGAGAGCTCCAGCATCCTGAGGAGGCCCCTCTCCTGCTTTCCAGTGTCCTGCCAAGGAGAGGAGAAACACCATCACAGTGCTGCCACAAGGGAACCCCATAGCACCGTGGGCACAAGTTCCCCCTCAGGCTGGGCACAAGAGGAAATGCTGCATGTCCAGGGCCTCCAGTCACCCACAGGAAGGGCTCTGTTCTGTGCCCAGCCCAACTAGTGCTCAAGCAGAGGCAGAAGAAAGCAGTTAATTAAGGAGAACCCAGCAAGGAGGGAGGCCAGGGAGCAAGAAGCCAACCCCAAGCCCAACTGGTGAGCACGGTGCTGTAACAGAAATGGGGGCATCGGGGGCTCTGCCACAGCTGGGACACATCCCCCAGAACTGTGCCTCCAAGGGCAGGTTCATCCCAAGGCTTGCTGCTGGAGGGAAAGGCCTTCATTCAGGGCACAGCCAGATGAGGAATACACCTCTTGTGCCCCCTCTCAGCCCCTGAGAAGATGCAGCCATGCTGGTCACGCAGGCTAAGAGAAGACCACTTAGCCTGGCTGCTTTGAGCCTCACTGGCCCAGCAAAGTCCCCAGAACTACTCTAGAAGGCACTGGTGTCCCAGCTGTAGGGTTGGAGCTGCAAAGCACCCCAAAATGGGCCATGGCAAAAATCCACAAGCCCAACAGAGCCACTAGGAAGCTTTCCAATGGCCTGGCCCATGCCAAATCATGACCTGTTCCCTCAGTGAGCTGCCACCTGAGCTGCCACTTTAGCACAAGGCAGGGCCAGAGGTAACACAGAGCCTTGCCAAGCCAATCCCAAAGAGCCGCCTGGCTCCAGCATCTTTCCTGCATGCAGGACCCGCACACTAGCCAGGTGTGGGGCACAGGGACAGAGTCAAACAGCCCACACAGAGCCAGTCACATGCAGGAGCAGCCATGCCCTGCAGTAGTCTGAACCACACAGTGCTTGGCTGTATCCCAGCCAAAATCATCAACCAGAAATCTCATCATTTGCATCTGAATCCCCAAAGGGCTAAGGCCTGTGATGGATTTAAGGGATTATACAAAACTAAGACATCATGTTGCATCTTCATGCCGTGAATCACATTTCTGAGCACGGGCAAAGCTGCAGCACTAGGGCTTTGCCTGCAGGAACCAGCAGGAAGGCCTTGGAAGGACCCTCTCTGTGCTCCCCCGGGACCACTGCGAGCAGGAAAAAGCACAGTGGGGGCCAACACCTGACAAGTGACTGTGAGCCAACTGCCACCCACGCTCCTGCCTCCCACCTCCTCCACCAAGGCACATTCCCCACACTCCACACACCTCCACTGCACTCACTCACACACAATTCTCCCAGGATGCTGTGGTTTGCTCCCAGCACAATTCCCCCTGTTCTGTCTCTGAAGCCTCCCCTGTGGGAAAGGACTTGCGGATGGACTCAGATAGGCTCGTTCTCCTGGCAGTGCCCCCCACTCCATCGACATTCAGCCGAGGAAGGCTGCAGGACTGAGGCGCACTGGCTGGCAGCAGGACAGCCCTGGCTGCCTGCCCACTGGAGAGGTTACTGGCAGCTCTGCTGGATTAGCTCACCCCTGGGACCAGACCATGCTCTCGCCGAGTGTAGCGGGAAGGAGGGCAATGAGTTCTCTGCCCACAGTGGCCCACAGGGACAGGCAATCCTACATCGGGTCAGCTCATCCCCGTCAACCAGGGAAGCAGCTCCTGCTGCCAAGCCAACCCCACACCCAGCGCAAAGCAAAGGAGACGGTAACACAGGGTCGCCCCTCACCTTGGCTCTTCGCAGCCTCCTGGTTCCCTGAGCTTGCCTAGCAGCCTGAAGGCAGCTGTCCACGTGCCTCTGATACTGCAGCAGTGGCACCAGTGACTTACAGAGGTAGCACTTCTCACACCTGCCAGGCAGCAAAGGACAGAGCACTGCATTAGGATTCACCCTGCACCGGGCTCCCAGACACCAGCGGTGACTTTCCTCCTCCAGGCCACGCCACGGAGAAGATGTGTCACCAAATCCAGTCTCGCTCAGTGGGGTTGGGCCAGCACCAATCGCAAAGACTGAGTGATTATCAGTTTTCCCTGCCTGTTCCTCTGTATCCTGCTGCTGCAGCAGCGGGACAGTAATCAAATCTGTTCATCTAACTATCTCAAACACCACTGATTTCTCCCCAGACATAAAGCACCCTGTCAAAATCTACAGAAATGAAGTGCACGGGCTTTGCAAAGGGGAGCTAAATTCTGCCTGAAAAGCAAACCAAGTGTGTTAAATCAGAGAGACATTTTACCAGGGCTGGATGAACTTGTCTGACTAGTAAATCAAGTCTTTCTCTGCACTGTCTCCATTTTACATCATGCCATGCAGGGAGAGGAATTGCAGAGCACGTGCTCCTGCTGGGGGGCTGGCTCAGCTTGTTCCTCAAATCCCCTCATTTGAGTAGAAGATGCCCAGGCTCATGCAGGACAATTGAGTGTTCTTGGGAAGAAAATTATGCTGGGTGAAAGGAGATGAAGGTCAGGCATGGATTTACACAGCTACACTTGCTTCCACACCAGGAAACTGCGGTCTGCAGGGACCAAACCGTGTAGGAGAGGACACTGGATCTTGAGAAAGGGAGTTGAATTCAGGAATGGACTATCTCCAAGAAGAGACAAAGCCCCCAGGGACCAGCCCAGCAGTATTGTGTTCAGTTTGATAGTGGTACTCTCTTAGTGAAACACCCCAGGCTCTAAAATGCATATGGAGAGCCCCCATCGAGCAAAACTCTGCAGTACTTTTCCCGTATTTTCTTTCCAGTCAGTGCTGATTACCCAGATAATGTGTCTAAACAGAAGCTGTCCTCTCTATAATTAGCCTAATTCCATTAGTGATGTTGCCATCCACTGTTTGTAGCAGCAAAATTGCTTCCATAGCAAGGATTTTACTGTCAGATCCTCTCTTATGATGCTTTGTGTGGGTGGCAGGAGGAGGGGCTGCATGGAAAGAGATTAAACAAAGCCACTGCTATTCTGAAAGTCTAATTTAATTAAGAATATCACTACAGGTGCCATGTTGACAGCCTCCATGTCCTGGCCTCTTCTTTTCCTGGGGTTACCAAGCTCAAATCTCCCATTAGAAACCAGCTGAGTTAGCACCCTTTTAGCTACAGCTCCACCCCAGCAGCCACACGCCCCTGACCCACCATGGATTTGGGCTGAAAGGAAATCAGTGCAAAAATAAACAATCTGAGAACAGCAAATTCCTCTTGCTTCAGTTTAAATATAGCCAGCACTGCAACAAGAGCCACTGACAGAAGGCAATTTCTTAGGGAAACACTGCTATAAAGCCAACGGCCAGCATTTGTACAGAAATAAAGACATCCACAGTCTAGCTAGAATGTAAGCATGGAAACAATCTTGGACAAGGCAAGCATACCTACTTACTTGTCAATGTCTGAGGATGAAGGGCTGCCTTCACCACTGGCAGCTTTATTTCTTGCCTCTCTCTGACGCCGGGTGAGCACTGGAGGAAAAACAGAAAGGGTTAACAGAGAGGGTACCACTGTCCACCCCAAAATCACCCCTACACCATGCCCGAATGCAACAAGTTTCCATTGCTTCTACTCAAGGTTGCAGCATAAGCGATGGTAGACACGAACACTGGACTAGGACCAGCAGAGTCTTCTTTCCTGAAGAACAGGTTGGTGACCAAGTCTCCCTTTTTTCCCTTGGGGATACTGAAGAATTTATCTTTCCCAGACTTGGAAGCCAGCTAACCATTTCACACCTAACCAGTCTTCAGCCAGAAACAGCTGGATCGACAGTATGTGGTTTACAGGAATTGTAAAGCTGACGCGCAGCAGCGCGATAGCCTGGGAGAAGCGTTACCCAGCTGCTCCAGCAGCACAGCACCGCTCCCTGCCAATCCAGGCTCCCGTGCCTGCTGCAGGGAGGGACCACGGCAGCTGTGAGCTCAGGGGCATGGAGAGCTGAGGCAGGGGCTGTGCAGAGGCACCAGCCCTTCTACAGATGTGGCAGGGAGAGCCTTTCAGGGGAGGGACACAGCTCACACCGGAAAGTGAAGGTTACAACAATTAGCCCCGCAGTCATTGCTTTCCCAAGGCCCACGTGAACTGGGGTGACCACTGCTGTTGTCCATATCCAGCTCTGGGGGTCCCTGCGTGACGATCTCTACCAGGAGCAGTGCTGCTCTCCAGCAGCTCCGACACATGCGGGTAGCCAAGGAGATCCCAGCTGAGCAGCTGATGATGGGTCCAAAAATTTCTGTTCCCTCAGCAAGCCCAAGCAGCCTTTCCCAACTGGCTCTGCAGGCATCTGCAGGGAGCATATTGGAGTGTTGTCCCTTTCAGTCGAATTCCTCTCAGAGTATTCCTGTTGACATACCACCAGCAAAGATCCTCAGGGAACATTTCAGATAGCTTAGCTTGCTTCACCAGGGACGTTCAAGACTCCAGCTCCAAAACAGATGTCACAGTAAGCGCTCTCAGGCACGCTGGCTAAGGGGACAATGCAGGGAGCTGTTTTACGGCTCGGTGAAGCTGCTTCCCATACTGAGGTTAAAAAAAGTCTGAATCCAAGGTATAGGCACAACAAACCTGTTTTTTTTGGCACATCACCTGTGATAAAGAAAGCAATGCACAAAATTTCGTGCAGAATAAAGGGAATTCATCTGAGTTCTAGCAAAACCCCATTTCCAAAGTGTTGGGCATCCCCAATATCTATCCACGATGCAACACAGCCTTTCCCTTAGCACCAATCACTGATCTGCAGCCACAACCAGCAATGCACTGCAAGGTGCTCAGGAGCTGTTAGGGCTGACAGGAGACAACCACACTGAAGAAACAAATTTGAGCGTTTCCTAGGATGTGGGTATTGTCTCATAGGTGATGACTGATACCAACAGCTCATCTCTCACAGTAACTGAAGTCTCTAACATAGCCTGGCCCAGATTCAAAGTGGCAGCCTGACTAGGAGGGCTGGTAACGATGACCACCCCCCAGGCCACCCAGCCTCCCAAGAACCCAACCAACACATGTGTTTGACAGCACAGTGAGAACTGCTCTCCAAACCAGCGTGCGCTCGTTAATATTCCTTTAACACCGTCTCGGGAGCCTTGTGCACCAGCTCAGGTGTTAATCAGTTCTATTTTCTTCCAAAGGCAGTGAACACATCTGGCATAATGGGCCCATTAGAGATGTCTGGGACTAGCTCTGCAGCTGCCCAGGGGAAGACCCTCAGCTGTGTTGCTAGAAGCAGCAGCACAGGAGAGAGAACAGGGCCAGCTGGTGAGGCACAACCCCTGCCAAAACACTCCAGTCACCCACAAGAAGGGAGTTCAGAATATAGGAAAAGACTTGCCGTAGGGAAAATCCCCACCACAGAGCAGGGCTGACCTGCTGTGTGACAGGAGCCTTGTAACTCTCCCAAATGCAATGCTCTTTGCTGGGTCAGACACGCTCCGTAGTCCAACAATAGCCTTTTCCCTCACTCGGCATTTCTTCTGGTTGACAAGTCATCCTTGGCCTGTTTGGCTTCAACGTGCGCCCTGGGGGAGAGGAGCAAACCCTCCCCTGCACAGCCCCACTATCAGCCCAGCTCAGGCACCTCCTGGGGCTGCAATGCCAGAGCCACTGAGCTACTCACCTTGCTGCTTGGCCCACCAGTTTCCTCCCTGTGCTCGTTGCCAGCTGTGCCACTAACGAGCAGGATATTTTAGTGTCTGGCTCACGGCATCTTGTCCATTCTCAGAAGCCATGCAGATTCCTCTACACCCATTCCCTTACTCTTTCTTCTGTATCAGTGCCACTTCTACCGATGTCAGGAGCTTTTTAACAACACCAGTGCTGCTGCTGAAGACTGACAGCTGCACCACACTGCTTTTGAGCCTTTGGGAGGAAGGGATATACCAAATCCTCGTTTTCCTGAGCTCGCTTGGGAACCGAGATGTCAGATGCATGTAGATGGAGGGTAAGAGGCATCAAGTATGTCACAAAGCTTGAGAGTATTTGCTGTACTCAGTAGCAGCCAAGACTCGCTTCCAGGCTGAAACCAGCAGATTCCTGTGTTGGCAGCAGCAGGCGATGGATGTGGTGACTCCAGCAGAGCCCTCTCACACAGCCCCTCTCACATAAGTGAGCCCTTCAGTTGAGTGCATGAAGAAAAAGGGAGCTGGCACAGCACTTCCACAGATCCACTTGTTCGTTTGGAATTAACACCAGCCACTGAGCTGGAAAACCAGGACCTGAACCTTCCCCAGCCTGGTACAGGGGCTAACACAACAGCAGGCTCTTCTTTGTTATTTACTCAGATCACGGGGAAATGGAAATTCACGATCAGATTTTCATACTGCCCAGGTGTTTGGTGGTCTGGGCATCCAGCCAGGGTGTCCATGTGCATAGGGAAAGTGACTGTAACTCATCTTGCCCAGCTAACTCATTTGAAAACCTGTCCTTAGATATCAGCCAGGCTGAGCTGGCCTCCCAAGACCTAACACCGAGAGACTTTGGTGCATGATTAGAAGAGGGAAGAAGAGAAGTAAAACCAGCAAGAACCCATCCTTTTGTAATATTAAAATGAAAACCACTGTAGTTTGCAGAACTGCATAATCTGCAATTCTAGAGACATCAGGAATAAGTCCATTTAATAAATCTGAAGACAGACCAGGAACCCCTGACCCAGTGCACCAAAGGAAAATTGAAGTCATCTTTTCTTAACAGATCAGGACATGGCTTAGAGTAGTGAACCCTGATTTCTTCTCACACGAGGCTGTTGCTGTGCTCTCAAGGAAGCCAGCAGCCAGCCAAGAGTACACAGTGCTGCAGCAGGACAGAAGAGCTTTGGACCCACACAGGAGCTGGCATTTGCCTCAGAAGACAATTCTCTCACCTCTTTTTTTTCCCCAGGTGTTAGCTTTACCTATGGATTTTAAGCTAGTGATGGATGCCAAGGTAACAGCCCTAGAAACAGTCCTTTTTTACCTCCACAGTTGGTCCAGGCTACTGTATGACCTCTGCTCAGAGCTGAACATCATCCCTGCCTATTCAACCCAAAATCCAATGATCAGCCCATCAGCTGAGATCCCTCTGGGTGACTGTTGCCTTTCAACAAACACTGGGAACTGACCCAAGGTGCCCTGTGAGCCAGAGCCCCACAGGCAAGCACCAGATTCTGCCCAAGCCCTGGAAGCCCATGGTCCTTCAAAGAGTCTGGGTGCAAACAACACAGGTGTCACAGACTGTTACAGATAATAGAGCCTGGTCTCTACAGGGAAAAATACTAGAATAGCTGGCAATAGAAAACCCAAATTACTGTGATTTTGTCCCAAACCCATTGCTCTGCTTACAGCCATTATTGCAGAGCAAAATCCCTTTTATTCCAGGCTGGTTTTCTTACGGGGGGATTGTTCTGAACAAGCCAGAACAGCAGAGTAGCAATTCCAAAATAACTAGCCTTACAAACATCCCCAAGGAGACCAGTCTGGAGCAGAGTGGAAAGGCCAGCCTTGAACTCTGTCCTGCTGAAAGCCAACACCAAAGGGAAGAGCAAATTCTCTTGCACTGCCAAAGATTTCAAAGCTTTTTTCTGATCACAGTCAGGATTCCCCAGGATCAATGGAAATGCTCACAGTCCAGCCACACCAGGGACCTAAATACCACAGGGCCAAAGACATTCCTGCTACAAGGCATACTAAAAATTCTGCTACGTTTTGTAGCATGGATAACACCTTTATCAGTGTTGAGGATAGAACTGTGATAATTTGTGATTTGCCTGAGCCAAATGCTTTGCATTAGTAGCAGGGCTGCGCCTACAGAGAGAACTTCCCACCAAAATTAAGCACCAGCAAGTATCAGCCACTACTCTGGCTCCTGTTATCTTGACAGGACCCATGTCACATCCCCAAAGATTTAGTATAATAGGGACCTTTCTCAGGAACTACATCAACTCTGCATTAAGATTACATGGTGAAACATCCTCCTGCTAGAGGAATGCAGAAGTTACAGTTCTTGTACTAGCTCTGATTTACTCAAATTGTTTAAACATCATAGATTTAGGTTGCATTTAATAACCCGGAATGTAACTGAAAATTATATATTCACAACCTGAGAAGTTAATCTTATTACAAGCTACTACTTTGATATTACCTGACATTGTGCTAACACAGATTTTTACATTTCAAGTAGCAGCTAAAACATAACTTACTGAATGTGTTGATAACCAACCAGTGTATTTGTTCACTTAAGCTCTACAAAGGTTGGCTATGGAATCCTGATATAAAAAAGACTGCAAAGAGGATTAATACGGGCATTCTGACCGTGCTTCTACACCTCACTCTTCACATGAAGGAGAAAAATCCACACTCCCAGATTGATAGTTATCATTTTGCAATTTTAGTGGAACAAGAGGGAAACTTTTCTGCAATCTCTGCCACCTGAACAAGCCATTTTAGTACACATAAATGTCAGACTCCACGCAGAGCACGGGCCGTGCTTGGAGTGGTACAGAACATTTTCCCTTCTCAAGAGCCCTGAAGGACACAAGACTTCCATTTCCTATCACTGCCACATTCTCTGCAGGTCCTCAACAAAACACACAATAGACACATCCTATGAGTACTGCTTGAAGCATCCAGGACTAGATCCTGGGGTAATATTCAGGAGCTGATAATGTGGTGAATTATTGTGTGAAGTCAATCAGAGATGTCTCTGTACAGGAAGAGCTGGAAACACCAGAGCCTCTGAATAACACTCTCCTGAACAGCCTGGAGACAGAATAAGACAGAGCGAACAAACCTCCCCACACGTCATGCACCAAATATCCCGAGAAGAACAAGACTGCAGCACCTGTCTGCCAAGTAACAATAGGGAAGGGGGATGAGCACAAGGAGCAAACACTTGGAAGCAGCACTTGGCAGACCTGGAGTGTCCCTGCCGGCCTCTGCTCCCACGATGCCGTTGCAGTACATGGCATGCAGCTCGATCTCCGCGGCTGGAAAACCGTGATCACACAGCGGGCACGACACATGGGCAGCAGCTGTAGGACTGCGCTTGGACACAGTCCCACCAGCATCTTCATCTCCACCAACCTAAGGAAGAAGAAGAAAAATTAGCCAGATAGTGATGTTCCTCTTTTTTTGCTAGGTGCAGAGCTCCATGCTCTCCATGCTGTCTGGTAGCTACTCACCCTCCAACAGACTCAGTTTTTCTTGGAAAGTTTTATTCTTCCTCCATCACACAGGGGTCAGAAATAAGACCACTGGCTGAGTAAACGGCGTTGCACTAACAACTAATTCTTCTTGCAAAGGCAACATGTCCTTCTGAGTCATGGTGAAACCTCCCTGCACAGCCATGCACACCGTTTAAGGCAAACATCACCTGTACTACCGTGGAAAAATGGCAAGGCTTCCATTTATCAGGAAAGCTCAGAAGCGAAACTGATGGAAAATTCATGGGGCAAAGCAAGAGTTCAACACCTGACTTGTGCTCATCAGTTTCTGGACTTGATCCATGCTGCACAGGCAGCACTGCCTGGGAACACAGCTTCCCCCAGGATGAAAGGAGGCTAGTGTGGTCTTAGGGAGTAAGAAGAGATCACTGGAAGCTCCTCCTCCTCTGTAGAGGAGGTGGCTGGAGCAATCATCAGAGGGGACACCGATCAAGGAGAGAGGTAATACCATTGAAAATCCATGTCACACAAAATTACTAGCAGAGGCTTTTTGCCAGGGCAGAATGTCACAGCTTGTGTATGTTCTCAGGGTGCCATTACCACTTACCGACACCCTCTTTTTGCATTGGTGTTCCACTAGCCACTTACGGAGATCTAAGTCTGCTCCCTATGCTACTGACATTCCCAAATGCAGCAGACTGCAGCCATCTCACTCATAACTACATCTCCGCCTAGTCAGGCTTGCTGCAAAATTTTTCCACATTTAAGAAAGAACCTTTCCCTCCCCGCAATGATTAAAAAAAGCTACTTATGTATTACCCATGTAGAAGAAACCTATAGGAAAATAATACGGAAGGGGGTTCTGTTTAGAACTAAGCAGTGACATGTGGACAGTGTGCAGCAAAACTGCTGTCTGCTTTCCTCCAACAGCATCATTTCAGGGAAGCAGTAATTGGGGTCAGCCAAGATGCTCCGTGCCACTGGAGCGCTTTGTCGTATTACTCGGTTTATTACTTCCTTTCCCAAATGAGGATCTGATCCTGATTTTTATGCCCTAAAGGGAAGGAGGTTGTTTTTGTTCACTCCGAGGAGCTATGTCAGAAACTGCAGGACTGGGCCTTAAACTGAGATTCCGACTCACAGAATGCATTTCTCCCAGACACCAGCTACAGCACTGAGCCCCAGGAACATCTCTCTCATTCCCAGAGAGGCTCTCTGCCCTGGATTTCTGTGGAGGAGTTGCCACAAGAATTCCTCCAGACGAACACAAGCTGCTGAAGTACATCACTTACAGCATTAGCACTCGTACCCCTCTCTCACATCTCAGTGTCACTGCATCGTGTGAAGTCCTCACTGTGGGGCGTCACACACAAGAGCCATAAAAAACAAGATGTGTCAAATATGAATGATCAAATCAAACCTGCACTACCCCAGTCAGACAACACACGTAAAAAATATGATGGGAAAAGCAGCAGGCACTGCTCCTTCTAGCTGCCTTTTTTTAAGCAATCTTAGGAGATCACCGGTTCTGCACACCCTGCCCGCCTACATTCGATGGTAAATTACTAATTTTAAATGGAAATGCAACATTCTGTAACAAAAGACACCACAGTTCCAAAACTGCTTGTGCAAAACCTTGCTGTTAACAGTCTGGAAAACCTCAACTGCAGAACCAATCACCCCTGTCAGAGGCAGAGACACTTGCCTCTGCTCTTTAGCAAAGGAAATTGCCTACAAGACACAGTACTTGCAGCCAACAGCCAGCCAAAAACAATGCTAGAGGCTGAGCTCAACAACAAGACTCCTGCGTCCTGGCTCAGCATCTGCTAGGAAGAAGCCAGTCCCAGTGGTCCAGGCTCAGCTCATGCAAACTGCTGATGCCATGGTAGCTGTTTCTGCTGTCCTCCTGGAGAGCTGCGGGCTCCGGACCAGGACCTGCTGCCAGCCATAATGTTGTCAAACAATCCCTAGGAACCCGCTCCCCAACACTTTGCTGATCACCTTGTGCCATCCAGGCAGAGGTGTGAGACCCAGGGAACCCTCTGCAGAGCACGTGGGACAGGACAGAGTCCTGGCCACAGCCAAACGGGTCACAAATGTGCTTCAGTGGCCAGCCCAGGATCAACCCTCTCCCTGCTGCAGTCCCTAATTGACTGAGCAATGCATGGAGATACCTGCAGAATGGAAGGCACATGAGAGCAGAAGATGGTTTATTAAGAGGCCTGTGAGAACGAGAGGAGCTGCCGACATGCTGTACAAGCTGCAAACTCCCAGAATGAGCTTTCCACAAATGAGTCCTCTTGTCAAGAGCTGTACGATTCTGTATTCATGTACCCTGCCAGAGGAGTACTTGGCAACCCCTTTGATATCACTCTCTAAATTAATAGACAAAGGGAGTTTTATCAGAAGCAGGAACTGAAGTCAGGTGTTGGTACAGTGACAGCTGCAAAGCAATTGCTGTGCAGGTGTGACAACGCAGGGAAAGGAGCTGCACACAGAGCACATCTGCAGCGAGAGGTAAGAGGATGGCCCTGCCACTGAATTACTACTGCTATCAACTATTACTGCACAGAAAGCAATATTCCCAGGCTCAGGACACTCTGTTTGGCCTGCAAACCACCACTAGCCCTCAACACTTCAAGGACATCTTTATCCCAGTCCAGTCTTTGGGTGAAGCTCTCTTCTTAGCCTTTTAGAGATGGTCTGTTGGAGAGCAAACACTGGAATTCAGAGGACTGTAACAGGGAGAAGCATGTCACAACAAGAGTGACTGAGGTTTCCAGGGCTCCTCTCACAGCTCCTGGGGTCCCTCTGCATCTCTGAGCATTGCAGCACTGTACCCCTGAGCATGGGAAAGCAACAGCCCTGCCGCCCACGCTGATGGCATCCTCCAGCACAGCAGTGTAAGGGTATAAAAGAATGGGCTGGAATTGATAACAGCTCTCCAGCTATAGGACTGAAAGGCTCCAAAAGCAGCTGCACGCAGCTCCCAGCCAAAAGGGATTGGAGATATGAAGCAGTGGAGAAAAGCAAAGCGGGAACTGTTTGCTGAGGATCCAAACAGCAGAAGCCCAAGCTCCCAGCTACCCAAGGGGAAATGCCAGCACAGCTCAGCTGAACCAAGGTCTAGAAGGTAGGACTGGAAACAGGACCCTTCTCAAACTTCCAGCGTTTTTTACCTGCATAGGTGCATCTCTGCTGCCTGAGCAGAACTCTTCTCTCTCTTCCTCATCAGCTTCCAACGGGCTCGTCTGTGTCTCTGCAGAAAAACACCTCCATGTCACCACAGGTTTGCAGCCCCCAAACTACCTCCTCACTTGTTGATGTAACTTAGCCCTTAACGCTTCTTAACAGAGTTTTCACAGTTTCAAAACATTTTTTAGACTTGCCACAAATGTTATCAGACAATGTGCAACAACACAGCCAGATGAGGGGTTAAAGTCACAGCATGGTGGTGTGAGGACAAAGCCACTGCAGCTTTGCAGCTTCACAGGGAGTGAGATTAGACACAGGGAAAGTGCGTGGGACACTTGCTGGGATGGAGACAAAGCAAGAATAGAGCTGCTCTCGAATAGAGACAAGCAGAGCTCCTGTTCTGTGGTCTGCCTTGCAGTCGCACCATCTTTAGACCTCTACATCTTCCTTAGCAACAAAATATGCCACCAAGCACCACCATGACCTCTCCTGCTATAGCTGCTCGTGAACAGGAACGGTCTCTTCATTAATCTTCTCCCTTAAAACCCTGGACTGAAAAACCTCAAACATGGTAGGAGAGACCAAGGAAGAAAAAGTTGCTGGTCCCAAACATGATTAATTAATGTAAGACAGAAATTATTTCATCTCTCATGCTTTGCACATTATCTTGACACTGAAAAATCTGAAAATCTGATTGCACTGCAGAGACCACTCCTGACACCTTGTTTTGAGTGAGCCCTCCATGCTGACGCACATCCTCGTGTCTCTTCAGCAGTAAGTCCCCAACAAACCCTGCACAGAATCGTTTTAGAAGAAATGGGTCCAAAACTAGGGGATCAAACTACATTACCTGGATAATTTTAGCCCTGACAGAGAAGGGAAACAAATCTTGTTTTGTTCAAGTGACTTGAAAATTCTCTTCTTTCTCTCTGAATTCCATAAGTGTGCAACTTTCAGTACAAAATTCATGACATTCTCGACTGCCTTTTACCTGGGCAAACAGAGATCTCTTCTTCAGCAGAGTTTTCTGTGGCAATATCTGGGCTCCTTTTACTGCCAAGTGGGGTCATCGTGGAGATGCTGTTCAAAATATAAATATAATATGAATCTCCAGTCCAATTGGTGTGAGTGCCACACCTGCCTGTCTCACGCAGTTCAGAACAGCAGACGATTCCATAATTTCCAAGTGGTCAATATCTGACAGCCAGAAATGACCAGGATAACAGGAAAATATGAGTCTAAAATGCCATTCTAAGCAAAAACCCCGAAGGAAACATTTTTTTCTTCTAGAAGCCCTTGACAAAAAGGCAGGAAGGGTCACTATCTCTTGTCAGGGGAGCAAAACTACCTGCTCACAACTGTAGGAGAAGACTTAGGAGTTGTGCAGGTACCAGCACCGTGCCTCTTTTTGCCTGGGGAAGGAAATCCTCACAGAGGAAAGACAGACCTGCTTTATCCCACATTATCCTCTCCCTCCTCACACTGTTAATTTTCTCCCTTATCCCTGTGCACGGCAGCCAGAAGCAGCACGGATGTGACACAAGGCATTTTCCTCGCAGCAAAATCCTTCCAGCATTAGGGTGGCGGTTCCTTGGAGCAGCACTGGGCACCGCTCCTCTCATTTTGACCTTCGGATTCCTTCTTTTTTTTCCTCCCCCTTCACTGCACAATATCTTTCTGAACCAGGCAGGCATTGCTGAGGAAGTCTGGCACCCATGCTGACACACTCCACGCCTTGCGTGGCTTTCTGATTAGTCTGATCAAGTATGCAAGAACACACTTTAAAAACATGAATCCCCACACTGACAAACAGAAGATTTATTAAGCTCAACCACAGGCCTTAGAGAGGAGAGAACAGCCACTGCTGATTTATGATAAATAACAAAATTCTGATAGGAAATCACAAGTGGCTTTTCTCTCTAAATAAAGCATCTCAGAGCATTTGTTATGAATCCAGGCTGAGCATGTTTTACTCTGTGTCTAACATCAGGGCTCTCTTCAAAAGAACTCACACAAAACAACTTGCTATGACATTTATAAAATGGGCTAATCAATTTGAAGTCAAACCACATTTCTTGCTACACCAACTATCTCCTGGTAACAAAGCCTATAATCATTTATTAAAACCCCAATCTTCCATGCTCCATACAAAGCATAAAACAAGCGGGGAGAGCGGCCCACAGAAAGCAAAGCAGCCTCTTCCCAGCGCTGGCACTTCCTAAACTGCTCCACTCCCTCCAGACAGCTCAGAGCCGTGTTTTCCGATTAAGTGCGGCTGAGGCCAGCCGGTCGGGGTGCCTGAGCCCCACCCGAGAGAGGCCTGTGCTGGCAAATTACCAGGAGCCAGATGGCAACACTTAATGTGCACAGAACTGCAAAGACTGCAGCCATTTCTTGCTTTCCTGCAGATGTTCCAGCTGCTCAAGGAGGGAGCGCTGCATCCAGGTGCATCCCACCCCAAGGCAGGCAGCTCCTGGGTGGTTTGGGGAATGTCCCAGGGTAACCCCATCAGCTACACCAAAGGAACGAGGTCCCTCTCTTTCCATATCCTCCATATCCTGGCCTCTCCTGCCCTAAGCAGGCGGGAGGCCAGCGCTGCAGAGCGCACACCTCGCTGCCTTCTACGCAAGCTCAGATCTCAGCTGTCACAAACTCATCAGCCTCGGCAGCAGCGGCAGCTGCAGGTTCCTCCTGCTCCCCAAGGCAGGTTTTAAGCTTGTTAGAAAGGTGCAAGCAAGAGAGATTTTCATACTCTGCATATTGATAATAACTGCTCAGGACAAATGCTGTTAGATCAGAGAAAAGTTGGCAGTTTTGTTGCAAAGCAGGTTTAAATTATAAAACCCAGCAAATTAAAAACATGACATTATCTGGCCTCTCTTGTAACTTGCTCCCTAAATCCTCTCCCGTTTGTCCTTCTTCTCCACAGCCTTTGCTTGAGAATTGCATCCCACAGGAAGGAGAAGGAAAAAAAAAAAAAAAACAAGGAAAGAGGAGTAGGCTTAAATCTGAAGAAAATCATGTTGACTTGTCCCACACCTGTCATCTGCTGAAGTGGCTTTTCTGGAGCACTGCACTCTATCTTTGGCTGATAGGCAGTGCCGTCTGGCTTCCTCCTCCCTGCTTTCCTCTTCAGCAGAAAGGCAGGAACATAAAAATACAGAAATCCAGTAAACCCTCCAGCATGCTGCCTGTGATCCTTCCCCGACAGACACGTGATGGCATCGCTGTAACTCACCTTCAGCTCCCCCACCCACCCCCACAGCTGTACAGCACCGTGTCACAGGAGCCTCAGAGGGCAAGGATCAAATCCTCCAACTTGTACAAGGATGCACTTGCACATCTTATAAAGTAACTGATCCTTTCTCCCCAGTTGTGCCTCACCTCTCTCCCACGCTGCTCCAAAGCCATGTAATTTCAGGGATATCTAACAGCAGTGGCTGCAGAAGCCTTTCCAGCAAGCCCTGCAGCAAGCCACAGTGGGACTGCACCCTAAAATACTCCAGAGAGAGTGAAAGAGCCCATATCACCATGAGCTCCACACTCTGAAATTATCCTACTCACCTCTGTGCAATTTGCATGGGCTCCCCATCTTCACATGCATCCTCTGAAGGCAGCACCTGGGAGGCCTGGAAAAGAAAATTTGGATGCTATATAAAACAATATGCACAGCTGACAGAGGTCTGCTGGGTCATTGCGTTCTGTCCAGACATTGCACCCACTCTGCTGTATATTTTTATTTGAAAATGCCTCAGTATCCATTCGGAACTACTCAGCTTTTTCTCTCTGTCCCTCTTTTTGGTAAGGTGTTTCAGCAGCTGCCTGAAATAAAGCCAGGCAGCTGTTACCTTGCTGCTTAGACATGTTCCTGGACAGTCCTGGGACTGTCCAGACATTCCAGCATTGTCCATCACCTTCCACGCTCTCTGCCTGTTCTAAGCATCCACTTCGATGTACTTGTAGGCAGCAACCATAGGTCTCCTCCATCCCCACCCAGTGCTGAGCTAAACAACCCAAAGTTTTTAGTGTCCCCTGCACTCCCCCAGGCATCCCAGCAGACCTCACCTACTCAACTTTAACTCTATTTTCCTGAGCCAGGATGACCTGATCAACTGGTACAGCTGGTGTTTGACCACAAGAAGCACTTTTCTGAAATTTCCTAGAAATAAAATCCATTGCATTTTTCTTGCCTGGGAAATCAGTTGTCCCATCAAAGAGAGGGAACAGATTAACCTGCACAATCTACAGCTGGTAAATCTGTGTGCATTTTATCCCATTTTTCATTTAGCTCTACAACTCCACTTACTCTTTCCTTTAAAATTTGTTCAAAAGCCTTATGCACTGCCGAGGTCAGGGTAACATGCCAGTTATTACCCAGATCCCTTTCTTCTTCTGCAGTGTACATGCTACACTTGCCATCCTCTAATCAGGTGGAATTACAACAGTTTATTAGCAGTCCTTGCTGTCAGTTCTCATGCTAGTTCTCACAGAAGGGTTTTCCACCCCCTTCTTTGAGTCTATCAAACTCTCTGAGTTCAATTTTCACCATAGGTTTCGATTTCGATCAGTTCCACTCCTGGATGGCTGATGTACTTCCCCAGCAAGCCCCAAATCAAGGACTCCTGTCAGATTTCCCTAATGTGATTCCAACCCCCAAATATTCCGTTTTATCTATGCTGTTCTTTACTTCTTTGCAGCCTAATTCACCACTAACATAAAATACCATACCTCCTCCTTTCTTTTTCTTGCTCTTTGTCCTGAACTGTGCATATGTTAACAATGCTGCTGCCCTGGTCATGAACATTGGTCCATGTTTCTGGTTTTCCTAGTACATCTGTTATAAAATATGGCACTAATTCAGGTCACCAGACTCTGAATCTCCTGATTTGTGTCTTTTCCCTCTGAATCTTTTAAAGACCAAGAGTCCCCTAATCTTATCCGAAAGGCTCTGAAGGAATTGATTCTATTAGCGCTGAAGTTTGTTAGTGCAGGTTCATGGGCTGTGAGATCTTCTGACAACCAGGATTTGCTCTGTGCAAACATCCCTTGGCTGCAGGAGGCAGTGGCAGCATTTGGCTGCTGCCAGGGTGGAAGGTCTGTGCCTGCCCCAGGTGAGGCTTTCAGGGCAGGGGCACAAGCACATCATTTGCACCTTCATTTCACTGGTATAACACATAGCACGAGGCTTTTTCAAGGACAGATCTGAGTCCTTTTCAAGGATGATTTCTAACCTTGGCACAGCCTAAAATCTCCCACCAGCCCCCCCCAGCAGAGCAGCGCTGGTGGCACTGGGGGAGCCTCAGGGCAGCACAGGCAGCAAAGGGTCTCCAAGCGATGCAGCACGTCGGAGACTCGACTGCTCTGGGCCCCTCCTTTGTCACTGCCGATGGAATTGTATTTGATAGAAGGAAAAAAATGGAGACAAGGCACAAGCAAACATCAAACATATCGATTTTGCAAGTAAATCACCTGCTCTGGCCTCAGTGTGCGACTGCACAGAGGCAAGAGAAGGGAGCAACCTCTCATGCTGGGTGTGATAAGGCAGATGAAAGGGCATTTAGAAATAATTTTCTCTTGTGTAAATAAAAGACTGGCAAATTTTGGGCTAGGGTTGAAATTTTTAAGTCTGCTGCTCCTCCCTCTTCCTTATTTTTTCACCTTAAAAATAACAGAAAGGCTACACATCTATACACAGGTTATGGCTCTGAGAGAGCTCTCATGGTCAAGATGAGTACAAGTTACCACTCAGCACCACTAAAACCTCTTTTCTCCTCAAGAAGTAATTAGGTATTAGGATTAAACAGACAATATTTTAAAAAATACACCACAATTTTCAATACTGATTAAAAGTTCATGCCCTTCCCAGCTGCTGTATCTTTCCAAGGGCTTTAGTGTACACATCCATAGACCTCCAGTCACCCCAATCTTCCAGATTAATGACACCTCCATTTCCAGAGGAAAAGCTACAGGAAAAAAAAAGCAGTTTGCTTTAAGAACCTCTGAGGCCTTTTGTATCTATCCTAAAGAAATGAAAAAGGACACAAGTCAGTTCCTTTCCTCTGCGGATCACCTCTAAGGCTTGTTTAAATCTCCATCTGCTAAACCCGAGCCAAAGCACTGTCAGGAAAAGTCACATTTCAGCACAGGCTGCTCTGCTCTTTTTCTGCAACCAGAAAATGCAGACATGACGTTTTTCCTAAGTGTTCAATATTACAAGACAGAATATAAATATCACAAAACAAGTTAAGTATCTTTCTAACACCAGGGTAAATGATCAAATACACTTGAAAACAGGAACAACAGAGCCAAGGCTTCAGTCATAGAGAAGATAAAGTTATACAATGATCCGGGAGTGAAGTCATTATGAAAAATGAGGGTTGGAAAAGGCTGACACAAACCTAAAATACAGCAGTAATAAATACTTCATCTGACTAGCAATCTGTTTAAACTTAGCAGTGACAGAAAGCTGCCTTCCGCTCCAGCAGGAGAGCCCTGATGGAGACAGAGGCTGACATCTAGTGTCTACCAGACCCGAGCAGCGAGCCGAGAGAAGGTGCCCAACACCAGGACAAGGACGGCGAGCACCACTGCGGTGACACATCACCAGGGCAGGCAGAAGCCGCCTGCGAGCAGGCAGAGCTCCTCACACAGCCACAGGACCACAAGCGAAAAGAGCACTTCCAAGGGTGAAGCACGTATAGCGGCACGGGAATGAGTAGGGGCAAACAGGAAAGGCTGTGCTGCAAGGACAAACCCACGTTTTCTGACTGTGAAGGGAAATGCAGAGCTCCACACACAGCCAAGGGTTTATAAACTGGTTCACCAGAACTGGAGGTGGTCAGACCACCTCTGTGCTCTCTACCCTGACACACTGACAGGCTTCACCCTTCTGAGAAGGATCAGCTGGATGTGTCTGTGTCTGGTGCATTAATGATGACTGTCACACTGCGTGATGGCCCCTACTGTGTGTGAGCTGCACATTTCTCTCCCTTCCACAGTAAGCAGTGTGGCTAGGGAAGGAAGTCCCTAAATTTAAGAGGGACATTAAACAGTAATGCCTGCTTTGCAGAAGGGACTGAACTGTAAAACAGACAGAAGAGCAGGGCTGCTCAACCTCTAGTCAGTGCAGAAGCTCTTACCTGGCAGTAGCTGGTGGTCGGTTCATCATCAGAAGTGGAATTCTTCTCTTCTTCCATGCTGTGCCCTGGACTCTCTGCCTCCCTCCTCTGTGAAGGGTGGAGCCAGGTGATGCTTTCAGACTCCTGCCCCTCTGTATCTCCATCTTCCATACTATCAGCAACCCCGTTCTCCCTGCTTATCTCTTCTCCTTTCCCAAGCTCGTTTTGGCTCAAGGAAGAACTGGGCACAACTGGATTACCAAACTCCTTCTTATGCAGTAGCTGCCTCTGAGCCTGCTTCAGGCTCTTCTGGTAAACCTCCAGCTGACACAAGATGACTTTGGTGTACTGGTTAGGGTCCACCCCTTTGGGGCAGAAGGGGATGCCCCAGTAATAGTGCACTGTGTCTCTCGCCTCCTCCTGTTTGTGCCTCTCCTCTGCCGCAGTCAGCAAGCAAAGATCCGGGGTACTGTCGGACACCTCGTTCTGATCTGGCTGCTCTGTGGAAACAGAGACCTTGGCAGTGTGCCTGGGCTGGGAAGTGTGTTTGGTACCTGCCCCGCCACTGCTTCTCCTGGGGCTCTCACACTGTTCTGTGGTCCTGCTCTTCCAGAGCGTGGCTGAGCTCCCGGCACCTGCTTCTCCCACAGAATGGCCAGTGCAAGGCAGGAGCTGCTCTTTTGGTTTGTGGTCTGTTGCTTCTGAGGAGCTGGAGGGGCTTGTGAACAGTCTGCGAGGTGTCAGTCGCCAGGAGCCTGAAGCCACCCTGCCAAAGGTGGGACTCAATGAGATGAAGTCCTCTCCGAGAGTTCTCGGTAACATGTTACTTGAATCACTTTTTGCTGGTGAGGAAGACTTTTCACTTGACCTTGTCACAGGCTGGCCCTTCCCCGGAGACACGATTATGCTGGATGCTAGTGAGTTTTCAATGATTTCCTGGCTTAACCTCCTCAACACTACCAGGGGGCTCCGGGCGACATCCAACTGTCCGCTCCCATCAGCTCTGGAGCTCTGTGAATGGGAGCTGCACTCAGAGCGAGGGGTGCCAGGGCAAAGTGCCAGACCTCCCAGGGTCTCAGAGCCTTCTTTCTCGGCGGGCTGGCTTTGGCCTCGCACGCCCAGCGCTTCCTCTGACAACTGAGGAGTCGCATCAGAGGAGTCTGAGGGCTGACAGCTCTGAAAAACAAAATGTTGGCTCTTCTAGAGGTGTGTTTTCTATTAGCACAGTACACCAAGGTCTCCCACAGCATGCTGGCAGCCATCATGCTGACTGCAGATGCCTCCACCCCTGCGTACCCCAAAACAGCTGAGATTGAACTTCACATGTCCCTCTCACTATGAACAGTCCAGAGCAACTCCTCTGTGACTGCTCCAGTTTGTGCTGGAAATCACTAGGCCCCCCCAGTAAAACCTTCTTTTGTGCAGTGTGGCAAAGCAAGTACAGAAAGTAGTGCTGCTGAAGAACCCTAGTAAGGCTCTTCACAGAAGCGCACTTACACTAAGGCTCTCAGCAATGGCCTTCCTCAAGAGCTCCTCCTCTTCCTCTTCCTGAGAGTTCACTTGTCTGGCTTCTTGCTCACTCATTTTCAGGGCCAGTGCAAACTGTTCCTCTTCACTCATCTCTACAGCAGAAGAAATAGGATAATGTCAAGTCGCAG
The DNA here is from genome assembly GCF_022539395.1 of Myiozetetes cayanensis. NCBI lineage: Eukaryota > Metazoa > Chordata > Aves > Passeriformes > Tyrannidae > Myiozetetes > Myiozetetes cayanensis. Next base: position 7,713,845 of record NW_026087378.1, on the reverse strand, counting down.
CTGCAGCTGTATGTAAACACCCAACATATATCCAACATGTTGGGAGAAATGCGTAAGGGTCCCACCTCCCCAGGAGGAATGCAGAGCAAAACACCTAAACTTCGGCTTTCCTAAAAAGGTGAGGCAAAACTGAGCAGGCAACAATAAATGAGGAAGGTAACGCAGGTCAGGAACTTGAGTTCAGGTTTCTACAGCAATCTAAGCTCCCATTCCCTGGGTATATTATCTGCAACGTGATATTTTATTTGGCATCAAACAACACACTCTGCAGGTGCCGAATGCACGTTCAAAGAGAGAGGAAAAGATTTCCAAAGTGTGCTCATTTTTATATCAGACAGACTGAGCAGCAAGGCAGGATAAACAACACATCTTCTTTAAGACACTTTTTTACTAACCAGTAGCACATCTCAGTGCCTTCTGACACACAGATACCTGCAATACCACAGGAGACCTACCCAAGAGAAAAAGAGCTACATGTTGTTCACCCTGAGCTGCAGGTGGAAAGCTCTGTGGAGTATAATGTTACTTGCTTGGTGGTATTATAGAGAATCCTTCACATGCATACATCCCCCTTCTGCTCACATCACCACTCCACTGCATCACTAAGTCAGTCATGCATGGGAAACAGGTTTCCTACAGTTGTAACTGCTATTTCAGCAGAAAATTTCTTCCTGAAATACTCCTCGCTCAAATCAAACCAAAAGCCTGGACTGGCTATTTAGAAACAAAGCAGTTAGTTACTTTGGAAACATTATTTACTTAGATTCAATCCAACACTTCCACTATGCTTAAAATATACAACGCCTGCAGAATGGAGTGCAGCTTGAAAAACAACTCAACAGCACTCTCAGGAGCTGAAAAATACATCTTCTCACTTGAAACAAATTGACAGATTTCCTTCAGAACCCGCTCCCTCCTCCAGGCAGAACCCTGCACGCGCCATCTCATGCATGAACCAAAGGCTCGCGCTCTCTGACGGGCTACAGCATCTTTAAGACATGTCACTGAACAGAGAGGCCGCCCAAGCACAAAACATGCCTTCACTGCAGCCAGCTTTGAAGACAGACCTTTCCCTGGAATCAGCATTCAGAACTTGCAGGCTCACATTTTCTATCCCATCCTCTTCCTACCAGCTGCCTCCCAAACGCAGCAGCACAGCCACCCTGGAAGCAGCTGGGAACCGCTCTGGCCGTAGCACAGTCCGTGCATGACGGCACGGCTGCAACGAGGAGCATTCACGGAGCAGCTGGCTCTGCTCTGCCCTTCCCCCAGCTCCTGGCTGATGGCAGCCCTGTGCTCCCCCACCCAAGCAGGATCTGAAGCATTTTTGGACTGCTCTGATTACTCGCAGATTCCTTTATGTGTCCTACTAAATCAGCACTTAGCTTCAGGTTGTTGGTTTGGGGGTGGGGGGGTAATTCCTTTTAAAATTAAGAAAGAGGTTGAAGGGAAGGCAGACTGCAGCGCTCTCAGGGCTCGTGGGGATCTTTTGTCCTTGGACAAAGTCGTTCTATGATGTTACAGCCAAGAGGGACCAGGGCAACAAAAAAAGCATCCTTTAATGGAAAGCGGACGACAGTCCAGTGTATGGAAAATGATCCCATCCCCAAGAACAACAGCAATACACAGAATTGCACAGAATCAATTAGGTTGGAAAAGACCTCAGAGATTACAGAGTATAACCTTTGACCGATCAACACCTTGTCAACTAAACCACAGCACTAAGTGCCACATCCAGTCTTTTCTGTTTTCACAATACCAAACACCTTCCAAGCATTTGGAAAGTCTGTGTTAATTTGTTTCCCTGCCCAATCCATCACAGCAATCAGGCCAGATCCTAATACTGATTCCAAACTCCGACATGGGCACGAAAACCAGTGCACGTGATCGGCATCCCACAACACACGACTTTCCACGTGCTTCAACAGGGGCCTGAGTGTTCGCCAGTTCAGGCTATCAACATCCATGAAGCTTAATAAAAAGAAACATTTTTTGGCGAGCTACTGCTGTACATTTTGTTTTCTTCTCCCTCTCTGGCACAGCAATTTCCCCTCTGGGGACAGGGAATGTGCCAGACAAATGCTGCCTCTGGCAAAGAAACCAGTGACAAACAAGATGCACTTAGTGCACGTTCCAGTTGAGTAGGTACTCCGGAGACAGGGAAATCTCGAGTTTAAATCCACCTGGCATTACGGTGGGAGAGCAAAGAGCAGCTCTGCTCATGTCTTCCAGTAGACCAGACCTGCTTTAAGCTGAGCTGACGGTATTTCGTGCTCCAGGACTGATCACTTCTCAGCACCGTGTGTTTTATTAAACTTGATGCTGATTGCACTGGTCATAATTGATGATTAGAAACGCAGAGTGCTGCGTTAGCCCCCGACTGGTGTGTGCAAACAGACCCGGGGAGCGAACTCGGAGCGTGTGACGGAGACGAGCCGTGCTCCCAGAGCATACCAGAGGGGCAGGAGCTCCCACAGCCCCCGGGAAGAATGATCCCCCTCCATCTGGACCACCCTGCTCAGCTCACACTCATCGCTCGTCTCACAGGAGCCCATTCCTGTGAGGAACTACCGGCACTTCCAGCTGGGAACTCCGCATCTCACACTCCAAAATCCACTCGTCACATGTCCATCCCAACGCAGCATGAAATCCCAGCGCCTCTCTGGAGACCAGGGCATCCAAGACACCCACAGATGGGAAGGAGGGGTCAGAGAGAAACTGTTTTTAAGATACTGCAGCCCTAAACAAATTAAACCATTTCAGAGCCTTTTTAAATGCTAATACGGCAATTTGTGAAGCGATTTATGTTCCATTTTGACATTTGCAAAGTGAATTAGATGCAAAACCCCACTAGTTGTAGTTCTAACACTTACTAATAAGAGATTTACTCAAAAATAACAGAAACGCAGGATCCCAGTATTTCCACATAACCAAAGAGCAATTACAGTAAAAACATTCAAATGTGCTTTAAAGCATAGACTTCCTCCGGAAAAAGAGAGAGACTTCTTTATGTTTTGTATTTCCATTTATCCTGTCAGGATGAAACGTCACAGATATATTTTAGTTATGGCTCTAGGTTAAAATGAATAAAACCACAACAAAGCAAAAATGGGAGGATATGCTTTATAACCAGAGCCTGCCAATATCCGAAATTTTCCAGTTTTGAGGAGAAAGAACTTGCTCTACCCGGAAGCACCGAATCTTTACAAAAGACCAATTTGCCTCGCAACTCAAAGAATTTATTTAAAGACACTGAGAAAAATAATTACTACTTCAAATCTTAATTTGCCTAAAAGCAAACACCAAAAGTCTAATTATAGCTTCCCATAAATGAGAACAGCCCCACGATCACACGCGCTTAAACAAGCGTCCTGCTCTCCAACCAAGCAGCGCCGGCACCCCCAAACTCAGACGTGCACACTAAGCAACAGAAAATTGCAGCTTTTGCCCCAGGAAAAGAAAAACTATTATCAATAATTTCAGCATCTAGACACACAGCAGAACTCCTCTGCTATGCAGTGGCTGGAGAGCTGGCTCTGTCTCCCATGGATTTTCTGGAGCACACTGAACACCTTTCTCACAGCACCAGCTCCTAAAACCCTGCACACTCAATGATGCAACGAGGATATCCAACTTCAGCAGCTCCCTGTTCTTAGCACCATATGTTTGGTCACATTTTATTGGCTTCTCCAAGGGGGGTTTTAGCTTTTATTTGGTGTTCTGCTTCCTTTGGGAGAAAAAGAAGAAGAAGAAAAAGAACTCTTCCCCCATTTCTGACTTTTGTTGTCTTACTTGTTCGACACAGATACGCTCAGTGGGCTTCAGCTCCCACAAAGAGCTGGGCTGTTCTGTGCTATGGCCTTAGGCCTCTATTAAAAACAATTTAATTCACACAAGCCCTGTGAGGACTGACAAGCCCAACTGCTGCTGCTGGCAGAGCACTGGTGTGCTCCATTTTGTTCAGTGATTGCTTTGGGTTTTGCAGGAGACAGCATCTCTCCCATTCTAAAACATCCTAAATTTCACATGCTGGATGGACCAACTACTGCCTTGCAGAGCATAGGAACACGAGCAGGGACCTGGGGCCTGGCTGCTGTAACAAGTGGGGCTGTACCAGGAGCACAGGCAATCTGGCTACGCTCAGTAGTCCCTTCTGCCTGTACATCCCTAGCATTCAGAATATAAACAGGAGCACCCCAGTCTGTTCCCTTTAGGATCTATTCATAGACCTATTGTCCAGGAATGCATTTAATCTCTTATTAAAGCTGCTGATACTGACCCCTGTGACACAAACTTCCAGGAGTTACTCCATGCTGTGTGAAGCGTTACTGTCCTTCACCTGTTTCAAACACATCTATCTCCTGCTATTTCCACCAATGCACCCTGGATATAGGAGCTTGTAAACAATGGCTCTGTGCTCAGCTGAGGCACCGCCCTCCTCATAGGAACTTTGATCCCACCTTCCTCTCCTAGCAAAGCAGCCTCAGGCCTTCCAGTCTCTCCCCATAGGGCAGCTGCTCCATCCCCTTCATGGTTTGGGCTGCCCTTCTCCGGATGTACCGCCATGGCCTTGCGATGCAGAGACCAGAACTGCACACATGGCTGTGACAGGGATGTCATATATGTCATATATGAAAAATGACATCACCCAAATCTCTGGTTCTTAACACCCTTCCTCACGATGTCCAATGCTGCCAGTGCTCCGGTTGCCCACACAGCACAACCTGACAATTTCAGAGGACTGTCAGCTGTGACTCAGATCTTCCCTGAGTGGCAGCTGCCAGGTCAGAGCATCCTGATGTTTCAGGGACAGGCAGCAGCAGAGGGGCCTGAACGTAAAAGCATTTTGTGACTAACAGTATTTTCGGATCGGCTTCAGCCAGTTTTGAAACCTGGTGAGGTATCAACACCCTCCCACACTTATTCTGGAAGTGCACTAGTCCATGCACACACTGCTCAGGGAAAAAACAAGTGACAGTGTGCCTATTCAGACAAGCAAAATTTACCCCTGTCTTCTCTGAAAGCTCTGCATCCCCAGCCACATCACAGCCTTTCTGCAAGGGAAATAATCTCTAACACAAACAGCAGAAGCTGCTCAGCACCAGACAACTTCCCCAGCCCCACAGTCGAGACCTACGTGCAATTTTTCTTTTAGTAGCAAACTTGGTTTGATCCAGCTGCTGTTTTGTTCTCTTCTTCTGCAATCCACTCTCTTCCTTTGACTCCTGCTGTAATAGAAAAAAACATGGTGAGTGCATGCAATATGTAAGAAATACTACCAGCCCCCTCCCCCCAACTAGTCAGACACAAACACTGGTTCAAGAACAAGCCTCTATTTGTGTGAAATTTGAATTTCAAACATAATTCAAACACATTCTGTAACTATTAAAAGCTGTGTGATAAGCATAACGAGCAAAAAGAGTTACAGACTGACATAAACAGAGAAGTAGGAGAGACAATAGACTTCATGCCAGTCACCACCATGCACTGCACCTGCTACCCACGATTTTAGAGAGAATTTGTCTGGCCTTGCTAAAACATTGATATTTGTAAGCACTCAAAACAGAACCTTTTTACAAGCGAGCATCAAACACCTGTAAGCCAGGAACGTTTCCTGCCATGCAGCTTCTAGTAACAATGCCAAGACAACTTCAGGTGATCAAAACTAGGATCCCTACCCATTTTTGGAGACCCATGCTAATGCACCCTGAGGGCAGGGGAGCCATATGTATTTCCTCCTCATGCCCATCTCTCATTGTATTCATAGAATTACAGAACGGTTTGGGTTGAAAGGGACATTAAATATCATCTCGTTCCAACTCCCTGCCATGGGCAGGGACACCTTCCACTAGACCAGGTTGCTCAGAGCCCCATCCAACCAGGTCTTGAATACTTCCAGGGATGGGGCAGCCACAGCTTCTCTGGGCAGTATTGCCACAAGTGTTTTGTTTATGAAACTTGAATACTTGGGGAATTTGGTGTCTCGGGCCTCCCTGGAACAATATCCCCACAAACAACCTACACGTGTGCTGCTTTAAGCACAGGGACTGCACCAGGACTGGGCACGGGCATAAATGACACACATTTATGCAAGCTGCTGTCCTAACAGCTTAAGCGAGGCTGCACACATTAGTGAAGGCTGGCACTGGATCCTTTCCAATTTGTCTCTCTAAATCAGGTAGGATTAGAATCAAACCCAGTGTTTCAGGCCAGGAGGGGCTTTGCACCACTCCCTCTGCAGCTGCAGTGAGTTTTGCTTTCTGTGAGACACACATTGGCCACACGCTTGTGCCTCATTCCACCTCCTGTACCTGGACAGGGGTTCAAGGGGGAGGGCATGTGGCTTGGGCTACTTTAACACAAACAGAGGCATTGATTATTTTCAAGTGTCATCAATTTCTTTTGTCCTTTGTTCATGTTTCTGAGCCTGTGAAGTCCTCTGGACTGCACCTCTGTGCTGAATTTTGTTTCAGACATCTCCAGCTTTAGTGTTATCTGTAGATTTTATTAATCTATATACACCACTTGCTCCCTCTTACAGATCATTAATGAGGATGTTAAAACACACACAGACCTAATATTGATCCTCTTGGCCTCAGCCTTACATCTCCCCCAGATGAGCCTCCCTTCTCTTCATCACCAGCTCTTGCCGACAGTCTTTTAGCAGGATTTCAATGCAGGAATGTTACTATCTAGACCAAATTGAATTATTTATCTAACTAAGATTTTTGCAAGACACACTATTAAGTGGTTTCCTGAAATCCTACTACATTACAGCTTCTACATGCCCTCGTACCTACACCACTCCTCACCTCACTGACTTAAAAATCATCTCACAACACAGCAGCAATCATACTTGGCAAGTTCACACACACTCATGCTTGTACCTAAGGGTTTTTCCTATGACTGATTCCTTCTCTTCCCTAGCTAGCCTGGTTTGGGTGCCCCCTTTCTAAGATCTGCCACTGTGTCTTCAAAAAATGCTTCACATCCAGAGTTTCTCTTGCAAGGAGATGATGCCAAGCTCACATCTAGGAGGTGAAATCCCCTCTTCCTGGGTCCTGGCATATTGCCCTTCTCCACAGTGTTCCATAAGCCAATGGGATGTCCTACTCCAAAGTGCCCACCTTGGTCTGCAGCAATAGCCTCCCACTGACATCACAAGCAGATCACACCTGAGGGAGTGGGGAATGGTCTGTGGGATTGCACCAGGATCACACTAGGATTATATGCTGGAGGAGGTTAAGCAACAGCTCTCCCACTCTCCCCTAAAGCCCTGTCTAACTGTGCTAAACCCACCCCAGCTTAAGACAGGGGCAATTTAATCCTAGCAGGCTCTGTAAATCCCCGGCTCTTCTCTCCAGGCATCAATCTTCCCCTCATCACTCTTGCACTTGCAGGAAGGTCAACCCTCATCTGCAGCTCTCTTCCAGGGCACGGATGTGATTTATGAGCACACCAAACTTTCCACGGCTGCAAGTGCCTGCTCTGTGCACTGAGACGAACACTTACAACACACACCACGGGACAAGACGGGGCCCAAACCCCTCCAGGGCTCTGGAGTGGAACAGTGCACCCGGCACCGGGCGTGGTGCCCGGATCCACCGCACAGCCAAGTACGTGCCTCGGTTCCCTGTGCTGGTCCTGAAGAATCTCGACATTTACAACAGTGGCAGGAGCAAAATTATTGCAGGACACGTGTTGTACGAACCTCATACATTTGAGAAAGATGTTTAAATTGCTCGGCAGCGTTCTACCGAACAGCCACAGTACAGAGAACCGCTGAAGCAAATCCAATTAATCCTGATGGGCCAAAATATATACACACATCTCAATTCCAAGAATTCTTAAATCTTCTTTATTTTTAAACCCAGAAAATAAAACATATCTTTTAATTAGGATTTATGGCTGTTTGTACCTCTGCTGGGAGAGAGCCCCGCAGGCCCCAGAGTGCTCTGCATAAATGCAGGCATGGATGGTAGAAACCGAAGGGGCCAAAAAAATTCAGAGAAGACAACAGGGCTTGCTCTTCCTGACCCAACCTTTTAATGCTCATCTATCTACAAGGATAATAGGAACTCAGGGGGCCACTCAACCAACTGCCTTTCTAATAAGATCACTAGTCCAAAAATAATCTTAATCAATTAAAATATTCCCAAACTGCAGCCAATACTCTTAGTTACAAGGTCATCTCCAACACACAGCTTCCAAGGGAAACTAATTATTATAGCAGAGGTGAGGTAGGAACTGCACACCTCTATTCAGTGCCAGCCTAGAGAGAATCTCTCCTCCTTTGCCGTCCATTCAAGGCACAACAGCCAGAAGGAACCCAAATTCTTTTCCTGTGTGTCAGGTTCTGCATTTTAATTTACAATGCTCTCTTATGAGCAATTTCACTGCCAGCATTGTACACCAATCAAGAAATAGACAGGTTTTCAAAGTTCCCTACACATTTAGTGGAAGGCAGCCACTATTCTTCTTCCTTATTTTTTTAGCCTGCTTGGTTTCACCAGATAGCAGGAAATCAAACTCCCATTTTAAAAACGCTTTTTGCACATACTTAAGAGAACCTGACTCTGCCAGCAGAAACAGATACATCTCCAGTCACTCCTAAAAGCCCGTAAATGGAAGCCAGTAGCCAGCATCCCACATCCTGCTCCCTCAAATCCGCATCATAAACCACAGAAATCAGCTTCTACTGACTCAGGGAAGGAAAGGCTATAGCAGAATGTCTCCATCACTAATGGTGCAGACTGCAAAGTCAAAAGGTCTGGGTAATTTTACTGCTCAACAGCAGTTGGGACCATCTAACAACAGGGCACAGCCAAACACCACACGTCCTGCATGGGAAATACGCAGATGAAAACGAGACTAATTTATTTTTAAAAACCAATTAGATGTTGGAAGTGCAATGTTTGGCTCTAGCCAAGGCTGCTGCTGAAATTAATATCACACCCTACTTTATTAGTCTCTGACTTCAGTTCAGAATCTGTTTCAGCTTTGCTGTCTTTCAGCTCATTAGAACAAACCTGCTGGAATCGGAGACTGGAACAACAAGACACAATGGGGCTCACGCCAGACATGCAGTTCCTGAGACACAGAGGGAGGACTCTGTAGGGAAAAGGGCTTTCATCGGGCTGTGAGGAGCCTGAATTCAGATCAATCTGATTTTTGAGGAGTGATGGCAGCAGAGCCATGGAGCCTTCCCAAGAGCCAACTCACACCACATTGTCCTCTGGGAACTGGAGGCACCAGGTCCCTCAGCACCAGCAGAGCCCATGGGGACAGCAGGGCACTGCAGAGATTACTCCCATGTGGCTCTGCTTCACTTGGATGGTCAGTGGTGTGAGCTGGTGTCCTGGTTTTAGCTGAGATTGAGTTACTTTTATTCCCAGTAGCTGGTGCAGTGCTGTGGTTTGGATTTAGTGGAAATAATGCTGATAACACACTGATGGTTCTTTGGTGCCAAGCAGTGCTTACTATAAATCAAGGACTCTTCATTTTCCTGTGCTCTGACAGTGAGCAGGTGTGCAAGAAGCTGGGAGGAACTGGCCAAAGGGATATTCCATTCCACAGAACATCATGTCCAGCACATAAACTGGGGGAAATTGGCTGGGAGCCACCGATCACTGCTCAGGGACAGGTTGGGCATCAGTCAGTGAGTGGTGAGCAATGGTACTGTGCATCACTTGTTTCTCTTGGGTTTTACTCATAGAATCACAGAATGGTTTGGGTTAGAAGGGACCTTAAAGATCATTTCTTTCCAATGCCCCTGCCATAGGCAGGGGGACACCTCCCACTAGACCAGGTTGCTCACTGCCTGGCCTTGAACACTGCCAGGGATGGGGTATCCACAGCCTCTCTGGGCATCCTGATCCAGTGCCTCACCACCCTCACAGTAAAGAATTTCTTCCACATATATAACCTAAATTTCTCCTCTTTCAGTTTGAACCCATTCCTCCTTGTCCTATCACTACGTTTTCTCATAAAAAGCAGTTCCTCTCTCCCTCCTTTTCATTACAATTATTATTGATATTATCATTAGGATAATTGGTAGTAGTATTGTGTTTTATCTTGTTTCAATTATTAAGCTGTTCTTATCTCAACCCATGAGGTTTACTTTTTTTTCCAAATTCTCCTCCCCACCACAGGGCAGGGGGTGTGGAGTGAGAAAGCAGTCATGTGGTACTTAGTTGCCAGCTGGGATTAAAGCACAACAGGCAGGCACTGCCATCCCATCTTTTTCATAGCAAGATGTCCCTCAGGCCATGCCTGGTCCTGAGGTGAGTGGTCACTGCCACAGCTGATGGAGACAGGCCAGGGTAGTGGCCAGGTATTTCAGATGATGCCTGAACACACTCCATCTGTACCAGAGCCAAAATCTAAACTGGACAATCGACACAACAGTGCTGATTTCCCTGACTGCAAGTATCTCCAGACAGGAACACTTGGGCAAAGGGATGTTCCACACCAAAGGGAAGACAAGCCACGCAGAAATAGATGGCACCATCACCCTGGAGTCTTATCATATGTTCCCCGAGGGCTGGCAGAGCTGATGGATCTGGCAGAAAGAGCTTGTGAGACTTCATGCCAAATCTGAGTGCAGGCAGGTACTCTCCAAGCTCACAAAAGATCTACATGGGAAAAACAGACCCTTCCAAAAGTTCCCACAGTGGATCAGCAGCATTTTGGGATTAAAAACAGCAAATCAGTCTAACAGGTCAGCACAACCTTTGGGCTTGGCACAACCCAAAGGTTGTGCTCACGCTTGGCCAGGCCTGATGCCAGGGAACAATCATTTTTCAGACATGGCTTCGGAAAATCTTGGGGGTCAGAACCTTTCCCAACAGCCCAATTCAAGCAAGGGGCTCATGAGACAGACCAGGAACTGCCATGCTTGGAGAGAGCACTGTTGGGGACTATTTGAAATATTTGTAAATGACCACCCATCTTCTGGTATGGGCAAGCAATTCCCTTCAGGGTTTAAACAGCCAGGGGAGACGGGAACCACTCTGCTCATTCGTCACGTCTGCGTTTTCGGAGACACAGTTTGCAAAGAAGGTCATCTCCTCTTCTTTCCACAGAGCCAGAGAGACTGTTCTTATTTTGTCCAACCCTTTCCAAAAAAAGAGAAGTCTTCCCTGAATCCAGGATTATATATAGCAGAGATCAGAAAGCCTCACGTCCAGAAAACTTCTTTCTGATGCAGCTTTGCAGATGCCACAGCACAGACATGAGCAAAGAAAGAGAACTTGGCAAAATAACATGGATGAGCTTGATAATCCAGCATGACTGAAAAATTCCTGGGAGAGGCAGTCTGCCAAAGATCATCAAAAGTGAGAAGCTGGAGGCTTTCCAGGTGCAGCTGCTACAAGATCTGCTGGTCTGGAAGCAGAACTAGGGACTTGTTCTATAGATACCTGCCAAGAGACTGCCAAGGAAGAAAGCCATCGAATCAATGATGCCCAAATTGTCCTTGTAGCTTTTGATTCATAAGGAACCATGTCCTAACAGATGCAAGATTAATTGAGAATGTATTGTTCTCTAAAATTGCTATTGATCTGAGCTTCCCACACCTCTTCTTGAACACACAACAAGGTCTTATCAGAGCAAGAACAACAGTTAGAAGGTTCAAAATTGAAATTCAGCTTGATGTACACAGAAGAGTTGAGACAGTTACAGAAGGCAGACAGTTATTTTTTTGAGATCCCAAGTAAATCACAGTTTTGCGTTTGATTTTGCAGAAAACAACACGACAGGAGACTATGGCACTGGATCTGTAAGCTGATGACTCACAGAAAGAGACTGAACTGAATAAATCCACTCATTCAACTGACTGAACTGTTGTCACTTAAACAGAACCTAATTGGCTCTTTAACGGCCTCTCTGAGCATATCCTTTTCTGTAATATGACCGATTATGCCATCAGAATTTATTGTTTATAGACAAACTTACAGAACAGTGAGAGAGCCTAACCTTTTTATAGATGTGTTTTAAGAGACGTTTGTTTCCTCTTTTTCAGATACGTGCACATTGAGATGAATAATTGCAGACAATAACAGGTCCTGATCTTTTATGTACTGCAGCAGCTCTTATAGCTGCTGATTTCTTTTTTCCTTATAGGTTTCACAATAAAGGCCAGTGATGCAGCAGACATCTGAAGTTAACTTAGCATATTGCAGAGCTAAGGGTTTAACCCCACTGAACTATTACTGCCATATGTTCCATTTCTTTCAGGGAATTTCCCAATGGGAAAGAACTCAGACAATGTGAAGAAAAAACATCCAATATCGTTTGCCCTACAGCTTCTTACTGTTTATTTCTAGTGCTTTTCCCCTCCTCACATGATAATCGCCTTATTGGAGAGCAGCACACTGCAGATGTGGGAGCAAAAGGGACTTGATTTAAGATCTACAGCTACAGAGTGAACTGAAACGCTTTTGAAAATGGTGGAATTACAAAAAGCAGCTTAGGATCCCCAATCACCAGGAAGACAGAGCAGAGCCTTAAGAGTCACACGTAAAACGTTGATTCTAATAATTTCCTCTCGTGTACCTCGCTTGTTTGAGCACAGGTTCTCAGGGCTCTGGGTTTCCCCCCGGGCAGGAGTTCCTGCGCTCATCCCAACGCCCGTGTAACCAACACAGACATTTCAATCTTTAGAGTAATGCTGATGTGTGTAATCCAACGCTAGGGATCAGGGATCTGAGCCTTGATGCCTCACCCAGGCACTCCCACACCACATTCACCTTTACACCCTACGGAGGTGGGTTACAAACTTGGATTCCTGTAATTCAGGATCAGTTTACTAGACACTGGCTGTCTCTGAGCTACTCACAAGCCTGTGTTCTGAATCATTTTCTTATCTATTTGCACATAATACAGAATCATGTTTCTAAGGTTTAGCTGGAAATCAATCAAATAAAAATTATGAAAAAAAGATTTGTAAAGGGATTGAGGAAAGGTTACTTTTAAATTACGTTTCAGATTCAGTTCTGAGAGGATTTGGTTATCAAATCCCAGATTCATAACTCACCCTCACGAAGCACACCATTCATTTCCTAGTCAAATAGGATTTGATTCATCTCATATGTAAGAAAAGGAACGGCACAAGACCCTTTGAGCAAAGCCCGACCCTGGCACGACAGCGAGGGCTGCTCAGGCGCTGTCCTGCAGCAGCAGGGCCCAGCACAGCCTCTGGGCACCCCAAATCCATCACTGACCTCTCCATCACTGTCGGATATAACAATAAACGCATCCACAAAACTGCGCTTCTTCTTGGCATTGGCTGCGTTCCTCTTCTCATCCTCCTCTTCCTCCCCATCCTGACCTCTAGACTCCAGGCCCTGTGTGGGCTTCTTCCTCCTCGGCATCCTTCACTCTGAAACAGAGGGAAAGATTAAAAGCCATTTGTTTCCTTCTGATTTAGATTTCCCCTAACAGTCATCCTTTTTTTTTCTTTTTTGCTATTTTTAGGCAAAAGACCCCAGGCACTGGAACCTTATTACAAAGCGTGGTGGATTTAGCGTTACTGGGAGCCACATGTACCAGTCACCACTCATCTAGTTAAGAACACTTTATTACAGTTGATTGCTAAAAAGGGGTTTCAGGGGAGCAGCAACACAGACTAAAGCTGCTCTGAATGCCTTGTTCCAAAGCAATGAGGCTTTCCTCTCAAAGCCTCAACAACAAACTCCTCCATAGCATCACTTTGCAGTGGGTCTCCCACTCTCCAACACAACTTCCCCTCCTCAGTCCCACACCATCACCAGAACAAAGCAGGCAGTGGTAGCAGATCAAGCTGACAGCTCCACACCAGACCAAGAAGCCACCACAGCACAGCCCTTTGTCAGCTTTTGTATTCAACGAAACCAGGGGGAAAAGCATTGTTCCTCCAAGGATGCTGGCCTGCCCTCAGCACCGCTCGGTGCACGGCTGCTCCAGCACTACAGACAGGGAAAACACAGGCACTGGCAGCAGGCAGGCTGGAAACAAGACAACAGGTTTATCTATCTGGCAGCCTGTGTTTCTGAATGAGCAGCAGCCTCCGGAAGAACTCCGGGCAGACATGCCCAAACCATTCACATTAACGAAGGCACTTAACAAGCAGCGAGGAACCTGCTGAGCATTATTAGCGCAAACCTGAGTGCTCTGTGCACACAGGTGCCCACACAGTGCAAGCTGGTACTTCAGCATCTCTTCTCTTGCCAGCCCAGAGACTGCTGGAGAGGGATGCACAGCAAGTGTTAGCTGCTTGGATCCAAAAGGGCTCGGAGGAGAGGACTGGGAAGAGATCTCGGTGAAGGAGAGCAGCAGGAAGGCACACCGAGTTAAATCACCCTTTCCTGTCTGTGTTTGCTGTTTGCCAGATAGCTCAACAACAACATTTGGTGCTTCCTGAACTGTGATGTAAAAGAGCCTTACAAAGCAGGCTGAGCATGACCAGCTCTCTTGAAGTTAGAATTAAACATGTGCAGAGAGTGGTTAAACAACAAGCCCCTCATTTCACACCAGAGAACAGCAGAGCTGGAAATGCAAGTCAAGTTGGCTGGTTCCCAGACCAGTGTCCTTCCACAGCATCACTCTGCTTTCCTTCAAGATCACTGAAATAGCTCAAATGTGCTGCTTAGATCTAAAATAAGAGGAAGAGAAGATGCAACAGAGACCATACATCACCCAGGATAGAGCCAAACCCTTCTCTATAACACCACAAAATTGCAAACAGACACTGTGTATAGAAACAGTAACGAGCAGGGAGTCCAAAATCCCCATCAGTGCCGAGAACTGCAGTGCACTGCTCCATCTACAGTCCGAGCAGCAAGGTGAGGAATAACATCTCTCCAGTCCTACTATCCACAGCATTCACAGGCTCCCTTGTCTCCCTCCCTCTGCAAAGGCATGCACACACACCCAGAGACAAAAGACCATTATCCTGGTGAGTCATGATTTGCACCGAAGGTTTGCTGAGCTCTCTGAAGGCAGAATATTGTACAAAGGGACTGCAAGGACCACTGCAGTCCCACAGTGTTTGTCTGCTTAGGAATCATAGAATGGTTTGAGTTAGAAGGGGTCTAACAGATCATCCAGTTTCAAGCCCCTGCCATGGACAGAGATACCTTCTACTAGACCAGGTTGCTCAGAGCTCCATCCAACCTGGCCTGGAACACTTCCAGGGATGGGGCAGCCACAGCTTCTCTGGGCAACCTGTCCAGGGCCTCACCACTGTCACAGGGAAGAATTTTTTCCTAATATCCAGCCTAACACTGCTCTTTGTCAGTTTGAAGCCATTATAGAAAGGGAAATAGAAATAAGCACTGCTTTTGGAAAAGCTCTGGCTCCTGCAAAACAAAGCTGTTCAGCTCCAGCTGAGCTGAACTCGGGTCCTATTGGAATATCCTCATTGTACCTTGTCCATTTTTTTATCTTTTGCTTCAAATGGTCTCTTTGCCCTCCCTGCCCAGGGAGATGAGCCAAGCCTCACACCCAGCTGCTGCATCTGTGGTGGTGGGGAATGCTCCCTTATCGTTGGAAAACCACTCACATGCACTACAAGGAGCACGGAGAGGCCCACGGAGGGTCACTGGTTTCAGAAAGGCAGCCTATAAACCTCCTTACCCTCATAACAAAAGAAACAGCAACAAGGAACTGCTGCCTCTTTTTTTTTTTTTTTTTAACATCCACACTGGTATCACCATCTCTCCTCTGACTCTGCGATACATCTTCTGCTCAGTGCTCTGTGCTAAATAAGAGATCACTGAGAAATATCAACTGAAGTTATGATGAGTCACCTACCTTCAACATTTAAAGGAGAGAAAAGAGGAGATGTAAGAGATGTAACCACACAACTCCCACAACGCTTCTGAAAATGAAGGGACTTGTGGCAAAGAGAGTCTCTGGAAATGTAACTAAGGGAACAAGACAAGTAAGAGATCAGTCGTAGCTGTGCTAGTCTGAGGCTGTGAGTAGGAGAGCAGTAATAGCTTTTATTAGATGAGCTGGTGTAGCTGAGGGAAGAAAACACGCATCAGAGCACAGCCCTCCTCTTCGTGCAGGGAAGTCGAGCATATATTGCTTTTAGCACCCTTGGAAAGGACAGTTGTCACTACCTGAGGGGATGATACCTGCTTTCAGACCCAGCAAAAAAAAAGGCCAAAGACTGAATTATCTAAAACTACATTTGCAGTTTGGTTCACAGACTCATTTTGCAGTTATCCAGATTTATTTTTTTTCCAACTCTGAATTTAAGAGAATTTCTTTGTAAACGCTCTGACAGCAAAGGTGACCTCCTGACAAGGGACTCGCACATGCCACGCTTCTCCAGTCACATTTTTAGGGATATCCTTGAAGATCCCCAACTTGTGATTATTTGTCATTTTCCCTCTCATCTATCATTTTGATGAATCAGAAAGCAATTACCGACAGAATAATTCTAAATCTTGACACTGCAGCTACAGACCTGCCAAGCTGTGACAGCTTGAAAAATGCTCGAAAAACGGAGCCAAAAAAAATGAATGACTCTCATCCCCGGATGAGTTCCTGAGCCGATGGAGACACAGGCTGTCGCTTTGTAAACAACTCCCCCGCCTCGGGAAGCAGAGCCCGCTCCCCGTGCTCAGGCGGGTCAGCACCGCACGCCTCCACGGAAATATCATCCCTGGACCCTCGGCTCGACCCGGCACGCAGGGCCCAGCTGATGCTCCGTGAGCAGGACACGAGGGCTGGCAGCGCCCCGGGGAGAGAGAAATTGTTTACAGGATTGATCCGTTTATAGAGCTGGCTCTTCGTGGAGGGGGCACGGGCAGTGCAGAGGCCACGCACGACCGAGCGCATCCGAGCTCTCGGGAGCTGCTCCCTGCTCCGGTGCCCTCGAGTCCCACGCGCAGCAACTCCCTTCTACAGGGACAGTCGAGGAGACAGCCGAGGGAGACATCCCCCCACACACACACTATGTGGGAGGAAAGTGACCCTGTCCCCAGAACACGCCCAGGGTCTCTCTGGCCCCTTCCCGGCCCGCTGCCTTCGGGCTCTGCAGGGAAAGTGATAGGGCTGGGATCAGGGATACCCAGCAAGCTGCGGAGAAGGATGGGGGTCCCAGGCAGGATGGGTGTGAGCTCTGGGGAAGGGGACCAGCCACAGGTGAGCAAAGCGGAGGGAGGGGAGTGTGCAGGGGCTGCCCCGGGAGAAGGGAGCCAGGCCTGGCAGGGGGAACAGGAGGGGCAGGAGCACCGTGGCCTTAGGGGATGGGGCCAGGGCAAAGCTGTGGTTTTGAGGTCCCCTCCCCAGGGGACAGCCCAGGAGGACTTCCAGGATATCTCCAGGTACTGCACCTCCAGGCAAGGAACAGGGGAACTGCCCTTGGCGGTGGGACGGGGGATGTCCCATCCCCAGGGGTCAGCGCTGGGGGTCGGTCCCGGGCCACCTGGAGGGGGGCCGGTGGTCACGCAGGGCGGGGTGAAGGGAGGGGGTCAGGCCCGGGGGCCACGGGTCGGGGAACGGCCCCGGGCGGGGGAAGGGGGGATCCCTCGCAGCCCCGGGAGCCCCGCGGCGGGTGGGCCCCGGGCGAGCGGCGGGGCAGCAGCAGGCCCCGCGGGGCACAAGGTACTCACCGGGCCTAAGCCGCCTCGCTGCCCGCGGCCTCCCCGCCGGCTCTCCCCGCACCGGCCCCGGTCGGCGGGTCCCGCACCCGCGCTCAAGTTGGCGGCGGAGGCCTCATTGCCCTCACCCAAGATGGCGGCGGCGGCTTCTCTGCGCCTCACGTGGCCGTCGGGGCGCTGAAGCGGGCGGCGCCATGTCCGTGGCGGGCGGGGGTCCCGCGGTGGGGAGAGAAGAAAAAACAGGAGGTCCCGCCTTTTTCTGAACCCGGGAGGCGCCGCTTCCTCCGTGGGGAGAGGATGCGGTCCGTCACTTAAACACCCACAAAGTCCGGCTGCTAGCGTGCCGCGCCCTTTTACTTATGCCCACAACCAACATGGCCGCCGCCGCGTCCCCCCGACGGGCGCGGCGCTCTCGCGGGAGGCCGCCCCGCCGTTGCTAGGCGCGGAGGGGGCTCTCGCGAGAACAGCGTGAGGCGGCGACGGCGGCCATGGCGGACGGGGACGGTAGCAACGGGGACGCTGTGGGGCCGCTGGTGGGCAAAGAGGCGGGTGAGGCGGCGGGACCGGGGGTGGCCGGGCCCCACGAGGTTCCCTGCAGCCCGGTCGGACCCCGCGAGGTGCGGGGCGGCCCTGTCCGGGCCGCCCCGCACCTCGCGGGGTCCCGACCGGGCCACTGACGCCCCCGTTCTGTGCCCCCCCCCCCATCTCCCCCACCCCACAGTGGAGCGGCTGATCCGGGAGAACGGACACATCTTCACTGAGGCGCAGTGTAAGGTGTGCAGCGCCCTGCTCATCTCCGAGTCGCAGCGCTTAGCGCATTACCAGGTAAAAGAACGGGGAGCATCCCCCCCGCCCCAGCCTGCCCCCCCCCCCAACTCCTGGGCACGGCGGGACACAGAGCGGGGCTTTCTCTGCTTTCCCCAGAGCAAGAAACACGCCAACAAGGTGAGGCGGTACCTGTCCATCCACGGCGGGGAGGAGGGCGCCCACGGGAAGAAGATGAAGCTGGAAGCGAAACAGGTGAGAGGGGGACTTGATTGCTGTCAGTCGGTAAGATCTGTAAATCAGTGACTGTAAAAGTGTGGATGATAAGTCGTGAGGAGTGGCTGAAGGAGCTGGAGGGGCTCAGCCTGGAGAAAAGGAGGCAGTTTAGACTTTATTGCTCTCTGCAACTCTCTGGCAGGAGGTGGTAGCCAGGTTGGGATCAGCCTCTTCTCCCGGGCAACCAGAAAAGAACAGGAGGAAAAGGCCTCAAGCTGTGCCAGGGGAGGTTCAGATGGGACATCAAGAAGAATTTCTTCATGGAAGGGGTTGTCAGGCATTGGAAGGGGCTGCCCAGGGAGGTGATGGAGTCACCATCCCTGGAGGTGTTTGAGGAACGACTGGATGTGGCACTCAGTGCGCTGTTCTGGTTGACAAGGTGGGGATCAGTCACAGGTTGGACTTGATGATTTCAGAGACCTGTTTCAACCCTAATGATTCTGTGATTCTGTGAAGTGTCTGAGAGGAGGATAGGACCAGATAGTGTGAGAGGATGGACCAGGCTCTACTCAGGGTTGTCCAGCAATAGGACAAAAAGCAACAGGCAGAAGCTGATGCACAGAAAGTTCTACCTGAACGTGAGGAAGAGCTTCATTCCTGTGCAGTGACTGAGCACTGGAACAGATTGTCCAGAGAGGGTGTGGAGTCTCCCTCACAGGAGATATCCCAGAACAGTCTGGATGCAGTCTGGTGCCACGTGCTCTGGGATGACCTTGCTTGAGTAGAAAGGTGGAACCAGATGACCCACTGTGGTCCCTTCCAACCTGACCCATCCTGTGAGTGCAGGACCCCTCAGGGCTGAATACGGCACAGCAGGACCTGCTGTTTAACAGCCTTGGGAGTGAATGAGGAAAAGACTCAGAAAGGACATTGTGAGAACTGAGGAGCTCAATGGCAGGTGTTTCACCAGCCTTTGTCCCAGCTCTTGCTGCCCTCCCAACTTGAACAGCCTCTGTGAGTATTTCTTCCCCATTTAAACAAATGCATGTTACCTTTTTTTGATAGTCTTGCTTGAAACGGCAGAGAAAAAATAGGAGCAACAGCTTGTGAGGAGTATTGTTGCATAACATCACACAGAGCACGTTGGGTTCACCATCCACAGGAATTCTCTTCCCAGAGCAATCCTTGTTTTACTTCTATAGGTTCCCTCAGTCAGTAGCTGAAGCCTGTTGGTCAGTAAAGGCCCTATGTTCCGTTCAGCCATCTGTCTGCCCCGTGACTCCCTTGGGGAAGAGATTCTACTTTTGTGATTGCTGCAGCTCTAATCCCTGACTCTGGCGTTTGCAGGGAGGTGGGGATAACGGCGGATGCCTTCGCACACAGTGTCAGGCTGGGAACTGCCTGGCGCTCCCTGCGCCGCTGGAGTCCTGTTGCAGATGACCCGGCTGATAGTGATGTTTGTGCTGCTCAGTTCACACCTTGCAGGGGATGAGGCTGCCTGGTCCAGTTTTGGCAGCCACACATTTAACCACGTCCTTGACCCAAACAGGCCAGGGTGGCCTCTACCCAGAGTGTTTGCCAGCAGGTTTAAAAACGGTAATCTGGTGCGAGAACACTCAGCAGTGAGAGAGAGGATGATGCTGCATCGTGGAAGTCCTACTCAGTCACACTTCTTAGCACCCAAGTGGCTCTGGCTACCTTCTCTTAGACTCTGAAGTTGTAGCGTTTCTTCTCACAGCCTTTTGTCAGACCCCCAAACCATAGTGTTTCTCCTCATAACCAGGAGGCTGGATGGGGTGAGCTGCAGAGGTCCCTCTTGGCCTCAGCTGCTCTGCGGTTCTCTGTGCACAGGACAGCAAGCAGGAAGGCAGCAATGGGGAGGACAGGAACAAGTGTTGTCCCATCTGCAACATGACCTTCTCCTCTCCAGCCGTGGCAACGTCTCACTACTTGGGCAAGACTCATGCCAAGAACATGAAGCAGCAGGCCCCCAAAGCAGAAGGTATGAGTGTCTGCAGCACCTTTGCATTGTCTGGAGGGGCTGTTGAGAGGTTTGTTGCACCCCAAGTGTAAGCTTTTGTGAGGGTGTGAGTGCGCTTTGCTATGAAATAGAGGAGGCCAGCAGCGCATGTCCACAGACCCGGCTCTGACAGCCTGCTCGGCGGGCAAAAAAGTTGTGTGGATTTTTGGTTTGCTTTGTTTGGGAGAAATGCAGCTGGATGTTTTAGTTCTTTGGAGCCTTTGCTTTTGGGTAAGACAGGAGCCTGCAGGAAGGGGTGGATGTGCCCTGAGCAG
This sequence comes from Myiozetetes cayanensis, assembly GCF_022539395.1. Lineage (NCBI taxonomy): Eukaryota > Metazoa > Chordata > Aves > Passeriformes > Tyrannidae > Myiozetetes > Myiozetetes cayanensis. The sequence continues at coordinate 7,692,975 of NW_026087378.1, read as the reverse complement.
TCTGGTGCGTGCTTTTGCTTTTGGCACGAGAAGAGCTCTCTGATCCCTAGAAGGTTTGTTGCTCTGGTCTTCGGCACTGCATAGTGAGAGGCTGCAGGTTTCTCCCTCACACGGGAAGCCAGTTCCCTGGGTGGATTCACTGCGTCAGACATAGTCCTGTTCATGCTGTCTCTCAGGCAAGACTCCTCATGAACTCAATTCACAATCAACTCCTGCAGCTGCACGGTGCTTCCAGAAACCCACTGCCTTTGCTGTTTAGGGGTTTGTGCCCATGTTCTGGCTGGGGAATGGTAACAGCAGGTGGAACTCATTCGTACCCAGTGTTTCTTGAATACAGTCATGCTTATGTTAAGGAGGAATATGCAAATCTGTTGGATTTTTTAAACCCTGAAAGTTTTCCTGGCCTACTCTGACTTATCTTACCACATTTTTAAATTCTGCGGCATTACGGGAAGAGGTAGGAGCATGGTGAATTTATCAAGGTGTCTTACATTGTCTAGGTTTGGGGTTTAGGTATAACAGGTAATGAGTTTCAATGTGAGTTTAGGGGAAATAAAGTGACTGGTTTGTACCTCTGAGTTCTGTTACTGACCAAGAGTTTGGATCCACCCGACAGAAGCGGTGCCCCCCCAGAAACACCCTGCTGCTCTCCCCACCTCTACTGCATCTTCTAACGAAGAGAACAAGGACATTACTGACCCAGACAAGTTCTGTAGCCTCTGCCATGCCACTTTCAACAACCCCCTTATGGCAAAACAGCACTATGTAGGCAAGAAACACAGAAAACAAGAGACCAAACACAAGCTGATGGCGCGCTATGGCCGAACCCCTGACGCACCTGCATCGTCCTTCATGGGTGAGTTCTCAGCAGGGAGGCTGATAACCAGCTGGAGAGCAGGGTGGGAGAGCAACAGAATGTCTGACAGGCCTTTGGACAAGAGAGTCTGTGTGGAGGGAGCAGGGGAGAAATGCTCATGATGAGGAACTTGATTATACACCATAAGATTGATTTGGTTGTAACCCTGCAGCAGCAGATGTTTTAGGCTGTTGCTACTCATGACAAGCTTTGGGTTATGTTTTGTGATGTTGTTTAATCGGGGACGTGTCCTTTTTATTCTCTGTGCGGATAATCCAGGGATTTTGGCCAGTACTGTTTCTAGTTAGGTGATTGCATCCAAAATGGAAAGATGAAAGTGGCATTTGATGCTTAAAAATCGTCTTTGGGGGGGACTAGCCAAAGATGGAAGGAATAGGTTTAACTGCACCTGCTGCTTCAAAGCACATGAAAGCCAGAGAGATTTCTCCCTGAATGCTTTTCTGCCTCTGTGTGGGCACTTCCATCTGATGAACTAATGCAGCTCTCTCTGGAGCAAGCAGGAATGTGGGGAAAAAAAAAAAAGCAGAGCTATTAAGGAGGAACTTCGGGCAGACAGTTAAAACTCTTTTGGTTTATGATCTGCTGCTTATGAGCACTTGTACGTGATGAAAGCCCTCGAAGTCCAGTAAAAGCATTAGGAAAACTCCCTTGTTCCTCGCAGCAGCCTTCTGTTGGACCAGGAAGTCTTAGTGCCTGCTGGATTCTCAAGGTAAATAAGAAGCAGACAAGTCATCTTAAAATCTTCATCAAGGGCTTCTTTCTCTGTCGTAAAAACCCACACAAGCAGAAGATTAATTATTCTAATTCTTTGCAGGCCACCTTTAGATACCGGTAGCACTTATGACAAATGAGGCTCAATTAGCCAAGTAATGTTCTCTCCCACATTGTGGGAGATGGAGAAGGTGCTCAGTATCTCGTGTTACCCATCTGCTCTGCACCTAATTAGTGGGGTCTGATGAATGGTTCCACTTGAGTGTGACTCAGGTGCTGACAGCAGCAGGAGCCCCGGCCCGGGCAGGCTGGGTAGGTGGGCAGTGCCCTTGCCCATGTGATTGATGTGTCCCAGGAAGTGCCAGCAGAACCGGAGTACATAGAGACACATCTCCAGGGCACTTCAGCTGTTCTGGAGAGTTTCAGAGCCTGGGCTGTAATTGGGGGTTGATGGGCTGGGCTGGCTTTGCCCATCTCTGTGTGCCAACAGCCACACCTGTCCCTAAACTCTGCTGGGACTTGGCTGGCAGAGGTAAAGATGTGTTCTTTGCAGTGCAACACTGAGGTGTTTGTCTGCTTAAAGTCCTCTGGGAACCAGAAGTTTGGGGTACAGGAGTGCAGTTTAGACAACTTCATGCACACACCTGTTGGCTGGATTTGGCAACAGAGAGATCTTGACCTTGGTGGTGCAGGGAAGCAGACCTGAGGCTGTATTGGCTCCTCTGGCCTTTCCTGCCCAGATCCAGATCCAGACTGGAGTCTAGAATCTCTGAGGTGCAGCAGCCACATGGGGAAGTGTCTGTTGCATCCTGTGTTGTGCTTCCCACTCCGTGATTTGCTGCTCTGCACCCTTGGGATCCATGTCCTCTTTCACCTTAATGAAAAGTTTTCCCTGTGGGACTCCTGGGCAGAGCCCTTCCCCAGTGAGCCAAAATTCAGGAATGCTTAATGTCTTGAGGACAACTGCCTGAATTTTTCCCTGATAGAGAATCCTGTGCTGCCATGCTTGCCTGTTTAGTATCTGTGACCTCCTGAACTTCCAGTCCAGCTGGAGTTGTCATGTTACACAAAACCATTGATCCTGTCTAGTACAACTATTGTTGGAAACTTTTTTTTTTCCTGGCAGTTAACTGATCCGCTGACTGTAACCAAACTGCTTGAGGACAGAGCTTAATATCCTCAGTTGGCACCTCAGCAAGGCTTAGCAGAATGCTGCATTGTGGAGCTGGACATTGGGTGTAATCTCCTCTGGCTGTTTTTTTTATTGAAACGCTATGAGCTTACAAATTCAGTATGTCCCTCGTTCTCTGTTATGAGATTTCCAGATCAGGAGAAGTGAGAATGTGGGAAAAAAATGGAGTTGCAAAGGCAATATAGCATTAGGGTTGGGGTCCTAATGCTGAGACTTTTACTGTGTCTGATACTGTGAACTATTCACAGGGAATGTGTCTTTGTTGTTAATGATGAACAAACCCATGTTCTCTTCAGGAACGTTTTTTTGTCTTAATGATTCCCTCACAGTGACTGGCTGATACACGGTGGGGTAGTGGGATTGTGTGACCTCCCTGCCTGGTCAGACTGTTGACTTGTTAAATTTGTCTTTGTGTAGGGTTGTTCAACATGTGAGTGATTGATTGTCTCGCTTGTTTCTAAGTCAGGCACGGGGTTTGGCTGCGTGTGCTAACATTGCTGTCTGTTTCAGCCGGGAAGGGCTACCCCTGCAGCACATGTAACATAGTGCTGAACTCCATAGAGCAGTACCAAGCTCACATCAGTGGCTTCAAACACAAGAATCAGTAAGTAACATTCTTGTCTAAGTGTGTTTCCAGTCTCGCTGTTCAAATCAATGGCCTAAATATAACCTAAAATGCGGTTTTGAACGCATATCTCCAGCTGACTTCCAAGCAGAACAGCAGGGTCTGTGCAGGCGCTGTGTGTCCTGACACTGCTCCAGCAGCTCCCTCTGCAGACAGCCCGGCTGTGCTGCTTCCAGTTTCTTTTGGTTCCTGATAGTTCATCTCAGCACAGACATTTGCAGTGAGCCTAACACCCATTAAACATGGTTTCTCTTAACAAGTGAGGTTTTAATTTAATTAAGAACTGGCTCAGTGGAGATCTGCTTGCCATTCTAATCTCCCTTGGGGTTGCTTGTTGTAAAATTTGGCATAGAGTCAGCATGCTCCAGAAACCTGGACTATGTTCCTGAATTCGCTCTCACAGCTGGCAAGTTAAATAATGGCATCCCCTGCATATACGATTAATTGAAAAACATCGGTTTGCCAGGTGATTAATACCAAAAATACTTATTCTGGACACTGTCAAAGTTCAGATCTCTAATTTAAGAGCCTTCACTAAAAGAGGTGAATAATGATTCACAATAATGAACCTGGGTTGCTTAGAAAGCTTCTTAGAAGAAAGAGGTATTAGGAAACCCTACCTCAAGGAAGGACAGGCTCGTAACCAAATTTCCCAAAGGGCTCAGGAAGAAAACTGGGGTCTCTTGTTGCCTGTCTATGAAATAACAGCCCCATGGTCGGCTCTCTGGAGTACTTGATTGGAAGACTTGTGCTCCATCCTTCATCCCAGAAAAGTTTCAGCTCTCCAACAGCACAGCTAAATCAGTGAATAGGAAGTATCCCATTCTAGAGAGATAACATTGAGGATGTTCCCAGCACATACACGTGAATGTTCCCTTTAAGGACACCGATGTTGCAGCCACTTTTCAGAAAGCTGCTCTGGATTCAGCCATGCAGTCATGTTCCAGCTCCTGCAGCCTGCAGAGAGGCAGGATGCTTGCTTTGTAATGCGAGCTCTTTAGCAGTCCTTGAGCTGTGCTGTGGCTAATTCTGCCATGCTAAAGGTGTCTGTTTACACACAGGCACGGAGGGCAAGGATGCACTTGGAAGGTTTTCTGGCAAGTTGTTGCCTTGGCTGCAGTGGGCTGTTGCTCCGCTGACAGCCGTGCCTGCTGAGCAGTGATTGCAGCTGGCACATTTCAGAGCATTTGTGATTGTTTCCTTTTTTTCCTGTGTTTTCTCTTGCTCCCTTCGATGTGCAGGATGCCAGGAGCAGTGCCGGTTGTCGGACCGTTCCCACCGCAGCAGTATGTCCGGGAAGAGTCAACTGCCCCAGGAGGCTACAGTTACTTCAGCCAAGACTTCTAGAGCAAGTTGCAGCACTGTTCTTGGAGTTGTCGGTGGCCCCAGAACGCACATCCTTTGCCAGCCCACAACGGTTTCATTATCCCTCTGGATAAGCAAAACCCTACCCTCCTGTATGCACTCGTTGAGCAGAACGAGGACTGAATCTGTCAGGAAAAGGATCCAGCTGGAAGAGACTTGCTAGACAGCAAATACTTCACTCCCTTTAGAGTAGTTTTCATTGTGTAATTGCTTCCTGTGAAGGTGGGTGCGGTGTGAGAGGAAGTGTGTATCTGGTGTAAAGGAGGGTTTGGCAACAGGCTTGTAGTGGCCACCTCCTCCCTGTCCCCACTCTGGAGGGCTGCCCATCCTACTGCTGGGCTTCTCTCAGAGGGACAGCAGCCACCTGTGGGCACACCCGGGTGTGACGAGGGGAGCTAGAGCCAGGCTTGGGGCCAGAGTCACCCATATGCCCGAGGAGGCTGAGGGCAGAGAGTGGCCCCTGTTCTCAGGTGTGCCCTGATGCTGGCATGCTGCTGGCCCAGCTCTGCTCCTCCCTGCCCTGGGCCAGGGCTCTGGCTGCCTCCCTGGGCTGAGCCCCAGCGCTTCCCAGGCTGGCAGACACGGGGCAGAGCATGGAGCCGCCCGCCAGCCACGTCCACCATGGAAGCACCGCAGTCCCCTGCCCTCACCACAGCAGCTCTGTGGGGCCAGCTGCTGCTCCAGAACTGCAGGGCTGGGCCCCGGGGCTCCCCCTCAGCTGGGGGGAGCACAGCCCCAGCCGCAGCCCCAACCGCTGCCATCCCTTGTGGCCTCGCTGTCTCCAGCAAGTAAATCAGGTGCAGATGTGGAGTCAGGGCTGGGCGCCTGCTTGTGATTAGGGGCTGGGAGCATTGGGGTGGCCCCGTTCGTACCTCACAGCCCCCTGTCATGGCTGTAGCTCTCCTGGGGCGAGCCCCCAGTGCTGTACAGGGAACAGGGCTGGCAGGCAAAGCTCCTGCTTGCTTGGCCCACAGGTGGGCACCGTGGTTCCCAGCCCAGCACATGTGCCACGTTCCCAAGGGGAGCAGTACCCGTCCTGGCACCGTGCACCCTGTTCCCTGTGCCACCTGTGGTATCAGCATTCCCCAAACAGCCAGGATGGGAAGGGGTAACAGGACTGTAGCAGGGATGAGACATGGCACTGCCTGTTCTGCTACCAGGCCACCCCCACCCCACATTTTTCTCACTCAGCCCTCGCTGTCCCAGTCTGTGGGTGCTCCTGTGCCATGCTGTGGCCAAAGCCCAGGACCTCAGTGTCCCTGTCTTGCAGCCCCTGTGCTGGGCCTCACATTCTTGGCTCCTGAGAGGGAGCAGCAGGTTCATGTTTGCCAAGTTCTGCCTGGTTAAACCTTAACCAAGCTGGGTTGCTCCATCAGTCCCTCCCAGCAAGAGATAAGGTTGGGCAGGCAAGACTAGGGCCTGGTGGGAATCATTGCCCTGAGCCTGCCTGCTCACCTCCAGCACAGGACCCAGCCCATGCAGAGCACCCTGCCCAGCCTGGAGTGGCTACCCCTCTGCCTTGGTCCCTGCCTGCCTGCCTTGGTGGGTCCCCACGGATGTGAGTGCAGCAGACTGTGACCAGGCTGAAAGCTGCCATGTGGCCAGTGGTGCTGGATGGAGCTGGAAGTCCTTGTGCTGGGGCTCACCCCTGTGCTCCGGGGCTGGCCCCCTCCCTCTGCCAAGGGGTTCCTGTCACCCCAGCACATGGCATGAGCTTGCTCAGCCTCAGCTCCTGGACCCTGAACACGTATGGGGTACAGGGAACTGGGGCTCCTGCCCCTCAAACAACAGCTGTTCAGGGGAAGCCAAGAGAAACTTCCAGGAGGAAAGAGCCCCCCAGGCTCCGGCCTCCCAGGAGCTGGCGGTGCCGCGCGTGCTCATGCTGGCCGCAGGTGCCACCGCAGCGGGAGTGTCGGCGAGCGCTGGGGCCAGGCACAAGGGGCGGCTGTGTTCCCGCAGCTCCGGCTGCCTTCCAAGAGCAATATTGTTGGCACCAGGCAGGCTCCCTGCACCGGCAGTGCATACATGGGCCTTTCATGAGAGGAGTGGGGATGATTTACTGCCTGGGGGAAGGGGCAGGGGTGGGAGGATGAAGCTCCAGCACGCCAGTGCCTGGCCTCTCGTGTGTGCTCGCTGCCTTGGGGCCCCACACTTGTAAGCAAGCCCAAGGCTCTGGCCAGGGGTTCACCTCTCCCAGTTGGGCATGGGGCAGGGTGGGTCCCCCTGCCCTATCTGCAGGGCTATGGGGACACTCCCTCTCTGGGTACCCCACTGCATCTGAGTTGCTGGTGCCACAGTGATGGGAGCATTCCGTGAGCTGGGGAGACAGGAGCAGCAGAGAAGGGTGCTTGGGACAGGGGTGCTGTGCTGGCACAATCCCAGCTTGTTGAGCTGCTGGCGTGGCAGAGGCCATGGTGGTGCCGGCAGCGGGTGGCAGGCAGTGGGGCTGTGCTGCTGTGAAGGGCTTTTTGTTTTCCATCAGTTGCTGTTATAAATCAAGCCAGGCAGGCCAGCCCCAGCCCAGCACTGCCCCATGGCAGGGAAGCAATGGGTTCCCAGCCGCCCACAGCACCATCCCACCAAGTCCCAGCCTGTGCCCAGCATTGCCCTGGCCCAGCATGGATGCTTGGTGTGACATGGAAGTGCCAGCACTGGTCTCTTTGCCCTGCTTTCACCCAGCATCAGGGAACGCTGGAATACAGGGGATCTCTCTGTGCCCATCCCAGGCTGTGGCTCCCACAAGCTCCCCAGAGTCCCAGCTCTCCCTGGTGTTCCCAGCACTGGGAATGACCCCTTCTCTCTGGTTTTAATTTGGTTTTGGTTCGAATTGAGCTGAACCCAACATTTTTCTGTGCTTCCGGCACGCTGTGAACTCTGCAGGGGCGGGCGCTGCTCCGTGAAATTGATGTTCTCGTCCGCTTCACGCGTCTGCAGGAATGAACAGCTGCTGGGAGCTGCTGGCCCCTGGGACTGCTCTATGCACCTCTGCACCCCAGGGGGGGACCAGCACCCCAGCAGCATGGGGGAACAGTGCTATGGGAGATCGTTGCACCAACCAGACCTCACAGTGAAGCCATGTCATGCTGAAAGTTGCTGGTTTGGCATGCTGGAGCAGTACAGATGTGGCTGTACTCTGGCACCGGCAGTGTGGCCCTACAGGGTAAGGGGTGGCAGTGACAGTGTGTCCCACTCACACAAACTCAGCCTCCACACCAGGCATGGACAAGGCTGCATATGGAGCTCAGCATGACCCTGGAAGGTCTTGCTGGAAAGCAGAGAGGTGGTGAATCAGATGGTGATGCAGCGATAGAGAGCAACGCTAGGACCAGACCCTGGCCATGTACTGGGGACACCCCCCTTGCTGGCAGCAGGATGCTCAGGGGAAGGTGTGACTGGGGACCACACCAGGTCAGTGTGTGAGGCCAGGCATCCCCTAGTGCCCAAGGGTCCTGCGTGGGCAGGTGGGCAGCATGGCCTGGGCAGGGTTGGGTCTGCCCACCCCGGCACAGGCAGTGGCACGGGGAAGGTGAGGACATAGTGTTTATGGGTCGGATTAGGCCACTCCAACGCTGGCTCGCAGCCTCTCGGTGTTTTATGACGCTCCGTTATGGGCTTCTAATGAGGGTCACAGCCGCTTTATGGCACTGGCAGCGATAACGCTACAACTAATTACGGCGCAATTAGCGTGCGGGCTGCCGGGTACCCAGCAACGCTCCGCGCTCAGCCCGGCCAGGGCAGTCGCCGGCGGGCACTGCTATCGGGCGCGCCCTCGGCATCCCGGGGCCGAGGTGGTCCCGCTCCCAGCAACTGGGGTGCCACGGGGCGAAACGGGGGTGGCCTTGCCCCCCCCCGACCCATCTGCTGCTCTCCACGCAGATGGGGTCTGCCTGGGAGATGGCACGGGGAGCAGCCCCGGGTGTTTTGCAGTCCCAAGCGTTCCCACCCTCCGGGGGATGGTGCCGCGGCGGGGCCCGGGGGCCGCCTCTAGCTGTTGCGGGGGGGTCCGGGGTCGGTGCAACCCCTCACTATCCGCCCAGCCCGGCCGCGGGTTGGTTTGCAGAGGAGCCGGAGGAGCGGGGCCGGTCCCCGTCCCCCCCCCTCCCCGCGCCTCCCCAGCGCTCCGGGCGGGGCCGCTGTAACCCGAGCGCACCCCTACAAAGTGCCCGCGCCCCCGCGGCGGCGGCAGAGCGGGGCGGGAGCCAGCCCGGAGCGAGCCCCAGCGCTGCCTGCAGCTGGAGCCAGAGCCGTCCCCGGTCCTGCCGCCATGGGGCCGCGGTGCAGGGCGCGGCGGCGCTGAGCCCGCTGCCCCCGGACTTTGCCCGTGCCCTCTCCGCGCAGCGCGGGCGGCTCCGGCGCGAGAGTCCGTCACCACCGGTAACAACGCGACCCTCACCTTCGGGACTATTCGGGATCCCCCACCCGGGACATTTCCCCCCCCTTCCTGGAATCTCCACGGTCCCCCCCTCCCCCGGTTAACCACCTCCAGCGCCCTGACGGGGCTGCCCGTGGCAGGAGGGGTCGTGTTCCCGGCACCCAAACGGGGTGTTCCCCCCTCTCCGTGCCCACTCCCAAGGGCGGGAGGCGCTGGAAGGGATCTCAAACTGCCCGGGGACACCCGTTCTCTGCCTCCCCTCCATGCTCACCCACTCTCGCCGTGCGCCGCTGCTCCCCGGTGCCCCGGGACGGGAGGGGGCTGCTCGCCCCTGATCCACTCACCCGGCCCTGCCTGTCCCGCAGGGTGGAACCCCCCCTCGCCGGGGGGGCCTGGAAGATGCGGCCCCTTTTACAGGTCGTGGCAGGGCTGCTGCTGGCGGCGGCTGCCCGGGGAAAGGCGATGGAGCCAGGTACGGTTACGGGGGGCGAAGCGGGGCCGGGTAGTGGTGGGAGGCGGGGGGCTGCTTTCTGAATACTTTCCCCATCCCAGATGGGCAGCGATCCCAGGGTTGGGGGTGCGAGTGCTCGCCCTGGGCACGCAGCCCCAGCACTCTGCCTGCGGGGTTGGGCTGGCGGGAGCCGGGGACATGGCACGGGGACCGAAGAGGAGGTGTGGAGGCTGGGAGGAGCAGGGGTGGCTCCAGACAGGCTGTCCCTGTGCCGCGGAGGCTTGGCTCGCTCGGTGGATACGCGTGGCAGAGCGGGGTGGCGTGACTGCCATGGGCTGTGGCAGTTCTGTGTGAGGTGCGGTCAGTGCCTCGCCGGGGTGGGTAGGGGAGGAGGACGTGTCCCAGGGGACTAGAGGCCTAGCTACCCCACATCCCACCCGTACTGGCCATACAGAGGGCTGGGGACGCACTTGTGACCCCCAGGCCACTGCACGAGGGCAGTCGGGTTGCACTGGTATTGCTGTTCTGGCAGCCGGGTGATTTCTGCCCTTCATGTGCACACGCTGCTGCTGGCAATGGGCAGGCAGGGCCCTGCTGCCAGCCTGGGCATCTCCGGGGACAGCCAGGCATAGGGGTCCCAGCCGTGCCTGGGGCACGTGAAGGTCCAAGGATGGGTGGCTGGGTGGGTTTGGTGCTGTGTTGAGTGAAGCAGAATGGGCTGGAGCACCTGCGCCACTGGGAGTGGTGGAAGGATGGTGCCATGTGTGGCCTTGGACAGGGACATGCCGCTGGGGAAAGCATGTCCCAGTGCCCTAGGGCAGAGTCCAGCCCTCACCCGCCTCGGGGTGGCAGAGCTGGGCACCAGGCTGTGTCACACCACAAGTTCTCTGCACTGGGGGGGGCATGTGGTGTGGTCCTGGGAGGGGTGAGTACCAGGGTGGGCACTCACCGTGTCTCTCCAGAGCTATTTGAGAGCCCATTGCTGGAGTCAGAAGAAGAACATGTCCTGCTGGACCCGGGCAATGTGCTGAAGCTGTACTGTGATGCAAACCAGAGTGGTGCCAGTGTGGTCTGGTACAAGGAGTCTCGGCCTCTTGTCTCGGGAGGTCGCATCCATCTCCGGCAGAGTCTGCTGGAGATTTCGGAGGTTGCCTATGAGGACTCAGGGCTCTACGTGTGCCGGGCACGGGGGACTGGGGAGATCCTGCGCAATTTCACCATCTCCGTTGTGGGTAGGGGCCCTGGCATTGCCCAGCAACCCCCAGGGCAGCAAGGCAGCCACTGCCCACCCGGCCCTGCAGGCAGGGATGTCCCTCTCAGTCCCTTTCCTTTTGCAGACTCCCTGGCATCTGGTGATGATGATGAAGATAGTGATGGGGACAGTCCCCATGGAGACCGAAATGAGGAGCCCATCTATGTGCCCAGAGGTCAGTGCCATGCCAGGGCACTGCAGAAAAGGGCAGCTGGGGCAGAACCAGGGGCATGGGGCACTACTGCCTCCCGCTCCCAGCACAGGCGGCTGGGAGCAGCCCCTTTGCTGCCCTTTGGCCGCCTCCCACTGTACATCCCACATGTCCACAGCTCCTTACTGGACTCACCCACACCGGATGGACAAGAAGCTGTATGCAGTCCCTGCGGGGAACACAGTGAAGTTCCGCTGCCCGGCCTCGGGCAGCCCCAGCCCCAGCATCCGCTGGTTCAAGAACGGACGCGAGTTCCGGGGGGAGCACCGCATTGGGGGCATCCGGGTATGGGCCAGCTCCCCCATCACACCTCCCCTCCTGGGATCCAACTCCCCCATCTCACCTTTCTGCCTTATCTTCCCCCCTGCAGCTCCGGCACCAGCACTGGAGCCTGGTGATGGAGAGTGTGGTGCCCTCTGACCGCGGCAACTACACTTGCCTGGTGGAAAACAGGTTTGGCAGCATCCGCTACAGCTACCTCCTGGATGTGCTGGGTGAGGGCTCCTCGACACAGCACCGGTCCAGGCTCCCGCCACGCCAGGCAGAGGGTTCGGGGTCAGGGGACAGGAGTGGAGGAGCTTTATGGCTTCTCTCTGGTGCAGCCCACATGTCCCTTGCACCCCAGGGACGTGGGATGGAGACCAGGCTCGTGTTGCACTGGTCTGCTGTAGGGCTGGGAAAGGGCTCTCTGTGGCTCCATGGTGGGTGTAGAGGATGGAGAGAAAGGAGCCCCTGCTCTGGCCACCGTGTTAGTGACACCACTCTGCTCCCTCTGCACAGAGAGGTCCCCACACAGGCCCATCTTGCAGGCTGGGCTGCCCGCCAACACCACAGCCCTGGTGGGCAGCGATGTGGAGTTCTTCTGCAAGGTCTACAGTGATGCCCAGCCCCACATCCAGTGGCTGAAGCACATCGAGGTGAATGGCAGCAACTACGGTCCTGACGGGGTCCCCTACGTGCAAGTGCTCAAGGTAAAAAAGGGCTGGAAGCACCCACCCTAAAGTGGTGACAGGGGTGCACAGAGCCCCCCTAGGAAGAGGGATGCTGACCATCCATCCCACTCCCTGTCAGACTGCAGACATCAACAGCTCTGAGGTGGAGGTGCTGTACCTGCGCAATGTCTCCGTGGAGGATGCTGGCGAGTACACCTGCCTGGCAGGGAACTCCATCGGCCTCTCCTACCAGTCTGCCTGGCTCACTGTCCTGCCAGGTAGGGAGGGGGTGCTGGCGTGGGGTCTTGAACACCAGCACGCAGAGGCCGTGCCTCAGGCCAATTCATTCACTCCCTCCAGAGGAGGAGCTGGTGCGGGAAGCTGAAGCCCCTGAGGCCAAGTACACGGATATCATCATCTACACCTCGGGCTCACTGGCTGTGGCCATGGCCATCATCATTGTGGTGCTGTGCCGGATGCAGACTCAGTCAAGCAAGCAGCACCTGGAGCCCATGGCAGTCCACAAGCTCTCCAAATTCCCACTCATCCGACAGGTGGGTTGATGAGCTGGAGCCCTGTGGGCACAGGGGGACGGACCTTGGTGACCAACTGGCTCCACAAGTGCCACTTGTACCTGTCACACCTTACCCTGCTGCCAGCCTTGGGGCTGCCCCTCCCCATTGCCTCCTATGGCTCCAAGTGAGGGCCTCTGTGCAGCACTGTTGGGACTCTCTTTGGCCCTGGAACATGGGGCAGGATAGCTGAGGTCCCTTGGTCTCCACAGTTCTCCCTGGACTCCAGCTCCTCCGGGAAGTCCAGCACATCCCTGATGCGCGTCACTCGTCTCTCCTCCAGCTGTGCCCCGATGCTGGCTGGTGTCATGGAGCTGGACCTGCCCCTTGATGCCAAGTGGGAGTTCCCCCGAGACAAGTACGATGCCATGTGGGGCAGGGACTGGGGGCTGTTCCCCCAGCTGTCCTGGGGACAGCAGCATGTGGGTGACAGATGGGGAGGTCTCTGGCTACCACCAGACACCTCAGTACCTCTGTACCCTAGGGCACTGGGATTCAGCTTGGACGGAGAGGGGCAGTCACACTGCCTCTGCCCCTCAGGGTTCATCCATGTGGTGGTGGGGAGTGGGGCCCTCCCTGTGGTCCCTCACGGTTCTGCCTGTCCCTGCCAGGCTGGTGTTGGGGAAGCCCCTGGGGGAAGGCTGCTTTGGCCAGGTGGTGCGGGCAGAGGCTTATGGGATCGACAGAGACCGGCCAGACAGAGCCGTCACCGTGGCTGTCAAAATGCTGAAAGGTAATGACTCCTGTGCCAGTGTCCCGGGAACAGAGGTGGCATCAGTGCCAGGCTGGAGTGCCACCCAGCTGGCATGGTGACACTGCCCTCCTTCCCCAGACAATGCCACTGACAAGGACCTGGCTGACCTCATATCTGAGATGGAGATGATGAAGCTCATGGACAAACACAAGAACATCATCAACCTCCTGGGAGTCTGCACGCAGGACGGTGAGGGGCCTGTGCGGGCAGGGTTCAGACAGGGCATGGAGTAGGACCAGGGGATGGGGGCTGTTGGGGACAGTGGCCAACTGGGAAGGGACAGGGCAGGAGCTGAATTAGTGGCTGCCCTTCCCAGGGCCACTGTACGTGATTGTGGAGTTTGCTGCAAAGGGCAACCTGCGCGAGTACCTCCGTGCCCGCCGCCCCCCGACACCCGACTATGCTTTCGACGTCACGGCAATGCCTGAGGAGCAGCTCTCCTTCAAGGACCTGGTCTCCTGCGTCTACCAGGTGGCCCGTGGCATGGAGTACCTGGAGTCGAAGCGGGTAGGTCTGGCACAGCGCATGCAGGCTGCTTGTGCTGGGCACAGCTGGGGAGAGCATGGTGGTGACAGAGGAGTGGTGTGTCCCCAGTAAACCTGCTGTCCCTGTGGAGAGGGAGCCCCGCCCCTTCCCACAAGCTGTCCAGAACCTACCAGCCCCATCCAGCAAAGCTCAAGGCAGTATCTCCCTAGAAATGTGGGGCTCAAAGCCTGACCCACCTCCCAGGGACTGTTTGTGTCCCTGCAATGCACCTGTCACTGCAGAAAGCCTGATGAGGGGGTGGCCCCACCACTGCAGAAGTGCTGGGGGATGTGTGGGAGGGAAACAGAATCTCTGGGTGTGTGGAGGGGACATACAGAGCTGGAGCCACCCTCTCACACCCCTGTGGGCAACGGTTCCCCCCCAACAGTGCATCCACCGTGACCTGGCTGCCCGTAACGTGCTGGTGACAGCAGAGAGTGTGATGAAGATCGCTGACTTTGGCTTGGCCAGAGATGTCCATGACATCGACTACTACAAGAAAACCAGCAATGTGAGTGGGGGTCCTGGGAGACGGGCACAGGGACCCCCAGCCAGGGCTGATCTGAGCAGGGGGTTGCTCTCATAGGGTCGCCTGCCAGTGAAGTGGATGGCACCAGAGGCCCTGTTCGACCGTGTCTACACCCACCAGAGCGATGTGTGAGTCCCGGGGGAATGAGGGTGTGTTGTCTGTGTGGGACAAGGCAGCACTGTGGAATTATGCACATAGTGGAGGGTCCCCATGAGTAGGATGGAGATGGTCCATGGGGACAGCAGCAGTGGGGCACATCTTCCCCCAAGGTGATGCCACCCTCTGCCATCCCAGCTCCCACAGCACTGCAGGGTGCAGAGGGGGGCAAGCTGAGGAAGCACCCTTGAACATGGCTGACTCCCCCTCTTTGCCATGTGTGATCCTAGGTGGTCCTTCGGTATCCTGATGTGGGAGATCTTCACTCTGGGGGGCTCCCCATACCCCGGCATCCCTGTGGAGGAGCTTTTCAAGCTGCTGAAGGAGGGGCACCGCATGGACCGGCCATCTAACTGCACCCACGAGCTGTGAGTACTGGCCAGGTGGGCAGGCAGGGGGCACAGTGAGACCCCACTAACACCGCTTGCCCCCCAGGTACATGCTGATGCGGGAGTGCTGGCACGCCGTGCCCTCGCAGCGCCCCACCTTCAAGCAGCTCGTGGAGGGGCTGGACAAGATACTGGCAGCTGTTTCGGAGGAGGTGAGAGGTGGGGGGTCTGCTGGGTGTGGGGGTGGGCAGCGTGGGCACTGACAGCACTGGTGGTGATGGCACCATCCCTCCCTGCAGTACCTGGACCTCTCCATGCCCTTCGAGCAGTACTCACCCTCCTGCGAGGACACGGCCAGCTCCTGCTCCTCCGACGACTCCGTCTTCACCCACGACCCTCTGCCCCTGGCTCCGCGCCTCTTCTCCTACCCAGCGTGAGAACTTAAGGGCAGGCAGGGAAGGGTGATGCCAAGGCTGCCTCTGCCCTTGCAGGGAGCAGGTCCAGGTTTCTGGCTCTGAAAGCTGCAAGGCTCCCCAGGAGGTTCCCTGCTTTGTCTGGGGTGAGCAGTGGGCAGGCAGGGCCCTGAGCTGCAATGCTGGGCCAGGGTGTCCCTCTCTCCTGGCTCCGTTTGGGCACTGAGCCATCAGTCCTGGATGAGACCTGCCTGGTATTGTTTGGCAGTGGGAGCTAGATCCTGTCCAGGTGGGAACTGTGTGGGATGCCCATGGCATTGTCCAGGGAGATGGGCTTTGGCCAGTGCTTTGGTGGAAGTGTCTCTGGGTGGGAGCCCCACAGCTGCTGGGCTCCTGCTGCATCTGTACATAGCCACAGAGATGAATATTTATGTACGTGAAATATCAACCTGATAAATTATTTTTTTGGAATAGACCCCAAGAGCGCAGTTTCTGGGCTGCTCCTAGGGGGCAAAGGGCTTGCATAAGCTAGGAAGGCAGGTCGGGGCTGCCTCCTCCCTGCCTGCTCACCCCAGCCAGCGCAGGGGTCTGTGACCATTCCAGAGGGACACGGAGGCAGTGCCACAGGTGCAGGAAGCGATGTCCCCACTCCTGTGCCTCCAGGCCCGCTCCGGCACAAAGCACCCTCGCATCTGTTCCCCATTAGCCACTGCTGCACTAAGCCACCGTGAACTCCGCTACCAGCATCGCCCTGAAACCGATCCCCCAACTGCCGCAGCTCCCAGGCTGGGAAAGTGCTCTGGGGCCCAGCCCTGTGCACTGGGACCCCTGCATTCCCCCTGCCCAGGCCAGCCCCAGCACTTCAGATAAAAGTGAGTTATGGGCTCTGCATTGTCTCCCCAAAGCCCCCTCACCCCTGGGAACACAAGTTGGAGGTCTCCAGCCCTGGCTCTGCTCTCTGATACCTTCTTTGCTCCCCACTGCCCCGTGGTGCCCATCAATGACAGCAGCGTGGGCAGGGAGGGCTGCAGCTGTCTCACCCCCTCCTGCCAGCCCACTCCCTGGGTCTAGGGTTTCATCTAGGGCTGGGCTTTGCCGGCCGTTAGCCCCAGGATCTGGTTTCCTCCTCCAGCTCCCAGCTGCCCTCACAGCCCCCCAGCCTGGAAGCTGGCTCTCCCACCCTGGAAGCTGGCGCTCTGGCACAGCCTACCTCAAACCAGCCCAAGGGGATGGCAACTGGCAGGTGCTTTGGGGCAGGACCTGGGCCTGGAGCAGCTGGAAAGGGACTCCTGCCTGCTGCTGCGATGGTGCTGGGGTCTGGGATCTTAAGGGGCACAGACTGTGCGACTCGGCTCAGCTGTGGGTGCTGTGCCTGTTGTGCATTGTATGCGCTGGGGAGCCTGGCATCCTGGGGTTCCCTCTGTGTCACAGGCCCTCGCAGGGCTGCTGGGGGGATCCCAGCCCCACTGACATGCTTGCAGCCTCCATCCCCAGCCCTGCTCCCCTCTCTGCTGGAGCCAGCCCCCCATTCCAGCACGGCCAGCGGAGGCAGACAGCCCCCTGGCAGGTGTGAAACCTGCCTGTCCCGGCAGCCTGCCTGCCTGGGAAGGATCCCAGCTGTCCGATAATGTGCCAGAACCAATGCATTTTGCACAGCCCTGAATGGGGCATTCACACCCTGAAGGGCAAACTGCCCAGTCTGCCCACGGGGACTGCCCAGATCCCAACTGGGACTGGGACTGAACACGGATGGGTGCATGGACAGGGGGCTGAACCCCAGGGGGCTGCACTCAGCTTGCCCCTACCTCCCTCCAGACTGGAGTCTCCATGCAGGGGACAGCACAGGGGGCAGGTAGTTCTTGCTCACCCTGCACTGCTCATTCCCTGGAAAACAGGGCCACAGCCTCTTTCACAGGCTGAGGTGTAGGTGGGTTTGCTAATCTTTAATGCCAGGTGGAGGGGGCACAAGGAGACATTGTGAGCAGGGACCTGCCACCTCCTGCCACAGCCTCACTCTGTCCTTTCTCACTTAGTGACTTGCTGCAGGTGCAGGCAGTGCCTTCTCCCCACAGCCCAGTCCCCACCAGTGCAGCCCAGAGATACTTTCAGGGGCCTGGCAGTGCCCATCACTGTGCCCACCTGCTGTCCCAGCCCAGGGGGATGGCCCATACCCCATCCCCAGGCACCACATCCCCCAGTGAACTCCCCAGAGCTGCAGCAGTGAGTGCATGGGCTGTGCCAGAACCAGCTCTGCCAGGCATGGGGCAGCTGGGGCCATGGCTGGGCAGGGAGGCAGCCCGGGGCAGCCTGCAGCCCCACGACAACTGGAGGCAGTTTTTATTGTTTAACATTCCTGGTATTTTCTGTCAGGGCTGAACCAATTGTCCTTAATCCGCCAGGCTCTGCTGGCCAAACAAGTGTGGCTGAGCCACCAGCATCCTGTCCGCACGAACAGGCCCCTTTTGTGAGGGGGATTTAGCGTGTAGCCCAGTAAATCCTGCTGGTTTCCTGAGGCAGCGTTCCCACACACCCCCACCCCCAGCTCCGCCGCCTGTCCCCAGGCCCTGGCACCACTCCCTGCCTGGCTGTGCCCCACCAGAACCTGCCCACCAGGGAGCTGCAGGTTCCTCTGGCATGTTGCTGGGACCTGTCTGTGGGTCCCTATGGAATGTGGGGTGTCGGTGGGGCTGAGAATCTTCGCAGGCACGCCCCTGCGCTGCTGGTCCTACATGGGATGCTGTGGTCCCTGGGGGGGCGGGGGGGGGGTCACTGGGGGATGCTCTGGTTCTCGGGAGATGCTGTAGTCCTGGTGGGATGCTGTGGTCCTGGGGTAATGCTGAGCCCTCGAGAAAGTGGCTCTGGTTTAGGGGGAGTGCGGAGTCCTTGTGGAGATGCTATAGTCCTTGGAGGAATGCTGAATCCTGATGGGTATGGTTCCGGTCCCGGGAGGAATGCTGGGCCCTGGTGGAGGCAGCACCCCAGAGGCCAGGACACCAGCTGATTCCTCATTCCAGCTCCGGGATGTGGCTCCCAGTCCCTCCCCGGAGATTCTTTAGCTTAACGACTCTCTTGTTTGGCCAGGAGCTGCTGTTGTCTTTTTTCCCCAAAACAAAGGCGACAGGATTTTATCTCCGGGGAGAATCTGGTTTCTGTGAGATGCAGAAAGCCTCTGCCCCCGGGCAGGGAAGGATGAGTTTGGGGGGGCTGAAAGGCACCAGTCTGCTGTCTCCCCCACTGGCAGGAGGGGAGCTGGCACTACCCCTCTGTCTGCTCCTGCCTGCCATACACGCTGTTCCACGACCTGCCTGTCATTGTTCTGTGCCTGTGCTTCATGCGCTCAGGCAGGGAAGGGGAGGGAAGGGCCCCTTTGGGCCAGCAGGCAGGGAAAAGGGGCCCGTGGCACCCCCAGGTGGGGGTAGAGGCTGAGGCAGGGGCCTGTCCTCACTGGATCCCACTGCAGTTCCTGCATCCAGGGACACCTCACACGCAGATGTAGGCACGCACCCAAACCCCCCCATACCCCCATGTCAGAAGCCCCCATCCATACACGACGCCCCTACACCCCGCACACGCCCCTCAGGCACACGCCCCACGCACAGACACCCCCCACCCCATGCACGCATCCAGCCACGCACACACACTACGTCGTACACAAAACTCCCGTCCACACACATACACCCCCCACGCACTCCCCTTCCATGCACACACATGTACACCAGTGCACAAACATGCACATTCACCCCGCACGCCTCTTCACGCACCCCGCGCCCCCAGCACTGCTGCGGACCTCCAGCCCCAGCCGGGCAGGCCAAGCTGAGGGTGCCAGCGAGGCGCTGCGGTCCCCCCAGCCCGCAGCCCCCGTCCCTGCCGCCGGTGCTGCGGGAAGCCGTGGGCTCTCAGCCCCATCTCCCGGCCGGCGGGAGCAGCTGCGCGGGGCGGGCAGACGGGAGCGGGCGGGCGCCACCCCCGCCTTTCGGCTTGTGACAGTGGCCTTCGCGGCGGGACAGCCCAGAGACTGTGTTGGAAGGGTGACAAAAGCGCCTGGGAAAAATGGGCTGCGGCATGGGAATGTTTCCTGGCTCTGCTCTCCATCACCCACGCAGATGGATGGGGCTGGGATTGGGGCGGGGCAGGGGATTGGGCTGCAGAGCTGTGCCGTGTCCCCGTGTGTATCCCGTTTGTGTCCCTCCGAGTGACAGGACCAGTGCGGGAAGGACACCCCATAGGCATGAGAGCTTGGTGAACCTGGTTCTACCTTGGGTGGGTGGAACAAAGCCCAGCGTGGGCTCAGCCTCGCTGACCAGGGCTGGGGGCCCTGCACACTCCCTGAGCTGGGGACTGGGGGCAGCCTGAGGGGCTGGGGGTACAGGAAGGTCCCTGAGAGTAGCTGCAGCACCCAGGCAGGCACCCTGGGCCTCGGGCCCTCAGGGATTATCCCCATGCTTGCACATGGCTGCTGCGCGGGGACTGGCCTCCAGGTGACACCAGCCCAGCGACAGCTCTTCCACGCAAGGTTGCTCAGCAGTGATGTCTGCTGGCCCCTGCAGCTCGTGGCCTGTACCCAACGCCCTTGTATGACCCTGGGCTGCCCTCCCCCAAAGGTTTCGGGGGGCCATGGGAGCAGCACGGCCCGGGGACTATGAGATGAGAGGCCCGGAAAGCCGGGGCCACCCCGGCAAGGGGAGCAGCCCCCGCGCCAGGCACACCGGCCCGGGGCAGCCGTGCCTGCGGGCACAGAACAGGCCTGAGCCCCGCCGGCAGCCCCGGCTCCCTCCGCTCCATCCCTGTGGTTTCAAGCCCCGCAAGCCGCTTCCTGGGGGAAAGGGGCCTCCGGCAAACCCTTCGGGCAGGATGCTCTCCGCTCCTCTCCTCCTCTGCTTCCTTCCTCTCCCCCGGCCGGGCCAGCCCTCCCCCTGCCCGCTGCGACTCCTTAACCCTTTCGCCCACGCTCGGCCGTGCTCCAGCCCCACGGCCACCGCTCCCAGCCACCGCCCCCGGCCCTTTGAGCACGACCCTGGTGCTGCCCCTCGGGGCCGCGTTCCCCCTGAGGCCCCCGCCGTCCATGGCCTCCCCGCAGTGCCCCCGCGGAAGCGCCACCGGGAGCGCCTGGCAGCCAGCCCTCCCTGCCCACGGCTCCCGCGGGGAACACAGCTCCCTCCACACTGAGTTTAGGGCCTCCCCGCCGGCCGGCTGTGACCCCCTCACACTGTCCGGGAAGACCGAACGGGAGCCCCCGGTGAGGGGCCGCGATGCCTTCGGCATCGTCGCGGCGGCGGGGAGCGGCCGTGGCGGGGCCGGGGATGCGCGTTCCCGCTGGGAGCGCGGGCACCGGGCCGTCCCCGTGGGGACACCGTGCGGGCTGTGCGCGGGCACCGGTGCCTGCAGAGGGAGCCCGCAGTGCCGGGAGGCTCCGCACCCACCGGCCCGACCGGCTGCGGGGACCCGGCGTGCGCGGGGAACTGCGCTGGGCTGGGGTGGCCGTGGCCGCGGGGTGCGGGGTAAGGGCGAACCCCGCGGAGGGGAGGCCGCGGCCGCCCGCGCTCCCGCCGCAGCCCGCAGACAAAGCCCCGCGGCGGCAGGGCCGGCCACGCCGCCCGCGGTGCCGCACATCCGGGCGGGAGCGGGCGGCAGGGGCCGGGATGCCATTTCCCTGCTGCTCCGCCGGAAGAGACGGGCCGGAAAAGGGCCCTTCCTGCGGCCGCTGGCCATGGCGCGGGAAGGGGTGACACAGCAGATGGGCCGTGTGTCTGAGGCCATCCTACTGCTACCACTGCTCCCCTCCTCCCTGCGCCAGGAACCACACGGCTGCAGGTGGATCGCTGCGGGGCCCCACTGGGACACATTGTCAGGGATGTGCCATGGGGGCAGAGGAATGCGGACATGCCTGGGGTGCCCAGAGCTGCCTGGGCATCGCTGTCCAAGTGGTACAGCCCCTGCCCAACAGTGTTCCGTGGGGATGTGCTGTGCCATGTGGCCATGGGCAGAGGGCTCCCAGGGGAAAAGCAGGCTGGGACACGTCCTGGAGGTGGCTCTTTGCCCTCCCACTAAGAGGTGGAAAATCAGCAGAGTGAGGGCAGCTGGTGACAGTCAGGACCCAGGATACAGTTCTGCTGCTTGGAAACAGCCCTAAACCTCCCCCCTAGGTCAGCCTTCTCTCACTGAGTCTCAGGTGCCAAGCTCTGGGGAGACATCAGGTGATTCTGCCCTGCACAGGGCCCTGCCTGCCCCCGGGGGTATATAAATAAACCACTACCTTTATTTTGGGAACGTGGCAGAAACGTGCATGGCAGGTTGCTCCAAAGAGAAGGGAGGAAAATTGGCTGCTGGGCCCTCGCCCAGCTGTGCCAGGGTGTGGCTGCTGCTGCTGGAGTCCATCGGGGAAGATGGACTGTGCTGGAGGTATTGCCCTGTTCAGGTGTAAACAGAAGGACCCCAGCCATCCTGGGTGGTGCCCCAGCTCTGCGTGGGCAGGGAGAACCACGTGGACACTGGGAATCAGTGCCGAGTCCATGCAGCACTGGGCACAGCATGGTCCCAGCTCCCACGTGTCACCACAGCACGTGGTCACCAGGCCCATGGCAGGTCAGGTGCCACACGCCGAGCACCAGGCTGGGACCTCAGAGGTACAAACATGTCACAAGCAAAACTTCCTGCCAAGTTACCCCACCCTCTGTGCGTGTGCTGGAGTGATGTCAACTGAACATAGCAATCTCTCCACAGTGGCAGCACACCAGTGAAATGACAATGGGTCAGGGACCTTGATGTGGCCCTTCAGGGGCAGGTTCTGGGAGAAACGGTTGCTGCATTGCCAGGCACAGACATGGCAGAGGGAGTGCTTGGGCAAGGCCAAAGGGGCTCTGGAGCCCTCGGCAGGGCTGCCAAGGTGTGCAGGCAGGGAAGAGGCAATCCCTCACTGCTCTGCCGAGGTGCCATGCTGAAGCCAATCGAGGACTGCGTTTCAGCGGGGGAAAGCTGCGCCCGCGGGGCAGCGAGGGCTGGGCAGTGGGCGCTGCCTGTCTGGGTGTGCAGAGCGGTTGCCCGGGGGCCCAGCCCGGCGGGGGGAGCGCGGCGCCAGCACGGCCAGGGACTCCCTCCCGGCCAGGCCGGGGACGGGCGGAGGGGGGGAAACAAAGGGCAGCGGGGGGCGTAGGTCCGCCCGGGCAGCAGCGCCGCGCCGACCCCGCCGAGCCCTGCGGCGGCACCCCGGGGGGCGGCAGCCCGGCCCTGCCCCCCGCGCAGCCCGGGCAGCACCGCCCCGGTGCCACATCCCCGCGCTGCCCCGGCTGCCCCCCGCCCCGTGCCTGCCCAGCCGTGCCGGTGCGGCGGCGGCGCGGCGCGGCGCCCGGACCCGCGCGGCTGGCGGCGGAGACCCCGGCCCGCATCTGAGGTAGCGACGGAGCCGGCCGCTCGCCGCGGGGCCGCGAGCCGGGCCGGTTGCGGGGGCGGCGGTGGCGGCCCGTCCCGGCGGAGCGGGCGGGCGCGGGGCCGGTGCGCGCCGCTCGGCGGTGGGAGGGCGGGCGGGAGCGCGGCTGTCCGGGAGCGGCGGAGCCCGGCGAGGACAAGCCAGGCCGCGGGCACCCGGCGCCTCTCCCAGGCCGGCGAAGCTCGGCACGGCTCGCACGGCTCAGCACGGCAGCCCCGGGAGGGCGACAGCCCGGCCCGCCGGTGCGCGGGAGGGCGGAGGGGAGCGCGGCGGGGCGCCAGGCCGGCCCGCGGGGCGCGGCGGACAATGGCAGAGGGTAACCTGAGCCCGGCGGGGGCGGGCGGCGACCTGCGCCCCGCGTCCCGCTGACTGCCCTTGGGCATCGGGGCCGGGAGCGGGGCCGAGCGGGGCGCGGGGGCCGCCGCCGCCCGGGTGCCCCGGCGGGGCGCAGGGCCTGGCCGACTCCATTTTGTTGGCCTGCGCTCCGCCGCCGCTCGCAGGCCCGCGGCCTGCCTGGCGGGGGTGAGGGGTGGGAAGCGGTGGGCGAGACACTGCGAGGCCGCCCCGTCCCATCCCGCCCGGTAGCCCCGCCGCCGCCTGCGATGGAGGTGCGGGCGGCGGGCCTGAGGCGGCGGTGCCGGGTGGGGGGATGAGGGAGCGGGACAGGCCGGGCCGGGGCGCGCCGGGGGCAGCACTGAGCGCCCCCTCCCTCGCCCCCACCGTGGTGGGTGGGGGCGCCCGTCGAGGGGGCGCGCGCGCGGGGCGGGGGGGTGAGGAGCCGGGCTCGCGCGGGCGCGCGCGCTGATTGGCCGCGGCCGCCGAACCCCAACACCGGGGGCGCGCAGGGTGGGGGCGCGCGCGCGCGCCCGCGCGGGATGGCGGCGTCGGCGTCGGGCGCGCGCATGCGGGGGAGGGAGGAGGAGGGAGGCGGCGGAGCGGCGGCGGCGGGGCCTGGCCGGGCCGGGTCGGCGCGTCTCCCCATCGCCCCGCTCCGGGGGCAGGCGCCGAGCCGCCCGCGGCACCCGCAGGTGAGCGGCGGCCCCGCGTCAGCGCTCGGCAGGGCGACCGGCCCCGGTGCCGAGCCAAGTCGGGGCGGCCGGGCCGCGGCCTTGGGGCCTGTAGCGCGGCGGTGGCGGAGCGGGGCCGGCGGAGCGGAGCGCGGCCCCCGGGCGCGGCTGCCATTTTGCGGTGCGGGCCGGGCTGACCCCATTGTGCTGTGCCCGCAGGTGGATGCCCTCCGCCCGGCATGGAGCAGGCCTGCGAAGTGAGCCGCCGCAGCTGCCTCGTCCCTTTCGGCACCTCGCTGGCGGCCGCCGAGCCCAAGGGCGGCCCCTTCGGCGAGGCCCGCGGCCCCGAGCCGCCCGCCATGCAGCTGGCGGCCGCCAAGCCCGGCTACGGCCAGGACCCGTCGTCCTGCTACATCCCGCTGCGCCGGCTGCAGGACTTGGCCTCCATGATCAACGCCGAGTACCTCGGCGGCGCGGCCGACGGCGCTGAAGCCCTGCCCGACCCCGGCTCGCCGCCCCCCCGCCTGCCCGCGCCGCAGGACCCGGCGGCCGAGGCGCCCCGCGGGGCCCGGGCCTTCCCCCTGCTCCTGCGGGACGGCGGAGAGGAGGCGCCGGAGGAGGAGGAGGAGGAGGAGGGCGCCGAGACGCCGGAGGAGGAGGAGGAGGACGACGACGACGACGACTACGACTACGAGGAAGAGGAGGAGGAGGACGACGACGACGAGGAGGAGGAGGCGGCAGAGCCCGGCTCGCGGAGCCGCGGCCGCCCCGCGCCGCAGCGGAGCCCCGACAGCCGCCTGCAGCCGGGCGAGCCGGTGCCGGACGGCGGCCCCGGGGAGAAGCCGGAGTCCTCGGCGGCCCTTCAGCTCGTAAGCACCGTCGGGGCGCGGGCGGGGGGGCCGCGGCCGCTGCCATTTTGCGGTGCGGCGGGGCCGGGCCGGCTGCGCTCCCTCCCTCGCCCCGGCACCCCGAGGGCGGGAGCCATCTTACCGAGCGAGGGGACCCTGCCGGGCTGTCACCGCGCACCTGTGTCCCGGCGCGGCCACCCGCGCTCCCCCCGCCGCTTTTTCTCCCGTCAGCAATAAGAGGCACCATCTCTCCTCCGCCCGGGAACTCGCTGCGGAGTTCGGTGGAGTTTTTTTCCTTGTTACAGGGTTGTTTTTGACTGCAGTGGAGATGAGGAGCAGAGCGTTCCTCTCTCCTGCCCGCTCCGGCTGTAACGCTGTCAGAAGCTCTTTGTCTGGCCCGGCTTGAGGTTCCCGAGCTGAGACCTTGGCGGTGGCCGGGGAGAGGCCGTGTCATGGCCTGACAGACCTCATGGGCAACAAGCGTTGCCTCCTATTCAGGCTGACATTTTTTTTCTTTCTAATTTCTCTCTACACATAAATTCCTTTAGTTTTTTTATAATATATTCAATAAGAAGCGAAACTGATCGCACTTAAAGAGTTCTGAAACGAGGTAGATGCATTTAACTTTTTTTTGAGTAATTTCCTTTTGAACCCAAACATAAGGGATGTTTCTCAGCGTTTTTTTTTAAATTGACTTTCAGCTATGTATGTATATTTCTTGTAGATTTTCAGGTGGGGGTTTTTTTTTACATATTTCCTAAAATATGTTTCTGCAAACTTTAGGTTCCTTGATGGAGGATACTCTGGGTTTTACATATTGGTGCGAGCTTTGAAAATTAACTCATTTGACAGCAGTGATATCGAAACCACCTTGCTCTCTTTAATTTCAGTAGAGCCACAGATGCCGGGCAGATCTTGCTGCAGCGTGCAGCACTTGGGGATCAGAACTCTATTCCTTTAGGAACATGCGGCATTCCTGGTGTGCACTATGGGAGATGGGGAAGCACTTGTCACAGAGTGCCTAGGGAAGTGGTGATTCTAAGAAGATGCTGCTGGCAGCTTCATTTGTCTGTGGCAGAGTTGTAGCTCGTGGACACTCTTGAGCGTTCCTTGGGAAGAATCCCGCAGTCTTGTAGTCTTGGGTGGTGAGAGGCTGCAGTGGGTCTGAGGTTTGTGCATATCCTCAGCTTTGTTTTGCAGAGCAAAGCGGGGATCTCTCGCAGACATGTGCTCCGTGATGCGGTTGTGGGAGGGTCTCACTTTGTAAACAGAAGCTCGCAGAGGTACTTTCACAACACTTGCCTCAGCTATCGGTGGCCACAGAGCTGCAGCTGGTATGGTGACAAAACTGTCTTAGTGATGGAGCCTGTTATTTGAATATGTAGCAAGGGTTGCCTTTTCAGTAAAACTGCCTTCCTGCTGTAGTTGGCCCTGCTGGGTTGTTCTGGTGACTTAAAAGCATAACTGCATTCAGAAGAAAAAAAAAAAAAAGTACAAAGAAGAAAAGCGTTTTGTAGGCAACCCAGGCTCATTCTTTCCTCAAGTTTTACATTCTTTCTTTGATAAGTGCTTGTTAATCAGAGGGGTCCTTCATTTTAGCCCTACTGCCTGTGGAATGGGAAGAGACAGAGATTTTCCTCTGTACCAAGTTACCAATGAGACAATTAAAATCTTTTAATTGTTGAATGTGACATAGTAGTTAGAAATAACCAGGCTTGCTCCTCAGGTCATATATTCATGTAGACATTTAATTCCTGTCTCATTTGTGTTTGGTTAACTGGAATCAACCTCTTTTTGAGAGCCTGCTAAAACTTGAGACAAAAACCCACCCCAAAACAACTACCACAAATCCCTTGGGGGTTCTGCCACAGGTATTTTTAGGCTTGTCATAGCTGGGCTAGTCTTTCACATATCACCTTTACGCTACCTGGTGATGGGGCTCCTCAGCCTTACAGCGAGACTGTCTCAGAGCTTTCATTTTTGAAGCTCATGGCTCTAAATGTGCCACTGCTGCTCAAACTTCCTGTTTTGCTAAGAGAGAAGTGTATGTGTATCTCCATTCTCTCTGTCTACCCCTTGCAAGATTTGAATTTTTCACTAGATCTTGCTTTGAAAAGGCTGATTTCCGAAGTATCAAGAGTGCTTCCAGCACAAGGACCACAATTTGCTTCAGTCTTT
The DNA here is from genome assembly GCF_022539395.1 of Myiozetetes cayanensis. NCBI lineage: Eukaryota > Metazoa > Chordata > Aves > Passeriformes > Tyrannidae > Myiozetetes > Myiozetetes cayanensis. The sequence goes on along the minus strand of NW_026087378.1, from coordinate 7,666,253 downwards.
AGTGGGATGCAAAGTAATGCCTCTGGGCAGGAGGGGTGGTGGCAGGTATTGTTTTGCATGGGGATTTGTTAATAGCCCTGGCAGTCTGCTGCTCCCAAACTGCCCCAAACAGGACAGAGGTTGCTCAGGTACCATTCATTTGTAAAGAGGGATGTGCATATTCTGAAGCCAAGCTATTTTAAGTGTCAGTCTTCCCTTAAGTATGTCTGAAGTTCCCAGCAGCTCCTGACAGATGTATTGTGAAGAAGGAAATGATAGCAGTTGTTCTTGGGTCTTGTTTCTTTTCCAGAGGTGGTGAAGCAGTGATGGCTGGCAGCTGCTGGCTTGCTGCCTTGTGCTCATGTTGGGTTAGGAACATTTAAATTTAAATGGCTGTTGTTTCCCATCTTGATATGAGCTTGTTTGTAGTGCTCTCCTGGTCTTTGCAAGTTGCAGAGGTTCTGAACTGTGTTATGTCGAGTTGGAAGGAGAAGTGGGCCCGGACTCCAGTGCTGGGAAGGATGGATGCAGCCACAGGAAGTCTGAGTGCCATAGGTCTTGCTTGAACTCGGGTGCTGAGGAATTGGAGCAGGTGGACTTGTTTCTGGCAGAACTCTCGTGCTGAAATTTTGCTCCTTTAATGTAACTTTTGATGCCTTATTACTTCACTTTCACTTTGCTGGCTTGCTGGGTTTTAGTTGCTACCCACAAAGTATGTTTATGTCATTTGATTTGCAGTGTTGAGAACTCGGAAGCAGAGAGTTTTTGGATTTGGGTACATCTGTGCCCCTCCTGATGGGTGTTGTGCAGATTTTGCATTCATGAGCTGTTTTTTTCCACGGGACTCTGATGGTTTCAGGCTGCAGAATGTGCAGAGCTCGCATGAGGTTCAGTGTTACTTTTGATTCTCCTTGTATTGTTTCCTTTTAGGAGTGTGATGATTGGGTGATGGCAGTGAAGAAGGTGAGGTATAGGGAAATCCAGAGCCAGATCTTGCATCCCTAAGGGTGGCTTCTTCCAGTAGCTGGGTGTAAGGAATGAGTTGGACATGTGTGTAGGGCTCCTGGAATGTTTTTGCTTTACCAGAATCACACCGTTTGCAGAATGTTAAAAGTACTAAAGACCAGCAGACTCCTCTCTTTAAGCCTAGAATTAGTCCATCATGAAGTTGAGTTCTGTTCTAATCTGCAGCTGTGGGAGAGTACTCTCGTTGAAAGTGTTTGACTGTGTGTGAGAGTTCCTCTGGTGCTTGGTTTATTAACTGACGTGTCTGGTGCCATTTCTCTCTCTGCTAAAAATAAAATGAAGGAACCAACACCACGTGATCCTCCCTACTCCTGTAAACATTTCTGAAAGAATCTCCTACTACAGACTGTTGATTCGAGGTGTAACTAACTACTGGTAACATTATATCCCTGAGATACAATAGTCATAGCAGTGGTTTATTTGAGCAAGGAACTAAATTTCCTTGGTCAGTTGACATATTCCTGGTGGGGAGATGAATTCCGTTTGGCCGTCGGTGCTTCCTGCAGGCATCGTCTCCTGCTGTGTGCACCTGGAGAGAACGGGCTCTGTGTTCTACAGTGCCTGTGCTTCTGGTCTTGCACACATCCCCCTTTGCCACTAAGATTTCCACTGTTTAGTAGATGGTATTATTTTTTGGAAAAGAGCACGTAGCTGGATCTTGCCTGGCCATGCAGCCTGATGGCACACACTGAAGGGCATTCTTGTCTCATTTATCTCTAAACTTACCCATAAAGGACTTCAGCTGTGTGGGTATCCAGAAGAATGGATATTTCCCCGGTGGGGGGGCCCTGTCCTGGGCTGTGTTACTTCTTGACTGTAAATTTTTGAAGTCCTTAATGACTTTGCAGCACCATCACATCGTGAAAGCAGCATCACCTCTTGATGGTGGTGGAGGTGTGAGTGGGTGGGTGTTAGGAGCTGTCTCAGCAGGACCCGCTGGGTGTGAGGGTGTGAGAGCAGCCTTGCTCTGAGTGACAGCAGGGTTTTGAACAGTCTGTAGGATCCAGAGCTCTCCCGCACAGCAGGTTGGATCCTGGAAGCATTTATACTAGCATTTGGCTGTGATTGCTCTTACCCTGTTGTTTCATTGTATTTGTTCTCTAATCTCCTATTACTGATTAGGTGCGAAATATCTGTTTGTGTGTGTATTTCTCTAGAAAATACAGATATTCGGGCTACCTGGGGTGCGGTGTGAAATTACAATGATTGATGGCCTTCGCGCTTCATGTTCTGCAGCTGAACATGTCTGTGTGCAAATAGCAAAACCAGAGGTATTTTCTTGCAGATTGGATGGTTTTGATAGTGAGGTTTTGCTGAACGTAATGGCAGAAACCTTTATGTAATTTCTGCTTTCTATATTTAAAACTTATTTTTAAAACTTGGGCAAGAGAGGCTTTGTTCAAGCAGTGTCCTGGTTAATGTACTGTCCTCAGTCATAAATACTTCAAGTCTCTGCTAAAGATTGTTGCCAGAGGAGTGTAGACTTCACTCAGCTATTCAGCATCATGGCTCGATACAGCTCTATACAGTGTAGCATATTAGTACATCACCTGCTACTGTTACAGGGAAAAAACGGCAATAGTAGCAACAAAATGGGCTTTTACAGATGTTTTTTTACATTAGATGCTGCCTCCAGGCTCTGCTACCTCTGCTAACTGCCTCTGTATTTACATGCAGGGGATTTTTTTTTTTTTTGAAAAGTGTATCTCTCACAACTTGATTTTTTTTTCCTAGCAAATATTAGGTTGCTGAGGGTACAGCGATTCTAGTTTTGCTGTTACAGCTTCTTCAGAGGCCTTGCTAAAATCAATGGTAGTGGCTCATTTTGATGCTGTAGCAGTAACCTTTGACTTCAGAGCAGCATATTCTGCATGTAGTCATGGATTTGTTGATTGCCTCTTGCAGTGTAGCAGCTTCTCATTGCACCTCATTGCACTGCCTTCCCAGAAGTTGGGTTACACTGCGTGATGTACAGCAATTAAGTCTTTCTTTAATTTCCCTGTGTTAACTGAACAACTCTGTTGCTCACTCAAGAGATGTGAACTCTGGACGTGATTAACAAGCTACTTGAGCCCCAAGAAGAAAAGTGGTATTTTTTAAGTTATAATCAAGACAGCATTTCTTTAAAAGACATTCACAACTCAAAAATCAGTGTTACAGGTGACAATTAACTTTCAGACTAGTTGCTTAGACTATGCCTCTGTTTTTCCTGCTTGTGACTAGCTGCTTCTTGTATGTAGTAATTTTGTCTTTCGGTTATTTGCGCTGGTGTTAAGAAAGGCCCAGGGAATAGAAACACCTGAAGGAAGAAATCCTAGCAGGCAGGGTCTTGTCCTGGGAGTTGACAAAACAACAAAATTCATGTGAATGCCACTTCTAATACAAAAAAAAATATGACATATGTTTTGTTCTGTCTGTATGGAGCTATCTGTGCTGTGCAATGCAGTCTTCACTCAGTAAAATGGGAGTTAAATCCTTTATGGTGGCTAAGGCATTGCCAGGATTTCCAAGTTAATGGGTGGAAAAGATCTGTGAGAGAGTCTGTTTTGAATTAGAGCAGCAGTTTTCAACCTTTATTGATTTTCAGACCCTTAAACTCTTCTCAGGTACAGACTCTTGTCTAGTGAATTTTACTTATCTGTAATAGCCTTGCTTGCATACAATTTTGTGGCATCAATGTTTTCCCGTGGCTGAGTTTGCAGACTGCTGGTGTACAGAACACCGCACAGCAGTGTCTCACGGGCGTGAAGTTTGTGTCGATTCCAAGGTAATGTTGCCTTTGTGGCGGAGCAGGCGGATGTCTCCCCTGCCTGACTCTCCTGTCCGGTACAGGAATGCTTGGGAAAAGTTGCACTTTGCTGAAATAGTTACTGGAAGTTCAAATGTTACTTTGTCAAGGGTGGGGTGTTACTGTTTAAGATCCATCTGGTGTTGGAAACTGTGTGGTCTGGAAACATCAAACCCCGGTGCAGGGGTGAGGGGCTTTCTGGTGCCTTAGGACAGGGCTGTCACTGGTCACCAGCATTGCTGTGCCACTGCTCTGGGTAGGGCTGCCAAGAGCTACTCATGGTTTGGGGCCCCTGGGAGGGCAAGGCAGGTGCAGGTGCTGTGTCCAGTGCTTTTTAGGTTTAGAGGTGCTCAGTCCTCACAGCTATGATTGGGGATTAGAGGTGTCTCCTTGCTGAGCTGGCAGTGTTTGCCAGTGGGACAGGAATGGGTCATAGCAGAAGTGTTACCAAGGACACCTGCAGGGCACAGGTGTGTTTGGGCCCCCTCAGGAGCATGTCCCTCTCCTTCCAGCAGTAGTTGCAGCAAGGGAGCAGAATGGTAGCGTGAGTAAGTTTGGCATTGCTGCAGAGCTTTGCAGAGCTGTGGTGCTGTGCAGGGACAGCCTGGGAGTTGAAGAGTTCAGAGTCGCAGTGGTTCAGTCCTGGGTAGAAGCACAGGTGTTGCTTTGGCTGATCTGAGCAGGTGCTCCTGACCCCAGTGCCCAGGAAAGGGGAAGAGGCTGCTGTGTGTTGGAGCAGAGGCTGATGCCCCTGGCAGAGGCTAGCTGAAGTTCCCTGTTCTGGTTAAATTAGAAATCTGGTTCCAGTGTGGCTGCTCACAGTAGCTTTGCAGCGGTGATTACATGTGTGACAGAGATAAAGATGGCCTTGGTGTGCATCCATCTCTCGTGTGTCCAAAAGCATTGATGAAGCCAGGAGAAATTTCAGCAGTGTGCTTTGCCTCTGTGGAAGGATGGAAGAGCACTTGTTAAAGTTGACATGCTTACTCTGTGGTTATCATTAAGATTGCATCAAGATTTATCTCACACAGGTTTTTGGAAAAATGGCAAAAAAAAGTTGGGAAAAAAGTCACCTTGTGTATCATTCCTTTCCCTCAAAGGGTAGGCTGGCCCTTGCAGATCACCTTCACCCCTGTCTCTGGCACAGCTCAAGCAGAAGGGTTGGACCAAGTTGTCCCACCTTGTCGCTTGGACTAGCTCTAGCCTCAGCAGTGAGAGAGCTACATGATCCACAGGTGAATGGCTTTTCCAGCAGCTGGCAGCATCCGTCTGCTGCTTTTTTGGAGCTGAGGTGCTGCCAGGGCTCCGGGTGAGGCAGCAAGGCTGCAGGTGGAAGGGGCACCGCGTACCTGGCATCAGGAGGGGAGCGGTTTAGGAGTGCTGTTGGTGGCTGAATCACAGGCAAGTGGCAGCACATCTCCAGTTGTGGAGATTCCCTCCTGTGCTTCTCCATCCCTCCCTGCTCCTTGGGGGGTGAAGCACTGGGGTAGGTAGGGTTGCCAGGCAAAGCTTTCTGTGAGTTCTCAATAGGGAGCTTGTTCTGTGGGTTGCATGTGGTATCAAACAGCTGCGAGTGCTTCTGTAAGTGGCACATCCCACTCCTGGGCTCTTCAGGAAAAAAGTTTTTTAGTAAAATATATGTATAGTAATATCATAAAATAGCAGTATAACTTGTTTCAGTTTTGAGGCGTTCATCAGAACTAGTGCACTGGGGACTCCTCGTGCGTTTTCAGACATGCAGAGTTTGACTTCTATGTGTGACACACCAGAAACGTTGAGTTGGATAGATCAATCTAAGTGTTTGCACCCTGGCCAAAGGATGGGGTGCCCTTTGGTTTGGTATCTTTTAGGAAAAAGTGAACAGCGAATTTCCTGCACAGTAGTATCTCAGCACACTAGAAACTTCCAGTTTCCTTTTTCAGCTCCTGCAGGGCCTCTGGTGCTTGAGCGTGCAGCAAGGCTCTCACCCTTAGCCCTGCTGGAAGCTTCCATATTCCTCTTGTTTTGGAGGAGTGTGTTCATGACTTTCCCACCCACTGTTGGTGGAAAGATAGATCCCTGCTGTTGCCTAACAGAGAAGGGTGAGGAGGAGCTTGCTGGTTATCACCCTTTTAATAGTTCCTCCCCTTACCCTGATGTTACTTAGTTGTTTGGTTTTCCCAAGCACCTGTTCAGACTTCCTACTGTTCTGGCTAATGTGGTGACTGCCCACAGATTTCCAAATAACAGCAGAAAAACGAGTCAGATTCCTCTTGATTCTAGTTGGCTGTCCTCTCACAGCATGCTCACAATGTTTAGGAAGCTGGGTTCACCACAGAAAGGTTTGGAAGCCTTTCTGAAGCATAAGTTTGTAGTACCTCATGCCTGAAGCATACACCTGCCTCTGGTCATGGCTCTGAGTGTGGTTATCAGGAAATAAATAAGCACGAGATAAGTGTATTGCACTGCTAGTGTTCAAAAATTCTGATTTCATTTTTAGTAGGGATTCGGCAAAAGCAGTTGAAGTTTCAAGTGCAAATTAAAACTGAATTTTGTATGGATGGAATATTTATTTATTTTGGAAGAATGGTTCGGTTGGGTAGGGGGACTTGCATGCTGAATACCACCTTCTTCTGAGGAGGTTGTTATGGTTTTGTGTAAGTGGCATCTTTGCATTTGGACTAACAAAGTGGGATTGTCCCTCTCCTGTGAGTAAATAAAAATTTCTGTAGAAGGTGAAATTTGCAAGCCCTCCTTAAATGTTTGTTGCTTTTAAAGAAACCCGTGGAACTAAAAAACCCCAAACAACAACTAAACCAAAACAAGCAACAAACCAGTTAATGTCATTGAATTCAACCCAGATTCCCACATTTTATCTTCTGAGGTTCTAATACACTCTGTGTGCATGTTGTTCTCTAGTCCTGGTTCATTGCGGTTACAGCTTGAGCTGTACAGGATACAGTTTACATATATAAATTAAAATAGCCAAATTGCGTTTTGCACAGTTTGAATCTTTTCCATTTCATGGATTTAGAAACTTCATTTCTGAAAAATTAATGCTGTATTTATCAGATGTCCTGCTTGTGAACAATTTGTTTGATAATATATAGAGTAGCACAAAACTAAGACTGAAAAAGGGACAGATCTGATGACCTGGTTTCAGTTTGGGGTTTTTTGCTAGTTCTCTGAAATAAAAAGATATTTGTGGCTATTTGTTTATGAGAGTTTGCAAAGTTCTGGTGATGCCAACAGTTCCTCTTTTGCTGAAACAACTAGAGCTGATTAAAGGAGCTAGATTTAAAGAGAATGTGGTTTACCATTTAAAATGTGTGCAGATAAGCAAGAAGAGTCTGTCCTCTGCTTCAGGCTCCTGGGAGTGGTTTGTAATCATCTGTGTGTTTGCATGTCTGTGGATTTCTTTGCACCAGGGATCTGGGTGAGATTGTATCCCTTCTCTCCCACTTCCTCCTCCTGCCTCCCTCAGACCTTGCTGTCAGGTGCATTTCTGGTTATTGGGATGCTGAAGTGCCAAAGCTTTCTATTGCACTGCTCTTCCATCCAATCCTTAAGGAAAACTATCTGGTTCAAGTGAAGCAGGGTTGCTGTTAATCAGTTATCTTGGTGACTAAGACATGATGTTCTCTTATCAGTGCATTCTTTATTTTAAATTCTTGTGTGGATAACTCCTGACCTTGATAGAAATGCTTCAGGATGTAGGAATTACCCAAAGTAGTGCAATTTGCTCTCTTGGTTTTAACCTTTCAGAGTAGTTCATATGTACATATGAGCCCTGGAAAACTTTAGTACCCTGGAAAAGGGTACTAAAAACTAGCCAAAGACAACAAATACCCACAAGCACTGTTGATAACGGAAGTTTGACCTGCATCATAATCTCTGCTGTATTTTTTGCTTGTGAATATTTAATTAGTGAGTATTTAACACTTCTGAATGATAATGCTCCCAGATAAGAGGTAGTGTACTTTTTCAGGCATGAGTATAGGTCAGATGCCAGTTTGCTTTTTGCTGCAGTGCTGAAGCTGAAGGAAGACAGGAGTAGCTGGGCAAAGAGCAGGTCCCCAGCAGCACAGGCTGTCTAGGAATCTCCAGCAGGCTTCTCCATCTGCTCTCTTTGACTTGAAGCTTGACATCAAGTGCCGGTGTGATTATTACTCTGGTTTCAGCACATACGCCGTGTAGGTGTTGTGGTTTGTTTGGGTGAGTTTTTTGGCCGCCTGAACTCCAGCTGGGCTTACCCCTTTCTCTGTGCAGATTGATTCCTGTAAGTTTTGTCATGGCAAGTGTGGGGTCAGCATCTCAGTCTGCCTCTGTAGATGCCTTTACTCATGTGCGTGGTAGTGATACTTTTTATGGAGAAAACTTTGGTGACCGTTTTGCTTGGCTTCAAATACTCCTTAAGATATCAAGTAGATATAATTTTTCTTTCCATCTTTTTTGGCTTTTTTTCCAACTGATGTGGTTGGAGTTTGAAAAAATATTTAAAACATGAGTATTTGCTAATGAGAATTAAATTTTGGCTTCCATCACAAGCAGTTACTAATTTCACTTCTGAACTTTGTTTCGGTGTTGTTCTTAGTCTCATCATCTCCTTCTTACCATGCCACGCAACATTCACAAGCAAAGATTATTTCCCAATTCCTATTTTCTCTCCTTCTGTCTGTGTCCATTCATTTCTCAGTGTGTGAATGTTGGAGCTGAGTGAAGTAATGACCCGTGGATCACTCAGATATCTTTCTACCCTCCCTTGTTAAGAGCAGTACAGAGGTAAGAGCTGACCTTTTAACTGTCTCTGACTGTCAGCAGCAGTCACTGTGTGGGAACTGAAGCCATTGCTGCTTCATTTCTATGATCCAAGTTAAAGGATCTGGGCTCCCCTGTGATAGGAGCTGCATGGACAGGATAATTCTGAGCTCAGAGGGCTGAGGTTGCAGCTGCTCTGCTTTGTCTTGAACTCTTAAGTTAACTCAATGAGGTTCAGCTTTAGCTGGAGGGAAGCAGCGTCTCATGAAAATTTTTGGGGCATCTTTAGCAATGCCCTCTCAGGCTTGTTCTGGGAGTACTTTTAATAGGGAGAATTTGCCCCAGTTGCTGCCCCTCCTTTGTGAGGGAAGAGGGTGAATAACCTGTTGTGTGATGGTGAAATGGCAGGAGTTGGGAGTGGCATGTCCTGGGCATTGTGCACCAGCGACACCAATCGAGGTTTGTTGTGTTAGTGGATAACTTCGTTATAGAATCATGGAATGGTTTGGATTGGGAGGGACCATAAAGACAGTCTAGTTCCAGTGTCCCTGCCATGGGACACCTTCCACTAGATCAAGTTACTCCAAGCTCCATTCAACCCGGCCTTGAACACTTGCAGGGATGGGGCAGCCACAGCTTCTCTGGGCAAGCTGTGTCAGTGCCTCCTCACCCTCACAGGAAAGAATTTCTTCCTCACATCCAATCTAAACATACCTTCTTTCAGATTAAGAGCATTGCCCCTTGTCTTGTCACTCCATGCCCTTGTAAAAATTCCCTTTCCAGGAGACCATTTGGCCCAGGCTATTCAGGTGCTTTCAAATGTCATCTCTCCCTCAAGTTTGTTTTGTTAGATTTTTTTTTTCCCTGTTACAAAAAGCTGTTGATCTTCAACCAGTTCAGCCGCATCTCGGAGTGGGTTGGTAGCCCATAGGAATTAGGTGAACTCCTTATTATCTCTTTATCCTGTTAGGGAAAAATAATTATCATTGAATTTTAAGGAATAAAAGTTGGTCGTGGGGAAGGCAGGGGACTGACCCTCACCAAGCTTTCAGTTCTAACTAATAAGAAGTAGGTATTATGAGCAGCTTGTTTGTAATCCTGGGTGTAGATGGGCTGCAGAGAGAAGCACAAGAGTTGCTGCCCTGGGAATGAGGAGGTTTGAAGAGAGCACTGGAAGCTTATGGGGCAGAGTTGTTGCTGCCTTCTGCCCCTGGCACTGATGTTTGGGCTGGCTCATGTTCCGGGTGTGACTTACCTGGCAGTTCCAGTGGGGTGAGATCTGCTCAGGAGATATCCATGCTCCTGCTGCAGGGTGCTGGGCAGGTATCTGCTGCACACTCAGAGGAAAAAACCATTAGTGTCATTGTTTATGCTCTATTGGTTAATTATCCTTTGGATGGGGCCGCCTCTTTTATTTTCTTCCCTGGCTTTGATTCTGTCCAGTTCATGCCTGAAACAGGCTTGGCAGGATCTTCCTCCCGTATTCTCAGGGGTCAGTGGCTTCCTTCTGGCTTTTCTCTGTCCTTGCACACAATCTTTTTTGCTGCCCCAGCCTTTCTCCAAAAGCATGTTCTGTCCTTTACTTCATTGAATAATGTCTTGTTTATGATTAAGTCAGGAATAAACTGTAATAGGGCTTTCTTGGCCAATATTTCCACGATGGCTTTCCAAAGCAGGTCTGAGTTGGAAGTGTGCAGATTTACAGTGGCTGCAGATCAGTGCTTGGTCTCTGGACAGATGGCTCTTTGGGTATATGAAGTTGAAAATGTCTGTAACAGTAGATATATCTCTGCCCCTTAGTGTGCAGTTTGGTCTTGCTGTGGCTCTGCCAAGATGGTCACATCCCTGGTCACGCTGTTGGGGCACGTGGAGTGTCTGCAGCTGTGCCTCCAGCAGTGCTGGAGGGGATGGTGCTGCTCTGATTGTTATTCAGAGATGTCCAGTGCTGCAGGAAAGGTGCAGCCTTGTGGCTGTCAGCCTTGTGTGTGTGTCTGTGGGCTCTCTGCTTTGTGCCACTTCTTCCAGCAAGATTAATGAACAGCAGCTTCCAATGACAGAGCCAAGAGTGGTTATTGGATAAATGTTATTTTGTCTACTTTTTAATGATGTAGTTATTTTAAATATAGGAATATTGGTGACAGACAGTCGATGACTAGCAGTATTATGTACCATAATAAAATCTCTTCAAAATGTAAGCTTTCTTTCCTTGATATGTTTCATTATTTGCTGTATGGTGAGAATTTCAGGAGGGTGAAGGTACTTGGCTTTCTGATAGCCTCCTTCTTGTGAAGCTGAGCACAAGCGTTTGGTATTTCACTCATTGAATTGCACACCGTGTTTGGCACAGTACAAATTTAAGAGGTGACTTTGCAGGTAGTGTTTGTGTCATCCTGCTGCTGAACCTCTGCTTGTGACCTCTTCCACAGTGATCTTTTGGGTCTTGCAGTCGGTGGAGAGGGTTTGATTAAAAACATCTGCAAGGTACAATCTTGTTTTGTCCAAAAATAGCCCAAAGTGATCTGAAATGCTGTGTATTGTCTAGAGTTTAGGCTGTAGCTTGTCACATCTGAACAGCAAATTAATGCCAAACAGTTGATAACAGAGTAGACAGTACTGACTCCCTTTAGAACATCTAACAATACAAAACCACGATGTTGCTTATCTATGGAGGAAGGCCAAGTTTCTTACCTGCTTTGGATTTCTTCAGTGTATCTCCAATGGAGTTAAAACATGGTACCTACCTGATGTGCAGTGGCTCAAAAGTTTTCTTGTTATTTAAAGACTTGAATGTTTCCATTCTCTGAAGGTGAACAGTGCTGTGATCAGATGTAGGGACTACATCTGATGTTTGTTGTGTTTTAAAAACATGGGCTTTTCCTCGCTCGCAGAAAAGTCACAATTACTTCAGGGCTGAATTTTTTGCCATCGGAATATATCAGCAGTTTGATCTTGCCATAGTAAAGGGTAATTGTAATAGGAATGAAATTTGCTGTATTCTGACCCAGGAAATATATGCTTTGGGGCTGTAATTTTGACATCACACAGCAGTTTAAAGGAAGAGCCTTACTGTGCCTGGAAAGGACAAACAACTGCTGCTTTTGCTCCTCTGCTGTTGTTTTTTTAATGTTATAGGTTTTAACTCACTAGCAAACTTCTTTTTCCCGTGGAAATGTACAGGCATCTCTGGCAGGTTGGTGGTATTTAGGGAGAGTAGAGAGGAAAATCATGCAAGACTGTGACCTGCTACAGTGCATCCTGTCACAAGGCTCTTCCTTGGGGTCATGGTGCTTCCTAATCTGCCTCTGCAATCCCTGGTGGGGCCTTTGTGGTGGGTGATGATGAGTTCAACACCTGACTGCTAATTCCAGGGAAGGGAGACAGCAAACCCTGGAGGAATGAGAATAGCTGCTGACTTCTTGGAAAGAAAGATTTAGGCATTGTCTGAATAGTTTCTTGAACGCTACCTTTTCAGCCAGGCACCAGTGTGGGGTGTTGGAGGGTGACAAAGAGTTGATTTAAATGCAGACTTGCCTCGGGGCAGGGGTTGTGGGTGTCCCTCAGGTGGATCAGTGTGAATGGCTCTGGCAAATCTCCAGCACTGTGGTTTCACTGCTCAGTCCGGCTGATTGAGCTCAGGTTACAGTTGTCAGTAAGATGCACATCCATTGTATGTGTATGCATGACATCAGAGATAATCAGTTTGGATATACATGTGCCCCTTAAAGCCCAGGATGGAAATCTGTGTAAAAAATTTGAGGCAAAAGTCACATGTACAGGGAGAACACAAGGTGGAAATGGACGGAAAAAAAGAGGGGTTTGCATCTGAAAGTACATCTGCATTTAAAAAGCAGCAGTCAAGGCAGCATCTCAGGTGCTCATGGACGTGGACGCTGCAGCAAGGCACTGGCAGAGCAAGGGGCTGCAGCCCAGTGCCGTTTCACCTTCCTGTTCCTGATCCCCGCTCAGCTATAAGTTATTGTGTGGCTTTTGATGAGTGAGTGAGAAGAATTTCAACAATGTAGTCTATAACATCATTACCTGCTTTTTTTTTCATGTGACAGGATTTATCCTTTTTTATTTTCTTTACCACATGAAGAAAACCCATAAAACTCAACGTGAAGCAGACTATACATTTTATTAGAGAAGTCTGTTGTGTTTTTGTTGCTGGGATGTCAAACTGGGAATGGCAAGAAACGTGCCTCAAGCAGGGTGGTGAGCAGGGCGGAGAAGTGAAGCAAGAAGGTGTGTGTTTGTACTAAGACAGCTTTAATGAGGAGCATATTGCTTGTGCTTATTGGCAGGAGAAATACCTCCAGCACTTCTTGGAGCTCTTAAATGCTGAACCCACCTGGGATGTGTTGGTGGGTGCTGCTAAACAGGCAAGATACTTCACAGCTGGGCACAGGGACTCCTGATTCCTGTGAAAACCTACTGTACCTTGGCTTGGCTCAATCAGTCACAACACAGCAAAGCTCCTGGATGCTCTCCTTGGCAGAGGTTCCTGCTGGTGGTGCACATCCAGCCAGAGAGCAAACGACATGGGATCTGCTCTCTGCTCTTGGACAGTGATACAGAAATGGCATTAAGCAGCCGTAGGGTTTGTGTGTTGAAAGATTTTGGTGTTCTTGTGGTCTCTGCTCAGCCCTGGGAAGCTGAGCGGGTTTGGGTGACTGTCTGCAGAGTTGATACTTGTGAGCGGGTTTTGGAGACAGGCAAGGTCAGTGTGTCCATCTGTCTCCTAGGGGGGGTGGCTGCTGTTGTGCTCCCTTTCTGCTCTGTAGTTTTGGGGCAAAGCAATGACAGTTTTGCTCATACAAATTAAACATTAGTATGTAAGGGTTTTTTTCTGATTATGCCTGTCTTTTGTTTCAAATACTTTATGGTGGAATTTTTTCCTGAGCACATCTGAGAAGCAGGGAAGTTATTAAACTTGTACATACCAACTTCCTTCCCAGCCCCTCGTCATCCCCCCCGCCGCCCAATTCATAAAAACCTTACTTTGCTGTTCTCATCACCTTTCAGTCAGGAAAATTTCACTGTCTCTTCTACTACTTCTTCTGGACGTTTCAGCCTTTGAAATTAACAAAATGTTGTGAGCGAAGTGATGGGGGTTAATAGTGACTCCAAATATATACCTGCTCAAATGTGTAGTTTGAGTGCAGTCATTTACAAGAGGTCATGTTCCTTACTAAAATATAACAAAAGCCTGCTCAAATCCTCTTATTTTTGTTCTTTCAGAAGGATAGGGAGAACCATTGTGTTCTCTGAAGGGGTAGGAGCCACTTAGTAAAAATAAGTACTTGCTTTTTAATGTAAATGTCTCTGCTATCTGATGCAATCTGCACGCAGGGGGGAGGCAAATCTCTTCAAAAGCACCTGAAGCTTTAGTGATTTCTTGTGTTCTGTTTTTTCTCTGAAGATCCAAGCCCAGAAGAAACCTATTCCAGTGAAGTATGAAGTTGGAGATCTTGTTTGGGCCAAGTTCAACAGACGCCCATGGTGGCCGTGCACAATTTGTCATGACCCAGTGCTGGACTGTCACTCAAAAATGAAAGGTACTGTATCTACTCAGACCACAAAGTGGAGGTGTTGTGTATGGCAGGGTGCTGCAGTTTTTAATTAATTTTAAAAGTATTTCTGACCCTTTAAAGGTGTGATGAATAGATCCTATTGCAGAAGACCCAGATCCATAAAGTAGTCCTAGATCAGGGAGGTGACAGGAGGAAGAGGAGGCTGGGGCTGGTGGAAGTGGCAGAGATAACTGTTGGTCGTGTAGGCTTTTCTTCACAGAGTATAGGAGGGAGGAGTAGCTGGGCTGAGCTCAGGGTGGTGCAGAAGAAAGAGCAGCCTCTCAAAAAAGAGAGGCAGAGAAAAAGGAGGTGGATCAGAGAGGTGGGACAGGTGAGGAAGCAGAGCTGGGAAGACTGGAGTGTGTGAGGACACAGAGTTGGCCAGTCTTGGAGAACAGGAGGCTGCAGAGGGTGAGAAGTGGAGTGTGGGGTAGCAGCTGAATGCCTGAAGGTGTGATGGGAATGTGTGCAAGGAAGTGAAATGTTTTGGGTCTTGTTTGGCATGAGAAAGCAAGGGGCTGTTTATGGAGAAATACTGGAAAAACCTGGAGATGGAGCCATGTATATGAAAGTTTAGGGCATAGTGTGAGTCAACTGAGTGTGATGAGGAGAGATGGGGGAAATATGGCAGAGCTGTATGTGCTTGAACACAAGGGAGAGCCAGGAAGAAAGAGAGTCTTACAGGCTCAAGACAGTGGTATGTGAGTGATGGAGAGAACAGAAGGGAAGTGATTAATGGTTTGCTTTTACGATCGTACCAGCTGCCATGGGTAGACTGCCACAAACAGAAAGGGTTAGTTGTTCCTGGTTTCCCCTTCTGATTCTTGGTCTGTGGGCAACTGGAAACCTTTGAACTGGTGTCATCTGCCACTGACAGCTCTAGACCTGTGAGGTTGCCACTCACTGATGTATTTCTCTCCAGGATATGTGGCCCTTGCCAGCATAAGGACAAGTGATGGGCAGGAGTGGACTTTTTTTTTCAACTGTCAGCTGAGAGTCTGCTGCTTAGTTGTCTAGATACACAAAAGTAGCTTTTCTTACACCCTACTCAGGTCATCCCCAAACCTGATTGCTGTAGTCTTCTTACTTGCTATTTCCCCACCTTCCCCTTCATCCTTTGGGAGACATTCATCCTGATTCTAGAGAATGTTGAATGTGCTGTTTTAAGTAGTCTCTTTCCAGCTCTCAAATTCTTGCCGAAGATGCTTCCAGAAGATATGCTGACATATATATTCTCCCCCACATCCCTCCTCATGGCAGGATTTAATGTATATAGCTGTCCAGTATTCCCCTCTCAACCTTTGCATGAGGATTTCTAATAAAGGAATTCTGCAGGGAGAAAACATGATATTAACAAATTCCTTCAAGGCCTGATCTCCAGCCACATGGTGGACTCTTCCCATTATTGTTTTGTCTCTGTTCAGACCAATGGAGCTCTGGGGAAAATTGCATTTTCCAGTTGTGGCTGTATGTAACCTGCTGGTCTCCTCTTCCCAATGCCAAGGTGGCAGAGTGGGTGGATCTGAACTCTGGTGCCTTTGGGCAGGTAGAGCTGCTGGACTCTCTGTGTAGTGTAGGAAGCAGAGCCCTCCTGCCTTGGCTCTCTGTTACCAAGGGAACGAACCCTTCAAACAAGGCAGGTCGCTTCAAACTCATCACTTGTGCAGAAACCTCTTCTCTTGGGTTTGAGGAATGATGTTTTGTTCAAGGCAGTTTGCCTTTTTGTCAGCAAGCTCTCTGCTCAAAGATTTTTGGAACTGGAATTTTGAGGCTCAGTGGCTCAAATCCCAGTACTGTGAATGGGATGGATGAAGCCTGTCATCTTTGTCCTTGGTTTGATGTTGTTCTGGTCATTATTTGTTATCCTCTCAGTGGTCTTGGTCAGAATCTCACTGTCAGCATCTCTTGAGGCCAGGCTGCCACACTGTGCTGGCACTCCTGGAAAAGGCAGCACAAACCAAATGGGCTGGAAGTCTAAGCTGAATGTTCAGAAGGAGAAGGTTAAGCATACATTACAGCAAAATGCAGGGAGAACTTTATATCCCTTGTTTCCAAACCTTGTTTGCTCTGTTCTAATGCTTGTGACCTGTCCTTTTTCACCAGCACACCCAGTACCAGTTCAGTTCTTACTTGTACCATGTCTGTTCAACATCCTTGCACAGAAAGCACCTTTGAAAAACCTTTGAGTGTTCCCTTAAAATTGGATGACTTCTCTTGTTCTGCACCTTTGTGCCCCAGAAATGGAGAGACTCATTGCAACTAATGTTTTGTCATATTGCACCTAATCCTTGTAGTATGTGTGCATGTGTTTGTTTAAATGTTTTGTGTCCTAAATAAGACTTTCTTTGGTATCAAAGCATCGAGCAAGATGGATATGTTCTGGTGAGGGAGGCTCAACCTGTGTGAATAGGTCATATCCAGAAGGATGTCAGTTCTGGGTGTTGCCAGCACCGCTGTGTTTTCCCAACGGTCAAGTGGACTGGACTGTTTAATCATTAATCAGGGAGTAGCAGAAAAGAAATTCCTGCCTGGTTTGTTGTGCCTCTCAAGGAAAAAATATTTAGATATCTTTGCCATTTTCTTTGCAAACAATCTCTACTCTAGGAAGATGACCCATGGTTAATCTATTGTTTATAAGAAAAAAAAACCCAAACAACTTAAAAACAGAGAGTAGCGACACATAGAACATTGACAGCAGGGATCAGATGGGTCTCCCTTAGTTCTGAGCTGAAATCCCCAGAACTGGCATTCATGTGGGAATGTTATTAAGCCAAATGATATTGAAAATTATCTATCATATTGTTACCACTTTCTGTGATTCTTTTTGTGTGTCTTTATTCTGTTATATGCAAATTCTGTTGAATTTCTCAAAATAGTTTCCGGTCGGAGACCATACCGAGAGTACTACGTGGATACCTTAGGAGAACCTTCAGAGAAAACCTGGGTTGCTGGGAAAGCTATTGTCCTCTTTGAAGGAAGACATCAGTTTGAAGAGCTGCCTGTTCCCCGGAGAAGAGGAAAGCAAAAGGAAAAAGGCTACAAAAATAAGGTGAAAGATCTGTTTTCTTCAACATGTTTTTGATTCTTTGAATCTGCACAGTACAAAATATTCCTTTATGCCTGGAATTGCACTTTTGACAGCTTTCTTCTGTGAGATTGACTGCAGCAAGGCAGCCAGGGAGGGGATTCTTTGCATCCTTACATCAAACATAGTTTATAAACTGCCAGGAGTTTTTATGCTCTCTTCAGTGCCGGGGTGTGGCCTGCTGCTTCTATATGCCCTGGACACTCTGGGAAGCAGAGGAGTCAGGGCTCTCTTGGTGTGGGATCTGTTCAGCACAGCTATCTCCTGATGTTTATTGCAGCACTGCTAAAAAACTTCCTGTGCTCTCTGGCAGCCTGTGCTCTTTTGGCTGATCCGAAGCAGAGGTGGAGTTGCACGCTTCAGTAGATCACTGGCTGAGATAAAGCAGTGGGGTTTTTAGCCCTGCTTCAGTAATTCTCTTTATAGAAACCTGTTAGGACTTATAATTTGACTTGGAAAACGCTTTGTCAGGGAGCCTGTGGGAATGAGTTTTGTGGCTCATCGCACCGACTCCGTTTCCAAACATAACAACCCTGAGCAGTTGTAGCCAGTTAATGTAACGTGACACAGGGGTCTGGTCTATGTCTTTAGGAAGGTGACTGAAGAAATTAACTTGTTAGAATTGCTGAAGTGAAGAACTACACAGGCTACTGTGTTACTGTAAGAGAGCAAATAGTTACACTAGGCAATGATGTCTGGTTTTTCTTTTTCTCTTATTCTATGGCTTTATAACCTATGTTAATGCAGAACCATCAGACTGAACGTGCTCTTGCAGATTTGAGTCCCTGGTTGCAATGCTCTCATTTGGTTTTCCCTTTCCAAGGCCATGTTCAGTATCTTTCTTAAGGACTTCCCTCCTTGTGCTCACAGCCGCCTAAAAACAAGTGACATTCTCACAAGTAAATTTTCTGGTTCTAGAATTGCTTGACGGGAATCTTGTTCTGTATGTAAATGAAGTGCCAGCAAGGCTGCAGTACAGGGAACCAAATGTTTGTTGCTCACAAAAATGTCCAAGTTTGCATCTCTGGAAGCAAAAATTTGATGCAAAGCTGAGAGTACTTGTCTGGTTTGCTATCAAGATTCATAAGACTTTTTTATCTGCTGGGATGAGATTTTGTTGCTTTGGGTATGTTTTAAAGGAAAAGTCAGAAAATTTGAGTTGTTCCACCTGCTTTGGAATTGGTTTTGATTTTAAGAGCAGTTGTGAATCCTCTGATTTGCTGTTGTGCAACCAGAAACTACACAAGCACATAAGAAACAACTTTCTTGTTGGTTTTGGGTGTTATAAGAGGTTCCTGTCCAGTATAAGGAGGGATTTTCTTTTTAATAAAAGTACAGAGTTAAAGCTGGGAGACCTCTCAGGAATGAACATCATAAATTTGATAAAGTGCATCTTAGATGTGTGGATCTCATGTTTGTCCCAAGGTGAGTTGATGGAGAGCGCAGATTAAATCATGCTGTGAGTTCAAGGGATGCAGGAAGAATCAAGAACGAGCAATGGAAACAGGTCTGCTCAGATATTTTAAGGAAAACAATACTACATTTGCCTTGAGAGCCTTTTTGGCTGTTGCTTTGCATTTGTGCACCAGGGATCCATACCATATGCATTCCCTTTACAGGCTGTTGTTTTCAGGATGTGTTGGGATGCCAGGACACCTGATTCTTGGGACACCTGTGGTTGCAGGGACCTTTTTGCTCTCTTGGGAATGCACAGGGGTTTCTTTTAGGCTCAGCAGGAGTGCAGGATGCTTACCCAGGAGCAGTGCTTCCTGTGTCCACTAGACACAGTCTCAGGGAATCCATATGATTGTCTTAAAGATACAAAATGCAGGAATGTCCCTCTGTTCTGTGCCTTGTACTCCTCAATCTCACTTTTATCTCATTGGGTACCTGCTCAAATATTGTCTTTCTCTTTTTTCTGTCTCCAACTTTTTAAGGTTCCTCAAAGATTTATGGCTAAATGGGAAGTCAGTGTTGGACAGGCAGAAGACATTCTTCTCGGAGGGCCAGAGGATCAAAAGTGCAGCCAGAACTCCAGCGAGCCAGACAGTGAGAAGGACATGCAGTCGGAATACTATACCAATGGCCCTGGAGCAGAAAGGGACAGGCAGCTGAACGGCTGCTTTAAATCCTTGGCGTTTGACTCCAGACACGCGGCCAGTGAAAAAGAAAAATTGCACATTAAGCCACATGTGAAAAAAAGCTCTGAAAGCAGAAAAAGGACTAGAGTAAAAAAAAGCGGCACGAGAGGGGAAGCATCTAGGGGAGAAATCAAAGACAAAACACCAGAGAGCATAGTTAGAAACACACTTGTTGGGGACCTACCAGAGAAACACGCTTCTCATGAGCTTCGCCGGATTGCCAACAGCCTGACAGCATCCAGCAGCACCAGGGAAAACCATTTGCTTTCCTCCTTTGGAGAAAGACGTTTTGAAAAGACACCTTTGAAACCGGACTGTGAGAATCGTAAAAGTGATACCCTGAAGAACGCTCTCCAAGGGGATTTGTTTTCCAACCCGTCTTTTGAGAGAGAGAACTCCCTGGGCATTTTATGCAGTTCTAAATTGCAAATACACTATTCTGCGTCTGATGCTGGTATTGAGAAAAAGCAAACTGAATCGGATTCATCCTCTTCCCTCTCCGATGGTGGGGACAGTGATGTAGATACCATGGACCAAAGTTCAGAGAGAGCCTCTAGTGCTCTTGAAGTTAGTGATTCTTCAGATAAAGTGGAGAAGGAATTTCCTATGACGTCAAGTGGAAACATTAAACTTTCCATGTATCTTTCTCAGAAGAGCAGCAGAAGGGCCAGGAAGAAGTCCTACAGAGATCGCAAACTTCTGGGAGGTTCAGCAGCCAGCAGACTTGATGCTGAATTTGCAGATGGGGAGCTGGAAGTTGGCTTCTCTGATGCTGAGATGTCACTGATGGCTCTTGAGTGCTCTTCGGATGTGAGAAATGACAATCTTTCCCCAGCAAACAAGCACACTACCCCCCAAAGTGTCTCCAAGGACAGCTCCTGGCCTGCTGTTGCAAATCAAGCAATCTTAAAATCGAAAAGCATGAAATTACCCCGAATCAGGAGTATAAAATGCAAACATAAAGAAAAGGTTGGTGGGTTGGAGCCTTCTCTTGCAGAAGAGGAGGACAGTGTGAATCGCTGCTCTTCAGATACCAAAGGTTTCTCTGGCCTTCAGAGAAGTGGAAAAGTTGATGGTCAGAAACTGTTAAACAACATGCACGAGAAACCCAGGGATTCTGCCGAAATCGAAACGGCTGTGGTGAAGCACGTCTTGTCGGAGCTGAAGGAACTGTCTTACCGGTCCATGAATGATGATGCCACTGACTCTGGCACTCCAAAGGCCACAGTACCTTTACTTTTCTCTTCTGCCTCTGGTCATGGTCGTTTGCCTATTGAACCAGATTACAAATTCAGCACCTTGTTAATGATGTTGAAGGATATGCATGACAGTAAGACAAAAGAGCAGCAACTGATGACTGGTCAAAATATAGTCCCATTTCGAAATACCAGCACAGCTGATGGTTCTGGAAGCAATTCTGCAAGTGGTCTGAAGTCTTTGTCTATTGTAGGTCCCCCGTATAAAATAGAAAAAAATGGAGATTGTGTCCAGGAAACAGTAAATCCAAACTCCACTATAAGCAACTCCTCCTTTTCACGCAATCCTCCAACCAAGTTGACGGGGATTGGTTCTGGTAAAAGGGAGCCTGCAAGTGCTGCTGTTTCTGGGACAAATGGCACAAATTGCATGTCCAAACGCAACTGTTCAAAATCTAAGCAGTCATCTAAGCTTGGAAATAAAACAGTTTCAAACAGAAAGGACTTAAAACCAGGAGGGCCAAGTAAGTTGCTAAGTCGGTTATCCAGAGATTCAGGAGAACATGCATTCCGTGTGCACGGTTCAGTTACCAGTCCTCTAGGTAATGAGGCAGAAGATACTGAGAGGAAAGAGTGTATTGATTTAACAGAGCATTCAACTGATGAAGACTCTGCCTGTTTATCTGATGACAATTTAGGTCGTATTGGAAGGAGACCTGAAGCTGGTAGAAATGTTGAGAGCTGCAATTCTGCTGAAAATGGGCAGAGTCCAGACTTGGATTCAGAGGCAAATAGTGAGAGCTCTCTTGGTGATGAGTCTAATGATATAAATCACGTAGCACCCAAAAAGCGATGGCAGCGTTTTAACCAAAGCAGTGCTAGATCTAATAAGCACATCGGTAGATCTAGGGAACAAGGAAACTTGGAGAGTGCCTTTGGCCTGAATTCTCGTGGCTTTTCACTGAAGGGAAATGAGTGCTTGGGACGTAGGCATTCCCCTCATTCAAAGGTGCTTGAGGGAGACCTGGCAGTTCAGGACTTTGAGAATCGTTTAGACTTAGTTGATAAACATTTGAATGTAGGTGGTAAGCCAAACACCAGTGTGATGGACTCAGAAACAAAGCTTGGCAACTTTGCTCCCCAGTCTGAATTCTCTGCACAAGGTAAGGGAGCTGGACTTGCGCCAGAGTGTGTATTTGTATACATTTTATACTTTTTCATTTAAAGGATGAGTTATGGAACTTGGGGCTGTCTGACAATGTGGAGATGTCTACGTCTGAGCAGAAGAAAATGTACCTTGGTTTGAGTTCTCTCTAAGTATGGAGAACAAAGACGTCAGATCAGTTATTGGCTTGTGCTCAGGTTATTGGTCAGAAAGTTTTGAATACATTACAAATCATTAGTTTCTGCGCCATGAAAGGTAAAATGAGCATCCTTCTCTGAGCTTGGGATTTTTTTTAAACTTGCATCTTTATAAAGTGTTCCTTAGAGCCCCGTGCTTGGTGTTAGTGGGGTAGATCAGTGCTAGAATGTTGTCTGAAATTGAACCTCAATGGCTGCTCTGATTTTATCTTTTGTAGTGCTGTTTGACATAGTTTGTCTTTTTGGTTTGTTCTGTAGAATCTCATAAAGATTATGTGTTTGGGGGTTCTTGGGGAATTTTTGCTTTTCAGTGTGAAATTTTACTAGCTGTTAATAACAAGTTGGAGAGTCCCACAAATTTCCTAATTTGCAGCTCTGGTGTAGTTGCCTGATGGGTGAAGAGGAGAACAGAAGGGAGGGAAGCTGCCAGGGAGGCTGGGCTGGAGGTGGGTCTGAAAGATGGCAATTAAAAAATGAGGCAGCAGCATTGGAAGGGAAATGACCTAGGAAGGAGGAGGCCTCTGAGGACCACGAGGTCAGACAGCCCTGCCTCTCCCACAGAGATGGGAACATTTGGTTAAAGCCAAAGGAAGATATAAAAAGGTGTGTGCAGAAGCAATAGGGCCAACAGGACCACATTTGACACATACCATCCTCAGAATCCAAAGGGAACACACATTAATAAAAACAATAAAATTAAATTTTTGCATACGCTTCACCAAACTAAATTGCTCTAATCTAGTTGCAATATCGTAAGTTAATAGAACTCGTCAGAATTTCGAGCCTGTGTTATTTTATGACTTATGTGTTCCCTCAGTGCACATTTTGATGTGTGTATTTTGCTCTCAGTGGTTACTGGAGACTGCCTGCACCTATGATGCAATGTGGCAAAGGCATCTCCTGACTTGGTGATTGCGGGACCTGCCCAAGGCAAGTCACAGCAGGCACAGAAAACAAGCCCATAGGATGTAACACAAGGGGTAAAAGTTCTGGTTTTAAATCATGACCCGTTTAATCATTCACTCACTCCTCTGGTTGGGTCTGTGTGTTTCTGAGGACTGAAGTCTCCGCAGAGCAGTCGAGAGGACACACACAGTTCTGGGCTGTTGGGCTCTGCCGCAGGAGCGTCGCAGCCGAGGGAGTGAGTTCCTCCTCCGCACTGAGATCCAGACGGGTTCTCATGGCTTCATGCTGGTTTTGCAGTGGAAGCATCCCTGCAGTGCTGCTGTGTGAGATGAAGATACAAGTCTGCAGAGACAGCTAGAGAAGAGGAGCTGCTGAGAGGCAGTAAAGGCAGGAGGGTAGTGGCAGAGGAAGGCAGCAGGCTCCTGGGCGAGGTGGCGATGGTGGAGAGGAGCGTACACTGTCCTGGTGTTGCACACAGGGGTGCAGCAGCAGCAGTCAGGGCCTGGGTTTGCTTGCAAAGATGCCAGAGCAGCGACCGCAGTGTAATCCAATTCCCTTGTCCTAAATAGCACATGAGCCCCGAGCACACCTGTCCTTTGTGAACAGATGTGAAAAGACCATTTCTATATGTTGGGCAAGGCCAAGTACATTGAAAATAGAGGGACTGATGCTGGAAGCTGAATTGATTGCAGCTTACAGAAGAGGAGTTTCCTCTGCTTGCCAGTGCTTTGAGAGAAGATGTGACCCATCCTTGTCTGCAGCAGGTAGAGTTCCAATGTAAGAGATCACAACAGATTGCAGTCACAACTTTGCAATTCCCACTAAGCTCAAACTTTAAAGTCTTCATCATAGTTAAATGGCAGCACTTGGCATATTTTTCCTACAAACTTTGTGATGTGAATTGAAGCAAATAAAGCGGAAGTGAAGGTTAGTGGAATTTGCTGACATAAAACAATTTTATAGTTTTATCAGGTATGTGATTCACCACTGCCAATCAGATTGCATTTGGGATTCTTGTACAGGATTCCCTTTGGGAACAAAAAAAGCTGTTTAGCCAGGCCTTCTGGCATGGTGCTATGTGCTCTGCTGCATGGCTTTGGGGCTCTAAGTAGTTGTGTGCTGAGGATACTCACCCTGTAGCTGGTTATGTACTGAAATGTGTGTTTCACCCAGACACCTGTGCAGAGTGTTAATAGAGGCTGAAAATAGCTGCGTTTGAGAAAGTTGTTTCTTTCTTCTCTTTTGGCTAAGTTTGACATTTTCATGCTTGTTTAACCACAAAGCCACAATAAAGTGTAGCAGTCTTGTCCAACATCCCTGTTCTGAAGTGTTGCACTGGAATGCTTTGTTTTAAAATGCTTCCGTTTTAAAGAAGAAAATGCCAACCTCCTACGAATTAAAAGAGGCAAAGAGAATATTTACTGTTTGTTCTTACATTTCCAGGAGACCACAGACATTTTCATGAATAGGAGAAATCTTTGGGCAGGATTATTTAATGATTTTTGAAGGGTAAAAAAAGGAGAAAAGTCAGAGCAATTCTGGAAAGGAAGAAGACATAAATCTTGCTTTGCAGCTTGTTGAGTAGAGATAGTGTAGAGTGTCAGGGCTCTTTTTTTAGGAGCTTGCCGTGCACTGGGGAGTTGAGGTGGTGTATCATGGATGGTTAGGTTGTGCTGAGGAAATACCTGTTCCTCTGTGGTTGTGCCACACTGTGCAAACACAAAAGACGTGAGCCTTGAAGAGCTTGCAGCCAGTGGCTCTCTGATCTCATTGGGGAATAAATAAAGCAACAAATGGGCTTGCAGTAGCAGATGGGGAATTTGTAATGTATGAAAAAATGCTGGGGAGGAGGGGAAGGGAAGGAGTTAAGCTTACGTGTTACTAGTGATTTCAGTGACTGAACTGCTCTAAGGGAAAACAGTGTCTTCCTGTGCTCCTGCACTAAAACCAAAATATTTTGGGTAAACAGCAAAAGCATCTGAGTTGCTAATGGTCTTTGGTTTTGGTAGAAGTACTACAAAAAGATTAGATGTAGTTTGTAGGGAGATGTTGGGTGAAATTTCAGGAGCCCCTCAGTCTAATGTTTTTTGATTTCTTAACCTGAACTGCTTGAAGTCTCTTGGGCCCTTAAAAACCTTACCTATCATGTCAGGATTGTGGAAAATAGGAAGCTCAAAAATTTTAAGGCTATCTCAAAGAGAAAAAAGTATTGACTCTTCCCACATGGACTCTCTGGAAGAGAAGGCAGGAACAACTATTATCCACAGATCACGAGGAGAGTTTTGCCTTGTGATAGTCTCAGAAACACAGTCTTGAAGCTGCTTTCCTTTTTCTTAGCACATTCAGAGAGGAAGCGCCTTAGAAAGCCCAGTAAACGGCTTCTGGAGTATGCAGAAGAATATGATCACTTGTTTGCACCCAAGAAAAAATCAAAGAAAAACCAGGAGCAATTGCAAAAGGTGGGTGAAGGCCAGTGTATTCCTCATGGTTATTGCTTTGGGCCTCTGGTCTGTGTGTGTTTATGTTCTTGATGGCTGAGTGTTCTTGCTGTGTGCAGTGCCATGCAGGATGAATGTTTTCACCAACATGTTTCACCACGCCAGGTGAATTCTGTGGTGAGGTCTGAATTTGAAGGAGGTCTTCCCGCACAATGCAGTCCTGACAGAGATACCCAGCGGGGGCCGAGTTCTTTGGTTTCAACTCCATCTTCAACCAAAGAATCCCCTCCCATCCTTGAAGCAGAGTGTTCCTTCTCAGAACTAGGATCCCACTCCACTGATCCCAATAATCAAGTTCCAGAAGGACGTTCAGATATTCCAGACCTGGTGGTGCTGTCTGCCTCAGATGCTTCTGAAGTTTCTGCTTCTCCAGATGCAGAAGAGGGATTCCTGAAAGCAGGTGAGTGGAAGGTTGTGTGATTCTGCTTTCATAAGTGAAAGTGTTCACTGGAAAATGATGCAAGACATGCTCAGGGTTAAAACCCTGGTGCTCTGGCTGTGCTAAATTGGAAGGAACGCTGTTCCTGTCCTAAAGGCCCTGTGGTCAAAATACTGAAACCAAACAAACAGGGGTTATGGTCGCTGGGAGGTCAGTTTACCTGTCTTATGTGAGAGAAGAGGGCTTGCCTTCGGTGACTTGTGGATCTCCAGGCTGTCTATTACAGCAGCATGAATGCTGATGTGAGGGGCGAGGGAGTGGAGGCAGGACTGTGTTAGTGGTAGGACTGGCTTATGCCAGATCAAAGGGTTTGGGAAATTACGATCTGAATCGTGTGCCAGGATGTGTTACCTTCTGGCAGTGAGTTCACAGTCTCTCTTCTGTGGGTGGATTTTTGTATTACATATTGAGGTGAGCCTGAAGGTCATGGCAGACTGCGGTCCATTTTTATTGAAGTTGTACAGAAACAGGTAATTGGCATCTCTGCCCAAGGAGCTTATGATCCCAAAGACAGGGTGAAGTAGATTGTTTTGAACTGTTGGCTGATATTTGCTTAATGATCTTAATCTGATTGAAGAGGAGAAAACCCTCATTTATCTGATGTGAAGGATTTCATTGCAGGAAACTTTGAAGGCA
The DNA here is from genome assembly GCF_022539395.1 of Myiozetetes cayanensis. Classification (NCBI taxonomy): domain Eukaryota; kingdom Metazoa; phylum Chordata; class Aves; order Passeriformes; family Tyrannidae; genus Myiozetetes; species Myiozetetes cayanensis. The sequence goes on along the minus strand of NW_026087378.1, from coordinate 7,639,890 downwards.
AACGTCAAAGGAAGCCCACTAAAAAGCTTTTGGAATCCAATGATTTGGACACTGCCTTTATGCCAAAGAAGGAGGAGTGGACTCCCCAAAAGAAGGTACTTTCCTTCCAGCTCTTTTGAAAACTGGATAGAAAACAAGCCTAGGCAGCAGACCCTGCTGAATGAACCGCAGTGCAATGGGATGTGGTTTTCTCTTGGCTGAGGCCCAGGAGCAAAGGTCCACCCTTCCCAAAGGTGCTGCTTGCTGTGTTACGATGAGGAAATCTACTCTTCCCCACCCCTCCCCACCAGGGTAGTTTTGGCTGTAAAATCTCCTTTCTTTATTGATTTTTATGGAAAAGGAGTCATCTGGTTGCTGGCTGGGAACGTGTGAGCAGAAGTGTTCTTGCGCAGAGGCTTTCTGTCATGTTGCAGTGTGGCTTGAGCTTGAACCTAAGGTTTTGTCCTTTTCCATCAGATTTCCTCTGTTGCCACTGTTCTAAGGTTAAGTAATAATACTTCCTTCTTTTTTTGTGTGTGTGGCACAGTTTTAGTACAGTTATCACAATTGCAGTAATACAGAGGTTGGTATATCCCTGTCTTAGACTCTGTAAAAGCCTAAAGCCAGAGAGTCTCTCTTCCCAGCACTTTACAGGGGTTTGCAGCCTTTTTGGGAGAGCTCTGGAAGCAGTGGACGGTGCTGGTGAGCACGAGACAGAGCAGCAAACTCAGCATTTCTCCAAGCCCATAGACTGACCTTTACATGTGGGATCTATCACACACATAAAACAAATGTTTTCTTGTAAAATCTCTTATGACTGATGAATGAATTCATGATGTGAACTGTAAGTTACGCATTGCAGTCGTTCATGAAGGCTGCATGGCTGAGGGGTGCACACCTCTGTTCTGCATCTGGTGACTTGACTCTCCTGTGTGTTTGTAGGGTACTGGCCCTTCAGAGAGTGACAGCTCTGAGCTCTACTCACCAGCCCACTTTCAGGACCTGGGAGAAGGTAAGTGAAGGCAGGGGTGGTGGGGCAGGCTGTTGGTGACATTTGGATCAGTGCCTGCAGCACTCTGTGTTTGTGTAAGGACTTGGTGTCCTGAGCACTTGCCTCAGCAGCGGCAGATAAAAAGAGGTACTGAGACTGTTCACCCCCAGTATAGTTATGCTTTTGATTTCCCTCTGGAAAGTGGAGAAGTGTATTCATGTTTCTATGAGAAGCTGTTCACTTCTCATTGATAGTCTGTGTGCTTGAAGGGAGCTTGTCAGCACAGGTCCTGTAGCAACATGCTGTCATATGCCTGATGACATGCTGTGACCAGGCCCAGCAGTGGCTTCCTGTCCTGTGGACAGCTACTCCTTTCGCTCCTGCCTTTGGATCCCATCGGTATCAGCATGAAGAGGCTTCTGTTGCAGTGCAGGAGGAGGTAGTAATGAGCATTTGATTAGCAGTGTAAGCTTTGTGTTGGTACCATTTCTTATTTTCTGCTGGGTGGGCTGTCTCAGCACAGTAATGCTGTTCTGCAGCCCAGCAAAAGGATCTTAAACCAGTATGAATTGGGGCTCCTCTGAAGGCTGCAGGACAGAAGACAGAGTACCTGGAGGCTGGTATTGCCCCAGCCCTTAGTACCTCAAAGAATATAGAACCCAACCTGGAGCTCTCAGAAAGGGGATAGAACTTGGTGGTGTCACCTGTAGCAAGGGAATGATTTCTGCATTTTCTTTGAATGGTCTTTCTGTTGCATCCCAGCTTCTGAAAAGCTCTTGGAGAAACAGCGGAAGCGGAAGAGACAGCGCCATACCACTGCTGCAGTCCATTCCAAGAAGGAGAAAAATGAGGAGGGGCTAGGGGAGACCCCACACTCTGAGGTACTTGTACAGTCTTCTTACATGCTGTCGTCCCTTTATCCTGTCTGTACTTCTCAGGGCACTTGGCAGAGCCTAGACCAGGGAGGGTTTGTCCCACTGATGCAGTTGTATGAGCTGGGGTTAAGCTAAAGATACCACCTTGATTTAGTAGTGCTGAACTCGGGCTCTCTTTTTAAACTGCTACTCAGCTAATTCTCTAGGGGAGGTGCTGTTCTGAACAGATGGAAGCAGGTTTTGCCTGGCATCTTGCTTTGCATCTCAGAAAATCAAACTGCTGTAAAAGGTCTTCTCTGGTGGCAATGGTGGGAATCTGCTCTTCCACCAGTATGAAGCACAAGCACTAGACTGGTTTTCAGCTCCTTCTGTTTGCCCCTGCATGCCAGGGTGAGCCAAGAACCTCTGTGAGAGGGCTGGGGGGGGAACCGTTGACAGCTCACAAGAGCCTCTGATTGTGTTCTGCCATCTAGCAGAAAGGGATAATTGGGGCAGCTACCTCCTACTGCATCCCAACAGGGTCAATGTACAAATCTCTCTGACAAACACATTTTGCCTTTTAGGAATGAGCCAGTTATCACCAAATGTAGGGAAAGCAAGACTTCCTGGGACAGGCAGGACACCTCTGGGCCTCTCGCTATCGCCTCCCACTTCCAGTGGCTCAGGTGCAGCAGCAGGCAGGATAGTCAGTATGTATTTTAGGAGCCAGTTATAGATATATATTGTTATATTTGTTGTTACACAGCATCCAGGAGAGCAAAAACCTCACACCGCTTTGAACAGTTCCAGCCACCATACTGCTTTTTGTAAAGGGCATTTCTGATTAGGTTGGTAAATTGGGGTGATACCCCTGGGCCATGGAAGCCTTCCTGTGCTGGTGTTAGTGCTCTTTCTGAAGCGTGCTCATCTGGCATCATGTTTCAAAGCAACCTGTACAGATATCTTTGCCAGTGCTGGGGAGAACAGTTAACACTGTCTGCAGTTAAGACCCCATTAAGAGACTGGCTTGGCTCTGAGGCAGCAAATTCTCTGTGAAAAGAGGGGCAGTTCAGAGCAGCAAAAATCTAGGCCATGGGTCAGAGTCCCGCACCCACCACTCACTGCAGAGCAAGCCCAGTTTTAACTGCCTACAGCCTTAGACAACTGTGTTGAGTACTTAATTATGATGTGAACCATGCCAAACAGAAGTGTCAATGCTTGGCACCTCTGCCAGCATCTGTTTCTCTGTGATTGTGTCTCTTGAGCTGCTGTGGTGAGTGTTCATCCCTTGGCTTAGGTGAATACGTGGGTTCTGGTGAGTACTGGGGTGCTGTGGAGATGCAGTTGTGCCTCCAGGCAGAATTGGGATCATGCTGGTCCCTCAGTGACTTTGCACACACCAGGCAAGGAACTCCACTTTAAGGTCAATGGGCTAGAAAAAATAGATGGTCTGATGATACAGCAGTGAAGCCTTGAACCTAGCTGCCTACTGAGGAAAAGAGGGCAGAGGAAAGCTTGTCAGTCTAGGCTGAGCTAAGCAGCTTTCCCTGTCCTTGCCTGTCTATGGAGCCAGGAGTGCAAATTTACATTGGGGCAGTAAGAGACTGAGAAAAGGGGATGGAAAATACTGCTGAAATGGTTGTCAAGGTTCTGAGCCAAGGTCAGGCTGTGCCAAAGAACAGGCCATGCTTTGGGGATATGCCAGACACAGCAGCAGGGATAGCTCTGGAAAAAGTCCAAGGATGAGCCCTTCTTTCTTCAGGAGGTATGTAGATTTGTAGTGTTGCAGTGCTCATGCTGGGCAGGGGAAGGAGGGGAACAATGACAGGTCTTTTGAGTGATTGCTCTGAGTGGAGATCCCCTTCTCCCTGTTCACAAAAGATGGGCTTTGCTCATCCTGCCTAGCTCTGATATTCCCTTCCCTATGCAGTTCTGGGAGCAGTGTTAGAATGAGGCTGAGATCCGGGCATGTGGAATGTGCGGATTGGCCAGCTGTTTTCAGAACTGAATTGGGTGTGTTTAGGCTGACAGAGCAGGGCTAGAACATGCTGTGCCACACTGGGCAGTGTGAGCCTAGTTGTTAAGTAACATTGCAGCTAGCAAACGCGTTCAAATCCAGAGAGGGAGTTGCTGATTAATGTTCTAGGACTCCTCGATCCATTTTAGTCTCCTATTTCATCAGCACATGAAACATGTTCATCAGGGTTCAAACCAAGGAGTCCTGCAGCAGTGGGACTCCGTGGTCTTTTAGCCATGGGAGAAAGCGACCAGGAGGATGGAAAGACAAACCAGTTTTAAATCCCACATACCTCTGCCTGTACCCATTCTAAGTATGTCCCTCTACTTCCAAAACACTACCTTGAAGCCTTAGCTACAACAGGAAGCTGGTGCCACTGACCACATGACATGTGGTACTTGTTTACCAGCACCCTGCCTCTCCTGACAGGGACTTCAGTGACCATGAGGGGGGCTGAGCTCACTGTGTCCATGACTCTGGGGCCCCAGCACAACCAGAAGCTATAGGCTGACATTGTTTGCCCATACCAGTAGCTGATTAACCCTGCACTTGTTCTCCATTACAGTGACCCAGGGTGTGACTCTTGGGGATGGTCCTGTGCAGGGCTGAGACTTTGACTTGATGATCCTTATGGATCCCTTCCAACTCAGTATATTATGTGATTCTGTGACCCCTGAGAGCCTGAGATCACTGCTGGGATGAGCAGAAGAGGAAGCACATATGTAGGAATAGGAGGACCTGAGCTTTAAGGTGTCCTTGGAGCACTGGTCACCAGTGCTGCTCCTGGAGCATTCCAGGAGCCAAAGCAAGTGTTTGGGCCAGAAAGCTGCCCTGCAGCAGACTGCGTAATTCCTAGCAGAAATACAGCTGCAGGAGAAGTATTGTAATACTTACTTAGAGAATATAGAGGCAAAGATGGCTGTTTTGTTCTTAGATGGTCTTTTTGTCAATGCTGTAGAGACCTTTCCTCTCCCTTTGCTAGGGCTGTGTGGTAGGGTGTTAGCAGCTTATTCCCACAGGCTGCATCGCTGCCAGCCTTCCAACAAGACTGTGCTGATAGTGTGTGAGGCTGTACTCTGTAAGGTATGTTGGACTGGCAGTAGTTTGTAGCTGGGACTTTGCTACCTTCTTTTTTTTTTTTGTGCTCAATAAAGGCAATTTATACCATTCATCTTTGTATTGTGTGCTTTAATATACCCTCAGTGCACCTGTGCATCATCGCTCCACAGAACTCACATGGCTTTAAAATGTCCCCAAATAAAATCATACTGCTACATTCAGGGAATGGGGAAGAAAGACAACAATCCCAGGCAAAGGCAGCATCATTAGAACAAAATAGCAGCTCTAGGTTCTTCCAGCTTTAGACTTTGGAAGATCTTTATGTCCTTTCTTTGCCCTGACTTAAATGTTTTCAAAAGGCATTCAGTTCAGCTTACAAGCTTTAGTAGCACTGCAACTCAGACTTTCCTATACAGAAAGTGGTGCAAAGCTCCCTCTTGTGATCATTTGCTGGACACCCTGCACCAAGCAAGCCTGGAGGTGTGGGAGTGATATCTGCTACCTCTGCCAGCAGCTTGAATTCCTTACAAGGTCTCTCAAGTGTACAGTTTGTGTCTGTGTGTTGTATACACTGGGTACAGCTTGGTGACCCAAGAAGGAATTGACATCTATGCACTGGTCTCACTCAGCTAATTGCAGTGAGCTGGGATGTTAAAAGGTGGCAGAGTCCTTAAAATGTTCTTGCTCAAAGCACTTAGCTGAAGGCATCACTTTGGTGCAGAATTAATGGCTCTTAAGTTGTACCCACTCTGGAATGGCAGCTGGGCTGGTGAGCCCACTGCAGTGTTGTTCCCTAGACTATACCCAAGAGGGCTGGAAGTTGTCAGGATGGTGTTTCCTAGGTCTTCGTTGCCTGTCCTGACAAAATCCATGGCAATGCTGCCATGTGTAGCTTCAGGACAGCAGTATCTTGTGGTAGAAACAAGTGTCTCTAGGATACCTGCTGCTCTCCTTCCCTCTAACAGTGCTTGGGCAGGTCCCGTGGGCACATCAGATGCCTTGTGAAGCCTTGTGGCAGGATCCCTGACTTGGCCCATAAGGGTGCAGTTGGGCCTTTATAATTTGAAATCCGTTGTCTCCACCAGTAGATGTTACAGACAGTGCTGTGACACTTGCACAGGACAGATGCTTGTGTGAGACGCTGCGTCCCAGGCAGGGTGGGGTGTAAGTGCCCTACTGTGCTCCTCACTTTTGGGCTCACAGAATATGTTGAGTTGGAAGGGACCCATCGAGCATCATCGAGTTCCTACCACACCTTGAGTACCTTCATGCCTATAATTTACGTGGGTTAGGACATGCTGAGGTGAATGTGGGGCAAAAGTGTAGTTCATTTAGTGAATGACAGCTGCTATGAAGATTGTTTGAGGTTTTCCATTTTTGTTTCCAGTACAAGTAGAAATTGGAATGCTTCTCACTATTCCAGTCTTTCTAATTTGTTTCCATTCAGGGCATGAATGACTGCTTACTCAGTTATGAGGGGTTATACACAGTAAGATAATTGTATTGAGTGTGTATTTTTTAATCATCTAGTAAACTGAAAGCCCTTTCCTTTTTTATAAGACTTTTTGGTGGAACTGTATAGGGAATGTTCTCTCCGGGGTAGGTAACACACAGAGACCAACTGCCAAACCTATTATGTACCTAGTGGCTGAATTTGTAATTTCCAGGTCAGCGTAGGAACTACTTACAGCCCTGACTCTGGTTTTCTGTTTAAAGGGGGAGACGTCAGTTCATGGAACAGCTGCAAGCCCAAAAGAGGGTAATGAAGAGGGGTCAGAGAATGACCATGGAGTGCCTTCATCCAAAAAGATACAGGGGGAGCGTGGAGGAGGAGCAGCTCTCAAGGAGAACGTGTGTCAGGTAGGGTTCTTGAAGAAATCACTTTGCCACTGTAAAGTGTTTTTGTGTAAGTTCTGAGACACACAGGTGCCCCAGGTAGCCTCAAGGGGCTTATTGTAGAATTAACCAAGATTTGTGCTCTGTTTGAGTCTTTCCTCTGCAATAGCCTTTCCTCCTACTAAGCTTCACAGGTGTTAGGGAGACGTGACCAATGCAGGATTCATTTTAGCCGATGGGTGGTATCAGGGACTGGATGGCAAATGGCAGTGGGGATGCACAAATTACCTGAGTTGACTGACACAAAGAAAATGTAGCATTTTTCCACAGGGGTCTTCACTGGCAGCTCTGGCCAGCACGTGGATTGTTGCTGCCTGGGAAGGAGGTTACTCAGAGCTGTGTTTCTTTCCCCACAGATCTGCGAGAAGCCAGGGGAGTTGTTGCTGTGTGAGGCGCAGTGCTGTGGTGCTTTCCACCTGCAGTGCCTTGGGCTCTCTGAGATGCCAAAGGGCAAATTCATCTGCAATGAGTGTTCCACAGGTATGGAAGCTTCTGTGTGTGCAGTTTCAGGGTGCTTCCTGCAGGCTTACCTGGTTCTTCCTTGGCTGGAGGGCTGTTCCTGCAGTAGGGCTGCTAACTAGCTCTCAGTCCTCAGATTATTGGTTTGGTGTCTGGTAATGACTTTCTAATTACAATCATAGAATGGTTTGGGTTGGAAGGGATCTTAAAGATTATCCAGTTCCTCTCTGTGCCATGGGCAGGCACACCTTCCACTAGACCAGGTTGCTCCAAGCCCTGTCCAGCCTAACCTTGAACACTTCCAAAGATGGGGCAGCCACAGCTTCTCTGGGCAGCCTGTTCCCTGGTGAGTGCCTCACCACCCTTACAACCAAGAATTTGTTCTGAATATCTAATCTAAACCTACTCTCTTTCAGTTTGAAGTCACTAATAATGGCTTCAAATATTAACTGGTCTTACTGTTGATTCAGACATGTAGGGTGCAAAGAAGTGAATGTCCAGCATCTGGTGGGAAATTCTTATCTGAGACTAGGGAGAGAAGGCTAGTGGGGAGGGTGAGTCTGATGCAGACTGGGAATGTCAGAGTGGGGTTGTTGATTTTATGATTTTCTTCTTTTTTTCCCTGGCCTGAAGTCCCAGCTATAATAATATTTTTTCAATCTGGAGTTTTATTGCAGCTGCAGGCCAAACCATCCTGGTGCAGAGAGCTGTGCTCTGGGATGGGTGCAGCCAGGCTGGGAAGCTGTGCTGTGCTGTCACACAGCCTGGTGGAAGCATAAGATCCTCATTTAGCCTTCCTGTGTGACCGGTGGGTTCTCTTTCTCCAGGGGTCCATACCTGCTTTGTGTGCAAGAGCTGCGGGGAGGATGTGAAGCGGTGCTTGCTGCCCCTCTGTGGGAAGTATTACCACGAAGCCTGCATACAGAAATATCCACCCACGGTCATGCAGAACAAGGGCTTCCGCTGCTCCCTGCACATCTGCATGACCTGCCATGCCGCTAACCCAGCAAACATCTCTGCCTCTAAAGGTACTGAGTCTTTCGGGGTGGTCCAGGAGATGGAATTACATGGTTTTTCTTTGTTTCACGTCCACTGTACCTGGTCTTTATGTTGCTTTTCTGTCCTTGCCACAATGTTGTTTGCTGAGGAATAGCTTCTCCCAGAGGAACAGAAGGAGTGGTGCGAGGTGGCTGCTCGGCAGCGCTGCTCGTGGTCGGACATGACAGCTGGAATGTTCCCAGGCTTTCCAGAGGCTTGGATTCCTGCACGCCCAGCCACACCACGTGCCTTTCTGGGTTTTTGAGCAAATCTCTGGAGCTGTACAGACACACTCATGTTTCTCCCACCTGCTTCTCCTTGTGCCAGTGCTGCAGACAGTGCCTTTCTTAGCAGCACTGGCTGTCAACGCAGTGGAGGGCAAACTATGACTTTGTTCTAGTTCTCATTTTTTTTAAACGTAAACTCGTGTCTTGTAGTGATAACACCCTTGGACTAAGCTTCCCAGGCAAACATTTCTTTGAGCTGTTTGCAGCAATACCTTGACCTTTATCTCACAGGATTAAACTTAAAACTTTTATGTGATTGCCGTGTATGTTTGCTTCTAAAGCTGCCTTTCTTTAAATCCTTGGTATCTTAAGACAAGTGACAATAAGACCAGCTCTATTTTTATCCTGTGTTAAAGTTGCCTTTTTTCCCCCCACATATCTTGCTGTGGAAAACAACACCAAGGCCTAAAGCCCGCAGCCCACAGCCGGCCACTTCCCCACTGAACATTTGTTGTCTGGCTGCTGCTTCTTGGTGGTCACATTTACCCCTTTTCCCCCACCTCTTCTTCCTGTTTATAGTGTGCTGTGAGGAACCGAAAACAGGTCTCAAAAACCTTGCCTAAATTAGGCCTGTAGGCAAGTGCATTGCCTGGAAGTTCTGGAATTTCAGGGTAAAATCTGATAAAGTAAAGAGGCAAGTGCTGATGTTTTCAGAAGCTATGTGGATTGATTTCACTATGTGCGGCTAAGCACTTGGAACACCTCCTCTGTAATTACTGTCTGAGCTGATTTAGTAATTATTTGTGTATGATAGGAAGCAGTCCCAGTCTGTGAACTCTTGCACTGTTTCTGCACAGCATGCAGGAGGTTTTTCACTCGTAAATAATATGATTTTATCTACGTTATGTACAAATATATATTAAAGATTTATATACAATATGTTATATTAAATAATTTAATAGGAATCTAATGAGTATGTCAGTGATGGCCTATGAAAATTAAAGGTTACCTTCCCTTTCCAAAGCTCATTCTGAGCTTAGGTATGAATAGGGTCGAGTTTTAGAAGGAAAGAGTCATCCTCCTTTAGAGGTTCACTGTGTTCTGGTGTGTTCTGTGCCAGGCCGCCTGATGCGCTGTGTGCGATGTCCGGTCGCGTATCACTCCAACGACTTCTGCCTCGCTGCCGGCTCCGTGGTCCTCGCCTCCAACAGCATCATCTGCCCCAACCACTTCACCGCACGGAGGGGCTGCCGCAACCACGAGCACGTCAACGTCAGCTGGTGCTTTGTCTGCTCGGAAGGTGAGATGGTCTGCGCAGGGTCCTCCGTCACCAAGGAATGCCCTGACGGATTCATTAGCGGGGGCAGAAGCTTTTCCCACCCAGAGTGTGCCAATGAGAACTGCAGAGAACAGACTGCCTTCCTATCCATCCATATTTAAGCCTAACTTCAGGCTAGGACCTTTAATGGATCCTTAGAAGGGTTCTTTTTGTAGCATGAGTAGGGGTCAACTTTAAAAGAGCTTGTGGGAGAGCATTGTTCTTTTTTCCCAGCTGTGTTTGTGTGGAAGTGTTGAATCCAGGGCTTCTGCACAGTGACTGATAAATTCCTCCTCCTTCTCTTTCCAGGGGGCAGCCTTTTATGCTGCGAGTCGTGCCCGGCTGCATTTCATCGTGAGTGTCTAAACATTGAGATGCCAGAGGGAAGCTGGTATTGTAATGATTGCAAGGCAGGCAAAAAGCCACACTACAAAGAAGTAGTCTGGGTGAAAGTTGGGCGCTACAGGTAGGTGAAGGTAGAACAGACTTGTCCCCATCCCTTCTTCATGCAGTGCTCATGGTGATTGAGGTGAGAAGCTGCTCCTCTCTACAGGGTTCAGTGCAGCAGCCTCTGGCTTTTTTTGCATGCACATAGCTTTTAAAATGTGAGCTTTCCTCCTCCAGTAGCCTCCTGTCTCCCCACCAGCCTTGCTGGTAGCCCTCACGCAGACTTTCCCATGTCCTCATGCAGTAGCATACTTCTGAGGTGGCTGGAAGTGGGGAATCCAGGGGTTTCATCTGCCCTTCCCTGTGTTGCAGGTGGTGGCCAGCTGAGATTTGCCATCCTAGGACAATTCCTGTCAATATCCAGAAAATGAAGCATGACATCGGTGAGTTCCCTGTGCTGTTCTTCGGCTCCAAGGATTACCTGTGGACCCACCAGGCTCGTGTGTTCCCTTACATGGAAGGTGATGTCAGCAGCAAAGACAAGATGGGGAAGGGCGTGGATGGCATATACAAGAAAGGTAACTTTTCTTTATCCAGGGCAGTACATGGTGTTTTCCTCTTCATTCCCATTTGGAGAAGTGACATTCCTGTAACAGAGGAAAATGTCTTATAACTAAAGTGAAATCAAATTTGTAGAATGAGCTGCTGCTTGTGTGTCATCCAGGACACTCAGAATGTTGGTTTGACTCCCAGAGAGGCAGGAGGGCATGCAGATCTCAAGTGCTTCTCTGACATAAACCTCTCGAAATCCAAGTGAGCTGCTGCTTTAATAGCTTCCCTCTGTCTAATACAATCATTATCTCTATACAAAAATGCACTTGAGAGTTGTGATGCAGCTGCCTGTCACCTCTGCCCAAGAGAGCTGGCAAAGATAGCCACCAGTTGGGATGATTTATCACCCATGGGTAGGTCTCTGACTATAATTCCTGCACTGCCCTGCTGCTTTGGCCTTTTCTTCACCCCCCTCCAGTGAACCTTGGCCTCTGGAGTGCAGAGCCAGGCTGGTTTGCTTGTAGAACTGTGAGCACTGGGTAGGCAGTGGCTGCCCAGCTCTGTGTGAGCAGAGGGAGTTCATCGTAACACAGCTTGTTCTCTCACTTAGCTCTTCAAGAAGCTGCTGTGAGATTTGAAGAGTTGAAGGCACAGAAAGAACTGAGACAGCTTCAGGAAGACAAAAAGAACGACAAGAAACCTCCTCCCTACAAACATATCAAGGTGAGGGAAGGTGGGGGGGGGCAGGTGCGGAAGAGAAGCCTTGAGCTGTCGGTGCAGGTGATTTACAGGTATACAGAAACATTTCTACTGTTTGGGTGTCTGGCTGTGTTTGAAGGTTACTTTGGTCCTCTTGCCATCCTCAGTTGTTCTCAAACTCCAGTTCATGTATGTGCAGAGCTGCAGCAAGCTGGGCACCAGTAACAGAGGTGCTCATTTCCTGGAACAGATCTGGACATGTCTGTGTTGTCCATGTCAGAGTTGTGTGGTCTGAAGGAACTGTCTACCTTGAGAACTTGGGAGAATGCTGGTAATGCTCAATATGCTGAAATGCTTGATGTTGCTGATGGCAAGGTGGGCAAACCAGGTGGTGCAGGACAGGAGGTAGTCTGGGTACAGTGCAGCAGAGCTCCATGGAGGGTGGTAACCCACAGTATCTTGTGTCATCTCTGCTATTCTTTTTTATCTCTTTCTGCATCGGTGACTGAACAGAAATACTAAAGGGGGTGTACATGCTGAAATATCAATCCTTTTCCTCAATTTTGGGTAACTGTTCATGTTAAGGGCTGTATTTGGAGTTAGAGTTGGAGCAGCAATAGAAAGGCTACAGGGTGGAGGTGACTTGACAGGAGAACTGGGGCTAAGGGGTACCTGTGCTTGAGATGTGGGTGCAATCTGACCAGAAACCCATTGACTCAGGGACTCTTTTTTCATTGCCTTTATCTGCTCCTTCCCTATTTTATATGGCAAACTGTGGAAACATAACTGTTTGCTGACACTTTTTGTGTCTAGTTAGAATTTCTAGGCAGGCAGGTATACTGTACATGAGTTAGTGTGCAGTGTAAAGAGCACAACTGAATGCTGTGGCAGCAGTATGGACCAGGCAGTTTCAGTGGAGGAAGCAGTTTCTCATTATAGCTATTTTTAGACCTGTCTCTGGCTGCAACATGAAGGAACTTTGGAAGCAGTTTGGAGCCTTTGAAATACCCTTTTATATAAATAATAACGGTTGTGGTCATTAGTCATGGCAGCTCTTCTGAGATCTGGGTGCAAGCTGTTTGTCTCTGTGAAAGCAAAGCAATTTGCAGGAGCAGATGGTGAACCGGAGAAGGCTTCAGAGTGGAATGGCTGAAGCTGGTTGTGTCCACTGCTGTCCTGGCTTTTTAAGATCAGCACCTTGGGGTCCATACCAAGGAGCATCAACACAAGAGGCTGCTGCAAAACACATTTGGGATCCTTCATCCTGTCAGAGCTGTGACTAGTCCAAGCATCACCCTGTTTTGGAGCTGGTTTTGTTCTGGAGAGTAGGGCAGGCGTGCTGGGCATGTGTGGAGTGGCAATGCCAGAACAGGACCAGTGGTGGACTGACCTAATCTGTGAGTCTCACCACTGAGGGAAAGCAGCAGAGGGGAACATGAGTGACAAGGAAGGTCAGAGGTGGGAGGCAGTACTAGGAGGAAAGGGGGAGGCTGTGTTGAAGAGATTAATGAGGGATTTCTGCAGGGTTTGCTTTTAAACAAAGGAGGAGGATCAGGACTGGGCCAGTCTCAGGCAGGCTATCAGCGTGGAAACTCTGCTCTGTGAGTGGGACTAGATAAATTATATGGGGGGGCTGGAGCAGTTTTGCTAAATGATCCCTTCCTTTCGTGTTCTGGGAGAGGAAAGTGAGGCGATGGCTCACCCGGGGAAAGAACAGCAAGGAGCTTTTCTTCAGTGTCTGTCTCCAAAGTCCTGACTCTCTGTTGCCTGCTTTTCAGCGTTCGCTGCCTTTAACCAAACCCAAGGGACCCAGCTCATGCCACAGACACGCCAGTCGCTTCTCCACCTGGTGCTGCACTCTGCTTCCTTCTGGAGCGGTTTTTAGAGAGCTCCTTGGCTTATCTCTGAGCTCATCTCTGGGCCTTCCAACCCCAGCCTTGCCTGGTTTGGCTTCCATTGACATCTGCAGGACAGTTGGGTAGGGAGGTAACTGTGTGGTAGGCCCTCTGTCACAGGTGTGCCAGCCTGGTTCTCATAGTGACATCTGAGGGCACAAGTCAGCTTGAAGGTAACATCAAACAGGGCAGTAAGGAAAAGCTGAGGAAAAGCACCTGACACTCAGGCTGTGAAAGGTGCAGTTTGATGCAGGTGCAGCAAATGGTTTGGTGTTGATCACAGGTATGGTGTGCGCTCAAGCGGAAGTGCTGGGCCACTTGCACTGGATGCGGGCACAGTGGTGATGGGAGGGGGACACTTTCCAGGGTCACTTATTACACACTGCACCAGGTGATGCTAATGGGGGACCTGCATCTTCCTGAGCTCTTCCCTCTAACCCTGTGCCTCTTGCAATAATGTTCCCACAAGTACAGCTGTGCCTGTACTCATGTCCTTCTGCCCCTTGCTGTAACTAACTCACTGCAGCCCATCAGCTCGGAGGCAGGAGTTGAGTATAGAAGTGCCTGTCAGGATTAACCCGTTGTTCCCAAGAGCTCATGTCCTTCGTGTGCATTGAAGGTGAACCGGCCGGTGGGGAAGGTGCAGATCTTCACTGCAGACCTGTCTGAGATCCCGCGCTGCAACTGCAAACCCACCGATGAAAACCCCTGCGGCCTGGACTCTGAGTGCATCAACCGCATGTTGCTCTACGAGTGCCACCCCATGGTGTGTCCTGCTGGGGAGCGCTGCCAGAATCAGTGCTTCTCCAAGCGCCAGTATCCCGAGGTGCAGATCTTCCGCACGCTGGCACGAGGCTGGGGCTTGCAAGCCAAAACAGACATCAGGAAGGTACGTCAAACTAGCTGAAAAGCACGGAGAGAGATTTTTAGGAAGGAGCTAAGTTTTTTTTGTGTGTTTTTGCTAAGTTTTAGCACAAAGATGGACATCCTTCCCTCCTTCAGGGAATTTGCCTTGTCTTATCAGCTTTTTGTTTTCTCTCTGGCAGGGTGAATTTGTTAATGAGTATGTTGGGGAACTAATTGATGAAGAGGAGTGCCGAGCCCGAATCCGCTATGCTCAGGAGCATGACATAACCAATTTCTACATGTTGACACTGGATAAGGTATGTGGAAGGAATCACTTGTCAGGATCCTAGACAGAAGTAAAATGATTGCAAGGAAGGCATGGTAATGGTCTTCTCCAGCTTGTAAAAAGGTGCTAAGAGTTGTTGGTGAGCTGGTCTGCATTTCCACTGAAGAGATGAGTAAATGAATGGACTTAACATGCAGTAGAGAAACCTCAGGTTGGACATTACGATTAGGAGGAAAGTCTGAACTGTTGACTTTGAGTTTGTTCAGAAGAGGTGAGGCAGTTTTCTGAGGACAGTTGTCTGAGGATCATAACTCCTGCTTCAGCATGACAGGGAGAATTTGGTAACCTTGGGATCCTTCCCAGCAGCTGAACCCTGGAGAGCCCAGAACTGGACTGATGTGTGCCAGAGAAGGCATTGGCCCTCAGATGTACAAGTTTCAGGCACAGTGAGACCTTCATTTAAGTTCAGATCCCAGGTCTTGCTGTGCTAAGTAAAACCAAGATAGTTACACCCAGAGATGCCTCAGTGGGTCCTGGAGTCCAGGTTGTTGTTATGAACTCCTGACTTTCAGAGGTAAGTGATTTTGTCAGCTGCCTTCCACACTTTGTCACTCAACCTTGGAAAGATGAGAAGGAAACCATGAAAGCAAGCATGAGAAAAAGCTGTCAAGTGTGGGACAGGATAACAGTGTGACTGCTTTCTGTCTCTCCCCATATCTTGCTGGAAGTTCACACTCACCATATCTTGTTCTCCTTGTCTGGCTGATGAGTGGGAGCAGGGGCAAACCCAAGTGTTAGTATGTCCCTCATTATTGTAAAAGCAGATCTCAGTTGCAGCTTCCCTCTCCAGCACAGTCTAACACGTGTCATTGTGCTGTACACAAGTGTACCTCATTTTACATACTGTTCCTGTTTTTCCTCTATACGCTGATGTGCAAGAAATAGGAACTAGGATTTTGCTTTTAAGCAGAAGTTGGGGCCTGGAACCACAGGCACTGCCTTGGAAATGTTGGGGTGGTGTTTATCCAGTACTGACAGTGCAGGGAGAGCTTGCTTCCCAGAAAGCAGCAGTAGCACTGTCCTGGCTGATGTGTGTGTCTTTGAAGAGGAAGATGATGTGCAGGAGACTGTATTTCCGTATAACCTGCCAGTGCTGACCAGAGATGTCAGTGCAGGAAATGGCAGTTGATTAAAATGTGGTTTTCTGGGCTTTTTTTCTATTCCAGGATCGAATCATTGATGCTGGGCCAAAGGGCAACTACGCTCGGTTCATGAACCATTGCTGCCAGCCCAACTGTGAGACTCAGAAGTGGTGTGTGAACGGCGACACACGGGTCGGGCTGTTCGCACTTGTAAATATCAAAGCTGGTAAGGAGCCGCACTCTGTCAGTGCCTGCAGTTAACCTGGCAGGGGAGTCTGTGAGGAAAAAGGGAGGGTTTGTAGCTTCCTGGGAAGAGATTTAATTTTTGGTTTCACGTAGGCATTCATGAGACTTAACACCAACACTGACATAATGAAACACAAAGAGCCGTGGTGTCAGTGGAGGTTCGTGGTTCTGATTTACAGGGCTAAGAAATGGCCCTGCTACAGGGTTGGTCAGTACCCTTTTTAGCTGTAGCATGTGCTTTAAGTGTGGAGTTGCACTGAATTTTCAATCCACACAGATCTCTGAGAAGATTTAAGAGTTTGGTGTCCTTGTGTAGGAGTGATAGCCTTCTGTGACATTATATTACATTAAGTGCTTTTATTTCAGCAGTAAAATGTTCTGCCCCATAGTTCATTACAACTTGCTTGGTTTTGATCTGCTTTTGTGCTAGGGACTGAGCTGACTTTCAACTACAATCTGGAGTGTCTGGGAAATGGAAAGACCGTTTGTAAATGTGGTGCCCCAAATTGCAGTGGCTTCCTAGGAGTAAGGCCAAAGGTATGGTGCATCCTTTAAGGTTTTGTTCTTCCACATCACCTCTTTACATAGATATGTGTATTGGTTGCAGAGATTTCATGTTGCAGAGTTAATCCTGTTTCAGTGTGGCTATCAGAACACTGCTTGAAATGAGTTAAATATTCAAGCTTTCATTTTGAGACAGCAGATCTTCAGACTTCAATTATAAGAGTTGCTATAAATAACGACGGAAGTTTTATTTTACAGCGAAAAAGTAAATGGAAGATTTTTTTTCGGAATTTTCTGCTTCTTATCATGGCAATTTCCATTGCACTAGAGGAGCAAAGGACAGGCATGGGAAAGACTTTGTCAGATAACCAAGAAAATACAACTCAACCCATTTCCCAAAGTAAAGGACTGAATAAATTGTGAGCATGCATGAAAGGCCAGCAAATGCACATTCCTTCAGACTGGAGTTGCTTTAGAGCCAGAAGGCTCTTACCTCGCTGTCTTTGCTGCAATAAAGTTCCTCGTTTTCTCCTGCTTTTAATTAAGTGACCAAAGTTTACACATCAGACAGAAATAAGAAATTTGCCACATCTGTAGTAGAAAAATCACCAGTTTTTGGAACTCACTGACTTTTTGAGAGCTTCGATTTGCAACTTTGTAATGTTGCAGTAACAGGAATTGATTTCAATTACCTCCTTGTGTGAGCTGGTTCTCACTGGGAAAAGGAAATAACAGAAGCAGTTGGCCGAGTTCCCAGCTGTCACCCACTAAATCTATGTCTCAGCTGTTGGTTTGTTTCAAGACCAAATCAGTCTGTAATCCCTCTGCTCTGGCATGTGGATTCTGCCGTGCCCACAGTTAAGGGTTAAAAGCTCGAGCAGCACAGTTGTTCCGCCCCATCAGTATCTAGGGAAGGCTTTGTGAATTCTCCAGGGAGATTAGTTCTGCAGAAGAATTAACTTACAAAAATAAAAAATGGATGTCTTCAGAAGTTGACAGATGAGGTGAAATACACATCTGATGTATTTAGTTCTTTCTCAAGTTGCGATTTAAAGTTCAATTGATTTTCTGCTGCTCCTGTGTTATACATGGTTTGACTGTCATTTTTGCCTTGAAATTGTAGGTTGCATGATAGAAATCAGAGGAAGGTGCCCTTTAGTTGGCATTAATGTTCCATTGTGATGTCTGAGACTGAGACGACTTATTCCATCTTGATGAGATGGGCTAAGAAACAATACCGAGAAAACAGTAACTTGGGGGTTTTTGTTGTGGTTTTTTTTTTAATTCCTCCCACAATAGATGCATTTTTAAGCTTCCTGAAGACATAGCAAGATAAAACTGATTATACTCAAGTTCACTCTTGAAAGTGCCCTTTCTAACTGGGAGTGTGGAGGAATGCTTAGGAGTCTATTGTACTGCAAGGAGCAAGTGGAATTGCTTAGTCCAGCTGTTAGACTTCTCTTAGACATTCAAATTAGCTGTGAAGGGATTTTCTTGTTCTCTTTGTAATTGGATGGCCGAGGAACTAGACCCTGAGAATAGGTGGAATAGTTTAGGTGGAGGCATTTCAGTGCCTGCATTTTCAGTGATAAGAAAGGCCTGGCTTGTCCCCATTGTCAGGGGGAATGGTGGCATAAAAACAGCAAGATCCCCATGTGAGGAGGAAGGAAACAATCTTGGTGGCAGGAAAGCTAGATAGCCAAGTCTGCAGAGTTCTGAAGTCATAGGTCTGGAGACTAAGGCTTTTAAATCTTCTGGTGGTTCTGGTGATGCAAATAGTGCCCAATATTTATGCAGAATAAAGAATGCAAAAATCGCCTTGTAGTCATTGTCTCAGCACACAGACATGTCCTGCGTGGGGAACACATATTTGAACACGGAGAGATGTAGAAAATGGCACAAAATTTAGCTCATGTCTGCTTAGATAAACTAAACTGATAGTGCTTTGATAAAGTCAGGACTGGGAACAAGGCAGCATCATCTTTATGGAACTGAGAGTTTGGCATGAGGGGAAGCTCGGCCTGGAGAGGAGGTTAGGAATGGTCTGAGGAACAGGCTTGAAGAGGGAGTGGGGGAGCAGTGTTGGAGGAAGCCTTAGGCCAGAGAAGAACACTTAAACCATTTTAGTTGCCTGTCCTGAGACCAGCTGTAGTTATTTCATTATATGGCTGTAATTTAACTGTACTGATGACATGAAGGTGTCAATTGTCATCGGTGCGGGAGAGTGAGAGGATGGGGCAGTTGCAGAGGAGTAACTGAGTATAACAGGGAATGGATTGGAGTTCAGAGACTGGATATGCCAAGTACACACCTGGAGGGTAACAGCAGAAATAAATCTGTCTTGAGAAGGTCATGGCTGAGCACTCGTGGCAGAGAAGGATCTGTTCTGCAGCTCAGCTGCCACAGGACTGAGTCACAGACTGCCACTGTCACACACTATGGTGTGACACAGCTGTGGAAAAGGCAAATATGATGAGTGCTTTGGGGAAGTGTCGATGTCATTGTATACAACCTGTGAAGTGTCATCTGAAGTGGCATGTGTAATTCTGTAACTTTCATTTGGGATAAATAACCTTGATTGGCAGAGAAAAGCCATTGGGAAGACTGAGCATGCAGATTGAAAGTTTCGATTTGTGAGGAGAGTGTGTCCCAAAGGTTACTTCAGTGAGACAGAAAAGCTTCAGAGGTTGGATTCAATGATCTTTAAGGTCTTTTCCAACCTAAATGATTCTGTGATTCTGGTGGAAAAGAGCAGTGTTGACACAAGAACAAATGGATCATAGGTAATTTCAGACTGAAAATAGAGAAGTGATGAACATCAGAAAGTGCAGGAAGACCCTCGAGAGACTCCTCATGAGTCATAGGTGCAGGGAGACCTGACTGCTTTGACTGAGGACCTGAGGAGTCTGTGAGAGGTGGCATAAGTTCAGTGAGACCAGGCAGCCCCAGCTTGTCATTCTGCTGTTGCTAATTGTGTATATCCCATGTTGAACCAGGCTTTGGTACTTTTCAAAATAACAGCTGTTTTCTGTAGTGAATTGGTTGCCAAATATCGAGCAGCATGAGTGGTGTTGCACGGGTTTTATGTATGGCTGGCAGTGGGGTTTCTGTTGGCAGGGTTTGCAGTTCTCTCCTGCAGCAGGAAGGGAGCAGGTGGAAGGGGCAGAGTCCTGCAGTAACCAGAGTTGTCTTGCCCACAGAGCCAGCCCAACCTTACCGAGGAGAAGTCCAAGAAGCTGAAGAGGCGGCCGCAGATGAAGCGCAGGTCGCAGGCGGAGGTGATGAAGGAGCGAGAGGATGAGTGTTTCAGCTGTGGGGACGGAGGGCAGCTGGTTTCTTGTAAGAAGTCAGGCTGTCCCAAGGTGTACCATGCAGACTGCCTCAACCTGACCAAGAGACCTGCAGGTCAGTGCTCTGCATGGCTGGGCTCTGCTTGGGTCACAGTTTTGGCTCGAGGTGGCCCAGGCGCTGCTCATCATCTTGCACTCGATTAACAGCATCTTAAAATTTGGAAAAATTTTTCTCACTTGAACAGACTTTGTGGCTCAGATGACACAACCCTGGTTTGCACTCCCCTGTGACCACAAAAAGGTGAACTAATTGCTGAAGGGAAGCTGGTCCTTGCCTAAAAAATGGTGCTTCTGATTTGACCCCATCTGTGGGGCCTGGCAGAGCACAAGCCCAACAGTAGTTAAGGTATTGATCCTCATATTGGCCATCTTCCTGAAGTTGAAGACAGTTGAGTGAGTTGAAAAGTGAGGAGAAGCACTGGTGGAAAATAGGTGTTAGAAATGAGTGTTAGGTGTCTGAATAGCCATGAGTTCGTAGTTAAGAGAACAGTGTCGTTTGTGGTGAAGTGAGAGCAGAAATTTGAAATAAAAAGTACTTCTAGTTGGGTGCAGAGTAAGAAACAGGCTCCCTTTATGAGCAATACAACAGCTTTGAGTTCATTAGTAGCTCAGGAGGTGTAAAATAATATCTATTAGACGGAAAGACTACGTTGCATTTAAAAGCTGTAAGGGAGCAAGAGTTTTGTTTTGAAGTTCCTGCAACCTTTAATGAGTGTTCAGGTTTACCCAGTGCTCAAAAAGGGGAAAAGTCTGACCTGAGTCTTGGTAGGCCAGTTGGCCCAATGTCTGCCAGGCCAGGATGGAAAAGCTGATACAGGATTAAGTGCCTCAGCAATTAAATTATAAGAATATAAATAATACTAGATGGTAAATTTTTAGCTAAAATAACTCATCAAACCTAACGTTTTTTTTGCTAAGATAATAAATTTGGTTAATAACAGCAGTTGCATAGAAGTAATCTGTTTGAGGGGATGCAAATCTTTTGATCTAATACTGAAAACATTGTCACAGTTAGAAATTCTCTGTGCAGCTCTGTAGGGTATTTTCTGAACAGATTGGAGGCTGGGAAACATGGAACCAAGTGGCCTCTGAAAGTATCAGCCAAGAGAATCACTCAGCAGTGTTTGTCTGTGCCACGAGAGCCAGAACTGGGCAACCAGCACCTCCAGCTGTAGTTTGGCAGAGGTGTACCAGGGCTGGTGGCATGTTTTGTAGAGGACAGAAATCAGGCAGGTGTGTGCATGTGTTAAGCTTTAGGGAGAATGGGGCATTATTCCAGAAGAGCTTGAGTGGCTCATGGAACAAACTGTAACAAAGCAATGTGAAAGCCAGCAGGAGGGCAGGTCATCCCTATGGAACGTTGTCATGCAGGGTGAGGGAATAGGCCTGAGTACATCTGTCTGTGCATTTTTGTGTGCTGTAACATCCTGGCAAGTTTTCCTGTGCTTTAAAGTCTCTAAGAGAGGAGAATCCAGCCTTTAGCCTGTTTTCCAGCTTTGCATTTGAAAAGCTTCTCCTAACAGCCTGAATTCAAAAAACAAAGGATTGCCTGCTCTGGTTTGTTTTTGGTTTTGTTTTTTTTTTTGAATAGTGAGACAAATTATTGTCTTACTCCTCTTGCATCTTACACAAACACAGCTTCTCATTGCAGCTCTTATTTTCTGAAGTTTTTATTCTTGATTTGTTCTAGACTGTGTCCCACTTGCCTACACATTTTCAAAAACTGGGTAAAAGTATTTTAATAGCATTGCAGCCAAGGCCTTGCTAACTCTGACAGAAGAGAATAATTATATTTTTTGTTTTACATTAAGTTTTTTTGGAAATTATGTTTGACTTGTTTTGAAAAAACAATTTTTATATATATGTGATGTTTGTGATTTTCCTTCTCATTTGACTTGATCCTTTTGACGTATTTATTTTATTTCTTCCTCCTGCAGTCCTGCACTGGTCTTCATATAATTACACCTTGTTCATGCAAAAGCATTTTATTTTCCATCTGTACAAATTTGTCCAGTTAAATCTGAGCCTGTCCAACTGGATTTTTGCAACGCCTCACAGCCTTGTTGTTACCTACCTGTTTATGCAAGAGTATTTTGCTTTTCTGCTTCTAGGAATTTAAATTACAATACAGATTAAAATATAATCCTGAAGGATGCAGTTTGAAATGCCTCCTCAGTTTGCCACAAGACCATTGATAGCTGGTTTTGGAGAATAATTTTCAGTCAGTTGTAGCGATTTTACTTTTTTTTACACATAGGCTATGATTTTCATAGCCTGCTCCTCAGAGTATCATGCAAGACATGAAAGGTTCAGCACTTTCTGCTTCAAATGTTTCCTCTGCCATGAGCATTGCTGTCAAGTAATTGGAATTTCCTGCTTGTTTGCATGTTGCTTATTGTGTGATCTTACTTCCAAGAGCTCCGGGCTGTCTCTGGAGAGGTTGCTTATTCATTAGGCCTTTTATTCTGTCGAAGATCATTAGAGTGGTTTGATAGGATTGATTCTTCCTGCAACAAACTAGCAGGTTTTGACCTCGTATTTTCCATGTGTACAAATGACCTCAATAAGGATGGTCCCAGAGTCTTTCCAGTGGCCCAGCTGAGTTGAGTGTGGCTCTCTGGGATGCTGCTGGTGCAACAGGAGCAGTGGCAGCCTGGGCTGCAGCATTGTGAGCCAGGAAATGGGGAAACCATGTGAAGTGTTAAACATCTCCACTTGGATAAAAGTGCTGAAAAACTGAAAAATACATAGAAAAGCAGTGTGCATATTTTGAGACTGGAATAGAAGCCTTGGACTGGCTTCAAAGGAGGAGAAAAACATGCTATGTGTAGTCTTCAACCCCAGGGGAAAAGCAGTGTGGAGAGCTGCTGTTGCACAAGTGGAGGGACCAATGGCCATGCACCAGCCTCCCTGGAAAAGAGCTGGTAGCCACAGCCCCAGCTGTGTGGGTTTGGTTCAGGGAGGCTGGGAAGTGCTCTGGCCCAAGTGGTGTCCGCCAGCAATCTCTGAAATAGTGTTGTTTTTTCCCTCCTGGTGGTGTTGGTACTGATGGTCAATAGATTCACTGTGAACGAGGAACCCCTGGGGGAGCAGCTTTGTTAAACTGTAGTTTTTTCACAGGCAGAAGTTAAGGAAGGTGTCTTTGGGTATAAAGACAGTAGAAACTTACCCCTTGTGATCACTGCTCTCTCGCTTCTTCTTTCTGATAAACAGGAAGGGAGGTCCGTGACACAGAATTAAAAGATGAATCTGACACATCTACTTAAAAGATCCACTGGGTTTTGTGCACAGGTACCACTGGTGTCTATGTTGTCTGTGGAATTCAGAGCCACAGAGATATGCAAGCTGGGGGTGTCTGCTCTTCTCTAGGCACCCCTGTTGGTTTGTGTTGTGCAGGAGGCAGATGCGCTTTTGGTCTGACCTGATGTGGTTTGTGTTTGTCATGGTTATCATTGCCCTTGTCGATTCTGAGAGTGCAGATTTCCTATTACCTGCCCATCAAGCCTGGAGCTATGGTGGAAACTGAGGAGGACGTACAGAATTGTATGAGAGTATTATACAGGTGTTCCCACTTTCCCCTGAACTCACTTTGCAGCAGGCCTTTGTCTCTTCCCCTTGTACTACTCCTAAGGTGTGTCTTTTCTCCTGTGTCTGTGCTGCAGGAAAATGGGAGTGCCCGTGGCATCAGTGTGACGTGTGTGGTAAGGAAGCAGCCTCGTTCTGCGAGATGTGCCCCAGGTCCTTCTGCAAGCAGCACCGGGAAGGAATGCTCTTCATCTCCAAGCTGGATGGACGATTATGCTGTACAGAGCACGATCCCTGTGGGCCTCACCCTCTGGAGCCAGGAGAAATTCGTGAGTATGTGCCTCCTATAGAAACCCTGACTAATGGCGAGGACACCCAGCCACCAGAGCAGCTGCCTGCAGAGGCAGACACGGAGGCAGACACAGACCTGAGCGTTCAGCCCCTGGACAGCCTACCTCAGCCTGTGGCCCTCAGACTGCAGTCACCAGAAAAGCCTCCTGCTACCCTGGCGCTGAGGCTGCCGTCATCCGACAAGCCCCCCACCACCCTTGCCCTGAGGCTGCAGCCATCAAACAAGCCCCCCACTACCCTGGCCCTCAGGCTGCCTTCACCAGACAAACCACCTGCCACCCTGGCTCTGAGACTGCCACCGTCAAATAAACCCCCTGCCACCTTGTCACTGAGGCTGAAGCCATCCAACAAACCCTCCACCACCCTCTCGCTCCGGCTGCAGCCTTCGGACAAACCTCCCACCACCCTGTCGCTCCGCCTGCAGCCGTCGGACAAGCCCCAGGCTGCCCTGTCCCTAAGGCTGCAGTCAGAGAAGCAGCCCATCATCGTAGCGCTGCGGCCTCAGCAGCCCGACAAACCTCCCAACAACGCGGTGCTCTGGCCCCTGGATGAGTCCTGCAGTGACGCCTCACAGCCTCAGCTGCCGAGCAAATCTCCTCCAGGATCGCCACAGTCGTTGGACGAGTCGCTTGTTACTGCTGGTGCCCTGCAGCTCCAGCTGTCAGATGAGCCTCCGGACACCCCCGGGGTTTTGGGGTTATCGGACAAGTCCCTCATTGACACCGGGACCCAGCAGCCTGAGCTGCTGGATGAGTTCCCCACGAAATGCCTGCGTCCTCCACTGTCTGAGAGACTCCTCGCCACAGTGGGGACGCTGCAGTCCCAGCCAGCAGATGAGCCTCCCAAGGCCCATCAGCTCCAACCGCTGGATGACACTTCTGCCCAGAGTCCACAGCCACAGTCTGTGGAAGAGGATCCCAGCTCTGTGGTGCCACAGGTCCCAGTATTGGAGGTGGCTTCCAGTCCTGAGGTGCTGTGGCCTCTGCCCATTGAAAAAGTCCCTGACTCCCCGGTCTCGCGGATCCTGCCCATAGAGAAGGCTCCTGGATCGGCAGTGCCACGACCCCTGCCTCCAGAAAATGCCTCCTTCTCTGGGGCAATAAGGGTCCCAGCCACAGAGAAGGCTCCCAGCTGTGGGTCACCCCATCCCCTGACTCCAGAGAAGGCTCCTGCCTCGAATATGCCACGGATCCCACCCACAGAGAAGGCTCCCAGCTTAGGGGTGTCGTGGCCCCTGACTCTGGAGAAGGCCCCTAGCTCCCGGTCAGCTCATGTCCTGCCCATGGATAAGGCTCTGAGCTCTGGGGCCCTACGGATCCCGCTCACACAAAAGGCTCCCTCCCCTGGGGTGCTGCGACCCCTGCCTCCTGAGAAGGCTGCTGAGTCCGGGGCCCTGCGGGTCCTGCCTCTGGAAAAGGCACTCAGCTCCGGGGTGTCTCGGCCTCAGCTCTTGGAGAGGCCTCTCGCTCTTACAGCCCCATGGCCTCAGGCATCGGACAAGCTGGCTGCTGCCGTGGCTCCTCGGCCTCAAGCCTCGGACAAGCCTCTGGCTGCATCAGCTCCGAGGCTGTTGCTGTCGGAGAAGGCGCTGCGGCCCGTCGACCAGAACGCTCAGCCGAAGGAGAGAGGAGCCCCGGCCGTGGAGCTGAATCCCCAGCAGAAAGAGAGGACCGTGTTAGCTGGGGAGCAAATCTCTTGGTCTGCTGGGAAGGTAGTGACACACGTCGGACAAGTACCGTGGCCTACGGAGAAACTACAGATGCACGAGCAGACACACTGGCCCACTGCAAAAGCCCTGATGCCTGCTGATCAGCCTTCCCGGACAGCAGAGAAACTACCAGAGCCAACCCTTCAGCCCAGCTGGGAAGTGGCCTCAGCCCCCACAGAGCAGCCCCCGTGGACATCAGAGAGACTGCGTGCATTCGAGCAGACCCCTCGGCCAGCCAGGGAAGCGCCGGTGCCCCCGGAGCAGATGCAGTGGCTTGTCACGAACATTCAGACAGTTGACCAGATTTCTTGGCTGGGTGGAAAAGCACAGACTCCTCGGGGGCAGGACCCTTTGCCTGAACAAAACACAGCGCTAGCCCGTAACCAGGATTCTGTCTGTCGTGAGTTGGCCGACTCAGAGCCAAAGTGAGGTTGGTAAATATGGGAGGCAGGTTTCAGTTGTTTAATGTTTAGGGAGGGGGAATCTTTCTTTTGTTTTTTTTATTCACTTCCCTGAGCCCAGCCCCTAACCCGTGCACATCCCATCCATATTCTCTCGTGACATGAGCAAGGACATTCTCTTAAACCTGAGTCTGGCCCAGGCAAAGGGAGAGAGCATCCGTGACCTTTTCCTCTTCCTTTAACAAATGGTAAAGCTGAAATAAAGAGTCCACTCTGGGTAAAAATCTCTAATTCCATTGAAATGGTCACATTACTGATCCAGCATGTTCAAGCTCCAGGTCTGATTCGTAGGTGGGTTCCCAGGTACAGCCAAGGGCCTTTCTTTTGTTACTACATTTAAAGGAAGCCGATCAGTCAGGCTGCCCTGGGAATGAAGAAGTTTCAGGATCAGGTGGTGAGCAGTCAGGTGCATGTCCTTGCCAGACTCTAGAAGCAGGGAAAGGGTTTGTGTTGTCTGCCCGGGTCTCTGTCCCTGCAGGGCATTGCTTTGTGAGGTTTATCCGTATGTTCACTGGGATGTGCTGTGTGCGTGGTTTGCTGAAGGACAAGGATCATCTCCAGTGAGGCGGGAGAGGAGCCCCTGCACTCGCTCAGTGCAGTTTTCTCCATTAATAAGCAGTATCCATTCAGGCTCCTTTGTACAGAGCTGGCCCGAGAAATGGGAAATCTGGAGGAAGTCAGGGAAAAGAGAGATCTTGGAAGTAGTCGTCTGGCAGTGTTTTCATTCTTGTGTCTTAATCCTTTAGCACAGTACATATGGAGTGTTTTCCTGCCCTTGAAAACGTAACAACCCGTAAAGCAGCAATAGTGGAGCAGGGCAGAGTGGTTTCCCCGAGGTGCTGAGCACTGCCCCGGCAAGGGAATGGTGCTCCCTTTTGAGTTTCCATCCAGTCTCTTGATTTCTGTCTCAGTGTGAGCCAGCGGACTGAGCAGTCCTTTCTCCCCTTGCCTCAGGCATGTTCAGGACGTGTTCCCATCACATGTGGTGTTGCCAGCAGCAAGCAAAACCTGACCCGCTCACTGCACAGCGCGGAGGCAAGGGTTCCGTAGCTGTATGGGGACCCATCTCGACACCTTCCCCTTGGGCAGCTTCTGGCTTAACTCTTCTACAACCAAAGGAGACTTGAATTAACTGGACTGTGTTGGTGTGTGTGTGTGTGCGCGCGCATGTGTGTCCTTCCAACTGAATTGTAGTTCTCACACTGGAACATGGTGGGCTCCAGCAGCTGGCTGGCTTTCTTTTTTCCTCTTCTCCCTTTTCCAGTGAAAATAGATGTTTAGTACCTGGTGGTCATCAGGCTGGTGTCCAGACTAGGCCTGCTGAAATCCATTCACTCAAGTGTGGAGGCAGAAGTTGGCTTGGCCATGGTGCTTGCGGGGCAGGTGGTAGAGTCCCAGGGGCCTGCAGTGTCTTGTGACCACCGGCACCCTCGCAGGCAGGAGGAGGATGGGCCTCCCTGGTGGCAGTGCCTGGGCTGGATGAGGTTGGTGTCCTGCCAAGGAAGCACTGCTGACCAGCATTTTCCCACTCTCACAACACATTACCTCTGTGGTTTGCCTGAGCTCCACTGATTTGGGGCCACAGCCTCAGATCTCCGTGCCACCGCCAGACCCTCGCGCAGCTCCAGTGTGTGTATCCTTCTCCTTCCAGGCTGATCCACAGGTCCCTCCCCAGGAGGGGAGTGTTCAGCTCCAGGACAGCCCTCTCCCTCAGATGTGGGAGGGACCCTTTCCTTCCTTGTTCCCACCTGGCTTGCAAGTGCCTGCTGCTCCCAGAGCAGACAGTCATGAGCTTTGCAGTTTTCTATGAAGGGAGGCAGACACCTGTGCTGAGACAAATCCCAATCCATTCTCCTTTCCTGACTTGTATACCCTGAGACAACGTCCTCCTGAAAAGGCCAGGTGTGCTGGGCACGAGGGGACGTTATCAGTGCTATGGTGCATCTGTTCTCTAGTCCAAATCATTTCAGATCCTTTGTAGAATAGCTCACGGCTTGGAAAAGCTTTATGGCCTATGGAAACTTACTTGTTAAATGTTTTTTTTCCGGGAAGACTAGCAGGTCAGTTCCTGTTTGCTGCTGAAACTGGGGAAATGCAAGCATCTTGTGTATCTGCGTGACTCCTCCACAAAGGGAATCAGGACAACTCAGATCCATTGAGACAGAAGAATATTTTAAGGGCATTCGTTAACTTTTTTAAACAAAATTATAAAAAAAAAAAAAAAAAGTAATGACGTTCAGTATATTAAGTATTTATCATGTGTGAGAAGGAAAATAAATCTTGAATTTACATTTATAAGGCTTCCCATGAGCTGGACTTAGTCATGTAGATTGTGTAAGTAGGGTTCCCTCAGTGCCAGTGCCCAGCCAGCTCCCGCTGTAATCAGAGAGGTCTCTGCACTGCTCTGTCCACCTCCGCTTTGCATTGTCACGTGTTAACTCGCTACTTGTTTCATGAAAAAATAAACTGTGAATATTTTTGGTGCAGGCTTCTTTAAATCTGTAAAATGGAGAAGTTCTCAACGAATTCTCATGAGAGCAGGTTTGAAAAGATCACTTCTGTAAGTTGTGTGTGCTCATGTAGCAGGGTTGAGGCTCATGGCAGCAGCCGCCTTTCACGCAGCAGGCGCTTACCCAAAAGCTTGTCTGGAACAGTGAACGTGGATTAAACTGTTGCATGGCATTTCCCACAGCCTTCTTCATTGTAGCTGACTGTACCCCATCTCTCTTCTTGTCTCCCTTTTCCATGAGGATCCAGGTTTCTGGCTTGCTGCCTTCCAGCTACTGTCAGAAAGTTGACTTCAGCATAGCTTGGGAGGCTGCTTGGTAAATTTGGTGTTGGGGAACATCATAGAAGGAGGAAGTCAGGAAGCTGCTCTTCCTTCCTTGCCTTCGTTTGGGATCTGGGTGATACTCTGTCAGACTGGGGGAGCTTTTCAGAGGGGGTAGTGGTGCTTTTGGGAGTGACTGGCAGTGCTGGGTCACCTTGACCAGATGGACAAGGCCTGACCAGGTGTGAAGAGATGTCCAAACAACCTTGCCCTGCCCAGGCTGCCCTCACTGGCACAGAGCAGGAGCTGGGGAACAACTTTGGGCAGCAGGACTCGAGTGAAGGAAATGTGGGCTTGTGCACTTGAGGTGACTCTCACTGTGGTGGCAGCACTGCCTTGGAGGAGGAGAGGGAGATGTCTGTGCCAAAGCAGTTGGGTTCCTTATGGAGCAGTTTGTTGCTGCCTTCAGGGTTCAGCCAGTTTGAATCACAGAGAGTTTCAAGGTAAAGGATAGTGACAAAGTAACATGCTGGGCTCGGAGCTTTGCTGCAACTCCATGCCAAGGCTGTGGTGTTCTTCTGTTGCATTGGAGGGATCCAGTCACTTGGTCACTAAATCTTGGGTCAACCCTAATTGTACCCAAGGTGAGTGAGAGGTGACTCTTGTGTTGATTCACTGTTGTGGAGTGCTGTAGAAGCAGAGTCAGGGGTGTAATTATTTCTGCTCAGAGCTCTGTCCCTTCCCTGCAGTCCCAGGGAGGCTCACGGGAACTTTCCAGGTTCCCGAGCCCATTCCCACTTGTAGGAATGACTCCCTCTTCCTGGTTCTGAAGGGGATGAAGGCTTTGCTCCCATACAAATGCTTCGCTGGTCAACATCTTTGTTGTCAGGACAGCCTGGCTGCCCCTGCTCAGAGCAATGGGCTGTGGGTTGGATTTCCACGGTGGGCAGGAGAGTCCCAGTTGACCTTTGGTGATGGAGGAGTTCTGGTGAGGGGGAGCACTGTGGTCAGGGACTCAAGTGCCCAGCCAGGCAAGGAGGGTTGCAGAGGAGGAGCCACTGCAGGACCTGTGGGATGTGTGGGCAGGAGGGGAGCAGGCTCATCCTATCTTCCCCAGTGCTGGGCTGGGGCCTCCTGTCAGCCAGAGCTCTGGTGAATCTAGCAGGAAAGCCACCACTGTAAGGGATCATCACCTACTGCACATCTCCAGATGCTGACTAGCTGATGGTAGCTTGCTTTATTGCTGTTCTCGAGTTAAACTTTTCTAATTGAGAAAAAAACACCCAAGAACCAGATTCACTTCAATACACAAAGTATCCGGGTGGTACCATGGGAGCACGTGTTAATTCAGGGTTAAACCCCTGCAGGCAGAGGCTCTGAAGGTGTGGCTGGTGTTAAAATTTGGAAGACAGATATTTGAACCTAAAGGACATGAACAAATTATGGTGGGACAATGTGTTGCTAGAAAAGCTTCAGCTCAGTTTCAGTGGAATAAAAAAGGAAGAAAAATAAAGAGAAAGGAGCCCTAACCCTGATGCTTTTGGCGGTGGTTTAGCCTGAGCATGCTATGGTGGTACCCTGCTTCTACCTGGGCACCACAGGCAGCATTCTGACAGGGCAGGGTGGAGTTTGAGAAACCTCAGACTTTCAGTACCTTCCGTTTATTTTTAATTTCAGCCTTAACTTCTGATTTTGCTTGATGTTTGGAATAACCATAATTGTAATCTGCTTGTAATGTGCTTTGCCCTAATTATTGATGAGGCTTTTGGCCTTTGCCAGCCAGTGTGTGTTAAAGCAAAGTGGCAAATCATGCAGCTACTCTGAAAGTCCAGAGGGGGGATGCTGTGTTTGATCTCCTAGGCTTTGCCTGCACTAATTACCCCCCTGTGAGAGTGAGAACAGTGGTAGCATCATTTGAAGGCAAGGCTGCACCTCTTGCAACAGCACAGGCTGGGCTGATGGGTGCTCGGGGCTCCCAGGGCCTGGGACATGGGACACTGGAGCCTGGGGACTGCTCCACCACGTGCCTGGCTTCAGCAGGAGTCTCATCTGTGGGGTGACAGTGCCCTTGCTTAGCAGGATGTGGGAAAAGGCAAGATTCCTGCTCCGGGTCCTCCAAAAGCAATGTAAGCAAAGCTCAGTGCAGGGGGACAGCTTGTAGGAGCTTGGGCTGGAGGAGTGGCGGTGATGGACAGTCCCTACAGCACTGAATCTACCTCCTAGGGAAATCTGAGAAATGGGTGTAGCTATGGCCTATTTCAAGGTAAAGTTTTAATCAGTTTGCCCTTGGCAAAACCCTTGGGCTATTGTGGTGCTATTGTAAACTGTTGGCAGCTTAGCACAGTAGGGCTGGACTCACGGCTCCCGGCCTGCGGGCTGGGCTTCCTGGCCAGCTGAATCCCATCCCTGTAGAGCTGGGGCTCCATGTCTGAAACAGGATGAGGTGTGACTCAGTTCCTTCAATTTATGAGGGTTTTGAGACTCAAACCAGTGTGCCAGTGGGCCTCGTGGGGAGCCAGTGGAGCCACATGAAGCAAGGCAGGCATCCGCTACTGCACGTTCTTCGTGTCCGTTTGGTACTGAGCTGGTTTCAGTCTTTGTTTCTTTTTCTGATGTTTCCAAGTTGTTGACTTCAAGGAACTGGGTTTTGTGTATTTTTTTAGACACTGGGAACTTGTTAAATGGAAAAGCAGCAGCACTGGGAGACTCAAGGTGGAGTGTGGCTGGAGCTGAAGGCCCAGGCTGACAGGGGTGGGAGGTGGGATGTGTTGGCAGTGGCTGGCACAGGCAGGGAGCAGCTGGACTATGGAAGCCTTTCAGCATCAGCACTCTCTGCCTTGCATACCCATGGTGCCGAGGTCACTGCTCTGCCAGATACATAATGTGTCCCCATGCCTGGCTTTGAATGTCCCCTGCCGCCCTACAGTGCTACATGCTCTCAGCTGGGGTCCTGGCTGCCAGCTAGCCAAGGGTCCTGGGGAGAGTGGCTGCCCACTCCCCCTTCCTCACTGCCCGGGGACAGGGGGGCCCACTCGTAGCAGCAGTGTTAAGTTGCACTGGGGTTGTGAGCAGGTTTGCTCGTGGGGGGAACTTTGGTGTGAGCAGCCCCTTGCTGCCTTCCTTCACCCCAGGGTCTGCTGCCCACAGGGTGGCAGTGGTGGGGGTTCTCTGCAGGGTCCTGTTCCACAAGCTCAGCCAGAGGGAAAAGCATCGGTAGTTGAGGAGCCCAGCCAAGGCAGGGGCCAGCCAGAGCACTGCAGGGGAGGACATGGGGGTGCTCAGCCCTGGCCAGGACTCGTCTGTCAGTTCTAAGCAGGAATGCCAGAGCAGGTGAGAGAAAACTACATATTTCCAGCATGTATATTATTTTTAGAAGAGGGAGAGGGGAGAGTCTTGGACCATTGATTACTTTCATTTTGCTCCCCTTAGACTGTTGGCTGTGTATGTGAAACTTATAATGAAAAGAGGGTTGCCCTGCCCAGGTGCTCCCAGAACATGTACTGTAATTCTTTGTATATAGAAGAAAAATTACTGTAAAGTAAAGTTTAACTTTACTCTCGATGTCCTCTTGTGGTTTGTCTTGCCAAGGGGGATGGGGGAGGGATGGGAGACCCCCAAAAGCCTCGTGCACAGGGGGTGGCTCAGACCACAATGCGTTTTATTTACATTGTACACCTTGAGAGAAGACGCTTAAATAAATCTGCAAAGAATTGAGCATCTCCAAGAGAATAAGTTACCAGCTGCTGCTGGGCCACAGCAGCTCCCACCAATGCCATGGGTGGCAGGGAGGGGGTCCCCAGGGGTGACAGTCCATAGATCCCGGCACTGCACGGTAGCCCTGTGCCGCTCCACGTGCCAGGAGGAGAGCAGTCCACAGGCCTTGTGCCCTGGCACAGACAGGCCACAACAGCTAAAACACAGCAGGTAAAACACCGGAGGCGTCCGGCACGCGCCAGCTGCCCGGCCGGCAGCAGCGGTTCCCTTTTGGCACGAGGGCTCAGTGGTGGCAGCAGCTGTAGAAGTAGGGACTGCTCCTCTGGCCCAAGTTGACACTCCTTTCCTCTGGAAGAGAGCAGGAGCAGCAGGCTGCCAGTACATCCATGCCACAAGATGCTGTGTGGCAGCCCAAAAGCCCCTGGTCCCAGGCGGGGCCTCAGCAGGTCCCCTGGGGAGGGTTCGGTGCCCCATGGAGAAGCAGCAAGGCCCAGGGCCACGGCACAGCCCAAGGCAATGGCACAGCCCAGGGCAGGAGGCACAGCCAGGCTGAGCGTGGCTGAGCAGGCCTGGTGCAGAGCTGAGCCAGTCCTGCAGCCTAGCGAGGCTCCTGGCTGACCAAGGCCACCATGGCCCAGCTGGGTGGACATGCTGAGCCTGGCCTAAGGAGGGATGAGGATGCTGTGATGGGACCCAACCTTCACGGGACAACCCCAGCACAGAGCTGCAGCAGCCCCAAGCAGGGCAGAAGTGAGGAAGGGCCCTGCCAGACCCACCATTGCTCATCCTCCACACTCTCACTGGAGGCACAGGCACCTCCCAGCAGAGGAGAGCTGCCTGGGGAGGGACAGCTCCTGCCTACTCACCTGTCATCACCTGGAAGGCGGAAAAGTTGACGTAGTCCTCGGCCACCTTCTGGAACAGCTCATCTGGGAGGGAGAGGGGACACAGTGGGTGTGGGTGCCTCTGCTAGGCAGAGCCCCCAGCCCTGCTCTGCCCAGGGCACGGCCCCAATGAGGGGCTACTCACCCACGCTCCGGCCCGTCTTACTGGAGGTCTCAAAGTGGTCTGCTTTGATCTCTGAAACAAGGGTGCAGGTTGGCACTTGCTGCAGGTGCAGGATATGGCCCAAAGGCCTCAGCTGCCCCCAGAGTCACCTCTCGGGCACAGCTACTGACAGGGGGCTGGCAGGGATCCATGGCAGGGCTCTTGGCCCCTTGGCCCAGCTGGCCCCGTGCCTGCCCATGTCAGGACATGCCGTGCCCAGGGAGGTCCCTGGTAGAGCCGGCACCTCACCGCACACAGAGCCCTGGTGCCACCAGATCTGCTGCGGGCCCAGGGCAAGGGCAGAGCCCCTTGCACACAGATCCCATTCCCCATGCCCCCCAACCCCTCAGTGCTGCGAGAGGCCCCAGGAAGGGCCAGCAGTGATTGTACCATCAGCATAGTCCTGCACATCGTGGAAGTCAACTCCCCGCTTCCTCCTGTCCTCCTCCAGCAGGTCACACTTGGTGCCACACAGGTAGATCCGGCAGCCCTGGGGCAGAGAGAGGGATGGGAGGGATGTGCCTACGTCTCCATCAGCGGCCCCCTGCCCCAGAGTGAGGCTGTGCAGCCCCCAGCACCCCTGTACCTCCTCGCAGTTCTGCAGCTCGTTCACCCAGAACTTGGCTCGCTGGAAACTGCCACTGTCAGTGAGATCTGGGGAGCGAGAGGTGTCAGGGTCCATCCAACACCTTCCTCAGTGCCTGACCCACCAGTGCTGCCACCACCCTGTCCCAGGATTCTGGGACCTCCCATCCTCTGTGCCCTTACCATAGCAGACAACAGCAGCCCGGGCCCCTCGGTAGTAGATGCGGCTCATGGCCTCGTAGCGCTCAGAGCCAGCCGTGTCCTGTGGGACACAGGGAAGTGCTTCGCAGGTGACTCTTGGAGGCCCTTGAGCCAGGAGGTGGCTGGGGATGTCAGCACAGCCCTTGCCTCTGCACTTACCCAGATGCCCAGGGTCACTGTCTGCTCCCCCACGGACATCACCTTGGCCACGAAGGCAGCTCCAATCGTCTGGAAGTGAAGCAGGAAGAGCAGTGGGGACCGGCCCAGGGATGCCCAGCGCACCTGGGCCTGGGAACATGGCGGGAACTGGCCCGGGAACACGGGGAACCACACCCGGGGATGTAGAAGAGAGCAAGGAAACAAGGGGACCAACCCCTGGGCATGGGAGGGGTGTGGAGGGCTACAGCCCGGGCATGGCGGGGGGGACACCACGAGAGAACACCGTGCCAGGGACGTGGTCTCACCATGCCGGAGACACGGCGGGGAAAAGAGGGGACCGACCCGAGGGCACGGGCGAGATACGGGGGGCACCAGCTCGGGGATCGGGAGGGGTGAACACGAAGGGACCACCCTGGAGGACATGAGAGCGACGCAGGGGACACCGTCGTGAGTCCGTGGGAGGCACTGCGCCGGGGACACGATGGGGAAACGAGGGGACAGACCCGCGAGCGCGGGAGGGGTGGAAGGGTCCTATCCGGGGCTGGTGGAGGGGACAACACGAGGGTACAGCGTCCCGGGCATGTGGAGGGATACGGCGGGAGAGCGAGGCCACCGACGCGCGGACGGGCCACACGAGGGGCTCATCCCGGGCAGCCGCGGGTGACGCGATGCCGCGGAGGCGCCGCCGCAGCAGCAGCAGCAGCGCTGCCGGTGCCCGTGTGCCACTCACGTTCTGGTAGGGCCCGGCGCGGAAGCGGCCGTGGGCGCAGCGCTCCACCAGGCTGCTCTTGCCCACGCCCTCCTGCCCCAGCAGCACCACCTTGGCGTCCACCCGCCGCCCGCTCATCCTCGCGCCGCCGCCGCGGGCGGGGCCGCTCGGGCGGGGCGGGCCCGGAACCGGGCGGGGCGGGCCCGGACGTGCGCAGGGCCGGGCGGGGCGCGCGGGCCGCATGGCGGCCGCCCAGCAGGCGCGGGCCTGAGCGCCGGGCCCATGGGGAAGTACTGCGCCAGCCTGGGCGTCCTCAAGGGGCCCTGGGACCAGGTGTTCGCCGCCTTCTGGCAGCGCTACCCCAACCCCTACAGGTGCGCCCGGGGCCCTCCCCGACCCCCTCTGCGCCCGCTGCCCTTCCCTTCCCCCCCTCCGCCATCCCTGTGCCGTCTGGGAATGCTGTCCCTCCTCCTCAGCCCAGCCCTTTCCCCGGGGGTCCCGCGGGGGCTCTGCTCGTCCCCTTCTGGCCTTCTGGGATGGGTGCACACAGCAGGCAGCTGTTTTCCCCCTCCCTTAATCCCACGGTGCCTGGCGGTTCCCAGTCCCGAGGGGGGCTGGCCGGGAAGTAGCAGGGCTTGATGTTTTCTTTCCCCATTTTAGCAAACATGTCCTGACCGAAGACATCGTGCACCGGGAGGTGACACCGGACCACAAGCTGCTGTCGCGGCGGCTCCTGACCAAGACCAACCGGATGCCGCGCTGGGCAGAGCGCTTCTTCCCAGCCAATGTCGCCCACTCCGTCTACATCCTGGAGGACTCTATCGTGGACCCCAAGAACCGGACCATGACCACGTTCACCTGGAACATCAACCACGCTCGTCTCATGGTAGGTGCCGCGGGTGGGAGGGCGCAGGGGGGTGGAGGGGGCCCAGCGGTGCCCACGGCCAGGCTGTGCCTTCTGCAGGTGGTGGAGGAGCGCTGCGTGTACCGGGTGAACCCCGAGAACAGCAACTGGACCGAGGTCAAGCGGGAGGCCTGGGTATCCTCCAGCCTGTTTGGCGTCTCGCGGGCCATCCAGGTGAGCACTGCTCGAGCAGCACTGTGTGCCCCTCTAAAGCTGCTGCGCCCCCTTTCTCTACCCATTCCTTGTGATGGTTTTTACACCCTTTCCCCTTATCCCCCCAGCCCTCATGAGTTCTTGGGGCACCCAGAAGCATAACTGTCAAAGTCGGTGTTTGTGATTTCTCAAGCTGGGACACAAGCCCCACGGGCTGTTTGTGACAGGGGTTGCACCTTCATTGACTTTTCCCTTTCAGGAGTTTGGTCTGGCCAGGTTCAAAAGCAACGTGACCAAGAGCACTAAGGGATTTGAATACGTGCTAGCAAGAATGCAAGGTGGGCACCAAGGGCAGGCTGGGGCTGACCGGGATGGGTCTCTTGGAGTTAGAGGTCACACTGGGAACACTCCAGTCCACGGGCAGGTTGCAGTTTGAACAGATCTGATTCCGAAATCCTTCTCCCTTGCCTTTGCCCCACATCTTGGCACAGCCTGCCCTTCCCGAGCGGAACAGCCCAGCAGTGATTGCAGGTCTGGGCAGGGGTGGAGCGCAGTGCGGGCAGGAGGGGATGTGACAGGGCAGCAGTCACGTGCCTGCGGTTCCCCTGTGCGACGTGCCCTGACGCGCCAGGGTCAAGAGTACCGGGTTCATCTTCCTCCCTGCGTGGGGAAGTGCCTCGGTGCCTCAGCGGCTGGGCAGGTCTGGCCGGCACTCCAGTGCCAGGGCAGGGCTGGGTTAACAGCTTCCATGTTATAGGAGAAGCTCCATCCAAAACACTGGTGGAGACAGCCAAGGAAGCGACCGAGAAAGCCAAGGAGACAGCTCTGGCTGCTACCGAGAAAGCCAAGGACCTGGCGAGCAAGGCAGCCACCAAGAAGAAGCAGTACGTGTGAGGGGCCAGCTGCACCAGGACAGATAGGAACCTCCTTAGATTTTATATTTTTAAAGAAACTGTACAAGTCTGACAATCAGCTGCTGTTAGACCCTTTCTGAGATGTAATTATCATTAAAGAATCTACTCCCACCTCTGATTTGGCTGGGACTGGCCTGGCTAGAGCAAAGCCCAGTGTTGCCCTCCACTCTGAGGGTCCAGCCCGCTGCCGGAATCACAGGGAAGACACAGGCCAGGGTTTTACCAAGTTCCTTTACTATAAAAGTGTGGGGTCTGTACAAAAGAGCAGAGTGGCTGTGGGAGCATGAAGGCAGGTTGCTTAATGCACTTGTTTCCCCTTTCTGTCTCTCCAGGGGTGGGAGAGCCCTCCTGTAGTCATGTCTGCAGTGGGCAGCACTGCCACATGCCTGTGCCAGGCAGCCCCCAGACTGCCTGGGGGTGCACAGGGGGAGGCGTGAGGGTTTCCCCAAGACAGCTGGGCCCTCTTCCAGTGCCTCTCCCAGTGCTTTGCAGTGCACAGTGGGTGCCACAGTGCAGTGCCAGCCCCATGCACCCAGTGCCACAGCCAGTGCTGCCCAGCTGCTGGAGGCCAAGCTGAGTGCTCACTCCCACCTGTGGCCCCTTACCCTGGCTGTGATAAGGCTGGGGGAGGCTGCATTTCCAGCAGGAAGGAGGCGGGCAGGCAGTGCAGGGAAGGCAGTGGGCACAGTCAGGATTCCGGGCTGTGGAGGCTGGAGTAGCTGTGGTCCCTCCCAGTGCCGAAGGCGTGCAGCAGGTCCCCACCAAATACCACGCCATCCACCTCTACCTCGGCATCCTCTGGGCACCGGGGAGAGCCCAAGTCAGGCCCCTGGCTCCTTTTCCTTTCCTGCCCACTCTCCATCTTTCCCCTCCCTTACCTTCCTCGGAGGGCTCCGAGAGCTGGGATGAGTCCAGGCTGTCAGCCCGTGACCGTTCCCCGTCGGTGGGTAGGAGCAGCCATTCTAGACGCCGCCGCAGGCTCCGCTGCCGGTCCCGCAGCCGGTCCTTGGCCCTCCGTGCCCTGAGCTCCTGCTCCTCCAGCCTCTGCGGGGCCCCAGCGAGCCATGAGCGGGGCAGAGCTAGGAGGGCCTGTTACCACACGGGGTCCCCCGAGCGGTACCGCGGCCATCCCCCCTCACCTGGATGTGAAGCCGGGCACGGTGCAGGAGGCTCAGCGTGGTGGGACGGGTCGGCTCCGCGCCCACCGGCACCTGCTGCTTCAGCCGCTCCAAGCAGCACCGGAGCTGGGCTCTCCTGCGGCCGGACGGGAGGAGACGACGCGACGGTCAGCCCGGGGGTGGGCCCGCGGGCACAGCCACCCCCTGCCCCGCCGCTCTCACCCCACGCCCCGATACCTGTGCTTCTCCAGCGCGTTGTGTACCGACCTGCGGGAGGAAAGGCCGCCGGCGATCAGCACCGGCGCCGCCGGACACCGCCATCCACCCACTCTCCCGCCGCTCACCTGACGCTGCCCACGGCCCGGCGCGACCGCGCGGGGCAGAGCGAGGCGTAGCCGTGCTCGGCCTTGGCCAGGCTGGGCGGGTCGCGGTGGTCCCGGTGCTCCAGGAACTCGGCCGCCTGGAGCAGTACCTGGATGCTGGTGGTGGCCGCGGGCTCCATGGCGGGGCGGGGGGGGCCGGGAGGGGGGCGAGGGCGCGCTCTGATTGGCTGCGGGGCGCCGCGCGCCGCTGACGTCACGGCGGCGGGCAAACAACTTCGGGCGGGAAAGCGGGTGCTTCAAATTTGAATCAGGGGGCGGGGCCTGGGCGGGACACGCCCCCACCGGGAGAGCCGCGGCCCCCGCCGTGGTTAATTAATGACCGCGCGTGGCCGCGCCCCCCGGGAGCTGCTCCCGTGTCCGCCCACGTGCGCGCCTGAGGACGCCCGGGTCGCCCCTACCGGCCCACGGGAGCCGGGCGGGGAGCGCTCACAGCCCCGCGATCCCCAGGCCGCTTGGGACACCCCCAGCCGCGCCCTCCCGCTCCCACGGGTGTTCCTACACTGGCTGCGACCACCAGCCCCCCCCTTCCCTGCCCCGGGAACCCAGTGCAACGCGGCCCAGCCAGGCGGGTTTATCTCTTTATTAAAATCCATCGGGTGCAGGCGGTGGGGAAGGGAGGGGAGGGGAGCGCCGGGCCCCCGGGCACGGCACTGCACGGCACGGGCGGCCCCGGGGCACCCGCCGTCATGTGAGGGCTGTTTGCACCTTCTCAGGCCAGGCCGCGGGGTGGGGGGGAGACTCTGCCCCGGGCCCAACAGCAGCCAAAGTTCACCTGAAAAAAAAAACCACCACGAAGCACATTTCTAGCCGGGGGGCAGGCACACGGCACAGCACGCGGTTCACTGAATGCAGGGCACGGCCACGGTGCATCGGGAGGGGCGGTCCTGCGCCCACCGTCTGTGGGGTTCTGGCCTGGTGTGAGGGGAAGTCCTACCGCCGTGTGGGGGGTCCTGCCGTCATGCCCACCCGGCTCTGCCATGAGTCATGGGGCTGAGGAGCTGCACAGCAGCCCTGGAGCAGCCCTTTGCCCCTGGTGCACGGCCTCCTGCGGATGCAGCTCTGGCAGAGGGGCTCTCACTGGTTCCGGGCGCAGCGGGACGCGGGTGAGAGGTGTGTGGTGTAGCAGTGGGTGCAGACACGCACGGGTTTGGTGTGGCCATAATGCGGCAATGCCGCGGTGTGTGGTGAGCAGCGGGCACAGAAGATCTGCCAGGAGAGGGCCAGAGCGGGGCTGAGCAGAGCTGGGTCCCTCAGGGACCCCACACGCCCCAGCCCAGCCCCATCCTACCTTCCCACAGCTGCGGCAGTGGTGCCGGCGGCGCAGCAGGGTGAAGGGTGAGCGGCAGGCAGAGCACTGGCTACACGTGCTGTCGGGCACCCACTCGGGCAGGCGGTGAGTACCTGCTGGGCAAAACCTATTGGTAAAACCCGCCTGTGCCAGCCCCCCTCACAGCCAGACTCCCTCAGCAGGCAGGATCAGCCCCAGCCTCACACCTGCCCCAGAGCCATGGCACCTGGGCAGCCCCTTACCCGCCCTCCGGAGCCCGGTAGCCTCTGTGGGGCCAGAACACAGTGGGCAGTCAGCCACGTGAGGAGCATCTGCCACACAGGAGTCATCATCCTTCTCTCCTGCAGGGACAAGAGCTGTGGTGGAACAGCCAAACCAGGGACAGGCCCTATGGCCATGTTCTCCCCATGCCTGGGGCTGTGGCCTTGTCTCACCAGGGATGGGCGCTGGGCAGGGCAGAAAGGAGCAGTCTCTCACTCTGGGGATTACTCACGGCTGGCACTCGGCTCCTCCAAGGGCTCCGCCTGCGAGGCCACGATCTTGAAGACCGTTTTCAAGATACTCCGCATGTCACTGGCAAAGTTGGTCTGGAGTTGATCTGCAACCCCTGCACCAGAAGAGGTGGGGGGTGAGGGTGCTGGGGAGCTCAGAGTGCTGGGGGGGGTCTCAAGGGTCACTCACCTGAGATGCAGACGAAGAGGGTGTGCAGCATGTCCTTGGTGCTGCTGTACCGGGAGCGCAGCTCTGAGCAGTGGGCACCCAAGGTGGCATCAACCCCTGTCCCTGGGCTGCTCGCAGGGGTCTGGGGGCTGCACAGAGGGGAGGTGACAGTTACCCCAGGGGTGGTGTGAGATGTCCTGTACCAGTGGACAGGGATCTGTCATCTCAGCCCCACTCCCTGCCCACCACACACCCCCACCGCCAGTTGGTGCCCGAGGGTCCCAGTTGTGTTGTGCAGGTGGGGGCTGGTGGTGTGGCACGAGGGACCTCCAGGAGACCAAAGGGAGCAGGGGGGTCCTCTCTGGGCACAGCTGCTCCCCACACTGGGGGAATGTCTGGATCAGAGGGATCCTCTGGTTCAGCTGTGCACAGGCTCCTCTCCAGCAGACAGAGTTCCTCCACTGACAGCACCCGCAGCAGCTCCCTGAGGCAAGAGGATGGCATCAACCCCATGTCGTGGCCCCCCTGCTGCCCCATGGCCCCACCCACTGCCTCCCACTGCATACCTGATCTTCTTCAGGAGGTTGTAGAAGGGGCTGAAGACCCGGGACATCTCCTCAGGGCTCCTCTCCAGGCTGAGGGGACCCTCGGGGTAGATGAGGAGGCCACTGTGAGGGGACAGAGCTCAACTTACACGAGGGATTGCCCAGAACCCCAGTTCCCCATGGGAAGAAGGGGCTGGTACAGGGCAGGGAACATCCCCCCTTCTCCAGGGGCTGCACCCACCTGATAATGGCCAAGCGAGGGATGGTGAACATCAACAGCGGTTCGTAGCCATCGATCATCTCCTGGGTCAGATAGCCCAGGTGCAGGGCTCTGGGGATACACACACCCCCTCATAGTGGGGCTGAGCCTCAGGATACTGCCCATCCTTGGGGTTGGGGTCCCTGCCACCCCCACGTGGTGTGCAGTGCCCTTCACTCACCTCTCCACCGTCTCACAGAACAGCACAATGATCTCCTGCTGCTTGTAGATCTCCTCAGGAGACTTCACTGCCACCAGTGAGGACACATAGCTGGAGAGATGCAGGGAGTGTGAGGCCCCTCCAGTCCTGGCACAGGCCCCCACCACCCCAGCCCTGGCCCCCACCTCAGCTCGAACTCCGCAAAGAGCCGGTCAAACTGGACAAGCACAGCCCGGACGGGCTCTGGGTAGGAGTTGGGCTGGCTCAGGCTCTGCTCCCGCAGCACTGTCCGCACCAGCTCCAGGCTGCACAGCAGGTTCCTGGCCTGGGGCCGCAGCTGTGCCCTGTCTGCCTCCTCCACCTCCGGGAAGGTCCCAGCCAGGAGACACTGTTGGGACAGGGACCATCAGGAGCCAGCACCAAGGGCAGTGCAACCCTAACCCCAGGGTCAGCTGGTGATGGGAGGCCCATCGCCTCAGGGAACCAGACCCCCCATACAGCATCCCCAGGCTCACCTCAGCAGCAAACAGCATGTGGTTCCCCAAGTTGTCCACCAAGAGCTCCTCAGGGAACTTGACCAGGTAGTCCCGGCTGTGTCGCTGCGTGGGGATGCACTCCTCCATGATCCGCTCCAGGACGGCCAGCAGGTGAGCCTGGGGAGGGCATGGATGTCACCCCTGGTGTCCCAGGGGACCAAGTCACAGCAGGGTCCCAGCTGTCCCTGTACCTGGCTAAGGTGGAGCTGGTTGAGGAGCACTAGGTACTGCTGCGGGTCCAGTTCGGCATCCAGCCCGTTGATCTCGGCCACCACCCGTGTCACCCTCTCGTCGGCAAAGAAGAACTGGGAGAGCAGGCGAGGGTCGGAGCGCTGCGGGAAGAGCAGAGATGGTGGGAGCACCCCGTGTGCTGGGCCGGGAGGATCCCAAATCCCCCAAGCGAAGCAGGGAGGTCTGGGCCCCATGGATCCACCAACACCCACTCGGGCAGGTACCGTGGGACCCTCCCACACAGCTCCTCCCAGGGAGCGCCGCCCTCCCCACCCACCCGTGCCTCAGTTTCCCCGGGGGCAGAGCAGGACGAACAAGCTCAGCCACATCCCGGCAGCGCGGGCACGGATCCGTGCGTGGCTGTAAATACCGGGAAAGTTCCGCGGGGAAACCCCCATCTTCCTCCTCCCGCTCCACCCCGGGGGACCTCCGCCGCCCTCCCCTGCGCCCGGGACCGGCGGAGCCCCCGTCCGGGGGCTCCGCCGGTCCCGGGCGCAGGGGAGAGTGGCCCCGGTGCCATCCCCTCCCCGGTCTCACCTTGGGTCGGCGGAGCCACCGGCGGAGGGCAGCGGGCAGCATGGCGCGTCCCGTGGCTCTGCCGCCGCCCGGCTCCCCGCGCCCGCCGCTCGCCGACGGGGCGGGTCGGTACCGGGCGCCGCCCGTGGGGGCGGATCGGAGCGGTGTCCGCCCAGTGCCGGCACCGGGACGAGCCGTCCGCGCCTCGACGGACCGGTTCTCTGTGATGGGAAGGGTGAGGGGTGCGCCTCTCCCGTGGGGCGGGATGGGTTTCACCGCCGGCTCCCTTTCCCTGGCTCCAATTCCCGGCTGCATTCCCGGTTATACAGTCCCGGTCCTCCTCTTTCCCGCAGCCCACCCTTCAAGGGACAGGGATACCCCAGAGATCCCCTGAGTGATCCCTGAATGATCCTGAGTGAGAGATCCCTGAATGGTGGGGGGGCACCAGGGGAGGCACTCGAAGATACCTTCGCTATGCAGGACATGGAGCGTGGAGCACAGGGATGCGGTGGGAAGTGAACAAAGCAGCTCCTCGGCGGGAGAAGAAGGCGCCGACAGGCCAAGGAAGTATCCCAGGGGGTGCTCGGGGTGCTGGGAACAGCAACCCCACCCCGGCTGTGCCGGAGAGGAGGTGTCTGCTCCAGACCTGGCACTGCTGGCCACAGGATGTGGGCGCCGATAATTCAGGTGGCTGAAAGCCTAATGGGGTGGATTCACGGGTAAAAAATCCGCGGAGGATGGTTAGGTAAACAGGGCAGTACCTCCTCGGCTTGAGGAAGTCCCTGAGTCATGGCAGCCCCGCGGTGCCCAGGCTGTGCTGTGCTGGACGCATGTGCAGGACTGGCCCTGGTGTTGGGGCTCCGTGTGTCCCCCACGGGCTCCACGTCTGGTTTCAGCTGGGTGGCATATCCTGGCTCCCGTGGCTATGGCTGTGTCCTGTGTCCCTGTGTGCTCAGCGAACCTGGAGCCCTGCCTGTCCCTCAGCTGCCAGCAGATTAAGGCACCACAATATAAGAAGGACATAAAGCTATTACAGAGTGTCCAGAGGAGGCTGCAGGGATGGTGAAGGGTCTAGAAGGGAAGCTGTATGAGGAGCAGCTGAGGTCTGTTCAGCCTGGAGAAGAGGAGACTGAGGTCAG
Source organism: Myiozetetes cayanensis (assembly GCF_022539395.1). Taxonomy (NCBI): domain Eukaryota; kingdom Metazoa; phylum Chordata; class Aves; order Passeriformes; family Tyrannidae; genus Myiozetetes; species Myiozetetes cayanensis. The sequence goes on along the minus strand of NW_026087378.1, from coordinate 7,596,109 downwards.
ACCTCATTAGGATCTGCAGCTTCCTCACAAAGGGCAGTGGAGGTGCAGCTCTCTGTGACCAGTGACAGGACCTGAGGAAACAGCTAGAGCTGTGTCAGAGGAGGTTTCAGTTGGATATTAGGAAAAGGTTCTTCAACTCGAGGGTGTTTGGGCACTGGAACAGGCTCCCCTGCAAAATGGTAACAGCAGCAAATGTGCCAGAGTTCAAGGAGCGTTTGGACAACACTCAGACACAGGGTGGGATTTTTGGGTGGGTCCTGTGCAAGGCCAGGAATCATAGACTGACTTGAGTTGGAAGGGACCTTAAAGATCATCTTGTTCCATCCTCCCGTTTAGGGTAGGGACACCTTCCATTATCCCAGGTTGCTCCAAGCCCCGTCCAACCTGGTCTTGAACATTTCCAGGGATGGGGCAACCACAGTTTCTCTGGGAAACCTGTGCCAGTGTCTCACCACCCTCACAAGGAACAAATTTTTCCCCAGTACCTAATCTAACCCCCCTCTCTTTCCCTGCGGACCCACGGAGTCGCACCCCGGTGATGCAGCCCGGGATGCGATCACGGTCCGCGATCGCCGGCGCCCTTTAGGACCCGGGGCAGCCGCTGCCGCCGCTCCCCCCGCCCGCCAGGGGGCGCAGCGCCGCCCTCTCGCAAGATGGCGGCGGCGCCTTCACCTCGCCGAGCGCTTCCCCCCTCCCTCCTTCCCGCGGGCAGGGGCCGGACGGGCCGCGCCGCCATATTGGCTGTTGTCCTGGCTGCGGCGGGCTCGCCATGACTCGCCGGCGGAACAAGGCGGCAACGGCGGCAGCGGTGGCAGCGGCGGCAGGCGGCTCCGGGCCCCGCCGCGACAGGGTGGCGGGTCCCGACGTCGGGCCTCCCCCGCCGCCACCGCCACCGGAACCGCCCGCCCCGCCTGAGGTGGCGGCGGCGGCGGCGGGCAGCGGCGGGGAGCCGGGCAGAGGCAGCGCGCAGGTACCGGGGGAGCGCCGCGGCCGGGACGACGCTGGCGCTGAGCGGGTTTCATTCGGGGCGGGGATGGGGCCCTGCCCCTGCTCCCCCCACTCCCCGGGCCCTGCCCCATCCCCGCCCCGAACCCCGCCCCGGAGCATCCCTGCGGATGGGGCTCGGAGCGCTCCCACAGCGCCCCGCGGGAGGGCCCGGCTCCGCCACTGGGCGATAGCAGGTGTCTGCAGCATCTCCACCCAGCGCGCCTGTCGCTGCCTGAGATCGCTGGACACACCTGGCCGCCGCCACCTGCCCCGGGCGGTGGGCAGGGACCCGGGGGTGGGCGCCGGGGGTGGATGCACTGGGTGGGTTGGGGACAGCCCTGGTGTCGCTCGCCGCGGTGGCGGTGTCAGCTGGGACACGGGGTGGGCTGGCAGCCCCTTTCCTCGCCGTGGGTGGGCAAGGGGCTGTGCCCCCGTTCTGCTCTCCTTGGCCTCTGACCTTTGCTTCACCTTGAGCCTGCAGACGCCATCTGTTTGGCAGCAGCGGTTCAATGCGCGGCTCATTGTGGCGGGGCCCCGCCGCGCCGGCAGACAATGGGGGCCCCCTCGCCCGCGCCACGCCGGGCTCGTCACGGCTGTCAGGGCTCCAGCGAGCCCGCGGGATGCAGCCCAGCTCCTGCAGGGAAGTCCCAGCCTGGCTGTGCCCCTGCGGTGGGAGAGCAAAGTGGCACGGGGGGCTGCACCCCACCCCGGTGCATCGGCACCGCTGGCTGTGCAGAACAAAGAGGCGGGAGGGAGGGCTTGGGGCTCTCGGGTGACACCGTGGGGGGGTCTGTGCTGGGCGAGGATTGAGAGCTGAAGTCACCAGAGCCACCCTTTATATCCCCGTATTGGATTTCTGTGGGTCTTGCTCTGCCGTTCAAGTTCTCTTGGTCCCACTGTACCAGAGGTAGTGGTGGGAGTTGCTGCTGCTGCGTATCAGCCTTGCTTGGTGGCAGGGCTGGCTCCTTGGCACACTGTGATCTTCCCAGAGGTCCAGAACGCTCCCATCTGGCACGTGGCAGGCTGGCAGCAGCTGGGCAGCCTGAGGCTGCTCTGCTCCAGTGGGAGAAGGTGCAATGCCACATGTAGCCTACAAGAATTTCCCTGGTTTGGTGTCAGCATCCTGAGGTCTCGCTCGCTGCCTCATCTGTCCCACGTCTGCACCGCACAACACCTGGGTGACTCATGGTCCGTGTGTCCTTCCTTAGGTGCTGCCCACCACCAACCAGTCCGTGCAGACGTGCTGCCTGCTCTGCCACCGGGAGCGCAAGGACTGGGGAGGGCCGTCCCACAATGGACTGGTTTCCCCGGGCGAGAGGCTGCCACCGGACTTCGTGCCAACGCTCGTGCAGAACCTCCTGGGAGAAATGCCACTGTGGATCTGCCAGAGCTGCCGGAAGAGCGTGGAGGAGGAAGAGCGGCGGGCGGTGCAGGAGCAGGCCCTGGCGGTACGCGGGCACAGAGCTGGGGTTGGAGTGCCAGGGCTGCAGCTGCAGGAGCGTGGCACTGCGCACCCCGTGGCACTGGTAGGGCGTGTGGATCCCCTTCTTGCTCTGAGCTGAGTGCCCCAGACATCCCAGCCTACACTGCCTTGCCCAGGGTTGCTGGTGGCTCAGCAGGCAGAGGCTGTGGTGGGGCAGTGCATGGTGCCATCGAGGCTCGTCCAGCAGGCAGGCTTGGCTTGGAGCTGCCAGGCTGGAGAGGCTGACAGCGCCGCTGCTTCCCTGTCAGCACTGCTCCACTGCGTGTCATGCTGCATCCCCTGGCCCCAGGGCTGATCCCTGTGTGGTGCAGGTTTACCCAGAGACTGTTGGGGCAAGTGCCTGCCTGTGTGTGGAGCTCAGATAGAGGAGCTCCCTCCTGCCTGGCTTCATTTAACCCTGGCCTGGTGTGAGTGGGACCAGAGCAGGCATGTGGCCTTGGGAATGGCCTGGGAGTCAGGCTTTGTTGGTGTTTGATGGACAGGCTGTTTGTCACCCCCAGGAGAGTGACAGAAGTGATTCCTGTGAGCTGAGCACCTGCTGCAGTGGAGGGTCTCAGTGCTGACATTCAGGGGCCAAGGGCCTCCTCGCACAGCTGCTTCACTCTGTGTTTTCGTTGGCAGGTCTCGTTGTCCCACACATCCTGCAAGTCACAGTCTTGTGGGGGTGGCTCACACTCCTCTTCGTCCTCCTCCTCCTCTTCTTCTTCCTCGTGCCACGGGAACTCAGGGGACTGGGACCCCAGCTCATTCTTGTCTGCTCACAAGCTCTCGGGCCTCTGGAACTCACAGCACACCAATGGGGCCACCCAAGGCAGCCCCATCGGGGCCCCACCAGCTACACTAGGTGAGTTGAAGCTGGCCATGGGGTTGAGCAGAGCTTACTGCCCAGTTCTTGGCTTAGATGGTTTCCTTATAGGAAAGGGTGGGCAGGCTGGGCCTCTGACTCCCAGTGCCAGCACCATGCCTGGGCCCCTTTGCAGTGGCAGAGGGATTTGGGCCCAGCTCCGCTTTCCTTCCAGGCGACAAGCACCCCGGCCTCGCTCTGTCTGCAGAGTGTGCCAGCCCCGCGCCGGCCGTGGCGCCAGGGCTCAAGGCCTGTCCCTACAGCCACGCGGCCTCCACCACCTCCAGCAGTGCCGCCCCGGGCTCACCTCTGCCTACCTCACTCGACTTCTGCAAGACGCTGCCGAAGCAGTTCAAAAGTTTGTGCCGGAGGGCCACCCCGCCAGGTGCGTGCCCACGGACAGGGCCAGCCACAGCCTCGCAACCTGCTGCTCCAGACCATTTCCCCTTGCCCTGCTCCTTGTGGGGCAGGGCTGAATCCTGTGGGGGAGGCACAGTGACCTTGAGTCCTCGTGCAAGCAGGGATGGCTTTTGTCCCGAGTGCTGCGCTGCCTGTGGGGGAGGCAGGGTTTGTCCCGTGGAGAAGCGGCCTGTAGAAAGGCAGTGGGTGGCACTGAGTGGGACCTTGGCCTGCGCAGCACGGCCAGTGTCTGACTGTCTCTGGTCTTACCCCTCTGCAGGTGAGGCCTTCCACTCCTCAGAGCATCATCAGCACTCCGACCTCACTGCTCCTCCCAACAGTCCCACTGGCCTCCCCTCCCAACCACCGGTGCTGATCCCCTCCAAGCAGACACCTCCGCACCCGGGGCCCTTCGGCTCCCCTCCACACATCCCGCTGGGCTCCTCCTCGCAGGCCGCGCTCTTCCCTGCTCCCAGTGCCCAGGCTGCAGCCCCAAAGCCGGTGTCCGAGTCCCCTCCGGCCGGCGCGGCCTCGCACAGCCCAGGGCCGTGCAAGAGCCCCCACCTGCCCCCAGCCAACGTGCCGCTGCTGAAGATGCCGCCCCCCCTGTCGGGCTGTGCCCATCCCTGCAACGGGCACTGCAGCACTTCACTCATCCCTCCTCCCGCCTCCCACCAGCTGCCCAGCACCAACAGGTGAGTAGAGGAGCCCTGCCTGATCCCAGCCTCTGCTCACTGGGCCATGCCCTTTTCTCCCAGCTGTTACCCATGGATCCACTTTTCCCTGTGGAGGGACCAGCCTCCCTGGCGTGGTGGTGCAGGGAGCCACCGTCTTTGCGGGCCAGTTGCGCTGCTGCAGATCCCTGGTCTCTGAGGGTCGAGCTCTTTCTCTCCCCACGTGTGTTCTGTCTGCTGTTGTCTTTTGGTTCCGTGGTGCAGAAGAGGCTGTGCTTGCTCCTCCTCCAGCTAAGAGATCCAAAGGAACCGCCTGGTCAACCTGCTGTTGGCCAACAGGACCTTTGTCAGTGAGACCCGTCAGGCAGCTGTGGCACTAAGCAAAGGTCCTCGAGAAGATGAAGCCTGTGGACTTGTTCTGCTCGCCTGCTCCCCTGGCCCTCTCTGGGCTGCCCATGTCCCTGAAGAGAGCATGCTGGTTCTTCTCTGCTGATTAGCTCTCCCTGTGGAGAGCCAGCCGTGTCCCGAGCTGGAGCTCAAAGAATGGCACTGTGGGACATGCCCTGGCCTCCCTGTCTCTGAGCTGGGCAGCCTGTGCCTGTGGGAGCTGGGCCTGCCCTGCACATGGGGATGTCTGGCAGCTGCACGCAATCCCAGTGTTCCTCACCTGTACTACCTGCCCCCAGTGAGTACCAGTCCCTGCCCTGCTCTCAGCCCAGGGCCTGGCAGGATGCTGCTCTCTGGGGCTCTGCTGTGCCAGCCTCCTACCTGCCAGAGGCCCTGGGGTCCAGGAGCTACGGATGTCTGCTGACACAGGCTCCTCTGGCATCTCTCCTGGAGGAGGAGGATGCAGGGAAGGGGGTTTGTCTGCTCAACAAATCCTTCTGCCTGGGCACAGGCTGCCCTGGGAGGGGTGTTCCTACATGTGTAGCGTGGGGCAATTTTTGAGACCCCCTTGGCTCCTGCTCACCTCTCACCCTTCTTCCCTTCTCATCAGGGACCCCTCTTGCAAAGGGCACAAATTCCCAAACGGTACCAACTGCCACCCGCCGCAGCCCTGCGAGGCAGATGAGGGGCTCGGGGAGGACGAGGACAGCAGCTCGGAGCGCAGTTCCTGCACCTCCTCCTCCACCAACCAGAAAGATGGGAAGTTCTGCGACTGCTGCTACTGTGAGTTCTTCGGCCACAACGCGGTGAGTGAGGGGCTGGTCTGCAGCCACCCCCGGTCCTCGCGCTGCGCCCCGTGATGAGACGTCACACAGTGCGTGTGCCCAGAGTACAGAGGTGGGCGGGTCTGGCCATGGCTGTTTTCTTGCGGGCCTGTGCATCCCCTGCTTTCTGTTTCCGTGCTGCCTCATCAACCCGCTGGTCCTCTGCTCCCGACTTGCAGCCGCCTGCCCAGCCCCAGGGCTTGGAGTGGCCAGCCAAGCCCTGTGGCTTCATGCTGGAAGAGCTCACTGGGGCTGTGCTGACTTGTCTCACTGAGACCGTGGGGAAGGAGGTGGCTGGGGAGGTTTTAGGGGGCCTGGTGAGGGAGCAGGTCCTGGCTGCACCTCCTCTGCCTGCCCCGCTGACAGCACTCTCCTCCCGCAGCCCCCGGCCGCTCCCACTAGCCGCAACTACGCCGAGATCCGGGAGAAGCTGCGCTCGCGCCTCACCAAGAGGAAAGAGGAACTGCCACAGAAACTGGGGCACAACAGCGGCTCGGGGGAGCCTGCTGTGGACCACCGCAATGTGGATGAGCTGCTGGACTACATCAACAGCACGGAGCCCAAGCCCTTGAACAGTGCCAAGGCTGCCAAGCGGGCACGGCACAAGCAGAAGAAGAAGGTGAGGCTGGGTGGTGGCTGGGCTGCACCCCTTGCAGGGCTTTATTGTCTCTCCCTCTCGTCCATTTGGTTTCTTGAACTCCATGTCCCTCTTCCCTGAGGTGACAGCAGTGCCTGGCCCTGTGCAGGGCTTCCCCTGCCTCTGTTCTTGCAGAGGGTGGCTTAGCCCTCCTGGGCACTTTGGACTGCAGTGTCCTACCTTCTCTGTGCCACATCTCTGACACCATGTATCTGTGGTGTGGAGAGGCTGTCCTAGTGGCTTTTGCTGGTGCCTCGTGCCCAGAGCTGTGTCTGCTGTGCAGTGTCCAGCTGTTGCTGTGCCCACAGGGGACACATGACAGTTTGGGGGCTGTGTAAAATATGGGGTGGCTGAGCAGCAGCCCTTGGGATTGCTGTCAGAGCTGGAGCAAAGTTCTGTGGCCTGCGGTTCTGTGGCCCAGCCCAGCCCAGCCAATCCTAATGGCACCTGTGTTGCAGGAAAAGGAGAAAGCCCAGTTGGAGGCCGAGGCCCAGAAGCGGGCAGAGCGTGCCCCTGCAGCCGGCCAGGCCAGCCAGCAGGCTGAGGAGAAGCTGCTGGAGTGGCCAGAGCTGGAGCTGGAGCGGGTGAACAGCTTCCTCAGCAGCCGGCTGCAGGAAATCAAGAACACCATCAAGGACTCCATCCGGGCCAGTTTCAGTGTCTATGACCTCAACCTGGATGTCAACGACTTCCCCAAGAAGGCAGCTGTCCTGGAGCAGAAAAACCTGCTCTCCAACCTCAATGGCTCCTCTGACCTGCAGGACATAGACCTGGCACTGGCTCCACTCAGCCTGGGCCCCGCCAAGAGCCATGGGCTGCTGCGGGGTGAGCTGGGCCCCCGATGGGGTGAGGGGCCTGGGGAGCCCCCGCCGGCGCCGCCAGCCGAGAATGGCGTGGTGAAGCGGCTCAGCGCCGTGCCCAGCCTGTCCCGCATGATCTGGGTGCAGTCCAAGGCTGTGGACTCTGCCGCGGACGGCGGCGGGCTGAGCCCGGAGCCCAAGGAGGGACCACAGCCCAAGGGGCCGGAGCCACCGGAGCCGGTGCCCGCAGGAAGCCGCCAGCGCAAGAACAAGCGGCAGAACGGGCAGGCGAAGAAAGGAGAAGGCGGCACAGCTGTGCCCGGCAGCCAGGCCCGGCTGGAGAGCCCTGGGGTGAAGGGGCAGGTGCTGGGAACCAAGCCCCCTTCCAAGGGCAGTGCCCCAGAGCCACAGCGGGCGGGTGGCTGTGCCGAGCCTGGGGAGGGCGGCAAGGGGCAGCCTTGGGGCTGCAGCAGCGCCAGGGCTGAGAAGGAGAGACCCGGCGAGTGGAAGGGACGGAGGGGAGAGGGCAAAGTGGAGCTGCCGGAGCCAGTACAGCCTCCACCACCTGCCCCGGCTGCCCCTCCCGCCCTGGGGGGCTCCCCCCAGCCCAAGGGCAAAAGCAGGAAGAGCCGGAACAAAGTGGAGAAATCCAGTAGTACCTCGATCGGTGAGTGCTGAGAGTGCTGCCCTGTGCCGCCGTCCTCACTGGGGCCCTTTGCCCAGCTGACAGCGCTGACCCTCTGCTCTGCTTCCCCAGATGATGTGTTCCTGCCCAAGGACCTGGATGGGGCAGAGATGGACGAGACTGACAGAGAAGTGGAGTATTTCAAGAGGTGAGGGAGGAGCCCTGAGGGCTATGAACTCTGTTGGCAGGGCTGGGGGCTCTAGAGGGGCTGGCGTGTGACCAAGGCTGGGGGTCTCTGAGGGATTGGGGTCACACAGGGGCTGGTGGCACAGAGGGGCTGGCAGGTGACCAGGGCTGTCCTCTCTTCCAGGTTCTGCCTGGACTCGGCCAAGCAGACGCGGCAGAAGGTGGCCGTGAACTGGACCAACTTCACCCTGAAGAAAACCACTTCCAGTGCAGCCCAGTGAGGTGCGGAGGGGCCGACCCTCCCACCCATGGCCGCTCGCCTCTCCTCACTGTGCCCCCCGCCTCACCTCGGTGGGCTCCCCTCCTCCGCGGGGGGCCCCGGTGCTCTCCTGCCCCGCGGGGGCCCCCGGGGCTTCCTCCATCCTCCTGCCCCATCCCCGCGGGGTGACCCCGGCCGTCCCGTCCCCCTCTCCGCGGGCACGCGGCTACCCCGCGCCGCAGGGGAGGACCGTGCTGGACCCAATAAAGAACTTTTTAATTTTTTATTTTATTTAAACACCGCTGTCTGCTGTTTTCTGCCGCGGCGGGGGAGTGGGAAATGTAGAGCGCGTTCTGCGCAAGTTTGGCCGTCGCGGGGTCCCGTCGGGCCGGATCGCGTCTCCCGCGCCGTGGCTCCTTCCCTCGCGTTGCTAGGCGACGGCGCCGCGCGTGATGACGTCACTTCCGCGGTCGGTTCCGGGAAGGCGCCATGGAGGCGGCGGTGGAGCGGAAGGTGGGAGCGGGCCCGGCCCCGGTACTGCCCGGCCCCGGTACCGCCCCGGGCCCCCCTCACCGCGTCTCTCCCCACAGAGGCCGCGCGAGGAGCCGGCGGACGCGTCCGACCTGTCCGGGGAGGATGACGAGGACTACGTGCCCTACGTGCCCGTCAAGCAGCGCAAGCAGCAGATGGTAAGGGGGTAACGGGGCTGCGCGGGGACCGCTCCGAGCGCCCCTCCCGGCGCGGGGCCACTCACTCCTCACCGACCCGCGTCCTTCCAGCTGCAGAAGCTGCTGCAGATGCGGCGGAAGGTGGTGTCGGAGGAGGAGCAGCGGGACAGCGGCAGCGAGCAGCGCGGGGACGAGGATGACATCCCGCTGGGGCCGCAGTCCAACATCAGCCTGCTGGACCAGCACCAGCACCTCAAGGAGAAGGCGGAAGGTAAGGGTGGAGCTGGCAGGGGGCACTGGGGGAACTCCAGGGGCAATGGAACCCCCTCACTGTTTCCTGACTCCCCCCAGCTCGGAAGGAGTCGGCCAAGGAGAAGCAGCTGAAGGAGGAAGAGAAGATCCTGGAGAGTGTGGCTGAGGGCCGAGGTGAGTGGGAGCTCTGTGTGTCACACCTACCTCCAGAGCTGCCAGGGCTGTTCCCTGCCTTGGGAATGTTCATACCCAGGGGTGGGACTGGAGGTCACAACAGGTCCCCCTGTCTGGCACAGTTGTGGCTGTGGGATAGCCTGGGCACGGCAGCACTTGCTGTTCTGTACCCAGGGGGGCTGTCAGGGCCTGCTGCTGCCCCTGCTCTGTTTCCAGACATGATCTGCCAGGCTGTCTGGTCTCTGTGAGGTTGCTGTTGATCTGAAGAGCTTGCACTGACTCCTCACCTCTGTTGCTGCAGCTCTGATGTCGGTGAAGGAGATGGCCAAAGGCATCACCTACGACGACCCCATCAAAACCAGGTAAGTCTCACAGCACAGGGGTTGTCTCTCCCAAAACATCACTTGCTTGTGGCTAAGGAGAACCAGGAGCTGCACAGCCTCAGTGCTGCTCTTCAGCTGCTGGCTTTTCTCCTGCCCCGGTGGCTTTGTGCCATCATCTGTAAGATCAAAGGCTGTTGAGTCACCTGGCATGTTGTTTTATGTCCAGTAAGGCTTGATAAAACACATTTCTGTTAAACTTCAAGGCTTGAGTGTGAATCTTTGGGTCTGGGAGGTTGTTTAGGCAGAGGAAGAGGCTGGGGAGCCAGGGCTGCTCAAGGCAGTGGTCAGTCAGAGGTTGGACCTGGGGATCTCAGAGGTCTTTTCCAACCCCAGTGTTTCTAAAGTAGCGTCAGAGATGATTGAGGTGTGTCCATGGCATGTTCCATCCCCTATCCATAGGCTGTTCTCAGGTGTCAGCTTGGGCCTCCTCACTGAGACTTTGAGGGAATGTTTAACGCATAGAACTCGGATCTGCTCCCACACTCACACCACGGAGCCCTTTGGTGTTACCTGTTATTCCTGGGGGGACATTGGAGCCTGACAGAGAGTTCCCTTGGATTCCTCCATGGGGGCTGCTGGCCCTGGAGTCCTGGCCTCATTCTGCACTATGACCTGTCTCTGTTCCCTTCCCAGCTGGAGAGCTCCTCGCTACATCCTGGGCATGTCGGAGGCGCGGCACGACCGCGTGCGCAAGAAGTACCACATCCTGGTGGAGGGGGAGGGCATCCCACCCCCCATCAAGAGCTTCAAGGAGATGAAATTCCCAGCAGGTGGGCTGGGAGAGGAGGCTGGCAGTGATCCCAGCTTTCCTCTGAGGGGTGTTTGTCACTGGTGGAAGAGCTGCTGCTGGGACACGGGCGGGAGGGGAAGAGAAGGGAGAGTTCAGGTTGTGAGCATGGGTGTTTGTTGTTCTCTGACAGCCATCCTGAGGGGCCTGAAGAAAAAAGGGATCCAGCAGCCAACACCCATACAGATCCAAGGCATCCCTACGATGTGAGTGCTCTGTCCCCATCCTGGAGTGCGGAGCACTCGCTGCCTGCAGCCCACCCAGTGGTGTGGACTGGGGGTTCTTGCTGGTGACAGATGCACCCCGTCACCTTGCTCAGCCCTGGCAGTTTGGGCTGTTCTGTGATGCTCAAATGTCCTGTTTCCCTGGCAGCCTCTCAGGAAGGGACATGATTGGTATTGCATTCACTGGCTCTGGGAAGACCTTGGTGTTCACCCTCCCGGTGATCATGTTCTGCCTGGAGCAGGAGAAGAGGCTGCCGTTCTCCAAGCGGGAGGGACCCTATGGACTCATCATCTGTCCCTCGGTGAGTGCCGGGGGGAAGCTGTGGTTGATATGCCATGGCAATCCCGGGTCCTGCCTGCCCAGAGGTGTAGGAATGAGCTGGTTTTGTGTCTGCAGCGGGAGCTGGCTCGGCAGACCCATGGCATCCTGGAGTACTACTGCCGCCTGCTGCAGGAGGATGGGCTGCCCCCCCTGCGCTGCGCCCTCTGCATCGGGGGCATGTCCGTCAAGGAGCAGATGGAGACCATCAAGCAGTAAGACCTTCTGGGGGAGTACATGGGGCTGGAGTTCTGTCAGGGGCCTGAGGGGTGGCACCCTGGCTTCAGGACAGCATGGGGGGGAAGGTGATGTGCCAGGTGACGTGCCTTCCCTCTGTATCCTGCATGGGGCAGGAATCCCGAGTGCCTGACCGTGTCCTCCTCTCACCCCTCAGTGGGGTGCACATGATGGTGGCAACCCCTGGGCGCCTGATGGACTTGCTGCAGAAGAAGATGGTGAGCCTGGACATCTGCCGGTACCTGGCCCTGGATGAGGCTGACAGGATGATCGACATGGGCTTCGAGGGGGACATCCGGACCATCTTCTCCTACTTCAAGGTACTCAACTACCATGACACCAGCACCCAGAAGCTCAATCCCTGCACCTACCGGGTTGGGGGAGTGCTAAATTCTTGTTCCCTGCACAGGGCCAGCGGCAAACCCTACTCTTCAGTGCCACAATGCCCAAGAAGATCCAGAACTTTGCCAAGAGTGCCCTGGTGAAGCCCATCACCATCAATGTTGGGCGAGCAGGTGCTGCCAGCCTGGATGTTGTGCAGGTGAGGTGTTTGGGTGCTGCCCCCTGCCTGTGTGGGAGACCAGCACCATTCATGAGGGTGCTTGATGCCTCCCTCTGCCAGGCAGCTGGGGTTCATGACCCTTTTTCCCAGTCAGATAAGGGATACCAAGCAGTGGCAGTTTCTCTGCTGCCTGACCCATCCCTGTGCTTGTACCTAGGAGGTGGAGTATGTGAAAGAGGAGGCCAAGATGGTGTACCTGCTGGAGTGCCTGCAGAAAACCCCTCCACCTGTGAGTAGTGCACTGGGGGCAGTGGTCACACCGCAGCCCTGGGCCACAGGGGGAGCTGGCAGGGCGACCCCATGTGAGGGCTGGGATGTGAGTGAGCCACACTCCACATATGAGCAGGGACCAGCCCTGCTCTGTGCTCTGCTCGGCATGAGGGAATGGGCTTTCCAGGGGGCTGTGCTGGTGCCAGCAGTGCCAGCCCACAGAAAGGCGGCTCTTCCATGATGTCTGTGCTGCTGCAGGTGCTGATCTTCGCAGAGAAGAAGGCAGATGTCGATGCAATCCACGAGTACCTGTTGCTCAAGGGCGTGGAAGCTGTGGCCATCCATGGAGGGAAAGGTCAGTGAGGGTCCCAGGGAGGCCTGGGCTGTGATGTGACCCCCTTCCTCCAGGGATGTGTGTGGTCAGGGGAAGTCTCAGTGTGCAGTGATTGGTGATGGTGTGAGGGAGGGCTGTGGCAGTGTCAGGAGTGAACTCCATGTTGCACAAGCAGGCATAATCCCGGTACAGGTCCCTATGGGACACAGAGGTTCCTCTGCTCCTTTGTTTGGGGAAAGGCTGCCTGGGGAGCCCCACTTGAGCTCTGAGACCGTAGTAGTTGCTACAGTAGGTAGGGCTGGGAGTGCTGCCCTTGCTGATCTTCTGTGCTGGGCTTTTGCAGATCAGGAAGAAAGGACAAAAGCCATTGAGGCCTTCCGGGATGGGAAGAAGGATGTCCTGGTTGCCACTGACGTTGCTTCTAAGGGTCTGGACTTCCCAGCCATCCAGCATGTGATCAACTATGACATGCCAGAGGAGATTGAGAACTATGGTGGGCACTGGGCCCCACGGGACCCATCAAGGGGTTGCAGAGGCCAGCAAGGCTCTGCACTTGTCTGCAGTGTCTGTCTGTCACACTGCACTCACCTGGTCCTGATCATGTCTCTGTCCCAACAGTTCACCGGATCGGGCGCACAGGCCGTTCAGGCAACACTGGCATTGCCACCACCTTCATCAACAAGGCCTGCGGTGAGGAACAGCCTGGGAATGGGGGCTGCGGCTCTAAGAGACACTTGGGTTGTGGCAAGGGGGGTTTTCTGAGCAAGCAGGATGTCTGGAGCAGGGAGAAATGGTGGCACTGGGCAGGGCCCCCCCACCCCTGCTCGGACTGTGCCTGACATGTATCTCTGCCCCCAGATGAGTCGGTGCTGATGGACCTGAAGGCCCTGCTCCTGGAGGCAAAGCAGAAGGTGCCTCCTGTGCTCCAGGTGCTGCACTGTGGGGATGAGACCATGCTGGAGATTGGAGGTGAGAGACTCCAGGCCGGCACAGGGACCCCCCTGGTCTGCAAAAGGGACCCCCAGCTCCCGAGGCAGTTCCTGCCTGGCCATGCAGGCAGCCTGGTGCCACAGCACTGGGGAGACAGTGATGTAGCCCCTCTGCTCTGGGGTGGGGAGCCTCTGTCCTGGTGTGGCACAGCTCCTCCTAACCTCCTCCCTCCCATTGCAGGCGAGCGCGGCTGTGCCTTCTGCGGTGGCCTGGGCCATCGCATCACCGACTGCCCCAAGCTGGAGGCCATGCAGACCAAGCAAGTCAGCAACATCGGCCGCAAGGACTACCTGGCCCACAGCTCTATGGACTTCTAGCCTGGGGAGTGTGCTGCCCCACATTCCACCCTCAACACAGGCTTGGGCTTCCTTGCAGCCCAGGGGCCTGTCCTGCACTGCTGTCCATGCTTTGGCCACTGGGACTGTTGCCAGCTCAGCCTGATGAAGCTTCTGCCCTGGGAGGAAATGTGTGGAGCTGTGCTGCAACAGTGCATTACATCAGCAGGGACATGTTGGGCAAGCAGGTAGCAGTGCCTGAGGGCAAGAGGAACCCCAGGTGGGGCGACTTGTCTGTGGCCAGCTGCCTGCTGCCCCTGCCAGCCCCCTACAGTGGCATCACCAGGGTCTTACATTGCTCCTCTCCAGAGTTCCTCAATTCCTCCGTGTCCACCCCTTACCTGGTATTGTCCATCCTCAATGGGGGCTGTTCTGCATCCCCAGACTTGCTGGGATGCAGCTGGGGTGAGGTGGCGCATGTTGTGCTCATGTTGGGCGCTCCCGGAGCTGCTTCCTGTGCTCTGCCCCCGCGTTCTGCCCCACTGCCCTGCAAGGGGGAGGGCGGGCACACGGACACCTCCTGTGGCCCAGCCTCTGCCCCCCATCCCACACCCCGAAAAGGGGAAGTCGCTGTGAGAAGGAAGTCTGCCCCATGCCCTTCCTTCGGCTGCAGCAGTCACATTTTCTCCGCTGCGGGTAGCCCAAGTCCCTTGTCCTCGTGCTGGCCAGAGTGGACTGGTCCCATGGAGAGACCGGTGAAGGATGGGATCCTCTATGTGCAGCACTGCAAATTTGGAAAGGTAAAGGGTGGGGTTGGGGCTTTTAGAGGGTTTGCCCTGATCTGATGATGCCAGCCCCCAGACCCTCGGCAATCTGGGAAAAGGGGGGAACTGGAATCAGATGCCTTGGAACTGCTGTGGGGGGAAAAAACTTCCTCTCCCAAGGGGGAGCCCTGGGCCCTGCAGCCCCAGGAGTGGGGTTCTCCCTGCGGCTGAGGGGACTCACCCATGTGGGCACACACTTGGGCTCACCCCTGTGCAGGGTCTGTCTGCTCGCTTGGTCACCGCGCGAGTCCCAGTGGAACAATAAAGGTGTGTTACTGTGGCACAGTTCCAGGGTGTGTGTGTGGGAGCCCCAGGGCAGCACGTGGGATGTGGTCCTGCGCCCAGCCCTCCCTCCGCCTGGCCCAGGGGGCCAGCAGCATCCATGGGACACCCTCATGGCTTGGGCTGCTCCCCTGCACCCTCGGGTTGGGCACTGAGAGCCACAGCCCTTGGGGGAGGGTACAGGTGATATGGTGGGAGACCCTGGGGTTGGGCCAACTGCAGGGAACTATTGCGTGTTGGTGAAGAAGGTCCTGCTGTCACCCTGGCCATGCCATGGCAGGGATGTATGGGGCTGCAATTACTCTCTGACCTCCCTGGTGTGCAAGAGCCGAGCCCTGGAAGCTCAGCAGGCAGCCGGCCCTGTGTGCAGGGGGCCAGTGCCTTGCCGTGCAGGAGACGGGCTGGGGGCGGTGGGTATTTTGGGTGTTTGGTTGCATCTGGTTCCTGCAGGGTGGAGGCTCTGCTGCACTTTTGAAGCACATGGGGACACGCGCCCCCGCTATCCCATGACAGGCTGGGAAGGTGCTGGTGCTGCAGAGGCTCCCCTGGGAGGAAGCGGGCTGCTCAGCAGATGTGAGGCTGCCAGCAGGAGCCCCAGTAGCTCAAAATGGCTTTAATTTGCATCAGGGTCTGTCCTGAGAACAGCTCGAGCTCAGCTGCAGCGGTGGCAGGCCAGCACTTGCAGTGGGGAACAAAGAGCAGGACCTGGTGCTCAGGGAGCCAGGAGTGAGCATGACTCACCCAGCAAGCTACGCCAAGCCTGCCTGGGGCAAGGCCCCCCTCGACCCAGTGGTCTGGGGGTCTGCACTGTCCCCAGCTCTCCAAGCCCTCCTGCAGCACCTGGCAGGTGCAGGCTGGGATGCCCCCTACACCCCTCCTGCCACATACGGGTCTTTCCAAGCGCTGCTGGCCCCACATGGAGCGCAGCACTGCCAGGATGCAGCAGGCAGCTCCTTGCTGACCCGTTTTTTCCCTGCCTGTGCCCCTCCCATTCCTCAGAGGTCCTGGAGGAAGATGCGAGCCCAGCTGTTCGCCGCCAGCCCCTCTGGCGTGGCCCGCATGGAGAAGTTCGACGTGCGGGATGATGGCACAGCCCCGGAGAAGACGCCCCTGCAGCGCTGTGCCCGCCGGGTGATCCGCCTCTCAGACTGCGTCTCCGTGGGCCCGGCGGGCACGGAGAACTGCCCTAAAGCCACCTCTGCCTTCTACCTCACCACCACGGAGAAGAGCTACGTGCTGGCAGCTGAGCAGCGGGATGAGTGGATTGCCCAGCTCTGCCAGCTGGCCTTCCAGGTACTGTGGGCTCTGGCAGAGTCAGGAGCCCTTGTGTTGCTCCTGCTTGGATGAATTGGGGGGCTCAGGGCTGGCAGGGGGCTTGTGCTCCCTGCTGTCCCAGACCATGCTCATGTTCCTCTGTTTCAGGGTGCAAAAGAGACAGTGCCGAGTAGTGACAGGACCCAGCCCAGCCCCTCTGTCCCCATGGAGGAGAACTCTCTCTACTCTTCCTGGCAGGATTGTATGTGCAGGGTTGGGGGATAGGGCTGGCATGGGCTCCAGATCAGTGCTGCAGTGCTGACCCCTGCCCTGTTCTGCTCCTGCAGTGACCGAATTCCTGGTGCTGGTGGTCCAGACAGACGCGTCCACCCGCTGTGGCCTGCAAGGGCAGTATCTGCTCTCGGCCCTTCCCCAGAGCCTGACTCTGAAGGACCTGCAGTCCCGCCAGCCCCTGCTTACCTGGCCCTACCCCTTCCTCCGCAAGTTTGGCCAGGATCAGGTGAGTCCCCTGATCCCTCCTTGGGGCTGCTGGCTCCCCAGGGTGGATGCCAGCCCCTCACCCTCCCCTCTGGCCCTGCAGGCTGTCTTCTCCTTTGAGGCTGGTCGCCGCAGTGACTCCGGCGAGGGAACCTTCACCTTCAGCACCCCACGGGCCCCTGAGCTCTGCCGGGCTGTGGCTGCTGCCATTGCCTGCCAGCAGCAGGGCAAGGACACCCCAGACCCCAGACTCTTCTGCGTCCCAGACCCCCAGCTCTCTGCACAGGGCCTTGAACCCCAACCCTGGGGACCCGGGACAGACGATCCCCAGCCCAGGCCAGGCCCGGGGGCGGCACAGCCTGCCTCCCATGCCCCTGCCAGCCTCCTCCACTTCACCCCGCCGGACCCAGAGGGCTCGTGCCCCATCGTCTACGCCTCCATCGCACGGGGCCACCAGCCCCTCTTTGTGCCAGGGCAGCCGGGCTCTTGTGAGCCCTGGGCCGCGGGGAAGCCGCTCCCTGAGCATCTCTATGAGAACATCTTCACCGCGGAACCGCTTCCAGTCGGGACACAGGAAGAGGAGGAGGAAGGGCAGTGGGAGCTGGGGTGCCGACAGGCGCCCGAGGGCCACAGCAGTGAGGGAGGACCCCTCTATGACAACCGGGCCGCCCTGGCACAGCCCACCGGGGCCGCGGGCTGGGGGCGCGGGGGGCAGGAGGCGCTGCTGGGGCGCTCCAGGCACAAGCCTCATAGCACCCTTCGGGCTAAGCTGGTGCGGCTGCTGAGCCGGGAGAGCGCCGGGGCGCGGGACTGGGCCTGATGCGGTCGGTGCCGTTTGGTCAATAAAGGCCCTGCCCGGACCCGGCTCCGCCGCTGCTGCGGAGGGGGCAGCTCTCGCCTCTCCGCCAGGGGGCGCCGCCGTGCCCGCCCCGCCGGGCAGAGGTGAGCGCGCTGATTGGCCGAGCCACCCACTGGCCCCGCCCCGTCCCGGTGCTACATAAGGCGGGTCCGGGCCGGGCGGGGTGGTGCTCGGGTTCGAGTCCCGTGTCCGCCCGCTCCGTTCGGCTCCGCTCCGCCGAGCCCCCGCGGCCGCGGGTGAGTGCGGGGGGCCTGGGCACGGCGGGGAGCTCCGCCCTCTCCGGGGGGGATGGGGACGCGAGGGACGGAGGATTGGGGCCTGGGTCGGGGCGAAGGGGGATGGTCGGGGTCGGGCCCGTGCGGGGCAGAGCCGGCGGCCCCGATCCCCGGGAGGGGCGGTGCTGTGGGATGGGGAGGGGTCGCGTGGCCCTCCGCGGGGCAGGGGGGCTCCCCAGCAGTAGGAGGGCCTGCCCGGGCTGTGCGCGCTGGGGACCCCCGGTCCGGCCGGGCCCGGATCCGCCGGGAGGGGTGCGGGGTGTCCGCCCCGTCCCGGCGCCTCGCTCGGGCTTGCGCGGCTGCCGGGCGCCGGGAATGCCTGACACGCAGCTCTTCCCCCGGCCCTCCCGAGCAGGGAGCGGGCTGGTGTCGTCTTACACGCCTTATATAGCCCGCACCGGCCCAGGGAGAGCGGGGGCACGCTGGCCCCCGGCCCTGCGGCCGCCCTGCCGGCCCGTGCGGGGCGCGGGGAGTCCCGCAGACGACCCCGCTCCACCCTGGCAGGAAGGTCCTGGGGCGTTTCGCGGGGGTCTGGCGGCTCCAGGTGAGGGGTGACAAGAGGCTGGTGCCGGCCCATCTGCCCGGAGCCTTGGCCGGCTGACAGCTGTCAGGCAGGGGAGCGCTGGGATTCCCTCCCGCCGAAGCCCTGGAGATGGACTCGCTCCCAGGGAGCATCTGCTCAGCCGGCTGCTGGAGTGTCAGCCTGGCTGCTCTGCCAGGCGCCTCGGGTGGCATCACGCAGCTCCTGCGCTGCTGCTGCTGCTAATTCATCCGGCAAAAACGCTTCTGGTTCATATCCCTCCATACCTGCTGTTGCTTCTCTGCGATCTAAACAGCCTGGGCTGTCTGCAGTGTGAGTTCCTGGGGTACTGCAAGGGAGAGCACAGCCCAGGTTTGGGAGGAGAACAGAGCCCACAGACACTCCACTGTGGGTGGCAGCAGGGTTGTGCCTGACTCTCTGGCGCTAGTCAGTGTTAGCCTGGGCCCCTCAGCTCTGACGTCCTGAAGGAGATGCTGATGGATTTGGGGTGCGTCTCTAACCACATTGTAGGATGGTCAGGGTGGAGTTACAGCTGGAAATGTGCCCTGCCTCCTCCTGTCCTGCCCTGCCAAACGCTGGGCCCCCTCCTCAGCTGCTCTCCTTACATTGTTCCCATGAATCCTAATGCCAGGATCACACCCTCTTCCCTTGCAGAGATGGGCGACATGGAGTCCTACAAGGTGATGCTGAACGGGCCGGCACCCTGGGGCTTCAGGCTGCAGGGAGGGAAGGATTTCAGCATGCCGCTCTCCGTCTCCAGGGTAAGAGAAGCCGAAGCTGGTGACACCCATCCTTCCTCCTGCCTCTGTGGGAGGGAGGCTGTGGCAGCAGTGTCCAGGAGGCTGAGCTGGAGTCCTACAGGGGATGCAGATGAGTTGGGGCCCCAGGAGTGCTGCATCCTGCTCTGCCTGGCTCCACATAGCCTCCTTGGTGCCTTATCAGCTGCAGCCCGGCACGGGGGTGTTCCGGGCAGAGAACTGCGGCAGAGATGTGAAATGCTGCACAGCCTCTGCAGAGGGGGGCAGGGGAGGCCCCTTCCGGAGCATGCCCACCGCAGGGGGAGGGGATCTGCTCTCTGAGATGTGGGACTGCCTTCCTGATCCACATCCCAACGCTGGGATCGGCATCCCAGGACCCAACCAGCATCCTTCTGCCCTCCCTTCCACTGCGCAGCTCCTAACTCCGTGCCTGAGCTCATCCCTGAAATGGGCAGGGAGAGGAGGAAGCTTCTGCTGCTTCCTGCACAGTGACATGATTCCCTCCACAAAACTATTCTGTTTCTCCAGGGAGAACCGTTGTGCCACAGCTGGTTGTGACTGAGGCCTCAGGTTTGAGCTGTGCCCAGTGCAATGCTCAACCAGGCCAGGTCTGTCCACGGGCGGGTGCTGGCCACAGCTCTGGCCACGCAATTGCCTTATAAGCCTTGGAATGTGACTGCAATGCCTGTGCCTCTGGCGCTCGGGCAGCTGGCACGGAGGCTGCTTCTTGAAGGACAACTTTGCTCGTGGCACCGGACGCTGCGTGGGGCCCTGTCCCCGGCACGAGCTTGGCACTGCATGCCTGTCCCAGAGGACACGGATCTCTGCAGCACCCAGGCAGGGACGATGGCCCCTAGGGCACCATGTGAGGCTGGAGTCACCAGCACCGCTGCCCCAGGGCCTGCTGATCTCTGCTGAGCATGCAGAGAAGGCTTCAGCGAGTTTATTCTCTAAAAAATGTTTCTCTTGGCTGTGAGCCAGCGCTTAACAAAGGGTCTGGTCGGATGGAGGAGCCTCCCAAAGCCCGGGGCAGGGGCCTTGTGAAGCAGCACTTGGTGGGGCTTGGGCAGTGCTGCCGTCAGGAGCAGTGAGGGCATTCCCAGGGGATGTAGCCAGCTTTGGGGGGCTCTCTGTTAAGACCAGGCTGTGTGGCAGGACGATGTGCTCTGTCTGATGGGAGGGGGTGAGCCTTGCGCTGCTCTGCACCCCAGAGACATTCCTAGCCCCAGAGTTCTTGCCCAGAGCACACTGCTGCCTTTGGCCACCATTTCCCATGAACTTGCCCTGCTAAAGCAGGGTGGAAGGAAGCATCCTGCCCCAGCTTTGAGGGCTGCAGTGGGGTCCTGCTCTGTGAAGCCGAGGAGCCTAGGGGGAAAGCAGCACTGGCATGTACTCTGGCTCTTGGCTGTATCCCTCACTGTGACACTACTGGGTGAGCTGTCAGGCTGCTGGCCTGACTCACTGGCCACACACAAAAGAGGTGCCACCATGGCCCCCTGCACAAGGACCTCCTGTGGCAAGGGGCTCTGCTGGGGTACTGACACTGGGGCAGACTGTATGCCACAGTCCCTGCAGCAGAGCCAGGGCAAGGGCTGCCATCTGGGGAGCTGGGTGCTGTGTGGCACATCCCAGCAACTGCCGGCTGGGGAAGAGGGGAGACCCTTGGTTCTGTTGGCAGGATGGTGCTGGGGGATGTACCTTCCAGCCTCTCCTCACCGTGCTGGGTGGGGCTCTGTCCTGGGGGTCCCTGGAAGGGGTGGCAGGTGGGCACCTCTCTGGGCAGGGTGACAGAGGTGCAGGGAACAAAGGACTGGCTGGGTGGAGAAGGGAGGAAGGAAACCCTGGGTTTAGGTTAGCAGGCCTGGGTGGGAAGCGGGAGGGCTGGCACCGCTACGGCTCCTGGCTCAGCTGGCACCTGCCACAGGAGTTTCCTGACATGCCAGCATGGAGGGGGACGGGAAGTGCTGACCGGGCTGGGTGAGGCTGTGTGACGCAGCCTGACGTGCTCTCCCCTTCCCAGCCAGCCGTGTGAAAACCTTTCCAAGCTACTGCTCCTGCCTCCAAACCCACACAACCACCCCGCGCCTTCCCCAGCCCTCCAGGGCAGCAAGCCGGGGCTTGCAGCGGCATTGCCAGCCAGCACCGCTGCTGCCCAGGGCACCCTCCTGTGCTGGTCAGGAGGAGCAGGCACTGGGCTGAGGGGTGGAAGCGGGGTGCAGGAAGAACCGAGCCACATCCAACCCGGCTATAGGGTTTGGCCTCACGTGGAGCGGCAGTGTTGGCGCAGGGAAGGGGAATGTGGCTCTGGGGTGAGCCAGGCTCTGCGCACGGGCAAGGAGGGGCCAGGACTCAGCGGCAGGGATTTTTCAGCCCTCTGACAGTGCTGGGAATCTGGCTCGCTCCTTTTATGTTCATGTCGAACAGGACTTGAGGAAATACTTGGTCCGGGTCCAAGCGCCTCGAGTTCTTCCATGCTGGAGGAGCAGGAATGGCTACACCCTGCCCACATCTGTCTGTCTGTCTGTCAGTGCCTGGGAGCTGTGTGGTACTCCGGGCCCTGCTCGCCTCTGGCTGTGCATCCCTGGTGGGAGGGGAGGGCAGGACAGCCTCCACTTCCCAGCACGGGGCTGACGTAGACCCGTGCCACGGAGCCCCAGCGGGGGCAAGGCGCATCCCTGGCACTGTGGCCGGGAAGGAGAACCTGTGGCCGTGCTCTCGGCTGTCCCGGCGGGGCGATGTCTGGGGGAGCAGCGTGGGTGGGGGCGGTTGTCTCCCTGCCTTGGGAGGGCTCCTGCTCCTCTGTGGGAATGAGGTAATGTCTGCGCCTGCTGGGAATGGGACGGGAGCATGGAGCTTGGGCGGCTGGGGGAGTGCCCAAGGGGTGCCTCCCCTGACCCCCCCCCTTGCCCCAGGCGAAGGGCTGGACATGCCTGTGGTTTGCAGTGAGATGTGGGCTGCCCAAAGGGCCCTGACTCACTGTGCTCCCTTCCTGCCCGGGACCACAGGGATGGCTCTGAGGGGTAGCTGGGCTTCCTGCCGAGGCTGAGCCAGCACCGCCTCCGTGTTTGGCCTCATGAGGATGAGGCTCTAGGGTGCTGGCATAGTCCCCAGCCATGCCAGAGGGCAGGGGCTGGGCAGTGCCCAGGGGTACTGCTTTGCTCGCTGCTGCTGCCAAGAGGAAGCAGCTGCTCTGGGCTCATGCACTGGAAAATGAGGAATGAGCTGGGTGTTCCCACCTCCCCCAGGGTTAGGCCTGTGTGGGTATCCTGTGCTGGGCTGGAGAGCCTGAGTCCCAACAGACCCCTACCTTCATAAGGATGAGGACATCCCTCTACTCCTGAGCCAGCACTTGGCTGTTTCAGCTCTCCCTAATTCTCTCTGTCTTGCAGCTGACTCCAGGTGGGAAGGCGGCTCAGGCTGGCGTGGGAGTGGGCGACTGGGTGCTGTACATCGACGGGGAGAGCACCAGTGCCATGACACACATTGAGGCCCAGAACAGGATCCGTGCCTGTGGGGACAGGCTCTGCCTCACCCTGAGCAGGTAGGAATCATGGGTCCTGCAAACATGGGTTCCTGATGTGGCCAAAGCAGAGCCAGGGCCATCTCCCAGCATCTCCATATCCTGCCATCACTGATCCAGCTCAGAGCTGGGCAACCCCTGGCTGGGTCTGAGGGCTCAGCTTGGCTGGATGGGGCTTAGCCTGGCTGTGAGCCACAGGGCAGTGCCAGCGGGCCATGGCTCCCCTTGGGTGGTTGTTGCATCCCTGAGGTACCAATGTCCCAGCAGTGCCTGGGCCAGTTCCAGCACCTGCCTATCTGTCTCCTCTCTTGCAGAGCCCAGAACCAGCTGGGGAAGCCGCAGAAGGTACGTGTCGCTCCTGGTGCTGCAGTGGCAGCTCAACCTCATCTCAAGGGAAGGGAATCTCTGAGTGTAGATGGATAAATAGACTTTGCTCCTGGGGCTCACAGGATTTTAGGGGACTGGGGTGCATTTGGAGGTCTAGATAACCCTGCTGGAGTAGCAGCTCTGACCTCTGGCACTGTGGAGAATCAGAGAGAGCTGTGTCTGCCCAGAAGGCAGCTTGGTCCAGGCTGTTCCCCTGCTTGTGCCGGGCTTGGGCAGGGGTACAGAGGGGTCAGTGCAGGGGAGGAGACTGGGCAGCTGCAGCACCATGTTTGCTGGTGCTGGGGAGTGCCCTGGCACAGGGAGGCAGGACTGGGGCTGGTGACCAGTGGCTCCTGGATGGAAACTGCCTACATGGGTTCAGCTTTGTGCCACAGGATGGTTGCGATGGGTGTGTGTGCATGCACCGCCCTGCCATGGGCAGCAGCAAGTGTCTGGGGCACCTACTAATCCTCCAACGACCCTCAGGCTGGGTTTGTGACCTGCTGTCACTGGGTTGGCTACCCTGTGGAGAGCGGTGCCAGCCTGACAGAGCCCAGTGTCTGAGGTGCACGTGCTCTCCAGCTTTCCTACCTGGCTGCCTGCTGCGCTGCCTGGCCCGGGGCTGCCCCTTGCATGCTGCTTGACGTGTGAGCCCGTGTCTGTGTGTTTTGTCTCGCTCAGGACTCACTCCCCTGCTCTGAACCCCTGAAATATAACTTCGCTCCCAGCACCGCCCTCAACAAAACAGCTCGGCCCTTTGGGGCTGGCTCGCCTCCGAACCCACGGCCCGGGCTGGTGACGAAACCCGTGACGTACGCGCCCCTGGCGCCAGCCTGCACCCCCCAGCACAATGGGTATGTTGCTGTCCATCCTGCTCCCTGAGGACTGGGGGGAGCCCGCTGCCCAGCCCTGCTGCGCCTTGCATGCCAGACACCATGGGTGGGAGTGGGTGAGAGTGGGTGAGAGTGGCCGTGCCGGGGTCTCCGGTGGCTGGTGCTGAGGTGGCACAACAGGACTGTTGCACTCAGGGACACACAGCCACACTCGTGCTGATCTAGCTCAGGGATGTGTCAGCCTGTGTCCTGCAAGACATGACACAGCGGCTGTAGCAGGACTCTGGCTGGCATCTGCAGCAGCAGGGAAACAGTGGCTACCTGGGGATGTCCTGCTGGTCCCCTGGCTGCCGGCATAGGGTGGGCAGCGTGAAGCCCCCCAGCACTGCGCAGCACCATCCTCACCCAGCTCTGCTCAGCTGCCTGTGTCTGGCATCTCCTGGTCCCTCCTGAGAGAGCTACTGTAGTGCCCTGGAACTGGGCAATGGAGTGGGATGTGACACTGGCTGCCCTGGGCACCCAGGCCTGTTCTCAGGGTTGAGGGAGCACAGTCTGGTCCATTGGCATCTGCCCCTGTGCCCCGGTGTGCTCCCAGCCCTGGGCGAGCTGGGTGTGAGTCTCAGGGGTAAGGGGACTAATGTAGGCCATAGGTGAACTCTGGAAACTTCTTGGGTGCTGCAGGTCTAATTTCACCTTCCTTTTTCTTTCTTTCTCTCCTCCCTTTCTCTTTCCCTCTCCCTACAGGTGCTGAGCCTTGACAAGTCAGTAAGCCTTTTGCCTGTTCTCTCTATCCTCCCTGCATGCCTCTTCCCTGCTATTGCCCTGTTCCCCTGGGCAGGGCCAGCCTGGGGACGGGCAGCACATGCTGCTCTGCCCATCTGGGTGGGTCACTTTTGGCAGCAAACTGTCCTCAGCCTGAAGGGCAAGTGCTGTCTGTCTCTACCAGTTGCTGGGGCCCTGGAGTGTCCTTGTGTGTGATCCCTTCCCTGCTCCCCAAGATGTGGCTCGGCCAGACAAGGGCTGATGGGCTGTGCTAGGCACCCTGCCCAGGGGCAGGTGGCATGCCATGGGCAGTCACTAGGCTCTGGTGCAGTTCCCCTGATGGTCGTTTTTTGGCCTTGGCTTATTCTTGCTCTGTCCTTTCTCCTTCTGGCCCTTGGGGCCATTATAAGACTGTCAGGAATGGTGGTCAGTCCAAAGTCGGTCCTTCATGAGCCAGGTCTTTACTGGGGAGAAGTAGAGGGGTGGGGAGTAAGGCAACGTGTGGTGTCTTGAGTACTGGTGTGCTGTGGTTCTTTGCCAGGGGAGGTGTGGGGCAGCCCCAGGGAAGTGATGCCGTGAGATCTGTCAGATTTGACAGATGACTCTGTCACTCACAGGCAGCCCCCTCAGCTGCTGGAGCCCCCCAGCAGCCCCGTGTGCGACCCTGTGAAGCTGCGGATGTTAGAGGACATTGATGACTCGCAGCCCCACAGCTGGACCTCCCAGTCCCGCTCCTTCCGCAAACTGGCCCGGCTGGTGGGCGCAGACAGCAGTGAGTTGCTGTGGGGCATTGTGGCACTTGAGTGTTGGTTTTGGCCCCATGTGGCCCCTGTGGGCCAGCTGAGCCAGTGGGAGCTGCCCGGGGCTGTGTGTGGGCTCGTGGTGGTGCCACTGGTCTGGGGCTGTGCTCTGCCCCATGGCTGGGCAGGGCTGTGCAATGAGGCAGGTGGGTGGCTGGAAGAGAGGGCGTTTTCCCTTTCCTGTTCCTTTTCCATTTCTTTTATCTCTGAACCTCAGTTGCCACAGACTGACTCTGTCTCCCCCTTTCTCTCATGTTGCACTCAGTGGAGGATGGTGAGGATGAGCTTGTTAAAAAGCCCAGGTAAGGGGAGTGTGTGCTCAAGTGGCAGCAGGAGCCACAAGATGCTCAGCCCACCTGGCTGCTTCGTCCTCACAGCTTGCAGTCACTCTGGGGATGCTCTTTGCCCTGTTGCTCTTTCTTGTTTCCTCCTCCTCCATCCTCTCCCCTTCCCAGAGCCGAGCGTTTGGTGGAGCTGCAGAGCCTGCCCTACACTGAACCCACCGTGGGCACTGCCAGTGCTCAGCCACTGCTCTGACTGTCGCTTTGGGAGGGTCCTGCCTGGACACCCACCAGCCAGGCGGGATGTCCTGTGCCGGGTAGGACCCTCTGGGCACTGCTGGCACCAAGCTGGGGAGACCAATCTCTGCCATTGCTATTTAAACAAATGGTATCTGGAGAAGGCTGATGGCACTAGCAACACCTTGCTGGGGGTGCTCTGAGGTTCCAGGCATTGCCTGGACCTGGGGCACAGTGTGCCATGAGCCTGGCATGGAGTCGCTGGGCAGAGCTGGGTGAGTGTCGCCGACTTCTCCTTGTGCTGGAGCACATTCGTGAGGGATGGGCTGAGCGCTGGTCAAATACTGAGTGTTGTGCTACCCTTTTCTCCAATACCACAGGGATGCCCACGGGTCCAGCTGGGGCACAGTGGAGCAGTGGTGAGTGCGGTGGTTTGACAAGGGCACCTTTGGGAGCACTACCCTGTGGTGAAGCAGGGTCTGTGCTTGGTGTTGGCTGAGCTCCTGCCCTCTGTCACTCACAGGCAGCCCCCTCAGCTGCTGGAGCCCCCCAGAAGCCCCGGGTGTGACCCTGGGAAGCTGCGGATGTTAGAGGACGCTGAGGACTGGCAGCCCCGCACCGGGACCTCCCAGTCCCGCTCCTTCCGCAAACTGGCCCAGCTGACGGGCACAGATGGCAGTGAGTTCCTGCAGGGCCTGGCACTGGCTGGGGGTGATGGACTGGGGTAGCCAGAATCTGGCAGAGCCTGTGGGGTGATGGGGCACTAAAGGTTTGGTTTTGGCCCCCTTGAGGGCAGCTGAGCCAGCGGGAGCTGCCCGGGGCTGTGTGTGAGCTCGTGGTGGTGCCATTGGTCTGGGGCTGTGCTCTGCCCCATGACCGGGCATGGCTATGCAATGGGGTGAGGGGATGGCAGGTGGGGGGAGTCAGTTTTCCTGCTTTCCCTTCCTGCTGTGCCTGGTCCTTGGTTGCCACAGACTGACTCCATCTTTCCCTTTTTTTCCTGTTGTGTGCAGTGGAGGATGGTGAGGAT
This sequence comes from Myiozetetes cayanensis, assembly GCF_022539395.1. NCBI lineage: Eukaryota > Metazoa > Chordata > Aves > Passeriformes > Tyrannidae > Myiozetetes > Myiozetetes cayanensis. The sequence continues at coordinate 7,569,469 of NW_026087378.1, read as the reverse complement.
GAGCTTGTTAAAAAGCCCAGGTAAGGGGAGCGTGTGCTGAAGTGGCAGTAGGAGCTACAAGGTGCCTACCCCGGGCTCAGCCCACCTGGTTGCTTCATCCTCACAGCTTGCAGTCACTCTAGAGAAGCTCTCTGCCCTGTTGTTCTTTCTTCTCTCCTCTCCTTGTCCTCCACCCTCAGGTCTCTCTCTTCTCCATGCCCCTGGAGATGAGCTGCTGGCGGAGCTGCAGAGCCAGCCCCATGCTCACCCCACAACAGGCACCGCCAGTGCTCAGCCACTGCTGACCATCACCTTGGGAGGGTCCTGCCCAGACACCCACCTGCCAGACAGGGTCCCCAAATGGGGTGTCCCTGTGCTGGGTAGGACCTGCTGGGCATTGCTGGCACAGAGCTGGGGAGGCTGAGATGCAGCACTGTATGCTGGACACAGTGGGTGAGGGTGGCTGGTGGCACTGATAACACCTTGATTGGGGTGTTGGGAGTTCCTGGGCAGGACTGGACCTGGAGTACAATGTTTTGGGGGGCTGTGGAATGGCTGTAAGGCTGGTCAGGAGTGAATGCTGATGGTATTTCCATGAGGCTTGTGTATCCCTGATGCGGTGGGGGCATACAGGAAGGACGGGCTAAGCCACGGGTCAATCACTGACTGTTATGCCACCGTTCTTTCTGATACCACAGGGATGCCCATGGGTCCAGCTGGGGTACAGGGCAACAGCGGTGAGTGCCAGGGTCTGGCAGAGGTGTTGGCATGTGCCAGGGCACCTTTGGGAGCACTACCCTGTGGTGAAGCAGGGTCTGTGCTTGGTGTTGGCTGAGCTCCTGCCCTCTGTCACTCACAGGCAGCCCCCTCAGCTGCTGGAGCCCCCCAGCAGCCCCGTGTGTGACCCTGTGAAGCTGCGGATGTTGCAGGACATTGATGACTCGCAGCCCCACACCTGGACCTCCCAGTCCCGCTCCTTCCGCAAACTGGCCCGGCTGGTGGGCGCAGACAGCAGTGAGTTCCCTCGTGGCCTGGCACTGGCTGACCAGCCAGGTGTGCTCGGCTTTGCTGGAGCATTTGGAACCAGATAAAAGCTGTGGTGTGTTGTGGCAGTGGGGCATTGGTTTTGGCCCCATGTGGGCCCTCTGTGGCAGCTGAGCCAGTGGGAGCTGCCCAGGGCTGTGTGCAGGCTCGTGGTGGTGCCACTGGTCTGGTGCCATCCTCTGCCTCATGGTCAGGCAGGACTGTGCATTGGGGTAGGGGGCAGCAGGAGGAGAGGGTGTTTTTTCCTTCCTTTCCTTCCTTCTATGAGTGGGTCTCGGTTGCTGCAGACTGACTCCATTTCCCCTTTCTCTCCTGTTGCACTTAGTGGAGGATGGTGAGGAGGAGCTTGATAAAAAGCCCAGGTAAGGGGAGCATGTGAATTGGTGGCAGCAGGATCCACAGGGTGCCCACCTCGGGCTCAGCCCACCTGGCTGCTTCATCCTCTCAGCTTGCAGTCACTCTGGGGATGCTCTCTGCTCTGTGCGGATTCTTTTCTCCCTCTGGGTCCTCTCCCAGACTCGTGCTGTTTCCAGAGCTGCACAACAGGCACCACAAGTGCTCAGCCACTGCTCTGACTATCACCTCAGGGGGGTCCTGCCTGGGCACCCACCTGTCAGACAGGCTGTCCCCAAGCAGGGTGTCTCCCTGTGAGATGTGCAGGCAGGACCCTCTGAACGCTGCTGGCACAGAGCTGGGGAGGCCAAAGTGCAGCACTGTGTGTTGGACACAGTGGGTAGGGATGGCTGATGGCGCTGACAGCACCTTGCAGGGGTGTTGGGAGCTGCTGGGCAGCAACTAGTCTTGGGCATTGTGTCCCATGTGCCTGTGGAGCACCTACAAGGCTGGTTGGGAGTCACTGCTGCCAGCATTTTCACATGGTTTGTGCCTCCGTGGGACTGAGTGCATGTGGGAGGGACAGGCTGAGCCATGGATCAACCACTGACTGTTGTGCTGCTGTTTTTTCTGATGCCACAGGGATGCCCGTGGGTCCAGCTGGGGCATGGTGGAGCAGCGGTGAGTGCCAGGGTCTGGCAGAGGTGTTGGCATGTGCCAGGGCACCTTTGGGAGCACTACCCTGTGGTGAAGCAGGGTCTGTGCTTGGTGTTGGCTGAGCTCCTGCCCTCTGTCACTCACAGGCAGTCCCCTCAGCTGCTGGAGCCCCCCAGAAGCCCCGGGTGTGACCCTGGGAAGCTGCGGATGTTAGAGGATGCTGAGGACTGGCAGCCCCGCACCGGGACCTCCCAGTCCCGCTCCTTCCGCAAACTGGCCCAGCTGACGGGCACAGATGGCAGTGAGTTCCTGCAGGGCCTGGCGCTGGCTGGGGGTGATGGACTGTGTTGGGGTAGCCAGAATCTGGCAGAGCCTGTGGGGTGATGTGACACCAGGGCTTTGGTTTTGGCTCCAAACCACCCCTCTGTGGCAGCTGAGCCAGCGGGAGCTGCCCAGGGCTGTGTGTGAGCTCGTGGTGGTGCCACTGGTCTGGGGCTGTGCTCTGCCCCATGGCTGGGCAGGGCTGTGCAATGGGGTAAGGGGATGGTGGGTGGGGAGGTCGGTTTTCCTCCTTTTCCTTTTCCTTGCCCTTTCCCTTCCTGTTGTGCCTGGGCCTTGATTGCAGCAGACTGAGTCCGTCTCCCCCTTTCTCTCATGTTGCGCTCAGTGGAGGATGGTGAGGATGAGCTTGTTAAAAAGCCCAGGTAAGGGGAGCGTGTGCAGGGGCTGCATGTCCCAGGCAGGTGTCTGGGCACTTCTGGCTCTGAGCTGGGGATGCTGAGCTGCACCTTAGCTTTTTGGGCATGTGGGTAGTGGAGGAGTCTGATGGCACTGGGAAACCTGGTTATGCAATGTAGGGAGGTGCTGGGTAGTACCTGCAGTTGGGGCACATTGTCCCTTGAGCTTGGTATGGAGCTGCCAGGTGGATAGACTGAGCTGGGTGAGTACCACCAGCTCATTTGCCCTCACCCTCGCTGCTTGTGGTGACTCTCAGGAAGCTCTTTACCCTGTAGTGGTTTCTTGTCTCCCTCTCCATCCTCTCCCAGAACTGACCTGTTGGCAGAGCCACAGACCCCCCCTTCCCTCAGCCCACAACAGGCACTACCAGTGCTCAGCCACTGCTTTGACTCACCTTGGGAGGGTCCTGCCTGGACACATATGCCATACAGGTGTCCTCAAATGGTGTCCCTGTGCCAGGCAGGACCTCTGGGCACTGCTGGCACCCAGCTGAGGAGACTGAGATGCAGCACTGGGTGCTGGACACAGTGAGTGGGGGTGGCTGGTGGCACTGACAGCGCCTTGATTGGAGTGTTGGGAGGCACTGGGCAGCAACTAGTCCTGGGGCTTGATGTCCTGTGGGGCCATGGAATGGCTGCAAGGCTGGTCAGGAGTGAATGCTGTCAACATTTCCATGAGGCTCATGTATCTCTGAGGCTGTGGGTGTGTATGTGAGGGATGGACTGAGCTATGGGTCAACCACTGACTGTTGTGCCGCCGTTTTCTCGATGCCACAGGGATGCCCGTGGGTCCAGCTGGGGCATGGTGGAGCAGCGGTGAGTGCCAGGGTCTGGCAGAGGTGTTGGCATGTGCCAGGGCACCTTTGGGAGCACTACCCTGTGGTGAAGCAGGGTCTGTGCTTGGTGTTGGCTGAGCTCCTGCCCTCTGTCACTCACAGGCAGTCCCCTCAGCTGCTGGAGCCCCCCAGAAGCCCCGGGTGTGACCCTGGGAAGCTGCGGATGTTAGAGGACGCTGAGGACTGGCAGCCCCGCACCGGGACCTCCCAGTCCCGCTCCTTCCGCAAACTGGCCCAGCTGACGGGCACAGATGGCAGTGAGTTCCTGCAGGGCCTGGCGCTGGCTGGGGGTGATGGACTTTGCCTGGGTTGCCAGAGCCCAACAGGGGCTGTGTTGTGGCACTGTAGTGTTGTTCTTGGCCCCATGTGGTCCCCATGGGCAGCTGAGCCAGCGGGAGCTGCTCGGGGCTGTATGTGGGCTCGTGGTGGTGCCACTGGTCTGGGGCTGTGCTCTGCCCCATGGCTGGGCAGGGCTGTGCCTTGGAGCAGAGGGATGGCAGGTGGGGAGGTCAGTTTTCCTCCCTTCCCTTTCCCCTTCTGTTGTGCCTGGCCTTGATCTCTGCAGACTGACTCTGTTTCCTCCTTTTTCTCCTGCTGCGCTCAGTGGAGGATCATGATGAGGTGTTTGTTAGGAAGCCCAGGTAAGGGGTGTGTGTGGCAGCAGGAGCCCTGTGGGGCTGCATGTCCTGGGCAGGACCCGTTGGGCATTGTTGCACCTCAGCAGGGAATGCTGAGCTGTGCTGTCGTGTCCCAGAAACAGCAGTTTTGGGGTGGCTGATGGCACTGGCAAAATCCTGCTGGGGTGTTTTGATGTTTGGGCAGCACCTGCACCTGAGGCATGGTGTCCTATGGGCCTGGCGTGGGGCAGCTGGGCAGAGCTGGTGGGTGTCACCTGCTTCTCCCTGTGTGGGGCAGGGAAGGGAACCAGGGCTCTTCCTTGCTCCATGAAGCTGGGCAGGAGCAGTGCACCGCACCCCATTTTTTTACCTTCACCTGTCTGTGATGCCTTCTGCCCTGGTGCTGTGGCCCTCGTGTCCCAGCTCTGTCCAGTTTGCTCTCCCACTAGTAAAAGCTCCCGGGTTTGTAACCATCGGTTTCTTGTGTTTGCCCTGAAGAGGCACAGAGCCACAGGCTCTCCCTCGGTCCCTGTCCCATCTCTCGGGTGGGCTGTACCTCTCTGGCCCTGGCTTTCCCTGCTTGTCCCCAAATCTGCTGAGTTGGGCCCCAGGGCTTCCTGCATCAAGTTGGGTTCAAGCCCCTCTGCACCCCAGTGTGACTGTGAGTGATCACCACGTGTGAGCAGGCAGCCAGAGTCTGTGGGGTCCCCAGGGTCCCTGGTCAGTCTGAAGCAGCCCAGATCCCTCCCTCCTACTGCTCTTCAGACCACCACAGCAGGTACCAGACACCCCAGGGGTGCTGTGTCTTGGCAGGGCTGATGGTACCTCATCACCAAACCAGCTACTGGCTGGGCACGGGGGCTTGGCCAAGTCCTGCCTGCTTGTTGGGTTGGGGGGCCCTGCCTGCACCCTCTGGGCAGCAGAGTGGGGCAGGCTGGATTAACTGCGTGTTCTGTAGCCAGGTCTCCGTGTCGGACCCATCTCCAGGAGCAGCGATGAAGACTGAGCCGGGCCTGGGTGAGCAAAACATCTCTGGGCTTTTTAGGAGAGGAGTGGGGCTGCTGGGGGATGCCACTCGCCCAGCCACAGGTTCTGGGAGGGAGCTGCAGAGGGATCAGGACTGTTGTAGAGACTTTTGTGTGCATGCAGCCCCCAGGACCCCCACTGCCACTCCCGGCCCCACCAGCCGCCCACCCTGGGCTGTGGACCCGTCGTTCGCCGAGCGCTACGCCCCGGACAAGACGAGCACGGTGGTGAGCAAGCACAGCCAGCCGGCCACGCCGACCCCCATGCAGAACCGCAGCTCCATCGTGCAGGCGGCCCAGCAGGCCCCCGAGGGGCCCGGCTGCACCCCCCTCTGCTACAAGTGCAACAAGGTCATCAGGTGAGCCCTGGCCACCGCCACCCCCTGCCAGCATCCTGGGCCCCAGCGTGGCTGACGTGGCTCTGTCCTGCTGCAGGGGACGGTACCTGGTGGCACTGGGACATTATTACCATCCCGAGGAGTTCATCTGCTGCCAGTGCAGGAAGGTGCTGGATGAGGGCGGCTTCTTCGAGGAGAAAGGCTCCATCTTCTGCCCAAAGTGCTACGACACACGCTACGCGCCCAGCTGTGCCAAGTGCAAGAAGAAGATCACTGGGGTGAGTGTCCCTCAGCCTGTCCTGCGCCTCCTGTCCTTGCTCCCTGCTCACCTACGGGTGCCTGGCTCTGTCCCTTCCCACCGTGATCCCAACCCATGGGATCCCTTGTCCCTTCCTGCCCTGGGTGGTCCTGCTCCTGGCTGACAGTCTCTCCCCTCCAGGAGGTCATGCATGCGCTGAAGATGACCTGGCACGTGCAGTGCTTCACTTGCAATGCCTGCAAAACTCCCATCCGCAACCGAGCCTTCTACATGGAGGAGGGACAGCCCTACTGCGAGAGAGGTAGGACCCAGGGACCCCATGTGTCACCCCATGTGGCCCTGGTGCACTGTTGGGGCTCAGCAGCTGCCCACAGGGGTTGGGGGGGTGAGCTGCTCTGGGCCATGGGGAGCTCCTGCAGCCCTGAGCTCTCTATCCCAGTCCTCCCGGTAGTGCCATCGCTCCTGTGTTGTCATGGTGATGAGGGAGGATGTACATCAAAGCGAGTGCTGCACCCTGGGAGATGAGGTTTGCCTCCTCCCTGCAGCCCTGTGGTGGCCAGGCCACCTGCACGGCACAGGCACTTTGCCTGGGTGTCTGGGGCATCGTCCCCTCGGGACTGGCAGCAGGTTGGCCCCAGGCTGTGCCTGTGGGATCCCGGCTGAGCTGCAGCCCTTCTCCCCCGAGATGAGGGGCTGTGGTGCAGAGAAACGCTGACCTGGGCTCTACCTCTCCACACAGACTACGAGAAGATGTTTGGCACCAAGTGCCGCGGCTGTGACTTCAAGATCGATGCTGGGGACCGGTTCCTGGAGGCGCTGGGGTTCAGCTGGCACGACACTTGCTTCGTCTGTGCGGTGAGACTTGTGCCTGTGTCTCTCCCCGACAGTCACGCCCTGCATGGGGCACACCAGCAGCACAGGGACCCTGTGGCCACAAGGTTTTCCCTACTTGGCTCTGTGCTGGGGGCTTGGGAATTGGCTCTGAGCCTTTTGGTCCATGGTACCTTGTGTGACACCAGTGCTGGGCTTTGGGGGTGGGGGAGACCTGGAGGCTGACTCAGCCCCCCTGACCTGACCACCTGTACTCTCCTCCCCAGATCTGCCAGACCAACCTGGAAGGGAAGACGTTCTACTCCAAGAAGGACAAGCCGCTCTGCAAGAGTCATGCTTTCTCCCATGTGTGAGGGGTGGAAGTTCAGCTGTGCCCATACGTGCCCCTGGCCCTGCATGCTCCTCTCCCCCCATCCTGATGCCTCCAGGGAGCCAGGCTGGGCCCTTGGCCCTTCCCCTTGCTCCTGCCTCTTTCCTGGCAGCTCCTGGCCTGAATTCAGCTGGAGACAGTGCTGGGTGCAGAGCCCTTATAGCTGGGTGGCTTCTTCTGTGCTTCCTGACTGGCCCTAGGAGCCCTGGGAAGGGGACACTGCATGGATCTCCTGCCCCTGAACCACGCAGCATAGTGGGCACAGCTGTGCCGAGGTTGGAATCAGGGATGCTCTGGCACAGCCAGGCTGCTCCCTTGCTGCCTGGCAGCTCAGTGCTGGGGCAGGGATATTCCTATCACATCCCTGAGTGGGTGAGGACCAGCCCCCTGCCACACTCTTCCTCACGTTCCCTGCTGTGTGCTTAGTACATGGGGCTGGAAACCCAGCCCTGCTCCCCTGCCCACAGCAACGCCCCAGTCACCCCACAAACTGCTGCAGTGGCTTCCTGCCCTGGCTGCATTCCAATGAGAGTCTGTGCCTTGCCAGCCCACTGCTCCCCTGAAGCCGGCAGCACCCCCAGCCTGGTGTGCCCCAGCCCTGAGCTGGCAGCGTGTGCTGATGGCCAGCTGGCCGTCTGCTCCTGCAAGGCTTGGGCACAGCTTCCTACCAAAGAGTGCTCTGCCACCACCGTCCTGGGCCCGTCGATGTCCTCCCCCACACACCCTCCAGTCGGGCTGCACTGATGTAGCCACGGTGCTTTTAGTGCCTTTAATAAACACGTCTCTGCGAGTGCCGGCTGTCTCCAGGCCTGCGGTTTTGCCGAGCGAGGTGCAGCCAGCTGGGAAGGTCATGCTCTGCCCTCATCCTGCTCCCCCCTGGGGCCTGACTCAGCTCCTTCCAGCTTTCCAGGGAAAATCTTCGCCTCGGATTTCTCCTCCTCTACCCGCGCCAGCCCGGGCTGGACCCCTTAGGCTGCCTGGGTCATCCCTCTGTGTTTGTAGCAGGCAGGATCACTAACAGAGGCAGTAACTAATCTGAGGGGCAAAATGGGGCAGGGGTCTCACCCTGGTAGTCCCCACTTACCTGGCAGTGTCCTCTGGTCCCTGTTGTGCCCTGGCCCCGAGTCCTGCACAGGGGACAAGAAGTCATGGGACACGCGTGGGCCACGTGCACCGGCTCTGGGCGTTCTCCGGCATGGAGCAGCCAAGCGTTCGCTCACACGATGCAGCTGCTGTCCCGGAGGATGGGTGTGAGGCTGTGCCGGCACCTCCGCCTGGAACGGGCTCGAGGGCAGCGGGTGTGGGGAAGCGGGTGTTCTCCTCCTGCTCTGCTCTGACAGCTGGAACGGTCATTAATAATTGCAGCTCTTGCAGTGATGAGCAATTGTAAGGGAGATTGTCTTGCTAATCTACTGGAAGGTTCCGCCAGGGGCAGGAGCTGGCTATGGGAAGCCAAATGCCTCCTGGCATTACCCAGATCTGGGCAGCGGTGACACATCTTCCTACTGCCAGCTACAGGAGTGCAAAACCCCATCAAAGATGAGATGGGGAAAAGAGGAGTGATGGAAAGTGGCTGGGGCTGGGCTGGGTGCTCAGGCTGTGCCACATGTGAGCAGTGGGATGGTCACACTGAGGAGCAGCAGGACACAGCTGTAAAAAGGGACAGAAACAGACAGTGCCTGCCTGGCAGGGCTGGGAGGAGCAGGGCTGGGTGAGTGCCTGAGCGTGAGTCCCAGCTGTGCAGCCAAGGTCAGGGGAAGCACAGGGGAAGGTGAGGCGGCTGCGGCCCCACGTGAGCAGCCACTGAGCCAACCCTGGCTCAACCAGGACAGCGACCAGTGAGTGGAGGGCAGGGAAAGGGCAGGGGGAGGCAGCCGTGCGGGACGGAGCCTGTGGTGGTAGCACGGCCTGGGAACAGGTTCTGCCAGCTCAGCCCGGGGGTGCCCGGCCTTGGAGGAGGGCCAGGGCAGAGCCACGGAGCCACAGCCAGCCCCCCTGTGCCACTGCCAGGTCTGCACTCACAGAGGCTCAGCTCCTTTGGGTTCATGCCCTGTTGCCTCTGGCCCTACTGATGATGGCTCTACCACCCAAGGTGCCTCTGTGCTTTGCCAAGAGCAGCTCTTGCCCACCAGCTCTGCGCACCATGTGAGGAGCTTGTGCACAGGCAGCGGAAGGAGGGTCTCGGGTGGGCTGTGGAGGTGGAGCCTTGGGAGGGGCTGCAGCCTCGCTGCTCTGAGAACAAAGCCTGGCAGAAGCAGGCTTAGGGCTCCCACCATGTCCCTGAACAGGGGCCCACCACATCCACCCCCAAAGCCATCTGATCCTCTTGTGGGGCGCCTGCCATGGCCCCAGCCCCCTCACTGGCCCCGGCAGCTGCTCTGCAGCTGCTCCCAAACTCTCACAACCTCTTAGGGCGGCTCCCACTCTGGCCTCAGTCGGAAATGCTGGTGCAAGGAGGGCATGAGGGGAGCAGACAGCACAGGCAGGGCCCGTAGCACTCTGTCCCCTGTCCCACTGGGCTCATCCACAGGCTGCTCTGAAGGGCTTGGTTTGGGAGGGGTCACACTAGCAACAACCCCAACCTGCACGGATCAGGTCACTGCTGCTCCGGCAGAGAAACCCCTTCAGCACGGTTCTGGTCCAGGCTGGGGGCAGTGCTGGAGGACAGGGTAACACTGCCTGCCCTGGCAGGAGCATGAGGACCTGGATGGGAGCCCCTGCACAGCCCTGTGTGGGTCAGTGCAAATGCAACTGTGAGAGTTTACACAGGGGCAAAACCTCCTGGGAAAGGTGCGGTTGGACAGAGCCTGCAGGGTTCTGAGGGGAGGCAAGGACTGGGGGCAGTGGGCATGGAGGGGCAGGCAGGCAGCAAAGGGGCCCCCAAAAAGGCTGTGCCCGCTGACTCCTCACAGCAGTGAGGGCTCAGCTGGGTGTGTGGGGCAGAGCCCATGGTGCCATGTCCTTGGAGAGGAAACCTCGGGCACGACGGCCCTGTGGAGGGGAGCTGAAGGCATAGGAAACCGGGTGTTGCTGTGTCCCCTGAGTGAAGAGGACATGGGGCGGGGGAGGGTCTGGGGATGGAGAGGACCACCCAGTGAGGTTCCCAGGGTGCAGGTTCCCGGGGGGGCAGCACAGGATGCAGGTCCCCAGGGCAGAGATGAGAAACCACCCGGGGTACAGGTTCCTGTGAGGAGCTGAGGCGGGGTTCAGTGTCCCTGGGGCGGGGGACGACCCGGGGCGCGGTGTTGCTGGGACGGAGCAGAGCCCGGGCTGCGGGATGCCGGGGGCGAGCCGTGTGCAGGGGCAGCCCTGTGCGGGGGCGATGCCGCCCGCATCCCCGAGATCCCGGCCCGGGGCCGGTCGGCGCGGTAGGCGGTGTGCCCTGGGGGCGCCCCGGGGGCGCGGCGGGGGCGGGGGCCGGTCGGCGGGGGCGGAGGGGAGGAGGGGGCCGCCGTTCGCGGCGCTAGGACCGGGCGCGGCGGCGGGCGGAGCCTCCCGCCGCTCGCCCCTCCGCCCGGCCGCTGCGGCAGTGTCTCGGAGGCGGGCAGGCGGCCGGTCCCTCCGGTCCCCGGCAGCATCCCGGCCCTGCCATGGCTGGCGTCGGCTTCGCGGCGCACCGCCTGGAGCTGCTCGCCTCCTACCAGGACGTAATCGGCGAGGATAGCCCCACCGACTGGTGAGCGCGCCCGCCGCCGCCGCCCCTTTGTCCCCGCCGCCGCCGCCGCCCTTTGTGCACGGAGCCGCCCGGTAACACCGGCCGCGCCCCGCGCTGCGCCCCCCGCCGTCCCCGGGAGCCCCGGCACACAAAGGCGGGCGGGGCGGCGGGGGGTGTGCCCGGTCCGCCGGCTCCGGTGCCCGCACCTGCCCTCCGCCGCCGCACCGGGCCGGGGCGCGGTCCCCGCTTTGTCTGCGCCGGGCCGGCACGTGCGAGCGCCGGGACCCGCCGCCCCCCGGAGCCCCCGGCGCGACCCCCGCCGGGCAGCGAGAGCCGGGAACGGGGGATCCGCGCACGGCGGGGAGGGCCCCGGGGGGCTCGCTGATGCTGGGCCCGGCCCGGTCCCTCGCCATTGTCTGGAGCCAGAGCCGCGGGCAGGGGCGCCCGGGGGCGGGGGATGGGGAGGGGATCGGGGCACCCCCAGCCCGGCCCGGCTCCCCGACCCGGCCCCGCTCCCCGACCGGCCCAGGCGGTCCCGCTGCTCGGCGGGGCGAGGCCTGCGGTCGCGGGGGCACCAGCATCCCCCGCCGTCCCGCTGCCCCCGGATCCCCCAAGTTCCGGGGGTGCCACATCCCTGGGGGACCTCGGTGCGTCGGCCTGGGATTGCCCCGGCGGGCTGGGATTGCTACGGATTTGGGGTGGGGGGTGGCTCTCTCCGGTGGGACCCCCCGGCTGCCCACTCTGCCCTCCATGCCTCAGTGCGGGGCACCCGGTTCTGCGGTGCCGGGGCCCGGCTGGATCCAGGCCCCGCTGCAGGGAGCATCACCCGCTGCCAGCCCGTGTCCCCCAGCGCTCACTCGCATCTCCCACTCCACCTGGGTGCCGTGGGGCTGGCCGGGGCCGTCTGGGGCCGTCTGCCCCGAGACCCCCTCGTTGCCCCCCCAGGGTGCCTGTGCCGTGCGGGGATGCTGCCGGCACGCCGGGATGCAGCTCGCTGGGCAGAGCCGGAGCACTGGGCGGTGTGGGGTGCTGGGTGCATGCTGTGCATGATGCTCTCAGAGGGGGCGAGGAGGAGGCTGCCGTGCACCCACCACACAGCCGGGGCACCCACCTCCCAGCTGGGCTGCACCCACCGCCCAGCCGGACACACGCCCATCTTTAACCGGGTCCCTGCTCTCGGGACAGGGCTGCGTGGGCCTGCGTAGGTCCCGGTCCCCATCAGCCCTGGGCCCCGCGGCCCCGCCGGCAGCCCAAGGGCGCTGTGGGCAAGCGCCGTGCTTGTTGCCGGCCAGGCGGCAGCTGTCAGCTCTGGGTACATCTCGCTTCCCGGCATCCGCTGCAAAGGAGCCGTCCCTGCCAAAGCTGCTGAGAACAGCAGAATCGGTTCCCGGGAAGGCGAGTGCTGGTGCCGGGTCTCCCCCCACCCTCTCCAGCGTTGAGGCCGGCCGGGCAGTGATCCCTCGCCATCCCCGTCCTGGAAACTGAGATTGCCGTCGTCCCCAGCTGTTCCATCCCATGGCCACCGGGGTGCCTGGCACTCGGTGCCCGTGGTAGCAGCATCCCTCCTGCAGGGCCCGGTGCCGGGGTGCAGGATGAAGGGTGATGTTGGGGGGGCTGCATCGGGCAAGGTGATGGGGACAATCCCACGGGGTGGGGGCCCAGCCTGGCTGAGCCAGGTTCTGGGAGGACACCGTGCCAGAGCCCCGGTCCTGGGCTGGTGCCGGGGGATGCCGCGTTCTTGCCCGGCTGGGATCCCTGTGTTTAGTCTGGGATTCCCCCTGCTCCAACCCGGTCCTGGAGGGTCCGACCATCCCCTCCCCCTGCCCGGCCCCGCGAAGGCTGCTGGGGCCCATTACTCGATCGGAAAGGAATTTGGTGCTGCTTTCTGAGCACGCCGACTCCCTGGAGCTCCCAGCTACATTGGAAACACATGTGCCGGGGCTGGGACGGGAGGCTGGGGCAATGTGACCCCGCCATGGCGTGGGGGGTGGGCTGCTGCGGGAGCCCTGGGTGCTGGCACCCAGAGGTGCTGCTCTGCCGGTTCCAGTGAGCAGCAGGGCCATGCAAGGGCAGTGGGGCCATGCTCCCCTTGGTGGAGTGATGGGAGATCCTTGCTGGAGCCCCCCGCCTACAGGGAGGCCTCCCTGGGCTACATGGGCCACCTCCACCCACGGGTGACCCACATACCTGGAGCCCTGGGGTAGGAAGGGACTGTATGGGTTGGGTGGAGGGATTAAAGCCCATGGAAGGAAAATAAATGGTGCACGATGCTTCCAGCACCCGCTGTGGCACAGCTGGTCCCTACTGCCAGGGGGTCATGGTGATGCTGTTGGGCTGTGGGTCACAGGGGGCACCCGGGGGGATGCTACTGACCCCAGCATGGCCCCCTGTCCCATGGACTGGAAACCTCCACGCAGTGTGGGGTCAGACTGTGCTGCTGGGCTGTGTCCATGGCAAGTCCCAGCTGCCCTGGGAGCATCCCTGGGTGCAGGCAGCAGCCCTGTGCTCAGACACCACCCAGCATGGCAGGGTTTCAAGGGGGGAGAGGAGGCAGTGGATGCCCCCAGCACCCACAGGGCTTCCAAGGCATCATGCCATGGCTCTGCCCTACTTCTTTCCTCCCATCTGCAGGCAGCTGCATCCCACCCTGCCAGCCTCCACCCCATGGCCCTGTGCTCCCCCAAACTGCTGCTGTCCTCCCTCATTCCTGGGGGATCAGGGGCTACATTTACCACCCTTCTCCAGCACAGGCATCACAGACGGCACTTTGCAGCTGTTCCAGGCCTGGAAGCTGGCGCCGGCTGGGGCGGCCGATTAGCGGGATCGGGATGTGCGGATTAAAGTCAATCTTGTTGGTGCAATTATCTGCGGCTGGCTGCCAGGGGCTTGGGGGGCGGCGGGTGCTGGAGTCAGAGGGAGGCCCTCTCCCTGTTAGGCACCTGCCTGCCCTCCCCCTGCTTTTTAGCTCCAGCCACGGCCCTGTTTTGGGGGTGGCTGTGCCCATAGGACCCTCGATTTCTGTCCCCCAGGCTGTGGCTGGAAGCTGTGAGCTCAGGTGAGGATGGTTCTGCCCGGCACCGCAGGGATTTTGGGGCTTCAATAAGCACTGTGTGGGCACCACCAGCCGAATGCTGATCGGCAGAGCTGTGGTGCAGGGTTGTGGGGGATCCAGCACGGGCGGCCCCGGCTTTCCGGGTGCAGCGCGTGATGGTGGCAGGCAGGTTTGGGTGCCTGCCAGGCCCCGCAGGTCCCCGCTGCCTGCCTGCCTCCCCCGCTCCCCTCCACTAATCACCTCGTCATCGGGGCGAGCTGCATCCCAGCTGGGATGGGGGGGTTGCCATGGTGACGGAGGATGCTGGTTGCCTAGCGACATCCATCCCCTCGCCCACCCGCCCTGGATCAATTTGGCATGTGTGGTCCCCCCTCCGTTGCTGGCTGTGTGCCCCTGGGGAGGTGCGGGCTGGTGGGGGTCCCCGTGGAGCCCCTGGGGGGGCTGGCCAGGGCATGGTGGGAGCGACAGGGGGTTTCCCATCAGCTGGGAATGGTTTCCAAGGAACAGTCTCCATGACGGCCCCATCACACCCCGGCGGCACATTGATTTGCTGCTGCTGGTGCTCCGGCGTCCTCCCCCAGCCTGGTGCCTGCTGGGCTGGCGGCTCACGCAGACGGGCACGTGAGCGGCCCTGGGTTCCTACTGGGGGCACGGGGCTGTCCCCAAACCTGGTCACTAGCTGGCAGGGTCGAGGGGGGACAGGGATGGGTGTGCAAAGAGCTGTGAGGCTGTGGTGGCTTGTGGCACAGCAGTTGGTGGGTCCCTGTGCCCAAGTGACCCTTCTGTCCCCAAAACTTCTGACCCTGCCCTGTGGCTGCCAGCAAGGATGGGTGGATGAGCTCTGCCCCACATCCTACCTGCCCTGCCTGGTAGCCTGACCCTTGATGATGGCAATGGACAAAGGTTTGGGGTGGTTATGTGGTAGCTTGGGGACACCCAGCCGGTCCCCCAGGGCCTACCCTGACCTCAGTGTGACCAGGATGGGGAGGTGGAGGCCTCCTCATGCTCACTCTGGCTGTGGTTCACCCACACTGTTTCCCCAGGGCCCTCTACACGTACGAGGATGGCTCTGATGACCTGAAGCTGGCAGCGTCAGGAGGTAAGGTCCTCTGTCCCCTCTGCTGGCTCAACTCTGCCAGTGTTTTCCCTGGCACCATTCCTGGTGCTGGGTGGACATGGGCTGACGGTGTTGTGCCAGGTGGAGGTTTGCTGGAGCTCTCCGGCCATTTTGAGATCCAGAAGGTGATGTATGGCTTCTGCAGCGTCAAGGACCCCCAGGCCGTGCTCCCCAAATATGTACTCGTCAACTGGGTAAGTGTGTGTGGGGGCCATGCTGAGGGAGGGCTGTACTGTGCCCATGGGGACATGGCTGGGTGTGAGCGAGGAACTGGCAGTGGCCAGGGAGGTACAGGTGCCCCACAGTCCTACTGTCCCATGGTGGTCAGTGGGGTGGGGGTCACCCTGCTGCTCCTCCTAGCTCAGCCCCTCCCTGACTGCCACAGGTGGGTGAGGATGTGCCAGATGCCCGCAAATGCGCCTGCGCCAGCCACGTAGCCAAGATCGCCGAGTTCTTCCAGGTGGGTGACACGGGGGAGGGGGACAATGCTGCCGGGGCACCAGCCCTGAACCCTGATGGCTGCTTGTCCTCCCCAGGGTGTCGATGTCATCGTCAATGCCAGCAGCGTGGAGGACATTGACCCGGGGGCCATCGGGCAGCGGCTCTCCAACGGCTTGGCCCGTGTCTCCAGCCCGGTGCTGCACCGCCTGCGGCTGCGCGAGGACGAGAACGCCGAGCCCGTGGTAATGTCCCCATGGCAACGATGGCGATGGTGGGGGGTCTGGGGCTTCCCTTCCGCCCGGGGCTCCTGTCTGCTGCAGCCCCTCACCCTGTGTGCCGCTTACTGTCATCCCCCCTCGCTGATCCCAGCCCCTCCACCCCCCCCACCTCTCCTCCGTCCCAGGGCACCACTTACCAGAAAACTGACGCCACTGTGGAGATGAAGCGGCTCAACCGGGAGCAGTTCTGGGAGCAGGCCAAGGTGGGGTATGGGGGAGCAGCCAGTAGCCCCAGGGAGAGGGCGGGGTGAGTGGTGGGCAGCCCTCTCATTCACCCCCCCACACGCCAGAAAGAGGAGGAATTGCGTAAGGAGGAAGAGCGGAAAAAGGCCCTGGATGCCCGGCTGCGGTTTGAGCAGGAACGGATGGAGCAGGAGAGGCTGGAGCAGGAGGAGCGGGAGCGGCGCTACCGGGAGCGTGAGGAGCAGATCGAGGAGCACAGGCACGGCAGGGACCGGGTGGGATGTGGGTGCAGGATGTCTGAGCACGTGCTGCAAGTGGCCGGGTGGGCACATGGTTGTCACTCATGGGGTGGGGTTGGGGCAGGGACCAGTAGGAGCTGGTGCCCAGCGCCTTTCCCCCGTGCCCCCATGGCAGGAGGAAGCAGCAGAGCTTGGAGGCGGAGGAGGCCCGGCAGCGCCTGAAGGAGCAGTCCATCTTTGTAAGTTGGAGTCAGACCTGCCACTAGGCATCACCCCCGGGAAGGGATTTTCCCAGATGGATGCCCAGGACATCCCAGAGCTTGTGAGGTGATGCTGCATCTCTTCCCAGGGGGACCAACAAGAGGAGGATGACAGGCAGCAGTTCAGGAAATCGGAGTCAGAGGTGGAGGTGAGTGTGGTGATGGCCGTGCCCAGTGCTAGTCCTTGCTCGCCGGCCAGCAGTGCCCACAGCTGGATGAGGATGCGGCTGGAGGGTGCATGGAAGGTGGTCCCACAGCCCCAACCCACCAGGGCAGTGGGGCTCAGCCTTCCCCATCCACACAGGAGGCTGCTGCCATCATTGCTCAGCGGCCCGACAACCCGCGGGACTTCTTCAAGCAGCAGGAGCGGGTGGCATCGGGCAGCAGCGATGCTGTCTCGCCAGGCAGCCACAGGACAGGTGAGCAGCTGAGGAGGGGCTGTGGGCAGCAGGGTGGGCACTGAGAGACTAGGGGGGCCTGTGGAGCAGGTGAGTGTGGTGTCACAGCTCAACGAGTCACAGCGGGATGTGGAGGGACCAGGGATGCAGTGGGGGTGGGGTGTGTACCCTCTGCCATCCCTGGCATCATGGTTCTGGATGCTAAGGTCACAAGGATGGCAGGGTTCATCCTGCTCTGCTGTGCCACCATCACTGACATCATCACCGCCACTGCCACGGCAAATCACGTGGCCCCTGCAGCTGGGGCAGCTTGGCAGGATTGGATGTCTGGGTGTTTTCAGCAAAACGGGGCTCATCCTGCTCAGTGTCGTCCGCTCACCTGTCACAGCACTGCACCAGCAGGCAGGTTGGGTGCGTGGTTGGTACGGCAGGAGAGGCAGCTGAAAGTCCAGGGATTGCTTGGGAACGTATCCCATGATGACAGCTAAAAGGGGTAGGAGTGAGCGGGGCAGATGTGGGGCACTCAGTGTGGTGCCAGCTGTGCCCTGTGGAGAGGCCAGTCTGCCCCACAGTCTGGGGTCCAACCCCAGGATTGTTTTTGTGGCTCTTGGACAGGGTCTGGCTGTCCTGGTGGGTGCCTCCAGCCGTGGGGCCGTGTTATGGTGCTGTGCAGGGGGGCTGTGCCAGAAGGAAGCCTGTGGTGTGTGCCCTTGCTGTGGTGTTGTGCCATGGGCTGTGCCGTGGGGCTGTGCTGGGGGTTGTGCTGTGGTGCTGTGCCTCGGGGCAGTGCTGTGGTGCTGTGCCTCGGGGCAGTGCTGTGGGCTGTGCCGTAGATTCACACTATGGGGCTGTGCTGTGCTTGAGCACATAGTTGGTCCCACGGCCATGTTCTGGGCTCTCTCCTCACCTGGCCAGGCAGTGCTGCCTCTCATCTTTCTGTCCTGCTGCCTTTCCATCCTCTTGTCCTGCCATTCTCCTGCCACGCTGTCGGTGTTGCCTCCCATCCCTCTGGCTTCCCATCCCGGTGCCCTGGTGCTCCAGCCCCACCATAACTGCACTGAGCAGGGACTGACCCATCTCTTTGCTCTCTCTCTTTTTCTCTCTCTCCGTCTGTCCGTCCGTCCGTCTGTCTTTCTCTCACAGGTCGTCTGCACTGTCCTTTCATAAAGACAGCTGACAGTGGGCCGCCTTCTTCCTCCTCCTCTTCCTCCTCCCCCCCGCGGACCCCCTTCCCCTATATCACCTGCCACCGCACCCCAAATCTCTCCTCTTTCTTCCCATGTAGGTAGCTGGGAGCTCCCGGGCACACAGCTCCGGGGGGCCGAGCCACGGGCCCCCAGCCCCACGGCACACCGGACTGACAGCGGAGGCATCGCCCCTCCTGTGGGCACCCCAAGGGGGACGGGCACCCAGGCAGGACCGTGCCCACACCCCTGGGCACTCGGTGTGCCCTGGCCGAGGCTGTGCCCCGGGGGAGGGAGTGTTGGGCAGGCTGTGCCTGTGGGTCAGATGGGGACAGCGCAGAGCTGTGCCTGGGGAGTTGATGCTCTGTGGTGGGATGGAGCAGACTGTGCCCATGGGGTAGAGAGGGTACAGGGCAGGTTCTGCCAATGGGGCAGAAAGGGGACAGGACAGCTGTGCCCTGGATCATGCAGGACTGTGCTCATGGGGCAGCATGGAAAAGAAAAGGCTGTGCCCAGGATCATGTGGGGCTGTGCCTATAGGGAAGAAGGGGATAGGATAGCTGTGCCCATGGGGCAGAGGGGTATGGGACATCTTTGCCCTGAACCATGCAGGACTGTGCCCATGGAGCAGCATGGGATGGAAAAAGTGATGCCCTGGATCATGTGGAGCTGTGCCGAAGGGCAGGCGAGGGGCCATGTAGGGTTGTGTCCCTGCCAAGCGTAGGTGACAGGGCACAAAGCTGTACCTGCAGAGGCAAAGCAGTGTCAGCACAGTGCCAAGGCACAGGTGGGCGACGTGTGGGCAGGGCCAGTGTGCACCATGGCAGGTATGGGGCTGCCAGTTCCCTTACTGGTGGGGTGGTGGGGATGCCTGGAGGGGGCGTGGTGGTTGCTGCATCCGTGGGAGCCTCTGCCCTGCCACCCCGGAAGAGAAGACATGGTGGCTGGTACATGGTGATGTGCATTTGGCAGCTGGCGGCTGGGTTGGTGTAGGGCAGGAGCGGTGCTGGGGTGATGGTCCCCCCTCGATGTGGGCAGCCCTCCCATGCCACCCCATCTCCCTTGTCCGCAGGCAGCCAGTCGGACGCCTTCCGCAAGGTCTCGGCAGCGGGCTGCAGCCCCTGCGAGCCCAGCCCGGCCACCACGCCGCTGGGCGACCCGGGCACCCGCGCGTCTGCTGACGAGACGCCGGCAACGCCCAAAGGTGGGCGCAGGGCTGGCGCTGCCTCCCCCTACCCGGGGCTACCCGGGCCCATCCCTGTGGTTTCCCACAGTGCATCTCCCACAGCAGCCCCCTGGCTCTGCTGCAGTCCCGCTGCGGCCCTGCCAACTGCCCATGCATCGCTGAGTGCATCTGTGCTGTCCCATCTGCATCCCTCAGCATATCCCCACTATCTCTGCTGTGTCTCACAGCACATTCCCTGCTGCAGCCCCCCTGGCTCTGCTGCAGCCCCGCTGCAGCTCTGCCAACTGCCTTTGCATCGCTCAGTGCATCCGTGCTGTCCCGTCTGTACCCCTTGGCATATCCCCACCGTCTCCGCTGTGTCCCCCAGCACATCCCCGCCGTTCCTGCTGTTCCGTGCCGCTGCATTCCCGCCGTCTCTGCTGCATCCCCCAGTGCAGCCCCGCCGTCGTTGCTGCATCCCTGCTGCCTCCAGTGCATTTCCTGGCACCAGTGCATCCCTGCTGTCTCTGCTGCAGCCCCTACCATGCATCCCCCCATCTCCAGTGCACTTCCCATGATCCGTACATACTGGCTGTCCCTGCTGCACATCCCAGTGTGATACTGCCCTATCTGCACCATCCCACTGTACCATCCTTGCCAGGGCTGCTGCATCCCCCTGTGCATCCCCTCTGCCCCTCTGTACCCCACTGCATCTGAGCCAGTTCTGCTGAAGGCGCCATTCCCTGCTGCGTCCCCACTTGGCCCATTGGCCTCTTCTGGTGCATCCCAGCTTTCCCTTCTCCCATCCCCTCCACAGCCCCTTCTGCCTCCCAGCTGCTCCCCAAGGGATCACTTTCCCCATGTCCCCTCACTCCCTGGTCCCCTGGTGCATGCCACAGTCCCTTCCCTGTCCAGCCACTCCCACCCATCCCTGCAGCATCCCCACATTGTGCCCAGTCCATAGAACCCCAAATCCCCTCCAGCTGCAGCCCTGTTCCTGGGTGACACCCAGCCCTGGATGAGGGTGTCTGTCCCCACTGATTGCTGTCCCCTCCTTGCAGAGTCCCCCAGCCCCAGCGCACAGGAGCCCGGGCCAGCCACGCCCGAGCAGCACTGGCCCTTCCCGGGGCCCGAGGACAAGGCCGCTGAACCCCCCGGGGATGAGCCCAGCAGCCCCAGGCCGGTGTGGACAGCGGGGGGTGATGCCCTGGGGGACCTGGTGACCCTGGAGCCCACCGAGCCCTCCCCACTGCCCATGGCTGCTGAGCCTCAGACTGGGGAGGCTCCCAACCCTGAAAGCCTCATCGACCTGTGGCAGAGTGATGGGGCAACACCCCCAGCTGCTTGGCCCCTGCCTGCTGCCCCTGTCCCCGAAGCCCCCCCATCTGCACTGCCCGAGGAAGGGGCTCTGCTGAGCCTGGACGAGCTGCCTGAGCCCCCCGCCACCTTCTGCGACGTGGAGCAGGAGGATGAGGAAGAGGATGAAGCAGCGGGCGAGGGGGACCCCCAGTCCCAGGGTCTCGGCTGCCAACACGTGCCCCAGGACAGTCCAGGCAGAGAGAGTCCCCCCATCACCAATGGGGAGATGGCCCCCAAGGATGGGACACCAGGTCGTGGGGAGCAGGTGAGCACCACTGGGGGTGGGAGGTCAGGGTGTGGTGGGGTGGCTGGGGGGGTCCTGACCACCTGCCCCCACCCCCCAGGCCAGCGAGGGCTATTTCAGCCAGTCCCAGGAGGAGGAGGTGCCCCCCCCCGAGGAGCTGTCGGCCAAAGCCCCCCAGCCCGTCTTCTACAACAAGCCCCCAGGTGAGTGAGGACAGTGAGGAGTGAGGTCTGTCCCTCCATGGGGCACCCCAAGCCATCTTGACCCCCCCTCCCTGTCCTCCAGAGATCGACATCACGTGCTGGGATGCAGACCCCCTGCCCGAGGAAGAGGAGAGCTTTGGGGGGGCCCTGTAAGCCCAGGCCCCGCTGCCGGCGCAGGCAGCCTGCCCCGGCCGGCGCGGGGCACGAGGGGGCTGCAGCCAGGGGCCGGGCCCCCCTCACCCCACTGGGGCCCCGCAGGATGAGGCCTCCAGGTGGGGGCCGCCCCGCTGCAACTCCGCCCCGGGGCACCTTTTACAGCCCCCCCTTCTCCTCTCTTTTTTAAGTTGTCGGTAGGAGCCGTGTCAGCCCCCAAGCCCCCCCTTAGCAGCCCCCGATACTCCAGCACCCCTTTGGGGGGGACGACACACACGCTCGCATCCCCTGCCTGGCTGTGGGACAGGGTCCTCGTTCTCTTCGTGCCCCCCCTAGGAGTCCCCCAGTACTTTGCACGAGTTCAAAGAAAAGAAATAATAATAATAATAATAAATGAATATGGCAATAAAGTGACCCGACCGAGGCGAGGCTGCAGCCAGCGGCGTCCCCCCCCAAATCCCAGCAGGGAGCTGGTGTGGGGCTTTTACCCCTTCCCGACTCCCTCCTTGCTGGGAGCTCCGTCCCCCCCTGCTTGGCCTCTGCTTGGCCCCTCTCCCCCTGTTCCCCTTGGAAACTTTTTGGAAAGCACAAGTTCTGTACCGGCAGTGTGCTCATGTCTGTTAATAAATAAAGCGTCTCCCACGGGGGCTGCAGCCTGCTAGGGGGGCAAGGAGGGCTGGGAGAGGTGTGGGGATCCCATGATGCCAGGCCGCGGGGAGGCAAACCCGAGCCACAAACTTTTATTCTCAAACTGTAACAAACAAAAAATTTAAGAAACAGAGCAGAGTCCGGGTCCCCAGCGACCCCGGCCATGGGGGGGCTGGCGGGGGCCAGACGGGGAACCAGCCCCTTCCGCGCCGGCGGCGATGGCCCGCGCCGGGGCGGGTGTCCCCGAGGTGACACGGGCAATCAAAACCACCCACCCCCCAGGTGCATGGCAAGGTCCGGGGGTCCCCCGCGGCCGCCGTTACACAGCGGTAGTCCTGCCGAAGAGGGGCATGGAGACCGGGAGGTGCCAGGGTACCGGCTCGTAGGTGTCCCTGCTGCTGAGCTCCGAGTCCGTCCAGCTGGGAAACATGCGCGGGGAGCACTCCTGCTGCAGATAGAGGTCCGGACAGGCAGGGCCAGGGCTGGCTGAGCGGGGCAGGTGCAGTGCCGAACCATAGCCGGCATCGAGGAAAAGCGGTTTATAGCTGGGGGGCTGCTCCTGCTTCTCCAGCCGCTCGTGGCTCAGGAAAGGGGCGTTGATTTTGCGGTAGAGCCCCCGCGTGTCCATCAGCACCTCGCTGTATGGTGGGGGGGGCTCTGCCATCAACAGAGCTTCCTCATAGCACGGCGGCTTTGACAGGTCCGACTCTGCAAGGCAAAGCCCCCCCCGGACCCCTGCTGCCGTCAGTGCTGCGCTCCGGCTCTCACGTCGTATTCCCCCCAAAACAGGGGGAGGAACGTGCTCCGGGGATGCGAGAGCCCCTCCCTGCTCCTTACCGTGCCGGCAGCTCCAGGGCCGGGGGGGTGGGATGTGGTGGGGGTGATGATGATGGTGGGGGTCGAGGCGGAGGCGGTGGGGAATGGCGATGCCGGGGGGGCTGCCCCTGTAACCCTCATAGTGCAGTGGCTCCATCTCCAGTGCGCGCAGGCTCTGCTCCCGCAGCCGCTCCTCCTGCTGCCGCTTCACCCGCCGCCGCAGGTAGCTGCAGAAGCAGCACAGCAGCACGATGAGCCCCCAGATGAGCCAGAAGCCCGCGAAGCAGGTGAGGAAGGTGTAGGTGCCCTGGGACATCACCATCTTGGCTGCCGGACCCGGGGGGAGGCCCCCGCCTTTCCCTGCCCTCGGGGTGGGGGACGGGATGCTCAGGGCGGCGGCAGGGTCAGGGAGGACCCGATGCTGTCAGGGCCGCCGAGGGCATCTCCCCGGGCCGTGCCCGGCGCCGTCTCCTCTGGCCCGCGGGCGCCTGCCGTCAGGGGTCCATCCTCGCCATGGAGCTGGGGGGGGGCTGGAGCGGGTGGGTCAGGCCTGGGTGCGCTGGGCGGGCGGCGGGGCAGGGGGCCGGCGGGGCGGGCGGCGGGGGATGGGGCTGGCGGGGTCCCGCTGCCCATCGCTGGGGGGGGACCGCCGGGGTGGGGGCCCTGCAACGAGACAGACGCGAGCGTGAGCGACACGGAAACGTGGACGCCCTGTTCCCATGGTGACTCGCTCCACATGCGCCGCAGTGCCCGCAGCCGGGGGGAACCGTGCCTGGCCCCCCTCACGCACCCCATCATTGCCTCCATGGCTGCAAACCTGCACACCCAACACAGAACCTCCCTACAGCACTGCCGGGCGCTCTGGGGCAGCAAATGGATGCTGCGGTCCTGACCTTTCAGACCATGGGGTGCCCACTGGGATCCTCTTCTCCTGCTCACCCAGCACACCCCAAATTGGCTGCTGAGCCCAGGCAGCTCATTCATTCCTGTGCTACCACACAGCGGGGTGCCCCGGGGTGCCCCGGGGAGAATGAGGGATGTGCAGAGCTGCCGGTTGCCGGTGGCACCCGGTGGCACGTGGCGCTTGCAAGAGCACGTGCATTGTGGCCTTCGCTGGCCTCGCAGCCAGCCAAGGAGGCTCAGGGCACGGTGGCACCTTGACACAGCAATGCAGGACCAAGGGGTGGTGAGGATGGGAGCCATCAACCCTGCCAGGTCCCAGCCCTCAGGCAGGGTGATGGCTCAGTCATGTCCAGCCCAGCACCGAATGACAACGGTGTGTGCCCCGCAGTGGGCAAGGAGCAGCACCCATGGGTGCTCACAGGCAGGCATGTAAGTACCCATCAGGATTCTCATTGTGGTGGTGTGGGTGAAAACGGGCTCGGCAGCTGGGAGGAGGATGAGCCTGGAGCGGCGGCAGCCGAGGGCTGGGCGACCACAGCGGCACCACTGCTCTCATATGGCTCTGCTCCGACACGGGTGAAGGGGTGCAGGGTGCTCGACCACCCCGCGGACCAGGGCCACGGCAGCGCCAACCAGGTGCTGAGGGTGCTGGCAGGGCCGGAGGGCCGAGCCCAGCGGAAGGAAAGAGCAATGGGGAAGGAAGGAGCAATGGGGAAGGATGGAGCAATGGGGAAGGAAGGAGCAATGGGGAAGGAAGGAGCAATGGGGAAGGAAGGGGTCAGGGGCCCTGGCCACTGGCAAGCAGTGAGGGCTCCTCCATCACGCAGACAAACGCGTGGGCAGAGTCAGTGCTGCGATGTGGGTGTCTGGGGAGGGGGTCCCCGCTTCCCGTCTGAGGCCACTGGGTGCGGGCAGAGCTCGCCGGCCGCGGCTGCAACAGGCTCCGCGCCTGGGCATCCCCGGGAAGGGGGGCACCGTGCGGGAAGGGCCGTGGGTCCAGCCCCGGGATGACGGCAAGGGGGACACCGGCAAGCGGTGCAGGGCTGGCTGGCGGCGCCACGGACCGGGGGCGTTCGCAGCTGGGGCGTGCGGGGGGAGCGGGGCTGCCGGGGACGTGCGGGCTGGGGGAGGAGCGGGGCTGGGCTGGAGACACTCATACCGGGCGGGGAGCGGAGCGGCCGCCGAGTCGGGCCTCGCCGGTACCCTCGGGCCGCTCCGCTGCCCCCGGCCGCGGCCTGGGCCCCGCTACCCGCGTCGCATCCCTGCCCGGTGCCTCTGGCGGAGGGTGACACCCCGGCGGGGAACCTCCCCGTTCCCGGTGCCGGGCGCGGCACCCCTTCCTCATCACCATCCTCCTCCTCCTCCCCCGGGGCGCGCGCCCGCCGGGGCCGGACGGGAGATTTGCGCCCCGGTACGCGCCGCGCGCCCCCGCCGCGGCTCCCGGTGGCGGCGGCCCCGCGCGCCCCCGCCCCGGCCCCGCTACCCCCGCACCGCGCAACAGGCGGAGGCGCCGCGCCCGCTCCCTCCGCGGCTCCTGTTACCGGCGGCGGCGGCGCACGTGGCTCAGGCGGCGGGCGGCGGCTCCATAGGGCGGCGGGGAGGGGGCCCGGTGCGCGCCCGGTGCGCGGCGCCGCCGCGCCGCCTCCCGGCGCTGCCTTTGTCTCCGGTGAGCGCTCCCGCGCCGCCGCCGCGCGCCGCCCCGCCCGCCCGGGCTCCCGCCCCGCCGCTCCGCCCCGCCCTCGGCTCGGGAGGGACCCGCGGGTCCCCCGCGCTCCCCGCCCCAGGACCCACCGCCGCCCGGCGACTACCGGCGGGGAGACCGGCACTGACACGGGATTCCCCCTCCCCGCCCCCGGGGAACGGCGGTGGGATGCCGGTGGCGAGAGGGATGGGGTATCCCCGGCGGTGGCCGCTGGAGCCCCACGGGATGGGGGACGGGGATCCCCGGGTAGCGGCTCCCGGTCCGGAGAGGTGATGGCTCCGCGATGCCTCGTGGGGTGGTGCCACGGGCTCCCACGGTCGGTGGCCTCGCACTCGCCCGGAGGTGCTCAGGAGTGCAACCACCCGCTCCGCCAGGGCCATCCAGACCTTCCTCAGGGGGTGACAACCAAGTGCTCCCCGGGGGGATGGCCAGGCCAGTGCAGGGACACCAGCAGGGAGGGCAGCCCAGCCGCTGGCAAGACCTTAACGAGCACTGCTATAGCCCCTCCCAGGCACTGCAGTGGGATGAGTGGCTCTGTGGGACAGTGGTGCCAGCCTGGCCCACAGGACAGTGAGGGACAGAAGTGGCACTGGGTGACATGGTAGTCTGTCCTGGGGTCACCCTGCTCCCTTGGAGCTGCCGTACCCCAAAGCAGAACCCTTGCCAGCCTGGCCTGAGCAACTGTTCCCTGTGCTGGGGTTCTCTCAGCCATTTGCTATTGGGGGGGGGGAATTGTCACCAGCTCTTCTCTGCTGTGACTGAGACCAGTGGTCGTGGCATTCCTGGGAGACTGCTCTGGTTCCTTGGGACTGCACCAAGCTTGGGGGCAAGAGTCCCCGCTGTCCCTTCACTGCACCCTGGAGCTGTGGCAGGACCAGGGCAGCGTGGTTACGGGGCAGAGCTGAGCCGGATGCTGGGTGGGTGACAGGGTGTGGGTGCCCCACGCAGGCCATGACCCCGCCGCCGCTTCCTCCCCGTGGGCAGGGTGGCGGGTGCCCGCTGTGGCTGTACACACGGCGCATTGTTCTGCCGGGGCCTGGCCGGAAGGACTTCCTCCATCCCAGCCAGGGAATGACCTGGGGAATCCACTGGCAATCTGCTCCCGCCACAGCCAGGCATGGCAGCTCTGGCAGCCGGCCAAGCCCCACCACCTCGCTAGCAGCAGGGCCACAGTGGCCATGTCTCCCCCCGCCCCCTTGATTCTGGCCCAGACTCACCTTGCTGGAACTCGCCTCCTGAGATCCGACCTCACAGCGTGGCCGTGGCAGCCGGGCAGCGCCGGCTCGATGGTTGTGGGGGTGCCCCAGCAGCACCCAGGGCGGGCAGGGAGCTGCGGCCATGCGGGGGGGATGGGGTGCTCCCTTGAGGCATGGGCACCACGGAGGTGGAGGGCACGGCGGGGTCTGCGGGCATTGTCAGGCCAGGCCAAGGGCGGGTGAAGGGAGCCAGGCCTCCGGCCCCGCCAGCACCGGGGGCCGGGAGCTGCCTTCCCCTTCCCCTTCCCGTCCCCTTCCCCAAGGCGGCGGGGGGAGGCAGGCGGGGGAGCGCTCCCCGAGCCACATGGTGGGCTGGAGGAGGAGCTGTTGCCCAGGCAACAGCTGAGAGCATCCTTCACCCCTGAAAATGGTGTGTGGAGCTGCCGCCACAGCCCTACAGTGTGGGGCACTGCCTGGGGCCCCCAGGACCCACCCAGAGATCACCTGAGTACATGGGGTCCAGATCCACCCGCTACAGCTGTGGCCATACACCAGCATCCCCATACCTGCACGCTACTAGCCCTCAGCAAGGGCAGGGATGGGGACGAAACATACCCTGAATGTTGAGGCACCATGGGGCAGGGGGAGCTTGGGACAGAAAGAGCCCATTCCCTGCCCTGCTCAGGGCTGGCCATGGCTCTTCTCACACCCCAGCCCTGCCCCAGAACCACCCTGACTTGTGACAGGTACACGAACATGCTGGGGACCCTGGGAGCTTGGTGCCAGGGTGTCATGGCCCAGGCAGTGCCAGGAGGGTGGCACAAGCATCCCAACCAGTGTGGTGGGAATAGCAATCTCCAGGCACTCCCCATCCCCCCGCCTGCCTTCCTTCCTTCCACGGCTGCAGAAAATTCCTGGATTTTACCCCAAGATGCCCCTTCTGAGTGTGAGAACTCCTCCTCGGCCCGCTCCCATAGCAACTGTTCCCTAGCTACCAGCCGCACTTGCTATTCTCATCCCAGTGCAGCTGCGTGTGGCCCCCCCGCGCTGCGCACAGAGCTGTCGCTGCTGCTGCCAGCCCCGAACCCCAAACCCACCCTGCATCCCCTGTCCAGGCTGCCCCCTTTTCCTGCTCCCCCCTGGTGATAGTCATGACTCTCACCCCACATCACCATGCAGTGTTCCCCCTTCGAGGGGCTGTTCCTTGTGCTAAATTAACTCTATCCCAGAGAAAACCAGGACAAGCACTGTGTGCTGGCATGAGGTCACCATTCATGGTGGCCCCCTGAAGTAGCAATGCACAGTGACCAGCGGGCAGCAGGACTCTGTCCCAGCCCCACAGCACACCTGTGACAGCCCAGGGGTGGCTGTGCTGAGCTCCCCAGAGGGGACTACACCAGACATGAGCATCACAACAGTACAAGGCCTTGTACCTGTAATGCCCCCACACTGACCCAAACCATGCAGCAGAAGCCACTGAGGGCCACCTGTGGCACCCAGGGCTCAGCCAGCATCAGCCCTTGCCCTGGAGGGCAACCCCTGCTTCCCTGCAGGGCATGAGCTCCAGCAGGGTCCATGGCAGTTCAGAAATGGGGATCTCTGCTCCCCTCCTTACAACCACCAATCCCATATGGCCCAGAGCAGGCCCTCACTGTGACATGAGAGCAACACAAGGCACGGCGAATCTTTACACTTAACAAAAGGTTAAAAATTTAAATACTCTCCAACTTTAGTGCAAGGCAAGCAAATGATACCACAGGTCCAAGTAGGTGCTCAGCCCCCCTGGGGGGCCTGGCTCAGAAAGAGCAGAGGCAGCAGCACACGCACACACACGTGTGTGCACACATACAGAGAAGGGGTGAGTTATTGCTCAGGACACGGCTAGGACAAGTGTGTACACGAGGGGACAGGACAAACAGAGCAGAAGTGGGCTGAGCCCTGTGCTGTTCCTCAGGAGGGCTCCAGCCCCTCCACTCTACCCTGCCCATGGGCACAGGAGCTGTGCTGGCTCCCCAGGACCCCTAGGGACACACACTAAGCTGGTCCCAGCCCACTTACTCTTGGGTCACAGCTCCATGTGAACCAAGGGACATTCCCTTTACCACAGCTTTGTTCCCCGAGAGCAGGGTCCCTTATGTGTCTGCTCCTCCGACACCGAGCAGGGCCTTGAGACCGCAGCACCTCTGGCATGCACAGGTCCAGAGCTGGTGGAACCATGCTGGGACCATCCTGCAGCATGCCAGGGATCAGACCAACCCTTTGGACCCAGCAGCAGCAGGTACCACAGGAGTGGCTGTGTCCTGCTGTGCCAGGGGTCTGGAGAGGGACTTGGGATCAGCTCGCCGGCAGCATGTGTGAGACGAGGCAGGAGGCAGCAGGATCCAGCAAGACAGAAGCGAGGACGAGGCAGTGACGCTCTGCTGCCAGGACGCAACGGGAGATGCTTTGGCACAGTGGTTTCCTGTGCCTTGGGGCTGAGCAACAGACTCCGCTGGAGCCAGGGATGCCTCAGCACAGCCAGAAAGGTCCAGGAAAGATGCTTTAGACACCTCAAGGCACCAAAGGCCTCTGCCCAGGACTCCCTGGAACAACGCTGGGACTGTCACTCCCCCCATAGGAGGACATTTGTGCCTGTGACAGGGTGGGGGCAGTACAGGCCCCCACCTATAGATTAAAAACTGACATGTGATATGTACAGACCGACATATATAAATATACATCAAACTCGCAGTGCCACTTTGGCACTATGGAATGTGTCAGCAGAGCTGCTCCAGCCTGGCCTTGGCCCACGCTGGCATGATCCCTCCCTCCCACCCTGGGCCCAGGAGGAGAGAGGCAGCAGCACCATCCCAAGCGGCACATTTGGAAGCGTCCGGGTTTGTCTCAGGGGTTGCCCATGGACAGAGGCATCTCAGCCTGAGCCATGTGCTGCTGCCAGCCTTGGAGTCATCCTCACAGTCTTCAAATACAGATGTGTAAAGCTGTAAACAAATTCGCCTTGTGGGGCCACTGCAATCGTGTCCTTCAGGCTGGGCACTCGGAGAGGCAAGGGGGTCTCAGGGGCTGGAGAATAAGCTGTGCTCTACAGCCGGGTGGGCTCTTCCTCGCTGTTGCCACAGTTTCCACAACAGTCCTGAAGTCAGAAGGGCAAGGAGAGGGAGGAGGGAGAGAGGAGCACAGCAAGCAGAGGGTGAGCACAGTCACACAACCCAGCCTACAGCTGCCCGCTGGCAGGGATGGGCCAGGCCCCCCATAGCCTGTGTGCGGGAGAGCTACATGGAGACAAGGACTGGAGGGGATCCCCCAGACTACAGAGGAACACTCCAGCTGCATCTGGGGGTTCAGCCCCTGGCAGACAGACTGGTGAGCACACAGCTGGCTAGTTCAGAAGCTGGGAGGAAGCTGGACTCTGGGGACTGCAGCCACCCAGGGAGACAGCTCAGAGCCAGCACAGGTGCTTGGCCCCGCTCAGGGCTCAGCCGGCTGTGGAAGCAGCTGAATCCCTTTTTGCTGAAATGGGAGTCTGAGCACGGGGCAATGCCAAACTCTTCACAGTTTCACAACCTTTCTGTGTGTCCTGGACATCCGTAGAGGAGTGAAGGAAACTTCCCACAGCCCCCTGGGAGCAGAGCTCCCAGCAGCTGCAGTGCAGGGGCAGCTTGGGCTCAAGCTGAGGGCAAGGCCTCCCCCACAAAGGCAGCAAGAGCAGGGAAGCAGGATTAGTGGCTCAGGGGGCTGTTAGAACAACAAGCAGAATGTGCTCTGCCAAGGGAAAGGGACACTGAAGGACAACACTCCTCTTTCCCAGATCTTGCCATGTCCACGGGCCATCAGGTATTTCCCTGAGCAGAGCAGCCAGGAGTGACTGCTCACCTCTGGAAAGAGAAAACGTGGGAAATCACAGCTCAACCTCTGCTACAGGCAGCTGCCCATCCTCTGGCAGGCCTTGGGAAAGGCCGGGTATCCCCAGAGCTGGCTCTGACTAGGGCAGCCCATTGAACCGTGAAGCACAACTCAGAGCTTGGCATCAGGAGTCAGCAACGGGTGGCTGAGTGGGTCCAGAGCCAATCATGCTGGAGTCCCACAGCTGCACACAGCTGTTGAGAGGCTTTGCCAGGCTGGGAAAGAAGGCAAACACTGTTCCAGGAAGAGGAGAGAGGCAGATAAGCAAGCCCGCAGCAGCTGCAAGACATTTCTGTTCTCCTCATCCCTCGAAAGAGCTGCTCTCTGCCTGGCTCAAGATCTGGCAGAAGTGCTCTGGAGAGCCCATTCCAAGAGCAATGCCTTGTTCAGGGATGGTATTATTCATGTAGGAAGAGAGATGACTTACTATTTTAATGCCTTCAACATCCTTTTGCCTGTGTGACTCCAGCACATTTAGCCAGGACACTCCCCATCCCTTTGACTCCCCCAGCATGGGGAGTGCCAGCCAGGTGAGGGTTGGCTCCCTGCAGCCTTGCATGAGTGCCCCTGAGAGCCCTGAGGTCCAGCCACCCAAAACTAGGGGAGACTTTGTCTGCTGCCCTCTCTTGCCAGACCTTCCTGGCTCGGTGCTGCTGGGGGACTGGCTGAGGAAGGAAACACTGGGCAAAGTCTTACCTGTCGGCTGAACAAGCGCTGGAGTAACCCTTTTTTGGGCTGTGGAGAAGGCTGCCCTTTCCAGTCCAGGTCTGGGGGCACTGTGCCATCTGTGCTAAAGACATTTAGCTCCTTAAAACACTCTGTCTCGATCATCTGGAAGAGGGTAAAGAAAGCTGCAGCAACTGTTACACCGAGCCAGGCACTGAAAGCCCAACAGTGTGAGAGCAGCAGGGACAGCAGAGACTCTGCAGGACCCTGCACTCGGCTGTGGTGGGCACAAGTAGGAGCAAAGACCTACCTCGTTCTGCCAAGGAATGGGCACACTTCCTGTGGCAAACTTCTGGTAGAAGTCATTGTCTGTGGGCTCCAGCTCCACTCCTTTCACTGTGGAGAATTGCTCGATGTCCAGAACATCCTTGCAGTAGATGGCCTGAGGCTAAACAGCACAAAGACTGTTCTAATGCCAGGCTCCACCTTGACCACCTCCAATAACTGTGGCTCGTGGCCAAGACCAAGCCTCTTCTCCCTGCAGCCCTGAGTATGCTGGACCCCTCTTTGCCAGGTTCCAGAAACAAGAGGGAAAGGATGGGCCTCATCTCCTCAGGTGAGCTGTGCCAGTGCTCCCACTTCCCTTGACAGAACCAGTGACTGAAAGGGTCAGGATAGAGACACGCACTTACATCTGGCTTGAAGGGAGGTTCCAGCATGCCTGCTTCCAGCCTCCTGAAGTTGAGGTGCTTGAAGAGAGGGTGTTCCTTCACTTCCTTAGCCCCAGCTCCTCGGCACCCAAGGCGCTCCAGAGGGTCTTTGCACAGGAGCTGCAACACAAAGTAAACAAGTGTCCCAGGTGAAGAGCACTCCATGCAGGAGCAGCCCTGGGTTCCTGCAGTAAGTCTCTGGGGGGACAGCATAGGCCTCTCAGGGAGCTGGGAATGAAGGCACTCTGGACCCTCCTGTGCTGCCTTATCAGAGACAAGGGAACCTGGCTGCCACCACTGCAGGGAGCAGCCAGGATGCTCTGCTGTGTACAAGGAGGGACTGGGATGCACTCGTACCATGGTGCAGAGGGAGCGGGCGCAGGGCGAGAACTTCTCCGAGTACTCCTCCTGCACTTCCTTCACCAACCGCTCCACCTCCTCCCGCTTGATCTTCTTCTTGCGCTGCTGGAAGGGGGACTGTCCCTCGATCATCTCGTACACCAGGCAGCCCAGAGCCCACCAGTCCGGGCTGAACGTGTAGCGCTCGTTCTTCACCACCTCCGGAGCTACATGGGAGCAGGTCAGGGATGTGTGAGGGCAGGGAGCGACTATGTGCAGTCAGAGGCCACTTTTGGATTAAACCAGGATCACTTACCCATGTAGCCAACTGTCCCCACCCGGCCCTTGATTGTTTGGCCCTCTGGCACATGCACAGCTAGTCCCAGGTCTGAGATGCGGATGTGACCTGCACAGAGGAAGGGGCAAGTTAACAGGACAAAGTCAGGGGGACAATGTTTGAAGCTGCCAAGAACACAGAGTAACCCTGGTTCAAGCAGAGGAGGAAAGAACTCAGGCCCAGGACTTCTCCTGACCCTGCACTCACCGTGGTCATCCAGTAATATGTTCTCTGGCTTCAGGTCCCTAGGAGGGAAGGGATTTGATTAGCAAGAAGCCTGCTGTCTAAGCAAAGGACACAAGCAACAGCCACATTTCAGCAAGTCCCAGATAAGCAGCAGTGGGATCCAATGCCCCTGCCTCGGGCACAAAGATAACCTTTCCCTCACCCTCTGCCCCAGAGCTGGCCCTGCAAGTTCTCCCCTCCTGGGCAGAGGTGACACATGACAACCTTCTTGTTATGTTCATGACAACCTTGAAGGAGCAGAGGCTTCTCTGCTTAACCTGCCCCAGGGCAAGGCAAAGGGTAGGAGCAGAAGAGGCTCCCTGGCCAGTGTTTAGCCATGCTATCCTAACACTGCATCACACAACCCTGTGAGTATAGTCAATATAGTCCATCAGCTTGTTCTCCCTCTGGCCCAGCTCCTGAGCCACTGGGGCAGCCTACCCTCCTTTGTTCTAGTGTCAATACTGCTCCAGGAGTTCAGTGCCTGCCCTGAGGCATTCACAACATGATCACATCCTGTTCTTGGCGATCATTTACCAGCACAAGGAAGCCAAGCTAAGCTCTCCCCTTCTCCCATGAGATCGGCTTTCTGTTCCCAATTCCTCTCACTCAGCTCTGTGCTGCTTTCAAGCCTGAGCTTATTTTCTTGAGCAGACAGATCCAGCTGGGCTGGTAAGAACAGCACGAAACCCTCTTGCTTCTGCAGCCCCTACAAGCTCTCCCAGCAGGGACCAGAGAGCACACACCTGTACACTATCCTCTCCTGGTGCAAGTCCTCGAGGCCACAGCAGATCTCAGCAGCATAGAAAGCTGCCCGGGGCTCCTCGAAGCCAGCCTCTCCCATGTGGTAGATATGGAACTTGAGGTCCCCTCCATTCATGAGGGTCAGCACTAGGCAGAGAGCATCTTTAGTTTCATATGCATAGGCTAAGCTCACCTGCAATTCAGGGCAGAAAGGCTGTTAGAAGACACAGCTGGAAGAGGGAGGTGCCCACACTCCCATGGGTACTTTGCCACCCAAGCAGCCACTCACGGGCTCAGGACTGGGCCTTTGCCAGCAGAGGAGGAACTGTGTAAACCCAGGGAGGATATGGCAGTGCCCAGCAGTCCCAGCACACCCCTGGCTTTCCTCAGACAGGGAGGACACTACTTCCCCCAGCCAGAGCTGCTCCCCTCCAGGGGCAGGCAGGACCCAACAGCAGTGCCAGGGCAGTGTCTGATGAACCCTCCGCAAAGGGAGGTTCAGGCTGTTCACACCTCAGTGCATCCAGGTAGAGCTCTCCACCACATAGCTCAGGGCTGGGCTTCTGCCCACCCTGCTCTCTGGAGAAACATCTCTCAGTTTTCTCGTGCCTCAGAGATCACAAAGGCCCCTGTCACACCAGATGGGTGTTTGGGGATGACTTTGGGAGCATTTACAGTATGTTGTGGATGCAGCAGGAGGTCCTGCCAGACTGCAGCCTTGTGAGAGACCTGCAGCCACCAGGCAGGGCCTGCTCCTGCCTCTCCACATTGGGGGAGGAACACAGAGGTGCCAGGCCAGTTGGTTGGAGGAAAAATCAACTACCGCAGCAAAGTGAGAGCAATTCCTATGTACTTACTACAAACCTACTGTTCACTTTTTCCAGGATCTGTTTTTCATTCAGGGCCATGGCTTCTCCCTTCCTCTTTTTGATCCGTTTCTTCTCCAGTTTCTTGCAGGCATACATCTTCCCTGTGGCACGCACTTGGCAGGCACAAACCTGGAGGGGGGACAAGGCTCAGCACCCTCCTGCTACCATTTCCAGGGTGGGGTCTAGGTTCTGCTCCCAACAAGAGGCACAGGAAGGTAAAGATGTTGCTATCCCCGCCTCACTCTGAGGTTAACAAGAAGCCCATTTAAACCGAGGACACAGGGAGCAGTGACAGCTCCAGATGTCACAGAGAAGCAGCAGAGAGCTCTGATGCCTCTAACACCTGGTGCCTGGGAAGACAGAAGGCCACTCCAGAAACAGGAGGCCTGACAGTGACAGATTTCAGGAGTGCGGTTTCCCCTGTCAAGACACGGGGAGCAGACCTGACCCTGCCCAGGCAGCAGCAGGCACCACAGGGCTCATGCTACTTACCCTGCACAACACTTCCCACCCCTCCAGCACCTGGTGAGAGGTGATCTCCTCCCCTCACTGGGGAAGGGGAGGGGAACTGACAGGTCACACAATGACCAGAACACAGCAGTACCCAGCACAGAGCCCCCACAGCCCACCCAGGCAGGTGCTGGAGCAGCCTATGGTACCCTGATGGCCAAGCCAGGCCTGCCTCTGGCAGCAGGCAACAGTGGCTGCCTGGGATCCCAAATGCAAAGGAAATGGTGGTCACTCACCTCCCCAAAACCGCCCTTACCCAACACACGGTACTGGCGGAAAGTGTTTTTGGTCACTGGCTGCCTGTGAGGGAAAGGAAAACAGAGTGAGACGGGAGCTGGGAGAGAGCAGGGGCTGAAGCCCAAACTGCCCTCACACTCTGGCCTGAGAGACTGTGGCTCACCCCAAACCTCAGACCCCTGCTCAAGCAGACCTTGCTTCCCTGTAAGGTAGGCAAGGCTGGGGCTGCTCATGGTGCATGTCCCTGAAGAACAGCAAAGGCCAGACCCTTGGCTCCTGCCAGGGTCCAGCAGGGGAAGGAGCACAAGGGACCCCTCAGGCAGCCTATGTGAGGAAGGTGCAAGTTTCCCAAAGCAGAGCGTTACCGTTCCAGCCATTTCCACTGCAGGAAGCGGTTGAAGTACAAGCTGTCGAGGTAGTCGGCAAAGGGAGCCACGCTCAGGTAGTCATGGATAAGCCTAGGAGAGAGCAGAGCCAACATGATTCCTGAGGGCTGATCACAGCCATGGAAAGAAACAGTAGCCCAAGGAAAGAGGAGGTGAACAGCCCCAAAAGCCTGTTTACTTTGCCATCCCCTCACCCAGCCTGGTGCTGAATTAACCCACATAGCCCTAGCCCAGAAAGCCCTCCCTCCATGCTCAGCCTGATGCAAAAGGAAGGCGCGTTGGAGGTACCACTGTAACAAACACAGCACCCTGGGACTGGGCTGGCACTGCTAATTGTGGCCTTCTGGCACCAGCCAGGGCTGCGGGACAAAGAGGGACAATGAGGTTCTGCAATTGCCCCTCTGCTCACAGGGCAATTGTACACGCAGGCTGTAATCAGCTGGTAGCAATGTTCAGCACCAGGCACTGAGTCGTTCACTATCAGATGAATATCCAGTACAAAAGGCCACAGGGGATCCTGCTGGAGAGAGCTAACTGCCTCACAGAGCCGTGCCAGGGCTGCGCAGCGGAGTGAGGAGCCTTAGACACAGCGTCTAGACTGGAGACACGCATCAAGGAGAAGCGGATGGGCTCTCCCCTTTCAGAGTTTGCCAAGAGCAGGCAGGGCCCAGCCCGGAGGCTCTGCATTCAGACATGACACTGGTTACCACACACGGAGCTAACGCTCCCCAGAAGGCTGCAGCAAACGCGTTGCCACAGCCCTGCACTCAGTTAGGCAACGTGCTCAGCTCCTGTGCAGGGAGGGGTGGAGGCCGTAAGCCTGGTTTACCCAACAGCTTCCGCTTTGCACCCAGAGCCAGGACCTTCTGCCATGGGAACAGAGATGACCTTAGTCCCCTGTAGGAGCAGCCAGCCTAACCCAACCACAACAGCCACATCTGCGGCCAGCAGGAGAGGACAGCTGGCACAGGACTGCAGCCATCAGCTCTGCTCGATGGGAGCCAAAGAGATCCTGGCACAATGCTGGCACTGCCTCATGCCGAAACAGGATCTTCCCAAATGGCAACTCCGACCCACGGCATGCTGAGAGGACTGATGGGTTTCTGCAGCAGCTTGTGGCTCTCAGAGCACAAGTTCCTTGTGCTCGCTTGCTTTCCTATTGCTGTGCTGCAAATTGCTTGCCCAAAACTCCCCAGGCTCCAGCCTTAGCACCAGCCCTCCCTCTCCCAGAGGAAGAGACCACAAGGGACAAGGTGAGACAGCTGCAACATCAACCTCATGCCATGTGTGACCTGTAGGCAGGCCCAGCCCTCCAACTCACTTAGTGCATTCCTTGAAAAGCTCCTTGGAAGGTTCCTGCTCCAGCCTCTCACAACAGGCATCCACCAGCTGCGAGGGAACTTCAGGCACATGGTCCTCACTCTGGGGACAAAGGGATGGAGTTACACATAGGGAGGAGAGCCCAAGGGTCCTGCCAGGAAAAAGCCCATGGGAACAGCACAAGGTGCCCATCTGCTTTAGGGTCAGTGCAGTGGCTTGGGAAGTGGTGGGGTGGCTCAGCATGTTGGCTGTGCCACAACATGGGCAATGATAGCTGTTGGCTCTCCAACTGCTCTACCCTTGCAGGCAGCAAACACAACCCTCTTACTCACATTTGGCTTCAAGTACTTTTCAATCAGGTCCTGCCCGCACTCCTTCCGCTTCTCATCTGGAGCCACTTCGTACCCTGCCTGCACAAAGCAAACAGCGTGAGCAGCAGGTCCAGCCAGGAACACAGCCTTGCTACTGGGCAACAGCTGCAGAGCAGCAACACCCTCTGCCCAAGGCTTCCCATGCTTTCCTCAAAAACCAGGTCTCCAGCAAACAACTCCCTAAGCAAAGGCCAAGCCCTCTCTTGGAGAAACAGAAATGCACAGGGTTTTTTTCCAGGAAAACCCTATGTGCCCAGAAGTACCTGGCAACTCCTGGAGCATCCAGAGCCAACCAGTTCACACCCAGGGTGCCAAGAACATCCCTGCCTCCCCCAGTGAAGAGTTCTGCCCTTACCACAGCATCCAGGAACTTGACGCAGCGGGACAGCTCCGGCCGCGTCTCGCAGAACTGCCGGAAGAGCATTTGCCCAATGGGCTGCTTCTCGCACAGGCTGTGGTAGTCCCGCTCTGCAAATGTGGAGGAGATCACTCACTGCCAAATCCCAAAGAAGCAGTCCCAGCCCACCACCCCAGCCAGGCAGTGGTGGGGGAATTGTTACCTGACAGGTCCCACCACCCTGAGACTCCCAGGAGAGTGAAATGTACCAAGTGGGACAAGGGATGTTACTGAGGTTTTACATTTCCCTATGGAAGACCCTCTTCCCTGAAAGAGGACTGACCTGTTGTTCTGTTCAACCTGCCCCTCTTGTTTGTAGCAAGGGACCTTTGTGTCTCTTGCTTGCCTGGAGGGTCTCTTCTCCTCTCTCCATAGAGATCAACTGACTACTCCAGACACACAACTTTCTTTGGAACACGATGAACACACCAAGCTTATTTCAAGGCAGATCTTCCAGGCAAGGAGTTGCTCTGATGACTCTTACAAACCACTGATATTCCCAAAGGCCCTGCTGGAAGCAGCAGCATCAAAATGGAAGGCATCAGCCCCACAGATGTCCTGTTGATGTGCACACAGCAATCAGACCTCTCCACTCCATGGCACAGCCACTTGCTTGTACATCAACTCCTACTGCCCTCTGGAGCTTGAGGATTCCTCCTACCCCTCTCTGAAGTCTGGCAGACCAGGCACAAACCCTTTTGACTATCCAGAGCATTTCCAGTTCTCTGTTTTTTTCCTCCCCTTCCACTCACAAGACATTGTCTGACCGTGGGCCAGAACACATTTCTGTGACAGCCACTGCCACTGAGGGCTGTGGGCTGCCTGGGGTGCAGATGTGCAGCCAGGGGACCCCAGCGCTGAGTACTCCAACCCTCTTCTCCCCATGCATCAGCTTCTCCCGAGGAAGCTGCAGCTTCCTGAGGGTGCAGGGGAATGCAGAGCCAGGCAGGCTGTGGTGGGGGAGGAGGTTGCTTTGCCAGCTCCACCACACCAGCCGGTTTCCTTGTGTCTGCAGGGGAAGGAGTTCCCTTCAGCTGGGGAGGACCAGAGTTTGCTGTCGGCAAGATCAGAAGCTTTTGGCTGCCCTGGTCGCTGCCCAGGCTCACACGAGGTTACTCCCTGTGGTCAGGGCACAAAAAGCTAAATTATGCAGCGGGCAACCAGCCCACCGTACCCACAGTCCTGCCAAGACTCTGGAATAGGAAAGAAATGCCTTTCTAGCAGGGTGTGAGGTGAAAAGAAAGACACCCTGGCCAAAAAGTGCCTAAGCACAAGGAACAGGGTCATCTCTCCCATGGGAAAACCAAGCAAAACAGCTGCCACCTGGGTCAGAGCACTTCTCATGTGCCTCTCCAAGGGGAAGTGAGACAGGGGTGGTGACAGCCAGGGGCTCAGAAGGACTCGCTTCCCAAATCTTCACAAGGTCACTGTCCCAGACAGCAGGACAGCAGAGACAGAGACCACCAACACTCACGGCTGGCAAATGGGTAAGGTTCAGTGCTGGAAAACATGTCATGACAGCCACAGGAAGGGTGGCTGCAGGCAGAGGAAGGACAAAAGCTGAAGGATAGCTCTGCTGAGGGCACACACATCAAAGAGGCAGGCGGGGTTTGGATGGTCAAGATGGGAGGTGTAAGGAGAGCCATGTTCAGCTCTCAGACCTTGCTCCAAAGAGGTAGCCAGCAGCAAATCCAAGGTGGGAGTCTCCATACAGCTACATCTGGTTGTGAATGTGGCCCTGAGAGGTGTGGCAGAGGGAGGTGGTGCACAGCCTGCACTGGGCTGCTGTGAGCTTGAGGTTACAGTGTGGATGAGGAAGGTTGAGTTACTCCAAGTACTACAGTCCCATGTGCCCCCAAAAGGAGTCATCCTTCTTCTTGGGGTTACCAGGACTTGGAAAACCTGGACAGGGCAGAATTGGGAATCCAAACCCACTCAGTTCAGTGACACTTGTTCAGAAACAGGGCCAGCGCTGTGCCACTCTCCAGCTGGCAGCTGAATCAGGACTAAAAACTTAAACAAGCTCTCTTCTTCCCTGGAAGCAGAGCATTCCCACCCTCTGTGCCCCAAAACAATTTCACAGGATCTCAGGACCAAGCCTGCTGCACAAACAACATTAAAACCATGAAGAGTACAAAGTACAGTATGAAAATGATAGGCCAAGCCCTGCCCAGCTCTACAGTTCTCACCCACAGCAAGAACCCAGTTTTGCCTGAGAAGAGCTGCTGCACCAGCGTTAGAAGTCGAGGTCTGTGGAGCAGAGCTGAATCCAGCCAGGGAGAACAGAGGATGGTAGCAGGACCTTTGTTATTTATGCAAAGCCACCCCAGGGCGACACTCCAAAACTCCGCAGCACCAAGCAGTCTGTTTGCACAGGGGTGATGTATCTCTAGTGACGCTCATCACAGTCTAGGAGGTGTGTGGGTACATCATCAGGCACTACCCTGCAAGCACAGCACAGCTGTGACTTACCTACCCATCATTTCTTCCCTACACCCTGAGCTCCAAGGAATCCTGGCTGGGATTTGCCCTGTTACAGGTCCCTCACACTCCTGGGTCTCCGTCAGGGGTGCACAACGCCCACAGACCCCCTCGCCCACCAGCGCCGGTGCCTCACCGAGGGTTTGCCGGAGATCCTCGCAGAGGCTGATGTGGGGGAACTGCAGCATCTGCCGCCATTTCTTGCTCTTGCCTTTCCGGTTTCCTCCACCACCTGGGGGGCACACAAAATCACACCGTGAGGTAGGAAGCAAAGGTGTCCCACTGCAGCCTCGCCGTGCTAGGGAAGGAGCCTCCCTCTGTCTGGGCAAGGAAAACAAGACCGAAGTGGTATCCTGGTGGGACAAGAGTGTTGGAGCCTCAATTGCCAGAGGAAATGGGCAGACCAGCCTCTGATTAAGAACATGAAGACCTTTCATGATGGGAAAACCACAGCAGGGGCAGGAGTGTCCACAGCCACAGGTTAGTCTGTGCCTCCAATGGAGTTCTTGGCTCCCAGGCCTGTCCTCAGCACCTCTGCATAACTGATCACCTCTCCAGGCCATGCCTTGCTTGGTGTGAAGCTCTTCCTGCTGCAGTAATGATGTTCATGCCACCTACTCATTCCAGACTGATTGCTTACTCCAGGGAGGGGCTCTTAGAGGGAGGACATGAAGCTGGGAGACAGGAATTCCTGCTCTAATCCTGGCTCCAGACAACTCGTTGGATTGCCTGGGGCTCATCACTTCAGTTTCCCACCTGTGAAGTGGGGACACTCCCACCTTTCTCCAGAGATAAGCCAGCCTCAGAAAATCCAGATCCAAGAACCAGGTATTATTCCAGCTTCAGTTGCTGGAGTAAATGCCCAGTGCTGTAGGACAGGGTGGGAAAGTTCCTAGATAGACCAAAAAATTTACATCAGAGCAATCATTAAATACTGAAATACTGATTGCTGAGATCAGCCAAGCTCCAGGGATTGCTTTCCCCCCTGTCCCAGTGCCAACACACACACAATTTCCCACCTCCCCTTGGAAAAACATTAAACCACCCTGCCAAAGTGGTCGGGCAACCAGAGTTGGGCCGAAGGCCGGGCTTTCTGAAATCGTGGAGGGGGTTGAACATAATTTATCAGCTCTTGAGAAACACTTTCATTACACTTTCCTCCACTGCAGAAGCAATTCAGTCCCAGACCCTAGACACAGTCCCCTGGTATCCAGCTCCCTGTGCCGCAGGAGGCCCAGCGTGGACAGGCAGGTGGGATGGGGCCATCCCAGCCAGCCTGGAGTGGGGCCAGCCCCAGGTTCAGGCCCCTGGCACACTGAGCGCTGCATCTGCCCCGCACCAGCAGCTGGGCTGCACGATTGTACAAACTCAGGAAGGAAGTGACTCAAGGGTAAGCAGGGCTGGAAGAAACCAGCGGCGCAGACACCTTCTCGTCAGCCCCAGCCCGCGACAATGGAGCGGATGGGGACAGTGGAACGAGGGCAGGGGAGGACAGGCCACCCTCGCCCCAAGACAGCTCAAGGAGAGGCAGAGCAGAGCCCCACAGCACCCGGAGGTTGCATTTCCTTGAGTTGTTTGCTTTGAAAGGAGGCTCCAGCGCCCTTCGTGCGTGGTTCTCCCCCGCCCTACCGGCTGATGGCCCAGCAGGGAACTGTGCTCCTGCACCCCAACTCCCCAGAACCCCCGCTCTGGGGATGGGGCAAGGGTGAGCTGCCTCCACCCAGAGCTCACCACAAGGGAGCTCCAGGGCTTGGTAATGGATGAGAGCTGGTCTTGTCTCTCTGGCAGAGGGCAAGGGCAACAAAGGGAGAAGGATCTTTAACCTTCCCTGGGCCAACCCAAACCTGGGGCATGGTCATGCTGTGGCAGCAACTGAAAATGGTTGTCAGCAGCCCCCCAGCACGTCACAACTCAGCCCTGCACTCCCACACCAGACTAGGAAGCTCCAAAAAGGCTGGGCTGGAATAGAGGACCCAGCGCTGTCGGATGTGGCCAGCAAAGTGTCTGTGTCCTGCCACAGAGGCTGTCAGAGATCGCCCCAGTGGCCACCACAGCCACCCAGCCACAGGTGGGAGGGCCATGGACAGGCAGCATGGCCACCTACGGTTCTCACAGCCCAGGAACTGCCGGGCAGAGCGTGATGAGGAGCTGTTTCTGCCTGCAAACTGCCCACTGCTGCCGAGAGAGAGGCACCAAAGGGGCACCAGGAGGGATCACAGCAACCATTGGGCATCTTATGCTGCATCAGCGCCCAAACTCTGTTCTCCAAGGGCAAAACAGGAGCCAGTCTCCAGGTCACTCCGTGTGGAGCTGGGCCTTCTGCCTGGAGGTCACCAATGCTGCTGTTTGAGTTTAAACCAAACTCTGCCATCATGAACCTGAACATCACGGTCACTGTGCCACAAGTGCTTACGCTGAGCCCAGTTTTCAAGCAGCTCAGAAATGCTCCTGCCCATGCAAATTTAATTTCGCTGCTCTTTGCTCCCACCAAATCTAATCTCCAAAGCCCTGTAACTGGATTTCAGTGGGTCTCCCAGGCTCCAGGACGGCTCAGTCTGGCCAAGGGGGGACTGCACTTCCCCACCACTGTGATCTAATGAACTCCTCGAGGCCTGGCTGAGGCAGATCTTCTCTGCACAGGACCAGGTTCCTGTGTGACACTTCCCACCCCTTCCTGAGGCTCCTCCACGCAGCTCCCCTGCACTTTTACAAGCCTGAAATCAACTTTTTTTTTTTTTCTTTCCTCCTCCAACACCCAAAGCCGCCTCTCCCCCTGCGCCAGAGGGGCAGGAGCAGCCTCTGGAAGGGGCAAGACGGGGGTGAAGACGGGGAGGTTTGAACACGGAGAGGCAGTGGGGCGGCCCGAGAAGGGGCCCAGCACCCCCAGAGGGAGCTCAGCACCCCTTGGAGTTCAGCGCCCCACAAGGAGCTCAGCACCCCCAGATAGAGCTCAGCACCCCCAGAAGGAGCTCAGCACCCCCAGATGGAGCTCAGCACCCCCAGAAGGAGCTCAGCACCCCTGGGAGTGAGCTCAGCACCCCCAGAAGGAGCTCAGCACCCCCAGATGGAGCTCAGCACCCCCAGAAGGAGCTCAGCACCCCTGGGAGTGAGCTCAGCACTCCCGGAAGGGGCTCAGCACCGGGCGCCGGGCAACCTCCGCGGCGGACGTGGGGAGCCGAATGCCCGGTGGCGGCCGTTACCTCCGTTACCTCCGTTACCGGCCTGCGCCGGCCCCTCCCCGCTCCCCTGCAAGGCCGCGATGCCCCGGGAGGGACCGCCCGGGCCGAGCCCGGGGAATCGGGGGGGCGGCACCGCACGGCCACAGCCCGGGCCTGCCGCCCTGCGGGCCCCCGGCGCCGCCGGCGCTCACCTTCGCGGGCCTTGAGCAGGACGGTGTTGGCGACGATGTTCTCCAGCTCCATGGGCCCGGCGGCGGCTCCGGCCCCGGCCCCGGCCCCGGCCCGCTGCCCGCGCCCGCCGCCCCCGCCCGCCCCGCCGGCCCCGCCCCCCGCGCTCGGCCCGCCAATCCCCGGCCACGCTCCTCCCGCGCCGCCCTCCCGTTGGCCCCGCGGGCTGCGGGTGGGCGGGGCGGGGCCAGGGGAGCGCGCGGCCATTGGCGGAGCGCTGCAGGGAAGTGGAGGCGGGCGCTGATTGGAGAGGGAGGTGTCACTCAGGGGGAACCGGGAGCGGATTGGGTTAGAGGCACTGGCACCCGCCACGGGGGAGACCCGCCTCTTGCTGCATCTGATTGGTGAATGATCTGCCACTCAGCTGCAGAGTGGGCTGTGATAGGGTGTTCAGTGGGGGCGGGGCCGAGAGGCTTTTTATGATGATCACTGGGGCTGTCCCGGGTCCTAGTGCCCCTCGTCCGCCCGCAGGGACGGTCCTGTCGCTCACACGGGTCTCTGCGGTGTCCTGTGCCCTCCTCACAGAACCAGTTGCGTGTTTAGGGGCGCCTTCCCGCTCTTAGTAGACGGGCAGTTTGCTTCAATAAAGTCCGAGCGTGTGCCCGGTGTTGGTTAACCCCGGCGTCAGGGCGTGGGTGACCTGAGCTCCGGTGCTGTGCCCGGTCTCCCCGGTCACCGCTGCCGTGGAGGTCTGGGTTTTCCTCATCCCCCAGTGCAGTCTCTGTTTGCTGGGAACGAGCCCGTTCTGGTGTTTGAGCTCCCACCGGCTTCTCCCCACCCATGATTTGCTCCAAAAGCCTTTTTTTTTTTTTTTTTTTAATGGTACTTTAATGAGCAGCAGCGTGACCACGTCTGAGGAGAAGCTGCGGTGAGGGAACTTCTCCCCTGA
Organism: Myiozetetes cayanensis; assembly: GCF_022539395.1. Classification (NCBI taxonomy): domain Eukaryota; kingdom Metazoa; phylum Chordata; class Aves; order Passeriformes; family Tyrannidae; genus Myiozetetes; species Myiozetetes cayanensis. Next base: position 7,525,456 of record NW_026087378.1, on the reverse strand, counting down.
TCCCCAGCAAGCAAGTCCTTGTTTTCCCTGCAGAGCTGGCTCGTACTCGAGCTCCCCTCGATGACCTGTCAGCCCTGCAGGTGACCTGCCCACCTCCCTGCCCCTCCACGGTGTAAAACGGCTCGTTGATCCTCTTAATCGAGTGGTGTCTGCCCTGCTTTGTGCTCCTTCTGGCTTCCGAGCGAGGACGTCATCTCTGCCTTCCCACGGCCCCTGTCACTTGCTCCAGCCCACGGGTGATGTCTCCGTCCTGCCCTCCCTGCGAGTTTGGAGGTGCCCAGGGCATGGAGGAGAACACGGTGATGGGCAGGTCCCTCCATGGTCTCTATAAATGGCAGCCCAGGCCCCCAGGCTCTGCTCCCTGAGCAGGAGCAAAGGGTTTCTGTCCTCGGGCTGTAGCAAGGTTGATAATAACACAAATTACATCAAGCACTCATTGTCCGTGCAGATGATACTGCCTGTGGTCCCCTTCAGCATCCACTGGAAATCAGGCATGACATCTTCTGGTTACCAGCCTGCAGTGATTATGAGGAGGAGAAGGAGGAGGAGGAGGAGGATGCTGCTTGCCCTGCCACACCTTGGAGGTGATCTCCCTGTCACTCTGCCTGGAGGGATGAGCTCATGCTGTGAGCTTTCCTCTTTTAGAGCTGCTTTCCTCTCAAAGTGGCACATGCTTATTTTGAACTTCAAAAGGAATGACTTTGTTTTCATCCATTTCCATGATTAACCCTTGTGTTGCTATTTTCTGTTTCCTCCCAGCTGATGTTTTACAGCACCACCACCGACAGGAGTCATGAGCCAAAGGGCACTGCCAGAGCAGCACCAGCGTCCAGGGAATCTTGATGTCCCCAACAGAGCAGAGGCGGCCGAGGTGGTAGAACTAGCACTCTCCTTTTTAGCTCTGTGGAGGGAACATGCCTGGAGAGGGAGAGGGCTCTGAACCCAAGCTTGCTGGGGAGTAATTCAAAATAATCTTTGGAAATTGAAGAAACAGCCTGAAAACGCAGGATGCAATTCCAGGCACAGGTGCTGCACTTGGGCAGCAGCAATCAGCACTCGGAGGGGAGCTGCTTTCCTGGTGGTGCTGGGGTCATGACAGCTCACAAGCACAGCAGTAATAAGGGTCATGCTGTGGCAGATGAAACAGACTTTGCAAGCTTAGAATGGAAATGTCTGCTGCAGAGAGACGGAGGGATCTGGTCAACCCTATGCAGAGGGGATGATGTGCTGAATGAGGATACGGCAGGGGATGCTTGGTGAGGGAACTCTTCCTGAACACCCCAAGTAGCACCTGGGGGTAAGAGGGGGACCAGGTGCTCCCACACCCCATCCAGCTCTCAGGATTTGATGTTTTGCACATCACCTTCAGTCGCTTGTTCTGCACATCACCTTCAGTTGCTTGCATGTTGCCCTGATGTGCAGGTGAGGCCTTGCCCAAGCAGGGAGGTCCCTGAGTGCCCCCACTCCAGCTGGTCCCTGGCCTCTCCTGCCCTGTGGCATCCCAGAGCCATGTGCTCATGCCCAGGAGGAGGGACAATGCCTGGTGTCCTGCCCAGGGTGTATGGCCAGGGCAGTGTGGGGCCCCAGGGTGCTGCCCATGGGGCTGGTGCTCCTCTGAGCTGGCCTGGCTGGGTCCCCACCAGTCACCCTCATCTCCCGGTTATTTTTAGAAGCAAAGTGCTGTTTAATTGTAAAAGGCAGCCGCGGGAGGGGAAGCCGGGCGGCAGCGATAGGGCAGCTCCTTCCGCAGGCAGTGCCAGTGCAGCTCCAGTTGCCTCCGGGGCTCAGCGCCGGGCCCCATCCCAGCCCGATTCCTCTGGGAACCTCCGCTGGCTCCAAAGCTCACACCATGAGCCTCCACACATGGGGCCAGCAGGCGCAGGGAATGGCCCAGGGATCCTTGCCACAGCCAGTACCCCCATCCCGCTCAGCCCCCTCGTGCTCCACAGCGAAGCTGTGCTCACCCCAGCGGGGGCCAGCAGGGGCTGGTGGGGACCAGTGTTCCCTGGGCTCCAGCTCCCAGGCGCCAGTGGCTGTTTTTAGCTGAGTTCAAGTCCAATGTTTTGAGATTTTCTATTTTGAGCAGCAAAGCTGAAGAAGTAGAGCAGCCCCTGACCCCCGGCTGTCTGTGCAGAGCGGGGCAGGGAGCCAGGCAAGGCGGGTGTGGGGTGGCTTCTGCCCTTGGGGGAATGTGGTTGTCCCTGGGTCTTCGCCCCACAGCTGCCTTCGTGGCCTCTTGCACGTCAGGCTGTGCTGGAGCCTGTTCCCGTGTGATCCCATCTCCCACACTCTCCCAAGGGAGGCTGGCCTTTCCGGCACTGAGATACCATTCCTCCTATCCCTCCTGCAGCAAGATCCCAGTGAGCAGCATGTGTTGTGTCCCGCTCCAGACCCACGCCCCTTGTACCCCACCATGGGTACACGTGTGCCCCCACAGAGCTCCTATTACATGGCACAGCTGGAATGTCCCCAGGGGACACAGCCCTGGCAGAGAGGCACAGGGCTCAGAATGGGCTGCTGTGGTGGCACAGCCAGTTCAGCCCAGTGCTGGTCACGCTGCCACATGGAGGGTTTCATCCCCCTGCAGCATCTATGGGGCCCATCCCCTGCTCAAGAGGATGCTGGAGGACACGCCTGGCAGTAGGGAGGTTTGGTACTCACCAGAGCTGCCACAGTGAGTTGTCACCACCAGTGTTACCAGGGGTACAGGTGGGGTGATCCATGTGACAATTGGTGCCATTTACTGGGCTCCCAGCAGGCAGACACCAACTCCGGGCACAGGCTTTGGTCTCGTTTTATTCAATCCCGCATCTCCAGAACCACCTCAATCTGCGCACTGGCACTGCTGTCCGGAGTCTGTGGTGAGGCCGGGTGCTGCCAATGGTTAGAGAGGCTGGGGCCACGTCCCCAGTTTCCCAGCAGGTCCTCAGGTGCGGGGCCGGCGTGGGATGCTGAGGAGCCTTCGGAAGGCGGCACGGAAGTCCCGGTTGAAGAGGGTGTAGATGAGGGGGTTGAGGCTGCTGTTGCAGTAGCCGATCCAGAAGAAGAAGTTGAAGAGGGGCTTGGAGACGTGGCAGCCCTCCCCACAGACAGCCCCCAGGCTGTAGGTGAAGAAGAAAGGGAACCAGCACAGCACGAAGGTCCCCATCACCACGGCCAGCACGATGGTGAAGCGCCGCTCCCGTGCCCGCACCAGCCGCCGCCGGCAGAGCAACACGCTCTGGTGCTGGCTCCGGCACCGCCACCGTGGCATCCCAACACCTGACACCTTTCCACTGCTGGCAGGGCGCGGGGAGCGGGCGGCGAGGAGGGCGGCCGTGCGCTGGGCAGTCAGGCGGTAGATGCGGCAGTAGACGGCGACCATGACGAGGCAGGGGATGAAGAAGGAGGCGGCACAGGAGGCCAGCACGTACCAGGTCTCCTGGCTCAGCTGGCACTCCCGGCCCCCTGGCCGTGGTCGCAGGAGTGGCGGCAGTGCCACCAGGGCCGCTGATGCCCAGACTGCCCCGATCATGCCCTTCACCCGCCGCGGGCTGCGGCGCAGGTTGAGCCGTGCTGCCCGTGTGACGGCCCAGTAGCGGTCGAGGCTGATGGCACAGAGGTGCCCGATGGACGCGGTGCAGAGCAGCACGTCCAGCGCCAGGTACAGGCTGCACCACAGCCCGCCGAAGTACCAGTAGCCCATCACCTCGTTGGCCAGCGAGAAGGGCAGGACGAGGACAGCCACCAGGATGTCTGCCAAGGCCAGGGACACTAGGAAGAGGTTCTGTGGAGCCCGCAGAGCCCGGCTGGTGGAGATGGCCACCACCACCAGCGCATTGCCCACCAGCGTGGCCAACAGGACGGCCAGGGCAGCCAGCAGGATGAGCCCTGTGGCTGTGGGCGAGTGTGGGGCACTGCCGGTGCCGGTGCCGCTGCTGCTGCTGTTACCGGAGGTGTTGGAAAGGGCGCTGGCTGCCTCCATGCTGGTCTGGCCCTTCAGGCAGACAGGGCCTCATGGGGTGTCCCTCCAGCCCACTCACCGGACCCACGGTGGATGTGGGCGCAGCCCCAGCATTGCTGTGCTCCCAGGGGAGTGTCCCGGCTGCCACTGCTCCTGCACTGACCTGATCTGGTGGCGAGGCAGAGGCTGTTCTGGCCCAGTGGTGGCCCGGCCAGGCATGTGGGATGGCCGCGGTTCCCGGAACACAGAGAGGCTCCCACGGCAGCGCTGCTGGCTCTGTTGGTCCCAGTATGGGAGGAGGGCGGGCGGGAAGGAGGGAGGGAGGGAGGGCTGATATCACTGGCAGGAGCCCAAACATCTGTGGGCAGTGGGAGAAGTTGTTATTGCCAACACTTAAAGGGCTCCCTCCAGGGTCACTGTGGAAGGAGGGCTTCTGCCATGGGTGCCAGGGTGCCAGGTAGACCAGGAGCACTGCCCAGCCGTGCTGGGTTGACATCCTGTTGACTCCCAGCCCAGCAGCACTGCAGCACCTCACTGCCTGCCCCGTTCTGTGCCTCACTCAGTGGCACATGCTGCTGTGGCACACAGTGAGCCACCATGGACCATGGCAACTCAGCCCTCTGGAGACAAGGTGAGTGGAAGAAGCTGCCTGTGACACACCTCTGAGAAGCTGTCTGCAGAGTGCAGGGTTTAGCTGTGGCACCCTCAGCATGTGCCCCACAGCACCAGCAGCATGTTTGGTGTACCCCAGCACTGGCACTCACCTGGGCCAGGCTGAGCAGTGATAGTGTGTTGAAAAGGGGGAGGATGATAGGTGTCTGGCACCTGTGGCTGCAGCTGGACTTCCACAGGGTTTGCAGAAGCAGGAGCCAAGGAGACACACCCCAGGGCATGGACACTCGACCTTTATTGAACATCAGCTGAGCAGGGATGTTAGAAACCGGCGGCCACGGGAGCAGGAGCCCAGGTGTGTGGTACCAGCTAGAGCCGGGTGGCACCATGCGGGAGCGGGCGAGGGGAGCCCACCCGGATGGTGGGGCTGGGCATCTCCTCGGGGTAGGAGAGCACGGGGTTGTCCAGCCCCAGCCTGGCCTTGTCCCGGGGAGGGCCCTCATGCTCCTCCCAGCCCTCAGGGCTGCGGCAGCGGTCAGTGCAGCAGAGAGTGGCCTGGGTGATGACTCGGTCGAGGGGCTGCAGCGAGTGCATCCAGGTGGGGAGGAAGTCCCAGGTCTGCAGCCATTTGGGCAGGCGGCCAGGGCTGTGTGCCTGCAGAGCATTCACCAGCCCCACGAAGAAGAGGAGGCCGAGGAAGGGTGCACCCACCCCCACCAGTGCCCGCCAGCCCGCCATGGAGATGCCGAAGATGAGGGAGGGCAGCAGGAGGAAGCAGATGATGAGGTACAGCACGGCAAACCAGCGGTACTTGGCCGTGCGCTCACCCAGCGCCTTGGCCATGCGGATGGGCAGGCGGGTGAAGGGCAGTGGGTACCACAGCAGGATGCCAGAGATGTTGAAGAAGAAGTGGCAGAGAGCAATCTGTAGGAATAGCATCCTGGTTGGGCTGGGCACATGGGCATCCCCCAGCCCCTGTCTTGCCTGGTGCCCTCAGCCAGCGCAGCTGTGGTCCTGGGCTGCATGTACCTGGAAGGAACTGGCCAGCTTATCCCCTGGGCTGGCCAGGGCGGCCAGGATGGCGGTGGTGGTGGTACCAATGTTGGAACCCAGGGTCAGTGGGTAGGCACGCTCAAGGCTGATCACTCCCAAACCTGTGGGAGAGGCACCCCATTGTGTCCCCTTGTTCCTCACCAGAGCCAGCCACCGTTCTCCCAAGGAGGCACAGTTCCTCCCATCCCTCTGAGTGCCATAGCACCCACAGGCCATCACAGCAGGGACCAGCACTTGGCAGGGGACCAGGCATAGCTGGGACTCACCAATCAGGGGTGTGATCGCTGACGTGAAGACAGAGCTGCTCTGCACCACGAAGGTCATCCCAGCACCCACCACCATGGCGAAGTACCCAGTGAGCCAGCTGAGAGGGTGTGGGAGATCTGCCACAGCATGGCCATGGGCATGGGCGTGGACACAAACATGGACATGGGCATGGACACACCAGTTAGGAGCAGCCCAGAGCTCCTGCATGGTGCTGGGGAGAGGCTGTGGGACCAGGCTCTAGGTATGGGGTTAGGCTTGGGTATGGGGCCAGCCCAGAGATTGGGATGATGGGGAAAAGAGGAAAGGGACACCCAGAGGCCATGACAGCCATAAGCAGAGTGAGGATCAGGGACAGGCAGGGGACATGTGGGACAGGCAGGGAGGGGGGGCAAGGACAGTCAGGCATAGGTCTGAGGATGGCAGATAGGAATGGGGATGGGTGCCCCTGTGGCAGATGGTCCCTGTCCTACTCACCAGTGTTGATGACCTTCTGGATGGCTTTGGCCACCTGCCCCTTGAGCAGGGAGTTGAGGAGTTTGACCAGGAGGATGAGGCAGGTGCAGAGCACGACGAGGGACCCGGCCAGCAGCACCAGCCCCACGGCCAGGTCGGGCAGTGGTGTGTCGGTGAAGAGGTGCTCACCTGCCCCACAGCATGGCTGGGCGAGGGGCTGGGGCTGGCCCGGCCCCGCTCACACACCTGCCCCCGCAGATAGCCCCACACCTGGACCCCAGCCCCAAAATCTCCCAGCCCTGCCCAACATCATGAAGCCAGCACCACTCCACCCCACATACAGCCCCCCAGCCCTGCCTGCATCTCCCCAGCCCCATGTCCTGTACCCCAGCCCTGCCCAAGCTCCCCACACCCACTCACACTTCTGCCTGGTGACGTTGTGGAGGATCTCGATGCCTTTAGTGCTGCAGTGGCCAGGGGCTGTGCAGTTTGGGGGGGGCCCAAGCCCCACAGCAGCCATCTGCAGGGAGAGGGTGAGCTGCAGCTGTCTCTACAGTATCCTCAGCCAGCCCCTGCCCACCCCCTCCTCCATGGGATTGTTTTGTGGCCCCAGCAGGGCCAGAGGCCCCTCACCTGTGGGGATGCAGGGCCACACCAAACACGGATGAGGCTCCGGTTGCGCAGGCTCTCGTCCCCTGTTGCAATGCCAGTGATCACCGACTTGTCCAGCTGCAACAACAGACATTGGTGAGGGCCCTTGGGAGCTAACAGCACTCAGAGCTCGGGGATATCTTCACTGGGATTGGGACACCATTGCCAGCTTGGGGACACTTGGTTACAGCCACCATCAAAGGGACACCAGTGCTGGGGTACCACCACCAGCCTCGGGACACCACGCTGGCAAACACAACAGCTGAGGAGACCTGGATGATGAGCTTGGTGAAAGGCTCTGTGATGATCTTCAGCAGGTCAGGGGCATCCTTCCCACTGCGGATGTTGAAGGTGGCCACGACCAGGCGGGTGACGTGGTGCAGGTACCCACTCACCACCTCCAGTGGCAGCAGGACCAGCACTGACAGCCAGTTGAAGCAGTCATGCACCGTGGCACCAGCAAAGGCTCTGTTGGAGTAGAGGAGCCCATTGGCATGGGTTGGCCCTGGGGAGCAGCCCCCAGCCCCCCAAGTGTCCCCTGACCCAAGCAACTCTCACCGTTTGAACTCACTGCGGTCACCAGCCTGCATGAGGGCCACGATGGTGTTGGTGACGGAGGTGCCGATGTTGGAGCCCATGATGATGGGGATGGCAGAGCGCACCTCCAGCACTGGGGACAGAGAGACCCTGTGCCTCGCATGTCTTGGCTCAGGGTTACCCCATCCAGCCACCCTGTCCCCCAGCCTCAGGTCCCCAGGAACCTTGTGGCACACTCACACCCTGAGGAGACCATGCTGACGATGATGGAGGTGGAGGTGGAGGAGCTCTGCACCAGCACAGTTACCAGGATGCCCACCACCAGCCCAGCCACTGGGTTGGAGAGGATGGCATTGTCCTTGAAGATGTCCCCTGCCACCTTGCCTGCAACAGAATGTGAACAGCAGGCTGCTGGCACTGCAGGTGCCACCAGACTCCCAGGAGTCCCTGCCACCCTACTACCTCCAGCCAACTGGAAGGCAGAGCTAAGCACATCCAGGGAGCACACGAAGAGGTACAGGAAGCCAAACATCAGGGGCACCTTGAGAAGGGAGACACAGATGGACTGGACCCTGGCCCAGCACCCGAGCTCTGTGCAAGACAAGAGAGAATGTTAAATGCCTGCTGTGGCATGGCCCTGGCTCCTTGGGCTCCTGCAGCCCTAAACCATCCTCCTGGCCCCCAGCAGCACAGGGCTCATGTCCCCAGCTATGCCACCACTCCTGGGGTCTCCTCTCAGCCTGGAGTGCCTTGTGCCAACTGCTTCTGTTGTCCCTCAGCTCTTCCCACATCACCCCAGAGAGCTGAGTGTTGCCCCACACTCCTCTCCCCATCTTGGCACCCCACACTCCTGGCACTCCAAGCTCCCCTGGGTGCCTTCAGCAGGTCTCTGGGGTGTTCCCCACCCAGGTGCTCTACACTCACCACTCATAGGGTCTCACCTGGCTTCTGCAGCTCCTCCAAGACCAGCCGGGGCCCCTGCCAGGGCAGTGCATCCAGCTCGTAGCGCTCCCTGCCCTCGCGCAGGCTCCCCGGGGAGCCGGGGCAGGGGAAGCCATGGTCAGGGCAAGTCACAGGACCAACGGTGAAGGGGCAGGTGTGGGCACCTGGCAGCCGGTGCAGAGCTGGGGAGAGAGGTCACCCACATTACAGCCCCCTCCTTGTGGTAAGCCCCCTGCAGAGAAGAGCCCAGCACCGCCTGGGCCAGGATCTGGCCAGAAGCAGAGATGAGCCTGGTGAGGTGAGGAAGAGGAGGAGAAAGGCTGAGGGCACTTACCTTGGGGGCTGGGGCAGTAGGCAAACTGGGGCCCATGAACCACCCTTCCTCCCCGCACCGGGCAGTGGGGCAGGACCGGGCTCTCCCTCCGGTAGGGCAGCATCGCTCCTGTTGAGGCTGAGCAGAGGTGGCCATGTGTCACCATGGCTGTGCTACACCGACTGCCACATCCCCCCAAACCCTGCACCGACTGCCACATCCCCCCGAAACCCCCTGGCACCACTGAGGAGCACCATCCCATCACTCGATGGTCCCCTGGGCCACCAGCCACTGCTGTACCACCCCAGCGATCTCCCAGGGGATATGGGAAGGGGACTCCTCCTGCCCAGGGCCCAGCTCACCTGAGGCTGGCTGGGCACTCAGGGCAGAGCCGTGTCCACATGCCGCATCCACGCGTCCCTCCAGCCAAGTGGCCCGTGGGGCACCACGGCCCTTTATACACACGCCAAGAGCAAAGTCTAAGGAGCCCCGTGTTGCCCCTCGCCTCCGCTCGCTGCTCACCTCCTCCCCAGAAATTCCTGCAGTTAATGGGTAACCTCTCCGCATCCCACGTCCTCCGCGGCCCTGGAGCGGGATGGTGCACGCGGCCCTGGGGTACCCGGCACTCCCTGCCTCGCCTGCCCGAAGCCCAGGCAAGTGGCAGCTGCTGCAGTGAGGAGCAAACCTGGGGCAGTGCTGGAGCCCAGTGCCCACGGGGTGATGCTGGAGCACCCTCAGCTCTCCGTCTTTTGGTGCCAGGTGCTTCATCCACTGCATGAGAAGAGGAGAAGGAGGAGAAGGGCTTGGTACTAGCACTACCAGGGCATCCCAAACCAGAGTTGAGCCCAGCACGCATCCACCATCCTCAGAGCCATCGGAGCATCAGCCCAGCGCAGGACGTCCTCGCCCTCAGGGCACTGGTGGTGCGTGACGTCAACACCGGAGCGATCCCCGTGTCCTGTCACTGGTGTGATGGTGGCACGCAGCCCGGCTCAGACCGGCAGCGCTTCAAGGGCTGCGTGAGGCAGAGCATCTTCCTGGCATGTCTGATGCCAGGGTGGGCAGGAGCGGAGCGACACCACCACTGCCGTCACCACCTCCTCCACGCTGTTTATCATTACCTGCTGCTTATGCACCTCTAGCCAAGTTTCCATCCACCCACAGGACACCCAGCTGGCTCATGTCCACATCTGTCTGCAGGAGAGACAGGGCACAAATGTCCCTCCAGCCCCAGTGCCTGTGGGAGTAGGCACAGAGAGACCACACGGCTGCCACAGCCCCATTTCCCCAGGATCAGGCACTCCCAGGACCCATCACCACGGACTAGCCAGGTGCAATTATATGGAAGGAGCAAGGGAAGATTCCTTGAGTACTCCAGGGCACTCAGGGACAGGCTGGAGACATTTCTGCCATTCCTGGAGCATCAATGAGCCTCCTCCACTGAATCACAGACTGATGGAGCTGAATGCCCAGGAAGAGCCACGGTAGGGGACATGCCCTTCCTCTGCAGGGCCTGGGGACTCTTCTGCCCAGGGGGTGCAGCCAGTGGGCAGGATGCTGGTGTCCGCACTTGCCCCATGCCCGGGGGCTCTTGGCCAGCTGCCCCCACAATCATTAACCTGGTGAGGCTCTGGCAGCTCTGGTTGTCACTTATTGACAGGGTTGGGGCTGAAGTCCTTGGCCGTGCCGGCCCTGCAGCTTCCCCTACTCCGTCAGCAGTGTTGGGAAAACAGGCTCCTGGCACTGCCCCTTGCTGCCAGTCAAGGTGGCACTGAAGTTGAGGGCTGGCCCAAGCTCTGCCCTGGTCCCAGGAGGGTTCTGTGGGGTACAGGAGGGTTAGAGGGACATTGCTGCTGGGAAAGCACCATCTGGCCTCAGCCAAGAGTAAGGAAAGGAAAGCGCATCCAGGCAATGCTCTTTATTTCCCCCGGTTTCACACCACAGACAGCACTAAGCAGCACCACGGAGACACAGGGGGGCTCTGACCAGGGCCGTGGGGCCACAGATAGCTGTGGCACCATGGGGCTGAGTGGCCGTGCCCCCATCCCTGGGCAAGCCTGGGGGCCCTGGGCAACCCTTCTGCTTCTGGCCAGACAGTGGTGATGGAGTGGTTACCCAAGGCACAGCCAAGAAGGGTCCTGGCACACACGGATGGTGGGGGGATCTCCTGGCTGCTGCTGGGGGGTTGTCTCTGTTGCAGACTGTGTCTGAAATCACTGGGGACACCAGGCTGCTGGGCATGGGGACCTGCAGGGCACAGCCAGGACTGGCAGAGCCGGGCTCAAGGCTACAGCCCAGCACAACTATTGTCAAGAATGACAGGGTGGGCACATGCTGGTCACCTGCACACCAGGCTGAGGTGCTCAGCACCCAGGGATGATGCATTCCTCAGGCACCAGGCAGACCTGTCCTGGAGGCTGAGTACTCTCAGCCCCGGCTGGGATGGGGCAGGGGATCTATGGGGATTTGCTCCTGCAGGTCGCTTCAGCAGCCACCCACACAGAGTCTCTGGCAGGGAGGAGGGAGGCTTTTTTGGCACAACCTTCTGGCTCTGCCTCTGTCTGCCCAGGGTAGGAACCATATGCCCTGCTCCACAGCAGAGCTACTGTGGCAGGATCAGGCCATACTCAGGCAATGCAGACAGTATCAGCCTGTCCAGGACACAGGTTGGCAGGACCATGCTCATCCTCTCCCAGAAGGGTGGACTCACTTATGAACGGGACAGCCCTGTTTCCACAGGGCCAGGGACTGGATTGGACTCCCAGCTCCAGGTTCATGTTATCCTGACCCTGCCTGCCCCTAAACCAGAGTTCAGGCCTGGAGCCTGCCTTGCCGCTCCACCCACTGTCTCTATCCTACACACCCTTCAGCTGGAAGGGTGCTTTCCCCACCCAAATGGTGAGTGGGGCTGTGGCATCCCGGCACAGGCAGGATGTGCTGGGCAGGCAGCTCTGCCACAGGCAGAGGCACTGGGCAGGACAGTGCCAGGCATGCACAGAATGTTGCAAAGTGCTTTGCAATGGGGATTCAAACTATGTACAGGACTCCCTTGGCGTGCACCGGGATGTGACCCCACGGAGGGGCATGGCAGCTGCTCAGCCACTCACAGAGACACGACACAATAGTTTGGGATGGGACAGGATGAATCTGTGGTCCAGGCAGTGTCGGCGGTGCAGGGCAGGGGCTGGTCAGACCCCATGTTGAACCCTGGCATGGCCTGAGGGACCACACATCGGGTGTGGATGTGCAGCAGGACTCGTCAGAACTTGTGGTCGAATGAAGGTTGAGCCAGTGCAGGCTCTGCAGGCTGGGGATGGCTGCTTCCCTCAGAGCAGGGGGCACAGGGCTGATCCGACCCTTCACAGGCACTGTCATCCTGCACTGGGAGCTGGAGGAAGTCAGGCAGGACCAGGTCCTCCTTGGAGAGCAGCCCACGCTGGTCGTTGGCCCGGCAGCTCTGGGCACGGTTCAGTAGCTCCACCAGCCCTGAGGAAATGCAGATCATGCACCTGAGCCCAGCACTGGGTATTTGTCCTAACACCTTAGCTGCCCTCTCCACCTGACATGACCCTAAACGTCTCCCAGGCACAGCACCTGCACCTTTTCTCTGCTCCATCACAGCACCCGTGGGACCCTGCACCCATCCCCAGCAGGCTGGGAGACACTAAGTCCACCATAGCCCATGCCCAGCCTCATGGGACCCTGAACCCACCCCCAGCACACCAGGAGCCCTGCATCCCTCACCCTGTGTTTTGCCCCAGCCTCTCAGGTTTCAGACATGCCAGGACTCACCTTCCAGGTCGTACGTGCGGCGGTTGAGGTTCACGGCAGCTGAAGACCGTGGCCGGGAGAAGGAGGAGGGCATCTCCCACCGCGTGTCGGGCTCTGCTCCTGTTGGGCTTCCCTCCTGCCGTGAGTAGCTCAGGTCTCAGCCATGGTGTGAGGAGGTAGCGGTACCCCCAGCCCACATTCCCACTGCCTTCCCACAGCCTGGCTCCCACCTCAGGACCTGCTGCCCAGCCCTGCAGCATGTGCCAGGGCCACAGCTGGGCCCCCCTTCTCCATGGACCACAGCAGCAGCTGTGTGGGCATCTCTTGACCAGGGCTGATGGGATCTTAAGCTCACCTGACTCCGGAGCGGAGAGGGGGCAGCTGCAGCCTCTGCGCTCTCCATCACTCGCACGTCTGCAACAGAAGTGATGCTCAGCACCCTGTCCCAGCATCCTGGTCCTGGCCCAGCCAGTGACAGGCTGGAGCCCATCCCAGGGAGCAAGAGCCATGGACACCAGAAAGCAGCCTGGCCCTGTGAGCACTCTGCAGGGTGGCACAGCTTGAGGGGGCATGGTTTGGGAGGGAGGACTTTTTACCTGCCGGCGTTTCCAGGACGAGTTTCTGAGCAGACACTGTGCTGACCAGCTTCTCCAGGTCCAGGGCAGCCAGCTCGCCTTGCTGCAGAAGCAACAGCCAGCCAGTGTCACGCTTGCTGTGGCACAGCACAGGCAGCCAGGCTGAAGACCTGCGAGCTCCCGGCCAGAGCCCGCTGGCTCACAGGCTGCACAGTGCACCACACCACTGGTCCCTCCCAGCCCACGGTGGGATGCCATGGCCCATCCCAAAAATGGGGATTCTGAGCCCACAGGATGCCCCCAGCACAGACCACTGCTCCCCACCACCTAGTCAGAGGCAGCAGCCCCTGTCCCAAGCTCCAGACCCGCAGCTCCCCCCACCACAGGGGCTGGGGCCGTGCCCCCCGAGGCACGAGGCCTCACCCGCCGCAGCAGCGCCTGCTCCATCCTCACGCCGTACTTCCCCAGCACCGGCTGCAGCGCTTCCCGGATGCGCTTGGTTGACTTCGCCGTGATGCGGATGGTCTTATTGAGGGAGGAGATTTCCAGGCTGCAGAGGGGGAGAAAAGGCTGTGGCAGGCAAACATGGACAGGCAGGGGCAGAGCCAGGGCATTCAGGACTGCATGAGGGGCTGGGTGTGGGGCACTGTGCGTGGCCACACGTGATGTGGACTGGACCCGTGTGGGCAAGAGCTGAAACTCCCACTCACTCAAAGCTTATCCTGTTCTCCAGCTTCACCTCCTGGTCTGCCAGCACTGAGCACTCCTGATCCAGCACCAGCGCTTTCTGCAAGAGCCAAACCATCAAGAGAGAGCCAGTAGAGCTGCACATGGTCCCAGCATGGGGATGGTCTGCCTGGCAGGGGCCCTACTCCCCACTGCCTGCCCTACCTGCTCGTTCCCCACCAGGTAGACCTTGATGTCGGGGAGGTTGAAGCCGCGCTTCTCACATATCCCTGCCAGCATCTCGCGGATGGAGTGGCCAGGCCGGACAGAGGCCAGTGAGGCCGTGCCATCAGGCAGGTACACACAGCAGTACTTCATGGGCTTGGCTGGCAGCTCTGACTCACTGCCCCCCAGGCTCTTCCGTTGGCCCTGAGTGAGGGATGTGCCAGGATGAGCCTAACCAGTGGCACTGTGATTCCATGGGCCTGGTGCGGTGACAACTCACCTCTGTCCAGGGGCTGGTGGCTGTGCTGGCCGAGGAGAGGAAGCCCAGGTCCAGGCTGGCTGAGGAGTTGAGCGAGCCCTGGGATTCCCGCCAGAGCGTGGCGCTCCTGCCGCCTTCTCCCCTCTCTAAGACACACAGAAGGACGGTGGTGGGAACCCTTCAGGGGTGGTGTGGCCCCCTCTGTCCTCAGCACAGCACCTACCTGCCCAGGAGGGCTCCCGCCGCTCTCCCTTCCTGAAGGACCGGCGGGGGCTGTGGTTGGCACCACTGCCCGCTGTCTCTACACCCAGTGGCAGGGACTTGCCCAGCTTCAGCTTCGACTTCTGGGGTGAATTGAGCAGCATCTCAGCATGAGAACATCCAAGGTTTCCCCTTCCCTTTCCCTGGTCCCCTGACTGCTCATCTTGTCCTCAGCTTGGGGCTGGGTTTGCTCCGAGCAGCAGGGAAAAGACCCAGCATCGAAGGGACATGAACTCCTTCTCCATTCCCCCCCACTCACCTTGCTGAGGTCAGGAGGGGGGCTGCTGCTGCGGGAGTGGGGCCTCAGGTCAGGCAGGGGCTGCCCCTGGCTCTCTGCATGCAGGCAGGCCTGGTAGAGCGGGGATTTCACAAAGCGTGTGTAGCTGTCAAACTTCATCAGGTTAAAGATCTGGAAAGGGAGGATGCATGTGCCTAAGACCCCTGCCCACCTATGCCTTGCTCTGGCCACTGCCCTGTGGCGTGGCTCCACAGTGACAGCAGTGACGCTGGGTGACATGTGGGATGGTCCCGGAGCCCTCCCCAGTCCTGCAGGTGGAGGACACGTGCTGCCCATACCTGGAGCTGCTGAATGCGAAACATGTCTGGGGAGGGAGTGGCCAGCATGTCCTCCCCAATCCAGGCCTGTTTGTCAATGTTCACAGGACTGACCGAGTGGCTGGAGAGGAACTCATCGTAGATCCGCCGTGCCTCCTGGGCCAGCTGGGGGAACAGGAGGGTCAGGCTGAGACCAGGAATCCCCTCCTTGCTGCCACCCTTGGCTCACCCTATGGAGTCACCTGAGCCCTGAGGAATCAACCTCCCCCTGGGACCAGCTCAGTACCTGGACTTCAGGGCCAAGCTCTGGGCACAACACACCAGTGCCTCTGCAGAGGTACAACCTGAGGGAGCAACCATCCCCCGCGGTTGCTTGACTCTGTTCCCATGACCCCCAGCCCAGCTCTGCCCTTTGTCTCGTTTGTCCCTCCAGCAGCACTGGCCACCCTCTGGCCACCCTGGGCTGGGGAAGCACGTCCTGCTCCATGGGGCAGGTGTCCCAGCTACAGGTTTTCAGATGTACATCAAATCCATCTGTTTATTCCTCCTGTAAGAGCTCACAACCCGCTTAGCCCTCCCAGGACAGGCTGGACAGCTCTGCCCAGGTCCCTCCCAGCAGTTGGGTGACCCAGATTGCACAGAGGCCGGTACCTGCTGCGTGTCACTGGCTGGGATCTGCTGGAAGCGCTCACATGCCTGCCAAAAGTAGACGTTTTCAGCGCTGAACTCCTTCTTGAGGAACTCCTGTGGGGCAGAGAGAGCTGCTAGCCTGGTGGCACTGTGGCTGTGGTACAGTTGGTGGCCAACAGTGGACGGGAGTGGGGACCAAGCCCTGGGCTGTGGCACTCACAGTGAAGTAGGTGATGGCCACCTGGTCCTGCAGCAGTGTCTCGAAGGATTCGGCCCAGCTGACCACAGACCCCTGTGTGGAGCCACAGGTAGCTGGTGCTGGCAGGCTGTTCACGCTGTGGTTGCTGCCACGGGCCCTGGAGGCATTTAATTCTGAGAGAGAAAAAGGTCAGTTCTGTCTATCTCCCTCTACCCCAGCGTCACTCCCCACCACCAGCAGCCTTCTGTGTCTGCAGCAAGTTCATCCACCCCATCCCGACTGGAGCTGGAGAGCCCTCGGGTAGGGAACACAAGGAGCATCACAGCAGCATCCTCGGAGGACTGAGCACCATGATGACACAGCTGGCACTTCCAGGCATGACAGCTCTCCCTGCCCATGCTGGCAGTCCTACCCTTCCCGGGTGGGGTGTCACCATGACTCCACCTGTGACTCATCTTCCAGGGGAAGAGAGCCTTGGGGAAGGTACCCACCCAGAAGGGAAAGCAGGGTGAAAGGAGACATGGAGAGCACACAGCACAGAGGGAACTTGTAAGATGGACAGAGGTGCCTGAACTCACCTCCTCTATTCCTCTGGCCGTGACGAGGGACAAACCCAGCAAGTAGAGGGCACAGAAAGTGTCAAGCCCAGTTCCAAATCCTGAGAAAACCCTCCCTCAGGGAAACCCAGGGTGACCATGTATTCAAAAAGACAGAAGTTCCCAGGGTCAACACCAGCTTTTGAACTGGTTGGACTCGTGACCAACTGGAAGCAGGGGGTCATTTGCAAGAGAAGGTAAAGGTATGGAAGCAGTGCTCTCCTGGCAAAGCCTGACAGAAATGTCAGCCTGCTTTGCCAGACTCCCCCCACTTCTCCTGTCTAAAGCACGAGTAACTGGGACCAAGACAGTCAGATGGACCATCTGAGATACCAAGTTCACAGTGAGACAGACAGACAGACAGACAGACTCCCTTAGGGAACTCAGGGATGGCTGGTACCCAGTTCTGCTTGCCATGGGAAACCCCTCAGCCCTCAGCACCCAAAGGCGCATGCTGAGCAGCCATAGGGATGGACAGGCACAACAGGGCCATGCAGGAGGGATGGGGGGTACAGACAGTCTGGCATTGCAGGCCTGGCCATGCACCTCCCCATGGCATAGCCTGTGCTGCCACAGGACCTGGCACCGGGCTGGCTCTGGGCTTCCCCCTCCCCTGAAGATGATGCTGGCCTCCCATTCCAAGGCAAAGAGCAGCCTTACCTCCATCCGACACAGCCGGGCCCTGGGGGTGGAAACAAGAGAGGTGAGAGTCTGCCAGCCTGGTGGAGAGGTGCCCAGGCAGGCAGCAGCTTCAGGGCAAGCCCAGTCCAAACCAGGAGAAACGGACATGGGATGCCGACAGAAGCAGGACACAGGGCTCCCAAATCATAGGCAGTGAGTAGGGATAGGGGGTTGCAAGGGGTGTGCAGCTTTTCTCCCACCTCTCCATGCCCTGGGGCCAGGCCAGCAATTGGGAAAGGGCAGACAGTATAGACGTAACCCTGCCACCTCAAACAACCGGGGAGGAGAGAAGCACAGGAAGAGGAGGGGAGGGGAGGGGATGAGGGGAGGGAAGGAAGGACAACCACAGCCCTAGGCCGGCAAACTGCCTGCTCCCTCCTTCCTTGAAGCCTGGAGCTACTGGGAGGCAGATGCCCAAAACCAGGGACTGGATGCTGCAAGCCCAGGGCTCAGCAGGACAGGGTACTCTGCAGTACCTGATGGGCTGCCCCAGACACCAGCTCCAGGGATGGGTACCCCAGGACCCACAGCAAAGCAGGGAGATGGGCAGAACCACTGCAGCCAAAGCCCAGCCAAGCACTCGCTGCACGGTGCTGCCTCTCATCACCTCCCTGGGGCCACACTAAAGTGATGCCCTCACTGAAGTGGATGCCCTTGACCTGGCCAGTGCCCCACACCCTGCCAGCCCCACACACCCCAGCCTATCCTGCACACCCCCGATTGTCCCCATCCCAACCCCACACACCCCAGGAGCATTATCCCACCCCTGCCTCTCCCTGCTACCCCATGCCACATGCCACTGCCATGCCCCTTATCCCAGCCCCACACACCACTATCTTGCCAGCTCCTTGCTCTTCCCATCCATCCCCGCTGCCCACACTCACATAGCTCTGCCCTGCCTGTGCCACCCAGCCCTTACGCATCCCAGCACTGCTGACTCCTGTGGCCCCAGTCCCATCCATCACTGCCTGTGCATTACCCCAGTGCCACATATCTCCACTTACAGCCCTGTCCCAGCCTCATAAACCCCTGCTGCTCATTACCCCAGCCCTGTATGTACCTGCCTGCGACCCAACCCCACATACTGCTACCTGCCCCAAAATCCCTCTACATCTCTGCCTGCTTTGAATACCCAAGCCCCATCCTGCCCTGTACCCAGTCCCACACCCTCCTGCCTGCCTGTTTCCTGGCCCCATACATCCCTCTGTCTGCACAGTATCCAGACCGAAACTCCCTGCCTGACTACTATCCTATCCACACTCTCCTGCCTGCCGGTTACCTGGTCCCATACATCCCTCTGCCCGCCCGCTATCCACTCCATCCCCCTGCCCGCCCGGTACCCAGCCCCGCACCGCGCCGCCGGGTGGGGCAGCCCCGGGGGAT
This sequence comes from Myiozetetes cayanensis, assembly GCF_022539395.1. NCBI lineage: Eukaryota > Metazoa > Chordata > Aves > Passeriformes > Tyrannidae > Myiozetetes > Myiozetetes cayanensis. The sequence continues at coordinate 7,506,884 of NW_026087378.1, read as the reverse complement.
GGAGACCGGCGCCCCGGGCACTCACCATGCGCCCGTTGTGGACCACCAGGAGTTTGCCCTTGCCCTGCATCCCTGGCTCGGCCCGGCCCGGCCCGCTACCGGCGCGTCCCGCGGCCCCGCAGCATCCCCGGCCGGCGGAGCGGCTCTCGCTGCTCTCCCGGCCCGGCCCGGCGCTCCCGGCACTACCGCTTTCGGCTGCCACAGGAAGTGTCGCCATGGGAACTGAGACCGCAGCCGGGGGGAGCGGGGCCGCCCTCCCGCCCCGCGCCGCCGGCACCGCCCCGGTGGGCACCGGCTCCAGCTCCGGGACCGGAGGCGCCGCCGCATCCCTGTCCCTGTCTCCATCTGCATCCACATTCCTGACTGCATTCCCATCTGCATCCCTCTTCCCTTCCCCATCCCAGTCCCCATCTGCATCCTGTTCCCATCCCAGTCTCTTGTCCCCATCCCCATCTGTATCCACATCTGTGATCCTGCATCCCTGTTCCTTTCTCCATCCCAGTCTCCACTCCCAGCATGGTCTGTGCTGCCTTGGGGTCACCACCCCATCACCACCTCTCCCCACAGACTGGGCAGCCCGAGGGGGCTCCTCCTGGTCATCACATCACCCAAAGGAAGGGGGGTTCAGAGGCAAGGGGGCATCAACATATCCAGCACACCCTGCCATCAGCCTGATGCTGCTTGCCCTGCTCACACAGGGTTTGGGGGTGGCCCCAGGGCTAGTGTTTGGGGAGAGCTGCCTGTGCCAGCAGAACCTGGCAGAGAGGAGTGGTGGACGTGCAGCTTGGAGTCACCAAACTGATGCCTAAGCAGTTTTGCCCATCTCCTAAGGCCAGGGTTCCATGTTGATCAGCAACCACAAACCAGCAGAGGATATTTTAGGATATTTGTTAGGAAATCTCAGTAACTAACAGTATAGGATAAACCGCAGAGCACCATGGCAACCTGCTCAGGGAAATGCTAATAACGGGGACATAAGGTGGGTGATTAACCTATCAAAAGCAGAACCCTAACATTAAATTGGGTGCAGATCTATGCAGAAAAAATTGAAACATTCCCACTGTGAGCAGGCACAAAAGTGGAGCGACATGAGCAGCCACAGCCCTGGCAGGGTCTCTGAGCAGGGGGGAATGGAGTGTGGCCCCTAAGGCCCCCTTCTATCCCCCACCGCTGCACAGAGTGGCATCGGGATGGGGGGTGATTGTGCTGCTCCCCTTCCCTTTGTTGGAGTGTGGCTGTGTTGTTTGGCTTGGCTTTGCAACAGGAGTTATAAATAAAAATGTCTCTCCAAGAGTGCGTGACTCACGGTCCTCACCGCAAGGATAACCTCTCTGCTAGGAAACCTGATCTGAGGACCAAACTGCAGCACGAAGGAATCAAAGACATTGCTTAATTAATGTATTTAATCCAAATGGAGAATGGACAAGCCCCTCACTCCACCAGGGCTGGGGGGCGGCTACAGGGTAAAAAGTCCCTCTGGACCCCCGTCCTGCGCCATCCCCGACCTCCGGTTGCCAACAGGCCAGCCAGCCCTTGCCCTGCTCCAGGGCCTGGTGGTTTCCCTCGGGCAGCAGTGGGTGACGTGGCCTCAGGCAGCTCCAGCCTCAGCATTTCCTCCTGCCACCCTCTGAGGGGGCAGCTTGTGGGTGCTGGTGGGAGGCTGTGTCAGCCCTGTGCCCCAGGGCACAGCCACACCCGTGGTGCCTGGGCACAGCATCCTCCTGGGGCGGGAGCCTGGTCCCATGGGGAGAGGGACGCCCTGTGCCCCAGTGCCCCCAGCCCGGAGGGACCTGGTTTATCCCGGGGGTAGGTGACGGCGGGGCGACAGCTGGCTGGGGGATTTGCTGAGGGCATTATTTAATGCTGTGGGTAAATGGAGGAACAGCAGCTAATTCTGGAGCCCATAATCCTCTTCCTCCCCCGGGGATGGGGAGCGTGCCAGTCACGCAGCTGCCGGCGGGCCCCGGGGACAGGCCCCCGGCAGCTCCCCAGGCACGCTGTGGACCACAGAGACTCCTGGACCATGGGTGATGTGCAGAAGGTAAGTGGGGTCCGGTGACATCCCACCTGCTCCAGGGCAGGTGAGCAACACCAGCTCTCAGTTGCAGTGCTGGGCGGGCTGGCACAGCAGGGCCATCCCCCCAGCACACCCAGGAGTTGCCAGAGGTGCTGGGGCAGGGACAGCACACCTGGAGAGGGAGAAATTGAGGCTCTATGGATCTGCCATGGGGCCACCCTAAGCCTGGACACCTTGGGAACAGAGCCCTGAAGCTCGCTCAGGCCACAGACACAGGGTACCCACAGCCAACAGGGCACCCAGTCCCCCCCTCCAAAACGAGGGTGCTCTGCAGCCACCCAGCACCCCACAAGGCTCCCCCAGCATCTCCCTGTGCCCCCAGGGGCTGCTCTCCGTCATCCAGAAGCTGAAGGGTTCGTCGGAGCAGGAGCTCCGCATCGTCCTGCTGGGGCTGGACAACGCGGGGAAGACGACACTGCTGAAGCGCCTGGCATCGGAGGAGGTCAGCACCATCACCCCCACTCAGGTAGGTGCTGCTGGGGGACACGGGCAGCGGGGGGGAGGGGGAAGTGCAGGTCCCAACTGTCCCTTGGGTGATGCCGGGGTTTGTGTTCGTGCTCAGGGTTTCAACATAAAGAGCGTCCACTCGCACGGTTTGAAGCTGAATGTCTGGGATATCGGGGGGCAGCGCTCCATCCGCCCGTACTGGAAGAAGTATCTGGGCAGCACAGACCTGCTGGTGAGTGGGGCAGCCTCCTCAGCTCTGTGCGTGGAGAGATGTGCCCTCTGTGTGGGGCCACCAGCAGTGATGTGTGGGCCCTGCAGAAGGGCTGTGCAGCCAGGCAAGAAGGAGCCCCTGACTGTCCCTTTTGTCCCCACGGCAGATTTACGTCATTGACAGTGCTGACCAGAAGCGTTTCGAGGAGACAGGGCAGGTATGAAGGATCTGGTGGGGGTGGCTGTGGGGTCCTGGCGCTTGGAGATCTGTCTGGCACCAACTCTTTGAGGACTGGAGCTGCGAGCGAGGCCGCTTTTTTGTGCTGTAGGGCAGTGCTGCAGTGGGGGCCATGCTGTCCCCAGAGCTCTATGGGAAGGGCTCAAGATCAGCCCCAGCAGGCAGAGGCATCCCCCTCTATGGCAGATCCGTGCCCAGCAGCTCCCCTCAAGCCTGGTGTGCTGCCCAAGGGGTACTGGCACAAGGGTGACTCTGCCCCAGGTGAGAGTGACCCCTCAGTCACCAGCCCTGGTCCCAACTCCCCAGCACCAGGTTAGGGATACAGCCTAAGGTTTATGAGTAGCAAATTCAGTTACAAATCCTGGGAATAAAGCTCTGAAAGGCGAAGGTGAGACTGAGTGCCAGCCTTGGCTGTTCCGGCACCAGACGGCGTTGTGGGTGTGCCAGACAGCACGGGACTGGCAGCAGCCTCCTGCAGCTGCCCTTTGCCCGAGGCCCTCAGTGCTGGGAATACTTCAGCCCTCAGGGAACCCTGCGTGTGGCTCCTGGGCCTATGGAGCTTCAGGGAAGCACATCTCTCCCTTGGAATGTCAGGACGTCACAGCTTCTTTGTCTGCAATAAGAGAGAGGGCATGAGGTAGCCTGGGAGCTGAGGTATCCAGTCCACCCTGGCGAGGGCAGCAGCCCTGGGAGAAGGTTCTCTCTTGGCAGGAGCTGGCAGAGCTCACGGAGGAGGAGTCCCTCACAGGGGTCCCGCTGCTGGTGTTTGCCAACAAGCAGGACCTGGTGACTGCAGCCCCTGCAGATGAAATCGCAGAAGGGCTGAACCTCCACACCTACCGGGACCGGGAGTGGCAGATCCAGGCCTGCTCAGCCCTGTCTGGGGAAGGAGTGCAGGTAGAGATGGGGACCTGCAGACTCTGCAGATGCAGGAGAGGACCCAAGGGCCCTGCCATGCTCTTGGGGCTGTGCTCACAACCTCTCTTCCCTCCAGGATGGGATGAACTGGATTTCTAGTCAGATCATGAACAGAAAGAAGTGAGAGCTGCGAAGTGCCAGATGGGACTGAGCTGCAGGTCCCTACACCACGGCCAACCCCCTTGGTCCCTCGAGCTCCCCCAAGGCTCTGCTGGGCCCTGAGCCTCAGACTGCCATGATCAGATGATTTTCTCACCCAGTCTTCCACTAACCAGCTGGCTTCCCCTCTCCCTGCCTCCTGGGCTTCCACGGGCTCCTTGTACCCCCTGACCCTCCTGCAGCCCCTGTGATGCTGGAGGGAAGCACATGTCCCACTGGGCTCACACACCTCCAGCACGAGAACCTGCCCAGGATCTGGGGCAAGCACGAAGACAGCAAGGACATGGCCGGGCAGTCACCGACGGAAGGCTCTCCTTGCCTGGTGCCAGCCCTGGCTGCAGCCACTCTGCCTGTGCCGCCGAGGGGCTGCTCCGCCAGAGCCCTTGGGACATGCGTTGTCCCAAACACACCCCAACCCCAACCAGGGCTGCCATCGCCTCGCTGCCCATCCAGAGGGACGGGAGATTCTGCCCCCCGACCACCACGGGGCGGAAGAATGGGGTGAGACCCTCTGCGGTGGGGCGGGAGGCGGTCCTGCAGCCCTCAATAAAGCTGCTGTGACCTCCGCACTGCCTCGGCCAGTCCTTCCCACGGCTCCGCGACGCCGGCTCCCGTCGGGGCGGGTCACGTGTCCCGCGGGCGGCACGAGGCGCGCACGTGAGCGGCCCCGGGGGCGGGTGGACTACATCTCCCGGCATGCCCCCGCCCCGCCGCGCAGGCGTAGTATGCTCCTGGAGAGCGCTCGGCCCTCTCCTCCCGCCTCCCGAAGCGCAGCGGGAGCCGCGCGCCTCCTCTGGCCCCGCCTCCCTCTCCTGCCATAGGTGGGTAGCGGTGTCGCTCATCCCCAGAGGCGGGACCTCGGTAGTGTGTGAGTTTCTGATTGGTCAGCTCGGTTGCGGGGCGGGGCCGGGGCGGGTGGCCGGAAGGCGGAAGCGGAGCATGGCGGCGGGTGCGGGCGGGCTGGTGGCGGCGGCCGCGCTGCTGTTGGCGCTGGTCGGGCCGCGCCCGGCGCCCGCCGAGCTCACGGACGGCAACAGCGAGCACCTGAAGCGTGAGCACTCGCTCATGAAGCCATACCAGGGTGAGCGCGGGGCCGGGCGGGCGCGCCGTGCGCCCCGAGAGCGGCCCGGGCTGATCCGCGCTCTGTTCGCCCCTTTGCAGGCGCCGGCTCTGCCGCGATGCCGCTGTGGGACTTCCAGGGCAGCACCATGGTCACCAGCCAGTACGTCCGCCTGACGCCCGACGAGCGCAGTCGGGAGGGCTCCATCTGGAACCACGTGGTGAGAGCCCGGGGGGAGACGGGCAGGGGTCCATGGCGGCCCCGCCGCCTCCTCTGGGTCTCGTTCTGACGCCGCTGGGGTCTCTCCCACAGCCCTGCTACCTCAAGGACTGGGAGCTCCACGTCCACTTCAAGATCCACGGAGCCGGCAAGAAGAACCTGCACGGGGACGGGCTGGCGCTGTGGTACACGCAGGATCGGCTGGTGCCAGGTCAGTGCGGGTCGGCAGCACACGTGCCCTGTCCCGGAAGGCAGCTGGGCAGGGAGGGCCCCGAGCTCCCGCCGTCTGGTCTCACTAGATGGGCTGACGTGTCCTGTGTGGGAGCAGGTGCCCTCGGCCACCTGCCTGGCAGTGAACAGCTTGTACAGCTCAGGAGTCTGAGCATAAATCCTGACCCAGAGCCTTCTGTCTCCAATGTTCTGTCCTGTTCCAGGTCCCGTCTTTGGCAGCAAGGACAAGTTTCATGGACTGGCTATTTTCCTTGACACGTATCCCAACGATGAAGCGACGGAGGTGAGTGATCCAGAGAGCCTGTGCAGTGCCCAGGAGGCCATTTCCTTCCTCCTCCAAGAGCTTCTCCCCTTACTTGAGCATGGTCTGCTCTTCCTGTCCTGGGAGCTGAGGTCTGTATCACCAAAAAGCGTGACCCTTCAGCCATAACACACCTGGAAGTGACCCATCTCCCTGTTGCCTTGATGCTCATGGAAGGTGAATTCCTGTCTCCAGTTGGCATCTCCTGGTGTATGAAATGTACTGACTACAAAGCCCTGTGTGTGGTTTTGCTGCTTATGTGGGATTTCTGCCCGTTCTGGGTCTTGTGCTCAGTTCTTACACTTCTTGTGTTCGAGGGAGGACTCTGGTCTGCTTGACAAGGTGGTGATGGGTCACAGGTTGGACCTGATGATCTCAGAGGTCTTTTCCAACCGAAACGATTCCGTGATTTTTATCCAGCCACTCTGCAAGCCTGGGGCTGTCTCTGCCCTGGCCACGTGGTACAGGGTGGGCTTATTCACAGAATCACAGAAAGGGGGTCGTGATGTGAAGGTCAGAAGTGGCAGCTTGGCTTTAGGCAGAACAAGCTCTGGCTCAGCTTAGAAGCAGCTTTGCGTGGAGGAGCAGCCTCGACTCCACGGTCCTGTGCTCCATCCCTGCTGTGCTCCCAGCTGCTCTCTCTGAGGGCACGGTGGCCCTGGCAGTGCAGCCCCCCTGCAGCTGCCGTGTGTCCCCCCACAGCGGGTGTTCCCCTACATCTCGGCCATGGTCAACAACGGGTCCCTGACGTACGACCACAGCAAGGACGGGCGCTGGACGGAGCTGGCCGGGTGCTCCGCCGACCTGCGCAACCAGAACCACGACACCTTCCTGGCCATCCGCTACTCCCGGGGCCGGCTCACGGTGAGACCCGCCGGGCACCAGGGGGATCCTGTGTGCTCACTGGGGTTGGGGTTGCCTCTCCAGCACCTCCAGCTCTGAAAGAGCTGCAGGGTAGCCATGAGCATTCGTGCTGTGACCCTGCCCTGGTCTTGCAGGTGATGACTGATGTGGAAGACAAGAATGAATGGAAGAACTGCATCGACATTGCAGGGGTGCACCTGCCAACTGGATACTTCTTTGGTGCTTCTGCTGGCACTGGAGATCTGTCTGGTGAGAGGGGGCTTTGCTCAGGGGAGCATTTGGTGGTTGGAGCCTGGACTAGGTGATCCTGCCTTGGCAGCGGGGTTGGACTAGATGATCTCCAGTGGTCCCTTCCAACCTCAACTATTCTGTGATTCTGTGACTGTAACTGTGGATGCACTGGATAGCTTCCATGGCTTCCTTTCCCTGAATTGTTCACTGGGCTCTTGCAACCCTCTTGAGTAGGGACCTGTGGGCAGGGGAAGGAGGCACTTGAGAGCCAAGGAACATCGTGGGATTGCAGTTTGATACCTGGGAATGAGGGTGGCTTGAGAGAGAAGGAGACTGGACCTGGCAGAGCAGGATCTGAGGGATGCTCTGAGTGCCTGGACATCTCTCAGAGTTTCTGACATCATTTGCTGGCTGTTCCACAGACAATCATGACATTATCTCGATGAAGCTGTTCCAGCTCATGGTGGAGCACCCTGCAGAAGATGAGACTGTTGACTGGACCAAGATCGAGCCAAGGGTCAGCCTCCTTAAGTCCCCCAAAGGTGAGTCCGTGGGCTTCAAAGACCTTCCGTGGGGGATTGGAACACTGGGGCTGTGACACCCTGCGAGACTCTGTGGGAGCCAAGCTTGGGTCTGTGTCTGTAGCCATTCTTGCTCTTACAGATAACGTGGATGACCCAACGGGGAATTTCCGGAGCGGGCCCCTGACGGGCTGGAAGGTGTTCCTGCTCCTGCTCTGCGCGCTGCTGGGCATCATCATCTGCGCCGTGGTGGGAGCCGTGGTCTTCCAGAAGCGCCAGGAGCGGAACAAGCGTTTCTACTAATGGAACACCTGTGCCCAAACCCATCTTTTCTATGGGGAGCTGTAAAAACTGTGGTTTCTAAACGCTGTTTATGAGAAATACCAGAAGTATTTTCTTACCTGTCTGTTTGGCTGTAACCCCTGCCCGGCCCTTGGCCTCCAGCGGATTGGATCAAGGGGGTGATGCCCTCTGGACAACCCAGAGCTGTGGTGTGGGAGCCTGGAGTTTGCTCCCCCGTTTTTTCCAGTGCTCTCCCCGCCAGCTGGGACCTGCTGTGCTGCCTGGGGCAGGTGTGAACATGAGGTGAGGGTCTGTGGGGAGGGGACTGTGAGTGGGGCATTAAAGGACTGACACCACCTGCGGCTCTGGCTCTGTCTGAGGGGGAGAAGGTGGGCTTTACTTGGAGAAAGGATGGGAAATGCCGGTAGGGGGGCTGAAAGAGCTGGGAGGGAGGGGGGTCCTTTTTCCAGGAGGGGAGTGTCCCAGCTGGATGGGGAGGCAATCTTGGTAGGGTCCCGAAGGAACTGGGCGGGAGGGGGGTCTGTATTCTCCAGAATCTTCGGGGGGCACGGCATGGAAGAAGGGATGCTCCTGGAGGAGAGGAGCCCGGTGGTGGCGGGGGGTGCGGGAGGAGGATGGGGGATGTCCTCTGTGGTCGGTCCCGCCCCCGTCCCGCCCCGCCGGCGGAAAGGAAGCAGGGCCGTGTTTCCGGGAGCTCGGGGGGAGCGGCGGGTGCCGCCAGCGTGTCCCCGGGCGGCGGAGGCCAGGCAGGCGCCATGGGCCCGGCCCGCCGCAGGGATGCGCTCCCGGCTGCGCGGCGGCAGGTGAGCCCGGCGGGCACGGGGGCGCAGGTGAGCCCGGGGGCACGGGGGCGCAGGTGAGCCCGGGGGCGCTGGGTGAGCCCGGCGGGCACGGGGGCGCAGGTGAGCCGGGGGGCACGGGGGCGCGGGTGAGCCCGGGGGCACAGGGGGCGCGGGTGAGCCCGGGGGCGCGGGTGAGCCCGGCGGGGCGCGGGGCGCAGGTGGCACCGCGGGGTCCGGCGGGGCGGGCGGCTGGGGGGGTTTGGGGTGGGGTCCCGCCGCCCGCTGACCCCGCGCCGTGCCCCAGGTCCCCGCCGCTCCCGCGGCTCTTCCCCGGCCGTCTCTCCGCCTTCCCGCTGTTCCTCCTGGCGCTGCTCCTGGGCTTCGCCTCGCTGCTCTGGCTCCAGCTCAGCTGCTCCGGCGAGGGGCCGGTGCCCGGCGGGCAGGACCGGGGGGCTCCCCGCCAGCCCTGCCCGCCCCCCGCCCCGCTCCAGCCCGCCCGGGACGAGCCGTCGTGGGGCCCGCACCGGCTGGCGCTGCTGGTGCCCTTCCGAGAGCGCTTCGAGGAGCTGCTGGCCTTCGTGCCCTACATGCACCACTTCCTCAGCAAGAAGAAGATCCGTCACCACATCTTCATCCTCAACCAAGTGGATCATTTCAGGTAGCGTCTCTCGCTGCGCCAAGGGAAGAGGGGTCCTTCCCGAAGCTCTGTCCCTGCCATGAGCTCTGGGAGGGTCTTGTGGAGAAGCAGAGGGCCAGGGCAGTGGGACATCGTGGGCAGAGTGTGATGGTCTCCTCAGAGTTACTCATTCTAGAGCTTAGAGAGGAACGAAGGTGTTTTGCTTCCCTCTTCCTTAGCAAGAATCACAGAACCCTCTATCCCCGGGTATTTTGACTTTCTCCCCCCATGTCACAGATCTGCAGCAGCAAACATCTGGGGACTTTGAAATTCAAAGAAAGACCATGGGGTGTTTGGGAACACTATTGCTTGTCCTCAGCTTGCTCTGCATGGAGAAGCAGGGGTGCAGTTTCAGGACAAGGAGTGTTGTGTTTGTGTGTCCCTGTTTGGGGACTGGTTGGACACTGAGCGTTGAGGAGTGTGACAGAGGGATGTGAAGGGACAGTGGCTGCTGTGTGTGGCACTGAGAGCCCCCGGTCCTGTGGCAGGTTTAACAGGGCGTCCCTGATCAACGTGGGCTTCCTAGAGAGCGGCAACGACACCGACTACATCGCAATGCATGACGTCGATCTCCTGCCCCTCAACGAGCACCTGGACTACAGCTTCCCGGAGGCAGGGCCCTTCCACGTGGCATCCCCGGAGCTGCACCCGCTCTACCACTACAAGACCTACGTGGGCGGCATCCTGCTGCTCACCAAGCAGCACTACGAGTTGGTGAGCGCAGGGGTGGGATGTTCTGGACGCTTTTGGGGCGGGGGATACAACATTATAGCGGTGAAGAGTTTTGTGCTACATGCTTGGGAAGCAGGGAGAGGAGTCAAAATGGTTTGGGACAGAGCCTGTAGTCTGAGCTGGTAGTGGGGGCAGGATAGGGGAGGCTGTGCTGGTGCTCAGGGCTTGTGCTGCTGGTGTCTGCTCCTCTGAGGCCATGGAGCTGTGCTGGACCTTGGCCGGTGCTGTTCTTGTTCCAGTGCAATGGCATGTCCAACCGCTTCTGGGGCTGGGGACGGGAGGATGACGAGTTTTATCGACGTATCAAAGGAGCTGGTCTCCAGGTAAGGAGTCTCTATTACCTCCTGGTTTGGAATTGCCCTTTTCCTTGTCTCATTGCCTGGCCCCTGCTGTGGCTGTGCAGGTTGGGGCCTGGGGAAGGCAGCCCTGCACTCCCTCCTCCAGCAGCAGGGGCACAAGTTTTCCAGTGGCCCTACAGAAGCTTTGCTCTTTTCCCAGGTTCGTCGTCCTTCTGGAATCACAACTGGATACGAGACTTTCCAGCACCTGCATGACCCAGCCTGGAGGAAGAGAGACCAGAAGCGCATTGCTGCACAGAAGCAGGTGAGAGCTCTGGTCAAGGGGAAGCACGGGAGGCTTGGGTTGTGATCACTACATGCTCTGAGCCCTCATTGCTCATGTCGTCCCCTGCCAGCTCTCTGCTCCCTCCCCAGGCACTGGGTGCTTCCCACTTCCATCGTGGGCTGAACAGTCTTTCTATTCCCCAGGAGCAGTTTAAGGTGGATCGGGAGGGAGGTCTGAACAACGTGAGGTACCGAATCGAATCACGGACAGATCTGAGCGTGGCAGGAGCCCCTTGCACCGTCCTTAATATCTTGCTGGACTGTGACACAAATGAGACCCCCTGGTGCACGTTTGGCTGAGCCCGTCCCCGTGTGCCAGTCGTGTGCGCTGTGCTGATGCCAAGACTCCGGGGCTGCCGTGGAGCTGCTTGGAGCAGGCAGGATTTTGGCAGCAGATGAGCATGGCAGTGCTGGTGAGACACAGAGGAACAGACGAGGCTGAGAACTGGGTTTTGCTGGGACCAACAGGAAGAGACTGAGAGTGGGACTTGGTGGTGTTGCTGCTGATGCTGGTGCTGCCTCCCAGGGCAGGCACAGGAGGTGGTTTTCCTGTGCTGGACATGCCTGAGCTGCCACTCAGCTCAGAGGACAATAAAGAACTGTCAGGGCAGTTGTGAGTTGTGAATGCCCTGGGCTGTGCTGTACCACTCTGTTTTCCTGCTCACTTTACCTTCCTGGCTTCACTGGCTTGGCCCTGGGGGTGCTCTGTGTGACAGGCTGGGAGCTGCTCTGGTTCAGCGGCTGAGCCAGTCTGAAATGGGCTCTGAGTGAGATGGTGCCTGTTCCAGCTGCCAGGTACCCCCAGGGCTGGGCTTTGGTCACTCCACTGCAGGAAGTGGTTGTGGTTAAGCTGTGCCCTGAGCCCCAGGATCCACAGCCCTGCTGGATGTCAGCAGTTGTAGGCCAGGACCTTTCTTTGGAGTGAGGAGGAGAGTTCTGGCTTGAGCTGCTCCTCTTCTTGTCTGCCCTCTGTGGCATGTGCTGCCTCAGTTTGTCTCTGGAGGGGGTTGGAGAACTTGATGTCTCCCCAGAAGTGCTGAGGGGAACTGGGATCTGCTTTGGGCCCTGCATTCCCTGTCCTGGAAAGGACTGGCTGCCATACTCACTGCAGTGCTGGTGGAACTGGGGGGATGGTGTGGGTGAAGTGTGGAGATTGGGACAGTAACCCCCTAACCCACCCCTGAGCTGAGAGTAACAAGAGCTGCTGTGGGCAAGGCAGAGGCTGGGCCGTTCCTGTTGAGAGTGGGAACAGGGGGGTTTGGGTTGATGAAGAGAAGGCAAGTCTGGGGGTACCAGGCTGCAGCTTCCACCCGCTCACTCCAGCCACCTGGCACTGTCTCACTGCCAGGACAGTTTCTCCCATGTCATGGTAGGACAAGGACCTGGGTGGGGAAGTTGGGAAGGTCCCACTGGGTGAGAAGGGATGCTGGGGGCTGCCAGTTCTTAAGGTTTAGTAGAAATCAGCCACAGCAGCAGCTGTCTTCTGGGAATGTGTAGAGGTGGGCAGGAGGGGCCCTCAGGACCCGGCTATAGAGACCCAGTTGGGAGCAGCAGCTGTGGAGCAGCTCCTGGTTCACACCTGCTCATGCTGGGAATGAACAGACACTGTGGCCTCTGGGATGCTGCCGCTCACCCTCATCTGCTGAGGGTAGCAAATCCCTGATGACTCTCAAGGGAGACCCCTGCCAACACTGGGCTTCTCTCCTCCATCACCAGCCTGGCCTGGCCATGACTTTGGGCTGCTGTGTGGATGGAGCTGTGCCACTCCAGAGTGGAGGGTGCTCAGGCTGGCTGACTGATGGTGCCATGTGTGGGCCTGCACTGAGCTGGCTCTGGGGTTTTGGCTCATATTTTGGGTACTGCTGCCTCCTCAAGCTGGGTAGACCCCACTGAACAGCCAGTACCCCTCTGTTCAGCCCCGTTGCCAGCACTGGCACCAGGCCCTCTGCATTTCCTGGCCCCTTCTGTCCTCATCCCCTGCCTGGCGCTTCTCAGAGCGGTCTCTTTGCATTCTCAGACAGAAGCTGTCGCCATCTCAGGAAGACAAGCAGCTCTGGGGAGGAGTGCTGGGATGAAGGAGGCAGAAGCATCAGAGCCAATTGAGGGGGTCGTATACCATGTAGGGATGGGGTGTCTGGAGAGATCTGGTGCCATCTGCTCTCTGTGCTGCTCTGGAGCAGAGGAGTCTGGAGCCCTCAGAGGGGGTGTGAGGGGGCTGTCTCCACGGCAGGGGTCGTGGTGGCAATGCAGGGTGGTGAGGATCAGGCTGTGCTGCTTTGCATCATGGAAGGGGCAGACCCAGCCTTGAGGTGATGTGGGGATGTTCTGCCCAAGAGTTCCCATTGGCCTCTCCAGCCCAGTGGCCCCAAAGCAGCACTGATACCTAGCATGAAGATTGCTGGTCAGCTTGGACACCCAGTGTGCTGCTCTAGAGGTGTTCCCAGCACCACTCATGTCCCTTGCTGTGGGCAGCCAGAGGGAGACATCAGCCTAGCAGCCCCACTCCTGTCTCTCCATGGAGAGAGTGGGGTTTGGGATTGGCCACCTGTATTCCAGCCACTTCCTGGTGCCTGAACCACAGCCAGGGCTGGCAGAGGCAGATCAAAGTATTTCTCTACACCGTTCAAAATAGATGACACAATTTCGGGCAGGTTTCATGGAGACGTAGCTGTGCAGAAACAGAGCATATGTGCACCTCGCACTTTGCTCAGCGCTACAGGCTCCTCTCCCGCTGCCTGGCAGCTATTTCTCAGCTCTGCTCGCAGCCCCCTCACCCTCCAGTTGCTTTTGTGGAAGAGGCGCCGTGCTGGAGACCCGGCTTCCTTTTATAGCCCTGAATGTGACTCGGAGGTCGCTCAGCGCTGCTCCCCCCACGCACTTCGATATCAGCAATAGCCCAGCGGGAAGGGATGAAGTTTTTCCCCGTTGCCTTCCTGCAGATGGATAACACTCTGCCTGCTGACCCAGGAGTCCTGCAGAGCTGAGCCAGAGGCCTCCCAGCGTTCTCAGGCTCTCAGCAACCCTGAGGAGAGCATCAGAATGCTCAGGGGCAGAGAGGGCCCCTGGAGTCCCAGCCCTGCCCCTCTGCGACCCCCCCTTTCTGGGGTCCCAATTGCTGCCAGTGAGGCTGTGTGGGGGCTGCTGCAGGCGCAGCAATTGAAGGCTTTTATTGCTGGGTTGTTCTAAACCAGATGGTTCCGGAGCTGTTTGCTGGTGAAAACGTGAAATTGCTTTAGTATCCTGGGGGGGAGGATTGGGGGGTAAAGTGAGCAGAGAGTGGAGACTGGGGAAAAAATGATGGGAAGCAGGAGTATTTCTGCATGGGGGCATGGAGTGTCCCAGGCAGTGTGGGAGCTGCTGTCCTGGAGAGATGAGGTCGGGACACGGTGGAGCAGGAAACGGGGCAGACGGGAAGGAGGGGTGCGGCTGTGATCAGCACCCGTTGCAGTCAGCCCGGCATCACTGGAACCTGCCCGGTCCAAGCCCCGTGGGATGATGCCTGCCTCTGCAGGCTGCCGGTGGGGCCCCGTTAATGGCTGAGCTCCAGGCAGAGAGCTGGGGCATCGCAGACACATTCCTGGTACCAGCAGGGTGGGAAATGGCACCGTTGGGAAGGCCCCCCCATATTCAGAGGCCATATGTGCTGCCGCTCCGTCGTGCGGAGGGGAACAGGGGGCCGGAGGGAGCGGAGCGTGCCTTGGCAGCGCACCGAGGACACTGCCAGCATGTGAGCCCGGCGAGCAGGGACCGGGGACAGTGTGTGTGTGGGAGAGCACTGGCAGCACAGCTTGAGGACTCGGGTGTGCGGGGGGAGTAGCGGGGGGCTGGCAGCGAGCGGGGCCCCGGTGCGCGAGAGTGCCGGGTGCGTGCGTCCCCCAGGCTGGGGACGGTGCGGGTGCGATCCCTCCCTGGGGATAGACGGGCACCGCACCGTGGGGACCGGGCAGGGCTGCTGCTGGTGTCCTGCTCCACGAGGAGGCCGGGACGCCGGTGACCAGGGCCAGCCCGTGGCGAGATCCGCGCTCCCTGCGGCTGCCACGCTGCAATAGGCGTCAAGTGACAAAACCGGCTCCGGGCCAGGACGTGGCAGCGCTGATTCACAGGGATGGAGCGTGTCGCGTCTCGCTGGCGCCAGGCCAGGCGTTGGGGCAGGTGGGGTACACACCGTGCCCCCCGCGGCTTTGTGGGGCTCCTGCCCACCCGTGGGTGCTGCGAGGGGGGGCACTGGGTTGTCCTGCAAGAGGAGGGTGCAGGGGTTGTCCCACCGTGCTGAGACCCCTCTCCACTCCTCAGGTGCGAAGCAAAATATTTTTCTCCACCCTCGCCGGGCGATACCCGGTGACTCCAGCCCCGCGCTGCGGTGAGGGCCACCGGGGGCCGACTGGGCGCCGCTGCCGAGCCCGGAGCTGTAGCTCGGGGGGTTTGCGGGGGTCTCCCCGCGCTTTGGGCGGGGGTGTTTGCGCAAGGAGCGCTCAGCGCCGCACGCAGCCAGCCCGGCCTGCCCCGCCCCGCTGGTGGGCACGGCCGGGCCGCCCCCCTCCTTCCTCCTCCTCTTTCCTCCTCCTCCTCCTCCTTCCCGCCTCTCCCGTCCCACCGCCCCCGCGCCGCGATTTGCCGGTGCCGGCCCCGCCCGCCGCCCCGCGCGGCCGCGGCCGAGGGGCGCGTTCAAACGCGGCGAGGGAAGGAGCGCGGAGCGGAGCCGTGCGGGACCGCAGCGCCGCCGGCATGGTGAGTGCGGGGCCGGGGGCTCCCAGGGCACCCCATCCCCCTTCCCCGGTGCGCTCCGGCGAGCGGCGCTTTGTCCCGAGCTCGGCCCCGGGCACCGACCGCCCCCTCCGCCTTCCCCCGTGCCGGAAATTCCGGCGGGGCTGCGGGAGGCGCAGGGGGGGCTGTGCGGGGACCCGCGCTCGCCTTCCCGCAGCACCCCCTGCGCCTCCGTGCAGCCCCACCGTGCCCTCCCGCGTGGAGTGGGAAGGGGAAAGGATTTGTGGCAGTATCTTGCCCGGGCACGGCCGGGGTTGGGAACAGAAGGAGCCAGGCTGGCCGGACCGGTGTTTTGCCGCCTGGAGGGTGATCCCCTCCCTGCCGCAGGCAGGACGCCTTCGGGCTTCCCCGGCGTTTCCCAAGGCTCCCACAACCTGACCTACTTCCTCGGCCGCCTGTGCCGGGAGGAGCCGCTGCGGGGCTCGGCCGAGCTGCTCCCCCATGCCGGGGGCTGCACGAGCATCCACTCCCCTGCTGCACCACCATGGGAACATCCATATCCCTCATCCCCATGCACAGCCCGTGGCACCCCAGGCATGCCAGATCCTTCCAGAGAGTCCGTCCCTGGTGCCCTTCGTGGGGTGCTGATGCCCGGAGCAGGTGCTGGGCTCGCAGAGGGAGGTGACAGCGCAGGCCGGGAGCTGTCAGACAGGTTTGTGCGTGGCAGCAATTAAAACCGGGGTGTTTGTTTACGCGGCGCGTGGTGCTGAGAACCAGGGCAGCTTCCTGGGTGTAACCCGGCCCCGGAGCCCTCGGTGAGGCTGGGAGCCGTGCTGGGGGCTCTGCCTCGCCCCTGCCGCGCTCGCCGTGTCCCCTCCATTGGTGTGAGGTCATCATCCCCCTCCCTAGCGCTGGGGAGCCAGAGCCAAGGCCGAACGCATCCCCTCATCCTTCCTCCCCTGGCCACCTGCGCAGGAAGCTTCATTGTCCCGTCAGCATCCTGCCCCTTCCCACCGCCCTTGCGCCATGTCCGGCCACGGGGTCCCCAGCACGCACACCACAGCTGGGCTGTGGCTGCCTCATCCCTGCCTGGTGCTGGGGTGGAAATACCTGTGGATGGAGCGGGCCCGTGTGCAGCTCGCCCTGTGGGGTGCAGGAGCCCGTGCTATGTGGAAGTGTCCCCATGGTGCTGGAGAGGTACCTGTCACCTGCACACCCTGGGGAGGGCAGGCTGATGGGCATCCCCAGGGGTGTTACGGGGATTTCTCCAGAGGGTGTCCGGACCCAGAGGTCCCAGTGGGGCGGGTGGGTGCCGCTGGGCTGGGGCTGGCGCCAGGCCCAGGCAGGTGCTGCCGGCTCCTGAACTCGCCCGCCTGGCTGGGCGGCAGGTGCCTGTTCTGGTGGCAGCCCCGGCCGCGGGCGGGAGGTGGGGCTGGGTGTGGGAGGGAGGCGCTGCACCATGGTGGGGGCAGCAGTGGGGAGCTGGTGTGTGCTGTGCCCTGGCACCCCTTTGCTCTGCTCCCCCAGGGAGCTGCATGGGAGATAGCAGGTCTGTCCCACTGCCAGGAGCCCAGGTGGGCCCTTGGGGCTGGTTGGGAAGCGGGGGTGCAGGGCTTTCTCAGTCCCGATTGCCCACCATCACTGACTCTGTCTCTCCCCCAGCAGTGCTGGTACTGGGCTTTTCTCTAATTCTCCATGGCAGCAGCACAGGGTCCTGTGACCTGTGAGCCTGACACCCGTGTCCTCGGCACCTACCTCTCCTCGGAGCCCGTCGGCGTCGTTGGCAGCATGGGCAGCGTGGGCAGCCTGGTGGAGAAGCAGGATCTGTCCCCTCTGGAGCTGCGGGCCCCGCTGGGGGGCTCACGGGGGCTTCGGCAGCCTGATGGCTTGTTGCGGAAGGGGCCGAGCCAGCGGGAGCTCTTCGGGTACCTGCACGGGGCCAAGAAGGAGATGCGGTCGGAGCGGAAGCATCAGATGTCGGGTGCCTGCTACAAGAGGGACTACGAGAGTGACCGCGAGAACCGATCCCCCGAGCGCTGCTCCCGGGAGCATCACCGTGGGGCTGACTTCTCCAAGAGCTCCCTGCCGGAGCGGGGCCGCTTCGACAAGGTGAGGCTGTGGGCACTGTACGGAGTTATGGAATACATCCTGGTTTGTGAGAGGATGGGTTTGGAGCAGAACGGTCCATGCCCCCCTGGAAGGGATGTGGGGATTTGAAACCCCTGGCTGTGGGGGTTGTTGGGCTCATGCTGACTCTACTCTTGTTTTTCAGTGCCGTATCAGGCCCTCGGCCTTCAAGGCGGTGGCTGGGAAGGGGCTGGTCTCCATGCAGGGCCTGTCCTCATCCAAGGGGCAGAAGTTGTCCAAGAGCAATGGGAGCCTGCACACGCTGCTGTCGCAGAGTAGCACAGCAGCCCCACAGCATGGCCCGCTCCGCACCCACCTGCTCCACGCCATCAGCCTGGATGAGGCCTCTGACTCCAGCCACAACTCCATCCAGAGCTTCCCGTCCTACGGCTCCCGCCTCAAGCCTGCCCAGAGCCAGTTCAGCGCCTCCATGGGCCACATTAACCACATTGGGGGCTCCTTGGACAGGGTCTCCCGCAGCCCCAGGGACCCCCTGGCCCCTGAGAAGGTGCCCCTGTCCTGCAAAAGCATGGCCACTCTGAGCCGGCTGCAGAGCCCCGGTGAGCCCCCACCACCCTATGAGTTCTCCTACTCGCTGGAGGATGCGGTGAAGCAGCTGGAGGATCGGCTGCAGGAGACAGGAGGGGAACTGCGGCAGCTCAAGAGGAGCCTCAGCGAGACCGAAGACCCCTTCACGCAGGTGAGCGGCGGGGCTGGGGCAGTGCTGGGTGCCCTGGGCAGGGCTGTGGGACAGGGATGTCTAGGTGGAAGGAGCTGCTGTGGTGGGTGATAGGCTGGGAATGCCCAAGTGCCAGAGGACCCGACATCATGGGACCTTCTGGGGTCCCTCCCTGGGGCTGTAGACTCTGACCACTGTCCACCTGGCAGGTGTTTGAGGACAAGCAGCGGCTGTGGCTGGACGAGCTGGAGGACCTGAAGCAGATGTACATGGCCCGGCTGCAGCAGGTGATGCAGCAGGCACAGCGTGGGCAGCGGGCACTGCAGCTGCAGCTCTACAAGGCACAGCAGGAGAAGAAGCGGCTGCAGGAGGAGCTGAGTCTGCAGCAGTGCCAGTGTGAGGAGCCCAAGCTCCGACAGCCCCAGGGCGAGCGTGGCAGCCCCAAGCTGGAGGAGACCAAGTGGGAGGTGAGTCCCCTTCTTTCCCTCCCTGTTGCCACCCTCGTGGCTGTGGAGCCAGGATGGGCGCAACGGTTCCCTGCTCCAGTGTCACTCGTGGCCACAGGATGGGGGGGATTAGCCAGGAGTGATGTTCATGGTCCCCCAGGAGGACAATCTGGGGTGCTGCCACACCTGGGGTCCTGCTCCCCCTCCCTTCCTCACAGCTTGCCTGTGCCCTGCAGGTGTGCCAGAAGGCAGCAGAGATCTCCCTGCTGAAACAGCAGCTCCGGGACACCCAGGAGGAGATGGCTCAGAAGCTGGGTGAGATCTTCAGCCTGAAGACGCAGCTGCGGGAGGCCAAGGCGGAGGTCCAGGCCAGGGACTCCCAACTGGCACAGCTGGCAGACTCCTTCCAGAGTCCCCCAGAGCCCAGCACCTCGATGCCTCTGGGTGACGACCCCATGCCGTCGTGCCAGGACTTCCCTGGCTGCGAAACTGATGACTCCAAGTGCCGGGGCCTCCACAGCGACTCGGCGGAGCCCCTGGAGCGGCAGGTGGAGTGGCTGTGGGCAGAGCTGCTGCGGGAGCGGCGTCAGGGCCAGCTGCAGGCTGTGAACTTTGAGCTGGAGAGGAAAACGTGGCAGGAGGAGAAGGAGAAGGTGCTGCGGTACCAGCGGGAGCTCCAGGCCAGCTACATGGAGATGTACCACCGGAGCCAGGCGCTGGAGCGGGAGCTGCGACAGCTGCGGTCGGAGTCCAGGGAGGTCGGGACTGACTCGCCCTGGATCGAGCGGGTGGAGTCCTCGAAGATCTGAGGGATGGGATGCCAGTGGGACTGTGAAGGGGGAACATCTCTTGGTGCTGCAGTGGGACGATCTCAGGGTGTGCACAAGGACTGGCCGCTCATCGCTGCCCTGGGCCGAAGGACCGATTGCAACAAGGGAGCTTTTCCTTCTTGCAGCGCTTCAGGCCCTTCTGGAGGGGGTCTCTGGAGAGCAGTGGGGCCATCTGTGCCAGGGTAGGGGTCTTGCATGTGCCCCATGCTCTGACTCTGGGAGCGTTTGCCCTGTGATTCCTTCTGCCATGGGGGCAGAAACCAAGCGCCCTGTGAAACATTCCCTGTCCCTCCTGCTCTGCTGTCCCTGTTCCCGCAACCCAGTAACTTAATGTCTTGTGAGGAGGGGCTTGAGCCCTGTCCCCACCCCACTACCTTGCTGTGGGACTTCCACCTGCTGCTCGCAGTGGCCACCTTGTCAGCATGGCCCTGGAGCTGCTGGTGCCACTAGGAAGGCAGAGGAGGAAACCTGATGAGTGCTGGTACTGCTGGGAGGGGGCAGCTGCCCCAGCACCTCTGCTGGGGCTTCCCATGTCCCCATTGTGGCTCTGCAATGGAGGTGATTGATGCAGCTTCCCTCGGGCTGAGAGGGGCGCGTGCCTTGTGCAGGGAGGGATGGAAACTGGTGCCCTGTCACACTGGGAGGAATTGGGGGGGGAATAGAACATGTGGGCAGGGATGTGCTGGAGCTGGGGAAGAGACTGGGGTCTCCCCTTGCAGGGTGGGTAAGGGAGAGCTGGGGGAGCTCCAAGGCGCTGGGAGGAAGGAGCCCTGCTCTGTGTCTGTAACAGCAGAGCCACATGAAGGCCAGGCCCGACCTCACACCC
This sequence comes from Myiozetetes cayanensis, assembly GCF_022539395.1. NCBI lineage: Eukaryota > Metazoa > Chordata > Aves > Passeriformes > Tyrannidae > Myiozetetes > Myiozetetes cayanensis. Next base: position 7,486,680 of record NW_026087378.1, on the reverse strand, counting down.
CGTTCCTGCAATAAACCTGTATTTCTCTCTCCCGGCCTTTGCTTCCCTCGGGGTCGGGGGGGGGGGATTCCGACTGCGTGGGTAGGGGCTGCGGGCTGGCCTGGGCCTGCCCAGTGTGGGGCCCCGCCCCAGCACCGCCTGGCCGGGGTGGGCGGTACAACCAGTCGAGGCCTCGAGGTGCGGTGACTCACACGAGGGCCAGGGGTGGCGCCCCTGGAGTGGTTCAATGCAGCTGTGGACCCCCAACCTTCCTGCCCCGAGCACCAGGACCACGTCCTACAAACCCACAGACATCTTTATTCACCCGCACAGTGCTCCCCACCCCCCCCAGTCAGTGCTCTCGGTGGTGTCCCCACAAACCGTGCCATGTGGCCCCTGGGCAGGGGCACAGGGACCTGTCACAGCCCTGCAGGGCACAGCCAGTCCGCGGCTCTTCACAGTGGTAGGGGAAGGGATGACACCTCCTCCAGACACTCGTCGTAGGCCTCCTGGTACTCCTCGTGAGGCTTGATCAGGATGGCACAGGTCGGGCGCTTGGAGCCAGCTGCAGCTCCCAGGTCCTGTGGGAACAATGAGGCCATGCTTGCCAGACGATCAACCCAAAGCCCTCTGGACTTGTGCTGGGGTTCAAGAGCCCTTTTCTCAGCTTGTGTCCTACAAGCTGGAAGCAAAGCCCTGGGCTGGCACCTGGCACAAGGGGCTGGCACTTGGCTCACGTGCCATGCTTCTTCCTCAGAGCAGGATCTGCAGAGCTGCCTGCACGAGGCTGACACTCCAAAGACACCTCCCCCTGCTCCCAACTCCCAGCCTACAAAGGGGGTACTGGCTGCATCTCACAACTGAGGAAGGAAAAACTGTCGTGGCTGTGTCCCAGAGAGCTCCTGTCTCTGATATCCCACAGGGATCGTGGCAAACAGTTCTGTGATCCCATAGTGAAACCCTCCTGCACCTCCCCTATGTCCGTTCTGTGGCAAGCACCAGGTTCTTTATCGGTCCCTAGATCTGCACCACCCCAGGATGGCTCCAGTCACAGCCTGGACTCCTCACGGGGGCTGCTTCCCCCCACAACACTCACCGATTTTGAAGGGACGTAAGCGTAGGGGAGGCTCCTGTCCTCGCACATGATGGGAAGGTGGCAGTACACATCGATGGGCAGCGTGTCCCCAGCCAGCACCGTGATCCTGCGGGGAGAGCCGTGTCAGTGGCGGGGCTGCGCCACAGGGGCCGGGGGCTGGGGCCGCACTTACCCCTTCTCGCCCTTGTTGATGAACTTCTGCACCTCCTTCACACCGCGGCGGATCTGCTTGTGCTTGGCCGCTGCAAGAGAACCACTGCGTGAGGGGCTGCCCCACGCCACCGCCATGCCCCGGCCCGGCCCCGCCCCCGCCATGTGCCGGCGCCGCCAGACCTTTCCTGATGCACTTGTAAAGCTTCCGCGTGAGCTTGCGGGATGCGAGGGGCTGCGCGATGGGGTTGAGGAAGTCGAGCTGCTCCCGGTACGAGCGCTCCGGGGCCGCCTCCTCCTCGGCCGCCGCCTCGGGCTTGTCCCGCGCCATGGCAGCGCCGGCCGCTTCCGCTGCCGGGGCGCGCGGCTCTCCGCTCCCCGCCAGCCAATCGGCAGCTGCGCTCGCACTGACAGACAGCAGCACTGGCCAATGGCAAAGCGCTCCTTTACCGGCTTCTCCCCCGCGGATCGCGGCTCCGCCCTCCGCCCCACAGCCCCGGCTCCAGCCCCAGCCGCCAGTCCCAGCCCCGGTTCCAGCCCCAACCCTGGCTCCGGCCCCAACACCAGTTCCAACCCCGGCTCCAGCCCCAACGCCAGTCCCAGCCCCAATCCCAGTTCCAACCCCAATCCCAGTCGCAGTTCCAGTCCCAGTGCTGGCCCCAGCCCCAGTCTCAATCCCCGTCCCAGGTCCGGCCCCAGTCCCTGTTCGAATTCTAGTTTCAGCCCCAGTCCTGTCCTAATCCCAGTCCCAGTCCCAGAGTCAGACACGCAAGTTTCACACGGAAACACAAGTTTCAACACGGGCCTTTACTGGGTGTGGTCGGTGCTGGTGACGCTCAGCCCACCCCAAGCCCAGCACACCGAGGGCACGCTCCGGGCCGGTGCAACCAGCCACCCCCGGGGCTGTGCCCAGCTCATCCACCAGGCCACAAACTGCATTTTCTCCCTTGTTTTTCATCCCAGCAAACTTTTCTCCCTGCAGGGCTACGTTGCTACTTTCCCCAAAGAAAACAGGAGGCTTCCAACATGGTGCCCCTCCAAGAAACCGCTTTGATCCTTATTGTGGTGACCCAGCAGCCACCACTGGGGATAAAGAGCTCTGCCCAAGGCCACGGCAGCACATCCCCCGAGCCCAGCATGTCCTGAGCCACAGAGACAACACTGCTCCAAATGAAAATGGCCTCAGGTGTGGCTTGTTACCTTCTCCCTCACTCCAGCCTGTCTCTGGAGTACAGGAGGGCTTCAGCCAAAACCTGCAGCTGCTCCATGACCTCTCGCTGCATCTCCACAGCAATGTGGAACACATGGTGGTCAGAGCTGTTGTACATCACTGCGTTCTGGAACATGAGCATGAGGTCACACTGGAACTGGATCATGGACTGAATGTGTCCCTTTGCCAGCCTTCTCTTTATGCTGGTTAAATCCATGGGTCTAGAAAAGAGAGAGAGAAGGAGAACTGAATTGCAACCCAGGGGAAGGCATCCTTCGGGCTCTGCATGAATGTGATTATTCTCATTTCAGAGTGGCCCTGAAAGCAGAGCTATTTTCAATCAATTTTATTGCTCAAGACAAAGAGGGAGAGTGAGAAAGGCTTTTCTTCCAAGTCAGACAAAAGTTAAGTTCAGCCAATGCGACACTTGCTGTCCAACTAAGTTGGCAGGTCATTAGCAGTAACCTCCGAGAAAAATGTGATGCTGAGCTCCAGAGAAGGCAAGCAGTAATTAGTCTTCATGAAGTCAGTCCAGGTCTTAGTGGAGAAAGAAAGGTTACTAAAATAGCTATCTATTAAACCCCCTTAAAATCAAATGGTGCCACCAGCAAAAATAGCAGTGCTGTTAAGGGGAACGCGACGGGGAATAAATATTACTTCCCTTATTTTGACAGAATGGGAAAATGAATGGCTGCAGAGAGGACAACTGTGACCAGAATAGAACATGATTCAGCTCTGAAAAATGCCCTTAATCTCTCTGGGAAATATTGTTATGACCCACTTCTGTGCTGAGAGTGAAACATCTGGGGCGCAAGCAGCGAGTGAGGAGGGGGCATTGCCTGAGGCACATCCCAGCATGGGGAGAAGGGATTGCTGAGCTGCAGGAGCTGGATCCCCTGCCCAGGGACTGTGCCTGAGCTAAGCCATGCAAGTCCTGCATGGCAGGCACAATTCCTACCAGGTCCAGAGTTAGTGCAAGCTTCCAGTTTCTAATTACCCAGAAGGGAGTTTTAATAAAAGAAATCAATGGGAAATGCTGGTGACAGCCAAACTCTGGAAAAGGAGAAAGAAAACCATTCCACTGGGCCTTTGGAAACCAAAAACAACAGAAAAGAACCAGAGAGAAACCAGCTAGTGAGCACTTGCTCCACAGACTCACCTCTTTACCACATCCCTGTATCCAGGGGCTTGTTTCTCTGACACTGGCTTCAGGAATGGGCTGCTGTATCTACAGGGACAAGGACAAAGAATGTTCTGTGCCTGCCCTGCGCCAAAGGCAGCTCTGGGACATGGAGCAGTGTTTCTCTCTCCCTGCCTGCTGTGAGGGCCACAGCCAGTGCTGTGCCAGCTGTGTAGGAAGCAGCACTTGGGCTCTGTCACATTAAGCAGAGGAAATAAATATGCAGTGTTCTCTCCAGCTCTGCAGCACACAGCTGTTCCCAAAGCAAAGCCTGGGAGAGACAGCCCGGCCTCTGGGGAGGGGGGGACAAGGCCTGGTGACACAGGAGCTGGGACTCAGGGCAGCGTGTTCGGGACATGTTGATCCAGCCCTCTGCTCCCACATACCTGTGACTGGCTATCATCCTCCAGATGGTCAGGAGTGTTTTCTTGAGGAGCAAATGCTGGAGGGGGTTATTCCAGCTCGGCTGCACCCTGTGGAGTGAAGGCATTGCCAGATCATCACACTGAAGACAAAGTGGGAGGTGGCAATTCTGCTGGCACCCACCACATCCACAGCCTTGGAGTGTGATGGCAGGAGCATCCTCCATGGGAATGCGCAAGTAAACATCCAGAATGCAGGAAGATGCAGGGCAATAGGTAAAAACAAGAGCTGAGCTGAAGGGCAGAATCAAACTGGATAGAAAACCACATGCTACTCTGCCGTTTAGAACTTTACTGAGGTGGTTTTCATGAAGTTTCTCATCCCAACTCCCCATGTTTTTCCTTTGAAAGGCAGCCCAGATGATCATACATGGCAGAGCCTGCATGTGACAGACGTATCTGCACCTGCTTAAAAGGGGTTAGTAATGCCTCTCTCAGGAGCTGGACTATGCATTGCCTGACAGAACCTGATGCCCAGCCTACCTGCCTTGAGGAGATGTGTATTTTCCATTTAATCTCTTATTTAATCTCTACTCTTCTCACTTCAGCTTAGGATCGATGCCTCAAAATGCTGGCAGATCCACAGAGATAGCACAAGTTACCTCCTTCCCTCCTGTTCTCCTTGGCTATCTCACCTTCCTGGATGTGACCTGTGCCATACACTTGTTCTCATATGTGACAAGGCAAATGACTCTGTTCTGCTGCACCTGCAAGAGAGCAGAACCAGCTACTTACAGGTGTGTGTCGGGAGGGCTTGTGGAGTCCAGCACTGGGGCTGCAGAGGTGCTGCCACTGTCATCTTGGTCCTGGGCTTGAGCACTCATCTCCTGTGCTTGCTGCTCACCTAAAGCTTGTTCTCCAGGTGTCTCTGGAGTCTTGTCCTGAGGAGCACAGAGGAGGACACATCTAAAATGGCAGCCTGAGATAAAGGACCCGAGTCATTTATCTAGAAGCCAGCCTGCTGCACATCCCTTTACTGCATCCAGGCTCAGCTGGGAGCTCACTTGCTCTCTGTTATTCTGAGGATGATGTCTGACCTTACCGAGACTTCCCCTGTGCTGCTCAGCGCTCAGTAACAGCTGGGTCTGATCTCTTGGATCATATCCACCTCTGGCTAACACAAACCCTGTGGAGCTGCCCAGTGTTGTGTCTGTCTGCTCTTTGGGAAGAGTCATGGATGTAGAGAGGGCAATCAGGAGCTGAGGTAAGACTGCCTCAGGCTTGTTAGAGCTCGAGATACAGATAACAGGATCCCCTAGAGCACAACAAGGTTGTTTCCCCAGAAACTCCCACATGAATATGACAGGGAATAGACTCATCCAGGAAGGAGAGTGGTGCTGTTGTTGTACTAATTTGCCAATAAAATGTAGAGTGGCAGGAAAGGGAGGCTTTTTGAAGTCCTGGATGTGGGATTATATGAAGGGACACCTCAGAATCCTCAACAGATCTGAAGCATGGGCAGACTTCTCAGGAAGAAACTGGACACGGTGCTGTGTTTGGTTTTGACCACTGGGAGAACGATGAGGGAACTGCTGTGAATAACAGCAGTTAAGAACAGAGTAACTGCTGGAAATAACACTGTTCTGTCTGAACAGGTGAAAACCCTGAAAGTTATTTAGCTCCAATGTCTGAGTTTTCAAGGGAACAACTGTGAGTGTGGAAAAATGACACCATTCTTCCACTGCTATGTTACCTGTCCCAGGAATACCTCAGAGGCTGGTGGAAGACCACAGCCCCCTTGATACAGGACTGATGCAAACCCAGGCTAAACAGTGCCTGCTTCCAAGACATGACGGTCCCCAGGGGCAGATGGTTCTTGCTGGCACAGCCACGTGGGCCTGAAACCAGCCAAGCTGTGCTGCAAAACACACCAATTAGAACAGGGCAAGTATTCCAGTCTTGCCTTAAACCTGAGAGCAGCCTGCCAGCTCTCATGAGTCACCTTTACACTGCCAAGGAGCAATTCTTCCAACTCACATCTGAAGGTTTGATCTGTAAAAAGCTTCCTGTTTATAAAGATACACAGCCATACATAAAAAACCACCCTTCCCTCTTACATTTCTCCTGCGTTCCCCTCCCTGCTGTCTCCTCCTGTGTGTCCCTGCCTCCCTGGGACTCCCCCATCTCTTCTAGAGCTAGTTTCCTTCACTGTCTCTTGTCTCTCATCCAGGACCAGAGGCTCTTTTAGGACCACCACTACCCTACCCCTCTTGCCAAGAAGTGTTCTTTCTCATCTTCTGCCAGAATGTGTAGTTGACTTCCCTCTGCTCCCAAGACCGCTGTTCCTGTGGTCTTTTCCTGGCACCTCACATCTTCCCCATCACTCTGCTTCCCTAAGCCACAATAATCCCACTGAGTCTGTGATGACTCCGTGCTGCCAGTGCGGAGAGATTCCAACATCTGGGTTACCTGCAACACAGTGATTTATTACTTCAAATTGTGAAGGCAAAAGGGAGGAGAAATAAACAGCACAGATGCTATTTTTGCATTCAATCACGGACACCTTTCCATTTTTAGGAATCCTTGCAAAATCTTCCGATGAAGCCCTGTGTTATTATTATAGTGTCAGTTCACTGACATTTCTGTGCTTTAGGGTGAGCTGTGCTTTGGCAAAGCAGCTCCCTTGTTGCAGTGCCAGCTCCAAATGGGAGGAAGGGCTGGGCTTGGGCCAGGGAGTGAGTGAACCCAGGGCATCTGCTGTGCCCCCAGACTGTTTCTGTGTGTTAGGGATGGTGGAGGCCCTAAAAAACCCCGATGTTTCAGGAGGGTCTGAACTATGCTGCCAACCTTCCTGTCATCCAAACAGCCCTACCTCCAAAAGGAACTGGAGAGGACTGTTGCTTTCATATGGCTTCTCTGCCTCTTGGTAATCTTCACTATCATCCTCCCAGGGAGGCTCACTCAACCTCAGCTCACAGTCTGCCTCTTGGCTGCTCTCCTCTGCCTTCCCCACAGCCATGTCTTCAGTATTTCTCCAGCTCATGTCCACATCCAAGCTTGAATCCCAGCTGGGAGGAGACTGGAAGCCACTGTTCTGTGACTGGCAGGATTGGCCCAACTGCAAACAGTAAAAAGAGAAAGCAATTTCTTTGTACCAAGATCCAGAACTGCCAAGCCCAGCTCATTTTGTGACACACTCTGAGAGCCCCAGCGCAGGAAGGACTCTGAGGTGAGCAGTCTATGCCTGCTCAGTCTGTACCCGAGCCCTGCGCACAGCACGTGGCACGGCTGCAGCTCTGCAACACAAACTGCTGCTTCACAGCAACTGCATTACAAGTTTTCTGTGCCCTCTCCCTGCCCAGGGGTTGGTGGGTCACCGTGCTCAGGGCATGCTGAGCTGGCTAGAAGCACGTGGCTTTGCTGGATGTTCCATGTTTAAGGTGCTGAAGGCACCAGCAAGGTCAAACTGAGTCCTGACAGGGCTCCTCAGCTGCTGACTGTTGTGAACAACTTGTGACTCCAAGGACAACTCACTGAAATTCCCTTTGCTGCCCCCTGAGAACCTTTTATACTGGAAATAACTTATTACAAAGCTTACAGACACTTTGTTTTTAAAGTGACAGATGTGGTTTAGCTGGATGGTGATATCTCATGTACCTGAGTCAGAAGAATTATAACCCTGCACAGATACACACTGACAGGACAGTTCTACATATTTCAGAAAATAAAAATTAGCGATCTCTTAAGAAGGAAGAAACCATTAATTTCATCCCTGTTCATTAATCCATGCCTAACTATCTTTTACTGCACTAGTCCACTAAGATTTCTCTAAGCCTGGGGAATTGCTGGAAGAGTCACAGTAACAGTAAATGATGTTAGAAAATCTGTATCTGCCCCTGAACAGAGCTGTGTGGATGCTGTACCTATGGAGAATTCTATGCATTAGTTAACAGTGTCTTCAGAGTTTTAAGTTAATTAGGTACAACCTAATTTTTTCAGAGTTTTGAACAAGCACATTTCTCACTGACTGCCTTTTGCACTCTCAGGACTGCTAGCACAGCTCCAAATACAGCTTACGGTGCATAATTGAGAGAAATAAAGAACCCACTGGGTTTGGAGATGAGAAAACTGGTTTGCTCATTTCCTGAACTTGCAAGCAGAGTTAGAATCTGAAAGCCTGTCCTTCCAAAACCTCTTTCAAAGTTAACTTCAGAGGAAGCAGAAGAAATTTGATGAGGTAAGAGATAACATTACCTGCTCTCAGCTTCCAGAGTTGGTGTTGGACAAAGAGTTGGGCAAACTGAGATTTCATCTGAAGAAGAACTCTGTGCCTAAAGCACTGTCCTGCACCTTCAGCAGAGCTGAGCACACACAGAACCAGCCACTGCAGCTCAGGTGAGGAACAGAAAACCCTCACCCAGGGTAATCAGATCCCTAGTGATTATCTTTCTGTACTCCAGGTGAGAGGGTTTAAAATCAGGAAGCCTGGGGAATTTGGGCATAAGCATCAATTAAAGAGATCTTCAGCCTAATGTTCAGTTTTCCCAAATCTTGGAAAACTCAAGATGCCAGAGAGCAGAACAGCAGCTTTAGTGCAAGACATGATGAGGGAAATAATCCCAGGCTGCACAGCTCCATACCAATTCTGGACCAAATGACAGACCTCAAATTTTAATTAAGAACTGCCTGACAGTTCTTAATTATGTTGGCCACATAAGTCACCAGCAAGGAACCTTTCTCAAATTGGAAAGTTTTAGTCCGCTTTGCAGAGATCAGACGCTGCACAACCCTTCCTGATCTGAGAAAGAGCTGTTAGAAATCAAGAAGACAGTCTTTAAAAAGAACGTACATGTCAAAACAAGAAAAATGATAAAAGCCTGATCTCTAATAAATGAAACATAGAATCCACATAAAGTAGGCAAAAAAAAAAAAAAAAAAAGGAAAAAGAAAACCAGAACAATTTGCTAAAGACATAAAAGCAAATAAAAACAACAAACCTCATCAAAAACATCAGAAGCAGAGAACTGACAGATGATCAGTGGCGATGACGCATGATCAGTGCCAAACATCTCAGTGGAAAATAGGGCCAGTTGGAAAAACCAAATTAATCATCATTATCAGCAGAGCCACAGAGGAGATCACATGAGACCTTCTCTTGGGGTGGGTCTGAGAGACAGTTTCTAATTAAAATGTCAACAGGGGAGGTTTTAGAACAATTAAAGGGAGCGGGTAAACCTTAGAACCCATTGGGATTCACTTGTGAGTCTTAAAGAAGCTTAAATATAACGTGACCAATCCTATGCTGTGTAACCTGTCATTTAAGTTTAAGAAGAAAACCAGAAAGGGGTGATTGTTTTATCTGTCTGTAAAAGGGTGGGTGTTGAGAGATAAAGCACAGTAAAACATCAGCTCTGTACCAGACAGATTAGAACAAAGTATTAGGAAGAACAGACTTAGTAGTCAGAGCACGAGATGATGAATTGGAAAAGAGGCAATGGGGCTCCGTAGAGAAAATCATATCTTAAGAGTTTTAAAGCTCTTAAAACATAATTTAAGACTATTAAAACGTCATAGGACAAGGGAAAAGGCTGAAAGAAAAATACCTGGTTAAGAGAAGAAACCAAGGGTAGGAAGGAACAGCAATGCTTGCCACGATGAAAGCAAGTTACTTGTGGGCCTGATAAAGGTCCTCTCATGTGCTGCACCTTCAGTTTTCCAACAACGGCAGGTCAGAGGTGTTACAGAGGAGATGGAGCCAGACTCTTCTCAGTGCCCAACAGTGAAAGGAGGGAACAGTTATGACAAGTTGCATCAAAGGAATTTCAGACTAGGTATATATTTACTCCAGGAAGAGTGGGTAAGCACTGAAACAGCTTGTCCAGAGGTGCTAGGGAACCTCCATCCTTGATTTTCAAAACTTGACAAATCTACTTTTGAAGCTGGCCCTGCTCTGAGCAGCAGGTTAGAGGAACGCACAGAGGTCCTTTCCAATTTAGAATAATGGAACGGTTGGGTTGGAAAGGGCCTTTAAAGGCCATGTGGGTCCAACACCCCCTAGCCCAAGCTGCTCAGAGGCCTGTCCAACCCAACCCTGAACATTTCCAGGAATGGGGCATCCAGCTTCTCAGGGCAACCTGTGACAGTGTCTCACCATGCTCATTGTAAAAAAAAAAAAAAAAAATCTTTATCTAGTCTAAACTGATCCTCTTTTAGTTTCAAACCATTACCCCTTGTCCTGCCACAACAGGCCCTGTTAAAATGTTTGTCCTTAACTTAAATAATTCCATAGCACACACAAAGAACCCTGTAACTTTTAGTGCTGTGAAAATAACAACCTGTAATCTCTGGAAACTGTAACACAAAAATTCAAATAAGAAACTTGTTCCCAGGTTTAGTAGTGAAGGACAACTGACCAATAACCAAACCAAAGGATTTTCAGCATTTCCACATCAGTAATGTGACTGTGAAAATACACCTCAGTGATACGTGGAACTCAAAACAGCAGGCACAGCCAACTTCAACACTAAACTTGTGAAAATAAAGAGCTCTTACTAGGCCAGGTAACAATGCCTCTGGTCTTAATCCCAGTGACTCAGTTTCCTGAAACCTGTGTAACAGAAAGCTGCACCCTGTACATGCTGCAGAGTGCATATCACTCCCAGTTGCTGCAATGCATCAAGGATGATATTGTTTTGTTGGTGGTTTTTTTTCCCCCACGAAAGGTTGTGGGGGCAGAAAACATGCAAGTTTCATCTCACAGGTCATGTGAGCAGAAAAGAAGGTGGCAACTTGGAAATTCTCACAGAGAACTTCAACCTCCATGTTGCTTAGGAAAAGGACTGTAATTTCCAGTATAAACAGGGCACAAGCTCAGATGTGAAACTGGGAACTGGCAATCCTCCCTGCAGCTGCTGGGATCACGGACTTTCACTCTCACTAGTGTAGCCTTCACAGATCTCAGGGGGAAGAATGTACAGTACTTTTCGATGCATATTCTCCTAAGGAAAGCTCCAACTAGACTGCAGTATTTAACTTCTCATGGTTAGATTTCCTGTTTCATCACAGTGGTGCTGCATCCTCACACACTCCATCAGAGAATCTTCCTCTCCATCCAAGCACTATGGAACATTCCCATGATTAATGGATAGTCTGTAAGGCCAAAGCTCTGCCTCTGTGTGTGCTCTACGGACAACTGGAAGACAATTATACTTGCAGATATTCAAGGTGGGTACACAAGCTTCTTCCACAGGGTTACTCCCTGCAGAGCTGGGATGCTCAGTACACTGCACACCGGTTTGTTCCCAGATTTTAATATACATCACATTTACACATCACTAGTAAAAATCTGTACACTTCACATTACAGTACATACGAGCCACCAGTTGCTAGCTAACACCAGGACACTGATGAAGCCCAAGACAACTGCCCTAAAACAGGCAGGGGGGCTAGTCTTCCCCTCTGGGGAAGTTTCTTTGGGATACATATTCCGACGAGACAGAGCTTTCCAGAGGGGCAAGCGAAGAAGGTGAACCAGGTCCCAGAACTGGACCTGCAGCTTTTCTTCCTCCTCCAACAGCTGTTAAGAGCAGCCTGCTTGCACTCCAGCTCCAGATGCTGAGTGCTGGGATTCTCTGTGTGCCTGCAGCATCATTTCTTCATCTTCAGGTCTGCCTCGATGGCGCAGCGCCGCCCTCTGGTGCCTCCGTCCTGCTCACAAGGCAAACAAACACAGTTACACAACCCGACACCAGCGCTCTGCTCCCTTCAGCACAGGGGGAGGGAGGGAATTCTGCATCTGGCAACAACTTTTCATGCCTTCCAATCAGGAGAAAGGGAAGCCAGTCCCTAAGGTGGCCTGGGGCGGCCTGCCTGCAGACCTACCTAAAGATTGTTCTGGACACAGCAGGGTGCTGGGCTTGGCAGCATGTGTGCACTGCTGGAGCCAGGGCGGAGAGAGGCAACATGACTCTCACCCAGACAAATGCTTTTGGAGCCTGGACAGCACAGGCTTTCTCCTAAACAGCATATTCTAGCTTAAGGTGGGAAGAGGAAACTGCTGACTAACCTACCTTATCAGCTGCTGATCCCTACGGGAAGTGCTCCTCCAGTTGAGTGACCCTGGCACTAGCTCCCTAGTTTCTTGGCATAGCTCCTTTCCATGAGCAGGTGAGCTGAGAGCTTCCTTTGATGCGCTGCCCTCTCTCTCTGGCTGACATGCTGAATCTCCTGGAGTACTCCTCTGTCTTTAGATACACGTGAGAGATAAGAACAACTCTCCAACTTCCTCTCCTCTCTCCTCCCCGCAACTCAGAGACTTGGGGTTTCCCAGAGGGAATACTTTTCCAAACACTTCTGGATCACCACAGGCACAGAGCAAGGTATTTCTGCAGAGTGTCTTATTTGCTTTGTGGATCAGGAATGATAAAGGAGTACACAGCTGACCCATCGCTCTGCCAAGACCTTTTGTACTGCTTCCAACGTGTGGAAGGGGCAGCTGTATAAACATGAGAGATGTAGGAAATACAGGTCTTGGTTTGTCTTCCCACTTACATGGAAAGAAAGCAGGAGAGAAGTCGTGGAAAAAAAGCAAAAGCAGATGACAAAAAGAAAACTCTTGGAACCAAAAGAAAAGACTGAAGCCCCTCCCGCTCACCCACGCTGAGAATAAGGGACTGAGATGTTTCTTCTCTAAGGATCACAGTGGTGCAGCCCCTAAGTCAAACACACCCCTTGCAGTGCTAAGGATGCTGTGACAGTACAGTGATCACCCAGACAAGGAGCAGAGCACCTGCCAGCAGAACCTGCTGGAGCCTTTCAATACTTACAAAGAGAGAGAGAAGGAAGGCAGGAGAGCCCATTGGGACACTGTCCTGTTAAAAGGCCAAACAGAAGGACTTATCAGGCATCAGCTACGGAAATGCACACACCACATAGAAGCACTGAGCCCACACATGAGCATAGAGAAACATGTGCCCCACTCCCCTTCCCGCATGGCACCAGTCTTATGCAGCAGAAACATAAAAACAGACAAAAAGAGGGATACTGCAAGAGTCAGAATGCTAGGAAAGGGATGTTCCCTCCTCATCCATGGCAAGGCCTGATCTACCAAACAATTTCTGCAAGGTGCAGTTGCCACTAGAACTAAGCAGGCAGTCCCTGCTGTCAAAGTGTTGTGTGCACCAGCTGAGATCACCTCATCATGTTTGGATGTCTTCACAGAAGAAAAAAACAAACAACCTTCACTGCTTAGATCAGTGTGAAATTCAGAGGTTCTCTGGTGTGTTTTACACAGCAAACCAGAGCTGACCAATTCTCTCTCTCTAAAAGCCTGACTAGAAAGTGAAGGACATGGCAATTCCCTTCACCTTCCTGCCATATTACACCTCTACCAATACTCTCTTCATTTCCCTATGGTTTTTATCACCTGTTTTTAAAAGGTGATAGAACTACTGGGATTACAGAAGAAACTCATGAGACCTGCCTCTTGAATGCTGTACAGGTCCAGAACTGAAATCTATTAAATGGACACATTTGAGGAAATTTTGTTTACATGAAGATGCTGGAACCACTGCAATCCCAAAAAACATTCTGCCTCTCTTGTGTGAGAACTTCATGCAGTATCTTGGGATTCTTCAGAAGATCCCAAGTGCCCTTCCAGAGGGTGCAGCATTCTCACCTTCTCTGAAGCATCTTGCTTGCGAGTGGAGTCTCGCCCCCGCAGGCTCTTTGCACTGATCCCCGACTCTGATGTTTGCATCATCAGTTGTGTGGCCAGAAATTGCTGCAAGAAAACCACACTCTGTTAAGATTGCCAGGCAAAACAAGCTCAGTAAGTGCATGTCAGTTAACTATCACAGACCACAGGCCGGGAATGATTGGGTCAGAGGCAGTTTCAGTTCCTTTTCTGCTGCTCAAAATAAGTTCCCCTATTTACCTCAGAAGCCACAAGTCCTGAGGAACTAGAAAACCTCAGTTCAAACTCTTAGTCCTGCCAGCTGGGACGTCCTGCTTCACAGGACATTTTAAATGGCATAAATTCACAGGACAGTTTCATGTACACTTTATATCAACGTAAACCAGCACAGCCACCCAAAGCAGCAGTCGCGTCCCCTGTCATTCACTATTTTGTTGCTTGTTTCTGTTCCTGAACCACACCCCAGTTTTTGCTGGCCTAAGCATTTCCCTGAAGGAAATTACATTTGAAATTGGTCTGGGCTGAACCTATAAAAAATTTTGCTGCGTTACTTTTAACTCTCCCACAATCTAATTCAACTCAAGCACCTGAGCAAGCATGAGAGAGATGCAGGGAAGGACTGGACTCCTGCATTCGAACACATGGGGAGTGAAACTACGGTCTTACACTCATGGACCAAGGCAGCTGCTCTGCCCTCAGCTCAGTGCTTTACCTGGATCTGCTCCAGGACATCTCGCTGCATCTCCACAGCCATGTGGTACACATCATGGTCAGAGCTGTTGTACATAACTGCATTTTGAAACATCAGCATAATATCACGCTGGAACTCAGCTGTGGTTCGTATCAGCCCGTTCTCAATGTTCTTTTTGATGGTAGACAAATCCATCGGCCTATGAAAGAAATGCAAGCAAAACTGTAACAGGCACACCTAAGTCTTTTCCCTCTCTTTTGGAAACAACCTTGAGTCTGTAATGTTGTCTAGTTAGAGAGTCTGTTCAATTTAGCTGAAGAGGTTCTGCCCCAGACAGGTTATGCTCCTGAGTACCAAGGCCTGGGTCAGAAGACAGAAGCTGTCCAGGAATGGTGACAACAGCCTGAGCGATGCCTCAGGAGAGGCACCTGCCTTCTCCAGGTATCACGGAGGAAGTAACTAAGGAGCCAGAGCTGCAGCCACTGAACTCGAACTGTTTAGGGAAGAGGTTTCAGGGGCTAGCAGGGGATTCTGGTAATTCTTCCAGAAAAGTTCACTACCTGGGATAGTAAAAAATACTGATTAAAAAAGACAGCTTTTAGGAATTTCAAAGGTTAATCCTACTCTTTGATAGAAACTGGGGAAAACGGATGAGTCATGTATCACCTTACCGATAAAAATGTTCTGTGTAACTCAGTGTATTTCACTCAAGCCAAGGTTCTGTACAGACATGTGCCTGTTACTGAAGACCCGCTTCTTGGGGAAACCTGCTTCTGACTGAATCATGTCAGGAAAAAAAATGTTTTTCCAAGTATTCCAGTCTGCACAGCAGGCAAAACCTACATTGCTCCTGCCAGAAATCCCTAACAAATTAGCAAATATAGAGTTTTAGTGACAGAAGGCTGCTGAGACTCACCTCTGCACAATGCTGTGGTAGCCTGGTGCTATATCATCAGTTACAGGCTGCAGAAAGACATTGGCATATCTGCAGACAGAAAGAGTCCACTTAGTGTCCATCCTTGATGGTAAATATTTGTTTCATGCTCTCCTGTTTATTTGTCTGTAACAGTATGATTCATCATCTCCTGGTACCAAGAGATAAGCCTCTGAGATGGGAGAGTGGAGACTTGTCTAGGATTAGTCACTTCTTTCTGTCAAGACATCAAACTCCCTCACCTGTGATTAGCTGCTGCTCTCCAAACTAGCATGATGGCTTTCTTCCAGATCTTCTGGGCCTGTATCGCTTCCTGATCCTCACTGCACACTGAGCTGGGAAGAGAAGAACATACTTCCTTTAGGAGTCTGCACAGTGCCTCAGAGCAGAAAACTCGTGGTTTATTTTGCCTCTGACATGCCCATGCTAATCCATGACAAAGACAGGAGGAAAAAGTGGGAGCTGGTACTGAGGTGCTGTCTGCACACTTGCCCTTGTAAGCAAGAAGAACCAGAAATAATCATCAACAAATTCCCACTCAGCAAAACAGAAATGAGATTCCTACGCTCCCTCCACAACTCCCTGACACTCACAACTGTGAGGAGGCCGGGCTGCTGGGGATGGAGTCGGCGAGTGCGTGGGACTGCAGAGGCGCGTTGTGGACGCTGAAGCCGTCGTCGCTCTCACTCACAGGGGGCTCGTTATCCATCTCTGACAGATATCCCTCACCCTGATCTTCTTCTTTGGGTTCCTCCAAACTGGCAGCCTCACTGGCACCGTCCTCATCGTCCTCCTCACCCTGCCCATCCTGAAACACAGAGTCCATGAGCCAGCACAGCCAGCTACAGCAGCAGCTCAGAGCCTCCAAAGCAACTGCGGTTCAGCGAGCAAAGTGATTTTCTTGTTACCCTGCTGACAACTGTACAGGCACTTCCACAGAGCCCCAGTCTCTCTGGCCCGCCCTGCCTCCCCCTGCAGACCCACAAGCACATACACATATAAGCTTTACAGCTTGAAGCAATCTCTTTTTTAGGTCTGACTGCAGACTGCTTACTTCTCAGTGTAGAAAAGCTGAACACAAGCTTTGCTTTTCAGCAGAGAGCAGCAGCAGTGAGATGTCGCTAACAAACTTGGGATGACTGTAACTGAGAATTACCTTCATCTGACTTCTAAACAGGGCTTGGGCCTCTTCCTTCATTGAGTCTGTGAAAGAAAAAAATGCAGAAAGGTTGACTCTCCAAAGCAGTCTTCCCTACAAAAGCTCCTGCACCAATGCCTACTGTCCTACAGTAATTACCACTGTTCCTACATGTATCTTTTGTCCCTCCTCCCCAAAAAACCTGAACCATATCACTGACAACTATCCAGCTAATAATGTTGCATGTAAAAGATTTCCTAGCTGAATTAAGTTACCTGACAGCTCAAATTTGTGCTGAACATCAGCCTGTGAGGAGTCTTCACTCACATTTGGGACTTGTGGAGGGGATGAATCATCATCAGGTGGGGTCTGGAGGGAAGAGAAATGCACAAATCTAGATGTTTGTGTCAGCTTACTTCAGTGAAGGTGTGGGCACATCTCACTCACCCTAACCTAACTCAAGGCAATGAGGTTCACTGAGCACCTTCCCAGCAGCAATTCTGCACATGGGCGAGGGGAGATACACGAAGGTACTGCCTAAAGCAGAGCTGCTCTGCTCATCAAGCACATCAGCAGCACGACTCCCAGGAAAACAGTCAGTCACATCCACTGAAGGGTCACCTTCAGCCCAGCAGTCACCCTTCCTCTAAAATTTCTCTCCTACCTGACACAACTGCTCCTTTCTTTCCCCACATCAGTTCCAGACAGCCTCTCTGCTCACATACCTCTGTCTTCACTGGATTGAGCACTGCATCTTCTCCCTTGGACGACTCTGTATTTATTTCAGGAGTCTCTCCTGATGTTAGAGCTGCTCTTTGATCTTCTTCTATCTCTTGACTTCTAAGCTCTGGTGTTTCTGTCACTCTAGCAGTCGCTGGTATGGTTTCCTCAGGGCCCAGCTGATTCTGCTCCTGCTCTGCAAGTTCGGTCTTTATTTCTGATGCCAGCTCGCCAATGCCCATTAGGTCTCGAATTCCCTTTGTCTCTGGCTCCTCACACTCCAGTCTCTCCTGCTTCACAGTCACAGACACTTGGGGTATCTGGGCCTGTTTCTCGTGCTCCTGACGAATTGAATGTTCCCAAGGGCCAGGAAGGGTCTGAGGGTCATCGGTATCTTCACAGAAAGAAGACAGAGCAGCTTCAACAACTGCTGCGTCCAGGACTTCAGGGTGGTCGTCTACCTTTATTGTCAAAACAAACACACAGCAGAGCAGACCAAGGTCAGCAAGAGGGATTAAAGAAAAGTTTAAAGTGATTTAAAAAAAAATGTTATTTCTGAGACAACTGTGGAAAACTCCATGTAGTGGTACTGCCTTTTGCAGCCAGACCTGTATCATTCCCTGTGGAGCCTCCCATGGAACTTCAGTTTCAGAAATACTCCTGGAAAGGATGCTGTGAGCAGCACTCATCTGTCTGCCAGAGATGTGACCTAAACCCTACCCAACATGAGGAAGAAAGAGATTTCTCTGTGCACTCTGAAGAGGAGCATCAAGTTAGGATGAGTACCAGTGTCAGACTGACAGCAATGGTGTCATAGGGTCATTTCCTATTGTTCTGGAAAACTATGGTGAGAATGTGCACTTTGGAATAGCTATTTCCTGCTTTTTTAAACTAACTAAATTGGTGAACAGCAATCCTTTGAGATTAACCCAACTGAATGTGGAGCAAGAGGCACTGGCACTCTGCTTTGCCCATTTACCTTGTCCTCAATGATGGCTATAATGTTTCCAACTGTATCAAAGTCCAGCTCTTCCCCCGTATAGGACACTGCAATATCCATTTTCTCAGCCAAATCCAGATCTTCTTTCCCGTCCATGCAGTGATCTTTGGAAGACCCTGCAGTGCTGCCAGCCCCAGAACCCAGGCACTCTTTCTTGATGGAATCAATAATCATGGATATTTCACTGCTGTCCATGGACACTGTCACAGTGTGGGAATCAGACACTGCTTCCATGGAAACACAGGCTTCTGGCTGGCTCACTGCACAAGGATGAGAGAGACAGTAAGAGACAGACCAAGCTGGAGAAGTCCAGCCCACATAAACACTGCAGTGGATAAGACCAAGCACCAACTGCAACTATCTCAGGCCCACCCACACCACCACAGCTTAGATAAATAAAAGACAAATACAGGTTTGCTTTCCCACAGGAGAGACAAAGCGAGATTCCAACCCTTGAACCACAATCCAGCCAACCACCAGCACCCCCACCCAGCAAACCCTGTTTAAAACCACCTGCTTATTCCAGAACCCAGACATAACCATCCTTTTGGCCAGGATAGCAAGCCTGAGGTGCTAAAGCCCAGCTGAGAGCTGGCCGGGCGCTGATCCCACGGGAAGTTCTGCTTTCCAGCAGTGCGTGTCCTACGAGTGCGTAGTTCAGGAACGCACCTGTGGCTACGCTTTCTGGAGCTGCAGCTGGTGGCACAACGGATGGTGCTGACAGCGTGGGCATCATGACAATAGTTGCCTGGGACACAGGCTCTACGGGGGGTGGCAGGAGCTTAGCTGGAGGTTCGCTGGCAACAGCGGAGAAGGAAGCAAGAGGTGAGGTGAACTGTGCAGGACCAGCTTCTAAAAGCCGGGAAAGCGTAGGAGCACCTAACAGAGAGTAGAAGGGAAAAGCACATGAGCAAGAAGCAGCCACCACTGAAGTCCACAAAGCCACCACTGGGTTCTTCACTGTCTGGTGGCTTCTTCTGGGAAAAGACACTGAGAGATACCAATAAACAGTCCCAAAAGCTGTACAGAGAACCTGCACCAAAAACACCCGACCCCATTGTGTGTGCAGTCTGAGGCAGAATCATGCAGTTATGGAACACTGTTCACTGTAAGGGCTGGACAGACTAAGCCACACATGCACAGAGATGCCCTTCCAAAGGCTCATCCCAATACGAGTATGGGAGATCTGAAAAACAGTGCCTGAGAGAGCCACACAAGGTAAGCCAAGACAAACAGTCATCACAGGAGCTGGGAGGGAGCAGAGGGGATCTCTTTGCAGGTTTTTCCTGGAGAATTCCTTTTATATCGAAGATTGTCACTCATTTTAGCTGTAACTTCCAGTCTGCATTTACTCAACTGTCTGGACCAAATTAACAGGTCTTAAAAGATGTGGATAAGGAAAGCTGCTTACTTGTATGGAATTCTATATAAATGAATGGCATAAAACCTCAGTTGCAGACAATGTGATTAAACCACTAGTCAGCAAGAGATGAGAAAAAACCCTCACCTTAGGAAGGCTCTTCTGAAAAAGCCCAATGCAAAGAGTCCTGCAATGTCCCTCTCACCCTCACTCTGGGGAACTCACTCTGGAGCTCATAGTCCTCTGCAGTCTAACTCTCAAAACACCTCTGAGGTACAGCAGAGGGAAGGCACATGAGTTCTCCAGATCCACAGGGAGCTGAGTTTGACACATTAAGAATCAGATACTAGATCATTTTTTCCTCAACTCCCCATCAACAAACCCTTTCTCTCTACAACAAAATGCTGGCTATTAACCAGTGTCAAACCCAGAAAACCAGACTGCACAGATCAGGATCGAATCACGTTTAACTGTTTCAGTCACTCTTTTTTTTCCTTAAGGATTAGGGTCTTCTTAAAAAAGTAGGGGTGAGAGGGATGTGGGTACAGAAAGAGGAATACAACTCATAAAGAAGCCCCCAAACCCACCAGGCTAGATGTCCTTCATCTTTCTCCAAAGAGAATTCACAGAGCAGTCTGAAAGGACATCTTAAGAGAGAACTGTATAGGGAGAGGCCTGAGTTACCTGAAGCAGCAGGAGATGCAGGGACAGCACCAGGTGTCGACTGCATTTCCCCACTGTGCAGTACTGGAAGGACACTTCCTACCTCCAGCAGCACTCCTGAGCTGTTCATATGACCAGAAGCCACTGCCATTTCGTTTTCACCGACCTGTCAAAGGAGTACAAAACTGAAGTTTTGGGAGATACCATCACATCAGTGATTGTCTGCCAGATGTGCATTTCCATGAACAGGTCCAGCATTTGCTGTTTCAGCATTTCTTCTGCACTCTGCACCCTGCCTGAGGCCCCTCATACAAGTGCACAACATGAGAGTCTGCAAATAATTTCTGTTCTTCAGCTACAACACAGCTGCAGTGCCACCTTCGAGGTCAGGCCAAATACATCATTGCTCTACCTCAGTTCCTGTTCAAGGACCTCACAATCCTTTATAGATATGAGTCTCTTAAGACCCTGAGATGGCACAGAAATATCCCTCATTTTGAGTTGAGAGAAACAGAAGTACCAAGATGGAAAGTAACTCTATCAAGGTCAGACAGTGAACCTATGATGGACCTTGAAACAGATGTAAACCAGTCTTGTTCCTACAAAGAAAACCCAGTCTTCCACAGCCATTACCTTTCCCTGCTCCACTTTGCAAACACAGAACCCACAGAACATTTACCCAAGCTAACAAATAGAAAAGACTGACTAAATCTGACTACTACAAAAATAAAGTCAACAGGCAACACAGTTACTTCATCACACAAACACTAACACAGGGAATATGTGCCACGGGCAGGCTGATGGCTGCTGTTTACAGACTGGGCTGTGAACAGTGTCAGCACCTCCCAAGATTTCCAGAGTCACCACCACCACAAGTGGGTTCTTATTACAGTGATTTTAGTAACTGTCTACAATGAGGAGAAAACTGAAACACTTCAATATAGGTCATAAAATCCATTAAAAGTATTCCCTACTCTTATGCTAAGACACATTACAGGTCTTGAAACGCAACTTCCTGCCAAGATGTAAAGAACTGCGGGCCCCAAGTAATCACCAAGAACAGCTCCGATGAGGCTGATGGGGATGATGCTGACTAACAAGTTCCCTCCCCTGAGGAAAACAATTTCCTCTGGAAAAGCCTGCAACTCCAACTCCTTCTGATTGAGGGGAGACAGCCAGTCCTACGTGCTGCACAATCCCTGCAGTCCGGCTGGGGAAGGGTCCTACCTCTGTGGCTCACAGGGGTAATTATACCTCTCAGACATCACTTCCGCTGGGACTCTCACAAAACTGCACATTTTCAAAAAGTCTTTGCAGATCCCCCTTTTCAGTGGGAGAGTCTGAAGCAAACTGTTTATGTGCTTGCATATATGAGCAGAGAGCTCCATACCAGCCTGGGGCTTGTGGGCAAGAGACTGCCCTTCTTCAGCAGCTCTGAGAGCAGAGGGGAAGGAGGCGGAGTTGCTTTTTGTCCTAGCATCTTTTTCTGGGGTGAATCATCAGTGACTGGGGTCATGGGGGCATCCAGGGGAGCAGAGCCTGGAGGGGTGTCAGGGATTCCAATGAAGGAGGCAACTGGGGTGCTGGGCAATGTCCCTGGCGTGACCTGAGAAAGAGAAAAACCACACTGTTCAAAGCCACACTCCACCACACGGACCAGCCCCACTTGCTGCTTCCCCCAAGAGCATTGATCCAGCACACCACAGACACCTACTCCATTCACTCACTGCACCTACTCCAGGCATGTGCTTTCACCCTTTCCCTGCCCTGTAATGCCATTTCCCAGGCACTCACAGACTGCCTGGCCAACCCACTGACGCCCCTACACGGCCTTCGATCCAGACACCGGATCACCACAGACATGGAAGAGGACATGGATCCCGAGCAGCACTGTACACCAACCACACTGCAGCACTACGGCAGCCAAAAGTCCACAAAGCAAGGCAAGGGCTTCTCCCCAGGCCCCATCTCCGTGATGGATGCTGAGCCCCATGTCCCAGGCTGGTCTTTCCCTCCTACCTGGGATAAGGATCCTTACCCCTGGACTGGCCTCATCCCCAGCAGGCTGGGACAGATCTCCCAGTGCATATTCCCCCCCTGGGGAGGTCGAGCCGGCGGGGGAACGAACCATCACACCCGTCAGTCGTCGCGGTGGATTTTTAATGGCCTGACGAGCTGGAAGAGAATAGAAACTCAAGTGAGATTCCATGACTCCATCTTGGACAGTCCCTGAGAGTTACCTCTGACTTTATCCTGAAGAATCTTAAGAAGACAGTTTATGTTGTAGGAATTTCTTGCACCACACTAGGCTCAGTTCCCCAATAATACCAGCTTTGGGTAAGGCACCTCTAATTTAAGGTTTCTTTAGCAGTTGGGTATTTGCCACCTCCCACTACTGACAGCTCAATTGAATTAACTGCCCCAAGAGTTATAAAGGAATTAAACATTCAGAATTAATGTCACTTATCTTCATGACACCAGTGAAATTACAGCGACAACTAAAGGTGTGAAAAGCCTGACATTTTAATACAGAGCTCCTGGCTAATCCTGCTTCCTCTTACACACACCTTTCCTACAGATTTTGTTCCTTCCTCAGAAGCCTCTGCATTTTGCCCTGTTACAAATATAGTGCTGGAAAGAGAATACAACCTTTCTCTCCAACTGTAGGGTCAAGGAATTCCTACCGCAGGTCTTAGTAAGATCTAAGTATTTTCCAAGTGTTCTTATGAATATACAAATCTCTCCGAAGAAAAGGAAGGCAGCTCATCTCCAGCTTACCCTGATAAGCAGCATCTGTAGCCTTCCTCTTGACTTCTGCCTCCTCCTCCTCCATTTTTTTCTTTCTATATACAGAAACAAAACCTGTTACAGAGTGTCTCAATTCCTCCTTCACAATCAATTTACTGACCCCTCGCCCCGTTATCTCGGGACACCACCGAACTGCCCCTGCGGATTTGGGCTCAGTTCCCCTGCAGAAGGAAGCAGAGCCAGAGAATGACACACTGGGCAGAATTTCACTTCCAGCTGATTATCAAAACAGAGCAGCAAGCATGATGCTGCAAAGCATCACCAAGCTCTTTACTGAGCAACTCCAAACAATGTTCCACACAAGCTGGTATCCCCTGAGCTAAGCTAAGTGCCCCCTCAGAGGCCAAAGCATCTGCCCAGCTGCCCCATTTCTCTTCACCCAAAGTACACGAAACAAGAGATGTCTGACAGTGTCAGGGAACTACAATTTCAGAAGAAAGCACAACATGGAAATAATCAAACAACCCACATCATAATCTCATTGCACAGCTCCTCCAGTCTGTTATCCATGTGTCCGGCCTGGATCAGCTCTGCATCCTTCTTGAGTTGCCTGTAATAAGAAAACCTTCTTACTTACTGAGCACTGGACAGGACACCCGAAGCAGCATTTTCACCCCATCCCACTTAGACAATCTTTTCAGGACAAGGTTCTCAAATGTGCCACAGTTTAACACCTCTGCCATGCACCTGTATTTTTCCTGTGTTTCTTTAATAATTTTCTTCAACTCCTCAACCCTTTCTGCAGTCAGTTTCCGCACAATAACATCTTCCACAGTTTCCACAACTTCTCCCTTCTCACCACGTTTTCTCCTATAAGGGGAGAAGAAAAAAAGCTATAAACAAAACACAGAAAACTCAGCTCTCATTTCATAAATGGCTGCTGTCTATCACTCCTGACACACTCATGTACACAAAAAAAAAATCTACTTCCTCCAACTCTCTTAAATGATCTTGGACCGCACAATCTCTTCTGAAATTTTTTATCTATTGCATCCAGTGCTAAAAATTTCAGGAACAGGTCAAAGATGCAAGTCCACTAAAAATTTTCTATCTGAAAAAAAAATCAATTATTCCACTTCAGAGAAGATTCTTCTCTACCCATGAAGAAACATCTATTTTTTTTTCTCATTAACTCTACTAAAGTCCTTTTGACTCCAGTGCTGAAGATCATTCAGCACTATTACAAACAAATACTACTTTCAGACATCTCACCTTTAAGTTAATTTGATGTAAAGTCCCCACACAAAACTACTGGAATTAGTAGCAATAAATATCTGAGACCACAAAGCTGTAGTGAAAGCACTGAGAAGAAAGCTGTAAAAAACCACTGCAAAGTAGGGACAAATACAAAACATCTCCCCTTCTCACTCCTGCTGCCTTTTCTACCCCTACTCTAAACGATAAACTTATGTGCAAAGCTTCTGATCAGTAAGACCAACATGTAGTGTTTTATTCCAGCCAAATAAATGTTATCTTCCCCATCTGCCACATCCTGATCTCACTGTCCACCCACAGAAGCTGAATTTTCTCACTCCTGAACATTCCTTTAGGGAGGAGTTGGTTGGGAAGTTAACAGTAACAAGGACTTTGCTGTAAGAATGGATGAGTTCCTGCAGATTGCTGCAGACTGCGCTCAGGTCAGACTTCGTACTCACTTGGGGGTCTCCGTGGTCTCCAAGAGCTCTGAATACTGAGATGCACAGTGCTGAGAAGAAACAAAGGAAGTCAGACAACACTAAAGAGTCAGCCTGAGCTAACAACTATCAACAAAGCCCACAGGGCACTCACTCCCACTTCCTTGGAGGCCCAATGTTTTATGAACAGATATCACAGTTTTCTCCAGAGCTTCCCCCAAGGCTATAATTTAGTGTAGCTCACAGTGAGGAAGCGAAAACAAAGCTAAAGAACAGATGCTCCTGACTAGCAATTCAGAAATCAAAGCAAGCAAAAGCTGCAGCTGTAATGTTTCCGTCTGTGAACACGAACCAAAATATTTAATCGAAGAGGACAAACTAACATGACATCAAGGCCAGTTCCACAGCTCAACAGACACAGTAAGCAACATAACAACCCCAATGTCTCCTCTCTTGAGTCTCTATCTCTTTCTGTCCCTTACATGGAAAAATTAATCCTTATTCATCCTCAACATGGCACTTCTGATTATGCAGAGATCTGGTGTATTTCTGTTACTCATCTTTTCACTGTTAAGGGTTCTACCTTACTTAGCCAACCCTCACAAGGAAAGCTGTTTCATGTCTTTGATCATCCATGCCTTTTCCTTAACTTTATCCAGCTGTACTGTGAGCTCAAGTTTTATTTCAGAAACCGAAAAATAGTATTTGATTTAAATACAATTGTTTTTTTCAAAACTAATTTTGCTATCTGTTTCTAAAACATGTTCTCTCTAAAATATGTTCTCTTAGGCACCTGCTTTATATATCCCTTGCAGAACTCATTTTTTTCCAAGACTCAAATATCAGTATCTTACCTTTTGGGAAAACCAGTCAGGTGGGCGCCCTGGCTCTGCAAAAGGCTTGATGGCTCTGCTGACTGAGACCCTGAAGGAGGGAAATGGCAAGTCACCGTCAACATACTTTCTTCCCCAACTACCATGCAGAGAAAAATTGACAAGCTGTCTTGACATCACTGAATAACCCCCTAAACATGATAAACTCACCAAGGAGCTGTTATGTTTGGGAATTATTACAGTATAAAGTACAAGACTCGAAAATATTTGCCTGCTCCTAATAAACAATGCCTTCGCTCCTTTGCTTTAAAAATCAAGTTTCTAGCTTCTGATTAAATGACTGTATTTCCACAAACACCTTACTTTTGTGAGGGGGAAAGGGCAGTAAAACAGAGCTACAGGTTCAGTGCACAGGAATGTTACCAAATACTCTTCTTGACCCCAACCTACCTCATCCAATTTATGAACACAGAGAATCACCTAATGGTGTGGGACCTTTAGATCATCTCGTTCCAACCCACTGTCATGGGCAGGGACACCTTCCACTAGACCAGGTTGCTCCAAGCCCCATCCAACCTGGCCTTGAACACTTCCAGGGATGGAGCAGCCACAACTTCTCTGGGTAACCTGTACCAGGACCTCACCACCCTCACAGGAAAGAATGTCTTTCTAATCTTCACTCTAACCTTTCCTCTGTTGGTTTGAAGCCATTCCCCCTTGTCCTGTCACTCCATGTCCTTATCCAAAGTCTCTCCCAGCTCTCATCACTTTTTAACACACCTCTGCTTTTACACAATAGTTACGAAGGCAGCGAAAAGCCTGTGCAGGTACATCTCTAACCCCTTTGACACCCCATCTTTGTTCTGAACAGAGGCGGGGGGGGCAGCCCCGCGCTTTGCCCCGGGCACCCGGAGCCTCGCACACGCTCTGGTTCCTCGCTCTGTGCTCCCGTACCAGTTCTGGTCGCCGCTGCGCATGACGGAGGAGGCCAGGCAGAGCTTCTCGCGGATGGACCAGGGCTCGGTGGGGCCGGCGCTCAGCAGCTTGTGCTCTGCGGGACAGGGCAGGAGTGCGCGGGGGCAGCGCCCGGAACGCCGCGAAGGGAGCCCGGGACAAGGACTGGCCCCGCCCCTCCCCGCCGAAGCCCCGCCCCTGCCCCGAACCCTTGGCCCCGCCCCCCGTGCACTGTTTGCCCCTACCCGGGAGGGCCTTTGGCAAGCGCTCCGTTCCTCTCGGGCCGTTTCCCTACTCCCCTCCCCGCCACAGCCCCGCCGCCGCTCGCTCCCTGCCGCCTCTCCCGCCCGGCCCGCACTCACTGCCCGTGCCCGCCGCCATCTTCCCCGCCCGGCCCCGAGCGAGGCGGGGGCGGTGCCGTGCGCAAAGCCCGCCGGGAGGGGCGCGAGCGCCACGCCCCCTCGCACCCCTCGCCCCGTCCGCAGGCCCGTTGGTCGGGCTCCGCCCCCGCTGCCCCGGCGGCGGTCGCTGATTGGCCGCAGCGCGCGCGCGCCGCGTCGCCATTGGCGGAGCGGGCGGGCGGCGAGGTTTGAAATGCCGACGGTCGGTGCGGGGCGGGCACGAGGGGCCGGAGCGGCGTGAGGGGCGGCCGGCGGGGCTGCGGGTTCGTCTGTGTCCGAGGAACCTCGTGTGGCAGCTGTACCTGTGCGGGCAGGCCCTGCGCCGTGCTCTCTGGCGTGTGCGCTGTGGGGGGCGGCCCGTGAGGAGCTGAGTGTGAGTTTGTATGGGGTGTCCGGCGTGGTGGTCGGTGTATGCGTTAGCTCTGTTTGATGGTGTGAGTGCGTGGGGTCTTACGTGGTGCTCTGAGTGTGTCTGGAGTCCTGGGTGGTGTTTGTGCGTCCCTTGTTGGTCTATGTGTGCAGGAGGTGGTTTTGGGGTCCCGGGTGGTGTTTGTGTGTGCAGAGGTGGTTTTGCAGTCCTGAGTGGTGTTTCTGTGTGCGGGGGGTGTTTTTGGAGTCCTGAGTGGTGTTTGTGTGTGTTGGCAGGTGGTGGGCTAGTTTTGGGAGGTGGCTTCGGGGTGGTGGTGTTGTGTGTGCAGGGGGTGGCTTTGGGGTCCCGGGTGTGTTTGTGTGTGCAGGAGGTGTCTTTGGGCTCCCAGGTGCTGTTTGTGTGTGCAAGGGGTGTGTTTGAGGTCCTGGGTGGTGTTAGTGTGCAGGGGGTGTGTTTGGGATACTGGGAGGTGGTGGGGTTGTGCACGTTTGCAGCAGCATCCTGTATGTCTGTGTGTAGGGATAGTTCCACGAGCAGTCCATGTGAAGGTTGATGGATGTGGTAGTGGGGTGTATCCGCGGGGAGCAAAGCTTGGGCTGCTGTAACATCATCCTTTCCTGTGCCCTTTTTTCCCCAGGAGCTCTGTGAGACATCATGGCAGAAGCACTTACCTCCCCAGGGCTGTTCTCTGACGATGAGATTGCAGCCTCCCCTGTGCTCGAGTCCACAGCAACTGGGTTTGGGGCTGATTTGCGCAAGGACCTGCTGTCAGAGTTCTCTGCCATCTCCCCAAACCTGGAGAGCTCCCAGGTGAGGTTAGAGCTCTTTTGTCCCAAACAGGGCAGTGTTCTCACTCATGGCTGCTGGTCTCTGTACAAAGCTGATTTTGATGCAGGAGCAACAGAAACTCTACAAAAGAGGCTTGAACTCAAATTGTTGCATTGGTGGGAGCAGTTCCTCTTAGGAGCAGTGGACTGTGAAGGGCATAGTCAACGAATGCCTTGTAACAGCTGGGAGTCTCTTGGGGTGGTGCTTGGTCTGGGCACTGGTTTTTGTGTCAGGTGTTTGGGTTGTTGGTCTGATTCATTAGATAAACAAAGAAAAATGCTGGTGTGCTTGGAAATGCCTAAGAAAGCTTCTGGCATTGCTGGTGTTTCTGGGACCAGAAAAGTTCCTGAGCACTGACTGGGCTAGCCAGTATGTGTGTGGATGCTGTGGTCCCTGTTATCTGTTCTGATGGGTGGTTATGTGCTGCCTCTCTGGTTGCCATGTCTAACCTGCGCTGATTTTTTGCAGGCTGTAGCTGATGACAATAATGGCAAATTGAAGGTCTACCTAAGAGTTCGACCTCTGAAATCTACAGAAGTGGAAAAAGGGGAAGACCAGGTGAGACACCAAATGAAGCAGGTTTTGAGCTGGCTGTGTGCCTGCTGGGAGAGGCTGTTGTCCTTTACTGTCTATGCCGTGACCACGGCACTAATGGGTTTTATGTGTTCTTTAGGGCTGTGTCTACATTGAGAACTCAGAGACCCTTCTTCTAAAAGCTCCTAAGAACTCCTTCGCCATGCGGTGCATGGAACGTGGAGTGGGACAAGCGTTGCACAGGTTCTCTTTCACTCGGGTAGGTGACTGGGACAAACAATCAATCCATCTGGAAGTTTTCTGATCTTAAACCAGCCTTACAGCTTGCAAAGGTGCCCTATTGATACTCACCCATCTCAAGGCACTGCCTGAGCTCTGCAGTCTCATACAATCCTCTACGTCAGTTTTTCTCTTACTATTAGTTTTTCTCTTTTTAAGCTGCTCCTGACAGCCTTTTTTGGCAGCAAATGCCAAACTCTTGTTTTGCTCATGAGCCTGTAAACAGGCTAGAGGCTGCAGTGATATCAAATGTTACTGGATTAAGCAAAGGAACAGCTTGTTTTTGTAAGGGGCTCAGCTGGAATTGCTGGTGGGTTGGTTGCTCATGGCTAGTGGAGGGTAATATCACTTGAGCAACCATCAGCAGTCAAAGGACAGGAAAGATCTACATGAGGCTCTTTTCTGTGTCTTGCTTGCAGATCTTTGGACCAGATGTGGGGCAGAAATTGTTCTTTGATGAGACAATGAAACAGGTGATAAAGGATGTACTGAATGGGCAGAACTGTCTGGTTTATACCTACGGCATTACCAATTCAGGGAAGACTCACACGATTCAGGGTAAGGAAAGCACCAGGTGTTAGGAGTCTGTTGAGGGATTGTCTTCTGCTACATGTGAATCCTCAGCTTGCTGCTGTTCTTGCCTCAGGCACCAACCAAGATGGGGGGATTCTGCCTCGCTCCTTGGCAACCATCTTCAACAGTGTGGGGGACAAGCTGTACCAAGCCATGGACCTGAAGCCTTCCCTCTCCAACGAGGTGATCTGGCTGGACAGCAGGCAGGTGAAGCAGGAAGAGACTAAGAAGCAGATGATGCTGCAGGGGGGTCTCTGGGAGGTAAGCATGGGGCTTCTGGGAGGCTCGATAGCAACAGGAGAGGGATGGTGTCATGCCACCTACATGCTCATGTTCTTGGTTTCCTTCAAGGAGGAGCTGTTAACGCCACTGAAGAGGAGTTGCAGTGCTGAATCTCAGCTCCAGGCCACCAACAGTGGCAGTTTTGACAGTGGAGTTGCTGGCCTCTCTTCATCCAGCCAGCTCACCAGCCGTTCAGACCTCAGCCAGACTGAAGGTATGTCTGGAAGCCTGTTGTGTACTACCTGCTTCTTGTTGCTTGTGGTGGAAGGAAGGGTAATGGCAGTTTGGATGCTGTGTTGTGGATAAGGGAGCAAAGGTGCTGTAGACTCACAAATATTCCCCTTGAAAAAACGTGGATGTCAAGGCAAGAAGAACTTTGTGCATATTTTTTGCCAATATTGGAAGAATTCCCTGCTGCCTAATAACCAAGCCATGTGAAATGAAAAGTTACTTGCCCCTCACTCACTCCATTCAAGGAATGTGGTTATTGAGCAGCTGATTGCTAATTGCAGCTGATTTAGGGTGCTAAAGTGACATGCTGCACTGAGCACTTGTGCCCAGACTTTCAAACCCAGGAACTACCAAATGTTTAGGTACCCAGAAGCATGGAGTGATTGAGGTAACAAGAACTAAAACTTCACTCATGTTGGAAGGAGTTCATGTTTGAAATGTCCTGTAATTCTGGAGTCAAAATCCGGTATATAAAAAGCCCTTACACAGAATAGAAGGAAACTTCAGGCTGTCTCACTGGAGACAGGCATTAGAGTAGATACAAATGGGAAGAGCTATATAGAAGAAGTTGATTCTGGGGTGGTTTTTCCTGCTAAAGAATGTATTTCATTCTACAGCTAAACCATTCCAGTTGCACCTGTGAAAAGCTGCAGTCAAGATTTGTTTTTCTTTTTTTTCCCCAGAACTGGGCCCTCTGTGGGCTGATTTGGATCGGATTTCACTCACCAGTGCAGGAAATGTGCAGTTCTCCATCTGGGTCTCCTTCTTTGAGATTTACAATGAGTTAATCTATGACTTGTTAGACCCAACTCTCTCTGGACAGAACCGCAAGCGGCAAACACTGCGGCTCTGCGAGGACCAGACTGGCAACCCCTATGTGAAAGGTAGATTTACCTGGAAGGGATCTTTAGTGGCTTTCTAGGAAGACTTTAGGATTGAGTGGGTGGGTGGCTTAGCACTGACGCATTGGGGAGCCCCACAGAGACTTCTGATGCTTGGATTATAGAATGCCAAGCTTAATGTCAGGGAAAAATGATGAAGTTGTGGCTGAGATAAGTTTTCTGCCAGTCTCCTAAACTGCTGTGCCCAATGCATGCTTGCTTTCCCAGATCTGAACTGGTTCAATGTCCAGGATGCTAATGAAGCCTGGAAGCTCCTGAAACTGGGTCGGAAAAACCAGAGTTTTGCCAGCACCCACATGAACCAGAACTCCAGTCGCAGGTCTGAGGGCGAATGGGGGCTGTTTAGGCAGAAATGCAACTCTGAGGGGCTTTTGAAGGTCATTTCATTTTTTTAAAATATCTACTGTTTTCTTTACAGTCACAGTGTTTTCTCCATTCGGATTCTGCACTTGCAAAGAGGTGGCAATGAAGTTGTTCCAAAAATCAGCGAGTAAGTTTCGTGCTTTCTGGGATTTGGGGGTGTTCTCAGTGGATTCACCTTTCCTTCTGTCTCTTCTGTTGAGGACCTGGGGTATGGGAAATATCTTGATAAAGGTTTTGTTGAAAGGAAAGAAGTAAACATTCCCAACCTTAAGTCTGGGAACTGACAGGAGTTTGAGGAGTACTGCAAAACACAGCTTGAGGTAGTTCTCAGCCTTTTTGAATGAAGGTAAATGTGAGTAACCCTAGCCTTAGAGCAGGAACATGCCTGTTCCTGGGATGTCGCTACCTGGAAATGGGTTGTCTCAGTACCTGGGAAATGGTTGTTTCATGGACTGGCAAAGGATCTTTGAACTTGACACCACCTACACTTAGGGTAGGCCCTTCCATCCAGCAACAGCCCAGGCACCCCAAAGGAGCGTTCCGTGTACCTATGAGGAAGCTGGGAAGGTGACTGCAGGGTGTCTGAATCGTAAACCTGGATAGAACAGGACAAACCCAGCAGATTGTGTAAAAATCACTGTGTTTCCTCCAGGTTGTCCCTGTGTGACCTGGCGGGGTCCGAGCGCTGCAAGGACCAGAAGAGCGGGGACCGAATGAAAGAAGCCAACAACATCAACACCTCCCTGCACACGCTGGGCCGCTGCATCGCCGCCCTCCGCCAGAACCAGCAGTCCAGGTGAGCATCCAGAGCTCCAGAGGGAGGGTGTGGCAAGGCTGTTTTGCTTTCCCAGCTCACCCCCAGTCTCTCCCCACAGGACAAAGCAGATGGTGGTTCCATTTCGGGACAGCAAGTTGACCCGTGTGTTCCAGGGGTTCTTCACTGGGCGCGGGCGCTCCTGCATGATTGTCAACATCAACCAGTGCGCGTCCACTTATGATGAGACTCTGTATGTAGCCAAGTTCTCAGCCATTGCCAGCCAGGTGAGTAGCACACACCAGGATCACAGCATGGTCAGGGTACATCCTGCTTCTGTGGTAATGGGCCCTTTTCCACAAGAAGAGGGAGGCACAAGTCTTTCCTATGCTTCTCCGGTGGGTTATTTTACTCTGGAGTATTCCAGATTATGCTAAACTGACAGGTTGCAGAGAAGGGCTGTGTTTAAAGATCTACGCAACTTTCAGGCTTTGCACACAGCAGTGATGGTCTTTTCAGCTTGTTCAGGCGCCTCCCACAAAGCTGGGACTTCCATCCCTACAATCCATCATCAAAGAGCACAGTAGGAGAACCAGCCAGCAGGCAGAGGCAAAGGAAGAAGTGGACTCAGAAGAAGATGAAGACACTGAGGATGAGGCAGATGTCTCCATGTATGAGAAGAAGGTGGGTTGTGATTTGTTTTGCAGCCTTATGGATGGAAGGGCAAGAACATGACTGTTAGTTTGGCCTGGGAGGTGGGACTGCAGCTTGGCACTATGCCAAGAGAGGTGACAGAGAACCTCAGAAGGATATAGGACCTAGGAAATTGGGAATCTATGACAAAAATATTTCATAGTTGGCCTAAACATGACACACAAGCTTAATTTGGAAACACTGTCATCTGTGGAATAGTGACAGTAAGAGTGGGGGTGCAAACCTGAAATCTAGAGATCAGAAAACATGCAGAACAGGTGGCTAAATTGAGGAAAACCAATCAACTTCCTAGATACTCAGGCAGCTGGGATAGATGGAAGTCACACAGCTACAGAGACTTAAGCTGTCATGTGTCAAGGTAGCAAACCCTGGCAACTTCTCTTTCCAAGCCACTAAAATAATCTTAAATCTAGATCACTGCAGCCTGCAGACACAGGATCACTTAGTCAATTCCAGGTTTTAACTCTGTTGTGCAGTGTGGGCAGTGGAGCTGTGTCCTTCTTGCAGGACTTGTTGCGTGCAGCAGAAGCTGCGCGAGAGCTGCTGGTGCAGGAGCGGCTGAAGAAGCTGCAGCTCGAGATGCACCTGCGCGAGGAGATCTGCAATGAGATGATGGAGTACATGCAACAGAAGGAACAGTGGTGGAGGTACAGCCTGTGCTGATCCCCCTCCTTCTGCTCAGGCTGAGCTGCAGCACCCAGAACCGCCGCACCCTGACATGGAGTTGTTTGTTCTCTTTGTAGCCAACATGTGGATACTCAGAGGGAGCAGCTGGAGGAGCTGTATGAGGAAAAATTGACTATCCTGAAGGAGTTATTGACTGACCATTACCAGGAGAAAATCCAGGTTTGTTCAGGGCAATGAAATAACATCAGGAAAAAGGCAGTGGGGTTGGGAGAGTACCTTGAGTCCAGGACAATGTTTATGCAAATTGAAAGATGTTGCTTTCTGAGGTATATTTGTAATATTATTTGATTGCTTGATCCACAATTTTTGCTTCTTGTCTCTTCCTTTACATAGTTCACTAGGCTTCCTAATTTTCAACAACTTAGTCTGGAAGCTAATGTGCAATCCTCGTGACTACTCCATGTATTCAACATGATTTTCTCCTCACCTTACTCTTTTCACTAGAGGCTTGCTTTGCACTCTTCAGGTTCACATTGGATGTGTGAATTTCTCTTCTTGCTCTAAGTTGTGATGATGGGTATGGGCCTGTTTTTCATGCCATGGCATTTGGGTGGCCTCTGGGACTTGTTGTAGACCCCTTGGAAGATGCCAACTCTCAAAAAAATCCCTTTTCTTTAGAGGCGGTAAAAAAGTTGTTTAGGCTCCCAGGAAGTGAGTTTACTGTGCTCACTTAAAGGCTGGGTCCAACATGTGAAGTGTGGGATTGAGGAAGTCTCCAGGAAGAAAGTTTCAGAAAAGCTGTGGTAAGAAAATCTTGTTAAATATTTGAACAAACTTCCTTTCTAAGGAGCGCGATGAGGAGATTTTGGAGCTCCAAGCTACTCTGCGGGAGACCAAAGAAAAACTGGAAAGTCTGGATACCAAGGAAAAGGACACGGAGCAAGGCTTACGTCGATCCAAGCGAGTGGCTTCCTCCTCATCTGCTGTGCAGAAGGAGCTGGCAGATACCAAAGCCAGACTGGAGCAGTGTCAAAGGGAGTTACAAACCACGACTGCAGGTATGGCAGTGATGTTGCACTGGTTCTGAACTGTGCCTGAGAAATCACTGTACAGGGTTAGACTTTCTTCAGAGTACCTTGGATTCAGACACCCTGAAACCATGATTCTGAGTTGTAGACAACAGGGATTTTGTGCTGGATGGGCAGTTTCTCTTCATTTTCACTTGAAAATGGACTTTAGGGCAGGATAATCTCCCTGTTCAAATTCTCAAGTCCCTTTGTGTAACTGAAAGGGAGAAGCCTGGAATGTTTGTGCAGGTCTGTACAATCTCAAAGCTCTTCTTGGCTTGCCTGTGGCAGCTTGTCTCAAGGCAAGTCCTGAACTTCAGGAATACTGAAAGCTGATGAATATCCTGTTGCTCACTACTTTTTGTCTGTTCCTAGAGTTGCACAGGTACCAGAAATTAGTGGAGCCACCTCCCTCTGCCAGACCCATTACTATGGATGTAGACAGGAAGCTGGAGGATGGACAGAAGGTAACTCCAACTGTGTTACAGAAAGGAACACTTGCAGGGCAAGGTGGTTGCCAGTATAAACATGTTTGGGGCTGCTGTTTCCAGGTTTTTAAATAGATGGTTGAAATGGGCTTGTTGAACGTACTGGAGATGTTGATGGTTGTGGTATCTGTGATCTCAGTGTATCTCACACAGATGGGAATCCTCCCTCAGTGCTGCATGTCTGAATTACCTTGGAGTGGCTTTGTTTGCAGAGCAGTGCCAAACCCACCTGTTTTGAATCTCTCTCCTGCAGAATGTCAGGTTGCTGCGTTCAGAGTTACAAAAAATTGGGGAGTCTCTCCAGTCTGCAGAGCGAGCATGCTGCCACAGCACAGGAGCAGGGAAGCTCCGAGAAGCCCTCTGCACGTGTGATGACATTCTGGCCAGACAGGTAATGTGTCTGTTTTGTTGGGGGTTGCACGGAGGGGGGTGTTTAGTCAGAGTAACCTCAGTTCTATGCTGCAAATAAAAATTACTTATTTACTAGTGCATACTATTACATGAAGGAACTAGACTGCTGATTTTTCAATGCAGCATTTAACTCTCCAAAGGAGACCCAAATAGTTCCTGTTAACTGCCAGCCTGTACCTAAAGTAGGAGAACTTGGAGTTCTCATTTCCTTATCCACTTGAACACAGTTGCTACATGGCAGCATATCTGCAGCAAGATGGAGTTCCTATTTGTTATTGAACTTCTCAGTGTTGACAGCAGAAACTTTGAAGCATGGCCTTGTTTAGTAGAACAGTGAATGAATTTTCGCAAAAGGCAGTTTATCCTCCTCAGTTCATAGTAACCAGGGAGTTAGACAACTTGTCATAGTACTGAAGGGAGCCTATAAGACAGATGGAGAGGGACTTTTTACAAGAGCATGGAGTGGCAGGACAAGGGGGAATGGCTTCAAACTGACAGAGAGTAGGTTTAGATCAGATATTAGGAAAGAATTCTTTACCTGTGAGGGTGTTGAGGCCCTGGCAGAGGTTGCCCAGAGTTCTTGTGGATGCTCCACCCCTGCAAGTGTTTAAGGCCAGGTTGGACCAGGTTTGTAGGAACCTGATCCAGTAAAAGGTGTCCCTGTCCACAGCAGAGGGGTTGGAATGAGATGATCTCTGAGATCCTTACCAACCCAGATCTATGATATATATTTTTTTATATAAATATATATATATTGCCTTCCCTTCATCAGGACCAAACCCTGGCAGAACTGCAGAACAACATGATGCTGGTCAAGCTGGACCTGCGGAAGAAGGCGGCCTGCATTGCCGAGCAGTACCACACGGTGCAGAAGCTCCAGGCTCCTCCAACATCCACCCTCAAGAAACGCTTCTGTGCCAACAGGGAAAACCTACAACCTAATCAGCCCCCTGGTAAAAAGCCCTTCCTGCACAACCTCCTGACACGTTCAGCCACCCGTACTGCTGCTGCCAGAGGGTGGCAACTTCGTTCAGTCGCTCTATGACTTTTCAGAAGGAGATCCCTGCCCTTCTGTTACTGGAACAGGTGGCAAATCCAATATAATGGCATCTGGTTTTCATTGTGCGCTTGTTTATTGTTATTGTAGCTGCTTGAGAGCTTATGTAAACATTTCTGGGTATGTATCGATAAACTTTTAATCAATACCAAAGTGGACAAAGTGACCTTTTGTAATTTAAACACTACACCGAGGAAAGTCCTTAACTATAAAATAACGCAGACGATCAAACTTGTTTAACAAACAGACAAGTTAAAGGTGAGTTGCCATCTTCAACTATGTTGGCACACAATTCAAAAATAAGTTCACAAGTTCCTCCTTGAAAGATATTTTGCCTTCCTTGAATTATAATCCTTTATTAAAGTATACACGTTCTAGGCCGGGGCTGTTCTCTTGGATCTGGGCTTGCAATTCTGGCTCCAAGCGTGATACCGACATAGAACTGAGCAAAAGAAACGGAAAATGGTTACATAAAACAAGCACTTGAGGGTAAAATAAGATGGACGATGCATCTGGTTAAACTTCCTGGACTGTGAAAGAGTTTTCAGATATTTTTAAATGTCTTATAAGGGAAGAAAACCAGACCCAGGGCAAATGAATCCCCGCTCAAACAGCAGTAAGACAGTCTACAGAGTCAGAAATGGTGTTAGGATCCACTTGCTCAAGATTGTTACTGGCAATAGAAACTTACCTTCCTAAAGGTGTTTTTATTACATATAATGTATTTACCTATTTAACTTACTACCTGCTTTTATTCAGTTGAGTAAAAGGTTTATTTTTATGAGAGCCAGTTCACAGAAAAGTGAATTAAGCTGCCAGGTCATTTGAACAGCTGCAATTTCCTGAACACAGTTCAAGGTCTTCCTCTGAACTGGAGGGCCCTGGCTAAAATCAAGACCTGTACCACGTGTGCTAGGCTGGTTTGTCAAGTCATCTCCAGGTAGCCTAGTGACACTTGTTTACCACAGCTCTCTGTCCTAGGCCAAGCAGGGAAACAGATGGTGTCAGATGGCTTTGTTGTACTCAAACACTTGCATCTGATGAGAACTGGGTATTGTTTTCTGGAAGTCAAAGCTACCTTAGTTGTTCAGTGTTTTTTTTTTTTTTTAAGGGATTCAGCTCCAGCTTAGATTGTTTAAGCTACATATGGCAACCTGTTTAGACAACCATTATTAATATGAGGGACAGCTCAGTTGAATTTAAGGCCCTGTCCACACTACATGCCAAACTGAGCTAAGTTCATTTGTAAATAACTCATTCAGGCTTCATAATTATTTCAGCTAGAAACAATTTTCACTATAAGACAATTTTCAATACTGAGCTATTTTTGTATTGATGAAAAAGTCTCTAAGAAATATTAATCAAATTACAAATAAGCACAGATAGTCCAATGCTGTTCTGTATAACTAGAAGAGTTTCCAGCTGAAAATAAAATGGGCTCTGACTGTATCTAATGCATCTGTAACCTTCTTGGACAGAAATATATTGTATAAATCTCATCTTGAGCTGCTAGGGGTTTGTAAACAACTATTATATATTACTGATGAGTAACATAGGTATTACTTTTCTGTATATTCTCTTCTTTATCACCTTTGTTATATGGGAAATAAAACTGTGTGCTTGACCAGGCAATGACCACTCGTTTCTGTCTGTGCATGGATCTGGAGCATAACATTAAAATGAGAATAATAACAGCAATACCCACCTTTTCTGAGGAAACAGTGCACAACACAGGGGAGTTGCAAACACAAGACTAGAGGAGACAAAAATGGGATTACAATATTTAGGGTGCTAAAAGAGACTTCACAGCAAATTAAACTCTCTATTAACCAAATGTTTCAAGAATTCATCAGCCTCCAGGATTAGACTCCACTGACTTTATGCAGGGAGCAGCCAAAGCACCTTTTCTAATCAAGCTGCCACATGCCTTTTTTTGCCACTCCTTTTCCTCCTCTCTCTGCTTTTCTTGGCAGCTTCTTCCTTGCTAATGGCTTTTTTGTTTTTAACTAGGTATTATCAGTTACAGAGATGGAAGTGAAGTAACTGTTGCAGCCTCATTAACCCTCTCAACCTTTTTTTTCTTTGAACAAAGTACAGATATAGCTACTTTCTCAAAAAACCTACAAGTATCTCAAAACAGCAGACCCAACCCAAAGAAATCACTTACCAGACTCCAACTAATCCAACTTGAATGGGGGCACTCAGCCAAGGATATCTCTGTTGAAAATAAACCACACACAGTGAGTATGGTATCTTATCTTCTCCCTTCCCCCTTTCTGGAATTCTTGTTTTCTAAGAGATAGACTGCACCTAAAAGACCCTTGGACATGAAGGCAAACTCACAGCCAGTGTACCTTAAAGCTGAGCTCCAGTTTGAGAGCCAAATCCCTTTGAAAAGAAGTAATGAAATTCCCAGTGAAAACAATATACATTGTGATCCTGAGTACGTGCCCCTTAGAAACTCCAACATTGATTTAGGATGTGATCCTGAGCCCCTGGGCCTTCTCTTTGAGTCACACAAGCCCACAGTGGCAGGACATCTGAAATTTGGCATGGTGCTACCACATCTCTGAAGAGCTCAGTGAATTTTGCCCAGGCATTCTATGGAAGAGCTTGGTCTGGTTATGGCTCCTTTGGTGACATTAAATGGTTCTAATGTGCAACCGGAACCACCAGCCATAAAAGAGGGAGATGTCAAGGAAAAGGTAAGTCTGCCTCTCTTAGTCTTTTGTCCTGTCATATGATTTCCCTTAATGTGTAGAACTTGTCCCTGTAGCAACATTCCAGTTCTGCAAGAATTCACCTTTCATTGAAAGAAAAAAGGGCTGAAGGATCAGGGAAACATAGCTGAGAAAGCAACTCACAACCTATGGATGCATTTTTAGTATACTCTTCATTAGTGTAACTTTTGCAGAACTTGAACATATGCCAAGAAATATAGCTTTTTTGCAGACTTTTAAAATCCACTCCCCCACATGTTAGAATTTTAGTTGAAATTCATTACTAGTGAAGCAAACCCAGACCTGTTCAATGGACACTGCCGGGACACCAAAAGCAGTGTCTCAAAAGCAGGACATACACAGCTGCCATGAAAACACAAAGGGGAGTTTAAAACAAAACAGCTCACGAGTTAAAAATCACATGATGCAGTGGATGATGTTTTCAATGAAGATGTTTGTTTCTGCAAGAAGCATTTCTCAAGATCCAGAAGTTAGAGGGGAAGCTGATGAACAAAAGCTGGGCACTAGTTGAGAGTAGAAATGGACAAAGGAGATGCAGAAAGCTCAGGGGGACAAAGCTGGGGGCTGAGGAAGGTCACAGCAGCTGAGGAGGCAGAGAAAACAAGCCTGTTTGGAGTAAACTTTCTCCAGGGCCTAAGGGAGAAGAAATGATGTAGAAGACTGCTTCTCTTTTATTTTTTTTTTCCTGGAGTCAATCTGTAATCCAGAAATGAGTGTGGGAAG
The DNA here is from genome assembly GCF_022539395.1 of Myiozetetes cayanensis. Taxonomy (NCBI): domain Eukaryota; kingdom Metazoa; phylum Chordata; class Aves; order Passeriformes; family Tyrannidae; genus Myiozetetes; species Myiozetetes cayanensis. Next base: position 7,446,929 of record NW_026087378.1, on the reverse strand, counting down.
AACTGTGCAATTCAGCAATAACCTGCAACAGATAACAAATGGGAACAGGGAGAGCAGGAAGGGTAAAGAGTGAAGGCAGCAGAGCTTTGCTGTTCTGGCATTCCCTAAACACCTTCATTTGACTCTCAGCTGAGATAATTCATCCAAAATTCTTTACATTTTATACACTGGGAGAGTCCATGACAAGAGATGTGAACACAAAGTCATTTGTCTACTGCAAATGACTTCTGTCTCTGAGAAGGAAAGGAGAGGGATGCTACATGTTGCAGTGGGAACGTGGGACCTAAAATACGTTAACAGAAAAGCCCCAAGTATAATTTTATAACTGAAAAGGCTGTTGGAAGGTGCCATGAGAGGAATAGATGGATTCGTGCCTTTGTCAGAGTCGGTCATTGATCTGAAAGAGGTGTTGTCTAGTACAGACTCTATAAACAACATCTAGTTCATGTGCTGGAACAGTTTTTGCCAACTTGATCTGAGTTACAGCCTTGCTTTTTCCAGAATGTTACCAGACTGCACCAATCAAGAAAGATGGTGAGGAAAAACTCTTAACACTGTGGGGTCAATATTAAGAACTGCACTTGCCCAGGAAACAAAGCAATAAAACAAAACTCAAATGCAGGCTGCACACCTCTACAAAGAGATAAAATGGAGAAGCACACGACAGACAGCAGAAAAACTGACTGTGTTAGAGAACTATCCTTTAACTCCGGAAGAAGGCAGCTCCCAATGAATTAGGATCTGATTTCCAGATGTCTTTATGACATTTTAGTGGTTAGTGCAAACAGAGAAAATGGAGAAATGATAATTAAGCAAACAAAAGCCTTAAGGAGAATCATCTTTTTTCTAACTGTTTCCTTTCATTGTTGGATCTAAAAATCTGCCAGCTTTCCCAGGCCAGTTCTGCCTGTTTTCAAAAAAAAAAATAAATGAAATGACAGTGAAATTAGGAATGTATGGAAGACTGCAGGGCATAAAACAGTCAAGAACAATGCTTGAAAAAAAAGCTCTCTGTTCTGGTTTTGTAACAGTTTTGAATACAGATTTCAGCTGCAGACTAAGAGACCCCAAAGATACTTGTTTTAAAGATATATGAGGAAATTTCTGGAAAAACTTGGATGTTAATACAGTATGCAGAACAGGAGAGAAATGAAGCTGAGCTGGAAGAGCAATAACAGAAACTAAAACTTTAGTGTTTGAGTTTTCATAAGTTTTTATGGAAAAAAACAATTTCTTTCTTTAGGAGAAAAGTTACTTGTAAATAAAGTCTATAAATCCTGTGCCTCAGAGCAAGGTTGTTTATGGATCCTCCTGCTGCCGTAGGTAAAATGCCTCAGTTTTACAAAGAGCTAGTCAGGTGTATGTCAGTAGGGATCAAGAAAATAGACATTATGCAGCCTAATCAACTACTACAACACTGCATAATCACCTAAAATGGTCCCAGAGCTGCTGCTGAAACCTACAGCAAAATCAGATGTACATATAAAAATACTCTTTCAAATCAGAAATAATTAGATGCTTTTTGAAGCAGTAAGTATGTGCCTGTGTTCTAAAACCATTCTTGAGTCCCTTTCTAGCAATAACTTTGGGGAATATTGTTAATTCACACCAATGTCTGAGTGCAAAACATTGTGGGAATGTGGGGGATGAACAGTGCTACATGACCTACATCTCATTTCAAACATCAGAGGATGACAGGCTGCTATTACAGACCAGCATTCAGGGAACATTTCCTTCTGTCTGACTGCAGACCATCGTTCCATTTTTTTTTTATCGTTTCACAACCATTTGCCTATTTTCTGGCCTTGTGTGTTGCTTAATAGGCTTTGGCAAGCATTCAGGAATTATTTCCAAGGGTGGTAGAGTGCAAAGCAAAGGCCAAGGACAGTGAGTTAGAGAAGCGTTGCGGGGATGGTGTCAGGAGTGCTGTGAATGGGATGGTGCTTCTGGAACCTCAAGAGGACATGCAGAAGCTGTTTGTTAAAAGTACAGCTCATTCCTTAGTGGTTTAATACTAATCTCTACCAAGTGTTACCACTGACTACCTGCAGAGCAGTGTTTCACCTGAACTCACAGTCTCTGAGGCTGAGGGAGAGCAACAGGTGAGCATAAACGGTCATGATGGTACCAAAGACCACCGAGTAGTCACTGAAGAAATCGTTCATTTTTGCTGATCTGAAAAATTCACAACACCCTTATATTGATTATAGCACACAAAACCAACAGATATTTGCCTCCAAACCCTGAGGATTGCTGCAACTTCTTCACAGTGTTATGTGTTTGCCAGCTGAACCGATAGCATTAATTGATGGACACCTTCCACCACACCAGGTTGCTCCAAGCCCTGTCCAACCTGGCCTTCAACACTTCCAGGGACAGGGCATCCACAGCTTCCCTGGGCAACCTGTTCCTCTTTTATATCTACAGAAGCACTTTCAAATAGTGTGTCTGTGTAATCTCACTGCACAGGTAAAAGAAAGCATAGAAATAGTAAGAGATATAATTTACACATTTTAGAAAGCTTTACCTTAGACAAACAAAACAGGTAATTTCTCCTGCTTGTCCTCCCAGTCCCCTCACAGAAACCACTTTTCCAAGGAAGGGTCTGAAGATTCAGACCATGGTTTTTTTCCAAACTTTTTCTAACAGGAAGGAGACAGATTCTCTTAAGCTTGTTGGGTGGGTTTCACAGGCAGAGACTTTGCCTGGAGCTACACAGTAATTAAATCACTGCTATCAGCTGGTGAATATGAAACTCCCTTTACTGGTAAAAAATGAAAGAGCTCCTCCTCTGAATATTATTTCTCTTGTGTTAGACAACCCTATGACTCATTTCATTATTGTTCTTTCCTCTCTCATGCACACAGAGTGCATAATGTTGGTGCAGGTTATGGATTTACCAACACCAAGAGTTAGGCTTCACACTACATCAGCATAAACAGAATACAGGAAATAAGTAATCTTTGATGAAGAATGGCCATTCCATGCCTATACTGCACTTTAAACCCAGTAAAATTTAAGGGACGATTTTCAAATGAGATTTTTCAAAAGAGAGTTCTTGTTTCCAACCTCGGATTGCTACTACAGCAGCTAAGCAAAGACTCCTTACTGCTCTCTTGGAAAACACAGCATTATTAAAATGTTCATACTTTTTCCTCATAAACTGTATTCCAAGACTGAGTACAAGGAAGGTTGATTTCACAGGAGGAACTGTGCATTTTAAGAACAATCATGTAAATAACAACAAAAAACTTCCTATTTTCTGAATGTTATTTTACATGGTGATAAAAAGAACCAAATTACCTCTGAGAAAGGCAGAAAGCAAGCGACAGCTGTAAAGCAAGTTCTACAGGGATGTGCTCCCACAGTGTTTGGGAGGCAAATAAGAAGGCTCAGGAAGTATTTTATATTCATTTAAATATTAGCTTAGGATCTGAAATACATATAGATAGATTATCAAAGACTAACCTTTAAAAAGGCTCTTTTTTCCAATGTATTCATTATGAAGGGAGGAATTGCTGCAAGTAAGATAAAAAATGCATTAACCTTGGAGAAAAAAGCAGTTTGTTTTCATTTTCTGTTTAGCTAAACTAATACCTTAACATAATTTTCACAGCCTGTTGCCATTCACTGAGTTTTCATTTCACATTGCCAGTTCAAGATACAGAACTGGTATTTTTCAGACTTAGATTCTCCCAATAAGCAAAACTTGTAACTGCACATGTAACTAAACCTGAGCTCAGTAACTCAGCACTGGCCAAGAGCACTAAATCAATTCCAAGCAAGTGTAATTTGCTACCATTGCTTTGCTGTCTGTATTATTTCTGCAAAAGCATCCCAGGACCTTTCCTGCTGCACTTCAGTGTAACACACTCTGGATGTTTCCACAGTGAGAAATGCACATTTCTCTGGGGAACTTCTTACCAGAAAGGCAAACACTGCCTGGGGAACTGTGAGGCAATTTGGCCTCTGAGAAAACTCACTTAGGACTGAAGCTCTCTCTCACATTAGGAACTGATAACCAGGAGCTGCAAAGGACTGCAGTTATTCTTACCCATTCCAGGAGCAGCCATCAGAATCCTTGAGATAACCACCTGGGTGATTGCCTGCTGAGCTGCTTTGGATGATTCACCCACTCTGTTCCCATCCTCATCTGTGACGGGGATTCCAAACTTGATTTCCCTGTTGAATAGGGAGTAAAAATAAAGTAGTGATTGAGGTGAATTTACTCAACCTTTTTTGTCACCTTTTGTCCCTTAAAATTGTCAATTTTAAGACTGATGTGTTTTGTTTTATTTTATTGTCTAAGTTAGCCTGTTCGTAACAGTCTTCAGCACAAAAAATTTCAAAAGGCAGAGAAAAGCCTGGGGAAAAATATGCTGGAAAATTATCAACTGAATATTTGTAACAGCAATCTGCTGCTTGAAGCTGGTCACACTTCCAAGAAAGAGAGAGAAAAGAGATGTTTTACTCTGTAGTACACAGGAAGGAGAAGTTCCCTCACAGAGCACTTTGGAAAAATGGAATTTCCTGGATTCTGTTGTTTCTGACAGACAGCTCAAGGAATACAGGAAGATTAGTTTCACTGAAACAAAAGTCTATGTGAAAATTCCCCTCTGGCATTCCAGAGTCTGAGTTTTCATTTCAACCACTAAGAATATATTTGCAAGTATAAAACGATGCACAAACCAAACTACATTTCTGTAGCTGCATTATTCTCTTATACGTCTTCTGCTCAAGAGGAGGGTTAGGTGTTCAACTCACATACTGGGAGAAGCAGAGAGAACTGCAGATATCCTAACTGCCTTTATTCTTCTCTTCATATTTTATGAAAGATAAAATACTACCAAGGAGAAAATTCCATTGTAAATACAGAAGTTAAATATTTCCTTTTTTGCCCATAAACTTGTGTTTATAAGAGAATGCTTTTAATTTGTTTTTCCCTACTACTATTCTTACTCCATGTCAAATCAGAACACATGAAAGTTTATTTCTGACAAACTGCATATTTCTGTAATCTCAGATGATTGAACAAAACTGCAGAGCCCGACTTCTATGATTAAGTTCTGCATGTGGGATCGAAGCACCATTTCTGAAATTACTGCATTCTTCCAAAGTGGAGTCTGTGTTCAAGGATCCATGTGATCAAATTCTGAAGGATCAGTAACTGGCTTCTGAGATCCAAGACTGAAGAACTCTACGGATATTTACCTGAAGACAACGAGGATATTCTATTTTATACCTGTCACAATCAAAGTCAAAACAAGATCCTGCACGAGGTTTTTGCAAGGTTCCGAAACAAGCTGAAGATATAGAATGTCCCTTATTTAAGAACTTGCTGATCTACAAAGTCAGTAACATCCTTTCTTCCAGCATGAGTGATCTTTGTTCTTTTTCCTACCTTTGTCTCATTAGTGGAATATTAATGCAGTTTGCAGAAGCAACAGCAGCAAAAGGAACAAACCGTCCTATAAGAGGTGAGACGCGCTGTAAAACACAGAGAGGGGGAGAAAAGGAAAACAAAAAATTTACATAATCATTGGCTTTCCCAAAGGTCATATTCAAATGCTTCATGTGATAATCATAGACCAGAGTTACTTCCTTTACATTAAAATTCAGTGAAAACTCACTGGTGGGGCAGAGGTAGAAAAACAATAAACATGAAATAAGTCACAAATGCTTCTCTCAGTGAGTGAGCAGTGGCAGGAGAGTGGCAAAACCATTCTGAATTTAGTAGCATCATGGGGAAGTGTAATTACATCTCCACTCCAATTAACTTTCAAGCACTATTAAATACCTTTGACATGTGAAAGAGAAACTGCAGAAAAGGCACCCTATTAGATACAGTTTGCATTAACCAAACACTGTTTGACAGTGAGGACAGGCTGGTTGAGAAGCATATATAGAACCATCTACATTGGGAAAAAATAAGGTTGTGATGTAGAGAAAGGAGCTGCCAAAGGCCATTACAACTCTATAGTGGGAGCTGCTCACATGACACAGATACACCAGAGGAGGAATGAGCTGCAAGCATCTCACAGAACACCATTCTAGTGAGAATGGAAAAAAATATCAGCAATACCTTTGCTAGTGCATTAAGTCCTAAAGCTGTTGCGACAGCACCGGTGGTGGCAGAAACATAGGCTGTTCCCAGCTGGCTAAAAGACAAATTAAAATGTTTGCACATGCACAACTACATTTATGACAATTCTAAAGATAATTACATTTTACACACAGTAGTTATGAAAGTTAAGAAGTTAAGAAATAGACCATTTCGTGCCATTGCAATAAGATGCGGAGGGAAGAACTAAAAGGACCCTAAATTAAACACTTTTATTTCACTAGCAGTAGAAATCATGTATCAACCAGCATTTTAATATTGAATCAGGTTCTGCTGGTTGTGCCTGTTCAGCATTTTTTCATGTTTTTGAATGAACACCTTGAAGGATTAGTTCTCTATTTAATTTCCTAATTGCTTAACCTAATAAAATCAGTTTGGATTTTTAAGGCCATGTCTAGGATAGTAATTAAAATAAACTATAAATAAATTAAAATAAACTAAAATAAACTATACCCCACACATGCAGACAGCTATGCTGCAAACACTACTCTAAACCACACTGTACATACTTCCCAGCTAGGAGGTGTCTGTATATGTTTGAATCCATGGTTTTCTCCTGGCCATCATTAAGCAAGTCAGCCCCCAAACCAGAAAGTCAAGCACTACAATTCCAGTTTTCTATTCACAGAATCACAGAATGGTTTGGGTTGGAAGGGACCTTAAAGATCATCTTATTCTACCACTGTGCCATAGGCAGGGACACCTTCCTCTAAACCAGGTTGCTCCAAGCCCCATCCAACCTGGCCTTGAACGCTTCTAGGGATGGAGCATCCACAACTTCTCTGGGCAACCTGTGCCAGTGTTTCACCACCCTCACAGGGGAGAATTTCTTCTGTATACCTAACCTAAATTTCCCCTCTTTCAGTTTGATTTCCCCTTTCTCAGCTTGAGATTTCTAGCTTTCTGCGTCTATTTAGTCTTTTTGCCATCACACAGAAACAAGCACAGACCCTTTCCCTGAAGGAACCTCTTTTTGTAAATAAGCCTCCCGTGTGGTGTGTGTTGGGCACTGAGAAGGTGGCACAGTGACACACCTAAAGGTCCAAAATATCAGCTTAGAAATACCCTTGTATGACACCAAACTGATAAGGCACATGCAAATGGTTGACTGAGCCTACAACACAGACTCCTGCTAAATCCTACACTGTTAACAGCTCATGATCAAGGCGCTCGGGGGGTTGTCTTTCATGGCAGAAATGGAGTTCTTGCCTCTGTCATTCTCAGAATTCTCATTTGTGCATACCAAATTAATAATTAGTACAGATGGGAAAACTTAGCCCTCTCTCACCTCAAACTTTAATGCCCAACCATGTTCAAGTACATCAGAGATCAACTCATAAACTCATCAGAATTGTGTGGTTCAGTGTCTGACCTGACAGTGATTGGGGCATCCCCGCTCCTGTTCGTGTAATTTACTACAGCATTGAAGGACTGGTTGATCCACTGCCAGAAAAGCACTGCTGGTGTCGTTCTTGAAAAGAGAAACAATTGTAATTATTATTATTAAAACCACAGTTGAATCAACAGCACAGAAAAATGATGGCAAATCAAGAAAACCCACTGCAAGCAGTAACCATGTAGAGGTTCTTTTTTATTTGAATGAATCAATACAGTCATTGACATACTGTCTTATTATCAAGAGTTCTTCTAGGAGAAGAATTTAGAAACATTGTAATTAACTAGAAAGGTTCACCTGGGACAAAGGTTTGCTGTAATAACAAAAGGATTATAGCAAACCTCTCCATAAAAAACACCCAGAAAAACAGGCAATGCTTTAATTTCCAGAATGCTTTTCCAGGGTTATTATTCCTCTACAGTCGGATAGTTCTTTTTGGAAGCTCCATAAGTGATTGAGAGGTGGTTTTTAGGAGCCAGGGTTTATCCCTTCAGTCTTCAAAAAGCTAATATGATGACATTGTTTTAATAAACTCCTGTGACAAACATTCAGTCACATTTAAAACCAGATTAAAAGACCCAACTTCAAAATGAAAAATTATTTTCATTAAAATATCTGCATGTTTAGGTAGAGATACAGAACACAAATTAGTCTGATTCAATACAGTATGACACAAAGGTACCAATTAGTGAGCACAGGTAGGAGGCAGTGAAAAAAATATGTCCTGTACCAGTTGCAGAGTCTCCATTTAACAGGTTGATGTGCTCCCTGTTAAACTGCAGATATAATCATTTTACAAGGAGAGTACACCATGGGAAAATTATGTGTTTCTGCACTCAGACCACAATCTCTGTCCACAGTGGAGACAGCACTGAAGATTCTGCTCCATCAAAATTTCATTTGTGGGAACCAGGCCACTAAAAGTAAGAGTTGCTACTGAAAACTATTTCTTGATCATTAAAATAACATTTCAAAGGACACCAAAACTTATATATTTAATTACATTATTTAATAATAAAGGCAGTAGCTGCAGCAGGAATGTGATTTTCATCAGAGGGCTGATATGGAAACTGAGGGCTAAAGCAGCAGCAAGTTGTACCAATTATTCTGTAAAAGGATGAAGCAAAGAAAAGATGCTAGAGCAGAGGATGTGTGTCTGTTGTGATATTCTGAAATGGGAAGGTATGTTACTTCTTTAAATTGCAAAATATTGAAAGATTCAGGAGATTTGGGAATGTATAATTATTCCCTCTGGTTTCCAGTATCTGAGATGCCAAAGTAGCAGGGATAAACCAGCTGGATTTTTTCCATCACTGCAGCTGTTCTTCCTCTTTTCCTGAGTCACCTTTTCCTTTTTCCTTGCTACTGGTGTACAGAGGATGTTAGGGCTGCTCTAAGGTTTAGGTGTGACTCACACTGTCCTACTGCACATCCAAGAGCCCCCATAGGTAAAACAGGGAATTTGCTCCTTCCAGTGGCCAGCAGTAACCAGAGCACGTGATGTGCAGTGACAGAGAGGATACACTGCATCATCCAGGGAATTCTAAACAATCCTCTTTGCAGTGCTGAGAACTTGGTCCAAAGGAACCAATGCCTTACAGGCCAATAAATCACCTAGTTGTGAATCTGAGCAATAATGCAAAGAAAAGATACAGAGCAGCTCTAAGTGTTATAAATAACTGAACGTGTGTAAGAGAGTAAGAAGTTAACAGGAGGCAATGCTTGGAAATGGGCAGCTGCACTGAGGGTTTGATTCATATTACTGACTGCTTTTTACAACACACACGTGTTCAAAAGAGCTGGGCCTGTCTGGGGTGTGTGTTAAGAGTTCATACAATCTCAGCATTCAAAACACTATTGCTATTTTCTCTGAGCAGTTCCTGCTGACCAAGCACTGTGTCAAAAAGTATTTCTAACATAGAGGCTGCTAAAAGATCACACTGCCTCCTGCTGTGGACTTCACTGGATTCCAGAACCTCTGAGGAAATGTAGGGATCAAAGGGGAGCTGGAGGAACTCGATGACCGATGGACCGAAGCATCCTGAGTACTCACGTGGCAGACAGAACATCCTGCATGCCAGACCAACAAGGTTAGACATTCCCAGGAATCTGCTCCGCTTTGTCCTCCACACAACTCTCCTACACAGCTGAGATTCTGGAACATTTCCCAGTTTGAGGAAAAGTGGGATGGTGAAGGAGGCTAAGGGCTTATTTCACAACTACTTCTAGAGGGAACGGTTAATCAGTGTGAGGGAATGTGGAGAGAGAAGAGAAAAGGCAGCAAAAATTTACATTTAAAACCAGTTATTATAAAACTTTTGACAATCACATCAACTTTCATTCATCTAATTCGTAGGCAAATGCTTCATGTGCTATATTGCCATCACTTACCTATAAAAGGTCATCATACAGCCTGTGATGGTCATGTTCATGGGCACCTGAGCGGACATTCGGCCAATCAAGACCATCTTTTCACCAGTGTCTGGGTGAAAGGCTGAATCGTAGATGTATTTGGCTCTCCACAACTCATCTTCTGTCAAGCCAGGTGCTACAATACCTAGTCTTGGGACAAGTTAAAAACCAAAATAACACAACAGCAAAAAGCATGACTGCTATAAAATGCTGCAACCTCCCGTGAGAAGTGTGGCACCAGAGGATTTTGGGATGTTAATCAAGCCTCACAGTTAGCTTGTAGATCTTCTTTGGCTTTTAAATAGACTGGCAAAATAAAAAGAATCAAAGCTCCCAGTAGTGGTTATGTTGGATTAGTCAATATATTCAGTACCAAATATGTATTTACTCAAAACCTGTAGTAGATTTGAGACCTAAAATCTCTGGAGCAATAAGTGTGGAACTTTAAAAATTCACTTGGTAAGTATTCAAGAAACCACTTGCTCCAAACAATGCAACACACAAGAGGAAGTTTTAAGCTCTTCTGTCATATTAACTATTTTCAGAATCAGACACTTCTGTACCTCAGAATCCTTAACAGGAGTTCTCAGTTGACATAACTCTTCCCCAGCCATCTGCAAATTTGTTTTTTAAAAAAAGGGTTTGAAGCTCTGAAGTAAGAATAAAGAGTGGTGCAATGAAAACAGTGTTTTAAATATTTCCTTTTAAATACATCACCATGTACTTATAATTGACATGGATGTTTTCTGGGTCAGAAGCAGAAGCAGTCAATGCCATACCTGTAATCATGCACAATTTTTCTTGCATTTTCCAGTTTGGCATCAGATAACAAAATATTCCGGGGATCTGTTACAGTAAAGAAGTGATTGGCTCGTCCAGAAAACGTGCTTTGATCCCATCGGGGCTCCTTGATATTAATATTTAATGGTATATCTCCAGACATCTTCTAAAACTCTGTGAAGAAAACAGGAAAATGTGCAATTCAGAATTCTACTTATTTCCTAATGCAACTGTAACCTGCAAGAAGAAAAGTGGTTTAGAGTAAAAAACCCTGAAAAATTGTTGAAAATACTGTATTGAAGGGAAGAAGAAATCAAATATTTCAAGAGATGCCTGAAGTGCAGTGACAGAAGAAATATTTAATAAAGTCCAGTTAACTTCTCTGGCATAGCAAAACAAAATAAAATTAGGAACACAAACACAACAAGTTATTTTAATAAATGTTGTTTCTCTAAATCCATGTTTTAACAACACAGAGATTATATAATACAACAATTTGCCCCATTATGAACACATGACCAGATCTCCTAATGATACTTCAAAGATGCTTAAAGAACTACAAGGAAGGACACTGAGCTAACATAGTTTTGCATTTATGGGGCATAAAGCCCAGAAAATCAAAAAATACTTCAGGATGACTAAGTTTACTTCAACACCTAATGAAAGGAGGACAGTTCCTCCATAGCAAAAGCTGCATGAATTCTAATTCTCTTAAGAGAAAGTTTTGCAACACATTCAGAGGCCAGTTAGAAAAAACAAACATCCTCCAAATAATGCTTGTTCAATGGCTGAAGGAAATTGGACCTATATAAATACAGATGACATCACATAGCTTTTTATCCATTTTAATAGGAAAAACATCGTTATTATGAGGACAACTAATACATATGGCATAAGCTGCCACTGAAGTGTGTTTTCACCTTAACTCAAGAACACCATGAAGTTGTCTGAGATGATCTTTAAAGTCCCTTCCAAGCCAAATCATTCTGTGATTCTATGATTCCAGAAGGCTAGTACATGTGGTACAGGAGGGGAAACTAATCTTTGCCCCCTTCTTATACTCACATTTCCCTCACTGTTAAGTTTATTATTGCACAGGACCTTTAATTAGTAGGATTATTTTCATGTGATACATTTCTCACCAGGCACATCACAGATGAGCACAGATCATGGAAATGAAAAAAGACTCAGGGCAGATTTGGAGAACAAAATTCTCATGCAGAGAATCTAAACAGGAGATGTTCCTCAGGTTTCTTTTCCCTTTCTTACGACTTTATAATTAAAAATACCCTCCTTTGAACAGTTATATGTTGTGAAACAACAGTCCATCTTCTGGTCTAAAGGGGGAACTGCTGGTTTTGCAAAGCCCTATGAAGGCAAGTGCATGCATTTATTCAAAAATTCTTTTCCACTAAAAATAGAGATAAAAATCTACACCCTAGGGCTGGTAACTTATTCTATGAATGCTTCCCTATTGGAATGTCATTTGTAGGAAAGTCCAAGTGTAAAAATATTTTTATAATTAAATTATCTGTTTCATTAAGAAAATATTACAATCTGCTTAGGATAGCTTACGATAATCTGTTTAAAGCTGCCTAATGAATGCTGAATAAAGCAGTCCTTAAACAGAAGCTCTTTTCTGTCTTTTCATTCTGATTAGTTCTTTCTTTTCACTCTGATTAGCATACACATTACTGGGTTGTTTGTGAATTGTTATATACCTCTGATACCTCTGTCCACAAAACTAAGTAATTTAGTAATAAGAAATCTAAACAATAAAGATCTTCCTTCACTGCAGATGGTTCAAGGTGGATCTACAGAACACAGAATACAACACTTTCGCACTCTGTTTTTATCCCCTCCCCACTCGACCTACTCCCTGTCCGCTCTGATGCTCTTTGACCCAGGTGGGCTGACAGAACTTAGCACCTTGGCAGGAAACTAATTCAGCAGAAACAAAGCACCTGCACTTGTACAGGCTTGGTCTGACCTGCAGCAGAGCAGCTCTGTGGAGATCTGGAGGGTCCTGGTGGTCAAGAAGCCCAGTGAGATCCTGGGGTGCATTAGGAAGAGCACTGTAGGTCAGCAAGGGGATCCTGCCCCTCTGCTCAGCACTGGTGAGGCCACATCTCGAGTGCTGTGTCTAATTCTGGGCTCCTCAGGGCAAGAGAGACATGGAGCTCCAGTGAAGCTACAAAGATGATGAAGGGACTGAATCATCTTCTTACAAGGAAAGGCTGAGGCAGCTGGGGCTGCTCAGCCTCGAGGGGAGACACTGAGAGGGGATCCCATCAATGTCAGTCAGTGTCTGCAGGGAGGGGTCAGAGGATGGACCAGGCTCTGCTTGGGGGTGCCCAGCAATGGGACAAGAGGCTGTAACACACTCTAGAAAAATAAAAGCAACTCAGAGACAATACACAACAACTCTGGTTGCCAACACAAAGTAAAATTCCTATTTCCATGCCTTTCTGCCTGCTGTTACCCAGACTAGCCAGACTAAGCTAGCAGGAGCACATCAGCACATGCTTTGGTTCTTTTTTCTCCTTGTAAATCTACCCAAGAAGCGTTAGTGCTGCAGCAGCAAAAAGCAACCTACCAGGAAAATGGACAGCATCCATTAATAGATGTGCTACAACTAAAGTTCATGCTTGAAATTGCTGTGTGTGTTTAGAAAGGTGGCAACAGAAAGCACTGACTTTACTATTATCAATCTTAATAAAAGACAGTATAAGGCCTTCAATCCTGCATAGATGTTTGGGCAGGACAGCTGTCTACCCTGAAAAAGGTTAGATCTCACATAAAAGGGGGTTAAAATTTTAGGTGAAAGCTATTTAAGTGCCCAAACCCATTTTCTTTTCTCAGTGATGTGACTGATATAATTGACTTGCACTTTCAGTAGGTAAGCAGGAACACTGCTGTCCTAAAGAACTTTAAAATGAACCAGGCAGACCACCAATGCCCACGGAGAAGGAGCTGTTGTCACATGTACAAGGGAGTGTAAAAAAGTTCAGATACTCGAATAATATAATTTGGAGACACATAAAAGTTGCAGTGAAGTGAAAAAGGTGGCTGAGTTTGCCAGCCTCGGGACTCTGAGTCATAGACCTGTTACAGTAGTGCCTCAGAGAACAAGGGAATTTCTGTCTTGAAAACTTAAAAGTTTTCCAGCAGAATGTTTTAAGAATAAAAGCCCCACCTCTTGTTTAAAAGGGCCTGTATGATGCTGCTCATGACCTATGAGACCCAATTAGTAAATGCTGAAAAGGGAAATAAATCCCATAAAGCAAACACATAAGCTAATAAAATGCTGATGTACTTCAAAGGGACCCTCTTATAAAACAAAATGTCCAACTATAAAGTAAAAATGATGACTGTGCACAAAAATGGCTTCATCAATATATTATTTAACAGCCACACAGTCATCATTATGAACTATATGGCTTTTTAAAAATTTTTCTTATTTAAACAGTGAGGCTGTAAAACTCCAAGAAATAAGTACAACACCCTCAATATAAGTTACTGCAACTGTATTTTATCTACCTGTCACCTTAATTTTCAGATACAATTTCAGAAGGGTGCTGCTGTTTGCATAAGCCATTCAAATACTCAGTAACAAAATCATTGTAATAAAGAACTTAAGATTTAATTATTATTTTGACTACAATGCTTTGTCAAGGGTGTAACTCCACTACCTTCAGTGATATAATTTTCCACCTGTATTAAGTGTGCCCAAGATTTAAGTTCTCATTATCCATAATTTAATTGTGTAAAGAAACAATAAAGGACATTTTGGTTAAATCAAATTTAAATAAATCCATTTGAACCCTGAGATAAGTAGAAAGTTTGAAAAGGCACTGGAACACAAAAGCACAACTCCTCTACAACAGAGATAAAACTGTTTGCTTTGTTACAGGCAACTAAGGAAGGCAAACCTCAATAACCACCTAACCATTATTAATTAATTAAATTAATTAAGGAGCTTATGTATAAACACCTGAATTTATTGTTCCCACCTACTGCTATTTGTAAGTACCAACAGATGGGAGACCACCCTGAAAGAGGACAAACATTTGAATCAGCAGCACCTGAAATGTTAAGGTGGAAAGATACAGCAAAATTGCCCAAGCTGATACCAAAACAACTCTCCTCAGCAAACAATGGCATTAACAGAGGATCTGGGAAACAACATGAATTTTACAAACACATCAGTTACTGTAATAATCCATAGTGAAATATCACTTTGAGGTCATGTTCACACAGGAGGATCAGCAGTAATGGAAAGGATAAAAGACAGTGTTGTAACACAGTCAAACAATTAACATCCATCATGGAAAACATGCAGGAAGGAAGGAAATCAGACATATTTTCACTATTTTAAAGAACAGATCAATTAGAAAGGCATTTAATAGAAGCACTAGTACCTGCACACCCTGCAGCTGGTGATGGTCCCTACCAGTAAATTAAATCAGCAATAAAGAAAGGACTATGCTCTCTGGCACATTCATATCACTAAATCCTTTCAGTTTCCAAACCAGGGTGGCTGTATCCGAACTGCCCATGGAGAACGGCAGTTAAATCCTCCCTTGTGCTGCTGGATTGTCTGGGTGAGCATCAGCTGTCCTGGGCAAAACCGCTCCCCGCCGCACTCCAGCGAGTTCACAATGCAGGGGACGGCATTCCCATGACCAGGAACTTTTTTTGGCACTGTGTGTGTCCCCAGCACTGACACGGAGGTTTGATTACCCGCATTTCACACTGTGCCTCTTCCTGTGGACCATGGCATGTTTTCAGAATCATAACTGATTGTGAGTTCATAAATTTTTCCATAAACACATGACTGTGTTTTCCTCCTGTGAGGAAAGGCTGGGAGAATTGGGATTTTTCAGCCTGGAGAAGAGACACTTAGGGATGTCCTAATCATGGCCTTCCAGTACCTGAAAGGAGCCACCAAGAAAGGTGGAGAGAGACTATTTACAAGGGCTTGGAGTGACAGGACAAGGGGGAATGACTTCACACTGACAGAGAGTAGAGTTAGATTAGATATTGGGGAAAAAAGTCTTTACTTTGAGGGTGGTGAGGCACTGGCACAGGTTGCCCAGAGAAGCTGTGGCTGCCCCATCCCTGGAAGTGTCCAAGACCAGGTTGGATGGGGCTTGGAGCAACCTGGTCTGGTGAAAGGTGTCCCAGCCCATGGTAGGAGGTGGGACGAGATGATCTTTAAGGTCCCTTCCAACCCAAACCATCCTGTGATTCTGTGAGTGTCAAGTGAAAGAACTGGCCACGTTTGGCATGTTCTTGGCATGTGGTTTTGCAGACCAGAGGTAATGAGATGTGGGGATATAGATGGCAGATCCCAGAGAGGACATCACTGTGCAAAACTGTGCTTCCCAAGTGCTTTACAGCAAATTTCTCTACCACTCTCTCTCTCCAGATCTCCCTGTTGCCTCCTCACCTCCCCCCAATGCTCTCCCAGCCCCAGCAATCAGAAAATAAAAACTTAATAAAAAGCACATTAGAACTCACTGATGAGTAAGGTCTTTGGTTTATCTGAACAGAAACTCTCGACTTCTTATACAGAAGTCTTTATTTTAAATCACTAATTCTTTGACTATCTGTGACAATGAACTGAGCTGGAAGCCCCAGTACCAAGAACACTCAAATTTCTTGCCCTCTCTGATCAGATCGAATCATCTGCCAGTTTGTGGTCTAATGGTTAATAGTAATATTAACTGGAGGGGAAAAAGGGCTTAAGAATAAGGGAGAGTGGCCTCTACTAATATACTAATCACATACAAAACTAGCACAAAGTCTGATGAACAGTTTTGGTACAAAGGCTAAGTTTAGATGTGCCACAGAACCAGCAAAAGCAAAAAACTTTAAACCTTGTTTAAAGGTTAACAACAGCAGTTGCAGCAATTATACAAAATGCAGATTCAGGAGTTGTCAGGAGTTCAATTCTCTGCAGTTCCTTTTCAAAGTTCATGTTTTAAACATCCCATTGAAGGTCATGCAACCGCTTTTCAAACCAAAGCAACAGCTAAGGGAGTAGCAATTACTATTTAATATATTTCAGACAGTAACATACCACACAATTTTGAGTAACTCAGACAGTTGATAATTTATTTATACCACCTATAAAACATACTGCATGACTGAATAATCCAGATGGGCACATGGTCTGGGAAATTCTGGGCAACTTAAACTCAAGCAGCAGTGCACAAATGATGAAAAGCAGCTTTGCTACCCTCCTTGGAAACATTTACATTTTCTTATGTCAGTGACACCTTGTATTTTAACCCAAGCCTCGGAAGAAATGCACTCTGTAAGTAAGAAAGTTTGTCAGTTCTTTCCAGTATCTAAGCTAACACTGGGAGTAGGGTGACAGAAAAAGATATTTCACGGTGATGTAACTGTGAACCCAGAGAGATGTCTGAACAGAATTCTACATCCAAAAGTAGTGCAGATATAACTGTGGTAATGCATATTGTGACATCTCACAAACTCCCAAACTACAACCTGCAACCTCGGTTACAAAGCATGGAATGTGCTGAGTATTCCAGCTTAAAAGAGAATTCTAACCAGCCTGCACACAGGAGGGCAAGTGAGCCAACACAAATAGTGAAAGAAGGGTATAACTTGGGTGCTGTCCTTTACCAGGACTCAGATCCCTAAGTTCAGGTGATGCAAAGGTGCTCAGATCAGATCACAATTCACAAAATCTCCTAGAGGCAACTAAGAATTCTTTTTCAGAAAAATGAGAGTCAGGCTTTCCCCTGAAAATCCAGTAAAAATAGAAGATAACAGCAGTACCTCTTTCTTAATAGACCTCTTTAGGATTCTTTATAATGGGAATAGTTCAAAAGTCAGGTGCTGCTGACATTCCATGTGCACACTCACTGGGAGAGAGAAAAAATAGATTTGACACACTTAGGCCCCTAAATCTCTATTTTTCAAAGCAGTCCCTTAACAGCCTGATGTCCAGCTGTTCGTGCTGTGCTCTTCAAAATGAGATGTAGGCTGGAAAACTGAGGTTGAGAAAAGTACCTGCTGCTATAAAATGGGAAGGAAAAAAGCTCTTCTTCTTAAAACATGTTTATTAGCAAAGTGCCCCTTGAACCAAATTGTTGTTTGTTTTTGCAGAGTTGATTTCTTTTGAAACATTTCCCTGCTTTTCCATGCTGCTTTCATAGAGAAATACTCAGGGGTCCTGTTAGGCCTCTTTATTCCTCAAATAACACAATGTTCCTTTTTGGGGTTCCTTTGTCTGAACAAATTCAGATTTTTCTTTTCCAATGCCCAATTTTCTTCAATGCCCACCCAAACGGTTGCTGTGTTGGCTTAGGAGAAAAAGCAGGAGATTAACCACTCTCTCATTAGTAAAAGGTGATTTGTTCTACTTTAAAACTACAACACATTGTCAAAGCAACAGTGGAAAGGCAAACCCAGCTACTACCCAGAGTATAATTGCTCTGGCAAAGAAAAGAACACAAGGCCTTCTCCAGGGATGTCAGTCAGGGCAGTTAATTAGTTCAAATGAGAAGAACTTTTACGGAAAAAAAGCATTTTTGTGTGGTGGCAAAAGAGCACATATCAGACTTATGAGGGTTGGTAAGCAATGGTATTTGGTATTCCTCTATTTGCACTAGTTTGCTGCCACAGTTTGAAATAAGCAGAACAGCTGATGACTGGGAGAAGTATGATGCAATGTTCTTACACCAAATGTTAACAAAGCCACTTGCCAAGTTTTCATTCCCCAAAGCAGCTTCTACCACCAAATCCCTACTTAAATCACCAGGGGAAAAAAAAAATCTTTGTCTGCACTATGATTTTTCCTACTGCAATCCTAAATGAAACGCTGGAGAAGGCAAATCATGGCAACACTACAAGACACTTGTTTTTTTTTCTTCTTTTTTGCTTATAAATGTACATCCCACTTGTAGCCTAGCAACAAAAGCAGCAGCCTGGGTGAAACGGATCGAGCCTGCTGCTGGGGCTCTCTCCTCAAAACAGGAGCCATCTTTGGCGTGTAACTTGACCAGAGATTTCATCATTCTGCACTAAAGCCACCTCCAGATGTTAGAGGCTCCTGCAGCCAACTCAGCAGTGTCGGCTTTCAATCTGCCACCCCTTTTCCCATCCCCATCAAACATGAGGTAGATCGCAGAGACACGACACGTGTCCACCTCATCTCCACGTTCAGAAAAATAAACCCTCTTTGCTAAACAGGGCTAGTGCAAGCTCTTATTTCAGTCCTGATTGCTGCAAGCTTGTTTCTGCTCCTTAGTTTTTAACATCCCCACTGGTAAACTGCAGGAGGTTTGGTATGTTCATGGCCCTCTTCTGTACATTTTCACTATTTCATATATCTTTTCATCCACCCAGGCATGTTCATGGCCCTCTTTTCATTCATATATCATTTCATCCACCCAGGCATGTTCATGGCCCTCTTCTGTACATTTTCACTATTTCATATATCTTTTTCTCACAGGATCCATACGGGTGATTTTTTAATTGCACATTGATACAAAGTCAGTCTTCAGCCCCCCCTTTCCCATTATGATAACAATAAATTGTTCATAATTAAAAAAAAATCAATACTCATAATTAAGATCCCTATCTCTGGCTACCAGGTGTCTGACCTTGAAGTTATTTGGTGTATTCCTCCCCTGGAAAGGACGATCCTGCAGCAGGGAGGCTTGTTCTCCTGCAGGCCTGGGATCTCTGCCGCTGCCACGCAATCCCTGTGACACAGAGCCCATGCTCAGGGGACAGCGAGTGGTCAGGGGGAGATTTTGGGAGCAGGTGGGGAAGCAGGGAGCTGTGATGTGTGCAGGGAGGAGGCAGCCCCACAGTGCCAGCTGTGTGGCACTGCCAGTGTCCAGCCCTGCTTTCACAAGGACAGAGTGACACATGGGGCTGGGGCGCTGTGGAAAGGATGGGATGACACATGGGGCTGGACCCAGTGGAGGGGACAGGGTGACAGATACAGCAGGGCCGCTGCAGGAGTAACAGGGGTGACAGATGGGGCTGGGCCCTGCAGAGGGACCCGGGGGTGGCACGGGGGGCTGGTCCCCTATGGAGGGGACTGAGGTGGCAGACAGGGCTGGGTGCCTGTGGAGGGGACGGGGTGACACACAGAGCAGAGACCCCTATGGAGTGAACAGAATGACACATGGGGCTGGACCCACTGTAGGGGACAGGGGCGACAAACTGATCAGGGCCTCTGCAGGGGTGACAGAGGAGACCGATGGGGCTGGTCTCCTTTGGAGGGGATGGGGCGATCCGCGGGGCTGGCGTCTTGTGGAGGGGGTTGAGGCGACACGGGGGGCTGTGTCCCCGCCCAGCCGCCGGTACAGCAGTGGGGGTGACATCGGCAGTGGCTCCTCCACCCGCGGCCCATCCCCGGCCCCGGTACTCACCGCGGCCACCGGCCCCGCGCCGCCCCGGCCCCGCTGCCCGGAAGAGCCTCGCTCGGCGGCGCGGGCGAGGGCCCGGGGGAGGCGGTGGGGCCGCCCGGCTCCGCCTCGCTCCGCCCCGGCGGGGCAGGGCCCGGCAGGGCCGCGGCGTGCGGGCAGCACACGGGGCTCGTTCTCGCCCGCCGGCTACCTTGGAGCCCGGAGCCGCCGGGGTTGCCTCACCGTTCTCTCACAGTTAATTACATTAGTTATTCCATAGAATATCCTGAGCTGGAAGGGACCCACAGGGATCATCAGAGTCCCACTCATGGCCCTGCACAGGACACCCCCAACAAACGCACCATGTGCCTGAGAACGTTGTCCAAACGCTCCTTGAGCTCTATCAGGCTTCCCTGGGGAGCCCAACCACCCCCTGGGAGAAGAACCTTTTCCTAAAATCCAGCCTAAACCTCCCCTGGCACAGCTCCAGCCGTTCCCTCAGGTCCTGTCACTGGTCACATTTGCCCCTTTGCTGCCCCTCGGGAGGAAGCTGCAGACCCCAGCGAGGTCTGACCTCAGTCTCTTTCAGGCTGCACTGGATTGGGATTGTTGTTACAGGTTTATTATTAGTAGCCTAAGCCGCACTAAAGACCCCAAACCTGGCGATGAGATGGCAAAAACTGCTTTGTGTGAGAACAGCACCGACAGCTCAGAAGGCTGCTTTGAAGGTTACTCAAGTACGAGAAGCCTTGTCACTTTGCTCTCCCCTAAAGGAGGAGATAAAAAGTGCATTAGCAGGCAGACAAGGAGTATCCACATGTCACTGTCACTTCCTTGCTGGTCTTGCTCACACTCAAGCAGTACATCCCTTCCTCAGCTGGGCTCCCAACCCATAAACCCTGGTGTCTGATACGGACACTGGGAAGGCAGCAGTGCTCCTGCAAAAGCATCACTGTTGCTTTTCTCTTGGACTCAGCTTGTTCCCAGGCTCAAAGCAGCAACAGCCTAATCTGCACATCATGTTCCTGTTATTTTGTCCATGTTTTTCAGGGCAGGATGTGTCTTCATCTCTATTTAAGCAATTCAAAGCTGCTGGTACCCAGTAATGATGTTCTGGATGCAGACTGTGGAAGAGGAAATCGGCACTGGGACAAATGGTGGCCTTGCCACTGTAACTTTCCTTCTTTCTGTTATTCCCAGGGGTGGCTGGGCTGCTGTGGCAGTAGAAACACTCAGGAATCTAAGCCCTTTTGTTTTGCTCTTTCATTTCCTGAAATCCACATCCGTACTGTGCAACCTGCTGCCTCGTGCCTGTGGTCTGTAACTCAACATGTCACGAGAGGTGACACCGTCCCTGGGGCTAGTGCGGGCACAGTGTGAGCACAGGGATGGGAATGGGCACCTTTGGGATTGGTGGGGGCATGGCCACAGCCGTGGGGCAGGCGGGGAGTCAGCCCAGGCAGGATCATGGGGGTGGGCACCTTGTCCTGCAGCTGCCACGGGCAAGAAGAGTGCCCTTTGCTGGATGACACTGCTTCTTTGGGTGCCGACCAGTGCCAACCAGACCCGATCAGTACCAGCCTGACTGGACCTGACCTGACCAGTACTGACCAGTACTGACCAGTACTGACCCAACCTGACAGGTCTCAACCTGGCTCAGTGTGTCTCAGACCATGCTGATCCGACCATGCTGATCAGTGGATCATGAAAGAGTAAAAACTAGCACTGATCCCCTTGCACTGCATTTTTCTTTCACAACAGAATTTGTGCACAATTTATGTACTACCCTGCTAGTGTCATTAATTCTTTTTAATCTTGTCAGTCACATCCCAGTCTCCATGACCACTGACAGATCCAACACTGAATACATCTTTGATGGGATCTGGCCATAACACCTGTTGCTAGAAACGTTGCAGTGACTGAGCAGGAAAGACACCTTGTTCAGAAAATGGAAACAGCTGGATGTTGTGCACAGAAATAAATTAGTTGCCTGTTGGTATAACTGCTGCTGTGGTATATGGTTTACGTTCTGAGGACTGATGTGTTCTGCCTCTAATAATTTTCTTATATGCCAAAGATACTAACTTGTTAATCTGCTTTAAAAGCACACCTGGGTCGTTTCTGCATCTTGCAATTGAAATTCTGCTTGCAGACTTTCTAATGTGGATGTATGAATACCTAAATTCTTTTTCTGAGTTGGTATATGCAAAGCTGCATTCATTCCTCGAGTTAATAATTTGCTCTATACTCAGTGCAGATGGTTTTGAAAACTGTGTAACATCTCTTTCACTAGACGAGTAATTTCTCCCATTGCTGAGAAACAAATCTGGTATTTTGCCAGGAATCCTGAAAAGTTTTGAGGTGGCTCTGAGCAACCACCACCAATTGCTCATGAGCTACAAACTGCCAGGCAAATGGGTGAGTTTGAGTAGTCACAAAAAATATCTGACCTCTGACTACATGTGTTTTTTCATCTGCAATAATTTTCACAGTGAAATATTTTTGGCTGCTTTAAAAAAATGCAGACTCTAAGAGGACGTGCCAGCTCCCACATTCACATGGGGGTTTTGGCCTGATCCTGTTTCTATTCTACATTGAGACCTGGTGTACTGATCCTACTGGTGCCTTCCATGAGCAGAAGGTCAGGTGGATAGGCTGGAGGGGCTCCCATGATCTCCAGCCAGCTCTCTACCTTGGAGAATCAGGAGGGATAGAGGCCAGAATGTGGTTTTGAGCACGTTGATCTAAAACTGAATGTTGTGGTCTTGTTCTTCAAAAGTCTTGGCCCCCCCCAAAAGACTCCTACACAGCCAGTCTTATGTGATCTATCAGTATCTCACTGGTGAGCACAAATGTGTGTTCCCTTACAGGTTCATGCAGTGTAGTGTCCTCCTGTTAAATTACAGCCAATACTAATGGTACATACAGAAAGCACATGCCTAGAGAGTATGACTGGATTAATCAAATAAGCCCTACCCCAGCTCCTTTTGAAGCATTCCTTTCAGTTGCTTTATTTCCCAAGGAATATATGAGTAAGATTCCTGAAAATCCCCAGATGTATTTATTGTACTAGGGATGAATTTAATCATACACGTTTCCACCTGAAAGAATTCCCAGACTATTATGGGGCAAATTCTTCTCTACGGTGACCAGAAAAGAAGGATTTCTATTCCTCTACAATTTCTGCCTCATCTAAGAAATGAATTTTACTGTATTTGCTTCTCTCAAGCTCTCCTCTATTCCAAAATGGTCATTAGTGTTTTTTGGTTTTCTCCATTTCAAATTGGCCCTTGGGAATCAACGGAGAAAATGAAGAGCTGCTGCACATTGATTTTATGAACATAAATGTCCAGTAAGTGGCACTGCAGGACCAGGAATGCCAAACACTGGATGATAAACAGTGCAGTCAGAGAGTAAAGGCAAGCGTGGGAGATGTCAAGACTTAATCTGTTCCATGAAAAAAAGTGGTTGTAGAGCAGGTGGGGAATGATGTGGTGACATTCCTGAAAGTACAGTGAAGAAACTGGGGTATATTCAGCTGCTGGCTCTGGAATATGGTGTCAGGAACTGGCCTTGGCACCAAGCTGGCTGTTATCAGGGGTTTGCCAGAAGAAACCAGCAACATTTCTGTGAACTGTTCATTAGCACTCGATGGGAAGTGCCTGTGAAGGCTTTGTGCTGGGTTTTGCCATCAGGAGCAGAATGCTGGGCAAGGTGAACTGTGTACATACAGCATTTCCTGTGGTCTCCTGACGTAATGTACATTAATTTTGTGTAGAAAATCCAAACCCCAGACTGGAAGGGACGTCAGTACAGTCTGGGAGAGTTCAAGGATTGTTTCTGTAAATGAGCCAGACATGCCTGTGAGGCTGTGCCAGTATATCAAAAACCAACATCCGTTTTTTCCATTCTCAGTGGATAAGGAGTAAACTATTATCTTGGGAAATTTGATCAAACAGACAAGTAAAACTACACTTTTTGGCAGTATAAATTGTAATAAAACTCTTATATAAGCTGAAAGAGTATTCCTTACAAAATCACTTAAATGTTATGGCTCCATCTGCAATATTTGAACTCAGCTCTAGGTTACTCATGCTATACTGTGCCAAGCTAAATTGATGTACACTCAATTTTCCTATTTCTACAGATGCATAGCTATATTGGATAAGAATGGAAGGGAATGAAGATGAAAAGCCAATCTGCATTTAGAAGGGACATAAAGCTATGTTTAAAGGGATAAACCAGCCTTTCAAGGGGATTAGGAAGCCATTTCCTCTATGATGTGGCTATTTTATAAATGGCTCTTATGGGATCATTTGTGCCCTGAAGCATCTGTGCATCTGTGCCAGCTGCTGTTGGCAGCAAGACCCTTGACCAGGCTGAGGGATCTGGGATGTCAATATGCACTTGTGGGGGCAAGAAGAGGTGTAGGAATATCCCATAGGGCACATGGAACAGCCACAGGATCTTAAAACTGCTCCAACCAGACTTGACAATTTTTTTCCGCCATGCTTTCCACTCCTGAGTTTTTCTAATGGCTTTATAGAATAGCAGTTAAAAATAGGAACTCTCAGATGTTTATTCCTGCAGGCACACAGGATGGAACTTAGGATGCAGAAGCAGAAGACGCACAAGACGTTGCTTGCAGCAACACGAGCAAACAGGTGAGAACAAGGTGTGGCAGCACAACATATGACAAAACAAGACGCCACAGGACAACTTGGAATAGCACACGGCATGTCACCACATGCAGCAGCACAAGCAGCGTGGAACAACACTTGACACCATGTCACAGCATGACAGATATACCTGAAAGGGATAGGAATGCCTAGAAAGTGGTGAGAGATTCATAGCAGCATGAAATTCCTATAAAGGCATGGAAAATGTCTAGAAAACCACATGAAAGTCACACAGAACTGCAGGCAATGCCTGGAAAAACTGTGGGAAATTCTCAGAAAGCAAAACTGAATTCCTAGAAAGCTGTGGGAGGACTCCAGGAAAGCAAAATGTGAATTCTGAGAAATTGGCTACAAATTCCCAGAAAGCTAGAGGGAATTTCTTATGAAATGAGGAATTGCTATAAAGCAATGAAGGAATCCTAGAAAGACATGCACAGTTCTTAGAAAGCTCTTGCAAATTTCTAAAGAGCAGAAGGGAGAACTTCTGTAAGCAGAAAGGAATTCCTATAAATAGAACACAATTACTAACAAGCATCAAGGAAATTTCTCGAAGGTCATTAGGGATTTCTTGAAAGCATGTGGAAATTCCTAGAAAGAAAATGTAAGTTCCTGATAAGGGGAAAGAAATGCTTGGAAAACAATAGGGAGGTTTCCTAGAAGGCAATATGAAATTTCCTGAAAGGGTGAAAATTCCTTGAAAGCTGTAGGGTGTATTCCCAGAGATCATTAGGAAAATCCTACAAAGGCATGTGAAATTCCTAAGAAGATAGAATCATAGAATTATTTAGGTTGGAAAAGATCTTTATGATCATCAAGTCCAACTGTTCCCCCAGAACTCCCAAGGCTACCATTAATCCACATCCCCAAGATCCATATCTGCATGTCTTTTAAATCCCTCCAGGGATGGTGACTCCACCACTGCCCTGAGCAGCCTGTTCTGGGACTTGACAACCCTTTGGATGAAGAAATTTTTTCTAATAACTAATCTAAACTTCCCCTGGAGCAATTTGAGGCCATTGCTCCTGGTCCCAGTTGGGTCCCATCAGTCGCAGGCTCTGGTGGCTCTCTTGGCTCCCCTGAGGTTCCCCTGGTTGATGAAACTCCCTGTGCACTGTGCTGGATTGTTCTGCTGATGACTGTGCTGGCACTGAGTGTGGAAAAATGCAAGAAAACAATGGAAAAATCCTGGTTGAGCTGTCCATAGTTCCTAAAGACACAGGGGAAATTCTTAGAACAAAATGCTGAGAAAATCACAGGAGAAAATCACTGTAAAGAGTGGGGGGAAAAGTAAAACTATAAAGTAGAATGGAACAGATCCTATAGCCTTTCCTGAAATGGAACTTCTATCTAGAAGACATCCCTGATTTCAGTGTCTTCTAAATGGAGGGGAGAGGTTTGATGGACTGAGAAAAAGACAGTGGATGCCTGTGTTGGTGGAGCTGAGCCCTGATGGCAAAGCCCAGCCCTGGGCAGCTGAGCTTTGCAGGAAGGGAGCGGGGAGAACTGGCTGGCTTGGAAGGCCCCTGACCTTGGGACAGATGTTGACAAATGGATGGTGAAACTCAGGGAACATTTCCCGCCTGGGAAAGTACTGTCTGTTAGAGACTGTCTCAGCAACAGCTCTTTGCAACACAGGGCAGGGAAAAGCCAAGGGCATTGAGGCGGGAATGCAGAGCGAGATGTTACCCATGTTGTGGGGATGAAACAGTCCTGCCTGATGTGGTGGGACAGGCACGGAGACTGGAACAGGATGACATAGGCAGGTGAGCTAGGGTGAAAGTGGATTTAGGATTATGTTGAGGTTTGGGGTAATCTGGTTGGATCAGTGGGTTTTTCAAAAGTTTGAATGAAAGTTTGTCAGGAGGAGTGGAGCAGCCCAGAATTTACACCTCAGGACAGATTCTTGTCTGGATTATTGTCCCAGTGTTTTACTGAACTTGGTGGAATGTTTCTGACTGCCATCAAGCCCAGGCTGTGTGACTTGTCTTTGACAACCGGCATCTTGCCTTGGAGAACAGTTTAATCCCAGAACTCAAAGATGGAACTGTGACATTGCAACCACAGCAGGGTTGTCTGCAGAGCTGCAGATGGGAAAACTCTGCCTGAGACAGAGCTCCAGGAGTGGGACATTTGGAGTGGTCTGGTCATTGCTGGGCTGCTGTTTGACCCTCTCTACCACAGCTGGACCTGCTGTGCTCCTTGGGCACCCTGGGGCTGCTCCTCTTGCATAGAGACCTGGCTGGGCTCCTGTGGCTCCCTGCAGTGCAGGTCTGAAATGCTGCTCTCAGTCTTCACTAAGAGCAAAACGTGATTCTTCTATTTTTTTGGTAAGTATTAGTTTAATTGTCATTAATTCAAGGATTTGTAGCCTGCCACTGGCAAAGTTGTGGAGCTTGACCACTCTGGATGTGTAATAAAGTGAATTTAATATTCAGCTCTAGGGCAAACTATTGCTCACTTGCTGCAGGTACCAAACACACTCTTCATCATCACATGTCCTGCATCAGAAAACCACACAAATCTTCTATTAAACAGTTCTCCATCCATCAATCAGAGGCTGGGCTGGAATATGGGTTATAATCTATTTGATGCTGGCAGGCAGCTCAGGAGTAAATCTGTAACACCAGCTTAGGAAGGAGAGTGCCACCTACCAAACCATCTGCTGAGAAAATTGTATTATCCACAGTCTCATCCACTGCTGCTAGAAATCACTGTCACACTCATTGCTGAAGAGTTTTGCTGATAATGTATCTATTTGTAGTCTTTTTATCCATTCCCTCAGAATTAATTATTCCTCAGATTAATTTCATTCTAATGAATCATTCTGTATCACTGGCTTGACTTCATTTCTGAGATACTAATTAATATGTCAAAGCCATCTTTAACATGAAAATTGCTGTCATTTTTTTTCCGTGACTTTTCTTTTGATTCATTTATTCAGTTTTTTCCTGAGGACACTAAAATGTCTGTCCAGTGTGGAGTGAAAGAAAAAGGAAAGCTATACACTATTAAAAAACAAACAAACAATAAAAAACCACATATGCAAATAAAGCCTAAATTGGGAAGGAGTAGCCCAGTCTGTATTTTTGTGTTGATTTACTAGTTTATGAGCCATTTCATATAGCAGGTCCTCAGCAATCAGCCCTGTAGGGTTTTTATATACGTGGCTTAGAATACAAAGTTCAGCAGTACCTCCAGTGCCTACATTTGTCAGTGAAATGATCAGAAATTTTGAGATATTTTGTATTTGTTGATGCAGATTAGGTTTTGAAGAAAGGGTCTTGTTAGTTTGCTGTGTATTTCCTGGCACTCTTCTGCTGTGCCGCAGGGATGAGGCAGTCAGAGGCAGCATTTTTCTTTCCTTAGAGCTCTCCTCTC
This sequence comes from Myiozetetes cayanensis, assembly GCF_022539395.1. Taxonomy (NCBI): domain Eukaryota; kingdom Metazoa; phylum Chordata; class Aves; order Passeriformes; family Tyrannidae; genus Myiozetetes; species Myiozetetes cayanensis. The sequence goes on along the minus strand of NW_026087378.1, from coordinate 7,418,768 downwards.
AGCTATAATTTATTCTCATCTTCCTCTGCAGTTTGGCTCTCTACCCACTCTGGAGGGAAGTGTTGGCAGGGCAGTAATCCCTCTCCTACCCCGTATCTCTGGCAGATGGAAATCCCAGAAAGAGAAGGGGGGAAATTTTAGGTTTCCCTGCTTGAGCAATTTCCAGGGTGCTTTAAGATCCAGTAATGGCCTTTGCATTGATGGAGCAGGTCAAGCTGCAAGAGGAAGGTCACTCCAAGTGTTCCTTGTGGGAAACTTTTCTTTCTCTGGTCCTGTGGGAGTGAGTGGGTGGAACTGGAAAAACCCCATAAAAAGTCACTGCATAAGCTCTGCCGATTAAATAACACAGTTATTGGCAGTGTTGCACCGAGCTGAAATTACCCACAGCTCCTGGGGCTGGGGACTGTTCAGGTGACAGCTTCTGCTCGGATCCCTGGCTGCAGGTTTGGTACCTCTCTTTTTTTCCTGTCTTCCTCATCTCTCCAAAAAGAGCCATTTTGTTGTGCAGTCTGTGCGGTTACGGCTGAAAGCCCCCAGCTCTGCTCTGGGTTTGCAGGTGATCACTGGTGAGGGAGGGGAAGGGGACCAGAGCCTGAAGGGGCTCTGAGCAGAAAGGGGATGGGAGGGGAACACGGTTCCTTTCCCTTTACAAACAAGGAGTTTAGGACTGGTTTTCCACCACTCCTAAAGCCTGTGTGTGACACGAGGCTGCTTTTTGAAAGGCTGCTGCTTGATTAACACAGAGCAGAAATCCTTTCTGCAGGTTCCAAACGCTGTGGCCTGGGGATGGAGTTGGGCTCTCCTGGCTGGGATCAGGGCTGGGCTCCAAAGAGTTGAGCATCAGTGCCCTGGGAGGGGAGATGCCAGGGGAGCAGCAGTGCCTGGTCCTGCCTCCTGAGCACCCTGCAGCCAGTGCATGAGCTCCAGATCCCAGGAAGCAGTAGCACTGCACAGCAAATTCTTCCCATTCGTACCCTCCTGCATTACCCTCTGTGTCCAGCTTTGCCACTGCTTGAATTGGCTGCCTCAAATGAGTCATTTAAATTCAGACTTTCATACACAGTGTTTCTGTCTGGGCTTTTTTCATTTTCCTTTTCCCTGTCAGCGTTCAGATTTCCTCACACACTTCACCAGTGACCTGATACCTGGGGATGCTTTGTGCACCGGTTGCCACTGGAAATAGCTCACAAGTCAACATCAAAAGGGCACTAATGTGCTTTCTGAGATCAGCCCTACTGAATCCCCCAGACATGGAGGGACATGCCTATAATCTATAGTCAAAAAAAAGTGCCCACACAATACTGAATATTTAGGCCTCTTGTTGTCAGTGTTTGGGGACTAGAAATCATTTCTCTCAGTGATCCTTTCTCCCTGTTGATGGATCTTTATCGTTAAAGACTGATCTTGAGATCCTTGGAGATGTTAATAATAGTTTTTTCTTCCGCAATTCTTTGCTCTGTGCTTTTTTATTCACTACTGTAGTTTTCCCTGTGGAATGCCCAACATGATAATATCAATTTAAACAATGTGCTTCAGTGATCTTTAAAAGAGTTCATAGCTGTTTTTTCATTTCCAGGAACTCCTGATTTTCCTGAGAATGTTACATCGAGGCTAAAGTTATCTTGGCTTATTAGTATAACCAGCTATTTACAAACCTGACAATTCTTTTAGACATTATTTCTGATAACATGCCTCAGCTGATTTTAAGTTTAATAAATCCCATGCATGCAGACACAAAAAGGCATTTTGAGAATGATCTAAGTACAATTTGTATCTATGTAGTGTAATACATTTTGTAAATTCAGTTGCCTTTCTCCAGCTCTAGTGTGTTCACTGTTTTGCAGGTTAAAGCGTGTTTGTCTCCGAATCTCTGATATGGGCTGTGTCCAACTCTGACTTGGTCTTCCTGTAGCTAATTGCTGTTTGGATGAAGATCATTTGGATCAAGGTGCTACTCAGTATTTATAAGTTATATTTTTAAATCTTCATATGGACCAAGTAGTATCTTCTCCAAACAGAGTCCCCTGGCAGGAGCAGGTGCCTCACAGGGTGGGAATAGAGACAGAAAATCTTTCCTTTGGTAGGCATTGCTTTGATTCCAGCATCAGTCAGGAGTGATTGAAAAGCATTACATAAAATTAAGCAGCTGTTTTTTGTTGGTACCCAGGGAGAATTAAACAAGCTCTGTGCTTGTTTCTGAATCTCCAGGAAACACCTGCACCATCAGCCTGTTGCTGGCAGTTTTAGGCAAGTCCAGACCTGGATGAGAGCTGATCCTTCTTGCACTGGCTGGGGGCATATTGGTCAGAGAGCAGCAAAAGGAAAATTCACCCAACACTCGTGTAACTGGTTCCCAGAATCATGTCAATCAGCTTTCTAATGCCACCACTAAATTTACTTAAATAATTATAGGGGTTTAATGGATTTCACTTTTATTCCTCACCTGGGTATGACTATTAACTCATGAAAGTTTTAAAAGCTTATAAATTAGCTGAAATGACAAATGAGTACAGCAGGGTGCCCTGCGTGAACTGCTGGTGTTTGAAACCACTGTAGCTGCTGAAGGGGCTTTACTCCTCTAGTGCAGTCAGGGCTGAGCCAGACCTCTTGTTCGTCCCTGAACTGGTCACACAAACGTAAAGAAGACACGGGAGACAGGCTCTGGCTTCTGAAACTTATACTTGAATTGCCAAAAGAATAGGAACTGTGAGAGTCTTACAGGCTGTAGTGGGTAGGAAGCTAAATTAACGTAAAATGAAAGTTTGAAACTCTCACTCATTTGAGCAACATTAGGTTCCTCCAATGCTGAATTGAGCCTCTTCCCCAGGAAAGACCACTCCCTGTTAAAAAAGAACTGAAGAGTTCACTGAATGAGCTGAGAAGCAGATGCTTGAGAGCAGACCCCTCTCTCCTCTGCAGTGTGTATCTCAGTGTTTCTCTGCAATGTGCTTTGAAAATTCTGCTTTTTGTGTGCTTGGGAGTTGTGATTTCTCCTGGAATAATCCAGAGAGTCGTTTTAGGAGAGCCTCTGGAAGTTGTTGCATATAAAATCAAATGTGCTTAGTGACTTCTGAGTTCCCCCCAGCAATGTTCCCCTCAGCCCAGGGTTTCTGTGGAAAAGTAATAAGAGTGTGCTACCTTTTCAGAAAATACATATTTTACAGTAAGTCTCACCTGTGTGGTGCTTTAAGAGGAGACAAAAGAAAAAAAAAATCTTGAAAATAGAAGAAGAAAACTCACAGTGAGTTTCATTAGAGATCTCTATTATCAAACAGCACAGGATTCATTTTCTTGTCTATTTTCACCCTCCTCTGAGGATGAATGATGATTAAAGGACAGGATAATAAGTAGGAGGAGGGTGGGGGGAATGAGAACTTGCTGAGAAGCAGTTAAAATTTATAAAAAAAGAAAGATAAGGAGAAAGGAAAATAAGTGTTTCATTTAACTAGTCAAGGTTAGCTTAGCACTGTATCTGCTTTAACTGGCATTATGAAAAATTATAGATGGCACAAAAGCAACTTCACTTGTGCTGAACCTCATAGAATTTATATTGACAGCTTAGAGTATTTGTTCTTCTAGGAGGTCTCTTAACCTCCCTGTGATGTCTTTTATATTTATGTTTTGATTTTTTGGGGGTAAGATTCCTATGCAAAGGCTGCAAATCAGCATGTTCATCTTTCACTGCCTGTTGCAGCCAAGGTAAGCAACAAAAAACCTAGTAGCGAAAGAAGGGGTTCGAGGAATAACTGCTCCGGTTTTGGTGCTTACTATCGAATGGGAAGGATTTTTGCAAAGGAGAAAAGAGAAGCCACAGGTCCCATTGCCACTGGGCTCTCCCTGCCCTCGGGGGTGCCCGTTCGGGGCTCCGGCGCCTCCGCAGTGTTTGTCCCCCATCTTGCCCTCGCCTGAGCCCGCACGAGTCAATCGGGATGCGGTTCCTCGGCAGCCACACGCCCCTGGGAGCCTGGGCCGTGGGTTTTCCCCGCTCCCTCTCTGCCTGCCCGCGGGATAACGATGCCCGCGGGATAACGATGCCCGCGGGATAACGATGCCCGCAGGATAACGACGGGGGAACGCGGGGAGGACGCGGAGGGGGGCGCGGGGAGGACGCGTCTCGTCCCGTCCCCTCGGTGCCGCCGCTGCCCCGGCGGGGCTGGCTGCCTGCCCCCGTCCGTGCCCACCCCTCGGCCGCCCAGGAGAGGGAGCCCGGCGGCCGCGGCTGCGCCGGGAGCCGCGGGGCTGCGCCAGGCGGGGGGCGGCGCGCAGGGAGCGCGGCCCCGGCGGAGCCCCCAGCCCCGGCCTCTCGCCGCCCCTGCCCCGCCGCGCCGGGAGCGGCTCCGGGCCGCCCCTCCCGAGCCTGCCCCGAGGGGAACGCCGCTCCCACGGGTCGGGGCAGCCGCGGTGCCTCGTCCCGCGGCCCCCCCCCCGCCGAGCATCGCCCATCGCGGGGGCGCGGTGCCGGTACTCACTGTCCGCATCAGTTCACTGAACACGCCCGGCTCGCAGCGCCGGGGCATCGCGCAGCGCTCCGGCCGTCCCGCAGCTCGGCGGGGCTCGGGACCGGGCAAAGTAATCCCGTCTGCGCTAAACTCCGGGAGAGGCGCTCCCGGAGCCCAGCTCTGCCTCTCTCCCTGGCTGCCCGTTTTTCCCCAGGAAGGCAGGAAAAGCTGCCCAGAAGAAGCTGCGCCCAACCGAAGATGTTAGGGGAGGCGAAGGGGGGTGGCTTTTTGCTCGCTGTGTGCCTCCATGCCTGTCATTCCCTTGTCTTAATCCTTTAGGAAGGAGTCGCCAGGCAGACAGAGCGTTCCTGGAGGGGCGATGCTGCCGAGCCCTGCCCCGGGCAGAAGGAAACCGGGAGATGCGTGGCCCGGGGCGGGCTGTGGGAGAAAGTGAGGAGCTGTCTCCGCCTGCGCCTTTCCGAGAGGGAAAAAGCATGGTAAGAGCTGGACCCCATCCCTGGAGCGCAGCCCCGCTGAGCAGGAGGTGGGATTATTCCGGAGTAGTTATGGAGAGCTATAACCTGGCAGTGGAGTTTTAAAGCGACTTGTCCCTGCTGGAAGAGGAACTCACTGAGGGCACCGCCGGCGTTGTGGCCGAGGGAAGGTCACTCACGTTCTCCTCCTCTCGCCCTTCTTTCTGCATCCAGCGAACGGCAGTAGAAAGAACTGATAGTCGGCTCTTGCCAGTGTTGGGAATACCGTGCCTTTTTCCTGGGATGATTTGCCCTGACGTGCCACTTCCACGGGATGTACAAAGTGCGACTGGGACTCATCTGGCCAACAAAGTTTGCAGAGTGATCAGCAGGGGCCGTGGGATGGAGGGAGCTGGGCACGCACCAGCAGGGTCCGTCACGCACGGTCCGACAGCACAGACCTGCTGCTCCCTTGAAAACTAACTCCTTGATGGTCCAGCTCTTACTTCTCCCCTGCCAATTTGCACTTTCAGGGAAAAAAAAACAATACACACCCCATGCAATGCAGTGTTCCTGTGCTGGTTTTGTATATAAGATTTGCTATGCAATTACAAAACTAAAAGAGGAGGAGAGACGGCCCTGCATCCCAGAGCAAACAGAGAATCAGAGGTGAAAGGTAGGAGCCAGCATTTCTTGTTTAAATGAAACTAAATGACCTGAGCTACTTCTTACTGGAAATTTTTAGAACACACCTATTGTATATATTTATGTATTTTGTCTTGGAAAGGTAAAAGAGTTTGAAACAAAGTGAAGATTTCCTTTCTGACACTACCAAGAAACAGAGAACTGATGCATTTTGTAACAGGAATGTACCGAGGAGGAAGGATAGAGTGTTTTATCAGTGAGACATTTAGGGAACTAGTGAAAAGGCACCTTGTATAATACGCTTCAGTAAATATGAAGGGCTAGTGCAATGGACACTGGAAACACTCGATCAATAGTCTATTTAAGTGGGAATATATGCAAGCATGGAAAAGTGATTGCTTTCCTGTCTGTGGGGTGTGTTTGGAGAGGACAGCAGCAGGACATTTGCAGGTGAGCTGTCTGAGTTAAGCTGCTTCATGCCGGGGTGGTGCAGTGTGTTTCTGAAGGGATTGCTAAAAAACCCAGTCTGTAGGGTGGACTGTGTTTATGCATTTTCAGTTCCTGCTCGTAGAGCTTTCAGGATGTTTTTCAGGATAACTGAAAGTGGGTGAGGTCCATCTGGGGGTGAAGGGACTATAAGAAAGGACCTTTGGTCCATAGTGATAAGTAATTAATGGACGTCTGATGTCTGATCTCTGCAAGGCAAGGAGCTGATGTCGTCATGAAAATCATGATATGATTTTCCCTCAGGAGAAACTATGACTTGGAACGACACCACTATGGACGGGGAAGGGTTGCTGGTGGAAAGGGACTCCTCTTCCTTTCGGATCCTCACGGGCTGCTTCCTCTCACTACTGATCCTCTCCACGCTGCTGGGAAACACACTGGTCTGTGCAGCTGTCATTAGGTTTCGCCACCTCAGGTCCAAGGTGACCAACTTCTTTGTCATCTCCTTGGCTGTGTCAGATCTCTTAGTGGCAGTTTTGGTCATGCCTTGGAAAGCTGTGGCTGAGATTGCCGGCTTCTGGCCTTTTGGTTCATTTTGTAACATCTGGGTGGCCTTTGATATTATGTGCTCAACAGCCTCCATCTTAAATCTCTGTGTCATTAGTGTGGACAGATACTGGGCCATCTCCAGCCCATTTAGGTATGAGAGGAAAATGACCCCCAAGGCAGCCTTCATCATGATCAGCGTGGCGTGGACTTTGTCCGTGTTGATTTCCTTCATCCCTGTGCAGCTGAACTGGCACAAGGCTACAACCACAAGCTTTTTGGACTTAAATGCCAGCTTACAAGGTGTAAGCATGGACAACTGTGATTCTAGCCTAAACAGGATGTATGCCATCTCCTCCTCTCTAATTAGTTTCTATATACCTGTGGCCATCATGATAGTGACTTACACGAGGATATACCGGATTGCTCAGAAGCAAATACGACGCATCTCAGCTCTGGAGAGAGCAGCAGTGCACGCCAAGAACTGCCAGAACACGAGCGGCAACAGGAGCAGTATGGACTGCCAGCAACCAGAGAGCAACTTCAAAATGTCCTTCAAGAGGGAAACAAAGGTTTTAAAGACTCTGTCAGTGATCATGGGGGTGTTTGTGTGCTGCTGGTTGCCATTTTTTGTATTGAACTGCATGATTCCCTTCTGTGAGCCTACTCAGCCGTCCAAGGGGGCAGAGGCTTTCTGCATTAATTCCACCACCTTTGATGTTTTTATATGGTTTGGATGGGCAAATTCTTCCCTCAACCCCATCATTTATGCCTTCAATGCTGACTTCCGCAAGGCATTTTCGACCCTGCTGGGCTGCTACAGGCTCTGCCCGATGTCTGGCAATGCCATAGAGACTGTGAGCATTAACAACAATGGGGCAGTAGTTTTTTCAAGCCAACACGAGGCCAAAGGGTCCAGCCCCAAGGAGTCTAATCTGGTTTATCTGATTCCACATTCAATTATCTGTCCGGAAGAAGAACCTCTCAAAAAGGAAGAAGAGAGTGAACTCTCTAAGACCTTGGAGAAAATGTCTCCAGCACTGTCGGGTATCTTGGATTACGAAGTTGATGTTTCTTTGGAAAAGATCAATCCCATTACACAAAATGGGCAGCATAAAACCTGAACAGTAAGGTTTACTCAGCAAGACCCAATGGTGTATATTGTAATAATCTTTTGGGGGAAAATACAAGATTTTGTTGGTAAGAAACTAAGCTCTAGGGAGAAAAATACACATTGACACCAAGCCCAGAATTAATTTTCCTGGCATTCAAAGCAAGTTTAACATTATAAACAATAAACACAAAAAGATACTGGAAATTGGTTATAAAAAAAGATGTTAAACTGTACTGTTCATACTGAGGAAAATACACAAATTTAGATACAGTGCAGTGACAAAGAAATTATTGCTTCTCTACACAGAGAAACCAATTTCCAGCTTAAAGTGAGGCAAAAGATAAATGTTGAGTATTTAAAGATTAATGTTTACTAGAAGTTAAAAGATTGCTGTGTCTTGTGATAGTGGGTGTTAACAGGTCCTAATTAAAGACTGAGGGATTGTAAAGGTAGGTAGATGCCTTCTTAAAATTATTTCTGAAATATAATTGAGCCTTATAATGAGAATGGTTATTTTTAAAGCTTTGGGAGGTAATATGTTGATACTGGTTTTATTTATTTATTGTTTTAAATTGATATTTTTCATATGTTATAACAGATCTAGCTTTATTTATGTTATTTAAGATGTCTAAATAATGGGATATTTTTGGAGTGTCATAACTGCATTTTGACCAGTCAACCAGTCAGCACTTTATTACAAGCTCGGATAGTCTGGAGAGCTGGTGAGGGGAATAGAGGAATGTTAAGAAGCTCAGCAAGAAATGAAGGAATCGACTAAACTGATGCTGTGGTGGAGTTCGTTTGCTTGTGGGCTTTTTTTTATTTTTAAGTGGGATTTCTTTCAAAAGATAGGACCAGCGTTGACTGAGTTGTGAATTCTCTTCCCTTATAGAAATAAAAGAAATTGCTGCTATTTATTTTTAAAAAGTTTCATGTTACAAAGACTTTGCTAGAATGTCAAGTTTGTGGATCTGTAAATACCTTAAATATGACTACAACCTTAAGAAGAATCCGATTTGGGAAGGAGAGCTTCTTAGATAACAATTCTTAGTATATAATGTTTTGTATTTATGTAAGATAAACAGCTTTCTCAGACTTTTCTTATTTCAAGTCTTGGATATCTTTTCTGAACAAACACAATGGGTTATAATGGTAGTAAAGAAGCCAAACGTCGTTATCACTGGTGTTACTGCAGGACCACCCAGGTCATTCTGTCTGTCTGCTACTCTGTCATGGTCAGAATTAAAATGTGAGGTACCTGGTGCTTTACTTTGGGAACTGGGAGGACATTACATTTTAGTAATTGCCGTGTCAATAGTCCATTCAATAAGGAATAGTGCCTCATTACCATTTTGGATTAAGACATTTCTAAATACGGACGGAACTGCAGCCCCCACCTCAAAATCCTCCTGTGAACTCCAAAAAAGTTGCCAATGTTTAATTAAAAAAACCTGCTACTTCTCCATTGTCCTTCCCTGCTGCTTCCCTTGTAATGCCAAAAGCAATGAGCATTAGCAACAGGAACATTGGGTGTTAATAGTCAGCAGCGTTCAAAGAAATCGATTTCTTTTCTGAATGGGAGAAAATACCCCTTGGAGCAACTTTTTCGTAACATATATCAAAAAAGTGTGTTGTCAGGAAAAGAGAACTGAGAGGAAAAAAAAATTAACAAACTATATACATCCTGCATCAGGTCTGTGTATTTATGTATTGTGAATGTTTTCATAATTTTATTGCCTGTATGCTGCTTTCATACATATAATAAAATTATTTTGTGAACAGAAGGTCAAATAAAACAATCTACATTGCATTTATTAAATTCATGCTGTTTTTTGGCAGTTGTATTGACTGTGTTAAAGGGAAGGACAGTTCCTTTTTCCCCCATTTGCCTTTATTTGGGTTCACACCCATATGGCTGATGGGAATTTCTATTAGAAGCAGGGGAAGCCTCCCTACCAGAGACCTCTGAGCCCTTGCTCTAAACTAGGATCTGAAAGCACTAAAAGCAGTTTGGAAGCAACCACTTGCTTTAAATGCATAAAGCTTGACCTACTGGTGACTCTATTTCAAAGGTATGTTTTACCTTGGTGTAACAGCATAATGAACTTGGTTTATAGAATGCTTTTATTACTGCTTTTTTCCTTTCCCCCCTTCCCCCCTCCTCCCAAGCTGTGGAGTATTTCTCAAAGCTGCACTGCTAGTTTTTGTTTTTTGGAGCAAAATGAATAATTTCAGAAGTGACGTGATAGTGGGTGCAGCTGAGGTGTCCTCCTGTTCCTCGCAGCCCTGTACTTTGTTTTTGCCTCTGTCAGCAGATTCACTTTGAATTGAAGAAACAAACCTATGTTGTCACTTCTGCCTTGAGCATTTGCAGCAGGACCTGTCCAGCATCTGGGACTGGAGCTGGTGCAGGAGCTGCTGGGATGTCCAGCTACCAAAAATAAAATTCTGTGTTTTCTTACTTATTCTCAAATCTCCCAGAAGTCTGATACAATAGCAAAATACAGAGTATGATTTAAGGGCATCATGTAAAGCAAGAGGCTGGTTTTGCATCACTTTATAGGAATGATTTGTATTCTGAAACAAATGGTTGCTCTGCTGCAACCAGGAGCCATCCCAGGACCTCTCTCCTTGCAGAAGCAGCTGAGTTTCAGGGGGCTCTGTGAATATTGGTGAAGTGCTGCTGCTGTTGCTACTGGAGTGATGGGCACCCAGTGAGAAGCAGGACAGGGGAGGCACTTGGATGAGTTTAGTTTATTGTTTTCCCTCTCATTCTGTTTAAACTAATTTTGGCTTCTGACTCCTTTTTCTTATATACCTTTTAAAACCAAGACCAAATGAATTGGCCTTGATCTTAATTTACCAGTGTACCTCATTTACCCCCTTTTTTCCAGCCTTCCCGGTGGGTTTCTCTACCTGTCCTCTCTGCTTTTCCTCCCACCACTGCCAGACCATTTCTGTCACTCTGGCTTTTATTTGCCACAGTAATGCTTTGCTTGGAGGAAAGTCCAGATTAAAATCCTTCCCTCCAGCATGGCCAAGAGTTCCCTTCCCACAGCCTGCACCCAGAAATGCCTCTTACCTGTTGCAGAGCCTGGAGAGCAGTGTCAGGGGTGAGTAGAAGGAACAACAGCATGTACCTGCTAACTGCTGCTCTATTTATGTGCTGAGTTAATTGCTCAGAAGCTGTATTACCTGCTCTGTGCCTGCTCCCCAGCTGCTCAAAACCAGTGGTCTGCCCTTTTCTCCCTGCCTTGTTCCCTCCCCAGCAGTATTTTCATCTGCAGAGTGAACCTTGCCTTGTCCCTTTCTGCAGATAACCTGGGTAACCTTTTTTCCTGCATTGCTTCCTCGTGACTGAAGGTATTTTTCTGTTTGTGGATGGAAGAGGTTAATAATTCACCTGATGGCCTTGATGAAGGAGCTGTTTGCAACGAATGAACCGTAATCACTAGATTAAATCTGAATACATTTCTCCCTTCCCTCGTCAAGAATTTTATGCTGATTTGAGTTTCTGACATAACAAAGCATGCAAAAGATAGAGGATGAAGGATGCCTTTACTGAGGTTTTAATGACACAGTTTTTGAGAACCAGTCCTGCTTTTTTTTCAGGTCGATAGTTTTCAGAAGCACCCAAATCTGATTGAAATCTCAAAAGCCTGCTATGCTTAGTATCTTGAAAGGCAAATTATTCCGGTAATTATTTTGGTTTTTAATATAATCATAGCAGAATATGTTCCTAGCGATGCCACTTACGTGACCACACAATGAATGTGACAACAAATAAGGAACACAATGGTATCTATTTCATAGCCTTTAAAAGATGGAAATAGATATCCAAAGTGTTCTTATACTGGTCTGTTGCAGTAGAGATGGGCTATGGGCTGAACCAAGAATTGAGTGCGAGTTTTGGATCAGGTTAGTGCTGATCCCCCCTTTTGAGAGAGGCACTCTCTGGGCGCTTCATGAACTGCACAGGTGGCTGCTGGGTGTGCCTGATGATACTGTTTCCACACCCCATATCTCAAATTTGGGGTTGCACTTGTGAACACCAGCCTTCCCAGAGGGATCTGCTGAGCCCTGTGCTGCTGGCCCTGCTACGCTCTCCTGCCAGGCACAGCTCCTTCCAAAGCACCTCTGCCAGAGCGTTTCTACAGATTTCTGCAGTAATTTTGAGGCTGAACGTGTAAAAAGTATACGGTGGTTGTTTTCATGGTGGTTGTTTTTACAGTCACAGTCAGAATGAAGTGGGAAGTTTCTGCTCTGCCTGTTCTTACTCTGTTTCTAGGAAAAGCTCTGGTCGGTGACACTGCTGCCCTGCTGTGCTTCTGGCCATTGCTTTTCTATTTTGGTTGTGTTTCCCTTGCAGTCACGCCAGGCTGTTCCTCCCTGTTTCAAGGAGGGATGTTCATGTTGGTTCTTTGGTGAAGGAGTTTCCTCGGTGCCTGTGGGTGCAGCGATGATGGATGGCACTGACAGAGGGGTGAAAACTCTGCTACCTGTCACCTGGAGCCACAGCCACACACCCTGACCCTGATTGTGCACTGAAATTACATCAATGGCAAGGCTTTAGTTCCTGTCCCTCTGGATAGGGTTGGCTTCACCCAGGAAGGCCGTGTGGGGATCAAAGGGATACCTTGGGTCTCATTCATCATCACCATGGGAGGTGCTGAGGTGGATGATTTGGTGTAAAAGAGGCATAAAAGAGAAAGGGGCTCCAGGATTGGCTGCAGGGGAGCAGCACTGGGATGGTGGCACAGGGGAAATCCTTTGCCCAGGTGCCCTGCTGGAATCCTGGGCCTCCAGAGAGGGATGAAGGAAGAGCCCAGGTCCAGGTCAGACCCAAGGACCAAAACAGCTCCCAGTCCCTGCATTATCACAGGGCTGGCTTGGTGGGGAACGTGATTCTTGCTTGGGATGTGGCTTGGACCAGCCTGAGGAGGCTCAGCACTGCCCAGGAATACTCAGTGGATGAGCTGGTCTGGCTTTGGGCTGTGATTTGTCTCAAAAATAAATGCAATTTAAAATTATGTCTGTGGCAGGGGATTTGTACAGCTAAATGACACTCTGCTTACTCCAAATAACTCATGCATTTGTGTTTCTTGGATCTCCTATATTTGCTGTCAGTAGCTCCCCTCCACACCAGTTGCATTTTCTCATGTTTGAATAGTTCCCACACAACAGAACTAGAACTTTTTGTGGGACATTTCAAAAAATAATAACAAAAAACCCAAATCAAACAAAAAAAATCGAAAAAGTGTTGTTTCCATATATAATTTTTAGATTAGCTGACATTTTCAAAATTAATTTCTCTATTTTTAATGTGCTTCTCAGTTTGCAGTGCAAGATTTTTAAAACTCAGATCTCTGGTTTGAATATTCTGACAAAGAAGTTAAATGTTAAAAATAAAAAGTTTTTAAAATAATAATAAAAAAGATTTAATGATGCTGTTATGTACTTTTTCTTACTTTTCTTGTTTCTAAGGTTTCTGTAACTATATCTGTAATGATTTCAGAGTAGTAAATGAGACTACCCAAATCTGATTCTCTTTGCTTTTCTATGCTGATATCAGACTTTGACATCGATTTGTGTTCCCAGCTGAAGAGACTCTGCTGCAGCAGCTCCTCCAGCCTGATGACACCTGCTGAAAGCCTGGATCCCACTGGCCCTGTTGGGATGTGGGACAACAGTGAAAGAAGGTCGGTGGAAACAGCTGCTTTTGAACAGCAGGAAATAATTTTTGAGCAAAACCATTGACTTTTCTATTGCTGTCTGTTTTGTAGGTCCAAAACCTAATCCATTTTCGTATTTTTCCTGATTTATTTGCAAACAGGTTGAGTTAATTTACTCAAAAGCAAGGCATATGGCTTCAAGAACGCCAGTATTTTCTAAGCGAGAAAGATTTTAACATTATAATAGTTATAATTTCATGAACATTTTAATTAAGTATGATTACAATCCTTATAAAGTAGAACATTTTCAAATGCATTTTGCTCACATATGACATTCCTCAAAATAAGAGAACAATTTCTCGTGAGAACAGTTTAATGCAGAAACTTCCAGTCATATTTCTTGCTTCCTTGAGGGGTTAAAGTATATTGACAGGAAGCTTTGGGATAACATGTAGCACTAGTAAAAGCATTTCCTAGCAAATAGTGTAGGCAGTCACATTCAGACATCTAGTAATTTTGTGCTATTTAGTCCCCCTCATTGTACAATATTGATTATATTTTAAAACATGGATTAAATGAGTACGTGAAAGTAATTTTTATTACGATAGATGCAATTAATTGGCCTTTTGGTTGGAGTCTCAATGGACTTTTACCTCTCCAGATGACATTTTTGTACCCAGGCTACGGCACAGGAATTCCTACCCTCTGTGACTGTCTTGCTGCTTTTCAGCAGAAGAAAATTCCTTCTCCTCCTTTCCCTGTCTTTTATGCATGTTCTCTCCCTTCTGCTTCTTTATCCTTTACTTATTAGGATAAAGTAAATTGCAGGAATGTGATTTAAACCGCTACAGTGAACAGGGTTTTGCTGTAACAGCACAAGATCCTCTCTGTAACCCAGCAGCCCTGCTGTGAACCCATCCATTGTCTGAGCTTTACTCTGACCCTTGTGACATTCCTGGCACACACACACACGTGCATGGATGCAGCATAAAGGGGAGCCTGTTTGTTGGGACCTCTCCACTCACATCCTGAAGTGAACGCTGCACATTTTGGGGTGGGGTGGGATGGGGAGAGCCCCCTCAATGAACTGACTGGGGCATTCTCAAGAAAAGGTTAAAAAGTTAAAGCCCTTGGTCAGTGGTAATATACTTAACCTCTGGAATAGCGCTCTCCAGTGCTCTCCAAGTATCTGCCCTTCCTAGCTCAAAAACCATTTTCAGCAATTGATTTTATTTTGCAGTATTTACCCAGCCCTGATGTGCAAACACACCAAACTCCTACACGCGAGTGAAGTAAAGACACGGCTGCGGGATAAAAGCAAAGAGAATATAAAGTTATCAATCATGACACGCTGGGAAAAACCCCATCAGCAAAGGGCTGGAATCCCACCCCCTTAACAGGGATGTAAACCAGGGAAACTGCACCAGAACTCTGTCCAGTCTGAGCGAGGAGCCAGAGCAGGGTCTCAGTGCTGGGATCTGCTCTGCAGTGCCCAGCCATTCCCACTCCAAAAACAAAACAATAAAAGAAACACTTTACACCCCATGGACTGCAATCAATGGAACATTCAATATTTCCATCACTTTCTTTTTCAAAATGACTGGTGATTCCTCTCCACCTCCATTTGCTGGCTGTGCTCAAAATTAAATGTAGGAAAGAGTCACCAGTAAAAGCCTCTGACTAGTGCAGTCAGAGGAATGTATAAGATGACTGGGGAGAAAACACACTTTTGTTTAAAATAGAAGAGCTTTGGTGTTATTTCATTTTATGTTATTTTATTTTATATTGTGATATTATTTTACCACTTTTCCTTGCTCAGAAAAGACAGCAAATCATTCCTTTGCAACTTTCCTTTGTGCCTTATGTAATATTTTAAGACTATGAGCACCTGCAGATAATGAAGGCCAGCTCACTTGTTAAGCTCTGCCCAAGGTGCTCCAGATATGATGCCATGGGAATATTGTGGAGAAATCTGGAGCCACTGAACTGAGGAGGAGGGTAACATTAGGAAGGAGGACTGTCTTCTCTGAGAAGCTGTTTCTGGCCTCTGAAGTGAGGGTTTCCCTTCCTTGGGCTGAATATCTCATTTTATTACGAGGGAACTCCCTTATTTTGCAACCTCATGTAATGTTGCTTCTTTTTTTAGCAGCAAATCGATGCTCAGTTGTATCCATAACTCAAGTGCACTAAACAGCCTGTAATTGTTTCCACAGTTAAATTCATTAAAATGCCTGCCTTCCTTAAGGAAAATAAAAGAACAAGATGTAATGCTGCAGAGTAGTTTCTCAGTCTCAAAGTTCCCTCTCAGGTACCTGTGAGTTACAGTCTGCACTGAGGTGGGGGCACAGCTCGGGTTGTCACTGTATATACAGTGCATGGAAAAGCTGTACAGGAAAAAGATACAAATTAATAGGCCTCGTGGTCACCCCAGACAGGTCTGGGAATATTCACAGTGCTCAGACTTACTTACTGTGATTTCTGTGACTGTTGTTCAAGTCAGCATCCAGTGATGAGTGCACAGTCTTTTACTTGGCATGGCAGGGAGGCCACGGTTCCCGTTCATTCCTGCAGGCACAGGGTGTAATGCCATTTCATACTTTTGTTCCAGCTTGTTCCAATCTATCACATCTGTCTCAGTGGGAAGCTGAGACGGGAGGAACATCCACAAGGAGCTTTAAATGTTGCTTTCATAGAGTTGTTATCATTTGTCAATCCTGGAGGAGCCATCGCTCCTGTTATCACAGAGATCCTGGGCATGTGGGATCTGGAGACCCTGTGTTTGGTTTGCTATGAGAGTGTCACTGTAATACCCCCTCACTCATTTCCATCACAGCCATCAGGCTGTGCCCCTTGCTTTTTACGTGGACAAATACTGATAGGACAAGGGGAACAGATTTAAGCTAAAAGAGATTTATATTAAATGTTAGGAAGAAGTTCTTTACTCAGAGGGTGGTGAGGCCCTGGCACAGGTTGCCCAGAGAAGTTGTGGATGCCCTATCCCTGGAAGTGCCCAAGGCCAGCTTAGATGGAGCTCTGAGCAACCTGGTCTGGTGGAAGGTGTCCCTGCCCATGGCAGGGGGATGGAACGAGATGATCTTTAAGGTGCTTTCCAATCCAAGCCATTCTGTGATTCTGTGATATGCTGGCACACCAAACAGCTTCTGCTTCCTCTGTTCCTTACTAAAATCATTCTCTCCCATAAAAAGAAAAAAGAGTTGCCTGTAGCAGTCCCTCAACATAGAATTTCTGGGGTCAAGGTCAGCTAATCCTGAATGCTCCATTTTGAGTAGATGGAGACATTCCCACCCATGTAGCTGGTACATGATGACTGACAGTGTGGGTGCTACCAAAGCAACTGCTCTGTGGTGCCTCCTGTCAGTGGAGCTCCAGGGACAACTTCCCTGAAATCACCGCTGTGAGTTGCTGCTGAATTAACAAGGCTGCCTTGGTGCTGCTTGTGTGGGCAAAGATGTTTGGAAAAACATGGTGATTTCAGGAGATGAATGTTACTGATCCAATCCCATGGACTCTACAGCTGGACGTGGAGCCCTTGGGATGTTCAGAAACTGCTGCCTCACTCAGCACGGTGCCCTGATGGAGGGGGCACCCACAACCTCAGTGCCCCAAAGGCTGCCCAAACTCCCATCCTGTTATTTCCCTGTCTGCAGCTCAGGGGTTATGTGCTGGAATTTCCATGGAAGCCTTGATTTTATTCATTCTGCAGCCAGAATTAGGCCAGCAGTGCTGCCAAGAGGCACACTTTTTTGGTTTGATACACGGAGAATGCATTTTTAATGCTCTAAGTGCTGTTCTCTGCTATTGGACTCCCATGTGATGCAGAGCTACAGTCAGAGCCCTGCAGTAAAACAACATTTGCTTCCAAGCAGGATGGAGAAAAATACAACAAATAATATTTTTTCATTAAAGCTGGAAAATATTACTTTTAACCGGCTGGCTTCTGACCCATCTCAAATCTCAGCTGCCAAGTAGCAACTCTATCTTGTGAGGCTAGAATCAGGGCAAGAACAATTTTCTAATCAAAACCAATGCTTACCACTGCAGGGAAATTTGTGTGTCTAGACACGGGCACCAACCTTCAGTTAACATTGAGAAACATTATTTTTTTTTCTTTCATTGTGGTCATGCTGTGAACTACTCCCTAATTGTAGAAAAGACTTGTGATTAAATGTGCAGGCTTCAGCAATCTGAATTCCAAACTGGGCAGAACAGTTTAGTTATGAAAACCACCCCCTAAAAAATTCCAAACTTCCTCCCCACCAATACAGATCTTACTGTGACATGGATTCAAACATATTTGGTTCTTGGACATCTGTGATTCCTTTCAGTAATACATGAGAAGATAAGATAACAATTCAAAAAAAAAAATGGGCGAGGAGGATTAAAGATTTGCCTGGATGAATATCCACTATGCTCTAGATGGAGAGAGATTCTTACTGCACAAAATAAGCCTTTCTGGGTCATGGATTGTTGCCAATCCTAATGCAGAATCATTAGGAAGCAGGTGGAACATTTAACTTTGCTTTCTCCATGTGATCTGGGAGCTGGGATTGAAGGTATTTGGGTGCTTGAATGAGAAAAAAAAGCAAAATTTCGAGGATGATTTTGTGTCTTAGCTGCCAGCCCTGCTGCTTCTCAGTCTGTGCTGTGGTTTGTGACCTGGTCACCCTGGCAAGGTTTCCCATCCCAGAGATTTTCTGATTGCAAAACCTACCTGGTCACACCTAGAAAGATGAATCATTGCAAAGAATTAATGAATCACCTGAAACAAATAGAGTTAGGATGTTGGCTGGAAAACAATGAGTTAAGCAAACTCTGAGCATTAAAGTGTTCACTTTATTGTGCTTGTTCTCCTCAGCCACGAGCAGGAAGAGGGAGCCAGATCTGGCCATGCCACTGTCATGACACAGCACACTGAAGTGTTCCCTCACTCCTGTCTCATGGTGAGGGCCGGGAGCAGCTCTGCCATGTGGGATCAGTGTGGAGTGCATCTGGTTAACTTGACTGTGTCATTTGGAACTAGATTAGAAACAAGCTCAGGCAATCCCTGCTCTGTCTGGGAGCACTTTCCAATCAGCGAGTTTAGGGCAAGAGACGATACCAGATGAGCAGCTCTTTAATGCCTGATGCATCCTAGAGCATGCAGAAAGCAGGGTACGTGCTTACAAGGATCTGGGCAACTGGTCTCTTCCTGGATTAAAGCAAAAGATGTTTCAGGAGAGAAATGCAGAGGCATGAAGCCTCTTGAGCTCTGAGGAATTTCTGTTTCAGATTTTCACAAACTGAGTTTCTTGTGATTTCCATGTGAGGGCATGGTTACAAATCTGTGTTCATTTCAGACAGGAGCCTCTGTCTTACAGAAACCGTACATTTCAAATTCTCCCATCAAGCAAAAGCAATTGGTTTCTTCCCCTGTTTCCTGCTTAGTAGAAGAAATGTACCCTCCCGTGGGGATGCATTAGCAGGGAAGAGATTGTACACACAGGGAAGAAATGCTGGAGTCACTCAGGGACAAATGTTGGTCTATTACAGCTGAATAAATCTACAGTAATATAATTTACTCCCTGGGATTTGCATTAGATTTATCCTGACATGTATGAGATCACAGAGCTCTGCGTGCACGGTTCCCCTCTCCCACTGATTAGCACAACACGATCTGAGTGAGGTCCAGACCACCTTAAGACTCTCTGATGTTTCCCTCAGAAGACCCTTTTTCCAGTGCTTATATCTTTGCTGAGCCTCAGCCGTTTGCAGAGAGATTTTTCTGTGCTGGATCTGTGCCTCAGGCAAACCTACAAACTTTCGAAGTGTCAGTCACAGCAGTGAAGTCAATGCAGCGTAAGAGAACAGGAGAAAAGCAGAGTTGTGTTTCCCACATGAAAATTTGTGGCTTATGTGCGGAGAATCTCAAAGGTTGCCGTGTTTTGAAGCGAGGGCAGGCAGTTCTGCAGGTAGCTGGGTCTAGCAGTGCCTTCTGTTGGATTTTGCTGTTCCATCAATGAAAAATACACCTGAACTTCAGCAATTTAAGTGTTTCTGACACTACTTCACACTGAGTGTGCCCAGGGAGGTCTGTACCTTCCTACCTGAGACATTTCAGTTTAAACATGAAACGAAAACTGCTGTTTTGGCAGTGCCATCACCTTATGGCATGAGTAGTGTAACAGAAATGAGCTGAAGTATTTTTCACTTGTCATTAGAAAAGGTGGAAGAACAAGGATGAGAAAGTTTCCTGCCCAGAGGAGGTCATCCAGCTGGAGAAGGGACCTCTTAGTGAACGGTACAGAAAAGTTACAGGCAGGTGGAAAACAGCAGTGAGGATGGGGGTTGTGAAACCAGGACCCTCCACTCCCAGCCCCACTACATTGGCTGCAAAGCTGGGTTTTCCAATATTAAGGATTTAATTTTAAACAATAACAAAGAGGGAGAGAGGTGTCATTTGCATTTTAAAAAATCTTTAATGAAAGTATACACCAGAGTGTGAGAGAGGGAAGATATTGCCAATTGCTTGCTTCTATGTGTGTGTTTAATGGACACCTTGCTGTGTGCCCAAGGTGATTCCAGCACTGCTATCCAGGAAAGGAAATCAGCAGAAATCTTTTCTATTAAAGCTGAACCAGCTTGAGAGGACTTAAGCAGCAAAAATAAAAAGGAAAATGAACAGCTGAAAGCTCCATTCACATTAAGGCAAAAGACGGGGGAGAGGCATGAGGGATTAGGTGAATTTGGAAAAAAAGAGTTGTGTCCCACTCACACTGCCAGCAGCACAGACCAGTGCTGGGGAGTTGCTGCTCCCACCTGTGATGCTCAAGCCTGAATCCAGAAGGCTTCCTTGGGAGGGAAAACAATCCCCACAGGGCTGTCAGCCTGCATGGTTGGAATTCGCACCAATTTTGCCTCATACCAGCAACAAACCCAACTTGTGTTCACAGCCCACCGTGAGGAGAGTTTCGTTGTCTGGCTCCAGGCCCCGCATATGCCTTTTGAAGAAAGAATTGCTGGCAGCAGCTTTGCAGGATTACATTTTCATGCAAAATGTTGTACATTTAAAATGATCTTAGATAGTGAGATACAAAATCTCCTCTGTATGATCCTAGTCTCTCTGAACAGGAGTTTTGATGATACTGTATGAAGCAGTCTGAAATAGAAGCAAGCTGCATTCTGGCTCTATTCCAATTAGATGTGGCCTTTTTGTGATAATAAAATGAGTGTGGAGAGGGGAGAGAATTGTTTAAACTATTTTCTGTGCCTATAGGCATCATAGTTACTTTCTTTTTTCTTAGCTGACTGAAAAAAATGCTCAAGTGACCCTGTTTTACTAATAGTCCCATCAGCTTTCTAAACCCAAGTTTAAGCAGAGCAACTAAATTGTTATATTTATCTGAGCCTAAAACCCCAGAATCCTTTACAATTCTTGTATCACAGGAACTGAGAGACAGAAAAACCATGGCAGCTCCTTAATGTGGTTTTGCTGACATTCTTGGGCAACACGTGCTGGATGACCTCACGTAACAGTCCAGCCTCATACACGGTTTCCTTCTTGAGGTTGGCTTGGCACATTACAGAAAATAAGATGCTAGATTTTAAATTTGTTTTAAAATTGTTGGCTTATTTTATCCTAAAGCTTATGGAAAGCTTGGACAAAGAGAAAGACGCCATCTAAGCTGATGGAAAAGCTGCAGCCTCAAAGGGAGAGAAGGAGAAGGAGTAAGAGAACCAAGCCAACCTTCATATTCCTGCAGGTCTCCTCTCCTCACTCATTTTCAGCACTTACACTATTTTCTCCTGTTACGAGCCACCCACTCACCCATGTCCCTGTCATGAAATATTCCAGATCAGCCAGAGCAAGCAGAGCCTTGGCCATTCCTGGGGGGAGCAGTGGGATGTGTACATTTATGTGTGGGTGTCCTTGTGCTTCATCAAGACAAGTATCTCCCATCAGCTGGAGTGAATGGCCAAGTCCCACCCTGACCTGTGGGCAAGGCTGTGACAGCTGTGGAATAACCTGCATCTGGGTGACTTGGGTGAAGCACAAAACCTTAGACCTCCCCGGTCACTGCACCAGCAGGCACAGCCCCAGGGTTGTTTGCCCCTGGCTGTCCTGCTCATGCTGGTGCAAGAACCTTTATATACCTTGGGTGGAGCTGACAGGCTCCAGATGGTTGGGATGGTACCTCACAGAAGAGTCAAATCATAATTAAAAAAACCCACATGAGTGATTTTGAAAGTAATGAGATAATGTTGCCATAGCACGAGAGAACTGGGATCAGAAAAGCAATCACTTGGATAAGTGATTCAACCATTTAACCTTCTTAGCATCTGAGAAATCCCCTGTAATGGACTTGTGGTTATGTAGTACGCCCCTGTATGTGAGGCAGACACTAATATTGTAATTGTTTTATCCCTCTTCATTCTGCTGTCAGTTCACCACTGTTTTCTCTGTTAGATAATAATAAAGCTGCTGTGCGTTTTACTGTGTTCTGATATATTGTTTTCTAAATGAGAGGAGATAATTTCAGCTGAATGTCAGGCTCCAATGAAGGAAGAAATGAACATGAAAAGCAAGTACCTATTGAAAGAATAGTTCCAAAATCGGAATTTATAAGTGCATCGTGCATGTCCATTTTTCACCATGTTTTGTACAGTCACGGAGAATTATGTATAAATTTTCACAGCTCCATTGGCTTTAATAGCACTGCACTTGCAACTGGCACCTTGTGCTGAAACCCTTTGCAATGAATGTTATTTAAAAATGGCTGTGAACATTAAGAAATTGCATTATTCAGAGAGCTATAGATGACTCTACAGGGGCTTTAAAAAATGAAGAAAACCAAATTCTCTGATTGGAATCAATTGCTTGTTGTTTGTTTATTTCTTCGAGAAATGGCTGTTTTCAGATTTGAAATATAAATCTTAATGTAGCATATGTAG
This sequence comes from Myiozetetes cayanensis, assembly GCF_022539395.1. Taxonomy (NCBI): domain Eukaryota; kingdom Metazoa; phylum Chordata; class Aves; order Passeriformes; family Tyrannidae; genus Myiozetetes; species Myiozetetes cayanensis. Next base: position 7,396,483 of record NW_026087378.1, on the reverse strand, counting down.
ACTAAGGTAAACATCTAAAGGGAAAGGAGAACAGCTTGTGGTTGAACACAAGAAATAAAACAAATTTAAAATCTAGCATCTTATTTTCTGTAATGTGCTTCTGCCCTTCATGCACATTGTAATCCGTTCTGGGGGTTGAGTGCTCTGGCTGAGCGCTCAAATAGCCACGGAAGGGAGTCCTTCACCACAGTATAGTCCAGAATCTGTATTCTGAGATGTATTTAAGGAGCTCAGGTAGGGCCACAGGCTTGATTTGTCTCCAAAATACTCTCCTCTGAAGCCATTTTCTCAGCCAGTGTGGCAGTCACACCTGATGGATGGCTGTCTTCAGACAGGATCAAGAGCTTTAGAAGCTAAATAGGATGTCTACTGGAAAATATACTCAACAAAAGCTGCAATTTGTCTCTGGAACAATTTCGTGTTTGCAGTGGAGTCCACTTTGTCCTGGAAATCAGAGTAAAAGAGAGCAAAGGAAGTCAGAGAGCGACTCACCATCAGGAGCTGTAGTGATAGGACAGGGAGTAATGGGTTGAAAGTGAAAGAGGGGAAATTTGGGTTAGATATAAAGAAAGAAATCTTTTCTGTGGGGTGGTGAGACCCTGGGACAGGTTACCCGGAGAAGTTGTGGCTGCCCCATCCCAGGAAGTATTCAAGGCCAGATTGGACAGGGCTTGGAGCAACCTGGTCTAGTGGAAGGTGTCCCTGCCCAGAGCAGGGGGTTGGAATGAGATGATCTTTAAGGTCCCTTCCAACCAAACCATTCTGTAATGCTAATAATAGACGAGAGGTTTCCTTTGTATGTGTAGACATATGATAGAGCTCAGACTGTTTGCTTGAAATGCAGGAAATAGCAACATACAGTGAAGGAGTTCAGCAGAAAGTTACAAAAATGTAACTAAATTTTCAAAAAAGGGTCATGGACAGTGAATCTTTACCGTCCTATGGAGAGAAACTGGAAAATAGCCTGAACCCAAAGAAGTCTGAGACGGTGATGTGTGAGTCACAGGAACTCAACCACAAGCCCGAGAGATAGAAAGTAAACTCAGATTTTCAGCCATCCTCTCCAGGCAGGAATGACTCAGGCAAAGAGACATTTGATGATGCTTGTTCAAGAGAGGAACTGGAAAATTTGCAGCAGGAGAAGAGCAGCCAGCCTGTGAGCTGGGCGGCTGTGTGGGGTGCCGGGGGAGCTCAGCCCAGGGCTGCTCAACAAGGAAAGGTACACAGAGATGTCTGAGGGCAGAGTTCTGGTTGCTCGAACCTCTGCTGTGCCTTCATTGGAGGGCTGGGATAAAATTCTCAATCAGATGTAACTCGTGTTGCTCTGGCCCTCCAACAGTGCCACTTACCCTATTGTGTAAATAAAAAAAAGAGCATTCTTGTGTTGTCATATTACTTGATCCATGTTTGCTCTGCTTTGGATATTTTGCTGCTGACTTTAGAGCTGATTTACTTTGTGGATATCTCAGCTTTGGCACTGGAAATGCACCATGGGAGACCAGTGAGGGGCACAGGAGCACCTGGCTCTGGAGCTGCACCTGTGGCAGCGCCTCAGCAACGGGGAAACTGCTGCTACTTTGACCCCAGGCCTGACACCCTGCCTAGTGCTGCACAGAGGAGGCTGGGGGTGGATGGGTGATCTGAGTGCAGGAACTGTTAGATCCATTCTTTAGGAAAGACTGTAATAGAGGAGGGTACTTTGGGAAAATAAATGTTTGGAGACCCACGCCAGCACTGAGAGCTCTCGCTGCCCTTGCTTCTCCACAGGCTGAACACCTCTCTGCCAGAGTGGGGATGGGACTAAAAGGAGAGCTCCAGGCTAAAGGAGTCACATGTGGCTCCCTGAGGAGGTTTAGAAGCATCCTCTGCTATTTGAAAATGCAAAATCACAAACACCCAGTGCACCAGGGTGCAGCAGGGAATGTGTCTCTCTCTCCGGTTCTGTTAGAACTCCATACTATGAGGCTGGCTGGGGAGGCCTCTGCAAGGGCTTCAAATGAAACAAAACCCTCTTTCTCAATCCACTGTTTGCTCTTAGTACTCTGTAGTTGCTGGTCCAGTCTCACCTCTGAAGGCAGCAACTTGCTCTTCCCCTTCTCCAGAGGCGTTAGGTCCAAACAGAACCGTAGCCATGTCAGTGTGTGACCACTGAGATCACTTGTTAACACATGAAGCAAATGCTTCAAGCCTAACCCTTTCAAAATTCCACCCCTCCCGTGTTAAAGGCCTTTTAAAGTTTTCCTTTTCTTTCCTTCCACACCCCCCCCCCCTTTCTCTCTTTGTAAGTGCTTCAGCTATGCTATGTTGCATAACTCCTGATATTCTTTTCAAATGTTAAAAGCCACCAGGGGAAGCGATGCTGCTGAGTTTTGGGGCTGGGTGGAGAATTAGATTCTGAATTAGGCGACCCCTGGGCTGGGAGGTTGATGTCCCACCCCAGGCTGCCCACAGAGAGAGATGCTCTCTCTCTCTTGGTCTGTGAACCCCAACATCCTGGTGCTGTAGGAGCTGAGGCATTTTCTGCTCCACATCTGCTCCTTCCTCCCCTTTGATAAGGACACATTAAACAGAGCTGGATGGGCTAAGGATGGTCTCAGAAATCAGTGGTTTTCCTCATATACAAGCAAAACAACCATAAAAAGTGTAATTTCCTATGTATGCTGTCCTTACCTCTTTGGAATTTTTTATGAGATTCCAGGCTCTGAGTCTGGATGAAGATCTCCTCCCACAGAAAATTTAAAGATAAATGATTTGATTATAGAAGAAGCACGAATTCTTATTTAGTGTGAATATTCTCCTGAAATAGAAAAGAGAATTATAAAACCTTTTGTCTTACAAAATGAAACTCTTTCCCCAAAAGAAGAATGTCTCAGGACTGGTTTTTAAGTGTGTCATGGAAAGCCTGTGAAATGCATGCAGGAAAATGTAAAATATCTGAAATACGAGCATTTTTGAATGCCCTGAAAATACAGAGCAAGGCTGGTTTTGTGGGATTTTCAATTGGAAGGTGATGTTTTCCAAGCAGTGCTTTCACAGGACATTTTCTAACCTGTTTATGTGTCAGCATGCCTATTTGACCAGAGCACAAATTCAAAGCAATATCAAGCAAAAGTAAAGCCTCCATAAGTTTAATATATATTTAAAAATAAAGGGAAAGAGCCATAACTGAAAAGTAAAAGAAAGAAAATTTTGCAGTTTCAGAGTATTGTAAGATTAAGATAGGGTTTAGCACTTCAGGTAATATTTAGGTTATTAATACACCAAATATAAAATGTGGGCTATTTTAGAGGTAACCTGAAGGCTTGTTGGTGACAGTTTCTTTCAGTCCCTTCGTGAATAACAGCATCTCCCCAGTTCAACTCCTTTGCTAATATTGCCCAAATATATTAAGCTTTATCAGCCAGACATCTGCTTTTCTACCCCCAAAGCTCTGCTCTTCCTCTGCTGTGCACACACAGCCTCTCCCCCACTCCCTTCCCTGCAAGGGAGACTTAAACCATCTATATTTCCCTTTTCCACGAGGGAGCTCCACTGCTGTGCTCAGTGTGCTAAAGGGGCCAGTTTGTCGTGACATTTTCCCTGGAAATTCCCGTTGTCAGATGGAGGTAACACGGAGAGTCGTTCCCTCTCTGAGGCTCAAATAGCTGCTGCTGAACTCTGAGACCTCTGCAGCATCTCTGACCTCTGCCATGCACAGGCTTCTCCCATTAAATTAATGCCCAGGATTTGCTTTAATCATGTTAACAAACCCATGGAGTCTGACTGCTCGGTTCAGTGAGGACACGGAGCTGCATCCAGCTGCATCCCCATCACTCCTCAGGTTATATTCCAAGACTGATTAAAGTATTTGTTTAAGAGGACTCAGCTCAGACAATAAACAGGGCTTTTAGTGACATAAATCATTAAAATCTGGACAAGATATAGGCCTGTCAAGGCTGATTAATTTTTTTAAAATCCGGTTGCTGTGATTCCTGCAATTTTGTAGTCTTCAACTGAACAACCGGTATGCAAAATATGTGTTTTTTTCTCAGAACATCTTGAGGACAAATTGCATCATAATATACTTTTTTATTGTCCTTTTCAGCACAGTTTTCTAAGAAACTGTCTAAAAAATCATCGTTTTATCCACCAGCTCCCCACAACCCCTTCTGGGCTAAAATAACAGTCTTTTTACAATGTTCATCATTCACTGAAAACCAGCTTGGGGCAAGAAGGGAGAAAATATGCTGTATCTATTATCTTTGAAGGAGAACTTTAGGTAGAAAGCAGTTAATTGCTCACACAGTTATTCAACAGAAGGGGAGAAATTCTTCATACTAATTGTTGGATCTTTTTTATTTGTTTGAATTTAATTGCTGGATTTTTTACTAAGCAGTGAGAGCCAGACCTTTGCTTTTCTGTATTGCTCATATAAAGAAGCCTAACACAGCCTGCCACTAAGATGAAGTACGTGACTGTCACTGCTTTAAGCAGTGAGCAACAGTACAGAGTTTACCATTCCTAAAATGAAGCTCCGTGATTTCTCTTTAAAGGTGTAGGATCCGTGACAGATCCAGCAGGATCTTGCCTAAGCTGTGGTGATACAGAGAAATCAGAGCCTGTTGGTGGGCAGAATGTATGGGTGAGGTTGCAATCAAATATTCAGCACTGCCAATAATGAGTGATGCCAATGATGGCAATGATGTAACTGAAGTGACAGTGTAGAAATGAGTCCCATGATGCAAATTAAAGCTAGGCTGCATCCTAACAACTTTCATGAAGTTGCTTTGATGCATATTTTATTTTTTTCCACTAAATAAATGACACGTACTCTTTTGCCTGCAGTTCTGTAGCTCTTCCTTGTGAAGCCTTTCAGGATGTCATATCCCAGAGAGTTCTCCTGAGCAAGTCAACAAACAAATGAAGCATGAATTAGTATGTCAAAAGTCTTGCTGGAATGGGTCGTTTGCAGGGAAAGAACAGTTCAGTAACAGTGGAGTCATCAAGTAGAAAGATGCCATCCCGTGAGCCATTCCTGTCTGAGGAGTGTTGGGATGTGTCCCTGGCAGCATACATGGGATTGAGCTGTGAGTTGACAGTGCTGTCAATGGCTCTGGTGTGCCTAATCCACTGCTCCACACTCTCGAGGCATCTTGGCTACACAGAACTGCCCAGATATTTATGAATCCACTTTCTTGTTACCAGCCTGCCACGCCTGGTCATTCTCTGAATTTATATTGCAAGGTTGATTCACCTCTGATTTACACCACTGTGTCACTGAAGTCTGCTAATGAATTCCTTGCCCAGGAAGAGCACTCCCTTGCTCTACATCTGCTGACTGACATGAGCTGACAGAGGGGATCTCATACCCCCTACCTGCAACTCCCCAGATGTATTTGCAAAGACATTGAGGGCACCAATTTCTTTGCAGAAACTTGCTTACTGGGTGACCCACGTGAATTAAGGGCCAAACTTGCTCATGGTCTTTTATCTCACCTTGTATCAATGCTTCTAGAGAGAGGTAGGAAAATTGCTGTAAGTGGTTGTGTTAATAACCAGGCTGCCCTGTGCAGAGTGATGCTGTCAGATTTCAATATTGCAGCACAGATTGATTTTGCACATTTTATTTTTAAGGCAAAGTGCAGCCAAAAATGTTTCAAGAATGAAGTGTTTCTGCTGCAGAAGAACCAGCTGGCTGGGGCAAGGCAGCTTCTGGGAGCCACTCTGGTGTGAGGACTCGTGATGAGGCTCAACATCATGGGGTGCAGGACAAGGGAATCACCACGATGCTTTGCAGCCCCTCCCAGCAGTGGCCATGAGGATGCCAATGAGGTGACAATAATAATAACAATAACGACAATAATAATCCTTGTTTTCCAAGTTTGTAATTCCTCTAAGTGCAACTCTTCTCTCAGCACATGTGGCTGGAAGAGATGGACACAGAAATCTGTGAGAAAGCACAGGTTAGAAATGTGTTGTTCCTGAAACATGCTAGTCAGTTTATAGCCAGGAAGAAGGAAATCTCCAGCTCTTGTCTGGGTGACAATGTTCTTGGCAAGTAAAAAAAATGTGCATCAAAAATGCTGTTTTTAAAATCTGGCCCTGTGAAAAAGAAATGCAGAGAAAGCACACAGCTACAAAACTGAGAAAATGTGATTTCTTTTTTTGGGCTTTGGGAAACTTAACACCTTGTCCAAAGCATTTGGATGTCCCTGTCTCATCCAGAGCATGTTACATGGCTGGGTGATCTGGCAGCACACAAATGTGCTGTCAGGGCTATGGAAGCGCTGTCTGAGGTGGCAGAAGGTGCTCACAGAGGGTCTGTGAGCAACAATTCAGGAGGATAGGCTCAGGTAACAGCTCTGGCCAGGCTGCAGGGTCTGGAGGCTGTTCCCCTAGAGCTGCTTAAACTGTGGTTGGAGAAGTTAACAAGGCAGGAGAAATGAGGCCTTGGACTGTGATTTTCTATGCTTTGTACCTTCGGGAGATATAAAAATAACCTGTGCTTTGCCAGAAGGCAAGAGAGAGGATGTTTCAATATGAGATTAGAATATAAAGGACAAGTGAGGAAACAGAGTTGTGAAAAGTGAGGGGAGCAAAGGTGTGATGAGTTTCGGTTGGAGATGGGGGAAAAGAAGTCTTACAGAAAATTGGTCCAGGTAAAAATGCTGTCGTCTTCTCCACCAACTGCACTGAGAGCGTCTCTGGCTGTTTTGAAGAAACCAAAACAGGTTTCTTCTTCTATTTCTTTTCCTGTGGCATGCTGGCTGAGGGATTAGAAGATTTTCATGAAGATCTGTGCTCCTGGTGAGGCTGGAAGCTGCTTGTAGGGGGGGCCAAAGGCAGACCATCCTCCACCTTGCACCCCAACCTTCCTCCACCCGCCCCACTCCCAGTGCCAGCTCCTCTCCCTCCCCAAGGCTTGTCAGCTCCTTTCTTCCCCACGGGCAGAGTGTGAGATTGAGAAGAGCCTTCCAGGCAAGCAGCCCAGGAAATGTCACAGAAGAACACCAACATTTTTTTTCCAGCAGAACTGAACGTTTCAGGCAATGTTGCAAAAAGAAGCAGCACCTCGCACCCAACAAACCAGGGGACTCACGAGAACAGTTTGCTCAAAAGAGAGAATTCTTGACCCAGTGAAGCCTGCCAGGTGAAATAGTGTGAAGGGATGGGAGGCCAGCTGGGATGTTGCAGATGATGGGATGAGCAGGGGCCATCTGGGCAATGTTCCACCAGGGTGGTTATGAGAGAAGAGAAAGCCAGATGTGCTTCAACTCCCAGCACAAGAGCTGAGGGGAAGTGGGATGTCTGACTATGGATGCATTAGAGAATAAATATCCTGGAAAGTGAGCAGGGGAAGCATTTATCTAAAAAGGGCAGATTATGGATGAACTTCAGGAAATGACATGGGATGCTGTGGCTCAGGGGCAGCTCGTCTGCTCCTGAGGTGTAATGTGGGTGGGGGAGGCTCACATGAAGGCTATGAGCACATCTCAGCAGCTCCACTGAGTTGTGAGAGTGGCTGCACGATGCCTGTGCCTGGAACTGCAGCTGGGCTTGACAACTCCGGGAGTCCCTTTTGATGCCACATGCCTGGACCTGTTAATCTCACCTATTTTTTCACTACTGCCTATCTGCCTGTTCCCTCAAGCAATGGAAATTTTTACCTTGAGTGAAACTTGATAATGGTAAGAAAAGAAAAAGAGAAAACAAAATCAGAAAAATGCTACACCATCACTGTCAAAAATGTTTCACTTTTTTCCCCAAGGCCACCACAAATCCACTCTGAGCTATTTTACATTCCCTTTTTAAACATCTGCATTCAGAAACTGCTTCAGCTCAGCTCTGTCATTTCAGTTATTATGTGCAAATCATTGCTTAAAATGCTAACAGAAACTAACTTTCTAAAAATCATAGTTAGATTTCCTTTCCTGGAATTTATGTATGGAATTTTTATATGGATTCTTTATTTTGGGTAGTTGATGGAAAGGCACAAAGTCTGATCAGTGAGCAGTGGGTCAGACACTTCTTTATATGTCATACTACCTTGATCAAAGGGATGGTGGAAGGTGTGAAGCTGCTGGCAGTGGGGAATAATTTCACAAAATATTCACTTGAGCCTCAATCATTGAGAATGAGAATTTTGACAAGAATTTCAAAGGAATTTGGAGCTTGTAGGAATAGGAAGAATATTCAGTTTTTATTTTTGATTATAACTAAAAGTTTGGAAAAGCTGTTCAGCTTTGTGCATTTCATTGCTCATGACCCAGCTACTGGTTTTCAAACTCTAAACCACTGCCTGAATCCTAAACTGATGTTAAACCCAGGTGGATGCTGTCTGAAATCCCTTTCTGTTTAAATCCCTGTTTAATGGCTGTTTCAGTAAATCAGTGTTTTCAGAGGGAATGGTTTTAAGCTGACAGAGGGCAGATGCACCTCTTGTGTTCTAACTGACTCTGGTGAATTACTGAGCTTTGAAAATTTTAAGCTTCTGGAGAAACATGAAATTTTAGTCTGGGAAGAATTCTGAGCAATCCAGTCTGCTTTTACTGCCATCAGAGCTAAAGCAGAAGGCTTTGGAGCAGTGAGGGTAGATCCTTCTGTGTCCCTACCAGCGTGGGTCCTCGAGTATTGGAAACCTTATCCCTTATTACAGTAGCAGCAAACATGTATTGAAAATTTGGTTGGCATAAAAACACTTTTTTTTTTTTTTTAATAGCTCAAACTTGTTTATCACTTGTTACAAACAAGCTCACAACTTTATATACCTAATATAAGTGTAAATGAAACCATCTGTTGAATGGCTTCCCACTGTGGAATAACAGATGCATAAAATGTGCCATAAACGGTGCTGGTGGCTTTGAACCGACTGTGGGAGGCCAGATTGTTTTCAATCTTCTCCCACAGTGATTGATTACCCTCTGGGTATTGCTCAAGTGGTGTGTTCCTGTTCCACTTCTCTCAAGTACGAGGCAAAATTGTAAGCCTTTGGAAAAACCTGACATTTTGGACCGGGAAAAATCCTGAGCATCCCAGTCCGCTTTTACTGTCATCAGAACTAAAGCAGAAGGATTTGGAGGACCAGCATTGCCCTGATCTTGGCCTGGAGGGTGGATCCTTGAAGGGAGGTGATTGTCCTGCTCCACTCTGCTGTTGTGAAACCCCACCTGGAATAAGTGTATACAGTTCTGGTGCTCCCAGCATAAGAAGGATTTGGTGGAGCAAGTGCAGAAGAAGCCTTGAAGTTGAGCAGAGCACTAGAGCACCTCCCCTATGAAGCCAAATAAGTGATTTTTCAGCCCAAAGATTTTAAGGACTCCTGACAGCTTTGCAGTAGAGCTTTTAATTCCTGTGTTTCAAATTTGAAATGTGCACACCATATACTGCTGAAGTTACTTCTTGCACGGATTTCACAATAGCTGTCCAAAAAAATCAGATGAAAACCCAAAGGGAAATTATACCTTTGAGCTTGAAATATGTGCTAGGATTGCTCTGCTTCAGGAGAGAAATGCTTGTCTTTGCACAAACCAGCCTACAAGATAAAGAAGGATATAAAATAGATACCAGAATTTATTGGAGCAGTTGCTCAAGGGGTCTCTAAAGGCTGCTGCTGCTGGTAACCCTGTAATGGGGAGTGCCTTTGTGTTGGGAATTCACGTTGCCTTTTGCTGGTGATGGACAGAATGTGCATCAGGATAACCCAGGTTTTGTTTAGCAGTGGTTCTGAGAAGCACACACAAAGATAGAGACAGGATAATTTAATATTTTTTAAAATTATTCATCTATAGTTTCACTTTGATTTAATCTCCTAACTTTGTTCTGGAATTGCTCCATTTGATACCTGCCATTTTATTGGAAAAGTTTTTTTTCTACTGCCTTCAGCAGGCTGGAAAAGCTTTAACTGAAATATCCATCAGATAAATCTACTTTGGAGATGTGAGTGCAAACCACAATATTTCAGGGTTATTTTAGCAGCTCTTCTAACCTTTTCCTTCCATTGACAACATAAAATAGATAGGATAGAGAACAAACAGCCTCTGGTTTATCTCGGTGGAGTGTTAGTTCTCATTATCTTGCACAACAAAACCTTGAAGAAATTTAGTTTAATGACATTTTGTGTTGGGATAGACAAAGGTTTCTCAAGAACTCCGTAATAGGAATTTCTTGAACATATATCACTTCTCCAATCTCCTTATCCTTTCTTTTGCTCCTTTGTTCCTCAATGAAAGTACTATTTACTGTAAAACGTTTATTTTCACTAGCTACAGACTTGCAGAAATTCATATAATATTTCTTTTAAAGAAACTCTTAGGGTTTTTAAATATGTGAATACATGTAAGCGAGTTCTTTGAAGATCGTTTTTGGTCCGCTGAGGCTCAAAAAAGCCAATGAATATTTATAACAACCACCACAACAAAAGGAAAGAAGAAAGATATCAAGTATAGACTAGAGAAACTGCTTTAAAAAGATCTTCATCTCTTTGGTAAATGACTTTGAATGTTATTTTCAAAGAAGCCTTGGGGAATTAGGTGCTCAAATTCCATTAAACTTCATAAGAAAATTGTAATCTTATCCCTCTGGTCTCCTAAACAGATCCAAGCTACCTTCTGAATATTGTTACAGAGAGAAGTGTTTACAGGATAATTTGTTTTCCTCCCCATTGGGATGATCAGTTGTAGTTTTGGTTTGCAATGAAGAGCTTCACGAAATGTGACAGAGCAACACTGCCTCTACTCCCACCTGCAAATTCTGTTTGGGAAGAATTTAAGGGTTTTTATATTGGCCCAGGGTTTCTAAGTGGACCTCAAGCCCAGCTGAAAGGCTGAGAAGAAGTGAAGAGGGGCTGCAGCGTGTCCAGTGTCCAGCACAGGGCTAAGCTGCTTGTCTCGGGAAATCAGTGAGCGAAGAAACTGTGGGCAACCAGCTGGGAAAAAAGCAAATTCTGCAAGAAGGTGGATACCAAGGAATGGATCTGGTGAAAGCTAACCATGGGTCTCACTGCTGTAATTTTGGGATTAAATCACAGCCCGAAAAGACCAAGTCATCAAAGCAATACAGAAATCTGTCCCTGTACAGGCATAACATTGCCTGCATTTTGCTCCTGATCCTGAACTTGCCAAAAGAAGTGGACTGGCTTTCTGAATGGAGCTTTTCACAGAGCCAGCTCATCAGCCTGGCTAAATTAATTCATTTATTATATTACAAATATGATTTGGATGGAAGAAAAAACAGATGAATTAGGTTTGAATTGAAAAATTGCATCCCATTTGACCCTTTAATGGTGTATTCATAAGTTTGTTTCATTGAGGGATGGTTCCTTCCTTTAAAAATGTATTTAAGGTATTTTCTAAATGCAATTTTTTCATATAAAAAGGCCCTTGGGCTTTTCATTAGAAAAATTTCGGAGCCATTTTTTTTTAAGTTTTGAAGTTTCTGTGTCTGGCTTTCTTAGCTAAACCAATGAACTTGCCTCTCATACTTGTGAATGGTTTCAGATGATGTAAATGAAGTTTTTTTCTTTGACTTGCTGTAATGCTGAGTGGCAAATCTTGCACAGTATCATCTTCATCTGACGGGTTAGGCAATTATTCATTAGTTTCACCTTTCCTATTCCCACATGAAATTGGGCAAGGGTAGGAAAAAAAGTAGATCAAGAAAATGGTTGATGGCAGCAAACAAGAGGCATTACCAGGCACTGAACGTCGAGTTCTCCAAGGGGCTGAGTAGATGATGCTTTTTGTCTGGGCTGACTACCTGAGACAAAATGTTATGTGTCAGAGTTGTCTAAGATGAAACAAAATAAATCCTTCTCTTCTGTTTAGCTGACTTCTGTTTTGCTTGTTCCCATCATTTTGTGACAAATCATGTGATGCCAGGCATTTCTTTCAAAGCTCAGTACTTTTAGTCATGCACATATATCAGTTTTGGCTTCCTGATAATCCTCTGACCTTTGTGGCTGCAAAGAATAAACAAACAAGATCTCCAAAAGTTCAGGGTTAAATATGTATAAAAATATATATATGAATAGATGATAAGAGAACAATTGTATTAATGTTCTATTTTGGACTTGCAGAAGGCTGGTATTTGAAATCATGATGGCTCTGTCCATTCATACTCTCAAACCAGGATTTAAATTCTTTCTGTGATCAGCTTTGTACCATATATTAGAAGAGTCTGAATTCTTTCCCATTAAAGCTAAGGGAATCTTTAAAAGCTAATTTAGTGGAAGTTTTAAAATTTGGATGAAAATATTTCATTTTCCAAAAATGCATTCTCTAAAAAATTGTTCCTTGAATTGGAAAGGGAGCAGGAGCAGTGTCCTACTTAACTTTCTGTAGGACTGTCCCCATGTAACAGACATTATCATTTTCACAAGTACAAATTACTTCTTTTTCATCCTTTCCTTTTAATCCCTGTCACTGTATTCATTATTCATTTTACTGACACATCCACTAAATGAGCTAAGCCCTATTATGATTAGCTTCAAAGTATGCTAATCAAAAAGCCTACAGTATAAATATTTAAATTTCAGATTTTAGTAAATCTACCTTATCAAAAGTAAAAGAAAAGAAAATGAAGCAACAGAGCACAAGTATTATGTATACTATTATTATAGGAAGGTATAGGAAACCCTCCACAGAAAAGCCTTAATTTTTTAATATATTTTTTTTAAAATAAGCGTCCTGTTGAGAAATGTTCTTGCTGTGAGTAAGTAGGCAGCCTGTACCTACGCAGTGATGGTAATTAGAGAGGTGCCTCGTCATTCTGACAGGCACCACTGCTGTCGATCGATCCATCTGATCAGATGGATTCAGCCCAGAAATACTTCCACGCTGAACTGTCAATTTCTTTAAAAATATATTCAATTGCATCTGCCTTTGGGTGACTCTTACCATAATTTCACAGAATCACAGAATCGCTTAGGTTGGAAAAGACCTTCAAGGTCATCAAGTCCAACCTGTGACCCATCCCCACTTTGTCAACCAGAGCAGAGCACTGAGTGCCGCATCCAGTGGTTTCTTGAACACCTCCAGGGATGGCAACTCCACCACCTCCCTCCTGGACAGCCCCTTCCAATGCTTGATCACCCTTGCTGTGAAGAAATTCCTCTTGATGTCCAACATGAACCTCCCCTGGCACACCTTGAGGCCGTTTCCTCTTGTCCTGTCTGTTGTTCCCTGGGAGCAGAGCCTGACCCACACCTGGCTCCAGCCTCCTGTCAGGGATTTGCAGAGAGTGAGAAGGTCTCTGATTTTCCCACTCCTTCCCTCCAGGCTCAGTCCCCTCAGTTTCTTCAGCTGCTCTTCATGATTTAGGACTGAACTGTCTCTGGTCCATTCAACAAGGACCAGTTCTAACACCTGTGAATCACATCAGAGTGTCAGTGCTTCAGAGGGTGGAAGGACTAAAACCTGGCAGTGAGTTAGAGAATCATCAACAGAAGGGAAGGAGAAACAACAGCTTCCTGAAACATCCTCCTAAAGATGCTTATCTCGGCCTTCACATGCTGATGTGCCCAGCTTTGTGCTGGAAGGAAATGCTGCTCTCCCAGCCTTGTGTCATTCTACAAGAAGTTCTAGATAGGGGACAAAAATCTGTGTTGAAAAGATGCAGTCCTCAGTGGTTTTGTTTGTTTGTTTGCTTTTGCCTCCAGAGCTTCCCATAGTTCAATATTCAAATGTCGATTGATTTAACAGTCCGTGACCTACAGCTTTTGTTTATAGGGTGTTTTGTCAGTTGTTCAATTCCTTATGTTATACTCATCATCAATAAACATGAATCCCTTTGATCTGTGGGTGAGAAGAGACCAACTTCTGAATGTGTGTTTAATCTCATCTTTTGCAGTTCCAAAGGGTTTGGGACCCTCTTGCACTGCCAGTGAATGGACGGAAAGGAGGAGGAAGATGATGCCAAAATGATTGAGTATTTGTCCTAAACTTAACAGAGAAATTTTCTATAGGAAGAGGAGTTCTGCTGTTCTCTTGCTGTTGGTGAACAGATGGAAAATGTGTCTAGCAGAGAAGTTTCACTTGCATCAGATTGTTTCCTTGAAACCTATTAATGATCTTTGATTAATGAGACAGTGTCTAAGGTTCTTTTGGTCTCATATATCCACAAAAGCTTGAGCTATGTGAATGCATGCAGGCCAAATTCTCAGCCGTTTTCCAAGATGGTTTCACTTAAAAATAGAAAGATCAGCTTCCTGCAGTTGTCCCAGGGTATCTGTAAATGTAGGTTTATCCCATTTTAAAACCCCAAGGGTTGCCATGAAGCTTTTCCAGGCTATATTCTATACCTGTACCAACATCTTCCACTGAACAATTACTGTATAACACTGCAAGACTGGGCAGGAATAAAGAACTGTGTATCTCATGCTATGAATTTTTTATATGTGACATAAAATTTGAAATTGTTGGAAACATTAAAAGGAAACAAAAATCCACTCTGATTTTATTTTTTCAGAATTATTTCTACAATCAAGATCTGTGTTTTAAAAGCCACTAAGTAGCTAGTTCAACCCAGAAACACGATATGGAGTGTGTTAATGTTTCTTTGTTTTTTCCAATAATATTCTTTTTGGTATATATATTTTCAGAGCACATGAGAGAGAACAGAACCCCACATCCCTACCAGCCTGAAACAAAAATCTACACAGTATGAAAATACCAGCAATCAATAATTCCCAAACTGTATTCCATCACTGGCTACCCAAACTTATCAGACTGCCTGAGGACAATTTCCTGCAGAAAACCCTGTCTGAACCAAGTGATTAAGCCAACAAGTGATGATAACATGCTTTGAAAGTTAAGCCAGGGGTGATTAAATGTCTGTGGGTAATAAACAGAATTATTTAGGAAGTATTTAGGAAATAAAGCACAACTCCAAACACAAGCAGAGCGTAGGGTATCATTAGCTGTTGTAAGCAAAAAACCATTCATTTGTGGGACAAGATAATGGTTGGATGTGAGAATCTGTCTGTTCCACTAAGTCCTGTTTTCTCCACTCTTTAAAATGCCTCCCTGTAAGCTGAGTGCTGTTAAAAACATTTAACATGCTCCATGATACATTTATATATTTCATAAATCAAAATTGCTTCCGTGACCTCAAAAGACTCTTTAGGAAATGCCGTTTGGAAAGGGATACCTCAACATGAAGAAAATTTGGCCTTTTTCAAAATGAGCTTCCTTGTGTGCCACAGGGATCATGGTGAAATTTGACTGGGAGAAGCCCTTGGGAGTTGGAACTAGAACATACCAGCTCACATTTTGATCCACTCACTTGCATCCTATTTCCAGACAATAAAGGATAATAATTCAAGATTTAAACTTTGATGGCTTCAATTGCTTAGCAACAGATTCAGCAAACTCAGAATGTTTCAACTCTGAAATTGAAAGAACATTTGGGATCTGGAAAACAAATGATACATGGATAATTTCATTATTTCTTTTGCCTTAATTGCAGGATAATAAATAGGAAAGATCCAGTACAAGCAATCATTGTAGGCTTATAAAAAGGCAAGTGATTTGACCTTTAAGAAGCTCTTAGAAAACATTTCTGTTTTAAAATATACAGTCAATAGCACAGAGATATCAGAAAATAATCTTCAGAGCTTGATGTAGCTGTGCAGACCGCAAGGTTTGAATCAACAGGTCCTTATTGTTGTCAAACAGATTTCCTGATTAGTGCTAAAAAAAAAAATTAAAAAAATCTATTTTTTGCCACTAGATAGAGTCAGTTGGAGCTTGGGGATTTTTGCTATAAATATTGATACGCCCCCACAATCACTGTTCTGACTCATAAGCTTTCTCCTTCCTGTTCCCCTCTTTGGCTTCAGTTTTCACGCTAATGTTACACTTCTTACTCACCAAGTGTTAGAGTCACTGCTGCCTTCAGCACAACTTTAAAGCCTTCCTTTCAAATCCTGGGAGGGAAAGCACAGTCTGAAAAATCACCTTTTATTTATCCTGCTTGCTTAGGAAGCCACCTGCCTTGGGAGAAAGGCTTGTTCTAAGGCAGCACCTGTGCTGCAGGCCTGGGGAGAAGTTCCCCCCGCTCCAGCATGGGGTCTGGTTGGCACTGGGCTTACTGGGAGTGTTGCCCTTTCCTCTGCTTCTCCTGTCCCTCTGCAGCCTTGGGCAATAGAATGTGCTGGAACGGTTGAATGGAAAGGTTTCCACATGGCACTGTTTGCCTTTTCTTCCTCTCTTAAACAGGTTGCTCTGGAAAGACCCAAAAGTAAATCCTGAAGAAGCCACAAGAGCTTTCCCACTGATGTTGAATTAGGATAAAGCACATGGAAAACATATTTTTAAAGGTGGGTACAGTGACCCTGCTCGTGACTAAAGGCGGAGCCGGCTGAAGCACGGAAGGGTCTGACCAGCTCTTTGGATAAGGGCATGCATGGATTTCACAGGGTGCTGTAGCTGATGTCTAATGACATTTGGAGGTTTGTAAAACCGATGTCGACTCACTTTTCCAACTTTAAATTTACCCTGCAGGTTTTCAAGGTGCTTAAGCTAAAATTACAGTTTCGCGGGAGATGTGAATTACCAGCCTTGGTCTTCCACCTTCCTTTCGGTTTGATTCTGGGTTTGCTGAGGTAATATTTATTCAATTCTGTGGTGAAGAACTGGATTCTTCACCAGTTTTCAACCAGCAAATGCTGTCACCTTGCATCTAGAATTAGTTTGTTTTATTAATAACACTTTTTGATGAACCTTCTTCAAGGAAATCTCAGATTCGCTGCATCACTTACTTTTTCCTTTTATTCATTAACTAGGTAACTTTACTGGATTGAATAAACAGCATTTTCTAGTGAATAGCTGCTCTCTTTTATTTGTCACTGCTTGTGTTCTTTTAGTAGCTTTATTATTTTATCTCTTTTTATATCTTCAATCCCTTTCCTTGTAAACTAAATCAAACTCTTCAGTTAAAAATTCCTGTAATTGAATTGCAGCTCTTGTGAACAGCTTCCAGTTTTAGCATTTATATTAACATTGTCATTAACTCCTTTTCCAGATCCTTCAGATCTCTTGCATGACCAATCCCTGATCTAATGACTGTTGTCTGGTCTTTAACCAATTTATGTCAGTCATTGCTCCAGGCCTTTTCAGTTTATTACCTTCCTTCAACTGCCTTAGTAACCATTTATCTACGCTAGTGCCTGTCTTAATTCTATGCTAGGAGTTGTCTTAATTCTATATTACTGTATATTAGGAAGAAATCCTTCACTATGAGACACTGGCACAGGTTGCCCAGAGAAGCTGTGGCTGCCCCATCTCTGGAAGTGTTCAAGGCCAGGGTGGACAGGACTTGGAGCAACCTGGTCTACTGGAAGGTGTCCCTGCCTGTGGCAGAGGGTTGGAACTGGATGATCCTTAATGTCCCTTCCAACCCAAACCATTCTGGGATTCTATGATTCAATTTGTAAATAAAAAGAAAGGACAGTTTGGTTTTAAATTGACATGTTATTGTCTGCTCTCAGAATTTAAAAAGAGTTTAAAAATAAAGCAAAAGCCTCTCCAGAATGAGATGTTAAGGTATTCAAACACAGCTGACAATCAAATCAACAGCTCGCAGTCTTGAAAGCATGCAAAGTTTTGTCCCCAGAAATGTGGCTGTAGGGATGAAATCACTGGTTTATGGAGGCTGTGCTGGGTCAGGCTTGAGAAATTTTACTACTCTTACCTGAACATTTCCCCTTGATCCCTGGTTTCAGGTGAATTTGTGACAAACTTTTTGTTCTGTGACAAGCACTACTCCCACCCCACACTAATTGCTTTATTATTACTCATCCTGCCATGATACCCTTGCTCTCCAGTCCAGTGCAGTAAATTGAAGTGGCCTTATTTCTACACCTTTCTGCCTCTAGCCTGGAAACAGCCCAACTCTGACTACTTTGATGGGAATTATCCTGGAAAAATAATCCCAAGCTTCTCTGTTACATTTCTTGGTCTCTTCATATTATAGAATCATAGAATGATTTGGGTTGGAAGGGACCTTAAGGATCATGTTGTTCCAACCCTCTGCCATGGGCAGGGACACTTTCCACTAGACCAGGTTGCTCCAAACCCCATCCAATCTGGCCTTGAACACTTCCAGGGATGGGGCAGCCACAGCTGCTCTGGATAACCTGTGTCACCTTCACAGGAAGAACTTCTTCCTCATATCTAATCTAACCCTCTTTCAGTGTGAAGCCATTTCACCTCGTCCTGTCACTCCAGGCCCTTGTAAATAGTTTCTGTCCATCTTTCTTGCAGGTTCCCTTCAGGTACTGGAAGGTCACAATTAGGTCACCCCAAATCCTTCTCTTCTCCAGGCTGAACAATCCCAATTCTCCCAGCCTTTCCTCATAGGAGAGGTGCTCCATGATCATCCTTGGGCTGTGAGCACCCAAACACACAGGGTGACAGAGTCTGCCTCAGTTTGACCAGTGGTTGGCAATGGTCATCACCTCTTCCATGGCATCTCTGCAGGGAGAGCGGGAGGTCCGATGTCTTCTGCTCCCTGAGAGAGTCCAGGAAAGGCAGAGATGAGGAGGAGGAGATGAGGCAGCAAAGGGAGGAAATCTGAGGGCATCTGGGCAGGTGCCTTCCCTGCTCGTGCCTTTAGTTTTCCTGCTCCTTGGCTATAAATAGAGATGCCAGTATCCAGAGCTGTCAATCTAACATCCTCCACCCTCATGAAGGTAACGTTTAGAAAGTGACACAGATTGAACATGTAAAATGCTTTTTAATTTTCATGTAAATTCCATCTCTGCTCTCCTGAGTCTGGAGGTGTCCAAAATTTGAGAAGCAGAAAATAGAAGACTTTAAAAGAAACATTGAGCTATTTGCCAGCTTCTCTGCATAAAAAGCATTTAAATGTGCAGAGTTCTGAGTCTTTAAATACCACAAATTTGGTTTTATATTCTCTCCTTTTTTCATGCTCTGCCCATGATTCGTGTGTCAGTTCGTGAGCTGTGTTTGTTATTGGACTTGTAACAAGCAGCTCCACCATTTCTTTGTGTTTGCCAACTAATTAGTTAATTACTGGTCTTGGCCCTCATCACACCGGGTTATACAGCACTGGTTACTGTGAGGGTGGGGGGACCCTGGCACAGGTTGCCCAGAGAAGCTGTGGCTGCCCCATCCCTGGAAGTGTCCAAGACCAGATTGGATGTGGCTCGGAGCAACCTGGTCTAGTGGAAAGTGTCCCTGCCCATGGCAGAGGGTTGGAACAACATGATCCTTAATATCCCTTCCAACTCAAACCATTTTGTGTTTCTCTGTCACCCAGCTGAGTTTTGACAGGAAAAATTGTGGAAATATTGTTTTAAAGTGTTTATTTCACTGTGTTTTAAGAGAACAGGAGCTGGGCACTGTAGGACATGAAGATGAAAATGAGTTGATGTCCCTTTTACACGTGTCCATGTCACAGCTCAGATCCTGTAAGGTTCTCTCCATGTCTGACCTCAGCTGACATTGCTGCAGAAAAACTGCTGCTCCTGTGGGGACAACTTAGAGGAGATGCAAGAAACCTCAGCAGTGTTTAGCACTTGATTCACATATTTCTGGTTAAAAAAAAAAAAAATTGCACTGGAGAGCTAAAAGCCTCTGTAGATCAAGGTAGATCCAGGCAGTGAGTGCCTGCAGGCAGAGCAGCAGAGACTTGCCAGACTTATCAGAGGTCCCTCTCCGGTTTCCAAAAAAAGGAAGATGAAAATCCATTCTTTTATCACCTCTGAAATATTTTTTTTATCCTTAAAGACACCCTGCGGTGTACACACACACTTTGCCTGGTCCACTGGGAAACTGAGTTACGAATACAGTGCCTCAAATTATACTTAATTTTTGGTCCTTGTTTAGACAAATATTGAAATATGATTAATGTTGCTTCCAGTCAGCTGAGGATCTGCTTCATTGTTGAATAATGTCGAGAAGGGGAAACTATTTACATGTGCTCAGAAGACTGAAATAAAGATGTGGAGTGGACTTACCCTTGCGTGCAGGCTGACGTGGATTTCCTTGTCATGGGGAAGGTCTAGCGGATGTTTCAGTTGACATGTGTCAACTGATATGTTGTTATGTTTTGGGATTTTTCCTACTGTTCTCCAGGCATTGAATACAGAAGGAATTTTCTCTTAGAAATTTATTCCTGGTTTTTCAGTGAGCCTGGTTTCATGGAGAGGATGCGGGAATTTTGACGTGACAGGTCAGCTTTGGGTCTTTTACAGTGTGAAAGTGGGGCTGGTGAATCCATTCAGAGAGATTTCTCCACCTTTCTCCAACATGACAGATGATGCGCAGCTTGTTTTGGATCCCATGCTCAATACTGGGGGGCTCCCCTGGGGTTTTCAGATTATGTAAGGGGGCTTTGAAATGGTGTTTCAGTGAATTTTGTCTTTTTCTGGCAAACTATGAGCCAGAAGATCACCCTGAATCTCTGGGTTTTTGGTGTTTGCCTCCATTAATTCAATGATTTCTGGAATCAGTGTTTGGTGTGTGACACACTGCAATGATCCTTAACTGACATATCAGGTGGTAAAACAGTACTATTTTTATTGCACATTACAGTCACATAGTGTATTTTTCTTATTTGAATGGGTTTAGAAATATGCAGAAAAGCTTTCCTGGGGAATATCATACCATCCTAATTTTACTTTTGTTGAATGATGTCCAATCTCTGCTTAAAATTCCCTGTTCTGATGAGTATTCCAGCTGGCAAACTAGAACAGTCAGAGTAAATTCATTTCAAAGTGCAAATTAATATTTGCCAAGATGCACTCACTCTCTTTGCAGCATTCAATCAGCTCTCCCTGAAGCATAATGGGTGGAGAGAGTGAAATGGATGAGATACCTATTGCAATTCACATTAATGTTACTAATGGGAGTCCTAAATGAGAATTGGATCAGGCACTAGATGAATTCATATGTCTCTCTACTACTTAATTAATCAGTCAGTTTATCAGAAATTCTGAATACAGCATTTCTGATTTTCAGGAAAAGCTCATCCCCCTCCTAAAACCCGTGCACAGCTCTGATTTTCATGGCTGAGAAGTGAACGTTTATGAGCTGCTCACTACAATTCTGGTTTGTTTGTGGTTTGGTATTGTTTGGATTTTTGTTTGTTTGTTTGCTTGTTTTTTACTTTGTTTTTGTTTTTCTTGACTGAAAAATTTCTTGCTTTTTTTCCTATTCTTACTAAATGAGCATTTTCGTAGAAAACACATATTCCTGCTGAAGAATTTATATGAAAACAACCTTTTAATCATGTTTTATCAGAACTGTTTAAAATATAATCCAACCAGTTGCTGAATTTGTACATTCTGAACATCCATAGAAACCTGGGTTGTTTATTCATAGAGGAGGTAGAATCACTTTTATGTAGTATAGATTTTTTTTATTCTTTCTTAGAGAATCACTAGAAATGTTTGTGTCCAGATGTTTTGAGATTGTATCAGTTTATGATATTTATGACTGATTTTTATACTGGTATTTCATAAGACAGGTATAGTTCAATGGGAAATTTCAAAATCAGTGACAGATTCACTACAAAGAAATTATTTGTTTTGTGATTTGAGGGTATCAACCAACTTCACCTGATTTACTGGATGAAGTGAAATAATTTCAGAGTACAATGTGTTCAAATCCTGACACCTCTTCTATTTCAGATGCTTAGTTAAATTGGGGCTCATCTGGAGACAGAATGTATGTATATCAGTGTTTTTGGAAAACACTGATATTTTTAATTAGCCTTGAAGTTAAGAGGCAAAGACACTGCAGGAAGATGTTGGTGCTGTGGGGGTGGGACTTGTGACAAAGCAATGTTGGTAACAAGCACATGAGGAAATCATTTGGGTTTAAGCCTAGTGATGCTGCTGGGGTACTTCAGTCCCACTGGTGGCTGCCCTGGGGCACTGACTAAACTTCAGGTTTAGAGGACTTTTAGCAAGGTTTGCCTTGGAGGGATCTTGGACTTGAAGCAAGGTTTGTGTCCCAGTGCTCTGGCTTTCTGGACTGTGGTGGTTGTATTAAAAATCCCGAAGGAAACAGGAATGAAGAAAATGGACAGCTTGGGACTGCTTCTTTTTCTTGGGTGGAGGTTGGGAATGGAGCAAATGAGTTTGAATGCAAGATAAAAAGAAATCATCTGTGGAATTGGTGGTCTTCTTTGTCTGTCTTCTCATGTACATCTTCACTAAGATATTAAATCTTGACAACCCTAAATGTAGTAAGGCAGTTATGAATCCAAGATGATTAATTTTAAAGCTCCTGCTTCTGTGGTGTGAGATTGTGGGGTGGTTTTTAACAATGGCTTGATCTTGGTTGATTTATTCTGCAGTTTTTCTGCACTGGTCTTTGTTGTGGTGAGTTATAAATCAAGAGTAAGAAACCTAGGAAGGAGTGGATTACAGTGTATGGGATTAAACTCAGAGCTTGTCATCATTAACTCCCTCTTTTGAGGATGATTAGTGGGAGGATGAAATTATCCATGTGGATAATTTGAATAAACATTTTAGGAGCCAGCAAACTGAATTTTTTGGTTTGGCATTATTTCTACCTTTCATTTTGTTCTCTTTCCTAAGTTTAGTATGCATTTTTCACTTATGAAGATTGTTGTATTTTCAGTGTAAAACATATATTTTCTAAAAAAGGGAAGCTAATTTAAATATTTGTTTCATTTGGTAGCTGATGCATTAGCTATTTTTTTACTAAACCTTCTGTAAAGTCAGCTCTGTTTCAAACTTTTCACATGTATTAAAAAGATTGAATTTAAGGAAGCTAGCAGAATATATATATATATTTTAGTCAATCTCTCCCTCAATTTCCATCCATATTGAGTTTAAAGTAGACTTGCATTAGGTAGCAGATTTTCACACAGCCAGTAACCTGCCTTACAAGCTTTTCTCTTTCTATAAATATTGAAGTTCATATTGAGTTTATACTGGAGAGCACAAAGCTTTCCCAAGGTGACAGCACGGTGCCCTTGAATTGCCCTATGCACTGATTGTGTGGGGATGTGGGGGCAATAAGCATTCTGCTGAAGCAACCCTAGTTAAGCTGGGAACATGACAGTCACAGTTTTCTTTCCTCTTTCTTTGCTGTCCTCGGTGGCCTTTTGTGGTTGGAGTGACATGAAATAAATCAACCCCCTCAGCCTGATGAGTAGCAGTTAATTCCTGTGGTTGTTACATCCCTATCAGGGCTGAAACTGGATGAGGGCTGGATTTCAGGATATTAATAATCTTCTTGTATCTTTCTGTTCTTGTTGCTGTGACAGAGAGGGTGCATCACCACAAAGTAAGGACACAAGCAGCAGGGACTGAGGGCACAGTCTGGACTGGACTGAAGGCTCATGTGGCTCCGAGGGAACGCCCAGAGTCCTGATGGTGGAGGCTCTGGTCACCAGATGGGGGAAAGGGAGCTCAGATTCCCAGTGGTTGGTCCAGGGAGCTTCAGCGCTGGCTGATGTCCAGCAATCCCTCACTGGCTGTGCGTGAACGCTCTCAGCTGATTCTGGAAGCGTTTAATCAATATTTTTCAGTTGACAGCTTGAATTTCAGTGTGTTGGTGAGGCAAACTGGGGGGATGTAGCAGCGTTCCTGACCTCAGAGGACCTTTCTCTTGTGAGCAGTTAACAACTATTTAATGACTGAGTAGCTTTGATGTTCTGCTAATGTTCCCTCCTTTGCTCCCTTCTAGTAAGTAGTTTCCGGTTCCTTAAGCTTGCTCACTGCCTGCATGAGCCAAGAGCTTTGCCATTTTAATGAGAAAGGAATGGCTCAGTAGACTAGGGCATAAAAATATTTATTTGCATTGTACATGCAGGCTGGAAGGAAATCCTTTAATTAAAGGCCCGAGAGGTCAGAGAAGATATATGGGATGAATGAACTAAACTCATTTATCAGTATATGTATAAATATGCATGAATTCAACGAACTGGTGAAAGCACAGTAAGTGTAATTCATGCAGTGAAAATTTAAAACATGGAAAGAAAAATCCAGGAAGGCTTTTCTGCCTAAATAATCAAAGTGAGAACAGAGCAGAGATCAATTAAAAAAGCACACATATGGACAGACTCCTCTGTGTTAAAAACACCTCCAGAATCACTGTTCACTCGTCTAAGAGAATTGTCTCTCAATGAATAAGTGTTTAAATAGTTTCAGAATTTTTTAAACATATATATTAAATAAAATAAATAAAAAGAACAGGAGGAAGACTTATAATTACAGAAATACATGCTAGTTCTGCCCTCATACCACAAGGGCCTATTTATAACTAATAATTTGGATTTGGCTATTTTGGGACCAGCAAACCTGTATGGGATTTTAATAGTGAGGAATTCTACATATCACAGGGTTTGGGGGGACTCTTTGACACTATGAAGTGAACAACTTGCTGTTGAAAAAGAACCATTCCAATATAAGAAAGAACAGGCAATTTTAGTCAAGTTAAATTAAAGCCTGTCTAAATTATAATTTAATAGTTTTGGGGGGGGGTGTTTAATGGATTTTGTTTCAGTAATGGAAACAGCAGGTTTCTCTAGCTCAGCAGTCACTGACACCAAGTGCCATGCAGTGCATCAGGGTAATAGACATCTGATCATAATAGTGAAGCTGCAATGTGGAGGGAGAAACTCCAGTCAAGAAGTAGAAGAGCAGAGGTGCCCTAAAGCTTCCCTGCAGCGAGGATTTGAACCTTGGGACAACCGAACATCTGTTTCCAAACATCCACGTGTGTCTCTCAGAGATAAAGCAAGGGGAAATTCTGGCTGCAGGGAATCACCAGTCTCCCATTAAGCAAATAACATTGTGATAAGGAGTGTACTGAGACTGGAATACTCCTTTCTGGAATGTAATCTGGATATTACTGTATTTTTAATAGTTCTGCTTTTGATTGTCTCTGCTTAAGGAAGGCTGTGCTGGGTGTTTCCACTTCCAGAATTCCCCCCATTATATATGTTACTCCCTTGGTTCTATGACTCCTCATTCCTACACATTTATTTCCCTTCCATTTTGGTCCTAGACATATTCTTGTGTTGATTATGTTTTTCAATACAATCATTGTAGTGATTTCTGGATCAACAGAAATTTGACCCATCCTTCAGCGCTGTCTGTAAACTCTTCAGCTTCTTTATATCCCTCCAAAAACTCTAAGTGGGTTCTTTGTTTCCAGCCCCATTTCTTGCCTTCAGTTGTATGTGCTCTGTTGACCCAGGCAGCCTATACCTGGGGACTTTGGAAGGCCCCTCTTCCGTGAGCTTGGAGCATCCCTCTCTGCAGAGGCTGAGCCTGCTGGTCTTGTGCTTAGTGCTGAACTGGGAACGTGTTTTGCTTTGTTCATTTATTCACATGGAATTAAAAGTACTTTGCATCAAAAATAATGGATAAGTAGGGCAGGGTGGTGAGTTAAAAATAAGCTGTGACATGCTTCAAATGTTCCTTCATGTCCAGTTACGTCTGACTGATGAACTGCTGCAGTGACCACTGTCACAACCATTTCCCTGGCATGGGCAGATGCAGCGAATGCAGCATCTCTCTGACTGCTGGGCTTCAGGACGGGGGCTGCAGAGGAAAATGCGAAGCTGCACTGTCCTAACCATGGCACGTGATAGGAAACAATCTCTCTTGGCAAATTCAGCTTCAAAACCCTGCGCCGAAATCATCGCTCCATTATTTAGAAGGAGTGGGTGGAGCAGGCTGATCACCAGCCACTGCTATTACTCTATTACTGATGCTCTAAAAGTTTTGGAAGAAGACAAGCTGAAGTTGTTCAGTTATTAATAGAGACGTAATATTTTATTCATTTTGGATGAAAAAAACATAGGGTATGGTAGAAATTTCCTTGAAGTTGAAGGGCGACATGTTTTCAGCACATTGAATCATTGAAAAGAAGTTGGTCGAGTGACATTAAGAGCCTTGATTCTTAGGGATTGTTTTCTACACATCTCTTTCAGTGGTCTCCTCACACCACCCAGCCAACAACAACAGCTACTCCCTAGGTTCCCTCTTCTTCATGGAGGACTCTTGTAAGTCCTGTATCCCATTTGCTGTACAAGGGGCTTGAGCACAGCTCTGTACCTCTAGGGTCTACAGACACAGCACTGTGGGACTGCATTTACTTCCCTGCCTCCTGTCAAATTGTACCAGAGGCTGTCAAAAATAAAGGACTGAGGTTTTGGCCATGCCTTTTGTGTTTGGTTTAGGGTGAGGCTCTGAGCACCATTCCAGTGTGGGGTGAAGGAGGAAAAGAGTAGCACAGATATTTCCTGTGTGATGTGTAGCGTAGGATACACTGGGTTTTGTGGATGTGGGGACAGAGACTTTCTGGGTGTTCATAAAGCCAGCACTGCCCACAAGTGTGGATAACTCAGCTGCTGAGTAACAGCATTGGTTTTGCTGGGTAAAGTCTGCTCACAACTGACAGCTTTGATGGACCAGATTCTTGCAGCACTGGAAAAAATGCTCGGTTCCTATTAGTGCTCAGAGGTTGTGACAACTATGGAGCACTTTGGGGTTGACACCTGTTCAGTGCTGGTTAATCCTGAATTTGTCTCATTAGAATAAAATCATGCTGTCATTTCAAATGTGGCTGTTTTCTGCACAGACATGCACAGAACTGAAAAACCTGCCTTTTTTATTCCACTCCAGCTGCCTGGAGGAGATAAGTCCTATCAATATCTCAATTCCATACTTTGTATCTACCAGAGGCAGAAATCCAACACACAGATATCACTGAGCCATCCCTCTGTTAATGAGTGGGTGGATATAAATATGTAACTATGGACAGATGCATATTTTGTAATTCCTCTTTACATATTTTATTAAGGTGAATTTGCAGGATTCCTCCCCTGCTATTTTTGTAACAATCAGTGTTTTTGCTGCTCGCCTGCATTTTCAACCAAGTCAAAATGGTCTCAGTTTCTAATTTATTGGTTCCTGAGGGTTAAACCAGTACACACATTTTTCCTAAATGCTAAAGGCAACCTGTATCTTGCAGGAAAAAGAAAGGGTGTCATCAGGTAAGATGCTGACACCAAAAATAACTTTAAAAATAAATTGAAAGCAAAGAAATAATGTCTGTTAATCTGTTGCAAAGTTCTGCTGGTAACCTCAAAATCCTCATAGAAAAAGCCCAGCATAATATGACTGTTAGCAGTTGCAACTGTACTGAATGCATTGGTAAAAATGCCTCCCATCTTATTTGAGTGGCATAAACTTTTGAGGAAAAGACAAAACTTGTTCCATACTTTGTCATTCTTTTCAATTTCACTGTTTTGTTTGTCAGCCTTTTGATTGTAAAATACTTACTATGTTATCAAATGACATAAACTGTAGGACAGAGTTAGTCAGGAGTTACTTCTGACCTAGAATGTTTCTATGTTTCTATTTGCTGAAGCTGTTACTTGGAGTCTCATACTTTGGTTCCATTTCATACACTGTGGTCCTTTTGGGCCACAGGCAGGAACAGAAATGCTGAAGTAGGAATGTTGTGCTAATATGGCATAGTTCACTCAAAAATCACAGGGTGCTTTGGAGACCACTTAAACTGAGCCTCTCTGTCATGCCTGTGGAAGGTATGAACTTCCCATTTTATTCTTGAGCAGTGCAGAAAGAGTCAGTGCTTCTGCTTGGTGAGCTGTGCCATGGTCACACTCCAAAACAGACTTGTTAACTTAAGGGTTGTATGTCAACTCAAACCCAAATGTACCAGAAAAGTGAGATGCCAGGATGGAGGTGAACGGTAGAAACTCCCACTGAGACAAGCCTTGAGAAGAGGACTACATTAAATAATATTTTTCCATTTGTGGCAGCAAAATAAAGGTCACAGAGAGACTTCTCAATGTGTAAGCAGAAGATAAACACATACCCACAAGTGAACATCCATGGGAGTCACCTGTGACCTGTATGTGCACAATAGGTCAAAATCAAAGTGGAATAGCCTGCCTAAATTGAACTTCCAACCTGTGTTTTAATACAGAAGTTTTGCTATTGGATTATTCAGAAATGATAAACATTGGAAAGGAAATACCAAACCAAAAAAGTTACAGGGCAGCCATGCTTTTAAATTCATGGGGTCTCCAGAAATTTACAATAAATTTTTCAAAAGGCCTGCTTTAGGTCCTTGATAATTGTTAATGAAAGTTTGCTGGTGGTGTTTGGCTCCTGTTCTCCCAGCCATATGCAGACTCATGCAAGGACACATTAAAACTGGTACCATCTGTGGCTGATAGTTTATAATCCGTAATTAGTCAAAGTTTATCCTTACGCTGAACACAACCAGTGTGTTTAGCAGACAGTAGGCCCACACATGTCAGCAAGAAGATTTGTCTATCTACGCCATCATCCATGTCAGAAGAGTGGGAGAGCAGCCTTAAGAAGATGGCTACAAATGACTGCAAAGAGAGACTTTTCCTTATGGCATTTCAAGGACAAGGTTAACACAGTCATTTTCATGTGTCCTATGCAGGGTTATCTTCTCTGTAACTTAAGAGATAGTGCAACACTTGCATTTAAAACTATTTGAATACTTCA
This sequence comes from Myiozetetes cayanensis, assembly GCF_022539395.1. NCBI lineage: Eukaryota > Metazoa > Chordata > Aves > Passeriformes > Tyrannidae > Myiozetetes > Myiozetetes cayanensis. The sequence goes on along the minus strand of NW_026087378.1, from coordinate 7,367,988 downwards.
ACTAAAATGGATAGTTGGTGTGAACTCATCTTGATGACATCTGTCATTCCCCCCGTCATAGAAGGGCCCTAGGGTCTAGAAAATCAGTTTTTAACTTCACCCTTCTTTGAATTGTGATCAAGATCCATCTTGTGCTGAGATTCATATAATCTGATTTTAGTCAGGCTTGACAGCTAGTTTAGCAGGATTGTCAGCTATTCACCCCATCCTAAGATAAGAACTAGATGAGTTGTCTGTCTCTCTCCTCTGATTAGATGACTAGTTTGGATTCAACCTTCTCCTTTCAAGCTTAGCTGAGAGAAATCCTTTGGTGTAGAGGTGCTTTGCAATATTCTTTCTTACTTCCACCCTAACTTTGTCAGGATTTAGCTTCAGGTGCCTGGAATTAAACACCAGGAGAGCAATCCTTAATGTCACAGATCCAGCTCATATATTTTTCTTGCATTGGTTCCATCTAGCTCCGTTCAAGGAATATCAGCAAAGCTGGGCCAGTGGTTTGCTCCAAGCAGCTCTGCTGAGGAATGGAGATTACAGAGCATTTATCTCTAAGGCTAATCCTTTTGAAAGCTGGGGGATCATAGCAATGATCCTCAACGAAGAGAGCATGAACTACCTCACTTTTTCATGTTACTGACTGATAACTGGAACAGAGCTGGCTCTAGTTTTGGTGACAGATGCAAAGCAATTCTTCCAGATGGAAGCCAGAGTGAAGCAGGCAAGATGCCATCTGGAAAGAGAGGGCCCTTGCTGTGCAGATGCACATTACAAAAATGATGGAAATATAAAATTGGGGAAAAAAATGGTGAAAGAGATAGTTCACTGAGTATTTTGCTGCTGGCTCCTGCCTTTCCAAAGAGTGCATTGTGCACAGCAGCATGTAGGCTGGTAATACAGCCTGGAGTAAGAATCTGTTTCCATCTTTCTGGATTTAACTGTCTCTTTGGTTTTGGCTTGGTTTTCCTTTTTTTTTTTAGTCACTGTTTATTTTGCAGTGTGGAGTTTAGCTGGATTTTGCACCCCTCTGAATGGGTGCAAAATGTTTCCAAGACTTATTGCAAAGGGTGATAGGTTTGGACTCCTACATTATCCAGCTCCACACTCTCCCCTGTATTTTGCCCAGGAACTGAAAGGACGGACGGGAGGTTTTGCACAGTGGATAGGGGAAATTGCACTAGGGAGCTAAAGAATAAGTTCTTAAAAAGCGCTTTTCAGTTTGATAATGAACATGTTCCTTCCTAAGAATCTTGTGGTATCAGAAACAAAGAATGAACAAGAAGGAGAAAGTGAGAAAGTCTGGCTGGTGAACATGGGAAGCCCAAAAAGTAGCTCTCTCTCTTTGTATGTCTAGGTTATCTTCCAGGCTATTTCTATACTGACATTTACAATTGATTTAAAGGTCAGCAAAGCTCCCACCAGTGGCTCTTTGTAGTAGACCCTTCAACTCAGCCTCTGGCAATGATCTGTCCCAAGCTGGGAGGCTGCTCAGTTACCACTGTTTGCCTGGTCATTCCTCTCCAGTGTGATGGGAACTCATCTGCACATTATAGCCCTCTATTTTGCCTTGCCAGGCAGATGGCCTGTGATTTATCTTGAAACAGCATCATTTATAGAGTATTAATTCATAACAGTCTGAGGATTCTGGATGGGAATTCATTATGGACTGAGAAGGACAGTTTTCTGAGGCAGCTTTTCAGTGCAATCCTGTCTACAGATTCATGAATACATTTCTGTTCAAGAGCCATCAAATCTCAGACAGGCTACATCTGCCACATCACTTTTTTAAAACTTCTTGTCATGGGAACAAATGTGACAGAAGTGTATGGAAAGCAGAAATAACAATGAACTGTTTCAGCTACTCTTCAAATACCCTAATGAGTTTGAGACCACACATGGATGGAGTCAGAACTGCTCAGCTGTGTGTCAGAGTTCATACTATCCTCACCTGTGACCAGGACTTACTTCAGAAGTTTTTTCTTTCAGGTGCCAGATCTCTGCTGTCTGAAAGCCAGCATGTCTAAAGGAGCTGCTGATCACTGTCTGTGACAGTACAGCAACAAATGTATGACAAATGTAGTGCCTTGTAACACAAATTCAGTGACTTACTATTAAGTAGTCCACGAAGAAACAAATCAAAGCTCTGTTACGTTTTTCTGCTATCACTATTACAGCTCAAGGTAGGGAAGGCTAAAGTAGTTGGAGAAAGCTCTCAAACTGGATCTTATATTAGAGGAGAACTGGGTTTATGGCTACACAATGAATACATGTATTTCTGACAGGTGTACTGGGGCTTTGGTCTTGCTTTTGCTTTTTTTTTTTTTTTTGAGGGAACTAATGCAGAACTGACAGCAGTTCTCTAAGGCACTAAACCTCAGGAGCTTCAGGTTTTTGGCTCCTCTGGGATTGTAAAAACAAAGGTTCTGCCATTCTTATCTCAGTAAAAGAGACTGCAAAGGCTGTGCTTCAGGCAAATATTCTGCAGCAGAGTGTAGTGGACTTAAGAGATAAAACTCCATTGTACCAGATAATAACCAGTAGTAAATATCCAGCTGTAGGAATCTCAATATAAATTAATTTAGATGCACACATCTGGACAGAGAACTTTTGACTGTTTAGAAAATCTGTTAAAATTGAGACAAATCCCTGGAAAAACAGACAGGTTTTTGTGTTTAGAGAAAGCCACATTAAAGGTTCAATGGACTGAGTGCAACTCTGATGAAGTTGTGAGAAGGACAATGCTGGGCAGCCAAGCTGATGAGAGGGAACGAGCACTTCTTCTATGAGGAAAGGCTGAGAGAATTGTGTTTGTTCAGCCTGGAAAAGAGAGAGCTCCAGGGTGACCTAATTGTGGCTTCCCAGTACCTGAAGGGAGCCTGGAAGAAAGGTGGACAGAGACTATTTACAAGGGAGTGACAGGACAAGGGATGGCTTCAAACTGTCAGAGAGTAGGCTTAGATGTGGCTGCTCTATCCCAGGTAGTGTTCAAGGCCAGGCTGGATGGGTCTTTGAGCAACCTGGTCTAGTGGAAGGTGTCCCTGCCCATGGCAGAGGGGTTGGAATGAGGTCCCTTCCAATACAGGCCATTCTATGATTCTATTCTATCATGCATCAAAAATCAGGAAAAGAGTGATGGGGGAAGAGATCTTTGACTCAAGCCTTGATGAATCTCAATAGGAAGATACAATTGAAAATGCTGTTGTTTATTCATGCCCACCAGAATAGCTGCTCATGGTTTTCACATACAGCCCAAGAACCCTGCTGCTGTTTCAGACTGAGTGCCTGCACTGCTGCTGAATAAGGCACTTCAGAGAATACATACAGTAATAAAAAGAAATTAGAAATGAAAAAATATCACAGTCAGATGGTACTTTAAATGGGTATATAATTGGTGGTGGGGCTCTGAGCTGGCAGCTTTGGAGTCCCACTGACCAACTGTGGGATAGTTTCCTGTTTCCACAGCAGTCCATGTCAGTCCAGAGGCAGTGGGAAACGTGACTTGGCAGCAGCTCACCATCACTGTTGTACCCCATGGAAGGATCTGTTTCCTGATGTGGTTTGGTGGATGATAAGGAGGCAGCTGTTTACCTAAAAGCTGTCTATAGACCCTGACTTTGCACTCTGGACCCCACGTACAGTCAGAGGCACCATTTGCTGGTAGGACTGAGTTTTTGTTCCAACAAAAAAAATCATCCTGGAGAAGATTAGGAGTTTGAAAGCAAAGTCTCTCTCTTAATGGTGTTTCTAGGCTGGAACAGAGAAGCTGAGAGCAGCAAATCCAATTTTCAGCTTCTCTGCTAAGCAGTATTAATGAGGGTCAAATGTCAATGACTGCACTGTGCTTTGAATCAGACTGTTAGTGCTGGACTGACACCTGACAAACTGGAAAAAATGAGCAGCTTTGCAAATCTATTCTTTATATACTGGCAAAGATGAATAAATCAATCAGGAATAAGATGGAAACAGCAATATAGAACTGAAAGCTGTCACAATACTGGCCAGATGTACATGACTGATGAAAGAATAAACAAATCATTAAGTGAAACAGTTTCCTTCTGGTACCATTACTTATTTGAAGAACTGAAAAATGTAGACAGTCATTTGATGATTTTAAATGTTTGGTGTCTATATCGTTCTGAATGTCCCATTTCAAAATATAAGCAATAGTGTAAGAAAGTGTAGGAAATGTCCTACTGGATGCACAAACAGCCCAGTGCTCTATATCTGTCAGGGACAGTAGGAGCTGCTGTTTAGGAAGAACACAGAAAATGGTCACATCCTCCAGTCCTTTCCCCCTGTATCCCTCACACTCCCAGTTGCTATATTCAGGGTGTCAGAGGGCACGTCTCTACCTGGTCCTCCAGGCATCCAAAGAAACACCTGCTCTTCAGGAATTTGTTGGATCTCTTTGTCATCCTGCTAATTTTCAGTGCCCATGAGTGCCTGGGACAGCCAGTTCCAGTTCCCCATTGCTGAGTAGTTACTTTGATTTAGCTCTGCAGCTCTGTATTTACTTTATTCTCACTCTTCATTAATTTCACCTGTCTCAACCACCTTCTCTCCAAACTGGAGACATTCTTTTCAGCCTCCCTTGGTCAGTTTAGCTGTCCTTTTTCTCTTCTCTGCCTCCACTATTTCTTTCTTGAGTTGGAGAGACTGTGACATCCACAGTACTCAAAGCATGAGCATGATCAGCTTTTATATGCCTGCAAAATGGTGCTCTCTTGGCTGGTGCTGCACAACATCTCAATGATTTCTGAGAACTGTCACCAACGACTCCAAAATCTCTTTCCATGCCAGTGCCTGTTCTGAGTTCAGCCTCATATAGACATTGTTCATTTCCTTTTCTCCTAGGCAAATCACCTGAAATTTATCTGTCTGGAAGTCCATCTGCCACTTTTGTGGCCACCACTTGGTTTTGTGAAGTCTCCTGAATCTGCAGCATTTTGGTGCATTTCCCAGCTGTCAGAAGTCACGGCTCAGCTGGTCCAAGGTTTCTGCATAGGTTTCCATGGACTTGGCCATAATACAGCAGGGATCCAGTGGCAAATTCTGTCATGGAAGCACCCAACTCTCTCTGCCTTCTGGAAAAGCAGTCAGACCTGTTCTAGCTCCAGGTTCTAAGGGGATGTAGCACTTTGCCTAATTTTACACCAATCAGAAATTTCAAGGAAATGTTGCATACACCTAAAGTTAATATTTTAACACCTTCCTAAACAAAAAGCATCATCTAACAACCTGCTTAAGTTACTCAAGCCTTTGATTTTCTCTTATACACACAGATTTTTCCGAGTTGAAGGAAAATTTCTCCGAGAGCTGCAAGGGATCTTCATCTCAGCAGCATGCTGCATAAACTGTCCTCTTCAAAGGTGGTGACAAGCTGACAAATTCCTAATCAGAGCCTAACTAAGAGCCTGACACATTAGCACTGCTGCCCCAGGGCGGGCAGAAGAGCTCTTTTGCAAGTGCTGCAAATTAAAACCAGCATGTCTTTGTAATATGAGCTAGTGATGTGCTGGGAAGGAGGTACCTGGCACTGGCAACAGGCACTGAAGATGTTCAGATCAGAGGGAAAAGTGGATGCTGGTTAGAACTGTACAGTGAGCTCTGTGTGGGTGTGCTGTGAAGCATCTGTATCGAGTTTCCACCTTGTTTTTATCTGTGACACAAACGAAATCTTGGTCAGTGGGAAGCTGATTTTTAGTAATAAAAATAGATTGTTTTATTTAGTTCCTAAGGGAGTAGGTGGTGTATAACCCAGTCTGTGTTTTGAGAGGCATCAGGAATGGTTTGACTGGGAGTTTGTGCGCAGCTTCATCTGCCATGTTTGTGAATGTCTACTTAAACCAGCATTTTGAGACCCCTGGCTGTGAATTTCAAAGATGAATTTAAGTATTAAAAACTTTAAAAGACTTTGAATGTGAGAATTGAGAAGATATTATTGCTTAATTATAAAAGAATTTAAAATATTTAAAAAGGATTAAAAGAAAAAATAAATATAATTTATGATATAATATAACACTTTTTATATATTACATAATCTAATATAATCTATAAAATATAGTATACTATATAAATATAAATAATAAATAAAATGTAAGAATTTAAGAGATGTTATTGCTTAATTTTTCATTGACAGATTAACATTATCTTTTATTGTCTACTGTCTAAACACACATTATTTCTATCACAGCCTGCTTGTGAGAACAGGAGAGCAACCAGTTCAGAACAGAAAAATCCACATTCCATCAAAGGCCCTTATACTTTTACCAGCTCTGCTTCACAAATCCCTCTGGTGACCCTGTGAAAATTTCTTTTTAAAAGTAATTTATTGGGCTATTTGGTTTGTTTGCTCTTTCCTGGCAAAGAATATGCATAACCTTCTACTGAGAGATCTTAAAAATGTTTGTCATATCATGTCAAGTGCTTCAAGACATGAGCTGGTGCAGAGCCTAAAAATAGCTACTTGGAGATGACTGGACTGGCCTAAAGCCAGGCTGGAATCAAGGAGGAATAAATGTGACTTAAATTCACTTTCGCTCACTCATGTCCTAAACTCTGACTGAAGAACAGGTGAAATTAATTCAAATCATGCAGCTGTGTATGAAAATGAGTGAAAATGGGAAGAGAGTGAAAGTTCTACTCCAGTTCCCCTGTTGTTTTCATCCCTAAATATGGTAGCACACTGGCCACATTTTAGGCGCTACAGAGTCTGTGAAACAAGGAGTTTGGCAGTCACTGAAGAAATGGGTGGAAGGCTGTTTCCCCAAGTGGAGTGTAAGAGAAGGAGGTGGAGGGGGAGCTGCCTACCTCATCCCCAAACTGCAGCTCCATGCAGACTCTGCTCTGCAATTGAACCCTTGTTTAAAGATAGCACGGCGTGTTCCTGAGCTAATTGGACATGTGAGTCACGCGAATCATCGGAGTCACCATAGAGATAACAAACACCTCAGCTGGGGAAAAAATCAGCTCTTCAAGACAGACCGCCAGTGCCCCTTAAATAGATGCTTATTTAACATTTGGGACTTGGAAATCTCCATGAATAGCAATTCCAATGAATGAAATGCCAAGTAATACCACCTCCTTGTGTGGCTGGCTTTGACATTTCCAAGTGTAGCCTCTCTCCTGGGCCATCATTTTGCACCCACACTTGTCTGACAACTTGCTGAAGAAATGCATCCAAACAGACAATGAAATGCCTGGATGATTTATGCAGGAGGGAAGTAAACAAAGTATCACAAAGAATAAAACCTTTTCAAATGCAACTAAAAAAAGCAATATCAGACAGTTCCAAGCACTGGAAAATTGTTTTTCTCGCTGCTGCTTGGTTCATTTCAATTCACTCTTTTGGGATTAGATTTTTCTTAATGAGGTTTGACCGGACTTTGATTTAAATATCTGAAAGTTCTCCAGTAATTGTTGCTAAGCGTTTAGTACTCTTCATGTTTGGAGAGTCAGCTCATCACCATGGCACAGAGTGATTGATTTACTCAGAAATCTGCTGAGAATAAAGATGTTCAGTGAATTGGTAGGACAGAGGCTGTAAAAGTGTAAAGTTCTCTGTCCTGTTCCATCACTCAGTTTTCATAAACAATGATCACATTTGTGCCTACTGCAGCTAGAAATTGTTTTGCCTGGAAAATTCTCCACATTTTTCCCCTTTAACTCATAGTCTGGTCTCCCCTCAAAGAAATCATCTTTTCCCAGTGTTAAGCTTTGTAAGGTCTCTCCTTTTGACTTTTTCCTTCATCCCCATGTTGCCTTTTCTTAATAAAAAAATACAAGAATGAAATGCAAAGGGTGCTTTGCCCTGTTTTACCCAGACAGGATGTCAAGAAGCTCTGCACAAAATCTGTGCTGTGCTGTTCAAACAAGTGACACATTCATTAGACTCAGCTGAGTATGGGAGGAATATTGAAGATGATGTGCAAACTGTAAACAGGTCACCTTCTTCAAGATAAAGTGGATTACTTCAATGCAAGACATCATTAAATGCAGTTTCTTTTCAGTCTCCCTATTGTGGTCCAATTTATCTCTGTTTAGGAAAACAAGATTATTTTTAGCAATTCTGACTTTCCTACTTGTGCATATATTTGTTCTAAATTACTTTTTTTTTTCGTCTTCCAGGGATCTTATCATTTACAAGTTGGGATTGTTCTGTGTGACATAGAATGATATCCTAGTTTGAACAGATCTCCTGTTTCAAATGAAAAGATTAAAATAAGGAGAGCTGTGTCTCCCACTTGTGAAATGCAGTTCCTGATGAATGTACTGATTTCTCCATTGTGTGAGAAACTGGCAATCCATTATGTGAAACTGTCTGAAATATGTTTCAAAGCCCTTTGTTTTTTTTCCAGAAAATGCCACCTCCATAGAACAGTTTCATCCAGGCTAACACTGGGCCAAGGCAAGTGAAGCACTTTAGAAGGTGGGCATCTCCAAGCCACTATTCTGCTGAAAATGTAATTGCTTTGTTTTGAAAGGGCCTAATGATCCAAAAAATGGGTTGATAGCTTTCAAAGCTTTCAGATCTGTAGATGCTGACAGAGCAAATTTAAGAGTGGAAGAAACTTTGTTTTTAGCATTTCCTTTTTCAGGCCTTTTCCTGAAAACCATTATTCATTACACAAGCCCAGGGTAATGGGTAAGCACTCTAGGGATCTCTTCATCTAGATAGGCAAGACACATGGCACAGAAAAGCAGAGGACACAGACATCTGAACAAGATGCATCTCGCAGTTAATAAGCAGCTAAAAGCAGCTAAAAGCTTGTGGGAGTGCTGTGAACCGAGGAAATCACCTGTTTGTGGTTACTCCCCTCCATCCTCCCCCCCTGCTTTGTCTGTGCAGGGGGAAACAGGGCAGGAGCAGTGTTGGTCCTCCCAGTCTTCTCCATGGAGAAGTCAGCAGATTTTCAGCCACAGGAGCAATACAGCCTCATGATGTCTCCTGACTCCGGGCTGGAAAGGAACCATCTGTTTGTTATACCACACACTGAGCCTGTGCTGTTGGCAATCTTCTGGGCTCTGATGAAGCCAGCTAAGCTTTGCTCTGGGGATTGCACACAGTGGGGCACAGGGCTAATTCCCATATTGGAAACTGGTGAAAACAGGTCCAGAGAAGATATGCAAAACAAATATGTATTAAAAACAGGCCTAGTACTGCAAAGAAACTGAAGAGAGAAGCTTGAGGGGCAGCACAGGGGAAAACCCCCAATATTATATGATATTCCCAGTGCATGGAGGCTCTGAGGAGAAGCACATTGACAGGATGCTACATGAGAGCGTGTACTGTGTGCTGAAGAGTTGGAGGGAGGACGGGAGAGGCAGCTCCAGAACACGGTGGGCGGAAAAGCTGATCCCAGCAGAGCAAGGACAGGCAAATTCATCTCAAGAGACGGCCACAGCAGCACTGACAAGCCTTAACTTCACACAATGTGGCTTATTTCTGTGTGCATATGTAAATAACAACATTGCAATTGCGATCAAGAAAACCACCTTCTCTCTTAAGATGAAAGAAATTGCAGATATGGGGGTGGAAGTGTCATCTGCACAGAGTGTTGAGTCTTCAGATTCAGTGACAGGTGATTCCTTACTCCCTACAAGCAATACGAGCACTTAGCCTGTTTGCAGTAGGCTCTGGGATTTTTTTCCCTGACAGATTACTCCAGTCAGTCATGGCATATCCTGGCATACTAACAGCTGACCACTGAGGTGCTCTGCAGGAGAGAAGCATGGACCAGCGGTATTTCAGTTAACTAAAACTGCTGTTAAATTAACACCAAAAAGAAAATGCTGAAAAGAAACCCTCTTTGCTGACAAATTCTCATTTAACAGAATCACTCTTCAAAAGGGTGCTAACACTAAAAGCTTTCAGGGTAAAATTATAGGAAGAAGAGATCTCAAAACAAGAGGTTGACTTGAACATAGAGCAAACCTCTCAAGTAGGTACAGGGAGACTTGGGGTCTTTTGTTCGTGCTCCTAGTTGGTAGCTACAAAAGACTTGTGGTTGAGATGTCACACACACTCATTAACCCAGTGCTATGCACAAGCAAATACATTCTGACTCAGAAAAGCTTAAAAAGCCTTCCCAGCAGGGCGTATTAGGAGAGCAGCACTGATTGTGCCCAAGTTAGGAAAACAAGCCTTTATACATCCTTACATGTACACACACATACGTATGTATTTAAAGCAAAACTCAAATATAGATATTTTATGGAGACGTCAAAAGCAGTTTATTGTTTCCACGTGCATTTTAAAAATAGGAAAGCAAATATTTGAATATGTTTTCTGAAATTTCATTGCCATGAAGCAGTGGCAGTGGATCAAGCTCTGGAATGGCAGTAGGAGTCTGGTGATCCAGGAAGTTGCATTGCCTGCATGTCATCCTTCCTACCAGCATGTCTGGGGTCATAACTTCACCAGCAGTGGGGTGCAGCTGGATCACTAGAGGTGGTTTGCACTTGGACAGATCCAAATGCTGATGGAGGAGCTGGATCTGCCTGCATCTGCCCACAGAAACATGCCAATAGGTGGCAGGCACATGCTATCGGCAGGGACCGATGCCAGCTCTCACATATGGCACTATACGTAAGTGCCCCAAAACATGCACTGGAGGGAAGACCAGTGTAAATCTTTACAGTAAGAATGTTTTAATTTGTGCTTCACTGCAAGACAAAGCGTACAGAGTGAAATTTGAAGGTGGTAGAGCCCTGGAGAGAGTTTTGGATTGAAAGAAACAGAGGCAGAGCATCAGGTGCAGGAGCAGAGAGGGGTGAGAGGGCTCTCATGACAGGGCTAGAGGGGAAACAGTAGCTAGCATGATCATGTCTGATGTGAACAATGACAGAGAAGTCCAGGCTGCAGAGGTGGAAGGAACCAAGAGATTGAGTATTTGTACAGTTCATTAACAGGAAATGTGACCTCTCTTTTGAGCTCTGCTATTGATCTGACACTTGATCTTGGGTAAGTAATTTCATCTTTGCCTGCCTCTCTTGGGTGTTGTTTTTTTCCTACCATTCTGCCTCATCTGGCTATGCTGAGTATTCCCCTGAGCAGTTTTTCCTGGTGTGAATGGCTGGTGCTGAGCAGTGTGAAGCCCTGGTCGTGGCCTCTGTGCTAAAAAAGGTGCCTAACTCTTTAAAACCTGTGTTACTCTGAGGGCAACTTGAGGCCAGTATTGGACTCAGTGCAGAGAGATCCTCACTGGGAAAGTTGCTGCCTGGGGGGATCAGCATTCCTGGGTCAAGTCTCCATTGCAGGGACAGGGGCAATGCACGCAAGTGTGTGATGGTCAAAGGGGGGATTTCATTCTTGCCAGTGGCAAGGGAACACAAAGCAACATGAAATGCTCAAGCAGTTGTTTTCATTGCAAAAGTCTTGATAAAAATAATTCTGCAAAATAGAGGGCTTGTGGTCTCTACTGGGTACAGATTTCGTCACACAAATGGACCTCACTGTGAGACCAACCTCCTGCACTGCCAAAGGGAGCAGCCTGTGCAGGGAGATCACCCTGGGATCACAGAATCACACACTGGGTCAGGTTGGAAGGGATCACCTCCCTGCTCAAGCAGAGTCATTCCAAAGCACGTGGCACAGGATTGCATCCAGGCAGCTCTGGAATATCTCCAGTGAGGGAGAATACACACCCTCTCTGGCCATTATGTTCCAGTTTTATCTCCACAACCAGATGATTAAGTGAAGCTCCGGTGGGAGAAGCTAAATATTCAGTGTTGTTCAAATAGAGACAATATTCTTTATACATTCACTGGATTGAACAGTGTCTGTATAATTTCGTATTTTACTGAAACTGAGGTGCACAAAGGTAGCACTGGTTGTAACGTAGCCTTCCTTTCCAAATAAATCACTCAGACACAAATACATGCTGAAGGAAATTGAATCTTGGAAGTCATAAGTTTGTGGGGCTTCGAAGTCAATGAAGTGCACTGAAGATCCTTTCTATAGGAAAAATTGCTTTTCAGTCTATTTTTTCTGTCTTCCACTGCACTTTGGAAATATATAACATGGTTCATACAGGTCAATCTCTAAAGAGCATTAAAGTTATTTTTAAGTGAAAAAACCCCCACTATGAATGAGTCAGCAGGACTACACTTTCTGCACTTACATTAGCAGAAATTTTTATTTTGGGGAAATGCTTAAATTTTTTCCTTCTCCTTTGGTGACCCAAACTTGTAGGGCTGGGCTATGTGTTTTTGGATTGCCATTGGTAATAAAGGTTAGATTATTCTCCTGGCTTCTGAGGCAAATGTTATTACAGGGCAGCTGTCACTGAGAGACAGTTTGCATTCAATTTGTTAGATTATGCAATTGTCCTGGTTCTGACATAACTGCAGCATCATCTCTGCAATTGTAAACACAGAACTGCAGGAAGCTCTGGGGAGGCAAAGGAAGAGAAATTCCTTCTTCAGGGGGAAAAATGAAATCTGGTTTATACCTCATGACATCAGATTGTATTTGGGTTTAAGGCATTCTTAGAGTTTCTCTTTCTGTTTCTTCATTGCTGGCATTTATTGATGATCCTCAGAGCCAGAATCTCTCATTGAGATGCTGAACAGATGCAGAGAGGGAGAGCTCTATAGGTGAAATGGAGCTCTGTGTGTGTTAGTAACTCCACAGCAAAACCCAGGAGTCTCAGCCATAAATGGATGTGCTAATCAATGACACGTTTTCACCCTCCTATTAATGTGCTTTCCTTATTTAGATCCTTAGCATTATTACCATAGAAAGGTTCATCAGGTCTAGTCAAAGAGCAAGTGGCTGGGAGGGGAGTTCTGCTATTCCAACAGCTCTCCAATGTTCCTCCCTGCTGTGTAAGCAAGCTGCTGGCTGTGACTAGCTACTGAGGACACTAGGAAGCCTGGAGATCATCCCAGTCACTGTAACTGGTACCCTAACTGGTAACCCTAACTGGACATATTCTCTCTAGACTAACAAGAACTCAAAGGAGAGGTAATGGTTCCTTTTAAAAAAGCTGAGTGCACAAGGGGAATTGGTTGCAGATACAAACCCCAGGTTTGCTTGTGCTCATAATTTTTTGTACAACACATTTTAACCTTCATACTCAGTTATGTGGTAGCAGGGCAGCCCTATCCTTATTTGTCAAACAATATGTAATATCTTGTCCCACAGAGGTCTGCCCATTCTGTCTGATTTATAGGAAGTCCAGATTGCTCCATTTCCCCAACTCAAGTATTTACAAGTACACTGCAAAGCTATAAGGCTTCTGAGATGTGCCTACAACAAAGGTTGATGAACACCAAAGAGAAATATGAGAGATACCCAGTGAGCAAATTTTGGATAAATAGCTATTAATGTACATGATGGGTCCCCTGGCTGCCCAGACTCTGTGTATCAGGAGCATCTCCACTGACAACACTGCAACAACTGCTGCAACAAGAGCTAAACTCGGAGAAAAATGAGGTGTTTATGAATTTCTATTCCTGGTAATTTTTACTGTGAAACATGATTGAAACAAGGAAGAATCACTTCTACCCTCTCTTCTTCCTGAAAACAGTGTTTCTTCCTGAAAACATGTATCAGGGGTAAGATAAAAATCACTCAGTCAGAACAACTAATGTCCATTTGAAAAGGGAATGGTATTTGCTGTGTTTTATAATATCCCCGCTGAGAAGAAGAAGAAGATATCAAGCTTCAGAAATATATCCTGTATTACATAAAAGAGCCAAGAGATTAAAGGCTGACTGTGATCTTGTTTGCTCAAGATTTAAACTGATGTCTCTCACAGATATCAGTGGCCTTAACCTGCATTTACAATGGCAGAGAGGAATATTCAGTCATAAAATCTGAAGTCTGATGTGTTAAAGAGAAAAACTAAAAGCCCTTCAATATTCTGCAACATGACAGTGTTTCCATTTGATCTTGACAAGTTATTTATTCAGTTGGAGATTCAATTTCCCAGTAGTAAATTGGAAATAAACTTTTGTGAGTGTTACAGTGCTACTGAGAAACTCCGTACTTGCGAAAGGATTTGAGAGTTCAAATGATAGGCATTAGAGAGATATTTTTTTAATTGACATTCTCTACATACAATATCAAGATATCAACGTTTTTATTCCTGTGTGCTAGTCAGAGAGAAATATTTAAACATCTTTTCCCACTTAAGCACATTTATAGCTCCCTGAAGGGCCCCACTATCTCCAGTGACCAACTGAAATTACATGGAGTTGCTCACTGGCATTTCCAGTCTTAACCAGTGAAAATCAATTGTTGAATTTAGCTACAACACTGTTCACTAAATAGACCTTCTGATCCAATTTCAAGGTCAATGCACATCAAGCTTAATTAAAATGGTGTGGTGTGCTACCCATTGTTATTGAACCATCTGAAATGTTCAAGAGGGCTCTGAGGACTCTGGCATCCACTGGAGTGATAGAAAAAAATGAAGACTAAGATGACCTAGAGAGCTCTTATTACTGCTTCCATTTCTGTTATTCAGAAGTTACTTAGAATAATTTACTAAGAGACTTTCTTGATTAGGTTAAACTGGCTAAAATCAGCACTGTTACTGAAGGAAGGTTCCACTTTTCTCCAGCCCCTCTTGTGCTTTCCAACAGCCTCCTGTAAGTGTGAAACTGTTCTGGACTTTAGGAGGAACACAGCCTGAGCTAAAGCAAAATGAGAAACAACATAAATCCTACACTTTGGCTTCATGTTAAGTATGTAATTGCTTTTTTCTTCAAAATATCAAGATTAATTTTCATCTCTGCATATTTTTAAGCCATGAAAAATCCTTAAATTTAGTAAAAGCTACTTATTTTCATTGGTAGAGGAGAGATCAGCATCTGCAACCACTGTGTGATTTAATTATAGGAGAACTGTGAACTTTTTTTTTTAGTGATTCTATAAAATGACCTCCTTAAGTACATAAAAATGAAAGTACCAGGAAGGTATAAATTAAGGTGAAAGACACAGGGGGAGTCAATTCTCTTCTCCCACCTCCTTAGTTACACCCACTGACTGCAATACTAATACGAGTCTCTCTTTTCCCCTGCCACTGCCTCCAGTGTGATCTGGGTTTGACCTTTTATCTGACACACTTGTATTAGATGGAATATGACATCATTTAAGTAACTGTTTGGCCCAGTGGACCTCACTTTTCCCATCCACTGGCTTTGAACACAAGGGCAGAATTGAACCCTCCACTGTGTTACGTTTCCCCTGTATCAGCACATCAAAAAACATTCAGAGGGCAACTTTATTCGTTTTCTTAATTAATAAGAATATGAGCAACTCTTCTGTTGTGAAATATTCATAGAAAATTTGCTTATAAATATTCATAAGTGTCATCAAATAAATTTTATCCTTACGTGCAACAGTGACACTTAAGAAAATGAGAACACACACACACACAGCTACACTGCTACAAACCACTGCTATTATGACATGCTGCAAATCTAATTTATTTCAGAAGTCATGAACAGTAAGATGCCTCCTTTACACACATCAATGTCTGTTTGTGGCACAACAGCACTTCCATGTTTTAATAATGTAACTACTCCCAGCATAAACCCTTGAACTGTTTATTTCCTCAGTGTTTGTGCAGTGATATATTCATTCTTAGCAGTAGACAAAATGCTTGCAATGACATTCTTAGTGCTGGAAATCAGAGCATTTATAGCTGTTGTAGGTTCAAGATTATCTACATTTTCTACAGCAGCTGTTGTAGATTCAAGATTATCTACATTTTCTACAGCACCCTAGCAGTAGAACAGACTTTCAATGAGAAACAAAAAAAATTTATTTTAAACGATAACTGCATGAGATGCTCACTGAAACTATGAAGAGCTGAGGTTGTTTTCCTTGCTCTCTTGCTTGAAATAGAGCTAACTAGATGATGGTAGTTCCTTCTGAGGTTCTCACACAGCTGATTTCTAGGCTGGCTGTTCACCAAGCCCAGCTCCAGTTTGCTGCCCTGAATTCAGGGGATTCATTCAGGTCTTCAGTTTGGCCAGCAGCTTCCCTGCCTCTCCTGGATCAAACTCAGGCATTCCCCTCTTTCTGCCTTTGCACCTCTTCAAACAGTTCCTGGTATTTCCTCTCCTATGAGGAAAGGCTGAGAGAATTGGGATTGTTCAGCCTGGAGAAGAGAAGCTTCATGGTGACCTAACTGTGACCTTGAAGCACCTGAAGGGAGCCCACAAGGAAGATGGAGAGAGACTATTTACAAGGGCCTGGGCTGACAGAACAAGGGGGAAGAGATTCAAGTGGAAAGAGAGTAGGCTTAGGTTGGATATTAGGAAAACATTCTTCCCTGTAAGGGTGGTGAGGCACTGGCACAGGATGACCAGAGAAGCTGTGGGTGTCCCATCCCTGGAAATGTTCAAGGTCATGTTGGATGGGGAGCAACCTGGTCTAGTGGAGGTATCTCTGCCCACAGCAGGGGGTTGGAACTGGATAATCTTTAAGGTCCCTTCCAACCCAGAGCATTCCATGATTCTATGATTGACGAGCTCCTTGCGTCCCAGATTCTCTGTCTTAGAAATGGATCTATAACCTTTTGTATCTCATGAGATGAGTCCTCTGAGGTTTCAAAGGATATACAAGACTGCCATGGAGATGTATATGATAAGCCCTACACTGTAATTCCTGTTCTGAAGGCCAGCATGCCTGTGTAAGTCTTTGTGAGCTAAACAAACAGAGAAAACATCAAACAGAGAAACCTCACTTTACAGAGAGCTGTTGAGTCAATAAACCCCTTCCCCTCACCCCCCTGCTTTCCATGTACTTAGCCAACACCAGCTGTGGCCCAATTAAACTCAACTGCTTACAGAAATGGATCTGTTGCAGACAAGTACACAATGGATTATGATTGTAATCACTTAAGAGGTCACAGCAGCTCAGTGCTTGTGTTTTCTGCTTCTGTATGAGACACAGGACAGAACTTCTGACCCACTTTGTGCAGCTACAGACCCTCCAGTCCCTTATTGTTTGGATGGTAACATACAAATTAGTTGTGGCATCAGTGAGCACATAATGACTCTTAAATCTGTTCTAAGGTACATACAGACATCAGGTTAAGCCAGCAACTGACAACAAGATTCTACTTGCAATATCAATATGGTCATAACTCCAGCTGCTTACTCGAGTGGGCTAAGCCATGAAATGATGGAAATACCTTGGCCCTGATGTAGATGGGAAAAGAACCTGCAAACCCAAGGATCTTGCAAGATAAAACTCTCACTCTGGTTTTCTTTGTGCAGTTTAAATCAGTGTCTGCCATGGCAAGGTCAGATGTGTGTCTCTGCTGTTCTGCTTGACCAGCACCCTGCAGTGAGCATCATTCTCCATGGGGATAGTGCTTGCTCTCCAATATGGCCTCAAGGAATAAATTCTCCTGGCATGCAAGGTGTTTTACAATGGCATTTAATATTTTGCTCTTTGAGACATGCAATTGTTTTCTGTCGTGACTGGATCAATCCTGTCAGCTAAGGAAGATCTTACAGACATTCTGTGCAGCCCTTTTTCTTCTTTTGGGTTCTTTTCTGAAGATCTTTCTTTATTGGGCCTCCCTCGAGGCATTAGCCTATAATCTATAGTGCCATCTGCTTTGCTGGGCTATAAGCCAGGTCACTTTATTAAATCAGCATGGAGTAATTCACGGCATTGTTTTCACTGAGTGACAGAACTGTACCGGGGAAGCAGAGACAAAGATGCTTTTGTGCTGGACCAGAATAGAGCATGCATTTCAGTTCTCATGAATCCCAGCAACAAAAGGGGAAAAAACGGGGTTCCCCTTCTCTTGGAGCTATTTTTGGATTCACATAATACTGTGATCTTCAAAATTACTGCTGTATGAGCAGCACTTGGGCAGGGGCAGCTTTCAGAAGTGAAAAGACCAGCGGCACTTTTGGGACGTGGGGCTGAGGTGAGGATGAGAATGTGAAAAGCTCCAGCACAAAAGAGCAGGAGATATTTATTAAGTGCAAGAACCAGATAAAATCTCCCTTTCATTAGAAACTTATTCCAATCTTTCTCTATCTGTGGCTGGCCCTTTTAGCTAGATTTACTTGTGGCTCCTGATACTTTGTCTGGAAAAGAAAATACAAAGCGACTGACAGAGAGGGACAGTTTACATTAGGCAGATATGCTTAAAGTTGGCTTGCAGAGCTGTGAAAGGCTGAAAGAAAATAGCTTCATGATGTAACAATCCCAGCTCTTGCTTTACATACACATAAAAAGAAAAATATTATCTTCTAGTTGGATCAGCAGCTAACACCTTCACTATAAAAAAACACTTGAAAGAGCTGAAAATTGCTTGAGAGGTCTTGTCAAGGTTTAATTAAATTTTCAGTTGTTTTGCACCCTCTGGTCTATATTTTTCTCATTTTCACATTGGGCAAAGGGTTATTTTTTTATTCTTTATATTAAATTAATCTCAATCAAAATTTACTATAGCTCTGGACATAGAGAGGTTGGAATGTATAAATGTACTTGTTAGTGGTGTGAAGACTGAGTATTACACAGAAAGGGAGCAATGTTATAAGAAATAATGCATGATAAAAGATACTCCATCAAGTGAAAACAACAACAACAAACAACAATAGTAATGGCAAACAGAAAGCCTGCAGGCTGTCACATTAATTATATCTCACAACAAAGCTGGAAAAGCACATAAGTTAATTTTGCTAAATATTTTTTATTTTAATCAGCATCACTGGGTATAATAAACACTAAACTACCTGGAACTGGTTTAAAGAAAGTCCAGGTAACATCTCTCTGAATGTGTAGGGTCATAATGAGCAATCAGATGAAAAATTCAAGCCAGTAACAACCAGGCTGGTGTTTACAGGCAATGATCCTGTTCTAAACTGTCTGGTGACTGCTAAGTATCTTTTACAACACATTGTAAGAAGCCCCAGGGTTCCAGGCTGCTTTACAACATCAAGACAGCAATAAAACACCTTTCAACCTTTTATGAGCGCCACAGGTCATGAATGCACCTTACCCAGCTCACAAATGCACTAAAAGTAGTCACTCACTAAAATATGCAGATTATACCAAGGAATTTCAATCCTGCAAGAGCAGGATTTTGTTCTCTGAGAAAAAGAACCCCAAAACAATACCTACAACAACAACATCGACAAAAAGGAGGTGCTGAAGAACCTCCCTTGGTGTAAAATGATGTGATTCTACTGGAATTACAGTCTGATTGAGCCTGGTTTTTCAATTTTTTGCAATTTACCCTGGAATATTTAGGTTCATTGCCTTGGGAAACTCAGGAACACTGTAATCTTTTGGAAAACTCTAGTCTTACCTCTTTAAATGGATCAGAAATTATCTGAAAGGATCATTTGCATAGTTGATTTTTTTTTTGTGTGTGTAGTTGATTCCAAATAGGAAGTTGCAAGGATTCTGAGTCATAACAATTTTCTATTTCTTTAATTTTTTTTTTTAAAGGAACTGGTTGGAACATTTTTAGTTTATGATGATGTAGTTGTGTGTGGTAACACATTCATAGCCTCAGGACACTAGGACCTTGAGAATTAAGATTGAAGAGAGGTGAATTCAACAGCTGCTTTTGTTTTCCATGCATCTGAAACCTTGTGTAAACAACACTTCTTGATATAACTTTATGCAAAATAATGTCATTTTGTTTGATTAATTATAATTCTCATATATACACCATAATTTTGTTAAAAGCTGAAAAAACCAGCTTGGATAAATGTGCTGATATCATTATATTGCAGTCTGATCACCTATGGTCATTAAGCAGGAAAATTCTTTCCCTTCAACTGTCTTTACAGTCAACCTGAAAACTCTCTTATTGAATTTTTTAATATTCCTGTCTTCCATCCCTCTGTCTGGGAAACTTGAAGGCAAATGGTTGTATTAAGGGCAGCAATGAAGAAAGAAAATGTCCTTGTTAACTTAAACACTATTAATATGAAATATTTTCATTTTTCAGATTTGTTGACATTGGAGGTTTTTACCCTAATGTAGTGGAATACAATATAATGTAGTAATTATTAATAATAATTATTTTTCTAAGTGTAAGTTTTCTATTTATATAGAAAACACTTCATATATATTTTTCTATTTATATTATTTTTCTATTATTAGTAATTATTTTTCTAATACATGTTTATTATGCAACCCGAGGTTTCTGGGCTACAATAAGAGTTACATTTTACCCAGAGCAGAGTTCAATCTCTTTTAAAGCTTATTAAAGTCATATAGATGCATCCATCAGCTATTATACTGAGAGAATGTGATGACAGGGTACATCTTAAGGAAAGGAAGAGCCAAAGGATGGCAGGTAGAGGTAGGATTAGTACAGATTATGATACTCATTTGTCTGCATGAGGAACATCCGCTGAGTTGTGAGATTTTTTAATTGAATTGAACTCCAGATGATCTCCAGTGACTCAGGTCTCTAAATAATCCTTATCTTCAAGTGCTTTTTGCAGGAGGTGGAGGAACAGTTCCCCAGGGTCACTTATCTTGTGAAAGCTGCCCTGCACAGTAAGCAACTCCTCTATCACTGATGGCAGTTGGCAGCATTTTCCCAAGGCTATCTGATGGCCACTACTTGAGTACCAAATTATTTTCCCAAATGTTTTCCCCTATAAATTCTAAACCTCATCATTTAGGATTAAAACAGTGATAGATCAGAGTCTTTTCAGAGAAGGAGAGTTCTGCCTGGTTCCCTGAACTGGAAATTCACATTTCTAAAGCTATAATTGAGTCAGTGAAGGTTTTGGATTGAAAGAGTCAAGAGTATCAAACCTGAAAATGAAAAGTGTTATCAATGGCTGAAGGGCAAATGAAAAGTAGTCTGATAGGAAAAGTAGTCTGATAGTAAAAAAAAAAAAATCAATCTTGGTAAAATACTGAGTAAAATCATCACCCTCCAAAGGACTGTTTGATTAAGTCCACTGAGTCATTACACTGAGAGGCTTCTCGTGGCCTTCTTCTGAAAGGCTGCAGCCCTGGAAAAGGGTATCAGCCTTTAATGGAAACATGTGAAGAAATCAAAAGGGCAAGTCCTGACCAAGAATAGGGAGGGTGTTTACCCAAGCATGGTCAGGGATGCTATTAACTCTTGAATGGATAGAAGACGACACCTCATAAAAGGTATTTTTCTATATATTTCACTAGTAACATTTAAAACTAAACAAAGAAAAAAATTGTAGTTCTCTTGTGATTTTACTGTAAGCTTGAATTTCAGCAAGAATGTCTTCTGCTCAGAACCCATTTTTTAATTTGCATAGCACTGAGAACACCAGCAAAATGTGTGGTAGTGCAGAGGATGAGACAGCACAGGTTTACAGAGCTGTATGGAGTGCTTTGTCATCTGGGTTTGTGGCTGAAAACATGAAAATGTACAGAAGAGGGCTTAGAGGGAATATGCAGAGCTCTGGGAAATGCACTGTGTAGTAGAGTCAAAGGACATACTCTGCTGATTATCCAGAGGGAGACAAAAAAGGGAGTAGATGAGTATACAGGCTGTTTGGAAAAAGTAATTTTCACAGCAAAAACAACTTTAATGTTGCAGTAGAAGAATCAATAGTTGGCTGTTTTCAATAATGTTTTAAAGTAGTAAAGCATTGGAATAATATAGCCAGGAATACAGAGGGTCCTCTTCATATGAGACTTTTGTAAAACTATGTCTTAGATGAATCAGAAGCCATTGTGCAAAGCTGAAATTACCAGGAAAGATGTTTTATTTGTGCTATGAAAAAACTCAGAATATATGGTTGTATTCATGACTTCTACGCTTAAAATTTACATTCCTTTTTAAAAATTTTTTTTTCAATGAAAAAGAGTATGTGGCAAGGAGGACCTGTGAATTACAGATCCAAAAATGGTTGCAAGATCAGGATCTTATTTACTCAGTCTGAGCCCATCTGAGTTCAAACATCAAACACTGAGGGCCTGAGTGGTATTTGAAACAAAAGGGAAAGAAAATCCACCTTTCCCAAAACACATCGGAGGGAAAAAGAGCAACAAATGACTAACAGAGCTCTTGTGATTCCACACAGTTTTGTGATGAACTGTGCGTGAACAGTGCCATTTCAAGGAGTGGAACACTAACTGCAGGATGTTTACATGATCTCCTTCATTATTGCCCCAAGGGTGCAGTGATTCTCTGCAGCCAAGAGGAAGAATTCAGCAGTGGCAGGAGATGCAAGAAAGGTAGTTCATAGGTACCCAGCTACTTGTTGGAAGCATCTTGAAGGATTTCTGTGGAAGCTGTGAGGTTCGACAGCTTCACATTGCACCAGTGCAGGCACTTCCTTGCCCTCACCCTGAACATCTCCTGGGCTTGAGGTTTTCAATGTTTATAGTCTGTGAAACGTCCTGTACCCATTCATGTGGAAGGGCTATGTCATACTGAGCAGTCTGGAGTGGTAAACATGCCCAATGCCCTCTTCCAGACAGAAACAGAGGGGAAGGGAAGAGGTAGATGCTTGCAGCTCTTTGACAGCCAGTGCCCTGGAAGATACCTGCTTCTATATATAGTACCTGCAAACAGTTTTCAGTTCTCACACCTTGCAACAGCAAAGAGGAGGAGTTCTGGATTCAGTTTGGCTGCAGCTCTTTGAGGACCAAAAAGAAGACAGGGGGTTTTATCTCTGGGAAAAAGCTTCCTTCAAGAACCACTGGCTGGGGTCATTGTCTGGAACAGGGATGCTCACAGGGCGAGCAATGAGACATATTGGTGATGTCTTTCCACAGTAGGAACTTCAGTGGGACTGGACCACTCAAACTATCATTTTTAGAAGAACACTGAAAGGTTCCAAAACATCACTGCTCTGGCTCAAGAGCTGTGCAGGTCACAAAAGACACAACTTGTCTTATGCTTTCCCATAACATACAATCATAGAATCATAGAATGGTTTGGGTTGGACAGGGACCTTGAAGATCATCCAGTTCCAAGTCCCCTGCCATAGGCAGGGACATCTTTAACTAGACCAGATTGCTTCAGGCTCCATCCAACCTGGCCTTGAACACTTCCAGGGATGGGGCAGCCACAGCTTCTCTGGACAACCTGCGCCAGCACCACACCACCCTGACAGGGAAGAATTGTTTCCTAATATCTAATCTAAACTTGCTCTCTGTCACTTTGAAGCCATTTCCCCTTGTTCTATCACTCCAGGCCCTTATAAATAGTCTCTCTCCATCTTCCTTGTGGGCTCCATTCAGGCTCCAATAAGGTCACCCTGAAGCTTCTCTTCTCCAGGCTGAACAATCCCAATTCTCTCAGCCTTTCCTCATAGGAGAGGTGCTCCATCCCTCTAATAAACTTGGTGACCTCCTCTGGACTGAACTCCAACACTGAAAACATACTGTGCTGGAGACTGTTTCTGAAGAGCCATGTCCTAATCCACATTCTTCCCCGTCCCTGGATATGTCTGTACAGCTCCAGCCTTGTGCAGTGCAGGCAGCTGACCCAGAGATTTGTTTGTCAGGCCTCACCATAAAAAAACCTTCATTTATCTCCAAACTCTTCCTTTAGGAAGGATCTTGTGCGAGAGCAGGATCCGCCTCTGTGTTAGAGACCCTCAAATACAGAGACACACAAGGAACTTTGGACCTTTTACCTTCTGAACTTTAAAAGTATGAAAACCTTCAGAGGATGATCCATAAATAGCCCCTTGTCAGTTAGTCAGCTGTGAATATTTCTGCTGTTATTACACAGATCTTGCAAGCTCAAGTCAGTGGCTAAAAAAATACTAAGCACAATGACTTTTATTCCATTGCTATTCAATACTCATCTCAGGAGAGGTGACTAAGAGGTGAATGAGAGATTTCAAAGTCTCTTAACTCTAATTCTGCATACAAAAAATAACTTTGGTGTAGAACATCATTTAGGATCTGACTGAAACTCTTACAGGGAGTAATTCTCTATTAAATCTGACCTTTTTTCCTTCTGGAGTGAATTTACAAAAAAACCCAACAACAAACCAGTAAATAAGTCTGCTAACTGCAACTGCTTTAACCTTTGATGGGTAGGCTCAATTTTGATACATTAGGTTTAAAGAACGCAAAAGTGCTGCACTCACTAAATGAATAAATTTAATGAATTAATTTAATTTTCTCAGATACCTGTTCTTGAGCCGTCAGCACCTTATATTCACAGTGGAACTTGCAAGTGCCTCCTCTCCTCTAGTAATATTGGAGTGTATATGTCTGTCATTAATATCTTTATTAAGTGAATGTGTTTCTGGGTCAGTGACTCTTGAACAGTGAAAAATTAGGAGGCCAACCTGAGAAGAGGCTTTATGGTTTCCACAACCATTCTCACATGTCAGTGTGAGCTAAAAATGTTAATTTTGTAGCAAAAAGCATGGAAGAAGCTCAAATATACCAGCACGGGATGCAGCAGGATATTATAATTTTAACAGCTACTAAAGTATAATTGTCAATGTGAGTTGTGGCAGCTCCTCTTTGGTGTGTGTTGGTCTGGCCTTGTCAGTATCACTGAAAATTTTTCACGGCTCCTGCTTGGGTACAAAAAGGTAAATTTTCAGCAATCTCGCTCCAGAATATTTTACAGCTTCAGCATTTCATTTCCCAGCAACCCATATGGACACACAGTTTATAGTTCCTTTCCTTTTATATTTCCCCCCCCACCTCTTTGTTCCCTAAGGTTTTTAATGAATAGTTTCTTTTTCAGAATTCATTTTCCCTGAAGTCTTAATATTGTGCTGCTCTCAGGATCAGGAAGATGGTCCTAACTGGAAACTGCCATGTATTTCCTACAATGCTACTGTATTTATTAGTGCTGTGTGTGAAGTGAAGCAGGTAGAACGTGATCAATGGCACCTTAAAGGACTGTTTTGTTCAAGTTGGTGTATGATAAAATTTTAATGGCAATGAATTGTTTCCTTCCTAGCTTCAAGTTTTTCACATATTTAAAGAATTAGTTTTTCTTTTGGACCTTATTTTTCTCCTGGCACAGGCTGCATTTCTCAGGAAAGGGTATTTTGGATAATGGATGTCCTCAGGGGCTCATCACAGGAAAATTCTTCAGGAACTGCAAAACAAAGTCTGATGATGGCCTTCATTTCCGTAGTCTTTGGTGGTAACACTTGGGCTTTTGTTACAATTCTTATATATTTTTCATTTCAATATAGGTATCACTTTGCTTGCACTGTTGTTATGTCTCTTGCTTTGATCAAGGGAGCTCATCCTTACAACATGGTGCTTATATTCACTCAAGCTGAACTCCTGAGGTTTCAAATATTTTTTAGGATGGCAGAAAGTAGCCAGGCTGGGAGAAGTGTCTTCCAGAAATGTAGTTATAAGAGAGAGAATGAAGCTTCCTTCAATAAACAAGAGATTATTTCCTTTTCAAAATCTCCTCCCCAAAGAAATGTGTTTTTTTTCGTATATATATTCCATTGATTTAGTTGCTTTTGCAAAGTGAAGCTAACAGACAGAGGCACTGCTGGAAACAAAAGGCAGTGATTTGTCACTGACAGTTCATCGTTAATTAGAATCCTATTTGGTCTGAAAGGCTGAGGGGAGTGTAATCAAAGAGGACTGATACGAAAAACCAGAAATGAACGTAGAAAAATATGTTACAAAGCCCAAGCACAGCCAAGGCAGCAGGAGGCAAGAAGCATCCTCTGGTTCTGCAGGCGAGGAGCAGCCAGTGACCACACAGACAGATGCAGACAGACAGGTCTATTTTAGGCCTGAGCTCGGGAAATTTGGGGTAACAGGTCTGCCTTTGTCTGCTGCCTCCTGCTCCACGTCGCTGCCGTGGATGAGGAATCCACCTCCACATGTGGAAACCCTGGGGCTCAGCCATGCCAGAATATACAAGCCAGAATAAAACCCCTTGTTGAACATTTCCATGAGGAGAAGGGGAAAAGGAAAAACTAAGGCAACCTCTACAGCCCAACCCAAGTATTTGACTTGTCACCTGAAAGTGGTTCATTTTGTAAGAAAGAGTTCATTTTGTCAGAAGGGTTTGGTCAAGGTCATGAGTGTAGTCTTTTTCATAATGAGAATAATGTGATTATATATGTAGGGCTTTCAATGGAGTGGATGAGGGTCTAAATGGAGGAGACAGAGAGCGGGGTTTGCAAAGAGGAGGTAAAGGTGTGTGTTGTACCAGCTGCTGCTACTAGGAAGGGACAGCAGGGTAACCTCAGAAAATCTGATTGTGCCCAAGAGACCAGGAAAGAAAGTATTATCTACATCAGTGATAGGAGAGCTCCACTACCCAGCAACTTACAGCAGTAGGCACTTCAGGGAAAAGGCAAGAGAATTGCCCCTATTTCACAAATTTATAACTGTGAGAAAAATTAAGAATCTTGCCCTGATGCAACACTTGATCAGGGCCTGTAAGTTCACCAGGAATCACATTTGTTCTTGCCTTCATATGTTTGTAATCCTAGGCAGGTGTTTTCAGGTACTGTCTTTTTAGCTGGAGTGGGTGCAGAGTTAAGGAGCAGACATACTGTTCTGTGTCCCAGGGAGATTTGTTATTCTTATACTGCTTTTTCTGTTAAGATGAAAGAAAAGTCCCTTGTTAATAAAATCCAAGGTGTTTGGATGCAGAGGAACATAATAAAAGAGTCCAAAGTAAATGCTATGAACCAAAGTGGAAACCTACAGGTAATCTAACTATTCGAAGTTTGGCCAAATAGTAAATTAGTGAAGATGGAATGTAGCAGGTTCTGAATTATCACTTGAACAGCAGCCAGAAAAATATTATGCCACCATCTCTTGTCATTGATTAGTTATTGCACTGAAATATCAGAAAAAGGCAGAGAGAGAAGGGGAAAGTCATGGTAAAAGGTGAAGGCATCATGGGGCAGAGGAGTCCTTCACGAAACTTTGCTTCATATTATTGGGGTGTTTTTCTTCCCTCAAGCATTAAAATTACACAAGACTTCCCAGAATAAGGCAGGTTCTGGTTAGGGGCACCAGAATAAATAATCCTCTCAGTATAGAAGTTGTTACACCAGAGTCTGTTACAGGAGCTCCATAATCAGTCAGTATCCAGCTTCCTCATGGCCACAGAAAGCTAAAACTTCTTTAGATTTTCTGAATATCCTGCAAAGAGTGCTCAAATCGGTCTCTAGCCTGAAGTCCCACACAGTGACTGCACCAAAACTGGGAGCCAACTCTCCAAGAGCACGAATCAAGCATCTTAACCACATAAACATTCTTCTTTTCTGGTGTGCGAATAAGCATTTCCCCTTATACAGAGATATATTTAAGAATCACCAGGGTGACTCTATAGTATTAACAAAGTTGCTATGGTAATTTCATAATTAAACATCACTATAAATTCCCTGCCATGATCCTCGTACAAATGAGTAGTTTTTGGAAGTGCATTTTCATTTAGGCAGGCTTTAATTTACGCTTTCACCTTAGCACTCTGGCTGTGAGAAGGGTTTATGTGCCACATGGAGTGAGAACTATTGCTGCAGGTACCTCCCTCACTCGTGATGAACGAACAACACCAGGATCCCTGGATCTGCGCCAGTGGGAAGGTGCGTGGTACAGTGGGTGTGGGATCGTGATGTGACTGGGGAAGGAATGACTCCATTCTTGTTCAAAATCAGAGTTGACCACCTTTCAATGCTGCTGCTGAACACCCTGATCAGATAACTAGAAAATCGCATGTCTACAGACTGGGAGGGTCAAGTATTGCAGCTGCACCTCGTGGACCTGTATGACTCAGCTTCAACAGTCAGTATTATCCATATGCAACCACCCTGAGCTCTGGCAGACAGGGCTCTGGGTGCTGCACTCCACAGGCAAAACAGTGAAGCTGCCTTGAACTCACAGAGTCCCAGGATGGGTCAGGTTGGAAAGGACCACGGTAGGTCACTGGTCCAACCTCCTAGCACAAGCAGAGTCATCTCTGCACACGGCACAGGACTGTGTCCAGACTGCTCTGCAATATTTGTAGTGAGGGAGACTCCACACCCTCTCTGAGCAACCTGTTCCAGTGCTTGGTTCCTGCACAGTACAGAGGTTCTTCCTCATATTCAGGTGGAACTTCCTGTTGCTTCCAACTCCTTTCAATGTTTTTGATGATTGCTGCTTTGCTTTTCTTACAATCCCACCACCCTTATCTGGTATCAGTCCTGAGTATATTGCCTTAATTTTCACATCTCTTATCCCTTCTTTGTCTTTTATTTGTCATTTCAGCTAGAAATCAGCTGTCCCTCAGGCTGCAGAGTCTGTCTTGCTAGATCACATTAGATTTTCCATCAAGTATTTGCCTGCTCCTTGTGCTTTAGAAGAGTTCACCAGTGTTAACATAACTATATCACTGTTTTAAAGTCTTCCAGTTGTTGGAACGCGCTAAAAAAAATTTACCCAATTAGGTACCAAGATTACTGTGTATCTCACAGGTGAGCATGGGCTCAACATTAGCTGTGCCCATTATCTAAAAAGACAAAGGGCCGTAGTTTTTTCATGCTTGCACTAAATAAGGGCAGATTTTCTGAGCAAGAAGCTCAAGCATGTGCACAAAGGAAAGAAAGACAGGTTTTTCCTCCAGAGAAGTTACAAAAGACTTGAGAAGAAAGAAATTTGCATGAACTGACTTCTACACAAATGTATCAATTAAATTATGAATAAAGGAGTTTCTGAATGGATGAGTTTATGGAAATCTGAAACTACCATCCTTCTGCCTTTGCAATATGAGAAAGAAGAAACTACTTAAGATGCAAACAATTTCTAAAAGGGTAAAAAGGAGGGAAAATATTCTTGTGTTTTAATTAGCTATTTTATACTACCACTGTTTATTGCCACTCTTTTTTTAAAATTTTCTTACAAGTGCTGCAGCCCTTAAAACTCTATTGAAAATCTCATGCACTTTTTATAAAGGATTAGCTGGAGACACGAGACCTTCAATAACCTGCCTGCTCGGTGTTAGGGTTTCAGCATAGGCTCTTTTTTCATTCCTCAAGGGAAGTGTAGTCAGAAGTGCTGATCTTGAACTGAGTTTCAAATTGAAGTTGGCCTTTCTTATTCCATCAGCCTCACAATCAGGGGTGTTTAAAACTAGTATGAGTATGAACAGCAGTGGCTCCAAATTCAAGCAGGCTGAGTAGGGAGTCTGAGCAGCCACTAATATTCAGTATTGTCTAATGTAACCTATCACATATAATTCTGCCTATAAAGGTGACGTTAAAGAGTGGAATCAGAGTAGTGAAACTGTGTTTTGATCACTCCTACACTGAGATTCCAAGAACTGTGAGGTTCAGCTGCTTTACTTTTGAATCCCT
This sequence comes from Myiozetetes cayanensis, assembly GCF_022539395.1. NCBI lineage: Eukaryota > Metazoa > Chordata > Aves > Passeriformes > Tyrannidae > Myiozetetes > Myiozetetes cayanensis. Next base: position 7,338,750 of record NW_026087378.1, on the reverse strand, counting down.
AACACTGAACCAAGAAAACTTTCTTGGCGTAAGAAGAAAGCATTGTGAAAGTTTAAAAACTGACAACCATGGCTTTTCATTAGATTCTGGAGCTACAGGAGGTCAATGTGCACCATATGCAAAGACTTTGCAGTATCTGAGTGTTTGAGGCCCACATTCTCTTCGTTAGTGATAAGAGATAAGTAAATCAGTATGACTTGGGGGAGATTTTGGAGAATTGTGGAAATCAACTCAAATTTCCTGGAGAAGAGTATATAAAATAGCTCTATCTCCTATAAAATGGGTCTGTCTGTGTAATATTACATGCAAAACATAGATATATATGTCTAGGATCACACTGCCTTCATATTTACAGCATAATATACACACACCCCCACTTCTGCCATGGCTTGTACCTGTCAGCTCCAGGTACCCATTGAGAGGGCATATGCAGGATCACATTTTCATGGAACAGAATGTGATATAATTGTTAAAATTTTATGACAAACCCCTGCTCTGGTGCAGGTCAGCCTTATTCCGTTCAGGACTATCAAACCTACTTTTGCCTGGTCTGAGGAAAGGAGGAAAAAGACCTTTTTCTCCCTTCAGCTACATGACAGAATTGTGCTGGTAGGTGCTGACTTAAGAAAAAGGTCCTTGAGTTTTTCTCCCAAAGTACTGCTTAGTAACTTGGAATCATTCCACTGTCCACTTATATAAAAGGCTGGGAAGTTGAATAGGGTCTTCAGGTAGAAGAGCCTAAATATCCCTAAACAGGGATATAAAGAGGGGACATAAATATCCCCAATATATAAATATAGGAATGTAAATATCCATAAACATAGATATTTCCACTGGACCTGCTGACTGTGTATGATTCAGCTTGTACAACTGTGCTGGGGCTCCTCTTTCCCATCATCTGGGTTCCTCTCTTTCAGGCTCCCTGAGGAACTCGAGGAATGCATTTACATCCAACTGCACATTGTCCTCAGGACAGGACTTCAGATACTGTAAATGAAGCCTGGAGAACACCTTGGGTGGTGCTTTCGAGTAGCAGCACTGTTGTTGACAGCTACAGGCATTTTAAAATATACAACTCGCAAACAGACACATAAATAACGTTTATAATGTTTCTAATTAAGTCAGTGATGGAATTAAATTTTGCCTCAAAGCTTGCTTCATAGTAAATCTCCAACTGGCACTGCTGCATCTCCCTAAATTTTTTACCATCTGCACAAAGAAATAGTTGGTAGAGGAATAGCATGACCTTCAAATATCTTCAGAGGCTTGCAATCATGTAACAGAGGTGTGCAAAGGTTCAGCAAATCTGCTCCTGCCTGTCTCCTGCTGTGATGCAGTTTCTCTAATCAAGTATAATTAACATGAAAAAAAGAAACAGCAATACAATACCCTACACGTAGAAATACTAATCAGGGTGGCAGCAAAGTTACTTATATGCAGAGATTTATATCACGTGCAGTGCTAAATACTCACAAGCTGTTGCTCACATGAGTAACATGTTCATGTAAACAATCCATTGTTTTTTCTGGGATTACCTGCCTGAGGAAGGATCTGCAGAATCAAGTCTAAGAACATGGACAGACACTTGGTTCTGTCACAAATGTAATTTTCACATTGTGATTATTGTGTTAGACCAAGTGACATTAAGATTTTAATTTATTTGCTTCTTTTTAATTAGGTGACATTTGCCAGATGAGCTGCAGGAAAACTTGTGATCGTTGGAGATAGTTGATTCTGGTTCTAGATGAATTCCCATACAAGCAAAAAAAGAGAAGAGCTTAGATGAACACAAATGCAACTGAGTATTTTTGGCATAATTTATTTTTTTCAGATTTGCTAATAATACCAAATTACAATAATAAATATTTTAATTTAGCCGTGGCATTAATCATCACCTTCATTCTCATCTCACGTCAGCTGTGGCATTCAAATAATGTTCATAATTTAACGAAATAATTCTGCATCTACACTGACACTGCCAAGTAAAACAGCTCTACTTCATCATGGCTGTAAAACATATTTCTCTTTCCCAGTTAACCCCCACCTGATGGGACTCTCAAGAAGGGAAAATTTAATTGGCTTTCAGACATGTCATTTTTTGAACTTACCTTTATTTCCCAGTTATGTGAGCCACCCAAAAAATCTCAGTGCTCAGTAAAGTTGCTTTACTAATAGTAATTTCTTTGGTTTCACAAGTTGAATTGCTTTTTCTTTTTCTTATGGGTGACCAGAAAAATTCTTATATGGAAAGCAGAAGGTTAAAAATGAAGGCTAATAAAAAAATGAAGCTTTCTAGAACTATATTTAAAATGAAACTTTCTAGAACTATATTTTTGCTTAATAGAATAGGAAAACAGCCTGATAGATATTTAAATTTTTCAACCAGGGTAGCTGTTTTGCTCTTCAAAACAAATGAGATAAACTAAGCAGTTTTAATTAAGCTCAACTCATTTTCATATTCCTGCTTCTCACCCACACTATGATGGAAGGTCAGAAAAGTAATTGTGGAGGAAAACTGCACTGCAAGAACAAATTCTAATTATTGCAAAGCAAAGTTAAAATATTTAATGTTCAAATACACGTATTTTTTCCCTTTCTGCTTAATTTTGGGAGTAATTTCTTGCTGCTGTTTCTTTCTGTTTTTCCCCTGAGGCAGTTTATGTTGATAGATGGCACATAGTTAGGGATAACAGCAAAATGAAAACAAACTGCAGGGTGCTGACAAATACAGCATTATCAATATTGATAAATTGCTCCTAGGACTAACAGTCCCATTCCTCACAGACTGGAGGGCATGGGCAGCAAAATCCCACTTTTTACACCAGTTCCACAACCCTGCAGACTGGTGTATGGACACAGATCTCTGCAGGGAAATGGTCTGCTCACATTTCTCAGGCATTTAGCTCCAGGGATAAATGCATATGAATTAACCTGACTTTCATTTATTTTTTGCTCTATTTGTGAGGTGGTTTATAATATGGTTGTATTATTACAAAATGTTGTTACAAATAATTTTTATTACTACTACAGCCTGTCAATAAGGCTGTCATGGCTCCCATTACAGTGTGAAATAGTGGCTGAAATTGTGATGTGAGATCACCAGTAACTGACAGCTTTTCTTAATGGAGCTATCACAGAAGAAGAGCACTATCTATCAGTCTGCCCCTAAAGGAAACTAACAGAGGAACTCAAATCCCTTCCTTTTCCGTGGGTCCAACATGCTGGGAAAGTGAACAGAATTAAGACATGGATTCTTGTGGGTCATAGTACTGAAGAAATCTTTGTCTTGCCTCATTTACCTCTTGGCTAATATATTTTTTTATTTTCACATAAAAACTGTGCTTTTAAGGAGAACTCCTCTCAAGTAAATATCCAGGTGTTTAATTGAGTAGTTTTTTTTTTGCAGAAGGGTCAGAAAAAACTACCAGTGAATAACAGCAAAGAGCTTGAGGTGATGCCCCTTTTCACAGTGATGAATAAACCTTGCTTAGAAATGTCAGTGAACCTCCGCAGAAAACAGCAGAGCAGTTGCCAAGAGTTCAGGGGGAACAGCTTAAATAACAAATGAGACCAGTCACCAGCTCTGCAAGAGCATTCAGCACCTGTACGAGGTCTGCAGGCTTGTGTTTTTCCCTGTTGCACTCATTTTGACTCAGCTTTTCTCCCTTTGTTAGCATTATTTCCTGCTCAGATATGTCAGGTAATGTCACTGCCATGCACATTTGCAAAGTAGGGAAAAGGATGTCCCTTACACCACGGAAAAAGCTGCCCACGACCATGGCAGAGAGGTTTTGTCTTCTCTATGAGAAGAGTTCGCTGCACTTGTCTGCCCTTCTTCGTTTATGTCAAAAAGTGGGGAATATTTATTTTTATGTTCTCTTCATGCAGAAGGCTTTTCAAAATCTAGTACACAATATAAACTAGTTTAAATCCACACAGAATAGGAAAAAAAACCTGCCTTGTTGACATTTACTCTCTGAGGCAGAGCATTTGAGGTAAAATAACTGTTCTGCATGCAAGGAGTATCTTCCTTTGCACCTACAGCTTGTAGAATGCCAGGAGTCCTTAGCATGTCTCAAGGCTACATTGTCCATTGGACCTGGTCCTTCCTGCCAGCTCAATAGTCCAAGGAATACTTGAAACAGGAAAGAGCACTGGTCCTGTGCAGCCCCACACAGAACTGCTCTCTCTGTAGTGTAAAAAGGATAATTGCAGATTTCAAAACCATTGAGAGGTTTGGAATATTAAGACAGACATTCCAACCATCCCTCACACAGTCAGGTCTTTTCAAATCTCTTTTTCTTGAGCTCAGGAAAGAGCACAAGCCTTAACCAGTTAGTCAGTTTGTGTCACAACAGTCTAATTTACTCGATGAGGCATCCAGGGATTTAATATGTACTTGACTGGCAGTTTCAATCCCAACGTTCTTTGCTGGCCAGCAAGCAGAAATCAGATGGCATAAGAAGCTCAGAGTGTTGGCAAGTTTTGCAGCAAGCTGTGTTTGCATTAGTGAGTGTAAATAGGTCTCTGGGAAGAGGCATCAAACATCATGCTTGTGGTTTTTCCCTCCGTGCTTGCAATTAGCTGGGAGGGGAGCACAGATGTTTTGCAAAGAACTCCTATCAAATTTAAAGATGTAAAATTGTTAGGGTGGCTCTAATTAATTTTCTACATCAGTTTAAATGACATCTCTATATTGTAACACTGTGCAGGATGCTCTGAAGTGGCTGGATCAAAATTACTCACTGAATTTTGCTGCATGACATGAATTTGACCAGTTCTGATGAGTTTGTATACTGAGGATATCATTTAATTGAGTCCCTAGATGAAAAATATTTTCCAGAAGACATTACTGTGAAGTCTGGTGGGTTTCTGATGTTTATTGCTTGTAATTTGTTCTAATTTATTCTCATTGTGCTGGTGGAAGACAGAGTGTTTTCATAGGTCCCATCACATCTGCAGTGTTTACAGGAGTGTATTGCCCAAATCGAATGTGTTTGGCCACAACAAAACAGAACAGAAGTGTTTTAATCTCACTTTAGCCTAGTGCTTGGTTTTTTGACTGGCAAGTAGTTCTGGAGGAAAACATCTTGGAGTGCAGGGCTTGTTATTGCATGTTTGAAGACTGGACTTGATGACCCTGGAGGTCTTTTCCAACCTAAATGATTCTGTGATTCTGTAGAGGAAATAATTACTTTGCATAATTAACAAAAAAATTATTATGTTGATCTAGAAGTGGTTTGTTTTCCCCTTAGCAGCCTATCTGGTTACTGAAGAAGAAATGATCCTTTGTATGTTGGAGTGTTTGGGTTGTATTGAAACGGCATCTTGACAGGTAAGTGGATGCTGAGATTGTAATAATTTATACTGGTCTGGTACTTGTTGGAAGAAAACTTAATGTGAAATGTTGTTTGCTTATTACAAGGCTTTTAAGTAGCAGCTTGCAGTCCCGTGGGAATCTATGGACTACCTTTAAAACATAGCAAAGATTAGATCCATAAAGTTGGTAACATAATTACAGACTGTTTACATATTTTTAGTTGCTCTTCATGCATTTATAAATTGAAATGTGTATTTTTTCTAGCTCAGTATTCAATATTCAAAGGGTGCTGTATCCATTCTGAAAAAGTGTGATAACCTTTTTTTTTGCAGTAAGCTCCCATCGTGTAATTCAAACATGACTAAGCAACATCTTCTTGCTATAAAGCTGAGGGAGGATGTGGGAGCAAGATGAGGGTACCATCACACTCTTGGCAATCTAATTTTTAATCTAAACAGAAATCCAGGGGTTAATGGAGGAGGTTTATATAAATAACACAGATAAATGCTCTTGTTCTTAAAATGCCACAAAGTTTCACTTGAGGTGATCCTTGAAAATCAAGAGAAAAATAGCAGCGGCTGTTTTGCCTGGAGCAGGAAAGTCAGTGTTCCGAAAAAAGTGTCAGGGAAAATGAGGAGAAGAAAGGGGGAGGTGGAGAGAGGGAAACCTGCAGTCCAACTGCTTTGGAGCCTGCAGTGCAAGATCTCCCAAAGCCAGCACTGTGTGTGGCTACCCAAAAAAAGTTTTGCAGAGGACTGAAAGCAAGAATAGCAGAATGTATTTCTGTCTGTGTGGATGCAAGTAGGAAGTCATTTGGTGACCGTATGCAGGCAGCCTTGCTAGGCAAGCCTGGGAGGGCTCCAGAGCAGCTTGAAGCAGCCACTCTTTGCAAGTTCATTAGTTAAAGGATGCTGCAAGACTAGCCAGTGCAAAGACCCTTGCAGCTGAGGTCTGCTTTGAGCCAAATGCATTGCTAAGGATGCTAAATTTAGGTTCTCCAGTGCAGGAGAAAACCAGGCGTGAGAACTGCTGCATACAGGTCACTGCCCCGGGGGTGCTGTGTGATCTGAGCTGTGAGCGGGAGAGCAACCTGCTGTACTTTCTGTTTGAACTGTTGGGTCAAAGCAGAAGGGTTATCAGGGACTGACAGTGCTGGGGTTAAACTGTGCTGCAGCCCTGCATTAGCTTCTACCACCTGTCATGTGGAGAGAGACAGCAAAGACACTGAGATGCTGAGAAAAAAGGTCTTTGACATTTCTCCGTGCGAGGGTTTGATAAGGAGAGTACAGCAGTGCTTTCTTTTAATGCAAGCAAAGCTTTGACTGTTATGGGGAGAGGACAATATTTATCACACTGCCTTTATTTCTCTTCGTTTCATCAAAAGAAGGTGCTTTTTTTTTTTTTTTTTTTTTGGTCAAAGCTTAGGATGACCATGCTCATTCTGAGGATGAAAAATGCCCTGCTCAGCATTTACAATTACATAGACAAAAGGGATGCAAGACTGAAAGTTTTTGCAGCAGAAATCTTTGCAGTAGCTTTTTGTTTTCAAGTTAATTTATGCTAAAGACCTTGCAGAAAAGAATTCTTCTCTGCAGTGCTCACTTTCCTGTGCACTAGAGTTAAACACAGAAGTTGATTTTTCAGGCAGTCCTTGCTTTACCTTTCAACACTCCCCAAGCCCAGGGATCTGCTGAGCAGCATTACCAGGTATGTATTTTAAAAACACTCTTTGTGATCAGGCTTCTTTAAAAGAAGAAAGAATGGTCTAGCAAGTTAGGAATACTTGTTCAGGAATACAGGAATATGGAGAATCACAGCTTATAAATTAGGGCCCATTAAAACACAACAAGGCTTTTGTCCTCAGCCTCAGTACTCATTGAAATACCAAAAGATGGGCTTTTGGCTGACACGTTCCCAACAACTTCTAGGAATTACTGCTGGACCTGAACTTTTCTGGGTTGAGGGAACAATCACTGGCTTCAGTGAAAAAAAAACCAGACACAAACCACCAGGAACACTGCCCAATTTTAGCCTTTTGCCCTTTAGCTGGTCAAGTGGAACAGCCTCTGAGAAAATACAGTCTGTAACACTGTGGTAATAAATCTGTGCTCAGAGACTTTCTGGAAGGTCCCAGAAAAATCCCAATGTCATCATGGCTTTGAAAAGCCTTCCCTGGTAATTTGTGAGATCCCAGCCAAGAACCTGGCTCAAACCTACAGCATAACATTTCAGGCAATCACTGCTATTTACACAGCTGTAACTGCATATTCTAGCAGACATCACAGCTGGATTCTCTCCTAACCCCAAAGCTTCAAACTCTTCAAACTTGTCCTAATCCACAGAATCCTTTAAATGCACTAGCATTCCTTTGGACTTTGGAATTCTGCACTGGCAGGCACCCATGACCTGTGTGGTCAGCAACACACTTTTCATGACAATGTTCATAGGTCTCTGGACAAACTCATGGAACACAGGCTTTGTGTTTTGCATCAGATTTGGAATTTCAAATGTATTTCTTCGGCCATCCAGACCCTGCTGGGGCTGAATTCCGTGATTCTGAGATTTGACTTCATGCTCTCAGTAGCCCAAGCAACGTCACAGCCTAGCCTGGGACAAAGGTTCAAGAGAAATAGCGTGGCTGACAAGCACAATGTGGGAAGAGTCCAGAATGACTAAAGAGCCATTTGCCAATGAATTGCTGGTTTTCATGAATGCCCCAAACCAGAAGAATCCCAAATGACGTCTGTGAGTACAATCATTTGACCCAGCCCACAGACACAGATGGGTTCTCAGAAACACATGCCAAACTGTTCAGGAGGCAGATGGAGATGAAATTAAATGATATCAGCTAACTCACTCTGAACACAGTTGCTGCAAGTTAGCTTTGCATATCCTGAGGTTTAAATCAATGAACTCTCTGCCTTTGTAGACAGCTGTAAAAGGAAATGCTGAGACATTAAGACAATCCTTCATTTTTACAGGTAACTGCAGCAAGAGAACTTGGACATTAATGGCTTTGGGTGGTTTTCCAGAGTTTCTTGCCTTAGCTGGGAGCTGCTCAGTGAAATATCACCACAGCGGCTATTCTGATGCTTAGTGCTATAGCGGCAACAACAAATATCACCACTAAAAGCAAATGGCTTATTTAAAGAAAAATGGAGGGGAAATAGACAGTCTAAAAAGGAAAGCATATCTCTTTTGCACCTGAGAGACAATTTAGGCCAATTACAGGATCATATGTTGTACCCTCTGAGCATCTCTCAGATAAAGCCTCATGATAAAAGTCTAAACCTCTCTTTTTGTTTTGTTCAGGACATTCTTAGTGGAAAGGAGTGTTCCATTTTTATGACTATCTCAAATTATTTTAATCGAGGACTTTGTACAATATTTGCTGAGCTGCCTGAAAAGGTGAGAATGGGAGTTCAGCTATCAGCTAATTAATTGCCCTAATAGTACTGCCACCCCTCTGTCTGTGGGATATGGCAGGTTGTGGAGAGGGCTCTTTTCTCCAACAAGTACCCACTGCCCATGCAGTGAACCCACAATATAGAAACAAGTCATTTTCTTTTAATCTGTGGGTGCAACTTCACTTGTTCTCACACTCCTACCCATGAAGCCAAATTTTCCCAATGCAAAGCAATGGGGCTTGGTATCAGGGTGACATCCTCTAATTTGCACAGGTACAAATGTTTCTTTCTGAAACTAGTGAGTGTCCATAACAAACAAAAGGCAACAGAAAGGATAGGAAACTGGAAGAGATTTTTTTCCTCTGCAGTGATTCATGACATCATCATTTTTATTTCATTTTATTTCATGTTTTCCTGAACCAGCAAGACCTTAAAGTGTGTCTTCTTTATGCTGCTTTTGTTTTTAAGGTACAATGAGCCAAATGTATCTCTGTCAACTGCTGTATGTACAGAAAAGACACATCTGACCCATTACATGTACTTAAAGTGAGCAAAACAGCTCATAAACTACCCTGCAGATTCATGAAGCATAGACAGAAAGGGGAAGGGAGCACAGCATATTTCTATCATGTACCTTTCCATGCTGGGACATGTGAATGTTCCCCACCTGTGTGTGATAGATGTGCACATAATTCATTGCAAGTGGGAAATCCCTCACTAATGGCTCCTTTATCTTTCCTCCTCAGCTGTGACACTGCTCCTCTGAGGCTCTTGGGAGCACCAAAGCTGTCAGATGCCTCGTGCAGAGCAGGGGTGCCCCTTGGATTTGAGTGGGCCAAGCTGTGGGAGCAAGGTCTGGCTCAGCGTGGCTGATCAGTGCGTGCCCTGAACCTGCTGGGCACAGACATCCCGCGTGGGCTCCGAGCCCAGCACTCCTCAGCCAGGGATTGATTCAGCCTGGGTGAAAGCTCATTCTAGCTGTTCTCCTGTGCCAGTGGTGTATGAGTTTATTTACTCAGTTTGCTTTATGCCTTTTCCGTTTCAGCGCCACAGCTCTGAGCCAGGTTATACAACTTCCATTAAAAGTATGAAGGAACTCGCGCTCTCAGCGGCGCCGCAAATCAGAGATTTAATCTCAAATGATTACAAACCCAAAAAGAGTAAATCAGTCAGAGTTAGCAGATTTACCTGGCTTTGTGTAATATTTATCTCAAAATAAATACTTCCACTCTGACATCAGTATATTGCTTTGAATTTATATTGGTTTAAAAGCTCTGTAGTAATTAATGGGACTAATGGGAAATGTACCTTGATTTTATTTTCCTGGAGATTTATTCACACCCTTCTTTTATTTCTGTACCACAAGATCTGGACAGGCTTCTGAATAACTTATACTTGTTATGATATAATGATATAAGATCAGTGGGGAACATCAAGAAGAAACACCAACATGAATTCTCATCAGTTTTAATAAATATTGAATGCATTTTTTATATTTTTTTATTAGAACTGTATATCAGAGCTTGCATGTTTGTGAAGTTAGGTGAGGGGAAAATCAAAAAGAGATTTTCTTCTCCGTGTATTTCTGTCTAGCAGAATATTCTAGTATAACAGTTAATTTTTTTCATTTCTGCCTTGGACCCAAGGTATGCACTTGGCACTTTTAAATGTAACCTTACTCCTATCTTTAGACAGAGAGGTATAAGGATTAATTCAAATAAAGTCCCTGAGGAAGAATTACAGAATTTGAAATATTAAAAAAACTATATCTAATTATAAAACTTCTGTGGTTTCCTTTTTAAAATGCACCAAGGGTTAAGAACTATACTGCCATAAAATATGTGTAATTCTTATTCTCTTTTGTTTGCAGGGGTCTTCCTTACAGGACTAACATTGATAAATCCTTTTAACTAAGTGGCATAATAAAACATCAGGACAGACGGAAATGGTTTTAAATTGAGAGAGCAGGTTTAGATTAAATAGTATGAATAAATTCTTTACTTTGAGGGTGATGAGGCCCTAGCACAGTTTTTCCAGACAAGTTGTGGTTGCCCCATCCCCATTCCTGTTCAAGGCCAGGTTGGATGGGGCTTGGAGTAACCTGATCTAGTGGAAGGTGTCTGTGCCCATGGCAGGGGGTTGAAACTGGATGAGCTTTCAAGTCCCCTCCAACCCAAGCCATTCTGTGATTCTATGAAATGACATTATTCAAATTCTCTCCAAGTGCACATACTCACAGTGCAGAATTTTGCACAAGTGCCACTTAATTCATGTTTGCTGAGAAATCTGCTCTGATGAAAATGAAATTAAGCTAAAAGCTAGCATAGGATTTAAGATCAGATGCAATGTTGGAGAAAGATATACTGCAATCCTGCCTTCCACTAAGAAGATTTCCACTGGCTTTTAAGCAACCTGTGCCTGCCCCTTGTGTGAAGTGACCCAGCAGAGCTGCCTGAGGGGCATCCTCCAAGGGCGAAGCTGAAACTGGAGAAAAATGAAGGCAGCAAAGGATTTTAGGCAAAACACCTTTCCTTCTCTGGCTGTTTCAAAATCTGTCCCTCATCCTGATATGTGTGAAAAGTTCACCCTAAAGACCGAGCCAATTGAAATCTGTTGCAATATGAGTGAAAACCTTAAATATTCTGAGCTATGCCCTGGGCTGGGAAAATATGCACTGAAATAGGCAATTTTTGTGTAGTTTTATTCTTCTTATATTGTTTCAACAACCTTCATTTCAGAATTACTGTTTTCCTGTTCCAACAGTGGGAACATGAAAGGCACTTTCATGCTGGATAATGACTGAGAGGGTCAAAACAAGCACCATATCAATCTCTTTAAAAGCAGAAGCTGTAACTGCAGATTCTCAGAGCTTCTGTTTGCTTTTTCCCCCAACGTTTATTTCTCTATAGTTTTCACATGAACTCTAGTAGCTCATGCCATCCACGAGTGGGACAAATCCACAAAAGGGTTACTAAGAAAGTTATCAGTTTTACAGGGGTTTTACCCACTTGGCTGCACAAGGCTCAGACATTTTCCCTGCAGCACTCACTCTCTGATGCTTTAATCTGGAACACAAGTGAACAAAGCATTTCAGATCAGGCAAGCCTGGAGTTCCGTTTTGTGGTCCTATGTCACAGTTTAGTGAGGGTAACTGACTGCTAACAGCCTGCTGAGACTGTGGCTGGATATTAACATGGTAATCCCATGCAATTTAATTTCCCCCTCTATTATTTTTAACGTTTTAATATTTTCAATATTTAAAATTTTTATTTTCTCATATTATGTCCCTTAAAATAGCCACAATGAAACAAAATCATCACAAAACAAGCGTCTCAGTAATCAGATCATGCAAAAATGCTCAGCCAAGTCAGTCAGTAGAAAAACGCAGAAAGCCACATGCAGCTCATTTTTATTAGCTGTGATTTACATGCTGTACCTGAGCTCCAGAGGAATCATCACAAGCCCTGTGCTCACTCACAGCACAGCATTCATGGGACCTGGGTTAAACCAAACACAGCACCGCTGGCAATCTAATAGAAATATTAGGACTTCATAATTGTCTATATTTCACCCAAGTATTACCCTCTACACGCAAATTCAAAGACTCTGCTGTGACATTATAGGCAGTTATAGGAAGGAGAAAAAGATGAATGCTGGAAACAGTGCTGCTACACCTTTGTGTGATGTATTGACAGCTATGTTCAATATTTATTTTAACAAGTATTTTCATGAACTATAGCAAGGTTGAAGAACTCAAAATTAACTCAAAGACAATTAAGTCATACTTAATTGTTTTACTAGCTGTTTTCCTAAAGCAGCTATAAGTACACGTTATTAGATTGACCTGATAGTTTAATCATGCCCTCAGATCACCACATCTAGATGCCTCAAAACACAAGGAACATCATGAAGGAAATGTAAGGTTTCAGTTGTTTCAGTCTCCTCCATTTCCTTCCATGGAACAACTGAATATTGATGTGTGGCTTTGCCAATTCTGCTCTGCTTTTAGCTGCTAACTACAGCAGCCCTGGTTATATTAGTCATGGGACATGTACATTAACAAAGCCAAAGAGTGAAACATGTACTGGCCTTAATATTTGCCTGTCTGGGCAGTAAAGCCATACCAGGAAAATAAATGCAAAGCACAGAATGGTAGAGACCATCACTTTATTTTATACAAGATAGCTCTTGTTCAGTCTCCCTCAGCCATTATCTAGGGCAATAACTCTAGGGCTGGAAGACCTCACTGATTCATCTAAAAATAGGGTATCCGCTATGTCAATGCAATTATCAGTTGTTTCAACACGCAGAACTCTGCCCTAACCTTACAGCCAGAGAGCTTTGTTTAAATATATCGGGCTCTGAGCTCACACAATACCATTATCAGCTTTCATTCAACCAGAGTGGGCATCCATTGATGTGTGGAACTTGCTAATGGGGATTTTACCCGTGGTCCGGTTGTCGATAATTGTGCCCTTTTGACCAACACGTATTAAGCAGATTATGCTGTTAAATACTTGTTCCCAAGTGTCCTGCATGAAAATAATATTGCCTTTTGCAGCTGAACAGTACAAAAAACTCTAAAAAAAATTAAAAAGTTACCATCACTGAGAGCTACAGCTAAAGAAATTTGCATGATTTTACTCATTATTACGGTTCAGACTGAAGCAGGAGCAGGGGAGGATGGCAGGTGGGAGAGCAAGGAGTGTCCGAGGATTGACTAGGTAGCCTTTAAGTTCCCTTCCAACCCAAAGCATTCTGTGATTCTATGATTCTTATTCCTTAAATCTGCAGACAGTAAAAGAAGTAGTGGGCTTATATTATAGGAAGCGAGGTGATGGTTAGACATTTTGGAATCTTTCTAAAGGGAAGGATTTTGGAGGTTGCCTGGCAGACAGGTCTTTAGGAAATATATGGAGATATCTATATTTCACGATATAAGTATTGATATGATATATTTATATTCTACCTTGAAAACACAGATGTTACGTATTTACATAACAAACCAAGTCAAAGTTGGTACATTTCTATTTGTATTTAAAAATATAAATTATAAATATATCAACTGTAAATGGTACTCGCCGCTCTGGTACAGCAAGATGAATTCTTTAAATCCTTTCAGACCTGTTTTTCTGTGATTTTTCTGTTGTTTTATGGTTTCTCCTGTAGGTACCTTGAGATGCTCTGTGCCTTACTGATAGGTAGATGATACCTACCTCACTGATATCTTCCTTAGTTTCTCTGATTTGCACCTAACTTGCAATTGCTAAGATATGATAGAAATCTTTGTTTGCTTGGAGGAATTCAGGAGAGTTGCTTAAGGATATATGTCCTTAAGGAGTTGGTAGAGTTTATTCAGAGTCTATAAATTAGTCTTATGTGATCCCACACTGGCTGTAGAATTATCCTTGCTTTGTCCTTATACCTTAGCCCAGTTCTTTCACAGCATGTTAAATCCAGCAAGTCTTGACACCAGTCATGAATATTTCTAAAACTCGTAATGTAAAATCTTGTTAGTGTAGAAAATGCAAGTCAGTGAGATAATGTTTTTTTTCTTAAGGTTGTTGTCTGCATCTGAATATTTCACTGCACTTAGGGCAACTGACTGATACAAAAATCTATTTATTTTATTGCAACAAATATGAGAGAAGCTGAGTTGACTGAATGCAATTTTCTACTTTGTTTTTGCCTGCTTACAGGTCTCAAGGTCAGCAGCTTCCCAGGTGTTATTATAAATCAGGAGTAGCACTGCTGACTTACATGCAGTCAAACCCATGTAAAAGATTTAAGAACTAGGTCAACAAAATTTAGAACTTTTTCACAAGTGTTCCTTTTCAAAACATTGCATTTGTAATGGAGTGGGGAGTGCCTCAATAGCTGCCCTGCTCTACCTCCTGCCTGATAATATTTATGTGCGTTGGCAATCTTTTTTTCATGAAAAGAAATAGGGTGACAACAATAAAGGTGAAGCCAAGCACTGCTACTGCAGGCTTTTGTTAATGGATTAGCTGTCTCACTGCCTTGCAGGGTATTGAAAAATCAGATGTAGCCTGAAACCTACATATTATGCATTCTGGAAAGCACATTCCCAATGCAAATTCTATGTTGCTGACACCATAAAATTAGCATATGCAGCCTGTAGTAATGCTCAGTTATAAATACTCTACCTAAACACTGATAAGAGTACATGTGTATTTATTTTGTACATAGAAAACAATTTTATTTAGTACAGGGAACTGGCTTACAGGATCTGGCTGAGATAACATTTCTCAGTAATTCATCAGGGGTGTACATAAATTGGCTCTTATGAATTTGAAGTTATATGGTGCTTTAAAATCTCTGGGTAAAGCTGACAGGAAAACGCAAAATGCTGCTTTTTATGTGATTTCCCATTACATGCGTGTTCTCCCAGTCATCACACTTCAGATGGACCTGTACCTTATTCCAAACATGCAAATTGGAATTCCTGCCAATCTCAGTTCATTTATCATCTGAGACTAAATGTAAAATAACACCAACAGAACCGAAACCATTTTTGGTGCCTGCCTACAGTAAGTGTATTCATTACTTGTCCCACAGAGACCTGTGTGAATAAAAAACAGGCTCAGATTCCACTCATCTTCTGCATCCCAGGGATAATGAAAACAGATGTTTTGTTCTTCAAAGTACATCCAAGGCCTACGTATCTTTGTACACTTCTGTCCTCTTGCTGCCACCTAAAATCTTGAACCTCTAGCGTGGCTGTTTTATCAAAACTCTCTTATGCTGATGCATATTTTTTGCCTGGACAGAATTCTAGGACATTGGGGGTGGACAACAGGCAGAGTCAGGGGAAAATTTTGTGGATGTTTGAGATGTGGGAGGGGGCTTGGGAAAGCTGGGGGTATTTGGGATATTCCAAGGGGTATAAGTGGTACCCAGGATTTACCTTTCTCCTGCAAATTAACTTTACCTCATTCTGTTTGACCTCGAAGTATTGGTTCCCTCCAGTTCTTCTCAGGATGAGGGTTTCCCCAACATTTTACACAGGAACTGGACATGGTCATTGCATAATGTTGCAAAGACAAAGAGGTGTTGCCCACATTACTTTGAGAATTACTTTTTAGGCAGCTGGCCCTGTATTTGGACATGACTTAAAAGCAGTCCTTGAGCTTCATTAGAAGATAATTTATTGTAAATTTTGTCTTTAGTTTTCTTTGATATTAGAACCAACACTGTAGAAAATAAGAGTCAGATTTTGTTGCCCCAAACAATATCAAGGCAGAACAAAAATCATGGATGATTCACTGCAGGGGGGGTATAGGGTGAAACCACCTGAGGAAAGCACATTTGAAAAGGTAAACTCACTGCTATATCCTTCTGCTGAATATCTGATACATGAACTATCTGAGAGATAACAACTGGGACATTAATTTTGTTGAGAGTTTAATTTAGTGGTTTTTAATCTATGCTACAGTCAGCATTCAAAAAACTGAGATTTCTGACTGTACAAACTCCTTGGTGCTTCAGAGCTCTGAAAATGTCCTGAAGGAATTTAATTGAGAATTAACCAGTTGTAACACTGAAAGAAAGAGCTACCCCTTGAGCAGTCTGTCCATTACAAGTTCAAATTAAAATATCTGGTTATTAGAACCACTCGAGATTACTTGGAACTCTTCCCATGTTTGTCACCTTTGTCAGCTACGTAAAGCTGATCTCGCCTTCTTAACAGCTTAAACCTTGGTGAAAATCCTTCATAACATAAACATGTGCAGGGGTAAAAAGTAGAAAATGGCCCATTTTAGCCACAGAGTGATGAGAGAGAGGAGGGAAGTGGAGGAAAAGGCAGCTTAGGTGTTGTGCTGGAAAACTTGATCATTTGTCCTGGCAATGGTCTATCGGGGGCTGCTCAGCTGTGTTATATCCAGTTTGTTGACTTGCCTGGAGATGTGAGACCTAAAAACACAGGCTCTCACACCTCCTGCTTTGTTGATCACACATCCTGCAAACAAGATTAAGTGCATAAAAGAGCAAAAGGCCTTGCCTGGTAGCAGGCAGTATTTCTCATGTTCCCTCTATGAGCTCTGGAAGCCGATGCTGAAATGAGAAGATAAAACCCCTTCCCTGCAGGAATCTGTTCCCAAATCATTACCATTCCTGTGCCTAAGGGAGAGGGCTGGGGTGGGTATACACTCTTAACATAAAAGAGCCTTTAACTTTCAGTTTAAATGGAAAGAAATTTGATTAGTGAGTCACACAAGCAGGATGTTGCTATTGTTAGAGGTAGGTTTGCTGTGTCGCTTGCTCATTGCCTTGTTCTCTTTGGAGAGAGATGGAGCCTCCAGCAGTTTGCTCTTTTAATCCTCCCTGTTTGTCTGGTGACTGCCTGGATTTAGTTATGGCATTGCTACAGAAATGAAGATCATTAGTGGAACAAGTGGAACAAAACTCTGGAGATTTGTTTGTGGGACACTGAGAAGATAAAGTTTACACAACTGATGTTGGCAGTGAAATTTCCAGGCTTTATGGAGTCTACTCTGTTTATAACCTATATAGCATATATGCTGGTATGTGTATCTTCTACATACAAGCTGCTGAAGCTACTTGTGAGTTGGGCACAGGTTCTCTTTCTCAGCAAATGAGTGAAATTTGTCTTTGGACAGCTGCTGGTTTGGGCTAAAATGGTTTTTCTACTTGTATAATTCACAATTCCAGTAAAATACAGACCATTTTTCAATTAGGATTGTGTGCTTTACAAACACCCATTTGGTGGTGCTTCATGCACTAGAGTTTACAGCCCTGCTCTGGTAGAAACTCACACCCTGCTTTTCTGAATAGTACCATTAAGCGTAACATGAAAATCAAAATATTGACAATGGGAGACAAGTAAAATATACACTTCGTGTACATGTGCATAGACACAGTGGACACCAATTTAGATTAGCAAGTGAATGAATGTGGGGATTTGTTTTCTGAAAACATAGTGGTGGAATTTCTGAGGTTTGTGCCCTGCCTCAGCTTTCCCTTCCCCTTGGCATTGCAAGCGGCTGCCCAGGGAGGTGGTGGAGTCACCATCCCCAGAGGTGTTCAAGAAGAGGTAAGACAGGAGTGTATTTGGAGACCTTATGGATGAGTCCAACAAGAACAGATCCATTAAGGAAAGATATGTAAGACATGCTAAGCCAATTTTTATGATACATGCCCAGAGGCAGGCTCTGGCTGTAATAGCCTGTGGCTTCAAAGGTACCAATTGCAAAGTATTTTAAAAATGAGTTTGTAATTTTATTTTTATAAAGTCCTATCTAGACAATACTGTCTGGACTCCTTCCAGTAACATGAAAACAACTTTCAGTATTCCTGCAAACGTTCCCCAAAAATGTCTTTTACCAACCATCTACAGCTCTCCAAAACTGCTTGGGAATAAGCAGTTTCAGAGAGAGAGAGGTGACACAGACAGACATTCCTTTGTTTTTTAAGACACATTCCTCTCACAGAGGAGATTTAAAAGATTTAATTTGTTGATCATCACAGAAACATTTTTATAATGTTCCAAATGTGGAGTGTATTTCTGAGCAAGAATAATTATGTCTGTACTTTTAAATTATTTTAATTTTGCTTGACCTTGGAGGGAAGGTGAAAGGGGAAGGCAATGTTTTTCCTGCTTAGCTACACTGACAGTCAGGTAAATAAAATTTATTTGCCTTCTCCTTATTTAAGATTTCCCCAGCTACCTCCATCAACTCTCCCCCATTCTTTTTTTCATATTTCATCTGTAGTTTTAAATCTTACTCTGAATGACAACATTAGCTTTCTAAACTACTCAGCAATACTAGTTTTCCCCTAAAGACTTCCCTGAGGCAGATTTGTATAGGCTGCAGTTGTCTCTCTCTTTTTTTTTCCTATGACTTACGTTGAACAATACCCTCACTAATGACATTTCCCCAGCAATGATGCACCAGGGAAAAGCATGGAAAGAGAAGTAGGAATGATGAATACAGCCTAAATGGATGGAGGAGGAAGTGCTACAATTCGCCTCTCTATCGCTCCATAAAAACTACAACTCTCGTCTTTTCCATCTACCATAAAGATGGAGCTGTGATATTCTTAGACAGATATATCAGGCACTATTGCATAATGCATTTTTGCACCCTTACAAAGAGGATCCAAGCCGAAGCCTGCAATATGTGTTCTTTGTCTGTCTAGTAAAAGCCTCAGCTAAAAGAAAATACTGAAAAAATCTCGAGATGAAAATGCAATAAATAACCTCCTGCAATGACAGCAGGTGATGTGCAGGGAGAGGGTCATTCCAGTTTGGCAAAACTGAAGTCCCAGAAGTCCCAGACCTTTTTAAAGGCAACAAGAAGGGCACATTTCTTACCAAAGCCCAGCCTAGATGTGCTCCGTGACTGCTGTTGATAATTGTTTCATAGCCCACCCTCTGAAAAACAGACTCTCCTCAGTCCCTGTGCCCCTTGCCAGGATCTGAGAAGTGCCACTTGCACCTGTCCATCTATCAGTAGATAAAGCTGCAGCTGATATATCAACAGAACGAACTTTAATACAAGAATGAGCTCTTTGGATTACTCGTGGCCAGCTTGTCTGGAACGACCTGTGATTTTAAACTTTTACCTAAGCAGGAAGCTGTGAGGAAACTCTCCCTGTCAAGTTCTCTGAAGCTCATATACCAAGTTGTCTCCTCCCTTGCTTGCAGTCAGGCTTGCAGAACTCCTTGGTGCAGAAGACATTGCAGATGTTGACAGGAGGTGTAAACTATTTATTTTCCATTTACTTGTAATACTTGCTTGTTCTAGCTAGAATATAATGTATTTGAATTCACTGACAGCAGGAATTATGCTGAACTATCACATGCTTGCACTGGAGAATTTCTGGGTTACTTAGAAATGTCAAATAAGATAATAGAAAATGTCATTTTTACTCAGCCATCACAAGGTGCCTTATAGAGTGTGTTATTATTGCATCTTTATCTTTGCTTCTCAAATAACAAGCATATCTCAAAGCTATGAAATCCTATTTAGGATATATCTAACCCAGAAAAGAATCAGAGGCAAACTGTTAGAGGAATGTCTGTTGTGAAGAGGATGACTGTGGATACACAAGCAAAGACAGACCAGAGGTTCAGTTTAAATTTTAACTTGAACTTTGACTATTAGTGTCTGAATTAGCATTTTCATTTCACAGACTTCCCTTCCTAACTGAGATCTTGAGACCATGAATTTCACAAGAAGATTCAGGTAGCAAAATATTGGCATCCTCCAGGCTGACAGTTATTTCCCTGGAGGGTTTTAAGATTTTGGAAACAATCCTAAGATTTCTCTGAAACTATATTTTCGTAGGATTTCCCTGGAAAACAACAATACAGAGGCATGATTTTCAAATTTAGGGCATCTAGCAACCTCTGCCATGTTCCTTTAATTTGGTTCTGGTGGATTTAAAGAAATTAATTTGCCTTGAATTTGAAAAGAATGTGAGCATGGGGTACTAAGTTTGCAGTCAATGAAACTCTAAAGAGAAATCAGAAAAACAAAACTTTTCTTTGTACAACAACCTGCTCTGTAGAGTCATAAACAATAATTAGCTTCTTCTTAGCACTTCTTATTTGCTTAATCTCAAAGTGTGTTAAGAAGAGAAATATGTGATTATCACTCCTAAACAGAGGATGCTGAAAAATAATTTTCCTAAGTCTTAATGATAATCAGGCTCACTTTAGTTCCAGTGCCTCTTGCCATCTGTGGGTAGGAAGGCCAGCTCTCCCCTCTTGTTCTGCAAGCGACAAATGTAAAATGTCTTTTACATTTGCAGTCACCCTTTCCAAGACTCAGAACTGATGATGCCAATATTGTGTTAGCGAACACAGAGCTGAAAACCCTGTGCTGCTGGCAGGTCAATATTGTTTGATTCCACTTGGGAGTCTATTTCAGGAGCTCATTGAGCTGTTTTGGGACTAGGACACGTGCACAGCTAAAATTTACAGCAGCACACAGCAGCCAGAAAGCATTTCTAAATATTTACGTGTATACTCTGGGACAAGCAAACATACACATCATCAGGCTGGTAGGTTCCTACAGGGCAGCTGGTTTTCTTGAAAAGGACTGCTGAAGTCAGAATAGAGATGACCAAATGACCTGCTTTGGTTATGTGTGTGTCAGTTATGACCTTGACAGAATTGGTGTCAAATTTTGCCCCCACAAAGCAGGATACTATCCAAGAGCATTGAAAAAACTCCCAACACCTCATCTCCTGCACGTAGCCCACATTTACAACTACTAAAGGCATTTTTGGAATAGGCAATTCATTGGGAACAGTTTTTACTCTTTTTTTTTTTTTTCCCCCCCTCTTCAGCAGAGTACTCTTTGAAGTTAATAAGCATAAATTTCAGCCTTAAGAGTCAGTCAAAACATCAAAGCTTTATGCCCTCAGTGCATTGCAGAGTTGGCCTAACAACAATTGAAGAGGTTTTTAAATACAGCTGCACTACTTGCTTTGCCTGTCTTCACTTATCTAATATTTAAAACACCTGGGTGTTAAGTGAAAGTAAAATTCTGTCTGTAGGGAGGAGGACTAGGACTCATCTGATAAATTCAGTGTTTGAACTGTCTAGAGATGATTTCTGTGTTAACTCTCACTTATCTGTGTATAGCAATTAGTCCACCTGCCCATACAAAAGCAAACAGAAGACATAAAGCAAAGTGAGATTAAAGAATAGGCATGACACCATATCATCACATTTTCTTGCTGCCTGTTTCTTTTCTTGATGCCTAAAATAATTTCTCTCTTCAGCCCAGGATTTTAGCAAGAAAATGACTCTAATTTACACTAAACAGCTTTACTGCTGTCTTCTGAAGACCTTTTAAAGAAGCTTCGGCTTGCTGGAGGCAGGATTGATGAGGGGTACAAGTTAAAGCCTTCATTTAAAAGCTTCCCAGAATTTGTCTAGAAGTAATGTGGATAGCAAGAAATATGGGGAAGAAACCAAAACACAAAATATCTCATTTAAACAGTCTTATTGAAACCCTGAGGGATTTTTTTTCTGGTCTCGGTGCTCTATGGAGAAAATGGAGGTAGGTTAAAATAAAAAAGGGATGTGTAGATGTATTTTTTCCCAGTATTTTAATTTTGGTTATTTATCTACTGACTTTTCATTTATTATCACTATTTCTTTCTTTGAAACTTGACAGTAAAGTGCCACAGTTGAGATAATATGAACTAAAAATGGCCTTTGGGTGGAGGGAGCATGGCAGGGAGGGAATATTTGTGTACCCCAAGAGCATCCTAAGGGACAAGTCACTGAGAGTACCAACCTGCAGAGCAGCCTCAGCCAGTGGGAGAGCAGTCAGGGCCCTTTTCCAACCAGGAATCACCACGGTACAACTACAGTTAGATAATTTGTAAATGCAAAAATCTGCAATCAACAAAATTAACATAAGCTCCATGCCAAACCATAATTAATGATAATAACAAAAACTAGGCATCAACTTGGAAATGCAAGTTCTTAATACTTCCAGGAAAGGTTAATGGAAGAGAAATATTCAGTTTTAGGGATTTGTGGTCACAGCTATCTGAATCTGAATATGTGAGTGTGAAAGTTGTATAAAGCAGATCCTGTATATCAGCTCACATAGCTCTGGAAAACCTGTTCTTGTTTCTCCTGTGTCCTTTCCCAGTGGTTGAAATGGTGCCATTGCTAAACTGGTAGAGTCACTCCTGACTTCTGGTTTAACTGGAGACAGAAAAGGCTATATTACTAATTACTTACTGGATATTAAATATGTCTGAATTTACTTCTTCCTACAAGCTTGTGTGGTTCCAGCTTCCTTTTTGCTTGATTTCCCCTTCCAGATTCCCAAACTGAGTCTCTGAGGGCTTCTCTCTGGTGTACTGTGGTGGGAGGTTGTTTTGAAGCCAGGCTGTATGGCAGTTTCATATTCTGAAATCCTTCTTTTTCATTGCAAAAAATGTTTTTCACAGAGTAGCTCAAAATCAAGTAAAAAAAATGAGCTGGCAATGAGAATTGGCATAAAGATATACTTTGAGCTATTATTGCATAAACACTGAGAGTAGTTATATCTAATGGAAGCCAGAAACTAAAGCATGGTGCAGTAGCCAAAATTTGGAGTGTGTAATAATGGTAAAAACACCCAAACAGCCAAAGAAAAAACCCCAAACAGTCCTTTACCAGTCCAGGGACTAGCCAATGACCTGAACTGGGAGGAACAAGGGTCTTTGTAGCTTAATCCTTGCTATGATTATTCATTATACTATTCTCAGTCACAGAAATGTGTCTTCCTATTTTGAGCTCAAGTAAGCTCTGTGCCTCCATAGCAGCTTGCAATTGTGAGTTTTGAGGATCTGAAACATCCTCAAGGACTCAACTGTTATTATTTCACTATGTTGAAATAGCAGATGCTGCAAACAGAACAGATACATTGTTAGGCATTTTGGTACCTTTCTGTTAATCTTTAATGAATTTAATAAATATCAGGTGTATGCTAAGGATGCCAGTACTCATCTTTTCAATTAATCTAAAACAGAAGCAAAAATTTTTAAAAAGTATTTAAAGAAAACCTCGCATCAGGGTGGGTTAGTTCTGCAAGACAGAAGTTGATGCAACCCCCTTGCAAAAATTCAGTCTTGCCAACTGATGTGCACACGGGATACTTGCTTTATTCACCAAAAAAAAAACTAAGAGTGCACATGGTTTTCAGTCCCTTTGTCATAGATCTTCACAAGTCTTGCACACTATGGCAAGTACTCTTAGAAATGTCGCTCTCTGGCCTTGCAACCATGGAATCATTAGTCTGTCAACAGGAGGTACGCTCAGCAAACCTAAGAGGTTTTAACCCTCCTCCCAGGGTTCATGTACTCTCTTTGAGAAGGAAGGAACACTGCTGGATTAAGCTCACACCTATGAATTTTAAGTGCTTTGGGGCTTCCACGCTGATTTCAGTGAGCTCCCCATGGTACTTTCACTGCAAGCAAGTGAAGGCATTGACTCCCTGTATTTTTCCAATATTAGACAATCTTTGCTGTCTTCAGAAGGAGAATGGCACTGCTGTGCAGACTCTGGGAACTTTTCATGACCTATTCATTTCACAGGGCACAAATATAAAAAGCTCTCACATAGGTTAAAGCAGGAACAAACTACAAGGGTGGGATATTCTGGTGCATAAACAGCTCTTGGTCATCCCTCTGCAAGAAATCATGGCATACTCTACTAGCAGGCACCAGGGCAGATACTTATAGACCAGTAAGGGTCTTTGATTCTTTGATGTGTCTAACTTGATAAGGAGTGGAAGTTCATAGCTCTCGGGGCTGTGCTTGCATGTGTGTGAAATGTGTATTCCACTCTGGAAAATCAAAGATGCTCCTGCCAGTTTTCAAGCCCTATCATGCAGCAGGAATTATCAGCTCAAGGGTTGTTCGACAAATGCTCCAGCAGTAATGTTCCATTTGTCGTGCTGTTCCTGGCTCTTTTAGAACTAGAGTGGTGCAGGAAGTGAGGGATCTCTCCCCTGTATGCTGAGAAAAGCAGCAAATTCTTTGGGTGAGAATTATTTTCAACATAAAACTCTTAAGTGTCTTAAAAAGCAGTCTCAAGTAGTTTGTCTAAATTTACAAAAACAGTGAGGTAGCCAACACTGCTGATAAATGCCTGGTTATGGAAATCAG
Organism: Myiozetetes cayanensis; assembly: GCF_022539395.1. Classification (NCBI taxonomy): domain Eukaryota; kingdom Metazoa; phylum Chordata; class Aves; order Passeriformes; family Tyrannidae; genus Myiozetetes; species Myiozetetes cayanensis. The sequence continues at coordinate 7,314,357 of NW_026087378.1, read as the reverse complement.
TGGGAACAATCTGGAAACCTCTGTCTGCATCTTTAGGCACTTTGTGGGTTTAAGTGCATAAATTCATCCCTAATGGCTATAAATATAAAGACAATTCTCTTGAAGACTCCAATATACATTTCTCATAGAAAGTCAAACGCTTCGGCTTCTACTGAGAGATCTACAAACATGAGAAATGTCTCATAACAAACCAAGTATCTTTTATAAATAGAAAAATAACTTCAGCTGGGACTGAAATTGAAGGAAATAACCACACTGTTTCCCACAACCTTCACTATTACTAACTTATAGCTTCACTTTTATACTTTTACCTTCTGCTACTCTGAGGGCACATAATTGTCATTGCTTTTCAAATGTTCCTGCTGCAGCTGTATTATTTTTCATGAGTTTCCTTTCTCTGTTAGATTGGTGGCTCAGAACATTTCAGATCTCAGTTTAGCATCTGCTTTCTTTGACTATCTGCTTTTCTTCACCCTCCTGCTATTTAAATGTCCCTTGGGAACTGTGATAGATTACACTTCACTGTCCAAAATGAGACAGAAGTGTACATTACCCTGAGCCCTCTTAAATACGTAATTTTAAAGGTGCTTTCCCTCCCTCTGTCAATTGATTGCCTTCTGTGGTCAATTTTTTTACCACCTGATTCCTTTTTGTTTATCCTAATAGGTTAAAAGCCTCTAAAGGTAACTTCCAATTCAATGATGGATAATGGTTAAACTGGTTATTACAAAAATTACTTAATGAGTATTATCCATTTCTTTATCTTTTATATTTATCTACACAGGAAAGCTATTGCGCAGCAAGGGAGAATATGAATTTAAAGCAAAGTAACAACTTCACGTTAGCTTCCCACAAGGATATTGTCATCCTGCACACAGGTTTCACTTAATCCACTTCCAAAATTGACTAAGGAAACTTGTATAGATGTATTCTTGCTGTGAAATGTTGTCCACATTAAGACATCAATACGAAAGACCTTTCTAATAACTTCTGTACTTTCCTGGTCCTCCCCGCAGCAGTAGTAGAGTGCCTCTGAGTTTGTGATGTATTTATTCTCATAACAGCCCTAAGAGGAAGGGAAACACTTGTTGTTTTTCCCAAGATTGTGCAAGAGAGCTGGAGTAGAGCAGAGGGATGAATTCAGTTTTCGCAAGTCCAAAGATGGCTTCGTCACTGCTGGGTCATCCTTTTGCTCCATAAAAAGCCTGTAGCTCCTAATTCTGTCTGCTTAATCATAATTCCATTTATCCTCCAGACAGGCGTGACTCAGCTGCACAACAACACTGATGGCTCTTGCAAACTAGTGTTGTTATTTCCTGACAGTGAGTGGCCGTGTGGCTTTATGATGTTTGTGTTGATTCATGTTCTCATTTCCATTCAGTGAAGGCAGAGGAAAAACTCAGTGATGTGTTTTGATTCAGATTCTCAGAGGTTTGAGGTGCTTGGGTAGGTAAGTCCCATGGCCTTTAAATAACTTGAGAATATATTTTTTTTTTTGAAAATATTGAATAACCTGTTTTAAATCAACTTGTGTCCCCTGTCCTTACTCCTGTCTCAGACAAGTTGCATTTGCATGAAAAGAGGATTATTTAAATAAAGGCACAAAGTGCATTTTTTGGATAGAGAGAAATTCAGTGGCTAAATCTAATACTATGATTAAGCACTGCCCTTCCAACTGAATAACAGACTAAGTCAAAACTCCACAGCATTTTACTGAATATTAGAATTAAACAGAGTTTTAATTATATCTTGATCCATCTATTAATTTCCCTTACTCCAAGCAACCAGAGGATTCAAGACCCCTTCCATCTTGCTGTCCAGATCTGATATCTAGAGCAAAAGAGGCTTGTGTTGCTGCATTGTGCAGAGGGCTGACACCCCCCAAGCAAAGGTGAGGGCAGGGGTTGCACATCAGTTCACCAAACACTGAATTGCAAAATGCAGGTGCGTTTTCTAAAGGCTGAAAACTCTTAATTCGTTTGGCTTAATGCAATGAAAAGACGAATCTGAAATAATCTCCTTTATTTCAAACCTCGGTGGTTTTACCTTGTTTGTGTTCAGAATTGCTTCCCTCTCTTGGTTGTGATTATTTCCTGGCTTAGAGTCCATGATGGATATGGAGCACGTGGGTAGAAAGAAGCCTATTTGTTGGAGGCCACTTGTCAAGGGAAGGCAAAGGTTGAATGTACCAAAAGGAGCTGTCCCACAGTTGCTGGTTGGTTTTTGGCTTGTGATTGTTTTTTGTTTAGGTTTTTCCTTGTTAGTTTTCCAAAGTTACTGAAAGTGTTCTGGTTAGCAGTATATCCTTGTGGGTGCAGACCATCCTGCAGATAAGACACTTTAAATCCCTGGGAACTCTTTCAGCTTGATACGTTATTAATAATAGGAAAACCATTCATTTCAAACATTACCATTAAAGTGTGATTTTGTTTTGCACATGCAGTCAGTGATTCCAGCAGCTGCCAAATCCTCAAGCCTTCATGCAACGCCTGAGCTGTCCAAAGTGTGCAGGCATTCCCTGCATGGCCAAAGCCTCCTGTTGGCACACACTCCAGCTGCCTGCAGATGGAAATGCAAACTCCTGTCCGCACAGACGTTGCTTGGGCTTCCCCCATCCTGCGTTCCGAGTGGGAGCTGTTGTTCCAGGGAGATCTCACCACGGTATCGCTCGCTGCCGTGCACGTTCCTGGTCTCACATGCTCCCTGAGGTGCTGCACATCCGTAACCAGCACGTGGATGCAGTTCTTGGGGATTTTATTTCATGATTGGCTCCCAAACAGTCACAATCAACTGCAGCTCTTGCCACCTACTACTAGATTGTTTGGGGTTTTGTTTGTTTGGTTTTTTAAATACCTGAGGTCTCTAACTTTGGGTAATTAAAAATCCGGGATTATTTTTATTTTAACACTGAAAGAAAGGGTTCAATCTGTTTGTGATAATATGACTGACATTGTTTCAAAGCAGATTTCGAGATAAGTTTGGGCCTGACATTTAGTCAGCAGGTGGGTGTTGTTTATTGCCTAGCAATTAGAACTTATATTAACATAATATCTCCTCAACTTCAAAAATTTCTGAGAGCTCTCCGTGAACAGATTCCCAAGAGCTCTCCCCTGCTCTCTTCCCTTTGTCTTTTCACTTTCCCACCTCCACAGCCTTCCACCCACCTGCCTTTAAATGCGCTGTTTCAAATTTAGAGTTCAAGAAACTTTGTTTAAGTCTAAATCATGAAAGATATTTTCTTCTAGGGCAGAAGCAGCCCACAACCCCTTTATTTTAAACCAAGCTAGAACAGTGCTTTTCAGTCTTCAGAAACTTTTCTTTCACTTTTAATATTTCTCTGTGAGCACTCCACTACAGAAAATGAGTTGTGAGGAGGACAGGGCCTGTTCCCCATCTTGAAATGGGAGGTGCAATAAGTAATTTCCTTGCCACCTGCATCGTCAGGGCCACCTTTTCTCTCAGTATTTTCTCTGGTGTTGTTACCAGCTTATTATGGAGATGCATTCATTGGTTTTATATTATATCTGCTTTTTATGACATTCATTTTTACTTTTGTGCTAATGGGTTGTCTGCAGGAGAATGTGAAAATGAAATGGCTTGAGCTAAAGACGCAGTGAAGGCAAACAAATGGGAAAAATGAACTGACTAGAAAACCTAATCCATATGTATTACTTTGAAAATAATGTGAAAGTGATTTCACACTGAAGTCTAAAGACCCTGCTGTCCATACCAAACATTCACTGCTGCTCTGTTGCAGGCTTTGCTCACAAAGCTGGATTAGCAAAATGGTGAGAATTTCTAGAGAAATCAAACAAAATTTAACATTATTCTTGTGCATTTTTTCCTGTGTAAATCCACCTATGCACACACATTCTTAGAGCAAATTTTCATCCTTCCTTTCAATCTTTTCTGTTTTATGCTTAAACTCCCTCATTTCAGTGTTGAGGAACAGCACTTGGTGCCCTGTTCTGCTTTTTTCCCAACCCCTTAAAGTGTACATTTTCATCAAAGCAGACACCTTTCTGTCTTGTCTGGGAGGATATAATTATGGGAGATAAGGGCTGATCTTTCTTTTCATACAACCATAATTAACGCTGAACAAATCAGCTCTGGGGAGTCACCAGTGCCTTGCTCTGATTCTCAGGCAAACCCTGAAAGACCAAAAGCTGATTCCCTCCCTGCAGCCATCACCATAACACAGTGAGTGGATTAATAAACACTGTCATCCTAACCCTACATAGCAGTCACTTTGCTGATGAGCATGAACAAGCTTGTTTACTATTAGATGCAAAATCACTGCTCAAACCCCAATTGTTATTAAGTGGCTAATTGGATGGGAAAGTGATGAGGAAAAGATCAAATTCTTAAATCAAGTTAAATCCAGTGATACTGTTCTATCATATTAGAACCTCCCTGACCTGGCAACAAAATTAAAAGGAGCTTATCCTGAAAGAGAGCAGGTCATTTGATGTGAAGGATGCCCATGTAAGCAGTTGTGGTGCTGTTTTGTATTAGGAGAGTGACAGTGAAGGGAGAGCCGGTGCAGTGGTCGGTCCCTGGGAATGGGAATGGAGCATCCCAGCTGGATCTGCTGCTGATTTACAGGGGAGAGAGGGATGGCTCACATGGCTATGTATGGTAATGGCCAGGAAGGATGGAGGTTTTTGGAAAATAGGAAAAGGATCAGTGGAAATGTGTACAGCCTCAGCTGGAAATGAGGAAAGCGGTTTCTCCACAAGGCTCCCCCCGAGATCAGAGCGGTGCCAACTTACTGCAACTGGAGCTCTCCTACAAAGAGCTGACAGCAGGCTTTATCCCCCAGATAACAAGCTTGACAAGTCTCTTTGCCATTTGGGCACATTGAATTCTCAGGAGAGCTTCCCATGAATAAATCATTGCTTCTTTAGTGACTATCCAGAATTAATGATCCCCCACCTTTTTTGACAAGCACTTCTTTTGCTGTAGGTTGTGACTTGTGGCTCCTCAGAGGATGGTGACAACTGAGGAGGCCTGGAGGATTTCGCTTTCCCCTTTTTGGATATTCCAGTAACTTTTCCTGTGACTGAATAGCTGAAAAGTATCTGTAATTATAAAAAAGGCTAACATTTTCAGAAAAGCAGCACAGACCTGGGAGAAGAAATCCTAAATCAAAGGAAAACTGTGTTAGGTCAAAGTCAGAATCAAAAGAAGATAAAATTTTCCAGAGATCGAAAAGCAGGATGTAATTACTGTCCATATTGGGGCAACTCTTAAGGTGTGAGCAAACACCTTTGTTTAGATATTTCCATCATTAACTCAAAGTTATGAATGTTTTCCTTGTATGTAGTTTTCTACAATTTCCCAGACAATTTGTCTGTCCTGAGAGGATCAAAGAGTTTGTGGAAAAGCCATATATCTCATGGCATGGTTGGAATATCAGCTGAATGTGACTGTTTAGTCCCTGACTTTTACTTCCATCCATGTGATCTGATGAATGATTTGAATGTCAGAGCTGAACTGTACAACATTTTTCTCAAATTTGTATCTCATCTAAGAAGATTTTTTTTATACCTTAAGATTGGAAAAGTACAGCACAGGCTCTGGGGAAAAACTCTGAAGTTCAAACATGAACCTTTCCAAAATTCAGAGTATTTGGATCTTTGGTACTGTGAGAGTTATTTCTGTCGCAAAGCGTGACTGTGTCTTTTCTAAACTGACTTGATAGGTCATTAACATATCTTCAGTCTTGCCTTACTAGTACAACTCTTAAAACTTCAGTGCAAGTTTCAATAAGTAGCCACCTCTCTGCTCTTTGGTGGGTAAGCAAATGACCATTCCAGTAAAGAGAAAAGGTGGAAAAAATCACCTGAGATCATCAGCACACTGAAAACAAAATCAGAAAGAGAAAGAATTCCAAAGTCCATAACTTTTAAATAATTTACTTTGGATTAGAGTAAGAGAAGGGAGATGTCTTGTCAGTGCTGAAAAGGGAATAAACTTAAATTTAGCCTGAGATCCGGTGGGTACAGAGAAGGTACCGACTCCTCCAACTGTGATAATTCTTAGATGTATGAAGGTAAATGTTCAGAGCAGCAAAACATTAAAGGTTTTAGTTTCACAGCTGTGAGTGCCTGGCACCTTTAGAAATGCTCTGCTTGAGCAGCAGGATGAACCTTCATCTGAGTATATTCTTGCCCCAGAATCTGAAGCTGTTGTTCCCAGGCAGCTCGTGTAGCATGAGGTCAAAACTGGTGCTTTACAGCCATGTCTTACCAAGAAGGAAAATGGAGAAAAGGAGGAATTAAGAACTTTATTAAACCTTGCTATATAAACCTTGTTTTGAAGTAACATTTTCAAAATTATCCAGCAAAGAGACAAGACAGTATATGCAAAGTATTCAGAAAAACCACAGTTATGATTGATACTGAACATCTTAGTGTCAAATGTATTCTCTCACAGCTAAGTAGGCTTGTTTTACAAATCTGAACTTAGGTCAGAGTTTCATTTATACAGTCTTTATCTTTGAGTTGTAAAATTGAGTCTTACATATAACTTTGAAGATTTTAAACTATTGTTTTTAACATTGCCTTGTTTAAGATGTTCTAATGATTTATGTCAGGAACCAAATTAACATATCTCAAAATGAATTTGCATAACCTGAAAAAAAGGTTTACACAGCCTAATATAAATTTACATTCCTAATAAAGTATTAACATATCCAAAAATGGATTTTAAATGGTACCATTAAATTTTAAATCCTTCCTGTAGATTCCTAACAAACAGCTTTGATTTGCATGTCCTGACTTTGCCATGTAACACAGAACTAGTAATTGACTGGTTTGTAAATCAGCCTTTTAATGCTCTACTGCTGCCACCTTTGTTCATATGGATTAGATTTAACAACCATAAGATTTGCCTTTTGCACACAGTAGCAATGAAGATAAAATCAGAATTTGCAATGGAAAGGATGTTTCAGGAGATGGTTTAGTAGACTAAGCTGCAACCTTAAGTGCAAAGCTTGGACCAGCCTTAAAAAATTCCACATCTGACCCTCAAACACCTCTCTCACTTACTAGACAAAATCAGTCACAGAATCATACAATGGTTTGGGTTAGAAGGGATCTTAAAAATTGTCTTGTTCCAACCCTCTGCCATGGGCAGGGACATCTTCCACTAGACCAGGTTGCTCAGAGCCCTTTCCAAGTTGGCCTTGAACACTTCCAGGGATGGGAGTGGGGACTTTGGATTGTCTCTTAAGTGACTATTCTAGATTTCATTCCCCACAAATACAAGATGCATGTTATTCTGCAGAATAAGTTTTTCATAGAATAAGTTTTTTTGCATTATAAGTTTTTTGCTAAACCCTGGAGAAATTTCTAGACAGTGTTTAGTAGCAACATGGTAGGACTGAGAACTCAGTAAGGGGGGGGATGCATTTTGACGAGGCTCTGAGCAACCTGGTTTAGTGGAAGTTTTCCCTGCCCATGGCAGTGAGGTTTGAACAAGATGATCTTTAAGGTCTCTTACAACCTAAACCATTTCCTGATTGTCTGATTTTATCAGTGGGGGAGGCCCTAACATCTGAAAGTCAGCAGCTCACCCCAGATGATATTTAAGTATCAGTACTTGAGTCTGTAGCCACTGATTCATAGAGGCTCTGATTCAACAAGGTACTTAAGCTTTAGGAGTCCTACTGAAATCAACTGAATGATGCATGTGTTTAAAGTTAAGCACATAAAATCTTGCTGTAGTGCAGCAAAGAGCAATTCCCATTGAAATCTGCTATCGAGTTTACTCTATTGCTGCAACTGAAACACTGGTTTTGCAATATAAAAACAAAATGAGACCAGGCAACCTTCAGCTCTTACAGTTTTTAGAGGAAATGGTGCAAGCTGGCAGTGAAATAAAAAGGTGAGGCAAGGGGAAACACAACTATCATTCTCACTGTGGTTTTCCCCAGACCCTTGACAGGTTTTTTATTTGTCTCCTTTTGTTTAGCTCTTTTGCTGATGGCAGCTGAAATATTGCCAAGAGACCCAGAGCACTAAGCCACCCCATGGCTGGGTAGGTTAAAGCTGTTTCTGTGGCTGAAGATGTGTTGGAAGGCTCTTAAAGTGATGACTCTAGGAGTAGAAAAGCAGAAACCAGTATATGTGTTTCATTTATTTATCAAAATCCATCCATCACCCTCACAAGATGTGCTAAAGTGAGTGAATAGTTTTAACCTCAAAACTGCAACTGGACATCAGGCAGCTCAGGGCAGGAGTTTGTAACATCTGGAGAGCCAAGGGGGTTCTCGTGTCCCCTTTACAACCATCTGACTGTGCCAGCCTGATTTTAGCTGTGACAAAAGGATCCTTTTTAGCACAGTGCATGAGTGAATTACATGTGTTAAAAAAAAAAAAGTTCTGAGCCAGATCTTCAGTGTCCTGAAGCTGATGTGGCACTGAAACCCAGGGACTAATACTGAGTGCACCAAGAGAGAGCTTGGCTTGTTGTTTTATTTGCTGACTTGTGATTCTCCTTGGCAAAGTGGCCCCATGGTAGGAGATTACTCAGCCTGCTTAACCTTTCTGTCTTCTTTCTCTCTTTTGCTTTACTCATCAATCCAGTCCATCATCTTATAAAGCTCTGACTGCTGTACTGCTACTTTTGCTGCTGATAAGCAAAGCAGAAAATTACATATATATATGTAAAAAATAGAGGATTTTTCAGAGGTTTAGTTTGTTTGTTTGCTTGCCTGCTTGCTTGCTTGCTTTCTTGGTTGGTTTTGTGTTTTTGTGGTGTTTTTTTCACCCCACTGAGTGAGACTATTGTGTGTAAACATTATGTGGACACTGATGAAACAGTAAATGCAGAATCTACATGATGTTATTTATAGCAATTAGGGTTTTGGAGCATAATATCAGCTCTTCATAAAGACCTTTGTTTGTCTTTGTTACATAATGCTGCTGCCTTCTCCATATGGCAGATTTTGTCTGTGGTTAAGAGCCAATAAAGCATCCTTTGGAGGTGAGCCCACAGGAAAAAGGACAATAGGTACTGAGATGGTAAATATTTAGTAGGTGATTACCTGTTATTATTCCTGGCATGTCCTCCCTTTTAAAACTCTTGGAATAAACCCCACAGGACTCACGTGAATGGGCTTTAGCCCTCAGCTCTAAAAACAAGAGCCAGCCCCTGTGAGGTGCTGACCAGGCAGATGGGTTGCACAGGTACCTCAGTCCTGGAGGCCAGGCAGGATTTCCTGTGCTTAAAAGAAAAACACACCAAGTTAAAAATGTCTGTGCTCATTGCAAGGGAGGTTGGACTAGGTGACCTTTAAAGGTCCTTTCTAACCCAAACCATTCTATGAAAACCAAAAGTTTTCTCTCATGTAAGGTGTCAGTAATGGTGCCTTATACTCCAGATGGTTTCTTACATTTACATTGTCACAAGCACACAAAAAACTGGATTGAAGAGATGTTCTTCTTCCTATACTCATAAAGCAATGCACATTTGACCTAGATGTGAATATATTTCATGCACATTACCTATTCCAGAACACAGCCAGCTCTGTAATAACTATTATAACTACTGAAAGATGCAATGTTAGTGAAAAACATGCCTTAATAAGGCAGGAACAATGGCATCACTCTAAAACCTTAGGTGAAATAGGTTTTGAATTTTAGACATTAAAATAATTTTCTTTCACTAAAACATTTAATCATAATACAAACTGTATTGAATCATTAATCAAGGTTGTTACATTAAGTTTTTTTTTATTGGACTGGATCATTTTATATGTGTTAAATATGTATCCCTGATGAATGCCAATATTATTTCTGAAACTGGGGGAGCCAAATAAATCAATCTAAATTCCCTCTGCTTAGGTTACTGTGGGAATCAAGCTGAATTCTCTGTTCCATAAACAGAAGAGGGAAAACAAACAAATGAATGAGAATGATAAATGCTTAGATAAACTCATTTTAGTCAAAGTCAAATCCATATTATAAGATAAAAAAGATGGAGAGAACTATTCAAGAAACTCTACAAGACATTTATGGCCACTATACCTTGCAGAAGAAAAAATCCCCCACTTTTTTCCTCACTTGCATGTAGATGCAATAATTCTTCTAATGTCATCTAGATCTCATCTCTTGTAACATTTCTCTTGTTATTTCTTCATAGTAGTATTTGCACATTCTTGAGTTATTTATTGATTTTTCACCTCCAGTTTGGAAACACTTTGTAGAACCACTACACCATAGGACCCAAACTGAGCCACAATCCATATATTTCATGGCCTGTTAAATGAGTGGGAGAATTGGGGTTATAATAACTGTAGCCCTCTACCTCAGCTGAGTTGGTGGTTTCCTTATAATGAGCTGTCAGAGAAAAGTCTGAGCCCTAAAATCACATAAACTGCTCTGGGAGGCACCTTCCTATTGAGAAACATCAATGATTATCAAGGTTCATCTCATCTTCCAATTAATCCTCCTTATTTTCCTGAATACTGGGCTCTTCTTTGGATGAATATATATATATTCAGGAGGTAAACATATTCAGAAAAATGCACAGAAATTATCTGAGAAACTCTCCTAGCTTTAAATTCAAAACTGTCACTTTATTTCTATAGCAGACAACATAATAATTCCAGAAGCATTAGGAAGCATAGAAATCCTGCACACAATGGGTGCCTATGTTAAAAAAATAATATGAATTTGCAGAATGTATAAAACATGAGATAGGTTTACATACAGAAATTGCAATTGAATACATCAAAATCAAAGACAGGCAGAGCATGAATTAATTTGTTTCAAATGATGGTATGTAGTTTAGTCAGGTCCTATAATTTAATTTTACTGAGCACAGCACTTCCTAATTATCTGTATACTTGCAGATTCATAAATAAATCATGGATTTTCGTTCTTGTATACCAAGTGTTCATACACAAAAATATACTCCAAACCCAACATTCTGGTAACTACACTGTAAATAAACCAAGTATAAAGCAGGGGCAGCAAGCAATGACGACTTTATGTGAACAAAACAATTTTCATTAAGTTTTAAAGCATCCGAGGAGCATTAAATTCTACCAGTTTCTCTGTGAAGATCACTCAGTTTATGCATGAAAATTAGAGGTGTATGGAGAGGTGCCTTCTTGCAAGGTAGGGATTGTATTTAAATTTTTTGGCTATATTTTTAAGCAAGAAAAGGTAATTAAATTATGAATACCTATCTGAGAGGGCATGAGACAATAGGGAGAGGTCAGTCCAACATAAAATTGTCTGTTCATCTCCTCTCCTGATTCTTTCACAGTAAGGATTAGAATGTGCTTTGATTTCTAGTTGTCTACTGCAGAAGCACCATGCTGAGAGCATCATGAAGTCAGTTTAGGGAAAAGCAAGATATTCTTGGATTTCTGGAGTTCAACAGGTAGTTTTCTGAAAGGGTCTGGAGACCCAAAGATGGTCAGAATGCATGACCAGGGAAGTATAAGTACATGATTCACTGGAAACAGCACTGTGTAGCAGGCTAAAAAATTTTCAGGACCTTTTTTTTGGCATGCTTAAGAACACTCAGGGAATAACATAACACAGAGAAGTCAGGGAAATGATGAAAAACAAGCCCAGAAATAGAAAGGAGTATTGACGGAAAAGAATTTGTATAAATCCCATTAACTTGACTGAAAATATCTATTAAGTAAACTCCCTTTCTAGGGGTCACAGGCTTCAGGGTTTCCACACAGGCAGAGCTGTAATGGGAAGTGAAGTCTTTATCCACCACATTATTTTAATAAGTTCTCCTTACTTCTCAACCCTTCCTTCATGACAGTTCCTATCTAGATCAGGGGAAGAGCCATGAGCATTATTTCTTTCCACTATTGTACTGGACAGATGGGGACAGGGATTTCCTTTTGTTCCCTGTCTGTTCAGCACCTGGCACAGCAAGGTCCCAGTCTGTGCACAGAGCACCTCTGCCTTGTGAAAGCTGTGCTCTACTGATATGAATAGAACTTAGATTTTGGCACTTTAGCCCATCCAGATTCACAGAAGTGAAAAACCCTCAAGGATTAAACAAATAATAGAATCACAGATTGGTTTGGGTTGGAAGGGACCTTAAAGATCATCTCGTTCCACCTCTCTGCCATGGGCAGGGACACCTTCCACTGGACCAGGTTGTTCCAAGCCCTGTCCAACCTGGCCTTGATCATTTTCAGGGATGGGGCAGCCACAGCTTCTCTGGGCCCTTTGCCAGGGCCTCACCACTGTTAGAGTAAAGAATTTCTTCTGTATATTTAACCTAAATTTCCCCTCTTCCAGTTTGAAGCCAATCCCCCTTTTTTTCCCAAACTACAAAACCATCTACAAGAGGTTAATGGCCTAGACCTGGACAGGACACATCCTTTACAGTGCCTACTCCTCATAACCATGTAGTAAGCCAAGGAACCTGAGTGACTCTGGGCTTCTGTCCTCCTTTACAGGAATGAAACAAAACAGAGGGGTGTGAAGACAATTTTTGCTCTGTTTGCAGCCTGTTTTGTAGTGTTCCACTCCAGCTAGAACACAGATCATTGTGATCCAATCAGTCAGCAGTAGCTCAAAGCCACCACTGGTTATCTTTCTGCCCTGATAAGCAAAGAACTCCAAGTATACAGGCTTTGGAAAAAATTTGCCTTGGGTCAGTTGCCTTGCTAGCAAGGACATTGCAGTATTTTTAACAATATGTTTTACTCTGAGAGGTCAGTGACTTTTGCCTGGGTATTTTTTGTTCTAAATATAACATTTATCTAAATGTTTGGGAAAATTGAAAACGTCAGACTCTTCTTTACACAGCATTATAAGTAGCAATTTTCTTAGTGTATCCTAAATGCCCTGTAATATGCATGGAAGAAACTGAATCCAAGGCAAACCATTTTTTTTACTGCTCAGAGAAATAAGAAAAGAATTACAAAAGATTGTATTAAAGTACCCTTAGAGATATCTAGTTTTAGGTGGATTCTCATAAAAGGCTGTCCATCTAGATCACTGGTTAATGGCTCTCAGGAGACAAAGTGCACAATGCTGAGCTGTTTGTGGTCTGTCATATGAACTGTGTGGTCCTGATGATGTGCCCAGAGCCATTATGCACAACTCAGTTCCCCTGTACCAAAAAAGACGAAGTCTGGGGAGAAGTCTGCTCCTGCAGTTAAAGTAGCTTTCAATCAGACTCATGACCAAACATTCAAAATCATCTGAAGGAAGTATCCCTTGGTCATCTTGAAAATGTTACTTGAATCGAATGCAGTATCTCTCCCTGTGCTCTGTAATACGATGAGCTGTGCAGAGCTGTTTTCTCCTGATACTAACATATCCCTACAACACTCCAGCTCTCTGAATAATTAATAGCAGATAATTTTCCTGAATTACTTTTATTTGCTTTGTTTCGTGGAAAAAAATTAAATTTCTTCCCAAATGTATTTACAACTTGAAGATAATGGATAATTTTAGCAAGCGGCTCCGCATTTTCTCTTTGTGAATGAACAGGTCGCTGTGCACATTTAGAAGTCAAAGTTGAAGCAATTTTGCCTGCAGATGCAGAATTTGATTGCAGACAGGACATTTCACATCTATATAGCTTTGCTTTCTGACTCTGCAGTGCCAGACATTCCCTCTCCCTTCTCTGCCTGCCTTCAGCACAAATGTCAGAGAAATGTGGGGTTTATGTTACACTGAAATTTCAGGAGTAATCCTCAAAATCACTGCTCTGTTTTTGCACACAGAGAGAAGATTATTTTCACATAATGTGTCATAATCTTCAGATCAGTGTTTAGATGGATACATAGCATTACAAATAAAACTGTCATACTTTCACCCAACAACTTTCACTCATAAACAGGGGGATGAAATGCAGCATCAACACAGAGATCTGTGCCCTTCAGCAGGCTTAAAAGTGTCAATTTTCTTACAACGTGGAAGAAACAACACAGGGCTTTCTGAATCGTGCTTCTGTACATGTTGTTATTCGTATTTTTTTCTGAAGCTTGTACACATCCCACACAGCTTTTTATAACATGTCATGTGTGGGATCCCACTACAGACCCAGGGTGAGGTTTGCAAGTGCAGCCAGTGAACCAGTGCTGACTTGGGCTGGATCACAACGAAGAGACACCCTGCAAAGGATTTGTGGAAACTCCAGCCTTCACACTAGAGGAATATCAGGGCCATTATTTTGAAGAGCCACTGGTGATGGGCTTAGATCTTTTGAGATGGTGTTTCTGCAGGGGTCTATGTGTGAAAGTGGTGCCACATGAAGGGCACCAGTGGTGCCACTGGTTTTTACGACTATCAGCCCATTGCCTGATGTTACAGGTCCCATCTGACTCACTGATCTCACTGTACAAGCCCATAGTGATGTTCCTTGACCTTCTGAAATATATGGACCCCAATACTTAGGGCTTTTTTGTCCATAGAGACATGTCTCCTTTTTGCACTTTCACATGCATGGATAAACAGGCTGTTTTCCTTTGTTACATTAGAAGTCATTTGAGCAGCATTAGAAATGGTTGACAGGAAATAATTCTAATAATTCTAATGATAATTCTAATAGTAATTGGAAAGTCTTGTGTGGGAAGGTCTTTTGTACTGTATTAGTGCACGGTATGCAACATTTTTTAGTATCTGGCTTTTTTAGGCTGTCAAGTTTCAGTAATAAAATTTCAGCAAATGATAAAGGCAACATGGTCCATTTTAGTTCCCCCAAATTTTGTATCTTCTTGACAAAATAATAGCCACAACATTTTGATAAAATTGATTAAGTGTTCTTCTGTCTAGGGATATTTGCAGTAACACTTTACAGCAAGAAGTCAAATATCTGTCAGTCATTTAGGTCTGTTTTCTGATTTCTGTAAGGGTTTTTGATAGCCTTCACTTTTTGTTTCACTGCAAGGATTTCGTTAGCTGAAAGACACTAATCCCATGGTAATAAGGAGAATGTTTTTAACACTTCCAAGCCCCAGGTTTGCTAGTCTTCCTTCAGGATAATCAGTTCTCAGACTACAAATTTTTCCCATTTAATTTCTCTTGAGAATGACTTTCTGAAGCAGAGACTTGAAGAAATAAAAATGAACAGAATGAATGCATCTGATTGAGATAATCAATAGGAACATTATGTATTCATGATCCATTATGAACAATCTCAGACTACCTTCTGGAATAATCTGTGTACCAAGATTTTCCAAAATTTCAAGATAAAGGTCAAAAACCAGATAACCACAAACTGATTGAAAGATTTTAAAATATAACCTTCAAATGTAAATGCTTTTAACCTCAGATGTTTGTCTTTATGAGCTTACCAGTTATTCTTGGACTCAGAGGTAGCTCTGCAGTGCTGAATTTATTATGGCAGTGCTTGGGTCAGGCATTTTATTGCAGCTTTATTATAGTTAGCTTACATCTTAAAAAGTCTGATACATGCTCAATTACATTCAAATCTGTATTTAAAAGAAAACTGGATGGGACCTTTGCTGCAACTGGCTTTTTCTCATTATTGGGGTCAGTTTCAAGGACATAATTTATTACTTTTTTTTTTTTTTTCAAAACTGGAAAATTCCTCCAGGAAAAAACCGCTTTAAAATACTTGAAAAAAGAGTGTCTTTATTGAAAAATAAAATGTGAGAAGAGAGAAGTGTGGGATTTGTTTTGCTGCTTTCTAGGACCTATGTTTTTAAACTAGGCATCTTTGCCTTTCTTGGGAGAAGGAGTTAGTCGTGGTTCCAAGGCTATGCCAAAGCTGGTGGGCAGCTGGAAGCACTGCAAAGAGAGTGAGGCCCTTATTCTCTTCTCTGCCCTGTTCAAGGTGAGCAGCAGCAGGTTCAGCTAATTGGGAGGATTTCCTGACAGCACAGGCAGCCTCAGGCTACAGGAACTCTCTGGAAAAGACCTTTGTTTTTATCCAGATTAGATCCATGCAAAATGCTCCTGATCAAGTGTAACCCTCATTCTTGGGGACCAGACCCAGGGACCAAGTGCCTCACCATATCTAGAGGTGGCCAGAGGGGAAAGGTCTGGCTGTCCTTTCCAATTAGTGACTGCTGAATTGGAGTGTATTTGGTTTTCCACCTGGATATTTCACCTTTTTGAGGGTTTCAGGTAGGACAATTTGTGGGTGAGCTGGATGCTGGACCTAGCAGTATGTGCTGGTGCTTGAATGAGTGAGTTATATTAGGAATATAAATAGTACTTTAAAAATACAGTTTAAAATGTATTCCTTGCCAATTTTCTTGAACAAATGAGAGAGCTGCAGGGAAGTACAGTAGTTTAATTAAATATAGTTAAGAATTGGAAACCAATTAACTTCTGGAGAAATGGAACTGTAAGGTGTTTCTCATTAATTGCGATGTCATTAACTTACCATGCTGCTGCACCAATTGAACGGAATATTTAAGTAAATTCAAATGCATTGTGTCAGATTCAAGGTTCTTTCAAATGGATTGGAAAGAATGAAGTGTTATACTGAGCTGACAAGTATAAGGCTTAAAACCCGTTTTTTTTTTTTTTTTAAGTGCACAATTTGCACGTCAAATAGGTGGATGTTCACAGAATCAATTGAATTCTGAGACCTTTGATCAAAGATTTGGGGGGAGTCATAAGGAGAAATTCTCTTAGAAATGTTTGCTGCTTTCTAATGAGGACTGGCACCATTTGGGTACGTAGATGAAAGCACACCTAATCTTTCCTACTCCTCCTTCTTAATAATACCCTTGGATTCAGAAATTAGACACAGCAGGAAGAAAGGTCCTGTACAGCACATCTCTGCACTTATAAAGCAACACAAGCTGTCTAACTCCTCAAATAAGCAGACATTTCTCACACAGGAAGTCATTTGTCTTTGGGGTAATGGGACAAGAAGGTAGTTTGTTTAATTTTCACACAAAATTGAGGAATAAAGATTTGGAGCTGTGCTCATGATGGCTGAAATAGCCTGGGATAAAACCAGCTCCAAGCAATTTGCCTCTGCTGCATAAGGAAGGATCATGATACAGGATCCTTCATTGGGATTAACTGAAAAAAACAGAAAACAAAGCCAAGATTAAATTTGCTCCTTTCCCCTTCCCAAGGGATGCAAACCAGGAAAATCAGAAGTAGATTAGCAAATCAGAGGAAATTATGGAGCTGGGAGTCAACACTCCAATGTGTCTCATGCCCTAAGATCTGCTCACAGCAGATACATCAGCATCTCCACTCTGAGTTAAATACAACTGGGGCCTGCATAGCAAAAAGCACTCTTGGGTGGACAGAAGTGGTGGTTTATTGCTCCAAAATATTTCCTTCTTATTCTCACAGTAGCATGCCATTCACCTTCCAGAAAACTGTTCCATGAGCAATATGGGGAGAGGGATTTTTGACCTAATAATATGAGACACTGAAATAAAATGAAATGGAGACACTGAAATTAAATCAATCCTTTGTATTTGGCAGTATGTCCTGCTAATATAAATGACATTTTGCTCCCTCTTTTCTAGGAAACTAGTAGCTTTAATTGTTCTTTTAACTGCTTTAGATTATTCAGTAATCCCCACTGCTGTGAACTACATGGCCTCAGAAGTTTTACAAGTTGTACTGAAATAAGAAAGTTAACATAAATTAATACAGGGCGAATCTTGAAATGAAACCACTTGACCCCTATTAAAATTTTCTGCTAACACTGTTTCGAGTTGTGCTTAGTATTTGAAATCACTTTATCATTTAATATGACATTGTGAAGTAGCAGAGTTGCTTTAAGGCATCATTGTTAAAAATGAGAGTTGCCAGGCCATTGCTGCAAAGCCGTGAATCCCAGGAGACCTGAGTTGTTCCTCCATGTTAAATTAAGACATTAATCTTTTCACATGCAGTATCCCAGATACAAATTCTTGCTCTGTACCACTAGAAAAGTCTGTCAGTCCTAGGCTTGGCAAGCCATAAAAAATCAGGAAAAAAATAAACAAAGCTGTACTGCATGTCAGGAAGAAAAGACATGAGACGAATTTATAGTTCAACCAATAGATCTTCCTCTACAGGTTATGCTATGCTTCTAAAAACTGGGCAATGTCTCAGCCTTCCTATGACAGCAGTAGGTTGTTCATTGCATGATCAAAACTATTCCTTGGGTGTTGGGGTTGCTGGGCATCACCCTGTCTTTGAGGCAACATCTATGAATAGGATACCCTATATTGTTTTCAGGATTCAGACTTGAAAAACTTGAAAACTGTCTTGTGTCCCCTCTCATAGGGCCTGCCATAAAAATGGGTTGTATCGACACATACAGATTAAATTGGTCCAAGTGTGATGGTGTAGGCAGATATCCCTGGCAAGGTCTCCTTGGGAGATTGACTTTCCATCAGGTTTGTGATACTTCATAGTCATCCTTCTTTGTAAATTATCATCTTGTGCAGAGCAGATTGTTGATGCTGGGAGTCTAAAGCAAAATACCAACAGATATGGCTTTTTGCTCCATCAAGTTTGCCTCATCTTTCTCCTCTTTGGTACCAATTTTGATTTTATCTGCACTTTGCAGGTTTGTGACAACACTGAAGAAAACAAAAGGAAGGGTTTACGATGGGTTTGTTGGTAAAATGAACACACACTAGATACAGCTCGTTGTTTTTTCTGCATGATACTCCTTATCTTTTGTTGATACAATATCTAGCTTGAAATTTAGTCCAGCAGTAATGATTGCATCACAGCCCGGGGCACGGTACTGAAGAAGCAACAAACTGCAGTGCTGAACCAAGTCAATTCCTTCACATCTGAGAGTAGCTCTATGGGCCATTTTTATCATTAAATGAACTTCAGGGAGTTGGGGAAGATTTGCAGAGACAAGCTTTGTGGAGTTCCTTGCATCCATGTGAAAAGAGGATCCATCTCTCCCTAGCTGTGTACAGAGTGAGAAACTGTAGCGAGCATCCAATTCTGCCAATGTTCAGCATGAAATGGAGACAACTAAATTTAGGCATCTCCATGTAGGCTTATACATGTCAGCAGGATGTCTAAATTCCTATTTTAGTCTATGAATGGAAAACTGCCAATATATCCCATGAAAGTGGAGGTTTGGGAGCTCTTCTCACCACAAAGAACATGGAGACACCCCCGTTTACAAAGGGTGATGTGAATCTTCCCTCTCCTTTTTTTTTTCCTGTGGGGAAAGCTGACAGCAATTGTGTTCTGAAATGGCTAAATGCATTAAACTGAACAGAAGATGTGCTAAGTTAATGAGTGCTAATCAAGATTAATACACTGAAATCACTGAGAGTCATCTTTTCAAGAGGAGGATAAGTTGGAGGGAAATCAAGCTGCATATGTCTGATAGCTGCACAGGATTGCTCTACATGATTTAATGGGTCATTTTTATTATTTATACTCTATGCAATCCAATTCAGTAAGAAAAAGACTTGCCAGCATGAAATTAAATGAGGGATTATTGTGTTGATTAATATCTGAAACTGGATCTAAATACTGTTGAATTCAACAGATATAAGAAATTCTCACAAGAGGATATGGGGACCTGGGAGCACAAGGGACTCACTAGCCCACACATAAATGTAACCTCAGCTCTGCAGAAGAGCCAAGGGCCTCTTTTTCACATTTGCAGATTTAACCGAATTTCAGAAATATTCTGCATCTTGTATTAGTTACATACTGTGCACATCACCATCTGTGGCCAGTGAATTATTATATCTAAGGATCTGGTAGGAGAGGCAAGAAACTTGTAAGATGTAGTTTTGTTAAAGAAAAAAACATCCAACAGTGATTTGCACACAGTGGAACAGGCATGTGAGAGGTGCAAGGCAATAAATGATAGGTCTGCTCAGAGGTTTCAGCAGCAAAAGAAATAGGAAAGTAGAAGATGATGATGGGGCCAGAGAGAATTATGGAAATACAATATTGTAGGTGAAAAAAAAGAAAGTGAAAGCCGTATAACTTATGACAGGCTGGTTTGTTTTTTTTTTTTTTTTTGGTCTTAGTATTTATCTCCCACTGCAGGAGTCAGACACACTGTTCATTTTATATTTACTTCATATGCATGGAATCTAAAGGAGAAAAATCTTTTGTTATTTATAGAGCTTGTACAAGGCCACTTTTATTGCTGAGACCTAATGGCTCAGTTCAGCTGCTTGTCAATGCAAATAATTCTAAATGTTCATTTTGGAGATACTGACAGTGAAGTGCTATCAATGCAATCAAATATATTCAGTAAGACATAATTGGTTATCTTTTCTGTGCCTATCACACCTGGTTGGGTATTTTTCTGAAAAGTATTTCAGCAGAAAATGTTGATTTATCTATACTTTTGTAATTATATTCATCAAAAAGAAAGGATCAGTTTTGACAATTTTCTTCACTCTTAATTTCTATACAACTTTGAATGGCTTAAATATAAGATATTCTTAACTGGGGAAACTTGTTTTTCAATTTTTGAAGCAACTTTCATTTTAAAGTGTAAGCTATTTATAAGGGAAAGTGTTTTAAAAATGAAAATGTGTTGAAATCAAAATGAAAGCTTGACCTCAATCCAATTATTTTTCTGTACAAATTTTCAATTCACAACTGCTTTTTACCATTATATTTTTTCCTGCTTCAAAAATCTCATGGAATATGAGGGAAGCAGTGCTGAATGTGTGAAACCTTATGCTTTAAAGAGAGGAGATGCATATTTGGACTCCTCAGATGTGAGAAGCTTAGAATAGAAGAGTTTTTTGCCAGAAAAGGTAATATTTTGGGTTATCTTTTTTCTTTTCCTTGTTTCTGAACTGTAGGATACTTCAGATTTTTTTTTATATATTCAGGAAGCTGAAGATGTTTCTTTCTTGGTTGGTTTAGTGGTGTGGATTTTTTTGTTTTGGTTTGTTTTGGTTTTGTTTGTTTGTTTTGTTTTGTTTTTGGTTTTTAAACAGTTGCTGATCTTTTCTAATAGCTCTTTAGTTTCTGGAGTTTTAATCCAGAAGAAAAGCCCCAAATGCCACAGGATAATCATTGCAATCCTCACTCTCTTTGCCTGGCCTGTTGTTAGGATAATTAAAGGTTTCCATGGAGAAAAACGTTCTGTCACAATGTGAATTTCCCAGGTTTTTTCATTTCCAGTAGGTCACCAGTGTACCATGGTGACTTAGGGGACAGTATCTGACACTGGTGCCCAGATGGTCTGGCTGCAAGGACAGGTATCAGAGAGGAGCAGCTGCTGGAGCTGGCATCAATCACAGACCTGCTTCATTTTCCTTCCCAAACTCTTGCTTGACTCATTTTTTGTCATGTAGCTTGGCTTCCTGTCCTTGGCTCTCTCCAGGCAGCTGAAGTTTCATGATAAAGGTAACAAAAATCCCCCTATTAGGATCCAGATGGGATTCTCCTGACAAGACACACCAGTGCTGTCACTCAGATACCAGTCCCTGCCACAGGTCTTTTGAATTTTCAACAAACTTCAACCTTTGCCCCTTTGGCAGAACATTATTGACATGGATTCTGACAGCTAAAAAACAATCAGTGGAATGAAACTGCCGGGGAGCTTTTCTTGTGGATGCTTCTGTATAAAGACACAGCTCATGCTGAGCATGAGGCTTTCTCAAAGGTTTCTGTGTATAGTTGAAATTTCACTGAAATCAGCACTTTTAGTATTCCAAACGAGACCCATCTAATAGTTAAATAATTATTTCGATGGCACAACATTTCCCATTCCCTCTACTATTACACATCATTTTGTTAATGTGGGTAGAACCAGCAGCTTTCATGTTTAACATTGGCCACTGGAGAATTTTGATCACTTAAGTTGGATGTAGTTGAAAAGCAAATCTCCAGGTAAAGGTTCTCATTAAAGAGAACTCATTAAAGGTCTCCCAAACTCCTCACTCCTCCAGTGCTTCTCTGAGTGGATTCTTTTTTTTCCTGGCCTGTGACAATCACATACACTATATCACAACTACAGATTGGGCACCGAGATGAAATCTTTGTCTGACTTTTGGATATGTACCAGTAAATACAGAGCCTGTATTTATACCTACTAAAAAATTAGCCATATTTCAGAAAAGAAATGCAGAGTTAATTAAAAGAAAGCACAAATCAAACCCAAATAAAACAGCCATTCCAGCCTTCATGTTATCTGATGTATTATTGCACTGAAAATCTAATTGAAGTAATGGGAACCACAACTTTCTCATTATTTTCCAGAGATTTCAGTTGTACAATAAGCAAGTTGATGATAAGTGTTCCAATGGCTCTTGACATAATAAATTCAGTCATATCAAAGCTCAATTTTGTGGAAATTAAAAGAGTAGAGCAACAATATTGAAAATTGTAAAACCACACACATTTTTAGGGAGTTTTTCCTTGGTAGATCTCCATGCACTCAAAAAGAGGAGATTATTCATGGTTATCCTTGTTTTCTGCAGGTAGGGACACAAAGGACATGCTGTAATCACTGTGCATAGCTAAGCTTGCCTCGAATGAACCTGTCCTGAGGGCAAATACTGTAAATCATTGGCTCCTACAACAGCAATTGGACTGTTACCAGCAGCTGAGCTACAGACAGCTGGAGAAAACCCTACATTTGGATAATTCTATGCTGTGTTGCAACCAAGGAAGTGATGTAGTGGTGCCATAAAAAAAGACATTGTTTTCAGCAAGAGATGCCCAGCATCACCAGGGAAAATTTGGTCCAAGGTTGATTGACCAAGTCAGGCACTCAATCTTCTCCAAACAGGTAGAAGATACCAGTTCTGTTTCCTGAGAGTTTTTTGGTTCTAAAGGGTGCTTTTTTCCCAAGAGGAATCATGACATTTTGTTTATTTGTTTTTTCCCCAGAAAAATGGAGTCTTTTCAAAACATGTTCAGATGTTTTTAGGTCATTTATTTTAGTTATTTCTCTCCCTGAAAATAACCTTTAAAAATTGGTTGTTGGAAACCCCACTGACACTAATAGCATGTCCACTAAAAGTATCTTTGGTGAAACAGCAAGTGAATTTTCCTTCCTAAACTCACATAAAGTATTCCCATTGTGAATTTTGTGTCTCAAGCTTGAATTAGCAGTAGGCTGGCCTTTCTTTAACCTATCCCTTGGGCTATACTACTGTTTAAATACTGATGCTATATCCCTAGCAATGCCTATTCAGTCGGAATATACTTGGAGAAAATGTGGAACCTGAACTAACTTGAGAAATTACACAGTCACTGAGTATAGCAATATTCCTATATAGGAATATTCCTATAGGAATATAATATAACAAAAGTGTAGGATATAATAGATATATATAATATGATAGATATATTGAAAATAATAGATACACTGAAATATAGAATAGAATAGATATTGTATAAAATCTGTAATTCCCAGGAATGAGAGAAAAGACAAATTTTCATTTGTGGAACATGATTATTATGGTCTTTTCTTTGGTAGCTTTGGCTCCCTGGCTTCCCCGACTCATTTCTTTCTCCTCCTACAGCAGAAAGATGATGCCAAGGTGCTATGTTTCCCCTGTCTCCCCTCTGAATGGAGATGGACAGGGATGGTTGGGCTCTTTAAGAACTATGCTGGAGCTGCTTAAAACAAGTCTTTCTTTGGAGCTAGTGCATGACATATCACATCAGACACATCTCCAGCCTTACTGGGGCGACTTACCCTCATATCCAAAGGCAGGAAAGCTCCAGACTTATTTTAAACAAAGGCATAAATAGCTGCACTCACAGTCTCTGCAGTGTGCACAGTCCAGCACAGTCAATACAAATGTATGTTGTAAGAAGGTAATGATCCTGGAGTGCCCATTGTTACTGAAGAGAACAATAACAAACCCAAGGAACACATACATAATTTGAGACTTACAGCTTCCAGCAGCAGCCCTAAGGTCCCATTGCAGCAGGGTTTATAGATTCATGTTCTCTTATACTGTGATCTTTTCCTTACTCTTTAGATGTAACATTTCAGTTTCCTCAGGGAAGTTATCCTGTTTTTAGCGTGTCAGGTGTTGTGGGGATTCCCCTGCAGCCATACCTTTTATTTGTGTTCCAGGGGTAGGTACTTTGATTAACTTTCCTATATATAATTTGGTGGTTGCAGGGATCAAGTGTTTCCATGACTGAAACAAGGGGTTTTTTTAATGTTTTTCATGTAACTGTTACCATGATCTAATGGGACTAAATTTGGTTTCCTTCTAAATAAATCTCACTGTCATTTAGCAAGGCTACAAAATTAACTAGATGCAGCAGTTCTGTGCTCCGTAGCAAGAAGCCAAAAGCAACTATATTTTAGATTAACAAATGAAGTGGAAATGACTTTTCCCCCAAGGACTTGTTTCCCATGAGAAAACTAGTTACTCAGAAAAGGGGGCTCTAAAAATAGATTGTGCCACAGAGTTCTGAGCCAGCCTGCATCTTCCTTATCCTTCATGGAAGAGCACAACACACACACGGTCCTGGAGTCCTGCGGTCTCCAGGAAGACTCGGGGAACTCAGAAACAATTGAATGGTTTAAGAACTGCATCAGGGCAGAAGAACGGGCACGTAGGGAGGTGGAGGTAATGCAAGTGTGTGATATACAGGACTGTTAATTAGACTGAGCAATTATAAAGGGCAGATAAATTCAGCTGGTGGAAAAAGTGTTTTGCTGCTAGCAAAAGGACAGTGTAAACACTTTGCTCTTCTGTGGAGAATATAATGAATGTTCTGTCCTTGCACTGCTGGGGCAGAGCTCAGAAAAGCTGGGCAAGGTCTAATTAATGGAGAACATAATGGGTTTTGTCCACAGTTGACAAACCTGAAAGCTGCACCTTTTTGATATTATAATTGTTATCTAAATAGACAACTTGATGTCCACAACCTGCCTGCCTTACCCAATCACCACTGCTAAATATCTTCAGGTCTTGTAAAAGCAACTCTGTTCCTGCTGTTCGGGTCAGTATGAGAGACACAGGGTAGTGTTCATTCTCATAAAGCAATGAGCATTTCTGCTGAGCCACTTGGGATCCAAGGATATCCCAGTAAAGTATTTTGTACCTTATGAGCTGCCACCTGCTTGCACTGACAGACGTGCTGAAGGGTAAGAAAATCACCAGGGACTCACTGTGGGCACTGAAACCAAGGAAGAGACATGAGAAAGAGGTGCAAAGCCCTCAAGACTTGTTCTCCTGAGGACTCGCCTCAAATGGCAGAGAACAACTGAGATGAACTGAACAAGTGGTATTTTTTGCTACTGGTAAGGGACAAAATATCTCATACTTTTATGTAACTTTTGGTGTTCTGAATTATGTCTGAAACAGGCTTATATTTGTCACTAATGATTATTTATCCAGAGCACTGAGCAGGTGAGTCAGTGTTTACTGCTAAAACATCGAAACCTCCCTTACTGCATTGTTGTCACAGCCCTTCAAGGGCTAAGTAGTTGAAAGAGGAAATTCACGCTTGATGTTTCAGCTTCAGTCCCTCTATATTTATAGTTCACTTAATGCTCATGAACATGCAGATATCAGCTGTCATGTAACAGCTTCCCTCAGAAGTTTTTATACAGTCTGAAAATGATTATGGAATTAAATAATTCAATTGCATTATTACTTTTATCCTTTTAAAACCTGAGAATTAGGGTAATAAAAATACTCATTTTAATGGCATTACCATATTAAGAGAGATGGAAATTTTCTAAGATAGAGACTTTTAAAAAAGTCTTACATCTTAAATTATAATGAGATGAGGAAACACTAAACGGTTAATCTGCATGGAACCTTGTCAAGAGAGGCTTTTTGAACTACTAAAACCATTATTTTGTAGGGAAACAAACAAAAACAAGCCAGAGAAAGATATTTTGTTGTTTACCCATAATGCTGCGCAAAGCCTGATCAGACTCCTGGTGAAGTGATGAAGTCTAAACAGAGTCTGTGGCAAAAAAAAATGACATGTTGATAGAGGAATATCCCCTGTTGAGCTCCTTAGCTAAACAAAAGTTCTCTGAACTTCTACTAGGATAGTATTTGTTATCTTGGATCAGGAAAGAGTTTCCTCTGTAATAAATCTCTTATCACACCAATCTGTTTGGTCTGCAGGACTTCAGCCTCCTGTGGGAGGGTGTCTGTCTGTCCCTGGAAGTGGAATTGATCCAGTCTTTCCATTTGCAAGACCTTTTTCTAGTCCATGGTGTCAGATATAGTAACAACCACTACTATAAGGGTATTGGACTACCATAAATATCTCAGCAGCTGACTGTATACCTTGGGAAAGGCTCATGTAGGCCAATGAACACTGGACATGTGTTTTGAGAGGTGAATTGCAGCAAAAAATAACTGTGAGAATCACAGGGTGCTAATAATTGAAAGTCATAGAAAAATTATTTTACATCGTTATATCGATCCTTTTAGTGACAATCAGAATTAACAGCAATATAGATGCATTATTCTATTAATAAACATCCCAATTACATGCTAATGTAATTGAGACATTTAGTAATAGATTAAGTGCCTTTCTGAAAGTTAGTCTCTTCTCTCCATTATATAATTTCAGAACAACCCAATGGAGACAGCAAGGGCCCCTGAATTCTTTTCATATCTCAAGTATGTACTGATGCATTTTTTGGCAAAGTGACAGAATCAAAGAGAGAAAGCTAGAGAGTGTTGTGGGTGAGAACACTCTGATGGACAAAAGTGCCATTAATGTCAGAAAATAGTACATCCAGGATAGAATTTGTATCAAAATTTTATCAAAAGGCACTGAGAAATAAACCAACAAACAAACCATAGCAATCAAAAAGAAGAAAACTGATTCACCCCCACACTCAAACCCTTAGTCACTGCCCTGCAGGTTGAGCTTGTCTTCTGCTGCACTGAACTATTCTGTAATAAATACAGAAAACTCAAGATGTGCATCAGGCATAATAATATGTAAGCAACAACAGTCATGGAGAGAACTTACAGGTCCAGCAGGCAGACTGTAGTTTGTGCTTAGGCTATGGTTAAAAAACCCTTGAATCTGAATTAGCCTGATAGCCAAATAAATTTGGCTTTGGATCAAAATTTTTGGCTAGCCCTGAAAAGGGTTATGGAGCTAAAATGAGCATAATCTCTAATCTTTTTGATATTTTGAAGATAACTGGATGTTCATGCTCATGTCTATTGCTTAGAAATTGAAATGGAAGCAGAGAGGCAAAGAAACAGAAGAGGACAAAAACTCTTTTAAATAAATAGAAACATTTTTTTCTGTCATATAGTACACGAAAGCCTAAAAGGCTAAAGATGAAACATAAAGACATTGTTCCAGACAATGGATTTAATCTTAGAAAACTTGTCTCCTCTGTGCCACTTAAGGCTCTATTAAAGTAAGAACACACGTCCCAGGCTCAGTGTTGTGGTCTCCAAGGCATTTTGGAAAGTAAACAGTGAGCCTACGGAGGCACAGTGCCTGATAAAAACACAGCCCATCCATCAGCAAATGAGCACTTTTCACCTTGCCTTTAGGTCCTGGTGGTGTAGGGTCCCCAGGTGAGTAAGAGAAGTAATTGTCTGCTTTTGTCATTTGCAAACACCCTCCGTACATCACCACAAACACCTCTTTGCTTTGGTCCCTCGGCGGGGAGGAGGCCACTGCTGCCTTTCTAAAGCAGCATCTCAAGGTGAGCGGGGGCACAATATTTTATGTACAATTTTAAGCTACACATTCCAAGTTCTAGAAATCTGAGCACCATCTTTTTATTGTTATTTCTTTCCAGATTTATTAATGAATGAGAAGGTTGGTGGACAACATCCAGGATTGTGCAACCTCCCACACATGTTCCGCAAACACAGCTCCTTTAGGGTATGATCATCTTGAGGAATAGAATGGCAGAAGATGTGCCTATTATTACTTACTGGTATGATTGAGACGATATTGTGTATAATACTGTAAAAAAATTCCTTTGAATCATTCTGAAAGGGAAAAATTGAAGACAATTTTCTTGTGTTTGTTTCATTTCTAGAATATTAAGAAATCTACAGTATTTCTTCAGGTACACTGGATTCCCACTGACACAAATAATTCCAGCTGTGATCAAGGCATGCAACAAGGTACCTGCTTAGCTTAAACAACTGTGCTGTCTTCCTGTGCAAATTAGGGAGCTGTCGATGCTAATTACCAGCTCTGATCATTTGTTATCAAACTCATGCCATTTGTGCACACAGATGAATCAAGTGCATGTGGATCTGGGACAGATGCTTGCAAGTGCTCTGTGAATGTATAATCATCCTTCTAGTTCCTTCAAAGGAAGTGGAACTTTTATCTGAAATACAGACCATGGTCAATACAAAAACTGGATGACAGTTTAGTGGTTGTTGGCTCTTAAAACTTTATTTTCTTCCAGATAAAATTATTGAATCATAACATTTCAATTTAGTCAGTGAAGGAAGTTTTAAAAAGTGTTGCTTTATGCAGCCATAAACCTTGCTATTACGTTATCCTATAAACTCAAATAATTAATAAACATTTAGCTGTTGGGTTATTCTGAAAAAATGAGCTGAAAACCTTAAAAAAGTTTTAGCTGTAATATACCAGAACACCTGACATTCAGGCCTCCTACATATTTAAATACAGACATTATTATTCATGTACTATTTGTACTGAAGCAATTCCTGGGCTTCCAGTCACGGAGAAAGGCATCTAAAGTGTGTAACTTTGGTTCCACATTAAAAATCAGTGTGTCAGTTTTTGTTTGCCAATATAACATTTACTGGGCATTTGTATGCATGAAGTCTGTGTAACTCTAGATAAAAGAGCAGATGCAAACACGCTAACATGGTGTTACAGGTAATATTTGCTTAAAAGAAAAAAAGTCCCTGCAGATTCCTCATGCATTCTCCTACCTTCCTATCCATAATGCATACTTATTTTGATCAGATTTCTTCTCCAGTCACATTACTTAATTGTCAGTTGAATTTTATTGTAGTTGGTGTCTACTGTGAAAGCTGAAGAGAATATTCATCACCACTGCAGAGAGCTCTGAGAGATGGTACTGTTTTCACTGGTGGATAAAACAGAGAGACCAGCATAAGGACTTGTGTTTCTGCTCTGTTTATCTTCTTATTGACAAGAAACTTCAAGATACTCATCATATATGACAGTAAAATCAAGTCTTAAATCTTCTTTGGGCTGAAGGCTGTAGAATGAACTGAGGTGACTTTCTGTCCCTCAAATCTTAACTGTCAAGACTCATCACATATTTCTTTGAATCACGTTCACTACTTTGATGGTAATATGGATTTTTTTTTTTACCCCTATGGTGAAGGTTCATTTAGTGACTCATTTTGCTCTCCTACGTAAAATAGCTTCTACATTTTTTTTTAAATGCATAGCTGATTAGATCACAAGTAATTGCTCCTCAGAAAGAACAGTACTTTAAATCTCTTAGACTTTCTGCCTTTCAAGTCAGAGTTCAATGAATCATTAGGCATTTCAATGTGTTAACGATTTCAGTGGTTTGAAGGAAAAAAACACCTCTTTTTGTTTCCTCCTCTGTTAAAGTTACTTTTGTTCTTACTTATTATCTGCTCAACAAAATTAGTGTTTGGGAATATATGCCAAATTCTCACAGTTTGGTTTATACTGATGGATGCATATTCAAAATATATGAGTGATTTCCTTTTTTTAAAGACATAAACAGGTCCTTTAGCTCTGTACACGAGGCTGACCCTCATCTACTGTCCTGTGGAAAGCTACACCACAAAGAATTGCATCTTTCTTTATTTAAAACACCCACTGGGGTGGCAGTGACAGAATAAAACCTCAAACATTCATTGTTATTGTAATATATGTGCCCTGAGCCTACACACACGAGCACACACTGGCTGAATTGCCAATTAGAAAATAAAAACTGCTGCCAAGGGACTAAAGTATTGAAGTGTTATATTATTGGAAATCAAAAAACCTCAACAAAGAGAGTCACTATTGTTATGTATCTTCAGACTAAATGGTTTTTATTTTAAGCCAAGCTGCTCACTTTGCTGAAAATGTCCTTCAAGATTTTTTGCACAAATCAAGCAAGTGAACTCCTTCCTGGTCCTGTTGACTGCACCAGATGAGGATCCTCACCCTTGTAGATTGAATTCTTTAATTTGATCAAAACTGCTGATTCACTTTAAATCCAACTACATCCTTCTCTTTACACTTCAAAAAACGATAATCACATTTATTCCATGAATGGATCACCCAGTCTTGAGAGATGTGGAGTATGTGGTGCATGTGATGTGTTTAACATTCTTCATTGGCCCCAGTAAAACAGTGGTCCCCAAACCCTCTGGGTACTGAAGAGGAGGCCCAGACTCAACCGAGAAAATCCAGCATTTTCCATACCTGATTCAGGAAGAGGTGCTGGTCTTGGCAGTGTTCACAGCTGCCTGCTGTGATAATTCAATTGCCTGAGACATCATTTCAGTTGGAAAAGCTGTTTAATGCATTGATAGTGGTTTGTCCAGCTGGAAATGTGTGTGTAGTACTTTACACTCTGTTGCAAGGGGCTGACATTTGTTTTCATAAGCCACACATCATGTTGTTACGTGAGGCAATTGTGCATAGCAAGTTATATGATACGTCCCCTCAATGAGTGAGCTAAAGATGACCTCCCGAGCAATCAATATTGACAATAAAAGCATTTCTTTTCCTATGTCAGTGGCATTTTATCTACATTTCACATAAAAGAAATTAAGGAGAAAATTACCATGGAGTAAGCTTTTACAGATCCCAAAGAAAAGGGGTAACTCCATAGCCAATGTCCTTGCCATAAGCAGTAATTATTTTTCCTTGTTTCAGTTTTATAATATCAGAATTTTTTTTTTAAAATCTTTACTGGCTCATTCTTTTCTTCTTCCTTCTCTTTTTCTATTCTTTCAAATCTTAAGATTGGCTTCTTCCCTCTGTACATTCCTCTGCCTACAGTTTCCCACCCACTATTCCTCCCTCAGAAGAAAACCTGGTGCTAAACTAATTAGCAGTGCTGTGCAATGCATGCAGGAGCACAGGGGTGTTGGTGTGCATTTTTCAGGTGTTGTTTAGTCAGAAAGATACCCAAATGAATTACCCTGGGAGGAAGGTGCTTTACACCTACCAGCTCTGCTGCTGGGGTCTTTCAGATTGTTCTACTACTGCTCCTTTTTTTTTTTCCCCCACTGTAATATTTGTGATGTGAAAGCAAAAGACCTTAGAAATACTCTGACACCAAATAGCCTGTGAGTCTGTACTTTTTTTTCTGAAATGAGGTGAGATTCTAGAGCTGGTAATCTGGTGAGAGAAATATTATTAGTGGAAAACGTTATTTCTTGGCCACTGATGAAAAGGAATGCATTTAGCCAACTGCAGAGCTGACTCCCTCGTGGTAAAATACAAATTGGCCATTCTGACAAAAGTAACTACTCCTTCAAAATTAATTCCCTAATTTGTACGGTAGGGGAGCAGGTGCTGTGTTAGATGATGTAAAGTACCTCATCTTGCCTCCTACTCTTGCTTCAGAAATCTCCCTAGGTCTTAGACCATATCTGCTGGTCCTGGGTAGAGATCTTAAACAGGCCAAAGTTTTCAAAGTGGTCGTGGGTGCCCCTGTTTGAGAGTCTCCTGAGTTATTGCCTCACTAGCAATCATGTGACAGTTTCACTGCCTGTTTCTAGACCTTTATTTCTATTTGCTTCTAAAGTCTCCCCAAGCCCAAAATGTATCATCAGCTAAGGAACAGAAAACCATCTCAGATTTTTAAGCTTTTCTTGTCCTACCTGTGGTTCTTGGATGCACTACATGGCACATTCCAGAAATGCCCCATTCATTCAGGATATGTCTACTAACTGAAGTCTCTGTTTTAGCCATTTCACAGCCTAATGGTAGATTGGAACAACCTGGAGCACCCAGCTGACAGCCTTTTGCTAGAAGAGATGGGGATCAGCACTTTGCACCCTTTTTGTTGTGAACACCCACTGCTTGGCCCAGAGACAGCCTAATATTTGGGCACAGGGGCAGTTTGGAGCTGCTGCCCAGTGAGATGGAAGATTCAGCAGAGAAGGGGAAGCAAACCTCGGTAGGTGTTGATGAGGATGTTGAAATAACAGGGTACAGCTCAGGGATATTTACCTTTGGTATGCAGCAACGTGGAAGGATAAATTTCAAAGTGGCTGAACTTGTAATAGAACATTTAATAGCAGGATGCTGTTAAAAAAAAAGGTTGAAATGAAGAGCCTAACTCACTTCAGGTTTACTTACCCACGTAGGGTGAAAACCAGGTATAGCTGAAGTCAGTGGGGGCAATTGCTGTTGATTCCAAGAAGGAAGGGATTCATCAGCTTGGCTTTTCCTCCTTCCAGTGCTTCCACCTCCATTCATTAAACAAACAAGGTTGTGGGGATAAAAATAGTGGCACTCTCCACTCCCAGAATCCTCAGCCAGATTTTCATACCCAAGGTGTCTCTTTTGGGAATGACACTTGTCAACACTCAGTCCTTGGTAATCTCACTCCTGGTAGCTCCATTGTCAAAAAAAGGCTTCTTCAAAGATACTCTGGCTCTGATTTCTAAATTTGTTTTAATCTTCTTAGTTTTAATCAGTGCCTTTTAGTTAGTCAGGGAGTCTTTAATCAGATTTTCCAAACTGTTACTCTAGAGCCATCTCTGGGTGGCTTTTTAGCAGCAGTATGCCTTTTATTATGTCTTAAATAGTAAATTCAGGACATCTGTACTTTGACTGCTAATTTTGTTCCCACTTTGAAAAAAAAAAAAACCCAACCCCAAACCTAACAAATCAGACCCCTGTGTGTCCCCCTGCAAGGGGCAATATGCCCAAATGGCTAAAAATGTATGGATTGACAACAGATTACAAATTAAGTGCTACTATTTGGCAATGGGAGATTCATCTTTTCTAACTTCTTTGGGCCTGGAGGCTGTCAGAGGTGTGTATTTGTTTGGGTATTTGTGAGTTTAGAGCATGTCCCACAATAGTTTGGTAGTGGGTACTCACTGGCTCAAGAAAAACCTCTTTAAAATAGAGATACTGGAGTTTTCAGACTGAATCCAACAGTCAATTTTCCTGTGACAAGCTGGGGATCTGGCCCTTGTTTAATGCCTCAAAAGAGAATAATCTTTCTTTCTAGAGACAATTGTAGCCTCTCATATTTTGCTGTAGCACAACAAAAATGTTCCCTTTGTGACAGAAAAAAAAGAAATAATACATTCTCTGTAGGCTAGTTATGCAGACACAAGGAAAATCAATACCTCAGAGAAAGAACTTTGCACAGAAGCCTTCCTTAGGGAAGGCTACTCCTTTCAGTAGTAGGAAATGAATGGATAGGGAAAGCAGTGAAGTCCAGCTCCCTCTCCCTGGGGCAGGAACAGAAGACTCCAGGGTCAGGGCTTTTGTAGGAAATCCCTGATGGGATGAGAAAGGACAGAGAAAATAATCTCCATCTGTCATAGATATGAAACCTGTCAGGGTCCAGGACCTGCTTCACAGCACGGCACCCCAGTGACCCTCAGAGCAGGCAGGAACGTGCCAGGAGGGACTCTAATGACCCCACCAGTTGTGAAAATAAAAGCAGGCAGGCACGTTGAGCAGGTGTAAATCTATGCATTATATTCCCTGTGTGATAGGTTTTTTCTTTCTTTATAGTAATTTCTGTGCTCCCTGTTGGCAGTTTATATGCCCCCGATACATCACTGTTTTGTTGAGCATTTTGCACTGTGCCCATTTAAACTGTGATCCAGGCAAGAATTATGAGTTGTTCTCAATGGAGAGTGTAAATGTGGGGCTGGGAGAAGGGCAGTCACTTAACCAGCAAATGTCTTTGCCAGTTAAGAGAATTTTGCAGCATCGACTGTTCAGCTCATGTTGATGCTCTAAAAGAAGCAGATGCACAAGACAGCACTATTTATTTTAAACCCATATATACAGCCTGTTCTTTTATTCTTTTTACAGAGCAGCTGGTTTTTCATGCAAGCAATTCCACACCCATAACATCTTTTTGTTTTGTTTTTTAATACAGGAGAGAAATATGTGACTAATTATGTTGACATCTGTGGCTTCAGTGGTGAGTGTGTTTGTGTAAGAGAGGGGTTAAAATTGATTGAAGATGTCTCAGTTTGTCTTAAATATTTCTGTTTACCAGAACTCCAGTGAATGTGACGACATTGTTCTTGCAAAAGTAAAGAATTTTGCTTTTGTTACTGCCCCTTCAATTCTCCCTTTCTGGTTACAATTGAGGCTTTCTGTTGACAGCTCAGTTTGTTCAAAATGCTACTTCTCCCCTGCCTGTTGTCTTGAGAAGGTTTCACTCTCCCATCTTTGAATGTTTCCACGAGAGTTAAATTCCTTAATCTGAAGCTGCTGTACCAGCCTGACTGCAGCCTGTTTCCTTTGCGTTCTTATTTTCCCTTTCCAAGCTGTCTCTGCTTAAATGCACTCCTTCTGTTAGATTGAGTGTTTCTGTAAGACAAATTTACCTGTGAAACTTTCAGAAGTTCTGATCCAACATCTGTGGGGTTGCTGACCTGCTTAAAGCAAGTGCTTTGCTCGGAATTGTCAGCTCTTGATCTACTGTGTTTTCTTCTTTTTGACTGCATCTTAGAGCAGACCTGTGGGCACCTCTCTGTGCACTGCACTTATTTTCTGTTTCCACAGCAAACTAAGCATGCTTGATACTCACAAAACAGCAACCATTACCCTAAGAATGTCACAACACAACCTGCCAGTCAGAATTCAATGCAATGTCATAAGTAGAGAACAATTAGACTCAGGTGGCAGATAAAGGGGAAGAACAGGCTTATTCTGAAGCAAAATGAACTGGAGCTTTGGTATATGTTTTTCTGAACTGTAACAGAAACATTCAGACACTCTGAAGGAGTGAAAAGCAGCAAGGCTGCTATCAAGCAGAGTGCTTTTGGCATCCTCCATGGAGCTTTGACCCGTATTTAACAGACGAGAAACTACAAAGCCCATAAAGCAAGTCAGAAGAAACAGAGCACTTTGTACCCCTGCCATCTCTTACAGTTGCTGTTAGGTGCTTCTTTCAGCAACATTTCATACTAAAGACACATAGAACTTTGTTAAAATTAGTATTTTATTTTAATCCACTGTGCTTGAAGTTCGTCATATGGACTCAAGGTGTGATACCTCTGATAGCTTACTCTTCACAGCCCATTTCAATCTGCAATTCTGGAATTTCTGAAATACTTAAGGTGGGGGAAAGAAATAAAAATGAACAGGAAACAACATTTTAATATTTTTATTGTTCACTATTTTCTCTTAAATTAGAAGAGAAATAGAAAAGAATTTTACTTCTTCTGTCCCTTAAAAAGGAAGCAACATGAATTCTTCTATTCCAGCCATATAAATCACAGGTTCCCTTTCTCTCTCAGCCCTCTAAAAGGTACAGTAAAAAGAGCAGTTAATCAGAATCTTGTCCTGTATTGAATAAAACTTTTAAGAACCACAATCTGCCTTCATCTTCCTACCCAACAGTTTCCCCAGTGCTCTCTATACGCATCTGGAGCCACAAAAAGCTTTGTTTAAGGGGTAATTAACAACCTTGTGCAACCTTCCTTAAATGATGCCAGGCAGATGATGCTGCAGCCACTCAGAGATAACTGGAGCAATAGCACAGTTGCCAGTATGGCTCCCAGCAATAAAAGAACAGAATAGCATAGGATAGAACACTTACTCTTAATTTCTTTCAGTTTCCTTTAGAAAATAGAAAGCAACAAAATGTGAAAGAATGAACCAGAAAGGGGCAACACAGCATGTTAATGTCAGTCAGCAGAGGCAGCAAACCATCTCCCTTAAAAGATAAACAGAGTCCTTGTATTTTAGAAATGTAGGAATTTACCTTCACGCTTGATCCTCTTTTTGCCGGCACTGCCTGACCCTGAAATGCACAACAATATTAATACCAAAAAAGTTCTATGATTCACCTGAATTCAGAGTTTTAAGCCATACAAGAGTGCAGAATCACAGCCACACAAGACTAGATCCCTATTTTCTTCAGTCCTCACATGTACTTGTGTACACAAACCACACAACGCTCTCAGTCTTCTAAGAAAATGAAAAGAACCTTTCACTGAGACATCTCAGAGATTCAAAATCCACAATTTTCCCTGCAAGGGATGAATGCTAAAAATTATGTTGAAGAGGGTTTTTTCTCCCTTCTTTGATGTCTTCTTGACCACTGTCACCTCTTGATCAATGACACTGTCAGAGCACGGTTGTCAGTGCTGGTCTCTGGCTCTGTGACAGATAAGAGCGGTATCCATCCTCTTGAGAGGTTTAACACAGCGGAAACTGAAAAGGCTTATGTGGACAAGTTTGACAAAATTGCTCTTTTCTACATGAATTACCTGCCACTCACTGAGGATCCAGTGTGTCCTGTCAGTGTGCCACTCTTATGCCACGCAGAGGAATATTCTGATTTATGGTGGTTGTGCTGGACCTCAGCTTCCATTAAAACAGAGCTGGGAAGTGGGGTACCACACACTTCACTTGCACTCCACGTCCACCTATAATGGAAGAGGACAGCAAGGGAAAGGGATCTTGAAATAAGACTTGGTGACTGTGAAACTACAGACTCTTGCTTTAGGTAACAGGTGACTGTGCAATATCTCAACAAAACATTAAGCTGGAAGATTATATTTTATGCAAGTTAAACACTGGAAGTGGAAAAAACCAGAAACCCTCTTTACACTGGAAAATAAAATAATCTTTCAGTAGAACTCTAAGTTGTCCTAATTTTTTAACATCTCAATGGAAAACTTAATCAAGAGACAAAGGAGCAAAGACAGTATTCTAAAGTAATTAGATACACTTAGAAAATATTATTGTGATCAAAGTTTTAGTTACTAGAGTCTACATTAACACTAGCATGTCCACTGAATACTATCTGAAGAACACTGCAGACTTTCATCTCCATCAAACCCCACAGCAAACATATGAATTTGGGAATGAATGGGAGGCAAATGACATTGTAGTGGCAGACACAGTTTGATGAAATGGCAGGCTCAATATCAGTGCATTCAAAAGACAGAAAACCTCCTTTGGAGCCAAAGGCTACAATTATTCCTCTGAGGGGGAGCTTAATTTTCTTGCCCTCCTTTGCTTAATTTCCCAAGGATCGCCCAGAGTTAGTTAGTGCTGACCTTGAGAACTGTTTGATTTTATCTTCTTTGAGCTGCTCCTGGTAGCAGTTTAAATCCCATTTGCTGCCAAACCTCTCTGACCTTGAGTCAATTCATGTCAAAAAGCTAATAAACAAATGCATTTCGTCTAGATTCGTGTTTGTAACACGTTAAAAAAAAAATTGTACAATATTAGAGATATAACAGTAATGATGTTTTATGGAACGCTATAATTTTTACAATTATAATTATCTTAGAAGAGCTTGTCTAGAAGACGAATGAAGTTTATACTCCTGAAATTCTCCCAGTGACAGTATAATAAACTGTCAAGCCCATGCTGTGTGCTTCTAGTGTGCAAAGGTTATCCTTCCCTGTAGATCTTAATGTTTGACTATTAGCCCAGTCACTAGTACAAAGAACAAGAAAAGGTATTGTTGAAATCTTTTAATTTTTAACAGGATAGGAACAAAATCCCAAGTTCAAACACCTCATACTGTTTGACTTGTTAGAGATTTGGGGATAGGCAATGTACAGATGTAAGTTCTGCAAATATTTTATGAAAATCTGCCTGAAAATCCTGAATGCAAATGAAAACTTTGGACCTCCCATGACTCCTGCAATGTGATTCTCTTTTCCATCTAACATACAATTTCTGTCATCAAGACATTTGTGAGTTCTGCACAAAATTTCAGCCTGAGGAATAGTAGAATTCAGACATATTACTGGTATTAAAAATTCTAACAATAATGTTACTTCAGAAACTTGAAAAAATTAATGTCTTCTCAAAATGTATATTTGAAATAATCTGACTCCTTCTTAATAGATTTTTTTGTTGTTGAAATCATAGGTTTTAACAGCAACTCACAATAGAAGGTAGATGTTGAAATGTCTTTTTGATATCTCTTGTGTCAGAGAATTTTGAAAACTCATATCATCACAGTTTCTTTACAAGTTTATTTAACAGGAGTTTAAATTTAAAAGCTGTGATAAATGTTAAATTGCTACATGTCACATTAATAGCATACAAAGAAGAGTGAAGTATAGTGTCAAATTAGGTATTTATGCATGTATTGCTATCAACATATAGAACAGCTACTGAAATATTCAATTTCTTTTTTGTTGTTTTGGTTAAATAATTAATGTTAACTTTTACTTAATAGGGTATAGTGATCTTTTCTAGATTAAACTGTCTTCTGTTTGTAATACAGTGCAGCCTGCTTCAGGTGCGTTCATACTTTCTGTTTGCAGATCAGAGATCAGTGATAGGAACTTGAAATTCCTTAGAAGGTGAATGAGGAGACAGAAGTAAGTGCAGGGACATGCAAAGCAGCAGCGGGGGTACCTGAAGTGTCAGAGCTGGTTCAGTCTCCTTGACCTTCCACCACAGACCACTCACAATGAAGGTCTGGAGCAGATGGTTCAAATTTCTCAGATAAACCAGCAACAGTTTTTGCTCTACCTCATAGTGGTTTTTTCTCTAGCTGTGCCCCACATAAAGACATGCAGATGTAAAATACTGCTTTATGTCTATGGCACAGTATCCATTTTGCCACTGCTTCTGTAAGCCATTTCATACTGAAGTAAAGTCACTTTTAGTCTGGAACCTTCAACTTGCACCTCATATAGTCCCAGGACTACATGATTTAATTTTAATGTTTACCTGTATTAAAAGGAACAATTAAAGGAAAAACCATTCACATACTAGCCAGAATTGCTGATTATATATAGTTCTCCAGTATTTCACTGTCCTAAATCACAGTCAGATCATCTTGGAAATTAGATGATTTTGCATTCCAAGGCAAATTGTGTGTGTAATTTATGAGATACACAAACACACATATAGTTACGTATAGAGAGAGACAGACTGAGTATTTTCTCAAGATGCAAAAGTGGCTCTTCTCTCTCTCTCCTGTGATACCAAGAAACTTTCTTTCTGTGACTTTAACTCTGACCTTTGAAAGACAAAAAAGGAAATGTATAATTATTGCCACTTATTTCTGTGATGTTCCCTATCATGCAATTACTAAAGACAACCTGCAATGTTCTTTGCAGGGGTACTGTGAAGTTTCACCTTTCAACGTGGCCATGGATGGAAGGAAGGGCATGGAAAGCAGTTTAAGAGCTGCCTCCTATTTCTTTGTAACCTGAGCACTGTACACTGATAAATCCCAGATACAGCTGCTCTCAGACCATTAAACCTTTTCCTACCAAATTTCACGTGAGAAACTCGGGTCCTCAGACCCTTGTAGGTAACATATTCACAACTGGGCAGCATTATTAGAGGTCCCAAGCAGTCTCTGGTCCTCCTTGCAAGAAGACTGGTTCTATAAACCTGGTACAATTCTTCATGGCCTTTAGTTGTGAAGTATGAAGAGTCTGTAATTGGTGACATTATACACATTATCCCTTGTGCTCTCCTGGATGTTCCCTAGTTTTCTCATACAGCACCTTCTTTATTCCCTCTTGTGAACTGTTTGCTGGATGTTTCTGAAATAACATTACAAAACTTTCTGGCTCTTCAAGGTTACCCTTTTTTGTCAGTTTTATTGCAGGTGTGGAGGCTGGTTTTGTAAAGCTATGGAAACAGAAGTTAACATGAATACACATTAAATTTTTCTGCCTTTTAACATTTCTATGAAGTACTCATTTTTTCAGTTTAAGGTAACTGAAGGAAGAAACGATATATAAAAGAGTGAATGCTTATCCTCTTACAAAGTATCATTACCTTCAGCAGCAGACACCTGTTCAACTATTGTCCCTTAAAAAGATGAAGCACAAAGGTTTCATCAGCAATTGAATCAGGCTTTCATTGCTGTTGATGAAAATTGAAATTAATTATTTTGCAAATTTCCAATTATCTAAAAAAATTTGCATTGATCTTTGTGCCTATATTGTAAAAACGTATCTGCCCTTAAAGACAAACCTGACAAATGTATGCACTGGCAGGGAAACAGAAAGCTAAAATCAAATATGTTTTACTATTCTTTCCTACATCCATAAAAGTTATTTTAGGGGGCTGAGGTACAACTGTTTCTTGAAGTGCCCCAGGTTTCAGGGAACTCAAAGGTGATTTAAAGCCATGTGTGTTTGTATTTGATCCCACTGCAAAGCAAAACACTGATCTGAACTGACAATCCCAAACTCACTAGTGGAGACAGATGTATTGCAGAGGAGGAAGGCAAATTCCAAGGCGTACAGCATGTGGCATCTGAACTCATTCCCATCTTTCTTTACGACCAGTTTTGCCACAGCCATGAGAACTTAATTTCTTAGGAGGCAGCCAATATCTAAGAGTGGATAGTAAAAATTGGTATATAAAGTTGGAGGGCAGAATTTGTGAAAAGGCAACAATCCCATTGCTAGATCTTTCAGATTTCACCTATATTTATATTCTTTTAATATGCACAGGGAGACAGAATTGACTGTTTGATGTGAAAAGAAGCATTTCAAGCTGAGACCTCAAGCCATCACTGGTTCTTTTTGGGAAATGGGTCTTATGCCCTCTAAAAAGTTCTCCTGAGGCCAAAATTTCAGCTGTTGTTCAACAGTTGTTTCTTCAGGGAGATAAGTGTGGTGACAATTTATCCCTAAAAGAAAGCTCTCACTGAAATTACTGAGAATTCATAAGACTCACTATGTACAGTACTTATAAACAAGAAACATGACAAACCTAAAAGGTAAGATTTTAAAGGTCAACAAAAAACTCCACAATTCACAGGTGTCCATGGGAGTCTGAGTATGCATGATCTGTGATTGCCCAAAACACCGAGATATAGAGTGAATAAATGATGAAAAACTCCTAAATACAGAAAGAAATAATGAGCTAACAGAACTGTTGTAGGCAGCCACCAGTTTTCCCAAATCTAGCTTGCTGTAATCCTCTCACCCACAGTTCAAAAGCAGCTGGATGTCTTTTTAGAAAAAACTGCATAGATTTTAAACCAGGACAGGGAAAGGCAACACCAGAAAAATCTTTTCCTATTAGCCCTGTGGGAAAGGGATCCTACAGCTGACCTACATTTTCTCAGAAGCCACTGCAAGGAAAAGGTTTTGAAAATGGAAATATTCATTTTTTTATCCACCTCTCCCTCCTTCTCCTGCCCCCTCCTTGCTCCCCAAGTTCACCATGTGTTTTCCTGCTAAAGAAGCCCCTCCAACAGCCATCTCTGCCTGCACTAACAGACTGTGAAAGATTTAGTCCAAACTTCTGCTCTGATCATGTCACGTCGGCTCTCTCCTGGTGCGAGGGGGCAAAGACCAAGTAAGACAGATGCTTCAATCTTCCAAATGGTTGTCACTTCCCATGACTGTCACTTTGCAGAATTGTGACTTTCTAATATAGCAAACCCTGTGGGGAGCGGAAAAAATAACTCACTCATCTCACTCCTGACCAGTTTGTGTCTTTTTAACTCTCTCTCCATGAATAGTATCAAGCAGATGATAATTGAGCAAGGGGCAGGGATTGTGCTGCCACAGGACAGTGAGCACAATAGGTCTAAAGTTCTTACTCAGCTGATCTGTGATGTAGGTGCTGTCCCAGTTCTGCGAGCAAGGAGCGCGGTCAACAAAAAGCACCCGTGGGAAGGTGGGGTAGGTCTGGAGGGAGAGCTGTGAGTCCCATCAGTGATACTACGAGCACAGTTCCTCCCTTTGTGTTTACCTACATACCTGGAAGGACGTTTCTTTGTTGCGTCTTTGCCTTGTTTAACACGAGACGAATTTCTGTGTCTGCCCGTGGAGATGGAGGGCGTGCGGCTTCGGCTACACGCGCGCACACACATGACGAGGCGTTTCCTTGGCAACAGAAATGCCATAAAAGCTATCTGAAGAATTCCTTAGGGCTGTGCAACAAATAGAAACATTAACATGCTGAGACCTAAATATAGCTGCGTTTTAGTGCTGTTCATCCAAGTCTTTACTTAGCTTCGGCTTGTATCTGAAACAGACACAGTCAACAAGATGTACAAGGATGTTTTCAATATTTTACAGTGTTTTGCTTTTAAATAGTGCAAGAGTAGAGACGGGGTTACAGATGGCACCAGCCTGCACTTTGCTGCAGAATTACAGCCTTGCTTGACTTTGCTGTGAAGGTGCCCTTGATTATCCACAGAAGGCTCCTCAGTCCTGTGAGCAGCACAGGTTGAGCCAATGCAGGGAACAGCTGAGTTCTGCTCACCGGCCTCCAGAGCAGTGAGAAATTAGTTTTGACACTGCTAACACTGAGGTATGAAAAGAGTATACGTGTATATGCAAAGAGGCTTTAGCTGAGAGTAGTTCATGGTTTTTTCACTGCAGGGTCGTGGGATTATAGCTGAGACTTCCTTCACTTAGCTTTGGAGTCCAAGTACTTGTTTAGCCATTTTTGTCTAGTGATGCTGCAAATATAGCATCTGGATTACAAAAAAAAATGCTTGGACTGCATAACAAAAGGGCAGACAAATAACATTCAGTGACTCACACAATGGCCAGAAGATTGATGTAGGTTCCTTGGCCTAAAATTGGATCTGGGCTCACTCAAATATTTTTTGAACTAAAATAAAAATGGTCAGAGATTGGTTCACATTACAGATCTCTACTAAATCTAAAGCCCTTATCAGCTTTCCTTCATCTGTTCTGTATGTTGGTTTGATACAGGCCTATCACTTCTGTATCAGATTGTCCTTCCCAAGCCAAGCCACTGGGCTGGAAAAGCAAAGGCTGGATTTTGTCCCTGATGCTGTTCCCTGTCTCCTCTGAGAGCCAGCCTTCCCACCTGTAAAACTGCAGCAGTGAAACTCATCCTGGAAAAGCACATGAAAGGCTGCAAATCAGAAATGTTTTATGTGAGTTAGTGTTATTTAAAAATGGTTAAGATGATGTTGGATGACCAGCCTGCAGTTACTCGTGCAGGCTCTTTCTCATTGATTTCACTGTGTAATTCAAGGGAAGGAGGATGAAGGCAGTGGAATCAGCAGGAAGATTTGTTTAGTACAAAATTCCCGTGACCATCCTATATAATGACTAGTGCACTGTATTCAGGAGGGAGGCAAGGAAGGATGTGACCTGAAAGCCAATCTATAATGAAAAGTTTTAATAATAAATAAATGTCTTAGAGGTCAGTGTCTGAACATGGGAATTTTACAGAACAACCTGCAGAGAACAGACTCTATAACTCTATCATAATACAAATATGTCAAAGTTTTCCTCAGCAGAAAAACCACTTCACATGTCTAATGAGAAAACTGATAACTGTTATGGGTTATGTTTAAAAGCTTGGAGGAACCTGTGCTAATGGCACCTCTGAAAGAAATTCTGCAGACAAATATTGCCAAAGTAGCTTTCAATGAAAACAAATATAAACAGAAGTCTGAAGTCACGGGAAGGCTAGGCTGGAAAAGAAGATCTAGTTCTGGTGGTCTTCAGCCACCTTGGAGACTGAAAAATGTCAGATACTGTCCTAAGGAGGTATGGACCTCTTTAGAAACGCCTCAGGTATAGCAAGCTGTGTAAAATCCATATATACTTTTCCTGATCATTTTTAGTGTAACCTTTGAGAATATCCAAAGCCTTCCCAAATGCACAGAACAGAGCATGTGATCCACAAAGCAGCTTAAACTCCCCTCACTCTGAGGCAAGATTCCAAGCATATTCTCCTCATTTCTAACAGAACTTTTGCTCCTGTAGTCTTAAAAGGAGATAGGGATTGATGTTCCTTCAGTGATTCGTGTTAGAAATGTTTTGAAAAAAAGCATACAGCTAAATTGACTTGAAATTTCAGTGGGAACTTGAACCTTTTGTGATATGAGATAATTCCTTTAATTATGTTTGCCTGAAGCCTTACATGTGTTAGAAGTTCAGTGCGAATCACTGAGTAACAAAAGACTTTCAGAGACTGCAAAGAAAAAAGTCTATAATCAACCAGCTCTGCTTTAGCTGTTTTTCCCTTTCTACCTTTAATATTAAAGATCAAATATTCCCAAAGGTCCCTCCAGCAAATCTCCTTTTCTAGAAAGTACTTAAGCAACTGCATTCTTGAGCACAGATGGAGCAACCACCCATAAAAGCCATCCTGAACTGGAGCCACAAGGTCTCCTAACTCCCAGCCACAGCAGACCTGTCTCTGGCAGGTGCTTGTATAGAGTGCAGCTCTTGCCCAAACACGATGCTGTGGGGACATAAAGCTTTTCAAGGAATCTGCGACACTGAAGTGTCTGTTCAATGTACAAGACTGAGCCAGTTGGGCCCCGCTCAGGGCTCGCTGAACCATGGTCTGTGGCACTGTACTGAGCTGGTTAAAGTGTCTCCAGACCCAGAAGGTCCTGATTCCAAAAGGGGCTGCTGCCCCACCACACACGTATGTGCAAGTACAGGCTGTGTAGAGACAGAGTGAAAGGTTACGGATGCTTCAGGCAGGGGTTGGCAAAGGTATCTGCTCACACTTGATTTCACATGCTCTGACTCTGATTTAGGGCACTTGAGCTGGAGGTGAGGCCCCAGACACAAGAGCATCCTGCTGACTTCAGCTCTCAGTAAACACAGGAGGTGATGTGCAAACCAGGATTGAAAGCCTGAGCAAAGATCAAAGCCTGAGCAAGAAAGAATAACAGAAATGACAGAAGAAGCAGTAAAAATATATGTGTCATAATAAAAGCAAAGAGCCACTAACTCACAGGGTAAGTGAAATCTCATTCCAGAACTCAGGGCTGTCAGCATTGCACACAGGCTGTACTGAGTTCCCAAAATCTAGAGGTATGGAATGCTATCTTAGCATTATCCTTGACTCATTTAGGACTGGAGATACCCATAATTGTTACTATATGAGCAAGCAAATATTAAGTGAATATAAATGAAACAGTCTACCATAATTTGTCTTAATTATTCAGAGAGAAGTCTAACATG
Organism: Myiozetetes cayanensis; assembly: GCF_022539395.1. Classification (NCBI taxonomy): domain Eukaryota; kingdom Metazoa; phylum Chordata; class Aves; order Passeriformes; family Tyrannidae; genus Myiozetetes; species Myiozetetes cayanensis. The sequence goes on along the minus strand of NW_026087378.1, from coordinate 7,269,431 downwards.
AGGATAAATAGCTTTAAAATTGCTACATAATTTGACTCCCCATATAATTGCTCATGTAATTTGTGTTAATTGCATGTCAAGTACAGGTTTTCAAATATTAATCAATGCTTATTTATATTATTAATTAACATTCTTACATTAAATTTAAATAATCTTGCAATGGCACAGTTACCAAAAGACAAATTTCTATTCCTGTTATTTTTCTCTAATTTGCAAGAAGTCTTTCAATCCCATTCCTGAGTCACATACCCCTACTAAGAGCTAGATGATTTCACTTAATACTCGCACTGAGATTTGCCACTGTGACCTCTCTATGAGGTGTACCAATTTCTGGATGAAAAAAGCTGGGCAAGTCTCCCTGTGAAACTGTTGTGTGCTCTAAGGAGAGGACCATCGGTGAATGTTGCAAAGCTTCCACATCTGTCCACTTCCAGCTTTTCCTTGATGCCTCCCGAAGCTACCCATTGCCTTTTTCAGCTGGGGGTGTACAGGTCAATAATAAATCACAGTCAGACTTTTATCTGTTGTGGGAGAACACAATATCACTGAGGATGTTTAAAAAAAAAAAATGTGAGGAACTGCACAATAGCTCCCTTCTAAATCGGGATTCACACTGCAGTGCATTGTGCATGGCTGAAAATGGTGAGTTCTTTATGATATTGCAAAATGCTGGAATAAAACTCTCCCTTATTTCTATTATTATTTTAAAGACCACCCACGACAGATTTTGCAAATTATGTTGCTTAAATTCCTCTCAAAGCTCTGTGTCTAATCAGAAAAGCTGAGAAAAAACAATGGACAATTATCAGATTATAGTGGCAAAACCTATAGCTATGGGGTGGCTCTAAAGGGACTTTTTTCCTCTTCTTTCAAATACAAAGGAGTATAAGCTATTTAATTTTTGTCACTTTAAGGTGTAAAAGGGGCTCCCTTATTGGCTACATGATAATCTTCCAATCCTTTGCCGAATTAAGAAATTCTACCTGCTCTGTTTGTCAAGGCTCTGCCACTCTCAAACAGCTGGAGAGGTTCTTAGAGCTTCTTTTCATACTCTTTGTTTTTCTTTTTGGCTTTTCTAGTGCAGCAGGGAGGATTTTCCACCTAAGTATGTCACCAAAACTTTTCACAACATATTAACCTCTGAAAAATATTTAGAAATAGAACAGCACAGAGTCTTAAACAGAGGAAGTAAAAGGAAATGGACTAATGGATTCAATTCTGAAGATAAAGTAATTGTTATTTTCTAAAAAAAGTGTGGTTATTTTATAAGAAGTATAATACCTTCACTGCCACAGCTGAAATTTGTACAGAGACATAAGGAATGAAAGTTCTTATCTTTTTCTTTTAAAGAAAAATGAAGACAGCCCAATCCACTCCTCATTATTAAAAAATAACTATGCAAAAATATTAAGAAAATTAATAAATTGTAATTAGTTGCACCAAACAATCTGTGTCCTTCTTCTTGCTGAAAATTAGGAGCTTCATTTTCCTTGGACGTTGTGATTTGAAGTATTCTGGCATTCCCAATATCTTGAATCCTCATTTATTACGGAAATTAATTGTTTCATTTTATTTAGGTTGGAGTAAATAATATTCTGTTACATTATTTGGATGGGAAGTTACAGAAAGCTCACTGCTGTAACTGTGGATGAGGTCAACTCATCCAGATTGCAGTCCAGGACAGAGCATGAAATAATTACTTTCGAAGCTATTGAGACAAAATTTTGTTGGCAATCACACACTGCTGCCAAAAGCCTGGCAAGATTGCACTGCTTTCTCTGTAGTTACTGCTGTTCCTCCCTGGCATCAGAACAGACTCAGTCTTTATACAATCCTGCCCTCAGAACCACGGTTGTCTCAATAGTTTGAAGGGTCCTCAATTTCACCATCTCAGACGAGCTGTCAGTACGCTGTGAGGGAATGATGTGAAGAAGAGTGTTGATGTGCCTTCCCTGTGTGCAGAGTCTGAGAGAAAAACATTGGGTTTGCACCATTTTTACTGGCATGCACACTTTAAATAGCCTTTTATCACCCAGGTCAATGAGTAAATGCACTGAGATATGCCACCTCTTTTCATTTAACTGCATACTTTAAATATGCATTAAATGTGTCTCTTCCTCTTCATAACAACACACTTCCAATGCAGCATTTTAATCACAGCCAAAACCTGCTAAGTATCTTAAAAGGGAGAAAAAGAGTCATTCTCTGGTTACATGTTGAAAACTCTCTCCTTAAAAAATTCCCTCCGATCAACAAACAAATTATCAAGGTACACATCTGAAAAAAAGAAAAGTGTTGTGCACATGAATTAAGCCTGTTGAAGAGCACAATCTGAACTCCTTTCTTCTGCTACGAGTTCTAAATTCAATTGCACATGAAATACTGATAAATTAACTCCTGATAGACATTAGGAAGGAGAAATGGATGCACAACTCCCATACATAACAGGTTTATACAATGCAATAGTGACAGACTTGTGTCATGATCTAACGCCGTGCCTGGTCATTAAGGTAAAACAGTTCTTAAGTATGAGGGGTCATAAATCATGGAATGGTTTGATAGGAAGGGGACCTTGAAGATCATTTCCTTCCAACTCCACTGTCTTGGGTAGGGACGCATTCCTCTATCCCAGGTTGCTCCAATCCCTGTCCAACCTGGCCTTGGACACTTCCAAGGATGGGGCAGCCACAGTTTCTCTGGGTAACCTGTGCCAGGGCCTCACCACCCTCCCAGTAAAGAATTTTTTCCTAATATCTAATCTAAACCTACTTGCTTTCAATTTGAACTCACTCTCCCTTGTCCTGTCAATACATGCTCTTGGAAATGTTTCCTACATTAATATATTGATCTATTTTAATGGATCTCTACTACCAAAGGGAACATATTCACCTTCTCACAACACAAGGAGAAAGTGTTTTTTACCACAGCAGAGGCAGCAAGGAAAGATTGTTAAATAGTGCTTGGTGAAATGCAATGCTCACCTCTTCTCAGAAACAGGAGGCTCTCTCCAAAGCTTGCTGAAATCTGTAGGGATCCTGGACAGACATATTTATGGCTGAGACTGTAAATGGAAGATCAAAGGCCAAAAGGAACTTCTCTGAAAAAGCTTGAAAGATTAAGAGGACTGGCTAGTCTACACTCTGTCTTCAAACTAATGGTCACTCCTGTGGTATCTGCAGTGCAGATATAAAATCCATTTAGGAGGAATCGAATGAAGATGAACCCTATAGCCAGAGTATGGAATTACTTCTTGAAAATAATGAGAGTCATTTTGCAGAAGTAGAAGCCTGTACCAGAGATTTATGATAATATTTTTTTCCTAAATTACAGTGAGGTGTTAGGGCCAATGGATACAGGAATGCATTTTAAAGATCCAAAAGCTTTAGCAGAATTGAGTCACCTCTGAAGATGTCAAGTGTTATTTCTGCCTAATTTACAGCTTGACTTTAAATGCACAAAAGGCAATGTGTAATTCCATTATAACAAGTAATGAAACGAATGCTTTTTCAGACATCAATATTGTTTAGAAAGAAATCTCACTGGACTAGCTGAATAACAGAAATTAAATTAGTTAGAAAAATAGCTAAGAAATTGAGAAGTTGATTCTCCTATGCCAGGTTTATATAGGAGTGCCACATAAAAAAAGATTGCCTTCCTTGCAAAGAACAAAATGCAAATAATATTCCCAGAGACACAGAAAATATCTGGCTTTTCTTCACTATATTTTACCAACCTTGACACATGCCCAATTATTTGCATTTCTGTAGTATGTCCTCTATATTTCCAAGATCCATCAAGGACTGGAAAGAAAATATCTGACAGAGGAGAAAAGAGGAGAAAGACAGGGGGAAAAAACAACAAAAACCAACCTCATGATGAACCATCTTCGATGACATCAAAGCAAACCTTGAAAATTCAGGAACTTTAGACGGTTCATATAATAGACAGATAAAACCTATTCATTGCCAAACTGTTTTCAGAAAAGAAGCAGTGCCAACATCAAAATTGCTCTCTTTTTAATTGATTGAACCCATATTTCCATTGTTGGAATTGAAATCCAATTTTAAGCACTGTTTTGGAGTCAGAAGTAGCTGAAATCCAGTATTTTCTTCTGTCACTGACATAGCCAGACTCATCTCTTTGTAATATCAGGATAAATCAAGGGTAACTCCAGAAGGCTATTGAAGCAATTTGCACTAAGCTGCACCACAAACCTCTGGAAAGATATTGCTCTTTAGCAATAAATGTTGAAATTATCAATTGGGGCTGTTGTCCACCCATTTAGAGAAAATTGTCACATAGTCCCTGCTCAAGTGGACACTTCTGCTTGGGAAACATTCTCTTAATCCATGTACATCTTTCTGTGTGCACAGACAATTTAGGAATGCCATTTGGTTTTATCTTCCCTCCCATTCTCCTGCAAAAGGCAGAGCAGGGACTCCCTGTGAGCACTTGGGAATTTCCTCAAGCTGAGCCAAACCTACATTGCTAACAGGATGTGCTGATGCACACCAAAGAGGCACCTTTGCTCTAGGATGCCAATTTGCCAGTGATATGAATATTTGGTGTGAGAAAGCTTTCTTGCCTTAATAGGGGAGGCAATGTATGTACAACCAAATTTAGCATTGCTATAAACCTGGTGTCACACAAATGCAAAGAGAGTGGAACACAAGGCAAATCCCCTGCACCCCACAGCTTTATATAAAGCTTCAAAGGTTGGACTCAATGATCTTGGAGGTCTATTCCAACCTTAATGATTCTATGGTAAACATTCATAGAAACTTCAGTACAAGGCTGACTCTCTACTTCAAATAAGCTTTCCAAGCCTGCACGGTGAGGCTGAGTTCTTTTAGATATCTGTCTTATTTTGGATTTAAACAGGGTTGAATCCCTGGCTTGCAACATGCCTTCTAATGGCAGCTACTGTGCAGATATTTCATAAACTGTATCTTTACTCATTGTGGAGTGAATAGGATTGGACATGTTTGCTGAGCAGAAAAGATCAGAACACGTAAAGGAACCAGTGACAGAAAATGCAAATGCCAAGGAACAAAAATACCTCCCAAATGAGTCATCACAAGCAAAAAGTGATGCTGAGTGATCAGAGGATATCTAAGAAAGAAAGGCATCAAGGAGAGAGCTGTGCCACACCTGCACACACCATAGCTGGACAAGTGAATTTATAGTGACAGAAGACTAAAGTTTCTGCTTTTAAGCCAGTCCCACCACTTCTCATGAAAATTTATTTCACTGCTGAATAAAACTCAGTATTAGAAACTTGGCAGGTCTTGAGAGAAGGCAAGCTGAGTTATTTTTCAACCTGACAAATTAAGTCTGTGGTGTGAAAATGCCAGCTTGGATACTCAGCTGGGCTAACTCTGCACCAAGAGGTACAAGAACCTGCTACACAGCACTTAAATTCTCTTATAAACATAATAATGTCTCCTGACTCTGCTTCTCCAGAAAGAGCTGTAGTGGGGATTAAGGTTAGATAGCAGTTTTATGCATTGCTCTTGAGTTCCATAGACAGGTTTTAGAGCCTTTAAAAACTAATTTACTTTCCATGGTTACAAAACCAGATGACACTGTGTTTTTCTTTGCAAGAGTTTGAAGAACTGCCTGTTCACCTCTAAGGCTCAAAATCTAGGATTTAAAGCCTCCACATTTTTGGCTTCAAGTTGCACCTTTACAGGGCAATGGTAATAAAAAGTAGCATTCACAGAATCGTTTACATTGGAAAAGTACTCTAAGATCATCAAGTCCAGCCTCTGACTGATCACCACTAAGTAAGGTGGGAATACAAGGACATTACTGTCCCAAAGGCCTCAGCAATACTTGGACCAGGCTGCCCAAAACAAGGTATCAGGCACTGGAAGTGAACAGTTTGTTATTCCTTGGCACTTTGAGGGGGTTTTTTTCTGCCTAGAAAGGCAGATGAAATTTGGCAGTGCCCCTTGAGCAGCTGTGAGCAGAAGTGGGAACCCAGGAAAAGCTGTGCTTAAGGACCTTCCCTCCTCGCTCCCACATATCCCAGCACGCAGCACCTGAGGAGGGGGTCAGAGCAAATCCCAGCCACCAAGGAGATGAGTAGCTTGCTTTTCCTCTGTTTCGCTCAACACCAGTTCCACGTTTTCATTTTCAGAAGAAAGATTTGCCCAGGCAGACACACTCCCCCAGCCAAAATAAACTCCTTACCGTTAAACCAAGAAAAACGAGGGCAGACTCTGCTGTAGGCTTGTTTTAGACTCTGCATTCAAAGTCAAGAATTAAATCAATAGTTGAATGAGCAGAGAAAGCAAAGACTCCTTCCTCAGTTCTTAATGTGTTCCAGATTAATATTTGCCTCCTGGTTTATTGTGCTCCAGGGCAGCAGAGCCCTGCTGGTCCTTTCAGCTGCAGTTTTCCTTCTTTAAATAATGGCTGCACAACAGCCCTTTGATTTCTAGAACTCTCCTTTTCTCCCTGGGTTCTACCCTGGAAATGCTCAGGCCTTCCTTATTTCTCATAATTAATATCACTGAGTCACAGCAGTAAGAGGTTGGGGTTTACTAATTAGCTCTTTTGCCCCAGGATGAGAAGGTTGAAAAGAGCAAGCTTTTATTTTTATCTTTTGAAAGAAAAAACTGGGAAACAACCTGCAATTAAGGTACAAACATCAGTCCAATGCGTTATCTAATTACTTGCTGCAATGCAGATACAATGTGTGTATAAGGAGGGAGTAAAATGTAGAAAACCACACTCACATTTGCTAGGTATCAAACCTCAAACATCTGTTTCTGTTGAAAGATGTTTTCATCTCCCAGTTTCCTCTGAGATGTGGGTATTGAGGGAGGGAAGAACTTTTCCCAGGCTGGAGAAGACAGTGTAGTCTGATCACATACAAACTCAACAAATTACACTTGGCATTCAGGAGGCAACTGGTGGCATCAGCTCCTTACTTGTGAAACAGCCAGAGGCTTTGCCATGAGGACAAACTCAAGCAAACCGTGTTCTGGGCTCAAATGTTGTAGTTTTCTCCTATGCACCATCCTGGGTTTATCTCCTTGGAGGGAATAGGAGGAACATTTGAAAGGTGACAAAAATAAGGGTCCCAATTGCATCCCATTGAGTGAAATACCTTCCCCAGGCGTAAAACAATGCATTCCCAGGTATTGAACTCCACTGGCAGCTCCATCCTTGATTAAAGAGGTCAAATAAAAGATTTATTGAATAACAAATGTGCTTTGCTGCTAGACAGCAATGAAGAAAAGGAGTCCCTCTTTTTTGTCCTTTCCACCTTTCCTTTCAAATCCACAACAGTGACTTCACACCTGCAGAACATATTTTGAAGTTCCCACTAGCTCTGAAAATGGGATTGTTGATAATCTGCTGATTTTTACTACCCAAATAATTCACTTTTACAGACCCAGTTCCCAGTGTCTCTGTATGTGTTCTTTGATCGACAGTTGATACTTTTCAGATTTATTTTTTCTCAAAATAAGATTGCTTTTTTCTATTGAAAAGAGAATCAGTGTTCAGTCTTCATAAGTAACTGCATTCCTAAACTTCTGTTCACAGCTAGTTTTCAGCAACAATGCCACAATAGCTACCAGTGGGTGGTCATGGAGTGAAAATTCGTACAAGGTGGATAGAAACTTTCAGTTGCAAACTAATGGTTTAATCATGAAAACCTCTGTAGAAAAACAGAGGAAAACTCTGGACTGACCTGCTGTAGCGTGGAAGAAGGGAGATGTACTGAAACCCAGACAGAGTATCTGCCATACATTTTGTTTTAAGGACAGCTGATGATCTAGGGAGAACTTTGACAACAAAATACAGCCGTAAAAGTTCCCGATCCTCCCCAACATATCTTGGTCTCTATCTTCCAGGAAAAAAAAAAAAAAAAAAAAAAGAAAATAGGACATCAGGATGCACAAAGTCAGTATAAATGCAGCAGGTACATGAGCAGATTTATGACAAGATCACAATTGGAGTGATCACACTAGTGGAGTCCTCTGTATGTGACACATTCACCAACATCATTCTGGTGATGGGAATAAAGTCCTGTGAGACTTTACAATATTACTGGCTGTCTTGGAAAAGGAAAAAAATTAGGGTGGGAATTTCACCTGGCCAAACTGAACACATTTTGAATACCTCCCTTTCCTCTATTATTAAGAAAACTATTACTTATACAGTTAATGATTACATGTCATTAATAATAGGTACTCAAGAGAAGTAGAGTGACATTACAATACAATGAAAGTGCTGAATTCCCATTAACAAGATTCTTTTAAATAAGGGCTTTAACAGGGCTTTAACATGCTCTGTGCCCATTTAGTTGTTCTGCAACCATGGTATCTGCTGGCAGCAGTTGGGGAGTAGAGGCAAAGGACTATTCAGTGCTGGAGCCTTCTCCCATAATGTTGGTGGGTGGCAGCCTGGTGCACTCCCACAGTCACTCACAACTCACACAAAGCAGAATTGCTGTGGGTCGTTACCCCTATTCTATAGCAGAGCTAAGATTCTGGGCATGGTTCTGAAATGTTTCCCCAAATACAGACAGAGCTTTTATGGAAATGTTTGAACCTCAAAATTCATGCCAGTGGCACCTACAGGAATGTGATTTTTCTCAACTCTGGTTTCTGACATGGGTCTTGTACAGCTTGGAAGAGCAGCATCTCTTGCCTTGGACAAGTCATGGAAAAACTGAAGATCAAGAGCTGTATGCCCAAGGTTAGATGAGGATTCTCAGCTGACTGAGTTTGTAGTTTCAGAAGTGACTGAATACAACTCAGCCTGGCACCTCCTGAGCAGCTGTGCACAAGCACCTGGAGATTCACATACATTTGTACAAGAGATTAGGCAGCCAGAACTGTCTGCTCTGAGACCCTAAATGTGACAGGGATATAAAACTTGAGATGTTTCTGACTCAGTTCTAATTTCACTCAAATGGGAGCAAAAGTTGATGAAAAAATCAAACTCTGAAAGGATGGAATATAGATGCTCTCCTGCCCCAAATAGCCAAGAAACTAGCACAAGTTCATCATTATTACTTTATTAAACAAAACTAAATCCTGACTCTGTAGACTAAAATTTCATATTACACTTTGCCTTCTGGTTCAGCAGGCTTATTCTCTCATTCTGTCTCACATTTATGATTAATGCACTTGGTTTAAGGAATTAGCCAGGAACTTGGTTTTTCAATTCACAGGGTACCTCTTTGCATTTAAGGCAGCACTTCTTGAAAGGGAAACGTTTCAGATGTTTTATTAGACTGAACCTGGAGAATTCTTCAGGCTTAGCTGAGATTTTTGCAGTAAGCATCAACCCAGCTTTGCTTCAAGCTGCATATATCTCTCTAACTCCTTTAATTCTTATTTGTTTTTTAGAAGCACCTTCTTTGTGCATGTACGTCAAAGAAGGTAAACACAAGTGAACTTGAAAACCATTAGCAATCTGTCACATCTTTTAGAAAACTGGAAATGCTGCTTATAGAAACCATGTCTGCTAATGAGCCAAGTCACCTGCAATCTGAAGCCTCAGACAACTGATAAAGACAACTTTTCCACCAGCATTTTACAAAGGCAAACTGCTGAATGCAGGCTGTAAGAGGGTGAATTTGGTTATATTTTGGCTGAGTTATATATAGCAGGCTGCCTTCCAGAGCATTACCATCAGATGCTGGGTCAAGCATGAGCTTTTACACCTCAGATCACATGCACACCATCCAGGTGCATTTTACACACTTGAAGTGCAGACACAGCTTTTAACTTTGTTTTCATTAGTATTAGTTTAATATTGATATCAAAATAACCCACAAACCAGTCACTTGGAAATGGGTCAGAAGTATCTAACCCAAATTCTGGGAAGTAGTTAGCATTTTTAGTGCTCTTAGATGCTTTTCTTGCTGGTACCCTTGTGTTTAATACCCAGCAAGTTGATCATAAAGAAATGTTTTCTTTTGCAGCAATCCATCTACCACTGGCCTTGAATTTACTCTACCACTTCCAAAAATACAGTCCCACATTCTGTGCCCCATGCAGAACATTTACCTTTTTTGCTGCAAGTTTCTGACTGCAGATTATGGTTTTTATCTGCAGTGCAGAGACCCATTCAGAGAGCGTAAGGTTAACGTGGCAGCTGAAACAGCTGCAGTCAAGTTGCAGATGCTGAGAAGCAGCAGATCCACTGCAGGGTGACACTGCTGCCTGTGAAAGCACACTGGCAATGCTGGCTCAGCTGCAGCTGGATCACCTCCCAGCATGTTGTTGGGATGGATAGCCACACTTACATCCTTTCTAGCACCAAACAGCTGAGATAAGGGCTTGATATTAATTGTGAACAGCCCTTGGTGACTGCTGTACACAATATGTGTGGCTGTGTGCCTTAATACTGCACTTCAACACATTCCTCAGGGTGGGAGGTGTAGCCATGTTGTCCTTACTCTCAAACCAGAGAAGGGGAACAGAAAGGAAGCAAAATGTTGGGCTGGAGTTCCCTGGTGAAGGCTGAATTTGATTTCACTGTTTTATGCTTGGTCTCTCACAGATCCTTGTTGAAATACATGTTGTAGGCTATAAAAGCAACAAACTTTGTTGGCAGGTCACGAGAGCACTACAGCTCATGTTACAGAGCCTCTGTTTTATTTGCTTATGTCATTTACCTTTTGTTAAATACAATGAGAAAGTTTCTTTAATTAAGATGATGGTAGCCCTGCTGTGTTTAATTAGATGACTGTAAAGTTCAATAGTCTGTTCTAGAACTTGAATTATAATCTACATGACTTGTTTTGATTTGTCTAGCTGTCATCAGAGAATGGATTTGATGATGAGTCAGTCTCTGGTCAGGCCACCCTGAGGCTTCATTAATAAGTTAATACATTGAGTGATGTGTGCACCACCTCCTGCTGCAGACCTCTGGACACACCAATTAGAAAAGAATCAGCACTGAAACACATCTAGAACCACATTTACATAGTTTGGGAATGCAGCTTTTCTCCAAAACAATGAACACTTTGTTACTTCTACCATGGGGAAAGATGTCTGAGCTCCAGATCCAGCACTCCCTCTCCTTTTCACATCAGTCTTTATTAAGGGCTTGACCTATTTTTGTTTTGAGTTTTAATGATGCCTTGAGCCTGCATACTCTGGTGATCATCACTGGTCTGGGGGACTCATCACAACCTGTGATGAGAGGTGCACAAGATGGACTTTTCTACTTGAATTAGTGAGCTAAATATTTCTCTTTATCTACAGTGAGGAGACAGAGCCCTCCAGAATAGTCTCAGTAGCCTATTTCATTACCAGCTTTAAGACAGAACGAGTTGCAGTCCTGGCTGCTCTGATGCCACCCAAGAGGAGACCTGCAGCTGAATAGCTCATCAAAGCTGTTTGCATTTTGTATTCTGTCCTTAGGGAAGTTGCACCGTGTGAGCCCAACCAGCATAACTCAGAGAGGCTGAGCTGACCAGAAGTTTTGTAAGACGTAAACTGAACCCAGACTTGCTTCCAAACCATCCTCAAACACTTGTGAAGAATGATTTTGAGTGGAAGAATATTAGATTTCCCCAAACCCATTCTGTACATTAAGCCAAGTTCCCATATAAACAAACCACAGCTGGAATAGTACAAAAATGTGTGATAATCTGGTGTCCAGGTGTTGGATAAACACAATTGTTTCTTCTTACTGTGTTTAAATAAAAATGGAGTAGCTAAGGCCCTTGAGAAAACTCTTTACAAGTTGGCTCCATTTCAGAACCCTACCAGAGAGTGCTTCTGTGACACTAAGTCAGGCAGAAACCTGGGAACACATAAAAACTAGTTTTCCTAAAAGAGCCAAGCATGTAAAGCTACTCAAAGGGTGACAGTCCCTTCCATGGACTTTTTTTTTTTTTAAGGAACAATGCCCAGAATCATTAGAATCATCTAGTCTTTTACCCATTTTACAAATCTGGAAGCTGGGACAAATTTCAGCCCAATTAGTTGAAGTTTGTGAAAACTGTATGCAACAATGGTGTGATCTTACCATGGAAAGTGACAATAACTATAATTATAAACTTATAAACAAATTAAAACCAGATAAAAGCAGCAACATTTTCTAATCAAATAACTGGATTTGTAAAAGAAATGTAGACTACAAAGATGCTGAAAAAGAACATATATTAGTATTTTACAGCACTTGATAACAGAGTTAACAAGTGACAAAAGTTCAGCTAAAATAGTGCTTTTTAAATATACTTGCAAGATACTCCTTCATTTTGCTTTCACGTACTTACAAAAACAATCCCCCACAAACCCAGCAGTTATTTCTGCAGATTTCGGCGTGTACTCTGCAAACAAGAAATAATTATAGCTGAGCACTGAGAGAGCTGTGGTTTTTAGTCACCTATTTTTCACATCTCCTTTGGTACTTGTTCCACCCCGTGCTTGACATGCAATACTGACATACTCTTGCAGATAGCATCCCCCAAAGGCATAAAACTTATAACATTTGCATAAGGAATCCTTCTCCTCTGAACAATGTTAACAGTAGCTGCACAATAGCAGTAGCTATGCAAGTTGCCTTGTGCAATCCCATTCCATGGTTAACATTCACTCCTTTTATGTCTCCCTTGCACTGTTACAAATCTGCCAGTTAAAACTCTGTGCAACTCCAAAACGTATTGTCTGGAATGAAACAACCAATTATTTCTTCAGGTTTTGTGGCATAATATCCTAGGAAACCAGCAATTACAGAATCAAAGTGGCATCAAATGGCGTAGAAAGGAGTTAGAATGTATTATTCTTTAAATAGCAGTTACATGAACTCATAATAAATGGGTATTAAGTGCTAAATGTATGATAAGTAATTTTTGACAATGTAATTATCCAAACAATACAGGAAAAAGCAGTGAGATGGAATTGTCAAATTCACTTGTGCAAATGCTGTGTGAAATACCAATACTGAGCACTGGTTTCTGTTCGTGACCACCCTAGAAATAAAATAGTGGAAGTAAGTGTGTATAAGTCAAGCAGCACATTGTTCTGAATTCCCAGAGGCTCCTGCCTGGTAACTGTCACTCACTGGTTTGATCTCTGCTGAGGTTAAGACTTTAATTTGTGCAAAATAAGTGGAAGGGAGCAGGACGCCATTTTAACCTCTGAATATGTTAGATACAGTTTCTTTCCAAGCAATCACAGAATGAAGATGGAGGAATTATGTAAGGCAGGGTGGACTTAAAGAAACATTGATTAGAAGTTTTCATTTTCACTTGCAAGGTGGCAGAGTCATTATAGCAACAGGATTGAAACTTGAGGAACTTCCAGAGAAGGCACATCCAAATGTAAAACAATGGAATGCTGTTGATGGGATAACACATTTATTTCCTTCAGAACCTTCTTTATGTCTCAAGAAGACCTTGTCAATGTGTTTAGCTGGGCAACAGATATAGTCATCACCACCACAAGAAACTTTGTCATAACTGGAGTCTCAATCTCCAACTGATGTGAATCTTCGAACAAAACACCAAAACCTTCTTTACACCAGAGAGAATTTCCTTGGAACAAAAAGACCTTTGAATGCCGCTTAGCTTGGTTACCTGGGAGCCAGAAGACAGTATCATGCCCATGCTGAACTCCCTAGAAACAGGCTGGGTGGTGCTGTCAATCCTTTGTTCCACAGTCTGTCTTCAGCTTTCTCTGCATCATTTATCTTTCTTTTCCTGCTGCCTCCTTTTAGGTGGAACTGCTCAGGGGCAGACAGACCAAAGGTGAATCTGCTGTGCCTGCCAGAGCCACAGCCTGCCATGAATCCTGAGTGGTCATAAAAGAATAATATAAACAGAACAAAACTCATTGCAGAATAAAGTCTGTGCCTTTACCATGCACATTGTTCATTATTCATGAAGGGATGCAACAAAAACTCTATTTTGGGAAAATTTTCTTGGTTTGCACCTGTTCAGATCAGAAGTTGCTGTTGCCAAATTTGTTGTAAAAAAAAAAAAATTACTGAGAAAGAGGTTTCAGCTTTGAGCAAATATCTCTTTTGGACTTACTCCAAGAAAGCAAGTGATAGGAAGTCACTTCTGTCCTACACATCATAATTTCCAGCCGTGGATCCATGCAGTTCATAAATCCGATCAGAACATTTTCCTCCTCCTCCTCCAGAGAATATTGACAGCTTTATCTTGGACAGTGAGTCTCTGCAAAGGATGCATTAATTAAATGTTCAGAAGAAAAGAATAACATATTTGGAGAAACAGCAGAAGCTTCAGTTCAGTTCCTTTTTCTATTATAACATCTGGCATCATATGTTAAAATATTTCAATTTTCCTAGTTAGTAAAAAATTAAATTTTATAATTAATTTTCAGATTCACACAACTGTAGGATCTGAATAATGAGCTTCCCACAGTTTCTCTCCATCTCCAGGCCTTCATGCACATATTCAGATCCTGGTCTGCCTCACCTGCTGCAGGTCCAAGTTCAAATTATTCTCTCTGTCCTGCTTCTGTCAGTGCTGACATGCTTATCTGAACTTCAAGGGAAATTTACCTATTTGTACACCTGGCTATGTAATGCCTGAGCCCACCAGAAAACCTAAACTTACTTTAAAACATATGTGCTGATAACCTGGCTTGAAAATGATGTAAAAACTAATGTACTTGATGAAATTAATTATAAGCAATAAAATTAATGAAAGTTACCCATATGTTTTGAGCATTTGTTCACATCTGAAGTGAAAGCTGCTCATTGTCAGAAAGTCCAACAACAAGGGCTCCGAAAAGTCTGCAATAAGTCTGCAAGGAATGAGCACATTCAGAGAAGATGCTCATTGGTAGAGTATTCTGGGATGAAGTTTCCAAACTGCTGTCACTGTCAGGAACATTAATGATGTGCTAAGAAGGCCAATAACACACCCACAAATATGTATGTGTACATTTTCTGAGATATATAGAACATAAAAAAAGGTTAATGAAATCTAGAAAGTTGATGTTATGAAATGAAGGAGCATGAACAGGTAATGAACATGAGGCTGAGGAAAGGAAACATCCCATAACTTTAAAAATAAAATTAAAAATCCCTCAGTGGAAGGGTAGATGTCAAAGGAGTATGCACTTGTTTTTGAGGCAGAGAATCTAACGCCTGGTACAGATGGAAATCCAAAAAGTCGGACTTCTATTCCCTGCTCAGATAAACTGTAGCCATGGGCAGATCACTTCAAGATTAATTTCACCAAATTTTATCCTAGCATCTACTTTAGGTTAATGTTTCTCAAAGGACTCAAAACTCATTGTATCAGAGATGAGATGTATTGCCCCTCAAGATGGATAGTTAATTAATTTCACCTTAAATTGAAATAATTTTCAAAAGGCGACATGAGAATATAAATCCTAATGACATTCCTTCAAATTTGCTGGTCTGAAAAAAATCTCATTATTCTCTCTCACTGTTCCCGTACTCCAGCTGTGTTGGGAGGACTGTGGTTCTAAGGTGGAGAGCTTTGTCATGAAATGCCAGTGGAAATGTAGCATTAACTCCCAGGAAAGAAAGGAGAACCAGCTGGAATCCACTGAACAGCTGAGCCACATCTTTGATGGCTGAAGCAGGACTTGGCATGATACAGGGCATCATCTCAGCTGGGTCCCAACTGTCCCTCATATTATTTACAATTCTTTTGTCTTTAATAGTTTGGTTTTGTTGCTCTACACCATCGATGAAGCTGTGCACTGACATTTGACCAATACACATGATATTCATGTGGGGATGTTGTGGGTGGAAGAGAATTGTTTGTGGCCTCAAGAGCTGTGTGTGTGGGGGAAATTTGTGCTGTACTTAGTTCTATTTTTTACATGATTTTAAGACATGCATGCATTTAAGCTTGTCTTGGATAATCTCTTTGGCTACTGTGTCACCCACAGACACACAGGAAAGAATGAGAGCTCTGATGCTCTCTGGATTGCAAACTAATTTACAACAGTTTCCTCCAAACACAGAAAGCGTGAGCACACTGGGAGTTCTTGTTATATGACACAACTGGTCTTTCTGCAAGAATAGAACTGGAGAATGTAGAAAACTATTGTGATAGAAATTTCCAGCGTGGATGACAACCAAAAATCATTGGAAAAATATAAACAGAATGATGTGCATGGCTTTGTGACCAAAGGGAGAGGGAGGTTTCACCTTTACGAGCCTTTGGGATGAGACGTTTTATTTTCTCTCCTGCTGGGCAAAGAGGTGTGAGGTTCCCTCCTGCGACCTCAGAGGGGGCAGAAACAGAACCTCCAGCTGCTCTCTCCGTGGGTGCTGTGTCCCATTCCTGTGTGTCTACACCAGGCAGCTCCAACTGGCAGTCAGGAGGTGTCTGATCAAACTCTGCTGTGTGTTGATTCACACAAGCACCCCAAGAAGGAAAGGGAGGTCGCCTTCCCCCAACGTTGACTTTTCAGGAAGAACTTCCACGGACTGTGTTTTACAAATGGCTAAAACACACAGTTTGTCTCACTATGGCATCTGTCAGGTGGCACAGCCTCTTGGGAAGCCTTTGGATAACAAAACATATCCTCATGTCTGCTGTAGGTTGTGGCAGCAGAGCAGCAAGAGGTCAAGTCTTGCATAATCTCGGTCTGTTTTCATCATCCCTGACATGACTGGCACTTGCAGCAGCACAGCCCTTGGACTAAACAGATTGTGGGATGGATTCCTCAGTGGAAATTCTCGGAGCTGTCAGTGTACGTGCTCATTACGGATGTCAAGTACAACAACCAAATCAGAGTGATTGTAGATAACTAATGTAATTAATTACCCACACGGCAGGAAATTTTATGGCAAATTCTATTACCCTGACCCCTGAAAGTAATACAAATATGTGTTCCTTGTCTACATTTTTTGCTGTTGTAAAAAGAAAAAAAAAAGAGGTGTTCACAGCAGGTGCCCTGAATTAAGAAGGGAAGAAAACACAAAACATCTGGGCACTGAGGAAAGCTTCAAACATTACGTTAACTGAGTATATTTGTACATAGTACATATTCTTCTAATAACTGATCCAAGAGAACACATTCTTTGCGTTTGGTTTAATGTCATTTTATAAACTTCTCAGGACGTTTCTAACCAACACATAAATATGTCACCGTGCTTCAAGTGTTATTAAGCTTTCACTGACAGCAGCACGAACCTTACAAGCTGAAAATGTGACAAAGAACAGATTTCACTGCACATCAGATCTGCATCTTAATCACAGAACTCTTCTCCCAGATGCTTTAACATGAGAGCAGCTTTCCCACATTGTTTGTCAAGTATTTACAGCTTTTGAAGACATCCTCTGCTCCCCAGGGAAGGAAAAAAATCTTCCCCAAAGCAGAACACTAAAACAATGACAGAAGAAATGTGGCTTTACACCTGCTAGTATTTTTTCAGCATTCACAATAATGATATATGATAAATATTCAGCCAGAAGAGAGTGATTTCTAACCACTAAAAGATGGTCCTCCTGGGCTATTGTAACAGTATGGAGTCACTCTTTCAACCTAAAAATTTGAATAACTTCCAGTGGATATTTGGTAAAGGTTATTGTAGTTCATGAACTGACCATCGAGCATTTTTCTATAGAGTAAAAAATTGTTGTGAATTATCCAAAGTTTAATAGACGTGAAACTTAACCTCAGTTATTACATTGTTGTAAAAGGTAAAATAGACATAAAAGCTCTATTAACACAAGCAGAAGGCTCAAGTTTTAAATATTTCCACTACACATTGAGACACACAGTTATCTTTATGTGCCCATTAAAACGAAGTACCTGTGAAATTCCAGCACTCTTTCTCATGGTGCTGCATCTGTGTGAATACATGGAGAAAGAGGAGATCTGAACTGAACTAATGAACTCTTTGGATTAGAGCTACTGTTTAAATGAAGCTCAAATGCTTTATAAATATAATCTACAAACCAAACATTATTATTCCTATTCACATAGGACTGGGGCATCAAAGAATGCGGGATAAAATAAACCTCAGCTACATAACTAAGTATTTGAGAATCAGGTTCTTTCAGGTTTTCCAAAAATATTCCCATAGAATTGCTCATGGAGCTGGGTTCTCTGCTGAACACCTCTTTGGCTGTTTAGGAGTTCCAAAGTTTTAAAGGAATTAATTTGAATTTGCCCTAAAACTACTGTCAATGTTTTCTCTATAAAATAGGAAAGGTGATCAGTTTTTCTTAAACTGACCCTTTGCAAGGAAAAGGTTTAGACTCTTTCACCCTAGACTCTGAGAGGAATGGTTTTTTTTACATTTAGTGTAAAATCAATACAAACCTCATTCAAAAGCCATTACAGTCCCCGAAGAGACTTTCTTCACACTAATGGGGTTTGAATCAAGACCACGTTTGTGTTACACAGTTCAGGGTACTCTGTATTTGTACCCTGTATTTGTCTCCTTGTTAAATACTCCTTCAACTTTTGCTTTGGAATAAAATGCAGGCATAGTATTCATTTAATAACTTTTAGCATTAAGCTACTCAATTGCATTTCTTGGAGCTAACAACATCAGCAATGTTTCTCTCAAGTGATTACACTGTGTCTAAATATTCTGTAAACTGTGGGCTGAACAGTGGTTAAGTGCAAAGTGGCTAATTTACTTTGGTACTTACCAAGTATTTCCTACTTTTAAGAGTCAAACCAGAACACCGCATAGATAATCATGCTACCATATTGCTACAGAAATTAAACACTTCAAATTAACCTTTAAAAATGGGTACATAAAAATAGCTGTTATCTGGAAAGCACAGTTTTCAGTTCCTTTTGTCACAGTTTGTGGTTTTTAATTTGGTTTTTAATTCTTATTATTGCACCCTTTAACTGACTAGCTGATAGTTATTACCATTATTCTGCTGCTTCTCTAAGCTATTATAATGCAGCTCTGCATTCATAGAATCACAGAATGGTTTGGCTTGGAAGGGACCTTGAAGATAATCTCATTCCAACACCCAGCCTTGAGCAGGAACACCTTCCACTAGCCCAGGTTGCTCCAAGCTCTGTCCAAACTGGCCTTGGACACTTCCAGGGATGAGGCATGACATTATTTTCTACTAGTATTTTATACTATTTCTATATTTATGGATATTTTGTCTCCAGAGGAGAGCTATTATTTTAGACAAGTATTGATTTTCCAAGCTTCTGTTTTATTAGTCTTGTGGTGTTGGGCATGTTCTTTTGTCATATGTTTGTTAAGCAGTAGAAGACATGATTTAATTTTGAAGCAGCATATGTTTGAGTACACAGTGTTTTCATAACTTCTTTGACTAGTGTTGATTGACTTATTTGCTGTTTGTAGCCAGTGAATTAGCTTGATTCTTAGTGGATGATCTCATTTGAACATGACAGCAATCTGTGGTGCAGAATCATATCTCCACAATTAATCTTAGACTTCCATTATAGCTTTCAAACTTCTGTTGCTTTACTGCAGCATAAACATTATCTGAATTTTTCTGTGTTCTCCTACTAGCTATTTATCAGCCTACCCTAATATGATAAGCCTAATTGTGATAGCAATATTCAAAGTCCATTTCTTTTCAGACCTCAGTCTTTGGGAGTTTGGTTTTACTGTACATGGACAGTCTAACAAAATCATCTCACGTCATTAACAATGCAAAGTGAAATGCATCAGCATTTTTGTCCAGTGGACCTTTATTTTCTGAGTTGCTCTTTAAAATTAAATATAAAGGATCAGATGCTGATTTCAGGTTTATCAGAATAAATTACAAAAACTCTAGAGAATTCAGAGAATTTATCACACTATAAACAAAATCTGTCAGGCTTGAAAGATAGCAATACCTCTAAGAAAATATTCAGCCAAAACTGACGTGCCATTGTAACGGAACCAACTTTATGTAAATTGTGAAGTTCTATTTACTAAATAACTTATCCTCAAGCAGAATTTAAAGTGAATTGTCAGCTGCAAGGTACTGCTCAATTCCCAACAGAGAGAACTTTTCTGTTTGTATTCATGGACAGCAACTTCAGCTGTTATAGCTCAGAGAATGAATGCTTTATGATAATGTTATGGATTACATGTTGCCTGAAAAAGAAATCTCTAATAATGCAGGAAGTTTAATAAGTGCCCATTAGTCACGTCTCTACCAGTGGCTTCCTTTAAATCTTTTTTAAGTCAGAAGAAATAAGTAAAGGAGGACATTAGCTAGAAATTTTTAAAGAATTGTCTTGAGACATCTTTTCCTATCTTTTCTTCTGTTTGTAGTCTGTGGGTTGTATTCTTTAAAATAAAAAAGAACTTTAGTCACAGCACAAGCTCTCTTAAAGTTTTACTTCTAACTACACATACCAGAATCTGAAGAAAGCTTAAAGTACCTTCAAGGGGTAGCAATTATCAAGAGAACAGTCCCTTTGTGACCAGTAGAGACTGTGCGCTGTTGCTTAAAATTTTGCTGTTATTTGGCACGAATTTCTAAGCCATTTAACTTCAGTGTTGATTGCTGCTGGCAAATCAGCCCATTACTGCATGGAAATCATAACTCCAAAAGAGAGAAGTTTGGCTTACTGACACCAGAGACGCAGTACACATCAGGTAACTCCTCAGAGATTAATTTAGATGATAATATTCGCCCCCTCTCCCCCTGAAGTCAAAGATTTAGTATTGTCAAGTCATCTTTCATGCCATAATGTTCAAGTCCTCATCACGAGGCTGTGGAGAGAAGGGGAGACCACGTGAGGGCTGATGCTCTCAGTGATTCATGTGCCCAGCTCTATCAAGGCATCCCAAAAAACAGGCATTTCAAACCACTCACCAGGACCCAAGAACCTTTGTAATGAGGGAATTGACTCAGAAATGGGAGCTTTGTTTCCTCTTCTTCCTTAATTTGGTACATGAAAGTAACAAGTAAACAAATAAAAGGTGAAGGGCCTTAGTTGAGTCCCACACTGAGTTTCCTGAGTTACCTGTACCAAGAATTTCTAATTAGAATGTATTTTCAGTTTGGAAATTTTTTCCTATGAGACCCTTATATCCCATTTTTCTTGAAAACTCAAATCCTGAGGTAGCCTGGGAAAAATCAGAGGCAATCAAAGTTTTGACAGAACTAGAAAAGAAAGGGCTCCAGGGATTGAAAAAACCCAAAAAATTAGCCACAGATGTGTTTATCTCGCAGTTTTTTGTATTTAAACAGACAGACACAGTTTATATTTGTGGAAATGCAGAGCTACTCCTGTGTTGAAGCTGCAGGGCCTTTGGCCTTTACTTCTCTTCCTCTGACATGTTATGTTAAAGATCTTAGGTTTATTAAAAGGTAGTAAGAAGTGATTTTGGACCCTGGCACGTGCTGGGGATATGGTGCCAAAGGTGTGTGGGCCTGTCTGGATGAAATGTGATTACCTAGCTGGCTGAAACCACCTAGTTCCATGGCCCAGGTGGTCCCTTCCAGGGACAGTGTGTGAAAGAGCACTGTCTGACTCAATCTGTGCCAGTTGTCCTATCAACACGTCTCAGTTTCAGGGAAATTTTCAGGAAACATCACCAAATGACAGCAGGTCCTGGAGCAGATACACAACCAGTTGAACAAAAGAAATAAAACGTGAGTATTCGTGTAGAAGACCGCTGGATCAAATGAAAAATAGTTGCATTGGTTCTTCTGAAGCACCAAATCTCTCTCTTTTTGGATATGAGTTGTGTTTATATGATACAGCACAGTTTCACACAGGGCCACTGAGAAAATGATCCTCAGCAGCGCAAAGCTGGAACTGCATCGGTCCCTTTGCCCCACAATGGACATGCTCCAAATGCTGAACAGATCTGGAGAGCAAACCTGCCTTGGGGCATCCACAACTCCCTCTTCTCTTGCTGTCTTGGGCTTGCTCTCCTTCACATCCCCAAACATGTAACTCATAGGGGTGGGAGCAGAAAGCAGCATAGAAAGAGCTAAATTCTCATCTATTGTCTTCTGAAAATCTTGCAGGGAGTTCTTGTGAAAGACCCCTTTCTAAAGGAGCCAGCTTTACAGTACATAACATTCAACACATGATACAATACATACTGAACTGGTTTCATAAACATAGTCAATAAAAAGATGCATTCATCATTATAAACACCCTGATTACAAGGCCCAGTAACACCAGCAGAGAGTGGGAAGGAGGACTATATCTCCATCTCATTTTGTATGTAGGCTTTCCAGTGACAGGCTCTTGCTGGTTATTTGACAGAAACCACCAACAAGCATCCTTAGAGGTGAACATTTAATGTAAGATTCATTTTAGCATTTGATTCAGTGGCAATTACTCCTTGAACATTAACAGTGAAATGTCATTAGTGCACTCTGTGTTTGCTGTTCTCAGAGACTACACCTGGCTCGCAAAAAGGGAGAAAAGAATCACTGGAATGAGAAAAACTAACAACTTATATGCAATTAAAATTTATTTATAGTCTGGTATTTCTGAAACAGACTCCTCTCTTTTTCCCTTAGTGGGAATTCTATAGATATTCACCCCTCACTTGACCTTCATACTTGTAAATTGTGGGATACCTTGTGCCTGAGAGTTCACCTTCTGAAGAGACCAGAGTTGATAGATGTAACCTGAACTACACACATTGTTTATCATCTACCTGGTGCTGTTGAACCTATGAACCCACGAACATGCAAAACTGCATCCTCTCCCTAGGAGCATGATAATTATAATGAACCAGACTCTTGTATTTCTGGCTGAACTCATTCCCAGAGAATACCATACAGAACCTAACAAAAAAGAGCCACTAAATCTGTAACAGCATCTTTCTACTTAGGTACATCAATAAAAAAGTAGAGGGTGAGAAAACTTGTTAGAAGAGTCACAGTAAAAAAAAGGAAATTGTGGTAGTGCTGAATCTAGAAAAGGTGTGAATGGAGGAGAACAGGCTATCTTTGAAATCACTTTTGTTAGCTGAGAAGATGGGCAGAGTAGCTGGATTTACTAATTTGTTTTGAGCCAATTCCTCCACTCATAGGCTACATCTGCTTTAGGTTTGTTTGTGTATTGTGAACAGGTTGCATTTCTCAAAAGAGCAAAGTTAGGCATCAGCTTGGAATTTTGGAGGTTGCCATGGTTTCAATATTTTTGTCTTCTCCTCAAGTCATTAAGATTGCATTGCTGTCTTCAGAGCAATTACACCTGAAAAATGGGAGTCAGTGGTCTAGAACACATGTAAAACTGTGCAGATACTGCAGCCCTGAGCAAAACTGGTTATCAAATGGGCAAACAGTGACAATTCTGAGCCAACAATATGTATTTCTTAAAGGGTTCATGAGTCAATATGCAAATTAGAGTAGATTAGATTTATAATGGAGGAAAAATGTGGAGTATTCTGTGAACTTTTCAAAGCCCAAGCCTGAGTAGAGAAAACCACTGAAAAAAATTATTCCATTTAGTGAAGGCAATTTGCCAGGAACAGAAAACAACTCAGGGAGAGTGTCAGTGGGTTGAATAGGGAGATAGCCTCTCTCTGGAGCCTGATTTGGCTCATCCAGCATGAGTATCTTTGCTGAAACACATCTCTGAGGTCCAAATGTTCCAAGAACAACTAGGTTTTACTCTTGTGGGATTAAGCTCAAGATATACAGCAAAGCACACAGTGTTCTCTTCAGTCAGAGCCAATTCTGGTCATATCCTATAAAGTGCCTGGAATTAATTGCATAGTCTCTCCAGACACAAGTCATGATTTATCTGCTTGGGTGAAGCTTTGTTTATCCCCTAAATTAAAATCTTCAAGTGAAA
Organism: Myiozetetes cayanensis; assembly: GCF_022539395.1. Lineage (NCBI taxonomy): Eukaryota > Metazoa > Chordata > Aves > Passeriformes > Tyrannidae > Myiozetetes > Myiozetetes cayanensis. Next base: position 7,245,723 of record NW_026087378.1, on the reverse strand, counting down.
AATCCAAGCTGCCTCTTGGCTCGCAGAGGAGCGAAGGGAAGGGAACTGGTGGGGTTGTGCGAAGGCGGTAGGAGAAGAGACTGCTTGAATTGAGATGCTCCTCCTTGGCACAAAATCACTGTCCTGCCTGCAGCGACACAGGCTGTGCCCTGAGCAGATTGGAAGCCTTTCTGGGGCCTCATTAAAGAGAAAAATTTGCTTTCGATACTCTCTGGCACAGGAGACCCCTTCCTGTTTGCATGGACACCTCAGTTGTTTCCTGAGCCTTGTGCTACTGAGATGTTTTCACTTAGTCAGGGAGGAGTTCTCATGTTTGAGAGCTTTTTGCCAAAAGCAGTTGTGAGAGCTGTGGTGGAGACAAAGTAAGTAGGAAAATAAGGAGAACTGGAAGAGAATACACTCCTCCTTCTAACATGGCAGTGGGAAGCCAACCCACTCTGGCAGCAGAGCTAAATGTCGACAGCGCCCATCTCCATGGGGTGGAATTAAAACCACATTTGTTCTGGAGCAGAGGAATCAACACACACATGCTTTTACACCGGGATGTAGTGTTACCTTGAATCTATACCTGTGCTTTTATTAAAATTAAGGGTACTTCAGGTACCTTTTTTAACACTCTCTTTGATCAACTCACTGTTCAAGCAAGATCTGTGAGGCTGAGATGTAAGACCTCTATGCCTGGGAGGTTTGCATGTAGTTTTTAAACTACTGTTACATTTTTGGCTTTCTTTTTTTTTTTTCTCTGTTTCTTTTTCCCCCAGAAGTCTAGTTATTCAGCAGTTAAGGTAAACGTGTTTATTTAGCCATTAAAAATCCTATATCTGTCTTACTGCTGTTTTACAACACTAGTTTTTACCCACAACTCAATAAAATAGTCACATATAACCCTCTAAACAGAAAAAGCCCTGAACCCTTCAAACCACAGCTCCATACACTTTAAAACCTCACTGCTTTAGGAGCTGAATATCTTCCAAAAAGACTGTGTAGAGTTGAAATGTTGTTCCTTTTGATTCTTGATAAGGATATAGGCAGCTTTACAGGTATAGTTTAATCTCAAGAAAGCTATGATGCAAAGTTTATATTTACATCCCTCCTGGAAAATAAGGGGTAAGTGGGAGCCCTCATGAGCGTGAGCTCTGCAGGCAGCTCTTCAGCTGGTGCAGGGGAGCTGAACTCATGGATTCTGCAGGCTCATGTGCTTTGCTGACTGATTCCTCATTCCTGTAGAGTGCACTCATCATGTTGAATCAATATCTCAGAGAGAAAGGAGGTCTCAGGGTTAAATAAGGTCCCAATGAACTGAATGCGTTAAAAATGCAAGATCTGGAGTTTCAGTCTCAGCTGATGTTTGCAAGGGAAGCAAATGTCAGGACTCAGAATTTAGGAAGAAACAAGTGGAAGTTTTTTTGCCAAGCAGGCCAAGAGCTTTGTCCTTTCTCAGGAACTCTCAGTTCATCCTCAGAGTACAGTCACTTGCTGTCAGTAAATTCAGTGGCTACAAATATGTGAACTATTGTGGTGAGTTCTGTAGGTCACACAGAAGCAAAGCTTCCTTTTCAGAGGCAGAGGGGAAAGGAGTTTCTAAGAGCTGTTTTAGTACAGTGTTCTCAAGAATATCACTAAAGCACAACTCAGAAACAGGGTAACAGATTCCTTTAGTCATGGTGGAAGTGCTGTGTAGAAGCCAATAATTTCCTATTTCTCCCATTAATATCACCTACATTTAACATCAAAGAGCTTTCTGCAGTCAGCCATGGATCTCTCCTAGATATGCTGCTACATATTTATATACGAGGAACATGATAACTTTTTGCTGTGCCATCAGCTGATTTAGTGGCTGCAGAGGTTTAGTCAGGGAGAAGGTACCAAAATGTGCAAATAGCAGCATTCTGGAGGCAGGTACCTTACATCCATCAGCAGACAGATCAGCAGTTGCCCTGTGTGTCCTGGACTTAACCTTATCCTCCAAACTTGAGACACACCAAAAAACCACCAAGAGCAGCAGAAGATGGAAGACTCAGTCAAAGTGATACTCCTGTTCCTTGCACAGAAATCATCAAGCACCGAATGGAATAAAACACTGGGTGACTCACATCACATTGTGGCCACACCTTTCACTGTCTATGTTCTAGGAGAGAGAAAGCAAACAGAATTACAATCTGTGGCATGACTGAGAGATTTTGGCGTGAACCAGACACATACATCCTTTTCTAAATCATCCAATAATGTCCACCCTCCAAACAGGGAGCTGACAAGACAGATCAAGACTATTTCTTGATGTAGCATTTCTCCTGTCCATTTTATTAAGCAGTGTGATTGTCACTGTTAGAACATTCACACATCTTCATCTCAGAGAGATGAGCATTTGTAGACTGCTGAAGGTGCCATTTCACAAAGGATTTGATTAGAGAAAAAATGTTTATTCCTATCTTTAAATGTCCTGAGCAAACCTCCGACTGTATTGTGTCTGAACTAGATCACTAGATTCCCTGCCAACTTCCCATTATGGTCTAATGGGATGTTATAAATCTAGAGGAGGTAAAAGCCACATGAGGAGTCCAAATATGTGTCAGACAGCCTGACTTGCACAATGGTTCAGCAGTGTCTGGATATTGCTGTTCTTTATAATGTTGGCACGAGGCTTACGAATAGACACAGGACAGAACTGAGCCTCAACACACACCAGGATCCTGGGCAGAAAATCTTCCCCAGGGGAAACCACACCAGCCCTGTAGTGAAGATAACAAGGGGCTGTGTTAGGCAGCTGAACAAACTCAACTCTGCTCTATAACACTGCCAGAGTCTCAGGAGCACAGCTAAAATAACACAATGCATCGTCAGTAACATCATCAGCTAATTTGGCACCCTGGGGTATTTCAGATTATTTGTATGTTCACCAGTCACTCCCTGCCTTAAAATATTTCAACTTCAGTGTAGTTTCATTTCTGCCTTTGCAAGGTGTGTGGTGTTTAGGTTGGTGTTTTAATTTAAATATATTGTAAAAATACTGTAATGATGCTCAGCCTTGATTTATCTCACAGCAATATAACCAAACCCCAACAATATTTTTCAGCCTAGAGTCAGTCAGATGAAGTGTGATGAAACTAACTTTAACTGGCTATCCTGGGAAATACTAGTAAAGTTTAGTGGCATCTATGCAGGAGTTAATAAGAGCTAATTCACTTAAATTTTAATAACTGCACTTCTAGATGGAAGTTCATGACACAAATTCATGTAACTATAAAGGAAAAAAGGAACACAAAATATGTCAGGCCAAAGGAGAACAAACACAGCTGCATCTCTCTCCTAGTTACAGTTAAATATTTATTTAACTTTTAGTGAGCATCATTTGACAAAGTAATCAGAATGAAGAAATGAGAATATGAAGTAGCAGGAGTTAGAAAAGGAGGAGCCCATGTAAAGGCTGCAGGATCTGAAGTTTGCAAATGAATGGGGATACCATTCCATTGACTGCAATTAAAAACAATATTAAGGGGAGAAATAATAATGTGGGAATTATGTATGTTCATTTCTAACCTAAGGTAAGTGCTAGGTGAACATTTAACAGATTTATAGGGGTTTAGGTTAATACAGACAGGTTGATATATCCAAATCTCTGCGATAAATAGATCTTCTCAAACTTGCAACAGGAACATTACATCCCATTGCTGGCACTTCTCAATTCAAAAGCAGCCCAGGGCCAAATAAATGATGACAATGACTTAGCCTTGACATTTTTCTTTTCATTTTACAATAATGACACATAAGAATGTTTCCACTGTAACATTTAAGTCAAATGAAAAGTACATTTTAAATGTCTGATTTTTTTTTTAAGAAAGATATGCTTAATAATTGTTTTTAAAGAACAACTTTTCCTGAGGAAGCACTTGCAGTAGTGAAGCCGAAATCAGAGAGAATACCAGCAGTTCAGTTTTGCAACATGAGATTTCAGCTTCCCTTGTCACCTGCCCATTTGCAATTCCAGCGGTTAGGAACTGACACAAGCCTTATTCTTCTTTCCTCTAACCCAGTGTTACACTATTATTGCTCCATTAACACCACTTTTGATGTATGCCCACATAAGCAGAACACATTTACCATAGCAATAACAATAAATAAATAAGTCTGTGGCCATGAGGGAAACCCTTCACTGCTGTGACCCAGGCGAGAGCAAAGGGCATGAGCAGGGAGACGATGGCCAGGCTGATGACACAAACTTTGGTCTGCAAAATCCAGCATATCCCTAATTCTACGCACTTTCAACAACATTTGAGTTTGAAAATAGTCATGAAAGACAGTACATGACAAACTGCCTGGGGCTTGAGAGAGGTTACACAGACAGCAAAACAGCCAAAGCCTTGTGCAACCAGGTGCTGTCGAGAATCTCAACCCACCTGCACAGAGCCATTCCCTCTTCTGGTCTTCAGCTGCCAGGCCTTAGCACAGCTCAGAACAGCCTCAAATCTGGTTTTATCACCACTCATGTGTGGGTTATTCCTAGCTGGCACTCAGTGCCCTGGTAGATGCTCAATATGCCTCCTGTACTTTATGTTGTCCTGAATACACTGGCCTGGAGGAATCCCCTTTTCCCCAGGATTCAGTTTCACGCCCTATTTGTGCTTCCAGAGCAACCTAAAGAAGACTAAATGGCCGTAGTGCTGGTGTCTTCACAGTGTACTGTTGAAACCTCTGTTGCCAGTATTCAAATTTGAGCTTCTGTGCAATCTGAGGATTTAACTTAATGAGAAGACATCTCTACAGTGCAGCTTTTTGTACCTCTGAGAGTGATTGAGTAGATAGAGGCCACAAAATGACAGGTAAGTATCAAGGATAAATGTATGTAATAAGCTGTAATTGCCCTAAATCACTTGCCTGGAGTTACTAAAAGGGAGGAGAGAGCAAACAGCAATAAGACCAGTAATTTAAAGTCCACAGTTTGTCACCTGAGGGAACGAGGTGGCTAGAACAGGGAGGACTATTACAGTAGCTGTACATATTCCTGGCTCTTTTTTAATAAAGGTAGAACTCAGTGACAGCTCTGATGGACTTGTTACTATTTATCTAGAGAGCTGTTGAGAGGAACGAAGATGATAAATAGTTGGAAACAGCTGAAGATAGTTTTCCATAGCCGTTCAGGCATCCATTTCCTTCATGAGGTACTGGATGGAAAGGCAGGTTGTGTCCCTCAGTCATTCCTTTAGCCATCATCCAGCTGGGGTGAGAGTGTGAATGGTTCCATGAACAGGGTTTTGGGCAGCACTCTCCAGAACACCCTCAGGTAACTGTTTGGGGTTTTTTTTCAGAAGGAAACATTGCATCTTGTCTGAGAGGTGGCATTTGTTCCTAGAAAGTAATTTGTCTTTCTACATTTTTCGGTTAAATAATTATGCACACATTTATCATTACAGTTCAGTGGGATTGCTGACAGCCAATTCCCTCCATGTCAAATTCTCAGCCCTATGCTAAGAAAGTGTGCAAGTGTGAGCATTTTAAGTAGCCACAACATGAGATTTAAATAAAGGAAAAGACTCACGTTGGCCTTTTACATAGAGGTAGAATCTCAGCAGCTGACTCCTGACCTGAATTCATTAGTTGTTGTTCAGGATCTGTCATTCCTAATCAATCACATGGGATTTCTGGTTTGTTTAGACTCACACAGACCTTTCAAGACAGTTGTACAAAAGCACCTTTACTTTGCCTTACAAAAACCCAGAGAAAATTCTTTTATATTTATGAGATGTTTCTGCAGACAAGATCTAACATCTAAATTCTTTTCTCCTTTCCAAAAAACCCAGACATTAAAGGAAGCCTGCAAGTTTTTAGTGGGAAGAAATAAAGGTTCTTTATGTTCCAGTGGTGCTGTAGGACAGTGATCATGTGCCATGACCTCTTTCATCTCTACACTGCTCATTTTTTTTAAGTCCTGTCAATACACTGGTGATGATGGGGCTAAATAAAGTATTTCTCTTTCCACTTCTGGAGCAAGGGTTTGTTGTGATGTTACAGCTGGACCAATCTAAGGGTCTGACCTGAGCATCCCATCCTCTCTCTGCCCTCAGCTGTGAGGTCCCAGCCTCCCTGGCACACATGTGGAGGCTTGGCCAACCTCTTGGTAAGCTGCTTCACAGAGTTAAAGCAGTGGAAAATTATCCTCCTTTTCAAAGAAAATGATCAGTGCTTTGCCAATTTATGTCCCTAATTAATGTCCTAAATTTATGTCCCTTTTGCAGTGCAAAAGGAAGGGTGGAAATGTTCATATGGGATGAGAGGTGTAAGAGGAAAATGTCCTTCAAGAGCAGCTGGAAATTATATTAGTTTACCTGCAATTTTAAATCTCCTTGCATATTCAATAATAATAAAATAATAATATTCAGTATTAAAATATTTTAAATTTTTGGGTCATTCACGAGATCTAGATACATGGTAGCTTGCCCAAATGTTTGGTCATGTCCAAGTCTTCTGGGTGTCAAACAGCAGAAAAGCTCAGGTGAATGAATCCTCCCATCCCATATTAACCATCAGACCCAGTGCAGTCCTCTCAGCGTGCACAAACATAGATCAAACAGAAAAATAAGGGCTGCTCATCTTGCAAAGAATATAGGAGACAAAACCACCACATCTTATCAGCTGAATATTATAAATACAGAGGAGAAAAATCAAACATAGAGGGGAACGTGGAAGGCAAAGAAATTAATTATGTTGCAGGCATCTGGTGGAAGACCTGCCTGAAAAAAATGGGGGGGGAAAAACAGAGATATGTATGCAAATCAGTAAGTTTTAGAGCCATTTTCACAGTCACTGTTGTCTCCATGCTGCCGAGACCTGCAAGCTCCACTGGGATAGCTTATGGTGTAGGGCATGTGGCAGAAGATGTATGCTCATAAATACATGAAAATACAAATATGTACTCGCTCTACAGAAGTGCAGGAGTGTTCAGGGAAGACCAATTAAACAGATCTTAATTTAGAGAGTACTTTCACTGTTCTGGAATCCAGCTCTAATTCTGGCAAGTAACAAAATTCAATTGAAATTTAATCAGCAGAATGAGCATTGCTAACATTTGAGAGTTAATTGGGGTAATAATTACTGAAGAAACAGTTCTGCTGCATTGATGAGAAGTTGCTATGGTATTGCCATATATATTTGAGAAAGCAATTAAAACATCTTCTCTTGTTGACAGAATAGCCACAGTTGAGTGGAAAGTTAAATGGGCAATGTATCAGAACATCAGAGCAATCCAGTGCCACCCCAGCTCAACTGTTTCATCCTTCCTAAGGTCCTTTTGTCTTCAAATCAGTCCCAGATGCTGATGAAGCCTCAAACTTCCTGAGACCCAAGGATGAGGGATGTGATTGTCCTCTGTTCGTATGTTGGCAGCAAGGGATGATTTTGACTGTCAGGGAGATGTCAGGACTTGGGATGAGGAAAATTTGGTAAGGAGAAAGAAAGATGTCTTTAGAAGGAAATGACACCAAGGTCTGGTTTCATTCACTGGTGTAGATAAAGGTCAGAGGAGACTGTGGAGAATCTGACTGAGGTTGGATAACTTATGTTACTTGTGTCATAAATGCTCTAGAATTCATTTTTTACCAGAATAGGTTTTAAATAGGAATTAACAGGAGGCAACAATGAGGAGATCTCTGAGAGAAAGGCTGACATCTAGGATAGTGTGGTCAGAGACAGGTCTGTACAGGCTGAGGAGCCAGGAGAGAGGAAGGAGCAGGCATAGATGGACGTGATTCCAACAAGGAGCACACAGACAGTATATCTAAAAACACTGAGAAGTCAAAGAGGATTTAAATGGAGGGGGTTACCTGGGTAAATTCTCCAGTGTTCCAATAAGAAAGATTCTTTAACAGCTGGACTTCAGCCAGCTGGGAACAGCCTTGGAGTGGAGATACGAAGCTGGGTTTGTCAGCAGCTCGTTTGCTGGACGTGGAAGATGGATGGAGAGGCTGGCAGGATCAAGGGCTTCTTGTTTATATCAGTTGCACCAAGATAAAAGAGGCTGAGTAGGGGACTAAACAATATCCATGCCTAGTGACAATGGTAGGAGACTATTTACAAGAGCATGTAGTGACAGGACAAGGGGGAATGGCTTCAGACTGACAGAGAGTAGGTTTAGATCGGACATTAGGAAAAAATTCTTCCCTATGAGGGTGGTGAGACGCTGGTACAGGTTGTTTGGAGAAGCTGTGGCTGCCTCATCTCTGGAAGTTTCAAGGCCAGGCTGGATGGGGCTGTGAGCAACCTGGTCTGGTGGGAGGTGTCCCTGCCCATGGAGGGGGTTGGAATTTGATGATCTTTAAGGTCCCATCCAACCCAGTCCATTCTATGATTCTGTGATATTTCCTACATGAGCAGACCCCACACAAACACACTTTTAGCAGAGTTGGATCTACTTCACCTTCAACATAATCCCATTGTTAAAAACAGAGAGTGTATGCAGGAACATTGCAGTTAGAAGCACTACTTCAGCTCAAACCTATCTCTCCAGGTATCTCCATTCTGTGCCTAGAATTGCTGTGAGGGAAATAAGAAGCTGTAACAAAACTTGTAATTACTCCTCCCTCCACCCTCACAGTGACTTCTACACCCAAAGCAAGAGAGAAAGAGCAGAGAATTTGCAAATTGAGAATGAGATAGCTCTTTGCTTCTCAGAATATTTGTTGTCTTCTGCCTGATTTCATTGCAGTGACATTAGGAAAGAAAAGGTCTCCTCACAGAAGGAGTGTGACCCATATATCCTGTGCAGTTGTTCTAAGATAGAAATTCCAAGAAAGAAACATGAGGGTCTACGATTTGTGCATGCAAAAATTGTAAGAGAAAAATATTTATGGTAAGCAAGACAAAAGGATTGGTTTTTAGCACAGTGTCTCAGCATCTAACTTCTGGAATTTTTCTCTATTGAAAACAAGCCACTATAGCTAGTAGCTGCAAATAATCACAAGGAAAAGAAATAAACCACCTTCAAAGAGATCTGCCATCATCTAATTGTAACATGCACTCAAAAGACTGAGAAGCTACTAAATCTCCCACTTTACTAATGCAATACTGTCCTGGGTAACTTGCAAATATTCATATCTGCTAATACTTGCAGTGGATGTGAGATAACCCATCATTTCTAGACATATATTGTATAATACTTCAACAAACTTATTCACTGCTGCAAATATAATGCCCTCAACAAAAATGTTTGGGGTGTTTAAGGCTGAAATGGTGGGATCTTGCTTCCCACTGCTTGCAGGCATGCAGGAGCCCCACTGCAAATCAGCCAAAGGAAATCCACGCAGTGAAGCAAGAATTGTGCAGGACCACGGAGGAAAAATCAGATCCTGCACCAGGCTCAGCTCATGGATCACGACACGCAGAGATCTGTGTGAGCAGCTTTTACATGCAATAAAAGGAGAGGTGGAGCGAGCTCTAACCTGTATTTTTCAATGATCTGATGGATTTTCAGTGTTCTGGCAGCAGAGATTGTCAGAGAGGGGTTCAGTTTATTTGAAAGGTGCTTCCAAAACATTGTAAGTAACTCGCAGTGGACTCAGCTGTAGGATATGATGTTTGGTGTTTATAGACTGTAGCCTGTTTGATGCGTATTTGCTACAAACACTTTTTAAAAAAATTTAAATAATTTTTTAAAAGAGTAACTAGAATAATAGATACTGTACACAGTGGAGATTCAGAGATGTACAATGCAGTGCTCTCTCAGTGGTAGAAAATTGAGTAGAAAAAGGATTTGTGCTATCAGAGTTCATGGTAATGTGTAGAAGAATGAGCTATATTTTAACAAAACAAAGAATTTATGTAAAATGATAATGTTTTGTCTTCTTATCCTAAGTGTGAAACAAAGCGTCAGACCTTCATGAAATGGTCATAAAGTTTATTCTTGCAAGGCCTGTGTTCATAATCTCAACTGTCAGTTCAAGCTTAAATTTTCTAAATCTTGCTTTCATTTGTATGAATCAAAAATCTCAGTGGAAACCTCCCTTCATGCAAATTCCTTGTAATGATCCAGATACAAATGGTGTGGAGTTTTTTTGGTTTTATAACTATATCTAAAAAATAATTAAATAATTATTCCTGTTATTTCTCCCAGTGTTTAAGTACTGATGCTGTACAAATTATTCTCAAGAATAAAAACACCTACCCTCCCCCCCCCCAAATTAAAGTATATGTCAAAATTGTCTAAAATCCAAATTTTTATAAGATAAGGACAACAGCTGACAACTTCTGGTGGGATAAATTGCTTTTTCTGTAAGAAACTACGTTTTAAAAGAAATAATACACAAAATGAGTTTTCCCATTTATCTTCTCATTCACCAAGTTGGAAGATAAGAACAATCTATGTTTCTGTGGTGCATTAAAAGCTGCCCCTTCCCCGCTGCTCCCCTCTGCGGGTGCTGGGAGGAAGATGAGGAACCTGCAAAGCAGCAGCACCTCCATGCCCACCAAGTCCCGGGATCTCTCCTCGCCCTGGGAATTCTCTCATCCCATTTGAGCTTTACAACGTCACCCTCTAGTGGAAATCCAGGTGTTTTCTTTCCCTGGATCCATCTCAGCTGTAGAGGAATGTTCTACTCGTGACAAGACGTGAGAGGCAGTTTTATGGGGGGGAATAAAATACAGAGAATCACCGTGCATGAATTTGTATTATTTGTTTTGGTTTGCCACACTACGGGAGTTTGAGATGTTTGGCAAAAATATGCTGAGAAATGGAAGAAAAAATATAAGAAGATCAGAGGTAATACAAAAACACGGCATGAAGAGAAACACAGTGTGGCACCATTGCTTTTTAAGCCCAAATTAAACCCCCAGGTGGTTTTCCTAAAAGAAAATCCCTAAATGCAGGTCTGGGGATCAGCAGAGGACCTGAAGGCCCTTGGTGCTCTCGGGATTAGGGCAAGAGTTCTGCTCCTCTTGTTGGTTGCAAGGTCCAGCATTACCCAGACCACAGAGGTCGCTTCTCAGCAGAGCTGTTCTGAGAGCTCCTGAGCAATCAACACCACGGGATTCAAACCCAGGGCTCAAGACAAACCCCACCACTGAACCTAGAGGGAAGGGAGGGGGAAGGATATAAAAGCAGAGTTGCTGGTGGATTTCATACTTTATTTATTCCTAGCTGTTTTGCATAGATTACTACAGCTAAACTAAGGTACTTTTCCACACAGAACATCTTCCACTTATTTTCCCTCTGGCTGTTGTGCTAAAGACATAAAATGGTAATTGAACAGACTCCTGGAGAGCTGAGAATACTTTTAAATAAAGTTTTAAGATGGATACTTTATTTAAAAGCATATGATTGCAATGTATGATTGTTTTTAATATATATTTCCCTACATATTCTTCCCTTGTTGTTTTCTGGTTTACTTTTATTGAGAGTGTTTTTCCAAGCACATTACACTTCCTTGCTGTCCTCCTGATGGAATACTTTGGGGACCTGTTACTTTAAGATCTGCTCTATGAGAAGGGAGCAGCAGCTATATAAAGGAGCCTTGCACCTGCACTCTCCTTGAAATGTTTTTGCTGTTGTTTGGAGTTTGTATGTTTGTGATTTTAGAGTGTTGCAGTGCTTTTTGAAAGGCTTCTGAGCCAACAGATTGAATGATTTTCCTTTAAGTGCTGATAAAGCACCTATCAACGTTCAGGCGAAAAGAACTGAAATTGTTAAACTGGGCTTTACCAACTCAGATTTGTAAGCAGCATTTTTTTAAGCAGAAATTAAACTAGGCTAAGTACAACACAGTCTTCCTCCCTACAAGCTGAAGCCTCTGCAGCTGGATAACCATTGCCATTCTCCTTTGGGGCAGTGACGTAAGAACCACTTTTTTTCTCACACTCACAGGTGTTAACCCGGTCCCCAGGGAATCCACATGGTTCCCAGGGAAGAAATGGAGCTGGGAGTTGAGGTGGAAGTTGGCTAGATGGCAGCAGAGCCCCAGGCAGATGCATCCTCCTGGGGAGACCATTTCCAAGGGACACAACTCAGCTGCTACAGGGAGAAATGATAGAAAAACTGAACTGAAACCGAAATTTGATACATTTTGGAATGCAAAATACAGGGACAATGAATTTGTTTTCTGTTCTAGTTTGCTGTAAATTCCAGGCTCTCATCGGGCTATTGCTGACATCAAAGTTGTAGAAATGGCATGGTAGAAAAGGAAGGAAGATCAGTGGAAAGTGTATTTATATAACAAATGATGTTTTCTTGTAGTTCTACAAGATGAATCCCATTTGAATTTTTCACAGCCTTTATAGAAAAGTAAGTTAATGGATTATATCCTTGGATTGACAGTAACAGCCAGGCAAAATACAATCAAACTGTTGTAGTTTAAACCCAGCTAGCAACTCAGCCCCACAGAGGCATTTGCTTGCTGTCCCTGGTGATTTGGGGGAGAGAATTGGAACAGCGAAAGTGAGAAAACTCGTGGATGGAGACAAAGTTTAATAAGTAATGCCAAGCAAAACAAGGAATCCCTTTTCCACTTCTCGTGGGCTGGCAGGTGTTCTGTTATCTTCAGGAAATCTGGGCTCCATGTGTAACAGTGACCTGAGAAGACAAACACCCTCACTCCAAATGTCCCCCTGCTTCCCTCTTCTTACCCAGTTTTATACACTGAGGATGATGCCATATGGTCTGGGATATCCCTGGGGTCAGTTGTGGTCAGCTGTCCCAGCTGTGACCCCTCCCAAACCCTTGTGCCCTCCCATCACACAAACTCAGTGGGGATTGTCTGAATGGCTCTGCCACTGAGCTGCATCAGAAGAACCTGCATCTCCTCCCTTCCCAGCTCTCACTTGCAGTTCCCAGCCAACTTGGACATGCCAAGTTACTGGCATTACACAAGTGACTGTGAGAAAATGCAATAGACTTGATGATCTTTAATGAGGCATAATCTGTTCAGCAGTGAAAATGAATCAGCCAGATCTAAAATTTCAGCTTTAATCCTCTGTAGAACCAGGTTAGCCCAGCAAAGCAGTTCTGGTCCCCTCTTGTTTGTTCCTGTGAAGAATAAATCACTTGGTATGGTCCATGTAAACGAAAAACTAAAAGAGGGCATTTCACACAGCAGTATAAGAAAGACTGACTTCATTTAACCCTGTTATGCAGCAGTATCTGAGATCACATGATCTACTCAGATGTGGCCATAAAATCCCCAACAATATGTTAAGAAAAATTTTACTGAGGTTTCCCAAATCCCCAAAGTACTGAACAAATATCTGGGAAATGAAAACAGATTATATTCTGAGTGTGAAACCAAACTCTCTTGTCAACCACATACAGGCTACATAGGTCTCAACAAACTTATGGTGGTGGCATAAGTTTAATAAAGGGCTGAAGAACACTATGTAAGAACAGAATTGATTTTTAAGACATGAATTAAGATCATATATTTTTATGATCCCATTCATATGCAAGTTGTAGCTGTGTTGATGAAGGCACGAAAACATAAGGATAAATGAGGTAATATTTTATTAGATCAAACAGGTAAATTTTCAAGTACAACAGCTCCTCTTTAAATATGCAGTTCTTGTTGGTTCTTTTTAAATACTGTAGCGTGGTGTGTTAACGTTTCCAGCTGTTTCTCTGTGTATAACCCCAAATTATCTTGTTGCTCTAACCCTGTGCCAGCCATGTCTATGACACACAAATTTACCAGTAGCTAGAAGAGGAGAGACTTTCCTTGTGAACAAACTTGTCTATCCATGATATTCACAGATGTGCCACTGCCTTTATTGGAAACACCATTTGAAAAATACCTTTACTCTTCTTTAGACACTGTTTAGATGCATTTTTAGATGGTGGTGCCATAGTATTGAAATAAAAATGTAAAGAGAGACTTCTTGACCCACCTTTGGTCAATAAACCCAGAAAAAATTACAGCCCTGGTCACACAAACAAAAAAAACCACCCATGATGACATGTCCCTGAGCTCTCTGAGATCCCAGGTTCATTTAGGATAATATTTCTGAGTGATAGCAAGAATATCTATGTAACTGGGGATTCTTGTAATGCAACCAGCTAGGAAATATGTAAGGCTACTGCTGATTTCATATATGCCAACCAAAACCAAGAGAGGATAAAAGTCAAGGAGTCTTAAGAACTGAGTGAGATTTAACCACCATCAGTGCAGGCAGGATTCACCCTGTAGGCTTTGTATGGCACTGTTTGTTACTGACTCACTGAGAACAAAACTGCTTTGCTATTTTTAAACACCATTTTTGCCAACTGTTTAATGCATTAGACCCTGATTTTCTCCTTATGGAGCTTTAAATACTGAGAGTTTTGTTAAAGATAAGGTCAGTAAAGATAATGTTTAAACTTAATATTTTAATACATGAAAACACATAGATATCCCTTACTGGACATTCCTACTGACTATGGCATTTGTATATTACAGACCACAATCAAACTGTGTTATTTTAATCAAAGAATAGAAACAGATGATGTAACACAAGAACAAGGAGTCAAATCTTCCCTTAAGTGAAGAGAGTGAGATTCAGCTCCGTTTTTAAACTCAGTCAATGGGGATGCATTAGACAATGTTTTCAAACAAACCACTAAGCTGCAATTAAATACTAATAAAGTCACTGGGATCAAAAGTGATGAAGGAGAGGTTAAATATTTGTAACAGACCTTGCCACTTTGAGAACAACTGCCCATTCATTTAAAATCAGTATAAAAACAGTGGGGCCAGTTGTAATTTCATTTGCTTTGGTGTAACCCTGGATTAACTCCACAGAGGTCACCAAAGTGATACTGATACTAAAAAAAGGACAAGAGAACAGAATCCTGTTGAGCTGTGTTCTGCCTGAAGTATGCTTCTACCATTCCATCTGCAAGCAGGATGATCTGCATTTTTTGTGAAGGAATGTACGAAGTTTTTTATGTTTTTTTGTGCAATGAGTATGAACAAAATAATCAATATTAAACAATATTACTGTTGCAGACAGGGGTAGTTTTAAGCCATGTATGAGGGAAATAGGACTTTCTCCTTAGAAGAATTTTGAGAATTTAAACAACATGTTTCTATTGTAAAATGTTTGGATTTAAAAAATTTCTTTTATACGTAAATATAATATTCTTTTACCTTCAGATGACATCCCTATACCTTCACACAACAATTGCCTCTCCAAAGCAATCTTTACATCAGTTAAACCCTGCAAACAAATAACAACCTGCTTCTGGATTGTGCCCCTTGTTTCACCATTCGTGGTTATATCCAGAGGCTGACCAAATGCTGCTGGACTAGAGCAGCTTCATTTTTACCAGAGCTTACTGATCATTTTGTACAGAACTGGTGGCAAGAAGGGGGTGATTTGTTGGACTGAGATAAGCCC
Source organism: Myiozetetes cayanensis (assembly GCF_022539395.1). NCBI lineage: Eukaryota > Metazoa > Chordata > Aves > Passeriformes > Tyrannidae > Myiozetetes > Myiozetetes cayanensis. The sequence goes on along the minus strand of NW_026087378.1, from coordinate 7,230,381 downwards.
CCCTGAAGTACTCATCAAACAGATGGAATTTGTGTTTGTTTGAAATCTTCAGGATGAGGTAAGTTTACTTGAAGAGCAAAAACTGATTTGTCAATTTGCCTCAAGATATAACAGCAACATAATCAAGGCAGTGGTAGAGAGGAGTGAACTCAAGCCCTCTTGTGGAACAACGCTAATCATTCGCAGTAGTTATCTGTGGTATGAATAATTCACAGATTCATAAGATTTTTGCATTAGAAATCAGTACACTTCTTCCCTCTCCAAGATCACTCTATATTCCTTCTTTATCCCCTAAAAGACTGCAGAGCTCACTCCAGTGACCCTGACAATGACATCCCAGCAAAGCAGGCAGCAATGTTTGGGAAGATGGAGTGGCGGTGCTTGGAAGTGGTCACTGAGAGCTGCTGCACAGAGGATAAAGCCAATTTTAAAGCCTAAGTCAGCATCCAAATGGTCAAGAAGAAATTGTTCTAGCGTTAAGCAGTGTGAAATTGTTGAGATATTTTATGACCACTGGAATCCTCCAGAGCTAGAAAATGTAAGGAAAAAAATAAATATCTGTTAGACTCATCAGTCAGCCCTTGATTAGTATGCATATAGTCCCTTAACGTAAGCGAAGAATTTACTCTCTGTGCAGTTGGATGGCAACAAAAACAATCCTTGAAATATTCTCAGATGCAGAAAAATACATTTTAAATGCAGCTACCAAATGACTGTAATGAGCAGCAGGACTGCAGGTAAGAGTTCAAAATTATACTATGCAGCCTCATTTCGTTTTCTCACATAGAATTTATAATTCATACAGTAACCATTAGAGAAATAAATTTAATTTTTAAAGATGTTTTGTATCACTAGCCTTTTTTCATGCTCAAAATAACTGATATTAAGAAAGAAAATTGCATTTGTGAAGGTTGGATTCTACTATCAAAATACATCCAGATTTATGAGAACTCTCATGAGAAAGAAATTCTGTAGAGGTCTCACCATTGGTATTGATTTCTTTTGGAGTGCCAATGAATTTTTGAGACATATCATTCTGATCACACAGTTCTAGATGTCTCCTTTCCATGCCTCATTTAAAGCAAATATTTGAAAACATGACTTTTATGAATAAATCAATTGCGACTCTGCGTAGTCTATTAAAATCACTTCATCTGTAACCTTTCTTTTAATTGCTACATAACAAGAAGAAATAACAATTTGTTTGGATGCCACTGAACCATAAAGTTTATGTTCCAGGCAAGCATTTTGCTGCGAGTGAAGGAGGTGCATCAGAGGTCAGCTTCTTTAAAAACAGTCTGCCTGTTTCCTTCTTTCTGTCCATGGGTGGAATAGCATTTATTCCATTAGTTAGGGCAATCTGCAAACGAAACAGGAGGAATTACTCCTCTGACTGAAAATCAGGTGGCCGTTAATGCCACTCTTTCTGTCTGGGCTCAGTCCTGTGATTGCAGTTACTACTCATGCACTGAGGATTCCACTGACTCAGGGTCATATTCAGCACCCATTTTCACTGTGTGAGAGGGTGTAAAAGTTTCCAACTGGAAGAGGAAGGGACATCTTGGTGTGGAGAAGATTCAAGAAGAACTTTGTCTTGGTCACTTCAGCGTGAAGGGCAGAAAAAGGCTAAAAAATATAGGTTGGGTTCTCAACTGCATTCCTGATTTCATTTAATTGCATTGACCTCAATAGATGTGTCCATGTTTACTCCATCTGAGGCTCAAGCTTGTGATTTATAAGCAGAAGCAAAATTGTTCCAACAATATTTATTCAAAATTGTAGATTGTGCAACCCAGTTCTGCAAAAAAGCTAATGGACTACACAATCCCTGAAGAATACATTTATGGATTCACTGCCTTTGCTAAAAAGGGACTAATTTCTCATCCACTGTAAACTGACCAGATGTTTAGGTCCAGCTGCACAACCCCTCAATTTGGAAACAGGCTGCCATCAGCCTTTTGATCATTTCCCTGAGACAACCATCTGCTCTCTGTTTTCCCCTTCTTCTGCTCTTTGTCTCCACAGGCTTCCCTGAAGGCTTCCCTCAGCATGGTGTTATTTTGAGCCTTGATTTGAAGGAGGATTTATGGTAATTTCATCTACTCTCAAAAACTAGTCAGGCAGGATCTGTTTTCCCTGATGTAACTTCATAAAAGCCACAGGGATGTCTTCCCAAAGAGCCACACACGTGTCTGTGCTTTCTATCCTGCTTTTCCTAGTTCTGTGGGTATAGATGTGTGGCCACATCTGTACCCACAAGCCCCCCAGAGATACAACATGAGAACATGCACATTATGGTCTCCATAGAATTCAAGAACACCAAAGGGGACACCCCAAAATTGCTCATTAGTTAACAAAATTTGGATCAGGTGAGTTACTGAAGCTGAAATCACCTTGATTTTGTCTCTCCAGAGGCTTTTGGCTATGGAAACACACTCTTGAGGAATCCCCTCCTGTCAGAATTTATTTCAGCCTCATCTGAAAAATCCTCAATGAGCTTGCAAGCTGAATTTCAGTGAATAAACTGCAAAGTCCTCTCAGCTCCCAAATTGTTACCAAATGGATGAGAGTTGAGAAATTGTTTAGCAAGGGAGATTTTGGCAATACTTGAAATATAGTTGCTTATTTGTGTTACACTGCAGGTTCTGTATTTCGATAAGTAATCTTCCTGACTCTGAGGGCTGCAAGGGAAATACACATAAATATGTGCATATATAAAACTGGTAAATAGTACTCTGAATAAAACTCACATAAAAGGTGTCGAAAGTGTTCACAATTTTTGCTATTTTTAATGAAATTTACTGTGTTCATAATTTTTGCTGTGATCTGTGGAACTGAAGATAAACGGAGTATTTTTTGTCTTAGCAGAAATCAGGAGAAAAGTAAGGTGACTGCTCAAATTCCTGAGCAGGATTCTGGGATGATGATCATTGAACTGAACTCTGTAAGGAGCCTTCTACAAGTTTATAATGTGACCTCTGCAGCAATAAAATCCAATCTCAGCAGCAGTAATGGGTATTTTACCTCTAACTTCAGAGGAAACAACACTCACATGAGGGTTTGCACAGATCAGATGCACTCAGGAAAACTTTTTGTGTGACCTGCTAGCAAGGCTTAGTGCCTTGACTCGAGCAGTTTCTTCTTAAAACAGTCATAATGATCATCAGCATGTACAGAAACAAATTTTTTCAGAAGGGTCATCTGAATAAAATATGAAATTTAAACAGGAAAAGCCATAAAATGCTCAAGTGAAAGTTTAAAAATTTCGCTAGCAAAAGTTCCAGCTCCCATCTTCTATGTAATTCTTGGTTTCTTTTCAACCTCCTGTCCAACTGCCTCATCCTTGAAAACTGCCATCAGCCTTTTGGCCACAACTTTGTCTTTTAATGCCATTGTTGACAATACTACACCCATATTGATTGTTGCTTTTAATTAGCATGGAGCGCATGGGGAGGAATGAAATTAGTTTGTTCGGTTTCATTACACTCACGGCATTGTGCGATCCAAGTGTCAATAAATTACTATTCTTTTTATTAAACAACAACAACAACTCTCTCTATTATCTAAATTACAAAAGGCTGCATCACTTGGTTGCAAAAGAGACCTTGCACATTAATGAAGGGATGTAACAGCAATCTCTCAGCAAGGTTGAATAGGAAAATGTTAATCATCCAGTAAAGCATTAGCCTTGGCGTATTTTATTTCAGCCTCAGAATGAGCTACTCACATTTGACCTTCTCTACAACATAAGTTTAAAGAACTAATAATGCCATGTGACAGAACAATCCATTTGTAAATAGTTTATTAAAATCATGTAGGTATATGCTAATTAAAATAACACAGAGTCACTGTCTATGAGTGCCTAAGACAGATCAGTTTGAAACAAAACAAGTCATTGAGCCACTGTGTTTTAAGGATGTCTTTTCCTGCTGAAGTGGTGACCAGATTCAAATTCTGGCAAGCACAAGGGTCCCATCCTCAACTCTGGCATTCCAGGATGAACTAGAAAATACCAGTCAGTAATTCCTTCTCTAAGGATTTCCTTCTCGCTCCCACCAAAATGCCAGGTGAGTTCTGGGGGAGCCAGACTATCTTGAAAGAGTCGGATTCACACCTGTGAGTTGGTGTTGACCTAGTCCTTGGGCAGGGCACAGGCTCTGCACTGGCAGAGGCCATGACTGAACCAGGGAGGCAGAAGAGGAATTGGGGCAGTGAAAAGCCAGTGAATGGAAACCATGGGCAAGTCTCAAAGAAAGAACTCATAATAACATTCAGCAAGACCCTCTTTACAGATGTACTGACATTTATCAATCCATTAGATGGTTTCCTTTGTGAATGCACAGTTTTGGGTGGTTTTAGGCTGATGCAGAGCCTGTTATGGTCAATTTAAATCAGGATACTAGTATTGAAACCTACCAGTGAAACAACCCTGCAGACATCACTTCAGGTTTTCTGACCATAAAGAAACCAGCACCTTGGCCCCATAAAATCTGCAGCTGAAGTGATGCCGTGTCTTCTAGGGGTCAGTGTAAATGACTCTCCTGTTTCCCAAGATTCAGAGTACCATGGTGCCATTTCACAGATAAACAAACCTCTTTACTAGCTAAATAAATAGTATCTCATATCATTCTTTTCATTATTAGCTCCATTCTTATTTAGAAAATGGTTCAAGGGTCAATATACTTTTCAAAATTAAATGTATGTATTACTTGCTGCAATATAACAAACCAAGGGTCAAATTACATTCACATATTTGTATTACTTTGGGAAACATCTCTATTTTGAGTATCAGTATTGAAATATTATACTTCTAAATGAGTTTACATATTTCTTTTCTTTAAACAACTTTTAAAAAAATTAATTATAACTAAGGTAAGAAATAGAATTAACCATCTCATTGGGAGTGGAAATGTCCCTGCAACAGGGCTTTAAAAAATAAAAATGACACAATAGGTTAATAATGTGTGTTATAAATGAGTTTCCATTTCCTTAGTAACATATGATTAATCAACATAATTGCAAGTCATACTGTGAGTAATGCAGAAATTTAATTTGTATAGGCTTGGTGATGAAGTCAGTCAAATGAGCCTTTCACCTTTGTTCAAAGCCTTTGTTTTAGACACGGGGTTAAACATAATTGTCTCATTCTCTCTTGGGGCACTTCAAAAAAGCTGCAAACAAATCTGGAAAAGTTACTGGCACCCATTTAGGAGAAGAACTCAGTGATAGTGACAAATGTATCAGTGTGAGCTGTGCTTGGGAAGACTGTAAAATACCAGGTAGGACTGCTACTGACATCTATTTGCTGTTCTAAAATGTAGAAATTCCAAAACAAAATATGGTTTTAGAGTAAATCAATAATCAGAGAATGAATATTGAAAGTTTTTGGTTTTTTCTGTTTTGTTTTTTAAATCCATCCTCAAGTAGAATATCCAGAAATCAATCCATTTGTGGGTTATGAGTTTGGAGCAGGGTAGAATTGCACATCCTAAACATTACCAGTTAGAAGCAGAATTATTCCAAAAATAGGGTATCACAAATGTTGTTACAGACATTCAGGAGTTGTAAGGCATTTCCTGTAGTTTCACCAAAATTTTAAATCCCTGTGGAAGACAGGACTACCCTCCTAACTCCATTTGGAAATTTAGTATTCAAAAAGACATTCAGGAAAGAGTCTATTCTGTTTCAGATATTGCAGAAATTGTGGGATTATCCAATAAAGAAGCATATAAATGCTATAAACAGCACTTAAATGGTTATTCTTTAAATACCATTGTCCAAAAATGAATGCAGAAACTTATCCCTTATATAGAGCTGTAGCTTTCAAACATTAACATATATTAGTGAATAGTGAATTCACCTTCAAAATCTGCCTCGTAAACTTGGACAAATCTTCCTCCCCACCCTGCAGTGATGTATTTAAAATCTGACTGCATTCAGAATGGCTGACTTTCTTTGGGGGAAAAAGCTGCTCTGGCAGGAGCAGGGACTGAAGGATCACGGAATCACAGAATCTCCTGAGTTGGAAGGGACCCAAAGGGTCATGGAAGTCCAACTCCTGGCCCTGCACAGGACAACTCCAAGAAAACTGATGTTTCATAACCATTTTGCTTCACTGAGTAAAGTCTCTTTAGAGAAACACTGAAGCAAAGACAGCAGAAACAAAACCCAAAATTTCAGGAGAAAACAGTTTGTTGAACAATAAGTTTCCATAGAAAAGCTGAAATTTTTCAACCAGTCCAACCATTTCTGGTGGAGAATGAGTTTACAAAGCTCCTCCAGTTGGACAGGACCTCCATTTTCAGAAAGGCAATTCTGAAACTGGGATGATCCAAACAACAGAACAAGTCCTACTGTGTCATCCTTAGAAAATTAGAGATATCTCTTCTCTCATCACAAAACTTTATTAAATTTTGTATACAGCAACATGCATCAGATGCAGATTTATAAAAAGACAACTGGCTCCCTGCAGATTGAGATAAATTCAACTAAGAGAAAAAAATTAATTTTTTTTTCAGATTCAGGCATAAAATCTGATAAAAGTTCAGGCTTTACAGATTTTTAATTAGTTGAGAAAACACCTCTAGAGCATCCATGCTGTTCATATCCAAAGGAAGAAAGTTAACTACTGAAATACACTCAGCAACTTGACTACATTAAACCACTAACAGATCTGTTGTAATTAATCTTTCTTGTCATTTAATAAGGAAAACAAAGGTGTATTAAAATAAGTTTCATCAAAGTTTGTGAATTGAAATGCTGTGCATTCTAAACAGCCTGTGGTTTGAGATCTTTCTGTAATAAATAACAAGGAATGTGCTTGCACTTACGGTGTTTGGGCCAGCATAATTGCTATAAAAAATAATTACCAGTAATTTTCCTCTTGCATTAGATCAGTTGATGAAGAGGAATAACAAAAAGCTTTTCTTCTCTTTGTAGTTCAACACATGCAAAACAATAGCATTGAAATTCAAATCAAACAGGCAGATACAGCCTCTCTGGGATGATCAACTGATAATACATGATTTATTTTTTTATAGCTGTAGTAAGTGTTTACAGTAGATTGAAGTCCAGTGGGACTGGAAAGGTATATAAATGTTTATTTCCAGCTACTGCCTGCATTTTAATTTTATAGGGATTTCAGAGCAGACTGAGCAGAGAGAAACATTTGTCCTTGTTGGTTCTTTCTGATGGGTCCTGGTGGAGTACAGATCCATGTTGCTGCTGTTTCACACCCAACTACTCTCAAGGGGAAAAACACTTTCACACTGAACCCCAGACTGACTGGCTGGTATGTTCTTGAGCCATCTACATTAAAAATTAGCAAGGAAAAACTAAGCTTATAGTCCAAATATTACTGCTTGGGAGTTGGGAGTGTAGGGGGGAGGGGTATACACTGGTAGTGAGCAGAATTATCTGGACTGCAAACACTATGGACTTTCAAAGCTGGCATACTGTAAGAAACCAAATAACCTTTTGTAAAGAGCCTTCAGTAGGGCCCATTACCCTTCTTGCTCCTGCTCTGAATCAGGAGTGCACAGTGCTCAGAGCACCCAGCTTGCCAGGGAGCTGCTTGAGAGAGGAAATACCTGTTTTGAGGTTTTATTGCAAAAATCTGTGATGTCTTGAAAGGGAAACACTTCTTCAGAAAGCAGTTTTGTACACAAAGGTTTCAAATTGGCGTTTCAGGAGCCCACAAATTGTCTTTGAATAGCCCAGAGCACCAGTGGGGACCAATAAGGCTCTTCTGATGGGAAGTGGGCCCTGAGCCAAAGCCAGCTTGGATGGAGGAAACGTTTTGCAGTGATTTCAGCAAATGCCAGACTTAGAGGGTTCAGATTCTGGCTCATCCCAGCTGGGAAGGAGTGGAGTGAATACTGTTGCAAGCAGTTGTCCAAGGACTACAACCACCTGGAAGTAGGGAAAAGGGAGACTATTTTTACTATGTTTTAGTTGGGTGGGCATTTAAGTGACGTGGAGAGCTTCTCTCCTGGAAGTTCTGTCAGTGCAGTGCATGGGATCTCCACTGACCTGGCTTTAGACCTTAATTCTGAGGCTGCTGGGGCCACACACATTGCAGATTTGTTTGGGATTCCCAGCTATCCCCACCATGACATAGGGTCACTCTGTTGGCACCAGCTGATGTGGAAAAGCACCAAAGGCAGACAAAAAGGCAGGTCTGGATGCTGGAATTTCCAATCTACATCGCAGGCTGAGAGCCTTGGCTCATATTTGCCCAGTAAACCAAGTTGTCCCTTCAAATAAGAACTTCTAGAAATGCTGTCATTCCTGGGAATAGGCTCTAGCACTGCCTGGGCACCTGAGTCCTTGTGTAAAGTATTTCACTACTGTGCAGGGAAATACCGGCTTTATGAAAGTTGCTGATGGTTCAAAACCTCTCCTTGTCAGATCTGCAGCCAGGAGTGTATCCGAGCCATTTTGCTTCAGGCAAAGAACAGATTTTTATAGAAATGTTCTTCCTCATCCAAAACACAGAGAGGAAAAAAAAAAACCACCACCCAACCAACCCTGAAACAGATGGAAAAGTATGAATATTGGATAATTAGGAGTCATAGGGTGAGAGAAAGCCAAAACAATTTCTTCCATTTCCATCAAGTGGATAAGATCCACATGGACCAAAGGAAGTAAAACAAAAGAAATGGAAAGTCATTTCAAGTAATAACCTAAAAAGAAAAAATGTATATATTATATCACATGTTAGTTATAGAAGACATGATGATATACATGGAAAACATATAAAATCTTTAATCTCATGTTAAATACAGAAGAAGGATTCAGAAGTGTAGCCTAAATTTATTTAATTGGCCTTCAATCTGCAGTTGGGTTTACCAAGTTTATGGCTCACATTTGTTTAGAAATGTGGGGTTTGAAAGACAAGAGTAGATATTTTGCTGTATTTTTTTTCTCTCCAATTTATTGAGGAGACTTAATGAGGACCCACACTTTAAGGGAAGAGAGCATCTAGGTTCACTTTGGGATTCAGTTTTACTCTTGGGGTTTAAGTCTTCTTTTCTCTTTCTCTTTTTTGAAGAGAAGTGAGAATGATCCAGGGCCCAGATTTGAAGACACTGCCAGTTCTTCTCAATTCCATTGTTGTTTGCAGATGTAGAGTAGGTCACTTGGACTTGACTTACAAGTGCAATTATGGCACTTAACAAGCTGGATTGCATTCTTTAAATGCTGCCAGCACAGAAAAGCAAGCCCAGTTAAGATCCAACTCTAAATCTGGCCCTTCTCCTTAGATTCTTGTTTTTACATATAATTTCAAATGCATTCCTCATTAGCCACTTAGCCCAAAAAGGACTGAAGGTAGGAAAGGCTGGGTTAGTTTGCACCAGAGGATTGCAGAGTCCCAGCTGGCACAGAAAAAAAGGAAATTACGCCAGTGCACACCTAAGATTAACAATAAACTAAATCTCCCTTAAATACATTTAGCCTTTGAGGAGCAGCAGGTCAAAATCTCCTCTCAGCACCTAACTCTGTCATTACCCAAACCACACACCACCCTAACTCTAATCCCTCAGAATTTGGAAATTATTCAAACTGTTACCCTTTTCAAACTGTTTCATGTGGAAGTGAAACTGAGGCACATTATGCATATATAAGCTTGCATTCATATGTGTCTGCCTCCTGGAAACCTTTGAAGGTCTTCTCTAATATTACAACAATTTTGACAAGAATTTGGAAGGTAGAACAATATTCCTTTTTCCTTTTTTTTTTTTTCCTCCTGATTTCACACTAAACAGGTTGCCCAGCTGAGTCTTCAACATTACCATCACTGGAGGAAAAATGTCACAGAGTACTGGAAAAAGCATAAGGGAGGGATGACAGAAATGTCTGTACCATGGGAAACTTCAAAACTCAGCATGCAACAGACTTTCACATGCACCCATGAGCTGCAGCACAACCAGCACCACTCCAAAGCACTGATGGGAAAACCAAAGACAGAGACAGTCAATGCTGATGGTCACAAATCACATGCCCACACTGCCCAGTTTGGATATGAGCTCCAGTTAACCCATTTAACCCATTTTAAGCTTGCCCATATTTCTCAATACGCTGGAAAAGAACATTTCAAATCCATTCAAGGAACATAAAAATTATCACTTCTTCCGAAGCTCTACCCAGCCAGAATTGCTGTGAACAGCAAAGACAAGGGACATTAATAACAATTACTGCTCAATTAGCTGCTGTCAAATCTGGCCACCAGAGTGTTTGCTGCTGGAGACAAATACACACATTTCTTCCATTCTACTGTGTATTTGAACTATTAACTTGACATTTACATTCATTTGTACCTTAATTTATTCACGTCTATTCTTCTTTTTTTTTTTTTTTTTAGTGGGAAGGATAGTCAGTCATGTGGGAATTGCTTTTATTCACTGTCACACTTTGCCTGTTTCTGCAGAGCCAGAAGGCTCACAGATAGACTGTGGATAATTCAGCAAGAAACTCCAAAGAAACCCTGTATCATTAAAGGTTTAGCTGCAGAAGGGTGTTTTCAAAGAAGGCTATTCATTAATATCTTCTCTTTTGTGTGAGTAACACTGCAAAGCCCTTAATGTTTAATTTCTTTACATCTAAGGGGTGTTACTCATGGTGACAAAAGCTTCATTTTCACTAAGGCCCTGAGGTAGGCAAGATGTGGTCAGACTTAAGTAGAGCAAATCACTACCTTCCAAAATGAAGAAAGTTGATAGGAAATGGGGTGAAAATAATAATCAGACTTCAAAAATTAATATGCATGTAGTTTTTAATGTTATGATGGTCAGTTATATCTGAGCATGTTTCAGTAGCCCATAGAAGAATACAACTGCATGTAACTGTGTTATGTTCCTCTTCTCACCCTCAGAAGCATTAAGGATTTGGTTTTCTTTGACTTAATGTTTAGAAAACTAAGTCAGAACTGTCTCTTTCGCTTGGAGTAAAAAATACCAGGATCAGTCACAATTCTTGAGATCTCAACCTATTATGGTTTATGAAAATCTCCCTCTGACACAAATAAGGGATTTTTTAATGTGAAAGAAGTGGTTTTCCCAGTCTTAGACCTTTTGAGCAAGGCAATACTTTGAAGACAAAGCTCAAGGTTTAGATATTTTTCAGAAGCCAATGCAGATATTCTTGGCAGTCCCACAGATGCCTCCATCAAGTTCAATGTTAGGTGGAGTCTCTACAAAACTTTCTCCTGAAAATGCTCCACTGCCCAGGCCCAAACTGCAGAAGACCTGAGCAACAGGAGCAAAGTCATCAGCTGAGAGGATGAGAGAGTGTCATCAGTGGGTTTGGAAGTTGAATATATATTGCTGTGTTTCAGAATGGTTAAAACAAGACATAGGCACAAGAGTCTATTCCCAGCACTCATTTCTCCCACTCCCAAGTGTAACCTGTTGCAACAAAGCACCTGATAACCCTCTCTCAGTTTATGTCCAGAAGGTGGATTTGGAAGAAGCTGAGTAAAATAGTCCTTCCAGTTATACTAAAACAAATAAAGGCAAGGACAAGGGGCCAGAGGAATGAAATCTCAATTATCTGCTACTCCTAAATACTTCCTGCTAGAACAATTTGTAAGTTGACAAACTTAATTAGTTTCTTTACCAATATTTTCCAGATGTTCAGATTTTTGTTAGACTACTTAAACCAGATGTTTTCCATATTTAATCATATGACTGTGGCAAATTTTGAGAGTCACCAACAGATCAGTAGGCTATGAAAACTAAGCTCATCCATGCAGTTAATGTCCAGACCAGTGCAATATATCAATGAGCTAATCTCTAGAAAATGTAATTGTGAACTGCAGTGAAGTCATACATATGTGACTATGGAAACAAATAGCTTAGTACACGATCAGTAAAAGAAGTAAAGACTTGAAAGTTTTCAGATTTGTACAAATGGTGTCAGTGGCAAAAGCTCACAGATGGTAATGCTATCAGCTTTATAAAAAAAAAAAATCACAGGCTTTACAATGGATCTTTGGAGAGCAATAAAATATTTCTTTTTGAGACACTGAACCTGTGAGGCAAAGAATAAATCAAATAAATAAAATCTTTTCCCTGTGACAGTTGATGATGGGAGGAAGATTTGACACTGAGAGAGAGAGCATAGGTATCATTTTCTTCATTTGATAAACGTAATCTATCCAAAAGGGCAGAATCTCATGTTATTTTTATCTTTAAGACAACAGATGCAGAAGAGGTGTCAGACAAGACATAACTATTTCCAAGTAATGACAAAAAAGTATGAACAGCTACAGAAATAATTGTTGGCATGAATTCTGATTTAATTTCATTAATTGTTTCACTGATTACCATTATAATCAATGTCAGGTAAAGATTAATCCACCCTTAGTTCCATTGCTGACAAACAATAGAGTAAAAAACCAATAAAGGTTGTGTTGTCTCTATTTCAAAGTCACAAAGAAGCTTTGGGTCAGAAGGCACAGGGAGAAATCCCAAACTGAAAAGAGCAGGAATGTAAATCAGAAGTCTCCATTCATCAACAGGAATTTATTGGGCTTTTTCTTATCCACTGAACTTTATTATTAATATCTTTGAATCCCTCTACCTGTCTTCCCCAGCTCACTGTTTCAAGCACAGATTCATACCCCAGGCTTATGCTGATCATTAGGTACTGAGGCACATGAAGTACATTTAGACTGCACAGAGAAACCCAAACTGGGTACACACAAATCAGCCCCTGAACCAGAATTTGGAAAGACACTTGGAAAACATCACAGACCCATCACAGCCATGTGAATAACGGAATGAACTCGGGTAGGCTACACCAGCTGGGGTTATCTCCATCATACCCTGAACCTATGGATTCTTTCTTCCTCTCTGCCTTGTTCTGTGCTGCAAAAGTCTCCTCAAACCTACACAATAAAGAAAAAATACACAAATAGTAAATCAGGCTCTCAAAAATGGGCAGAGATTTTTAAAATATCCTTTTGAATTTCTGGTCTTTTTAAACTCTTGAGAAGTTACAGCTTCACAAAGGTGATCATGAAAACATTATTGCAGGGTGTGGTGCTGTATTTTACCCAGGGAATTGAAGGGAGGGAAGAAAAGAGAGACACAAAAGAAAAATATTTCTTTTATTTGAAAAAGCCACATACATAGAAATACAAGAAAATTAAATGTTGAGTGAGCTATTGGAAAGGTCTCAATTTTCTTTTGAAAGAGCATCATCATCTTTGTCAAAATTGGTAGCAGTTAACAGAAAATGTTAAAAAAATTGGTCTCATCTATCACTAATAAAATGTGTCACGTTCAAAAAGCATTGTCATTTTCCAAACAAAGAGTGAACTCTTCCACCTCCTCTAGGTGAAAACAATTAACAAACCCAGAAGGCTAATGGTATGCAAATTGCCTCCATGGAAGAGAGGCTGATTTGCAATTCTTTCTCAAAACACCTTTGTTACAGAGATCTAGAAAACAAGGTCTTCCCCTTCTGTACAATCTTTGGAGAAACAGGTCTTTTTCTTGTGAGCACTGATATTCCTCCTACTATCTCTGGAACACTGCCACTGCAAAGCTGCTTCCTGAGTGATTTAACAATTATTTCAATGCAAAGTATAGTGTCCACCCTGTTGAATATACCATTTATCAAGCAGCCTTCAGGCATAGTGGTGAGACCACTCAGCCAAATGAAATTACACTTCGCACCAGAGCAAGTTCTGAAGCATAAAGAGGTGCACAGAAAAACTTATTTCAGCAACAACTTCCAGAAACATACAAGGGCTTGCAGATAGACTGAAGAAAAGAAAATTATTTAAATTGAAGCTATTTGATGGCATCACTGCTACAGCTAAAACCCATCTTTTAGTATCATTTGCACCCCCTTCTAAAATCTGCATTGTGTTGTGCTCTTGAAATGGAAGAGCTGGTCCTCCTTTCCTTCACTTCAAACACTGGAGGACACAGATCCAAGTGGTCTGTCTTTTCCAGTGTGTGTCAAAAACAAAAGGAAAGGAAAAGCATATTCTGAAAAAGAGTGTGAAGTGTCCTTGTTTGGCTTATCTATGTGTGACTTTCTTCAATATTTTATACTGACTAGTCCATTCTATAGCATCTTGAAAAAAAAATGAAACCATATTTCTGTAGTACATAAAAACCTAGGGTCCCATGGGCTCTACCTGTATCAAATATGGCCACAGATGTGAAATACGAAATACAAGCCCTGGTCAACATTTGAGGTAGAAATTTATCTCAGCTGAATTTGCAGGAAAAGACAGCGACAGGAATTCTCCCCATACAGCATCACCAAAGCCCGCAGGTGGTGGCTGTTGTGGGGAGTCAGTGGCAGTAAATTCCCAGCAGTTTCCTCAGTTTGCCTTAGAAATTTCTTATTCTGTATGCCTGTGTAGTTGGAGGTGTGTGTGTGCAAATCTGCACACAGTGAATAGATTCAGTGAATAGATTCTCCCCACCCGTGCTGCAGTACCGAGGGTGCCCATCTCCCCCTTGCTGCCAAGGTCTCCTTGGAGCAGAGCCATCCCCACAAATCCTCTCAGCAGGATTTGTGTGTAACAAGACGTTCACCCCATCCTCTGCTCCCCTGTGTGTGTCACCAGAGCTGTGCTTGGCTGGGAAGGACACCCTGTGCCTCTCTGCATGATTCACCTCTGCCAGTAACTGGTGCTTGGCTTTTTATTGAGCTGCCTCTGTGTCTTGTGAAACATTTGGGGAATTTTAAGGCACTACAGAAGAGTTTAAAGCCCCTTTTACTATCCTGCTGGTGCCATCTACTGCTGAATTTCGGCTCTAACAGAGGATGCTTTCAGAAGAGAAGCTGGGGGTCCTACCTGCTCCTGAGAACAGTCCCTCTCTGTCATCTTTAACACTCACACAGAACTGCAGCAGGTTGCATTTATGCACCCAAGAAGCCAAGCACCTCTGGAGACTTGAGTCTCCATTTGGAGAGATCAGTTTTTTCACAGCTGACCAGAATGACAAATCTTCTCTGTCTCAGGTGATTGCACCCCTTGGACATTGCAACACCCACCTGTGTGTGCAAGGGACAAGAGAGTTCAAGTCAGTCAGCTTGGTGAGGTTCAGCTACTGGGCTCTGGCCCAGGACAGCAAGGGGGTGGTGCTGGGGCCCAAGACAAGAGACAGGCATTTACAGGACTTGTGCTATTACATCTGAGGCTACACAAAGGACACAAAATACACCTACCATAAGTTAAAGGCTTGGCAGTTCCAAAGACAGCTCCCTCTGCTCCCCAGGACTTACAGCATAAGCCAGAAGGGGTTACTTGCAGCCTTGTTATCTTCCCACCTAAACATTCTCCTCATCTCACAGGTCTCAGGGGGGAAGCTGTCAAAATACCTGACAATTTCTGTCCTAGCTGCCCCCAGGCTTTTATAGCATCTCTAGTCCCCATGGAAGAGTGGGATCCTTCACACAATGAATTGGAGGGGAAAAGAATTGAATTTACAGCATAAACACCACCTATTACTTTTTGAGGAGGAAAACAGTGCCTTTAGTGAATTTGTGCTGTGAGCCAGGAGCACAAGAAGACCGATGGGTTCAAACCAGAATTATTTCACCCTTCTGCCTATTAAATTTGCAGTCTGTCTTTGGGTGTTTTGAATGGAGCACAGTACAATGAACCAGGTGGAGCTTTGATTGTTTTATGAACAGGATTATTTAACATGGCTGCTTAAAATAGCAGGTAACTAGATTAGAGCCATTGGGCTGGAAGAACTTACATCTCAGATATAACTCCAAAAGGATTTATAAGCTTTCTTCTTGAATGTAAATTCACATTTGCTTTCAATTCTCTATGCTCTAAAAGTCTTTCCTCATATAAATAAAAACATGCCACCCTCCAAGAAATACAACTCCTGAGGCCTCAATGTGCTCTAAAAGGACTGATCCAAACCCACTTGAACTGCAGGTGCCTGCTGAAACACTCACACCAGTCGACAGCACAATTGCTCCTGGTCCCTTCAGGCTGTCTGGAAGTTAAATTGCCAGCATTGCTTTCAGTGAATCTATTTGAAAATGAAACCCTTAATATCTCTCACTGGAGAAACAGAGACTCTCCACATCCTAAGGAGATGAATTTTCATGCCTTATTTGTGTTTACAGCTACACTTTTCAGGAGAAAGAGAACAAAGAATGGTAGGGAGGTGCAGACAAGAAAGGATGCTTTGCTCCAGGACCTTTCTAGGTTGAGACTAGCAGAACAGGCAGTGCCCTAACCTGGCTGAAATTCCCAATCTCCTTCATTTTTGGTTGAATTCACAATCTCCACCTTCTGTCCTCACCTGTTGGCTGTTTCTCCCACCAGCAAAGGAGCAAAGGGAGCAGAGACATAGCGGCTCTGACGCCACAACTGCAAATACTTGTATCTTATACATTTAAACAGTCTTGCTCTGCCTGAGGCTCTACAACAGACAACAAGCAAGTGAAATTAGAAGAGCCAAAATAAATTATCTGCTGTTGACAAAACCACCCACCGTGGGTAGATCCAGGTGAGCTGAAGGATGCTGAGAAGTTCATTGTCTATAAAACTAAACAAGAGGTAGTTGAGTCTGCTTAAACTAATTTCAGAGCAACAGAAAAGAACAGCTTCTGAACAAAATCCCGGTGTTTCCAGCAACAAGTTTGCAGCTGATGCACCCTCTAGTGGCACAAAGCCTTTTCTATTCGTGTAGTTGAAAAGCAGATGTGAGCTTTTCCCTTTCCCTAAAAACCACCTCTCTGCCCCTCGGGATCAGGGTTACACTCTTTCAGGAGGAACGTTCCCAGTGTTCACATATTGCTTTTGTTAAACTGCTCTAGATGAGTTTTGCTAGAGAATATCAACAAAAAGGCAAGCAGCAAAAGGCTCAACCCCAAAAAAAGAAATGAAAAGGGATTGTTTTGCTGCACCTCACTGTAACCATTCCAGCCCAATAGTAAGTAGCCCAGTAGGAGCCCTTTTAACTGAGTTGTGCAATGTATTAAACTTGATCTCATTTTTAGATCTCCTGAACTATGCAAGAGCTGTATTTATTGCTCTGTAAGAGCACAGTCAAGTGCTGAACCAAAGGCAAACATTACAGTCAGCTAATTTAGTTTGAACAAACCCCAAACTTGCAGCCAAAACTCCTCTTCCTCCCCATCTGACCTAAATCTGTAGACTGTGGCACCTCTCTGAAGCATGTCATGCTTGTTATTTGAAGAACGAGATTGTTGGGTTTGGAAGTCAATGAGTCTTTGACACGTTCACCATCACCAGCATTCCTCTCCATATGAATATTCCAAAACTCTAGGCTAATAACATTACTGTTTGTAGAGTCTACCTCTTTTATTAATTTAAGGATTCATCTGCCACTGCCACTTGGGATTTTTTCCCTTCCTTTCTATCATGTCTGTACCATCTTCTATACAAGAATGTTTATAAATTATTTTCTAATAGAAGTTTGGGGTTTTTTTGTGTGTGGGTTTTTTTTTTTATTATTTGTTGTTGTTGTTGTTGTTGTTGTTGTTTTTTGGGTTTTTTTGCCTGTTCTAGGCTTCATATGTTCACATGAGAGTCTTTGCAGGGACAGGGGAAAAGCCATTTTTGAAGGAAAGGCAGTAGATTTGGGTGACCTGATAGACTTGAAGGGAGTCTACAAGAAAGATGGAGAGAGACTCCTTACAAGAGCAGGGAGTGACAGGGCAAGGGGGAATGGCTTCAAACTGACAGAGTAGGTTTAGACTGGATATTAGAAAGAAATTCTTCCCTGTGAGGGTGGTGAGGTCCTGGCATGGGTTGCCCAGTGAAGCTACCATCCCAGACATATCCCATCCCTGGAACTGTTCAAGGCCAGGTTGGATGGGCCTTTGAGCAACCTGGTCTATTGGAAGCTGTCCCTTCCCATGGTGAGAGGGTTGAAACTGGATGATCTTTAAGATTCTTTTCAACTCAGACTATTCTACGATTCTATGATTCCTGGAGCCTGTGTTTTGACCTCTTAAAAAAATATATAAGCCCCTGGAAGTTTGATAGCATAGTTATTTCTGGGCAACCTCTCCAGAAATATTTGTATGGTGACATATTTATATATAAGGGAGGTAGTTTGCAACCTCAACATCCAACCTGAGCAAGGACATGGCAGAGCCAATCTGCTTAGCATAAAGCTACCCAGGGCCATCCAGGAAGAAATAACATGTACAGGGACAAATTTGAAATACTACAGGATTTTGAGAAGGAAGAAAAAAAATATTATTCATCTGTCAGCATTTCTTAAGTTTTGCTGTCATATCCAAGCTTTGGTTGCTCTTTCCTAACTAGATCTTATCTTCCAAACCACATGCTCTCACTCAAGAGAAAGTCATAAAATGCCTGGTGTAGGAGACGTGCCTTGTGTTGAGGCTTGGAAGCCAAACAGCTCAGGTTATCCATGCTGCAGCTTGATGACAGCTTCCAGAGAGGAGAATTGTCCTGTGTCTGTGCTTAGTTATCAGAACACCAGAGCTGCAAACTTCAGCCCTCTATTTGATCAGAGCATCTTGACACTGACGTACAAGGAGTCAGTTGGTCTCCAAGGAGCGGAGAACCAAAACATAATGAGTTTTAAAGCTCAAACCACAAACTCTGAATTATACTCCACCTGCATTTCATAAACAGGATTATGCTGGACTAGCCTATTTTGAAATATGACCACTTCTCCTATGGCTGGGCTGCCCCAGTCCTGCCTCAGGCCTTGGATGTCTGCCTTCATGGGCTCTTGCTAGTTTGTTCCACCTTCATCATCGACTCATGTAAAGGAGTGATCATTAGGTTTCTTATGAGCTTTCCCTCTGCTGTGCAATGAGTTTCACAGAGGTTTCTAATAGAGGCTTTTACTAGTATCAGTTTCTACTTTGGCTTTGGGTAAAAATAATTGAGCAAAGAACATCCCTCTCAATTGAGGCTGATTTTATTCCAGCCTGTAGGACATGTCGCATTTGAAGAGAATCTTTCCCATCTAGAACAAGGATATGTTTTGCAACCCTTCAGAGCCGGGCACCATTTTGCCGAGTTACATTATTTGACCAAAATGGTCTGTGAAATGCTTGCTAATTGATGCAAATTTTAAAAAGGAAAAGAACAGACGTGTTCAATAGGGTTACCCTGAAGCATATTTGCTCAGAATGGCACAGTAGTGGAACAATGCAAAACGTGCCTTGCTCACTGAACACCAAATTACTGAGATCATTTTCTAAGAGTGAAAGAAAAATATGTAAAGGTAATTATGAAATTTTTCATTGTTTTCAATAAATCTAAGCCTCTAATTACCCACACTATTTATGGGAGGGCTTAGATCAAGTGTGTTAGCTCTCTCTTTCCTCAGGGTTCAACAGTTGTAGGGCTTGTTTCAGTAATCCCAGATTATTCTCTCATTTTACCTGCCCCCTTGCTCCATTAACCTGTTTGCATTCTGACATCTGTTTAAAGAAGTCTGAGCAGTTACACGACACGATGTTATTGATACAGAAATGACTGGAGCCTGTTTCAGTCTGTCAGCTTGACAACAGAACAGAATATTGTGTTTTCAGAAATAACTAATTAGGATTCTTCTTAAATTCTTGAATTTTTAGCATACTCCCTTCAAAGTCATTCTATTATTCTATGAATTTCTATTTGTTTCAAGCAGCAGTTGTTTTCTGTATCAGTTTAGTAGCCAAACCAGTAACTCAATTCAAAGTGGGTTTAAGCCAGATCCTGAGAGTAGATACCCTTAAGCCCCTTAAATGGACACAGCTCCATTGGAAAACAGTTTTCTAAACAGATTTTTCTGCTTAGAGAGAGCCCACACCCAGAGTTGAAATAACAGTCCCAGCTTTGGATTTCAGCTGCTTTTATGTGTGTTTCACCATCACACCAGGCTGAAAGTACATCAGAAGCCCATCTGGCTCCATGGCAAGGTATGACAGAGGTTGGGAGTGAGGGGCAGTGCTGCTGAGCAGGACCTTCTCAGAAGCAGTGGTAGAAGTTACACATCTCAGCTCTTCAGGGATGTTAGACAGCTCCTCCATTGAGGTACTTTCAGCATATTGGTCTCAGGCACTCTCCCAGTATCACATCAAAGAATCAGAGGAGCTGAGTCTGGGCTCCAGAAAGTAGGGGGTTCTACATTGATGCTCCCCCAGTTTCTCAGGGGTTTTTCATCCCCAAGGCATTCACACAGATTCAAGGAATCATTTAGGTTGGAAAAGAGCTCCAAGATCACTGAGTCCAACCTGTGACCAATCACCACCTTGTTAATCAGACCAGAGCACTGAGTGCCACATCCAGTCATTCTCTGAACACCTGCAGGGATGGAATCATCCACTTTGCTCTTCAGTGAACAACCACATCAGGGAAACAGATGAACTAAGGGACAGCACAGACCAGTGTCCAGACTGTGTGGATAACTGGCAATCCACACCACCTGGTCTGGAGACTACAGGGTGAAAATATGCAAAATACATTAGTAATAAGGCCAATAAAAGGCTTAGTGTAGCTACTGGGCTGTTCCTCCAGTTAAAATACAAACTCTGTGTCATGGATTTGGTTCTAACCAGAATAAACTAGTAATCAGATTTTGAGAGATAGGGATCTATTTTATACGGTGCTAAGCATTCTGGCCTTGATTAGGCAGATTATTTCTGAACAACTTTAAATCAATTGGAACAGCTCCTGGATAAACCAAAGCCTCATTTGTGTGCAACTGAAAGATTATTCCTATTGCATCAGATGATTTAATAAAAAAACAAACACTGGCTCTACCTACTAACCCTGACTTGCTTATGTCCTCAGACCATCATGGCTGTATTGCTGCTACCACTGCAACACAGTAGGGCATTAAATCTGCAATCATATGGAGACAATTAGGTGACTCACTGACCATTAAGGCCCATCATTTGGATAAATGCACCTACATAATCCTGTGATTTAAACTGTTGAAGGGACAGGGAGGAGGGAACAGATCAAAGAGTTTGTTCTCACCAGAAATACCATGGTCTTCCTTCACTTCTTCCCCAGGTTCTGGTGGACTCCTGGTTTCTTCTACCAGCAAGCCTATAGGAGGCCAAGAAACATCTCATCTCCTAGTGTTCCTGGTCCACAGAAAGGATGTGTGAATCCTACAGCTCTCAGGGATGCTTCTGGCTGAGATGGATGGATATCACTCCCATCCAGATGAAGAAGACTATTTTTCATGTATTTTCAGTTTATCTAAGAAGTTAGCCAAGGGAAAAAAAAAAATCAACTCTGCTTCCCACACTCAGAGGTTATTAAGGCTGCAAAGTCAGACATACCAAAATAAGGAAAAAAACAGTTTTAGAATTTCTTATAAATATTTTGATCTGCTCTCTGTCACATGTACTCTATATATAAGAACACAGGACACCTGCCTTAATGGTGCCCAGAATTGCTCTGGGGCTTCATCAGGGCTGAACATAAAAGCAAGAAGTGGTCTGTAAGATCTCTGTTTCATTTGCTGCAACTGAGGAAGCTCTCTAGTGAACGAGGCAAAACTTTAAAGAAAGGACAGCTTTGTGGATAAAAGCAGTTGGATATTGCTCCAGAAAACTGATTCCACCCAGTCGCTGCCGGTGATTCCCTTTGAGCAGAGCAATTTCCTTAAACCAAACTTTTTTAAAGTGATCATCCACTGTGTTGCTCCTTTTCAGGGACACAACAGTCAATCTGTGTGCTAATTTGAGGAAGTGCCAAGCACTAATAGAGATAAAATCAACAGCAATAGCATAAACAAAATGGTTAGTTGTAGCCCAGAGATATGGAAGAACTATTACTTTAAGGAGATAGATAATTTCCTATGTCCTCAAAGCACTGGATAAGAGAAGAGAAGATGACAGAATCATATGTCTGAAAAGATCACTGTTTTAGAATTTATGTTTTCCTTCTTGGTGATACTTGTAATGAATGGGAGTCATTGTTACACTGGTCTCCACAAGAGGAAAGAAGAGTGCAAAACTCAAATATGAGGACATAGTGCACCAATTTCTCCTACGGTAGGAAAACGTTTCTTAGAAAAAGTAGTTTTACAAAGCTGAGAAAAAGTTGTTAAATAACTTCAAAGGCAAGAAACAAGAATCAGCAAACCTACTATTTTTCACAAACTCAAAACCGCAGGATTTTGTTCACCAGAAAGGTGTGTTATCCTTCTTGGGTGGATATATCTATCCTTAGAAGGAGGATCCTTCATATCAGAAAGCTCAGGACTCGGAGAGCTCTCACTGCCATACCCCAAAATGTTCATTCCATTCTGGAGCAGTCTGGGCTGGTTGAAGAACTGGCAGCTCATTGTGCTTGGAATCACAACACTAAAGGACTCTCTCCCTGCATTACACAAATTAATTTTTGATGATTCTTTGGTTTTTTTTGTTCTGATCCAGTTAAAGTCACTGCAGTCAAATTAAAAAGGCATAACTAAGTTATTGGATTTGGCAAAGGTGACTATTTAAGGTTTTAAAATCACAATTTACTTAATTTAACTTATTTTAAGTTTGCATGTATGTTTTGTTCATGGTTTGAAGTCCTGGAAATTTTTCAAAGAACACTTTTAAGTTGTCCCCATTTTCACTCCTGCTAGTATTGATCAGCCTCAGGGGAAATAACAACCCATTCTCTTGTGCAGAACTGTAAATACAAAATGGATTTCTGTTGAAATACATAAACCTTTTGTGTCTCACCATGATCTGAGAATTATTAGAAGGGGTGTATCCTTTAATAACTTTGAAAAATGAACAAACTTATAGCAGCTGGGAAGGGTTTTAATATATAGCTGTTAAGGGAAATTTGCTGGAATTCATGATTCATATCTGAGTTTAGAGACTGGATGAAATGAAACATTTTCTACAAATACATCTTCATATTGAGATATTTTGCATTCTGACTTCTGAGCAAATGTTAGACTGTCATATATAATCTAAATGTTTTTATTGGCAAATGAAAGGAAATTGTGAAATTGCATTTCATAACCTTTGTTTTTAATTAGGTTTCCTCTTTCTCTTTGAAGCAATAGTCAGTCCCTCAAGACTTTAAAATAAATACTTGTTTTCTTCACCCTCTGAATCTGTGCAATCCTATCACATATGTTACTTCAAATCATGGGGTAAAAGCAAGAGTACAGCCAAACCCAGGCTGGCAGAATCAGGCTACATTTACAGGCAAGTGTGTACCTGGCTGAAGCTGTATTTCCTTTGTGCATATCTGGAAGCAGCTTTCAATCTACAGCCCAATTCTGCACTAATTGTAAAATCCATACCGTGTATAAAAAATTTAGTATCTTGAGGGTGGATACCCGAGGTCATCCAAGAAGCCTCTCTCCTTTTACAAAGCCTTATGGAAATGGGTTTGGTGTGCAGCCAGAGACATAACTCCACAGAGCCATGGATGAGGGATAGAATTGTGAAGCTGAGAAGGACACTGACACAGGGAAGTAGTAGCTGATGTGCTACTCCTAGTTCTTTCACCTTCAGTCCTTGCCCTTTCAGATACTCCTCTGTCCTCCACATTCTTCCAGTCCTGAGGCTCAGGGATTATCTGGTGTGGCCAGAACAGTGACAAACTGAGGAGCCATGACACTCATGGGAAGATAAATGGGCAGAAAAGAAGAAAACACTTCAAAAGGGAAATGTAAATGACGAGCAAATAAATAAGGATGAAATGGACCAATTTAGCATCAAGCTTAATGATGTGCTGCAATTAGTGAATTTGCTGGGAACAGCTCTGAGAAGCATTTTGCTGACATTAGTTGGTGGTTCTCCTCTTTCCCTCTTTATTTCTACAGGGAGAGTTGAGAATCACTGGAACTTGCACTTTTCCTCGATTTATGGCCCCAGGAGCAATCAAATCCACAGTGCCTTCTATGCTGGCTCAGAGCAATGATACAGAGCTCCCCATGGCCCAGAGACATACACATGCTCTAACCTTGGCTGAACCCTTCCATCATTAGTCTTGATAATTGATGGAACCCAAGGAGAAATGACGGCAGTTTAATAACATTCGATGGTTTCTGGGTGACTAGTGGTGTGTGACTAAAGCAACGTTTAGGTTAGGCATTACCCAATACTTCTCAACAGAGGCCACAAGGGTAAAGAAAAAAATGTGAAGGAAATGTGAAGGAAGAAGGTCTCAAAAAAAGTGGGAAATAATTTCTACATGTTCTTATTTTGAGATTCTTCTTATGAACATGGCATCTTCTGGTCTGTTGACCTGGCAGATAATGGGCTTTGGAGAGTGTTCCTCAGGTATGAAATCACTGATTAAAACTTGCATAAATAAGCAAAACAATTTTACATCTGTTTCCCAGGTACAGCAGGACTTAAATCTTCTCGCCCCATTTTCTGCTGACATAAGAGCAAAAGTAGATCCAACAATAATTATGGAAAATCTTAAGGAAACAGATTTATTAAGATCCATTATGCTGGTGACCTGTTTGTAATATCTTGCAAGACCAGAGCTCAGTAATGTGAAATACCCACCCACACACCCTCAAAGCCTCAAAAATACCCAAGCAAAATGGATTATATTACCTTTTAACTTTGCACTGCTATTATTCATATCTGCCATACGTAGGTGCCATATTGTGCATGAGCACTTTTCACTCAGATCACACAGAGCTGATCAATTTTTAGTGAGATGAATACTCTTCTTTTATTCTACTACTATCACTAACATGCTGAGTTTTTTCTGTAATAGCCATACACCAATGATACAGAAACAAAAAGCCCACATTTTGCACTGACATATTCCTAAGAGATTAAAGAATCACTACAGTTGAAAAAGACCTCCAAGGTCACTGAATCCAACCTGTGACTGATCCCCACCTTGTCACCCAGCCCAGAGCACTGAGTGCCATGTCCAGTCATTCCCTGAACACCTCCAAGGATGGGGACTCCACCACCTCCCTGAGCAGTCCCTCCAATGCCTGACAGACCTTTAAGTGAAGAAATTCTTCCTGATGGTCGACCTGAACCTCCCCTGGTGCAGCTTGAGGCTGTTTCCTCTTGTCCTGTCCCTTGTTCCCTGGGAGCAGAGCCCGACCCCCACCTGGCTCCCCCTCCTGTCAGGGAGTTGTAGAGAGCAGGAAGGTCCCCCCTGAGCCTCCTTTTCTGCAGGCTGAGCCCTCCCAGCCCTCCCCAGTCACTCCTCATAGGACTGACTCTCTAGACCTGTCCCCAGCTCCGTTCCCTTCTCTGGACATGCTCCAGCATCTTTATATCTTTTTGAGATGAGACCTCAAATCAGATTCTCCCTATATAGGCAAATTTCCATCCTACCAGAAATGACCTTTTTCCAAAAGGCAATGTTACAGAAACCATGACCTAGAAAAAAGTACAGCTGAATATTTTTCACCAAATACACAAAGTTTTTATCTTTTCAGCTAAAGAAAAATTATCAGTGACCAAGAGCTGTTAAGGACCATTAACAAACAGACGATAAGTTCTTCTAACCAGCAGCATAAAGCAGTGATAGCTATGTATAAAGAAATTCACTGAAAAATTTCAGCCCTCTTCAGTTTCTTATAGGTGTATAGTAGATATTTGGTCCAGAAAGTTGGTAGGACAATTCATGCACTGGGAGCTAAGAAATACTCAGCTCAGAACACCAGAACATAAAACTTTGATTACAGAGATCAGAAGTACTTAGCTCATAAGAAAAGAGCAGAAGACCACCAGCTTCCCACTTTCCTGCAAAACTGGAAAATATTTTTGCCTCTCAACTTGAAGATATATGTCTTCATGGAAAACAAAATACAGGATTATAAGGAATGTCTGAAGATCTCATAGTCAATATATTACCATGAGCTATAGTGAGGGGAGTGGTGAAGTAGAATGATATTCATGGCCAAATTTTCAGGAGTTCAGCATCCAAAATGTCGAGTTGCTTTAAAAATCAGACTGCTTCTTCTGGAGTCTAGCTGGGAACTGACTTCCTTTGAAAATCTGGCTGTAATAATGCACAAACAATGTTCTCCTAATAAAAGAGCCACTGTTGGCTGCGTGTTTAATTTATGTGTATTTAATCCTCCATGATAATACAGTAAGTCTTGTTGAGTACAAGATGTGAGATCAGACTGCTGCCCATATGTAGAGAACAAATTCGTATTAACCACAGCAACACATATGCCTAACTTGGCCAAAGCTTTTAGCCAGAATCTGGGACTTGCTAACATATCAATATGGAAGGCATATGTTCTTCAGGATATAAATTACGATGGTTTTCATCGTATTACTTGTGCAGTCCGGTTTATGGAGTAAAGCAGCTTGGCAAAGCTTGTTTGGATGGATGGAAGAAGCATGAATCACAAGTGAAATTCCCATAGCTCTGGTTTGATAGGCAGCTGGTTACTCTGGGCAATGTGGGTTAATAGAACTAAGCTAATAATCAGGATGAGCAAACCTTTCATACTGTGCCCCATCTGGAAGCACAGGTGACACAACTTGTCTGTAATAGACTTGTTGTCTTTATTACACTCAATTTAACCAGAGAAATCAGAGCTTCTAGAAAATAGCTGCTATAAAAACACTTGTATACATTTCACTAGGCAATTATGAGCCTTCCTTATATTATTTCAATGGTTGCAGCAAACATTTCTCAGGCATAGCAATTAAATAAATTAATGGTTTAAAATACACAGGTGCTGTACCTTGATTTTTAAAATTCCTTCTTTAAGCTGTTTATATGCTGAAAATTATAATGCTGGGTCAGGAGATTCACTGGATACCACTGTGAATGTATGCTCATGTTCAGGGAATTTCTAACACCACTTCCTTTACCCAGCATTGCTTCTCCAACATGAAATCCTAAAAGTGGTTCCTTATTAAGAGCTGTTAAAGATACCATCTGCAATTCCCATTACCTTAGTTGAGTAAGGTCATCACATGGATAAACACATTCCACATCACATTTATGATTTCAGAAAAACAAGCAGTACAGAGCCTTAATTTGGTTTTCACTTGAACAGAAAAACCAAATTAACACTATGTGTACTGCCAATTCCACTTTGCTAAGAATCGTGGGAGGTTGCTGGGTTTTTAGCCCAACACTATGGACGTTGTTCTCATTAGGCAGGATTTGCAGCATAAAATTGAAAGAACCAGTTGGGCAGCCCAGAACTCCAGTGTATGTTCAGCAGGAATGTATCTGTCAAAGGTCCTCACTGAAAGACACGGAGAGATAAAAATATTGATTTTTCAGTATCCTCCCGTGTAGGTGCTCAGCGATGCTTTGGTTAAGACTGGATGGGAAATGAGAGAGTGTTGTACGTGCTCTCCTCACTGCAGGCACCTTGGCAGGAGGGGTTGCAGGAAAATCACAGTTCATCCTCCAGCAACAACCCAGGGCTGAAAATGTGGTGCAGCTCAGAGCAGAGCCCCAGGCACGCTGGGTGTCATAAGCCAAACTGAGGTCTGGATGCAATGTATTTTTGTTAACATGGCATTCTTAGGAATTACTAATCCAGAAACTTTCTCTACCTCAGCCAGTGGTTTTCCCTGTGCACTAGTGAGACCTGCTGAGAACCAGAGCCGGAGCTGTGGCTGAGAGAAGTAAACTACGTGGTGTAGGTTCACCACCCCTTATCTCTGCTGCTTTGGGCAGCTCTGTGCAATTCGGCTTCCCAGCACTCATGTGCTCTTGAAAACTGACACATCTCCTCACACTGATCAGCCTTTCTCGCTGGAGATTCAGTGCAGGAGCTTTAAAGGTCAAGGAGTTTCCCTGGTACGGCAGGCAGGAGTAACCCCACAGCCCTGAAAACACCCAGCATTTGCTCAGGTGTCCAGTCCACCTTCGGCTCCTTAGTCGAGGTAGGAAACATCCTGAACACAACAGGGTTAAAACCAATCTGACAAATGAGGCAAAGCATGGAGAATATGAAGACAGCTATTTGGTAGCACATCTGAACCCTAGCACAGCAATCCCATCTGCAATCACTTAGAGGTGCCCCAGTAAAGTGCAGACCGGAATGCCTGGCTAATAAAGTGTCAGCAGCAGGGGGATTACGAGGGAGATTTACAAGAGTGCATGAGTTTAGTTGCTGCTGGAGACATCCGATACACTCTGTGTTTGATTCCAGGCTTTGGGACGGCAATGAAATAAGCCCCCAGACCTGTGCTGAAAAGCATTTTAAAGTGAACACTTCTACCCTGCGTTACCTGCAGGAGTCCCGGCAGCGCTGCCTCTCGGCACCTCGCTTGCCAGATGACTCTGAGGCAGGGGGCTGCTCGCATCTTGCTTTTTAAACAGGAGCAAAGAGAGGTAGAGAGGCAAACTGCCTGGCTCCCAGGATGATGGTCCTAAGGGAAGACCCGTGGTTAATGCCCTCATGTGACATGCAGCTTTCTCCTGGTCCCACTCTCACCCTTATAGCTTGTGTGCAATGGAGTATAAACCACTAAGTTTGAGCCAAAAGTTGCAAGAGGAACAGGGAGGTAAAATTGGAAGATTTTTTACAGGCTCTTTTCTAATTTTTGAAGAATGATCTTAAATAGACATATGATAGCTATTTAAAACTAAATTAGATGAAGCATGAGTAAACACGCTGTAGTGAACACATCAACCTGGAAAGCTTGATTAGAGGAACAAATGCTGCTTCTTCAATCTCTGAGTGATGAACTTACCAGCTATGGTTTCAAATGTGTTTTCCTTTTATGAAGTGGACTTTCCAGGAGGCAATTAGAGTGGTTTGGGCAAAAACAAAGAGCAAAATATTTTCCCTTCATTGTCTAAAGCAACAGAAATAAGTACCAAGCTTATTACTCACTCCCTTAGTAAATGAAAAGAGAAAACATTTTGTGCTTTGTTTCTGCATCTGACACATGGATGTAAAACGGGTAATAACCTGTCATTTATGACAAAGCTGGCCTATGGCTCCAGTGGAATCACCTCTATGATAAAGCTCTGCATGTGCTGAAGTGTTTGCAGGATGAAGCTCCTCACCATTGATACATCCCCCGGACTCTTGGCAGTCCATCAGACTCACGGCCCAGCAGCCCAAGTGCTCTACTGAAGACGTGCAGGACTCGGAAAGCAGAAAAGGAATGGGAAAAAGGAATGCACTTACCCAACCTAAGAAAGTAATTGGGGATATTGTTCACTCTGGATATTCATCAAGCCTGGAGGCTAAATTTTGGCCCCATGGGAGCTGGTGGCAAACCTCTATTGATTTCAGTAAGGTCAGGATTTCACTGGTGATTTATGGAATGAACTAACACGACATTTTAACAATCAGTTTTAGTAGCTGGAAGTGTTATTCATTGCAGAGGTAAAGCATTGTTTGATTTTATGTGACAGTGCACCTTTAAAAACAGGCAACCTGCAAAGCAACAATATAAAAGGCAGCCCTTAAATTACATTATGATGAGGAATGACACGAGGGAATGAAACCAAGGAAATGTTCCCTTTCATTCCTCTCATACTTTCAAAAGTCAACAGTTATGAAGACAGTGTTATTGGTTAATTTAAATCACCTTTCCTCAACTTTACAGCTGTTTGCTTGCAGTTTCTTTCATTTCTGGTAAAGCACAAGGACTAGTTTTTCAATATGAACTATGGATTTTTCTGAGCAAGCACAACAATCTACCAACACATGTGAGTTGTTCATGGGGTGTTGCAGGACAAAGAAGAAAAACCAGATCTCCTATCCAAACACGTCTGGTTGAATATATACATTATTAATAGCTATAGCAATCTTTTGTAAGCTCTTTCATTAACTCTGCCATTCATAATCATTTCCAGGAAAATTATGTAGAAGGTCTTGGGACAACTTAAAAAAATTTCAGACCTTTATAAAAAAATAGTTTACTTCCTGTAAAAATCACATCTCTGTGGTTTGAGATTTTCCTCCATGAGGAACAAAAAATACTTGAAGCAAGGGCATAAAGGCACATTTACAACTAGACAATGACAGGTTTTATTATAATAGTATGTTTTGATTCCTCATTTGATTTTCCTTTGCTCTGTTTTGTTTAAGGTATGGCTTTTTGGGGAGCAGATATTTGTCACATACACGTGTGACTGTAGGAAGAGGACTGGAAGATAGATCCTTTTGACTTCTCCAGCTACAGATAGGGACCAGAACACATTTATGCCATTAACAGTAGACAAATTGGCCCATTTCTCTATGCTCTGGGTAGGTGCTGGTTTGGTTTTGAAGCTTTTGAGCAGAGTTCAGCAGCCGTGCTGTGTTCTGCATGTTCTGTGCCTGCCAGTCTCAGCCTTGGATCCCCAAGCAGTGCCTGTGTGGTTACAGCAGCACAGACCCACCCAGATCACAAACATGCCTTGGCATTTGGGAAGTTCAAAGCCTGTTTTCCCTTGCCTCCTGAAAATCACCTCTGTACATCAGAGAACTTGGTCTGAAGTCCACAGAGGGTTACAGACCTGACAACCTGGACTGTCCACTGGTGTCTGTCGGTGCTGTGGGTGGTGCTTTCTTGGCAAGTTTGGAAGATTTTAACTTGCAGCTCTGGGGAAAAAAAAAATCTTGTCACAATAATGGGGAATTAGCATGTTTTTTTCACATTTCTTTTCTCAGCTGAATGTTTTGATAAATTAACTTCTAAAGAAACTTAATCAAGAAAGCCCTTCATTCTGCCTTAATTTTTAAAAGAAGTTAGCAGCATTCCCAGTTTTCCTTTTTCATGCTTGTTAGCTCTGTTTTTGTAACCCCACTATCAAGCCCCTCTGTGTTAAGCCATTCCCGATCATCCATTACTGCATTTTGCATCAACACAAGAAAAAAATCCAGCCTTGGCAGAGGCTCAGGGCTTCCTCACCCTTAATAAGCACTTGCCAGCCCAATTTAGCTGTTAGTTGTCATTAAAAGCAGCCAGTGATTCAGAGGATGAAGCTCTGAAAACATCTTGTTTTTTTAAATTGCTCCTTTCTACCAAAGCAGGAGTGATTCAAAGCAGTCACAGGTAAGCCTGGATTCATTCAACAAACTCAAGTCCTTTAGAATTGTCACTTTGTAATTGCCCAGGAAAATTTATTGTTTCTTTCAAAACAATGAGAGGAAAAAAACCCACAAAAAACCTTGTTCAAAATAAAATGAGTTTTAATAACCAGTTTTGCAGTAAGGCAAACTGCAGCCTGGTCCTGCGTGGGTTTGCACCTGAAAAATTTAACTCCCTTCATGGTTAGGTGACTCCTCCACAGTTTAGGTAATTGGAGCTGTTTGAAATTTTCTACTTAAAAAGCTTTTATTTCATTTCTATTTAAAATGACCCTTTGGAAAATAGCCAAAATATCTTTGGAATGTATCTCCAGGTTTTCTTTCTCAAAATTGTCTTCACAATTTTTTTGCATTACCAGTATCAGGAAAGAAAATAATCTTAATATTTATTTTCATTTTATTTACTTGGTCACTCTCTAGCTTTCCAAAATTGTCCAAGTTTAGAATATTCACCAAACACTAAGCAGAAAAAGGGAAATTATCCAAATATCATTCATCTGGAATAATAAAAAAGAACAAAAGAAGATGAAGTAGTAAGTCCATGTCATTTCAATTCTCATAAAATTCCTTTAGAATTGAAAAATATAACAAAATATTGAAATATTGAAAATATGTGAAGTCCCAAACTGCACATGAAATTTTCTGTTTGAGAGCTGCTGGGATCATAATATCAGTGTAATTTTATGTAATTGATTATATGTTCAGACAAAAAGTGACCTGTGTTTGACTGTAAAGGTGGGAGCTACAGGAATGTGACAAAACCAATATCCTTGAGACTGCTCAGTCTGGGATCAGCAGCTTTTATACCCATCACTGAAGCCAATGGGGGGACTTGCAGTAGGGACCTGGAAGAGGGACAGAGACACTTGGCTGGTGGGTTTTGATGCCATATGAAAAACAGCCCTGCTTCCCCCCATCCATCTCCAGTGCCTGAACCTCATCCAAAAACCTGCTCCATGTGCCACTTTTGAACCTTTTCCTTGCCCCTTTGCTCAGGCTCACAAGCTTTCTCAGATCTCCTGGCTCATCCTCCAGATAGAACATATTCTTTGTCGTATTACTGGAAGAAAACATTGACAACTTCTTCACAGCTCAGTCACTTGGGAAGATTTTTTTTCCACCCTTCATTTTTCTTATCCCCAGCAGTAAAAACGAATCCAGTGGCACCTTGGCCCTGCTCAAAAAGGATGTTCACCAAGCAAGACATTCCCTACCTGGGCTTGCAGACAGCTTTCACCACCATGCTGTGCAGACCCGCCTGAGACTGACACTGCTCAGGTCAGTGGTAGCTCTATCTTTTTATCTTCACACTGCTGAGCAGTAGGGGAGCCCCTGCTTCCCAGCCCCCAGAGACTTTCTGACCACCCCAAGGCATTTAGGGAGCATCTGTAAACGAACACAGATTTGTTCGTAAAGTTTTGTTCGCAGTTCACCTCTGGCCAAGGAAAGGCCAAACACAAACCCAGCTTGATGCCAGAACAAAGTGACTCAGACGGGGCTGGACTCCCAGCAGCACAGAGCACCGGCACCATCAGGAGATGACACGGCAGCTCACTGTGACTTTCACTATCTGATCACATAATTTCTTAATCAGCAGAGACAGTGCTCACTGTCACAAAAATGTCCTGTGAATCAGCTTTCATCCACTAGGAACAGGTTCTGCTTTTGCAAAACTAATGGGTGTCCAGTTGTTTTCCATATTCATCGCACAGCGCTTTCCTGCCGTTCCCAGGCTCTCCCGGCCCTCGTGGCTGCAGAGGTTCCACACACAAATGCAAAGGAGAGGTTTCAGTGAAGGAAATCAAAGCCAGGGCAAAATTACACTGGTAAGTGGATGCTGGATATTCAAGCACGGTGGGAAGGTTGTGTCTATAAGCACCTGAATCAGCTTTTTTAATGTTTCAGCAATAGCTGAAAAAATGTGACCTCTTATTTAAAAGAAGGGAATTTTTTCCTAGCAGCAGATTTGGATTAGAAGAGTAATAGTTGCCAATAATTTCCATAATAAACATCCTCCATTTAGAATTAGGAATAGAAACTGTCATCTTAATTAACAGAAAATTAAGGCATGATTTCTCAACTCCTCACGAGCTTTGTGTTTTGCCAAAGTAGTTTCTGAACTGACTTTACCTCTAATGAAGTACTTGTGCTTGCATGGGAGGACCACAAGAGAGAGCTTTAGTGTTGGATGTCGTGCTCTGCTGAGGCAAAGGATTCAGGAGCTCAGGAGCCCAGTATTTTTAACTGGCACTTTTTAAGCATGATGAGGATACCAAAGCAAAACATCTAATACAGACAGCAAAACAATTCCTCATTTTCCACAATCTGGGCAGCCTCCTGAAGCACGAGTGTTTGAGGGGTAGGTTTTCGAAATGGTGCCATTTAGATACAGCTAGTTTTCACCCGGTTCCCCTAAAAATCTGATCCTAAAAGTTTACAAGCAGTTTCAAGAAAATCAGGTTTGATGGGCTGTTTCCAAAAAGAAGGTGTGACATCCATTTTAGCCCTGTCTTTACAGACTGGGCTGAGTGATACCATCATCTATATAACCCTATATATAAAATGTATATATAGGCATATATAAATGTATCTATATATAAATGTGAATATATATATATATGTATATATTAGTATGTATATCCAATCTTTTCCCTACACCACCCTTCTCTGCTTAAACAGCCTCCCAATTCTGGCCTGCTAAGCAGCTGGTCTCATTCCATTCAAATACTTACCTAAGACTAATTTCTCCCATGATATCCATAAGGACTTTAATAATAATGATTATACTGCAGTCCAACCATCTCGAGCTCTCCACCCACCTCCTCCCTATTGTGTATTACCTTCCACTCATTTTCGCTCAGATAAAACAACCTCTTGAGGGCAGAGACCTGCCGGCTCTTCTTGTCTTCTTCTGGGTGTTGTAAAAGTAATAAGGCAATATCACACATAAAGCACAGTATTCAAATGGCACTGAGTCAGATGTAAATGAGGAAAAGCAGGTCATTCAGAGTTACCTCATCATGAAGTGTCTAGATGCATTCCATTCCAGCAGCTTCCCGGATATGGTATGTAATGAAAATGGTGAATAATCGTGTGTGTGTATTACACCTTTCATCCCAAAGAGTACTCAATTACTTTACTAATTGACTGTGCAAAGTGTCTACATGAGAACCTCTTTGCTCATAAGCGAAATGCAGCCGGTGCAGCGGCAGGAGCACGCGACCAGCAGGATTCCCAGAAAGTCTGTAGACAAAATCAGGGGCTCCAGGAAGGGAAGAACAGAGGAAAATGAGAGATTCAGAGATGACCTTTAACTTGATGATTCTCTGCCTTTGCCCAGTTTCAGCAGAACAACTCTTTGATTGTGTGTGAGATGTGCATTTGCACGCAGTCCCCATTACACAGACCACGCCTGCAGGAGCTGATGCTGGGAGTCACTCCTTCCCTTTGCTCTGAAATAGGGGGTCTGGGCCTGATCCTGGAACATGCTGAGCCCTTACAATTCCCTTGGATTCAGCAGGACCAGCCCTAACTGTAGCTCTTGAAATATCACACTACAGCAAGTATCAGCAACACTTGCTACTTCCTATAGCTGCGCATTCGCTTGTTTTTAAAACATAGCCCCTGGATGTTTCTGAGTTACATTTTTTATACATCATTAACTATTTTTAACTAACACCTCAGTAAGCTTCCTTAAACTTCCAGTGACCTGTTACACATCCAGAAATATGAGAACAGCGAAACCTTTCCCTAGATAGAACATTTTTTTAATACCAAAGCAATTGATGATGCAACTGATTTTGCTGTCTTCCAAACAGGGAAACTGAGGCATAGAAAATGAAGTAATGTGTATAAAACAAATAATTTGCTAAAAGCAGACTGACCACCCAGTGTCAACAGTAGATTTTGGAAAGATGTGCTTCTCCCAAATATGTGGAGTACCAGCAGCTGCTTCAGAAGGTGTCTTTTGCTCAGGTCATATTTACAGCAAAAGGATATTGAAGAGTTAAAAGGAATCTGTGCTCAGAGATCTTACTGTAAGTAGGGAGCCAGATCTATCTTCTCATTTTATAACATGCATATGCATCTTCTAACAGGCATTGTCTATCTCTCCATCTGTACCACACTCATCAGATTACACTATCTGAAACTTCTTTTTCCCCCCAAGAGATCATAAAAGTTTCAGCATTTACTCAAATGTTTTGTCGTGTTTTCAATTTGACAGACTGTGCAGTGGCTCCAAAGATAACACTGCAGCTGCCAGGGCTGCTCATGTGTTGAGCTGAATTGTAGATGCCTGTCTAAAATGGCATGTTCCCTCAGTAGTTTAGGATACTCTGAAACAGAATTTTCCAGTCTTCTCAAATATGTAAGATATGGGATGGCCAGCAGCTATTCAGGTTGCACAACAGTGACATTTTTGAAAGCCAAGAAGAGGCAAAACAACAGTCCTGGTGGTGCACAGCCTCCAGGAGAGCCCCCGTCCAAAGCACCTTTGTTTTCCTCGCCTCTGTACCCTGCTCAAAGCCCTAAATTAGCTGTCTGTTGCCCCTACTTGCTGTTTTGTCTCCTTTGTCAAAGGAGAAGATTACTCTCAAAGGTGACAGTTTTGCTCGGCCCTGTGGCTCTTGGTGCTGAGCCTTCGGCAGGAGACTTGTGGCCTGGAGCCAAGGCTCTCCAGCATAGTCTCTTTCCAAAAGTGCCTGGGAGTGGGATGTTCAGAGTATGAGATGTCAAGAGCCAGAACTGCATGGGACATTTTCTGCTGCTTTCCATCCCTCTATAACTGCCCAGTAATTTCTCCAGCTCCTGGAAGTCCTTCTGCCATTGCATGGAAAGGGACTGTTTTCATTTATCCATCTCTGGTGCAGGCAGTTCAGCGTGGAGGCAGAGGGCAGGGTGCAACAGTAATTTACACACTATAAACTTTTGTAGGTTTTATTCACCTCATTGGTCTGGTATTAAACAGCATCGCGTGGAGACTGTGTAAGCTGGGAGTAATGGTGCTGGCTGCTGCCCTGGTGTGTGCACTGCTGCGCCATTTACGCCTCCCTTCCCCATCAGCTGAGGCAGAGCAGCAGGGAGAGGCTTTTGATGGAAAAAAGTGGGAACAGTACATCCACTGCACAATCAGCCTCATATATTTTTTACTGTAATACCTAAAACTCTGCTAGGAGCTGTACATAGGTAGATATCTATACATTAAAATGAAGCGTTTGCCAAAAAACAGGACTATGCAGAATCTGACAGGGGTTGGTGAAGATAAAGGAAGAACCCACCAGGAATCATAAGACAGTACTTGCATGAAAAATACCTCAGCACAGATCTTTGCTGATCAGTGTGAAACCACTTGGGAATAGCAGTATTTTGTTCTCAGAGGGCTGTAGAATGTGTTTGAAATGGGAGTCTGGAGAGGTGAAGAAAGTGTGATTCAGACTATTTATCTGAATCCCACGGACTACACAGTGATTCACTTCCAGGGAATCCATGTATTGATTCTTTTGTCCCGCGTGTGACACACAGAGTGTAATAACAAGGCCAGGAAACTAAAAGCAGAAACACAACAGGCTTCATTAAGAGGTATCATCAGAGGAGGAAACCTGCCAGGAGGGGATGCAGAGCTTTACCATCTGCAACAAACAGTGCAAACTTTCTGCTGGAAAGGCTCATGCTCCAGTAACTGCAGTTCCTGGTGAGGTCATTCCCCTCCAGTTCCCCCACCCCCCCATTCACATGGAGAAACTTCCCAAGAAACTCTGTCCTGACTGAGCTGGTTAGGATTGTCTCTGTGCATTAAGATGATCCTTTCAGAATCTGATTTCAGCCAGTAGCACAGATAATGAGTTAATCCATTGGCTTTAAGCTTTTTTTCCCTGTCATATCTTAGCCAGCACCAGAGGGTTCTTTTATGAACCCTGAAGATATTCTTGTCTAGAAGAAATTGCACTGGATAAGTGTATTTTTTTTATTTTATGCAATGAAAAGGAAAATCTACAAGCACTAATAACAGCTTAGCCTTTTCTGGACCAGAAACAACTCTAACATAGAACAGCTGCATCTAAAACCAAAGTGTTTTTAATGCTCCTGCATTGCCTCACCTGAATAATAACATTCAGGGCTTTGTTTCAAGACTTAATTTGTTATAGGAAGTTAAAAAAAGACACACACGCAAACAACCCTATGGAAACTTTTGCCTACAATAAGTGTCAAGCAGAAGGAATGTTATTGATTGCAATAGATTTACACCCATAATGAATTTGGCCGGCTGGTCAAAAGTCTAGTGGGTGTGTAAATGGGGAGGTGAAGTGGGGAATGACGTACGTAGTGGTTTATCTGGAGAGTGGAGCTGCAAAATGTTGTAGTTACACTTAAGTTTTATTAAAAATGCCATTCTAACGAGCCCTAGTGGCCCCAGCACATGGAAAGTGGCTTGCTGTGTTTTGAATGGCACCGAGTAACACCCCAGGGCCTTAAATCAGTTCAAGATGTGTTGGTGGCGTCTGATGTTAAGCATAGAAGGGAAATTCAAAGCAATATAGATTTAACCTGGAGACCCTTCTTTTGCCTGATGCTTATCAATAACGCAAGCGTGAGTAAGAGCCAGAAGAAATTTGGTACCGAGGCAGAGTATTACATGAATGTGTGATTTTATTAGTAATATTTTCACTGAGGTTTGGATAACCAATCCAAGCAGCAAGACATTGAAATGTGGAACAACGAAGAGATAAAGCCAGATATTTCATCCTGTGTATTTCTGCAGGCACCACTTGAGGTACAGTGTCCAGACAAAACTGAACTGGGGAAATAAAAAAAAAAACCCACCTTTTGTGGTTTTGTTTTTGGTTTTGTGTTTTTTTACAGGGCAAATGGAGAAGAAGAAACAGCCATGGAGTGAGTGAGAAGAGAAACCCTGTTACACATTTCAAGTCAGAGCTGGGGTTGAGGGATTGTTATACTGCAACAGCTGACCATGGAGAAAACTATAGACAAGGAAAAAAAGGAAAATTTAAAAATGCCCTTAATCTCAACTATAAGGAACTCCTATATTTCTTTGCACTTATATGCAATGTCTTGCTGAGAAATTAAAGTGGAGTGCTTGTATTTCAAAGGGTGGACAAAACAAGCCTTATGTCTTTAATCCAGGGCTGTGCTTCTAAACCTTGGCATAGCTGGGACATTTTTACAGGAACATTTCAATGTCTTACCTGTTTTGATAGGACAGTGAGAATTATGGTTTCAGAGGTATTACTAATGCCAAGAAGGATTTGCTGAGTATTTGGATGTCACATAAGCTGCACATATTTGCTACCTGCCTGAACCAAACCTTTGAATTCCAGGCTCTGGGATGACACCCAGAAAACTGAGGTGCACCTCTAATACCATTTGGTTGGCATGATGGGCTTGGATGGTTAAATTTGTTGATGTCTATAATGGCAGCAGGAACTCAAAATCTGCTGAAGTCCTGAATGTCCTTTACTCTCTATCTCTGTGGTCTGGAGACACAACCACTGAGTCATGAACAGCAATCACTAACCTACAAGATGCAATTAGAAGGGAACCCCAACAACCACCTATGAAATGCCAAGGACTTGGCACAAATACCTCTGATGATACAATGGAGAAGGAGCCTTAAACTCTTACCTTAAGCACTGCTTGCTTCCATCCCACACTGACAGCTTTAGCAACAACGTGACTTGGAGTGTCTAATTATAGGATAATTATTGTTGTTGCATTTGTAAAGGTCAGTCAGTAGAAGCGAGGACCCTAAGGGAATGGAGACAAGAAAGGTGAAGGAGGAAATGGGAGTAGAAAGGTTCAGAGACTTTTTGACCAGGCAGAAACACAGAGGGAGATGTGGCCTTTCTCCGTAACTGGAGCACAATTTGGAGTCATGTAAAATTAATGGTTTGTGCTCACAGCTAAATAAATACAACTACCAATAAATGTGAGCAAAAGTCCAGGCCATGTCTCCTGTCTTTCTCCGTGCCTACTGTGTCAAGGAATGAAGCTGCTGTGGTGATATGGCCAATTATAACCCAGATAAATCATTGCATCTGTCTGTTCTCCTTTCCTACTTCCATTCTGGTCCAATAAAAAAAGAGGCATTCTCTGAGCTGAAGCTTGATTTTTGCTCCTAAGATGGAAAGTAAGAACTGGTAAAGGGAGAGAAGACAACTGCAAAAACATCTGCTATAAAAGCACAGAGAAGGTGGACTCAGAAACTGAATAGCAGAGTATTGATCCCATATTCAGTGACTACCATCTAAGAAAGTCATGGACATAGTTCAGACTGAGGAATCCAATCTTCTTTCAAATCCAGAGGAAAGAAACCAGTCATGCTACAGCCACACTGGTGATCTTGTTGCTCTTCTTCCCCTCTGAGATTCCTGCCCATTTTTTGGCACAGAGCTTTGGAGGCCCAAGCAGAGGTTCACCTTTGCTTTTCAGCACATTTGCATTTGAGCCTGTGACGGGAAGGCTAAAATTTGTGTCCTCGGTACCGAGTGCATCCTGTAAGCTATAATATATTCTTAAGCACTAGTTCATTGGAGAGAAGTCTTCTGTGATCCTAACCAGCAAGTAAGTAAATAAATAGATCTGTGGGGAGCTGTTGATATACATCCACCTCAAGAGCTTCAGATTTCAGTGGAGAAAAAAATGAAGCAAGACTGGTAGAAAGAAATGCTTGGATTCAGGTAATCATCCGGACAGAAGTAGGAGATACTAATTATTTGGATTCCTATCCCCCACATGAATAATTGGCTGAGCCTGGAACAAAAATCTATTTATTTGGTAGCTACAAAAATTCCATAAATTGGCAGCAATAGTGTTGTCAAGAATCTTGAACCTGACCTGTGCAATGGGATTGGCTCACCTAATTTATTTTTTGTAAGTCTTCAAAGAAAATAGGTCAAAATTCCTCAGTGCAATTAGTTCAACTTAGTATACCCATCTTTGATCTGTTAAAATATAATTATATTTTTCTAAATTATCCTCATTTCATTTTAACTGGCAAGATATGAAAGTATGGATGGATCTGAACCCAGCTGAGGTTCTCCAGGGTATTGTGTAGTTAAAAGTGTGTGAGGTGAGGGCCAGGGCAAGTCCATTGCAGATGAGCCAGTGCAACTTCTTTATTCCTGCAGTGTTCATTTAGTCCCTTCCACATTAGTAGGGTGAGAAAGCCATCTAAAAAAGGAAGCATATACATTTTAGATTTGTCAAAAATAGGTTGAAAATCAGTTTAGCTTGAACCCACCTGCATGATTTTAGCACCCTGTAGGGTCTGCTTCCTAAACACAGGGCAAATTCAGGGCATGGTCACAGAATACTTGTCTGAGTAGCTGATTTCAGAGCACTGTAGGAATTGCCATTAATAAAAATTATCAGATCAATCAGACATAACCCTGCTGTTGTTCTCCTCAGGCATCCTGAACTTTATTCCTAATTCCAACTGTGTTTCTAGGGACATTCCTAACCTTCAGAATTGGACTGTATTATACAAATAAAGTAAAGAAGTCATCATCATGAAGTAAAGGGAAAGGAGAAATTCCAAGGTAAAATTTAAAGGGCTAAAATGACTTAGTGGGAAGAGGAACAGAAAGGTTCTGGATAGATTTATGAAGTCAAGTGGAGAAAAACCTGTTTTTAACTCTCATGATTCATGGGAAAGTACAGGAATGAGAGCTAGAATGGAGAAATAAACTGAATATGTATGTACAAAGAGGATAAATCAAGAGCATTAGAACTCTAGGTGAGATACAAGTATCCTCATTTTCAGATATCAAAAGTTATTTATCCAAAGATGATACATTTCTGTGGTTGGAAAAGGTTTTACAAGTAAAAGATATATATGGGTGTGATCTTACAGGTAAAACTGCAGAGAATGGAGATTGTAACCTGTGTTTGGCATTTCTGAGCCCACTTCACTGTTATCCCTTGGTATCCCATGTGAGTGTCTAAGGAGGGAAAGGGAAAGAGTAAATGTTCCAGGTAAACAAGTACATTGTGCAACTCTGCATCTGGAAAACTGTGTCAGCCTTTAACTTGTTTAACTGGCCCTCCTATGGCAGTAACACATCATTACTGCTTTCCGGTGTTTATTAATGTAATTTTAATGGTTTATTTGTAGCAAGGTTCAAATTCCATGCAAATGGATGTTTAAAAAAAAAAAAAATCAGGGGTTTCATAGCCTTCATTATTATACTTTGGAACAAGCAGATTGCATTGGATATGTATGGAACAGAGAGAGAGGTTAATGGAGCAGTGTTTTGGATAGATTTGTGGTCTTACACAGGATCCCTACCTCATCAAATTCCCTGAGATCCCATAGCTACCAAAATGAATGTTCCAGTCCAACCTGCCATTTCAGACTCAAGCTGCTCAGTTCTGCTGCACTAAGGGTTTTTCTCTGTGCCAAAAGGGTCAACACGCTCTGAAGAAAATTGGTGGAGATTCATTCCCAAGCGTGGTCAAATGTCCAGGACTCCTCAGAATTAGTAGTCATCATTCCTTTAATAACAATGTGCAAGGCAAGACTGTCATTCCCAAGCCACTCCTGGCCTGCTGGCACAGACAGACTCCTGTGTGCAGTCATAGGATTCCTGTCTTGCCTCTGAGGGAAAGGATGCAGCAAACTCAAACATCCCAAATGACTAAGCACCCACCAAAAAGGAAAACTAGATGGTTAGTCATGAAACTGAGACAGCAATAATTCACTGCATGGTAAGAAAACTGAATTCCTAAGCTCAAACTTGATATCCAAGCCCTCTGAAGGGCAAATTGGGAGCGCTCTGTGGATTTTTTTTTTCCTTTCTTTGTGTCTCTCCTATGGAGTCTGAAATAAGAATATATATATATCATCTTCTACATGTAAACCCATACCAAAAGCTCACTCCAAGGATGTTTTCTCTCAACAGGAATGCATAATGAAGCATTTAAAAAGTTCTATATTTGATTTAATTTGAACCAATATATTCAGTGAGTTCTCCAAATACCTAAGAGATGATACTGAGACTTTTATTTTTCCCCAGCCAGCTCTCAACATCATTTCAGTGATAGGTTCCCAGTCCATAGGTTGACCGTGGTCTTGTTTCATAAATAAAATCCAAGCCTCAAAGTGGGAATACGTTATGAGGGGATTAAACAAGTGACACTTTTTACTGGCATGAACATTCATCATTGCATCCCAAAGGGACACTCTTGCTGCAAAACTTGTTTCTCCTTTTATTCTTCTCATTACAGTTGAAAGAGGGACAACAAGTTTATGGAGTTTTCTTTACAGTTACAGCAGTTTGTAGTACTGGCTCTTGGCAGTAAGACTTAGTTGGGATAGGTAGGGGATCCAGCTGGAGGAAAAATCTGCTGAGGAGGACAGCAGTGAGGTTATAAATTGATTTCTAGGGAGTGACCTTCCTTCTACTTCCATAGTTCAGTTCAGTTTGAAGGCTGAAACCACACAGGTGTTATGGTGGGATGGGGTTTTCAATAAAGGCTAGAGCACAGTTTGAAAATTCAACAGAGGGGTTTATACATTTTAAAGACATGGGTAGCTGGGAATTTTGGTTTAGCAGTTCTAGTCATCTATTTCAGGAGTTCTTTCAGAAGTTTACTTCAGATTTGAAAGCTTGTTTCAGTTTTAGAACCTCGACACAGGAAAGGAGCCAGACCCTGATGTTGTCAGAGGTCTGTCAACCTGACTGAGAGACACATCCTTAGACTGAAAGCTGTCAAGTTTGGCAAGTGAAAAGATTATATTTTGTTATGACAATATATTAAAAAAAATGAAAATATTCAGTTTCCCTTTTTTGGTTACCTGGGATGTCTTTGAACCTACAGATCTTCACACACCACTCTCACTTTGTTTTCAACGTAAGAAGTGCCCTCGATTGGCAGGTAGAAGGTGCACTTTGACCTTGGAAGAGCTGAACATATGACTTAGGGCTAGGTTTCTCCTGTTGTTTCTCATTAAGAAACCTCATTTCTGTTTCTCTCAATATTCTCTGTGCCTCTTCCCAGTTACCTGCCAGATCACTCATCAGAATACCGAGGGTAGCAAGGAACAAGGATCTAAATGCAGACAGTGGAAACAGGCTGAGCATTTTCAGTCGTGTCTCTCAGGTATGGTATGTCTCACCTGGTCTGGATTCAGGCTGCATAATTCCAAAAGCAGAGATTTGTCAGTGCCTCTTTGCTCACAGACAAGCAACAAGAGAGCTCACAGAAGCTGTGCTAGCAGGGCTGAGGCAGGGAAAAAGACCAAGCCTGCTGTAAGGTCCTGGCTGTGAAGGTAAGGTGGCCTATGTATGTCTCTTCCTCTTAGGATGAAATCATGCTAGACCTCCTCCCAGACCATGCTTCATTCCATCAGCAGCCCTGCTGACTTGCCTGTGACTGTTCAGTCTGGTTACACTTACAGTCTGGCCCTAATTTCTCTGCTTCTTAATTTAGGGATAGTAAAGAGACTTAGTCAAAATATGCAAAAGCCCTAGACAGTTACTACCAATTGCAACAGAAAAACTTTGCAAAAGTAGATCAAATCTGGCCCTGTTAGCCCTTGCCAGCCAATGTTTTGGCTCTGGGTATTTTTTAGGTTCCTTTCTTGTCACTCTAAATCAGATGATTCACGCTGCTAACATGTTGTATTGCTTATCCAGTAATGCAACCTAATAAAACCCTGCTTAAAACCATTTTCCTTAAAGAACCAGAAGAATTTGTTCCTTGCAGAATCAAACCTGTGTTCTTAATAAAGGCAGATTGAATAAAACAAGCTCTGTGAAGTAAAGAGACTAATTTAACAGCTCGCTGATGAAAATCTGTGGCTCACGTCCCCCTCCCTCACCCCTTGCATGAGAACAGATGGTTTAACACAAGTTCTGAATGCAAAGTTAATTAAAAAAAATCCATTGCTCTTACAATCCTTGGGCTAAGACTTTAAAAGTTCCCTGCTAAATCGGAATGCCAATGCTTTTATTTTGAGCTCTGTAATAAGGAAACGGATTCATTAATGTTCTGCAATTATTGAAGTAGAGTGATGGTCATGGATTAGCCCTTGAATTGAGCACGGCAGGCTCCCTTGGCAGCAAGACACCAGAATGGAATTTGAAAACCTCACTTGTGTTCCATTTTCTCCACTGCTCTTAGTGTAATGCTGGAAGCAGGTACAAACACCTTCATGGCAGTGCCCCCAGAGGGAAGGAGAAGACATTCAAAATGCAAGATCATATCCCATAACAACAACCTACAACATGTTAGTATTTGATTTCAATGAACTTCACAAATATCCCCAAAACATTTCATACCGGGCTGGGATGCATCTATTTCTGGGATGGAAGGCAGTGGTTTGTTAATGACAGTAACTTGTATAAAAACCAGCACAAGACATGAGAAAACTAATATTGAATGAGTTGCCACTTTTGTTGCAATATCCTT
The DNA here is from genome assembly GCF_022539395.1 of Myiozetetes cayanensis. Classification (NCBI taxonomy): domain Eukaryota; kingdom Metazoa; phylum Chordata; class Aves; order Passeriformes; family Tyrannidae; genus Myiozetetes; species Myiozetetes cayanensis. The sequence continues at coordinate 7,186,000 of NW_026087378.1, read as the reverse complement.
CCTCAAACACCTTCGAGTATGAAAAGTCACTTTAAACAACTGGGAGGAGTTTGGCTAAAGTGAAAAGTAATTACCTGAATTAGAATCATCTTGTCTTAATGCATTTAATGTTTTCACATGTCAAACATCAGAAGATCCTTAAGCTCCCAAGTGTACCTGGAAAAGAGTTTTGTTTTACCTCTCATTTGCAATCAAAGAATCTCCCAGCCCAGTTCTTGAAGACTGAAAAGCCATCTCTAATACTCAAAACTGACGCTTTCTTCACCCAGCTTTCTACCCCAAAATCAATTCAGCCAGAACATCCTTAACACCAGCTCTTAGGAAATGAGGAAATACCAGGCCTACAGGGACGTCTTCTGATTATAACAAGAGTCCAAATTTATGGGGAATTTTAATAGAATCAGGTAATTCTGATCAGGATCCTAACCACAGTAGGACCAAAACCAGTAGTTAGTGAAGTCACTCTTCAGTCCTTGTTGAAATGTAACTTGGAGGGAAATCTAATTAGCTACCGGGAGGCAGAGTCCTCCTGGTTACCTTATCCATTTTTGATTGTATCTTTTACAAGCTCCAGTAGCAACACTCAGAAACTGAAACAGACCCTGAGCATTTGTTTCACAAATTGTACCTATGAAACACAAATATTCATAGTCTACATCAACATGTGGACTATGAATAGAACACATCACTCTGGAGTTGGGGTGGTGTTGTTTGGGTTTTTTTAAGTCAGTCTTTGATTTTTGCACCACTACTTGATCGTGGATTGCAAAACCCCGGGAGCAATTAATTGCAGAGACAAACTCTTACCCTACTACAGTCTAATTCCTTAATAGCATCCTTGAATCAAAGAGATGTCTAAACATTATCACATGCACCTATGATTAATAGCTCCCACAATCAATTACAGATGCAAACCTGCAGGAGCAGGCTTGGCCCATAATGTGAATGGATGGAAGGTATCATGCATGTGACCAAGAATTAAGCCTATTTATCACCTAATGCTGGCATTTATAGAGCCAAAGTTCTCACAGTCTCTCCTGAACTGGGCAGACTAACAAACAGCTTTAAAGAGAATAAACATCATCTACAGTTGATGGCATAAATATTGTTAATAACATTATACCCCTCCAGCTGAGGTGTGGCTGATACTCTTCCTGATGTTTTAATTGGCACGAGGGCTCATGGTAATCATGGTTTATTGGAACCAAAGGAAGTCTTTTAAGTTACAGTCTATTTTTTCCTTCTTCATTGTTCCTCAAGTGACTTTTCTCCATAAATACTGGGACTTTGATGGACTGTGATGAAGAACAAAGTGACTACACAGAAACCCAATGAACCTATAAAAGATGCAGTAATTATGGCTAAGTTGGTAGTTGGAAAGCAAAACTGGGCAAAGCAGTTCAGTTCTCTTCAGTATGAGCAAGAGGGTGACCAGGAGTTGTCTTTTATTTCTTTTCTTTCTTCCTCACCTGTACTCTCCTCATGATGTACCTTCCATGCCATTGCAACCAAAACTCAGTGACTTCCCACCAAAACCACCGAACCATCAGGCAGACTTGGCAGATCACAGCGAAGCTGTCAACCAATGCAGGCTTAAAATTTAAAGCAAAACCCCAACACTAGTTGAGTTTCACAAGATTAAATGCTTAGGTAAAGAAATTTCTCACAGTCTCAGCTACTGTGAAATAATCCCTCTCCCCAGTGCCCTGGCCAAGCTGTTGGCCAAAGCAACTGCAGCTGCTTCTGGGCAATAAGACTTTCCTCTCCCTCTCTCCCTTCCTTCCAACCACCTTGACTTCTCAAGATCTGCTCTTGCATCATACAGTTGTTCTTCTAAACTGCTTCATCATTTTCAGAACTACAGAAGAATGAAAGGGATTTTCCTTTCCACTGACATTGTGGTTTTGTACATGACTCTGTAATTCTGGGTCTTGCATGGCTAATCCTATTTTCTACAGGGTGAATTATTCCCATAAATGTTAGCTGTGCACTCTGCCTCATCTGTGCTGGTCTCCACTGCTGTTATCTCAGGCAGAATTGTACTTGTGGGGAATTGTGGCCAGCTAAAATGCAACCCAAATGTGACGTAGCATCTTTTCTCCAGCTCTGCATCTCTTTAAATATTCAATACTCTGACAGAAAAAGTAAGATGCATGCAGAAGTAAGATGCATGCAGACACCATGTTTGCACACAGAATAGTTCATTCTTAGTAGGAAGGTCATACAGAACTGGTGGCTGCAGAGGTTCTCTAGGCTGTTCTCCACACAGCAACATTAATAAATGAACAGTATGAATTAGGAGCTTTCTTCTCAACAATTTTTCTTTTTAATGATTCATTATTATTAAGGAAATAATTGAATCAGCTAGAATGAAGTAGGGACTCATCATGGACCTTCATTTTTTATTAGACACCTCCAGACAGAGCCTGACTGAAGCCACAAAGCCGAGGTCTTCACCTGACCTTGCACCCTTCCCCCACCAGCCAAGGGTTGTTCAGAGACTGGGTTCTTGTTTTGGCCTATGATAGAAGCTGCACACAACACAGGGCAGCTGTGATCCCAAGCCAAAGTCTGAGTTATGAAAACCTCATTCAGAGCGGTCTGTATGTAATGTTTTGGGCTGGAGCCATCTTTACCCAGAACTGGCACCAAATGCCTCTTAAAGGTTCCGTAAGAATTTGGTTGATTTTTTTTTTTATTATTTGTTTGCTTGTTTTGGTTCTCTCTTGCTGACTTCCCATATTTATTCTGTCTCTGCATATTCTCACGTCAACAGGAAATAGGAATGGAAATGCTGAAATATCCTCCTAAAGACTTTGTTTTGCTTTGATTTTTAAGGTATTTCAAGCTCAACAAGAAGCAAAAATATTGAAAACTTTACAAAGAAGCCTATAAGGCAAGACAAAACTCACTTCTTCCTCAGAGGTATCCTCTGTGTGATTTAACTCCTAGCAACATGAAAAATTGGGGGCTTTGTAAATTATAAATGATCTATAAAATGCCCAGCATTGGTTGAAGCTCTGAACAAAAGCCCAAGGTTATAGATTCTGGTATGGAATAAACTAAAATTTATCACAGTCAAATCAATATTTGCACCTCCCAGAATATGGCTTCACTCTCTGATCTTGGGAAGGAGAGGTGAATAGACTAGACTTTCCACAAAAAAAAACCCAAATACCTGCCGTTAATATTGTTGGGAGGTGAAAGAAATAGAGATTAAATTGTGGAGTTTCATTTTAGAGCCCACACACTCATTTTTCTCCACATTCATATGGGTCATGCAGAGTCTCAGTCCTCTTCTGGGGTATATACAGCATTACTGCACCTCTCACTGGGGGTATTTATGCTGTAAAGTCAGTTTGCTACCAAAGGGCTCTGATTCTCACATCCTAAAGGGACTGAGCAGTGTTCATCCTGTTTCCAAGGCAGAGAAGGATGCCTGGTTCTTTTTGTGGGACTACATTGGTCTTCATCATTGTGAAGGACAAGATTTTAAGTTTGAGTAATGTGAAAAATGTTTCCTTTTCCTCACCACCATATTCCCAGACATGTTATGTTACCTCTGAGGATACTGATGCTTGCTGAATTTTTGTACTGGAAGGCAAAAGAGGGCATCTCTTTCTTGCCATATACAAAGAACTTGATTGACTTGCCCCAAAAGTTCCATCAGGAGAATTCCATTCAGAGAAAGACATGTGGAATTTCCATTAATATGAAAATGGGACTAAACCCAAAAATGACAGCAGAATTCTGCATGTGTGAATTAGCTCTGGCATTTTTAGAGTTTAGAAAAACAGTGCTAAGTTCTGCCTTTCTGTGTATCTGTGCAAGCTTAAAACTCCCTATGATGCTCTTTGGGGCTTGGGACCTACTTTAACCCTTCCTAGAAAGTTTGTAATTTTGCTACAGCACGAGGACTGTACAATAACATCAGTACAAAAGCTTTGTTTCCTCTTAAAGAAAGCTTGTATTGTAAACAGTGATCAAAAGGAACAAGGAACAACCAAGAGGAGCTGTATGGAAAACACTTGCAGTGATCTTTGCTGTGTTCACTTCCCTAAGCACCTACTGTTTTGCTGTCGTGGTTGGCCTGTAATTTTCAGACACTTTTGTAAATGATGATGAATCATAACATTTTCTAGATCTCAGAGGGGAAAAAACCCCAACAATAAGAGCCTACAGTAGCATTTCCTGGTTAAATACACGTTTGCAGCACAACATGAAGCGCTGGGTTTAATGAACAGCTGCAATTTACTTATCTTTTGAATCGATCGCTTTAAATGCATGATGGAAAGTACCTTTCACCAAACTGCCCATTAGAAGTGAACTACAAAGTAAATGGATTGTATATGGAAAGCGCTTCTTATCTCTGTGAGTGCAGTACATCGCCTGCAGAGACTTTTTTCCTTTCTTTTTTCTTTTGAGTAAAGAGTACTTAATGACACCTTTTAAAATTCTGACAAAATGAATATGTTTTGTTTTATCCCTACTACAAGAAGATTGACTAACAATTTAAACAAGCGTAGTCTCATGGCTACAGACACAGATGTACAAATTAGATGCTTAAAATAATAGGTGAGATTCCCAATCGAGTAACTCGTTCTACTCCACTATTTTACTATAAGACAATTAATGCCACATAATATGGGACAACTGGAAAAGAGTGTGTTCACTTACTCTGGGCATGGCAGATTAGTCCCTGGTATTTTCAAGGGAATACACTGAGTATTTCAAGATTTGGTAGGTCTGGATCATATTTATGAAAGTTTGCTCTTGCTGAGCACAGCACAGGCAGTCAGTATTTAGTTAGAAGTAGATTATGACAGTCCATTTTTTATTGGTATTTTACCATCACGAAATATTCTGAAGTGCTGTTTCCCTTTTGGCTCACTGAGGCCATGGCTCTGTTGTCATTAATGGTAGCTGCTGAGGGGGGCTGAGCTGCCTTTGGAGATTGCAAAGGTCACCTCCATATCCACTGCTCAGAGAGCCCAGAGTGCCCACACAGTTGGAAGTGGGTTTGATGTAAGGCACAGCTCAGGAGGAGATTTCTGGTCAGAGGCCTGAGATACAGTGAATACTTGGCCAACAGTGTCTGCAAAAATAACCACTGGGATTTTACTGAGCAGTTCTTAATACCCTGTTCACATGTGTTTCTCCCGAGGTCCTTTCTGAGTAGGGTAAGGGTATTATCAAAGCTGTCATCATATCACTAAATGAAACAAAACAGATTTGTTCATGTGCTTTATGTCTATTAATCTCAGGCTCCCTGACTGCCACAAATGGAGGTGTTTATATTTGGCCCTGTAGCCATTACAAACAAGAAAAATTTTAAAAAGGTGAATATTCTGATTTACCCAATTACTTCTGCAAAGCTGTTAGGGCTGCCACTATTAAAAGATCATACTCAAGCATTAGCCTGGCGTTGTCTTTTTAATGGCACCAAAAGCAGACACACGGTCAGACAAGAACATCCTTTCCTCTCTGCTCATTCTTTTCAAGCAGTAACTGTTATCCCAGTGACTCATGGACAGTTAAACCGCCATCACCATCTCAAGGAACAGAGCAACAATATCTGTTGTTAAACTTGGCAGGATCCATTAAGCTCAAAGTGATGTGTCCTATTTAGTGATGACAGCCAAGTTCAATTAAGTTCCATTTGACATCTCTTTGGATGCTTCTCCAAACTTTATATGTCCCTCTTGGCACTGTAAATCGCACAGAGCTGTTTTCTTCATGAAATTTTTGTTATAGTTTTAATTCTGGATGGGACTGGATGTGAGAGTGAGCACAGCCTCCTACTTCATGCACTAGCACTTCTGCTTCTAGAAGCTTTAAAGTAAGCAAGAAGAAAACTGCTGGACAGTTTTGAGAAGAGGGAGGAAAACATGCATTTTTCTTCATGTTTTGGGTAAAAGATCATTTGGGGGGCAAAGGGAATGGCTACCTTATTTTATCTGAGCTGACTTCTCATCTGCTACTTGAGCCTCTCTAGTTTTCCTCCTCACTAGGAAACAGCTTGGCTATAGCCATTGCCTGACTGGTGAAGTCAGGGTCAATTTTTTCCATCTGGACTGCATTAAACGTCTTCCATTTGCTCATCTCCCTCCCCCCAAACCACTCCTGCTCCTCCCCAGCCTCCCTTCTAATGCTGATGTGCTGCCAGGTGTGTTCCGTTTCACCCACAGCCAAAAGGCAGCTCCAGTAGGATCTCATTAATTCACACTAATGATGGGGAATTTGGCAAATTAGTGAACTGACTTGATCCTGCCATTATTAATAGCTTTGCTGTTGACTTCAGGCAGAACCAGATCGAGGCCCTGAATTGATAGCTCTCCTCAGACACCAGAAAGAGATTATATTTTATGAAATAGACTGATTTTTGTTTGTATTATTACAGTTTAGTGTTATGCCGGTGCATACTACAGCAAAAGCAATGAAGTCTAATTAATGTGATGGCTCACAACAGCTTTTCAGCTATTAAATCTCTGTAGAAAGGAGATGAAAGCAAAAAGAGGAGGTTTTCTTCACTCTTAGCAGAATGAAGGAACTTGCACACTGAGAGACACTGCATGTCTGTTTGGCCATCAAAAGGTTTAGCCCAGCAAGGATTTAGCTGATGGGGCTCTGCCAGATTTCCATGTGACTGGGGTGAATTCCTTAGTCTTTTTGTGTCTGAGCTGCCTTCTGGTAAAAGAACATATTCTTTCCTTTCTGCTGAGTTTATCTGTGTCACTTGGCTGATAATATCTTAAAATCTAGTCCAAAAGAGCTCTGCTTGGGGTATGAGGATGCTCTCTCAGCAGTAACAAAGAGAAATCAGTGATCCACTGGTCATTTCTATCATCTTTTCTCAGCTCTTATGTCTGTTTTCTATCCAGCCCTAAAGCACAGTCACATCAGTCCAGGGAATTCCACACCAGGGAACGTTTAATGTTATTGTGCCAGTGCCAGCTTTGCAGGCCTCAAGCAACTCTTATGCTCTTGTGATAGCACAAAGAAAACAAGCTCAGTAGCACCAGTTGAAGGTCTGAATGAGTAAAAATTACTTTGCATTTCTCAAGGTTAATGCGTTTTAATTTACAAAGAGTAAAGCAAATATACACACAGGTCTATTCTCTTAAAAACACCAAAGGAGACAAGTAGATTCTCCCTTTGGTGCTTTCCTTCCTGGAGGCAATGCAAAATCCACTTTTGGTCTTCTCAGCAGTTTACCCTAATAAGCCAGATCATGAACTGCAGCAGCAGAAGCACAGACACACACGTTACCTTCTGCCAAATTTTGGGAGCGGGGTGAGGCAGAGAGCTGGAGGCTGTAACGTCTCCAATCACCTCCATCGCGCAGAGCCTGGGTGCTCTCAGGGGAGAAGGAGGGAAGGGTGAGACTAAGACCACACTGAAAATAAATCCAGTGTTTCTAGCTCTCTCTGGTAATGGACTTCATTTCATAGGCTTGAGCAACTCGTGGGAACTGGAGCTGGAATCCACCTTGCTGTTATTCCAGCCACACAAGAGGGGAAAGAACCACCTGGTCCCTCAGACAATCAGTCAGTGATATCTCTAGAGCTCAGAGAAATACAACAGCACCATTCCTCCTGACTTTATTCCATGGATCTGTCCTCCTAAAGATTAGAAAACTAACTTGCAGCTCCAGAAAGTAAATTACATCCCTCAAAGACAGTGGATTGGGATATCTAAGCAGACATTCGTTCCTCTATGGCAACATCATCACATGGTGCTTCCCAGTAGCTGTTCTTGCTGCTCTGGGCAGATAAAAGCATGCTGGAAAGTAGCCTTATAGACAGTTTCTTCTCTCCTTCAACATACATAATCTCTCAGTCAAAGAGCATGCTACATAAAACCAGCACTTTGCAGATATCATACTCTCACAGTTCCCTGTTTAGGATCAAAACTAGAGGGAGGACTGGGCCTTACTTCATTACACGTGAAAATGCTTGAAGTCGAAGTTAGAACATGCCAATAATGGCTGTAATATGTTCAGGATTTTTTGTTTGTATGCCCTGGAGGACAGAAATTGGGTATAAATAGGCCAGTTCAGATATTTAGGGGATTTTAAATTATTTTAATTCATTGGTGACTTTGTGTTGTGTGATTTGATCTTTGGCCTTTGCTGCTCCTTCACAAGCTGTTCCCACTCCAATTTCTATATGCCCTGGTGAGGCCATCCCTTGGCTAGTTCCATGTGGCCTTTCCATCTCTCTCATCCCATAGATTGCTTTGCATTTCTAATGCTCTTAGATTATTCCAGTCTTGCCTATAACAGACTTTCGTGGCATTCCCTGCTTTCATCCCTTCTCCTTTCCTTTCCCCACTCACCTTGAACAGCAAAAAGTCTTAAAATAAAGGAAATGGTCAGAACTGGGAAAAAAAGGAAATATGCCAGGAGGGATTAGCTGGAGTATGTGTAGGCAGCTGTGTGCTCTGGAAGGAATCTGGTCATATTTGTTTTCCCTTGTTCTATTTTAACTAAGTTTTCCTTTAGTGTATCCCCAATTTGGCTGTGTCTGATGCTAAAATGAGATGCCGTTCAATAAGATTCTTCAAACCTTGATCACCTGTGGGTGGTGAAACACCTTCTGGTTTGCCTTTCTTAGGCTTCAGAATTAACAATGAAATGACATAGAGTAGAAAAACTCTTTCTCCCCAAGGCACTGTAAGACCTGACTTTTGTACAGGCTTAGAAAATCTCTTGTGTTGGGAGTATTTTCAATGACAACAAAAACATTTATCCTAATAAATGACAGCTCAGATTCCGAGACAGCCATGAACCAGCAACATGTCTTATTCCAAAATGGCCCAGTTTGATTTGGCATCAGCAAGGAGGAAATGTCTCATTCTGCAGTTGGGCTGCCAGGGAGGGCCTCATTGCTTTTGTAGCAGTGTAGAATGAGTGGCTCTGCCCTTTGCTGCAGAGTTAGGAACCGTGCTCTCTCTGGAACAGGAAGACAAATGTCTCCTGTGAATGGGTCTATTTGCCCATCTGCACTTCCTGCTGTACCACACACCTTCCTACTGGCATCATCTGCCTAAACCTGGAAGCATGGCTACGCATTCCAGCCTCAAAAGCAAGTGCTATGCAGCATCAGCTGGTTATTAGTTGTATCAAACGTGAATCAATAGAACTACTTTTCAGGCTACATTAAGAGTGCGAGAAGCTTCTTACAGGCAAAGCTATCAGCTTGAGTTTCATAGTTTAAATAAAACTGTTTAATTTTTTTCCTTGATCTATTTTACTACTTTAAAAAAATGCCTAGAGCCTGCTTTGAGACTCATCAAAGTAGCTGTGAGGATTTTTATTCTTTCTCTCCTCCTCATTACTCGACAGGATTTAGATCAATCTGTTAAAAACATAATGTGGTTTTCCACATGACTCGGAAAGAGAGAACATAGACAATGATGAGGGAAAAGCCTCTGTTGTACGAACCCATGGACCACTCATCTCCTGACATCCTAGGCCACAACCAAGCCTCAGGCTTCCTCCAGGGTAGTCTGGGGAGGTGTTTGTGTTGTTTGCTGCCCTGGATGATGCCGTTAACCACGGCATGGGAACTGTCCAAGAAGACTCTGCCAGTGCCTAGATCTGCCCTTTGATGTTCTGCTGCTCTCCGAGTCAAAGGGCAGATTGGTCCAGAAAGTGGCAAAGATGAATACAACCAATAAGTATTTCCTGAAGCGGCAAAACACATTACTTTTGGTAATTGTGTCTCATAACTGCTGTCTCCAGTAGCCAAGGTCGAAGTGCTGGGATATTTGTAATGTTTGCTTGCTCTCATCTAGCTTCTCTGGTGTTTCTTAAGAGTTGAGCTCTGGTTACAGCCTTAGTAGGGATTTAACAGGATCTGTCTCTCTGCTATCCAGCAGCCTATTTTCACGAAAATCACAGCAACCTGATTATTTCTGAGACCTCTGCCCCCTTGTCAATTTTGATTGGAGTTGGCCTAGGAGTTCAAAAGGCTGTAACAGTTTGATCATATAATCCTGGCTTCCTTAGGAAACCAAGCTAAGGAACAAACAAACAGAATTCCTTACAGAAATACTCCCTTGACAGTTGAAGGGGTTTTTTAATCAACACCTTGACTTCTATGAAGATTTTTACCTTCACTTCCCACAAAGATTGTCTTACAGAGCAGCCACCAAATATGCAGAGGTGGCTCTGGAGTGGCACTGTTACAGGCAGGTTTGCATTAGGGTTGGTCTGTATCCCAGTGGGAACCATGGGAAAACTGCATGGGACCCAGTTGTCCTGGCAGCACCCAGTGCAGAAGATGACCACTGCTGAGTAATTAACAGACACGTTTAACAGGAGCAAAGCTCAGGGCTGAGCTGTTCAGGGGATGGGACATGCAGAGGAAAAGAAGTTCCCCATATGGACAATTCCCTCTGATCTGTTCACTCTGCCCAAATCCAGCCCAGAGCTGCCGTGTTGGGTGGTGTGGTGGTACCAGCAGCTCTGTCTTTGGGAGCCTGGGACTAGGGATATGAAATGACACCTAACCATGGTCCTGGCCAGTTTCCTGCCCATCTTGGTGTGGTTGGTTTTCCTAAGGAGCGTGGAGAGCTCTGAGACCTGAAGGGCCCGATTCAGCTGAGCAAAACCCTGCGAATCACAAGTTTTGACACATCCACCTCGGTGCAGGGTGGCTGTGACTGCAGAGCAGGACAACCACACTCAGATTCCTCCAGGCTGGCGGACAGCTTCTCCTCCCTCCGTTTTCTTTTCCCTTGTTGCTCTTTCCATGAGCACCAACAGCAGATCAGCTGAAGGGACAATTTTACAACCCAATCCCAATAAAAGACAGCGGCTGTCAGTGCAGAAACCGTGAACAAGAGAATACCTGGATGATCCAAAGTAATATGTTTTGGTATTGATTGCAAACTCTTCTTGCATCTGCCATTTTCAAAGCAATCTTTAAAAAAAAAAATTAAAAAAGTAAAAAAGGAATTGCAAATATGCCAAAAACGATTATTTATACACGTTCAGCGCTATTTGATCTCAGCCAATTACTGCTATGTTCCAAACAAGAAGCTGGAAAAGCAAATCTTCCCCTTCCCTTTTCTTTTTTTTTTTTTCCAAGCAGATCGAGACTAACATTTTCCCGTCGTCAGAAACGGTGACGCCTCACTCCGTTAGCCAGGGGATTTAAGCAGAAAACACTGATTTGAGAGGAAAGCTGAGGCAGTGGCCGCAGGCTGCTGGGAAAGGACGGGAAAAGAAGGAACCAGTCCGTCCGGGAACGGGACGCGGGGCGGGCGCTGCAGATTCCGGCACCGAGTGGAGCTCCGGACTTTGCTGGGCCATAAATAAGCTAATAAGTGATCAGGAATGGCCTCTTGGAAGGCAGAGCCCTCATCTCTCCTTTCCCCAGACAAAGGGAACAAGATCTCTTTTTTATCTTTTCTCTCCTTTCTTTTCTTCTTCCTTTTATTTTATTTTTTTTTTAAGACATAGCTTTTCCCTCTCTAAGAGGTGTACGTTTAATTATAAAAGGGACTATTTTTCTGTTGTAATCTGTTTCCAGCTCAATTCCTTTGCTGGATAAATCCCTTAAACGTGTTGTCATTCCTTATTTATTGATTGCAGGTATTTGGGGTTTAATTGAGCAAGTCGGTCGTGGCCCAGGGCAGGAGTGGCGCTACATGAGCAATTAAATCTGATTAGCCCGAGCCCTTTAAGCCCCAGCTGGGTGATTGATAACCGAGACCAACATTCTTCAATTGACTCGCTACATCAAAAAGGAGAAAGGCTTAGCGGAGAAACGCATGGGTCCAACATGAAAAATAGCAAAGGAGCCGAGCAGATTAGATTTGCAAAGGAGCTGAGCTAACGGCGAAGGGAGCAGGGAGAACAGTCCTGGTCAGCCCATAAAATAAATCCGTAAGTGTCTCCTCCTTTAAAGCTCAGCCAAGGATTTTTTTTTCCTTTCTTTTTTTAAACGGCTGAGGTGACCCGAGCTGGAGCGAGAGTGGGCAAAGCGGCGGAGCTCGGATTTTAACACCCCTCAGACCTCGGAGCTGAGCTCCATCCATAAAGCTGTCGTCTGTTTGTTAGTGTGTTTGTCTGCTCCGTCATTACACTTTTTGCCCGGTAGTTTAAGAAAATAAACTAGCAGGGAGAACAGGAGTGAGTAACCCCCATTTATCAAGCTGATGGATGTCCCGTGTCTCCCTTTGGAGAGGACAGGAATGGGGCAGTGACCAGCGCGGGGAGAGGGGTCTCCCTACCCGCAGCATCCTCCCGCACCCGCGGGAGGTGAGTACCCTCCGGGTGCTCTGGGACAGGGGCACACCGGAGATTTGGGGGCACAGGGATGCTCCCAGGCTCAAGTCAGCGACTCGGGAGAGGCGGCAGCGCTGCGCTGCTGAGCCGGCTGATGCTCCAGGAAGATCTCATGGATCAGCCCTGCTGAGCTCTCGGGAGCAGCACCCCCACAAGACACACATTCTCCCCCACAACCTCCCCGGAGCAGCCTCGTTTCCTGCTCCATTCCAGCAGAGAGAGAGGGAGAGCGAGGGGGTTCAGGCGCTCCCGGCTCCGCTGAGCCCCCGCCGTGCCAGACCCCGGGGGTCCCGCCGTGAGCGCGGAGCCACCGCGGCGGCACCGCCCGCCTCGTCCCGAATTACAGCGAGGGCGACTCGACGGGGGGAAATCAAAGCGAGGGGACGGGGGGGAACCCGGGGGGAAGGGGAGGCAGCGCGGCCCCGCGGCAGCGCCCCGGGCCGGGGCGGGCGCCGGGCTGGGCTCGGCGGGGCGGGGGTGCCACCCCCGCCGGGGCACCGCGGGGCCGGGGCGGCTCCGAGGGCGCTCCCCTCCTGCTGCCGACTTTTCCCTCGGATCAAAACAGCTTGAAAGCAACAGAAATCATTGGGGAGGGGAGGAGGACGTCAGCAGGAGCTGGACTTCTAAAAACCGTTCCGCCCCATAGGCTTTAATATTAAAAACCCCCTAGGAGCCTCAGACACTGTATTAATTAGTGCAACCACCCATGAAAAGTTGGGTTTGGAACAGCATTCTTTGCCCTGTGTGAAACAGCAACCCTAATAAACAATTGTTAACTTGGCCTATTGCCTCTGGTAAATTACACAGCATTAAAAAATAATGCTTTTCATATTAGGCAGTAATTAAAGGTTGGGACAGCTTTAAAACAAGAGGGGGAGGGGGGGAATCAAAGAAAATATAAAAATGTTCTTTCAAGAGTTATGGGAGGCTAATAAAGTATGTCTGTTATAGTGCACCACTTTGCCCCCAGCTACAGCCAAACTGGAGCCACTGCAATTGCCTCTCAATAAGATAATGATATTCCTTTCTCTGCTATTAAAAGGCTCCCAGTGCAAACTTAAAATGATTTATTTAATTTAAGAAATTATGAGGTGTAACTTCAAAGCGTAAGCCGTTAGTAATGGAAAACACCAGGTTGTTTAAAATTATAATAATAATTGTTTGGAATACAGTGACATCAAAGTGCTTTCATCACCAAATAAAATATAGCACAGACCCCCAAATCCAGTGGAGTTTATTGAGTAGACATTTTTTGGTGTGTTTTTATTATTTCCTTATCAAGAGACATTATTTTAGCAGCTCCTTTTCTCAGCTTTGATGTTTTGACAGTCTTAAATTAATTTTATTGCATTTTTTTGGCTCGGAGATGGGAGATTATTCTGACTGCTTATTTTTCATTATGACTTTTTTGTTTTCAAGAACCGGTTTGTTATTTAACACAGCACCTTGATAAGCGCAGTTGAAATGAATTGGCCATTACAGGTCATTAAAAAGCAAAGAATTCTGTTTTCAAGCAATCCATTACACGTCTGGGAAAATATTCCTACTTAAAACAAACTTTTGAGTTAAACGCTAGCATAATCAGTTTAATAAAACGGGTAGCGCATACTTTTAAGGAACGTGGGTTTTTTTCTTTACGAGATTCTTGCTTATTCAAAACACAGCAATCTAAGAAATACATATACAAAACATTATGCCAAAAAAGACCTGCCTTTACAGTAAGAATATCATAGAATGTTTTTAATTTCCTTGAACAGTGTTATAAAATGTTAATCGCACATACGTTGCTTGAGACTTTTTCTTCCCAAGCAAAGCAGAATTATTCCAATCCCCTTTAAAAATGGTAGCGTTTTAAAATATACTGTAGTTGCAGCTTTATAGACCGGTATTTCCACTAAAACAGCAGGGACAGAATTGCTCTGGTGTTAAAAGACTGAAATATAATGGATGGAAAGATTTTTATTCCTTGCGTGCAACTAGTGGGGAACTGCTGGTAGCACCCGCCAAATGCCTTATGGATTACGGTGGGAAACACACATCGAGGGGCTAAGGGAGTCAAACACAAACCAAAACAAAAAAGCTCAACAACGAAAAAAAGACCCCAAAGTGTTCCCCTTCTCTTTCCCTGCGGCGGGGTCCGGTAGCGAAAAGGAGCGTGAACCAAGTAGCGGCTCGCTCCTGGGTTTCCCAGTGCTGGGATGAGCTATGCAGTTTCCCTGAGATCCCTAATGCTTTTCACTGGAAAAATATGCCCCCTGCTCTATAATGGAAAAAAAAAAAAAATCGGAATAACCTCTTTGTTTTTATTTTGCGAGAGAGACTTCCTACGCCAAGAATGTGGGCGCTGCCGAAAGTAGGTTAACTTCCAAAGTGACCCCTGGAAAAGGCATTTTGAAGTCTCCGTGGCTGATAGTGATCGTAGGAACGGGAGAAATACAGTCACACTGGAAGAATGTTGATTTTTATTTGTTTGTGGATTTTTTTGTCCCGTTTAATATTTTTTTTTTTTAATAAAGAGACCTACATTAGTCTTCGGGAATACTAAACGGGGGATAAATAGAGAGGGTAAATATACTCTGAAGAAAGCAAAATGCTCACTTCCCTCTCTGACCCACCGGGGGCGGTGGGAGCTGGATCCACCGTGGCTGCTCCGCGGACCCTCTGGCTCCTTGCGCGTGAGCTGCGCGCACCCACGGGACGAGTGCATGGCTCGGAGCCCCTTCCTCAAGGACGAAGGGCCGGTGATGTTGGCATTTGCTGGGCGGATGGGTCGTTCTGCGTCATCCACCTTCTCCTTGAGCTCCTCTCCTTCTGCAGTGCGTGTCCAGCACTGACCCCAAAAATCCTGCGAAGCCCCAGGTGTGCGCAAAAGGAGCGTTCGCGTGCCTGTGGTTACTTGTGCGACGAGACGCACAGGCACTGTGTGGAGATGTGGGGTGTACAGCTCACCGCTATGGAGATGTGTGCGCGCACAGACACGCGGGTCCCCGCACGGTGTGCGAATGTGTGGAAAAAAAGTGCGTGTAAATCCCCGGTGCGGTGGTGCCCGCGCCAGAGAGCCCGCACAGGGGCCGGGATGCTCCAAGGCTCCGCTCGCCGCCCAGCGCTGCCTGCTCTGGGAGGCACCTGAGCCCCCGCACCCCGCGCTGGGGCCGCGGGGCAGGTGTCCCCTCCTGCGAGGAGCCCCCGCAGCCGGTACCGGGAGCCGGTGCCCAGCCGGGAGCTGCCCCATCACCGCCGGTACGGCCCGTGGGGCCAGGGGTGCTCCGGGGTCTCTGCCCCCAGAGCTGGGTGCCCGCTGCCCCCGGCCCCGCAGCGAGGGTCCGGTGGAGAGAGAGAAACCCCCGCGCTCCCGGGCGCACCGCTCGCAGCCAGCCAGTTTCCCCCCTTCCCCATAAAATGCAGGAATTCCGGGGTTTGACAAGGCAACGTGACAACATGAAATGCAGGCTCGGAGCAACCGTGGCTTTAGGTAATGAACGCTTGGCCGTAGCGAGCCAGAAAGCCCAATCTCAAATGTTTATGTCAACAAATCCATTCCTGGTGATGAAGGTCCCGGGAGAGCCGTTCTGTGCCCGGCTGGCCTGAGCTGCCGCTCAGCAAGTCCGGATTTTAAGGATCGGGATAATTTATCGCGTTGTTTTTAATGTTTATTATTTATTGCTCTAATTATTTTTCACTTTCTATTGGGAATTTAAAATATATAGATGTACCTGGAACAGATGCCAACTCCTTTCAGTCTCACTCAACTTCTAATCATCGCATCTGCTTTGTGTCAGAAAATACTTTGGGAACAATTTAACTTTGCATTAAAATAACTAATTAAAGCCACACCTCCACAGCCTCTTGCGAAAGTGGGGGAGGAATTTCAGTAAGTGCATCGCTTTTAATGATAGCATTCTGATTTCCCTGCCTTGCTGTAATTTATTCAGTTACAGATCTGCCTGCGGGGCAGCTCCCATTAGGCCGATGATGAAGTCTCATGAGTAAAGCTTGACACCTCCCTCCTAATAAAATATAATACTCAATTAACTCGGCCTTTCTGAAGGCTTTAATTGGAACAAGTTAATAATGGGCGCAGGGTGAATTGTCATGCCATCCGCAAGCTCGGAGAAGGTGTCACAGATCCGTCCTGCCTTTCCCATAGCAGAGGTTGTAACCGAGATTTGGAAGCTTTTCCTTCAACACCCTTGTGTGCTGCAATAAATCTGTATCCATTTAAGGATCTATCATAACACACACAAAGCTCCTGCGCTCAAAGAATTTCCAGCGAAAAGATTTAGCTGTAATCCCTGACACAGCTGATTTATACTGAAGGTTAGAAAATACCGCTGGTTTATTTATAGCCCGAGCCCAGCTAAGGAAGCACTCGGGACAACCGGCCGGGGAAGGACAGGGGAGAGGGGGCTTTGCTTTGCCCTGTATTTAGGGGGATGATGCTTCAGGAAAAGGGAATCCAAGAAAGAAGCGGTTGTGTTCGGGTTTTATGCGGCAGTAAATGTTAATTTGAGGAGTCTTCGTGGATATTAGGTTCCCCCACCAGTTGCGAAGCGGGAAGGTTAACAGGAGTTTTTCTCGGAGTCGGGAGCGGGGTGAGCAGGGCGAGCCCCGCGATGGTCTGCGCTCCCCGAGCCGCTCCCCCGGCCTGCAGCCCCCTTCCCAGAGCCCAGATCGGGGTGTGTTTGTCCGCCTCGAGGTTTCCTTCTCGCCCAGCAGCGTCCGGATCTGGCAGGGTGCTGAGCCCGGTGGGACGTGGCTGGGCGGCCCCTCGGGCTGTGCCCACCGGGAAGCTCCGCCGCGGTGCTTCCCCTGGGCGGGAGCCGGGAGCGCGATGCCTTCGGGAGCGACTGGAGCGGGGAGAGCGCACCTGGGTCCCAGCAAGGGCAAACACACCTCGTCCCCACAGCGGGAACGCCAAGGGTTACTTACATTGGGCCAGCGTAGGATTTGGGTGTAACACGGCCTCCCTGACCTCTCGGGTACTCCTCTTGTCTGAGCAGACCCGAGATCCCCTCGCCAGAAAGGGCCACCACCTGCTCTCTGAGCCTGGCCCGAAAACTATGGGTCAGTGCAGACAGCACATGAGCACGCTGAAATGCAACTGGACTGAAGTACTGCAGGGCCCTTGGCAGGGTTTAGCTGCTCCAAATTACCTCCCAGCTACGGTGGGGACCGAGACTATTCTCCCACTAGAGCCCAGAGATGAGGTCAATGGAAAGGTGAGTTGGAGAGAGAGTCCCAAGCCAAAGAGGAAGGCACACGAGTTAAGAGAAGTGATGGAGACATCACCGGAGTATGATGTTGTAAAGAACAGAGGCGCCTAAAAGTGGTTGTTAAAAAGAAGGAAACCTCATAAAAGGTTTGGCTTTCGACTTTGAATTGTTGACTTGCAATTCACCTTCATGTGCTGCAAATTTGGCTTTAATTCAGATTCAGAAACGGGAAATAATCATAAAGGCAACCCAAACATTCCTTTGAACTTGACCCAGCGGTGCAAAACACACACGGAGAGAAGTTACCTTTTAAAGGACTCCAAACACTAAAAGACCCACACGCGATTAAACATGTTTTTTCTTTTTTAATTTAATTTGAAATAAGAGATAAGAAATAATAAATCTTCAATAAAATATATAAAATTGTACAAGGCATCCCTTTCAAAGGGACTCTCCTATAATGCAAGATTAGGGGTGAGGGGAAGGGAAAGAGGAAGTTCATCTATAGTAGGTCCCAGACAGCATCAGCGCCTGGGTCAAAACAAACCAAAACCAGCAAAACCTCGTGGTGCTTTTTTTCTTTCCATTTTTTTTCTGATTTTTGTTTTGTTTTGTTTTGTTTCTTCCACAACAGCATGCTAAGAAAATAAATCCAGGAGAAGTTCCAACTTCAGTGCTCCACAGCCTTTGGAGTAACTTCCTCATAAAGTTTAGCAAGAGTAATACACATAATACAATAGTTATAAGGAGAAGCCTGGGGAAGTTACTGCCAGCACTCGGGGAGCTCCTACAGGGACAGACAGGTTACGCAGTCTCTTGGCACCCCACTGTCCTACTCGCAGGGTTGATTGTTTGTGATACCTGGATCTCTCTTTAGAAGGGCTTGAAGAATGAGTCACTTATATTGGCATCCTTAGTAAGGGAAGAAGAGGACGACTCAGGGGGGTTCTTCTATTTAATACAGGTTGTGGCAAATACTAATAAAAACCCCAAACATCTCCCAGAAGTGTTCAACAATCCTTTGCTCTCCACCACCCTGGAAACAACCCATGTCTTCTTTCCCCAGAAAGCCTCCTTCCCTCTCTCCTGGTTTTCAAAGCACATTGCAGAGCCAAGATTACCTGGCTGTAGTCAAACATTTCTAAGCATGCCAATAGGAAGAGATAAAGACCAGACTGCCTAATAACCCTTCCTTGCACTTTACCTCCCCTCACAGTGCTTTACAAATGCTGAAGCTATTTATACAAATAAAGGCATTACAGGAGCCATGGTGCATAAAGCTGGGCTCTACATTTAGGTGCCCTCAAGCTCATCTTGTTGCACTCATCTGCCGAGGTTTGGGATGCAAAAATTTTCCCTACCCCCAGAAATGCAGGAATTTGCTGGCTCTGAACTTCACTGAGACTCTACTGGGTCTAGCTTCTATTTACACGGTGTCTCTAGCTACAGGCTCTGCTTTCTTTAAAAAAACAACCAAACAACAAAACGTTGATTATACCTTTTTACTTCCCTCCCCACTGCCCCCATACTAAGTGATGGTAACTTAGAGTGTGGTGTGAGGGCATGCACCCCTCTTACTTTAAACCTGTGTTGGGCCCCATCAGGAAGGTGTCAGGAAATCTCTGCCTCCATAAGATAAAATTGCTTTCTCACCCGTTCTTTTTTAGTCTAGTTTTACGTGCACTGTATAAAACCCCTACATTTGCTCAAATATTTTTTCTCTTTTTTTTGTTTGTTTGTTTTTACATATTTTTTTTTCTTTGAGGATCAGACTCTGAGCGCTCAGAGCACTCTCAGAAGACGCCCAACCTGTAGCATACAGGATGCCTTGCTTTGCTAGCACAAACTCCCATACACTCAGGATGGCAGAGAGAAGCGTGCAGAAGGAATGGCCAGTACTGCTTGGGGTACTGCTTTCCCAGGGCCGGACATGATCCACCAGGAAGTCTGTCTTACTGTCACTTTTTCTTTCTGATCTTCTTAGGATAAGTGGTACATGCTATATCCAACGGGAGTAGCATAGAGTCCAACGGGAGGGATAGGAAGCACAGGTCTGTGAAAAGGGTAGGATGTTCCATACAGTGAGGCAGCCTGGATGGGAGAGTTGATGGGGAAAGGGAGGCTGAACCCCGATGGCAACATGGGCTTCGCTGCCATTTTGAGCTTCTCCAGCTCAGCCTCCTGCAGTCTCTTGGCCTTGGCCCTCCGATTCTGGAACCAGATTTTGACCTGGGTCTCTGTGAGGTTGAGGGAGCTGGAGAACTCTGCTCTCTCGGCGATGGACAGATACTGCTTCTGGCGGAACTTGCGCTCCAGAGCCAGCAGCTGGGAAGTGGTGAACGGGGTTCGGGGCTTCCTATTCGTCTTGTGCTTCCTCAGGGTGCAGGCAGTGGGGCTCAGGTGTCCTGCAAGGAAGGGAAAGGCCAGTTATCACAAAAGCAAGGAGACCTGGGTGCTCTGCAGAGATGCTGTGCTTGATGGCCCTCCAAGTGAGACCCTGAAAACAGAGGATCCTTTTGCAAGTGGCTCTGGAAATCTTTTTCTGGTAAAAGCAGAAGATGTCCTGGGAAGGGAAATTTTGGCTCAGTGATTTCAAAGGGGTAGATAGGGCACAAAGGATTCACAGATCACTTTAGGAGTCACATCATAGGGGTCTAGAGCACACAAACCAGCTGTTTTGGTAGCTGCAGAACTGGAGGTGTAACTCCAGCAAAGCACAGCACAAACATCGCAAAGGCAGGAGATTGACAAAAGGACAGTGGAGCAAGAGAAGAGCCCAGCCCAGCTCCAGGATTTCTCCACTAAGCACTATATCTTCTTTTCTGGAAGTTGAAGAAGTGAGTCTGACAATTTTCATGGTTTCACTAACTAGGCATTTTTATTGATATTTCTTCTTCAAGAGGGAGTTTTCTCTCTGCTTATTAACTTTTCAGTGAGTATTTTCTGATTTTCAACAAGTATCAAAAAACCCCAAGAAAGCAGTGCACTTTCATTCAACATTTTTTTCTTATTATATTTGCTAATTAAAAGTAAAACAAAAAAAACAAAACAAAACAAAACAAAAAGCTGCAGCATTTGTAGCCAATACAAGTCAGGAAATCTGCCACCTTTTCTTGCCTTAAACCCCAACCAGGTTAGGCACATGTACCTGGAATGGCACACGGCTGACTTTAGATCAGTTTAGGTCTTTAGATAAATTTTGCATTTCACTAATAATTTTACAATCTAAAGAATGAATAAAAAGCATGCAGCTGACTTCAAAAGCTTAGCAATTTGGCTGTGTTTCGCATAATTCCCGGGGCAAGTCACCCTGGCTCCCCAGCTTGATCCAGCAAATGACACACAGACTGCTCTAATGAGACTGCTAAATTTTGTACAGACTGTAGTGTCTGGTTCAAATGCTTGTCAGTATTTGCACGTTATTTTTCCTGGACTCCTTTCACTTTCCTCTTCTACTTTCTAAAATAGGCTGGACCAAGAAGCTGTTTAAGTACATATCATGCAATTAAAAAAATCCCATAAGGAAAATGTTCAGAAGTTCAGAAAGGTGAGGAAGAAAACAGTTACAGTGGAAAAAATTAAACTTCTCTTATTATCCTTCCTTTAGATACTGAAAGCAAAAAACAAAGCCCCCTTAGAAAACAACGTGTCAGATACCGTCTTGTGATCACACCAGGGCATTCCAATAATTAAGGTGCTCACCGTGACAGTTGGTTCACTTCTAAAACTATGCTAAATTAAAACTACACTAAATCGACCCTTAATTCACTGCCGGTAACCCCGTTGTTCTACTCTATTTTTAAATACAACCAAGTTCTATTCCTAAGTGAAATTCTCCCAAGATCCAACTACCGGGCTGCTTCCAGCAGGGACAGGGCTTAGAGGAAGGACCGTCAAACCCCATCCCAGCGCCTTCCCCGGCTTTCGAGTCAGCTCGACCCGTCCCGACTTCTGCTGCACACAGGGGAAACCACAAAAACATGCTTTTAAATCAAATCCCGGATAAATATTTCCCCCGGGATACACCCAAGCGTTCCCGGGCTTCTTCCCTCACCATCCCCCAAGTCACTGACGAACTCTGATAAGCAGGAGGGACAGTCCCCACCGCAGACTCTGCAACTGCGTTTATCCCGTTCCAGTCTTCAAGCCCTCGCTGCACTGATTTATTTCGCTAGTTTTTGTTTTGTTTTGTTTGTTTGTTTGTTTTTTCTATTTATCTTCTTTTTTCTGGGCAATGTCGGACAAAAATAATAATTTGGAGAGGGCTCCCTCTCCGTGTTGCTCAAAACTCTGACTTTTACAACTTTTTCCCCACTTCATCCTACCTGTAATATTAATAATAACAATAAATCGAGGAGTTGTTTCTAACATCAAAACCCTCCACGGAGCGATGGTATTCCTGAAGGAGAACTGGTCATTGCCTCCTGCCGAGCGGCCAGGCACCAGGAGGTGGGAAATGAGGGAGATGGTCGAGGCCGAAGGACCTTCCCTTCCCTTCCCTGATCATCGTTTTTCGCTCTAAATGCCACTGAAATTACCAGAACTCCGAGCTACTGAAGTCCTTTATGAAACTATTTTGCAGATCTCGAGAACAGTTGATTTAAAAGAGAAAGGAGAAGAATTTCGAGGCCGGGGGAAATGTAGAGGAAGAATATTAGGTCTTGTCTAAGTCTGGGGTTTCAGACAGATTTAGAGAAGGGGCTCCAGGTAGAAGCACATACTTCTTTTCATGCTGCATCAGCATACTTGAGGGTACACGAAAATTGGAGCTACACAGGGAATGCCACGGGCAGGATGCTTTCCTCCTGCCCTCTCCCGGGCCCTCTCCCAGCATGATAGAAATCAAATTAATTCGGGGGCAGTAAACGAAAGGAAGTGGATGAAAGCCAAATCGAAATGATTGTTAAAAATAACAAAAACAACCCCCCCCCAAAAAAAAACCCCCAAAAAACACCCCAAACTAACAACAACAAAAAAGAGGAGCTGTAATAGCACAAAACTTCCTTCTTGCAGTATTAGATTGAGAAGCAAATTCTACGAGACTGTCCGGCTCAACAGTTTGTTTCTGTAGAGTCTCTAACTTAAATAAAGCAGAGTACTTAATTTCCATCAGACAAGTTAGGGATGCGCGGAGGGGAGCGGATCGATCCGCTGATACAGGTGTACGGCCGCCACTGCTCCTGGCCGTGGGAAGGCAGAAAGCCCAGAACCGCCGGGATGCTGCTTCTCCTTCTCCGGGAGGTACTTCGGGGGTTTTGATTTCTTAAAAGCAATTTCGCCTCTGTTTTTTTAAGGGATCTCACCGAAGCGAAATGCGAGGCAGCGCAGGCACAACAGCGCGGCTCGAAGTGCAAAAGGGTTTAAGGAGTGACCTGTCACCTCCGGAGCGCGTGTCCCTAAGGCGGTGGGGACGGGGTCGGGAGAGATCGCAAGGTCTAAAGAGGTCAGGCCCAGATCGGGGAATTTTGACAGGCTGCAGGGAACCAGGGAGAGAGGAACAATCCCGTGTCGGGAGCCACGGCGGCGGGAGCCAGCGTGGAGAGAGCGCACAAGGCTGGAAGGGACAATTCCCGGTTTTAAGAGATGGTTGTGCACCATGTAAGGCAAATGGTAACAGCGAGAAAATCAAGTTGTTGTTACAATGGGATAGTCTAAATGGACGAACTGGCAGCCGGAGAGCAGCGTGTCAGGAAAGGGAGCTGGTCCATGGTATTTTCTGATCTTTCTATGGTTTTGAAAGCAGTATATATTTATATATATACACATACAGTCATATATATAAATATATAGATGTATAAATATATAACCATAAAAATATATAAGCCAAACATATATACGAAGAAATATGTAACATACACCTAAAAAGTACACACGCGTAGCTATGAATACATATATAAAATATAATGGAATCGCAGGATGGTTTGGGTTGGAAAGGACCCTAAAGATCATCTCCTTCCAACCCCCCGCCGTGGAAGGGACACCTTTTACTAGACCAGGTTGCTCAGGGCCCTATCCAAGCCGGCCTTGACCACTTCCAGGGATGGGAATATAAAATTTACGATGAAATATAAGACCTGCACGTCTCTATCTCGCGTGCTCCGGGGCATCTCGGCGCTCGGAGCCCGCGGCCGGAGCGGTGCCCGCCCGCCCTCGGTCCCCGCGCAACCCCCGCCGCGCCCCCGGGCACTCACTTGGCGGCGGGGAATATCTCCCGGCCTCCTGGATCCAGGACGTGCCGTCCTCCGAGTTCTCCGACTTGACCGAGGCGGTGTCGAAGGTTTTTGTAAGCGCCCCGGGCGGGCTGTGCGCGTCCCGGGACCCGTGGCCCGACAGCAGCAGGTTCCTGGAGGTGCCTACGGCCGCCCCGTCGGCGCTGCCGCCCGGCGCGGGCAGCGGCGGCTCCTTGGGGGGCTTCTTGTCGGACATGAGCGCTTCCACGCTGAACGGCAGGCTGGACACCTTCACTTTGTGGTGCTCCTCGGCGCCGCCGGCCGCCGGGCCCTCCTCGTCGGAGGAGAAGACCTCCTTCGCCTTGGAAGGAGAAGCCATGGCGGTGCGCAGGGAGCTCTGGAGCTGCGCGGCGCCTCTGCCCGGCGAGTGAGGCGCTGCGGGCCCGGCCGCCCCCCTTTTCCCCCTCTGGGGCTCCCCGGCGCTGTCCTCCTCTGGGAAGCCGAGGGAACGCCCCACGGGCCAATCAGCGCCCGCCCTGGCCCCTGACGTGGCTGGGTGAATCACGCCATTGGCTCGCGGCGCGCGGGGGGCGGGACCAAAGCGCCTCTCCGTCTCTCCCTCCGGTTTTTTTGGGTGATGCTGTTTGGGGTGTTCCCTCCTCCTCCCCCTCCACGGATTGAATTAAGAGTTAATGACACGGGCAGCCCGCGGAGCGCTGCTATTAAGGAGCCGTCCAAGGGCTGTAATCATAGCAAAGCAAGGGGAAAAAAAAAAAAAAAACACACACCACACAAACCCGCCGCGGTAATTAAGGCTGATGATGAGGCGAAGAGGAAACTTCAGAGGATCGCGGCTCTGCCCCCTCTCCTGCCTCCGGCCCGGCTCCTCCCGGCCTCCTGCCAGTTAGTCCCGGGCTCTCCTGGCTCCTCATGCCCCCTCTTCAGCTACTCCCCACCCCTCCATCTCCTCCCGGCCACCCAGCCCCTCCGGCTTCCCCACCGGGCTCCTCCTGGGTCCCCCATCTCCTCCCGGTCCCGTCCGCCTCCTCCCGGACCCCCGCGGCCACCCGCCCTGAGGGGGGATCTGCCCTCCTCCCCCACCGGCTCCCAGAGAAACGCGTCGCTTTCCCGAGGCCACGGGGTTGGGGAATTGCGGGATGAGAGATGCGGAATGGGAGATGCGGGACAGGGGATGCAGGATGAGCGATGCGGACCCCAGCGCAGCCAAACGCCCCCGCGGAGAAACGCTGGAGCCTGTCTGAGCCGCTCGTTTTTCACCCAAATAGGGTGGTTTTTTGTTGTTTGCGTTTCCACGGCAGCAGGACCCAAGTCCGGCAAAACCACTCTGCAGAGGTTAGATCTGTAATTATTACTTTTTTCCAGCGTCAATTACACACGTGATGAATAGATGAGCTTTAATAAATTAGGGACACACAGTCCTTAATTAAAAGTCGTATCAAACCAGTACTATGAAAGCGATTCTCTCACTTTTTGACTTCCTACCAGTGGTATGAATAAAGAGTATCCTTTAAAAAGCGTTTATAATTACAGCCCGGATAAAAGCGAATACATATTGTTCCTTTCATAATTATTTTAATCTTACGCCGGGCATTATTTCATGCTGTGCCCGCAACTTTCTCAGGTGTTTTTTTTCGCTTTTGTTTTTTAACATCCAGGAAACGCAGTGTTTGGGAGCCGTTTCGGTGTTATAAATTATAACTGAGGCTTTAAAAAACAAAACACTCCGGGAAGACGACAGTGCATCTGCCCAGGTCTGTGCGGCAGATGCACAACTTCTCTCCCCAAGCCCTGACTTCAGGGGCAGCTCAGACAAAGCTGAGGGCTCGGTTCTGGGGCAATTGCAGAGCTCTGCTTCATGACCGATTTTGGATATATCTCTTTCGTAAAACAGGTAGGATTTCATTAGCTCATCTTGTGTTCTATTTCGACTCCTGACTTTCCTGCCAGTCCATGCAGCAATCTTGGAAGTTCCCAATCCTGTAAACACAAATCACGACTTCCCACCTCGAGGATGGAGCTGTACTGAGTGCACTGTGCTGGGCCCAGGGGTCCTCCCGACAGCTTAAAGCCCTGATCACCCATGCCCCCGTTCGGACAACAAGTATCTGAGCCGCCCCAGCTCTGATAGCATCTCGCCTGGTGCCATGGATAGCAAATTGGGACCGGGGCATGAGATTGCGGTGTGGGAAGGAGTGTGGGAGGACGTGTAAGAGAAGCCGTGTTACAAAACCCCACTCATCAGAGGGACTAATAGCAGGGTTTGCACACTCATTACTTGTTCCCGGCAGTGTTACTGCAGACCTCGATGGGTTAAGGATTAAAGCCAAGCAAGATCTGCAAAGAGAAGTGATGCCTCTCACTGCCTCAGTCCAACTAACCTGACTGCAACATTTCAGTCAGCAGAGCACTGATTCGGGCTTTTCTCCAAGGGTAAAAATAATAGTCGATGCCACAAGTTAATGCCTCTCCAGCTGCTCTTTCTACCCCCACGGAGCTCATCTCTTTGCCTGGAAATGCCCACAGAGAGATACACGACAGCAGCCTGGCAGCCCCGGCCTTGCAAGCTCTGCTGCTGCAGTGAGGTTGAGTTTGTCCCTCTCCCCCGCCCTCCCCTTCCTTTCCCTTCTCCATGCTTCCTGCACCGTGACAAGTAAATGAGAATTGATGGACATGCAGGAACAATGTATGTGTGTCAAGAACAATGCACCGCCCGTGGAAGGCCATTGTGGGGCTGCTGAAAATGCTGCAGATAATTATACCGCGCTCCCAAAGTCAATGCCCGCTGGAAGGGCGCCTGGGGAAGGAGAGCTCGGGGGAGGGCAGGTCATGGTGACACCGATCACGTCCCTTGGGTGCAGGTTCTCTCCCCAGGTGTCCGGTTGTGGCCTGGGTGTGCAAGCTCCCACACCGATCCCGTGGGCTTGGAGAGGCTTCTCTATGCTGTCATCCTTTGGGAGGCCGGAGGAAGGAGTGGGACCAAGGGACAAGCTGCTCTCGGTGCTGTGAAGCACGGAGTGGAAATTGGCTCATCCAGCCTACTCTGGGTGCCACAGGGGTGCCTGGGATAGCAAAGCATGGCAGGGTTTGCTCTTGGCTTTTGCCTTCTTCAGCTTTAGTCCATTGCGAGGTTGGAGCATTTTCTGTCGAAAGCCTGAATGTGGAGGTTTCTCTCCTCTCTCACTCCTCCCCTACTTCATCCTCCTCCTGTCAGTTAAACATCAGAGAATGAAGCCCCACACGGCACTGAATGTCCGGACGAAAACCTCGCCGAGGCGAGGTTTGGAGAAATTTCTAGGAATCAAGGCTTTTCCCCCTACCCAGTATTTCAGAGCGGCCGCCCAGCCTCAGACCAGCAAGGGATTCTCCCAGCCCGGGGAAACGACGTGAGTCCGGGGCCTTTCCCCTGCGCCGGGCTCCCCCCTCGTGTGCCCGGTGAGATCCCGCTCCCGGGGCGGGCGGTCGCCGGGGCTCGGCCGTCTGGACTCGGTGGACTCGGCCGGCTCTCGGGGCGGCCCCTGTCCCCTGTACTCCCAACTCCAAGCTACCGTCAGAAACCGCTTCACGGAGCATGGTCGGGTCCCACGGATGCCCAGAAACCCGCTGTGCCCCTCTGCCTCTCCACCGCCCCCCTACAGCACCAACCCCCGTGAGCCGGGGAGGGCTGTGGGCGCCCCGGTCCTGGGGCTCTCAGCTGGAGCGGGACGGGGAGGGAGGGAGTACAGGGGGAAGAGAGACGCTGCAGACAAACTGAGGCTGTTTTGCAGGCGCCAGGAGCGGGGAGATGAAAGGGAAGCTCCTGGGGGAAGTGGCTGTGCAGTTTGACCGGCTCCAGCAGCAGCAGCAGCGACGGCCCGTCCCGGCCAGCTCCGCCTCCCCCTCTGCCTCCCCCAGGCTCCAGGCTGCCCCGCGGCCCACCTCCGCTTTTCCCAGCCTGGAGGCGGAGGGAGGTGTCGGGCAGGCACTACCGCAGCATCCTCACTCCTATATCCATCAGGCCGTGAGCAGCATCCCTACCACGAAATTCCACAGCCTCATTAGTCCGTGATACCTGGTGATGGTGAATTTGGGGGAGGGGGTTGTCCAGCACCCCACCCCCCTTGTCAGTGTAAATCAGGAGGAAGCGAATTCGGATCTTTACACGAATGATGTCCTGTATATCCAGACCAAGTAAAGCACCAGCCCGTGTCCTTTAAAGACATATCGGGGGACAAAACGCCCTCGGGCAGCGAGGAGCGCGTTTATTCTCCGTCAGGGAAAATCTCGAAAACATTCTCCTCTCCTTTAATGATCGATTTGGTTAATAACCCGTTTTCTAAAGAGATCAGATTGTGTGGTTGGGTTTTGTTTTTTTTTTCCTGTTTTTTACGAGCCACCGTGAGGCTGGCGTGTGGAAGTCATTCAAGGAAGGCTTCCGATTTGACTAGAAAGAAAGGCAGGAAAATGGAATCAGTGTGAATCCAGCCTGAGTTTTGTCCCGAAACGAGGTGTACTCCGAGGGAATGTTTGATGTGTCAGATGTTGGGAGATTACTGTTTCATCGTATTGCCCCAGATGAGACCCGGAGCCAAGAGAAAGGCGTTGTATTAATAGTAATATGCGTTTATCTCCAGACGCTAGAAAGGAATTAAACCGAGCTGAACATCAGAGCTTCCGAGGGATCAGGGCTGGCTACCGACGCCTCGATCTAGATCCTCTCTTGAGCCCTTTGGACTCCGTTTCCAAAGCCGTTTTGGCTGACAGCTGTTGGCTGCGGAACCAGCTCCCGGTAGTTTGCGAGGGGGACCCTTCCAGGAGCATCCTTTGGGCACCCCCGGGGGAGACGCGTCCCGCAGTCCTGGGAAGGGGCGGCCGGCGGGGGGTTGTTCTGTCCGTCCGGGGCCGCGGGACGAGCAGCCCGGGGAGCGCCCGTCTCCCGGTGCGCTGGGAAGGTGGATGCGCTGGAGCGAAGTTGCACTATGGTGCTTGCGAGAAATGGGCAGTAAGTGCAATCACGCGTTATAGTTGTTCCCTGTGTCACCCGACAATCGTCCCTATTGATCGCACCGGTGTCATCCACTCGTTAAGACAGTGAGAGCACAATGAACCGTGGTTGTTGCATAATACGAGCGTCTCCTTTCCTACCCGCCGAGGGTTGGTCTCTCCGTCTCTCTGCGCAGGTATTTAATTTGCCATCAGATTCTGGTTGGCAATAGGCAGGGGATAGTTGTGAGAGATCAGATGTCTTCCTGCTCAAAGCAATTAAGTTTTGCCCTTAAGGATTTAAACCTATTTTTTTTCCCAACGTAATAACTTTTTAAATAAACACAAGCTAAAGGTTCGAGGGAGGAGAGCGCTGGTAGAAAGGTTAGATTTACGTGCAGAAAACTCGCGATCGAAGGAATCGAATGGAGACTGGGTTTTCGATGGTGATGCACAACCCCTCACTGAGAAGAAGAGCGGGACTCTGGGGTTGTCGTGTGATTGCCACCCCCGTGCGATCCTCGGCCCCAGAGGGTCCTGCTCTGCCCTGGAGGCCAGGGCCACACCCTGCTACCCCCAGTGCTGGTGGTCCCGGCTCTGTCTCCCCAAAACGTGGGATCGGGCCCCGTGGCAGGCACACCTGGGCACCTGCTGGCGCCGCTCGGAGCTGGGACCGTCCCGAGCAGCCACAGGACACCACAAATCCACTAACGAAAAATAATTTTTGGGTTGACCCCAGCTAAATGTGGGGACGGACCCCCAGCCGGTCCCACGATCCCTCGCTGTCGGGGGTTACCGTGGCGCGTCCCCTGCGCCCTGAGGGTAGCAGCACGAACCCCCGAGACTCCTCAGATCTCCGTGTGTTCTGTTTATGTATTTATTTATTTTTAAGAGGCAGAGAAAGGGGAAAAAATATAATCTATGACCTCAAAGCATTTTTTTTTCCCCGGGCTCTGTCTTCCCGTTTGCAAACGGTTTCCATCGAACTTGCTGCAATGACTCTTAATGATCGCACACACCTTCCTGCTTGTCTGCCTGATGAATACATCAAAATGATTCACCTCAGCCCGGGAAATAATGTGTGGAGAGTGATCACCTAAAAGCTCCTGCATTGTCTTAGATTGGAGCACACGATTTTTCCCAGAGGCTGCCTACACACACCCACCTTCCGCGAAAACAAGCAGCCGAGGTTATTTTCACAGACGCATTTTACTTTTATTTGTCTTTTTCTAGATACATTCGTTTTCAATGTTTTGTCTGCTTCCCTCCACCAATTTAGGATATGCAGGGGAACGGGAGATGTGAAATGCACTGAATTGTCCGATGCCCAAACGGAGCTGCTATAAAAATCCTGTTATTTACGCAGTACATTTGCAGTGTGGAGATGTATTCCACGCTTGATGCAATTCTAGGATTACAATCATCTCCTATCAGTTATTTTTTCCCCTATTCAACTCGCCGTCTTTATTTTCCAAAACTATCCAGAGCAGCTCCGTGACGTGCTGTTTGTCTCCCGTAATTTCACATCTCTTTTTGATTATCCTGGACGATATGATAAACCGATCAATAAACAGCTTTTGAGTTATGGACTCAGATTTGGCACAAATTGATTGTGAGAGTGCCAGACTCTGTGAGATCATCTGTCTGATTTCTTTCCTTCTCAAACACTATTTCTTCAAAGAAAACTTAATTTTTCATATTTTTATTTTCAGAAAAAAAACAACAGTTGGAATGAGATTGAGAACCTCTCTTATTTTTACTCTGTAGAACGGAGACGGGGACTGACTCATGCAACAGTCTAATAAAGCTGTTTTGGGGCTCGGTTTAGCTCTGCCCGCTGGCTGAGGTGAGAGATGCTCTCGATGGCATCCTGTGCCTCGCAGCTCAGGCTGTCCCAGTGCCCACGCAGGGACACGCTCTGCTCCCTCCCGAGCGCGTGTCGCGTCCTTGGCCAGCCGTGCTGGGTGTGAGCTCACAGCTGGATGCTGCCAAACCCAAGGGCTTCCCCGCAGGAATCTGGAGCGAGCTAAAATCCTCAGCCCAAACTTGCTTTCCCATCCAACCTTGTCCGGCTCGTTCTCGGCACTTTCTCACCCGGAGCGCGGGGGCTCGAGTGGGGTGGGCAGCGAGTACATCCCACTCCAGATTCCAGCCAGCCCTTCAAGGTTACAGGGATTTCCACCCCCCTTTATTTAATTACATTCAGGGTTCTTCCATGGGGTTCACAATTACTCTGATTGCATTTCGAGATGATACTAGCTCTGAAGTGAATGCCATCCAGGTCCCGGCGATGGTCTGCAGGGGTGGGGAATTTATTTGGATGCTCCTAATTCCTCTGTAGATTGTATCGGCTCCAAGCCTTTTTAAGAAGGGTAACAATTTTTATTTGTGTATATATACGTGTTTTCACGGAAAGTTGTAACAAGCAAAATAAATCATGCTTTAGAATATAACAGATGTTGGAAGGATGCTTATTTATAAAATTATGACATTAAATCCATGCAACATTTTTTTGCATATTTGTTTAGCACAGAATCTCAGGAAAAAGAGACAAGAAGAATCTCTAAACCCTCCAGTTTGCAGTCCTTCCATCCCCGTTAGCACAGCTTTCCCTCTTTTTACAAATGAATTACAGCACATATAAGGTACTTAGAAATATCCCACACTGTCTTGTTTCCATAATTTCCCTCTGGAAAAT
This sequence comes from Myiozetetes cayanensis, assembly GCF_022539395.1. Lineage (NCBI taxonomy): Eukaryota > Metazoa > Chordata > Aves > Passeriformes > Tyrannidae > Myiozetetes > Myiozetetes cayanensis. The sequence continues at coordinate 7,154,641 of NW_026087378.1, read as the reverse complement.
AATCCTCCTTCCAATATAAGCGTTATATTTGCCTATGCACTTACAAAATACATTTGAAACAACTTTGTGTATAGTCTCTAATATATAAAAAAAGTTTAAAAATCTGCAAGTCTAACTCGAGGTGGCTGCTTGAAGAGATTTTGGGGAGGGAGCACTTTATGGGAGGGTTTGCCATCAAGATACTGTTGTCTGTTATATGGGTTTTTGCTTCATGTGACAGGCAGACTCAGGCTTTGTGTGCTTTTTATTAAAAATCTGCATTTTCTTCTGACTGCACAATCCCAGTTCGTTCCAATGAAATGTTCTTTGGACAGTAGCTCCCCACAGTTCCTCATCTGCAAAAATCTTGGCTATTCTATAGACAAATCAAATTGTTTTTTCGCCACTTTAAAGTGGTGCTAACAAGACCACTATGCACAGAGATGCTCTCGGTATTTTAAGGGTTTGGTTTGTAGCTGGACCCTGATCCTGTCAGTGGCTTGGCTTTGGTCAGCTTCCACAATTGTGCTACATCAAAATGTGGTTCAACATATTTCGGGATGCATGCAACAAGCTCAGTCTCGATTTCCTGAGCACCAGTGACAATGGTGAAGAAACGTGGGAAACAGAGATTTGTACCAAGCAAAGACATTTTTGCGATGTCAGAGTGTTTGACCGTGATAATGGCAAGCTCTGGATATTTAAGGTTCAGTTAATAGAGGTTTTATTTCATTTGATTTACTCCAGATGGTTCTCAGCCACAACACAGACTTAGACAGCAACCAGAGCTCCAGCGTGCAGAGTATTTGAGCAATGAATTTTCATTTGGCCCACAGCAGATAACAGCCCAGGCAACACTTGGATCTGAGGCAGTTTGGATTCCAGAGCTTTACGCTGCACAGGGGGAGGAGGAGAGGGCAAAGGGGGTTCTGCTGCTCCTTACAGCACAGTGAAAGTCAGATCTATGTAAGCCAAGAAAATAATCTTAAAATTATGCTAACAGTTTTCTACGTTGTAGAGGGATAAATCTCAAACTAACAGCAATCAGGAAAGTTTGGTCAGCCTTGGTCTGCAGTGATAACACTGGCTCTGCTTCTCCATCATTATTGGTGTAGGTACAACAAAGCCAACTTTTAAAAGTTATAACTTTAAAAGTTAGTTATGAACTAACTCCATTTCAGTTACAGCTGGCCTAATCAGCCCAAGGTCTAATACACTAACAAAGGCTTTGCATGATCCAAAATTCCCAGCAGTTCTACTGGAGCATGACCAGTAAAGTTGTAAAACGTCTCTGTACTAGTGTAGACAAAACCAGAAATATAAAGTACCCTTTGCCTCTTCTGCACTTCCATTTGTGCTTTAAATAATAATTTTTTCTATGTATAAAGACATCATTCACACAAGTATAAATTCTTAGTTTATTCAGTCAGGTTTTGATTTCTTTGGTCATGTTTCAAATAGGTCAAGATTAAATTTATCCTTGATTGCAGGAAAAGAGAGAAAATTCCTTGCCATGAAGATCTACCAGTCAGTAATAAAGGAGAAACTGGCAGGAAATCTTGTAGGTAATTGCTAATGGTACGATTAGAGGAGTTACTGGTGTGATAGAATTCAAAGTGGATAATGCAAAAGGCAGATTATACCCAATAAATATGAAAGTTACTGGAGCTTTCTGGGAAACACAAGAAGCTTTTCTCCCTAGCAACTGTTTCTTACAAGTGTAGCATTACTGTTAGTGATTACCCATTTGCTTTTCATTCCTAGCCAAAAAAAAAAAAAAAGCTAGCATGTAAAATCACATTATTATGTGTGTGTATTTTTCTTCTGCAGATCAGTTCACAGCAAAATGCAAAGTGTTCTCTTTCAAGGTGGTGAATGCCAAGAAAAGCAGCTTCTGCAGGCTACAAACAGCACAGAGCAAATCATGGGGCATAGGTGTCCTCGGTTTACCTTCACCATTCCCACTGGTGCTTGGCTTCAAATGCAGAACACCACTGCAGGCAGAACTTGTGCTGCAAAGGGTCCTAAAGAAATCAAAGGGCTCGTTGTTGGTTTTGCACTGGCCTGGGCATGGGAAGAAAAGCAGATTGGCATAAGGTGGTGAATGCCCATATGGGTAATGCTCGTCTAAAGCGCTGTCTGCGGCCCCTTCCCTTGGTCGGTGTCGCTGACCCCAGGAGGTTGCTGAATGGTCTTTGACTGTCACACGTTCTGCAGGGGGGTCCTTTCCTCAGCCTGGCTGCTCACCCACAGGATGGGCAAGGGAGAAGAAGGAATGGAGAAGGAAGACAAGGAGCAGCAACCACACCTGGAAGAAGGGCAGTTCCACCTTCTCCCTAACACTCAGGATCTCTTCCAAGCAGCCCATGGCCAGGGAGCAGGCTGTCTCCCCACTCACCTCTGTTGCCCCCACACCAGCTTTAAACTCTGCCTCCAGCCCTAGGCTTGATTCAGCAGATGCTGGAGCTCTGCCCGGGTGTGAGGGGAGAGGTTGAGCGCTCCCTTCTCATCCTCAGTGTCTTCCCTCCTGCTCCCAAGGGAAGCATCTGCCCTGTTTGTCTCCTCCTGTCCAGTTGCATCCTGGTTTCGTAGCTTGTGCTGCGTTGCTGCAATTTCCACTGAAGGACTGGTTTCACAACATGGGGAGCAGAAATGTTTCCAACCTGATTCCACTTCTTTCCCGTCCAACAGTTTTCCTTCAGCCTTCTATGGAGCTACAGGTTGGCTCCTGTGCTGGGTATGAGTGGTACAGGTTGTCCACTGTGGAGGCAGAGGGGTGACACCAGCACAGAACCCACAGACATGAGGGAAGAACTGAGTTTTCCAACCACCACAGATTACATGTCTCTGTTAGAAAGGCAAATCAACTCTTGTCTCCTCTTTTATTTATTTATGGGTTTTTTTTTGGGTAAAGCTTTCCAACAACAATATAAAAAGGCAGGAGAAACATGAGATCATCCAGTGTTGGATTTGAGAGAGAAAGACACTCCTTCATGTGTGTATTCTCCTGCTAGCTCTGTGCAATCTTTTAGGGAGAAGCATAAATACTGAGTAATTTTATTAACTGTCTCTTCTATGGACTTGTTCAGGCCAAATTTGAGTTTTATAAAACAAACAAACAGCATTTTTTTTTAAATCAAGAATGCAAGAAAGTATAAACAGAGAGATATTAAATTTTTCAGTTAAAAGAACTATCTTATATAATTAAAATCCCTACCACCACCTCCCAAATTCTGTGGTGCCAGGAATGAAAAAAGCGTAAATGCAAACGACAGTAAGTTTTTCACTTCCACAATCCAACTGAAATTAATGCCTTGGTACAACAAAAAAATAAGAAAAAGAAAAAAAAAAAGTGATGATTGAAATTCTGTTTTATTGAGTGCAGGTGTTAGTAATAGTGTGAGAGAAAATATTTATAGTTTTTAGGCTGTTGTTCCACTGAAGTTTCTGTGCTGTTAAAACTGAGTTCTGAAAACAATCTGATCACCAATTAAATAGGAAAAACATAATTGTGTTTAAAGTGGAGCACCAGAAGCTGATAACAACTTCTGGATATCCAGAGTATCGTGTGTTCGAAGTGATGCTTTTAAAATAATTGGCTGCTTTCTGAAAATATTTGTTTTATTACCCATGTTCAAGATAGCTGATGATTTAAAAGATGAATAGTGCCAGGGTTTCTTTGGTTACCTCCAAACAGTCTCTCTTTATGTTCTCCAAATTATATCTTCATCAAACAATAGCACAAGAACCTTTGAGATGTGATCCCAAATATTTTTTTAAGTGTGTGTATGTGTACATCTCTCTGTGTACATGTATTTATAGCAACTGCTGCTGAGATCTCAAATCATTCCTAGAATGATACAGCCTTAAATTAAAAGCCGTTTTACACAGTGACAAGAGCATAAAAAGATTATTGTCTAACCTTAGTTTTATAAATCAATGGTTGAAACAGAAACTGAGCTGTGGAACTCTGACTTTCATTTCATTGAATGACTTTTGAATCACATTTCCCACATCCAAAGCTAGATCTGTCTAAGTTATTTGTAATTTGCATTTTAAGTCAAAGGAAATGCAATATCCAGTCAAATATACATTTCAATTGAAGTTGGTTGATTCAGTCTTGCCACTTGTAAGTGCTTTGAGCCAGCAGAATTCTCCCCGGAGTTCGCAGGAGTGGTATTTAACTTGCATCATATGTGGCAAATTGCTCAGTGCAATTTAAGCAATATTAACCTAAAGGGAAAAGAAAGGTCTGTCACTTAAATCCGGGCCGACTCCTCCGTACAACGGCGTAATTGGGAACTTTGCTTTCATCCTCCTCTCGTTTGTTTTGTCATGTTTGACAACGTACACATTTGAAAATTAATGGGTTAATCACCTGCATAATGGCTTTATACCGAGTGCCAGAAGGATCTTCCCGGATTTTGTTTGCAAGTTTGAATAAACATCTTCATTTGCACTGCTGGGAGAGCAAAATGTCCGTGTGAAGCAGGCTGGGCTCGGGAGGGAGAGCTGCTGCTTTCTTTTTCAAATTCTGGAAATGCTGAAAACAAGTTTTCATTTTGGAGTTTGCATTTCTTTTAACAGCAGAATGAGTCAGTACCCATGTGTCTATTCACTTCATTGAGTCTGTTCTGCTTTAAAAATAAGATTTTTTCATCAGTTTATATTTACTTTTACCAGTTCATATGTATATTTATTAGAGCTATAGAGATGGATTCAAATGTACAATTTAACTAGCACTATGCTTTTCCTACCTTTTTAAAGAATCAAAGTTTCAAACATATTTCTGAACATATTTTTATTAAAAACTGAGATTAAAACATCAGAAAACTTTAAAAAAAAAGGCAGGTCAACTAAACACAAAATCTGGTATTTTGATGCTGGGAAAAAGGGCATTATTTTAACGAATATTTGATGTTGAAAATTTCCAAACGTCTTAGTGCAGCATTTTCACAAAATCTGTTGCACCTTGTGCTGACTGACAGGTCACAAGCTTCTGGAAACATCTAATTGCAGCTCTTCAGGCTCGGTAGCTTATCACAACCATTTGAATAGTCACTCTTATACAAATACAGGAGTAATATGATCCCCAGCCTTACACCCTCAAACCATAAAGTAAACTTGTTTTTCCATGAAGCAATTAGAAGGATACATTTAGACATAGCCTTAAAATAACAACATAAGCATATCTGAAAACATTATTTAATGTTGTAACTTGTGTGGGTTCACAGAATGACGTTTTATAGTTACTGAAATACCAGAGAAAATATTGATCAAGATGTGGGGGGAACATACATGGGAAAGTCAGGGTCACGACCAGATGGATGAAAGAATTTCTATTTTAACCCTGATTTTGCACGATGATTCCCCTTCTCTGGTTTAGAAGCCAGGAGGGGCTAAGTGTCAGAGTACAGGAAAACCCCAGGAAAACTCCCCAATATCTCCCCTGCTTCAGGCACTGACACATTTATTTGCTTTTCTACAGATCATCTTAAACTATTATTTCTGTTAATTAATTCATTAATATAAAAAACCTCTTGATGCCATAGGTATGTTATAAAGCAGACCACATTATGATGTTATACTGTTTAATTCTGAGTTTTTCTTAATTTGCAGCAGGAATCTATCACTGTCTTTACAGCCACATAAGAGCAGAAGAGGCAATACCTGAGTTTATGTCTGAGTCATTCCTGCTTTGCTAAAGGTCCTGTGCCAACTGCTGCTGGATGTCACCTCAGCCAGCACATTGTGCCAATAAGGAAACCCATCTCAGACACCTCTGGAGTTAAGAAAGCACAAGCCACTTGTATTTTTCCAGTGGCCTCATAGCCAGAATTAATTTGGGTTCCAGTTCTCCAGTGGTCAGTGTGTTCTGTTCTGTAGGAGGTATCAGGTGTCCCCATTGCAGACTTGGGAATGGGGAGTAGATCCCAACCTGAGCATAGGAACAGGAATAAACTGCTGCCATGTACAGAGCTGTTGCCCAGGGTCTGCAAACCTCAAGGCAGGACCCTTTCTGACTCTATGGCATCTCCTGCTCTGGCTCCTTCCATCCCATTGGTGAAGGTCATGTTTGCTGTTCAAAGAAACAAACACAAAGGGGGTAAAATCTGCCTCAAAATTTAAAGATAAGCTTCAAACAGCCAAAGAATTTCAGCCCATTTATTATACCTCTTCAGCCAGTGATGCAGCATTTCCACCCCCTGAAACCACTGTTTTTTTCTTTCTTATTTGTCTTTTTTCAAGAATTTTCAGATGCCAGTGTAACCACAACTTTCCTGTCAGAACTGCTACACTGAAACATCTTTCAGTGGATCCAGTGTGCTCTGTAGTTTCTGGAGTTTAGAACACAGTCATAAAAAATTGCTCAAGGCTGAATCTTGGCATATTAAGTGTCATCACGGAGGTAATTGCTTTTCTTTAAACACCTAGAAAAACAAAAACCCAACATCTGAAGCTGCCAAAAGGCTATCATGTCCAAACACCTACACTTCCACAGAGGAGTTTCTTGGCTTTTCTTCCAGTCTTTCTTTCCATTTTTTTTTTTCCTCTCAGCTGCTTTTGCAATTGAATGTAAGCATCAGAAAACAAGCAAGATTATTAACCCACAAAAATGTGTCCAGTTAACAAAATGTTAGGAAACACAATGTCTAGGACAACATGTCCTTATTACACCCTTTTCTAACACAACAGTCTCTGGGCTATTAGAGGAATGAGTAACGCATGGGACTGAGGTTTGAAAATAGCCCTTTTAATAACCCATTGTCAGCTCTGACAGTAGAAATACTCTAATTCAGTTTATTTATTTGTCCTTCAAACCTTGTTACATGTCAGTAAATTCAGATTTACACACACATTAAGTCCTGACATAAAATAAGGATGGGGCCATGCTGGATTTTCAGGAGTAGTTTGTTGCCTCTCTCTCAGAAATCTGCAAAAATTATAGTATGATTCAGTTCTGAAAACTGCTCTGGGTTCCTAATTCTGCAAAAGCTTTCTCTATCACAATCAGTTTATCCTGAGAGATCTTAATATTTGATTTGCAAGTGGTACAAAAATATGACTATTTGGATCTTTACACTGGAGGACTGTGAATGAATAAAATAATCTAAAGTAAAAGAAAACCTTGACAAACAAAATAGCAAATGAGCAGTATCCAAACCAACTATTTTCTAGTCTGTATTTCTGTGTGAATTTCACAATTTCTCATACCTTTTTGGTTATGGTTTTAGAATCAAACTTTTCAATTTCTTTTTTTTTTTTTTTTTTCCCCCTAGGAATTAGCCAGTCATTTCACAAACTGTTGTTGTGGAGAGTTTTGAGCAGCTGAATGACTCCACTGTACTCTGCAGCCTGCATTAATCCATCATGTTCTGGTTAATTTTGCGTGGCTGTCACTTTTCAAGCATGTTTGGGGAATGCTACTGTGCAGCTGATCTTTCATTTAATAACATCTCAAGCTTGTCCTGTTTCTCCCATCCAAGCTGGAGCTCTGGCTGTCCCAGTTGAGCCATTGCACTGCAAATTGCTGAGAGTGTTATGTCAGTATTTCATCCCGTCCTACTGACAGATATACTGTTATTTTTAATTAATTTTATTTCAGTATGTAAGAGTTTCTGAGCTGAGTGATGTGATGGTAGGAAATAATGTGGCTCTCCATCCGTAGCTTTTAGCCTGCGATTTTGGGCATGAAATTTGGGTGCTTTATGCAAAGAGGAGCGTGACAGCTGTCAGCTCCTTCTGCTGAGGGGCTCGGCACAGTGCTCCTGCTCCTGGTGGCACTTGCTTTGCCCTTGTTTTTCCTAGGACCTCCTACAAGCGTGAGAGATCCCTTTAGACCCCTCTTAATCCAGCCTGGGCCTCTCTAGCATTGGTCTTGCCACATTCACCATGGTTGTTTGTCTTTTCCAATCCTTCAGAGACGAAGTCGTGGCTCAGGAATGAACACCACATCAAAAAGGTGCACATGAAACCAATACAGTTCTTTCCAAGAACGCTGCACGCTTGAATACAGCCCTAAACAGTCATACCAATTAACATGCATATTCCAGCATTTCCCATAACTAAGTAAGAACGTCTTAGTCTGTCAGCACTTCAGGAAATTTCATCACCTCACTGTCCACTTCTTTCTGCAACTCATTAAAAAAACCCAACACATTAAATCTCACTGCTCTGCAGCTCTGACATGAGAACAATCCCTGGGTTTGTCTTTCCTTTCCTCTGGGGGTTACAATGTCCCGCCTGCTCCTTGGCAGTTTAAGGCAAGAAGATACATTCCCCCTTGTCCCAAAATGGAGATTTGTTTTCTATAGCTACACCCCACGGAGAAGCCTTATGTAAAGTAATCTGAAAACCCACCAAATGCCTCTCTGCTCCCAAATAAATAATCTCCATTCAAATAAGTTTGTTTACCATGACCTACATTTGAATTGCTCGTGAAGAAATATTCATAGTTAATACACCCATCTGGCCTGGTGCCAAGATTACACCACATCGAAGTTATGTCCGTGGTTCAGATAAACCAATGGTGCAGATAGTGGAGCCTGGATGAGCTCTGCAGATGGCTCATAACCCTCAAAGAGAAGGCTCTGAGGAAGGTTTTGATGGAGGGACAGGGACAAACAAGAAGGCCTGCTGGGTCTCAGGAAACAATCACGGATTTCACAACAGGCTGTGCATTCTCCAGCAGATAGGTGGGGGAAAGCAACGGTAATTTTGTGGTTAGTGCTGCTCACTCTCCTACAGGAAACATGGGTCAATTTTTAAGCCCTGGACATTGTCCTTTTCTTTAAGCAAGTCCTGTGACCTCTCTGAGCCTGGGGTTGCCATGTATGAAATGGGAACAATTGTATTTTCTTCCTTCTACTCTTTGTCTCCCGATCTCCTGCCTGTTTATTTTAGTCATTATATGTTTGTACAGTACTTAGCACAATGAGATCCTGTTCTTGTCCAAGACCTCGGAGAACTCTATAATACAAAGGCTGGGTTAATGAGAGAGATAATAAACCTCACTTGGAAGGGAAAAAAAAAAAAGAAAAAGAATTCTTGTCATTTTTGTTGGAATTCCAGTAGTGACCAGCTCTGAGAGACCAAACCCCAGGTGACTCATAGAGCAAGGAAAACATGCAGCAAGTTTTTCACAGCCGGACTCCAAACATGTTGTGTTTGGGTTTTTTTAAACAGCAGCAGCCCACTTTACAAAGATCACAAGTCTCCTGCTTTCTGAAAGGGGAAAAGAAAAAGACACCTTCTTTAGTGTAATCTGACACTTCCAATTCTTGGCTTTAAGCTTTTCTTCTTCTTGGGGTTATTTGACATTCTATTAGTGCTTCTGAGATGAATAATGCACGATAAGTGTTCTCACCTCACGACACAAAAGTCGGTGTTGCACCCTAGTAAAACATGACGTTTCTTGCAGGGACGAGTCTCCCACCTCACTGCAAGGTTTGGAATTGGGCAGCTGTTGGGATCCCCCTCCGGCAGCTTTTCTCATCCTTTGTTGGGAGCAAGTTTTGACAACAGCAATGCTAATTGATTAAACGTTCTAATCAGAGATTACAGCTAAAAGAGAGATAACATTTTTATTTCATTGTGTCTCCAAGAACATCAGCCTGTAAGGATCTCGCCACTTTGGCTGTGGAACTGTATTAACCCGTATTAATCAACTGGTTTCCCCCTCCCCTCCTCCTTTTGTGCTGAATCTCTGAGCTCAGGTGTTTAAAAAGCTCATTTGGTATTTACAATGCATCTTTCACTAGGGTTCAGGTGGAGTTTTGCAGCTTTTATATTCCCTTTTCTTGGGTAGTTTTTACATCTAAAGCCAGCTGGCATTCATAGTTTGGAATCATAAACACTCTCACTGGAGAAAATGTCTCAGGTTAAGTTATGATTAAGATATTGATGGTGAAAAGGGCTATGTCTGGAATGAACTTTTTCACAATTATTTAACTTATATATGTATAGATCCGCGGAATGCAAAAGTGAAATGAAAAAAATAGGCCTGTGGTGAGACAGAAAAGAATATTCTTACATAAGGTATGGCAGTTAATTTGTCAATTTTTTTCCTTTAAAGTCTTTCCAAGAGCTATAAAAATCAGGTGCGTTATAGGCTTCCAGTAACATTTAAAGTATGAATAAGTGTTTTTGCAGATTGAATTAAATGGTGCAATGGGTGAGTGAGTGGATGAGTGCACAGGCTCTAGAAACTCTTGGAATCTCAATCTGCCACTGAAACCTATTCCCTGTGGACTCTGGGCATGTCACATCTATTACTTGGCTATCATCTACACAAGAGGAGTAATATTTACTAATGGGTAGTTCCAGAATTTTGATTTTGGTTCCTCTTCTTCTCTAGGGACCATATTTTTTGTTTGATAGCTTTCATATTTCAAGGAAAAATTATTGCAGAAAGGTTCCAAATCATGTTTCCTAGCAGGGTACTTGGAGAATCAACGATCTGATCTCTGCATCACCTTCAATAAAAACAAACAAACAAACAAACAAACACTGGTCCACGTAAAAAACAAACCCCAAACCACCAACTATGAAGTATTTTTTTTATACATCAAGAACTGACCATTAAGATATTGGAGTTTTATTAATGTTTTTAAGGATAATGCCAAGTTCACCTCACAAACATGGATACTACTGCTGGAAATGCACTTTGCAGACAGAACTGGTTTCCTCCTATCCTTTGAATAATTTACCCTTTTAGTTTCACAGTGAAATATTTGAGTGAAGTGGAACTTTTGTAGGATTTCATTAATATAATTAGATGCTCAGCAGTGGCTGATCCTGACATTGGTGTTTAGATACTACTAGTCATAAAATGCTGTCATTTTTGTAATGGAAACCAGCCATTAGCTTTTCCTTCTCTTAAAGAGGGGCCAAGATTAGGTGATTAGGGAAAATCTTGTAGTCCAAGTATGTTAGCAGGAAAACTCTTCAGGAATGTAGGAAGGCAGGAGATAACAGAAACATAAAAATATGCTTGTGAATAGGAAGGGTAATACTCAGGGCCTGATTTTGATCTTTATTAGACTCGCGTAAATCTGGAGTAGCTCCACAGAGCTCACTTCAGTTGCTTTGACCTTGCAGCAGATTAGAGATACAGAGCATAAATCACCAGAGATAGCTTTGTGTCTTCGGGAGAGGAGGTGGGTTATAAATACATACAGATATTTATGCAAACACATGTGGCATGAAAACATCCCAATGGTTGTTTTTATATGAACGTGTCCAACGTTGTTTAATGCAACCACCAACTCCGATGCCTCCACACTTATGTTTTCACCCTCCTGACCTCAGAGGCTGCTGTATGATACTGTTATTACATTAACATTCATGTAATAGCAAAGAGATTTTGGGTAGATTTTTGGTTTTTTTAATTATTTTTCTGTAACCATGCTAGGAGAGAATGCCTGTGAAGCATCAGGCAAACACCAGATGCATAAACTATATGTGAAGCCAAGATGCTGGTATCATTCCTAATGATGAATTATTTTATCTTTTTTGTCTGTCTTCTCTTTTTTAGTTCTTTCACCACCCCCCCTTTTCTTCTCTTTTCCTTCTTTTTTTTTTTTTCCTGCCATGTGATCAGAAAGCAACCAAGCCTGGTGTTTGTACTCTGTGCTCTCATGTGTTGACTCTACTGATAATTCACAGTAGTTTTTTGTTTTTTGACTAGATTTTTCCATCCAGTATTCTGACTACAGAGCTGTGTAAGAAATTCTAGTAAGTAAAGATTTCCCCTCCTGGTCACAACCCCTGCCTTTCCTGAAGATATTTTAGGTGGCACAGAGCATGGGCATCCCAGTGGCTGCTGCCACTCCAGTGCATTTAAGTCTCAAAGAAGTAGATGAGCTATGAAAAAAACAATTTGAAACATGCATGGCAAGAGCCAAAAAGAAAAGAGACATTGGATATATGACTATGACAGATTTAAAAGAAATTTTGTTGGCTCAGGTTTGAGATATTGGTGTTCCTGAAAGCTCTTCTGTGTCTTGAACTGCTACTGTCTGTAAGGAATCCCAGAATGGCCTGGATTGGAAGGGACCTTAAAGATCATCTCCTTCCAACCCCCTGCCAGGAGAAGGGACACCTTCCACTAGACCAGGTTGCTCCAGGCCCTGATCCAACCTGGTCTTGAACACTTCCAGGGAGGTCTCTGCTTTGGGTCAACCACTAACACAGGAAACAGAAGTCATGCTGCAGAAATTAAAATGTGAATTGGGAAGCTGCTGTGAGAAGGCAGATGGGAATTTTAAGGGAGAAAGTGCTTCATTCTCATATGATGTCTCTTGTCTAAAAACTTCAGCAAACCACACTACTTAAAAATAAATTAACTCAGGATGAGTAATATCTTTAGCTTACCTCTGATCTGAAGTTCACAGTATAAAGCACAGAAAATCCATGAGTATGTTTTCTTCATGTGGCTGGGAGAATATGGACATGGAACTCAGGGATTCTCTATTATTAGTAAAAAAAAAATAATAATGATAATATCGACAAAAAAGAAGCAATGGGAACTTTTTTGTCTCTCTGGTAATGGCAAATTGTGTGGAGGCAGCTGTCTGCCATGCAACCTATGGGCAAATTCTGGTAGAGCTGTTCTGTTCTCTTGTAAATTAATTTCTTTTTTCATCTTTATATCTCTTTTTTTTTTCCCTCAGGCAAGAGAAATCTTTTTTTTTTTTTTTTTTTTTTTTTTTTGATTAATGCCCTTCTAAGTCCACTCCCACCCTCTTTGAGTTTTTCATTTTAATGGCACACAGCTCAAATTTTCTTTTTCCTAGGGGAAATAAGACTGTTCTGGGAAGGTACCTCCACGCCATTTGTGCAGAGCATTTCCTAGGGTGAGTTAAGGGCAAAATCTCCACAACATTATTGCACCAGGTTTGTCATCTCACATTTCATAAATCCTTGAAAATAAGCTCCTGAAAAGCAGGGATAAAGTGACATTTGGGAATGGAGTAAAATCACAACCTAAATGTGAACTCCAGCGATGGTTGGGAGTTGGGTTACCAGCTCCTCCGTCTATTTGGAATGGCTTAGAGCTGGGCTGGAGCTGTTTGCTTAGCCCTGTTACGAACACAAGGGTTGAACTCCTGCCCCCCTCCCTCATAAATAAACTGATGTCCAGGCTAAAGTCAGATGCCCATCTTTTCTTGAAGTGACATCTACAGCTCACATCCGAAAAAATCTCTGGGGTGACGAGGGTTAAGAAACATAAATCTCGGAAAATAGTTTATTAATACTCCAATGCCTATGAAAGTCAGCAGGATGGATTAGGCTGCCTCTGTGTACAGTAAGAAGGTTTTTTTCCTTCCTTCCCTCCCACCCCTTTTTAATTAGAAGCAGATTTAGAAAGTGGGGCTTTCCTGAATAATCATCCACAGTAAACCTTTAATCTCGGTCACCTCTGTGAGAAAAGAATAGGAAATCGGTGAGCAGAAAGAGGGGAGACACAAATGAAGGGAATGACAAGGCAAGGACAGGTCATTGAATTGACCTTTCTAAAACTGTTATTATTTTGCATACGTGTATGTGCTGGTGGCTTATACAGTTCCAAAGGCTTTCTCTGAAGCAATCTCCATTGTAAAGTATTAAGTACCATAGCACAGGCAGACAGAGACACAGATATGGAGATGGCTGAAACTCTTTTCTATAAAAGTCATCCACGTGTGGGTTGGTTTTTATTTGTTTCCCAGGATATGAGGACTTTTTGGTGCACACAATTGGTGTTGTCTCTCAACCCCTGTTTTCAATATAAAAATATTAAAGGAAAAAAAGAGTACTAGAAGGAAAAGAGGCATAAGCAGCTCTGAGGGATGGTCTGGGTCCAGAACGGCCCTGTTCTGGATCCTGCTGCTGGTCTGGGGGAAATCTAGACTGAGTAACATCCCTTCATGGGAGAAACGTGTTTGCAAAGTACCTGGAGATCTGGCAGCAAAAAAAATTTATAGAAAAGCTTGGTAGCATTATTACTCAATGTCTCTGCTCTGTGCACATGGATTCCTGGATGGGTGACTGGATGTCTTGTTTGTTTTTCCCACCCTCAGCAGTGCTCCAGCAAGAGATCTGTGCCCTTTTTAACTCCATCTTTGAATTGCACCTCCAGTGCTTCACCGTAATTAAGACTGTGTTTGCTACAAGCCCTGACTTGCATCAATGAGCCAACATGTTTTTAGTGTTGTACTCCATCCTAAAGCCTGGTCTCTGTAAGCCTGGCCTGCTTGATCCTACTACTCCACAAATTGCACCAAATCTGATTCTGGGAAGACTCAGAATAGTCCAAGGAAACCCAATAGTCCAGATTTTCAAATGGCTAGAAATTGTTTCAGCAGCAGAATATATTTGTCACAATAACTTTTGCTTTTTTTTTTTTTTTGCTAATACTCTGACCATTTCGTTTTTGCACTTGGGCAAAGCTGTGAGTCTTGTTTGGTGGGCATTTCCCTTCTGCAGAGTGTTGATAAAGTAGATGTTTGTGGTATGGACTTCTTCAGCCTTCAATGCCATCTCTTCTTCCCCTGGGACCTGCTGAATTTCTTGCTTCATTGCATGCAGCATTTCCTATATATCTCCTATATAAATACATATTCCTATTTATTTCTGTGCATGATTTGCTTTTCAGCCTCCACGAATCCCACAAGCTCCCCTGACTGCAGAAGATGAGCACCACTTTTTCTTTAATTGACTTCTTAAGTGCAATGTTTTGCAGAAATAAACTGATGATGAGCTGCTGATCTGGAAGTTCAGGCCCATTGACACAGACAGGAGAAGCCCAACAAGGCAGGCATTAGCCCCAGAACTGGCAATGAAACAAAGCTGGTTTTGGACCTTACTTCAATCATTTCCACTTGGAAACCCCCCAAAGCCAATGGAGCAAATACGTTAATATGATTCGCTTGAAACAATCCAAGAAAATGGTTTGTGTATACATCCTGGCACAGCTATTGACAAGCATATAAGACAAATCAAAATAAATTTACTTTAGTGAAAGGATGTGAAGTGTTCAATTTACTTAGTTCTGGAGTTGTATCTGACTACAAGTGGGGAAAAATGGTTCCTGGTCTGTACTACATGATTGAAAACTGGGAGAAGGTGGGAGAGGGGTGGGGGGAAAGGTAATGTTTTACTCAGTTTATCCACAAGAAATACTCTTCATTTATTCACTTAGCACCATTTGACCTTATAAGTATCTCGTAAAACAAACCCATAAAGAGACAAAAATTATTCGTATGAAATTAAATTACTCATCATTAGTAGCCACTGATTCTTCCAGATTAGGACTAAACTGTGATTTTTTACCTCAAAACCGCTTTTCATCTCTAAACATCAAAGTCTGCAGTACTTTTGAATAAGTGCTGGTGGGGCTTTTGAAAAGAGGAGGCAGACACAGCACAGGAAAGAGGAGCTGCTTGTTTCTCTCAGAGTTATCTTCTAAGATACACAAAGAACCACCACTTGAACTCATCTGACTCCACTCCAGCCTTATGTTTAATTCCTTATGACTGTTTTTTCCTCCTTTTCCAAGTAGAGATGAGCCTGGGAAGAGGAAAAAAATCAAGATATTTCCTACTCACACCCCCCATTTTTTCTCATGTTACCCTCCCTGTCTGTTTTTGTGGGGCAAAAAATTATATGATGGGTGACTCTGGCTATTCAATGTGCTTATTTTCTCATTTCTTTCAGTTTTCACCTGAAAACTGAACACTATTTGTCATCTGAGAGGTACCAGAAATTTTCTAGACAAAACTGTTTGTATGAGATTTCACAGTTAAGTTTTGAAGGTCTGAAGTGGATAAGCTTCTCAGCTCACAGAAATTTGACTCCAGTATTTGTAATACCAAATTTTTTGAAGTTTCTCAGCCTGTAAGTAGCTTTGAAATGAATAAGCTGTAGCTCTGTAAGGTGTCTTTTATTCAATTAGAGTATGCACCGTGTTAACATTCTTCCAGGTTGTCATAATTCCTCATTTTTTTTTTTTTAAATTTTTTTTCAGTAAGAATTATCTTGTCAACCATGAAGAAGCTTAGAATTTGTTCATAAATCATTTTGCTGCAGGCTAAAATTTGACATGCTGTAGGTAAATACTTTTTCACTGAAAAAAATTACAAATACATTATCATTGTTTTCCCCCTTTCGAACAGAGTCTCTGATGTCTCCAGTTTATGACTAAACCAAATTTTCTCCAAATTATACACTGTGTTATTACATTGTTAAGGTAAGTGATCACCATGAGGTTGAGAACTGCAGTCAGATCTATAGTGGGACCATTTGAAATGTGGTAAGGGATTACTTTTCAATTCAGGTTTCTGCTTTGTGCTTGTATTGAGCTGTCTTTCCTTCTCACCCTTGTGCATGTGAAGCTACAGGATTTCCAGGATGATGACCTGATCTTGAAAACTCTCCACATGTCAGTAAGATCTATTCTTGCTAGATTCACTCTGGAAGATTCACCCACAACAATGCCATCTTGTATTCTTGAAGCCTCACTATGCCAGCACTGTTGATTTGCTATTGAGGCTGAAAATTTTTGACAAATGACTCATCACTGCTCCAGCAATATGTCACTCCATTTGATCACAGAGTCTTAGAGGGTTTTTAGGAAGCAATTAGGAGGTGGATGTGAAAATAATTTGTACGTTTGTCTGTTTGTTGTTTGTTTCCAGCGCTCCTATAATCAGTTACTTCCCTCCCTTCCGCTGTGGGCAGGAGGGGCCAAAGAAATGCAGCTCTGGTCCCTCTGGGCAGGCTGGGCTTGAGCTTGGAGGTGCCTGACCTGGGTTCTCTGTGTTTCTGGTGTTCAACCTGTGCTCCAGGAAGATGGGAGAGGGTTATTCTGAGCTGTCGTGCTGCTACTTGTTCTCCTCCCCAACGAAAAAGCTCTCCACTAACAATTACCCCATCGCTGCAAACAGACTGAAAAGAGACATGATGTAAAAATTAAATTACTTAAAGCATTTTTGGGCAAACACTTGGCTTTATATAAACTCAGAGACAATCCTATAAGGCACTCAGGGCAGATTATAGGTTTGGGCAAAGCTAGAAAATTGCTGCCATTATATTGTTATTATTAACACCTTGTAATTAGCCCTAAGGAATCCTGAAGTTCTCTCTCCTGATTTGGCTTTAATGAAGGAAAATTGCTACCTTTGCAAGTTGGATGGCGCCCGCTCTGATTAGTCTTAAGTATATAGGACTATTATTTTGAAAATGTTTGTTGTCATGTGAATATTAGTGTTGCATGTGAAGGGGGGAGGGGAGCAGGGGGGCTCTTTTATTCCTCAGCTTTGGTGAGTCATATGTTCACTTTAGTTATGGTCATCCCCTTCAAAATCAAGAATAGAAACCTTGTCAAGGTATCCCGACCACAAGCTAATGAATTCAGGAGGATCCTGTGGCAAGGGCTGCCAGCTGCCCTACCTGCTGATTGCATTGGCTGATGGAGTAATTGTTGCATGGAGATAGTTTTATGATTGCTTTGAGAGCCTGAATGAGATCATGCATGAGTTAGCACACTAAGTGCAATAAAAATGATTTTATTTGCATGTCCCAGAGCCTTTCCTGATTCCTTTGCTGCTTTCACAGGCAATGTCTTCCCAGTGAAATCAAGCCAACATTAATAAAACATCCCTTCCATACATCTCCACTCCTCTCCTCCCACATACTCTACACTTTCATTACCATCTCTGGGAAAAAACTGACATTAAAGAAAATTCATCTGATCTTATCTGTAATTAATTTGTATTTTGATAATATAGAAGAAGAATTTTTGCATGTAATGACTTACCTGTTCATTATTTCTCTCCTTTGAACTCCTGTGACCGCTTAATAACTCATGCCAAAGCAGAACTGATTATGACATTTTCCCCACCCACCATCCAGGAAGGTTGAAGGTGTTGCCTCTCATACTTAGACAAATTGCTCCAAATAATGACTTTGTGCAAAATTAGTCATACATAATTGAGAAATTCTATAGATGAATAGGAAAGTAACTCGAGATGAAGTTATCATTTTAATGTTTTTTAAGTTAACGTGGGATTTGATGTACTGGTTCAGACCAGCAGTCCACCTATAACAAACAACTGCTTTTGTGGGAATGGGATCAGAGCCCACTCCTGCTGGAAGTGATGAAAACTTCTTGGTTGTCATCATGGAGGATGCAGAAAGGTCTGGAAAGTTCACTGGATGGCATCAAGGACCTTGTTGTAATACAGCAGGAGCTACACCAGCTGTAGTATCCCAGAGGGTTCTCTCCTGGCTGCTTGGTCTTGGCTCTCAGGCTGCAGTCCCAGTTCCGCTGGTGACAATCTGGCTGTCCCAGCCTGGTGGCACTGATAGACTCTACAGTCAGTGATAATTTCTAACATAATTTGTATTCCATATAAAATGGTGATAAAGTGTCACATTGTCCGCCCAACACATTGAGACACTCTCAACACAAATCAGAATTCATTATTTGGCTTAAAAATAATCCCTGAGCCCCCAGACAAATATAAATTATGGTTTCAAACTCCCTTTTTCCATATATTTTTTTTTTTTAGAAATTCCTGTCCTTCTCTCTCATCCCTGGGACAAATCTAATCTTCTTTGTGCAACTGTCAGATCCAATCAGCAGGTCTGTTATGAAAGATAGATCACATTTCATGATAAAAGTGCCACAGGCAGTACCAGAGAAACCAAACCTAAGAGAAATAAGAATCAAGTCCCAATTCTCCTACAACGAGTGCAAACAAAATGTACAAAATCTCATCAAACAGGAGACATACCTTCCACTTTCCTCAGGGAAATACCACATTACATCATGAAAGCTTTACCTTTATAACTGCCCAGGCCTGAATAGCAAGACAAGTGTTCAGTGATCATAAAATTATCCAGTCCTTCTTTTAAAGAGCTAAAGGAAAAAGGAGGAAAATCAAATCAAAGTTCCAGCAACGTAAATGGGCTTATTTATGGCTTTTCTATGTTAAAAATGGAGAACCATAAAGTCCAGGAAGGGGCTTGAGTTCCAGAAATGTACAGAGGCAAAGCTCAGGATCTGGGGTTTCTGTTCCAGCAACTTGTAAAGCCATGGGTCAGTTGGACAGGTCAACATCTGAAGGTGTTCAGATTTCAGTAGTCTGGCTCTGGTTCGCCTCTTTATCTTCCACTGGTGGATTATCAGAATTGTGCCTCAAGTTTGCCACACTTCAAAAATACATGCACTCATTTTTCAATATATTTATGACTCCTTCTATGCCTTGACTTCATTCATCAAAGACCAATATATTAAACAAACCTTTTCCTTTAGCCTGGTTTACATATATTTTGTATTATCAAAGTTATTGCTTTTCTCTCCTCTTCTTTGCTCAGATTGTTCAGTATTGTCTGCACCATAGTATGATCCCTCTTCAGTGCATTGAAGCAAAAAATAAAACTGAAGAAGTTTGCTCACCATGAGAAATTGTGATAGACACGATTGCAGGCTGTTTTTTCAGTTCCCCCATGAATGTCCTGCCTGTGATTATGGGTGTAGGGAAAGGTTGTCATGATCTACCAGGAAAATAAATTATAAACATGGTAAAGACAGTGATGGACAGTTGGTGGACGTGGCCATATATGATGCACTTTAAAGCTGACAAGAGTGGTTTTACTTGGCTTGTGGGATATTAGCACAAGTGTCTATTGTGAATGGAAGGCATCAGAGAGAATTTATTGAACTATATGTGTTTATTGCAGTGTAACATGCAAAAGGTGCCTGCTTGCTGCCCACAGTGCCTTTGGTTTTATTTAATTAAAATAATATAGTGAAGATCAAACTAGCATCTCTCCACCTGCCAATCTCTAATCCTAGAAGGGCTGCCCTCAGCAATTTTTTAAACAAATGCTTCACCATCAGGCTTCTATCAGGTATTATCATTACACCTACTTAGAGTGATTTAACAGGTTGTACACAGAGAATGCAATCAATGTGCATCATAAATCAAACCAGAACAAAACAGAGGACATATGAGCTTTTAATTCTCTGCCTCCATAGGATGCTTTTAAACACAGGATGAGCGAAACTATATGCAAACCCAAGTCTATGGTTAAAATCTTAATAAAACCTAAATAAACAAACCAGTCCTTATAATGATATTGAGACTTCTGGTTGACTTTTATCAGTACTTGGACCATGTTACCCATTTACAGCCTGGTGTAGGGAAGAGAAGGGAATGGTACAGGGAGATTTGAGGAAAAGAAAACAACATCTTCACTGAAGCATGTTCTCACCATGTTGTCACCTGTGATCCCCCCAGTGGCTGCCAGGAGGGAACTGATTCATCCGGCTGAGTGGGTGGGTGGCCAGGCCTGGTGAGGAATTTAGAGATTCATTTCACTGCTGCTCAATCAGGCATGTTCTCTGAGAAAACAAGTGCTTACCATGCAATTTGTAGTACAAGTTCTGCTTCCCTGAGTGGAAATACTCCCTCTCAACAGTTTGAGCTGACTCTGGGAGAGGCAATGCTGTGGCAGAGGAACGCTTCGAGGGCTGCAGTGCATTTTCAGAGCCCAGTGGGAATCCAGGCTTCTTTACAGTTTCCAGGAACTCATGCCAGGTAGCTTGGAGTCATCTTTGGGATTTGGGAAAGACTCCCTCTTTGCATCAGCCCCATATGTCCTAGATGTGTAGTAAGCTGAATTCTTGAAATAACCCCCCTCTGAGACAGTAGAACACTGGGAGTCTAACTATGAATGGTTGTCCCACAACTCCACTTGCCTACAAACTCATGGAGGATTTTGGCACTCAGTTTTCACCATCAGGAGCAGCACATGTGCACAAGGGGTGAGGGAGCCCAGAAGAGGCAAACATGTGATTATGTGTTCTGTTAGAAAGGAGGAAAGGTCCTGTCTTGCTGCTGCACAACAAGTTCTGAATCACATGCTAAAGTAAACTCACTGTGCCAGTGACACGTCTGTTCCTTTAAAATCAGAGGGTGATGGTAACATCTGCAAATCTGTCACAGTGAGACTTCTGCAGAAGGGAATCTTAGTGCATGGACAAGAAATACATCTCAGATGATTTTACCATTTAGGCACCAATTCAAACTGGAAGAGTCACATCAGCATGTGAAGGAACAAAATCTGGGTGCTGCTGTGCTGCATGAGGGGACAGGGAGAAGACAGTGAAGAAGGCCAAACAATTAGGTAAATGCTTCTTTCCTGTGTGGTTGGGGAAAGTACAGGAGGCCCATATTGATGCAATCGTGTTAATAATTGGCCCCATCATCATCTCTAAAGATCCAACCTTGGAATTAATTCTTTGGGATCATTTCTGGTATTTGAAAGAAGAGTGGCATGGATGGTAACCTTTTTTCAGTGTTGGCAGCTATAAAATTTGATTGAAATGACCAAAGCCAAGACAATAAAAGGCCAGAAAAGACTAACTGGATGTTTTAGAGAAAGATCTCAGACATTTTGTAAACTCAAAAAGTCCTCCTGTAAACACAAAGAGCCTCTCTGTTCATTTTATCTTCCACTTGCTGTCGCTATTTGCTGGTTTCCAACCTTGGGAGCGGACATCCAGCCACTGTTCTGCACAGGGACAGAACAGCAGTTTCAGTGTCATG
The DNA here is from genome assembly GCF_022539395.1 of Myiozetetes cayanensis. Classification (NCBI taxonomy): domain Eukaryota; kingdom Metazoa; phylum Chordata; class Aves; order Passeriformes; family Tyrannidae; genus Myiozetetes; species Myiozetetes cayanensis. Next base: position 7,133,063 of record NW_026087378.1, on the reverse strand, counting down.
GTTTCAGTGAAATGAAACCAGCTCTGGGTGCTCAGCCCAAGCGCTCGGTGACGTAAGTTCCCGCAGCAATTTGCTGCTTCGTCTCCTCTTCCAGCCTCATGAGTCAGCTGCACAGATCAAGAAGGAGTGAAAAAAAAAAAAAAAAAAAAGCCCACAAAAGACTTCTATAAAAATTTACAGCAATTATTTTGCAATGACTAGAAGCTACCAGCGATGCTATAATTGTAACACGTTGCAGGGTGTGTAATAGGGTGACCTTTATACGAGGTGCGTTGCACTGTGATCTTTCCAAGCACAGAGGAGAAACTGCGAACAAAGGACTGCTCAGACTTCTGAGACTTCTCCCTTTCTAACTTACAATTACCTCATCTATTTACTCCAGGTGAGGAGAGATTTTGTGTGCTTCAAGTACATGTACTGCTTAGTTCTTTGGCATAACCTTCTTTTTATAGCCTCTGCATCCTTTAATCCTGGCTCAGTCCCTACCTTTGCCTATCTGGCTGCCTGCTGGAGGGCATTGGTTCTCTACTATCCATGCTGCATTGAAAACATGTGTTTGAAGGGACCCACCTTCATTTCCATCAACAATTGGAGGATGGCCACGATGCCCTGATGAGTATCTGTGCTCCAAGGTTCTTTCCCAGATGACAGGTATTAAGAACTAAGATTTGCACTTCCTTGAGTACAACAGTCATTAAAAGCACATATAATAAACTGCATTCCAAATTAGACCATACTCCTAACTGGAGATTTGATGAAATATAGTCAAAGTTTCCTGTAAAATAATTAGCTTTGAATTCTATATTCCATAGAATGGAAATTCTTCCAGGTATGCCCCATCACCTTCACTGCAGACTCCAAGTCCTTGAGATCCATGATGTTTTTGATGCGACTTTAAAAAAAAAACCCAACACAAATATTAGCAGAAAGAGAGAAAGGGCCAAGGTTTTCTTTTACACAGGCAGGAGGGCAATGGGGAAATTTTTTTTTCTGAATTATCCAGGACCTTTTTAAAATTTTTTTAAATTTTTTTAAAACAAATTTGTGCATTGTTTGATGATTAGGAACATATGCTTACAAGAAATGTCATCCTGGATCAGTCAGAAGTCCAGCAGACCCAGGGGGTGGGATTTCAGAAGTGCATAAGTGAGCTAAAACATAAATCCCAGAGAATTTCCACTGGACAAAGTTTACTCCGAACCCTCATTAGTCAGAGGTTCACATAAACCCTGAAGAATGTAGGTTTATAGCTCTCTCAAAAGTCCTATTTATTTTTTTAATCTTGATTATTATACCTGGCTATTCTTGTTCCTGATACAAATATCTAATTCCTTGTTGAATCCTGTTAAGCTTCTGGCCTCTGCAAGACCTTATGGCAATAAGTTCCCCCAGGCTAATGGTGCATTTGCTCTGTACAGCAGTGGATCATGGTGGGATTTCACTTCTGGAGCCAGATGACTGGTCACATGTGATGGACAAAAAGATGTTAAGAAATCCAAAGAAATGGGTGCAGCTGGGCAGTCTGGGCTCAGCCAGTGAGAGAAAAAAAGGATTAAAGAGACGAATGGCAGAATGTCAACAAGCCTAAATTCCCTCTGGAGGTATCTTCATCTCTCCCTTGACTGTAAGAGAAGCCAAGAGCAACTGGGCTTCTGACTGAAGTGTTTAAATTTAGGTAAGAGAATTCAGCCCAAGAATTTTCTTCTACATTTAGAGCCTCTGAAGTGCCAGAACAGTGTTTTCTGCGTTCAGATAGAGGAATGAATAAACAAGAAGCAGCTCTCCAAAGCTTTAAAAGCCTGGTGGGGTTCTTCAAGAAACGTTAGAGGTACCTTAAAGCTTGATGGGCACCAAGGTGCCCTCCCTGGTCACTGCTGTCCCTCAAGAGGTTCTCCAGGAAAACCTCTTCCCCGCATCTTCTGCCACCATCCCTGCAATAGCCCAGGGTTCGCCTTTAGAGAACTGAGATTTTATTCCTCCCTTAAAATAACCCTGCACTGATACTTTTACTTTCTGAGATTAAAGCTGAACCTGACTGACATGGGGATTAGGAGCAAAGGTTAAACCCATGTCAGACTGAAGATAAAGATGCAAAAGGAACAAATGACTTGACCAAACTTCCTTCTTTAAAGTGCTTCGCGTCAGCAATTAAGCTGACTGTTCATTTAGTATGAGCTGAGGAGCTTCTGCAGTTCAAATGAGATGTAAAGAAGAGGTTTTCACCTGCTGGCAACTAAAAGAACCCAGGAAAATGATTATTCTGTTTCTGACCATTTAACTGTGCTTTGCCTTGCACGAGGCTTTTTCTTTTTTTTTTTTTTTTTTGCATTGGGAATGTGAGTCCTTGAGATCCAAGCAACTGGCCTCAAGGTACAAAAACCAATTTATAACAGAGAGAAAGAAAACTTTTGAATATCCAAAACCTCTTTAATTCCTCATTTTCCCTAATGTTACTAAACCAAAATAATTATACATTTTAAATTTGAATTTTGCCCCCACCCTAATGACCAGAGAGGAAAACCAAAACTAAAACACATTACTAAGAAAATAAGAGATGTGAAACAATTTAGCTTGATAACAGAGAGAAATAGAATGACTGACTTGGGAACAATGGATCAAAGATAAGTAAATAATGCACAGAACTCCCCTAAGCTTCAGCAGCAGTGAAAATAACCTTGAAAATAAATGAAACTGGAATACACAAGCTGAAAGTTTCCTTTAGGGTTGGGGAGGGCTGGGTTTTGAATCCAGTTGGCATGAGAAGAACCTTGCCTAGTGAGGTGTTTTTTGAGGTCGAGGCTCTCAAATTTGGTGTTTGGAGAAAAAAAATCCAGTAAAGGGAAGGATGGGAGACCTCAAGGAATATGGCAGTTTTTCCTATGTTTGAAGTATCTGACTGCTGGCAGGATCCTTTAAAGTTGAACTGACACTGAAAACATGTTGAGATTTGACCACCATTAGCCCTAAAAAAGGATCCCTTTGGCTGTATATTAAAGCTTTGATATAATATCTGATTGGAAAAGAGAGGGAATTTCTCCTGATCTGCTCTTCTTCAGTCCTGCACCCCCAGAAAGCTGAGAGCAAAGATGACATTGTCCCCCTTGATTCATCCCTCCCTCATTCCAGTTCAGTTTGGGGGACCCGTTCTACTACCACCCAGTAAGGGGTAACGGCTCAAAGTTGTTGTATTTGGCTTTGTGTGAGTCAGAGCTACAGCCAAGGACTAATTTTCTTTACAAGAAAGAACCTTTTACTTTGAGGAGCGCCCCCCTGCCCTGCCATTCTGACCAAACACAATTTCAGGTCTTCAGACTACTTAATGCAGCTTAAAACAATTCCCATCCTTTATTGATGTGAATTCCCATCTTCTTTTTCATCTCCCTCCTGTTTTTGTATGCTGTAACCCACATTTTCCAAATGATGGAGAGTTTCCCCCTCCAACTACCTGTCCACTGGTGACAGCAGGTTGGGGAAACCTTCCTACAGAAGAAAATTCTTGGGTTGAATTCTCTTACCTAAATTACAGAGCACTAGGTATCCAACTATCATCTATCCATCCATCTATGCCTTCAGAGAGCTGAAATTACATTTCATTCTGCTTTAGAGAATTCCTCTAGCTTGCCACAAATATCTGAGCATTTTACATCCTGGCTTTGGGATATCTTCACATCAAGCTATTCATGATACTCTACAGATCAAGGACTACATTCTGCTTCTGCAGAATCTCTTGTTGATTTGAAATAGTTGTAACTAGGGTTCATTCATGTACACAGGCTGTACAAAGGGATCATTTTTTCTTTTTCTGGAATACAATCAGTTCTGGGGTGCAGCATCTCTGTTATTTATAGAATCATAGAAGAGTTTGGGTTAGAAGGGACATTAAAGATCATCCAATTCCACACCCTGCCATGGGAAGGGACATCTTCCATTAGTCCAGGTTGTTCAGAGCCCTGTCCAACCCGGCCTTGAACACTCCCAGGGATGGGGCATCCACAGCTCCTCTGAGCAACCTGTGACAGTGTCTCACTGCCCTCACAGGGCCAAAAATTTAACATATGACCATGGAAGTAAAGAATAGCAGAATCATACCCAGCTGAAACTGTGAGGGGGACCAGGACAGGCAGAATGCAATTTAGTTCAGATAAAAATGTCAATAGCTTTCCCTCCTCCTCCTCCTCCTCCAGGGCTCCTGTTATTTATCTTGAGAAAATTGTCATTAGAGTTTAAACAACCAGAAATGGTCAAGCCTTGGTCTTCTAACTCATTCAAATAAGAGTGCCTTCAGCTTTACCATCCTTTAACATACAAAGACAGCTAATCAGGACTGAATTGCTCCCAGGAGAAGTCCATTAGGGAAGAGCAATCCAAACTCCAAACTTAGTTGTAAAAAAAAGCTTCTGTGGGCTTTGTACCCAACTGGGTGAGCATTTACTAATGAAAAGGACCAATAACAGATGCTGGTTCTTTGTTGATGTATGTGCCAACCTGACTCTGCCCATCTTCCCCTTTTGTTCCTCTGCAGAAGAGTGAAGAACTGAGTTACAAGGAAAGAATTACCACCCTTCATCTGGCTTGTGGTTAGCAGACACTTTGGAGACAACACTATATACTTTTAGGCTGTTTTATTTAGGTCTGATTACTGAGGAAGTGCAACTCCTTCACCACACCCCTGTCGTTCCCCCCACCCCCCTCCCCGGGTGATGCATCTTCTTAGTAGGCATCCTGTCAAAAGTAAGATGTGACATTCACAACCATGGGCTGTATCACAAGATAATGTATCTGCCTGGGAAATCTGAAAAACTACACTGACACTGCCTCAGGAAAAAAGAGAGAGAGGTAAACCTTATTATATAGAGGGAGAGGGGACAGAGAGAAGAGAATATTTGCAATAGGAGTTTTGTTCCTAGAGCCCTGACTTGCTGACTAAATAACTACATCAAATGCTGTCTAATGTACAAAATTATTTTTAGCTGTCTGCCATGTGGAACAAAACAACCCTTGTTTACTAACTATTTATTGGCATTTACGACTTCTATTGCATTCAGCACTTGAAAAGCAAGTCTAGAAAATGAACTTCATGGCATATCTGTCTTATGGTCTTACAACATCATTACATTGGATACAGCCCTTCATGGCTATAAATAGACACAGTCCCAACATAATGAATGAACTTACACTCTTCTTGACTTACAGTGAGGGAGAAACTAGCCCAGCATGTTTGACCAAGCAATTGGGGCCAGCCCTACCAAAACAAACCTGCTTCAAAGCAAACGTATTCCAGGACTCTCCATCCCACATACTTTCTCCTCTCCTGTGTCACTGCCATGCCCAGTGTTGTCCCCTTGTTCCTCTCATAGGGAAGAGAGTTATTACATATTTCATCACTCTTTATCCAGATTCAAGACCTTCAGCAGAAGATAAATTCTTCCTCCACTGTATTTTAAACTATTCTGACTTATACAGGTTAGATAGAAGCATAAATGATATAAACTAACCCTATGTCCTTTAGATAATTTGGATCCATTAAGAAACCTTAGTGTCTTATTTATTTTTAAACAATAGAGGAGGTTTTAACAATAGTGTAACTTAATAAAAAGGGTTTATTCAAAGGAATGGGAACTGAAACACATCATGCTGATAATCTTCAAGTGCAAATATAAACATCTTGAGTAACTCTAGTATTTTCACTTGCTTTTTTTCTTTACCTTTCCCTTCAAACAAAGTGTTACTCTTTCAAAACCTATTAGAGAGCTGAAGATGATATCTTCTCATGTCAAACAAATTCAGAACTACATATCCAGGCAGAAGATCAATGGAAATGTACAGGCAGAGCTGCTCCAAGTAGCCCAGCTGGCCTGGGATTTGTCAGCATGATGGGACAAACAGGCTTGAGCATCTTCAGAAAATTGTCCTAACCCCAAGGGACACCTCTGGGCACTGCCCTGCCCTGCCTGTGATGTGGAGATTGCACTTCAAACCAGCATGGGGGGGATTAATCAGCCTTCGCTGTCCTCCCAAGGGCATCAAGACCCACCTCACTTCAAAGTGACATATCTTGGTCTGGAAACAGAGATGAGAGGGGGAAAAAATAACTCTTGTATTCAAAATTAACATTTGGCTAATAATTTGCAGTGGATTGTTCTGCTTCCTATGTGGTTATCCAGACCCCAGTATGGGGGAAGGAGTACCTGTGAAGGTTTCCTTTCTCACCTTTCCACACAAACAAGTAATTAACTGCCTTTGCTTTTCCTGTTTTGACTTGATTTTTTTATAAACTGCATTTGGTCTCACATGTACAAATATGTAGCTGCCAATTATAGGATTACAGAATTTATTAGTCAGTGAAGTTGTTACAGTGCCTTCATGCCTGTAGCAAAAAGTTGTGGCCTGCCTGCCCCCACCCCCAGTTCATAAGACCCTTTATGTTTTGTTTTGACTCCCTCTCAGGCAAACCTAAGAGCTTCACTTCTGACTTCACCTCATATTCTTGGGTGCAATTTTTCACATGAGACTTCTCACAACTCTACTCAACCCAGACAAGACACCGATTTTGCTGTCAAATACACTGGTGGGAAAGAAGTAGAATTTTTTTTGGTCTGTAATAGCACGGGAACTGACCCCACTGGCTGCCTTAGTCCCATGGTGGGTCACAGAGAACAGCTTATATCAGGCTGCTGTTGTGGTGGGAAGGCTTTCTCCAGGTACATTTGCCTTATGGGGCAAATGGTTATGTCTGTCTCAGGAGCAGGAGGATGAGTCATGGGGAACCCTGTTCTGCTGGAGGAGATTTGACTGTGAACATAAGGATCTCCTCTCAACAATTTTTGAGTCTCAGAACCTGGACATGAGCTTTGGAGATCCTGCCAGCTTTGTGCAATCTAGAACTGGATGAATACACTTCGAATACCCCAGAAGTAAACTAAGTATTGTAGTGAGTAGTTCCAACTCCAAACCCCGTTTGTTCCAGTTGTAGAATTATTTGGCTGTTGTTCCCATTTGAAAGACCCAGAAAGTACATGGATGAAGGAAAAGCCCTGGAATTTTATAAGGTAATAAGGTATCCATCAGGCCTTTATAAAAACAGAGCACACTTAATATTTGTAATTGCATCTGGTCCACTGAGGAACATGGTCTTCTTAACTTCTGTAATTCTGGAAAACAGCCTTTTGGGACCTAATGTTATTCACGCTACTTCCACTTGCTGGAAGAGCTGCTGTTTGCAGCAAGCCAGCGGGTTCAAGGAGAGAAAGGCATCACGGCTTGAAACAGTGGAAATTAGTCAAATTTGTCTGTAAAACAGGCTGGATTATTCTTGCCCTTGCAACAGACGATTGTTTCTAAGCACGTAAACAGAACAACAGCTCCAGGCAGTCGTTATTTCCTCATTAATTGCATTTTAGGGATCACTGAGTTTTTCTGTGCTGCAGAACACTCCCAGTCCCTTGAAATGCTAATCGAAACATTTGAATATGTTGTTATCCTGACAGCACACTTGAGGAGGATTTAAAACTGACCAGCTGTCTAACTACTGCCTATAAATCACTCGCCTTGACCTAGCGGTACATTTTTCTTCTCTTTCGTGTCTATTTGCTGTTTGACACAGGAGCCTGTGCTGTAACTGCTCATTTAATACCAGACAGTGTAATGCCCTTGCAGCCTGCCATGATTGTCAGGTTGATTTCATTAGTACGATAAGATGCATAGACTTCTTTTTATCTCTTGTATTCTCCTTCTCTCTCTCCCTTTCTCTGTAATTTGGGTCTTTAAAGTCCCTGCTGTCTCCTGATCTACAGATAATTGTTTACTGTAATACTAGCCAGGAAAAGAGCTGATAAACTCCAGATGTAGCTAGGTCTCCAAATTCACTTTCCTTGCTCCATGCCCATGGCTATGGACCCCAGATAATATTTTGCTGCTGTCTGGGGTCCTTTAAACGTGCTAATAAAAAGAGGTTATTTAAGATGGACAATGATTGTACCATATATGATCTCATTAGGGCTTCTTTTCTGTTTGGGGGTGTTGTTTTGTTTTTTGTTTTTTTTTTTTTTTATGAGCTTCTTACTAGCCCCAGTTCTTGTTGCCTGCCTATATCTGCCCTGCACTGTACTCTTTGAAGTCTTATCATGCTTCTTAGTGACAGGAGCCAGGATGCTGCATGTTAACCCCCATGGAGCAAAGAGATGAAACTTCTTTTCCTTCTTAAAAAAAAAAAAAAAAGGAAAAGGAAAAAATACAATCACTCTTTTCTGCTGTGCTGGAGCTTGTGGTTCATTTAATCCTTTGCACAGCAAAATTTAGAGAAGGTGGATGGTCAAGTGTTCATAAACAAGAATCAAATTATTGCCTCCAGCTTCAACAGCTCATGAAACAATACCTTTCACAGGTTTGATAGCAGTTTGCTTGTTTATTTTTTAATTACTCTTCCTTGGTTTTACATACCTCTGAACTTCTCCCTTCCACACTGCACTGAAAGGCAATGCGCTATCAAAGAGGCAGAGCTCCTATCTCCAGCCTCATTCTAAGGACCAAAAATAGCCCCAAAGGCCCTGCCTACATTTCCACTGTGAACCAAGTTTATAACCAGTTCATGAGAAGGTTGACTATAAATATTTGTTGTGCCCACACATAACGTGGTTAATACGCCTGGTAGTTGTGACATCCTCGCCTGGCACATGGAGATCTTCCTATAAACTGGTTTGGCACATTATTTTTTGCAATGAATTCAAGACCACCTAACCAAGCCTGTGTAACCAGTTTGTCTGGCTCCTCTGTGCTGCAGACCTGGGTGTGGTAGGATATCCTCGGATGCCTTGCTGCCAGGGCAAGCCAAGGTGTAAGTTTTTCGAGTGTTCGGGTGTGTGTTCAGGGACTGTGGGATTTCTGCCTGACCTGGTTGCAAGCCTCAGGTCATATCCCTGTGGACACCACCGTGCAGCCCATACACTCTGCAAACACCACACGGTCTCTTTCTAAACACAGCTGCTGTGTGGACATAGGCACATGTGTGCTTGTGTCACAGGAGAGGATGGAACACTAAAAAACACTTAAAAAACTCAACCCCGACACAAAACAACCCAAAAAACCCCCAACATGATCAGACATGCCCTCAGTCAGAACTTGGCCTTTTCTCACCTGAGATTTCTGTCTTAACTAAAAATAATAATTAAAAAAAAAAAATTATATCTGTCTTATTTTTGAAAAAACCCAAACCTGAATTTGTATCTCTCCATTCCAGTTCGTGGGAGAAGACAGAAAACCTAAAGTTGGATATAAATTTTATGAAGGTGTCTTAATATAATTCATTGATTTAAGCCAATTTATGCACATCAGAATTCCTGTGTGTGACCTCCCCATAGCCTGAGGTTTTGGAAAGCTCTAATATCCAAGGCTAGATAAGGAGGCTGAGCACCTTCCACAGGATGCCCCTTGCTCCTCTGCCCTAAAGCAAGAGAGATCAGCAGCCAATTGCCCTCTGCTGCCATGCCATAGCTGTGGAAAGGGCATCTTTCAGGAACTGGGAGTGAGGGCTCATCTGCTGATCTAATCTGGGAGGTACTGACTTCACTTCTCCCCACTCTTCAGGCCTTCACTGTTTTGTATTCCCCCAAACTCCTCCTTATTGCAGGCAGCATTGTCAGACTCCACATCCCAATTACATTCCTGGAATTCTTAGACAAATATTTTGTTTTCCCTTGGTCACAAAGGTGATCAGCCCACATCATCTAAACTAGACTTTGAATTTCTCTGTGGAAAGTTCCTTCTCTTTTTTTGGCTGTTCCATTTCACTGCAGGCTTTCTCAAGGCGATGAGGTCCTGCTGGGGTGGGTACCTGGGCACTTCCAATAGGAAATGAATGACGAGGCTTTTATTGCTGAAGAGAGGAAATGATGGGCACAACCTTCTTCTCAGAGACCAGACTGGCTGCCACCACAGATGTCAGCAGAGATTTGCAAGACCCACCTTATCTATCCAATAACATTGAAACCCCTGTATTAGCCATCAAATTAAAAAGAAATGGATTGGTGTAACTCTTCCCTCATAACAATGCTGTTTCATTGCCTTGTAATCCACTTTTAATTGGGATTTGCTTCCTGGCAACTGCATGTAAACAAGGAGATGGTCAAAGGCAGCAGGGGGAGGGGAGGGGATAATGCAGCTTCCCCTCTATAAAATTCCACAGTCTGAGTTGCTTCCACAATCATTTTGGAAAATGCCTTTGCTTTCCCCTCTCTTCCCCCAGATTTAAAAAGGGTCTATTCTCCTCCCCTCTCCATGTAAACAACACTTATCTTGTTCTATAGGCAGCATAACTAGCAAGAGCAAGTACTCACAAAGTGCAAATTAGCTAGTGACAATAAATTGTCAGATTGCCTCTGAGGCAGAAACAAATGAATAGCTTAGTTTATTAATCACATGGCACCTTCACCTTTGATGTCTTGATGTTCCAGTTTTGGTGCTCCATTAAGCAACCCTGAGTGACTGCTGCAGCAGCCTGCACTAAACCAGAAATTTTGTTGGCAGCACATTTCAGGACTTCAAAGGCGGTAAATTACCTTGAGATTGTTTCATTAAAGAGCCCTTCCCAGTGTGAACAGCAATAACAGGAGAATCGAGATCAAAGAACATCCATCTTTCTAGATTTGTTACATAGAAAATTACATGCTGAGGGTGTCTTTTTCACAAATCATGTCGCCTCCCATTTCAGCAAGAATGGTTCTAATTAGAGCAGAAGCCTCCCTGGCTGTGCAGAGAGTTATGATTGTCATTAATACAGCTCTGGAAGTTTTTTCCTCTTTGCACTCCCCAGACCCCTACCCAATTCTCTGCAAAGCCTGCAGTGTTTGTGATGTGCCTCTGCAACCTAATTAGAAACAATTATGCTGATTAACTGATTACAGGCAGTTCTCTACAGATTCTTGGGAAGAGCTTTTCTTGGGGTGTATATTTGTTTATTTTAAATATTCTTTCATTTCCCTTCCCCCTCCACCCCCACGGGCTGCCTGACTTCACATAATCCTGTGCTTTGCTTTCTTCTGTCTAACCATCAGGGATGCACCCTAAGGAATCTGTGCTGGAGACAGACCAGAGAGAAGTGACTGCTGGAGGTCTTCCTGGTACATCTCCTGGCACATCTCCTGGCACAAGTCAACCAGACAAGGATCTATAACCCTAATCCTTGTATGGTTTAGTTTCATTTTCAAACACTCAACAGCTGGCTTCACCCTTGAAGGCACAAGAACCTTCTGTAACAGTTTAAATCCCAGCAGTACCAGCTATACAGCCTACAAAGCCCAGATACCACCTGCTCACCTGTCTCTCAGGGCTGGTACCTCCTCAGAACAAACTTGGACAGGCCATGGGCAGCAGGCAGTGATCCCATGCTGTAACTGTCTCTCCCTCACTGTGCAGAGGTTTGGAGGGAGGCAGCTGAGGGGGCATCACTACACAAAGGGCAATTCCTGTGAATCCTGAATCATCGCTTCCCAAGAAATCCCTTTATCAGCAGACTGTGGAACTTGTCCTCACAGCTTCCCTTCCTTCCACCCACTCATCACTGCTTTTTGTGTGTCTTTTCAAAAACACAAAGGCACAGCTGACGTCTAACATGGCATGTCCTTCATGATTTCATTGAAACAATACCAGTACATAGAAAATCTAACTATTCATTGTCGTGGCAACTCAGTCTGCTTCAGGGGAAAGCAGGAGAAACTCAGTAGTAGAGGCACTCACAGAGAAATCATCCACAGAAAGGTTCTTCCACAGAAAAGTTCATTCACCCTCAGACATTTGGAGGCTGATGTCTGCACTCAGACACAGCACATTTGTGTCTGTCCACTGTCCACTTTGATTCCCAGGTCCCCCTCACTTAAATCTGGTGGTTTTGCCACCTATATAGACATCCATCACAACACATGGACTGTAGGCAAAAGCTTTAAAGCTGCCCAAGTAAAGTTCTCCTGGAAAAGGTTCCTTTTATAGTGATGTTGCACTTGTGGACTACCTGAGATTTTTCTGGAGTACTGTGAGGAGTGTAGGCATCAAATTGGTCAGACAGAGTATTTTAGGAAACTGTCTTGTACATCTCTTAGTAATCTCTCCTCTCACTGAGCAACTAAGAAACCTAGGAAAATCACATCAGTTCTAAAAAAAAAAAAAATAAGGCCAACACATCCATTTTCCTACAGATTAAGGACTTCTTGAAAGTGGAAGGTGGTATCAAAATGCAGAGCTTGAGAGGTATGGTAATTTCATTTTACTCTTGTGTTTTATGAGACCTTATTTGTCAAACACCACAAGAGAAGCAAAACATGAGGAGCACAGAACCGTGGGAAAAGCAGCAGTGAAGATTTTTGTGTGAAATCTGGTGGAATCTCTTTCACCAGCTCTGCATTGCTCTGAATCTAATCTGCTGGATCCTGTTCCACAGAGAGGAGATTGAGAAGAATAAGCAGCATGCAATGATTTGTTGGACTCTGGTGAAGACATACCACGCCTAATTTCCTTGTAAAAGGAACCTACACAGCCATTGATCAAAATGTCTCTGTCATTGCTGGAATTATGCCAGAACTATCCTGGTATTTCAAGAAAGATTCGTGTTGCTTTTTGTGATGTGAGGTCAGAATAAATTAAGTAGGGCCTCTGACAGCTGATTTTCAATGATAATCTTTATGTTAGGATTGACCTGTTTATTCAACCCAGTCAATCTCTCATCAAAATGACAGCTCGAGAGCACCGTAGATTATTATCCCCAAGGATGCATAAAGATCCTGTCACTTGAGACAATAAAAGCTGATTAGCACAAAATTAGAAAATAAGAGTGATTGAGAAGAAAGCCAAAAACGATCAGACTCTCTATCTCTGCCACAACTTAGAACATGTTGAAACCTTAACTGCAGATGTCTTGTGTTGTAAAAGGCTTTTTAATTGGTTTGCAAATTCCTGATACAGGAGAGTGACTATCCCCACACTGGGTGAGTCTCCATCGTAGGGCTCTGGTTATGCTCTGTTCTCGTACCTCAGTAAATGGATAGTGGCTCCATCTGAAGATGACAGAATTGCATCATAAACCATATATATATATATATATATATAAATAAAATGACTTTCAAAACAGGCTCAGAACTGATGCCTGCGAGATTGTGCTGTGGAACAAGGTTGCAAGGCAGCACATGAGCTGTGTGGTGTGTAGGGTTAGAACAGCTGGCAACTTATATCCTGTGGTGGTAGAAGTATTTCAGTACAGCTGTCAGTAGTAAAATCTGAATTGTACTTGTCTGAACAGCTCCTGTAGAGATTGATTTTTGTTTATCACTCTCCTAAGTACAAATTTACACATGAAATTAAAAGAAAAAGTGGTAGTATTTCTAATTGTGGTTGAATAGTCATACTGCTAATAAGTGCACAATATAACTGTAAACAGATCACAAATCTGGAAACATATTCATTTATGTTACCTTTGTTCTCATTCCAGGAAATACAAGGATTTGATAAGTTGACATTGATTTAATAGTCTGAAAACTGGAATCAATCTTTCTTTTCAGCCTTTTATTTTTCCTCCTGTTGCAAATTACAAACACATTTCTGCTTCCTGAAAGCTGTGCATGTATTTCCAAGGCTTTCTCGAAGACCTCTTCCTCTCCCACCCCCTCTCTTGCCTAAGCAAGAAATGTCTTGTTAATTGAGGTTGCAATTCAAAGTTTAGTGAAGGAAACGAGCACAATACACTTAAGGAAATTCAGCTTCACTGTGTGTTTGTTCTGCAGTGGCTGATTACTGGTGTGATGATGATGATGAAGATGATGATGATGATCAGATGTTGTTTGAGAACTCAGATACAGTGATTGGTTTTGATAACCTGAAATTATCAACTGGATTTATAGCTTGTAAATATTCCTTGTGGTGAATTCTCGCATTGCCAGCGTAATCCCCTCTTCCTGTACAGACCTCATTTATGAATCCCAAACCAGTGACATTATCCCCAGGATGTAAGACAAGACTCTCTCCTGTAATGCACACTGCCTTTACTGAGCAGTCAATAAAGTGGCATTCTCAGAGTTTTTATGTGGACTGATTAAATTGTACGCGACTGTGACAGTTAAATTTACACGCACTGACCTACTCTGTTATAAAACTGCAGGCTCTCACTTGCACAGCTTTTCTACTGCAATATTTCTCCTTCATTTCCCCGTTTGTGGTAAGGAAAGTTATTTTTCTTCAAATGTTTTTTCTATCACCAAAGAAGCTATACTTGGGGTTTCATTTCAAAATATCAGCGTGAGTGGCACCTTGTTGATGATCCTGACCCTTTTATGCTGTTGAGATTTCCAACTGTTCTTCCTGAGGGCATCACCAGAGTTCAAGGATGGTCAGTATCAACTTTGGGCCAGGCCATAATGTTATGCCAGAGAGACCATGGTCTACATGTAACTACTGTTAAGTGAGAGGCAGGAGTCTGGAAAACACCTCCTTAGCATGCTAGAAAAGGGGTAGTCCCTGTGGATAGCCAGGGACCTGCTGAGGGCTTCCACTAAATACTTTTGATGTGCTCTAAAAGTTCTGGGAGTAATGATTTTGACATACTAAAAGATGCTGGTGTCAAGAGGCTGAACAGTAGAGAATTGTTTCAGGGAGGGGTGGTCCTTGCTGTGCAGCATCCTCAACACTTGTTATCATATCTAATTATGTGCCTATGCTAAATAAAAAAACAACATCAGAATAAACTTGACCTTTATTTTAACCAGGCTACAAACACAGTTTTTGTAAGAGATGGGACTGGGTATCACAATAAAAAGGAAGTACAAACATTTTCATGTATATTTATGAGATATTCTGTCCAAGATGAAGGCAAACTTTTGTAAAAATATTCCTTCTAAAGAACACAAAGTAAAAGTGAATGGGTAGTCTTTAAATTATTATAATTTGTGGGTACTTGTTTTACATGTTGAATATTTTGCAAAGGTTATGTGCAAACCACTAAAAATTCAGGGAAGTATTCTTTAATTAAAACATGTTTATTCAGTAAGGTGAAAGTATGATTCTGATTTAATAATTCAGTGAATTTTGGACTGTTGTGGGTCTCAAAGGCCTGATTCTTTTTTAACACACAGTCAAAGCAAGTTAGTGGAAGCTCTTCCCAGGTAGGCAGGATGGAGTGAAGCCTGTCCTGCTCCCTCTGTCCTCAAAGATATTGTCTTGGTTTCTAAAAATGCAACGGATTACTACTATTTTGCTTAATTACCTATGGCTGTTAATAAACAAATTGACTTGTCATTGTCCCCATCAGAAAATGATGTAGCAAAAGTGTATTTTGATAGGATGGAGGAGCCCACAAGTCTGATAAACTCAGTGGACCTTCAAATTAGCATGATAATAGAATTTATAATCTGTTGAGGTAAATAGAAACCAAAGCCCACAGAGACATCCACATGTGGTAAGACCGGTTTGCAAGCCAAAACAAAGTCTACTTGTGCTGTTCACATTCTTGAAGAATCTGAATATTAGAAGATGTCTAGGACACAATGAGGTGGATTTCTAGACAAGATAAATACAGACAGAAATATAAGCTCAGCGTGAAGAACAGGGCTACTGTAGGAATTTTAGCACTAAAAAATTGAGTGAGCTGTGGGAGGCACGCCCAGTTGGGATTCTGGTTTTCACAGGCTCTTCGCTTGTCAAACTTAATATCGAGTAAAATAACCTAATTTGACTTGGCAATGACATATGGTATATAGCCTTGATATCTGTGACAGAGGCTTTTGAAGTTTCTTATAAACAGTGTTTTCCTTGCTTTGGAAGAGATGGTTGAATAATAAACAACTTTCCCAATTCTGACTCCTACTACTGAAAAGAACAAATTGTAAGTAGCTCATTGGCAAAGGAAATCCCTCTGCTCAGCCTGTCTGCCAAAAAAGGACTTAGCAGTGTGCTCAGTATTGGGCATGTGCCTAAAGAAGGACTGAGTTAGGGTGTGTCCCATTTTGGGGGTTTCTGTTCCTGTTTTTTTCTGATCCATGACTTCATGGAAGCATGCTGCAGGACTGTCTTCCAGGCAAAATAGTTGCTTTGTTCTTCTGGATATTTTTCTTAATCTCTCTTGTGGATTGATATGAAATCCCAATGGGAAAAGAGAACTAATTTACCCATTAAATTATTATTATTATTATTATTATTACTATTACTATTATCATGATTCTTACAAGGAAACAAACAGAAATAGATTGCAGAAAGGATAAGAAATCCAATTTGGAGACGAACTTAGTCTTAAGACAGAAATGTATTAATGGGTTTGAGATTCATTATGTGATTTTTGGAAAGAAAGCATATTTAGCCACTGGTAAAAACCACGTTAACTGGAGAATGATGATGGGGAATCAGTCAAAGGAAATCCCCAGAAGACTGTGGTTCTATCTTCTTCCATGATGAACCACTTGCTTAGATTCCCTGGGTCAGATTCAGCACTGAAATAAGGAGATACAGTTCTCAATGGAGCTAGTAAAAGATACATACCATTGCTTTTGAATTTTCATTTATTGGTGATCAGAGCAAAATAGGAGTGGCATCACCTTGCACTAAAACAATGATGCAAACAAATAGCCCAAGAATTGTTGCTCACAAAAAATGTTTTTTTTTACATATTATGAAAGGTGGTACATCTCCATGTCTCACCCCTTTCTTCTTTCTTCCAAGAATGTGCTTTCTCTTGCTATTACTCTCCCTGTCTCTGGCCTTCTTTTTCTCTTCAGCAGCCGTTTTATTACCGGATTTATGCTTTGTATGTCTGAAGGAGCTCAGAGCTTCCTTTTGAATCACAACTTTTAACTACTTGTCCTGCGTACTTTAATTTACCCAATTCCTGCAACTTTTATCCTATTGATAATTGATAGACTGTTCCTTCCTTCCCAATTTCCTTTATTAGTTACATCAGGAAGTTTATTGGTGCTCCTTGCATGTAACTCAAGACGACGGCGAGCGCCACGCTTGTTTTCAGGCCTATGTAAATTAATACTGTCCAGAAGTCTAAAGGCAAAGATCAGCGAGCCTTAAAACACAGCAGATATCTGGTTACACGCCAGAGGCCTCCTCTTCAAATGAAATGACAGGAATCTGGGGCTGGAGGACTTCCGTTTGCTTTTAATGAACTGGAGTGGCTCTTGCCCATAACCAGGAATGATCCGCACACAAACAGCTCCCAACACACACATGTCATTCCTGGAGCTTGCAGTCTGTTATTACCCTTATTCTTCCCAGCGTCCCCTTGTTACACTGCAAGCTAAAGACCAATCATGTAAAGCATGAATAATAAAGTGCCCAAGAATGCTGCCACTGATGACAGAAATGTGTTTTTACCAGAGTGGAAACACAAAGTCTGATCCCTTGAACCTGGTGCGCGTCTTTGGACAGCTTCAGCTGATTCACATTTAGGAACAAAACTCAGGAAGATTCCTGGGCTGGCACAACTGGATTTGAGAGGTTTTCCTGATCACCAAATCCAAACATTTTCTCTTGTCATTCCTGTTTCACTTGAGCCAAGATACTGATATAGGTGTATGTGCCTTTGGATAGGTAACAAATAACCATAAGAGTTGGTGATGATTTACTTACTATCTGTGGTCGTCCACCAATACACATGTGAATGTAAATACTTTATTGAGGAGTAATAAAGGGAATTTAAAATCATGCTGTAAAAAGCAGTGTATGAGAAGTATGTGGGGGTGTGTGGAAGTCTTTCAGATGTGACAATTAAATACTAACATGGTGTAATACAATAATATGGGCACACAATATTTCATTCCAGTGGCAATCCTAATTATAACACTACTTAGTACAGGAAATTGCCTGTTGAACTGCTTTGCCTGAAAAACTTAACAGAAAACTGTGTATGTTTTCTTACATAGTGAAATATAATGCAATGCTGATTCCAAACATTAAACCTCAAGATCTCCTTCTTTCCTTTAAACCTTCTCTTGCCTCCAAAACTGCACATGACAGAGAGCAACACTGTCATTTATTGGCACCATGAGAGTGAGGCAAGAACCTGGTTACAAAAGCCAGTGGCATATGATAAAATGATGGCTCAATCAAATGGTCATGATGTGCTCAAAAGCAGACTGGAAGGGCTGTGTTCCAGAAGCAATAAGGAAAAGAGCCTGTCAACACTGTGTGAGCATCTGCCCATGTGAATATCAGTGTCTGTGAGCTGTAAGTGAACTGTGCTACCTGGATTAGTTATAAACTCAGAGCTCCCCTTCCCCTCCGGATTCTCAGGAAGCTTTTGAAGAGAAACAAGGAGGATATTTACAAATTAAAATGCTCTCAATTCCATCTCTCCCAAGAGGGAGATAAGTATCATTTTGATGTTCTTCTGTGCTAAAGAAAAAAGGATTCTTTGCTTTTTTTTGTTCCCTGAGAATGGACTGAAGCAGCCTTCTTTTCTAAAGCTTTGCTTTTAATCTCTGATATAACAAATTAGTTTACCCTTCAAAGCACGTAGTTTTCCAAGTAGTAAAATATCTGGAGGCATCCAGTTTGGGCTTGGCACAATGGGATGAACGATTCTGGTCTCTGTCTTTCTTAGTCCCTTACCTTCCATGACTCTTGATTACAAGCTGGAGAAGATCTTGATAAAAAACTCAGCTGCATAATAGCAAATTAAGGCACCAGTTCAGGACAGTCCTTAAACATGTGCTTAAACTTGTTGCTTAATCACAGCCAAAAGAGCAGACAAAGAACACAAATAGAACAATACATAGACTTGAGAAAGTCTCTGCTGGGGGCTTTGGTTTCTTAACTGTGTGTGTACTCCTGTCGTTCTATTGACCTTCAACATCTACAGAAAGGCAGCTTGATTTACTGGAGCAGAGCTGGTTTATGAGGCTCAACTGAGACTTGAAGTTCTTCCCAACAACAAGCTAGTGCTGAGTCAGCAGCTGGACTCTCCTGCAGGAGGGGAGAGTGTGACTGTGGGACTGACAGCTTTATACTCCTAATACATCTAATCAAAAAAGAACTAACTGTATTTTACCCCACAGTAAACACTATTTACTGAATAGGACTGGACAGACCATATTCTTCATACTGGAATGTCTTCCCAAAATTCCTGCTTTTATTGTCTGTGGCACCACTCTCAGCGGTTTTATTATCCTTTCTTACCATTCTTGTTATAAACCTTCTAGCAACAAGTTACTGACATTTGATTGTAATTTAAGCACCCCAATCTACTGAAACACTTTGTTGTGGAAAAAAAAGTTACTGGCACTGGTTTAGCATATCAAATCTTGAGGTTTACTTCTTTGACTTTATAGCTCTACTGACTTCTTTCTGTTGATCTGATTGTGCCAAAGGCTAATATTGCCCAGTTATAGACCATATCCATTTAATTGGCATATTAACACAGGGAAAACTCTCACTTGTGGTGCCACTGGAGAAGAATCATCCTTCAGTGTGGCAACACCACGCATTGTCCTTTTCAGTGGTGACGTGGAAGCCTGGGAAATCTGGGGGACTATAAAATAGTGCAAGACATACTTCAACTCATCCAAAATCAGTAAAAAAAAAGGAGTGTTAAAGAATATCATGAATAGGTGCAGAAACCTTAAAAGAAATATTATATTGTCTTGTGATTTCAGTGTTGTCAGTGCAGATCTTGGTTAGCCCACTTAAAATTTCATTCCTTAGCTCTCAACCTCCAGGACAGATTATCATCTTGATGCTGTGACCAGCTTTCATAACTGAGTTACCAAAAAAGGAGTGGAAGATGATGATTTTGCCTGTTGTTCCTTGGGACAGTTTTATGCCTTTCTGACTTCTTTGTATGACTGTGAAAGAAATGGAAGTTGAAGACATAGTTACACATGAATGACTGTGTGTGAATCCCATTTTTAGTGGTAACAAATGAAATGAAATATCCTGGCAAGTGATACAGCAGTCTGGATATGCACATTCTGTCCTATGCCTAATTACACTTTTATGTACACAAGTATTTCTCTTTAATCATCTCTGTCTCCTCCTTGCCTCTGTTCTCAGTTGTCACAATTCTACTTCTTTAGCCTACATCAGCCGTGCTAAATATGTGCCATGGCTTTGTTTATGGATATATTTTACTAATTCTTATTTATTAAAATAATTGCCTTAATTAATCCTAATTGTTCATTGTTAATCACTCGGTAACACGCTTCCATTTGCTTGTACATATATTTTTGTATTAGTCATTATAAAAGCAAGACGTAAAGCAAATGGTATAATTACTCACAGAAGACTGGGAGCTCAACCAATAAAAATCAAAGGGGAGAAAATAAAATGCTTTCAACATTCCTATATAGTAACTGGGACATCCTGTGTCACAAATGACTTTATGAGCTGTCTGGAGGTGGGATTCCCTCCTAAAGCCCCAGGAGGCTGAGAAATGAAATGAGAAACCATCTTACAGTTGGGATGACGTTTCCAAATTTACCTGTTGCTGTTTTTCAGCAAGACCAGGACAGAAGTTAAAAGATGTCAGTACCCTACTGAACTCTGATAGACTGCCTGGGACAGCCTTACAGGGAATGAAATCAGAATAAAAACATCAAAAAACCTCAGAGTTTTGTATTTTCTTTTTTTATTTTCTTTTGGACAGGAAGGGAAAAAAACAACCACCTACTACTGTCAGGCAAAAGCTCAGAAATGTTTTAATGTTAGTGGTTATCAAAAATCACAAATGACTTGATCTGTTCACACTGGCACCGAGTCAGTTCATGATCAGACACGTGCATGGGGGCGAGGGAAGAGGAAGCCTGGCTGGGAGCAATGGCAGTGCCACCACCCAGGTGGGTGGTTGTCTCTTCTGTAACTCTGGCCTTTCCCTAAAGCCAAATGTAAAAACAGAGGGAGCAAGGAGGGAGCACGTGAAGGCTCTGCACAGCTACTGAGAGAGAAGCTCTGAAGAAATGTGTCTCCAGGGCAGTCCTGGGCTGGCAGAAACATTCTGCCAGAACAAATACAGACTCCCTTGGGCAGGACTATCAGGCCATATGATAATATGTCCTCTGTGCACATGGCCTCTTTCTCCTGTGGGAAAACTCTTGTTTTTCCCATTAGCTAGAAAGTAGTTTTCAAATCCTACAGAAATGTCCTGCTCCACTAAATAACTTTAAAGCAGTTAATGGGTCTTGCAGTATGAGCCCAAAACAGAGAATAAACTCCCCAAGTGCTTGTTCTACTTCACTGGCCCAAAGTGAGTGAGGTACGCGTTCTCAAGGAAAGCCACACCACTGCCATCAGCTGAGAGCCTGATCCATGTTTATCTGTAACATACTGATCCGTCTATTGCTTTGGGATATTATAATTGTCCTTAGTGAAATGATATTCATAAATGATTTATTCAACAGTTGCAGTTCCCACAGTTCTAAAGCTTGTTGACTTCATATTCTCTGGGTAAATTATTTGTGGCTTAAGCTTTTGGCAAAGTCCCAATGGTTTGCAGGAAGTTCTATTTTGTCCTGAATAAGAAGATTTTCCTCTCTAGCTGGCAAGGTTTAAACATCTACTAACATAAGTGAAATCTCTTTTCTGTAGGGAAGATGATATTTTAAAGTCAGTGAAGCATTTCTCAACTCACCTTCCTTCTCCAAACATGGTCTTTCCACAGCCAGGGCAAGTCTGACTGCAAGAAGTATGAGCTTATTCTCCCACATCTCTACTAATTTTTGGCTGTGATTCTATTAGGTCTTCCAACAAAGGCCTGATAGTGACAATTTTGAGCGATTTATGTGATCTGGGAATCTGACTTGCTATAAGTGTTGAACAAATCCACTTCTGACGCATCTACAATCTGGAGTCAAACGACAGAAAGGTTTTCCACTCTATGTCTTCTCTTTCCCTTTTGGCCATTGTTTTCCATGCACTCAGGGACTCATGTTGCCTGTCAAAATCGGTGGATGCAGTAGGAGAGTCACAGCTTGTTTGAACAGCCACTACAGGTTGGTGAAATCCCGACTGTCTGGTCACAGAACAGGGATGTCCTATGGCATAAATGTGCCTGCATGAGAAGGGTGGGTGATCCTGTAACACCAATCTGCAGCTCAGAATGTGTCTCCTGAGGGTGCCTTTCCATGGCACCATCCCACAGATACACCAACCCAGCAAGGTCTCCAGTGATGGAACTGCAACTCTGCAGAAGGCAGCCACGGCCTGGGCAAACCCACGGACCCAACCCAAGAGTGGAGGGTCGTGACGTGCCCTTTGTCACACATTCACAAGGCACAGCTCCCATTCAAGTCTGTAATTTTAAACTCCCAATCTTTATGGATCCTGAGTGATGGAAACCATGTCTCTGCAGCCTAATGTAAAACCTGTAGCCCAGCTACTGCTAAATGTGTCAGGTGAAGTAAAAGACAGAAAGGGGAAATTTTAAAGGAGTGAATTAATGGTTAAATTAATGTTACAGCTCCTCCTACAAATGCTCACTTACAAGCTCGGCAGGTTTTTCTTGTTTATCCACCCAGCCTGTCTTGGAAAGGGACCTCCTACCTCCTTCTTCTCTATTGCTGTTGCTATTAAGAGAGATTTTTGTAGTATACAAAAGCTCTGATTGTCCTCTCACTTATACTAATTTTGCAATTGTGTAAATCCATTGACCTGAGCAGAGTTATTTTTGATTGACACTAATACATACTGGAGGAGAATCAAGTTCTAAATATCTTTGAAGGCAGACAAGCTTGGAGAAAACAGTCTTATTTTTAAGCTCCATAATAGTGATGATGTCCTTTTGTGACATGCTGTTCATTTGTTATTTGTACCATATTTGTGATACATTCATTCAGGTCAGATATTTGTGTGTCCATTGTGTATTACACTGTGAATTTAACTTAATTTGTTTGCTTTTTTTTAATATAAATAACCTCATTTCAAAGTTATTTTAGAGGTTTTAAAGACCATGAAGCCAAAGTGGATGCATATGAATGGCTCAAGTTCCTAAAGCTTCAATATCTTCCAGGATTTCTCTTACCATGAAATTAAATGAGTCATTTATATCTTGCTATGTGATGTGATCATTCTGTTACCATGATGTAGTTAGACAAGAACTCTGCCAATGATTTACAGCCATATGGTCACCCCATAAATCAGTGTAATACACAGTTTCATAGGGATAGTCTTCAGTTTAGTCTCTTTCATGAAGTATTCAGTTCAGTTGAGCTGTGTAAGTATTTTGTCTAACCACCAAGATGAATCATTACAGTGCTATAATTGCTCTTTTCTATTTATTTCTATTTTGTTGTTGCCATTAGTTGAATTGCTTACCTTGGGGCTTTTATAGCAATAGAGAGACCCTTCCCCTCTGAAACCCGATGTAACACTAGGCAAAGCTAAACACTCAGTTGATTTCATCTTGAACTACCAAAGCAGCTTCCTGAAAATTATTCAATAACTTAAGTTTTGTGGACAAACTTTTGGCCCCATGACTGGCTTGGCTTTGGGCAGGGTAACAGCAGAAATTGCAACACTCCTTTTTTAATGTGTCTTGTGTGACAAGTAAGGATTTGCAAGCCTGTCCAAAGCAGTGGCCTTTTGCACACTTCAGAGGCTGTGGTCTCTGAAGCAACTTGCCAGAGCCCTTGCTATGCAACTTGGTGAGCCAATGTATACATACATATGTGCATTCTATATATGAATTTCCCTGTTCTGCAGTGAATCAGCTTGAAAACCCAAATGAAAAATAAGAAGTTGTGCTGCTACTGTGACCTACCCTTTAATAGGAGCAGCTCAGTCACTCAGTGCTGTTAAATTTTTGTCTGACCAGGGCGCATTACTGCCAAACTACAAAGTCAGAAGATTTCTCCTATAAAACATCTACTGAGAATAATGGATGTTCTCACCTTGAAAAATAATGTGGCTTGTACTTTGGTGTGAAACTATTAGTAGAGTTGACTTACTGTTCACTGTAGTTAGAAGAGATTATGTTAAATGTGGCATCATCCTCTGGAAAAATACACCAGGGAACATTTGGTGCAGTTCCAGCCTTGCATTAGCCCAGTTGAACTTGCAGTTAGCCAATATTATACATAAGTCTAAAATAACTGTGCAAATTAGGTTCATAATTGCATCCATAAATTGTTGGAAAATCTGGCTTTTAAATTACACATCATAAACAATAATAACCCACTGAGATGATTGCTGTCAGTTTACCTTACCTAAACTGCATTTCTCGTTGTCCAGCACAAGACTCAAGGGACATTCTCTAAACTTAGTAGGGAGCAAACCTCAAATCAGCAATAAAAGTGTTTGCTCACAAAACATGTCAGCAGGCTCTGGGTGTCACTGCTGTGAGGA
The DNA here is from genome assembly GCF_022539395.1 of Myiozetetes cayanensis. NCBI lineage: Eukaryota > Metazoa > Chordata > Aves > Passeriformes > Tyrannidae > Myiozetetes > Myiozetetes cayanensis. The sequence goes on along the minus strand of NW_026087378.1, from coordinate 7,108,757 downwards.
GTGCAGGGCCCAAATCATAAAAGACAGTTACATTTTTAGTAGCCTGAGTCTGTCAGCTGCTCTGAATAACTCAGTTGAGTTTTCTGGATCAGAAAGTCCCCGTATCTTCTTGTCCTGGAAGCTGTGAGGGTGTACAACGAGGAGGTTTCTGTACCTGTGTTTGCCTCATACAAACACAGGATCTGGGGTGGATGAACTTTGGTTGGGCAGTTACAGACCATTTTCTGACCTAACATTTCTCTACATTACTTGGTATAATATTGATGTTTCAAGCTGACCTGGAAGTCATAAAAGTAATTCTAATAACATTCAAATCACAGTTATTATTTTGGATTTTTGGATATCCATAGATAGAAATGTGATTTTTTAATTATACTTCTATTTTTGTTGTTGTTATTTTTATTATTATTATCTCACAAGCTTCAGAATCTGAATCTGACATAATGAGCAATAATCTCTCTGGGTTCCTCACTACAACTCAGTGAACAGTGTCAATGAAATACAAAGAATTAATTTAAAACAACATTACTATCAGAATACAGCTGATAGTGGTCCAAGATAGAGAGTAATTAACCTAGCCATTCACTTAAAAGCCACTTTGGATGAAATTTGTCAGTGTGAGACACGAACAGATGGCTCTGACCACCAAGAGGAGCGATAGAGGATAGAAACAGCACTTAAAGTACACACCTCCAATTACTATGATATTGTCTATCTTTTAATAATGAGAACAACACAACAGGGAGGTATACGAGCTTTTAATAACACTTAGCAAATGAGCTGGCTTGCAAAACAGCTGCACGTCCTTTTGTACTTATAATGGCCTGACAACATTTCATCTACAGGGCTGTGAAATTTTCCTTGCCTGGCCCGTTAATCTTAAAAGCAAACGTTGCTTTTCAGTGAGAAAGCTGCACAAACAGAGTGTCCCTGCTTGTGCACTGCCATGGCGTGAGACACGAGCTCAGCAGTGTTGTCAGAGCCCTGAAGCAACAGAGTCATCCACTAAAATTCATGAATCCCAGTAGCTTCTGAAGGCAGTCACGCTTCTGAAAAACACATCCTTGGTCAGGTGTGGATTTATGGGGGGGTTACTGTTAAAAAGCTTGTGGACCCTCTGTGAAGTACCATCTAGTACTTATTTAAGGTTTAATTGGGGTTTCAAGGCACTGTTCCACTTGCAGGATTATGCAGTAACTTCCTTTCAATCCTCGTTCACAGGTAACATTGGCTCTAGAGCACGTTTATTAGAGTAAGGAAAAAAAGAAGCCCCTATTTGCAAAGGATGTTTCAGTTCTAGGTAGGCTTTTAGAGATTTAAACACATGTGTTGTTTGATCAGGGCTCTGAGTCCAAATAATGATTCATATGTATTAATGGGAAAGCCCATAATAGCATTGCCCTGGGTGTGTACAGAGTGATAGAAATTCTAATGTATTTTAAAATTAAACTTGACCTACAATCTTGCTTCAATCTCAGATCTGTACAAAGGCATTAATTGGACTTATTCAACTAATTACTTGTTATTAAACTAGTGTAGAGACTGTAAAGACTTGGACAAGCAATTATTTTATATAGACGACAGCCTGAGTTTTGGCAATATTATCTGAACTGGGATAAAAGTTCTTAAACCTTCAGAAGCTGAGCCTGCGGCAGCCAAGCCTATGGAGCCAAAAGATTATGCCAGTGTTCTCATGGGTTTTATTTTGTTTTGGAGAGTGAAATTATGCCAAATTGTTATGATGCTGTATCAGGAGTTGTGTGCATCTTCTGTGTAGAGAATCATGCAGAAGTGGGCAGGCATGACCACATTTCAGTAACCCAAAGGCTGAGAGAGATGATAACTGTAACAGCTCTAGAAGCAAAAGATTCAATTTGTCCAGGGAATGGAAAAATTTAAAAAACACCCAGTGTTTCCAGCTCATGACCAATCCAGAAATGTTAATTTCTAACTTTAACATGTGTTCACTGTGAGTTGCTGACAGCACTCCCAGAGCATGAAATAAAGTTAATGATTTTAGTTTGTGTAAAGGTAGTGCTCCTGCACATCTTTGGGTGGCAATGACCACTAAGAAGAGTGAGGACTAAACCTTTGTTCTGTTTTGGGGATTAGTGATGATCCTTTTGTTAAGGACAGGATGAAATAAGGTTTTCTTTTCAAGTGAAACACTATTTTAAAAATTAACTTTTAGAAACATTAAGGAACACCCTCTGGTCTCCACAAGGCTTAAAAAGTTGAAGGACTCGGCTCTAATGAGATCAGCACTGTCTGTCAGCTGTATAACTGATAAAAAAACTGATAAAAACTGCACAGATACAATCTTTAAGTGTCTCAAAGCAAAATCTTTAGCTAATTTTTCATCATAAGACAACAAAATTAATTCTTTTCCACCAAACATTTTGGTTCCATAGAAGGAGCATTTTCCAGTGAGAGCCTCTTCACCTGAAAATTGTTTGGCTGGAGTGAAACACACCAGTTCCAGTTGCATCTGCTGGTGATAAAACTGTGTATTTCTGTAGCTCCATCCCTTAAGGTACTCAACTGTTTTTCAAAAACACTCCCTGTGTGGTCAGAAAATGCTATTCTCATTTGGCAGCAAGGAAACTGAGTCACAAAGGTGCTCAGTGATTTTCCTAAGGGGAACAGGAAGTGTATGAAAGGGCCGGGAACCGAATCCCTGCTTCCCAAGCTCATTAATGTGGCTCTTCAGATGTAATGACTTCTAAGTTGACTGAAAACAATTTCTGCCTCTGTAAGATGTACCTTTGCAATATATGTGGACCCCTCTGCTTTGAACAGCTTCAGAGCTCTCTGACAGAAGCTTTGGATTATTAAGAATTAAAAATGAGGACATTTATAAGGTGAAAAGCTTTTTTTTTTTTTTTATTTTAAAGTCTCCCTTTTCTCTTTTTCCTTCTGGAGTCTAACAAGTTCCAAATGTTCTGGAGTGTCTATTTTTGTTGAGTTTTGGATTGAAAGTGTTGTTCTTGTACATTGCTACAGTAAAGTATTTACACAGAAAACAGTCTAGTCTGGAAAAGTAACAATTTGTTCACAGGATCATATAACATATTTTCCCAAATGGGCTCTTGGGAATAAGAGCAACCAATCCGTCTTCTCTCTGCAATGAATTTGCAATCTCTGATTTCTCTTTTCACCCATGAAATCTTCATCCTGCTCCCAGTGCCAACTATAGTCTGTCCTGCTATTAACAGCAACAGCAATAAAGGAAAAATAAACTCCTTTTAGTGTGCAAGGCTTTTGGAGAGCAGCGCAGAGCAAACAGCTCATTATACTTGCGAGTCAGCATCTTAAGAAAAACACTGGCAGCCCAGGGAAAGAAGGAAGAATAAAAATCCCATCAGAAAAATATTCTTTTCTCTGTGTAATCCCTCTTTGCAACTCCTGAATTTAGACTCCTTTATTAAAGGGAATGAGCAGTGTACATGCAAAGCTGTACGTGGTTTCCCTGTTTGTGCATCCAAGGTATGACACAATAAGGACAAATATCCGGAGGCAGGTTCAGAGACATTGAGTCTAGATCTTTAATTAATAGCTGGAGATCAATTACATAATACCTGAGCAAATAGACACGTGCATTTATTATCTGAAAACAAGAACTCTGCAATTATGGTCATAAAGAAAATGTCAGAAAACAAGAAGCAACAAATACCCATTGTGGAATTAATAAGAACAGTAGTTCCCCTCCAGTGGTCACTGAGTAAGCAAACATTCTGGTTAAATAAACTGAAATGGAGCATATCTGGGCAACACACTTATGTGCTGGGTCAAAGCAGAGGTTAAATAAAAATTTGTTTTAAAAAGACCCAAAAGAGCACAATATGACTCCCACCCCGGGCACCACATGTTGTTAAAGGAGCGAAGAGGAGCGTTGGGCACTTTCATGAGCGCGCTGCGCGGCTTTGAAGTGGAGCTGTATGGAAAGCAGGGAGCATTCGTGTTTACCCCGGGCTCTTAGCAACTTCCCTGCTCACAATTAATCTCTGGCACTGGGGATGTATCGGCACCAGGCAGCCAAACACAACTCACCCCTGCCAACACCATGGTGACGGGCTGACCCTTTCAGGGCACATCAGCGTTAGGATTTCAAAAAGGGCAGATTCTCAAGGTCGATGTTTATTTCGTGTAAACCAGCCACCTGAGGTTTCTGAGGTGCTGATCCTTAATTGGTCATTATAATAAAAACACGGGAGTAATTTCATATTAAACTGATGCCTCAGCATGTAACCCCAATTTAGGTCACTTCATGACCAATGGATTTTTTTCAACTTCAAATGCATACTTGCACGTCTACTACATAGTTAGGTGCATTCAGCCACTTCTGAATAATTATTTTTGCTACATTTTATTAAAAAACACAAACCAACCTCTAGGAGTTGAGTTGGAAAGATTTATAGCACACATTCTCACAGCTCTATGGTGATTAATACAGACAATGATTTGGGGGGCTATACAAATAGCCCTGTGTACTCATGTGAGAAGGAACCACATATTGACTCTAAGTTCCCTCAGCAGGAATGATTCACAGAGGTAAAAAGGGGGTTTTGTGACTGTAAAAAAGGCTCTGCCCAATCTAAGTGTGAGTGCCTATTGAGGCTGAAGGGAATCCAGCTGCACACAGAAGTGTTAATACAAGTGACCAGCCCTGGAAAGAGATGTACTTTATGCAGATTTCCCTTCAAATTATATGCACAGACATTCTGCACAGTTTAACAGGTGCCAGTTTGAATCTCTCCTAACTTCACATCTCTTTGCATTTCCAATATACCTAACTAATCCAGTAATTAACCATAAAAATAAATGACTTGTATAGATTATGTAACAATAACAAGGCAGCATGAGTCATTTTTCTTTGTTCTCACTCACTAGCGAACAACAACATAGGCTCATTAAGTAGGTACCAGAAGTTCAATATGGAGAAAAGTCAGATCTCAAGGCTAGATAATTTGGCCTCTATTTGTTTGCCTTTGTTCTCTTTTGTTTCCAGATTAACAGGGCACCATGTACTTTTAGTTTCTTCAGGTAGAATAGACACTGGGGAGCTGTTCCTTCACTGACAACTGAACTGAGATGGGTTAGAGCCTACACAATTGCTGCTCGCCTTGCATTTACAGTTCAGTTTGGATGGCATAGCTAGAATTCAATTTGCCTCAGGAGCGTTAGGAAACTGACCCCACTGACACACACACCATGAGAAACTAAGTCACCAATCCTTTGCCACAAACATCCAAAAGCTTTCATGAGCAATCAGAGACTTATTGTGGAAAGGGCACAATCTCAGGCTCTGCAACCACAAAGTCCGGGTAATGACTACTCCCAGCTCCAAGATGCTCTGACCTGCTTGTGTCTACTTTGTAGCTTTGTGAATGACACAGACCCCGAATGCCCCCATCCTCACACACAATCCTGTACACAAACTGATGGAAACAGCCACATGGACACTGATACAGCTGATCCTTCTGTTGAGTGGGAGAAGGATGAGTTGATCTCTTGAAGTGCTTCCAAATCCTTGTGTGGAGCAACTCTCCCATTTATAGATGAGTACAAGAGTGCACAGCCTCAGGAAGACCCCCAAACCACCCAAAATCTGGGATATTTCTGGCCATGGCTGGATGGTGCTGGGGAGAACTGTTGGAGAACAGAGTATTCCCCCACCTCAGAGCAGGAGGGCATTTGGAGCATGGGGCTCCAGTGTGACACTCTGAAGTTCAGCAACAGTAAGAGTTGAGGAATTTACTCCTATCCTACCTCTTCTATCCCATTCCTCTTCCCCTTCCTGTACATATCACCTTTCTCACTTGTGCCAGCACAGATATTTCAGGACTTCGTCATGGAACCAGAACAGGAGGTTCACTTGACTTAGGGAAAAACTGTGGAAAAAAAGTGCCTATTTACTTATTTTGGTCAAATATTTTTGGTTTCTTGAGAGACATAACTGAGGAAGCTGCAGGGCAAAGGGATGAGTGGCTAAAAGCAGGGAATGAGAAGAAAGGTATCATGCCAGGAGTTCACTCAACCCTTTTTTTGCAAATACATGGCCTAAGGAGCCCTAATGGAGGTTGAAGCTCTGAACATTCCCAGTAAACCTGGCCGATTTTTAATTTCAGATGCTATTACCTCAAGTGTTGCTGAGAACCAGCCTATTAAAGCATGAAGCCTGTTTCACAATGGAAATTCCCAAAAATAAACAATCTGAGAAAGAGTTCCTCAGTTTCAGACTGGATTTAATGTTTGTTTGAAAAAACAACAACAACAAACAAACAAAACCACCATGGCAAATAGGGAAGTGCTACATTTTCACTTTCAACCAAAATGAGAATTTGATCACAGACGAGCTTGGTGATCTTCAGATTAAACATCTGCATCAATTTTTAGTAAAGTTTTCAAAGGTCACTTCATATTCACTGAAATTGCAGTAAGCAGTTCTTAAAACAGTTCATCATCAAGACAGCAAAAATATCATAGTTTATCCCATGGGTTTTCCACCACTAGGAGAGTCTAATTTCAGACTTGGTTTAATATCACCTAGCAAAATCAGGTAACTTGAAGACATCTTCATTTAATCATCTGAAAATGCTCAAAGTAATTAATTATAATGAAAATAATTGTGCCTTTAGATGATTTGGACTTGAGCTTAATTATAAAAGATTAGAGTTTAAATATCTAAACTCCAAACCTGAGACAGGTTATCGGAGAGATGTTGCTAAATCTGATTTCTTTTACCTTAATTCCATCTGTAATTCCAGCTCTGTGAAATCACAGTTCTCTGAATCAGAACTACTATATATTTAATGTAAATGAAATGACATTATGGTGCCAATTGGCTCTTGAGTCAAACCAACTAGAAAAGAATTTAATTATATCCATTATTAAATGTTTGTGCTCTGCTGATCCAACTTCTTAAAAACAACAATGATGAATTTACAGATTTCTATTACCATCTGTTGCACTCTCTCCAAGTCTGGCAGGGGGTGGAAACCTTGCCGAATTAAAAATATTGCTATTTAAAGTCTTCCATGTATTCATTTCCTTAGACATGTGAACTTGCTCAGTGGCAGAGCCAGCCTTATGGTTTCTGTAACTTTGCTGGCTGCTGAACTTGGAGCCATTTTAAACTATGCACTGGATTCTCACAAGATTTATTTTTATTTAAGCTATATCCCTCAGCCACAGACCTAAGTGGACAATCTTTTCTTTTCTTTTTTTTTTTTTTTTTTTCCAAGGCTTGAAAAGCTGAATTGCTAGGAGTTAAGAGACGGGAAGAGGTGATTTGCCAGAGTTTCTGGCTTCACTGCAGTGTAGAGTTGTTGCCTGGGCGATTGTGTTCATGGGAGGTCTTTAGCTGGCAAAGCTGCTGCTCAGTTTCACAGGCGCCACAGCTACTTCATTATTTCATCAAAGTTCATTATGTTGGGGAGGGTACCACCAATAAAATGAGATTACAAGTGTCTCCAACGAGCCCTTAAAGACATAATTCCCAGTTTTACCTTTTGCCACATCCCTGTCTGTGGTCCTATAATGCACAGAGAGATTTGCACCTTTGATATGGACTATCCCACAGCTTAATTGAACCGAAAAACTCCCGGAGAATTTGATTCAATTTGTCTTGCGACAGAACCTTCTTTTGTTTTCAGTGGAGACAGAGTTCTTCATCTAAAAAAGAAATCAGAACAGTTTAATCACATGTTTTCAGGGAGGTGGGAGTATTTGGGCTGAAAGAAATTAAGCCCAGCCTAGATCTGTATCAAGACTGATCTACATTAAATGTTGATCAACGGTATTTAATGCTCAATGAACTTCCAGGGAGGATTCTTTCCAGTCCAGGGGGGAATCAATAATCACGGACCATTTATGGCTCTGTTTGTGAATCATATCTCCACACTTTGCCTTATGAACTGTCAAGATCCTGTTCAGACACTCCTAACATTTATCTCCTTTATGTCTATTTGACCCTGGTTCATAATACATTTGGTCTTGAGGTAAAATCATGTATATCCAAAGAAAGAGAAAAGGTGTGGGTCAGTAGTTTTGTGCTTTCCCATCCTGCCCATACAGGTGTAAAGAAGTTATTCCCAGCTAAAGAGAGTTGGGAGAACCTGGTACTCTATTTCTGCTAAAAAGTGGAATGGAACAGAAGCACGATTAAAACCTCCATTTATTTCCACATCTTGCTGGGTTTTGCTTTGCTGTGGATATTTAGGGTCAGATTAATACTCCAAATTCCTCTCAATTACTAGAGACAAATACTCCAAATATGACTACTGATTTTCTTCCCTAATACAACATGTACAGGAGCTATTTTTCTTGGAAGTTGGGCACTACATAATTTATTTCAAGAAAATAATTTTAGACAAACTTTAAACTGAAAACTCAAGTTTTAAAAGGTCACTGTTTTTCTAGCTCATGTTTTTAAGAGAAGTTGACAGATTTTACACTACAAAATAATGAGAAATAACGGACAACCTGCCTGCTGGATTTGTTCTGCTCCAAAGTGTCTCTGTGTTTGTGCAGAATAGACCTGGCATCAGTAAATTGATTCCCAGGTTTCACTGGCAAGCCTAAGAGCATGATTATGCCTACTTTATTAGGTAGGTGAAAATTTTATCTAGACCAAGATGTGTAGGAAAAATCAGGTCACACCATCATAACAGCATTCTTTTACCCCAGCTTTCAACATGACCTCCTAGAATTGCATAGAACAATACATAAGGGAAAACAACTTCAAATGTCACTCTCTGAAACACCTCACCAACAATTTATTAATCCAAATTGTGTTGTGCTTGTAAATTGCACACCTACAATGAAATTTTAACCGAAATCTAGTTTATTAGAATAGGACTGTGCATCTGCTCTAGCCAGATACAGGGGTATTTCTATCTTCTTCCTTCTTCTTCTCCTTCTAGTGCCTCAGACTGTCCAGGACTTTTCGAGAGCTCTGAACAGTTGGACAATATTGGACAATTTACACATCACAGAGAAAAATGTGATATGTAAACACAGACAAATCTCTGCCCTTGAGGGCTGGACATCTAAGTTTGTGATGTGCTTAAAGGAAGTCCAGATCTCATGAGCACACTGGAAAATAAGGAGCATCAACAGTTCCAAGTAGGCACATTTGTTCTGAATGCAAAAGCACATGTTTTTCTCTGAATGACTGGGTTAACCACAGCTATTTCTGATTTCATTCTCACTGTTTCAACTCTGAAATGCATGTCCAGACAATGAGACTGAGAAGTGACAGAGAGGGAGCTGCAGACTGCTCCAGTGAATCCACCAGCTACATGTATTGTTCAGGTGAAAATTAAAATTGGTATGAATTCCTGAGGCAATGAATCACTGTCCTTGTGGACTTCAGTGTCTGCTTTGAATCATTTGTTTACTAATATTTGAAGCGCAGTGGTATTTTCCCTTATTGAAAGTGTTTACTACAGGAATGCTTCCAGTCCTGGAGTCTTGAAAATGCTGGATGCACTTTGTTTTAGTGGGCAACAAAATGCCACCATTATCCATCTGTCAGGGAGCTGAGATAGATCAAGATATAATATGTTAGAGGTCAACTGGAAATTCACTTTGCCCTGCTTTACTCTGAAACACAGTCCTCCCAAGATGTGGTAAGACAGGTTTTTCCCCTAAATATCTTACAGATACCTTTATCCCATACTCAACTGCTGCTGTTCTGTTGAAGGGAGTGCACTGGGTGAAGTTCACTGGCTGGTCACAGTATCACAGCAATGCCTAGTATCGAACAATAAATCCCATTTTATCTGTACCAATAAGACAGAGAGAGGTGGAAGTGCTGAATCATCTGTTGTGGAAGGGTAAGGTAGATTTCAGCCTGTTTTGTGCCTTCCCTGTTCCCCTGTTTCCCCGTACCCCCTGGATGCAGGGAGTAGTGAATAGAGAAGTTTATCTCTCAGATGCTGCACCGCAGCACAAGATCTCAGCTACGTGTCTTCAGAAAACTGTGTAGAGAAGATGACACCCCCTGAACAGACACATACTAAAACCTATGTGTGTACCTTGAAATATAAGTACAGCACTGCCTGCTTTCCCAAAGTGAGGGCTCTGTTTTCTAAATATCTTGGCACTGCTGTGACATACATTACTATATGATCATTTCTCACTCTGTTTTCTCAATGTGTTGGGGTTTTTTTTGCACAGGCTATAATTATTACAGCCCAGCTTCTTCTTTTTCATTTTGATCCTTTGTAAACCTAGTCATTACGCTGCCTCAGACTGGCTTCCCAAAATGTCAAGATTAAAATGGGGCATGAAAGCTTATGCAAGAGTGAGTCAGTGGAGCAATTTGAACCAATAAATATCAAAGCAGTCTCTAAGAAGTAAGCAATTCATTTGATACCACATCTTTCAACAAGTCTTTAGAGGATTTTCCTCTCCAGGGTTACACCCTGATATTTACGTCTTGATCTCTCCACTGTGCAAAAGTCGTAGTTTGCCTCATTAATGTGATGCTCTGTCAGGCAAAGCTTTTCTGTCTGCAAAACACATCAGATTACGTTCCATTCTTAGGGCTCAGCAGTGATTTGCAGCGCTATCTGCTATCAAAATAAATATTCCAGAACCCTGGCTTGTACTACACTCTCTGCAATTAGTGATATTTTATTAGTTAATTAATTAGTTAATGTCAGATACAGGCCAAGAAATAAGGAATGTGCCAATATTCATTTTTTATGTCACTGTAGGTAAATGAGTTGTCAAGACAAAAACTTTGATATAAAACTGCCAGTAAGACGTACTGAGTATAATAGGGTACAAAAACAATGAGCCTGTTTTCACAGATATGTCCTGCTGCTACTGCTTTTTTCCTCACTGCTTTCAATCTGATGAGTGTAACAACTCCTGCCTTTGATTTTTTGCCATGGACTCCTGCACCATTGTCTTCTTCTCTTACGTTATCCCCATTCCTTGCCAAGGCTATGTTTTACTTTTCTCCTACCCAAGGACCATTCAATAAAAGCAAAGACCCCCTGAAGCAAAATTACAGTACTGGAAAATTCCAGCTCTTAAGAGTTACTCCAAATCTGAATTTCTCAAGCAGCATTTCTGTCTACAAAAGGCCCAATTAAAACCCTACTTAAATGCCACTTACTTGACTCAGGATGAGGATGAAAAAATATTGTTTTACATATACCAATCTCTAATAATACACTCAAAGGTGTGTCCTGTGCTTCATTTTCATGTTACATTAATTCCCCTCATGTTTTATTCTGTGTCTTACAGGCTTTTACTGCCTTGTATGGTTTTGCACATCCGTGTCTGTTCCTCTGTATCTTGAAGTTGTTCCAAAGAGATGACATTTCTGTGACCCCTCTTAAGTTCTCTCTGCTTTAATTAATGGACAGTGTAAAATAGTATGAACTGTTTCCTGCTTGCACTTGGATTCTATGTAAGCAAATTACCCTAGACACACATGAGATATTTTATAATCAAAAGCAAGAAGAATTATCTATGAGAAAATCTATTTCCTCAAGTGGAAATGTTTGAGAACTCCTGATATAAGATCCCTTTTGCAATATGTAAGTTGTTATTTACCCCATCCGACAGTATCACACGTTTCATTTCAATAAGTTTTGCACAAACGCTTGTTTAAAGTAAAAAAATTTCCTATTTCAGGAATTGTTGCAGTGTTTTCCATACCAAATCTCATTTAATTCTATTTTTATGTCTTGCATTCTAGGGAAAGAAGTTCATAGTTTATCTTCCTATACACATTTTTTCTCTGCATTTCTATTAATTGTAGAACACGTGAATTAATTTCAACTATATTTTGCAGAAGAGTGGAAGGCTGAAAGGTACTGACCTCCAATAAGTATTAAGAAAATGCATAACTAGGAAAAGATTCCCTGTTAATGCTTCCACAGAGACAGAGAAGGGCAATGTTCTCAGATTTTTTTAGACCTTTCACATTTATTACACCTCAAGTCCCCATTCTTGGAAAATGAATTTTTTTCTTCATGCTTAGCGGACTTCTTGGTTAACAGATATTCTCGCACCATGAGGGTTTAGGTTTCTTTTAGGATAAAAGAACAGTCAATATCCAGTTCAAGATTAAGGGCTGGCAAAGCTTTACAACTTGGCTAACGCTGAATAACCCCTGGAAGCTGAACATGCCAGAGCTTCAAGGAGAAGTGTCCTATAGACACCTATGAAGTGCAGCCATTGGAACTCTGAATGCTTTTTCTCATTCTTTGTTCATTGTGTACCTCCCATCCCACCCAATAATTATTACTGGCAGCTTCATATTGGTGCTTTTGTTTTCCCTCTTTGTTTACCTATGATGGTATCACAAAAAGCATATACATTTCATTCTCTCTCCTTCACTTTTATTATTTGGCTCTGGGCCTGTAGGTACTAATACAAAATCAGTAATCTTATAGTAGCAAGCCAAGTGCTTGGAAATGCACTTTGCAAAAAAAGAATATTACTTTTTTTTAAAACCATGCAAGCAGAAAGAAATAGGAGAATCTGATGTGAATTTCTTTAGGCAGACACAATGCCATAATTCTGATAATAGTTGCCTGACTTTGCAGAAAACTGCAGGGGCAGAAATAATGCTGCATTTCAGGAAAATTAATCACTTCCAGTGAAGTTTCATGAAATCTCACCTGAGCTATTCTGAGTATGGAACAAGTATCATAGAATCCCAGAACAGTGTGGGTTGGAAGGGGCCTTAAAGACCATCTTGTTTCATCTCCCTGCCATGGGCAGGGACACCTTCCACTATACCAGGTTGCTCCAAGCCCTGTCCAGCCAGGCCTTGAACACTTCCAGGGATGGGGAAGCCGCAGCTTCTCTGGGCAACCTGAGCCAGGGCCTTCCCACCCTCACAGTAAAGAATTTTTTCCCATCTAAACCTACTCTCTGTATGTTTGAAGCCATTCCCCCTTGTCCTGTCACTCCAGGTCCTTATAAATTGTCGCTCTCCATCTTTCCTGTAGCTCCCTTCAGGTACCAGAAGGCCACAGTTTGGTGACTATGAAGCCTTCTCTTTTCCAGGCTCGACAATCCAAATTGTCTCAGCCTTTCCTTGTAGCAGAGATGACCCATCCCTCTAATCAACCTGATGGCCTCCTATGGACTTGCTCCAACAGGTCCACGTCCTTCCTGAGCATCGACCTGTTGGAGCGAGTCCAGACATTTCCTGTGCTCAGAAACCTTGTCGTTTTGTGATGTACTGAAATCAGGTGGTTTCACAAAGGCAGTTTCTAACATGGAAAACTTGAAGGTAAGAGATAGTCCTACCATTGCCAAATCTGGGACAACCCACTGCCCCAAAGATGGCAATATTTCACAGAGCTCAGTGACTTACCCTGTTTCACGTAGTTGTGTGGAATGATGCAGAGTCATGTGACTCATGGATATTTGTGCACCACAAATCACGGAGTTAAAAGAAAAGCAACTGTCTCAGCTTCTCCTAATACATTTGTTCCTGTCACAAAAGTGCTTCAGGATATTTCCTAAGCCTTTAAGAAAAAAAAAAAAAAAGTAATTAGTTGTAGCAAAGTTTGCACAGAAAAAAACCTCACCTGTCTCTGCTTGATGCTGATAGGGGATGACTTGATTTCTCTTGGCTGTAGCAAATAGAGGGCTGTTCAGAGTAGTTTTCAGAAGGAACTGGGAACCTCCCTGTATCCTGGACAGACTGAGAACAGCCAACACTCCTTCCCCTTCAGTATATTTTTGGAAAGTTTCTTCCATCTGACTGTCCCTTACAGCACTTACTGTGAAAAAGGGGAAAACAGTAAGAAAATCTGAAGATAAAGATAGCCTTTTTGCTCTGTATCGAGAGTTGTTTCAAGAAGGTAGGTGGGAATTTCAGGGTCTCCCTCTCATAAATGCCAGGTGCACTTAAAAATCCATGCCATGAAAATGTTTTTCACTGTTAAATGATTGGAGTTGGGTGCTTCACACGAGCACAGGTTCATTCATTTTCTTGTGCTTGTTAAATCTTTCTCCCTGGAAATGCAGCACTTACTTTTTGATGGCAGAATTAATGTTTCAAAAACTTACAAGGAAAACAGTTAATCTTATGGAACTTAAAATTAAGAAGGAATAGATTCTTCAATAAATTTTGCCTTTCACATCTGACTTTCCTTGTCCAGAAACATTTACTAGAACATTACAGACATTCCCCATTAAATTAAAATTCAGAGAAATCTCACACAAGGGCTATATTTAAATTCATTTTATGGGCCTAATGGTCATTTTTTCCCATGTTTTTCTTAGTAACTGAAAGTTTCTTCTGTGGTAGAAGCTGCCAAAACAGCAAATACAGAGAATTCCCTAGGGAATGCCACACGAATTCCACTTCTCAGACTGGATGCCATTTCATATTGATCTCAGTCATGATGAAGTATTAATTTGTACACAGTTGAATGCTCATTTTTTGTTTTGTTTTGTTTGTCTTTTAAGAAAACCTAATTTAAATAGCTATAAAGCCTTGGCAGCTCTTAACAAAGATGAATTCTTGCTTCACTCTCCTGTGAACCAGCTCTGGGCATTAGTTATATTATGGACAAGGAAAAAGATCTCCCAGCTCATTTAGGTCAGTACTGTCACAGGAAACCCCTTAATATAATTCTTCTAGTGAATTTATCAACCTGTCCCTTCAGAGTTAAACTTGTAGCTTTCACTTTCCAAATATAAGCTTATTTTGGAATCCTCCTCACTCAGAGCAAAGTTCACTCATGGATAATTTATTCCATTCTTTCTGGTGCTAACATTGTGCTTAAATGCAATAGTTACCCTTCCCTCTCTGTAAACTATAATGTTTATAAGGAACAATCATATCCCCTGCCTAAATACATCTTACTTGATTTACCCTGACTAAACAGGGAAAGTTCTTTCTTCCTCTTCTCATATTAAAAGTTACTCTTTTCTCAGATTATGCCAGCAGAACAAAAGGTCTTCTACTGACAGCAAATATTATCTTGAGAGAAAATGTTAATGATATTTGATGATGACTTATAAGAAGAGATATTTCACATACTGGGGTTTTTTTTTTGAAGTGGGCAGAGCCAAGAATGTTTGCATGCAATTTCCATACCAATAATATATTTCTTCTTTTTCTGTAATTTTAACCTCAATTTTGACCTTTTGGATTTTAGCAGATTTGTTTTTGTGATACAGTGTTTGTAAGGGGATTGGTATTACCCTAAATTGCTGTTCTGTAAGGTCAGCCCTAACTCCAATTTAACCTAGCTTTTTTGCCTTGTGAAAAGGAATAATAATGAATTGACATTTTGCCAATTACACATTATAATCCTTTGAGATAAACCTTAAGAGAGCCCCGTTGTCTCAGGCATGGCAGAATCAATTGCACAATTTGTGGATTTCTGTTTAAGAACTTAAGTAGATGAATTATCATTGCCTACAAATGATTTTCTAAATCAAACCTAAGAAGTGGAAGAAATTAGTAATGATGTCTTATTAGTAACATGAGCTCTATAGAGCTCCTACTCTGTTAAGAGAGGCCTTTCTGCTCCTGTTTGATGCAATGCATTGCAACACCCCATCAGATCAACTATTTTGCGTTGATAGAGAGCCACTTGGTTTGGGATCTTCTTTCTTCAGTAACCAGCAGCTGAGAGAGGGAGAAGGTTATTTTTGTTCACAAACTCAGGTTTTGGACATTTGACAGGCAAGATATGACCTAGGATCTCTTTGCACCTGTGCCAGGATCACCTACCAAACCTCTTACCTGATGGGTATCTGACAACGTTGTGTTGGGTACATATTTATGCGATCTTATTCTTGAGGTCCCTGACTTAGAAATAGGAGAAGTGGGTTCTTTTCTGAGATCTATTTCTTCGGCCACCTTTTCTCAGTCTATTTAACTTTTGGGGTTTTTTTTGGTTGTTGCAGGGCAGTGAGGGAAACCTGTCTCTCATTATCTAGTTGTACACTGGCCACCACCGGGGCCTTGATCTCAGCTGGGGCCTCAGGCACCACAGCAGTATAAATACTAATAGCACAGGGGAGTCCTTTGGTGAATATTTTTTGTTATAGATTTTGTAAGATGCTTTAAGGACTCATTTTCTGATGGGACTATTCTACAAATTTTACATGTAAATCAAATAAATATGGCAGTGGGGAACAGACTTTAGAAACTAAACCATTGCGGTAGAGAAGTCAGACAAGCATATCACAAATATCCTGATGCTGCTCTGTTGTAGAGTGTGTATTTATATGAATACAATCAGAACAAAGCTTCTTTTTGAACTGCTTTGGTATGAGCTGCTTGTGAGTAATATGACCTCAGTGTGTGCAAGAACATTAGTACAGAATTAATCATCAATAAATCACTCAGCAAATAATTCTCCCTCTCTGACATCCTGATTCCTAATTACCTTGCTGTCTTTTGCCTACTAATGGAACTTAAATCCTCAATTGATTGCCTAGTAGGGAACCTGGTGAAGGAAAAAAGTGTCTGTGGAAAGAGGTTGTGCAAAGTGAGTAACATGTGATAGTCAAAAGAAAGAGTTTGAGGAAGGCCAAGCTGGAGGAAGGTTTTAAAGGCTTTTTTCCTTCCTTTCACCTTTCACTTTTCTGGATTTCAGTGATTCTCTTCACTTCTCTATTCTTTGTTGCAGTGTCCTTGGGTATGAGAGTGGTGGAATTGTAGTGGCAGAAGATAAAAAGCACTTCACGGATCTTTACTTTCTTCTTAGCACTCCTTGAATTTAGATAAGTAAATCTTTTTTGAAAAGATTGGACTGCCAGGGTAGAGAGGCGCTTGAACAAAAAGCGGGGGAAGAATTCTCAGGAGCAGTAATTTTATGAGTGATGCTTCCTGCATCCAACATCTTGTTTTTCTGACTTCATATCACATTGTACCCTGAGGCAGTATCACATCTGGCAGCTGCCTCTACCTTACTGCTGGAACAGTCTGAAGTCTCGAAGCAGGGCTAAAATGCTCTAATTGAAAAGTCTCACCAGAGAAGCAATGGGTTTACATGTCCTTTTCTGTTCAGTTTTGCAGACTCCAAAATCCTGGACACAAGGTGTTGCTCAACTAAAGGAGCTGTACTAAAAGTGGAGTCACTTTGGTTTGGGTCAAGCACATACTCAGTGCCATTACAGTAATTTAAAAACTGCCTGGAGGACCGATGGGACCCCTTTGCTTTCAAAATATAAATGTACTGCTTTTGCTTCCTATCTGAATGGTAGTAAAGGAAAGGAGTCAAATAGATTCATTATAACAAAAAGCCCACTCCTTTCTTTCTCCACAGAGAGCCCAGGGCTGCACCTTACACATCTGTTCGTTTAATTTTCAAAACCCTTAGCATGGTTGCCCTGTTTCTGTTGGTTTCTAAGCACCTTTCCACCTCAATCTGCCTTGCCAAAACCATCAGATATCTCTGTCATGTGAACTAGGCAGAGAGCCAGCAGGTCAGAGCTTACACAATTTGTGGCGCCTACTTAAAGTGTCTGAGATTCTTACCAATCAGTCTGAACCTGGGGGCAAAGTGTAATTCTTTCCCTCTTGCCCGTATTTATAAAATCACACAAAGGTAAACTATGACACTGGTGGATTGCTCTGGCTTTTGATTTTTCTGTATTGGGGGACTCAGAAAAGTCCTGCATCTCTTTGATTACAGGTTAATCCCTCCTTTGCAGTAAAGGTGCAAAGCAGCTCATGTGACAACTGTCAAAAATGCAGGTTGAGTTAAAAGAAGTTGTCTCTAGAAACAGTGTGCTTAAAGCAGATTACAGTGTATGAGTGCCTTACTCAGGCTTTAATTACTTCTTTCTCAGGCAACATTTTCACTGAGCTGAATTTGAGAGTTCCTGTCACTTAAGAATTTTTACACATAGTGCAATGCAGACTGGCTACATAGGATTTCACTGCAAAGAGACACCTTTTTCCTAAGCACGAATGGCATTACAATGCTTTAATCAAGGTGGAAAAATTGAGTCAGTCAAAAAATGACCTGGGGAGAAAGAATTTTAAAAACAGCAATTCTTTCAGTTCCTACTGCATTTTTTCTTCCTCTTTAGCTGCAAGCTGCTGTCTCTTTATGCATAGTTATACTTTGCTCCTCCTCAGAACACTGCCACAGCATTTCTGGTATGACCCAAACACACCCACACCCTCTGCCTGGTTCTTGACCGTTGTCCCAGTCTGAATTTTTACACTTTCTCCTGTGCAATACCTATCAGCCCATTTATTCATGGATTGAAAGCATAAGAAAGATGAAAGAATAACCCTCTGCATGCCTATCATTTTCTTCCTCCTTTGCTTGAGACCGCAGGGGGAGACTGAACGTAATGTGCTACTTGATTATTCTATAACCTCCCTATGGCAGGATCTGTATGGATCATATTGTTTGTGCAATGCAAGAATTTAGCACTTGTGGTTTAATGAATGTTCCAGGCCCCAGGCACGCTCGAGCTGGTTTTTAGAGCAGGTGAAGCTGGGGTTTGCTGGGGCAGCAGGTTCCTGAGCGGCCCCAGTTCCACTGCTCCCTGCAGATGCTGGGCTGCCCCTCCAAAGTGGGGCTAGAGCTGCACAGCAGCAAGGGAGAAACACCATCACTTGCCTTTTCTTCTTGCAAGAGCTGAAACATATGGCTTGACTTGGCAGGGATCTTTCCTTAGCTCCCCAACCCACCATCCCGTCCTCCAGGACAGAAGCTGTGAAACATCAGTCTGGTCCTTTTTCCCCATTCCAGGGGAAGCAAAATTCAGTATTGCTGCCAAGTTAGGGAGCCCCAAGATGCCCCTGGGTTCCCATTATTCATGTCTCTGCCTGGCTCCCTTTCCTCCTGTCCTCACCTAAAACACATTGAGTAAAAGTGAATTCCCATCTAGCAGCCACTTAATAATTGGAACTTCAGCTGCTGAATGTTGCCACACTCCTTTTACATATGCTCCATACATTTAATCATAAAAAGAGCTCATGTATGGAAAACACATGCCTACTGTGGGCAGGCCAGCGTGACAGCTCCGAGTCAAATAAACTACTGCAGATATACCCCGAAATTCCAGGAAATTTTTTCTTAGGATACACACAGAACATATAAACGAAGTTATAAAAATCAGCTGTGCTATTTTGCTTCGTTTAATGCTTCAGTTGTTTGGGTTTCTTTCACTCAGAAATGAGTATTTCCCCAGGCTCCTAACGGTGCCATTTATCCCTCAGTGACACATTTTTTTTTCAGCAGCATTAATTTGTGCAGCAGAGCTGCATTAGCATTAGGACACTGGATGAAAGCCACAGCAGACTTGTAAATTGTTTTTTTCAGACATCTGCAGGAAAGGATCACACTTCTTCAGTTTTCTAGGAACATATAACAGCTTTTAGGACTGGAAAAAACCACAGACACACAGTGAAAGTCAGGCCTGTGTAAGCTCAACAGGGCCTAGATGAGGGTCAGGGTGTTGGAGAAGCTGCCAGGATGGTGTCAGAGGGGAAAGAGGGATTTAAATAGATTCTGAAAAAATAAAATGAGAAATTAATCGGTTAATATGCGGCTCTGATCATCTATTTCATCCCCCCCTTAGCAGTCTTGTTGCTGGTAATGGCACAGTAGCATTAACACCTCTTCTTGCCAGCCCTTCCTCTGTCAGGACTGTACCTGAATCCAGCCTCCTTCAGGTTTCCATTCCCCAATCTCATGATCAACTGGCTTGGAAAAGATTTTCTTGTCTTGTGCAAAGGTGTTGTACTGACACAGACACTCTGCCCTGAGGGATTTATGAGGGATTTACAGCCTAATTAATAAGGAGTAAAGGCTGACTGGTGAAATATCAACTTAATGGACATCCCTGGGCCCTGGATGGGACAGCAAGCTGCAGTACACGAGGGCTGGCTGGACAGATCATTTCTGGGCTGCTCTGTCCCTCAAGCATGGCCAGAATAGGAGCACAAACTTTTACCAAAGCAGCTACAAGAGTGTTTGGAGCCAGCAGTGCAGGACCAGAGTTACATCATCTACTCTCATGTTTTTCTTACTCATGCTCAGAAGTATGAGGAAATACTCTTCTTCAAAAGAATATTTTGCATCTCAATAAGCCGCTTCATCCAAGCTCTCAAAGGGCTCTATATACAGTCATTAAGTGCAATTCCTCTCGAGCTGATGTTCATGGAGAAGTTGGTAACTGAACTCAGAAGAATACACCCAGGAGACCTGACCCCCTGCACTCTTTCTTAACCTGCAAATTACATTTTCCTTAAAAACAAATAAATGAACCTAAAAATCCCTAAGAAGCTTTAGTTACAGAAAGAACAGCAAGAAGCCCAGTCCTGGTTAGTGATATCACCAGCCCCCATACTTAGGCTGGAGCTGTGTATGGAAATATAACTGTAACCATGTGGCTTTGGGAAGTCATCACATGCCCAGCCTATTACTTGCTTCAGTAGCCGGGTGCAACTAGTTCAGTGTTTATAAAAACAGAAAGCTGGCTGGGAAACAGCGATGCATGAATTCCTGGGAGTACAACATTTCTCCAATGTCTGATATTTCCTCTTTGCTGATACGATGATATCTGAGGCTGGAAGCCTGGAAAGTCTGGCACGTTGTGCTGGCAAACTGGCAAAGTATGACAGTATTCTTTTGATTCTGAACGCAGATACCCTGAGAGTGTGCGAGTGATTTAATCTTGGGGCACATAATAATTCAGCGTGTGAGGATGAGAAACCAGAAGAGAAAAAGGAATGAACTGAAATCAGAAATCTTTCTCTTTTTGTTCCAGTTCTTCTGTATTGATTAAAATTCCCTCATCACAGGGCTGGCACATATGCCACACACAGCCTAGGAGAGGAGGGTGAATCCCAAGTGAAAAACCAAAATGTGTGTATATGGCAGATGATCTCATCCCAGACCGAGATTCCCTGGGATAACATGTGCCCACCTGTCAGTGTTTCAACTACTGACAATGCAGAGTACTATGACACTAGTAGTGAGTAGTTTCCAAGGATTTAGGCTACAGTTTTGAGGTTGAAACTCCAAAATAAGGGTCTGCCTGTATTGGGGTGTACACATGAAAACTATTTAAGATGATGACCTTTCATTGCTAAAATTCCTGAAGAATGCAGGTAGCAAAACTTGTTTGTGTCTGAAGTGCCCAAGTTTGCAGTCAGCCATGTGTGTGAGGGTTATGCTCCCAGATCTGTTATCTGTTTGTAAACCAGTGTTTACAAGCTGTTTGTCTCTTTATATATTTCTAAATGGCTCCCTATAAAACAAAATGACCACATTTATGCAGATTACAATCCTGAGAACTTCCAGTTCTTTTGTTTCTGGATTATAGCAGTAAAAGAGTTGTACATCACACAGTGATGGAAGTACATGACATAAAACAGATAAATAAATATATGTTTGAAACAAGTGGCCTGTCTCCATGCCTTCTTCAACCAGTAATATGATAAAGAATATGATTACATAGGTATTGCAGGAACTTCAAGAAGCTGGGAACCTAAGCCTTACTTTTCCATTCTCAAGGGGAAAACAGAACATTTGCAATAATTTCAGTGCCACACCACAAATCCTCACCATTCTTAATTAAAAGGCTCACCTTGGGACCAAAGTATGAAAACCATCTCCTGGGCCTGAAAGCTCCAAACAAGATTTTGAAATACTTTTCCTAAAGAAAGAGTCCAGATTAATGTTATGACATCCCTGGCAGTGTTTGATTTTTCTGATAGGTGACACACCCTCAAAATGAGCATAGAGGGAAAGATAACTGAATGCAAATGTCATGTTTAAATCCCAAATGAACAGCCCCACAACCTTCAAATTCAATTATTTATATAAAACTTCGTATGATTCCAAAATATTTCTCTCATTGCCTGACCAGTGAATCGTAACACTAAGAAAAATGACAATTGTTGGGTCCCACTGTCCCTTCAGTGCCCTTGTTGTTTGCTGATCCTGAGGACTTTCTTTCATCTCTCTGGTGTTGGACACGGGTTTCAATCTCATTCTTTCATCTTACAAAACAAGTCCTTATGATTACTATATATTCTAATACAGACCACTATAAAATACAGTTTTGCTCTTGTTTTTCCACTTTCTTGTTATTTTTAACTACAAAATTCAATCAAAGCTTGACAAATAAAAGTTTAAGCTTCTTGATTGATGCAAAATATGCTGATCCAGCATAACCTAGTGGCAGATCTTAAAATGAATATGCAATATTTCAAGCAATTTCCAAGGTTCAGGCTCACTCTTTTTTAACTCAGGAAACTAGAAAAGAAGCAAAGTGAAATGAAATGGTCCCTTCATAGAAAGACTCCCGTCTGAAAATTGTTTTAATTCAGGGCAGCCGTGGATATAGTTTACATAATAAAAAGCAGTTTTACTAAAGTGTCTGTGGTTACACTAACCCAGTGTAGAGGTCCTGATCAAAGCTGCCTTGCAGCCAAAGTCATCAGCAACCCGACAGCATGTTTTGTGGAAAGGACTTTCTTTCTCAGCTGGGATGGCTCAGACTCACTCCCAAGAAAACCAAAGCTAAGCAGAAAAGGGTGTAAAATCAAGACACCTTTTTTCACTGTTTCAGTACTCTGTATTAAAGACAAGGAGAGCTGGGATGGAGATGTGGACATTTAGGAAAATAATGGAGGCTCCATAACCAGCCACAGCTAGGGCTTGGCAGACTCAGTGTGAGCAGCCATGAGACTGGGGACTGTCACTTGTCTGTTGAGAGCTCTGCTCCTGTATTTCCTCTGCTTCACTTATCAGCTGTAGGGAGAGATAATGCTCAGACGAAGGAGGCCTTGATCTCTGCCAAACAGATTGTCAGAGCTGAGGACAGAAAGGGAGAATGCATTCTCCTGGTCACAGAATTGATTCATTTCACAAAATTTAAACAGCTCAGCTTTTTTTCCCTTCCCTTATTCCCCAGCCCCAGTTCCAATCTGAAGGCCTTGTGGAAAGGAAGGTGCAATAGTGCAAGATTATGTTACAGCTATATGAGAAAGAGAGACAAGGAGGGGCAGACTACTGAGTTTGCAAAGTGCTTCCCTAGGTGATCCAGGACTAAGCATATCTCACCCCACTAGGAGTCTTTTGGCTT
This sequence comes from Myiozetetes cayanensis, assembly GCF_022539395.1. NCBI lineage: Eukaryota > Metazoa > Chordata > Aves > Passeriformes > Tyrannidae > Myiozetetes > Myiozetetes cayanensis. The sequence goes on along the minus strand of NW_026087378.1, from coordinate 7,085,693 downwards.
GGGGTTGCCCCTTGGTTTTTTCATTTTTCCTCCCTCCCCTAGGTATGTCACTTCTAAGCATCAACCAAATACTTCTATGGGCAGAAAATGAAGCCGCTACGGGCCTTGTTCTTTTGAACTAGGATCCAATTTGATTGGCGTCTCCTGACTTTTAGTAAACTGTGTGTTCTGAAGTGTGAGAGAGATCCCTGCAGCAATAATGTCCATATCAAATCATAATTAAAAACAGCAGTGAGGAATGTGCTGAGATTTGAACTGTAGACCTCCCAGGCCTAAAGCCCAAACTGCAAAACAGGACTTAAAAGGCTCATGGAAGCTTTAAACATCAGACATTTAATCACAACTAGTCTGTAGGGATGATTTCCAAAAAAAGAAACAAAATCGCACCACCACAGAGAATAATAACAAGATCTGAGCGTATGTTATAGCAGAGAGACAGTTCCTTCACAAAGGGGTCACACGCTGTGCATCTACTTTTCCATCTACCAATGACAGCTTGAACATTTTCAAAGACATCTGCAGTGGGAATCATATTGAGCCAAACCTGGGGGAGAGGGAAGGAGGCTCTGAAGCAAGAGTAGAGCATGTTTGTGATCCAATGGCAGCTTGCCATGAGTAGGAGGACTCCACCCAAAAGTATCAAAAATAAATTAACGCACCTATCTTTTCTTAGACTTCTTGGAACCTGCACAGGTACTTCTGTCAACTTCCTTACTACAAGATGCATTTATCCCAAACTGAGGTCAGCAAGAAGGTGAATGAATACACAGGCTTAAGAAAGGTCAACTCTCTGGGCCAGGCCAAGGAGCTGTCTAGCTCAGGATCCTGTCCCTAACAGCACATGCCAAGGGATGGCACAGGAACAGGGCAAGTGTAAATGAAATGATCCTGATCCCCTTTAAATAGGGATGTCTCTGGCTTACCAGTGTGCTAAAGCAAACCTGAACTTCAAAAAGTGTTTGAACTGCCATTTTTCTTATGAACTAGGACAGGACTTGAGCAATCTCCAATGATGACAAACCAGTACTGAGTTTAAAGTGTGGGATTCTAATGACATGCTGAAGACAAATTAGTTGGGTGCTGAGTGCAGTGTTGCCCCTGGGTTGTGTATCTGCTTCAGTGACAGAGCAGAGGCACTGCCTGTGCACCTTCCTGACACACAAAATTGAATAATGAACTTCCTGATTGTATTCAGGCTGCCCAGTATGAATCAGCCTTACCCTTTATCTACAGGTACAGGCACATAGCTAAACACTGGCTTTATGTCAGTGAGCCTGGGGCAGGAGGGTTCCACTTCCACGCAGGTCACTGGGTCTTTCTCACAGCTGCTGATGTGGTTGATGACCTTCAAAGCTCACTGTGACATTGAGCCTTTTTTAGTCCAATGGTTAACAAGCTGATTACCCCAATTTTAAAACAGCACCCATTTTATTGCTTGTAATGAAAAGGAATTGGCCTTTAATGGATTTTCTGGCCTTTTCCCATGACATCTTAGTAATGCTGATGGGGACAGATTCTTGACTGTCATACCTGTGTAGGTGCACTGAAATCAATAGGTACCCGAGCACGCTGTTGAGGAATTCCTGAGATACAGGCACCTAGGAATGTGGGAATTTGCAGGGAGAGATTTGAACTTTAGGTTTCTTAAGGCTGAGGCCCTTTGTAACAGGAAAGTTATGTTTCCCTAATCTTTCTACCAGCAGAGGTGGAGGGTGGGAATCAGGAAGAATCCCTGGTGCTGGTGTTTGTCTTAACATTTAAATACAGTGATGTTCCTGCATTTAAGAGAGATTTCTTTGGGTGATGGTTGCAGTGAACGTCTGCTGTCAAGGGTCCCCATTGACAGAGACAATGATACTAAAGTCAGAACAAGAGAGCAGTATAACTTGACAAAATAGTAAATAAGAAGAAACCCTGCCTTCTGGTATGCCCCAAAAAAGGAGAGACAGATTAAGTATGCAAAGTGTGACTAATATTTTAACTCAAGCTACAGTTAATCAAACAGGTACATCCTGCAAAAACAGAGTGTGAGACCAAAGATTTCCTTACCCACATAGTCTTTTCTGGTCACTCAACCATTCTCTATCGTAGATTCAAGCACGGAGCTCAGTCCAGGGCTATGTTCAAACTAGAACGTGACTGAGAAAAGCAAGTGAGACTATGGGGTTACAAAGTTGGCAAAATGAAGAAAAGGATCATGGGCATGACTGTGAGAGGCAGGCAGAGAAAATGGGCAGATGGGTGTAGCCACATACCTTATACCTGCTCACGTCAATGCTGTTACGGGAATCTCAGCTTGAATGTCACTGCTCAGGGAAGCGATTTGCAGATCTGCAAGGATTCTTGATTCCAGTCTCTTGTCAGTACTATTGTTTAAGAACTTACTTTGATTTCTAAAGAGTTCTCTTTCATGTCCTCCAGCATCAGACCTTCCTCACCAATGGTGTTTGGAAAGGGCCTCATCCTTGTCTGTGTGTAGGAAATAGCTTTCAGCTTGTTCTTTGGCTCCTCGTATGATGATTGGAAGAAGACAGGAGAAGCAGCTGCCAGTGTTCCTTTAATACTTGAGCTAGGAATCCTGTCCAGCTGAGTGAGAAGTGTGGGACAAAGACTGTGAGGGTATCAGGAGAGGTAGTACTAGGACTGAAGGTCTCAAAAGAGGCCTATGCATTAGTGATAGCAGATAATCTCCAATCTGATCTTTCCACATGGAGGGAGGAATGCTACTGTTGGTACATGATATCCCCAAGAATACATGGGGCAAGAGACTGATGATGACATAATTATTATGCATTTCCAGCACCTTAAAACCACAGCTGAGATCAAAGACAAAAACAATCTTGGGTTCTTACAGTAAAAACAAGTACGAGGTGAGAAAGAGAAGGATTGTGAGGGAACATAAAAATGGATCCCACATATGGTTTTCAACCATCTGAGAACAGGTTTCTAAGTAAATGGTCCTTACTTTACGCATTCTTTCTCTGGCACTACCGTCTTGCAAAGAGAAATTGATTTACCTAATTCTGTATACACAGTTCTCAGGGGTTACTGTTTGAAGATTTTGGGATTGCCTTGCTTCCAAAGTTGACTTTGTGCAGCTTGGAGGTTCATATGCCTTGATCCAAAGGAGGAGCTGTGTGCTCTATGCCCTTCTGCCGCTTTGCTTTATTTTATTCTGTCTAGTAAATGCAGAGCTTCCTGATCCAATATGACACAAAATAGTTTGAAATAGAAGTCCTCAAACTGACTCAAACCAAGCCACCTTGGATGCTGGGACTGGTAGAGCTTCACTGCTGTTCAGCACTCGACCTATTTGGACTTGAAGAAATGAGACCTATTGCCCCTCAGAAGAGAGCCACATTAATGGTTTATGCTAATGTTCAAGCTAGTGCTTTCCAGCCCAGCTTATTTAGGTAAACCTGTGCCCTGCAGAGCTCATCCTCCATCCCTGGAGGGAACTAGGACAACAGGATGCCTTCTGTATACCACACCAGTCTAAAAATAAGCCACCAGAACAACAGGCAGCAGAACAACTTCTGCAAGACGTTTATGTCCTAAGCTCTTGGCCAACTTCCTTCCTAAGCTGTCACATTCCCCAGCCTGTCTGAATCCCATCTACAGCTCCAAGAGTTTCCATCTCATCTTGTGCACAGTCCATGAATAACTGCCTTGTTATGCATATGCACGGTGGAAGGGTGGGGTGGAAAAAACTCTGGTAGGAGCCTGTCTTGAGCTTGCAGTAAATACTTACCCAAGAGAAATGAGATTTGGCAGCTGCGAGGAGAACTTCTGGAAAATCATTTCAGGTTCCTAGGAAGTGAAGGAGGCATTTGGTAATGGGTGGGGACACTTTTTCTTCCCCCTGACATTTCTTGTCAGAGGATGGGGAAGATCTGATTCCTCATTACTGATCTAAGGAAATCCCCTGTACCTAGAAGCAATTTCCTCTGCACCTTGTCTGTGCTTGTACGGTCTTTAGAGAAGTCTCAGGAGGAACCTGGAGTAGTGTAGTGCCAGATCTGTCACTCTCCAGCAGTCCCAGTAGCTGTAGGAGTCATCCAGGCTGCCTGTCTGGGAAAGCCAAGCAGAGGAAGGCAGAGAGCACAGTAAAATCTGACAGGAGATATCATTTTAAATCGCGGAAAGGTTTCTGTTATTCTAAACCTTTTAACTTCTGGGCAATACAAACAAGATAAAGCAATATTTTGGTTTTCTTTTCTTCATTGTATTCTGTTGTTTTTCTTGGCATTGGCCCATGACTGTTTACCCATCAGAGAATAAAATTTGAGGATTAATCCTACTGCCTTAAGTCATAGTAGATGAGTCTTTCAGTGCAATAATATATTTCTTTTACTCCACTGGTCTTGCAGCTGCAGTTTACAAGGCACCAAGAATTTCTGTCCCAGTGATATAGGATGTCACCTAATTTGGGCATTTGAATGGTTGAGTGCTGAAAATCTACCAAAATTAAAAATTCATCAGGTTTCACAGATATTTTGTTTTGAAGAAGAAAACCCTCTTCAATACTTAACCACTTACTCACAGATATAAATGTGTGGTAGCTGAGGTGTGTGAAGTAATTGTTTCACTGCTATGATTATGACTTAAGGCAAAATTTGAACCAGCTTGGAATAATCTAGGGGAAATATGTGCATCTCAATCACCTGGATTGGCTGGAGATGATATTATTTACATAGTTCGTAAATATTCTATATATTTTATTCATATTCTCTATATTTTATTCACATTAATTTAAAACAAAAAATCAAGTTGTATAATGCAGAAGGCCATAAGCATGTAACAGAAATCCTGTAAGTGTATGCCCTTTAGAAAGAATATTTTTAATATGTAGGCACTGTATATCATTTTTTCTTCCCTGTTTCACTTTACTGCCTGTTTTTTTGATTCTTGCTGGTACAGTTGATGCTAGAGATGGACCTGAAACCATACATTTGTCTTTGGCCTCCTCCTCTAGTTAGAAAAGTTGGTTGTCCAATAGTGGAATTACCTTTAAGTGATGATACATTTGCTTGTTATAACACTGTCATCCTTTTTGATGCCACTCATGGAGGGTGTGAAGATTCTAAATGCTAAAAAAATAGAAAGCAGGAGAACATTGTGCCTGTTGTGGAGCTCAGCCTTCTCTCACACCTGCACCAGGCTGCAAAGAGACCAGGCAAACTTTGAAAATATTTTGCAGCTTGATGCAGCTCCAAGGAGTTAAATCTTTTTGCTCAATAGCTCAACTCTTCTCAATACACAAGGGAGCATAGAAGGAGCCACACAGATTTTCATTGCAAAAGTTCCACCTGCCCTCTGGGTGGTTATAGTTTATAGCTCCCCTTGTTTTCCTCACAGCTTTTTTATTTGCTTAAATGTTTATATGGTGCCTCCGTCCTGTTTGAATCTACAACATCTTGCTCTCACGTAAAGGGTGGAGGCATCTCTCCCAACACTGATTCCTGTAAACTAATGGCTTTGATTAGTTTAGATGAAAGAGACTCTTATTATAAGCCATCCCATGCTGGTTGCAGTTCTGTGGGTGGATGGTTCACCCATACAGGAGAGAGAAGTACCGTCTTAGCAAGACCCAGCAAGGTGTGGTGGTGCTACAGTGGCTCCATCTGTAGACTTCTAATGCCACCCTTTCTAATTCTATTAAACACTACCTCTTGCAAGACTTGCTGATGAAGTTGTTAAGGCAAATAGGAACAACCAGTTGCATTTGGCCATCACAGAAGTAATTTTGCCCTCAGCAGGCTCAATGGCCATCCTGCATCCTGTGCATGAAGTCTGGGAACAATTAAACCTCTGCACAAGTTCTCTGCAAATACAAGGATTTTTATTTAGAGAAACTGATTATTTTCTTTTGTTCCCCTCTTTTTTTTTTTTCATCTTAGTTGTCATTAAAGAACAGAATATGTAGACAATGCTGTCTACTAGAGGGATTACTGACTACATGTGATCTTTTGGGGAGCTGTACAAGTGTAACCTTTAATAAAAGGATCTTCAGTAGAAACGGGAGCAGGATGCTACGTCTAACACTCTGCTTCTGACACAGAAGGAGGCTTTTTTTATCAGCTGGGTAATAAGGGAGTAAGGCCTTGTCATACTTTAATTTGTGTGAGCAGAATGTGTTTAGACTGGGTGAGGAGGATGTTTTGGCATTGGGTGATGAGGATGTTTGGTTAAGCCGCTTGTTAAGTTGGGTAAATCTGACATCAAAGAGTTTGATAAGGTATTTTTAAGGTCTTTGTGACTTCAGTGATGTTGTTATTACAGAAATGATATAAAGATAAATGAACTGACACTTAACCAACAAAATAGGCTATCCCCAAGTATACTGTAGGATAGATGAGTGCATATGGCTCATGGTTTCCCAGAACTCTTCCTATCAAATTTAACAACTAACTGCTGGTCGTTTCCTTCTGCTGGGCAAGAGTGGTGCATACAGAAGGGATAATGAGCTGCAACGAGCTCCTTGGATTCCTGCAGTAGGCAATGTTAGACAGAAATCAAGAGACTCGCTTAAATCAGCATGTGATGACTTGCACTGCTTTCAGTGTAACTAGTTAGCAACAAACCTAGGAAAGGTAGCAAGTATGTAATCAGACTCTTACCTAAACAGAAGGCCAACAAGAGCCTTTGGCAGCAGAGCTCCACCAAGGAGACAGAAGGAGCACAGGAGACCCAAAAGATGTATGGATGGTCTAAGCCTCCACCAGATCTCTGTATCCTGCAAGGAAAATCCTCAGTGTCTCAAAATACAGAAGAGGCTCTGTAATCTACAGCTGCTATGACCTCTTTGAATTTCTGTCATGTGGGGTGGGACTGGCTCCCAGCACAGCAGAGACCCCAGGGAGACACACAGCACACACGATGGGGTGACGCTGATGGGACTTAAAGCTGTACTAGAAATAACCACATTATAGTGCACTGTTAACAGAAAATTGTGAATGGTCATTCCAGTAGATTGAAGAGTTAGCAGTGCACGTGGGTAACCAGGACAGGGTGCAAGGTTTCTCCTTTCTGACCAGCACCAGGGATGAATCACAGAGCTGCTTTACTTGGCTTTAAGAGATAGATGATTGCACTCTGTTTCAAATCATTCTTTCCTACCACTTTCCACCACAGCAGAAGGCAGGGATTTTAGTGGGACTGACAGAGAAGGCCAGCAAAGTCTTTCACCTTGAAGCATTAAGTCTGAATTCTGACCCAGGCCTGGCTGGGTCCAACTGCTGCAGTTGTTGCCCACCCTCCCCCAAAGCCTGTAGAATCAGCCCAAGCTTGTACTAACCCAGCAGTCACCAAGGTCTCTGAGAAGACTTTCTTTCACCTCAGTGGGTATTAGAGCATAAAACCAGCTGCATAGGCAACTCTTTTTGGTGTTCTCCATTTGATTTTTTTCATAAAATAAGTTTTGGTTGTAGTTTTTTATTCCTAAGCTGTGCCTAGTTGGGGAATGAGGGTGATAGAATATAAGGAGAAAAGGAGTTGTTTACCTAAATAGTAGAAGAGACTTTCTGCTCTGGAGTAAATTCCTGTCTCCTTTCTTTTCCAAGGACTTAATGCAAAACATGGGCTAAACCCAGCTAATGAAATTCTATTTGTCTTAATGACCCTCTGAGCACAGGAGATCCTTGATGATCAAACTGAGATGACACCTGCTGCTATTAAATTCTGTTCCTCAAAACTCTGAGACAATCTCAACAGATAAATCATATAACATGGTTACCATTATGATATTAGCATAAAGCCAGGCAGCCTTATGTTTACTACGTAAATAATTAGTCACCAGGCAAATCTGAAAAAAAAAAAAAAATAATCCCACCATCACCTTAAATTACCTGTCAAACATTTACCTCTGTTTGTCTTTTAGGGCACTTATTTTTTGCCGTGTGGTCCTGGCTCTTGATTAGTTTAACAACCCCCCTGCATTTTGACAGCAGAAGAAAAGAAGAAGTGATTATTACAGTTACTGCTCTTGCTTTGCCTTGAAAGTCCATTTTAAAGAAGGCATTAGAGAAGGCTTTCTTGTGGCTGAGAGATCAGATTACCACAATTAAAGTAAAAAGGTGTGGTGCTATTTACTCTGCATGTTATGACACATGAAAGAAAGTGATTCAGGCAAGAAAAATAATTACACATTAATTTGTGTTTGGCAACTTTGTTTCATATACCTGGCCCACAGAGCTTAGATAAAATGCTGTTTTGTCCAGCATGTTCTTTGTGTAAGCTTGGAGGAGGGTTTGTGCCACTCTGCTACATTTTATGGAGAGTGTGTTTGTGTGGAGATGAGGAAATAACCTCCTGATTGTACACTATGGCACTGCCTTGGATGCATTTTTCATCATGAAGCCCCGAAGTGCCACTTAGGTTTCACTCAACTAAACAATTGTGCTGCAACCCAGAAACTCGCCCCAGGTTTGGCAAAACTCTTGCAAAGTTGAGGAAAACACGTAGAGTTTTTGAGTCAGTTCCTGAGCTGTGTATAATATTTGCTGTGAAAAACACCTCAGACACATGGTGGGATTCTTGGGGTGTCCTGTGCAGGGCCAGGAGGTGGACTTTGATGATCCTTGTGGGTCTCTTCCAACTGGGGATATTCTGTGACTCTGTGAACTCTGAAATTACAGCTCTGGAAGTACAAATTAGCTAAATTCAGACAGGTTTCTGTAAACTAGGGGGTAACTGCAGTGTGGTCTGTGCACAGCTGTGTCATACATGCAATAAATGGTGTGTGAACTCCTCTTGTGTCTTGAGAAAATATCCCCTTTATTATACAGGCAACAAGGCACAAGGAAGCAATCTCCAAAACACCCAGGAGGGTTTCAGTGGTGTCTTAGAAATGCAGGATGTTAGAACTGTGAAGAATAGTTCAGTCTGAACACGATCAACATGACTACAGTATTGCTCTCTTACTGTAAATGATTGCAGCAATAAACCCTTGACAAACTCACAGACAGTGCAGTTTCTGTGCTAGGCCCATGTTAATTTTACAAAATTGATCTTGAACTGGCATTCCTGCAGGTTTTCATAAAATGATACATGGACAAGTGTATCAGGTGAGCACAACAGTCTCTTCATGAAAGAAACCGCCCTCAAAATGGAAGAAACAGCAAAAGAAGCTTCTAAAAGAAGGTCTGCCATCTTATTTTCATTTCTGTTTCCAGAGGAACTCTCTGCATAAGGTTGTGGAGTTCTGTTGAGTTCAGGACAACAAAATGTTAATGGGGTGATGACAATAGCAGAAGATTTGGCCCTCAGGAGAATATCCTCATATCCCTGTAGTAATAACTTAGTTCAAGGAAGCAGCAGTTATTCATAACGTGAAGAGAACAAATGCATGAAATGTAAACCCACAAAGCTTCATTTTCCCACAAAGTAAGCTTTTTGCATAAATCATCATTACCCATTGCAAAGAGGCAGCTTTAATTTTAATGAAAACTTTGCTGTTCTTATATCAATATATATGTTGGACTGATTACCTGAGTATGGAATGTATTTACATTAGTAAATAAAATAAAATTTCTGAACGTACAGGAAAAATCCAGCCAATGGAATTGTGTTTGTTTCCTTATAAAAGTTTGTGGAACATTTTTTATAGAGCAGTCAAAAATGGTATCATTTATTCTGTGTGCTGATTAAAATTATATTGATTTAATTTGGCAATTATTGTCCCTTTTCTTACTGCCAACCTATTTTTGGTCTTCCAGACAAGAGACACTGATCTTTTTTACATAAGACTACAAAGCATTAATTCTAATCTGTGAGCTACAGAGTCAAGGGAATGCATGATACTCTGTAAAATGCTTTTCTTGGCATGGCACTGGGATGGCTGCATGACTTGCAACTGGCAGAGCTGTCAGGGCCTTCTGTAAACTCTGAGAGCTCCACATAATCCCCTGACACGTTTTGCAGCGATCTGGGCACCCTGTGGCACAGGTAACACGAGAACAGCTGCACCAGGTGAAATTGGAGATTTGCAGTGTCCAGCAGCAGGTATTGAGGGCAGAGCAGTGAATAGGACAAGCCTGTGGTGATTATTCCCCAGGATTTTCTGCCTCCAGCTGTTTGTGGCTGAGGGGCATCGCAAGCCAGAGCCGGCGCCTGCCAAACCAAGGGCTCTCAGAACATCAAACATGCAGAAAGGCACTTTCATGTGCACCAGGAGCAGGACAAAGTGTGTTTATGAAAGGCTGCTAAATGTCCATTTTGAACCACCAACTACTTCTAAGAAGAACAAATACAAATGTTTCTCTACAAAGACAGACATGCTGCTGGTGCATCCATTTCTGAGGGCTTCTGAATGCTCTGTATTTACTGGCAGGTGTCAGCACTAAGAAACATAATTAGGTCTGGATAGCCCTGGATCATAATGGCACCTCTGCTAGGTAGCTTCGGTTGCTTAACATTTACCTGCCCCAGGGGACTTGGAAGGTGACCAGAATCATTGACAGGTTCATAAAGTGTAGGTGCACCCTCCAAAGTCTCAGAAATGCTTTCAAAGAGAAAATAAGTGTGGTGTTTCCAGTGTGCTTCAGAAAACAAACCCTTCAGGAAGAAAAAAAAAATAATGGAAACATATGAAACGTAAATTGGATACACTCAAAGCTAATGAAAGGAAAATCTTTTTTCCATTTTAGTTAATGTCTTAAATTAGAATTTTGGTATAAAAGCTGGAAAAACAGATGGAGAGGATATATTTTTTAAAAAATAATTTGTTAGTGAATTTGAGGCTTGTGAATGAGAGTACCTAATAATAGCATTGGCTTGAGCAACCCTTAGCGTGGACTGCAGCTACTTTTGGTTTCTCCACTACAATTCTTCCACTGCACTGCAGGAACCTGTCAGTGTGTCCTGTAGCCACATCTACCACCTCCTGCAGGTCTAATTCACCCCAAAACTGCTCCAGCTCCACTCTTTCCAACAGTCCTGACTTGGATTACATCTTCTGTTTGTTTCTCCACTCTCCCTTGGATTCCAGCACAGTCCATTTCTGATGGTCTGTGTGTAAATCTTTTACTTTCCCTTGCTCAATTTGATGCAGTTTGTCTTGAAAACATTATACTGCCCTTATCTTTTGCTCTTCCCAGTTTTTGTCCACCTGTAGCTGTGGGCTACTCGTTGTGTCGTATTATTTAGATTTTCCACTGGTCCTTCCACTGCTTTTGGTAAAACTCATCAAGTTGTACCTTCACAATTTACACTAACTAAGGTAATAAAGAAAGGTTATATATTCTTATTTTAAAATTGTTTTTCTTTGAAAAAAAAAAGTATTCATATTTTCCATTCTACAACTGAACATGTATTCCTTCCTCTGTTTTTATCAGCCATCTTGTTTGCATAGCTGCTTCCCAAGATATTTGTCATGGCTGGCTTACAGCACACTCTGCTGATTTACAGCAGCAATTAATAATCCCATATCTGCTGGGAGGGGATGGATTTCTATCTGACAAGGATGAGTAGCAGATGATACCCACAAGTCTTAAAAATGCTGATGAGCATTTTTTCATCCAAATCAAAACACAGGGTTCATGCACAGGTGACAAGCTGGAGAGGAAGGCGTTGAGCAGGAATGGAGGGCATCAGAGAAGTCCCAGGTGGGAGTGGGACTGACGTTCTGCCCTGACTCAGTGGTGTCTCTCCTTCCACCTGCTGGGCAAGATCCTCCACCCCTGTTAGTCCAGCTGGCCCCGTTGACACCCCACATTGGAACTGGCTGGCCCTGCTTGAGCTCTAATGCTGCAGGTGCTGCAGGTCAGCAGCTGAGAAGCTGTGAGGAAAAGTTGTGCAATTAAACTTGCAAAGCACCAGCCCACACTCTAGACAGCCCTATCTGATTCTTTATGAGCAACCAGACTGACACACAATATTGATTCGTAGGGAGACAGAAGGGGAAAAAATGACCAGGTTTGCTGCTTTCATTAAACTAATCCTGGGACAGACTTTTGGTCTATATCCTTCTTCATACACTAACTCACAAAGGACGATTTGAGCCAAAAGGAGCTGCTCAGATTTCTCTGCAGATACCAAACAGCAGTCGAGTGAGAACAAGAGCTTGTACCAACATAAAGCAGCAAGAGACCCTTCCATCACCCTGGCCTTTCACTGAGTACTTCTGGGTACTCACTCAGCTTAGAGACAGCACTAATTTTCTCAGACAGTGGACTGTGAAAAGCCTGCAAGTGCAAAAGAGGCACACAGACCCCATCGATAATAATAATAATCTTATTCAGTAGTCATCCATAAATTGTTCCTGTCCCAAATACTGTTTATTCCATTGTACCTGAGTGTTCCTTGGTAACAGTAAAACTGGACATCTTAAGCCTTCCAGAACTGTCTTCATTCTGACCTTTTCTGGCATTTAAGCTCCTTCAGAGCCCAGCACATTTTGGACCTTGCCCCATGTAGGTTACATGGCTTTCCCTTCCCAGTCTGGTAGTCCCTCTACTCTCCTCTTCCAAAGCTTTCACAGGAACACATTAAACCAAGGTTGGAGAGAAGCAGAAACAGTAACACTGAGCTAAACCTCCAAGTTCTGACTAGTTTCTGTGTTTCTAAGTTTTTCAGGTGAGGGGAATATCTATCAGATGGGAACAGTCTTTGGGGTTTTTACTGTCCAGTGCTGAGCATACAGACAATATTCAAAATGCTAAGAAGCAGCAAGCATTGTTCTGAAAAAGCATTTTCCTAGGTATTCCTAGGTACAAACTTGAAACAACTGGAGGGACCGTCAAAGGACGAAGGGGGAAAATCTCCCTGGGTTTTATTGAATGCTTTTAGTCATTTGAACTGTTCATAAGCTGAAGGTAACTCGGATAAGGCCTGAAATGTTGGCTTTGTACACATATACAGATCCCTTTAATAACCTGGATGTACACAATTGCCTTTCAACCTAGAGAATTATATAACACTTCACATGGTTTTGCAAGGAGTGTACCAGGGAGTATTTGAAAGGATCTGAGCCAAGAAGCTGTACAGACAGCAAGGCGTCTGTGTTGCCACTACAAAGTGGATGTTAATTACCTAAAACAATACATGTAATAGGCGAAGAGAAAAATGCTCTGCATTGCCTTGCCATACCCACTCATCTAGTGCATCTCTAACTGCACAGTTATTTAGCCTGGAGGGATCATAATTAGCTGCTTCATAAATTAATAAGGGAAAGGAGGAGGGAAGGGGGAAAACTACCAGTGCAAGAATGGTGGGAAACTTTAGATAGGATGTTTCTCGAAGAATGTCTTTAGCACGCATAATTGCTTCATTAAATAAAGATACATACAAATGCACAGGGATTCTCTGTCCCTCGAGAGAGAGAAGGGTTTGAAGGGTTGCTTGATAGGCACTGTGTGGATCTTAGTTCAAGGACACCCTGGAGGTGACAGACAAATGCCAGGTGACTGCCACCCTGTGCCCAGCATGCTGAAATCTTCCTGAAAAAGTGTTATGTGGCCAGCTGTGATTCATGACCCCCTCTAACACCTTTCATCCGAGCACTCGAATAGTGTTGCAAGAAACAATTAGTGAAGTCTTGCATGGTTTGTCATGAGCAAGTTGAAGACATTGTCCCTATTTCACAGATGGAGAAGCTGAGGCAGACAGTGACACATCTTGCTCCAAGTCACTTGGCAGGTCAGGATCAGGCCAGCTGCACTAACCACCACTGCCAAACTCCAACTGGGTATAATGAACCTATTGGAATCCCATTTACATTAGTTAATTACGAGTTCATAAAAACAATAGGTTTTATTTCCTCTATTATGCAAAGAATTTACAAGGTGGGAGAAGCATCTACCCAGTTTGCCACCAGACACCAGACCCATTTAGGTAATTAGCTGGTTCCAGGTTGGCAGTTGGATGAATTCACACATCTTCATGCACCATTACCACAGCCTGTTTTGGAACCAAATCCTCTTATGAGACAGTGGATATATCTCCAAAAGCATAGGAGGGGGACAATGATCTATCTGACTAGAGGGGCTGCACCACATTCCTTTTTCTGGAATCCTTCACAGGGTTCCACACTTTTATTCTGTTAATCCACAGCAACTCATCTTGGATCCAGAGCTTGCCTTTACGGGCTGTTTCTGCATATTTTTTCCCTTAAAAGCCAGGCTTCTTGAATCACAGGGAGGTGAGGGATGTGACTTGACTGTAGTCCAACAGCAAGTCTCAATGATTCAAAGTCAGAAGTGGAATTCAGCTCCCAGGCTTCAAGGAAAATTGGGCCAAAAGGAAATTCTGCTTTTCCCATTCTACATTGGCCAACAAGCTAAAAGTTAGGCAAATAGGAAGCATGTCCCACCCTGAGCAATATAGAGAACGTGCTTTTTAAAACTGCAGCTGGTCTTTTTGGTGGTAACCAGCTTTCTCCAGGAATATGTGGGATTTGAAGATAAAGGCATGTGGAGTATTTTACACTTGATTTTAAAGTATCTCCTGTGTATGCTTGTTTGCATTCATCCTTACTAAACACCTTTTCATCTCCTGAGCTTCTTCCTCTTCCCTCAGTGCTGTGTTTGGGTTTGTTTTTTTTGCTATTTTCAACTATCTTTATGCTCTTCCTCCCTTCTGGCTAAAGGTCTGGCAGTTTCTCTAACAAAAACAGTTGCTTGCATGTAAAAATTATTTTTGTTTTACATTAAAGCCTTCTCTTTTTTGCATTTTCCCCCTCTTCTTGGAGTTCCCTCACTTTCCCCAGCCTCAGTCTTCCTGTTGCCATGTAAACCCAGGACACAATCTCATGCTTTTATTTGCCCAGAGAAGTATCTTTTTTCCATGTTGCTAAATTCAGAAATACCATGTGCAGAGTAAGATTGGGATACACCATCCTGCCTGTGAGTTAAACCTTGTGGAAAGTGAATGTCAAAATCTTATTTCAGAAAATTTCTGAAAGTCTTACCCTATGGGACTGAATTACTGTGTCTGACTCTGCCAGGCCCCTGACTGGGTCTTCTCTCTCCCTTCACCACGGAGGAAGGCTAGAGAAAACCTTTCCATCAGGGACTGAGCTGGCAACAACAAGCCTTTCCCCTCCCACCCTTTTTCTCATTATAAATTTCCATGGCACAATAAAGCATTTTCCAACCAAGACTGGTGCTGCACATATTGACAGAGCTAAATACATTGAGCCATTTAGATTTGGGGTTTTCTGGTTGGTTGGCTTCCTAAAACTGTTGACTTTCAATGGCAAAGTTCCCACTGACTTGTGAGGGACTTGAATTTCTCCCTGTGTGTGGTTAGAGCATCTGTGACCCTGCCTTGTGTGAAGTGTGTCGTGATCAAGTTCTTAAAAGTAAGCAAGCACAAGTGACAGAAAGAAAGGAAACGTCCAAATCCTTCCCTCTATAATAATTAGTTATTAATTTCTTACAGTGCTGTAAAGTGTACATCCTTTAAAATAGGTTTTTGTTCTCTTAATTAAGTGCCATTTTTCCATAAAGTATATGTTTCTTGCCCTGAGGATATTCAGTCTCAGGCCTTTCACCCACTACAGAAGCAATGCAGAGAGCACTGCTTATGATAAGCACAAACTTTTTAAAGATTTATTCTGCAAGCCTGAGTAGTTCCTTGACAAGAATGATAAGAAACCTATAGTTTTCTGGAGTTGGAAGATCTCCTGTATTAAAAGCCTTGGAGTGGTTTAGGTCTAAGTATCTCAGATTCCTGACTTCAGGCCTCATCTTAATTTGATACATTTAACTTAATTGATTTAAATGGGCTTATGATGACTTACAGTGGGGTAGGTGGGTCAGGCCTCTCATTTCTGTTTTGATTGTGCAGTGTGATTCCATAAGCATCCAGATACATCTAGTTTTCTCTTGGTGAGCATGAGTCATTCACTGGGTGGTGAGAATGGGAGGTTTAGTCTTCTTCTGGCATTTCCTGCATGCATGAAGCGAGATCAGATGCCGTGGCATTGCACTTCTACAAAGGGCTCACCATCAGGGCAAGACAAATGAAAAACCAAGATACCTGTGGGACACTCCCCCAGGATCACCAGAGGACAAGAAATGACCTTTCACCAGCTGTCCTGTAGCCATTCCTTCATCCACTCTTCCTAGTGGTGCAGGTTTTTGCTGCTCCAGGGAGGAGCTGGGGATAGCCCTGACCACGTCCTCCTGATGTAATTCCCTCAGTGAAGGTGTCGGTTCAGTTCTCTAGGGATAAGAATAATCAAATGGAGAAGGATGCCATCATCACGAACTACATCTTAATATTAATTCTGGAGCCTACATACATGAGGAATTCCTTTCACTCTCCAGCAGTGGTCAGGATTTCAGACTCTAGCTGTGGTGTATGATGGTCTCAAACTCAAGTAGAGATGTAGCAGCTGCCAGTTTGGCCTCTAAAGTCAGTAACAGAGTCATAGCTCTTTATTCAATAACATCCCAAGTACCTGAGCAGCACTGACTTCATCACCTCAAAAATTACCCAGCAGGCAAAGCCTCTGTCAAATATATTGGAATGAATTTCAGGAACTATGAACCGTGGACATATTGGACTCAGTTAAAACCAAAGCATTTCATTTATGCAAGCACAAAAGTAATTAACTCTTTAAAGTACCAAGTTCTTGTGTGTCTAGCAATTAAGCTGCTCTCAAGACAGCCATATATAAGCATGGATTTTTCCCTGCTTAAACTGGCCCTGAAACCAGGCAACTGGGATTTAATTGCAGTCGGGGTTTCCAGTGTAGCCCCTCTGTGCTTCCCCCTTCCTTTCTTCAGAACCCTGCTCTGCCAGAGCCTTGCACCCTGCTGCTGCAGAATGAACATAATGCAGAGGCAAAACATGGTGTGAGGTTCTTCTTCCTCTGGTGTTTGCCTGAGGACATAAAATCATGTAATGTTCAGGTTTGGGATATCCCAAAAGACTCCTGCAGAGGCAGATGCATCAGGCAGACATAGGAGGGACTGCGACCACAGCAAGGAGTTCTGGGTTTAGGGCATTTGATTCAAGGGGGTATTAATCCTTCTGTGCAGCCAAAGGGAAAGGGCTACCATTGTTCTACAATATTCCTCATGCTTTTTGATAGCCCACCATGGGGCAGGAGAACTGTGTGCACTGCATTCATTTAGAGAATGTGTTGGAGAGCAGGCAAGGGCCCTCCCAGCACAGCTGTGCTATCAGCCCAAATGTCAAATGTCTCTTTGCACCCTGTAGAGTGTCTTGCTGCCTTTAAGATCAGAAAAAATAGCCCTTTCTGCATTTCTCAGTTGCCTCTGCCTCAGTACTTAAAAACACTTTACAGAGCTGCTGGAGGAGTCTTCAAGCTCCCCCTTCCCAGTAAATGTATGCCCTGCACTGCTGACGCACTACAAAGTTAATTGACTTAATTTAAGTCACACCACATCGTTGGCAGAGCTGTGAAAGGAACCTGGGAGACCTGAGGAGGGATCCTCTCCTCTCCTCATTCTGGGGGGTTTTTAGAGCCATGCTGTCAACCAGGAGACAGATTTCATCAGCACAGAAGTGCCACTGGACTCTGCTAATAAACAGCTTTATGCATCTCCTTTATGAGATACAGAATATGAGAGAACTACAAATAGAGCTGAAAAGCTTGTTGGGGAGAGGATTTCAGAAAAGCCAAGTGGCAGATTTGATATAGGGTGATTAGACTGCAAAACAGTGTTTTTGCCCCAGATGAGTCCAGAACTGCAGCACTCAATTTTCTCAATTCATAGTTAAGGGCTCAGTGTCCCTCCCTAGTACAATGTTACATTACTGAGTTTTGTCTTAAAATTCAGATAAGTTGGTAGAAAAACAAAATGGGAGAGCTGAAAAGGAGAACTCTGATGAGTCTTTCCTCACAGAGAATAGAAACCTCTGTTCTCGTAAAATGTCTTGTAAAGAAAGGAAAATAAAAAAGTGGAATTGCAAGGCTTGAGAAGGCAAACTTAAATCTTAATCAAAACCTGAGCAAGCAGGACTTGAAAGAGAGTTTGTTTCTTTTATTTTTTTCTTCTTTTTTTCCCTCCTGGAGGGATCTTGGGTAAATAAAGCCTGGCACAAACCCTCCTGCCTTAGAAACTTGTTCTGAAGAAAGATGAAATCAACACATTGAGGTGCTCTTTACATACAAATTAGTCAAATTAGCTGAACCAGAAGCAATAGATAATCATACAGCTCCAAATGTCATTTGTGGCCTCTTGTGCCAGCCATGTGACACCTGTCTTTGACATTCAGCAGCCTCGCACAAGGCTCTGAAGGGGAAATTAATTTCCTTTCTTTCCTTTCTCTGGCCCAGGAAACTGTCTCCTCTTTTTTTTTCTTATTCCTTTTTTTTTTTTTTTTCCCTGTCGCCAAGATTTCTGACTCACGGCACATGGAGATGGTATTAGTCACAAGCTATTTCCTGTTTTCCAGATAACCTCACAGGCTGGGGCTTCATGGTCAACAGCACAACCAGGTGGAGTGCAAGACAGATGAGAACCAAGCGCTGGTAGTTGCCAGGCAGGCATAAAATCTGCACATAACTGATTGTTTATCCTCACAGGCATTTTTTTCAAATTATTATTGTTGTCGTTGTTGTTTTCTATAAAGGGAATTATTTTAAATGTATTTATATTCATATATTTGTCTCCCGTGAGTTTTCCCAGACCCAACACACCAAACATGCCTTTACTTGTCCTGCTCTCAGTACAGATTTGATCAGTAGCTTTTAAAGGTGAAGCTCTTGCCTTGTTGCAAACCTCTCAAGTGAGAGGACCATGCCAAACAAAACTGGGAATTGTTCAAAATAATTTGCTGCAACAAAAGCACCAGCCTTTTCCCTGTCCCACCATCTTCTTATGCAAATGCCAGCACAGAGGGGAGACAGATCCCAGCTCAAGGAGTTCTACTGTCCTGGCTGCCTCAGCCCATGTGTGGATGGGCCTTTAGCTATTGCCAACTGAAAAAAAAAGCAGATACATCTAATGTCAGTTCAAGAGGCAGAAAGCAGAGGGTTACATCTCTATCACCAAGGAACCTGCCTGGTTCAGACAGACCCCTGGAAAGGGCAGCAGTCAGAATTGCCCTAAAATGCATCCCATACAGAATTTTATGGATGCCACATGAAGGGTGGTCACTGAAGCGACTGGATCAGCTCACCTCCACCTTCTGCTGCACTGTCCTGCTCTCTACTCAGTTCTGACGTTGTGTGCTGAGCAGCTCAGTACCAGCCAAGGCTGACAGTGCCAGAGGGGTGTGGTCACACCTTGGGCAGACACCCCTGCTGACCCAGGCAGGTGTACACAGCCTATACTGAAACCCAGCGTGTCACAAGTTACCAATTACAAAGATAGCAAAATTAGAGCTCGCTCAAAAACGTTGCTGTAATGGCACATCTGAATTGCACTGTGAACTGTCCTTGGGAGTGAGGGACCTATGTTGGCCCTGATTTATTACTGTGCATGTTGATATAGTAGTACTTTTTTTCCAAAATACCCTAATTTTCAGGTGTTCTGGAAGGTGTGTCCCCACCCTTGGTAATGCAGCTGGGGGGATGAAAATGGTTGCCGTTTTACAGCAAGTTGTAGCATTAAGCAACTACCTTGGATAAGAAGACAACAAGACTTTACCTAAAAGGAATTGGAGGAGATATGAAAGCAGAAGGCAATTATGCAAATTGCAATTGGAACAGGATTACTCAGGCTTGAGCCATTTACTTCAGCAAAGCATGCCATGGGTTTTAATGGATGAGTGTGCTGGAGGAGTGGGGCAGCCATTCCTGGGATTTGCCACTGCCTGTACCTGGGAGATGCCACTGCTGGCAGCACAGGAGCCTCAGTGCCACAGCGAGTGTGAATAATCACCAGCTCAGCCTCCACTGGGTGGAACAGCAGCAGTCCCTCGGGTGCCTGTGGTTCCCATCCTCTTCTTCTTCACCATCATGGCAAAGGGACTGAAGGACAAAGGACACTTGGGCTGAGTTTGCAGGACAAGAAATCCTATGGCAAGAAGGAAAAAGAAAACCAAGTGCACTGCTGCTAAGCCAGCCAGGACTTGGCTTAGTTGTTTGGAAGGAAGGTCTCAGGGTGTTTTCATGGCTGTGCCCAGGGAGATTTAAAGGGCTTTGCAACCACTCAACTTTATCTAAATGCAAATGTGCTGCTGTATGTAGAGAAATAGACTACACTGGAAATCTGGTTTCTTACCAGAAGGAAAACACATGTGATTGTCATCTCTGGATGTTGTTTTTGGTATAACTGATCCAGTATTCTCGGAGCTGCTAACTTAGGGATTCAATCATGCTGATGAACTCTCTTCCCAAACATTTCTGGGTTTTGTAGGGGAAAAAAAAAAATCAATAAAAGGTGACTTCAGAACTACCTTAAAGTAGAAGGAATGGGTAGCAACTCCTTAGGCTCATAAATGTGAGCTAATATGTGCTGAAAGTAATTGTTATCATCATATGTGGTTAGAATTAGTCACCAGCAAAACTTGCTTAAAACAAAACATTGCATCCTAGTTCATTGCTGAAATGCTCTTGCTACTGTGTAAAGTGCAGGATAAAAGAGCAAGTACAGGAAAAAACTTCCTCAGTGGTTTGGCTTTTTTGGGTCAATGCTAACAGAGTGGAGAATTTCACACTCAGGCATGAGTAAAGGTCAATGAAACTTCAGCTTCTGACCTTAGCTGAAAGTAGGAAAAACAGAATGAAGATTTCCAAATCTCAAAATGCTGATGGCAATTGGGCTATTCAAGCCAGCTATTATTGCCTCCATGAGCTGCACTTTTGTGCTTTAAATCGTTTTCCAGAATCACAGAATCACAGAATCATTTGGGTTGGAAAAAACCTTTAATATCACTCAGTAGGATCATCGAGTCCAAGTGTTAACCCAGCACTGCCAAGCCCACCACGAAACCGTGCTTCTGAGTGCCACATCCACACACCTTTAAAATAACCTCCAGGGATGGTGTTAACTTTGCCGGGGCAGCCTGTTACAGTTCTTGACAGCACTTTCTGTGAAGGAATTTTCCCTAGTATCCAATCTAAACCTCCCCTGGCATACCTTGAGGTCATTTCCTCTCATCCTGTCCCTTGTTCCCTGGGAGCAGGGGAACTTTCCTAAGTACTTTTGCTGTAAAAAAGTGATTTGCACATAATCAAAGCCTTTTAAACACACAGATTGGCTTCCCTAAGGAGACTCCTTAAACATACTGGTTTCATACCCTGTTCAGCAGTGGACAAGCCAAACCCCCAAATGATGAATTCGGTGTAACATGAATATTGACAGAGACTCTGCTAATTATGTATGGGTGCATGTCATCTGGGATTTTAAGAAAACAAAACCCCACCGCAAACACGGTGCCCCTCAGTCCTCTCCTGACAGAAAGTTTTGTCCTAAATGAGGAACACTTCCCCAGCTTATTTAATGACTCCCACACAACCAAGGAAAATCGTTGAGGTTTTGTGATAAGTTTCCTCATGGTGTTCCCTCCAGTGAAACCCAATGTTTACAGTCTCAGGAGCTGGCAGCAGTTTTTTTTCTCTGGTGTCCCCCTGCAATTTCAGCAGCTACAGTTCTGTCGAAACGGAAGCACACCACTGTACTGAGGGAGGGTAAAAAAGGGGTCGGAGAAAGGCAGATAAAGCCTGCTTCTTAACTGGCCCAAGGAAAACTGAGACCCCTTGGGAAAGATTCTCACATCTCTGAATGCTGCCTGTGACACTCTGATTGTGGCAAAAGTCTTCCTAAACTCACAAAGCCACTCAGAGCTCAGCAAGTAAAACAACAGGGTCAGTGTGATGGATAATTTCAGAGTGGTGGTAACGCTGTTGGTTTTGAAGGTAGTAATTTGAAGTTGTACATTGCAGTTATATAAGTGAGAAAAATGCTATTCTCCCTCTCCATAAATAATCTTTTGATATGTGGGGTTAGGGTGGTGTAGCCCTAAATCTCTGTGAATGTAGTTGTAATTCCTGTTTAATAAAACTCCAGAGGTGATCTTGTTTTATCAGCCTATCATCTGTAATTAAGGCATTTAATATTCAAACTCTTTGATGTCATGTCATCTTTGAAACATAAATAAGAAGTTTGTCTCCATCTTAGAAATTAAGATAAATGAGTTGGAAGGGCAAGTCCCCAGAGATACTTTTAAAAGCTATTTGGATATTTTAATAGCTACTAAAAAAAAAAAAAAAGTAACAACACTGGTATTAAAAAACACCTTGGAAGAAAGCTTTAAACGGTCTTATAGGAAGTGAGCAAAACAACTTACATCTTAGTAGATAAGCCTGGACACAGGAAGGTTTACTACTGTTTGTTATTGGGTTTTTGGTCCAGGTGATTTGTTTGCAGTGAGAATCTCAAAGCACTGAAATTAATTCCCAGTCACCCTCCCTGTTGCTATCAGTTAGCAAAACAAGTCCTGGCACCCTGTGAAGCTGTGCTGAGGGCCTGATGCTGTGAGATAGAGACACCTCGTGTTACACAGCTTTTTTGCCCCAATATTTAATAAGAAAATCAGTGGGAATGTGGCAACCATCTGGTGGGGTGTCTGCCCCATATGCTGGGTTTGGATGAAACTCCAAACTGGATGTTTGCAAAAAAAGGGACCTTCTCGGTCCAGGGTTGGGCAGAGCCATGGGTTAGGTGTGACATCAGCCTGCCACTTAACCTGTGGGGAGCAGTGCTTTGGGGAATGCCTTCCTCAACCCTTTTTCTCTCCTCACCTGCACCAGTGGAGTAACTCTTACCTAGGTCAAACAAGAAATCTTTATCAGAAGACCTGGGGCTCCAGACCTCACTCTACTTCCTAATCTTATGGCTCAGCCACACGATTATCCTTCACTCCCACTCAAAGGCACTAAAGGATGTGCAATTTTTTTCTGCCATCACTCTTCCCTTCAAACTCATCAGAAACCTCTCTCTCGTTCTTCTGGCATGAGATCCACTTCCACTCTCTTTATCCCTCTGCTGGTATCCCTGGATCTCAGCCAGCTTAGATGTGAGCTCTCCTTTTCTCTGCTTATAATTAGAATGGGCACACATTGAAGTTTGTTTTATTCCCAAGGTCTTATTGGTGGGTTAGAGGGAGCAGTGTGTAGGAGAGCAATTGCACAAATCCTGTTATTTGTAGGTTCTGGGTGGTGCGTGGGAGGAAGATACAGAAATCCCATCAGTCATTAAAATTTTAGAACAGATTCTTTAGGCAAGACTTGGAAAATCTCTTCCTGGCTGCCTGCTCTGCTGATATCTAGGTCTTCCATTGCCCCACTACTCCATGGCCAGTCAGACTTGTATGAATGACCCAGCACCTTTCCTCTTCCTCCACTGCAGCACTGACTTCCTTTTATTTCTGAAGAATTTATCTGAATTAGCAAAAATTTGCCACCATTATTATTTACTAGGAAAAACTAGTAGGAACACTTGTGTTAAGGCCTTGCTTTGAGCTCTGTGACAAGACTGTGGTCAGTACAGACCCTCTTTCATTCCTGATTGCTGGTTTCTGGCTAATTTTTCCTACCCCAAGCCTTTAATTTCCAGATCTACACTAGAAAAGTTTCCAGGAGTAAACTGGTTTTTGGAGTTAAAGGTAAAAAAGCCCATACTAGAACCTCTCATCCTATGGGGATCTATCCTCTTTAGATGTTTTAAAGTACTTGGCTAAATTTTTATGTGGTTATGCACTCTTCTCTCTTGAACACAAGCCAGCATGATTGATTTGAGTATTAGTTAGCACTGTTAATCATAGAAGACCAAGGCATGATCTCGCTGAAGTTCATAGGGGAGCTCTGAACAGTAAATACATGAGAAAGAACAGGTCAAGTGCCAAAGAGATGACGAGACCCTGCCCTGAAGTGATTATATTCCGAAGGCACAAGTGAAGAGAAAAAAAGCCAGGCAAGACAGAACACATACGGAGTGGGAAGTGGGTATTCAGGCTTGCATGTTTCTTGATATAGGTGGGGTGTCAATGGCAGTTTGCTAAAAACAGTGTGGGAGCTTAGCTAATAGTAGCTCTACTTTTGGCAGGCCATGAGGTGGGGCCGGGAAAGGCTGCCAAGGTGTGTGGATGGAGGAGACACAAGCCTTGGTCAATGATGCTTGGGCAAAATTGTAACTGAGTGGCAGATATTCCATTTGCTCCAAACTCATTTTGACACCTGTTTCTTCCTGGACTGGATTAAGCTCCACTTGCTGGATTAGGTAAAGCTGTCCAGTTATCTACAAGTCTGGTTTTAATATGCCATCTTTGTCAGATTTTCACTGCCAGTTGTCTGAGGAAGTTTTTTGGGGCTGTAATTGATTGGACCAGCTCATACCTTGGCATTTTCAGCCCTTTCTGTCTCGACTGGTGGCCCCTGGGACTCGGGTGGCTCGAGGGAACGCCTGGTGAAAGCTCTGCCAGTGATGGAGAGTGTTCTGCTGCGTGTGATGTGTTTCACATTAAGCACCAGATGACTTTTCCATATTTTTTAGTAGCTCCTCTAAAGTGGGGATTAAAATCCCCAAACACACAACTCCAGAGGCCCATCTCAACAGACTCATCAAGCCCGAGAAACCCATCCTGTGCTGCAGAGAACGACGTGTGGGTGGCAACTGAGTTACCAGTGTCTGCTCCATTTGTTTAAACAATTACTGCGTGGCTGGTTTCGGATTTACAAGTATTTAGGAAGTTTTGAGATTCCCAGACTAGAAATGCTGGCATTTACTCCACCCAGTGCAGACTTGAAGCTGTCATTTCACAGTGCATCCAGAGGCTCAGGTGGGGAACATGGTTCCTGTTGTTCTGCTCCTTGGCTGTTTTTTTCCTGTGAGATGAAGAATCCTTTAGATATGGAGTCTTTCATGCTATGCTTCATCCACTTGAACCTTTCCTTCCCAGACTTAAGGCATATAAGAAAAAACCCAGATGTCTCAGGAATAAAAAAAAAAAAAAAAAAAAAAGCCCCCAAACCCCTAGCTTTACATGCACTTGGATCTTTCATTTTATAAAAACAGTCAAGCCACAACCACAAGATTTCACAGATAAGAGAAAAAATGTGGATTGTACTTAATTCAATATTATAAAGAAATGCTCTTACAGGGAGACGGCAAGCTGAGCCAAAGCCAGACCAAGACTGCTGACTGATCTGAAAAATGTGAATATTATTCACACTGGGACACCACATCTCATAATGCTCCATGTGTGCTATAGTATATAATTATGAAATGTTTGCATTAAGTAACTTGGGTGCCTAAATACAGATGTTCCTTATTGACATTAATTGGACTTGACATATCTTTGGCCTGCTTTATAACAGTCACCAAAGCATGCATTTCCACTTTACCGTACATATTCTAAAGGAGCTCTGTTCCATATCGAGCTTATTAACAGAGAAAAACATTAGTGCCTTAGCTATCTGTCATATATTTCAGGTAAAAATGCAATTGGTTTGCATTAGAGAGTGTGGTTTCTGGGGACTGACCACAAACATTAATTTCTGTTCTTTTTTTATTTTTATTTACAGTGAAAGCTGTCCCCAAGACTTAGAAAGTTATTTTTTCTTTCCAAAACTGTCAATGCATTGTGGTGCCATTTGCTCTGTTCTTATTACTGTGTCTCAAATGTCCCATTTCTGACAAAGGAAGGAGGAATAGGGAAGGGAAGGGAAGGGAAGGGAAGGGAAGGGAAGGGAAGGGAAAAGAGAAAGATTTGGTTCTAAAAATATAAATGACTTTTGCACTTGTTAGTTCAACTGTTTTGCATTATTCTGAAGTGTGCCTCATCTCAGTATCTGGAGAGAAAACCTAAATATTAAAGAAAAACAAGGTTACTCATATTTGTGAACTTCACCTGACCAGTTCAAACAGGTTCTCCAAATGAGAACCCGAGAAGTCCTACAGTTTCCTTTAAAATAATGTTTTAGATGTGTCATTCAGTTGAGATCCAGATCTCAGATTCCTCAGAATCCTTATGGAATCTCAGGGTTTAAACAAACCCTTCTAAATAGGCTTTCTTAAAAGGAAAGATCAGCTTGGTTTTGACATTTTCATCTTATTTCGTAGTTTTCAGCTGGGTTAATAATGAGTGGGAAGTGTTTAAGTGGACATTTGTGCTTTTAAGTGAATACAGAGATGAAAAGGCATTTGAAGTTTGGTCTAGAATTCAGACATGAAAATTTATGCTCCTGATATTCAGGAGAAACTTCTTAATCATATTGTTCCAGGCAGTTCACGGACCAGGATAATTACTTCTTTTAAAAAAGTTTATGTAAAATTCTAGTTAAAATCAAGGAAAATGGAAATGCAAGTACACAGAGCAGAGAGTCTGTGATTACATTTAGTCAGATTCCTCATGGTAGGAGAGGAGGACACCTTGCCTTTACTGAACCAAACAGTGAAAATATAAATGTTTTCTGACTTACATTCAGCTTTCCCAAAGTATATAAATTCTGTCTAAAGCTAATTACCTGCTCTTCCCCTTAATATTGTAGGAGACCTTCCTGCATTAGAGGATCTCTTTCCTTCTAAAAAAATAGTTAAAAGTGATTCAGAAATTTTGTATAGGCTGAGGACTTTTGCCGGACTAAGGGAATAACATGACTCGCTTTCTTAGCAAGATGGCACTAAAACTGCTGGCCTGAAAACTTTCAAAAAATACTACATTTTCTCTTCTATGCTGCCATTGACAATTAACACAATTCCAAGAATCTTCTGCTTGAAATATACCTTTTTCTCCCCCCTCATTGCCATTTAAGGAATACAAGCGTGAGATGAAAAAGGAGCGTCTCAAGTGAAAACGCTTATTATAAAGGGAAAAGTTCTGTGGCAAATTTTCCACAGCACAAGTCATTGTTTTGAAATGCCTTTCAAGACTAATCATATCTGATCACATTCAAGGCAGGGATATCACTGTTTATAACGTCACTGTCAGCTGTGAAGAATATGGCCTTTAGATACAACTGTAAATTGATGATGCAGTACTAGTGTATTAAAGGATCAATGAATTGGTTTAAACTAAAGAAAAATAAAACTGATGTAATGTTAAACAAAAGGCCATAGTTACTTTAAAATGCAGAAAAATAATCTGAGCAAGCTCATATATCCTTGAAGCTGGGTGCTTTAACATCAAGGACTTTAGACTTTTTCACTTCTACTCAACTGGTGAGATGTTGTTTGTAGCTGAGTGTAACATGAGTAAAATAATCATTACTTTTCTTTCCTATAGGTCCTGCCAAATGGGCAATAAATACCTGACAAAATAATCTAGAGTTCATCAGAGGTCATTCCAGGAAGTTTTTGTCCAGGCATGTACAGTAATGAACCAATGATCTGCTGGGGTCAGTCATGTACAAATTAAGAAAAAAAAAAGTTTTTTATATTCAGCCTGATTTTTAATTAACAAAGTGACAATCCATAACTAGAAATATGCTAAACCTCAAAGTAATTCAGCACTTCTCTTGTTCCCAACTCACTAGTGAATACCAGTGACTCAGGTAAGTAAATGCTCTGTTCCAAGCTATTTCCATTTTTTTTTTACTCAAAAGCTACCCTTCTCAACACATCTTTGCTAATGCCATCAGCACAACTGCCTTAATTACAAGTAAATAGTTCTACAGGCTACTGTTTTTTTCAGTAGTATCTCTCTCTATAGAAATACATTTTACTTTCTCCAAGGCTTTTCCTTCTCCTGAAGGTTATATTTTATTTTTTACCTTGAAGATGGTAGCTCCTAGCAGAACAAATGAACAAAATTTCTTTCTGAATATCTTCATACAGAGTTTTAAAGAGGTACAGTTAAGATCTGAGCTAGTAATTAGTTAAGTCTACAATAGCTGCAGCAGACAACCCTATTCATCTCTAACAGCAATCCAGTTAGGAATTTTTATATCACTCCATGAAAGCAAAAAGGTTTTTTAAGGCCACAGTGAACCACCATCACATGAACAAAACTCTTCATCTCCCATGTGAGGTTACAGTAAACTCTAGTTTACTTCCAGCACTGGGATCTCTTGTAAGAAATATCAAACAAAGAAATTAGGAAACAAAATACAACATCTTTGCCTTCGAATTCACTTATCCTTTCAAAGGGTATACCTCGTGCTCAGTTTTGCATACATTCTGGGAAACCACCAGCAAATTTGGGTAGAGCAGGCAGATTGCCCAGAATTCCTTCCAAGTTTGGAGAATGGGCCCAAAAGTCTTTAAGTAATGAATCACTTCAAATTCTCCATAATGGCCCCAGCAGCAGCTCTCCTAAGCCAAGATTCAAGGTTCACCTCTCCTTGTCCTACAGGAGAGGCACAGACTTGCAGCTCTGAGGTGCCAAGAATCAGGGAAATAATACACGTGAATTACAGCAAGATAAACTGGACCCATGGCTTTGAGAATGAAAACACAGTGTAATTAAAAGATCAAAGCTAATCCAAATAAATCAGCTTGTGTTTCAAGGGCTAATGCCAGGGACAGGCTTCCCTTTCCATGATATCAGCAATCTTCTAGTACGTGCCCATCCTAAGCTGTCAGTGCCCTGCAGGACATGATGACTTGGCCTCCATACCAGGCATTTGGGCAGCAGGGCCCAGAAGAAAGGATATTTCCTGCTTTTAACCTTGATGGTACTTCAGTCTTGCCAGTGGATTTTTTCCCTTAGCCATACAACTTACTGAGCACCCCAGGCAACACATACTTGCAGGTGGGCAGGTGAGGATTTGTCGGAGTGCAACAAAAAACACAAATAGCAAATGATGAGTGTTTGAGCCATGGAAGTCAAGTTCTGGCAGCTGGTTGCCAGGAGTATTTGTACCGGTGGGTTGTGCTGCTCTCTGTGCCCATTGTATTCCTTGATGCATCTGTTTTGTTGAGAAAGATGGGCTTGAGCACAGAAGGTGTCTATTGAGCAAATAAAACCACACAACCTTCAAATGGTATCTCTGTGCTTCCCATGAACTCCTGTTTCCAAAGGTGATTTCCAAGGTAGATCTGCACCTCTGATTTAATGTCTCAGACCACGTCTGCGTTCCAGGAGGAATGACTGGTGGTAGAACAGATAAGGTGAGATGACACAGATCCTTTGTTTGGAAACGTGCTTCATGTGTGCCTGAATAGCCAGGGAAACTGTTTGACTTTGGACAAATTTGGGTTTGGAAAGTTTCAAAATACAGTAAGAAATCCTTTATTTCTGTTACCCAGGAAGCCCCTGGAAGTATCTTGGGGATCTGTCAGCAAACAAGTTATAACTCTAACAGCATTGCCTGTTTTTATTCCTGATAAAACTGGGATTGGAGGGACTTGTGGATGAAAGCAGCAAGTTGAGCTAAAACGGTGTCGTTTTTTTGCAAGGCACCTTTCAACTCCACACACTATTAGGGCTTTCCTTTCAAAGCTCCCTGTATTGTGCATTTATTATTATTCCTCTGTTGCCAGTATTGAACACTTTTTTTCCCTTTACAAGAACTCTAAGGCACTTGAGAAACAGTGACAGTGCCGGGAGGGGACCATTTCTGTTTTGGAGAGAACTTATTTAGTGGAAATGGGGCCACTCACAGCATGTCCATGCACTGCCGGACAAGCCTAGTGAGACCATATTTCCTGAAGAGATGAATCAGTGCAGCTCTGCAACACTATAAATTAGGTCATGGCAGTCGCCCAGAAGCTGCAATAAGCTCAGGATCTGAAATAAGGGCTTCTCATGCTCAGGAAGTAGAAGAGGCAACCCACAAAGGTGTCTGTAGACAGACTCTCTACGGGACACCAGCTGGTGCATGACTTGCCCAAATTATTCATTTTGGGGGCTGCTGTGAGTGATTTACTGCAAACTAACAGAATCCTGGAGCTCATAATCACAACAAAAGGCAGGGGCGCTTTGCACATGGCCAGAGGCAGCTGCTGGAGCAGAGTTTTTGCAAATGAAATCGAGGGTGTCATTAGGAGATGGAAGGTGGGATGCTGTCTCCACTGCTTGCTGTTCCAGAGCTGCCTGCTGTGCTTCCTATTGCCACTGCTCACCCACTCAGGCACGTGCATTTGGCTGAAAAGGCTCTTAAAATTGCTCAGACAGCAGAGACTGCTGTTTGATCTTGAAACAGACAGTTCAGTTCCCTTCAATCCTACAACCATTTCTCTTTGAGTGCCAAGAAAGAAAGCAAGGTTGGAACACCACTTTTTTTCTTTTTTTTTTTTTTTAAAGGCAGTATAAGCTTTCAAAAAGAAAAAAAAAGGAAGACTGTGGTGGGAAAAGAGGCTTATTATGTTAGTTGGAAGGAAAAGTCTGGGAGGCAGCAATTTAAAAGGATATTGAAGGTATTTAGTGTCTGTCTCTTCCTGAATTTCAGAAAAGGAGGAAAAAATGGTCATCCAGCTTGTCCTACGTTTTACCTGCAGAAATGACCCATCACTGAAAGGCATACAAGTTGCTGCCTTGTTCAACGCAGGAGCCCCTAGAGGATCCTGGGGAAAGCTGGTGCAGAGGTGGAAGGGAATGAGTATTATTATTTTTTTATGTTTTGACCCCATTAGACATTCCAGGCGCAGGTCAAGTGCAACAGTTTATCTTCACTCCAGGGAGGAGTCTGATCTCTTGTCTTTGATCTATCCTGTGGTGATGAGTCTGATAATGTTTCCATCTGAGAGCACTAAAGCAAGTCAGTAAATAGCAAAGCAAAAAATTCCACCTCTGCCATAAACCAGAATGGGAGAAGGGTAAGAAACCTTGAAGTCCCTATTGTGTGGGATTTTTTCCCTTACAAAGCAGTGTTGGGAGCATTAAATATTATTTCCATTTA
This sequence comes from Myiozetetes cayanensis, assembly GCF_022539395.1. Taxonomy (NCBI): domain Eukaryota; kingdom Metazoa; phylum Chordata; class Aves; order Passeriformes; family Tyrannidae; genus Myiozetetes; species Myiozetetes cayanensis. The sequence continues at coordinate 7,054,993 of NW_026087378.1, read as the reverse complement.
GAAACTCTCTATCCAAATACTCTGTCTTTTAAGCATCATTATACTTGATCAAAGGGGGTCCAAATAAGTACCATTAGTCAAGAGATCCTCATTTCCAAATGTTTCCTTGAACTTTCTGCTGAAGTTTTAAACTCTTCAGTCAGGATCTGCATGTCAAGCTACAAGAGTGACAAATGAAATCAAGAGTAAAAGGCTGTCTACAGACTGTATTTCGGATTTCAGTCTCAATTGCAAACCACAGGCAATTCTATATAATCCCTGAAGAAAGGGGATGCTTTTACTTGAGCTGCCTCAGGAGCTGATCACAGGCAAACTGTGGCTCCCAGAGTTGCCCCATGCCAGGAGAAAAGGTGTTTGTATCAGCTCTTCTCACAGTGGGACAGCTCTGCTTGGCTGTGCAGGGCATTGGACTGAGGAGCTCAAGATTGAGCTCTCAAGGAATATAATTTACCCCAAACTGTAACACAGAGATGTGCAGCTCCCAGAGCTCCTGGACACTTGGCTGACCCCTTGCAGAAGAGGGAGAGCCAGACAAAAAGGTTGCTTCTCTCTCCCCACTGTTAACATAGAGAAGAGGATTAAATGGTTCTTTATATCTGCCCCTGCGCAGGCAAGGAGCCAAAATCAAATCGTGTCCTCCATAGGAGGAAAGTTAGACACAAACAGGATATTACCAATGTAATAAAAGCACACTTAAACATCACAGTCTGTGCTGAAAGTAACATCAGTTGAGATAAAATGATACTTTTGACTTCTCAGAATTGCTAAATTATCTGGAGCAATTTATGATTAATTTTATTTAAGATGTTTTCCAGCCTCTGGATGTCTCCAAGACTGTAGCTGTTTCTTTGATCTACCTGAACTTCTCAACTCCCAACCTAGGATGAAAGGTGAACAGTTTTTACTGGTTGGAAAGTCCACAACAAAACATTTAGAATATTTTAATTTCTTTCAAATTTTGGACTTTGACATTTGTAAGTGAAAAAAATTTATTCAGTTAGCTTATGTACTAATCTATACCATGGGAATCATAGCTTAAGTTTCCAGCTGGGTTGCATGTCCCACTGAACCAGAGGGAGGCTGTAGGACCTGCAAGAAAATGCAGGACATGTGGAAGAACATGACCAAGTGAGGACAACGAGTGCCCAAACCACATTCAGGTCCCATGAGGCAGCATGTCCAGTCAAGCCAGACCTGGCTTTGCCTGCACAATAGTTCAGCTACCCAGAACTCCACAAATTTCTACCCTTCCCATCCAAACTCAGTAGTCATGGGACATAACCTAGCACCTGAGCTGTGTTCCAGGCCAGGAGACAAGAGTGGAGTTCTCATACTCCACACAGTGGTGAGTGGAAAGTAGGTAGGACTTAAATCCTGTACAGGGGTGTGTCCCAATCATGTTCTGTGTGTGTGAAAACCAGGCAGTGCCAGGGACTGTTTTCTGCCATAACATTACAGTCATCAGCTTCATACCTTTCTTAATATTCTTCTGGCTGCCTACAATAGCTGAGCACTTCTTGAGCAAGATCTGTCTGTTAGATCTTTAGCTCTCATTGGAGGACGAAGCTGCCTCATCTGGATTTTGAGTTGGAGATGGTGGAACCTCATAGGATTGATTCATGGAATTCATGGATGAATTAGCCTTATATGTCCGAAAAGCAAGGCAGACCAATAGGACCAGAAATTGCTTCAAGAACACAGTCCCAGACAGAAACTTTACAACAGAAGCAAGAGGAGCACACTTCCACCTGGTAAAAGCCTGCTGCTTTTAAATGACTCTTTTATAAAATGCTGAACTTATTCTTTGTGAAACTGAGAATCCAAGAGAAAAAAAAAAATTGAAAACAAATCTGGAGCAGCTACAGAATCTCCTTCATCCTTTTGGAGGTACACAAACCTCCAGCAATGGGCTGAACTCTCTCTAGGAAGGCAAATAAAATCTCACATCAGCACATTTGCACGAGATGGTGCAAAATGGAATAACATCAATTTCCTATTACACAATTTCTTTCTCGGAAAACACTTAAAACTAATTTTTTCCCTCCCTTTCTCCTGCAGTTCTGTACTTTGTGCAGAGGAAGTCTGGACATTATTACTATAAGTGTCTCCCTCAGGACTCAGACTTACAAACATTCTCTGATCCCATGTAAACAGGATAATGTGTTGGGCTGTTTGCTTATGCCGCACTGTAATTCATCCTTTGACATAAACCAGTTTCAAGCGATTTTTTTTTTTTCCCCCTCTCCTTGTCTGGGAATCAAACATCACCTGCAGGTTTCCCTGCGTAATTAGATAACAGTAATGGCAGAATATTGGCCAGTAGGTGAATAGTTTTGCTGAGATCACAGTCGTGATGAAAAGGCAACAAGGACTACCAGTATGTGCAACTACTGCCACAGAAGATGAACCTTGTGCTGTCCTCTGGGTAAAGATAGGAATCAGCTTCCATTTATCTCCAGTCAAAACTGTTATTGCAGTGGCTAAACCTCGTGGCTGCTTCAGAGAGCTGCCTGTGTCCATTGCTGACCAGGATTCTGTATCATTCCCTGTATCTTCTGCTGGTGCTGTTTTTCCTAGAATTTCCTTCTGCTGCTGCTGCTGCTGCGTAAGAGAGCTCTGACTGCAGGGATAGTGGTTGACTGGAAAAGGCAGAGTTATGAGGCTCTTCTGAGTCAGCAAAGGCAACTCAGTAGTAAAAATAATGCTGAGAAACAACAACTTGCTTACAAGGGCATTCCCACCTTCCTGCTCGCAGAGCTGTGCTGACACTGGAGACCGTGAGAATTTGTAGGGAGGGAAAAGCCATGCAAATAATACCAAGCAGTAGGTAAAGTATTCATGTTTTGAGAATATGGTGAATGTCTGGCCCTAAAACTGGGATTCACAAGGGAACGAAGAGACAGAAAACACCTACATGTCTAAAGGAGTTGAGAAGCATTCAGGGACACCCAAGCAATTTGGAGCTGTAACTCTCATGGATTTCAACATCCATCTAGGTTTCAACATGAATCTAAATGCAAGTAAAACTCCTCTCACAACTTTATCCTCCTGAAATTCAGATAATAGAGATGAATAATTCACTTAGGTTTTTGTTTTGCTCAAGATCATGGAACAAACTGGTACAATGAATAATGAAGGACATTCTCCTTTCTGTCAGGATAACTAAGGCACTAAGAGATGTTAACCAAGTAGAAATTCTTTATATTGCACTCTAGGTAGGCAGGAAAAGTTAATTTGTCTGCACCTAAATCTTAGTACTGATCTGTTCCCAATTAACAACTTCTTTGGGGAGAAAAATGTGATTTTTATTTTTTTCCCATCACCAGATTATTTCTGATTTTAACCATGCTGCACAATCATTCTGTTTTTTGGTAATAGCTTTCTTTTTATTTCTCAAAAGGAAAATAATGGACAGCTTAAAAACACATCAGTGAGGCAATGTTTATCCCAAGGGTATTATATTAACATTTCTTGGAGGACTGAGTGTTTGCAGTTCTCTGATAAACAGTCTTAGTCTTTCCCTTGGCAGCTAAAAAAATGGCAATAAAACTCTCCTTGGGCAATTGGTTGATAGGACCCAGAGCTCTTGCATTTACCAACACAAGCAGCAGACAAATCTTATGGAAAAGAGAGGTGATTTGTTAAAAAGGAGTCAATATTGCTATTGCAGCAGGCAGGAGGGGAATGTCATGCTCCTCCCGGGCTCAGAGAAAAGGTGGAAATTCCTCAGCAGCTCTGAATGATAAAGGTTGTGAAAAGGATGATCCAGGCCCTGAACTCATCCTGGTCAGTTTGAAAATATTAACATTTTCTTAGATTTATCCATGGACTCAAATAAAAACCAACCCAGATTATTCCCAGACAGTGATTATTTCAGTCTGTAACCTCAAGCAGGACAAGCTCGGAGCACAGAGACAAAACCAGGTCTGTTCTTCAGAGAGGTCAGGCTGAAGCCTCTTCCCATGTCATTTAACTAGATCTGGGCGGTATCTGAGTTTAAACATCTTTGTGCTTCCTTTGATTTCAGGAGGCCATTTTCAGGTGCTGCTGTAAGAACTTTTACATTCTTATATATAAATTTAGTTCTACTGCTCAGCCCTCATGAATCCCAAAGGACTGAGATGAGTGAAGAAAATGCTACAGCAAAAGGAGCACAAACTCCCTCTGAAAATGCTGCTTTGTGGATTTCCTCACCAGCAGATCAGGCCTTCCTTCCTCCTGAACACTTGAGCTTGCATTAGAGAGTAAAACCATCAAGGTAAATTTTTGTTCCTGCTGTAAATGGGCCTGTCCAGCTTCCAATAGGAAAGACAAAAGACTGCTCCATGATGTTTTAATCTGGGCATTCTACAGAGCAGTCATTGGCTATTAATTCTGTTTCTTCATGTGCCCTTTTCTGCCTGTGCTTCTGTAAACATATTCAGAGCTCATAAAATGTTAATTAGGAATAAAATAAAATAAATAAGGCAATAATCTGAACCTTCCAGTCCCTTTTGGCCCAGAGGACGTGCTTGCTGTTAACTATTTCCAGGCCATTCACAAACAAGTGAAAATTTACCAGAACAAGCATTCTTATTCAAGGCTTTTTTTTTACGACGCAATGAAAAGAGAAACACAACCCAGTAAATCATATAATTAACACAAGCTTGCTGCTTGGCGTGTGAAATTAACCCAGAGAATAAACAAGTGGCTGGGTTAATCCCAGCGAAACTCCTGTTGTGCTCTGATGAGCACTGGATGTGCAGGCAGGGATAGCTGAGCCACAAGTCCTGAAAGATTTTTGGGTCATCTGTGGATGTTTGCTGTCGTGCTGTGATCATGGCACCAAGATGTGGAGAGGCAAGCAGCAGGGAGACAAGGATCAGGGTGAATTGCCAGTCATGGCTGAGCCCTGTGTGAACACCTGCATGAGGTTCTCTTCTGTCCTGAGGAGTTTATGGTAGGAATGGGCCAGCAGAGTAAGTGGGAGAGGGAAAAGAGAATGAGGGAGGGATCATAGAATAGAATCTTAGAATGGTTTGGGTTGGAAGGGACCTGAAAGATTATCATGTTCCAAACCCCTGCCATGGTCAGGGACACCTTCCACTAGACCACGTTGCTCCTCACTGCAGTCACTGTGAAGTTCTGTGGAGCAGCAGCATCAGTGCACACTGCCAGTCTGAAGTGATGATGGAAAGCACTTACCTAGCAAAGATTTATCAAATGCTTGGACAGGCTGGGATGGAGTTTAGCAGTTTGCTTTTCAAATAGACCAAATTAGTCAGCCAAAAGTATAATCAGCTGGTCTGTAATTTACCTCACATTAATTGGATTCTGAAGAAAGACTTCTGCCTAAAAACCAGGTTCCTGATGGACACGTATCAATAATCTCAGAAGAAAGCAAAACAAGGAGATTGAATTGTCCTCTCCTTTCCTGAGCATGACTCTCCATCTTCTGGAAGGGTTCACTGAGTTCTGCAGCCTATGGTTACTTTGGACAAACCATGGTGGCAGAGACATAGAAGTGTCAGAACAGCACAGGGGAAAGTTTATTTTCTCATTAATCACTCTGGGCTTTCTTCGTGGACAAACTGCAGCACAAGCAAGTATTCACCAAATGACTTTTAAAGGATGACCAAATGCCTGTGATGAAACATTTAATACAAAGTGGTTGTTAGAAATAAGGAAGAAAGAGAAGAGAAACCACACATATACACACGTAAAATACATTTCCAGAGTGAGTCAAGAAATTTAAGGGGTCAAGGTTTTTATCTTAATGCAGTTATTTGTTTGTTCTCTGGTTCAGTTTCTAATATGAGGGATATAATCTGGGAAAAAGAAAAAAAAAGAGGTGTTTACAAAGTCCAAGGTGGACGTACGGCAAATGCTGGGATCCTGGAGTGCATGAGTGCTATCATGTACAATAAGATCATTAAAATTTATTGCAACCAGATTCCTTCCTGACCTGCCATTTTCAGTGCAAAACTGAAGGCAGACATTCAGAGGCAGAAAACAAGCACACAAAGGGAGCAGCACTTCTGAAAAAAACTTGCTGTATTTCTGTTCAGCTCAGTGTCCTCTTCAGCACATCCACCATCTTCCTTTGCAAATTTTTTTCCCTTTTTTTCTCCTAAGTAGCCTGCTAACAGCTTATCTTCAACAGCCTTCTAAAAACAGACCAAAGGGGATGTCACAAACTTGAGGCAGCAGTCATCACTTCATCTTTGACTGCCTGTTCATCCTAGGCCATCTCAAGGAAAATACTCATGGTGGCCAGAAGCTTGGATGTGTTCTAGGAAGTGTATCAGGTGGCACAGGAAAATGAAAAGAGATCTGGACAATAGGAAGGTGTCTGCAAAATGAGAAGTGGTCGCTGCTCAGAGGCTACACAGCTACTCCACAGCACCCACTTGGAGCTGTGGGCAGCAGGTAAATGTCAAACATCAGTAGCCATGAGGTGATTTTTCTTTCCTTCCTAATTCTATATCAGGGAAGGCTGCTTGGAAGGACTGACTATAATCAGGAAGAATACAATGGGGTTAGTGAAAGAAGCTTTCATCTTGTCTGGCTCAGTCAGGGTGTCAAATCTGAACTGCAAAGTTATTTCACTCCTAAACTCCACAGACTTTTTTTTCTGGTGCATCTCAGCTCTTCTGCACAGACCTTTTGAAGTTCCAACCTGGTGTTCCCACACAGCTGCACCTGCCCAGAGACCACTCACCTACCCACCCTGTCCTGCTGCCCATGGGAAGGCCAGGACTAGAGATTCCAGCTTGTGCCAAAATGGGCAGAAACACCGGCATCCTTTAAAAATAAACAAGGCTTAAACATCGCCCCATCCCTCACAAATAGATAAAAATAACCACAAGAAATTCCACTGTGTATGTGATATAAACTCAGACACTTCTGATCACGATTTTTCAGTGATGTTTGTGAGTTCATAAAACTCCTGGAGTCCTGTGATTATTTGAGAATTATGGCTGGCATTAAAAATAACAAAAACCAAAACAAACAAAAAATTCAAAGGGATTTGAAGAAGAGTTGCAATGCCTGAATAATGAATATTCAGAATTCACAGAGCAACCAAAAATCCATTTTGGTGCCTTGTGCCATTGTTTTTTGTCACTTTGGACAGGTATCCTGTGAACATTTTAAGTGGTGCTTGTATCATTTCCTTCTCCTCCCTAAGTTCTCATGCAAAGCTATTATTCCTGACACAGGAAAGGTAGACAGTTGATTGAGATGTATAATTCCTAACTTGTTTCTAAAAAAGGAGGCAAGGCATGATATTGTACCTTTTAGAAGTACAGCCTGCACTTATTTATAAATTAGAACTAATTACAAGTAACCTGTCTTTGGCATAAGTAAAAAGAAAAACCCAATTTTCAAATCTTGGCAGATGTTTCAGTGTCTTCCCATTATGATCTCAGTTGGCTTTATCAAGTGATACCACATTATAATTAGCTGAGGTATATGCTACAATTCAAAGGAGGATGCCCAAGAGCAGAAGCTGAATCTGAAGAAGCCTCGAGCAAAGAAGCTAATAAATGATACTATTTCAATTAGGCAATTATGTGTGAAAAAGCTGAGAGAGCTGTACTGAAGACAGCATTTCTTAATGGATTGTTCAACACTCAGGGCTCTTAAGCAAGATGTACTGTATCCTAGGAAAAATGAAAGAATTTTTCTGTCCTAGTCAACAGATTGCCACTGTACTTGAAATGTACATAAGCCACGCTAAATGTATCTGGATCAAGCGTGAGAAAAACTTGCTTAAATTATTCTTAAATTCTTAAAAAAAAAAAAAAGACTTCCTTAAACTTCTTTTTCTGGAGACAAAGCCTACATATAAGAATAAATATCCATATTACATATTTTAATTGCTTCCTGGCTCAAGAATTGTCAGTCTTCCCAACAAAACAGAGACATTTCTGAGGCTACTATAAAACTCCAAAATATTAAATCTTTACACATTCCACAGCACACTTCTGGGCTTTATAGGAACAACTTCTAAGCTTCAGAATTTTAAATGTTTCAAATAAGATTAATATTATCATAAAACAAAAACAAACAGGCTCTTGAAGAACACTTAAGGGTCTGGAAAAAACTCATTTCTCCCATAAAATAGCCGTACAAGTCCCATGTCCACCTGAGTAATTTTTGGCTCCTGAAGCTTGCAAGAACTGTGGATACAGGCGTAGGCTGGGAAAGCATCAAGAGGAGTGGACACTCATTTCTTGCTTTTCACCACTGATGTCTTGCATTGATTATATAAGACACTGCAGAACTGCCTCTGAAAAATTTAAGATATTTGACTTCCCATGCAGACTTCACATTGTCCTGCTGACACCCACAAGAGGGATCTCAGTTCATGCTTGTGGTTCCACAGAGCTATTGCTGATGTCACCCTAATGGTTATGGTAATACTAATTATGATGGTTATAGAAATACTAATAAAAAGGAGGTACAGGATATGGTCTTCATGGGAGATACGCTCTTAGTGGCTGCAGTATTTTAAAGGAGACCTTAACTTTTGCTATTTTTATGTTGTTATTCTTATTTTCTGGAATGTGTCTAGAGAAGGGCAGTGGAGCTGGGGAATCATCTAGAGAGTAAGTCATATGAGCAGTGTCTGAGGGGACTGGAGGGGCTCAGCCTGGAGAAAAGGAGGCTCAGGGGAGACCTTGTTGCTCTCTACAACTCTGTTCCAAGTGAGGGTTGGCCTCTTCTCACAGGCAACAAGGGACAGGACAAGAGGAAACAGCCTCAAGCTGTGCCAGTGGAGGTTCCAGTTGGATATCAGAAGGAATTTCTTCCTGGAAAGGGTTGTCAGGCATTGGAAGGGGCTGCCCAGAGAGGTAGTGGAGTCTCCATCCCTGGAGGTGTTCAGGGAATGCCTGGCCATGGGATTCAGTGCTCTGGTCTGGTTAACAAGGTGGAGCTGGGCCAAAAGTTGGACTCGATGATCTTGGAGACCTTTTCCAACCTTTATGATTCTATGATTTAAAACAAAATTAATCATGCCAAATAATATGTTGGCTCCTTTTCACCCAGATGGGGACTGTTCATCCTCACCAAGCACAGCTGTGGCTATTTGCAGTTCGTGGCACAGTTGTTGGGTGTTCCTGTGCCTGGTGAAGGATCTCTAAGAAGAGCAGGAGGGCTGATAAGGCTGGATGAAGCCTGTCCCATTTGCATGTCAGTTTTTTTGTCCAAGACACATGTTTGGCTGCAGAAGTGCTGTCCTGTCCTTTGCCCAGATCCTTCCTGCTCTGCCTTAACTGGACACTCCTGCCTGGACCTCAGCCCTGCTGTGGCTCCACAGGTGTGACAGCAGAGCCTTATAAATGCTGCAGGGTCAATTAGCACCTTACACACAGCTCTGAATAGCCTAAAGAAAAGACTGAGAAAGTGGAAAGCAACATCTCAGCACAGCTCAGCTCTGTAAACTCTGTGGAAGGAGGGGGGACACCCAGGTATCCAATTCAGGAACTCTGAACTGCCCTCTGGAAACCTCACCTTCCCTCTCCCAACAGTATAGGGAGCCAGTCTGAATAAAAGATAGATGGCATAAATATTCCTACTGCATCTTCTTAAAGGAAGACTTTCAATGCCCCTAAGCCAAAATGTTCCCTGAGATTTAGTCTAAACTGAAATAAAGTCTGGTTGTTTGATGCTATAAAACAAATGTGGCAGCTCTTTGACAAGACCAGCAATAGGTCAGGCTTATTTGTAAAGAGGGAATGCTAACATTAGCTTGGGCCTGTAAAATACTTCTTTATAAACAGCTACTTTTCCAAACTGATTGCGTTTGAAATGCTGCAAGTTCACTTGACCTCCGTTCTCTTTGGGGTTAAGTACATCCTTGGGCTAGAGTTTAACAGAGCACTTTGGGAATGTAAAGGCTTAGGGTGCCTTTGGCCTTTCTACCAGCTCCATAATCTGCTTACAAGCTCGTCCTGAACTTTGACCCTTTGGAAAAACTTCTGCTCCACTTAAACAGGGACATTCTGGCTCTGTCCTGGGAGAGCCAGAGCAATGAGAAAACGTGCTGACTCTGAAAATGTAAGGAAACAGAGAAGGGGAGCAAGATTTTGCCTGACTGCAGAAGCTCTGATTCCTCCAACTACATAGCAATTAATATCTTTGACCTCCAGTCCCTCTGAGTCATCAAAGCGGGTCAATGGTTCGGGTCCAGCAGGGCACAGAGGGCCAAGTTCTGTTCCCTGCTCTGATGTGAACCAAGGGTTTGTCTCTAGACATTGTGTGCTCACAATGCAGCTCAAGATAAGCCCGTATTTCCCAGCAGACAATACAGTACATATCCCTCACCCCTTGCCTTTTACTGGCATTTGTCTTGTTACTCTACCTGCCTTTCTCTGGTATTGCACAGGAAATGTATCCCAGGTTTCCTAGCACTGCAGAGAGAGGCATTTATGTGGGAAATGGAAAACTTATCTTTCTTTTTATCTGACCACAGAAGTAGTGTTGGTCATCTGTCTGCTCTCACACATCCACCCATCTGGACCAATAGCTTATGCCATGGGTAGGATTTTGAGCAGCTCTCTTTTCCAGATGAATGACTTGCACTGCTGGGCTGGTGCTGGAAGGTCCTTCTGGTTGCTCTCTTAGGACTTGAAGAATGATAAAGAAGGAGTTCTGAGAGATTGGAGTTATCGTTTATTTTCCACATGTTTTTTGTTGCTAGGGATTCCCACCACATTTTCTGAAACAACACATAGCACTGCATTTCACCTTGTTACTAGTAATAGACAACATGAAGCTCTGAGGTTGCCCAGACTTTTTTTTTTAATTCACACGCACTTTTGTGTCCAAATACCACGAGAATGACAAAACCCAGAGAGCATTCCTGAGACAGTTTTTCTGCTATGACTGTAGGCTGTGCTCAAGCACATAAGTAGTCTGCTTACCTCTTTGTGCAGTGGGGAAGTTGAGCTGCCTGCTGCATCAATCATCTGCATTGCCTCTTGTGTCATCTTTGCCACCAGTGATGATGTAGAAGAGAGAAAAGTGTAAAATTATTTTATAATCACTATTATTTATTTTCATTCCTGCATGGCATGGAAGCACATATCATGGGCACATATTCTACAGAAGGCCCTTGCCCAGAAGGCTTTACAAGCTGAGTTGTCCCATTCCATTACTAAAATCCCTTTTGACCTCTTGGCTGAAGAATTTGATACAGATTCTTTTGGGAGATTAAAATTTGGAAACCCACAGCCCTGTTGTTACAGCTGGAGCTAGCTACAGCTATACTTCAAACCACTTTTGTTTTCCATAGAATTTGATTTCTTTTCCCTCCTTTCTTTCTATCATAGCCAGGGCAGAGCCCAAAGAGGGTAAACATTGCCTATATGGAGCACACTGGGTAAAGCAATGAACAAAATACCCAGAGGACCTACACACAGAAAGTCCTCAGCAATATGTTAATCACTAACAAGTGCAGTTACTATAGCAGTTTTCCTCTGCATTGAGTTTGCATGATAAGCTTTGGGATCCCCTTTGTTTTACCTGGGAGGGTAATTGCTGAGTGATCTCTCCCTGTCCTTGACTTGACCATGAGCCTTTTGTTATATTTTATCTCCCATGCCCAGTTGAGGAGAGGAGTGATAGAGCAGCTTTGGTGGACATTGGCATCCAGCCAGGGTCTTCCTTGTTCCTAAATTAGCAAAGATGATTTTTACACATTTTTAGGAAAGCTCCAGATTATAACTCCCTCCCATGCTACATGGTCTCTGTGTATAGAAACATACATGGGATGGTTGTACTGAAAAACTCACAGCCTGAGCACTGACACCTCTGTGTTCTCCAAACCAGCTGTCCTGACAGGTGATTTCCTGGCACAGACAGTGAAAGCTAAAAATATTTGAGATGGTCTGCATCAAAATCCAGACCTTCCAAACCCTGTCCAGATCCTCTAAGTGTGTGGATACTCTTCTTGAATGCTGTGAACAGAGGCAATATTCATGCAGCTTCTAGACTGAATTCTGTATTCTAAAGTTTGAGTAGAAACCTGTCAAGAAGACACAAAATTAGCATTTAAACCCAAGATAAAATCACTTCCAGATGGGAAAAATTAGTATTCCACCTATAAATTAGCTGCCAGTTCCATCAGATGTTTTGCGTTCTTCTCTGCTAAGTATATCTGAAAATACAATGCATAAAATACAATTCATGTATTCCATAATCTGCCTACACCTCCCTCTTTTACACAGGATAGCCTCCAGGAGTTTGGGTGTGCCCAGGAAAAAAAAAAAAAAAAAGAGAAAAATAGTTCATTACTCCATATCAAAAGTGTGTAGGACACCCTTTATTCTCAGGATGGCAGACATATATATATAATGTATAATAATTCTTGTTTATTCTTTTAATAGAGCAAAACAATGCCATCTCATTGGTATTACAAAAGACAGCAGTAGCTACATTCCAAGCCTCAGCTTCTCATTTATCTTATTTGGAGGTTGGTGAAGACAATTTCTAGGCAAAGTCATGGAGTCTCTGGCCAAACTCGGCAGAGGCAACTTTCCACCAGGACCCAAAGATTAAGTATTTCCACTGATTTCCACAAGAAACAGATCTTTGTGAGGCCCAAACCATTCACTTTGAAAAAGCAATGGTGGAAACATTTTGAGTTACTAAGAATCTTTGCCAGAAGCCCGTGATGGACAAGTCCCAGTAGTGTCTATGGTCTGACTTGGCTTCATTTGGCTACTACCACTCTGTTTTCATTTGTCTTCATTTGGTTTTGGCCAGAGTGCAAAATTCTAGATCTTTTCCAAACCTCTTGCATCTTACAAAATAACCAGACGTTTTCCTCAAATAGACTCTTGTACAAGTAGAAATGTCAGTATGATTTTAGAAATTACCCATTAATGTCTTTTCAAGTAAAATCCTCACATTCTTTTCAATTACACTCACAATCCATCTTATTTGTTTCTTGCAAACATTTCTATGAGCTGCTGTTGAGTGAAACATATCTGGGAAACATACTCTGAGAACCTTCTTGCAGCTACTTGAGAAGAGTTTATGCTCTACTGAATTTTAATTTTGAGATTTCTTTTTGCATTTTCTGTTTACTCGTGCTTGATCAGAAGTAACTTCATGTTCCACCATGAGTAACCAAGCATCCAACACAGAAATATATACTAGATATAATACTATTAGAATAATAGCAGAAATATATACTAGAGATAATACTAGAAACAAACCAATGAAAACTATTCCTGCCTACAAGATTTAAGCAATTTTGCAAACTGAACACATTTGTGAAAAATCATGATCTAGAAAAAGTTCACAATCAGTGTGACAGGACTGACAAGGAAATGGCGTGATATGAGCTGTTAAGTGAAGAATGCTTTTCAGATTCTCCAAAAACAATGAAGGAGTCTTACACCAAAGCTACAGAAATCTCTGCTCCTGGTTCTTAGTGACTATTTTTTATTTTAAAGAGTGGGAATAATAAGTCTGTCCAATCAGTTATGCTGTTAGTGCTACCATAAGTACTTTGCAGCACATCAGTTCAGTTTCCCCTTGACTCTGTAACTGTTATGGTGAAACACAAGCCACCGTTAGCATAACCTTTTCTTGCCAAAACCCAGATCACCACACAGGGACCACACCACACGGAGCTGAAACGTCTGAGATCAACCATCGCATTCCCAAGGCTGACTACGGGGCCACGATGTCTACTCCATGTTAAATATCTAAATTACTTAAACAGCTTGGAATATCTCAGATGTATATGCTCAATTAATCTTCTCAGATTGTCAAACCACCCTGTGGCATAAAATGTTTGGCAACAAATTTGTTGAAGCGACAGAGCCCTCGGTAAGGACTTTGTTTCCAAAAGTCAGGAAGGAGAATACGTTAGCAACAACAAAAGGGGAAATATCAAAGGTTCTTTAGAGTTAGCAGCTTTAAAGCTTTCTCATAAAGCCGTCCTGTGACCCTCCAGACAAAATGGTGATGTTTCAATCATGTCATTACCTGAGGCACATTACAATTTTTTCTAATTATTCTTCCCTTCTTCTTTCAAAAGGCTTGTTTTCAAGTGGGAGGAGAAGAGGCTGAACAGTGGAAAGGGCGTGTGCAGCTGTACTCTGAAAAGTACATTTCAATACATATAAATACACCCAAAAGCTTTATATATGTTGCAACATCCCAGACATCGGTGCTTCTGACAAGCATAAAAGAAGAACAACCCTAAATCAGATAAATACTGCAGTAAATCAGGTTCAGAAGATAGGAGAGGGGAACAGACTTGGGTTTAGTCAAGTGCTGGTAGTCAAAACCAGTGAGTGGGGTGGGAACTTGTTTTCCTGTTCCATGCTGGCATGAAGCTACATAAGCTCCTGGGGGCCTGGTGGCATTCACCTTGGGTGGGAAGGGGAGACTAATCCAAATCCTGCTGTCTGAGCCTTGGTTTCTCCCATTTGCCATTCAGCCCATTCCTAATAGGAAGAATTATCCCTGGTCAGACAGGCTGTCGCTTTCTGTAGAAATTTTGGTTTCACGAAACTGGCATTTTCTCATCAAAAGCACCCCTAAAATCCCCAGGTCAATAAACCTCCAACTTCAGTCAGGAAACATGGCTTTTTCTTCCCTCTCTGGTATTGTGATCTCCAGCAAGTTCATTTAATTGTCGTTGGGTTTCCCCAGTGATAAAAAACAAGTAATAACAACAATAACAATCATTTACTTCTTTGAGGTCCTGAAAAAATTTACTCTGCAAATTAACATAATTTTCCCGACATTTCATCCCATTAAGGTTGGGTTTTTCCTTAGAGAAAGGTTAACTGGGGCTGCAAACATAAGCCCTGACTCAAACTTTTGGCCCAAACTTGGCAGAACATTGTCCAGCCTCCATCATGACCTCAAGCTGCTCCAGGAGAGCTTCAGGTTGGACACCAGGAAGAATTTCTTCCTGTAGAGGGTTGTTGGAATGAGGTGGTGGAGTCCCCATCCCTGGAGGTGTTCAAGGAATGACTGGACATAGCACTCAGTGCTCTGGTCTGGTTGACAAGCAGGGATAGGTAAAAGGTTGGGCTCGATGATCCTGGAGGTCTTTTCCAACCTAAACAATTCTGTGATTCTGTGATCATTATTTACTTGTTAATGAAGCCTTGCTCACATCCCAGGGCACAGCTGAGGTTGCAGCACAGAGCTCGCTGCAGAGCAACGAGCACGTGGTTGTCTTCAGAGGCTCTTTTGGTTCTCATTGTCTCCAAAATGATGTAATTATAAAGTCTTTCAGTGGGAAGACAAGGGAGACTCTTTTATATTAGGTACTTATTTTTAAAAAGAGCAGAGTGCCCTTTTTGTTAACATGGTACCGCTGCCTTTAAATTAACATCCACATGCAGGATGCTGCTGTTCTGCATCACTCCACAGCTGAAAATGCCACTGTGGCTGTGCTGTGCTCCCTACAATGACAGGAGGAGGTATTATCTACCTAGAGTACACAGCTACAAGCTTTAATAGCTCACAGCTGTTCTTTAAGGTGCAGAAATTACTTTATTCCTGATTTATTGAAATATAACAGAGGCCTAAATCCTCAAAGTATTAGCAGTTAAGTCAGATTGAACTCGGCTCGAGTCAGGCACTTACATATTGGAACAGCCAAGCAATCACACAGGCAGTCAGAGGAGCAGCAGAACATCAACTCCTGGCTGCTGTTTGAAGAACCACTACACTGGTGTTGCTTCTCTTGAGCGTGTCTTCTGCTTAACCAGTCCTTGGCCATAGACTTAGGGCTAGGTAACTCCTGAGCCAGCATTCAAGAAGAAAATGCACTTATATTTCTGCACAGAATGCAGAAGGAAATTCCACATTTCAACACATTCTGAATTATGTCTTGAAAGTGCCCTTGGTTTGGGTTATCACAGCACTAGGGAGCTGTAGAAGATCTGGAAGAACAGCAAGGAAAAACATCACATCAAAGAGCTGAGGAGGTTGATTCCTGGGCAATGTGAGCAGTAAGTTTAGTTCAGGAGAGCAAGAAGTGAAGGTAAAAGTTAGTTGAAGCAGTCAAGGAGGTGCAATCCTCTGACCTTGACCCTGTCCTGTGCCCAGAGATGGACCTGCATCAGACTGATCATCAGAGTGGGGACAGGGATGGCCTTGTTTGCCCAAATATCATCATCAGATTAATGGAAAGAAAGGAAAATATCTGGGGGAATATAAAGAAATCCACATTTGGTTGTTGGCTCATGAGACCCTTGTGTAATTCCCCCAGAGAAGCACTACATATTTGCAACTCTGAAAATGCCCTTGAGATTCAGAGGACCTCACGTGCCAGATGGGAGAAACTAGTTTAATGTGAAGTGGCTTGTCCATCTTTATCTCCTGACAGTCTGTGTTATGCCCTTCTCAATCCAGAAAGGAAAGGAGGAGACAGGATCACAGGAAATCTCTTCTCAGGATGGTTATGTTTGAAGTTCAGTGGGATTTCTTTATTTTATTTTTTCTTTTTTTCTTTTCTTTTTTCTTTTCCCTCTTGGCGTGTGACTTTTTCATGTTGAACTAAGGGGGTCTAATGAATGGAAAACTGAAATTGGAGGATTTTCATTATTTAAGGAAATTAACCTCATTTAAAGGAAATGAGTGTTCAGAGGCAGAAAGGAAAGTCATAATTTAAATTATATCAGAAGCTGGTTTTCCTTATGTAACATATTATTAAACAGTGGGGAAAAGCTTTCACTAGGCAGCCTCAGGGAGCACTCAGCAACTATAAAGAGGGTTCACATGCATGGCTCTAATATGTTAATAAATTATGCTAATTACAAGCAAGGGATTAGAGAAGGGGAAATCAAATAATGGTGCAGTAACTGGGCCTCTTTCAACTTAATTTGCAACATTGCCTGTCTAGGCTCCTTGTTGAGTTACGAAGTTTGTTTTCTTCTTTCAAAGACTCTGAACTCCTCTTTTGTCTGTGGGAAGGCCGTGGTGTCACCATCCAGAGATAGTGGGTGAAAAAAATGAAGTGAGAGAGGAGCGAAAGCGAGAACAAACCCTCTCGCTGATGAGTTTCTGATGACTGAAAGCTCAGGAGAGACAAGAGAAATCCTGCTGCTTTTGCACTGTGCCAGCCTGGAAACCTGGTTGAAAAATGCTGTAAAATAGTATGCAATGGATCAGGTTCCTGCCTTAGAGGACTTTTTAGAGCAGGAACTTTGCTGAGTCTCTAGAGGAGAGCATGTGCCCTCAGCTGCTGGCTCTTACTGTCCTGATAACCTTTTTCCCTTTGGTTCATAGGAAGCAATTCCCACATTTCAGTTATTTTTGCCTGAATGGTGCTTCTCCCCAGGATGCAGTGTCTCTTTTCTTATTTGGAAATGGAGCCATTCTTTTCCTGGGGACTCCTTTATCTCATTGGGAGAAACATTTTGAGTGACTTCTCAGAGGTTTTGGGTCATTAATCTCAATTTTCAGGTGGGCATCTTCCTCTTCTGTTGGAGTTTTTTCCCTTTTTTATCCTTCATGTGAACATCTCAAGTGGTTTGTCAACCCTATTTACCTTTTACTTTGTGATTTGCTGAAATTTATGATGGGAAGAATTGGAGCAAATTAGAACAAATAAAAGTAAAGTAAAAATGTGTTTAATCCAGGGTACAGAATCCCATTGTCCATCACATTCTGGCTAGAGCCTTATGTCCTTCAAGGAAGGGAAGAGGTCAGAAGGAGAAAAAGCTGAGTCTGGTAAAGAAGGATGACATTGATACAGAGGTGGGGAAAGTTTTTTCTCTGCAGTGTGCAAAGTGCTACCCAACAGCTCAGCTATCTTACTGAGAAGACCTAATGGAAATAGACACAAATGAACATTCACAAGCCCCAATTTTCTCATTAAAAAATACACAGAGTTAAAAGAAAATAGACCGAACCCAACTGTGTTTACTGTCTTTAATAAGACACTGCCTTTTACCCTTAGGAAAAGGACAAGTATTCATTTTCATAAATTCCTTTTTAATAGTTTTTTCCTTCTTTTGCTCTCTCTTTTTTTTTTTTTATTCGCTTTTTCTCTCCTTCTCTCTCTCTTTTTCCCCTCCATCAGCAAGGGGGGTGGTGAAAGAAAACAGAGACAAGCCAGATGCCTTTCAGTGCTTTGATCAGTTCCTCTGCAGACAGCCAGGCTGCCTCCTAGCACCTCTTTAACTACAGCTTGCCAGTAAGAAAATGAGCTGTTTTAACTCTGCAATTACAGTGCCTGCTGAATGCCTGTCATCACAGCAATAGGAACCTGATCTGAACTGTATATCCACTGGAGAGAGAATTACAGCAACCAGGGCAGAAAGTTAAATACCCCCTGTGGCGGTGAGACTCATATAAACGAAAAAGCCCACATCCCAGGCCTTCCCCGTTGGTGTAAATACATAAAACACTGACAATACGACTCAGAGCTTCTCAAGAGAGTCAGAGAACTGGGAGCTGTAGGGTGATGCCATCCTGGTTTTTTCAGATGTTCTTGGGAATGATAACTATGAATGCCTAAGAAAAGAGACCGGTGGGGGAAGGCATAAATGGGGTGAAAAATATATATCATAAGCAAAGACATATGTGCAGTGGGTAGCGCTCTATTCATGGCACAAATATAAATGCATCTATGGAACCAAGTCAGAAGGTAATTTGCCTTTCAACACCATCTCTGTCTTGTTGCTGTGCTATCAACATCCAAATGTGGATGGGTGGGTGCAGCTGCCTAAATAGGCTCTGTCCCTGTTCTGAGGGCAGAGGCGTGAAAAGTTTGGTGACTTCACAAATATGTGGCCATTCGGGGAATACAACTGTGATTTCCTCCTCCCTGGAGGTTAAGCTTTAATCACTAGATCGGCCTTCCCTGAGGCAGATAGCAACTTGTTTGAAACCCTGAGAATATTGTATAATCCTATTGTGTGCATTCATTTTTAAGCCACCCTCTGTTAAATTATACAAATCAGAAAAAACACAACCTATTTGCATTCATGGGCATTTAATGCACTGGCATTTCTTTGGGAAACATGCAAACCAATTGCAATTTGGGCCTGATCCAGTGCATATTCAGTCAGACAGCCCTGAACTAGACCTTTGCTTTATATGGCCAAGCTTTAATGGTGTTCTTGATTTGCAGTTCATCTCATTTACCTTGAAAATAAGTGGGTAGCAGGCACATCTTCAAGGCTCCTTCCATCACAACAAATGAACTGCCCATCAAGGAATATGGGGTTAGAATTACACAGCTTTAACTTACTTGAATATGTGGGAAAAAATGTATTATAAGTAGGTAACTCAAGCCAGAAAGTTATTAATTGCTTAATGGCTGTTTTATAGAAGTATTTTCCCATGGATCATGGCCTGTTAGAGGAATAAAATCAGATAACTACTTCTCTAGTGCATAGGATAAAGGCCTAAGAATTCAATCTTTATGGGCTTTGTTTCTAATTCTTTCAGCATGTATTTTTATTTGGAGTAATTTTAATACCTGCATGCTTAACTTTCTATTCTGAAATGTGTGTTCCCATCCTCAGTTATCTCAAGGATGCCTTACAAGTATTAATTGCATCCTGTTATATTTAAAAATATTAAAATGTAAATGTTCAGGCCCATGTTTTCACACTGTATTGGCAACACTTAAGTGGCTTCCTCAGCTATTGCCCACTGCAAGGGATGACTTTGAACCGTCCTACAAGGGGCCCTGAGACTGAAAGAACAGCATGACTTAGGTGAGAGCTGCTTGGGGAGCTCTGCTTTATTTGCTTTGGTTGAAGAAGAAATCCCTTTATCAAATCCTGGAGGCCAAGGGAGCTGGAGGGGTGTTCTCTGCCAGCCCGTGGGCTCATAGCTGGTGAACTCTTCTATGGCACTTGCCTTGGGAGCTCCTCTGCCTGATTCCCCAGCACAGTGCAGATGCTTCCTAGGACAACCCTCAGGCACTGCTGTGCCAACCTGCAGTGAGAAAAGCTTCCTAAGAAACCTGGTTTTTTTACTGATTCCCTGTGCCATCTTCCTCGGCATGGCTGGGGACCCTTCCTGCTCTATGAAGATCTACATCCTTAGCCCCAATTCCCAAGGGATGGCACTGGGTGGCACCAAGGATATTGAATCTCATCCCTGGTACAATTTGGACTTGTCCTTCAGCTGCTCAAACTCACTCTGGTTTCACCCTGTGCTGACTCCAGCAAGCTTAGGATCAGTGCAAGGCCAGTTTTCACATGTTTCACCCCCATCTCAGGCTGACCTTTGACTTGAACCCAACAGAAAATCCCTCTGGAACAGGGCTGTGGGTTGGACGCATCCAGCACATATCAGATTGTTCGATGCTCCTCTGACCCAGAGGGATGAGCAGCTTTTCAGAGCTGTTCCCAAGTGCTACAAGTGTCTCCTCACTTACCTGCAAATAATCACGGCATTGAGGAGTGCTGACGATGACAGGCTGGGGGGAACATGCCCAAGCAAAGGCGGTGGCTCTTGCTGCATACTCAAGCTCCCTCTGCTGAGGAAAAATAGAAGTTAACCATCAGCGATTGAGACGGACTTGACTCATTTCGATGTCAGACTAAGTGACAATATAAAGCCCTTAATGATCTTCATGGCACAGGAGGAAGAATAGAGGTCCCCTTGTAAAAATGTAGCTCAATTAAAGACATCCACAGCCTTGCAATCTGGCTGCTGTGGCATACGGGGTTTGGGGCTATTATTGTAGAATACCACAAGTCCTTTTCTTCATAATCTTAATGACAAGGGACTGGGCTCATCATCTGCAAAATCACCTATTCAAGAGGACAAGCGGCAAGTCACGCATGGGTTGCTATCATATGGTATAATGTATAGTCTAAATATTTACAAAGCTAGGCTGCACTCTGTTCTCTTCCAAGAAACCACATGTTACAGATGTTACTGAAGGCAAAATTTAGCCAACAATATCTCATCCTTGTATTAGACCATGAAAATACTGTGGCTGAAGCTGTTTCCTTGATGAGTTAATTTGTCTTGATGCACTTATTCTCCATATTTCAGCTGCTGAGGGTTGTAGGCGTGATGCAGATCACAGAGGTTTTACTCTTCCAATAGCTGTGGGTTACTGTGGACATCTCAGACAGAATTAATTTGCTCTATCATAAATGTCTGTAGTGAGACGCTAAAAGCTGAGCTGGTTGCCCTATTCTCCCTTTGAAGAGGGATACTTCCACAAAAGAAAGTGTATTTAACATTGCAGACCTCTTCCTCTTCACAACTGCCTTTTCTTCGAAATTGAGAGGGTGTAAAAGCAGGCACAATTCACTGGGCAGTTTAAATATTAGTCTGCTTGGGAATTATAAATAGGTCACAGCAGCTTCCTATGTTATATGGTGTTCTTAACTGAAAGCCAGTGTTTTACTATGAAAGAAATATCAAAGATATACATAGAGGCACTGGAGATACTCCTGACTCTTCTATAATTTTCAGCACCCTTTGTCTAATTATTTATGATGTTTGACTTCTGGATTTCAGTTCTTCAGAGGAATTAGATCTCCAAAAAGATCTAACCTGAAAACAGATGTTCGCACTTCTGTTTTCATTACATGCTGGCCTTTGATGAATAATGGATTATAGAATAGGAAATGTCATTTCTTTTATCGTACTTCAAGTGTAGCCAGGATGGTTTGGATGGTGAGACTAAGTGTGAGAATCTGGTAGTGTTTTCCATGATTATAACTGTTACAGTAATTCTATTTTTCTGATTGCTTGTTGCTTTTGCTATGCAATTTGTATTTTCTTCTTAAAAGTATTTAGGGCAGTCATGTTCAGGTTCAAGACATCAGTTCCCCTGACTGAGTGCTATGTGAAAATGCAGGAGCATTTACACTGTCATGGGAACACAGCTGCACTGTGCTGTGAGTGTGAATGGGAGGAGAAATACCTCAAAAAAATAACTCAGCAAAGAAGAAAGTACTCTGTGCACTGACTTAAAATCCATTATTTGTACCCCTCTTTTAGAATCAAGATTTTTTGCACTACAGATTTGATACTGGAAAACAAACAAAGAAACAAACAAATAAATATTCTAAATTCATTTGGGGTGTAAGATGCAGTGAGATATTTCCACCGATTTGCAAAGGGCTGGCATTTGGTCTCAATTAAATTACTCCAAACTCAGTTACTGCTGTTTCATAGCACGTAGCTTGTACTGAATCTAGTCTCTATGTATGACTGATGAATTTTTTTCTAGCAGGGATGCCTGTGGAGAAACTTAAGTCATGTGCTCAAGAAAAAGAAGCCTTAAAAGCACCTACCTTTTCTCCCTGCTGCTGGCCTAGTTCTTAACTCCACAAGTCTTTCTCACTCCTTTCTTAAGAGCATCAAAAGCCTCTGGAGGTAATTAAACACTGTATTTCAGTTATGTTCATCCAGTACCACATCACAAAACATACAAAGGGATTAAGCACTCACACAGTAACAATAAACACACTCTGTTCAGCAAGGAGTTTACCAGATGGGACAACTTTCCTTGCAATGTTGTACAAATTATTCTGATTGACGAGAAAAAAACCACAGGTGTCTTTGCATAGAGGCCACGGAAAATTGAATTAGATTAAATGGATTAGATGGACATTTGCTTTTTTCTTGGATCTAACAGGTCCATGTCAATTTTGTACGACATAATCATAACTCAGTGGTAAGAACAATCTGGAATTTTGACTACTACATGGGCTGGTGGAGACTTTTCTTTTGGATCTTCGTTAACTTAGGTGTATTCAAGACCACCAAAACTGTGAGCATCCAAATGAAAAGAGATTATGTACTTGAACAGAGACGAGGTCAAAGAGTAACCTGAATCTTTACAGAAAGCAGAGATTTAAGGGAAATATTTATGAGTCTGTCTGACCAAACTTGTTTGTAGTTGCTCACAGCTGAAGCCCAACAAATTCAGCTGAGAAACACAGCATGAAATCTTCAATGATACCCTTATCTAGACATGTGAAGGCCTAAAGCCAGGAAAGGGAATATTTCTGAAAGGTATGCTCTCTCTAGTCCAGGTAGGTACTCTGGGCCAGACAGATGCTCCTCAGGGTGCAATTCCCCAGTTTATACTATGCCAGAGCAAGAAATCAGACAAGATAATGAAGAAAGTCCCTTCTGGCCTTAAAATCTATGGATTTATGATTCACTTCATTTAACTGCTTTAATTACAGGTGCAAGGTTGTACAAATGTCTCGTTAAGTCAGTGATAATTTTGTTTCAATGTTTGGGGTCTCCCATGCTGGGCTGCACCACTGAAACGGAAAACAGGCAGTGCTCACTTCAACTGGAAAGTCAAAAAAGCTTAGAAATGTGTTTTAGATTTCTGGTTTCTAACTGGAAAAATGAAGGTGACCTGAGCCTGGTATGTGTAGATGGTCTGTCAATACTGGATTATATTTGCACTCCTCAGGGTTGGGTGAGAAAGACCGGTCCAGTGTATGTATCATGTTGGTACCTCTTCTGTTTTCATGTCGTTCCTCACCAACAGTGAGCAGCCAGGGAGGTGGTCATGTGTGGTACAACTCTTTAGAGGCTTTGACTTGAACCTGCTGAGATAGAAATCATGGGCAAGTGATTGACACTTGCAAACAGCAAGGTTTGAAATCAAATACCTTTTTGAACACCACAATCTTGTGGCATTTCATATAATAATATTTCATTTTGTTCACTGCCTAGCTTTCGTCTTAAACAGCTCTCTCTGCCCCTTCAAACAGAGCTCATATAGAATAAATTAAAGATGATGTTCGGTGTGAGAATACTTTGTTGGTTCTCGTTCAGAAAAAGTGGGTTTGTTCTGGAAGGTATCATCTATGGTTCTATAAAAGGATCTCAGATCTCACATGCCATTATTCTCCTGATGAGTCCTAAGGGTTCTCACTCCTCCTGCTTCACTCCAGTCCCACCACCTCCTCCATCTGCTTCCCTTTGCTGTAGCTTTCTGAGCCACTCGTTTTGTGCAGCATTTCTCTCTGCTCATATATCTTGCTGCTCTCTTGCAAACCATGCTGCATTTCAGCTGTCAGCAGCTGGATCCATCAGCTGGCAGAAGGACCTGGCAAACCTGTGTGGTCTACCCATCAAACTGCTGCCCAACATTTGTCTAAGGACTCAGAGTAGGGGGCATCACTCTTGGCTGGACCAGAGCATCTCTCCAGGCTCAGAAACAAATTCTAGTAGATCATGGTCAAGCTGCCTCCTCCTAATGTTTCATTGGATAAATGAAGTATTTTCCTTTAATCACATACTCTGAAGTGCTTTAATTTTATAGATCATTTTCTTCCCAGCAGCTTTGCAATGGGTCAGTCCTCTAGAAATTGGGCTGGTTTGATCCATAGTGTGTGGAAGTTTCCTCTAAAAGAACCTACATCACAGTGGTCAGAAGTGCCTAATGAACATGACTTTTTCTGCCTATGGTACTTGCCACAAGATTTGGTACCAAATCCCAGCTGGTTCCACAGGTCCCTGGGAGTTTTCTTTAAGGCCATTCTAAAAGTGAAGACCAAGCACAAATATGTGTCTGGATATGCAAGAATATCTCTGTAGATAAGGATAGATGTGTGTTTATAAGAGGGTCTAAGAGGTGGCATCTTGAATAAGCCCCACCATTCTCACTGAAGCTGCACTCAGGCCTGGATATGAATACACCCCAAACTGGCTGCCATTTCATTGATATTTCATTAGAGTATTAAATTTGGCCTGTTTCTCTTCCTGCTGAGCAGGGACTTCTCTACCAGCCCCATATTATTTCCTCATGACCCACTAAAATCTGCATGCTCAGAACCAGCGTTGTGCTGACAACCTGCTGCAGTCACTGGGGCACTAATTACCCCCTCCCCTCCCAGCGTTTGATGTCATGAAACTCACAGGATGCATCATTATCTTGGGGATTGGCACATCCAGACAAACTCCCCTCCCTCTGGGGATGTACCTGGGGAGGGTGGGCCCTGAGTTTAACAAAAGAAGCAGGAACACCCCATGGCCAGCTCTACCCCTTGTTTGGGGCAAAAAGGGTCAGGGACAGCAAAAGTTGCACTGAGGAGCAAGTTTGGGCCCAGTTGAAATGCTTTGATTGTAAACTCAGCATTTACACCACCTGAATCTTTGTGTCCTCTCGCTCTCTTTTGGATTTTTTCCCTACCATATTTTCCTCACTGTTACGTTCATCTGGGCCTCATACAAACTGTCCCTCTTGCTCTTCATCCCTTCTGCCCTCAGCAGTGTTTCATTTTGTTAATCCCCAGCAGAGTAGGAGCTATTTTGGAATGGACATTATGCCATTCATTATATAAGGAAGATAACTCCACCTCAAACCATTATGGTACTTCTGCCTATGTGGAAAATCAAAGAGATGGTGCCTTGTGTGCAGTAGGTGCAGGCAGAGGAAGTGTGACCCATTAAAGGATGTGGCTATGGCAGGGAGGCAGCTCTCTGGCACTGGACAGGAGGCCCATGGGCTTGGAGCCAGGAGGATGTGAGGGAGGGGAGGAAGGAGGGACCCATTTTGCTCTTTACGCTCCTGGAAAAAGTCATTTATCATGACAGCCCACCTTTGCTATGAAGACTTGCCCACACCTCATGATAGGGGACTCAGAGCCCATATTGCAAAAGTTTCATGGACTCACCTGAGCCCTTGGCTCATCCATGGGCTTGCCCATGGCATACGAGTGCTATCCATGAGGATGGTATGTGGGCCTCACCATGGTTTCCTTATCCCTTTCTTCTCCTCCACGTCAGCCAGTTTTCTATCCAGAAGTCAGAGCTTTTTCCAAAGGTCTTCTTTGCCTGTGTGGCTTCTGGGGGAATATGAATTCCAAAAGGCCTCCCTTGGCCTTGCCTTCAGCCAATGCTTCATAGGCAATATACAGTCCTGGCATGCACAAGAACACAAATAAAAGAGCAAGGAATACTCTGGGGAAGGAGATAATTTTAGCCTGGTCTGACAATACATGGGTAAGTACAACAGTTCTGAGTCGAGGTGTTATCTCAGATGTAGTCTCTAAGCTTTCTTGGGAGAGCTTCTGCTGGAGGTCATTGTTGGGTGAGATTGACTGCGTGATCTTTCTGGACTCAACAGGTTTTCTTCCCCGACCATGGAAAAAGAAAGTTAATCTAAGAGCTATTCAAGACCTGATTATGCTGTGGCCAGTCATGCAAATATAATCTCTGAGAACATTTTATTGACCATTGTCTTACAGATCCATCTCATCTGCAGATGATTCCCATACTTCTGTCACTTCTGGGACAATGACCAGAAAAGAGATTGAAGTTTGAGCACATAACGTCTGCATGTTAACAAAACATAATTTGCTTTTTTCCCATCTGTCTTGCAGACTACAGGGAATAATTAGTAGATAATCTCCCTCAGTTCCACAGTATATAAAGCAATAAAACAGATGCCAGGATTGAATGATTACTGGAGCCAAGTTACACCATCTAATCTCTTTCAAAAGCTGTGATTTTGTTAGAATGTTGCAAAACCGGGGAGATTAAGCTAAGGACGCATTGCAGTAGACTGGGACAAAGGAGCCGTATCAGCTTTCTCTATATACATTTGGAAGGACCTGAAAGATTGGCTTTCAAATGGCAACTGGGGAACAGATCAACTGTGGACATGATGATCTTCAACATATTTAGCACACTTATAACATTCATAATTAGCACATGTCTGTAGGACTTTTACTCAAGTGTTTTCACAAAGACTGTGGAGTTTAGGTCCATTTTACAGATGAGCCAACAGCAGTTCAAGCAGGGGCAAATATTTGCCTGAAGTCAATAAAAAGCATCTGGTACTGTAGAGTGTGTTCCTTCTCTTCTGGACCATTGCTTTTCTGGCATGTGAGGTACCAACTGACTGTGGGTGTAACTTGTCTGTCTGGATAATTGTTTGATAATAAATAGAAGATCAAAGGGAGATATTTCTCTGGATGCTCAGAGCCTCTGGGAGGGCAGGATGTAAACTTGGAGAGGGCATAACCAGTTGCAATATTATAAAAAAACCCACCGTCAACAAAAAAAAAACCCTAAAAATAAATCATCAGAAGGTGGTGGACTGAGAAAACTGGATTTATGCAGGCAATTCACATTCAAGTGCAGTTTTATCTTATGCAGTAATGTGGAGGTGGTGAGATTGCCCAGCTCTACTAATAGGGTTTGCAAGACATCTTACACACATAGAGTATATTCCTTAGGCAGCGCTGCATAATAAGTGCCTAATTATTATTATGATTACACTTGGCATTTTTAATAACAGCAGTAATTGGGTGATGTTGACGGCCTCATTTTAGGATCCTGTATTTGGCCTGGGGCTCCAGTCATTAAGTGCTGGCTGAGTAAAGAATAACGTATCACGAAATGTATTTCATGTCCCAGGTATCTGCCAGACTGGAGGGCGAATGCTGACAGTGTCCTTAACGCTGGGAGGGGTTTGTGCCTTTCCACAAATCCATAAGACCTTAGTGACGCAGGGCGATTTCTCATGGAAGCGCACTCAGGTCACTGGGAAAGCTAATTAACCAAGAGCATATTTCACTTTGATCAGCTGCTTACAACCCCATTGCGGCGATAAGATCAAATGAAACTCTGCCACTATCATAATGCGCTTGAAAGCGTAGAAGGGTGTGGGTGGGTATTATAAGCAACATGACCTAATGGTTTAATTTCTGGACTAAGCCTTGCAAGGCATGGATCTATGTCGCAGAAATCAGCCTGGATATCCAAGCAAGAACTGGAGGCTGCAGTTTGGCAAGGAATTTCAGCAGATGCATAGGTTGCCCTCAGAAAAGCACATACGCGAGCAGTTGACTTGAGCCAGATGGGATGTAAACTGGTACTTTAGGGTAAACATATGCTTTACATGCTTATTAAATGGGAACAGGTTGCCAAACCAAGCCTAAGAAAGTAGCTGGGGTGGCTCACTAATCCTAGAAGATTTTTAGAGAAATAAAAAGGCGACTGCTCTTCTCTCTATCCTTGCCTCGAGCAGTTTGCCACTCGCATCTCCCAGGAACTTTTGAATTTTTACTAAATGGAACAGAGATGTAAAAATCTGAGGGAGAGAGATAAATTCCTATCTGGTAGATATAAATCAACGTCTTGGCAAAAAGAAAAGCCCAGATTGGACTCCCATGTCCTTAAAACTACCTTTGGAATATATCAGGAGGAAAGAAGAAGAAGGAGCATATTGAGGCAGTGTCACCCATGAATCTCCAAGTGATTAGGAATGCAGGAGCACTAAATACACACTGAGGCACATGCTAAAATTGGGTCAGTATTAATGAAAGACTAAAATCCGAAGCACCAAGCTTAGGGCTGCCTTCCTGAGCTCTGATCCATAACCAGAGAGCCCAGATGTCCCCATCCTCGAGCAAATATCTCCTTTACTTAGCCAAAACTCCACCAGAGGCCACTGTTGTTAAATGTATGTGGGGATTTTAGGGTGTGCAATGCACAGATTGTCCACTCACTGCATGGCAAATGCAAAAGGCATTTCTGGACATTTTAGGGCTTTCTTTTCCTACCTTCCCATTTTAAGAAACCAGGTAGATTGTTTCTGAAATACACATATATTTATCCCTCTTTATCACAACCCAGCAGAAAACAATCAGGAAGGCACAGCACGTAGTGGAAAACCACTGTCTCTTGGCACAAAAGCTTACAGAAAATACAGAGATATATGAATAGAATTAAATAAAGGAGAACAGCAGGTAATTAATACTTGATTTTTCCACCAATTTTAGCAAGTTTTATTTGAACAGAATATTTAAAATAGGGAGGTGTCATATACTGCATGATCTTACTAAAACAGAGCTCTCTTATTCCCCATCTTCATGATTCAGTTATACTTTGCTTTTGTAAACATCCTGGAGCCTACAAGATGATTTGTGGTATAGAAAAATGATGAAAATAAAAACACCTTCATGAAAATTCAATAATTTTCACCTTCATGAAGGATAATTTTCCAGGGATGACTGTAGGGTTGCAGTTTGTCTAGTAAAATTTGCACCTTAAAATGAATGTCATTCACATAGACCTGATAAGCCTGATTGGGAACCAGGACTTGAGGAAACAGGGCAAATATCAAATATCAATGAGATATAAACAAATATCAATGAGATATTTGACTCTTGACTAAAAAAGAATATTTTTGCAAGTAAAGTGGGATAGCCACAGGATTTGCCCAAGCAGGTATTTGAGTCTATAAATGGGCGTGGGGAGAGGAGATTTTTTTCTCCCTAACATGAGACAGTTCTGGGGCAAACAGTCCCCTTCAAGCTGAAGCTTATTCTTCTGGAAATATTTAGGACCACAAGAAGCAATATTAGTGATTCTTTCTGAAGCTGGTAGCCTAAAAGCAAGGAATTTTGTTTTCCCCACCTGTTTTAAATCTAAAGCCTAACAATGACAGTTTAGATACCAAGACTTATTTAAAGTCACTTCTTCTCTGCTTCCAGATAGTGTAACAGAAGAAAATGTAGTTTGTTCTGGGATATTAAATAATGCACTATAAATTTAGGTGGAGAGATGAGAGTTTAGGAGAGAAAGGTGTTTAATTTAACAGAGAGTCTGATAAAGATGGTAGCCTGTGTATTTCTATAAGACAACAAATTGATATTGACTGGTCTAACACATTAAGGACCTTTGAATTCTCCAGGATGCAGTATGTTTAATGTTGCAAATAGCTGGCAGCTCCTTTACAATCTTAACAAACTGCCTTGGACAATCTGATGGAACAGTCTGCATTACAGAGCTCAATTTTCCATCTGTTGATGATGAAATCACTCTCTCAAACTGCTTTCCTGCTATTTGACTCAGGATATTGCTTCTTGGCTAGCCAGCAGCTTCTCTCCAGTCATCAATAAGCATTTTAATTAACAAAATAAAAATCCTAAGTGTGAATTGAATTTTGTCGGCAGCTCCAGCTCCTGCCTGAGCAGAAGGTCCCGTCCAGGGGTACAACTCAGCACTAGAGGGCATTCGAGGCACACATGTGACACTGAATATTCCCTCTTCGCAGTATCAGGGTTTGGTTTTTGGGTTTTTTTTTCTGGGGAAAGGTGAAAAATTGAGCAGTGATGTGTGTTCCAGCCCAATCTCTGCATGGAGAACCAGCAAGGCGGTCCCCAGCAAGGCAGGCAGGATGGTGTCACTTGTGGTACCAAATGCTTCATCTCCCTCCTGTCTACGTGCACAGGATGTGAATAAAGCAGGGGAATCTGTGGCCTTTCTCATGCAGAAAATCAGAGAAACAGGGTTTTTTAGAGTATATGCAGACTTGGGGACAGGAACAAGCTCCTAATCCATGTCTGGATGCCAAGGGCAGATTTATCTCAGAGGATGTGGTAGAGGAGCTGTAGCTGCCCCGTTGCCAGCCTGGTGCAGAGTGGGATGGTTTGGAGTGAGACAGGCAGCAACCAGCCAGCACTGCAGCCCTCACCTGCCTCATCCCATCAGCTGCATCCAACCTGTCCAAGGTGTTCCTCGGTGGGGATGGCTCCAGACACTGCTGCAATAATAAAGATGAATTAGTAATAATAACAGCAATCAGTATGTGATCTTCAGCCCCTACAATCCATGAATCTCTGATGAGATCTGCATTGTAGTAAATCCTTCTGTAATGTTCCCAGGGCCACCTTATTTAAATATTTGCTTAGTGCAGCAGATAACCCTCGTAAAATGGAGTGATCTGTCAGGAAGAAATGAATGTAATTTCCCCCTCCTCCAGCCACCCAGCTGCCTGTGCTCCAGCCCATGCTTTAAGCACAGAAAATGTTGTGCAGCATTAGGAATTTCTGCATATATTTTGGGTTTAGGCCCAGCCTTGTGGCTGTGAATTCAGAACATCTTCACCCGATGCACATACACACGTAGGCAACCCTGATCTCCATTACGTCTGTCTGTCAGGGGTTTCTCACTGGTAATTGTAGAGAATCCTTCTCTGACTCTGACCAGAATAACAAGAGGGGCTCTTTGCATTCACTGTAGTACTTGTTTTGTGCAAGTGTTCCAGGCAAATCCATTGCTGACAAGCATTTGGGAGGGTACAACACATTTGAATTCAATATGCCTGAATATTAATGGAATTTAGTGGTGCAATCTAAGAAACAAGCAGCCATGGCACAGATCAGTGCTGTTCACCTGGTGAGAATTAAGCCCTGCAGCCCAAAATGTGCGATACCTTGTATAGCTACAGACTCATTCAAGAGCAAGGATATAAAAAATCATTCTCAGCTGCATTTAAAGAGGTTTCACTCTGATTCAGCACAAGCCAGTCTGGCAGCCACCCGCCTAGCTTGAGAGAATAGTTCCTATGGGCAGATCAGAGGCACTACTTACGTTTTTCTGTTCTTTTTCACAGGTTTTACTGGAGATTGGTTAGATCTTTCCTGGGATCTAATGTATGGTGGCATTTATGGCTGAGTTATCCTCTGCATACAGATCATTCAGATAGCCCAGGCCCAGAACTCCCAGAAATTCCTTCAGCTGATCAGATTTGTATTTCTTTAATGATCACTTAGTGGATAATGCTGAGTGTGAGGACTGGACATGATGTAAACTGTGTGCACTCCTTGCACTCATTAATGGTGACTCTTAGTCCTTGGTGCAGGTGATCACAACCCCATGCTTGC
This sequence comes from Myiozetetes cayanensis, assembly GCF_022539395.1. Taxonomy (NCBI): domain Eukaryota; kingdom Metazoa; phylum Chordata; class Aves; order Passeriformes; family Tyrannidae; genus Myiozetetes; species Myiozetetes cayanensis. The sequence goes on along the minus strand of NW_026087378.1, from coordinate 7,023,395 downwards.
AGATCTCCTCCTGTAAGAGATTTTACCTTTCTATTTAAATAAGATTTAGTGCTTAAATTGTGTGACCTATAAATGGGTCAAGCTAAACGTGATGTATTTCCAAGTCTGAAGAATCTCATGTCAGTTGAGTATTATTTTCAGAGTCCATGGGAAGGAACTGGTGACCAGCACTCTGAAAATAATCACATTTCCCATTGCATTGGACTAGGAGCTCACTTCCAGTCAATTACTGTGTCCCAGCTGAGCAGTGGAAATCTGTAGTAATGAGTAGTGCCTCTTAAAAACAGACTAACTCCTTCACCTGTGATCATCTGACAATGTCCTAAAGCACCTAATTTAAAAGCTATTAGGGCCCCACATGAAATGTAATGCACTGTACATGCTGCAGCAAACAAAAGATCCCATATTCCTTTACAGCCTCCAGCATCATGCCTTTGCTTATCCATCTACCTAAACTTCCTTGCTCTCCCTTTCAAGCCCAAACCTCAGTCGGCTGTAAGCAGTGTCATGGGGCGGGGCTGAGGGGCACCACCCTGGGTGGGGGTGCCTTTGCAGGAGTGGATGTGGCCTGAACATCTCTGACGAACTCATCTGCCACTTTCCACAGGAGAACAAGTCATTAGTCCCAGTGTTGCAGCCAAATTCCAATGTAGGTCATTACAAGCAGTTTAATTTCCCCCAGTGGCTTCATTTGGACACGGTATTCATCACTCTTCTCAGAATCGGTTATGGGAGCATTGCTGCACGTTGATGACAGAGGTTTTTTCCCACATTTGGCTGCTTGTCAGTGACAGAAAAAGCTTCTCCAGGACAGACAGACAGACACACTTTGCAGAAATCTTTGGCATCCCTTGATGCTCTGCACAGAGGAGGGAACTGTTTCTGCACAGACAGCAGCTCCTCCTTTTTGACAGTCCTGTCTGCACCAGGAGCTGCATTACAGAAGTGTCTTGTAAGTGGTGTGGACACAAGACACACACACACACCATGGGCCATGGATGGCACTTGCAGAGAGAGTCCCATCCAGCCCCAATGTTTGCTGGGGGGCAGCTGCCCACCACACCAACTACACCCCTTCCCAAGGCTTGTGCTGTCAGTGGCTTTGGCCCTGGGAGATGCCGGCTGAGCCACAAAGCTGGTTTTAATCACAGTGTGTATTTTTGGAAACTGAGTGGAATCCTTTGCCCTGCTGAACCTTATGCCCTATTTCCTACATACAGTTTCTCCAGCAGCAGCAGCAGCAACCTTTTGGCTCTGACTGCTTAAGCAACCTGCAATTTATGAGGCTTTCTGGTGTTTCAGATAAAGAATATGGGAAAGCAAAGGAAGCCGCCATCCCCTTTGAACCATGAGCCCCCAAAGAGAACTCACTCAACTGTTTGTTGTGGGCAAGATCATAAATAATGCAGGGCATTACATACTTCTAGCTGGAAACAGAGACATAGTTTTTTGGAGGGGTTTTTATTGCCACCATGAAACACAGGAGAATATACTATCTTAGCTGGTGTGTGGTGCTGTTTGTACAACATGTGCTTTAGGGGTAAAGCACAAAAGGATGGAGAGAGTTGCTTTTCAGCCCTGTGTTTTTCCCTCCCTCCCACCCCCTGACCTGCAATGTCTCATTTACTCCATGTGCTTTTTCACAAGTCCATGAGTTTCCAAGAGACTGTGCAGAGCCCCAGTAAGGAAGCATTTGACCTTGATAAAGGCAGAAGCCTTAATTCTTATTCTTCCTGATTTGAAGCAAATTGAATCCCTCTGTCTGAGCTCACCTATTATTTGGGCTCCTGGATTCCTGGGAGTCTGAAGTCAAATGGGACTAGATTATCATACTCTGGGGTATGCAGGCAATGTTTTGCTCCTTTGAGTTAATGAGTGGACTCTGTTAAGGGACCTGATTATTCCTACATAACTTACACAGCTGTTCATACACAATTTTCTTATTCTGCAATGAAGTAAACAACTTCTAAATGGCAAATACTCCATGGTTGCTTCTTCTGAGATTGCACCTTAGACAGATATCAAAAAAGCACAGGACACGTATCTTAAATATTCCTTTGAAAATCTGTCAGTTCCATTGCCCAAAACTACAATCAACAGAAAAGCAGCCTCCTGGCGTGCACATGCATGGCTCCATAACTACAGCCTGTTGGTAGCAAGCTTTTAGGGCTTCCTCCTCAAAGCAGCCAGTACCACTGCAGCTAAAGGTCACCAGATATAAAAGGGAGAAATGATGCCCACAGGAAACAGCAGATACAGCTTCCTTTTCTTTAGGAGAGGTAGCTTTTTAAAACAACTTAGAATCACAGAATGCCCTGGGTTGGAAGAGACTTTAGAGCTCATCCTGCCATGGGCAGGGAGACGTCCCATAGACCAGGTTGTTTCAAGCCCCATCCAGCCTAGCCTTGAACACTTCCAGGGATGGGGCAGCCACAGCTTCTCTGGGCAACCTGTGCCAGGGCCTCACCACCCTCATGGGGAAGAATTTCTTACATATATGTAATCTGAATTTCCCCTCTTTCAGTTTAAACTTATTACCCCTTCTCCTGTCACTCCAGTTCCTGATTCAGAGTCCCTCTCCAGCTTCCTCGTAGCCTTTTCAGATGCTGGAAGGGTCTGTGAGGTCTCTGCACAACCTTCTCTTCTCTAGACTGAACAGCCCCAATTTTCTCAGCCTGTCAAACTTCTATAGATACTTGTCTTCACACAGCTATCAGAGGACAGTTTGCTGAGTGAGGGCTTTTCCTGCACTTAATATAACATATTGGATTGTTCCACTATGTGTTTTAAGCAACAGTGAAGAAGTTGAGAAATGTGACCCCGCAGTGAAGGCAGGGCTGAGCCTCCTCCATCATCACTTGTACAGCACTTTCTTCACCTGGGCACTGAACCATGTTGCTTCTCCCTCCCTTGCATATAACACATAAATAAGCACAAACCAGCAATTATTTGTACCACAGTCAGACCTCTGAGATGCTCTAGACAGGCTAAGAGGCATTCAGGATTGCATATCCCTCTCAGCCTGGTGGGATTTCACAGTCCAGTGTTTTCTCTCTTTTCATAAATGGAAAAACATCTCCACTTTTCTTTATTAGCAAAAATGTAACTTTGCCAAGTCTTGTCCTGTAGTTTCAGAAGCAGGCACTGCAAATAAATAGCACATAGCCACCTAGAAAATGACCCTTTAGTTTCTGTCCCAGTGGACCCCAGTTATCAGAAGCAAAGCAAATTCCTTGCTGGTGGCTGAAATTATGAGGATGAAGAGCCAGTGGAGGTCCCCTGGGCCTGGTTGGTGCCCTGTGGCTTTCCCTAGTCTAAGCTGTTTGCTCCCACAGGTTAAAGTCAGAGCTTTTCTGATGACTTCAAGTTACACCTCTTGAGAAACTGCAGGATGTCTCCTCTCTTTGATGATGTTCTGGATCCTGCTGTAGTGCCTTCAAGAGTTGCTGTTAGAAAGAAAACGAGGGCATGTCTGGGCAAAGGAATTCTTTCTGCTGAGCAAAATACCCTGTGAAAACAGGTTTGCAACAGAAAATTAAAAGCCTTGCTACATTTTTCTCTTTTGTTGAGGCAGAGCAAACCAGAAATATGAAATCACATTCTCTGCAGAAATAGGAGATCAGGTTTTCCACACCAGCATGGAAATGTCCCATGAGGCATTGCCACAGCTGTACAGTTTACACTTGGAAATGCACTTTTCATGTGAACACTGTTGTGCTACGAGACCTGCTTGGAGATCAGTGGTGGGTTTTGTTCATGAGGAACTTGATGTTGCTTTGTGGGAGAGCGAGGGATCGCTGTAAGTCCGATGTAATCTTGCTCATCAAGGCTGCACAGCATGAAGGTGTTCTGCTTGGGCATGATCCTGTCTCAGCATACAACAATCTGTATCCACAGGAGATGTCCTGAAGGATGCACTTCTGAATGTTTTCATCTGCTGTCACAGGAAAGCCTGGATCAGGGCAACCAGTTTGGCTTTGTAGTGGGGATTTATGTGCTGCCTTATGCCATTATTTGTATACAGAGTTACAAAATGAAGACATTTTTTTTCAGCTGATTTCCACAATAGAAAGGAGTTAACCTTAGGGTGGAGATTGCAATGGAGTTGGCTGAGTTTGAGCCATGGCTGCTTCTTGCTTGAGAAAGGACAATACTCAATTTCAAATAAACATGAATGGAAGTCTGCTGCAGTGAGATCCAGATTCACAGCCCTACCCAGCAATCTCAGGAGACACAGAAAAGAGTTTTCACCTTCTTTTCCCGCCGTCCCCTGATTTTCTCCTGACAAATATTCCGGCCCTTTTTTCCCCATCTCCCCTTGCTAAACACTGGGAAAGTACTGCTTGGCTAAATGAAAAATGGTGCTTTTCCAGTGGAGGAAACTGGGACAGCCTAATGATGCAGGATGAAAGAGCAGCATCAGTATCAAACAAAACATTGGGCTTTTTTTGCTCTCAGTTCCTTTAGGAAGTCATTCCCCAGAGCCATCACAGAAAGACATCATGTTGCTATATGGTCTATTTCTGGTGCCAGAAGACAAACAGCCCGATAGTTAACATCATTTGCACTCGTGAAGGCAATTTTTGTTGTTCAGAAGTACAGGACAAGTAAAACATTATTCTCTCTGAGTCAGCCATATTAATGAAGTAAAAACCTGTCTCACAGATGTATTGTATGAACACTCATTTTTGAGAGCTTTCCCAGTGTACCCCTTTCTCAAAACTATCCTGCTGTTCATGGTCCCCTCTCTCAGATGAACAAGAGAGTGAGAATTGCTGTTCCTTGAGTTTGGGAATGGGCTTTGACATTCCCTGTCTGTATCATTAAATGAAGACCTGGTGAGTTCTGATACTAGTGAAAGCTATTGATTACATCATCCCATTTTTAATTATTTCTCTGAAGATTGGGTTTGTCTACTCTCATAGGATTGCAGAGTTGTGAAATGGAGTCAGGGCAGTAGAAACTGTAGACTTAAAAGACTTTACACTGCCATCACAGACTTTGTTCATGCATTATTACACTTATTAATGTCTATCACTAGGACATATGGAAGAGTAGTTACACCAGTCCTGTTAGATCATCACTCAGAGATTAGAAGTGAGTAAAAAACTGCAAAGCATTCTCCATAAATATTCATTGGAATCGTTTATAATGCAGTTACTCTGAAGACAGCCAGGCATCATGGCTGGAGGTACTGTATCGATTTTCTCCTACAGATATCAAGATTAAATCTGCTCAGTGTACCAGTCAAGAGATTTCTTTTAGAAAGGAAGTTCATGTGGAGCCAATCAGTCATGTCTCTGATGAATTGAGCCTTTCAGAAAGTGCTGAATCACAAAACCAAAAGTGTTCCTGGAGATCTGCTTGATTTTATACAATTTTCCTTTAGAGCATTACTCATATTCACTTTGGAATTTCTTATCACACATAGGAGAGACACTCACTTAGCAATAGCTTGAAACGTGGAGATTTGGTCATTAGTTTAGAATTTGGTAGAGAATTGAGGTGAAATCAGGACTTTCTCTTCACAGATGAATGATTCAGTTAGTGACTGGGGCAAGGAGTTGAACAAGAACCAATCCTTGTTGTTTGGTCAGTGTCTTTCACAAAACAAAATTCTCATTTTCTTCAGCTCTGTTCTCTCATCTATTCTGAGCTCAGGCATACCCTTAATGAATTAATCATAATTAGTGTTTCTAGAGACAATAGAAACACTACAAAGCCACTCTCATGATGTAAAGTGAATATGTACACCAGTTTGGACAGTCACTTCCCATGCAGTAGCTGACCTATTCAAAAGGAATTTGCAGGAAGCAATAACTGTGCAATAGGGAATAACCTGGGAACAAGGTAATGAAAACAGTGAAAATACTAAAGGACCCTGCAGTATTTTAAACAAGCTATAAGCATTCAATATTTTTTTTCCAGCATTACCTATAACTCCAGCTGGAGAGGGGATTGGGCATCGGGCTGTAAATACACATCTAAGCTCAGTAAAACAAAGAAATGGATGAGTGGGATGAGGGGCACAAGGTAACAGGGACACCAGATCAATGCAATAAGCAGCAGCAGGCTCCACATGCCATCTGCCTGGTCCTCTCCCCTACCCCCATTAGGGCTCACTTTCACATCACACAGATCAGCCGTCTGTTTTCACCCACCCCCCGAGTGACAGTCTAACTGTGTTTGACAGAATATATGTTTTTTTCCCACCTCCTCCACAAGCCCTTTCCTTTGTCCTCTTTTCAGCAGTTCTGGCTTCTGCCAGCAGATTATGCTGACAATTTAGTGTGAAAAGGAAATTAGAAATGCACCAGCATTCCTCACATGAGCAGAGCCACAGCTTGAATGAAAACATTAATTCAGATTAAAACTGAATCACTCAACAATTCATCTTTTTAGTACGTGTGTGTGTGTGTGTGTGTGTGTGTGTGTGTGTACACGACAGGGATGTTATTGTGTTAGGTCTCTGGATATGACCTACCTGATTAATGGAATGACACAGTCTGCCAATATAATTCCTACAACTAAATCAGTGCATCGTGCAACCCGTAGATCCCCAAGGACAGGAAACGTGCTCTAGAAACTCTAAGGAAGCAAAGCTGGTTTCAAGGCTCTGCCTTAGACCTGTGTAAGGGCTCTGCTGGAGGCAGCTCAGCCTGATCCCAAACTGGCTATTACTCCTCAAGGAAGTTCTGCTTCCCAAGCACCAAATAAGAGTAATCTCCTGGTGCATCCCCTCTGAGCTGTCCCAGGCAAACCAACAAGTGAGGGGCGGGTTTTGAGTTGTCAGCAGGGAGATGCCTATCCAAAGGAGTTGACTGCCTTTCCCACTCTCTCACATCACCTCCAACTGCCACTATTTTCCTTCCATAAAGTAGAATTACTATGAAACCCATCTAAGGGAATGATAAGATTTAGTTTCTAAAGCCTTATGTGATCCTGGTGTAGAAATAATAAAAAAAAAAAAAGGCCATATGGAAAGAACACCTGCCAACTACAATCTAGCCCTAAACACAGAATATATGATATTTCCTGGCGTGGGTGAGAATGAAGTGTCAGAGGTTCTAGTTTGGAAAGGCCAGAAGGGAGTAACTCTTAAAAAAAGCAGAAAAAACCCACATCTCTTTCTAAAGTCCTTTAGAGAGTGGCTGGTGTTGAGGGTAGAAGTGCTCTCAGTTTCCTAAGAGCTTATGGTACAAGTGACTTGTGATCACACGTAATGAGAAACAACTCCACAGTATCCTCTCCAAATGTGTGACAGTGTCTGTGCCACTCAGCCAGGAGCAAAGAGAAATGGAAAGAAATAGCAAAACCAGGACAAGCACAGCCTTCAAACCGATTAGTCAGAATGACAAAATCGTAACACAAGCTCATGACTCACTTCAGATTTGCTGTTCAAAAACGTTGCATTTCCTGAGCTATTGCCACGGGCATCCCACAGAGCTATACCAAAGTCAACAACAACAGAAGAATTACACTCAGAGTGCCAGGTTCATTTAAAAAGCAGTATAATTGGAAATAAATTAAATAAGATCAGTTGGTGGGGCACTTCATGTTGTCCATGTGTAATTAAGGAGAGCAATCACGTGGTGCTGCAGGCAGCAGACGGTCAAATAAGGAAAGGATGATAAGAAGACAAGGACACAACCAGAAAAGGCAGTACTCCGAGGAAGCAACAGAAAATTCATCTGTTTGCTGCCTGATGGAGTCTACCTAGAAGATTAGTTTCTGTGATGTGAGGTTTAGCTTTTTTCTTCTAGGTAAATAATATTTCTCTAGACACAGGAGCAGAATATCAGCTGCACTCAGGACAGCACGAAGGTCCCTGCTGCCCTGCATCCGCTTTCTGACATTTGCTCCTTCCAGATATTTAAGGAAAACTTCTAGAACAGGTTAAAAGAAGACAGATCCTTTCCCTAGTCCACCTTCCCAGCTTACTGAGGCTGAACCCACCCAAGGATTTACTAGCCCCTTTTCACAGAATGTCAGTGGTACACTTTCCCTGCACTAATTCATCTACCAATTTTTAAGCATGGATGAAAGTGGCATCCACAAAATCCTGCAACAATGAGTCCCACAGTTCAGAGATGTCTTGTGCCAGAAAAAACATTCCTTTGATTTATTTCAAAATATTTTGGGCCTGTTTTATTTGAGGCCTGCAGCTTATTAAATAATGAGGGGGAACCGTTTTTCGGCCTCTCAATGAGGAAGGAAGCTGTTTTGGACTTTCAGGCATGGTCATTGCCTTTCTGTGTGCTTTTTCGTGTTCTTCTACATCTCAGGGGAACCAAAGCTATACATAGCTTTCATGCAGCCTGAACAGTGCTTAATTACATTTCCTCGTACGTTCTCTATTCCTTCCCTAATAATTTTTAAAATTCTCCCTACCTTCTGACTCATTCCCACTGAGCCTTGAGCTAATGTTTTCATAGTGCTGTTCAAAGCAAGTCCACAATCTCTTCCCTGAATGCTAATAGCTAATCTACAGTTCATCACTGTGTAGGTTATAATTAATGTTGGTTTTTTTGCAACGGTCATTATCCTGTATTTCTTAATATGTGAATTTCATCCTCTGTTTTATCACCCATTCTCTCAGTACCAGGAGAAGCTTCTGCAGGTCCTTATATTCATTTTAGCCTTTTATGCCCTGAACAAACTCATGTCATCAGGAAATGGCCTTACCCCAGCTCTTTGCATATTGTTTGTGAACATCCTGAATTACACAGTCCCAGGCACAGGTAACATCCACCATTCAGTGGCACACTCCCCTGCAGTGTGAGACCATAGCTTTTACCCACTTAAGAAATCACAAAAGGACCTTCTCCCTTATCCCCAGTTTATTTTTCTTAAGAACATTTTGGGAGAGAACTTATTAAAAGCTCATGAGGACCTGAGAGCATTGAAGCAACTAGCCCACCCTTGCCTCCCTACTGATTCCTCAAAAACAGAAAAATATTTGAGAGGCACAGCCTTGTTCTTTCCTATGCTGTCAATCTTTATCCCTGGGTTTTAATTCCATTCTTTAGTATAGCTTTTGTCATTTGCACCCTAAAGTCCTGCCAGCCTGCAGCTTTTCAGGTTCCCCTTCCCTTCAGCCTTTCAAGAAATCACTGCACCATTTGCAACCTTCTCTTCCTGTGTGGTGAGGATGATCCAAACCTCAGATTTACACCCCCTCCTCCATTAACAGCCGAGCAATTTCGTATCCGAGTTCCTTCAGACCTTGTAAAAGAAACCCATCTGCTCCTGGCAATTTGTTATTATTCGTCTTACTGATTCATCCCCAGACCCTTTCTACCACCAGTTCAGTTTGAGGCAACTCTTCTGCCTTGTGCCCCATACAAAAAGGCTCTGGTGAGGTACCCTGGTTGAACTCTGGTGTTGTGAACATTGGGGCACATAATTAATCTTCCCTGCAGGCTCCACCCCACTAACCTGCCCTCCAGACTCACAGCAAGGCTTCCTGTTCCTGGTGTGCTCCAGGCAGTGTGCATTATTATTTTTATACCTTCAGCAAGCTGATCCTCAAAATCTACCTGAGGTTTGCCACATGGCATGTCTACTTTCTGCTTTTTTGAAAGTGGTCATTCTTCCTCTCTTTTCCTCACCAGGACACAGCTTCCAGCTTGAAACCTTCCCTGAGGTCAAGTGAATATGCAAAGTGGATCTCATCCATTTTATGTCCCATGGGCAGGGACACTTTCCATGACACCAGGTTGCTCAGAGCCCCATCCAATCCTGCCTTGAGAAAGATGAAAAACTGCCAAGGGGGGCTTTCAGCGTATCCTCAGGGTGATTACAAAAATGACTCCCTCTATCAGCCCTGTTCAAGTCTACCATTATGCAGAAATCCTTTTATGTACTATTAAAATTCAGCCAGTTCTGCTCAAAGCAGAGCTGTCCTCTAACGGTATCCATCAATACTGTGAAAGACAGGAGCTGAAATGAATATAATTTCTAACAGAAATCATTACAATTCTAAACAAAGAAATCTTTTAAAGTAAAAAAGAGCAGGATAGATAGACAAAAAAAAAAAAAGGTGAAAAAATCTAATTATATTCGTAAAAATCCTGCTATTAGGGAACTAGTACAGTTAGAGTTCATCTTTTGTCCTTGAATTAAAAAATCAGGCATGGCTAATCCATGAAACTAAAGTCTCCTTTACCTTGCTGTTCTATAAAATTATTTCAAGGTGCCCTTTTTATTTGGGGCTGGCTGGTGTGGGGTGGAGCTTAAAAATAAATATGGTTCCATCCTTTCTCAAGGTCTTTCAGAATATGCCCCAAAGTCAGTGGGGAGAAGGGCAATCTGAAACAGGCATGGAAAGCAAGAAGAGCAACCTATCACTTCAAATGTGGAACAAAAACTATGCTTTCTAGCCATTCACTTAAATTAATGGTGGAGGACTGATACTGCTGTTTATAAGAATTAAAGAGTTGTCATTTTGTGAGTAATGAGATACTCCCAGGTGGCAGGAAACTGTCCTTACTTATTTCAGTCTTCAAGTCCTGTTCTGTCATCCTCCTTTTAAATGCCTTGCTCCAGTCTTGGGTCTCTACTGGGAATACATATCTTTGATCCAGGGTCCATCCTGCCTGAAGAGCTGCTGCTGGCAAAGAGTATCAGAGCAGCTTTGCTCCTCTAAAGTCATCCAAGGCAGCGTGATTTGAACATCAGAACCATGTGGGCAAGACCAGCTCTTCCATGTGTTCCTGTGGCAGGCAGGTCTGGGAATGAGCTTTTTATGCTCCATATCCAGCCCAAGCTCCAGGTGTGAGGTTATGATTTCAGTAGATTTACTCACATACCTAAATTTAGCTGATTTAAGGCTATCAAAACCCAGCTTTGTTCAGCAAGTGTGTGCATTCAAATATGTGTATGTGTATGAACAGCACACCAAACTGAGCCACAAGCTTCCCACTACCAGCAAACCCACTCCTGTCTAGGCACAGCAACTGCAAAACAAATGAGAGATGGTGCATTAATTTACTTCTGTGACCTGCTCTGCATGTTTCCCAGAACTTAATGTATCCTTAATGAATCTGAGTGTCGGGAAAGGAGAAAGAACCTTTCAAAATCTGTTGGCCAGCACTTTTTTCCATACCCATCTCAGAGGAACTATTCCTGAATGTGGTATTTGGTGATACGAGGAATGAGATCAGAGTCTGGCCTATTGTCTCCTCTTTCCTCTGAATTTAGATGTTATTTACTGAGCATAAAAATAGCCAAAATTATGCCATGGCAGAGGAGCAGAAAATATATCTGCTTAATTTCAGTGATAGGTTTTCCGCAGCTAATGTTCTTCAAATAAGTGCTGTGCTGTGTTGTGGGTGCATGACCACACGTTATGTACATCAGCGATGCCAGGATCTAACTGGAGGTTACTGTGTCCCAAGTGAAAAACCATCATCTTCCACTCAATAATGTGATCACATAATGAGCACCTCTGAAGTGGATAATTGGACTTTATTCAGAGATGGCTCAGCACCAGATAATACCTGATCCAGATCTATTTCTAATTCATCTAAAACCTACTATTGGCCTAATTTCACGCACTGTTTCTTGAGGTGACTTCTGATGGGCCAGGGCAGAAGAAATGAAATGAAAGAAAGCGTTGACTCATTCATTTCAAAGTCCTGACTTAAACCTTCGTTTTTCCCTCCATGAGGCTCTCGTGAGCATTTTTCATAAGGAGAAGCGGTTTAAAAAAAAAAAGGAATAAGAAAAAAATGTGTGTGTGTGTGTGTGTAAATTGGAAAAAATATGTTTTAACAAAATTCCAGCATATGGCATACCTTAAACAGGAAGAAAAGGGAATTCTGGTCCCCATTGTACACAGGAGAAATTTATAAACCAATAAGACTAATTTAATTCAAAAAATCAATACTGGGAAATGTTACCAAAGCAGCACTTGTTGGCTTTCCATTTGTTTGTAGACACGTTTCTGGAATAATAATGGCAAGTTATTACTCAGACACTGGTTGGTGGCTACAAAAGCATTGAAAGCCATAGCTAAGTTTCTTTTTCCTCTGTCAGTAAAAAGACTGTTTCTCACTCAGAAATTGCGATCAGGATAAGAACCCTTTAATAATTGAAAACTTTAGGCCTTCTGGGTGGGATCTGCAAAAAGACCATTCATCATGGATGTGCTCAGCTGCCAGCAAAATCAGTAGGAGATTCACCAAATGCATGAAGGCAGCACAATCACGTCAACCCTGAGGGCTGGGCAGAACCCCTAATTTATTTGTTACTTAAATGAAACTAGCAACATGGAAAAGGCATAGGATCCTTCCAGCATCTCTGACTGTATTGATCCATCAGTGAGGCAGAGAGATTCTGCTCCCCATTTCATGATTGATTTAGTTTAGCAATTCAAAGCAGCCCATGCCTTACTGATGGGATCAACGGGCTGTTGCTCTCCATAGCTGTTCTGGGAAGGTGGATGCTGGTGCTTTGCCTTGCAGGCACAGAGCTGCAGGACATGTGTTGGTCCTGCACTCCAGAAATATCCCCCAAGTTACTCAACAGCAGGCAGGCAGACGTGGATCCACAACTCAGCCTTGGAAGTTTTGTATAGCTTGGAAACTCACCCTGACACTTGCAAAAAATCCTTTCCCTGTGTGCTCAAGAGCTATTCAAAAGGGTGGGGTGTTTTTGTTTCTTTAGTTTAATAGCATCCTAGCCCTCCTTTAGTGAAAGCTTATGAAACCAAACTCAGATTGTCTTTAGTATAATTTTCTCCTTTTTATTTTTGCCCTTGCCAGTGTCCTGTCCCAGTACCATTATCCTGGTTTCTGCATTTTTCCAGACATTAAAACCCCTCAGTAGCAGTTCTGAACAGCTCTCCATACACATAGCTAAAAACTGAGCTAGGAAAACTTCTTTGTTATGGATAACAGTATTTACTTGTGACTAGCACATTGTTATTTATCAAAAACCTGCTCAGGTCTTGCATGTACCTTATTCATACAAGAAATAATCAGAGGAAACAAAGAAAGGTTTTGGGGTGTTACTCAAAGAGCATTTAAAATCTCAGTAGTAATTGTTTGTTTCCTCTGTTACACTTTCTTGCACCACAATTAAAGTTTTAAATGGAGTACAAGAATCTAAATTGATTTGGTGAAGAATTTAAACGTGAGCTTATCTTTAAGCAACCAAACAATTCATCAGCTTCAACTGTTATTCCTGACTTCAGAAAGAGCAGTCATGGAAACATCCCTCCTCTGGGCAGCTCCTGCCACGGAACCCCAGCCATGAGAGCAAAAACAGCCCTGACCAGAGAAAGCACCTTGCATCCATTTTAAAAGATTGCAGTCACATCTGCCACCAGGTTAAGAGGGTTCTGTGATGGGCAATTGCTCCTCTCTAATGTAGATTTGTCATCCAACGACTCAGTGGTGAAGATATCAGGAGCTCTCTGTTCCCTGGTGCAGGAGTGGATCATTTCTCATGGAACCCACGCATCACTGTATGTGTCTGAAGGCCAGAGGGCAAAAAGGGAGACTCATATTGCTGACAAATAATTGCAACGTGTCTGTTTAACATTTGCAACAAATCAGCAGCAGCATTTAGAAGGGCTGCCTGGAGGTCTGGAGCTGTCAAGACAGATAATGGCCCGAAACACTGCTGGCTAATAATAACACCGGGCTTCACTGCACTGTGTGCAAGTGTAAACTCCAGAGGGCTTTTTCCCTGTTTTTTTCCCCTCTCTGCTGCTGTTGACTTTACATTTTGCAAGGGACATCTCCAGCAGATCCAGTCTGTGACCTTCAGAAGACACGGCCTAATGTCTGTGGCAGCCACACATTGCAGATCCACCAGCACGAGGGCACAGGAGCACAAAAAAACCCCAAAACACAGCCCAGAGCTGAGTGGCTGCCTGCCCTGTGGGTGACTGTCACACCTCAAACACAAGGCAGGGCTCCTGGGCACCGTGCTGCCAGGCACAATCCTGGTCCATCATCATCCTTCTGTGTGTAAAGTTAAGTGCTCTGTGTGGAGGTATGAAGGGAGATGGTGGAGAAGATACTGGGTGAGGGTACCCAATTTTACCTCACTTGGAGGTTTGTTTCTCCAGCCAGGTGCAAAAATAGCCTGAGGGTCCTGAAGAGACACTGGAACAGGCTCCCCAGGGCAGTGGTCACAGCCCCAAACCTGCCAGAGCTCAAGGAGTGTTTGAACAATGCTCTCAGCACTTTGGGCTTTTTGGGGTGTCCTGTACTGGGCCAGCAGCTGGACTCAATAATCCTTATGGATCCCTTCCAATTCAGGATATTCCAGGATTCTATGAGTGCTCAAACCCCTGAGAAGAGAGGTTTCAGTGTTATCCTCCTGTGACAGGGGTGAATTATGAGGTGGAACTTTTCGCTCTGAAGAAAAAGGGAGAGGAAAGAATCAGGTTCAACACCACGAAGCAAACAGCCCAGCCTCCCCTGAACACGGTGAGGAAACAACCTTACATGCCTGTGAACAACTGCCTTATGACATTAACCAAGCTGCAGCTTACTTCAGGAGTGAATCTGCTCTCTATGTTTGTATTTGGAGACATCTTCAGTGCTAGAGAAGAAAGAATGTAAAAGTTATAAAGCACCGTGCCCAATTAAAACTACTTTCAAAACCTCAGCAAAATTTAAACAGCGTTGTAAATCAAATGAAGAAAAAAATGCTTATTTTTAAAAACCACTATTTCTAGCTTCACTCACCTTGATCCAAACACAGTATGAGGTTTTTATTGTACCTTAACCATGTCTGAAAGCATGGAAAATTACAATTCAGACACTAGTCACATCCTGTAGCTCAAAAATCAGGGAGATATGAGTGAAGTAGTGGAGAGAACCCAACCACAGAGGGATAAAGGAGATAAATCAACTCAAGGACCTGTGTTCAAACTGCTGTGAAGTATAATGGGTTTCATCTCTATCTGAATGCTCAGACTATAAAGGTAGAAGGGAGGGTATAGCAGGACTGAGTGGCAGCATTGTGGGAAACAAGTGGCTTGGGGGAACTAAAGGTAAACAAGGTACCTCATTCATCTGGTAAAGGGCCTGGATTTATGCCACTGCAGTGGAGGTCCAATTTATAGCAAATAAGGATGTTCCTAGTGTCCACTAGATCCAAATGTTATTTTGTTTGAGAATTGGAGGATTCAGTGGAAATATAACACAGTTTTCCCTCTGGCCAGACTGTGAAGGGGAGGAGGAATGAATGATAGATGTCCCTATCCAGCAGCAGTGTCGTGGGGATACCAGGAGTGTCATGGGGACATCAGGAGTGTGATGGGTCAGCTTTCTTCTCCATCTGTTTTTCCCTAAATGCAGGTACCAAGGAATGACATGGCTGAGATCTTCTATTGGCTTTAGCCAAAGGGCATAGGAGGCTGAGCCAAACTTCACATGTTTTTTAAGAGCCCCCAAAGGTAGGGGGTATGCTACCAAAAACAACTGGCCTTTTTTCTATCCATTTCCTAGGAAGCTAAAATAGAAGATTATGGTGTAAAGTGTTCTCTCAGTTACACTGGGGCTCTCCAGCAGCACGTAACTGCAGGAAGCAACTGGCAGATAAGTAAAGAGTTAATGGTCAGTTAACTCTGGCTCATGGTATCTGTGGTCTCCCACTGTACAGACTTTGCCATTTTAGCTGGGAAACCTATAGCACTGCTACCATATGTCCTAAAAATCATACTCTTCCCCTGTTCTATCTTTCTGATAAAACTAATCTTTCTATTAAAAAAAAAAAAAACCAAAACAAACACACAAACCAACACCCTCCATTCAAAATCCCAAATACTGCCCATCAATTTAGGTCTTATTTCTGTATTTTCCTGAACACAGCATCTAATTCATGCTAAATATGTCATGTTTGATTTTGGTCAAGTCACTTACCTTCTCAGGAGGGAAATTCATCTGACCTCACTTCAGTTATCTGAAATTAGATGTCTAGTCCAAGCTTTCTGCATAGGCTCCCACTGCTGTCAGAGAGAGACAGAGTTCCCCAGAGGAAGCTTCATCTTCTCCTGGCAGAGGGGCCCAGGTCTCTGCTTTGGTGATCATTAATCTTCGATCTGTGCTCTGCTGCTTGCCCAGCAAGACACATCTGATCCAGATCAGGAGTGATTTATGCTGGCTTTATGCACAGATAAACTCAGAGCCAGCAGATCAGGGCAGCTGTGAAATGAGGATGGTTCTTCCCCTCCCTCATTCTTCTGCCTGTTCTGTACATTAGCATTTCAACCCTGCAAATATTTATCCATGTTTAATTGTAGGTAGGTTTGTAAAAATAAGCAAGACACAGATTTTTTGCAGGATTGGGGCCCAGGATTGCAAACCTTCATGTGAAGGGCTGTTTCTCAGCATGTTTTTCTGCAGCAAGCAGTGTGCCATTCCAGCTGAGACTTCTAGGTCCTGAGGTATTAAATCATTGTCATCAACATCAGCACCAGCTGACAATCGAACCTCTTCCTGCTGCAGATATGAACAGATAGGTGTTGGTCACAAAGCTGCCTTCAGCCTCTCTGCCATTTGTCTCCACACAGTGAAGTGAATTCAGCACAGTCTCCCCTCAGTGATCCAAAATTGAAATAAAAAAAAGGGTTTTATCAGGGTAATGCTTGCCAAAACACACACCAGAAAGTCTCTCTGATCTATCCATAAGGATCAGCCAGATCCAGGGATGTGACAAGTAGGAACTTCTCAGAAGCATTTGGACTTGGCAAAGCATTAGCAGGCAATTAAAGCCTGCGTGAACCCAAGTTTTGCTCCTGCTTGTTTGCAGAGTTAAGACATTTTCTTACAAAGAAAACAAAACAAAATAGGCCTCAGCAGCTTAATGAGAATTTTATTATCCTACCTCTTATTTACCGGTATGGAAATGCTCAGCTTGTGCTGTACAAATAGCATCCTGTTTCTTTTCCCATTTTCTTAGGCTTTTATATAATCAGCTTGAAAATAAATTTGCCATTAATCTGATAACCACCATTTCCTTTAGTAATGATCAAATTCTGGCATTCAGATTAACATTATTTGAAGATACGATCTGATTCATTTATTGTGACTTTTTAATGATGAAAGAAAATGTATCTATAATTATACCATTTACTAAATTTAAGGTGAATTCACTGTTTGCCCTGAAAAACACTCATGCCAGTTTTCCATACCAATCTCTTTCCAGTTTAGATGATTAAGTGGCCGTATTACTTTGTAATTTCTTTCTTTTGTTTGTTTATTTCATGGAAGCCCTAGGAGCCTGAAGCATTATAATGACCCTGTGCATACCCAGACCTGCTCACAGCAGGTAAATGACAAACCTCCACAAGAGAACGGGCACATCTCTGTGTAAAACCCGAGTGTCAGAAGTTATTCTGTTGGCAAAATGTTTAGAAGTATCTGCCTGTAATACCTAAGCATGGATTGCCTAAGAATACTGATAATTCCCATTAGGATGTTGAGGCACTTGTGTTGCATTTGTAAACTGAAGTGGAACTTTAACTGTCCTGTTGGTAGGATGCAGCTCTGAGCTCTGCTGTGATAGCGCTGCCTTCGGCAGCTGCCTGCCCTCAGGGAACAGCAGGTTTTTGGCTCGCCACAACTGGAGTTCTGGTTTGTTTTCCAAGTCCAGACAGCTGCTTTTAGGGTAAACAGGAGCTGGAAACATGGGCTTGTTTCCCAGCCAACCTCAAAGATGGGAAGAGAAAATCAGGTTGAGGTACATGCCATTTAATTTCAAGTAATTCCTGACAAATGATTTTCAGGGAGCATTCCAATCAGAAGGACTATCAGATTGTCTACAAGGTCTGGAAAAAAGGGGATTTAAGTCCTCACCACATCAGGAATTCATAGTATGGTTTATGTTGGAAGAAACCTTAAAGATCATCTCATTCCTCCCCCCTGCCATGGATAGGGACACCTTCCACTAGACCAGCTTGCTCCAAGCCCCATCCAGCCAGGCCCTGAACACTTCCAGGGATGACACTGTAGATGCCAGAATTTGCCTGGGAGGGCAGCTCTTTGTTCTCATGAACTGATTCCTGACTTTCAGATCAGCTTCTCTGGGCATTTCAAAGGAAAAAAAATAAAAACCTTAATCACATGAAAATATGAACTTTGAATTGCAAACACCACTTGCATTGCCTATTTACAGGCCCTATGTTCTGCAAAGCTTGGTTTGATTTATTCTCCCCATGTCCCCCTCCCAGTGACAAAGGAGGAGACCACAAAAATAATTTCCAACTCCAAAGAAACATGGACTGACAGAGAAAGCATTAGACAAGGTGACTGCTGATGTCTCTGCTGCCACAGCAGGCTGGGCAAATTGCAGTTAAATACTGTACTTAAAAATTCCAATCTGCATGGAATCCTAGACATTTCATGGTATCTGCAGTGATGTCATTAGCCCACTCTTCACAAAACAAGCTTTTGTTTTCAGCTACTATAACTCGGGGAAATTCATCAGCACAGTTGGGTTCTGAGAAGGCATCAAATCATATAATGCATGGAGATAGCTTACCCTCACCTGCATTTCAAAGCAATTTTCTTGTCCTTAAATAATCTACACATGTTAATTAGAAGTAGTAAAGTAGCTTAAATGGTGTGAAATTAGAATGAATTATTCATGTCATTTCTTAGCTGCAATGGTCGCAGATAGTGTTTTTGTTTTGAGGAGAAAAAGACTTAAATAATAGGAAGACGATATTTCTTAATAATTTGTTTGACCAGGAATAGAAGCCATTTGTGTTGAACAGGGCTTCAATTTAGAAGAGCACTTCAGATGAGAAAGAAACAACCACTCATTTAGCCAGTACATGTTTACCAATCTTTAATCACTGGCTGGCCTCAAACTACTTTCAGAGATAACAGTGATGCAAAAATAGCCTTTTGCAGGCTACATAGCCCATGTTCTC
Organism: Myiozetetes cayanensis; assembly: GCF_022539395.1. Classification (NCBI taxonomy): domain Eukaryota; kingdom Metazoa; phylum Chordata; class Aves; order Passeriformes; family Tyrannidae; genus Myiozetetes; species Myiozetetes cayanensis. The sequence goes on along the minus strand of NW_026087378.1, from coordinate 7,004,497 downwards.
TGCCCGTGGCAAAATGTTCCCTACAGCAGCAAAAGTAATTTAGAGGTTGCTGATTTGGAGTGGAATATTACCAGTTTACCATTTTTTAAGAAGACTTTCTGCAAGGAATGGTACAGATGGGTCCTTTTCACCTTGGGAGCAGAGGCCAGTTTGGGTGATGTTCTTGGAACACAAACCCATGCAAGTGGCCTGTGATTCGCTGACTCTTTCTGAGATGAGCTACAGACTTAGATCTTTCTCTCTTCCAACCTGGGGCTGGATAAGTAGTAGGGACAGAGATGAAAGGCAGAATTTAGAAATACTAATTTAGCAGGTTTTGACTTGGAGCAACTTCGCTAAAGCAAAATTAATAAGACTTAGATAGAAAGATAATTAGCAGAAAGGCAATTAAGCTATCCCAACAGGAACCATCTTCAGTGTCTGAGCCAGAACGTGCTGTTCTGTCCCACCAGGTAGAGCAGTTTCAGTGTCATCCAAAGTATTCAGCTGAAGAAAGTACATCCTCATTTATCTGTTTGAAAACAAATTTGAAATCCAACAGGGAAAATATCACAGATAAGTGAACATAGAGGACTAGAAATTCAGTAATAAGAGCTGAAAAAAAGCAACAAAGAGGCTGCTTCTGCATTTGTCTATATGGGTCTAATGGCAGCATTTTATGGTACCTGAAGATGCTGTAAATTTCTTTAATCACTTGCAAGGAAATCACCTTCTAAATGTCAGAGATGGCATTCACTGCTTTTATAATTTATACGTCGCTGCACTCAGGATCCCTGGAAGATTCTCCATCTTCCACAGCCTCCTTCCTTTCCCTCACCCCCTCACTTACATGAAGTGAGAGATTTTAGCCTGGAAAAGGGCTTGGCAGTACAAACACAAGAGTCAGAACAAAAAGCGATGCAGAGAGATCCCACACAGCTTTTCCAAAAAGCAGAGAAATGCAGTAGCTGTGTAAAAAAACTCCGCCTGGGGATGTGAAACTTGAGTGCCAACAACCAGCCCAGGGCTGTAACTCAGCCATGGTCAGCTGTGGTACCTCTCAATGAACAGGGAGTAGCAGCCCCTACTTTTCATTAAAGGGTTGAATTACTTTGCTCTTCTGCAGGATACAAGTTTATTTTGTGGGGCATTACTCAAGACTAGATGGCATATGGGAAGTTCACAGCTTAGTGTAGCCCATAATAACGTGTTCATGTTCCTGTTTCCAAAGTCAATGGCAAACACTGCAACAGACCCACTTTCAACTCCCAGTTTAGTGCCCTACTCACTAGACCACAAAATTGTTTTTTATATAGACAGACATATAAGGATATGGATGGATGGCTCAAAGCCTGCTTTTATTGCCATATGGACACCTAAAAACGAGCATGTTAAAATGCAAAGGATTTTGGCTGCTGCATATTAATGAGTCCGATCTTCTACAATGAGGCAATAATGAAATGACCTATAAAAGCATTTAACATCAGTAGAAGTGAGATCAAACATAGCTTTAGTGCTAAAAACCCTCCTATGACTACAGAGAGCCCAGTTTCTCATCATAAATTGCCTGCCCTTTACAGCACAGCCATCTCAAATTTTATGGAACTATTTCTGGGTCAAATATCCAACACAACGCTGTCCATTCCCCTGAAATCCTGAGCTGTTTTATATCATCTCATCTTGCAAAACTCCTGTACCTTAAGGGAAAACCTCACAGCACTGTCAGAATCAGTTTCAGACCTGGCACCTCAGTGAGTGGATTGACATCCTCAATGAGTTCATTTAAAATATCCATAGAAGATCTTTTTTTCCCGCACCCTGCTAAGATTTGTGATTTCCCATTGGGTTTGGGTGTTCTCACACACACGCCTACAGTGTAACAAGGTACGCTTTGAAAGCTATTGTAGATATTCCTCATGACAGCAAGTAAAAGAGAGAAAAGATGCAAAGCCACACCAAGCCATCAAGCTCACAGCAGGAGAGATGAAACATATGTCTCCAACTACCTTAAAATGAATCGGGTCAGGTTCTCTCAGTAGGACTCCCAGAGTTTTCCAGAAACTGCAAACATGATCTCCACGCCTTGCCAAGCGCTCCAGATCCACTCAGGGGAAGTAACTTCAGATTTGCCTTATTCCCATCTCCTCTCCATTTATTTCAACTGATGTGATGAGATGTAACATGGCAGAGAATGTCCCTGGCGCTGTCATGTTTTAAGTTCCTCATTCCATGACATGAAGAGTGTTCACTAAACCTGTTGGGTACTTGGCAGGAATGACAGTGCAGGAAACATGGTTGTCACTTGGGTTTGTGGATGGAGTGCTTTGACGTCTGGAACCAATAAGGATGGAGCAGCCACAAGTGGAGTAAATTACAGCAAGTTAAGAGAGCAACTTGAAACTTTGAAATCTGTTTCCCTGCAAATTTGGGTATGTCAGCATTTCCAGTGAAATTAAAAGTCCATAGGATCATACCAAAAGAGAAGATCGCAGGCTAATCCACAGACACTGAGGACTGCTTTTTTTTCTCTAATTAATATACTTCTTTTCTTCTTCAAAGTGTTGGACTATTTCATTACAAACTCAAACAGGGGATACTTTGATCTAAAAAATAAGGTGGTTCAGATCTCTGCTAATTAGCAGCTGTTCTTACAGATTTTTACAATAAATTTGATAGAAAATTATATTATAATCTGTCATGCCTACTATGTACTTAGTATGAGAAGACCATAAAACATTTATTTGACATGATAGGACATACCATGTAGTTATCAGTGTTGTACACTTTGAAACAAAAAATTAGAGATATGAAACTGAAAATAAAAAAACCCAACCTGTAGCAACTGGTTGGTCATCTAGAAATAAGATCTTGCTATGACCAAGAATAATATTTTTAAAACACAACATTTAAAAATAATATTAATAATAATATTAATGGGAAATGTAACCGACTTCCACATAATTTTCTTAACTTTTTTCTGCTGGTAGCACAACATTTTTTAAAGGGCCTGATGTCCGTGCTGACACAAAGGGAGAGGTTTTTTTGTGCAACAGGCCCTTTAAGGGAACCACCTGCCCTCCAGCTCCACCATATATAAGCAATCAAGGTGTGCCAGAGCAGTTGATGGGGCTGCAGGAGATGCTGTGGAGTTGCTGCACTACAGGGACTGCTCAGCTGTGTGGAGGAAAACATCGAGAGAGGTTTGGGGGCATTGGGGGGGAGGAGATCATGGGAGGGTGAAACCTTTTGGAGACTCTGCAATGTGTCTAAGGATGGAATTGGTGAACCACTGGTCTCTTGGAGGAGCAAACTGAGAAGTGGTTCTGATCTGTTTTCTTTAGAATTTGTGCTGTGTCTGGTGAAGTAGTTGTGCCTTCTGTTTCTGTAGTGCTTGATTGTCAAGTGCTGCTGGGCAATTTCTGTCTTTGGGGGGTTAGGAGGCAGCTTGTGGCTGACTCCCCTCAGTGGGGAGGGAGGCTGAGGTCTGCCAGGTGTCTGGCATCCATCAAAAAACAGATCTGAAATGCAGGATTCTGGTTTTCCTGGCCTGTAGCTCTGGCTGGGGAGTTGTGGTTTTCTCCTTTCATTTCAATCTTGATGAGAAATACATCCCAGCATGTTACTTTACATATTAAAAATATGCTTTCAGTGCCAACACTAATTCTAGCAGTTGTATGCAGTATTTTTTGTTTCAAGATGCTTAAAGTATGAATAATGAGGACAGAAGGAGTAGGTCAAGGGATCAGGCATTATGTATCCAGAAGAAACAGGAAGGAATAGCATTTGGAAAACAAAATTATTTCCTTGAATGAACTCTTGACATGGATGAGAATTAACTTTGCCAAACCCAGATGGTGCTGCAAGGAACAGTGAAGTTAATTCTCCCTCTTGCTGAAGTGCAGTGTAACCTATTTGTCCTTTATCTCTCCTCGTTATGTGGTGATGAGATCAAAGCTGACATCTGGCTGCAGTTTTGCTGAAACTGGGCAAGTGATACTCTCTGCTGAATTCATAAAGAGAGAATACATTTGGAAAGAAAAAAGCCACTGGGGCTGTCTCCCAAAAGTTTTAGTGTTCAGAAAGTATCTCGTGTGCTGTAAGAACTGCTACTGTTTGTGATGGTGTGTCATGTTAAAAGGTAATGGATTACACATTAATGTTATGAAACACACATCAACCTTGTTGGTATCTTAATCTACTGGGCAATTTTCATGCTGGTGTAGTATTTACATCTATGAAAGGAGATTATAAAACACAATTGTACTCTAGTGTGACAGTCCCTGTAATGGTCCAGTAACAGAGGATAGAGGCTCCTTTATTTCCAGCTCATTCTCCAGTGGAAGCTGACATGGTGTACACATTTAATTCTTGAGGGCTGCAGTTCAGTGTCAGCATGTTGGTCTTGGTAGATGGATTGTTCCCAACCTAGCACCACGTAGACATATTAAAAAAAAAAAAAAAAAGATAATCAAGTCCACAGTGTACCAAAACAACGTTTAAAATGTGTTTTCCTTGTTAAAAATGATTCTTTGGTGCATCCTTCAAGTGAAGCTAAAGGGTCTGGCTCTGGTGCAGAGCTCAGTGGTGTAGGAGAAGGGAGTACTGGCAGGAGCTTGTTTCTCAATGTGCTGCTGTACAGAGCAAAGCTTTTAAACTCCATTTCATTTCCACTGCATTTCTAAATTCTATATCTGAATACAGGGTGACAGTGCCTCCTAGTAACTGCAGTAAACAGCGAATTTGTGAATTTTAACTAACACTTTCAATACCACTTCAGGACGTGCCTTGTCCTTAGTGAGTAGAGCATTCATAGATGTGAAATTCATGGTTTTCAGCTTTTGAACATCATCTTTATTTCAGTGTCATTGTGGTGGCTGTGATGGCTATGATTACTTGAAGCAAGGGTCATAGCACTAAAGGAAGCTGCCCCGCAGTGCCCAGTGCTGCCCAGCTGCATGCAGTGTTCCCTGGAGCCATGGTATGCAAAATGCAGCTTTTTGGCCCTCCCACATCACTTAAGATGGCTGAGAAATGTTGTATGCCTGCAATGACAGATTTCATGCCTCACAGTCTCCATCTAAATTTCATTTATGTTAGAAAAATGGACGCTGCATAGCGAGCTTTGGATGTGCTGATTTTATGTATTCTGAGGATGCAAATAGGATTTTAAAAGATCCTGTAAGAGCTGCTTAAATGGGTTGTCCCCATCACACTGAAGTTGTCCATAGGTCTGAGGGTGTCCTCATAGTATAGGAGTGAGTTGCTTGACCTCAGAGGAGGCAATTCCTGAGGGGCAGACTGGACCGTGCAAAATGACTCCCACTGCCCTTTCTGCCTTGTAAAAGGAGGCTGGAGGGATGGGGACTTTGCTGTGGAAACCTGGTGTCTGTCTTTATCTTTACAAACAAATTAAGTTAGTGGGTGTGTGGATGGCATAGAGTGGGCAAAATTCCTTCTCAATATCTCCCACTGGAGCACACATTTCTCTGTGCTTCCCTGGAAACAACAAACAGTGGTAAAAGAAGCAATGGTGTTTTATCTACCTTAGGCACTTTTCATAAGGACACTTAATATACTTTATTAGTTCAATGTAGTAATGCATTCTTCACAAGATGTGTTCACTTGGAGTTTACACCACTTCCCAGGACAGAATGTCCCAAGTCTGGGAAACTGGTGACCACAAAGTCATTTTTGTGTTGTTTCTCCTTCCTTTTTAGACCTGAATTCAGAACTTTATTCTCACCTGTTGACTGTGAGGGGTTTAAAATATTCTGTGAAATTAAGTGAAGTCTCTTAGAACAGCTCACTTAAATTTGTCATTTTCTTTGGAGTATATGCAGATGATACCAGACAAATCTCTATTACTAGACAGCCTCAAGCTGAATTTAACACTTAATCTAGGTCTGCAATTTGTGAAATAGCTGTCTTCCATGTGAGATTGGATCCCAAAGCCAGGCTCCAGGCATCACTGGGCTTTGGAAGAATTAGAAGCTATGCCTCTAATACTAATGTAAAATTATCTTGGGAGGAACATAGAGTGGTCCAAGGAATTTAGGAAGATCTTTGTTTCTCAGCACTTGAAAGCCTTTTTGGCTCTCTTCCTTCTCTTTGCTTGGCTTTCATAAGATCTTCTGATCCATTGCAAAGAGAAAGTACTCCTTCAGTCCTTTAAAAAAGCTGTTTGAAGAAATAAAAGCAAATAGCTTAGGAGTTTTGTTTGCTCAGTTTCCTGTATTATTAAAAAAAAAAAAAAGGCCATCCTATTTGGCTTGGTTGTGCTCAAGTAGATGATGTTGGGGATTTGCTTCATGTGTGTTGAGAATTTTGCAGCAGAGCACAGAGACCTGCTGTGGGTGGAAGGTTGGTGTTGGGGTGGAGCTGACACTTCTCACACAGGATGCCTTCCCTACTTGGGGACACCTCTATTCAGGTGTCAGTCGGGTTCTGGTGGCAGCATTGAGGGGTATTCAGGGCTAAAGCTTTCTCAGACAAATGTAACTAAATGTTAAGTGTTTATCTGTGTAAAACTGCTTTGTGAGGAAGTTCATGAAGGTCATACCTATCCTGTCTTCTGCTGAGCTTAGGGCAGTGTGTTCTAATCATTCTCTGCAAGCACCTTGTGCACTGTCTATTAATTGTCCATTAACTTGGAGCAACAATGCTGCCCTATTAATTATGGATGGGCACTCTGAAAACCTCTTGAAACCACGTCTGGGTCTGGTTCAATCCCTTCCCTTTGACATTGAGGTAACTCCAGCACTGACTCAGGTGCTTCTTGTCTTTTATTTGTTTAAGTGAGATCAGAGACAAGCTCTCAAAACCCAGTGTCTGAGTATCACTTGAAAAACTGTTTTCTTCTATTTACTTGTATTCAAGTTGAGCCAAAACAACCCCATAGCTTTCTGAGGTTTTAGGAAAGGCCTTGGGATCAATATTTAAATTATAGAACTACTTTGCGTTGTTCAGTCATAAGGAAATATTGCAGAAAAAACTCAGTGTTTTTTACAGCTGGTTTATTGCATAGAGCAAAATTTTCCATCAGGCACATAGGATACACATGATCATTTAAGAACAAAGGGTAAATAAAAATAATAACCAAAAATATACTCAGAACATGCCACCTTGTTATTTGTCCTTTAATGTTTTCAAAGCATTTGCATTTCAAAACACGCTAATCTGTCCACTTTGATTTATTTTTATTGAAATACAAATCAAACTCAAAGCCCAAAGGAAGGGGGATTTTTTTTTTTTTTTTTTTTTTTTTAGCCTGGGGCAGAGAAACAATTTTAATTTCTTTTAAGTATATTCTGTGCTCCTTTGTTCTTGCTCAGTCAAAACACATGGATTTCAGTGAGTTTTGTTCAACCAAGGAGTGACTGAGGACTGCAAAGGAAGCTCTCTCACTGTGTTTGTAGCTCTGTAAGTCTCCCAAGTGCTGAGGCAAGGTCAAGAAACTGCCCTACTTCCATGATAACATGGAAAACTACATGTTTGTGGAAAATGAGGAAGCCTAAGGGGAGAAGTTCTTTGATAATTACATGACAAGCACAGGATGCTGGTGGCTGCCTGGGCCCTTTGCTCCAGGGAGATGCTGAAGGACTTCAAGCAGTTGACTCCAGGCTATTTTTGGCATCTGCACTGGGTACAAAAGCAGAATGTCAAGTGCCCAAGCTCCTTGTAGGTGCAATGACTGTACTGAGCTGTTTAACATCAAACCACCAAGTATCCCCACTCTTAGGGAAAGGAGCCATCAGAAACAGGTGTGACTGGGACAACTAAAACTATTACTATTCATTGGGGGAAATCCACTGAATTTCTGAGTTCAGCTGACCCCACTGGGTTTCAGACAAGACCCAAGGAGCCCATGGGCTGACCACCAAACTGGAAACCTGCCTCCCCCAGTGAAAATAAGGCAGTGGGAGGCTGCTGTAGTAGTTGAGAATATCAGAGCATACCCTTAACTTCCTGTGGTTTAGGGCTTCAGGAAGAAACTCTCCCTTGTCCTTACATCTCCCAGGGATTTGCTAATGTCCAGTGCATTACCAGAGGCAGCTTCTTTGGTAAAAAAAAAAAAAAAGGACGAATTTTGCAGTGAAAGGCTCCTGAGGTCCTTCAAATAAATATTGCTTCAGTGTTACCAGTTCCTAGCTCTTGGCAGGTTTGTACTCTGATGCAATGGATAGCATTAGCATTCTGCAAAATAGCAGAACATTCCCATGATTTGAGGCAAAGAAAAATAAATACAATCCTTTTAAATATTCTTTCCCTCTCAGTGCTGCTTTGTATGAATCAAAAGTTTTCCCTTGGACTTAATAGGCAGAGAGCATCACAATGCTCATGGCCACTCTTGGTATTTCTTGTTCTTGTGGATTACTTCCACCCATTGGTTAAAACCTGAAGACTGAATATATAAAAACCCCAGTTTATTCACCTTGCTGGAAGAGGTATTTTCCTACATTGTTAATCCCCTCCCCCATCTTCTCTCTTACCTCCCTTCACCTGTTTGTCTGAATATCTGTGAGCTGAAAGAGAAAATATCTTTCCCCATCATATTCTCTGCATGTGAAGAACACTGAACACTTCTCAAATCAATTAGTATGTTTATCACAAGGCAGAATGATAGTTTTGTTCTCTTCAGCTATGGATGGAATGGGAATTAGGTAATTGCCTAATTAGGAATTAAGGAATGGGAATTCAGGGAATTAGACTAAAGACTTTATTTTTGCCTGCTGAAGTCTGATGTTTCTTGTTACCATCCTTAATTCTTTTCTAATGCCTTGTCCCATGACAAAACACCTGTTACCTAAGAACATAATTCCAAAGCAATAGAGCACTGTCTTTAGGTGTGTTAAATGCTGAGTGCAGGATGTTAATTCCTACATGCACAAATTGCTGTTTACCTTGTTGCCCTTCAAATTGCTTCCAAAAGGAAAATGGAAGTAGCTATGTACTGGTATGAAAATACTTGTGTTTGAGTGAGCTTTGGTATGTTGCATGGAAAGGCTTGTGCTGTGTGTGTGTGTGCACCTGGAGGCATGTGCTGTGCCTGTGCACCCAGTGGGCAGCACGCAGCAGGAATGTGCAGGGAAGATTAGCAGCCAGAGCACGTGATCTCTGAGGAAGAGGAATGACAGAATATCTGAGTGGAAATTTACAGCTGCAGCTGGAGATGCTTGAACTGTATCAGAATAACCTCAATAACTCTGCTCTCTGGAAGATGCTGCAAAGGACTAACCCATTTCTTCGTTCTAATGAATAATGGAAAAGGCACTCCAACACTACTAATTAGGAAAGATTTTATTCCACTAAATTGTATTAAGGAATATTAATAAGCAACAACTTGAACAACATTACAGGAGCATGGAGATGTGCAGAGAAGCTTTAAGTGCAGGGCTCGGGTAAAAGCTGCCAAAGAAGAAGGTAGAAAAAGTCTTCAAAGTACTGCTTGGAAAGGAAGCTTCTCTGGCCCAATTCCCAATTAAGCTCTGCTGAGAGGTACTGGGATCCTTTTCTGAAGAACTAATCCTATAAAGGCAGAAGGGACTTTTTCATCTGACTTCCCAAGCAGTCGACATCCCAACACAATGTTTGTGCTGTTTGGGTTGTGCAGTGCCTTCCAGGACTGGTGCGTGAGCTGAATCGCTCAAACTATTGTCTCAGGACACTAAAGGGACACCAAAGAGCTCATTTCAGGCAAGGTGCAACTAGATATCAAACAGCCAGTAGTAAGAAAGGGGACCTGTTTAGGCAGCAGACTTATACACAGGTGATGTGCTGTATTTGCAGTCTCCTGATGAGGAGCAGCGTCGGTCACTGTGCACAGACTGTTCTGTTCCCACTGCTCCTCAGGGCAAAGAAAGCATAATGCACTCCAGGCCATGCTGGGCGTTATCATTTAGTTGTGTTGATCCCTTGCAGTTTATCTGAGGTACACTCCTATTAAAAAGCAATGGCTGTTCAAACTCTTGTAAGATAAAATACGGTATTTTGAAATGGTGCTGCAGCAGCCCAGCTGTCCCCTGAGTGACTCCCATGCAAAGTGTGATCAAAAAAGGCCTTTTTATTTTTTTTTAGAATTCTAATTACACTTAAATATCTTCCAGTGGGCCTGGTTCTAGCCCAGGTTTTGCTCCAGAGATGACATTTGTGCATTTCCAAAGGCATACTGGTAATGAGATATGTCAGCAGCTGGATGTGTTAAAACCCAGCAACCAAGTGACAGCACTGAAATGGGTGGGCCTCTTGGTTATTAGTTGATTAGCTTGGTTATTAAAACAAGCTATTCTACTTTTCCTAAGTCATTCTAGGACCCATTTGAAAGGACTCTGCAGAAGTAAACTAGGTCAGATGTAGACACTTGCAATTTTGGGGCTAGTGAGCAGACCACTCATCTCGGTAGTCTCAACTAAATTAAATTGACTGGATATGCTCAGTTTTACTGGTGAACTAAGTAAGGAAGTGATGATTTGACTTATATTGTGACATAAAGTAGCAGTGACTGCTTGCAGCTACCTCAGTGCTGTTGGATGTAGGCTGGAATGTACCAAGACACCAGATCACCTTTGATATATTGCATCATCTGCCACATATTGCAAACAAGATGTTGCAAGGCTAGAGCAAGCCAGAGGTATGCCAGATTCACCACTGGCTCTTCCTCTTCTCTGCCTTTTTTCTCTCGGGCCCGGGCACAACTGTACTTCATTTGGAATAAATTGTGCAATGTATCATGGCATTTTGGAGTCATCATGCAAATGCTGCTGAAGATTTAATCTTCCCTCTACTAGATACTTATATAATGTCGTGGTTTTAGCTAGCTCTCATAAGCCAAGTCAAGAATTTTCTCCCTTCCCCCCTGGTTATCAAGATAAGCACTTCAGAATACAAAAGACGTAGCCCCATGGCTGATGGCCAGACATATATACTGTTGGATCAAGTCCAGAGGAGGCCCCCAAGTTGATTAGAGGGGTAGAGAACCTCTGCTATGAGGGAAGGCTGAGAGAATTTGGATTATTCAACCTGGAAAAGGAAATGCTTTGGGGTGGCCTAATTGCGGCCATCCAGTACCTGAAGGGAGCCTACAAGAAAAATGGAGAGACTTTACAGGGGCCTAGAGTTGACAGGGTGGGGGAGAATGGCTTCATACTAACAGAGTATGTTTAGATAGAATATCAGAATGAAATTCTCCCCTGTGGTGGTGGTGAGGCTCTGGCACAGGTTGGCCAGAGAAGGTGTGGTTGTCCCAGCCCCAGAAGTGTTCAAGGTCATATTGGACAGGGCTTGGAGCAACCTGACATAATGGAAAATGTCCCTGCCTGCAGCAGAGGGTGATTGGAACTGGGTGATCTTTCAGGTTGCTTTCAACCCCCACCGTTCTATGACACTGTGATTCTACTTCTCACAGGCCTTGTGTCTACTCTTACACCTTGGATGTCTCAGGCTCAGAGAGAAGACAGCTCCTCTGTTTAAAGCAACTTTGACAAAATGGGACTTTATATTTTGAGTTAATCAGTGGCTGAAAGCTACTGCTTTGTGAGTTCCCATCATCTGCCCTCAGTCCCTGAATTTCTCCACGGGGTGAAGTGTCCCACCTTTTTCTGTACCTTCTGTTGGTAGCAGTATATTCAGCACAGGAAAATTCCACTAACACTGAAAATACTGCAGTGAAAGCCATGTTAAAGTTTGAGGGGAAAAACAAGGTTTAGATCTGCAGAGCAAGCAACTTGATTTACTAATTATGCCCACTGAGGCTTCAGATGAGAAAGCTCTTCACAGGAGTAACATGATTCCTGAGAGTTCTGCTTGCACTGACTGATGCTCCAGCACAATTTAAAGGTAGTATATTTGGAAGAGATGACAATGGGATAAATTTGCCCTGTACTAGGCAGATGAATTCCTTCTGGTTGGTACTCTAGTTGAGGTCCTTAATGCATTTGACCCTTCTAAAAAATATACAGCAAGATGATTGCTGGCATGTGTGCACCACCAGGCCTTAGGGAATTTGCAGTGGAGCTGTTTGAGGGTCCACTCTCATCCAGTTCTGTATTTCCACTGCACAGCTGTATTGCATTGGCTGCTCTGACTAAAGCAGAGACTTTTTTAATGAGAGACAAAGTAGTCATTTAAACTTCTCCAAAGTAGGTGGGGAGGTGACTTATAACTGACTGTACTGCAAGGGAATTGCCTTCCTCTTAGAAAAATGTCTGTTTTCATAACAAAGCATTAACAGGAGTGCACCTTTTGGTGCACATCATAGATCAGACTAAAAATACTAAGCTATGTATGTGCTGGAAGATCCTTTTGGAGGGAGCTTTCAATTTGCAGAAGTGGATTCATCTGGTGTGACAGCTCATTAGATCTGATATTGGGCTTCCTTATAGCTATGACTGGCGAAGGGTCTCCTGTGGAACAGGTCAGCTTAATCAAATGCAGACTTCCAAAGCAGGCCAGATGTGTCTTCCCTCCCCAGTCAACTTTGTAGATGTCTAAAATTAGACAAATGAGTCCCTACACTATGTGTATCTATACTACCTCTCAGTTGCTGCTGTTAATAACTTGGCAGCAAGGTGCCCTTGATCCTACTTATCCTGCATTTATAAATAAATACTTGGTGTGTCAGTGACTCAGACCCATTGATTTGAGGTAGTTATCTGAGGCTTGAATTGATTTCTTATCCCTGGCCAGTAAATGTTTTTCTAAGACTTGCCAATTGTCTATTGCTTAGGAAGCTCATCAAAATGTCAAGCTTAGTTTGAGTCCTGGACAGATTGAGAGCAGTTGCATCCAGTCCTGTATCCAGCATGAGACCCAGGGAGATGCAGCCATGAAAACAGCTGGAAACTCGCTGAGGTTTAAAAGATGTCCCACCCAATAAACTATCATGGATAGCTGCTCTTTGTTCACAGGTCCTCCTGGCAAGAATCTTTGCTTTGCCTGAACAACTTGAGATAATAGATTTCATTGTAAATGGACTGGTGATGTTTCTCCATTGGAGATCACACTTCTGTGCAGCACCGCTGTTCACTACTGTAAACTGAACCAAAAAATGTTTACATACAGAAATGGAGGGAGGAGAGTTTGTAACTGCTGTCTTTTCTTTTTATTGCAAGCCTTAATCTGATTGAATAGCTGCCTATCACTCAGCTATCAAGTTTAATGATGAAGAAAGGAATAGAAATGTGCTTTTGGCTGGGCTCCTTATCCAAATGCTGTGATCTTTGTCAAGAAGATTGACAAAGCCTGTATTCATGGGATTTATTTATGCAGGATGATATGTGCAGTTTGGGGACAAGCTGCTTCTAATGCCACTTCCTTGGAGACAGATATTGGAGCTGTTCAGGGAAATGTGCTGTTGTGGACTGTGACACTGACACACTGTCCATCTTGTCATCTTGAATATTCCTCCCCTGATTAGCTCCAAATGAGATACAGCAGGGAGCTCTGCTCTGTACATGGGCTCTGCTGTGGTCTCTTGAGCTGAAGAGATGACCACTCTCAAGCAGAAGTTGTTGAAGCCACTGACTCGATATTGTTCTAAAACCTAGTGCCATTTCAAGTGGACCATCACAACCCAGGAGTCAAAGACTAGAAGAAGTTAACAGCAGCCTGACACCTTATTTCAGGATCAATAGATAAAATATATATATATATATATAGCAAAGTACCAGGAAACCATAGAGTGCATAAATCAACCAAACAAGGGCAAGTCAGTTGCCCTGGAAGATTCCCTCCTACTGAGCAGATAGTGGGAGGTTTGAAATGGTTAGACTTCAAACTCCCTCTGGTAAATTTTCACAGAGTCACAGGATATTCTGAGTTGGACAGGACCCACAAGGGTCATTAACTCCTGTCTTACAGAGGAGCATCACTGAATGACAGCATTCTAAAAATCTTAGTGAATGGCAGCTGCCCACAGTTACTTCCAGAACTGCTTAGTCCCATCCAGAACTTAACGTGGCTGTCCATAGACAGCCCTTGCTGGGGCTGATTTGTGCTAATCAGATGGGCAGTGTCCAGGCTGTGGGGCATTAAGGACTGACTAATTAACAGTTATATTCTGTGAGAAGGGATGCTTTGAGTTTAAAGCAAAAGGGATTTTCTGGTTAACTTACAATCAAATGATTTCCATATTTAAGTCCAAACTTTGCCTAGTGCCACCTTAACACATTTTATATCCTCCCTAATATGCATGAATAAACATAAATTGTTGAAAGACCTCTCTCCAAACCATGACAACAGCTTAATGTATTCATTTTGCTATTAGTGTAAATAAGAGACTAAATTCCCATCTCTCCTTTGATTTCCCTGTCCCCTAAGGTTTATAATGTACCTGTTAACAATAGCTGTAGGTAAGCTGATGAAACACACCAGCAGAAACTCCAAATCAAATAACCCACACTAAGCAACCCTGTGATATTTCTTGGCCCAGGAATATTCCCCTGCTAAGTTATAACTGGAGACTTCTCACAGCAGCTGCCATCAGGAGCAAGTTATTGCAAATGGAAACAGAATTCCTTTCTCCAAGCCCATCAAGATTCAGCTGCAGGCCAATGCTACTGCTGAGCACAAAGCTTCTCACTTTCAGCCTGGTCATTAACAGTGACTTGGTCCGTGCTGGCAAGGTACAGCGTTGTCTGGACCAGCCACTGTGACATACCACTCAGAAAATAAGTTCATTGCCCTAAATAGGTTAGATACCAAATTGAGCAGCTCAGAGAAGGAGCAGGGAGGCAGAGAGGGGTTTTGTTATGGCCCTGTGGAAGCAAATTGAATTCAGTCTCAGTAGGTAGCCCTAGATCTAATGCTCTGGGTTATTTTGTTTGTTTTGCTGGAGGGAAGTGCTTTACCCTCACTGGCCACTAATAAGGTTTAAAGAGCCAATTTTATTAGTTACTCGGCTCCACACTTTCCTCCCTTCTTGCAAGGTATTTTAAATAATATGAATCAACATTCAACTTGAAAACATTAAAATACTGGACAGGGAAATTTCAAATAAGTGCATGAAAGGGTATAAAAAGTAGGATCAATTTAACTGGAAAATGCATTACCCATGTAAGTCCTAAATAACTGCTGAGTGTGGAAAGGCCGATAAAAAACAAACAAATCAATAGAATTAATTAACTGGGAGGCAGTGTGGTCTAGCAGAAAGACCACAAGGATGGAAATGAATCCCCTTGTGATTTCAGCCTGTACTCCAGGACTGAGTAACTAGGTATTTAGCCTTCAGTTTCTTTTTGAAGCTGACTGGAGGATTTAGGTGCTCACATCAATAGGACTGAGATCCTAATATGCCTTTCCTTTGTGTGTCTGCACCAGGCATAGCAGTATCACCTAATCATTGTGCTTCCAAAGTGTGCTCAAGGCAGGCAGTGGAAAATCAAAGACATCAAGGGCTGAGAGTTTGAACTGTTCTGCTGAAGGGAATGACAAACCCCCACCTCCCCACTAAATAGGTGCAGGATGTAGTTCAGTCTTCAGCTCTGCAAAACTAATGATCTTCAAAAGTACTGTTCCTTGGTTCCCAATTTCCACCAAGAAATGCAGGAAGTAGCAGGGAAATCCTGGCATCCTGCAGGATGAAATGCTCTGCATTTCATCCCCATGAACGTGTCCAGTTTCTATAAGGTTGGCAAGGCAGTCCTGAAATAATCCCCCCCTGCCCAAAGCCTGTCTAGCATCAGTACAACAACTTGTTGCATCCCAGGCATGAGAGTGCTTTTGTAGAGGGCACAGACTTCCTGGGGAAGTGGCATCGTAGCTGAGATAAAAGCTGCTGGAGACTTGTCTATCATGTTATTGCTCCCCCCTCCCATAAGAATGAATTTTCATCTGGGTTTTAAAGCCTTTGCAGCTTTAGGCATAAACTTCCAGGGAGTATAAAAGCAGGACCTGTAGTAGTGTTACAACTGAGAACCAGACTAGTGAAAATCTCATCTAAGCACTGTCCCATATCTAGCCTTCTTTCAATCTAGTCTGTTAAAGCAGTCCTGTTTCCCCTCCACCAGTAAATCCATTTCCCAAGTGCTGTATTCTTCATGCTGCTTATTCAGCTTAGCTCAAAATGCAATTTTCCCTGAGCTGGGATCACAGTTTAAGGTCTAACTCTGCTGGGCACATCTACAGTGCTATAATGTCTTCTAATGCATCTCAAAGTGCAGACACAGAGCCAAGGTCTGGCAGAGGCTCTAAGTGACTGAGCCCATGAAGCAGCAGACAATTTGCAAGCCCGGCAGTAGATTACTCCTAATTAATCACCCCAAGATACCTGATCTACAGTATAAATTGTGTATTTGTGACAGTCCCTTGACATTATGGACATTTTTTACTTGTCACCCCTTTGCACTTTGATAAATAATCCATCATCAGCTCCTCTAACTCAACCCCAGTGGGCTGATTTATTTCTGCAACGAAGCTTCACATTTCATCTGCCTTATTTGGCTTGCCCACCCCCCACACCTAGAAAATAAGCACACACTTCTTCCACTGGAAGACTGCAGGACAAATCCAGAGCAGTCCTGGCTGGACAGAGGTTATACCAAGACCACCACTGGGCTCTGCCATCAGGGCAATAATTTTGACAAAGTTTTCCTTCCTGAGCCCTTCCAGACCTAAATAGGCAGTCATGTGCCAACCTGGTCACAGTTCCTCTAGTTCCCTTTTGCCTCAGTGACACTTTGCATGTCCACTTGCCTTGCCCCAATCCATGTGTGAGCTGAAGGACAGAAAAATGCATTTTGATTAAAAACTTCAGTTATCTGAGCTAAAGATCAAAGATAAATTTGCTTGGAGCACTGAATTGTCAATCTTGAAAAAGAACTATATTAGCATCAACAATGGGATTAATTAGTCTCTACTTGAAACCTTTCAAACACAAATATACAGCCAGTTCACTGTAATTTCAGCTTTTCTTATTCCTTCCCAATGCCTTCCCAATCCTGCACCCCCTCTGAAAAAGGGACTCTATTTTCATGTCAACTTGAGCTCTATTTTGAGCGAAGGGAAGGAATAGGTAAGCAGGCTGAGCAACCAGGCTGTGTAAAGCACAGATAACAGAACAAGCTTTCAGCAGTCTCCTTTCAAGCTTTTGTGGAAACCAGAGATAACAGCTGAGCAAACTCTTCGTAGGAAATTTGTAGCACGCAGGGATGGAGTGTGCTGGTTGTCCGTGATGGGATGTCAGGAGAAGGGCTCCCTGGGTGAATGTGCCCATAATAGACCAGGTTATCCAGTCAGCTTTGCCTCGGTTTGGATTCTTTCCCCTGAGTAGTTTCCCCAAATACAATTTCTTCAAAGATTTTACTTATGCATGTCATTCATCAGCTGGCTATAGCAGTTATCTAAAATAGCAACTGAACTACAAATTAACTATTTTGTAGCCAAAGTTTCAGTTAACTTGGGTGTCCATGTAAAGCCACACAATTTCCCCTCCTCCAATTTTTCTGGAGTTTGTGATGAAAACTGTCATTTATTAAAAGAACAGTCACTCCTGAGTGTTCTCCAATACTGAATGCTTGCATGCATGAGGCAGGAGCTTGACACCCAAGTTTTTCGCACTCCCACACAGAAGAATGGTGTGAACTATAAAATACACTCACTTGTGTGCAGAACTGGCCCAGTTTTAACTGTGAAATACAGGAGTCAGATCTGTGTCTGAATGTGCAATATGAACAGTAGTATTTTCTACCATTCAGTAAAATTAATTTTATCCAGGCAATGAAGTTAAGGGACAGGGAGTCAGGATTAGAGGCTTTTCTTGAGGGAAGGAGAGGGGAGATAGAAGTGATATGGGAGATGCCTGTCCTATCTCTAAAAAACTATTTAAAAAAATGTGGTTTGACCTCCCCCTTCAAAATACACCTTTCCATGAGACATAGGTAATATAGAGAGGAGTGGCATAATGGATGCTCGCCTCAGAGATGTCTGTTGAGATCTTAGCCTCAAATCACAAATAAAATAAAGCCTTGTTCATGTTATCCCTGTACCTGTGTGTGCTTCATAAAACCAGCAGATGACCTGCAGTCTGTTCAAGCAACCCTTGTGCCTGCAATGAGGGAGGGCAGAATTAGGGCAGGTATGATAACATTTGCTATATGCTGGCAGAGCTGATGCTATTTACTTGTTGGTAGACCCTTGACATAGATAAATACTTTTCTATTGCTTGCTTTTTGGAGGCTAATACTGCAGCTTTTCCTTTAGCCATTTTTTATGCAACCTGAAAGACCTCAATATCTCAAAAACCTCCTTCCTTTGCTTTTGGGGACTTTATCAGAGCATAGAGGCATAAGCCTTGTTTCCAGAGAAATTGGTTAAGAGACAAAGGAAATAAGCTTACTAGCTAAATACAAAGTCCAAAATTTTGGAGCCTCAGAAACATAAAAGGGAAGTGAAATGCATTTCTAAAGGTTATACCAATAGCATTAAAGGAAATGCAAACTGACTACTGAATATTACTTTTCCACTTGACATCAAAATTTCTGCATTAGAACTGAAGAAACTTCAACATCAGTGCCCATATTAACCATAATTGTTGGGACTGGGACTCACTGTACTTGCAAGCTTTGGAATTTACAAGTGGCTTTTATATAGAACGACCAAAGTCATCCTCTCTCCATACTTCCATCTAATTCCCAAACAGACACTGATGGTGAGTGCAGAGGAGAGATTTGTGTGAAGAGCTACATTCTGGGCTTAATCCAGCTTTGACCTGGAAAGGGGGGTTATTTTGTTCATGAGAAACAAGTAAGTACCTTGCAGTGGCAAAGCTGTCAAAGGCAAACTGCTGCTTTCCCTATTTGTCCTGCTCTGTTCAAAGGTCCTTTCTACAGTGCTGACTTTTGCCACGTCTGTGAGTGGTATTGATACTGAACTTGGTCTTGCCACCCTTTAATATTAATATTCTTAAGGAGGAAGGCAGGTGTAATTCTGTGCCTCTGTAAGCACAAACAAATTTATTCCCATTAGATAAAACACTTAAGTTCATTCTTAAGTGTTTTGTTTAATGAACCCTAATCACCTTGCAAAAGCCTCCTGTGTGTACTTGGGTGAGCCAAAAATAAATCCAATGTGTCTGGGTTCTTAGCAGTATCTCCCAGCAGATACTGCAGTTTCATGAGTTCCCTTTAAAGCCAATGCTTTGAGCTGTATTTCTCACCACTGATTCTCTGCTGGTTTTACAATCTGTGTGTTTAACAACTGGCCATGGAATTAGATATGTCATCAGTTCACCAAAGGCTGTTCTGCACCTCATAAAATATCAGCCTCCTGTTTAAAGTATTTCATGCAGAATGATTTGTATGGAAGCAGTAACCTTGTAACCCTGAATGCTGAAAAAGGCAAAGGAAGCAGAGAGCCAGTAAAATGTGTCTAAAACACCCCTGTAACTATATGCCCTTGTTGCTCAGATGCACAATGAGCTGCTCGTGAGAACCAGGTGTCACTCTGGTGCCCAGACTATCCCTCAGTTCCAAGATCTCTGGAGAGACTTCATGTGCACAATACAAAGATTTAAAAGTATTTGATTTTATTGCATTTTAAATACTTAGTGTGGAAAGGTCATCTCTAACCATGACAGAGCTTACAAACTTGAGAAAAATATATCAAACTAAGTGATTAACACGTGCTGAGCCCCGTAGAGATGATCTCATACCCAGGCTCTGGAAGCTGAGGAACACCTTGGTTCCCCTGCAAAAGAGAGCAAGGCTGTTAACTTCTGCACTGAACTTGTCTGGTATCCCTGGGAAAGCCTTTCTATCTTCTCAGTAGTATCAAAGTTACTTTAGATCCAGGGGGAGGAGTAGGAAGCAAATGAAGTGATATAAAGGATACAGTGATATGATTCAAAGGGCAGGCTAAGAGCTCTTGCAGTAACATTTGGGATCCCATGACCTGAGCAGGACTGTCTGTGATTGTATTAGTTCAATCTGCTCTTTGGTCCTGACCCAGCACAAGGAGAATTTCACCTGTGAGGATGGACAAGAGCAGGATTATCTTAGATACTGTTATGGACTTAAATTAAACCTGATATTAATGGTCAGGTGAGAGCCTCTCTGAAAAGGTGACCACACTGGGGTGTGAGTGATGGGCAGAACAGGGATTTCTCAGCAGAGCCTGGGGTAAGTGGGGTTTTGGTCAACCTCTACTAATCATACATTTTTGGCCTCAGCTCTGATGTTCTGATGGCTGCCTGGAAAAGCTGTGCCAATCCAAATTTCAGTGAGGAAGGTACCCCTACTGACCCTCATTGGTGTTTCTGAAATCTGTTTGGAAGCTCCTTGGTGCCACGGAAACGTTTGTGTACTTGTAGCTACTGCAAAGGGATGAAGGACTCCCAGTTCTTCTGTCACTATTTCAGTGCTGATTCAATCAGCACGGTGGGCTGTAAGACACTTAGTCCAGTCCTCAGCCTCTGAAGCTCAAGGTGGCTGAGTGTGCTCAGAGTTGGCCAAAATACCCTTGGCCCCTGGGCCCGTGCAGACATGACTGTCCCATCTAAATTCTTTAGAAAGCATTTGTATTTGCATATTAAAAAAAAAAAAAAAAAAGGTGGTTAATGGAAGCGACAGATACTTATTGCTTCTCATTTCAAACACAGGACTAATTGTCTCCCATCCCTAGTAAGCAATTTAAAGAAATGCTGGTGTAGGAAGAATTAGATAATGAAGCTCTTTTCATCTGACACTTACATGTAATTTACTTTTAAATCAACTCCCCTGGGAGGTGGCACAAGCTGTGACAGTGCAGAGAATATTTTAATGGGTTTGGCAAGAAGTCAAAGCGGAAAACTTTCTGGTTTAATCCCAGGATGCCAGTGGTTAATATTTCAAAGCAACAGGGGGTTAAGGTGGTGGGGATGTTAAATGCAATGTAGCAAACTGAGGTCACTGTGATCAAAAGGAGCTGGTGGGGACAGATTTGCACATCTTAAACACCTGCTTATTATGTTCTTTTAGTGTTGTTAATAAAAAAAATACCGCTAAGGAGAAGGTATAGGAGGGGCTGGCTATTGGTTGGCTCTATCCCAGCTCTAGGAGGAGAGAAAACATATCAATACATATGTTATTGCTTTGTTATATTTCTTTTATGAACATATATTCTTACAGAATGCTATTAGAGAGGGCAACAGTCCTTTATTGCAGCTTAGGCCAAGCTGAGATTTAAGGACAGTAGCTGTTGATATTAAACAGTACAATTCTTCCCTGTGAGGGTGGTGAGGCCCTGGCACAGGTTGCCCAGAGAAGCTGTGGCTGTCCCATCCCTGGAAGTGTTCAAGGCCAGGCTGGACAGGGCTTGGAGCAGCCTGGTCTAGTGGAAGGTGTCCCTGCCCATGGCAGGGGGATTGGAAGGAGATGGTCCCTTCCAACACAAGCCATTCTGTGATTCTATGATTCTAACAGGAAAGTACCATCACTTTGTTTGTCTTTACAGGTAGATTAAACATTTATCCCATGTTAAAACACATTTAAGCATTTCCCAGATGAACTGGAGTAATAATTGCTACTTCTCATGCTGAAGCAATAAGAATAAGTAACAATAAGCAATAGAAGAATAATCTCATTTGTATTCAGAAGTCCAGGCACATGAATGAAAGAGATGGACCTAGTCCTTAGTGCAGAATTTCAAGAGAGAATGCACATGCTACAAGGCTCTTGTGTTGGATGTCTTCTGTGTCCAAAGATATTTCACTAAGAAATGGTTGGTCAGTTCTAGCTTATTAATGTTTCCTGGTAGTGAAGCACAAGCAATGGGAATTAATCTCTAAAATTGTACAGTGCCGTGTCCCTTTGCTACAGAGCTCCACGCAGGCTCTTAAATCAGCCTAATTTCATTCAAGTCTTACTCTGCAGCTGCTGTTAAATTGAGTCCCTGAAGAGAATATAAGTTTTGGAGGCATAAAAGGGCAGAACAGTGAATGTTTCTTTAATTGTTTTTATCCACCACTCAGAGTCACTAGAGTAGAGGAGTAATTAGGGAATTGTGGTATATTTCAGTAAAAGCACCACTTCCCTCCCTTCCCTCTCCTTTTTTGTGGAAACCATATTTCAGAGTTTGTCACATTTATAAGCCCTAGCAAGAACCTCATATGCAATAATCCCAACCTAATCATATCTTAACTAAGCCCTTTCTGCTGAGATTTATGGTGACTGAAAGAACTCAATAGTAAATAACCTTAATAGCAAGCACAGTGAGACATCAGGTCTGTACTCCGTGACTTTTTTAGTTAGCACCCTTTTTGCAGCTGGCCTGGGAATAATTGGTTCTTTCTTTGCTGTTCCCCAGGAGGTGAAGTTCCCACTGCACTGCAGTAAACAGAATTGCTTTGGGATCCTTAAACCACATGCCCTGCTTTTATCACAGCAGGGGGAAGTGCCAGCATCACCCTGAAAGAACAGACTGTACCGAGGGTCGGAAGGGTACAGCTCAGCTGGCCATTCCCCACAGGCAGAAACTTCACAGGGAAGGGGAGGGAGAACAGTTCTGGCAGCCTGATGGATTCACTGTACAATCATTGGGGCTCAGTGCATCATAGAGCTGATATAAACACTCTTATAGTGTGTATTGTAGGAGGAAAAAATGCCTCCATCAACCTGAATTCTCCAGCACGTTTGACTGAAGTGATCAGGTAAACATTTACATTGACTGAGAAAAAACTATTTTAATTTGTCCATCACAGCATTGGACAACTATTCTTTGTCCAACAACCTTGCTTGGAAGGGCAAGCTGCAGGGATGAGGGAATGAGGGGGGGGGGGGTAATGCAGGGCCATGAAGGGACTGCCAGTGACCTTTACTTTCCCAGGATGAGGAGGAATGTAGCCATAAGTAAACAGATCTAAATAGAACTTTTGGCACCGTGTAGTTCTACTTGCAGAACATATGTTCTGCCTGCATCGCTCCAGGCAACTTAAGCACGTGGATGTTATTTTGTCTTCCTATTTCATGCACACTCAGACATGTCTGAGATCGACATGTAAGGTGTCATCTCACATGGGCTGATGGCTGATGATCAACCTGCCAGCATGCAGGACCAACCATATGAGGGCAACGGCCAAGAGGACTGGGCTATCTCCATTAACAGATGTTGCCTTGACATATTCCTGAACTTAAGCTACTTTCTTGTATTTCAGGGGAAGCAAGGGAAGGAAAACTATTTATTTCATTTTCTTTGCCTCCAGCAAATCTGAAAAATAACAGTTACGCTCACAAGTTGAGAGACTTCTTGCGTAACCACTTGATTTGGGGAAAACAGCACATATTGGAAACAAACTAAAAAGATTTGGTTTTTTTTTTTTTCCCAAGAATTAGTTAGCCTCAGTTTCCCTCCCTTCTGCCTCCAGCAACAAGCAGATTAGGCAGAGCTGCCATACAGATGCCTTTTATCTCCCCATTGCTCTTTGCAGCTGTCTGTTGGACTTGTGCTGTTGAAAAACTGAACTTTTTATCTTTCAGTTGGTAAGAATTAGTGGTTTTCTGCTCTCAGACCGCACAAGAACAATTTTCTCCAGGCTGCCTTAGAAAGACTGAACTTCACAGGATCAGTGTGTAGCACTGATAAATCCACTATCTGTGGTTTCCCATCTGTTAACTGCTCCTTAGTCTGGATATCCAGCTCCATGTTTGAAATTCATTGGATAGAGTTTTGTAGTGAGCAGACTTCAAATCACTTCTGCTTTGCTTCTTGAATTTGATTCAATAAGTAAGGACAGTTCAAGAAATAAAGATGACCTCTGATGCTTAAGTATTTGATGCAGCAGAAAACCACTGAACAAATGCAGTGACATGAGGCCTGATTCTTCTTTGCTTGTATCAGTCCCACGCTGATGTAAAGCACTTTCTCCATCTCTGACATAGCCCTCTGTAAATCCACTCCTTTAAGGGATGGTTTAGTCTGGTCCTTCCCTAAGGAACTCTCTCCAGGTGTTGCTTGCAGGGAAAATAGATGACAACAACATCACAGAAATGGGCAGAGAGTGAGGGCAGAACAAGTCAGGATGGACATCCTTCACTGAGATCTGCTGTCCCTTCAGGGTCAGTGACAGCTCAGGTGCCCCAGGGTAACCCAAACAGCTGGGGTGTATCAGATGGGGTGATGAGAAAATTGTCTGAACTGAAAAAAACCCTGTTTTCTAAACCTGTAGGTTTTACTCTGAAACACTGCTGCCTGTTTCAGAGAATGTTCTGTTGCTGCTCGTCCTTCCTTTGTGGCTTTTCATTCAGCTTTTCTGATCTGATGCAAAGTCGATGGTAATTTTCCTGTTGACTCTGATGGGGCTTTATATCAGCACTTAATTGATTTACAAGCTCTTTTCCTAAAGCAGCTACAAGTACACATTATTAGATACACCTGATAATTTAATCATGCCCTCAGATCACCACATCTAGTTGCCTCAAAATACAAGGGAGATCATGCAGGAAATGTAAGGTTTTATCTGTTTCAGTCTCCTCTGGCCTGGGAGAGGCCATTTCCATCTATGGAGCAGCTGATCATTGATGTGGGTGGTTTCACCGGTTCTGTTCTGCTTTTAGCTGCTAAATGCAGCAACCTTGGTTGTATTAGTCCTGGGACATGTAGATTAACACAGTGAGAGGCTGAAACACGTACTGGCCTCACTATTTATCTGTCTGGACACTAAAGGTAAATGTATGCAGGTTTCTTTTTCATGATTTCTCCTTTACTGTGTTATACAGTTACAGATCACAAAACAAAAGCCTTTTGTGTGTGTGTGTATCAGCACTTCCTTTCACTTCTGCATCTGAATCAGCACCATAGTTTTCTGGAACTATATTTTATATTTTTACTGCCTTTCCTCCCAAAATCAATACACCCTTGCAGCAAAGTCTTATTTACAGGTGATAAGCAGGAAGGGACTGCAAAGCTGTTGCATTCAATGATGCTCAGGAGTTTTGATGAAGTGGTACATTTTTTGAGAGAGAGGCAGTTAAATCCTGAAAAGCCCTGGGGTGATTTCTTGAATTTGAGATTCAAGATCTTGTAGTAGAACCAAGAGTTTTTATTGAATATTTGAACTTAATAGGTATTTATATGCAGAAAGGATGCTGTCTGTGTCCTCACTGAATAATTAAATAAATCTTTCTCATACCATTAGGTTGCACTAGTGGACAGCACACACCACTTCCGTGTTTAAAATCTTTTTTGTGGTGGTTAATCCTTCAGTCTTTGATTTGGTGAGTGACTACCATTTTAAAAATCCTCGTGGAAGAAGGAAAAGAGAAGCGGCCAAGGGGAAGGAAAAATAATAAAGTGTCAGGATAGTGTGAGAAATGCCCTGGGGAGGTGGCAAACATTTCTGCAATTAGTGGTGTGAAAATGGTAGATTTGTTAGCGGTCTCCATGCATTATTAATAGCAGCAGAAGCAAGAGCCTGCCCACTGTTCTCTCTCCTGATAGGGATAGTTTTCTTATTTTTGCCTTGTTTTGCTTCCCAGCTGGTCACTTTATCTGACACACTGGCTTCATTTCAAGCCTGGCTGGGAAAGTTGTCCTGGGCACTCACTTTGAGCATCAGCAATTTCCTTTCCTCCCCAGCCAACTGCTTGGCAGCCACGTCTGAGAGGAGATGGCCCCTGCCCCAGCCCAGATAAGATAATCCTCTGCCTGCCTGGCAGAGCTGAGGCTTTGTGATGGCTTCAGGTGCTGTGAGAGATGGTTGTCCCTCACCTTTTCTGTCTTTTCTGTATATTGCCTTAATCCTTCACAAGCTTGCCCTCAGCACACTCATGCAGAGACAGGAGGCTCTGAGTGAGCAATAATCTTCCCTCCTGCTCTTGTAGCCTGTTTGGTCTGTCCACATTATCTCCCTGCTGCAAGCAGGGACATCAATATATACTTACCTCCTCCTAGAAACAGGACTGACTATATATACCTGCCTCCATCACCCCTTTCCCTGTGATTCAGAGATGCACCTGCTCTGAATACATTCTCAGCTCCCTTTTTCTCCTCATACCAGTCAAGCACCAGCCTCTCTGCACTCAGTGAACCCCCTGCTCCTCCCCACCACAAATCACTGTATTCAGTTTTCAGTCCTCAACACGAGGGATCCAATACTCTACCTGCTGTACTCCACGTTGCACCTTTCCCCTCAATCTGGAGTGCTTTGAAGCACAGCTAATGAGAACTTAATAATGGCACCATCTGGGCACGAAGCTGCATCCTCTCACACGATTTGTCCCACCAGCAGTGCTGTTATGAGAAGGTGGTACATGCACAGATATGCCATAACACACAATAGGTTTACTGCTGTAACTTGTTGTGCTGGTACAAAGAACATCCAAGGTGGTAGCTGCCTGCTCTCACACCAGTTTTGTACTGGTACACCAGTAAATAAGGTACACAAAGCACAGACACCTTAAGCTATAGGGTAGCTGGTTAGGAAAGGTCTCCCTCAATTTCCAGAAGACAAAGAGCTGTCTCTGGGCTACATTTCACTAATAAAGTCCTTCCTCTGTAAAATAGCACCTGGTGCTATGTGAGAGTCTGCCTCAGCCCCCCACATCAGTTCCCTTACAAAGCTTTGCTGGGTGGGTCCCCAATTCTCACTGGATGAACTGGGAGGGAGACAAATGATGTGAAATTCAGGTTTACCAAAAGATGGGGCTAGAGACCTCCTTCCCCAAAAGAGATGCTGCCCAGCTGGCACCTGGGTACCTGCCTGAGCCCTCCAGCAGCTCTGGGGTCCTGAGTACCTACAGACAGTGCTAGAAAGCTTCACATTTTCAAGCTGCCAGGCTGCAGGAGCTGTTCTGCTAAAAGACAAGTGTGGGTAACTCTAGAGCCATCGTGTTTATAATTCAGCAAGACAGGACTAGACATTTTGGGCCTCCTGGATATATCTCTTTAAATTCTGATTTATTCAAAGGGGAGGAGAAGCATCCTTTGAGCATGTTTATTCAATAACAGCACAAAACAAAAACTAATTAGGTCATTTCAGCTTGAAGAGGAACTGTAATTTTCTAGCAGCTCAGTCTTTAAAGTAAAACCAGTTTATTGTATCTATTATATATTATTATTATATAATATATATGTTTATATTATATATAAAAGACTATTAGAATCACCCTGTACAATTAGACCTATATTTCTCATGAAAAATGTTCTTTTGATTAGTTCCACAGATACTCAAAGGCAGGTATCTCCTCTGAGATCCTGTACAGCTCTTCAGTGAAGATGCATTGAGATGTGAGAACAGGCCACTGGCTCCTTGTCTTGCATTCACAAGGACTCTTGCATACCACTGATTTTTTTTCTTTTTTTCTTTTTTAAAATTTTCTTCAGAGAGAAATAAATGTAACTTGTCACAGTCCAACTCCTCCATCTTCAAAGCACCTTGGCAGTCTTGAAAATCTGGCCAGATTTGTGCTGTAGTTGGGTAGATTTGCCTTCTCCCTGTATAAAGTGATTTATCTGGCCCAAGCAGAGATGGATTGACAAAGCTGCTGTGTGGAAGAGGGAAGTGTTCTTTATCACTGCTTTTGTGATATAGATTTTACAAGTTGACAACAGGGCTTAATCTCTGAATAAGCAAAGTTAAGTTCCAAACAAGTGCAGTTCATCTTAGTTCACGGGCTTGTAGTGAAATGCTCTACAGGCAGGATGGATTATAACACACTAGTAAAGCCAGCAGCTGAATTTTCAAGGCTGTCTGGCTCTGCTATTTGCTCTAATACGTTGCTAAGTTGTTGGCTCTTTGTGCAGCCCTTAAAGGCAAGTACTCACATAAGCCCTTGCAAGATCAGGGCTGCAGTCAGGCCCCCAGCTTCTGTTGTGGTGGGAACAGGGTGCCTACTACTTAAGCTGCTTTCAAAATCCTATCAGCTTCTGTATTATCCATTAACCTGCTGACACAAAACTGATAGCAAGATCTGTTTGCACTGAGCTGTTTCTCTCATGGTGTACATGTTTGCATTCAAAACCTTTGAGTCATTCATAATATGGCTCCTGTGTTTTTCTGCTGGGTGCAGATATCATCCCTGAACTGTCACAGGCAAAGATGGAAAGAAAAGTTGGTGTCAGCCTCAATTCCATATTTCCTGGAGGCTTAAAGTTTTTCAAGATAGACCTTTCATGCCACTGGGATGACTTTTGGATTTCAGCCTCCAGGGAGAAGAGATCAGCATGATTTTTACAACAAGTAATTTATTTGATCAAGTGCTGTCGGTGTTCATAGACACAGAACTTGAAATATTCTGCTGTTTGCAAAGTTCACGTACTTCTTTGTGTGCTGTTTCTAAGCAAATCTATTGGAGCTCATCTTCCTAAAATAAAACCAACAGATGCAGCCCAATATGTCTGAGATCCTCTAAAATATACACTGAGCACACAGTATCTGAGACACATTACTATGAAGAACTGGGAAAACATGCCTTAAAAGTGTTTGTGGGTATCTGAGCATATAAAATCTGGTAGTCTGTGAACCTTCACATTGAAGAGTTGATTCAAGATGAGCCTTTCTGCTGATATAATGGGATTGAATCTTAAGTGTCTGCACGAGCAATAGATGCCCTGTTTGCAGAAGTGTTCACTGAATGTAATTAGTTTGGGAGGATATTCACACTTCCTTCTAATTTTTATTTAGTAGACTTAGTCATGTCAACTGGCAGATAAGTGAGGAAGAGAACTTTTACCTGTTATTAAATATTAGGAAGAAAAGACCATGTTAAATGCCTCATTGACTGGTTCCAGATCTGGTATTTAATGAGAGCTGGGCACTACCCAGGCAAACCAGCTGACAAAGCATGTGGAAAGTTGGTGATGCCAACTCCTTCAGAAAGGGCAATGGCTAAGAATTGAACTCCAAAGCAGTGTGATCAGTAAAAGGGACAGTTTAGGAATGGGTATCAGGTATTCTGTATTCAGCCCAGGCAGTAGTGGCCCAGGGTAACTGAGGAAGCAGTGTGGTCACAGATAGGAGGACATCCCTGCTTGGGCAAAAATGTGAAGTGCCCCCACACTGAGCCTGGAAAGAGCTCAAGAAAATGAATGTGATCTTCTGGGCCACATAATAAACACATGAGGAAAATATATTAAAAAAACCCACCAAAATACTTTAACAACGTGTGTTGGTAGCATCAGCACTGTATCTAGTGAAAATGTAATAAGCTACAAGATTAAATGTGTATCATCTTTGCACCATGAGGCAGGCTGAGATTGCTTCCAAGGTACAGCAGAGAGATTTGCACAAACACATGGGTAAAAGCAGTGTTGTCTGGGCTTCAAGCTCAATTCCTGCTATTCAGCTACACAAAATTATCTAAATCCTATCTTGCATTGACAGGCACCAGGGCAAGGTCAGTTAATCACAGCAGAGCGGTGGAGGAAGGGAAGGGTTCCTCTGCTATACACGGTTCAGAAACAAGAGCAGATTTGCCAGGGTTTCAGCTGATCGTTGCTTTTCCTATCTCACAGTGTTAAAATCAGCTCCATGTGGGAGGTGAACATGGAGAGATGAAGCCCCTGCATGGCTATACACGAGGCAGGGAGCCATCGTGAGGTTCTGTAAGGATTTACTCTGCTTGCAAGGAGAGGAAGAATTACTGTGACTAACTGTAGGGTCTTGGAACTGCAATTTAGACCTGAACCATGTTAATGAAGCAAAATTTTTTCTGGCATGAGGACAGCGATCAACCAGTTTGGGCAGGGAAGTTCTAAAAGGAAAAGGAAAGGTCAGGGATTAAAAAAAAAAAAAAAAAGATTAAGAGATCTCTAAGAGGGAAAAGCACGGGGAGGGGGGGTGAGGGGGAGAACACAGATAGATAATGGAAACATGTATTTGCCTAAAATTTCCATTATTGAATCTGATAATCACACAGTTAGGCTGAAAAGACTCTGAAATTATTACATAATCCATCCTCCTGTCTCAAAGCAGGATTAGTTATACCTCTGCCACTCCTGGCAGATTTCTGTCTGCCTGTTGCTGAAGGTCATTCAGCAATGAATTCTTCACAGTCTCTGCAGGAAGTCTTCTCTGCAGCTTTACTACCTATTGAAAGCTTTTCCTAAAACCTAACCCAAAACATCCTGCAGTAATTTGAGCTAATTCTTGTCCTAGCCAGCACAAACACAAATAGACTGTTCTTTTGTCATTGCAGCTCTCTTCAGTATTTGAAGCCTGTAATACTCTCTCAATTTTTTTCTTTATGCACATTAATCTTTTGTTCAAGACTGGATTTTTTTTCTAGCCTTTAGGCTGTATTTGTTTGCTTCTGCACTCTCTCCACTTGATCCGTGTCTTTTATCTGAAGTCTGGCATCCAAAACTGTGTGAGCACAGATTGACTCCAGCTACAGCTTTTCCAGGAGAAAATAGAAAGTAGTTCAAGGCTCTCACTGACTCTTTGTGTCTTTGGATGAGGTTGGTTTTTCTTATCATGGTGCACAACATTTCTTTGTTGTGATCTGTCTTTCTTGTCATGAGGGGCCCAAAAGTGAACACAGGACTTGAGGTGCAGCCTCACCAGTGCTGAGCACAGTGACACAATCACTGCCCTAGTCCTGCTGGCCACACTATTTCTGATACAAGCCATGGCCTTCTTGTCCACCTTGGGCACACACTGGCTCATGCTCACTCACTGTTCACCAAAACTCCCAGGTCCTTTTCCCAGCAGCTTTCCAGCCTGCTGTGCTGCATGGGGTTGTTGTGAGCCAAGTGCAGGGCTCAGCACTTCACTTTACTGAACCTCACAACATTGGCCTCAACCCACTGATCCAGCCTGTCCAGATCCCTCTGCAGAGCCTCTCTACCCTCCATCAAATCAACACTCCAACCCAACCTGGTGTAGTCTGAGAACTGACTGAAGGTGAACTTGATCTCCTTGTCCAGATCATTGATAAAGACACTCAAGAGAACTGGCCTCAATATTGAGCCCTGGGGATCACCACTGGTGACCCACCAGCAGCTGGATTTAACTCCATTCCTCACAGGAACAGGAGGGTGGAGGCAATAACAGCAGACAGCTTAGTCAAGCTGAGCTGGCCATGGAGAGCAGCATTCCCCATTACTTCTGAAAGACTCCTAATAACTAATTTCTGTATCAAATCCCTTTCAAATTACCAAAGTCACTAAAAGGCTGCTTAGTCAAGCCACGGGTAAAGCTTTGCTAGGCAGCACTGAATGCAAAGAGCTGTACAACATGGAGGTGGCAAATGGGCAAGGGTGGACTTGGGCCTATCAGTTGCCTCAAAAAAAACCCAAACCATTTTCTACTGCACTGTTGGCAATTTATTCTCTGAATAGGGGAAACAGGGGGAATTGATGGCTGTGATGCTGAGTCACAGAGCTGAGGGATGCTCTGTCTGTGCACACATGCAGGTAGGCAGTCTGTGAGACTTCCCAGGCTCTCCTATCCAGCTCCCAGGGCATCTCCTGGAGCAGCCTGGGTGGGCTGATATCCCCAGACCTTTTGCCATCTGAAATGAAAGGAGCAGTAATTGGACAGGACAGAATTCACACTGCTTTTGATGTCTGCTGAAAGCTGTCTTAAAAACAAATACCACGACTCCTGGAAAACAAAGCAAAGGTAAAATGCCCAAAGCAGCTCTCTCCACAAAGCAAACAGACAGGATTAAATGCTTCTTGCTTGGACTGATGAGCAGAATGGGAGAATAATGGAAAGAAAGTATTAAGGGTTAAGAAAGAAAGGGGGAAAGAAGTCTTTTATGTAGGTATTAAAGGTTTAACCCAGTAAATCTCCCTCTTTCTCTTATTTCTGGGATAAAAATAAGACCACTTGGAGAGCTTAGGGGCTAGATTTGAGAAGACAGCCGTGAGTGTAAGGATGCTCAGACACAACTGGGGACTGTAGAAATCCCTAAGCTGCTTTTTCTTAGGAGAAATAAAAAAAAAATTACCACTTAAGAAGACTTATGATGTATTTGCATTTTTAGCTGACTACAGTTTTAAAAAATGACCTTACAGTGGGCTTTGTTTACTTAAATTCAGTCATATCTTTCACTGGCAGGAGCAAAAATTGAGGCATTTGGCCTCCATTTGTCATGCAGCTCTTTCTGTGGTCAGTACCTGGGGAAAGTGGTCTTTTCCAGGCTAAAATTTGTGTCCAAGGGTGAATAACCCTCTGCAAGTGCTTGCCTCATTACTGCTATAGAGAATCTGTCCCACTAACTCAGAGGAAAGAGACACCAGCTTCCACACAGGTAAAAAATTAAATTGTGGGGGTGGTGAGGCCCTGGCACAGGCTGGGCAGAGAAGCTGTGGCTGCCCCATCCCTGGAAGTGTTCAAGGCCAGGTTGGATGGGGCTTGGAGCAGCCTGGTCTAGTGGAAGGTGTCCCTGCCCATGGCAGAGGGGTTGGAACGAGATGATCTTTAAGGTCCCTTCCAACCAAATCCGGTCTGTGAGTCTTACTCATGTTTACATGAGATAGACTCAGTACAGCTGTACTCTACTTTTCCCATTAAAGTAAGAAAATGGATCTGCTCAGGAGATCTGCACAGGGTGTGTACAAGGAGCTGCTCTCAGACTCAATTTTATGGCCAGAATCACATTAGAAACAGGTTCCTGTTAAGACAGGTTCCTGTCCTTCCTGAAAAAACACAAAACAAAACAAAAAAAACACAAACAAACAAAACAAATAAACAAACAAAAAACCCCACAGGCCTGTTCCATCATATACTTGGGGTAGGTAATTTGCATTTTATGCCAGCAATAAAGCACAGCAGATTTACAGGGAATCTGCCAACCTGTTTATTGGGCTTAAAATCTGACTTCCCTCTGCTGTTTTGTCGTGAGCAATAAATGAACAAACACTCTCCAAGCTGCACCCACGGCAGCCAGTACAGCCCAGGGTACTGCTCTGTGGGGAGAGGCTGGATAATCTGTTGTCTACATTAAATGTGCTGATTAAAGTAACATTGGGCAGAACATCAATGACAGCTTCAGTGTCCTCATCCAGAGGAGTTTGTGGCTTTCAGGACAGCTGGGTTGATGTTGGGAAAGACACGGGTCAGTCACCTCATCTGATCGACTGGTTTGTTTCACAGGCTGATAAAATGCTTTGTGATTTGCAAAATGCTCTGAGCCTTCCTCTTAAAAAAAGAGAAATCATTCTTTCTTGGAACAGACAAAACAGATTTTCTTTTAAGAGCAGAGTATTTTTTTCTCTTTTTTTTTCTTTTTTTCTTCCTTTTTTTTTTTTTTCCTTTTAGGTACAATTCAACTTTAACAGCAGTTCAGATCTCAGTGGTTCTGGACTATTTTGTTGTTGCAATTAGGAAGTCACTATCAGCCATTATCAGTTATAAGCATTATATATTTTTTTCCAAGTACATGATTTAGAGATGGAAAGAGAGAATTCATTTTGGCAAGACTGGGCTTTCTCAGTTCCTCCCCAAAAGGAAGATAGTTTTGAGAAGAGTGAAGAGACTAAGGAAGGATACCTAAAAAACCAGGATTTATTATCAAAATCTTTCCATATGCAATGCTGATGTAACAGAACGTTAAATATTAGATCATAAAAGTAATCATAAGAAAATCAGAGACCTCACTGCAAAAACATAACTCCAAGCAAAGAAAAATTCCTTGCACCAGTGCTTTCTAAAGAGCACCTACTTAAAAATTAAACCTTAGTATACTATATCTATATACTTATACGCATATAAACCCCTGCATCTGTGAGTAAATCCAACCATAGAGTCAAAATGCCCGTATTCAACTGCAACCATTGCAGATGAGATTTCTCCCACCTAATTTTAGCCATCTAATAATTTGGTACCTTAAATAATACAGTGGTGTAGCTTCCCCTCTGTGATTAGTGGAGACGAAAGGGGGAACAACCTTCTGGAGATACTTGATTTGGATAACCACCTCAATAAGTGAGAGACACTCATTTTTATATTTCTGAAAGCTGAGAGAAAGGATCCCTGTGCTGTGACAGAGAGAGCAGGGAGACCTTCCTTTGAATTGCATGGATTTTGGTAATGCTTGAATGGCTACCACAAAGATACAGGAAAAGGTAATTCCTTCTCCTGCAAAGCAGAGGGGGGTGAGGGGAGCTCAAGGCTCAGCTTCCAGCAGGATAGCAGCAGAAACAAGAACACACTCTGCCATCCAGTCCCTGCTCCTTCCATCCAACACAGCCTTATTTCTGTCCCCATCCTTCCATCTCTCCCTGCTGTTTCCAGCTAAGCATTTCTTTATGCCAGGTTTCAGGCAGTTTTCTCTCTGCTCAGATCATTTCTGCTCTGAAAACAGGTGGACAAAATGATTTGATCCCAATGGAGCTAAACACCTTTGTGGTTCAGTGAGCTCCTTAGGAGAAATGCAAGGAGATAGGAAGTTCCAGCATCAGTGAGATTATTCTGAGTTTAGTGGCTTAAACCAGCAGCTGGTAAGGACAGCTGTGGAGCCCAGCCTGGTTCAAAAGAAATTCTGTAGTCTGTGTCCCCTCAGAGGAGAAGGTAGGATGTGACCTACATTAACTCGATTCCAGTTTCATCAATTGTTAAACTTGGAAGAAGAAATGGGAATTCAGCTGAAGGATTAAATATAAAAGAATATTACAAATAGGAAAGGACAGCGCTAAAGAGACAAAACCACAATTCAATCCATTAAGCAAGGACAAGAGAGAACACAATTTACTAGGGGTATTATTATTAAAGAGGATAACTGGGAAAAGAACAGCTAGCCAGGCAAAGGGAATCTTACTGAAGGAATGAGAAACCTAACAGCTGTCAGTAGAATGGAGGTTGAAACATTTAATACACTTTTATAGATGTTACCTAGTTGTCACTGAAAAAAAAGACAACCATCCAGAACCTGAAGGGAGCCAGGTTGGATGGAGTTCTAAGCAACCTGCTCTACTGGAAGGTGTCCCTGCCCACAGCAGGGGGTTGGAATGAGATGATCTTTAAGGTCCCTTCCAAACCAAACCATTCTATGATTATTGTTTGGGGTGGACATTTAATTTCTGAGGGAGAGCTGAGCAATCCAGGGTGTTTATTCCTGAGAGTAGTTGCATACTTCAGTATTGGAAAGGGTCTTTAATGGAAGCCATTCATGTGAGCTAAGAATAAATACTGGCACACAGTGTTTACAAATCAGTTCTGTGTTTCCTTCATGTCTTTGCATCCTGGAATAGCCATGCAGATTCTTCACAAGTCAAAACTACATGCAAATATTTTTCAGGTTTTATCACCAGTCTGTGTTCTCCTCTCACCCTGTTGAAGCTGGAAATTACCCATATGGGCAATGATTGAGGTTAGAGAGCAAACGGTTCTTCTGCAAATAAACCTGGAGAGAACTTTAGTTCTGTGGTGCCAAGTCTGGATGCCAACTATTCTGAGCTGTCAGCTTAAGTGCCCTTACATTCAGTGAAATGAGAACATGGTGAATAATTTACACTTAAACAATGCCTGTGCACAGATCCACATAGTCTCTTCAGTTTTTGGTCAGCCATTCAAGTGACAAGATCCTGCTCTGGATGGTGCTCAGAAGCTGTTGTAGCTTTGCTCCCAGACCACACTTGGAGTTCCTGCAGCAGGGCTTGAGAAAAGGTTTATCTTCAGCCCCAAAAGATGATAAACAAGCCTCCTGCTGTCTGTCTTTCTCAATCTTTATAGATTTACTTTGCTAGCTTTATCATTGTTAGAGGCCTCTGCTTTCCCTGCTAGAAGCTATTCCTCAAGCTGGTAAATCCACCTGCAGGTAGTTCTGTCACCGAAGTAGGTGACAAGGATATACATATGATAACACTTTGGGCTATGAAAGCTAGATAGGAACTAAATTAGCCTGAAAATCTGTCAGACACAAGGCACAAATATACCAGTTTATACCTCAGTTGCTAAAATAATTTCCTGGTGATGAGTTGCATGGGTCGGGTTGAGTGCAAGCAATGAGGTTCATTTGCACATATTGCATGAAAGGTATCTCAGACTTACCCTGCAGTCTGAGTCAGGGGAACAAGTAATTGAACTAAAAATAGTCCAGTAAGTCTCTGAAAGGTAGTCTGTGGTTGCTATGCAGCTGAAAGGCAAGTGTAAGTGAATGGGACATTTTAATATCAACTGCTCTTTTATCCTGCAAGGAGTCCTGAAAATGAATGTGATGGTAGTGCAACTATCACAGTTTGATATCCTGTCTTCATACATCCCAGTGCTGAGCATCACAGAAAGGCACAGAAATCAGTGCAAATACCAACAGAACCACTTAGATACATCTAGGATGGATATCAGGAAAAGGTTCTTACCCCAGAGGGTGTTTGGGCACTGAATGGCCCCAAGGCTGACAGAGCTCAAGGAGTGTTTGGAGAATGCTCTCATGGACAGGGTGGGATTGTTGGGGTGTCCTGTGCAGGGTCAGGGCTTGATGATCCTTGTGGGTCCCTTCCAACTCAGCATATTCTATGATTCTGTGATTGTTTTCATGACATTTCTAAGGTGTTTTTCAGACAGGCTGTTCTTGACTTATTCTGACAAGAAGGGGCATTGCTGTGGTGTGTCCTCAGAAACATGAAACAATTCAGAAATGGGAGAAAACAATGAAGTGGAGAATTTGCTGTACTTGCATCACAGGGAGGGGGAAAGAGGGAACAAATTGAAATGTTTGGAGATAAACAAGACTTTGAGAGACAGGAGAGTCTGAGATACCAAACAGATAGGAGTCACAGACTAAATGAGCAGCAAAATTAAGTCTCCAGCAATAAAGAGGATAAATGAAGAGGGACTGAAGAAAGGTGAGAGACAAATGAAAGTGCAAAATGAACCCAGAAAACAAAACAAAGATTGAGTCAGTCAGTGTGGGTGTGCACGCAGGTGTCTGTTTGCAAGCACAAATATAGAACAGGAAGATGATGATCAAATAAAAAGAGAAGATATAAAAGCTGGAAAACATTCTGAAGCTGGAGGGATAAAAAAGATTGAAATAGGAATGCAAGTAATAGGAAAGCTTTAAATTAAAAGATAAATGGGAAGGAATAGCAATTGAAATATTAAAACAGTTTCAGCATTTTCATGAGCTCCAGTGACAAGAGAGAAGAAAAGCTCTAAAATCTTAAAACCTAGAGTTTTAGGACAATACTTGGAAGATCTTTTGTGTCAAAGAGGTATGGAGGGACTGTAGACCTCCCTGGGATAGGGAATGTGACGTGGGGACACTCTCTGGCCCTCACAGCTCTCATGGCCCAGCCAGTTCCACTCACTCTCATTCTGCCTGCAGAAGACTCCTGGAAAGATGAACAGGCAGGACCTCACTGGTCAACTGGACTCCCCAAGCTGCACTACTGACATCTGTGGGTGGTGGTGTTGGGACAAAGACCTTGACTGTTCCATTTGAAGGGGTTTGTCATGAGGAGCTTTTGAGCCTCTTGTTTCATGGATTTGCAGTCAACTGCTTGTGTTTGCACTTCACATTGGAAGCAATTTGTGGTATTTCCCAGGCATCAGGGAATGGATTGAAAGAGTATCCAGAGCTTAGCTTTCTCCTCTGCAGCACATCACAGCAAACTTCTGGGATGAATAAGAAGTGTCTGGTATAGAAAGGGAGCCCTTTGGCTCACTTATAAGGCTATAAAGCTGACGTGTATCTGTGGCCTGGTGAATGGTTGGGGTGAATTGAGGAAGACAGCAGAGCCCTTCAGGGCTGGTCCCTGCCCTGCTGCTCTGTGATCAGATGACACCACACATCACTGTGAACTGCTCTGTGTCCCCGGTCCTGTTGTAGGCTGGTGGTGTGTAATGCAGCCTGAAAGGGAGCCTGTGTCACCCTGGGAGCTGTGCAGGAAACACAGGAGTAAGCAACTGCCTGAACATCTCTGCTTTCACGAGGATGATGTCTTCAGGTTGGATGCCCCCTCAGAAATTGCTCAGTATCAGCTTAGCCTAATTCATCTGTTTAGGCTGTTGATACGAGTTAGAGATTGGATCTACGACATGACTCTACTCTTCAGGAACTGACAGGCACAGCAGCTCTCTAACTCCCTGAATTACTCTCAGATGCCTTAGCAGTGTTCAAGCACAATACAAATTGTGACACAGGCGATCTCTTTACAAAACACTGAGCTCAACCTCCCCCGAGTCTATTACATATCCTGTCTCCACATTATACCCTTTGAGACAGCATAAATCATCCCAGGAAGCTTAGTCACGTGCCCAGCTCTGATTCAGAGGAGCAGCCTGAACACCTGAATTAGCACAAGCTGGTTGTCATCTTTCCACTGCTTTTCACAGTGTCAAGTCTCTCTAAGCAGAGCTGGAAGTGACCCGTGGCAAAGGGAAGGACACATAGGTCTGTGCAGAAAATGAGGAAGCAGCTCAGCAGAACACTTACCTGTTCCCATGACTGTTCTGAGGCTCACTGTCACCTGGCTTTTGGCAGCACAACCTCACACAGGGATGTGCTGTGAAGCAAGTCACTGGAGTGATCCAGGCTAAAAATAAGCTGCCAAGAAATAAAATTGCTCTTCCTCTCATCCTTTTCAGCAATGTGGTCTCCTAAGAAGCAACCTCTTTGTGGTTTGGGTGTGTGGGAGAGGAGCTTTCAGGCCTGGTGGTTACAAAAGTGAGCCTCCCATGTGGCTGCCCTCTGAGCAGACAGCTGTAGGGTGCAGTAAGCCCATCCACGGGCATTTCTGTCACTGCATGGTTAATTAAGTGACCTTCTGAAGCTCAACAGGATGTGAGGGGATGACTCATCCCCAGTCTCACTAATTTCAGATCTCAGACTGAGCTGGGTAAAAGCTGCGCTGGTTCTCACAGTACCAGAAAATCAACATCTCCTCACATCCTCCCACCTTTCTGGTTTATGAAGCCAAGGTCCTGTCAAAGCAAAGCCATTGAGACCCCCATAGCATGATTTCCAGCAATACGTTGTCCCAGTCAGCCTGCATTCTGCATTGTTACATTCCACCTGTAATTTCAGGGGTTTATGGAGTCCTTCTTTATTTCTTTTCATGAAATGCCCTGAAAGAAAATCTATATGCTGCATTCCATCCAGCAGATACTGAATTTCAATTGAGAATTAAGTGATTCGTGTCATCTCTACTGAGTATAAAACACAGGGGATCTGTCTGACACAATTTATCAAACTGTGGACCATCCGTAAGGTGTCCAGAGGGATTTCTTAAGCATTAGACATCCTTTGGCACTTCCACTGCTCAGGTATCTTTGATCATCCTTGCAAGCAATCCTGTAGCATTAGGCATATAAACAACGTAGAAACTGGATCTTTTGTTTCTCTGCAGGTACCTATCATTAGTTTTCTTCATTTCTACCACGTAATTTTCCAGCCTTTTCTGATACTCTCACTGATGTTTATGGGGTTTGCTGGGAGAGAAACCGGAGGAAGAAAAGGAGAGACCACCCATCTGCCCTAAGCATTACTTTGGTTTATATTCATGCCTACCTAATAGTGCAAAATGTAGAATAGGTAGGTATTGAAGTCACTGCAGCAGGTGGATAATTGTAGTTGTCTCAAAAACAAGCAAAAAACCAAGCCTATGTGATGGATGGCTCAGTGCTATGAATACAAATACCAGGCTATTATTTATTGAAGTTAATAGCAACCAAATGTTAGTAAGATGGCTTGGAAAGGAACAAGAGTAGGAATGTCTGGTAGAGTTTAGATATTCATCAAACAAATGTGAGTCGTTAGTGGAAAGTGTCACGAAAGAAGGATGGGTGAGCTCATGCAAGGTGTAAGGTAAAAGTCATCACGAGCCTCTGATTCAGTATTCATGTAAAGCTCCAACCCCCACCCCCAGCAGTTATAAAACAATATATTTTGTCATCTTTCAATGCTACATCCTACAAGCCTGTTGCTTGCAAGTTGCTCATTTCACAGGCCAGGCTGAATACCATCCACATACAAATGGAGGGTGACATTTTTTATCCTGTGCCAAATGTGATTCAGGCTCCTGGCTCTGGTTGCATGATGGCAAAAAAACTTGGGAAAAGAGTGTTCACACGGTCACCTTCACAGTCTTTGCTTTGTCTCTCCTTCAGCACCACCTGCCCTCTCTGCTCTGGCTCAGTGTTGCCAAACACACCCCCTGCCTGTTACCTGCAGTGAGGAGCAACTTCTTGTCCCACTGAATGACCCACATTCAAGTAAACCTCCACAGGGGTGTCTGTCCTGACAGATTATGATTTAAAGACCTGTTTTAAGGACAGAATTTTCTGTAGAAATCCTGGAGGGAAAGCTAATGAACAGCAGCAATCCATGAAGCAGAAGTTCTCATGTTAGGATGGGGGGTTTTTTAGGGTATGGTTTTTCTGCACGCTGCTGAGCAAACTTCTCCTTGCGCCTTGACTTGTGTAGGCTCTCCCTGAAATCTGGAAAATATGTGGACCTAACCAGGTTCTTCAGTCCAGCTGATGTGCAGCACAGTTAACAGCACAGGCGGGGTGCTGCTCTCTGCAGTGTCTATGGGGTTCAGTATTGAGTGTTTTCCCTACCCCAGAACAAGCTGCCTTAGCTTTCCTACCAAAACCCTGTGTCCTGTTTGCCATTTTACCACCAGACTGGTCCTGGGAATTCCTTTCCAATTCTGACACCACTGATGACAACAAAGAGGTTTGCTGGGGATTTTTCTGTTAGAGGAAAAGCTTTGCTCTTTCACTGTGTGTTGATGAGCAGAGCTTTGAAATACTCCTCAGGTCTAGAGTTTAGATACAGATCCAGAAGTACAGATGCTTATCTAAACTGACTTTAAATTAACTGTATTATCATTTTCCTTCCTGCAAGCAGTGAAGGGATATACAGTGCAAGGGGCGGGGAGGGGGAAACACGATCCAGTAAAAGTTTTTCCAAGGTCAAAAATTAGTAGCTTTGTCTAGTTCTCATTTTTTACCTTCCACTTCAGACTTTCTGAGGGAGGGCAGCTGGTGTCAGCCAGATCCTTTCAGACTGCACATCGTGCTGTAACTAGGCAGCCATCCACTTCAATGGTAAGGGATGATAATTGCAGGTCCTGGGCTGCAGACTGACGTCAGCTCTTCAGAGGAGGATGCTGACTGCTTAATGAATATCAGTAGACACTGTTTGGATTCTGCTCAGAAAAGAAAACTCAAAAATTACTTTTAGGGAGCAGTCAGCATCCATTATCTTCTTTCTGATGATAATTTATAGGTATTTCTCCTATCATTTGAGAAAAAGAGGCCCTGAGAGGAGTTCACTTCCAGAGAAGCAACTTCAAGTGTGATTATATGGCAAAGAGAACAAGGTGACATATAAGTATAATTACTGGGTCCTTTTCTAGGAGAAAATTAATTTCTGCTATGTGCTCTGTGTAGTACAGATAGTGCCACACTGATTCCTTGTAGATACCCTTTATTTCCTTTCTGCCTTACTATTCATAATTCCATCTGTAAAGGTTAGGGGTATTCCCTCCCTTCATGCTGCTTCTTTCCCCTCATTTAAGGTTTGCAGAGTGATGGACTTCACAGGTAGGCTGGGGATGGGAAGTTGTTTCCTGCTGTTGCAACTTTGTTACTGGGGACATTTGCACATACAAATTGAGAGTTAATTTATTTATAAATCCCTGGAGCTGTGGAAACGGAACAGTAGGCATTGCTTGTTCTGGTATTGCACCATTCCTGAATTCTTGCCTTCTTCCCACCACCAAATTTCCTCATGAAGAGGTCATGAAGAAGCCAGCTGAAACAAATCTGACAATGGGAGGTTGTCTTCATCTCAGTGGGTTGGCTCCTGCCTCTTTGTAGTCTACTTATGATGCCAGTGAAGCACAGAGGTCAGAAAATTAAGGAGCAGACACCTCTCAAACCTGGGCTGTGTTCATCACGATGTAGATCTGCAGAACTTGGGTATTGTACCTGGGGATGAATTTGGTCCATTAACTTTTCCTGAACCACCAGCTTCTAGCAAGGATGGACTTGCTTTGAGGACTTTCTGGGAGAATTAATTTAAATTGTATCCTTGAGAGGGAGGAAGAGATTCTAGAAACCAGAAAAGACCAGAAAAAAAATAAAGGGCTGAAATAAGCAAGCTAATAGTGTTATGGAATTGAGCTTTGTTTTCATTACTGTGATATGCAGCAAAATGCATTTCCCAGTGTTCTTCCAAGCATTCCAGTAATTTGTCTTAATTAGCATGATTTAGGTGGTTGCTTCTAGCCTTTGGAATTTAGCACAAGGTTAATGTACATAAACTTATGATGACATATAGAGAAACTCTAGTTGTCTTTAAGATGAAATGTTCTAGCAGCATGGAATAAGTAAGAAATTGGCTGAGTAGGCGGTCTTGTTTCTGCCACCAGACAAAATACAATAATACACTGAATTGCAGATGTGTTACTCGCAGGAGCTTCAGTAGCAGGAAAGTGGAGACCAGGATTCCCTCTGAAAATGCTTTTTCTTACATATTTGAATGAGGGCTGATTAGTTTTTAAGGTTATGCCTCTTTAAAACCTAATGTTTGACACCTAGCAGGGTTTTCTGTATCTTGGTGCATTTAATTGTATGAGGTTGGGCAAACTGAAACCTGCCTTTGAAAGCCAAAGTCTTGTCTGTACTAGAAAGGTGGCAGTGAGGTACAGGAACATGTGAACTCACCTGATGGGGACTTTCAGGTGAGAAAGTGAGACAGAGCTGTCTCTCTCTTTCAGCCCTGTCAGCCTCAGGTGCATGTGGAAGTCCTTTCCCAAAGGGCTCTAATAGCCCTT
Organism: Myiozetetes cayanensis; assembly: GCF_022539395.1. Taxonomy (NCBI): domain Eukaryota; kingdom Metazoa; phylum Chordata; class Aves; order Passeriformes; family Tyrannidae; genus Myiozetetes; species Myiozetetes cayanensis. The sequence continues at coordinate 6,961,882 of NW_026087378.1, read as the reverse complement.
TGCACTGGTCTGTCCTCTGCCCTTGACATTTTTTAGTCTCCATCCATAGAGGTTCACACTCTTCTGCTTGGGCCTGCAGAATTTCCTTGCTCCCTCCTCTTCTTCAGCAGCACCTGGAGGTTCCTGGAGATTTAGGAGCTTCTGCACTTCAAGTTGTGTTGTAGTGGCCCAAGGTGGGACTGACTCCAGCCTTTCAAAGGGAGATCTCAGGGCAAACATCCCTGTTCTCCGTGTGGTTTTGTCCTGCTCTTTCATCCTGTTCTTCCGTTTTATAGTGGTGGTGCATGTTCATATGTCCCCACCACCCACACAGTGCACACACAAATACTCCCTGACCAATGTTGACTCAACCAACAGGCCAGAGGGAGTAAGAAGCCTCATAATGGTTTGTGTTCAGTGAAGATCTGCAAGGGATTGGAGCATCCCTGCTTCCACTGCTCAACTGCTTTGTTTTGGGAGCTCTAAAAAAGCATTTTGAGACACTTAGGAGCTTTATATCCACCCACCACCACTGATGCATCAAACAAGAGTTTTGCTCCTAGTAAAGGAAGATCATGGGATGTGCAAAGGGAGGTGTAGTCCCAGTGACAGTTGCCTTGGCCTCCATTTGTTGCATGATACAAGTGAATTACACCCAGAAGCCAGTCTTCTCCCTGCCAGGTCCCCAAACTCCTCTGAATAGTGACTGCCTTGCATTAACATGAGTGGTTTTCCTGTTTGCCTTTGAGAGGTGATGTGTAGCGTTGCATGTCATATTTTTTCCCTCAGAAACACCAACTGTGTTACCATGGCTGCTCCATCTCTGAGACAACACGAGAGGTGTCAGCCCCCTCAACTCCATCCACAGTTTGTTTAGCAGCAGGAAAGAAACAGCATTTCTGTCTTCCTTTGAAAGGGCCTGAAAAGTCTCCATAGAAACATTTGTTGTTTCACGGCACCAATACTTCAGACTGTCTTCTTCCTTCATTCTGATCCTGTGCAAGGGAATTTGTGGATGCTGTGTGATTTCTTGTTACTTGGAGGTGAATGGGTGGCTTACACAGCCATGATGTCCTAAGGGATAGATTTAGTGTCTATGTCCCTCTGATGGGCAGAGAACCAGTGGGTATTTTCACACTTCATGCTCTGCTGCAACTACCCAAGCTGTGGACAAGACGTTTTGGTTCAGAATCTCATTTGTATGGGTAGAATTCTGTTACACAGATAAAATGATAATCCCTATTACCAGAAGCTAATTAATTTAATTCTTTGAGGTTTTCTTTGAGATACTAACTGGAAATAAAAGAACTGAGACTGATAGGAGAAAAAAAAAATAGGGTGTTTGGTTCTATCAGTTCTATCCATGCGAATTTGCTCTGCAGAACAGCCTCTTTCAGAATATATTAGAGCCACATCAAGTTTAAATTGCCAAGGTGATGCTTGAGGAACAATTAACACTACTGGGAAAGTGTCTTATGCAGTAAAGGAGGAGGCAAGAAGTCAGAGAGATATTTATCACTATTACTTTCTCCAGCAATTTTGTTTTGCACAAATGCACATGTATTTGAGTGTGACCAGGCATGGGTGTCCATGTCAGCACATGTGATATGTTTAATCATTCCACACTTAAAATCTTGCAGTGGGCAGAGGTTCAGACAGGTAGCCAAGGACTGGTGTAGTCTTGTTTAACTCTCAGATGTGCCTGTGTGTCTCTCAGCCCAACCAGAAGCAATCACACTGTTCAGAGCATCTTTCCAGCAGGAATAAGGACAGCAAATCCTTTTTTTTTCAGTTGACTGGAGGTGCCTCAGGAGCTCCATGCAGAAAATCCTTTGCAATCTAGGGGTGGGGGGAAGCCCACAATTACCACACACCTTTTTTTCTCAAGGTCTTATAATTTCTTTTTTTCCTCCAAAGCTGGTCCTGTAAAGGGTGAAAGAAAAAGCCTGTTTGTTCCTAAATCCCTAGATCTGCTCCCATAACAAGAGCTGCAGTTCTAAGCACATGGAGATAATTTAAGATGAATATTCTGCACTCAATTCACACAGATCACTCACACATCACACAGTAGACCAGCAAAGAGGGTTTGGGGGTGCAGAGCAGTACTGGGGGGGTTTTCTCAAGGTAGGGGGCTCAGAGTGGGCTGGCAGATGCTGCAGTGGGTGGTTTATTCGACATTCTGCATGGGGTGGAGGGCAGGGCTGGGGAGGGGAGATGGCAGCTGGCGAGTGGGTACTAACCTACTTCCACTGGAGAGACTGGGAATAACCCGGGTGCACACTCCCTCATCCCTCCTTGCATTTGTAAGCTGTGGCTGAGGAGGAGATTTATTTTTTTGTGGCTTTGAAAGTGCGACTGAATGCTCACAGGGAGGGCTGTTTTGTGTTTCGAGGCTGCAGCTCCCCTGCTGTATTTCATGTTTACAGTTTATGATACACTGAGTCCTTCGCTGCCTTGTTCTCAACCCTGCAATAGAAATGTCACGAAATCCATTGCAGTGTGTGCCGTCTTCCGATTTTTCCAACCACTTGCTAATGCATTCCATAAGGTCTAAATCACAGCTCCCCTGGAGAGTGCTTTCTCTTGGAGCTCTGGCAAATGTAGCTGTGGGATATTCTCCCTCACACCAAGCTGCCCTAATGTCAGTCTTTGCCTTGGGTCCCACCAGAGATTGCACACCCAGCTGCAAACATTGGAAGGGCAAAGGTTCTTGGTAAATGTGTGTTTCCTGTTCATCTTCTTCAGACCCCTTGTATTGCCCCTCAATTGCCCTTTTCCAGCCTGGACTCTCTTAGTCCTTTAAGTTGCTCCTATGCCCAACTGGCTTAAAGAGAAATAGGAGTGTGTGGCCATTTTTTGTGTTGCCGTGAGCACCTGTCTGTTCCTTCAGCTACCCAAACACATTTATAAGTTGATATTGCAGTGAGAGACTTAGATAAGCAACAGATTTATTCCGTCACATGAGTAAATCATATGCAACACTGATCCTCCTTCTCCATGTAGCAAGGGGTCTCCATCAAAATTTCTGAGATCTCTATGTATAAAAGACAACAAGAGAACTGGAAGTCTCCAGTTCTGTCCAGAAAATAGCCTGTTCTAGAAACCAGTAATCCTAATACAGGCTTTCCCTACTGCAGTCTGGCCACGTTCTAGTTTCTCCATTCTCTGCTGTTCCAAGGGTTATTTGGTCATATTTCTCCCTAGAAAAAAGCTTGTCCGGGATCCAGGGAAAAGGTGCCACAGATGTATTAATTTGAAAGAGAAATATGGAAATCTACCTGGAAAAGAAAGTGGGAAAAATAGTGAGCCATCTCCTGTATTTTTGCTGGTTTACTGCTCTGCCTGGGAGCTTCTCCTGCAGCAGTATGTCATCGGAATAATGAGGCAGCAGGTTGGTTGCTTAACTGTGCGCTGGCCAGATCAGTGGGGATTTCAGGAGATAAGTAATTCTATTTGATTTTGTATCCAGGAATTATAATTTACATTCCCTTCACCTTAGAGAGAGAAAGGCAGTCTGGGCTATAATTAGGCTTTTTTTCCCCGGTCTCCTTTGGTCCTCTGTTCCTCTTATTGTCAGGCAACGTGGCAGCAGCAGCCTTAAAAGCAGGGAGTCATGACAACTGACTCTTCCCGGAGCAATTGGAGTTGTGAGAAGGAAAAAAGAAATATCCCTAAAACACAAATCCCTGAAAAAGCAATTAGATCACAAAACTGCATGAAGCAGGAAAATGACAGCAAAGGGTTGGGAACCACCCACGAGTTGGGAGTTTGCTATCTATATATTCAAGTTCTGGGCTTGGTCTTTCACTGGTAAAAAGGGAGTTGGATTCATTTATGTCATCTGGGGGTCTGGCCATGGCTTCATGTCTGTAGATAAATAAATGCCCACACAAATAGCTAATTAAGTGCAGGAGGAGTGTCTTGCACAAGAGCCCATTAATGGCCTTGGAGCAAATGCCCTGTTGAATTTCACAGAGTGAGATCTCAATCCATTGACAGTTTAGGATAGTCCATCCTGAAGCAATTTGTTTGTGTAGTACCACACACCAGGGCTCAGTGCCTACCCTTATTACAGGCTTGACTGGCTGAAGCTGAGCTTCCAAATTAAAAAGTTACCCCAGCAGTGAAACATTTGCCCAAAATCTTAGACTGTAAAGAAAAAAAAAAAGAGGTATTTTGATTGAGATAAGGAGTGTTCTGAATTACTGTGACTTGATTTCTGCCTAGCATGGCGGGAGAGGTTTTATTAGCTCCACCTTTATTCTTGCTATCTCCCCCATCAGTAGCAAAACTCTGTTTATCCCCAGATCTCTGCAGAGGAGTTCCTATTGTTTGCACATGTTGATTTAGGTGCATCTTGCTTTCCAGTCCCACAAGATGTGATAGCCACGTGGTTTTGTCAGCTCACAGGCACGTGTCCTGTTGAGAGAAGAAAGCCCAGATCCATTGGTGATTTTCAGCTGACTTCCTTCCATCTAGGAACCAGGTTTTTCATTTCAGCAGAGCATGGACATCTGTGTGACTTGCATATTGTTACAAAATGGACTTGTGTATTGTTACATGGCTACGGGAAGTTGGAGCTTCACCTCCTAACTAGTTGAAGATCTAATCTTTCCATGCAAATCAGTTATCAGAGCAAAGTCATGTATCTCTTTGAACTAAGTTAATCAGGCTTCTGGTTTGCCCCTCTGGTCTTCATTCTTTTGGTGTAGTACCGTTTGTCCGTTCTGTATGAAGGGTTCTTATGTGGGAGATCCCACCACAGAGAGAATCTGTGATTTCCATAAACATCCAATTTATACTCTACTAAAATCAACCAGAAAAAGTATTTCAAGAGCAGCTTTGTTTTCAAATAGCTCCAGATGCAAAATGCTCCATGGCTGTATGTCAGGATTGTAACAAATGAATAGAGCACAGTGAATTAATTTTGCTAATGAGCTTTGCAACCACATGATGCATTTAGGCATTTTCATACAATTAAACATAGAACTAGGAAAGCAAATCCCAAGTGCCACCCTTTGTCACAGCACTTTGGGACCCTCCAAAGTGTTGTCTCCCCCTCCATTTAATTTTTTTTCCACCACAAAGAAGAGAAATATACAGACCAGTTGTTTCAACAATTGAAAAATGATGTGTGGTGCGAGTTGCAACAGTATTTTTGTAGCTCTCATTTATTTTGCTATCCAGACAAGAAAGGCAAAGCAGTAGCATTTTATAGAGCAGAGAACATTTTTACACAGTTCTCTTAAATCTTTTGAGCAGCCCTTGAACAAAATGTTTACACTGCAAAGAGAATTTAGTAAATGACCCACAAGACTTATGGTGACAACCTGCCCATCCCTCCTGAACCATTGTTTTTTATCCCATTCATTCCTAACATCTGCTGCTGCTGACCCGTTAGCCCATATTTACCCAGTTATAGTGCTCTCTCTGCAGCCTTAAAATATTTCCTGTTGATTTACATCCATTTCTCTTCCATTGTCTGTTTTTGGCTGCTGGTTTTTCTGGTTTTGTAAAGAGAAAGGCAAAAAAAAAGAGGTAACTGATTTTCATCGCTTGTGGCTAAGAACTGGATAAAAACATGATTAAAACCTGTACCAAGGGCCGTGATCAGATAAAACCACGAGTAAGGGATGTGCATGTCTTCAGCTGAAGCTGCTGTGGGGTGTCATTCCTCAGCTCTCTTACTGCTTCTCCAGCCCTTCAGTGCTCCAATTCCTGCTTCCCTGCTCAGGGAGTGAAGCTCAGCCCTAGCCAGAACTCTCTGCCTGCCTACCGGGGCCTTGAGCTCATAAGTTCTGTAAGTCTACTGATTATGAGGCTGTTATTCCAGGACAAGAACAAGGATAAGCCTGAAGAGCATTCCAGTGGCTTACAAAAGTCAGGCTCAGACCTTAGGACTCTAAAAGTGAAAGGTTTTACATGAACCTACAGTCAAGCTGTTTTAATAAGAAAAGGAAACTTTTTTCTTTTTAAAAAGAAAGGGGGAGAGGGAAGCGTCATACGAAGAGACAGAAATCTGAGCTCTTGGGAATTAAACCTTTGCCAGGAACCACCTCTCATGCTAATCTACTTTATCTTGCATCTGTTCTTTTGTTGTGATTTTCTTTAATATAGGTCAGTGATAGAGAAGGTTTGTAGGTAGAAAATAGGGTGATTACCACAAGGGTAGAACAGCAACTCTATTTTTGTAAGCCAGGGAACTTTGGCTTATTGCAAAAAAAACTTCCCCTTCACCATCATCTCTTAAACGCTGGACTGCACTTGGAAAGCCTGGGTTCTCAGCTCAGCCACAGCCTTTCAGGGTGAATTTAGGCAATTCAATAATAAGGAACCATTGCCCCATGCCTCAGTTTCCAGCTCCAGGTAGAGCAAGGCAGTCCCATTAATGTGCCCTGGCCATGTACAAAGACATCAGCTTTGCAGTCAAGCACCAGGTAAATCCTTCAAGAGTGCAGCCCCATCAGTCCTGTGAAAAAGATGTTCCAGCCAAATTGCTCAGCAAAATTCTGTAGCATTTCCTTTAATGCTTAGGGTCCCACAGCACTGTCTGTAGGACAGACAGATTTATAACTCCAAACTTTTGCCTCCTAAAAAACAAACAGATGAAATAAACCTGCTATTCTGTCCAGTCTTTCTCCTGCCTCTCTACCAGCTGGTTAAGCAGTCAGCTAATTTATTTTGTGTTGCTTTCCATTAGGAGTGGAGGATTGATGCCTGGAAGTGTTTTAATGGCACTGTTGACCTTGATAATAAAACCGTTCAATCTAGTTTTTATTGGTAATGGCATGCAAACCCCCCAAGTCACAGAGAATCAGCAAGTGGAATAACACTAGCAATGAGAAGTTCCATGGAACAACATCAGTGGAGAGACCCATTTTCGGTGCTCTCCCTTCCCATATCAGGCCCATCAGCACTGGATGTGACTTGCCTATCCATTAGCAGATATTTGATGCTCAGAACCATTTCCAGGCTCACTCCTGCAACTTGCTGGGTGCTCAACACCATATGACACTGACAGCTGCAACTGCTACTAGCTGCTATCACAGGGCTGTGTGTAATTTAGGAGAACAATTTACATAATTCTGAAACCTAAAAATATCCCTGCACAAACAGAATGCATTATTATGCGCTATTCCCACAGACGTGGAAATGGCCGCTCCTTTCCCAGCGCGTTTTGATCCAGGGATTCTCAACTCCTCTTCTTCATCTGATGGGGCTGACATTTGTGAGAGACATTTAAGGACAGAGAGCAAGTGATAATTACCCTCAACATGCATCACAGGCTTTATGTCAAATGATTTAAAAGGTGCCTTCCAGAATAATTAGCTTTCTGAAACCACTGAGCCTCTGGCTGCTGTGTGTTGGCTAAAAGGGACGTGGAGTCTAAAGATTAAGGGAGAAGTTGGCAGGTTCCCACCCCAGGGCTCACCTGTCCACCCATTTCCCTCCTCAGCCCTGCTGATAATGTTGTCAAGTGTTCAGTGCCGCCCACCCCACTTTGCTCAGTTAAATAACAGCACTTGCTTTTCATGTCTCCTTGGTGATGTAGGGGAAATATTGGTGACCTTTTCGTTTCTCCGTAACAAACATCCTTGCGGGTCATGGCAGAACAGTCTGTGACAAAACAAGCTTCCCTGAGCTACCAAATCAGCTCCACGAGAGGGAAACGCTGTTTGGATCACTGCTAAAATATATCAGCTGATTACCTTCAGCAACAGTATGGCCATGTATCCCAGAGGGATCTGCCTGAGGTCATGGTGACTTTGTATTATCCACTGCAATGGTCATGGCACAGGCAATGAAATTTTGATTTGTGTCCGGCAGTGGTTTTTTTTTCTACCCACTGGTGGAATTCAGAGTGTGTATCTTCCTGTGAGGAGGCTACACTGAGCTCTGTATGATTTTAGTGGTCTGAATTTCCTACTGTGAAGTCTGCAGGACTAGGAAAGCTCTGGCCAAGGAGCAGCAGCAAATCAAATGAGCTATTGCTCTCTTTTAAAAAAATCATTAAGATATATGTACTGACTTTCCACATAGTTTTTAGGCCTTGCATGCCTTGTACCTCTCAGTTCTTGAGGGCCAGAAGATATGAGGGAAGTCTCTGTCCTATATTGGTAAGATCACTGTACTGAGCTGTAAATGATGGATGAAATGATAAACAGGGATAAGATATCATCCAAAACCGCCTTTTGATTGATTTGGGCTAGAGCTCATCTCCTTTGGTTCAGATAGGCAGAGCTCAGGAGAACATGCACTTGGCTCAACATGGTCCCACAGATGAATTTTAAAACAGTATTTTTGCTCAGTGTCCCACTGGTTCCTACAAGTTTGAGGCAGGAGGAATTGTGGCAGACTAATATTTTAATGCGAATAGCAAATATTTGCCTTAGGACAAAGGCATATTGATCTGTTTTCCTAGGTTTAACACTCCCTAGCTTTCTTTGCCCTCAGTCTCTTTCGAAGCCACTCATTTGGTAAAATCCCATCTAATTCAGCCCACTGAGAAGACAGGCTATGAATGAGTCTGTTGGTGTATAAAGGAGACACACTTGAAACTGGCTTCTCACTGATCTCCTCTAGGAAAGACAAGGAGTTTGACTTCTTATGGATTATTCTGGTTTGCTCCTTTTTTATTTTTTTTTTCCTTAATAGTTTTCATTTACCGATTTTCAAAGCACAAAAATGTTTTCTCCTTCCATCCACAGTTGCCTAAGGTAATTCTATTCAAGTCAGTGGATTTACACAGATGTCAAAAAGCTCTGAAAAGCCAATCATGCATTTTAGTGATTGCCCTTCATGCCCTTGCTTTGTTTGCTCCACACTTCTGCCTGTGGTGTATAAGTTACATTCATTTTGTACCATCAGTGAAAGCCACATCAGTCGAAGCTGCAATTTATTACAAACATTTGTTTTCATTTCTGCTAGCACAGCCAGGCTGACTCTCATCCCACTTGCACTGGTTTTTCAGCACATAATGACAGGGACCACAATAACTATTCCTCATTTACTGGCTTGACATAATACTCAGGCCAGTAAAATACCATTGACACTGGCCTGAAAAGTGTCTGACACCATACATATAAGATAAAGTTTAATGTTTCCTCCTTCTTTCTTTCCTCCTCTATAAAGACAGAACTTCCTGGGATGCAGTAGTCCAAGCCAGCTGTTTTGTTTCGGTTCCATCCAATTATACACAGAACAAACCAAGTTGGTACGTCCTAGAAAAGAGTAAGACCAACAGGTTCCAAGCAGACTTGCTGTGCAGGCACAATTGATCTGAGCATTTGCAGCACATCTGATGTACTGAGGATGGATTGAACCCTGTGTGTACGTGCAGATGATTTCTAAAAGCAGTAGTGGAACATCTAAAGCAATAGAGTTGGGATGTCTGCATGTACCCTCTATAAGAAATGTGTTTGCTTTTTTGCTGCTCTTTGGTTTCAGATCAGGCCTCTTGGATGCCACTTTCCCAGCTCTGACAGCAACGGCAATGGATGTATCTGTTGCTTTCGCTGGGGCAGACAGTGGTGAGACTAATTGCAAGCCTCTTGGCTCCCCCTGGTTCTCACAAAAAAAAAAAAATCTGACAGTTCAGAAGGGTTATGAAAGGAAACCTATGGTGTTATGTTAAAAACCAGAGAAATTAGCTGTGGGACTGTGGACCTGTGTCTGATCTGTGTGCTTTGAACCCCACTTAGCAGAGAACTGGTCCTAGGTGGTGGCTTTGCTCTGCTTGTTAAAGCATGGTATTCTCCCCAGATATGTGGTATTCACTGAAAGAATAAACAGCTGTCAGTCTAAGCTTGCCAAAATTTCCTATGCAGAGTAATACTTCTGCAGTTTTTCCAAGGTGCTTTTCCTATGAGTAAACATTATAACTCAAATCAGGAGTAAATACAGCAGAGGAAAACGAGAAAGTCGGAATCTGATTTTGCCTTGGCAGGGAATGATTTCACAGCTTTCTCATACATTGTCTAAATGTACAGACAACTTTTTTCTCCCATTTCCCCCTAGAAATGAGTGAGTAGGCGAGGAGGGATTTATTCAAATGAAAGAGAGTTTTCTCTAAGCACATGCCCTGTTATAAACACCCTCAGGTTTTGCAGTGGATGGATGAGAACCACAGCATACCAAAGACCACTCAAGATTAACCTGTGTTCGAAATGTCTTCTTGGAAACTGTATTTCTCCTTAATCTCCCCTCTTAAAATTCTTCCCTGCCTCCCAAAAACATTTATGAATCAAGAAAAGAAGGCAGCATTTGGCTGAATCCTGCAGACTCCTCACGTTCCCAGCTGTCACTTCGCTGAGCCGTGAGCTCAGTCCGTGCAAACGGGAGCAGGACAGTGCCCAGTGTCAGGTGGTTTTTCCAGGCAAGATGGGCTTTAGGTTTAATGTGCCAAACGCTCAGACCTGTGAAGAACTCTCAGCTTCTCCTTCAGCCCAAGCTCAGTGCTGAAGAGCATTGCTGAGGAGTGCACGTGTGTTACGAGTTCAGAACGTGACTGAGTGAGAATTTCTGCTCAATCCCATGACACTGAGAATAGCAGGAGGTCAGCCAGTGATTCCTCTGGGAGATAAGACTGGGTTGCTTGGGCCTAAGTCAGAAAGTATAACAGGCTTGTTGGGCTGACAGTGTTTTGCAAAGAGATGTAGAGATGGTGGGGTTTGAGAGGGGATCTCAGACAAAGCACTCAAACAGAAGGAGGATAAATGCACATTTTTAATGAGCTCTAACAAAAGTCTATTGAATAGTTTCTTCAATTTAGTTGTGTTTTGATAATTTCCATTGTCCTTTGTTTCCCGTATGAGGGTTGTGATGCATCCAGGGAAAAAAAACACAAGCATTTGCATTGAGAGTCAGCCAGAATTTCCATTTAAAATGATCCACTTTGTTACAGTAATTAGCCTTGTAAGTGGAACAAAGCACACAACATTGACAATAGTTGCTAGTGATCACTTCACTTCCTAATCAGGCTGCTCCTTCAAGCATTCTAATTTATTTTACTAATGATTACAGGGCAGATGCTGCACAGATTTGCACCTCTAGGAACTCCAGTGAAATAGAGAAGCAGAAAATCTTGCCTAGTTTGCCTAATCCTGAAGTATGCTGAGTAATTTGAGAGCCAAACTGTTATAAATAAAAGACTTTCCTTTCAGAGGTTTATTGATTTCAGATTTGAATTCACTAACATATCAATTGCTGTGAAGGAGGGATATCTGGTACTGAAGTGCTTCTGGGAGAGGTGTGGTCGGTGGGAACATCTCACACCTGTGTGCTTTGAGTTCCCCATGAAAACAAAGAATCCCCCAGTAGATTCTGCACCTTTAAAAAAATGCACCCACTTATCTCAGAGAGAAAAACCAGCTTCCTTGAGAAGAATGATAACAAGGAGAGGCTGGTGAGGGGCTTAAACCATTAATCCTGTGACAGAAATACATATATTTAACAAAAAAAAATACAGGTCCAGTTACATCAGTGTAATCCTCCACAATTCAAATCTCATGTGAGCTTTAATATTCTTCACCTTTTATGATCCAAAGCCAGTTTATCTAGCCCCTTTAGTGTGCCCTTTTCCATCCTTATACTAGGGGGACCCATCAGGGCAAAATAATCTCTGCAGGTACAACAAAAGGGTGTCTGTGTAAGCACAGCCATGCACACACAGGGATATTCAGGTGCTGCTGTGAACAGGTGCCTTCTTTCCATTTCCTTGGTATGATCCTTACCCCTTTGACTTTCCTTCAGAACTCACTGAGCTATTGAAATATCTGCTATCTGCAGTAAACTTGAGTCTGTATGGGATAAGAGTCCTGACTTTGGCTAGTTTTTATTCTGTTTAAAACCATCAGTTGAACTGCTGCACCAACTCACTGTGCTCTTCCCTTGCTCTCTGTGTCCCTGTATTGTTTAGCTGCCTGGTGTGTTGTAGTGAAAAGTACAAAAAAGGTGCCAGGGAAGAACCTAAGAAAGTTACATTTCATCAAGTAAAGAAATAAATTTCGTATCATCAAGCTTAAAACAAGAAGAATGTTTCAAAATACTGATTTTTTCCATTTCAATCGGTGGGATGGGAGTAGAGCCTTCATTCTCCGAAGGCTCAACTTGAGTTGGCCAAGTGAGTCTCTGTGTTGGCCTGTAGTGGTGCAGGATTTCTGACTCACCATTGAGCAGTTCCAGGCACAGATTTGTGCTGTTTGGTTCACTTATTTCTGGAAGGCAACAAAAAGTGTCTTGAGACTCATGATATCTCTTAGACTTTGTGCCCAAGAACCATAAGTAGCCTAAATTCTAACAGTAGGCTTCATGGCCAAGAGATTTCCTCTTTCTAAACCCTTAGGAATTTTCTACTGCTGCCTATTTCCCCTCCTTCAGTTATAATCCTATTTGTGGTGTCATATCTTTGTTTGGAAGAACTGTGTAAAAGTAAACATGAGTGACATTTGAAGGGAAAACATACAGAGACACAATTTTCATGTCTTACAATTAGAGCTGGATCCCATCATCAAAAAGTAAAGCTCAAGGAGAAAGACGCACTCAGAGCTAAGTAATGACCTTAAATTTAACCCCCTATTCTGCTCTGTGGGATGGATGTGGAGTTGCCAAAGGCACAGCACATTTATCTGTCCTCTCCACCAGTTTCTCTTTGTCACCAGGAGGATCAGTGTTTATTTATCTAACAGGTGAAGGATGCACATCCACCAGTAGCCCACCAGTTACAAAATGCATGTTACTGAGAACACAAAATACACTGTGTGAGTTACCAGAGGGTTAAGACCCTTTGTTCATTAAGATGCCTCCGAGTGGCAGAATCAGTTCTCTGCCAGTTTCATCCCAGAGAACTTGGAAAGTAAACCAGGACAGATTTCCTGTGGTCACCATTCAGGCCTGCCCCTGCCATGGCCAGCAGCAATAACACCCCAGCAGCAAAGGGATTCAGCCCTCCCTGTAAATAAAGCAGAGCTGCCCTTGATGTGATGCCCAGACAGGACCAAGGGATTTAGCCCAGCAGTGCAGAGTTTAGCATTTCCCTCTACTCAAAGGTTCTGCAGAGAGGCAAAAGCTGCAAGATCTTGATGAGACCAAAATATTAATTCTGTGTTATTGCATCAAGTTTGACTAACAAGCCGCATGAATAAATCTGCAGTCTTAGTTTCTGCCAGCACCAAGTTTCTATGGCAACAACAACCCATCTTATCTTTAGGAATTTCATTAGCAAGGGAGGGAAATGAAACAAAACAAAAAAAATCCCACCCAAACCCGAAAAAGATTTGTCAAATTAAGAGCAGCATTTCCCTCCCCCACATAATTTTTTAGGAAAAGTCCATTTGGATTTTTTTCTCATTTGTAAAGGAGTTTTTTAAAATTCACATCATTGTCTTAGACAAAAAAATTCAGCAAATGCTTTTGTACCTCTGAATGGGAGAGGGAAGGATCATAAACATGCAGAGGGGGGATGCACTGGAGGAGTGAACATGGCTGGTTTTGAACATCTCAGCATTCAGATGAGCCTGTTTGTGTATGCACAGAGAGCCCAGCGCTGCCTCCTCTCCCATCATTCCAAATCAGGAAAGGGAACTGGGAATGGGAACCCTTTTGGTTTGTTCACAGTGGTGGTGCCTGGTGATAGAAACGCTATGGGAGGACCAGGCAACATTTGGGAAGTTATAATGGAGCTTTATCCATTTGTGTGTGTGTGCTTGTGCCTACAGAGCCCCAGCGTTCGATATTCCTGACCTGGGAATTGAGTTTGTTGGATTTAGAAAGCATGGCTGTGCTTTATCATCTTCTCACCTTGGGCTGCCCTATACCCTTGTGACAAATAAAATAAAGGCAATTTAGAAAGTCAATTGAATCTGTTTCAGAAAAAAAAAAAAAAAACAACATCTGCACACATGAAAAAAGGGAAAAGGGAGGAAGAGCTGACCAGTCTTTGCTGTGGGCAATGGGCTGGTGTTTACATGATCTCACCAACATCTCCTTAGAGTGGTTTTTCACCACCTTTAAGCAATAAGAAGGGGGACTGCAGGGCTGTTGCACTCCTCAGTTTGAGGACTTTGGCTTTGACCTTGCTTAAGAGGTTAAAAAGTGTTGCCCTTTTAACACAGGAACCAGCAGGGTCTCAGATTTTGCCCAGGATCCTCCGGTGCAGGCTCAGGGAGATGCAGCCCTTCGTGCAGTGGAGGAAAGATGCTGATCCCTGTCATTGCTGGTTGCCTGTCCTGAGGCTGCAGAGGCAGAGCCACAGTGGAGCTGGAGAGGATGTGGATGGGAAATGACAGGCTGAGGGGAGAGTCAGATAATAGCAGAGGGGAGGGGGACAGGCAGAGTTGGGTAAAGAAGCCCAGCTGTGAACTTGAGGAAGGATTTTAGGGCAGGGAATAGTTTAATCCAATGTTTGTTCTTCCTCTTCACCTGGAGTTAACACTGCAATTGGAACAAAATGCTCGGGTACAGCCTTTACCACTACAAAGCAAACAGCAGCTCGAGCAGCCTTTATGAACTCCTTCTGTTGACTCACAAACACACAACACCAGATTCACTGGGAAAAATCCCATATAAGTGATACGAAAAAATGGTTAAAAGAGTGTTCTCCTTCTTCTGTCATTTTTATCTGCAACCAGATGCCAGGTGGAAAGCCCCCTGAGAGTGTATTATTTCAGAAACACTGCTGTAATGCCTTTTTTACCTGTTTTACAGACAGCGTTTCTGCTGACATGAGTGAAGCAATCTCCCAATTATGTCAGGGTAAGTGGATTGAGAAACATACCTGCCACTAACAAACATCCACAGTCAGATTATTTTCTCCACTTTGCCTAGAAATGGCCAATCAAGAGTTTTACAATCACAATACATGCCACGCTCCCTGGTGAGCTATATAATTCATCCAGTTGGAGACAATATCACATAGCTAACATATCAAATCACAACATGAATTTTGTACAGTGAATTACAGCTGTTCACAAAAGGCTGTTAGTGAACAATCTCCAGCCCAGTTCCATTATTCATGGAAGAAATTTATAAGCAATTCTAAATAACAAATAAATCTCAGAATTTTTTGAACCACCAAGAACCAATTCAGGAGCTGGGAAGGGAGGCAATATTTGTGGAATAAATAATTTGCTGTGAAATTGGTTGGTTGGTTCTTTCTAGCACACCCTTGGGGGCTACTGGACTGGTACTTAAAAATCAACTAATGCATATTCTAAAAAGGGAACTACAGAATTTGACTGCATCAGACAAATGTAAAGTGACGGAGGTAAACCAATTCTTTGCTCAGAATTTGCCCACCAGTACAGAGATGAGTTCTGGGGAAAGGCATTAACATTTCCTTTTGGATTTGTCTCCTAGCTGTCTTTCTGGGTAGTTTATGTTTTCCCATGTCCACAACAAAAGCCAGGTAGCTTTGAACAGAATGTCTGGCTTCTAGTTTTTGCCATAACTATAAGTTCTCATGCCCTTTTCCTCCTCTTCCTGCAGAAAGGCACTCAGCAGTGGCAGGTCCTGGTAGGTGTGCTTGCTACCAGGGTAAAAGGGGGCAAAGCAGTGGGGTTGTGAATGTTGTCTCTCCATATTTCTTGCTGTCAGCATGGCCTTAGCATTGGCTGGGTTGCATGATTGCAGTGCTAAAGTAGTTTCAGGATATGTGCTCAGACCAGTGACCTGTCCTGAACAGCTGCCAAATGAGTAAGTGCTGAATGTCATGGTAAAGCCTGATTTTACTGGGCATGATTGCACATTCCTGGCTGTAGAGTTCCAAAACTCGAGCTATACAGGCCTCTTAGCATAGACACAGTGGTTTATCATCACCACTTTGCTTTGCAAAAGGGACTTGGATTCACACTTCCCTGATAGTGTTAATGCACCCTGATAGCTGCAAACAGGCTTTGGATTCGAGCCTAAAGGTGGGCTTTGGGTTTCTCAGACAAATCTGCTAGAGGGGAATAAGCATTGAGAGTGCCTCACTTGTCCAGCCAAACTCTAACACACCAAACTGAGCACATCCCCTTGCTGGGTGACAAGGATACTCACTGCCATTTGCCTTGAACAGAAGTGTCTGGTGAGAACTTGGTGTTACACCAGACGGATGCTCAGACTGTGTTATGTGATGAGCCTTTCTAAGAGAACTTATGCATGACTACTATTAAAAATAATAAAGTCTTCCATGTCCACAGCTCCAGTGTTGGGCCAAAGAACAGTAACATACTCCATTTCAATGTATTATGGTGTGGATGCCCCAACCCTGAGCAACCTGGTCTAGTGGAAGGTGTCCCTGCCCATGGCAGGGGGTTGGAACAAGATGATCTTTCCAACCCGAACCATTCTGTGATTCTGTGGTCAAACCATTCCATCTCTGAAAGGGATGCAGTGGGTGGTTTTAGTTTTAGGTTTTTATTGAGCAGCCAGATCCCCTTTGTACCCTTGATTCATCCTTGTTACATGATTCATCCTGATTGCATTCGTTAGTATTGTTGCAGATACTGTACAAAATGTTCAGAGAGAGCTGGCTGGGGAGCTGGAGTGGTTGGCATCCCTAATTCAGGAATACCACTGCTGCTTTCTCTTGGTGCCCCAAGACAGAATCCTGATGCTATTTTAATTTTGTTTTTCATTACACAAGTTTCCTGTGCCTACCAAGGAGAAAGACATTAGCAGCAATTAGATAACTTGGATCAGCTGCACTCAGGGGCTTGGATCCACCCTACATTTCACCACCCAGAGAACCACACAGGGCATGGGCATGGTATGAATAAGGAGGATGTTTCTCATTAGGGAAAGTGCTTTCCATTGTCATTGCAGACACTTCCTTATTGTCTACATGTCCACCAGGCATTTTGCAAAACTCTCTTCTCAAGATTAGTTCCTGCATTCATGTGATGACCATAAAACCGCCTGCTCTTGCACCAGCTTCCTGAGGGGAAGCTCAGACTGTAGGATCTCCATGTATTTTTCAAAGGTCTGATGTTCACATTGCTGAACACCTTTATTTGGAAATAGGCTGAGGCTTCAGGTGGACAAAAAAAAATCCACCCCAAAGTAGGTAATTTCACATGTTTTGATGTTTTCTTTACATAAAATCATAGAATGGTTTCAGTTGGAGGAGGCCTTAAAGATCATCTCATTCCAGGCCCCCTGACATGGGCAGGGACACCTTCCACTGGACCAGGTTGCTCCAAACCCTGTCCAACCTGGCCTTGGACACTTCCAGGGATGGGGCAGCCACAGCTTCTCTGGGCAACCTGTGCCAGGGCCTCACCACCCTCACAGGGAGGAATTTTTTCTCAAACCTGTTTTTAATATCAGTAGAAAAAATATTCCATAAGGTTTTATTCATTAAAACTGAGTTATAACATGGCAATTTCTCCCACACTTGCCACTATTTCACCATGGTCCTCTCAACCAAAACATCTCTTCTTCCTTCTCCAGGGATATCTGCTCATGTCTTTTCTCCATTCCTTTGTTCACTTCATTTGGCTCTATGTTTTGCAGGGTTCAGCTCCCTAATCAACATCTCCATAGCCTGCTTTTTGTTGTAATGATATATTTGAGACCCAGTTAAGAACAGTCTCCACATACTATGTGCAGTATAGTTATGAGAAATACTACATGTATCAGAGACTCTGTAGGCTAAACAGACCAGACAGATGGAGACTGAGAGGGAAGGTGTGGAGTCACTGAATGAAAAGGTGACATGATCAGGGAAGAGATTTAGCTGAGCTCTGCACAGTATTAAACTAAGCACCATTTTATAGCTCTCCTTAAAATATTATAAGGCAACTAGGAAAAAAGATCTAGAGAAAGAAATTACAATGCATAGATGCTGCAGGATAAATCTTGCCCTTGTTTTGTTCTCTCCCCTCCCCCATGGATTTCAAACATCACTCAAGAGCAAGCTTCTATTATTAGACAAAACTCTCTCTGATACTTCAGAAGGCAGTTTCCCCCCCTTTCTGTAAGAAAAGAGGGAATATGATGGTAGGAACCTAATTATGAGCTCAAAAAAGCCTGGACTAGCTGATTTGCTCTTAGCCCCTCTGACAGGAAGCAACTGAACAGTACACTTAAGCTGTAATTATTATTATCTTTCACTCTTCACGGTGACAACAAATAATTGTTTTTAAAGGCATGAAAACAGAATTAACTCTTTCCTCAGACATTCTCTCTCTAAAGAGGCACTGTTGATTGTTGTTGCAAGTTGGGGAGTGCTGTTTCAGTTGATTTTCTGGCTTTGAAATATCCTGGACTGCACCACGAGTGCAGTTTTCTAGCAGTGAGTAGTGATTTGGAGTCCCTTAGCTTGCCAAGGGTAGCTTGGCAGAGCCCAGGTTTCAGAATTTTGCTCAGGAGGATAAATTTTTTTAGCAATCAGGTCTTTTCCAGATACTTCAGAAATGGGTACCAATTTCTGGTGAGATTCTTGGCTTCAGAGTGAAAAGATTTATTGACACTTCGACACAGAAGTGTGTATGGTGTATCAACCATGCCACGTCTTAGATCCACCCAGTCTCAAATCATGTACAGAGCTGTGGCAGTGACATCAGGAGCATGGTCACTTTGGGCTTTCTGTAGTGCCAGAGGTCCAGCATTGCTCCACCACCAGCCAGGACTGCAGTTACCTCCTCTGTGCCCTGTAAGCCCCAGTTCCTACCCTGAGCTGCAATGTCCAGGTCCCCCAGCCCTGAAAGGTCACTGTCCCCAAGTGGACAGAGCCTGGGAAGATGCTTCCTGTCCTCCTGGGATACTGATCCAGCTGTAGGACAGTGAAAACACAAAGAGGTGGAAAGAGAAGGCCAGATGTAGGAGACCACTCACCCCTGGGAGGCAACATTCTCTTCTGTGGGCGGTGAGGGAGAGCAGAGCATGAATGTTAAAGCATTGTCAAGGACTGTGCTTTAATTTACGGCTTTGTTTGTACAACTGTTCATGTTTTAAGACAGGCACAGATTTAGCTGGATGGTAGGGGGGGCTGTAGCCCCTCTTTTGGGACTTTTCAGTGCTGCCTGCAGCTCTAACACATCCCCTTCAAGGCACAGCCCTGTTTCCGTGTGGCAGGTGGGGCACATTTCACCCCTGTTAACCCAGAGTTAACCATATCAGTATTTCTCCAAAGGAAAAGCAAAGATGCAGGATCAGAAGCACATATATCTTTCAGCCTAAAAGATTTCACAACCTTTAATGCAAGGGAAAAATCTATCGTGGCCATTTGAACAGAGAAGGCAGCTGGGCACGGAGGAATGAAGAGCCTCATCTGCATCCCTCCAGATGGGCAACTGGAAAGCTGGGAACCCATGGCCCCTTGTCATCTTCAGCCCCTCCTGAAAGTGCAGCCTGGCAGGAATCCTTGGGTGCTGTCTGAGGCTGCAGGAAGCATTGCCCTGAGTGACACACTGGGAGCACGGGGATGCTGTGGCCAAACCTCCCAAGAGAGGACAAATTGTGGCAGCCAGAAAGGGGAAACAATGCAACAAGCAATAAGCACACGATTTTTAATGAGTTCAGTGTGTGGCCAGTGTCTGTAGGAAATCTGTTTGCAATTTTTCTCTTACTAGAGACAAATGACAAGCTGTTTTCCAGGCATAAACCTCTGCCTTTCTTCTCTAGAATGCCAAGGCAATTATTTGTGGCATTATTATTTTTTCCCCTCACTTGCTTTCCTTCTCTCAGAGAGTTCTCCCACACACATGGAAACCCAGTGCAATGATAGTGGCAGGGATTAATAAACACTGTATTGCATTATTAAATGGCAACAAGCTGCAAGGCAGGGAGGAGAGGAGGGCCTCCCCACTGCTCAGTAATGCTTTGATTCAAATTGAAGTAAAAGAAGAAAAGGCAGGGAAATTTGCAGTGTCAAAGCAGACCCATCTGTTGCTCTCTTGCCCCATTTCCCTGAGTGTTATGGCAAAGCAAGTTGTACATCCATAGAATTTACCGGGCCCTGAATACAGTGCAGGGTGCTGACAAGAGAGTACTAGAGCTGACACATTTAGCAGGAAGAGATGAGGAAGAAAGAGAGCAAATCAGGCCTTTAATTTTCTGAAGTGATTGCTCTTAATCTGGCATTACACACTTCTGAGAAGCAGAGACTTGCTCGCCCCACTGGCAAGTGCCCAAGTTAGATCTGTGCTCAGTCACTGCCTTGAACACTCAGATCTGTGAATTCAGCTTCCCTTTGCTGTTCCTGAAGGATCCTCAGGATGATTAGGAAACTCCTCCTGTTCACTATTCTCTATTCAATTCTTTGTGAAAATTGGCAAATCCAGAAAGTTAAACGCCAAAAAAGGACCAGATGCTCCCTCCCCGTCCCAAAAAGCTATCACAGGCACTGGCAGCCAGAGCCATCCCCTGCTGCATTTCAAAGCAAAGGAGGTTAAGAGATGGGTTGTTATGCCAGTGCTGATCAGCTGGGTCTCAGCTGTACCAAGGCTTTAGCCTGTTGGCTCAGGAAAAAGACAGAAGGACCTTTACAGCCCTGGTTTTCACACACTTTCTGCCTCTGCTGGTCATTACTCCAGCTCTGAGCCTCCTAAGGGGGTTGCTTTTAAAGTCAACAGTTAATGGAATCATAGAATCACAGAATGGTTTGGGCTGGAAGTGGCCTTAATGCTCATCTCATTCCAACTCCCTACCATGGCAGGGACATCTTCCACTAGACCAGGCCAACCTGGCCTTGGACACTTCCAGGGATGGGGCAGCCACAGCTTGTCTGGGCAACCTGTGCCAGGGCCTCACCACCCCCACAGTAAAGAATTTCTTTCTAATATCTAATCTGAACCTACACTCTTTCAGTTTGAAGTCATTCCTCCTTGTCCTGTCACTACATGGTCTTGTAAATAGTCCCTCTCCATCCCTCCTAAAAATCTAGATGAGTAGACTCAGTCAAGGACCACAGTAAAGGTGTTCTTGGTCCTGCACCAGTCACCTGGAGCTTCATAACAAGCAGCACAGGACACCAGAAAAGGCATTAAGAGAATGCCACATAAATGGCATTTTTTGCAGCCCTAAGATAAACTATTCACAGCTATAAAGCAAAGGACAGATTCCAATCACTCCACTTAGGGGGAAAAAAACCCATCACTGAAACTCCTGGTTTAGGCACTGAAACAGTTAAAAACAAATCTCTGTCACCCTCTTCCAAACTGAACTGTTGGCACTAACCTGAGTTGGCCACTGCATATCTGGAGAGAACAAGAGATTTGCTCAGGAACAAACATTTGTTTCCTTATTTCCAAACCTTCAGCTCCCAGGACCTCCCTGGTTAGGACTTACAAGGCAGCTGTGGGAGCTGAATAGAGCCATCAAATCTGGCTAAGAAACAATCTAGGTAATCACACCTGGCTTTGCAGAGTAAACTTGAGACTGAAATGAAGAATGATTGCATGAGTAATTGAGAAATGGGCAGATAGGCTTTTAATAGGAGGCATTATTCCTCTCTTGGTTTAAATACAGGAAGGACACATCATCTCAATTGGATCACATTTATGTCCTCAGGAGTCTGCATTCATAATCACACTGCAGCCAGGACAGACTCATTCTACCTCCAGCTATTTCTTTTCAGTCCTGGATTTTTTCAGAGTTTGGTAATTGTTCTTTTTGTTTTGCTTTACTTGCCATCAAACGATGCTCTGGAGGCAATTTTGTAACCACTAGTGATTTCTCAGTGTGGGGAGGGGTGGTGCATCCACACAGAGACTATAAACACTGCTCTTCTGTACATTAGTTCATAAGGGCAGGCCAGCCTGAGCACAGCAGTCTGCAATTTAGTCTCTACCCAAAGTGTCCAGGAGCAATGAGGTTATGGGGGGAATACAGGCAACATTATCCTAACTCCATGGAGGGATAACTCCTCTTAGGCATGTTAATGGTTCTGTTACCTAGACATGGCTCTGTGAGGGGCAAAATGCTTGGAGAGTGCAAGGGGTAGGACTGATGTGAACTCACCTTCCAGACATCCCTGAGGGATCCACATCAGCGAGACTCGGCCAAAAGGCAAAGTGAACACATACCCCAGGGCTTGATGAGAAAGGAGGGCTCTTGTAGACATTTCAGCTGGGCTGATGAAAGCTGCCACCAGCCTTTTCTTGCCTGTGCAGTCTCTTTTCTACTCCTGATACGTCCACACCCACCCACTCAGGAAGGGAATGGTAAATCAGAAAACTGAGGTGCCTTGACAGGTCTGTATCTGCAGGGTTAGTGCTCTTTCTCTGAACAGTGCTGTGTACAAGGGCTGAGATTAAAGACAGCTGGAGTAATTGCATCCTTCACTTCCTGCCTTCTTGTTACGTCTAGATGTTCATTGAGACATACATAGAGAGTGTGTGCACACAGGAAGACAAAAGATTTCAACCTGTAATATGCTGATGGTGAGAATTGTCAACACTGCTCAGAAAAAAAGACGTGGAAATGCTGCGCCTGACACACAAACTCTGAAAGCAACCCCCAGATGATGGGATGCGAACAATCAAGTGAAATAAAGCAGATGGATGGAGGGATAAACACAGATAAATAGATTGACAGGGGTCTGTGTCTCCAGATGCAATTTAGGCAATTAACTCTCAAAGAAACCAAAAAGAGTAATTCAAATTAATACCTTGGAGAATCAAAGTTTATGCCAATAGAAAGAACTGTGGTGAGATTTGGCATGAATTCCTCACCTTATGAAAGACAATAAGGTCCAGGTCCTTCCTGGAGCCACCGCTTCGTTCATCGTTCTGAGATGCATAACTTGGTACTTGCTGGGCATTATAGGCTTTTCCAAAATTGATTGACATTGACCATCTGGGCCAGATTTTCAAAGGAATTTTGCCTCCTTGGAGACAGGGAGCAGATTGCATGTCACAGTGCTCCTGGAGGGTATTGATATGGTTTGAAAATCTGACCACAAGTGACACAGGAGAAGCAGCTGGTTGCTGAGCACTTACAAACGGGATTCTAAACCCTTGCAAAAACCTGGATTAGGCATCTGGGGGGAGCACGGGGTACAATCAACATCTTCTGTTGATTTGGGGTTTTTTTCTGCAAATGTCACTACAAAGAAATATCTTCTACATCCAGATTTTGTCATCAGTACCTCTGTGCCTTCCTCTCTGTCTGTCCAGCAAGCAGCCAACTCCCTGATTACAGTGTAAGGGTCTTTTTTTTTTTTTTTTGCAAGATCCCACTCTACTCTCATTTCTCATCCTCATCCCAGTGAAAATAATAGGGCTAGTTGCAAGAAAACCCTTTGAACTAAGTGATTTCACCCATTTGCAATTCAGGGAACCCATGGGTATCTTAGATGAAGGCTTAACCCCAAAAAAGTGTGATTGTTTCTTTCCCCAAATTGCTGGTTTACAAAGAAGAAGGAAAATTTACATCGAGACAGAAAATAGGAACAGGTTACTGTGGGTGGGAGGGAGAAGGGAAGGCAAGCAAGGCACGGAATGGGCCAGCTATTTTTCCTCCTTTCTTTCAAAAATCCCTGCCAATATTCTAGCTGTGCCATCTGGCATCCGTGATAAATCTGACTATGTGTAATTGCAAGCTGCAGAGAATTTTAGAGGGATTGGAAATTTCTCTGTCTAGGTTCCTATGTAGCCATTATCATTGTAATCGTTGAATACAGGAAAGGAAAATTTTCTTTTTTCATACCCTCCTGGAATGAAAAGCTCTTCAGTCACTCCCCGTCTTTTTCACCTCGGTTTGTTTCATTGGAACAGAAAAGCAAAGGTGATATTGGTTCCCTCCCCATCCTCCATGAATATTTCATGTAATTTTAAAACTATAATTTTGGAGAGACAGAGAACATAACACGAATCTATTTCTAAACAAATTCCCCACCACGGATCTGTTAATGAGGCGAGAATTTTAAACTTTGATTTTACATTTCAACTTTTCTCCCTTTCTTTTGCTTCACGTTTTCTTCACTCATTTCCTTTGGAGCAATGAACCCTCATCAACCAGTTTCACTCCTATTTCTAACCATTTAAGCTACTTTCTGCTATTCATGCATTATTTTTACATTTCTGGCATATGAGACCTTCTTTCGTCAGTAAAGTAAAGCAGAAGCAGAAAGCAAGTATTCAAAGGAGGCCTTGCCAAATCCTTTTCCATATGGATGGTTGCTGCTATTTTTTCCTTCCTATAATGTACATTTTCCCAGATAAAGGATAAAGACTTTATTAATTATTAGGTCGGGTGAAGGAGGCAGATGGGATGCCATTTAGGGATTTCTGTGCCCTGGAGAAGAGCTGGACCTCACAAAGCTCCTACACACTTTCCAGCAGCCTGGGGTAGCTCTGTTTTACACTGCTTGGCCATGACCCCCATCAGATCATGCACCAGCTCTGAGCACTCAGAGTACACCGCGTTCAGGTCGTGCCTCTCCCCATCCCAGCACACCTCCCTGCACTGGAGTTAAGTGGGTACTGGTAAACACATTAGTTCTGCACCACCTGCCAGTCTCTGCCATGCCAGAAAAATTATCACTGAACCGGCTCTGGATGCCTTCCAGGTCTTGTGGGCAAAGGGGCAGGACACCAGGGAGACTGTGGCATCCCAGGACACACACACAGACAAAACAGACATGCTGCTTTATGAGCAACGAGAGAGCTTTTGTACTGTTCCACTGACCTCGTTCCCTCTCTGAAATTCCCTCCCCAGACTGCAGCAGCGTGGGGAGGCAGGGATGGTTTCCGTGTCACACAGTCCCTTCGCTCCTTTCTGTACACGAACAAAACTAACTGTGGTCTCAGTCCTGCAGTGCCTTTGCTCATGTTCCTCAGCCTCAGTGTACTGTAACACGTGTGGCACTTCAGGGCTCGAGCACAGGCATGGATCAGAGCAGCTGAAACAGGGAAAACTCAAACTTAACCTGCAGAGAGAACCCATGAGGAATAACTTCTTTCCTATGAGGGTAACCCCGCACTGATTGCCTAGAGAGCGTCTGGAGTCTCTCTCACAGGAGACATTCCAGAACCGTGTGGATACAATCCATGTGCTCTGGGATGTCCCTGCTTTAGCTGGGAGATTGGACCAGGTGACTCACTGTGGTCACTTCCAGCCTGACCCATCCTGGGATTCTGTGAGTGAGCTGAAGGGCATGTGGGGCTGCAGCTGTGTGTAAACTGTCTAAAGTAGCAACAGGAAAATAACAATTAAAGGTATTTAGTACAAACAATAGGATATCCTGTGAGGAGGGACACGTGAGCAACAGGTCTATAACCCTTGGGCTGTTACTATGCCATAAATACTGTCACACCAGCATGTCAGAAACAGCCTCTCACCTCTGCCTGCCAAGAGCTCATCTGGTTGCTCTTTAGGTTATTCCAGTGAAGGGAGAGGAGCTACTTTAAATAGCAGATCCTGGCTGGCTTAATGTGTTTTGATTGAAGGTCATTAAGCAGTGACCACACCAGCAGCTCAGCCACAGCCAAAGGGCAGTGGGGACCAGGTGGCAGATGGTGGGGACACTTTCCTTTCCAGCCTTTGTAGCTGGTGCCAGAAGAGTCCACAGCATCAGTCCCAGAGAGGTGGTTCAGATCCAGGGCTGCGTTTCAAATCTTTCCCTTAATATCTTAATGGATCAACCTTTCTCTGCTTTCTCAGTGTTGATGTGCAGAGGATCACACAGTAAACATCTACCTCTGAAATAATTTGTGTGTTGAAGAGAGAAAAACCTGAGAAGTAGGGAGAGCTGTATTTTGCAGGGAAGCAAAGGCTGTGTTGTGAGCCCTGGAGAAGGTGAGGAGCAATGAAGCCAAATAGGGTGTAGCAGGCAGGGCACCAGCCACCGTCAGCCTGGAGTGAATGAAGAGGCAGCTTTGCATGTGCACACACAACTGTGCAGCAGAGCAACGCGCCTGACGTGAATTCAGTGGGGAGCACCAGCCTCTTCCAAAGAGAAAGGTGTAAGAACTGTGGGGAGCTGACCACAAGCTCATTTGTAAGGTCCACAGCTGTATCTGGCTGCTTGGGCAAAGGCCCAGGACATGGGCAATGCAGGGAGCTCCCAGGTCTTTGGCTGCATCCGTGGAGCCGTGTGCTCCAAGTGCGAGCATCGCCCCTGCCCCTGATCTCTCATAGCAAACCCTGAGCCTCGGGGAACACACTCAGAAATCATCACACAACCTCTGTGGGGAAAAAGTCAGTATCTGGTTCAAACAATGTCACTGTCTCCCTGCTGATAAAACAGACACAGAATTCAGGAATGGTTTAACAACCTCCTTTCTCAGAAGTTCCCAACCATCAAATTTCAAGGGTTGATCCTTTGATCTCAGAAGCACCAGAGAGATGTTTTCCTTTTTTCTTTCCTTTTCCATCTTTATTTTAATTTCCCTAGCATGCTGTGGCTCAATATCTAACTCTGCATAGGGCAGAAGACTTCTGCTACTCTGTTTTGGTTTTGTTTTTAGCTAGTCTCTAATTGGTCTGGTCTTGGAGAAGGGGGAAGGGAAAGGGAGGACGGGAAGGAACATCATCAGTTTGAGCATCTCACTAAGTGAAAATGAGAAAGCTCAGAGGAAAAAAAGGAAAATGGTACAGTTTGTAATTGTTTTTGTTCTTCAATTGCTCAGGAAATAAATTGCTGTAGAAAAAAAAAAAAAAAAAAGAGCCTTTGAACATCCAAAGCAGAAGAGAGCCAATAAAGGCACTGCATTTCTTTGAAAAACAGCCCCTTTTCCTCAGCCCATTTCCACTCCTTCTCATTAGTTCAGATAACTCTCACAACGCTAATTCATTAGGCTCTTCCAGGATTATTTCCCTTCAAACAGCTGCTGAGAAAATAGAAATAATCTCCTTGTCACTGATTGAGCCCACGATTGCGACTGCCAACAAACGTCTCCTGCCGGCGCCGTGGGGAGGTGCCAGGTCTCAGCCCCGGGTGCCTGTTTGATGTTCAGGAGAACAGAGGGAATGAGGGCAGGAAACCTGATTTGGGCTCAGTTTTATGGCTTGAAATTATTTCGTATATAATTGGCAGTCATGATTTAAGGGAGAGTCCGTCTTCGGCTGAAAGCAAAGAACAGTCTCTGCTGGGAATGGTTTCTAGAGGGTGAGGTTTAAATGGATCCTGAGCAGTGGAGTTTCTTCACTTCTTTTTTTCCCCTTTCAACAGCACCTCCCATCTGCAATAACTGTGTGTGTGTCATTTTGCTACCTGTGAAATGGCCATTTCCCAGTGGCTTTTTCCCAGTCCCTCTGTGTCCTTCTTGTCCTGGGAGGCTTTGGTCCCAGGTAGGCAGCTCACCTGCAGTCAGGGAGAGGTTATCTGGTGGTTTGCATCCACCCTCCAGCTGAGGACCTTGGTTAATACAAAGAGAGGATTAAAAATGCCACTTCTAAAGTCCTTTTCTTTCTCCTCTGAACCTGAAAACAGAATCAAAAAGCCTTTTCTGTAACCCAGCATAAAGCAGTGAGGGTGATCGGAGCTGCAGCGGATTTCTTACTTCATATGACTGCAGCACATTTTATGGAAAGAAAAGGGGTAGAGAAAACCATAAAGCAACTTCATTTTCTTGCAGTCTATTGCTGGTCTGTACAGAAATCCCCCAGTCCCAGCAGCAACAGAGAAGAAATGAGGTGATGTTTTCTATAGGTCTTTTTAATTCAATGGGACACGGACCATGATGTATTTATGGGATCCAGCCATGGTTTTCCTCAGCCTCACTGGCCAGCTGGCAGCCAGGTTCTGCCTGCTTCAGTTTTGCCAGCTGTGGAACAAAGCAGAGAAGAAAACACAATGCTGTGCATTAGCAGAGGTATAGACAAGGTCCTTAGAATAGGTGAGGTGGTGCATAAGATCCTGCATGTTCATGGATTTCCTATTTCATCTACTGGGTCCCCCAGCCCAGAGTTTGCCATGTGCAGTAGCCCAGGAACTCCCCTGGCATTGCCCAGGGCTGGGTAACACAGGTGGCTCAGGACAAGGGAGTACAGTCCTTGTTCCCAGGGGGGATGGGAATCACTTCTCTGCAACCATTTTTCACTTTCGTGCCCCATCTTTTTGCCTTCTTCATGATGAGATCATCCAAATCCAAGCCACATGTACGGATCTCATGGCTGTATAAATGCCAAGAGCTTTTTATTCCATACTTGCCAGCCCTTCACAGGTTTTCTGGTGCATCAGTGCATTTTGTGAAGCTGTTCTCAGCTCTTTTCTGGCTGTTGCAGAACACAAGACAAATTATCAAGGATTCAAAATAGCACAAAAGGTGTCACTTGATATTCATTAGCCAGCCAGATATTTCATTATGATCCCGCACATCTACCTATTTAAGGAAGCAGAAACACACACATTCATATTCACACGCTTTTTCAGACACACACCAAATTACCCATTGACCAGAGGATCCAAGCACTTGAATATCTTCCTTCCTTCCTTCCGCTGTCCATTCATCCCCCATCTCCCCAGAAAGATAAAAATAACCCAACATGTGAGCTGCAATTTGATGTGAGGTTTCCAGCAGCTCTGGGATGTGTGGAAGGCAGCCAGGTAGCCTAGCAACAGGGTGCAGCTATTTGAGGTTGGTCCAGACAAAAAGAAGAGGAGGATTGATTTTCCTGGGGGTGGGGGCAGTAGTAGCAGGATGGGGAGAGTTCTCCATCCATGCCCAAAAAGCAGGCTGTACCCAGAGCTGCCATTGCATTTGTATCTCCATCCTGCTTCTAGTTGTCAATGAAACAGAGGGATTTTCAGCTTATCCACTTGAATGTTGGGGTGCTGATGTACCAATGGCACGAGTGGAGTGGAAAGCAAGACCTGAAAGGTGTAAGGACTGGGGAGGAGAGAGTTATACCTACAGAAAATTGCCTGTGTTGTCAGAGCATTTTGTCATGGTCCCTGAATGCTCTGTGTTAGCAGGACAGTTTGTCTCTAATCACATCCCTCACACACACGGAGCAAAGATTCACATGATGACTAGAGGGAAGCTTCTGCAATTTATAGTCTCAGCCTGCATCCTTGCAGGATGGAAAAAAAGTCCATGGGGCTTTTGCTGGAAGGTTCTGTGGTGCTTCATCAAGCCCTTGCATCTCACCCTGACAGGGCTGCCCTTTCAGCCTGACTGCACAGCAACTACTCACTGCTCCTGAAATCACATCTGGCCCTTCTTCCAAATGATCAGCTCTTCAAACCTCACCACCACCTCCCTGGGCAAGGGGTGGAGGCTGGAGCCTTTCATCTGTCGCTGGCTGGAGGCTGACCTTGAGTCAGCTGTTTGATCTCAGCAGGTCTCTCTTTTGCCACTTGTGAAGGAGGAACAATGATACTTCCCTCCATCCACTCTGTGAGCTAGACATGAAAAAACACCTATCAAAATGCAAAGCATGACTATGATTTATTTAACAGCTTTCCCACCCCAGTCCTCAGCCTCTTCATTACCAAGATTGACAACTGTGCTGAATGCAGAAGCCGACGACATGTGGGTTTCCTGAAATGAGCCTGAGCTCCCCCTCACAGGGAATGCACAGCCTGGCTCCGAGGCAGCCGGAAAGGGGGACTCGGCTGGAAAGGAGGTTTGGCACATTAGCAAAGGGATGGCTCGGTTCAAAGGAGGCACCTTTGTCTCAGGGTGTGGATCTGCACAAAGCAGAGGAGGGGCTGCGTTAACAGAGGCGCTGGCACAGCCCGTCCCCTGCGACTGCACAAACCACAACCCAGATCTGCTGCAGGAGGGAGGGAGGGACGTGGACAGAGCAGCACCGTGAGAGCAGGACAAACAGTGACATGGCACAGGATTTCAAACCAGGAAGAGGGTTTTCTGAACAGACTGGACAATTTTCATTGTCAATTAAAATAGCCTGCTGAGGGGAAGACTTTACTATCAGGATCAATAAGGCACCTTCTTCCCTTTCCATCCTTACTGTGACCAATTTTACTCTCATCAAAATGCAAATCTATTACCAGCCTATAAATGAAAGTCTAAAGTAAAAGGGACAAGAGAAGTCCATGAACGATGTACAGGTGACTGATTCCCTAATGCCAATGCTATTAATAACACCCCACATCAGCCAGTGTACTTTGGAGCTGAATCCTAGTGAACAGGATGAGAGGTCTTTTAAATGATCTATATACTCCTCACCAGGGACTCCCCGGCATTGATTTGTAAAGATGGGCATTTCATTTCCATAATTTGTCTCGGATAGGTTTCTCTCCAAGTTCTCTAGATGTGCTTGCAGTCAGCTCTCATCTGTGTTTCAAAATGATTTTCAGATCAGGAAGGAGGATTTGAAATAGGTTTATATGTGTGTGCATGTGTTTTGTGAGTGGCTTTAGCCAAAATCTTTCAATGCAGGCTGCTGTTTTAGAGCTGAGCATTAAATTGCATCTGGATAAATTTCTTTTCTTCATGTTACAATTACTACAGAAGACCAGGCTCTTATGTACAGATGACATCCCCTAGGACAAGAGCAGGGGATAGACCTCAGCACTCATCTTCACATCTCCTTTCTTTCCTACCTCCCCATCTCCTTCTCTTGCAGTTGTTGAATAAGACTGATGCAGTTCTCCATGCAAATAGTCAGTCCTGTGCCCTTCTCTGGTGAGCAGCCCTGACTTTGAACAAGCAAACTCACCTCTTCTGACCTATGGAATGGCTTCACATATTTCATAAGAAGAGCCCAAAAAGCACTGAAGCAAACTCTGCAGTCTGTTTCACCCTGATTGAACATCAGATTTTAGGTCTGAAATGTCATCAAGTTAAGCATATAATGATAAAACTAGGTCCCAAGGCAGCAAAGCATTTAAGCATACACTTTAATTTAAGCACCTGAATAATTTCACTGACTGTGCAGAAATATATTTTTGGTGGGAAACATGATATTTTTCTTTGCCGGACTGGGAAGTTAGTAGACCAAAGTGTTAGTGTGTAAACAAACCATGCATAAATCATCACCTTGAAGCCTTTATAGGGGAAATTATTTAAGTATAGACATGATTGCAGCAACTGTATTAGCACTTTGCTCCTGCCAATGGGTCTGAATGTGCTCAAAATCCAGGTGTTTTATCTTTTACTCTTCATACTAACATTGACACACTGATGCCCAAAGTGATGTCCTCTACACATCCCTTTGTACTTGCTGGCTATTCGATTTTGCTGCAGCAGATCCTGAATTCTTAAGTAAAACTGCAGCTTGATCCCCAGGGGATGGAGACTGGAATGCATTTCAGTAGTTTGTCTTTTCCATATTTTTGTTTCAGCAGTCTGTCTGGTGCTGGCAGTTTGGTTAAGTTAATGAAGTTAATGCCTCATTCCCTCCCCAAAAAGGGGACCAGAGTTGCCTGATGGATGTCATCCAGCAGACTGGATGGCACAAGGGGGATTTTCCTGGTCCTTTCTGCATCAGCAATGTCACCTGGAGCTGGGAGAAACCCCGCTGGTTTCTTCATCACAGCCCTCTCACTGTGAAAACCCACTGGAGAGCTGAGCTGTGTTTCAGTGCAGCCTCACCCACAGCATCCCCGAGCCCCACACAGCTCTTGTCCTCACCTCACCCACAACCAGCACCGACGGGGAGGGAGTTAACCTGGAGGGTTTTAACATTCCCGCTCCTGACCTCCATCATGCCAGATTTGCTCTCTGGCTTTGTTTCCTAAGCCCTTGTTTAGCTGCGTTGCTTCCCCCTCCTCCCGTCGCAGCCCTTCAGTCTCTCTCTCGCCTGATAAAGCCGCCCCGAGCCGCAGCCCGCTCGCTTCCCTCGCACACAGATTAGCCAACAGCTACAAATAAAGGCACCAGCTTTGCTTTTCTGGAAGGGATTAATGTGCTTCCACAAGAATGTCAAATCCACAAGCCGGTCCCTTTGTTCTGCTCCACTTCACGCACATGTGTTTTTGTAGAGCCCTATAAAAAAAAAAAAATAAATTAAAAAAAAAAGGGGGGAGGGGGAGGAAAAGAGACAGATTGCTTTGGTATTGCCTGGAATTCTCTCTCCTGCACTTTATGGAGGGTGGAGCAGAGGCAGCAGTGTCAGAGCAACAGTGGATTCTCTGGCTGGTGCAGCCCTCACCATGTTGCGAGTCAGATGTTAGTAATTATTTAGCAGTTGAGTGTGCAGAGAAAGGGGGAGGGGGGAGAAATTGAATTTACATGCATCACTACAGTGGCCTTTAAAAGTCTTAGCATGAAAAATGCATGACTGCCCATGCATTATTTATTCAGCAATGAATAGAATTTCCCGAAGATCAGGCTCGCAGGTCAAGACTGACAAATTTGGCAGAATTAAGCATCGTGTCTATCAGCCCAATAGCAGACATGAAGGGAATGGAGCTTCACCACGTAAGGCATTGCTGCTTTACTGCATAAATCTGGCTGTAGAAGGATGTGCAGCGTTTACCCCAACCAGCACTCCCTTGCCAGCCTGTGTTTAGCAGGAGAAAGTCTTGTTTTTCCATTTATTGTGGATTCAGATTGGGATCACTCCTTCTGTCCACAATGAAAAGCCTTTTACCACTAAGTATGTGGCAGAACCTAGTTGTTTTGATCCACGAAGCACCATTTGTTTCAGATTCTCTTGTGTTTATTCTGTCATCAGCGAGGCAGCCTGAATACAACCTTGAGGCTGTCAGCTGACAAATGCCCCCCAAAGTCTCTCCATCTCTCTCTTTTTTGCCTCTCCAATTGTAATTCCTGTTTGAAAATAATTTTGTGCAGTCTCTAGTCCGGCTGCCTCCAGAATACCAATGAAGTACATGAGACAGCGACTCTATTTTCACTGTCTGCCCTGATCCAGCACTGGGCAATGTGCAGACCCTTCCAAATATACGTTTTCCTCACCATACACACAGGCATGAACTCATCCCTCCTGGCATGCCAGTACCCCTACAGACCAAGATTCCAAGCAAAATCATTACTGCCTGACAGTGAATGCCAGTGACCTGGGGAGGAGCTGGACCACAGAGTGTGGGGATAGTTCTGCATACAGAGCACTCAGCTCCAGCCTCCAGCCCAGCATTACCAAACCTCTTTAGCTAATGAACATCCATGGGTTCTCATTCTCTAGATGCTCATTCCTCTCCCTGTCATGACCAGAAAGCCATGAACACAGGCACATATCAGTTTTCCACACAGCATAGCAGCTGATTAAAAAGGAGCAGGTTTAACTTGTGTGAGGGTCTCCTTACACAGTCATTTGTTAGCCCATTTACCTTTGAGGTCTGCTGGGGAGGCACTTGACATGGGAGGGGTGAGCTACAGGATTTGAAGTCTAGTAAATACCTACCCATTGCTTAGGAACAGACCTGCAATCACTGTATTTCCTTGTCTGTGTTGAGTGTAGAGTGGGAAGAAGTGCCTCTCTTGGAGCTGCTCCAGGGAGTCTGTCCCAGTGGGACCCCAGTGAACAGGGCAGACAGACCCAGACCACCCAGCAGGACCCAAATGGCCTGGCGATGTGAGGAGGGAGAGGGGTATGGAAGTGTATGAGTTGAATGGAAATCATCACAATTTCTGTGCCAAGCGCTGAGCAGGGCAGACAAGCTAAAAAAGGCAGGTGGGGAATGAAATGGAGACAAGGTAATTTGTGGAAAGGATGAAGCAAATGGTGCAAAGCAGTGCTAGGTACAGGCTGCAAGAGTGCAGCCAAGCCCCTTCTTCCTTTGGCTCATCCCATCACAGGTGAGCTTTCCTGACTACACACACTTTCACTTGTGAAGGGCTGAGAAATGCTGCTTGGAGCAGATTGATGCTGCTGCTCCTCAGGTTGTCAGTCTCCCATGGGGACAGAGGGCTCAGGGGACAGCTATGCCACAGGAAGGGACAGCAAACATCTCAAACATCTTGTGTCCTACCACTGTGCCCCCTCCTTTGTGCAGAGGGATCTGCATCATGAGCCCCAGGTCTGCACTCTAAAAGGAAATGAAAAATAAGGTTGTGTCAAACACACACAATCCCTGCACACACCAGTGAAGCTGTGGAGTTCATCAGCCTGGTACACTGTTATTCTCGTGTAAGGCCAGTAAAATTTTCCCCACCATCATCCCCCCCCACACAAGTGCCATAAGTGCATAATAGACATCCTACAAGTACAGAAGCATCTCAGTAGCAATCTACTCTGGAGCTTGCTTGAAAATTGCTGTTTGCTGTAACGGTACCCAGGGGAGCACTGCTCTCTAATATTTGTTTAAAGCAGACTGGTAAAAGTAAAGTAATGCCCTGACTCACTTCTCAAGGCAGGCTGTTCCCCATAACATCGGGCAAAATTGAATTGCTGAAAGAATAGCAACAAATATCACGGTCTTAAGCTCTGCCAGGGGAAGTTTAGGTTGGATATTAGAAAGAAATTTTTTACAGAGAGAGTGATCAGATATTGGAATGGGCTGCCCAGGGAGGTGGCAGATTCACCGTCCCTGGAGGTTTTTAAAGTGAGACTGGATGTGGCATCAGTGCCATGGTCTGGTAACCACAGCAGTGTTGGATCAAGGGTTGGACTGGATGATCTCGGAGGTTGATTCTATGATTCTATGAAATCACTCTGTGCTGGAGTGAGGGATTCTAATCCAGTCTAAACACACAGGCAGAAGAGCAAAGCCTGTAGAGGAGGCAAATAACAGCTGGCATTTGGTGAGATGCTTATAGCGAGGTTTCCTGCCTAAACATGAGCTGAGTTTTGGCTTCTTTTGTTGCCTGGTTAGGATTTGGATTTTAAAACACACTCCTGGTTATGAGAACCTCAGAAGAGAGAGAAAGCATTGGCAAAATTGGCCAAAGCCAAGATGAGCACAGACATTTTTGGCATCTGAACTTCTAAATGCCTTTAGCAAACAGTCCAGTGGGAAAGCACAAGGTGATATCATTTCGCACAAGGTGATATCACTTGACATGCACGAATTTCTATAATGAAGCCAGTGGGAGAAGGAGGAATATGGGATTGCTTGAGAAAAGCATCCAGAAAATAATAATCCCCCTTGCTTAAAATATCCCATTTCATGCTGAGGCTGCTCCCTGTCCATGTTCACACTCTGCTCCATAACAGTCAACCTGATGAAGGTGACACAGCTCAAACACAGAAGCTTTTTTTCCTTTCCCTTGAAGTTGCTTGGTGTCAGTCTCTCCTTCTGTACAGCTGCACACAGACTGTCTCACTGAGCCCTGATCATGTCTAGCCCTGTGATACAAAGCATTGCCTTCTCATACCCTGCTCAGCCCTGCTCTGCCTTCAGAACAGCAGCAGAACTCAGCCCTGGAAATTTCCCCATGCAAGGCAATAACCGTGTGTGAATCTTAGCATTAATGTTTGTGAAGTGCTTGAAGATCCCAGCAGGGAAATTGCATTACAGTGAAATATTAAACTACACGGATCCCTAAAACCTTGCAGGCAATCGCCAAGTGACCTGAGAGGCTTTTTGTTCTTCCCCAGCCTCTTAGTTTCTCTGTACAAACTATGGTTCACTGGGTACAAGATCATCTGCAGTTCAGTTGTAAGGAATATCTCCATCACACTTCCAGGCAGTAAGAGAGGACAGATAATAGAATGTAATGCAGAATCTTTTGTTGCTCGAGTCATATTTATCATTAATTCAACTACCATTTACAGATGCAAGGAGAGAACTAAAATGACTGTCTTTAAAAAATATATTGGTTGAAATAATTCTGGGCATTGTTATTCCTATTGCACACTGTCGTGTTCATTGTTATCTGAATGGCTCTGGGAAACTGCCGTGGATGTACAAGGCTATTTTCATAATTCACTTTTGACACATGTTCTGGGCTGCTGCTTTAAGAGTGGGCTTCTCCTCCTTGCCTTTAATCATTTGGGTTGTATATTGCTTCCTCTGCTTGCTCATCACAACAAGCAATCATCCCAGAACAGGTTCATATACCTCCTGAATTTGGTACTTCTGCACATTCCAGGCAGGTGTGGACTCATGAATTCTCAATGTGCCTTGAGTGATCCTGCATCCATTTGGGAAACATCCTGTTGCACCCAGAGCTTACCCTGAGTTCTTTGAGAGTTGTGGTTTATTGGGTTATACTAAATCACAAAATCTTGAAGCCCAACTTTTTTTTTTTCAAAGATTCCTTACAATACTTTGTAATTACTGCAATAAATTCCACATGAAGATCTCCAAATGTACATTACTAAATGAGGTTTGTGGCCCTCCTTGGAGGTGTATAAATATTATTATTATATCCACTTTATGGGTAGGGAATTTAAATAATGAGGGGGAGAGGTGACATATCTAAGGTCGTGCTGGAACTACATTGGAGAGGACATGATAATATGAAATTAAATATGGCTCTGACCTCCTAAATCTCACTTCATTAATCTGAACTCTGAATGATGCTCCTTCCGTATCCAGAGGGCTGTACAGGGATATGCTACCACTGGGGCTTTTATTTCTGAGGATCAAAAAGTGCACTTTATTTGAAAGTAGCTGGACAATGGTTTTGTCTGCTTTACAGCCAGTTCTTCTGGAGGGTCTAACATCTAAACCTATCAATGTTTCGCAATATTAATTAAGTCAACTAATACCCTGTTGAATTAGTGTGCATTTCACAAATGAAAATGGAACCCTCAAAGTTCAGTTGGTCTGAAGCCAGTCTGAACATCAGTGGCCAAGGATCATAAAATCCAAGGGAGGGGAAAAGCCTGTGTGTTAAAGATTTCTCTTACATCAAAGGTTCTCCCTATGCAGGTACTCACAAACTGTGATTAAATTGTCTCTTAATCTTCTTTCAGTAAGCTTAAATGAACAGCGTAATATCAGTTGAATCTCCCAAAAAAGGCCACCTCTTGATAACTGATTTTCCAAAGAATCTTAAAGCCACAGTAAAGTGTTCTAATTCCTCCCTCTTCTTTTTTATTTCTGGCCTCTACTAAATAAAAACAAAATATGAGGCAAGGAATCTGTCTTCTGCCTGCTTAGTTGAAGCTCATTTCTAAGGCAGGTTGATGATATGAAAAGTCAAAACATGAGAATTCCTCCATGGTGCCAAGGTGCTCTTGGCACTGAATTCAAAATGAATCTGAATAATGAAAAAATGGAAGGAAATCTGAGATATGTGGATAGGAGATATTGTCAAAGATATCTTGGAAGAGCTATTAAATGCTGACTGGTTATCTATTATCACTTTCACAAATTATAATTGCTTTTCCCCCTCTTAATGGCTGTTTTAAGAGATTGCTATTTCCCTTCCCTGGCAACAGGTGAGCTCTTGCCAGGTGCTCCCTCTCCTTGCCAACAGCCAGTGCTGCTCCTGGGCCTGTGGAGAAGTGGGAGCATCTTTCCTAGGATTGGGAGCCCCTCCTAAACCCAAGAAGGAATCCACTGGAGACATTCCCATGCTGCCCAGCCCTAGGTGCTCATTCCATTCCCTCCAGCACCTCCCTACCTCTGCCTGGGATCCCCTGGCTGTGTGTCAGAGAGGGCCCATGAGCCTCCAGGAAACGCAGGGGCCAAGAACAAAGCTGGAATTATGGTACAATCCTGAGTTTTGTGATGTGGCAGGAGCTAATGCCTGGTATTTTATGCTCCATCTCCTCAAGGACTAGAAGGTGTTTTTTCTTCCTTTTGCCTGTGAGACCTTTGCAAAAGTCTCTGTTTTTGTTGGCACTGTGAGCGACCCCGAGGCATCAACGCTCGGTGTTCCTGCCTCTGCAGTGCCGGGTTAAATGAGCGATGGGATCGAAGGGTGTGTAAAGGTCAAGAGAGCTTCTGTTCCCAAGACAGACAACAAAGCTCAGCACAGATATACAGTTTCCAGATATACAGTTTTGTCAGGTGTTTTATTGACACCTTGGAAAGGGGAGCAGCCGTGCTGACCTCTTCCACTTACAATCAATCCCACGTCCCACGGCTTAAAACACAGAATCGTTTCGTTGGAAAAGACCTCCAAGATCACTGAGTCCAACCTGTGGCTGATTCCCAGCTTGTCAACCAGAGCAAGAGCACTGAGTGCCACGTCCAATCATTTCTATAACACCTCCAGGGATGAGGAGTCCACCACCTCCCTGGACAGCCCCTTCCAATGCCTGACAACCCTTTCTGTGAAGGAATTTTTCCTGAGAAAGAATCAACACTACAGGGAAGTCCCCAGCCTGGCTGGAGGGCTGTGAGCTCACTGTGCATGAACACAGCTGGTGCAGACATCTTCCCAGTCTCTTAGAAGACTTTTTTTTTTAATCCAAACTTTAAAATTTCAAATTTTTCTCCAAATTTTCAATTTTAAATTTCACAGCAATGCTGTGAAGCACTACTGGTAGCAAACAAATGAGAAGCTTGGGAGCAATGGAGAGCTAAAGCTTGGATGTCAGCTTTGCTTTACTATTTCTTCTGCCGCCTTTGTCAGTCATTTTGTCAAGGTGTCAGAAGTGACAACGTCAGTGTATGTGTGAGGTCACACCTGCTCTCACCCATGGATGTCTGATTTGAACACATTCACTGGGAATCTGCTTCCCTGAGAATCCCTGCACTTACAGCCTCCTGCTTCAGCCACAGGTAGGATTGGAAAAAAGTATCTGTGTGAGCTTTGAACAGATGGAAAACACTGCTGTCACTGTCTCAACTATTAACCTTCTGTGTGTTCCCAGTGATTGCTGCCATGAGCACATTTGCCTAATCTTCCAGGTGTTGCTGGGTTTTGGGTTCTTAGTTCTGCAGAGCATTACTTGGAGAAGCAAATCCATTGTAGTCATTGGTATTTTCTCTTTGACATCTTAACTGCTTCCTAAATCTCCAACATAAATACACCCCCAAAAAATGTCTCCTGCTCTTGCACTACTAGTTTTATGCTCTGACAGAGGCTGTGCTCTGGTCCACATCAAAATAAAATATTCATTGCCAGGAGATGTTTTCAGTGCAAAAGCCTTGATGGTAAAGAAGCTGAGAGTCCATGGAACTAAAAGTCAGGTCTTACATTTGTGTAGCCGAGGGGAGACTCCTCAGTTGTGCACATCCCCACTGAGCAGAGAACATAACCTATAATAACCTATAATCTGGCTGTATGTGGTGCCAAGTCACCAAGGAATTGCCACATTACAGTTGCCAGGTTAAAAAGACTGTACTTTGGTGCAGATCTACTGAAACTCAGTGGGTATCAATGAAGCTGCTCTTGAGTTTAATATTTGGCACGTGCTTAACTGGGCCTTACACTGCAGAAACAGCTGTAAACATTCAAAAAGTCAAAGATGTGCTGCTCCAAGGAGCTTAATAATATTTAGAATAAACTTCAGGAACATATGTCACTGCACATTGGTTTCTTTTTTTCTTGCTAGTGCGTTTCCTGTTGCCCATTCACCTTCTAATTTACAAACTCAGTGAGATAAATCATTGGTTCCAGCAGCTTAGTGTATAGTTCTTGGGACAATGGCCTGGAAGCACAGCACAATACTGTTTATCAGCGATTTCCCATGCTCTGGCAGACAAACAAAGATCCCTGGAAAGTGTTGCTGTTGGTGTTCAGTAAAGTCTTTGCCCACTTCTTGGGGTACTTTAAACACTGAATCACCCATGCTGTGCCTCACCAGGCTGTTGGGACTGGCAGGAGCTGTTATGGCTCCACTACTCATCCTCACCTATGGGGATAATGATTATTTGTACCCCAGCTGCCTTAAAACTAAAGCAGTTGAGAAAGTGAGGGGAAAAAAGCAGTATTCCCAAGAGAATGGCTGAGAATGCCCTTCAGGAAATGAGTATTTGAACCTGTTATTCTTAAGGGAACCACTTAATCACAAGCTCAAATGGTTTACTGGATTTTCTGACTGAGGGGGAAAAGAAGGTGGGAGGAAAGAAAACAGCATTGAGGAGTCTAAAATAATATAAGAGAAAAAGACAGTAAAGCACGCCATACAGAAGAAATAGAGCTGCAAGGAGAAATAAAACATGAGGTATTAAACTGGGAAAGGGAGAATTCAGACTTAATTGAAGGAAAATAAGAGCAGCACAGACCAAAAAGAAAACAGCTCCCCAAATTTGGAAATAAAAATCAAAGACAATATATCCCTGTCTTAAACCTGAGTTAATATTCTAGTGAGTGAGAACAAATTATGTGTACTCTACAGCCCATTTCATGTTTTCCTGATACGCGGCTGGAATGTTTATTATTGTTATTGTTGTGAGGAGTAGTTGGTTTCTGAGGGAGTATTGACACACCGGGTCTGTCCTTTCCTTTTCTCCCTCGTACTCTGGCTCTGCAAGATGAGTGTGAATGAAACCAGCCCCAGCAGTGCCACCCCCAGCACCCTGAGATGTCGAGTCACCCAGGGATGTGCAGGTGGGGCAGGTGAGGTACCTGAGTGCTCTGGTGCCTTTCCAGCGCTGCTGTCAGCGGGAGCTGAGCAGCCACTGCTGCCCCTGCCTGTGCCACTCTTGCCAGCTAACTCAAGATGGATGTTGAAATCCCATCTGAGAGGAGGATGTGCTGCAATATGCTGCTCTGTTCTGAGCTCGAGCTTACGCCGCGCTGCAGAGCAGCAGCGCACGTCATATGTGCAAACCCAAAGTGCATGAGCTGTAAATATAGTAACAGAGTTCTTATGCCTTATGTTCAAACACATTTCCAGGGTAGCACGTGCTGTGGGGTAGTGGAAGTTGCATGGATGGGATATTCAGGGCTGTAGCAAGGGAGGAGGAGAGAAGATACCTATCACTTGTGAGGGAACCACATTATGGAATCACAGAATGGTTTGGCTTGGAAGGAACCTTAAAAATCATCTTGTTCCAACCCCTTGCCATGGGTAGGCACACCTCCCACTAGACCAGGTTTCTCCAAGTCTCATCCAACCTGGCCTTGAACACTTCCAGGGATGGGGCAGCCACAGCTTCTCTGGGCATCCTGTGCTAGGTCCTCACCACCCTCAGAGGGAAGAATTTCTTCCCAATATCTAAACTAAACCTACTCTTTTTCAGTTTGAAGCCATTCCCCTTTGTCCTGTCACTCCAGGTCCTTGTAAAAAGTCCCTCTCCCTGTTTCTTGTTGGTTCCCTTCAGGCACTGGAAGGCCACTCTTAGGTTACCTTCTCATCTCCAGGCTGAACAATCCCAATTCTCTCAGCCTTTCCTCAGAGCAGAAGTGTTCCATCCCTCTGACCATCTTAGTGGCCTCCTCTGGAATCACTCCAACAGGTTGATGTCCTTCCTGTGTTGGGCACAGTAGCTCCTTGCTCCTGTTGGGACCTCAAATTGCCTCAGCAGTGTCTTACCCCAGCAGGATGCAGTGCTAGTGACACACTCAGCAGTGGGGAGAGAAGAGCTGCATTTGGGCCTGTTGATTGCAGGGCCTTGGGGGCAGGAGGGGAAAAGAAATTTATGCCAGGACAAGAAAGTGCCTTATTATGGTCTTAAGTGTGTTCTGCTCTAGCACACACCAATCCTTCACTGCAGGGAACTGCTGAGCTTTGGGACTCAAATTCTCATCCAGAGCAAGCACACCTGCTACTGGAGTGTGTGATGCCAGAAAGAGTTACTGAAGTTAGCAGGAAAGCAGATTTTCACATCTTTTGCATTTCCCTGTCCTGCTGGTTCTCCTCAGTACATCTGGGCATCCTAGGCTGGCTCTGCACTGGGGTTTATCTCCTTGCACCAACATGAAAACTCAAAAGGCAGCAGCTGTATTTGCAAGAGGTTC
Source organism: Myiozetetes cayanensis (assembly GCF_022539395.1). NCBI lineage: Eukaryota > Metazoa > Chordata > Aves > Passeriformes > Tyrannidae > Myiozetetes > Myiozetetes cayanensis. The sequence goes on along the minus strand of NW_026087378.1, from coordinate 6,920,357 downwards.
AGCCCAGGCTGATCAACACATATCCCATCACCCCAGAGGAGAAGGGAAAAGAAAATGTGTGATCTGCTGAGGACAAGCTGAGCACGGCCAGGGGAGGTGCAGGCTTCAGGCAGAGGAAAGCAGAGCTTGTTTTGGGAGTAGAAACTGAGCAAACCTCAATCAGCAGCACACGGGAGCGAGCAGAGGCAGCTCCTGTATCGGAGGGTTATGTGTGATCCTCCCGTTGCCAGGCTCGAGGCTGGGGAATCCAGGTGGTGGAACAGCAAGGGAGCTGAGTTTATTCAGTTATTATTCAAGGACTCCCACAGCTCTGCAGGCTGCAGTGCCACAGGCAGAGAGATGCCTGCAGAAGGTAGGGAAGGGGGACAGGGACACAGAGAGGAGTCCAGGCACGGACGGTGCAGTGCAGAGCCAGGGAACTGCATTTCAGCCTGAACCTTTAACCTTCTGGTGCTGTGCAGGGTCTAAGCACTGAAACACAACTGGGAAAGCAGCAAACACATTGAATAAGGAGCTGCCTGAATAAGGAGCCTTGGATCTGCCTGGAGCAGCCCCCACTCTCCTGTCTCAGAGCATCAGCCAAGGTAGAAAAGCTCTCACAGAGGCTCTTTGCCCCAGGGAATGAGCAGAGAAGGACAAAGGGAAATGTTCCTCCAAACCTTGCACGCTCACAGCCAAGAATTTAATTACATGCCATCTTTTGAGTCTGTCCCATACATTGCACCCTCAGGGGTTTGCTGATTTCTTTTCTCATTGAAACTAATCCCAATCACTTTGTTTGGATGGTTTAACTCCTTGGCTGGCCCAGATGCCTTATTGCTTCTGCCAAGATGCTGTTTCATTCTAAAATTCATGTTTCACGACAGAAGACTCCTGATGATACAGATGATTTTCCTCAATGAACAAGAGCAATTGGGAAATCAGGAGGACCAAACAACAGAAAAGAGAAGTGTCTGATGGATCACAAATCTGCAGAATGGCCTGTTCCTGGATGTCTGTTTTCTCAGAGGACCTATATTGTGATGTAAAAAGTTCTCTAGGTAAAACAGAAAGTCACATCCAGGAGTGTTTTTCTTCCATTCCTGGGGATTTGCAGTCATCCTTCCACAGCTGTTGGGAAATAGCATCTTGTGAGCATCTGCCAATAGTGACAATCTGCCAATCCCAGCATGAGGGGGTGGGTGTCTAATGTCAGGGGTATGGGTACAGATGCACAGATAATCTTTGATACGAGAACAGATCTGGGAGACTTTTGGTGGTCCCTCATAGGCCGGAATTTGGGGCTATCCCTAATGGAAGGACTTTGGATTTCAGCTTCTTTACTGCCACTTGTTTGAATGCAGGTGACCCAGTGTGGCTCAGAGACACTTATTTCTCACAGGGACATTGCTTTGGTTTCAATCACTGTACATTTTTATGTCCAGCAATTCTCACTGCAAACCCTGCAGGACTGCAAATTTGTCTTTGTTTTGGGTTAAAAAGTAGAAACTTGAGCTTTAACTAAAGAAAGGAAGCACTTGGAGAATTTTTCTTTGGGATCCATTAGTGAGCTCTTTCCAAGTGATGCTCTGGGTGGATATTTAGTTCTCAGCCTAGTGAACCAGTCTGTGTGAAAATGGCTTTCTCTTGCCCTCCTAGTTTGGTCCTGGGTGTCCCTACATTCATCCTCTACTCAGTCAATGCAGACCTCATTACAATCCTGGCTTAGGCTTCAGTTTTTGTTAGAACAAGAGAAAGTGAAGTGAGACAGCAAAAATTATGTCCATGGGCCAGGGAACATATGTGACCCTTGTGTTTGTCACAGCTGCTTAAAAAAGAAGGTCCTGTTTGCTTCATAAGGGTTGCAATATTCTTCACAGGTGGCTAATGCATTCCACCATCACAGGAGAGAATAATTGGATAGCCACTTTTTTAAGCTGTATGTAACCAACCATATCAAATTTATCACTAAATGTCACATTTTATCATAATCTAATCACCAGAGAGCAAGAAAAATGAGCATACTTGTCTTCATCAATAAACAAGTGATTACTCAGACAATAACTAGGTTTATTTTCTTTATTTCTGTAAATGTTTGAAGTCTTATGAAGATGCTCTGGAGAAAGGGTTATTATTTATTTTGGCATCCAGACAGTACAGTGATAGGAGGTTTAGAAAAGCTAAATATGTTAATTTAGAAATCTTCCTGAAAGTCTTACTCAGTTTCATTCTGTGGAAGGAATTTTGGCCATCAGATCATTAATCAGATTAAAATGCACTGCCTGTTCCATCTTGCACCATGCAAGTCCAATGCACAATCACATGACTGGAAAGCCAGCAACAAGGAAAGAGCCAAAATTTCTACTTTGGCTTTTATTTTTAAGGTAACACTGCTGTTCTCCTGCCAACTGGCCCTCCTTCCATGTCCCATTTTTGGGAGTTATGTAGTATCAAATGCTGACATTGCCAAAGACAAACACTCCACTGACACTAGTAAAAATAGTTTTGATCCACATCAGAAAAAACAAACAAACAAACAAACTATAAAATATGACCTCGAGTCTCTGGTATGTTCTAACATGAAGGAAGTTGTGGCTTGTCCCCTGGGGGATGACAAACTGCATCTCTGGTGGCTGAGCAAATCTAACACTGCGTGGCACCCCTGCGCCCACCCGTGCCGGGGGACAGGTGTGTGCCGTAGTATTTCACACGAACAGATGTCCTCAGCCAGCACACCGAGCTGCCTGAGCCTCCTGTGAGAAAATAGAGATGTCAGGAAAGGAAAACAATTTTCTCCATGATCCATTTGCCCTCGCAGCTATTCCTCACGCCTCCAGACTCAAGAGCAAACATCTGACGGGCGTTCAGGCGGCGGCAGCTCCGCGGTTGGGAGGAGGAAGCGTATGAGGAAGAGCTGGAAAATATTTTTGTGACAGAAATAGCAATACATCAGCTTGAGTGAACGATAAGAGATAAGGACTCGTTTTCCTCACCCAAGTGGAAAGGCTAGTTACATCAGTCCAGGGAATCTTTGCCAAATTTGGCTTCCAGAGCCCACAAGGTGCTTGCAGGACACTTGTGGTTAATCAGAGAATCAGAGAATGGTTTGGGTTGGAAGGGATGGTAAAGATGACTTTTCTCTTTACCCCCAGAGAGTTACCAGTCTGAGAGCATTTCCCCTTGATTTCCTTGGAAATACAGGGGAGATCCCATGAGACAAGATCTTCTCTGTGAGTTCCTCACCCACCTCAAGTGTGTGTTCAGGGTGACAGACTGAAATCCCTGAGCAGGAACCCAGGAGACCTGGCTTCCATGCTTCTTTTTCTCTTCACAATTTCTCTGCCCTGCCCTGCCCTTTGAAGCCGATGCATCTCTCTAGACACAACTTCCCAGCTTTATTGATGGGGAATAGCCAAAATGACTCTTCTCTATCCCTGCTCTATTTTATCATATTACACAAGAAGTTCCTAGCAACAACAAATTTGGATCTTTTCAGTGCTGCTCGAACATAACAAGAAGACAGCTCCACATATTTCCTGCTAGGGATTTTTATGTAACTTTCTGTGTCTCTGGTTTTCCTGGAAGAACCGAGGAAGGACTTGAGCTAAAAAATAAGCAGAGCCATTAGTCCTTAAAAAAAAAAAAAAAAAAAAAAGGTTAAATGAGAACTAAGGCAATTTGAAATCCAGGTCTAGAGCAGGATTGCCCCTTCACGGCTTGGGTCTATAGCTGCTGGAGATCTCCTTTGAAAATGTCCTTTAACCTCTTTCAAACATTCATTTTAAAGCCCCTGTTAGCTGACATTTCTATAATATGTCACTGCAAAATATCTTCTTAACAGCTGCTGGCAGCTCATGGTGTCTTGGTGACCTAAATGCTGCTTTTGTGCAACAGTGACCTGCAAACAGCAAATGCTGTGGATTATTTTGCATTTCCTACAGCCCTGCTGTTGGGAAGAGGGGAGGGGGAAACAGCAACAGCAGGAGGGACAGGCAGAGGGGGACAGGAGGCAAGAGACGAGCTGGAGAAGATGGATGGCCATTCAAGAGGTACCATTTCTGTGAAGAGAGAGTGCCCGTACTGCCCCTGGCAGCTCCTGCCCTGCTTCTGCCAGTGCCCACTCCAAATCCCCCCAGCACCTTGGGCAGACCCCCTGCTTTCCATTCCGCAGCAGTTCTTCTACAGGTTGAGATCTTGGCCAGCTACTTATCCACTTATTGAGCTGTAATTAAGCTGATTAGACCAGGGAGGCCAATGAGAGCTCAGTCCTCTCCATACCTGTCACAAGAAGCAGAGTCTGAATCATGGGGCATCTCTCCTGGACCAGCAGAACAAAGATCAAGATGATTTTTGTTTTCCTCTTTTTAATTCTTTCATGCAAAATGAGCTAAATATACATTTGATCTTCCTAGTGAACAATGCTTTTCAAAAAGGTAGACAGTGCTTTCTTCTTCCTTTTTTCAATTACTATTTACAACTATTTTCTGCTGCATTTCTGAACAACTTCAAAAGCTTTCTGGGAATTCATACAGCCCAGAGTCATTTGGATGTAGTACAAACCAAGCAATCAAGAAAAAGGGGGGTGAAAAAATAATAATTAAAAAAAACCCCTACTTGCAGGTTAATAAGATTTCAGATGGTAGAAAAAAGCAATAGTTCAGAGCTGCTGCGTGAGAGAGACTGAACCTATTCATTTCTGTTCTCTCCCTTCTTATTTTAATGCATCACAGTTGAATTAGCCTTAGCAGAATTTACAGCCCTTTTGGTCTATTGGGTTTGCTGACTCTTTAATGTCCCAAGTGGTCCTATGATCTGTTAATTACCTTATTGCCTGCAAAGCTCTGTAGGGCTGTTTCTCCACAAGAAATCTTTGTCAGGATCAAATTAGATCTGGGGACCCCTTTCTGTGTGATGTCGAGTGTCCTCAGCTCCACGCAGGGAGTGTAAGATCCTCTGCTCGTGGCAGGATGCATTCAGCCCTTTGCAGGATGAGACAGCGTGTGAAGTAAATGATCAAAGTGGCCCATTAGATAAATCCATGCTCTCATCATTAACCACCCTGAAAGTTGCAGCAGAATGGTTTACATTTTTCATGCTGCATTCCAAGCATCAGGCTTAATTTTGACATTCCCTTCTCTTTGTGAGGACAGTTCTGGTGCTTGGCTCTGGAGGGCTGAGCAGCAGGGAACAGATGAACTGAGGCGGTAAAACATCATCCTGATTCTTCCTAACTCAGAGGAATTGTCATAAGCAAAGGCATATTTTGAATGAGTGGTGTTTCCATAATGGACAGCCCCATTCAGAAGCAATTAGTGGAAATTTGAGGTGCTGGAGCATGTCCAGAGAAGGGCAACAGAGCTGGGGAAAAGTCTGGAGAATCAGTCTTACGAGGAGGGGCTGAGGGAGCTGGGGGGGCTCAGCCTGGGGAAAAGGAGGCTCAGGGGGGACCTTCTCGCTTTCTACAACTCCCTGACAGGAGTGGGGAGCCAGGTGGGGGTCGGGCTCTGCTCCCAGGGAACAAGGGACAGGACAAGAGAACATGTGCTCAAGCTGTACCAGGGGAGTTTCAGCTGGACATCAGGAAGAATTTCTTCCTGGAAAGATTTGTCAGGCACTGGAAGGGGCTGCCTAGGGAGGTGGTGGAGTCACCATCCCTGGAGGTGTCCAAGGAATGACTGGATGTGGCACTCAGTGCTCTGGGCTGGTTGACAAGATGGGGATGGATCACAGATTGGACTCGATGATCTTGGAGGTCTTTTCCAGCCTTAATGACTTTGTGATTCTGTGTTTCTGTGAACAGCCCTAGCAGCAAATAGCTCAGAGAGGTTGGAGTTCTCCCTGTTTATACAATATCTTTCCCCCCTGCCTGGAAGAAGTACCAGTGGATTGCAGGCATTCACTTTCCCATCCCCTAAGCCCCCTGCTAAGTTTCTTTGTCTTCACCCAAAACTATTGTCCACGACCTTCTAAAATTGCAAAACATGACCAGGACCACAACGTCCTGACACTCTGCCCCTCACTGGAGTCTCCCCACTGGTGCCATGAGCACACCTTTTCTTCTCTGTGTCGGCTCCTTCCCACAGCACATCCCTCCTGGTGCCATCACCATAGCAATGGGCTTTCACCAGATGGGAGGTAAATTATACCAGGAATAGAAATGGGTAGGATTTTTCATGACTTTCCTTAAGGGAAACAATAATTGCAGTGGCATTCATAATAACAATAATTTTGCAAAGTTAAATACTGGATTTAGTGCTCACATGTACAAAGAAGGACTATTCAATTCCTAAAAAAAGGAGGACAATATCAATTCTTTTTGGTAGCAAATCTGGAACTATATGAGTCTAATGGCTAAAACTGCAGACAGTTTCTTTTTTTTTTAACTTCTGAAATTCATAAGAAGAATATTGAGGTCAAACAAATGTGGGTACTAATCTGCCCTTCACAAATGTGGTGGAGGACCATTTAACAGGATATTAGGAGACACCGAGAGAATTGACTTCTATAATAATTTAGAAGCTCCTCAGAAGGAAAAAACTGTTAAGTAAAAAAAAAAAATCAAGTCTTAATAAGATAAACTCATAACTTTAACATGCTCAGTATGTATGATATTCAGATGCAAGAGTAAACTGGACAGAGTAAACAGAAGGATTAGGAATAATTCACAGTGTATAACATCACATTTGAGAATTTTTATGAAGATATATTTTATGATGACAGAAAGGCCAGGGGGAAAGATGTGTGACTGCTGCAGAACTGGAATGTGTAGGAATAGTGAACTATATCATAGATGGACAATAGAATAATTAGTTCTAGTACCAACACAAAATGAGGACTATGTTGTAAATGAGACACAGACAATGGCAAGAAATGCACAATTAAAAGAAGAGTGGGGGGAACCAAAACAAGGTGGTGTTTCCTTTGAAAAAAAAGTGTTAAAAAATAATGTGGCAAATGAAAGTCTTGTCAAAGCTGGATTGAAAGGAGAAACTACAAGTACAGTTATGTCTGTAGCAATAGGCAAAAGAAAAGATAAAAGGTAGAAAGATGTAATCCCAACTCTGCAGACATGCTCCAGGGTGTATTAGTGGTATTACAGGAGGATGTGCAAAGTTAGCCAGAGCTGAGTATGAAGAACAACGTGACAAATGAGGCAGGACCGAGCACTGGACACTCTGCCAGTATGAGCTACATGTTACACTATGAGCCTGACAAAATGATAGGGAAATAGGAAGACAAGAATAATGGAATTTCTTATTCATTGCTTCTCTTAAAATATTTCCTACAGGCTTGTAAAAAAGGATGAGAAGTATAAAAATTGTACCACTTAGAATCATAGGATCATAAAATGGTTTGGGTCGGAAGGGACCCTAAGGGACATCTAGTCCCAACCCCATTCAGCCTGACCTTGAACAGTTCCAGTTGTTTTCCACTTGTTTTCACACATCTCAGCCCTCCTGAAAGAGGTATCACACTGGACAATGGAGAAACTGGATCTTCCAAGCCTTTCTGAGAGCTGTACTGACAGCTGAGTGTCTAAAACTTGGAGGAAAACCTTCAACAGGATTCCTTGGCTTGCCTTGCCCTGTGCTTGTGTCCCAATAACAGTCAGGGACTGATGATGACAACTGTCTCCTTATGTTTATGTCATGGTAGTGACACCGACTGGAAACAGGGAAAGCATCACTGGAGGATGTTGCCCTCCCACACTGCACATTTATAGCCATTCCCTTTGCTCCCAGCCTGGTGATTCGAGTCTGCTTCAAGCATCTGGAAATGCCATGCTCAGCAATCCATATTTTGCTGGCTGGTGCAATTTACTACAGCCTTATCCTCAAAGCCACATTTAGGAGCCTATGCAAGGTGCACAAACATCTGATTTATAAACAAAAGCACCACAACTGCATAGCCTTTGTTTGGATTATAAATATCAGCCGAGTGCTTTGAGGGTCAAGGCTTCCCATTGCATCCCTTTCTGAAAGGGACTCTGTTAAATTATAGATGTGCTTGTATAAAACTGGCAGTTTTTGCTGCAAGCTGGGGTAATAAATAGGCATGTGGCACAGCTGCCTCACTCACTTCAAAAGGTATCACCTTGTGCAGAGTCACTGAATGCCACATCCAGGATCATAGGAGTCAGCTTGGGTTTGATTCTTCTGGGAGTGGAGTTTCCCTATGGATTTTCTGTTCAGCTTTGGGTGCACAGCATTTGCAATTGCAGTCCTGGGGCTGTGATTTAGGGGTAGGATTTTAATTCACTCCCCCTCTTCATTTCATAGTCTTAAGCTGTGCCAGCGGAGGTTCAGGTTGGACATCAGGAAGAATTTCTTCATGAAGAGGGTGGTCAGACACTGGAAGGGGCTGCCCAGGGAGGTGGTGGAGTCACCATCCCTGGAGGTGTTCAAGGAGTGACTGGACGTGGCACTCAGTGCTCTGGTCTGGTTGACAGGGTGGGGGTGGGTCACAGGTTGGACTCGATGATCTTGGAGGTCTTTTCCAACCTGAATGATTCTGTGATTCTATGGTTCTGTGATTGGTGTTGTTCATAGCCAGGCCCAGGCCCTTTAGCTTTGCCAGACCTCCTTCACTGTTGTCTCTCAGGTGCTCAGGGGTCCTCTCACCCTCCACCCACTGTGCTGCAGGTCCAGGGGCTGAGATGCAAATGCTGATCATGGTTATTGTTTGCTCTTTCTGCCTTCCTGATGTTTCCACAACAACACGGGATGGAAGCACTTGATCCCCTCTAAGAAACCCTCTGTATTTGACTCACAGTGTTTGAAGGATTAAAGACAAGCTATGGCACAGTTCCCTGTCCCTCCCCCTCGATCTACTGCAGTATCACAGCCCAGTATGCAAACCCCATGACAAGTGACTTTTTTTGGGGGGAGATTCCACCACGTATCCAAGGGCTGCAATACAACCTCCACAGGCAGCCCCATGTCCAGCCTCAGGGGGAAAGGCAAAGCAGGGCAGAAAGTTCCTGCTCTTTTGATTCTCCCTTGTACCGCAGTCAGAGCCCAGGCCGTGTCCTGCCCACCCCCTCCATCAATGGGCTGCACTGGGGCTGCCACTGAGCCCCAGACATTTGGACAAAGGGTATTTGGAGCCTCCCGATACTTCAGAGAAGCACAAACGCTTTTTAATATCCTGTATCTCATTCTGATTAACAGCTGGGGGACATTAGGGCTGATACAGTCTCTGCATGGCAGAACAAAGGGAACAACAACAAAAAATCTTTCTCTTATTCCTAACCCCCTGCTGGGAGTGGGTGGAAAGCGCTAAACTTTCCGGTACTTGGAAAAAGGGAAACGGTGATATGAAAAAGAGAGTGTCAAAGAAACATCCTCCATTTCCAGCTCCTCCTCCGACTTTGTACTCCCCTCCACCGCCTCCTCCCCACACACGTGCTCTTGAGCACAATCTTTGAGAACTTTCAGGCTTAAAAAACGAGCTGCACTTCAAAAAGAAGTAGGTGGGAGGTTTTCCCACAAAACTGCGGTACCAGGCACAAAGGCTGAGACTGCACATCCTGGTTTGCCACGGGAGCAGGGTTTGGGAAGAGGAGGCTCTGCAGACTGGGAATTCTCCTCTGGGGAACACGACTGGTGAAGCTCAGTTTGAGACTCCCATGGAGGACAGAGGAAATGTGTCATTTCAGGTCACTTCAGGCCTCATCAGCCATCCTTTAAGTGCACTTTCCCTCTGGAATTCCAGACATTTAACCTCAAACATTAATGTAATTAATATGGGATAAAAGTGTTTACTCTGGTAGCTTGTGTTGGTATTTTGACAAAAAGTAGCTGCTGAGAGTAGAGAATAAAATACTTTAATGAACAGGAGGAATAATTGCTCTTTATTCTAATCTCCCCTAAGTTAAGTAATTTCTTTTCAGTTTGCTTTGCTCCTGAGCAGGAAAACTGCTGAAAATGGACAAGACTATTAAAGAGAGTTATAACTGGCATAAATGGACCTTCAAGAGGAGAAATGATGGGACTGTATTAGACAAACAGATCTTAGTGCAGCCCAGTTTCAGTTTATATTGTAATTTTCAAGACCTGCAGGTGACTGCAGGAATACAGACAAGGGAAAAAAAAATCAATGGTGTGAATTATTAAAAACCAGAGGGCCAGATCTTCCATTAATATGAATTTGCTTGGTCTTTAGCATTGCTAGGATATATAGAGAACTAGAACTACAATAGCAAGACTATTTTGAAGGGTAAGACAAGAAGGAGACAAAAACTCTCTCATTATAATTTGGGATGAGCATAGCATTCATTATTGGGAAAGCTGGGAGTAAATCATCCTGACTATTACAATAAGCTGAACATTTTCTTCAGCCACTCTGCTCTGTCATATAAATTGTGTGTGGTAAATGTTTAACCAATAACAATTTTAAAAACATTTTACAAAACTAAAAATGCATCCTTTGTGCTATTTACTGCTAAACCCTAAAGTGAGGTTTCTCAGCATCAGACAGGAATCAAAGAAAAGCACTTGAAATACCTGAAATAACTTAAAAATAGTCATTTGATACCTGAAAATTACCTTAGAAGAAATCTGGGTGTTTTAGGTCAATGGAAGATTTTCTTCTGATCTCCACACATCCAAGAACTGTGCTAAGGTAACATTCCCCACTGTGGGGACCTGGCACAGTGGTAAGTGAACAGCAGCTCCTCAGGAAGCTGAGACTCTCCCTTCCCGCTGGCATGGGAGATACAGGGAAGCTCATTCCAAAGAGTTCAGTTCCCCCATGACATCATGCCTGACTGTGCCTGTTCAGGTCTTCTGAAAATCTGGATACCCCCTTCCGAACTGAGGACAGCTGTGGGATAATTGCCTGGATTTACAGTGGGGTTTCTTGAAGAAAAATCCCCATTTCCTGGTGAAAGGAAATTCTTCCTTGTGAGGGTGGTGAGGCCCTGGCACAGGTTGCCCAGAGGAGCTGTGGCTGCCCCATCCCTGGAAGTGTTCAAGGACAGGTCGGATGGAACCTGGAGCAACCTGGGATAGTGAAAGGTGTCCCTGCCCATGGCAGGGGGTTGAAAAAGATGATCTTTAAGACCCCTTCCAGTGCAAACCATTCCATGATTCTACAATTCTATGGAATGATGGCATTTGCAGACGTGGGCAGGCACTCCTGCCCCACCAGCCACGGGGACTCAGAGGGCTGGGTCTGATCCCTGTTTTTCATAAAGCTCCCAGTGGGCTTTGCCTTCATGCAAGGAAAGGAAACTCCCCAGGAGCTGCCAGGCTGAATGCAAATTAGGAAGCAGCACCGAGCCAGCTGCTGGAGTGTGTAAGGACCGTCACCGACAATCCCTGGGCACCAACACTCCTCTCATGCCTCAGCAGTCACCACCCACCCATTTGCCATCAGAGCAATTTGGAGGTGGGATTAGTTTGGGATCCCTTTGATAGCCTTGGCAAACTCTGTATCCGGGGGGATCAGACAGTCACATCCTCTTATTTCTCCAGAGAGCCATTTGTCAGCAGGTGCTCACGTCGTTCTGGGTTATGGAGTGTCTGGTCCTTTTTATAGTACACACTCATTACATTGATAATTAATCTGATAATGCCTATATGTCTGCTGTTATCTCCCAGCAGCACACAGCCTGAGCAGGGAGCCATTAACACACCTCTTTGTCTTACAGCAACAACAAAAGCTCCCCTACACTTCCCTCACCCCCTTCCAGCCAGACTTTACAGTCAGTGTAAAATGCTATAAAGGTAAGAGAGGTTTAAATGTGATTTTTTTTTTTTTTTCTTTTTTCAATTCTGGAGCCAAGCCTTGTTCTTGTCGCTGGTGGTGGCATTCCTAGTCCAAGTGGCTGAAAGATAAGTGAGAGTTCCCTCTCCAGCTTCTTGCCATGAGCAGCCCTCACCAGCTCTCAGAACTAAAGTGATGCAGCCTGGACAGGGGACATGTGGGTTTAAATGGAAATAGAAATGGTCTCAAGGTGCAGCCTCATGGATTTATTTCATGTCCCACAAATATTAAAAAATTAAGTCAAAATTAAGAAAATCCAGTCTCAGGTGAGATCATTCCGTAGGTTACTCCTGATCTTCACCAGGGAAAAGATGAGTATCCTGGTTTTAGGAAAACCCCTGATCAGAGCACCCAGCCCCCTCCAGGGCAATGAACCCTGTGGGATCTGAATGAGCCACAGATTTTGTGTTTGTGTTTTTCTCATTCCATGTGTTTGAAGGGATTGGTGACCAGGAGGCTGCCTGATTGGGACTGACAGGAGCCCTTTGCCTTGTGTTCCTTGGGCTGTATAAAGTCCTGATATGGGGAAAGGAGAAGAACAGACTTGAGAAACAAGGGAAGGGCAGCACAGAAGTGATGTCTGGAGAAACAAATGAAACCGTGCTGCAGCTAGGGAGGAAAATAAATTGGAAAAAAAGGAAGGAAGACAGAAAGAAAAGAAAACAGAAGGAGCATTTAATCTCAATTACAATGTTCTTGGAAGCTGAATCGAGTGGTCTTCGATCAGCCCACAGACGTACAATTCAAAATGAAATTTTCTATCCCCCACTGGCACCCTGAGGATCCCACTGCTGTGGATGGAGGGGGAGCAGCCATGGGCTCTGCTGGCCTCCAGCTCCTGCTTCTGTTCCCACCTGGCCTTTCCAAAGGGTCTTACAGCCCCTGGGAGCCAGAAACAACAATCCATTTGGCAGCACAAGCCTCTACCTCTCCCTTTAACCTCGAGGTGTGTTTCTTCACCAATCAAGAACGAGTGTGGCATCAGGCTGTTTCCCTAACTGGCTGTGATGAGCTTTATTTCTCTCTGCAGGCAGCTCCCAGACAAAAGCTGCATCGTAGCTAATCAGGGATCCCAGGACAGCACCTCACAAGCTAACTTTCTCTCATCTTTCTGCTCAATTACATATTGTAACATTCTCTCCCTGAGAGTCATTAGGTTGTCTTGTTTAGTCCCTGCACAAGTGATTAGAGAGAGATTCAAACTTCTGTGAGTGGTGAAATTACCCACAGCAGATCCAGATAAAAGCACCCTCACTACAGCCTTGGTGCGTTTCAGGAGTGTATTGGTACTGTTTGGTTTTAAATACACACCAAAGCTTAAGCTCATGTCACTTCAGTGCACTGCACTTCCACACTGCAGGACACCTCCCTGCCTCAGCAGCTCCTAATAAGCAAAGAGTGACAACTGCCATTTGGTAAAAAAAAGGAAGAAAATAAAAACCACCAGAAAATGAGCACACCATCATTTAAATGTCTGTAATCCCATGGGAGGCAGCAAATGTGACTCAGAGCCACCCAGCCAAAGGCTGTTGGGTCACCAGCATTCCTCACTTACAAATGGCACAAATTGACATTTTTTTATTCCTGTCTCAGGATTTAAGAGCTCATGTCAGGTTAAGGAGAGGGAGAAGCCCTTCCTAAAGGCAGAATCCAGGCAAAGGAGAGAGTGGGCTGAGTTCAGACCTGAGATTAAATACCCACACACATCACACCTGAGGTTCCCACCACCCAACCAGGCTGCCCAGTTGAAGTTCTCAGGCTTCAGAGTTGAGCCTCAAGGACACAGAAGGCAGAGCTCCAACAGCACCAAAATAAAGGCAAATGGTTGGGTGGGACACAATTTCTTGTCTGATTTATGTGTTTAATAATTGTTAGATCTCTTCCTAACTGGGGACTGCCTGATCCTCCCCTTTCCTGGGGAGCTCTGGGCACGGGGGCTCTGCTGACAGCAGCTGTTCCCAGACATCCCCTCAGTGCAGGGCTGTGCCTGCTCTGCTCTGTAATCACTGCTCAGGCTGTATTGACCAGTGTGTGGAGTGCTGAGACATAAAGCTCTAAATACCATCCTGTGGTTGTTCTCCAGTCACATCTCTTTCTCTCCCATAAACTTCCCCCTTACCACCACTCTCCTGCATCTCGCTGTCTTATGTCGATATTAAAGGGTCCCCCAGGTACAATTTTATTACCCGTGGCAGAATGGAGGCAGGTTTAAACACAAACAGTCGAAGCTGCCACTCAGATTCTCAGAACAGCCTTCTTCCCCCTCATGGAGCTCTGGGTTTTGTTCACAGGGCTCTCACCCAGGGCCTGATTTTGGTGGGATTTGAGATGGAGTTGGATAACAGAGGACTCTGCTGTCTGAGCATTATATAGAGCCTTTTTTCATAGATGTGCCCTCTTTAAAGGAAGGGAGGGAGGAAGGGAGGGAGGGGAAACCAGGCTGGTGGTGCAGGAGTGAGTGTCCAGCCCCACACGTTTCCACACGGGTCCTGGGATGCCTTGGGAACTGCAGCATTCCCAGACCCCCTTGTACAGGCAGCGAGGCTTTGCCAATGCTGTGTGCACTGTGCTGGAGCTGGTGGCAACCCATGGCTCACACAGACTTTTTCATTTGTTCTGAACAGAAAGGATGAAATAACCCGAGGAACAAATGGGAAGGCAAAAGGTACTGGGAAGTGCAGAGGATTTGCCAAGTCAGGAGCTGAAAAGCTGCCGTTCCCCTCAAATAATTGTGTTCTGTGCATTTTAATCAGGTGCAGTGTTAGCTGTGCTGGCAGGGTGATGACCAAGGAAAACAGTCCTGAATACTCTTTGCTTTCTGAACTGACACTTCCATTCTCTTCTTGCCCAGGGACACACCATGACCTCGGGTACGTGGGGCCCATTGTCCCTGCAGAGTTCATCCTCTCTTCACAGTATTTGACCACCACAGTCACTGCCATTTACTGGGAAAAAGGACTGAAATAAATAAACCCTTGCTGAGACTCCCTGAAAAAACGAGAGGTGTGGGCACACAGTGACTCTCACTGCACAAGTCCCCTGGGGCATCGAGCAGGGAGTCCTTTTTGTACAGCTGCAAATCCTCTGGGCTTTAAAACCAGTTCACCTCCAGGAGGACTTTTCACTGCCCAGTGGCTGGTTCAGGCTCTGAGTTTGTTTTTTCCCAGTCCTACTGTATTCAGGAATCACTCAGCCCTTGGGTGAGTTATTTCCCCTCTGTGCAGGTACCCTCCCACATCTTCAGTCCCCTTGTTCTGAGGCACTGCCTTTTGGCAGTGTGTTCACAGAGGTTGCACAGGGAAACACAGAGTTCAGTTAAGACATGTTTTCCTCTTGGAAGCTATAAACATACACAGGCCCCATATAAAACCCATTTCCTTTATAGCAGTAAACTCCCATTGAATTAGAATTAATTCTAGCAGGTGGATTATGGCTGTATGTGCCCTGAAGAGATAATAATATTAATGAGATATATATATGAATATATATGATTTTTAGCCTTCACACTCCCCTGCTCCATCCCTGGAAGTATCCAAGGCCAGGTTGGATGGGGCTTGGAGCAACCTGGTCCAGTGGAAGGTGTCCCTGCCCATGGAAGGGGTTTGGAACAAAATGGTCTTTGGGGTCCCTTCCATCCCAAACCAATCTGTGATTCTATGATTCTGCTATTAATATGTTTCTGCACAAACATCAACAGCTTCTCCATCATACACATGCCAAAATATTACTGGAAATAAAAGGGCTGAAGAGACAGCCAGGCATCCCTTTTTTACAGGCAGTCACCGCTGTGCAGATTGAATGCAGCAGGGAAAAGCAATAAACCTGGAACTGAATAAGGCATGGAATAGATTTTTCTTCCCTTTTTTGTTTATTTAGTTTGAGGAGGTTAAAGTTGCATGTCTTAGTTGTTTTTTTTTTTAAGAAAAAGCTTCACTGATATTTTTTTAAGTAAGGTCAAGACAAGTGAGCAGATTTTGGGGTAGGTTGCAAGGAGGGGGGACAGCGTGGATGTGGAATATGCAGAGATTATTGTAATTTGTATGAATCAAAGAGTTTAACATCTTAATTACTCATCTTAGGGTCTCAGTGATTATGCCAATTGATCAAAACCCTCAGAAAAATGCCTTCTCCAGGGATCACATGGAGCAAGGAGGGAATGGTACATCTTTAAGTGACTGCAACACCTCCATGAACTGGAGTGATGCTGGAGCTCCCATGGGAGTCACTTCTGCTGGCAACGCCTCTTCCTCAGCAAAAATCATAAACCCACTTCTCTCCCCCTGTTGTTCTCTTCTAGACCTTCAACCTGGGGATCAGATTGAGGAAAAAGGTTCCCCTGAAACACCCATTACTTGAGGCATCAAACTAAAACTCCACTCAGATGAGCTTCTGCACCCTGCAACCTGCTCGTAGCCATCGCCCCCCTGAATGCTGCTCCTGCTGAAACGTGTGGAGCATTCCTTATCCCCAAACCACTGCCATCCCCAGGGATCCGCTCCTGTGGCAGGAGCACAGAAACAACCATGGTGCCTCCCCCCATCCATGTGTTGGGTGGACAGTGACCACATCATTAACTGAATTTATGAAAACATATCTGGAAAAGATGGGGGGTGGGGGGGTGTTTCACTGTTTAGGTGCCTTCATTCCTACCACTGTCATTTCCAAATTCCCTTCACCTGTATTTCTTTAGCATTTATACTTGTAAATTCCCAAAGATTCTCCAGCTCTACTACAAATATTCTACTTTTAGCAGAAGAAATCATCTTATTCCTCCTCCCCCCACCCTGCAACAATTCCTTTTTTTTAATTGATGGTAGGCAGCAGTTGTTTTTCCAGTGAGCCAAAACTCCGTAATTCACACAGTAATTCAAATGGTTGCTGTAAAAATAGCCCCATCTTCCCAGTGGATTAAGCTGTCTTGCACACCAGACTAGCCAGTCCGGACCGCTGCCAAATGTTATATTTACATTTCCAAACTAGAATCTGTTTCTAATACATTTTTATGGGGAGTTTTGACCCTTTATATTTATTGTTAATGAGCTTTCATCTCTGTAATAGCCTTTCATCCCAAAGGATCCTGAAGAGTAATTGCAATAACCTGGCATACAAAACATACACAGAAATCAATTTACCCACCACTGAAATGTGGCCACAACTGGAGGGGCTGGGAGCAAGTGAGTGTTTCGCAGAACCCTGGGCTGCTGCAGCTGCTTCCACCACACAGGGACAGGCAACCTGTGCTGGCCCTGCTCCAGGTGAGATATGGAGAAGGTATTTAGTGACTGCAAGGCTTGGGAGCTTGGATTTGGGGGCTGTCCATGGGCCATGTGGAGCCCCAGAACCAGCCCCTGTGGGCACCAGGTGCCACCACTACCGGTGTTCAGCAGTGGTTGGGAAGCTGCTGGCAAAGCTGGAATTCCTACTGGGATTGCTCCTCTTCCTCCAGCAAATCCTCCCACTGTGCAGCCACTTAGAGCAACCTGCTGGCCTGGACCTGCAGGCTCCAGAGGAGAGCTGGGCTCACTGTGACCTGGCAGCCCCTCGTAGCATCACTGTGGCTCTTTGTAGCCCCTGGGACTGCAAGGGCTGATTCTCCTCGGCCACTGGCAAACACTGGCCTTCCCCAAGCCCTGCTGATGGAGGAGGGCTGGGGAGCGGTGATGAAAATGTCACCATCCATCCCTCGCGGTCACTTCCACACCTTCATTCGTCTCAAACACCGCTGCAAATATTTCACCACTGGCTGCTCAGTTTGCAGCGTTTTCCTTCCTGCTCACCCCAGTGGTGCTCACACTCTGTGTTATCAGCAAGGGAAGCCACAGGGCAGGTTGTTTCTGCCCCCTCTCTGGAGCCTCGGTGGAGGGACGTGATGCACATCCCACATCCCCAGCAGATGGGTCCTGCTGTGGCAGTGGGATCAGGCTCAGGCAATCCCATCATGTCAGGGCACTGGCCGAGCCAGGATGAACTGTGTAACCTGCTGTTAAGAGGCTTTTCCATGTCCTCTCTCTCTCTTTTCCCCAATCATCATCTGGCTTCTGCAGGACAAAAGCCTCTTCAGCACTAATCCTGCCCAGCCCTTCCCGGCCAGGAGCGGTTCAGGCATAACCACTGCACTTCCCATCCTTCCTGTGCTTGCCATGGATTATTTTTCAGGAGGGAGCAACCCACAGCCTTTCAAATGACTTGTCATCCACCCTCCTGAGTAAAGTAACATTCTTAAACAAAAGGATTTTACTCTTTTGCCCCTCAAAGGGCACCAGGCCAGGTGAGCAGGGGAGCTGAGTGACAGAGACCCCCAGCTCGGCTGGGCACTCACCCCGTGTTCTCCGTGGGATCCCTGTAATGCCCCTGCCACTGCTGGCATTTTAAAAAAACCAAAGGCCAAAGAGATGGAAGGAAAGAGCCTTTTCTTCCCCCCATCCCCTCCTATAAGTCATTTTCCCTGGCCTATTTTACAGGAACTGAAAATCTATTAGAGGAATAGCTTAATCCGGTTTGACTGTAATAATTAGGGTGCTTTGGAAAACCCCTGACTAATCGTATAAAATGTGATTGTAGACAGTTCAGTGCACGACCTTTACACTTATCACTGGAAGCATTATTACAAACCAGAAACAGCTGGCAAGCACGGAGGGGGATAAAGGGAATAAAAACTCCCATGTAAAGGGACAGGGACTGTTACTTTTCTGATCTGGAACCGGAGGCTCTGGCCGTGCCTTGAGCTGTCTTTAGATCCAAAGCCCCAGGTTGCCTCCAAAACCCTGTCTTTGCCAGTGAGCCCCACCAGCCCTGGGGTCCTGCCATTGGCACCTCCTTTCCTCACCCTGTCCTTGCAGGCAGCCCAAGGTGACTGGAGTTCCCCTCAGGGCCCTGCAGTCAGCAGAGGTTTGGAACAACAATGGGCGGCTTTTCCAAAACAAGACAGTCTGTATCAGTCAAGCAGGATGCAGCTTTTTAGGGTCACTGGGTTACAGGAGAAAGGCAGCTCCTGCTTCCATACCTTGGCTGGTGGCAATCTTGTTCTCTCTTGCTTCTAATCTTTTCCAGGCTCCAACAGCCATAGTTTCTTCCTTCACTTCCCAAGCTGAGACTGGGGGTGGCTGAGTTCCCACCATGGCATCACCACACCTTTAGTAAAGTTGGGAGGTTTTTTCCACATGTTCTGCCAGTCATTCCCTGGGATTGCTGCCTGTTCAGGATGCCCTTTCCCCATAAGATCAGCTCTTTCATGTGCTGACACTTTTCTTGTTCCATCCTTCCTACCACTCCAGCAGGACAAACAAACAGCCCAGGCACCCACCCCTGCATGACTGTCAACTCTTCCACTCCCAGTGGTCCACAAGCATATTTTGGTGGGAAATTCACACTCTGAGCCCACTGTAGCACTCTAATATAATGGAGAAGATTGCCCAAAGGGACTCCTGCTTCCCCAGGGCCAGTCACAGATGGAGAGGTTGGAGCTGATGGACTTGGCCATCACATAAATGTCAGCAGAAGCACAGGGAAGGCTCTTGTTCATCAGCACCACTCAGAGCTGAGCTCACCCAGACACCAGTTCACACAAACACTGTTCTCTAGAGCCCATCAAGAGCTTTAGACTCCACAGAGAAATGACAGCCAGGATAAGTCTCTGCTATCACCAACACGCTACTTTAATCAGCATTGAAACATATGATCAACCTTGAAGGAGGCTTTAAAGACTGAAATAATAAGATGATGTACTACAATTCCAATTTTCTCTCTCTCTCTCTCTCTCTCTGTTACTGTGATTAAAATACATGGTTAATCTTGGAAGCTCTACTGCAGTTTGTACAGAAACTATAATAAGAACATTCACAGTCATGGAATTTGCAGCTGGCATTGAGTTGTTTGGTTTCTTTTGCTCTCCCATGAGTCTTTCTCGGGTCTTTTTTTTTTTTATTTTCATTCTACTCCATACAGGTTTTGATCTTTCCCTTATTAAATAGGAATGGTTATCCCCACTGACTCACTTATCTAATAATAGCTAGAACCTCTTATTTCAAATTATTTGATTCCTGGGTTTTTTAGATTAAAGTAAACACACAGTTAGAGTATTACTGGGAAAACTGGCAATAGAAGTCCATGGTCAAATTATCCTGTGACTCAATCCTGTAAAGCACTGGATCCTTTTTAATACATTTTACAAGTACTCAGCGGTGACCTCTAACACCAGAGTGATTCCTCTCCTATGCTAGTTCAATTTCACAACTCTGAATACACTTTATTTTTTTTTGGAAGGAAAGCCATCCAAAGGTTTTATAAAGTGTTCTTTAGCCTTTGGGAATGAGTCAATTTAATGCCAGGGTATCATTCCATTTCGAAGAGTTGAAGGATTTGAGGAAATGCAATCTGCTTTCTAAACCATGTGAGATGAATACAATTGTGGTTTTGTTACAAACCAAGCTGCAGAGTTTGGATACAGAGCTCAACTTTTCCAAAGTTCAGCCATGGCTCTTTTTCAGCTGGACTTCCCTGCAGTGCTCCTTTTTCTAAGGGCCCTTCCTATGGAGCAGCACCGGGAGCGGATGGCAAAGGCGACACTGCTCCCAGGCAAAGTTCCTATCACCCATTGGTTTTAAAATGGGAAAGAAGGGAAGTCCACTGTAAAGCCAAAAATCGCCAGCAGAAAATCAGCTTCATTACTATTTTTCCTATTTGCAATTGAAAAATGGGCTGGAACACAGGGAATGAAAAGGCCTCATGAATATGCCTCCTGAAGGCCAGAGTCACCTTTGTTCTGGTGTAGCCTCTGCTCAGCACCACACAGACCTCCCACCACCTCCCACCCCCCAGCCCAGGGCACGAGGAGCCAAAAAAACCTGCTGGAGCCATGGAGACGCTCAGTCACATCTAGCTTTATTTTAATCCCGTCAGAAAAGTTCAAGAATTACACCAAAAAATACTTCAGTCTCTGCTACCTACTGACAAAAAATACACCACAAAATTATAAACTGTTCAGTGGTTTTGCTGGAGTTTGGGTTGTTGGTGGAGGGGGTGGTTTGTACATTTTGAGAAATGAATTTACAGGTGGAAAGGGAAGGGAGGAGAGGAGATCAGACGATGGTATTTGGCACTACATTTTTAGCTACACTATACAGTTATTTATCATGATGCCTGTTAGGACTGAGGAGTTCTGCCCTCATACACTGCCTACTGTCTACGTACGTGACAATGAGGACAAAACTGCCCAATGCGGGGGGAAAAGGGGCCAGTTCCTAATTTCCATCCCAGTCTAGCCATGAGTCTGAAAAAGCAGCCTTAGTCAAATGTGAACCTATGCACTCTGCTCCTGCTGCCCGGCTCTCCCTGCCTGTGCTCCTGAGGAGCAGGGCTGCTCTGCAGCAAAGGCTTGCAGCTCTGGAAAAAGGAGAATCCTTGGGGTTTCTTAAAATCACACCAGTCTCCACTAAATTTGTGGGAGAAGATGGTTTACACTGCTCAGGACTGGATTAAGCTTGGGATCTGGTCTGTGTTTGCAAGCAGATAGACCCTTGTACTCTGAGAGCTACAGCCACCCCTCCCTGGTGACCTGGAATGACATTAAATGCTGAAGTATCTGAAGCTGAAGGAGGGAAGCAGGAGCATCCCATTTCATGGGTGAGAGAAAATTAGGAGCTGAAAGTCAGAGGCTTAATCCTGTTCTATACTACCACCACTTTTGAAAGGCTCCTCAAATCATAAGGGCATTTCTTTGTCTCTTGGTGACCCTCAGGAGAGGTCCCAAAGCCTCATGGAATTGCCAGAGGTCATGCAGGAAATGCATGCCAGCAGCAGCAAAGGCCTGATCTCCTGACTGAGTCCTGTGCTCAAAAGTATATTCATGATTTCACTGCAGCAGCCTCTGCCTGCTTCCATCCTGCTCCATGTCCAAACAGCAACTTGGATTTCAGCCTCAGAGCCCAGCCAGGATCACCAGCACTGTGGTGGCTCATTAGGAATGCTGAGATCTTTCTGGACTTACGTGGGTCACTGCACAGGGGTGTGGGCACATCTGTGTTTGCACGTGCAACAGGGGGGACGAGGGGACGCCTGTATTTCTCTATCAGCAAATGAACACTGATGCTAAATTCAATTTGACAGCAAAATATCCCCCCTCTGGCAACTAAACAACATCACAATGTCTTTGTACCAGGTTCCTTCCACCCCCTCTCGAAAGGATTTCAGTTCTTCCTTCACTGCACTTTGAGCCTCTGTCGCAGCTTTCCAGCGATGACAAAACTTTGCATGATTCTCTTTGCTGCTTTTATCCTCTCTGGCTGTTTACCTAATTTGCTTTTTTTGTTTTTTAATTTATTTTTCTAACAAATAGTTAAGCAATGATTTAAAAATATTTTTACATCGTTAAGGTACAGTCAACATCAAACATGCCTTTGTACAAGAGCTCGACTCGGTTACAAATCAACGAGAACAACGCACGAAAAGAAATATCCATTAAGATGACTCCTGCACTTGGGTTTTATTTATTCCTGCCGTGCTGCTGGCACGGCACGCTCAGCTAGAGCAGTATAGACACGGTGTTGTCCCCCCACCCCGCCCTCTTTGCCCACCACCACTCGTTCCCTTTAATGACCTTCTGTCTTGGCAGCCTTGGCTTCGTGGTTCGCGGATCCCGAGGACATCCAGGGCGATACGGCCCGGGAGCTGGTCTGCTTGGCCATGCTGTAGTGGCTGATGACGGTGTAGAACCTGCCCCGGGAGTTGGAATCCTGTGCAGAGTAGTAGGCGTCCAGCGAGGCCGGGATGCAGCGCTTGTGCTGGGAAGGGGGAGAGAGCAAGAGAAGCAGAGTGACCCAACCAGCCTCTTTCCAAAACCTCATGGCTGGCTGTTTGCACGGAGGGTGTTTGACTCAGACCTGCTGCAGCTGCCTTTCGGTGCCCCCTGGGAATGCACCAAGTCGGGCAGCAGCCTTCAAAACCTGTTGCTATTGGCAACCCTGATGGCAGGCTGGTTGGGAAATGGGGACTGTGTAGTGAGGGTTTGGTGTGTTACTGACAAGCACAGAGACCGAGGCCCCTTGCTGGGGGCCAGGCAGGGCTGGCTGAGCAGCTCTGCTCGTGTGCTGGACCAAAAGCTCTGTAGATTCAAGTCCAGAATTAATCCTCTGACAAGCAGAGGACAGGCAGAGGCTGAGCAAGCAGCTTATGAGCTGCTCTGTTGCAGAGTGTTCTCCTGACCTGTGGGATGAGCATCTTGGTCAGGGATGGCAGCAAGCACAGCCCAATGGGCCAGCTTTGCTCACAAGTGCTGGTTTGAATCTGATTCGGAAATTCATCACTGTCCAAACTTCATTTTATCATAGAACCATAGAATGGCTTGGGTTGGAAGGGACCTTAAAGATCATCCAGTTCCAAACCCCTGCCATGGGCAGGGACACCTTCCACTAGACCAGGTTGCTCAGAGCCCCATCCAACCTGGCCTCGGACACTTCCAAGGACGGGGCATCCACAACTTCTCTGGGCAGCCTGTGCCAGGGCCTCACCACTCTCATAGGGGAGGAATTTTTTCCTAATATCCAATCTAACCTTGCTCTCTGTCAGTTTGAAGCCATTTCCCCTTGTCCTGTCACTACATGCCCCTGTAAATAGTCTCCCTCCATCTTTCCTGTAGGCTCCCTTCAGGTACTGGAAAGCTGCAATTAGGTTACCCCAAAGCTTTTTCTTTTCCAGGCTGAACAATCCCAATTCTCCCTTTTTATATAACCTAAATGAATAATTCACAATGACTAATACACCAGCATCTTACTCTGTTTTCCAGCCTACAGATCATCCCCAGTGTGGTCAAGACTCCTGTGACTTTATGAGTTTATTCACAGTGAGGAGTCAGTGAATTATTTTGCAAACCTTTTTTTTTTTTTTTTAATCTCAACAGAGCAGTCAAATAGTTCTCTGTGAATATTCAATAAAAAATCACTGGGCAGTGGGGGTTTAGCAATTGTTACATGGTTTTGTTCTTGACAGAGCCTTGAAAGCACTGAAAAGTGAACTATATCTGGGCAAATCTGGATTTCTTTCACAAAGGACACATGTGTCAGCACTCCAGGAGTTTGCTTTGCATTAAAATGTACACCAGTAAACCTCAGCTACTTGAAAGTGTGGGAAGCAAATGCAGGATTCCAGCTGCAATAAATCCATTCACAAATATGAGGGATTGTTCCTGAACATCTGTCTGTAGTGTTCACCAAATGCTAATCCCAACAATTACAGTGTAACAGTAGCTGATGGAGGCAGATGCACATCCACATTTCCCATAACACTTTTTCCATTTCAACACATTCTTGCCAAATGTTCTGTTTGGCCTGGTCAAAAAAAGCAGACTGGACTGTAACCATGTAGTCAATTAAAGCCTGTCATTAGCTCAGGCAATTCATCCATCTGAAGTTTCTTACCTTATAAACAAATCCATCTGGGCAACTGTGGTCGTAAGTAAAGGCTTTGTACACCACAAGAAACACTATGCAGGCAAGGAATGCAAGAGCCAGGCTGATGAGAATAGTGACCTACAAAAGAGGGATAATGTTACTCTACATATGTTAAAATGGCATATGAGCAACCTCATAATTAAATGACTTATAGGAACAGACATTCTAACAGACTGCAGCCTTCACTGCACTGTGCAGTACTTAACTAAGCATGGTAATTGAATGAATGCTGAATCCAATAGCCCTGAATTCTCACTTCATTCCTATCCCCTCACAGACTTTCAGGATTGCACATTCCTGTGTTTAACCCCTTGCAAATGTATGGATTTTGCTGAAGCATTTGGTGTCCTCAGTGGCTTTGTGTTCCCATGCTCTTAGCTGTTCCACCAGTGGCATCATCTGCTGGCCCAACAGGACCTCCCAGCAGCCAGAATCCTCATTTGGGGTCTGGTCTGTGTGGATAAACTGCCTTATAACCATGGAAGATCCCACTTTGCTGAGACAGAGGCAGGTGAGCAGAGAGGAAGAAGGAGGCCTTTGTAGCACATATCCCTTTGTGCCTTCTGGGTGATTAAACAAGGATAAATTCTGCCTTGCAGGAGGAAGGGAGGGAGAAAGGGAATCCTTCTCTATTTCTCAAAGCTGTAAAAGGACAATATCCCAACCACTGACAAAACCCTGCATGGAAATCCCAAAGCATGTCCAAGAGCAGATGCTGGTGTTGGAGGTAGCACTCTGGGGCTCAAGAACTCCCCCTCTCCTCATTCCCAGCAGGTTACCTTGCTGTACCATTCTGTTTCTTTGCTGCAGTTCCCTTCTCTCCAGCCCTTCCAGGTCCCTCCTAAATAGTTCATTCAACAGCAAGTTTTCTGTCCCCATTCAGTGTCTGGGCTGAGGTCCTGACCCTTGATCTTTGCTGTCTATACCCTAAGGACTGAGCAAGGGTCTGTAAAACACTCAGGTTCTTCCCTTCCCCAAAGCTTTCTTGGTCCCGTAATTCTGCAAATGCAGCAGAAATGGTTCTGGACTTCCATTGCCTAAATTAGAAGTGGCTGCACCAGCAGCACAGATTTTGCAGGATGTTTTTCCTACCCACAGGCTCAATCTGTTTGCTTCACAATCCCACTTTCTCACCAAGGCACCAGAAGCTGAGCCCAGTGCAGCAAATTTTCCCCGCTCTCACCAAAATCCATCCACCAAGAGAACCTCAGTGGCAGGACACGGCAGGGACTGTGTGCCTGACTCTGCAGGAATGCTGCCCCCATTCCATGTGTGTACTCATCCCCCAAATCATGCCCCCATCCCAGTATCAGCAGTGACCTGCACTAAAGGCAATCGGGATCATTTACTCCCCAGTAAGGAAAAGCCACGCGTTTTTCAGCTCCATCCAGTCATTTGGGTTTCATCCACCCTGGGGTTGTCACAGATATGCCACAATCTTCTGTATTTTTCGGTGTTTGGGTGTTCAAGGAAACTGAATAGTAGGTACAGGCAGAAGTTGTTCCTTACCTAATGTGTAAGAGAGGTGATGGTAGGAAGTGGGGAAAACACAGTGATAATTCCTACAGTACAGTGGACAGGCTTGTCAGGAATAGCAGCTAATAAACAGCAAGCTGGCCACATTTCCGAATTCCCCAATATAATGTTATCTTTATAACAATAATATTATGTAATATTATATCAATAAATATGTACTAATAGCTTAATATTGGTTCACATTGAAGTTTGCTCTAATTCTCCCCCTCGATCATTACAGCAGCTGCAGTGCTGGCAGCAGTGGGATGAGCAATCCTGCACGGACTCGAGGGGCCACTGTAATTGCTTGCAGGGCAGGAAAAGAGTCTTCTCACCAATCCCACAGACAGATGAACTGCCTGGTGAGATGTATTCCTACCCTGCACACAGCACACTGGGACTATTACTGGAAGGTCCAGGGCTACAATTCTTGTTTTAAGACAAAAAGGAAGAGAGAAGGTAAATCTATATGCACGGTGTTAAATCTTACCCACCATATCCAGGTCAAACCTCAGGAAAGAGAGAGGTGTGGAGACTGTCTAGCAGGAGAGATTCCTAAGTTCATTGTTAAGTCAGAGTATTATAGAATAAAGTGTAAAAAGGTAAGAAGATTGGGGCTAACAGGCTTTTCCAATGATGAACAGTTCACTGAAGCCTCAAACTGCCTTTTAGAATTACTGCTTGTATTAACCTCCTCCTTGGGGCCTAATCTGCTGCAAAATGGGTCAATTAAGCAAAAGGCAGCTGCAGAGGGAGAAGCACTTACTGCTGGATCTCGTAAGAGAACATGTGTAAGAGAGTCTTGGAGTGTTGGAGAGGGATCTGGTGGAAAAGGAGTACAGTTGTATGAATGGCACTATAGTCTGACCAAGAAAATTTGGGATCCACCTCCCCTCTACCAATGCCCACAGGGTTGAACAGAAATATTTCAGACCAATTTTATGGCAGTCTTGGGTTCCCAAGCTGGGGAAGTCATGTCTCTTTTCACGGTGATAAAGAGGGAGAAGACTCAGCTGGATTCAAGGGAGATGGAAATGCAATTTCACGAGTTCTCATCCCCAAAAGAAGTAATATTACACCTAAAAAATTGTTAAAAGTCACTTTCAAAAAGTATAGTCAAAGAAGAGACTTTATGGATTAAGAATGCCAGCACTCTACTTTTTTCCAACAGGAGAACTGGGGAAAAAAGGCCCCTCCTTATAAAGAGCCACCACACCTCTGCTCTGGCAGACCAATGTGGAAGAGCATAGATTACATGTCCATCCTTCTCTATTTAAGAGGGGAGTGTGTCAGGCCTGGTACTTCCTCTAATTATAATGCAGGTACCAACACAACGACGACAATGACACGAATCTCCTCTAAGGTCAGTCTGGAGGCACTAAAGCCAGAAGAACATCTTGTTCTACCAAAGCCAATGCTCAGGGGCAGCCCTGGCTAGAAATTCAGAAAAAAAAAAAGAAATGCTCAGCTCTCCAGTTTGGCTACTCTGCCCCAAACACAATGTACAATGAGAAAAGAAATGTTGCTTGAAACCCAGCCTTCAGCAGAAGAAAGACCTGAGCTGTCTGGAGTGAGGATGAACGTCTGTTCTTTTGTTGAATCCCACATACATTCACACCCTATGGAAATGACCATCAGAACTGCAATTTGAGGGGTTCCTTTCCCCTTGTCTGCCCACTGAGTCCCTAAAAAGAATAAACTCCCCTCTGTTCTGTCGCTGTGCTCTGGCAAAGTGCTGACATCCAATTCATTCTGTCCCAGGAGCAGGTCCTTCCGTGGAGCCCTCCCCTCCCTCCAGGGTGTAATTGGGCCCATCCTCACCCTCCTCCTGCCTTTCATACACTTGCAAAATTACAGTGTGACAATATTACACATGATGATAAATAGTGTAAAATTGCTCTGGATGAAATGCCACGTAAGATGTTAAAACCCAGAGGAAAGGGAAGAAAAATCCACCCCCAGATATTTTGCCATGCCAGAGCTAAGATCCACCTCTCCAGCTATTCCAGAGCATACAAAGCTTCATTAACATTCAAAAACCAAGGAATCACAGAGCTGCAATACCTAATAAACCTCCACTTTTTTTTTTTTTTTATGATTAACACGAACCTTGGCAGTCTCTAAGCAATATAAACACTCACAGAGGGGAAATAAAATTTAGTGAGCAGATAAAACCTAGAAGTGCTGCAGGCATGAATCTGTCATGTGTCACCGCTCAAGTGGGTAAAAGAAGGGGGGGATTTGCCTGCCCTCTCCTCAAAATCTTACATGATTCCCAAAGGTTCCCTTAAGAGGGGAGTGGCTGCTGGAACAGAGAACATCATTATCATACCAAAAAACTCCCCATACTCCCCAAAATGTGGAAAGAGGCCCTCAACATCCATGAACAATGATGTCAACCTCCCATCAACGTCCCATCAACAGCAGCACACTGGGCTTAGTTCCTCCCCTCCTTCCCCACAGATGAAGAACACGTTGCATTATCACAACAGCACGGATGAATAAAAAGATCCATCCTCATCAGGCAACAGGACATCAGTTACCACTAAGTTTTGTGCCAGGCAGATATGTCTAATTCAGCTAACCAGGCTTTCATGCTGCCCATGGAAGCATCATTCCTGATCCCTCTGATTTCATCAACTGCCCAAGACTTCTTTCCATCAAAGATTCCCTTTTTCCCTCTCTTGCCACAATGCAAAGCCGTATTTAAAAGCCAACCAGGCAACAAAGCCACATCCAAATAGCAGGGCATTTATTTAATAGCCTTTTCCATTGCAAGGTTTTTACATTTTTATTCCGTATCATAGAATCATTGTGTTGGAAGGGACCTCAAAGATCATCCAGTTCCAAACCCTGCCATGGGCAGGGAAACCTTCCATTAGACCAGGTTGCTCCAAGCCCTGTCCAACCTGGCCTTGAACACTTCCAGGGATGGAGCAGCCACAGCTTCTCTGGGCACCTGATGCCAGTGTCTCACCACCTTCCCAGGGAGGAATTTTTTCCTAATATCCAATCTAACCCTACTCTCTTTCTTCTTTCTCTCTCAGTACAGCTTTGGAGGAACTCAACAAGTACCACCTGCTGTTTGTGGATCAGGCAAACCCCAAACCACCCTCCATCTGCCACCTAAGGGGAGCAATTCTCAGGATACAACCAGAGGATGTGATCTCCATCAGTCTGTCCGAAACAGCACAGATTACCTGTTCCATGCTCAGGTCAGTGAGCAGGGGCTTTCATCAGCGTGGGTGCCACTTCTCAGATATCAGGCATGATTTTTTTTTCTAAGCCTGGCAAATGACTGTTTGACTCTGGACACCTTTCCCACCGCTCAGAGCATGCAATCTGTACACTTACATACACTCAAAACAGGAGCAGAGCCAAAAAGATGCCATAACCAGGAAAAGCACTGCTGCCTGCAGGAAAAGCAGCCAGGCCAACAGCACCTAGAGAAAAGCTAATGCTCTCAGGGTGTAGAGTTGTGTGTTACTGTGAAGGAGATCAGTTTAATTCCCAGGTAAAGATCATCTACTATGGAAAAATCCCTACAAAATTCTGCACAGTTTTCCTAGTCTCAGCATCTGTAATGTGAATAGGGGACCTCAGAGGTGTCTGGTGCCTCTGTCCATTGCTGCACTGCAGTCTCACCCTCTTCACAAAATTCCAGTTTGTCAGGAAAGGATTCCACTGCTGATGCCACTTCTTGTTCCACAAGATACCTTCAATGTTGCTGGGTATTGGGAAATTGTCTGACCTTTATTAGGCAATTCAGTTGCAGAAACTCTCTTGGTTTTAATTTTCTCTTTGTAGAATAAGAAAGGCAAAGAATGAGGCAAAATTTGTTATGAACAAAATTGGCAGAAATCCTGTCAAGGTTATTTCAGAGAAAAGCACAAGAGCTGTGCTTGGCAACAAGGCTCTTCCTACAGCTTATGGCAATGCCATCACACCTGGAAGCCTCTCACTCCACTGACAACCCAGCTAACTTGCATTCAAGGATAAAAAAAAAACCAGAATCACCCAAGGGCATCCCAACAGACATCCATACACTCCTGAGTCCATTTTAAGGATTTCTGCTTGACAGTGGAAAACTCAGGAGCGTAATTTTCTCCCCTTCATCCCAGAACTACTTCCAGCTGACAATCAGATGTAAGATCGACACTGCTGGATCTTGACAGGAAAGCTACAGCTGAAGTGAAAGACTCAGGAGCACCTCCCAACTCCTGGATCCAGCTATCCTGGCCGCCTCCCATCCGTATTGCAGGATGAAATCCAAGTGTGAACCACGCCATCATTTGAATCCAGGTGGCTATTCCAAGAAAACTCAGGTATGTCAGCAGGGAGGGAGCCACAGGCTGACAGTACACTCAGATGGATCGAGCAGGGGGATGAGGAGTCTGAGATACACCTCAGGAAGAGCTGCTCCACTGTTCAGACCCAGAGAACTGGTGTGGTGCCTCGCCCAGCACCCTGTGACAAAGCCTGATGTATCCTGACAGTAAAAATTATTTGACTGCACTTCTTTAAACGTGACATTTCACTCCCCATTGTTAAAAATGTTTTTGTAATAAGTTGCTGATTTTGCTGATCTTCTGGCAACAGCTTTGCCTCTGAAATTCTGAAAGGCTGACTGAGAAAAAGTGACACAACTGGGTCTTCAGATTTGCTTAGGACTGTTCAAGAAGATGTAGAATTTGTTCTTTATTATTACAGCACAGCTTTATTCCAGATGGTGTCCAGATTCTCAAGAAGCATTTTAAGGAGATGCTTTGTGAGAGGGAAATGTCCTTAGTCATGTACCTAAATGTTCAGGGCTATGGGAAAACGCTCCTTAGTACTGGGAGGCTTCTTACATGAAGTTTTACAGTGGGTGGGTTTTTCTGGTCCTGTATCTTAGAATTCATAACCATATAAAAATTTGGCCACAATTCTCATGAGGACACTGAACACGAGGATGGGATTAGAAACATCTCACATCTGCTTCTGGGCTGATCTCACAGCGCTGGCAGCAGGGAGGGGGGTCCTGCCCCTCTGCCCTGCTCAGTGAGACCCCCCTGCAGCGCTGCCTCCAGCCCTCCAGCTGGGACAGCACTTGGAGTGAGCCCAGAGGAGACACCGAGATGATCAGAGGGATGGAGCAGCTCTGCTGTGAGGAAAGGATGAGAGAACTGGGGTTGTCCAGTCTCCTGGAGAAGGTTTTGGGGTGATCTAATCATGGCTCCCAGTACCTGAAGGGGGCCCACAAGAGAGATAGAGAGAGACTATTTACAAGGGCCTGGAGTGACAGGACAAGGGGGAATGGCTTCACACTGACAGAGAGTGGGGTTAGATTGTACATTAGAAAAAAAAATCTTCCCTGTGAGGGTGGTGAGGCCCTGGCACAGGCTGCCCAGAGAAGCTGTGGCTGCCCCATCCCTGGAAGTGTTCAAGGCCAGGTTGGATGGAGCTCTGAGCAACCCAGAGGTATGCACTTGAAACAGAACTGGCTGTGTCCGAGCCAGTTTGCTCTCCCAGCCATGTCCCACTTGGCTCTACCCTTCTCTACACACACCACCCCACCATGACACCACCAGTGAACCTCTCCAACTTTGTTAATCTTAAAAAGAAACGTCTATTTCCCGAGATAACCATGTACCCACCAGCAATTCCTCTGCTCTGTGCCTTGCAAAGCTGTGAGTGCAGCACGAGTGTGGAACGGGAACACCGCGTTTCTAAGCAATTTGTCAAATAATTAAATTATGCACACAATAACTAGCTGGCTCAATTATATTAGCCAGTCTCCATCATGTAATATAATTTCTAGTGGCTGTTTAGGCACTAATAGCCTCAGATCTTTTTAACTGTGTCTGGTGCCAGCTGCGGTCTGCATGACGTCTTTCTGTGCCAAGTCAAACCCCTTGAATGGAAAATTCATGGCTCGGTTTCCAAGCCCCCGTTCCTTATGGAAGTTCTAAATGTCATTTTCAATAAGGATGCCTTTGCCAATGAATATTAGTGAATTTCCACTTAGGTAAATAAAAAGCTCTGTTTGGTTTGCTTTCTCTTTTCGGCCATTTAACGCCATAAAAAAATTCCTTCATCAAATAGGCTGGTATAGTGGGATGGAATAATTTTGGTTTTAGGAACACCAAATAAATACATGACCTTTTTGGCATACCATACAGGTGTTTAAAGGTCTTTTTCTTTCTTTTTCAACTGTCCTCAGGCCTTCCCTCTGGAGCTAAATGATCTTTAAGGTGCCTTCCAACCCAGGCTATTCTATGATTCTATGTCTGACTCTGCCACCTTCAAAAGAAAAGCAGCAAACACCCCAAATTAAAAGTGTGGGGACCCAAGAACACGGCATATAAATGTGCTTTTCTTCCCAAACCCACAGCCCTAAGAACACCTGACATACCATTTCAGGAGATGAGCAATGCTGGGAGATGCTTCCTCCCAGATCACTAATTTGCGATGGTTTTGCAATTAGTGGGACTGCAGCAGACAGAAACATCATCTCCAACCCCTCCAGAGGGACATGCTGCCATTTCCCACTGCAATGTGCAACGCCTCGGCTGTGACACTTCCTCCAGTCACTCCACGTGGGACATGACCACGGACACCTCTGCTCATCAAGGGCCTTTTTCAAATGCATTAACAGGAATACAAGATAAATCAAGTTGTCAGTAAAGTGCTTGCAAGACTCAACCCCCTGAAGAGTCTCCTGCATGCAAAATTCTCCCCCTCTCCCTCTTCCCTCATGTTGGAATTGGTGTGGGGAAAGCATCAAGGAGCCCTGAATAAGAATGGGTTCAGGGATTAGCACAGAGCAACACACCTGACCTTGTGTTCATTGCTCTGCCACTGTTTTTTCTGACGCCTGACACCCCCCAAGTCCAGCTCCACAGCTCACTGCCCACTGGTCCTCGCAGACACCCCACAGCCACCCAAAGCTGCAAGCATCCAAGTTCCCCAAATCTTGGCTTGTTCTGGGACAAAACCACTCAAACCCCAACACCATCCCACAGCCAAGGATCAGGCTGGCTTAGTGAAATTATCTTCTTCCACAGGCAGGGCAATTTTCAAAGCAAACCTTTCAGACTTGAGTATTGATGTAACTAATGGCTTTATCCTCCAGCCCTGTTTTCTGTGTATTTGCCTCTCCCATCATTCCCTTATAGTTTGATTTTCCATTTTCCTCATGAACCATCAACCACCCAAGACTGGATTTAAAAATGCCCAGAATAATTTAAGCTCTTTATATGCCAGGGCACAAGATATCTTTCCCTAACTACTCCCTAGTCCCTTCGACATCAATAAAACAAAATCAAAGGTCAAGCTTGCACAAATTAAAACACCTTTGTTCAGTGCAGTCTTGTGGTTAAAAAAAAGAAATCACTTGGAAGTTTGTTCCTTCAAGAGGGACAACAAATTCACCTGTATTTCAGCATCTATGTCTACCACCATGGGTAGGAAATAGAGCTAATAATATGCCTGCATTCATGATCCAGTACACCCATTTCTCTTAAAAAACTTACTATGTGGGTGCTTCACACGAGGACAAAGTGAGGACTTGGCGAGCAAAGTGTCCCCTGGGTAACTGGGGAATTAAAAGCCTTTCCATTTTGAATTAGAAATACAAAGCTTTACTGCTGTAAATTACTTAGAAGCTCTACTCTTTTAAAAGCAAACAACAAAAATGAACAATCGAGCTGATTACGATGCCTTCAAAGGCATGAGGCCAGTTCCATTAGCTGTGGATCTGACCCAACAGGCTTAATACATCTGCAAGTACCAACAGGAGGGAGCTCAGGTTTGTTTAACATTCAATCACAGCCTGTGCTGCTTTAGAAATAAGAGAGTGAAACATTACATGGAAAAATATGTATGAGTAAAGCATTTCACTTCCCTGACTATTTATTTCTTTAGCCTTCTGTGGTTTGGCTACAGATGCACTTCAAAATACACTTCATGACAGTCAATAAACTTTGCCTTGGTTTCACCAGCTGAAAACTCTTTCCTCTATCCTGTTCAGTCCCTTCAGCCAGAGCAGCATTAAGCATCTTTCTTTCCACCTCAAATGCTGACAAGAAAATTACCCAACAAGAAGGGTTTCCAGCAGGTCTACCCCACAAACCCATAGGCATGTGAATATTCTCTGTGACTTCCATTCTTAGACATTTTCTGTGTAACAATTAACTTTCTTCTTCTCTCCAAAAAATCAATTAAATGAAAAAAAAACCAAACAAAAAAAACCACAACAAAAAACCAAAACCACAAACAAATCTCTTCAGCTGATTACTCTGGTAGTGCTTGTAGATGGCAGAAATAAAATATATTTTGGAGGGTTTTCCTGACTTTGCAAAAAAGTATGTCTGTGTGTGTTTCTGTAAAATCTAATATAAAACAAGAATGCACTGTAAGGAATGATCTATTTCATATAAAATCCATGTTTTGGGGTTTTCTTTACTCTGTTAGGTGGTCCCTAAGCCAGCTGTATAGAGCATTGTAGTTATATCAAAATACACTTTTCTTGTATATGTTTTAGATGTGGACATAACATTCTTGGGACCCTGCCTGTACCAGAAAGCCAGGTATTAGCTGGGAACTCTTACAAACCTCACAGGGGTAACCTTGAGGGGTTTATAGTGTCATACCTGGGGATGTGATCAGAAATGTCTGTTCTCTGGCAGCTGAGCCACAAATCCACATTTGGTTCTCCCTCACAGCTCCAAAGTGCCACTGATGATCACAAACAGCTCCATCAATCTGCCTCCACGCAGCCTGGCAGGCCAACTGGGACAGATATGACCTGTTCTCTTCCCTTCCCTTCCCATTACAGCCAGAGGAGAAGAATGACTTCTGAGCTCAGGCAGAAGGATGATGAGCAACATTTCTCACTTGCATACACACCACAAATGAGAGTCTGAATCCACACAGGTGTGAGTTTGCATTAGATAGAAGCAGACTCGAGGCCAGGCAAGGATGAGCAGTGGGTTGGTTTTTTTTTCAGAAAGCAGAAACTGTGACCCTCTGCACTGGGAAATATTCAGCCTCCAAAGATAAGGCAAAGCATGGGCTCCAGACACAAGTGACTCCACCACTGCCTGCAGAAGGCTTTGGTGCAGTGAGAGCTGCCTGACACCCACCCCTGCAAGAACACGCCCACTGCTTCCGAGCCCACGGGAAAGGAGGTTGCTGATAACAGTTGAGAACTCCCAAAGGGAGGGAATAAGCCTCCAAATCACTCCCTGGAGACTCAAATTACCCCTTTCATACTCTCCAAGTCCCTCTCTGAATGCAAGTTTCAACAGGGAAGCACTGTATCAGCCCCAGTGCTACTGCCACGGCTCCTCTGTGCCTGTCACCTTTCTGGGTTTCCTCTGCTTTGTCCCTTTTTCTCCCACATTGGCTCATCCAAGTGCTGTGCAGCCTGGAAACAACATCTCAGCCACAGCAGCAATTATCATGAAAGTGAGAAAAATCTCTGTGCACAAGCCCATGTTCCCTCCCTGGAGCACCACTCACATTAGTGAGTGTAATGGGATCCTTCAGCAGCCACTCTGCATCTCCCAGATAACCGATGTGATGTGGCAGTCGCCATGGTAACACTGTTATTGTTAGTATTAAAAAGCAGTACGGAAAATTGTCCTGCTCATACTCAGAGGAGTCCTTTCTCCATGAGTTACTCCTGCCCTGTGGTAACTTGACAATTACAGGAGACTTTAAATTTATTTGGCTATTGAATGGGCACAGTGAAAAGCCCTGCACCTTTTTTCCTGGGATTTGTTTCTTTGCAGGTTAGAGGAAGAACTATCAGAACACAACAATAGTCTACAGGTGAAAACAGAACACCACATGGAGAAGTTTGCAGGAACCAGGGCATGGAAGGGGAGTTTTGGAATTAGGGGCAGGAAGAGAGGAATGCCACATTTGGGCTCTGTGTGCATGTGCAGCAGAGCAAGGAACAGTTGTCACCCACACAGCTGCAGTGATGTGCCTGTTGAAAACAGGCAGAGAAATGCATGGATTGAGGGAAAAGAGGTGTTTCCCACAGCCATGCTCAGGTGCAGGCATTTGGCAGGCCAGAGGTCACGCAACAATTCTGCACCACACTGCACAAGGCACTGTACAAGACTCCTCGTGCTTATGTCCCAGATCTCACCTTCAGGAAGAACATGATCCAGACCTGCTCCCCACCTTCCTCCACACGTGCCCAGGACCTTCCTTTCCTCTAAACTATCATGTGAGAATCCTCCCACAAGAACTAGCTGAATTCCCTGGGAATTCGCGGGGTCACCTTCCAGCGGGGGAAGCAAAGGAAGCATCTTCCACTTAGCAAAGCTGCTACCAAAAGGAAATCAAGGCCTGGCCCTGGCCCAGAAATATCTTTCTCAGTTAGGAGCCAAGTGTTTCAGATATTGGCTTGGTTTTGATAATGAACAATCATTGCATCAATGTCTGGTTTGTAGGTGTGGCTGGACACAAACCAATTTTCTTCTAAATCCTTCACATTAGGTCAGAGGAGAATAATTGTTTTAGTGTGAGCATTTCAATAACAGCAACACTGGAGTGGGTTCTGCTATATTTTAAGAACCTGATGAAAAGTGTGGGGAATAATTACATCCACTGGTTCCTGGATCTGCATGTGTCAGAGCAGTTTCAGGGTGGAGGGAGGAGAGGGCTGATCTAATGATAAGAAATAGATTGTCATTGCACACTCAACAGGAACAGATTACACAGCTAGTGACTCTGAAAATGCATCTTGCCAACTTGCAGCAAGAATGAAGTTCCCAGCCCTCTTCAGTGAAATAATGAACAATACTTGCAGATGATTTTTCCAGGTAGATAAATTGCTTGTAAGAAAACATCTTAAATATCTCAACTTCTCCCCCATACACCCACTCCCAACTTGTTCTGTTAAAGGCAAGTACAGAGTTTAATTATTCCAACTCTGAAAGACTGAAAATTTCAACTTTCTTAAGAAAAATGATCCATGAAAAGGAAAGAACTGTTGAAAACTTGAGAAGTGAGGTAACTACAGTAGGTAACTATCACCCAGGTAACAGTCATTAAATCATTGTCTGCCTGAAAACAATGAATAGCTCTGTGGCATTTAGTGATAAAGGGCTCAGACTGGTTGCATGTGCAATAAAGAGACCAATTTGTGTAAAGCAAGTAATGGACCAGCAGTTATTCATGTTAACCCAACACTCCTTAAGTCTACACTGAAAGACCACTCCAGTACCTCTTCTGGTGCTATTTGAATAAATAAAATGCTTCTGGATGATTTCTGTATTATCCAGTCTGGCTGGAAGAGAAAAGGAGTCCCTGGAAATCCTCTTCTCCAGAAGTAACACAACTCCATTTGATGGATAATCGGCTTGAAAAGCAAAGGAGCATTTGATCTCTTTTCAGTACTGAGAGAAAGAAATAAGGGCAGAAACTCATAGGAATGACGATACTCACATATGAGAGGCTGTTCTTATAAGCTGTAAAATAGGATATCACTGGTGAAAAGAAGCAGTAAGCCCTACCTCAGATGCAAAGGGTTAGACCTGTCATCCCACAAAGGAATCATAGAGAGAGTCATCACATTTGCAGACCTTCTCTAAAGCACCTCGGTGTCATCACTGGATGGCAAAGAATAGGAACATGAGCTGCCTTCAAAGCAAGTAGAATGAAAGGCAAACACCAGGCACCATTCCCCTTCAGACTGGGAAGCCTCGGTATACAGCGTGACTGCAAAGATCACTGCAGTTCAAAAACTTCTGAGAGGAACACACTCTAAAGGTATAAACACTCTGGAGAAGGCAAGGTCTATAAATCACTGCCAGTCAGCTTAGAAAATTGTTGTCTTTGCTTCTCTGTGGAGAAGTAAAACAACAAAAGAAATTTCTTTTATGTATGGATGGCTCAACCATAATGCTATTTTAACATCAGTTTCTTGTAACCCATCTACACACAACTATTTAAACACTTGTTATAAAGTATGGATGGGGTGACTCATCCAGCTGAAGAATCAGCCTAATTGGTCAAAATTTCAGGACACTGTGTGCTGAGCTATAGAGAATCATAATCTCATCTATTAGGGGATGTGACAAGATGCAGGAGCTATCTCAAATTCCTGGAAGAGCTAGTGTGGAATAAGAACCGTTGCCTAGGGACAGTCTCATCTTTATGATAATTAAAGAGCTCAGATCTGTGCTATTCTGGATGGTTGAAAAATATGCATGCATAAGCTTAAATTTTGGCTTTGGCTTGTTCATGTGAGAAAGTTGTCTAATAATTCATTAGTCTCTTCAATAAAAGATACCCAAAAGGAAGAATAAAAGGGTATCTGTGGATTTTGCTGCCATGTTCACATGGTCTCAAAATTTCCCCCAGATATTCTGTTCTTCTATATCATAGAATCACAGAATCTCCTGAGTTGGAAGTGACCCACAAGGATCATTTAGTCCAACTCCTGGCCCTGCACAGGACACCCCAACAATCCCACCCTGTCCCTGAGAGTGTTGTCCAAACACTCCTTGAGCTCTGTCAGCCTTGGGGCCATCATTTCCCACATAGATCTCACATATTTGGAATGTACCAAACCAGTGGACCATTTATACTTCATCTACACTTGGATGGACTGTTGGCCTTTCCCTCCAGCATTTTCTACTTGGTCTTGGGCTACCAGTGAGAGGACAGGAGGAAACAGCCTCACACTGGGCCAGGGGAGGTTCATGTTGGACATCAGGAAGAATTTCTTCATGGAAAGGGTTGTCAGGCATTGGAAGGGGTTGCCCAGGGTGGTGGTGGAGTCCCCATCCCTGAGGGTGTCCAAGAAACGGCTGGACGTGGCACCCAGTGCTCTGGGCTGGCTGACAAGATTGGGATCGGTCAGCAGGTTGGACTCAATGATCTTGGAGGTCTTTTCCACCCTCAGTGATTCTGCGAAATTCTGTGAAATCCTCTCTCTTGCAGAAATGAATGGGATGATTTCTCTGCTGCTGTCAGTGTACAGACACCAACAGCCCAGCTCATAATTTTCCTCAGTGTGTTAGCAAGACGTTGTGGATGGTATTTCCAACACACCACACACTTAGAAGCCTATACAAAGCAACCAGCCAAAAAAAGAAAGTTTGATCATCACAGCTATATCTTCTTTTTTAAAGCTTTTAAAAAATGTAGCCAAACTGAGATCATAAAAGTATTTACTACGATTCCCTCTTACAAAAAGCACACGTAAAATCATTTCATCAGTACCAGCTAACAGGCCAGCTTATAACCAGAGGGCAGGATTTTCTAATAACTTCACTAACAATATGCATTGGTACAAAAATGTGGTTCAATAAAAAAAAAAAAAATACAAAAGGTAATAAATATTACCTATTCTCCCAGCTCATTTTTGTCAGGAAATAATACTACAAACTTAATGGGATACATGGAAGCCTTATGAAAAGCAGGCAGGGAGAGGCTTATAGTCTTATCCAGTATTAGACGGGAGGCTGACTGATTAATAAGTTGACATTGAAGAGCAGAGAATGAAAATCATATGGACTTCAGGGAAAGGAAATAGCTTAAAAATGAAACTGTTATGCTGCC
Source organism: Myiozetetes cayanensis (assembly GCF_022539395.1). Lineage (NCBI taxonomy): Eukaryota > Metazoa > Chordata > Aves > Passeriformes > Tyrannidae > Myiozetetes > Myiozetetes cayanensis. The sequence goes on along the minus strand of NW_026087378.1, from coordinate 6,881,085 downwards.
AGGCTGCAGAGGAAGAGGCCCAGCTCCCACTGGCAGCTCCCAGTGTGCAGGGATGGGGAGGCAGCTCACACCTCTGCCAGGGCTGCGCTCCCAGCTGGAGCCTCCGGGAGAGAGCAGTGGGAGATCTGCACCCAAAACAGGAAGGGGAGAGGGAAAAATACACGAAAGGAGAGGTCTGAACACAACAGCAAGTTGGGCATTTCAAGAATAGGAAAAATAAGATAGTCTATAGAAGAAGTAGAAGAACTGAGATTTATCCACAGCAGGGGATGAGCTATATATTAACTCAGTTAAGGATGAGATGTTCTTGATTGCTTTCTTTAAATAACAGGGCTGCAGGGCTGAGTTTTAAACACCCAGTGAGGCACCACTACTTACAACATCAACAATGCCATTTACTGGAGCTCCCAAACCAACAGATCATTTCCAGGAGACTCTACTGTTGTTTCTCAGGCACATTGTGTCTGGTTTTGATTTGTGTGTTGCTCACACTGGAAAACTGCTGCTGTGGTTTCCAAGACTGGGATTTAACTGTGGTTAATTCACTGTTCCCTTTACTAGTGACACCAACGGAGAGTTACCACTGCTGGTAAATTGATAGTACACACACAATAAGATCAGTGAAGAATTCAGTCAAAATCAACAGCATGTAAGCCCCTGGTAAATAAATTTAAATCAAAACATGTGACAGCCACTAAAAAAAAAAGAAACCAAGAACGTATAAACATTTATTCACACACTTTTAAAGAATAAATTATGGTTTTAAGTATGCTGGATAAAAGCAAAAGAATCGTCCTTGTGAAAGATATGTAAGTGAATTTCTGGAAAAAACAGAAATGGTACAGTTCTGTTTCAGGAGAAAGCAGCTTAGCATTTCTCATTGTAATATGCTGAACAAACCTTATCTTGAATCTTATCAAGGATGAATGGGAACAATTTTTCCTGTTTCACATTGCGATTTTAAAAGTGATGGTTTTCTTCTAAATTACTAGAAAATAATTATAATAAACTTCTTTATTTCTTGCAACTAAGAACAATTTGGCCAATGAAAGACTATTCAGTGCCTTGAGTCAATTCCTGTTAATTATTGAGAATTACACCCTTTCACCAAAATTTCTAAGCCCAATCCGAGCTTTCCAAGGAGCAGGACTATAACCAGGCATTGCCTACTTTCTATGTTTTCTACTCAAATCACTGATCTTTCCTCTGACTTTGAAAATGTAAAATTAGGTCTCACATTTTTATCACTGCCATGCTCCTGGATTTAGGAAAAGCACCAGGTCTTCCAATGAAATAATACTGGCAGCTACACACTTGGAGTCTAATTTTAGGAGGAACTGAGCCATTCTAATATGCTGCAGTCAACAGGAACTAAGGGCACTCAATAATTCATGAGTTTCTTTCCACGTTTGAGTAGAGCCTGTTGAAAACCTCTCAAGGAAACATTTTCCATCAGAAAATTCCAATTCCTGTGAACCAAAATTGCTTACAGGACAGGTTATGCTTGGATACTTCTCTAATATCTCTTCTTCTATCCAGTCTCAAGTGGCTTTAAATCTCTAATAATAACATTTTAAATGTGAAGAGGGTTGTAATTAAAAGGTAAACAAACTGTTTCAATCAACATTCACTGGGATTTTTTTTATTCTTTCTAAACACAAAAGCTTGAGGAGAAAGAAGATTCAAACTTGTTTTAGTTTGGACTGGAAAATATTTTCATAATTTTTCCCAGGAAAGAAAAGCATTTCCCACTTTAGATGTAGTTAAGAAGGTATTTTCATTCCCATCCTAAAAAAAAAGCTTTATACTCATGCAGATAAACCTCTCTTTGACCCTGGTGATGAGTGAAGTGTTAAATCTGTTATGTCTTTACTGTCACTTTGATTCAGTTGTTTTACAATGAATGGCATTTGCATCAGAAGGCAGCAGAATAACCAGTTCTTACCTTTAGTCTTTCTGTTACACCATCAGTGAAACTGACTGTGAATTCAGCAATTTTGGGCACTCTGAGTTTTCCTTTGTTCTTCTGGTCAGGCTGATACTCTGTTCTTGTTTTCACAATTACCTGGAAAATATCAACATTTTTAAGGTTTCTGCCCACAGAACAAAACATTTTGGATTTGTTATCTAAGCTTTTCCATATAAACCATCCCCTGGACTTACACAAGCACCATAAATTAACACAAACTCATCACAGCCTCAGGAATAAGAGCGACAGATAAATAGTCAGGCAGATACACAGAACTAGGACAGTGAGCTTATCACACTGAGTCTTAAAATAGCTGACAGCAAAATGTTTGACACCCACTTTTGTTTAGGACTAGGCATTTAATTTTTATATTGTGTTCAACAGGCATAGTAACAGCCCATCCTAAAGAAGAGCTTCACTAATTAAAAGCTCCGACCTATCAAGCTCCACTGAAGCCAATTAAAATTTAGGTCATTTGATGTCTCATTCATTCAGGCTCCAGATTATCAATATTAATCTGATATTATCACCTTGGGTTTTCCCCTGAAGATCTGTGTCAGTTGCTGATTAATCCAGGTCCTACTAATCTTATAAAAACAAGGTGGTTTATGCCAATGGAGAAATTGTAAATGGCTTTTTAAAAGGTTTGGTCAAATTATCTATGTTGCATTGTCAATCTACACTGAATTTAACTGTGATCTAGAATGACCCTAAATATTTTTGGTGAAATGCACCCACTGCAAACACAGTGAAGGTAACAGCTAATTCCAACTGCTCCCAGAGGGGATGAGAGTCAGGGCTGTACTCAGAAACAGCCCTTCAGAGGAGTGAGTGTATCCAACCCATTATGCAGGAGAATCTTGAAAGACCACCCATCCATGAGTCTGTGCAGCTAAAGAGTGTCTGGAGAGCATTCCAGCAGATCCACATGGTCTCACTGCAGCTGGGAAATGCAAAAGAAGTTAAAACAGGCTCATCTTCAGCACTCACCAAGACCTGGAGCTCATCCCTGGAGAAGACACTCCTGCTGAGCCCCTGCACAGGATTCCCAACCCAGGACAAGGTCCACAAAGCATCCCACCATTTTGGTGTGGTTTGGAAGGTTTGGGGAGGTTCAAAAAGGATGGAAAGAACATTGTGGCTCTCGATTCCAGGGCCAACACTTCCACTTTTTGGTCCCCCCCCTTCTGAGCTGCAGGACGTGCAGCTGGTGAAAATTAAATACTCCAGGCATGGTGGCTGGTCCAGATGAGAGTGACAAGAGTGATCCTAAAGCCATTACTTAGAAACAAAAACTCTGTGAAGGACTGAAAGGGATTAAGTGATGCACAAGGTTGAGTTCCCAGCTAATCAAGGATTTATTTCCAAATGAAGACAGCAAAGTCTGCTTTGGACCAAAGAGAACCCCAGGTATTTAATCCTCCTGCACTTAATGCATGTGAAAATCAGAGTGACAGAAAACCAGTGAGGAGTCATAAGCCAATTTTCTGGATTCAAATGCAAATCATTAAAGACTGATGAATATTTACATCCTTCAGTGAATCCCTCTCAACAGTATTTATTACAGTGGCATTTGCAATATTAAGACTTGGGAAGAAAAGGGGACAAAAAGCCACTCAAATACATTTATATCAGCATTTTGGAGCTCAGGGTTTCAGATGGCACAACACAGATGATGGGAAATGACAAATGGGGACAAGCTCGATTTGACAGATTTGGGATGAATCCTAGCACTTCTCTGAACCTATTACTGAATCAACCCCCATTTTGCCCACTACGTCCAGCACACTGTGCCCAAAATAAAGCAAAGCTCACTCTCCAACCAAGACCATCTGGCTCAGGTCAGCTCCAAGTTTCAAACATGCAATAACCTCATTTTCTCCCTCAAAAGGAGGCCAGTGCACTCAGGACTCATGCAGCTGGCCAGCCTTCCAGTCTTCTTGCTGACCTTTTGTAAACCCAGTACAGAAAATTACAGAGTCGCAGCCAACAACACCTGCCAACCAGTGTTTAGAAATTGCGGTCATTCTGTTTTCAAACAATATCCAGCTCCCCGAAATTCATGCTTCCTGCTTGGTATAAATCTTAGCTGCAGACATAATTTTTAAATTTACATGAGGGCTTTCTCACAAACTCTAACACTGGGTCTTAATGAAGGACCACGAAGCCAGAATAAAAGAAAGAAATCAGATTAAAACCTTACTTGTTTCTACATACAATTAATTTTCTTCCATTCTCTGCCATCAACACCAGTTTTCTTATGGGTATTTTTTCCACTGTTGTTACATTCAACCAATATGCTCTAAACAGGAAAGCCTGAATTATGCTGTCTGCAGGGATACAGCATGAGACTGAAAATAAGCCCACACAGCCCTTCACAAGGCATCAGATTCAGGTCCAGTAGCAATTCTATCATGTCTGTGAATAAATAACCAAGCTCAGTCCCCAGCCAGATCAGAAGCTACTTGAAACACAATTTGCTGACTGTGCCAGCAGTGAAATGAGTGTGCACAGAGCCAGAGTCATCCTGCTGGTTTAGAGTTTTTCAGAGAAATTCACAGAGGTATCAAAGAGCTTTAGCAGAAGAGGTAAGAAGTACATTTGCTAAATGCTTTTTGGTATTGCAAAAGCTAAAAGTCTGCTCTCCAGAAGTATCTTCGTCAGACACCCGGGGGAATTACTCAGCAGAAGAAAGACAGGGCAGTCGGTGAGGTCTCCTCTTTAAAGGAGAGTACAGAAATCAAACGACAAAGGTCAAAGAGAAAACTGAAAACCTGCAGTGGGGGGGAAGCATTCAATATTGTGGCAGTAATGATAAAAATGCAATTTTGCTGAGGGCATGGGGTGTACATTTAGAAGAACAGAGCTACCTCTTGCTCAGTCCCCTGTAGCATAAATAAATCACCCTGAGCAAACTCTTGCAAAGTTAAAAGTGCAAATTTAGAAAAGGAATAATAATCTTATAAAGTAAGTTTTCTGTATTTTAGCATTACTGGGTTTTTTACTATTTTTGTTGGTTGATCTGTTTTCATTTTCCATTGGGAAAGATCTGCTTTCCCCCCCTTCACTGTTCTCTGCCATCACTCCTTTTTCACCTTTTCTTTCCATTTTGTCAGTGAGAAAAAAATTCCTGGCAGTAAAGTTCCAGAAATGCTACCCAAATTGCCGTTGAATGTGGAGTAATAAAACCCCCCTGACTCCACAGTGGGCGCAATGATCAGCGTTCATTCATCACCGGCTGCCCCCGAGCAGTTCCATCCCAGCCCAGGATCCCACTGTTTCCATGCAAACAAGGTACATTCATCTCACACCACGACAGGCTTCCTGGGAGAGCTCCCGGCGTTTATTACAAGCCACAGCAAACACACTGATCCCCATTCCCCCTCCTTGTGGGTTCTGCAGTGTTGCTGATTTGGGCAGTCACTCTGGATTGAAACCAGTGGAAGTGAGTATAACACTGGGCTCCTGTGTAGGCTGCAATTCAAAGCAAACTGAAGTGAAAGAAATGCTCATCTCCTTGTTCCCTTCCCGGGGATCTGTCACTGCTGGAAATGAGCTGCTGTAAGCGGGCAACTTCCAGAACTGGCAGCAGCTTGGCTGTGCTCCGGCATCCTAACTACTGACAATAAACTGAATCCAACCAGTGCTTAAATGGTCAAGTAATCTCAAGAATACTCACAAAAAAGACAATTAGCCCCTTCTCCGCTCCCACTGCAGAAGCACCTCTCTGCACTTGTCTCCTCGAGCTCTCAGCTCCTGCTGCTGGCTCCACCAGGCTTGTCTTAACTCAGTCCTCCTGGTGAGAAGGGTCTGGCTGGCCTAGGCTGGCATCCCTAACCGTGAGCTTATTGGAGCAGAGAATTATTGTATTATTATTATTTTATTATTATTTATTTAATTTATTGTTGGGGTTTTTTTTAAAGCAACCTGCAAATTAAGATGAAAAAGCAAGAGCAGACCCAACAGCTCTTTGAACTGTCCGAGCCTTTGCGATTGCTGGATAAAAACCCTTTTTGGACACCTGTCAGCCTTTGTGTTTTGTTCTCTAGGCCCTGATTCAGCACCAGCTCGTAACTGTGCCCCACTTGCTGTGTTGTGACTGTCCACCAAAGAGAGCAGCCTCCCTGCCAGCTCAGTCCAGCCCTTCTGTAGTGCTTCACAGTCTGTACTGGGGACAGAGCCCAGGTGAACATAGCTCAGGGGATCTCCCTGCAAATTAACTTGCTGCTCTGACCTGTTCTTAAAAGTTTTCACACTATTTCCCAGAAATCCTCTACCTTTAGGTTGCAGAGACTGTGCTGTTTATGGCAGCTGCAATAAAGGGGACACAAATAAATTACCTGGGATTTTCTTCATTTTACATCTGATATAAAACTGTTCTTTGAAAGCTACCTCCGAGATGGAGTTTGCTGAGTGACTGTAAGAACACAAGAGAGAAAAGGGCTTCCATGGACCACCAAAAAGACACATCTAATGACAGGACTCCACACTGCAGTCCTTTGAAGCTTCCTCCTTAACCAGGTTTATCTGGTATTCGAACTAATTAATTACCAATTCAGCAAAGCACTTAAGCACACAAGTAGTCCTATTAACATCAGCAGGATTAGCCGGATATTTAAAGTTAAGTGTGCATTTAAGTGCTTTGGCCGATCAGAGCTTCAGCTGGCTTCAGGCACCCTCCCACGGCCAGTTCCAGCGCTGATGGCTGGGGATCCTGGGGAATCCTTAGTCAAGTGCCCAAGGCACTGTGCACACCAGCATGACCCCAGGATCCCACACTACTGATGGAGGAGGAGGGAAAAAAGGACAAAAGAAGAACCTCAATAATGTGCTGAGTCACACCAGCATGTGGTGGCAGAGTCAGGAGTTTAGACCACAGGTCGCTGCTACTTACAGTGCACCGTCTTTCTCAGGCTTTCAGTAATGACTGACAACAGTAGCTCCAGCAGATTTTCCATACAAATATAACATTTCTTGGGATTAAGGGCTAGCAAAGTGTGACTGGGGTGGGAAGGAAGTCAAGTGCTCTGTGGCAAAATGGCAGCTCTCTGCAGAATTGTCCTTCTCAGCCATCCTAGGTCAGCAGATGGAGTAACACTCCCCATATCTGGAAAGGTTTTGATTTTCTATTCCTTTTCTTGCATCTTCTGGTTCCTCATTCCAATCCCTCACTCTTCTGGAAGAGCTCAAAGCAGTCTGTAGGGAATGGCCTGTGAAAGTTATAAAACCCCAACACAACAGGACCACAAGCCATATCCATCACGCTGCTCCACACAAGCAAGATGCTTGTAATGATACTGTTTGCTAATACATTTATTGAGTCCTAAACCTAAATGCACTTATTATTCCAGGCTTAATGCTAGTGCCATGACTGGAATCAATAGGAAACCTTTCCTTGGCTTTAATGAATGCAGGACCAGGCATCCTCTCTGTAGTGATGCTTTGGAAAATTATAGGTGTGCTGAGGTGAGAAACAACAGATGAGAGTCTGCCTACACCAGCAGGAAATCCATCACTGACAACCTTGAGAAGGTAAACAGTAGGAGAGTGCTGGGAAATCTAGAGATTTGGGATGCTGAAAGGAAAAAGAAAGCAAACCTCTAACCAAGTGGGTTATATTAAAAGCATTTGCTTTGAGGAGGAAGGAGTAGAGTAGACGTGAAATGTGACAAATGGAAAAATATCGCATTAAGCATGGAACCTTAAAAAGGATTTTCCTGCAAAGGGATGAAGTAAGTGTTTCAGAAAATGAACTGATATGAATTCTGGGTCTTGTCTCCAACTGGCTAAATGTAACATCATTTATTGCCACTTTATATTTGCGTTTGAGCTCTATGGTTTTCCCTGAAGAAATGAGTAATAATATTTAACATAACAGGCATTGTGAAAACTTTAAATTATTCATTTGGAAAAGGACATGTTGCCCTGCTGTAATTCCCACTTCACTGCCACGGTGCATGTAATATATTGTGGTTCAGGTGCTGCAAAGCACAAGCCATAAAAATTTAAAATACTACTTCCTGAGATTATTAATAATGAAGAGTCTCTCACTCAGAGTGGCTGTCGGATTGACAGAAGAGATAAACAAAATGTGTTTCTGCTACCAAGGAGAAAGGTTTCTTCTGAGTTCAGAGCTGGACTTTGTAGTCCCACAAAATGGTTGTAACACTCCCAAACAGATTCCATGTGGATTAGTCAGGCTCTCTTTTAAATGAAAATGAGACTCAGCTTCATTCCTTTCCACAGCTTTCTTCATTCCTTGCAGAGAGAGAAGGAAAAATATAAACTTCTCACTGGCACCAATGTCATGGTTTCCTTTGCCTTTGTTACCCAACTGAGCATCAGTGGCTGAGCAGGACCTCAGCCTGAGTGTCCCCCCCCGTGCAGCACCTGCCCAGGTGTCCGGTGACAGCAAAACATGACCTCCAGTCTGGCACTAAACCCACTGTGACTGAGGAAAGTTCTCTCCCTTTGTGATCCAAGCCAAGGAACAGCCAAAATTCACCACCTGCTCACACAGAATTCTCCAGTGACCTGCAAGCCCTAATCCTCACACAGAGCCAGCTTCAAAGAGCAAACGAGATGTACGCAATACTGCTGAGTTAAAATACTTAGCAGTAAAGGAATATAGGAAAAGAGATGGAAAAATCATGTTTCAGAGCTTTAAACAATCCTTTTCTTTGCAGGCTTAGGATGAAACATTGCTAGGCATGAGCAGCTCCATGTAGCATCTCCTGTACCTCCTTCTGACTGTTGCCCTGGCTACTGCTAGAAACAGGACACACTGGAAAAGGTGAACAAACCAATATTCTCAGACTCCCTGGCAATCATCATCCTGCAAATTCCCAGATTTGTAGAGAATTAGGTCTTTAAAAACTTTCTCAAATGATTATGGTTGTGTCCCTTCTCATGGGATAGACAGCTACACTTCCAAATCTATAGGATAGACACATGTCAGCAGGCAGATTTCCTAAAGGTTAGTGTTAAAATTAGCATTTGGGATGTAGGTAATGGTAGTGCCCATAGCATCCCAGTCACTATCTGAATACACGACATGCCTGAAATATCAATCAGCAAAAGGCAAAAAAAAAAAAAAAAAAAAAGGAGGAAAATTTAAGAAAAAGATCCCTTGGATCAAATCCATAGTCAATGGAGAAAGCCAGGGTCAGTACTCTGCTTTTTTTACCCCTCATCTAATGGGTGTTGTGCTAGAAATGAGTTTCACAGAGGCTGGTAGGAAAAAAGTGGTCTCCTGAATCAGCGCCAGGAGGGTATTCCAGGCATAAGGAACATCACAAAAGGACAAAGACAGCAAATGTAATCAGCCCTGGCATCACCAGTGAAAGGCAGCACAGAATGCAAAGGCTGCGCTGGGAGCTGAAGGTAGCTGAGAAGGGAAAGGCACAGCTCCAAGCACAAAAGGAGCTTGGAATTTATCCAGCTAAGTCTCCCTGCAAATCCCTAGGTGACTATAACCAGCAGAAACCCACAGGAGGCTGGGAAGGGGTGACAAAAATTGATTTCAGTAGGTTCATCCAGGAGAAGGTTTAGCAAAGCAGACAAAAGAATCAATCTCTCAACTGTAGTGAGGGCAAATGGGCCGGGGTAAATTAGCAGAGCTCCACTGATTTCCTCTAAACTGCACTGATTTACACCAGGCAAGGCTGCTGCCCAGTTCTCCTTTCCAGACCAGTCAGTAACTGGTATGTGGGGTTCACTTCACAGTCTTGCTGAAACGCTTCCACCCTAAGCAATTGGCTTTCATGTAAGAGGAAAGAATAGACTGCAGCAGCCTCAGCCAATCCTCCAGACCCTCACACACCTTCCCTGTGTCCATTCCTGCTGTTTGTGCAGAATGCAGCTCCAGGAATTGCAGTGCAGACATAACTGGGTTTAAGAGAGGCAATGGAGCTCACAAAACCAGGCAGCTTTAAAGCCCCTCATTCAGACACTGATGGCAGTGCAGTTAAGGAGGGAGATTTCTGCACAGGCTACACAAATCCTGGGATGTTCAAAGTGAAGCTGTGCAGCAGCAACACCTTATCTGGATGCACAGGAGGCCTCTGGATGCTGCCCCAGGTGCCTGTGAGCAAGTGCCTGGATCGTGGCACAGCCCTGGATCACCTGCGAGCGGAGGGGTTGGTGTGTGAGGGGAAAGCCAGAACAGCAGCAGTGATATCCAAAAGAGAGGAGCGTGAACTGCCAAGAATCACAAGCAGGGCTGTCCAAAACACGCAAACAACATCAGAAAGGTTCCCCCAGAAATGCTGCTCTGCCAGAGAGTGCGATGCTGCAAATACTTATTACAGCTTAACGAGAAGAGGTGGTGTTTATGTTCAAACACACATTTAGAGGACAAATGGATTTGCACAGTGTAGGAGGGGGACAATGTCACAGGAGAGGAAGGCTCAGACTTTGGTATTTGTGGGGATTAGGTAGAGTATCCCAAGTGGAGAAAGGAAAGGGTGGGGAAAAGCAAGACAGCCTAGCTGTTCCTTCATATTTGCAACGCTGTCTTTTTATTCCCTTCCTTTCTTTTATTCATGCTTTCTTTCCATTTGCAACCTCCTCCTCCTCCCTCTCACTCCTCCTTCCTCCACCTGCCACATTAGTATCCCTGCCCCATCCCTCCAGCCTCACCAGCAGATGGAACAGGAGCACAGCCGCCTGTCCCCGCCTATATCTGAAGCCCTCCCAGACATTGGAGGGGAAGGCTGAGCTGCCCCTGGCCCCACCACGTGCAGCAGCTCCCCAAAACGAGCTCCACACACCCTGAAAACAGCCCCACACGCTCCAAAAGGAGCTCCACGCTGCCCAGACCACGTGTGCCTTCAGGCTGGCCGGGCTTCACAGAGGGCAGGCTGACATCAGTGTTTCAGGACACAGCTCCAAGCAGTCCCCGAGGTACAAGAGCACTCATCCAGCTACTATTAATTATTCCTGCTCAGCTGGCCAGGACCAAACATTATTTTCTGTTAAACCAACAGGGACAGGCTGTGAACACAAGGGACCCCTTGATTTTCAGGAACTCTTGATTGCTCTGTGTAAACGCGTGGCCTCAGCCAAGGGGCAGGAGCACAGGGCAGGAAAGGCATTTGAAGAGAGCAGTTACATCTATTTTTTTTCTTTGTTGGGTTGGAAGGCAGGAATTTGCCACTAGAGAAATTAATTCTCGAACCTCCTGATGCATTCAAAATAAAGAACAATGGACCACATGATAAGCCTTCTGCAGCCTTCACCACAAAAGAGATGCCGGATGTTTTTTCCAGCCCTGACAATAGCTTTCATGCACTTTTGTGTTATGCAAAATTAGGATTTTTCTGCCAGAACTGAGGCATTTCCTGCTGGATTACACTGAAGTGAGCCCAGAGACCAAGGGGTTCCCAGTTGTTGGTCTCATTTAAAATTTCAGTGAACAGAATGGTCCCTGAAAAGCTGCACATCTTTTAGCATTATCATTGCAGAGACACAATTACAGCTGAAGCACTTTGTCAGAAAACAAGGCAACAGCTCGCCTTTCCCCCTTTGGTCCTAAAAGATAAAAGGCTTCTTTTTTTTTTTTTTTTTGCTTTTTGAATCAGAAGAATGAAATTCAGATACATAAAAAAGCCTGGTCAAGGGCTTGTCACTGGTGATGGGGCTATTACTGGTGTTACATGGATGGATTTCAGCAAAAAGGCAGTGCAAAAATGATTTAAGAGCACCTGTCTCTTCCTTCTGCCCAAGCAAGAGAACAGGGGACAAGGAAAATGATTGAAGATAGTCAATAAATATAAATACACAGCAGGTTTAGCACCCTAGGGGGGAAATTACAATCCTGGGTACATTTCTCCCCTCGCAGCCACACAACTGCTGACAGAAGGATGAGAATGCTGATGCTGCAGGAAGAACAGCACATCCTCCTTTGGTGGAAAAAGAAATAGTCCAGTGGCCCTTAATTTAAAAACAAAAGATTCCCAAATTAAATCCCCATGAATTCCTGCCTGCATTTTTCCAGCAGCATCAAGGATGAAGTCAGAGGGAGCTGCTAAGCTCACAGTGCTTTGAGAAACAAGCCTGTTAGGAAAGTACCTCCAAAAGGACAAGAGAGTAAATTTAAGCACACCTTTAAGAAAGAGTTTTGCCCTCTCACCCCCCACTTCTTAGAATCAAGGAACTATCTGAAAACAGATGGGCTTCAGGGATTATATCACATAAGCAAAAGTCTCATTATTTTTATTCTTTCTCCCTATCCTTTTTCTGAGAGGGGAACCAGACATAGAAAACACTTTGAAAGAGATCACGAAAGCTGTGGTGAAACACCTACAGAGATTAATCCTGAGAGTCACTCAAGTTACAGAAATATCCTTAAAATGAAGGAAAATGAGGTATTTAAAGTCCTTAAACAACAACTTTCAGTCTATAAATGCCATAGGCTTTGTGGGGTGCTTTAAGGATCTGACAAATCACAGGTTTGATGTTCTTCAACCTGCATATAGGCTGTCTAAAACTCAACTGAGAAAAGAAAAGCCTATAAATGAACAGAGCTGGCAAATACACAGCAGGTGAAGGCATTATTGCACACTGGCAGTAACAGGAGGTGGGTTGCTCAGCACAGATCTTGTACACTCTTGAATCATTATCTGAAGCTGTTACTACTCCTCCTTTACCAGACAGACTGAAGCCAAAGCAAGGACAGAGCCACAAACCTCCTTGCCCTGGTTTTGATGCACCCCGGATTGCCCCGGCCCCAAGGTTAGATCCAGGTCAAGAGCTCACAGTTTCATAAAAGAAGATCCCCTCTAAGGGTGAAGAGAAGCTCAGAAAGGGGAATATTTAGCAGGGCTAGGGGTTTTTAGGTTTCACTCACAGGAGAATGCCAGGACAATGCCCAGCTCTTTGTTGAGTGCCGAGGCAGGAGCTGGCCGGCAGCATTGCCTCCCTGTGGTTGCTGTCAGCAGGATTGGGTTTGCATTGCAGAAAACCTGCGAGCTTTTAAATCCCCGCTGAGCTGTCGCCCACAGACCCCAATACCAGGGCTGGTTTAGCTCTGGTCACTCCTGCAGCACCCCATGCAGGAGGCACAGAAAACACCTCGCCAAATGCTCTCACTCTCCCAGGCTAAAAATCAATTGCTGTCAGGTTTCAGGAATAGACAGAAAAAAGGTCAATTTCAGGTAGTTTTTTTAACCTTACCTCCTGACTGCCAAGCAAGAATACACCCTGAAATATTTGAAATCCATGTCGACTCCTCCTCAGACTCACAGCCTGACTGAATTCAGCAGCAGCTTTGCTTTCCTAAGTACAAAGCTGCAATTTCCCCCTCTCGCTTAACCTCTGCCCAAGCTTTTCACCTGAGGCTCAGCTCCTTATTAGCAGGTCTTTAAACAGCCCCTCTGCCCTGGAGTGAACTCACCTCAACACAACCTGTTCTACAGAGAGCAAAGGAAACAGCTTGCGAATTATTTTGCTTTTATCATAAATAACCTCTCCTCCTACTGAAGGGATCTCCAGCCCGTTAACTCCAGGCCTGCTGCACACAGGAGCTGAACCACAGCCTGCAGAAATCAATACCTCTGACTCTAATGAGTTCTGAATCACGCTCAGCACGCCTGGAGATACATCCCACTCTTCCAGCAAAGAAAAATATGGATGTCAGTAGATGCATTGACAGTAATGTATGCTAATGAAGTTAATGTAACCTAACAACATGTGAATTATTGATGTACGCATGTTTAAACAGAAAAATCAGCAAGGAATCACAGCAGACCAATACACTCCAGTGTTTGTTCAGAAACAGGCAATTGGAAGATGGTGGTCGTGAGAACACTCATTACCACTTTATCAGGCTGAAAGAATTCTTGTTGGGTAATCCATGTCTCAGCTGATCCACGAGTCATTTAAATTTCACATCGTGTGACACTGGCTGATCTCAGTGAGCCATTTGTAGTGGCATCAAAGGAGCTACTTTTACACACCTATAGTTTCCTCTCAGGTTTTCAGACATTTATGACAAAGCATACTGCTTTGCCCGAATTATTTTGCTTAATCTTACTTATCAGTCATAGGTAAGGGCTGGTTTAGCCTCTCATTCACAACAGTTTTGGAAATGTAACTCCCCTGGATGCAGCAAAGGTGCACTTGATCATCATGAGGCACATGGAGAATGAAACCATCTCCTTTGTCTGGCACAGCTCTGGTTCCCAGGATGTCAATGTAGTTGACTCAGCTCTATCATAAAATAAACACAGTTTGTCTACCTAGGCAGGTTTATCACATCCATCATCATGTTCTCCTAATGTTATTTAGGGAAAATTCATTTTGTACCATCGTAGAAACAGGATATATGTTCAATAATCATCAATGTTAATTTTGCTGTTATTCCATTATCCTGTGAGATCTAATCATTCTGTCTGTACTTTGGGGTGAGTTGGCTCCACCTCTGTGGTATCTGGGAACTACATTGCAGACAGGCTTTGTTTTGGTAAGGACTGTTGGGGCATATGGATTTTTACAGTCTCATCATGTCCTCACCAGGTTATATTGATGTGCATCATCCCTGCACCAACAGAGACAAAAGATTTCCCAGCACATGCTGCATCCAAAAAATCCCAACCACATTCCACAGCCAATCGCCAGCACACATTCCTGGAATCTCAGCACTGCATTCAGGTGTGAGAGAGTTGAGAGGGCAGGGGACAACCGTGTCCCCTGGCCAGGGCCAAACAAACCCCTGGGCTGCTGCTCCCCAGGAACTCAGCCACTCTCCTCAGAGAAATCAGCATCCTCAGTGCCCAAATAAGCTTTGCAAAGCCACGGACAAGAAAACGGAGCTTCATTGAGATAATTAAAACAGCTGCTTATTTCAGAAGAGTTATCACATTACTTACTCTCAATGCAGGCCATTAATCTTACTGATAATAACACATTGTAAATTGCTCCTCAGTTTCTCCAGCACTTGCAAGAGAAACACACCAAGCTTTTTCCAGTTGTATTTAAGAATATTTGGGAGGAGAGGGAAGGTTTGAAGAGGAAAGGAGCTGGGGGATAGCTGGGTGCTTATTTGCCATGTTAAAACGGGTAATGCACTATGAAAGATAGCCCCTTTTTATTTATTGAATAAAATATGCCACAGTTCCTATCACCAGAGCCCAGTGAAAACCACGGGGCACATACGTGTGCACAACCATGCAGGAGCACCATCTGATTCTGCTTTACCTTTTCCGGAGCCGGGAACTGCAGGTGATTTACTTCCAAAGGTGTGATCAAAGGAACTGTCTGAAAACCATCTTCGTTGGATGGTTGTTTGTTGTTTTTGTCGTTCAAATTACTCCCCAGCTTCACCATCCTTGGACCTTGCTTTCCAGACCTAAAACCAGGAGGGTGATCAATGTCACGGGGGCAGCGGGAAGGAGGGATTCCTGCCTTTCCCTGCTCGCTTTGGGGTGGTGCGTCGGTCCCTGGGTTCCAGGGAATAGGACTTCACTTCACCGACACACCTGCCTTACACGGACATCCCAGACACGCTCCTTGAGCCCCCTGAGATGTCAGCACAGACACGGCGGACCCCACAACACCGGGAGAGCCACCAGCACCGCTGGGAATGTCACCAGCACCAGCAGGAATGTCACCAGCACTGCCAGGAGTGCCACCAAGCTCCACCACTGCCACGGACGTGCACAGGGACACAGGAACAGGGGACACGGGAAGACTGGCACACAGGGACGGGGAGCCATCTCCCACTGACCCTAGGGGTCGTTCTGATCACACGCACACACAAACACACAGAGTTTTTGCAGCCTCTATGAGGGTACCGAGCCCCTCCCCTGCACACCCCGGGGCACTCGGGGGTCCCCCCTCCCGGCTCCCCCAAGGGGCGGCGGGGCTGGGGGTCGGGGCGGGGGTTCCGCGGGCACTACTTACTGCAAAGCAGGCGGCGAGAGGCGGCGGCGGGGCCGGTTCCCGTGCGGCGATCCCGCGGGGGGAGCGGTGCTGAAGGGACAGCGCTGCGCCCTGCGCTCGGTGCGGCTCCGGCAGCGACTGAGGGCGGGCGGGGCGGCGGCTCCCCCCCCTCAGCCCGCGCCGCCCGCACCGCCCGCCGCGGCACCGCGCGCCCCCTGGCGGCACCGCCGCGCGCCGCGCGTGGGGCGCCCCCTGCAGGCCGCGCGAGGGGCCGCGGCTGCC
Source organism: Myiozetetes cayanensis (assembly GCF_022539395.1). Classification (NCBI taxonomy): domain Eukaryota; kingdom Metazoa; phylum Chordata; class Aves; order Passeriformes; family Tyrannidae; genus Myiozetetes; species Myiozetetes cayanensis. The sequence continues at coordinate 6,864,953 of NW_026087378.1, read as the reverse complement.
CCGGGGAGCGGGGGGGACGTGAGGGAAGGGCCGCGTCCCGATGGCACAAAGGATGGACAGGGACCGTGGGAACTGGGACGCTTTCACAGCGCTGCCCGGGCACAGACATTGGGCACAGAGAGCACTGAGGGTGGAGATGATCCCGGGCGGCTGCAGGGAGGCAGGACCCCCGTTGCCTCCCTTTGGCCCCCGGTGACATCGGCCACCATGTGCTTCGCTGGGGCGTCACTCGATGTCACAGAATCCCAGAATGGTTTGGAATGGAAGGGACATTAAAGCCTATCCAGTTCCACCCCCCCGCCATGGGCAGGGACATCTTCCACTAGACTAGGCTGCTCTAAGCCCCATCCAACCTGGCCTCGAACACTTCCAGGGATGGGGCAGCCACAGCTTCTCTGGGCAACCTGTGCCAGGGGCTCACCACCCTCACAGAGAAGAATTTCTTACCTATATCTAACCTAAATTTCCCCTCTTTCACTTTGAACCCATTCCTGCTTGTCCTGTCACTCCAGTTTCTGATGAAGGGTCCTTCTCCAGCTTCCTTGTCGGCCCCTTCAGATCCTGGAAGGGGCTGTGAGGTCTCCACACAACCTTCTTTTCTCCAGGCTGGACAGCCCCATGTCCCTGTAGAGAAGGTTCCCCAATCCCCTCATGAACTTCATGGCCCTCAGTCACAGCTCCCAAGTGCCCACTCACAGATCAGTCTCTCTCCCTTGTGCCCACTCAAACACCTGAAAAGATGTTGGAGCCACATGGGGATCAGTCTCTTCTCCCAGGCAACAAGAGACAGGACAAGAAGAAACCCTCAAGTTGCACCAGGGGAGCTTCAGATTGGATATTAGGAAGAATTTCTTCACAGCAAGGCATTGGAACAGGCTGCCCAGGCCAGTGGTGGAGTCATCATCCCTGGAAGCGTTCAAAAAACATGTCGATGTGGCACTTAAGGTTTAGCAGTGGAACTGGCAGTGCTGGGTTACTGCTTAGACTCAATGATTTTGACAGTCTTTTCCAGCCTTAATGCTTCTGTGATTCTCAAATGCTGGAATAGCAGGACAGGACCAAGACCCCAACCCTGCTCAGCTTTGTACTGGACTCCCCTCCAGTTTCCAGCAGCCAGACTGGTCTCACATCACCATGAGAATCACAGTCCCACCACCAGCATCACCAGCATCACCCCAACTATCAGCCCCTGTGATGTGAGGCTGAACACTTCACTTGGAGACAGAGGATACTTTGGGATGACTTTAGCCTGATTTGTTTATAAATATAGAATTTGCCTCCAGAGCTTGCAGCTTGGCATGTCTCACAAGACCTAAATATACTCCTTTAAGGCGTGAACTGTTTCCGTAATAAAGCCTTTTAGAACTGACTTGAGAAAACTCATTTAAAGCCATATTTTGGCAGAGCAAGGGGAACTGCTGAATGCAGTGGTAGAGCTTGCTCACAGTGCAGAGGGAAGAGCTGAGAGGCAGCTAAAATGACTTGCTACTAACATCGCCTGACATGGTCCATTAAAGGTCCTGTTTCCAATAGTTATGCTAGTTTTTAATGCTTGGAATTTAATGGGTTGGAATTTTCTCGGCCACATTTCTGCTTAAGACCAAACCTCTACAGTAAATTTCATCAAAGAGAGTTTTTCTAGGATTAAGAATAAGGCTCTGCCATATATAAAACTCAACCTTGAACAGCTTTTTCTTGGAACACTATAAATTTTTGTCAGGCAACTTTTTTATGTTCTCAGAATCATCTGAAAAAAATCAATCATGTCATTAGTTTTTGGGAGTTCACATTCAGGAAAGATTTCTACAGTTCAGTAGCACGAATTCCTGCAGATCTGATCCATTAGAGGTGTGTTCAGCTCAAGACTCAACAAAATTGCCACTGAAACTACATTTCCAGGTTGCTGCAGACTAGAGCAGGTCTAGAGGCCTACAAAGAAAGGTGGTAGGTTGCATCCCACAGATATGGGAAAGTGTAGGGTTTGTGCCCTGTAGGTCTGAGGAATCACATTAAAAACCCCTTCACTAAAAATTACTGATTAAATTACTACAATATAATGTTCTAATATTGTAGTAACACCAGAAATCAACCATCCATGCCCATCTGGGCCAGGATCTGTGCAGATACACAACAAGTTACATACCCTGCAAAGTCCTGTTCTCCTGCTCTGCACAGAGATGAATGCCACTGTGATGGTTTGGCTCAGAGTGATCATTAGGGCCTTCAAAATGTGGAAGCTGTAAGAAAATCCAAAAGCACATACTCTGCAAATGATGCCAGAAGCCCAGTCTCATCCCAGACATTGTCGACTTCCCAGATCCAAGCTAGACAGCACAACTGCAGCAACTCTTTCCCAAAGTTTCAATATATTACAGATTAATCATCTTAAGTGATTTGACCATCCAAAGAGATTCGCAGATCTATCGTTATCTGTGCATTGCAACTCCATAAAAATTGCATTGTGGTTGTCCACCTTTATCTGGTAATCACCAAATGAGTGCTCTGTTGAAAAACAAACTGACATCCTTCATAGCTTGCAAATGCATCTGTGATCTGAAAACCAAATCATTTTCATCCACACCAACACTGGCAATGAATATCCCGCTTAGCCAAAATATTGCACTAGTGGCACCACAGCAGATCCTTTGACTTGAGATCTTGAGCAACACTTCACAAACACACTGATGTGAAATCTCCAGAATCACTTGTGCAAACCTATGGAAACTGTGGTTACACAGTGAAAAATAAGGCTGTAAATAAGGTTACCTGCTTGCTTCACATCCCTACTCCACTGGACACACTGATAAGCTCACAGAGTTAATATATTAACTTTTGTTGGTTATACTTGAACACTCTTCAGAGTAACAAAGCTAAGGGGCAATGAGGTGAATCCCCTTCCCTCTTGTGCATTGTTACCACTGTAAAATACCTTTCATGTAGCTGCAAATCTGCTGATAACTGAACAGAGCTTAACTCTGCTGGAGATGTTCCACGTAACCCAGAGAAAGCAGCTCAACAGGGCCAGCACTTGAGCACTGGCACTTGGAGCCACTTTTCTGCTAAAAGGCTTTTAGTTCTGAGTACCAGCAGCAAGAACCTGCAAGAGATGGGCAGGTGCTGCTTTTACCTTACAACTTTTCAGGGTAAAAGCACATTGTAAGCAACATGTGTCAGTGGCACCCTCTGAGAATTTCAGCAGTGTGGTGGAGGGAGGTGTGCACGGAGATCCTGAAACTCTCAAAGCCTCCCTTTTACATCCAGTAACTTCCATCTCCTCCACGAAACTGAACCAGCCCTGTGACTACCTAAGGCCAGTGTGGCCCATTTCAGTTTGAAAATACCTGTTTGCAAAATCCCTCTTCCACAAACAAACAAACAAACGACCAGGAGTAAATTTACGTAGCAGGATTCTTCATGGAAAAAAGAGATGCCTAAAGTTGCCAGCAAAAGTGAACATTCTGTAGGGACAACATTAAAGCAAACCCAACTGAGTATGAGAAATCAGAGTAACACACAGATTTTCTTGCAGAGCCAATACAGAGTCTGACATTTCCGCCCACACAGCACAGCTCGGTGACAGGCAATAAGACACAGCAGCAATATGAGCAACATGAGACTCCAGAGGAATAAACAATATATTTCTTCTGTCAACAAAAATATATGCCTCTCTTTATTCCTTTAATAAGTCTCCCACAATATATTAATGCATTGGCTTTGTGTGGCAGGGGGGGTGCTACAGGGGTGGTTTCTGTGAGAAGCTGCTGGAAGCTTCTCCCATGTCCGACAGACCGGCTCCAAGGGGTGGCACCTCTGGGATAACAGAGTTAAGAAGGGGGATGGGAAGCTGCACAACTGGCTGCCAGGAGAAAGGAGTGAGAATATGTGAGAGGAACAACCTTGCAGACACCCAGGGTGCTGGAGAAGGAGGGGTAGGAGGTGCTTCAGGTGCCAGAGCAGAGATTCCCCTGCAGCCCGTGGTGCAGACCCTGGTGAGGCAGCCGTGCCCCTGCAGCCCATGGAGGTCCCTGAGGGTACAGAGATCCCCCTGCAGCCCCTGGAGGGCCCCATATTGGAGGCAGGGGATGCCCAAAGGAAGCTGTGACTCCATGGGAAGCACATGCTGGAGCAGGGTCCTGGCAGGACCTGTGGCCCCACGGAGAAAGGAGCCCACACTGGAGCAGGTTTGCTGGCAAGGAGTTGTGACCCCATGGGTGACCCAGACTGGAGTAGCCTGTTCCTGAACCCTCCTGAACTATGGAGGGACCCATGCTGGAGCAGTCTATGGAGAATGGCAGGAAGGATTCATGTTGGAGTTCATGGAGAACTGTCTCCCATGAGAAGGACCCACCCTGGAGCAGGGGAGGAGGAGTGTGAGGAGTCCTCCCTGAGGAGGAAGGAGTGTGTGATAAACTGACCACAGCCCCCATTCCCTGTCCCCCTGTGTCACTGGGGGAGAGAAGGTAGAGAATTTGGGAGTGAAGTTGAGCACAGGAAGAATGGAAGGTAAGAGGATTTGGGTATAACATTTCACTGTATTGTAAATTCTACAATTCTATTGTAAACAAAATGTCAGTCAAAGCAGAGTTCAGCCTCTCCCTACTTTAAGCCTGAACACATAAATCAACTTCTCTTCTGTGTTAATGAATATTATTTTACTTACCTGCTCTTTGATCTATGAGACTCTTATGTTCAGTCTCACTTCATAAAATACATTTCCTGCACACCATGCATTTTTCCCTATAATGTTCCTGTTCATCATTACAAGAAACAATATTTTCGTCTGTTTTGATATATTGAAAAGCTGGTATCAGGCTTTCAGAGAAAGAATTGCAAAATGTGTGAACAGGAAGTAGGAATTACTAAGAAGAACATCTACAAAACTTGAAGACACCAGGTGAGAATAAAATCTCAGGAAGTCCCAATAGTCAAGGTAGGGAAATCGGAGTAACATCATCCACCTTGGCTGGCTGTGCTCCAAACTGCTCCTTACTGCTCATCCCCCATTTTTGGCTTAGTTTAGGACAAAAAATGCCAAGCGAGGAGGGCATTTATGTTCTTTTCCAGAACACTCCACAGACAAATTACCATCATAGTCAAAATTTTTCACCTTCTATGTAGTTGAAAAGGAATTTAGAATATCAAGGGGTGTAAAAAGTGATCAGGTCTATTTTAAACTGGGGTTAACTACTCAAAGTCCTTGCTGTGAGGAGCTCATCCATTATACAGAATTACATCAGCACCACTGACTTCCTGTCACACACTCATTAGGAACAAGAAAATAATCATAGAGCAGAACAGGGGGGAAAAAAGAAAAAGCCATGTTAATTTATGATTCATTTCAAAATACAAGACATTACAAAGATTCTGGAAGAGAAGGAGAATTTGTTAGTGCCTTGCTGAACCTTCCTGCACAGCTCTTTGAATCTGCCTCCATTCCTCCTGGATGCAGGAGCACAATAAATCTCACCCAGTCAGAGCACAAATGAGTTCTTGTCATGACCTCTGGGAGATGACAGAAATCAGACATGTTCACAAGCAGCCCCACAACATCCACAGTTCAGCTGAGACACTCAGATGAAACACATGTGTGGGTTCCAAATTAGTGGAAAAAGAGGAGATCCTCTCATTAATCTGCTCATACACTCAGCACAAGAGACACGACACAGCCCAGTCTAAGGGGTGCCACAGTCAATGGGAGGCCAAAGTACCCAGCACCTTCAGCCTGCCTGCATCAAGGCATCCCCCCTTTTCCCTCAGAGGCCTCCATAACTTTTGCTTCCAACAAAATGAAACTGCAGCTACACACATTAACTTTCACTAGGCAGCAACTTTCAAGCGTGGATTTCTCTGCATCAGATCAGAGGCTCCTGATGCTGTCACCAATAAATGATAAACTTCCTGTGATTATTTATTAAAAATCCACTGTGGCTTTAATATACTTCAATAAAATTTGCTCTTTTCCCCCTAAAGTAAACTTCCACTTAAGTGATAAGCTCTCCTGATACTTCAGTTTGCTGGAAAGCCCATGTTAAACCCCTCCAAGCATGGCTGCTTTGATTTTTATGCAAATTCCTGCCATCACAGTTACATAAGTGCTTATGCAATAAAAATATACATGATACACAAACCTGCCCATGTCACTGAGAATTATTTACATGAGCTACAAATCAAAGTTTCATCCTGTTTTGCTTTATCTTTAAGGATCTACTGCATACACAAAATGTCATATAAGCCCAAAGTTTGCTTTCAGCCACTTCCTCACAAAAAAAAAAGAAAACCATAATTCAACTGCCTGCTGAAGGCTATTCTTCAGTCAGAGTCCATGCAAAATTGTATTAGAAGCTTTGAAGTTAAAACATGAACATTGACTACCAGAGAGGGCCCTAAAGACAAAGACATTTACTGGATGTAAATGTTCAGTGAAGACAAAGGTCACCTTATACTTTCCCGAAATCTGACCATGTTGAAAACTCCAAATCCTGTTCTCAACTTTTGCTTAAGAGTTGAAATCTTTTCACTGAAGGAATCAGCAGGGAAATATTATTAACCTTGGTGATTGAACACATTGTAATGGCCAAGTAATGATGACCTCAGTGGTCATGGGACGGCAGAACCTCAGCTGTTAGGGCAGAGGAATCTTTTTCATCCCAACTCCAGAGCAGATGGGGCATGAGCAGAAGAACTGCCCGGCAAGCCAAGCCTCCAGTCTGCAGGAAATGAGGTTTTATCTGAATTGGTGGCTTTGGTCCAAATCAAGCAGGAAACAAACCCTTTTGAAAATGCCCACAAACTGGAAATTCCCAGAAAGGTCACTTCAGAAACATCCAAACACTTCCAAAACACAATTCCCAAGTTCCCAAGGCTGCGGTTGATCACTGACATAGCCTCTGGCAAGAGCAGCAGCATCTGCAAACACCAGCCCCACACAGTAGCTGTGGGAGCTCCCAAGCCTCTCTGGCTCCCGTGCAGCCTGGATGCTGAGGACACCCTGGGAAGCCTGCCCAAAGTCACAGCTCCATGTCAGGGAGGGCAGGAGCTCCTGCAGTCCTGCTTCAGCCAAGCCTCTTACCACTTCCACACATGGAAATCAGCGTGGAGTTCAAACTCCCAGGACTTTCTTGCTTTTAGCTTTACAGCAGGTTGGAAGGGGAAGCCCAAGACCACCAGCTGGAGTTTCAAGCCTCAAAGCCCTGGAGACTCCTTGGTGCCAGTGGACAGAGAACTCCAAGACTGAGTTGCCTGGGCTGACCTGCCAAGTGCTCCAGGAACCAGAGGAGCTCAGTTGGGCAAGAACTCCCCAGATGGGATAACTTCAACCAAAATATTTCAAGCCCAGAAGATGTGCTATTTCCAGCTAAACTTTGACCAATAAATCCCTATCTAGGAGGGAATAGTGATATAAACCCCAAAGGCCTTATTCTCCATTGCTTACCTTCATACAGAGTTATTTGTATTTATGAAACACGAATGAAAAAGCACTTACCCAGAGCAACTTTTAGACCTTAGACCTTGAGACGAGTGACTGACACCACTGTTTATGGATAACAAGAGTTCAGCAGCGATGCCTTCAGCTCTCTGCATGCCCTGGTTACTCCCCTCCCTGTACCACAAGAAACCTCCTCAGATCTCTTGGCAACTGTTCACAGAGTTGAGATGAAAAAATTTCAAACTTTTAGAACAAGCTAGAGTTTGTGTTCCTTGTAGAAAGGTAAATTATGCAGTGAAAGCAAGGCAAAGACAAAGTGTGACCTCTGTATTTGCACATCTGCTTCAGTTCACACTCCAAGTGAGATTTGTTATTAAAAACTTCAGGTGACTGATCTGTGTTTTGAAGAATGTGAAGGAACAACAACTGCTGCCCAGGAACCACAGCAGGACAGTATGATGTGACACTTGCTTTTGGTTCTGCAGTGATGATTAAGGACTTCAGAGGAGAAACAGTTGTTTTCTGAATCTCTACTATATGATCCAGTGCCCTGAGGTTCCCCTTATTTATTTCTGACTCCTTCTAACAAAGAGGGCTTAAATAAAGTTTTTGGTGTATAAACCAACCATTTCTTTTTTTCTTGTTGAACACGTTACTTACTTAGACCATATACGAGATTTTAATGGAACATTACAATTACTTTTCTTTTGCAGTTTACACTCAATGGTCACATGAATTAAAAAAGGAATGCACAGGATGGATGGGGATGGCTGTCTGGTTTGTAAAGCTTGAGCTGGGTTCTTCTCCAGAGCCTTTTCTCAGCAGTTTAACTTCTCTGACTGCCCTTGTTCCCAACTGTACCTTTGCAATCTGGCCACTACAGTAGAAAGCTGCACTTCATCACCCAAGTTAGAAATGGAACCTGAATCAGCATTTTGCCCCACTGCAAACAGCTGTTGTGGCCCAAAGAGATGTGAAATGTAAGAGCCCTTTCAAAGTACTGCCAGCTGAAAGTTTTTTTCAATTAGTAGATCCAAACCAATTAATTATATCATCATCACTGTACAGACCTTTTGGGACTGCAAGAGGTAAATGGATAGGGATGATCTAGGGCTATATTCATCTTTTATAATTTCTTCCTTTTAAAATGATTTAGCATAGTCCCACAGACAGAGGTCTGGATTTATCCAAAGAATCTTAATGTGTTGGCTAAACTTCATTCAGAGATTCAGGTTAATGCACCTCATCTATCCTGTTAAAGTAGCAATTATGCATCTGGAAGTAAAGCTCTGTTTCCAAGGCCCCTTAAGTCTGTGCCAGTAAAAGTACCATCTGCAGCTGTGGTTTACAAGAAAAGAAACGTTAGAGCAACAACTCTACAATTTACAAACCAGGATTATAAACTAAAAACTCCCCACACAAATATTTCATTGATAGAACTGTGGGTACAGGGAAACCATCTCATTTGGTCAAAAAAAAAAAAAATAAAAATAATAAAAAAAAAACCAATAATAATAAAAAAAACCCAAACACCAAAACCCCATGTGTGACTCCAAACATGTATTTTCAAAATACCAAAGAACTATGACATTTTTGCTCTGCCAGAAAAATGATCACGTCTTGATTGAATACTTTGCCTTCTCATTTCCTTTTCCAAGCTGAAATGTCAACTATTTTAAGTAAAATCAGAATATTACCCAACCACAAATCAGAAAAGAACCTTGATGCCAGAGCTGTCCTCAAAAAGGTACATTGCAGTTATACACCTTCAGTTATACACCTTCAGTTTTACTATTAAAAAACAGAGAAGAAACCCTTCCAAATGCACTGCTGCTTAATGACACAATCACCAGCATGTTATTAAAGCTCAACACTCTGACATTCCAGTCTTTATATCTGCAAACACCAAGATATTATGCCATGAGAAAACAATTCTTTTATTGAAGCTAAGGATGTCTAATTGTGACAGGTGAACATTTTAGCTCAAGAGATGAAATCCATATACATAACAATTTTTATGCAGTTTTCACGTTCCATTTACACTATTTGCTTGTTTTAAAGGCTTTAACAGTCAATCAAGAGTTCAAGTACTAAATTTCCTAACACAAGAACATTGTACAGTGTTATTGAAGACAGATAGATAAACAACACCTTCTGATTATGATGATACCATTGTGTGCCTCCCAGTGAACAGTAACACTGAATCCGTAACAGAAAACATTCACCTGGTTTCATATTCAAAATACTTGCTGAGATTCATGTATAAATGGATGAATGAACAGAGAGGGTTATTGTGTAATATTTCAATATAAGAAAGTCAAATTTATTCAAATCAGTAAGAAAAAAAGTAGGGTTTCTATCATGTGTGGAGTTCTGCCTTACCGAATTTGTGTTTGTTTATTATTCTGACAAGCTACAAAAATAAAAGATATAAATACAGAGACAACACTAAATGTGTATCTTTTCTTTTGCAAGAAAACTGTCACAATATTATGCTCATTAAAAAGCTTTCGAAAACTAATAGCTCAGTGAAACACTAGACTTAATGGCTTGAAATAAATATCTTGCAACAGAGCTGTTTAAGCCACTGTAAAAACAAACCTCTTAAACAGCAGAAGCACAAACACCAACCAAACAACAGAGAACCTGTGTTCACTGAAGTCACTTGCAGTCTCACTGCTGACTTCAGGAAGAACTAGATCAAAATAAGAGCTTTCATTACTTTTATATTTCCTTTTGCACTGAATCTTCCTTTATTTTCTTGCTACACCCAGCCAAATATGGACTCCTCCTGGAGAAAAAAGTGACAAAAGAGAAGTGGTGCATTCCCTTTAATAGAAAAAACCTCTCTATTTAAAGTGAGTCAAATAAAGAATATTCAGATTCCTCAGATTTTACTTAAAGATTTAGCACAATAATAAGACAAAATCCACCTCCCAGCCTTGGCAAAGCACACAGTCCTTTCTGTGAGGATGGAGCTGTTCTAGTCCCCAAACACCATTGAAATCTTGAAAAAAATTTGAGTTCAATGTCAATAATATTTAATTTTCCAACTGTCACTTATTATTATAACATTAAACAAGATCAGTGCATCTTTTTTAATATTAATTTGTTTCTTTCAGTATTTAAGCTTGCTTGGCAGTTAATGGACTGTATACATACCCTGTCCAGGTATGCCCCATTCTGTGAAGTTTGGTTCATACCAGAGCCTGTGGGAGAACATTATGTGGAAGCAAATCATCATTTTCAGTCACATTGAATCTAATCTTAATTGCAACATTCCAAGGAGTAAATAGGGAGCATTAGAATTCAAGTAGACTTTTTTTTTTTGTCCTCAAGAAAACCCATTTATAGATACAATAAAATGCAACATTAATTTTCTAGCGTTGTTAATCCAGGAAAAAAAAAAAGATAAAAGTGAACCCAGTTTATTCAAATTTGTTGATCCATATCTAAATGTCTGCTCATATGATTCCATTTGCTTCTTGATTAATGAAAATTTCAGATCAATAGGAGAATTATCTCCTAGATTTGATGTTGTGCAAAATCTGCTAATTAGAAAGAAGTTATTAGACTTGATGCTTTTCACCTAAATAGGGCTTAATAACAGATTCTCAGCTGAAGCTCCAGAAAAATGAGGTACAATTACAATTACAATTAAGGACAGAGTAAGTGGAGAGGGGAGAGGGTTTGGCTGGGTGGGTGGTTGGTTGGTGGGGTTTTTTAAGTCACTGGGAATTATGTATAAAGAAAATGCTCTCCCTCAAAAAAGAAATGATTGTCTGAAAAGGAAACAGGCTCTGTCCATAAGTACAAGCTTAAGCAGCACATTGTGCATCCATAACAAACAGAGAAACCATTATAGTAAGGATATCATCTATAAGCAGAATTTTGGGGTTTGGGTTTGGTTTTTTTTTCAATAATTTGAAATGTTTGAGGCAATAACCTGTCGAAGATTTCTCCTCCTTTTTCCTTGTCCCTTGTTCTCCTTTTTCTTGATAGCAAACAAAAAAAATCCAGGAAGATTTTTTTTTAATTCACTATCCTACATATCCATAGATGTGTGTATCTTACATATTTGTTTTTGTCCAACATATACATTCATAGCTGTGCACAAACACTTGTGCAGTGATCTAAGCCGTAGGAGAGAGCATGTGGAACAGTGTCCATATGAGGAGAGATTTTAGTAGACTGGAACTTTTTAGCATAGAAATATGGCAGAGGCCAATGGAATCTCAACTGATAAAAAGAATATGAATAGCACATAATGAACACCCATCATGTCATAATTCCAGAATTAATCAGGAGTTGGTTTTATAGCCAACAAAAGAAATTTTTATCCACATAATGCAAAATATTTGCAAAATAAGTGCAAAATACATTGTTGAAGCACATTGTAGAATTTCTTCTCCTAATCCAGTAACATCCACTGTAGGTTTCAGGGGACATTCACTGGGGTAGAGATTTCTGTTCTGAATCAGAATTGCACTTCTTTTGTTCTCACGAAGAAAATTTTTGAGGGAGTATTTTGTTGTCACCTAGGTGGAAATCTAATCTAACATTTTACAAAATAAGATACTGGCAGGAATGGGCCACATTTTGGGATATATGTGCCTTCATGTGGAAAACTTCCATCAACACAAATGCAAGCGAAGCAGAAGTGTTGTGTGTACATGTCATTTTGTAACTTGCCTGATAACTCTTCATGGATTAGCATATTCTTTTTCCTAAAAATTCATCAGACTGTGAGGCTAGAAATTCCAATTCCATTTGTAAGCATACACTGTATTATCTTAAATTGTGCAGCAACTACAATGTCTCTAATTGAAGTTGGCTGAATGCACAGCACCAGTTTCAATTCCCGAGTCATTTTCCAGTAATGAAACAGCTGAATTCAGAGCACAGTGTGAGAACATGCTCGATGGTTATGTTAAATTGTGTTACAGCAGCCTTTGGGGAGCATCTCATTTATTTATTGTCGGTATGAAACCAGCCTCTATTTTTCTATGTGGAAAAATAAATTATTATTCATACAAGTAGTGCCTTGGACCGATCTGTGAGTAAGTTCAGTCACACATTTCACATGTTGAGTACAATTTGCAGATGTTTTATGTTCATGTCTTTAATGTCAGATTGCAGCAAACACTTCCACCATCCTTCCTCCAAATTAATACATATAAGATCCTCAATGAAACATAAGGGGCTTTTCAAATAAGGCTGGAAGTGTCTAAAGTATGCAATGAATTCCATTTGTGAGTTGTAAAACCTACTACCCAAAACAAACAGCTGAATGGACCTTAAACTTTGGGATCTTGAGTCAAACCAGTTGTATTAATATTTTTTCTAGTAAAATAAAACATTATCAGTTCATTTCCTACCTTCTCCATCCAGCTGACTGCAGGCCAACAGTCGACTTCTGAACCTTTCATTTTCTTCAAGCATTTTTGAAATGACTTTCCAGACCTTATGCCAGACTTTGGACTGAAAGATGAAATGTGAAGCATATAAAAAGTTTGCATTAAAACATCTATAGGGCAGAGCTTTAAATGCTACACAATGACTATGAAGCCTAGCTGGGTTTTTTTTGTTGAGGAGTGGGAAGGAGAAGTGAAGAAGGGATATATATGTGGGATACTGGAAGAGTTGCCTCTAAGTCAAAGCCATAAATTCCTCCACGAATTTCCACATGAGATCTCCTCCTCCTTTCTTGCCTAGAACTCTGTGTTTATTCAGGACTTGTGAAGTGCCCTTCTAGATAAGAAAAGCTTATGAAAATGTGTGTAGAGCCATTAAGCTCTCTTCAAAGTTATCCATAATGGGGAAAAATAAGATTGTTTATTTTTCCAGGAGCAAAAACTTTCCCATGTGATCCCTCAACAGCACCATAAATCAGGCCCCATGCTCGGGTTTCAGAGTGGTGTTGCTTATTTCATATCAAATCCATATTAATCTGTTTTATAGATGTTGATAACCTTTATTTTAAAGGCATAAAGCTATGTCTGTAGTCGGCATATTTCAGACTTGGGCATTGAAAAGATTAAATTGGAACTGTTGATAAAGGCACCCAGACAGAGGTGGCCTAACAAACAGAAATGGCTGTTGACACACTGAAGTTTGGACTTTTGCTGGACCCCATTTGTGAATCTAGTTTAAAGACAGTTCCTTTCTCATGGACATTTATAGCTAAAACATAACACACATTCCTCATTCTTCTTGAAGACTATTTGATGCACCAGCAGAGTGATGTTCTAGGATGTTATTAGCTGTTCCTCTGCAGTCAGTAGCATTTTGCTGTTTTCAAATCAAGTATCTATGACATTACTCTATTCCAGTCAGGCTGATTACTTGTACTTCACACATTACAAAATCTCATAACAAGTTACCGTTAAATAAATGTCTCTTTTAAAATTTCAAGCATTTGTAAAACTAATGAACAGGAACAGAAATACATCTTTGAAGCAGAAAGCAATTTTGCCTTGCTACAGGGACGGTGTTAATACCTCTGATTCCTGCCTTTGCTTATTTGTAACCTGTGGGATTTCTTTGTTTAAAACATGAGAGGAAGAGGAGCTGCAGAGCTTTCTCCTGCTGGGTTTCACCCACAAGGTGTGCAGTGCCCTGGCCCAAATCCAGCAAAGCATTTCAGTACAGGCTTTAAGTCAATAGCGTACTCTCATTTTTCAAGGTAAGCACACACTTAAGTGCTTTGTTGAATAAGAGCCAGGATTTTAAAGCCTCCAGAGAGGGAAAATAATACCATTTTTTCTTTTCTGTAAGTAAGGATTTCAGTAACAGGCTACCAATTCCATCTTTTAATCTCCCTCATGCTCTCTCACACACAGAACAAGCAGGAAGCAGTTTTCTCAAATTCCATGGCAGCTAATTCAGCTCCCCCATTTTATACCTTTTTCTTCTTCCGTTTTATGACTTTATCAACATTTTTTGAAGGGATGGGAAAGTCAAAGGGGTGAGCTTTAGCCTTAGCCTCTTGGTCACCTAGAAAGAGAAATTAGAAAGCATTTTTTGAGTACTTATGATATATTCCTAAGGAAGTGGTTGATCACTGGAAGTGTTCAAGGCCAGGCTGGATGCAGCTCTGAGCAACCTGGTCTAGTGAAAGTGTCCCTGTCCATGGCGGATGGTTGGAATGAGATGATTTTTATGGTCCCTTTCAACTCAAACCATTCTGTGATTGTACATTCTTTTGAATTTTTCACCAATGTAAGTTTAACACCCAGTCCAACTGTGCTGGGCACATTAAACCACAGAATCACAAAATGACTGAGGTTGGAAAACACCTCCAATATCATCGAGTTCAACCTTTTGATCAAACACCACTTTGTCACTCAGCCCAGAGCACCAAGTGCCACATCCACTCATTCCTTGAACACCTCCAGGGATGGGGACTCCACCACCTCCCTGGGCAGCCCCTTCCAGGAAGAAATTCCTCCTGATGTCCAACCTGAACCTCCCCTGGCACAGCTTGAGGCTGTTTCCTCTTGTCCTGTCCCTTGTTCTCTGGGAGCAGAGCCCGACCCCTGCCTGGCTCCCCTGAGCCTCCTTTTCTCCAGGCTGAGCACTCCCAGCTCCTTCAGCTGCTCCTCACAGGACTGACTCTCCAGACCCTTCCCCAGCTCTGTTGCCCTTCCCTGGGGAAGAACTGGACACAGCACTTGAGGTGCCTCAGCAGTGCCCAGCACAGAGGGACAATCACTGCCCAGGTCCTGCTGTCACATTATTGCTGATACAGACAATTAAGACAATTCTTGTGAGCCATCTCCACCCCTCAGATAGCGAGGGAGGTCCCGGTGGGACAATACCCAAAGGCCACCCCTGGAAAGGGACAGGCGGGGGGCACAGCCCTGTGCTGAGCCGTGCCCGGGATCTCTGACACCTACCGGGGGGGCGGCTGCCGGGTCTCCCCACACGGCAGCTCCCCGGGCCGGGGCTGGGCTCGTCCTGCGACTCCGGGGCGGCCCTGGGGCTCCCGGCCGGGCCAGGGGGACTCTGCCCGGAGCTCTGCCGGGACCTCCGGCCCAGGCGGATCACGGAGCCGCAGCGGTGCGAGCCGAAGCTGTTCACATACACGAGGGACACGGGCGGGCGGCTGCGGCGGCCGCGCTCCATCTGCGGTGGGGCCGGGGGGCGGCCGCGGCTGAGGGGAGCCGGGGGGTGAGGGGAGCCAGGGGTGAGGAGCCGGGGGTGAGGGGAGCCGGGGGTGAGGGGAGCCGGGGGTGAGGGAGTCGAGGAGTGAGGGGAGTCGAGGAGTGAGGGGAGCCGGGGGTCGGTGAGGGGAGCCGGGGGTCGGTGAGGGGAGCCGGGGGTCGGTGAGGGAGCCGGGGGTCGGTGAGGGGAGCCGGGGGATCGATGAGGGGAGCCGGGGGCTGAGGGGAGTCGAGGAGTGAGGGGAGCCGGGGGTGAGGGGAGCCGGGGGTGAGGGGAGCCGGGGGATCGGTGAGGGGAGCCGGGGGCTGAGGGGGCCGGGGGTCGGTGAGGGGAGCCGGGGCTGGCAGAGGTGGATGTCCCTCTTCCTCTGGCCAGTACTAGGGTTTAGCACACGGTGCTGCTGCCCGAAGCCATGTATTGATATATTTCATGCAAGATATTGATCTATTCCTGCCAGTGATAGGCGGACTCCGGTCTGAAGGCTGGTTGACGCATTGTTTGTCTGTACAGCGGAGGAACCAGCGGCACCTCCTTGGTGCGGGTGCTGCTGCAGATCCTGCCCTGACAGAATGAACTGCACTCCAGACAGTCCACCTGCTCCAGCCACTTGCTGAACAGTAATGAAACATTAAATACCTGTTGTCGTGTTGTCCTTCAGGCAGCAGCAGCTGCATGATACGGAGAGGATGCCCAGCGTGGTCCGCCCAGCCAGTGCAGGTGGTCGGCAGAGATGTGTCCCACTGCAGCAGTGGGTTTGCTGGATATGGACAGTGACAACTGGATTTCTGAAACCACTTAAGAGCACAAGTCATAGAATCACAGATTGGTTTGGGTTGGAAGAGATTTAAACATCCTTTCGTTCCAATTCCCTGCCCTGGGCAGGGACACCTCCCACTAGACCAGATTGCTCCAAACCCCATCCAACCTGGCCTTGGACACTTCCAGGGATGGGGCAGCCACAGCTTCTCTGGATAACCTGTGCCAGGGCCTCACCACCCTCACAGCAAAGAATTTACATCAAGTCCCACTTATGTTTTCTTTGACACCTAAATACTGCTCTGGATTATTTCCCAGAGTTTCAGCACCCTTGGCTGCCCAGAGGAGAGGCAGCATTGTGAATTAGAAACAATAAATTCTATGAAAACTTTTTTTTCTAATTGTTTTAACAGCACCAGCAATGTGAATGGTGCTGACAATGGGTCACCCTTGGGAATGGATCCAAAGAGACCACGAGGCCAACTGAGGTCCTGCCCAGCCTTTGAGGAGGCCGAGGGTCCCTGTGTGTGTCCAGGAAGGGCAGGAGAGCTGGGGAAGAGTCTGGAGAATCAGTCCTATGAGCTGAGGGAGCTGGGGGGGCTCAGCCTGTAAAAAAGGAGGCTCAGGGGACACCTTCTCGCTTTCTACAACTCCCTGACAGGAGGAGGGAGCCAGGTGGGGTCGAGCTCTGCTCCAAGGGAACAGGGGACAGGACAAGGGGAAATGGCCTCAAGCTGCACCAGGGGAGGTTCAGGTTGTACATCAGGAAGAAGTTCTTCCTGGAAAGGGCTGTCAGACATTGGAAGGGGCTGCCCAGGGAGGCAGTGGAGTCCCCATCCCCGGAGGTGTTCAAGGAACGTGGCACTCGGCGCTCTGGGCTGGGGGACAAGGTGGGGATCGGTCGCAGGTTGAACTCGCTGATCTCGGAGGTTTCGCAGCCCCAAGGACTCCGTGATTCCCAGATCCCGCGTTCCCGGCCGGCGGGTGCAGCGCGGGCGGGCCCCGCCAGGTGGCGGCCGCTCCCACGGAACCCGCCGCTGTCCCGGCCCCGCAGCGCCGCCCGGCCAAGCATCCCTGGATTCCCAGCTATTGTACACACTGTCACAAAAAGGCACGTTGTGCATGCAGCTGGAAAAGGGAAAAAAACAACTTGCAGAGGCACAGCCCGACAGTTCGCCTGAGTAATTTGTTATTTCCCAATTATAAAAGGGCATCTCCTGCAGACTCCGAAGGGTACGGACTAAAAAGGAGGTTATAGATATGACACAGCCACCGAGTCAGGAGCCTTGAGATCAACTGTGACCTCAAATATCAGCTATGACCTCCTATATTAGGAAAAAGTTCTTCCCCCAGAGGGTAATCAGGCACTGAACAGGCTCCCCATGGCAGTGGTCACGGCCCCAAGGCTGCCAGAGCTCAAGGAGCATTTGGACAATGCTCTCAGGCACATGCTGGGATTGTTGGGGTGTGCTGTGCAGGGCCAGGGCTTGGAGTTCGAAGATCCCTGTGGGTCCCCTCCAGCTCTGGATATTCTGTGCTTCTACGATTCTCAACTCCACCCATCCCCAACCCCAAACTTCCCTCCTCCTCTGCAAAGACCTGCACTAACCACCTGTCCCAGTGAGGTGGCAGCCAGCGAGTTCAATTCGGGAGTATTAAACCCAGAGAGAGGCAACCCAAAACCTTCATGAAAAACAGATCCTGGTGTACAAATTTCCCCAAGTCCATCACTCACACATCCCTGACCAAGAAATCCCTCCTTTAGCTGAAATACACCTCAGTCCACACCACAACCCCCCACTGAATACTCACACATAAACCTACCCAGCCCTGTATTCATTCCATGACTGTCCCCACACTCTGCAGGGACACTTGCTGCTTTATCTTCCTGGGCAGGAGCTGCCTTTGCCAGCTGGCAGGATGCTTCCTTCCTCCGGCCTCGTCAGGGCATCACAGCTGCCAAATCAGTGGTTTCCTCAGCACCTGTATTTATGGAATATGCTTCCACCCTGCTAATGCAAACACACATGCCTCGTGTGGCACATTTTGCCCACTTTTCCCAACAGCACATTGCCAGGACTTTGATCTCAAATGCAAATTCAGCTCAGATCCCTTTTAGGATCTGTTGCTGCTCAGAAAAATCAACGTCACCTAAAATCTATCTGCAGATCTGTCAAGTTCAGCTATTTTAGCTGCACGCTGCTTTTCATCCACCTTTCCACACCTGTGAATTGACTACCAGCTGGCCACTATCTCTGCATTTATCAGTGAAAAAACATCTCAGCTTTTCACCACAGCTGCGACTGTCTACTTAAAAATAGCTCAGATTCCAGCTTTCAGCCTGCACCTCATCGAGTTTGTTTTGTATTCCAATGTCAGCTCCTCCAGCTCAGAACTTGTGTTGGTTCCTGAATTCCATTGTTTCAGTTTTACTTTGGACAAGCATGTGCCTTCATCTGTGAACCCTGACAAAGGTTTTAAAATGAGGCAGGTTTTGGTGGTAGCAAACCTACAGTTCATGCCAAGCAGAAGGAAGGAAGGAGCTGATGGGATATTGCTGCACACACAGTCAGTGATTCCCTGAATAAACCCCACCCTTCTGCTGCTGTTGGAGATTTGTTTTTCTCTGAGCATTCTTTGCAGTGGAATTCGACAAAGTACTCACATGATTCAACATAATTCATAAAATCAGGGAGGGGCCTTAAAGCCCATCCAGTTCCACCCCCCTGCCCTGGGCAGGGACACCTTCCACTAGATCAGGTTGCTGCAACCTCTGTTCAACCTGGCCTTGAGCACTTCCAGGGATGGGGCAGCTTCTCTGGACAGCCTGTGCCAGGGCCTCACCACCCTCACAGGGAAGAATTTCTTCCATTCATCTAACCTGAATTTACCCTGAAATTCAATATAACTCAGGCAAGGCCAATTGCTCATTAACTGTTACATTATCTTGATCAACTGCAAACAGTGAATACAGGTGAAATAGGAGTCTAACACTGTGAACAGGGATTTTCACATGAAAAGTGTGCTAATTCTGACAACAGCTACACTCAAACCTTGTTAATTATATCCTCAGCAGTAGCACAAACAATTATTCTATCACTTTCATTTTCACAGAATATTTAATAAGAGTCACTGGTGTGAGGTATTTCATTAGAATGTGGTTACTCTACAGAAGACACTGGGGACCATTTATTAGTGTAACCAGGAATCATTATAAAAACAAAAGTCACCGCTTCTGGTAAGTCAAAGCAATGCATTTGCCTTCAGATTCTGCTTAGTTGCAAAATTTCATCATTTACCCTGGCTCTCAGTTAATTGTGTGAGCAATGGCTGGGCAGCAGAGAGAAAAAATGGCCAACTGCCCTTGGAATGCACCTGGATTTCACAGCACTGAACCTGCACATCTCCAACTGCTTTACAAACCATTCACGTGGGAATTGCTTCCTCTATACCACTTATAAGGAAAGGCCTATTTTCCCATCTCTTCATACTGTGCATGAAATTATTTAGCAGATTGTAAACTGAGTTTGTTACATAAAAGGCTGAGCCTCCCCTGGAGAGATTTCCAAATCACCGAGAAGATCCATAGGCTTTATAATCAAAACCCAAGTCAATGAGACCAAAACCCTTGGCTTAGAAGAACTTTGTGTTTTACAATATTTAAACAGAGATCGCCAATTGGAAATGAAACTATGGGGAAAACTCAGAAAGACAAAACAAGCCCTGAAATAACACCAGAACTGAACAGCCTGATTTCCAGGGGAGGCTTGTAGTCAAGTGGATAAAGCAAAAAGCAGGAAAGGACTTCAGTTGCTCTGGTTTCATTTTTCCACATAAATATGCAAGCTATTGGTATTAAGTGATGACATCCTTTGTTTCCAAATCAGAGACAGGAAAACTTTACCAAATTTTAGGCTGCAGAGACTATGAAATTAAATATTAGAAGTTACTCCTGCTATTCTGGGGAATGTGCAGTCAGACCCTGTGTGAACACACAGCTGAGAAAATTCAGTGACAAGGTGGGGATCGGTCACAGGTTGGACTCGATGACCTTGCAGGTCTTTTCCAATCTCAGTTCTGTGATTCTCAGCCATGAGGCCACTCTGTGATAGCACTGGGGCCTTTGCAGAACTCAGATACCAAACATTCCCTCCCTCCATACCCGCAGAGACATCAGGATGCTGCCAGAAAAGGAACTTGAGCAGGGCTCCTGTCTCCATGGATTGCTCACTCTGCAGAGAAAATTGAAGCAGTCACTGCTTTGTTCTGCCATCACATTCCTCCAAAGACACCCCCCCGTAAAAGCAATGCTTGAGCAAATTTTCTTGCTGCTGACTGAAGAGCTGAGTTGATTTAGCCAGTGTGTACAGAGCAACATCTGCCTGTGCACAGCTGGCCCGCTGAAGCAAAGCTGGGGGCTACTGCCTGCTGCTTAATGATGAGAATTCCTCAAAAACCTAAGGAATTGCATTTAGGTCACTGGCAGAAAATTCAGAAACACTTGGCATGAGCATTCTCCAACCCAAACCAGCACTGGGCATGAGCTTAAAGCCACAAGCACTGTCTTGCAAAGTGACACTCGGCTAAATTGACAACTTAATGCATAGCAAGGCCTAAACAATCCCTGCGCAAACTGATCCTGGTCCATGAGTCAGCAGCACTGTCAGATGGTGATTTACAGTGAGCAAACATTTTTCAAGCCTTGGCTTGGAGAAGGCTGGCAGAGACTTCTTTTTTCTTCAAATGCACTGCCCTACTAATGCTTTGCTACCCCTCCACAGATTGCAGATCTGGGCTAAGTTATTAGGGCACACATTGTGTGTCCACTGCATCTACCCCATCACTCTGCCATTTAAAAACAATATTCTTCAGTCCCATGAAAAGCAAATCATTCAACCTGCTAGAGTTTTGGAATAAAAAAAATACCACATAGCTGAGAGCAATAAAACTAAGTCCATTTAAAACATTAACAGAAACCCAAAATGTGTCCTCAGAGTTACCCTCTACCTGCACAGTGTTCAGAGGATTTAATCTCAGCTTTCATGACTTACCAGAAATAAATTTCAGGAAGCACAGTCAAACACAGACTTCATATATTTCTACATTTCATACATACCAGGAGGACTGAGAACCCTTGACCAGCAGATTTTGTGATGGAACCTTAACAGAACACGGTCTCCCAAGCTCCATAAACAAGGTGACTGAGAAAGGCTTCCCTTAGCGATATATATATTCAAATAAATCAACATTAAGTACCAAATTGTCTCTCTGGCAAGTTGTACAAGTCAGGAAATTGTAGTTCCTGTGTCATGAAAACAGGTGATATCTGATGGCATCAATCAGAGCATCAGGATTCAGGAAGAGTTTCAGTGATGCATTCAGAGCACTGATTCACCCCCTCCAATTTCTATGACTGCACAGACAGCTGTGAGTATATTCTTATCCCACAGGCTGTTTTTTATACTGACAGACTGAATCAGCTTATTTTACACAGAGGAAGAGATGTCAGTGTTTTTCCTCATCTATCCTTTCTGAGGCTATTACTTGTCCTAGATTTCCTGTAGGCAGGCACTGTGCACTCTGGGCTGGGGCTGAGCGAATAAACAGCAGCTGGAGGATCAAGACTGGCAGAAGAAACTGTCCAGCACAAACCTGACAGCTCAGAGACTGTCTTGAAGATACACCTCTGCCTTTAAATCAGCATGAGATGGGTTATATCCACCTCCAACCAGTGTGGAATGTGGCAGCTCAGTTAGTGCAAGGAGCACCAGGGAGAGCTGGTGGTGACTGTGCTCAGGCAGCTTCTGCTGAAAGGAAAGAGCTGGGATTCCATACTGTAGAAATTCTGGAATTTCACCCAGTAGGCAAACCTCCATCTTCTGGAGTCTGCCTGTACAATTTATTTATAGCTTCAGGACACACGGAACCCAAAAGGGATTTGTTACATCATCTGTCCCAGAAAGTGACTTCCCAGCAATTCAGAATCAGCAAAGCCATCACTACCAACAGTGATCATCTGGAGTTTTGAATGCTCTGGAGCTTTGGCATTTCACCTTACTGAGCTGAATGTTTTAGATTCCGCCTATATAAGAAAATTTCATTTATTAAACATTCACAAAGTATTTTGCAGTCTTCAGAACTGAAGAATTTTAGACTGAATACGTAAATCCCCAACTGTAAATCAGATATTGGATCCTGATAAACACCTCTAAGTTTACAGCACTTTGAATTGAAGTCAGTGAGGGAGTGCCTTGTTTGTGAAGGACATTGCTGATTCCACCACCACGGCATCCAGACTTAAACCCTCCATACTCCAGGGCCAAATTTCAAGTCTATCATACTTGTAAAAAACATCAGATAAACCTCTGGTAAGCACCATTTGCACTTGAAAACAATGTCAGGAATTTGCTAAGACATCGGAAAGGCTGAACTATGACTATTTCCTAACAATCCCGATGCAGAGAATGGAGGGATAACACTTTCCAGCCAAGTCACACTGGTCAATGCTGTCTGGTGCTCCTTGGCTGGCACAAAGGGCAGCACTGAGGAATTCCTGACTCACTGGGCATCTCCAGCCTCTATTTCTCATCCAAAGCATCCCAGCTTTTCGGTTTAAACAGTCATTTTGAGGGATTGGAAGTACCTGTACCGAGCAACCAGGGAAACTTTTCATTCTCATTAAAAACTAGTTTCTAAAGGCATTAGCTCCTAGGTGGGAATCCTCTGAAGCCAATGGCAAGCAATGCAATCAGCCTCTGGCAGAACTAATCCCATCAGAGCAGCAAGATCTGCATTTCCTGGAGCACCCACACAAAAGAAGGATACTCACCATCTACTTAACATTTACACCACCATTCCTTTCGTGATGGCACACGAGATTAGTGACAAAACTCTCGAATTCTTTCAGCACAGTTCCTGCTTCCTATCCTTGAAGAGCAAACACATAGGGTTGTAACATTTCAAGGGACTTTTCAGATATTTAGATATTTTAAATTAAAGAGTGAAACTAGCAAGCTCTTTAAAATGCCAGTTGTCCCCCTTCTGTATCTATCGGATCACAACCATGAGACAATTAGAAAAGAATCCTTGTCTGTCCATGCCTTGCTGGGCTCTGCCCTGGCCCCAGTCTGGTTATCTGCTTGTCCCAGCTGCACAGTGGTTTCTGACTGACATGCTAAAGAGAATTGGGATTGTTTGTCCTGGAAAAGAGAAGGGTTCAAGGTGACCTAATTGTGGCCTTCCAGTACCTGAGGGGAGCTGACAAGGAAACTGGAGACTATTCACAAGGGCCTGGAGTGACAGGACAAGAGGGAATGGTTCAAACTGACAGAGAGTAGGGTTAGATTAGATATTGGGAAGAAATTCTTCCCTGTGAGGGTGGTGAGGCCCTGGCACAGGTTGCTCAGAGGAGCTGTGGCTGCTCCATCCCTGGAAGCGTTTAAGGCCAGGTTGGAGGGGCTTGGAGCAACCTGGGATAGTGCCCAGGGAAGGGGATTGGAACGAGATGATCTTTAAGGTCCCTTCCAACCCAAACCATTCTGGCATTACCTGGTGCCTCAGGGGTTCTCTCCTCACTGAACAGTCACCTGCCCAGTTACCTGGATTTCCCAGCTGTGTTTTGGGTTTCACCTCTCTGGATGAGCTGCAGAGAACACTGAGCACAAACAAGTGACCCGACTACAATTACCTGGCCAGGCTGACGCACTTAAGGCTGTGCAAAGAATGGGAAGGGCAGTGCTGGAACTGCTGAAGGGCTTTTCCAAACTTCCATGAGGTTTCTACCGAACACTCAACAAGCACCAAGTTAAACACTTAGCATTCAACACCTGGATCCAAGCCGTGGAGAGGGTTCTCAGAGCCTGATTCAACACAGAGCAGCCCTTCCTGGTGTCCAGCTCTGCCCATGGATTTGGTACTGACTGGGTGCAGCGTTCCGGGCTCTCGGCATCTCTCACCCTCCTTCCCCTCCCCAAGGAAACTTCACTGCAGTTTGGTGACCAGAACAAGGCAGTAGAACTTCCCCTAAAGCCCTTTTGACCTCACACAGCCCCTCATGCACCATAACCTCTGTCAAAATCACATCCCCCAGGCCCCACGAGCTTCAGCCGCAAAGGAACAAGTGTCTACAGGAAGATCAAAATAAAAAGGTTAAGGAGAAACATTGAGTTAAAAGTTTTATTCATTCAACATCTCACATTACAAATATTTAAAAATTATATGCATACTGGTATAAATAGTCATTTGCAAACTATTTAATAACATTAATTTTCACTAGCACTTCAACAAATGAACTCTTTAAAAAAAGTAACTTGTGTTATATAACTTAGAGTAGAACATACAAAAATATGAACTTAAACGTGAAAATGACTTTAATAAAAAATGAATTACCCTTATTTAAAATGCTATAATAAATACTACAACCTCCCCATACACAGTAAAAACTATATGGAAATTCAGCCAAGTAGTACAATTAACTGACATACTTAAATAACTTTTCCTTCTGATAATATGAGCAATACATTGGGGGAAAAACATATTAGGGATTAGTAAAAACTAGACACCCACTTGCTAAAAGTTTCACTTCCAAAAAATATAACAAAAAATCTGATGAAAATTATAAAAACTAATTATACTTTAAAATTTAAAAATATAAAAAATAAAACAGTTGAATACAATATTGTCCCAATTCTTACAATGCTATCACAGTAGCTTTAAAATAAGATAATAAAATAAAGCAAATGACCAAAACCTTTTATTCCATTTTTTTTAAAAATAATCTCAAATTTACATTAGTAGAAAGATTGATTTCTGATTCTTTTCTTTAGAAACACCAGCAAGAAAGAGGATTTACTAGAACAGTAGAAAATGACATTTTTAAATGTCTGCAATTAAAAACAAAGAATTACACTGCAAAGATCTTCCAGAAGTCTGAAATAGGTATTGCACATAACTTGAAGTTAACTTGCCACAATTCATCACATTCAAGTTTTAAATCACCTTTGAACAGAAGGTTTTAACTCTTCAAAAACACAAGGGGTGAATTATCAAGTCTTTCCAACAGCATCCTTATAAAACGCTAAATTCAGTCACTGCAAGGTTGAAATTTGCATTCTGCAGAGGTCTGTGTATGGAGAAGTAGAGACTATACCAAAAAGCACGGGGCAGTGGGGTTCCTTTACATATAAAATAATCAGAAACACTTTATTTTACATTGCAAAAATAACCATGTAATTACTCTGTAACTACACTGGAAAGGCCTGGGCGGAGCCAGGCCAGGGGGATCCGACTCCACGCTCCCTGACCCCGCTGCTCATCGAAGGGATACCCCACGACTGGTACCTAATTACACGTTAATCACGTCTGGAGCTACATGGTAACCCCAAAACTACAAACCCCATGGAATCAGAAGGACATGTCATCACTATTGAAGCACAGAGTAATGTATATAATTGTTTATGCCCTGTAAATCGAAGTGTAACCAAAGGATCTGTAAACACGCTTGTCACACAATCACAAGTGAATATTAGTAGAATAACAATTTCTTACATTAGTCATGCATACTAACATTACATGCCTGCCACCCAGCAGGCTCTCTTTTATTCTTTAAATATAATTTAAAAGAGCAGACACATTTCTGCATCAAACACCTAACATCGATTCTTTATTAATAATAAAAATGGCTAAACATTCACCAAAAACGTCTGCATTTGTGTATAATTTTTAAAAACTCAGTAAGAAGCGGTAGACAATTTTGATGGTTCTTGACTTTTAAATTTCTACACTATATTTATGCATTTAAATTTCATGGGTCTAAAGACAAGTGTCATTTCTCACTTTCATGCTTTTCTTCTTTAATTCTCAACTTTACATATACTATTTCTTAAATTATATGTACACCAAATACCTGGTGCTGGGCTAAGATGTTTAAGCAACATGCTTTCTTTTCTCTGCAGATTCTAAAATAGCATTGCCAGTGCACAACATCCATAATTCAAAATGTATGCAGAGCACTGAAATGTATAAAAAGCAGAATATAAGAAAATAAAATTTATTAAAATTATTTATATTAAAAAATGAAGTATATGAAGATCTCTCAGTAATAAAAGTACAAAAAGCTACTCTTTGCAATATGAAAAATTGAGGTATTGCATAAAGAGATATCCCGTCAGTGAAAAGTGTGCCTAAAAATGCTCACTGTTGGAAAAACAAGATATACAAAAGTAGTGCATAACAAATATACATTATGTGCATGACAAAATAAGTTAGCTACAAAAACACTGTACCGAAATTCAGCAGGTCATGTACAAAGGGAAAAAATTATTATTCAAAGCTAGTTCTCAAACAGTGTTATTTCTTGTAATGGAAACCCACCTCACCTGTTAGCTGGGTAGGATCGGCACAATAGCACACCCCAAGCCACCTACAAGCATTAAAAAAATTAAAGGAACATTCCAACTATAATTATGTACTTCAGAGAAAAAAAAGTCCCTGACAATCTACACAAGAGCACTCTGCATTTGCATTACTGTTGTCAATATTTTCAGGGATTTCAGTAAAAGCAGCTCCCTTGCTATACTTGACTAGTAGACAGCAAATGTCTCCATTTTGACCTTTGGAACTTGGTAAGGTATAAGTTCATTAAAGCCTGTATTGAAAATAAAAACTGCTTCTCATACAGATAATCGGGGCTGGGGGAAGGGGATGAGGGGGGCCGATGAGGGCTTTTAACGGAGCAGATGTTTTCCAAGCAGTGCTGAGGCAAGTCTTTGGTTTGGGAGGCTCTGGGACGGTCCCAGGCCACTCAGAAGATTGCCAATAAATCAGTTTATTTGCACACTGCTACATCCTCATCTGAGAAGTTGGCCGGGGCATTAGTTCAAAGGTAATAAAAATAATTTTCAGAACCACTCCTTCATTCGAGTATTTCAAACTACCCCCTGCACAGCTCACACGGACTGGGTTAATGCTTCTCAAGGTAGAACTCAGTTACAATAAAGCCGGCATTAACTTTGCGAGGTTGGCACTTCAAACACCTGCGTGTCTTTATCTCCCCAGAATTAGTTCTGAACAGGTGGAATCTTAGCTGGGATCTTTCTACAGGAAGAGTAAGAAAGGCCTATGCACACTTGCACCATTTCATGCACAAATTCAGAAAATAGTGCAAAACAAGATCTGAAACTCCTTCAGTTCATGCCTTCTGTTACAGATAAATTTGAGGGGATTTTAAACTAACTTTACATGGAAAACCGATAAAACAGCCAATTTGAGTTCGTGTGCCACAATGGAATATCAAAACTTCAGTAAAAATCAGTGATATCCTTGAGGTATCTTTAGGTTTTCTGCTTTTTCACGTCAAAATGGAGAGCAAAAGCTGGCCCCTGATGAATGTTAGTATATTAGGATATAGAGTTATATATAGCCATCAAAAATAAAATCTATATATTTATCCTTCAGGAGAGGAAATGCCAGTTCACTAGTTGTCATTACTCTAGCTTTGGTAGGATATCTAGGGCTGTAACCAGACAATTGAGTTCTCTCAAACAAAAAAAAAAGTGCACTCCCCCCTCAGTAGTAACTTGTACTCAACTTTTACATTCAGGAATTCTTAAAATGTAATCATTTTGATGAAAATATAGTAAGCTCTGCCTATCTCGTTAGTAATTTGGATGTGGGTGGTAGCCAGAGGCACGGTCAGATACACACCGAGCTAAAATTTCAGCCTCAAAACCCTTAAGAGATTAAAAAAAAAAAAAGAATTAAAAAAAGAAATCATTGTTATAGTGCTGCTTCAACTTTGCTCATGCATTTTTGTTGCTTTAAACATGCTCTTTCCTGTTGGTAGGTAAATGTTAACTTCATCTGTTGCTGGAAAAATCCAAAGTCCAAACAAAAAAGAGAGGCAAAAACAGGCTTCCCTGGGGGAAAAGTGTCAGAACAGACTGATAGTGTTATTGTTACACGGTTATTTAGTAAAAGTATTATTATGTTCTTTATTAACAATAATTTAATTAAAAAACCAAAATACTCTATTGTTTCAATTCTCTTTTCTTAATATTTTTCTCTCCTCTAAGAAAATGTTGCAGGAAATTAAGTGTTCTCTTGGTAGTAAAGACAAGAGAATGCAACTCACTTGCAACATGTTATCGATACGAAAAGGAGTTCCCAATACAGTTTTCAATGACAAGGTTCTATAAAATACCCATATTATAGGTCATTCTTTCATTATACTATTGTTTAAATTACAGACTACTACAAAAGGACATGCTGTGTGAGTAAGAGACGGGGCGGGGAGGGCTGGGGGCAGTCGGGAGAACAGAAGAGTGCACTTAATTGGAGGCCTGCAAATGAGCACTGCAGTGATCCTTTAGTTCCAGCGGAATGAAATATGTCTCGGGCGATCTCCTCCCTCCTTCACCAGGGGCTTGTGGAATTCCCTGCCAGCGCGTGAATGGATAGCAGCCCAGCAATATTCACAGTAATACTGCAGACAGGTAACGTTAGCACAGAAAAACGGAGCGAACTTCCCACCGCAACGGGCCCCCTGACATTCATCACAAAGCTGATCATCCAAGACATATGGCTTAACTTCCACCTGCGTTCAGAAAACGAGAAGAAAGTTCACAGTGCTTAATTGCAACGTAGATAATGACAGTTCCACACCACCTACTCGCTGTGTTGTAGCAGGATGGCCAGAGTTCTGTAGCAGGGAGTATTACACTCACGAATTTTTGCCCTGATTACACATGATCATGGCTGTTAAGCACCTAAAACTCCAGCCACTTGAGAACAGTTCTGCTCCCACTCCCTGATCCTTAAAAAAACCCCAGGAGCCAATGCTGACCATCAGCATCACACATGCGGTCACTGATTTATAGAAAGGCCCAACCAACCTACTGTTGATACACAGACTGCCATCAAACCCCTGGAGAATCCCGGGGGGTTATTTTTAAACATGGTGATGGCCAGTTAAGATCCTCCCCATTCAGGCAGGAATGGAAACTCTTTATACAACACTGTAACTGCAGATTAAATTAGCATGTGGTCTGCAAATTTCAATGTCAGAATTCCCAACATTAAAAAAAAGTTATTTATTATCCAAATAAATAGCTCATTTCTGTATTTTTTTTTCCATGGCTTAGTCCTCTCAGCAAAAGGAAATCCACCTGATTTGTTGGGATAAAATGAGAAGCTTAACAGGGGACTGATTCCCGCCTACGCTGTTGGCATTAAGGACTAGGTGATGGGCTGTAATTCAGTGCAGTAGAAACAAATATAGGTACAACTTCCTGCTCTAGAAGTGTTTGTGACCCTTCTCTGAAGCCCATTTAATTAGATGTATTCATAAACATTTTCAAACATCCAGACTTGGACTGGTTATCTCTACTGTTATCTCTGCATCTGCCCCAGGGCTGCTTCTCTCTGCATCTCACAAGCCTCTGAAATACCTCAGTCAAATAAGGACATCCACAAGTTCTTGTGTTTTTAAACTTACCCAATTTTATCACAGTCCAGACTGCAGTAGTCTGATGTCATTTGTGCTTACAGGACATATAAGCTACTCAGAGACAGCACAGCAGCCTTTTTAATGACCTCAGTTTTTCTCCTCTTCCAGTGCTCAAACTGCATTTCCCAAAACCCCTTTGTGCCAGCTCAGGAGAATGAATTTGTAGAAGAGTAGAAGCAGACAAATGTTCCTAATGCCACATTCTCCATCCCCAATCTGCTGTGCAGTGTGAGGTTGGGGATTTACTGAGGAGTGTTTGCTTCTCCAAGTGCTAGAAGGATGAAGATGCTACACAGGCCTCCTTCACATGGTGATTCTGCTCTGTTACCTCTACTCAGCCACCTCCAGAGGCCCAACTGCAGCAGAGGTGTCCTCAGCACATTTATTCAGAGTGTGATAGGAGCTGCAACTGCTCCCTGAGAAAAAGCTTCATCAGGTCCACTTAGGGTGGCAGCACTTGGCAGCAGTGCAGGCCACCAAACACTTCATTTGCATTATCTCTGTGAGGGCACACCCTTTAGCAGCACCTCCTTGCCTAATTCTACAGGAAATCCCTTATTGCTACTAATTTTATTTCTACAGAAGAATATTATTAGAAAATTATTAATAAATAGTACCTTATTAAAAAAAAAAAAGGCAGCATTGCCACTGCTGTACTTTTACCTCCCTCATGCACCCAATCCCTCCTGTAATGAATCCTCTGAGCACTTATCTCCACACATTTATTCTGAACGACACCAAAAAATGAGGAAATGAGGAGAGTGGGAGGAGACAAGGAAGGAAGGGGAAATGGATTGCAAAATCTTCGCTAGAGTTCACAAGTACTTACTTAAATTTGTAGTCCCACCAGCTTCAATGGACCTATTCACCCAAGTGTTGCTTATGCAAGCACAAGTTGCACAAGGGCGGCCCAAATTATTTGTTCAAAGCTGTTCAGAACTTATTTCGGAGCCAAGATTAGAACAAAGACATTCCAATTCACAGGCCCACAGTCAAATTGTTGTTACAGTTCTTCTACCCAAGCTTTGTAGCCAAAGCAGGATTGAAATGATAATGAGCTAATCAGCCAAGTTTGGAGGGTTTCCGCTGTATTAACTATAAAATTAAGATCAGTAGTGACAGTCATGTAGGAAAAATCCAGAGACAAAGGATGAATTAGACAGAACAGGAGATGTGAGCATCTGAGTTTCTCAAAATTGCGCTTTGAAGATCACTGTAACTGGCAGGTACATTTTATAGAGATGAGGAGGGCAGAAGCAAACGGCAGATCCATTTGGCATATCCTTCTAATTTAAAAAAATAAGGAATAAAATAATAAGAGAATAAAATAACTAAACACAGCCTTTACACAAGGTGTGGGGGATGACTGTGAGGCTGCAATGCACACAAACAAGTTTAAAAGGCATTACCATATGATGGTCTTGGATACCCAGCACACGCTGCGTAGCCCTGGGGTGGTTCTGCCCTTCTCCCAAAAGATGCAGAGCAGGAGCAAGAACTGCTCCATCTCTGGCAGATACCTCACTCCCTGCATTACACAAACACTACAAATACTTGCAGTGGGAGCATATGACAAGTGCAATATTCTTATAAAAGGGCAAGGCAGCTGACATGCTTCCCACTGTGCTCAGCAATTCAAGAAAGTCTGTTTCACAGTTGCCTCCTACGTTCCAGAAGCAGCAGCTCTGTACCACTCCCTCATCCTTATTCCGCGTTGCATCTAAGCGGCCCAATCCAGCCCTAAATATGCAGTTAATCTGATCTAACATTTACAGCTTTCACAATGACAGCGTTTACAAGGAAGAGCATTTCTGGAGGAAGCACAGAGCGGGGAGCACAGCCCTTACCCGTTTATCAATCTCTCCGTGCTGCAGCTGAACAAAGCGAGCGCTGATAGCAGCAATGTAACTCTGTTGATTAGAAAATGCAACCCGCCCAGCTCCTTTGGGGTACTTCAGCTCGGGGTCCGTGTCGATTCCAGCATAGCACACCCCTCCGTACAGCCGGTCCATGATCATCGCCAGCTCCACTAAACCACAAAGGAAAACCAAACAGCGCTGTAGAATCGGCAGGTTTTGTTCTAAAAGCATCCAAACGATCACTCCAAGTTGTGCTCACGTCCCCCAGTTAATATTCCCTTGCTGAAATCCTCGTTTCCCCCACTGCTCCCCAAACGAGGCTGCACACCCAACATGCCCAGTGGAACACGCAGTGTGTACCTGCTCGTAAAGGCCGAGGAACACCACCAACAAAAATGGTTTTTCTTGGGTCAAGAGGCTGTGAACCATCCATAACAAAATCACTATCACTAAGGTTCCAAGGCCGGATCTGAACCTATGGACAAAAAGCCTTTTTTTTTTAACCATTCACAATTCAAAGTATCTCAGAAATATAAATTAAAACAGTGTCCTACAAAGAAGAAAATTTCTTAAACAGCCATACTTTGTAAACTCAGTTTCTACTTGTTCAGCAATCATTTCTCAAAATGAAGTGGTAATAAGCTCTCTTAAGGCAGACCATTTGACGGTACTAAATTTCAACACTTCCTTGTTACCCAAATTTCTGGGAAAAAAACCCTCACCCTCTACTTACACGTTTACTTAATCATGACTGAACTGTTCTGTACAACTCCCCCCTGGTGCTCACAGATCTACCCTGCTCATATTGTCCCAGCCAAATGTGAGCACCAGACCAGCCTTATCTCAATGCAACAGGCTCCAGAGTTGCCCGTTTATTTACTGTGCTGCTTTATATTTGTCTACAGCTGGCCAAATTTGAAGCACAGGGATATAGCAGAATTCTCTCCAAACTCTTAACAGGCTTGCATCAGCCCCCAAACCATTTGTACTAATAATTTATACTTCAATGCCACACTGTGCTTTTTAGGATTTGTCTCTGTCAAAACACGTTACCTACAACACTCAAAGACATTATGAATTCTACATTTTCCTCAATAACAAGCATAAAGTACCTGTCTGGAAACACATCTTTTTCTAACAAAAATATGCATTGTAACTAGACTAAAAAAATCTCATGTCTATTTCAAAAATAAGTACATTGGCCTCTTCTCTTTGAAGACTTAATTTGACACCTTAAAAAACCTAGAGACTAACATTCTGAAGACAGAAAAGACGCATCTGAAGAGACCAGGTTCTGGTTATCACACAGGAATTGTGCAGGCCCTGACAATTCCACCTACCGGTTTGTCTTTGATAGTGGGGCTGGAAACACAGAGATAGAGCTTTCCATCTTCTTCAATACATGCATCAATCAGTGCCTGCACAGAGCTTTCATCTTGGAACAGCAAAAATGCATATCCTACCAAAGGGAAATCAGGCATGTAACTGCTTTTGCCTATTTGCCTATAGGATAATAATTTAACCCAGAATTATGCTTGACACTGTGTCATCACACTGTCTCACAGTAAGGGACGAGCTTTAAGGTGCTCTCAACACATTTACAGCCCTCTGGTTGATGATATAAGGAACAAAATCTTTCCCAGCTTCTGTGGAAGCCATTTAGTCCCTTTAAAGAACTATTTAGGGTTAGGTTAAACATTAAGAACAACAGGCAGAGAAAAAGGAAAATGGAATAAAGCAAAAGCAGGACACTAAGGAAGAATTCTTTTAGCGAATAACAATTGCAAAGCCACGCTCCAAACTTCACCAGTTTATAACAATCCCAAGGGCTGGTTGTTGGGATTTTTTTCCCCTAAACATTGTGTCATTGTAAAAATTGTCTTCTCTAAAAGGGAGTCTTATAAAGAAAAATTATTCTAAAATGCTCATATGATGTTGGGTTTTAGTTATTTACCTTTAGGAGGAAAATAAGATTTGCTCTCTGCCTTGTGTGGCCAGTCTACAATCAAAGGTCCAAAGCGACGAAAACTAGCAGTGATCTCATCTGTAATAGGAGAGAGGAAAAGGCATGAATTTAAATCAAAATAAATTGAATTTAAGACATCTGAAGAACACTGATTTCAGGTAGCTTCATCCTATAAACAAACATTCTGTGACCCTCAAGGTTCAGCTGCTCATAGGAATGATCAGTAGCTGATGAGAAATCTTTATGACAAGAGAACACTCGTTATGAAACAAGACAAACCAAAGACCAAGCTTTGCTTTCTACTTTTAATTACAAATAAAAGTTCATAACCCACTAATTCGCAGGAATGGAGTCCCTGCATCTATACAGTTATAACAATCCAGCTTCAACCATTCTCCCACAGAGTTTAGAGGCAAATTGTTGACTCGCTAGTAAACAGTCAGCTCTGCCAATGTAATTGTGGAGGACTGGAAACAAATGAAGGGACTATCACAAGACCCAGCCATGCCTGTTCCCATCACATCCCAGTGCCACATGTGCACACACTATTGAGCTTGGCCTCAAACTAAAGTAGAATGAACTTGAAGGACACTTGTAGGTGAAATGGCAAGAACATGTTACTGGATCAAGGGGTAATTCATGTATCTATTTCAAATTCTGCCCTTGACCTCAAATTCCTGGTAGAAATTTGCATAAGTTAGTTCCACAGAAGCCTTCTATTTGGGATTTTGTTCTTGAAATTGAGTAATTATTCCCTTTTCCTTCTCCACAAACACAGTTGAACTGTCACCAATTAAAGTTCTCTGCTCAGCCCTACTCTGCTTCTGGTGTTCCAGGGCTTCCTGTACCAGAACTGTGGGGGTCCCTAATACACAATTTAGTGGATTTTCACCATCATATTCAGTTGGAAAGCTGAGAAGGTGTTGCCAATTATGTCTTTTTCAGTTTGGTTACACAATTTGATGGCATTGCTAATGAAAGAGCGACTGACAAGCTTCTCTGTGCCCTTCAGATCCCCAGGAACACCTCCAGCAATGGTTGTGTGTCAGGGTTACACACTGATCAAGACAGAAACCAAGAAGAACAATACTTGCACTACATATCTATTCTTAAAATAAATCTCAATTCAGACCAGCACTTAACTCAAATTTAATGTTAAAGCACATACACGAAATGCTTTCCAGAAACAGGATCAGAACAACCTAAAAAATTCAACTGTGGTGTAGATTTTAAACTGGATACTCCTTATTCTAATTCACACTTGTGCAGTTAACATGATGAGCCCTGACAGAAGCAACTCAGAAATTAAAGCCACTGTCCTCATACAGGAAGATCCTGTTCTTCAATATTTGGGATCCAGAGACCAAAATATTGACGTGCTCCTCTGCTTTTAAACCCACAAAGGTGACAAAGTTAAGAAACAAACAAAACCCAAACAACAACAACAAAGAGAGACAAGGTCGTTTTTCCTCTTGCAAACAGCATATTACATTTGACCTTTTAAGAAAAAAGTAGCTCTAATGTTTGAAATTCAGGTTGCCATGTCACAGCAGTGCACACTGTCATGCATTATGAGTTCTCTGACACAATTAAACAATTCTGTGATTTAAAAAAAGAGCAGCTTCTCAGATTTATTGCTGCATTTCTTTTAAGCACTGTCCCAGCACACTCATATATACAGAACACATTGCTCTGGTGAAACAAAGCTTTACAACACGTGTGCATGACTTCTTTTCTTTTCTTTTTTTTAATAACAATTGCAATGTTCTGCCACTATGTCTGTCTGATGGACCCACCACAAATTCCTGGTGCCTCACGGGATGCCCCTGCACAGATTCATTCCTGTCTGGGTTCTCAACATGCACATGTTTGAAACGACCACCAGACACAAGCACTGCTGGAAACAACCTCAACAGCTACACATGAGCAACCAAACACAGAACTGGGACTTACTATCCCATACAAATTTTATAGAACCCCAAGCAATGCTTTTCCTACTACTGACTTCTGGGGCCTGTAAAATGATTATAATGGATTTATGAGTTTCAACAGGTGATATTTGCTTGTTTATTTTTGCACTTTTATACTTTTGATATTGCTGAAGTCAGGTAAATGTGTGGTAATGTGATTTTCTTCTTCAGTGGCAGAAACACGCTACAGTCTAACCCACCCTGAATTATCTCACATTTGGCTCGGACTGCAAGTGGTAAAGGCAAAGATCCATTTCCGTATCAAAGAGCCTGGAAAACAATCATTCCTGAGCTAACAGACAAAAGGTTTCACACCCCAGTTTTGCCATTAAGGCAGAAGCAGCTGTTCTGGGTGAGATTTTCTGGGTGTACCTTCATCAATATCCGGTGGCAGTCCCCCGACAAAGACTTTACGGGAGTAGCGCTCCACGCGCTCTCCGTTCTGGTGGGAGAAGCAGTGAGGTGATCCCAAACCACTGTGCAGAGTCTGATCCCCACGCCCATCATCCAAGAAGCCATCTTCCATTGGAAACAGTGAAGACTGACCTGAAGAGGGGGTTAAAAAAAAAAAAAACAAAACAGGAGAAAACCCACATACTAACAGAACAAAGCACACACTGTTTAAATAATTGGGAAAAATGCACCAGTTGCTGCATCAGCAGAACTGTGAGCAACCCGCCCTCTGAACGAGCAGTTATGCTCCCAATTTCATGTGACCCTTTTGGTTTTCAGTATCATTCAGCAGCTCAAATGCATTATTTCCTACCTCCTTCATAACTGCACTGCTGCTAATACAGACTTGAAACAAACTGGTATTTCTAAAAGATGCTCAAGTTGACCATTTTTCTGTATTTCATGTTTCCAATTAGATTTCTTTTAACAAGTGTAAAAAGAGAACATAAGCCAATCCAGCCATATATCACATTTTCCAGTGAACTGCTTCTTACAGTGAGTCAATACGATTTCATGGTGCAGATGGGAAAACAAGAATTCTACCAGCTAAATACATCACACATTTAAATTAACTGATATCAAAGCACATCATAAACCACCCACTTGTAAATAACAAAAATAACCTGATGAAAACAGGAAGACCCACTGTCATTTACTGCAAAGACTGAAAACTGTCCCCCTTCCAAGTTTCCTTTGATGTTATGACAGAGTTCTGTTAATGGAATCATTCTAAGAGAAAATGTTGTAAGCTTCCCCTCATAGTCCAGCACCCCTCTATGATAATCCTTTATCACAGATTTCCTAATAATATTAATTACTTTCAAATAACCACCTTTTATAATAAATGCAACTGTTTAACATCATAAACAGAGCACCTGCTGTTCTCTTCTATGAATTCCCTCTTTAGTTACAGTATTCAAGAGCTACACAACAAACTGAGTAGACTTCCACTTATTTAAGGAGCATTTTAGGAATAAATATATATAGGGAAAGTAAGTAATGAGGTGTGCTACAAGTTTTAGGATACATTTCCTTTTGCCTATGATGGGATATACTATATCTGCTTTTTCAGGATTCATCACAATCTATCACAGAAATGCATTGGTGAGGTTAATTTATCCTGCTCTTGCTTCCTTCCTTGGAAAGAAACTGATTTTAAAAAAAGAAAACATCTTGAAAACAGAAAATATGACCAATATTCCAGACGTTTCCCATGTAAAAAAATCAGACAGCTAACAAGGTGAAAGAAAAAAAAATGTAATAAAATCCACTGTCCACAGAATTTACATGAAAAAAAAAAAAAATGGAAGGCTCGATCAGGTTGCTTTATTTGCAATTTCAATAATATGTTATACACATTTAATTAAAATAAAAGTCAAGTATAATCAGGCCTATTTCTGTAGCTGGGCAAACCTGCTTCCTACTCTGAGAAAAATACTGTAATATTGACTTAACCATTGCTTTTCCCTAATGAACTGCTGCACATGTAATTTGTTTCATGTCTCAAGACCCCAGTCCTGCAGGTATTGCTGAGAAGGGAGCAACTTCCCAAACCTAACCAGCCTTTGCAGGTTCATCAGCTGCTGTTGGGTAACTCCACACTCACGCTGGCAGCATCTGGTTACTGAACCCAGCAGGCCAGGACATACATTCACTATAGACTGTGTTCCATCAGCACCCAAAATAAACTTCTCCAGCATTGGCATTCATAACAGACACACAAACACAGCAACACAGCCCCCCCAGGGTAACAAATCATACAGGTGATGTCCACTGTAAGGATTGTGACCATTTCAGCCTCAAGTACTCCCTAATTCAGTTAAAATGTTGATTTATGGCATGCAGACTCCATAAACTTATGTGACACTGCTCCTTTATCGTCTTAAATTTTGGACTTTGCCCTCTAGTAACAACTTAATGTTATTTCTCCCATGAGACATTGTCAACATTAGAAAATTAAATAGGAATATTGTTACCTCGCCTTCTCCCATATGTCCTTGCTGCATGTTAAATGAGAAAGAAAACAGCCTTTCAATCATTGTTATAAGGACCAAAAGACCTCGTTGTATCGCCTTTATACTGACTCAGTGATTCTCAAGCCTTTTCATATCCAGGTCATTTAAAATGGTGTTCACAAGCTGGCCCCCCCCACCCCCCATGGCTTCCTCACACCATCTCTGTTACTTACTGATAAAACACATTGACAGGAGACTGACAAAGTGGATATGGATAATGAAAGAGACTTTTGGAAAACAATTTTAGTCCTCAATTTGCACATTTATTTTTATTTATTTCTTTATTTTAATCTGTGTCTGGGTGTGTGCCTATAAGCAAATGGATCTTTTCTAGTGCACCAAGGTCTCTGCCTTGCCAAGTTCCAGAATACTCTAACACTGATCTTCATCTGAGCTGGAGGAAAAGCCCTGACAGAAAGAAAGGGAAGGACTACTGGGTTACTTTCTGTTTCGAAATTAGTTTGCTGTAAAAGCTCTGCACAACTCACAAAATCCTTGGTTAAATCATTACTGGCAAAGAACCAGCTGAAATACTGACAAGTCAAGGACAAAATGTCTGGGCCAC
Organism: Myiozetetes cayanensis; assembly: GCF_022539395.1. NCBI lineage: Eukaryota > Metazoa > Chordata > Aves > Passeriformes > Tyrannidae > Myiozetetes > Myiozetetes cayanensis. The sequence continues at coordinate 6,826,273 of NW_026087378.1, read as the reverse complement.
TAAAATTGCCTTCCAGACCCTCTGCAGTCTGTGTACAACAGTACAGATTATCTCATACTAACTCAGTACACTGTGCTGGAATAATTCAAGTTACCCACCAGCTCCTACTTTTCACGTTTCAGAACAAATCATTCTACCACTGAAAACCGTAACATTTTCTGTGCTGGCTTCCAGGACCCATTGTCAGAGCATGGCCAAACTTTCTAATCAAACTTGCACATTCTTTCTCTTTTAATCTCATTAAAATCTGTTTCTGAAAGCAGGCCAACTGTTTTCAAAACTTGGATTCTCCTGGCAAGTACTCTGAGAAACTCTGAGCACATCATGTGTTTTATTTTGCTTCCCCATTCAAAATTGGGGCCAACAATTTAAGCATTTAAATATTTGTAAACCACAACAATACAGGAGTCGTTTCCTCTTTCAAAATAAAAACTGTATCAGTCCAAATTACTTCATGATTATTTAACATCTGTCAGATCATTTCACTCCTCTGATCTTTTGCAGGTAGAGGCACTCACAACACCAAGAACACAAAACGATGAAGCCCCGGTTCTTGGACTGGAGCATATTCTTGAGGCACAGGTTTTATGGGAGAATCTTAAAGGCTGAGGGTCTTTACAAGTATAATTTTTCCATGGTAATTCTGAATTATACAAATCCAGGATGCTGATATAGTCCTCAAAGCTGAAATTTAAGGATTTTTCACAGAAGGCAATCACAATCTTACTGCGTCCCTGACAAAATTCGGCAGCCTTTGCTGAGCACTTTCAAAACCAGCTCTGCCTATAAAGCCATAAAAATCCTGCTTGTGGTTTCTAAATTACTAACAAAAGCACACAGCCTCCTTCAGTTGGTACACCCACTCCTGGCAGCAAAGCGTGGAGCACAGACCCGATTCCCAGTGTGGATCTGTGACCACAGTTCAGGTCACCTGTGGCACTCAAGGCTAGAGGATTTTTCTCCTTTACCAGAACCAAAAACAACAACAAAAAAGGTTCAGCCACGAGCTAGGACATATTTCCAGTGCCAAATACTACTGAAGAAGTTTTGAGAACCAAATACTAAGATTTTTTTCTTCTTCTACCTAATTTGCTTCTTATTTTCTGCATTTGCTTCATCTAAGCCGCAAAATACCAACATCTGACATTTCAAAACATTTCTCAGGAGCCACAGTTTATAAACTACCCCAGTACAGCACAGATACAAACTTTCTCTGCTCACTGAATGCAGAGTTCATCACACGCCATTAATTTCACACAATGTGAAACTTTGTGAAATACAAACAGCATTGAAGTGAAGGAATGTTCTTTTGGCAAGCCAGGAAGGCAGCTGAGTTACCCTTTCTGTCCCTGGCTTTCATAATTTCATATTAAGAGAAATCTTTGCTACAGGAATACCCAGCTCAGCTGCCACCCAAATGAAGCCTAAACTGCTTCCAACCAGGGAAAAAGATTTAATTCTGGGTACCACAACACTTGCCCATCCCCTAAATGAGACATTCTTCAATGTTTCACATAATTGCATGAAGGGCCTAGGACTGATTTACTTATCTCACAAGATGTTTCAGCAACAATTATGTTACAAAACCTAAAAAACACAAAGTGTTTGTGTAACCAATTCATCTGCTCATTAACAACCAATGCAGAGATGGTTGTCCAATAAAATCAGTCTGAAATCTACATGCTATTAGCAGCTGCTTAAATTATTTTGTCCCCTCAGCCCTCCCTGCAACACTCCTTATGTCAGAAATAAAGCCATGCAGAAAGTCAATGACCTCTTGCAAAAATCTGCTGCTTTTACTGTCTTTCATTTTAAGGAACATCATGAATAAGAAACCCGCTCAAATTTTTGTGTCTTCTCCTCATTTGAGCCCATTTCCATCTCTCCCTTCTTTTTAACAGCTGGGCTGTTTTCTGTTTCACTTAGGACTGAAATTTTACAGAAACAGAGGTATCAAAGTTCCATAGGATTATTTCTGAAAGTGAGCTAGATATCTATGGAATCTATTGGAGAAAACATTTACACTTGCCTTAGTTTTACTTTTAAGTTATAGAAAAATAACTGAAATACATTCTGGTTTAGCCATTACAACACCAAAGCCTTATTTGTACATTTTTTTACACTGAACTATATTTTGCAATTATAGCAAGATTTACAATGTTGTGCACAAGGCCATTAAAATATGAACTATAATATTTTACTACCTTTTTCCCCACTACTCCCTGAGGGCAGGTAGGGTTGACTGTAACTCAGGAGAGAGATTTTATCAGCAGTGTTTCACAATGCCTTTCAGATGTCATGCATGGATCACGTGTTTTTACCACAGGTAAGAGCACATTTCCCAAGAGGTTCTATAAGGTCACCTCCAGCCCTATTTCACGTCTCCTTAACCAAACCAAGAGCAAAAAAAAGAAGAATTCTAAAAAACATCTATTTTTAACATACCTTTGGTTAAATTCTCTCTATATGAGGGTGCAATTTAGAGACTCAAACAGTTTTTTTGCAGAGAGGTATATATACTGTCTTAAATTAGAACATAAAAATCTTATCTACCTCTACATTATACACAAAAGTATTTCTATATAATAGAGCCTTACAACTTAAGTCTTAGATGACATTTGCAACATGAAAACAGATGACTGACTGTAGTGACAGGACAAGGGGGAATGGTCTCAAACTGATAGAGAGTAGGCTTAGAATGAATTTTGGGAAGAAATTCTTCCCTGTGAGGGTGGGCAGGCCCGGGCACAGATTCCCCAGAGAAGCTGTGGCTGCCCCATCCCTGGAAGTGTTCAAGGCCAGGCTGGATGGGGCTTGGAGCAACCTGGGCTAGTGGAAGGTGTCCCTGACCATGGCAGGGGTATGGAATGAGATGGTTAAAGTCCCTTCCAACCCAAAGCATTATGGGATTCAAAGGCAGGCAAAAAAAAGGTATTCTTTTTTCTGCATTCCTTGATTTTAGTTCTAAAACAGTATGGACAAAAGGATTAGGCTCCAGTTCTATGACTGTTAACATGAGCCATGAGCCTGTGTGCAAAAACACTGCCCAGTTCAAGCCCTTAATCTCATTCCAGTCAAATTCTCCCAAGCACATGATATGTTGACTGTGGAACAACAGCCAATGCATGGTAGAGAGTGGCACCAACCCAGGATCCCTGATCCAGCATACATTCCATCAATACAGAAGAAATTGAACAAAATTTTTAACAAATCTACACTGACAGTGAACTTATTCCATGTCAGACCTTTGCATTTTACACTCACAGCCATCTTTGACTCTGTCAAGTGAGATTCCTGCTTTAAAAACCATTTTCCAAAGTAAACTGCTAAAAGGGAATATGAGAGATTCCCTTTTTTTTTTGGTAAATTTCAAACACTACCAAACTTCAAAGAATGAAAAACATTCCAACAGTACTTTCTTAATCTCAAAACAACCTTAACAAAATTAAGCACTTCTATATATACATCTGAAGAATGTGTATTTGTCACACTTTAGCAATGGCAAAGCCAGCAATAAACCAGCAAAGCAGCCTAAATCAGGTTGCAGACTAAAATTAAGGATTAACACCTTTAGAAATACTGATTCTGCAAAATTAGGCAGCAGAGATGCCAAAAACTGTATTTTTCCTTCTAATATATTTTTAAAGAAATACAATGTAAAAAGAAATTTTTCAAGCATAAGACATATAGCTCTAGCTTATGTCCAAAATGTCCAAACAAATGCTGAAAAACAAGACCACTACTGTAGATGCAAATATTATGCTTTATTTCAAGTAAAGCCAGATGCCTGAAGACAATTATTTACCATTCCTTCTGTCGAGAACAGTAACAAAATGAAGTTTGTGTTATTCCACAGCATTCAAGTACAGGTCTGACGAGAATCTTTAATTTTAAATTCCAGGTCACTGTCACAAAACAACTGACAGACAAAAAGCAAACAGGTTTCTTTTCTTCAAAAACCCTGAAGAGAATCTACCTACACAATCCTTTGGTAAGTAACACTGTTTTACCTGTGATTATGTTGAATTAATTGGGTTCACATGGTAAAAAGGCAGAACCTGAGTGAACGGCACAAAGCAGATTCTCAGCATAATAACTGCTAACAGTGAGTGTTGACAACTTCATACATCAAATAACTGGGGGATGGAGGAGGAGAGAAGCTGAGAACCACTCAAAGTGAAAACTCAAGTTCCCAAGCCTTGTGCAATGAGCTTTAAATTCTTGGAGCTTTAATCTGCCTAAAGCAAAACTGCCTCACTGAAGAGATGGTGCAGTTATAGTCAGAAAAAAATCATCTTTGGGGGAAAAAAACCACATTAAAGGCTCTCATTCTTTACAGGCTGCCCAGGGAGGGAGTGGAGTCCACCCCTCTGGATTAATTTCAAACTCACCTAGACTCATTCCTGTGTCACCTGCTCCTGGTGACATTTCCTGGGCAGGGTGTTGGACTGGATGATCTCCAGAGGTCCCTTCCAACTCCTAACAATTCCAATGGGATGCCCTGATTGCCATGCACTGCCCATCCCAGCCAGCAGTGGCAGGCAGGGCCAAGAAGGCACAACCTGCTTCCAACTCAGCCACTCCAGCCCAGCAAAGCTGCAAATCCACCTTTGTCAGGAGCTCAAGTGAACCCCCAGATTGGGCACCTGAGACAAAAAATCCTAGACATGATTCCAGCACGTAATTACAGAACCACAGAATCACTGAGGTTGGAAAAGACCTCCAAGATCATCAAGTCCAACCTGTGAGCAATCACCACCTTGTCAACTAGACCAGAGCACTGAGTGCCACGTCCAGTCATTCCTTGAGCACTTCCAGGGGTGGGGACTCCACAATTCAAGCCTAAGTCTGAAGGGGAAATGGGAAAAAAAGAGGTTAACTATGAAATGCAGACTGTATGAGGGCTTTTAAACCCACCACCACAACTCCTGCTTTGCTGCTGATGTTCTCAGGTCTGTCAGACTAACACAGGGCCACATGGGCTGAACCTCAAGACATGATTTTCCTACATTTCAACAACCACTTAACTACTCCTGAAAGGTGACAAACCAAATTCAGGCTCCTTCATCTCAAAAATACAAAAGCTTCAAAGCCAACTTTGAAGTTTTCTTTGCTATCAAACAGCAGAATACAAAGAAATCCTCCCTAAACCAACCTCCTATAAATCCTAAACAATTCCAAAACACAGCTACAGCTTTGTCTACAGGGTATTAGTATTTTTTCCCTAATTCCAATTACGTTACAGTGGGATACTGCAAATCAATTTAAGTGAAATCCTTAAATATCACATGTATTTGAACATTCTCCTCTCCAGGAACCCCCACAGGGTCTGAGATAAGAAACCAAAAGCAGGAGAGGAAATCATGTAGCACAACCCTCAGCTGGAGACTGGATGTTCATTGGAATTATACTGTATTTCAGGAAAGCAGGCACCCGACTGCTGGTGGCACTGAGCTTTATTTTATATTCATGTATGACTGCTGGAGAATAGACAAGAAGTGATGAAAACATCCAATCTTTTGCCTCAATGCACCTTCCAGTTTAGGATATGGAATAACAGGTAGCACTTATCTTTTGAACACCTGAAGTGTTACTATATTCACTTTAAAATTAAAAATGAAAGGTAGAATTTGCAAATGGGAGAAGGAAAAGCATTACACAAATCAGACTCTCAGCCACAAAACTACTTCAAAGGTGGTAACTTCAGTGAATTCCAATACACATATTAATGATAGACTTTCCAACAGAAGGAAAGGGAAGAATGGGATGACATATGCTAAAAAATGTATTTTTTAAGTGATAAGAACAATTTATCACACCTATTATAGAATTTATTTAACAACTTATGAAAACATATGGAAAAGGTGCAAAAACTTCCCAAATCTCTCATTCATAGTCATGGTTCATATCACTGTGTTCCTGGACTCTTCATACGTAGCATTTCACTCCAAGAGCAGCTGGTATCTGCCTACACCATCCCACCAGATTCCTACACCAGGAATTCTGCCTGTGCTTTACTGAATCACCTGCATGTGACTTGCAAGAGCTGGATTTACACCACAAGATTTAAACCTGGGGTTCCTTAAGTACAATAATAGGTTCAACGCAATTTATTTTTGTCTGTGGAAGGAATGATCACAAGACAGCCTGGAATGCAACATGAGGGCTTTGTTCCTTTTTTAACCATCCTCTTACTTCACTCCCAAAAAATAAGGGAACAGGAACACAAGCAAGTCAACATCAACCTATGAGGAAAGGCTGAGAGAACTCGGATTGTTCAGCCTGGAGATGAGAAGGTTTTGGGGTGTCCTAATTGTGGCCTTCCAGTACCTGAAGGGAATTTACAGGAAAGATGCAGAGAGACTATTTAGAAGGGCCTGGAGTGACAGGACAAGGAGGAATGGCTTCAAACTTAAGTGTGACAACAGTTGCCCAGAGAAGCTGGGGCTGTCCCATACCTGGAAGTGTCCAAGGTCAGGTTGGACAGGGCTTGGAGCAACCTGGGATAGTGGAAGGTGTTCCTGCCCATGATAGGGAGCTGGAATTGGATGATCTTTAAAGTCTCTTCCAACCCAAACCCTTCTGGGATTCTATGATCAAGCACTCTCCAGTCTCTGCAGCACAATATTTCCCCATTTTTCATTTTTACAGTAAATAGCATAGGTAAGACACTAATTTTTCCAGTTACATAGGTGAAAAAAATGTACTATACACTTCCCCATACCCAACCCAAATGGGAAGACAAACAGAAAACCATACTTTAAAAGAATCACTTCATTTCCTCTGCCTCAATTAAAGAAAATGGTGCACAGGACCAGACACCAACAGTTTTTATGTAACCATCCCCACATTCCATACATAAAATTTATCCTTTTCTCATACCCTCCCAATCTGACTGCTGAGCTGGGATTCTTGCTAATGGGGTTTCTAAGTAAAGCTGAAATACCACTCCCTGCGCTTCACTTGACATGCATATCTAGAGACAGCCCATCACTACCCCACTCACCTGAGAGCCCAACTATCACCATTATGGAACAGGTGAAAAAAACCTGACATCACAGCTGACCAATCTGCATTCCAACCCACAATGCATGAAACCAAGCATGGATAAATCTACTGTAAGATGTACTTTCAAATTTGCCTTAGCAATAGTTCTTATCATTCTGCCTAATGCTGAATTCAGATAAGTAGGTCCTGAATACACAAGTTCTATATGCCTCACAATTCCTTCTAAAAATACCTGGGTGCTGCATAGTCACTTCTGGGTATGTGCAGAAGTGTGTGCTCACTACTAAAGAAGTGTTTCTGTTACAAGTTTCTTAGGAGCAAGTTTTTCCCCTTTACACTCACACTTCAGCACTCACCTCCTCATTTTTCCACAAAACTCAGCACCATTCTCATTATACCCATTTCTTCTTTACCTTCAGTTTTAAGAAAAGCACATCAGGTTTTTCTTCCTGCTTCTTTCATGCCATTTACAGCCTCATAAACATGACAGTAGGGAGCATGCAAAATGGGGCTAACAAAAGACTCAAATGATTCAACATCAAGGCAAAAAGTGAACAAAGTGAGCAAAAAGAAAAAAGACAGGTAGTTTGAGCAGTTTGGGAAGGGAAGCAGGCAAGGTCTGTGTCTTCTAAAACAAAGAACAGACACTACTCATGAAATACAGCTCCAAATTAAAGGCTGCTTTGAAGATGATCCAGAATGGTCAAGCAAGAATTCAGAAAAGACAGAAAACCCCCAAAACCCACTTGGTGGACAGTGATATTACACAAGGCAGAAGATTAAACATACTTTAAAAAAAAAAAAAAGGATGGAATTAATTTCACAAAGACACAAATATAAAAAAGAAAGAAAGCAAGAAAACCTTAGAAAGGTTTTAATTAGATTAGCAAGGCTGCTGTCATGGCATTCAGAATGATTTTGTGGCTGTACCACTCCTGAAGATCAAATCACTGAGGTAGACATGAAAATATTCAGCAGTATTTCAATGTTTCGCTGTGCTTTAAAGATCCCTAAATGCCACATCATTTACAGCACATACATTCCTGGGAAACATCTTGTCTAAGGAGCACAAAAGGCATTTAATTTTCCACACAGCCTCTGGGGATGGGACAGCACATCAGGTCTACTCCAGTGAAGTTCACAGGAATCCTAATGCTGATTCCCAAACTGGATCAAGATCAGAAAACCCTGGGATATTTGTACTGCTCTGTGGAGGCAGGGAAAGGAATTTCCTGGCCTCCAAGGGTGGTTGCATTAATACCCTGTAGTTTATTGCTCAGTGGCTCAGTTCTGGACAGAGCAAAGATCAAGGTATTGCTCTTCCATTAATATCCCACCTCAAAATCCCGCAGTGGTGAAGTAAAAACATCAAGTTGTTTGATTGTTATTTGATATCTGCATTATCAAGACCAGCATTTCTATAGTAATCAGCATTTCTCACAGGTATTAACAGAAAGTTTAATCTACTTAGGTAGCCCCAACATAGATAACCAACAGTATCTGTTTCCTTACCTTGTTTTCTTCCAGTACTATATTTAACATTATATATATTTAACATAAGTCAAACCACAGTTCTGAATGCAGTTCCAAAGGCACATAAATGTCAGCATTCTGAAAAATTTCCCTAACTATGAGCAGCACCATGACCTACAAACTACTTCCCACACACTTAAAATTAAGAATATCAGTAAATCCTGGGGAATTAATTTAACATCAACAGCAATTCACCTCTTCCAACTGCTGTTTTCCATCACTGAAAACAAATAGTAAACTGCTACACTTCAGTACATAACTTGGCTTGTGCTATTATTTCCTGAATTACTCCAGATAATTGAAAAAATATTTTAATATACCTTAAATGTCACTTTCCTATCCTGGGAGTTTTTTTTAAATTTGCATTGTAATATGGGAATTTGCAGGAAATAGTAAAACCAACAACAAAAACTTAACTACTGCTTTATTTTTCAATATGCATCCCTGTGCATGGATACAAAGCATTTAAATTATTTATTGGCAATTATTGGGAATGCACAATGTTTTCTGAAATAGTGTAAATGGGTCTTGGCTTTTTCCTGTCTGTAACAGAAAATTAAGGTGAAAAAGTCAAGGAATAAACACAGCATTCAGTGCTGTGGTGTAGTTGACAAGGAAGTGATCAGTCCAAGGTTGGACTCAATGATCTTGGAGGTCTTTAACAATCTAAATGTCTGTATTATTCTATAAAAAAATTCTCAAAAGTATTAACCTAAATTACACTCTACCTTTGCCTCAGGGTAACCTGTATCTCAGTCCACATGTTTTCCAAAGAACTAGCAAATTCTTGTTTCATTTACATCCACTTAAAATTCCAGACTGCTATAAATTTTAAGACTTTTTTTTTTTAATTGACCCCATTTTCCTATGGCATTCAGCACCACAAACCCAGCCTATCACTGGATAACTTAGCTGTCAGTCTAGTTCTCAGGCTTTCATTGCCAAAAAATACCTTTTGAACCCCCAAAATACCCTGTGTAGCTCCACATTCCTTGTCTGGCTACACACAAAACCCACACACTGCCGGTGGTAGGTAAAGAATCAAAAGCCTGAGTTATGGAAGGGGGGGAGTGCCTGGGGCTTTAACACAGCCTTAGGAATCACAGAATCATGGAATGGTTGGGAGGGACCTCTGGAGATCATCCAGTCCAACCCCCACACCAAGGCAGGGTCACCCAGAGAAGGTGACACAGGAACGTGTCCAGAGAGGGAGAACGACTTCCCTGGGCAGCTGTTCCAGTGCTCTGCCACCCTCCAGGGAAAAAAAGCTCTTCCTTATTTGAGGCAGAGCTTCTTGTGTTTATGGCTGTTGCTCCTTGTCCTTGAAAGAGTCTGGGACCATCCTCTCGATACCCTCCTTACAGATATTTGTGTGCACTGATGAGATCCCCCCTCAGTCTCCTCCAGACCAACCAGGCCCAGCTCCTGCTGTGTCTCCTCATCACAGAGATGCTCCAGATCCCTCATTCTCTTTGTGGCCTCTGCTGGATCCTCTCCACTAATGGCAAAATCTCTCCACTGCAGTTTAACAGCAGTATCACCCAAACAGAGAGGAGCACACCTGCTCCCAGTGACCTTTCTGTCCCAGCTCAGGGATGGCACGCTCCAAATGAACTCACTGTACCTGCTGGTGGTTCCCTCTCCCCACTCCCACCTGCAACATAAGTCCTGTCAGCTCCACCGGCCCCAAAACCAGCCGAGGTCCCTGAGCACCTCAGGTGAGCCAGGAATTGCAGAGGGACCGGCTGGAAAACTTGTGTCCTGGCAGGAGGAGATGGTGTGTGAGTGTGAATTTTCCAGATTCAGCATCTCTTCCTAAGCGTTTAGTTCAAGCCACAAACCCACATGCCCATTTAAATGAGAAAGCTGGGAGTTCATGAGGTAACAGCTAATGAGTATAAAATCATACATTATGTATGGCTTGTGTCCATGACTTCTATGTCAGGGTAGAATCCAACCTAAGAATCTGATCTCAGTGTTTATTAATAGAAGATTTTGGTTTCTTCCTGTTGCCCATGTGATTTTTGTTTTCTTACTTATTGTTGGTTGTTTCTAAACAAAAGCTCTGATAAACCCCAAATATTGGAAGGGCAGGGATAACTCAACAAACACTTCAATTGCCACGAGAGGAACTGGGGGGGAAAAAACATACTAAAGATTAAAAAATTAAAATACTGAGAATTGTCCAAAAATTTTGACTATTAGCCACATTTGGAAAAAAGTGTGTCATTGCTTGTTAATATTCTAGAATATAGAATAGTAGATGTTATAATACATCTACTGTAATCCAGCTGAAAACAATGGATGTCAATAGGAATAGGAGCTGCTGATTTCAAACAAAACTCACACCGACTGTGTTTCCCCCACCCTGGCTCCCTCAGCATGGGTTGCAGTTTAGAGCTATTAGGCCCAGTTTAGCAATATTTTGAGATAGCAGAACAATTGGGTTTCCTCTTAATTAATATGCACTCAAGTCTGCAAATCCCATTAGCCTTTCCTGGCATAGGAGGTAAAATTCAGGAAGATCCTGAGCAGGAAACATTCACACAGTAATTCATGACAGCTTCCAAAGACTATTAGGGCAAACCTGAACTGTCTGCAGCCTGGTGCAGAAGAAGGGAAAGCTTTTGTGCATTTTATTTGAGTCTGGATACATTAAAAAGTTGCAAATGAATAACCCTTAGATAAGACTGACCTTCTTGGTCAGAACAACCACTGATGCTGCTCCCCAAAGTCTGAGGTATGACCATCACAGCAGCCTGTGAAAAACCTCAAAATCTATTATATTACATTTTAAAATAGGTCAGATTTTGTCCTGTGCAAGGACCACTTCCCTAAAGAGAATGTTATTTGGCCCTCGGCAAAAATTGGGACTGATTTTCATCAGATTCTCATTAATTTTCTGGATAATAAAGAAAACCAAATGGCCTGTTCTACTCAAATAATATGAACATGCTGCATAATCCATATGGCTAGAAAAGAAACAACTAGTTTGGATTCTTAAACAACATTCAGAAAACGCTCTCAAAACTATAAGGATTCCTTTCATCCAAGAACACTTTGTAAGGTTTACATACTTTCTTCAATTTTGACACAGTTTTTCAGATCAATATTAAGGGGTTGATGAATGCTTTAAAAATACAGCTCAGACTGTACAGTTGCTTGGAGAAATCCTGAACGGATCTCATCATTCTGGCTTTTCAGCTCTAAAATTTAGAGCTGGAACAAAAGCTAAAAAAAATTAAAAATGCTGTTTGACCCTCTCTCTGTGTCTCTGTGTCTAACTCTGACCTTGGTCTACTTGTAAAAGCTTCCCTTTTGTGCACAAGTATGTTTAGTTTTTAAGACTCTGTCACACTCTCAGCACTCATGCAGACACTGAGCTGTTCACACCCACATTTTTACAGGAGTGCTTTGCAGTGCTAGAAGCAGATGGACTGGCCTGCTGCTTTAATCCATTCCACCTTGCATCATTTCCAGGCAATAACCTTATATTCTGAACTGAAATATAGGATATTTCAGTCATAAAACAGCCTGCGGTCCTAAAGTATTTAAAGACATTTCAGTGTCACTTAACAAGGAAATATTTAGTCAATCTACTACTATTACAGTAATGCTCAAATTGCCATCTGGAAGACCCAGATTCAAAAATCAGTCTCTGGATTGCAGGCTCGGCTCACGAAGGCCGAACACATTGTAAAGAAGATGCAATTAGTCTCCGGGGAAAGGCTTCTGCAGGCTGACGTTGGCTGTGCAGCACTCAGCACACTCGCTCGGGTGGATAAAAATAACATATTGAAATGGCAGCTGCTCAGCAAAGGAAGAGGATTTGAGCAGGGATAAAAATATACCTTAAAAGAGGGGGAAAAAAAGAAGGTAAAATGCCTATCCAAAGCATTAAAAGGTAATAGTGAATGTATTGAATCACTGATACTTAAGATTCACCTTTTAACCTCACACAGGAAATGCTATTTATTTCATTAAACAAGACAACCTAAGAACATAATTATTACTGTCCTAAACAAATCCAAGGCTAGCACAGCTTAATCACCTCAGCCATGAGGAACACACTGTGAATGGATTTTGTTACATTTTGAAGAATTCCTATTTATGATTTTATTTCAGAACCCACAGCCTGCTGCTCTGAACATATCAGTGAAAGACAGAAATTATTTCCAAAAGCCAGCGGGTTCCAAACTGTGACTGATCTCTGATCTATGATCATGTCCATACTCTAACTTGTTTTGAAGCTACATTTTAACGTAGTACCTCTTTCTCTTGAAGTCCATTACAATATGAAGGGGGTGCTGTTAGTGCTGCACACTAAACTCATCTCGAGCCAGTATTAAAGCCTCTCACGGACTCACAAGATAGCAGTGAGACCTATTAGATCATCTAAATTATTTCCATGCCATTCTGAGATTGCTCTCTCCAGTATGTTTTATTAGTGTCTTGCCCAGGCTATTTTTAAAGTCTCAAACCCAGAAGCTTTTCCTTTCTGAGAGTACCCAACTTTAGTTCAAAGCGCTGCATGCACTGATTAACCCATTTAAAATGCAAACTGAAAAACTTCTTATGGCTCTGCTTATTTAAATGCAGGTGTTTGAAATGGCAAGCAAGATTTAGCTGACAACCATCATTTGTCCTATTTTAAGATTTCTAGATCCAGGGTTTAAATAAAGATGGGGCAAGGAAAGTGAAAACAGGAGAGACAGGATGTGTGTTAAGACACAATCACACAGCCACTGATACAGATGGAAAATAAACACAAAAGGCTTGTGATCACGAGCCCCACTTCAGGCTTGATGTGGAATGTTTTGTACCAGCAAGTCACGTTTTTTTTTCCAGCTGTATCAGTTGGTTTAACTAAAGGTATTTCCTCTCCTTACAAACCCCACCCTACTTAGGGATGATCTCTGCAGCATTACCACGGCCCGGCGGATGCTGCTTTGAATAAAGATCCATTCCTAAATATATTACAGGAACTAAGTCACTGTGTGCTGTGCCAGAGTCAAATTCAGGGTACTGCACATTTCACTATAAGCAAACTTCAAGTTCTTGCCAAGGAGACTCTTGGAAAATGAGGCTTCACAACAAAGTATTTCACGTAGGGTCACTTGAATTTCTCATCTCGGTTTTGAGGCTTTTTTCTATATAGTTATATAACTATTAACCTTGAAACAGAATAATTTACAAGAAACCTAAGAAATAATTCCCAGAACAGGACCCAGTTGATATCATCGTGTTTTGATCAGTCTGAGACAACATACACAGAACTTTGGCCAAGCCACAGATGACTCTGCAGAGGGGATTAACAACCAAGCTAAAGCAGGAATTAACGAGTATCAGAACTATTTGTATTCTTTGCTGACATACTTATTCCATCATTCTCAAAACATGTTAAGCACTCAAAAAAAAATAAATTTCCAATGCAAAGAATCCTTTCAAAGCATTTAAACAAAAAATCATACTATTTACAGAACTCCGTTTGTTTAGTTCCTGAATATAAATACACATGGAGCTGACTTTGTTAAATTCAAATTTAAAGGGAAATTTTATTTGTTCTATGGCCACATCACCTTGGGCCAGATTTCAGCAGCTGTAACCTGGTTTGGGATGGCCTCGCAGCTGAATAGAAGGTCTTGGGGAAAATCCCAGGTGCTGCAGTCAAGGAAGGGCACCTGATTCTTGGTTCTCTGTACAATGCTGGAGGCACAGGATGCTACCAGACAGCATATAAACCAAATGAAAGCTTTTAATACATGTCACTTATAAAATCCTGGTCCCCACTACGTAAGGTGGGAATGTATTTTGGGGTTTAAATTCATTTGGCATTACTTTTACCTCCAGCAGGCTCCCCTTGTCAGTTCGAAAGGAAAGAGTATTCCGTGGTGTTTGTCATCACCCTGAGTGGCTGCCCAGCACTGGGGATGGGAAACTCAAGCTGCGTTTCCAGACCACAGCAAAGGCAACAAACACAAGTTACTGCCAGTTTATCAGAGGTTGGTCTTCTGAGCAAGACTCAGTATTAAAACAAGTCAGATTTCATTACCACCACAAGCCTTGATAGCAAAAGAAATTTACTTGCAGAAACCACAAGTGCAGGTTTGTTTTTCTAGTGGTCTCATGACTGGTAACAAAACTGAATCTTAGATAAGAAGTGTGTGTGAGAGTTTGACTTCTCTACTCATACAAGGAACCACTGAACTGAAATGGATTACTCATTCCACAAAACAAGAAACTAGAGTTCTGAATTGTAGACCATAAGCAGTTTCTGTTCAGACAAAATTATAGGCAGACAATACTTTGAATACTTTGTAAGTTGAGGTATTTCCAAAGCAAGATTACCTTTGCCAAAAAAACAAAAGGAATAAAAAAAAGAGAAATTCCAAATGCAGTTCAGTTCAATCTCCCTTTTCCTTTCCCACTGACACCAAAAAGTCTGCAATTTAAGGCAGCACAGAACCGAAAAAAAATGTTCCTTTGTTGCAGCAGCTTCATCTACAGACAACTGAAAGAGGGTGCCCACCCCAGCTGACCAAGCGTCAGGTGCACAACGTGACTTTTTCCTAATCAAAACCGAAATTTCTTAATCTAAGTAACCACCTCTTCCCAATTATTTACTGCAGAAAATAGACTCTTTCTAAATTTACCTTTCAGTGAATCATTTTCAGCCCTCATTATGTCAATTAGCGAGTTCTCCAGTGAATGCATGTCGAAAGTCCTCGTGCGATCCTGCAAGCAAATACAAACAGAGCCGGTTTAGGCAACGCACAGCGTTAAACAAGACCATCTGAAACATAAAAACTGCAGTTTTATTCTACATTACTACAGCAAAAAATATACACCAAAGGCAGTCTGATACAGGAATATTAAAAATGAAAACATTCTTAAATAAGAATCTGATCTACAGTTATTGTAACCAAGCATTTAAGACCCCAATTCAATTATTTAGTTTTGCATTCCTTTCTACACAGCAGAACTTTTTTAAAAGTAATTTCACTGTTAGGAAGTAAAGATCATATCCTGGGAGACAGAATTGCAAGGACAAATCATAAAATAGGTATTTCATTCCAAATTTAGGAAATTTTAAATTCCAGAAACATGTAGAATTACCTCCACCTAAACAACTCGCTCAACACCTGAAATGATTGAATTGTGTACAGTCAGTTCAAATTCTAAATAATTCTAAGGTATTCCACACAAGCAGGAGTGTTCCAAATAGTCTCATTTACTGGGTGACAACTTTGCTCTGATTTTTAATTCCGTGAATTCACAAGTTTGGCATTCCAGGCATTTCTAAAATTAAAGGAGGACTCAGCAGATGGGAGGCACAATGTGTCCTGTACTTTACTGTTTCATTACCTCCAGCCACCTGAACTGCGTTACCACATATTTCTGCTTCCTATTAACCAGAGACATCATTTAACATGTGGGTCACACTTTCTCAACCAAACAACGAATTCCACATCATATAAATTTGATGTTATAGCAACATAAAATATCCTGGCACTGCCTTATTTTAATTGGCAAATTCAGAATAACAGAAATTTCATGTAAACCCTGAAATCTTTACAGTACCATTTAAAGTCACAAAGGGAGGCAAAAAGTCACTGTAGTTACCAAAATTGGTCACATATCCACATTATCTGTGTATTTATACATTTGGATAAAATTTTATACAATTATATTAATCCACCTTTAATTTAGTTTTTCTCTGTCAAGAAGCGCTCTAACAACAGTTCTAAAGATTTTATTTCATTCCTGTTCTAAGAAATCCCCTCTGAACTGAGATCAAGCATTAGGAAGTATCTGTTCTAACAAGAAAGTAAAATGTGAGTAGTTCAAGAGAGACCTTTTTTGCTTTAAACTGCTTCTCCACAATTATTGTTACTACAGCTCCAAATATGTTTTTTGTCCCTATCACTGGCTGTGAAGCTGAAATTTCTCCAAAGCACACAGATCCAGCCTGGAACATTTTTCAAAAGCAGTGGTGAAGTAAAAAAGGGTCTTGCACAGGCTGTTGAGTATCAGGTTATAATGGCCTTTACTCCAGTGCTGAAGCAGCACCAATTGCGTGTTGCAAGGGGGTTCTTGATATCAGACAGATCAGATTCAAAATGATCAGTCATTCTGGACTTTAAATATCTCATACTATTTGAAGAGCAGTGACACACCAGCTCCTAGAGTCCTGATCCATTTCCAAGTTGTAAGTTACACTCTGATCACTAAAAAAATACTGTTTTTCAATTAAATTTCCTGGTATTTTTCCTCTCTTCAGAACAGTTTATTACTGAGACAGAACAGGCAATGTATTTCAACTCGGATGTGCTGTATTTCAAATAGCATTAGAAAGCCTGGGGTTTGGAACCAGTTGTTTTATTAGTCTAGCAAATATCAAATTTACTATAAAAAGCACAGCACTGCCCTGTCTCTCCTCAGTATTTATTTCTGTGGTCACTTCCATTACAAGATAATTGAGGCAACTTAGAGAAACTATCACGAGCATTTAAATTCTACAAGTCAGTGTTTTACACATTTCTTCCTTTAGAAGCAGCATTTAGTTTTGATTTCTACCAGTTCATAACTTATTTCAAACTCTACTTACATTACAATCCTTTAGCAGGATTGAGTACAAGTCCTGAGGTCCTGGATCCATTAGGATCCAACAGCTGGGAAACTCAAGAATGGGCACTGGAAGACAATATCTGCATTTCCAGCAGTCCTCACAACAGGACAACAGAAAATAGTCTAGAACACAGTTTGGAAAAAACCTGACGTCCCTCAGTAGCTTCTCCTTCCTGCATGAAGAGCTTCAAAATTCTTACTTCACCAAGTGCAGAATCCCAGTATTTCCATGTCTTTGTGGAATTGTGGCACTTAACATTTCAGTTGTCTGAGAGACACGATGGGAGTAACCCAGGCCAAGTAATTTCCAGTCTATTGTGCCGTGTATGTGCTGGAGCACGAGAGTCAAAGTGAGTCCCTTCTCCCTAAAACATCTGGGTTGGGTTGGGTTGAGCTGCAGCAACAAAGGCTTTGCTGCAATGGTAAGTTTTCAACACTGAGAATGGAGAATTTAAATATTTGAGGGGAAAAATGGAATTGCACTGATTAGCTAATAGGGGTATCACATTCTCCAAGAGAAGCTTTTTGTGGTGAGGAGTTTAGAGTTTTCCCTTTCTCAGGGAAGCAGCAAGGGGTCACTTTTTCAGTGTAACGTCCATAAGCTGCAAATCACAGTGCAAACACTTTACAACATGACCCTGTGCACTGATACAAAAGATTAACTGGTCATATTCCTACCTGCAGCTATTGGCAATCCCATTAAAAAGAAGTGTTTCCAGTCACTTGTCACAGCACTGGAGATTTCCAGAGGCTGGAGCACCCTCAAAATGCTGCCATGTTACTGTCTCTTCCCTATTTTTCCAACTTTCCATTTCTAATCATCATTGTCAATTCATGGTGCTGAATGGCCCCTGGGAAGATCAGGCTTAGTCCTGGCTTGTTGGAGTTTGCTCCTCTGTGTCTTTGCTTATCAATCAGAAGAGAGCAAACCATGTTTAACACAACAAGTGAATTTTGACACATTCCTGAAATTAATGCAGCAGTTCCCCTCTCTGAAAATGCAGAGAAATTCAAGAATTAGGTGTGTCAGTAACTCTGTGTACATCTATCCAATGAAAAGATGTCAGTCCTAAATAAAGACCAGCCAAAACACCAAGCTCAGCTAGGTCAGAGGTTTGCACAGTGCTTATTACAAAAAAAAAACAAAACAAGACAAAACAAACCCACATTAATTTAGTTGATTACTTGCCCTGATATTGAAAGTCACCATTGGTAGTTTTTAGAATTTTTATACAAATTCAAGTCCATTTATAGCGAAAACGTTTTAAAAACAGTATCCCAGATTTTGTCAGTCTTAACTTCTAAGACAGTCAGTGCATTTTATGAGAAACACATCTGAAATCTGTCCATGTATTATATACCTAAAGTAAAACTAAAGGCTGGTGAAGGCTGATGGTAGTGGCCATCTCACTGAAGAAATACCTGACTCTACATTTCACTCCATAACATCAAAAATAGCTGTAACAGTTAAGATGCTGATCATGAACTGGTACCTATACGTGATACATTTCATTTATGAGTTATAAAGCACATAAAACCACACTGTGCTCAGGAAAAAAAATGATGTTTTCTTTAAAAGACTCCATGTAGAGAGAATTAATAACAACATGGTGGTGTGTTTAATGAATCAATTCACAAATTTACAGTGCTTTCCATGGAGCTGAACTGCTCACTGGATACTTATTTATTTATTTAGAAAATAAATAGGGGTAATGACTACCCTGCTCTAAAGCAGAGTGTGCAAACTTCAGTAACAAAATGTGGCTACCTCAGCCTGGTATTATTTTCCTGCTTGATCACCAGTAAGTTGGGCTTTACACAAGTTTGTTTAGGGCACCTAAAATTTTGCTTTATCAGAGGGCTCAAAGGACACTCACATTTATCCCTGGGAAACTGAACTGAGGCAGAAAAACATCAGGTCAAACACAAGGCCACCAAAAAAAAAAAAAAAAAAAAAAAGAAAACCAAACATACAACAAACCAATCAAACAAACACCACCACCTCCAAGCAACCAAAAAGAAAGAAACCTGCAGTCTTAATACATGACCGTGTTTAAAATTTCAGCCAACATTTCAAAAGACATTCATTGTATGTGATTTTGAATAAACAGTGCTGTTTTCACAATATACAAGGAGCGACAGCCAGCAGATCTGGTTAAGAACGAGCTGTTGAGACTCTGAATGTTCTACAACAACAAACAGTTTTGGACTATACACTGGACATCTCTGTCTACAGAAAAATAAAATTATTCTGATTCTCCTACTGTCTGAGAAATAATTTCTAAGCATGTAAGACTGGTCCTAATAATGCAACCTCACTGCAAAGAGAGAAGAATGTCAGGACTTTCATGTCGTGACTTTGTCCTTGGATTCCTGCAGCCTGGGCAAACCACTTCACCTCCGTGACTCCAGTGATCTCCTCTCTGGCATCTAGACTATTTTATGTTTAGAGGTCTTGTAAAAAAAGGAGCCACCAGTACAGAGGAAATCACTAAATTCTAATCCCTATTCCAATTGTATTTTTCCAAGTCCAAAAACATTTCATTCCAAAAAGAAAGTCACTTAGTGCAAAGCACATGTAAGATATACTGGGGCATCCTCCCATGCAAAAGAAATTAAATTAATTTTTCATGCATAGGAAGACCATACTTTGCACTTTAAAAGCTCATGCCTAAATTCTCTTGCACATCAAAAAGATGTACATCCAACTTAACTATGAAAGTGCAGATTTATTATATTTAATCTGCACCCACAGCATTACCATCACCTGAACAATTAAGATTCCAGAACTTGAGAGTTTCTGTCCAGCACTTCCCAGGAAGGGCCTCCCACGGTTAAATCCCAAAATGTATAAAAAGTCAAGCCTGGCAGCTAAGTCTGGACCCGATCTCTTAAAATAAGGTTTATCTGAAGTCCAAGGCATCAATAATAATGCCAAAGATGCCACTGCACCAAGTGATTTACTGAAGGTGACCAAGGAGTGTTTATGGAGTAGGCACAAGTGGGGCTTGTTTCACTCATTTAAATCTTTGCCAAACCAGATTATTTGTGCAAATCAAAAAACTCACGACTCTATTTGTACCCTCATTATAGCACAAGAAGCCTGAAACTTTCTGAAACCTTGTTCCTGTTTCCCAGAACTCAAAAGCTGTGTGTCTCAGGCACATTGAGGTGTACAGGGAGAGGCAATATCATCATATTTATCATCATAAATACAAGTTCCACATTTTTCTTTTAACTGCAAAGCAAATTTGGACTTGATTATGCTCCTGGGTAAGCTTCTCCTCCTTCCCACCACCCTGCAAATGCTGTATTCCAGTTCCCAGTTCAGCATCCAGTGAATTAAAGGCTTTGAATAAACAGGTTTTTCCTGAAAGGATGTTGCTGTAATTCTGCCCGGATCATCTTTTATAGCTTCACCAGGGAACAATAAGAAGGAGCTGGAAAAGTTAAGTGGCACATAAGACAGGAGGTTTTTTTGGGAGGGCACAATTTTGGTTTAGTCAAACTTGAACTTTTTAAGTGTTAGAAATGACAGACCTGTATATACATTTCCAGTAACAGGTCTGATTCTATTTTAGCCATAAATTAAGTTTTCTATGTATCTTCTAGAGAATACTTCCCATAGTATCTTGTGTTCTCACTCTTTATGCTGGGCTGCTAAGTCTGCAACTTTCAAAGCAAAACGCTTAATAAGAGTACTCCTTTTAATCTTAGGAAAAGACAAACATAATTCAAATAGCTTCTAACAAAAGCTCTCTTTAAACAGAAACCCTGAGGTCAAAAACACACAGGAGGGCCAAAGCCCAAGTATTAACGTCAGTAGTAAGTTTATAAAACAAGAACAGTGTTAACTTCCACAGCACTTAACTTGTGCATGTCATACCACATTAGAGTGCTGCTAATCCCACAGATCAGTAGCTGTGGGGAACAGCACACAAAACACTAATTACTACACAACTGATGTAGTTACAGAAAAATGGGTGAGCAGGTTTAAAAATCCAGCTTTAAGTATTTATACTATTTTCAAATGATAGCTTGAAATTTCTTGGAATAATTGCTGTTGCCGGAATAAAACTGGAATTCTGCAAAACAAATAACCTCTTTTTATGCAACCAGCCCTCGTGAGTTATGAAAAGGTTCCTTAAAACCAACCATTAAAATAAAGGGGCATGGTAAAGAAATTTACTTGCAAAATCCTTTCAAGAAGAAAGTTTAGCAAATGCATTCAAGAGGTTATTTTTTAATTCCAGTTCCCCGTGAATTTGTTTAATGCACTTATTAAATCAACCCATTTCTATGGGCAAACAAATGCTGACGTACAGCTCAGAATTCAAACACGTTTTGTAATCACGTATGTGTTTTCTCAAACATTCCATATCTGCCTGGGGGAAGAGCAAGTCTCTCTGGCACAGCCCCTGGACGGATTTGGAAGGGGTTATATACCTGGAAACCAGCCACTGTAGAAGAAAGGAAAAAACATTTTGAACAAGTGGATATAATGAACTGCTCTCATGTACAAAATTCTTTGAAATGGGCAGTTATTTTCAAGCCTGATTCCGGGAAGAAACACAAATTATTTTTAAGCATTTTTACAGAACGCTATTGCTTCACTTGCTTGTGTCTTCAGAGACCAATTTAAAAAACATCGTCACGCATTGAAGATGAGATCTGGAAACCTGGAAATGCCTATCAAAGCAAGATTTATGCATTGCATAACAGGCAGGATGTTCCACTCATGAGGAAGTGCAAGTACACAGCAAAAGGAAAGCCAAAACAATCTTGAAGGCAGTGCTGCCCTAAAACACAATTACTGAGCACCCAGTCTGTCAGTGCTGCTGGGAGAGAAGTAGAAGGAATTATTTTAAAAATCAGTAACTTTGAAAGATTCAATAGTCACAGTTAAAGCATTTTCATGTATTAAATCTCAAGGAAGGCTGTCAGAGTCAAAAGACTACATTTTTTTTCTTTTTAATTTTAATTCAGGAACCATTTTTTCATTTGGAGACCATTTCCTTTTCAAACGAACACACAAAGAACAATGGCTTTTCTCTTTTCAAAAGACCTTTGAAGGGGGAAGCCTGCCCAGTGGCTAAAGCACAACATCAAAACTTAATTTCATTAACAGATCTGGTACGTCTTCTCTGACCTTGCTTCCAGTTCCAAGACGTTCCTACAGACAAGCTAGTTCTGAAACATTAGGAGACAGAATTCCAAATGGAAAACACTTAGACCAGAAAGCACAGGGTTTGCATGCAGCCCTCCATACCAAGCACGGCATCATCAAATTGCAAGGTTATCTAACAGATCACCACAGTATTTTCCTTTCATCTGAACCATTTGGAGCACCCACTTCATCCCAAGAATCGAAGGGCCACGGGCAGGAATGTTTGAAGGGAGCAGGAATTCACATCAGTGGCTTATGGGGATATTATGCAACGTCGTCCTCTTCAAAGAGGAAGCGAGCACTTACCCCTGGTTACCCTAAGATTCCCATCAAAACAGACAGAATTCTGTGTGTCAGCAAGCTTTGGAGTAAAAAAGAAAGTGATCCCCAAATATTTGCAGTCGCTGGTTTGCATTTTGCCTTCTAAAGAAACTAATTTTCACTAGATTGCAGCAACACTCGTTAATGATTTAAGCAGTAAAACATAAATATTAAATGAAAGGGATAGTTGTATCAAATTACTCCATTATGTTGCTGCAGCAAAGACAGCTTTCAACTATTTCCTAAACAGGAATCTAAGAAGATTCCAGTAACAAAATAGCCTTGTCCACTACATGATTGCTACTTCATCTAGCACATGAAGGATACTTCATATAAAGATAGAGAGATGCATGAACACAAATATATGCTAAAATCCTTATTCTGCTTTGAGTCAAGCATAGATTCAGCATAATCAAGAAAAAAATAAAAAGACATCAAAGGTCAAATTTTACATCAGTTGGTTCCAGCGATTCAAGAATCCAGTGTGCTTTCAACACTCAGCCAAGTGACCAAAGGAGCTACAGATTTTATACCAAAAGAAAAAAAAAAAAAGAAAGTTGTAAAAAGCAGTTGTCCAAGATGGCTTCAAAATTAATCAGCATCTTTCTAGGGCTGCAGTGCTGAAGTCCTGTTCTGCTGCCCTGCCCTTTTCCTCTCAGAAGTGACAGTACCAGACTGGAAAGCACTTCACTCCACACTTTCCTTTTCTTGGCACGAAGGAGTGTCAGACTTGGTCTTGACATGTACAGCTTCATCCGAGTGTTTATGTAAACAGACACCAACATACTACACAAAAACTATTTCTTTACCATGATCAAACTACGTGTGTCTGCTATTTTATGTCTGGAACACCATCCACAAGTCAAGGTTGACTTTGCCAGTTTTCTCTAATTTCCTTGATGCCAATCCAAGCACGTTTCTATCCCTGTGTATATATTAGGGGCTTATACACAGCAGCAAGGACACACTTGATCTCATTCTGTCACTCTGAACATCAGCTACGTGTCAGGGTACAGAGTGAATCAAACCCTGAGCCAAGTCTCACTGCAGTGAGGCTGAAAAAAGACCAGTTCCAGCTGTGCCCTTTTTCTAATGGTTTCAGTGCATAAATTCCATATGCTGGATACAGGTTGATTATATTCATTACAAATCCTGACATTAAAATCCGTTATTACTATATGCATTCTAAATTTAGAAGGGCTCTACCTGATAGTGAAGTAGCCAATAGCTCTGCAGTAGAAAAAAAGGGCCCTAAAGGAAAGTTATTGCCAGAGCTGCTGTGCTGTCAGCAGGCCCTGCACAGCACCAAAAAACAGCAGTTTGCAAAGAACCCAACTATCCACAAACCCACAAAGCCATTATTAAATGTATTTCTGTTTCTTTACACCATGAGACATATTGCACAGTTTTTATCTTCGAAATTATTTTAAGTAGGTCACCCTGGGTGTCTTGCAGCATGGCCAGAAATACTGCAATCACGTTGAGATTTTTACTTTTGCCCTCATTTGAAGAGCTTGAAAAACAACCCTGGAAATGTAATAGAGCTCTTGGGTTGTTTAATTCACCCTAAAGGAGTTTACAAAAGGCACACACACACATAAAAGCTTGGTTTAACTAGTGGTCAGATGAAAAGAAGAGTACTTCTGTTTTAATTTCTACTGTAAATTAGGTTCAACATTATACAATTCTTTTCAAATTCATAACAAGTCAGTCCCAAAGGAGAGGCTGAACTGCCACTGCCTCCTGCCAAGAGAAGGCAATAGCAAAAATATAGGAGACCACCAACTGACACTGGTGCAGATCTAATTTTAGTGCTGATTTATTTAATGGTTTGTAACCAGAACTTGCTGCCATCACTGAGGAGAGCAAACTGCACCAACTACCATCCTGTATTAAAAAAAATCAAAGTTTCGAAAAAAAAAAAAGCTACACAAACTATGTTGCACTGCAAGTCTAAGTGATACTGGAAAACAAAATACACTTTTCTCAGATGTGGTACATTCTTGAGTACTTTAAAAGGCCTCAGATGTTTCATACTCCAACAGGCAGCACTTTTTCCTTATTCCTTTTTGTAGATATACTTGCTGCTGGTAACTAAATTTCTTCATTGGCTATTTCTCTGTGTGTAAGTATTAAGCTGAGGGACAGTGGCTATTACAGGTGGCTGGTAGGCAATGGATTATTTATCACCATCACTATTAAAAAACAACACAAATCACAGCTTGGAGGATCGTTCCCATTATGACATTTCAAGTTCAATATGGGTTTTTTTTAAAGTTGCAAGTACAGGAATCCTACAACCAGGCTGTGCTGTTCCAACACACTGCACTTCCCAGGGCATTTTAATGCACTTTGGGGTTATTTTTCTTATGGACAGAACAGAGTGTGCTCACCTGAAAGGGAAAAATGTTGTCAGCCCTGTTCAAACTGTCTTCCATCCACGATTTCGGAGCGAAGGCCGAGCTGGGCCGGGCGTACTTCTGCAGCTGGATGTGATTACTTGCAAAATTCTTCTTTAAGGGCGAGATGGAGTTCAAGGGTGTTATCCCTCCGTTCAGTCCCCGGCGGTGGTCTCGGCCTTGGGACCCTCCCCACCCACCGTATCCGCCGCCGCCGGGGCTCCACGAAGATGGTGTGGGAGAAGGGCTTTGGTAGCTGCTCCATGGAGAAGGTGGCTTGTTAAGATTATTAGCCAAGTGAGGCAACTGATTAAAAGCAGCATTTCTGTGTGTGAATGGAGGTGGGTGAGGACTTGCAGGAGACCTCCTCTGTTGCTGATGCTGATTGTGATGATGCTGAAAATGGGGGTGATGAGGGTGGTGCTGAGAGAGGGGTCCGATCTGGGGGGAAAAGCTACCACCAAAGCCAGGGCTGACGTGATGTGGAAAATTCTGAAACAGCAGAGCACCATTATTAGCTGAGGCAGTAGGGACCCCTCCCTGATGGAAAAAACTTGCATCTTCATTGATTATTGTAGAAGAAGAAGGAGCAATAGCTGCAGACCAGTTACTAAAACCAGTCAGAGAAGATGCAGTGGATGTCAAGGGCTGTGTCGAAGTACCGAGCCCCGAAGCCTCTTGATAATCAAATCCTGTTAACACCGGCGATTCTATTCTGATTTTCTCCTTTCCATTGCCATTCTCTGAAGAATTATCACCCTGATTTTCTTCGGTTTTAGCTTTCTCGGGTTCAGAGAGCATGCCTGCTTCCTGACTTTGACCAGGGGAAAGCTGCTGTTTTTCTAGGGACTCTTGCTTTTCCTGTTGCTGAGTTTTAGATTTTTCTGACCCCAGAATCTCATCCTGAATATTATGGGCAGCTGGAGCAGGAAAGAGCCAAGCTGACCCAGCACTACTGCCATTGGCAGCTGTGTTATTATTTATAAAAGCAGCAGGGCTGGGGGTTGCATTTTGATGATGGTGTGGAGGCTGCAGATGTGGATGAAATCTGACTGGAAAAGCTGACTTATTTCCAGTGTTGTTTTGCACTAACACTCCAAACCCGTAATCCCCCATTTATTATATTTAGGGTTTGAATCCTCCCTGTAAGAACAAGTTGATGTTTAGTGTTTAGCTTGTCCTCTTCTGAGGCAAGATTAGCAAGTATCCTGTTTTTCACTAGATATTCCAGTTTCTCCCTCCACGCTATTTGTTTCAGATTTGGATAAAGATGTTTGTTTTTTTGCAGAAGATAGATCTCTTCAACTATTTCAATGTGTCAATTTGTGTCCGTTTCCTTCCTTTGGCCAGGAGGAAGGGAAAAATAAATCTTTGGTTCACAAAATAAGAGGTTTCCTTTTTCGAAAGGAAATGCACAGCAATGAGAGAAAAAGCTTCTGGCGAATAAGGATAAAGAGATTCTAACTATGCTGTTTTTTTCCTCCTCAGCAGCCTTGACTCGCCCATAAATGAGTTAAGAGGGAAGAAAAAAAAAATACAATGACGTCTGGTCCCTCAACCCCTTGGCAGCGAAAAATAGATTTAAATCTAGAATAATTTAATACATCTCTATAATCTAATATATATTTGTGTCCTGTTTAAAAAGAGTCTTTGCTGTGGACAAGGGAAAAATTTACCTCAGGATCTCAGCATTCAGAAGGGTGAAAAGGGTGAGTGAGTTGCAGAAGAGGCTTTTTCCCTGTGCTGCTGGGTATAACCTATTATATTTAGCAATAATATACACCGTGTGTGTGTGGTTGTTTAAAGGGGTAAGATCTTATCTCAGGAAATCAGTATTCTATGTGTGCTGGGTGGGGAGTGAGTTGTGCAGGAGAAGGGTGGATTCTTGATGCTGCTCCTTCTGGGTTGGGTTTCAGAGCTCGCCAGACTCGCTTCTTATTTATGATCCAATATTCGCGTGTCCTTCATAAGAGTCCTGGCTGTCCGAGGAGGGAGGTTTTCATCTCAGAAATCAGCATTCACCGTTCGGGGAAGGGAAGGGAGGGGACAGCGCAGGAGGAAGGGGAAGGAGGTTTTTCTCGCTCTCTGCTGCCGGGAGGGTGTTTTGTGGTGCGGGGCTCGCCTCCTTCCCCGGGAATCGCGGCTTTCCCGCAGCCCAGCGAGCCCCTGGAGACGCGCTCCCTCCTCAGGCTCTCGGCGTCCAGCGGGGCCGGGCCGTGGGTGCCCCGCGTGTCCCCCCGCCCTCGCTCGAGCCGGGGGAGGCAGGAGGGGTTTTACCTCAGCAGCGCAGCAGCCTCCGGCAGGGAGGGGAAGGCGCGGCCGGCCGGGCTCCTCTCTCCCCCATGGAAGGTGTTTAAGCGGCTCTCCCGGGTCGCCCGGCGGGGTCGGGGCGGGCTCTGTGTCGGGGCGCAGCGCTCAGGGCTCCGGCGGCGGCTGCTCGGGGCGCTCGCTGCCCTGCGGCTGCTCGGCTCGGCTGCGGGCGGGCCGTGCCCCTCATGGACCGGCCGCACCGCGGAGGGGGGGTAGGGTTCTCCGCGGGGACGCTGCTGCGAAGATCTGCAAGGGCGAGGAGACCGACAGCCTTCGGTAGCCGGCGACGTGTCCCCGGCGCGGAGCCTCCGCCGCTGCCGCTGCCGCCGCCTTGTTTCGCGTCTTTTTTTTTTCCGTGTGTTTGCTGCCGCCTCCCCCGCCCCCCACCCCCCCGGCGGCCGCCGCAGCCGGTGCCTCGCTGGTCCCCGCGCGGCCGCTGCCCAGCCCGTGCCGCCCGGACCGAGCGGCCGCACCAAATGACAACCAGCTGGCGGGGGCCGCGCGGCGCTTCCGGGGCGGTGGCGGCCGCGCCCCCGGCCCGCCCCCGGCCCCGGCTCCGGCTCCGCCCGCCCGGGGGCCGCTGCGCGCCGCCATGTTTGGTGAGGGCAGGAACACCCCGGCTCGGGAGGCCCGCCCGCAGCGCGGCCGCCATGTTGGGTGTGGGCAAGAGGTCAGGGGGATGCCGGCGGGGCCGCCATCTTGGAGCGAGGAGCGCGGCGCCCGCCATGTTTGTGCAGGGCAGGGCGTCACCTGTCACCGGGCTGACAGTGTGTCCGTGTGTGGTATCCAGGGGAATGGCTTGGAAAGGGACTTTAAAGATCATCTAATTCGACACCTTCCACCAGACCAGGTTGCTCAGAGCCCCGTCCAGCCTGGTCTTTTAACACTTCCAGGGATAGGGCATCCACAGCTCCTCTGGGCGACCTGTGCTAGAGCCTGAACACCCTCATGGGGAAGAATTTTTCCTTATATCCAACGTAAAGTTTCCCTTTTCAGAGGGAATGGGAATGTTTCCCCTTGTCCTGTCACTCCAGTTCCTGATGCAGAGTCCCTGTCCGGTTTCTTTGTAGCCCCTTCAGATACTGGAGGGGGCTGTGAGGTCTCCTCACAGCCTTCTCTTCCCCAGGCTGAGCAACCCCAGTTCTCTCAGCCTTTCCTCACAGCAGAGCTGCTCCATCCCTCTGATCATCTCGGTGCCTCCTCTGGGCTCACTCCAAGTGCTGTCCCAGCTGGAGGGCTGGAGGCAGCGCTGCAGGGGGGTCTCACTGAGCGGGGCAGAGGGGCAGGACCCCCCTCCCTGCTGCCACGCTGTGGGATCAGCCCAGGACACCCCCAAGTCCTTCTCTTCAGGGCTGCCTGCTCTCAGTCTCATGGCTAATATCGAAAACTGAACAGTCCGTGAAAGGCTGCCTTTTTGTAACATCCTTCAACACCCTTGGGCTGCTGCCCCTGCAATGGCCTGGGTTGGAAGGGCCCTTAAAGCCCATCTTGTTCCATCTACTGCAGGTCCAGTTCATACAAGAGTTCATTTTGGGGATGGACGCTCCTTTTGCCCATCTGCAAATTAAAATATGCTGATAAAAATATAGTTGAAAAATAAGCAACAAGATAAGTGAAATTTTAAAAAACTATGTGTAGATGCACCAGTAGAAAAATCAAGTGTAAAAGGAAACATGCAGAAACATTTCCTCAATAGTTTTCATTTAGTAGTGGGGTGTCCACTACTACTTGCTCCAAGACTTTTCTGCCTACTCAGTCGCATGATTGTAGGCTTGGATGATGCAGATACTTTTACCAAACCCAGTATTTCCCAACAATTTTATTAAATAAGCTTTTTGTTTGCAATCATAGATACCCTGTTTCATTGTGTGAAAACGGACTTGTTTACATATGGTGAAAACATCATTGTGAAAATATAATTACTGGTTTATAATTTCCCCTTTTGTTTACTGCTTGCAACCTATGTGAGCCCATCTGATACTAAGTATTATTTTCTCTGTATTTTTCTAGTCATACTGTTATTATCATCATTATCATCAGATTCAGGGTTAACAGGCACTTCTGTCAGGATGCCATGAACTTGGCTCCAGCAGCTGATTGCTATTCCATGAATAGTTTGGGAAAGACTGAGTAGATGGCCTTAATTTAATTTCAGGCACACCCTTGCAATGCATTAGGGTAGATGCAGATCCACGAGAGTGATATGAGCAGAAGAACTTCCAAAATCTGACTGTAATCACTTCACTTGACAAACATGGTTTGCTCAAACCATGGGAGGTTTCTTAACAGCCAACAGTGGGATGGTATCAGCTGCCCAGCAGCATTTGTGTCAGTTTATTCAACCTCTTGGAGAAAAAATGCCTGAACAACGTGCAGGGATTGCAGTCACCATAATAGTTACACAGAAGAATAAATCACTGAAGAAAGTCAGAACTGTCTACAAATAAGTGCATTTAACAACCTGTGAGGGAGTGGCCACTTTGGTGGCTGGGTGATGTAACAAGAGTCTCAAAGAATGCAAAGC
The DNA here is from genome assembly GCF_022539395.1 of Myiozetetes cayanensis. Taxonomy (NCBI): domain Eukaryota; kingdom Metazoa; phylum Chordata; class Aves; order Passeriformes; family Tyrannidae; genus Myiozetetes; species Myiozetetes cayanensis. Next base: position 6,796,383 of record NW_026087378.1, on the reverse strand, counting down.
ATGACACTGTCATAGAACCACAGAATGGTTTGGGTTGGAAAGGATTTTAAAGATCCTCTCATTCCGATCACCTGCCATGGGCAGGGACACCTCCACTAGACCAGGTTGCTCCGATTTTTTCAATCACTCAAGCCATAAGCTTAAACCCTTGTAGAGTCAAATTAACACTTTATCATATAGTGAGTTACACACTGATTTTCCTGTAGCTGATGCCTTGACCTAACTTTTGGATGAAACTTGAAACATAAGATCCAAATAATTAGAAAACTCCAAATCCTTCAGCAGTTGAAATGATGTGACTCTAACTAATTTAGAAATTTAATCCTAGACTTACCACAACAATAAATATCCAAGACTATTTTTCAATGGGAAGGAAAGGGCAGATTTTTCTCAGTAGCATTTGCTCACACACAGTGATGAGATTCATGCCCAGATTTGCTGCCACATCCACCAAATAGGTCCCTGCAGCTCAGTCCTGATGTATCCAACACTTTTCACCTGAAAGAGATTTCAAACTGAATGACACTTGAAGTGCTTTAAGTCATCATGGTACCTTCCACTAATCACTACCAGCATCTAATGGATTCATTCCTGGAAGCACTTTAACTCTTCTGGGTACCTTAGAGGAGAGGATTCCTCTGGCCACTCCAGCTGACATCATTAGGCAGCTTTAGCTGATGACTGCCAATGGCTCTGTGCACTAAGCAGGCTCCCCCAGAATCAATCTCCAGGATCACAAAACCCTTAACAACCTCTTCACTGCGAGACTGCATCACAAGTGGGAACATATTGCTCTCCTCTGAGGATTAGATTTCTTAGCCTGCTTTTATTCTGACAATCTCACCATAGCACGTCATGCAATAAGTCCTTGACTGTGACTCAGGTCACAGGAAAGACTGAGGATGGCTGAACTGGTGTAGAAAAATCCGTGTGCTCACTTTTGCTCAGTCAGAAATAATCTTGAGATCTGTGATTTGCTCGGGTCTGGTGCAGGGCCTGCTCTGTCTTTCAGTGTTACACACAACAAAACATAGCAAAGGGAAACATGTTTTGTCAGGTGTGCTGCATAGCCTTGGTAAGGTCATATGGCCCATGAGATGTGGAATTGCTAATGAGAATTTAATAAATTAGCTCACAGATAAACTAAACCTGAAAGCAAATGGAATCCCCAAGAAGCCTCTCCAGCTCAGTCACACAGCTCATCCTGGGAGAATGCAGGAGAGCAGATGTGCCGTTTGTGATACGCTCTGAGTGTTATCAAATCAAGGTCCCATTGAGCTAAGAAGTGAAAGGACTTGCAGAGCTGAGAAGGAACTCCTTATGGAAATGCCTTGCCAGCAACCCTCTTTTTTTTAAAATCAAAGTACTGTCAGCTCTCACGCATCTGCTGATTGCAGCTGTCACGGTGTCATCCAGAGAGAAAGGTGAGTCCTCGGTGACTCAACACACGAACGTCAAACATTAGCACAGCACACACTGGAGGAACATCACATTGATGCACCTATTTTGCACTGTTGGTGGGGAAACAGAATTCAAGTCTCACTGCTGTGCAGTTAAAGTCATCTGCCTTAAGAAAAGGGAGGAGAGAGAGGATAATAATCTCTTTTATAGGGGCAGCATAATCAGCTGTATCTTATGTATCAAAACCTGTAACTGCTACTTTCTTGAATGTCAGAAGGCCTATTAGGATGTTCATATCTCTGGTTTTATACTAATAATCATTGCTGTATCTTGCCCACACAACAGTCTACAGCATATTAACACAGTTTAGTAAATCAAATTTAAGTTCAAAATTAACACTATATTTACAGCACAGGGAGTTTATGAAGGATTCAGTGGGATATACTAAAATTCAAAGGGATCATTTATGGGATTATTAGTCATTTTAGATGTTCCTCCACATTACTTTAGGTCTAGTGTATCACAGAAGACACAGGACTTGCTCACAGCCAGTGGTAATAAAAGCAGCCAACAGACCTGAAAAGCTGCATCAACATTTTATCCTAAACAATTGCTCCAGGAAGGCTGAGCTAAAAACTCCAGGCAAGCTGTCAGTAGCTAATATTAGCCTACACGTACAGAAAATTTTTTAATTTCAGAGCAATTTTCAAAGACTGCAGAAAACGTTCTCTAGACTGCAGAGAAAAGCCGACAGTTCATTTTTGTGCTGATGCAGCTGCAACTGCTGTTTGCTAGATCATATCTCAGCTTGGTCATTGCAATATCAAAGTAAGATTTTATAAACCTTTTAACTCTTGTGTAAAACACACTATACATGCTAATGGCTTCATTTGACTAAGCTGGCTTTGTCATTTTGCTGTAGCTGGGTGCAGGTACTATATATTGATATACCCTCATATGTTAAGCAACCCCTTAATGGAATACATTGCCTTGGAGTCTTTATGAAAAAAATCCTTATCACTGCCCAGAGAACTATTTTGTGTGCAGCAATTATGTAATATTAATGAACAGTATTACATACAATTTTTTTCTAGCCTTATTCTTTGTATGGAATGTACTTCAGAATGACCTGACACTGCAAAAATGCCTCCAGCTTCCATGGCTCATGTAAAATACAATAAATACGTAAATAATTTAGAAGAGGAAATAGGTGGTGTTGCAAAGGTGGTGGTGTTCTTACCACTGTACTTCAAAATCTGCCGATGTGACCTTTGCAAACCCGTATTTCTTTTTCCATTTAAGGATACTGCTTCCTCAAGATGGACAAAAGAAATTCCACACAGACATGGAATTTTAAAAGGCCAATTTGAAGGCTCACTTTAGAATTTTCTTTCTGAAATTGTAGAAGAAAAAAAATCACCTGGGGAGATATTTGACTGCCCACTGTAGCCTTTCACAGAGAGCCTGGCATATCTCTGTGCTATGATGGGATTCTTGGAGCTAGAAGTTCCTAAATTTTGAGCCAAGGTGCTCAAAATCTGAGAGGCTGAACCTGAACCCAGTGGATGAGCCATCCTCAGACGTGCCAGGTCAGCCTGTCCAGAGGCACCACCCGTTGTCCAAAAGGCATCTGGAAGGCAATGGCCACTCAATGGTTTTCAGGGAAAGAGGCCTTTTATTCTGTGGAGACTTAGCTTCTCAATCTCTTGGGGTTTAGGAGGGTTTTCCCACTTCTAAAATAAATAACTGCTTATTTAATTCCTGTTAATAAAGGAGGAATGCTGGGCTGTTGCAGGGGCCAGTTAGTCAGGGCTTGCAAAGTACAGTTGGTGCTGAGTATAATTTTTTTCTGCAACTCGGTGACACCTTCATTTCTCAAAGTAAGATTTCATAGCCCGTTCATTTACAAAGTGGGCTAGTGCCTTTGGGTATTTGGGAAGGGCAGAAAGACAAATTGAAAAGCATCAAATCATTTAATTTGAAAGTGCATTAAGCACACGCCTTCCAATTTTATGACTAAAATGTTCGTTGGCTTTTTCCAAAGAGGTTTGTATTCAGGGCACAGAAATAGTTTATGGATTTTTAGATTCCTGAAATACTTAACAATGCTATTAAGGGGAGAAAAACACTAGCTTCTTGTCCTAAAAAAAAAAGAAACAGATTCACGTGCAAAGTGTTAATGAGCACAAGTGACAGCTTAAGGATAAATATAGCATAACCCTCACCCCCCAAAGTTAGCTAATCAAACATTTTCTAGAACAGAATTTTGGGGAAGTGTGGAATATATAATAAAAAAAGGAAAGAAAACAATATTAAGAGTCCAATTCAGAGTGACCAAAATGAAGTTGGTCTTTTTTTCCACTTGGGAGCCATGGTACCCCCAGCACCTGGAGCAGTTGGATCCTTTTGGAGCATTGCTTGATGGAATTTGTAGTCTCCAGGCTGCATCTCCATTATTAAAAAGGAGAGCAGTGGCAATCTGCTCCATTTTAGGCAAATTAAGTGCAGCTCTTTGGCTCTTGGCACATTCCCAACGCGGCTTTGAGATGAGCATAATTCCACGAAATCCATAGAATTCAGAGCCCAAGTCTGCTACTGTTCCCCCTTCCCGTGCCTTGCAGATAATGGGAAGTCCTCTGTTGGGGTCTTAGCAGGGAAGAGAGATATTGTGCATCTGCTTAATGAGTATTGGGTTTCGGTGTGCTGAGGGAACAAATTCAGAAGAGGCATCCCGTTTTTCCTTTGAGTTCCCCACCTGATGCCTTCCATGTCATATTTCCACTGGCAAGGGAGGGGGGAATGTTGCATATTCCATGTTCCCCTCCTTCTGCCTTGCAGGGGAAAGAGGGTGTGTTTCCACCGGCAGAGTAGAATGAACTCATGCTTTCCAGTTTTTCCCCATGTTAGGAAATAGGTCCTATCTCATTACTGGTGACAGCACATATTGGTAGGTCATAGAGCAAAGGGAGAGCCTTGCGTAGAACAGCTGGGGCCCAGAGCCAGAAATCTCATTAAAGTAAGCTGCTGCTATTTCCAGCCTGTAATAGAGCTTTGGAGCTTGATTATATTCAGTGAAAGCAGGTCATTACAAACACAGTGCTTTTTGCATATTATCTAAATTGAAATAATAATATGTTCTCCCCTTTCATGTGCTATATTGATAAATCCCAACTTATGAATGAAACATGTTGATTAGTTAGTTAAAAATAATTAGTTCCATATTATGCCTCCAAGTTTAAGGCTTGATTAGTGCAAACAAATAACTTTTCTAGATAATAAGTCATTTACAGAGTATTCTCTTAAGTGGAGCACACAGGCATAAAAATAATCTGCAGCAATAAATTGTGTTATTTGTTCTCTCTTTTCTCTTTGACTTGAAATATAACAGTACTTTTAGAACTTGAGAGACAGAATATTTATATCTATATGCAGATTCTGATCTCAACAGCAACTGCCGCAGTGCAACTCTGGTGTTGTTTGATTGAGGTGGCAGAGAACCAGGTAAGAATGTGACCCACAAGTGTTCTTTGATTCAGTCTTTCTGGCCACATAGCCCCAAAAGAGGAACAATCATTACTTACACTGACTGAGAATATTGCTTCTTGTTATTTAACTTGCATATAAATATTCTGATATTTGCATCAGAACTGAGCTAACGAGTGGTTTTCCTTAGCAGTGGAAGCTCTTTTGAAGGAAAACAAAGCCCTGCATGAACATGTTTTTCTAGTCATCAGTTCACAGAATCCAGAACTATTCAACAATCTCCATAAGCCCAATCCTGAATATGAACATTTTCCCGAACAAGGGCTTAGGGCAGTCATTTGAACAAAGACTTTTTTAAGCCCCCATAGGATTCTTCTCACACAGGGAAAAGATGGTTCCAAAACTGTGTACAGGAGACATCCCTTAAAGAAAGGTTATTGATAGGATTATGGGGCAAATACTGTAATAAAATTAAATAACATCCTGGTAAAAAGCCTCGACTCTGTTGATACTGTCTCTGCTGGTGCTCCCACCTACAGAGCCTCTCTGATGGAAAGTTATGGCTCTCAATTATCACTGTGAAAATCCAGCCCTATTTTGGGAGTGCTTATAACTTGTAGCAGTCATCGAAGTGTGGGAGTTTGACGGCGTTGTTGGAGAATAACAGCCTTGGTGTTTAGGTGCTGAAGCATGACAACCCTGGATGAGGCAAAGAGACACTTTTGAAAGCATTTTTATAAAACTCTTTTCCTTCCTGGTTGATAGGAAAACTATCAACTGGGAAGAGAAGCAGACTGCCAGGAAGGGAACTAATTTGATGGCATGAGTTGTGGATGTACACTTGTCCACCAGTGGCTGAAACCACCAACTTTCCACCTATGAATAAGCACCAAACAGCCAGGAGCTAGAAATGGCTAAATCTCTACTTTTGTGAAAGAACGGAGGTGACTTACTGGTTAAAAACTCCTCAATCCTTCCCAGTCCTCTCAAAGGGCACTTACTGAGAAATGGTAATGGTTTACAGTCTCAGAGTGCTTTTAAAGCACTCAATGTCAGAAAAAATGGCATTAACCCACTCTCTTCCCTATATTCTGGACATGTTTCTCAATGCTAATCAGGAGTAATTTTGCTGAAGTGAAGGGAGTTATACAAGACCTGTGTAAAAGTGGAATCAGATCCATGGATCATACATTTAAGATTCCTGGCAAAATATGCTGTATTTACTTGAGGAAATTAAAATATTTCAGAGTTTGGATGATTTAAGGGCTATGTTCTTACCTCCTAGAAATTAGAACAGTACCTCATGTAATCAATAAGTGTATAAAACTGTCTAAAATACAAGCATTGCAGGGGTCAGGAGTGGAAAAAACACAGCTGAAATCATTTTACATGATATACTGGAAAAGCAACATTATTTTTACCAATAGCACCGTAAAGCCATTGCAAAAGGCAAGAAACTGATTTAATGGTATGGCAAACAGCATTTGTTTAATAAAGTCAATTTTTGCCACTTCCATGGTAAATAAAACACAAAATTAGACTGTTCAGCGAAGCACTTTGGCTCCAACCTCCCTTGAACTTTAAGAAATTCAGGAAAACAAGCTCTTGGGTTGGACCGATCTGTGTTGGAAACTCCACACTGCAGCCATACCACACCATCAGTATTATTTTTACATTAAATGACAAGTACCAGGCCGTGAGGGGTGTATTATGTCCTCAACGGTCTGGAATAGAAATTCCTCAGTTACATGTGAAACCTCTCCAGTGTCTTCCACAAGAAGTGGCTCCATTAAGACTAATGAAGTGCTGATTCTGCACAAGAGATGCTGCAGATCCTCCAGGAGAGCTGCAGGAGAGAAATGGGCTCTTAAACATGTAGGGAGTCACTCAGCTTCCACCCTCGAATCTGAAAGAGCTACTTGAGGAGTTTTCATAGAATCATAGAATATCCTGAGTTGGAAGGGACCCACAAGGATCATCCAGTCCAACCTGTGACTCTGCACAGGACACTCCAACAATCTCATCCTGTGCCTTAGAGTGTTGTCCAAATGCTCCTTGGCAGGTTTGGGGCTGTGACCACTGCCCTGGGGAGCCTGTTTAGTGCCCAACCACCCTCTGAGGGAAGAACCTTTTCCTAATATCCAGCCTAAACCTCCCCTGGCACAGCTAAGCCGTTCCCTCAGGTCCTGTCACTGGTCCCAGAGAGCAGAGATCGGTGCTGCCCCTCTGCTGCCTGTTGTGAGGAAATTGCAGGTTTGATGAAACTTGGAGGTGAGCAAAAAATTGAAGGAGGAAATATCCTGGACTTTGAAAGCATAAATAAGCTGCACAGTTTTCTGACTTGTAATAACTGCCTGTACCAGCTCCTGGGCTACTGCTGGAGTACAAGGAGGCTGTAGAAAGAGGAACAAACACTCCTCTGTGCTGCCCCTTCCCCCTGCTCTACAACACTCCAAGGCTTGCGATGTTTGGCCAAAGAATGGTGAAACCCCGGAACAGCCTTGGACTACACATGCTGGTGATCCTGAGTCATTGGCTAATGTTAAAGGCAGACCTGCAGTCAGATGTGGTGTTGAAACAGGGACTTTGCCATCAGTGGAGCTGCCCTTTGCTTTATGCCTGATCTGAATTTTGCATCACACATGTTCCTAAAGACATTAAAAGAAATTTCTGTGAACATCCCATGAGGCGAATTGACCCCTGCAGAGTCAGCCTCGGGTTTGAATGGGTTGGCTTTTTTGGCTTGTCCCATCTTCCTAGTCTCTAAACTTCTGCCTTTGTATTATAATATGGTGTGCCGTAAATATCTGTAATGGAACGGATTACATCAGCTACCTTAGTGCTGCCAATCTCAATATTAAATTCTGCAGCAGCAAGGAGCCCTGCCCAAAGGACTATGACAAATATTCAGCTCCATTTGTATTAGAATACAAAGTACAGACTAAACCCATATAGTTTCTGGCAACTGATACTACATGTCAGATAAGAATGGCACAGGGAAGAACAGTGCCAGAGCACTGAAGTTCCTTCTTAGATTAAGAGCTGAGGATACCTGATACATGCCCTTCCTGAATGTGCTGTAGGTTAGTAATTTTTTTTTTTAATCTTTTAAATAGTAAATCCCCAATACCCAAGCAAAACCAAAAAGTAGTTTTGTTTATTTCTACACCTACTGACTCTGTTAAGGGTGTGCTGGCTACAACAAGGGATATAGAGAGATCTGATTGGATTTTAATGTATTTTCACCTCATTTCAGATACTCAAAAGACACTGGTTAAAATGCTTAAAAATATGTTTGACATTTCTTTGCAGTTTCTGTTCACTCAATCAGCTGCACGTTAACTGTACTGTCCTCACTACAGGTTCAAGTTTGCTTGAGGTTGTTTGGGCCAGATAAAATCCCATTCCTACAAGTTAAGCCAACATTAGATTCCAGGGAGCTTGACCAGAACTATTGTCCACATGTTAGACTGTTCATCAGAACTTTTTTCTTTTTCAGCCCTCGTCGTGAATGTTCTTGGAAGAGACTGCTCAAAGACTGAGGTAGCAAGTGTGAAATAATTGGACTCAGTGGAACACAGGTTCTAAAGTGTGGGAGGCATGATTCAGCACTTCATCTTTTCAGCATTAATGATTTGTTGTTTATTTTTTTGAAGATTTTCAAGGGAAAAACTGGACTGACTTCTCTGCATGGGACTTAGAGATTCTGTAACTGGAAAGATAAAGAAGTTGGCAAGAACTTGCTTTATCCACCATGCTGTTCTCTGACTGCTTCTAGCCCCACAGAGATGGCTTCATTCCATTAGTATTTACTGCATATAAATTGCAAACAGCATGTTGAGATGCTCAGAGGAACAAAGCAATAAAAACACAGAAGATATGAATGCTCAAAAATTGTATTGTCTGTTGTAGGAATATGGAACCAGGTCCTTGGATCCTGTGCCTTTATTTCAGCGAAGGAGCTGGCCTATTGTTTCTATTTAAAATTGGTTGCCATGGTGGTATCATCCGGGCTTTCACCCTGATGAAAATTGTTTGCATCTGTGACGCAGAAGCGCTGGCAACCCAACGTTTGCATCTACCTCCAACACAGGAGTAATTGTGGAAATGGAACCTGACGCTTCACCTGTGCACAGTAAATAGGTTCCTTAAACACCCATGTACTGTTAAAACTGTGTGGAAGTGGAACAGCAGGTGGTTTGATCTGCGGCTCCTGAGGCTGCAGAGACCTCAGAAAAAGTGGAAGTGTTGAAGTGAAATTCCATGGCCAGGCTGACCTTTCCCACGGGCGTGATGCTGGTGCACGGTTTTGATTTTGCAGCACCACCTGGAATTTCTGGGAAGTTACAGGTCTCACATTTTTAAAGTGATGGGAAGCCCTGCTTGACATTAAGATCTGCTGATACAAGAGTCTCTCTCTTCCATTTTCTAATGAGCCTCAATCATTAGCCTCCTTATGTCACAGGCAGCTACTGATCCCATTAATTAGGTGAATGGCAGCCACCAGGACACTCAGAATTGTCTAGAAACAAAAGAATAAATTAAAAAAGAAACTCTTCATACACATTTATCTTAGGTGGCTGTTCAACTTCTGACCCAAACTTGCTATGGGCTTAGGTTTAGAGAACCAGAATCTCATGAGGGCCCTCCAAAACTCCCCCTGCTTCCCACTTGGTGCTGATCCTGTAGGGTGCATTCATTAAAACAAACCCCAGACAGTCCTGGGTCTCAAAGGGACTTTTAGGCTTAAAGCTTTCTCTTTAATTAAAAAAGTTCTTTTGGAATACTAAACCTCCTACAAGGAACAGATGGGGTTAATGCTCCTCCCCGCATTAGCTGTCAGCACTATACTTTGAACAAAACAGCAGCAGATTTACTAGCTAGAGTAGTGCTTGTTAAATTGAATTACATCTGGAACATTAGTATCAATCCCTTCCCTTTACCTTTATTGGGAAATCCTCCTTTCCAGCATGAGTGATAAGTGGGGGAGGAGGAACTCAAGAGCAGCTGTGAACAATGAACAAGGACCAACGTTATCAGCAGGAAAGAAAACCTGGTAGTGCCAACTGCACAATGGCAGCTCTCCCTGTGCAGAGCAGGGTTGGCCCGGGGTGCCAGCTCTATATTCCCTTCTGGTTTGCAGATGAAACAGCCAGGTAGTCTCCTGTCTGTCTTTCCAGCATGGATATTGTATTTCAGCTGATGTGCCTGCAATGCTGATTTTGCTGAGCTGGGAGGGAAGGATCTGCAGAGTAAGAAATTACTGAAGGCAAGCAAGAACCTCGTTGTCTTTTGGCGATGTCAGTGCGACCCTTATCAATAATTGAACAGCTTTTCCAGGAACACAATCGAGAGAGCAGAGTCTGTATTACCACCTTGCTGCTTCAGTCAACTGTTCCAGGAAAGGCTGTTCTCCACAGAGGCAATATCGTGCTGTTCCTTTATTCCACAGGCGCACGATATCGGAGCTGAGGCAGTGCTCCATCTGATACATCGCTTCCCACCCACACTCTCACACTTAAAAGCATCACAGGCTCGAAATAGGGACCATTTTAAAAGGGACTGGCCTGTCTGCTGCAGCCTGGAGCCTGATGGGGTGTTGGGAGAGAGAGCTGAGGGTCTTTCACAGTCCCGTGAACCCTCAGTGTTGACTTTTTCATCGGAAAGAGGAAAGCTGCAGGTCAGGGCTTCACTCCATCGCTATCACAAGGACTTGGCAATACTCATATCTGGATCCTAAAGCCAGGAGCTTTGTATAAAAATTGAGAAGTGGATTCCTGAAAACTCTCTGTTAAAAAGCTGGTACATGAAGGATGGGAGAAGCCAGGTGACTTTGTGTTTGTACCACTCCTGCAGAAGACATCTTTACCTTAAGCCCTTCAAATCAATATGCCCCTCTAAGAAGGGGCCAACTTGTAATAAATGCTGAAAAAAAATCAGCATATGAGGGGGGAATATCAGAGGTTGCACTTGGTTAGGCCTTTTCCTACATGTGTAATCTGTATGATACAAGGTGATAGCTGTGCTCTCCTGGCAGCAGTTTTTGTGGAACAGAATTTCATCCCTTACCTCAGATCTTGTGGGTTACTCTGAAGGCATAAAGAGGGTAAACACTGTGCCCTTCAAGGCTCTGCTACCCTGGCACACTTTGGGTAAGGCCCTGGCCCCTTCTCAAGCTCAGCCTTATCATTACATTGCAATCAGGAGAGGCAAGAGAGATTTCTGCAGTAAATATTATACCAGGCAGTCTGGGCTGCTTCAAATGAGAGCAGCTCATAAAGAGCTACTAAATATAAAATCATCCTCAGGGCAGCTCCAGTTTAAGACAGGGCATGTCAGCTCTCAGAGAAGCACAGAATCTTCTGGGATGTAAATAAGGTAAAGGCAGGATGAGGAGGAGAATTAGAAGTTAACAATTGAAATTCTGAAAAACAAATGGGAGGTGTGCCACGTAAAAGGAGAGGAACAAAAAAACCCATCAGGAACATGAAATGTCCAGTATCTGCAATCCCAGAGTTTGGAATTTCAAGTGTCCTCCACCACAGTGTCATGCATTTCTCAAACTAATCACCCATCCTGCAAACCATGGTGTCCTCTCTACCTCAGAATGAGCTTTAAACTCATTCTGACCCTTCTCTCCTTTCTGCTTACTCCAGACCATTCCTTCCCCTATGTTTCTATATAATCCACAACATACATGTCCTAAAAGCCACTAGCAATAAACAGAAATGCAATAATTAAATCTTTCACTGACAGAACTGAGTCTTCCATCACTGCAGTCTAAACTCCACTTACGAAAAAGGCAGCAGATGTTCTCTGGTTTTCTGTTTTGTGTCCACTGGGTCTGTGGATGGCAGATCTAGACCCAGTTTTACGCTTTATATGGGTGTAGCTTGGACCAAGGAGGGTGCAAGGGAAGCAGATCTCCAAAACTCTCCAAAACAAACAGGGTATGTGGTAGGGTCAGGTTCCTGCTGGATATTATTGAACTAGTTCAGTGATCCATAACTAGATCTGAACTTTGCTGCTCTGGCCTATATCTGACGGAGATAAAAGATTCTATCTATATCCTTCGGGCCACACGAGTCCATTTCGGAGCTGGATTGTGTTTCCAGGTTATATTACCAACAGCTGACTCTGCTGACTTCTTGCATCTGAATCATTCCTCCACTTTTATCCATGTTTTCTGCTGCATAATATAATTAATTCAACAATATATGGAAATCAACAATTATGCCAAAGTTTAACGAGGTGACAGCAGGACACACTGACAAGTAGTTAATCGTATGAGCCTGACCATGCTGACAGGTTTACAAATACCTTTGCTAAGCTTCAGTGTCAACACAATTTTATATATTAAAGGCAGGTCCTCTCTTGCAGGGTACTTGCACCATCCTTGAGATGGGTGTCCTGGTACTTCTTGCATGTACACTCTCTATTCCATAGGCAAGTGTCTGAGATGTTGTTTCAGTTCTCACAATACCCTGGCTAACTGCACTGCATATAATTAATCTGCCTTCTGAAAATAATCTTTTAATCATGGCATTAAAAGAATAATTTAAGAAAAAAAAAAAAGAAAGCAAAAGATTATATAGTACAAAACAACACCAGTAAGGAAAAGTATCTGCGTCCCAATCTACTTTAAGCCAGCCCAATTTTCCCTGTGGTTTTATCATCTCCTGCTGTATCAATTTAGACTTATCAGACCTACTTTCCTACACATGTCTTCTAAATGACTGTTTACCCCTGAAGCAGGTGCCTCACAGTGTCTTTTATCCCTCGCACCCTATGAAAAACGAGCAAGGAAATGAAGTAGGACATATTTGACAAGCTAGAATGGAGGCAGATTAGGTGAGCACCTAAACAGGAACTGGGAATCTAATTTGTCTTGGTATCAACAGTATTCAAACATCTAAATATCTTTTAGTACCTTGACCCAATTGACTTGGACAAAGTTCACCCAATAAATCTGTAGCAAAGCAATTCAAGTGTCCCCGGCTCATCTGCCAGCACCCAAAATAACAAACTGTGATGGTTGAGGAGAATAATAAATGGTTCTTCACAACAGTAAAGGTGTTACATGTGACCTGTTGGGCCAGTAAAAACCTACTGGCTTATTTCTTCTTGTGAAACCTTGACTTAATTCTGGCAGCTTTCCTGAGGTGTGTGTGGCTTGTCCCAGAGTCAACTACTACTGTGGGCTGTGGGCTGAAATTCATCCAAGGTTCTATAGATCTTCAAGCCAAACTGTTGCTCTTTGTGCAAAATGTGTTGCAACAATCAAACCCTGCTGAGCCCCAGAATCTGGCCTGGGAATTGCAGCGCTGGGTGCTGGGGCTGGGGACAGATTCCTTTACCAACACTTGAAACAAGAACAACAACCTGCAGAGATAATTGAGCAGTTGTTGCTAGGAGGTTTCAGAGCTGCTTTCTGAAGTTCTTCTAAAATTGTAAGTGCTTTGTTTGGATTTTTAAGAAACCTTGGGAGTTAAATATGGCTGGATCAAAATCACCATAAAAGGAAATTGGATTTGATGACCCTCCGTTTCCTGAGACTAATATTTTCTGGGCACAAAACAGCTGTTTGAATCTGTCTCTGAAACATTCAGGAATGCAGAACAGGTTTTTTGACACTGTTTATTTACATTAAGGTTGGAGCAGAATATCTCAGTCCAGAATGTATAGAGAACACACACAATATACACTTGCACTCATCATTGCAGCCATGTGTGTATATACCTGTATATACAGTGTATACAAGCAAACCTCCTTTCACTAAACCATGCCTGTGGTTTAGTTGTCATAACACTTCCAATAGAGCTGAGCCCAACCTAATTTTTCAAATTCCTTCATCACCAGGCCAAAAACATACAATCAATTTGCACTTTTAAATGTCTATATCACAACTTGGATTGTTTCTCAACATGTAACCTTTATTTTAATTTGTTTGAGTTCTTCATAAAGTTCCTTTCTGTTTTTCTGATTGGACAGCAGAACCTAAGGACATCCCTGTTTCACAGACAGATTAAGAATAGGTAAAAATAGATACAGCAAATTTGTTTACTCAGGACCTTTGCTGAAAGGAGGAATCAAACTAAATCCACTTCTTTGCTGCAGTCCATACAGCCTTACTGGAAGCAAGGTACTGTAACCTTTTCCTTAAAACTCAATTGTTTCCTTGGTGACAGTTTTTACAGATAAGTTATGAATGTTCTAAACATGATGGCTAAAGGAAGGAAGAGCCCTGGATTAATTTTAGAGAAACACATAAAGTTTAATAAGGTCAAATCACCCACTGACAAGGGAGACACAGGGGAAGAAGAATGAGAAAGGTCATAAAGTATGTACTCACACAAGTATTTAAATAATATTACCAAAAAGCAGAGTTATCACATAAAGTCCATTAGTTTTTTGCACAAAATCCCTTATGACTGGGGGGGGAAAGATGACATATTTCCTAGAGTCCAACTGTAGTTTGAGAGCCACTAACTAATTCAAAGTAGATTTTTTGGCCCCATCACCACAGCAAATCATCAGGATGAATGGAAAGTGTATTTAAACAAGGTAATGCAGTGATGAATCATCAAATCTGCTGCCTGCTGAGATGGATCACCCCTCCACGTGGGACCTGCTTGTCCTACCTCTGCCTGAGGTGCCACTGATTCTCAGTGAGAGAAGTCACTGGAGTTAAATAAAACCACAGCTTTTTCCAAGTGCCTTCAAGAGTAATTTGTATATTTGATTCATGTTTCAGAAGTGGAAAAATCATTAAGCCCATTAAAGGAATGATATTGAAAGCCACAGTGCAAGGGAGGTGAGGCCTGATGGCTTCAGCTGGACTGGGAAGAGAGGGAGAAACCAGAGTGTGTGCCCTGACTCTTCCACTGCATAAAGCAGAATGTATTTAGAGTGGGTGAAGCATCTGCCTGTGACAGAGATGTTCTCACTGAGGACAGAGAGAGACGTTCATCAACAGCAACAAAAGACCTTGGAGCATCCCTCCTTGGCCCTTTATTTCCTGAGTATGTAAGCCATGAATGATGACTATGCTGGGGGTTAAGGCAAAAATAAAAAATCACTCTCTGGGAAAACATACAAGAAAAGGGCAGCTAAATCTCTGACAGATGAGAACGCTCTCAGGGTGTCAGCAACAGGAGTTCTGATTTACACTATCTGGAGAGAGAGATAAGGACTGCACAGTACAGCAGCATCTAATAAAAGATGCCTGCAGCACAATAACGAGAGCAAGCTCTTCATTTTATTTATTTATTTCACAGTTAATTTAGTGTTCCTGAAAGCAAGGGCCTTTTTTTTTTTTTTACATCTGGTCACTGGCAGTACAGCCAAGTTCTCCCTCACTCACAGCTCTGTCAAAAGGCACTTTATAAATAACTGGAGATGAGGATCTTCACCCCTGACCTGTGGGATCTACCACTTGAAAAGAAAGATGAGGAGCACTGATGCCTGGCAGACACAGCACGTCCCTGCCCTGCAGATTTGCTCACACAAACCTGCCTGGTTCAGACCTGGTCTTCAAAGCAATAAGCAGCAGGGCCATGTGTATGTGGTGAGCACATGATGCACATAACCAGCAACTCTGCTTATAAAACTAATTTCATTTCAACTTCTAGGGTCTGCTACAAGTACTCGAAGTCTTGAAACAAGAAAATCAGATCAAAGTTGAAATATAAAATAACTCTTCCACTCTCACTCCCCCACAACTGGAAAAAATCAGCTGATAATTTGGAAGACAAGTTAAAAAATCACCTAAACGTCTAATCTGGAGCTATTTACTCTGCTTTGCAGGAAGGATTTCTGCATGGCTGCATGATTTCAGTGCACTTGTTCAGAATAAGAGGTGTTGCAAACACCTATTTTGTTTTTGCTGCTGCTTCCATGTTCCTCATTCCCTCCAGTCTGTCCCTGGCTCATTAGTCATGTTGGGGCAATGATAAGGTGGAGAATGATTACATAGTTGGCTCAGACTTTTCCCTTCCCAGTACAGACTGTGCTTGGATCCCTCCTGGGTGGAGACTGACCTGAATGCCTTCTTTAAACCATACACATGCAAGTCTGTACTGTAATGATTTCCACTTTGGTTACGTACCTGTTCCTGTTCCCAGGGCTCATCTTTCAAAACAGGACAGTCCTGATTCAGGTCCTGTTGTTGGCTTCGTTGATTTGAGTGAGAAAACTGCAGATCCGCACTGAAGCAACTCATATTTCTCATCTATCTTTAGAAAAAACATTGCTCTGTGCATTCCTCGCCTGTTATTACGTGCAAGTGAATTCAGCAGGTGAGTGAGTGTGTGTTGTGACAGTCCCCTGAGGAATATTGCCTCTGGGAATAACTTCCCAAGGTACTCAGAAAGCGTTCTGTGAGCAACTGCGTTTGGAGATGCTCAGTGGTGAGATTTTGGTTTTGCCTCTCTCTCTTTCAAGGCCTTTTAGGACAGAGGTGTTTTTTACCCACCTCAACAACAGGTAACTCCTAACCTGGGACAGGCTGGGGCCCGCTTCACTGGGTAACACAATCATAGCAGAGGACAACTGTCCTCATATGCCAAGAATCCAAGGATGTGCTCAATCTTTTCTCCCAAACCTTCTCTTCTAATGTTTTGGTTTTGTTGTGTTTTTTTTTTCCCAGAAACTATTAATGTCCCTTCTCTACCAGCCTGAGCCTTGGCTTCCTCCTTGACTCAGTCTTTGACTCAGCAGTACGTCTAAGCGCGTCATTTCTTCTGCTTTATGTTCCATTTTAGCCTTTCCTCTATTCCCACACTGAGAGAAATAACCTAAACACAAATGGCCTTGTGACTTGCCTGTAGCAAACTTCTCCTTTCTGCCACAACACCACCGGTATTACCTGTTCAGAGCCACTCAGACTGTTCCTCCTGCTGCTCCACAGCCTCCCACCAATCACGCCCTCACATTCGTGCCCTTTGCATGCAGTGCTTATGGAAAAGAAGGTGAAAGATGCAGGGTGAGGAGAGGGGGTTGGATAGGAAGTTTTGGGCAGTGGAACACAGAACTGCCAGCAGCAGGTGCTGGCTCAGCCCTGCCAAGGTACCACCGCTCCAGCCCTGAGCTCCTGCATGGCTCTACCTGCTCTTCCAGTTCCCGGCTCCCACAGCTGTCAAAACACTTCTGCCAGGGAAAGGAATGCTCTCCCCACCTGCCTCTGGCCGTACCCACGGAATAGGCTTTCCTGCCTTAGTCCTTGCTTAGAACCTCTCCTGCTGCTTTGCACTTCTGCATCCAGTTCAGCCGCCACAGGAGCGCCCTGCTCTGCCCCAGCCTGGCAGAGGTCTGACCCACTCAGGTCTGTCCAGCAGAAGAGGGGCTTCTTACACCTTTCCTGTCATGTGTGGACATGGTAATGCAAAAGAGAACCAGCTGATACCCTTGGTCTGCTTTCCCCCAGCTTTGCTTTTTTTTCATGTCAACTTCAGTGCCTCCAAATTCTCACACTATTGCCCAAGCATCAGCATAGGTCTGAACCCAACTGTCAGCTGACTTGGCAGACTAAGTGCTTAACCCATTTGTTACTGAGGCATCCCTACATTCCACCAAAACACATAAAAGCTAAGGAACTAACATGTTCTAGACATTAAATCAGGCATCTGAAGTCATCACCAACTTATTTTGCTTTTAAGTTCCTTAATGATAAAAGGGATCTCGACAGAGTTGTTTCAAAGCTGCTTGGGGATTTAGATTAATCTAATTTGGAGGTTTGGGCACCTACACATGTTAGGCTGCACTGAAAATCACAAGATAAACGGATTTTCCCTGTGAGAGAAGATGCTGCTTCCCTAAGTGAACGGAACCACTTGCCTTGCAGCCAAAGTCCACAAAGTCAGAAAGGCTGGAGGGGATCGGGAAGAAGGAGGGGAGCCACATTCCCAGTGGAAAATGCTATTGATCCTTTGCCATAACAGCAATAGCCAGTAATACTGTAACATGAACTAACCTGCCCACCAAAGCAAAATGCTCAGTGATTTGTAAAAACCCCCTCTAGAATGCAAAGAACAAGACCAGAAATGCTATTTAAGGTTTGAAGGTTTCCTCAGGCAATGCAAGAAGTAGAAGCCTGATTAATCTGTGATTTGTTTCTCTGCAGGCAAACACACACATCCCCTGTGCTCCCACACAGAACTCACTCAGGAAGGGCTGGTGGTGGGTTTGTCAGTGTGGAGGGAGAACGTGCTGAGAGAGGGAGAGGGAGAAAAGTCTTTCCCTACCATGAGGAACATGCGCTCAGCTGAAGGCAGGGCGCAGTTCTCCCGCCTTGGGCTCGTACAGCGTGGCCAGTCACAGCAGTACTGAGCTTGGGGGAACACCCTAGTTCAGGTACATTTTGTGAGAGAAAGGGATCATCTCTGCTGCCCTGACCCTAATAAAACTTCTTCTTTCCTTTTTTACTGAGCTTCAGAGCTAGAGCCTGCTGGAGGCCCTCTGAAATGCTAAAGAAGCAACTCCCGTTGGCACAGAGGAGCCCACAGCAAGATTTGGTTTGGTAATGTTCCATTCCAGCTACAAACTGAAATGAGTGTATCACCGTGCAAAACAACTGCATGTTCTCAGAAAACACCCTCTGGAGAATTATTGGAAATCATTTCTATCTGACAGGCTGGCACTCAGCCCTCTCCCCAGCCAGCATTCACCCCTCTGGTAGCAGCTAATGAGCACCGGGCAGCACAGGTGGAGAAATGCCACAGTAAAGCAAGGATTCCTATGATCTTTAATCATGTGGCTTGAAAGGGGAAGAGACACTATGCTGGACATCTCCTGACTTCACAGGGAAGTGGATCTAACTGTTGAATATTATTGTTATAACACAACAGTGCCCGGTGGGCCTTAGGAATAAAAGAGGCTCTGTTGTGCTGTGTCACATCAGCATTTTCCAACAAAAATGTGGCAAGGATGGATGAGAGGAGCAAGTGGGTACAGACACACCAGGCAGGGGAGCATGAGAGCAAATGAATTTTCAGTTTGCTGACAATTCTGTAAACATGAATGAGTAATTTTGTTTGTCTGAGATTTTAGAGTTATAAAGAGACAGCTTGGCACTGGTCAAAAAATGTTTCCCTCTGGACTTCATAATAACCAAACTCCAGAACATTTTTAAATGAAGAGTCAGCCTGAATCAAAACCAGGATTGAAAAAAATGAAAGTCCTGTTTGAATGTCAAGTGAAATGGACTGGACATTTTTGTGCCTTATTCAAAATTAAACCAAAATGGTGTTTTGGAAAGTTTTTTTCTTCCAAATCTTTTCTTGCAAGAAGGAACAACTGGGCTGGAGGCAAAGCATCTCATCTCTGCAAAGACCACATGGAAACAAGCCTGGTTATCTGGATTCATGTCAGCTGCCAAACAAACCACTGCTGTGGTTTTCAGTGCACCACTGGGCTGAGGAGGATCTTGAGGAAGAATGTGGAAAGGGAGAGGGAAGCCTTGAAGTTACCTACCAGTACAAGGGGAAAAAAAAGATGGGGATGAAGGGTAGAAATGTTTTAAAAGTGGAAGAGGTAGGCAAAACAGAGAAGGGATCTGAGCACTGTGCATTCTAGTAGACATGACAGATAGGACTGGGATTGTGTATGAAGGCAGTCGTTTCTCTGGGATACCCTGAAGAAGGGGGAGACCAGGGTGAGAAATGCTCCAGCCTAACTGATGAACCAGGAAACTGATCCCTGTGTCTTGTAGAGTTTGAGACTAAAATGCAGAAAATGCATGTCTCAGAAAGCTCAAGGGGCTAAATGTCATTTCCAGCTTGAAGTGATGGCACCAGCCAGTGCTGTGTGACTCATGCTCAGACCTGACCCCTTGGAGGCTGTGGAGGCTGTGTGGAAGATTTGATGCTGAAGCAGAAGTGAAGGGAGAGCTGACCTGGCCATCAGTGGTGAGTGGAGCAAGGAGACACCAACCACCTTCCCTGACAGCTTGGAAAGCTTTGAAAAGACTGAGTGCTGTCACTAGATGTTTTCTGGGAGAGGTGGGAAGAGAAACCTTCTCAGAGATGTGTGCAGGGGTGAGGAGCTACCAGAGGAATGAGGCTGCTTTGCAAAGCATTTGCAATCACTTATTAATCAGACAGGTTTGGGATAGATGGCAGGAGATAGAACAGATCACAGATCCAAACAGGAGCCCCGAGGTGGGACCAGAGAGACCCCTTGGCAGAGATGGGCATCACCACACTTGGCATGGAGCTCTACATCCTCCTGCTCCACTCCTGTTTTCTGCCTCTCTGCACTCAGCAGGGAACAGCAGCCCAGCACAAAAGGGTGAACAACTCAGCTGTGGCATGAAGGGTTCAGAGGGGAGGAACTTGCAGTACCAGCAGGCCAAGAGGGAGCTAATTTGAGTGTCACATGGCAGTTGTGACCAACAATTTGGGCCCTGTAAGAGGGGTCTGACCAGGCCGTTGTGGTTTCTCCCTGAGCTGACAAAGCCATCTACGAGGACCCTGCAGAAGTGCTGGCCTGTCACACATGGGCTGAGAGACCTTGCCAAGAGAAGTTCTTTTCTCCCTCAGTTTGAAATAGCCTGTGAATGAACAGTGGTTTCATCTATTATTCAAAATCATTTCACAAGATACATATTTTTTACCCTCTAATTATTATTTGATATTATAGATATCAGCTGGAATTCATTCCTGCTCTGTAATGTGAGAAATAAAACTGCTGGGGAGTTTTTTCCCACTGCAAAAACTCACAGTGAGCCCATATAAAGTTTGTTCCTCCTCAAGCATTTGCGTACGTGAGCTCAGTATTTCCACCCGTGCTGGTGCAAGGACTACTTGGCTGTGTGGGAATGCCTGGAGAAGGCCTTTGAAGAGGGCTGGATCAAACTGGAATTTCAGTTTTAATTAATTGCTGTAGAAAATGTCACCGGTATTATTCACCCAGCTGTACTCTTATGTCATGTTTGCCTGAGACAAAGTTCTCCCATGTACTGTAATGAATCATAATATTTAAGATGAACACACAGCAGCAGTGGCATTCACCAGGGCTTTCAACAGCTGGAGCTCGGGATGAGCTCCACCAGGCTCCTCTCCCAGCTGCAGCTGGATGTGCTTCAACTTGACTTATCTCAAGCTTCCTGAGGTCCTTGCCTGCTCAGAGACAGCCCCCACACCACATTCCCAGGGCATGAGCTGTGGGGAGACCCTCTCTGCACCCTCTGCACGGGGATTTCACCACCCTGGTAGGATCCATGAGTCTGCCAGGCTCAGCTGTGATGGGAGGGCAGAAGGTGATGTTGATAGGGCTGTAAATCACCTTTTCTTCCTGCTGATCTCCAGAGCTGACAGA
Source organism: Myiozetetes cayanensis (assembly GCF_022539395.1). Lineage (NCBI taxonomy): Eukaryota > Metazoa > Chordata > Aves > Passeriformes > Tyrannidae > Myiozetetes > Myiozetetes cayanensis. Next base: position 6,775,185 of record NW_026087378.1, on the reverse strand, counting down.
GATCTGTCTGCTTCAAGCAGAAGAAACTGAGTGAAGGTAGGAAGAGGTGCTATTATGTATGATCAGCTTACGCTGCAATTAATGCTTTTTTTTTTTTTTTTAAATATCTCTTTGCAGAGCAGGTTCCTCTCTTTGAGTTAAACCTTCCACCACTCCCCTTTCTGCCAACACCCACTGGTAAGGAGCACTGCAGTGAAATCTAATCAGAGTGGAGATCAACTCATTACCCTGAGAAGTAAACGTGTCTCTCAGACAAAGCAGCAATTTTGTCTGAGTCATTGCAGCATCTCTGAATGTATCCAAAACAATCAAAAGCTGGCTAAACCAGTCCATTAGTAGCAGAGCCATCACCTTTTTTCCCTCCTGCACAGTACCAAGGAGAAGCCATGTTCCACTTGCCCTACTCCTGGCAAGAAAACCTATTTCTCCTTTGTTCCCATGATTAATATTTCGGTGAAATCCCATGGCCTGAGTGTTCATGTTTCCCCTTTGTTACAGGACAGTAAAATGTGACAAGAGAAGGGATGCTTTTAATTCCTTGGGCCAACTGGTGAAGGGCTGAGAATGGTGTAATCATTGGTGTGGATGGGGATAAACAAGCCAGACTTGTGCGTGCACATGAGGATGAACATAAACAGGAGGAGGAACAGCGTTACCATAGAAATGAAGAGCTGCCTGAGCAGACATCGTTTGTCACATCAGCATCCCTGCCACAGGGTGCTGCCTCAGCCCTGGGGCTGTGTGAGGGTGGTGGTGCCTTTGGGTGTGCAGGTGTTCAGCTGCTCAGCAATCCTTCCTGGTGCCACTTGGGAGAACTGATACTGAACTCTGATAATGGCCAGAGAAGTTCTGCTGAAGGAGCAGAAGTGCTGTCTCCAGTGCCATCCAGGAAACAGGCTTTGGAGCTGGGTCTGGAGCACCAGCCCTGCTTCCTGCCACGGAGCCAGGGATGGAGGAGGCTGGTGGGAGACCGACAGCTGAACACCTTGTCAGGCAGAGGATGTGCAGAGTAGGGCCAAGAGCTTTACATTCCTCATTTGGTATCACAGAATCATAGAATGATTTGCTACAGGTGGAGGAGGGGAAGTCGTACACAGAATGGTTTGTGTTGGAAGGGACCTTAAAGATTATCCAGTTCCAACCTGCCTGCCGTGGGCAAGGACACCTTCCACTAGACCAGGTTGCTCAGAGTTCTGTCTAACCTGGCCTTGAAGGTTTGCCTGTGGATCTGTGCCAGCCTGTGATGCAGGTGACAACCTGTGTTCTCCCTAGGATGGGCTACAATGAGTAATGCAGCCTCATTTACAGTGAGACAGAAAGGTTTGGGGTGTACCACTGCCCTGGAGGGACAGAGCCTTTCTCTTTGTTCCCTTTCAAGATCCTCACTTAGAAGCCCAGTCAGGGTTTCCTCACACCCTCCCCAGGGGATGGCTGGGGTTCACAACACCAGCAATTTTCCTGCAAGCCTTGTGGAATTCGGTATTTTTCATAAAGTCTAAACTCCTGGACTATTCTCATTAACTGAAAGTCTTAGCTTTCATTTTTTCCTAGGTCTCACGACTGCAAAGAAAAGCTTAAAACCGTGACCCTTAAGCCTCATAAATCAGAAGTTAAATAATTTCTTTTTTAAACTCAGCCCAAACATCCCTATTAAAGAAAAAAAAAGAGAGAGAGAGAAGCAAGAGCTCATGACATTTTTTAACAAGATGGTTTTTGTTATTGTGGGAGACACTGGGGGCTGCAGGACTAACATTCAGAATATATATAAGTATGAAACATATACATAATACAATATACATAATATATATTTCAGGTCTGACCTTGCAAGTCACTCCTAGTTTCTGACAGAGAATTTATTGTCAAGACATGTCCTCCCCTTGGCCTTTGTGAAAACTGCCAATGGAATATAGGACATTCTTGGAGAGAACAGAGGAGCTAAAATGATAAACACCCATGACACAGTCAGAACACACAAGCCTATAAATAAATATACCTGAATGCTAACAGCTTTCAGTCAAGAAAAATTGTTGTTGACCACTTGCCAGCAAGTCAGCAAATGGCTGTGGAAAACAGCCCTGTGTCACCCTACAGTCTGTGGGGCCTCTCAAACCACACAAGCAGTGAACAGGCTACAGAATGTTGTTCTGTCCCTCTGGATGCTGCCCCAGTAAATGATTTTCCTTGATCAAGACTTAATCCAATAAGGAAGACATAGTAAGAATGTAAATGTCAATTGTAGTTGAGAAATTTGACCTGTTGGTCATAGAAGCAGCTTAATTTAATTAGAGCCACTTATTGGAATAAAACAAATGCCCGTTGTAGTAAGAGTCACAGACAACTGTGTGAGGAAAACGTGAGGAAGAGGAAAAGAGGGACATGACCTAAATTGCCAAAAGTGAGAAACTGCAAGGTCAGAGGCAGGACAGACACCTCTGTTTGCTGTTCCTGCCTTCTGGACCGTGCCAGCACAGCAGCAGTAACACGCCACGCTCGGGAAGCATTTTTCATCAAGGCTTTAAGAGCTTTGTTGGCATTGATTATTTAAGGCTCATGCTAGCACAGTACAGATAGAAGAGCTGTAGCTCAAAGAAGTGGAGTGACTTGTCCCACGGTCACCCAGGGAGCCCTTGGGAGCAGATCCTGCCTGACCCAGCACCTCTTTGCTCCAACCAGCACAACATGCACTGGCTTTAGGAGGCAGCGCATGAGCACACACGATTGCTCTTGGCTGTCAAGTCCTCTCATCTCCCAAATTAAACTCAAGTTTTCCTGCTTTCAGATTCATGTGTAGAGTATTTGGACTTGGTTGTGCAAATTTCCTGCCATGTTAGAGGCTTGGGCTGGTGTCGCCAACATCCCATGAAGGGCTTGACACTGTTTTGGCAGACCAAGGGTTTCAGTGTGCAGAGTGTAAAACCCTGAAACCAAGGAGGTGAACTTGAGGCCAAACAGATTTGGTCTTATACAATTGCCTAGAGGTACTAAAGCTTGGTTTCCATGCCAAAACCTTTAGTTTCTCTCAATCACTGAGACTTTTCAAAGTTTAACTGTTACTTGGCACAGCAAATCGGAGCAACTCTTGTAACACTCAGTTTTCAAGTGTTTATAAACAGCCCTTCAAAACCACCTGCAATTAAGTAAGCAAGTTTTCACACTTACAGGTCCAGATCTCTGTTTTGCATTTTGATGTGGTCTCAACAAAACAGTCTCAGGAAATGTGAGTGCCAAAGACAAAGCAGTGTTCTGTCTCAGCCTAATGCTTATCACTCATGTCTGTACTCTTGGTTCAGATGCAACTCCAGAAAACAAGATGTCTGAATATACATTTAATCAAGGAAGATAGAAGAAAACTGCTTTTTGATGCTAAAGGAAAAGGATGGGGAAAGGATAAAAATACTCATTTCAAAGCCAATAAAATAACAGCAGCAGAGTACGGTAAGCACTGAAAAACATGCCTGAGAAAGTTGTGGGATTCCAAGACATGGCTCCCACCCAAGAATCCTACAAGCATGGCACAAGCAAGCTCAGATAAAGACATTTTTGAACAGCCCCTCAAAACAAAAATTAACAGAAGGAGCTGAACTAGAAAATGTTCACATGTAATTCCAGAGCAGATGGACTGTAAGTCTCTGAAACAGAAGGTCTCACCCACAGAAGTTTCTACCCATCCTTAGAGTACGAGCAACAACAAAAGCAGGGTTTGTAGATCTGGATGTGCTCGTGCTCAGTTACCTCTGTGAGACTGGGAGTCTCAACGCACAGATTTGGAGGTTTAACCACTTGGGCTGGGTGCTGCCAGGCTCCCAGACCTGTGGTTGTTCCACAGTGCATCACTTAAACCCAACTGTGAGTCACATTCAAGGGCCATGTCCCTAATGGGGGATGCTGTCCTGAGGGTGGGGGGCAGTAGGACTCTGCCTACTGTGCTTAAGTCATCCTGGTACACAAAGCTGCAAAGCAGGGGTTTAGATCCAGAGTTCATTGATACCTGGTGCTGAAGTCACAGTTCAGGCCACCTCTACTATTCAGGGAGAGCTGGACCTTTGTTGTGTAGCCCACTGACCTGTTTGGGGGAGGCATAGGATGGGGAGGAGGCACAGCCAGTGTCTGAACACCATTGCACAACAGCACTGCACCGGGGCTCTTGTGCAAACCAGAAAGAAAACATGTTTTTTCATTCAAGAAAGGTCCCCAGTAACAGTATTCTGTTGACCTGAAGAGCAACCTCATGAAGTGAAAACTTACAGGTGATATATACTGGTGTTATATATCTTACCAGGAGGACAGATGGGATGTAAAACATCCAAACTTGTCTGGGAAGCTGCCTGGATTTTTGTCTATCCATATAAACCTTTAATTGCAAGAGATTAGGTAATGTACACACCTTTTGCCTGGGCTTCAGGTACCCCAAACTCCTGCATGAATTAGTGGGGGCATCTGGGCATCTCAACCTCTTAACCAACCAAGTTCTGAACAGGTGAATGAAACATCAGTGTTACTGGAACATGAACAGGCAAGACCTTCACAGGGGGGTAGGAGAGTCTGCAATCCAAAAGGATGGAGGAGTTGGATTTGGGGATTGCACTGAGAGCAGTGCTGTGCTTGAACTGGGAGATATGGATCTATTGAACTGGTTCTTCCAGCCCAGCCTGAGTGCCCGGACGACTGGCATTTTTGTAGTGTAACAGCACGTCCATGAGTGACAAGGAGTGGCTGAATGAATAAAACTCTGCAGCAGGAGCAATAATTTAGGAGTCCATTTAACACACGATGGCTGTCAGGGCGGTAAATACCTATGAAAGCTTCTGGTCACGTGGCCAGAAAGCCTCGGTCAGGGTGGTGCAGGCACTGCAGCAGCACAGTTTTGGTGCTCCAAAACTTGTGCAGGAGGCAGACAAGACTGCAGCACCCTGCAGTCTCACCTGGGACCCTCACCTAGGTAGTCCCTGAGAGCACTCACACCTCGTACACAGTGGCAGATTAGCAAAGGAATGTGGGGGAAGGAAGGCACCTTTTCCAACATCCAGGATCCTGACAATCCAAGTGATTGTCAAAAGAAATAATTTGCATAGAATCCTAGAATGGTTTGGGTTGGAAGGGGCCTCTAGAGATCATCTCATCATTCCAACCCCTTGTCATGGGCAGGGACACCTTCCACTAGCCCAGGGTGCTCCAAGCCCCATCCAACCTGGCCTTGAACACTTGCAGGGATGGAGCAGCCACAGCTTCTCTGGGCAACCTGTGCCAGGGCCTCACCACCCTCACAGGGAGAAATTTTTTCTAATATCTAATCTAAGCCTACTATGTGTCAGTTTAAAGCCATTTTATAATTGCACACCTAAGCTGTTAAACTCACCTGGGAGCCTTACCCACCCTGCCTGTCCCCTGGGATGCTGGAATCGCCCTTCCTCCTGCCTGGCCACACCTCAGCAATTCCAATTGCCAGCCCACATAAACGTACACCCACATAGATCAGGGATCTATTGCCAGGAAGCTGAGCACTGATCCCAACTGCTCTAGCTCCATACAGTAGGCCTGGCTAGAACATGGCAAGAATTCTCCCCTGCGGGGACTTTTAAGCAACTGCCAATAATTTCCCATGCTCCCGGTGCCAGTAATAAATAAATAAATAAACAGGGGGGAAATGCAAATGGAGAGGACACGTAAAACTGCCAAACCAAATTCAGGGCGCGAAAGAAAAAAGGAGGAAGAAAAGAAAAAAGGCATTGAGAAGAGCACAGTCTAGCCAGTAACACTTTCCAGTCCCATCCATAGCTGAGCTCAGAACAGTAATTCCTTGTTTGCAGGCTCCTCTGTTAGAAGCTAAATGTGATTGCAACTGAAGTACATTGATTAACCCAAAATAACTTTCCCTCAATTTGCTGCTGCTCAAGAATACTCAGGAGACCTGCTTTTGTTCTGAACTAGTCACTCAGGAGCTCTGGCTCCGGTCCTTGTGCATCTATTGAAACTGAGTGAACCAGAAAAACGCCAGGAACTGCACAAGGACACATAGTACAGTTTAATTAGTTTAGAGAGAGGAATTTATTTTTTTTTCAAGCATCACTTGGGCAAATAGTTGTTGTTGTCTCTGTCCTTTTTTTTTTTTTTTTCATGGTCTTGTTAAAATAATTTCATGGTTGCAGTTTTTGTCCCTGTGCTTAGCAAAGCAAACTGTAGCGGTCAGAGCTGGCAGAGGCCTGAGGGGGAGGGCTGGGACAGGCTCTCTCTTCCTACAAAAAAAAAAGTAGTGCAGCATTTTATCACACTGCTTGCAAAATGATGCGTTTAAAGGGCAGAATTGTCAATGTCAGATGCGAGGCTGAGGTACCTATTAATAAACAGCCTCTGCATAGGAAATTCTTTGCAGACTTTAATCAGGAATTTTCCATAGTAACGCTGTGTTCCTGCAGTTAGCTCGGTGACAGCGGTTTAAATTCCACCCAATGGACTTTGCATTCGTCTTTGAAAATAGAAATAATACGTGTGAGATCACAGGTGCTTCATTCCCTTATTAGCAAACATTTCATGATGGCTTTTTATTCCTCTGTTTTCCTCCCTGTACATATATGTGAGCTGAAAAGGAGAGTTAATTTTAGAATGAATGAAAGATCTGGAACCAAATCTAGCCTAAAATCCGAGCTCTTATTCGATGCTGTTATTATCATAAAAGTTGATCTAAGAGATCCTTCCACAAAATGTTGGAAATCTCACAAGTCACTGCTTTCCCAAGTCCCACAGTATCATATATCACATCCTGCAGGAGTGGCTGTTGCCATGAGGCTTCTGCCACATGCAAACAAGGAAACAAGCAGCTTCTGCTTTGGGATTGAACTCAGAAGTGAGAAAATCAAATCTCAAGACTCTACAGCAAATGTCTCCCTTTGAACCAAACTCCAACAGCTGGGGTGTTTTCTCCATTTCCAGTGCAGCTCTTCAGCCACTCCAGCACTATCCAGCTCACTGTGAGTGCATAAAACTGCCTAGAAAAACAAATGCTGGCTCTCCTGCCATGTTCTCTCTATTGCCTGCAATCACTTTTAGCTCCTTCAAGCCAATTTCATACATCTCTGGCCTTACCCACTCCCGAGCATGACTGTCTTCCTTGTGTGGCCAAACCCTCCTTTCCTGGCTCTCTGAAATAGCCTCCCTGAGTTTTGTATGCCTGCAGGGACTGCAGTCCCAGTTTATCATTCTGCAATTAGCAGGTGGACTCTCCTCTAGTATTACCTGTCAATCCCAGTAATTGTCCTACCTACCTCCCACTGCAAGATGGAGTCCTAAAAAATCAACACTACAGAGCCTTAGATCCAACTCCTAAGTTATCCACCTTATCCCAAAAGGATTTTGTTTGCCAGAAAGGGTTCATGACTACTTTTCTGCTAGTTTCCATGTGTTATAGGCTACACGTGCCAAAGGATAAATAAAAGTTTTAAAAGCCTGGAAGGGGCTGCCCAGGGAGGTGGTGGAGTCACCATGCCTGGAAGCGTTTGAGAAATGACTCGGATGTCACACTCAGTGCTCTGGTCTGGTTGACAAGGTGGAGATCAGTCAAAAGTTGGACTTGATGGTCTTGGAGGTCTTTTCCAACCTTAATGATTCTGTGGTTCTATTACTACATGGCTAGATGGCTTTCCTCTTTATTCTACTTTTCACTTTTATAGACCAAAATCAACTGCAGGGGATTTGTGCTTAGGCCACAGTTTGCTTGAGGCCAAAAGAATATACCAAGGAGGTATCACTGGCTGCTGGGCTTGTTCATATACTTTTCTCCATACATTACATCCACTTTGAAACACTGCTGAAGAGAAGAAATTGGGCTAGATGAACACCTGCTCTCATGGAAACTGCACTCTGTTCTTAGGTTTTTATAAAGGCTTTTGCGCTATGGCCTAGCAACAAGAGGCTGGCAAGCTGGTTGGTATGGATATCATGGAAATGTACCCAAAGTGCTGAAAAAATTACATCTGTAGGAAATGTTATAATAAAGAATCCGGAATCATGTGCCTTATCTCATGTGGCAGTATCAGTGCATTTGCAACAGGCTGGAAATAACAGCTATTGAGACAACCTAATGGAAGTGCAATGTGCTTCCCCCATGGCTTTATTTCTCTTTCAGGAGCAAGGATTAACAAATTCAGCAGCAAACTCAGACCCTGCGTTCAGCAAAACTTCCACGAGCAGCTTAAGGAGTGATTGATGGGTAATTTTCCAGATCTCAACAATAATAAGAACAGCAACAAACATGAAAGGATCCAGCAGCATTTTTGTGTAGTAATGTTTAATGGCTCAGTGTCCCATTGTAACGATTGTTCCCCGGGTCTGCGGGGGGAGCTGGTTTTAATCAATGGAGCCCTTTGGAATCAAATGCAGGTATTTACTCGAACACAACATGCAGACCAGTGTTTGTCTAGCTAGCAGTCTGCCTGTGTCAGCTAATGCTGTGTTTGGAAGAGGTTTCTGACTCTGACAAAGAAATGGATAACCAGACATTTCCTCATCATCCCATCTAAAAATCTGGGAGTGAACGGCATCCATGAATGAGAGGAGAGACTCTGCAATCAATAAAATGAAGCTGGCCTCTGAATCTCAGCAAATAAACAAAACTGCGATCCCAGGTCAGCCCTCAGGTTTTCAGCAGTATAAAGAAGAGAAGACAGGCTGATGATTTTCAATGTTTGGCTGTAGATCTTCTTTTTTTCTCCTGGCGCCTGTGGGAACTTCACCAGACCAGGAGGTCAGGAGAGAGACCACCACTTTAAAATAATGACTGTGAGACTCTCAAGGCTCTTCTTTTCACAAAGAAAAATGACTGTCTCCTCTTTCCAAGCATACTGGCATGCCCAAGGTCTAATCTGAAGGAACAGAGCCACAGTTACACACCCGGACTTTTGAGGAAATGCCTAATCCAAGGGACCACCCCAGCAGATTACCCTCATGTGACACACTGAACTACTGCCCTGTGTTCCCTACCCAGGGAACCAAACTGAGATAAAGCCAAGTCACAGTTGCTGACATCCATTAGTCCAACATTACTATGTAATGATGCTTATTATTGCTTAGTGCTTGATAAGGACAGGATCCCATTTCACTTGGGAGTGGTCACAGCACCAAGCCTGACAGAGTCCAAGGAGTGTTTGGATGATACTCTGAAGCACATGGTGTGACTTTTGGGGATGGTCCTGTGCAGGGCCAGGAGCTGGAATTGATGATCCTTGTGAGTCCCTCCCAACTTGGCATATTCTGTGATTCTGTGACTCTGCTACAAGCAGACAGTTTGTAAAATAAAAAAATGAGCATCCCTTACACCTCATAAGTGAAACCAAATTGGGATGAAACCCTGCCTCACTCCAACAGTTGTCACTAGGTTTTTAAACTGTACATTAACCCAGCATTTCAGCAAGTTGGGAGAGCGATGTGAACCCGGAATCAGAGGCTACAAAATCCTTTGTATTTGTACAGCCTCTGCCAAAAGTGCTTTATTAGCAGGTCACAAAGTCTCATAGGCTGGAATTTCTGCAGTAAATTGCATTCAGGCTAAGCTCACAAATCATTAGCCATGCAATCTTGTTTATCCTGCTAGGACTTGGAGTTTGTCCTGTTACAAAATCAAAGCAGCAAGGTTGAATGGCTCCAAGTGAAAAGCCTAATGAGTGAATAAGATTCTCTAAGGAGGTATAAAGGGACAGGAGGGACAGTCACTAAATGTAAACATGGCTGGGAGACAGCATATGAATGGTCCTGTGGAGGTGAGATTCCCCCAAACAACCAGAGAATCCCATCACTGTTACTGGGGGCCCTGTTGTTTATTCTGCAGCACAGTGGGGCGTTTGCTCTGGACACCAACAGCCCCTGAAACAAGCTAACAGCAGTTTTTAGTCTTCTACTAATGCATGTTATCAGGACGTGCACAAAAGGTTCCCTGGGAAATTAAACACAGTCCAAGTTGGGGAGTTCTGCCTGGTGGGGGGCAAGGCACAGAGCACTGGATTATGGGGATGGCGGTTTCATTAGCAAAAGCTTCTTAATAATATTTTTTAAAAGACAAAGAGATATTATATATACTTTTTCCATGTGACAAGTCACCAGACTTTGCTCTGCAGAGCTGAGGCCTGACCACAGTGGGCAAATCTTCCCTGCAACCTGACACTGCAGCTCTTTGCAAGGGTTCTGGTGTGGCCCTCCGGGGCTGGAATGTTGTTCAGAGCAGCCCAAGTGGAGGGTCCACAGAATGAGGGGTCTTGAGAATCAGACACAACAGGTTGGAGGAGTTGAGGAGAAAAACAGAAAGTCCAAAAGAAGCTCTTTTACCTCCTCTGTGATGGGCAGCAGTCAGACAAGCTTGTCCAGCTTCCTCAGGACTGGGTCAAACAGCACAGAGCCTTTGCTCCTCTAGAACAGCTTCTATCATTTACTGTCAAACCTTTAACTGCCAACTTTTGGGGGAAGTTTAAGGTACCATAGTTCTCAGGTTGCACCTTTCCATACTCTTTCCAAATCCTCCACTTCACGCTGCTTCTCCAAAACACTTGTTATCTTTGGCTACAGTGCCAATACAAAGTCCAGCCTCTGGGCTTGCTGAGACCTATTCTAGCATAAAATATAATTTAAATAATTATCAAAACCTAATACCTCTAAAGTACATAAGAGAATTATTCTTTGCACCAGTCACCTGTTACAGTCCAATAGCATTCCCCAGTTTGAAGCCTTTTGTTTAGCTGCTTTTCCTGTTAGCAGCACTGAGATTCTGGCAGCCCATCGCCCACCACAGATCATCAAAGCACCCAATTTGCAAACAATTCAGAGGCTAAAATGTATTTGCTGGTATTCAGCAAACTCCTCTGCCTATCAGCTGACTTTGTAAAGCATATTTGGCTTGGGAGAGAGCAACAAGAAGGGCTAAAGGTTGATTTAGCATATAGTTTTCTCATAAAATTATTTTTTTCCACGTCCAAGACAATGTTTTATAAGCTCAGGCTAACTTTGCAGAACCCAGAAAATCACCAAGGCGACGCTAAATGTCAAGACTGGCTAAAAGCAACTGAGCCATTGCAGCACTGCACACGTGAACAGGACTGTGCCACCTCTGCAGCCTGTGAGCGGGGAAAGCCACACACAGCTTCACCTTGTGCTCATCAGTAATTACACAGAAAGCAGCACCCTCTGCCCTGAACAATAAACAACCAGAAACAACACGGTGCTGTCTATGGATTCCATACAACTGGCAGAGGGTCAGAAATTGGGTTCAGTTGCAGTGTGTAATCAGAAAACAGTTCCATCTCCTGTGAAAAGTCAATTTTTTTCTTTCATTGTGATGTATATTGGCACTTGTATGCTCCCAGAGTAAGAAGAGTCTTCTTCCAATTCGATAGAGTATTGTTTGTGTTAACATTGATATTCCCCTTTCTGAGTGCTTGGAACACCATGTGGGAAAGGCTTTGCATTTAAATGAGCTCTTTCAAGAACTTATTTTGTGGTACCCAGCAAGTTCAGTGGACAAAATGCATAGTCTGACTATACAGCAATTGTACTAAAATGACATATTTTAAAAAAATGGTAGGAGGTACCCTTTGGATTCTCTTTGCTTGAATGGCAAATATAGTGGGAATAGGTGAATGCCATGATCAACTGTTGTCATGTTTTCTCATTAGCTCCCAGGTGTATTTTCAGTTTTGCTCCATTGTGTTACATAAATACCTGTTGAGGAAGAGGAGTTGCACATCACTCTTGAAGATCATTACTAAAAATGGATTAGATTTCTCTTTTCATTTCTCAAACCCATCTGTCTCTTTGAAGGAGCCTGTGTAGGGGAGAACTCTTTGCTAAGGGAAATTACAGTCAGAGCCACTTCTAGAGGACTGTCAAAAGCGATCAGGCCTCAATTCTGCTGCATGATGTAACCAGTTCAAGGGCTGGAGTGAAAAGAGACCATTTCTGAATAAATGCTTGTGGAGGCAAGGCTGACATTTTGGCCCAGCAGCTCCAAAAAAAAGTACAACCTCTCTACAGACTCCTCTGGCAGATAATGGTGTCACAGCTCTCCTGCCTTCCATGTGAGCCCAACCAGTATAGAGCCAAACCCCGCTCTCCACAAATCCCATCAATCCTGTGCTGAGGATCTGCACCACGGAGCAGGAGCAAGCCCTGCAGTCACATAAAATCATATTCTAACACCAGAAGAAAAAAAATCAATACTACAGGCCAGCTGGCATTAGGCAGGATGGGAAAGCAAGAGCAATTGCCAGTTCTCTGATGCACTGCAGCAGAGAATCGTGGCAGCCGCTGCGCTGCTGACGCGGCTTTGTGGCTCCTCTGTTCCAGAAAGAACCATCAGCACCAAACACTGCAGGTAAAGACACTTTCAAACTACACAATTCCAAGAAAGTTACTCTTTCAGGGATTTAAAAGATGAAGGCATTGCAAGGACACACACTGGGAGATTTAGGAAATGGTCTAGCCAAATATAGATGAATGCTGGATTTACTGCTCCCATCCTCCTGCCCAGTTTCTGGGGGACAATGGGTGCAGAAAGTGCTTGTGCTTTCAGAGAAGTGCAGGATTGGGAAAGGCAGAGGGAAGAAGCACCAGGAGTCATAAATAGAAGCCCCACTGGCAGCAGCAATGAGGAGTGGGGACAGCAGCCAAAGGAAAGGTTACCATGAAATCCCACAGGGGCAATTGATGTTGGCGCTTGGCTGTGAGAGAGGGATCATCACTGGAGCGTGGATCTGCCTGGGCTCTGACCTGGCTGGGGAAGATTGGCCAACTAATCTGTCAACATCAGAAGGGCTGCAGCCACATTTCCTTTGATTTGGTGTGTGTTGTTCCTCTTGAACAAAGTATCTTTGATAAAAGTTTGACATAAATGATATTGGTCTTCGTGGCATCTTCTCATTAACATACTTCTGAATATTTAAATTACTAAAATATTCTATTTAGATACATGTATATTTTTAAATTTTTTGCAAGCTTTCAGATAACTAATCTATGAGAACTGGCTTAGACTGTAGAGAACTGCTGTGTGCTCCTCATGCAGAAACAAAAAATAGTTTGAAATATTTAGCCATATATTTGGATGATTTTTTTTTTCTGAAGTCTTTGGGGTTGCTTATATTTATCTCCCAGTCAGCCACAGGATAACAGCAACAGCAAACACACTGACAATGCAGTTCATTGTTCAGTTTTCCCACCTCACTTGTGTAGGTTCCATCAGTTGCGGTGCCCCAGAAGCACGAGCTTGCAGTGTGAAGACCAACTCCGCTCCTCTGTGACAACACACAGCTAATGATGTACTTGTATGCTTTTCCGAGTTTTACCAGATGTCTCAGTGACTGTTCCACTGCAGCAGCAATCCACTGGTTAACTCTGCTGTGATGTAATCTGCCTTGCCTAAAACAGCCGGAGGAATAAGCAAGGTGGGACTCTCGGAACTCAGAAGCACCTGGACATGGAGCAGGAGCTGAGGTGCCGTGACGGACCCTGCATGCAGGGGTTGTTACCAAACCAAGGCTAATTCAGCCTCGTGGCTTTGCTCAGCCAGGAACATGCACAGAGGTGAAGGAACGGACCTGCAGTGAGGCCCCAGGTGGGCCCAGGGATGTCTGGCTCTGCTCTGACCCGCAGGCACAGCGGGGATATCGCCACACGTGAGCCTCAGCTGCCAAGCCCCGCTGCCAGAGGCTATTCTGGGAGCTGGAACAACAGAGAGTATCCCCTCACCACCCAAATAAATACCTCTGCAGTTGTTCAGGAAGGTTTCCCAGCTGAGGAAAGGTTATGTTGTCCGTGCACCTGCTGCCGTTTCCCCAAAATATGGAAAGAATTTTTTTGGGTGCCACCAGTGAATTCTCTACCTGGCAGAGTCGTCACACAGGAATGAAATCCTTGAGAACTGACTGAGCTTTCCAGACTGATCTATGCAGCAACACTGTCCATGCAATCTACCCCCAAATCTGCTGCTTCATGGAGATTTTTATGGTTAAAGTACATTTATTGTTGAAGCGTGGTTAAAATTCGTGTCTTTTTGGTAAAGAGAGTCAGGAAAGGGTCTGGGAGCATATCACAGCACACTGCAGTGGCTTTGGCTTGGGTCTGTGCTGAGTGTGTGTTTCTGAGAATGAGACATTGCAGCCAGAAAACCCACCTCTTTCTTGCATTTCCATGAATTCCAGATGCATTGGCAGCTCACCTCTGGCCTGGGAACAGCCAGTCAGGAGGGGAAATATGTTGGGCTGTTTTCTACTCATGTCTGCCTTCAGAGGTTTTTTGGGTTTTTGTTTTTTAGGCTCTTGCCCTGCCCTGAGCTGAGGTATATAAGCAATGTGTGTTAAAAAGGTGGGTACTTAACTGTTAAGGCAGTTTGTGGCCTTTGTGACAAAGTTAATGCCATGGTTGTTAAGAAGAATAAAGTATTGATTTTTCTGTGTTTTTAAAATGACTTGAAACTGTGATATGATTCTGCCTTAAAGCAAAAAATCAGCCTGTATTTCATCATTATAGAAGTGGGGGGGAGAGCGAGAGATTCCTGCAGAGATTATTGTATTTGTGAGACTGGGTTTTTTTTTTCCTCTCTGCACATGAACAGCCCATGTGAGACTAAGTACTTTCCATGTGACTAACTCATTCCCATGCTTGCTGTGTAACAGGGCATTTAAAGCATCAACAGGCAAGGTCAGAGCCTGTTTGTTGATGCTAATGTGAGAACAAACATCGCAGAAGAAATTAGGATTATGAAAGTACATGTGTGTTGCCCCCAAGTCTGTTCCCTTCTGTGGAAAAGCCTGGGTTTGCCACGGACTCTCCTCTCTGTCCCTCCGTGGTCTCCAGTGTCTGAGACAGAAGGGAGCCCCACTGGAGCTGGAGGGAAGGAGAAGGAGCTGGGTCAGGTTGTGCTGGATGTCACAGCTGCTGAGCTGATGTGAGTACAGCCCACATCTTGCTTCCTTGAACGGCCCTTATCTGTCCTGCTCCGTTAATGCAGTTCAGTATCTCCAGGAAGCAGGGAGATTCTTACACTATCGCCTTAGTATTTACTAGGGTGATAATTTAGATTTGTATCATCTGTATTTTGTTAGGTCCTCCCTTTCTCCATTCAAGTCTGTGCTCAGGACAGCAGGAGCTGGGCAATCCCTTGGTGACAAAAGCAGGCGATGAGTTGGTTAATACTCTGCCTCAAACTAAGATCTGAACCCATCTTCACTTGGTTGAGGTTTTTTAAGTTTCCTGTGTACATAATGGTGGTTGAAAAGAGCAGAGGGGCAGATTAGCATATGTATTTCAGAGGTATGAACCTTTTGAGGGGGCATTACATTTTTAAGCTGAGCTATAGCTGTTTCAGTAGGAAATTTTATTTGCTACTGAAATGTACTGGATGAAAGTCAGAGCAATGCCCCAGAGATGGATCTACCAGTAATTTGTACAGCTCCCTGCCTCAGACAGGAAGGAGATGTGTCAAAGTTTGGGTTGATCACCAGTCCCTTCCACCTCTATCTCCTGAGCTGTCTCACATCCACAAGAAAACCTGGTCCATCCAGCTTTGGTTTCCAGCCTTGCTGTGCCCGGTAAGGTTCTGCTGGGAGTGGCACCACAGTGGGTGAGCTCTGTAGCTTCAAGTGCTGATGATAGACAGATCTGAAGGTTAAAGTCCCATTTCCCCATGGGGTGAGTGGAGGGAGGGCCAGCCTGTCACCCTCTCAGTCCTTAGCTTTATGTCCAACATATCCACTTTACTGCTACAGCACCGTTAATCAGGTTTTTGTTGGGGGGGGGTTCGGTTGTTTGGTGGTTTTTTTAATGGCTGCTGGAACACCTTTCTAATCTTTTTTTAACCTTAGAACTGTACAGAAAGTGACAGTGCAGTAAATGTTTGAAGCTCTTCTGGATGTTTATCACTGACGTGGCAGACATGACTCTGGGCTGCTGCAACTTCAGCCACCCTGGGGTGAAGTCCTGACACCTCCACTTCTGGAGGACAAATGTATGAATGGGCAGGGAAGAGAACATTTATTGATCCACAACTGGAAGTATAAAGGGGCTTTACAACATTACTGTCAGTGACAGGCTGGTTGTGCTGATTAAAACAAAATAAAACGAAGAGGAACTGATCAAATATCCCCCAGCAAGACGTGATGAAAGTGTTCAAAGCTCACATAATGTAAATCGTGGTCTGCAGCATTTCTAATGTTTGATTAATCACTGGCGTAAGCTCGCAATTAACACTAATGAGATGTAGCACAGAAATCCTTGAAAACTGTTCAAATCAAGTTTCAGCTTCTTTCTGGTCCATGATTTACACTGCAAGCAAAATCCATTTTCTCTCCAGCTGCTGGTGGTGCACAGTCACTCCTCAACACACTCACAGTCGTTCAGCAGCAACTGCATTTTGCTGCAGAGGCAGCGACGTACGATCCTGGCTATTGACACACAAAAAGATGGGAAGGGACAGTTATCCAGGCTTCAAAGGCCACTAGCATAGGTTCCAAATACTTCTTGGTTTTGCCAACCAATTTGATCACTGGGCTAAAGGTCAGGAAGTCATTTTCCTCTGACTTCAGCCACTTTCTTCCATCTCAATGCATCTAAAATCCTGGGAACAGAGAACTGGCTCCCTTTAGCCTCTTGTACGTTTAACTCACTGTAATTCCTACAAAAACACTTTAAACCTGAGTGAATCTCCCCAGCCTAGAATGACAAGCCTGACTGCCATCTCTTTTGTTTTTGTTCTGCTGCAGGATCAGCTCTGTAGCTGTGCAAGAGACTGTGGGTTCAGTTTATTCACAGTGTGTTTTCTGCACATTGAGAGTGATTTGTATCTTTTATCTTGGGAAGTAAAACTGAAAACACTGAGAGGGTAAAGTACAGGATAGAGAAGGAACTGGATGTGAAATTAAGAAATGCGAACTCTGTCACCCTTGAACAGAGTGTCTGCAGCGAGGGGAAGGTGAGGTTACTTGGCAAGCAAAGAGCAAAATGAATTGCAGTTGAAAGGCAGTGTTTTGATAGGCACTAATTATTAAACTGTAATTAGCACAAGGATGCAGTGATCTGTTCAAATCCCAGCTAAGCAAACAGGTAGAGGTTAAAGACAAAAGGAGCTGCAGAGTTGCTGCAGAGGCTGAGGAGGCACAGCACAGGCAGCGTGGCCACATGCTGAGCCCCCGTCCTTTGGGACATGAAACTTTGGACCTGTGTCCTATCATCTCTTGGTTTGCTCAGCCTGGAGAAGAGGAGAATGGGGGGACACCTCACAGCTGTCTACAACGTCCTCATGAGGAGCAACAGAGGGGCAGCTCCAATCTCTGCTCTGTGTGACCAGTGACAGGACCTGAGGGAACAACTGGAGCTGTCTCAGGGGAGGGTTAGGCTGGATATTGGGAAAAGGTTCTTCCCCCAGAGGGTGGTTGGGCACTGAACAGGCTCCCCAGGGCAGTGGTCACAGCCCCAAGGCTGCCAGGGCTCAAGGAGCATTTGGACAATGCTCTCAGGGACAGGGTGGGATTGTTGGGATGTCCTGTGCGGGTCCTGCCCTGGTCAGACCTGGATTCACAGCAGACACCCTGGATGACCTGGAGAGCCCAGAGAAGTCTGGGGCCAGGAGGAGCAGCCATTGGGCAACTGGAGCTGCAGGACAGGCTGGGTGGAAAGCCAAGGGCTGCTCAGCCCAGGAACCAGGGCTGGGCACCAAGGCTGAATTGGATCTGGAGGTCTGCAGGCATTGGAAGCTTGGATGGAGTGCACGGCAAGGATGTGATTGGGGTGAGGGGCCTAAGGGCTCCCTGAGATGCTCAACTCAGAGAGTACTGCAGCTGGAAAACAACACCGACATCAGAACCACTGAAAATCAGGAGAACAAGCTTTAAAACTGTTCCCTCCAGTATAATGGCCATTTCAGTCATGTTTATCCACCATTAGTGAGACTTTTGTAAACCTGAGCCTGTTAGTAGCAAACTATGGTTAAAAATATTGTGCTGTTGGAAAGTCTCATTTTCCCTCTCCTACCAAGCTCTTCTGAAAATCCACCAAGGGCTAAGAGAGACCTGGAAACTTTTCCTTCTGCCTTGAGGATGTAGTCAGCTTGTCACTGAATCTAAAAATAGCCTTCAGAGTATTGATTAACCTGTCTGAAGGAAGCAACAATGAATTAGAGAGAAAAAAATGAAACCAAGCAAAGCCTTAGAGCGTATTGGACAGCAAAATCTGGGTTAGAAGTAGCAGAACATATTTTATTATGAGTGAGTGGCTGTTGCTTTGTAAAGATACTATATTTTTATTTATTCTCAGCCAGCAACACTGTACCTATAGAAATCCATTCAGCATGGTACAAAGACCTTTCTCCTAGGAGGGTAATTTATATCTTCAATGATTTGCTCCTGACTAATTTTTTATTTGTGTCCTTTTCTTTTTTTAAACACAAGATTATTCTCCAGTATGTGGTCTGGAGTTTGAGAGTTTGCTTGATAATCTCTTGGCTATTTGTATGGATTTAAACATATAAAAATTATTAAGATTATTACCTAGAAAAGTAAGCCTATCTCCAGCCACACACAAAAGAACTCCAACAAAAAATAATAATACTTTAAAAAACCTACAGAATCCTATTGAGCACTCAGGGAGAAAAACCATGACAATGCTTAAAAATAGGACAAATAAGACCTTCTTTCTGCAAGATTTTATGATCTTGTTGCCTCATGATTTTATATCAGATCATTAATCGACCATTTTTAAAATCTGAGAGAGCTAACAAAGGGCAAACTACTGCTCCTAACACCACGGTTTCATTGGAGATGAAAGCAAGTGCATGACTATATGGAGCATTCAAAAGTGCAGCATCAGGGGTGGATTCCTTTACAAACATTCCTCTGTTAACAGGATAAATCCAATTACAATAGGTAGATACCTATGATCACATCAGCTTGGTGATAACTCCTCCTCCTCCTGTGTCTTAGTATCTCGCAATAAAACCAACAATCAGCATGTGCAAACACCACATGATGGCTGATCTCTGTCGTTATGACCTTTCTCATTATGAGTAATCTCATCTGCCCTCACAAGTGAAGATAATTGCTAGATTAGATTAATGCTCACATATGTTATATTGCAGATCTCATGGATGTTTTTTATCCAGTCCTATGGTTGTAGTAGGATGGACTGGGAAAAGCTCTTGCTGAGATCTGCGGGAAGGGAGAGGGAAGGGATGGACGACTCCAAAGACTGTTAAAGGGCAAATACAGTCATCAGTGAGGTGGAGGTTTAACTCCTTATCTTAACACCCTTCACGTGCTTTTCTGAGCCAAGCAACTCCGACTGGAGCCAACTGACTGAAAGGTCAACAAGCAAAATGCAGAGTCTGGAGAAAGAAAAAGTTCACAAGGGAGAAACAATTCTATGAAAACCCTAAAAACAAACACCAGGAAAACCTCACTGTGCCAGAACAGTCCTATGGCATGGAAACATCACAGCACCTGGAGGCCTTTCAAACCCAGTCAGGACCAGCAATAACCAGAACAGCCTTGGAGAAGCTGCCTCGCTGCCTCTGCAGGGACCCTGAGCACTGGAAGCACAGCCAGAGCACTAACAGGGACAAGCCAAAAAAAATTCCTAGTGGGAGGCTTTTTTCAAAAACCAAACTTCTCTAGAGACACACCAGACTTTTGGCCACTTTTGGCTACTGCCGCAGGTTGGGCTCATGGGTAGGTCTGCAACAGGGAACAAATGTTTTCAGCACAAGCCCAAGCCTGTCTTCAAGTCTATATTCAGTCTATCCAGGGAGTTGGGATTCAACTCTCTGCTTAACAAATGTTTTCTGAAATTGCACGAGAAGTCTGCCACCCATTAGTGTGAATCCCTATCGGCACAGGGAGATGTTCCAAGTATGCTCACTCCCACTCCATCCCCACCAGCCCTTGCACTGGTGACACGTGGCCAACGAGGCAGACAGACCGACTGTGGAGTCCTTCCTAAGTCCCAAAATATTCCATACTACAAATTTAGGCTGCTTTTGATCTTGATAAGGGCTATTCTGAATAAATCAGCTAGCCTTTCTGGGAAACACAGAGTGTTTCTACTGACAGAAGTTGGAACAGATGCTACATGATTTTAGCTCTGAAGATGTTTATATTTTCTCTTTGCCTGATGGATACGGTACTTTAAATTTACCCAGGTATTGTGAGACAAGCAAAGTGAAATAGATCCTTTCTCCAGCTTATTCTTTTCATTTAGAAATTGTTCATAATTTACTTCTGGAGGACAAACTGTCAGATGTGGAGAAGGCCCAGCAAATTTCTAAATGCATCTCTGATTGAACAAATACATTTGCAGTGTCATGAAGAGAGTGATCCTGCAGGTGGAATGTTTGCTTGTGGAGGGATTCACACCAGCAATTCCATTGCAATTCCAATGCATGTGTTCTCTACAGCAACTCAAGTGGAAAGGCTACAACACTGAGCACTGTGTTGACACTGTGTGGTAGCTAATTAATACAGATTGTATAATTATCTTTTCTGGTTTTTTAAGAATAGGTCCTCAGATGACAGTTTTACCAGCAGCAAACAGGCCCTTACAGAGTTCTAGAGAGAGTTTGTATCTTCATTGTACAGTGGGGGAAAGTGAGACACCAAGATTTTAAGTGCCTCTAATCCATGGCAGAAGGATCTTTGAATCTCAGTGCAGCCAAGGTTTACCCTTGGGAGTTTTAAATGACCTTCCCAAAGCCTTAACAGAGTGAACCTATGACCACTAGAAAGCCACAGATACAACATCAGCAATGTCACCTCAGGTCGTTTGGAAGAAATCTTTTACTTACAGAAGAAATTCTTCCCTGTAAGGGTGGTGAGGCCCTGGCAAAGGTTGCCCAGAGAGGTTGTGGATACCCCAGCTCTGGAATTGTTCAAGGACAGGTTGGATGGAGCTCTGAGGAACCTGGTCTAGTGGAAGGTGTCTTGTCCATGGCAGGGGATAGGAACGAGATGATATTTAAGGTCCCTTTCAACCCAAACCATTCTGTGATTCTATGATACAAGAAGAGAGGAAGAAAGGATTCTGTTTTAAAACACTGGTGTCTGCCTCACCTCATGGAACTTGATGTCAAATTCAATAAATATATGTATTACATAGCACCTGGAGAGGTTATTCCCTGTCTGCAGATGGGTGCGTGTTTGGATGTGTGTTGTGTTTAGGAAAGCGGGGTTAGCCAGCCTTCTTGTAAGTTTTTATTTTGTTTGATTTTTTTTTAAGAGGAAGGGGAAAATACAACTGCCAAAGAAATGAACCTGGGTTGTAAATAAATGCACTCACAGAGGAAGGAAATATTTGTTTAGCTCTTGCTCTCTTTATGCTACACCTGGCTGCCAGAGCCACTGCAAAATTTCTAACAATCTTACCAGGCTATTTGCATTTAAATCGCTTTTCCTGACATTATGTAAATCTCTTGGTAGAGCTGAAGTTTTCTTTTTCCCTCAGGAGCTGCACTCAGTGACTTGCTCAGTCCTACCCCATTCTCCTCCCTCTGCTCCATTGGGTTACAACAGCACCACATGAAACCCTGGCTCTCACAGGTTTCGCCTGGAGCTGGGTCAGAGATGATGGTTTGCTGATTGCTGAGACCTTCATAACAAAATTACATTACAAATAAATTCATGCTCAGGTCTAAAAGAGAACACGTGCTCATGTCCAATGTTACCACGAGTCTGAGGTGTTCTCATAAGGCTGTGCTTCCAAAGTGATTCTCCAGAGGTATTTTCACTATTTAGGAATTCTGCTGCCTTGGACTGCATAAGGAGAGTCCTCCTACCAGAGAGGCGACTGTGGGGATAATTTCTTAATCCAGAAGTTTGCAATTTCCCCTCTGTGAGTCTCAGACACCTGGATGGGCCATAAGGTTTGCAGCTCTAGCCCCAGTCTGACTCCAAAGCCACCACTCTGTCCAGGCCTGTGAAAACACCAACATCGGATCAGATACTTGATCCTGAAATTCTGTGAACTTGGATTTGAATGGTGGATGAAAAGAACAGCATAAAAGCAGCAGGAGCCTGAAAATTGTGAACACAGGCAATGTCAGCTGTGCCTTCTATAGGCTTTAAATCGAGACAGGGAAGTAAGAGCAATTAAAAAGATGTGAGAAAACTGTCTCTGCACTAATTCTGAACCTGACTGCTCCTGCCCCTACCTCAAATTTCCAGAACTCCAGGACTTTCCTGATTAACTTCCTGTAGTGCCTGTGGAGTGCAACACCAACAAGACAGAGCACAGAGAGACTACAGCATAAAGCCTTTTGACACTGAATATCCAGGCACTCGCTCCTGACATACTACATTGCTTAGATGAAGAAGGGGTTTACAAGCCAATCTCATGTTACCCAGAGAATGCCCATGTGTCAGAGAAATTCCCAGCTGGTAGGTGGGATGGGCTACTTTCCATAGGAGCAGCGTAGGGAAATGGGAACAAAGACTTGGATGGAACCCAGCCCTCATAGACACTGCACTAAAGTTATCTGGCTATTTGGGTGGGCATGTACACCTTAGCTTGGAACAAAAATAAATTAGACCTTCATTATTGTATCCTCTTAATGTTGTCATAAATGAAAATAGAAATATCTGGACTTTAACACAAGACATCCCTTCAGAGAACATCACCTGGTATTTGTTAGTCAAATTAGCTGAACATTTTGCAGCCTTCTTGAGCAGTTGCAATGTACTTTTCACCCTGCTCTCTAGGTACTGGATACACTGTAAGGTTTAGTCTCTCCCCAGAAAACCACTAATGTTTGCCAAGTACTTTGAGATCATCTGATGAAAGGCTCTATAGAGCCACAATCTATTATTTCTTAGTCAGAAAAACACATTTGCTGAACAGGGAGAACAAAAGAATGAGCTGTGGGCCCCCAATAAGCATTCAACACAAGTTAATTTGCTCAGCAGCTGTATTTTGCTGAGACAGATTGCATATTTTCATTGTTAAAATAAAAATGTCCACTGGGCTTGTATGCTTCATGCTTTCCATCTCTGCCTCTTACATTCCCAGTCAAGTCTAATGAACAAATTCAATGTCTTTAATAAATGAGAGAGATCCACTCGAATAATTTCCCTTTTGTCCAGGCAAAAAAAAAAAAAAAAATTAATGAAGCCACAAGACGTACAGGGCTGCAGAATCTTCCCCCCCCTCACGGAAAATAACTGGTGGAAGTCTGGCATGTGGCAGGGCAGGCAGTAAGTGTGAATCATGGCTGCCTGCCGACGCGCCCCGGCCGGAGCACTGAGAACAATAACACTGCCCTGCACCAACTAACCTTCAAGCTTAGTCACAGTTTCACACAGCTAATGAGCAGAGGGAGCAATGAATCTTGGATTTATGGCTCTCTGTTCCGATAGATTTAGCCTGAAGACAACAGCAGCGTTTCCTTGCATCGCTAATGACTTATCTTGTCTTCAGGTCTTCTTTGCTTCTTCCCTTGTCCTTCCCTACGCCGGTGAGGGTTGGGAGTTTTTTTTAAATCATTATTGGATTTTTTAAAAGCCTGCTGGGTAAATTCTTATAATCAGCTCCTACAGTAAAAATACAGAGTAACACCCATGAATCTGCCAAATTTTGCTCCTCGTCGTTTGTCTCCCTGTCTCTCCTGGATCAGGCTGTTCACACAGAATTATCAGGGCTGTCGTGCAAGAGAAGATGCTTTGACTCCAAACCCTGATTTCATGTGTTCTTCTTTTGTAAATTACCCAAAGTGACTCCAGTTTTATTTTTAGCCCAGAGGTGAATCATTCAGGAAAATCTGATAAAATCCATTTAACCACAGTTAAACTATCAAACCTGAGTGAGTTCTAGTTAACTTTTAAGAAGTGTGCACATGATTATTTGAGCCCATGTGATTAAAGAGGGCACGTGTTTATTTTAACTCTAACAAAATGGCTTTGGACTTAGAACCCATGGAGAATCAGGTCTGTAAACATACCCACAGTTACTGTATGGAGACATAACAAAGGGAGAACTGGGGGGAAAATGTCACAGACAGAGAAGTGGGGTTTATTTTGAGGAGAGAAGTAGTGAGAAGGCAATGCCAATGCCCAGAGCACGTGTGAAGCACAGTTTCAGCCTTGAGCCTGAACATGCCTCACACTAAGAGAGCACATCCAGGTAAACTCCACAGCCCACGTGGGACAAGGAGGACAGCAGTGGTGGGGACAGCAGGGCAGAAACCCACCACCTCTGGGCTCTCCTTCTACCAAGAGGCAGATAAAGCTACAGGCCCTGTTTTTGTGAAATTAAAAAGGAAAAAAAAAAAAAAAAAGGGGACCAAAAAAAGACAAAGCAAGTTCCATGCTATTGACAACCAGCATCTGTAGAACAAAGCTGGGCTCTGCATATTGGATGTGACCCATGAGACAATTCTGTCCAGCCTCCACCCACGTATAATATTTATATATAGCCCCAGAATAAACTCTTTTTTATAATCCTGCCACAAGCTGTCAAGCAGGGCAGCCCTAGACTAGATTTTGCTGCCGTTGTAGAAAAGGAAGAGCATGTCTCATTTTATTAAAATATGAGACCATATCATAAAAATTTAAAAATAGTGCAGAGTGCTACCTTACATAAAACACTGCCCTGAACTGCCTTCTACCCACAGCATCCCAAATATGCTGTAATACCAGAGCAAGCCACAGGCCAATAAAGGGATCCAAAGCTGATGTTTCAGATGCATAAATGGACCCTTTCCACTGCAAGTCTACATGAGAAAGCTTTGCAAAATGACCAATTCTTGTGCAATTAAACAGTATATCCATCTACCCACAGCAATCTTTCATTCCACTCCATTCTCAAGCAATTTTAATTTAATTAACTACATTTTTCAGAGATGCTCGGGGGAGCTCTGTGCCCTTCAGAAACTCAGTGGGACTCAGCTTCACCCACCATCTGTGCTTTTGAGTAGCCTCTTCAAAACACCCATGTGGGAAAGAGCAGGACCTGTGAATACCTGGGATGCATAAGAGACTTCTCATGGCATTTCTGATGCCTCGCATTCTGGCTTTTCCGGTGCTGCCATATTTCAAAGGCAAAGGTTGTAGTTTTTCTTGCCTGCAGCTCCAAGGAGGTTCCTGTACCCAAGCCAATTGCAGTCTGCTTGTTGCCTTCCTATCTTTTCTCCACAAACATCATCATCTCCCTTCCCCTGCACTTAACTAACCACAAATATTTTGACAGAACTGAGATAGGAAGCAATTACGCTTTCAGTTATGCTGGCACTCTAAGGGGATGGCAACCTCTTGGCCTGACACAGCAGCACAGTGTATCTGACTTCAGCTTTAAGTTTATATTCTATTTATTCTCCAGTGATTATCATGTCCCTATGATATTTACAGACAGTGGAGAAAAATCTCTTGGTCTGACCAGACGACGTGGCCGTCACATGAACCCTTGGAGCTGAACTCTCATATTTGAACTTCCAAGATATATTGGCCATGCAGGATTGCATCCAGAATCCCATCACAGCATGTGCATGACCAGCCTGGCACTAGTAAAGGGCTATTTCAGCAGGTTGGAGTCTGACTATGCAGCAGAGAAGAGGACCTGGCATCCTGATTGATCCCAAACAGAAATTAGCTGTGTGCCCTTGTGGCAATGAATAGTAACCTTGTTGGGTTGTCTTAACAAGAGCACAGCCAGACAGCCAAAGATGGGATTATCCTCCTTTCCTTAGCATCTGTGAGGCTGCATCTGGGGTACCTGGTCCTGTTTGGGGCTTCTCAGGATAGGGAAAAGCTTGAAAAACAGGAGAGTGTGCAACACTGAGGCATCAGGGGCACACAATGCACAAGCATGGGCTGACAGAAACAATTTTTTTTAGCACTCAGGAGGAAAGGCCGTGGAGGTGTTTAATTGCAGTTTTCCACAACCTGAAAAGAAAAACAGAGCTGTATCCTCTCAGAGATACACAGTGAAGAGAGGAGAGGCAATGGCCATAACTTACAGTAAGGACAATTCAGATGGGAAAAAATTCATGAGAATGTTTACACTGCTCAGAGAGTCTGTTCGGTCTCCATCCTTGGAGATATTCAAAACTCAGCTGGGCAAGGTCCTGAGTAACCTGATCTAACTTTGAAGTTGACCTTGCTTTGAACAGGAGGTTGGACAAGGTGACCTCCAGAGATCCCTTCCAACCTAAATTATTCTAGGATTTTCTGGAAAAAGTTCAGATGCAGAAGTTATCTTAAAAGCACTTCTCTGAAAGATTCAGCCAGAAATGCAGAAGTTCCCGGGAGGCTGTAGCAATCCTGATAAGGTGTCTGGTATCCATAGCTGAATTCTCAGGGAACAGCTCGTGGGACTGTATGGCTGCAGAACAAGAGGCTCAGCCCCAGTCCAGCCCTGAATGCTGAATCCTATCACCCAGACTGATCCAACTCAATCCAAACAGTGCTCCCTCAGCTCTTCTCTAATGACAATAGGGTTTTTTTTTTCTTTTAGGAGTCCAGTCTACAGGCTATCACAACAGCAGTGCTTCCCGCTGTCAAATTCGCTTTTTAAAAGCCATGAAAAATGGAGTGAAGAGATTATGGAGGGATATGTCTGCACAAAAGCAGGACCAAAGTAAATCTGTTTCTATAGTGGGTCTGGGAGGGGAGATCAGACTATTAGGGGGGAACAGAGAGATCCCAATTATTTGGAAAGAGCCATAGGTTACCTGAAAGGACTATTTGTCCTTTTCACCCTCTATTCTCTGCAGACTCACTGGCCCCCACTTACTTCCTTGGGATCTCTGGTCCTGTGGCACCAGAGGAATATAAGATAAGCTGGTGACAGTCACGTATCGACCAACGTCCCCTTGGCCACTCCCTGTTCCCTGCCCTTCCTAACTGACTTTCCTTGAGGCAGAGGTCACAGAAGTCAATAGCATGGATCTTTTCTCAGGTGTCCAGGGCTTTCTCACTGCACAGAGGAGCCACATATCCCACATGGAAGAGGATGACCTCAGTTGGCTTCACATATGCTGTGGGGGTGCAGCACAACTCCCCCACGCAATGTTCTCCACCGTGCAGGGATGTCTCCACCTGCATTTATGCCTTTTGCCGTAAATACTTTCTGCCTAATGAGAATTCACTGCTCCAAAAATAACTGTAATTACCCAAGAAGCAGAGGAGCCTATTTACAAGATTTAAAGGGGAAGAAGAAAGAAAAATCTCTTGAAAGAGAAATTGCAACACTTGGGCCTCAAAATACAAAACTGAATTGAAAAGGGGCAGCTCCTTCCTCTGGGAGAGGGTTAGCCTGTTTGGAGGGGCAGGGGAATGCCCTTCTTGGCACTTTACCCATGCCAGCCATCAGGAATTGCTCAAGTCAGGTGGCAATAAAATACTTCATGAAGACCAATTACCCCAATGAGCAAACTCTGAAATGGGGGGAGCCCTGGCAATAACCACACCTGTGAAAGTTTTTAAGTCTTTGCTGAATGTAAGGGGGAAAAAAGAAAGAAAGAATTAAAAAGGCATGAGTGTGCACAAGAGAGTTCCAGAAAATAATAATTTAAAATAATAAACTTGTTACAACAGCAGCAATGATTGCTGTCTATCCAGGCTCTGAATAATTCAAAAGGTTCCTGCTTCACTTAGGATCTCAGGGAATTTTCAGACCTGCCAGAATTTTCTGCTGGTAAATAATGTATCTCTGATGTTCAAACATTCACAGTCCCCAATTAATACTATAGATTTAACACTGCTGATTTTGAAACAGGAGGAAGTCTGAGGAAGGTAAATTCCTACTGAGCTGCCTGGGCTTTCTGTCCTTCCCATTTTCACCTTTTCTTTTGAGTGGTAAAATTGCTGGTGTGTCTCATAGATGCCATGTTTACTCAGATAATAAGGAATTAATACAGCTGATTCATCCAGCATCAGCCTACAGAATAATTCACAATAGGACTCCAAAAAGGGGAAAAACATAAGGAAGAAAAAGAGGTGCCACATAACCTAAATGTGGCTGTGAACCGAAAGTTTGCACTGAGACATTAAACAATGATGACATATAAGATGGACAAGTAGCAATAAAAATAATACACATGACATGGGGGCGGGGGGGGGCAAGCTGAAAGCTTTCATTTGAACTACTGGATTTTGCTAGTTTAAAGACTCCTGGATCTAAACTGGGAATCCAGCTCCTGCTTTACCTGAATTCAAAACAAGATAAATTAATGCAGAGCACAGCAGGTCCAAGAGGGACTTGGAAAAGCCTTTTCAAACATCCTCCTCCGGTTTTACTGATCGTTTCTATTCTACCCCATGAACACTGAAACAGAAGGACAAGCTGTTCCTCTGACTGATAGGGCAATTTTAGGAATTTTCCTCTAGTCAGAGTGGAGATTCAACAACCTCTCTGTAAATAAAACCAGAGTTGATAAAGGAGGCAAGAGCCCAGCCCAGGAGAATCAACAGTGACCTGGGAAATGAATTAGTAAAGACAGGGGGAGGTCTACTTTTTCATGCAGTGTCAGAATTTTTCTTCAATACAGACTGTATTTCAGACAAAGTTTCTTCTAAAAATATCTGAACTCTTCACTGCCTGTTTGTGTTCATCACAGGGAGAGTGCACTCAAGTCACAGCCTTGTAACAGCAGTGCCCTACATTTCAGCTCACATGCTCGTGTCCCAGCTTTTAAATCAACCAGATTTCAGGATCAGGAGATTATTCTGGTGCTGGAATACGTGTAAGACAACCACAGGAGTGCATCCAGCTCCTACCACGCCTCACATCAGCTCTGCTTTGCCCTCCAGGTGGTGGTTTCTTCCCCAGCCCGTGCTGGTGTCAGGTGCTTGTCCTCGTGGTTGTCCTCTTGTTACTATTCCCAGGGGACAACCAGCATCTCTGATTTCAGGGCACTTTGCCCAAACTTTTCTAGACCTGGACTTTTTAAATATTTTGTTTTCCTCACTGCTATGGTTCCTATTGTTCCTAAACAGTTTTTCTTATTAAATTGCAGAGGGTTTGAGTTGGAATAAACACTCCTTTTCAAATGTGCCCACTGTCAATTGGCTGGCTGCAGGGCGAGGGGGAGAGGGAGCAGAGGAGAATTACAAGGTTTCAGATTCCTGTAAACAGAGAAACATTTTTCCAGTCATCAGTCTGAGCCCAGTGGAAATAGGGCTTCAGTTTCCTCCAGTTAACGCTGGGGATCTGGTGGCAAGGCTGTTGACATGCCTCCTTTTTTCTCCAGCAGTCACTGGATGCTGTTTATTCTGCAGCTGAGCAGCAAGACCATGTGCTGGCAGTCATTGCTGCTGTTTGCTTCTCCTCCTTCCACACACTCTGCCAAGTGTGCCCTACTTGCAGCCCAGGAGCAGGTCTGGGTGAAAGCCCTGCAAATGCACCTGCTTTCCTCAAACCCTGGCTCTGAGGAAGCCGCTCCAAGGTGGCTTTAAGGACTGAACTCCCTTAAAGGACAGAATCAACTTCCCTAAATCACACAGAATCACAGGATGAGTCAGATTGGAAGGGACCACAGTGGGTCACCTGGTCCCACCTCCCCACTCCAGCACAGTCATCCCAGAGCACGTGGCACAGGATTGTGTCCAGATGGTTCTGGAATTTGTCCAGTAAGGGAGAATCCACACCCTTGCTGGGCAATCAGTGTGTTCTTTCTCCTGTTCATGTGGAACTTCCTGGGCATCAGTTCCTGCCCGTTGCCTCTTATCCCATTGCTGGGCCCCCCGAGCAGAGCCTGGTCCATCCTCTGACCCTCCCTGCAGACACTGACACACATTGATGGGGTCCCCTCTCAGTGTCTGCTCTCGGGGCTGAACAGCCCCAGCTCCCTCAGCCTTTCCTCCTCAGGGAGATGCTCCAGTCCCTTCATCATCTCTGCAGCCTCTGCTGGACCTGCTCCAGGAGCTCCATGTCCCTCCTGTCCTGAGGAGCCCAGAACTGGACACAGAACTCCAAATGTGCCCCACCAGGGCCAAGCAGAGGGGGAAGATCACCTCCCAGACCTGCTGGCTGTGCTCCTCCTGGTGCACCTCAGGATACCATCTATCCACTTCTGCTCCTGCAGAATTGCAGCAGCCCTTCACTCTACCCACAGCTGTTGTTTCTTGACTTAACTGTGTATGGTGCAGGGTCTGAGTTAGGAAGGGTCTCCTTGTTGTGTAATTACAGTACCTGGTCACACTCCACAAATGGTATATTTAGTAACCACTGCAGTGCAAACACACTGTAGGTTGTTGCTGGGCCAGCCGTCGCCAGACTTACACATCTCTTTCCATCAGTCAATGTCAATATTTTCCCAGTGTGGTCATGCAAACAGTGCTCATTTCAGAAGAATATCCTCTGACTTGCCAGTGGTGATATCCTCAGTGGTTTCCCATCAAGCACTAAACCAACTCAATTCACATCCGCCTGCAAAAGCTGATCAACAGCCTGTGCACAGGCATGAATTTTCCAAACACATCACTAAACCCCTCCCTCGGAGGAGCTGAGAACACTATATATGACTAAAAGAGCAAAAACACAATGTGTAGACATTTGCTTGGACATGTGCAGTAGTAATATTAACTCAAACCCTCTGCATATTGCTACCACTTGGGTTTACAGTTCCTATGTGTACCATTCACAAAGGCTGCACATGCCTAAAAGGGCAAGAGAATTATAGTGCTGCATTTGCTGACAGTGCCAGCTGACACACTTAGCAGGAAGGAGTCTTTTGTTTAAAGCTCCCGTCTGGGCACTGGGAGAGGTTGGGTTTATACTTGGCTCTCCTTGGCTTCCTGTGTCACCTTGCTGAAATCACTTTGCTCAGTTCCCTCAGCCATGAAGCCAGTAATGATGAGCTGAGGTGCAAACTGGGGAGTCACCCCTATAATCAGCAAGGGACAGGGGCTATAGAAGTCATCTTTGCATGTATACGTGTATATATTTAGATGCACCACAAATGGCTTGGTAGAAGGGGATTCAAGCATGCAAGTCGCTTCCTAGAAACTTCTGTTTGTTTGGTGGCTTTGCACGCTGCATGATAACATTTCCTCGCTGTCGCTGTGGGCACAGATCTCCAGATGCACCCAGGGCAAACAGCAGCCTCTACAAAAGTATTCCTGATGCACCTGTCAAAGATTACAATTAATTCATGACTGTTTGATGGCTTATGCTAAATGAGCTTGGCTCCAGTCCAGTTTCCATTGGGCAAGTG
This sequence comes from Myiozetetes cayanensis, assembly GCF_022539395.1. Taxonomy (NCBI): domain Eukaryota; kingdom Metazoa; phylum Chordata; class Aves; order Passeriformes; family Tyrannidae; genus Myiozetetes; species Myiozetetes cayanensis. Next base: position 6,744,029 of record NW_026087378.1, on the reverse strand, counting down.
TCTCCATCTCAGGAACACCGTGACATTTGGCATTTATTGTCCTCTTGGCTGGCACTCCTTCCCAGGGCCACGTATGGAATGTGTCAGGGGAACAGACTCGCTTTTCAGGCCCCAATCTGCATTGAGGTAGGACAGGACAGAGGAGCCTTTTGTTGCTGTTCACATTTAACTTCCCTCTTGAAGACAGATGGAAGAGTTTGTGTTTTGTAGTTGTTAATACAGCACCTCTCACCACTGCAAAATCCTCTTCGTGCTCTATCTGACAATTCCCACACCAGTCCCCTCCTGATACAAGGTGTTTGTTCACAAAGACTAACCCATAAGCTCTCCCTCAATGCTTAGATTAGCATGATATGATTCAGTAATTTCCTTTGTTGCAATCTCTCTCACCCTGTCAGCACATTCACTCAATATTGTTTTAAGCCCAGTCCTTGTGCGAGGTGACAGCCTCTGTCCCCTGCTCCACACCAAGCTGCACAAAACAAGTCAGACAGCAGCATTCCTGTGCCAAGCAGCGTTATGTTCCCAGTGCACTCCTGATAGCCATGGTAACGTGGCTTTCAAACAGCTGACTGCCTCCAGCCCTCCCCAGCACTCCTCATACTCCCTTGCCGGTGGGTTTTGGGGTTTTGGTGGCCATTGGTGCTGCCCTATGGCTTATGCCCTGGGAGACTTCACCTTCTTCTGTGCAATGAAGGTTAAAGACCACGTCACCAAAGTCACATTTATTCCTTGTACTGGGTCAGGTCCCTTCATTGAGGTTTGGAGGGTCATCTCAGTTCCTACTACTGTAGAAAAGCAGTTGCTGTCTGCCCAAAATCTCTGCTGCAAGGCACCCTCAACCAGCCCCCAGCACTGGAGTGTGGAAGGTCCTTGCTCTCCCACAGGACAAGGACATTCTCTATGATGCTCAGCAGAACAGGGTGCACCCTCCAGCATCCACAAACCAAAGCTGGGTTCTCATGCCTGATCAAAACCTTCCTCCTACACCACAGATTACTGAATTCAAAACCCTTCTAGAGGAATGTGTCAGCACCCAACCAGTGGGAGTGAAATGCCAACTTCTGTAGCAGATTGGAGTTTATTTTTAAGCAGTGTCAAAAAACCCACCATCCAAACCAAAGCAACCTCCCTGAACACACACACACAAATGAAATCAGCAGGTAGAACAAACAAGCCCAGCACAACAGCCAGACCTCAGCATGGGACACTGCTGGGTCCCCAGACATGATCCCAGCTCACCTCAGCCACCTATTTGTGAAATACATCAAGAAGTGCAGAGGAGGTGGCCTGGCAGCTACTGGGGAGGTGAAGCACCTTTTTTTGGATCTCAGTAAAAAGGAAAACAGGGAAAGATGTAAGAAATGCTTTCATTCACCAGACACAAGGAAAGGGGAGAGCTTGGGAGTGTGCTTGTGGCCATCCAGGTCTCCAGCATCTCTCCTGCTGTGCACCAAACTCAAGCCCACCTGTTTCCCAGCCCACGTGGCAGCCAGGCTCAGCTCCCCCAAATCCTCCCACTGTCAGGGGCACCACTGGCACTCAGCACTGTACCAGCTCAAGCCCAATATTTTGGGGTCTATCACTCTATTCCCTGCCTTGAGGTAACAGCATGTGGCCTCTCCTTGCTGAGCATTTCACCTCAAACTACTCCAGGTGTACCTTCTGTGTCAGTGCGTGCTTTCAATTCATATTCTGTCAAGATAACCCAACTGTATTTTAAAATAATATTCTCATTATTCATAAAAGCTATAATTCCCTTACCACGAGTCCAAGACATTATGCCCTGTATTTCTTTCTAAATAGCAATCCATACATATACAGGTGTCAGAGAGCCAAAAGCCTTATTACCTCATCCAATCCACCCCTTTATGCTTTCTCTTCTGGTGTTCCCCGTTTTCTCCAGGATCCTCAAGACCCATACAGCTGGCAAACTAGTCACAAATGGGGCTGAAGAGGGCAAGGCTGTCCACAGCTTCTGTGGTATTCATCCAGGGAATAAGGATGTTTCCTTAACTGAAGAATTCGGATATATGCCAAGGTGAACTCCATGTGTACCGACCTGCTACACTTAATGCTGTAATACCACTGTAATAACCATAATAACACAGAATTCAGATGTGCTGGAACGCCTGGAAGGATGGGAGGATGTTTAAGTGAGGAGCCTCTGGAGAAAGACTGCCCCTTTACACAGTCAGTGTGAGGGTTTGTCCTGCAACTCTTGGCTGGGGGTGGTGAGGAGGAGCAGCTCAGCCACAGGCAAGCAAAGCCCAAAGGCAAATACCTCCAGTGGGAAGGAAGGAAAAAATTTATCTGGAAGTGTCAGGATGGAAGGTGAAGAACCACTGTCTGCCTCCTCATCCTCCCTTCAGTGGGCAAACCCTCAGAGAGAGCTCACACCATACACAGGGCCAGGATGATTTCGGGGCCTGCAGATACCTGCAGCGGCGGGATCGGCCGCGCACACCAGACATGAATAACCTCCTCATTAAGCTGCTGCCTTGTGCTGCTGAGGCACATAAAGAGCCACCAACGTCACATCCCAGCCACATGCAAAGCTGTCTCTGTGCAGCATAAATCATGCATGGCCACATCATCTGCTAGGGATGCACAGAGCCGTAATCGCTAATTATGCCGAGGAGGACGAGTTACCTGCGGGATACGGCGGGCAGAGGCTGCAGTTACCAACACACACACATATGGCGTGTTTCTATATTTGAATATTACAGCTCTGGGTTTATCTCCCTTAGTACGTGGCACTTTACACATCTGGAAGGAGGTGCTGGGACTTTCCACTTAATGAGCACCAATGACTTCTGCTTTATCACTCCAGCAAAGAACCACAGCACAAAAGGGCCCATGCAAGACCCCAGATGAGTAAGCCCCAGATGTCTTATTACACACAGGCTTTTCATAGACTATTTCCAACTTGGAAAACAACTTAGGGAGCTAAAATTATACCCCTATCTGCTGGTATTTTGTGACATCTATTATCCAGGCACAGAACTGCTGTGAGAGGAGCAGATTTTGCATTTAAGGGACTCTGAAGGCATTTTTACATTAAGTTCAAGTAGGATTCTGTGTAAAGGCAAAGGACAGACCCAGTGTGTGTCCATCCTGTGCAGCAGCACAAATGGCAGTTGATGGGTGTAGTGGCAATACCAGCAATGTAGCTGCAGCTGAATTCATTTGAAACCTGTAAACCTATTTAAAAGCTGTGGTAAGTGGCAGCAAGGTCCAGTGTTCTCCCATATACACCTGGAGGCACACACGTGCTCCATCTTTAAATATAACAGGGAAAAAAATCTCAGGTTGAATAGCTTCTCCTTGCAGCAGAATTTGCTTTAATACTTCTCCCTGGCATCATTCACACACTGCTGATACTGGTTTCTAGGCTGTGGGTAGTGCTTGTGCTGCACTGTAACAAATGTTGTACAATGCACAAGGAGTCCTCTGCTCTCTCCTGTACATGCATTCACCTGGAAAGTTCATTGCAAAGGCAAATGATACAGCAAAGATGAATCTTGCAGATTCAAACCTGAAAGCTCCAAACAATCAGGAGAGTGAAAGAAGTTAGGTTTAGGCAAATAACCCAATCTGCTGTCAAATTCCCTGAAGTGCCTTCCCACGTCTCACCTCTAGTGTGCTTCAAGTTTCTGATCACTTCTGGAATTTCACAGCACACTCCTGAGTCCCCAAAGTGGCCAGGAGTGAAGGCCCAGGCTGAAACATCTCCTACTCATTCCCTGTTCACATGAAAGTCTGCCCCAGAACTGCACCACTTACACAAACCATTTCATCCTCAGCTACCTGCCATCTAACGTTACAAACATCCTAACCTTCCCATTTCACTTTCAGAGCTCTGCTGTTCCTTTTCAGATTTCTGAGGTCTGGCTTTGCAGTTACTAAGTTATTTTCTCCTAATCCAGCTATTCAAAGCACAACACAAGAATGCAAAGGTCATCCTTTTCCAAAACTCTAGGCAAAGCTATACATCTCTGGTGTCCCTTTGCTGCTCAGTGTTCATTCTCATTACCCTGGCACATAAATCTCTGGAGAGTTACAGGGGAAATCAGGTGCTTGCTGTCCTCAGACATTTCCCAGAGTGCCTAACAAAAGGATAGTACATCTCTGATATCAATATATTGCCTGTGAACTTTGAAAGCAGCATAAAAAATGAGTCTAAAGCATATCACCAGGAATAGAATGGCAGGATGTGTTTGATATGCATATAGTTGAAAAGTCGTCAGAGCTAATGGCTTGGAGTGGTTGGGGAAGCTGACAGACTCCGATAGATGGGACTTTTTTACTTGCTTTTCTTTGGAGATGACATTGATTGACTGGGCTTGGAGTTCACACAAAGCTGGCACCAGCACATCAAACAGCCAGTGGCATGGAGAGCCCAAATGCCCCATGAGCTTTGTGGTACACATGCAATTTTAGCATGCCCAGAAATAGAAAACAAGCTCCAAGGCTGTGTGATAGAAGCCCTGACCCCTCAAAAATAAACTGTAAGCTTCCCCATGGCCCACATGTGCCTGGAGGAGGAGACTCAGAGGTGCAGCTGAAAACGGGCAATCGTGAAGTTGGAGAGTTTAAAACACCTTTGTGCTCTTGGAGCATCTCAGGGGTTCAGAAAAATTGAGATATGCAAAAAGACAGCAATTGCCTGAGGTTTAACTGTGCTCAGTTAACATGGAGGGTTAAGGTAAGTCTAAAGGTGTGACAGTAGGTGCTCAGCATTCTTTGGGGTGGTCAGCACAATCCTCTTCCTCTGTCATCTTGTACATGACGTGAAGACACAGATAACATTTCACAGAAGTTCAAGAGATTACCGTAATGCTTGTTCAAGTCTGCAAGAGTGGCACAAATCCTGCCAAGCCTCCTGTCTGCCTCCAAGTTCTGATCTTGTCCCTGCTTTACATCCTGCAAGTGTGACCAAATGTAAGGGAAGAAGGTTGTTTTTTTCCTCATCACACTTCCCAGATTTTAAAGAAAAGCTTTCAGGAATGAAGCAGCTGTTCCAGGAGACAGACAAAGCACAGCCCTCCTCATACCCATCCCTGTACCTGGGGCAGATACACACAGCTGTCTGTACACACGAGCCTTGGCTGACTCACAGAGTTGACCAGAAGCCCTAATTACAAACACCAGTGCCCAGCCTGTCCTTTGTACAGGCTGTGTCTGCTGCCAGCGCCAGCCTGCGCAGAGCTCCCGCCTGCGCCATCCCACACCCTCCAGAGGCTGGGGCCAGAGCGTGGCTTTATTAGACTCACCCTCTTCTGAGGTTGGGGGCGGCGGGACAGACTCGTTTGATGACCTGCCTTCGGGGCTGAGCAAATGAGATTCATTAGGATATGCAAAAAGCTGAGAGCAAAGCAAGCCTATCTTTCTGTCTGAGCTCCACCGATCTGATAAGAGCGAGTTGCTCCAACATGTCTGCAGAGGAAGATCTGAAGCTTTCTTCTTCCCATGCATTCCCAGATAGTCATTGCAACTAATAGACAAATAGGTCAGAATAAATAACAGCCCCCTCATTTCCCCCACTATGCAAGTCTGCATGGCTTAAGTCAAGTGTTAATAAGAAATAAGGCTGCTGTAACAAGATGTCCTGATGCAGTGCAAAGAATATGTAGCATAATAGCGTCTTTCATACATACCTTTCACTAAAAGCTTGTCATTACCCAGACAGAAGAGACAGCATTTGCATAGGGAAGCAGAGGAAAAGCAGCTTGAATGAGGTGATCCAAAAATGGAGTCATCAAGTCACTGAGTTGTTGTATGAAATAATACAAAAGTGTATTTTGCTTAAGTTCAGCATTTTCTTAGCAGCACAATAGACAAAGTAAAATTAATGCACAGAGAGAGAGTGACTGGAGGTATAAGCCAGCCTGTTCTCTTTTATGGGGCTCAAACATGGCCCTGTGGTGTAAGTGGGTGATGGAGAAGGAAGACCCTTGTCAGTGTGTGTTGATTGTCAGCCCCTCATGGCAGGCCATGTGGTTTTTAGATGGAAATGCTGGGCTTGCCCTATGGAAAACAAGAGGCAAGGGCTGGGGGAAGAGGGACGCTGGAGCAGGTAGCAGGCAAACCTCATGACTTCTGCTGGCAGTGCTTAACACGACCCCACTGAGAGCAGAGGCACTGAAATATTGATTGTGGCTCCTTGGCTTGCTGACAAAACATTTGGCCCCTTTGCTGGGGCATTCGAAAGCTGTTAGCAAGCAGCTATTACAGAAAGCAGTGTGCTCTCTTAAACCAGGGCAGGGGGAAGAACAAGAGCTGGAAAATCTAAATTTAGCAGCCAGCAGTTGGGCTGTTCGCTCGGGCACAGCTCCCCAGCCCGTCGGCAGAGCTGCTCCCGCTCCGCTCCTACCCGGTGAAGGATTTTCGGTAGCAACCATCACCATGGTATCACAGTGCCGCTGCTGTTCAGCGATTTTGCCAATCCCTGTGAGTTTACTGAAACACTCATGACATTTTAGGTGCAGTGAAGGGGCAGGTGGGTGGGAGGGATGTTTCTCAAGGCACCAGCTCCTGGAATCAAGGGAAAGCAAACGCAGCGCTTCACCTTTTTCTGATAAGAAGCATATAGCCCTCCTGGCTGCAGAGCAAAGCTCCAAAGCTCAGGAAACCCAGAGTGTCCTCGTCTGAGAATAGGGAGGAGGTAATTGCACTGTCCCCCTAATTTGGAGGGGAAGAAGGGCTGAGTCACAGGATTAAAACTCCTGGAATTGGCTGTAAAGAGACAGTTTCACTTCCCGCCTCCAACTGTCACAATGTCCGGGTTGCAAACAGCGAGAGCAAACATTTTTAATACAATTTCCATGTTGGTTTTTCAACTATGTCTCTCTTAACACCCGCTCCCCCTGGGCCTGTGCTGTTCTCTCTGTCTTTCCTGCTGCCCGCTCTGCGGTGATGACAAACCGCAAAGCATTTCCCAAGAGTGAGAAATCCTCACAAGAATCATCTGTTGCAAGTCCTGTCTGACAAAACCGTGTCAGAGCTTTGGGGACTTTCTCTCTATTTTTAATTGAGAGCATTTCCCCCTGCTGGCTCCTGCATCCCTGGTAATACAGTGGATCTTGGAGGGGAAGCAGCGCTCGTGGCAGGATGTGGGAAGGCTGTTGTTCCCACCTGATTCCCGGCGAGGATTGCTGTATAAAAGGGGCACACGGGGCATCGCTGCCGCAGGAGCGCAGGGCTCCCTTTCTCCCTTTATTCCTCCCATACAATCAGCATTCTTGATTTAGTCCCTTCTTATCATGGCCTTGCAGTATCACATCTTGGCTTGGTATTTAGTCTTCCAGAGGCTTGAAAGGGCAGCTTCTCCTTGAGTTTATCAGCTCAGATGGGGGACGCTGCTTGATGGTGTGCCAGGGAGCTTCTGTACAATGCCTTTTATGTCTCGATAAAGTCAGCGTGTCTATTTAATTAAAGAGATGGTGATACAAAAGGCTCCTCTTGGATAAAATCTGGGGGGAGAAAACGTGCTACCTGACTTGAAGGGGAAGGGGGGATGGATTCCCAAACCCAGTAGAGCCTGATGAGAGCTGAGGGCACAGTAACACGGGGTGGTTTAGCAGAAGGGAAGGCAGCAGCTCTGCCAGCAGAAGCCCGTGAGCAGAGAGCCATGGAGCACAAAATTAACACACTGGCTCATCAGGAAATGTTAATGTGGGCAAGGTGGGGAATTGCTTCATATGGGCAAACAATCTGTGCAGAAGGGATAAGCACGATCAAAACCTGGTACAAATCTGGGCACGTTTCTCCAAAATCTGCCCTCTACCCTCAGCTTGAGGTTCAAGACAGAAGACACAAAGCCCTGATTAAGGTGTTAATTCCTTATGGCACAAAAACAACAAAACATTTTGCAGAAATGGAACAAAATTAAAGAATCCAAGGGGGCTTTTCTAGAAATGATTAAGCCACTGCCACACAGATCCCAGGAGAGGAACTTTGTGGCTTGGAGTAAGTGGTTTGGGGTTGGACAACTTTATTCTCTTCAGAAGAGTCCTAAAACCAAACATCAACTCATGTCCACTACAATTGCTGGCTCTGCTTTCATCTGCCAACCTGTCCCGAAGTCGAACCAGGCACTTGTTCTCCATGACCACCACCATTCCCCACTGCTCCTGTACACTGCCCCTAATGGAGAGCTGGGAACAGCTTCACCCAACCACCACCTCATCTCTTTACCCATCGCTCAGGAGCCATTTCCCACTCTGGAATGGTGGCAGCGGAGCCAAGTCCACTGACAGCATAACCAGATGCTGGATTTAGTCCCCTTGCATTTACAGACCACCTGGGAGGAGCAGAAGGTCCGGTGTTACCGATGTTTTACAGTCAGAGAGACTCCGATTTCAACATTCCAGATGAGCAACTGTTTTATAACCTGCTCAAAGCCTGTCTGGATAGGGCCACAGGCAAGGTAATGCGCACAGCACTTCTCAGGAAGAAGGCCAGAAGAACATTAAAAAGTAATTTGAAGGCCTGAGGGATCAGGGGAAGAAGAAGACAAGCTCAAAGAAACCAAGGAAAAAACCTGAGGCATAGCAGTGTGTGAGTGCACTTGTCTGAGAAGACCTATAAAAAGGTCATGTTGAAGAAAGTGAGGAAACTGTCTCTGAAAGGATTCTTTGAAATGGTAGCAATGGCAGGGAAGCAGCAAATGGCAGGCTGCAGACCCTGGGAAAAGGAGGGAGTTCAGCTGGAGGATATGTCTCCAGATCTACCAAAGCATTGCCTCCCAAGTCAGAAACCTCTGCAAAGAAAGGCTGAGTGAATGTTACCAATACAAAAGTAACCCCCAAAATATTAAGAGCACACCACTCCTTATGTAGCACTTTAATAAATGAATGCTTTCCTTCTCATCCAGAGAGACCTCAGAATTACACAGATGGTTAAAACATATCTATAGTAGTGGTAGTAATTTAGACATCTCTCTGGAGGAAAACAAGGTTTTAGCCTCCTTTTTTTTCCTTTTAAATGGCAGTGAGCTGAATTTTAAGGTGGAGTGAGTTTATTTCTGTCGTGGCTGACGCAGAGAAAGCTCCATCACCCACAGATAATGGCAGATGGTGAGCCGTGCCCAAATCCATCAGGCAGAGGCCTCAAGTAGAGGTTCAAAGTATAACTGGGGATGGTATTTCTCACTCAAAGGGCAGCAAATGGAAACAAAAGCGGGTTAGTTTGGATGCAACAAATCCATGTGCTCCAAACAGCTCTGCAAGTGGCAGAGAAGCCTCTGACCAGCCCACAGGACAAAAGACGACACAGAGTAAGGAAACCACGTGCGTTCAGTGGCAGGGCTATTTTATCCAAAATCCTGCTTACTGGTGTATTAAGGTGGATGAATGGTTACATGGCTCACAGGATGATAATCCTGTGCCTACGGTGCAGTTGCTGAGGGTATAAAATTTTCTGGAGATGGTGGAGGGGACTCTCGATGCACCATATGGTCTCTTGCAGCCCTTGCGCTGCGCCGAGGCTCGTGCTCTCATGTGACACACCATTAGCGAGTCACATGGAGCAGAAAGCAATTTTATGGCCAGATCCTGCTCTTAGAAGCTATGATGACTAAACTAGCTAATCAAATCAGCATAAATTTGCAAACACCGTTTTAGCAGCTGTGACCGTAAATATCATCAGCAGAATGTGAATAATCCCGAGCACAAGATGAGTTGAGTAATGGGTTCCCAATGGGCGTTGAAACCATCAACCCGCTGCCTGGCAACTCCGAGGCGGGGGCGAGGGGGGGGTGATTATGATGAGCCTGAAACAGCAGATGCAGCTATCACGACAAAGCAGCTACAGCACACACACCAGAAAAGGAAAAGAAGGGAAAAAAAAAAATCATTTACGGAGACAAATGACTGTGGTGGATGCCCTGTTCTCACCCCAAACGCAGGCACATGTGCGTGTTCCATGTGGAGGGATGTGTTTCAGCATTCCCAAAGTGACTCATTTGGCATTTTCCAGGGACCTGCAATAGACTCCCTGCACACACGCTACCATTTTGTCAACAAGCCATAAAAACAATCAGCCGAGGTGAAATTCACTGAGAGCACAGACACCGAGGCTAAATTTGTTTGCAATTTGTGCCAGCTCCCGCTAATGGGAGCCAGGGTGCAGAGCTCCCGGCACGGACGAAGGGGAGGGGGGAAAGCTGCCGAAATTAACAGCACACGGCAGCCTCAACCTCCCCTCTGGTGAGGACCAGCAGCACGTGGTCCCAGAGCAGATGGAGCAGGCTGGAGTGGGCACGGCCGGAGCGGAAGGACTGTCCCAGGAATGGCTCTGCCAGGGGCCCCAGGGAGAAGGCGGCTGGAAGCACAGCCAGCTTGTCCCCAGCAAAGCCCTTTAGAGAGGGAAGCGGTTTTTGCAGCTCAGAGAATTGAACACACCTCCCTGCACCTGCCAGCAGGAGTCTGGCTCAGACACATAGATACATCTGCAAAAAAAAAAAAACAAGGGAAAAAAGACCAACCGTGATGTCCTGATGGCTTTTGGTAGACTGGTAAAAATACTTGGCTATTATGGATCATATCCTGATCTTACGATGATATCCCACCTACTTTGAGGCAAAATGCAGAGTCTAGAGGGCAGGAGAAATATGGCACTGCCTCTTGCATTACATAAAGGTTAGGGTGTGCTGAAATCATCAAAATGTGATGACGGAAAGGCCCAAGTGTGGGTATATTTATGTGACAGTCATTACACTCATGCCAATAAGTCAACTTTTAGCTGAGCTCTAAAGCCGATCTGCAGTGGTGTAGAAACCAAAGTGGACAAGGAATGGGAACTTTTCCAAGTTTCCAAGGAGCTGGAAGCCCAACCTGGGCTTTTTTGTGCTGCAACCAGGCGTGTTGCTTGGAGAACCAAATGTGGAGATACCCCAGGCTGCTGGTTTAAAGATTACTTACACCCAAATGGATGGTTTGCAGTATTTCCTTGGTTATGGTGATTATTAGTAGTATTTTAGTTAGCTTTCAAGCATTTCCAAAACTCTACACTGTGCCCAGCATAGGGGCAACCTTTCTGAGCTCACAGATCAGGAGATCTGAAGATACAGAATTCCCTAAGTAACTGGCAGACATGGTGGACTGACACAAATGAATGTGATGGGTTCAGCGCTCAGAAAATGGAGATGAAAGCTGAAAGGAAAAAAAGGAAAGACAAGCTCTTCCCTGGCAAAGAAGCAAAAGGACAAGTGACAGAGCACCTTGACATGTTGATGGAGAACATCAAAGACAGGGGTGGTGCCAGGTGCTGGTTCCTCTGATCACAGCAGTCGCAGTTTCTGCCAGGAAAGCTTGTACAAGCACTGGCACCATGCACAGGGAGCGTCTCAGTAAATATGTGGAAACACCCGTAATAAGAATAGGAAAATGTCAGAAGCAAATGCAGGGGATAGAGCTGCCTCCCATACCAGCACTTAGGTGTGTCCCTCAGCAGCTTTCTCCAGAGGTCTGTGGTTTGCATTTGGGTGTTTTTTTCACTTATGTAACAATTTAAATAACCTCTGTACTCCTAAAAGGGAGTTTTTTCAGCAGTGTCTCTCCACTGAAGCTGTTTACTACCCACTGACCTGAAACATGTCTACAAGTACGTGCTCCTGACACCAGAAGGAAACGAGAAAATGGAGGGAAAAGAGCTGCTTCTCTTAGGGCAGAAAAGGACTGCAGGCAGTCAGAACTGGGCTCAAGCGGCAAAACCAGCAACAATATTTCTCCAGAGGACAGAGATAATTTGGAACAAAGGGTCACCCTCAACATGTTACGCTCAGATGAGCCCAATCTGAAAATATACACCAAGATCTCAGTCCAAGACAACACACTCATCATGAGCCAGACCTATCACGAGTAACCAGTTTCTTCTTAAAAAACACATCCCAACTGGAAATCAGTGACTAAAGCCAGGGTGGAGAATTATTGTCAGAACCAGTACAAACTCTGGAACATGATTTAAAGCCTTTTTTCAAGGTCCAGAAAATTCCGGCTCACTCTTCAGTATGTCTTGCTGCAGCATCAGCCTCTGCATGTCTGCACTGTGGCTGGGGCGGGGGCCAGGAGGTGCCAGCTACTACAAAAGATTGTTCTTGTGCTATTCCTGGTTTGATCCAAAACAAAACATACTGGAAATTTTGGAAGAACATCTGTTCCCATCAAGCATCCAGCCCAAGCCTCCCAGACCCACGAGCTCTGGGTAATTCAATGAAAAAGCGAGGAAACATCTCAATTTTTAGATACAGAACTTTTGGCAGCGGTTGCTGCTCTTTGCTGTGTACACAGAAAGCCTGTGCTTTGTGCACACAAGGAGCTCAGTTCATGGGCATTCAGGGATACTAGAAAAGAGCTGCCTTTCCCATACACATTTTTCCCTAAGAGACATAAAGATGAAGGATATGTTCACCAGTTTTGAGAATGCTCACAGATTTTAGTTGATTAATGGGCTTGTTGAAGGCAGAGGGCGAATGTGATTGTTACTTATTTATGGTGCAATAGCATATCCCGAGCATTTTCCACCCCGGAGCTGCCACAGGGCCTACGTGACAGGATCCTGCCCAGACTGCAGCCATCGGGTTCGTGAAATAACAAAACCTTTCTCTGGCTCCCTGTGCCTTCAGGCAGAGCATGACTTGGAGCAAGCCCACCCACAAAAAGCAGCTTGTCTGTGAGGAATAACCCAGCCACGGTGCCATGTGATACCTCCCCCATCCAGGGGGTTTTGAAAGCCAAGCATCCTCAAGCTGTTCGGAGGCTGAGCTCCTCTCCCAGCTAGACATCACTAGCCCAAGTCACTCCACTTCAAGCCCTCCCATGCCCAAGTCTGGCATCCAGCTGAAGTGTGCACAGGGACAATTTTTCCTGGGATTACTGAAGTCTTGGACTACATATGGTCTGGATGTTGCCACACTGCTGCAGAGACAGTGTATAAAATAGTAATTTGTGGTCTTAGCTAAGAGCTGAAATAGATACGACAAACAAAGCAAGAGAAAAACTACTGCTGTTTGCACTAGCGTAGAAGCACTGAAAAATGCACAGAATCTCAGTTATAGTTACAGCTACAGGACAGTTGCAGTTGCAGTTATTCTTTGCACACTCTGGGGCCTGCATGGCCAGTATCACAGCTGGTTCCATGCAGGCAGATGGGGAATGAGCAGAGTAAACGGGGTCCATCTACCCTACCCTTGGGAGCTGTGTCTGACGAGCAGCTTACAACCAGCATTCAAAGATAAACCTAAATTAGGTGACAGTTTACCTCAAAATGCAGTAAACCCTTGCACTCGAGGAGGTGGCTGCACAGACCTCAATGATATCCAAGAGGGGCAGGGCTGGTGGCAGGAGCGTTTTCAACCAGATCACACTGGGACCAAGGGAAAGGGTTGGTGGGTCAGAATCCCTCATTTCCCACATCCAGCCTCCTGTGAGGCCCAGCTGGTGTGGCAGGATGGCTTCCTCTGCTCTCTGACCATTGTTGCTACAAGGGAGTACACAACGAGGAGGTTTAATTCTGGATAAATCCCATTGCCAGAAAGAAGTAATCCTGCAACATTCCAATCAGAGAGAGGTGCACACAGCAAAGTCATCTGCTTCACACTCCATATTTTTTCCCAGCAGCAGGAAAAAGGATTTTCTGACACCCCCTAAATCATCAGAGCTTCATGCCTGGCTGTTTCAAGCACAGTTTTATTATCCCTTACATTAACTTCAGGGAGCACTGTCATTTTGTCATAAGAGAATACCAGAGCTTGAAGTTCCGTGTGTTGGGGATTTTTTGTTGTTTTTTGGGTTTTTTTCATCCACTCTGGTTTTGTTTCATTTTTTTCCTGGTAGGGGAACCAGTGACATTTCAGAGCAGCACGTCTGCTGTATGCTCACTCAGAAAAAAATTAAGGTCCTGTCTATGCACTTTCCCTCAGAAAACGCCTCCCAAGCTTGCGGCACCACAAAAAAGAAAATCTGATTTCACAGAAGCACAAAGACACAAATTACTCCAAAACAAGGCCGTGCAAAATAAAACCTACCATTAAATACAAGAGGCTGGAATCAAGAGATCCCATCTCTGATTATACTCCTTCCCCAACAGAAGTTTTGCCCGAGTTAGAGCTGCCGGGTCACATCCATTGTTTTCTCACACATACCATTAAGCCAAGCAGGATCACCAGTGGGACATCTTGAGCAAAAGGCTTTGACATGGCATGTTTTTAATCCTCCCATACAGCCACATCTTCTCATAGCAGGTGTGAGTGCACAGGTATGTGCTCTGGGCTCGGCTATAACCAGCCCAGGGCAGGGGCACAGAGATGTTGGTGTTACCTGCCTGCCCCTCTGTCTGTGCTGGACACGTCTGAGGCTGAACACAGCCCACGCTCCCATCTCACAGGCGCTGGGGTTTGGGTTTGGAGGTCAGCACGCAACCTCCCAGATTCAGGGCTGGGAGGGTTTCAGCAGCACGGCTGCAGTGGGAGGGTCGGGTGCAGGGGGGCCGGGGAGTGGGACAGTTACGCTTCACTCAGGTTGGAAACAATAGGAGTAAACCCGAGTTTGAACACAAGCAGTCTCCACCCAAAGCAAAGCCATATGCAACTCGGCTCAGGAATGAGAACTATGCAGCCAGAGGTTTCCTCTAGTTATTGTTTTGGGTTTGGGCTGCAGTGCACAGGGAGGGGAGGAACAAAAAATACAGAGGGTGCAGGAAAGAAGCCGAAATCCAGGCACAGCCATGAGAGCCTCAGCCTGATCTCAAGCCCTGGTTTCAGAATGCAAGACACGAGGTGGTGATGCTCTCTGCAGTTATTCTCTCACCCTCCACTGCTCCTCACTGCCCCTGGCCTCAGCTGTACCCATACAACAGTTTGTGAGGCACCGATGTCTGTGTGACACGTACATGCGACACTGATTTGATTCACACAGACACCTATCAGTTTTGCATGTTCACTAGACAGCAGAGCATGGCAATGTGTAAACAGGAACTGAATTAAAAAGATCAAGCTCCAGTAGACTCCTTTTCCTGAGAAAGATATGCCCAAGGAGACCCCAAATTTTCATCTTTCCACTTCCATTTAAAAGACACAACCTGAAGCATGTGGTGTGCTGGGTGAGAGACACTTTAATTTCTCTTTCCCTCTTGTGCAGATTAAGCTAAACATTTTTCCAGTCCAATATACAGACACTCACCACTACCCTGACTCCTTGCCAGACCTGCTGGTAATGCAGAGCTGTGGAGATTCATGAATATTGACGTCTTGACTATTAAGCTTCATGCAAACTGTGCCTAAAATCAGAGGTAAGTTACTGACCAGCATTCCCTTCCAACATCACTCCTGAGCTCCCAGCAAACATAGCAGTATTTCACCAGCTCACTGTGCTCTTCATCCCAACTCCTGGCTTTTTTGGTGCAGACAGCAGAGGCTCAGGGAGCAGTGGTTTTATAACTAAGCTGATTTTAGCTCAAACTGCCAAGGAAATGGGTATTTTCACTTTCTCCTCACTCCTGTGCCTACCTTTGTCCTTCTGTTGGCATGAGCATCAGCCAAGCCAGGGAACTGATCCAGCTGGAAACTATCTGCTTGTCTTTTCTCTTTCTGCTGGGTTAGTTTTCAGAAGGATCAGATTCCTAATCTGGCAGATCGCTCGAGAGCTGATTTTGGCACCAGAGAGAACACGTGACCCAGCAGCATGGACTTAGATCAGCTGAAACCAAGCCTAAACCTATGCCTGCAGAGAACACCCATGGCCCACCCTGTGCCCACCCATGCAAAGATCATCTGCCTGCAGAAGAGGCTTTTTTCCACAGTACTGTTCTGCTTCCAGAAGGGAACAGGCACGTTTTGGGTGATGCTGAGACATGACCTCCCAGCTCTACTTGCTCCACTTGTACATCCCTTGCCACTGCTCTGCTGCCCCTTCTTCTTAGCTCTTAGAAAAAGCCTAGGGCTCCACCCCAGCCTTCCTCTTGGATCAGTGTTATCTGTCTTTAAACAGTACCATGCCACTTATCCAGGGACTTTCTGTCCTCATGGACACTCATGTATTTACCACAGACACGTTAGATATGCATGTGCATATTCTAGTTCCCACAGGCTGAAGAAATGGGCTGTATTGCTCCAAACCATTACTACTAAGCACAGTGTTTCTATGGCTACACCTTAATTTCTGCATTCAGCAACACATTCACTCTGTCTGTTTGTCTGTCTGTTTGCCTCTCCCTCGCACACACAACAAATTAGACATCCCTTCCCCCCTCACTCAGTCTCCCCTCTCCACTCCAAATAACACCTCCACTCTTCCTCCCACACACAGCCTAAAAGTTCAGAGTGGTTGTTTTTCAAGACCCAGCAAGAGGGGGCAAACTGATTCCAAGTGCCAGCAATCCCACAGTTTCCCAAGCCTCTGAGCCTATTTACAGCAAAGGTGGACCTGGTCATGTTTTCTGGAGATCTCTAGTGTTATTTATGGTGGCATGAAACCAAAGCAGCATGAAAGAGCAGGCAGACCCCTAGGTCCCCCAAGCTGCTCACAAGAGGCTGGAGAGCTGGCCTGCTGAGTGGTAATAAAGAAGAAAATATCTCACAGGAATTCTTGAATAAGAAACCTCGTGCAGGGGGGGTCAGCAGTCCCTTGGCCTCAAGGTGACTTGTTTAACAGTGTGAAATGAAGATATCGGTCGGATGTTGGGGAAATGCTAATGGCTGGGAGCAGCTCATGTCAAGCTGAATAAATCCCTTGCTCTCCATTCTGAAACACAATGGCACATGAATGACTAAGCAATTCTGATAACAATTCAATAGACAAATGTCAGCTTGCTTTGATTAAACATTACTTGTGGAGCTGTTTCAGGGCAGCTAAAGACACATCAGCCTATCTGTCTCACCCCAGCCCTCCCAGCAACCCAGCCAGGTCAGAGAGACATTTATTTCACAACAGCTACAACTGATTTTTTTTTCCAAAGCAATTGGAACTCCTGTAACATTTGAACTAAATCTAGATTTATGCAAGTACAGCTGGGAAAATAAAAAAAGGCAAAATAGCTCCTCTCTATTTTAAGGCCTCAGTTTCACTGTCACTTCTCCCTTGCTACATCAGTTATCCCTTACAACAGTAATAACATGGTCCAGTTTGGAGATATAGGTGGAACCAAGCCATGTAATTACCACATTTCCACATATATTCTTGCGTATTTGCAGTACTGAAATAACACTCCCCTAGCACACAGTTAGTCCAGAAAAACAGTTCAGTCTAGGAATGTGGCTAAAACATGCAGCTGGGCTTTTATATGCTTCAAGTCAAGCCCATTTTTAATTATGTCCCCTATCTGTGCTGTAGGTCGGCCCTCTGCAAAACGATAACCAGTCGTTTCATTTTTGCAGGGAAATCTACGTGAGCAGCTTCTCCCAGTTTGAAGCTCCTGCCTCACCAAGCCCCAAACCAGTTTTGAATGATGAAAGGAATAACCTCATCCGCACGCACGAGCTTCTCCCCTTGTCTCCAGTCAGTTGTGAAATAAGCTGCTCAGCACTGCATCCGTAATGGGGACTGCAGTGCAGATGGCAAAAGCACAGTCACAACTCGTGCTGTGCCTCTGCCAGGAGAGGTGGGTGATGCAACCAGAGCTGCTCGGAGAAGCAAGGAGGGGAAGAGAGGCTGCTCCTCCTGAAGCGTTTTCACCTTTCTGTCTATAGAAGAGGTAGTTTGGGGTAACAATAACAGGGGATGATGTCCAAAAGATGCTGGGTGAAATACTGACTGCACTGCAGTCAGTGTAAATGAGGATTTCATTCCATGATCAGTGCTAGGCTGTGTTTCAGTGATGGTTATTGCTTTGTAGCTGAGAGAACTCAAAGAGAAAAGAGCACAAGAACTCCTACACCTCCACTGCACTCATATGTTGGTCACTAAGAAGGAAAATAGTCCCTTGAAAATGTTCACAGCCACCACCAGTCCCAGGGGCCTCATTGCTGCATTTGACCTTAGCCTAGAACACTGAGTGATCACGCTATTTCTCTAATTTCACTCTCAAGAAAGTCCTGTGGCTGCTTTCCTTTCTTCTGGGCTGGGAAAGAGCCTGTGGAACAATCTACCCTTGTACACCCACAACCCACATCTACAAGGGTAAGTCTGTGCTACTTGGGTTACTGTGATGAGTTCTTTAGATGGTTCTTTAGATGAGGTCATTGGCTGAGTCCTGCAGGCAGAAGCCTCAGAGGAGACAACTACACCAAGTATGTACAAAAATTTATAGGGACAATGACTACGTGTTTGTGTTCAGGTGTAGGTACATACAAGGCAAGTAACTAAAAGTAACTAAAAGATTCCTACTTGCCCCTGCCTGCAAAGGGGAATTCTCACCTGATCTTTGCAGCTCCCATTTGATAGCACAAAGCCACTTGCAAAATCACCAGGTTGGCCCTTATAGGTCTGTTGTTTTCCATATTCTTTGAGAGTTTCTTCTGACGCCTGATTTGCTTTATTAGAGAAACCTACTCAAAGGGATTTGTGTGCATGCTCAGCTTGATTTGTGAACTCCAACAGGAGGGGCAGCCAGTAAAATTAATGAGGTTCTGGGCAAATGATTGCCCATGCAGACCCACAGACATAAAGCATTAACTGACTGTCTAATTAACAAAGGCCACGTGCCCGATTAAGCATGCAAATGCTGCTGCTTATACACACACATTGACACACATTAATGTCTCAGCGAGGATACATTTGCAAGTGTCTGCTTGGCACGATGATGGAGCACACAGCCTGCTTCCATAAACACTTTTCAGAATGCAGAATATACATACATGAAATAATCCGCTGCCCGTTTTTGTAATGAGCACAAATTCTTTCTGGAAAGCAGCACAGCAGGTCTCCAGGCTCATGCAGGCACTGCTTTAAAACCACTTTCTAGAAGGGGGCAAACGAAGGACAAGGCAGCCTTGAAAGAAAAGTTTTAACTCTGTTTCAGTCATCTTGTCATGCAAGTGAAGGGCTGCTTTCATGTTCCAGTGTCGTTGTACTGGGTGATAAGAGGTCAGGGGCACACGGTCCTATTCCTAACTCTGCTATGCTCTTATCACATAACACTCTCTGGGTCCTCATCTCCTTCCTGATTAAAGCTCAGGGTTTTTTTTAAATTTACCACCATAAAATCTGGGGAGGAAAAAAAAAAAGGGAAGAAAAAGAAAGAGGGGAACAACCTAAATCGCCCAACAATGGAGCTAGAAAACAGCAAAGTCTTGGAGCGGGGTTTACAGCACAGGATACCTGTTCTCCATCAGCTCACGTAACTCAATTAGCTGTGCTGCCAGATCACATTATTTTGGGACACAGATATGATCATTCGGCTAGAGAGGACAGGAAGGCAAAATTCTGGAAAGCTATGGGCAATTTCTGGGTGCCAGAGAAGAAATTTTCGGCACCAGCTGCAGCCCCATCCCTGTCGTGGAGCAGGCTCAGTGCCCCACAGACCAGCAGCTGGCCTGCAAAGGGTATTCCTGGGAATGCCATGAGGGCCAGGAGTGTAAGGGAGCCATGAAGGATCCTGGTCCTTCATGGATGTGATTTGAACTTCTCACCTCTGAGTCCCGAATGACCAAATCCTGCCCTCTTCTCCTCTGTGTGTATCTCTGCTCTTTGCAGCAGGAATTGCACAAAAGGCACCTGAGCCTTCACTTTGCATTTGCTGAGAGCTGGTGGGTTCACTGAACTGAAGCTCAGGGTTTCCCTCAAGCCTGTGACTCAGCCCCACTCCCCTCTAAATGCTCAGAAACTCACATTTCTCCAAGGATCCAGGGAGGCCAAGGGGGGTGTTAGAATAACTGCTTATGTCTGTGGTGTGTTTCCTTGCTGCTAGCAAGATTTCCAAAGGCTTTTCAGGTGCTGATGAGACCTTCGAGCACATCCATTTAGAGTCTGCAGTTTCCCTTCCTTCCTGCATTATTTACCATACAACCCTGAGCTGCTTAAAAGACTTGTTTCAAGCTATTTTCTGAATCATCCTTCCCTCCCTGTGCTGCTTCATGTAATAATCTCTCAGAAATCTATTTTGGGAGTGGTGTTTTGCAGCAGAGAGTTGCTTTGTTTGTTTTTTCCAACTGTTCTGCCATAGATGTAGAAAGTTGGTTCGTTGTTGTGAAGTTGCTGACAAGGATGGGATTACAGATCCCATGTCCTGACATCCTTGCCTTGCTCCACTGTCCTCTCTGGAGTGGGGACATGGAGGCTCAGAGTGACAAGAGCAAGGCTATGCCCATTAATTTGCTCCTGCAGAGCTGCTCCTGATGATCAGAGCTGCAGGCAAGTGTTTGCTTTCAGAGTTGTGTGAGGATGGCAGTTCATATTGACTTCTTAGGTCAAGGTCCCTGATAAAGATTTGGATTCCTGAATTATTCTGATACTGTGCAGAGCACCTTGGCACTCTGACTGCTGTAAGAGTATGGACACTGCCAGTAGCTAGGTTACAGAAGGGGAACAAAAATAATAAAAGAGGGGGCATATTTTGAGCTGAACAAATTGGAACATGATTTTTTCATAAACACCCAGAAATCACGAGTCTTTACACCTCAGACCTTATCCTGGAAGTGAAGACACATTTTGTGCCAGAGAAACCACACTTAATTTGCTACCTGAACTCAGTTTCTCAGCCACCCAGTTTCTCAGCGTTCATATTAGATTATTATTTGCAATTTAGCTGCCCTGCTCTTACCCTGAGAGCATCTGACCGGGAAGTGACAGCACTTCCACGCCTGCATTCAGAGCTGAAGTGCTTCACTTGCTTCAGCAGTTTTTGGCAAAGTTCAGCGCAGTTCTCAGCTTTGAAGCATAATTGCCCAACTACAGCAGTGACTTCGGTCTCCAAAGGCCAAAAGGAGAGAGAGAAAGGAGGGAGGTGGGAGGACAGCTGAGAATAGCACATTTCAGATGTGGGACACAGTTATTTCTTTTTGGAGGCCTATTTCTGGATACTGCTGGAAAACTGGGCAGCTAAAACAAGAAAGCAAATATAAAATGAAAGATCACATTAGAAAGCACACACACCCAGACACCATGGCAGGCAAGAGCTGGGGGACCTGTGTAATCACAGCTATAATGATTCTATAATTTCACATCCAAACATAATTAGTCGAGGTACGTTCTTTGACAGCTAGAGATTTGCAAAATTAGGGTCAAGCAGGTTCATTTTTTTAATTGCTCTCACTTCCCCCCTCTGTGTTGTTTCTTGTCATTTTATAGGCTCCTCCCTGGGCCAAATTCATCCCTGGGGTAACTCCCTTTTAAAAAAAAGCCCCCATGAATCTGATCCTTTGTACCTTGGAAACATGGCAGCAAATAGCTTTCTGCCTGCGTGACTGGCCTGTCACGTGCTGGCACATCTGAAGGACTGTGTGTTCAGCTTGCCAGCCCTAAGAACCCAATTCTCAGGGAAAAAAAAAATTAAAAAAAATCAAACCCTGGGCTGCTTCATACATTATTGCTGTCAACTGCAGCAACAGCAGATAGTAGGCAACCAGCCTAATTCCAGCAAGATTAGTGTCTGCAGTTTCAGATGGCAGCAGGACGTGCAAGAGGCGATTTTAATATGCAGCCAGATTTCATTAACTAGTTGGATCCCACCAAACTGAACAAGCCAGGACAGAAAGCTTTCTGTGTTCAAACATCACATGAAACGGTCTCTCTCAAAGATGATGCTCCCTCGGTTTAGGCACATCAGACATTTGAATTGTTTATTACATTTGCTCATTCTGTACTTACTTGATGACCCTCAATTATCTGAAGCAGAATTGTATCACCCACAACCTTAAAGTTCCTGTGATAGCCCAAAACATTCATCACTGACACTTTTTTATGGAAGAAATTATTTGCTGTGAAGGTGAAGAAATCCTGGCACAGGTTACCCAGGGAAATTGTGGATGCTCTATCCCTGGAAGTGTTCAAGGCCAGGTTGGATGGATCTCTGAGCAACCTGGTCTGGTGGAAGGTGTCCCAGCCCATGGCACAGGGGATGGAACGAGATGATCTTTAAGGTCCCTTCCAACCCAAACCATTCTGTGATTCTGTGATTATTCTACCCCTGGGAAATGGATAGCAATTCCACTGAATAGAGCCCAGGTCTGTGCAAGCAGCTCCCCAGGCAGAAGTCACAGCCCAAGTTGGGGCTGGTAGAGCTCAGTTACCTGACCATTAGTTTCAGCTTTGCATGGAAACAGCCAAGGAGAGCAAAGCCAACAGCCCCAGCAGAGTAGAAAAAAAAAACAAAGCTGTATCTGGCCACGCATTGCCTGACCAGCACTGTTTGTACACATCTCCCCAGGCACTCAGACACAGCAGCTGGAAATTAATGTGGGTATAAATGGTGTGCACACACATACAGGTACAAATTCTCTGTGCCCTTCACCATGGCACAAGCCTTGCATTAATTTCATAACTGGGTGACAGTCAGAAGTATCAGGAATCACGGAATCATTTAGGTTGGAAAAGGCCTCCAAGACCGTGAAGTCCAACCTTTGACTGATCCCCACCTTTTCAATCAGACCAGAGCACTGAGTGCCATGAAAGAGAAACTTTATATAAA
This sequence comes from Myiozetetes cayanensis, assembly GCF_022539395.1. NCBI lineage: Eukaryota > Metazoa > Chordata > Aves > Passeriformes > Tyrannidae > Myiozetetes > Myiozetetes cayanensis. The sequence continues at coordinate 6,721,466 of NW_026087378.1, read as the reverse complement.
CACAACAACAAACAGTGAACATTTCTATGTTTTTTTTCCATTTCTATTTCCATTTCTTCGACATATTTCTTGAGTCTGGGGAGGCTTTTGTTTAGGAAGAACAGAAGATAGGAGATGTGATATTTTTTTTCCCCAGTAGATGCCCTGTGTCTTTTTTCACCCTCAAAATCCTTTTAGTGATTGACTGGGATATCTGAGGCCATGGTAAAGCCTCAGGTAGTTTGCAATGAGGTGCATATGGGTCACATGAGTTATAATGTGGGGAGTAGGGATTATATTTGTGCAGCACACAATACTTTGTTACAAATTATATTAATATTTACATATTCTATACATCTGCTAATTTTATATGTGAATCTTTTGTCCTCCAAAGTAGCAGAGTCCTTCACAGCACACAAGAAGCACAGCTAATTAAAGGATACAGCAACACACACCAAATGGCAAACTGAAATTGATGACAAGGTCACCAGGACACAAGTTTTAGCCTTCAAAAAGTAACAATCCATAATGCCAACACTGCTTGCCACTTTATATCATCATTCATAAAACCTCCTTCATTCAACAAACAGCCACATGAGAGAAGGAGCAGTAGTCATGAACATACAGAAATTTCAATGCTGCTGTTCGATGTCTTGATTTGAGAGTTGTCCCATAAAGCCAGAAAACACAAGGGAGGCATTGCATGGAAGATTTGTCTTAGAGGGCCTGAGGAAAAGGCCCAGTGCCATCCCATCCTGAACTGCACCTCCACATGCTTTTGGGCACTCAAGACAGCTTTCCAAGGCTGATACAGAACATAACATAATGACATGGATCTGAATCAGGATTCAAATATAGGTCCAGTTCTGGGCTCCTCAGGACAGGAGGGACATGGAGCTCCTGGAGCAGGTCCAGAGGAGGCTGCGGAGATGATGAAGGGACTGGAGCATCTCCCTGACGAGGAAAGGCTGAGGGAGCTGGGGCTGTTCAGCCCCAAGAGGAGACACTGAGAGGGGACCTGAACAATGTCTGTGAATGTCTGCAGGGAGGGGTCAGAGGATGGACCAGGCTCTGCTCAAGGATGCCCAGCAATGGGACAAGAGGCAACGGGTCAGAACTGATGCCCAGGAATTTCCACATGAACAGGAGGAAGAACTATTTCTCTGTGCAGTGACTGAGCACTGGAACAGATTGCCCAGAGAGGGTGTGGATTTGCCTTCACTGGGGATATTCCAGATCCATCTGGACACAATCCTGTGCCATGTGTTCTGGGATGGCCCTGCTTGAGCAGGGAGGTGGGAGCAGGTGACCCACTGTTAGTCCCTTCCAACCTGAACCACTCTGATTCTGTGATAGGCATTTCCTCAATCCAAACCAACGTGACCAGATTTTAGAGGTTGTGTCCCATCAGCCCTAGGAACCCACAGCCAGCATTTCCAGGCCTCTCTGTAGACTGTTCAGTTAACAGAAGCGAGGAGCCATCCACTGACACGCCGTTTGAGAGGGCAACAACACAAACCCCATTAAAATAGGGTGCCAGGAGACAAGTTGAAAAGACACTTTACAGTCTGGCAGCAAAGGCAGCAGATTTCCAAAACCAAAAAAAGTCACATTAAAGCATATGCAGCCCCAGTGAGGACACCTGAATTCTGCACATATGGAGCCTCCCCTGGGACAGGCCTGTCTGCTCGGGTGGGCAAATCACAGCGCCTGCATCTCATTACCCAGGCAGGGAGACATCACTCAGGGCTGGGCTGAGTGGCTGAGATTCCCCCAGCACTGGAATGGGGTGACAGTTTGGCAGCATCAGCAGTGAGGTTGGCCTTTATCCTTCACAGATGTTGCTGTGCTAAGGACGAGGAGGTGTTTATTTTACAGGATGATGGTGTCTTGGCCTGTGGCACACAGCCAAACAGCCCAAGGTCAGCTCTCCATATATTGCAGGGTTTCTTTGGCATCCCTCCCAAGCAGCTATGGAATTCTTGGTTGCAGCACTGGTGAGGCAGGAGGGGAGGTGGGGAGGGTCCCTACAAGGGGAATACTCCAAGTCTGCCATGCCCAGGGTCTGCACTGCCCCAGGCAGTGACACTGGATCTCCTCAGAGCCTAAATGTCCAGGTGTGGATCAGACGGTTTAGGTGCAATGAAAATATCATGTCAATATTCTCCCTCATCTTCTTGTCATAACACCATTTATCTCAACTGGTCCAACTTCAGATGCAGCCAGACTGGGGTGTGTGCACCAAGCAAAGCCTTGGGAAAGAGTATTTCTGCAGCTAAAGAGTCTTTTCTCCACATGTGCTACAAAGCCAGAACAGTTGGCTTCCTTGATAAGGGCCAAATCCTGTGTCACTTATACCTGTGTCAGCATGGAGTAGCTGCTCTGAAGTTGAGTTCCTAATCATATTAATTTCTAGAACTGTCAACTCACTGTTCGAAAACTTTCTAAGTATTCAGAATTAACAGCTCTCGTGATTTCCAGTGGTGCAAATGAAATCAGAACTTGGCTTAATTTTAATACAGAGAACAGAGGAGGATAAAAAAGAGCTTGGCACATCTCCACCTTCATGGAAAAGCTCTGACTGTGAGGTTGACTATTTCTAGGTTTGAGGACATTTTGGAAGGGCATTGCTCCAAGTGACAGCTTTCCATTTGCATTGCACTTTCTTACACACACCCAGTATTCCCTAATCAGAGAGCTCGTGGAGCTCCTGAATGAACACAGAGGAACTCATACAGTGCATTAAGCAACATTCCCCAATATCTGCTACTCCCCACTTTGCACCAACTATTGATAAAATCAGCTCTCAGACTCCAAGTTGTTTTCAAAGTCTGCAGTGACCTGATACAGTGACCACTAAGGAGACATATCTAGAAATCCTCACCCTGAAAGCCATACTGAGTTCTTTGCATTTTAATAATGGAAAATATAAATACTACAGGAAGTACTGGAACAAATAACACCTTGTTCCACCAGAAAGGCAAGCAATTTGGCAAAAAATACTTTATAATGCAAATTGGCTTTATGTACCTTTGAACTGGAACATCCTCACCTTCAAATCCACCCCCCCTCCTCCCCAGGCTTCAGTGGAGATTAATAGTCCTATGTGCCAAGAGAGTTCAAACACTATTTTTAATCACATCTTACAACCACACTGTCCCAAAATGCTTTGCATGACAAAGCAACCCAGGGAGCCAAATGAGAGAAAACCGTGATGCAGAGCCACAACGTGAGGGAGAGATTTGTGCTTCGGATCCAAAGCCCTCACAGGAAAGTGTGATCTCAAAAGGCAGAGACGAGGGAGGATGGAAAAGCCGTAAGAGATGGGGCTGGAGCAGAGCTGAAGAGCTGACAAGGTGGAGAGAAAGGAGTGTTTTGTAAAATGGATTAAGCTGTAGGAGCAGAAAGCATTAGAGGGAAAGGCTTGGGGCAGAGGGAGGGCACTCAAGGACACTGCAGCAGAGCTTGCAGGCGCTGAACTTTCTGTTCCCAGCTGCCTGTTTTGGAGTGTGTTCTGGGGATGCCTCCCCCCGGGAGCTCGCCTGCTGGACGGAGGTTGCGGAGCCGCAGCTCGGCGATGCTGCTGCTGGAGCATGACAGGGGCACATAGGCATGTTGTGACACAGCAGCTTTATATGGTCCTGCTGGGGCAAAGGGATGGGATTTGCAGGTTTTACACCTCCAGGGACCCTTCAAGGCCCACAGCAGTACATGTGATTTCAGCTGTTTCCTTCTGCAGAGGACTGGAGCAGTTCTCTCAGGTCTGTTCTGCGTGTTACTCAATTCTAGCCCACTCTGCAAACTCCCTTGAGCTGGGATTAAAATCTGAGTAAATCTCAGCCAAGAAAGAAGCCTCATGTTCTTTGCCCAAGTCTGGTCAGGGATCCCAGAGGTGATTACAAAAGTTAGTAAATATTAACGAACTCCCTTTCAAGACATCACGTACAGTCAGCGTGTCAGACCTGGGAAGTTTCTCCTTCTCCAATACACGAAGTGAAGGGGCTGTGTTTGGCAAGTGGATGCTGGGATGTGGCAGAGGACCCCAGGGACAAGCTGGAGCTGAAGTGTGTGCTCATGAACACAGTCTGCTGGGAGCAGGGGGTGCTGAATGACTCTCCAGCTCTTTGCAACTCTGCTCTTCCTTTCTGCAGAGCCCTCATGCCGGAGGCAGCTGGGCAGAGCCTTGAGCACGGGGTCGGGAAGGGGGAGAGAGGTTGTTGTGCTGAGCTGCAAGAGGCAGCACTAAGGATGGGGGAAGGCATGAGAGGAGCCAACCATGCCAGTCACATTCTTGGTATGGGAACACCAACAGGTTTGTCCTGTGCAGTGTGGGAACGTGTTGCTTTTTCATGGAGTGAGAGGTCCCCTCATGTGCCTCTGAATGTTTAACTCATCAGCACAGGATGTGTTTTCATTCTGGGGATGGGTAGGGTATAGATAGGCCAGAGGAGAGAGGAGGTGGAGCAGGTCCATGGCAGAAGCAGAACAAGCCCAGGTTACCCTGTGGCCCTGCAGACCTCCCCAAGTGTTGACTCAGGGGTGCAGTCTGGGACAGACTTAAAAATTTGCATTGAGGGTCTACAGGATCCAGCCACAGGTGAATAATAGAAACACAAATGGTTTGCCTCCCATCAGCCCCAGCAAGGAGAAATCAAATCCAATTAATCAGATGTATAATGTTTGAACCCAGGCAGTCCCTAACACCAAGCATCTGGCAGGAGAGACAGGATCCATGTGTATTTGCCATCTTTGCCACAGCAACACAGGGAAAGTTCCTGTTTTGCAACCTCAGCACTCCCCTCCAAGGGGCTCTGTATTTTGCCTTGCACTCCCAAATTCCACGTGAGCCCTCGAGGGATGGGGGTCAGGGGGATCCAGGCTCAGCACTTCTTGCAGCTCTCTTCTGTGTGCCAGGGGCCTGCCCTCCATGCAGGAGTTTTTTTGCTGATGCATGTACTGTTTTCATTTGCCAGAAAGGAGCTAAAAACTAGGAGCCTATTTCTTGGCAAAAGTGTCTCTCCAGTCAGCCAGCAGTGACCTGAGCTCTGGAGGATGGAAAGGAGGGTCTGACACTTCTGTGCTGCCTGTCACCTGATTAGAAACAAATTGGCATTAACCTCACCCTTACGTAGGATGGACACAAATGCCAGGACACAGAAAGCATGAGGGCTGTTTACAGTGGAAATGTCAGAGTATCTCAGTCCTGCAGGATACACAAATGGCTGCTGCTCCCACCCAGGCACAAACTATAAATCCTGCAGAAAGGGTTCTACCTCTTCTCTCCCAACACCGCACGTGGTCCATCATCAAACTCCTTGGACTCACTAAATTTACCTTCCTAAGAATGATAAACCTGCCCCTAAGTAAAGGCCCTTGAGAAAGTTTCAGCCTTAGGAGAAGGATTTTGAGAGTGCTGTGCTCAGATAAGCAATCTGTGCTGAATCCTAACTAGAACATCTCATGGGCACACTCACGGTAATTATTATATAAGAAATAGTTTAATATGAGATTAAGTTCCTCTGTATGAGATTAAGTATCCTTTGTACTCCACAGACAAAGTACGAGGCAGCCAAGGAAACAGAGGAGCTTTATAATTGTCTCATGTTCACACACATGACTGCTACTGCTGCTCAGCTCTTAAATAGCACAACACAAACCCTAAGTTAGAATTCCCTGTGCACCCTGTTCTTCCATTAACTTCTCTATGCAAGGAATGCAGGATTGAACACCATCACGCAGGGCCAAGCCAGTGTCCTTCCCATGCTCTCTGCTTACTGGGAACTCCTTGAAAGGCTCAGACTGAAATCTCTTACTGTACTGAAGCAAATACTGTTGCTCATGAAAACAGGCTGCACACACTGCTTTGTTTTTGTAGGGTTGCTAGGGAGCACTGTTACTATTATTGATTTTTTTAAGGCTCTGAACTACTTATCAAAACAAGTTATTCCACGCACACCAGAGGCAATGAAGTCTGGTTCCCCACAGCTTTGTGTCCTTCGTCCCTGAACTTTCATTGCCAGTGCAATGGCCCCTCCCTCTCCCAAAAGCCGGGATCTCCCTCCCATATCTCCCTTCTGCTTGGCAGAGCAAGAGGGAGCAGAAGCAATAGCTGGGTCAAAACTGTAAACTTGTTTATTGGCTGGCTGGGACCTACAAACAGTGGCTGATTGCTAAATTCGGCCTATCTTACTCTCACTGGGGGATTAATATTGGACTTTCTCTACTATCCAGTCATCAGTTTTCATAAAATTTGTAAGAACTCGTTCTCTCTGCGATTTGATGAATTTACCTGAAAATTGGCCAAAAGCTTTTTCTGAGGAGAAAGGGAGCACTGGATAGGCAGGCAGTCAAGCTGTACAATACAGAAATCAGGCTGAAAGCACATACAGTAAGGAACTACCTAGATTTTGCAACCAAATACACAGGAAAAAAAAGAAACAAAACCACCTCATTAAGTCCCAGATACACCGTATCATATTTGTAACTGCATCTGATAATGATTCTTCTTGCACAGACTATTTAACGAACACACCTTGGACCTGGCAAGTGTGACTGACAGGACACTGATGTGATGAATATTCACACATCGGGATGTTGCAATTTTAATGACACAGAAACCATTAAAATGCCAGGGTCCAGAGTGCAAAGCAAATGGAAAAGGCCTGAGAAACCCAAGCTTTGCACCTTTTCTACAAGGCGAGATAAGTAGCCTTCACTTTCTCAGTTTTCCTTTCAAAGGACCTTTTTGAGAAAATTTCTCATGGTTGCTAACAAACACTCAGCTGCACCAGCCTTAGCAACACAGGGAGAGCGTGGGTGTGACGCACCTGCGAACACACCGCGATCGGGGCTCGGTGTACGTGCGTGTTAACAAGGATTGCTGCACCGAGGATGGTGCACGTGGGTGCACAGACCCAGAGGCAGCAAGGCCAGTGCACCCGACCTACTCATCTGGTCACCTTTGCAACCCAGCACGTGAGTCAATGTGGAAATAAGCACGCCCAGGAGGAAGCAGGGATGTGCAAACACACATCCCAAAGTCACACACTGGTTGAGGTGGGCAGGAACCTCTGGAGGTCATCTGGTCCAAGGTCCTACTCAAGCAGAGCCACCCAGAGCCAGGTGCCTGAGACAATATCCAGGCAGTTTTTCTGAATCTCAAAGGATGGAGAGTCTACAAACCCTTGGGCACCCCATTCCAGTGCTTCCCAATGTTCCAACAGACCTTTTTGTGGTTTTAAGTGTGTCCACTCCCTCTTGTCCTGCCACTGGGAATCAGTGCAAAGAGCCAGGCTCTGTCTTCTTTACTCCCTCCCTTCAGGTATTTGAAGACAAGAGAATGGACTACTATCATTTGGGTTGGAAAAGACCTCCAGGATCATCGAGTCCAACCTTTGACCAATCCCCACCTTGTCAATTGGACCAGAGCACTGAGTGCCATGTTCATTTGTACCTTGAACACCTCCAGGGATGGCGGCTCCACCACCTCCCTGGGTAGCACCTTACAATGTTAGAAAATCCTTCCAGTGAAGAAATTCCTCCTGATGTCCAACCTGAACCTCCCTTGCCACAACTTGTGACTCATTTCCTCTTGTCCTGTCCCTCGTTCCCTGGAAGCAGAGCCCAACTCCCACCTGGCTCCACCCTCATGTCAGGGTGTTGGAAAGAGTGAGAAGGTCCCCCCTGAGCCTCCTTTTCTCCAGGCTGAGCCCCCCAGCTCCCTCAATGATGAGATCCCCTCTGGACCTTCTCTTCTCCACAGAGAACAGTCCCAGCTCTCAGTTTCTGCTCACAGGAGAGCTGCTCCAGCACCTTAATCATCTCAGTGGCCCTTCATTGCCCTCCCTCCAGTAGTTCCACATCTCTCTTGTCCTGGGGAGCCCAGGATTGAACACAATACTCCAGACATGCTTATGAACATAATCCAGTGTTCCTAAGAACTGCCAAGGGGGACAGCACCACCAGCAGTGTGACAGGCATTTGGGTTTGGGAATGCATCCTTCCTAAACTAGGAGACTTCCTTCTCATTGCCTTCCTGCTCAGATGTGACTCTAGGATGAGCAGCCTCAGGTGAGGAGGACTTTGGTGACAAGGAAAAGAGAAAAGGAACCAGGACCTGGAAATGCACTGGCCTTCAGAGCAGGGCTGTGCACCATTCCCAGGCTCTCAAGACAGGGCTGAGGCAAGCAAGGACAAAGCAGCAGCTCTTAGATCAGTATCTCAAAGAGGTCTTCAAACATTACTACTCATCAACAACTTAGAGGAGTTTCATCTCGTGTGAACAGCTCACTCCCCAGAGTCCCACTGCATTCAGTAAGATTATGTTTATATTGAAGAAGGCTTTTTATTGACTCCTTTCTCCCAAATAATTGATAAGCTCCTCCTGCCATCCCCACTTCGATCAGCTTCAACCCCTGTTGTGCGCCCAAGGTCTGGTCTAATTCCAGCCCATCTCATTATCTAAAGAATGAGGAGCAGGTGGTGTTTACAGGACTTGCCACAAGAAACTGGATTTCTGCACAAAGAGCACAACTTTGAAGACCACACTGGGAAACAAAACTCATTCAGGGCAAACACAATTCAGCTGTATTTAATGATGTACCTCTTCGCTGTCTTATTCCTATTCCATTTCTTTTTCCTCCTTCTTTCCCATTCTTTCTCTCCTTCCTTGTTGTCTTTTTGTTTCCTGAAAGATGGAATCAGCATCCACTGAAGTCAGGGAGGAAGCTTCCTCAGCCTTCAGTGGTGTTTGAAACTTTTCAAACCTTCTGATGTCTCCTTCCCAGGTAGCAAATCACCTCAGTGAGTTTCACCATGTCCAGTATGTGAAGAACATTAAACCAGAGAACAAAATGAAAGGCATGAGGGATTATCTGGGCCAATCTCTCTGATGCAGTTCAGACTTTTTTCCCAGGATTAAAAAAATTAAGGACTGTAATATGCCAGGATGGATTCAGGAAGGTTTCAGGAAACCACAGATGAAGCATCTTTGAAGGCTGAACTTGAGCTTTTCAATCAACTTGATGAAGAGTGGAGAGGGTGGAATACTGTGACTGCACTTGGTTTTGGTGTTAAAGAGGAGGTGACTCCACCACCTCCCTGAGCAGCCCCTTCCAATGTCTGACAACCCTTTCAATGAAGACATTCCTCCTGATGTCCAGCCTCAACCTTCCCTTGCATGATCTGAGGTCATTTACTTTTGTCCTGCCACTTGTTTCTGGGGGAAGAGGCCGATCTGCACTTTGATACACTCTCATTTCAGGTTGTTTTAGAGGGTGATAAGGTCTCCCCTGAACCTCCTTTTCTCCAGGCTAAACACCCTCAGCCACTCCTCCTCATATGACTCACTCCTAATTCAGAATTAGCTCCTAATTTCAGGGTTTGCAGAGCAGCCCCCACAGCCCTCCCCACTTCACAGATGCTCACAGTGTGAGCCACAACACATCCCAACCTCTCCAAGCACAGTGGAGACCCAAACCCTGAACTTAACCCCCGTTCTGCTTTCCAGTTGCTGCTAGGATTTGCCAAGCTTTCCATTCAGCCATGCTCAGCTTGAAATTAGGCTCTGTGCTAAGCACTGTGGGAAGCTGCAATGGAACAAAATGGACTACAAGGTTGTCGGACTTATTTTTCACTCCTTACATTAACTAATTAGCTTTCTTCCTCATTAAAGTCCCTTCAAGCATATCAATTACCCAGCTCTGATGGCAAGGACGGTACAATAGCCCTCAGTGCAATCAGATGAGTTGGAATTCAGCACAGCAGACCAACAGGGTGGAGGATTGGGTTACCCGTGTGTCAGCAAAAGGGCATTATTCTCCTGACCTCCCTTTTGCAACAAGAGCTGAATGGTAGTTAGGAGAGGGGAGAGGAAATGCCAGCAAAATAGCAAAATAAGCATCTTCCAAGGAGCTGCAAGGGGAAACCAGCTCTGTGACAAAAGACAAGAGGAATATTTAAACATCGGTCTAAAATTAGGGCAGCCTAAAACTTGGCCTCTGTCTTCTTTTGTTTCTATCTAATGGGAGCAGCCTTGCAATTGCTGTCTTGGTTAAAACAATTCCATCTCTCCCCTCTAGGAAAATGGAGACAATGGTGAAGACAAGGGATCTGTCTTAGCGGCGCCTCTGCTCTCAGAAGTCGTGGCCCAGCGCTGCCCCACAACAAACGTGCTTATCCCAGCAACAGCAGATTTCCATAGGTAAATTTAGGGTCAGCCTCAGTTTTTCCAAGCCATTTTGCCCGCTGTTTGCCACAGGAATATCCTATTTGTGAATTGCTGCTGTTGACTGGGTTCTCTGCATTGTCCTGTACCTGAGCTGCACGTTCCCCATCTGCCAGAGACCGCCACAGCTCTGCTTTCCTCCAGCGCAAACGATTTCTTGAGCACCCACAAAAAAGAGGCAACAGCACTGACACTGTATCTGTTCATCTTAAACCACCACATTCAGTTGGGCACGGGGATGAAGATGCATTGCTCCGTGCAGCTGAATACTTAAAAGCACCGAGACAATAAGAATGCATTAAACTTTTATCTCCAGTGCTACAGCTACAATAAGCAATCAAAGAAATTGCCACTCTCCCAGGGCTCTGGATTGCCTAAAGGAAACTAACTTTTGTCTCTGTGTGTGTGTGTATGAGGAAAGATGGATAAAAGGATCTCAAATACCAGCTGCAGTGTGTTTGGCTACTTTGCATTAGTCAAATGATGAGCACTGCACAAAGCTTGAGCAAAGGCAGTTTAATGCAGTCATATACGGGCAGGAAGAAATAAGACATTTTTCACTCCAAAGATTTCATGATCAAGCCCAGTTTTTGGCTGGTTTGGTTTTTGGATGGTGTTTTTTTTTCCCAAACGTGCTTTTATAGGAGAAAATTACTAACCTGATATTCTTTTCAGAGCCACGTTCTGAAAATAAACGCCTTTGCAGAAGTCTGACTTTCCCATGATACAACATTTGGGGGCCTGGATGTCACTACCAGACTGGTATAACTCATCTTTCCATCAGCAGTAGCAATAGCAGGATTATCGAATCACAGTATAGTTTTTAACACTATAACAAATGAATTTAAAAGCTCTCATAAAAACTGTACATGTTCTTCTTCAATTTACTCTCTGGTCATTTTAATGATGTAGAAATTTCATTTCTCATGAAATATCCACAAACTGGCCACTTTCCTCATGAAATATGCATGAATTATAGAATTCCTTATGCTCTTGAGAAAACAAACCACTTTAATCTGAGAAAATTCTCCATTTTATAATGTCAGAATGTTTTATTTTCCTTTTTTTGACTCAGAACCAGGTTGGTTTCAGAAAAGGAGGTGCTTGACACGTTCCAGGCTTTTAATGTGAAGGGAAACACTGTTTAAAAAAAAAAAAAAAAAAAAAAACAGAACCAACACACATCTCAAAACCTGATATAGATAATTCCAAAGCAAATCTTTGCTTTTCAAATGTTGTCTTGTTGTTTATTTTCCCACAACCCTATAATGGGCAAAACTCCCTAGTAAGAAATCATAGTATTTAAATAACTTTCTGTTTTCAACCCACTTTGTTTCTTGGTTTCACATTCCTCTGTGTATGTTTTTGCTGTACTGCAGATAAAACCATGTGAGTACCAACGAGGTATTTGCTACAAGAACTATAACAGCCTTCTCTCCAGTTTGATTAATATAGCTCTATGAAAAAAAAATCCCCCATCACGCCGTATGTACAATTGTCTCACTCACAATAGCACCTTTCAGCAAAGAACCTGCATGACCTTTACTAAGAAGCAGTGTTATGCTTCACAGTGTGTCAAAAATATACTTTGCAGAGTATTAAAAATAACCTTTTTGAGAGGCCCTTGATGTTTAAAGCCAGGTTGGAGAGAGCTCTGAGCAACCTGGTCTAGTGGAAGGTGTCCCTGCCCATGGCAGGGGCTTGGAACAAGATAAGCTTTAAGGTCCCATCCAATCAACCCATTCTGTGATTCTACAGAAAATAACCTTTTTATATATATATCCAGTATGAAGCATTTTTATTTCAGACTTTCACTGGAAGCTTTAGGCTTGAGAAGTGTCAGGGGCTTTGCAAATTAATCAAATGAACCCCAAAGTATTTCACCTGGGCAGCCAGACACTGATGTGCCTCAAGAGCAAACACACTGGGAAGTGTTTCTTCTGTGAGCTGCCTTAGGCCCCACAATGAGTAAAGGCAGGACTAGGGGTGGCCTCTCAAATCCCAGGTAAGGGAACAGCCAAGGGTCAAACCATGGCCATGGCCAGACACAATGTTCAGGGCACCCCAGGCTCCACATCAGGTGCAGTTGTTCACACAAAGGATGAGAATTCACAGCTATAAACTCCTCACAGCAGGCAGGTTTTCCTTTAGGGCTTTAAGCATTTCCAGCTCTGCCGATATCTCCCTCAGTTTGGGATTTCTGTAGGAACTTGGGCTGTTACACACACCTTTTCTTTGCATTCTTTCATTGCTTTCCAGTTCCAGAAAGATATCAAAGTAACATCCTCTCACCTCATCCCCAAAATATCAAGGGGGTATTTTAAAATTAGAGGCACAGAAACATTTCCCTTTGCAAATGGAACAGCCGTGTGAAAAAGGAGTGTCTCTCCTTCTCATAATGGGAAGGGGTGAGGAGGGTAGGACACACAGGCCTAAAATTAAAGCCTCAGGAAGAAGATTTCATGAAGAAATGTGCTTTTTTTTTTTTCCTTGAGAATAAGCAGCATCTTCCTGAGACCCATCATTTTGATTCACTGTTTCACGTGTAAATAATTTACCAGGCTAAAAGGTCAAGAGCTGCAGGTCCTTAGAGAAGGGAACAAAAGTGCAAGCTGTAAATAAGGGACAAGTAACTTATGTGGAGCATAAAATGTGTTATGAGGTTACACATAGATATATATATGCACAAATCCACATAGAAATAGGCTAAATCACAGCTCCAGAATCACAGACAGAGGCATAAATAACCTCTACTCCATGTTTGCCTCCCCTTGAACTTGACTGGGGAGCAGGAAGTAAAGCGAATATGATCTTTTGGGATAGAAATTACACTTTTAAATTAGATCCACGATGCCCAGATGTACCACTGATGGATGCATGAAACAGAGGGGCAAAAGAAATTAATTTTCAACCTCCTCATTTTCATCTTTTCATCCTCTAATGTCAGGGTAATTGCTCCTCTACTCCTGGATGTGACAGAGTCTAGTCCTTGCTTCTCTTCAGAAGGTAAGGGAACAGCTGGTTTCCTTTCTGACACCAGTGTATTCCCCATCAGCTGTCAGGCAGCATTAGGTCCCTAAATGCTCACAGCATGTCACGCTTTCCTCATGCTCAGAAACTCTAAATGTGGGGCTTCGTTCCCCAGTTTGAGGAAGGAGAGTGCAAGGAGAAGAAAAGGGTCAAACCCTGTTCAGCTTCAAAACTACAGAGAATTCCAGGGAAGGAATTCTGGAAAGACAAAGGAGTAGAAGTAAGCAAAGGACCACTGACGATCACAGTATGTTATCCTGACACAGATATTCAAGTGGAAAGATCAGAAATAAGCAGCACTTTGTCCCACACACATCACTCCTCACAGTGGTTTTTATAGCAGTACTGCCCTCAATAGTAAAATCTGCGGTATGGAAAATTTCTCAGGCTCAGTCAAGAAAGGTAAATACTGCAACTTGGAGAAACAGGATTTTGTCCAGCAGTTTGCACAGATAGCCCAGGTTTTTGGTTTTACTCCCATCTGACACTACATTCCAGAGCAATCACCACCAGCTCATTTCACCACCAAAAAGCCAGGCCTGTATTTCCCTGCCTAGTGGGGCAGTTACTGAATTCATCAGCTTAATTGGCGTTTTTAATAAACATTTATAAAACATGTGAAAACTTCAAGTGGAAGCCAATTATTCCAACGGATTATATTACACGGATACAGTCCAAGGTTTCATTGGATGATCTAGTTCGGAAAATTACCCCCTTCTGCATATATGGCAATAATGTTTATATTATTTTTCCCACATGCTTTTAGTCTTTCATAATAATGGAAACAATGATATAAGAACGAACAACTGACATTTCTGTTTGAGGACACAGCATGAATCTCCTCTGAAGACCTCTGCAGCAGCTCTGCTTTACAAACATATTTTCCTTTGGTGCTTGGAGATACTTTGAGCTCCAAATCATTTCAATTACAAGACAGAAACCACCAAGAATATAGAGAATAAAACACCACCCTGAATTGAACACAAATTCTGTTTACCTCCATCTCTGTTATAGCACCAGCTACTTCTGTATTATGCATATGCATACACACACAGAGATGTATTTACATACAAAATAAACTAGTGTATAAATTGCAATATACTGTTTCAGAAATACAGTGATTCAGAAAGTGTGTCATATATACAGCATATGTTCCATGGATAATATGTTGCCCAGCACAAATACACATTTTCTTCCAGGGCTCTGGATCCTCTGGAAGGTTGGAAGTCCTGGTGCATGGTGCACATTCTTTAGGGGAGAATTACGGGCTGAGGAACATTCCTGCAGCTTCTCAACTCTTTCAATAATTTGCCACCTGTGTAGCCAAGCTGTTCGTTCTGTAAATCTACAGTTTCTAAGACCTCTGACACTTCCTGTGGCTGCCAAAGAAAGCTCAGTGCAGCACTGACCCCGATCCATCCACACACCCGGCAAACACGGATTTAACTAGCTCAAAGTCTGAAGCAAAGATTAAACAGCGAGTTTGGAACTGCTGACACCAAATGGACCAAACTCAAGCACACATTTCCTCTGCTTCAGCAGTTCCTGTGCTGCTCTTGTTACCACCACAGTGCAGAGTACAAGGGTTGTATTCCTGAATACAGGAATACAAACAGGCTTCCCAGGGCAGTGGTCACAGCCCCAAGGCTGACAGAGTTTGGGAAGTGTTTGGACAACACTCTGAGGCACATGATGGGATTATTGGGGTGTTCTGTGCAGGGCCAGGAGTTGGACTCGATGATCCCCATGGGTCCCCTCCAGCTCAGGATATTCTGTGTGAAAGGAACAGAATCTGAGCTCCTGCAAAACAAAACAAAACTGGGCAAACTTGGCCCAAGGCCAGTAGGCATTGCTGGAATGCTCCTAACAGAGAAGAGCAAATTTAGCCCTCGCTGCCACTGCTGCTGGATTCACCTTGGTTTACAGTCAGCTCCTTCTAAACCACACGTTACAGTTCTCATGCACAGATGTATCAGGGCAGTATCTGGGTTGCAAACACACCAGGGAAAAAGCTCACCTGCTAATAACAGCAAACCAGATTTGGGGCTGTGCTGCTGGAGGTCCCAGAGCAGGGAGGAAGGGAAGCAGCTTCCACAGCTCCTACCCAGGAGCAGCTGGTTTTTGTGTAGCACAAGCTACTACAGCTGCTTTGATATCAACTCTGCCTTCAGCAGCCTTAAAAAACAACCTCAAAAATCATCTCATTCCACTCCCCTGCCATGGGCAGGGACACCTTCTACTAGACCAGGTTGCTCAGAGCCCCATCCAACCTGGCCTTGGACACTTGCAGAGATGGGGCAGCCACAGTTTCTCTGGGCAAGTGAAGGAGGTAATGATGAAACTTAGCTCTGATGTCACTTTCCATAGTAAACAATTGACCTGCTTGCCCTACCAAACCAAAAACACACAATCAATAGAAAATCACGGTCCCTCTTCAGTGCTCTGTGGCCTAGTCTGCCAAGAAAACCAGAACTATTGCTACAACACTACAAACTTTCAGTTAAAATGGCCAGAGTTCAGTATTTTATTGCTAAAGATCTGGTGTGTGTGTGTTGATAGAGGCAGTGGGAGTGTGTGAACACACAGGTTCACCCTCCACCTCCACAGTGATCCCTGTGGTAATTCCATCTGTGTTTCAGCACAGACAGTGCCTGGCCACAGCCACCTCTTCCAGGTTTCTCCATCTATTCACTGGCAAGGACAAAGCTGGTAGAAACTAGACTCAGTAACTGGCTTCTAATTTTGTGGCCAGAGGTTGCCAGGACAGAGAAGAGAAAACTGCCAACTATGTCTCCTCCAAACAGTCTGGATCTTTTAACAAGGACATGGGAGCTGAAAGTGGAAAACCTCAAGAGAGGGAAATGAATCTTCTCCTCTTCCCAGCCACAGTGATCGCTTCAGAGAATCCTAAATCATTTAGGCTGGAAAAGACCTCTGTGACCTCAAGTCCAACCTGTGGCCCATCACCACCTTGTCAGCCAGACCAGAGCGCTGAGTGCCACATCCAGTTGTTCCTTGAACACCTCCATGGATGGGGACTCCACCACCTCCCTGGGCAGCCCCTTCCAGTGCCTGGCCACCCTTTCCACGAAGGAATCTGTGTAATAAAGGACATTGTATCTTAACAAGCAAAATCCAATGGTGCTGCATGAAACATGGTTCACCAGATACTCTAACACGTTGGCTCTTTCTGCCTCTCCAGCAACTATTCCTGAACATTGGAGATGGGCAGAATCAAACCAGGCCTGGTATCAGGCCAAAGCACAGACAGTGATAGAAATCTGGTCTCCACTGCCCAGGAAGGGAACAAACTCCATGTCCACAGAGGGGTAACACAGAACACACCTCACAGCAGTAATTGCACTTCCACAGGCTTAATGAAAATGAGAAGCTTGGGGGGAGAGGGACCCAAATGAGTGTCAGCCCTGAGAAAAGCACAGGCAGGATTCTACTGCTGGGTATTCCACATGGTGGGCACCAGCCTGCCCACTACACACCCCTTCCAAGACCTTCTGGATCACAATGGTGAGTTCTCAGGGATAGCTCTGAGGAACAGAAAGGACTTGAGCACCCATGAAACCAGACTTCATTTTTTGGAACAACTCCATTTTGTCGGCCAATTGCAAAGACCATGAACTCTTTGTAGGCAGCTGTAGCAGTGGGGGACTTTTTCCCTGTGATATCAGAATTTCCATGGAAAGAGGTGCTGGCTTACAGATCTTGTGATTGTAGTGACAGGAGGGGGTGAAGAACGAGGGCTAAGAAAGGAGGAAACCTGCCAGGCAGTGGTGGCAAGCACTGACAAAAAAAGGACTGACCTCTGGCTCTGGTCATCTGTGATAGAAATTGTGATTCTGGTCCTTTACAAACTGAAATTACAATTGATTATCTCCATCTCCCTGGTCAGCTAAAGGAATCATTTCGGGGAATTGTAGCACAGGAAAATAAGATGAAAAATCATTGCTTTGATTATTGTTTTTTTCTAATAACTTTCTACACCATTTTTTTTTGTCTATTTCACCTAAAATAACCTTTCTCCCTAAGCTTTACAAGTTTGCTTCCCCCTGCAGCCTAAGCATTTACCCCATCATGAGAACTGCATCTTCAAAGCAGCAGCAAACAGGTAAGATTTCTCCCTTCCTGAGTCTGAACTGTGCAAAATGCCTAAAGCTTTCCTTGAGGGCATGGATACAGGGAGAGTTCACAGATCTCATCAATTTTGTACTAGAGATCTGATGCAAGGAGAGGTTCACAGTTCTCCTCCCTGGGGGACAGCCTGCTTTATCTAAGACACCACAGTTTAATATGCTCACTGTGTGCTGTGATGTTGGGCAAAAATACCCTGATAAAAGAGATTAAATGCTCTGGTTTTGTTCTTCTCCCTGCTATAGATCTCAAAACCATTAAACACTGCGTGACCTCAACCCACAGCTTGTAAGCAGAACCAATGAACCCTCATTATTCCTTATAACTACCTGGTTTACCCCTTGCTCTGTGCCCTAAAACACCAATTGATAAGTCCCTTTGTGCCATCCTAAGAAACACATCACTGCATCCACCTACAGATAAAGAGAGACCTCACACAGGGACTTGGAGCAGTGATTTGCTCCTACAGCAGGATCAGCTCTAGCAACGAGGCAGTTCCAGACAAGCTGGGAGACATCCTGGGTACAAGAGGTTTCACTAAGGCTTTACCTCTCCTGCACCACGGATGCTCTCAGCTTCCTTCAGCAATTTGTTAATCGTGAGGAATTTTCACTTGTGGCCGTCCCCAGTAAACCCCGGGCTGGATTCTCCTGAGTGCCCCGTGCTGCTGAGGGACTGGCTGTGCCTCTGAGGTCGCTGACTCCCAGCCTTTCAGCGGGAAGGAGCCACCCCAGGACAGCAGGAAATCCGCGCAGAAAACATCCACCTTCTGCGAGGGTCCCAAGAGAGGGACCATCCCTCTGCCTTCCGCTGCTGGTTTCCTAATGAGGCTAAAAATCAATTAATTACGTCTCTGCCTCGCGGGCTGACAGCGGAGGAGTAACCGGGAGGCACCGGGACAGGGATGGGGACCGGGATGGGGACGGGGACCGGGACCGCGGCCGCCGGGTGCCCTCTGCCGGGACCGCCGCGCCGCTTCTCCGGTCCCTGCCCGTGCCCCGGGCAGCAGCCACCGGCTGGGAACAGTGACAGGACACGAGGGAACAGCTGGAGCTGTGTCAGGGGAGGGTTAGGTTGGATATTGGGAAAAGGTTCATCCCCCAGAGGGTGGTCGGGCACTGAACAGGCTCCCCAGGGCAGTGGTCACAGCCCCAAGGCTGACAGAGGCTCAAGGAGTATTTGGACAATGCTCTTAGGGACAGGGTGGGATTGTTGGGGTGTCCTGTGCAGGGCCAGGAGCTGGAATCTGATGATCCTTGTGGGTCCCTTCCAACTGAGGATATTCTGTGGTCTCCCACAGTCCCTGCCTGCAGGAGGAGCCAGGGCCATAAAAGCTACTGAACTAGGAGGTGCAGGGTCCTGCGGGATCTCTGCCCTATCAAAAGCATTCCCATGCTGGGTGGAGAAGTCTCCAGAGTGTCCTGTCGATGCTGTCACGTGTGCAGCATCAGCACGGGGCTCAAACAAGCACCCCCGGGGGTCCCACTGGGGCAGGGCACTTCCATTAATTCCATGAACGCATTCCTGCTCGGGGTTATCTCCCCATGCAAGGGCAGCGCCTGCCCCAGCGCGATGCCAGTGGACTGTGCTGGCGTGAGCTGGTCACAAGCGGTGAGAAGGGAGGTCTGCTGGCAGCTGTCAGGCAGGAATGTGATTCCAGGGATGCTTCTGAGGCCCTGGGTGAGTCGTGGGGGTTTTGTACCCGACCTGAGATAAGTAACAGAGAGCAGTGACAGTGACCAGGCATCCGGCAGAGGGACAAGTTTTCCGCTGCAGAAGGAGCTCGTGTGTCTCCCCAAAACACAGCAGTCATCTGAGGTGCTGCTGTCAGCACGGAACATGGGCTCTGTACATGCTGCCAACTTGTCCCTCCTCTTTTCTCAAAACTTCCCTGTGAGGGTGGGGAGGCCCTGGCACAGGTTGGCCAGGGAAGCTGTGGCTGCCCCATGGCTGGAAGTGTCCAAGGCCAGGCTGGACAGGGCTTGGAGCAACCTGGGATAGTGGAAGATGTCCCTGAACATGGCAGGGAGGTGGAATGAGATGGTCTTTAAGGTCCCTTCCAACCCAATCCACTCCCTGATTCCATGATTCTGGCAGCTCACACCTCTGCCCAGAGCTGCTTTGTTTTAGTCAGGGAGAGCAGGACAAGGCATTGTATGTAACATGTTGCTCATTCACCAGTCTACAAAGAGACAGGAGAGGCTGCAGCCGTGCAGGCATCTCTGTGGAGGATGGACCTTTACATTCACGCACAACTTGTCCTCCTGCATTAGGATGGGAATATCCTAATGAGCTCAATTATCCTGTACAGTGTGATTAGGACTTCTGTGGTCCTTGTGGGTCCCTTCCAGCTCGGGATATTCCATAGTTCTCTTATTCTCATGTGTTGAATTTGCACCCTGCAGCTCATGGGTGTGATCACAGTGATAAATGACAGTGATGGCTCAGCACACACAACCCTTGCTCAAGGCAATCCCTTCTCCCACACTGGTGTCCAGGAGGCCTCTGCTGCTGCCCTTCCTTTGTGTGGCAAATGAAACTCTGGTCACAATGGAAATACAGGATAATTCCTCACAAACTGGTATTTTTTTCTGAATTTACACAAGTGCTGCGCTCACTATGGCACAGAAACCACACTGGAGTCACAACCTGTCTGAAAACACACTGCCATATCCCGATATCCCGGCTGATAACCCTCTGGGACAGGGCATCCCTAACCCTCCAGCTGCACATCTGGAGCATCTGTGCGATGCTGAGGTGCACCTGGGCCCTCCGGTGGGCTGACCCTGCCCCGTAAGGACACGGGGAGCAGAGCCCTGCGTGCCCAAGGCTCTGTGACCGCCCTGGCCGGGCTATCCCGGCATCCCCATCCCCACCGTTCCCGCACAGCCGCCGGTGCCGCTCGCCAGGCCCGGTGCGAACTACAACTCCCATGATGCCTCGCAACAACAATAACGCTCCCGCCCGCGGCCTAGCGGGTCCGCGCCGCGCTGCACGCCGGGATTTGTAGTTCACCGCTGCCGCTCCGCCGCCCGCGGTCCGTGACGCGCCCGCCGCGGAGGACTCGCCTCCCCGTGATGCTCCGCGCCGCGGTGACGCGCGCGGGACGCGCCGGCGGCGCGGGGCGCGGGCCATGTCGGAGAGCGGCGGCGGCGGCGGGGCCGCCCCGGGCGGGGGCGGCGGGGGCGGCGCGGGGGCCGCGGGGCCCGGACCCACCGACCCGGCCTCGCTGCCCCCCGGAGACCCGCAGCTCATCGCCATCATCGTGGAGCAGCTCAAGAGCCGCGGCCTCTTCGACGGCTTCCGCCGGGACTGCCTGGCCGACGTGGACACCAAGGTACGGCTGGGCCGGGGAACCCCCGCGGGTCCCGCACTCGGGGGCCGCCCTCTCTGTCCGCGGCGTTTCGTGACCCCCACCCGAGGAGATCCCAGCTTGGAGCAATACCCACACCCCAGCGGAGGAACAGGCCCGAGAACAGGCTCGGCCTTTCATGTCCCAGCCCAGGCCTTATTAGGAGAAGAGTTTCCCATAAGAACACTTTTTAGCCTATATTTTCACTATTCCTGTATTATCAGTGTTCCTATATTCCCAGTATTCCTATATTTCTGGTACTCATTCCTACATTTCCAGTTTTCAAACCCACTTTTCTCTAACGAGACTCAGACTGTTCTGTTTCTCAGACACGAGTTCTCTGACACTGATTTGTTCTCAGCCACCACGTGAACCCCCGAGCATTTGTTGGCCGCACGAAGTTGGGTTGTTCACAGTTGTCCTGTCAAAATTCAGCACTTGTTCGATTTTGCTTTCCCCAGACTTTTTACCCTTTCAGCAAGAGCTCCATCCTGGGAGCTGCAGGCATCATCCAGGCCCAGCACCCGGCACAAAACCATTCCTGGAGCTGTCAGGTCACCTGCAGAGCAGCTTTGTCAGTGCTGCCCAGGACAGACACTGCACCTCTGTCAGCAGCCCATCATCCCATGTGCACATCAGACCCTGAAATATAAATGTCACCCTTTTGTCCTTTCCTTGCATCCAGGATGTGGATGTTCCTGTGTATTCATATGGGTTTGTTACTTAAATTCCTGTTAAGTGCAATTAAGTTCCCTCAGATAAAACTCAAATAATTATCTCCTTATTCTCATGATTCTTATATATATATATATATATATATATTCTTCTCTGTTAGTGCTACAGAAGGAAATAATTCAAGTTCTTCATTAGGGACAATATTGCTCAGTCAGTTTCCTAGGAATTCTGGGATGGAGGGTTTCCAGACAGTAAGAACTTTGCTTAAACAACTCCTGTCTGCACAGTTTTCATTTCACTGAGTAATACCATGAGCAGACAACAATTTAAAAACCAATCTATCCAGATATTTGAATTATTGTAACAACACTCTGACTGTTCTGTGCCAGTTGTGTTCTCAGGCAAAACAAGATTCTCTTTGTTTGGAGAGTGAAAGGAGGGAGAATATAGACAACAGAGCAGTCTGTATGTGACAACAGACGAATTGTGAAGGGCCCTGGCAGGACATGTTCTGAGGTATTTCAGCTGTTTAACTGGATTTATTTTGCTTTTTTTTTTTTTTTTTAGCCAGCCTATCAAAATTTGAGGCAGAAAGTCGACAACTTTGTATCGACCCACCTGGACAAACAGGAGTGGAACCCAGCCATGAACAAGAACCAGCTGCGGAACGGGCTGAGGCAGAGCGTGATTCAGTAAGTGAGCACAGTCTGTGAAGTGACAGTGGAGCTCTTGGATAAGTAACACGTCCCCTAAGCCAAGTAAGGGCTTGCAGAATTGAGCTTTTCACAAGGCTTTCTGTCGTGTTCTGAGTTTCGTTGTAAGAGTGGATGCAGTCTCAGAATGCTTTATCTGCAGTTGGTATTTTTGAGTGGTGAAGTGTTTGTATTTGCTGTCCAGCCAAATTATCGCTGCAGTAGCCAATGCTGTGCCTGATGTACTGAGCTGAATGACCTTGATCTTTATCTTCAGAAAAGGGAAGAGGCTTTAAAGAAGGAATGCTGAAGATGCCAGAGTCTTGTGTGTGTAGACTCCAGCCACTGTCAGGCAGGAATCACAGTGCACCAGCCCAATCTCTTGCAGCAGAGAGAAGCTTTTGTACAGCTATTTAAGATACTACATTGAGGGCCACCAAGATGATCAGAGGGATGGAACACCTCTCCTACAAGGAAAGGCTGAGAGAATTGGGGTTGTTCAGCCTGGAAGAGAGAAGGTTCTGGGGTGACCCAATTGTGGCCTTCCAGTACCTGAAGGGGGCCTGCAAGAAAGATGGAGAGAGACTTCATACAAGGGTTTGCAGTGACAGGACAAGTCACATTCAGACTGACAGAGGGTGGGGTTAGGTTGGACATGAGGAAAAAATTCTTTACTGTGAGGGTGGTGAGGCCCTGGTACAGGTTGCCCAGAGAAGTTGTGGCTGCCCCATCCCTGGACGTGTCCAAGGCCAGGTTGGACAGGGCTTGGAGCAACCTGGTCTAGTGCAAGCTGTCCCTGCCCGTGTCAGGGAGGTGGAACGATGATCGTTAAGGTCCTTTCAACCAAAACCATTGTGGGATTCTATGGTTGATTTCCAGCACGAAATCAGGGAAAGCCAGGGTAAACTGCTGCTGAAAGAATTAGGTTTAGTATCTCTTGCTGCTGCCTCCTGGCAGTCTGGAGTATGAGCTTTGGCTTATTAGATGGAGAAAACTTTTACCATAAAGGCGGGGAGAGAGACAATTGAGAACTCG
This sequence comes from Myiozetetes cayanensis, assembly GCF_022539395.1. Classification (NCBI taxonomy): domain Eukaryota; kingdom Metazoa; phylum Chordata; class Aves; order Passeriformes; family Tyrannidae; genus Myiozetetes; species Myiozetetes cayanensis. The sequence goes on along the minus strand of NW_026087378.1, from coordinate 6,698,332 downwards.
TTCATGGCATTTTTGCTTCTAAGGAAAACTAACAGAATCTTTGTCTCAATGCTTGCTCTTATTTCATGTTACTCTACCACAAGAAGGAAGTGGACAGTTGAAAGTTGTTATATCAGAGGGCCTGTGATGAGAAGAGTGTAAAGTGCTCTTAAACAGGCCATTAGGGTAAAGAGTGTACCCAGTACTGGGGAGTCTGAAGGGTCCCTGTCGCTCTTGGAGTTGCCAGGCTGAGCCCTCAGGGAGTCCAGATGTGTTTCATGCATGTACAGGTGTGCTGTCACCTGCAGGTGACACGATGTGCCCTGACCCTGCACCCTCTCCCTCACCAGCATTCACAGCCTTAACAGTCCTGTGGCTCCTTTTCCCAGTGCCAGGCAACATCTCCATTTCCTGTCCCCTGCTCCCTTGCAGACATGACTTAAGCCTTCTAGACAGCCCGTGCCCCACAATCCAGGAGTCTGACGCAGCCCCTGAAGTCATAAGTCACTTCAATTACCAGTGTTCAGTCCAGAAACTTTGCTGTGTGCTCAATGTCTTGTTTTTGTAATTAATACCCATCTGTCTAGACTAACAGTTACAAGGAGCGAGTGACAGTCCTGTTACTAGGGGGCAGGGCCCTTCTCCCTCCAGTCAGCCAAAGAAAAGACTGTGCTCTCACCTGCCCTCCTCCTCAGAATAGCTTGTTTCTCTTGTTTGTGCCAAAATGTGTTTGTTTGCTTTCATGTTGGCCTCATTTCCACATGAGCCCTGTTAAAAGTGGCCCTTGTCCAACGTGTCATTTAAGTACCTGGGAGACCAGATGTGAGTTGTTAATTCTGTAGGGAGCAGTGAGAGGGGGTGAGGGGAAATAGGTGATTGAAACAACTCCCTGTTAAGGATCTACTGAGTAGGCTGCAGTTCTCACCATGTTAATGCTAATTGCAGTTGACAGGAGGGCTCTGGAGAATTACTGGAGGAGATCGGGGAGAAGTTTTTCTGAGGAGCTGAATGACTTCTTTGTCTTTGTTCAAGGTCAGGAATGCTGGAAGCTGGAGTGGACAGAATTATTTCTCAGGTGGTGGATCCAAAACTAAACCACATCTTCAGGCCCCAGATAGAGAGGGCGATTCATGAATTTTTGGCTGCACAAAAGAAAGAGGAAAGTGTGCCAGCTCCTCCTCCAGAGCCTGAGAATAAGGATCCTCCTGCTCCATCTCAGGATGCCTCCTAAAGGTCTTGTATCTCTGCACTTACTGCTTACGTTTTTCATGTACCTCATCTCTATATAGTGCAAGATAGAGGAGTCATTGGTTCTCCCTGGCTTGGCAGGGAGGACACTTTGATCAGCAGCGTGTTGTCAATGTCACACAGTCATCTGAGCTGCTCCCACTGAAGTGTCTGCTAAAAATACACTAGGACTGAAGACATAGGTATGATGTAAAACAGCTATCAAGGAACACTGTAGACTCTGCCAGTGCTGATTTTGGATCAGGCCAAAAGGCCTTTTATTCCAGTAAAGCACATCCAAAAAAAAAAAAAAAAGGCATATCCAGCAGCGATTGGCTTGGAATTGGCTCATTAGCCTTCAGAACTATATCAAATGGATTAAAAATATATATCCTTTACTGAAACACAGCCAAAAGTAGAGTGGTGACAAGTTGTTGTGCTTTAGCATTGAAAGGTTTAGATATCTCTTCTTTAGAACATACACTGGAGTGTTGAATTGTTAGTGACTGAAATAGTCTCCAGTGGAGTAAGGGTAACATCTCTGGGGATGAATAAGTTCATTCCAAATTAACTGGTTTAAATAGAGCAACCTGTCTCTTTCCAGCTGAAAGGACTGAGGGTGCCTTTGTTGCAAACAAGTTCATTCTGGCTTTTGTGATTAAAATAACTCTAGGGGCCTCAGGAGGCCATAATTGCTACTCTGTCTTAGCACAAATGACTGTGTGCCCATCTTTGCTAAGGCCCTGGATCTAAATGTTGGTTTTAATATTGAGGCCTGTATGCACACTACTGAGGAACCACTATCTTGATGGGAAATTCCAATCTGCAGCTTTGCTGGGGAACTTAAAGCCATACTGCATGAAAGGAAGTTAATTGTGAATTGTTCCATCTGCCAGGCCTTCTGAAAGCAAAAATATAAGGAATAAGTAACTTACAATAGCTGTTCTAATGCTTGGAATTACTAGAGCAACTAGCATGGGGTTTAGCTCAATAGTATAAGTTTTAAGTACCTGTAGTGTCATCCTGAGTTATTTACCTTTCACTTGCAGCTTTAATTTCTGAGATCTTTGCATTTGTGTGGGTCAAGTAGTTCAAAAGTCCATTATAGCCCTCAGCAAAGCACAGCTGTTAATATATTCCAGCCTGTCCAGATGCAGTGACTTGTACCTGTACGTCCTCTAAACTCTCTTTCTTTTTTCCTCACAGGGAGTTCTGATACTGAGCAGCTGCAGTTGCAACACGCCCTGTTAGATTGGCAATGGATTACTGTTCCCTTTGGTGCAGGACTGCTGCCTGCCAAAGATGAATAACCCTTATCAAACCTGTGGGAAGGCACTGAAATGGTGAAACTCAGGTGCACCTGGAGTTCTGTGTGCAGAGGCACAGCCAAAGTGTGAAGATATTTTTGCTGTGAACTGCAGAGAGCAGCATCTATTCATTAGTCTTGGGGGTGGGAAGGAAAAGGGAGTTAATTGGCTGTTGTCTGGAGGGGGTAGGGAAGTGGTTTGAGGTGATACTGATAGCATGAAGAAAGGAAAGAGGTTTTGGGGTGGGATATTCAAGTAAGAGCTGTCAGAGGCCCTTGGATACAAGCCAGATGAGAGGAAGCATCTTGCACCTCGGCTGCATAACACGGCATTGAGTAGCAGATGCCAAGTCAGGTGTAACTGCCTGCTTTAGGAAGGACATTTCCTGTTTAAAACTGGAAATAAAGCTTCAGGATCAATTATCTTGATAACCTCTGTTGCATCACAGGAACACGTTTACAGTTGGCTATGACTGTAGCTGATTTAACTCTTATTTCCTAGGTAGCTCTGGGAAGCAAAGGGCACCAGAGCAGATGATCAGCTTGAAAGACTTGTCTTTCCCGTGAAATTTCTCAGGTGCCTAGTGGAAACTGTCCTATGCTTTCAGCTTGAATGCATGCAGTGTCCTCTGGATGACAGTCAAATAGAGAATGTGATCAACTATTCTGCCAGCAAATGTCCACACCTTTTTGCAATAAAATATTTCAAAAAGCACCTCTTGAGCCCTGGCTTTCTCATATTTCTTTTTTTTTCCTTAAGGAAAAACTACTTAAAGAAATCCCAGAGTCCTGATTACTGGAACCCCAGTGAAGGTGTGACCTTACACAGTTCATGGGTTAATGCAGATTTAACAATGTGGGCTGGTTTCATATCATGAAATAAGATGGTTATTAGTATTCCTTTCCATATAAGATGTCTCAAAAAAATCTAAAATATCATGAAGGCTGTATGAGTAAAGGACTTAATGTTGATTTGGTGGTTAAAGACTGCTCTCCAAATCAGTAGTAGATGTTTTTCCTTAGAGCCTTAAGGACAGCTCTTGGCAGAAAAAGATGAACCTCCTTGATAGGGTGTCTCAACCACTTCTTTGAAACTGAGCCATTTATTGGGGGGGAAAACGGTTCAAGAGTCTAGAAAGAGAAAATTAAAAGGATTCTGACTGTGCTTAAGCAAATTCTGGATTACAGTAGCAGTAGTCAGGGAGCAAGGACACCAGTTCTTAAAAGTAGCAAATAGAACTGGATTCACTGCAGTGAGGAAGGAATCTGAACCTGCATTTCCTACCTGACAAGTGCTTTAGCAGATGAGTGAAGGAGAACAGACTCAGCCATTGTGGGTTCCTCCGTTGTTCTCTTGACTGTGCTGCTGTGTTGAACTGAGCACTGACACTGCTGTGCCTTTTGTGGGGCTCAGCCTGTGCACAGCTGCAGTGACTATGGGAACCTTCAGGGCAGAGCTGAAGCACCAGATGAGTTCAGGCAGCCAATCCACATTTGGGATCATAGGCTTTAATGTTTGGGCTACAAAGTCCTTGCTTTAGATCACAGCCTTGGGAGTAACAAGCTTTGGAAGTACACCTGACATAATGGGACAGTGACAAAACTTAAGATGAAGAGATGGTAGGTAGGAAGAGCCCTTTGATGATAAACATCTGTCCCTGGTGACTGATACAATCAGGATTCCAGCCCCAATAACTCAGTGATAGTAGAGAAGTCTTCACACAGAACAAAAGAACAAGTTTTTACCCACTGTAGAAGTGAAACTGTTCCTGTAGCAGAATGTTGGACTAAAGTTAGTGCATGATTCAGTTTTTGCTGTGCTGGATGTGTTAAAGCCAGTTTGAGGAGTTTGCTGAGGCAGAGGGGCCTAAGACACTCAAATTCAAGAAGCAGTTCTCACATTGTGCAGACATCTCAGTTCAAGCAGCACTTGCAGCACTGCAGAACTTTTCTTACTTTCACACCATCTATGTTCCCTTCTTTCCTATCAAACCCTGGACTGCAGCCTTACAACAGTTCTGATGTCTGTTCCTTTGACAGTGTCCCAAGTGCTGTCATGTTAGAAAAACTGAGAGCAGAAATGTACTGCCTTTCTCCCATTATTCCTGAAAAATGTAAATGTAATGCATATCACCAAACACACAAAGCAATCCAAGTTATTTTTACAAACATACACATTTTAGTCCAAGATAAATTTAATTACAAGTACTGAGAAGGAGTTAGGTGGTGAATAATGTGTTTCTAACACATTCTTGAAGTAAAACTGATACTTACTGTAAATTATTAATAGGAATTTTCTGATTTTTTTTTTCATGCAAGTCTTACATAAAACAAATTGATGATTCCTGAGACTCTGGCTATGTAACTGTTCTGATAACAACTCCAGAGATGCAGATAAAAACCTGGAACAGGTTACCAACAGAGCAAGGCAGCCACCACAGCTGCTGATCATCTCAACAAGACCAGTTTCACCTGAGGGTGGGTTTTGGGCACATGGATTCCTCGAGCCCTTTTGCAGCTGCAGAGGAGGTTTTTGACTGGGTCGTTCAGTTCAGGCTCAAACCACAGCAGGAATTGAACATAATCAGTTCTGGAGACATCTCACCATTGTGCTGCTGAGTGACGTGGAAGGAGTAACTCAGTAAGTCAAATCTTGAGCCCAGCCCTTCTCTGCCCTCATCAGCTGTTTTACTGACCAGTATCAAATCTCTTGGCAAGTCAGGGAGTGACTCAAGCAGATTTCACCAAACAAAGCAGAAACAAAGCTGCCGTTTCCATGTGATCCCTTAGGTCCCTTCCAACCCAAGCCATTTGACGATTCTGTGATTATTTAGCCAGTTCCTGGTTCAAACTCACAAGGGATTGGAGCAGTTTAACTCTGTCACAGATAGTTTGTGGTTTATACTGTAGTGAAAAATATATTTTACCCTGCTTTCTTAAAGGGAGCTCAGCTTAACAGCTCGGGAGCAGTCAGGGCCTCTCCTGTGCACAACCACCGAGGTTTACAAGTGCAGGGACTCCCTGCTCCCTTCTCTCCCTTTCACAGCGTGGCTGTTCGCAATTCGGCCATAAGAGGGAGATAAACTATTACTGCATTTCTCCATCCCGATACCTCGGTGTGAATCCCAAGCAGATACAGAATTCCCAAGCCTCCACGAACTCTTTACTTGTCTAATGCAAATCACGCAGTAGATACTGTCATTTCTGAGAGGCTGCCGAGTAATAGGAAACAAATAGGATCAGGAGAGAAAAGTGAACAGCTCAAGTGATCAGGGGAAAAAAAATCAGATTTAGGATGTGAAACTCTAAATCCTGACCTACCCAAATCTGTAACTCAGTGATCTGGTCTGGGGTGAACAAGGTTGGGGCTAAAACAGTAACAGTAGAGCCTGCAGCTCCAGCTGGTTGTGCTATGAGATTGTATCAGAGCCATTGCTTCAGTTCCTGCATTTGTGTGATTCAGGTGCTGAGCCCACAGCAGTGCCGAGTCAGCCTCGGGAACATGACTGGGCAGTAACCAGCTCTTGTCTAGACACCACCGGAGCCACGGTACAGAGAAATGTGCTACCTCAGCCATCAGACTGGGAGCTGCTCCACCAAAAATTCCCTCCAGCACTGGGACAAGCCCAAGGAAAGGCACCACGGCAAAATGCAGCAAGTCCAACCCACCTGTCCAGGCTAAAGTCCTATTTCACTGATTTCATCTCGCTAACTCTCAAAGGAATTAGTGCCTTTTGCACTAATATCTTTATAACAGATCCCTTTTTCCAAGCAAACAGATAAAATAAAATCCCCAAACCAGTTCAGGTCTCGACCCTACAAAGAATTCACATAAGGACAGGCGGCTGCAGTTTGCTTTGCAGAGCTGGGGCCCTTGGGAAGTCCAAGCAACTTCATACAGTAAAATGCATCCATTTTGGAAGGGATTTGTAACAGAAATAGAAAACCATTACCATGAGTTTCATATTTCATTGCAACTCTGCAAAAGGGAGATAAAATAATCCCGTTTCAGAGAACACTCATAAATTTCACATTTTCTACAAGGGGGCAGCACAACCGCAGCAAAAAAAGAAAATCCAGCCGTAACTCTTCCTCCACAGCACTCCCTGTAAGACACCAAGGCATTAAATCACTCCCCTCTCTAGCTCCTCCTGCTAAGACTCAGTCCTTCAAGTAGCTATGTCCAACTTCTACCACCACAGCAAAACCAGGACTGCTTTGACCAAGACAACCAACCTCAGAGATCTCCAACACCAGCCCCTGACCTGGGCTCCTCCAACACCAGCCTGAGCTCCACACCTTCACTCACTGGCTTCTCCAACCAGCAAAAACCAATGCTACAAATGCAAGACCTTGCAAGAAGCACTCTACCAACATCATAAAACCTTTCAAGGAAATTGAAATAAAGTCCAGTTCAGCCTTACCTTGCTCTGGAGAGCCGTCTGCTCCACTCACCCCAGGCTCTGGCACTCTCTGGGCTCCCAACTGACTCAGTCCCAGCTGCAGGGGCTCAGTGGAGTGATTGATCTCACCTGCACCCAGGGCACATCTGAGGCCTTGTCTTCTCTCCCCACCCCACCTCTGTCCCAGGGAAAGAGCCAAGCTGTTTCACCTGCAAAAAGGGATAACCAGCTACAACCCTGCTTGAATCTCCACTTCTTACAGGGGAGCCTGGACATAGCCATAATCTCATGCAAAAGCCCATCTTTCCCCAAATGGCATGGAAAAGGGGGATTAGGCAGCTGCTGGCCCCACAGGCGATTCCTGGCAGCTCCCCACTGTCTGAAACATCCAGAATTGGCAGGTCCCCGAGGCTGAACCTGCTCCCCAAAATATCCCACCCGCTTCCTCCAGGGATGCCATGAGGGTACAAGGGCTGGGGGTTGTCAAGCAGCCACACTCAGTGGCTTATTGTGGGGACAGATTTCTTTCCCTTTTTACCCACAACTAAGCCCAGCACGGATTCTCCGGGGTATCGGAGGGTACCGGGGGGGCACCAGGCAGCCGCTCCATCTCGAGCAGATTTACACCGGCCTTCCCAGCCCCCTTGGCTGTCGGGGAGCCACAGGGGTCCAGAGGGCACGGGCAGGGGTTGCTGTGGAAACAGCACGCCCCGGTCAGCCGATATTGAGCCCCCCTCGCCCCCCACCCCTCGGCAGCCACTGCTGACGTGCAGGGCCGCGGGTGCAGCTCCTGGGCTGGGATCGGCAGTGCTGGGCTCTGCGAGGGGCAGGGGGACAGGAGGAAAGGAGTTTTATCAAAAAGACAACACGATGCAGGATACAACATATGGGAGTTTGAGTTTGGTTGCCTTTTTTTTTTTTTTCCTTGGGGAACATAAAATCGCAGTTTTTCCGACCTAAATGAAAATCCATCCCCAAGACGTCGCTATTTTGCCATTTGGCACCACTTTCACTGTGGGGCTGCTGAGGAAAATGAGGGGCTGAATCAGATCTGGTCACCCCGAAGCCCTGCTCATACTCAAGCTGCAGTGTTTTTTGGGTAGGAAATAAAACATTTAGCTGGTTACAAGACTCACTGAAACTCAAATCAAATTTTATGTGTTTTGTAAGCTGGTCTCCTCCACAGAAAACAGAAGAAAAAGTGAAAGTTTGGTGGTTAAACTTAACCCAGGTCCCTGTCAGTTAAGCCATTTTTTATAGTTTTTGTATGAAGGCAGGTTTTGTTATCAGGGATTCATGGGGAGCACTGGGCATACAGACCTCATGGGATCTGTATCCCTCCCAAAGCCTCATTGCCCATAAGAGCTGCCTGAAGAAAGTTATAGTGGGAATTTGGACATGAAAACCAAAAAAGCACATGAATGAAGTGCTGCCACGTGTGTAAGAGCCATCTCACGTCATAGTATCCCTTAGGGACAAGTGCTAGGAAGTCTGCACCACCATAGGGAGCCCATTGAAGCCCATATGAAGTCCCTGAAAGCACCTGTATAAAGAGGCAATTGATTTCTTGGCCAGTGCTGCAGACACAAGAAATTCAGGGAAATGTGAATTTGGGTATGTTTTTAATTAAATATTAGGACCCTTTGCACTCTGTCTGTCCCAAGTGAACAGCACTTGAGAGAAGTGCTCTCTATCCCAAAGCCAGGGAAATCGTCCAAGCTCATAATTAAGAAATGTGTCCCTGAAGGATTTCCCGACCAGGATTGCTCCAGGTCTAAGGACAAATCTGGGTTTTGCCTTGATTTTCAGTCATCTCACCATTAGAAGCATTTGTGAGATGATTTTCTGCCTTGACCACTGATCTTTCCAGAAGAGATTAAAACATCCTGGCCTGTCCCTCTTAAGCTCTGTTCCTTCTGTCACGCCTGAAAGAAAAACCTCTCCCAGCCAGAGCTGTTTTACTCTGGAGGCTTCGGGATTTTGAAGGGAGCAGCTCTGAGAAGCAGTAGGAGAGATGACAGAGCTGCCTTTGAATTTAGCTGTGATGAATAATTTGTAATTTCTGTAGATGTAATATGTATGACATCCCTTTACCTCTGTGAGAGCTTTCGACTTGACTGCAAAGAGCGAAATCAAAGGGATACTAATGAAACTGAAGGGAAGGCAGAGCTCAAATACCAACCTGCAGGACACCAAGTCACTGGGAGTTACTGGAAAGTGATCAATGGAGAATAATCCCAGCCAAACCAGCAGTTCAGACTTCAGCAAGCATTAACCCAGGGCAGTTGCAATGCGAGAGCCCATCCAAGAGAAATAAAGGCATGGAAATAATGTTCTTGGGGACTGGAAAAGGGTTCCAAAAGAAACAAGTTTACAAGATACTGGCTCATAATAGTAATTAAATTGCTCTCACTGAAAAGCACTCGATACATAGCAAAGAATTGGTCAAAACCTATAGAACCTGAATCAGAGATAAATGGAGAGCCTTTTATCGGTTTCAGTGGAGGGAAGAAAGTCTGAAAGGGGACAGATACCCTTAAACAAGGTTCCTCAGAAAAAGGTCTGAGGAATGTGAGGAGGAGAGAGAAAATGAGAAGATTTAAACTGCACATGTGGCAGCAGCACCTTGCCTGAGCCGCAAGAGGCACACGGTGGGGTTGTTGGGGTGTCCTGCACAGGGCCAGGAATTGGACTTCAGTGATCCTTGTGGGTCCCTTCCAGTTCAGGATATTCTGTGATTCTAGGATTCAAAGATTCACTCTGCTCACATCCAGCACTTTCCACCAGCAGCCTCACTCTGCAAGATAACACATATTAACACTGCTGACACCATATCATCCTAAAGATCTGGATTTCATTTATACAAAAAACCAGAGGCAAAACCTAAATGGCAATAAAGTTTCAGAAGGTCTTAAAAGTTCTCAGAATCCTGAGCATTTTATTAGGTGAACTAGCAATTCTGCAGTAAAAATCGCTTTGGGTTTTGCTGTTCAATTGTACTTTTCCACATTGCTTTGAGCTTTCAAGATGTTAAAGAGTTCAGCCTGCAATGCGCTTTGGGCTGCAGGCAGGGAATGCATTTGTAAAACATTACATGCCACTTCTGCAGAAAATGGGAGTCCTCCCCATCAGCCACACTCTTTTGCTTCTAGCAGAAGATGGTAATAAGCACAAAAGAAGAACAAAATCTAACTGATGGGAATTTAAACAATCAGAAATTAAATGATGACAGCGATTATGACAGCTCAATACTTGGTAACACCTTCACCTTTCCCAGATGTCAGAGGATAAGCTATTTTTACTGAAAAGAGTTGGTAGAAACTGGAGCTTATTTGGACATCTGCAGCAGAAATTGATTTAAAGTGATTTGAGCTTTGAAAATGCGGTTGGGAGGCAACTCACTGGGCTTTACTTTTCTGGGAAAGGGAACAGACCACTTCGCATTCTTGGTGCAGGATCAGTCTCTTCACTGCAATGCCTGTCAGACACATTTAAATATGATCAGTATTTATTTTTTTTCACTCTCAGGATCTAAACATTTAATAGGCTTTGATTTTAGACTTTGGCATTGGGCGAGATGAAGGTGTCGCTTCCTCCTGTCGGGCATATCGAGGCTCACTTTTTTTTTTTCCCCCAAGCTTTTTTTGTTGCTCCGTCCAGGGCAGAGAAAACTGTTCCCTACATCACAACATTATTTCCCTGTCCCGCTTCCACCCCAGCCAAGTTTCATCTCCCACCACCACAGTCCTTCCACTGGCAGTGGGTGATGCACCAGTGCTGACCTGAGCCCAGCTCAGGTTTATTCTCCCGTCAGCTCCATTATTCCCACTCCAGCCCTGTGCTCAGCTATGGCTGAGCTCTCTCCCCATCTGCCTGCTGAGTCTGCCTGGGCAGGAGCACGTCAGCTCCATGTGCCAGAAGCACTTGATCCATTGTAATATTAAGTTTCATGCTGCAGCCTTCAGTTATGTGACCCGGAATGTTTGACCTGATGTCAGAGGGGGCCTCGGGCTACGCAGATATTTCCCCGGGGCACCCTGCCCTCTTTCTACCGAAGGAATCTGATCCACCAACAGGAAAAGAATAAGAATTTTCAGCTGTCCCATCCCCTGTGAAACAGCCTGTGCTTCATGTGTCTGATGTAAGGTGCTCCTATCTACTCGCTTTCTCCTCTTTTCCTCTCTAGGTAATAATCCTGCACCAATAGCCCTGTAAGAAACATGTATTTTTGTTTTTCCACAGCATCTTTTACAGCCAACACCCCACATGGGCTCCTGACTTGCAAGGTGCTAAAAAGCTGACAACAACCCTGTTATCCACAGAAATACAGGCTGGCCAAAGTCATGCAGCATTTTGCAGAATCGAACTGCATTTCTGGGATTCAATTCATTCCTCATGGAAATCCAGACACCTCTGGGAGCAGTGACTGTCCCCTCAACATTCCCTTCAGCATCCTGTGAAGGATCTTGAAAATAAAGAAAGGTATCTGGATATGGAGTTATCACTGATATTATTTAAAGAGCAGCATAGAAAACAGATTAGGTTTTTTTAGGCTTTAGCAGCTCAGAGGTGGAAAACCCTCTCAGAGTTTTCGCAGATGCCAAAATAGGCCTGGATTCTGCAAAATGTCACCCTTGAATGGGCTTTTGCCCCTAAATGACACAGATTTCACAGGTGCCTGGTCTGTCTTCCCAGAGTCCACTGTGTAGGGACACATCTCGAAATGGCTGTTGCTGGGCTGTAGATGCAGATGTGCCAAACATTCACATGTTGCTGATGGAAGAGTAATTTTTTGGCCTTTAACAGGTACGAGTGTCAGCCAGAGGTTGTTTGATCTGGCTCATTTGTCCACGTGGCATCTAGAAACTGTTTCATTAGGCCAGAAGTATACGAAAAAAAAAGCAGACTCAACACTGAGGATGGACTCGGGATCTCCTCTGTTCTGATTCCAGCTCCAGCTGGGATGCTGTGCTTCACCTAGGGTACCACTTGTAAATTCTCTACATCCATTAACTCAACTTTTTATACAGGAAAGGCAGCCCTTCTCCCAAAGTCACTTTTTTGAAAATTAAGTTTTGAAGAATGTTCTGAAGATTATATCCAGCTCCAACGCACATCCAAAACCATCACAGTTGCTTAAAACTGAATGGCATAATGGAGATAAGTACAGCCTTGGAGTCATTTGGAAACCCAGACAATGACCACGTCAATCAGAGCTGCTTCCTAAGGCAGACATCTAAATAAATGCTAATGAAGTCATTTCTACAACACCCCCAACCAATGGGGGCTGCAGTACTTAAAAGTAACAACAGCCGAGAACAGACTGTCCGTTAAAAAACAAAACAGAACATTGAAAAGCCGAAAAAGAAAGCAACAGTTTGTGCATTGCAGAGCTCTGAGAAAACACTGTACCTTTGAGCCAGGCTTTTGTTCAAGGGAAGGCTTTTCCCTTTCAGCCCTCCCTTACTTTCACTGCCCGCTTTATCATTCATGCTTTTCGCTTGCCACATACCCAGATGCTACAAAAAAGGGCAGACTGTGGACCCAGCTGAAGTGTCCTGACATCAAAAGGCTCCCATTGACTTTAACGGACATTTAACCAACCCTCTATAAATCACTGAAAGTCAGTGATTAAACAGACAGCCCCTTCTGAATAGAGCAGAGACTAACAGAACGCCCCTGAAATTTAGCTCCTCTGTTAACTCCAACCCTGCATGCCTGGGGGCACGTCCACACTGCTTCATCTCATAACCTCCATGCTGAGAGAGTTGCAAAGAGAAGGAGAGAGAGCCAGAGGAGAAATCCTGTAATTGTAGCCCTATTTGGGATGCTATATCAGGTCTGCTATTTTTTCTTAGAGTTGAGAGCATCCCAAAGCGCTGCCAACCTGATGTTAGTTCTGCATTAGAGAGGGCATCTGGAAGGTAGTGGATGTCTTTAGACAGCCCACGGTGGAGGTTCATTTGAGGTCCACAACACACACTCTGAATCCTGAACCTACTTTGTTAACACCAGTAACTGATTGACCAGCTGGGCCTTTGCCACTGCTGCAGGTGCACTGGTGTGCCCACTCAGGGAGCCTTTCCAGCTCACAGAGTCGTTCCAGCACGTGCCTCACTCCTGTACCTCAGGTCCTCACATGGAGATTTGTTGCGTCTGCATGACAGCCCTGACGCAGCTCATCGGCGTGGGGGTGAAATGTGACTGAGGTCGTTCCTTCTGTGCATATTTGACCATGTCATCTGCCCAAGAAGTCACTGCCCTCCCAAAGCTGCCCCCACCTTCCAAGCAGGGACAACCATCTCTCACCCGTCTGTTAACACAGTCACCAGTTCCTCCTGCACAAAGCAGCGCTGGGCTGACAGGTTTGATGATCTGCAGATGATGTTCAGCCTTGACTCATAAGCCAGATACCTCCTGGAAATTTTATATCACTGAAAAGGCAAAGTGCTCAACTCATTAATGGGACACATCTCTGTGCCTGACCCGAGGCCACTTCCTGAGTTAATGCTTTTTATACTCACAGATAAAGGTTTTTTTTTAAGTAAAAATAAAAATAATAATAAAAAGCTGAATGCTGAAAATATATAATATCTCAAAGATGGGTTTTTGAAGAAAAAGAAATCCCTCAAATTACTTCATCAAAAATATAAGGGAAAAAGCTACTGACCCGTGTTACAGTGGCTGGGGTTGTGCTTGGAGTACCTGCCCCTTGGCAATTCTGTGCTGCCAGGTCATTCCCTTGAGTCTCCTGGAAACTGGGAGAATCAGCAGCAGCCCCAGAGTACTCTTGGAACTACACCAATGCCGGCATAACCCTGAGATCAAGGTGGCTCCAATTCCAAAATTTTTGCAAGCTCTGCAACTGCCCCAGTCTGACTGGACTTGTCAGCACTAATTTGGCCCTTCAACGGATGGCAATAGTTCCTAGTGTTTGCACTACTCTTTTACACTTCCCAAACAGCTTTGGTTTGCAAAGAGCAAAGGGGGAAAGCCAGGCTCTAGCACTAAGGCCCAGGTCTAGGGTGAATCACTGATGTTCCCATCAAGAAAGAAGAGCCAAAACCTCATGGAGACTCGGTGAGAACCAGAACTCACATCCAGAGTAAGTTTGCTTGTTTTGAAAGCATTTCTGCCAGCTATAAAATTTTGCAAAATGTCCCACATATGTTTTCTTACCCTTCTCCAAGACCTGAAATTTTGGCATTGGCTTTTGAACATATTATTAGCCCAGCCAGAGTCTTCTATGAGGTCTAACAGATGCACCACACTCGGCATTTGCCTCAGCAAAAGACACATCCTGAAAGCAGCACCAGCTCTACCCAGTAATGAGTTTTATACCTTGGTCAGGCCAGTTCTTGGCCCTATCCCTCTGCAGAGCCCCAGTCTATGCCTCAGACCAGCTTTGGTCTTCCCAGCGTGGACACTTCTGTTGAATTTCACCACTGGCAGCGGCTGCTCCTGTTTCCCTGCTCGGCCACATCTGCTGGTGCTCCCAAGGTCCTTCCCTGCCCTTCCTGTGTCCTGCAGCACATCTGAGTGACCCAAAACTCTTCTTTCCCATCACGTCCACACCTCTAGATGGCTGTCCAGCACGGCAGCCAGAGCCAGCCCAGACACTGTGACGGGGATGTGAGAGATTAGGTCAGTATTAGATTTCAGTCTTCCAGACGTTCATCTGAAGCAGCTCCTTCCGCTTTAACTACTCTCCTTTCAAATTTTTTCAGCCAAGGGCTGTGTCCAGACTGTGACCAATACACTGCTGCACAGACTGAATGCAGTGGCTCAGAAAGAAGCCTCATTCATAGCTGAGGTTCATACACAGAACAGCACAGCCACGTCTTTCGTGTCATCCCCAAGTGTAGCCCGCAGCTAGCTTTCTTTTGTACAAGATTCCATGCCTATGTCTTCAGCCAAAAAGCTGTAGAACAAGTTCACACTGTCATTCCAAGTCCTCTTCATGCTTTCTAAGTAGTCCTGACTGCCAGAGCCATGAATTTTAAAGTTGATTCTTTACCTAATTTTTCTTTATTTCCTTTTTTTTTTACAGTATATCAATATTTTTTATATTTGCTTTACATTTCTTTCTTATTCAGTTTGATTTTGTCTTATCCCACCACATCTGTCTCCCCATCACCCTTTGCAGTGCCTCTCCCAGTTCAGTACTGGCTGGAAATTCAGTTATTATGCTGCTTGCCCATCTCTTCTGCATCACTAAAAGAGATGACAAACAAAATTAGGTCTAATATTTTAAAAATAAAACATGAAGAAAACTGACCTCTCAACTCAAATTCCATGATCTGCTTTATTGTCTGAAGTTGCTAAAACAAAAAAAGGCTCCAGCAAAACAACTTTTGTTATTCTTCAGGAAAATTCCTAAAGAAACAAGTATTTTCCAGTGGTATTTCTATTTTTCCTCGAAATCAGAGAACTTCTTTAAAAAGGAACATTTGTGGGTGGGGAAAAAAAATCTTTTAAAATTACCTTTTTGGAGGTCTAAAAGCCATTTTTCCTGTTATTAAAAAAGCCAATAAGGCATTCCTCCAATAAGTGAGATGCCATCTTTCTCAGTCAAAGAGGGACAGCAGCTTGCCAAAGGGTACGAGCAGAATCCTGTCTGAAGATGACACAGGGGACATGAAAGAAACCTGCAAACCAAAAAATCCAGTGTGCAGCTCCTGTTCCCAGCCCAGCAAGTGCCAGTGCTGGTGCCACACGCTGCTGCCCACCAGCAACAGCCAAGCTCTGTGAGCTTCTGAGGGAAGGGGGACAACAGTTAATGGTTGCACTTGATGATCTCAGAGATCTTTCACAACTTTAATGATTCTGTGATTCTGTGAATGCAGTTGAGATCCCAGAGTATCTTTTCTGGTGGAGGATCCAATAGACCCCTTGAGCTGCCAACCATCAGGGTGACCCTTCCAAGAGAGTGAGACCCAGTGATGACCCAACAGAGATGTGCCACCTGCAGTGACCCTGAGCTCCACTCTCTTCCACCAACCTGGAAATCTTTCACAGGATCACAGAAAAAATTAGGCTGGAAAAGACCTCACAGAGTCCAACCTGTGACCCATCACCACCTTGTCAACCAGACCAGAGCACTGAGTGCCACGTCCAGTCATTTCTTGAACATCTCCAGGGATGGTGACTCCACTAGCCCATTGCAGTGCTTGGCAACCCTTTCCATGAAGAAATTCTTCCTGATGTCCAAACTGAACCACTCTTGGTGCAACTCAGGTCAATTCTGACACCTTTTTCTGGGGCAGAGGGGAATGGCCAGAGACTGTACTCACACAGGGCATGAGTTTGTCAGTCACAGCCATCAATTTACTACTGTTTTGTCTGCCAAACTCCCTGTGCTGCAGAAAGGCAGACAACACATCAGAAAACTTTAGTTCAGTGAGGCTGAATTCCTCCTGCAGCTGTACACAGGTAGCTTTTTCCCTAAGCATTCAGGTGATAAATCAAGGAGGGAGAATGTGTTTCAGGCACTGCCAGTGTAGCAACCTCCAAACCTTTCCCTTGCCCATTCAGTGTTGTTTGTTCTGCTGGGTAATCAAGGCAAACAATATAGAAACGTGCAACAGTGAGACCTCCTCAGAGGGCAGCTCTAACGTCAGGGCTGGGATTTGGGAATGGCAAATCTTCCTATGGCTATCTGCAACAGCTCCTGTGCTCCACACAGACGCTGCTGCTCCCATCCAGTGCTCAGCTATTCCTAGTGAGCGCCTGCAGGCACAGCTGGCTTCACTCCTCCCCTTCCAAAACTGCAACTCTGTGGTGTTCAGGAAACACAATACGAGAGACCTCTCTTGCAACTTTTTTTCCACAGTGGGTGAAAAATGGGCCCAGCTTCTCTGCAAGTCCTCGCAAGCTCAGCCCAGCTCCGGACGACACAGTCCGGTCCCACAAAAGCATGGCACATCCCTAATTTCAGGAGCACTGCAGAACATCAGATGGATAATACATGTTGTTCTTTCCCAGTGCCAAGGGGAAGTGGTCGCATTGTGATTGTCTGATGATTGAAAAGAGACACTCTTGGAGAGGTTCCTGAGCAAAGTCTTTCTGTCTGAGCAGAGTGGCACAGCTCGAGCAAGGGGCAGCACAAGGTGCTGTGCAATCGTCCCTGAGGTTTGTGTACCTTTGGGTGTTTTTAAATTGGGAGCAGCTGCTGGCAAACTAGCAGGGATGTTTTATAGCTTGCTGACAATGCCAGATTTTGCAGATATTAGAGTCTGCACTCAGTGGCATCTCTGCAGTATTCTGTTTTTACAAGCGTTTCCCAACACACCACCAGGAATGCACAAGAAATGCTCACGTTTATGCCATCGGGGACCAGGGATTGTTTGTCCCCTTCCACAGTTGGCCCAGATGTGCTCCCTGCACTGCAATCAGCCCATGGGCATGAGCTTGGTGGGGAAGGGCTGGTGTCTCTCCTCTCTGGGGGTTTTGTGGTTGGTCTGGGCCACTAGCAGTGCATCTGTTGTCAGACATGGTACTCCCTCATTTGAGAAGTTATTTGACTCATCAAGGGACAGTTTGCTTGTTTAGAAAAGGAGATTATAATATTTATTTCCCAGCAGAGATGCAAAGCCTCAATCGTTACTTAAGCAACTGAAGGGTTTTATCTGGATGAGGCTAAATAGGTGTAAAATTATAGAGGGGATTAAGACAGATTAAGAGGTGCCTGTTAGTCAGAAATGACTCCTGGTGGGCTGGGAATTTTTCCAAGAGGCTAAACATGACTTGCAGCACGACAAAGCAAGTATCTTGTGCTACCATATCACTCCTTGTGCTTGGAGTCAGCACCTCCAGCAAAGCCTTGGAGACCTGCTGCTTGCCTGCTGTTCATGGATCCACATCCCATGGCAGTCTCAGGAACCACACTCAGCTGTCTCTGGAAGTGAGACCTCCTCAGTCCTTGTACCTGGCTGAAGAGTTTCACCCAAGCAATGGGGATATGCCTCAGTCCCTGCTCACTATCAGGTCTGCCACTGCCCTGAACGACCCCTTTCAGCAGCTTCATTGCCCACAGGTCCTTATCGTGGATGTACCACCTCCACACCTCACAGGATTGGATTTTTTTAAACAAAAGTTATCATTCTGAAAAAAAAAAAAAAAAAAAAAGCACCACATCCCCTCTCTGTGTGCTGTCACAACAGTGTCACTACATCCTCTGAAAGGGATGGTGTGCAAGTACATAAGTACATTTTATCAGTACAATTTTTTGTTCTTTAACTCATCCTAGGAGGTTTGGACAGAGATCTCAGGGCTGTCTGTTCCATTAGGAAAAGATAGTGCAACCTTTTACCCATCACAAAGCCCCAGTACCATATTTCTTGGACCTCACATGTCTCAAGGGTGGCAAAAAATCAGCAAGTGCAAAGACTGTGCACACTACCAGGGAATAATATTTCTTTAAAAGAAAACAATCTCAGCATTTTATTTCCCTTCCCTCAATTTGCTTGAAAATTGCACAACAGAAAACTATTTCAGACCAGACAACACACAAGCTGCAGTTCCAAACTGCAAAACAGCACTGCATTACCTCTGGATTAAATGTTAAAAGGAGGCCTTGCTTATTTTTTTGAAAGAATAGGGAAAAATATGATGCTTTGAAATATTTCTGAGGTCCTGGGACTTCTGGTTGTGTAACAACCAAAACTTCTCTTGAGTCATTATACCCTCCTCTTGTTAAGTTCTCATTTGTTTTCACACATATGACATATCAGCTTCCTACATCAGTGGGTAGGAAGATCGTACCTGCTTTATAATCCTTTATAATGCTGCTTCTCCTTCCCTCAAATAATTTCTTCCAAAAAAAACCTTTCAGGTAATCAGTCAGCCCACAGAACTAAAGAGAATCGCTGTCTCCTGACAATGACATATTGCCTGTATTTTAGGAATTCTAAAAAAAATCAGGGAGTATATTTACTGAACTGATCTGTACCTGGAATCCTCCTCTTGATACTGCAAAGGCACACGGAGCCTGTGTTGAACAGAAACCCAACAACATGAAGTGAGATTCAGAATAAAAAGCACTTTCTTCCCCAGTTTTCAGAAGAAACTGAATTGTGACACTCAAAGACCACTCCGACCACCCAAAGTCTCTTCATGTGGCTTTGCCCACAAAAAAGCTGTTTGTCTTCAGCACCTAGGATGGATGCAGCATGCTCCATGTGAAACAAAAGTGTCCACAGAGTGTGGGAACTGTTGATGAGAGAAGCAAAAAGCAGGAGAGATCCCAAAGGCACAAGAGCCTGAACCTCAGCAGCTGTGACTATCTGCCCTCCTCCTCTCCTGGTTTCTGCTGTTCTTGAATAAGAGAATAAGGGATTTTTTGGGGGGTCAGTCTTAGAAAGAAACATGTTAGCAATTGGTTTTCAGGAGGCAGAGGTGTTTGCAGCTCAGCAGTTCTGAGTGGCCACAATTCCACACTAGGGGCTTCTGTTCCCTGTGGATCTCCTGCTCCTCCTCCCTTCAGGTGCTCAGCACTGCACAGTCCCTGTCCTTGAAGGGGTGTTTACCACAGCCTGGCATTTGAGATGTAATTAGTAGCTCCTTTTTCATTCTTAACACCTGAAATGTAAGCCTTGAATCTCCTCAATGCAACAGCCACGTTTCTGTCCAGAATTAGGGAGCTGGGAGCAATGGGATGGGCATGAGGATAGGGCACGGCTGGCCAAGCTTTGACATGTCCTCCCTGAGACTCCTTCTCTCCAGGCCATCTCTCAGAAGCACACTGGATGACTGAAATGACTGGAGCAACCTGGGAGCTGGATGCTGCCCTGGGGTTGTCCCTTTCTGAGCTGTCCAACAGCCACAGTGTGACTGTCCCTGCCACCCAAGAGCAGGGTAAAGCCAAGCCCTTCCTTGCTCCATGACAGCACGATGTGCCGGCAGGGAGACACAGCTCTGGGTGGGCTCCAGACAGGCTTGGGAGGAGAACAGGGGGGCACTGAACAGGCTTGGGAGCCCCTTCAGCTCCCAACAACTGTGTCCTGAGGGTCTGCTCAGTGCCAGGACAACTCATGACAAGGGTTTATCCAGGACAAACGGGAATTTATGCCAACAGGAACTGAACCCAGTTCAGAAAGGAGGGATCCCCCTTGTCTGTAACACAACACCCAGCATGGCCTGGGATGTTTTCTCTGTAAGGAGATCCTCTGACTGCAGCAAGGGGACTCTGTTAGCAGTACCCAGACTCACCTCCCTCCAGCTTCCCCTTCTCCCTTTTCCAATACAAGGAATCCTTTCTCACCCTGAAGGAGCCCAGCAATGCACAGTCCTATTCTCAGTACCAGCCGTTCCCACCCAGAAAGGGCTACTGCTTTCAAGATCTAGAAAGATCAGCCCCCTTCTTCTCGTACAGCTCCATAGCTCCCTTTGAACTCCCTAAGGACTCTCCTGATTTTATTCAGAAGAAAACATGGCTTTAAATAAGTGCCCACAGCCAAAATCTGTAATTTTTGACATAACAGAACAGGTACTAAATTAAAACTCTCCAAGCTGTTGTACAGGTGAATATGCCTCAAGAAACCAGATAATAAGGCCATGTTCCTCATTAAACAAACCAGAGTATGAACACCAATATATTCTATTAGCTTGGTGCTTCTAAAGGATGCTCCACGACCCTTTTCTTATCTTGGAAATAGCCTATGACTGTGACTGTAAATTTAAAGACAAGGCTTAGAACTGGTGATGTTGACATAGGGGCTGACAGGCCAGTATAGAAATTGGGAAAATAAAAGAAGAGCTTAAAACTAAAGCTGTAACTCTCTCACAACTGGAGAAAAGCAGCAGGTGAGGACAGAATCAGCCATCTAATGCGTTTCATTTGATCCTTTTTCTTATCTGTTTGGGTGACTTTGCAAAATTTCTCTGCTTCATGTATACTTATTTTTTGCCTCTGATAATCCCCTCAGGCTAGTCCAAAAGAGTCCATTTTAGATATCCCTTGAAAAAAAGCAAATTGACTGACTCTCACCTGCTTTATGCATAAGGGTCATACACAAACATATATTTACAGCATTAATCCTTTTTGCCAAGCACAGAATTCCTTCCAGGATAGGACAGCACATCTACAGATGCTTGCCTGTCCTTCAGCTGTGTTAAAACCTGTTGTTTGTGCTTCCCAAGCAAACCAGACTATTCTCTGCTGCAGCCCTGAGCTCATGGTTGCCAGTCCTTCTGCAAAACTTAGTCATCGTTTTACATCACAGAGAATTAATATTGATGGCCCAAACCTTTGCAAGTCTCGGAGCAGGACTCATGTTCCCTCAGGTTCTTCTTACTTCCACATCAAAAAGGAGTTTGAAGAAAGGAAAGCACCTCCTGCCTAAACTTCAGTAAGTCCCAAAACTGTGGAGCAAAGTTCCAGCATCCTCAGAGGTCTCCTCCTGGCACTGAAAGCATGTAAGTGCTTTCACCCCTGGAAGTGTTCAAGGCCAGGTTGGATGGGGCTTGGAGCAACCTAGTCTAGTGGAAGGTGTCCCTGCCTATGGCAGGGGGTTGGAACTGGATGACCTTTCAGGTGCCTTCCAACCCAGAGCATGCTGTGATTCTGAGAGGCAGAAGGGGACCCCACAGAGCACTGGGGTTATGTCTGGAGCACCACAGTTGGCTGCTGTTTCCTCTCTGCCTTGGTGGCACAGGCCAGCACATCCTGTTGTCTGCTGGGAGCACAGAAATATTCATCCCACCACACACCACTTCTCCCACTCTGTGCTGGCTTTGGAAGTTGCCAGTGAAATAGAGGAAAAAACAAACTGATGCCACCCAATAAGAGAAAATTAGCAATTTCCCCAAGGAGGCGGCTCAGAGAGGACCTGGCATTGTGCAGATAATAGGGAGAAACAAATGGCAAACCATATTTAGCCCATAACGTCCATTTAAAGGCAGACCCAGCATTTACATTGGCTCACATCAAACTCCCTTTGGCACTTGGCAGTAAATAAAAAGCAACTGCAACAGCCCTGTGCCCTTTCCAATGCAGAGCTGGATCACTATGTACTAGGGGAACTGTGCCACCCATTGCCAGTTAATCCAGCTTCAAGGGCCCTTCAAGGAAGAACCCCTATGAAGTAATGAGAACCTTACACTAAACATGAGGCTCTTTTCTAAAGGGGCATTTATACTCCGAGGGGAAGCAGGAAAACACACATGGGACCACTAGAAGCTGCGTGCTGCCTGCTTGGTACTTTGAGTTCTATTTTCACATTTTTATAATTATCACATAATGCATAATGTGACACACACCAGGAGACGTCAGCTCCGTGCAGAGCCAAACCGAGCACGGGCAGGCACTGCATGATCCCCACAGGACCAGCCCAGCCCTGAGCTGTCCCTCCTGGCCCCATCCCAGGAACACCAGCCATGCCCCCCTGCTCCCCGTGCCACCTTCCCAGAGGCAGCACAGCCCTGCCTGGTGCAAAGCTGCTCCTGCCCCCACAGCTGCACTTGTCTGCAGAGGACAAACCCCCCAGACTGCTTCCAGTGCGTTTAAATGAGGAGTCAGAGCCTGCAGTGGGTCACGGCCTCTCTTGGACGTTCACCAGCCCACAGAGTCAGGTTTCCAAGCCGGGCACGTGTGCCCTGAGCAATCTGAATTGAGAAAGTCCAAACACAGTTGGCCTCGAGGTGCCCTGTAGGGTCTGGCCAGCACCCTGTCCTGGTAGGACACCCATACCCTGATTTTATGCCTGTCTGCTGGGCACACCAGCCTTGTGAAATCCCCATGATGACAGTTCTCCTTCCTGGACACACGGGATAAGGGAAGCTTATCACAAAAACACTTCACAAAAGTTTTCAATCAGGCCTTCTAGCTCCCTCTCCTGAGGGTCCCTCCCCAGGGCACCCATCTGGCTCTACACTCCTCCATTCAGGGATCTTCTGTTCTCCAGTCCCTCTCCCCACAGTCCCTCCTCCCAGTTCAGACACCATCCTTGGCAACCCCTTTGCTCTGCTGCAAGACAGACCAGCAGCTCTCTCTGTGATCAGAGAGATAAGATGGGACTGGGACTTCATAAATCCTGGGACGTTTTCTCTGGGCTCATGATAGAGGATGAAGGCTCCAACTCCATGGAGAACCTGTGGTCTGCTCCTCCCCAGCCTGATGAGGCACCTGCTTTGTCTTCAGCACCCTGACACAGGCAGGTTCCTATCGTCAGGTTCACTCACACAACAGTTATTTCTTGTTAAAGGGCACACATGTGTTTTTCATCCTCTCACTTGATTACAAGAAGTCAACCTTTGCTCAGCTATCAGAACCAGTTGGCTGAACCTCCCTCTGCAAAATCAAAGCCTGCAGCAGTGTGCACTCGAGTTTAGCCATGACTGGCACAAGGCAGTAACACTGACAGACTTTTGCAGCAGATCCTGTTGAGGAGAACAGAAATTATCCCAAAGAGAGCTTTCTCCTGCTTGAAAACATGTTCATTTCTTCAGAACCAAAAGGTTCTCCCTCCCCACCCTGACCTGTGAGAAACTTTCTCAAGCCAGACAAATTTCAAGTGCCTTAGTGCTGTGGAGCAAGGATGAACAAGAGGGAGGAATAAAATATCTTTTTTCCCTCCTGTAGGAAAGTATTATCCAAGTAACCAGCTGCACTGAGGGGGGTGGGAGGAGGGAGTTGCTCTTCCAGAAGCACTGGCATGCTCTGCTGTTCCTAGACTAAATAGATGGTTGGGTTTCTCCATCCAGTGCTGCTTTACAGGAAAGCTGTACAAAGTAAATATATTCCTTCCAAGGCCAAACTCCTTCTCGTGCCAACTCCCAGCTCAGAGCAGATGTCCGTGGTTGGGCTGCAAAGCCCCCGAGGAGCAGGGGGTCTGCACTGCCCAGGTGTCCCCAGCTGTGCGGGCTGGGGGCAGCTGGAGGGGGCTGGTGGTGTCAGACAGCAGCACATTAATGAACTGAGAACCACCAGAGGAAATTCCTCACCGAAGACATGGGAGTACAACCACCACGCAGTCAGGGGCATTTCAGTCACTTAGTGTGAAGCCAAAGAGTTGCTGTGTAACCTTGGGTAAGTGGCTTAGATTTTCAAGAGGCAGAGTGGAGCAGCAGAGCAGGTCTGTGAAGAAAACTGCTCTGTTACCGGGTCTGGGAGGGGAAAATCTGATTTATTATTAGAGATATGTTAGAGAAGGAAATGGGATTCAGCACTGCTGAGGTTGTCTCTAAGCCTGATGCAGGAAAAAATCTCAAGGCTGAGTAAAGACCCCTCCTCCTGCACCATGGGTTCCTAAGCATCACTAGGAACTCCTTTTGCAGTTCCTCCACCACAGTGAGTGTGAAGTGCTGGGCACTGTCCAGAGATGCAGCATAAACACCAAAGCACCAGTCTCTCACTTCAGGGAACCCAAGATTTCATGTGATGCCAAGTGGGGAGTGAATTATAAGAAATCCATCGTGGTGCAGAAAAAGCAAGAGGATAGTTCATTCGTGGGACACATACAAAGGAAAAAAGCCAGCAGTCTGTACACCCATCTCTTTTTTGCTGCTTTTAAGAAACTTGCAGCATCAGGCAAAATTGGAGCTTTAACCCAACAGCAATGAAAATGCCTTTACAAAAAAAATTCTGCCTGCATCTGAACTCTGCCTGCATCTGGTGGCTGAGAACACTGCCAAGGCCTTAACCCTCTGATATTAACAGAAAGAGATATTGATGAGTGTCCCTCCGGCGAAGGAAACCAAATGGTGTTTTTAACTTCAGTGGATTCTTTACAGATTTTCAATTCCTTAGCAAGGCTGTTGCTCCAGACTGGGATGTAATTGAGATGCATTATCCACTCGCTCAGAAACTTTCCCAGGAACACATGTGTGCACACACAGACCGTGCATTCAGCTATAAATACATACCGTACCTGCACAGGCATTAAGCTGCTCTTCATGGGCTGTCTGGAGGTTTCCGCTGCCAGCCCGGCTGCTCAGTCAGTCGGGGCACTCAGCACTGCCAGCTCCACGTGACAAACACAGCAAACACAGAAACCCGCCTCATCACTGCTGGCTATCTGACCACAGCCACAAAGAGGGTCTTTTAAGGACCAATCCCCATGAAAGACAAGGACTCTGGGTGTTTTCACCCCAAAAGGGGTGGTGAATCTCTTTAACTCTTCTACAGACAGGAGCAGCAACTTGCTGATAAACCACTCACCCTACCCATTCATCCCATGTTGCCTCCTCATTGGAACAAGCCACCATCTGTGCCCAGCATGGCGGAAAATCTCCCTCCAAAATCTTCCAACCTCCTTTATTACATTAATCTTGACAAAAAGCCAAATTCCATCAGAATAGACTGATCCTATTCATAGGATAGCATCTATTGGGATGAAGAAAGCGTGTCCAAGGATTTCAATGGCATAAGGACCTGAAGCCATACCACTGATCTGAGCACACCTTGACTCTGAAAGGCTGGGATGCTCTCCACATGCACCTTCTGAAATTCTGATTATCTGTGGGTTTTAAAGCACAAACCTCACTCAAAAAAGGGGGTTCCATCCAAGCAGGGTTTTCTTGCAGACTAGAGGAGAGTATGGTCAGCTACACTGGAAACCTTTCAACATAATAATAAAGAACAACTCTAGTCTTTCTTTTAGCCTGGCAGTATGAATGGGTTACATTATAGGTCTTTAGTAAGAGGCAGAGGGGAGATGTAAACACCTTTTTAGAGTCCTACATGAAGCTAAGAAAAATCATATCCTCCTCTTATGAAAAACAGAGTGAAAGACAAGATGTGCTATCTCAGAAGGAATGATTCATCAATGAATCCTGAAGCACTTAGAAGAGTTAAGCATCTACACCAACAGCATCCCCCTCTGTCCACCTGCAGCAGGGAAAATTAATACACAGAAAGGGAAACTGAGGCACAAAAATCTTATGATTAGTGACTGAAAACATAACCCTGTAACCAAACCAGTATGTCAACCTACCCAGTCCAAAAACACAGACCTACCCCAGTCCAAAAACACAGACCTGCCTCACTTCAACCTCACGGCTGATTTCTCTCAGCCTCCAGCACGATGGGGCCTGTGGGACACAGCTGAGCAATTCAGACCATATACCCCAGAGGGCAATAACACATCTACCCGTTAATTAGGTGCATTTGTTACTGGAAATGATGGTAAAGTGATTCAAGTTGGTGAAATAACAAAATAAAATCTCTGAAATCAAGAGCTGCTTGCCCAACCCTCACTTCTGCAGTGTGAGCACTGCAGATGCCGTGCCTGGTGGTCTGGCAAAGGTCAGCTCTGTGGTAAAATGCCCCCTCCCACACCAAAGCCCAGTGTCATCATCACAGCCTGAAGGGAGTGGGAGTACGGACAGTCTGTCTTGAACCAAGCTTTGGAAACCTGAGAAGATTGCACAGGATTAGTCAGAGGGTAACACAAAACCCAAAAGCCACAATTACCAGCCAAGCAGCAGCCACTCTGCCCAAACTGCTCCCAGCCATCCCAGCATTGCATTTGTGGGAAAAGCCAAGTGGAGAGTGCCTGATCCCTCCAGCAACACCAAAGGCAGCTCCTGGCTGGCTCTGCCCAGGGAAAGGAATACAGGTTTTCAGCGCTGGCATCTCTTGAAAAAAGTGTCAGGAAGCCCACGGGGTGGGCAGTGGAGCGAGGTGGGAGGGGGGTCTGGCACACACAGATTTAAAAAGCTTTAGTGAAGGGGAAGGGAAACCACTCCACGTCTGTGCCTATTCCTGGATATTAAAGAGCCTTTTAGGCATCTGAGATATTAGGGATCACACTCGCTTGATGCACAAGAGATGCTTTGAAATGGTTACAGCCTTTTTATTCACAGAAACTCCCTCTGAGTTGCCTTTTCTTCTCTTTGGGCAGAAGTTTATACCAAGGTTTTATTTGGCTTCAGGGCAAACATGATGCTTTGCAGGAAAGCACTGTCAAACAGACCCCTCTCCTAGACAAGTAATTATGAGAACAAATAGCTCCTTCTTAACCCACAGGGGAGTCTGCCAACCCTCTCTCTGCTATTCTCGGCTTCCTGGCTTAGAAAGGGTTACGTGAAATCTAAATGAATGGCTTGTCCTCCTTGGGCTGGTTGGGAAACTGTACAGATTTCAGCTGGCAGCTGAGCTGTGCTGTGGGTACTCACTGCAGGTTACCCTCTAATGGTAACAGGAGACATCCTGTGCCTTCCCAAACAGGACTCAGGCAAGTGCAGAGTGGTGTTGCAGCACTGCAGAGCAGGTTTAGAAGTGTCAGGTGCTCCCCAAAAAAACCAACCAAGGCAGTTCCTGCCCTAAAGACCCTACAGACTAAGTGCAAGGTGATGCTACAGGCAAAGATAAATGTGCAGGCCTCGTTTTAAGTAGTAGGATAAACATCTGGATAGGATGCTGTGAGCTAAAGGGCCATTACAATGACAGAAGTGCGTGCACAGGGAAGTCCTGAAAGCAGGAACAGCAGCTCTCCAGGGCTCTGTGGTGGTCTGTCTCTGAGTGCAATTCAAGGAACTAATTTCCAGCTGTGATGTCTAAACACAACTCCTAACTTTAGTATTGACTAAGAAGTGCAACATTTTAGATTTGCTGTGAAATCTCTGTATTTCCTACTTTGTTTCAGAAATCCATATGGAATGCCCCTAATGCTTCAGTTTTAACTACAGTTCTCCTATTGTCTTTGTCAAACAGACATTATTTTTATCTCACATGAGAACAGCCAGTGTAGGTCAAAATTCACTGAATTTGTGAGGCTTTAGTACTAAAACAGAAAGTGTTTGCAGCTCCACAAATCCACAGAAGGAAAGCCAGTATAGCACACAAGATGTCATAGCCTTACATTTAAGACTGAATAAAACCTCACAAAGCAAGAGGATTTCAAAACAGGATCAAGCACTAGTAATGAGTGGTGTAAATGAAGTGAAGGCAGAAATAATGTGTCATTTGCTGTCAGTGAAATTATTAGAATCTGGCCTTTTATTGGTGACCAAGTGCCAAAACGTGCTAGTGTTCAAAGAGGACATCCTAGATTCAGTAGGAAAAAGAATAAATCACAGAGCAGCCATTCATTAAAGGAGTTAAAAGTCTTCCCCAGAGCTGTATGACTCCTCAGAGAGCAACAGATCACATATTCTCAGATCACATGTTCTCAGAGGTATCTGATGAATTCTCTATTTCTGGGCACTTCCCTTTCTAACTCTGCTACCCGGAATGCCCTTTTTCCCTGACAAGAAAAAACAGAGCCATAAAGCTGAACACTGAGAGAGAACGGATGAAAAAGGAGGGTTTATTTCAGGGAAGCATCCAACAGCTCAGCTGTTCCTCATAATGCACCTCAAATACCAGGACTTCACCTAACCATACCTCTATACATGCCTGGAGTGTTCCTCACAGGAGCACCAGGATACACGTCCTGTTTCAGCAACGAGTCACAGCAGTTCATCCTCCAATAGCCATCAGCTTCGTATGTTTTAAACTTGATGCATCTCAGGAGACTTTTCTGGGGTTTCCAGTCAGTCTTACAGAACAAATCAAGATTCTTTCTTCCTTGTGACATCTGAGGCTTCTCAGGGAGCATCCCTGTCTGTGTCCTCTGGGGCAGAACAGCACAAGGAGAAAAGATATGAGCAAACACAGGAGCACCTTCAATTAAAGGTGTAGCAGATAGATAACAGGACAAAAGGGTGGAGGGAAGTGAGAGAGAGGGGTGGCATCCTATGGTCTACTTGATGCCTTGCCAAACAACAGAAATGCTCCTCAAGATATGCCTTTTGATCCTGCTGTTGATCAGAATAGAACTGATATCCAGCCTTGGAAAGAGGACAGTATCAAAAAAACATGAAACAAGGCTATTGTCTTCACATTTTCTTACTGAACTAGAAATGCACAGTCCCTATTCCTAGAAAAGAAAAAGGGAGATCATTCCTCTTTCTTTGTGTGAAAGTAGTGTGAGAATGGGGGAGAAATCCTTCAACCTTTCAAGATGTGGTTTGCAAATCACCTCTCTGTCTGAGAAGCTCAGGATGAGTAAATATTACTAATAATCTCCCTGTGTTGTCCAGAAGAAAATGAAGAAGTAGGAGGACAAAACGAATCCTTGTGTTGAAATCATGGAACGGTTTCTCCTGTGCCTTGCAGTCCAACACACATCTTGGCATGCACACAGCGCCCAGACCAACACTCCTGCTCCCCATTTTCTTTCTGATGAGACCATCCATGGGCAGGGAAGCAGGATAGATCCAGGAGAAGGATGGAGGCCATACATCCCATCTCCATCACTGAACAGAGTTTGGTGCATGAAAGAAACAAGAACACATTTCACTGGTGCAATTAAAAAAAAAAAAAAATTGGCCTCCTTGGGACCTAACATTGGTGCTATTATGATGTTGGGGTGAGAAGTGTCTATTTATCCTCCTTTCATTTCTTGTTAAAAAGCATAGCCCATGTTAGAGCTGAGGAGAGCTGCAGCACAGAGGAGACATTATTCTCAGCTTTGGATTAAGATCAGTATTTTAATGAAAGCACTTATTAGCCCCAGCTGGGGCTCAATTTTCCAGTGAGTTGGGAAAAAAAAAATATATTGCCCCGGCCATTCTTTTCTGGGGGTTGCACCGAGACATCTGAGAGTATCAATTACTGATCATAATACTCTATTGGAAACGAACAGCTGGGGAAAAGCCGCTGGCTGGAAACGACTGGATTGCTTTACATTTTAAAGTATAGTTCTTGGCTGTATGGTGCCCATTTTTTTCCCACTCTGGGATCCTGAATGCTCTCAGTGGACTGCAGTAGCCTTGCCCTTGCCACCTTCTCACACCAGTGGCCCCTCACTGCCCATCAGAGCAGGCTCAGTTCTCTGCAGAGACAACACTTGATCTTGGGTTGCCCAAAGTGTGGACCATGGGCTCAGAGGTCCTCCCATGGGCCGTGCATACTGATAAGAGCCTTCCAAACCCTCCACCTCCAGCAGAGAGATGCTCCTTGTATTCTGTCTCTCAAAAGCACAGTAACTCAAACAGCCTCCAGGCCATTCATGTGCCAACACATAACTGCCCATGGAAATGGGAGATGTGCCAGTGCAATTCCTGACTTTAGACTCCTTCCAGAGCCTAAACTCTGAATTCCCAAGCATCCTGTACTGCCCTGGGGGGGAGAGATGGTTGCCTACAGATTAAAAGCATTCTCACACTGCCTAACTGCTGCAGCCTGGCACTCCCTGCCACAGCACCATCCTTGCACTCCAATGGGAGAGTGTCCTGTCCTCCAGACAGGGCAAGGGCAGCAAAGGGAACTCACTGACATGTCAATAACTTGGTTTTGACAAAATTGCTGTGTGGGAAGGGGAACACTATTCAAACAGCTGAGCATACAGGTCTTCTTCCTCCTGCAGTTATGGGATGGAGGAAAGGTTATTCCTGGAGAACACAGATGCTCACATGCCCTCTTGCAACATTTGAACTGTCTGGTGACTTAAGCACCCAGGCCCCATCAAAACAGGCTTAGGAAGGTTTGTAACTTATTGCAGGGATAAAAGGAAGGTGAGTAAGCAACAATGGAGGGGACGATGGCACAGAGGTGTCTGCACATCCTTGTACCTACAGAGGAAGACAGACCCTGAGCTTGCAGTGTGAAGTAAAAGTTAATTCCATCTCAACACTTTACACAAAAACTGATCCAGAAGTGGATGAAATCAGAGCAGAGCTGGAGGAAGCTGTTATTTCAAAGTCAAACCTCATAAAATGCTCAAGAGTTTCACAATGAGGGCCAGAGCCCTGCCCGGGTCAGCAGGGCGGGTTTGGGGACGTGCATGTGTGACGTTACACTTGGAAAGGAACTGGCACAGGGGCAAAGTGACCACAGCAGTGGGTGTGTGCAGAGCCACCAGCTTCTCCCTTGTGGCCCCCAAGGGTGGAGGAGGTGGCAGGACTTTTCTGCTGCCCCAAGGGATCACGCAAGGGGTGGAGGGAGAGACACGCACAGATGTGTGCCAGCAGTTTCTGGAAGAGTTTAAAGCTGTCTTCACGTGAACAGCTGCACTGAACCGTAATGGATGGTCACTCCCAAAGGCAAACTGTAAATTTGCCAACAGAACAGGCTCTGTGTGTGTGTGTGTGTGTGTCTGTGTGTGTGAACCACACGTCTTCCTGGGGCTGGGGGCTGCGTCAGGGACAGGGGAGATGGGAGGGAAGCCCACTCCAGCAGTTGCCAGGTTGAAGGCTTCACACTCTTTCAGCTTTAGTGGCTGGAGTTATTTTTCTCCCCTTGGAATTTCTGAACTGCGTGGATTCTATCAGAATATCAAATCAATAAGATGCTCTATCTGGGAACCTGGTCTCTAAATTACCAGTAAAGAAGCCCTCAGAAAAAAAACCAAAAACCAAACATGAAAAAGTCCCTCAGACTTCAGGAGCTGGTCCCCAGCTAGCTTGGGATCAGGTAGCTCAGGAGTTTCACAATGAACGAAAAAAAATCACAGGCATGTTTGCCTTGAGAATTGTCCTACTGCCTGAGGTTCGATTAACTTCTTTATTCCCCTCATCATCCCCACAACCAGTTCATCCTATAGCTGAACTGGCAGCCCGATTCTCTGGAGGGAACAGAAAAGAATATGGATGAAAACCAAACCTTGAATGATTTTCCCACCATTTTAAAAGAGTAAAAAATCCTCACTGCTGGCCCTGCACTATTTTCACAGCCCTGTGATAACACAGGGCTGGAGAGGCACCTGTTCAGATCCAAACCCCAGCCAGTCTGACATGATACATTCCATCTCCCACAAGCACCCTCCAGCCAGGGACACAGTGCTCACAGCTGCTCTGAGCCCAAAGGCAGATGCTAATCCTCATCTGGTGGAAACAGGCAAGGAGCACCTGAAAAGAAACCGAATCTGAGCATCACACAGACCAGCCATTCAGCTCAGGCCAGTCCCATTAGATTTGGTTGACAAAAGAATCCAACGTGCACATTTATAATTTGCCAAAAAAAGAAAAAAAAAAAAAGAGAGAAAACGAAAAAAAAAAATTGGGAAGCAAAGCTTTCCCTTCTGAATGGAGAGTTTCTGTGGCCCAGCCTCCCTCCTCGTCAGCAGACAGGGTGGAATTCCCGGGCTACGGGGGAGCTCTCCTGGGGCTGATCATGTTCTTAAAGGCATGTTCCCAATCAAGAAGGCTGGGATGAGGCATAATAATTGCATAGGCTTCCTGAGAACTGGCTTAATATCCCTCAAGACTGATTTAACCTAGTTTTTCATTCTGCTTTCACATCAAAAAATAAAGGTCTGTCTATATCTTGATATACTGCACATCAGGAAATGGAGGCGTATGGTATATCTCATCCTCCCCTGCCTGGAGCTCTCCGAGGCACGTTGCCAAGGCAGAGCCGCCTTGGCTTTTGCAGACACTTCCATTGTGTCAGCAAAGCTGTGCTGATTAACGCTGGTGAGAAACTAGTGGCCTGTTAAAGGTCTGAGAGTCAGGAGCCATATAATCCTGGCCTGGCACGGGCTTTATGCCCTTGAAATCCGTGGATAATAATTAGTGTCATTACCAGCCTACATTACACACCTATTGATCTGTAAAGACAAACGAGGATGGAAAGTTTTGTAGGCCCCCAGGCCATAGCTGGTTATAATTACCATTAACACAAGAATACTGGAAAATGTGCCTGTGTTACTGGACAAGTGCCAATCTTGTGCTTACCTTTGGAGCTTCTGGAGCATCTTGGGGCAGTCTCGAAATCCAGAGGTGCCTGCTGGCATTTCCCTTTCCAGCTGAGCTCAGGCTGTCGACCTTCTGGCAGGTGATCCCAAGAGGTGCTGGGAGAGACCCCAGACATGAGCTGCCACTGCTTGTTCAGCTGGGAGAAACAGAGAGAGGTAATCAGCTCCACACCAGCCAGAGGACCTGCCTGCAGCAGATACCCACACTGCTGAGGGCAATTAAAAGCAGAGAGCAGACCCACAGCTCCATCCCAGGGGACCAGCTGGGTAAATCCCACGGAGCACCCCGAGATAAATAATTCAGTCTGGCCCCAAAGCCACAGCAGTGTAGATGCAGACACACTAGTGTGGCTGGCTTGCAGGAACACTGGGCTTTTCTGTTCTCCAAGAGCAGGGTGAGCCTTTCCTGTAGGGACAACCATCAGTGCCTGCTTTGACATTAGTACAGACCTTGCTGGACTGGTGTCAGAAGTGAGCTGGTTGTGTAAAGTTATCTTTAGCCTGTGCTCCACATGATTACAGAAGGACTGTAATTGTAACTGGCCTTCTTCATTACAAGTGCTTTTAATCCTGTAGTAAATGGATGCTCTACAGACCAAGACATGGTTATTTTACGTCGAACGTTGCAGGTTTGGACTCACAACTCCAGCTTTAAAAATACAGATCTCTAACAGTTCAGTAAAAAGCTGCTCTGAGGTCTGTAATAACAGATACCTTATAAGTGGGCAGCAAATGTACCCCAAACACTACACAACATCATCACAGCACAGGACATTTGGGAGGCTGAACTGCTAAGCTAAGATAAGGAGGCTCAGCATAGCAGACACCTCTGTGTGACAACTAGGGAAGGTATGTTTGATGCCACACATTTGTGACACAACAGGGCATTTGCAAATGTAAAAGCCCAAAATGTAAATTTTGTCCTAAAAAAAAAAAAATTTAAAAAAAAAGTGGCAGATGAATTAAATTATGGGACATAGTGTCATGAATATGAATTGCTCTGAGCCATCCTGGTGAATATTAATGCTCCTCGGTCAAGCATGATCCTGTATAAAGCCACACCTTGTCTGGCTCAAGCAGCCATGCGAGCCCTGAACTCCCCTTGGCTCCCTTAGATCCGAGGTAGGAAGAAGCAATAGTCTCTTAAAACACTTGGGACCAATTCCCAGGTTTCTTACTCACTCTGAGTTCAGTCCACACTCCTGCTGTGGCAGTGGCGGCTTTACCTGAGCTCACAGCCCCAGGGTCCAGGCTCTGGCACCTTTAGAGGCCACTGTCTCCAGCAAGAAACCAGCTCCAAGTCCAGCAGCTTCACTTAATTTTGCTGGAATCGTTCTCTGCTCTGTGATGCAGGGCTGCATCCCACTGCCCACGACAGCTCACACGAGCACAGGGAAGATGGAACAGGCAGTTCCCATCAGTCCCTTAAGCAGATTTGGGTGAGCACAGGCTTCACTACAGAAACTCTACAGGCCACATTTTTGGCAGATCCTGGGCTATATAAACAAATAGGAAACATGACCTGAGCTCCCATAAATTTCCTGAAAATCTTTAATGACTCTAAAGGCTTAATAAAGTGTTTCACAGCAGAGGCAGCAGCCAGTAATTACGGGCTTGGAATCTGTGAAGCTGCAAGTCGAGGTCCAGCTCAGTGATTGAAAATGCAAGCAGTAATAACAGCTCTTTCAGAGCACAACACACTTCTGTTGCCATCATATACCCGACTTTGTGAGCTGGTGCATCCCCAGCCAAGCATGCTGTCAGCAGAAGCTTTAATCAAAGGGCAAAATACATTAAATATAGAGACTGGTTCTTGCTGATGGAGTTGTAAAGCATTGTGAAAGTGTAAACTGCATGCTGGAAGACCATGATTTAGCAAAAATTATAAAGGAGCAGCTACAGGCTCTAAAAGCCAGTCTTTTACTGAAAGTAGGACATGCAGGAAAGTTTGGGACCTGCCATCGTGTGGGAGGGTTGCTACTGCTGTACTCTGCTCCCAGAATCCATACACAGGGACCCCAACACCATGTCTGCGTGCAGGTGGACACACATTAACAGAAGCAGGTTTAAAAGAAGGGAAAGAGAGAGAGCGGTCACAGTTCCCACAGACCCCCCTCCAAGTTCAAGGGGAGCCACTGTCTCTCACTGGTTATTCCAATCATCACGGCTCTGGGAAAGACACTCCCATAGGAAAACACAGCCTCACACACTGCTTGGGGAGGCTGCCAGTCCCAAGCTACTCATCTATCACATTGCTCTGACTGCATTTAAAATGTTTTTCATCAGCACTTTGGTCATCTTTTCATTCTTATGTGTGGTTCTTTTAGCAAAGCCCCTCTTTTAAAGCCAACTGACAGGTTTCAAAAGCAAGCCAGCCGGTTAGTTTTTCCTTTTGCCTATCATTACACAAGAGTAGGGCTTGAGATCCAAGTTTCTATTAAAAAGAGGACTAAATTAAGCTCTTGCACGATGTCTCTAGAGATGCATCAGTCAATGCTTTCTTGCACATTCCTTTTACAGCAACAGGAAAGTTTGTATACCAACCCAAGTGCAGCTATTCAACTGTCAAACCCCCTTATAACTACATCAATCCACAAAAGAGCAACCAAACTCCTTTGATACTTCTGCAGTGAGGCAGTAGAAAAGAATTTGATGTTTAATGCTTTAATCATAAAGTTGAAGGCCTCCACTGATCCATATTACTGATGGCTGCAGGAGAGCTCGCACCACATACGGGTGAAGTAGAAAAGTTAAGAGACAGGGAACTTCAAGGAAACAGAACTGAAAGGCACAGTGAGCCCTATACTTCCAAACATTGTGTTAGACTCCTTCTGGCAAGAGTCCATTTTCATAGATCATTGCAGAATTTGTTACTTATTTCTACAAATTTAGAAAGAAAACATCTCATACGCCTGCTGCAATCAGTAATGTGCCAAAGCAAGTAAACACCACATTTGTTAATGTTTCCAGATATCTTTCCATCCCATTGAACCATTCCATTGGTTCAATCTGTAGAACAAGAATGTAAATAATGTAGATTACTTATTTCATTTAAAAGAAAAAAAAGAAAAAAGGACCTCTCAATTTTGCAGCACTGCATCCCACAGTCTCCACAGCCAGCCCTGGGATGTGGGGAATAATGCAACCTTCAGTCCTGCTTTAGCAAAACAGATGAAGTTCTCACTTGTTCTTCTCCTTCTGGTGTTTTTGGAAAATACAGAAAGGAAAAAATTGTCAGACAAAAATAGTCTATGTGTCACTTCAAGCCAATCACCAGAGACCTGGACTCAGAGCCCATTGAAGTCAGTGGAAAGATTCCTCCCGACTTCCACAGGGTTTGGCTCAGACCCACACGAATGCGCTACTTGCAGGTGTAGGTTTACATGTTTCTTTTTAGACTGTGTGAACAAAGACTGCCCTCAAGAACCACCTTAACCACAGCTGCATTTGTCTCTAACAAGGAGCTTCCACCCTGCCTTCAGCAATGTTCCTGGTGCAGGGCCAAATCTCCAAGCCAGCACATCCCTCTGTCTTCTCCAAACCTGTCACTTTTGCAGGGCCCACATTTCTAAGTGCCCATTCACACAGAGCTGGCCTGTCTCTCCCCTGCATTTCTTTTGCCCACATGGCTCACACCACTGCCACCCAAGCGCCTGCAGAACCATCCAAGGTTACCCAGGAACTGCAAAATTAACATTCCACATTAACATTCCCCTGAGGAGATATGTCTGTTCTCTGCTGCTGGATTGCAGGACAGGGACATGGCGGCATCCAGACACACACACACACATGCACAAACATATATGAACATTTCTTTCGTTTTATCCTTTTAGATAGTCCCAAACAAACTGTCTTCTGAATATTTCACTTCATATTCCAGAATACTGAATGAGGAACTGGGGATTTTTAATCCAACTTGAGGTAAAAAATCAAATTATTTTCATTTCTTAGACTATTTCAGTTGGATCTTAAATCCAGGTGTATCAGGCTCAATGCCTTGAAGGCTCCACCAGGTAACACAGGGATCACTAACAACCAAGAACTAAGATCACCTTCTGTGTTTAGTGTAGAAGGAAGAGGTGCAAACTAAAGTTCTGCAAACCAAACAGAAAGTGAAATCAATGTGAACTCTGCTTAAATAGGTCACTTATCTGCTTGGGTTTTCCCTCTACCCTTCTGCTCCCCAAATAGTCTTTGAACATTCAGAGCTCTTCAAGTCACCAAAGGACAATTACACACTCCACTGAGCACAAAAACAAAACTTGCATAATACAGTGTTGAACTTAGAGGGTTAAAGGACGCCCCCGGGAGCAGCAGCAGTGACAAATAAGCATGCTGAATGTTCCTTCACCTTTCTGACTGCTCATTAAGCTTTGGCACAGTTCCATATATGAACTCACTGCACCAGAACAGTCTTACTCCCCACTGGTGGGTTTGTATGTACAATACAAACAGGTCCTGGGATGGGCAAGCACAGGGGATCCAAATGTGTCAAAGGTAAGCCAGGCTCTGAGATCCACTGCACTGCAGGAGGTGATCTGGGGCTCTTCACAAGCTGGAAATGAATATGGAATGTGCCAGGGACAACCCATGCAAGAATTTATTCACTTTGACAAAAATGAAACTACAGCCATCTCTAACTCCTGAGCACAGGATGCAGAATCAGGAGAGACTGGCTTTCTGCCTGGTTCTGCTGCTCACTCCCACACTGATACTGTGCCACCTTTCAGCTCTGTACCTTTCCCTGTGCCTCAGTTTCCCCATGGCCATCGCGCAGGTCTGTACGTCAAAGCTGCTGTGTGGATTTTTTAAAGACAGCAAGCCAAAAGAGGGAAGGAGAGGATGGAAAGGCAAATGCTTCCAGTATTAGTCAGCCCTTACTTTGGCTGAGTAAGTAGCACAGAGAGGTGGAAGTAAAAGGAACCACGAGGGCTGGAAGCACTGGGTTTCAGACAAGTCCACTGTGACAATGATGCCCCTTTAACAGAGGGGACGGTTCAAATCAGCAGCCCTAAGCTTGGTCCTCCTGGGCTTTGCTCGCTGCCAGCAGTGCTCAATGTGCTGCTTTGTCTTTCAGAAAGAACATGTAATTGCTATCGCTCATTATTTACAGATGTGCAGATATCTGAATCTACCCAACGACCAGACTGAGCTGCTGGCCAGAGCCAAGGACTGAGGTTCACAAGAGGCTTAGGAAGACTATCCTGAGAGATGAGAATTGGGTTTCTGCTGTTCAATTCAAGCCATTCGCCCCTTGAAAACACCTGCTGGTTTTTTCCCTCACACTCACAGGGAAGCAAAAGACAATTTCATGCTGTTCCTTATCTGCTTCCTCTGTATCCTTCCATCAGTTCCCACCAGTGGCTTCCCTACCAGGTGTCACATCTGGAGGGATGCAAAACTGACAGGCAGAAAGATGCCTGCACATCCATCTCAGATTAACCACTTCCATGCTTTTCCCTGTGTAAATGTGGGTTCACTCACAGTGTCACTGGTAGGAAAATAAATGGAGATTATGGAAGTTCTCCTCCAGCTTGGGACAGCATCAATTGATATGATCCTGGCCCTGCCAAAGCTAACATCCAATGTGTTGACTTTAACACTCTTGCAAAATTATAACAACACAATGCTGTGACATTCCCCAGAGTGATTCTCTTCAAAACAAGACAGTGGAACAATGGAAAGATGAAATGTCCATCTCCACAGGAGCTCACCAAATGTGCGTGGGAGGAAGGAAGCAGAAGCCCAGCAGATCACAAACCACAGTGAGAGGAGCTGAATCAAGGTGAGCATTTCACCTCTACTTTGAAGGATTAAAGTCTTTAGAGGACAGACTAATAATCTTGCAGCATTGCTCTATCAAAGCATTTTCCTGGGAAGAGGGTGTGGGATCACTACACACAAGGACAAATAATTTTCTAGTGAAGACTGAACCATTTGATGGCAAAGTAACCCAGAGCAAGTCCCAGATTCCTGGCAGTGGATGGTAGGGACCAGTCATACATGATGGACGGCATTTACAAATCACTAAGATTAAAAAATCCTGATTAAAAAACCCACAAGCTAAGAAATTTGGGGCACCCCCAAATTGCTGTGCATTTATCTAGCACTGGTCAGTTGAGACTCCTGCTTTACATGTGAACACCTAAAGACACAGAAGTAAAGTGACTTCCAGGAGATCTCTGGAAACAATAGTGACTTGAAAACTAAAAAAAT
The DNA here is from genome assembly GCF_022539395.1 of Myiozetetes cayanensis. Classification (NCBI taxonomy): domain Eukaryota; kingdom Metazoa; phylum Chordata; class Aves; order Passeriformes; family Tyrannidae; genus Myiozetetes; species Myiozetetes cayanensis. The sequence goes on along the minus strand of NW_026087378.1, from coordinate 6,659,522 downwards.
TCCCAGCTCCTGGGTAATGCCCCAATGATTGACCACTTTCTTAAATACAAGGCAGCAAAGATACTGACTAAGCTACAATGGTGTGGGGTAGAAGATAACAGGATTTACAGAGTTTGGTTTAACAGGGTTGAAGGTTAACAGGATTTTAAGGTTAGGATTTAAAATAACACAGGAAAAAATGGAAATCCACAGTTACAAAGAACTGTCTGTATTATTCATTTCTTTCTCCCTGACTCTGCACAGACTGTAAATCAACCCAGATCAGGAGACATCACCAGCCAGTTCTGTCCTCTCCAGCCCAGAGCAGTGGGCTGGCAGACAGGATACACAGGGGTTTTATTTTCAGGGCTCTGACATTGAGCTGTTATGTGACACCTGGAAAGTCACACTACGTTTCTGCTTCTTCTCCTACCAGCTGTTGCTTTAGGTTATGATTATTACTATTATTTCTGCCCCTGCTGCTATAGGCACTACCACAGGAATCCCCTGCAGATACCAGAGTCTCATTGTGCAAATCACCATCTGCACACAATTCTGTAAAAGCACTCTTCTCCCAGGAGAAATTTATGCCCTAAACCAAAGGAAAACAGGTGGAAACAGGCAGAAGGCAGAGTGCTGGCATGGGGGAAACAGGACACTGAGGGAGTCCCCTCACCCTGGGCTCACGGAGTGTCCTGGCTCAAAGGTCTTTTTGGGATCACTAATCATCACCATGGTATCAGCAGTACACAGTTTATACGCACAAAGCTCCTGTGATGCACGAGGGGATTAAAACACAGGCAAACAGATCCTCAATGCCCAGAAGAAAATCTTCAATTCACGCCTTTAGCCTTTCCTAACAACTGCGCTTTTGCGTATTTGAGCCGCTCTCCGAAGATTGCTGCTTACAAGTATTTGACACAAAGTCATGCCAAGGAGCACTTTTGCTTGCCTTTGTTTTTCCATGGATGCAGAACCCTGCCTTAAAAAAAAAAAATAAATAAAAAAATCACCAGCTAGAAACACTGGACTGCCATGGCTGCATGACCTGGGTTTTTCTTTCAGCATCACGAGATTTCAGGCGGGTGTGCTTTGTTGTGGGCTATGCCTGGTATGGACTGGAATTGATTATAGGTTTTCTTGCACTTCTATCTTCATTAGTTCTACATCACAGGGAGTGTGGAATGCATACATTGCCAACCCAAGAAAATTAAGATGTGACATTGTTTTTCAAGGACATATGCTTGGGGCATATGTTTTTTCCCTAATTCTCCTCTATTAATGTATAAATCCCAAATGGAGCTACCAAGAAAAATAAAAGGGAAAATCCTGACTCAGTTTAAGGTTGTGTGGGGTTTTTTTCTTTCATTCTTTTGCTTCTCAAGGCCAAGACAGAACAGAGGCCACAAGCAGAGCTGCCAAAACACATATGCATGTTGGACGCTTTTGTCTAAAGACACTATGAAGTGCTAAAATATTAAATATGTCAACCAGAAAGGTTTTCTCTGGTCTTTGGAGGAGTTCTGCAAAATGGCAATAAAAATGTAAAAGAAGAATGCTGAATAATCAAATGTGGTTTCTTTTTTTAAATGTAAATAGTAAAGGCTGAGTGTCAGTGAGTTGAGGCTGAGTCCTGGATACTTCAGGCTTAAGAACAGACACAGAGCAAGGATCTTCAGCCCCATTCCTTTTGCTGTGCTGGAGGGATCATTTCTAGGGATAAGAGACTAGCAAATATCCCAAATTGTGAGCAGCAGGACCAAAAACAATGCATCAGAGAGTTTTTTGCATCATCCAATGTAGGCTCCGAAATTCAGAATAAGCTTGGCTTTTCAGTTCCCTTGCCCAGCTCTGAGTTGTTCAGAGCTAGACTTTAGACCTGATGCTGTTTTCCAGTCCTAGTGATCTGCTCAGATCCTGACTTCTCCAACAGGACTGCCAGTAAGGAGAGGATGCAGAGAAGAGGATATTTGAAAAAGCAAATGACTCGCCTCAAGTGAACTCAGCAGTGACCCCCAAATTCAACCCCAAAGGTCAGTAAACAGCCACTGAGGGGCAGTGACAAACATTGCATGCGAGCTCGAGGACAAGCTGGGACATAAAGTCCATTCTCTCTCCCCAAGTGTGCCGTGCTGTTTATCATCACTGCTGCTGTTTAGTCGTTCAGCTCACACTTCCCCACTCCATCACACAGCACCAGGAACAGGGCACTCCAAGACACCAAGGGCTGGGGTTGTAACAGAAACCCTAAACTGTGTTGGTGGCACTTGCTTTTTTATTATTATTATTATTATTTTTGTCTGCAAGTAAATACCAAGTAATTATGGTGTTCTGAAGTGACCTTATGGAGCATGTGCTCGAGTCCATGGACCTCAGCCAAAGCTACTATTGTGGATTTCATGCCAAGGCTTGGGAGAACCCTGGCTCCCTCCCATTGTTTTCTTTGGCCAGGCTCTATGAATTCTCAGCCTGGCAAGAAAGCCCCATTTTAAAAGTACTGGCAAACATCGTGCAGTTTGTCACACCACGGCTTATGATTTAGGACCTTGATTTAGGCTCAACACTGGGCTCTTTTGTTTCGCTGTGTTGGTACATCGTTCGCAACTTTGTGTTAGTTAATAAACGTCAGCCGGCTCGGAGCGTGGCACGTCCAGTGTTGCGGAGAGGATTTTCCCTTGAATATACAATCCATAGTGGGAATGACTGGGGGAAATTGAAGCAGCTCCATCCATCAGCCGGAGGCTTAAGCTCGTGTAAACAGGGCTTTCTAATACAATGGATGCTTCAGTGATAAAACGATATTGCTGCATACCTGGGTAAACTCAGAGCTGGGGGATAAAGATTTGCACTTCTTTTTTTTTCTTTTTTTCTTATTTTTTTGTTTAGTAGACTCGACCTCAGAAATAGAGGTGAAATTCGAAGGGATTAAAAAAAAAAAAAAAAAAACCACCTCTCTGGCTCCACAAATCCTTCTTACAGGTCCCTCAGGCTTTGCCGGTACACAGTTATAAGCAAAAAATGACTCTGCAAAAAACAGCCCTTTGGTAAAATCCAGTTCTTGCACAGTTTGTGTATTTTGGAAGCCATCTTTGACCATTTTACTGGCTAAGGATACCAAAAACCAGACGCTGAGATTCAGACTCCTCCAAATCCTCTGTGCATGGAGAGGAGGGGGAAAAGGGCAGGCTAAACATTTAAAATCAAACTAGTGTGAAGGAGAAAAGTCTTCTTTTAGAAATGGAGTCAAATAGCTCAAAATCTCTGTACCTCTGTGACTGGCACTGCTGAAACTCCAAAGAAAAAAGCAGCCCTCTGTGCTGCTCATTGATTGGAATTAATAAACCATCAAGCTTCTCCCTGAAAAAAACTGTCATGTTTTTCACTGTCAAACTAATCAAGAGTAATAGAATACAATTAGTAAATCCTGGGTAAAAATGTAAATAAGCCAGTAAACCACCTAATTAATAACCATACTGGATCATATCACCAGTGGTGATATTGGCAAATAATAAGAGAGATGAAGCTTAGGCTCAGGTCAGTTCCCACTAATATCAGAGTCTAGAAAATCAAGGGTTTGATTGGTGCTACCCCTTGGCCCTGAGGCCAGTACAGATTCCTCTGGGGTCCAAATAAGCAAGGAAATGTTTAATTTCCTCCCTGTATAGTCCAGTGTACCCACCTGGAAGACTTGGTACTTTCGACTTTCTCACTAGAGAGCTTTGTTTATTGTATTTTATAGTCTCTGTGTGATTCGAGGGAAGACTCAGGATTTGGGCTAAGAAGTGAAAAGTAGGGCCACTCTAATATATGTCTGTGCAAAAGACTATCAATTTCCAACCCTTACGTCTCTTTAATAGCTTAAAAGCATAAGTGAAGAATATCAGAGGAACTGCTTGCCAGTGCCCTTTCTACATTGATAAAAGAGGGGGTGAAAGGGGGGAATGTTACTTCATGACAAGAGACAAGCATGACATGATCCATTCTCTGGAGCCTTTATGGTGACAAAGTCTGGTGATGTTTCCTGCAGTCTGTATCTCAGCCCAAAAGGTTTCTCTGGGCTTCTGACTGATTAGTTTAACCCAGAACAGAGATGTTTTTCTCCTTTTATACACCTTTCTGAGAAACTACAAAAGTCATCCTTGCTTTGTGATATAACACTGGAAGTATGGGGGTACGACCATATCCTGCTAATACCTAATCATGGCTACAATTCCATCTTGATCCAGTCTCTTATCCAGAGCATTTCTAACCAAACCAAAGCCAATTCTGACCAACATGTAGCAACCTGGATCCCGAACAGCTTGTAAACTCCCTCTCGTTACAATGGTGGGTCTTTTTCAATGTCTGACAGAACAGCCACAAGCATTCCAGGGTCCAAAAAAGCATGGGATAAACCAGAGCCAGCTGCATAGGAGGCATCTCCACACCCATCTGGGGTGGGCTGTGGAGGGATCCCGGGTGGCTCAGTCTCTATTTATTCATGGACACAACTTACGACCTGATGAGCTGCTGCGGTTTCTCACTCAGCCTCAAACGCTCTCACAGCTTTGCTGAAAATACACCTTTGCAACCAACTGGAAGTTGATAAAATAAGGGCTCTTGGATTAACAAGGTAAAGGGTCAAGCCCCAGGCACAGAACCCAGAGTCAGAAGCATCTCACAGCTCGTTGGTACAAATCCCATTTAAGGTAAAGAAAACTAAGATGTGTGCACACAAGCCCACTCCTGTGTCTGTGTACACTTCACACCGGCCTCTGCGATTTCTGGTCCCAAGATCATACACAAACAGGAAAGAGACAATTTTGTGCTTCAGGTGTGACTGAAATCTCACTCAACTCACTATGCTCATGAGAATTCAAGGCTGGATCTCACTGAACAGCTGACCTGACTTCAGTCTTGCCACATGAGGCCAAATCCTAACCGAAACCACCTGTGGTATTTCAATAATATTAAATCCAAGCTGAATTCAGCTTTGTACCTGACTCACATCCAGCATCAATTTCCTTGGCCCACTTCTAGTCTCTTGCTGTCAGCACTCCAGGGCTGAGAATCATGGAAGAATAAGCTGCATTCTGTTAAACCTCATGGCCAGTGCTGCCAGCTGAAGTGTTATCCCTGCAACGCATACCGGGGGATGGGGATGGGGTATGAAACAGAACAGTTTTCCAAATCTGATGCAAGGTTTCAGTTATTCAGTTTGTAGTTTTGACTACAAGAGGGTTTAGCCAGCTCTGACAACATATGGATGTGGTCCATGGCACTAGCTGTTTCCTATAGGATCTGGAAAGGTCTGAGGCATGACTCTGTCTTACTGCAGCACTTGGAATTTGCTGTGATGCACAGGAGGAGGAATTCCTGGGAAAGGCCAGGGCCTCTCCAAGGATGATCCCAGATGCTCCCTTCATAGCACACCAGGTCCAGAGTGCAATATTCCAAGGTCTGTTTGTTTAGCCAGCATCTGGCTGGCTGCAAGACATACCACTGCTAGTGACCAAATAGGAAAACTCATTTATTGCTATCTCTTTTGGCCTTATTTATAGAACTATTGTTAATATCTCAGCTGCTCTGTACTGGACCTTATGCTATGAGCATGTCAGACACACACTTCACGTACCTGCACAGAGGAGAGGACGTGTTTGGTCATTTCTATCACAGTATAGAACTGAAGCCCCACCAGGCTGTACTGATTATGGAATTTAAGCAGTAAACAGCCCACTGATTCGCTGTTTCAAATACATAATCTTTTCAACCCCTTCTTCCCCAGATCCTGCAAAGCCTGCAGATTTCTTGAGGAAAAATGATATCTAAAATGTTTTTGGATCTCCAGACTTCAGTTCTCCAGCAGCACCACGTCCTGGCCCTTGCCAATACCATGAGGGAAAGGTGATGCTCATGACCAAAAAATGAGAATGTAGGTCTGTGGTGCAGGTTCATGTCACCAACACAGGTATAAACAAGCAGAAATGCAAACATTAGGCAGAATTGTTTATAATATAAACAGGTGCCTGGTCTCTACCATTTCATCACCCATTTCTGTTAAAAGACGTGTCCTCATCTCTATTTGCCACCAGCAGAGAGGAAGTTGCTTCAATTAGTTGTATATATATGACAAATAAAGTAACTGTAGTTGTGCTCACGTGCCAAAATGAGGGAGGGCCACCAGAGGTTCTGAGGACAGGACAGCAATTTCATCCTTGTACAGAAAAGATTCACTGAAATAAAGATAGCATGAGCAAGAAGATGAACAGAAGACAAAAGAAGAACATGGTGCTTTTCCCCCTCAAGAGCCTGATACCACAACCATTAAATCAGTATTAAAGCTTCCACTGCATTTAGAAAAGAATTTAAATATTTCTGGAAAGAAACATATTCTGTACAAAATGTCATTTCTGTTGAAAGAATATTTGGACAAGAAAACAGTAACTGTTATTATTGGCAATATCACAGAAATAAGGCCCCGGTTGTCCTTTCTTAGAAGGGTTAAACTTCTCCTATTATGAAATGGGAAAACAATCTCTGTAGAGAAAAATTTTCCAGCCAATGCCCATCCAAAACTGCAGGTCATCAGCAAATATATCCAAATACACAATAAGGTCATACGAAGAAATTCGGAGAACAGCCCTCTTTTTCTAGAATATTAAGTACTGGAACAAATAACAGCAACATCCTTACAAGTTGTTCACATTTTTCCCAGCACAGCTCTTCATGCTGAGAGTTGCTTTCTTTTTCCTATCACACTATGGATTTTTCTCTCTCATCATCTGTCTCCCCTCCATTCCAAGTAAAGCAAGGAATATGTGTTCTTCTGGGGTCACCTATTAGACTGCAGGTCCCTGGAGCCTGCAGATACAGTTATCCCAGCTAGAAGTCCTTTTTGTTTGTTTGGGGTCTTTTTAAATGAAAGGGAATACTTAAATAACCCCTTCCTCATTCCTCTTCTTGGTTTCCTACAACCCTCATGCCACTCAGTCCCATCTCCTCACTGCTTTTCACCTTCTCTGCTGTTTCTTGGTCCTTTCCCCTTCCTTTTTTTTTTTTTTTTTTTAATGCCAGAAGTGGCTTTATCTGTAACAATAATCCTTACCAAGAAGCCTGTTGACACAGGTCTGACCACAAGTCTATCATACCAGCCTTTAGAGGGGAAAATACAAGTTAGATCAGTTCAGAGATCAGAGCTCCTTCCCCCACCATTCTAGTCAAAGCCAGAAAATTTGCATTTGCATCAGAAAATATGCATCTTGTCCATATAGTCCATATTTATATATAAGTGAAGTCCAGTCAGTTCTTACAGGTATAGCCTAAATGTATCTTAATGATTCCTTTGAAAAACCTCACTGCCTTTCAGATCATTCTCAGAACATTTCTTGCCCCAAGATTTTCAACAATGACTATTATATTTTCTTACCCAACCCTAATCCCCCACTTCTCTTTATAATGTATAATTATTTCTCATTCTGCAGCGCTACCTTGATGTTATTTTTTTAATAAATCCCATTCAGTGTTGGCACATGTGACCCAGTTCAGGAAGGTGATGCTTCAACCACTTACACTCACAGGTTTGGGGCAAGTTGGAACCTCCCTCAGGGATGAACTCTTTGGAGATATGCACACATGGAAAAGAGATTTTAAAATTAAAATTAAAACCATAGCAGTGACTAATACATAAATAGTATTTCCAGCTTAGGACCTTGTAGATGGGACAGCCCATAATAGCGCAAGCCTTCTTTTTGCAATAATAATTTTAGGCAGAGGGGTCCTAATAGATTCACAGGCTTTTAACAAATGTTTTACACACCGTTGTGGCAAGATAAGGTAAAAAAAGGAACTTCAAAACTTTGTATGCCCAGAATTTCTTGGTTGTGCTTGTCTAATCCTCCCAGAAGTGATATAATCCTCCCAGAACCTATTGAACCAAGGTCTGTGTGCTCAGTCCAAACATTATTAATGATGTGGGTTTGAAAGAATGTCTTCTTTTCTCTCTTCTCTTAGTTTCCACATTTTGGACAACTTTTCAACAAAAAAGATCAAGTACTATCTGCTTTCAAAGTGCCCCTAATTAGGTAATTACTGGGAGCATAAAACACACAAATTTATTGTAATTGAACCCACCGCAGACTGAGGCCAGCCAGTGCTCAGAGTTCACTCCACTGGCAGCACAGAGACATCTTGCCCTGTCCAAGTCTTTTTTCTGTAAAGGAGTAAGACATCTCCAGTGTCCATCACGATGGAGTTACACTGCTGACCCCTCCCTGAACAAACTTTGCAAACCACGAGCACCCACATCTGAGCAGAGACCGAGATTAAATGCAGTTGTTTGCAGAACCTTTTGCTGCAGAATTTCTCAAAGTTCTTTTCCAAAAGATCTCCCTCCCATCCCACAAACATCCTGTACTGTGTCAGCAGCTCACCACCCGGCCATATCTCGATCCACGCCAGGGACAGAAGGAACTTTTTGTTCCCTCAGCAGCTCCTGGGAGCCAGAGCTCCGATTGCTCCCCAGCAGTGGCCACAGCCCTGCTCGGACCGGCCACTTCTGGGGTCAACCCTTTAAATCTCAACTGCTCCCCACGCTCTTCATTTACGTGTCTGAGTCAAGTGAGATTGTCCAGCCCTTGGTATCCAAGGGCTCTTCTGAGAGCTGCCCAGCACCTGCCCACAGGGGTGTGGAGCTCTGGCACTGTCTGGGGATAGAACAGGGCAAAACCCTTCGGCTGAAGGAAAAAACACCAGCAAGTAGCAGGCTGGCTGGATGTATATTAACTCTAGCAAATTGTTTCCATCGAAAAACAAAAGTCCCCAGGAGGGAATAAAAAATAATAAAAGAGATAAAATATCAAAATATTTAGATTTTATAAATCAGTCATATTGGTAATTGAAATATTCTAAAGTTTGAAAAAAGTACAGCATCTGAGTTAAACGTTTATTATTTGACCTGAAGTGATTATAATTCTGGAATTACTTTGGGGTTTTTTATCCTGCCTGCTTAATTCAAAAGCAAGACCTTTCTTCTGAATTTTCAGATCAGCTAAGCAAATCTGAAAAATTCATCAGTAGCACAAGCCTAGTTGTGAATTATCTCATATCCTTGCATGAAAGACTTCCTCAGTTATTAGAACATTTTATTTTCACCTCAAAATTTCTGTTCCCAAAAGGAAAGTTGACATTTATAGTTCTTTTATGTCCCCAGAAACCAACCTAGAGCTGTAAAGGCAAGTATCCTCAGGTTAATCCTCCCTATTATATTATCACCATCAGCTCAGATTGTATTGTCAACTTTGCTTGGGCTTAGCTTCAAGACTAATATTAAACTGTGTTGCTGCATAATTCTGTGGCTGTTTCCTTAGTCATTCTGCAAGCTAATAGGTCAACCTTGGCTTTTGGTAAGTCATAAAATGGAAAAAACCTCAGTTATAGGAGCTTTAGTATTCCTACTAGACAGCATGCAGTAATTCTTGTTCCTGAGTCATACTGCAAAAGCTTTTTATAATATCTTTCATTTGCTCTCAGAGCAAGTGATTACACTTCTGTGCTCTTCCCCAGCCATCCAAAAAAGATATTTGAGATTCTCTGTGCCAGGAGGGATGAATGTGCTGCAGGGAGCACTCCCACAGTCAGCACGTGCTGGGACTGCAAATCCTGAAGTGCAGGAGTAAAATTTGCATCAGCATATGCTGTGTCCAGGGCAGGAAATGCCATTACGTGCTTCATTCACTCTGGATGTAGGAATAGATTTCGTTACCTTTTAGGGTAAATATGCAGCTGACATCAGGGATAGGGTTCAAAAAGCATTCCTAAAGCTTCCATGTTCACAGCACAGGCTGCCAGGGGCAAAGAGAACCAACTGCTGTAGCTGCCCAAAGAAGAGGACCCATCCAAACCGTTTCACTCACAGATGCATCCAAAACATACCATGCTGTTCTATTAAAGTTTCATTTCTAAATGTGACCCAGCTCACAACCAGGAGTACATGCCTTTTCATGGCATCTGGCTGCTACTAAAAAAAGCAACTGGGTGTAGATCTTGAGTATTAGGGGCAGAGGACTGACCTTTTCTCGGGTCATTTTCTGTCCCTTTTCAATGCAAATTGATTGAAAAGAGGAACAAATTTCAAAGATAGTATAAAATGGCTTAGCAGAAATCCAGGCCCTTACATGCTTGGTAAGACTGTTGGAATGCCTTCCTATTACTTTGGAAGGCATCAGCACAGCACTGATCCTTCAGCCTTTCCCTGGTGTCACACGAAGGCAGGGAGATGCACTGCTCCCCACGGGGCACACCACACAGCAAATCTGGCAAACACCTGTCCCGAGGAGGAGGAATCAAAGCAGTGTCTTGCAGGGAAGGAAGATCAGAAGATCCAACATCGCATGTACTGACTGAGCACTATCCAAGTTCCTGACGTGTCCTTGCTCCCTGTTATCCTGCTGTTCATGAATATTCACAGCAGTGTGTTCCACGGGACAATTGCCATCCTCCTGACCTGTAACTCAGTCTGTGGGTCAGGATGAGAGCTGACAATTGAACTAGTTTGCCCATTACTCAGTATTTCTTATTCTCTCACTTAAAATAAAATTTAAAAATACCTTCAGTCATTTTATCTTGGAACAAAAACAATAACTTGCGAATTTGCAAGGGGACAACTCATGAACAATTCCAGAGCTGAAACCTGTTTTTATCAACCATCTGTCTAATAACAGCTCCATAACATTCAAAGGGAAAACATGTAAAATCTGTGTCCCTATTTTGGCACCTCAGTAACACAACTTGGTTTTTAGAACCACCCAGTATCCAACAGTCCTCATGGAAGTCAACATGGGTAGAAGATAAGCAACACTGGTTTGGGCAGAGAATAATCACAAGAAAAAGATGATGATCTTTGCTACATCTGCCTTCACTAAGCTGGACACTGAGGTGCTTTCTCACATCCACACCACAGGAAAGGCAGAGCCAGCAGGAGGGAAACAGCCAGGACACAGCATCCTAAAAAAAAAAAAAAATCCCTCAAGTTTATTCTGATGTATTCCTGAGGGCAAAGGTGGATGCAGAGACAAGGTGTGCATAAAACTTCCTCATTTCCCCACAGCTGGGGTTTATTATCAGCTTTGTATATCTATATTGCTCCAAAGTTTGCATTTAACAGACATATTTCTAGTATCCACTTCTAAACTAGTAACATTTAAATGCAGGATATGGGCAGCCTGCAGCTACATGTGCTGTAGAAGCTGATCTTGCAAGCCTGAGTCAGAGCAATAACTTTGCTATCAGCTTCTTAATTATGATGGAAATTACTGGAGCAAATTACCATAAAGATTTAGGAACATTCAGTCCATACTGACCATTCCAGGTCTGTTGCAATACATATTTGCTTTTTCTTCATAAATGTTAAAATGTTTTCCTTTTTTTCTTTTTTTTTTCTTAACAGTTTCCTTGTCTTGGGAACATGGAAAGAAACTTCTTTTCACCATGGCAAGGTACCAAGAAGACAGGTGGCTTCATGTGTAAACAATGATAATGGTGAAAGAGGTGATAGAAATTCCATCTTGCACACTTCCAAGTCTAATATTAAAAGTTCTCCACAGCATATGAGGTTGTGTCAGGCAGAAAGGGATCACCCACTTCACTAAATCCTGGCTCAAAATCATTACCAGAACTAGAACTCACCTATGGACCTTCCTCCACTCCAATTTTAGAGCTATTACTCCACAAATCCAGGGTTGCATGCTCACTTGGAGCAAAAAAAGTGAGAACAACACTAGCTGAAGAAACCAGTCTTGCACCAATGTAGCCAATGAAGTCTGATCTAGGGAAGCAAAGCCTTACACTGATGTATTTCTTCACAACTATCAACTTTTGGGAAAGATAACAGCCTGCATAAAGCACAGCAATTCTCTGGGAAAAAACTAAAGCACTATCAGTTTAACTTGATGTCTTTGTTTCTACAAATATAGCTTTTAAAGGAGTCTGAGTGTTGAAAATTACCATTTCATTGCTTTCAGAGAACTAACGTTGCAAGATAAGTCAGACCAAATTCAAGGCATTAGTCTATTTTCAGTAGGGAATTCCTTCATGTTGGATTAACCAAGATTTACTTGGTTTGCTTGTGTTCTGTCTGCCCCTGTTGTCTTTGTACGAGTTCCAGTGAGCTCCACTGGAATTAATGCACTGATAGGGTCGTGCCAGGGGAGCCTCATCTGAGATAAACCAGATTACCACTGGCACTTAGTGGTTCTTAATGGTGCATTTGAACTGGCGTGTTCTTACATATTTAAGGCTGAGAGAGGGGGATTTAGGACCAGCAAACTGGCCTTCAGCTTCTCACATGAACTTGTACGGCGTGATCAGTCACTGTGGTTTATTTTGTCCCAGAAACAAGCACTTCCCCCTGTGCTCTCATACCTCCGTGGACTGGGAACACAGTGTTCCTTCCCATGCTCCGACCAGGAGGACGATGAGGGGCTGGCCCCGAGGGGTGATAATGAAAATGCCTTGGTAATGAACCCATCTGGTGATGTCCTCACTGGCCTGGCGTTCGGTGCCAAGAAGCTCAGCAGGGGTCACCCACTCTTTAGAGCAAACATATGTACAATACGTACGGATTTTACTTTCCCTGCGATTTCCACCCACCCCCCGCTGCTCATGTTTTAAATACTTTCCCTGAAAATACTTCTCTGCAGGAACGGCTGCTCAGCACATCTCCAACTTCGCTGCTGTGCGAGCTAGAGGCCTGACCTTTCCAAGGGAAGAGCGTCCCAAATGAAGCCAAGCACTTGGCATGACAGGTTCCCTACTTCCAAACCCACACGAATGGATGGATATCAAGGCAACCCCTGTGTTTCTAATCTATAAAGGCCAGGATCCGCTTTCTAGCACTGGGCTAGTGCAGGACCAGGACAGTGATTGGTCTGAGGCACCTCAAGTCCTGTGTCCAGTTCTGAGCCCCTCAATGCAAGAAAGACATTGAGGGGCTGGAGAATGTCCAGGGAAGGGAACAGAGCTGGGGAAGGGTCTGGAGAGTGAGGAGTGACAGAGGGAGCTGGGGGGGCTCAGCCTGGAGAAAAGGAGGCTCATGGGGGACCCTCTCACTCTCTGCAACTCCCTGACAGGAGGGGGAAGCTGAGGGCGGGGTCGGGCTCTGCTCCCAGGGAACAAGGGACAGGACAAGAGGAAATGGCCACAAGCTGTGCCAGGGGAGCTTCAGGTTGGACATCAGGACAAAATCCCCATCCCCAGAGGTGTTCAAGGAATGACTGGAGGTGGCACTCTGTGCTCTGGTCTGCTTGACAAAATGGTGATGGGTCACAGGTTGGACTCAATGATCTTGGAGGTCTTTTCCAACCTTAGTGATTCTATCATCACACATAGACAAAGCATTGGCTCCTTGCCACCTCCTAACAGACATCACAACTGGCAATCCACAGAATGGAAGGTGTGGAAGGAAAAGGAGCCCACCATAACCCATGCCAGGTGACAGACACTGAACCAAGCCAACTGCTGGAGGATTCTAAGGAAATGTCCAGCAAATAAAATTAATGGGACAAGCGGCACCTTCGGCCCCACTGGCCCAGAGGTCTCCCAAAGCTCAAAAGTGCCCTCCTCTGGCTGATTCTGACAGACTCGCCCATTATTGCTGGGATAACTCTTTCTGTGGGAAGGAATGATTAAATGTGAGCTGCAAAGAGATCACTGAAGAGCAAATTATTCTTCAGGAGGAGGTTTTTCAAAATGGTATGAGAAGGGCCAGCTGCACCCTGAGTGCCATGTGCTGGAAGCAGCTCAGACCTGCAGGGATCACTTCTCTCTGATGAAGCCCTCAGCCAGGGATTGTGGTTCAGGTCAGGTTGTGGTTCTGAAACCTTATGTTTTATGGCTCTCAAAGTACGTATTGAAAAAAAATCAGCTTTCAGAAGTGAGTTCTGAATCACAGAACACAATTTTCTGGCTCACAGATTTCCATACTGCTAAGTCATCTTTGGACTTCTGGCTCCAAGCAGTTGCCTGACATATCCCAGATGACTATTTTAGGAAAAGGCAAATCATGCCCTAGAAATGCCTGTTTTCTCTTTGCTGACTGTAACAGCAGTCTAGACAGTGAGCACAGATGGAGATCTCTGTATTTGGTCAGGTGAATCACACCCCCCCAGACTCAGGGTTTCAAAATTTCACCCTTCATCCAAGCTCAAAAGTTGCTTTACTGGCTGAAGTTGTTCATTATGGAAACTATTCACAGGTATCTTAGGAATCACTGACTTATCTATCTGTCACTGCATATGTATTCCACCAAGGTGAGTTATAGCATTCTTTTCTTTTTTCATTTTAATATCATGGGGAAGTTCTCTACTCTCCTCAGAAGATAATCCCATAGACCAGTAAATCTTGGATTTATTCTCTCTCATCCTCCTTTATGGTATACCTTGGGTATTTCCTAGAGATTATGTGTTTGCATTTAAAGATATTTGACATATCGTCAACATTTATGCTTATATACCTTATAAACTTTTAATTAAATAAATATATTTAAATAAATCAATCTAGACTCTCATCACTCAGTTTAGTCTTGTGCCACTTTTTTCAACTAAGCCTCAAGATCAGCTGATGTCAGTAAGGAGCTGATGAGAACCACAACTTACAAGCCACTCTCCCTATATTTAAGAATGTTCACAATGGTTTAAGAAAAGAAGAACGAAATCCAGTTTTTCAAATCAATGAAATTAGATGCTTTCACCTGTCAGAAATGAACCAATTCAAGACAATTACCAGGAGACTGCTGCAGTAAGGTGAGGTTCCTGAGGCAGGGCTTCACTGTGGAAAGCCTTAGAACGCTCTTGTAGTGCTTCTATAGCACTGTTATGATTTGAAAGAACATCCTGTATCACAGCATAGGAGTAGGGGTAAGGCCACCTCTTTCCAAGGTGTATTTTTGCCAGAATGAGTTAAGGCTGAGCTGCCCAAGGCTCCTCTGAATTTAGCCCTATGTCCCTCATCATACGTTCAGGATCTGGCTTCCTAAGGTCCCCTCCAGTTTGACAACAGCATTGAAATCACCATCCTTCCAGCTAAAAATACCTTCCAAATTACATTGATTACAGATTTTTTTTCCCCCCTGATAATTTGCCTCCCCACGTGGCAGGGAGTAGTCCTGTTTTCAGCTGGCAGCTCTGGCATGACATGCAAACCACCCAAGATGTTTGCTTCCATTCCCAGCAGTCAGGACAGAGTATATTTGAACTTCTTGGAACATGCCAGACTTTGGGGTTTCTTGCATGTAACGCTAAGTGAGCTTCCTCTCTTTGATTTCTGCACCAAGTCATGGGTGACAGAAATGCTCTTCATTTTTCACTTACGTAGGTAGCTCCACTCTCAGATGTAATTGCATGAGTCTGCTTGGCCGACTCAGACAGGCCACTTTGTTCTGCTAACATCTCTGCCCACACCCATCCTCCCGAGTTTGTGACTTGGCTTGGGCTTTTCTAAACAGACTGTTAAGGATTTACTAAATCTAGGCCCAAAAAAAAAAAAAAAAGAAAAAGAAAAAAAAAAAACCATGGTATTATAAAAACCAACTGCCTGGCTTTGGTTTTTTCCAGTTTGGTGATATTGGAGCTACATCACCCAGCCTACTGTCCCTGACAGTCTGAAGGCTGTCTGGGTGTAACTGATGCTACAACTTGGCATGGAGTCCCTGTTACCACTGGCTACTGCAGAGGAGGATGAAAGCCAATTATAGTCCAAAAATGTCAAGTCTTCTTGCCTTACCATTAACACTGGAAGCTTTATTATTATGAAACATTTTTAACACAGCACCACCAAAGAGCCAAGGATGGGGCTCATTGGGCACCAGACATCCATAGTGAGGTAAGTCACTTCCTAGCTTGGAATTTTTCAAATAAAATTTTTAAAAAAGGACACAAACAGGGCAGGCAAAAGGTGTGCTGGGTCTAATTCTGAGATTATATGAACTGTTTGAGAACTTTTCTTCCCCCGTCTCTTGAATAGCTTCTATGGGAGACATCTATGTCTGTACTTCTGATATACTGTAATGGGGAATAATAATTAAAGCACATCTTCAATAGAAGCTAAGAGTGTATTTCTCAGAATTCCTACCAAGTAAAAGGTTGATTTGGCTTGGCAGAATGCAAACAAAAAAAGTAAAATATTATGTTAATATCACAGGATCTGCCTTTCTTTAAATATAACATCTCTCATGGTTACAGTTTAACATATAACCATTCTCTTTACAATTCTGCTTTCAATAGTTTCTCAGACTCAGGACCCAGCTCCTTCTATTCCAGTCACTTTCACTGCAGCCAAGTCTACAAAAAGATTTTAACACTTCACATTTTCATGATTTCTTTCATCAGAGAACTTTAAAGAGCTCTGCAAACGTTTATTAACACTTGCAACAGCTCCACAGGTCTGTTGTAGGGAGTCCTCATTTTATCCTCAATGTACAGAAAGAGTAACTAAGGTAACAGCAGGCAGAAAGTATTTGACTTCCCACTTCCAAGCTGTAGTGTGTTAACTATTAGATAATTCTTCTTCTACTGAGAACAGCTTAATGCTGTAATGTACAAATATTGACTATTTGTGCTCAAGTGCCACTCTCAAAAATCTCCTTCAGAGGTAGCTGCATCGAGCTAGTTTCATGCAGAAAGTATGGCCTATTTGCCAAGTTTGTACAGGGATTTTGTCTGCCAGACTGTGGAAGTCCAGGTTGAAAGCATCAGTTCAGACCTTGTAGGACAGCAGAGCAGTGGAAGATCCCCCTCACTAAAAACCAGGGGCCCCATAATCCACAGTCCCCTTGAGTTATTACTGTGGACCAAGGCATGGAGAGGTGTCACCTGGGTCACTGTCCCTCTCTCCACTGTCACCAAACACCCACAGCAAGTCCTTTTCTCAGCAGAAGGTGGCCAGGGGGGCAGCCCCAGCCTCACCCCATTGTCAGTCTCTGCTATCCCTGCCACATTTGGGAGCACATTTTTCTGACAATGGAGTGAGCTGCAACAAAACAAACTGTGCAACTTTTCCAGGCTGGAAAAACATCCTGAACCATTGCCTCCCTTCCACCCCATTACTAATCACTGTAAACAGCTGTTCCCTCTTTTTCTTTATCCCCCCCTTTTTTTTTTTTTCATTACTGTTTAATACCACTCTAATCAACTGTTTCTGGCAAAGAGAGAATAGGAGAAGGAAAATCCTATTTCCCACCCCACAAAGCTGAAAAAGGTAAAGGTAACTTGATATGATTCTTCAGCTCCCTAGAAGTTGAATCGAAACACCATAAACTCATCTCACGATCTGCAACATTCAAACTGCCTGGTATTCAAATTCACACCAGTGAATTTGAAACCAACTATTTTCCATTTTCAGTCCTCTGACCCATCCAGGTCTCTTGAACAACAGCTAATGAAGTAATAGGCTCAGATTTTTCCAGTACCTACCGGGGTAGGTCAACCTAGAACAGCTTGAAGCTATTAAAATGGTTCTATATATTCCTGTGAACACATGTATCATCAAGTCAAAGTGATGAAGTGCCTGGTACAGATAGATTTTGGAAACAGTCATGAACTGTTTGTTCCCAGCCCTGGAGGAGTTCGGGATCCCTGAGACAGACCCATAGCTGACAAAGGCCTCTAATGCTCAGGAGAGCCTTTAATCTTCATCTCAGAGGGAGATGAAAGTCCATTTGGGTTATCAGTAAAACCTTCAAAGCTGAAGGTAATGTGACTTATGTACTGTTTAAAAATAAAAAATAAAAAATCACCACACAGATGGCAAAATAAATGCATAAAGGAAGAGTCAGCTGTGAGTTTGTGTGCACACAGGCCAGCTCTTCCGCTGCTCAAAGTAAGACCAGTTTATACCAACAGAAAGCCTGAGTCTAAAGTTGAGTGGAGTTTTTTTATTTGGATCGAAACTTTGCAGTTCTTGGTCAGGGGAAGGAGGTTGTTTGTTTTTTGGGGGAGGGCTTGGTTTGTTTTTTTCTTGTTTTGTGGGTTTTTTTAAGATTATGATAAAGCTATTGAGGGATCTTTTCCCCCTATACCCATTGTTTTCCTCCCCAGATCTGCTCCCATAAAGCTTAATAGGCCCCCACAGAATCACAGAATGGTTTGGGTTGGAATGGACCTTAGAGATCATCTCATTCCCATCCCCTGCCATGGGCAGGGACACCTTCCACCAGACCAGATTGCTCCAACCTGGCCTTGAACACTTCCAGGGATGGGGCATCCACAACTTCTCTGCATGAATACATCTACCAGTGCAGCACCATTGGTGACAGCTGTGATGAAAAACTTTGCAGAAAAAGCCTATTGCAAGCAAATAACAAATATATTTGAGCAATAAATATAGCCCAGTTCTTAGCTTTGATTAGGCAGGACTCACATGATTACAGGTTGGCATTAGAACATAAAAACCCTCATGTCACCAAGCCAAAAAGCCTTCCAAATATCACTTCTCCTCCCACCTCCTTCTGGGTTTTGCAGGAATTGTTTCTTGATGGTCAACCCTCGATTCCATCTGTTGCACCATGGCAGCCCCTTGCACGTGAGAACAGAAGAGCAGGATTTGTTTCCAAGATGAAAAAGGATTGTGGCACTTTTTGAGCTACTGGCATAAAAACTGATTTTGAAGAGCAGGCCTTGCAGATAGGGGGCACTCAGAAATTAAAACAGGAGCAGAGCTCCTGAGGGTCTTTTGATTCTATGTTTGCTTTTTTGGGGTTTTTTTGCACTGAACAAGGAACAGGTGTTCAGCTATTTCATAGCCAGGAGCATCATTCCAGTCAGAGATGCCTCTCCAGCATCAAGGGTTTTCCAGGAACACATTTGCACTCATTAGCAGTTATTGCCACAATGGTACAAGTCAGCACAAGCTTGGGGTGCTGGCAGAAATAGGAACTTGGTTGCTGTCCAGGAAAGCACACTAAGTTTGTTTGAATGAGGTAAAGGGAGTTATAGTGGAACAAAGCATCCTCTAGGTACCTTTAGCTAATCGTAAAAGCAAGGTAGAGGAAAAGGGAAACAAAAGTAATTGTGTGTTGACTTGCATGTCCAAATATCATCATTAAAAACACTTTGCCAGGCCTAATGCTCACAACTCACACATCAGACTTGCTTATTCAAGTGCTGGGACTATGGATATATACCAGGTACCTCTCAGGAAAATGCACCTAATTAACCTTTTGCATCTATCTCCTCATTATGTGCTCAGACTTACCGTCCTTGTGCTTGAAAACAACCCTCCCCTTTGTGCACCCCACACAACTTCAATATCTAGGCCTGTATTTTCACAGATTTTGACACTTATTCAATAACTCCATACCTTGTACTCAGTTCCCTTTTCATGGCTTTCAGGAAGAAATCCATTTTTAATGCATATCCAAAGGCATCAGCTTATATCACTCCTCAGATACAGTATCCTATTTTCACAAGGCTCTAACTAATTTTATTTAGGCATTAACTAATTACATTATCAAATCTAATCCCTGACAGTAATTGCTCTCTAACAGCTACTGTCTGCCCCCCGCTAGCTCTGCATCTCCTCAGCAGCAGCCTCATGGGAGAGGCTCTGGTCCTGTTGGACATCAAAACCAAATCTTTCTTTCCTGCCAAGAGGCAGTTTTTGTCCACATCTGCCAGCTAGAAGCTAGGCCAGGAACTACAGCATAGAGTGACACATCAGAAGCAACCAGACTTTCTGGAACAATTTTCAAAGAAGAAGTTGCAAAGCCTGTGATTTGGATAAATGAATACACACGTTGCTGGTCAAGAGCATTAACTCTACATTACTCCCATTTTCCATTTCCCTCCTGCCTCTGAAATTCACCTCAGTGATGCAAACAACAGATACATTTTCACCTTCATCAACCTTTGGGAAGATAGCTTGCTTTTCCCATTTCCTCTGGGACCTCAGGAATCCCAAATCCTGACAGCGTGAAAAGGCAGATTTGTCCCAAAAGCTTGTGTCCAAGAAACCATCTTGTTTGCCAGTCTCCTTGCTGTTGTGATGGCAAATCTAAGGGTCCTGTACAGTCCCTGTGAGAAGCCAGGCAGGGTGTACAGAAGTGCCCCTGCTCTGAACTACATTTTTGATGACCCAGGAGGCACAGAACAGCCCTAAATGCAAACAGGGCTAAGGATTTGTGGGGACCACGAAGACAGGAAGGAAATCTCTCTCAGGAGCTCAAGAGCTTCCTGCAAAGACCATGAGTTGTGATGAGGGAAGAGCAGCGAGACATCCATGAAATAATTGGGCAAAACACTGAGTCTGGTTTGTATCCTGAATAAAAACACCGCAGGGATTGCTCTGGGCAAAACGCAGCACAGGTATAAGCTCTGTTGGTTCAAATTGGTTAAAAACATTTCAACATATCAACTTTGTACCAGCAGGCTTTGTGCCAGATCAAATACCACCTGCCTGCACCACTCTAACTTCATGCTGGATCAAGTATTCTCCATCCTCCAGCTACCAGCATAAAGCTGAAATAGGCAAAACAGAGAATCACTGAATCATTTAGGTTGGAAAAGTCCTCCGAAATCAAGTCCAGCCTGTGACTGATCACCACTTTGTCAACCAGACCAGAGCTCTCAGTGCCACATCCAGTCATTTCTTACTCTGGTATGGATTCTGCAGGAAGACAATTGCTCTTCCAGCCCTGACCTACATCAAGTTGCTACTCCTGGATGCACAGATCTAATACTGTACAACTACAACTTGAAGGTATACAGCCTCTTTTCCAGAAAAAAAAAAAAAAAGTTTGAGAAGTTCCAACTTTCTTGCCTGACCAAAGTCTCCTGTTCCCTTCCCTACACCTTGATTCACCTCCTGTTTTCATGTGCTGATGCAACTGGTTGCGGGGCTCTGCGATAAACTGGGTCAGAGAAACTTCCAAGTAGCAGTCAGGTTGGTGTGTTTTTTTTTAATTTAGGATGATTTCATGTCTCCACAAAGAGCTGCCTCAGCACAACTGAGAGGCAATGAACTGCGTGGGACAGTGCCAAGAGCAAGTGGCCAAATGTGGGGGCAAAACTAAATTGCCTCTGCTGCTGGGGAAAAAAAAAACATTCATGTAACTGCTCCGGAGTAAGTTGGCTGCCAAACTCTGGAGCAAGCGATCAGCATAACATTTGCATTTGAATTGAGAGAAAAATCCCCAAGGAGCATGTCTAGGCAGGGGGCTAGTCTGGAGTTGGTCAGAGGTGGGATGGAAGGAGGGCATTCTTCATGAAAATTGGGTAAACAGTTCCCCAGGCTGCTACACACTACAAGGATTTTAGGTTGTTTCCAAAACTTCTACCTATCTATCTGTGCATTCGCCTTGAGCTTTAATAAATAAATCTTCCCTTTGCCTCACAACGAACGCTGTCTTGGGTCATGGGACCAGGCTCTGCGCAATGGAAAAGCTCATCTAGCTAATTAATTACTGCTCCTGCCTCCCTCAGCATCAGAGAACGAATCCAGGTCCTTTGGCTCCAGCTACACGGTCTAATAGGAGGGCAGTTTTAATTACAGCTGGGCACTGCATCTTCCCTTTGCAGTCACTGAGCTCAGTCCACAGCAGGGAATTTTCCCTGTTGTAGCCTGTGGGAAATCCATGGGAGCCACAAGGATGGGCCAGGCTGTGGGAAACCTGGAGTCCCACCTCAACTCTGCATCTTGCCCAGGGTGGTAAATACATGTACCTGCTGCCAGCCAAGTCTACTGCTGGATTTTTATTTTCTTGCCTGTTTCAGGGGGAAAAGGGGTGAGGAAGGGGGAGGTGAGGATGGTAGCAGGATTACCACATATAGTCATTAGAATCATTAACCACAGCACTCTAAATGAATCATTAGGCATCACAACAGATCCACACATGCTTCACTTCTTAAAGCTTCCTGACTTGAATCCCTGTTTTCTGTACAAATGCCCAGTGATTATTTCAAGCCCATTTCCAATGATATTCCTGCAACTCCTTCAAAAAAAAAAAAATTACTAAACAGATGAAGCTCTGCTGAAGGACCAGATCTGTTTATAGAAAATACTTTTCTTTCACTAGATAAAATATATTCAGCCCTCTCAAATAAATATGTACATTAAAGTCTCTGTAACTGGCTAAATCAGAAAAAGAACGAAATAGCAAATGGGAAATTATATAACACAGAGCAACTACAATAAGAAGGTGCATTTTAAAATACTATATGCATGCTCTTTGGAGGCTAAATCTGAGAGAAATATTTTTAAAATTCAAGTATCAGAAGACTGAATAAATGGTTCCATTAGAAATAAAACACATATGTGAAGAAAAGGGTTTATTTTATTTTAAAAAATTAATAAGTCTTCAGCCTGTATTATTACAACCTAAACATTGTCTTAACCTGGAATATAAGAATCTGAAAGCAAATCTAAGTCAATAAATAAAGCAATAATAGCTTGTTTGCTTTTATTACCCAAGCTAAATTTTTTTTAAAATATAATAATATAAATCATTTTTTCAAATTCTATTGTTCTTATTACTCAAGCAGCTATTTCCACAGTCATAGGCTTGCAACAGTACCTGGCAGCAGTTTCAATAAGTTATCTGAGTATTACAAAACAGCTTTACAACAGCAGACAAAACCACTCCATTCAACCCTCCTAAACTGATCCCCCTTTGGCTCCCACTCCACACCAGCCCCTCTGGAACAGCCCTCCCCATATCACAAGGCTGCTGAGATCAAGCCAGTTGAACCAAAACCCCAGGAAATCACAATAGGATTAAAAAAATCCTGAGAACAGAAGCCAACCAGCAGTTTTTCCATGAACACTAATAAAAGCAGGATCAGGCCATAAACACAGCACCACCATCTCCCAACCTTCACTCAGGTGCAGGGGTCTGGACAGCAGTTTCACATGTGCTTGCACAGCACTCAGCAGGCTGAAAGCAGCAAGTAATTATGCAAGTCACAGTTGGCTGCTTTGATTCAGCTCTGTTGCAGGAGCAGACTCAACACTATTTATCATATCTTTCTAATCCTCGAGTTTATTCTGATTTAATAGAGAGAAGGTGGGCAACATTCATCAGCAGAGCCCTGAGTGCACAGGTAAGCCAAGAATAATCACCACAGCTCTGTCAGTCCAGATAATATCATCTTATCTATCAGCTGTCTGCAGTTTATATGAGCTGCTTATCTCAAGGAGCTGTTAGATCTCAACTTTAGTTCAGCCTGTTGTTTGGTCTTGTTTTCTTCTGCATCCATTTGAAGCTCCGCTTACTGTGCTTTTCATTTTGCATAAAAACGCATCAGGGCCTTGAATTTTATCCCTGCTACTGATGCAATATGGTCTTAGCAACAATGAGAACAGTGAGCAAGTCATAAAAATAATAAACCATGCTAGGTCTGGAGGCTATGAAATCAGTTCAAACATACTGCGGGGAGCTGTACTGCCTGCACCGAGACACATGGCTTTCTATGGGCACCAGCCCATTTATGAGTCATGAAACATAATAGAGTATTGTTGAAAGCTTTGGGACCATGAGAAATTATCTACTGCCCGGCATGGGGAATGGTATAAACTGGCAAGGAACTGGAGTTACATTCTTTTACAGAAATGAA
Organism: Myiozetetes cayanensis; assembly: GCF_022539395.1. Classification (NCBI taxonomy): domain Eukaryota; kingdom Metazoa; phylum Chordata; class Aves; order Passeriformes; family Tyrannidae; genus Myiozetetes; species Myiozetetes cayanensis. The sequence goes on along the minus strand of NW_026087378.1, from coordinate 6,635,967 downwards.
ATCAGACAGCCTTGGCCTGCTTTCCAGTATACAAAACCACAAATCATGAGGACAACTCCTTAATTAGGAGTAATATTTTTTTAACTTTTTTTTTTTTAAAGAGTTGCCACTGCACTAACCAGCCAGGGAAGCCAACATTTGCTCTGTCCCTCACTCAGTTATAATGGGGCAGAAAACATGGGGAAGACAAAAAGGAGGGGTGAGACTATTGTCTCAGCACGAGCTACAAAAGCAAATGCACCAGGTGACATTCCCTCATGCTGAGGATTTGGCACATGTGTTCAAGTAGAACAAAAGCTATTTGCTTAATATTCTGGTGTGGTAACAATGGGGTGCCATAGGTGTGCATATCTCCAGGCAGAGGAGAGCTGTCAGAGTGTTCTGCAGGGGAGAGCACAGGGCTGGATATCATTTCTAATCCAAATGCCACATTCCTCCTGCTTCCTGTGCCTTTAGAGCAAAACTGTTAAATGGCCCTCTGGCTGAGAAAGCTAAAGTCCTATTTTTAAATGAATGGTGAGGAGCTTAGGAAATAGCAAAACTGCAGGAATACAGAGCTTAGTGGATAAATACCTGATGGGGAGAGAAAAGAAGACAAAGTCAGAAGCTTCCGTGTTATCCAGTGAATGAACATGGAGCAATGGGCAAACTGAAACACAGGAAGCTTTGCTTATACACAAGAAAAAGTTGCTTTACCCCCAGGGTGGTTTGAACAAAGGAACAAGTTGCCTTCAGACATTGTGGAGTCTCAACCCTTGGGTGGAAGATCCTTGTTAACTTTGGAAATGCTACAAACTCATCCAGTCAGGGAGAAAATAACATTATGTGTATTCTCTGACAAATTCCAGTAAACTGATATAATCTGGATATTGAGTTTTTATTACATATTACTGGGCCCAGAAAGGTCATTAAAATCCCAAAGATTAACACCTCTTAACAAATCAGTTGCTAGCCTGGAATTAAAATATGCTGGAGGAAATTATGGTCTGTGTGATGAATGAGCTGAAGAGGACAAAACTGAATGGATACTCAACTAGGAATCATTCAGTCAACAAATGCAACCACATTTGCTATTGTGTAGCAGTTGCATCATGTTACACGCAGTCAATAATAATAAATCAGGAGCTCACTTCCCTCCTGCCACAGATCATCTGAGATGGGACCAGGAATGGATGGGATCCACTCTCTTCCCTTCCCCAAGGACATCTTGAATTGATCAAAGCATGAACTCTGCCTGAAGCATGTGTTTACATTTGAGATTGATGACATATTTTCCAAATTCAAGAAGGTATTAGTGGCCCTTAGAGACCACAGTTTGGCTTCAGCTTTACAAATCCCTATGAGCTGCACAGGTCCAGTATATGTCAACTAGTCTTCAGAATTGAGCAGATGGTTTGTGGAGACAGTGGGGAGGTACAACTCTGGAAGCTGAGGACAGACATGAGTTTCATAAGTGACCCACCTTAATATGAAAAAAAAATAAATGGATCCATCTCACTTCTCTTATCCAGGTTTCAAATTCAAGTTTCTCAACTACAGCTTCAGCAGAACATTGTTGTTCTGGAAGATCCTCCAGAAGAGAGAAGGAAACAACAGCAGGCAGAGCACTTCACTGGGATTCAAAATACATGGACACGGTTCGTAGCTCAACCCCCAGCTGCCCACGAGTCCCTGAGCAAGCTGATTCAGGCAGCCTGCTGTTTGGTTCATCCTGCAAAGCAGAGGCTGCAGGCTCTGTGCCAAAAAATATCAGGATAATATGCCTAAAATAGAGAGTAAGGCATTCAGAGGTCATGGTCCCAGGCAGGCGGGCAGGAGGGGAGATACAATCTGGTGCAACACCTACTGAAAGTCTAAGGAAAGATGGAAGGGGAACCCCTATGAAAGTTTTCAGCATAAAACTGATCTGAATCAACAAAAAACACCTCTCTGTGAGGACACATACAATGTTTTGGGAAGGGATTACATATTCCCCATACCTGCTTAGTGCTCAAAGCAGGATGGCTTGTTCCTGAGCTGCAGGAACTTCTGAAGGTGCATTTACAGTGCAACTCAAAGTACAAGCATTGCTCTTTTAGACATCCTCAAGGTTGTGTCAGCAATCTCGTTAGCACAGGAGTAAGGGTGACAGAAGGGAGAATTTCAGCTCAGGCTCGTTATGGTTGCCCAAAACTCCGCAAAGTGTATTTGGCAACTCAGCATCTGCCAGTGCCATCACTCCTCTGCTGCACACACACATGAGGTGGAGCAACACACCTTCAGCAGACATACCCTGGGAGACAGAATAAATGCTGTAGACCCAGGAATCAGGCAACTATGAGGCACAGAAAGGAGAGTGTGAGTTTGGGGAGGCCTGAGGCAAACGCTTTGGACGGGTGAGTGTCTGAGTTTCGCTCCAAGAGTGAGATATCTTTCGTTACATTGGAAACCATCACTACATAAAATTTTATATTCTCCCCACACACGTAGAACTGAGAAGTCTTGCATATTACTGTTGTTCCTGGATAACCAAAATGTCACCTTCATACCCACTTGTGGGTTGCAGTTCCACCTCATACTCTCTAAAAGTGTAGCCTGGCTCATAAAAAAAAATAAAACCCTCAATGTTTGTGACAATCACATCTACTTTAATGTCTTCCAGGTTCTTGGCTGGGATGACACATCTCAATAACACGGCAAAAGAAAATGTCCTCTTTCATACAAACTAGACTTTTGTTTTCCACAAAGCTTTTCCAAGTCCTGGACACACAGTCATACTAAATTCAACCTCTCTGACTTTACCTCTCTGATCCAGCAATAACTGGGAGAGTAGATTAAACCAGAGTTTAAAGCCATGTCACGACCAACCATCTTTGGAGAAAGACACAGAGGATCCAGAAAGGATTTGATCTTTAACCTACCAAATAGGGTTACGGAAATAAAACCTGAAGTCCTAGAACTTTGTGAATTTGAATAAGTGGTGAGCCCTTGGCCAAGGAAAGCAATGAAGGTAAAAGCTGGACTTCAAAACAAATATTTTCCTGCATTCCTAAAAGGCCTTTAGTTTAAAAAAAGCATTTGTAATAAAACCTAAAACAAGTTTTAAAAAATTCAGAAGCCAAGGGCACAAACAAGTTCCAAGACAGTCAGAAGAGCTGTATCATTGCATAAACCGTGGGGAGAAAAAACCCCATTAACTTAATGACATTGGTCAAAAAGTAAAGTATGAAATCAGAGTGGGGTTTATTTGCTTATTTGTTTTTAAAAGGGCACACACATTCTAAAATTGGGTTTGGTTCTGAGCCTTTCTTTTTAATGTCTACCTTCTTTTCCTCTAGCTGTTGTGTGCCACTGACTATTCTGGAACAAAATCTCACCTCCCTGAATTACAGAGCTCTTGTAAGTTATGCAATATAGGAAGCAAAAGCTCAGTAATTGTCAATATTAAAGAATGTCCATTGAATCAGCCAGTCCATCTGTGAAGTTTTCTTCATTATGTATATTACACCACTGAAATGTGGGAGAGACATTTCTATTGCAGCCTAGATGAAAAAAGTTAGAAATGTTTTATTTCTCAGCTAAAAAATCATATGGAGAACTTCACAAGTTTATAGGGGCTCCTAATATATTTTGCCTTTGTCCTTTTGTATGCACTTCTTTTCTTCCCCACCCCCTTCAATGTGTAGACTAATTACAGTGATAAAACAACTCATCTAAGATGTGACTCACACAGCCCTAAAGAGAACAATACAGCACTACCCTCAGACAGGGAAATAGCCCAGCTCACAGCAGGCAATAACTTCAGGCCTGGGGATCATTCCCACGGATGCTTCGATATCGAGCTTAATTGCAAGGTTAGGTAAGTCTAATTTTAGATTCATTTCATACCCACACATCCAGGTGCAAACCCATGTTCTTGGAAGGTGCAGATTAAAATGGATTGCTTTGTGCTTTGCATTTGTACATATAGCACCGGGGAAAAACCAAGCCCTAGTGTTTTTGAGAAAATTCTGGCCCTGGGTGTGGCTGCCCAATGCCTTCTGCATGGAATTTGCCCAGAGATATCAGACAAGATGCAACTCATTCATCTGTTAGAAGAGGAACATGGACCATTAGTGCATTGCATATGATTAAGACACAGCAACTTGTCCCTGTTGAAATGAAGATCAAAACGGGCAAACTCTTACTGAGCAAGGAAACTCAACTGCGAGCATTAACAGCAGTACTAAGCAGGTCTCCCAATCTGCTCATCTAAGACACAGTCCTGTCCAGTGTATTATACCATCTCCCACTTCAGGACCAGCTGCACCACTCAATACCAACTCTTATGAACATTTCTGTGACTACTGAGGAAGGGGGTGCACAAGTACCTTAGACCTTGACAAGCTCCTTTTGTGTGTACCCAGTTCCCAGCTTTTGGCTGCTACTCCAGAACTAGCATTGCAGCTTACTTACTTGTGTGGGATGTGCCAAGGGCACCTGCTGATTGCTTTTCTTGATGATAAATCCACAGGGAAGTCTCTTTGTGTATGGTTGTGAAAGGACAAGCACACAATTGTGCTGGGGAATAGACGATGAAGAAAAGCAAGAGAGATGGAGTTAAACAAGACAGGCTGAGAAAGTTGGGGCTATTCAGTCTGGAGAAGAGGTGCTTGTGTGGAGACCTCACAGCACCTTCCAGTATCTGACTTCAGTAGTGAAAGAACAAGGGGGACGTCTTCACACTGAAAGAGGTGAAAATTATAATAAATATTAGGAAGAAATTCTTCCCTGTTAGAGTGGTGAGGCCCTGGCACAGGTTGCCCAGAAGCTGTGGCTGCCCCATCCCTGGGAATATTCAAGATCAGGTTGGACAGGGCTTGGAGCAGCCTGGTCTAGTGGAAGGTGTCCCTGCCCATGGCAAGGAGTTGAAACAAAATGGTTTTTAAGGTCCCTTCCAACCCAAACAATTCTATAATTCTATATAAGTTTAATATAGTAAAAAGCAAATCACACACAATTACAGACAGTATTCCAAAGCCTCTCTCACGCCCTTTGCTATAGCCATAAGATGACAGGTCACTGCCATTCCCATCCATTCCCATCCCAGCTGTTGAACCACCCACTTGCTGTCCTTATCTTCTGTGACACGCAGAGCAGATGCCAAAGGCCCCACATCATAAAAGACTTCAACCTATGCATGGCCTGAGCCTTCCCTGCTCAGCTGTCACAGCCATAGTTCACTGGGAGACAAACTACAGATTTCTTTTCAGAAACATTGTACTTCATGCAGTTTCTGCAAGAGCATTCATCACCCTCTCAGGAAGAAGGAACTATGTTAAGACAACAAACCCAACATCTCTGCACATGTGTTTACCTGACTAATGAGAAATGAGGAATGTCTGCCTGTATGCAAAGTCAAATTCCTCCAGAGATCAAGTATGCTTAGATCTGGCCATGAGAGTAACTAATTATATGCAAGTGTTATGAACTATTTACAGGCTTAACCCAACTGCAGTGAAGTCAATGGTTTAACTCTCCCTCCCTTCAAAGGAAAAGGGATCTGGCCTTGGCACATACTTGAGGCACAGCTCACTGCTAGGCTGGCTCATCTCTCTGCCACCAGTTTAGGAGCTGTAGCCTGTACAGAATAAATCCCCAAATTATACCTACTTACCCTTACAGCCAATTCTGATGATTCTCTGCCTTCTCCCCCTCTGTAAATGTCTTTATTTGCAACAGAGATACTAAATTATATAACTAGATACACATGTAGGCTTCAGGATGAACAGAAGGACGGAAAATCTTGAATCCTTTCTGGACTAACAGATGAGGTTTTGTCTCAGTCACCTTGCTAACCAGGCAGAAGTCATGCTACAGCCTCCTGTGAGCTCCTGCTCTCCAGACATTGCTGTAAAGAACAGCAAGAAATACCCCTGCAGCACTGTTCTCTGAGGAGATGCAATTAAGATGCCTTTGCACCTCCACTGCATGCTCACCAGCATGAGCTCTTTCAATACAAGAATGAATTTAATTTGGCAGTCAGAGCACAGGAATGGCATCCAGAGCTCCTGAGCCTTGCCAGCCATTTGTCCCATTTGTTGAACCATCTTGCACAAGCCACTTAATCCAATTTTTTTTTTTTCCCTTCAAGCTGGTTACCTGAAATAGGGCCTGAACCAATCCCCAAAAAGGCAAATGGGAAATTTGCAGCCCACTTCGATGGTACCCATGGGCTCATAGGCCTCTATGTCTATATTTAGACACTTAAATATAGTAGTCTGGGCTTCAGAGATTACTGCGAGCCCACAGCTGCCACTGATCTCAGAGAGGGGAAAAGAACAAATCTCTGGTTCAAAGAGTTTCTCAGCTGCAGGCTGGGAAGGTATAATCAAGGGAAATGTCATTGTATTCTTGCCGTGTTATGGATTTCTCCTTATATAAATACTGCCAGTTTTTAAAACTGTATTTGCCCTTTGTACAGTGCAATTCTACAGACAACTGTAGAGTTGTCTGGTTATGTTATGTATTGTATCTGGTTACGTCACTCCTTAAGAGGACACTGGATAGAGCAAATTCTCTTTCCAAACACGTAACACAACTCATTTTAATTGTGCCATTTAAGTGAAAAGGGAAAGAGAACAAAAATCTTTTAGAAATAAAATAGTAATACATCCCCCTCCTGAAAGAGCATTTGGAAGTCGATGGATGTGGAAAACCCAACATTTAGCAGCTTTTTCCAAACTGTCTCTGTTTTACCCTGTGTCATTTCCATGGCTGTTGCATCCACAACAGCAGTCCCTGGGATATGGCATGGCTCCTGGAAAGAGCTCCTGGGGCCCAAAAACCTAAAGCAGCTCCTGCCTGGGTCTAATGGCTTTGATGGGCAGATTAGATTTCATGCCAATACAGTTATTCTGAGATGGGGGGTAGGAATAATCATGAATGAAACAGTGACTGATGTTCCCTCTTTATTGGACAAGAATTTTGATTGTCAGTTGATCTGTCCCTTGGTGAAACATACCTCGGATATCAGGCCAAGGTGAGGACCTGATTTTTTCATTTCCAAATAATAACAAATTACGATATGCATCAGGATCCTTTAGCTTTTCTTGCGCATTTCTCTCTCCCTCAAAAGCCAGGCTAGGGAGAGACATTCATAACCAAAATCCTGAGAAAAAAAAACCCTAGCAGTTCTCAAGGGCAAAGTGAAAGTCTGGACTTGTAAAAATACTTGGGCAACAGTCCAAGCAAACGGCCCAGTCTTTAGAACAACTAAACAAAGGAGAACAGGATCTTGTCCCACATCAGTCTTTAGAGGACAGTGAGAATGTGCAGAACTGTGGTCCCAGAGCATTAAACATCAGTGGGTGTGAAGAATAGCCTCCTCCAAGAAATGTGGGAGTGCTGCCCGAGGACCCACTGCCAACTTAAAGGAGATGGAAGGAGAAAGATAACCCAGATACAGATCAGTGAATGTCAACTTATTTTTAAACCTGCTCTGCAATAACTGAAAGCTAAAATGCACCAAGCAGGACTGGGTGGCACTGGGACTTATGTCACTTGGCTGTGATTGACTCGGTGTGTTGCTTCATCCCCTCACACAAAATAAAAGATACTTTATTAGCAAAAATGTTGAGATAGAGACAGGCATAATCAGCACAACCCTCCAAACCCCACCTACACTCAACTACTTCCTTGTGAAGGGATAAAGGCACATTGTTCCACTCCACAAAACCCCACTGGCCATGACTGACAGATGTTCTAAACCTTGAGCTGCCCAGCAGAGAAGGGTCATACACAGCCAGGTCTGTTAGATTTCTCATTTCCTGGTAACCTGTGTGCTCAAAATACCGAGCCACTCACTTCCTTGGGAGTTTGTTTTTCCCTCATGAGAATTATCTGTTTCTGTGAATCCTCTTCATTTTCTGTTCAAGTCCCAGATTGTGCAACTTCCCCATACACCTCCTTTTATAAACTAGAAAGGACCAAAATTACTAGCAAAAGTACAGACATTGGTTTCCTCACCTGCCCCTTGTGACCTCTTCAGTTGTTGCTGATGCTGAGTTCTTAGGACTGACTGAACTGATGCTCTTTGCTAAGTGTTTTTATACAGCAAACCATGATAGATCTGTAAAATGTTCATAAGCAGATGACAGGACTGTCAGTGCTGCAGCCAAGCACTGGAAAACACGAGACAATGACTGTACTCAACCACCACCTCGAGTCTTTCCTCACTTCTCCACCTCCCATCTAATCCCTCTGGCAACACCACCAGTGCCAAGGTCTCAGTGGCCATTCCAAATGGCACATCACTGCAAACAAAGTATGAAAGGATTTGGTGCTCTTGGAGCATGGGCAATGCTCAATTCCCCCTGGCACCACAAGCTCTCAGGATCCTGGCCAGTCTCCAGCTTTTTCCTCACACACCACCCTCAGGCACCTTTCTCCACCAGGAGACATTAAGGAAACCTCCCTGTCTGACCATGTGTTCCTCAACAAGGGTGCAGAGTCAAGGCCCATTGCAGTGGGTCTAACACGAGCTGGAGGGTCCTGGGCGTCCTTTTCCCCTACTCTGAGCACCTGACACATCACCTTTCCTGACAAAAGCAAAAGAAACAAAATTTAAAAAAAAAAAAAAAGCAAAACAAAACAAACAAAAAAACCACAACCACTTCTTTGAGGAATAGGGGGCTTTGTGAGCAGAGGGTCTCCACGAGGCAAGTGGAAAGTTACTGGGAGCCTTTTCTGTCCCAGCATTACACCACAGAGCAGGACTGCAGTGTCCCAAGACTCAGATCTACACTGGTGCCACTGATGTCAGAGCTGGGCTGGCATGTACAAATAAATATGAAGTATTTCAGGGCTGTGTCACAAGGCAGCAGTCTCTTTCCCATATTTATGCCTGCAAAATGTTGCTCCACAATATCAGAGGGGACTTCTGTGCAATCCAGGAACTGGTGACAAACTCCTTTAATTGCACTCAGAAATATATTTTTAGGAATAAGACCAAGAAGTCAACTCAGCTTCCTTCTTGTTAAAAAGCTAAAATAAAAATGTAAAAATGTCTGATGGGCTGGGAGTGAAGCAAAATGAAGGCGTTGATCAGCTCAACAGCTGGAAAAATGACTACCAGTACAAATAAAATTTTAAAAACCCTGTTCATATTTTAAAGATTGTGTGGCTGGAAAAAAAGCAAATTTTTGTTCGTTTGTTACTCTTAGGAACTTACAGCTGCTGGAGAATCAGGTTTCCATAAAACCTATCTACTGTTTAATGCCACTAAAAGCCTGGAAATTTAACTTCGTAGGTATTTAACATTTAGGCAGTTACTTGCTGGAAACCTATAAAGGAGATGTGACAGCTACAGTGGGGATTTTATTAATTTCAACATCAAGAAGGACTATAGGGAACTTTGCAAAGAGAAAACCACCCTTGTCCTTGACCCCAGAGAGCCTTTTGTTCTCTCACCTACCAACAGGGAAGAGCAGATTACAAGATAAAATATAGGAGACCTGGGAAACTGGGTTATTGCACTTGTTTCAGTTCTGACTGCCCTCATAACACGAGCAAGTATGTCAGATAGGGTTCTTAAATGTGTCTTCTTGTCCTGAATGTCCAACCTAAGGGACAAAGCAAAGCAGGCCTGGTTTTCACAGCTAGCCACCTTTCTTTCACAGCTAAAGCCAAGGAAAGCTGCAGATGCTCTCAAGCTCAGCTCAAGGACGCGAGATCAAGCATTTAAGAGGGGAGGTCTACAAAATCAGAGGCCACTTCTGAAAAGGATTTCTATTTCTCAGCAGTTCACTCAGCAGCATATAAAATTTCCAGAGCATTTGTTTTTAGAATTTTAAGTCACCTTAAGCAAAGCTAAATGTCAGTTTTAATAGATTACAAAACCTCCTCTCAATTCCAGTGCCAGCAGTAAGAAAAACTGTGAAGCAAAACTGCTGTTGCCAGCACAAATCCTTCATTTCTTCAGAGCAGTGCAGTAAAATTCAAACTTGACTATTAAATACAGTTTTGGTTTCTTCCTCTAGAAATGATAAACAGCTGATCCATTTGTCTCAATCATAGTAAAAAAAAAAGTCACACATATAGCCTAGTGATGTTGAACTCCCACTTTCTTCACCTCTTAAAGAAATCAAGGATGATTTCTACAAGCAAGTTACATCTTCTCTGTCAAATACCTCAACCTGCAGTTAAGTGCTACCTACTTTTCCTGACTAGTTTTTCAGACCACTCAGAGAATCCAAGCAAAAAAGCCATCAGAAAATAATGGAGGGGTTATTCCATGTCATTTGTGTATGATTTATATTGATGATGATCACAAGAAACAAAGCAGATTAATTATTATAAATGCCAGTGCCGCAACCATTGTGCTGCTGTCTGAATGTCACTTTTCTTCACTTTTGAACTGAGCAAATTTCATGAAAATGAATGAAAAAAGATGGAAAACTAATGCCAACCTCACACAAATCACTTCCAGATTCCAGCCTCTGTTTCACATTCTTTTGTCTTTGATCCTCACATGAGTTCAAAAGTACGTGTTACATCAAGGTCATTACAGCTGACTCAATAATTCAGCAAGACAAAATGCTTGAAAGAAAATAAGTGGTTAAAGAAAGTATTGAGGGTTTTGTTATCAATTTATGTCATGCCATAAAGCAGAAAATTACATTAAATATTGAAAGAAAGGATCTGCATGAGAGATAAACCACGGGCAGCCAAAAGCACTGGGATTCTGGATAACAATTTACAGCAGCAAATTGTTTAACTTTTACATGGTTTCAGAGAAGGAGAAAGTCTAACTCTGCAGCAGGCTGACTTTAACCCTAGAAATAACACTTCAAAAGCATTAGGCTCTTTCATCATCCCTCACTTGATGTTCTTGTTCTCTTATTTCTTTTCTATTTGAATTATGAAAAGTTTGAGGGCTCCACGCCCCCTCACATGATCTTTGCAGCCTCTCTCAAGGGCCTAGTTCTTCTAGATTTGCTTGAAAAGGAGTTCACAGGTAAAAATGACAAGTGTCCTCTAATAGCTTCCTTTCCATTGGGTTATTACACTCCATGAGTCAGAATACACACAGATTGTCCCCCACACCCACCGAGGTTTAAGTGGCCTGCATTGAAGGCAGCATTAAAACCTAACAAGGAACAGTGACTTTCTAACTTATATTTAGTAACAGTCCTTCTCAGCATCCCTTGCATGACAACAGTGACAGGGAGAGCAATAGCAAGAGTAATTTAGTGTATATTGTCCTGGAGCAGCGAAACAAGCTGACATGCTCTGCATATTCACCATGGGGTTCACCATGGCACAGCCACAACAGAGCAGCCAGAGCTCCAACTGCTGCAGCTCCATCATCCCTGAGCTCAAACACCAAGGTCCTGGCAGGAAAGACCCTAGAACTGGCTTCTCTGGTTGGCATCAGCTGCACAGTCTCCAGACAAGAGCAAATAGATGTGCGATGGCAGCAACCCTTTTGCCAGGTAACTTCAAACACAGGAATGTCACAAATAGTAATTTGTGATTTCACAAACAGCAACAATTACTTAGTTTCAAAGTATTTCACAGCTATGGAGGCTAAAGAAATAAGTTCTCTTCTGTAGCAGTGATCACCTTGAGGGACACTTGCTTCTGCAGCTACATGGGGAGAATGACTCTCATTTCAGTGAAATGCAGCACTGTGCTGGCTGGTAATCTGTCAGTGGCATGGCCTGGGTTACACACACGTGCTTCCTTACTGTGGGAAGTAAAAGAATACAAAACCCTTCTGTTTTAAACCTGATCAGATTTCCAGAAGCTAAGGAAAAGGAAAACAGAGTGCAGGTTTGAGAGCTGGAAGAACAATTCAGTGATTCATCAGAAACAACACAGGTGCCACAAGAAAGGTTCTCTCATTAGAATGACTGTTTAGCCAAAAACCCAACTACCTACCAAAAAACCCCTCTAGTCCCAGGTTTGACCCAGGATTATTAATCCACTGTGCAGACTAAACTTTTTTTCCCCCCCATCTCTCCACTGGTCTTAACATTTCCCTAAGGCCAGACTCACCCCCATGCTCCATTCCTGAGCCCCAGTAGAGTGGATGACTTGTCTCCCACTAATGCTCCTAACTGAATCTTATTGCCTTGGATGAGATCCTGCTTCCTACTACAGCCCCTGATCAGCCCAGATTTAACCTCTAGAGAGCCACCATGCAGATATCCTCCCTCTTTCACCATGTCACTGAAAGATTGGAATTTTCATGGGGAAATTATCTTTCTGGCTTTGGAGCTTTCTAGAATTGATAAAAAGACACATTGACTGCATCAAGCTCCTAATGAATTGCCATTTTGTATACCACAAAACAGAATAGGGAACCAACACCTACAGCTACCAAAACCTTTTATATAAACTCTTGAAAAGCTGCTGAGAAAGTTAACACTACAGCCTAACCCAGTGGGAATACTACTTTAGGTCACACTCACCTCCCATCTCAAGTAGAGTCACATTTGATCACCTGATTTACAGTCAATTCCCCTATTCTGATACTTATCCCTCTATTTGATGGACAGGCTCCAACAATATAAGTTACCTCCACCTAATTTTATTAAAGCCAGTGACCAGCACACTCCACTGGACAGGAATTTAGCTCCTCAAGTGACTCCGCAGGTCAGACTCAGTCAGACTGCAGTTCACCCCTGTCTGCAGGTGCACAAAAGCCAGTGCTCTGATGGAGAACAGCAATGACTGGAACGTGTGAGATGTGGCAGGAGCAGCCTGCAAAGAGTGTGGCCACCCTGGCAGCACCTACAGCAACTCCTGTTAGGTGGGGATTTAAAGTCAGCCAGGTCTTGTGTCATCATTCATCAGTCTTCTTGGCTTTCCCTCTCCGTGAGCAAATGATGAATATGACCTTCTTTGTTTGAGTTCTTGCTATGAAGCACTGTTTGCATAAGGCTCTTTTTTATTTATTTTTTTCCTGCGGCTTGTTGACTTTTATAAGACATTCATAAATTTGTTCTGAGTGCCAGTGAGATGCTTAATGGTGCTAAAGGGAAGGTATTAAGGATAGTCGACTCATGTCAGAACAAGCCACTTGAAAGTAGTTATAAATATTTGTCTGGATTTCATTTTGCTAACAAACAGCTTCTTTTCTTTTTCTCCCCCTCTTACCCCCCTAAAAGAGTTGATCTCATAAACAACAGAAGAATTTTCACATTAGTAAAAAAGTACACGTCTGGATTTGTTTTTTTAATAGAAACTTTCCTATTGGGGACACTTGAGTCCTTTTATTCTGTCTGCATGGAATCAGCTCCCTTTTCAGGAAAACCTTGGCAGCTTAAGACCTCCAGGGTGAGCTCATGTTCTTTTGCACTCCCTCAAACTCATCCCTGCTCTTTCATTGCTCTGGCAATGAGTTTAGGCTAGACTTAGGGACTGCAGTGTCCTAGAACTAAGCCAGTAGCTACACATTCCTCCTCATTTTGCTCATAAGCACACTGGAGGGTTTTGGATTCCTTCAGGACTTGGAGCCACTTGCCACACAGTTTGGAAACTCCACTCCCTCCAGTCCTATTGCTCTAAGGTCACATTGACACAGACACACAAAATATTCCAAACTTATTGTCTTTGGTACCAAAGTCCCTCTCACTGGAAACTATGACTGGTAATTGGGGGCTGCCACACGTGTAGTCCTGCTCCAATCCTTGTCAGCTCCAGGGCAACAGAGACAGCTTTTCACACAAGAATAGTCCAAAGTTGCTTCTTGGAATCAACAGGCATCAATGCTGAGGGCTTGTCTCTGCCTCTGGCTTTGGACAGACACAGCTCTTTCCTTCCTAGAATAGTCTCTGCATGCATTTCAGAACTGAAAAACCAAAACTGGGTTGGGATGCAACCCAACACTGGAGGTTTGAGAACCTCCAAAGAGCTATTGCTGGGACAGATGAGCAGATAGTTCAACACTCAGTCAGCAGGAGAGCAAAGGAAAAGGGGGTGTCCAGAGGAGGCAGATGGGGATGAGAAGCAGCCCCTCACCTCTTTGAAAAAGGTCTAGGAAACAATTAGGAGTGGGAAAACAAGGTTTGGGATGGTCTTTTTGTTTGATTGGTTTAACTGTGTAGAAACAATGAGTTGCCAATGCCATTTTTTATTTGTTTTCTTGGTGCTTTCACAGACCAGAGCTCATTACAGCAGTCCAGAAAGTACCAGCAAGGAAATCTTGAACACTCATCCCAGACAACTCTCATAAGAGTGAGGGTGAGTTGTACCTCAGGAAGGACTGACAGCTTTGGTCTAAGTTTGCAAACCAACTAACATTTGCAGCCTAAAGTCACTTCTAAAAATATTCAAAACTAGCATCCCCCAGAGAACTACCCCAGACAGCAAGGAAAGCATAGGAGAAAATAAACTTTCTAATACAGAGCTCTTAATTGTCTCCAGTGGGGTTTTTTTTCTGGATACCTTTGGATTTTCTGCATATGTGCACAGCTACATCCCACTGTGCTCCGTTATAACACATCATTATGGTACAAACAAACCCTGTGCCTCCAGCACAGTGATGGAAGAGACCTGGCAGATGGTCCAGATCAGCAGAGATAAGAGTAAACTACTACACAGGTAAGGCACCTGCCCAGGGCAAGGATGCAGTTCCCTGCCAACCTGCACCTCACTGCTTCTGTTGTTCTCCTTCCTCCCCCCCCACCCCCCCCTTTTTTTTTTTTTCTTTAGAAAATGCATGTATATCACTCAAGGAGGTTTTACAGTGCCTGCAAATGCTAATTGCCATGGTTTGTAACATTCTGTACCCCACCAGAATTAAATGGCAACCCAGCAGCTCTGATGATATCATGGTGAATGATTTATCCAGCAATGTAGCACATTCCTGCAGTGTTGCTTAAGCAATAAGGCACAGGGAGAACGTTTGAGTGATTAGTTTGCCTCTAGTGTGGGCTACAGTCAAAGGTTAATGGCCTTGAGCACCCAAGAAGTTCAATTAATACCTTGAAATGGACTAGCTAGAAGGCCTGAGGCTGTTATTAAATGGAACATTAACACAAGGAATACCATTTCATGCCTTTGCAAACATGGGTAGAGTACTTCTCACACCCAAAGCACTCCAGCCATGTTCTAAATCAGCAAGCACCTGAAGAATTCTTTGTTGGGAGATGGGCCCCAAATGCATTATGGACACATTTTTCCACTCTCATCACAAGCCTGAGCTGTTTAGAGAGCAGCATTTGGGTGAAAAGGCTTAGAAAAAGCTGTGATTTCTAGCACCATCAGGAAGCAGCAACATGCTGTTTTATACCACCTCCTCTACCTCTTCAGTCTCCAGTCCCACCAAAATGCCCAAAAATCTGAAATGAGCACAGTGAGAGTCCTTCACAGTCCTCCTGGGGAAGGTAAAGAAGTGCTGGCACTCCTTGAAGTAACTTGTCAACTTCAGCACTGTTAATGACTATGGGAACAGGCCCATCCCATACACCACAAAGATTTTGTCACATGGACTCATGACTCTGCTGCATCCCCATCATACTGTGTGTGACAAGAAATGTGACTGTCAGTAATTAAGAGCTACTTCAGCAGGTGATTTATTAAAATGCTCTGTCCGATCTCCTATAAATCCATTTAAGCAACCCATCAATCCTTCCAACTGATGCCACTAACAGTCACAGCCTTCCACCCCCTCAGAGGAGGGCAGGGAGAAGCAGCCAGCACATTCAGAGGCCACAAGACACCCTCTTAAGAGATTCCACTAGTAAGAGTGGAGCTAAGAAGAAACCTCCAAGGACACTGACTTGCACAGGAACAACCCATTCCCTCAGTGCCCTTGAAGTCTCACATGTTGCTCTGCCTCTAATTGCCCAGTCCCAGCTTCTTCCTCTGAAGGAGACTGATGCAAGGCCCTTTCTCTACAGGCTATCCATCCATTTTTAGTTCACTTATAAACCTTAACCTACAACACCTTCTTGGCCAGGACCAAGCCAGCTGTGATGCAACAAGGCACAAGTATGTCACAGTACAGCCAGCCCAGGTTTGCTTTTCTGAGGCTGCCCATCCCAGCTATAAAACTCCCTGCCAAGACAAATTGGATTAAGCTCAGATCAGATTATGCGAGAGCTGGGCTGTGGGGACTTTTCACTCCAGCCTTTCTCCAGTAAAAAGAACTCCAGAGGCTCAGCATGACAACAAGAGAAGAAAAAAAGGAGAGAGACCAAAGTCATGAAGAGAGAACTGGGCTCCTGGGGAGAGGAGAACAAAGAGGGATAAGATGCAAGGTAAATAAAAAGGCACAAGGGCTTAGTTGTGACTTCAGAGAGAGAAAGTGGGGGGCAAGGGGTCAAACTTTACAGTAATTAACCTTGTCTCAGTAAACCTTGAAAGTCTGCAAGCGCCCCAGTGACTGCAGCATGGGCAGTCAGGTCTGGACCATCTTCATCTTTGAAACTAAGGATGAAAAGAGTGACAGTTCCACCTTTAGATCACAGACAGTTTACTATGCTACAGGTCTAACCTGAAAAGTGGAGTTTGCTCTGGAATCTCCTCACAGCATCATTTAAATTGATAAGAAAACAGTATTGTGAAAACATGCACCTGCTCCCTGATCCAGCAAGGCACAGACATGTGAGCTCACCTTTAAATACAGGACACTGTTAACCCAGTGTGACTATTCACAACCTGAAACCATTAAGCATTTACTTAAATACTTTTCTGGATCAGGAAAAGCACATTCATGGACGTCCTCAGGCTGCACAATTAATCAAAGCAGTACCTGGTTCTATCAATGCTGTTGACAGACTGGTAAAAATCATGCAGTAACCAAACATGAAAGGCTAATACATAAAATAAATGGAACATCCATGTCAGGTACAGTGTATATATACAGGATACAGAAAAAGAGTGATTACATCACTGCTCTCAGTGGATAACAGAAAAATAGTAAGCCTGGTTTGGATGTTCTGGCAAGAAAAAACATGGTGTTGACTGCTATTTAATGCCTTTACATTTTGGCAAGAGAGTCCAAATTCTTGGTGTACTAACACTGAAAAAGCATCATATATAAAGTTACTTTATTCAAAGACTGACCAGACAGCTTTACTCTGATAAAGAAAACCAATTTCCATAGCACACCTGTCTTCTAATGTACCCCACTAGCACAGAGGATCCCAAAAAACATTGGGAGATTCATTCAGAGCTTCTGCACACAGACTACAGGGAGATTTATTTTTTCCATTATTGGTGCATTACTGCATTACAATCAGATACACCTGGAGTTACTGCAGCACAAATTAACTTTGTTAGAGTTACCAGGAAGATCTACCACTGAGCCAACACCATGAGCAAAACTGGAGAGTCCCCTTTTGATCAAGCTTCTGTCTGGAAAATTTGCACATCTTTTTTTCCTCCTGCTACAGAATTTAATTTTTTTTTTTTTTCATGATTTGGGGAAGGCAGAGTCAGCTGTACCTAGCCCCTAGCACACAACAATCTAAGTAATAATCACAGCAGATAAAAGAACATATCTGTATTCCCATTCTCTCAGTATGAGGTATCAGTGATTGAGAACTCCTGAAAAGCCCCTTTTGCTTCACAGTTCAGTTTGTATTTGTTTAAGCCTAAGGCAGACAAACACAACACAAGCCCCCAGGAATCCATAACCACCCTGATGCTTCTGGGTTGCAGATCATCTCTACTGCCATCTGTTTTCAGTCACTTCCAAACGAGTTCTGAAGAGTCAATTGTTTTCTTCTAGGAAAAATAAACATGCAAGCTGCTATTCACCCGATTTCCAGCAATTTTCTGCTGTGGGTAAACGTAGCTTCAGATTTTAGAACTAAAACTCATTCTCATCCAAGGAATTTTGCAATATAATTACCTCATTTTTACTGACTTGGATAACTGTTGCCCTTTAAAAAAAAAAAAAGAAAAAGAAGGGGGGTGTTAAGTCTGCAAGACTAATTCCTCCTCCTGCCCCTGTGTTATAAAACCTTGGAACAATTGACAGTGATTAATCTCACTTGATATTTCTTTGGTTCTCTATTTGTTGATTTAAAGGCATTTTATGACTGATTGTTTTCAGTTGCCTGGACAGCTGTCAGATCTGTACTGTGGTTTGATTTGGCATTCAGGGAGCAAAATTATTATTTTTCTTATTTTTACAGCTCCAACACACAGTGGCTGACGGAGGTGGCCCGTCAAAAACCATGTATGTGAAACCAAAACTACCTCCAGATTGAGAGAAGATTGTCTAGAGATTCTGCAGGCAGATTACACAAGCAAGATGTGGAAGGCTGGTTTATTACCAGCTTTTATGATGCCCAGCTTGCACACTGAGTGCACATACTCTCAAATACAGTGGCAAAATCCATCCCTAGGTGTAACATCAGTGGCTTAACAGGAGTAACTTTGCCCTTTGGAGCAGTACTGGCACAGCTGGTGGGGAGCTTGCTTGGAGGTCTGGAGCGCTCCAGTCCATGAGGTGTCCTACAAAAGGCTGTGCTCAGTGGAAGGAGTGGGAAACAGGCTCTAAGTTTCTGGACCACAAAATGACGACAAAATAAGATGTAAAAGAGTCAGCAGAACTCAGGAGAAGACGGTACTAATACTGAATAGCTCAATATCCTTTATCAACCTCCTGTCTCTAAGAGTGACCAATAGCCTTGACTCTGAACCTTCCTTGTCCTCAGTGTCAACCAATTTTCATCATTTCAAATGTCTTCCATTTTACCTGCATCTCACAGCTGCATCCTCCCTCTCTTTCCTGGCTCTTCACTTCTCTCATTATCCACCTACAAACATGTCTAACACCACTTGTACGTCATCCCTGGCTCACCCTCACGTTTCTGATTCCAAACTAAAACCTCACCAACTTCTATCTCAAACAAATCATGGAGAAAGAGCAAACACCTGTCAAGGTTCCTCCTCCAAATTATGTAGAATAAAATTTCACTAAAGCAGAAATCTTTGTTATTAGATAGTGCTTTCATTGCTTTCACATGTAATCTTCATGAATTTTCCTTGTTTTCAGAAAGCATATGAAAAATCGGGTTATTCTGGAACTGAAGGGGTCTGCATGATCACACTGCTTTTCTCCATGGCCTGCAGCACTCATCTATACACAGTATCAGGGCTAACAAATGGACCAAAAACAAAAAAAGCAATTAGACCTAAAACAAAAAATCCAGGCTGAAAAAAGCCTGGAAAAGAGAAGGTTTCAGGGTGACCTCGTTGTGGTCTTCCAGTACCTGAAGGGACCCATAGGAAATATGGAGAGAGATTATTTCCAAGGGCCTGGAGTGACAGCACAAGGAGGAATGGCTTCACACTGACAGAATAGGTTTAACTGGATATTAGGAAGAAATTCTCCCCTGTGAGGGTGGTGAGGCCCTGCACAGGTTGCCCAGAGAAGCTGTGGGTGCCCCATCCCTGGAAGTGTTCAAGGCCAGGTTGGACGAGTCTTGAAGCAACTTGGTATAGTGAAAGGTGTCTCTGCCCATGGCATGGGGTTTGAACAAGATGATCTTTGAGGTCCCTTCCAACCCAAATCATTCTGTGATTCTATTATTCAAAATTTACATGTGAGCTTAAGTGTATGGAGAGAGCAACTGCTATTGACTACAATTTGCTAAAATGTAAGCACTTTTGCATAAAAGAATGATGCTCTTACTGCCATGGGATTTTACTGGACAGATTATGTGATCTGCTTAACATATCTTCACATTTCTCCTTGTCCAATTAGTAAAGACTGGGAGAAGCTTGCTCCAAGCCAAGCACTAGGTGGTAGTGGCTTAGGGACACAGTCTCTGTTTGTGATCTATTGCTCCCACTGCCCAAAATTCACAGCATATAGAACAAGTGCTCAGAAATATAGTGAAATTAGGGATGGGACTCATTATTTTGCATACTCCCACTGCCTATAAAGAAAGGTGTCTCCAACTCTCTCCACCACCCTGAGACACCCTCTCCTTCCACTGCCCACATTACTTCTCAGGCTCCCTCCATTAGTATTCCTGCTTTACTGCCAGCTCTCTTAAAAAAAAAAAAAGTAAATAAAAATAACCCACACAACTCTCTTTCGGTTACCAGGTTATTATTCACCCTTTCAGCCCATTCTGAAGCATCTTACATTGTTCAGATGCGATGCCTCTCTGGTTTTCTCCTTGAGGGCCTATGGACATTTTTCATGGAGCTTTTTACTTTTCCTCTTCTAATCCCTTCCTCCACAACACACTGCAGCAGTGGGAACAAGCCCCACATTTTGCCCTGAGAGCCTGCTTATAACAATAGATTTGAGCTTGTTTTGACTAAATCACTCATACCAACATCTTCACTCCTTTGCTTTCTAAACCATGGCCATAAACTGTAGGGAAACCAACACAACAGTTGTGTCTTCACATCCATGCCCTCATCAGCTTCTCTAACACACAGAAAATATGGCCCATCAAGTCCACCAGGCCACATTTAATCAGGCACAACACAGATCTAGCCCTATAGACTAGGGGTGTTTTCCCACCCTTACACACACACAGACCTTTTAATCCAACTGAAAGGCCTGGGAATTCCTTTCCCAATTCCACAAATGCCACTGTGTTCCTTTTCCCTCCATCCCCAGTCATCTTCTTAGGGTGCCACCTTCTGCAGACGTGTATTCCTGCTGCAGCAGTGCTGCCTTCTTACAAGTCACTTGGACACAGGATGAATTGAGACCATCCTTGAACAAATCCCCGTGGTGTTCCCATCTCCTCTGCTTTTCCACCACTCCAGTCTCAT
The DNA here is from genome assembly GCF_022539395.1 of Myiozetetes cayanensis. NCBI lineage: Eukaryota > Metazoa > Chordata > Aves > Passeriformes > Tyrannidae > Myiozetetes > Myiozetetes cayanensis. Next base: position 6,615,246 of record NW_026087378.1, on the reverse strand, counting down.
TTCTGTCATCTGATTCCTCTTTATCCACATGGCCTGTTCTCATACCCATTCACGTCACACATTTAAGAAGGTGCAAAGAATGTCAAATGTCTTTATAATCCAGCTAAACCACATCTGCCGCTTCAACCACCAGCTTAGTTCACTGTTCTCCTTTTAAACAAACACAAACAGCTCCAGAAGATCCAGCAACAACGGAAACAGGCGGGCAGCAGAGTAGTACATGCTGAAACTCAGCATGGTCCCCCATTAGGGGGAAAATTTCGAGTGCTTTAACCATGACAAACAGCACCACAATGAATCAGTGGATATGACGGGTCAGCCTCTTGGCTGGGGCAGCGCCAACAGCTTCCACGGGGGTTCATCAGGCATGAATTGGCCCCATATGTGAAAACCCTCTACAATTTGTCCAGTTTCTCCCATCCCTGTGGAGCGAAGTCTCCATATGTGAGATCCCACAGAGCTGTCAGCCAATGTCACATTTCAATAAAGCAAAAACAACCAGGGTTGCACAAACCAGCCAAGCAATCCCATTGCTCATAAACTGGCAAGTGACCTACGTTGGCAATGCTTTTGTTGATCACAACCCTTTCTATGGAACAAAACATAGGAACTATCACGCCAGAACAGACTCAGTGATCCATCTTCTCCTTGTCTCCTGTCTCCAGCAGAGGCCAACACTGATGCTGGAAAAGAAGATTATTAAGAGATCCACGAAGCCTGCAAAGCACCTGGGTTGGTTGTGCAATACTTTGCCCTTGACCCAGGGAAAAACTCTACTGTTACATATAACTGTGCAATATGTTATCCCAGATATGAAAGACTGTCAGGGGCTGTCAAAGAAACATATGTCAAAGTCAAAGGATTATCCTTCCTTCTTGTCTCTTTATTTTAGCTTGATTAATATAACTGAACATCCTCTTCTCAAGATCAAGTCTCTGACTTTACAAATAATTTCAACTTTGTGTCAAAAAGTAATATTACTATTCTTTCCTATATTAATATCTTTTCTTATAGAAAAAGTAGTTTCATAGGATTATTATTTGAACCTTTCCCTGTTTCACAGAGCTCTAATCCCTTTCCTCGTCTGTTCAACACCAAATTAATGTTAGTCTATTCAATCTCTTTTTAGATAAATTCTCTCCCCCCAGACTTCATAAACTTCTATTCTAACGTTATTCCATCTTGTCTTGGACATGATTTGTATAGTTCAGCTACAAAATTATTTAGCTCAGCCTTAAACCAAGATTGCATTTTCAGTTCCTACAATGCAAACAAATAGATCAGGGGAAAAATAAAAAAATTTTAAAACCTGAGACAATATCTTATGGCCTGTTGTATCTGAAGCAGAGTTCAGGGAAATTGGTGAGGTGATACTGATGGCTATACAATGAATCATATCCTTTCTAAACTGAGATTTATAATAAGTAAAAAACATGCTTCATTTCTAAAGTGGAGATTGTGACCAGGGTACTGTTTTATTTGTATGTCTTTTTGCCATAAAATGAATGATTTTGCAAGTACTAAACCAAAAGAAAATACAATCTGATCTATTAAATCTTCTATTTTTCCTATGCCTGAAACAAGTACTTTTTAAATGCTGTGCCTGTGAGCCTGGTAGAACACGCCAACAAGAAGAACTCTCAAACTAATTTAGAAACAAAGCATAGACACTTTTGGTTTAAGCTACTAAAAATAAAAAGCATTTGGCTCGCTCAATTTATATATTATTAATACTCAGAACATCTCCTGATTACGGAGACTGAAGCAGAGAGGGAAAACGTCTGCATCCATCCCCAAGCTGAATATTTTCTGAAGTACCAACTGCCAATTCTGGCAGCCTCGCCACCCTTGTTAGGTGATAAATTAATGCTCGCGCTCCCACTGTGCCCTTGCCAAGCAGGCAGAGCTCCAGCCAAAGCCTGGCTTGTCCAACCGGCACCCACCCTCTAGTGGGATGAGGGGAAAGTGCTGCTCCCGGCCAGGCTCATCCTGCTGTAACACTGAGAGGACGTTCATTTAGGATGAGTGTGCCAAGATCTTTCTTTCTTTGCTCCTCTCTACCCTGCACGCACCTGTTGGACCATAAGGCTCATTAGCTCTGAAAGATGATTATGGGCCTGATGAGCTTTCCCAAGAAAATTCAGGGGTAATCTTTTCTTAACAGCTCTGCCTTGTGCTCTGCAAAATCAGTGCCATTTTAACTGCACTTCTATAGGTGACTAAGCAGTGACAATCCAGTGAATTAGTGGCTGTAATTATCATTCTGTATCAAAAACAGCATGGCAAACAGGACCAGGGCAGTGATTGTCCCTCTGTACTGGGCACTGCTGAGGTACCTCAAGTGCTGCATCCAGTTCTGGGCCCCTCAATGAAAGAAAGACATTGAAGGGCTGGAGAGCGTCCAGTGAAGGGCAACAGAGCTGGAGAAGGGTCTGGAGAGTCAGTCCTGTGAAGATTGGCTGAGGGAGCTGGGGGGGCTCAGCCTGGAAAAAAGGAGGCTCACGGGGGACCTTCTCACTCTCTGCAACTCCCTGACAGGAGGGGGGAGCCAGGTGGGGGTCTGGGCTCTGCTCCCAGAGAGCAAGGGACAGGACAAGAGCAAACGGCCTCAAGCTGCACCGGGGGAGGTTCAGGTTGGACATCAGGAGGAATTTGTTCTCTGAAAATTTTTGTCAGGCATTGAAAGGGGCTGCACCAGAAGGTGGTGGAGTCACCATCCCTGGAGGTGTTCAAGGAATAACTGGACATGGCACTCTAGTCTGATGTGCTCTAGTCTGATTGACAAGGAAGGGATTGGTCACAGGCTGGACTCAGTTGAGGTCTTTTCCAAACTTAGTGATCTAGGATTACACCTTTGTCTTACTATAAGGAAACAAACACACAAGCAAATTTATATGCCTAGGAAAAAAATATAATCCAGACCATTTTCCTCTGTGCATTAAATAAACCAATACAATTGACTGCAAAATTAGAGAAGTAGAACATTGTTGCTCAGTAACAAGCACTGAAGTAGTGGCACAACTTGTGAAAGTGCAGCAGAGCTGTAAACAGGTTTTAAACCACAACCAAGGTCAGCTGTACTAAATATAACAAGTGAGCAGTTCTCAGACCAAATCACTCTTGAAAGTGCTGAAGCCCTCATTCTAATTCCCACAGCCAGGGAGGAGATAGATAAAGATGCTTTGAAAGGGACAGATAAGCAGGACAAAAGATGAGAGCAGGGTGCTTCCCCAGCTAGAGAAGACACAGCCCCCCAGTACCTGGGCATGAGGTCAGCAGGTCCAGTAGCCACAACCAGGGTCAGACAGACCAGAGGAACCCAGGCAAATCCAAATCAAGCCAGAAGGTCCAGACACAAGGCTAAGTACAACAGCCCCACACCACCAAGGGCTGAGCCTAAATGCAGCTCAGGGCCTGTGAGCACAGGCTGGGTGGGTGAGTGGGTGGGTTGGTTGGTGGGTGGGTGCTCAGGTGGAACCACTCAGGGCAGACAGGGCCTGCTAGCACTCCCTGAGGTCTGGTAAACCTCTTTATAAACCCAGATTAACAATCCCTATTGAATTTAGGTGAGTCAAATTAGGTCCAAAAGAGGTAACTAAAGATTTACAGTGAAGATGCCAAGTGAAAAACTACTAAGAAATATATTCTGTTGTCAGATGTGACTGCACCTTTAAGGACAAAAATAAAGCAGCCAAGACCACTAAAAGCAAGATGGGACCTGAAACAATTGAACAGGACTGAGGAGAGTATGATCCTTTTCTCAACATGATGCAATCAGCAGCCTCCAGCAGCCTGCAAGGCACACTCAAGTCTAGAATGGAAGCAGCGTGAAGTGAAGGGGGGGGGTGATAAAAATAAAGCCATCTTTCATGGATCACATGGTCCCATCAGGAAATATGGAAACCTCTGACTTGTCTGGCTCTCTGTCTCTCCCTCCCTATGGGTCTTCCGCAGAAAGCACAGCCTGTGTGCCTGGGAGGTGATGAAATCCCTAATGCTGGATGGCACATGGGGAATTCGGGGATTGCAAAACAGGATGTTTCTTGGAGGAAATACAGTCTCAACAAGCAAAAGGTTCAAGTACGGTACATCTCACAATGATGTAAGAGCTTGATTATGCATCTCGCTTAAAGCCCAGCTTAGGGTTTTAGTTCTAGTAGAACTAATGGGCAACACCTGCTGCGATGAAAACAATTTCCGTCCCTGAACTCCAGCAGAAGTGTTTATCTTTTGAGTCAGAAAATGTTCCTCTAATGCCTGAACAAGACTCCGGGGACAGGAACATATGCCCAGAACTGACGTTTCCACGCATTAGATAGCTTATAAAAATGAGAACTAGAAAAACCTGGTATCATCAGACATCTTGTCCAATAAAGTCATTAAATGGAAAGCACAGAAAGGTTCCTCTAACGTTTCCCGTCCCTGCCACCGTAGTCCCTGCTGCTCTTTGTAGAGCAGAAACAGAGGCTACTGAAAAAGCCTGCTAGGGTAAATTTTGAGTTCAAAATTCAGGGCTTTTCCAGACCTGTCCCTGGCAAAATGACCATTGGCTTCAATGGAAACTTTACCCAAATATGGGCCTCAGGACTTGGGCGTCTTAGTTTAAGTTACTAATTTTATTATTAAAGGTTAAACAGAGCTGTTGACAGTACAAACTATTTTCTTACGTAAGCAGTGAAAGGGAGAGTGTCAGATACACAAGATAAAACAATATTGCCAAGGCAATATAGGTTATGGGTGAACGTCCTTTCACAGAACACACTGCTCTGAATCCCAAATTTCACCCTTTTCCTCAAGCAAAACTCACATTTAAATCAACTGGAGCTCAGTGTGATCAGAAGGCAGAGTCAAGCCTAAGGAAGGACCTTGGGGTTCAACCATGTTTGCTACAAGGGCTTTGAAAAACTGTAGCTGTTGAAAACACAAAAGCCCTACTTTTACAGAATAAAATCTGTGAGCAGTGAAAGTTCACCAAAAACCACATGGCTTTGTTTTGGATTGAGAAAGGAAAAGGCACAGGTCCCAGGCTTGATCAACAAAGCTGAGGAGTGAAGCATTGCTTCATTTTGAACTTAGGGGAACTGTTTGCCTTAATAATGTCCTAGAACTGATAAGAAATGCCCCGCAGATATAACTGCTGTACAAATTCATTACGCAATGCCCATTAAATACTACAACTGCAAATTAAATGTTCAAGCCATCCCATTATACACACACAACCCTTAACAGTAAACCCCTTGATAATAGTGATGTCAGGGAGGATATGTTGGGCTTTCCTCTCTTACTTTCTGCTATGATGTTCTTTATCTAAAGCTTGGACACAAACCAGAGACTTGTTTTTCATTCTTGACCAAAAATAATAAGAACAAATGATATGACGCTTAAAAATAATAACCATGCAGTCAAAGGCAAAATGTTCTCTGCTCAAACAACACTTTATTGGATTGGTGATTAAATGGCAACCCAAAATTTAACTTCCTGGAAAATCTACTGTTGTTATAATGAAATTGCACTGTCAGAGTCACAGTTAGTTCTGTCTTTAACAATGCAACAGACACCGAGAGAAATTCCTGTGGTCGTCTGTCCTACTCAGATGCAGTTATCGTCTCATAGATCATCAGCTGTACAATAGTCAGGGGTGTCACAAAGTTTTTGACACAGTTAACACATTAACACATTAGACAAATTTAGGACTTTGGCCAGTTCTCACCAAAGCCAATGGAAAACTCCAACAGAGTTGTACTGGGCAGAGGGATGCTGTCATACTTATTGTCAATCATGTAGGAAATAAGACAATCACAGCAGCTCTCTTCTGACATCAGTGTCTGCCTCTACTAGAGGCTTTGGCAGAGCCTCAGGAAGGACTGGCTCTCTGTCTCCAGCTTTTTTAAACAGCCTGAGAATCGCTGGGGTTTGTTTTTTTGGCATAAGGCACTCAAAAGGACATTGTCAAGGTTCAGAGAACTAAAATATAAATAACTTTAAATTTCATATACTTTTTAAAGTACAATTTGATTTTTTTTACCCTTATGTTTAACCCAGTTTTTAAAAATAAATAAGCAAGAAGTCCTTGCTTGACAGTCAACCCCACAACCCCATACCCCAGGCCAGCTCTGACTGTACTATTGCAGTGTGGTCATCTCAGGGAACATGCCAGTGTATCTAACCACAGAATGTATTTTCTGAGCAAATGTTTAGTAAAACCCACATAATTTGCTGAGTAAGAGTTCATTGAGATTGATCTGTTCAGAAAGGGAACATCATGGATGAAAACATACTGTTCCTTTACAGTCACAATACTAACACAGCAATAAACACAATCTCCCCTGACAAATCAAACTTAAAACAACAAATCCTTGTGCAAATGGTGCACAGAAACACCAGAACTCCCAGTTTAAAATAAAAAGTTTTAAAAATTACAAAATAGAGAGAAAGATTTTATATTAATCTTTATGGCACTGATTCCTACTGAGCTGATGATCCAAATGATTGAGTGGGCAAGAGACCCTGATCCTGGAAATAAGCTCACAGAGACAAAAGCAAGAGTCTAAATCCAAGATAATTTTCCGTTTTTGTACAATCAGGGCTATAACAGCAGAAGCAAACCTGTACATTTTCCTATTAATATGGAAAAATATTAGCCCAAGGCTGAGGAGGCAGAGAGAGAAAAGACAATAGATGTCATGGAGGACTGAAAGAAGCCTCTGCTCCTTCCTTTCTCTGCTTCCCCATCCCTAACCCCTCCAAATTTGCTGCTATCCATGACTTCATGGTTTAGCACATCTGCAGAAGCTGCAGGGACAGGGCTGCTCTGCGGGCAGCCCAGCAGGGAGTTTCCTGCTCTCCATCCCCCATCCGAGATCTTGGCAGAGGCAGGAGCTGTGCAGGTGGAGCAGCAAGTGGGCAGCTGAGTTTGGGTTTCCTGTGGCTGCACTGCCCTCACAGATGCTGCACCAGAGTCAGCCCTGCTCCCAGGAAGGCTGTGGCATGTTCTCTTATGCACTGCCTGGACTTCAGGGGCCTGTGCAAGCCGCAGGTGTAAGCAGGAACATGCTCCCTCCCTCCAGCACACTTTCCTCAGCAGATGGTTGCTGTGTTGCATCTGTTTCTGACACAGTTCTTCGTTTTGGGCCTGATTCAGAACTTAACAGCACTTCATTAATCTCCTGTGAGGAAAGGCTGAGAGAATTAGGATTGTGCAGCCTGGAAAAGAGAAGGTTTTGGGGAGACCTAATTGTGGCCTTCCAGTACCTGAAGGGAGCCTACAGGAAAGATGGAGAGAGGACCTGGAGTGACAGGACAAGGGGGAATGGCTTCCAACTGACAGAGAGTAGGGTTAGATTGGATATTAGGAAGAAATTCTTCTCTGTGAGGGTGGTGAGGCCCTGACACAGGTTGTCCAGAGAAGTTGTGGATGCCCCATTCCTGTAAGCATTCAGGGCCAGGTTGGATGGAGCTCTGAGCAAGGTGGTTTAGTGGAAGGTGTCCCTGTCCATGGCAGGGAGTGGAATGAGATGATCATTAAGGTTCCTTCCAATCCAAACCATTCTATGATTCTAACTTGCCATGAGAATACAACCCATGCAAGCACTACCCAAAGGGTGTTGCCAGTTTCCTGTTTCAGAACCTTCAAAGGAAACAGGTGGAGAAAGATGGTAAACAGGTAAATGGCTACCTAGTAGGTGATGATCCATCAGGATCAGCTGAATAACACCAGCACTCATTATCAAACTTTGCCCAGCATAATACCCTTAACCCCAAGATTTAAATCACTACAAAACTAATCTCTTTTAATACGGTGGAAATGTGTTGTGAGGAACTTCTTTTTATTTCACTGCAAAGAATACAATCTACATTTTTTTTTAGCTGCAATTCATAGAAGACTGCCTGGTTTACAGTGGAACTGGGGAATGAACATTCCCTGCATGTGTCTGCAGAGGAAAAGAAATTATTTCTCAGAAAGGGCCAAGTTCAGGATTTCAGCCTGCACTTTAAGCAGGGGCTAAGAGTAAAGTCCTGCCTGCTGGAATTGTGAAATCTCTGTAAGCAAGTTTATAAGCAAGTATGAGCACAGCTGGCAAAGGCTTTCAGCTAGGAAAAAGTTATTCCACTGGTGAAGACGTGCAGGAGGGAGCAGATGAACTAAAGTCTGAAAAAGCACAGCAGATGGGGGCTGTGAGGACTGGAGGCCTGTTGAGAAGCCACTGCAATATTCATGAAGGATTTTAGGTCTCCTTATACCAAAATACTTTAGCAATAGCTATTAGTAAAATATTTTTTTCCTCTGTTCCCTGCATGGACTCGAGTTTTGCAGACAGCTACAGTGAGAATGGCTTGAAATGCCAGAGAGAGGGAGGAGATGGACCTGGCACATAATGTGCAATGAGGAGACTGGTTTGGTACGTCCTGATGGAGCACTTCAGCCCAGCAATGGATTTGGGAAACAGCTTGTACTGAGCAGAATGCAAAACTCATAATGGGAAAAGATGCCTGTTCTTACAAGGACTCCATTAAAAAAGCTTTTGTGAAAAGTCAGGTCATAAACTGACCAACAAAATCTACATTGGCGAAGAAAATGAAGGTACAGAATGAACCTAAATCAGCCAGATTCCCCCAGAGAAGCAGAAATGGGGGTCTTGTTAAAGCACCCAGCTGTTAATTCCCATCTGTATGTAATTTCCATTCCTATCATCTGTGTAGAATAAAGCCCTTCCAGAAAGGATTGTTAGTGAACTGGCTAAAAACTGGAGGAGGCCCAAATGCAAGCTTGTGGTAGGTGTCCCACAGCTCAGAGGAGACCGTCTGGTTCCCACATGGGTTTGGGGCCAGATGCCATTTCTAGGCAGGATAGAAGCAAAGGTCACCAGTGACAGGATTGCCCAAGTGTGGGGAAACCACATGGAGAAAACTAGAAGCTGCTGAAGCAGCAGAGTGACCATCAGGAACTGTCCCCAAGGCCCAAGGCAAAACACTGGCCACTCGGCTGCCATCAAAGGTGACAGCCTGAAAACCACACTGCTGATCAGAAATAACTGTGGTCCTCAGAAAACGTGCATGGCTGAAGTACATGGGAACTGCAAGAAGTAAATAAACTATAATTATCAGCCACATAAGGAGAAATCCAGCTCTTAGTGAAGCTTGTGTCTGTATAATAATATATTATACATATATATATAAGTAAAATTATCTCTGTCTCTAGTGCTGTCGGGTTCTGAGTGACCTCCACCTCAACTACCTGTTTTTTTACCACTGTGAATTATAGTTAAATTAACTGAGAAAGGTGTTGTTTTGGATTGGGTTCATCTGTCTGTTAACTGTGCTAAGTTTTCTCCTGGACATTTCCAGTGGATGGCAATGAGAACAAGTGCTGCCTCGAGGGGGAACTCATGGTTTCCCCACTGTTCCTCCAGGGTAACAAAGATGAACTTCTCCCCATGTGGGCTCTGAGTAAAACTGTGGTGAAGCCTGTTAGGAAACCCATTCATGATTCTCCATGTGTTTGTGACATTTCTGCTGACTGGTGGCAATCAGCTGTTCCTGCTGGACCAGTTCATGCTGGTCCAAAGACCAGATTTTGCAGAAGAATGACATAATCAAGTAGTGTCTGGTGGAAAGTCACGTCACAGGGACAGAGGTCAGTGTACCTGGTGCCACAAGAGAAGAGGCTGGCTCTGAAACAGCTCAGTGAGGTAAAGGCTGGCAGACATAACAGCAGAAGGAAGAGAAAGGACATAATGTGGCTCTCATGAAAGGCTAGTCCCTTCTCCAGAACTGAAGAAGTTGGTACCCAGCCCTCATCCAAAATGAGACTGCACTCAAAACAGAGAGAGCTCTCCAGAAGCTCTGTCGTCATCACACTGGTCAGATGGCAGGGAAAGAGAAAATCACATCTGGGAGCACAGCCAGAGGCAACTACCTAAACTGCCCTCAGCAGATCCAAGAGCAGCAGTAAGAAACGCCAAGAAACAGTTGGGCACAAGCATGGTCTATTGAAACCTTCATTTCCAAACAAACCCACTGTTACCCCGTGTAGCAGCAGCCGGGATAGAACACCAAGAGTGAAATATGTTCATAGTTTTATTATGGTGCCATCAGACTAAAGCAGTACTCACATATTAAAGTACAACAATTCACTGAAAGTCATCCAAACCCATAAATGTTCAAGATGTACATCAGAGAATGACATACAATCTAACCCAAGATTTGAAAAATTAAAACATCCTCACTTAGGTTATGTTGTTTCTGCCCTTAAAACACAGAGGGAACTTTTGGTATAATAATAATAGACTATAAATCATTTTAATGAGACAAAAGATTAAATTTTCAGGGACTAGACATCAATTTCAGAGAAATCATATCCTCCTGGCAGGAGATTGAATCATCTGATTATTTCAGGAGACACACTTTGGCACAGTAAGGTGATGGAGCTGTTTGTAGGCTCCAGGAAATTGTCCAGATTTTCTCAAAATTTCACAGAAGAGGCACAGAACTATTATGTCAGCTAACAGAGATTCTTGACTGGAAAAAGGAATATTCAATGCATTTTAGACAGCTAAGATCACCTACAATTAATCCTTTCTCATACATATAAATTCAAAGGACTTCACAGTGTTCCAAATCACCAATCCATATTCTCCTCTCTTTTGTTAGGTCTGTTGATACCCAAAATATAACTCAGGCTCCCTGAGTTGTTCTTGTGTAACACTATCACAGGACCAGTTTGAACCTACTCTCGCTGCTCCGTAGCCAGCTGAGGACACCTGTGCTGAGTGCTGCTTTCCAGGCACACGGTAAGGAATGTGTATGGACACACCATATACAGACACGTACATCTCCAAAGGTTCCCTGTGTACTCTCTAAGGGGGCCTCTGGTGGTGGTACCCCATGGTTGCCCTGTATAGCAAATCCTACCCAGCAATGACAGAACTCAACAGCCCTGTTCCTTGCAAATACAAACCCAAAGGTTTTGTCCTGCTTAGCACATCGACCCTGCCACACGTGTACATTGAAACAGAGGCAAACGCTGAGGGAACTCCGTAACCCGCCTAGACAGATGCAGAAAAGAATTTGGAAATACCCCAGTGCGTTCCAGCAGCCTATAATGGGAGACTGGCTGTGGAAGAAGAATTGCTGGTATGATCTCAGGACTCAACCCACTGTAGTCAGACAGTCTGCCCACAATGATGGGCCCGGCCAAGACAATACGAGCTCTATACTCACTGATAATCTTGACCCAAACACAAACAACATCCCCATGACTGGCTACACCGCTCAAGAGGGCAGATGAACATGGAAATGGAAGGTAGATAGCAGGCTACCTGGCCTTCTAGGTTCGACACCAGTGAAATTTCTTTGCTGCTTTCAAAAACTCCTAATGGGGCCAGTTGAAATGATGGATGTAAACAGCTCCTCCAGCCACAGGCAGTGCCGGATATTCCTACAAGTACTAAGCTCCTGTGGGTATTACACAACTGCCTCTATTCAGGAGGCTAAAAAGAAGTTCAGTCCTGTTTGTATATGCTGGAATCATTACATACAGTGTTCCCATAAATCATATAAATGAGTATTACTGTGTCACTCATTCGGACGGTTGCTGTTATTATTGAAAAACCTCCTGGCAATCCAACCCTAGTGCCATCCAAGCTGAGGTTGGCCTCAGTGCAATTTGTACTGGTCTCAAGTCTGTGCCCTGCAGTTTCCCCAAAAGACTCTCACAGTGTCAAGGCTGCCCATGCTCCATCATGTTCCCCGAGCCAAGGGTGAGACAGGTTGACATGGAGCCCTGTCACCAGCCACACACCAGGGGAGCTGTGTCCCTCTCCAGGCTGCTCTGCACCCCTGGAGCAGGGTCTGCTCCACATCCGAGCCACAGACAGCCTGTTTTCCACTTGGGATGAAACACCTCGTGTGTCACAGGCCACTGGGGAGAAACAACCCCAGCCTTCCTGCTGGGGACATTATAGACACAGACCAATCTCGGCAGACACTCTCAGGGCACCCAGAAAAGCTGCTGCTGAAAGAAGACACAGAGGCACAGGCAGCACTTACCTCGGCCAAAGTGCCATCAGTTATCAGAACAGACACTTGACTAAGCATAGAGATTTGAACAGGCAGAGAGGAGTCCCAGGAGGCAGCAGAAGACCATGGACACCCTGTCTGTGGTCTTGCTCTGCACATTCCAGCCTCAAGTCAGCTCTGTCTGAACCTCTTACCCACACACTAATTTATTCCTGTGGATTTGCAAGAAATATCAAGTCTGAAACAAGATGTACCGAAAGTTCAGTACATGGTATTAGAGCTAGCATCCATCATGTCAGTTCTGCCTCTCCAATGGATTTGATCTGCTTGTTATTATCATCTGACTATATTCATAAACAATACCCTTATGATTTTTTCCATGCCTATTTATTTCCTCAGTCAGTGACTTGGTTTCCTGAGGCTATCAAAAAATTACATATAAATATTTATATAAACAGATCTCTATTTTGAAATGCTCCCTAGCTACTTCTAAATGCAATATGACATCAACCAAAAATCAAAGCATATTTAGCACTATGGAACCCACTACTGGCTATGAAAATGGGTGTAGCCAAAATAGCCCCAGGAAAGGACCCACCAAACCCATATACAGAATATATTTCAGTAAGTATGAGAGTCCAGTCTAGGTCCATAGATGGACAAAACTCTTAAGCAAGTGGAAGAATGACTGCAGGAGGGAACATCCCTGCACCAATCAGACATGCAATTAGAGTTCTACAGTACTGCATTTTACCACAGCTCATTTAGAGGATGAAAGAATTGAATTGCATTCATGGACACATTTCCAGATTAAAATCTGATTACACTAGGACAGAGAAGACAGCAAATATTATCTCTGAGGATTTTTCTCACAGAAAACAGCATATAGCAATTCTTCCTTTTTGGGTTACAGAGTAATTTAGAATAAGGAGAAAAAAACCCAATAAACTTCTGAAATAATCCCTTTGCAGTCATGAGAAACTACCATGTACGGTCCCACGCTGATGAGCCCAGCTATAATCCAGTGCTAGCTTTCTGCTGACTAGCTGAGCTCTGGTGGTTTATTATGTCAGTGGAACCCCTCAAAAGAATTATAGCCTTTTAGTCAGCTCTGAACCATGTATTATTATGAATACTAAACTGGTTCAAACAGTCTATTGGTCCTGCTATAACATTAGACAAAGTCTTAAGTGATTACCTATCTCTTCAAAGAATGTGTTTTCATTGGCGTCAGACCCCGCTGAAAGCAGGCGGGAACATTTGTGGATATGCTGTGCACAATGTCCCTGGAGCAAGCACATGGCAAGGTATAAACACCAGGACAGAGCTCCCGTCACCACAGCACTGCAAAATAAAAGGCTTCCACCGCAAGCACAACCTAATCTTAACTACTCATAATAAAAACACACTAAATGGCGCTCAAAATAAATACAGATACGGGTGATGCAGGCAACGTGCACATCATAGCGGCAAGTTACTGCAAGTTACATGGTGGTGAATAAAAACTAAGGTTAACTTGAAAATAGACTTCAGCATTAGCCCTGCAAAACAAAGGCCTCAGGCAAGTTCCTGCATCCAAGAGGTCCCAGTGGATGAGTTGGTTCCATGACTGCAGCAGGACCCTAATTTGTATTTTAAGTTGCCCGTTCTAATATCGGCAACTGGAGCAGGACTACAACTCCATGACTCTGATCACTACATTAAGCCCTGGATTTTCTACACACTGTCTGCAAGTCCAGCTCATAACTCTGAAATTCTTTTAGTCTCCACTGTCTGGGCTTGACAATTAATTATTTAATGAAAAGCATGTTTTGGGGTTTTTTTAATGTGAATCTCAACTCACAGTGTTCATTATTCTACAGGGAGAATACAAACCCATAAACTGTGTTATGTAGGCCCTGGATGCAAGTATCTTGAAGCCAACGTGGTTTACAGGCTGTGCTATGTGTCAGAGCATCTGCCCAGATCCCATATGAGTGAAAAAAGAGGTCCCTCCAAGCAGTTGCATTTAGGCCATGGGAACAGTTGGACCTATGGGTTAGTTCTTTTCTGAGCTGACTGAGAAGTCCCAAAGCAGCAGGAAGACCCTCTACACATACAAAGTGAAATGTGGTTATGAAAGGCCAACAAAAGCCCAAGATTGGGCTGCAGAGATCTTTTTTGTCTCACTGCTCTTACCTGCCCTGCAGAATTGCATTGAATTTATTGGGTTCAACATGAAAACAAAACCTGACCCTTAATTTCAGCATCAGTTGTCGGCTGAAGTGAATCAGTGGGGCAAAAGCACAGGAGAGGCAGGCAAATGCCCCATTTGGTATGTGTTTGCTGCATCTGCATGGCCATTCCCAGGAGAGGCAGATCCGCTGTCAGTCCCAGGTCAATCCGACTGAGAGCCAGGACTGGCGGGTAGGGCAATTTCAGAGCATTATATTGTTTGGACTCTGATTCTGGAATCACTGTACTCTGCAGAGTCGTGCTCTGTGGGCGGTGACTACAGTGCTATAATTACCACTATAATTACATTGGCATGTTTCCTTCTTGGCGAGCCCCACGGAATTACGGTCCCGTTACCTGACCTGGGTTTCCGATAGTCCCAGCACAATGGGCTGTAGCAACTTTCTTTTGGTCTGGCCACAAGCTGGAAGGGTTAGTATGAATTGGAAGGCCAGGAATGCCAAGATAGTTTTTTTCCAGAGCAAAAAAAAATGTTGTCAACATCCACTTTGACTGCAAGTATCACTTGTGGCTCCTTCAAGAGGTGAAGTGGAGGAGGAACAGAGGAATCAGAACATTGGAAGAATCTGGCACTGCAAAGGAGAAGGACACCTTTGGACTAGCAAATCTAACCCATCTTTAACTTCTGCCTCAAGTAACTGCATTGTAAACACACATGAGCTGGGTGTGCCTGACAAATATGTCAGCCGTGACAATTAAATTATTTGCATTGAACTTTGGCATTCATGTTGCAGTGGTAATTCTCATCTACCCTGTAGCTACTGCTTCGGGATTTGGTGGGCTAAAAAACTCAAAACCATCTTGTGTTCACCCAGTTCACCTCTGGGTTTTGATCCTGCCCACAGTGAATCACGTGTGAACCTTGAATCACGTAAAACAAGGACACGCTTTATGTACCACGTGGTCTTCAGATGGGGGACCCAGACAACTCCTTTCTGCTCTCTATGAAGGCATGTTCTTTCCCAAAATCAAACAGGATTTCTGCAGAAGAGCTGTGGTGAGTTTCCACGCTCCTCCAAGCGGGATCCGGCACTGCAGCCCTGGGTCAGGAGATGGAGCTTGCTGTGTCCCAGCAGGCCATTGTCTGGATGAAACCAGAGACTCCACTGCAAATCTTTTGCAGATTCTTCTTTTCTTTACAGCACACAGGGGGATTTGGTTTTTGGTGACTTTGCTGAACAATTCTCTGAACCAAGGCTGCTTCTTGAAACTCTTTTCTCTAGTTTCTGATGTATTTTTCTCCCTGCTGATTTGGACTCGACCTGGGAATATGGGTGTTACAGCATGTTCAGCACTTCTCTGTGTCAAGCTGCAGCTGACTGAGGTAGCCACTTCACACAAGGAAATTATTTGAGGTTTTCTGAGAGCCTCTTGACAATAGGTAAAGATTGTTTCAGCTTGTGGGAGTGCCAGCTTCAAGTCTTTATAACCTGAATGACATGTAATGTCATAAAAACTCCTGCTAAAACTCACTCTATCCTTTCAAGATGTTAATTTTGACGTCAATGTCTGTCATTTCAACCATCAGAGAGCAGCTCATCTGGATAAGAACCAGCAAGTCAGAGATTGCCTACAAGTATCTCCTAGGAAGAGTCTCTTCCATATATTATTTTAGCTAAGAATGTAACTCTCCATGTCTTGCAGATCTCTTCCCCATTCTCTCGGGGGAAAAAAAACGTACTGTGAGAAAAAGGGAAAAATAGATGCTTTTGGCCAAAGCTCTTATCTGGTGACTAAGCAGATTGCAGTCTCTGATACGTCTCAATCTGAACAGCCCCATTTTGATGACCCTGCCACACATAACTTGCAACAGAGCTTCCATTTTTCTTTAGCTAGTGCAGTAGTCACAGAAATCCTGACTGTTGGGCATTATCTGCCTTATATTACTTGTAATTGTATCACATTTTTGTTTATATCCACAAGTAATAAAAAACACGCATAACTTTAGTTTGACTTAAAGAATAAAGTAAATACATAATTCTGGCAAATTGTTTGGAATTATAGTTTAACAGCATCTGGTTCAGATATTCTGTAGTAAATTGTTGGCACCGACATTGCCACATTTTTTTTTTTATTTGAACCAAAATGTTCTCAGAAACATGTGTTTTTCGTCCAACTTCCATGTAATCCATTTTATGGCGGCCACAAAGCTTACAAAGGTTGAAACTTAAACTACCTGGGCAGAAGGGATTGTTTCTGGACACTCATTACACAGCTGATTAACTGAGGAATAAGCAATTCTGGCATGCAACCTAGCATGTCGGTTGTTTTGGCTTTTTGTCTCAAGGAGTTGTCTTTCTTGAAATACCTCCCCAGGTACAATGTGTACATTCCACCCTGTTTTGCTCACAAATTACATACCTGTCTTTTATGTCAAGTCCAATATAGCTGCACCAGGTTTTCTTACTCCACATTAAAAGTAACCAATTACTTGAGTAAATACCTGTTTTAAAAATATCTCAGAGTGGTTTCCTGCTGCTCTAAATACTAAAATATTCGACAGCATTTCTGACTCATATAAATCTTTCAAATAGTTTGTATTTTATCAGAGAAGCCAGACCACCTTTAAACCTGGTGCATAACTCATTGAGACCATTTCTCAAATACCTGAGTTTTATACAACCAATCAGAAAAAGAATGGCTGTATAATTTCTAATTTAATTAGCTCTGACTTTTCTTGCATTTCATTCTCTGTGACTTTATTGTCAACCTCTGCTCGTTCATCATAAAAACTAGTTACCAGAGATTCAAAAATACTAAATCGATGATGAGAGGAGAAAAGTGGCTTAAAATACAACCCTTTGAAGCTTCCCAACAGACCCACATTTACTGAGCCTAACAGGTTCTCCAGTGTCGAATCCCATTTCAGTCACTGTCAGCAGCTTTATTCGCACCATCCGAGAACTAACTTGTGGGAATTAAATCAACATGTTCCCAGAGTAGGTCCCACACCAGAAGGAACCAAGTCCAAGAGGCAGCTTCCTCCGCTCTCCTGACCACTTTCCCAGCAAGGCTTTGCAGCTCTGGGCTGGCTTCGTAATGATGTGTCATTTGCAAGTCAGCACCTTGCACTAAGCCCCGAGGTGGGGAAATTACCCAGGAGAAGAGGCAACAATAAATTCCCGTCTTGCTTATTTTCTCAAGTCTGATGAAATCCCATTGCACTGCTAGGGCACAGCACAGCTTACTCTAGGTCTACTGTGAAATGTGTTTAGTCACAGATAGAAAACCCAGAATCCAGACCATGGCACACCTTCCCCACAGCATCCTCTTTCCTTTTGAAGTCATCGGCCTCTCTGTCCTTCCTAACTGGGTGTGCTCGCTCTCTCCTGTGCGCTGGAGCCTCTTGCACAGCATTCCTCAGCCTTCACCTGCCTGCAACGGCCTTGCAGGGACACAGCCCTGTTAATAGTCATGAAAGCAGCTCATCTCCCTAAAGACGCCAAACAATTAAATGCTTCCCATTTAAAGGGAGTTGCAAAATGCTCATGCCAGTGCTTGATCATATGAAGTCTTAATCAAACTATGAAACACTCTTAAAAAGTAAAACGTATGTATGTTAGCTGAAGGGAACTCAGAGTGTATTCCTGAAAGCCAACAGGGGTTTAAAACTGCTGGAAGGAATTGTGATCCTCTCCGAAGTGTTACTGCTCAACACATCATCAAACGCCTCACAACCAGACACCATCCTGCAATCAGGCGCCTGTGTCCACGCAAGCTCCCTGCATTGGAGCAAAGCTGCAGGATCAGTGCCTCGGTGCCTTGGGATTCAGGCATCCCAAGTCCCCTGGAAACCAGTCCCTAAATCACTGGAATTGGTAACATCTATAAGATTACCTTGGCAGTGATCAGGCTGGCAGGGAGTGAGTTACACCACGCTCCAAGAGACCAGATTTGCTAGAGCATGACTTGTGGATCACGCGCATTTTCCCTGACAGCACTCACCTTTAAAATGCAGGCACAGCTTCCTGCCTTGTGAGGAAGGGATGAGTGGGACCAGATTCTCTAATGCCAGGAGCACCCTGACAAGTGACCTCGAGAGGGAAAAGCAGGGAAAAATCCTGCAGCTCTGAGTGCCACCCGCCGCCCAGCTATGTGTGCTGAGCAGGAGGAGATGGAAAATGCTCAATGTGCTGACAGTCGGCAGATTTCTTCCCCAAAGTGACATGAGCAGGGGCTATTTTAGGCACAGTTTTAGTGAGGAAAAGATGTTAAAATAACCTTGGTTGGAGCAATTAATACAATATAGGCTGAAGGGGAGGACGAGCCACACTAGGGCAGCCAGGGCTGCGTGGTTCAAAGGACGCACTCTGGGAAATTGTGAGTCCTGACTAAAGAAGCCAAGCAGATGGAGGGACCCTGGGTCTGGCACATGGAGGATGGTCAGAATCCCTTTAAGTCAAAAGGGCAAAACCCATCCAAAAACTGTAACTTTAAAAAGAGGTAGAAAGATTGATGATGCAGGAGGGCATTGGACATAAAGCAACAGGGAAAAGGCATTAGGAGAAAGCATCATATGTGAGGCACCAGGGAATGAATATATTATATGTACAGTACCAACTTGCTGGTTAGGAACAGTACATTGGCTGTTACTTCCTCCAACAGAGAAAAACTGCCATCTCTTAAATTCTCCTGCCTATACTCCCTCTGTTCTGCTCCTGAGTTCATTCAGTCCCTCGTCTTTGAACACTGGAGATGAGAATTGTTAAAGTTGAGCTAAGTTAGACCTAGCAAAGGCAATTAAAGAGCAAAACTCTTCAGCAGTATAAATAGTAAGAGAACAAGGACAAAAGAAGGGCCAGCAGGCACTCCGGGTGAGGTATAAATGAAGAAGAAAAACCTATTCCTTTAATAGCCCTGTTGTCAGAAAGGGCAGAGCCCATCCCAGGGGCGCAGGGGCTTTGCAGACATCCTCACTGGCACAGCCAGTTCCTTAGAGGAAAAGCTGCAAGTTGCAGTTCCAAAGGCAGCAGCATGTTGATAAAAGGGAATTTCCACACGAGCTTGGCACCACCGCTAAGAATTTCAATCTTAAAAAAGATGTTTCGATGTCAAACCCTACGGAACGATAAAAATAAAAATAAAACTTCGCAGGGCTCAGTCGCAGCGCACAACCCGCCCCCCTGGCCTGAGACAACACCGGGGAAGGCTCAGGCGAGCGGGGGCTGTCGGGGGGCTGCGAGGGGGTGTCAGGACGTGCCTGCTGGTGCGTAGCCGTGGAGCCATGGTCCTGCGGCGCGGTGTCACGTCCCGCCGAGGAGACCCTTGCTCGGGGAGGTGTGAGTGGATTTCCTCAAGTGCATTTTGACAGCTGTGAGGGAGCGGGCGGCAGCAGCAGCTGGAGACATTCCTGGCTGCGCCCCCACCCCCGGCGAGACCCCCGCCCCCGGCACGGCACAGCGCGCCCCGGCACTGCCAGGGCTCGGGGGCTGCTGGGGGCGGGGGACACAGGACCGCATGGGGCCTGCGGGGTCTGATGAAACATCTGATGTGCATTACGACAGGGCAAGGGGAGACACGCACGCCCCCTCCCCAGCCAGCGCGGCACTTCTCGTCACCTGCTACGGATTTTCCTACGTTGTCGTGCGTTGTCCCCCCCTCCTCCCCGCTCCAGCTACGGGACAAAAGGCAGCAGCCAGAGCTGAATGGGGGTTGCTCGGGGCGGGGGGGGTCCTTGAAAGGGTGATGCTCTCTACCGGGGGAGGGAAGGGGAGTTCACCCCTTCGGGAAAGCAGCGCCTGTCCCCTGTCATCCATCCGGGTCCGCACCCAGGTACCACTTTCCCCCCCTCAAGTGATGGAATTGGCCCAAAGCAAGCAAGCAGGGTACAAAATACCAGGAAGGGGAAAAGAAAAAAAAAAAAAAAAAAAAAAATGAGAGAGTGGAGGATTTCCAAGAAAGTCATTGCAATAGCTGCTTCGGAGAGGGATTTTTCCTTTTTTTTTTTTTTTTTTTTTTTAATTTAAATGAAGTCTTGCCATGAGGCGGCGGTGCCGCAGGACGGCCGGCGCTGGCAGCCGGCTCCGGGCACGGGCACCCCCTCCGCTGCCCTTGTGCTGGGAGAGGGCCGAAGTTGCCTGCGGGGGGACCGGCCGCTCGCCGCCGGCTGCCGCTTCCCTCCTCCCTCTCTGCCTTCCTCCCTCCCTCCAAAGCAGCGCGCTTGTCTAAATCCCGCTTTTTCCCCTTTTTTTTTTTCTTTTTTTTTTTTTTTTTTTTTTCGCAGTTCCTCCCCCCGCCCCGCCGGGCGCGGTCGGTGCCGGTGCCCCCCGCGCTCCCACCCCCGCGGCGCGGTGCGGGTGGGGCGGGGGGCGGGCGGCTGCAACCTGCCGGCGGGGCAGGGCCGGCCCCCGGCGGGCGGTCGGAGCGGGGCGGCGGCTGCCATTGGCCGCGGCGCGAAGCGACACCTGCTCGGCTCCCTCATGCGAGTGACACCGGGGCTCGGCGGGGATATTTGAGGCTCCCTCCGGCGCCGCCACCGCCACTCCGCGCTCGCCGCCGCGCCGGGCACATGCGGTTCTCGGGGCCGCGGCGAGCAGCGCGCTGGGCCCGGGTGCGGCACCCGGCGGGGGAGGACGCGGCGGCGGCGGCGGGGGGAAGGCGCGACCATGTGCGCGGAGCTCGGCGGAAAGCTGGTGGCCCCGGCGCTGCTGCTGCTGCTGGCCACGGCCCTGCTGCTGGCCAGCGCCCGGGCGGCCGCGGGCACTGAGGCCACGCACCCGCCGGAGGGGCCGCAGGACAGGACCCCGCAGCAGAAGGGGCGCCTGTCCTTGCAGAACACAGGTACGGGGGGGACCGGGGTGGTCTGTGCGCGTCCCCCTCCCCTCGCTGCTGCAGCCTCGTCGAGTTCTGACAGGCTTTTTATTTCGGTGCGCGACTGTCAGGCATAAATCAGCGGAGGAAATCAGAGCTCGCTCCTAATT
Organism: Myiozetetes cayanensis; assembly: GCF_022539395.1. Taxonomy (NCBI): domain Eukaryota; kingdom Metazoa; phylum Chordata; class Aves; order Passeriformes; family Tyrannidae; genus Myiozetetes; species Myiozetetes cayanensis. The sequence continues at coordinate 6,594,073 of NW_026087378.1, read as the reverse complement.
ACCTTTAAAGCCCGGCTCTGCCAAGCACGTGTTGCCCGCGCACAGCCGCGGCCCCGCGCCGGGCACGGAGCGGCTCTGCCGGGCTCGCAGCGGCCCCGGGGCGGCCCGAGCCCCACGGAGATGCTGGGCCGGGGAGGAGAAAGTTTCTCGAAACCGGGTCGAGGGCTGGGGGCGAGCCGGGAGGGCCGGGAAGAGGCTGGAATGACCGCAGCTTTGCCCCCTCCACAGGGAGCCGTGCAATGATGCAACGGGCCGGGGGTTTCTCTCCTCCTCTCCCGCCCTCCGCGCTCCCTCCCCCGGGTATTATCTGCCTAGAAAAAGAGAGCTGAGGCGTGCACTTCGCTGGATCGCTTCCCAGCCGTGCAAAGAGAGAGCGCGGGATCCAGACGCTTCCCTTCCCCCTCGTCTTCAACCCCCCCCCCTTCTCCCTTGCCCCTTTTTTTTTTTTTTTTTTTTTTTTTTTAACACTCTCAGTGCTGCGAGACGTGTTTAAACACACACGAGCAGGAATGCACGAATGCCCATTAGGGACTGCCACATGTGAATCACGGCACTGTGCAGTTCTCAGCACGCTGGAGCCAGGACATGTGATCCGGCAAAGGGTTTGCATCCGGATGCCAACACAAGCACCACAGCCGCGCTCCCGGCCCCGGCAGCGCCCGGCTCCGCGCTCCACAAAGGGTTCCAGTGCCCCTTTCCCCCTTCCCCGGGACGGGTGGGTTTGCGCAGCTTTTCGCCCGTGGCTCAGACAATCCCCGCAGCACACGCCCGGGGCTCCCCTCTGCCACCCACTGATGCGCTTCGGGGCAGGTAGAAGGGAAAAAAAGGAAAAGAAAAAAAAATGCAGCGGCAGTGCATTTTGAGTGCGTGTGTGTGGGGGGGGTGTCGTGTGAACTCCAGCAGGCTCCGCATTTCCATCCGCGGCTCCTCTGTCTGCCTTGCAGCGGGTTGAAATTAGACCGAAAGTTGCTGTAAAGACTTGCAAATGGACCGCATGGCAGAGGGGGAGGCTGGGGAAGGCTGAAACACGCTGCGGTGCGAGGGGGATTAGGCTGGCTCCCAAGGGCGAACTTTAATTAAAGGTACCACAGGGCACAGAGTACAGGAATTCTTAGCATCCTCAGTTCTGGTCTAAAAGCTGCCCCTGTTTAACTTTATCCCCAGGCTTTTTCAGCAACCACCTTCCCCCTGGCAGTACTACTACATCCATTTTTTTTAAAAGGACCAGAAGCTGTCGTGTTAAGAATTAGATTTTTGGGTTGGTGGTTGGTTTTTTTGGAAAGTGAGTATTAGACAGCATTTTTTACAGTATTACATAACATCTGAAAGGGCAGAATAAATACATATGTAACTACTACCTCCAGTTCATCTATTTTATGTACTACATATGTAAATGTATATATTTTGTATTGGTTTCTGCGTAGGTGAGCACATAGTTGCAGTTTTAATCAACACTCAATGCAAAGGACTTTATGCATCAGTGGGAGTTTTGCCATTAACTTGATAGACATCCTGACAGGTAAAACCCAGTGGTCTGTAAAAAAACACTGTGCTAAATGTCCAGAAACTAGCTCAAAATACCAAAAATGAAAAATTTGGGCTGGCTGGGTTCTGGGCTTCTCACTGTGGCACTTAAAGTTGATGGGGGACTGTGAACAAACAGACAGCAAAAATCATGCCTGTCCTTTGCTCCTGAGGAATGCAAGAGCATTAGACAGTTCTCAAGAGAAATAGCCTGACGTAAGCATCGCGGATTTGGCATTTGTTTCTCAGATATCACTTTCATAACGTAATACACCCAAGTTTTGGCCTAATTTCTGCAAGAAGTGGGCACTCTGGGGGTACAATTAATTGTTGTCACGCATTTTTCTTTCAAACTCATGTTGGTAGCAAAATAACTCCCTCTCCCCTACCCACCACCAGTTTCTGTGAACAGTTCTTCCATTTAACTCTAACCAATACTTGTTTTAGCTGAAATCCAGCACTGCCTGGTAAATGCTGGCGATGTGGGATGTGGAGTGTTTGAATGCTTTGAGAACAATTCTTGCGAGATCCGAGGCTTACACGAGATCTGCATGACATTCCTGCACAACGCTGGAAAATTCGATGCCCAGGTAACATGGTGAAATGTCCTACATATCTGCTTGCTTCTAACATACACTTGGCCTGTATTTTATTTCCTTAACACATCTTTGCTAACAAAAAAAAAAAAAAAATTACCGTTACAGAGCAAGTCTGCTTCTGCCATGATTTACTAACTCAGTAAGAATTCTTCTGTTGAAAGGTCCAGAATCAAGACCTCAGGACAATAACAAAGCAGTGGTGTGCAACCTGTCCCAGGAGACAGGCTGTCTCCAGCTACAGCTCTCTGGATCCCTTCCACCTACTGTACCCAGGATAGCTGCAGCAGAACACACTAATGTAGCCAAACACGGTTTTAAGGAACACTGGGTGACTTAAGCCTCTGCACCATGTTTGTTCAAAGCTGATCTTGAAACACAGCGTGGGCACCTAGTTCTTTTAGACTTATCACAATATTTCCCAACATGCAGTTATTAAAGTTGGTTCTCAGGACTTGCACACAACCACTCCAGGCAACTTCCTAAAGCTGCTATACTCAAATAAGCCTTTGGTTCGAGCACTGACGTTGAAATACGTTACTTAGATGGTATGTGGTATTAAGTTTGTCTCCTTCATTTTCTCCCCAGACCATTTATGCATCATTGAGACATCCTGTTATTATGTCTTGTAAACCTACTCTCCCATTTCAGTGTGGAGAGAAGGGAACATTCCTACAGGCCAGCGGCATTTGGCTTGACCAGGCAGTTTTCAGTATAACTTGACTAAAAGCACCAGCTACATGGCAGTGTTAAAAGCATGGTACAAAGTAGAGCTGTCTGCAACATCCAGCCTGTTCCATGAGGGATAGTGGGACCACCCAGCAGGAATCACTTTTGAAGTGCTGGAGTTTTAGGCTCAAATGCTCAAGGACGTACCAAGGGTCTGGCTAGTCCTTAAAGTGGGAATCGCTGCTTTTGTGGGTATCTGAAAACCTTCAACCTAATTTTCAAGTGGCTTCCAGAAAACACTCGTTTCTTTTTGCACAATATTCTGTCAGTGAACAAAGTTGAGCAAAGAAGTAAGTCCTGTTGGGAGGGGAGGGAAAGGTGCCTACAAAGGCTGAGTGTAACCATTGATGCCTGATCTCCTGATATTGCTCATCAAATATCGCCTGTTTCACATCCAGGCTGTCTCTATTGCAGTGCAGAAGATTTAAACCCCTGGAGCTTTATTTAATATGGAGGTGGCTTCAGCCTCTGCTAGGACTTGACTTTTCACAGCTCCTCTCTGTATTATCTACAGTTATTTCAGGCTGCATTAAATGACAAAACTAACGCTATCCATTTTCTGTTCTCTGCTCTGAAACCTGAGAATTGATGTCAGGTTTGGTTTATGTAAGAATTCTCTTTTTCATCCTTATTTGCCTACTGTGCTCTGCATGTTTGTTACTGAAGGGAAGGGCAAGTAAGTGCCTTTGGTATGGGGAATAGAAAGGGATGATGACTGAAGGAGCTCTTTGATCAGCAAGAAATATTTCTGGCTTGAAACCATTTGGGGACAACATCTGCTTGCAGGTCTGGGTGAATCTTACTTAGTGACAGTGGAGCTGTGCCAGTGTACTCTTGGGATAAAGGGGAACAAGGATTTTGTCTTCATGAAGCACCTGTGTAAAATCTGAAGCTGATGAAGAGGTGGAGGCAGTGCAAGAGCCTATTGCTCAGCAAAGGAAAGGGAGCCTGAGCAGAGCAGTAGCATGAATGGCAGCTGCAGTGTCAGATGGCAAAGAGAAAAGGAGGGGATGGGCTTGGTGTCCACTAAGCGAGTGAATGAAGGAATCACAAATCGGGGTTAAAGAGAAGCTGCTAAAGCAGCTCTTCCCCACCTTACTTTTTTAGTTTCTTGATTTAGTCACACAGAGAATTTCTTGCAGCAGACATAAAGACACTGGAGGATTATTAGCAGTGCTGACTTGAGCCCCTCTCTGAGGGAGTGGTAGTAGAGAAAATATTGACAGCTGTAGAATGGGGCAGGTGCTTATAAATCATGCATACATGTCTATGAGTTTGTGAACTAATTTTAAAATAAAACCTGATTTGCAGTTACTGAATGGGTATCTGCCTGTGGTCCTGAGGACCTCAGCCATGGCAGGATGCCCCCTCTTTTGTTTGAACCTGCTGTTCTGCCATCCTAGAAGCAAATTAATCCAGTAACTCTAGCACTGAACTACTTTAAGGTGCTTACTTTTGCTCTTTCCCTCATTGGGCATTCAGCTGTTGGGTCAGAGGAAACCTCAAAGCACCAGTGAGGAAACCCTGGGTGCCTCAGATGCACTGGGATAGCAAAGCTAGGTGACTTGGCATGGTCTTTAAGGGCAGAGAAACAAGGAGAAGAGAGTGAAAAGCCATTAAGTGATACCCTTAGCACTGTAATAACCCTTGACATTGTCCTGCGGAGGAGCAGCTGGCTGGGCATAAATCAGCTGCCGTGCTTAATGGACAAAAATACAGACCTACTCCATTTCTTTTCTTCTCAGGGAAAATCCTTCATTAAAGACGCTCTGAAGTGTAAGGCTCATGCCTTGAGGCATAAATTCAGCTGCATCAGCCGTAAGTGCCCTGCCATTAAAGAGATGGTGTTCCAGTTACAGCGGGAGTGCTACCTGAAGCATGACCTCTGCTCTGCTGCCAAGGAGAACGTCCAGGTCATTGTGGAGATGATTCACTTCAAAGACCTGCTGCAGCATGAGTAAGTGCCTCCGTGCTGGTGCAGTCAGAGCGTGGGAGCTCCTTCCAGGAGCGCGATGGTGCCAATGGGCTGCTTCACCTCCTCCTGGCCTTAAGCACCTCTTGTTTTCCCATGTACAAGGCCGAGGTAATGCTTTCTTTGCAGGGGCCCTTGAAGAATAGGGTGTACAAAGGGCTAGATGTGACTGTGGAAGGAGATGAAGTCTGTTGAAGTTGGATCTGCCTGTCCCCTTGGTCCTTTGGCAAATGCATTGTCAGTATCTGTCATTTCCAGAAGCATCTGACAATGTCTCTTTGCTTTCTGAGCTCAAAGGCATCATTCTTGACCCCAGTATCCTGTTAAAGATGACAGCTAGAGAAGGGGGAAGAAGGTTTATGGAAAGTTGTCAGCAAGATGATAATTTCTTCTTTAAATACATACTTTCAAATGTCTTGTAGTTAATTGTCCCTGAAAGAGCTGCAGTCCCTCAGGTAATCTCCCATTCATCTTATTCTTTATTAATCTCAGATGCTTTTTAATAAAACATGGAGATGTACAAAATGAAGGCAGAAGTCAGATTTTGAGGACTTCATTCCTCTGACTGGGAACACAGCTGTCCTCCAAGGAATGGCAGGCACGAATCCTATTTGGAATTGATCAAAGCTGCTACATGACAGCAACAAACCAGGCACAAGCTGTTTGTACTGACTCTTTGTGCACAAATGCAAAAATCAGAGCCTGTTTTTCTTGCAGGTGAACGTCTCACTCCCAAATAAGAAGGCTGAGCCACAGCCTGGCATCAGGCTTAAGCTTAGAGCATCTTCCTACCACACCTCTGTGCCTTGGTATTAACACAGAAAGTCCAAATCCCAGCTGTCATGACAGCCAATTTTTTTGCAGAATCATTTCTTTTGGAATTTTAGCCTTGCATTTTCATCAGTATCCAAAGGAGCTGTGTGCTCTGATTCCCTTACTTTCTGTTGAAAACCACCCCCCTAATACTTAGCTGCAGTTGCAGAGAGATGCTTCAATACCAGTTTACTTGCATAAATCATATGCTGTGGTTTGTACAAGCTGAACATGGTGGCCTGAAAGCAAAGCCCTTTCCACGGACATTCCTGAGGCTGGGATCAAAGGCACGGCTGGTGGCAGAGCCTGGCCTTGCCAGGGCTGCTGTGCCCAGGGCGATGGGCAGCATCCCACTGGCTGGTGGAGAAGGGAAGAGGGCTCCATCCTGCACAGCAGCACCTCTCTGGGCACTGCTGGGACTGTGTTAGCAGGCTGTAAATTGGGTACTTGGCACCAATTAACCCCCCCATCATTTGGGGATGAAAAGAGCTATGAGAGCCAAAAGCCTGTCCTAAGAGGAGTAACTTATTTTATGAACAGGCTAAAGCAGGAATGTGCAAAGGCAGCTGCTTATTTCTGGGGAGCTTAACTGGGGGGTTGTTGGTTTGAGAAGAGATGGGTCATTCAGTGAACACCTATAATTTGCATGATCTCATTTAGCGCATCCTACACTTCAGCATCGCACGGAGTCAGAGCTCAGTTCTCCTATGCGGGACTCCCCAAATAGAACCAGCCAGCCTCCTCCCCTCCCCTAAATTTAGAGGCCATCTCTGAAGCTCCTGAACTAAGGAACTTGTTCAAGATCAATAGGCAAGTGTGGCAGAGCTGGAAATAAAATCACGTCTGCTGACTTGCAGCCTTGTGCTCAGTTCAGGTACTCTGGTCAGGCCAGCTGAACTGCAGAAAGTAAAACAGGGAAGGAGAAATGGGCCACTATTAATCCGCAGGGCTCTGGCAGGCTCTGAATACCTGAAATATTTGGCAGCTGAGCCACTCTTTAGTCATACCAGCGACCTTTTTTTTCCTACAAAGATTTTTGTAAAGGTTATGCCCAATTTGAAGAACTAATTTTTTTTTTATTTTTTATTTCCTTCTGCTGGATCGCTTTGTATGCAGCATGCTCAGTTCTCTCTTCTATTTCACATTTAAAACAAAAACTAGGAGCAGAGGAGCAAGTGGCAGCTCTCAGACTTTTCTCTGACTATTTTGTTCTGACTGTTCTCTCCCGATGAGTGTTGTGGAACACGACCGGGGAGGTGAAGCCTCCTCCTGAGTCAGCTGTGGTGGGGTGGGGGTCAGGCTGATTTGCTATGGTGGAAGTGGTGACAGGCCTTGGCAGATTGGTCACTGCTGCATTCCAAGTAACTTTTTTTTTAAGCAGCAGAAACAATCCAACCATGGGAAATATTTTGAGATAGGGGAATAGGTGGCTCTCTAAGATTAGCAATTCAAAATGAGTTTAAGCAGTTGGGTAGTGTCAGACACTGATCATAATCTGTTAAGTTTTCCTTGCTTCTTCTGACTTAGTTAGTGAGAAGAGATTTAGACTTGTCCACAGCCACCAGAGCTCGTGGATGGTGTGCCCAGAAGGTGCACCCCCACCACCCACACAGCCACGAGTGCTGACCCCGGGCAGTTTTCCACTTGTGCTGGGGATGGTTCCTACCGTGGAAGATTTTTAAGCACGTCCTTCTGGGCCTGCAAGCAGCTGAGCGGTTGTGTCAATAGACAACATCAATATTGACCCACAAAACTTGTGACCACAACTATTTTAAAATCGCTGCACTCGGTGACCTGTGGCTGAGGAAGCCCAAGTGCCTGTGCTTGGGCTGCTTGTGCTGCGGGGACTCACAAGGATGGGGGTAGGAAGCACAAATGATATTTAGCCATGGCTTGTTTGGCTGGCAAAAGGTATATACTGAAAGCTGTACTCAACTCTGTAAGGAAATGAAGAAAAAGAACCAGCAAAGTGGATTTCCATGTGTCTGAGTTCTGTGCCGTCAGATCCTGAGTTCAGATAGGATCTCGCCTGTGGTGGAGATCAGTGCCCAGTGCTTCAGAGATGAGAAAAGCCAAAGAACCTCCTTTTTGCTTTCACAGAGGTGAGGCAGTGCCCTGCTCTTGCAGACTGGTGTACCTGCCATTCACTTGGAGGTAGCAATTGCTTGATGAAGCTGATGGCTCTGGACATGAACAGGTTTCCTTCGTGGTGTGTCCTGACTAATAATGATGAAATGGTGTGGAAAGGGAGAGAGGCAGAAAGTGTGAGACAGCAGTTCTTCCATTTGCCAAGCAGGGAGACCTCATCTGTTCCTCTGGTGGACATTCCAGTTCTCCACTGGGAGAGTAATCAAGGCAGATCCAGTAAAGCTTTGACAGGATGCCACCATGTCCTACGGCAAAGTGGCCAATCGGAATATAGTATATTGCGTAAAAAACATTCAGCAGAATTGCTCTCCAAGGCTGCTGAGTCAGTGGGTGGCAGGGGCTCACACCACTGACCTGTGCTGTGCCAGGGGAGGGTGAGGCAGAATCCCTTGTTTATTTTAACTCTCCTCTCCCTGTTTCCCTTACCTCCAGGCCATATGTTGACCTAGTGAATATCCTGCTCACCTGTGGCGAGGAGGTGAAAAAGGCAATAACAAGAAGCGTCCAGGCCCAGTGTGAACAGAACTGGGGAAGTCTCTGCTCCATCCTGAGCTTCTGCACCTCGGCCGTGCACGGTGACGCCGCCCCGGGCGCCGAGAAGAAGCCGGGTGAAGCCACCAAAGGCGGTGCTGGCCGTGGGGACATGCTGTCCCACTCCGACCCCGACCACAGGGAGAGCTCGAGAGCATCCAAGGGAGAGAGAGGTACCAAGGGCCACTTGAACGCCCATGCCCGGGTGAAAGCAGGGGGCCACAGTCCCAAAGGGGCACAAGGGATCATGGACCGGGCAGACGAACTGTCCGACTTCTCCGACATCCGGAGGTGAAAAAAGGCACCAGCTCCCCCTTCCCCCCCATCCTCCCCCTCCACCGGAATCCTCCTGAGTTCCATCTTCCCGTCTATGGACATTCCAAAGCATTTCCCATTCAGAGGTCAAGCACAGGGCATTGCAAGATATATATGGACCTCGGCAACAGTGTATATAGTAGCAAAGGGAGAGCAGTGGCAATGGGTTATCGATCCAGCAAACTCGACACTCGAGCAGCCACCAGATGTGGCGAAATGTCTCCAACTAAATTCTTTTCCCCTTCTTTATGAAACAGACGTAATCTGAAATTTAGGATCTTGTTTGGGGATTGTTGGGTTGGTTTTGGGGTTTGTTTTGTTTTTTTCCCTTGGTCTCCTTGGCTGGGGAGACTGTTCCAAGAGGGCTCTGCCAGACTGCATGTGGCTGCTTGTGGCTTAGCACCTCCAAAGGTCTAGGGCACAGCCTTACAGCAGATGGCTGAATTCCAAGGGGATTTGGTTTCTGCTTGTGGCTGAGAACGCAAGAGCTCCAGGCTCTCTATGTGAAGCTCTCTAATGAAGTAGCTGCCCCGTCTCTCGCACAGGAACCGTGCGGTCTGGAGCTCCACCACTTTCTCTTAACTAACTTCTGAGCCATTGTTCCCACCTGGGTGACGCTGCCTGGTTTAAGTACCCCCCCCTGTTTGTTTTGAACCACTGCATAACTTGACACTTGCTAATCACGGCATCATACCCCATCCCTTCAGCGTATCACAGGCGAGTAGTCAGCTTCCAGACAAGGCAATGTGACTGTTAATGACTTGCACAGCGTGGAGGACCCCCAAAAGTATTCTTGTGGACCTCTAAAAGCCCTGTGCATATTCTCTGCTTATGTCTGCCCCCTCAGTGATACAGGTCTTCCACCCTTATAGACAGCCCAAGCCTAAAGGGATGGGTGTGGGCTCAGACAGCGAAGGACCCCATATATTTAGTTCTTCTGTAGGGCTGCGTTGAAGGCCCATCAGAAACCTGTCTCTCCTTAGCAGTAGCGTGGTGTGGTTTGCTGAGATGTGGAGCCCCACTCTAACCTGCCTATAGCTATGGTTTTATCCAAATGCCAAAGATAAGGAGAGGGGATTGACTTGGGTTTTTTAATTTGTTGTGCAGATGATGACCACCAGTCTCCACAGAGTGAGTTAGTAAAGATGAAGAGTGTCAAGAGGTTATTGTCTTTAAGCAGTTTCAAGTGTGAATGAGGTGTTTGGCCATATCTCTCCTACCCCCTATGCAATTGTAATTCTCAGGTTGCAGCTCTGCAATCCTATATATCCCCAGATATTGTACTGGAAATGGAGGTTACAGCATCCACAGGGACAGAAGGGTGAGCTCTCAGCTTCCTCAAGAGAAAAAGTGAGTTTTCTTAGAAAGTGGGAATCACACCAGGGATTTGAGCCTTCTCATTTAGAAAGCTTGGGAGGAAAGCTGTGGGGGCAGGAAGGCAGTTCAGCAGGGACAGAACGTACCCAGTGAACTAACGTGCGTCTTGTCGCATGGTGGGAAGGAGCTGCATAAGCAGTAGAGGGTGTTGGAATTTGGCTACAATTTCCAACTCAGATTTTAGTTACTGCTGAGTGAACACGGCTCCTAATAGCTGTATTCAGGGTTTAATGCGTGGATCCACCCGCAGAAGTTAGAGGCACTGCTTTTAATAGCAACCACGTAGGAAGCAAGAGAGGACAGTTAAGTTGAAAAGGTGTGTCTCTGTGATCACCAGGTCTTTGCTTAAAGACATGACCCTGATCCTGGCCTGATTTTAGCAAAGTTCTCTGATAACATTTTTTGTTTGACTCCAAGTGGGAAGAGGTGGGATCAAGCCAGATGCTGTAGCAGCAAAGACCGTGGTGATGTGCCAGTGGGTGTGGCAGCTGCCCCACTAGGGCTGGTGACAGCTCTGCCATCCCTGGGGCACCCAGGCTGTCCCACGGAGAAGCTTGGGAAAGTTGGTTTGGGTCTGAGTGTTGGCCACCTCCTCTGCTCCCAAAGGTGGCTGCTGGCGGTACCGTAAGAAGGTTTCTAGCGTGTGCCTCCATGGGTTTCCTGCGAGCGTCCTCCCCTCCTTGGTGGCACAGAGCCACCACGAAGAACATGCTCAAACCAAAAAGACAATCCAAGCATTTTAGCAAAAAAAAAAAAAAAAAAAAAAAAGGAAAACAAATGCAAACCAGAAACAACTTGCTACCAGTGCAATGTTCTTGCATTGAACTAAAATAAGATCCCTCTGTCATTAGAGGTCTGATTCATCAATGGGAACCAAACATAGAGATCTACATCCTTGAATGTCTCAGTCAACATATCACCTCAGCATGCATACAGTTTTATTTGTATTCATTGGTTCTGTGGGAATAACTGTATATTCCCCTTGTTTAGTCAATGAAATTTGGGGGGGGGGGGGAAGGACAAGCTGTGGGTGGGAGGGATTTTTTTATAAGGCATCATTTTTTTTCCTCTGTGTGTGAAGATTTTATGTGTTCATCTACTGATTCCACATATGCTATTATTGTAAATATTTAACATTTCTATTTATTATAGTGTCCCCATTTAAAAAAGAACACTGCTGGCTATGATAATTTAAACGTATGTCATGACCTGTGTTGTATATATTCATGCCACTAGTATGGGTTTTTTTATGTTTAAAGCTGCGTAAATATAGTTTTATACAGTTCCATAATGTTATTGACAGCATAAATCATTTATTTATTGTTAAACCTTCTTTCATATCTAACAGATAGGGTGCGTTTTACCTGAGATTTATTTTATTGTGACATCTACATAGCCTTAATTCTTTATAAAAAAGAAAAAAAAAGTCCACTTAGATACTGTATGATGCTTTAATTAACATTCCTTATGAACTTGCTGTTCATAGAGGAGGTTTAGCTTAAAAGCCAAGGTATGAATGTTTTCTTTATGCTTTGCATCTGGAATGAGCCTTGTTCTGGAATGAAAATACTGCGAGAAGCAAAACGCCTACTGGAAAAAGATAGCAGTAAACCCTGGAAAATGCTGTCCTGACTTACAGTGCTGAACTAAAAGGAGAAAAAAAATAAAAAAAAAATACAAACTGTCCTTAATTCCAAATCTCTGGGAGAAAAACATACTAGTTTTATCTCACGTAGAATTTGCAGCCAAATAAGCTTGTAAATAAAGAAAATGCATATGGCTTTAGACAAAGCTCTGTACCTTTCACACTATTATTTTCCTTAAACACTAATAAATGTTTTGAATAAGTCTGTGGCTGGGTTTTGTTTAGCTGGAATTTCAGCTGCTGTGATAAGGTGGTAAGAAAAGCCCTCTGAAGCTGAGCCAGGAGCTTCAGCCAAGGGGGGCAGAGGTAATTTGTCTGCTCGTCCCCGCACAGGCCGGACACAGGGACAGAGCCAACCCTTCCTCTGTATAGCAGGGAGAGCCAAGAGAGAGACCTTGTCCCTGGCCTGTCATTCCCCTAGGAGAGGGAGACCTCGCTGGCTGCTTATCTGGGACCTGGAAGCCTGGCTTGAGGGCAGAAAGGGAGACGTGGAATAAATTAGAGGATGAAAAACACGGGGAGCAGAAGCTCATGCCCTTCTCAAGCTCAGACAAAGCCTCTGCTTGTTTCAGGAGGTTTTTCCCGTAGCAGGAGCCATGGACTGGGTTCACTGCAGCATGTCAGAGCCACCTCATCTGCTTTAAATTAGTCTGCATTCACCTTAGGAAAGGAGCAGGGGGGTGCTGGTACTTAAGGGTTTCTTCTTACTGCCCTGATGATGTGGGATTACACAAGCCCCTTGCGAGCTGGCACGCTCTGCTCAGACACGTTGGCTTCAGGCACAACTCAGCATCCATAAGTGCATCCCATAGGAGCCAGGAAGGGGATCTGTGGCTGACCACAGCACCTGCCTGTGGGCAAGGTGTTGGCAGCCCCCAAAGCCCCAAGCAGTGGATTTCAGCCAGACCCATTAACAAATACAACAGCAACACTTTCTAAAAGCTGCAATAGCTGATAAGGTTTGTTCTGCATGTATAAAAGGCTCAGTTCATGTAACAGCAAGAGTTATCCCTTCATGATTTTACCTTAAAACCAAAGGACATTCATTTGGCTCTCCACTGTCAGTTATTAATAATATATCAATAAGCACCAGCCAGTGGCTCTGGACAGGGATGTAACAGGCACATACAGAGCTATAATTCTCTCTCAAATCAGGTATCAAAATCTTAAACGCTTACTGGAGTTTCAGCAAAGGAGAAAAGCAAAATCCTAAGGTTTACAAAAAGCAAACTGCAGAAACAGCCCTTTGTGTTGTCTCCAAAGCAATTTTCATACAGTGTTGGGGTGTAGGCAGCAAAGGGATGGGGAAATTATGAGAAAGCACCTCAGAACATAAAGCACGAGGGTTTTTTTTTAAGGCTGCTTGCATGAAAAAGCACATTTTTAACACTCCTTCTGTGGGGTTTAAAAATAACTAATCCAGTTGAAGCCTTCGGATGAGATGGGCTTCACAAGCATAAATGTGATTTGCAGCAATCTAGGACCTGTAGCATTTCTTTGCCTGTAGGTGCAGCAGCTCTTTATAATCCTGTCATGGACTGTCGTCAAACACCAACGGGAAAAGTACATTTTGCCAGCAGAGCTGTGACAGAGTTTGATGGGATGTGATCCCAGACCAGCCTGCAGTCAGGCTATAGCCAAGGAATAGCTTGTGCTGGTGCTGGACCCCTTGCTGGCCCATTGCATTTTTTTTGCAGGAGCTGGTCCACACCACAGCTGTGATGCAGCTTAGGTAGCTGCAATCTGCCTCTACCATCCTCCTTACAATTTCAACCTAAAAAAGTAATTTTTCATCTTCTAATGTGTAAAACGGTGAGACTGCATTCTGCTCCCAAAAGTGGCAAACGTTAGTGACAGAGAGATGATCCTCACCTCCCCTTAAGGACATCATGTCTCACAAAATAGCACAGCCAGTATCAGCATGTTGACATTAAAAAGTACAGAGGCACTGAGAGAAAAAGAAACACTAAAACAAACTGCAGAGAAGGGATTCTGCATTGCACAACCCACTAATGTACGTTTAATACCAGCATACAAGTCTGCTTCAAGACTGGAATGATCTTACTTCAATTTGGTCCGAGTCACTCCATAAGTGAGGTAAGGAAAATCAAATCCAGGCAATTCAAACTGCAAATGCACATCCACACACACAGGTCTCAGCCAGCTGAACAAACCCCACCAAGATTTATGCATGTGGTCCATTTGGATTTGTTCTCTTTACGGGTTCCTTGTCTTGCCTCCCAAAAGAACAAAATTAATTCCAGATATTGGCTTGCTCAGGCATACCAAAACATTTACAAATGTATATGGCAATTTACATATGTCAGCCCACACGGTGAGCTGAGTCAGAGCTACTGCCAGCGCTTCTGCCTGATCTTCCCAGGTTCCCAGGTACTGCCCTTTGCTCTCCTCCCTGAGCCCACGCCTGGAATTGCCAGGAGAGCCAAGGCAGCTCCGGAGCAGCTCTTTGCTGCGTCACGCCTGAGGAATTCATCGCAGCGATCTTCCCAGGTGAGGGAATAGTTAAAGCTTGCTGGGAAGCCTCTCAGCACTGCATTTCTAAAGCTATTTCCTGACATCTCACCAGAAACACAAATCCCACTCAGTTTTCACTGCTAGTTATGTTCGTGTTTCCATGCTCTCCTCGCAGACTCTCGCAGGAAAGGCTTCTCTCACACCTGCTAAAGTCAGAGCTTGCTGCCTGCTCCCCCAGTGACAAGTACAGCAGATCTCCAGCCTTGAGCAATGCCAGGCAGCCTGACCCTTCCTGCTCACCTGTCCTGTGACCAGCCAAAATTGAATCAAGGAGCAGGGATGCAAGGGCTGCAGCTGGACCTCCCCAGAGGCAGAAGTTGCACTGATGCCTCGCAAGGTCCTTCCCAGGTCTGCTCCTGCAGCCCCAGCACGAACAGGTCCTGGCACAGGGTTGGGGCTAAGCATAGCCATCTAATCAGGGAAATCCTAAATATTTTTGTTCCTGTATATTTTCTTTATGGAAAAGCATCCCAGCCAGTAGAGCTTTGCATTTTGAAATCAAAACCTCATGTCTTTCTCAACTGGGAATGTGAAATGGGGACTTGAGGGTTGAAAGACATGCCAAATTATGGGAAGCTGCAGGGGCTGAGAATTCCTGTCTCTGAGGATACCAACTGTTACAGCCTTGACCTTTTCTGCAAATACCATCCTCCCTTATAAAAATGAGGGTTGGAGTTCATTTAGGAATTCTTTTCAAGGAAGAAGTCATCTTTGGAGAGCCTGTTATGAGGTTCTCCATTTAGATGGGGATGTAGAGGGGTTTTAAGGGTATTCTGACACTGCTGGAAGGCAGTGCCCTGAGGACAGTGCCACTGGAACCAGTGTGCTGGATACACTGCTGGGCATGTCAGTGGCTCTGGTGACACCACAGAGATCAGCCCTGACCTGTGGTTCTGCAAGAGGAACCTCAATAGGGTTGAAACCAAGCCTGGACTGGCTTTCACAGTGCAAGAACAAAATGCCCCTGTGGCACAGACAGCACCAGCTTCCCCAGTGTCTCTGGAAACAGCAGCTTATGGAAGAGGTAAGGCCAGGTTGCATTTTAACACAGCACAGGATCAGCCCTCCGCTATCTAAATCATAATGGCACGTAATCCCCTTCTCTAAACCCCACTTCAATTTCTCAAATTTTCTGCAGTTTGTATCTGCTTTTCTCTATCCCACAGTCACACCAGGCTACATTTGTCACCCATGAATAATCCCACTTACACTGCAGAGTCTCTTCCTACCCTGGAGAAAAATGCAGTGGGAGGTGTGGGGAAGCTCAGTGAAAGCTGACAGCCAGGAGAGACTGGGAAAGGCCTACAGAGCTCCTTATTTAGATGTCCTATTTTAAGATAAAATGAAGAGGAACTATGCACATTCAGCATTTTGTTAAACTGACATGAAACCAAGTCACTACAAAATCAGTTTGCAGAGGGATGCAGTGCACATGCTTGAAGACTTCTGTAAAATATTATTATTATTTATGATTGCAGCATCTCCTGGCTGTCAGCAAGTCCCAACCTTGGGGCTACTGATCCGTGTATCACAGGAGAGAATCCTGGCCAAAAAGTCTTTTCATTGGTAGAAAGAAACATTACCCTTTGCCTCCCCATGCAGAACACAAAATAGTGCCTACCTGGGCACTCAGCACTAACTCACTGCACAAGATGCTTTGGAACAGCAGTGACAGGAATTATGTGGGTTTTGCTCACATCTACCACCTACACTTGCTGGCCAAAAGCTGACACTGAGGATGAGTCTGCAGAAGCCCATTAAAAACGTTTTAGCCTGGACAGAAAGAGGGAGTTACAGGAGCCAGGATACCTTGAAGGGGGCAGAGAATGCCCAGGGAGGCTGAAACTGCTCTGCACCAAGAAAGGGCTCCCAAGGGTCCCTGCAGCCCACAGCTGACTCTGCAGATTCCTGGCAGAGGAGATGTATTTTGTGGCTCTCTGCATTACATGGACTAGTGAAAGCTGGCCACAGCCAATGATCCAGGACTAGGGAATGAGTCTTGGATAATAATTAAAGGTCCAATCTTGAATTCACCAAAGCCTCTGGTAAAACATCTTACTGATAATAGCAGGACATTAGGATTAGGCTTCTGCTGAAGCTGGGAGTCACTGAAGCTTTCCTGACTTCATAGGCTTATCAGGGATAGTCTTGTCAAAATCAGAAAATAGATGAGGCTGAAAATAATCTGTTCTCAAACATCCCACATTCAGAAATGCCTGATCTGAGGCACGGGGTTTTTTTACAGCACTCCCTAAGCACAGACCCTTTGCAAACCATGGAAGGGCAGGAAATCCACAGTACCTTTCCACAAAATCCAGCACTGTATGACACGTTAAATATGACAAAGATACACTTGAATGCTGCTTTCAAAAACCTACAATAAAGTTTACTGGGGTATATAACATGTACCCTATTGCTTGAATTCTGGCCATCCTACACATAATGGCCTCTACCTTTCCTTCTGCTGATCACATATCACAGCTTTAGTACAGCCTGGAAAAAAGGTCAGGCCCTTTAGAGGAGAAAACACCAGCTATATCCTCCCCGTGAAAATGGCAACAGGATGATACCATTTATTTGGGAAAATACAGCAATTATTCTGAGCAATAGCAGAGATGACAAAAACTTGAAAGGGTGGATTAAAAAAGGACCAGAGACAGTGCTGAGAACATGTGATGATGCTGTTTAAGCACATAAACTCATTTAGGAGCTTGCTTGGAACAAGCTGTTCTTACGGCATTGCCAGCGTGACCGGAGACGAGAACACCATTACGGTCCAATTGACCAATAAGTTGGTCAAACCCTCTGTCATGAGACTGCCAGCCAAATTTGTAAACACTGAAGGTCAGATAAACATACAAATGTTGCAATTTGTTGGACTCACATTCCCCTGGCAATTCACCTGTTTTGTTCTGTTGGGACTAAGGGTTCAAGTGGATGGTGGGCAGCTCACAGGAGGATCATGTTCTCCACCAGCACGAGGCACAGGCAGGACAGAGAGGGCAGAGGCCACAGTGGGAAGCCCAACCTTTGCAGGAAAAAGAAACTCCAGAGCAACACCCATCCTTATCTTTGAAAGAAAAACACAAGTATTCTCCAATCTTTGCCATTCTCTCGAGGAGGAGAAAATGAGCGAACTTAAAATCCTTCAGGGGCCATAAAACCAGGTACTGACAGTGAGGGATCTCTTTGGAGCAACATTGGCAGGAAAAGGAGGACTTGTCCAGGGAGATGGCTCAGCTGCAACAGGCACAGAGTTTGCCCAGCAATCCTGGAGTGACGCAAGGCCAGTGGAGGGAGGGCTGCATGAAAGGCAGAGGCCAGTTCAACCCAGGAGATCCCCAGCCCCTGTCCCCACGTGCAGCCTGCACCAGGCGTGTTTGTTTTGGTGACCATGTCTGTCCTTAGGGCTGGAACTGACAGGAGCCTCTGTGGGATCCAAGGTTGTCCCCTGGCTGCCACTGCAGTGCCCCAGGTGTAGCTGCCCCACAGTGCACACATAGTAAGGGTTACACAACCCCGGCTCTAATACGCTTGATGATACACACACCCACAAGCACAGCTTACTCCTCCAGCAGAAACACAGCAGGGCCGGTCACAGGGACCCTCCTGTGGCACTGGTAATGCTGCACCAGCGTGGCAGGAGGGCTGGTGCCCCCCAGTCTGCTATTTGGTATTGGATAAATCAAAAATTATCCTGATTGCAATCTCACAGCCCACAGAAAAGCCACCACGAAAGCATAAAGCAGGCTCCAAACTGTGTGCTCTGTGCTGACCAAAATAGAAGTAAGCTGATGTGGTGCATCTCAGCTGGCTGTATGGTACCAGCAGAGCAATCTGGGGGTGCATGGAGGCGGTGGGGGCTGTGATCCCCATGTCATCAGCTCACAGGGTACAGTCACAGAGCCTGCAATCAGCTGAAATGCTGCTATTGGTTGTAATAGTACAGCAGGACACGACAGAGGCCAAAATACCCTTGCCCTGAGTTCTATGAATATGGCAGAAAAGGACGTGGAGTCCAAGCAGATGAGGTCAAAAAGCAGAAAAGGAAAAATAAAGACATAGAAATAGCAGTTCTTCTCCACAAGACTGTGCTGATTCCCACCTAGTACTGTCTGCAAGTGGAGATAGGGAGGGAAAGAGAGAGAGAGAATTCCTTAACAGTCATCCCTGCACCTGTCCTGAACACTGGCTTTGTTAAATGGTCAGTGAGGCACCAATTCCCTCCCAGTCTAGATTTTCTCTTTTGATTATGACAAAGTGCCATTAGTTTAGAATCATAGAATTACAGAATGGTTTGGAATGGGAGGGACCTTAAAGATCATCTCATTCCACCCCTCTGCCATGGGCTGGGACATCTTTCACTAGAACAGGTTGCTCAGAGCCCCATCCAATCTGGCCTTGAAATTAATTCCAGTATCTCTGTACCTAATATTTAACTGCAACTGACAGATCTCTCACAGCAGTAACTGTGTCTCTGAGGTATTAAAAGCAAGAGAGAAAGAAGACACTGTAAGAGGGTCACTCTGCTATGTGTGGTTCTGCTGCTAAGCTTGTCCTGTAGTTCAGATGCTTTCAAGCTCCAGAATGGTAAGGAATTAGAGTTATTCCTGTTGCAGAGCTGTAATTATATGGTCAATAGAAAGAAAAATATCATAATAAAGGGAAGATGCAAAGCAGGGACTGGCTTAGCTGCCTTGAGAACTGCATTGGCCTCTTTTTATGATGTAGATAAAATTGCCACCAAAATAAAGGCCAGGAAGGGCAGCCCCACTGCTTCCAGACTTTAGAAACAGGTGCTAAAGCCCATCCATGGCGGGAGGAAAAGGCTGTGGGAGCGTTTGCCAACATCTCCACGTCACTAGTCAGGAACTGCGCAATGGGCCGGGAGTGGCGCGGGTGGATCAGCCCCACACCAACCAGCCCAGCTGGCTCTGCCCTGGGCCCTTCTCAACCATGGAGCACTGATACCCTATTTTGTTTCTGGGTTTGAACTTCAGGAACACACAGGATTCCTGGATGTGTGGTGCTGGTCACGCCAGGTGAATTTACCCGGGGTCTCCGTTCCAGCCACGCAGCGTTGGAAAGCATCGGTGCCTGCTTTCCATCTGACAGCAGCACAGCGGAACGAGAGAGATGCAAAACTAATCGTACTGAGAAGGGAGCCAAAAAGGGATTCCAGCAACATGAAAACCAGAGGGAAATGCCAGAGTCATGCTATCTGTGATCGGTATCTGTGACCCTTCGTTTTCCAAGAAGTAGCAATGATAACGCAGCTCTGCCCAGGTGAAAGATATCAGCTGGGCTAATTGTAGCTGAGCTGATTCTCATGGCAGTGTTGTTATCTCCCTGGATTCCAGCTCCCAGCGGCTGCTGTCACTGCTCAGAATATCCAGCAGCGAGAGAGAGAAAAGAAGAGAAGGGGGTAGAGGAAAAAATAAAGAAGGAACAGAGAGGAAAAGAAGCAAACAGAAAGGAAAGTGTAAGAATAGTCAGAACAGAAAAGGAAGGAACAGAGAAGATATGGAAAGATGTGAAGACAAATGGGATTATTACATTAATTAAGTGCTGCACAATTCCCTCTTACAGGGGTTTCAAGAGAGTGGAGCTGATGGCAGAAATTGCCTGCTGTGGGTGGGTTTCAAGAGGCAAATTCAACTCGACCCTTCCCTGAGGAGAGACCAGCAAGGAGAGACCAAGAATATGTGGAAGGCACAGAGAGTAAAGAAATTACTACAGAGACATTACCTCTGTACTGACTACTAATGAGCTGCTAATGAGGGTAAGCCTGTGCACATGGCATAGCACAGAAGGGAACCTGCTCTGGTCCCTAAAAACTTTGCCCCAAGAGCCAAGGGATGTGCCTGTCAGGCAGGAAGGGAAGGGAAAGCCAAACACCGATAACTTTGCATCCATTACCACCACACCCCCTGCTATTCCTGCACCCATTCACCAATTTACTGGTTCCTCTGTCTGTCCCTTACTCCCCATTCAATTTCCAGATTTTGGACAGTCCCAGCTTCCAACAGGCTCTGGGGAGCTCTGGGGCAGCTGCCCCACACAGTGCCCAAGCTGTGCCCTGCACACGCCGTGAGGGAACCTGCAGTGCCCGTGCTCAGCCAGCTGGACCTGTCAGACCTGCTGCGGTTGGCAGGTGGGTCTGGGCAACAGGATTATTACTCTTGGTATTCCTCCTCAGATCCAGGTAAATACATGGTGCAAGAATCCACGGACCAAGGAGGTGACGCTGAAAACAGCCACAGCAAAGGATGAAAGGAGCAGTGAGAAGTGACTTGCTCAAAGCACGCAGCACAACAGCAGTGTGTGGGGTGAGGTAGAAGGGGGTTGTTGCCAAAATACAGGTGTCAAGAGCCAACTGATACATGTTTGTTATCCAAGACATCCACCCGGGGCTGGCAGGTATGGCCCAGGACCTCCTGGAGACTAGTGGCCTTCTGGAGCAGCAGCAGCAGTTTGTTTTCCTCTTCAAGCCATTAAGTAGTTTTTCAGAATACATTCTGCTAGTACTGAAACTGTGAGAACTCTGACCAGGAAAAATACCTCGTTTCACTCACTTCTTGAAAATAACCTTAATGCATCAGCTTTACACACAAAACAGGCCCTTACATACTTACTTTATTTTTAAATGCATGGCAATTTAATTTAGATAATAATTCCTTCTCATTACTTCTTTTCTGAATTCCCATTTCAATCCTGATAAACTTCAAGATAAATCACAAAAGAAAACCAAATATTAAAAAAAAAAGTGGAAAAAGAAAAGCAAAAAAAAAAGTGCCATGGCTCATTTTCTTAAGGAATAAAGTCTTCTGAAAATCTGAATGAACACATGACAAGTGATATAACGGTAAGTAAATGTATACAGGTATGGCAAAACCCAGAACAAACGTACTGCAAGGGTTGTATTTAGGGCTCTGACCCACGTCCTCTGGTCAACCACAGCAGGCCAGTTTAAGATCCCTAAAGAATTTTGCTGTGGTTTGCTGCTGATCACCACTCCTGGAGCAAAACCAGCACCCTGGGACACATACCTCCATTTTGGGAGGTCCAGCTGCTACATCAGCTGAAGCCATTAACAAAGGTCAGTTTGTCCCCGAGAAAAACCAAGTTATAGACTAGGGAACATGAAGTGCAGCTTGTCCTGTCCCACAAGAACACAAGGTGGGGAACTGGGGACAGTAACATCCTTAACTGCTACCCCAACATCCCCTTGCCTGTGGAGCAGGCAGGATACGGAGGGATCACCAGTCAGGTGGTTTTCCAGGGGCAGGAAGGATCAGTGCAGGTTAGATGCAACCCCTACCCCACCCCAGTGCTGTCAGAGTTCACCAATCCTCTTTCACCCCACCCCACTGGGACCCCCCAGTGCTGCCAGCAGCTCTTGCACCCACTCACAGCCCTAAGAACAGACTTTGGAAGGGAGGCCCCGACCCCCAGCAGTAATGCCCACCGCACACTCCTCTCCCAGAGACACAATTCCCTATTCTGTAGCACCATCTTCAGCAAGAGGGAGG
Organism: Myiozetetes cayanensis; assembly: GCF_022539395.1. NCBI lineage: Eukaryota > Metazoa > Chordata > Aves > Passeriformes > Tyrannidae > Myiozetetes > Myiozetetes cayanensis. The sequence continues at coordinate 6,572,356 of NW_026087378.1, read as the reverse complement.
AAAACACCTTCCACAGGCAGCAGCACAGAGAGGTGGACCCGAAGGACCTGCAGTCTGGGCTGCAGTTACAACCAGGAGCAAAACAGAGAACAGATGGAAGATGTAGATTAGGGATGGTGAGTTATGGCCTCTGGCATCCCAGACAAACCCCAGTGAAGCTGAACTTGGGGTTCAACTGAACTTGGGAATAGTTTCTGGGATTCAGTATTTTGTTGTTGAACTCTTTTGCTCACTTCCCTTGCTGGTGGCTGCTTTTCACCCAGCTAAAACCAAGGTATCTGCTAAATTTTCTGCTTGAACCTGCCCATAAGCGTTGCTCCAGCACAGCCCTCGTGCAGCCACCAACCTGCCACATCCACGACAGGGAGGAAACAAGTGTGACTTGTCCACACAAAGGCAGCAGCGGGACTCTAAAGTGTCTAATATGGCTCCCCAAACTGTAACGTGTTGTTCCCCAGTCCCAGATTTTCCACACCCTCTCCCAGGCAGATTTAGAGCATCGAGGGAGAGCAAAGGATGTAACTGAAAATGTAACAGCAGCAGCAAAAGGACCCTTCACACTCTTCTGCCTCCCAAGTCTTTGGGCAACATCTCAAATGACAAGGATGGGGAGGGGACACAGAGCACGTGGAGGTGTTTGCTTCAGGTTTTCAGTTTGTTTGATGGCATTCTTAGATAGGTCTCCTCACTTCTGGAGAGGGACAGTTTTCTCCAGTCAATGTCTAGGTTTGTCATATAACTCTGAGAATAACAATAGAGGAGGTGCAAGTACTTAAAACAGGAAGAGTATTAATTTAGAACCTCAAAAATGGCCAGTGGGCTCTGAAACAGTAAAATCTTGATATTAACTATAAGTAAACTTCAAGATATTATTTCAAGAAACTTTTTGGTAAAAGAAAATAAAATTTGAGAAGGTTATTTTCAGGAAAGTTACACTCAGACCACTTGTGTCGTTAGTTCTGAAGTTAGTTTCATTTTTGGGGAGAGAGAAATAATCCAAATGGACCAAAATTATCACCAAGACACCAGATTTTTTAATTCTCCATTAAAAGAGAAGCAGAGCAGTGTGTTGCTGGGAAGGAGAGCAAAGCTTATCCTTGTACTCACTGCAGGGAGAATCTGCCCCTTTGTGTCAGGCAATGTGAGTGCACACAGAAACTGATTTCTACTGAAGAAAAACCCTGTGTTTAACCAGAGGAGGGCTGAGAACAGCCACCACGTCGCGTGTTGACTCTGTAAGGCAAAGTTTTGACTCCTTTTGGCAACACCAACTTTTCCCACAAAGCCACAGCTTGGACCTCTGTGCAGCAGTGGGAAATGAGTATAAACTGTCTCTGAACTCAGGGGGTTGTGCAAGCCACGGATTCTAATCGGGATTACAAAAGTTATGTCCATTTTCTCAAATTATTTGGGTCGGGTTTTGTTCCTGTGCCTTTTTTATTCGCAAACCCTCTTGTCCTCTGAAATCCAGAGCTTCAGCTGGGAGCGCAGCTCCCAGATTTGCTTCAGTCATTCCAGATATCCATAGCCCTCATCCCTCCCTCCCTGCAGTACCTTTCTGCTTTCACTTGAAGGCAACCTTGCACCACACACGCCTGTGAGGAGAAAGGGGCTGGGGAAGCACCGCAGCTCCTTCACCCAGCAGGTATCACAGGATGGGTAAAGGTTGGGAGGGATCACAGTGGGTCATCTGGTCCAACCTCCCTGCTCAAGCAGGGCCAGAGCACATGGCACAGGACTGTGTCCAGACGGTTCTGGGATATCCCTTGGGAGGGAGAGTCCACCCCCTCTCTGGACAATCAGTGCTCAGTCACTGCACAGGAAAGAAGTTCTTTCCCACGTTCAGATGGAACCTCCTGGGCATCAGTTCCTGCCCACTGCCTCTTGTCCCATTGCTGGGCACCCCCGAGCAGAGCTTGGTCCATCCTCTGTCCCCTCCCTCACAGTTAAAAAAGGGATGAGCTGCAGGCGCAGGGGAGAAACAGCTTAATTGTTCTTATAAGGTTTGATTCATTAACATTTGCACACTGATGATTTTCATTTAGCTCCTCTAAAGGTGGTTTAACCACTCTCTGACCACAGTCTTGCAAAAAGCAGGAAGATCAGCAGCTCCATGGGTAACACGCGTGTCCCTGGGGGATGCTCAGCGCTCACCCCCTGCCTTGGCTCTAAAGCACCAGCAGAGACCACAACTAACAGCAGGGACGGAGCAGGAGCTCAATTTTGAGCGGCGACAGAACAAGCTGGAAAGAGGGATGTTTCCTAATCAGCTGTCCCCGAGGAATTTTATCCTTGGATTCTCGGGGAGCCAGTTATCTCGGCCATTAGTGAACTTGTGAGGGACAGGTGAGATACCAGCAGACGGGCAAAGGGCAAAGGTAGTGTCTCTCCTCAAAAGCAGGGGATGAGAGGAAACAGGCAATCATAGAATTGTCCCAGCAATCCCAATTATAGACCTGTCTCCTCAACTGTGATGCCAGAAAAAACACCAGGATAAATAAATACCTAAAAACACCCAAGATGAATAGCAGGACCTGTGAACTGATCAGTAGCAAGGAATACATACGTTTAATGCAGAGGAAAAGAATACAAGGAGAGGCAATATAGAAGAATTCAGGAGTCCAGGGCTTTAAACATGTCTTTCCCATTAATTTCAGGCAACAGACACATTGATAAATTTTACACAGCCACCTCTTGACACTACTTTGGAAAGAACAACCAACAACACTACTGTGCATTAAGCTGCATTTATGAAACCACTCTTCAAATCAGAGCTGTATTTAACATTTTCTTCTTTCCCTTCTGCTCAAAATGACCATCTGGCAACAGATTTTTTGGAATGAAGCATTTTCTCCGGTTTCTGTTTGGGGACAAATCTGTGCCAGCTTCCAGCAGTTCATGTGATTTAGGGATGCAGAATATAGTTCTCTTCTGAAACGTACGTGGGCTTGAAGTCAAATTCAAACAGTGAAAAGATCTGGTGTGAAGCAAGCTGTGGGTTACAGTACAGTTTTCTCTATGTGCCTGCAATATGTCAAACTAGAAAGATTTACATCCATTTCCACACAGTCTGAGGCTAAGTGGTCAATTCTGTATATTATTCACAGTTACTTTACTTGCCCTAAGCCCACCAAACCTGTCTGGAGTCTCATTTAAAACTTCTAGTAACTTTCATTTGAAGCTGTAGGATGCAAGATCCTCCTCAGATATAGCAGGTACAATTACAGTCAATTAAGTTTTCTTGAAAAATAAAATAAAATCTAACTGCAAGAAGCTAAGAGGGCTCAGGGGCAAAATCTCCCATTTTGGGAGACATGGCAGTCAAAAGGCAGTGTAGACTATTCTAGAGAAACAACAATTCTCCCTGTGCCTCAGCCTGTGTTCACTTCAGAATCAGCATCTTAAATGTTTAGGAACTGAACTGTCATGCTCAGCCATCAGTGCATGTACAGGGCCTTGGAGACACAGGCAGGGGAAAAAAAAAAATCTCATCTAATGACCTGCACTGCCTCTGCAACTACCCAGTCCCAATTCTACCCGGCCTATGGGCAGAAAATAGGAAATGAAATCTAAGACCCTGCTTGGAAACCTTCAGGCCAGATTTCTGATCTTTTTTCCAAATGTCCCAGCACACTGCTGACAGAGCTCTGAAACCTGGCCATGTCCATCTGGGATGGGCAAGGAGCTGCACAGCCAAGGCTGGGAGAGAGCCCCAGCACGAGGAGGGAGCCGGGCTCTCCAGGCTGAGGGTCGTCAGAAGATTAAGCAGAGGACAAGCAGTTCCCTGGGGAATGCCACCAGCCTCCCATTGTTTGTCAGAAAATTCTGCAGGATACCATCACTAAATAAAGCTTTTTCCTTAAAGATCTCATCTTTCTTGGTCTAAAATTTGGGTGGACGGTCTTAAAGTATGTTATTAATGGATAAAAAATATTACTTTTATTGCTTGGAGATAAACTGTGGCTAAACAGTATTTCCAAGGAAATAGGTTTGTGTCTAAGTAGAGGAAAAGATGGAGGCAGTCTCTTCACATTTGTGAACAGAAGTAAATGCTAACATAAACATCAAAACTGAGGAGAAATTATTTACTTTAAAAAGCATATCATGCTCCAAAGACCTTCCTGTCAACACTGAGGACCCTGACAGGGTCATATCACCATTTTGACCCATTCTCAAATGCTCACTGCTGTCTGTGGCCGCAGACATGACTGACTCCTGCCAAGTAGTAAATAAAGGCTGTTCCCCATTCTGAAATTAATGGCAGCTTGCTTTGCATCCTGGACTGCCCATCATCAACTCTCACACCCATGACTTTATACACACTCTCTTTTTCTCTTCTGCTGCCACATCACATCAGGGATTCCTCAGCATCCACCACAGGTACATCAGGCTGGGATTTGCTCTGCAGCACATCCTGAGGCATCCTTCTTTACACACATCTACAGAGGCTGAGATCAGAGGGGGATGTGTGCAGGGATGCTGATCACAAATGTTAGCATAGAGTTACCCAACAGCGAGGCCAAGTGATGATATTTGTCAGGAAACCTTGGAACACGGTTTTTGTTTCTCCCAGGCGAGCAACAGCTCCCCCCTGGCAGTGGCTGTTGAACAGGAGTACGTGGGTGCTTGGCTGTTCATGGCCCACAGAGCTCCCCACTGTGGGAGGACAGCATTACAGGGAACTCCTGCAGATAAAACTCATGGCTGTTTTTAACATATACAAAAGCTGAATGGTAGAGGTAAGGAACTACATCGAAGCATTCAAACAGGTAGGGGAAGGCTGAGTGAATATGTGGTTCGAGCTGGAAAGGAGCCAAGAGTTTCTCTTCCTTGGGGAACTTGCCCAGACTGTGTTTCACCTGATTAGCACAGGGTAAGACCCAGTTCCATGTGCACAGACACAGATAACACAGTGCATTACCTGCTAAAATCAGACAGAAGCATGAGGTGCTGCTCTGCAATAAGAAGCTCTGAGTTTGCTCCCTAGACAGCTGTCAGCTCCTCGGACACACCAGCTGGGCTTTGGCTGCACCCACACCACAATCTACTGTCCATATCAAATGTCCCATTTACCCAAGTCCGCAAAGCTCAGCAAAAAGGGGATCCAGACAGTGCTTTATCTCGGTGACAACTTTTTTTTGGGAAAAACACGTTCAGCTATTGCCAAAAAAGATCAACAACAGCTATTGGCATCATCGGCCCTCGGTTACATGGTTTCCCAAGTGGCATAAGGGATGACAGATTCATATTAATTCCAGTCAGCAAATGGATTATAAATACTCCCCCAGCCAGTTGCCACCTGATAGGACTGTCCTTGAGTCCTCCAATTGTGGAAGGGACTTGTCAACTCTAAATTTACCCACCAGCATGTATTGTATAAAACATACTACTCTGTGATCCTTGGTAGACACTTGTGCTGTAGCCCAGCATGGATTAGACCAGAACCTGCTGGTTCCATCAGCCAGACAGACATCTCACTATTGCTTATCTCAAGCCTTCGATGGCAGGAAGGAGAAGGGGATGGGTTTGACAGGATGCGTTGGGATATTGGTCGTGCAATTGCCACAGCAGTCAGTCCCATCAAGTCCGAGTTAATAAAGTGATCAAAAGCTGGGAGCAGCCAACACCTTTCTGATGAGGTAACAGCTTCTGTTCCTAAGGATAGCCTTTCCCATCAGAAAAATGTCCCACCACAACTGATAAAAGCAAACCCACTCCAAGGATGGGATGTCCAAAACCAGACAGAGCTGATACAAAGCAGACTGACATTGTATTCCCTGTAAAAAGCAGTAGGCAGGATGCTAAAAGTTTGCACAGATGGACTATTCACTTGAAGAACTGTATTAGATGGATTTAATTTTTATAAAAGGGAAAGTAAACCGAAAGCAAGTGAGGAGCTCCACTTTTTTTCTAGATACAGAATAGTCCTGGTGTCTATGGACTGGGTAGATGCACATGTTGGTGGCACCTGTCTGCTGTAGATTTTCTCACCTCCAAAACAAAAGGGGCTGCCCAAGGAGGAGGACAGTTCATAAATTATCAGTTCAGGGCATTTACCCAAGATAAGCTCATTTTTTTGCCTGTTGCTTGTTTGTGTACGAAAGCTTCCCAAGCTGATCAGCTGGAGACAGCATCTCATCCCTGACTCAAAGACCACAGATCAAGCCTGCCCTCAGTTAGACAAAGATAGGGGAATTCCATGGCTGTTGAGGGCTGCAGGACATTTTGTTCCACTTTGAGCTTTCTCCTGATCTCATTCCTAGGCTATTCTCATCTTAGTGCTCCTCAGTCCCCCTGAGGACACCCAGATTCTCAGGCAGCAACAAAAGGCTTCTGCTCACTGTGTGCACCCACGGCCTGGGTACCCCCTGCCCCAAGCCCTGCAAGCCCTGGGGGCTCCCGAGCAGGGCTGCAGATCCCACAGGATGGCATTTGGCACAGCATGAAGGACAGCAGCCCAAGGACACAGTGGTTGCTTCTGGACAGAGCAGGCTCTCCCACCTAATGGAAACTTGCCTCATATTTCTAATATTTCCACTAGCTGAGCACTTTTTAGCAGCTGAGCCAAAATGGTACTTGCCAGTTTTTTGGAACCTGTATCTACCTGTTTGGTTTGGGGTGTTTTTTTGAAAAACCCAGGGCAGAGCAAGGCTGGAAAATGACACATCAGAAAAATCCTGGGAATCTTTGCTTTGAGAGACCACGGCACACCTCCATGTTTAGGAACAGATTTGAACTTTGCACCAGGACCAGCCATTTTTGTCACCTACACAAGAATCACTCTAAACCTAACCAAGTTATCCCCCTGCTAAATAGCAGTTTCTCCAGTCTTTCTCCATGTCTGGAAGACTATAGTGTCTTTTAACATCAAAGATTCTTTTAAGAACTCACACTGCAGCTATGTCACATGGGGTACCACAAATTAATGGGTGCTTTTAACCTAAAATTCTGCACTTTAAATCCAGGGGTAAAACTCCTGGATTATTTTCTCCCCACATGTGGGATAGGCAAAGGCAGAACCTCTCATACCTTCAAAGCACTCCGACACCCCTGAAACGAGAGAGGAACTAAAAGCTCCATCTCTGGGGTTTAGGATCTTGCTGGGCAACAAGGCTGGGAGCTCAATAAGAGGGATAAAACTAAATATTGAATGGCTGCTTGCTGCACAAGCACTGTGCATCCTGTGCACTTTGGGAGACACAAGGCTTTAGGGAAAAAAGCAAAGCTGAAATAAACCCAAAAGCCTGACAGGGAATGTACACAACAGAGTCACATCCTGACTGCCGAAGGCCTGACTGCAGCTCACACAAAGTCCTTTTTGCCTCATTTTTGCTTATGTGTGATACATTTAAAAAGCAATTCAGAGTGACTCCAATTGTACAACAGGCTCTTTCAAAATGCAGATTTACCCCAGGCCTACTGGAGCTTATAATAAAAATGTGCACAGAGACAACAGCATTTACTCCCATCAGACTGCAGTGTAGAAATCCATATTGCAGGACATTTTACCCTACTGGAACTTTAATCCAGCTAATGCTAACAAGTCGTTCAGAATAAATGTAGTAGGAATGAGAACGGGAGAGAGAGTCAGCTAAGCAAATGGATGTATTCTTTTTCCATTAGATCTCACACCAGCAGTGGCAAGTCTATTGCCTCCTCCTACACAACACCAAAAGCCTCAGCACAAACACAGCCAAGGATCAGCCCAGCAGCGGTTCCACATCCCTGATGAAATTTAAGTTCCCAAGACAGGAGATACATGGCCATTTTCCGCTCCGTTTTGCCACAGCTTCCATCACCTTAAGTGCAGAGCATTGCCTGAATGTGAACTACTGGATCAGGTTCATATTTTGTAAATATTATTGTTCTTTTATGAACTTTGGCATCAATGAGAGCAAAGCTAGAGAGGCTGGAATATGACACAATGCTTTGGAGCTTGGCTGTCAGTTGTCCATTTTTTAAAAAGTGGGAAGAGACAAGGAAAAGGATAGTTTAGAATTGTGGTTAAACACTTTTTTTTCTCTAGAGACATTTAGGATTTTGTCTTTGCTTTGTTTATTCTTCCTTGGGACTAAGTAAAGTCATATTTTTAAACATAGGACATCCCCCCTTTGCTTTTATATGCTGAAATTCTGAGAGTTGCTCTAGACAGGGCTCAGGCTGTTCTGACTATTGGAGCCAAATGCATCTCTGAGAGTGTTTTCTTGTGGCCTAAAAAAGTATTTATTTTTTCAGTCATTCCACTTGGATGTACCTTTGTTCACTTTTCAGAAACAGTTCAGTTTCATGACTTTTTTTCTTTCAAATCAGAATATGTAATAAAGTTTCTAATTTTTCACCTCCTTTCTGTTATAATACTTCAAGGACATGAATGGTCCCTGCAATTCAGATGTTTAAAATTTGACCAGCACACTAGGATCTTACTGAATAAGTGCTTACATATTTCCTTATTTCTCTTCAGTGGGGAGGGGAAGGGTGTTGTTATCTTTTTACTTTTCCTAAAAGTGAATGCATAATCCAGCTCTGCCACACACAAAACCAAGGACACATTTTTACCAGAGCATGTTTCAACAGCAGGAGCCCTGGCTGAAAGCATGGATGTACCTCCCCTCTCCGGGATGGCCTCTGCCAAACAGGAGAGCTGGAAGCAGCTAATCCTGAACTACATGTATGAAGGCAGGGGTGGAAACAACTTCTGTTGGACGCAGTGAAGGGAAAAAGCCTCTGAAAATAATTCAGGGCAGAGATTTCCATCTCCCTGGGCTGGCTGTGCCTAAAACGTGTTTCCAAACCCCAGGAGAGAGGATCCTGGAGGTTTCAGTGCCCCTGTGCAGACAGTGTCAGGTATCCATGAGCTGGAGCTGTGGGCCAGGGGTGCCCTGGGCATGGAAGGGCTGCTCTGGAGTGACCACAGGACTGGAGGGGGGAAGGCATCTGGGAAGAAGCAACACAGAGCCTGACAGCTCAGAGACAGCCAGATGTTTTCATCATTATGGAAAAAATCTGTTGGTGCCTCTTTGCCCAGAGAAACACTGGAGGAGGAAATATCCTCTTGAGCTCTGATCAAGGCTGCATGTTAAAACTGCGACAGGGCAGGGTCAAAAGCACAACAGAAATTAGAGGAAGGGATGTTTTCTGACTGGCTCTAACCTTCAACGTGAAAGTGCCCCAAAAAGCTGCACTGCCTCACAGGGACCTTTTCCCAGCTCAGTCCCTCAGAGAGTTGCAGAGAGATGGCCTGGAGGACGGGCCCAAGTCGTGCTTCTCCAGCATCACCACCCCCGTGCTATCTCTCCCCTCCACTTGCAGCAGGTGCTGCCCCAGGAATGTGCATCCCTGTGGACATGTAAGCCCGGATCTGCAGAGCTCTGGAAACACGCATTCCAGGGATTGCGAGGAGACTGAGCACAGCAGTAATGCAACCAGGGGTTGGAGAACCCTGTCCTGGACGACAAAATCAGCTCTGAAGGAAGCCCACTGCCCCCGTGGCCCCGGACACCCCCAGGTGACACCCAGCCCAGCCAACAGGCGGCCAATCCTTTCCCTCTTGCCGCCCTGAGGTTTCCCCCGGGCAGCTCCTCGGGATTCATCCCTTCCCATGGATCTCCCCTTCCCAAAAACAGCCTGGCAGCGGCACCCGCCGGCTCCTCTCACTGATTTTAGCTCTCAGAACGATACGGTGTAATTAAAAACCAAAAGTAACTGCCGCGGACCGACCAGAAGAACAGTGTCTAAACCCGTAAGAAAACGCCAATAGGCAACTCCAAATCCTTTCAATTCTATTAGAAATAAACCCTGTCCGCAAAATAAAAGGGTGCTTAACGTTTCGTGCGTTTCGCTCGGATTTTTTTTCTCGTTCTTGAACTGAGAAATAGAAAAGGTGGTGGTGGCTGGGCTTGGGGACGAGTAGAGATCGCTCAGAGCTGGAGGGGAGGAAGGGATCGAGGCATCGTGGGTTCTTATCCCTCCTTTCCTCCAGTTCTTTTTGCTATATCGCCAAGGCTCCAAGGAAAAAAAAAAAAAATAAAAGGCTGCCGTTTAATTGGTGCTTTTCCATCTACCACTGACAATTAATGCAGGATTTGGAGAATAAAAATGAAGATCTGGTCTTATTACACGACATGCCTTTGAATTTAAAAATAAAAATAAGGACTTGTGAAAATACACAGAACTTAGAATTTTTACCCATCAATGAAAAAAAAAAAAAAAAAAGGGTAAAATTTAGAAGAAGTTTTACAAGATTTTCGTTTCTTTCTGCCCTTTTCTTCTTGACAAACACTTGAAATAGACAGTATTTTATGTTCGGTGAATTGTAGAGTCATCGGGCTGATGAAAACGCTTTCCCGTGCTTGTATTTGCCGGTTTCTCTTTCTTATGCATTTTAATTTTGAAGGGATTACTTCATAACCGTTTATATCTCTGCAAAACAAGCCACGGGAGCACCCGAAGTTTTAGCTTTCAAGACAGGATGCAGAAACGGGACCATCTGGAGAAACCGACCCTTTTCCCGTCAGATCCCCTCAAAACCCAACAAAGCAACCCAAAACCCAATTTCCCCACCTCGAGAAAAAAAAAAAATCTCACAGTCCTGATCCTGCTCCCGGGATGATCCTACCCGAGAGTCCCGTAGGGGTTGCACGGAGCCTGTTTTCCCGGTGCCTCTGTTTGCGGGATTCAAGGGTGGGAAAGGAGGAACCCGCTCAGCCAAACCCGCGTCTCAGGGCAAAAATAAACGCGGGTACGAGAGCCCTGCGGTAGTGGGGGTATCCCTTCCTCTCCCTTTTTTGGAGTTAGTTGGTTGTGGGGTTTTGTTAATTTTGGATGGAGTTTTGTTTGTTTGGAGGGGTTTTGTTGTGTTTTTTAAAAATTGTTTATTATTATCTTAGAGAGGCGCGGCGCTCCCATCAGGAGCATAACCCTGGGGGCCGGTGGGGGATTTTGCAGGGCAGCGGTGAGGCTCACCGAACCAAGGGAGGGAAAAGGAACGGAGGCGTCCCAGGAATCCTCCTGGAGCAGGGGGACGAGGAGGAAAGGCAGAGCCGGCTATCCCGGCAAGGCCTCGTGGGACAAGGAGATGGCAGCTCGACATGAACGGGGAAAGGGAGAGGGGGACACAGCCCTTCCTGCCCGCGGTTTGCCCCTGGGACAGGCGATTTCATGGCTCTCCGGTTGTGGGTCACAGGCTGGGCATTGCCGGAGCAAAGGGGACACGGCCGGGAGACGCCGTAGAGGAGCTGGGGGTCAGGGCGCTGTAACTCTACTCGCCCGGGTTCATCCTCCCATCCGTCTCGGCGGAGCTGATCACCTCAGGAAGGGTTTTTTCCAGAGGGTAGGATCTGGGATGGGCCCTGCTGCGGGAGCGCCGGGTGAATCTCGCAGCCCCGCAGGGCTGAGACGGCAACCCGGGCAGGGCGGCACTGGGGGGGCGAACGATCCCTCATCTTCGCGGGGATGTGTAGGGGATAGATCACTTCTAAGACAAATAAAGCCCAAACACCGTCTCATGTTAGAGGTGGCTCCCCCCGACCGGCTCTGCCCGCTGCCCGGCGCGGCCCCCCTGGGCTCCCGGGGAGAGCCGAGCGCGCACGGTGACATCGCAAGACGGATCGGATTTGCACGGCCCGTAGGAAGTATCCGAGAAGTCAGACCTTTATCTCCTCTGGAAAACATCGCTCGGACAGAAAAGCTGCAAACAACCTGAAATCTTGCGGCGATTGCAGGCTTCCCGGCCAAGCGCCGCTGCAGTTCCCACTGGAGCCGGTGGGAACCCTCCTCCCGCGAGAGGCAGATAGGGCCAAAGCCCTGCCGCGTTTAGAGCCCTGTCCTTCGAAACAGCCCATACTCCATAGTGCCTGGAAGATATTTCGTTTTTAAAACAGTTTTTCTGACCATCCCCACACCCCGGTGCGTCCTGGCTGTAGGACGCCTGTGCCAAACCTTTGTCGCGTTTACGTGAAAATCTCTTCTATCGTTTAATTCCCCGTCCCCAAAAATTACCGTATTGCTCCTGCCCTGAGTGCGTTCTCCATGGAAGTATAACGAACAAGCGCTTTTGGGATTACCTGGACGCGTTAAAAAGCTTTTTCTGGAGAGCAGAAAACCGGCGGGTCTGAGACAAGCGCTAACAACGCGACCGCTTCGCGGGAACGGGGAGAGGACGGCGGGAAGGACGGCGAAACCCCATCTCTCTCCCTTCCCCAGCAAACCCAGCACAGTTACAGGCAGAAAAAAAGTTACAGGCAGGGTAAAATTAAAGCTTTTCATTTATCGGCCCGGCTCCCAGCTTTCGCTTCAGCCGGGGAAAAAAAACACTTCCAGCGCCCGAGGTGCAAGAACCAACTTAATTGTCAGATTCCAGGCACGGAGCCCAGGGCAGGAGGGGAAAGTCCACGGTGGCATTTGCTATCCAAGTCACCCTGCCTAAGTCAACCCCACATGAGTCCCCGACGCAGGCGGAAAGAGGCGACCGGGCCACCCCCGGGGCGCGCCCCCTGTGCTGCCCTTGCCTGCCGGGGGAGCGGGGCTGGGGGTGCCAAAACCGAAACAATACCGGAGACGTTTTATTCTGGGCTTCGCATAAATCGTCCTGAAATAAATGGAAGGCACTTCCGTGCTGTCTGGCTGCTGCTTTCTCGTGCTGCGCCCTGGCACCAGCCTGCCCGGCTGCACCCGCGCTCTCCAATCCGTCTGAACCGCCAGGGAAGGGGCCCGATGATCTCCTGAGTGCCCGGCGGGAGAAGCTGGGATCCGACAGCGGTGGGCAGGAGTCCCGAAGGCCTGGTACCTGCCCCGCCGCCGGGAGCGGGGCTGTCGAAGCCCCCCCAGCTCACGGCGCAGCGGTCCCAAGCACCGGGCAGAGGGGAGGCCCCTCGCCAAGGCCGGCTTCACGTCAAGGTCAAAACTCTTTTTTTGAAGGCTGGAAAAGGCGAGACTCGTTAGGGCTTGAAAGGATCGGGGGGTAAGAAAAGAACAAAAAATTAAAATTTAAAAAAAAAAAGGGGGGAAAAAGTACCAAGAAAAAGAAGTAGCAAGAAAAGGAGAATGTTTTTAGGTGGAGCACCTGGACAGCTCCAAAATCTTTTTCCTATGCAGAATTCCAGAGGGCTGAAAGCAAAACTTTCTCTGGCCCCAGTCGCCCCCCGCAGCCCCCAGATGCCTTCTGCGACCCTGGGTGGGACCCTGCCACGGCGGACACGCACAGCAGCACAGAGATCCCGCCGACAGGATTTGTTCAAGCCGGGCTCGCCGGTTTGCAGCATCCCTTCCCAAGCGTTTGAAAGGAATAACGGACCAAAAGACCCTTGGGGAACTCTTGGGGACCCGCAGAGATCCCGGGGTCCCAGCGGCTCCCACCGCCACGGTGAGAACCGGGAGATTGGCACAACTTCTCGCAAGGAAACCCTAATAGGCTATTTCTGGACTACTGGCTCTTAACAAATCTATAGCACCTGAAGTGTTAGCACTCAATTAGTGACAAGGTTTCAAACCCCGGCGTTTACTGGCGAGGTATAAACAGAGTCCTCGGGAGATAGCCGGGAATTAGAGCGGGAGGGGGCTCTGGACATCTTAACCGACTGGGATTAAGAGGAAAAGTTTTTTAAAAGGTCCCATCTCTCTCTAAACAGTCCGAGGTGTCGAAAGCTCAGGGGGAGAGAGGATGTGCTCTCTGGAGTTAATTGCGGGGTTGGAATTTTTTTGGTTTTGTTTGTTTGTTTTCAGCAAGAAAAGTTTTAAATTCTTGTGGTGTCTTTTTTTTTTTTTTTTTTTTTTTAGGAGAAAAGAAAACACACACAAAACACAACAAACCCAACACGAAACGAACTTAGCAATCCCGGAGAGAAGCTACGAGCCGGTGTGGACGACAACCCTCGCCTGCGTGGGGCCAGGGCAGGCTCAGTCCTGAGGGGACAGCGAGAGCAACCTGTAAACAGCGTGAAGGCGGCGGGAGGAGAACAGAACACCCCCGCTTTTCCCTGCCAGCCAGAAAAACAGCAACGTCTTTGCTCGCTTCGTCTCCTCTCCATACACCCACAGGGCCTGGCTCCCGGCTGGAGGGGTGGGCTGGAGAAGGTGTTTCAGGGCGCTACTCCGCGGTCCTGTCTCCCTTTACACTTTTTGCATGTTAATTAAACGCAGTCAAAAGCTACCCTGCAGAAGGTAAAAGATGTGCGGGAGAGCTCAGGGTGCAGGAGGATCCCTGCCCCGCGGCTCAGCCGGGACACCCGGGCAGGTCCCCCCGGGCCGGGCCGGGCGGGGACCGAGCACCGCCCCTCAGGGCTGCGAGCAGAGTCCGGAGCTGGTTGGACCGGCCGCCTTTGTCCCCTCCGCTGGACAGTCGGAGCCTGGCTTCAGCGGGCTGCTGGAGAGCACCGGGAAAGGGAGAAAGAGGGAGTGGGAAAGGGGGGAGGAATGGGTGCGGAGCCCCGACCCGGAAAGTCCGTGAGCTGCTGTATGTCAGTAACTTATTCATCAATCAGCCGGACACAGAGCAGACCTGGCCTCTCTTTGCAGAGTGTTTGCTTTTTCACCAATTATTGCGGCCCTGCAGCTCTTTTTGTTGATACAGTAGTTCTAAAAAGTGCTAATGTTCATTTATCAGGGGGCCGAGCCCGGGACTCCCACTAGTTGTGATTCTTCCAAAAATATAAACACGAAGAGAAGGGCCAAGGCTAAAGCCCCCATTTGTTTCTAAACCGCAGTATTAAAAGTGATGCATTGTTGAAGATAAAGCGGAGATAACGCTGTCTGTCTCCAATGAATGTCTCCCCGACGCATTAATGACATTCCAAATGATAGCTCCGGCTTATCGTTCAATTAATCACTTCCACCCTCTGCAGCCGGGCCCACATCGATCGGGAGCCGCCGTGTGACTGGGGGGCTGGAGGGAGCCCGTCAATCCTCGGTGAATCGCGGATTGTCGGCCGGCAGTGCCCGCCCTGCGGACACGGAGCCCGCGGCGGGGCCGGAGGGGGACAGGTCGGACAGAGGGAAACCTCCAGGACAGGCACTGCCGTGCGAGCTCCCGGCCTGGCCTGGGAAGGGCGTTTTGAGCCCGGGATGGAGGAAGGGAGCGCTGGACGCCGTTTCTGCCGGGAGGCGGATGTCACCAGGGCGGGCGAACCTGCCGCCACGGGTTTGGGAGGGATCGGGATCACTTCGGTATTTCAATATTTATCTAACTTACTCCCATTAGCTTGCATTAAAAAGGAGGGAACGAGATTAGGAAGCCCGTAGGGCAATGCGGAGGGCAAGGGGTGCCCTGGACACCGAGCAAAGTCGTGCCGCAGGCCTCTGCTGAGCCGGGCTGCTGAGGCTGCCTCCACCTTCCCCAGGCGCTTCACCCCTTTTTCTGTAACAGAGGAACATCCCCTCCGAATTGTTTCCCAGGGAATTCTGCAGGAAGCGCAGCCGCGAAGAATGAGGTGGCCGCTTAGCCACCTCCTCCCCTCATTAAATGGCAATATTTCAGGCCTCCCCGTACACAGTTATCGCACCGATTTTCATCGCAAGGTCAGGGTCTGCTTCGCCAAAAAAATGCTCCCAGGACACCCGTAGGCGTCTGCAGCGAGGGGCTGCGAGCGCCGGGGTTGCTGCTGCTGCTCCGGCCAGCGATCCCCAGAGAGAAGGGCGAGTCACAGCATCGCCCCCCAAAACATCCTGAATTAAAGTCCCCTCAAGGGAGCCTAAAGGTGCCGAGACACAAAAATCTCGGGGTGAGGGGGCAGCTGGGAGGGGGACACCGGCAGGTCCGTTGAGAAGCAGCCCAGGAAGGGCAGCTGCGGGCAGGTGCTCACGTTTCCACCCGCCTCGGGGGATTCCGTTCCCGCGGGCGGAGGAAGGATTTGCACAACTGCGACTCCACCGCCTTCCCAGGGCAGGGCCTGGCCGATGGACCCCCAAACTCACAGCATCCCTGTAGGGTTTCTCCGCTCGGCTCCCACCGCCCGGGGCCTCCCCCATCCCGTGTCTCACTCAGTCGGGCGCTGGAGCGCTAAAGAAGGTCCGTTAAAATTTTTTTTCTTTCTCGCCCCCCGAGCCCAGAAAGCGCCGTAAGGCCCCTCCACAACCTGCGGCTTTGCCGCTAAGTTTTATTTCAGCGACTTCACGCGAGTTAAACGAGTGAGCATCCACTTCAGTCCGGTGAACCCGAGACCCGCGGGCAGTCATGCCCACCTATCTGCGGGGACCCGACCAGCACCGGGGCTCCCGACGGCAGCCCAGTGGCCGGTTGCTTTGCCTTATTCTTCTCTTACCCCTCTACATTTTGCAACGCCTTCGACCCGCGCTTGTTTTGGTTTATTTTTCTCTAACTTTTTTTTTTTTAACCTTTTTTTCTTTTTCCCTTATTCAGTGGTAGTTTGTTTTGGGGTTTTGGTTTTTTGTTTGTTTGAAAGCTTTACAAACAGACGGGAGGAAAACCCAATCGGTAATTCACTCTCCCAAGCCAAGCAGGGGCTGTTCAGGAGCTCTCTCCTATCAGCTGGATTTCGCGAGCGTTGTGCTGCTTCAGAATATCTGTATAAACCCTAAGCGCGGATTTCCCCTTGAGTGCGCTTCACACAGCAGTGAACTCCCACTTTCTAGTTCCTGCGATCGGATATTGCAGAATACTAAAAACGAAACCTCCGTTCCCTCTCTTACAAGAAAAAAAAAAATGAAATCAGCACATATTTGGTTGATGGCTTCCTCCCGGCCTGTTTATTTAATCTGACTGTATGATAGATAGCGTCAGATAGTGCCTTTGTACACATTAGGCCATTCTGCCTTTTTCTTTTTTTTTAAATGGATGAAAAATCTCAGCGCAGAAAAGCTGGATAAATGCAGTGCCGCCCCTTTAAATGAGCGGAGATGTTTTTGAGATGTATTACTATATTAGGTGACATGGAACTTTGCATCTCTCATACCATCACTGCAATGTTGGCCAATAGAAAGCTAAAGTCACCCAAAAACTGCCTAGTCCCTCCTTCCCTTCCCTTATGGTCTGGTCCTACCTGCCTCCAGTGTACAAGTCAAGGCTACTCGCGGGAATGCTATGTGCCCCCTCCGTGAGCCCACGCTCCACCACTGCTCCAGGTTGGCTGCTCCTCACCTACTTTTCCATGACCCTGGGCTCCGGCCGCTGCCCGCTCTCCTCCGCAATGTTTCCTAGCCCTGTGACTACGACACCCTTCTCGGTCAAGGATATTTTGAACCTGGAACAGCATCAGAGCGGCCTGTCCTCCATGGAGCTCTCCTCGCTGACCTCCCCCTCCTGCATGCTGGCCACCTTCAAGCAGGAGACCTACAGCGCTGAGCCGCCCGCCCTGCCCGACCTGCGGGAGGAGCTGCCCGAGCCGCCCCCCGCCAAAACAGCCGCCGCCTTCCCCGGCTCCTACTACGTGAAAAACTACGTGGAGATGGACTCGGCCAAGGAGGCCAAGGCGGACAAGAAAGGTAAAGCCAAGTGCTACTGTCCGGGGGTCGCCGGCGGTCCTCGGGAGGAGAAAAAGGGAGGGCAGGGGAACGGTGACCCCCCCACCAGCCGGGGCTGGGCGCTCGGCCGGGGGTCCCCAGGGCTGCGGGGGAAGAAGGGACAGTGCGGGGCTGCACCCACCCTAGGGGGCTGGGGAGGAAGAGCGCGGAGAGCGGGAGCATCCTCATCCCCGCCCGGGCGCCGCAGTGCAGGAGGGGGACAGACCCACCGCGGGGGGTGTCCGGGCGACCGCGGCCCGGAGACCCCCCGAACGGGGCCAGGGCCGAGAGCCCACCCAACGGGACTGGCAGAGCTGCAGGAGGATACGCGAGGTCTCGAGTTTATACAGAAATTAGGTGACAAATCGGATTTCTAATTCGTTCGGCCGAGTGTACTGGAGCCCGCGGGTCGGGCTGGGATTCGGTACAAAGGCTGCGAATGATAAATCCAGGCTGGGGCACAGGCGGTCGTGACTCAAATCAGTGCACTGAGCATCCTTGTTTTCAAACAAACAAAAAAAGACGGAAACTTCGCTGAAGAGGTACTTAAAAAGCGGGACAGGGCCGGTCCCACGGCTGCAGGAGCGGGTCACCGCGGCGGCCTGAGGGGCTGAGATATACGAGGCTGGAGAAGGGCCGGGGAAGAGCCAGGGCTCGTTCACGTTGCACGCTGTTTATTGAACACTGCTTTATATTTTTTGCACTTTTTTTTCCTCCCCTTTTTCCTTCTCCCGTTTATTTTGTTGCAGAGCTATGTTCCCTGCACAAGAGCCTGGAGCAGGAGAAAAGAGACCTGGAAGATCCCGAGCGCCCCAGACAGAGGAAAAGGAGGAAACCTCGCGTCCTCTTTTCTCAAGCCCAAGTCTACGAACTGGAAAGAAGGTTCAAGCAGCAGAAATACCTCTCGGCTCCCGAGAGAGACCATCTAGCGAACGTCCTAAAGCTCACCTCCACCCAGGTGAAAATTTGGTTCCAGAATCGAAGGTATAAATGCAAAAGGCAGAGACAGGATCAGACCCTGGAAATGGTGGGGATCCCTCCCCCCCGGCGAATAGCGGTGCCGGTGCTGGTGCGCGATGGGAAGCCCTGCCTGGGGGAATCTTCTCCGTACAGTTCGCCCTACAATGTCAGCATTAACCCCTACAGCTACAACGCCTACCCCGCGTACACCAACTACAACAGCCCCGCCTGCAACGCCAACTACAACTGCAACTACCCCTCCATGCAGCCCATGCAGCCCTCGGCGGCGGGCAACAACTTCATGAACTTCAGCGTAGGGGACTTGAATTCGGTGCAGACGCCCATCCCGCAGGGGAACGCGGGGATCTCCACATTGCACGGAATCCGAGCCTGGTAGAGCCGCCCCCGCCCCCGGCCTTCTCCCTCCATGGACCACGGTCATAGGGATGGAGGTGCTCCGGCCGCGCCTGCGAGCCGGGCTCGGGACATTTCCGTGCTGCGGGATGAGGATTGTTCAGTGTAGCATCCCGGCGGAGTTCACTAGGGTGGTGGCCATTTACCGGGGGGGTCCTTGGTATTTCGTGCGGTGGCTGCGCTCCGTGCGGGACCAGGCGGGCACCGGCGGGGAGGACCAGCAGTGCCCGGCCCCTCTCGCTCCCCCTTCCACCGGGGTTTTCACCCTGGTAATTTCCCCCTTCTTCCTTCCTACAAACCAGCCGGTCATTTTGCTGGACTTGTTCCCAACGACAGCCAGCCAAGCCCTACAACTCTCTCTCTTCGGTGTTTTGTTTTTTTTTTTTTTAATCTTTTACTCTATACTAATTATTTTTGACATCCACATTTAATTTTTGCACTTCCCGTACGGTTCCCGCTGTTCGTCCAGTTCAGCATCTCGCCGCCCCCAGGTCTCCCTTTGCGAGGCTGCTACCGCCGGCCTGGGCTGCGGGCCGGGAGCGGCTCCCCCCGCACACGATGAGGACAGACCCCCCCACCCCACCGCGGCCGAGGGACACAGACACTCCGGCCCGCCAGGTCCCGTAGGGTTATGCACTAAAACGTGAGTTAGTATGGAAATGCACTGTCCGCCCCTTCCTACGTGTCGCCCTTTCCTGTACAAGCTGACGGAGGTCAGCGAGTTGTCATTAAAGAGAGTGGCTGAACCGTGGCGTCCCTGGCGTTCCTTGCGCGGCCTGGAAACGGCTCTTGTATTACAAAGTTTTTAAAATATAATTTTAAAGCCACTTTTCGAGCTCAAGGCCCGGGCAGGATTGCTCTGCACCGGCCGTGTCCCGTCCCCTTAGCCAGGCTGGGATCGGGACGGGTCTCGTTTTCCCCCGTCGGTGACCCTCTCGCTCCCGGTCTCCGGGGTTGAGCGGCTGATTTCTCCCCTGCACAGAAAATCAGTGCAAGGGAGGTACCGATACCCCCGAGTCATAAACCAGAGGAACTGTCCCCAGCACATCCGCAGGAGGTTTCCGCAGCCCCTCTGCATCCTGTCCCCGAACAGGGAGAGAGGCAAGGGACGTCGTGCCTGCCCCCAGCCTGCCCAGGGGCAGCGGGTGGGGCTCCCCACCGCCTGGCTCCTGCCTCTGCTCTCCCTCAGCCGCAGCCTCTCGGCCGCTTTTACAGTAGTCGCTATCAAATGTCAATTATTGGGAGTGAGAAACAACAAACATTGTAATTCAGCGCAGTCACAACATCCTCTGACTGTCTGAGACTGTCCGGCCCGGTGACAAGGCGATTAGGACAACCTGCAACCCCTCCTGTTTGGCCATATCGGCCCCATCAGTAAACAGGGATGGAGACAGGGTGGCTGTGGCCCTGGGACATGGGATGAAAGGCTGCCGGTGAATGGAAGCTGCCTGAAGCCTCTATCCCTCCCTCCCAAGGGGACCAACCTCACACAGCCCCCGAGGTAGGATTGCACAGATAAGGGGCTCCCACCTCCTTCCTATCTCTGCAGAAGGAAGAGGAGCCCTGAGTGCTGCTCACAAAGCCCCCAGTGCAGCATGGAGTGTAGACACCTGTCTGGGGCTCAGGGCTGGGCAAAGGGGGGCCTTCTGCCTCTTCCCAAGGAGGGTCTGCCTTGAGGGTACTCATCCCAGAGAGCCACAGGGACATGGGGTCTGTCACAACAAAGGGGACCAGAGTCTGCCAGCCTGAAGCAGGGACACAGGGCAGCCCCACAGCTATGCAATCCAGGAAGAAGCTAAGGCTGCTCCTCATTTGAAACCTCTCCAAGCTGGCATCACTGGCTGCACGATGACTTCCCACACTGGAAGGACACACAGGCTCCAGCAGAAGGTAGAGAGCCTGAGGTCAGCCAGAAAACACTCTCCTCTAAGAAATTCTGCCTACCTTTCTGAGAGCTCCAGGCAAAGAGCATGCAAGGGGACAGGAGAAAGCTGGGTTTAAACTCTGCCACTGTTGAATGATGTGGAGGGAGTGAGAGTTTGGTGCCTCAGTTTGCCTGATCTGTAAGATAGGCTCAATGCTGCCTTCCCACTCCATGCCCCCAGTGTCACTGGCAGCTGAATTCTGCCACTGCAGAGCATGGCCAGGATCAGATCATGCAGGGAACTCTCAGAAGGCAAGACAAGTCCTGATTTAACATGGCAGAGGGCATTAAACATGAACCACTACATTCAGGGCCTGAGTAGAGCCCTTCCTTAAGTGTTCGACCAAGATGGACTTGGTCGAACACAGAAGCTTCAGGAAAAGCCACAGGAAAAAAACTCCTCACAACAACACAGCACCCACCCTTTTCCACATACTCCCAGCATCATTTCCCTGCCTCTGATCCCTCATTTTCTTCAAGCCTGTTTATTTTCCTCCCATGGTATCTCAGAGCTACAGCTATCAGTGAATCCGAGAGTCCAGTGGAACCTTCCCTGCTCTGCAAGGGCTGTTCTGGGCACCAGGTTTGGGACTGATTTTCAGGACTGCCCTGTGCTCCTTCTCAATGGGGATGAACGTACAGCTCCTGCCCACACTGCGGCTCACACGCTCCCCCCCCTCCCCATGCTTCCCTGCTCCTGGGGGAATTGCATCACGAGCAGATGCATGGCAGGATAAGACATGGGGGCTTGGAACAGCAGCTGGAGCCTTGGAGCCAGTTCAGAAAGCGATTTAGGGAGAGGACACAAGCACAGCTGGCTGAGGCCGAGGCAGCCCAGCTTTGGCAGGGGCACCAGCAGCGACGGTTAAAGACCTTCCATTAGCTGGATTAACGGGAAGTGCAAGAGAGATACAGTAGGAATTAACTCCCAGCACGCGGATTTTGGCCAAGGGGGACTCACTGTCCTCACAGACACACATTGCTACTATTCCTGCTTTCCAGGTCTGCCTCACCTGCAGCTCCAAAGCAAGAACAACCAACAGGGTCAGGTGGGGGTACATGATCCACCCAGGATTTCCAAATGCACCAGGGCTGTTGGCAAACACCCCAGCAGGGTGATGTGCTCTCCTGAGTCCAGTCCTCCCAATGGCTTAGAAAAACTGAATGTATCAGACCTGACACGTTCCTCTGTCTGAGCCTGAATTGTTTCACATCTCTAGAGCAATATGAAAACTCTGTGCTTAGAAAAGGTTATTCCAGGGGAAACTGGAGGATACTGGAATTTCCCCAGGGAACCTGAAATCAGAGATCCTTTCAGTGGTTTGGGGGCATGCTAAGGGGTGTAGGAAAGAGCTTTTAATAAAGATCTACACTTAGATTTGATCTCACTCTTCTCTCAGATTTTTTGGAGATTACACAGCCTGGCACTGGCATTCATTGCTCTGTTTCAGCACAACTTTTCTTCAGAGAATTCAGTGCCCCAGCTCCACCTGAAGGTAACAGGGCAAGTGCAGCTCAGCACCACTTGTCTTCTTGAGACAAACTGCACATGGTAGGATTGTACAAACTATTTGGAATTCACACAATTTGTACAGGAACAAGTTGTCAGCTGTAAGTGACTGATACCAAATCCCTTGCCATTAGCAGTTTTGTAGGAACTGAAGTAACTGTTTTTCCCAAATAACACCATTGCAGTTCCTGAAGTGCTTTTGTGGCCAGAATTTTATTCCTTAAATTCAAGGAGTTTTCACAGCCAAAGCTATTCTCTGGAGTCAGAAAAAGAGGAGATATGGTCCAGGTGAGAATTAGTGAAATATTTCAGTGTTCCTGAGGAGCCCAGCAGGAAAACAACAGATCAACAAGCCTCTCTCTCTAGTCCCCTGCTCCTAATTCATCTCACTGACATCAGTTTAGATCAGTATCAGCAGTAAGTGATTTCTTGTTAATGGGGATTATTAAGAAGTATCAACACCTTTAAAACGCCACTCCACATTGTCTCCAAGGCAAGAAATGGATGGGCTTTCAGACTGGGAGTCTGATTTGTCATTCCTGGGTGGTTCCTTATTGCCTGCAAAGCAAACTTAATGCTACATTTTGATGCAGAAAGAGAGGGAAGTGGAGATTTCTCCCAAGCAGAAGATCAAGCACTGGCAGTACATTTGTGAAAGTTCATCAGTCAGGAAAGTTAGTCATTCAAGGTTTAGCAAAGTGACATGCAATATGTTAGCTGAAAATCTCTACCTGCCTCGTAAAGTCATTTGAAACCCTGCCACTCCAGAGTTTCATTCAATAAGAAAGCCCCACTAAGCAACAAGATCATCCTGAGCGATGCATCAGCCACAGGCCTTTCCTACTGTAGTACTGGAGGGACTTGCCCCAGACTGGTGCTAGAACTGCTGGGCTGAGATGAGTAAAAATGGGTGATTTTATTTGTCTTTGCATAAAGGAGTTCAAATCAGATACAAGACATGTCAGTGGAGTCTGAATGACTAGGCTAAGACAGAAAATAAACTGTTTCCCAGAGACTGAGCAAGAGGAAAAACCAACAGAAGTCCAGGAAGAGAGATGAACCTTCAGAAAAGCAAAGCAGGGCATTTTTAAACCAGCTCTGTATGCAAGCAGTTGCTTGCACTGACTCCACTGAGATCATGTCTGTTAAGTCATTCCTGCTTAAAATAACATTTTTTTAGTGTCAACAAACAATCACGGTTAAATGGCCAAACCACAGGTCTGTAAATCAGGAGACTGGGGGCTTTTCCCAACTCCATTAGAGAGAGGCATCATATTTGCAACAGGCTCAGCAGGGACAGCCCCTCAGTCCTGCCCAGCTGTGCAAGTGCAAGGGTTCCCCAACATAACTCTCAGACATCACTCAATGCCTGCTCCGTTTGATGTGCTGGAAAAATGAGTTGTCCAAGAGAAAAACTTGTAAGTGGGAAGAATCTTAAGGGCCAAAATAATTTTATTTCTTAGGGTTGGTTAAAATTAATTGGTCTTGGGGAGACACCCTGGAGCTAAATTACTATTTGTGGAGATGGGTAGGCTGGAGGCATGAATGACACTACTGCACAGTGGGCAAGGTCAGGAGTTAACAGGTTCAAATAGCAAAAGAAAAGGGAGTTTGTGATTCAAATTCTGTGAATTGTTCTAACTATTACTTAGTAACAAACATGAAAAACAGAATTTAGAAAGGCAATTTAGAGTTTTAGTCCTAGAACCAACAAATCTGGTTGTTGAACAGATTATTAAACTTCCACATTTGAAAATATCTACTCTCAGAAGCATTTTCTAGGTGTTCTGCATGTTTGGAACAGGGTTTGGTGCTCTCTGATGCTGCAAGAATACACCAGAGTTTATTTTAGCATGGAGGATGTTTCCTAAATAGATTGCATTGTCCTTCAGCATAAGCTTTGAATAAGTCACAGTACTGGCTCCTAGAAATTGCCCCCAAATCCCACCTTCCTGGCTGGGGTGTTTTTGTACTCCTGACTATCTGTGAAAAAGAAAAGCTGCTTTCAGAGCAGTGGCTGCGGTCGGTGGAGGAGCAGCGCACAGACATGTGCTCAGTGCTGCCTGTCAGCAAGAGAGGCCCTCAAAAAACAGGTCACAAAAAAAATTCAAACTAATTTCATTCAAATGAGTAAGTTTCTTACAATCTTTAAGCACCAAAAAATTAGAATTAAGACCTTCTACCTGGCTTCATCAGATCAGTTCTAATGATATCAAGGAAATGATTTACACTCTTTTGAAGGAGGAAAATACAAATCTTGGTGGACTTGAGGTTTCATGTGCTCCTTTATGCACTGTGCACTGTCAGCTGCTGCTTCCCTCTCTGCCACATACCCAGAGACAGGTCCAGATCCATCCTGCAATTACACACACTTCACTTTACGGACATGGCTAATCCCACTGAAGATTCCATACCAACCCAGACAGCGTACGAGGGCTCAGAGTGGAAGTAGACGGACATGCTGACACTTGGCTACATTTCTGGCATCCTCCCATGCTGAGGCTTTCATATGCCTTCGCTATTTATTTCTGGGTATGAGGGTTAGAGGAGTTTTCTTCCTTGTTCTGGGTTATATCTGAGTTTTTCTACCCAACTCCATGCCCAGAAAGCCTGCACATCCCTGGGAATTGCAGGAGTCCCCATCCCAGAGCCACTAAACACACAGCCCTGCTCAGAATGCAGGTTCCTCACTGCTGTCTTTATAAACAGCCCTTTTCAAGTAATGCCAAAAAAAAAAAAAAAAAGCAGCTTTACTTTACCCTAGTTCTGAAGACAAGAAAGTGTAATTGCTGCTATAAAAAGAGACGTTCTGCCATATCTCTCATCTAACACTCACAGGCATCCAGTGTGTTTGTCTGGAACTGAGGCTAAGTTCTCCTTTTGGATGCACAGAGAAAAAATTAATAATAAAAAACTCAAAAACTCAGTAAGAGGTCATGGTCATTGGTATCTCTGAGAGCCAGGCCTGATGTGACTACATTTGCCTGGTTAGACACCAACTTATAGCCCACAGTATTTCACCTTTATCCTTTAATCTTTAATCCTAAATCATTTCTCACACAATGAAGTGTTAGAACTGGAAATCAAATTTCCCTATTCAGTCCTCAGTTGTAGCATTTTCTAGAGCATTTCATTTTTAGACACACAAAGATTATTTCCCATGTAACAAGATGAAAGTAAATACTTGGTATTTTTCCACACCAAAAAAATAGTTAGAGCACATGAGAGAATGACCCCCAGTGCAGTACACTGGAATGACAGGGAAAATTTGTAGGTTAATTTCGAAATATCCTCTTTGCTTTTCTTTCTTTCCTGACCACATGTCCAGTCCTATTGGTCTCAATGTCCTGGTTGTGAAAACACTGTGCTCTGCCCCTTTGATCAGCTACTGAAAAGCCCTTTCATGTCTCACTGTCTTCATTACCTTACATTTTAATTGCTGGCCTTGCATGGGACAGACAGGTGGCACAAGGTCACAGCAGGAGATGATGGATGGCTTTTGGCAGTGTGTGTCCAGATTACACACTCCAAAATCAACCTGTGGGGCAGAATCCTGTCCTTGTGCTGGGGGATCAGCAGGGCATGCTCGGCATCCCATGGCTGCAGCCACCAAAGACCTATTTTAGGTCCTTTAGAAAATAATAATGAACTTCAGTTCTTTCAGATTAGTATTTCAAACACAAATCCCCCAAATACTAAACCCCCTCGAGTGTTACTTAATTGAGCACCACCATCCCTGCAGGGACCACCATTTCACATGCTCATGAAATGATACATCCAGAAACAGGAACTGAACTCAAGCTACTCAGAAAACCAGAGAGTCTTAGGAGGTGAAACCCCAAAGTTTCACATCAAAGCTCCCACTGATGCCTGAGTCCTGGTAGGGTGAAGATTTCTTCCTTATGATTTCCAACCTCTTTTCTGTTTGAGCAGACAAAATAGCAGAATGGTACCCACTATCCAACACAGCTGTCCTTGAAACAGATCTTGTCACAACCAAGAAGTCAGAAGGTTAAATGCACTGGAGAAAAAAATTTCTGTATGATGGCTATGACGGGTATTAGTTAAGTGTAAGTAGGTGGAGTCAAGGCAAAACTGAAGTCCCTATACATCAGTGGTCCAAAGAATCAAATTGTCATCTTCCAGGGAAAAATAAGGGAAACTGTGTGCAAAAGGAATACCATTTCCCCAGTGATTTTCATGGGGTTTAAAACAAGATTGGCATCTGAAATGGATTCTTTTACTCAAGACACTTCCACTATATAATAGAAGATAATAAGGCTAGAGCACCTTACTTGTCCTTTTTGGCCTTGAAAACCTTTAGATGGACCAAGCAGGGTCTCAAAGCAAAGATTTGATACAAATATGCTTCTAAACTTCACGTAATTCAGACCCAAATTTGATTTCAAGGCCCTTTATAGCACAGAGAAGCCACGATCTCAGCTCTGGGAACATGGGATGCTCTTCTGGTGAAATTCAGGAGTCAAGCTTGGACTGAAGTACGGGTGTCTGGGACTGGAGAGGACATTTAAGCAATTAGTTCTCACTTAGACCATCTTGTTATTTTTAAGATGAAATAACATCATACAAATTTTTCAGATTTTGGTGTGTGCCAGTTGGAGAGCATCATCCTCTTCAAAATTCGTTAACCAGATGCTTTCAAATGAAAAAAGTCCTCTTCAAGATAATTCCTGTTTTATCAACCAAGATAAGCAGCATCACACTCACCTTCAGAGGAGAATAAAAATAAATAGAAGAGGTTCAAAATCAGTTGGGAAAAACAATGTGGGCCTCAAGATTTCAATCTGTATTTTTATTTTTTTCCTTAAATGAAGAACAGATGACTTGGGAATTTTTTTTCTAGCCACTGACATTTTGTGGAAAACCCTTGGGGAAAAAAAAATGAAATAAGAAGTAGCCTGTGAAAATACAGCCCTGACAGCCCTTTACCTGTGCCTGTCATTGCTTCAGCACCCACTCCTTGTTGCTTTGCTTTTTTTCAGTAAACTCAGACTTGGTGAGATCTTGCAGTCGGGAAGACTATTTTAATTGTAACTCTCACACTAATTTGTGGAACCTCAAGATGGTAATTCAATGTCACATGTGGCTTTAAAGAGGCAGAGAGCTCAGGTGAGGAAGAAGGATCCTCCGTTACCTGCTAAACACAGGAAGGCTGCAAAGTTATGGGCAGAAATCCCTGTTTCGGATGGAAAAATGGATGGCGGGGGGGAAATACAGGAAAGCCTTTGCACAGAGAGGAACTGGCTTTTCAAAAGAGAAAATGCTTTCCACTGCCCTGAGCTAAAGATAGGATGGGCACAAGCAGCAGCTTTTTAAAGCAGCAGATCTCGCCTTATCACAAACCCCGGAGGAGGGAACAGCTCTTCCACCACCACGGAGCTTCACGGAGCTCCTCCCCTGCACCAGCATCACCCACAGGGTGAGCCGTCGGCCCTGGGGACCTGCCTGTACCCCAAACACCTGGAGGGACCTTCCTGCAGCAGCTCCCTCCTTATTATCCCGGCACTCCGCCCCTTTATCATTTTGACTTTTGACCTTGGGATGGACGGGGCTCTGCTGTGCCACCATCGCTGCTTCCGTCCAGCCCAAACCCCCTCCCTGCCACGGAGAGGCTTTACAGAAAGGCCACTGGGGTGACAGATCTGTCAAGACCAAGGGTCAAGTTTATGTTGATCTACAGGTGTTAGAAGTGTACTGATCCAATGATTGAAGCCCCTGAGAGGTCACCATAAATCCTCAGTGGGATGAAAATACCACATAAGTCGCTTGCAGATGTTGCAGAAGTAGCCGGATAAAGAAAAGTGCCTGCCCAGCAAGTGTTAACAGACACCGTTAGGGCAACAGGTGATGCCACAATGTTATTTTGCTCTAAGTTAGGGTGGGCAAACCTATAAAAAAGGTGAAAATATCAAGCAATTCAGGCACGTTTGTTTCAGCTCAAGTTGGGATGTCTTTGGCTTGTACAAGATGAGAGAAAGCCTTTAGCTACCCTTTTTGGTCAGCACTTTCCATGCATTTCCTTGACAGCTGTGAATTATACCCAGCTCAAAAACTGCTTTTGTGAACATAATCACAGAATCGAAGAATGATTGGAAGGGACCTTAAAGATCATCCCATTCCAACCCCCTGCCATGGGCAGGGACACCTTCCACTAGACCAGGTTGTTCCAAGCCCCGTCCAAACTGGCCCTGAACACTTGCAGGGATGGGGCAGCCACAGCTTCTCTGGGCAACCTGTGCCTGGGCCTCACCACCCTCACAGGGAAGGATTTCTTCTATATATCTATCTTGAATTTCCCCTCTTTCAGTTTGAAGCCATTGTCCCCTGTTCTGTCACTCCTGTCCCGGACGAGCAGTCCCTCTACAGCTTCCTTGCAGCCACTTCAGACACTGGAAGGGCCTGTGAGATCTTCCCAGAACCTTCTCTTCTCCAGTGGAACAGCCCCAGTTCTCTCAGCCTGTCTTCACAGGGAAGGTGCTCTAGTCCCCTGGTCAACCTTGTGGCCTCTACACTTGCTCCAGCAGTTCCACGTCCTTCTAGAATAATTTCAGGCTAGAATAACTCAGTTGGACGGGACCTACAATGACCATCTAGTCCAACTGTGGGATTTCGCAGGTAGAAAAACCATTGCATCAGATACAGCCACAGCAGACATATAAAAAGAATCTCCTCATCTGGATTTCCAGCTCCTCAGCCAGCGCTGATGCTGAAGTTGTCCAAAGCATTTGACAGCGACCAGCGTGCACAGCGTGGCCCCTGGACCAGGGGCTCTTTCCAGCTCAGGGTTCCTGTAACTCGACGATTTAAGCCCAGCAGCCCTGGCAGAGCGTGATGCTCAATCCCTTTATCATGTCTCCTCTCCCTGTGGCAGCCAGAGAGAGGGCTAATTTTAAAAAGCAGTGATATGGTGCTGCTGCAGGCACACACGTTGCAGTTGGAATTGAAATAGAAATGGGCATAAACTGCTCCACAGCTGGGATATTGTACAGTGACTACATGGGGTTGAGTTAAAATGCAGCAAGATAACTTCCTAACTTGTTGAAGTTCAAAAGTTTAAAAACACAACTGGCAAGTTATCTATTTTGAGTAATTTTGGGGATTAATAAATCAAACACTAAAGTAATTTCCATAAAAACAAGTTAATAATCAAACGCAGATTTTTACCTGACTCCACTCTTCTGGAGGAATAACCCTTTAACATATGAAATCAAGACAATGCAAGGCACTGATCTCTTCTCTCTGCTAAGCAGTGACAGGATCCAAGGGAATGATACGAAGCTCTGTCAGGGGAGGTTTCGGTTGGATATTAGGGAAAGGTTCTTCACTCACTGAATGGTTGAGCACTCTGGGTGAAGAACTTTTTCCTAATATCCAGCCTAAAGGTCTCCTAACAGAGCTTCATTTCTCCCATGCCTGACTGTGAACCCAGTACTGCATAAAGTTTTGAGTTTTAATCCCACCTTTGCTGCCTTTCTCCATACTGAGCCCAACCATGTCGGAATTGGCAGGTCTTTGTTCTGCAGGGGCCAGCAGAGCTGGGAAGCAGAACGTGGTGCAGAACTTTATTTCACAGTGCTACCTAGTGGTTTCTGGAACAAATGATCACTTCCTCAAAATGCTTCTCCAGATGGAACCTCAGTGTGGAGTAAGGACAAATAAACTCTAAACCTCCACCACTGCCTGAAACTGTGTAGGAACTATACAGTTAAATTGTAGGGAGGGAAAAGAAAGAAGGAAAAAAATGCAAAGAACACTTGCAAATTAGTCCCAAGTATTTCTCACTGGATACTCACACGCACGTGCACATCAACAATCCCACCCCAGCCTCCTGCAGCTGTAGCAGATGCCAGGACAGGCAGCATCTTTATGCAACAACCAGGATTTTATCTACCTCACACCACTGCCAGGGATCAGCATAGGAACATGGAACTAGTGGCATTCACAGCCCTTCAGAGACTGTCCCTGCCCTTTTCATCCTCTCTCACAGCACCAAATGTTAATGCCAGCTCTGTGATCAGATTTTCCCAGATTTCCTGCCAGCATGGGGACACTGTCAGGAAGAGCAACAAAGCCTCCTCCCCTCCAAAACCCCTTCCATGTTCCTCTCAAACTTTCCTTTTCTCCATAAACAGGGGTTGCTGAACTGACTTGGGGCAGCTCAATATCACCTCCTCCCTGTCACACATCTGTCAGTCTATATTGATCTGTACATTGATCCGTACTTTTTCCAGCATCACAAATTTCTTGACAAAGGAGCAGCGCTCTTGCCCTGTGTTTGCCCACACAAGACAAGATTTAGGTGCTGCAGCAGCACAACTAAATGAAGCCCTGTTAAAAACTGACTGTTCAGATCAAGATCCAAGCCTGGCAGGATTCAGTGGAAGATGTTAAATCCAAGGATGAGACACAGCTGCTAGACAGGACAGTTTTCCCATATTTAGAAAGGGGAGAACAGTCCTTCCTTCCCTGGGCAATGCCTTAGGATCACCAGATGAAAGGAGTCATGTAAGTACTAAGTAGTATTAATAGTCACAGGCATAATATATATATATATATGAGAATAATACAGTCAAACAATACTTAACAGTTATTTCCAATAGCAACATTTGTATAATGCCATTGACACTCAACTGCTGATAAGTTGGACACACTTAAGGAATTTTAATAAGCCTTTGAAAAGCTTTAACTGATGTGAATTAAGCCCCGAGATAATTTAGACGCAGGGCTATCACTCTTCAGTTAAAAATAATTGATCTTGGATGTAAACGTCACATCTTACGCCCTGGAGTACAAAGGCAAAGAAAATGTCATTTGTCACCAGCAGTGTCTGGGGCTGATGAACAGTTTGAGAGGAGCTGCAGAGTCTGGACCATATGAAGTTTAGAGCTCTGCATCCACAGGAACTTCTCCTCCCGTGGGGTCACGGACAAGGAACCTCACAGGAATAAGACTGAGATATGTGAATTAACAATACATGTGTGGTTATTACTACAGACACTAAATCCAGTGCCCTGGGCGAGTGCAGAAAGGACTGCTGCTATCTTTTGGCTTTAATCCACAAAAATAGCTCTGCTGCCATTCCCCTCTTGCAGAAACAGAAACAAAGTTTTCGTCTACAGTTTAGTACTGAACATAAAAGTTTTTTCATGTTCTATATTTACTGCTTGTTGTTCCAGGAGTTACTCTTTCCTAACTGGCAATTCCTCTCTGTCTTTTCTGGAATCCTCTAACAGACATGTCTTTTTGACAAGGTGATAAGACCAGAAACTCTTGTTGAAATCTGCAAACCTAAATATCCACACACAGCTTCATAAAAATTAACTTGCAGTAATGAGAATTCAGATTCCTGCTTGCTGTCTTGCAGCATGAAGATCACCCAAGTTTGTTGTCTACAAAATTGTTTACCATTAAGTCTGTAAAAGATGAGGAAGTAAGTTTGGGTCAAAGCCTGCAATTACCAAAGACAAAAGTATTTTAAACAAATCTGAAGATAAAGAGAATGCTTGTGTGCTTGTGCGGTTTGGTGTGGGGGCTTTTTATTTGTTTGTTTGGTTTTGCTGTTGTTGTTTGTTTGGGGTTTTTTATTTGTTTTGTTGGGGTTTTTTAGTTTTTTATTTCTCTCCTTTTTTGGCTGGTTGGTTTTGAATAAGCAGATTACTGGCACAAATCAATCAGTAAAAGCCAGGACTCCCTGGTATTAAACTAAGAACATGGCTCAGAAAGGAATACTTCATTATTTAGTCCAAAATACACAGCATTGATATACATATAACAGATCATTTATATATATATATATCAATATAGAGGACAGGGGAAGGTTTGCTTCTCTTGGAAACATCAAGTTATTATCAGACACAGGACAGGAGGCCGACCGGATCAATAGACTTACTCAATATAGAAAAATCTTATCTTCATTTCAGGCTGGCTGGCCTTAATGTCAGCACCCAGATGCCACTGACAGAGTTATCTCCCATCATCAGCAGCAATAACTGTTTGGTGACACCTACGAAAAGCCAATAACCCAAACAGGAAAATTTTGTCCTGCTCGCTATTTTGAAGATAAAGGGAAACCAACCCACCCCTCCCCGGTCTTAGTGCCTTTATCAGGACTACAGAACGTCGCTTTGCAGCCCGTGTGGGTTTTGATTTCAAATCTCCAGCCCCCTCGGGACGACACAAGCTGAAGAACTTGCGCGTACAACGAGACCAGACCCCCGGCGGGGTCAGGTCCGAAAGCGTCCCTGGATGTGACACTCAGCCATCATGCTGTTGAAAAGAAGAAAGCAAAAAGCTTTCATGTTGTTCTATATATATGTGGTTCTATCTATAGGGCCTGGTGTGTGCTGATCCCAGCAGAGACGTTCTCCCTGCCTGCCCTTTGGGCGCTTATCGCGGGCCCGGAGGGACACACGCAGCATTATCACCGGGCCAGGCTCGGAGCAGCCGAGTGGCATTTTCCTTTCATGCAGCCACCGACACCAAGCACGGGGCAAAGCATCCCACAGCACCACGGCACAGCCCCGACCCCGCCTGGCAGGCTGGAGGAGCAGGAGATAAGTGGGATACGGGAGTCAGCTCTGATGTTGCAGCAGGAGACAAAGGTCAGGAGCGACAACATCTGATCAGCCTCATGGCATGGGGATAAAAATAAAGGGAAGCCCGAGTGGAAGCAAAAGGCTGTGGTGGTCTAAGGTATGGTAAGATGTCACAGCACCCCAGGGAGACCTTCATCAGATTTGCTTCTCAACTCCAACACGAGTATTTTTAAAGACTTTCCAGGAGCCTCCTGATTCACTCAGCATTTTGGTGCCCAAGGCACCACTTGGAGGCAGACACGTGGCCACAATTAGTTCTGGCTTTGCAGTAGTAACCAAAGTCCACGCTGGAACCATGACATTTTCTTCAACCCAGATGAGCCCAAGGAAGGCTGGAACACTCCTGCCCCCATGGAGCAAGTGGGAATAGCCAGTGGGTGAGGATGTAGCCAGGCAGAGGGAAATGGGAAATTGCAAATTCTCCAGGGTTATGATTTAAGCACTTGACACTTACATGAAAGGCTCAAAATCATGACATTGAAAGCAAACCCCAAATCAGAGCCAAATAAAATTAAAATATGCTTTTTCAGGTTTGCTACTGTGAAGACCATATATCTGCTTGTGCAGAATTTGATACTTTTCATGATCACATGATGCCAAAAGCTTGGAGTCTATTCCACACATTGCTCACACTGATGGGAGCAGCAGCCCCAGCCCACAGCACAGGGGAGGGACCTTACCTGGGAGATCAGTGCTGGCTTTGCTGCACTGAACCAAGTGCATTTACATGGACACACACAGGCACAACTAGGCAATCTTTTTCAGTGACTTTGCAGAAAGCTGAATAATTATAGATAATAAAGGACTTGAAAATTAAGCACACTCACTGCATCTCTGCTCACTTGAGATCTCAATGGACACCACACAAAGGGCCAGGCCCTAAAACAAATTACATAAAGATCTCAGTCCCTCCCTCAGACTGCAGCTCTCTCTTTATGTGGAAGAAGATCAAGTCTTGAAGGCTTAGTTACAGTGCTCCACCACAGCCAGAGTGTCTCTCCCAGTGCACCACCCGAAGAAATCAGCACAAAGTCTCCATCACACGTTCCTGTGACAAAACCAAACCTCAGCTCGGTGGGACTGTCATTTACGCTGTGACACAGAGCAGGCAGACAATGTTTGTACCACTGTATATAAGCAAGCAGATAACAATGAAGTTTTATTTATTCAGTGTAACAGCCTCAGCCTGAACAAGTTCACCATCAGCTGCACTAAACCAGCCCACAAACAGCTTTTGACAGTAGCAGGATGATGAAAGAGCCTCTGGATTCAACTTAATATTTCTCTTCTGGGAGAATCATTCCATTACAAACAGGGAGGCAAAGCTGATTTCTGTACCCCCTTTCCAAAGAAGAGCCCCACATATTTGCAGACAACTATGCACATGCCCCCTGGATATTCTCAGCCCCCAAAGATTCCAGCCTGCCTTGCTCTGGGCCACTTGGCCCGTGACAGCAGCCACGCACATTTGGCAGAGACATTTTTAGAAACTTCCAAGCTATGAATTCACCTTTCCATTTTGGTAAAGCCAGTTATGCAGAAAGCATTTCAAAAGCACAGCTTCAGATACAAACCTAATTTCTCCTCAATTCTCATGGGAGGGGAAATGAATAATATTACGCTCCTCATTTATTTTCCCACAGTTATCCTGTAATATTTTTGTATTTCCTGACACCGTAATCAATAACAAAATAATGATAAGTCAAATCAAATCAGTCTTTTCAGCACAGTTACGCCCATGTTAAAACTATTTCCAATTATTTTCCTCAAGTCTATGTTCTATTGCAAGTCACTAAAAAGCGCCTTTCCTCGGAAACATACATCTGAGTAAATGCTTAGGAAGTGACCTTCATGCTGCAGATTTCAGGGATGCACTGGATACCTGGCAGGCACCTGCTCCTGTCCACAGGCTTTTCACTGTGGCCATGTGGGAACAGAGACCAGGATTGTATCTGCATCCACAGCCCACTAACCATGTGTTGGCAACACAGATAAATATCCAACAGCACCATCTGGCTCCCGGTACACCCACGGTCAACTTCCAGACATTTTCCCTTTTTTCACAGGTGCTCAGAAAAAGCAAAGTGCTCTTAGTGGAATGGGTTGGACTCCACAGGCAGGACTTGACACAGACTCCACAAACCTGCCAGCTCTAAACCTCTGAATCCACTGAGGCATCAGAGCTGCCCCATCCTCACCCCTAAGTGTCTCCAGCTGCGCAGCCAAACACCCACAGTCCTTTAAATGGCTTCAGCCCCCTTTGCCTGGAGGACACAACTAATGAACCACCACTCAGCTGATGAGTTCATTAACCCACAGCTGCTTGATTGCTGCCAGCTGCCTGTCTCAGCCCCTGAACTCCACAGCAAGATTTCAGCCTCTTTTTAAACTCGTAATGATTCCTTACTCCTTCTTTTAAAGGAGTGTCATTCTTCAAAGGAAAAAGATTTTTACTGCAACTGTTTTGTGACAGTGAATTCCACCATCTGCTTGCAGCCACCACATCTGATACCTGCTGCCTTTTGGAGAGGGATGGCCCAGGGAGTAACAGGAGCACTCCAGCTTGCTTTCTCCTCTCTGTGAACCCTCCAGCACAGTCCTGAACATTTCTCCAGAACCCTCTTTCTGTCTTCCTTCTCAAACACTTGCTGCTTCTGCAGTCCTGGAGTTCCTGGTCTCAGAAGAACTCCAACCCTTGGTCCCCGAGTCATGCCCAAGCCCAAAAGTGCAGAGGGAACAGAGGCCACCCCCTTCTCACCCTCCCTGGTGGCTCTGCTGCACTTTTGAGGGCAGACTTGAAAGGTGAAGCACCTAAGAAAATGCCACTCTCTTTCAAAAAACCCAGTGTGATGCCATTTTTTACCCTTCCCAACACAACCTCAGGCACACAGCAGGAAGACCCCAAGACACACCATCCTGTGTGCAAATATAACACAGAAAAAATACACAGGCACAACTTTCCACACTCCCTGCATCACACAGCAAAAAAACAGGCATAACCACTTCCTCTTCCCCCAGAGCTTCTCCCACTCACTTATTCAAAAAATAAGACACAAAGCCCTACCTTCAGGCCAGGAGCAAGGTGTGCGGGTGAGGAGCGAGGCAGACGCTGCGCTGCAGTGTGGAGGGAGGAGGTTTGAGCACAGCCACCCAGGTGTGGGCTGTAAGGGCTGATTGGGGCATCTCCCCGTGCCAGGAGGGATCCAGGGCACTCCCACCAGCTCCGGCTCTGCTCCAGGCCCAGGTGTCTCTTGAGCAACTGCTTGATTTGGTTCAGCCCACATAGTAGAGGTGGTGCTTCACCAAATCACCCTTCTTACCCCAGAGAGCAAGTAACATTTATCTTGCTGTCTCCACTCATTCTTCCTTTCCAGGTCTGTGGTCCATCAGGAGCCTGGATGATTTCTGGCTGCCTAAGGAGGGAAATGATTCAAGTACCAGGTACTGCAGATCAAGCTGCTGCATCCTGGGCAGTGGAGAGGTATTTCCACTTTTCCCTTCTTCCAAAAGGACTGGATTATTTTTTTAAATTAAATCCGGATGCAACAGAAAGCAAATGCCATAAGGAAGGTCCTCAAAAGCTTTTTTTTGCCCTCAGACTGTTCCAGTAGGTCAAGGCCTGAAAGCTACAATTTCAGTATCAAGATGACAACCGAGCAAAAACCAAGACACTCAGCAACAGATGTTTTCTTTTTCCCAAAAGTCGACATTACAATCCCCACCCTAAAATATCACCTCTTTAAAAACCACCTTTCCTGAAGTTCTCAGTACTGTGAGAAAGCTGCTTATTTTTTTAAGGTTGATCTACGTTCAAACACAGAGCGTTTGACCACAGTATTTCAGAAGGATGAGACTGTTCTCAAGCTGACTGAACAAAATAAAGCCACACTGCTACATCTGGCCTAGGAGCAGCAAGTCTAAAGAGAATTTTATTGACTGCTCCAAAGTTGCATAAACCAGCACTGCACTGAGATCTGGTGAATGAGCTACAATGACAAGATCATCAGTTGGTCACCTCCTTCCTAAATGCCCCATTGAGAACTAACAACAAAGGTGACCAAGCCTCAAATGTCACACCAACTTACACACTGCAATTTGCTTGATGTCTTATTTCTACATGTAGCACTCCCTTTTAAAAAAGTTACTTCTCATGACTAAATTAAGGCAGTATTTGACCATTTTGTGAGAATTTCCTAAACAGAATGTCAGCTTTACCAGCCGGTTCTGAAGAGGCAATGAAACATCAACTTTACCAACACTGCAGTGCAGTTTTTGGTATCAAAAGGTTGACATTTATGTTTTAATTCAAATAAACTCTCATTACTAAAGCAAAAGAGATAGGGGAGGTAAAGATTTTACTGAGATCACCTGTATCAAGAAAAACCCCAACTTTCCAACAACTTGGTAGCGTTTTGCAAATATAAAGCATTTAGTGAAATTTTGTAATGAAGAGGAACAAAAAGGCTCTTAATTTCAACAGATTGGCAATGTAATTCTCAAATATATTGTGTGAATTAATAATAACAAATGGGTTCCCATTTTTGCTTTGCCAGAGGAGCAGAGCCAGGCTGCACATGTGCTATGCTCCCAGGAAAAACAATCCATAAACAACAACTGCTGTTAAATAAGAATTTTTACACTGGAAGGCTCTTTCAACACATTAGACTTTGTTTTTAAACAAAACTCTGTTTACATGAATACAATAAATAGTTTATTAGTGGAATGTATGTGAATTTCTCTCTTCCATCCTTCCTTTTACTCTCAGCACCTTACACACAGATGCCAGACCAGTTTCCAGTCCAAGGACAAAAGTTAATTTCAAGGCAAAAAACAATGAGAGGTTTAAAGTTCAGGCTGGCACCTCTGAGTGACCAGTTCCTCAAGTGTTTGATTCCCCCAAATCTACAGGCAAATTGGCATTTCTTCTTTTCCACACCAGGATCCACTTGTTTCTTCCCAAATCCTACTCATTTAAGCTCTTCTGAGGTAGGTCACAAGCTCCATGGGGACAGCAGAAAGTCCTGCCTGCTCTAAACCCTCCTCCAGCTATTGCAATACCCCTTTATTATTTCATTTTAAAGCCGTTTCTTTCTGATTTATCTTTTTTTGTTTTCTTTAATAGTTCAGTTTAGTGTTGGGATTTTACAAAAACGGAAAGAGTCTTTTCTTCAAGATATAGAGCACTGTGGCCAGGAACAGGGCGAGGGCCAGGAAGATGAGCAGCTTGTCCGTCAGCTCCCTGCGGTTGTACTTGGTGATGAGCTTCCGCCCCAGCTGAATCGTCCCAGACATGGACTTGAATTCCTCATTTGCTTCCAGGATGGTTCTTGAAGAATTGGCTGAAATTAAGGGGGGGAAAAAAAGAAAAAATCAGCCAGTTCAAAACCACAAGGCAAAGTATGTAAGGATGAGATATTTGGCAATACAGAGCCCTGCTGGGTCAGACTGACTTGTGGGTGAGGCACACACGGACTGTTCTCATGGGAGTTGTCACAACTCAGTGCCGCTGAGGGAGAAGGCAAAGCAAAATAACAGCACTGAAAAGCTTAAAGGCCTACTAAAGTTCCTGAATTTTTAGTTTTTAGGTTACCAGGTCAAATCTAGTTCATGTTTTTCAGTCAGTGCTGAGACTGCGCTGGATGCAGAGTGAAATAAGAATGGTGTAAAATAACCACCAACTGAAGAGAGAGAAATCCCCGGCACAATCAGCAGCAGTTCTGGCAGCAGCAGGACAGGCCAGTATTTGAATATATTAACTGCACAACCAAAACTGTTCCCCCAAGCCAGAGCAGTAAATCAGTGTGATTTAGGTCGGCTTGCAAGAAGTGAGAAGGCAGTGTGCAGCAGTAAGAGATCCTTAACAGGATGATAATGGTCTTAATAGCCATTTTTGACAAACATAATAATTTTTTACCTAATAAAAAACTAGAAGAAAAGTGTGTTGATTAGTCTCAACTTCTCTTTCCCTGTGAGAAAAATAACAAGCAAACAAATGCCCCAAACTCCTCAGCCTTCCTCCTTTCAAATTACTCAACGAAAGCAAAAGTCCCAGAATTCCCTTTTTCCTCCACTACAGATGCACAGCCTACAGGACAGTGAAAGGTGCACCAGTCTACACTGCCCTGATTGCTGACAGAAAGGTCAAATCCAACATTTGTCTAGTTCACAAAAAACAAGCAGAGTAGAAATAAGTCTGCAATATTTTACAAAACATTTTGTCCCATCACATCTCGTTTCAAGACGCATTTTGATCCAAGTGAAAACAGAAAACTTGTTTCCCAGAGCTAAAGACAAAGCAGAGCCTCCCTGCTCCACAGCCTCAAACACTCACTGCATCCTAGGGAAGGACTTGCTCACAAAAAAGGAATTCTAACTGCTAACTCAGAACTTGCAGCTGGGTTTTGAAAGCGACCTTTGATAGTTTTTCCCTTGATGAACTCCAAGTGCTGTTCAGTCAGACACAGGGTGACAGTGTCAGCCAAGCTGTCTTTTTAACTGGAGAAGGAACACACTGCTTCTGCAGGAACAACCTGTGCCCAGCTGCCACCCTCAGACAGGGCAGAAAGCAAGGAGGGCAAAATTGTGTTATTTATCCTCATTTTTAAACTGTTCTCCCTTCTGCCCAAAAGCACAGCTAGGAAGAGGCCCAGGCAGCACAGACTCAACTTCTAAATGCTTCATGAATCACCAGTTCTGACAGGTCACTTGATTTATTGGTTTAGGAGTCTAAGCCAAAGAACTGGGTGAAATCTTGGTTTCACAGTCCCTGATGCACTGCTGACAGAGCAAGTGACCTCGGGTTCAAGTCACTTGATCTCCTCGTCTCTCAGTCATCCCAGCTGGAGCCTGGGTGGAAAAAGCCTTCCAGCCAGACTCTTTCCTTTGTGTATGGACTTGTACCCACGCTTTTATTTTCTCTGCCTTTACCAAATCCACGCCAGGACAGTGGCACAGAATAACATCAAACACACTCTTGGCACTGTGTGAGCTCACATTGCTTTTACAACTGCATTTATGTGAAACTAAAACAAAAGCTCCTCATCCTGACCTCTTTTCCTTTTCTTAATTATGAAACAGAAACTCCAACAAACGGCACCACACAAAGTACATTATTTCCTGTTTATGTCCAACTGCTACAGAAGTCCTGCTGGACAGTCCTTTAATTATCATTGCAGCATGTTCTCCTACAGCAAAGCAGGTTTCCACTCTGCTCCACAGTTGCCAGTTTGCCTCTCCCTCTCCTGACAGTACTGGCAGAAGGTGCTTCCACCACCCAATCCATGCCCAAACTCCACCCGTACCTAAGGTCTGCACGGTCTCCTCGCTCTGCTGCACTTGCTGTGACATCATCCTGCTGATGCTCATCAGACTCTCTGTGATGTTACTTGCACTCTCTGCCAGGCTTTCCTTCGTAGTCTTCCTGAAAAGGAAAGGAAAAAGTAAGGCAGGAAGGGATAAAATTGCTTCTTTGGGTACTTTGGGAAAATGCTGCTGCCAGGGAGCCTAGAACAAAGCTTGGCACCAAACATCTCTGCCAGTGTACAAAAGACAGAGTTCATTTTCACTTGCATAAGAAACTCAGATTATCTTCAGTAAACAATAGAAAAAAAAAAATCACAAAATATTAAAGAATCATGGGCCTATATTTCACTACTTATCTGGGACTGTGTAATTTGGAGCTGCTATGGAAGCACTCACACAAACTACAACTTTATTATTCTGGGTATCCCATTTGTTGCTTTCAGTACACAAATTATATATGCTTAGATCCAGGTCTGCACGTGAAAACAGCTTGGATAATGATCTATTACTTGTTTAGAATCTTGACTGGAATTAATGTAAAAGACAGTAAGAAAAACTATAAAGGCTAACATACCCCCTTTTCTGCTTAGAGATGCCAAGAAAACCTGAAATTATCACAATCCTTAACGGTTCAAATATCCACAAAATGGAAATGCACTCATCAAAGAAAAGCCATGTTCCAGATATAATTAAGTAACTTTATGTCACTTCCATTTAAAACTAGTGAATACAGCAGGCACTGCCTGATTCTCAGAGTATGGTGGGACAGTCTGATACCTTTGTCTTAAAGAATCTCTTCCCTGCAGCAGCTCATCTTTCTCAGAGTTGTCAATAGCAATTTTGCAGGCCAGGTTTGCCTTCCTCCAAGCTGCCTGGTTGCTGAAACCACAAGAACAAAGTGCTGTAACATGACGGGAACACTTTGCAAGCACAGACAATTTTCACAAAGCAAACACTACTGTAACTGGGCAGCCCTGATACATGCACGGACCCTCAGAGAATCACAGAATCATTTTGGTTGGAAAAGACCTCTGAGATCACTGAGTCCAATCTGTGATCCATCCCCACCTCATCAACCAGACCAGAGCACTGAGTGCCATGTCCAGTCGTTCCTTGAACACCTCCAGGGAAGGGGACTCCACCACCTCCCTGGGCAGCCCCTCCCAATGTCTGACAACCCTTTCCATGAAAAAATTCTTCCTGATGTCAAACCTGAACCTCCCCTGGCACACCTTGAGGACATTTCCTCTTGTCCTGTCCCTTGTTCTCTGGGAGCAGAGCCTCACCCTCATCTGGCTCCATCCTCCTGTCAGGGAGTTATAGAGAGTGACAAGTTTCCCCCCGACCCTCCTTTTCTCCAGGCTGAGCCTCACCAGCTCCCTCAGCCACTCACTTTCTCAGTATTACAACACAGAGTAACAATATACTACCCCGACATTCCTCCTCAGTGTATCATTTACCTAGCAAGGAAAGAAGAAAGCTGTGCCAGCTGTTGAACGACAGACTCTCAACCAAACCACCTACTTTGAGCTCAAGTGCTCAAAGGGACAGACCAGAGTTAGGGAGCCAGGATAGGAGACTGGAAAGGAAGAGAGAGTCGTATCCTTTTCATCCCTGACCTCTTGGTATTCAGCAAAACACATCTTGTCAGCAACTGCATTTGCCAAACAGAATCTGAGAGACGCTTTACCGAAGTCAGACTATCTCTGGCTACAGGGCACTTGGGAACAGCACCGACCCACCTGAGCATTTGTTTCTTGTGGTTCTCCACCTCCCGCAGCAAGGCCTGTTTCTCCGACTCCTTGTCCTGCTCCTTCGCCATCTGCTCCAGCTCCTTCGGCGGAGACCACAAACACCAGAACCCCATCAACAACCTGCAACTCGCACCCCCCAGCCCCGGCCAGGGAGCGAATTCAGAGCAGATTGATCCGGTCGATCCCCAACCCGCAGCCGGGACCCCTCTCAGCCCGCGGGCAGCCGCAGGCACGGGCCCGGAGCACTGCTCCTCTCAGCAGCCGCCGGCCGGGGGGACCCTCACCTGGATGCAGGCCCGCAGATGCCGGAACTTCTCCTTCACGGCGGCGTTGAGCTCCGTGAGGGCGCTGAGAGGCCCGGGGCAGTCCCGGATGTCCTGGAACACAACGGCGCGGTCAGCGCGGCTTTCCCCGGCTTTCCCCGCAGCCGCGCCGGGGTGAGCCGGGCCGGGCGGTACCTGCACGGCTGCCTTGATCTCCAGGTCGAACTTGACGATCTCCTGGTGACAGACCCGCAGCGGCACCGCCGCCGCCGCCGCCGCCATCTTGGCAGGGGAGGGCGGGGCGCGGGCGGAGCCCCCGAGGGCGCCCCCTGCGGGCGGCGGGAGGGGAGCCCTGAGGGGCCATGGCGGGCAGGGCTGAGGGGCCGCGGGGAGCGGCTCTACGCTGGCCCCGCAGGCTCCGTAGGGAATGAGCCGGGAATGAGCCGCTCCACGGGGCGTGTGATGAACAGCGGGCCGCGGTGAATAGTAGAGTCGCACGGAATCACACACTGGGTCAGGTTGGAAGGGACCCCGGTGGGTCATCTGGTCCCACCTCCCCGCTCGAGCAGGGCCATCCCAGAGCACGCGGTGCAGGGTTGTGTCCAAACAGTACTGGAATATCCCCGGTGAGGGAGACTCCACACCCTCTCTGGGCAATCTGTCACTCGCACAGTAAAGTTCTGTCTCGTGTGCATGTGGAACTTCCTGGGCATCAGTTCCTGCCCCTTGCCTCTTGTCCCATTGCTGGGCCCCCCAGCAGAGCCTGGTCCATCCTCTGAGCCTCCTGCAGACACTGACACACATTGATGGGGTCCCCTCTCAGTGTCTCCTCTCGGGGCTGAACAGCCCCAGCTCCCTCAGCCTTTCCTTGTCAGGGAGATGCTCCTGTCCCTTCATCATCTCCACAGCCTCCTCTGGACCTGCTCCAGGAGCTCCATGTCCCTCCTGTCCTGAGGAGCCCAGAACTGGACACAGCATTGCAAGTAACACATACTGTGTTCCCGTAGTGCTGCTGGGACTGCATATTTTATAGTTCTTCGGGTAATGAAACGTCCTGCCGTGTGCTGTGTGAAGCGTGCAAAGGTGGTTCATTGGTGGCTGAGGGCAAATGGGGGTCCCTTGGACTCATGGTAAAAAAAGGTGAAAAGCAGCACCTGCCCTGAAACCCGGGAGAATCATTGGTCACTCCGGGACTGCAGAGGGCTTGGAATCACACCACCACAGAATCCTTTAGGTTGGAAAAGACCTCCAAGATCATCAGAGTCCAACATGTGATGGATCCCCACCTTGTCAACTAAGCAGGAGCACTGAGTGCCACGTCCAGTCTTTCCTGGAACACCTCCAGGGATGGGGACTCCACCACCTCCCTGGGCAGCCCCTTCCAATGCCTGGCAACCCTTTCAGTGAAGAAATTCTGAACCTCCCCTGGGACAGCTGGAGGTTGTTTCCTCTTGTCCTGTCCCTTGTTCTCTTGGAGCAGAGCCCGAACCCCACCTGGCTCCACCCTCCTGTCAGGGAGTTGAAGAGAGTGAGTTCTCCCCAGAGAAGCTCCAGGTTTACACCCAGTACCTTCCTGAGGTCTCTGGGTAGACAGACCCAGAGCGGCATTGATCATGAGCAAGGGGGGGTGGGGGGAACACGAGGTCCCTTCTGTTCCTCCAAAATAAGAGGTAGGGCAATGGCCCCTTGTTTTTTCCACAAACTCCTCCCCGGTGCTGTGTCCTGCCTCTCCTGCCCTCAGACCCTGTGGATAAAGGTGCTGGAGACCATTTTCACAGGGACTGCAGGAAGCCAGTCAGACTTACCCGTCCAGCTTCTCCTGCTGGACCACCACGCTGATCCAGCAACCCCAAGAGGCTCTTGGAATGAGAATGGAAAACCAAGTTCTTTTCTTACCTCTCATCCCTTCCAAAGGAAAGTTCCTGAAAATACCAGAAGACCAAAGGCACTTACTTCAAGAGAACTGATGCCATTCGCTATCACTCCACACACACAGTAATTTGAGACAGCATTTCCTCCACAATTTTTATTTTAAATTACAAAGGATGTTGCATACATTGATGAATTTGTATCTGAATAGAAGTGCTAGGGATCAAGGGTGACAGAGTAAACAAAGTCAATAGTTTAATTGTGCCTCTTTTAAAAAAAATAGAACTGCACAACTATTAACCAACATTAAACATTGCAACTCTTAACAGATCATGCTTTGAACAAGGTAAATTTATTTTCTAACAGAGACAAGACTTTTATTAAGTTTTTCTGAGCTCCAGTTGGAAGTTGATTATAGAATATCAAGGACAGCATTACAATCATGACCCCAAGCATAGGTGGAACAGGATGCCATGTTTCATTTAAAATGCCTTTTTTTTTTTTGCATCTGCATGTGCCATCAGCCTTAAAGAGTTCACCCAACCACAAATACTGAGCAATCAGTTTTCCTTGGACATAATATTCTTGGAGAATACACTATTCCAATCAGAATGTATGAATATCCGTCATTATGAGAAAGATCAATACAATTTTTACTACTAGATTGTTTCCCAATCAGATTTTGATAGGGTGGAACATGCTTTTGCCAATACCAAATCCAATCCAGAAGTTTTCCTTGTAGGATCTAGTTAAGTCACCCAAATTTGACTTACAAAGACAACCAACCATGAAATATTTTTAACTCCAGAAAAACTCTGAATAAAGATGTTATCTAAAAGATTGGAGTTTTATTTCTTTTTTTGTGGGGGGTGGGTGGAAGGGGGAAGAAAAAGCGTGGCTTAAAATACCTCTGG
This sequence comes from Myiozetetes cayanensis, assembly GCF_022539395.1. Taxonomy (NCBI): domain Eukaryota; kingdom Metazoa; phylum Chordata; class Aves; order Passeriformes; family Tyrannidae; genus Myiozetetes; species Myiozetetes cayanensis. The sequence continues at coordinate 6,527,379 of NW_026087378.1, read as the reverse complement.
CTCCACAACTCCTTAGAAAGAGAGTAAGTGCAGAGTCAGTATTTGCTCCTGTGGAAGTTCATGAATGTCTAAGAGGCTGAGGGTTATAATTCAGAATGCACACACACAGCTTCTAAAAGCACTGGGGGGAAAAACATGGCATATTGTGAAATGTAAATTGTAGAAAGATAGAGACATTTTTGTATGCTGCAAAGAAGATACAACCTAAAAAGTGCCATCTTTCGTTAATGACATTTAAGAATCCCAATTTACACTGGGAGATATTCAAGAGTGGTGTTTTCTCAACATACTAATGCCCTTAATACAGTTACAAGAAGGATCAGTCACTGAGTAACCGTTTGAAATGTACTTCACACATTCCCTGGGGTAAACAAAATAAACCTCAACTGTGTGCAAGGCTGTGTCAATAAGCCAAGACCACATCTAGCAGCACACTTCACTAGGTGATTCCAACTGAAGCCTCCAACTTAAAAGGAAAATAAAATCATGATTAGATGCACTCTTGAAACTCAGGTCTCAAGGCCAAATACAAATCCTGACATTCAGGGTCCATAAATGGGTTGTGCCTCAACAGAATTTCAGGAAGACGAGCAAGCACGTTTGAGGAACAGAATTGCATTTGCTATTTCTGCTGAAGGCAACTTGTACACAACCCTTGGAAATCCTCCTGATAAAGCGTTTTAGAGCTTTAAAAAAAATAGCTATGTTTAAATGGTTTATGGAAAAGAAAAGCACATCCAGTCATTATAGATTGTGAATAAGCTAACTGTTTTATTAATGAAGGCAAATATCAGATAATACTGGGGGGGGTCTTTTAAAAATAAAATTAAAGCTGACACGACTGTATTTCAGAAGTGCCTGGTTGCTTTTAAGTTAGTTAAAAGACCTTTCATCCATTTTAGGTTGATGTTTTGTTTGTTTCTAAAAAACCAAAAACTTTTCCCTGGCCCTCTTAGTATGGAAAAAAGTCAATCTATAAAGAATTAGGAACTGAACACAGCTGAGCCTGACTCTCACATCAGCTTTACAGCAATGCAACTTTATTAAATCACAATGATTTCAACTGGTATGATAAGAAAATCCAGCCCATCCACACATAAACATAGCTTTAGTAGTAAGTCTCTCTCATCCAAAAAAGAAAAGTACTCACCAAGTATCAATAAATGTGTTCAATAAACCAGAAAAGGAAGCGTTAGCAAAGGGGGTTTTGGGCTAAAAAACACCCTTCATGAGCACCCCCACATTTTGCAAGGCCATTCAAAAACTGGTCTTCCATATAAATACAAAAGGACTAGTGAGAGAAACTGAAATCAGACCTATCCGCACTCTCTTCAGTTCTGATTCCACTTCAGAGGGTTTGACGAGTTCAGAGGGAATGAAAAACATTTAGTTCTAGATGTACAAGTAAGGCACAATATAAAGCCACATCATCATCTGTCATGAAGGAAGTGGGGAAGGACGAGGGTCATACATGGTACAGCAGAACAAGCAGCCCATCGATTCCAAGTGTGGCACCTACGTTCAGACTGACGAGATCTCGACAAGAGCAGTTATGACAGCATGCTTTTAATATGGAAACAAATCCTAGAGAATCCAGTGTATCAGAAAAAGGAAGAGCTTTTGTTTGTATTAAATCAAAAAATATATCATCGTTTTTGGATATAGGATTAAAAGTGAATATTCACAATGCCTACACTCAAAAACAAACAAAAAAACCCAGGACTTCGTTAAGATCCACATACCATGTATGAACACTGAAAATCTTTAGAAAATGGTCTTCTCTAAAGATCACCCAAAAAACGCATGCCACAATTGCCAAAAAACAGAACATGTACATTTGTTGGTTTTTATACCCTTATAAGATTTTTGTTTGTGATAAGTATACACTAAATGTATATATTTTAATGACACTAGAGGAAGCAGATTGTTACTGGCATTAAAGTACAACCATTTCTAGACGGTTTAAATGCCACAGAGTCCCCTGGTTAAAATGTAAAGCTGCACAGCTTGCCTATGTCACCTTTATGATAAAGTTAAACCAGCAAAAGGTCTTACCTTTACTCTACATTTTACTGCCAGGTTTTATTTATCTCAAGTATCGCTGCAGCATTCTGACCAGCCCAGAGTTAGCAGCAAGTGGCAGGAATCATATAAAACGCAGTTTCTTTTTTTTTTTCCTCTTTTCTTTTTTTAAACAAAGTGCTTTTCTAAGATATACATACATATAAATAGTTACAAAATAAAGTGTCAACATTAAAAAGCTCAACTATTTCAAAGCTTTAACTTAAAATAATACATAGGAAACACTGAAATGCGAGGGTACGGAACTCACTAAAGATTCAAACTCTACTTTGAAATGCGAGACCAAAATCATCGTCTGGTTTTCAGACAAAAATAAAAAGCTATAAAGTTGTGTTTGCCCAGCATTTCTGAGCAGTAAAAAGGGGCTTTTCAATACCTTGTCAGTTTAATTTGTCACGGAAGTTTTTACCTGATTGCAAACTGCTCTCTGTTAATGTTTAGAAATGCTGCCTTGCCTGCAGGGTTTGGATGGAGCACAAGGAGCTCTGGGATCCGAGCAGTCCATCGGAAAGGAACAACAGTGTGCCAGCCCTGGTACAGACACGGCCTGAACTTCAGAAGACATTCTCTGTCGGGGTTTTACGGGCCATTTGCAGCTCCAGAATAACTGCAACAACTACAATAGGAATACACCAGACCCACTGTGTAAAGCAGCAGCCAACTCTCACCTCACCCAAACAACAACACAAACACCTCAAATGAAAACACCCACATTCCACTCAGATTTTCCAAGTCCTAAGTGGATTTACAAAGTTTTGCCTAAATTGCCCTGGGTATTTGTTCAGTCTCTTGTAGGAAAGACTTTCTGTACAGCTCAGTAGTGGTATTTTGGCCTCCTCCTCCCTTTTGAGTCTTCCAAAATATTAAATACAAAGTAAGCTGTGTGCACACGAGTGTGGCAGGGCCACCACCTCCATCGGCCACTCTTACTGCACTGTTACCAATTCAGGCTTTTTTTTTTTTTTTTTTTTAATAGTACAAGCTTGGATATAAAAATAATCTACTTATAAACAAAAAGGAATCACAGTACAAACAAACTTAGACAAACTAGAAATGAAGTGGAGAAATTCCCCAAAGGGAGTGGGGAGAAAGCCTTCATGGACTTTTGCATTTTTTTTCAGCAGCTACATTTGAAAATATTTGGTATCTCTATTTTCAGTAAACAGTGTTTTGTCATTTTTAAATAGGGAGAGAAAGAACAGGGAGGAAAAGTGGGGGGTCCATGAAACCAGAGAATGATCTTGCCTTGAGATAAAGGACTTTCTCATCAAAGGCTAAAGCTTTTAATTTGTACGTTAACACTGACTACAAAGCCAACTCTTATTAGCAGAAGAGCAAATAAGAACTGTGTGTTAATATTCCTCAATCATAGAAACTACTGAATTAACAAGAATAAGTCACATATAAGTCTGAAGAAGCTAGTTTCGAAATACCTGTACAAAAATATAAAAGTCTATAAATTTTTTTTTTGTTTTGTTTGAAGCCTGTGTTGATCCTTGGAAACATCACATGCATAATAATACATCAACTGGAAAAGTGGCAACTAAGGAATTAGATATTTGTAGCTCTTTTTTTCTTTTTACATATATACAAGTTACAATAAAAATAATTTTATTTTGGTTGTTTGGTGGAAGTATACTACAACAAGCTAAATACTTTTTTTTTTTTAAATTCTCAAAGTTGAAAACTATTTTACCAATAGCTTACTAAAATCCAAATATATTAAAATCTCCTACAGTAAGTGCAGAGAAAAAAGATTTAAAGACTCCAAGACGGCCACCAACTTATCTACCATGGAAGCGAACTACAAGAACAGCAAAATAATATTGTTATGTATGAATGCTCCTTCTGTAGATAATTGGACCCAAACAAAAAAATTCACAGTTCAGTAAGATCCCTAACCCTGACCTTTAATTTTTTTTCTTTTTTTTTCTTTTGTTTTTACATTCAGTACAGTATCATATAAGCTGTGCAAAACTTTACTTAGACTGGCAGTTCGCCATATCAGTTGCATTTGTCTTTGGTACAAAAATAAACAATCGCATTAATGTGCAAGTATTTGTTTTCTTCCGGCCAAAGTACCGAAATTGAGTTTTCTAGAGCCATCTTTTATACAATACATAGACTCTGTGGCATATATCTACATTTTCAACATATTCCTATATACATTCAAAAATTTTAAGAGCTGGAACAAATACATTAAAACCTAAAATCTTACCATCTATACAGCTTGGTTTTGCCCCTCAGGGTTTTCTTCATACAAAACTTTACCAGCTTATACTGATAGCTCTCCCCCCAAAATACAAGGCACAAAGAATATACTTTTTTTTTCTCTTGCTTGCACAGACATTTAAATACTATATTAAGCTCAGAAAATTAAAGTCTTATATGGCACACTAGCTCTAATGCCAGGTGTGCTATGTACAAGTTAATGGTTGCAAAGAAAGCTTATTGGTTTTTAAGAAAAGAAAATCCAATTATTAAAAAAAAAAAAAAAAAGGAACAAAAAACTCCCTAAATCGACAGCTTTACCAAAAAAACGCTTCCTCTTATTTTACTTGGACCATAAGCCTGTCACAACATCTGGCACATGCTAAAAAATTTCACTAGCAAAACCATGTTTTTGCTTCTAAAACAAAAGTGATATATTCTGGTCCTAGATCACTTGAAAAAGAACTCTCATTTCTGTATTGAAGCTTAAAGCAGCTTTGAAACTATCTGGTTTATGGTCCGAAAATGCTATGAAGCATTTTATATCACGCTTTGATTTGTTTTACTACACTGTTATTTCCAAACAATGGAACCTAATGGTGAGTGTTTACAGAATGCTAAGCTGACATGCAGACCAGAACGGGATTTACAACGAAGAACTCAACAGCACAGGTGGAATCTGACCCGTGAACAGCTCAAGTCACGCCTTAAACTTTTGACATTGGTATTCGCAGCCCTACGAGGCCTCCGGTGGGGTCTCCTTCCGCCGTCTTCTCCAAGACTTGATTCACAAATTCTGATGTCTGTCCAGCTACAGGGAGTCCTAAAGGGGAGGGTAAGAGAATGTGCTGTCAGGTTACTGCTCGTGGCACGGGGTGGTACGTTCCTACAGTGACACAAAGCCAATGAATGCTTTGGTCAGTGATCAGCTACAGGCACGGACAACTGAAATTAGGAAAGTGTTCTATCTTTCTCTATTTCAGAAATTGTTTGCACTCAAAGTGAATCCAGAGGAGGCCACCAAGGGATGGACAACCTCTGCTATGAGGAAAGGCTGAGAGACTTGGGATTGTTCAGCCTGGAAAAAAGAAGGCTTTGGGATGGCCCAACTGTGGCCTTCCAGTACCTGAAGGGAGTCAGCAAGAAAGATGGAGAAAGACTATTTACAAGGGCCTGGAGTGACAGGACAAGGGGGAATGACTTCCCACTGAAGTGAGGCCCTGGCACAGGTTGCCCAGAGAAGCTGTGGCTGCCCCATCCCTGGAAGTGTTCAAGGCCAGGTTGGATGGGAGCTGGAGCAACCTGGTCTAGTGGAAGGTGTCCTTGTTCCAGAGGGTGGAACAAGATGGGCTTTAAGGTTTCTTCCAACCCAAACTATCATATGATTCTATGTCTCTTCACATACAGGCAAATAATGAAGTTTTACTGCTTACCAAGAGTGTCTTTAATAAGTATGTTCAACTTCTGTTCCATGTTGACTCCTCTGTCATCCTTAGGTACCTGCACCCGATTAACTATTTCTTGTTTAATGGAATTGATGACAAACAGTAAATTATCTGCAAAGAAAAAATCTTGGATTAGATTTACAGCCCATTCCCCCAGAGCAAAAGAAATTCAGAGTTATCCACACACAGCTGTGTCAAAAGTGTCACATCACACTTACTGTAAAATTAAAATGTAATAGTTTATATCAGATATTACAAATATTTTCAAAAATATTTACCACTACATGCATTTACATCTGTAAAGTAGCTCAACACTGCAGGTAACCAAATTTACATATACTTTATGGAATGGACTGGTTTTGTACCAACAGAATTGTTGGGTTTGTACCAACTCTGTTTTCTCTATGACTTTGGGTTACATCACGGTGCAAAACACACACTTGTCCAAACAAAAGAAAAATTAAGATGTGAAGAGTTGTATTTACCATATTCCGTGTTGAGACCCCAGAGTTTTACTTTATTGGCTTCATACTGGGCTTTCTTTTTTAGTCTACAAGCCCTATAGTAAGAAGAGGGGAAGAATTAGAACACTTCCAAAAATTCCAGAATACTAAGAGCATCTGTTTGTTTGCCCCACTAACTTATTAACCAAAACACTCAGAGCTGTCATGTACAAAATCCTCCATCTACTCACTCCCCTTCAGTGAAAACACTCTGCTACCTGCATTTGATTACATTTGACACTTGTGGATTTTATCACTGTATCAGTCATTTGCCCTGCAGCTAAGGAAGCCAACTTCCAGTGGAAATACATCCTTATCTAGGGAGCAGGCAAACTACAGCTCCAAAGCGCCAGCTGCCCTGTTGTTTGATAAACTGGTAATTAGCAAAAATCACTTAGACCTTAATCATGCGATTGTAGCAACCCCAAATCTCCTCATCCCTGCAGCTTCAGCTAACACGTACCTGGAAGCCAACTTGTTCTTTTCTTTCCTTGACCTGGGTCTGGCAGTTAAGGGAAGTTCACTGACTGGTGTCAGGTCACTGATCACCTTATTGAGCTTCCTCAGTTCATTACCAATCTGTAGGAGCTTCCTGGGGTTGGGAGTCAGGTCTTCTACATCAGTCCTCCGTGACTTCTTCGCTGCATATTTTCCTGTTTCAAATACACAGAAAAATGGGTTGGGAACTGACACAATAGGTACAAAAACCTGTGAGAAAATTCCTAAATACGTAATTTTTTTGGGTGCATTTGAAGTTCCTTTGTTCATTACAAGAGAATGGGCTGGAATCATGTGATCCCCGTGGCCTTTCACAATAGAAAGAGCATTTCCAGACAAACTGCTTTGTACAATTCATATTCTATCCAGATCAGATAAGAGCAAATACTGCTGGCCAGGCTACTGGAAGTGACAGACAATATACACACAATTGTGCTAAAAAATATATGTCACAAGTTCAAACCCTGTTGTTTTGCTCCAGCTGTAAACTTGTTAATTCATGTGTTCAGTTAATATATCCTCTTGCAAGCTCAATTTGATTAAATTCCTAAATAATGTTATTGCTAAAGTTCTGTATTAAGAAAGAATGCTGAGGCCTGAAATGATCTGAGCGATGCTGAGCATAAATGATCCACATAAAGGCCAGTTAACCCCTTTTATACGTGTTTGAAGCTATTTAAGGCCTGGTTTTCCTGAGGAAATACACATATTCCAATCAAAATCTTTATTCCTTAAGATTCTCTGCCACTGCTATGTGTCTCTTCTAGATTCCTATTAAAAACGCTGGTTGCTAGAGATACTTGCCTGAAAATGATAATCAAATTAACAAAACCTGCTCCAGAAATATTTATTTGAGAGGTGATATTTTAGCATGATTTATCTGATGTAGCCGCTTATTGACCTTGGTGCATATCTGTATATAAAACCAAAACAACCCTGCATATGTTGCATTTGTAGGTTTTGGATGGTACACAGCGTTTGATCCGACCAATCCCTTGCACAAACACCCGATGCAAAGGTCACTTGCTTCCCATGTTTGGTGGGATCGAGTCCTCAAGGCGTGTTTGGTTATCTGTTGTTCAATAACAAGTACAGAATCTTAGAATCACAGAATGGTTTGGGTTGGAAGGGACCTTAAAGCTCATCTCGTTCCAAGCCCTGCCTAATGCAGGGACACCTTGCATTAGACCAGGCTGCTCAGAGCTCCGTCATGAGAAGGAGCAGAGGTTGGGACTTTAGGTAGTCATATTTCACTGCAAGATAAATAAGCATTTAAAAACTAAAAAGATTTAGAGGAAAAAGTGTTTTCTTCCCTGAATAAATCTACAATTAACCATAAAAAAAAAAATCTTTTGGTTTAAGAGAAGGTCAGCTGTGATGTTAAAGACAGTAATTTTCAACCAGAAGGGGAATATTAACCACAACAGGGAAGCTGGTTTCACTTTTTCCTTCAAAGACCAAATCAAACAGAGCAGCCTAAAAGAGGTCCTGTGACAAGAAAACAAAAATACCCCTAAGAGTGGTTTGCTGGGGTGATGTTAGTCATGTTTGTGGTGCAGTAATTGCTCATTGGGAATAAATCACAGTTATTAGAGCAATTGGTTTTAAGTTTCTAAGAGGGCATTTTAAGGAAATAGTTTATTCACAGAAGAGTAACTGCTTCACTGTGCTGCATTCACATGGCAGGAGAAACAGGTAGGGAGGAGAAAAAGGAGACAGTTGTGCCTTATTGCTTGTCCTCAGTTCATACCACAGTTACCCTGAACTCAGCATCCATCCCAGATCCCTTCCAACTTCCTGCCAACACAGGCAGGACTGAAACCAACAGCTACAAGGAGCAAATATCAGTCAAACCACCCATCCAATGTTTACAGTATCTCACTGGGAAAACTTTGAACTCTTGGGGTTTCCACTGAGAGCCTTTAGAAGTTACAATTCTCAATTCATCCACCCTCCTCTGGAAGAAACCACACTGAAAGTCCCTACTGTGTGCTCACCATGCCTTCCTTGGACACTGCAGAACCCTGCTAACTGAGCAACAGACTTACAGTGTTTAAACAACTGGTTTTGAGGGCCAAAACACCACTTTCTCCGCACTTGAAGTATGGGAATTTGGCTACTGAAGGTGTCAGAACGAAAGGCAGTCACTTGTGACTGGGACTCTCTCCTTACCATGATGGAGACCATTCTTCTGGTACATGTTGCTGGGCAAGGTGTCCCGATTCCACTCGGATGGCCTCAGCATCCTCTCCTGCTGCGACGGGGTCAGCTGCTCGCTGTACTCCCAGAAGTATCTTCGCTTGCCTCTTTTCCGAGAGGATATTGCAGTCATTTCTTTTAAATCCTCCACTGAATCATTTTCATACCCTAAAAGGATGCATTGGGTCGTTTATATACTGGTGACAGAACCTGTTTGTAGCCCTCTAGCAATGGACTGAGTATTCAAGTTAAGAGCAAAACCACAGATGAGGCCTGTTTTACATTATATAACAGACTTGGTTTTCAGCATCAGCTACTTCTGGGTACTTGCCTAAAATCCAGGGATAGACACTGAGCCACTGATGGTGCTTCATTAGTTGAAAAGAGACAAAGTATTTATGCACTGAAAGCCCCTTTATGTTCTCTGAGCCTCTAGGCTCTTGTCCCTCACAATTCCACAGACAGCAGCTACTGGACAGTATTCTTCCATCCTTACAACTGTCTCCATGAATTTGTAGGAATATAATCCTAGCTCACCTCCACATTTTACCAAACACAAGGAAAGAGAAGCAGATGGATTAGCAAAGGACAATGAGGCAAAATTATTCCACCACAGAATACTCTGAGTTGGAAGGGACCCACTAAGATCATCGAGTCCAACTCCTGCTCTTCGTGAGTTTGAACACCTTTGGGGAATAAATCAAACCACTGAGCCCTATCAGACTGGAAGAAATAGGCTCTGTTATCAAGACAGTGACAAAAAGACCATCTAAACTGAAGGGAACTGGACACATGCTGTTCAATCTCTTCCTCTCCTCTTTAGTGGGATGAAATGATCCTCTGTATCATATTTTAGTGGTAAATTACGCTGCACTTGATATGATGAACATTTCGTGAAGGACATGGAAACTGTAATGCAGTTCGACATCACAGAAACATTTTACCATAACTATGTAAACACAAACCATGGGTTTTAAAACCCCAGATATGTTTTAGAAAATAAAGATAACCTACAACAAGGTTAAAAAAATCCCAAACCACTGCATTGCCTTTGGTACTAAAACGCTACATAATAGTTTACATTTACTTAAAACCAGGAGCATTTCAAAGCATCTCATACTCTGATGGAGCTTAATGAAAAGCCACTGCATGGACTGCAGGCTCAGCAAGACTTGACCCCATATGCTTCAGCTCTGCCTCATCTTCTAACAGCAGCACAAAGAACACTTTCTTCTTTTTAAAGCAGTCCATTCAATTAGTCTGTTTGCACTTGAAAAAACAGTTGAAAGAGGAAAAACAAACTTTCTTCATTTGGTCGGACTCTCACCTCATAACCCCAAGTACGAATAAAAGTGGGGTGTGCAGAAGGATGAAATCCATTTTAAAGTTCTGTTTCTAATCATTTCATCAACTCCTTCACTTTGATTCTCTAGTTTATTAAAAGGCAGAATTTTAAAGGCAAACCAAACAATGGAACATGGTTTATAATTTTATAAACATTTTTGTTGTATAGCCAAAATTATTGACAAATTTACAACAAATAGAGTGTGAAATACCATAAATATCTGTACCTGTACTTCCATTGTACCCAAATGCTGTTTGACATGAGTATCAAAATACTCCCAAAAAGCCCATTGACTTTCCCCTTGAAAAAACATGTCAAGCTATGCAACTCATTAGATAGAAAGGTATGAATTTAGCCCATCTTCAGGATCACACAGAACTAATCCAACCAATGAAAACAAATCTCTGTAAGAGCTGATGTGTACAAATGTACAACAAGGTTAAAATCAAGACTTCCTGTTTGCTTATTTGAACTATAATTAAGTTAGTAACTTAAATTAGATTGACTTAATACATCCTGCCTTGCAACTCGCACACTGACCTGCTATAATTTTAAAGTTACATAAAATAATCCAGTGTCTTAACCTGGGCTGCAACACACACACTTGTTTAGATTTTCTGTGCTGTGTTTATTCCTCTTCCTTGATTCCTCCTCTTAGCAAAGATCATATACGAGGGCTGGCTTCTATGAAATCTGAAAGGTTCTTGTGTTTAGCTTTCAATCCCTTCACTAAGCCCCTCCTAAAAACCTTTGTTCACATCCCTCACTCTGACTTCAGGTTTGAATCCGCCAGGTTAAGTGAAGTAAAACAGAGAACAGTATAGACATGACTTCCTCATTTTATCAGATCAAAGGCAAAAATAGCCCTACCAAAACAAAACCAGAAAACCCCTCCTCTTAACCAGCTGGTCACAGTGACTTCTGTCAAATCATTTAGGAGTGTTTTTCCCTCAGCTGATGGTGCAGGTGCTCAAATCTGATGCAATGCAGCTCCTTAAAACAACCTCTGTGCCTTCACAAGCACTTTTCCCTTTCTGCTATTTCTTCTCCAGTGCTACTGACAACTGAATAAGTTCCTGCATTTCCCATTTCTGGAATCTCTTGATTACTTGATGGGAGAAGCAGTCATTTACAAGTATTTCTATCAGGCAAAATATACTAAGTAATGGCAAGGCGCCCCATGTTTAACTGCAGAAAGCAGAGGGAGTTCACCTCAGAAGAGAGAAAGAGGTTTTAAAATGCTAATAAAAATGTGTTCTGTGCATGTTAAAGTAACATAAATGGCATAATGCTTACCAAGTCTGCTGCCAACTCAGGAAATCTAATTGGAAAATAATTCCATCTGAGAGTTCATGACGACAAACACTGACAAGCTTTACGGGAGCTGTTCTTGAAAGGGAAAAATTTCAGCTGCTTTCTCCCCACCCCACGGTTACATATTTCCAAGTGTCTGAATACCTTAATTCTTATACTCTACTATATTTATAAAATGTGAATACTGTAATACTTCCTGCAATTAAATTAATCCTTGGTTACAATCTTGTCTCTTTCCCTTCTGATTTTATTTTTATATAATGTTACCCCTTTGTTACCTTCTATGTGAAGGTTAGTTCTTACTTCTGCTGTTAGGGCTCCATTTCTACATGCAGAACAGGGAAATTCAGTGTTCTTTGAAGACTCACTAAGTGTTACTGCTGAAAACCACCAAGAAATGGTTCTATTAGTTTCACTGGCAGGTATTCATTGGATTCTGTCCAAAACTGTACCTACAGCAGGACTTAAGTAATTATGAAATCACTCAGGATATGATTTCATACTGAGAGATAGAACTCTGGATAAATTTAAAACAACAAGAAGTGCAAGAAAGCTCTGCACACCTTATCATCAAGCCACAAAATAGGAAGAAAACACTTGTTGCAGCTGCTCTAACCTCAAGCTACAGCTGGGCTTCCTGTATTCTCTATTATTATTTTTGTTTCATGACCACAGTTGATAAGAGTTTTTCACCAGACAGGGCAAAAGAGATCCTGTATAGTTTGAATTAACTGCATTTTGCAAAGCACTTAGAAAATCTGGGATGAAAATTCACAACTTAAGTTACAGGTGAGCAACACTGATCTATCAGGAGTTCAACAGCATTCCTTCCCACTCGGCAGACAAATCCATTCACCTCCACGTTAACACATCCCAACACTGTTGCTACCTGGTTCTGAGAAAGTATCGCTGATGTCATCGTCTTTATCATCCTCATAATCTTCTTCCTCATCGTCGTTCTCAGACAGCTCATGCTCGCTGCCAAATCCTTCATCATGGTCCTCATCTTCAATATCGTCCTCATCCTCCTCATCTTCCTCAGGGTCTCCCTTGGCTGACTGTTCACCCAAACTGTCTGTTACGAAAAGAGAGTAGTTGTGCTCTTCCTTCTTCTGTGAAGAATCCGACACGGAGGTGCTGGCAGAAAGGCTGCTCTCCCCCACGATAAGCCCTGGGGTCTCCTGGGGTGGGCTGAGGAGCAGTTCTTGAGTCTCTTTGAAAGGCAAAACAGGAGGTGTGCTGTGGCCGTGTGGGGATTCAAGTCCTTTTCTTTCCTGTCTCTTTGCTACAGCACCACAGTAGCAGGTGTTTTCTTTCGCTGCGTCAGCATGTGCCTGGCTCAGCACCGGTCTGCTCTGTGGCAAAGGATTGATCTTTACTTTTGCCTTTTTAACATAGTCTTTACATTCCACATGAATGTTCACCTTCTCATTACTGTACACGTTGGTCTTCACCATGACCTGTGTACTGGCAGCAGGCTGGGTCGCAGGTTTGCTCACCCTCTGAGCACAGTCCGACAGCGGCGCCTCGGCCTGAACGTTCTTGGAGGAACAGACCGGGGCTGCTGCTCTGGTTGCAATTTTTTTGCCAGGTAACAAAGAATTTAAAGGGTTTTGTTTTACACTAAAGAGCAAGTCAGGGTAATAGAGTGAATCTGAGACAGGTTGGGAGTCCTCACTGTTAAGCTGAGCCAGTGTCGGTGTTTTGCTTATCACTTCTTCATCTTGGTACGGGCTTGAAAAGTCATCAAGGCCCAGGTAATCCACCTCTTTTGTTCCCCAGATGTCACAGCTGGTTAATTTAGTGTACTTAGTTAAGTCTTCACAGTAGGTATCCCACTGCTCCCACTTGGAGGTGAAAGCAGCTTCTTTGTCCAGGATGTCTGTAAAAGACTCCAAGTTCTCAAGGTCTTTGCAGTCCTCCATGGAAAGCAGGTTGTCCCTGGAGCTTTGCTGATAGTCCATTTCTCTATCCTGTGCATAATAAAGACAAGTTAAAAATTAATACAAAACAAATATCAATCATCTCTGTCCTCTACTACATCTAATATGGAGAACTCCATTGCAGTGAAGTGTGAGAGAGTGGGAATATACAAAGATACTTCAACTTTCAACTAAAAGCTTCTTTTGAGGGTCAGAATGAAGTACAGCTTCTGTGCTTCAGCAATGGATCCTTCTGAAAAGGTTGCTCTTCCAATGACACTGGATTCTTTTGCTGCTACTGGAAATTCATCTGGTCATCAGGAACTAAACTAGCACCAATATCCATATATTTAAAATATGAAAGGGATCAAAGGCAAGCTAAGTCTCTATTAATCTAGGTCAATCTTTGCTGTGTGCTTAACAGAACATGCTCAAGTTTACCAGTTCCTGGAAAAACCTCATTCTAACATGACCAATTAATGACTACAAGTGACATTTCTCCGTTGATGCAGGGGTTAAAGAAGAGAGAATGCTCATATAAGTAGTTCACGAGTCAACTTTTACTTTGCTTCCCCCGCATTCACAGCTTGGGTGAAGTAGCACTCAACAGGGAGAAATTCTTCCCTGTGAGGGTGGTGAGGCCCTGGCACAGGTTGCCCAGAGAAGCTGTGGCTGCCTCATCCCTGCAAGTTTTCAAGGCTGTGTTGGACGGGGCTTGGAGCAACCTGGTCTAGTGGAAGATGTCCCTGCCCATGGCAGGGCGTTGGAATGAGATGATCTTTACGGTCCTTTCCAACCCAAAACCATTCTGTGATTCTATATAGCTGCTCTTGCAGAAAAGACTGTATGGAAGAGTCTCAAGCACCATCACAAACTCTGTCTGAGCCTCTCCTGATGGCCAGCTTGTTCAAGTGCCTATTGAGGAAGCATCACATTTGCTGGACAAGCAGTTGGGCTCTTCCCTAACCAGTACCCAGCAATAATGAATAATCTTCCAGCATTCTTGAACAAATACCCCTCTATTACTGCAGGAACTTGAGGTATTAGTCAAGGAGAGGAAATTCTGTACACACACAAAGACATGACCTACCAGTTCATACATGAAGTCTGGATCTGAACTGCTTGCCAAGAGATCTGTGCTCATCAGGGTCTGTTCTGAAAACACATGGCTCCGAAAGGCATCCCCAAAAGGAGGGTCCATTCCACTCACACTGGGCTACAACACAATGGACAGACATTTGAGACATGCTATAAAAAGGCACGTTATCATCCTCAACAAAACAGACAGAGTATATCACCATTTCCTCCAAGTTTCTGAACTCGTGCTCTACTTGCACCTGGAAGGTTTTTACCTGCACAGATAAGCATGTCATTTCCCAGAGCCAGAGAATGCTTTAAGAGCAGCTGACTACACACAGCTCCTCAGTCCAAGGACACGTTTCTATTCACCACAGAGCTGCAAGAGCATTGCTCATTCATTCTTTCTTGTGAGTTTGAAAGTCTCACACGTTTGACAAGTTTTGGGATACGCTGGCATTTGGAGAAGACAAGGGCAAATACTGGCAAGATCTGTGAGAATCAGCAGGCACCACATGCTTGCAGGGTCTTCCCAGTCATACAGATCATTTTGTACTAAAGCAGTGCTGACTGTGTTTAGAACCATTAGAACTCATAAAGCTTCCATATGAAATTGCATCAGAAGCAAGATTTATGACAACTAAATCAAGAGTGTTACCCCTCTCTCAAGTGGAATTTGTAGCAAAAAAAACATTATTCAGGATGACTGGGCATGCAGGGAATGGGCAGCACGGCCTTTTGCTACATTTAATTCCAGACCTCTATTTCTCTTCTAGACACTCTCGCCCTGAGGGCTGGGAAGGGAGAAACACTGTGCTGCTGAAAGTCATTCCGTGTGCTGATGTGTGAATCACTGCAGCAAGAAAAGGCTGTTCTGCTCTCCAGGCATCCGCCCTCATCAAGAGACAACCTGGCTGAATCCGGAACAAACAGCACCAAGAGCAGCACCACAGCTTACACCACACATACTACTGGGACTCTGAAAGATATACACCATTTAATCTCTTATAAATTCTCCCTCCTATTGCCAGCCAAATTTGCTCTTAAACTTTCTCCTTTTTTTAATACGGAAGCAGAATTATTCACAGGAGCAAATAAAATCCTAACAGACTTACCTGAGGCATTTCCAAGCCCAGATTCCCCAAATCCAATTCCAAACTTCTTGTTTTATTCACTTGTAGATTCCTTTCCAGCTTTAATTCAGTCTCAGGGAGTTTACACTATCCATGCAATGAAATTTTTCCTTAGGATAACTTCAGTTCACTCTGATGGAGCTCTTCTGTTTGTAGACTTCTGTGCAGAATAAACACAGCAAACCCCCAAGAAAGTGAGTAATCCTCCACCAAAAAAAGGTGAAAGCATAAAAAATAGCCAAAGTGAAGTAAAGGCAAGAATTTCCCCTGAAAAGTGATTTTTCCTCATGCTGGAATGTATAAGGATTTTATTCCCTCTGCCATCCTTCACTGACTGAAAAGCCACTGATGCTGCAGAACACAGCTGCTGCACAAACCTTTTTGGCCGAGTTAAATTTTATTGCCTTTTTTCCTCACTGCTGAGACCACGAGCTCTATAGACACCTGAAGAGAAAACCCTGCCAAATTAGAAATAACAACTACCACACTGCTGGGTACCCCAGAGAGAAATAATCTTTATGACTAATATAACGGAGCCAATAAATTCTAAAAATGTCTCAGGCAAATGGCTCAAAATATGAATTTCAGAATAAGCAGAAATACTGTTCAGCCATACCTCCTCCCCTTTTCAGGGATGAATCTGTCCAGCATCAGATAAGATTATAGCAATCACTCACATAGCAACATCTAGTGGTAGAGGATCACAGCGAGCATCTCACCATCCAACAGCAGAGAGGAAGAGACAGACTTCCCCAACAGAACTAATTAAAAATTGTGCCACATTCACAGCTGTCCAGTAAAATATCTTCTCTACTAATTCAAGTAAGGCACATATTGAAACATGACCAACTTATCTGTTAGTAGTTTTACCAGTTTAGTAGTTTCTATAGACCTGCTCTACTTCAGAGGAGCCTCATATCCTGCTTAATCCTGCATTTTTAACAATGTAAGGAAAAACCTCACTCAGCACTGCTCTTAAGTCAGACTTTGGTGCAATCTGCTCAGGCTATGCTTATTTTCCTGTTTTGAAAAACAAATAGTAAACTATAAGTATTGTCCTACAGCAGAGCTACACTGCGAACCCTCTTCCCAGCAGCACATGACAGCATCCCCTGATGATTCCCACTTTCAGACAATATCTCAGCTATTTTGTTATATTCAGCATATGGTACATCAGACTGTTGTAAAAACATACATTATTCAAAGAAGTCTTTACTTATCAAAACGTGTTTTGCAAAAAGCAGCTGGAATATAAAGAACAACAGTTACATGTCCAGTTATACACAAGTTCTCAGTAAACCCACCCTACCACTGCCTGAGCAATTCCTCATGAGGTCCCGTGGGGAACGAGAGCCAGTTCCTCCTGAGAATCGTTTCTTTCTGTTCTAAAACTTCCAGAGAACTCTTTACTTAAGTAGCAATTAATGTGAAGTTTGTCTCCTAGGGAAACGTGCCTTAACAACCCCCATTTCCTTTCACCCAGCAAAGGCCACACCACAGCAGAACTGGTCCTCCTGTCACTGGTAACGTGGCAGGGACAACCGAGTCACTTCTCAGCCCCACCTGATCCAGGAGAAAAGGCCTGTTCTTTAAAACAAACAAATGATGTTCACAGACACAAAGAGAGAGGTGAGAAGGATATAATCTTCCATATCAATCTACAGCCAAGCACTTTCTTTCCATGCAGACACTGATGCCTTTTTCACCAGAACATCAGATTACTACTTTGACATCACCACCAGACCACCACCGCCACCTGCGTTCACACAGAGACTGTCAGAGTTCTGCCACTGCATGATATTAAGGGCAAAGAAAGCAACCATTTGCTGCTTCTTCACTGGTTATTCTTGTCATGTTTTTGTTCGAACACAAACCTCAAGCCAGTCCGCACACAACTAGCAAAGGGGAGGTGAAACTTCCTCTGTACTGACACCGATTTCAGTAACAACTGACCCACACTTCCAGGTGTCAGCTTTGGGATCATTTACAAATCCTCAAACAAACATTAAACCTTCAAAATACTTTAACCAGTTCACAGACTGAGGTGATAAAATTATTGCACCATTTAAGGACGACAGTGCATGTCCTCCCAGGTCAAAGCAGTGTATCAGCTAATCTGATTATTCCTGTAAGTCTCTTTAACTTTCATTCTTGATATTTTATAATACTAATAAATGAATGTGACTTGAATCCCAGTAGGATCTATTCCAGGATTCAACAACATAAGGTTTTTGTTGGTAGCTCTATGGAGAGGGAAAACACAGTGAGGACATAAAAAGAAAGACACTGCCTCAGGGAGTTGCACAATCGGGGAATGCTTCATGCTCCCTACAAAGCAGTCCTACTTCCAACTGCTTCCAAATTTCCCAGAATGATCAAGATCTTCATTAAAAGACTCCTGGTGCTCACACATAACCACCAGGATAAATAAAGATGTATAGTAGAAATCAACGACACATATGGAAGCACAGATGTAGAACTGGAACTTGCTGTTAAGGAAAGTAATTTGCAGGCTGCAGTTAAAGTCCTGTTTTTATAGAATTTATCATTCCTGGCACTTTCAGCCCAAGACTGAGTTAGAAAAGAATAGTCCAGCTGTTGTGTTATCTATAATGAATGCAGCCCTGAATGAACTGAAAGAGCTGTGGCAGAACAGCAGCGTTAAGAATTACTGAAGATAAATATAGCAGGAATGTCTACTTCAGGACAATTTCCATTAATGCCTTACATCAGCCCTCCCCAAAGCAGAGACACAGAGGTGAGACTGCAGGCAGGACTGAGCCGCAAGTGGAATACACAGCCCGAGGCACCAGCAGGGTGCTGCTCCTCTGGCAGCAGCCTGCAGGGAAATCAGATTAAGGTGATTAAGGAGCCAGTTCGGAGTTGGTTCTGTGTCTGCAGACTCTCGAGACACAGCAGTGCAGAGCTGTGCTTGTGCTCCTGCTCCTGGGAGGAGGCCCCTGCCTTCACTGCAGTGTGTGGAAGGGCAAGACACACCTGAGGGGAGCCTACAAGGCACATGGTGAGGGACTATTCACAAGGGCCAGGAGTGAGAGGACAAGTGGAATGACTTCACACTGACAGAGATCAGTGTTAGATTGGATATGGGGAAGAAATTCTTCCCTGTGAGGGTGGTGAGGCCCTGGCACAGGCTGCCCAGAGAAGCTGTGGCTGCCCCATCCCTGGAAGTGTCCAAGGCTGGGTTGGACAAGACTTGGAGTAACCTGGTCTAGTGGAAGGTATCCGTGTCCACAGCAGGGGGTTGGAATGAGATGATCTTTAAGGTCCCTTTCTATCCAAACCATTCTGGAATTCCATGATCTCGGGAACAGCTGTGTTTGTCTTAACACTTCAGAATCTGGGGTACTGATTAGAGGCATGCATGTATAGATTGGTTTAAATCCCAGCAGTCGTCAATAAGGAACCAAAGCCTGTTCTAGAGAGTTAATAACTAATTACCTAAGGACAAATCCTAATTAAAAATAATCCTCCGTATTTAATATTTACTTTCTGAAGGAGAACAGTGGTCCCAAGACGCCTGGGAAGACGGAGCTTCACACAATAGGACGGGAGGTGCATTACCTGGGATTACTGATGCAGCAGCACATTTAACCTGGAAGACAGCGGGACCTAAACTCCAAACATGCAGCAATAAGGTGACACACAGCAGTTCCCATGCATGTGACACTTCCCTGGGCCATCAAAACACCCTCCTGCCACAATACAGCACCTCCAAAGGAGCCCCTATAAAAGAAAATCCCAAACTGCAGCTTCATCTTGGCACCTCTGAAAGTCTTCCTCAGCCACCTGCGTGAATCATTTGTGCTGTAGCTAAAGTTGCTATTTCTGTCCCAATTCAGATGTGTATTTTGTGCCATTGGAAAGGCACATGGAGCGTGGCTGTGCTGCTTTGTTGGCTGCACAGTGCTCATTATCCCAGCAGCTAAATGCCTGCTGTAAGTGCATTACATGAACAATTACACTTTCATGATGGTGACTGCATCACACAGCACAGCTTGTCAAAGTCACAGTTGTGAAGCAGACATAAAAAAAAAAAGCTCACGAGAGCCTGTCAATACCAAACTTAAAAATTCAGGCTGAAACATTCCAAATGCCCAACTCTGAATTTCAGAGACTGTACAAAAACCACACCATGTGTTTGAAAAGAACCATTATGTACAACACAAGATTTGCTGAATCTGGACATTTTATGAAGTACTAGAGTTAGAGATGCAAGAAGTTCTCCTGTGCTTCTCTTACAACTATTTTTCCTTTCAGAGTTTGCGCCAATTTGTTTTCTATTACAGAACATCCTCCGCTCAGTGCAGTCTTCAAGTTCAGAACATTTGGGCTGCCCAGGGAGATGGTGCAGTCCCCATCCCTGGAGGTGTTCAAGGAATGACTGGATGTGGCACTCAGCACTCTGGTCTAGTTGAGAAGATTGGTCAAAGGGTTGGACTTGATCTTGGAGGTCTTTTCCAACCTAAATGATTCTGTAATTCCGTATTTTTCCTAATTTTGTTTCTGAGTAATGTTCTTTTGTTTTCCTTTCTACACAATTTTTCAGTTATTACCCAGACTTAAATTCTTTTACTTTTCTCCCCCCCCCCCGCCAAAGACACTACATTTTAATTTTATTATTATTATTATTATTTCATAACAGTAAGTAAAGACACTTCTGTAAAAGGTATTCCTGTGTTTCCACCCACCACAGCCTCATTCACCTGCTCACCAAAGCAGCCAAGTCCCTTTACCTTCTCAGTGATGGATTTGTATTCAAATGCCAGCACAAGCATCTAAAACATTGTGCCCTTTGCTTTTTCTGTCCTGGACAGAAAACAACATCTGCTTAAGACACCCAGATCCCGAGTTTGATGGAGCACTGACATTTAAAAGAACTAAAGGCACGTGGACTTTTTCACTTCTGCTAAGGTTCTTCCCCTCCAGAGAGGGAAACTGCTACTTCACTGTCTTTGTTCCCTTTCGTCCGTTGATCATCCCTTCCCCCTCCAATATTATTCTTCTAGTCCTACTTGCCCACAGTAGACAGACTTCAAGACCTGGAAGCGATACCAACAAACAGAAGCCCTGGTCTCCACCTCACACAGCAGAGCTGATGAGCCACCAGAAGAACACAGCACTCGTGTACCCCCAGCCCAATGCTGTTACCCAGCTTAGGGACGCTCCACAGCTGTGTCAGCAAACATGCAGATCCTGATAATTGATGGAATCATAGAATGGTTTGGGTTGGAAGGGACCTTAAAGATTATCTCAATCCAACCCCTGCCAAGGGCAGGGACACCTTCCACTAGACCAGGTTGCTCCAAGCCCTGTCCAACCTGGCCTTGAACACTTCCAGAGATGCGGCAGCCACAGCTTCTCTGGGCAACCTGTGCCAGGGTCTCACCACCCTCACAGGGAAGAATTTCTTCCTCATATCCAATCTAACCCTACTCTCTGTCAGCTTGAAGCCATTCCCCCTTGGCCTGTTACTCCAGGCCCTTATAAATAGTCTCTCTCCATCCTTCTTGTTGGCTCCCTTCAGGTACTGGTAGGCCACAGTTATGTCTCCCCAAAGCTTCTCTTCCAGGTTGAACTATCCCAGTTCTCTCAGCCTTTCCTCACAGCAGAGCTGCTCCATCCCTCTGATTAACTTGGTGTCTCCTCTGGATTCTCTCCAACAGCTCCATGTCCTTCCTGTGCTTGACCCCCAGAGCTGGAGGCAGCTCTGCAGGTGGGGTCTCACCTGAGTGGGGCAGAATTCCCCCCTCACCTGCTGCCCATGGTGTGGGATCAGCCCAGACACACACAGGGGAGGTTTCTGGGATGGGTCACATCCAGCCTCTCCCCAACCAGCCCCCCAAGTCCTCCCAGGGCTGCTCTCCATCTGTGCATCCCCAGCCTGAGTTGACAACCCAGCCTGGACTGACATTGACCGAGACGCAGGAGGCAGAATAAAGAAAAGGGGTTATTTTTTTTAATCAACAAACAAAAAGCGTTTACATATTTTATAACAACTGTGTCCAGATTAATATACTCCTACTAGAAGTACCTTTCTATACATTCTGGAACAAAGACTGAGACTTTAATATTATTTTAGTGCCGAGAGTGGGATGTGCAGCATGTTAAACTTATGAGAACTCTATTAACACACTTCAATTAATTTTAAAAACTTATTATAGTTAAAATATTGATAGCATAAACCATTACTAAAATAACACTACAGACTTAGGAGAGCTGTTTGCAAAAGAGAATCAGTAGTAAAATAACATTCAAATTTTTTTTGAGCCACAGATTTCCCCTGATGCAGAGTGGAATGAAAGCATAGAGAAACAAAAGCAAAACTAAACAACAATTCAGCTTCCCATCTCCAGCAATATTCTATGTCCCAAGGGGATGTTGTTTCCCTGTTTTTTTCTGACAGGGCAAAGCCTTTTGGAGGAAGAAAAAAATTAATTCTATAGTTCCCAGGAAAAAACCAAAAAGCAACACAACTCTCATGATGAAGGAAATGGTACAACCTCATCTACTCCTCATACTGTGAAATTATGACTGTTATACTTTTGTCAGCTAAAACAGTCCAGCAAGTAAAAAAAAAAAAAAAAAAAAAAAAAAGAAGGGCGTTAAGAGGTCAAAAACAGAAGAAAAATAGGGAAATTATAGCAATGTCTAAACCTTACATTTACAATTTTCAGAAAGTTTTTGCCTTGCCTTTCAAGCCAATGCCAATGCCAAATTTCCTTATCAACATTTTATGCTAAAACATCATCTAGTTAAGCTTCCCAAACCACACAGCATGGACATGCAGACCATGAGAATCTAAATGAGTGGGTTCCCTTATTTATCCCACACTATCAGTCGATTATTTGGACAAAAGCTTCTCTTTGTTCCAATTAATTCCTGCTAATGCTGAAGGGACTTCAAATCTTTGTCCTTCACGGAGCTGTTTGCCTCTCTCATTATTTAAAAAACACACGGGGAGGGTGCTCAGTGGCCTGATGCCTCTGCTGCAGATTGCTCTTATCAGGGAATACTCCCATCAAACACAGGGCAATTCCTTCTTGGCTCAGGTGAACTACTGGCTACAGACACTGCATGAGGCCTCTGAGTTATTATTTTCATGCCTCTAAAACAGGACCCTCATCAAGACGTCTCCTCTGCAAGAAACCTTTCCTGCTAAAACAATCACACCCAGGGAAGCTGTGGCTGCCCCATCCCTGGAAGTGTTCAAGGCTGCGTTGGACGGGGCTTGGAGCAACCTGGTCTAGTGGAAGGTGTCCCAGCCCATGGTGGGGGGTAGAACTGGATGATCTTTAAGGTCCCTTCCAACCCAAACCATTCCATGATTCTGTGACTTAATTTTCTGTAGAAATTCCGACTTCTCAATTAAGTTGTCAACAGTAAAAATCGAACGGGTTTCCAAAGCACCTGTGTGTGCCCCTCTATAATTTTTATTGTGAAAACACATTTTTAAAAATAATCACAACTAACTCTCCCCACATGGACACTTAGAAGTCCTTGGTTAAGCTACCTTAGGCCAGAGGTGTTTTAATCACAATCTTTAAAACATTTAGATGTATTTGAAAGATAATACAGGAATCTGATTCTGTTTGGCAGATTATGTACTGCATGACTTCAACAAGGTTCCCCTCGAGTGGCATCAACAGCAAAATTATGACTACTTTAAGCGAGAATTGCACATTTCAGCAGGCAGAGCTGAGTGCTCGAAGTTGTTCAGCCTGTTGCACAGAGAAGCCTGAAAAAGCACCGTGTGCCTTGTACTGAGTGTGACACTGAAATTACCCGTGCTACGGGCTCAGCCACAGCAGCCCATGCCCTGAGAAGTGCCGTGGGGTCACAGGGATGACAGAAGGTCATGGGCAGCGATGCTGCGGGCAGGGAACAAGGTCCAGGCAGGGGACCCTCGGGACAGAGGGGAAATAACGTTTAGATTTTTTACTCCTCGGTGACAGGAGGGGCTTTCTCCGGGCTGCACCCGCTCGGAGCCTCAGTGAGCTTAATCCAAACCCGCAGAGGTGTCGGACACCCGTGTAGGGGACACGCTGAGCCCCGCAGGCGGCTCCTGAGCCGGCCCGTGGAACCCACCGATGTTTTATAACCCAAATCCGCGGCAGCGCGCTCGGGGCAGGGGCCGGGAGCGCGCCCCGTCCTCCCCTCAGCTCGGGGAGCGGGACCCCCGCGCTCGGGCACCGCCCCGCGCCGGTGCAGACCCCCGGGTGGGACACACCCCCCTGAGGCGAAGCGCTGCGGGGGGCCGGGGCCGCGGGTGCCCCTCGGCAGCCCCAGCGCCGGCGGTGCCCGCGTCCCCCCCGCGCCCCCGGCCCGGCCCTGACCCACTAACACACCTCCGGCCAACATGGCCGCCCCGCCGCCCAGCGCCCGGCGCACCCTACCCCTGCCCGCCGCCGCCCCGCCCCCCGCGCCCGCTCATTGGCCTGCGCCCCGGCCGCGCGCGCCCCCATTGGCCGGCGCGCCCGCCGCTCACCCGCCCAGCGGCCCTTTCAAGCTTGGGTGAGGCGACATGTAAACAAACCCCCTCCCGCCGCGGCCCCGCGACCCCTGCGCCCCCCGGCCCCGCGGGGCTCCCCGGCCCCCGGGGCGGGCTCGGCGACGAGGGGTCCCGGTGTCGCGTGTGGAGCGTCCCCTGCCCAGCGACCCCCGCCAGGGCTGCGGGCGGCCCGGGCGCCCCCGGGGGAAGCCCCTTCGCGGGGCTCCCGCTCGCCAGCGAAACCTCCGTCCCCCCCGCGCTGTCGTGACATAAACGCCGCGCCGGAGCGGGGACGGTCCCTCCCGCGCCCTGCCCCGCGCTCGCAGAGCGGGGACCCCTCTCCGCCCGCTCTGCCCCACAGCCTTCGCTCCGGAGCAGAGCCGCCCGCCGGGCACCGGCGCGCCCGGGCACAGAGAGCCCTCACCCCGCGGGTCACTCCCGGCCCGCCCGGGGGCTCAAACAGGTCGCAAGCAGAGGAGGCGAATACGAGCCCGAAAGGCAGCAGAGCGCAGGGACTGCCGAGCCCTTCTGCCTCCCCGGACAGCCGAGCACACCCAGCGCTCCCCCGGCAGGACGGCGCTTCGCTCTGCGGGCGAGACTCGCTTTCCTTGTAAAGGCACGGGCTGTTCCTGCCGGGCGGAGGCTGGAGGGGACAGCGCCGACAACTCCCCGGTGGGATCGCGCTCCGTCCCCGCAGCCCCTGCCCCAAATCTGTCCGCCCCGGGACCGGACACCCCCCGCGCACAGCTGCTCCCCGGCAGCCACACCCCCCGCGGGGCGAGCGGGGCGGAGGGGCCGCCCGCACCATCCCCGTCCCGCTGCCCCAGGCAGGCACAGCCCTCCCTCCATTCCATTCCATGTCATTCCATTCCATTCCTCCCCCGCTCCCCGCAGCCCCCTGCCCGGCCACACCGCCTCCTCCTGCCGGACGCCCCGGACCCCCCAAGCCCCGCGGTCTCCTCGTCCCCCGGGCCCTTGCGGTGCCCCCCGAGCCCCCGCTCACCGCGCTCAGCGGGGGCCGCCGCCCCGCTCGCCCCGGCCCGGCCCCTCCATGCGGCCCCGGGTTTGTTTGTTTATGTCCCTTCCTGACGGGTTCCCGGAAATCGCGTGACTCGCCCCTCACGTGGCCCGAGGGGGCGGGCACGCGCGGGAGGGCGGGGGGAAGGGGGCCGCGCCAGCCAATCGCCGCCGGCCGCCCCGTCACGTGAGAGCAGAGGGGCGCGCGGAGGGTATTTAAGGCGGGGTGGCGGGTGCCCGCGGGCAGAGCCTGGCGCGGTGGCGGCGCGGCCGTCCCTGCGCTGGTGCCCGTGCCGGGCTCCTGTTCTGAGATCCTGCCCCCACCCTGGGGCCCTGGTCACATACTCACCTCCTTCATCCATCCACCTATCTTGTATCTGCAGCTCAGTACTTTTCCTACTGTCTCCAGCTACCCACACAACCACCTTTCACAGTGGCAGGTGGCTGGCCTGGACTGCTTAAGACACAACTGGAGAAATCACTGCTAATAAAAATAATAAAAGGCAGACCCAGCCGTTCTTACCTTGCCATTTGTAAAGAACATTTCTTCTATTGTTTAGATAACTTCTTTGCATTTCACCGCGTGGCTTTTATTTTTTTTTGCCCCAGAGATTCCATAGCATTTAATGCTGGAAACAAGGGACCAGCCACCCACCTCTGACAACTGACTCAGCTCTTCACAGGAGTAAAATGCTTCCACGATTTACAGTACAGGAAAAGTAAATTTCTAGGAACTCTCCAGAACAATTTCTTTTGCAGGTCAGAGATTCAGATATCTACATCTCCTACACAATATGAACAAAAGCAGGTGCAAGCATTTGTAACTTGACCTGAACTGTCACTCTACACATTGCCAGTGTTGATGACTTAAAAGTCTTCAAGACTTTGAAGCCGGTTTCCTTAATCTTATTTACTTTATACCTTCCCCCCCAAATACCTGTTTCACTGCAGACACAGGTTTCCTATTACAACCAACACAGGCTTCCTTAAACATTTTGTATTCTCGTCGCAAAACCAAGAGGGAACTGCTAAAGGCTCTGGTACCTGCACTGTTTGTTAAAACACCCTGAATCTGCTCTAATTTCCTGCAGTCATGCAAAAAGAAAAGGAATTATCCGAAGCACTGTTAATTCCTGGCACACATGGACACCACTCACAACCACGATGCAGACAGTAGGTCACACAGCATTCAGCAGAACAGAGATAAAACAGTGTTTTTTCAGCTTCTTCAGTCGTGCCACTACCTGACATTTCTTCAGAGGAAATATTAATCACTCTGAAAAAGGGGAATTTCTTTCTGGGTAGCTGAAGTGAAAATTGCTCTATAGCTTTTTTGTCCAGGCTTGGAATAGCTCTTTCCCTTAAATTCACCAACAGTGAGACACACCATGGGAATTTTGTTTTAGTTCTCTCTTCTACAGCAAGTGATAGCTTAGGACCTAAAATAGAAAGGCTGTTAAAGAAAGTGGTAATACAATACACTAACAGCACTGTTTGTTATGGAGTGTTTTCTTTTTGGATATCTCACTTGAGGGTAAATTTGACAAGCAGATCAACGTACTTTTAAATCTGTTGCACATTCAGATTTGTCAATGACGTCTTGAAGTATTTCTCTCACCCTCCTCATACAATGTCATCGTATCTTATTCTTCACACACTTAAAAATCCAAACAACCACTTAATGTTTTCTAAGATCATTTGGTTTCAATTTTCTTAGGAGCTATTTGCTACAGACTGTAGAACATGATGGTGTACGATGTCTTGCATGGTAAAACACGGCTCTCAGTAGAAGGTAACGTAGCAAAAAATTCACTATTCCAGTCCCAACAGTTGCTATGTTTATTGGTAATAAAGGGCACATTCTTCCTTCTTTTGACATTCACACTGTTCATTTTTTGATCACTGTAAGTTACATGTCAGGATCTTGGAATTTCTTGCAGAGTAATGAGCTCTATCCCACGGAACAAGTTAATGGGGCTATCCAAGAGGAAAAAAGGAAAAGAAAAAGGACCACTCCATTATGTCCTTGAGTATAACAATGAAACACAGCAGGGAATAATTGCAATTTATCTGGACATGATAGAAGCAGGTAAGGAAGCACTCGATCCATTCCCACCCTATCACCTAAGTTTCCTCAGCTCAACCCCAACTACTTATTAAACCCACAGAAAGGCACATTGTAACAGTTAAACATGGCACAAGAACATTTTGTATAAAGCAGAGGATTAGTTTTATTTCCAGGTGTGAGAAATTTAAGACCAAATTTCTCAGCAATACAACTCATTTGAAAAAACGAAAATGCCATCAGCTTGTGGCACCTCTGTTTCTCCTCTCCTCATACAGTTTATTGCACACATTTTCGTCAAGTGCAAACAGAACAGGGGTGAACAGCACAATGACAGACAAGCTAAGACCTGCAAGAAATATAAAGTGTTCCTAAAGAGTGAGGGAAATGAACAGGAAATCACTCAATGACCCGTAAAAACTTTAGAAATTTTCACCACTTCTGGAGTTAAGAGTCAAAAATCGACAGTACCAAAGAGGAGTATAAATTGCATTAGGCACACTGTTAAATGGTAAGGTAGGAAAAGTACAGGGCTTTGAACAAGCCCCTTGAAGCACAATAGAAAGGTTAAGGCATTACTGCAGGCTTGGTATCCAACCAGCTATGTAAAGGGCATCTTTGGGTCAGTGGAGTTTTTCATCTGGAGGAAATCTCTTCTTTACCTGCAAAGCAAGAGGCAACTTCATTATTCCTTTCCATGGAGACAGTTTACCAACTGAAGACCTGGTTGTTAACCACACCTATTTCCATTCCACAGACGCACTGAGAAATGGTCAAGAACTGCAGACAATTCATCTATGAGGATGTTTTCTTGGCAGTTTCATTTCTGGAGTTACTGCAAGTAGTTTTAGTTACATTATAAGCTGGTAGAACAACTATTTCCTCAGAATGTTTTCACTGCTGTAACAGCATTCAGTGATGTGGATGACAGCCATTCCTGCACTTGCAGGAAGACAGTTCCTGTTCTGAGAACACAGACTATGAATTGCCCAAGTTAAGGACAGGAGGCAGCATTGGACCACATTGTTTGGAAGAGTCCACAGCCCGTATTTACCACGGATACAGAGCTGTGCGTGCTCTTTATGTGCTGCCATCCAAGCCATTAACTTGGGGATATATGAAATGACTGCTATATAATCATCCCTTGAATTGGAGGGAGACTGACTGAAAACATAGACCAAACCTGTGTAATTTGGCATGGATCAATCAGGTCAGCATATGTAGAACTTCCCACCAGAGCTCACTGGAGCGTTTTCAGTTTGCTCAGTTGGTAAAATAAAATGGCTTTGCTTAGACCATCCCTGTTTTTAAATAAGATCTCTCGACTTTGGGAGTTAGTACTTCATTTTCTTTGCATTATCCATACTAATCCATCCAAACCTCAAGTGAAAGAAACAGAAGACAGAAAAAAATATAGTACGTCTACCTTTAATGCTGGAAAAGCACATCTTAAAAGCCAAAATTAACTGGTTGCTGTATTTATGGGAATCTGTGCAGTATTACAGGATATATTCAAACTCTTATCAGATGGAATCTAATTCACAGCTCCTGTCTAGCCAAATTCCACACGGAGCATCTGCCTCAACACTATGGGAGGAATTCAAACAAGACTATGTAAAGTGGTGTATCCTGTGACAGCACATTTCAAGCAAAAAAGAACATATATTTGAGATTATTATATGCTTTTACTTTTTTAAACCATTCTTCTTCACAGAAACAAGAACCTTACACCAAAATTAAGCCAATGAAATCAGATGCACCAAAGGTTAAAACAAACTACGTCATGTAACACGGCAGCACGTGCTGTGCAGGTCTCATATTCCATTAATAGGTTTAAAAATGACAGTTCCTCACAAACTCTTTGGCCATGTTTGAACATACTACTTCCCTCTCTTCCTTGGCACTAATTTAACTTCAGTTCTCTGGAAAATCCTGGAGGGGGAAAGGCCCGACTCTTTCAGCAGGCACTGAAGAGTTGTATCTCACCTCCAGGCTGTCCTTGCTGGTTTCAACACAACATGAAGCCAAATTTTTATTTCCAAGGCATCCACTTGTCCAGATAACCACATTTCAAGATCCCAGGCACACTGAATCATCCTATGGGACTCAGGGATCTGTATGCCCATTACCAAAATACACTGTTCTCTGTTTTAGCTCACTAATTATATGTTAACACCCGAACAGTGAAATTGCTCCTAGGAAATTCTGCTTGACTGACTTAGCTAATTACAGGCCTCGACTTGAAGCAGGGCCAACTCTACCTTTAGACTCTGCTTGGTGCTTAAAAGAAGCTACAGACACATTCACGTGCCCCCAGTCTGACAACAACACGGTTCTCACAAAGCTTTCTTTGAAACAGAGGAGCTTTGCTTCAGCGTAAATGTCCAGGACACTTTACAGACAGTATTTAACTGAGCTATAACATCAACTCTCACTGTCTGCAGTGCTGGATTTCTGGGAACAGAAGCAATACCAGCCAGGGAGTTAAACCTGAAAGGACAAAAAACCCCCGACAACCCAAGTAAAAAACTTAGCGTGTCTGATTATTCAGTTACAAGCATACAAACTAAACTTGTTTGTGCTTGTTTCCACATTTCCTTCATTTGAACCTTCAACTCCAAATGCTGCCATTCTGGAGAAACCCAACAGCATCAAGGTACTTTCAGAACAACACTTTATTTTTGCTAGCCCTATCAGAAAGCCCAGGAACGGCAACAACCACATTCCAGCAGCACAGCCCAGATATCAACCACCAGGCTCACCTGGGATTAAAGTTGCACGCAGGCTGTCATTAAAAACATAATAAGCCATCCAGCTGTGAGCTCAGGGTTAGAGCTATATATTGACAGGAGATAAAGAACACTCTAATCACTGTTCTCGCTCCAACTTCCCAGATGAATGAGGGCAACTGTAGGTTGCCTTGGAAATCAGGACAGGTCTTAGATGAAATGGTAGTAGGCTTGAGGAGAGGTTTAACAATTGTTCAAGATTAGGAAATCCACTTATGCTAGCTATTAAAAAACACCCCAGCCCAATTTTTTGTTTGTTTTTAGATGAAATGTTTTGTTCTCCTTACAAACCCCTGAGCGCTACATGACAGGATAGAAAGAAAAATAACTGTCAAGAATTCAGTCCAAGCTTTTCACGAATCCAGTCAAGATTAACATCCAAAACATGTTTTGTTGCAGCCTATAGAGGGACAGATTTCTCCTGCAAAACAGCCACAGCAGTTCTGACCACACTGCTTAGACCACCATTCAATTTCTCCTGAAGCTTTAACATACCAAATATATGAATAAATCTGATCATACTCACCTACTCAGTTAATTGCAGAGGAGGACAGACATCCTTAAGGCCAGTGATATTTAAGATACCAGATTGTTTCATTGCTTAACTGCGGCCCAAAGAGAGGGTTGAGTTGAGCCAGAATTGCAATCAGCCAACTGCAAGACAACCCCCCAGCCCAACAGAGAAAACATCAGCCAAAATACAAACCTTATGGTAAAGGAAAGGCTTGACCAAAGCACAAGGACTGGCAGAGAAGAAAAGACCACTTTCAAGAAGATGTAGTAACAGATGAAAACTCTACTCAAGTTCATGCACAAGGACCAGACACAGGCAATGAAGTTATGCCACCAAATCTTTCTGCAACTGAAATAATTGTCCTGTTCAATTTAAAGCAACACAAAACCACCTGACAGCATTTCCCTCGTACTTTGCCTTTGATAGGGAAATGTTTTTAGATACAGAAACTCAGGTATTAGTGGGCTCAGAAGATAGAAACATAAAAGAGACAGACTTTCCTCAGTGCCTTTGAAGAATCCTTTAAACAAAAACCTCTGAGAAACATCCTCTCTCTCATTTGCTTTTCACTGCATGACAACCTGCCCTTGCAGAAAATGGTGTATTTCCAGAGACTGAACAAAACTGAATTTAAACCCAGCCCAGAGGTAAAGGAACATGGGACCTGAAGCAAAAGGGTACAATGCTATAGGAATACACACAAATAAAAGGACAAAAAATTATCCCACAAGAACAAACCCAATACAACAACAAACCCCAGACCCTGAGCAGAGCAGCCTTGTCATCGGAGCAGAGCACAAACTAACACTGCAGAAGCCACAGCCAGAACTGAGAACAAGAGGAATGTAGTTTGTGGAAAATATCCAGGAAAGCTAAACAGAAATAAATATTCCACTGTTAAAAGATATATTTGCTTTGTAAATTTTACAAGAGTCAGAGAAAGCAATGGATGCTTCCATGGATTTAAATCTATGTTAAATACTAACTATATAAACACATTTAGTGAACACACTGGCTCATCTGTCTGCTATTTCTAGAATGCTTTGTAAGGAGGAGAAAAAGCAGAGCAGCTTTGTAATGGGAGCTGCCACAAATGTATCAGAGTGCTTAGGCAGTCATGGAAAATTCCACACAAACCTTGATGCTCTGACCAGCAAACCAAGTGCAGGTCGGCTGCAAAACGCCTGGAACAGCCACGGGCAAAAGATGTGGGTCAGGCTTAAAGAAAACACATCAATCCTCTTACAATTTACAAATATTTATTTGCAATGCCCCTTTCAGTTTTGCAGAGAGTGGAACTCCAGTTAAAACAAGAGGCTGATCCTGCAGCAGCCCATCAGTCACATGAGCCTTGGAATACACAGCAGGCTCTTCTGCGGAATTAAAACATCAGCAAGACACCTCTGAGAGCAGCCAACAACCTTTAGGTTGACACGTTTTTACTTTGCTGTCCAAAGCAGTGACAATGTGCTTTGAGACCATGCTAATCGTTGTGTTAAATCTACTTAAGGGAAAAGCAAATTAGCTCTTAAAATTATCACGGAATTTATTTTGTGCGGGTTAATTTTCAGATACAACAGGGAGATCGAAAGGTGCCAGAGCACTGTGCCATCTGCCTTCAGCATCCTGAAGTAACACAAGTGGGAGGAGGGTAGGAACACTAAAAGCCTGTTAAAGCACATTATTCTTTCTCACGGTACAGCAGGAAGGAACTCCACGCACCAATCTCTCACCTCTCGCTGCTTCCCAAGTTCAGGCCCAGCATGGCTGTGAATTAAATGAGCTGGGAACACATTCAGAATATCACCCTATGTAACCAGGCTTTAGGAAAAGCACCGTGCATTTTTCAAAAGGCATTTGTTGGGGCCATGCTGGATACCCGAGCTCTGAGCCACGGTGGCATTAGGGCCATAGTTACATTCCTTCTCCTGCTCTGTGAGGGCCTGGTAATTTAAAACAGTAGTTATTCTACGACTCCCTTGCATTCAAGGTAAGTCATGGAAAAGCTTTTCCCATGTTTTGCTTAAGCTATGCTGCTTTATACAATAGTCCATCATGACAACACAAAAAACCCTGCAGCATTCAGAGTAAGACAAACCTCTGTATCCAACGGGCAATGTTCTGGAGCTGCTAAAAGCAGGTACGGCATTCGAGCCACCCACAAGCCCTTAAATTCTACCAGATCCCACTTAGAACAGTTACTGTTAATTACCCAGCTCAGACAAGGAAATTAAAGTCCCTTCTGTTGTACCAGAAAGATTTTTTAAAAGGTCTTTCCACCATAACTGCCATCTGTCTGTGCTCGTGTTGCAAATTAAGGTCCTGCTATCTCTGTTTAAATGTCAGCTTGGGTATCCGTATTTTAATCCTCTTAGCATCAGTAGCAAACAATACCATTTTCCAAGCACCCTGCCCTCTGTTAGGACATCATGGTACTGTTCAGGAACTGCTTTGTAAACAGCAAAGAAGATTTAGACTTTGACAGTACCTCACAATATGGTGTAACCTATAATTTCTGCAGCAGTAAGACTTTGCCTTGTATTTTATGAGGTTCCTGAGGGCTGTATATTCTCCTTCAGAAGGCTGTTGGGTACAGGATCTGTACACAAAGTAGGCACTTACCCATGCAAATATCTTCCACAGAACAACCAAGTGAACACCATGTAATCAATATGGTTATTCAAAATTACTACTGTTAAATCTAAACACGGAATAAACAGCTTTGAGTTGAAATGTGATTGACTTGAAATTCTGCTAGGACGAATTTGGTTTGATGAAAATCAATTTGACAATCCAGTGGTGTTTAAGGAGGACAGAAAATTGTTTTTTTCCTACTTTCAACTGGAAAGGTAACTCAGAGAACATGAAAGTAGATCCAGCAGAGTTCTAAACTCTACAGAGAAGTAGACAATAGCACCAGCCACCTGCTAAGGACACACAAATGCAGAAGACCATACCTGGGACAACAAGAATTATTCAACAAAGAATCCTCAGAAGCCATTCTCTGGGCTTCCTTCAAGACTGGTATGAAAAATCAGTGTCTTTCTTTAGTCACCAAAATTAAGGTCTGAAATGTTTTCAGTGCCTCCTCCCCCAAAAAGGAAGAGGACACAGAAACAACAAACTTCCATATGGTTGAGGAAAGAAAGGTTGGACCAGATGATCTTTCAAGGTCCTTTTCAACAAGGGCTGTTCTATTTTACATGGAATAAATGAGAAAAAAAAAAAAAAAGACTGTGGGATGAGGCAAGTTCTATCTTGGAACATGAGAAGAAAAATCTGCTTTTTGTTGCATTCTGGCAAGCAGACACTACAAATGTCATTTATGTGGTTGGGTACAACTACTGAAGTCTTAAAACATCCTAATTTTTTGCTGCTTCTCTTTTTCCAAGATACAACTGGAGAAAGCCAAAGGGAATTTAGAAAACAAGTTGGAGCCTACAAAATTACCAACAAACCCCCTTACTGGACATGCAAGAACAGATTATAAAACATGATAATGACTTGTAATGGATCTGTTTAGGTGTGAAATCCACTGAAGTTACAAGTGAATGCTGAGTTCACAGCATTCAGTCAAAAGTTAAGAAATCCTACAACAAACATATTCCACATCATAATCCAGAGGATGCTGCAGATGCCACATAGCCTCTGCTTCAAGGAAACTGCCCTTCTTCATACAATACAGACAAACAAACCCTAAGCTTCAAGGATTTTAGAAGAGTGGGACATTATTTCTGTAGGAAAAAAACAAGTGAGAACTTAAAACTCAAACAAAGCTCAACCCTCCCCCTAAGAAAAAAACACAACCCAAATTACTGTAACCCAAATGCAGTAACCAAGTAAAAATGACCAAAAAGCTGCCCTTTCTTAGCCAAGCCTTTGGGACCTACTGTGAGGCTGGGCTGCTTCATACTTTATGTGCAGGCATGGAGACCTTCATAGCACTGAGACTCCCAGATTTCAATCCCAAATTCAAGCTGTTTGCACTGCAAAACTCTTCTCAAGTTTCTATGTCCACTGAGCAAAACTTTAGCTTAAAAACTGCCAGGGATATAAAACACAGAACAAAGTCTGCTGGACTTTTACAGTTAACCAATAGAATGATTTCTTAAGACTTTACCTGTCAAGTACTCCAAATAAAGAAATAAAGTTTTAAAATACCTCACCTGTATAAAACCTGAATATCACAATATTAGACTAAACCGAACCTGTATAAGCTTGAACCCAACACAGAACCAAACAGGCCTCTCCTGGAACATGCCAACAGATAATATCACATTTGGCTGCCAGTTCAGAATAAGTCTTGAGATTCCAAATGCATTTCTCTAAATATTCATATTAAGCTGCTTTGAGTAGCATAAAAAATGCCTCAATAGTTCAGGAAAGTACAAATACTACTCAGGTTCAAATGGGACTCTAAATAATGATCTTTGTTACAAGATTGAACCAGACTTACACCAATTCACTCTCCATAACAAATTCTTTCCAAGTTATTTCTGCATAGCATTTTCTTCTACAAACTAAGTCTCTAAAGTCTTAAAAAAAAAAAAAAGAGAGAGAAAAGAACAAGCACACTTTCTCTTGCAGACTCCAGCTACAGCTGGCTTGCCTCCTGATAAATAACATGATATGAGGAGCTCTCAGCAAGTCACTTTGTTATTGCTACTAACTCTCCTACAGAAAAGAGGCACCCTCCAAATATGCTGTGCATTTAAACAGAAATGGTCTTAATATATCAAAGTATCACTATAAAAAACCCCACGCAGAAGTTTTTCCACCCACCGCTCTACCAGATTTCCAGAATAAATTCAACCAAACTAAGGGCAAAACTCTTCAGTACGTTTGAATTAGTAACACCTCAGAAATCAGCGTAAGGTATAAGGAAGGAAAAAGGCAAAAAAACCCAGTCTGTGAATCAGAAAAATCCTAGAATTGAGCAACTGCCATTATACATGTGAGCAAATGAGGCAGTGAACTGGAGAGGAGGAATATCGACAGTTCACAGTTATGTGTCAGAGGACAACAAAAGGAATTCAGGTTCATTGTAATTCAGTGTTTTCCAATGGGAAAATGTTTTCTTTGGCACTTTGGAGGTCTTCAGAACTAGGAATTCTAAGAGCTGTCAAAGAACACCGTGCGTCTAAATCTCTGCGACACATTCAAAAAGCTTCTTCCTGAAGGTTCTGAGGCCGTAAAAAAAGGAATCTTTGATCCCATCAGAACTGGGCCTTGGTCAGGAGGCAAGACATTATTTATACTTACAACAGGTAGCAGCAAACAGCACATGTCACCAGCATTGTGTTGATAACACTGCAAAGAAGAAGGAGAGAAACAGCTGATCAGGTGTCATGTTGTCACTGACCACAAGATACATCGGGAAAAATAATCCCAGCAAACAAGAACAAGTTTAACTTTGATCATATGAAGGATGACTCAACATGAGTGTTCTGACTTCTTCCAGCTGAGTAAACTACAGAGGCACAGCACAGACTCTGCAAAAAGACTGACACAGCTCTGGAAACAGAAATTTACAGCTGTATTTAACAAAAATCACTGTGAGGAGGAGCAAAATCTGATGCAGTGTCCGTGCTCCATTTCACAGCCAAGGCTGCCAGCACAGTAAATCACTGAAACTGGATGTTACTGTACACAATAAACACTTTCTACATTTGCAGAAGTTTATTTATAGAAAATTTCAGTGTCAAATTATAACTTTTAATTTTCTAGAAGAAATGAGGGCTTTACAAATTGAATACAAAATAAAATGTCAAAGCCACGTGACATGATCTGTAGTGTAAGATTTCCCTTTCCTGCTGAAAGAGAACTGTGTCAGAAAGCACAGTGAAGCAGAAAAGAAGGAAGAACCAAGCTCTTGCAACTGAAAACGGTAAAACTGCAGCTACACACACAGATGGCTTTGAAATGGGAAGAAAGGAAATGAGGTTTTCTAACAGTGATCTCTGCAGCTCATGGCAAAGTGGAAGACTTTTTTTTCTTTTTAAGTCAGAAAAAAGAATTTCCCTCTATCTATTTCCTCCCCCAACTGAGTAACAAAATCTTATGGTAGGGCAATATCTTCCAACCCCTTTGTGACGCAGTAACTTCAATATTTTTCATCAATACACATCCACTTTGTCAACTTTCAAATGAATGCTGCAAAGCCAACACAGCCTGGAACCTTCCCAAGGAGTCCCAGAGCCTTTGTTTGGGAGTTTTAACCTAGGCAGTGGGAATTCTTAGGTCATGTAAAGTTCACACTAACTTCTTTTGCTAGAGAAAGAGCAATCCTATCCAGAAACAGGCTTTGCAATAATTTTTTTAAGAAGATGGGAAGTGAACAGACTACAAGGTATTACTGTAGAAACAGAACACAGAAGTGCTCTATTCACACTTTTTAAATAATCACACTTTGGAATAATGATACAACACATGTTCATGACCCACATATTTCACAGACTTTCATGCCTGGAAAACATATTTCCAAGGTATTCCTGAGGACAGACAACTTTCCAGGCATAAAAGGCTTAAAAGCAGAGGCAGTAAATATCAGAGCCTGAGGAATATTCCTCTGGGCTTAGATAAACAACTGAGAGAAAAGACAGTTGGTACCTGTGGAGCAGAGGGGGTGTCAGAGAGAGGAAGAGGTTAAGAAGTCATTATCTCCTAGAGAAAAGAGAAAGACAAAAACTTGTCTGCTTTTTAATCTGAGCAGCCACAACCACTGCAGGAAAACCCTCTGCTTAGATGCCCCACTGCTGTCCTCAGCTTCAAGGGCACCAGCACACATTTAGGACAGAACGGAGACCTCCTACAGCAACTTTTCCAGCGTGAAACCAGAGGATGGTGGAGTAAGTTAGGAAAGGTCAAGTAAGGAAGGAAAGAGGAAGTTATTGCTCAAATGCCACCTGACTAACAACGAACCTCCTTGACACAGGGCGCTGTGTCTGCAGAGGTTTCACCAAAGGGTTTGGGTCGGAAGGGATCCTTAAGATCACCTCACTCCAACCCCCGGCCACGGGCAGGGACACCTTCCACGAGACCAGGCTGCTCCAACCCGGCCTTGGGCACTTCCAGGGATGGGGCAGCCACAGCTTCTCTGGGCGACCCGCGCCAGGGCCCCGGGGGAAAACCCAAACCCGTGTGGGGTTGCGGGGGCACCGCTCGGCTGCGGCCCCTCCGGTCACGGCCCCGGGCCCGCCCGCGCTGCGCCAACACTGCGGGGGAGCCCGCGGGGCTGCGGGGAAAGCTCCGCCGGGGCCTCCCCCCGCTCCCGAGGGGCCGGACGGGCCGGGCCCGCCGCGCCCCGCTCACTCACCCGCGGTTCGGGCCCTTGGGGACGAGCCAGGGCAGGACGCCGCCGACCACCCCCCAGAACACGCTCATG
The DNA here is from genome assembly GCF_022539395.1 of Myiozetetes cayanensis. Taxonomy (NCBI): domain Eukaryota; kingdom Metazoa; phylum Chordata; class Aves; order Passeriformes; family Tyrannidae; genus Myiozetetes; species Myiozetetes cayanensis. The sequence goes on along the minus strand of NW_026087378.1, from coordinate 6,489,372 downwards.
ACGATGATGGGCACGGCGAGGCCGGGGTACGCCATGGCCGGGCTCTGAGGGAGCGGAGCGGCCCCGCCCGCACAGCCCGCACCAACCCGCGGCCGCCGCGTCACCGCGGGAGCGCGCGGGGCGGGGGCGCGCAGGGGCCGGGCCCGACCCGTCCGGTCCGCGCTTCGGAAACGCCGATCTCCTCACAGGGGAGTTTGGGCACGGCACCCAGGGCTCTGGCGGCTCTCCAGCCCCAGGAGCACCGAGGAGTTACCGGCTTCGACCCACTGCTCTACTCATCGCACCGTATCTTTTCCCTGTTTATTGCCCACCCGATGCTGCGACGTCTCCATTCGTTTGTTCATAATCGGACCCCGGGAAAAACAGGTTGTCGGGTAAGGGGGACAGAGCTCCAAGGGCTGGTTCTGAGCTCCTCAGGAAACTGGGGGACGTGGGACAAGGTCCCACAGGGCAGATCCGCACCAGGAGAGCTCCCGGTGGTGAATGAGCCCTAAGGGCTTCCTCAAGCACCGACTCAAGGCAGAGGTATCTCATATTAAGCAGCACGAACCAGAGGGACAAACATGAGCCTGCATGAGAAGGCCATTCACAGCCCACCAAACAAAAGCTTTGCCTTCAGGCTCATGAAAGACTTCCCCAGTGCAAATGCAACTTGTCTCGATTCACAGCATCCCATTTTTCAGATCCTGGTGTTGTGCAGGCAGATGAATTTCTTTCCCTCTGTCTCAGCAGTCAGAGGGACACTCACTGAGGCAGTAAGTTCTCTTAAGTTCAGTGTTGTTTTGAACACATTGCAGCCACTCTCAGTATGTACGTATAGTGCTAAAAAGAACTTCCTCTCACGGGAGTTCATCCAAAATAGCACCAGAACAGCACTGAGACTGCTTCAACCCTACCCTTCTCAAACCAGTCAGCTCTACCTCACAAGCACTGGGGATAAAAGCCCTGTCAAGCTCTACCAATTATGTAAGGCCTGAAGAGATCACACAGCAAATTCAGTGCCTGTTTGGCCACAACGTCCTCGATAAACCTCTAAAATGTCATGTTTTACTGTCAAATTCATAAGACAGTTGAAAAATAATTTAAGAGGATTACAAATGCATGGCCAGCAATAGTTTACTTCAAATGCCCAATAAAATACTAAATATATACAGTGCACAGAATTAAAATGTTAATTTAAAAACATGAACACATCTAAGGAACTGTTAAAGACCTGTGGAAGAGACAGAACTATGAGGACTGTTAAATTTGTGTTTTCAGGATTGCACTGGTCTTTCTATGCTTGGCTGAAACATTCCTTTATGGGGAAAAAGAAGATATAAAAAGCTTTTTAATTTAATGGGAGTATTTCTTACATAGTCAAAATAAAAAGGAATATTTAAAGGCTGAGCAGGACACACCAAACCAAGACTTTCTAAATGAGAAGACACACAATACGTTGAGTTTTAGCAGTTCTTTAATGGTGTCAAACAGGAACCATCTATTCTTGCATCTTTTCGATTGTTTCTTCTTTGTACTTGCCCTTCTCCTTCCCAACCTGGCGGGACTTCGCTTTACGCTCCAAGATCTTCTTGCGATCCTTGTCCAGCTTTAGCCTGGTGATCACCACCTGGAGAGAGGACAAGGAATTCAGTGTCCCTGCAGAGTTATGGACAGCAACCCAAGGGACCAGTGGTTACTGCAGCTTGGCCCCAGCACACAAGTGTTATTCCAATGGATTATCTCATTTGGTTTCAGTAAAACCGAGGTACTGAACTGACTCTGTTCCACAATTTTCCCAGGCACACCCAGGAATCAGAGTACATGGATAGTTCTTTCAAATGCACAGCCAAAACACTGCACAAAGTGAAAAGCAGCCGAATTGAAGGACATATACTTTCCATTATTCTGCTCAAACATGAGGGATACCACATCCACCTGAAACACAGGAGAGCTGATCCCACCACAAAGGCAAGTCAAAGCACCACAGTGACTATAAAGACACTTTAGAGAAAGCCTGCTATGGCACAGCTGTGATTATCAAATACGATTGACATATAAAGGGTAATTCTGCAGACCCTTCACTGCCACTTCCAATTCCCTCGATGGGATTGCAAAGAAAGCACCAGCGAACCGAGGCTCTGATTTCCAGCCCAAAAGCAGCCTTCAGTGTTTTTCTTGGATCACAGAGTCAAGAAATAAATGTGTTGGTATAACTGAAAGCAGTACTTAAAAAATACACCTGACAATCAAATCCTAGAAATCCCGTAAGAGCTGCAGCAGGACTTCACACTCCTCCTCAATTCCTTGTGTATTTAGGTCTCTCTTATTTGTAATTCCCACCTCTCTACCCAGTAGGGGTACAAACTGTTCATACAGCCCACTGCAAGTCTGCAATAAAACATTCCTCTGCTCCTTTTGCATTAATAACCAGAAGCTTTGTGCAAATCTTTATCAAGGTCTGGTTCCCAATTAATGAAAACTTTCCCAGAAATAAAGAACCAGTAGAAAATTCAATTTCTTTTACTGCTATTCACCACACAACAAGTATGTGCACAGGCTCCACCACAATGTCACCTTGTCCATCAGATGTTGTTGCTGCACACAAATCGTGATGTTGTTTTGCAATAATTCTGCTCTCCCTCTGCTGAACACACCAACCATTTACAGCACAAAACCTGTTACAACTGGATTTTTTCCACCTACACTTCCGTATGTGTGCCCACATGGCAAGGCTGAAGCAGACTAAATTCATCTGCTTCAAACCAGGTTTTGGCGAGTGGTTCTGTTTAGTTTGAAATGTTTCCTGTTATGATCCAAACAGTTTTAATGACTCTCCACACTTCAGGCTAAAACCAAGTTCAGAAGAATTTAGTTGACAATAGCCCACAACAACAAATCCTGATTCTGAGCATCTATTTAAACATTTCTAACACCTCCTCAACCAGTGCAAATAACACATAGCAAACATGAAGGATCATTCTAAATGATATGTTTTGTGGTTTAAAAACATCAAGCCCTTCAAAGTGTTTCAGCAGGACTCCAAAGTCTCTAGTGGCTTTCTAACCCCAGAAACAAAGAGAAGTTACTGGTTTAGACTCAATTCTCTACTCATGACACTGTAACATTTATTTTTTATTTGGGTTTAATACCCACCCAATGCTGCAGCATCTCCATTATATATAGAATCACAGGATGATCTGGGTTGGAAAGGACCTTAAAGATCATCTTGTTCCACACCCCTGCCATGGGCAGGGACATTTTCCACTAGACCAGGTTGTTCCAAGCCCCATCCAACCTGGCCTTGGACACTTCCAGGGAATGGGGCAGCCACAGCTTCTCTGGGCAACCTGTGCCAGGGCCTCACCACCCTCACAGGGGAGAATTTTTTCCTAATACTTAATCTAACCTTACCCTTGTCAGCTTGAAGCCATTCCCCCTTGGCCTGTTACTCCAGGCCCTTATAAATAGTCTCTCTCCATCCTTCTTGTTGGCTCCCTTCAGGTCCTGGAAGGCCACAATTAGATCACCCCAAAGCCTCTCTTCTCCAGGCTGAACAATCCCAGTTCTCTCAGCCTTTCCTCACAGCAGAGCTGCTCCATCCCTCTAATCATATTTGTATCTCCTCTGGAACTGGTCCAACAGCTCCATGTCCTTCCAGTGCTGGGCCTCCAGAGCTGGAGGCAGCTCTGCAGGTGGGGTCTCACCTGAGTGGGGCAGAATCCCCCCCTCACCTGCTGCCCACGCTGAGGGATCAGCCCAGACATGCACAGGGGAGGTTTCTGGGATGGGTCATGTCCAGCCTTCCCCCAACCAGCCCCCCCAAGTCCTTCTCCCAGGGCTGCTCTCCATCTGTGCATCCCCAGCCTGGATTCATCCTGGGAGTTGCGCTGACCCAAGCGCAGCACCAGCTCTTGGTCACAAGTTCTACTCGTGCCAGTGTCCGTGTGTGCCCTCAGCCCTGCCCACTGGTGTCAGACCCCAGGTGCCACCGTACCTTGCTGGGGTGGATCCCCACGTGGACGGTGGTGCCGTTGGCCTTCTCGCGCTGCACACGCTCGATGTAGATCACGTACTTCTTCCTGTACACCTGCACCACCTTCCCGATCTGCTGCCCTTTGTAGTGTCCCCGCACAACCTGAAGGCCGGCACAGAGAACACACTGACCCACGCTCCAAAAACACCCCTTTGAACAACCACCACACCTTATAAACCACTACGGGACACCAGCACTGCATGGACTGAAATCCTACCTCAGTTCTTTTCCCACATCCGCCACAAAGTGACTTGACATCAGTGACTTGACAATTCCTGCATCACTAAAATACAGTGGATCAGAACTGTGCTTCGCCCTCACTCTCCTGCAGTAAACCCTAATGAAGCTCTGTAACTTTTCAGCCACAAGGCTTCAACTTGAACAGTTATCTTAATTTTTTCACCTGTCATTGTATTTTATATAGAAAAACCTACTTAAATTAGATTCATTTCCAAACCAATCTTTTATATATCACAAGCAGCAAATAGTCTATAAATGTGCTTTATTGCTGAAAACTTTTAATCCAGCACAACAATAAGTGCACATAAGTGAAGTGCAGCAAAACTGCCAGCACACTTGTGTTCCTTGTATCATCTTTGTCACTGATGTGAATTTGAGAAACAAAACGTGCTTGACTAAAGCTCAAGTCATGACTAGATGATCTTGGAGTATTTCTGCAATACCCAGGGCAAAGCTGCAGCACTGATGTGAATTTGTCTTGTCCTTCCCTTTCACACAGGCTACACATGGAGACAGGACCCCAGAATCATTTAGGTTGGGAAAGACCTCTGAGATCAGAGTCCAAGCTGTAACCCATCCCCACCTTGTCACCCAGCCCAGAGCACTGAGTGCCACGTCCAGTCATTCCTTGAACACCTCCAGGGATGGGGACTGCACCACCTCCCTGGGCAGCCCATTCCAATGCCTGACAGCCCTTTCTGTGAAGAAATTCCTCCTGAAAACTAAACCCAGGCAGAGCTTCCCGTGTGACAGAGCAGCCCAGGGCAGTGCGGTACCTGGACCTCGTCGTCCTTGCGGATGGGCATGGAGCGCACGTTGTACTTCTGCCGCAGCTCCTTGGACAGGGGCGAGGACATGATTTTCCTGCGGATGTGGGAGGGGGCGTTGAAGTGCCGCTTGCGGTTCTTGCTGCGGTCCGAGGTCACGAACGGGTTGAACTTCATTTTGCCTGCACGGAGGGGAACAGCAGCTCGGGAGATGCTCGTAGATCACACACACTGCGCTCCACCGCCCACCCACGGGCAGGGCACAAAACAGCACTTTCGGCTATTTTTAACCCGCTCACGGGTTAATGGACCCTCACAGCCTCGACTCCAAATGTTTAAGCCTCTTCCCTGACTCACACCGACCCTGTTACCATACACGTGCACATCGGACCCTTCTAATCCAAACCTTCTCATTCGCAGCACTCGGGACACCCGGATCCTGCCCCGCAGTCACACCCCCCTCACTTATTAACCCGGTGGATATTTGGGGCTCGCGGAGGGAACTCGCCCTGCTCCGGCATCTCCAGCAGAGCACCTCGGCAGAGCGCGCAGGTAACACACCGGCAAATCCAAGGCGCTTCTGGCCTTGCCTAAACTTTAACAACTGCACCGCAAGACTGCCTGTCAGAGCTCCGCTTATCGAGCTGGCAAAGGCTAAATTAAATTAAGGGATAAATTCGATCAAAGGATGCTTTTGCTCAGCTCCACAACTTCCCAGTGCACACACCGGCACCTCCCGTGCGAGCTGGGCTGTATCAACTTAATAATCCACAACCAAGGCACAAACCGAAGGAGTCCGAGCCCTTCCTGGAGCCCGAGCTCTCCCCGAAGGCGGAATTCTCCCCGGGAAACCCGCACCACAGCTCCGGGCGCGCCCCGGCGAACGGGACCCCTTCCCGCTCCCTCCCGCTCCCCCGAGGGGACTGAGTAGGACGCCGCGCGCAGTCCCGGCCGGGGATGGCGCCGGATGGCCCCCGATGATCCCGGATTATCCCGGACGGTCCCGCCCGGCCCCTCACCCGCTGCCGCCGCCGCGCCGCCCAACCGGAAGAGGAGCCAGCGGCGCTTCCGCTTCCGGGAAAGGCACCGCGAGACCCCGCGCGCCGGGCGGAGCCGCCAGCGCCCCCTGGCGGTCGGGAGGCCACACGGGCGGGGACAGAGCGGGACGGAGCCGGGACGGAGCCGGGACAGACCCAGGACAGACCCGGCCATCATCCCCCATACCCACCTGCTATCAACCTAGACATCATGCCTTGGAACCCACCTGGGCATCACCTCACAGTGCCCACACAGGGATCCCCCCACGCCCACCTGAGCATCATCTCTGGTACCCACCTGTGTATCCCCTCCTGTCCATCAGGGCTATTCGGCAGCAGTTCCTTCTCTCCGTGTCCAGCCCCTCCCTGGGCGTGGATGAACACAGGAACATCTCCTGGTGCCTCCTCTCCAGCCCAGCCCAGCTCCATCAGTGACCCCAGCCCAAAGGGACACCAGCTCCCTGGGGCTTCTGCCCAGCCCTTGATCCTGTGCCTGTGTCACCTGTCCCCTCATCCCTGCCTCCATAAAACACCTTACCTGCACAAACCACTTGCCTTTCAGATAGATGTGGCCCTAGTACATATTTTTAGGACACAGATTATTTATTCTCGAAGAAAATTGGTAGAAATGAACCAATCAATTGGAGGAGATGCAGCACAGACGCTTGGTTGGGCTTGGACTTATAAACAGAGGCTGGAAAAGTTCGGGACTGTTGAGTTGCAGCAGGCTGAGGTTTGGACAAACACCTTCCCCAGAGCCTTTACTCATCGTTTATAGAGTAAGGAACCTTCAGCACCATCCCACCACTTCTGGAAGTCTGTGTTCCAATCACTGGAAGCAGGCAGGATCTCTTCCTTCACAAAGATGATGTACAGCTGACACCAACATGAGTCAGCAACACCAGAACACAAAGGGAATTGGTTCCTTAAGATGGTGCGGATATCTCGAGCCCAAATTCACTGTGATGTTACCCTTTACTACTTAATCTTTAAAAATTGCCTCAGACACTTATTTCTAAATACTTATGAAGCAAGGCTAAATAGACATTAAAGGAGGGGGGGAAACAAAAATCTGGTTATTTCATATACCAAGGGGCACAATGACTAAAGCCAAACCCAGCAAGTCCCAAGCACAGTCCACTCACCTTTCATCAGGAAAGGGAGGTTAGGACACTTAGTCCAGTACAAAACCAAGCACTGAATGTCCAGACATGACTCAGGGTCTGTTACAAAAGAGTCTTGTGATAACTTTCACCACAGTGACCTGGCTTACAGTGATTTCACCGTGTGATAACACTCAGTTCACTGAAATCATAATTAAAAACAAAAGAAAAAAGGCCCTTTAGATTGATTTTGCAACAGTAGTGCAACGAGAAGCCAATCAAAACACGTAAGAGTTTTATTTTTAATCACAGAACTAAAAAGGCTAATATTTTATTAACATAAGGTTGCAAATCAAAAAAAAAAAAAACAAATGCCAGAACTCCTCAATAGTCTCCACTGTAGAAATGCAAAAGGCTTGTGCTTTGAACATCACTGCAACACACTGCAGGGCTGAGTCCTCCCCTGCCCCCTTTCCCCGCCTTCCAAGGGGAAACAACTCACTGAAATCCTCAATCTGCAGCTTCAAAGGACTATTCTGAAGCAGAGACTCATCACAGCCATTGACAGCCCCAACACTCTGTGTGTCACATAAACAAAGAACAACTTTAAATGAGAAATGTTCAGGAATTGATGACTGGCCATCAAAACTGTGGATTTCACTTTTTACAGCACAGCAGCTGAATGCAAGAATTTGAGAAACCAGACTGAACATTCACAAGTGCATCTCTTCCAATTTTTCGTACCCTGTTTACGTTTCATTTCCTTAAAAAAATCATCTTCAGCAGTCCAGTACTGCCTAGAACACACCTAAGCACTCTTTCCATTGAGCTAAAAGTCTTATCTCCACCATTGCAAACGATCCTATGCCTCAAGTTTTCACCGTGGGATGCAGTCTAGAGTTAGAGGGAATTTAAATGAAATTAAATTAATTTAAATTGGAAGTTCCAAATATTTTACCTCCCACAGGGATGTCTTTCATGGAAATCCAAATATTTCTTTAAAAACACTGACTTGAAAGAGCAAAGTCAGGAACAGGGATAAGCACCTATGATCAATGGTTTCCTTCCACCATGACCTGAAATTGGGTTTGTTTGCCATGATGTTTAAAAGCATAACTAACTAAGCTCATTTTGTCTCTAGAAAGTTGAAAATAAAAGTGAAATCTAGTGAGATGTGTAGGCAGGGGCAGTAAAACTGCCTCACTTTCACATTTGGAGAGATGAGGAGTAGATTCTTCTGTAAACACATGATGCAGTACCATTTTGTGACCCACATCTGAAGGACAAGCTCTTCACAACTTCCAATAGCCCCAGAAAGTGGCCTTGACTTGGCAGCACTCAAAGGCTTAGACCTGGTTTAGAGAACCAAGGTACAGACAGTTTCTTCAGCCAAGTTCTGCCAGAACTTGAATACAATTTGGTTTTCACATCTAGCAAGAAAAAAAGTGATTTATGAGGTTACTGCAGGGGATATTTTGGCAGAGAAAGCAGGCACATGTATGTTATTAAATAAAAAAAAAAAAAACCAAATAATTTCAGTGGTTTGGATTAGAGAACTGGCCTGGACTGCACAGAAGGCAGTTTAGTAGAGACAGAGAATGGGAGGAAAGACAGAAGTAACACACCAGGGGACACAAGGAATCTGCAACCAGCTTGACTTGTTTGTGTCTAAGAAATTGTACCAGGGGAGAAACTTGAGAGAATGAATGGTACAATCCACTGCACTGCAAAGATCTCCCCTGGCCCAGCTCAGCAGAAGGATGCATGACTCAGATACTAGAAATCCCGTCTTTGTAATCCACTGGGTTCACAAGCTGTGAGCAAAGACTCACCAAATCCAAAAGGAAAAACTAGCACATTTTTGCTGTAAGCTTCAAGTGGTCACAGCGGATTAGAGGGAATCCCTCAGGCAATTGCCATGGAAAATCCCGGCCATCCGGTGGGTACCACTCGCAGGCACACGGACACACACCCCAAATGAAGACAAGCATCTCATTTTCAAGTTGATTTTTGTAAATGGAAAAAAAAATGTATAAAATCTATCCATACATGAACAGATACAGGAAGTTACACAATCCAATTTACAACTAAAATCATAGCAATCAGTCCAGAATAAGAACAGGGAAAAATTCCAATGCCGTCGTTTGTCCCAAGTCACTACCGGGCAGAGGATTGGCTGCTTCTTTTTGGTGCGTGGATAAAACTGGCTACACCTTCCCTACTTCCACAGCAATGAGACAATTTCAACAGACACGTATTCAAATTGTTTTGAAATGCCTCTGACTCTTAACAATAACACTGAATATTCAAGGATTCATATCATTACAGCATAATGTCTGCCTCCAGGAAAAGGGGGGCATTAGATATTATCAAAGAGAAACCCTGCAACCATCTTAGAATTTACAGCACTGAGTTAAGGATTTTTATTTTATGATTTTTATCCATCCTGGAACACTTAAAATTTGTGTGTCCTCAGCTCAGACACTCACAAAGCATGCGGAGACTGTTACTACTGACGGAACATGGATGGGGTCATGGAAAAAGCACTGGTGGGCATTTGGTCTCATTTTAGTGAACTCATGTCCACCATGACATGCAAGTCACACCTGGCAGTATTTTCCCCTCAGGCCTCCATTGTTTTGGAGACCCCAGAGGACAAGGCTTGAAGGAATGGACAGGGAAGCTCAGGTACCATTTCAAGCAATAAAACTCCAAGCAGGGGCCAGCCTGTGGGAATGCTGCCCTGCTACTGCTGTACCTGTGGGAGAACAGTGTCAGCCCAGGGCTCAGAAAAAGATTCCTGATTGAGCTTGTAAGGAAAAGGGAGGCACCTTAAATCCTGGAAAGTCAGATTTCCTGTGTTTGACAGGTGTATTGAATATACACACATAAAGCAAGAAAGGAAGCTGTGCTCATCCACCCAGAAGGCTGCACCATTTTTCTGGGCACAGAGAATATACTACCTCTTTTCAACAAAACAACAACAATAATAATAAAGCAGAAGTGCAGAATCCAGACTGTTGGGTGGTCTGTGTTTAAAACATAACAAAAAAATAAAAGCTTATGCTGTAAAGACAACAATTCCCTTTCAAAGCAAAGGCCACATAAAACTGTGTTGCTCAGTTTGGTTTTTACTTCATGCCACCTGTAAACACAAGACTGGATATTCAGTTTCTGGGGAGAAATGAAATCACTCTTAAATCCAGAGTAAAAGAAATGCCCTCCACTGCTGGAATCACAGGTTACCCAGGAAAAGCTAGCTGGGAGAAGGCTTCCTCTTCTCATTTGTTCACTTCATTAAAAGGTTGTATCTGAACAACTGAGCTTTCAATAAAAGCACAAAACATTTCTTGATGTTATTTCTGCCCTCTGTCTCTTAAGTTTGCCATGGGGACTAACACTTTCCATTCCTCACCAACAGATACATCACCTTTTTGGCACCATGGGTGGAATTTCTTCCTAATGTATAATTTTGCCCTATACAAAAGTCGATTGTCTAATCATGCAAATCCAATAGAACTCCAAAAAGTGCCACAAGACAGTTCAACTCTTTGCAATCTACTACCTAGTTTGTACACTGCCATAGGAACCTCCCAGAGAACACACTGTTGTCCTTATTTAGAGCTGACGGTGTATTTCATATATGGCATTTCAACCTCTCTTTCTGGGGGGAGGGAATCGAAATCCACACCCTGATTCCACTGATTTTTCCCTCTCAGAGCTCTGAAATGCATGGAGATTTCTTTGATTTGTTGAAGACATCTTCACTGAACAGCCTGATTAGAGAAAAACATACTGATTCAATCAAATAGAAAATAAAGACAAAAACAGGTAGTGGTAGATTTCACTATCTTTCCTCCTGTCCTTGGAGACGAGGGTAGAGTTTCACTGCTACTGCATTTTTCCCAGCTGGATCTTCTTCCAGGCCTCTGATGCTGTGAAAATGCAGGAGTCGAGGATCCCAGCTACAGTAAATGTTCCTCCAATGATGGCACATATCTGAAATTACAGAGGAAACACGTTTGTCAGTGATGAGGGAAACTTCTACGCTGCTTAAACCGGGGGAAGGATTATACTGCTGGGGTATTTTCTGGAAGCACAGGAAGAACTGGGTAACAGTACTGGAAATGGAACTACATGAAAAATCATTCAGAAAAACCATTCCCTACAGTGGAATAAATTAGTGCTATCCTGAACTCATCACAGCCTGAGCCATTCCTAAATCCCAGCTCCTACAGCACGAATTCTGTTCCTTTTCAGGCTAAACTCCACCTAACTCAGCTTTCTAGAAGCTCTGTGTTGTTCATATCTTCCTACTACTGTTTTTTACTATAAATACCACTGCCTTGTAGTCTTTTCCCTATTTCACAAGATTCAGTATTTGCAAACAGGCAAAAGACACTTAAATAGCACGTGAAGGGCAGTGACTAACAGAGAAACCCAGCTCCCAGGGACACCCACAGCTCAGCCTGTCTAACACTTTCCATGACAAAGGCTGCTCACAGAAGCCAATTTAACTCTTTGTGGGCCGAAGTTTTCCACACAAGGTGTCTTGGGTTGAATTATTTAAACACCAGTAAAAACAAATAATCATTTTTCAAGAATAGAGTTAGGGAAAAAATTAAACCTCCTGATTAGCATAAGAGCCCACTTCACTTCTTAAGTGCTAGAAAAACACAGAAATATTCTGACACATCAAATCAAAGGTACAATGGCTTCAAGGATCAAAAATCAGCGGGCACCAGTGACAGACTTTGCAAAACATTGCTTCAATTCCCTTATCTGTGAAATGGGGACAATGCCAAACTTGCCTCCCTGAGAAACTGAAGGAAAATACATTTGAAGGGTTCAATACCATGACAACAGCAGTCTCAGAGTCTCTGTGGAAAAAGAATCCCAGAATCATTTAGGTCGGAAAAGACCAACAGTACAAAATACTTCCCTGATACCCTGCTACACTGGCTCACTGCTTTGGGATTCATGTCTCTCTCTTGGCTTCCAGTTCATGGAAAAATCCCCTTTTTTTCCTAGGCAGGCCCTTGTCAGGAGATAAGCTCCGTATCTTGTGCCCTTCCCACAACCCAATGTTGTTATTCTCAGAACCACCTAATCCTACACACTGTACAAGACCGAATTAAAAGAGCATCACAGTTATGAAGTAAAAAAATGTGGGAGTTAAGAAATGCCAAGTCCTGTGTAATTAGAACTTGGCTGTTAACATTATTAGGTTACGTTATGGTGTATCACACTTTCCATGTGAACACTGCCCGGTGCAGTGGCCGGGCTGGGGTGGCACCCTGGGAGTTTTTTCCCATCCTGTGGTATTTGACTGCTGCCTCCTCAGTAGCAGGTGGTTTGTACTAACTCAGTATTGAGCACAAACCATATGTTTTTGTATCAAAAATAAATGTGGCCAACAGGAGCAGGGCAGGGATTGTCCCTCTGTGCTGGGCACTGCTGAGGCACCTCAAGAGCTGTGTCTGGTCCTGGGCCTCTCACGACAAAAAAGACATTGAGGGGCTGGAGAGTGCCCAGGGAAGGACAAGTGAGCTGGGGAAGGGGTCTGGAGAGTCAGTCCTGTGAGGAGCAGCTGAGGGAGCTAGGGGGGAGCTCAACCTGGAGAAAAGGAGGCTCAGAGGGGACCTTCTCACTCTCTGCAACTCCCTGACAGGAGAGGGGAGCCAGGTGGGGGTCGGGCTCTGCTTCCAAGGAACAGAATAGAGAGGAAAGGGCCTCAAGCTGTGCTAGGAGAGGTTCACGTTGGAGATCAGGAAGAATTTCTTCACTGAAAGGGTTGTCAGGCATTGAAGGGGCTGCCCAGGGAGGTGGTGGAGTCCCCATCCCTGGAGGTGTCCAAGGAACGACTGGACGTGGCACTCAGTGCTCTGGTCTGGGTGACACGGTGGGGATCGGTCACAGGTTGGACTTGATGATCTCGGAGATCTTTTCTAGCCTGATTCTGGGATTCTGTGATAAATATGTATATTACAGAAATGCAACACAACTGGCACAGAAGGCAACCGGTGCCACACTACATGTTCCTTGTCACGTCTCTTCTCCCACACAGCACTGACCCCCATGGGCAAAATAACAGACCAAAAAAGTAACATAAGAGCAGCAGCAGCTCAGCAGGGATTCACAGTGGCAAAGGAACAAACAATTCATTAACACTGAGTGAAGGCAGCAATAACTAAAGCTCATTTCCATGAGTATTTATAACTGAGATATGAGCATTTGGTGAGGTCAGTGAAACGAGGAGCTGCAGGAAATATGGCTTTAGCAGGACACTTGGCATTCCAGCAGAACGGGGCTTCTAAAACCAGAGCACCAGCCTGAGGCTAAGTTGGTATTTTTAGGGGACAAGTCCAACTCCTCCCTCTGTGCACCCCTCCTTGCTATCCCCCAGAGCATGACACAGGGTGACTTTTCAAGGAAAATGACCACCACAGAGTTGGGTTATTTCAGTCCAGAACAGCTCAGCTGACAGGAGATGTCACACCATAAACACAAAACCCGTCCAACACGAAGATTTTGCATCATATGGTAGGAAAATCTGATTTCAGTACAGCAGTTCAAGGGGGTGGAGAATAGGAAAAAGAAAAATTCATCTGCACAGCTCTGTAGTGCTGAGTGTGAGTCACACACACCTGGCATCGCCTGGGGCCTGACCCCAACACACACAGCCTTGAGGGCTTGTGACAAAAGAAAGGCAGCAGCAGCACTGGGCTCTAGGTCAGCACAGAAGCTGCACCACAATGTTCCTTTACCATCACAGTTCTAATACATATGGAAGGCAAGCATTTATTTATATTTAATGGGGTTTTATGCCAGGAATGATCTGCGTTTGGCTCCATGAGGTCACAGTTTGAGTCAGGCCCAACCATTAAAGGATGAAGGAAAAGAAACAAAAAGTGGAATAATTCCAGCTGTGAGAGCTCATGAAACATGGGGAATGCAGGGGGGTCTGGAACAGAAGGTTATTACAGGAGAGCAGCCGGGATGCAGGCTGAGGTCTAAAGGAAAACATGAGTGGATATGTAGGAGGAGGCAAGGTTGCAAGCGAAGCAACAGGCAAATGTCAGATACATGACTGTGCATCTCTGGGATGTCCTAAAGTGTGAAAATTACTTTTAAGGACAGAGGGGACCAGTAGGACCCTTAGGTAATTCCTAGTATGGCAAGCTGCAGAATCCCACACAAAGATTTCTGGCTGACCTGCAGCACATCTTGCAGAATAACACTGTCTTGTTTTTAAAAACACCACAGGGCTGAATCTGATACCTGCCACTAACAGCTCCCATGGCTGAAATGATTCTGCCTGCAACCATTCCATTCCAGCTCCCCCACCCCATTATTTTCAGTTTAATTTTCTCACACCTAGAGAGAGACCAGATGAGCCCTCTCATACCAGGAAAAAAAAATTTCTTTGGATTTTGAATGTTTCAGCAGAACTTTGGCTGCTTTTCTGCCTGCTCTCCCCTCCCAGCCCCTAGACTGACCTCATGATAAAACCTTCTTTCAGTTTGGCCACTTACAGGAACTCATAAATTTTCAGCAGTGAAACTTTCCCCCTTGCTCCATAACCTCAGCCATGAGGGCTTGAATGGCTTCTCTTTATGGGGAGATGCCTTGATTTTAAGCAGTGCAGTTTAACAGGCAAAAACAACTGTGTTTTAACACTATGCCAACTTTCTGTGGTTAAAACCAGGATCCCTGGAAAACTCACAGAACAGTGACAGAGGCAGCACTGACCCACAAGTAACATAAAATCTTACTTGGTTACTTTCTGGAGTACAACATATAAAGTAAATTTTATGCTAAACCAAAGACTTTTGTCCTGCACCTCTCACATTGTACAGAAAATTAGGATAACTTTTCATACCACAAAAAAATCTAAAGAGCAGGCATGAGAGTGGGAACAGAGAAGATCTGGGAGTGCTGCTACAGTGCTATAATGCTGCTCTTAGCAGTGCTGAAGTTTTGGAGGGCAAACTCATTAGTATCAAAGATCATCATATCAAAGATAACCTTCTCAGCAGCAGGAGGAGATGCCTTTGGCTGTCTGCTGAACAGCCAACACCCCTGTCTCATCTGATCTCTCACATGGGGATCATTTCTCAACAGTGTGTCCTTCCCTCTGACACCGTTTCCTCCCTAAAGTCTCTTTCAAGCCCACAGGATCATCCCCCATCCCTGGGACAAATTTCAATGTACTGAAAGCCACGTCCTTGCCCAAGTAAACAATCAAGGAGCCCCTATCCCAGAGCCTCTCTTGCGGTTTTTAAATTGAACAGCTGCTGCTCAGAACAAGCTGATGATTTCCATGGCCAGCCGGATTTGGGAATGACTCCACATGCCCCAGCCCAGGCTGTGTCTGGCCCTCAGCCCAGTGCTGATCATCACTAACTGGTCTCCAGGGAAACTGTGATGCAAAAGGCCATGCTGGAGATACAGGAAGAATCTAAAGCACAATGGAACAGATCATGTCATCAAAACAGGGCAAGGAAACTGAGGACAGAGGTGTTTTGATCCTTTGCTCCCCCTTCCAACCTTCTCAGTGCCACCCTGGACACTGTAAAGCCGTAAATGTGGCACATGCACAGCCAAGGCTGCCCTCCTGTACAACAATCCCGGCCTAAAGGAGAGCAAGAGCAGGTCACCTGTACCGGGGCCAGATGGGCCAGCCTGAGAGCCAGGAGACAGCACCTGGAACAAGGATCTGCTTTTGCATCAGCCACGTCTGACGAGGGTCTGGTCACTGCAGCAGCCACTGCAGCACCAGCGTCATCCACAGCCTCCACAGCAAGGACGTTCAACTGGAAAGGCCCCAAGTGAGCTGCTTGAAACTATGACCATTTAAAAGACCAAAAAAAGTAGCCAAAAATCAACTGTAAAACTCTTCTTAAGCAGTTCAGCAGTCAGAAAGCACCTGGCTAACCTTAAAGACAGGACAGGGTAAAATTCAAGCTGGGGCCAGTGATGCAAAATGCAAACTTAGACCAGTGAGGAATGTGGCATGTGGAGAGGACTGTTAGTTTGGGGAGGAAGAGAGGAGTAACTGAAATTCATATTTTATCATAATTCCTTATTTGATGAAAACTAATCAACCATTAAACCTTTTTGGAAATAGAAGTGAATCTGTTGTTCTATTTTTGGATTCTCAGTAGGAAACAAGTGTTTCAGTTTTTGAGGCTATGAGATACAAATCCAAACGAGACACAAATCCAAAAGGTCACCGTGGCAAACAGGGAGGAAACCCTCTCCTGTGGACCCCTTATGTAAATTTGGAAGCATGGTATCAAATTCAACAAAGATGCTATTTATATGCACACAATGGAATATCAGCAGTGAATCAATGGACATGACAATAATCCCACCTATTAATCATTTCCAAATCCTGTTTCCCATTAAAAACACCTCCACACCCTCACTCCCAACAAGATGCACAGGAAAGCTCTGAGAGCATATTGTCAGGGAAGGATATGGAAGCAGTAGGAGATGCCTAGTCATGAAATGCTGATGTTTGTCCCTTTTTAGGATTATGTTTTGAAATCAGACATGATAAGAAGAGAAAGTCTTCAACCACGACATCTAGATTTTGCTTCAAGTCCCTTTCTCTTGTGATTTGTGTATTCTAGAGATCACAAGCATGTCTGAAATTAAGTGAAAGGAACTTGCTGTTTATCAGAAGTTGTTAAATCAAAATCTTGAAGTGCAACACAGCTACACTGTTTATGCTACTTCTAATTAAAATACCTAAACAGTTTAAAAATCAAAATTTGAGGTCTTCATTCCAGCCAATTTATCAACTCCTTCACACTCCACCATGCCTCACTGGCACAGCACACTGCAGCTTGAATTTTAAGCCAAATCCCTGAGGACTCATTTTTAAAGTTCTGGAGGATCTTTAAATAGCTCTTTTCCTAACCAGCAGTTTGGACAGCACAGCTTTGTCACAGATGCTGAGATCAGTACTGTAGGATGCTATCTGGGCAGATCAGAATGTAACTCGTCAGGAAAACACCTCTGGAATTTGATAATGCAGCTCTTCTCCACTTATACCCTGAAGCAAATGCCTGGAACTGGAATTCCCATATTAAGCCAACAACTGTCCTGCATTCAGTGTCTTGTAGGAGAGGAGAGATGTGGCTGGTGGTAATATCTCTGTTGCTTGTTTTGTCTGTTTACTGTAAAAGCCATCCAAATAACCAGCAGATAGCAAGGGCAGACAGCTCTGTGTCATCAAACAGTTCTGTTTCCCTCACATGAACTTTCACAGAGCAAACCTCTCTAGGTAAGAGGAGGATGAGTTTGTCCAGCACAGGTTGCCCAGAGAAGCTGTGGCTGCCCCATCCCTGGAAGTGTTCAAGGCCAGGTTGGACAGGGCTTGGAGCAGCCTGGTCTAGGGGAAGGTGTCTCTGCTCATGGCAGGGGGTGGGACAAGATGAGATTTAAGGACCCTTTCAACCCAACCATTCTATGACTCTGCATGTTCAATCTCATCATCAGCAAGCAGTTTACTGCAGCTTTACTGCACACCATGTTAGCTTTACTTCCAAGTTTCTGACATGCTGCAATAAAGCCCATCCTGCTTGGACAGAGCCTTGCACCTCTAGAATAGTGTCATTTTCCTTCTTTTTGTGCCTAGCTATTCAATCAAGTTGTCAGAGCACTGGACTTACCAGTCACCTCACTTACACTGCAGTACAACCACAATGATGTGCTGCTTTATCTCAATCATGTCACAGTGCTCTGGAGCAGAAACTCAATTCTTCTGGGCAAGAGAGGCTCAGAAGATAAATGAAAGGCAGGCAGGAGAAGGGAGAATTAGAGGTTTAGAGTAACTCACCGATGTGATAAACCTGTACAAAGGCTGTCGCCTCTCTGTGTATTTCACTGTGATGGGGCTCAAATCGTAACGAAACCAGATGGCTGGGATAATGCGGCCAGTGTGGCTGTAGGCTACGTACTCCTAGAAAACAAAGTGGGGGAAAAAATGGCAGAAAATGTGAGCGGTCTCATCCCAGAGAGTGCCTGCAATAAAACTGCTTCTGTGGATTTGGCTCTTACTCCACAGTTTTGTACTAATCCCCAGACAGAAAGATGCAAACAGTGAAATCATGTATTACTGCTCACCCCTCCTTATCAAACAGGAAAACAAGCTCTTTATAGTCTGATAATGATATACAGTCTGATAATGATATACAGCCAGATAATGATATAGCTGGGAACAGAGTGATGGTGATTACTCTCACCTTCATTCAAAGTTACAGAACTAAACAGAAAGGATGACATTGAATCCCTAGTTTAGAGGTGCTCTATTTAAACCCAAACAGCCTCTAAGTGGTTGCAGGTGAAGTTTTTGTACTGTAAATCATATGTATGCATATACTTTGTATATATGTAATATACTGGGATATTTATCAAACAAATGGAATTTAGTCTGCAAGAACCTGAAAATCCCTGCACTCCTCTGTAAGGCCCCTTTCCCACTGGGACCAACAATGGGAATGCTTTGCCCACTCAGTATGAATCATGTGGAGCCATGTTTAAAGCACGTTTAAAAATCAAGCTACAATGAAACTGCATACAGAAAAATATTGGCAAAGGTTCAAAAAATCTTCCAGGCTGGTTCAGGAGAGACATCTTTAGATTGTCAGTGATAATCTCCTTTGATCCATTTCTTTCCTAACAACTACAGGGCCATCAGCCACAGGTCAGCCCCCCAGCAAGACACACTGCACACTGCCCACACAGAACAGACACTAACATCATATTGGCATCAAAAGTCACATCTTTTTGAGATAATATCTTGTTTATGCTCTCAGTGGAAACAGATTATCAGTTTTCAATGATCAGGGCATTCACAGACTGAAGAAAAATCCAAGAAAAGCAGGCTGGGGACCAGAAATCCAAGGAGAGCCACTGGTACCAGCATGGTGTACGATGCCTCTCTATCTTCCCTTCTCTAGCCCTGTGACATGCTGCCTCCTCAGATCACCTCTTCTCTTTCCATTCTCCTCTACACAGTGGCAAATACTTCAGGAAGATGAAGAAAAGACAAGCAATAGGACACTCATGAGCATGATACAAAAAATACAACTTTGCTCTCTGTGAGCTCTGAGGCAATGAAACAGCATTTATCTTCATTAATCTTATACAAATCCCAAATTTCCCTCTATTGAGTTTTTTTCTCGTGGATGACAAGAGAAGAAGCCCCTAGTCATAATATTTTCAGGGCTCTTATTGAAGTTCTGCAACACATCTCGGTACTGTGGTTATCTGGGGAAGTGAGGAAGCAGAGGGTGTAGGAGGTAAGAGAGGAGACACAGTCCACACTTAAGACCCTCTTCATCTCTTCATACTTATCACTCTGTGTCAGACTATTCCAATGGCTTCCCATTTCTCTTTCCCACTGATCAGTCTGGGAGTAAAGGACTAAAGCACCAAAAGAAGAAAATGCAGAGGCAGCACTGTTTCTCTGCACTTCAGTTTTGACAGAACTGACCTCGTTTTTTCCTTCCTCTCCCCTTTTCCCCACAGCAATCCTGCCCTAATGAGTCAGTCTTGGCTGAAAGCCCCCATTTGCAGCCAAGCTCACAGAAGTGTCAAAAGCTCCTCCTGTCTATTTTCCAAAGTACTTTCAGAACTTCTATCGCAAGAGTCTTATCAGAACAGCAGCTGTGACATTAAGCAGAACAAATACATTGTAATCTGAACACAGGGAGATGTCCAAATCCCTGGGACACACTATACAGGCAAGGCCAAAAATCACTAGATGGGAACATTAACCTGAGAACTAGTCCAGGAGAGTGTGTGCTTGATTATCACTTGGGGCAAACTAGCAGTAATTAGATATTATTAACAGATTCTGGACTTTCATTTAGCACACAAATGGCAAATAATTTTAAATTGAAAGATGCTTTTCATCTTAAAGAGAAAGTAGGTTTGTTTTTTTCCCTTAGAAAAAATGTTCAATTAATTGTATAATTAAAATCCTGGGCATGGCACTCAGTGCTCTGGTCTGGCTGACAAGGTGGGTCACAGGTTGGACTCAAAGATCTTGAAGCTCTTTTCCAACCTAAATGATTCTGTGATAATCCCCTACAACAAAGCAGGCACTGTGAAAGAGTCAACCAGTACGTATTTGCTGCTACAGGTTCAGTGGCTGAATGTCTGAAATCAATATTTCTAAAAAGCTACAAATTTGGCTAATTTATGTGTCTGATACACCCATCAAAAATGAGACTCTTTTATAATTGAAACCAGGTGTAAGTGATGTTTTTTATCTTCAGCTGGGTTACAGTTTCCATTCAGATGCATCTTGACAAAGACAACAAGAGCTCCTGCAGCATGTGAAAACCTCCCACAAATCTAGATCAGTTAAACTGACAGATGAGAAAGTCAGGAGGAAGAATGCCTTTCTCAGGAATGAAAACAATATCACCACCTGCTTTCACAAGCCCTCTCAACCCCAATCCTGGTAAATGCCAGCACCAGGAGCACCGGGAAGCCCCACTCTGAAGAGCTTCAGTTCCTCCTTCTCCCAGCAGAGGCTACTGCTCACCTACAAACACATGTACACGGCACAGAGCAGGGTGGGGGAAAGAACGGTGACTGAACATCCTCGGGGCATCCACTGGGCTGCAATGAGGAGCCTCCTTGAGAACTGCCTGCCTCTTTACCTTGTTGGCTACCGTGTACTGGTAGGAGTATCGCTGCTTCCCGCTCATGTCCTCGTACACCGTCGGGACTATCTTCAGTATGTAATCGTGAGATGCAAGAGCTGCGGTCAAAGGAAAGTAAAGGGAAGTACACGTTAGCATTCAGAGAAAGGAATCACAGCCTACCCAACGTTTCAAAGTAAAGGAAGTCACAAAAAAGGTACCTCCCTCCTCCTTATCTCAAGCTCTGTGACAAAGCGACAATTTCACATCCTACATTTGTGTCCTTCGAACAGAGCTTTGTCAGGTAGCTGGATGACACCAGAACCCGCCCACCACTTCTGTAGGACCACAACCCACAGGGTTTGGGTTACTTGAACCTTCCCAACTGGCTGCAACTATAAATGGTAACACTTATCACCACCACAAAAGCCTGGTTAAAATCAGGAACTAGCTCAGGTTAGAGGGGAAGCTCACTGAGCTCCTTCTGAGAGAAGCAGCTGAGGCATCATAATCTGTGTAGTCTTATTTCTTGTGCTCCCATCTTTCTTTCTCTTCTTCCTTTTCCTACAGCTGCTTAGCCTTTTTTTTTTTCATTATTTAAATGACTTGTGCCATTTTTTGTGTCTGCTAAAACAGTTCTAAAACAGAATTCTACCTTACTTCTCTGCAGGATCCTTTAGCCAAGTGTAACACAACATTTGGCTCCTGGAGGAAAACACAAAAAACCAAACCACAACTGTGTATCTTCAGGAACAGCCACAGAAGTTTTGTTTCAAGAAATGGACAGGACTGATGTCCTGCAGGAGCCTGAACATTTGAGAGAAAAACTCCATGCTGAATTGTAGCATGCACTGGAAATTCCCCTTTGTGTGCTGGTCATAAAGCAGGGGATGAAAATGCCTCTCCTTCCAGCCACAGTGTAGAACTTTGGGTAGGAGCTAACCTGTGACACGAGAATAAGGGTAAGTTCTGGTGGTGGGGGAACTATAGGAGTAGGATATGGATAAAAAACTGCCTAGTTCAGAGTCAGTTTTAACAGAGCTGGAAACAATGTCCAGTTTGCAAAAGGGCCTCAAAGGACATTTTGGGCTAAGCCTTCTCTGTAGTACTGGAGAAAATGGAAATGTCAGCCAGCAATGTCTGGATCATTTTGGCTAAAGAGGCGAATTAAAGACTTCTGGATACACCAGTGTTGTATGAATGGCCCTGTTTTCCTCCTGCAGAGAGTGGCTAAGACCTGTAATCAGCAGGAGTACATACGATTCGAGCTGAGTTTGTCTGCTCCCTCCAAGGCATTGAATGCTCCATGAACGTTATGGACCTGGAAAGCAAAAAGGCACATGAAGAAACCTTGACTTGATACTCTTCATCTTTGCTTCCCTATCCTGTAACTAGATCAGCCTGATTCAACCCTTTGCGAAAACAAAGCCTCAACCCAGTAAAAGATGACCTGACATATCTTTCAGTGACCATCATCACAGAGGTTGGCTCCAAGTAAAAAAGTTGATTTCACAACACCTTACAAGATGAAACTCCAAAACCACTCCAAAGCTAAAGGAATTGCAGTTGGAAGAGGTCAGTTGTGAAATTTCATTGTGAGATTATTTCCTAAGAGCAGAGTTAACTGTGACATTAATTTATCAGTCTGAAAGAGAACTAAATGGGAGTCACGCTCAGGTTAAAACGCGGGAGTTCTGCTGCAAAGGTAGACATGTCAGAGCAGTTGGGCTTGTACAGCTTGCACTCATTAGCCCAGATGTCATACTGTGCCCTTGGAGATGGGAAGGACACATGCCATCACTGCCATCCCTTCAGCTTTTCCTGCAGCTGATCCCAGGCATGCAAGTATCTGTTTGCCCAGAATAACAGGATTTCCATCCCATGCCTTGCACATACTGTGATCTGCAGTCTGATGTCCACCAACAGAATAATCAATCTGTGAACCCTCCAGACAGGGAAATCCCCCAGCAAGAGCTGTAGGTTCAGACATTGTGTCACTCACACAGCGTACATTAAGCTACATAGATAGGACAAATAACTCCACGGCCTAGAAATTCCTGACCTTAAGTCAGACAATAGGGAAGAAGAGTTTGGAGTAAGTATTTGGTCACGGGTATGACAGAGTTTCACCTCACCAATGGGGCAGTGCAATCTCCTCCAGACTCTCACAAAACTGACAGCACGTGGATGTATTTGTCTCATCCTAAAGGCCATTTCCCTATTCCAAACACTATAGAGTGGATGATGATTTGGAGGAAGCAGCAACTGAACCAGTTTTGCTCAGCAGAAAGGAAGTTCTAGAGAGGCAAAATCATCACCAAGTTCAAATGGAAGGTGCTGGTAACAGGAGCAGAGCAAGAGCAACAGCTGAACCTGCTGCAGTGCTTTTCACTGCATTTCAGATATTTTACACAGAAGCAACCATGTCCAAACCACATGTGCAGGCTGTACTTATTCTTTACTCATTGTAAAAGGCATATGAGGAAAGAGAAGCCCCTTCTTCAGTATTATGTTCTGTTCTTGATACAGGTAGGAAGTCAGTCTCTCACAGCACATCTGAACCAGAGACTACAAGGTCCACATCAAACTTCCTGTAGATTTTTCCCTCATGTAGATGAGACCAAAATTCAAACCAATGAGTTCCTGTATGACAGGTAACCCAGTAAAGCCAGATGTGGAAAGTAAGAAATTGTGCCTTTTTAATCATAATTTCTCTTGAGTAGTAGATCATGGTGTTGAATAATCCTGGTTTTAACCTTGTGAGGGGTCCTGTGTTGATAAGTCAAGGTTGGAAGTTATTTTAGCCTGTCCTTGGTCTCTGCCTGAGTTATATATCCAGTTATATGTCTTTGCATGTGCTTGCAGAGGTTAAAGCATAGGGTGTCCAAGGTCCTGGCAAGCATCTTTTCGAGGCCCATGTTACAGAAGAATAAAGTGTTGACATACAACATATGTGGACGTATAACTTGGGCAGAGACCAACAGCAGGCTAAAATAACTTCCAACCTTGCAACTATCCTGGGAAGATACCACACAAGGTTAAAACCAGGATTATTCAACACCATGATCCAGCACTTCAGAGAAATCTACAATTAAAAATGCATAATCTCCTACTTCCCACATCTCTTTCTTTACTGGGTTACCCGACATGCAAGAACTTCATCCTTGAAATTCATCCTTGAATTTCAGTCTCATCTAAATGAGGGAAAAAATCTACAAAAAGTCTGCCACTATTGTGCATGAAGCACTGATGAAGACTTGAAGCTCATTCGATGCCAGATGAGATTCAAATCTGTGTGTCAAACAGACTGGTTTTTCTGGAGAACACAGCCTGTACCTTAGTGGATCATTTTGGCAGGGTCAGTAACAACCTACAAAGAACTAACTCCCAGCACATGACACAAGGGAATGAGAAGCTTCTCACCCTGTTTAAGAAATATAAGCATGTATTACATCAAAGCGGGTGGAGACAACCCAAAATATTCGAGGTGCACCTAGACAGGTTTAGAGCTGGCTTTCACAGTGCTTGCCGAGTCTTGGTAGCCCCTGTTTAGTGGAATATCCTCCTTTAATTTGTGCTGTTGAACTGCTGTTTGCCTGCAGGATCAGCAGCACCTACGTGCTCCCTTCTTGTGTACGGAGACGATGTGTAGTTATTTTGAACTCTGAAAATACTAATCTGAACTTGTCCAAATCAGGAGCCAACTACCTGTTTGCCAGACAGGTTTCTCACCACCATCACTGAAGACACTTGCTCCTTTGCCCCCAACTGTCCAAGCTCCTCCTTCATGCTGATTCACACTTCAGCTCCCTTACTCCAAGGCTCCATGATAAAACAGTGGGAATGCTCCCTCAGAGCACTGATTTCCCACGCAAACTGCAGAACTCCCTATTAGCACCTACCTAATATTTTTCATAATCTCAGTGTGCTTTACAGACATTAAACCAAGCTTATTTATATGCTAATGTTTCACCGTTCCCACACAAGATCTTTCCTAAAAGAAGCCGGGAGCAGAATCAGAAGACTACAAAGCAACGCTTAGACTTGTTAGCATGAAAAAGGGTTTTGGAAGTGGGTGTACAAGAAGCAGACTAATGAGACGTCTGTGCTGAGGAAGGAAGATTACAGAGAGACTATGGGTAAGCAATGTTTAGGGTGAGTCGAAAGCTGGGTGTGCACATGCATAACTCCCACCTGTGATGCCAGCTCCTTGGAAGTAGGCTAGAGAAGTGCTGTAATCTGCCCTTATTGAGAAATCAGGTATTATTACATAACTTGCAACACCTGGTGAAATTCTATCCACTGGGCAAGGGCACGCATTCAGCTTCTTCCCAGCAGGGAATTGGCAGTTCCAAGTCTAACTTGTGTTTCATAGAACAAATTTGACTAATAGGTGTCTGCTACACAAGTACAGTGAAGTGAATTAAAAAGAACTTGACTGGTGCTGTGGTAAAGACAGTAGCGAGCACACATCTTCCCTGAGTACACTCACTGCTCCTCCACAAAGGCAGAAAGATTTGTTTGCTCTGTTAACACTGAAAATGGGACTTTGCTGAGCCATGAATCCTCATTCCTACTCCCTGCAGGACGACAGCCACACAGTTTTCCAGAAGCACTTTCAGTTTCAGAAGAAAACAGCAAAGTTACTCTATGACTGGACACTGCTCCTCCCTGAAGTGGTGGCAGGGAACCAGCTGTGAATCCTTCCAGATGTTGCACGGACACAAGGGATGGGCTTGCTGACCCAGGCAGTCCTTTCTTATGGCCTCCCCACACTGTACATGGCCCTTCCACAAAACCCAAAGTATCTAATGTTAAACCCCTCTCACTGCATTCCCCTGCAGCGAGGGAATTTTCAGGGACGAGAACTCACCTGTAACTTGTCCCCAAAGGAGAGCTTGTGGATGACGTGAGTCATGTCGGGGTTCTGGGGCTGTGCAGTGGCGCTGTGCGTCGACACGTGAAAGTTACCAGGGACCTGGAATTAGTCAGGACAGGGAAGACAGGATTTCACATTTTACCCCTCAAGGCATTGCTCGGCTCTGTGATATGACGTGGAAGTGCCTGGATCCATCCAGGCTGTACCTACTGAGCAGTGGACAACCTCTGGCACGTCAGAGAAAGGCACTTGATCAACACTCGGATCGGATACATCCCACAGCCCAAGAGTTTGGCACCCTCACGTTGCTAGTGCTGCTGACTAGGAGGTGATGAGTGGATCACTCCCAGCTTCAGGGATTCCCAATACTTAAGGCTATGTCTTTCATCCCCATTAAAATAAAATTCCTGTCTCTGACAGGCAACAAACAGTTGCTTAATGCTTTACTCCCACATCTCGCATTTGTTAATGGGCCCCACTGCTGCAGAACAGCCCAGAACACTGTGGATATATTCTTCTTGCAGTACTGGTTGTGAGCAACTTTACATTTGAGATTGTGCCCAAGAATGAGTTTTAGATAAAAAGAGGAAAACCCCACCAAATCTAAGGGGCCTTCCCGCACAAACTAATCTAGATCTTCAGTTTCTAGCCCTGGCAGGAGACAGCAGGAGCCCTTCCTCTTTATTTTTTTAATGGAGGCAAATACAAAGTTCTGCAAAATGCAAATTTCATTTAAGGACTCAGTTCCAAGACAGAAAGTGAGCACTGGTGTCGTTCTGATGGGACCACTCCAGTGTGCACACACTTTTCAGGTCACCAGCCCTACTCCATGAAGTCTTTCAGCAGATACAGCTCAATCACTGTTATGGAGGGTGCAAGAATATTTTTCTATTGAGAAAAGGTTGTGAAATGAGGCAACACTGAGAAGCAATGTGGCACGGCCTAAGAAAGGGTGGGAGGATGGTTATACAACTGGTGCCCACGGTGCTCCCTGCAGAGACACCTCACCAGCAGGGCCACGGGAGGCCACATGCCGGTTCCATGTGCTTTCAGGAAAGCTAATTTAATGACTTGAGGAACGGCAGTGCACTCCTGGGAACACTTTCAGGTGTGGACACCAGCTGTGTCATAAACAAGCTCAGTAAACAGGGCGGCAGACTCGGCAGTAAGTAGCACACAATCATCTCACTGTCACCTTGTCCTCCCTCCTAGGTTTGAGAATAACACCCAAGTGCAACCCTTGGTCAAGTTTCAAAGCCTGGCCAGGTCCCACTCCAGGTCCCAGCTCACACAGAAGCCTGTACAATTCCTGCCAAGGGAATGCAGACCTCCAGGTCACACACAAGAGGTTCAGGTTGCCAGAGCCAGGAGTCCTGGACCAGGTCCCCTCCCTCTGACAGCTGTCCCAGCCACTATATGAGACACAAATTAAACAGTGAAGGAAGCTCCTCACTGCCACATACATCCCTCCCCTTCTGAGCTGCTTTGGCGAGCAGGACACACCACATCTAGCAGGCAAAACCCCCAGCTCCATGCTTTGGGAATTATCTGTACAAGAACTACCATGCAAGAAGCTCTTTCCCGGTTTTGTGGACTATCAGCTGCCAGCAATCTTGGTGGCTTAGAGGTGAGGAAGCAAATGTCCTCTTTTTAAGTCTCTAATCCTTTCCATGCCAAAGAACCAGTAAGAGGTTCTGCCTGTTATTTTTAGATATGATTGAACACGACCTGGGAGGAAAAGAAGGAAGTAGGATTTTGTAGCCTGTGGTACACAGAGAGGAGTGAATAAAGGGTGTGCCCTTCTTAGGACACCAGTGGGTCCCAGCACTGCCTCCCCCACCCCAGCTAGTCATCTCCAGCATTACATAGCAAGATTATTCAATCCTGAACACACCCATCCCAGAGAGGAGCCTCCTCCAGGCCTGGATTTTCATTCTTTGAGACAGAAGCGGAGCATCCCAGCAAAGCATGCGCAGAGGCCTCGTGCTGTATTCCAAACATCCCAGCACGGAGCCGCTTCTGTTCCGCTGGCACCCTCTAGTAGGGAACATTCCTGTCATTCTGTGGCTCTCGGAACAAAAGAGGGCTTGGATAGAGACATTGCCAAAGACCTCTCCACAGTGAGTCACATTCTGGAGGTGCAGAAGTCGTGACAAGTAAACATAGAAGCCACTTGGCGTTTGTAGGGAGTACACACATACCCTAAACATTAGGCTGCTGCACTGAAAGGCAGCACTGGCTGCAATACAGAGCTGCTCTCTGCTGTTCAGCAATTCCATCTCAATTATCTCTTTTGGACAGTAGAGAAATCCCCAATCTAACACATTCCCTGTGGGTCTGGCCATGCAGCCTCCTCTCTCCACATCATCTGCAGCACTGAGACTTAACCTTCCCCCTGATCAGGGACATGAACATACACACTGCAGGAGAGGCACTGACACACAGATTTTCAAGAGGATTTTACAAATGGATCTTGCCAGCATTTCCCCCGCCAGCACACACTCACCCACTGTCATTCCTACTCACCTTGTTGATGCTGAAATGTCCCTCAAACCTGCAGCCATCCCCATTATTGAGTGGGATCTTCATCGAGTTGTCAATATGACCCACTTCGTGCCTTCCCATTTCATCTTGGATGTCTAGTCCAACCACTGCATGGGTGGGAAAGGAGAAGGCAAAAAAAAATCAAAACAAAAGAACAGGAAAGTTGCACAGGAAAACCATGCGTTGCTTTTACTGGGAAAAAAATCCACACCTCTTTTGTTGACATCTCAAATATTGTTATACCAGAAAGAACCTTGTCATCGAACTTTTCACACTGCCTATTTGACACAAATATACCTCCCATGTCCTGCCAGCTGACTGCAACCTCAATTACACAAACAGAAAAACTTTAGGTACACAAGCAGGTGATTTGGGAAAAAAACAACAACCACCTGGTGCGTTCAGTACGAATGAAACTTGGGAGGTTTCTTGCTCCCAGACACAAAAGGTTGCTATAAAGAAAACGGAAATGAGATTTAGAAAGAAGCCAGTGAGGGAGAGCAGCCACTAACACAGGCTGTAGAGTGAGCACAAGGTCCAAAAAACGAGTGTCCTGGCCTGGAACAAAAAGCAATGGGATATTGGCAAAGACTGCAGCTACTTGATCTCCATCCACCTTGTTACAGAAGAAGGGACACTGTACCAGTGTGGGCTCATTTCAAGTATTACTTAAAACACAAAGCAAAACTGCTAAGTGAAGAAGGGGTACTCACGTTCACAATGTAGGTTTGGCAAACTGATGTTCAGATTCACTTCTATTTTACCTCCACTGTCTTTGTCTGGGTCATCCACGTAGAGCTCATTAACTCTGGAAGGCAGAAAACACAGGTGGGTTCAGGCACACATTTCCACAGGGAAAGAACCAACGATTTGCATGGGGAGGGAAGAAAGGAGACTGGGAAGCCATGAGTTGACTGTGATTTCTACAGCCGAGTTACAGAGAACGGGGAGAACCCTTCACAGTGGCATGGGGGCAAATCACTTAACTTTATTTATTGCTTGGCAAGTGCAGGGGGCTTTAAACAAATCCCTTGTCCCAGCAGAAAACAAAATTCCTGCACCCTTCCCTAATCTGAGCTTCCAGAGGTGATACAAAACAAGAACCTAATGCTGAAGAGGTGGCAGGCTCATGAGCTGCCCTCCACTCCCCTGGGCTGTTACTTCTTTTAGGAAGGAGGGAAGCATGTGCTCTTGCATTTGTTTCATAAACAGTTTTAGAAGAAGGCTGCTCTCAACCATCCCCCAGGAAAGCTTATTTGTGTCACTTTGTTATTGCCACCCAGCTGACAGAGCAGCAGCAAGAGAAGGCAGCAGGGCATAACTTGGACCTTCCTCCTTAATATCACATTTCAATCTATGAATGGTAACCAAAAGCAACAACTAAAATTAAGGAGAAGAGGATTTGAGCCAGGAACAGATGGGAAGAAACATCCTGGACAGCAGGATCTAACACACTATACAACAGTCTCCCAAAGAGTAATGCTGTTTCACAGCACCCACAGTGCTGGCACATATTTCACAAGAGACAAACTACAGATAGAGAGTAAAAGGAATACAGGAGTATAAATATTTATTGTTGGCACATACAATCCATCCGACACGTGAAAAATAAACCAAAAAGACCCAGGGCTGAATTAGCTGAACGGTCCTAGAGAATCCACTCTGGGGAAACTCAACACACTGAACCAAGATGCTGCTGAGATTGCCTAGCAGCTCTTTTCCCTCAAAGTCCAACACTGTTCAACAAAGAAGAAGATTTGTCAATTTATCTTCCAGTCAAACAGAGTTTTTATTAAAAAAGTTTTAATAAAAACAGAGTTTTTATAAAGTTATTATGGGAACTTCTGTTCAAGCAAGCTACATAAAATAAGCTACCTTCACTAGCAAGTGCTCTGTATTATTTTATTTCACACCCAGAGTGCACGAAACCCTTTGACAAGCCCTTGCTGAAGAGTCTATATGCTAATAGTCCAACCAGACTAAGGCAGCTACAAGACAAATTCAAAGTGATTTTGCTCTGGTAATACCTCTCTGGACCACAGTGAACTGTTTGCCCTGTGGATCCAGAAGGAACAAACCTTCACACTGAGAAACACACAGGCTGCCAGTTTTTTCGGAGGCAATTACTCACAGGTCAGTGGGGTTTACAGACACTCATTTAAAACCAGCACAGCATTTGTCTTCAGCTTCACAGCCCTACCTTTCTCTGTTTTTAATTGGCTTGACAAGTTGCTTGCAATCATTACTCAACCTATTTTTCAAGTGATTAATAAAAATGACACAGAGGGAGGGGAAAGATTGCTCATCAGTGACCTAGTTAGAAGCTTCTTGGCTGAGCCCTCTTCTCCTGGGTGGAATGCACTCTGTCTTCTACGTGTTCATTACTGACAGATTGGGTAGGATCAGGATTAAGTCATATGTCCAAATACGGCTGGGAGGAGCAGCTCCAGCCAGGACAGGCATTAATCCCCCAAAGCAATGCACCTCTCAGTGCTCCCTGAGTCCTCCCATCAATATCCCAGTTGCCAGCCAACTTCTTTCATAATGCCTGGCTGCTTCCCAGCTCTCTGCAGTCCGAGATATGGGCCATGCCCAGCCAGTGCCACGGGCAACTCCATGTTAGTGGTGAAAACAAGCATTCAGGGCTGGCAGAGAAGAGCAGCAGGTTCAGCAGCTCAGATGAACATCCCAGCTCTTTGGAGAAAAGCTCTAGCAAGGTCAGTGTTTGCCTTTGCTGATTTCTAACTCTGAACCTGTCAGAAATCGCGTCTCCAGGCGTGCTCTGACAACGGCGGGGTGTGAGCCTTCCAGTGATGAGCAAGGGGCGGTTGTTGGTAGAATTCAAAGGATAAAGTTTGCACAGGGAGCCTATGGAAGCTCTCACATACGAAGGCCAGTGATGAGGTCACTTGGCTGCAGATTGGATCACTGAGGCAAAGAGAAGTAGGCCAGTCTGTCCACGTCACACAGCCCATTAGCTGCAGATAAAGGAAACCGGTTTCCTGTCCCGCAGTCCGGTCACTGGACCAATGGTTCCCAACCTGTCCCTTGGGCAAGGCTCATGGCCACTTCTTCCTCCTCCTCCTCTTCTTTACCTAGTAGCCCCCTGCCCCTCTCCCACTCACGCTCCAAATTTCATAACCCCGTCTATCACTCTTTAGACATCTGACAGCTCATGACAGTTGGTCCTTCCTTCCCCTCCCTTCAACTTGCAGCACTGTCTTTCATGGAGCACCTGGCTGCCTGGATCCTCCCCAGGGCCAAGAAGCCAAATTGCACACAGTCTTTCTCTTATTTAATCAGACTATCCTGGGATGTTGGGAAAAGCACTATTTACCACCTCTAGCCACTCTCCTATTCCCTGAAGGAATAATGTCTCTTGTGGAAGAAATGAAGCTGGCTCTAATTTATAGCTGTCCCTCCCGGAACATAAAGTGTTCCAGGAGTAACACTGGTTTAACAGTGAATGTGGGATGGTCACAATGGCAATAAAACCTGAGGTCAAAGCAGAGGGACACTGTAAATGTAGCAGCTCCTATGGCTCTTTAGAGAGACATTGTACAGGGTCATATTGTGACTCCAAAGACAGTGTGTACCTTCTCCAAATACTCCCAAATATGTAGGAGTTGGTATTTTTTACTGGTTGCTGCTAAGGAATATTTGAATAAAAGCAGCACAATAAAGCAGAGGTGAGGTGCAGAGCTCTGGAAGTACAAGGAGGGCAGCAGGAGAGGTGAGAGGTGGACCTCTCCCCATGGAGCCTCCCACCACTGATCCAAGGAAAGGGAGGAAAGTTTCTCAGCGCAGCAAGAGCCGTGATCCACACAGAAGGAATCTGCCTCACTTCTGGAAAGAGCCACTTGGAAATACTTCACATTCCTGAGTGGGGCTTCTCAGTTGCTTATCCCATTTGCTTACAAACTTGCAGCATTACATGGAAAAAGTTGGAAGGACCCTTTGGCCGAGCGTGCAGATCATGCAAATGGCACGAAGGGAAGGGGGCAACCGCAGCGAGAGGGCAGGGCAGTGCTTTCAGATTTTATCCAAAGAAAGTCAGACCCATTCCCCACGCTTTAGGTCTCAGATTTATGACACAACAGCTTTGTTTCCGCAGAAACAAAACCTCCTCAGTAACCTATTTCCACCCAGCAGCCCTGGCCACTAACATTAGACACTTCAGCACTTCACAGCTGAAGAGCCTGTGGCCCTTTGAATACAAGGGTGGGCTTCACACACTGCCTGGGTGCTCTCTAAACAAATCCTCCTTGTCCTAAGTCTCTGATTCAAGTTTAACCTTTTTTCTCCCTCTTTCACAGCAAACGAACAGGCAGCCTCCTCCCAAGTCGTGAGCCATAGAGAAAATACAACCAGTTACTCCAGCAAGCTGCATTTTACCTTGTCCTCCAACTCCCAGGAGGCACTCTGGTCTCCAGGACCCCAAGCCTAAGAGGCAAAATAATTATTCTTTCTTGAGAGAGCCCAAAGCTTCTCAAAAGACTTTTTCAGATGAGCTCTCTTGGCTCCACTTGCCATTTCAGCTCTAATCAACCACCTTCCAGAAATACAACCATCCAAAGCTGCTATTCCTGCACTACCATCCTCTCAGTTGTACCAAACCAGAGAAGACCCAACACAGGACAAACAACCCATCTTCTCCTCCGTTTGTACGAAGAAACAACAAGCAGGTCAGCAAATTCCCTGCTGTGCACGTGCCTATTGCTCTGCCATTTGTGATCTTCCTCCTGTGTCCTGAATCTCAATCAGTTCTTCATTGTGAAGGTCTTTGTCCCAGATTAGGTCTCAGCTCAGCTGTGAAGCACAGAAAACACGCTGTCCTACAAAGGACGGAATTACAGCTCTCCAGGAGGCAGGAAGAAGGAGAAGGGTTCGAAAGACGTCAATGTAGATTTGAGTCAGAAATTGCAAATGACATCATGACACGACCTTCCGCTTCCTGTAACCCACACACGTCCACGGGGACAAACGGCACAACAACCCCTCACAAATGTATAACACCTTTTATTAGGTAATCTCCGAGTTACTACGCAAACATTAATTAAGCTTCTTACCTGCCTACCTCTCGGGGCTGCTAAGCATTACATCCTTCTACAGAAAACTGCCTGTGTCAAGGTCAGTCCGTGGCAAGAGCAGGATTACAGCTCCCATCCCCTCTTGTCCACAAGGCTCTACTGCCCATGCTGGTCTAGTTTGCTCCAGCATTTCATCTGCCTCAACTGGATGAGCTGGTACGAGTTGGAGTTGCCTCTCCAGCTTAATGTCAGAACAAATGAATTGTGGCATCTGTTGGCTTATGCTCCAAGATTACAGGCTCCAGCACAAGAAAACCTTGTTGCACCAGGATCACACGCTGCTGCACATGCAGGTTGCTAAAATTTTCATGGGCCAAGAGCCACAAGACACATCCCACACACTTTGGAGAGCTCGGGGACAAAAAAAAAACCTCTGAAGGCACATCTGATAACAATTCTGCTTCACTGCAGGATCAGTCTTGGGCACACAAATCAATCCAGTGTGGACAAGTAATGCTGGTCTCTGAAACTCTCGGCGTTTTGTTTCCTCCCACACTCCTGACAGCCTGAACATGAACAGTCAGGGTGTGCTGCATGGGATGTGACCCCTCCTGAGGGGCTGAACTGTGGGATATTCATACACTGGCCAAGATATTTTCTGTAAGATTAAAGCAAGGAGGGTCCCCAGTCACCTGAATGATCCCGTCACCTTAAATGAAGAAATTATTTGGATACTGCCTGCCAGAGCTCAAGGAGCATTTGGACAAAACTCTCAGGCACATGGTGGGATTGCTGGGGTGTCCTGGGCAGGGCCAGGAGTTGGGCTTTGATGATCCTTGGGGGTCCCTTGCAGCTCAGGACATTCTGTGATTCTATGGTTCATGATTTATGCTTTTTTGCAAAGACAGTAATTTTATTACAGATATTCTGCTTAAGTAATTAATTGGCTTGCAGGGGGGCACAGCCTTCCAATTAGCAAACCTGTCACTTCAGATAGTTTTTAGTCTGTTACTACATTAAAAAAAAAAAACAAAAGGAAGAAAAA
Organism: Myiozetetes cayanensis; assembly: GCF_022539395.1. Classification (NCBI taxonomy): domain Eukaryota; kingdom Metazoa; phylum Chordata; class Aves; order Passeriformes; family Tyrannidae; genus Myiozetetes; species Myiozetetes cayanensis. The sequence goes on along the minus strand of NW_026087378.1, from coordinate 6,455,045 downwards.
GAAAACACTGCCAGGATGAGTCTGTTGCTTTCTACAGTGCGCTGTGGCAGATGAATTAGCGTTGAAGAGCAACATTCATACCACAAGCACCGCATTCATACCCTCCCACCCCTTCCCCTGGTTGCCAATTTAAGGCAGACGAGAGTAGGTAATTACATCTTTACTCCTTAATGATGGAATACTTGGAAAACTATTATTGATCTTACAGGACATAATTCATGACCTAATTACCGTGATAAAACTGCAAGATTATCATCTTGCCAGCTATTAACGTCTAGCGCAGATCTGAGTTAATTAGAAGAGAGATAGGTGATTTCTATGCTTTTGATTTGCAACACAGCAGCAGGATGAATGAGGACAGCTGCTGAAGGAAGGATGAGCCATTTCTAGTCCTCAGACTACTCTCAACCCCTTAACCAGGAAATACCAGACACATTTAACACTTTAGCTTTGTTTCTTCAGCCACTTGAGTCATTGGCTCAGTGGGACAACGGTGTTTAACGCTGCTCATTTTGCAGAGGTTCACATGGGGAACAGAGACCTCGTTTTCTTTAGTTGTCTTTTACAGAATTGAGGGGATTCATCATCTAGGTTCTTGGTTTGGAATTACAGAACCATAAAGGCTGGAAAAGACCTCCGAGATCATTGAGTCCAACCTTTGACTGTTCACCACCTTGTCAAGTAGACCAGATCACAGAGTGCCACATCCAGTCGTTCCTTGAACACCTCCCAGGTGACTCCACCACCTCCCTGGGCAGCCCCTTCCAATGCCTGAAGTTTGGACTCAGCCTTCAGTCACTCTTAGTTTGGACAGGAAAAAAACCCATAAAAATCAAGAAGATCCTTGGTTTCCAGAGTTAAACTTGCCCTCCCCTTAATGTCAATGATGGGTTGTGACTGAGCAAAGAAAAAAACCCTCTGCCCTCACCAGCCTTTCACTGTGTTTTTCCTGAGAAGGATGTAACCCCACCTAAGAACCAAGCTTTGATTTCCTTCACGGCTGCTCAGACGCCTGTTAGGGTCACAGGATAAACCTATAAGATGAGCAGAGTTTTCTACCCTACTCAGGGCTCATCTCCACAGGAAACCAGTCAGCAGCAAAATAGGATGTGCCTTTACAGTGTGTTACCTGTTCCATGAGCTTCCCGTGTGTCCCCTGGAACACACAGCGTCTTAGTTCGACTTCCTAACTGGAGTCAGCTCCTGTGCACAGACACAATCTTAGTGCTCATTAGAAATGCCCACACGAGTTATGACACAGCTACTGTGATGGCACGCTGTCCTCCCCCTGTAGGTAATGTTTGGGTTTAGTGTTATGACTGGGATCCTCGAGAGGAGGGTGTAATTTTTTGGCTTTCTGCCACCCAGACAAGTCTTTAGCAGCTGAGACTATAAATGCTACGACAACGGGCTGCTCAAGGAAACACAGCTTTGAAGTTGGGCAAGAGTGATCAAACTGAGATTTCCAGTAATACCAAGAAATTAAGCTGCTACTGTAGTATGAATGTAGAAGAAAGTCCAACAGTGGGCAGAAGCCAGCAAGTATTCGGGGTTCATGTGGTGCAGAGCAGACCTTCTTTTCTCACGTTGCAGCACGAGTTCAACAAACTACTGTAACCTCTTGCTTTAAATGCAGGCACCAAAGAAACCTCTCCTTGGTGAGAGTCAGACAGCGAATCCTGTGGGCACCACTGCTGAGGTTGGTGCTGACTTGCCCTGCAGCAGGCTGGCCATGCACACGCACCACGCACAATTACTCGCTGTAATCGCACTGTGAGGTAACCACGACTCCCCAGCAGAGAACCTGCTACGTCTGACAGGAGGCACCAGGCCAAGTGCTCTCAGTTTCACTTCGCCATCAAAAATGTGCAGTTATCCCCATTCAATCTGGCTTTGTCAAGCACTTGAAGGGAAATATGACACAACAGGAGAAAGAGTGATGCAGTCTCATAGTACAGCTGGCACTGGCAAAGCAGGAAAGTTCATCCCATGTAACTGCACACTCTTATTAATCATTCAGATCCTGATATTAGGAAACTTCACACTCTGGGGGAGATATCTGTTGTGGGAGACTCAATACAAAGGAAACCTGAAGCTTGTAATAAAAGTTGAAGAGAATTGAACAGTTTGCACATAAGGAATCTTCCATATCTTCTTAAGTACTTGAATCATGGGCAAACAAGTCTCAAAAATCTTTGTGAGATATTATCTCCCCTGTTATTTGCTACCACTCAGTTTAAATGGAGGCACAGAGTTCTCACACAGTTCCAGATCATGCAGAGCTCCCCTCTTATTATTCCCCATGAGGAGACTACGCTGTCACAACTCACTGCCAGAAATACCTGACTGAAAGGGAAGCCCAAGAGGCTCACAACGACTTGTACTGGGTTTCTCAGAAGAGAAAGCAATGAGTAAGAAACAGAAAAAGAAAAGTTTACTCCTGCTTCAGAAGTCACTGAACTGGGAAGCACTTTAAGTGACTTTCTGAAGTATTTCCGCTGTCCTGGGGGAGCCTTTTCACAACTGCTGTGGGTGAATGTTCCCAGCAAGAGTCTGATGACTTGTAACTCATCTCAAGGAGGTTTTTCATACTCTCTGAGCTGTTGTGTTGGACAGTCCATGACGAATCAGGTTCCTGCAGTCATTTGTCTCAGACTCTTCCATGACACCCCCTCTAAAACTTTACTGCTTTATTGCTTGCAAACACCTTCTCCCCACACAGCTCCTGCTGGGAAAGGCAGTCACCATCTCTCTGAGCTTTTAATGAGGAACTTGTCAGCTGAGCATGCAGGAACTTACCACACCTCCAATATCTTTGTGGAAAATGCATCATCTGGTTAAGAAAAAAGCACAAAGAGCCCTCAGAGAATCACACGATTCTGTGGTTCAAAAAGAAATTTCTAGTCAGGGAAGTACCACATAAAGGCATGTGCACTCAACTGGATCAAAATTAGGTAGGTATTACTCATTCCTCCTGTAAGGCATTAACTAAAAGAAAAAAGAAAAGCAGATGAGAGAATGAGATCTAAGAGGAGAGCAAGTAAAAGTGCTATTTTACTTGAAGCAATTTGTCCAGCTTTTCTCTGTTTTTTAAAACAAGAAATCCAAGGAAATTCAGCTCTGTGAAGTGACTGATAAGGTGACTCCAGTATTTCACAAGCAAGCACATGGAACTGAATTCAAAGAAACAGGGAACAAGTAAGAAATCTAAGATACCATCTCTGAAAGAAAAGGTGCAACAGGCACAAAGAATTACCTAGAGCTTGATTACACTTCTGTCTTTAGGTTAAACATTACTCAAGGTTAAAATTATTCCTGAAATTATATTCTTGACCCAAGACAGAGCTGCACAGAAACAATGAAAGAGCCTCAATGGTTATCAAAATGGTCAATCTAAACACAGCCCAGGAGCCCAACGCATTTCAGAGCCTTTTTGCTCAGCAGTGACATCTGTTACCAACTGGACCATCATGTGAGTCTGACAGAAGTTCCACCCTTCCTAACTATCCAGGAACTGTGCATCACAGTATAGTGAGCTCACTGCTACATCAGCAGGATGATGGAGAACGTTTCCTAGAGCCCAAAACAAAGGTACCTGTGTTAAAAGATACTAAAAGTTTACTTCGTGGCAGGAGGAACAAGAGAATAGGGGGAAAAAATAAAATCTGAATAACTAAAATACTTGTTCTACGAGCAATTTTTAAGAGCAGGAATTATTTCCATTTTGCACAAAGCTGTCTCTACCTGGGACAACTTGTCTTCAGGCACAAAACCTGTCAACTACATTTCCAAGTCAGGCTCAACCGAAAGAAGAAAAAACTCACGCATGAATAAAGCTATCTGCATGTATCAGAGTCAGCTCTGACATTAAAAAAAGGAATTACTGATATTAAACTAATAATAATTCATATTTTATGTAATTTATTTTTCCAAAAAGCATCTCCATAAGTATCCAGGGAAGACTGGCAGCATGTGATACTCATTTATTCACAGGGAAAGGAGGGGAAAGAAAACAGCTTGTCAGAGATCCCACTGTATCTGCAATGGGACCCCACACTCAGAGCCATGTGAATCCAACCAGGAGGAACCACACATTTAAACATATGGTATCACTGATGAAAAATACACAAGTTTTCGAGAATCACTTTGAATGAAACAAGTACAAAGAAAAATGCCTATTCAGGAGGAGAGGGGAAAACAAATCTCAGATGAGGACCAGAAATCAACAGCTTAAGGAGGAAGAGGGAAACTGCACCCGATGGCACTGATCACCTTGGCACTCGTTACCTTACACCCAGTCACCACAGCACTGATGAGATCTGTGGTCACATGAAAAATACTCACTGTGCTCACTGAACGGTCCAGTATGCAGCTAATAAAGGGTCAAGCACGTCTGGTACAGTTTACTCTATCAGAAATATTTCAGAACCAAGTTTGCTTAGTGTGTTTTAGGAAATTAAAAAACTGAATGAATGTTTGAGAATTTGGACTCAACCAAAAAGAATCCAAACCCCATCAGGCAACTAAGTGACCTAGTGAAATTACAGGAATATTTCTCTCAGGTAACAGTAAAGCTGGAAAGATCCACATATGCACATACATACAAACAAGGGAAAACATGACTTTTACTTACATTTCAGTGGCTATGAATCCGGTGAGCTCAGACAGGAAGAGAAACAATATGAAAAGACAGCAGCAGACAGAGACTGGAACAGAGACAAGGAGAGGAAAAGGTTAGTTTTGTTTCTCTAACAAAGACAAAAACTGTTTTCACGCAGGCATATGATTCCCCTCATGGATTTGTCACCCAGACATACTTGAGAACTATGACTCTTTAGAGTCCATGACCCAGAGGAGCCACCAAAGCTGTGACTTCATTGAAATGCCAATATCCAAAATCCTGAGGGGTATCATCACTTTTGGGCCACTTTTCCCACCATGATTTCCATCTCCCCATGTCTCCATCTCCAGCAATGCTGGTCTGCCAGCTCTCCCTCTTCTTTACAGAGCTGCTTGACAACATGACTTCTTTGGAGCCTTTGCTCCACATTTTAATTAATTAAAACCTCCAGAAAGGAAGAAGAATCAGCACCTCCTTGCTTCAAAAGCATACAGTCAGATAACACAGTGTGTTTTGTGGATTAGGAGATATTTTGGTTTCTTCTCAAGTTCCAAAGCTCTGTGTAAGTCATCTCACAGCCTGCACTGGATAGAGCTGGTAGAGCAGAGACACGGTAATAATGGTAATGGACTAGTGCAGCCAATGTCTGATACTTCTCTAATTTCTCCATTTGCTGATCTATTGACTCTTCAGAGAGGGAAAATTCCCAGTGAAGGAATTGTGAAGTACCTGGACAACAAGTCCCGAGTATTTTCTAAGAATTCGAACCTGGAGTTCCAAGGAGAGAACCCAAAGTAACTGGCATGTTACTGGTTACTCTTCATCAGGAAACTATTCAAACAATTGAGCAGTGACATTCACGCAGCAGTGACAGGGTCACTGACCCACACAGAGGGGCTGGAAGGAAGTACAGCCGTAAATCCTATGGAGCAGGGATGATTGGAGCAGACAAGGCTGTGCCAAGTGAAGGAGGCAGAGTTGCAGTGTGTGTCTGTATTAAATAAAATACCCAAGTTCACCATGAATCACTTGCAAAAGAGTAAAGCAGGAACTGGCAGGCGCTTCCAGGGCTGTGACAACCGCAGCACAGTCCAGCTCATCCCTCCAGCCCGGCACAGCTGCAGTGACCAAGCACTCTGTGAATGACCACTTTACCAGGGCCATTAATTAGGACTGAGAAACACATAAGAAAAACCCTGCTCCTCAACTTTATACCACATGACCCACACAGCCCAAATATCCATTCCTTCAGGAAGCTCAAGCAACAACAGGCTAGGGAATAATTTTATCACGACTGCATCGGTCCAAACTCCCTCAGTAGAGAATGTGAGAGGCACAGGAAGGAAAGAGGAGGTACTGAGGGCAAGTACTGAGACAGACACTTGAGTGACCTAAAGCCTTGTGCCTCATTCCTCAGGTTAGTCAGCTGATAGTTCTGAGGAAAGAGAAATGCGTTGTTTCCCCTTCCTCATCAGAAGAATTTCAAGGGTGGATTCATTTACTAACCCTCTGTGAAGTGCAAGGCATTGAAAGAGATGCCAAAAAACCCATTAGGTAGGATGAAGAAAGAGAGAAAAAAAATACAAAGACCAGTAGGAAAATGGGTAGCAAGAGGGGATATTAATTTCCAAAAGAGAAACCTCAGAGGATCACACTACTTGCTTCCAAGTCTTGGCTTTCAGGGCACGGAAGATCACCGTGGCTGTGACCCAGCTGAGACCCTGGCACAGGGCACCACACTTGGAAGAGGGGGGGTGAGGAGGAGAAACTTGCTGCTTGTTTGCTTAAAGCACAGCAGCAATTTTTATGAGAACTTACACACCTACGTAAGAGCCAAAAAAAAGTAACTGAGGCACAAGACTCGTAGATCCAGTGTCTCATACTGCTGGTCACAGAGCAGCAGAGACACCACATCTCTGAGCTCCGGCAGAACTCAGGGGAGAGTGTTTCACACAGGCAACCCTTTCTTCCCTAATTGCTTCCCATATTCCTCACTGCTTGTTATCATCCCATAAAGGCTTTCCACAGCTTCACCCAGACCTCTCTGCTCTCAAGCACTTCTAGGCAAGCCTGGTACTGCTAACTCTAAATTCTCTCCCAGAGCTTCCTCTCTTCCAGTTTTTAACTTTCTTCTCTGCCACTTGCATCATCAAATTATCTTCTTTTCCAGTATAGAAAGTATTTGCTGCCTGAAGTCTATCTTACAATTCAGCTCTTGCAGGGAAGGCTTATGACAATACTTACCAAATACAGCACAGTAAAATTCCACTAACCTACATCTAAAAAATCCCACAGGAATGCCCTGAAGCACCTGGCAGGGACTGACTTTCAAAGCTCCTCAATGCTTTTGCCAGACTTCAAACTGCACAGTCAGTTTTCAGCCCATAAAAGAGATTGCTGAGGGTGGACATGAGAGGGGAATATAAAATCATGAGGGATCTGAAGGAGATGAATGGGCAACAACCACTTGCTGTCTCTTCCAGTAAAGGAACAAAAGGAATAGGGAGGTTAAAACCAGGAGATTTTCTTTCATAAAACACTTAACTAAATGCTGAAGATTCTTCACTATGGGTGTTGAGGATGCTTAAAAAACAAAATCTGTAAGATTTCAAAAAGGAATCATTCACATGCCCTGAAGAAGAAATCCACTGAGGGCTACTAAACACAAAGGAGCGACCTCTAGCTCAGGAATTTCAGAAACCCACTGAGCGAAGCCTGGTGCAGTGTTTAACCTGTCCCTGTGCTCTTTCTCTGGCACCTGCTGCTGACCACTCCTGGCAAGGGGACACTGGGCTGCACGGACACGTGCATCAACCTGCTGCTCCTGTGCTAAACTCTTCTTGCACACACACATTCTCAAGACAGGGGGTGTCTCTGGCTGGAGACTCAGGTGAAAGCCTCATGTGTTAAACTGTCTCCAGAGCCAGTACTTTTCCCAGATGCAGAAGACGAGCTCCTCTCCTACGTGTGGAGCTGCGGGCACAGCCGATGTTCCCAGCGTAAGAATTTATGCACTTCAGCTGCTTATTTCACAGTGAAGCCTTTCACTTGCTTCCATGCAAATGTGCAGTTCTACCACCCACATTTGACAACTGCATGATATTTGGAAAAGTAGATTAAAGGCTAGGATCAGACAAAATCAAACAATTCATGCATAAAGCTTCACTTAACTGCAAGAGCACTGCGACGTTCCCACAGAGCTCGAAGGACCATCCAAGACAGGTTTCTTAAATACCCTAATGATAACACAATCAATATATCAAAGGCAGAGACACACTGCTGTTGGCTAATCTTTAATCCCAAAAGGATGGGAAATTCTGCCAAGCTTTTCATTCCTACACTAACCTTTTTGTACACATCCCTTCTGATACGTACCCCATCGACGTACATTCCTGGCTTTTTCTCCCCACCCCACAAGAAATGAAAGAAAGGCGAAGTGTTTAACACATCACACGGGCTGAGAACGTGAATCCATGCCTATATTAAGGCATAAAATTAATAGCATTTATTATTCAATGGAGCAAACTGTTATGAAGTCCAAGGAACGGGTCTTGTTACAGACGCCATGTGAATCATAACTTTGATATTTCCTGATGTGTATTTAAAACTCCAGCCCCCAAACAGCACAGAGTATTTCTGGATAACATTTCCATGTGTGCATACAACATGTGCATGCGAACTATGGGTCCACACGGATTGTTAAATAGCAGGATCGTTCCAGCAGCTGTGCCCAACTGCTCCTGTCCAGCCAGATGCCAACTGTCAGCCAGCCAGGGCATGTGCTGCTGCTGCTGCTTCCATACCCAAACATGGCCAAGCTGTCACCACGCTAGTCAGGCCTGCTGGAGTGGCCCTGTGTGGCACCACGGACATGCTACCTGGGGGTGGGAAAGCCTGCAAAGAGCTGGTGGACGAGGGACAAGGAGGGCATGACTGGCTGAGGACACAGGGATGCTGTCTCAAAAAGAGAATTTTATTGAGAAAAAGGAATGAGTAACTTCTACACACTTTTTCAGAGGAGTCCACAGCAGGGGGTATGTTGTTCTACACAAACCTCACTCCAAGTAAACTGCAGTGGGCTGTTCCTGGTTACTTCATTCCTAAAAACAATGTTCGTAGCTGTAAGGGTTGCTACACAGAGCTGAAATATCTTGTATGCTGCATTCACTGCAACTTTGGAAATTACAAAACCATACCCAGTAAAGCCTCAATAACCCTCCAGTTGGCTTCTGAACTTGCCTGTGTTTGAAATCACCTGCTCTCCCCCACCAAAATTCCCGAACACTTACTCTCCCTCAGCTGCTTCCTCCCTAGAAGCCCTGGCCTCTTCAGCCCTGGTGTCAGAAGCAGAGCTGCTCTTTTCCATCTCTCTTCTTCTGTAATCTGATCTCTGCCTTCTTCCCTAATAAACCTCAATTTTTTTTTTTTTTAAAAAGGCCTTTTTACAATCCAAGAGCCACTGTAGAAATCCTGCAGTAAACCCATTCCTATTCCAGGAAGCCTTCGGCACCAGAAGTGATACTGAACTAAAGCTTCAGCAGAAATCAGGTGGGAAGGGCATAAAGTAATAGTTGGCTACTACGGACTATTTTATACCTCCTGTGTAAAACTTGGAGAACTTAAAGAGAGCCAAAATACAGTTGCAGTCATAGTCATTTCACATATTTACTAAACACTGAAAGATTTTTTTGAGAGGCAGAACCTTCCCCTACGCTCAAGCTCCCGATGTTATTACGAGCTGACTTCCCTAAAGCATTTATCACAAAATCATGCAACCTTCCCAGGCTTCAAACTGGCCTGGCATTGGGCTCTCTCATTCATGGCCTCCTACAACATGTAAGATTAATGGCTTTCAAATTACAAGCCACAGGCTTGGTCAGAGAGAAAGCCCATTAGGAAAGCTGCTCACCAGATCCTCACAGGCAAAGCCACCAGTTTGTTGGCTGCCTGTGTGGTTCAAAAGCTTCTATCTAAAGCCTGTCTAAAACCACTCTGAGAAAAAGAAGGAGAACCAGTTAGAGAAGAAAATCAAAGCCTGAGAAGCTGCAAATAACAATAGAGAGAAATAAGTCAGCTAATAATTTTAAGTAAGAGTCACAACCTTCAAGCATTCCCACAACAGACTTATCACTCGAGCTGTTTCCTGCAGATCAGAAAGCCTAACACTGGATGGCCTTTGATGGGCTTTTTTGTTTCTAAAACACTCTTTTGCAGGTGATTCATAACAAGACAAATTCTCAAAGGGAGCCCAGTTACAGTGTGGGAACTCTTAGTTTCCAAAACAGAAGGGAAGGCAGGATAACTCACAAGTTCAAAGTGTTCTTTCAGAACACTAAATCTCATAGTCCCTGAATTCACAAACAGTTTTAGTCAAGCCCTTTGTTCACAGCTTCAACAAACCTAAAAGGGAGTCAGGATACAATTAATTCAGCAGTCAGGAGAACACAGAGGACAAGGACTCTGACAGTAAATATTTAGAGTAAGGTGTTATCTTCACAGGAGTACAGGATCATCTCTCAGGGGATCATCCCGTCCAACTCCCCTGCTCAGAGCAGGTTGCTCAGGGCAGGTCTGGTTGTTTTGAGCATCTCCAAGGACAGAGGCTCCACACCACTCTGGGCAACCTGTTCCAGTCTTCAACCATCCTCACAGGAAGGAGTTTCTTAAGCCCTTTCCTTAAGGCTTTCCTTTGTGTCCACTGATTCACTGGCCCTGACTCAGCTCTATCTGCTGTCACCAAGGGATGTGACATCACTCACGTCAGCGGTGACATACAAGACTACTGACCCATCTACAAGAATGGATGAATGGAGCACAGCTCTATGATCAAAGGAAGTGCCTGCTCAATGGAACAGGAAAGCTGCATTAGGAGTGTAATTACAGGCCTGGCAGGATCAACCTGATCGATGTTTGCCCCGCACAGCAGCTCGCTGCACATAATTGTGTGAAATTGCATTACTCAGCCTCCAGCCTCCCTCAGGAGCAGGAAGGAAGGAAAAGGGGCCCAAGGCGAGAGATTTGTATCAGCCAAAGTCTGTGAATTGATACACAGGAGTGAGAGTGGATCGCTATCGGTGGTTCGTGCCCAAGCAATTTTAATTCTTTAAAAGCACGACAAATAACAACAAAATAACATCTGTGCTCATTAGTCCCACCTACATCATGAGATTAATTCCCTGAGTACACTGTGAGCAAAATTTGTGTTTCCCACATCATCTTCACCACTGGCCACTGCACATTGCCCCTCCCACCGCTCCTTGTCAATCCACAACCTGGATTCCCTGTCTGCAGTAATTTAGTTCCTCAAGTCTCTTCCACAAACACAAGCCTGGGAACATCATCAGGGAACACAACTATTAACAGCAGTTTTTCACAGTGACTGAGGGGGTGCCTGTCAGAGGTAAATAAACCTAAAGTCACCCCCATCCCAGCATTTGGAGCAGACTCACAGCTTCTGTTGCTGGGAAGAGACCAGAAAAAAGCTCTCTAGCTACTTCAGAAGATAACAGAGTGGGAATTTCAACACCAGTTTTTAGGAGCTCCCTTTCATGTATTTTCTTGTTGAGATTTCATTGCTCTGGTGAGACGCCCCCTGGAATGCTGTGTACAGTTCTCGTGCCCTCAACATAAGAAGGATGTGGAACTGTTGGAACAAATCCAGAGAGGCCACAAAGATGAGAAGGGGATTGGAGCACCTCCCCTGTGGAGACAGGCTGAGAAAGTTGAGGCTGTTCAGATGGAGAAGGTTATGTGGAGACCTCACAGCCCCTTCCAGGATCTGAAGAGGCTACAAGGAAGCTGAAGAGGGACCCTTCATCAGGAACTGGAGTGACAGGACAAGGGGGAATGGGTTCAAGCTGAAAGAGGGGAAATTTCAGTGAATATGTGGAAATAATCCTTCCCTGTGAGGGTGGTGAGGCCCTGGCACAAGTTGCAGAGAGATGCTGTGGCTGCCCCATCCCTGGAAGTGTCCAAGGCCAGGTTGGATGGGGCTTGGAGCAACCTGGTCCAGTGGAAGGTGTCCCTGCCTGTGGCAGGGGGTTGGAACGAGATGGTCTTTAAGGTCCCTTCCAACCCAGGCCATTCTGTGATTCTACGATTCTGAACGCATACAAACTACTCCACTGTAGTGGGGCAAAACAACTCTCTTCAGCAACAAAGGACACCCTCTCCAATGTTTAATATCCCTTTAAAAAAATTCCCTGGAGACAAAGAAGCCAAACGAGTTTTAATTTTAGACCTGGGGTATGCAAGGACATCAAAAAGAAGTTACTTACTAATGGCCCCTGTGTAGGTTGGCTGTGTAAGGTCTTTTGGCACCTTCCTGTAGATGTCAAACCTGAAAGAGGAAAAGCAACAGCCATAAAACAGGTGGAACATTTCAATACATTTCATGTCCCCACAGGGATGAATGATGCCGAAGTTTTTCCATCCTGCCTTCCAACACCATTTTTTCAGTACGCAGGAGGATATGAGAAGGAAAAACAAAACAAAAAGCCCTTTTCTTCTGTACAATTATGTAACTGCGTTCTGTCTTGGCTCCAATTTCCAAAGCACTTCCCTCCGCCTCACTGTCATGGATCTGTGCAATCTGAACTGTGAGAGAAGCCAGGGAAGAAGTCATGCTGGACAAGTTTACAGAACACTGTAAGGGGAAAAGGATACTATGCAGACTCCTGAATAAAGATGCCTGGCAAAAAAACAGTGAGACACAACCTATATGGCAGCTTATAGTTTGTATCCTGCAATAGCCCAAAATAGACACCACCAAAGTCAGAAATCCAGGTGTTGAGACAAGAAACCATCCCTTGGACACTGGATACACAAGAGAAATAAACCCGACAAGTCTGCTACTCCCCCAGCAAAATCCAGTTTAATATTAGGCCGTTGTTTTGATTCAGTCATGGCTTTTAATATCCATATAGCTCAGCTTTGCTATTTTAAACTCCCCATGGTTAAACTTTCCCTGCCCTTATGTGTTGGCTGTATTATTTCCTACCACCTTGTGTTTCTGCACGCTCAACCGCAATGCAGCTCTGACATCAGTTTTTCCACCACCCAATAAAAATCAATTAATGCATTAAAAACACCTACCCACCCTAAAGAAGGAAGTGACTGGTTCTCCCCCCAAAATAGACTTTTTTGGATATACTACAAGTGGGTGAGATCTGATGCTTTTTCCAGCCCTGGAGAGGCATGAGAAGCACTGGATCTCAAATTCGTATTCCACAGTGCACCAAGATGAAACACCCCCTTGTTTATTCAGTAGCTCCTACTACACCAAATACTATACTGGGACTTTAAAACTAGATCATCTTTGTTTTCTTCATTCTTTAACTGTTGAGATAACTTGAAGGCACTCCATATGAGCAAAATAGCATTTGCCTTGCATGAGATCAGAAGGACGTGGTTGTGCTTCATTCAGGAGCTGAAGCTGGAAGAAGGAAGGGAAGAGAGGGAAAGGAGACCAGGTATAAAGATAGTTCACCTGCCCAGCTCAAGTCCTGAATAATCTATGAACTCACTTAACACCCCAACAACCCACTGTGATACACTTGACAGCAGCACTGCCCAGGAGCTGTATGTTTTTATGACTCTACTCACTGCCGTGTTCCTAAACAGATCGGCAACATTCCTGAACCAAACAATCCATTTACGGTTTTCCAGCCGCCCTGAGAACATCTGGAAAGTGCTGTTCGAATTCTTTCCACGCTCACACCAAAGCAACAGCGGCGGATGGCAAAGGAACCCGAAGTAGCCGATGACATCACGGTCCCACAGGCAGAGGAAGCTGCTGCTCGTCCCTGCTCTCAGCCCCTTAAACGCCGAGCTGGCGTCGTCTGGCCAAAGTCACAATAATAGACCAACAGGGCTAAAAAAGCTGAGAAAGAGACAGAGCACGTGAACACACGAGAGTGAACAGTCAGAAATAGGAAACGGCTCCACGCTGGATTCAGTAAAAACAGCACTGGATGCTATAAAAGGAAGTTTGCCCTCACAATGAGAAATATTTACTAGTATTAAGATGATGACCCATCACAGGGCTAAAAGGAAAAAAACCTAGCTTTTTAAACAGCTTTCTGGAAAGCTGATGTCATGGCAGCGTTCTCTCCTCTCAGGCTGCCATTTTCATCACGTAAGGAACACCCAACACCACAAATTAACTTTTATGTGGCGTAAGTAAGCTTGGATTAGGCAAAGACACTGCAGAAAGCGATCAATGGCTCCCAGCCACATTTATCACCTGGCTTTAAGTGCTTAAAAGGCAGTGCACTCCCTGTGCTATTCTGCTTCCCATCTCTCCTACCACATTACATTCCCTCTCTTCTACTACCATGACACACATCTGGGCAAAGAACATCAGACAAGGCATGTCCCAGCCTGAATTTACAGTCTAGAGGCACACAGAAGAGGAGTACAAAACAACATGGGAGAACTGAATAAAGGTTTAATGGCTGTAGATTTAACATGTTTTTAGGTAAGGTCAGACACTGTGGAGTAGCACAGAATGGACAATGTATGGAGAAGAGGCAACGAGAGCAGACTGGATGTGGGGAGGCTCAGTTGAGGTTTTATGGATAAAGGCAGAAGCTTGAAGGATGACATCCAGAGCCTGGTTCAAGCAGAAGGGAAGGCAAGCAGGGAAGGTATATTTAAGCTTGCACAAGGATGCTGAAATGATCACAACAATCAACAAGGGAATGGAAAAAGACACAATTGGAATAACAGACAAACACTGATGGCTAGATTTTGCTCACACTCAAATGACTACCAGCCCAAAGGAGATGGTTATATGCAAGCATCCTGGCAGAACAGTCATTTGCTTGGAAAAGACATGTTCTGAGTTAGGAGGGTTTATATTTTTATACTCTTCAGGGTACCAGGAATCCTCTCAATAAGGCCTCTGATATTGGCCACAATTTATACAATTTCTTCAGTCTGATCCTGGTTGGTGAAAACAGCAGTTGTGTTTACACATTCAGAGAAGGGAAAGGTGGAAGGCTCAAAAGACTTTGAAAAGAATGATGGAGATGGCAAGGCCAGGAAACAGGGTTACCTTGTTAACTCTGATCTAACACCGACTTGGAAGAAAATATGAAAGGCACAGGATTTAATGACAGTCTGAAAAGTATGTTTGTGAGACACAAGAAAGGTTAAATGCTAGCAATGAGTGGAGAATGGAACCCCAAAGAAGGCTTCATTAATTACATATAATTATAAAAATAAGTAAATCAAGCAAACTTCTCAAACAAATCTGTGAAGCTGACAAGATTTATTGTAACAGGAGACCCTAAGCCCAAAGAAATCAGAGATTTGTGAAAGCTCCCATCAGGCCTAAGGGTTAAAAATCTGATGAACTTCAAACTACAAACCTTTCTCCTTTTGCCACTGGCTTCTTGCCTACCTTACAGAGCTGAAAGCAATTTCAGGAGATCACTTACACTGTCCTGGGAAGAGGAAAGAATGAGGATTAGACAGCACAGATGATTTGTAATGTATGAGGGAGGAGGCCATGGAGCTGTATGAGTGGTAAAGGGGAACAGGTTTTACTTGCCCTCAGGTCAGATGTTCCTGCAAGCACCTGCAGTAAAAATTCCAACAAGCCTCCAGGTTCCTGAGGCATTGGTCACCTGGAAGAGCATCTGTACCCTGGGAACAGAGAGGAACTTTGTGCTCTGGCTATTGCAAAAGCTGCCTTACAGATTCCTACTCCACTCAAAGCAGTGGAAGGTATTACTAACACTGGAGGAAGACTGGATGTTCAGAGGGTTGTACCAGCCAGCTCACAGCACTGTACCACACTGTGAACACACTGTACCTCACTGTCAACATCCACCTGGAGAGTCCTGGAGTCAGATCCTAACTGGCCAGGAGAAACCAGGGTGTAGATTTACAGCACATCCTGCAGTCTACTGCTGAGTGAACTCTCCTAACCTGCAGCCCCGTGCAGCAGCTCATGCTGCTCTCAGCAGGGAGACATCAGTTCACGCTTACAGAGCAGGCACATGTGCATTTTCCACGGCACAATATTTATATTTAGCTTTTGGCAACTTTCTTCCTCCCCTCAGAAAAGCAAGACTTGTAAGGTGAAGCAGTATCTGTGAGTTAATCAGTTCACACCATTTCAGAGTGGAAACAACAAACTTACTGCTAGGAAAGTTCTTCCTGCAGGTCATACTTGTTCTCATAAAGGGAAGGCTGGACCTTGCAATTCCAGAATACGAGGCTAAAGATAGAACTAGGCTGTCATCAGTTTAACAAAGCAATTTCCTGACACATCTAAAGTGTCTTTTCTTTCAATGGAGAGCAGGGTTGCAAAGAAAGAAATGAAAAAAGGCTGTTTGGCAATGTCAGAGGTTCGCAGGAACCAACATTCATAACTAACAAGAGGGAATGGTACGATACCTTTTCCTCAATCCAATAGCTGAAAGGACACAACAAAAAAACTCTCTCACCATCCTGACAGGGATGACAACAAACTGGTAAAAATAGTCTCTCTCCATCTTTCTTGCAGGCTCCCTTCAGGTACTGGGAGGCCACAATTAGGACACCCCAAAGCCTCCTCTTCTCCAGGCTGAACAATCCCAATTCTCTCAGCCTTTCCTCACAGTAGAGGTGCTCCATTCCTCTGATCATCTTGGTGTCTCCTGCAGAATTGGTCCAACAGCTCCATGTCCTTCCTGTGCTGTTCCCCAGGGCTGGAGGCAGCTCTGCAGGTGGGGTCTCACCTGAGCAGGGCAAAGGACTGCCCTCTCACCCGCTGCCCACTCTGTAGGATCAGCCCAGCACCCGGGGGGTTTATGGGCTGCCATCACACATTTGCTCTTCATGTTTGCTTTTCATTACCTCCTAGAGCCACAGGAAGCACTGAAGTGTTAAAAACCCAGAGCCAGACACAGCAGTGCTCACCTGAGCCACCATCACGTCCGAGGCTGGCTCTGCAGAGGCAATGGTAGGTCAAACCCCACTGAAGGAGGTGAGCTGACATCATCAGCCCTGGGGTGATTCCTGAGTTTCCCTTCAAATCTCTGTGATTGACAGTGCTGGACGAGTGACAGGGAGGGCAGAAAATATCTACCCAAACACTGCAGTTTTTTCTCGAGTGGATAGTTCAGCTGCCTGCCCTGAGAAGGGGATGAGCTCACTCCCTCAGCAGGAGCTGCTACAGGAAGGGCTTTCTTCCAGGGTGTGCTTTATGTACACTTGAACAGCTTCAAGTCTGGATCTGAAATATTTCAGGAAATGAAGTAATAAATACATTATTTCACTGAAGATTACCACACCTCCGAACAGAAAAACCTTCTCTGACATCTCTTGAATCTAAAAAGGGCTTTTGTAATGTGCCTGTAAGATGCTGCTAATTTTTTCATGAGCAACAAGCAAAGAACTTGAGGTTAAAAACAAATACTTGTAAGCAGAACTAAGTGTATGGCAGTTAAATTCAATCACAGAATCTCCTGAGTTGAAAGGGACAAACCAGCATCACTGAGTCCAACTCCTGACCCCCAGGAGTAGTTTAGTTCTGAATAACTGATGCACTGTGTGAAGCTCCTGCAGAGAGACAGCAGAAGCTTTAGCTCTGTGGAGCACTGAAACACAGCTCTGGAGTGATCAGCACTGGCACATCTTCATGTACCCTTCTGCAAGGTCTGGTTTTACTGATTTAACTAGGAGGCAGGGGAAAGACTGTTTACTGGACAGTATTTTGGATTCCAGTTAATCAAGCAGAAGTGCAACACATTCTCAAGTGGCACTTGGTCACAGAACAGAATTCAAGCACTGTACATCAGCAGCAAACAGATTAATTTTCGTTCCTTTCCACTCCTCAGATGATTCAGAAATTTGGCTTTAATGTTCACTGACAAGGGAAAAATGCTTTTGCTCTTCAGGCAGATTATGTTTTCCCCCAGAAGAGCTGAATGTTTAAAAATTAGTCTTTTTGAAGCATACTGGCTCTATCACAGGCACTTCTGCATCACGTCCTGAAAGTTAGAGGACATGAGCATCCATTACAGCAAATTACATTTTTGATATCAAAGATGATTAAGAAAAATTAAACCCCCATCAGTACCATGGCTGACATTCCACCTTTGGCAAGTCAATGGTAGTGCAAATCCATCATGTCAACCTGTCTCAGCACCAAAGAGTCCATGGCTGTGATTCACACAGAAAAATGTGGATGTTGAAACAACACTTGATTCTTCACCTCCCATATTAACCAGCTTCTAGAAGAGGCACCCATTTTTCAGCAGATACCACACTTGAAGTTGAGGTCACTAATTCCTGGTGATGTTACTCACTCTCAATAACGAGTCCAGTGTAGAGTGAACAACTACCTTAATTTTATTACACATCAGTAGCTTTGGGATCTCAAAAAAAAAAAAAAAAAAAAAGACAACCTGGTGCTGCTGAAACAATTTCTTTCACTGACAAATAACTTCACTTGAAGGCACAACTTGCAGGAACAACATATTTTCCAGCAAAACCAGAACTTCACTATTAAGTTAACCAAACAACTGGCAATTCTACAGCAGATGTGACTAAATTACACAAAGAGGGAATTATCAGATACAGAAAGGTTAACTTTGAAAACACTACAGAGACTGTGATATTACTGGAATAAGAAACTTGAAGGACTGTTGAGCCAGTGTTTGTATTCCAGCATGCTGCATGTTAGAGACTCAGTGCTGGACAAGTGCTCCTTACTTATGAGGAGGGAGCAACATCTCCATCACAATCTCTCAGATGCCATAATGCCTCTCAAAGAAATGAAGAATAATACACTCTCCCAAGGTGAGCTGGCTTCCTGGATCAACAAAAGCCCTTGGTCAAGGGCTCAAGTTTAAATCACAGCACAAAGAAGCAAAGAAATAACAATCCCTGTCTTCAGTGGCATCAACTCTTTGGTGGGAGGCTGTGGGCCATTGATTTGGGCTGTGCCACTCAGATTTCTGTGGAGATTCCCCCTTGTCAGACAATATTTATGTATCTGCAGTGCAGGTTCATTGGCTCCCAAGGCAGGTGCCTAAGTCAGAAAGCAGGAATGTCTGTCTTTTCACAGCCTTCTCAAAAACACAGCTATCACTAAAACCACTCACCCTTTTAAACACCAAGAAAGCAACCTCCAAAACCTGGCACACCAGCTAACACTGCATTTGTAGGCCAAGCTCTCTGCTCTACAAAGTGAAACTAGATTAAGCCGGTCTTTGAGGAACTATTTCATGCAAGAACTGTTTCCTTGACACTCCACAGGGGAATACAAGCCGGTTAAAGCAGTTTCCAAAACTTGTTTACACTCCTGCTCATGTGCTGGTAATGCCCCTCCCCAGTTTGACAGCAAGCAGCCGCCAAGAGGAGATAAATTCTAGCGAAATATTGCTTCTGGTTTTCCCCATTTGTCGACTCCTCCTTGCAAACCAAAGAAAAGGGGATCAGAGTATGGCTGCAGACCTCAAATACCAAGAATCAGAGAAGGCATGAGGTCACTATTTCTCCACACACATGCCAGTTCCTGACTAACCGAACAAAGAACCTGCCTGTTCCTTACAAAGTCCACTCATTACACACTCACCAGGAAAAGGAGCTACAACGTGGAAGAGAGAATTTCTGCCGTAACACACTGTACTTGCCACATCCAAGAAATGTAATGACACAGAGGTAGCCCATGCAGACACATTAAGTTTAAAGAAACTCAATCTTTAAAAAAAAAAAAAAAGGTGCTTTTTGTCATAAGAAAAGCGCTCTATTTGTTATACGGGTTTTTCTTTTTCAGGTGGATAGAAAAAACGATGCACTGTGCATTTCTGGGAACATAAATTCATTCAAAAGAACAATCCCAGACTGCTTTTCATGAAAACTACATCAAAAACCTACATGCACAGTGGAAGATACACAAAGAGCAAGGCAGTTGCCAAACACAGCCTTGGACAATCAAGCCTATGCCAATATCCATTTCATCCTTGATAAGAGTCATCTTGAGGCAGCTCTGTTTGATAACAGGTTAA
Source organism: Myiozetetes cayanensis (assembly GCF_022539395.1). Lineage (NCBI taxonomy): Eukaryota > Metazoa > Chordata > Aves > Passeriformes > Tyrannidae > Myiozetetes > Myiozetetes cayanensis. The sequence continues at coordinate 6,435,419 of NW_026087378.1, read as the reverse complement.
AAACCATCTAATGTCTTCCCTTCTTTGAGAGCATCTACCATTTAGACATTCTAAATAAATTAATTTTTAGGTCACATCCCTCAGAATTACACCAGACTCTCTAATTACTTCACACAGACATCAGTGAATCCAGCCAACTAACAATTTCTACTCAGCTGCCATAAAAGCGACAAATCATCCTTAACTTTGAGAAGGATCAGTTTTCCCTGGGGACAAGTACATAGCCTTAGGATTTGTCACCCTGCACACTTCTTTTCCTCCTCTTACCATTTCCTATCTGCCTCCTCGAACATTTCTGTCACATCACTGTGTCCCAGACAGAAACCAGTGGTGGTTTGTTCCATCCCCCTTATCTGGTTCCCCACAGGACCTACAGATCTGATGCAAAGACACACAGTCAGCTCTTCCCACAAGATTTGTATAACTGTATGTTTTTGATTTCTTAACAGCAGAGGTGCATTAGCAGCTCAGGAAACCGAGGCAGGTGTGAAGTGAGAAGAGAATGAGCAACGTCAACCCCACTTCAGGAAACGCATTCAAGTGCACATGAACTGAGCTGGAATGATGGTTCTGAAGAGCCTTCCACCAGCCCACAGCATGGGCTACCACATGGCTTTGTTTCCTTATATTCCTGCCACCAGCACCTCTGGAAGAAGCATCCCTAGAAATAGCAGAAGAGTTTACAGACTGTGATTCATTCAATACCTGCTCCTATTAAGACTCTTAGCAGAGATACCACTTACAGCTGAGAATCCAGCAGCTCACTTTGCATAAAATGCTTTATCGTTCACAAGGAGGACACGGGAAGCAGGAAGAAACTCAGCCATGATAAATATAACTTGGATTAAGTCCACCTGACATTCAAAGATGACTGTGCACAAACAGACTCCATTTTCTCTCTCCAGGAATAAATACTTCAGTGGAGGTTGGTGTTACGAAGGGGAGATCAGAATTTAACACGGTGTCTGTCTCAGAGTCTTTCCTTCTCCCCTCCCCAAATCAGTGTAGCCTGAAGGCAGAAGAGAAGGGGTAAAAAAAAAGAGGCCACATTGGTTATCTCCCATTTGAATTCATGGAATCAAAAGGAAGTTCTGACTGCTGTCAGAGCAAGACCATTCAGGCTGGAGACCAATGGCCAAAAGGAAACGCCCTTCCTTTAATCCCCAGTGGTATTTCTAGAGAAACCTTCCCACCAAAGGCATGCTGCTTAGTGTCAGGGAGCATTTCTATCTGTGTGAACTGCTGACTTCTCAGGCATCTTCTTTGGTCATTTAACCTAAGTATAAGAATTAGAAGTACTAAGTGTAAAAGAGAAAACCCGCCTCCCCAGCAGCCCAGGATACAGTGGGTCTGTGATCACCCACTGAAATACTCCCCATCCACTCCCCAGGTGACCCACCGTGGCCCCTTCCAACCTGACCCATTCTGTGACAATGCTGCCTCAGGACTTTATCTCTCAGTGCTTCCTTAACTGAGACAGATAAAAAAAAAACAACAATAGATTACAAGGTGCTCTAATGAACTAAGGGAAGCTAGGAAGGCATAGAGAATACTTCAGTGCTACTTGAAGAGTAAAAGATTTTAAATAAAAAATCAAATCACTTAGCTAAGAGCTTCAAAGTTGTTTAAAAGGCAGCAACTGTTCCTCTTGTTTCCTTGGGTCACTGCTCTCAAACAATGATTTTGGGACAATTCCTCCCCACTTTGCCAACAAGGCTTCTGGGCAGTAGGCACCCAACCACACCAGCTGAAGAGCACAAGCCATCAGGCACTCAGGTGGCTTTTAACTTCTTCAGAGGCCATTCAGCTCTAAATAAAACCAAGCAGGCTCATAAATACACCATCACTCCACCAAAGGCAGGCAGGTACCTCTGTCAGAGCATATTTTCTGGCTTTGTTCCTTCCTAAAAAGCACATCAGACACTTGTGGTAAGATCTTGAAAAGCAAAGCTGCTACTTCTGTATAAAGGATAAATCTAAACCCACCAATTTAGTTTTCAATGTGGCTGTTCAAGCTGAAGGAAATGTATAGGTAGAACAAACACCCCAGCTGAGCCAGGTTTGCACACATGGTGCTCTTTTGATTAACAAAATACTGTTTTTACTTAAAAAACAAAAACCTTTTTGAAGTAGTTGGAGGGATTTTTATTGTTCACAGTTGTTAAAACCATACCTAGAACTACTGTGCCCAGGTCCAGAGATAAAAAGATTAACCTCTTTACTTGGTAAATTGATTTTATTCCATGGTGTAACAGCAGGCTGATTTGTGGGGTATGCAGAGATGGCCTGAAAAAACAGTTATCCCGTTCCAACGACAGAATATGTGAAGTAATCAAAACAGTGACTTGGAGAACAGCTGGTACCTGGAACAACAATGATAAAGGAACAAGCAGGACACAACTCCCCTCTGCATGGTGACCCTGACAGGGGCTGGAAATCACCAGACTCCCCTGGGAGAAGGGAGAGGAATGAGCAGACATCTGGGCAGGTGACAGAGGCTGCTCAGCAATGCCGTGGGCTGGATTTTGTACCCCATGTGCTTGAGAGCTGCTACAATAAAAAGTCAGACCCACTCTGACCAGCAGTTTGGAGCAAGTCTCTAAAAAAGGAAAAGTTGGGCTTTAATTGGGGAAACATCAAGAACAGCATGTCTTTTTAAGCAAAACCTCTCTTACTTTAAAAGAGCAGTGAGTTCCAACTCCCTCTGCATTTTCAACTTCCTCTGGTCCTTCCTGTACCTGTGCTGGGCAAAAATCCAGAATTTTGTTCCACAGATCTAGCAAGGAAAGAAGAATTTCTCTGTACAAGTAAATTCACCCTAAAACAGTCCAAAGAAGTAGAGCTAGGTTATTCTTACACCTTTCTCTACACATGTATAGAGAGCACTGCTTTTTCTATTTTCATGGAGAAATATCAGTTCAAGATTTCATTCTGAAATCCTTTCTCTAGCTCAGGCTGCTTTTCTTCCCACCCAAAAACAAGTGCATGCTCTGACAACTCTGCAGGAACACTTAGATCCTACAATCCAGCACAGACAAAAGGCAGTAACTCTTCTTCCAATACAGCAAAGTAGGTGAAATCTGGTTTACTGAGTGGGAAAACAATGGTAGGAAGTCAGCAGCAGAGGAAGAAAATAGGAACTACTGATTTTGAGCCCTTAATTCTGTTAATTCTTTGTTTAAATGACATTTCTATGTTTCCTGTCTGCTGGCAGATGAGAACATAATGTGCAGAGAGCAGCTCAGGACAGCTCCAGGACAGCCACGTTACAATTCCAGGGATGGGATGCAGCAGTGGGAGCCAACAGACCTGAATTCTGTTCTGCTCCCAGCGCTGACTCACTGTGCAATTTCTGTTCCAGTCAATTAAATCTTTCTTCTTCAGCTTGTACATTTTGCACAGCAGCATCTGGTAACATCTGCCCACCTTTCCTCAAGCACGTGGAAATCTACAGGTGAAAAACTCTGCAAATAATGAAGCATCACTGAGCAAAGCTCCAACTTCTACCTGAGGAGCTGTGTCAGGGGAGGATTGGGTTGATTTTAGGAAAAGGTTCTTCCCCCAGAGGGTGGTTGGGCACTGAACAGGCTCCCCAGGGCAGTGGTCACGGCCCCAAGGCTGACAGAGCTCAAGGAGTGTTTGGACAATGCTCTGAAGGGACAGGGTGAGATTGGTGGGGTGTCCTCTGCAGAGCCAGGAGTTGGACTTTGATGATCCTTGTGGGTCCCTTCCAACTCAGGACACTCAGTGATTCTTTGAAAGCTGCAGGAAGGTGGCTTATGAAAACAAACTGGATGAGCTCTGCAAGAGCTGAACCTTGGTTCACTAACAGGGTTGTGCCTGGAGTGCACCTTTACGAACAATCTTGACGGATTTGTGAATTGGGACACAAACTTTGAAGCACATGGAAAGTAAGATAAGTGATCCTGTTAATCTCAGTTTCACACAGAAAATAAACACTGAATATACAAACACCAAAGCCTGGCTGGGAATGTGAGTTCCAGATGCAAACACAGATTCAAAGCAGGACTAATAAGCCGATACTTGTAAATACCAAGCAGTTATTAACACGTTTTATAAGATTAACACCTGCATTACAGCAGATAACACACATATCATTAAGTAATCAGCTAGTCCTCATTTACACACAATGGGATATTAACACATATACTCCACAACTTGAGCTTTAATGGACAAACTCGAAAGGCTTCAGAATTATATCGGAAACTGTTTAATCCTGAACCACTCTGAGCAAGCTCTGATATGGGAAGGACCAGACAGGGATGTGGAGGGGCTAATGGAGCTTTAAACCAGTTTATCTGGACTGCAACCAGGTGAAGACTGCAATTTTCAAATTCTCTAGGACTGATTTCTCACTCACAACATCACACCACTTTTCGAAGCAAATACTACTTTTTTTGACCAGCTGACTCTCCATACTTTTAAGCCCAGGAATGAAATGTAGGAAGAGGTTTCCTTGCCAGCCAGCTCCTCCCTCTTAATTCTAGTTCCAAGAACATAATGAAACTAACAGAGGAAGTTTCTGAAACAAGGAGGAGTACTGAGAACAAGAAAACAAGGTTAGGCCAGGAGGACTGTCATTAATTATATAATCCAGCCTTTGGGTAACTGGACACTTAGGGAAAGGGGCTGAGAGAACACTGGAGGCATCAGCCTCTGCAGCATTATGTCATCTGGCCTGCTCCTTACTTAGCAGGGAAAGGATTTGCACAGGGACAAAAAAACAAACCCATTTATTTCTAGGAGGAAAGACTTCGAATCTCCACAACAGCTGCTGAAAAAGGGTACAAAAAATTCATATGTTCTGCTCCCATTTAAACTGATTCCTTTCCAAGGAGTTGGTTCTCCTGTTTGCTCCCTCCTGCCAGTCATTGTGCTATCCCTCCATAACACCTTTTTGTCAACTATGTTCTAAATTTTGTGCATATTAAGCTTGTTCTCTGCTGCCCAAGAACACACACAACAATTGCTATTGCTGAAATATGCCAAAGCTGCAACTATTTTAGGTGACACTGAAGAATGGAAAACAGGAAGCGGTACATCACTTTATTTTTTTCCTTCCAGATAAAATGTTAGCCTCAAACATATTTCAAAGGCAATTAGGAGGAGGAGGAAAGTATAATCTCAAAATACTCAAAGGTGGAGTCTTGCCAGCAAGCATTTTATTTCCTTTTAAGCAGTGAAGCAGGTGTCAAAATGAAGGATGGAAGAGAAATGTATTTTTAATAAAGTGAACAAATTATACTCTGCTTCATCAAAACAGGAGAAAAGTGTCATGAAGAAAAAATGTTCAAGTAAGGGGACTGGTATTCAAAAGGATCCAGCCCTTCTCTGGACTATGAACAAGAGTCACTGTGCTCCTGAGTGGGAGCAGTATATTCTGGAGATCAGAGGGAATCAGGATTAACATACACGGCTGCTCCCCAAACTAAGTAAATTGTTCAGATACTTGAATGTCATAAGCAAACTATAAACGCAGAGATTATTGTTCTTGCAGCTCCCCAGCACAACCCACCACCTCCCACCATCACACCACCACCCATTCCATCCTTTTGGAGACCCTTAGTCCTGAACATCTCTCCCTTTCCCAGTATCAGACTCGCCAGCTCAGGGTTCCTCTGCCTCCTGCCACATTCACAGAATCACTGAGATTGGAAAAGACCTCCAAGATCACTGAGTCCAACCTGTGACCCATCCCCACCTTGTCAGCCAGACCAGAGCACTGAGTGCCACATCCAGTCATTCCCTGAACCCCTCCAGGGATGGGGACTCCACCACCTCCCCGGGCATTCCATTCCAATGTCCAACAACTCACTGCCCACAGCTGCTGGTTCCCAGTGTTGCCAGGCTACTGGCCTTACTGGCCAGCTCCTCAGCCCTCCCCACAAACAGCAGTCCTGATCTCCAACAGACACTGAACAAACTTCAAAATTGGACTGTGATTTCCAAGAAGTTCCCTACACACAACTTAGAGCATAATCCAGGCAGAGCTATGGAAAAAAAAAAAAGAGTTGTATTGTAGCCTTTCCCGTAGCTTCTGGGAATCACAGAACAGTAAGACTCTCTTGCTGCCCTGAACTACTGAACACCTTGAAACAACATCTGACAAGATAAAATTAGCATTAGAAACATGTAAATTTTATTTGTGGAAGCTACTTTCTGGTTTAAGTCCCAGCTGCACTTGCTCAGCACAAAAATCAGAGGTTGATACAAAAGAACATGAACAAATAAAACATCTGGGGAAAGGGAGGAAAAAGGGGCGAGGCAGGGATGTGTGAAGGAAACAACTCCATATTCATAAAGCTTCCCTCAAAAGTGCACAGACCAATCCATATCCTACTGCATGAAAGAGATTTCTCCAGCTCCATAAGGGAAACTCCTGGACATCACCAAGGCTCACAGTCTCAGGTTGGACCAGTCCAGTTCAACCACTGCTCTGCAGAGTGAGCAAGCACAGGAAGGTTCCCTTGAAACAATTCAGTAACTGAGGCTCAGACAGGAACTGGTACTTGCCTAAAGCTGCCAGGGGTTAAGAGCAGCAGAACCCTGACTCGGGAGAGCAGGCATTGGCATTCGCTCACAACCAAGTCTTCCTACTCCTCCAAAGTAATTTCTATAGGACAAAATCCATCAATACACAAGATTTAGGGACAAAAGTGCTTTCCCAAAGCATCAATCAAGGATTCAAATATATTGTACTTTTTCAGAATATGAATAAAAACCTGCAGTGACCAGCTCAGGTTCTCCTATTTGAATTCCAGTCTAAGGAAACAAGAATTCCTGTACATGCTTTTACAACTCGGTCCCACTTTTTATTTGCACGTAAGTGTAACTTAAAACTCTCCTGCATCATCTGGCTTCCAAGTGAAGTTCCTGGTTCTGAGGCAGTTTCCAGGAAATACCTGTATGGATGTTACCCCAGTAGAAAAACATAACTGATGCAGACCCAAGAGCTGCAACTTATAGTTGGGGATCAGGTTTACCAGTGATTTTTAGTCCAGATACAACCTGTTATAATGCAGCAACCAGAATAAGATTTCAATGCAACAGGGTCACAGTTGATTTAGAGTCCCAGGGAATCTGAGCGAGGCTCTGAGACTTCATCTTTATCAGAAAACAAAATCATATTTACATTACTGGCTGAACTGGTGGGCTTGCTTTATTCACAGCACCCAGTGGTCTACAGAGATGGACAGCAATTTGGAAGCCAAATGATCTGCCCTGGGATATGATTGTTAAATAAACAGTAAGAAGCCATGACCTCCTGAAATCCTGTCAGCAGTTATACTTGCCTGCATGCATTAACAGGGCATTTTGAAGGTTCTTCTATTAAATGTCAATCTTTCTGGTTTCTCTGAACTATACTAAATACATCTCATGTGGAAACATCCTTAAAAAAACAAACAGAAAAGCAAATATCCAAACACACGCAGTTCAAACACAGCAAGTCACACTGTCACACAGAGTACAGTCTAAAGTGTGTGTGTCTGCCATGATTACTATTAAAATACTCAAACATTTCAGTATAAGCAAGATTTTGTCATGGAAAGACTGTGGTTAATGCTTTGGCAGAACAAGTTTTCCATTTTGAGAGTATTTGGCTCTGTACAGGAATACCTAGACAATAGTTCAGGGCTTGTGCTTGGATAGAAGACAAAATAAACAAGACCGTTCCACCATTTCTTCATTCATTTCAAGACTATTCTTTTCTCACCACCTCCACCATTTGAATTACATGCCCAAAAAATACACAAACATTCTTCAAAATACAAGCTCAACAACGTCCACAGCTTCCCAGTCCACGCTGGTGGTATTGCTTCAGCTCTGTTTACAGTGTGATTCAGACATTTTCACAGCAGTGAACTATGATGGCATGAAGAAAGCATCTGTGTCACCAAGGACTGAACAAAGGAGGACAGTTAAAGCTCAGAAGGAACAATACAGAACTCTCCTACAAAGACAGACCTTAATATTTCTATCCTTACTCAGGAAAAAATCTCTACTCCAACTATATTTCAAGAGAAATTATGCTTTAGGGAGGCTTAGGAAGAAATATCTACATACATGCATGCTATAATCAGTTATTTGTGGCACAAACATCAACAGACTCTGTCTGTACAGCTCTGCTTGCCCATCTGACTGCTGTGACTGCAGAATAATTTCTCAGGTGCCCTCAAAGGGCTATTGTTGAAACAAAGTTAGTCATGGTACTGCCTGGCACCAAAACCACTGTGGTAATTACATAAGGTGGCAGCAACACCACTTGGAAGGGTTGTTTACCAGCGACATTGCACAATGTGAACTGGAGCTTGCTCGCCAGACCTGGCTGCAGTTCAGGATGAAATTCACTTGCAGTTACAGGCACTTTGGAGAACTCAGATATCACCTCAGCAGCCAGAGAGAAAATGCGAGTCCTGCAGAGCACAGAGAGGCAACTACCCAACACACAGCTGTGCTAGGCCACTGGTTATTGGTGTAGACACTAATTTAGGGACTGCTGGCTACCAGCTCCATCACATACAGGATTTAAGACTGTGAACCAAACCACTACAAGTGGCAACGCCTGTGGCTGCACCAGTGACTGTGCACATCTCAGCACAGGGCACACTCAGTCCTTTTTGCTGTGCCACTGCTTGCACAAACCAGTAGCACAACCCATCAGATCAGGAGATGCCACACCAGCCAGTCTGAGCTGTTAGTTCTTCTCTCATCCTCCCTGCTCTGTTTCAGCCAAGAACACGCCTCCCTGCTGCTATCGCCACCGTGCACCTGCTCACAAATGAGCTCACCGTGCCTCTCCTCTAAAGTTCAGCAAGTAATTCTGCCAAATGAAGGAGTGTGTGTCGATGCAGCCAGTTAAAGGAGGTGCTGGGAAGGTGCCAGCAGGTGCACGGAGCACAAAGCACCCGGATCCGAAGGGAAACACAGCGCTGGTTCACACTGCAATTGAAAATTCCTGAGCAAACATGTACATTTCCCCTAACATTTCATATTTATTAGTCAATGCCAAAGCATCACCACTTCTGCATAATGATTGGCAACCGTTCAAACACAAGGCAAACAAATCCCAGACAAGTTGAAGGGAGATTTGAGGGGCTACAGAAAGATTTTGTCTCTTCTCTCATGCAACTAGCAGTAGGACGAGAGGGCACAGTCTGAAGCTGTACCAGGGGAGGTTTAGGCTGGATATTAGGAAGAAATGTTTTACAGAGAGAGTGATCAGACATTGGAATGGGCTGCTCAGTGAGGTGGTGGATTCACCGTCCCTGGAGGTTTTGAAGGTGAGACTGGATGTGGCATCAGTGCCATGGTGTGGTAACCATGGTGGGGTTGGATCAAGGGTTGGACTTGATGATCTCAGGTCTTTTCCAACACAGTTGATTCTATGATTCTATGATTTTCAGTTGTGAACCTCACAAACCTGTCAAAAGGAAAATTATAGGATCATGGAAGTCAACTTTGTTCCTTCTTTTCTGAAGACTAAAGACTAAAATAAGTTATTTTCTTCAAGCTCACAAGTGAATGAGAAGTTGTCGAAGGGGTTGCTTAGTTCAAAAAAGATTTTTTTCCTCAGACTCAAAATCACCTATAATCAATCTACTGGTCTGTCCTCATTAATTTGATCAGGAATTGATTCCACAATTGTTCCAGGTCAGATGTCTGAGCATCACTTTGCCTATTCACCATCACAACCCTTAGGTCTAATTTAAAACCAAACATACTCTCTCTCTCAAAATAAGGTTGGATGTGTGTCAGCTTCTTGATTTAAAAAAGATCTTCGGGAACGGAAGTGAAGACCTGCCTGTATCCCAAAAAATAAAAATGTACTTTATATCTGAATCAGAATACCCACATTAAAACACCACTTATCACAGATGTGCCAAAGAACAGCTGACCGTGAGGGCCCATTGTACTGTAATGATGGAATAAGAGTCTTTGCCTTCCACACTAAATCAGCATTTAAATCTAAATCCTTTTTAAGCCTGGCTCCTTTCCCATGACCGCCAAAATCTGAATATAACATTCTGTTACTTCACACGGGTTATAACACTGAAAAAAAAAAAAACAAACCCCAAAACCAACCAATCAACATCACCAACAAAAAATCCCTACTGAAAACATCACAATGATTAATTGTGGGAAAGGAATTGTGAATTTCTCAGTTAAATATCAAAATAAGGACTCAGGGATATTTGCCACTTTCAGCCAAACACATGGCTAGGGCACAACTGAGAACTACCCAGAATTAGAACAAAAACTTGATTTCAGAGTGGTCTATTTTAGTTTTTCTCAGCCTAAGCAATTACCGAAATAGTTCAGAAGTTTCAGTATCTTACAAACCCATCAGTAACTCATTCATGCAAATAGGCAGGTGCAAAGAAAAGCCACCAAAGTCAGAGAGCTCACAGCAATGTTTCTCTTCTATCATGTCTACATCCATTGCAAAGGAGTAACTTATTTTTACATGTGTACATGTATGTAATTCTCAACACCAAAGCAGTCTGAAGTCCCAGCACCAACTCAGCCTCCTGCTAACTGGATCACACAACATATGAGAAACCTTCTGGCCCATAATCACCATTCAAGATGACCCAGGCTTACAGTTTAATCTAATTATGATTTTAACCATCCTCAGATGCTGCAAGTGTGCAGGTGACACTGGGTCTTAAAGGCTTGAGGGGGAAATACCCTTTCAGATCCAGTGAGATCAACTCAGAATGCCCAATAAAATAGGTATGAAGCTGCTTTGCTGACACAAGTTCTAAGGAACCAGGGGATGGGAAACAAGGAAAAATCTGCCTGCCTCTTTCAGCCAAATGGGTTTTTTAAAAAAAAGGAAAGAACCAGGCCTTCTGGAAATAGAAACTGATTTAGGAATTCTGTAGGAGGGCTGGTGTCTTGTGACATGCACTGAACAGACCTGCACTGAAAGCTCCAATTTGGAAGCTGAAAACTTGGTTTCATACTAACATCACAGCAGGAGTGGAGAGATTAGCATGAATGAAAGGCTTTGAAAAATGAAAAGCATTAGGTAAGTACTAAGTATTATTAAAACCCTAAAGATAGTTGGGACGGAATGATTATTATTCACATGAAATTACTGGGATAATATTGTTTTATTTATGAATTAAATGCATTTGGTATTAGTAAAGGGAACTACCAATAAGCCAAGGAAAAAGAAGTTCTACAGAAAAAAAAAAAGTACAAAAAATTACAAGTAATAAAACAAGCTACTTCCAATATGGAACCATGGCATGAACCAATATGGCTCAGATCAACTGATGGAGACAACTTCCAAGAAAGATGTTTAGGCACTTTGGGTTCTTCAGTCAGGCCAGATATGAACCTGTGACTCTAGGACAGAGGGAAGAGATTTAGTCCCATAAATGGAAAGGCTTTCTTTGCCTTTTAGTTGGTGAAGAATGGGACATTTTTGATTGTGGGCTTTTTTAATTACTTGTCATTGGCGTTTCTGTTGTCTCTAAATGAGATTCTGGAAACCTACTCCTGCCAGAACTACTTTGTGTGGAAACAGAGCTCGAGGCCTGAACTTCTATCTGGTCTATGCCCCTCTCTACACCTGATGTCAGCTGTCAATATCCTGCCACTCTAAAACATCAAAAATAAAAGCTCTAAGTAAAGGGAGGATACAACAACAAGACCTTGCCTTCCCAAATTTCAGACAAGAGCAGTTAAGGACAGTGATTGCTTCAACTGCATTAGTAACCCAGACCTTGAAAATCTGTGGCCTCCAGAAGAACACAACTCCATTCCACTTGGAACCTCCGAATTTTGGGACTCTACTAGTAGATATATAGGGGCACTTCTAAACGTTTCTTAACAACCTAAACCTCTAATCATACACAGGCATAACACCCACTACAAAGTGTGTACTAAAGACAGGGTGTCAAACTGTACCTGCCACAGAGAACATCCAGGTGAAATCTCTGAGAGAAAAACCTTGTATTTCACACAATGGAAACGTCACCTCTTCATTCAGAAACTCACTCAAGGTGCTAACCTCATTTGTCTAAGAGCGCTGTATTGTATGTTCTAGAGCTGTCAGGAAGTACCTGTACATTTTTTTTAACGTATGCATCATACTTCACCTACAACAGTAAAATTTTCCAGCCTCAGCAGATTTTGTTCCACTGACTGCACAACGAACAAACCCACAACAGCTAAAAAGGGCTCTAACCTTTGCAACATTTTGGCCCTGAACTCTGTTCATGCTTCTAAAACAGGAAAGTGGTTTCTTGCACGTGACATTAGTTTCTCTGTACTTTAAATATAAAATTCCTGTTATCAACAGCAGCCTTTTAAAAATTCATCTTTGCAGAATAGCTGAACTTCAGCAAGCTTATGTTATTTGAGAAAGAGCTTTGAAGTGTCTATTTCTAATCCTCCAGTCTGAATGACAAAGAAGTTATTTGCAATTGTGAATCTTTAAAATGCAGATCTGAACTGATGCCGCTCTTTTTGTAACTCATTAACACAAACCCTGCCATTCAGTCTTTACTAAACGTCTTTGTTCCATTCCAAAGTGAAGCACTAGTGCTGTCTCTGAAGGTGATTATGCTCTTGGTGAGCCAGTGTTTCCACATGCATATGCTGAGACCCAACAAAAATTACATTTTCAAAGACATCAGAAATAACATTTGCTTTATCTGCTATTACAAAGTGACAGCCACAACCCAGGGTCCCTTATTGTTCACGTATTTTACAAGTCTGACAATAGGTGGTAATAAGATTCGCAGCTGGCAGAATGTCTCCAAAGCTGAGAAGACTTTTTCTATCAAATTTTATACAAAAGCAGAAACGAGGCTCTGGGCCCCAGATCCCACATGATCCAGCAGATATTGTTTCCAGCTTCAACAAGTTTTCATTCAGAAGCAACTGCCTCCATGTTCAACAGTGCCCCATGGATCACACAAGATCCTGTCAGCCTGTATAAATGAGAGGCCTGGTTTAGAATTACAGCAAAAATATAACACACAACTTTTGTTTGGGAGAACTAAAAACCTGCATTATCACCATTTCCCCCTGCCATCTCAAAGGGGTCACATGTACAAGTCATGATGATCTTACGTGGAAAGCACTGTATATTCCCAAAAATGTGTGTATTTTTTATTGTAATATTAATCCTCTAGTAAAATCTACACCAGAAAACTCATCTGTGCATTCTCCCCACGGCATCTCTGAACTTGGAAACTTACAAATCATTGGCTTAAGAATGGCTCAAACAGAAAATGAACCCATAGTTGCTATTTCAGCTGCATTTAAGTCAGAGAGGATCTTTTTCACTTCTGCTTTGGTACCTGACACTGCCTGCTATGGCCCAGGGGATGCAGGTGCCCCACAGAAAGGCCAAATCCTACAACTCACACCTGCTCAGGATGGCAAAGCCAAAGGTGGACGCGCCAATGTTGGTTCCCAGCAGTCAGACACATGGTGCTGCTTTCTGCACACTGACCCCCTCAAGATGCTGTGGGAGCTCCACCACAAGGAGTGATGCCCTAAAGCTCTGTGGGAGCCCCACCGCGACCCCGTGAAGCTGCCGTGGGACCCCAAGGATCTGCGGGAGGAGCAGGGTCCCCGCCCCTTCACCCCGATACCCACTGCGAGGTCCCGCGGGACATGCACATCCATCACCCCCGAGGTCCTGCCCCGGGGAAGCCCCAAACAACACACACCCCCTCTGGCTTTGCACAGCCGCCCTGCGGCACAGCAGCCGCTCGTTGGACAGAGCCTCCCCGTTCCCACGGCCCTTCCCTGCCCACACCTACTTCACCCATCCACCCACCCATCCATCCATCCATCCGTGCATCCATCCATCCATCCATCCATCCATCCGTGCATCCCTCCCTGCCCACCGGGCGGGGAGCGGCGGGAGGGCGGGCGCGGCCGGTCCCCGCGGGGCGGGCGGGCGCTGTCGCGACTCACCTCCTGAAGTCAAAGGGCATGTTGGTGGCGGGCGGGCTGCGGGCGCCGCCGCCCCCGGCCCCGGCTCTCGCCTCGCTGCCGCCGCCGCCGCAGGGCCAGGAAGTGACGGCCCCGGCCCCGGCGCCGCAGCACCAGCCCATTGGGCGGCCGGGCCGGCCGGGGCTTCCGCCGCCGGGTTACGGGAGCGGGGTGCGGGGTGCGGGGTGCGGCAGAGCCCTGGGACGCCCTCTCCCCGCCCCGAGTTTGCCGGGTCCCCTCAGTGCCTGAGGGTCGGAGTGCCCTGCCGGCACCGCGGGGTGCCCCGCTCAGCCCCGCGGGTGCTGTCAGTACGGAATCACAGAAGCGTTCAGGCTGGAAAAGACCTCCGAGATCGTCGAGTCCGACCTGTGGCCGACCACCACCGTGTCAACCAGAGCAGAGCACTGAGTGCCGCGTCCAGTCTTGCCTTAAACGCCTCCAGGGATGGAGACTCCGCCACCTCCCTGGGCAGCCCCTTCCAATGTCTAATCACCCTTTCTGTGAAGAAATTCCTCCTGATGTCCAACCTGACCCTCCCCTGGCACAGCTTGAGGCCATTTCCTCTCCCCACTTGTTGCCTGGGGGAAGACAGTGACCCCCATCCGGCTCCCCGCTCCTGTCAGGGAGTTGTGGAGAGCGAGAAGGTCCCCCCTGAGCCTCCTTTTCTCCAGGCTGAGCCCCCCAGATGCTCCTCTCATGACTGACTCTTCAGACCTTTCCCCAGCTCCGCTGCCCTCTGAAGACACACCATCTCCTCAGTGTCTCCTTTGCAATGAGGGGCCCAGAACTGGACATGGCATTAGAGCTGTGGCTTCACCAATGCCCAGCACAGTGGGAAATGCTGAGCACAGGGAGCACTCCGAGGTGTCCTACAGCTCAGCCCCACTGTCCCCTCACTGCATCCCAAGGGCCCTGTTGGTGCCCACAGACCCTCTCAGCACCTGCCACAGGGCTGGGTCTGCCCATTGCTGATGATGCCCAGTGGAGCAGGCTCAGCCCAGTGTTCAGGCTGTCCACAGCTGCTGCCCACATTCCCTCAGCTCCTGGCAGCCCTCCTGCACTGCCTGTGGACACAGCTGCGGCCGCCAGCCCAGCGGGACTGCCCAGGCCCCCAGGCCAGAGCGTGGCCACTCACATGGGTGCACTACCTCAGGCTTTGTTGGGCATCTTTTGCATCCTCAGCATCGCAATAGTAACGACCTGTGTGTGTGAATGTGGCATGATCCGTGTCTGGAGACAGAGCCAAGCCACGATGACAGACCTGGAGAAAGTATCACGCTTCCAAGTGCCCAGGAAGGAAGGAGGAGCACCCAACCCTGCACCTCCACATACCCTGCCCAGCAGAAGATGGGAGACTATTTACAAGAGCATGTAGTGACGGGACAAGGGGGAATGGAATGCCTTCAAACTGACAGAGGGTAGGTTTAGATTTAGAAGGATTTGTGAGGGTGGTGAGGCCCTGGCACAGGTTGCTCAGAGAAGCTGTGGCTGCCCCATCCCTGGAAGTGTTCAAGGCCAGGTTGGACGGGGCTTGGAGCAACCTGGTCTAGTGGAAGGTGTCCCTGCCTGTGGCAGGGAGTTGGAACCAGATGATCTTTAAGGTCCCTTCCAATCCAGGCCATCTATGATTCTATAATGAGCTCCTTTGGTGCCAGCATGGCTCTTTCACTTGCTCTTGAAAATCTTTTTTTGCAATTTTATTGGAGCAAGGGAATTTAAATAAGGAAGAGCTCCCCATTCATTAGGCGAGAAATTTCCCCAGTCTTGCCATTTTGCCTGAATGCTTTTTTCTTGCATCCCTGTTGGGTTCAGTGCAATCCACATGGTTAATCCTGCATTGCTTCATGCACCACCCCAGGTCCTTCCCATAATAATGTCACCACCTTGTAGCATCCGCCAGGGACTTTTTGCTGCAGGTAGCATGACTGCTGCTGTATTCAGAATTGCTGCCACTCACATACAGTGCACGTTAGATTGCAGTGCAGGAACAAAGTACAGCTACTCTTGCTTTTTAAGTCTAAAAGCAGGGCAAGAGAAAGAGGGAAATGACAGCAATCTAAATATGCTGTGTGCAACATACTGCATTTCTAATTGATTCTGCAGCTTTCTTCCTCTTCCTCCTGCTGTCATCATGTCTTTACTTAGAGATGCACATCTTTCCATTTTTAACTTTCACTCACAAACTAGAAACATACCTGGGTAAAAAAAGAAATTCAGATTGAATTTACCAAAGAGTCAGAATTGTTCATCAGTGCCATAGTCTTTCAAAGGGAGATAAAATAATTCACTCTGGGAGTATAAAAAACTAAGCTGGAGGAATCACGAATATGAGATAACATGGCATAATCCCTCAGAAGCCCCCAGGGAATAGATAAAAATAGCTAATTCTTTTTTTTTTTTTGATCTCAGACACCTAAATTGTCCAACCGCAGTGTGCAAGCGTATTCAGCAGATTGCTAACAGATCAGCCATGAATCCTGCTGCTCTTTCCATTGTGCTCCAAAACTGAACAACCCACTGAAATTAATGAGACAGTTCTCATCTCTCATGAGGTCAACCAATTGCATTGGCATAGCCAGGGGGTACTATCTGTGGTGGAAAAACCCAAAACAAATAGTGCCTATCGAGTTAGAGTTACACAACCGAGTGCTTGTTTAGCTTCTGGCAAGGCCCCGACATCATTAGCTGTTATTAACTGTCTTGTGCAAAGACACCAACTCTCAGAAGCCAAGAGAGTGCTGAAGGATTTACAAAAGCTCTTCACTTGTGCAGCAGACAAATCTGGAGGTGGCCTTGAAGAGTTTTTCCTCCTGCAGGCTCAAGTCTCAACAACACAACGCAGCGAGAGCTCGCATTGTGGAGATTTGATTTTCCACTGAAAGGTCAGAGTCTGAAGAAGCAATGGGCTCACAGCCCCTTTCCAGTTGGGTCCAGCTCACTTACATCCTTGCCAAGGGAAGAAGAAGTTAATGCCCTGAGATAAGACCCTCGTCACAATACTGTTTAATTACATAAGGCTTCTATCGAGCTTGAGATAAGAACAGGAATTTGTCAGCAGTCCAGCTGGGTGTGGCAGCTTAGCTCATGTTGTGTGTTAGAAAGGGAACCAAAAGCAAGGGGCTTATTCGAGGTGGTTGTCAAATCCTTAGAACTGGGAAGAGTAAACTGATACTGACATCTGATTTAAAAGTTAACTTTCTTTTTCATGTGAGCAAAACCCAACACTTTCCTGACAACTGTAGACCTAAAACTATCGTTTCTCTTCAAATTGCATTAGAAACATCAGTTGAGCCAAACTGCTACTCTGAAATCAGTAAGTCAGTATTTTCAGAACTATTTAACAAAGAAGAAACCAAAGCAGGGGGATGAATTGACTCACCTAAGACTACAGAGTAAGATCAGCTTCAGCTCTATAATTAGCAAACAAATCCCTTCATTCGTAATTCTATGTTCATAATTCATGCAAAAAAAGGAATATTTTCCTCATTCCAGTTCACTTTCTTATAGACAAATCAGATCATGGATGACTCTATCTGGATTCCTAACTAATGCTTCACAACAACAAAACTGGTACCTCCTTCCTATTAAAAAAAAAAGTGGCCAAAAAGTGCTTTGTTTGAATCATCTTCCTGGATATGTATTTCATAAATTTGTTTATGCAGGTTAAATGATTCACCTTCAGGTTTCTGAAATATTTTTAATTTCTAGATTATACATTATTCTTTAGTTTTAACTTCACATTAATAGAGTTTATATTAATATTAATTTATAGAGTTTATATTAATCATTGATAATTCAGCCTGGAGAAGGGGAGACTGAGGGGAGACCTCACAGCTTTCTACAACTTCCTAACAAAGGGTAGTGGACGGGACAGCACCACTCTGCTCTCTGTGACCAGTGACAGGATCCAAAGGAGCAGCTGAAGCTGTGCCAGGGGAGGGTTAGGCTGGATATGAGAAAAAGGTTCATCCCCCAGAGGGTGGTTGGGCACTGAACAGGCTCCCCAGGGCAGTGGTCACAGCCCCAAGGCTGACAGAGCTCAAGGAGTATTTGGACAACGCTCTCAGGGACAGGGGGGGATTGTTGGGGTGTCCTGTGTAGGGACAGGAGTTGGATGCTTCTTGTGTGTCCCTTCTAACTCAGGATATTCTATGATTCTTTGAATCTATGAATTTTGCTTATCTCTATTTTTTAATCTCAAAGTTTCCTCTTTCCCAGAAAAGTGTAACCTTGATCCTTACCTGTTCAGCATCATAGAACATTCTGTGACACTCATATATGGTTTCATCTTTTGTTTTGTTTGTGATTCCTTACACACAGCTGAGTTTTATTTTAGCCTCTGGCTCATGCTACATCTCTTGCACTGGGAACCGTGCTGTGACTGGGTTATGAGCAGCGTTGTTTGCTAAAGGTAAAGCTGGGTACATACAGTCATCGTTTAGGTCAATTAGGCTTCGTTCATCAATTGGGAATGTGCAGTGACTGTTACAGAAGGTGCAGTGCTTATTCACTTGTACCCTTTCTGCTCCCGAGGTGTGTTTGCTCCCAGCTGAACCGTGGCTTTTTGGGGGATGTTGTGTGGCAGGGCCCACCCCAGGACATTTCCCCCCGTGCTTTCATTCACAGGATATGCTTGTAGCACTGGTGTCAGGGTGGGCTGGGAATTGGAGTGAGCGCATTGCTCTGCAGGGCGTGTGTGCTTGATTGTGTGTTGTGTTCTGCAGGGTGTGTCGCTGGCTGCACGTTCAGGAAAAGGAAAAAACACTGCAGAGAATGAAGAGAAAATGTTATAAGGCATTTTAAAAATATAAATAACAGCGTGTGAGGAAATCTTTCTGAAGGAACAGGATGCTTATGGAGGTGAAGAATTCAAATACAAGTGCTGTGCTAAGTATAATCAGTAATGAAAGTTCAGCCCTTCCTCTTAGGATTTTGGTAAGCTACATGTTGGCAGTACTTTCCAAATTCCAGGGAACAAAAAAGCAGTCTTGAAGTGTTGTCTTAAAGAACTTTAGTCATTAAGTATAGTATGTGTTATCATTATCACATATGTTATGCTGTCCATCTATTTTTGTGAGATTTGACATAAAAAACATAGTAGACTGAATTTGTATCTACTCATTTTACTTTGTAAGTTCCTTCTTTATTGACTAGCTGAGCTTTTTCCTTTGGAAGATATAACAACAATCTCTCTTCTTCCTGTTCAATAGGCAGAAGAAATAATCTAATTATTTGATGGATCACAGGGCTGGACACAACTGCCATGTGTATGTTTGAGTATGGAGAAGGGGGTCTGTGCAGCCATGTGGCCTCTTCCTTGTCTTATGACAATGAGCAAGCACATTGTTGGGCAATGCTGAGAGGAATCTGCCACTCTTAAAGCCCCTAGAAAATTTACCCTGGTTTTAATACAATTTCTCTTTGTCTGCTTTCAAGTTCGTTTCCTCGCACCTTTTGGATGCAAGGAATTTACAATGGAAAGTCACAGCAAGCAGAATAATTTGTGTTTGATTTCTTTTTCCACTACGGAAATGAACTCCACAAGGAAGTTTTAGCTCCTGTCAAGGCTTACCTCATGCTTTCAGAGCACCCTGTATTGGTGAGTGTTTAGTGTAATTCAGGAGACTGCAAACACCTGACCAAAGGTCATGGCCAAATGCAAGTTAACAGTTAACTAGGGTGAAGTCCTGTAATAGAGAACTTTGAACACTAAGAGGGTCAGATCTCAAAGAGATTTGGGATTAGCAGCAAGGGAGAGTTGAGGATTAGAATCTGATTCTCAAAGGCATAATGCTCTCAAGTGAGTTAAATGCCTGAAATTCCCTGTACACTGGAGAGGAATAGCTCAGATTCTCAGGGTTTGAGTGCCCTTAACCTGTCTTCTGAGTGGTGAGATGCCTACATCAGGCAGTAGAACATGCTCAGGAGAAGGGGACCTATGGATATCTCACTGTGGAACTCATACAGGACCAAAAAAGTGTTTGCTTATGGGTTTAAGTAACACATTTGACATCAACTTCTAAATTAGTCCTGTCATTGAAAATATGCCTGGCAGATGAGCCATCCCTCTGCTTTAAATACTCACCAAGTGCTGGAGAGCGCTGCCCTGGAAGTCAATGCTGGACCTTTGAAAGGGGAGTGCCCTGAGAAACCTGAGGGCATGCAGGGAAGGGATAAAAATGTACTCTGCCCAGCTTCTGAAAGCTGAGCCACAGTTTAACCAGGAGCACAAGATTTCTGTTGTCAGAATAGAGTGACTGGTTAGGGCTTTTAGCTGGGAAACAGTGACAATACTGACAGTAGTCGGATACTGGTGTTGGGGTCCGTGACTCACTAATGTTAGATACCTGTAAGTGCTCCTGAGAGTTCCATTCTGCTGTGTACAGCATGCCTGGGAAATTGAGTCCTTAAAGACCTTCATGGGCAAAACCCCCCACCTGAGTTCTGGGTGGACTTAGGCAAGAAGTAGATGACAGAATTTAGCCCACCCAGAGCAGCTGGGCACAAAAAGGCGCCAGACCTCGTGGCGCCTCAGGAAGCTTTCCCCAGAAGCTGTAGGCACTTACAGCATCTGACGTAGCTGAGGAGGGGAGGCAGAGCTTTCCTGGGTTGCTCTCATGAGCACAGGCGCCAGCAGTCTGCAGAAGTTGCAGTTTGGTGCCTGAGTGCTATTTTGGATCTCTCCCAGAGACACTGCATCGGCACGGTCTCCGTGGGCACTCAGTGCACAAGCTCAGCGGGGACTGGGATTGCTGTGCCTCACTCGTTGCATCAAGACTGACCTCAGAATGGGTGACTTCTTTAGGTATGAGCTGTGGAAGCCAGCTCAGGCACCCAAATGCAAGTTAGGCTGTGCTCAGGTCTAGCACGAGGGAATGCTCTCCTGTGGCCAGCAATACATGGAAACCAGCTTTTTAAGAGAGAATTGGTATGTGAGGGCACAGCAGCACCCTCAGGCAGTAAACAAGTTGACCAAAACAAAACCTTGGCAAGGAGGAATTTTCCAACAAGGCGGTGGAAGTTTTGTTGGAAGACTTGCCAAACCCTACTGCCACACTCAGGGGGCAGCCAGTGCTGCTGCTGCAGCTGAGCAGGTTCTCACCCATCCCTGGGCCCACTGGAGCGGGCAGTGTGCGTGAGATGTCAAATAGCACTTCGCTGACTGACTTTTGGCATGTCCTCTCAGCTGCCTTATCAGCATTCTCAGTAGTTTCCTCCAGATATTGTGTAGCGTTCAGGGAGCTGAGTAAGCCCAGTGGGACATTACAGACAAGAGGTATATACCTGTTTTTTCATCTTTTTCGTAGTAAGGATATGGACTTTTAATTGCTGCCTCGCCTGCAAGTGGGACTTGTGTTTTCCTCATTCTCACTTGGTCTCTTGGCAGGGCTGTGATGGTCAGTGGATTGGGGAGGTTTTGTCAGTGCTAAAGAATCTGCTGCAGAAATCAGGGCGTGGCTAGAGAAAATCTTTTATAAAGAGGTTTTGTTAACCCTCTGATGAATTAAGCCAGAAATCGTTGTCCCTGGCCTTGTGTTGGTGTCACCTGGAGCTCATGGACTCGGCAATTTCGAAGTGTCATTGTTAGGGTATGATTTAGGGAACAGGGAACAAGGGAAAGCAGACACATAGACAGGCTGGTGCAGGAACTTAGAGGTGAGGATAAGTTTCAGCTTATGGCAGAAGCTAAGAGGAGATGTGCCTGGGGAGCTGAGTCATCAAAAATTAAGCTCAAGTGAAGGGTCTCTTTCAAACAACAATGTGCAAAATCAGAAATCACTAAACCAAAGTGACTTGAACAAAGTAACAGATAAACACTTCCAGCAAACTCTTCTGTCCTTTAGAGGAAGCCAAGCCCAGCAGTCTCCAGATTTCACCCTTGACAAAGAAGACCCCTTTCACCCTGTCTCCTGTGAGGCCACTTTATGGTTTCTTGCTCAAGTTTCTTGCAGAAGAAAAAACAAAATCCTGCCCTTCTCATGCTGTGATGATAAGCCTGGAGTTAGCCAGGATTTATTTTAATTGGACTTTTTAACTTTTTTCCTGGCACTTTAAAGTTTAGGAATGGAAAGGATCAGTCTGACTCAGAGACTGGGCTACTTCCAAACATTAATCTTAGCTGCCATAAGTTAATGTAGTTTGGCTCTGGTGCATCCTATGGTGTAAAGATGTCTGTACCCTTTCATCTCTGGGGTCAGAGGCTGCTAGAGGCTGCTCTGTTAGAGACTTGAGCAGATTGTGATTATCTGACACGCAATCTACAGGTATTTGGTGAGGTTCTGTGAGTAAGAAGGCCTAGACAATATCCATATTCCACTCTCTTGAAGTTCATATTTTATCATTCTGCAATATTGGTTGCCAAAATTATAATGCCCAGGGAAATTCTTTGGCCTGTTCTCAGTCTGAAATGTATATACAGGTTATGGGTCTCTGTATATCTCAGAATTGAGCCCAAGGTAGTAAACCTTGGCACATGGGGTTGGATACAATATTTAGCCCCCTTCCCTTTTGGTTGGCTTCATAGTATGGGTATAACAAACACATAAAGGTGACTGTCCTGTTCATCGTGATTTTTCCAGCACTGAAATATGAGTCTCTCATAATTTGTGTTTCACTTTCTTCCACTCACCATCCCAAATGTTTCCATTCTACGGTAACTATTTTCAAATTTTATCCAGTCTTTGAGGGTGTTACACTCAAAGTATTTGGTGTTTCCCTGTCCCTTCCTCATCTTCTTACTCACATGCTCTCTTCCCTGAAATCATCATGGGAAGAACCCTATGCCAAAAAAAGAAAAAGGGGAGAACTTTCCAATTCTACTTATTCCAATGGAATTTCCCTGATGTCCTTTTTCCATATCAGTGGATGTTTTTTGCTAGTGACAGTCGTGTGAACAGCGTCAGGAAAATGAAAACTTCATGACAAGGGCATTTGCAAAGGTTAACGTTGGCCTAATGAAACCAATTTTCCTAGATTCCCTCTCAGGCCTATGTGCAGGGAAAGGTTTCCTCCAGAGGCAACTCAGAGCAGTAACCTCATTCCATGGAGAACACAGGCTATCCAGAGAGATTGACTCCTTAAGCCTAAAACTTAACAGCTTAAAAAGATTGAAATCCACTCTTGTCCAGGGGAGTTACAGCAGACATGTACCTAATCCCACTGTTGTAGACTTGTGCCTTTTGTGCTGACAGGGAGAGAGATGCTGTCGGTTGAGTGACCACTGGTTTGATGTACAGGACCACATCCCTCAGTCCTCTTCCCAGCTCTGAGCCAATTTTCTAAGCAGTTCTGAGCCGAGAGCCCTCCGGACTTAGTTTTCTGCTTGGGAAATTGTGTAAATCATTATGTTAATTAGCGTAAGGCCTTCCTCCAGGAGGACAGAGGTTTGATGGACACTTGATGGACACTCAACCACTCAGCGTTAGCAAAGGCTTGAAGCTGAGGTGTTGCCTCGTGACAACGTGGGTTGACAAATAACCAAGTACGAGAAGCCAGACACGAGACTTTCCCACGCTGCAGGGAAATTTTCTGTGCACATTTTACATTTTGCTGTTTCCCCACAGCAGGAGCTGGAACAGCCAGGGCCGACGCTGGGAGCGTACGACGACAAACGGCACGGTGCGTTTTCACTTGCCATCCGGAGGCTCGTCAGAGTGACAAGCTGGAGCTGCAGAAGACAGAGATGAGTCATGACTGGAGCTTTATGTAAATGGGGAACCTCTTGCGTTTCATCCCGTGTGCCAGCAGGGCCACGTAAAGTTCACGTCAGTGACGTTGCGTTCCCGTGTCCCCTCTGACTGCGAGGCAGGGCAGGGAAATGGGGTAAGCTGACTGGGGTTACCCCACAGAGGGCAAAAGGTCAGAGCTGGTAGTGAGCCCCTGGAACAGAAGATTCCTTCCCAGCAGCAACGCCTGGAGAAAATCTTCTGTTGCATTTTCCTGTTTATTGCAAAAGTGATTGAGCCACTGATTGTGGGTTCTGAGGGGGAAATATTGAATTTAAGCAGAGTGTTCTCTCACTGGAAATAAATCAGTTTTAGAGTCTTAGTAAGATTTATGGGTCACGTCTGATATAGCTAAGAAACTAATTTAACTTATCCAAAGCAGGAGAAAAAGCCCTGATGCTGAGTGGCCTGATGCTGCATTCCCTGTCTCAACAGCCTTGTGTAGGCAGCGTGTCCCAGGCAGGAGCCCTGAGGAGGAGTGGAAGCGTGAAAAAGCAGCACAGTTGAATTGTGTGTCTCTCCAAAGCCATAGATTATTTCAGGTAGAAGGCCAAACTCCCTGACTCACCCATGCAAAAATCACGCTGAAGTTTACTGAAGACGGTGGAATTAATCTAGTGTAAAACTAATCTGAGAGAGAATGCCAGCCTCCAAAATGTTGACCTCTTTAGCTGTTTTATTTCTAGGATGCCATGACTCATGTACGTGTATGGTGAGCAGATAGGTCAGCTGCTGAAGATGACTGCAAGGAGCCAAAAGGTGTGAAAAAGCTGACAAACTTGAAAGGATTTCTCTTGCCTCGGTTATGTTGCTTCAAATCAGAAGGAAGATTTAATTGACTCTGGTGGGAGTTGTGCTTGAATAAGGACTTAGGAGCTGAAGTGAGAGATGGAAAAAAATGTACCTTGCTAGCCCAGAGCTCACAAATGAGTGACTCTCTTCATTTACTCCATGCAATTCTCTTCAGGGAGATGCAAGTAACTTCTCTCAAATCATTTCAGAGCTCATATAATTTTTTTTTTGGTCAGTATTCAGCACATTTCCTCTTATATTTGATTCTGGTTTTTTATCTGTAGGTATTATCTGACTGATACACTCTACAAAATATTTCATGTCCCTCGCAGTCGTCCTAAATTGATAGTGCTCAGTACATTTGCTTTGTTACCTTTGTTTCATTTTTTTTCCCTTTTCTAATTGATTCAGACATCTATGTGCGACAAGCAGTCCTACCTGTTTTAACCCTTCTCATGTTAGTATTGTAGCCACAGCATCAGTGTGTGCTTTGGCTTCTAGAGAAGCCTGCAGTAAATTTTCCAGACAGGTGATGAATTGATTCAACTCTAATTTTTCACTGAATTTAAAGGTCAGTCTTATGATGCTAAGAGTTCCTCCATGGGCTGAGTCCTTCATATATTTTTGCTCTTTTCATTACCTGTTCCACAGTGTAATGGCTAATAATTGAGCTCTTTTCAGTGGTGTAGCTCCTGCTCCATTGAAGGTAGGACTTTTTTCTCAGCAGAAAGCTGACTCATAAGGTATGCTGCCTTCTGTCCTTAGAAAAAGTGAGTCACTAATGGATTTTTCATTATACATTCAAGTACCACAGACTGAAATTTTGTCCTACCAGTCTCATCTTGAGGAAGTGTTTGGAAGTCTTTCTGATTTGGTATTTCAGTTATGTCTCAGTGAGGCTCTTGAGATACAATAGATGCTGTACAAAGAGCTGTTTTGTATCATATGCTATGAGTATTCCCATTAACTTCAGCAGTGCCATGGTTTCGCTCTGTGTGCTGTGTGCTTCCTTAGCTAAAAACACATAAAACTGCCTTACACCTGCATCATGACATGTTCAGTGGCTGTTTTCGCTTGACACAAAGAGTTTAGAGTTGTTTTTTAGAGCAGTGCAAAAGCTGGGAAAGATGGGCCATAAACGAAATAAGATGAATCCCATTGGTACTATTTCATTAATAGAAATAGTCCATTTGTTCAGGCAATACTAATTTGGTTTTCTTTCAGACAAGCAGTGAAGATTCACCACTTCTCACGATGGCCCACGACAGAAAGCTAAATGTTATTGTTTCCATTTTATAAACAAAGGAATTAAGGCTGGGGGAGATTAAGTTGTGATAGGGAGGTGGTGGAAATATTGTGGATGGAACCCAGGAGTCCTGTATGATTTTTTTTTTCCCAATGTAACAACATTTTGCATGAAAGATTTTGTTGTATTTACAGTCATTGCTATTTAACTTTGAGTGATGTTGATGTGAACGAGCATCTGGCAGAACCTGTGTAGAGTTGCAATTCACAGGAGGGTCCCAGCTTTTGCCTGTCCGTTTTGTATTCTGTTAAATTGGCTTTGCAGAGGCTTCGAGGGGGAGGTTCTGACTCTCTCTGGTACTGACAGGAGCTGCTATTTAAAACTGTGTGATGAAGATGCAAAAGGGATGCTGCCAGGGTGGTTGCTTTGTTCTTCACTACACAGAAGTGGATATGCTGCAATGACAAGTTTGTAAATCATAGTTAGTTCCGTTCTCACACCACCCAATAACCTTACAATCTCCCTGTCAACTTCCTGAGGACCTTGGGAAGCTATAATTTGTGATAAAAATGGGAGTTGAAATGTTATGTGTATATCAAAGCTGAAAATTTGTGGCTGGCTGACCTTTTCATTTTGAGCAAATGCACTCATTTCCTTTGCGTTGCTTACCGTTTCCTTCTGGAGCTTGGCATAATAGGAAATCCTCCATGATTGTTCTCCCTAATCAGTGGCTCCATTGTGCCGGCTTCTGTTCCTTTCAGGAGCGGTGCTTCTCATGGAGCATCACTCTCAGGGCTGTCATGCATCAGTGCCCCAGAAACTCAGATGATCCATTTCAGAGAGCACACCGGGAGCAGTGTGTGCTAAATTCAGCGTGCTGTCAGAGCAGGGAAACAGCCCCCTGATTTTCAGTTCAGAAAAAAAGCACTCACTGGGTTTTACAGTGATATTTCCCAGTGCTTGTGATTAGGCTTAGATGAATAATGAAAATGAGGGGTTTGTAAATTTAGATTCTGCTTCATTTCCATACGTGGGGGAATGTCATTTGTTGTCATGTCACTGCTAATATTTGCATAGTCATCTGACAATTATAAAGCAGGCGTACGAATCTTTAGGATAAATAACTTCACCAGAAATATATTCTGCAATGCCTACTAATTATGACTAGCACATCATTTTTCATTTTCTTTTTCATTTCTCTTTGTCATCCAGTCCAGAAGTTCTGCATTGTGACTGTACATCCCAGACTGCAGATGGTGTACCATTTGTATACATGCTAAAAAATTAGGCAAGTATTTAAAAATAAAAGGTGCGTTGGCAATAGCTTAAAACAGTTTGTGAAATAAAACTAAGGCTGAAGTTGCCAAAAAGATTATTTGTATTGGTAACCTCGGCTTTGTAAAGCATAGCATAAACAAAAACATAGTGACAGGTCGGTGCTCAGGAAAAGCTGATGCTTCACCAAGTCTTATCTTTTGTTTCCTGTTGCAGCACGGAGGTGTTGACATCGTGTTCCTGCACACGCAATGTGCAAAAAGCTCGGGGTTTATAATTCCATGGTGGCACAAATAAACAATTTTTGCCTGTTGCTATTGATTTTCTGCTGTCCTGCTTTTCTCCACTGAAGTCGATGTCTGTGGGGAGCCAGGTAGACAGGCAGTTCACAGCACATCCAGGTTTCTTGCTTTCCTATCACATGGCTTTCAAGTGCAGCTTGCAATGAAAAAGAGCAGCGTTCAGAGGGCTTTAGACTGTGTGTAACCCACTCCTTAGGCAGAAAGTTCCATAAGAAGCTGGAGGGGGCTTTGCATGACAGTATGGTTAACAAAAACATCATGAATGCCAGGATAGGGCTTCATGCATTTCTACTGGAGTCAAATCTCTCAGGAAATGAGGTTAGTGGCAGTGATGATGATGATGATAATAGTAAATAATGCATGCTCCCTTTGGATTTTAGCTGACTATCAAGACAGACTTCCTGATGATGAGATGCATCTGTCTGTCTCCAGTCTCTTCAAGGTATCTGCAAGGCACCATTTTTTGCAATTACAAAGGACTGCAGATGAGAACATGCACCATAAGAAGCAATCCAGGAGCATTTGTCCCAGACTTCTGTCTCTGATTTTCATAATTGTTCTCTTCTCAACTTCTCAGACATTAGCAAGCCAAATCTCAGAACAGCTCTGTCAAGTGCTGACAGGGGCAACCCAGAAGCCTCCAGGCTTTTCGTTTTGCTGGTCATGCTGTGCCTTGTTTGCATGAGGATGAGACAAGAGGGGGAGAGGTCCCTGTCACATCCTGCTAGGAATCGATGGAGGTCACTGAATAGATAGATCTGTTTGCTTCCAGTGGGGACTGACACTCTGCAAGAGCACTTTGCCAAGGGGATTCCTCATGAAAACTGAAGAAAGCACCTGCCCCAAACTGCACCACCGTTGTCTGGGGAAGGGGCTCTCTGCCAGCTGTCAAACGGAACTGAAGCAAGACCACAGTGATGTTTGTGGCTTTTCTCTTGGCCTGTTGCTGGCAACGTCAGGTAGAAAAGAGGAAGGGCAGCCCTGTGGGCAGTGCTGGTTTGGTTGCAAAAGGTCTGGTCTCACCCCACACCGCTGCTCTCCTCTCCAGTTGTTCAGCTGCCACTGGCTCCGTTTCTCCCAGTAAAATGGGACCAGCGGTGCTCCCTTTCCTCCCAGGTGCCATATGGGCCACTCTGCTTTCTAAAGAACAAAAACCATCCCAGTGCATTGACATGTCTACAGGAATACCTTCTTTGCTGTTTCAGGGAACTCCAAGTTAATTCCAGCAAGTGATTAGGCAACAGGCTTTGGCAATAGCAGGACAGACCTCCCCCCAACACATGGACTTATGACCTTGCTGTGTGAGAGCAAACAAAGTCCAGCACATCTCAGTGCACACAGGTATCACTCAAAAACATCTCTTCATCTGCTAAAGTCCAAATGGAAGTTGGTATTTGGGATCACAATACACTTCTGCACTCTCCTATCTAATCACATACTCACCTGAGGTTGGACTAAATGTTTATTTTGATTGTTCTACACATATTTGATAACGAGGAAGCAAATGCTCCTTGGCTGGTTTATTGTTGCCGATTTTCATCATTTTATCATTGGTCTTGTGATATGGAGCCATTCAGGTTTAATCACAGGTGCATTTATCATTCTACATGACCTATTTAAATTACGTACAAATGCAAGTAACCTTTGTCCAAGGCAATTGCTCTTGATTCTTTTTTTCATGAGCCGTTCTTTATCAGTGTTGTAAAATGGGGTGACTTTTCATGACATTAATGTTAGAAATTGACTCTAGATTCATTACCATTGACATTACTTTGTCCCAGATACACTAAGAAATGAGCAGGATTTTTCCTTCTGGTCTCTCCTAGAAGAGAAGAAGGTTTCTTGAGCACACAGAACACTAGCAGGGCAGCATGCATGAAGCCTGTAGATCACTCAGCTGAAATTTTGGAGGAGCTTTATTACCTAGCTCCTGTTGATAGCACCTGGAAACCTTGACAATCTCATCCTCAGACTGCGCTGGGCTGTCAAATAGAAACAGCAGGATGTCCTAGAAAGTTACTGTGAAAGTGGCAGCTTCCTGAGCCCATGAGATGCTCAGGGCTGGGATAGTGAGGGTGGCTTAGGTGGTCTCTGTTCTGCCTGCAGGAGCAGTTGAAGGAGTAAGGGGGAAGGAGTGCTTGTGGCACTTCCAAGGCAGCCCTCTCCCAGTGGGAAATTGCCTGGCAGACAGAGCAGCTTTAGGACTCCACTGGCTAAGTCTGTCACCTCAGCTCTCCCCCTACTACGTGTAATGCTCTGGCACTGTAATTGCCACATAAGCCATCAGGCATCACCTTTGCCAGAGAATTTTTTTTTTCCCCAGCCTTTGAAAACAAAGTTAAATATAACCATTTGTCTCCTACAGACAGAGAAACTGAGGCACAGAGGATGTGAAGGACTTGTACAAGGTTAGGCAGCAAGTCACAGGCAGTAAATCACCAGGTATCCTGATTTCCTCTCACCCATATGAATCCCTAGAACTCACTATCTCCTATAATAAAGCTTAGCTCAGAGTCTTATTTTGAAATGTAATTAATATGCAAAGTGCTTTGATCCCCTTTGATGGAAGATTCTATGTAATTTGCTATCATATTTTAAATTAATACCTCTAACTGTTACGCAGCAGTAAAACGAAATATGGATAATTCATTTGCTATTTTTAGGGAAATACTGAGTATTTTACCCCATGAGTTTTAGGTTACAGACATTTTAAAGAGAAGAGCGGTGAGATTTCTGCTGCTGTTGAAACACTTAAAAAGTGAGGATTAGCAAATATACAGTGTGTTCTGGGATACTGCCTTTGTAGGGGTGAGTTCCCCCAAGAGGATGACTAACAGCAGGATGTGGGACATAATTTGCATGTTCTCTGACTCTGCTGCAATCATCTGTGTATTGGATACTTGAATTATACATTACACAGAAGGTCGCCCACTTGCCAAGCTGACAGCCCTGGTGAACAGTGCACAGCCCTGGATGGGGACTGATGTTATTTCAAGAAATGGTTAGTGCTGGGTTCAAAAAGAAATAGCTGTGGGGGGGGAGAGGACTTGGAATTTGTCACTGAATACTTTGGGGGTTGTTTACTCATTCTGCACCACTCTGACTCTCACGTATTTTGCTTCTACTCTTCTCCTGAGGTGAATTTAATGCTGTTGGTAGGTGCCATAAGACACCCCTACAGGGTCCAGTGTTCTCTCTGTACAGGAGGATCAAGCCTGGGAAATAGCAGATTCCCCCTGCTCTGCCTGCTGAGGCTGCCTCTGGTTTTTCACAGAACCACAGAATGGTTCAGGTTGGAAGGGTTGGTGGGTCACTGGTCCCACCTCCCTGCTCAAGCAGGGTCATCCCAGAGCACATGGCACAGAACTTTGTCCAGATGGTTCTGGAATATCTCCAGTGAGGGAGATTCCACACCCTCTCTGGTCAATCTGTTCCAGTGCTCAGTCACTGCACAGGAAAGAATTTCTTCCTTATGTTCAGGTGGAACTTCCTGAGCATCAACTTCTTGTTGCCTCTCATCCCTGTTTTCTTAAGAAAACAAGACACTTCTTTGCTCTCATTGCAGCCTAGTTGAGCTACATTTCTTCACTGAGGGAAAGATACCAGTGGTGCTTTTTCTACTATCCCACCCAGAAAAAGCCCCAAAAACTACTAATAAAAGCCCACAAACTCATTTTTGTAGATCGCCTGTCCAGGAGGAAAGATCTGAAAGCATTTCCCATCTCAGAGAGCCAGCATCTCTGAGAAATATACTTTCACATATTGAAATTCAATGAGAGAAGTTTCCCCTTTGAAACACTTTCTGTCAGTACTGACCACAAAAAGAAAAAAGGAAATTATTCTAAACTAACTGACAGAGTGCACTCATCTAATCATCTGATTAGCTTTCTTGCTGGTTGTCACACTACCTTGCTGTACCCTGGCTTAACAGTCAAGGCCTTTGGGGCAGTGTTTATGTTTTACTGGCTCATGTGTGTGTACAGGTCCTGATTATATCCAAACTCAGAGGAAAATGCCATCAGCAGGTGATGCTTTGTGACCTGCCCTCAAGGTGCAGACTGAAAGTTGCTGGCTTATGGAAGAAGGTTTCTGAGGCATCAGGTCTCAGCTGAGGTGTCCAGGCTCCTGAGGGTCTGCTGCCAGTCATGGACAGGACACAATAGAGTCAGGAAAACCAGGAAAACCAGGGTGGCCAGGCCCTGCTCATGTTGCATGGTCAGGTGTCCTCCCAAATTCTATTTCCCAAGCAAAAATGAAGTATTTAGTAACAAGTTCCAATAAGCTGAACTCATTCCTGTGGCTCTCTTCTGCTTAAGATTGGTCACCACTGAAAGCCCCATGACAGTGGGAACCATTTTATCAACTGCATTCTTCAAAAACCTGTTTTTCAGTTGGGGTCCATAGAAAAGATGTGAACAATTTTCTTCAGTATTTCCACTGAGAGCTCAAATCTTTTAGTTTCATTGGACCACATTCACATTTCTCTTTCTCTTTCCTTCCCTTCTGCTAAACCCATTCTAAGAAAGCAAATTGTTTGATTTCAAAGTCTGAACTGAAGCTGCAAAACCCCAATGAGGACCTTTGAACCTTTTCCCTATGGCATGACATTTTTCTCTCCCTGTGCTCTGAGGACTGCTGGCTGACTATCTGAGCTTTCAATATAAAATGTGTTATGATGAGTAATGCTAGATCTGCTTATCTTATTCAAGTCCCAGATGCCTCCAAGGCAGGTGGATTTCTGGGAAGGTGACCATGTGCCTCATAAACAGTGGCAGTAGAAATCAGAACCTCTCATCTTCCCTTAGGTACAGAAGTGAGGATCTGTTCACACAGTTGCCTGCCCTCCCTCCCACTGAGCCAGGCTCATACCTAATGTAACTCAATGTTTTTCCATTGAGTCTAACCCACTATTCCCAAATAGATTCCCAGGAAGACTATGAGCACTCCACTCCCAGCCTTCCCCAGGTGTAGTGTTTGGCATGGCATGTGCTGCTGGTCTGTGTGGGGGCAGTGGCTCTGTGGCCCCCACAGTGGCTCAGTACAATATTCCAATGGACTCCAGGGAAACTGCAAACATTTACACCAGGCAAGAGGCTGGCCTGGAGCAGCAATTCAGATTTTTTGTCATTGACACTTTATAAACAAAAGTCATTGGTTTCAGTGTAATGTGCCATCCTCCTATTTCTAAGTAAAAGATACATCAGAAAATCCTCAAGGGAAAAGGCTGTGTGAGTAATAGCAATGGCACAGAGCCTGCATCCCAACCAGCAAGCCAAACAATATTCCAAGAAAATATTTCTAAGTTACAAAAGTTGCGTAAGAGTGATTATTATTTTTAAAGTACAAAAAACGAAGTCCAGTTACTAAAAAAGCAAACACGTATTTTTAGTCTTGCTGGTCTCTTGATCTCAGGGTAATGAGAACCATCTGCTCTGGGACTGGATGACGTTCCTGGTAAATAACCTTTCGCTGCAACATTCCAGATGTTTCAAAGGCTTCTTTGCGAAGAAGCGTTTGTCTCCCTGCCTGTCAGTCTCCCTTTCTGCCTTTCCTGTCCGTGTTTACTTCAGGAATATACATTCCTTTATTAAAAAGTTTTGTTAAAAATAGCTTGTCAGGATTTTTGGCTAATCTTCGTTAGGATTCTTGCCTGCTAGCAGAGAATGAAAGCTTTCATTCCTTAGGGCTGAAAGACTAAATTGGAGATTGGAGAAAGAAGCTGAAAGATTTAGACTAAAAACCCACCAAAACTTGGAGATGGATTTCTACCCCATCTTGATCCCTCTGAGCGTTCCAGCTATTGAACAGACACATTTCTTTCAGTAGTGAGAATTTTTAATGTGACAGGCTTTTATGGAATGCACAAATGTACTTTATATGAACAAGATACCTCTCTACAAAACCTTTGCATCTCATTATGTAAATGAGTCTTCTGGTTCGCTTTGCTTCTCTGGTGTGATATATCCTGGTGTAGGATATTTCCTATACAAAGGAAAAGATCCCTGGACATATTTTTGTCCCAGCTGAGCTAAGCTGAGCCAGAATGGTGGAAGGAAAAAAAGGGGATTTAAAACCATCCTTTAACCTTTCTGTTATCTCCACCTGGAGTCTGCCTGAAATCTGATGTGTTACAGCTTCATTAATGCTGTAACTTGGGCTGGGTACAATTAGATAAGAAAAGGTTCAGTGTCAAACCTCCCACTCAGGGCTCCAAGATGATGTCTGTATCACCCGCTAACGGTGCTGCTCAGGAGTAATGAATCCTTACTCAGAAGTAATTACCCTGGAGAATGCACTCTGCAGTGGGTAATTCCTTTGTTTTAAAAATTTCGTGTCACTGCTGAAGGGTAAAAGCTCTAGAAGGTACAGGAGAGTCTGCCTGATGGTTTCTGGAGGATTTGGGGCTGTGAGGCTCCGCAGTGCTCTGCTGTGGCTGGGCCATTGTGATTGCCAACTCCAGTTCTCCGAGGTTCTGTGGCATGGGACGCGAAGCAGAACTGATCTAGTAAAGGGTTTTTAGCAATCTGTCTTTTGTTCTTTTGTTGTCCGTTATCAAAATTGTTTCATAACAAAGGCTTCCTGAGCTTGGGGGTTTTGTGTGTGTTAATACTGGTAATATGATTTAAATATTCTGATGATTCATTTTCACTCCAGAGAGCTGAATCAGCCATGGAGAACTTAACTTACTTCTCCCAAACCACTACCTTTTCCATCCTTTCTCGTCATTTCTATAAGAGGATGATTCATGCTCCTCTTGTATTTACCATTTGAGAGTGCACCCGATTCCTTTAACTAATTTCACTTCTTGTTCCTCTTTTTCGTGAAAAAAAAAAAAAAAAAAAAGAGTGCTGAGGGAAGTGTAGTGATTGTTGATCGATGAGACATATCCCACTGGTGAACCTGGCACGTGAACTAAACCTGAACTGGACAGAGAGGAAAAACAGAGGAAAAAAACTACCTTGAATTATTAAACTGATCGGAGCCCAGACTGTGAAGTTCAGCCCCTGGCTCACATTTCACATGTTTTTGAAATTCTGCTTGTTAAAGTGAGGAGTTGTGTTCAAATATAGCCAGTATAATGAATTTTTTTTTATTATTGTTTAACAGTACTTTATGTAGTTATTCAATTCTAATTTGTTTTCTCTGGTGCCTGATTATGGTTGTGACTGGCTCAACCAATTAACTGGGAGATGGCATTAATTATTGATTTACCTGATTACATTCGAGAGTTCTTGGAGACAGGCAGAAGATATATAAGAACATAGGGAAATAATTATGCCAGGCCTCGGGAAAACAACTGGACTCTTGTCCCCAGTTTCCATCTGAGACACTGTGCTTCTCAGCACAGCCTTGCAGTAATGAGATCAGTTTTAAACCCAGAGAACATCTCTGCCTTTCCTCTCTCACCAGACCCAGGGTCCCCATCCAGTGAAGCTGTGACCATCGTGGGGCTCTTTATGGCATCCAGGAGCTGTCACGCTCAAAGGAAAATCTCCCTCAGCTTTCAACCCCTTCCGTTTTAGGGCTCCCCTCATCCTGCTGCTTTTATGTGATTTTATTGGGAAGAGAGTTTTTTTATACCACAGCAGCTGTAAAAGAACACTCTCTCAGAACTGTGTTCCTGCGAGTGTCCCTTTGGCTGGGCCTCTGTCTAAACAGAGCTCTGGATTTTGTGTGGCAGCCGAGGTGAAATCACAGCCTGTGACAGGCTCCAAGAGCTACAGAACGTCTGTCCACACGTGTGGCCACCCCCAGGAGAAACATCCCATGTTTGGGCAAATTCACTTGAGCCAGTGCTGCTGTATGACTTCACTCCTCATTCATCCCCACCAAGAAACAGTTTGTCCAGCACTTTGGAGAAGGGCAGAACAAACACTCGTTGGACTCACCTGAAGGTTCCACAGCAAGGCAATGAGATCAGCTCAGTGCTGACTTCCATGGAGTCAGGTGGGCCATGAGCAGCGTGGGAGGGTCGTGAGCGGTCGTGACAAGGCATTTCATGGACAAAGAAATGGATCATTAGATTTCTCCCTTGGATATCATGTCCTGTCCCACTCCACTGACACTGAGAGGACACTGCGCTGTGAGTCACTCTGCCCCGTGTGTTCTCATGTATTTCTGAAAACATCACAGTGGGCCAAAGTTTGGCTTTTTCCACAGCCTAAAGGTTTTCATATTCTAAACAGTTAAGTGTTATTCTCCCCTATGACTAATGCTG
The DNA here is from genome assembly GCF_022539395.1 of Myiozetetes cayanensis. Lineage (NCBI taxonomy): Eukaryota > Metazoa > Chordata > Aves > Passeriformes > Tyrannidae > Myiozetetes > Myiozetetes cayanensis. The sequence goes on along the minus strand of NW_026087378.1, from coordinate 6,399,878 downwards.
TGTTTTCACTAACCGCTATTACACACAAACATCACCTCACTCTATCACATGAGAGAATCATGTCATATTGCAAACATTTTCACAAACTGCATAGCACAAAATGAATAAGCAGTTCTGTAATTAACAATATTGGGGTATTTTTTAACAGTTACAAACTAAATAAAAAGATTGGCTATAAACACCTCAGGAGCTCATACTAAGAAAGCACAGAAAAAGGTACATGAGTAACCAAGGGACTCAGCTGGAGCATGTGCAGCGTAATATCCACTGGGATTTCTTTGTGCCTTGCTTCCCTTACAAGTTTCTGTGTATTTTAATATCCATTTTTATGAAGTGTCACTCCTGTACCCCTGGGTCCCCACACTGAGTTACTCCATAGTCCAAGAATGCAGGAATCATGGCTTTTGATAACAGAAATCTCACTCTATTTCAGAGATTTTCCAGTTGCTTTTGCTGTTGCATCCTCCCCTTCTGTCCCCTCAGCAAATAACCCCTTTCAACGCCATTAGACGGTGAGACAAATTTAGAGCTGGAGGATGGCAGAAGTGGCACGGATGAGCAGGGGGAGTAGCAGGAGGACCTGCCTTCTGGGTCCTTGATTCCTGCACTTAGCACAGGACTTCAGGAGGTGACAGAAATACTTTTTCATCAGCTCTGTGGCTTTCAGCCCTGAAAGCCCTATATTATTCCAAGCTGGCTTCATCCGCCCAAATTTATTTGTGAGTTGGGAGCAGTTAGTATGTGGGGACTCTGAGCAGGAAACTCTTTCCCACAGTAGCTGGTTGCACTGGATTTACAGAGCCTTGCACCCACGATCTGGTGGGAAGAGATGTAGCTGTAACTAGTGGAGAACAGGTTTGTGGTCCCTCCAGGACAGGTAACAAGATGCCAGACTCCAGCTCTACCCCTTCCAGCTCTGTTCTATCCTAATGGGCAGAGTAATCCCAGGCTCAAAATCAGCCTGACTGTACGTGTGCCATGCACATTTATGAAGCCTTCACCTCTCTGTAAAGATAGGAAGAACACAAGAACAACCTACAAATGGCAGTGCCTCAGCAGCTCTTATCTCAATCTTTATGAGAGTGGATGCTTCTGGGAATCTGAAGCTCATACATAGTCACTGTGCCCACAAAATGCTGACATCACATGACAAGCAATAAACCCAGAGCTCATGTTTCTGGGTAGGAGAACACGCCTCTCCCAGCTTCTTGGTGCGAGGTATGTCATTTGTTTTCAATTCAAATTCAGCCTCCTCCCACGGAAGCCTTGCCTTACCCTACCAGCCATTAAAGGATGTTATTGAGAAAATACACACTCAAGAAGTAGGAAGAATAATTTCCCATAAGTATATTTTGTTGTATATCTAATACCTTTAATCTTCAAATATGAGAACTTTACAAATACAGTGATTTTATTGAATAAATACCCTCATGTCTTGCACTAGGCATGATTCATAGCAGATTAATAGAGGCAATTAAATGTAAGATTAAATTGCCTAAACCATATGCCCTACTAAGCTGATCCCAGAGCTGTGAACTGTATCAGTGCCACTAATTCCCAGAGATTTTCCTTTGGAGGCAGGTATTTAATGATTTTGAATATCAAATCCATGGTATCCCAGACTGGCTCTCTAATGCCTGTAATCATGTTAAAAAGCAGCACTAAGCAACTTGCCCGAGGCAGCTCAGTGAGTCACTGGAAGAGAAAGCACAACTTCTGACTCGCATTAGCTGCTCAAGCAGACTTGCAAAATTAGGATGGGGGACTGTCCACACTGCAAGCTTCCCAAATGTCTTGGGTTTCAGGCCATGACAACTGTATGTCAGGCCCTGTGACAGGCAAACCCACATGTGCGGGGTCATACGGTGCCGTCACCGAGCGGCAGACGCAGAGCTCTGGCTCTGGGGGCCCACAGGAGCATGGGTGGTGCTGCCTGCAGCGTCAGGAGGTGATGGGAGCTGACAGCAGCAGAGAAAGGCTTGTGGTGAGGATCCTGGATTCCAGGCAGTGATCACTGTGGTCTGCAGGACAGGCAACCACTGCTACCAGCACCTGCTGTCCCCCCCTGTGCCACAGCCCCAGGAGCAGGAGGCACTGAGCACTGAGCAGCCTGAGGCAGGGCTGGGAAAAAGGGGTTTTCCTTAATCCCCAACATACATCAGTATCCAGGACGTGTCCTCGGTTGAAATACCTGAGCTGATGTGCCAACTGTTTTCCACTCAGCAAGGAACACTTATGTACTGGATGTGGCACATGGAAATAAAGATGTGCCAGGTTTTCCAGCCATTCTCTCCAGGAGTGAGACCCCAGCCCCAGCTACTGGGACTGATGCTTCTGCCTCCACATTCCCCCACCTCATCAACTCCAACAAGAAAAATCTGAGGCAGTCTGAGCTCAGCCAAACCCTGGCCAAAGGGTTAAATCTCAGGATTTAAATGCATAAAAAATAATGTTTTTATTGCGATGTGAGTCATCAGTAATTCTATATTGTTTGTGCTACTCACTGTGACCTTTCATCTCTGAATCATTTTTCTTTTTCTTTCTTTCTTTTTCTTTCTTTCTTTCTTTCTTTCTTTCTTTCTTTTTCTTTCTTTCTTTCTTTCTTTCTTTCTTTCTTTCTTTCTTTCTTTTTCTTTCTTTCTTTTTCTTTCTTTCTTTCTCTTTCTTTCTTTTTCTTTCTTTTACCTCCTTCCTTCCTTCCTTCCTTTTATTTCCCTGCCTCCCCATGTATCTTTCATTCCTTTTTCCTTCTGTTTCTTGTGAATCTGTGCCTCTGTAAAATCTGTCCAAATATTTACAAAAGGAAATGCTGGGTTGTGAAACTGAATTCAGAGAAAATGTTACACATGCTGAAGAAATGCATCCAGCACGGTTTCCAAATGTTCCCACATGCATTTTTGTTCTGTGTCTCAAGTGTTGAGGCTTGATACTTCATATCTTTATTCAGGCAAAACTTGCACCAAGGGCAGCGAGATCCAGGCTCAGGTCAGGTCCAGTGGTGCTGTAATTCTGGCTTTGCTGGAGCTGTTCCATTTGATTTTGGCCATGGGTGAGTAGTTAAAAAAGCCTGAATAACCAGTGTTACTGGGTAACTGGTTTGTGCAATGGGCCTGTTCCAGGCCACGGGTTATCTACACTTGTCACCAAGCTGCTGACAAATTGGCATCCGTGTCAGGCTGTGCAGAGGGTCTCTGCAGTCTCTGTTACCTCTGAGAAACATCAGCCAGGTTTCACTGGGAGACCTGAGGTCTCTGGAGAAAACCAGACAGGTCTTGAGTCCTGCTGAGACGAAGACAACATGCTCGGCAGTGACATGATGAAATTGCCATGCAGTCATTTTCCCAAGAAGTCTGTAATGCCTCGAGTGAGGGCTCACACTCCTGTCGTCATGGACTTGAACATGTTTTGGCAGAGCAACACTGTTAAAGCCCCGGAGGGATAAAGGGAGTCGGCAGTGGGTCCCATCTGCTCAAATCAAAGCATCACCTCCCACCCCCACACTTCACACTCATGTTTCTATTATTACCCTTACAAACACATTGTGGCCCAAGTGCAAACACGGATTGTTTGGGAGGAAGGGGTTAATTTTGTATTTCCTGGCTTTTGTTAGGGCAGGAAAACTAACCCTTAAGAAAGTCATTCAAGTCAGTCTGAGCTTCTAAAAGCTACTTCAGCCCTGTTTTGTATTTTCCTTTCTTTCATTCTTATGGCAGGTTTATTTAAGAAAAGAAAACGAAAATAAAGCAAGGAAATAGCTAGTCCAGCATTATAAGTGACTAAGTACACACTGCCACATGTGATGAATTTTTTTCTTCCTGATTTGCACTGGGTGTAAACAAGACCAGATTCAGAAGTCTCACAGTTACATAAGTGCATTGAAGAGCAATTATCACTGTTGTGGAGGTAAATTCTCTTTGTGCAACAGATGGGATGTCATCCCTGCACTGGATCAGAGCAGCCAACGTACCTGGCCCACAGTGTCTGGCTCATATTCAACATTTGTACAATGTTGGCTAACATCATGATGGGAAAGGTGGTTGTCATTGAGAGCACATGGTCACTTGTCTGGGCAGGTGTCAGACACGGGGATTTTCTCCAAATTGGAGGAAAAAACATCTCTGTCTTATAGCTTTGTTTTCTGTGTGGGACACTGAGAGGGGTTTAGGACAAGAAGAGAAAAGCCTGTCAGTGGCACAGGGATACCTGTGTCTGTGAGCCAGGGCTGGCTGTTCCCACCAACTAACATGGTGCTGTGCCACTAGCACATTAAAAATACTGGTTTCCATCCAAGCATTCAGGGGAAGTCTCCCCACCCACTGCTACTTCTGGAATGTGCAAGGTTGGAGTAATGCAACATCCTGATCAAGTTCCCTGGGAAAAGAGGTCGGTTGGATGAGGCTCTGAGCAACCTGGTCTGGTGGAAGGTGTCCCTGCCCATGGCAGAGCATTGGAATGAGATGATCTTTAAGGTCTTTTCTAACCCAAACCATTCAGTGATTATATGATTCTAAGGATGTTCTCAGCTTAAAGTCCCACAGGGCTACTTTGCTGTGGCTGAGCCAAGTCTTTTCCTCTCCTGTGCTCTTGCCAGGTGATGCCTTAAATCGCTCCTGCATCACACTCCAGAGGAGTAAAATGAAGTGATTCCTGGGTGCAGGCCTACAGAATGGTCAGTGTCTGAGGTCCATTTCCTCTAGGAAAAGATGATGAATACAGTCCTGTCTTGTGGCCATCTGTTGTATTGGCTTCTGTTGCAGAAAGCTGGCAAGGGATCATCACTGAGAATTCCTGCTGTTCAGCTCCTTAGAACAATCTGGGTAGGCTGGTGTTGGACAGATGACGGGCAAGGTCACCAGAGCTTGGTCATGGCATGATGTCACAGTGATATCACATCTTTTGAGGTGCTGGTTTGGAGCGCATCTGAGGACAGATGGCGTGGTCCCTGCCTGCCTCCCGTGCACTTGGGCAGTGGAGGGACATGTGTCACCTGCCCAACTGGTGGTCTCCATGATTCACACCCAGCGACCCGCCGTGGATGGCTGGGGGGTTCTGCAGCCAGAGTGGGCGACGGTGTGGCCAAGCGGAGTCATTTCCCAGCACCAAAGCGTATGAGTGTTTCTCTTGCAATCTGTTTCCAACCCGCTGTTAAAAAGAACAACAATAAATAAATGGAATGAAAAGTGCAATCCTGTGTTTATTTTTAAGGAATGTGTTGAAAAAACAGATTTGCTTTGAGGCTGCAGTTCTGGCAAAAAACCCACTGCTCAGCAGAGCAGAGACAGCCCTGCAATTGCGGGTGAGCGGGAGCTGGCACTCACTCACCTTCTCTGTGTCCCCTCCTCCTGGTCCCTGTGGGAACCTGGAAAACCCTGGAGATCTCAGCTGGATACAGGGCCTGGCTGGTCTGAGGTGGTTAAAGACCGGGGGACATTGGTGGGGGAGGAGATAGACAATTTGAGGAGTGATGACTGGAAGCCTTTGAGGCTGGTGGGGCAGGAGAGTGGGAGAGAAGCCCTGGTGTGAGGGGTGGATGGAGAGATCTCTGAAGGGGGGAAATGGAAACAGAAAACTGCTGAAAGGGACAAAGAAGGAGCAGCTGGGAGCAGCAGGGCAGTGATGGGGGGGGGAAGGAATTGGTGGGGAAGGGCTGGGGAAAGGGCTTAAGTGGGAGGAGGTGCTGGGAACAGCAGTGGCTGTGGGCAGCGAGTGGATGGGAGATGGAAAGCCTGGGGAGACACAGAGTGGAGGCAGGAAGGGAAGGCATGAAGGGGAGGCAGGGGAAGTGGCAGCAGGGCTGACTGGAAGTCCTGAGTAAGAAACACCCGAGCAGCTTGGTGAAAGCCAGTCATCCACAGAAAAAAAGAAAACTTTTGGGAAGTGCTGATGCATTAACAGAGAGGGCAAAAAAGAGAACTCCCACCACTGCGCTGCCAGTTACTGGGCAGCCCCAACCCCTGGGGGTGATCTCAGTGGGGAAAAATGAACTTTGCATGGGTCTGCTACATTTTTTGCCTTACACATAAAACATGATGGGAACAGCTCTCAAATATCTGTTTACATAATAAACATATACAAATATATGTATACACATACATATTTGTGTAGATATGTCTGTACATGTATATATGCCTATGCATGAATACAAATATACGTATGTGTATGCTCGTCTCTTTACACAAATATTTTAGGAGAATAAGCACAGCAGCACCCAGGGCTTGACAGCCCCCTACACTGCTGCTCCAGCAGGTACCTTCCCTTGATCTCTGTGGGAAAGGGGGGAACAGCCAGTGCTGAGGGGCTCGGGGGATGGACAAAGGCTGCCCCAGCCCGGAGAGAAGGGGACAGCCAGCAGTTGAGGTGACCCAGCCCAGTGGCTCCTGAGCTGGGAGTGGTGGGCACAGGGGTGGGGGCTGTGAATGGTTGGGTGTATGAGTGTGAAAAAGGGCGGATGGGTGTATGAGTGTGGAAACATTTAGGTTGGAAAAGACCTCTAAGGTCACTGAGTACAACCTTTAACGCACCACTACAAGTCCACCAGGAACCCATGTCCCTGTGGTCCCATGTACCACATACATGTGTATATATGTGTGTATGTTATATATCATAGAATCACAGAATGGCTTGGATTGTAAAGAAGCTTAAAGATCATTTAGTTCCAATCCCCTTCCACTAGACCAGGTTGCTCCAAGCCCTCTCCAATCTGGCCCTGAACACTTCCAGGGGATGGGGCAGCCACAGCTTCTCTGGGTAACCTGTGCCAGGGGCTCACCACTCTCACAGGGAAGAATATCTAACATAAGATTTCCCCTCTCATGTTGAACCCATTCCTCCTTGTCCTGTCACTCCAGTTCCTGATGCAGAGTCCCTGTCCGGTTTCTTTGTAGCCCCTTCAGATACTGGAGGGGGCTGTGAGGTCTCCTCACAACCTTCTCTTCCCCAGGCTGAGCAACCCCAGTTCTCTCATCCTTTCCTCACAGCAGAGCTGCTCCATCCCTCTGATCGGTGCCTACTCTGGGCTCACTCCAAGTGCTGTCCCAGCTGGAGGGCTGGAGGCAGCGCTGCAGGGGGGTCTCACTGAGCGGGGCAGAGGGGCAGGACCCCCCTCCCTGCTGCCAGCGCTGTGGGATCAGCGCAGGACACTCGGGGGAAGGGGGTCTGGGCTGTGAGCGCACGCGGCTGGGTCATGCTGTGTTTTTCTCCAACCAAACGTACATATCTATAGATGTATGTCTATATATATATTTATACATGTATGTCTATACCCACGCGGGTCTGTGTGTCTGTCCGTGCGCGCTCCCGCGTCCGTCACCCCTGAGGGGGGCTGCGCGCTCCGCGGCGGCCCCGCGCCCGGTGACGTCACGCCGGTGGGGCCGGGCGCGCCCGCGCTGGCGCGCGGCCAGGGTGACGTCACCGCCCCTCCCCCCCCTCCCCGGCCCCTTCCCACGTGACCCCGCTCCATTGAGAAAACGCCGTCCCGGCGGCGCGGCCCGGTATAAAGCGCGGAGCGGCCGGGACACGGGGACGTCCCGGGACAGCCGGCACACACCGCGCCTGCCTTCCCCTGCCCCGCGCCCCGAGCCATGGTGAACCTGCGGGTGTGCCCGCTGGAGTGCGAGGCGCTGCGGGCGCTGCTGCTGCAGGAGCGCGGCGCGCAGTGCCTCGTCCTCGACTGCCGCTCGTTCTTCTCCTTCAACGCCGCGCACATCCGCGGCTCCTGCAACGTCCGCCTCAGCACCATCGTCCGCCGCCGCGCCAAGGGCGCGCTGGCCCTGGAGCACGTCGTGCCCAACGAGGAGCTCCGCGCCCGGCTGCGCCAGGGGCTGTTCCACACCGTGGTGCTGCTGGACGAGCGCAGCGCCGACCTGGACTCGCCCAAGCGCGACAGCACCATGCTGCTGGCGCTCGGCACCCTCTGCAGGGAGGCCCGCGGCGCCCGCATCTGCTTCCTCAAGGGTGAGTGGCTCCGCGGCCCCTGGAGGGGACGGGGGGGCTGGCTCGGGGAGCCCCGCTCGCCGCCCGGCCCCGCGGCGCTCACCCCGCGCCCCTCTCCCCGCTCTGCCCCCGCAGGAGGTTACGAAGCCTTCTCGTCCGCCTGCTCCGAGCTCTGCACCAAGCCGGCCGCCCCCGCCGGGCTCAGCCTGCCCCTCAGCGCCAGCCCCGTGCCCGGCAGCGCCGACTCGGGATGCAGCTCCTGCGGGACTCCGCTGTACGACCAGGTGAGCGGGGAACCGGGACCGGCACGGCGCGGGAGCGGGGGATGCCGCGGCACACCGGGCAGGGGGTAACCGGTGCTCTGTCCTCTCCGTTCCAGGGCGGGCCAGTGGAAATCCTGCCGTTCCTGTACTTGGGCAGCGCGTACCACGCCTCCCGAAAAGACATGCTGGACGCTTTGGGGATCACGGCGTTAATCAATGTCTCGGCCAACTGCCCCAACCACTTCGAAGGTCACTACCAGTATAAAAGTATCCCCGTGGAGGACAACCACAAGGCGGATATCAGCTCCTGGTTTAACGAGGCGATTGATTTCATAGGTAAATGAGCTCTCCTTACAGTCTGTTCTTTTTTTAGGGGTTAATGTATGGGAAGTGATTTTTGGGCATTGTTTTCCCCAGTAAAACCTGTATTTGAGATTGGGGAATTTCATCCCATTGGAAAGATATACTCGAGGAAGGTTTCCCTTAATTTTATTTTACTCAGGGACGTAATAGTAGCTTCATAAAGCTTTTTGAAACCTTGAATCAAGAGGCACTGGTCTTGCAGAAAAGAGTTAATGAATTTAAGCGGATCAGTATTAAAGTAATCTTGCAAGACTGCTAAAGTGACCTGGAGGAGCTATTAGTATAATTGGAATTAGAGCCCAGAATGAAAATAGCTGTTTTCCTCAGGACAAAGACTCCCTTTGTCTACAAAGCTCCGGGTGCACCTATTAGGAAGGGATGGATTAAAGAAATGTAAAACAGCAGCCTGTGCTTTTCCCACCTCTGGAAGCAGTGGGACTTGTTTGTTAACTGTGTGCTTTAATTCTTTCAGACTCTGTTAAAAACGATGGAGGAAGGGTATTTGTGCACTGCCAGGCTGGCATCTCCCGGTCGGCAACCATCTGCCTTGCTTATCTCATGAGGACCAACAGAGTCAAACTGGATGAAGCCTTTGAGTTTGTGAAGCAGAGGAGAAGCATCATCTCCCCAAACTTCAGCTTCATGGGGCAGCTGCTTCAGTTTGAGTCGCAGGTCCTTGCCCCCAACTGCTCAGCAGAGGCCGGGAGCCCCGCTATGGCAGTATTGGACAGAGGAGCATCCACCACCACAGTCTTTAACTTCCCGGTCTCCATCCCTGTTCACACCCCGTCCAGTGCTTTAAGCTACCTTCAGAGCCCCATCACTACTTCCCCAAGCTGCTGAAAAGCAGCTGAAAATGTGGTCAGAACTCAGACTTGCTGTCTCAGAAGTGCAATAACTATAGGGACAGTGTCACCAGTTACTTGTGTTTTGTGGGGAGTCATTCCTGCATCCCAGAACAGTGTCGTAAATGGAGAGGAGCTCACTCAGTGCCAGAGAACCAGGTGTTTCTGACTTCTCAAGCAAATATCTGGATGTCTACAGAGATCAAAGGACAATGGCTCTTTGTGAGCTCTTTCTCCTTGTCTGCTGTCTGTCCTAGGCCTGCTCCATGTATAGTAGCATGCTCACCAGTATTCCCATTCCTGGACACTTTGAGCAACACTGATGTTGTCCCTTTTATATGACAGTCCTATTTATTTATTTTTACATTAGTGCATTGTTGTTTGTTGGTTTGTTTTTTGGTTTTTTTTTCTCCTTCATAAACCAAAAGTTTCATTTCTAGAGAAACCAAATACCTCAATATTTTTGGTACTATAATCCTGTGTGTGTATATCTGTCAGCTCTTCTTGTTTCCCAAGCACTGACGTGAAAGCACCAGGCGAGTGCTTTTTTGAGTTGCCAAGGGTTGTATGTTTGCTGATTTATTTATGATGTGAAATAATATATTTCTTCTTATGAAGACATAGTTTTGTTACATGATTATAACTTTTTTTTATACAAACGGAATAAATTATGATATTTCTATTGATCTGTATTATATGTTCTTTAAAGTACTGCAGTTTACAGTTACAGTTTACAGTCCGAAACTCCCGTGGAAGCTCCCCAGTGAAGAGAGCTGTAAGAAATCTGAATCTTCAACTCTGCTGGCCTCAGGGCTTGACTTACAGAAAAATAGGTTTAAACAGCATAATTGAGTAGAAACTACTGCACCTTCTTAACCTGAGCTTTTCTTTGTCCCCATATAATTATGTGCAGTGGCAGTGAGCCAAGGCTAGTTTCTCAGCAGTGAGGTGGACTTGGTTGTAGTGATGACCACAAAGCTGTAACAGTTTGAACCAGCTGAGACTTGGGCACTGGGCTACAGTGAATTTAAATAGTCCTTCTTCTAAGAAGGAGGAAGAAGAATCTTTATTCCTTGTTTGCTTTTAATGCTTCAAAGGTTAAGTCTAAAAATTAACCTGTTAGTAACAGATCTCTAAGGCTTGGCACAAGTTCACAAAGTGTTTTCTTTTTCTGTCCCACCTTCTTAATTCCTTTTTGCAACTCAAAATGCCTCTGGTGTCTGGAGTGAGGTATTTGGCTTGCTGGGCCATCTCTGTAAACAAATCAGGGCATGACAAGAGATCAGGTAACCAACAAGTCACTGATTCTCTTACCCAGACGCAAATTCTTTCCTGCTGGAGATTATCACTAAAGTGACTAGTATCTAGTGTTGCAGCTGAGACAGGGAAGAGTTTATGTAGCACAGCAAAAGCCAGACAGGGGAGCTGGAATAGCAGCACCATGGGCAGGAGCTGCAGGGTGAGAGTGACAGGGAGCAGGTTAGACAGAACTGCACCTCTCCATGGGCTGTGTGGGGCAGGGCAGCAGCACTGCTGTGACATCCCCTTGCCCCTGGAAGCTGATGGGGATGAGATGCAGCTGAAAGCTTGATTTGCTAGGCAGAGTAGTAATGCTAGTAAAAGGGAGATGGATGCTGAGGAAGCAGTAGGACATTGTGTTTCCATTTGCTCCAGAAGGGAGCCAGTAGTCCCTGCATATCTAATATTCAAGGAGTCAGATACTAATTTCGCCCTGTCAAAAATGTCCTTGCTTGGGCAGACAGCAGGTTGTGACTTGATAAAATCAAGTCATTTGATCCTAATTAAGGCATTGTGATCCTAAGTTTATAGATGAAGATTTCTGTGAGCATAAAGCAGCTGTGCTCTTGTCACAGAACTGGAGACAAACAAAGCACCACAAACTCCCAGTGAAAATCCTGCAAGTTACTTGGAGTATTAATGGTGCTAAAATCCAGGACTCTTCTCCTGGGAAAAGGTGCCCTTGAAGGACGGGATGATGCACTGCTGCCTCTGAAGTTCTTCCACGTGAGCTGCCCCTTGGATGCAGCTCTATCGTCAGCACTTCGCGTCAGCCGTCACCAAGCTTCAACCTGACACCAAGGGATAAAAAAAAATGGAGCAGCTAAAAGGAGGAGAGATCCCTGGGCACTGAGAGTGAAGTTAGAAACCCTTATTTTCCTAAAGTGTACCTGAACCTCAAAGTGAATATCTTCCCCAAAGCCTGTCCCATGCTGCAAATCCTGCAAACCCCCTTCATCCGTGGAAAGTCCCTTGGCACATTGCACCTACCACTGCTCTCCTGGTTAAATATGCAAGACCGAGCCTTTTCACACCTGCAGTAAAGGATGGAACAAACTTTCACCTTCAAAGCAAAGCAGAGCTTGTTCAGTGGAAAAATACAACCTTGGCAGCCCTGGCCATGCAACTGATAAAAAAAATCCTGCCTGTTAATCGCAATTCAAACAGAAATCTGCTCTCTGTCAGCCGCAGGAGCTTGTTTATGTGTTTCTTGGAACAATAAAACTCATTACCTGGCAGCTGATCAGCTTTTATAACCTAAGCAGGCACCTGACAGAGGGGAGCAAAAGAGAGCTGCTTCAGCATAAAGCCCTCTGTGGATCAGCCAGCCAGGACAGCAGGGCTGCAGTCCCAGCAAGGCACCAATGTGCACTTCCAGCTCTGTGCACATCCAGTGTCCTCTTCCAAGTCTTTATTGTGATCCTTCTGCTGTTCCACATAATCAGAGTCTCACAGTGCCCAGTCTCAGACTCCTGCAAACTCTGGGATTGCACCCAGTTCCCAAATTGCTCCCTGTGCAGACAAGGGGAGGATAAGGGGGGGATGAGATATCAGAGTGACAATACCAAATGTCATCCTGGGGTGACAGTTTTGGGGAAAGTGGATAGGCTCAGCTGGGGGCTTGCTGGGAGTGGGAGGGAAGGAGTGGGATGGGATGGCTGGCTAGGTATGGGCAGAGGAGGAGGCATGAACTGGGCAACGAGGCATGAGGGGTTGAGATGGGCAGTGGCAAAGCTGGAAGATGTCTTGATGGCACAGCTGGGCTGAACTTTGCCCACTATGGATGTGTTAGGGAGGCATTTTTCCTTCTTGCCCCTTATTTATTCTCCCAGCTTTGCTGCTTTGTTGTTTGGAATATCAAGGCACAGAGTTCACCCTGGTTTAGGGCTTTGAACTCCCATTTCCCTGGCTCCAATGTGAGCTGGCTGTCCCACTGTGCTAGCAGGACTCAACTGAGACCCATCCGCTGGTATCCAACCCATAGAATCCTGGCACACAGCAGGCGAGCATGGGGCTTTCAGTTTATATAAACCTGTAGCTCTGCAGTTGCATACATCCCCATGGAAACCACGAGGAGTTTCCCCTTGGTGAGAACACAGTAACATCACTTCCTGCTGCTGACAAACCAATTTGTCATGAAGTGATAAAAAGGCATGTTTTGTGTTTTCAGGAACTGGCTCCGGGCTTTGTTCCTCCCAAGCCAGAGGCTGCTCACCCGCCCCAAAGGCAAACAATGGCCATTGTGTGCGGTGCAGAGCAGGGATGGGGACATACAGACAAGCCCTTTGGGCCCCCAAAATGCCAGAGTGTGGACACTGACACCCCAAAGGTTTCAAAGAGAACACATGGCAGCACTTAACCCTACATGTGGGCATCCATCCAGCACCCACAGAGTCCACACAGCCAAAGGGTATCCGTGGCCAACCCACACAGGGACACAGCATATAAGCCACATGTAATATTCCCAGCAAGATGCAATGCTCAGGGCTTACAGTATATACCCAGTTATCACATGACAAACAGACACAAAGCTCCAGATTAGACTTGGGTAATCCCCTTGTCTCAAAGCTTTTGCCTTTATTTTGTAATCAACACTTGGAGAGGTGCTGGGTGTACTCAGGCTTAGGGACTATCCTGTATTAGTCACCCCCAGGATCAGACTAGCAGGGCCACAAGGATGTGTGATGCCATTACGTGGAAAAAAGAACATTACATCCAGTTCACACACAGGCAAATCTTGTTTGCCTGGTTACCACCTGGGTTTTTAGCTCTGCCTGGCTCCAGAATAGCAGAAAGGGCACTGAGAGTCATTTGGAAGTGGTGTTTAAGTGCAGCTCTTTAGATCCCACTCCCCAGCTCTGCAGATGAGTCGCAGTGCAATAGGGAAGGAGAGGAGCTTGCGGTGTGTGACTGTCTAGTGTGGTGAGAAATCACTACACCTCAAACCCCATCTAAACCTGTTTCTGATGTGTTTGCTTGTCCAGCAGCAATGTCTGTGACAGACACCTACTCCCAGTGCAGCCAACGAGACTCCACCCAGGGCCTTGGCCTCCCCAAATCTGCTCCCATCCAAGGCTGTAGGGAGGTTGGGAAAACAGCTTAAACACAGCGTCAAATCCACTCATGCTGAAAGAATAAATTAGCTCTGAGGTTTGTGCTGCGCGTGTTTCCCATTACACTCTGTTTATGACAATGCACAGCTGATGGGGAGCTGGCAACCCAGCTGGAAGGCATGGACGAGGTGGACCCCATTAGCACCTCTCAAGGGCATAAATTTTAAGTGGGACCAAGGTATTAAAGGAGTGAAAGCAGCCCTGATGTGAGAAATTTGAGAGTTTGGGAGAGAAGCAGAGTCTTCTGATGTTTTGCTGATTTAATTGGCGTTGCTGTGGGGACTTCAGCTTGGCCCTGCTGGGGACCTGGCTCAGGCTGTGACCGTGTGACTCTGATCACAACCTCCAAGAAATGAACCTGAGGGGAAGCAGCAGAATTGCTCTGCTGCTGGGGTGGTTAATGGATTCCTGGTTTTCAGAGCTAGTTCCCATTTTGGAAGGGCAGTTGTACAAACCTGTGCCTGTCTGGAAAGCAGCACCAAGGTCCTACCTGGAGCATGTTGGCTCTGTTATTGTAAGATTCGTGGCCAAAACCAAGGGAAAAAGAGGTTTTGTTCTTTGTCCTTACATGGTGTAGGCAGCCTGTTCTCCAGGTGTGGGTTTGGGGTTTTTTCCTCCCTGTGGGAGTTTTCATGTCCAGGGTTTTCCCGCTGCTGCGTGTGGCTGTTCATCTCTCCTGCGGTGCCAGGCTGTGTGTGCTGAGCCTGGCCAGCACCAGGGCACAACTGAGGGGGCTGAGGGCTGGCTGAGGGCCCCGGGAGGCTGATGGGACGGGGTTTTCCTGAGCAGGGTTCTCAAGCTCGTGCATTTGCATGTGTTTCCTGCTAGACACGGAGATGACTCGGTCTGGGCTTCCCCTCGGAGCTGCTGGCACGCAGGGGAGTGGGCGAGATGAGACACCCGTGGGCAGCTTCCAGCTCACCTCAACCCCCCGGGGGTCTGGCAGTGGGTGGGGGTGTTCTCCAGGTGGGCGCTCAGCGGTGATGGTTTGGAGTCTGGAGGTCTGCAATGTGTTTCAAGAGCCAAAAGTGAAGGTGCTCGTGGACGTATTGGGCGTGCAGGAACGGCGATGAAGCACAGTTAATAACAGTGGACATTTGTAACTCCGTTACATCTCACCTAGGACTTGTTTGGGGCTCAGGCTGGGTGAGTCAGGCCTGTGGGAACAGTAATCAGCCAGTTCATTCCAGTATCCACATTGTATAGACCATGTTGGGGCTATCACGAGTGCCACAGAAAATGCTTCATTTCTCATAAAAAGGTTATGTATGACACCAGTCCCTCTCATTTCAATACCTTTTCGTTCCCAAACTATAGGCCATGTTTAAAAATAAACTCCCAGAGGACTCTAATA
The DNA here is from genome assembly GCF_022539395.1 of Myiozetetes cayanensis. Lineage (NCBI taxonomy): Eukaryota > Metazoa > Chordata > Aves > Passeriformes > Tyrannidae > Myiozetetes > Myiozetetes cayanensis. Next base: position 6,384,709 of record NW_026087378.1, on the reverse strand, counting down.
TGACGTAGTTACCTTCTAATTCAGTAACCAGTTGGCTACAAATTAACAGGTTCTCACTACACAATTTATTTTTTGAATTGTAGTGTGTCTTGGAGCTCAGTGTAGCTCCCACCTGTACTGAAATATTAAACTACAGTGTTAATTTTTAGACTTCTAATTTCTGATATAATTTAATTTTATTTGAAAGGAGGTTTTTTTTGTTCCCCAGCAATTGTGGTAATATCTAATGATGGCTTTTTCATGTCTTTTACACACTGAAAAGAGGTGGTTTATTTTCAGTATATTCTCTAAATTCCTGTCAAAAACTTCTCCCACTCCCAGGTCTAGGTGTACCACACCTGGCACCTCAGGAGAGGAAATGGCATCTGGAAACACCTGTAAGTCTCACTGGTGGCTGAATATGAGGAATCCAATTGCTCAGGGCTTTCCAAAGTGCACTAATGCAAACTGCAGCATCTGCTGAGTTTAGTGCAGGGTGAGAGGGACAGTTGAAGCTGGTCAAATGTTGAAACCATGTAGGCTGCTATAGCTTGGCTGGAACGTCTGTTGCATCACCGGGATGCTTTGAGCCGAAGGATTTCTGGCTGCCCTGGGAGCTGTGCGAGGAGCCAGCTGAACAGCAGGATCGAACAATAGTCCCCACCCTTTCCTACTGACTGGGAGGAACAGAAGGGAACAAAGCTATTTGCAAGGAGGAAAAAAAAAAATCCTTTCGATCTTTGTCTTTCACTCTTCCCACTCCATTAGAAGATTTTCCTCCCTCGCGGAGCCAGCAGACATCCCAGCGCTGAGCAGCCCCCAAATTTCAGCACCTTCCCTTGTTTCTCTTTATCCTTTAAATGCCGGTCCGCAGGCGCCGATGAAGATGGTTGTTTATAACTGCCTTTTGTTCCTCTGTTTACAGCTTCCCTTCCAGGCTCCAGGGATGGCTGACGTCAGGGTGCTCCATTTGGGCTCCTCATACTTTTATCTGGTGTTAATGCCTTCCATGAGCGGCAGGAATGTGGAGTGCACGGGGAGAGGGGGCCCGAGGAGGGCAGGAGGGAGGCAGGCAGGCAGCGCTCAGTCGGGCACAGCGGGATGCTGCCCACCCTGCCCTCCCTGCCAGGCACCAATTGGTTTGCTGGGGAGCACCATGGTCATTTATGGCCTTGCGAGGGGAGGGCCTGCCCACTGGCACCCCGTCCGTCCGTCCGTCTGTCCGGGCAGCTGGCACAGCCGTACGTGGCACCGCGAGCTACACGCTGGGCTATTTTTGAGGTGCCTGGGCTGCATCCCAAGTATAGCGTGCTCTATTTCTGGTGCAAAACGATCTTCCTGGGTGGAGGGCGCAGAGATTTTTTTCGTGTGAAACACATGGGTTTGGAGGCGGGGAGAGAAAGAAACAGCTGGGCACAACTGGAAGAGAGGCACAAGAAAAAGCAGGGAGAGGTGGTGGCCATAAAGGTCTCGCCCAGAGGGAAAGATCAGTGCTTGCTGCTGCTCTCGAGTGCTTGTTGCCAATGGTTTGCTCATGGGTCAGGAATCAAAAAGGCCTGGGTTTGGTTTACAGCTGGGGTTTGTTGAGGACACTGGAGGGCTTTGCATTTGTTTGAAAGAGGCTGCTGGAGAAGTTTTAGATTCCAAAACATTTAATGAGGCTGAAAGGGATGAACAGGGATGCTAAATGCAGAGCTGTAAACTTGCTGGTTGCTTTCACCAATTTTGGACCCGTTTCTAAATCCAGGTCAACTGGATCTCAAGAGCAGAACACCATTTGTTCATCAGGGCTTAAAGAAGCTCCTAAAAAGAATTTACCAAAAGGAGTTGTTTGTTTACCACATGCCTTACAGTGACCAAGAGGCCCAGAATAGTGCTGCAGGCTCCATTATAGTGGGGATGCCACATTCCTGGGGTAGCAAAAGGAAAGCTCTGCTCCTGCCCCCAGGTGCTGAAGCAGATGGACTATGGTCCGCCAGGCTGTTCACTGCAGGAACCTATTTTTACAAGCAGAAACTGATGTTCAGGGCTATGGATTGACTCCTCAGGGCTGTGGGTTTTGCCAGTGTAACATCTGAAACTGGAGGTCTGAAGTGTTTCCCTCTTCCTGGGCTGGTGATGACACAAAGGGTTCTGAGAAGACAGAAAGGGACGTAAAAGAGTTTTCTTTGAAGTTTAAGAATAATTTGCCATTTTTAATTTTTCAACTTCCTTGTAAAGACCCTCTCTGCAACGGCAATTGGCATAAAAAGTGCCACGATGTGACACTAATCATGGTGTTAATTCAAGTCCTTTTCTCTGAAACCTGCTGTTCTCTCACCTCCTCTCACTTGTGCACCAGGGAGAGCTTTTCCTCAACCATAAATTCAAAGTGGAAATATTTGGCATTTCCAAAGTCCGTCACAAGACTGACAGCTTTTTCTTTGTGATGTTCTTTTGGAGGAATATTTAGCTTTTTTGAGACTGGATGAAATGTTTCTGACCCGAGTTCGCACCCAGAGCTAGGCACTCATGTCCAGATGGGGTCCCTCAGGGGGAGAACTGTCTAAGGACTGTTTCTCAGGGAGGTCTCCATTCCCAACAAACTGGTCTGTGCTGGGCTGTGCAGTGCTGCAGCTGGATTTCTCTTGCAACCAGCTGGGGCACTTCACTGCCATGGGCAGGTTCTGTACATGGTGCTACAGCATTTTCAGCCTTTGAGATCTTATTTGTTGCTTATGCAACTGCGAGAAAAGAGAGGGAAGGAGGAGTTGAGTGAGGTAAAGCTGCATAGCTGTGTGCTTTATTTGGGTGAATATTGACTGCAGTGGAGAGCCTGAAATCTGTCACAGTGCTTGCTCAGGCTGCTCACCCAGTGTTGCAGCTTTGGCTGGTTTGTTTCTCCATTTCCCCCTTCCCTTGCAAGAGCCAGTTTCCATCCAGTTTCCATCCAGTCTCCATTCCTTGGAGAAGAGGTGCTGATTCTCCCTTCTGCTGCCCTTCCCAGAATGACATAAGTGGATATAAGATATCACCCCGTCAGAAGTGAGACCAGTTGCTGCAGGCTGGTCCCCTTTCAACCTGGCTTTGTACCAAATCACCAATCCTAGATCTGGCCAGAGATCTCAGTTTTCCTCCCCTCCTCCTCCTCCCCTCCAAGCCAGTAATGGGTCTCTGAAAGGCACCCAAAGGGATGAGAAGTGGCTTTGCAAGGAGTGTGGTGTCCAGCTGAGCCCCTGCTTGTCAAAGCCAAAGGCCCAGGGCTGTGTTTGTGGATGCACCGCGCTGTTTGTCCCGTTGCCTGGAGGCTGCTGTGATATGTTTATCCTCTTCCTGAGCTGTAGGAACTACTGTTCCCTCACGCTGCAAAGTTCAGGTGAGGTGCTGGAGCTCAGTGGCTATAAAAAGTGATGGCCCAGCTGCTGTGCTGACCACTCTGCAGGAGCAGCTTTGCAGCCAGGGGTGCAGAGCCTGCACGGGGAGTGAGGGGAGTGTGGGTGTCACAGGGTCGGCTCTCCAGACAAGCAGCAAGATGCTCCTGGGCTGTGTCCATGCCTGGAGAAGAGGAGGCTTAGGGGGGACCTTCTCACTCTCTCCAACTCCCTGACAGGAGAGTGGAGCCAGATGGGGGTCAGGCTCTGCTTCCAGGGAACAAGGGACAGGACAAGAGGAAACGGCCTCAAGCTGCAGCAGGTGAGGTTCAAGCTGGACATCAGGAAGAATGATGATGGGCACGTCACTGAAACGATTGTTAAGCAGTAGAAGGGGCTTCCCAGGGAGGTACTGGGTTCACCATCCCTGGAGGTGTTCAAGGAATGACTGAATGTGGCCCTCAGAGCTCTGGACTGAGATGGTGATTGGTCAAAGGTTGGACTCAATGGGCTTTGGAGGTCTTTTCCAGTCTAAATGATTCTGTGGTCACTGCCAGCACAGGAGCTTGGTGCTGGCATGCTCCTCGCTGAGTTATCCCTGCGCGTGAGAGAGGACCTCTCAAGTCTCTGCACGTGGGCAGGGAACAGCCTCCTCCTGCTGAACACACAGATGAAATGGCCATGTGGGACCAGTGGCCACCCAACCCCTCTCCAAGGATGCAAGGGGTGGGAGAGGAACCAGCCAGCTGTGCTGGATTCCTCCTCTCACAGGAAGGTGGAGCAGATGCCTGCCAACAGCCATGCCCACCCTTGGAGAGAGGGGTCTGCAAGACCACTGGCCTTTGCCCATGACACTGGAAGAAGTGTGTGTGCCCCTGGCCTCTCTTTAGCTCATCAGCACCAATGGAAGCAGCTGGCTCTGTAGGTCCACGCATTTCCTTCTTCTCCCCTGCCTTCCCTTCCCCCTCCACCAAAGAGTGGGGCTGGTTGTGTGGGGCTGAGCACTCAGGATCCATGCTGGAGGAGGAGGCTGGGAGCAGAGGGGCTGTGAGAGCCTTCCTGCCTGACTCCTGCACTGCCCAGTGACGTCGGTGCCGCAGGAAGGAACAGCGAGTTCCTGAGGGGACATTCCTCCCATAGCTGTGTGGGGCCCCCATACCCCCTCCCTGCTGTGACCCCCCCGTACACGAGCCTGTCTCCAGAGGCTGTTATTGAAAGCCATTTCCATGGCACCTTTCCAGACCCGTATTCCTTTTCACACGCCAGGGTGGAAGCAAACCCCCCCTCCCTGCCCCGGAGCCTTCATCCAGAGACTTCTCGCAGCGGCTGTACTTTTCCAGCATGTGCAGAGCACTGCTGTGTCTGCCAGGCAGGACAGAGCCCCACGGCTTCCTTGAGGACTCCTGGAAAGCAGGAGGGATGCACAGGCTGGTGCTTGAAAACGGGTTCCCCACAAGTAAAATCATCCATGTCCTTGTGCCCTTCACCCCTCTTTCTGCTCCTTATTTGCTGATTAAGGTCTAATGAGTGTCCAGAGTTTGCTTTTATAGAAGTTACTTAAAAGGTCTGTTGCTTGCTGTATTTTGCTCACTGTTCTGCCTGCAAACATTCTCCTTTTCGCAGCATTTCTTTCATTTGCCTTACGAGAACGCAAATGATTTTTTTGGCCAGCAGTACTTCAGCAGCTGTAGGAAAGTTGGAGAGGGGACAGCGTGCTCATTCCTGCCCCATCTGCATTCTGGGGCCAGGCTTGGTTCTGCCAGTTCAGCGCAGCACCAGGGTGATGAGGCTGATATCTGGATCTGGGTATTTCTGCCCTAGATAGCCACAGCACTGAGCTGTCTCAGGGATTTTTACCCACACAACACACACCAGATCCCTCTGAAATGTAGTGCTTGGGGCTGAAACTGAAAGTTCGGAGAGAATTAGTCACTCCTGTACCCTAGTAACGTTGGCAAAAACCAGCCTCAAACACGGCACAGGCGAGTGTTTTGCAATCCCAGCAGCAGCCCTGCACTTCTCCTGACGCACAGGGAGCTGGTGGGGGGAGCACCTCAGCCCCTTCCTCCTGCCCTGTGCACCCCACAATGGGTGGGAGTGGGGTGATGAGAGTCTGGGGGCTCATATTGTGTCATATTGTGTCATATTGTGTCTGCCTTGTGAAACAGCACCTGCAGCCCTGAAAGCTCTGGGTGCTGTCCCTGCAGGGTGTCAGACCCACGGACCCATGCTGGGAATGTTCTCCACGTGCAGTGTTGCCAGTGTCAGAGAATCATAGGATCATTTAGGCTGGAAAAGACCTTCAAGACTGAGTCCAACCTGTGACCCATCACCACCTTGTCGAGTAGACCAGAGCACTGAGTGCCACGTCCAGTTGTTTCTTGAACACCTTGAGGGAGGGTGACTCCACCACCTCCCTGGGCAGCCCATTCCAAAGTTTAACAACCCTGTTCTGTGGAGAAATTCAGTTCCTCCTGATGTCCAATCTGAACCTCCCCTGGCACAGTCTGAAGCCATTTCCTATTGTCCTGTCGCTTGTTGCTTGGGAGAAGAGGCCGACCCACCCCTGGCTACAACCTTCTTATCCCAACCTCAGCTTGGAGGGTCCAAAAACTCACTGTCACCAAGAAGGTTTTGAGCTAAACTCCAGCTCTTTTGGGGCTGTTGTTGGTGACAGCCTTCCCTGAAAAGTTTGAACCCCTTTGAGATGTGGAGCTACCGCTTTGCTTCTCCCCTCCCAGCCTCTCTGCAGGGTGCTGGGGGTGTGAGGAGGGGACTGTGGGGCAGGAGCAGCCCCACACTCTCCCTGCAGTGCTGCAGGGCTGGTTTGACTTGTTCCAGATTCTCAGGGTTCGCGTCAGCGCTGGCAGTGAGAACTGTGCTGTGCTTAACCACCACAAAACATAGCAACAGCACAGCAGCGCTGGCACCCATGCAAAGAGGGAAAAAAAAATAAAAAATCAATGTGAAACAAAACCAGACTGGTTCTTCAGGCTTGTCCAGGCTTCACAGCACAGAAAAACGCAAAGCTTCCAGGAAATGGATGTGGGCCCGTGAAGGGATTGTTATGGATGCTCTGAAAACTTCCACCCCTTGCAACAGGGAGCGTTTCGGGCAGTGCTGCTCTGGTCTGGGCAGTCAGGGAACCTCCCCGGCCCAGCTGTCCCCTGAAACTGGCTGTGCAGGCCGGGCAGGAGCCTCAGTGCTGCCTGTCCTGCTCTGCCTCCTGCACTGACAGCTCAGCAGTGACCTCCCATTCACTTCATTTGGGCACGGCTTGGAGCCTCTGGTCACAGATGTGCAAGTCATCTGCTGTCCCCCTCGAGCCTTCACAGGATCAAAGGGAGAAGTAAGGGGGCTGTAAGTAAGAGAGAAGTAAGGCTACTGCCCCAGGAGAAGGTCACAGAATCATAGAATCCATCATAGAATCACAGAATGGCTTGGGTTAGAAGGGACCTTAAAGATCATAAAGTTCCAACCTCCTGCCATGGGCAGGACACCTCCCACTAGACTGGGTTGCTCAGAGCTCCATCCAACCTGGCCTTGAAGGCTTCCACTTGGACCTTAGATCCAGAGGGTTTCTGAGTCCAGGGATACACTTCAGAAGGGGAGCAAAGTTGCAGGGAACTCCAGGGAAATGTGAGCTCATATCTGTCACACCTACTGCCTGCCTCCAGAGTGGGCTCATCTAGCTTGTGTTTGGCCATCCTGAACTGTGGGAGCTCAGGAGGGGATTCTGACCCACAAAAAGACAAGTCCTTGTGTGAGTAGGTACCACCCACTTAAACCAAATCCCACAGCCTTCTTGGATAGGACAGTGCTGTGCACCTCATGCCAGTCCCTGCCACCTCAGAGGTACCAATGCTCCTTCCAGTGCATGGAAACCAGGATCAGAGGTGCAGCAGAGGTCCCAGGCTACCTGCAGACTTGGCACAGGGAAGCTGGTTATCCTCTGTACAACCTCCTTTTAGGAGGAACCTGGAAACTGTTTTAAGTGGCAGAGAAAACTGGGAGATGGGAGAGGGGGTGCAGGTGGGCATGTCAGGAAAGGCAGCCCTCACACTGGATCGTATCCTCTGCCCTGATCAGTGTCCTGCCTCTGGTGTGGATGGAAACAACTTGGCCAACATGTCCAGGGAGCGAGGCAGGGAGAGGCAGTCCTGCTAAGTCCATCTGACTGGTCCAAGACTGACCAGCTGATGCCATGCAGCAGGAGCTGAGGTCAATGCTATCCTAACTTCAAGTGCTGGTAATAGAAAAAACCCAGACAGTCCTTTAAAATCTACTTGCACAATTGCGCTCTCTTGACCCTTCTGACCGTGCATTCTCAGGCTTGCCGAGTGCTGCAGACACAGCAAGTGCTTTCATCACTCCTCAGTTGACCATTCATTTATAGCCTCCCCCCCTCTGGCTGCTGGGTCTCCTATTTTGAAGCAGTGCAAAGGAGTACAACAGATCAGCTTTCCTTCTCTGCCTCCTCCCACATACCTTGGTCATGCTACCTCCAGCACTTCCCCTTCCCACACTAAATAAGCTCTTGGCAGAATAAGTGCTGCCCACAGTGCTAATTTTATTTGCTGCTTGATCTTTTTTTCTGGGCTTTATTTTCTATACTTTATTTGCTGGGCAAAGCGAGACCCTTCCTCAAGCCCTGGGAGAGGTTTGTCCCAGCTGTGCTGTGTCTGTGTCATTTTTGTCACTGAAGGGTTCTTCTCTGTGTGGCCTTGAGCTGTGTGTTCCCAGGGCACAGTAAAATGTATGCTTGGATAACTCAAGGCTTTCACAGTGGAAACCTAGATGCAAATCCATACTGGAGAGAGAAATAGGGAGGAGAAAAGCAGGGTGCTGACCTGCACCTCCAGAGCCATGATAGGACATTAACAGGCCGTTTGGAGCCTATTAAGGAAGAAAAATAAACCCAGGTGCCTCTTTTCAATCAAAATTCTGCCACTTGGGGAGAAAACCTCTGCTGTGCCCATGTGAATGGCCTCTCTGGGAGGCCCAGCAGTGTCAGCCCAGAAAGGACCTGCTGAGTGACCAGTGGATGTGCCTGGTTTGTTAGTAAATAGGTTACCACTCCGTGAGACATTGCGTCAGCAGTGACCACCACGGAGGTATGACGGGTTTCAGTGATCTCAGGCTCTTATTCACTCAGGAGTCACATCTACTGCTGAACCTGCTGTGCTTTATCAAGGAGGTGAGTCTCCACCATCTTTACACAAAAGAAAGAGGTGACTGAGTCATGACCTGTTAAAAATCATCCAGAAAGTCAATGAAGGAGAGAGAGAGAGGGATAGAGAGAAGTGGTGCTCAGGTCCCTTAAGTACCTCTGCCAGGTCCCAGGCACCAAATGCCAGTGCTTTTATCGTCTTCTGACTCAATTTGAAATATCCCTTAGCACATTTTCCACCATTTCTTTCCATCTGAAATGAGAGTCCACTAAATCCTATGACTTATGGCAGTGATGGAGTGACTCATGCTAAGTCAAAGCAGAAGTTGCTCTCAGACACCTGACACATCTGGGCTTCCAGCCCCACATCAAACTGTTGCTGACACTTGTCTGTGTTGCCCTGGAACCTGCAGCACTACCCCACTCTTACACGGCACTGAGAGGTGTATCAGCAGTAGTAAACAACACATATCTTTAAGGTGTGATGAGAAAATGTCATACCTGATACTCAGTCTGGTAGAAAGGTTGGTGAGAACCCCATTAAATATGATTTGACTTTTGGTTTATCATGTCCTGCCTTAGGCTGCTGTATGGTGCTGCTGTCACCGTCACACCACTGTTCATCCCAGAGAGCTGGGCTGAAGCCACCTAAGCCACCCACAGAGACACAATCCCACCTTCAGAGAGATTCATCTTGTCTGGTTTCACTGTCGCATTAGCCAAAAGAGTTTTTTTTAGTTTGCTTCTCATATGACAAGCTCTAAAATAGCTGTGGCAAAATGAGTAAATAAATAACTGCCAGGAGTTTAAATAAGGCTACCTTGCTCATTGTGTTCTCTGGAAGGATCTTTTTTCCTACATAGAAATATTTTTCCAGGATGAATTGAAGGGACTGGGACACTCCTCTGTGATTCCTGGATATCATGAGGCCAGAACAGTGTTCACCTGAATGGGCTGTGGGCAGTGGGGAGCTGCCAAAGAGAGGTTTGCTGTGGATGAGGGAACAGGATGAATGGGTTAGAGGAGCATGTCTCAGTATGGACAGGCTGCAGAGAGTGCACACGAGTCCTCAGGGTAATGTATGTAGACTTGTCTGCATCCACTGAACATAAAAAGCATTTATTTCACAGGCCAGAAATGGGCATGTCCAGCCTTGAATGAGCTCGGGGGTGAAAAATGCCACAGAAACATCATCCTGTCATGCTCAGCCCAATAAAACTTGGCACTGTGGCTGGGAGGTGTCGGGTACTGCTCTATTAACCGTGTCTGTAATTCCGGCGTTCTGTGTGTCTGTGTGCCCTCTGCTGGGCTGGGCTATGAATCGGGATGGCTCCCTTCAGATTTTGGCTTGGGAAGTCTCTGGGGGACAAAGCCCTGGGACCAGGGTGGGGAACTGCCAGTGATCTCATTTCTTGTGGTCTTGAAGCCACGTGCGCTTTTTTTTCCTTTTTTTTTTTTTTTTTTTTGGGTTTCCATGCTCTTCTCAGATGACATTTAGGTCAATGCATGACCTGCCAGAGGTGTCTGAAAAGTCTGCTGTTGCCTCGGCAAAGACATCTGTGCCCTCCCTGCCCACTCGTGTCCTAGGGAAGATTGTTTGCAGGAGGCAGCAGTGGAAGGTGAAGGAATGTCTGCATGGTATCACCTCCCTTCTCTCTTCCTGCAGGATCTGTGGTTACTCCAGAGAGCTTCCCCACGCTGAAATATTTCCGAGAGTTTTTGACATCTTGCAAAACAGTGTAATGACATGAAAGTGTTCAGCTTTGTCTGTGGAGGACCCTGGACTAGCTCACTGGAAGAATGTCATCCTTCTTCGGCAGCTGCTGGCTGCCTTGACATGACTTTTGTACATCCTTGACATTGGTTTTGTACGTCTGTGCAGCTGCAGTGACATTATCCCCTTCCAGAGGTGAACAGTGAGGTACCAGCAGGGCTGTGGGGGTGCATGGAACCATCAGCAGACCCCACAAGCCCCTTCCCACGAGCTAAGCTGAGACAGAAACTCCTTCACCGGACTGACGGTGCTCGCCAGGACCGTTTTTGTAGAAACCAACCCGCGCAAATCCCTCTCCCAGTTTATTCTGAGACGTGCTCCTCCTGCCGCTGCAGGACGGGCGGTTTGTAGGGAGAAGCTCCCCTCTAGTGGGGGATCCCCGCAGCGCCGGCGGCCGAAGAGGGTTCCCTGCTCCCGGAGAGAGGAGTGACTGGAAACCCGACGGAAAAGGACCAGGGGGTGCCGGTTGACAGCGGCTGAACATAAGCCCGGGTGTGCCCAGGTGGTCACGAAGGCAAATGGCATCTTGGCTTGAATCAACAGTAGTGTGGCCAGCAGGATCAGGGCAGGGATTGTCCCTCTATGCTGGGCACTGCTGAAGCAGCCTTGAGTGTTTCGTCAAGTTCTGGGCCCTTCATGGCAATAAAAGGGGCTGGAGGTGTGTCCAGGGAAGGGCAACGGAGCTGGGGAAGGGTCTGGAGAGTCAGTCATGTGAGGAGCAGCTGAGGGAGCTGGGGGGCTCAGCCTGGAGAAAAGGAGCTCAAGGGGGACATTCTTGCTCTCTAAAAACCCTGACAGGAGGGGGGAGCCAGGTGGGGGTCAGGCTCTGCTCCCTGGGAAGAAGAGAGAGTACAAGAGGAAATGGCCTCAAGCTGTGCTAGGAGAGATTCAAGCTGGACATGAGGAAGAATTTCTTCAAAGAAATCACTGTCAGGCATTGAAAGGGCTGCTCAGGGAGGTGGTGGAGTCCCCATCCCTGGAGGTGTTAAGGGAATGACTGGACATGGCACTCAGTGCTCTGGTCTGGTTGACAAGGTGGGGATTGGTCACATGTTGGACTCAATGGTCTTGGAGGTTTTTCCAACATAAAGGATTCTGTGAAATTCAAAGCAGAAGCATTTACTGCATGTCTCTGCTGAACCAGCACGAGGGGGTTCATAACTGATTAAATTGTCTGTAACAAGAACAAAGGTAATGACACAATTGAGGTATCCAGTCCTTATAATTGTGTTTTCAGAGCATTTTTAGTAATCCCTTAATTTTCTGAGCAATAAGTGTCTGTTTAATTGCCACAGCATCCTGAGGGGAGAATTCAGTATTGTTGTTATCTGCTTTTTACAGAGAAAGAGAATGCAGGAAAAGCAGGGGAAGGACCTGGCCTGCTGAAGTCATCCAAGGTCAGGATTCAATTATGCTGGAGGGAACATCACTTGAATCAACTGTGCTAATCTGTCACATCACTCAGATGTTCTTCCCAGAGAGAACCAAGTTTTGTCATTTTGCAAGTGGCCTTTATCTGAGTTGTGCAACTGAAAAATGTAAAGTGACTAAAAGTAACTCTTTGATTTTCAACAGCAAGTTGTGGAGGGGGAGGCACCCAGAGCAACCAAGGTTTTGAGTAACCTCATAGAATCACAGAATGGTTTGGGTTGGAAGGGACCTTAAAGATCATCTTGTTCCAACCCCCTGCCATGGGCAGGGACACTGCCCTGACATTGTAGTGTATAAACCCAGTCTGAGCACTGGGAAATGTGGGGGGTTGTACCAGGACTGACTCTGAGTGTCTGGGATGGAAACGTTATTTCTCCCCTTCCTTGGGGACTGGGTTGTCTCCAATATGGGGATCAAGGTTTGTTAAATGCTTTGAGATCTGATGAAATTGCTCCAAAACCAGCTAAACATTATGGCTATTTACTGCATTTGTCAGAGTTTCAGAAAGGAAAATATGTGTTTTTGAGGATCACACTGACAGAACCAAATATATCACTGCATTAATGAGGGCCTAATTCTTAGTACCAGACACTGCTCCATCCAGGGTGTCTTCTACACCCATGTGTCTGCATCTCTTCTAAGCATCTCTCCAGCAGTGCAAGAGGACAGGCAATCTCAAGGGCTTCTCCATAACCACCTGCCAGTCACAGCCACCTGAGGACTGGCAACACAACTGCTTTGTGTGCTGGCAGGGGCTGGGCTGAGCCCAGATGTGCTCCTGGCAATCTCCCCAGTGCTCTGCCTGTGTAAGGGCTGCTCTCATTTCTTTGTGTTCTGTGTACTGAGTTATTCTTCCAGGACTCTTGGAGCGAGGGCTTTTGGGGAGAGGAGAGGAATGCAAAGAGCATGTTTTCATTCTCACTGAAGTAATTCAGTGCTTTGTTGCTGAGGGGATGTGGCCTCATGTAACCTCTCTCTGGTGTCTGTACCTAGAGCAGTGCTCAGCTTTGGAGTTAAGGCTGACATCCTCTTATTGCTTCTGCAGATGTGAGGCCAATCTGACCCAGAAGGTCCCTGACTGGACCTTCTGCCTCTGCAGAAATGATCAGGGTGTGTACATGGGGCTGGACTCCAAAGCAATGTGTTTCTCCTCATTTCTTGCTGGGAAAACTTCACCAGAGAGCTGTGAGGCCAGCTCGTTGTGCAGATGCCGTGTCCCTAGAGCTAAGGTGTGGGAGTTTAAGGGAGCTAATGCTTTCTTTGCTGAAGGGGTTTGGTTCCAGGCCAATAACACATGCTAAGGGTTAGCCCTGCCTAACAGCTGCTTGGTGGTCTTGGCATGGAGTGAGCTGGTGAACCTCAGTTTGGTTCCCAGCAGAGACAGATGTTTGTGTTTTAAAGGAATCCTTACTATGGTTATTGCTAGCCAGACTGCATGCAAGAATAAAGAAGTCTTTCTTCAGGTTCAGGATCAATCCATTTTGGCTCCAAATCTCTTTGTGAAATCTGTGCTCTTTGTGATATTGCAACTGTGGAAAAAATCTTGAGAAAATTGAGCTTAGTCAGGACTTTGTCCAGATCATGACATTGACACAGGAACAGTCCAGGATTGTGCAGGGGCTATTTTGGGCAATGTGATGCTCAATAGCCCTTTGCCTGCTCAAGACACTGTCAAACATAGCAGGCCAATTTACAACACCAGCCATGCAGCCCTCTGCAAGCAGTGTTATCCCTCCTTCATGGGGGTAAGCAACATGGGAGAAGATGTAGATAAAAGGAGGCTGCTCTGATCAGCTGGGAAGTTCTTGCCAAGAGGACAAGGCCCAGGTGCAGAAAAAGGCAGGTTTTGTACAGCACCTGGCTCCAGGGCCCCTTGCCCGGCAGGAGGCAATTCTGCACGTGCTGCCTCTTCAATCAGGTTCCCACTGCACCTGCTCAGGTGGAAGCAACTTCCCTGTTATTAGAGGGCTGGGAAAGCTGCTCTGTGTGCTACTCGCCCTCCTCAGGAATGTGAGTATGTCTAAGTATTTTCTGGGAACAAACAGAGCAAGGTGCCTCCTCCCTTTTGCTTTGAGAAAGTCTGAGAAATCAGTGCTTTTTTGTAGCACCAGCTGGTGTTCCAAGGGCTGAGTTTGTGTCCTGCTGCCAGTCCTGACTTGCTTGGGATCCACTGTGAACACTCAGCAGTTCTGCATTGTGCTGTTGTTGTTATTCATAGAATCACAGAATATCCTCAGTTGGAGGAGACCCACCAGGATCATTGAAGTCCTGCTAATGGCCCAGCACAGGACACTCTAGGAATCCCACCATGTGCCTGAGAGCATTGTTCAAATGCTCCTTGAGCTCTGTCAGCCTTGGGGCCATGATCACTGCCCTGAGGAGTCTGTTCAGTGCCTGACCACCCTCTGGGGGAAGAACCTTTTCCTAATATCCAACCTAAACTTCCCCTGGCACAGCTCCAGCCATTCCCTTGGGTCACAGAGAGCAGAGACCGGAGCTGCCCATCCACTGCCCTTTGTGAGGAAGCTGCAGACCTTGATGAGGTCTCCCCTCAATTTCCTCCAGGCTGCACTGGATTGAGATGGTTGTTACAGGGTTTATTATTAGAAACCCAAGCCACACTAATGACTCCAAACCTGGCAATGAGGCAACAATAAACTGCCTTGTGTGAGGCCAGTACTGACAGCTCAGGAGGCTGCTTTGAAGGTTGCTCAAGTACCAGAGAGGCTTTGCCACACTGGTCTCACCTAAGGGAGGAGATAAAAAGTGCATTAGCAGGCAGACAAGGAGTATCCACATGTCACTGTCACCCCCCTTGCTGGTCTTGCTCACACTCAAGCAGTACATCCCTTCCTCAGCTGGGCTCCCAACCCATAAACCCTGGTGTCTGATACGGACACTGGGAAGGCAGCAGTGCTCCTGCAAAAGCATCACTGTTGCTTTTCTCTTGGACTCAGCCCATTCCCAGGCTTGAAGTGGCAACACTCTTGTCTGCACATCATGTTTCCATTATTTTGTCCATGTTTTTCAGGGCAGGATGTGTCTTCATCTCTATTTAAGCAATTCAAAGCTGTTGGTACCCAGTAATGATGTTCTGGATGCAGCTGTGGAAGAGGAAATTGGCACTGGGACAAATGGTGGCCTCACCACTGTCATTTTCCTTCTTTCTATTACTCTCAGGGGTGGCTGGGCTGCTGTGACAGTAGAAACACTCAGGAATTTCAACCCTTCTGATTTGTTTTTTTACTTCCTCTGAAGTCCACATCAGTCCTGAGCAACTTGCTGCCTCGTGCCCGTGGTCTGTAACTCAACATGCCACGAGAGGTGACACCGTCCCTGGGGCTGGTGCGGGCACAGTGTGAGCACATTGATGGGAATGGGCACCTTTGGGATCGGCGGGGGCACGGCCACAGCCGCGGGCCGGGCGGGGGATCAGCCCGGGTGGGATGACACGGGGGTGGGCGCCTCGTTCTGCGGATGCCACGGGCGCGGGGATCGCCCTTTGCGGGATGGCACCGCTCCGATCAGCACTGACCCGACCCGGCATGGCTTGTGCCGGTCCGAGCTGAGCCTGAACTGAACCCGAGCCGAGTCGAAGCCGGGTTGAGCCAAGCCGAGCCCGAGCCCAGCCCAGCCCAGCCCAAGCCGAGGCGAGCCGTGCCGAGCGCAGCCTACCAGCGCCGTGCCCGGGCCGGGCGCGCATCCCGCTCCGCCCGGTGTCCCGCCCGGTGTCCCGCCCGGTGTCCCGCCCGCGGCCGCGGTTGGCGGGGGCCGCGCGGGGCGGGGCGGGGCGGCAGCTTCGAATCGCGGCGGGATCGCGGAGCTGCCCGAGCGCGTCCCATCGCCCCGCACCGACCCGACCGGCTCCGCTCCGTCCGGCCATGGGTAACGCCGAGTCCGTCCCGCGCGGCGCCGCCGGCTCCGGTAAGTGCGTGTTCGTGCGGGTCCTGCGCTCCGCCGGGACGGGACAGAACCCCCCGGGGCTCCCGCAGAGCTGGAGCTACCACATCGCTTGACACAAAACCCGGGGGGGCCCGGGTGCCCCTCGGGTTGGGAAGGATGCGGGAGGCGTCTCGGCGGCACGGAGGGAGGTGGCAGGGAAAATGTCAGTGGCTCGCAAGGTGAGCCACGGCCGCGCTCAGGGCATGTCGCGCAGGGCTGAGCCCGCTGCTCACTTGTGCTGGTACCGACCCCCAAACAGCGCCGGGCTGGGAGAGGGGGACTGTGGGCTTTTTCTTCCCCTCCCAAATCAAAACTGAGGCCATAAATGCACTTTCATCCCCTGCAGCTGCTGCCCGCGCAAAAGCCCTGCCAAATCCACCCGCCGTAATTCAAAGTCCTTCGCTCCAAAATCGCCTGCCAATCCCAGCTCCAGGGTTGGGAAAACAGACCTGGGAAAACAAACGGCTTGGCGCTGGCCGCGCAGCTGGGTGTCAGGTTCTTGTTGCCTTTTATGCGTCTTTTTTTTTTCCTGTCCAAGAAGTCCAACAGCCGCCAGCCTGGTTGGCTGGATTTGAAGGGAGCTGATAACTGAGCTCAGCCAACCGGCACGAGGTGCCAGCGCTCTGGAATACAAATAATCCTGGGTGGGAATAAGAAAAGTATTGAGTAATGTGCAAGTTAATGTGAAGCAGCATCATAGTTACTTGTATTACTGTATAGCAGTGAGTTTCAGCAAGCCTGAACTTGTTTCTTGTTAACCTCTCCTTGGCCTGGGGCCTTTGGGATCTGCATCTGGGATTTGCACAAACAGTTTTTTCAGATCTGTGTGACCTGCTACAGTTTCAGTTTTAAATAAAGCATTGTCGTTCTTCACACTCGATTCTTAACGCTGGTGTTAGAAATTTGATCAGTTTTTTCAGGCATTTACAGCATGGTCTGACTTGATGACTTCTTTCACAAAGCTTTAAGTACTTAGTTTTGTTTTCTTTTCCTCTGGGGAAACCCAAAATATTTTGCTGCTGGCAGGGTGAGGGTCTTGTCACTTACTTAGTGTGTCAGTTCAGTACCGTGATGTGCAGCTGGGTGAGCCATGAAGCTGCACTGCTGGATGCTCTTGCCTGAGCCTCTGTACAGGTGTGTGTGGTGTGGAAGGGAGGGAAAGGTCCCTCTGGCTCTCTGCCAGGAACCTTTGGAGCATGAGCTTGCACTGCCCTGAATGGCGAGTGCATTGGCAGAAATCCAGAGCAGGTTCCCATTGATGCTGAGTACTACCTACAGCAGGAGAAAAAGGAATAGAGGGCAATGCAAAGGGAAACTTGGGTGTCTAAACCTACAGTAAATACTTCTCACTTCAGGAACTGGGTAATTGCAGGCAATGGACAGAAAAAAAACCTCAACAAACAAGACCAAAAGAGCAAACAAACAAAAAATACTCCTGAGCTCTGTTTCCTACAGGCAGTTGCTCTCAGGTGTGTGGAGCAGCACTGAGTTCAGAGCTGTGTGTACCTTAAGGGAGGGTCTCTGCTATTCGTGGGGTGTTACTAACCCCAGGGGATTAAGAGCTCACTGTTCCTAACGGGTGAGTGCTTCGGGTGCAGGTAAAGTTCTGCTGTAGCAGATTCTCACGTTTCTTGTATTTCCTTCTCCTGGGAGCTACTTTGTGCTGTGTTTAGTTTCGGGGTGGTCAGCCGCCATCAGATTTACATGTTTGCTATGTAATGCAAGATTATTTCTAACTGATGAATAACTGTGCTCCCTAATGTTGGTTTTTGTTTTGAAATCCAAACATCGAGCCTTTGATTATAAAGCCAATTCTGCAAAACAGAACTGGAGATAACATTCTGAAAGTTAATGAACTATGAAGTAAGTCAGACCTCAATAATACCTTGTGTCAACAGCTACTGCTATTCCCGTTTGCTTAACAATGAGGGTAAATAAATGCAGTTGGTGATGCTTCCAGCATTGGATACAAGAATTTGAACCAAGGTGGAAATAGTTGTCAAGGACTAAGAAAGACTCTACACAGATCTCAATCTGCTCTCAATTGAAGAAATTTCTCCACTTGCACAATATAGTTGTCAGAAATGAGAGAAATCCCTTTCCAAACCCAGTAGTCCTATCTGCATTCCAATTAAAAGATCCCCTCCAGGTGATTTCTATAGCTCTCCTGTTTCTGAAGTTTCAGCTGTGCCCCCTTCCCATGCTCAAATCATTCAGCTTCCCCAGCATAGCTCCCATGGACATCCTGCTTGTATTTATGGGTAAATGGACATCCTGCTTGTATTTATGGGTAAATGATAAAAATGATGGCAAATGCTGGCAGGTGCATCTCTCTTGTCATGCTTAGTTTCTCCACTTGGTCAGCAGCTCTTTCCTATGAGAGTGCAGTTCTCCCGAAGGATCCTGTGCCAGAGAACCAAGAGGAGTTTGTTATGGAAAGGTTTTGTTCTCCCTCTGCTCTGAAAGGCAGCGGGAAGGATGCAGGATCCCATCGCTGGGCTTAGGTGGCGCCAGAGCCTCAGGAAAGGACCTTCCTGGGCTCTGCCTGCCCTGTATTCCCGCTCCAGCACGGACTTGGGGCTTAGCACTGTCAGCTGCTCCCCTATGGAGCAGGTCTGGGCTCAGCCCATCCCTTACCGATGAGCTGATGCCGAGCAGAGGCGAGACTGGTTCTACCTCGTGGATTTAAGTGAAAGGTTTGGTTGGTATCTCGTGATTCCCACAGCTGGGAACTTACTCGACACGTGTTTTGTCCTTATTGCTGTGCTTCTTATTCCGAGTCACTGTAACCAGCTGCCAAAATATTCCGTGCCGCAGTAAATTCCAGCATGGACTGTGCTTGCATTGCCTGTCACGCATGGATTCACAGCAGTTACATTTCTGAGTCAACCTGCACACATTAGGCTCTGGGCAGGCCGGGTTAGCTGTGGGGAAAATAGCACATTCCCTTCACGTTAAGCACGGTTTGCTCAGAGACACTTCCATTTCGCACCATAGAGTCTGTTTTCTCATTAACAAATTGCTTCTGCAGAGCTGCAGTTCAGCACTTCTTGAAGTGCTGTGGACTGTGCCAAGCTCAGCTCACCTCGTGCCCGGGGACTGAACTGTACTCCATAGCCTTAGGTGGATTTTTTACTGATAAGTGAACAACATTTATGTGGATTTATCACAAAGGTGATGATAGAGTGTGTTTCCTTTTCAGTACACAGTGCTGCTTCAAATCAGCCCAGATTCCCTGAAGCCCTGTCTCATAAAATCACAGAATGGTTTGGGTTGGAAGGGACCTTAAAGCTCATCTCCTTCCAACCCGCTGCCATAGGCAGGGACATTTTTTGCTAGACCAGATTACTCAGAGCTGAGGCTCAAGAAAAGTTGATGCTTACTAGTGATGTCTTTTTTGCAGATCTGGATTCTTTGTGGTTTGCTGTGGTTTGCATTGCTCTGGGACAAATACAAAGTGCCCTGTGGGCTTGTTCACTCTGAAACAAACCTTCACAGGGCAGGGGACCACCTTGAGGAGTGGGGCACACAGTGATTACAGCCCTGAGGGGAGATGGGGAATGTCTTCATGGGTGTGTCACCATTAGGTCACCCCTAACACCGCTGTTTGGGGCTTTTCACTGGGGCCAAGCCCTTTATCTTCTCTGTGGCTGCTGCACATACCTAAAAAGGAGCATCCATGTGCTCTGACTAGAAAGGACTCCAGTTTTCATGTTTGTCACTCAAATAACACAGTTATAAATGCCTGTGCCTGCCTTGAACTGGAACATAAATGTTTATAACTCCTGTTACTCCCTTGACAGTTTTCCCATTAATTTAGTGTTGAGACACCTTTTAATTTCTGACCTCATCTGGGTACCAGCCTGAAGTCTGCTGAAGTTGCAGACTTTTTCCCCATCAATGACAGAAGCTTTGGTTTTACAATCCTGCCCTCAATTTACAAAGGTGAGATTTCTCACACATGTCCCACCTTCTCTGTGCACCTCTCCCCTTCCTGGCTGAGATCATTCCTGTGGGTCTGAGAGCCCCTGAGGGAATGTGCAGTGCTGGTTCCTGGGATTCAGGCACAAATCCTGCAGTGGAGGGGGAGATGAGGTGAGGGTAGAAGGGAATGAGAACCTTTAGGTCCTAAAATGATGCAAAAATTCACCCAGCCCTCTATTGTCTCTATTTCTGGGTCTCTGATAAAGTTAAAACTCAGTTCTAAATAATGTGCAGTATTTCAGCAAGGAAAAGCAAGACAAAGGGTCTATTTAAAGCTACCGTCTTTGCAGGGCTTGGCTCACAGGCTCTGCCTCTTTTGTGTCATTGTGTCTATGGAAAACACAGACAAGAGGCCAGAGAAATACAATGTGCACTCGAATTTAGAACACATGCAAAGGTCAGATGTGGTGAGCGCTTGGGTTTGGGGAGATGGAAGCTTTGGGCTGAGCAAGTTAACTCGGATTTCTTTATCACAAGGAAGAATGTTATAAACAGTGGAAGAGAACTTGGATGCAGTTTACACAATATACTGCAGCCTGTACTACAGAATAACCTGTATGGCCTGTGCCTGGGTGCTCTTTTTTTGGTCTGAAGTTAAGGCATTATCTCCCACTCGTGGCTCTGTTCTGTGCTGCTGTTTGAATCTTGGACGAGCCTTTTACCCTTCAGTGTCCTTTGTTGTATAACAAGGCCAGGAGTACGTACGTAAACCCTTTGGAGATCCATAAATATAAACCTGAAGTGTCACAACATGTGCCTGGCCTGAAAACAGCCACAAAACTATCACAGACGCTGCGAACCTGGAACGTGTTTGTTCTGGCAATAGGAGGAACACAATAAAAGCACCTGCTAAAGGCTGTTCTGAAGGGAATTGGTTGTTGCAGGTTGTTTTGGGGGAAGGCTGGAAATTCCCCAGGGGGAAAGGAGAGCACAGAGGGATGTGCTGGAGATGACATCCAGCAGGGTTGTGCTGCACTGGTGGGAGGGGGGAACCTGTCTGAATTCTGGACCAGCACAAACTGGGGAGAGTCTGCTGCAAGGTGGGGGGACAGCCTGAAAACTGAGCAGGATTTTGGAATCCTGAAGGAGTCTGTAAATAAACAAGTCTGAAGAGCTTTGCTGAGGAGATGGGGCAGAGTATTTTTTGTTGTTGCTTTTTTTGGGAACTACAGGTGCTTGTGTCCCCATGCTTTTGGAAGAGTAAAGTGTGTGTGTGTGTGTGTTTAAGAAGTTACAAGACAATCTCAATGCTATGAAAAGTAGCTTTTATGTGGCCTTCAAGGATGAAATCTTAGACCAGCAAAGCCAAGAAGGCAGAGCATGAGAAGAGAGTTGGTTAAGTTATTGGGGAGAGGTCCATGGTGTTTGGGTGTAGTGCCATGGGGCTGTATTCCCCATAAAAAAGGGATGCTAGAGAGGGTCTAAAACCTAGCACTGAGCTCAGGAAAACTGGAGATGGGAATGATGTACCCTATACCCTGATTGCTGTGGCTGCCTCACACCTTGCATTTTCAGGGCACAACGCTCCTACCAAATACTCATCCAAATATTAATTAGGAGAATCCACAACTGTGGGGTTGTCCTGCTCTCTTGATCGCCTGAAGGGATACTAAGGCTTGAGATGATACAGCTTATCTGTAGCAGTTTATAATAC
This sequence comes from Myiozetetes cayanensis, assembly GCF_022539395.1. NCBI lineage: Eukaryota > Metazoa > Chordata > Aves > Passeriformes > Tyrannidae > Myiozetetes > Myiozetetes cayanensis. Next base: position 6,363,425 of record NW_026087378.1, on the reverse strand, counting down.
CTGCTGTGGATGGAGGGTTTCTCTTCTCCTGGCTGCAGCAATCCCCCAAATCCTGGGACCGTTCAGGAGTCCTGGCTGAGATCTCTGCTGTCATCTCTGAACTGTGCTGCCTTCTCAGTGCTCATGGGTATAAAAACATTATGTACATTTTAAAGCCTTATTTATGTCTCCTTTCTTCAGCCTTGTGATGGATTTTTGGCCTTGTTAAAGTAATCTTCTGCAAGGATTTATCTATTTTTTGTGTGTCAAAGATAATTTTTATTTTTTTAGAGCTTCTTCATGCTGAATTAATTTGTTCTCTGTCAAACCTGTTTTGTTTTTCATTTGAGCCCTGTGAGTGGGAGAATCCAGTTCCCAGAAATGTGTATGTGTCTCTCCTCCTGCATGTGGCACTCCTGTGCCAATAAATTCAAACCTTCAACCTGCAAAACCCTCTGAAGAGATGCAGCCCTTTGCACCTCAGGTGCATCCAGGGATGGCTCTGGATCCCAGCTCAGAGATTCTCAAACGATGAGGTTCAAACCAGCACGGTTCCCCTTTTGAGCCATACCTTGATATGTGAGGAAGGGCAGGGCCACAACACCTTCCATCAGGGCAAGAAGAAACAGTTTTCTTTTGGGAGATACAGAGCCCTCCCTTCCTCTCCTGTCCAGTTGTGCCTTGCAAAGAGGAGCTGAAGGTGGTGGGGTGCTGTAAGGGCAGGAGTTGTTTCTTCCCTTACCCAGACTGGGATAACATGGTTTGTGCTGGGAACAGTTTGTACTGCAAACTGGGAAAGCAGGTTGGTCAGAGCCTGAGAGCTGCTACTATTTTTTTTTTATAATGTTTTTCTCTGTCTATAATTTTCTGAAGGCCAATGGGGCTGAGACAAACAACCCTCTTAGATGCCACATGGCAACAATAACCTGAGTGTTTCCTGCTGTGGGCTGTGGCCGAGGGTGCTGCCTGGTCCCTGTCCCTTGGGAATGGCTTGAGTTGTCACAGCCACCCCAGGCCTTGTGGGGCTGAGCTGACTCTCCATTTTGACCAATGCATTCAACAGTGATTTTATCCTGCTGATACCAGGGATGCTAAGTCCAGGTTTACTTCATATCCATACCTGCATGTGCACAGACCAAAGTGGGGGAAAGCACCTGTGGCAGGATGAGGCCAGGACCTGTGCCATGTGGCTGCTGAAGCTGGTGAAGTTTTCTGGTGTCAGGAGGAGTGAGGGCAGAGGGAGCATCTGGGGAATGGAGAAGGCTGGAGAGCGTGAGGATGGAGGATCTCCCGCTCCTCTCATTCCCCTTACACTGATGTGGAGAAACAAATACAAAGTGATCTGTTCTGATCATGCTCTGAAGCTTTTCCTATTCCCAGCTGCATGTTTTTGTAGGTGCTGGGTGCTCCTTGCTGGGTCTGCCATGCTGACAGCATCAGGCAGGAGCAGGAGGGTCCCTGGGCACTGGGTGTGGGGAGAAGCTGGAAGGGGAGCTTGAAGTGAACAGGGTTTGGAAGGGAAGATGCAGAATAAGAAAAACAAGAAGCAGTTGTTTGTTAAGCTGCCTTGTTCTCTCTATTTCTGTAGGTAACCTTTTGCTTCTCGAAGCAATAAAAAAACCAACCTCTTCAAAAAATATTGCAGGGTGTTTCTTTGTGTGCTTTGACTAAGCTGTTCCTCATAAACCAGCGGCTTTTGCGTAAACACAGGCATGGCAGGCAGAATTATCTGCTTTTTTGCAGCTGTCAAGTACCTTCACTCCCCCAGTGATGTATAAACGGGGGGAGCAAGGCTGGGAGGGGCAAGCCCAGACAGAACCTGGGGTACCCGCCTTTGCCAGTGACCTCTCTGCATCCCACCCTGGTACTGCCCCTCTGAGAGGGAGGGGGCTGTGGGGACCCCGAGCCAGCTTGTCACTGGATAGAATCAGATCCGACCATGGAAAATATTGGCTTGGCTCCAGGGGGTCCCAGGCTGAACATTAAACTAGCCAAGGATTTGAGAGCATGAGGTAGGGACACCGAGAAACCCCTCTGGGCTGTGTCTCTGTGCGAGGGACATTCTCGGGACTAGAAATGTGCCCCTGGAGATGGGTGTTGTGGGCTTCCCTCTGAACTCTTAATTGCCAGCTCGAGTCCCGGCAGAGCTCGGGGAGGCAGCAGAAGCTGTTTGTTTGCTAATTGCTGGGTGTTTGCCCCCTTGTCGCCTCCAGTCAAAGCTGACATGCTGTATCCAGGATCTGCTGGAGATAACGGGAACCTCCCTTCCACCCCTGTGGGCTGGGTCTGTGGGCTTCAGTGCCATTTTTTTTCCCCTCCAGATAAAATGAACAAAAATTCAGTGTCCCGTGACAGCTCTGATAAGCTGGAGGCTCCAGACATGCCCCAGCACAAATTCCCATTATAGCCTTTGTTTATTTAAAAATAAAAAGCCTAATCTCACTATCTTGATTATGGGAAAAAAATATATAAATGTGCCAGAAGCATAATTGGTGCCAGTGGAAACCAAAAATGACCCCTTGCTTTCCCCCTCCACCCACCTTTTCACAGTGTAGTGGTTTGCTGGGAGGGAGCTTTTCTTAGGCGCTGCTGCAGGGATCCTTTTCCATGGACCAGTAGAGCCTTCTCCAAAACATTACCACTCTCAGATGCTTCAGGGGATGGTAGAAGGAGCCTTGTAAAATTCCAGGTGGAATAATGTATCCCTGACTCTCAAACTGCCATTTGAATGCTTTTGAGATTATCTTAAGGGCAGCAGTAACATGCCCTAGAAGTACTTATGAAAATCTCGTTATCAGCATCTTTTATAATGCCGGATTGTCCTGTTATTTAGATAATTGTGCAATCTGTTCCCTCTGAGCCTGCTGACTGCTGGCCATGGGCAGTGATACCCTGTTATCAGCTTCTCCCGGTTCTTCAGATGTGCTGAAAGACCTGTTGTGCCTGAGGACAGACGGTCCCTGGGTGCCTTTCCTGCCCATTTGGGGCTGGTGGCATTCACATCTCAGCTCCTGGGGCACCAGCAAGGCTCTATAACCCTGGGAAATGAAGGAAAGAGGGGAGAAGAACCATCTAGGAGATCCCATGCCCACCTCCACTGCTACTGCCTCTGTTCTTCTGCAAGACCTTTTCCTGGGCTGGTGGCTCTCTCCTGTTCCCAGTTAACACCCTCCTAGCTCTGCTGACCCTCTTCATGGATGTAACCACAAATGGAGCTGTGTATGCTGTGGGCAAGGTTTCCTGTCACTGTCTAGGGCTGACACACAGGTTGTGTAGGACCTGTGCTAAGCCAGCTGGCCCTCAGTGCCACCGTGAGCCAGGTGAAAGCCATCCTGGGAGGGGTGCAGGTTGAGCTGAGCCTTTGAGGTTTGCACTACAGGGTTTTTGTGGGAGCCCTGCAGTGATGGTGCATTGAGTGATGAATTTCATGGGAGGATTATTGCCAAACAATGTGCTTTTGTGCAATTATATGGTGTCTTTTAAATAATTTCCTCTAATGAGTCTGTCCACACCCAAACAAAAATAAACATTATGAGAAACTGCAAAGATAAACACTCAATGCTTACCCTTAAAGGCATCCTTTTTCCCTCCTCCTGCTCCATTTCCTGGAAAGGCAGAGTATCCAGGAATGGATACACAACACAAACTTTTTCAATTAATAATTTTCTAAATTTTCATTTTACGACATCAACATCTCTTGGAAACGAGAAAGTGAAAACAGGGACATTCTGTCACCTCCTTGCTCTGCCTTTCTAAGATGAATGTTTTCCTCTCACCCCTTTTAATGCCCTGCACTGTTCTCAGTGCTGGTGTCCACGGGGACAGACTGGGCTCACAAGCCTTGTTCCACACCACTAAGTTGATCTCCAGTTTGCTTGAACATATTTTTGGGCATGTGTTGTCCTTGGGCTGTTTCTGTATGGGTGCTGACCAAGCTGGTGGGTGAAAAAAGTGTCAGTTTAGCCGCCACTAGGCATCCACTGGTTTTGTCTCACTCCTCTGAAGTTTTCTCAGCTTTCCTTTGTAGTAATTTGTGGAAGAGAGAATTTTAACCCCTCAGGTTGTTTTCTAGGTTAATAAACTCGTGATTGCAATGGGGAGTTAGTAATTTAAGATGAGGAAATTGCCCTAATGGAACCACCTGCTTATTTCTCCTCCTCATCCCCTCCGTAATTCATTTGCTGCTTTGCCATTTCCCATGACTCTGTGTTCTCTTCAACAGCCTCTTGTGAAGGGTCTCATCAAACAGGGCACAAAAACCTGTGTTGTCAATCAGTCTCCCTCTTCATTCACCCATCCCCTTTCCCTGGTGAGACTTGCTCAGGCTAAATCCAGTCTCTGCTGGGAACCCCAGATGGGAAACTGCTCTGCTTTTAATTAGCATCTTAATTACTTTATCAGGCGTTGGCACCGCACTAACCAAGTTGTCATTCCTGGACGTGTTTTTCAGCAGAGCTCTTGTTCTTGCTATCCTTTAGAGCCTAATTTTTTTTGGTTATCACAAAATGTATCTTTTTATTGGTTCATGGAGATGCTCCTCTGAAGTTCAGTGTTAGCTGAGCTGGGTAATGCATTTTTTTCTTTTTTTCCCCCTCAATAACCAAGTCACTTCAGTTTTTCTTTTTCTGCCCAGCTCTAGATAATGCCTGATCATTAATCCCAGAAATGTGCTGCGGTAGGAAAGGTGTAGCCCTGTGACAGATAAGCTTGACTGACATAAATAATTTACTTCCTCACTGCCTTCCTTTTCTTCCATAACTGCTGGAGATCGAGGTGACCCACAGAGTCATCTGAAATTCTCCTGCAAACAAACTCCTGGTTTGATTTTTGTTTTCAGCTATTTGGAGCCTATATTTCATGGTCATGTTTCACTGGCTTCAGTAAGATTATATTTTATATTTTTATATTGTTTTTCTGCTGCAATAAGTGAAGGAAAAAAATATAGGTATTTGTCTATTTACTTTTTTGTGTGATCTAAACTCCGAACACTGGGTTTTTCCCCACCCCCTCCCTGTTGGTTTTTGTCTCCCCTGAATTATCTTTATCTATCTTATAATAGATTGCCCCTGCTGTTTTTATATTCTGGCTTTTTGCTAGGAAATTGCATTTCAATTGTTGCCATTGATTTACTCTTGGCTAGCCAGGCTTTTTCTCCTCTTTGATGGCAGAGTGTTGCCTGGGGTTTTGTCCCAGAACTACTGTGACCCTTGGGACTATTAAACAGAAACAGAGCTGGAACAGGATCAGTAGTTCTGGCTTTCCCATGGCCTACCCACAGCTTTGGGGACATGGTGCCTTGGTGACCAACAAATAATTTGACCACAAGAGGGGACTGAGCAGCAAAGCTCAGGGCTGAGGCAGCCTATGAGCAGAGCTGGCTTTTTGTCAGCAACCACAACCTGTGTGGCCCTGACACGGACCCTCCTTGCGCTGGTTGCACTGGGAGCTTGGATGCTGAGGGTTTTTGGTGGCACTGCCCACTTTGCTGTTCACTTTGATATTGAACCTCCTTGATGGTCCATGCCTGTGGCAGGTACCAGGTGCTTTTTGTAAGGCTATGAATGCCCTGAAGGATATTTTTTCTTCCCCTTCCCAGAGGTTCTCCCTGGCAGCTTTGCACCCAGGGGCCAACAAACATGGGTTAGATCCTGGCAAAGACCCTGGTTAGACCCTTAAGTCCATCAAAGGAAATATAAGGAGGTGAGGGAGTTCCAGGAAGCCCATTTTCTGGTGATCTCATGTAGTTTGCTTATCAGTATAACTTCACCAGTCTCTTTGTGACACAAGAGCTGATGTCAGAAAGTTCTGCCTTGTACTCGGGCTCACGTTTCTCCCTCCGGGAGGCTCATCCACCTCTGCCTTAGCTGTTGGTAGGCAAAAATCTGAGTCCATATGACCAACCCTTCCTCACCAGCTCTCCTTATTCAAGGCAGAGTAACAGGAATTATTCCCAGTACACAGCCTAGCACAGTCCTTCCTCAATGGCCTCAGCAGAGCTGAACCAGCCAGGCAGATGCTGTGTGTCAGTGTGGCGTTAACGTATTTCTGGCAGGGCTTTGAGTTATCTGAGGGGTGCTGAAATTACAGCCTGTGGGAATCCAACTTTGAACACTGAGGGGAAAAAGCTAATATTGGCTTTTTGCTTGTGATTTCACTGGCAATGCAGGAAATTTGCAGCTGACAGGGGAAAAGTTTTGGCTGCTGACCCTGGAGTGGGGTGGAGGGATTCAAGTCGAGCTTTCTTATTTCATCTTTATGGTAGTGACTCACTTGACACTTGACTTTATCCTGTAATTGTAATGTTTTAACCTGAAACTTTGCAGATGGAGGGTGGACGCTAACGGAGCAAGGTTGTTTTGCTCAGTTGGTGTGAAGAGAGCTAACCCAGGTTTGATGGCCCTCAGCCCTTGTCCGAGTTCTGTGCCAGCCTTTCCCCAGCATTGGATCTGATTCTGTTCCCAGTGAAAGCAATGGAAATATTGTCTCATGAGAGGGTGTTTCTGGTTATCAGGTTCTTTCCAGCTCAAGGCACATACCTGTTGTTGATGTCTCTACCCAAAGAGAACATCCTTTCAGCCCTAGCTGGAGCTGGCACGGCATTTGGCTGTTGGGGCTGTGCTTGGGGAAATGCCTGGTGTGTTTCCCCACCAGGTGGAGGAGAGCATCCAGTGTCCTCTCTGGAATAAGTGACCTTGAGCAAGGTCATCTGTGTTTCTGTGTGTCCATGTTTTCCAGCAATTAATGGGGCTACCATGACATCATTCTTTTCTAAAGTATATTGAAAGTGCTCTGAGATCAGCTAGGAAATAATATAGGCAGGTATTTTCATTCAGAGAGACTGAACCACTCAGTGTGGCCTCTGGCTTGATGCAAACATTCACACAGATCTTCCTATCTGGCTTCAATGTTATGCAGGGTTTCTTTTTGACCCCAGGTTTTGGTGGGGAGAGGAGTATCTGTGGGGTGAGAAGGATGTCAGTTTTACAGGGTCCTTGAGCTGTCTGTAAGGTAGGGTAGACAAAAACACAGTGTTGCAAAACTAGTACTGGGCTTTTTTTTTTTTTCTTTTCATTTAAATAGCTTTAAAAATTACTTCTATAGGCCTGGAATCCTCATCCACTGAGTGAAGGACTGGCCTAAACAACAGATTCAATTCCTGATGAATCATTATTTCCACTACTTGTTTTTCGTAATTGCTTTTGCTAATCCTCAGCTGCATTTGCATTTTCTTAGTCCTCACCATCTCCTTCATCCATGGGTACAAGTCATGAGGTGTCAACATCCTGCTTGTGTCCCTTGTGATGTCTGATGGAGCTGTAAACACAGGAGAAGATGATCCTTGGTGGGTGTAAATTATCAAAGCTGGGCTGAGATGAGTGGATCTATAGCAACTTACACCAGCTGCAGGAATGCCCACAGGATATTTCTTTCCTGCTGGCTGGAACAGCAGAAAGCTGGTGGGGGAAATGGCCTTGTGTAAGTAAGATACACAGCTGAGAAATTCTCTGCTTCTTTGTTTTGGTCTGTTAAATTTTAGCTAAATAAAATCAATCTTTTGGGTTTCCATGCTGGTTCCTGTATAGAGTCAGGTGTTTTACAAGCTCTGTACAACCTCTTGGACACAAAACAGCCTGTTGAACTGGAACTCCAAGACAAATGCTCCCTGGCAGCTACACAGGGACATGCTTCTGATGGAAAGGATTGTCAGGTTAAATGAAGTTTAGCTTCTTAAAACATGAAAAGTTTCCCTGCATCTAATCAGAAATATAGTTCATATCTGTAATTCTTACTTATTCTGGTACTGATTCCACTTGGGTTCCTTGCAGCTGGATAAGGGATGGGCAGGCAGAGGGTTTGTTTGGGTTCTGCTGCATTAACCTGATGGTGCTGAGTCAGAACAGTGAATGCACCCATGACAAGCCTTGTCATAACGAAAGGAAATGGTTCCTTCTGAACTTAAGCTGAATTTGCAAAACATCCTGCCCCCAGTGTGTGCCACCAAAACCTTTCAAAAGGTGGTCAGTCATAAACAACTTTATATCATTCGGCTCTCCATGGAACAGGAGCAGAATGAGGGCCAGGAAAAATTCCTGAATGGAAAAGCACGGCATCTTTTCAAATAGAAAAAGGAAGAAATTTCTCCTTCCCAGCTTTTCGGAAGGAATTGCAAACAATGGAGGTGAATGTGAAACCCAAGATCCAAACCCATCTCCTGAGTTACCTCCCCTGTGTAGGCTGGAGCTCCGCAGCCATCCGGCCTCAGGCCCTGCTCCAGCCAGTGCCAGGCACATCATTTCCCCTCCGTGTTCTGCAGCTGCACGTAAGGAATCATGGAGCCATTCAGGCTGGAAAAGACCTTTATGTGTGTGTTTCTCCCCCGCTTTCTTTCATTCAGGAGCAACGTTGCCAGTGGGCAAACACTAATCCATCCTGACAGCTCTGCCCATCTTCCTGCTTTGGTCTGGCAACCAGCAAACAGCTTGATTAAGGTCCCCAGGGCTTTATTAGTGCAGCTTGTTGCCTGCAAATTAATCAACAGGTTTCCTGTGTTTAACTCCTTGCTGGAGCTGGTTGGGAATATTCTGCGTTGCTGTGGGCATTGAATCAAGACTTTAGAACTGGCTTTTAAATACCACACAGAGGAAATAACGCCAAGTGGTATTAGTGGTTTCTTGGGGTAGAAGGTAAAGAGATCTCGTGGGCTCTGCAGGTCCTGCTCATCTGACTCCCCATCTCTAATAGCAGTTTTAGATTTTCACTTTATTTCTCTTGGCTGTTCACCTCCCCACTCCCCTTGTAAAATATCCATTATCCATGCAGAGGGCAGCCAGATGAAACCTGTACTTTGCTTAGTTATTCATAAGAAGTCAGATGTGCTCTGGGCCCCTCGAAGTGCAAGTGCAAGGAGGAATGAGACCTTGCTGTTTTGAGGTTTGTTCTGGAGCATGGGCAGACGTTGCCAGTATGTTGTATTTTGCTGTGTTTTCTCTCAGACTTTGGACTTGTCCTTTAACTGTTTGGTGTCACCATACTGGGATTAGGAAAAATAACTATGTAACTGCTGTGGTTTAAACCTGAACTTTGATAATGAGCAGAAGATTTGGGGAGCACACATGAGATTTTCAGGTGGTTAGTTGTGCAGATACCAGAGTGGAGATGACTGATGTACGGATGTAATGGGTTGAACATTCTTTCATTATTTTAAAGATCACAGGATTTCCAACTTCTTACTTGCATGTACATGGGGAGATCCAGCTCATTATCTTAATTTTCCATTTCTGTGAATGTTTTCTCTTCTCCCAGTTGCTGGAGGCCCAGTCAGTGTATTATATCTGTCTGCACACTCATGCCCATTAGCACTGTGTGTCTCTGGACAGACAGACACTGACTGTGCTCCCACAGGAACCCTGGGAGACCAGCAGCACTCTGCACATGGAATTACGTTCGATCTGATCTGGACTTCACCCCACAATGAACAATGGTGAGAACAGGCTGAGCCACGTAGTTTGTATTGATTATTTTTAGCAACAATCAAAGATGGAAGAAGAATGTGCCTGTAGGTCGGTTGTCTCCCGCAGTGGGAGCAGAGCAGCTGGCAGAGGAGAGCTGCCCAGGCCACGCTCTGTGCACGTTCCCCCAGGAAGGATGTGTTTCTGCAGTTTGCTCCAGTTGGACAAGAGCGGTGTGCAGTGGGGAATTTGCCAACCCTCTGCCTTCAGCAGCTGCCGAACATCTGCCTTCTGGACGACGTACAGATCCTCACAACTTGATAATAATTTTCATGCCTCTTTTACTAGAAGGCTTTAAAGCATCTCAGTGCTCAGTTTCAGTTTGTTGCATCCAGGTGTGAGCAGTTTTGTTGCACTCCGTTACCAGTGGTGGGGGATGAGAGGCACAGAGGGCAGATGTGGACAACCCCAAGGGTCCGTGGAGGGGGGATTGTCCCTGTGCCTCTTCTGTGAGCTCCTTTCTGATCCTTCCATAAGCTCCTGATGCTCCTGGTGCTGTCTCAGAGCTGAGAGCTCTCACCTGTCCAGGACATAGCCCTTTTCCTGGGGTCACAAGGGGTCTGTGCACTCCACTGTAGGGCTTTTCCTCCTGTCGCCTTCTCCCTTCTTCTCTTGGGGTGCCTTGCAGGGAGCTGATTGCTCAGTGCAGGTGCTGATCGTTCAGCCTTACTGGTGACGGCAATTCTGTGACAGCCAGAGGTGATAAAGGCAAAGCTGCTTCTTGGGGACAACCTGGGGAGCTGAAAACCAGTGATTTAGTGCTTTGTGCATTTTTGGCCTCGAGACCCATCCATTCCCTGTGATTGCAGCAGGGCTTGTAACAGCAGCAGGAAACCAAAAAGTTAAACCCTTCTGCTTGGTTCCATTGCCTGTGGTCTGGCTCTGGCTCTTCACTGCTTGCAATAACCAGAAAAGGTAACCCATGTCGGGTGGATCAAAAGGGCATTGCTTCCTGCCCCAGAGTGATGCAAAGGAATTTGCAAAGCCTGGAGATAGGGAGAATGAGGCTCCAGATTTGGATCCTTGGCATCTGTGGGCGAAGCAGCGTGTAGAGAATAAGAGTCAAGCTTGTACATACCTGTACCACCAGTAAGAGCTCCCTGGCAGGAGGCTGAAACACCTGCAGGAGCTGGGGTTGACCCATGATACTGCCTAAAAATCTTCCCAGGTATCAGCAGAAAAGCATGAGCAGAGAAAGCGCTTTCTCTAACATTTAAAGTGTTGTAACAGTTAATGTGCTCTTATGAGGAGGTTCTTTGCAGTGGAGGGAGGAAAAAGTGGCAGTTCTGAAGAGTGATTTTAAGACAAATGTCTTCTGGCCATTATAATCTTGAGGATCAAGGCAGTCTTGGGAGAGAACTGAGAGGCTGGGTACCAGCAGAGATGAACAAAGTTGCTTTATGCAGGGCTCTTGTTCATAGAATTATAGAATATCCTAAGTTGAAAGGGATCCACAGGGATCATCGAAGTCCAACTCCAACAATCCCACTGTGTGCCTGAGAGTGGTGTCCAAACGATCCTTGAGCTCTGTCAGCCTTGGGGCTGTGACCACTGCCCTGGGGAGCCTGTTCAGTGCCCGACCACCCTCTGGGGGAAGAACCTTTTCCCAATATCCAGCCTAACCCTCACCTGACACAGTTTCAAATTTTTAGCATGGTTCAGATGGTCTTGCTTAGTCTGGCCTTTGCATCAGAGGCACAGCACCTCAGTCTCCCATCAGTGAAGGAGTTTCCACTTTTATAGGACAGGAGTTTCCACTTTTGCCCATCCCTCAGGATATTTACATTTCTCTGTTGATGAAGGCTCTCTGGCTCAATCTCCTGTCTCTATCCCCCTCTGCCAGCAGGGAATATAAAAAAAAAACCCACTAGAAACCTGCAAGCAGTGGGGTTTGGGAGCAGGAAAGGAGACAAGGCATCAGCTCAGTTTCCCACATCGTGCCAAGAGCAGCCGGCTGGGACACATCCCCCTGTCTCAGGTCTGTCACATCCCCAGCGCTCCCCTTGTAGTAACTGCTGGCCTTTGCGTGGCGTGTGACAGCGTGGTGGCAGCTGTGACGCATCCATCAGCCCTGCCTGCTGCCGAGCATTCCCTCCTGTTGCCAGGCAAAGAGGGGTGACCTTTTCTGAGGGGAGGAGGAGACGGTGGGGAGAGCAATGGGTGGGTGGGAGGCAGTGGCAGCCTTGGATGGGGCTCCCAGGGCTGTGCTGTGCCAGTGGCTCAGGTCAGGGCTGGGTTTGGATACGCGGAGTGAAGCCGACAGTCCCTCCCACTCTGTGTGGTGTTGTGGGTGCAGAAAGCCCCATCCCCACCTGCCTACTTGGATTGAGATGAAGCTCTCCCTGGTGGGCCCTGCCATCCCTGTGGGATGCGATGCCCAAATTACAGGAGGAAGTATCAGGAAGGCGCTCGGTGAAATGCTATTTATGGGCTGCTGCAGATCTGACTGTATCGCCTTCGGTGTAGGAAACTTCAGGGCACCACCCTGTCCCTCCACCCTGCTCAGCCTGAGGTGAGGCACCGAGCAGCAGCAGTGGGGGTTTGGGTCTTGTGCCCTGCCGTGTGACTCGTGCATAAAATTGTCCGGTTGTCTGTACCAAAGGGGCTTTCCTGTGGCTCCAGCACCTGGACAGTGCTCTGCTCTGTGTGTGCCAGTTCTGGAGTGAAACGCGGGGTGGCTTCACTGGAAAAAGAAAATCTTTTCCAGGTATTTGAGGTCAGCGTGACAGGGGAAACAATTATGAGCCTCTCAGTCCGGATTGGTACAAATGGTACCGTCAATCCACAGAGATGGAGCTTTGTGTGAAGGGGTGAGGTGGAACAGTACCAGACATAACCTGAAATGACTTAACAAGCTGCTCAAGTTTTTAGATGCATGTGTCATTTTTTTTTTAATTTAAATTTCCTCTGACATTTCATAGGCTTCATCACTCAACGTGAAGCCAAGATCCATGTGAGTGTGTGCGGTAGGATTGTTTTTAAATTTTATTTTAAATACAGATGTCTGGAATAACTTTTTTGCACACACTGTAGGAGTGTAAAGGTTTCTAAGCAACATCATTTCATGCTGTTTGCATTAGAGAATGTAAAACAGGGTTCCTTTTTTTAAAAGTCTCTGCAGTGCAGGCATAATTACAGGATCCCATTATGCAGCATTGTGTCTACGGTGAAGCCTGCCCTAATGGAATATTCTGCCTTTCCTGAAGTCTTACCTGCTTTTTACCAAGGCACTTAAGGACTTAATTAGCGTCATTATAGACTGCCACCCCCTTTCTCAGCCCTGTGCATGAAGGGATAATGATCTGTCCAAGCTAGCATGCATTCACTTCCCATGGTTAACAGCACCACATGGAGGGAGTGTTTCGTAGCTCGCTGCTGCTATCTTGAATTGAACATGGAGGAGGAGGGGGGAAAAATGAAAGCGTTTCCTAGGAGCAATAAATATACTCTGTGTTTACTTGGCCTGGTCTTAGCCATGGAGCTGGGATGGTGTTTGTCACTGGGAGATCCCTGGGGAGCTCCTCTGTCTAAAGCCTCACAATGTGCTGCCGACCGTGGCACAGAGTGGTGCCAGCTGCCTTTGTGCTCAGTCCTGCAGGTGTGGGCTGCAGGGCACCCACATGCACTCCATCCTTCAAAAGAGTCCCCAGGAAACAGCAGGAGCCATGTGGATGCAGCAAGCCTTCCCGTGATGTGGGATCCACAGTGTGGATGTGCCATGTGTGGGCAGCATCTTCCACTGACCTGGATGTACATCCATGCATGTGTGCCTGTATATACATGTGTAAATAGAATGAATGGAATGGTTGGTTTGGGTTGGGAGGTATCCTGAAGACCATCTATTTCCAACCCCCTGCTGTGGGTAGGGATACCTTCCATTGGACCAGGTTGCTCAGAGCCCCTTCCAACCTGGCCTTGGACACTTCCAGGGATGGGGCAGCCACAGCCTCACTGGGCAACCTGTGCCAAGGCCTCACCACCCTCACTGGAGGAATTTCTTCCATATTCTAAACTAGTTGCTGCCTGTTGCTCTTGCTGGGCAGTAGCTGTTGGAATTGCTCTGAAGGATGTGTTCAATGGGTTGGAGTGACAGGAGGTGGTGGGGCTGGAGGGCACCACTCCGATGCTGAGGGAAGCTGGAGAGGATCATCCTGCTGCTACATGACAGCATCTGCAAAGCTCCTGTCAGCTGGATGGTCAGTTTTGATCCCTAGTGCTTTGATGCTAAACAACATTTGCACTGAGCTGCCCAATGGAGTTTTATAAACATCTGGGGGCTTTTTGCATTTTACGAGATGAAGAGTGTTGGCTTTTGTACCAGAGACGGGGCCAAAGGATTTTTTATTGCTGGTTAGGTAACTTCTCTGGCATGTTGCATTGGGAGCTCTAGACATTATTAATGAGGTGTGTGAGTGCTATGGTGCATGTGTTGTTTTGTGTAATGGCTGTTGCTGCTGAGCCCCGTGCCAGGATGTGTCCACAGTGTTTTCCTACAGGTGTACAACTCTCAGCCCCCTTCACCTCTTGTGGTGTCCTTCCTACCCAACCTGCTCCAGGGTTAGTGCTCCCCCAGCAAGTTTCCTCTGGAGTTTTGCTAACATCTTGTAGGGAGGAAACCTACCCATAACCTCTGCTTTTTGTAGTTCTCAGTTCAGGTGGGAAGGGAAACTAAGAGAGTGGTCAGGAGGTTGGGAGGTGGGATGTGGCACTCCTGGATGTGGAGCTGAGCTGCATTCAGAGGAGCTTTTTGAAGGCTTGTGGCCCAGCTCTTATGAAAAGTAAAGATAAGAAAGAAAGAGCTGATGCTGACGAATTTCCTGTTTTCCTTGACTCAGTTGAAATCCTGAATGTCACCTGCTTGCTCTCTCACCTCAGCAAATGGGGTCTGGCCTGGGACAATGCAAGAAAGTTGCCCATGCTGGGGAGCAACCTTCAAAGTTCACAGCTGCTCCAGGGCCTCCTCATCCTGGCCTAGGGGAAGGTGTCCCTGCCCATGGCAGGGGGTTGGAACAAGACGATCTTTAAGGTCCCTTCCAACCCAAACCATTCTGTGATTCTGTGATCTCCTGCTCTGCTTTGCTTATCCAGGATGACTCTCCTGCATTGTCTGCTCCTACAAAGGGCTGCTGCAGTGATGCAGTGCCTGTTACTTTTTAAACAAGAGCGACTTGGCTTCTTCTCTGGCTCTTGCAGCCTCTGCCCTCAAGGAGCTGTGTGTGATCCCTGCTCAGATGGCTGGGGACATCTCCTCAGCCTCTCACCCTGCCCCACAGAGCAGTGCTTGACACGTTATACATCTGACACAGGTGGTGCAGGCAGTCCTGGCCCCCAGCACAAAGCCCCTCCAAGCTGCAGCTGTCCCTCGTGCTTTCCAGGGAGATGGCCGGGTGTCTCGGGCAGTGCACGTTCCATTTTGCTTCATAAACACTGAAAATGGTGCCAGATGGAGCTTTGTAGGTTCACATCATCTGCCCTGTGCTCCGTGTATTTTAAACAAACCTGGGAGGGGGTTTGGGCTGGATCCTTGTTTGTTCTTGAAGGAATTGATGCGGGCTTCAGAGTCCTCATCCATCCATCTTCCATATGGAGATAAAAAGTTTTGGCTGAACACTGCTAAATGTGCCGTCATCTATCACAGCGGAGGCGGGATTGTGTCAAGGAAAAATAATCCACCATCAGGCTCAAAGGAAGAAAAAGAGGAAAAAAAAAAAGAAGAAAGAAATAAGATTTCCAGTAAAATGCATTGCTTTTAAAAATCCAATTCACCCTTTGCCAAGTCACTGTTTGGTTTTAGACTTGTTTCACATGAAAGCAACCTTTAAAGGTTACTTTTATCCCTCTTTAATGAGCTATAGAAATGAGCCTGGCCTGCTACAGGGCAGAGGCCAGGGATGGGACTGCGTGAGGAGCTGATGCTCCCCTTCGGAGTGGTTGTGTGAGCTGTACCATCAGCTCCCTGGCTGCCAAATTCTGTAGCCAGCAGCTTTCAGCAAGAGAAATGAAAGAGGATCATTGATGTATATCTTTCCCCTTGCTGTGGTGGAAATTATATATGCTGCAGTGTGTGTGGGAGAGAGAATAGACATTGCTGTGTGTATTTTTATGAAGCATTCTGGATCCTGGGGGCCAGGTTTCCTGGCACCCCTCCTGTGCTGGGTGCTGAGCTCTTTGGAGATGTGTCCCAGTGAGAGCTCTTGGAAACCTGACCCCTGCAGTGAGCATCAACCATCTGCAGACCTGGCCCCCATCCTGCCCATGTGAGCAAGGGGAGACCCAAACCCCCACCCCAGAGCCCTGTGCTGCCTCTTCTTTTCTTTGCACTGCCCAAGTGTGTTCTGGTGACAGGGTGTCTGAGCACCTCTGCAGGGATGGACTGTCCCAGTCCTGATCAGCAGGACAGTGTCCAACTCCTTGAGTGTCTGGCTTTGCTGTCATGGGTAGGCACAAAGTGGGCTCCCTCAGCTCCTCACAGCAATGTGGCTGCATGAGCTGAACAAGACTGACAAAGACAGCAGCAGGGTCTCTAAACAAGTCTCAGCAACGTGTATCTGTGGATTGAGCTCTTCCTCTTCCCACCAGATAATCTCTTCTGCCCAGGCATCATGCATGAGTGGTTCCAGAGCCCCCCAGCCCAGCTGGGAAACCTCCCAAACTGCGGCGCAGCCCTTCCAGTCCAAGGGCTGCTGCATTTTCTCACTCTGCTTCCAATGGCTGTGCTAGTAAAACATCTCTCTCATTTTTCTTCTGATGCACGTCACGCTGTGTGAAGCTTTTAGGGGAGACCTGGCTGATGCAGAAGGAGCAGCAGTGGGGGGTAAACAAGCCATGCCGTGCACAGAAAACCCAATGCGCTTGTGCCTCGTTGAGCTGGTGTGGATGTGTGTGTGTTCTGGGACAGGACCCTTTGGGTGAGCCACATCAGCACCAGGGGTGAAGGCAGCTGTGAAGGGCTTGGTGGTGATGCTGTCTGTGCTCCAAAGGGAGTGATTTTCACATCCCCGCTGTTGGGATGCCAGCAGCAGTTTGCAGTCAGTGTGGAGCTCTGCCTCTGGCCCCTGCACCAAACTGGAGCTGAGCTGGGGGACTGAGTGGCCTCCCTGAGCCCAGCAATGAAACAGTGCAAGGTGGCAGTTATTTCCAAGTCTTTGGATTACCAGCCCATGCTCCCTCTGGGACCTGCTTGGTGTGGGTTGGGTGGGCTTTAAACGTAAGCTGGATGTGCTGCTGCTGACTGTGATCCCAGTGTTTCTGGGGTTGAGGGCCTACTGGGTGTTTGGGGAAGCAGAGAGGAGGTCGGCAGCTGCTCAGTTCTTGCTGAACAGACCCCTCTGTCCCTGGAGGCTTGACACAATGAGGCAGCTGTACTTACAGATGTGGTCTTGCCTCTCCTTTTCTACATGCATGCTGCTGTCCCTGGGCACGCTCTGGGCTTCCTCAGCTTATATTCAAGTTGTGGGTTTTAAAATCCCTCCCTGTGCTGCTCTTGCAGGGCCTGGAATTGGCTGTGGCTTCATGTGCCCTCTGCACCTTCTGGTGCCTCCTGTGCTGGGCAGAACCAGGGGTTGGGAGCTATGCTGGGACAAGGACCTCCCTATCAGTAGCTCTGTTATGGTTTCAGATGTTTTTGGTTGCCCTTTCCTCATGTGGATGCATCTTGTGGGACAGCAAAGAGTAAATTGAGCTGCAAAAGAGCAGAGCCTCTCCCTGAGGGTTTTTGATGCAGCTGCAGGGCCCAAATTGCTGACCTCAGTCATGCCCTCCTATAGGCATTTTTCCTGCATCCCCTTTCCGAGCAGAAATCATCTCCATCTTCCTTAAGGCGCCGTTTGCACGTGAGGGGTTTTTGTATGAGAGGTTTTTACAGGAGGACTGTGATGATTTTCCTGGTTTTGCTGCTGTTGTGTGAAGGCTGGTGGGCACTTCCCCCCACAGCAGGACCAGCCACCCAGGGATGCTCTGTGTGAGCAGGATGTGCTGGCTTGGAGAGGATCTGTCTACTGGGGAGCCGCCAGCATGGAAGGCGCTCTGGAGAAATTCCCAATGAACCAGAACTGAGGAGGATGCTGTTTTCTGTAGAAGTGTCAGAAGGCCACTGGAGGCAGTGGGCAACAGAGAGCAACTTTCCTATGGGAAAGTAAAGCCTTGTTCCATTTTTAACCCTTGGTAATTGAGTCCAGGGTGAAATGTGACCCCAGGTTACATAGTTGTAATGCCTTCTCTGTGCGCTGGGCTCCGGGCCCTTAGGAGGGGGAAGGAGCAGTCGTTTGCTGGTTTTGGCCCAGCTCCACGAAGAAGTGAATTTGTTAGTGCCTGTAAAGAACGAAAATCGGGAGGCAGGAAGTGGACATCTCCTTAACAGACATCAGAGCTGACAGCCCTGTGTGTGGCTTTGGGGACACCCACCCGGACCATTGTGTGTAGTCAGGCAGAAGAAAGCAGAGTGGCAGGGGAGTTTGGGGTCCCTGGTGGGGCTGTGAGTCAGGAACATGTCCCTGTGGGAGTCTTTGTCCTGGGAAGCATGTGAACTGGCCCTGGACCACTGTGGCAGGAAGGAAGACAGGCCAGATAGGGAATCTTTTTGGCAGGGGTCTCCCTGCTCAGTGCAGGTATAATGACCTTTCCATGCTCGGCTCTCAGCAGACATTCATTGATGGAGTTGTCCTGCAGGGGCAGGGGAAGTAATGGTAATCCTGTGTGATTAGCAGGAGCTGGGATGGGTGCTTGTGCCATTACAAACCATCCCTGTGAATCTGGGAGCTCTGCAGGCACCCCAAGTGTTTGAGGAAGGGCTGGAAGTCACGCCCAGCAAGGGCACCTCACAGTAGCAGCCTGCATAGGAGACACATTATCTTGGGCAACTGGGATCTCCTCCTGCTCTCCCTCACCTCTTATTTCCAGGAGGCTCTGTAGTGATGGTTACACTAAGACAACAGTGATAAAAAATTTATTTGAGCCTTGTCATTAAAAATAGATGACTGTAGCCTAAAGGTGACTTGTTGGGTAACTTGTGCTTACTGTTCTGCTTTGTTGCTTTTTTCTTCACATTTAGTTTTTTTCAGCCTTACAAATATTAAATATGCCATGTCAGGTTGGTTTTGTTGCAGTCTCTTAGGAAGAGCTGCCCACTGGGAACTTTCTCTGCCTTGAGGATGTCAACAAATCATTTATCCTCCATGAGGAAAACAACAGACATGACTGTAAAATAGAACTTAGAAAAAAAAAAAAAGTGGACAGTTAGCAACAGTCAGCAGTTCCTCTGGACTTGTTTCTTCAAATATCCTTGTTCTAAATTGCCTGTTGTCCACAGAGACTTTAAGGGAAAAAGGGTAGGGTACACAAGACCTGAGTTTTTGGTGTTAAATACTTCCAGACCTCCTGAGGCCATCAGGAGGGAGCAGGCCAGCTGCTGGTAAGGCTCCAGATGCTGCCTTGGGGAATGGATCACTCCGGGGAGCTGGCTGGCTGCAAGCTGTCTCAGATGCCTTCCCCTTCTGTTTGTGTGAGGCAGCTTTTATGAGTCTTATCCCCCAAAATGGCATGAGATTGATCTCTGGGGCTTCCAGGGAACATGGGGCGGGGAAAAAGAAGTGGCAAGAGGTGATGGAAAGCCTAAAGGATCCTCAGCTCTGTGCATGGGTCTCCAGACGCAGGACACGTCGTGGGCAGGGGAGGACTGGGTGGGTTTGACTGCCATCCCCAATGTCTCTGTGGGGACACAAAGCTGAGCAGGCTTTGTCCCAGAGGTTTTGTCATTGCTGGGGAATCACACCAGGAATCTGCAGTGCCTGGATGTAACAGGCTGGCTCCAGTCCCTCCTGGTGCCTCACAGACTTGGGAGCAGTGTGGGGTATATGGAGGAACATTGCTGCCTCTCCAACTGCTCTGACATGCAGCTCTTCTGAGCTGCACATCACCAAAGTGATGGTGCCAATAGGGCTGGAAGGGGACGAGGGAGCGTGCTGGAGTGAGGTGGCTGGGAGAGGTGCAGGGGCAGTGCTGGAGATGGAAAAGATGGGCTGGAAGGGGGTGTGGCACACGGTCCAGAGCAAGCTGTGACAAAAGGGGGATGGGGTGGTGGGGTGCAACAAGAGGCAGAAGCTCCATCACCTGTGGGTGAGTGCCTGGGGAGTGTCCCATCACTGTGCAGTGAGGCTGCCAGTGTAGGTCATGTCACAGTGTGCAGAGATCCCCCGTAAACAGGGAGCCATTCCTTTTGTTCTTGAAGACAAAGGATCTCTCTCTGGATCTCTTCCAGAATGTAATGCTTTGGCGTGGAACAAGAAATTCTGTTAACCCTACTCCCCTCTCAGCCCAGTAAACTGGAGGTGCTGACCAATCCAGGCACCTCTTCCACCTCTTGGAAATTCTGGGAAGTAAATGTTTTGCCGCTGGTGCAAAATAATTAGGAAAGGGGATTTGTGTTTTGTTGCTGGATGTGCCTTTTCCCACCTCCTTGATTAATCCTGGATGCAGATGCTAGTCATTAGCTGTTTAGCTCAGGATTTGTGTGCGTTGCCAGGACTTGACCTGCATCTTGTAGTAACAAAAGCAGATGAAACATCTGCCTGGGGGGGAAAAAAACCCCATGGAGTTTCCTGCCAGCTTGGCTGGGAGAGAGGAAGGGACAGGAGGGTGGAGAGGGCACAAACAAGATAGTGTTCAGAGTGGAAAAATTTGATCTGGATTCTCCATAACAAACTTGTCTCTCAAAGGCTCTCTGAGCCAGTGTGAACAGGAATTTTGCAATGACTGGAAAGTCCAAGCTTCCCAGTCCCAGAGGATGATGAGGGGCAGTTTGCAGAGAGGCACGGGTGGGTGGGAACGTCCTCCCCAGATTCTCTTGGGAGGTGTTGATTAGGGCCACTGTTGTTAGAGCTGATTGATCACTGCTGAGCGGGAACAAACAGTGATGTCAGACAAAGGCCACCAGCCGGGACGGGGGAAGGGGGCCTGCGACACTGTGACACCGTGCCGTGGTGAGGATATTAATTCTCAAAGAACTGTTACTGCTGAAAGGCTGTATTGTTCCTCAGGGACCGACAGATGACGATCTAAGTCAACCTCGTTATTCCAGCTGGTGGTCCCCAGCAGTCACTGGGAACAGACCCCATCGGTGCTGTTGCTCGTGGTGATGGCACAGCATCTCCCAGGAGTGGCTGCTGGGTGGCCTCATGGCAGTGGCAGCCCTGTGCTGAGCTCCCCTGATGTGTCAGTCAGACACAGAGCAGATCATCAACTGCTGCTACCAGCCCTTGTGTGGGTTCAGCATGTTTGCTTTGTCTCCTTTTGGGATGGTAGGGGCATGTTCAGGGTGATGCAAGATACCTGAAGGGAACCTACAAGAAAAGTGGAGAGGGAATTTTTACAAGAGCATGTAGTGACTGGGCAAGGGGGAATTGCTTCAAACTGACGGAGAATAGGTTTAGATTAGATATCAGGAAAAATTCTTTACCGTGAGGGTGATGAGACCTGACACGGGTTTCCCAGAGAAGCTGTGGCTGCCCCACCTCTGGAAGTTTCCAAGGCCAGGTTGGACAGGGCTTGGAGCAACCTGGTCTAGTGGAAGGTGTCCCTGCCCATGGCAGGGGGGTTGGAATGGGATGATCTTTATGGTCCCTTCCAACCTAAACCATTCTATGTTTCTATGTGTTTTTTTCAGGCAGCACCTGGGTGTGGGGGATTTGAAATGAGCAGTTCTAGTGCCCTATGTGGAAAAGAAATGCTTTAGTAAATGAGTGAGAGGGATCCCTGGGTGCTAACCAAGCACTGTGGA
The DNA here is from genome assembly GCF_022539395.1 of Myiozetetes cayanensis. Lineage (NCBI taxonomy): Eukaryota > Metazoa > Chordata > Aves > Passeriformes > Tyrannidae > Myiozetetes > Myiozetetes cayanensis. The sequence continues at coordinate 6,342,164 of NW_026087378.1, read as the reverse complement.
CACCAGTGGATGTGTTTTGGATACTTCAGCAGGGACAGATATACTTGGGATGACAGGAGACAGGGAGCTGATGGGATAGTGGTGCGTTCAAGCTTGAGAAAAACTGCTGCAAAAGTGAAGTTTGCTTTGTCTAGAAATTAATTTTCAGTCTCTGCCCTATGGAGCCTGTGGCTGTCCTTGCCTTCACTGGACATAAAGGGTTTCCATAGGACCCTTTCCAGCAAGGCTGGTGTCACAGAGCAGTTGCAATGTTAGACTTCAGGGTGTTACGAGTCATCCTGTAAAATGTGAAGTACGTTGCTATTTGCAGAAAGTTTTTGTGGAAAAGGCACTTAACTCAGAGGAAGAGGTCTGGTTTCCAGAGCAGTCAGCTTTGAGTGGACAACGTGTAAAACTTCATGTGCAAGGGAGGGCAAAGTTAAACTTTTCTCTGACAAGATAAACCCAAAACAAACCACGGAGGCAAGGCCCATGACCACAAGTAAATCAGTGTGGAGCTATAAAAAGGACAACTGGTTCCTGGCAGGCAGCTTCAAGCATGGGCCCTTCAAGTGTCCTGCCTGTCCAGGCTGAGTTGCCGATGCCTGGGAAGAGGATGAAAGAGCAGCAAGGAGTCAACTGCTGAAAATTTCCTTCCTGGTGCTGGGAAGGACGAGCAGTTCTTCCTCAGGGTGAATCACGCCCCGGCACTAAGCAGCTAATCCTGCCGACTGTGGCTGTTCCCTGATAAGCTATCCTGCCAACTCTGATGAGTTTCCAGCAACTTCATTAGAAAACATAATGTTAGAAGCGATTGGAAGTCAATTCTGTTTTATGTGACTAATGTTAATTATTATTACTTTTGTTAGTTAACCTAATCCACAGAGATTCTCCCATTAATAGATGTTACTAATTTGTACTCAGAGTACACTGTCTTCCACCGATGGATTTCAGAGCATTTCCCCACTGCCCTCTATTTTGTATTTAATGTAGCTCAACATTTTATTTAAAGTTAATTATTGTGAGCTGTAAGTTTCCACAGTCTCCTATAAACATCAACTAAGCTTTGCAGTCTGGGGCTTTTTTACAACGTGTCAGGCAAAGAAACACAGGATAACACTTTGGGAATGCTGGAAGGCGTATGATTGAAAATGGAAATTGGCAGATAAGTGACTGGGAATAGCGTATCGCTCTCCTTGCAGGAGGTAAGAATTGTGCAGTGTGTGGATGGAGAAAAAAGGGGGCTGACATAACCTGAATTACCTGCTCATGGGCACAGAGTGGTCTCTGGCTCCTCACTGTGCTCTGGTTTAAGATGGAGCCACAGCCAGTGGTGCAGCACAAGGAGTTTTTGCATAGGTGCAAACCAGTTTAAGGACTATCAAGCCTTGTGGCTGAAAATCCTTCGATCAAAGCCTTTATCTTGCTTCAATTTTTTTTGTTCATCCTTTTCTTACATTTTTTTTTCTTCCCTTTTCTCCTCTATGAGGCAATCCAAGAGATCTTGTGCCATGTTGGATGTGGGTCCCCTGGCAGGGCTTGGAGCGGAGCAGCTGGGCTCCCTGGAGCTGCTGCCTGGCAAACAGTGCCCCTTGCCCACTCAGTGCTGCTGGGGGGGATGGTTTGAATGCAGTCTGCAAAGAGACTGGTTTAAAACAGGGTCGAGGGCTCCAGACAATCTCTGTAACTTCACACATGTTCAGGAAAACCGTGTGTATAGCTCAGCACATCGAGTTGTGTTAACAAAGCTCCTTGCCAGTGAGTGGAGTGTTTGTTTGGACATGGCATTGTGATCCCTGTATATCTGAGCAAGGATTATTTTCAATCCTAAAAAAATAACAAACCACAGAACTATGGAATTTATCATATAGAAGAAGCAGTAGGAGGTCAGGGGTTGTCTGAGCACAGCATTGAGGGCTCTGCTTGTTGTGTTTGGCTTTGAGAGAGAATTCCCAGTGTGATTTTTTGGGGCAGCAATTGATCTCCATCTCTTTTAGCTTCTTTCTTTGATGGAGTAACAACACATGTCTGTGCTGCAAGGTGGAGGGGGAGCCTGGTGCAGGATCACATTGGGGGAGTGCCAGTGGTGGAATGGAATAGTTTGGGTTGGAAGGGACCTTAAGGATCATTTTGTTCCATCCTCCTGCCATGGGCAGGGACACTTTCCACTAGACCAGGTTGCTCCAAGCATTGTCCAACCTGGCCTTGGACACTTCCAGGGATGGGGCAGCCACAGCTCCTCTGGGTAACCTGTGCCAGGGCCTCACCACCCTCACAGGAAAGATGTGGGGACAGCACAAGAGTGGCCCCCTTTGTCCAAAATTCTTTGGGGCACTGGATGGTAAGTAAATTATAGTTTTTTAATCACAATTCTATCATTAGGTGTTTTGTTAAGAAAGATATGGATTAGTTTTGTGCAGTTTAGTTGCTTTGGTACAGCTGAGAGCAGACTTGCTTCCTCTGCATTGTGACTGATTAACTGTGAGTCTGTGGTTGGGTCACTCACCTTCCTGCTCTGCTGCAGTTCTCCACCTCAAATCAACACAATGCTAATTATTTCTCAGTTTTAGTTTGGAGTGCAACTTTAATGGAAATGTTAATTTACAGTGACTACTTCACAGTGCATTTTTTGGGAAAAAGCTCTCAGCTTTTCCACGTGGTTATCAGATAGTGACTGGAAAACCCCAGCCCTCTACTTGAGCTAACAAAGATCATAACAATGGTTAGTGAAAGTGAAAGTGCTCTGCAGTCAGTTATTGTTCCATTTGGTTATTTATGGGCAGCTTCCTGTCTTGAGGAATATCTGTAAACCTTGTATTAGTTACTGGGAGAAAGCCACTGCTGGGACACGATAACACTGGGGTTTCTCTGTCCTGCAGCCCTCCTGGTTCTGCCTTGGGGCTGGGCAGCTGCTGCACAAAAGTAACATAACACTTGCAAAATAACAAAGAAACAAAATAATAAAATCCTGTTTTATTTGTCTGTCTTCTTAACACTCTCCTGTTGAGGAGGGGAAGTTGATGGGATGCTCCGCTTTGGGGACTGTGCATGGCACTGCAGGAACCAGAGCACAACCACAGGCACTGAGCAAACACCTGGGCAGGTTTTCAGGCAGGGCTGCTGACACCTGATGAGCACTTCAGGCACAACCTTGTGCTGACCTTGCAGTTCTCCACTGCTTGGGAAAGCTGTATCTCTGCTGCATTGCCTAGGGGTCTCCCTTACACTGACTCGCCAGCCCTTTTGCAGTGGCAGAGGAAGGATGCTCTGTTCTGGGACTGCCCCTTTTTGGCCTCCTGCTTCCAGTATGAGCTCAGATCGATCCCCTATTCCCACTCTGCTTTAGTTTCCCATCTCAAAAACAGTTTTGAGGAACAAAACTGGGAATAAAGGAGTTGCCAGCTTTGCACACCTAAGTTCAGAGATCAGCCCCACAGAAACATCTTAGACAAGAAGAAGTTGTAAATGAAATGAACCCTGCAACCAACTGGCTCTTCATGAGTGGCCAGCCCAGAGCATGGAGCTGACATGATAAGATTTTTGGGACGTGAACTGGTGACAGCAAGATGGGGTGAGTGTTAGGAAGTGGTTGGAGTGGCTGGTTATTTTGGAGAGGACAGCCCACCAGGATGGCTCTTGGCTATGTTCTCCCCACAGCCCTGTACACTGGTGACCAGCATGGGAACACAGGGCAGCTCAGCCTTGCCTTTTTATTTAGGAAGAAAACGTTTGCTGGGGAGTGTTGATCTTGGGTGCAGATGTTTTGTGTCTCTCGTCCATCGAGGTCAGTTGGAGTTCTGCCGACACGAGTGACGTGTGTGCAGCAGAGGCCAAAATCCTCCCGCAGACGAGCGCTGTGGGACTTGTCTGTGTCCTCTGAAAGATGGTAGCTTGGCTTTTACAGCATCCCAGCACAAAGGGGGCCTGAGGCTGAACTGGTGACTTTGGTGCAGAATTAGGGTAAGAAGTTCTTGTGTGGCACCACTGGTCCCCATGCCAGGCTGGTCTGGTCTCTGTGGAAAGCTGGAGATGACTCATTTCCCTTGTGAATTCGTGAGGTCTTGTCTCTCCTCCCTTCGGGCATCTTGCTGGTAGCACTGCTCCCCCGACCGCCTGCATGGTGCTCTTTGCTCGTTAGCTCTATTTATAGGGAATTTAGTGAGATATCAATTAAAGGAATGAAAACAAACTGAAGATGCCTGTCAGTGGAAAAACTGGAGTGAGGCAAGGTTATTGGTAGCAGTTGTTTAAAGTCTTGTCGGCCCTTTTTATAGGCAGTCCTTGTTGCTGTGGGACAGCTGGGCTGGACCTGTGTGTCCCAGCAGATGGTGGCAACCCCTGTGTGGGACCCTGTCCCTCTGCTGGGACCATCCTGTTGGGCAGCTCATTACAAAAAAAAAGGGAGGGATGCTAATGAAAGAAGTGGGCTTGAAGGAGTCCCTCTTTCTAAAGCACATGCTGGATAGACTCTGTTAATTAGCTCTCCTGATTTACTGTTTTCCTGTTTGGGGGATATGGTATTTATGATCCTATGGGGAGGATGTGAGCTGGCATGGAGAGAGGAGATTTCTGATCCTTCAGGGCTTTATGATCCTCTTTCCTCTTGAAAACTCCAGCTGTGGGGAGACCAGGAAATTGGAGATTTGTTTCTGACTGAGTGAATTAGCGTCTGTCTCTCTAAAATCTGTTTCTCTTAGTTTTGCTGCACCCTAAGTATTATTTTGGCTTGCTGCCTCACACCTCTGCAGTGTCAGCATGGGGAGAGCCCCTGGCTGCAGTCAGAGCCCATCCCAAACTGTCAGCAGTCTCCAGGTCTGTCTGGGATCTCTGGTGTGTTCAGCTGTCCCATGGTTTCAAGAAGGTGGAGGTGAACAGACAGAAATCCTCTGGTCAGGGTCCCTCCAGGCTTGGAGCTACTGCCCACATGCTCCCAGCATTCGTGTCCCCATCTTTGAAATAGAAATAATTTGTTCCAGGTGACTTTAAAAGTTTGAGCTGCTTCTGCTCTGCATTCCTGTATACTCTGCATTCTGTAATCTTTTTATAAGGGCATGAAGTGATAGGACAAGAGGGAATGGCTTCAAACTGAGAGTAGGTTTATATTAGATATTAGGAAGAAATTCTCTCCTGAAAGGGTGGTGAGGCCCTGGCACAGGTTGCCCAGAGAAGCTGTGGCTGCCCCATCCCTGGAAGTGTTCAAGGCCAGGTTGGACAATGCTTGGAGCAACCTGGGATAGTGGAAGGTGTCTCTGCCCATGGCAGGGGGGTTGGAATAGGATGATCTTTAAGGTTCCTTCCAACCCAAACCGTTCTATGATTCCCAAGCTGGTGATGTTATCCCTTGCCTGGTATTCTCTCTGGGGAGACTGTGATGAACAAAGCAAGGACTTTGTCTGGATCAAGTCTCAGCCCAACTCATCCCTACTTGCACTGTCACCTCTTTCTGATTTTTTTCTGCTCTTGATGCTTTATACATCATCTCCTCCTGGGGCCACCTCTTTCCAGCTGCCTCCTGTTTGTCAGGTGCTTCCTCTCTCCTCCACTTCACCCCCCAAAAAGTTACCACGCAGAGCAAACTCCCTCCTCCAGCCTTATTAAAAACAGCAGGGATATGGATGTGTGTAGCTCCTGGGCTCCATTAGATATTGTTCAATCAATTGAGAGCAAGAGGAAGGAAAGTGCTGAGTTGAGGGAATTCAATAGGCTCTGTTCAAAAAAAAAAAGACATGTCCAAAAGCACAAACATGATCTCATGCACCGTAGACTTTGTGATCAGGGAACTACAAAAGACTGAGCCTTTGTGTCTGGGCAAACAAAGGAACAGAAATAGCAACCCAGAAATATTAATTCATTGTCAAAATTATCCTCAGTCCCTCGCCATATGATTTATATGGAGCAGAAACCAGGACAGCTCTGCTTTGCTCCTTTATGTTAAGTGAAAGACCAGTGAAAACACACATATTAGGCTTAGATCTGGGGGCTTCTGCCTTGCTCTCTAAGACACTGGAGTGGCTTCTTCATGCCTATGTTAGAAAATCAGCCTTCAAGTCATGCAGTGGCTGAAATGCATCTGGGGCCACTGCTGCTTCTAATTTAGGAATATCACTTGGAGGTTATCAAACAAGCAATACTTTGATCCTGCCTTGGCATTTGCACACCCAGCAGCATCCAGGGGGCTCACTCTGGGTGTCCTTTCTGCCAGCTGTCTTCCATCACCATTTCTGTCCAGGAAAAGCAGGCCAAGACTATCCATGGAAAAGAACTTTGAAGGAGAATGAGGACAAACTGGGCTCACAAAAGGCCCTTGGAGAAAGGGAGCTGGGAGGGAGGAAGTGTCTTTCAAAGGTTTATCTCAGTTGGGGTTAGGCAATTAGATCTGTGGGATCCTTAGGCTGTCCCAATGTATCCCAGTTCCTGTACATCCTCTGGATGTACCATACCTTGGACCAGCCCTGTAAGGCACCCTGGGAAGCCAAGGACATCAGGGGTGAGGAGCTGTTAAAAATGGGAGGATAAAACAAAAGGCACGACTGGCACTATGCTTGTGGGTAGTGTGAGACCATGCTCCAATGAACCATCTTTTTATTGCTATTTCTGTGAAATATGTTTTTTTTTTCCCCCCTCAGGATCCCCTTTTTTTTTTTTTTCATTTGTATTTGGATGCCTGTGTCTGTGCAGATCAAACAACATACTTCCATCATTACAAGTCAGTGAGTCACAAGGGCCACAATGACTCTATCTTAAAAATAACCCCCAAAGCCCTATTGCAATTGCTCTGCAGGCTGGGATGTGTTCTAGCATTCCCCAGGGAAAGTCAGAGGCAGACTGAGGAAGAGACCCAGGGAGAGACGGTCATTCTCATGAATAGGCTGTGATGACTTTTCATATCTGCTTTTTGTCCTCTTTGCAGCTCAGCTTTATGCTCAGATGTGAGCTCTGTGAAATGGATGTTTCCTTTCAACCCTCTTCCACCTCCAGTCCTTTTGCCTTTGTCTCCTTTTCTTCCCCCATCTCCTTTTTTTTTTTTTTTTTTGGGAGTGGGGGCGATGGGGGTGGTTTAGAAAGATCTCTGTTAATAAAACCATGGCTGCTCCAGCCACTTCAGTGTTAGTGCGAAAGAAATGATATTTCAGATGCTCAGGTCTTTCCTCCCTGATGCAATGGGGGGAGTGGAAGAGGAGAAGCAGGGTTATTTCCTGATGGTGCTCTATTGCAATGAGGTTTGCATGAAGCTTGAACCTGGTCTGTTGATAAAGGTGCAAACTTCCAGCTTCTCCCTCCCTAAGAATTGCTCAGTTGTTTAGTTCTTTTGGATGTCTGGACTCGTGGTGCCTTTAGATCTCCAAACAAAAGAGTCTCCTGTGCATCAGCAGTAGTTTTTCCATGAGTACCTTTTCTTAAGGCAGGACAGTAAAGCACATTCCTCTTTATCCCAGACTGGGGATGGATAACAGTGATGCAGAGGAGCAATAGCAGCCACTGTCCAGGTGTTGGGAGTGAGCAGCAGTCAGACCTGCACCCAGTGCCCTTTTATTTAGAGCCTGGGGGTTTTGTCATCGATTAAATGGGGAGCTGGAGCACCCAGCTGTTTTTTCTGCCTGTAAATCAGCTGCAATGCAACTTCTCATGAGAAACAACCCATCTCTCATATCCATGATTTGTTTTGAGCTACTGATCTGTTGATGCTCTTTTGTGACCCCAGGAGTGACCCCTCTGGGACAAAGACCATGCAGGGTGAAGTGGAACATACCATCACCTGCATATCTCAAGGGACAGGCACTGGTGGCCTCAGCTTTATCTCCTTGTCAGCGTCATCAGACGAAGGTGGTGTTGGCAAGTGGTTATCCCAGAATAATCCAGCAATAATAAGTTTAAGCATGAGATGAGGCTCACTTAGAGATGCAGGGAAGTCCAGGCACATTTTGAGAGACACAGACATAGCACGTCACAAGTGAGGTAATATTTCTTTTTTTCTTTTTTGGTGATATTTAATTTATGAAAAATGGGGAATGGAACTGCCCTTGCTCAGCCTCTTCTTGATTTTCCTGTTTGTTTCTGCTTTTTTACTTTTTGGGGCAGAAAGTGTGACTCTTCCAGCTGCCTAGTTTCAGTTTGCCTTCTCTTAATGTTTCTGTTTTCCACTCTGTTACCTGAAGCTCTTCACCCTGACTCCCCAAAACCACCCTGCACAGACATAGAACCAGTGGGTATTTCTTTCTTTCTGCTTTGTGATGGGAAAAAGCATTTGTCAGAAAGATATGTTGTAGGTAGCTGGAGGATGTTCACACCTTTAGGCACAGCTGTACCTTTTGAAAAAAAAAAAAATCCCAGACCCTCTGTCCAGAGCACCCTCAAAGCCTCTGGAAGATCTGATGTCTTTCCAGAAACCTCAGCTCTTTTAATCCTACAGAAAAAGCTCCCTCCTTGAGCTTGTCTGGTGTATTTGCTTTGGCTGTGGGCTTTCCATCAGCTCCCCCATTATGTTGTGATCATCACCTGCACTCTGTCTGCTCTCAGCTCTGGGCTTTGGCCCAGGAGAACTATACATCATACTTGATTGTGACTTATTGTACCGGCTGCTTTTGGGAGGAATGAGGCTGATGAACTCATTTTGCCTCTGACCTGAGCAGATGGAAATGGAGGTCTCCAGATGGGCAGCCAAAGGGCTGTGCTAAGCACTGGTGCTCCACCTCACTGAGATCTGCCTTTTCTAGGCAAACCCTTAGGCGGGACATAGACCTTTGCTCCTTCCCTAGATGCTGTCCAAGGCAGAGAGCTCACCCAGCCCATATCCCAAGTGGGGCTCCTTATCAGCTGCCCACTTCAGCCTGAGGGGCTGGTTGATACTGAGCTGGTGCTGGGAATGCATGGTCGGAAGTCACTAATTGTTTAATGCATGATGTTATCACTGTTCTAGTAATAGCAGTGGTGCAAATCTAGGTGAAAGCTCCAGCTCTCATTGCTGTCACTTTCCCAGGAACTCCCAAACTCCTCAGGGTTGTGCTGTCCTTTCCAAGCCACTGCACTGACTCCAGTCTCTAACCTGTGTACGTGAGATCTGGACCCTTTAATTCCTGAAATATTTCTTCCAAGTCTTATCCTTACCATTCAGAAAAGAAAAATGCATCCATAAAATATGCACTGAAAATAAGGAGCCACTCACCCACACCAAGAACAGCACAGTTTCCTGCTCAACAAAATACTCATCCTATTTGAAAATAAAGAGGAATAGGTTTATAGTGAAAGAGGGGAAATTTAGGTTAGACATACACAAGAAAATCTCCCCTGTGAGGGTGGTGAGGCCCTGGCACATGTTACCTGGAGAAGCTTCATCCCTGGAAGTGTTCAAGGCCGGGTTGGATGGGGCATGGAGCAACCTGGTCCAGTGGAAGGTGTCCCTCCCCATGGTAGGGAGTTGAAACTAAATGATCTTTGAGGTCTTTTCCAACCCAAACTATTCTATGATTCTACAAATAATAGTTGAATAAATGTGATTCTCAAAGTGGATCTCTGCAATGGCCTGTTTTGTCCAGCTAGATCATCAGCCAGCAGGAGCTTTGGGCAGCTGTGCTTCTCAAAATTAGTTCTCCTAAGGCTAGAGGAGTTGGGCATTTTTCCGGGTTTTTTGCATGCAAGTGTAAGGCATGTGATGTCTCATAAGTTTCTCTGAATGGTTATAAATTATTAGCAGCTGTAGCTAATTAATCTCAAGGGTTTAGTGGTAAAATTGTCTAGCACACATAAGAAGAATGAGTACTTTTATTTTACTTGCCATTTTTTAGTTTACTATCTAGATCTGCTAGTTACTTACGATGTGAACTTGGGCAAGCCATGAATCCCTTGTAACTGAATTTCTTCCCTAGAATGCTAATGCTGGTAGCTCTTAAAGGCTCTTGTGCAACACTTTGAAACTGTATGTGATGAAAAACATAAATAAGCTACTAACTAGCCTTGGCATAACTCCCTGAGCAGTATCTATTGATATGAATGTTGGCTACAGATAAAAGTATCATTCTGTCTTGATGGTGATATTACTGGGATGAGGTTTTAATCCAAAACTGTGAGGGCAGATGAGACTTTTTCAAAGGGGAATATTCTCTTGGATCATTCACTAGCCTTGGAGCTCTAGATATTGAGAGTCTATTTGTGACATGGCTTTTATTTATTTCTTTGACTGGTAGTTAAATGTTAGTAGGAACCAGAATACTTCTCTCAGAAGTGTCTTAGGTTTCTAAATCTACCCTGCAAAATATACAGGGTTCAAGTATCTAAATTAAATGGTTTTATTTGGTGTTTTTTTTTTTTTGGGGGGGGAGTTGGTACAATTTGAATTAAGTTGTGTGCTGTGTAGTAGCAGGAGAACATACTGTGATCAGCCTCAGAGTCAACCACACTCCCTGGTCTACCTACATATGCTAAATGTATAGAGATCATGTCTTTACCAGTGGGTGGTTGGCATTCTGGATAAGGAGCTGCCTCTGAGTCAGCTCTAATGGATTTAATTCTCTTGCTCGAGCAATAGTGGTTTACACTTCCAAAGTGCAAAGCCCTTCTGGGTTGTGTTGCTCTAGATAAAGTATTACATGCAATACAAACCCATAGTATGCTTCATAGGCTGATTTAATAACCATGTTATGCTCTCAGCTTTAATTTGCTAAAGAACAGCCAGGGCTATGACAGCTTGCTGAACAAGAGGAGTGATTTGGAACCCTTACTTGCAGAGTGTGTCTGTCTGAACAGCCCAAATTGCAGCCTCTATGAGAGTAGTGGCAATTAATTACATATTGCTGCAAAATTCTGGCCTGGATTCCCGTCTTGGTCCCATGGAGGAAACAAGCACAAAACTGAGAGTGGTACCGAGTGAATCAGAAGATTAAGAGAGGATGAAAAGCCTTGCTGGTTGTTTGTTGGGCAGGAGGGAGGGAGAGGGAAGGAGGAAAGGGGAGATGAGCTTTTCTGAGTGACATGTGGCTTGAGAAAGGATGCTGGTACCTGCTGTGGGGACACAACTCCATGTGGTTGCATCCTGAGAGCCCAGCTCTTGCCTTGGCTGTACAGCTGTGTGAAGTGGTGGGATTAGAGCAGAAATGCACACATATTTCCTTTTTCCCTTACTTTGGTAGACTGGTCACACTTTAGCTGTGCCAGCTCTGTAATTCTTGTTATTGGAATAAGCAATGCAGAACAATGGACAGTGGTCTGTTGCTGGGGTTTGTTCTAGCAGAGGTTTTATGGAGGTGCTGGAGTGCCACGTGCATGCAGAACAGCAGAGCTATTTCACGTTTCTTTCTGTTTGGAGTACTACTCTGAGGAGCAAAAGCTCAGAGATTGCAGCCCAAGCAGTCTAGTTATTAATTATGATGCTCATTTTTTGGGATATGTAGTCTTTTGCCCACTTGGAGCTTAATGGGCCTTCACAGCCTGATTTCTGCAGGATGGTCATTTATCAAAGTGCATGCCTTGACTAGCACACAGTTGCCAATCTCTAGGACTTTCTTCACCTGCTGAAATCAATAGCAATCTCTGAGCAGAGGCTGTAAAGAAGCAGCAGCAGGACCATTGCCCCTAGACTAGGATATGAGAGAGGCACTCTCAATGTTTCTGGAATATTGCAGCTATCTCTGGATAAGGTGTTTTTTTTCCTTTGGGTTTTTTACATCTGCCTTATTCACTATGTGACTGTTGCTTTTCCTTTTCCTTTTTAGTTTCTTTGCATTGCTGCTCTTCTGCCTGATAAGTGTGTCCATGTGAACTAGAGAAAAATGAGTTATGCTTTTAAGTGTCTAAATTAAGATTTTAATTAAACACTTCTCCCTCCTCTACCCCACCCCTCCATTTTCTCAGAGTATTTTTCACTGACATGATGGTAACATCTAAACCAGTTCTTAAAAGATGGTGTCTAAACAATTTTGTGCTTAAAAATGAACAGGTAGATGTCTTTCCAAACACTCATGCCCTCATACAATAAACCTTCACATCACCACTGAGACTTGTCAAGTGTGAGCAGCAGCAAGTGAGGTGAACTGCCTCAGGTCGGGGGAATTGGTGTTGGAGATGGGATTAGGTGTAGTCCTCCTGAGGCAGTATGAAGTCTGGTTCTTAAGGAATGTCTCTAAGTACATCTGAAAAGTTAGTTTGTATTTAAAAAGTAAAAATAAAGTTACTCATAGCACGGTCCTTGCAGAAACAGCATGTATTTGTTTGCTCAGTGTTAAGAATAAGAAGTGTCTTAATGGCCTAATGGCCTGCAGGGAATTTTCCTCAGAGCTGAAATCCTCTAGTGGTTATTGCAAACCTCTCCTCTGTGGTGGATACGTATTTATACCAGGAGATTGAATTAGAGCTTCTTATTTCCAGACAGCTCCAATGAGACTTGGGTAACTCCACTGGGTAACTGCAAGGTTGCCTCTGTGAGATGTCTCTGCTATTCCCTGGTCCCCAAAGCCACCCAAAGCATCTTGCTACCCTCCTGGCCAAAACACTCAACCAAAGGGTGGATGCTGGCAGTATGAAATTCTAGCCTTGTGAGGAAAAACACTCTGATGAGGAACCTTCATTTCCAAGGTTGCTGTGTCACACACTCTTTAACACTGAAAACTACCCAGCACCTCCTGTTCCCTACCAATTCTAAGAGACATTCAACTGACACAGCATGGGGATGAATGCTCTGCTGTGGTGATGATTTAAAGCCGGATCCCTCCAGAACTGCTCCATGGTTCACAACTGGCTTCCCTGCTCCTTCCTTCTGACATGTGCCAAGCCCTTGTCACTCCATGAGCAGAGTGTGGTCACAGAGGCTGATGGGGTTTGCCTTAGATTCTGGCTCTGTGGGTTTTTGTGAATTAGTGGAAGCTGCTTGTAGAAAAAAAGATGCCTCCATTTCCCCACTCATAAAATGGAAGTTCTGCTTCTCTAAATCTCATCGTACTTGCCAAAGGTTTTTAGATAAACAGATGAAAAGGAGCTCAGAGGAGGGATCTCAAGGGATGTGAATTAGCCATCAGCAGACCTTCAACTGGAGTTAATGAGATGGAGAATTAATAACCCCATGGGTGGGTCAAGCTACACTAACTATGTACCTGTGTGCATAATTGATGACCCCCCTGGTGCAGAGATCCGCTTGCCAGTGTCCTGGCTTGGGTTATGCTCACCCAGTCACCTGGCACAGCTGTAAATTAATCCCTCTGTGCACATATGGCAGGCAGGTCCTGTAGCTTTCTGTCAGGAATTCAATCCCATTCTTGCTCCTGGTGTTGAGTTCCCCTGCTTGGAACTGAGACGAGAAGGCAGGAGCGCTGTCTGCTCAGCCCCTGGGAAGGTGCTTCAGTGTCCAAGAGCTGAAACCAGAGCCAGGAACTGCTCCCAGGGTCTGAGCCACTCCTTGGAGAGTGGATGTGAGTGTGCCAGGGGATTTCTTGGCTTCTGTGATGGAAACAGCCCTGTGGTGAGAAGCTGAGGAGAGTATCTGGGCATGTACGGCACAATGTCATTGAGGAACGAAACGCAAAGGGGGAAGTGCAGCAGCTTGCAAGGTAGGGATGCTAAATCTGCCCTAAAATTCCATAATTATCACAGGTGTTTGGCACAGGGGTAATTTGTTGTGTTGGGAATACGTGCAATTCGTGTAAAAGAAAGTCCAGAACACTCAGGTGACAGGCACTTTTCTCAGAGTAGTTCTCAGGCCTTGGTGTTCTGGACAAATTTTAGGGACTTTTTTTGAGTCTCGAGAGAAAACCTGTGCAGTTTCTCCTGCTTTTAGATCTTTCTCCATTACAGTTGGTCTGTGTGCTGCGAAACCAGCTGATGCCTTCTCCTCTGGTAGCTACTGCCTTGTGCTGTGGAGTAAAACAATCCTCCCAGAGTGCTAAAATCTTCTGTGATGGAAGGAGCTAGACAGACTGTACAAGTCACTGTTTACGTTCCAGATAGGACATGCTGCACCCGAAGCTGAGTAATGAGTCTGAATTAAATCCCTCCTGGTAGGCTGATGCACCTCAAGTGACTGCAGCTGAGCTGCCTCGGCTTACACGAACTGGCAACGTGACTGTCGATTTGGGCTGCTTTATTTCTAGACCCTCCTTTGTAAGTACTATCAGTCCTTGGGGCAAAAACTCCACTTTTCCCCACTGGTTGGGCAGGTGAGGTTGGAACTCGTGATTTTTGGCTCCTGCAGAAAGCCTGGGCTGCCTCCCTTGCTCTGCTCCCTGGAGCTGCTCGGGACTCTGACCAAGCTGCAAGTCCTGGAAAGGTCTAGCTCCGAGCAGATGCTTTCTGGTCCAGGGCCAGCTACTTAGCTGAGTCTGCTTCCTAGGAAGTGAGGTGGTATTTTGTCAGACTGTGGTCTCTGGGCCCAGCTACTTGTGCTTCAACTTCTCCAGCATGCTCTGGGCTCTGGCAAGAAAACTGCTGATGTTTAGATCTTGTCTAAGTACACTTTAAAAAAAAAAAACAAGCCCAGCTTGTCTCTGCAATACACCTTATTTCATGCTTTAATAACACCAAAAGCATTTTCCTGTAGTGTGTCCTGGCCAGATGAGATGAACACAGAAGGCCACTTGTGTCTTGCTTCTTTTCTCTGTCATCTCTGGGTCCCCTTTACTCCATTTGTGTTTTTATTGAAGGCTGTTTGGAGACACTGGGGAAAGAGATGATTGTGATTGATCTCAGCAATTCTCATATCTCTCTCTCCCAAGAAGCATCCTGATGCAGCAGAGCTGTATTGTCTTTCAGGTGATGGACGTGGTAAGAACCGGCAGGGCCACGGTTCATTGCTTTAGGGCACTTAATCTTCAGTTTATACTGAGTTTTGTGTTGAGACATAGCGACTGTAAAAGTGACAGACAGTGGTCCAGTGCCTTGTCATGTGATATGAAAAAGGAGATAGATGTGTGGTTTCTGAAATTCTCTGCTTTTCACACCATTAAAATGTGATTTATAAAGAAGTCAAACTATTTTCCCTGACTGTTCGTAGATCAAGAGAAACCATGAGCACCTTCTGCTGAGACGGTCGGTGATTCCTTTCTGGAGCTTTTTTGTAGACTCCTGTCTGCAGAAGAGCATAAAAGAAATCCCTTTCAAAGTTAGGACAGTAAATTCTGTTAAAAATGTTCAAATTCTGAGTAAAAAATGCTGCTTCCCTCAGCTGAAAGCTTCCATTAGCCCCTGAATCACCAGCAAAAGTGTGTCCTTCCGATCGTGAACAAATTCTTGCATCCATCTCCATGTAGGTCTCACTGTAAGTCCCGTAAGGGGCGTTTGAAGGAGCTGGGGGCGCTCAGCCTGGAGAAATGGAGGCTTAGGAGGGACATTCTCACTCTCTTCAACCCTCTGACAGGAGTGTGGAGCCAGGTGGGAGTTGGGCTCTGCTCACAGGGAACAAGTGATAGGACAAGAGGAAATGGTCTCAAGCTGTGTCAGGGCAGGTTCAGGTTGGACATCAGGAAGAATTTCTTCACTGAAAGGGCTGTCAGGGCTGCCCAGGGAGGTGGTGGAGTCCCCATCCCCGGAAGGTGTCCAAGGAATGACTGGATGTGGCGCTCAGTGCTCTGGTCTGGGTGACAAAGTGGGGATGGGTCACAGGTTGGACTCGGTGATCTTGAAGGTCTTTTCCAATCTCAGTGATTCTGTGAGCCTGTGATTTGTATGGTTCTATGATTCTATATGCATAACTCTAATGTGTGGGAATTTCCTTCTGACTGCAAGATGGGTGACCTCCTCCTAAAATTGTCTTCACCTTGGTTGCTTCCTGGTGTAGCCGAGATACATCCAACCTCTTGGAAAGTCCTTGTTTTAGGGGCACCTGCCCGAGGAGACATTTTTCAGACCTAATTCTTGACACTTTCCTGTAGCCAGCAGTGTTTTCCACTGTAATGGCAGGAGGGAGAGGGCGCAGAGCCCGCAGAGAAGTTGGGCATCATGTGCCAAAGGGCAGGCTGAGGGCACAGCTCCTTCCACACCGAGGGTTCTGTGTGCACGGACAGAACCGGTGCCTGCAGAAGTGGCTCCTCTGAGGATGCAGTGATACACTTGGAGCCGGGCCAGCTGTCTGCATTTCAGAGAGAGGTTCAAGGCACTCTCCTCCTGTGTACCTCCCACAGCACGCCCGAAGCCTGCAGGCACCTGCTCCAACCATACGCCTCGTTGTTGTGGGTCTGGGCTTAGGTAACAGCACAGCTTCTGTTCCTTTCAGGAAGAAAGAGGGAGATGAATACAGGAGGCCACGTGTGCCTAATTTATTCATTCTGTCATCTCCCTGGCTCCTCTTTATTCCCTTCTTGTTTTGTCGAAGGCTGTTTGGAGGCACTTGGGAACGAATCAGTAACAGCACAGTACACGCTGTGCACTCGGTGATTAGCTTGGATGCAGGATAAACATAATATCTCCAACTAAATTTATTTCTTTTTGCTGAATTCGTTATCTGGTCGCAGACAGCAGGGACTGAGACCAGTGAAATGCAACATGCAATGATAGGGGCTAGGCTGTGAATTTAAAACCTTTGCTTGCCCACCCAGGCACCACATTTTTTATTTTGTTTCCTCCTTTTTTTTTTTTTTTTTTTTTGTTCTTTTCAGTCCCCAGAATAGTAATCAGCTGGAGATCAGGGTTTTCTACCCACTCCTTTTCTCAGAGGAGTTGTGCTGGTATAGTGGATGCTGCCTGTGATAACCCCTCCTTCAAACTATGGAGTTTTTAAAATAGTAATTTTTGGAGTTTTTCATTCCTTTCATTTCCCTTCCCAGTCTTTATTCAGGAAAAAAGTGAAATGTGGGTGAGTCTTAAAGGGCACTGTCTGGGAACTTCTGCCCCGAGTTGAAGTGAACTGGAGGAAAAGAGGCAGGAGTTGTGCAGAGCATTGGCTGTTTGGGTTTCAAATCACAGATTTTCCTCCACTGTTTCTTATTTCAGGAGCTTGAACTTTTCACAGCAGAGATGCTCACAGTGTCTGTGCTTGTCACAGGCACACGATGTGCTCTGCTCCTCCTGCACAGCACAGACCTGCTGCTGGTACACACGACATGCCTCAGCCAGACAGACTGCTCAGCCAGCCACGTGCACTTCCTGAAATCCAGGGGATTTTACTCAGTGATGCATGTGGGAATTCCCTCCCTGCCTTGAAGGTTTCTAGTTTGTTGTTGTTGCTGTTTTGTTTCCCCCTTTATTGATAATTTCTGACATTTTTCAGAGAAGGCAGTGTTAACATCAAGAAAAGAATTAAAGCACCAAACAAAAAAGCATGAGAAAAATCTCCAAGAATCAGAGACTTGTTTTCATTTAAGTCCACAAATTCTATAAAGAATAAGCAGGAAAACATGATCTTCCCTGTTGTAATTTCTTTATAAGAAACAGCCTGGGCCCTGTGAGTGGGGCCATAACACGGGGTGTGTGGGGGATGTGTGTTTTCGGGAATGGAGGGGGGCTGAGCACCAAGCAGCTGAATTCCTTGTATTCCAGGTGGATGGGACGTGGGAGCAGGCTGGGCTCTCATGGAATGCCAGTTCATCCCCTGCCACAGCAGCCAACACAGTCTCCTGCAGTCCAAGAATCCTCTTCTTTTCCAGAAATCAGGATGGATCGCTTGGTTTTAGGTGTTTTCCCCCTAATTTAGTTTCAGAAAGAGTGAAATCTCTATTAAACTGCCAAACACAACAAACAGTGGAGTATCCTGTCGCCTGCAAGTCTACCCCTGTGAGCCTTTCTCTGGTCAGGGCTTATCTCTGAGGTTGGAGCCCAGCCTGAGGTTTGGATAACTTTGCATTTACAATTTAGAATACGACAATAAACAAGCAAACAACAGCCCCTTTCCCAGACTCACACACACGCATGTACACATATACACACAGAGCAATGCTTAATTCTTGCCATCCATGGGCCTGAGGGCTGTTTATATACAGCATTGCATGTTTATATATGGAGTTCATCAAGTGAAGACAGATTAAGCAGTGGGGTGAATAGACCAGTTATGTGAACTATGGGATTTCCAGCCTAGAAATACTGCCAAGACCAAGCCAGACAAATTGGTAGCACAGCAGTGTTTCTCATTAATGTACATGGAAAGTTGTGCCTTGCTGATAATGCACAACAGCATCCTGTTGGGAGGTTTGGGAACCCATCTGGGAGCAGCTATCAGAGCTGTATTCCAGGCTGGATTGAATCGTCTTGCTTTCCCCTGTGTTTTCTCCTCTGACAATCTTGCAGGGGAAAAAAAAAAGTGCAACTCCCCTGCATTGACATCCTAAAGTATGTGGGAATATCAGTATGTGAGTGGTATGGTTTGCTGAGTAGAAATAAGATTATTATATCCTCCCTTCCCTCCCTGCAGCCATTCATTGCTGTGTGGTTTACTGGGTAAGTGGTTGTGGTGCCCAGCTTCCATCCCAGGACAAATTATTTTCAAACTCGAAAATAAGATTACCTGCCATAATTGCATAGGGTGGTTTTCTTCGCTGCTGCCAAGTGTTGATGCTGATGCACAGATTTGTGGGTTGGCTGCTTTTGTATCCTGTATGGAGTGCTCTCCTTCTCTCCCCAGCCTCTGCACTTTTAACACTTCACCTTCCCCCAGAGACAGCAGAAAAGAGCTACAGGCTTGTGTCCTGGCCTGGGAATCAGTTGAATAAACTGCTGGGAACTTCTGGGGAAACACAGAACAAAAGAAAAGAACCATGTCTCTGTGTTCCCATTCCCAGCCATTTTTTTGCCCTATTCTTTTTTCCCCCCCTCCTTGTTTTGGAAAATGCATTCTTGATTCAAATACTTTTTTATGGCAGACTCTGGAGCAGAGGGTGTGTCTCCAGTGTCTGGCACAAAAGGTTACACTCACCATCATCCAAATAACAAGAGGCCACTTGGCCTACTTCTTCAGGGACCAAAACCCCAGCAATCCCTGGTGGACTGGACTGGGAAGTGCCCTTCTGTTTTCCCTTGGAAAGCCCTTTGCGTCGTCAGGTTGGCTCTTGGCCCCCAGACTTGCTCTCCCTCGCTGCTCATGATGTTCACCTCCAGGATGTCGTGGGCTTTGCCCTTATTTAAAACACAGCTGCTATTTCTGGCAAGTGCGCACACGGCGCCTCCGTGTATTGGATTTGTGGGGAAAGCCCCTGATAAGACTCACAATTGCACCGTGGCAGGCTCGGCTGAGGGGTTTGTGTGCCAGGGCTGGCTGGTTCCAGCAGCGTTTGCTTTGGGACATTCTTGCCTTCCTTTGTGTTGGAGGAGGAAGCTGGCAAAGGCCTCGCATTGTTCGGAGCCGGACAACAACAACTCCTGGCTTGGGTGGGACTGGGCTGGGGCTTTTAACCTGCTCTATCATGATGGATTGATGGCAATAGTGCGTTAGACTGTCTTGGAGGATGACTAGAAACCAGCAACCCTCTCCTTCCCTGTCTTGGTGCTATGGGTCAGGCATCTTGGCATTAGATGAGCAGCCTCTTTCTCTTACCTGGCTGAAAGCACCTTTCCACTTCCTGCAGAAGCATCACATATCTTATGAAGTGACAACACCAAAAGTTTCCACATATTTTGGGCCATTTGTCATCCCATTAACATCTCTCTCACTGCCCATCAGTGAGTGATCTAGTCACAGACTGTCATTAGGATCTATGTGGGAAAGCTCCTTGAAGAGCTAAAAAGCTCTAGCTGGCATTATTTTCTCCTTCCCTGACAGCATTTCTTGAGAGAGATTATGTTGCTTCAGGAGATGAATGGTATGGGTCAGCCTGTCCCAAAATCAGTCTGAATTCCTTCGAGTTACTGTCACGTCTGCAGCTGCCGTGTTGTGCCTGACTGCCGAAATGACAGAAGAGATAGCTCTGATTCATGGAAGGGAGGAAGAAAAGTGATTAAAGTTATGAGCTTGAACTTGGTATAGAGATACCACAGAAGTGCCCAGGAATGAGTAAATATAGTTTTGACCCTGAAATGACAGTAATCTGCATGGAAAGACCTTGCCCTACAGGGCAGCTTGAATTCAGAACAGTATCTGGAGATGGATGGGGAGCCAAATTGCTGCAGGGTTTCACTGGTCCTGTTGCCACAGCTCAGCAATGACTGTCCAATGTCTGTCCATCATTGCTTGTGCAGAATGGCCCAGGATGAGTGCAGGAGTGTAGTCCATCTAGCTGGAGCAAACCTGGGGGAATATTTATATGGCAGTGAGTGATTCTCAGCCATTTGGGGAGCTGCCTCTCATCTCACTCTGCTTTTATTTTATTTTATTTATTTTATTTCATTTAATTTGACTTTTTTTCTTTAAACACACATATTCCTCTTATCTCTCCTAAATTCTATTGAGTTACCTCTGATTCTCAGCAGCAGCTGCCTGTGAGTCTCTGCCAGTCTTTAAGGGTTCCCCAAGGGTTTGTCAGGGGAAGGTATGATGTAACCTTGCCTGAAAACTCTGCAAAGGGGAGTCACCTGAAGCAGGGAAGCTACAGGAAGGCTTGGGGAGCACAACCTTCCTAAAAAGGGTAAGGCAGGACTTATATTGTATGTAAAAACTTCATAGTACTTTATGCAGGCAGCTTGGAGTGAGATTGTAAAGTTTTCCAACTTGGCAAGAAAGCCCTCTTGGCTATTTAGTATTTTTTCCTTTAGAAAAGCACAGTTCTTATCTTGTGAAAATATACATATTTTCTGCATAAAGACAGAATTTTCCTAGTTAAACATCCTGGCTCATCTGCTCCAAGAAACATCATCCTTTCGTTATTTGGCTTTATTTGCCAGATTTTTATAATTATTAAATAGAACATGAAACAGTGAAAATAGTTTATGAGATTGGCTCGACTTTATAAACACCTTAATTCTGTGAAAGTACCTTTCTGACTTGCTATCCTCTGTCAGGAGTTGCATAGCAACCACCTGCCCTCTTAGGTCCTGTCTTGAACTGAGTATTTTTTGTGGAGAAGATGAACTTGACTTAAAAATAGATATTTTGCCCCGATGAGTCATTTTTCCGTGGAAAAATATGTAGTTGCAGTACGACTAACCTCTTCATAAGTTCGATCTGTAATGGACATTTCTTGACGTTTCTCAGACGTTTTGGGCAGGGACAGCTGAATTGAAACTAAGGGCTGGACTAAGTGATATTCACTTCCCATCCAGAGGTGTGCCTGATGTACCCACAGCATGGAAGGCAATGGATCTTTTGCAATTTACTCTTTTACCTAAAGGCTGTTCCCCATCCCACACAATAAAAGCAGCTTTGTCAGGGATCCCATGGAAGGGGATCCTATGGAGGATTCCACCTGACGTGGAGCTCGTGTGTGTTTGTACACAACCACCTCTCAGGTGAGCTCTTTGACTCCTGGGTTGGGAGGTAAAAGAGAAACTTCTCCAGCTGTTTTGGAGGAGTCTGATCCTTTGGAATCTAATCCTTAGCTTGCCTTTGCCAAAGTTTCCCAAATGTTTTGCTCAGGGACAAACAAAACATTGTATCTGAGCCATATTAATTGTTCAAACTGACAGATCGGGTTTAGATTAGCTATCAGGAAAAAATTCTCCCCTGTGAGGGTGGGGAGGCCCTGGCACAGGTTGCCTCAGAGAAGCTGTGGCTGTCCCATCCCTGGAAGTGTCCAAGGCCTGGTTGGACAGGGCTTGGAGCAAGCTGGTCTAGTGGAAGGTGTCCCTGCCCATGGCAGGGAGTTGGAATGGGGTCATCTTTACTGTCCCTTCCAACCCAAACCGTTCTGTGATTCACAAGTTTTTCAGTCCAATTAAAAGGAGAAAATAAAATACTTTGGGGGCATTCTGAAATCACACCACTCAAAAATTGGTTCTCCCGCTGTCCCTGTTTGCAGAAGGCAGAGCAAAGCACTACTGATTTGCAAAGCTCTGTTTTAAAATACAGGGACAGAGTAGGTCTTCCAGTGGTCTTGTAACCCAAGGATACTTCCCCCAATTATATCTCCCTTTGGAAAGTTGTTGTTTTTTCCACTTGGTGTAGGAGAGGTGGGGAGTGGAGGTTATCTTCTGAATATTGAGGGACACCAGTGGAAGAAAGCAGCAGGGATGGAAGAATCAAGAGGAGGCTGATGATAATCCTTTGGCTAAATGACAGCTAATGTGGGGGAGATGAAAACTTCTCACAGATGCTGATGCCAAAGGCTAACACCTGATGGGAGTTAAACCAGAGCAGCTTTTCTCAACTTTTTTCAAAAGTTTGGCTCCTCTGCCTTTGTGTGACCTCCTGAGTCAGCACCTCAGGTCCCTTCAGGGTGGGACAGAAATAGCTGCAGTGATGGGCTGTGGGTGTAGAAGTCTCCTGCTCTGAAGGAGCTGAGTTGTGGCTGACAGCACAGGCACTTTGCACAGCCCTAATTGGTGTGATCACTTATAGCTTCCAAGCACAGCTGCTTCTCCTCCCAATCCCAAAGGAGCCACAGTGCTTCCAGCAGCATGGTCCTACAGGGCTCCCACAGAATCATTGTGGTTGGAAAAGACCTTGAAGATCATCGAGTCCAAACTGTGACCGATCCCCACCTTGTCAAAACAGCCCAGAGCACTGAGTGCCATGTCCAATTGTTCCTTGGACACTTCCAGGTCTGGGGGCTCCACCACCTCCCTGGGCAGCCTCTTCCAATGCCTGACAACCCTTTCATGAGGAAATTCTTCCTGATGTCCAAATTGAATCTCCCCTAGCGCAGCTTGAGGCCACTTCCTCTTGTCCTGTCCCTCCTGCTGCCCCAGGGGGGCACAGTGCAAGTGTGCTTCCATCCTTGTTCTTCTGTACTCAGGAAGAGAATGGGTGTTGAGAACTGCAGTGGAGTAAAATGGGATGAAGTTTTCTTGCCACAGGAGGCTTACAATGCTGAAGGAAGGTGTTGGGTGTCCCAATGCTTTACACACTGATGAGACCAGGCAAAGTCCCTAGAGAACAGCCCACTCTTGGCAGAGAAGATTCCTGTGTTCAGGTTGTGTGAGAGGTGAAAAACATACTGGGTTATATGTGCAAGACACAGAGTTGTTCATCCCATGGTGGCTCCTCTGTACTGCCTGTGGATGAGGCAGAGGGGTGAAGCCCCTCCTGAGCTCCTCTCAGGATGGTAAAGTTTTTACTCTCTCAAGCCAGCTAGCTGTGGGTTTTATTTTTGCCCTTAAGCCTCTCTCTATCTCACTTTCAGCAAACTATAGATATCCATTCATAATAGACCCTTCACATTGTTTGTGCAAATATGTTTATATCTAGTTATGTCTGTTTTCTCTCATGGGATTTCTCTGTGAAATCTATTTGGTAAATGAGACTTTCATCCCCTAAGGCCCTGCAAATTTCTTGTGCAACCTCTGTCTTTGTGTTTTGTGTTATGCCTGCATTTTTTTTAGGCTAAACAGATAACCTTGAGGCCCAGTGTGATTTTCTTTCGCTCTTAGTCCTTTTATAAGATCATGGGACTCTGTGAAATATGTATTCTTCAGTGGTTATGAAGAAAAATAAAAATTCCAAGTATCCCTGAGGAGGGGAAATAAAGGCAGCAGCAGGGTTTTGTTAACATTTAGGCAGAATAAGCCAAGAGACTGACACTGTCCAGATGGAAAGACCCACTTCCTGGCTGTAAAGATAATTCACTAAAGGAAACATTAGCTGTGGCTGCACTGGCGATGAGAAACACAACCACTGCCAAGAATTCACCCCAAGCCCAGTGGGAGCTGCCTCTTTTTCTTTCCCCTGTGCTAAGGGTTCAAGTTTACTTAGTTGGGAAATATGCCTAGCATTTCCTGAGGAGATGTGGTGGCCCTCTAGGTACAGCACTCATGTGGCCTCTCAAGAACTGGGCTAGTTTCTTGCTGTGCAAGAATCATAGAAGATCCTGAACTGGAAGGGACCCATGAGAATCATCAAAGTCCAGCTCCTGAGCCTGCACAGGACACCCCAACAATCTTACCCTGTCCCTGAAAGTGTTGTCCAAACACTCCTTGAGCTCTGTCAGCCTTGGGGCCGTGACCACTGCCCTGGGGAGCCTGTTCAGTGCCCAACCACCCTCTGGGGGAAGAACCTTTTTCCTCATATCCAACCTAAGCCTCCTCTGATGCAGCTTCATACCATTCCCTCGTGTATGAGACTGTCGTTGACCACAAGGAAGTGTAGCAGGTCTGGGTTTGCCCATGTGTAAGTGCCCAGCTCCCTGCTGGGATTGCTGGTACTGGTCACTGAAGTCCTGTATTGTTCCCTGGCTGGGAGCTGCTGGTGGTGCCCAGGATGCTGGAGACAGGAAAAGCATGTCATGGAAACCTCTGTGCCACATGTCCACATGGGGTGCTGGAGCAGAGTTTTGGTACCTCAGCTTTGTGATGCCCAAAACTGCAGGTGTCAGGGTTTGGAATCGTGTCTCTGCAGCAGGTATTTCAGAACTCCTTTAGGAGGAGCCTGTTTAGAAAAAGGGTGAGATAGGTGTGAGAAAAAAGCAAACGTTTTTGGGTTTGGTTGGAGGAGTTATACACAACAGAGTGTTTTCCTGGTTAACCCACTCTGAGCTCTCTTCCCAGTGGGATCAGCTGAACTGGCTGTGCTAACGTTTCAGCTGCAGTCAGCGGGAAGAGGATCTGATGAGATCACATTTGTCTGTGTGTAGTTTTCTTTCTCCAAGGTATTCAATAGCCTTTTAAGTTACAAAATTAACTGAGCAAATTGAATACCAGGCCATAGATCAAGAATTATTGGCTTCTAATTTAATGTGGAGGTGAACACAAGATGAATCGCAGTGTGTATTTAACTCTCCAAATTTAGAGCACCTCACTGTGACATCCACGGCACATTAATTCGCTTACTCAAAATGACTGAATTCATCACAGGCCTGATGGTTCCATCCAGTGGGTGTGCCTCAGACTGGAGGTGTTTCACAGCTTTTTCTCTGTTGCCATGGAAGGGATAAATACTTCAATGCACTTGGTTTTAGATGTTGGAGATTTTCCTGGATGTCAAATTGAACCTAATGCGTAGGACAAATTGAACCCAATGTGTAGGATAAATTTAAGACCTGTTAGTTTTGCGGTTTTTTTGGTGATGTTGGGTGCTCTGTTCCACCTGGGAACATCCCTTTGTTAACTAGGCATGGCTGTTATCTCTGACTGAATTTTGGAAATTAAATCTTAAAAATATCCTCTATGTGGGATCTATTTTGGTTTGGATTTTTACAGAAGTTTATGAATTTTATTTTTTCTCTCTAAAAGAGATCTGGATTCAAATACTTCTTGATCATCCTGGCTTTACAGGCAAAGTGGTGTAAAAAGTGACACTAAGCATGTAGCTTCTCTGGGAAAACTAAGAGCCTCTTTGCAGGGGAATGAGGATGGATATATTCTATTCTTTAGGATGAGCTTTTGAAGTGGTTTGCCTGTTTCTGTATTTACAAAAGCAGTACAGAGAAACAAGCTTCTGATACCACCATGCACCTGAAATGGGATTCCCAACCATCCTTCCTACCAAAGTGGTGACAGCTCACCATGAAATGCTTCAAGCAGGTGCTCCATACAAGCTTTGGCTTTTCAGCCTTGGATCTGTGTCAGAAGACCAGGGTATCTTCTATCAAAGTTTTTCATTGATCTAGACTTCCTCCCTCTCTTGGCTCGGGTCACCCAAAATCTTCTGTCCCTTTCTCACACACTGAAAGCAGTCCAGAAATGTTGCTTTTCTATTTATGAATTTTTCTATTGTCCTGTCAGAGCTGGTTAGGATCTGGCGTGTCACAAGTTCACTATTGTCTTCTGGTCCCCTTGTAAAGGGCATAATTTGTCATGTTGAGCTCTGGAACAGGTCCATGATGCACTTGCTGGTGCTTGGACACCCTCTGCATCACACTGGCCAGAGCCAGTACAGCCCCACAGCAGGAAGAGCTGCTGTTCTGTGGGCTGGGATTTTTTTTGTGACTTACATATTAGGTTTTCTCCCTTCTGTTTTGGTTTGGTTTTGTTTTTTTTTTTTTTCATCTGACATGCCAAAGAGGTTGTGTAAGTAACTCATAAAGTTGACATCACCCAGGAAGAACCTGGGCTCCCATCAATTTTGAGATCACAGGGGAAAATAGCATTTGTTTCTTGAAAAGGATGTTTCTGCCTGACAGAAATAACTGTGCAATGTGGGTCAGTGTGACATGACTGGCAGTTCTCCTAGGAAGGAATAAACCAAAAAATGTTACAAGTCAACACTGAGGTGTTTTGTCCAAGTGCCAGGAAAAAGGAACCGGGGAAAAAGCGATGGCAGGGAATATTGCAGATCAGAACTGAGAGAGATGAGAGCTGCTACTGGGACACGAGTGAGAGGATGGATAGCTGATGTTTCCTGTCAGAGGCAATGTAGTTGGGAGATGGAAGGAGAGGAATGACTGATCAAAATGACAGTGAGGACAACACTGTGGAGGTGTTGTGGTTGCACATCAACAGGACCAGGGTGGGGTTTGCTCAAGGTGAGAAGAGGGGGCACTTGGGGATGGATTGGTCCCTGGATGAAAGAACTGCTCTACTGGCCTTTACTGCAAGGCCTTACACTCTAGTTTTTTTATAGCCAGATTCCCAGTGGTGCCAGTCCTCGTTTGTCTGCATCAGGCTGAGATGCAAAGGTCCCTTTCCTTCCCAGGGCAGAGGCTTCTAGGGCCATGGTTGTTGGGGTATCTGGGAATCATCTCTGAGGCTGAGTAGGAGTGCAGAGGGGCACACACATCTGTTTGTCAGTGCTTTAGATCTGTAACTCACAGGTTGGCCCATAACCTGTTTGTTTGCAATGGGCTTCCTGAGGTTGTGCTGCGTTTGGAGAGCTGGAGAGGAAAGGAGAGGTGGGAGCTGGTCTGTGTGTGGGGTCAGTGTATTTTGCTGTGCCTGTGGGGCATGTGAGGGATGTGAGAGCACTGGACACACACTGCAAGAGGAAGGGCAGTGGTCTGAAAATCGGGAAGAAAACTGGGGGCTGGGGTGGGGGAGAGAGCAGAGGAAGCTGAGGAGGAGGTTCTGGTTGTGGTCCAGAGCCAGGGCTGCCTACAGCCTGGCCAGCAAGCTCAGCCTCTGAGTTTCTGGTGCATATGCCCCTATGGCATCAAGCCAAGCTTCTGTGAGACAACCTGGAAACCTGTCAGCCACCACTTAAGCATCGGACCCTTGGCACTTCACGTTTGCTTTCAAACATCCCTTCAGCAAAAGATGGGAGGTGGTTCCTTGACAAGAGGTGAAATGGCAGAGTTTGCTGGAACCTCTGAGCTGAGTAACCTTTGCTGGGGTTTGGAATGGAGCACATGGACAGCCCCTCTGGTGCTCTGTTGCAGCAGATCCATTTTCCAAGAGTATCCAGCTCAAGCCAAGGGAGCTCCCCTGACTGCCTGGTCTTCGCTGACAGAGCTGCTCTCGTGGCTTTTGGGGCTGGGTCTGAGCTTATGCCAGTTGGCACTTTTCAGCTCCAAACTGTTATGATTTGCTCCAGATGGTGTGTGTGAGCTGCCATGCCCTGAGTTAGCCAGTTGCTCAGCTCAAGCTCTTGCTCCTGGCGTTTCATGTGCAACCATTCAGTCGCCTATGGAATATGAGAGAAGGAGATTCCGGGCTTTTGTAAACTCCAAAAAGTCTGTGTTTCTGCCCACTTCAGACTTTTAATCATTCCCTGAAGAATGTGTTAAGGCCAGAATAAAAAAGACATTGTTGCCCCAAAGAGATTGCAGCTGAAATGTAAGCGTTCAGCTGAAGGGTGGAGGCTAGAAAGACTAATGGCAAAGTATCAGTGATCTCAAGTTCATATTGAAGTGCCCTGGATTTGTTTAGACTTGGTTTCTCTGCTTTCCCTCATGTGTTTTCTTAATGCCTTCTGAAGGGGAAAAAAATATTTGTGAGGAATGTTTGGAGTAAATCACTGGGAGAAGTTGGAAGAGCAACATGCAGTGCCAGAGAAGGGACTGAGAACCATGGCTTGGGATGCAAGGAGCTGGTGGGTGAGACCAGGGAAAGAAACAGAAAGGTGAAAAGCACTTTGAGGAAAGGCATTTGCTGCCTCTGGTGACTCCCTGTCCTGAGTCTCCTCAAGCATCCAACCTCTGTGAGCCTCTATGTGCTCTCTGTAATCTCTTCTGTTTACCAGCCACCTCCTCCTTGGGGAAATCACTGGGTCCCTCTCAATATGAACTGTAGGACCCCATTGGGCCTGAAAAGAGGACAAGGGAGACATAACATGTAACATGGATGCAGAAAGTCAGAATGAGCTGTCAACATGGGTAATCATTTGTTACTCAAGGGGTCAGAAATAGCCTTGCCTTCATGCCTGGATCTGAGGAGAAACACTGCATATGCAGGAGTGCTCTTAGATATTTAGGCTCTTCAGACTTCTCATGCTGACAAGGAAAATCGATGCATCAAGTACCTAAAATTTCTCAGTAAGTAAAGTCACCATATTGTGTCTTACCAGCATGGTCCTTTGCACAGCTGATCACATACTAGTGGATATATTAGTGCCTTTCTCGGGCTTGGAGATATCAGCCCTTCAACTGGGTCCAGCAAATTGTGGTTTGCCTGGCATGTGGCCTGTGCTGTGTCTCCCTCTCTGGGAGCAGCTGGGGGGTCCAGGTTTCATGTGAGCTCGTGCAGGTCCCTCAGAAGAGCCCCTCCAGGGTGTGGGTGATGGGCTGAGCTTTCCCTCATGTTGTTTGCGTGCTGATAAGCTCAGCGTAAGCCGCGGACGAAGACGTACATTCTATTTATGGTTTCAGCCGAAATCTTCCCATGCCTGAAAGGCAATCTGCCTGACTTAGCATTCCCAAGATGCTGCCAAGCACAGCAAAGCACAGAGGAAGTGCCTCCCGCCTGCACAAACAGAAGGCCGGCAGAAAAGAGAGCCAGGCTAATGCTTGATGAGACATCTCAGTGCTGAGCCTCTGGTTGTGTTTGGCCTAGAAGCAATGCCACGGTCCCATTAATCAGTCATTTTCCTCCAGTGAATGCAAGAGTTGGGATTGAACCCTACAGCCTGCTGTGTGCCTCAAGGTGACTGGGGAAAGAGTAGATGCTCTGATCCTTGTGTCCTTCTTCACAGTACATAAAGGAAGTCTGGAATTGGGCAGGTTTTTTAAAGCCTTTCTTCCCTGTTTGCTTCTCCTGAGTACCGAAGACAAACTGGTGGTGTTGTACTCCTGTTGTTGTGCTCTCTGTGCTCTGACAAGGAGAATGTCAGAAGCAAGCCAGAATATTTTTATTGAAAAGGGCAAAGAAAAAGATTGAATAAGAAATCTCTTTAACCTTACTGTCTGCCTTGAAGTTAAGCAAGTGAGGAAAGTATTGTCTGCTCTCTTTCCTATTCCTTCTCTGTGTGTGTATATTAAGGGTAATTTCTCCTTCTCATTGCTGAGTATCTTGTTATTTATCTCATCCCCATTGTTTCTTCGTGGACCTCCAAGATATTTTCTGGCAATGCTGAGGAGATGAGACATGGCAGCCAAAGGGAAGGTCCCCGACCTCTCCCTCCTGCAGATGTACTGCACAGGTAATGCGGTGTCAGTGCTGTGATCAGGCCTGCAGTGTCTCTTCCCTTTGCAGCTCATGTTTCAGGGATGTGAACTCGCAGCCACACAGAAGATTTGCAGACACACAAGTCTCTAAGGGGAAAATATAGTGGGTGGATTTTTGAAAAGGGCTAGGATTAATCTGACAACCTCAGCAGCTATAGATAGAGAGATGTCTGGTAGAGCTGCTTGTTGGGGGATGTAGGCAGAGGAGAAAGGATTTTCATCCCCAACTGTATTATAAAAGATGCAGTAAAAGTCCTGATGTTGTTGAAGGACATCTCTCCCCCAGTGGGAGCACGTCTTCCTTAGTATATGTAATTCCATATGTCCTGGACTATACAGGCACAGCCAGAGCTGTGATGAAAATGATTTCTTGCATGCTCAGAAGGGATTTCTTGCTCACCTCAATCTCACCTGCATTGGAATGGACTGGCTTCCCCAGTCCTGTTTGTGCATCATCTTATTTACATTCAGACAGTGCATTCAGCCCTTTGGCAGCACGTCTGTGAGGAGCTGACCTCCTGCAAGGCTTCCTTTCCTCCCATCTCATCCCTGATTTTATGTTTTCTCATAATCTTAGCCATTTCCTTCCCCTGTTGTAATTTTTCTCCTTGTTGAAACATCACAACTGAAGGGCTAAGTTTTTACACACAATCATTCACTTCTGTGGGTGCAACCTGTAGAGGATGGGGATTTATGCCCACGATGTGCACCAGCAGTTCAGGCATCTCGAGGGGGTGTGTGTGGCCTGCAGTTAGTCAGATTTGAAAAGGAGGATGCAATATTTTAAATAGCTTGATCTAAAATTGATTCCAATCTGTCTCTTTATGGCAGCAGGCTAAAATAATAACATTTCCAGGTAGGTGAGGAAA
The DNA here is from genome assembly GCF_022539395.1 of Myiozetetes cayanensis. NCBI lineage: Eukaryota > Metazoa > Chordata > Aves > Passeriformes > Tyrannidae > Myiozetetes > Myiozetetes cayanensis. Next base: position 6,311,851 of record NW_026087378.1, on the reverse strand, counting down.
GCTGCCTGATGTGGAATTTGAGGGTGATCATGACTGATGCAGATTTTGAGACTGTTCCAAGGAGAAGACATGTATAAGTAAATCCTCTGGCAGCTCAGCAGCAGGGTGGCTTAGTGCCTGGGTAGAAGATTGCAAGAGGTGAGATCTCAAGAATAACAAAGCATCAGAAAGACTCTGTAGCAGGGAGATACATCTGTGGAATATGTGTCAGGCTCCAAAACTCATCCCTCCACATATAACTGAGCCCAGGGCTGAGAGTGCCCTGAGCAGTGAGCCCAATAAGTGTCCCAAAACAAGCACTGCAAACCATCCACGCAGCTTTCTGGTGCTGCCATACCCCCATATATAGGAGGGACATCCTGGTGATACAGGAAGTCACAGGATCCCTGGGAAGAGTGGATGATGCCCAGGAGGTATGACCCATTTTGGCAGCGTGCCATGGAGCTTGTGGTCTTCCCTGCTTCTGCTCAAAAAAACTATGGCAAATCTCAGCTGGTAAATTGAGAGGCACCTGGTTCCAACGGTTGATTGTCTTTTTCTGAACGGTTTTGTTTCTGCACTGGTAGTTTTACAGTCAGGCAGAATAAGAATGTAAAGAGGAAGTTACTGTCAAACAGACCTTTCTAAATTGCTGTCAGTGAGTGGCAGGAGATGAGCCAAAGAGATCCTGTTCTTGTCAGCCTCATTCGAGTAGTGTGCTGTCCTCATTCAAGGAGAGCCCTTGTCTTTTTTAGCTGTGTGTAGGATGAACCAAATAGTAAGTCATGTAAATGATTGATTTGCTTTACTGCAAATGATTGAAACGCGGCGAAGTGGCAGCAAAGTAGCGTGCACTGCTTGAAATGGATGAATAATGAATGGGGAAACAATTTGCTTGTGAATTGTAGCTCCTGATTTTCAGCTGAAGTTCCAGGTCTCCATCACATGCTGGCCTGGCCTTGTAATGCACAGGGAGAGGAGATGAGCACAGCCATGAAGGCTGCTCACAGGCAGCCTTAGTGATGCACGTGTCATGCTGGCTGAAGGGTCACTGCTCTTGGATTTACCTTTTGCTGCATGTTTGCACTTTCTCAACTGCAGCAGCTCTGGATGTGAGCAGCCTTGCAGGCAGGACCACAGCCCAGATTAAACACCATGGCAGGAGGCTCTTGATTAACAAAGTGTGAGTGAACAAGGTTTCAGTCTTTCATCTTCTCTTACACCCCGTTTTTGGTGTCATTTTCCTAGTGCTGATGGGTTCCCTTTCCTTTTCTCTCTCCCAAAAGGCTGCTCTTTCACCTCTCAATTTCTTGCTGTCAGTCCAACATTAGAAGCAAAATAATATCCAGAACCCTCAGGATGGTGAATGACTGGGCTCCTGGCCTCCCATCCCAGTAGCAGGGACAGGACCACAGCAAAGCATGGCATCTCAGGACTGAAGAGCACTGGCCCAGATTCAGATGCCCTAATTTCCACCTTTGTCTCTGTCTGATGTTTGCTGTTGGCAGATGCTACTGAAAGCTGTGGGTCTTCCCACGGACCACACTAGGCTGGTAAATTAGGCAGAATTTAGGTCAGCTGAACCTGGGCCAAATTATATTGAACTATTCATTTGATACAGTTCATCCCTTTGAGGTTGCATCTTCCTGCCTGAGAACACAGCATCTGCTTCCTGCTGGGGGCAAGAGAACATGCACTTCTTGGCCACCAGATTTTCTCCAGCTGGATGGAAATCCAGTCTCTGTCCTGCCTAGGGGACACAGAGTTGCAAATTTGGAGCAGCAAGCCATGTGTATGGACATAAAGAGAATTAGGTGAGAGGATTATCAGCAATGATTGCTGTTTATTCCCAAGTAACAATCAGAGTCTTTCCTGTCCTCAACTTTTTCAGTGGTAATTTTATGTCAGAAAAATAGTCCTTAGATATTTCCTCACACTTTCATTTGGAGTACATAAGATGCTTTGTGAAGAAGGGGCTCATCATCTCCACTGTCAGGTGGCAAAACTGAGGCCTTCAACTCTTACAGTTCAAACAAACAACACTGATGCTGCCCCAGACCCCTCTTCCCACAGAAGGTGGTTCTTCTATGCTTGCCGAAGTCTAGCCACAGTTCACCTTTCTGGGCTGGAAACAGTTAAATTGCAAAGCTTCTGAGGAGGGAAATACATGGCTGAGGTCTGTAAACCTCGTTGGAAAAAGTGGTTTAATTTTAGCACAGTGTGCTGAAGGCAGGTCCTGAGGTTATGGTCCAGGATTTCCAGGGATTAGTAAAGTAGGGCACAAATTATCTGGGTCATGGAAGGTCACCTACTGCTATACACTTGTTTCACAGCCCTCTGGGCTCTGCTCCCACGGGAGCTGGTGCCCTGAAGCTGTGGGAACACAGGACATTCTGCATCAGCCCGCCACCCAGGACAGAAACCCATTTCCCTAAACTGATTCAGAAATACAAAAAAAATTTATTTTTTTAAATTGAGCTTCAGTTAAACAGTGGAGGAGAAGTTTGGGAAGGGCATCCGTTGTGGTGCTGGTTCTTGGTTTGAGCTTGCTGTATCCAACCCTTCTGCTGAGAAGGCCAAGAGCAGGGACATTTTCAACTAGATTAGTTGCTCAGAGACCCATCCACCCTGGCCTTGAATGTTTTCAGGGATGGGGCACCTGCCACCTCTCTGGGCAACCTGTTCAGTTCTTCACTGCCCTCCTCAGTTAAATGCAGTTTTGAATTCTGCAGAGTCTGGATCTGAGGTGGGGCAGAGATTTCTCTTGTAGGGTCTTGTCCCCATGGCAAATGTAAATGTGCTGATGGCATAGAGCAGTGACAGGCAGCTTGTGGTATGCTGCCTGCATGGATATTTACAGAATCACAGAATCATTTACATTGGAAAAGATCTCCAAGATCATTGAGTCCAACCTGTGACTGATCCCCACCTTGCCAAGCAGACCAGAGCATTGCATGACACATCCAGTAATTTCCCGAACACTTCCAGGGATGAGGATTCCACCACCTCCCTGGGCAGCTCATTCCCATGTCTGACAACACTTTCAGTGAAGAAATTCTTCCTGATGTCCAACCTGAACTTCCTCTGTCACAGCTTGAGGCTGTTTCCTCTTGTCCTGTCCCTCGTTCCCTGGGAGCAGAGTCTGACCTCCACCTCAGTCCCCCCTCCTGTCAGAGAGTTGGAGAGAGTGAGAAGGTCTCCCCTGAGCCTCCTTTTCTCCAGGCTGAGCACTCCCAGATCCCTCAGCTGCTCCTCACAGGACTGACTCTCCAGACCCTTCCCCATCTCCATTCCCTTCTCTGGACACTCTCCAGACCCTCCATGTCTTAACTGCAGAACAGGACTTGAGGTGCCTCAGCAGTGCCCACCACAGAGGGACAATCTGCTCCTGCTGGCCACCCTATTGCTGATACAGGCCAGGATTGCATTGGCTTCTTGCCCACCTGGGCACACTGCTGGGTCATGTTCAGCCACTGTCACCAGCATCCCCAGGCCCTTTTCCACTGGGCAGCTTTCCAGCCTCTCTGCCCCAGCCTGGAGCGCTACACAAGGTTGTTGTGACCCAAGGGCAGGACCTGGCACTGGACCTTGTTGAACCTCCTACCACTGGCCTCAGCCCATCAATCCAGCAAATTATTCAGTTTCTTGGTGAGGTTTGGGACTGACCTTCAACCTGCTCCAGCTTTGTGTTTCCCAAGGTCTTCTCCAGGCAGGATAAAGCTGGCTCAGCCCTGGCTCCAGGAGCTGTAGTTGTGGGGCTGGTTGTCTGTGGTGCTGGCTGGGAAGAAGCTCCCCAGACACTTAAACAAATGGAGACATCATGAGCACAGAGCAGCAGCCCAGGAAGGGGTGTTGGACAGGCCAGCTGGACTGTGTGAAGGCAAATGGACTAGATGGGAGGGAAGGGAGGCCTGGAAGGTGGCTAAGTTTGTCTAGACAGTGTCTGTAATGGGTTTTTTACTATTTATTTTTGTAATGGAGAAGCTGTTCTCTCTGAACAGTCCATTGCAGCCTGGGCCCAGTGAGACCAGCAGCCCCTTCTGGGACTGGACTGGGCACCACAGCCAGGCAGGGCTGCAGCCACCACAGAGGCAGCAGCCCTGTGGGTAGGGGGGCTGTTTGTTTTCAAGATAAAAATAATTATGCAGCTTTTATAAGATGTGGAATGTTTTTCACTCCGGCTGCCTCACAGAGCTGACACTGGGCTGTGTTGGCTTGACAGCTGTCAGTCACAGTAGTTGGATGTGCCAATTAGCAAGTCTCATCAAGGGGTTTGAGATTGGTTATGAGGAATGTGTTGACAAAAGCCATTCTGTCAGGTTGCTCAAAACTCAACCTCATCCTGTCCATGCCAGATTGGAAGGGACTGGGGCAGCACCCGCACTAACAGACCCAGCAGCCTGAAATCCCTGTGTGTGTGTTTTTGCTTAGCCTCTCTTCTGCAGTTCAAGAAGCCTGTCTGTGTCTCTCATTCCTTGTCTGTATAATTTCTCTTGTTTTTCCACTGCCTTCTGCACTTTCAGAGAGCACAATTCAGTGCTTTTCATAAGTGAAAAAAAAATCCCGTTTTGGAGATGTGCTGTTTCTTGACCCACCAGTAAGCAAAGCCTCCCCAGAACTGTCCAAAGCCTTGCTGTACTCTTGTCTGGGATGCATTTTAGCCCCACAAGAGAGCATTCCTCATAATTGAATCACTTTACCGCTTAATTAGAAAAATTCTATGTTTCCTTGGGGAAGCGTGAAACATAGTGTAACTGAGGGCAGGCAAGGCACGACTGTGCTCCATCAGTCCAGCACAGCATCCCTGTGGAAATGCAGTGTGGGAGAGCAGAGCTCTCCAAAGAGGCACGCTGTTTCTTGCCTTCTTTGCCCTCTCTTCTCCCAGGACAGGAGACTGGGGAGCTTGTGCTGAATTTGGCTATTCATGAGGCAGTGGCAGGATTGCAGTCAGACGTCCTGCAGCCCACGGGATCTCCTTCCTTTGTTGTGCTGGTTTGAACAAGAAGTAGATTTTCATTTGGGAAAATAGATGTTATTCTGTCAGGCTCCTTAGAAAGCTCCTTACACTAAGTGTGTGTAAAATAATTGAGGACTGAATAAAGAACAATAAAAATTAATTTTCTTGGTTAACACAGTTGCTGAGCCTTAGAGTAAACAAATGAAATGCCAGTCACTATGGTACTTTCAGTCCTTCCCACAAATAACAGCTCAGGCCAATGTGTGTGGTGTCATTTTGTCAAAAAAACCCTCACATCTTCTAGGAACAATTAAGTTGCAAACTTTCATTGATTTGTTTTCTTTTTCCTGAGTTACCAGCTCTGCTGTAACCTTGCAAGGATCTTCCAAACCCTCCAAAGTGATGTCTCTGAGACTGAAAGCTGCTCTCAGTCAGCTGCTTCTAGCCCCATTGAGTATTTTGGTTCTGGTCTCCTGCATTTTACCTGGATAGCTTTGGCCTTGAGAAGTCTTGTCATTTCTATAGCACAGAGTCAGTCCTAGAAATTTAGCACTTGATTTTTGTCCAGAGTCAGTGCCAGGGAAACTTGGCCTCTGCAATACTCCAGTGGCAACAGCTGGTTATTGGGACAGTTTCTATGGGATCTGAACAAACTGGTTTCTATAACAAACTATTGCTTTTCATCTGATTGTGTGGGTAATGCTGTAGGACAATCCTCAGGCAAGAGAATTCTTCCCTGGAAATCCCAGGCAGCTCAGTGACATACCTGTGTCTTAGCTGCCAGGCTGAAAGTGAGAGCTGTCTTCTTTACCTTAGCCCACACTAATTCTTATTAAGCACCAGACACTCCAGCATGCCCTTAAAGCTCAAATCTTTGTCCAAGCCTGTAAATGAGATACTTTTCAAATGACCTCCTTCACTTAAAAAAAGTTTTGAGTGTGTAAAACAATAAGAAAACCCACCATGACACTAAACCTAAGCACAAACCTGCAGCAAGAGCTGCGGGGTGCTGTTGTAATATCAGTGCAACTCTGTGCATCTGCAGCTTCCCCCAGAAGCCTCTCCTTGTCCTAGGATAACAGGGAGAAAATGGAGATTTCTTCTTATGTACAGCCCTGGACACCTGGGGAAATCAAGGAAAGAAAGTTGTAGCCAGGTGGGGGTTGGTCACTTCTCCCAGGTGACAAGTGACAGGATGAGAGGAAATGGCTTCAAGCTGTGCCAGGGTAGGGTCAGGCTGGGCATCAGGAAGAATTTTTTCATGGAAAGGGACTGCCCAGGGAGGTGGTGGAGTCCCCATCCCTGGACATGTTCAAGGAATGACTGGACATGGCACTCAGTGCTCTGGGCTGTTTGACAAGGTGGGGATCAGTCACAGGTTGGACTAAATGGTTTTGGAGGTATTTTCCAACCTAAATGATTCTGTGACTCTGTAAATACCAGGAGGCCTGTTTTTTCTCCAGTGGTTTCCAAGCAGAGAGCTCTCAGTGCTTGCCAAACATGGATGAGGTCTGGTCTGCCTCTGTGTGCTGAGATCGGAGATCAGCAGCCAGAGCCGTGATAAAGACTGACACCCAAAGGTAGAGATCCCTGTCTTCCACAGCAGGAGCATCCTTAAATTCCCCGTGTCCTGCTGAGGTTTTCTTTATTGTGGGAATTTACATAACTCAGCGTTAGGTAGATGTTGAAATACAGTCAGAAAAGCGGATGATATCATCCCGGTAGGGATGGGGGAGGGATGCCAAATCCAGAGGTGACAGGTGCTGAGGATTTCGAACGGTGACGGCAACAGCTCTGCTGGCTGCCACTCAGCTGGGGCATCACAGGGCTCTCTGCTTCTCATTGTCACAGCCTGAAAATAGCTCCCAGATAACACACTCCTAGCACGGAGCGATGTGCGGGGCCGAGCACTGGGAGCCAGTCTCCGGAGCCGTGTGGAAGCTGGTGTAGGATCAGCCCAAACGGCTCATTCTGACTCCATTCCCAGAGTCTAATATTAGCTCACCTGCGGCTGTGACAGCCCTCCTGGCAGGCAGCCACCAGGCCTTTTTTTTTTCTTCTCCCAGATTATACAGTTCCCTTATGGCAGTGACAGCCCAATTATCCAAGCTTTTCCAATCATCTCTGCTCCTGTTGACTTGGCTTGTGCCGAAGTGTTCTTAGGGAAAGATCAGTGTGTTTTGGCAGATGGACGAAGGCTGAAGAGCAAATTGTTTTAATCAACCTCCCCTTTTTTTGGGGACACCGAGTACTTACTGAAGTGGTAAAACAGCATCCGTAATTTCACAAGGCAGCAGGCTTGTCTCTAAGGAGATTCTGTGGTTTTTTTTGGATGCTGGGATTTGGGCAACTAACTTGCACACAAACTTGGCCTTTCCCCAGGGGCATTCGTACTTGCTGCCTGTTGCAGAATATGTAGGGGATCCACAGACTGTATAAGCCAGTGGGCAAAAAATAAGGAACAATTTCTCCAGTCCTTCTGGGCACAGTGCTCCTCTGGACAAGGTGCCAGGGACAATCCAGTGGTTTAGTGGTGTTGGGAACCATGAGTGGCGGTTCCTAGATAGCAAAGTGGCCATTTGAATGCAGTGATGTAGATGGTGTGGCAAACATTGTATTCAGTGGGGAAAATAAAGGTGAAAAACTTGTTTCCTGCTGCAATAGACTGCTGTGGCCATTTCCAGGAGCTCTTCCAAGCAGGACTTCATAGTGAACCTTGTTTGGTATGGACTCTGGAGCGAGCAGAAGCAAGTTGTCTTGAGATGAGAATGAACAGAGATTGCTTTCCATGAATGTGATCAGAATCTGGCTCACTTGATGAGTGTTTAAAACCTGGTTTAGTCTGTGTATTCTTAGGCATTGCTAGTGGAGCCACACCCTTTAGTGGATCCTGTTAAATACGTAAACTGCTCTGTAGTAGATGATTTTATCTTTTTTATACTCTGCGAATAGGCGAGGGTCCATGGGCCATGTTAAAAAAGAAACTGACTGGCAGTAAAATGAGGCAGGGAGTTCAGAGTATGGGAATCAGTGATGCACCACTGTCTCTTCAGCAGTTCTTTCCATAAAGGATGCTAAGACACAGCCTGGGAACCATCTCCCTGCTCCCAGCCTGAAGGGCAGTCCAGGCTCACCTCCTCTTGTAAGTGACAGGGCAATGAAATGCTTACATGATAAATTCAGGTATGCCAAGACCCACAGAAAGGGAAAGATTCCATTTCCTTTCCCTGGCTTGACCTCAGGCTGATGTCCAGGAGCACATCACGTCTCTGAGAAGGGCAGTGCTGCAGATGTCAGCAGGTGCCTTGTACCCCTGTGCTTCTGGGATCAGGTCCTGCCCGGAGGCCCTGGGACAAGCAGGTGCCTTGAAGAGATCAGGATGTTTTCAGGGCATGCACAGACACCCACCACTCCTGGTAGTGTTAGCAGAGTCTCAGCAGCATGGTGGGCTAATTTTTGTGGTCCTTGACAGGATGAAACAATCTTGTCAGCTCACTTGCATTTTCTCCCATCCCTTCTTATTGTCACCCTCCTTGTGGGAAGATTTCTCAGGTCAGGAAACTGAGGCTTGAGAACTCTTACTGGTCATATCCCAGCAGGACTACTCCTACTCCATTCCCATAGCTGGACAGTTGAGCTATTTGCCTTGGTTCCTGCGGGTATGAGTCTGTGGATAAGAAGGGGGGGCCTAAACCCCATGAAAAGCTGCTTGAAGTTCAGTGGCCATATGAATCGTGGAGCACCAATGGCTTTTCTTTGCGTAGAAGGAACTGCATGCAAGAGACATTGTTATTTATCAGAGCACACATTTTTATTGCTAATGATTTGGGTTGTTCTGAGTGGCAGTAGGAACTGTCTGTGGGTGTGTGGGTGGATAACAGATACTTAGGAGATGTTATAATTTGTATTCCTTGCTTTTGCTTGGCCAAGTCTGTCATGGATTTGCTCTGTTTGTCACTGCCTCCTGTAGCAGTTGAGCAAGGCTGTTGTTTGTGCCGCTCTGGGTTTTGTAGAACAAGAATTTCCAAGGAACTGGTCACCTGGTCACAGCCATAGGGACTGGAATCATGGATGATGTTTGTCCACTTTTGGAGCTGAAAAGCTGTATCTGTTTGGCCTTCTGTATATCTGCAGTGTCAGAGATTTAGCTGCAAGTTGTACTCGATCCCAGTGTTCCCCCTCTCCAAGGAAACACACCTGGGCACTTCAGCTGTGTGGGCATTTTTTCCCGTGCCTCCAGTGCTTGAGAAGATGCTCTTAACATTTTCTTTCACTGTGCATCCTGTTATGCTGCTTTCATCTCCTCCTGTCACAATTACCTGCAATGTCCCTCTGGACACAGCCCAGCTCTAAGAGCCATCACTCAGCCCCTTTGCTGCTGCCATGGCACACAGCAGTAAAAAAAGGACACCTGGTTCCTCCCTCCTCTCCTGTATGTTCATGGAATCAATCAAGGCTGAAGGGAACTCCAGGAACACCATGGAAATGTTGTCTGCAGACTGGGTGGCCTTTGAGCCCTCACTGAAGGGACATCAACAAAGGAGCCTCGTGGGGAAAGAAAAGGGCTGTTCTTCCTGATGCCCTCCACTCTGGAGTTTATTTGTAGGCGTGGCTGGTTTGTGTACATGCACTTAAATAGTTGTCAAGGGTGTGCTTCGGCAGCTCTGGGAGGAAAGGAAAAAGCATTGGGAGGGTGAAATGCAGCCCCTCCACCCCAGCTCCATGTTGGGTTGCTACTGTTAAAATGTGACTAATGCTAAAAATAATTCTGGTGTTGCTATAGAAACTTGCAGTGTTGCTACGTGTGAACCTGGAGAGAATTGCACCCTCCTCGGTACATTGTTTTTCTCTTCCCCTCAGCCGTGCTCACCCCAGACAGGATGAGCACAGGCACACCAGACCTCGTCGCCTGTGCCTTTGTACAGCCTTGCTGGGTTGCCACAGCTTTTTTTTTGTTGTGCCAGGGGATGGGATGGGAGATCACTGTTTAATCTGTCCTTCTATCCACTTTCCAGTCCTTCCAGCTCCCTCTGACATAGATTTTTGAGTCCATGGCTGTCAGCTGCCTTGGCCTCCTGCTCCTTCCTCAGGTTTGGTTTGGACAGTGCACACTGGGAGCAGGAGGACCAGGTCCCCTTCTTGCTCTTCGACCTCCCTCCTTGTCTCTCCTCAATCCACTGCCAGGTTTTCCTTGCTTTTCATCTGTAGTGGAGGAAAAGAATCTGTCGTAAACTTCCTTTAGGTCTAGAGATGAAAAATGCTTTTGTATTTGTTAACTTTATAACGGTGCCGCAATCTTCCTGTCCCTCCCAGGTTTGGGAGCTGATTTGCAGGAAGCTGAAGTTCTCCAAGCTTTTAAGGAGAAACCAATCAGGAGATCAGTTTACATTTTTCCAATGTGGAATGACAAATGCTGGAAACTTCCATTCAATATGAAAAAGAAACTGGGATTAACCCAGAGACTGAACGACCATAACCCCTGAAGGCTGGGCTGGCTCCTACAGAAATTACCCTCCAAGGCAGGGAAGAGTTTTCCTCTCAGTCCTGCCATGGTTTTTTCTTAGCTTCATTGAGTGCTGCATCTGGGAATTTAGGAAAGAGCAATGACCTCTTGTCTGTGCTCCAGATTTACAGCTTGTCCTAAACCCGAGGTGGAGTAGAGCACGGACTGTGCCAGCCCTTGTGGTCAGACTCATTGTCATGACAGTATCACACAGCAGTGACCTGGGAATGATGCAAAGGAAAGCAGAGAGAGAAGAATATTTGTTTCCCAGAAGAAAAAATATCTTTCAAGTCTGTTGCTTTGAAAGCCTCTTTCTTGCCCTGAGAATTTTAAATGGGTTTTAGGTTTTTTTAATCTCAGACCCGGGGGTTTGCGTTCCTCTGGCATTGATGCAAGTCAGTACCTGGAGGTGATTCACAGCAGTGGAGAGTCACCAAATTTGGCAGACCTCTGGAGACCTTTCAGTCCTACCTCTGCTCAAAGCCAGGTCAGCAAGATCTGTGCTTGTGGGATAAAAGCTGCTGCTAGCCCAGGAGGCAGGAACAAGCATGATGAGAAGGGGGATCCATGCTGCCAGAAGGACTTTTGGGGCATGGACACATTTAATCAGACCTTTAGATATCTACAGATGGTAGTTCTGACCAGGGGATGGATATATCTTCACACAGAAGGCGCTGCTGGGCACAGTTTAACATCTCCCATTTAACAATGCTGCACTGGATCAGATGAAGCACCGAGCCAATGCACCTTCCTTTGGTTTTGTAAATATTTATCTGAGTCATTCCATTCTCTATAACACTGTATTGTTCTTTACAATGTGTGGGACAACTCACTGAGCCAGGGACCAGCAACTGGAGCATTACCCGGATGATGGAGGGGGGAGAGCACTGGCCGAGGTGAGGACCCCGCTCAGAGCAGTTATACCTTGTTTAGATCTGTAACACTTTCTCAATAAACAAGGCTTTTGGGGCTGGTTCATGTGCCATCATACTGGTAAAACCATTTTGGCCATCGCCCTTCTGGTGCTGGAGAGACAAAAGCGGCATGTTCGCTGCCGGACTCCGGAGGGCTGCTTCTCCCGAATCGTTTTTCTGCAGAGCAGATCTTCTCCCAATACCCAGACTTGAGAGGGTGCCAGAGAAGGGTTAAGAATAGAAAGACAGATGAGGCAAGCTTCTGGGAACTTCCCTTTTCACTGAGACACAGGAACATGTGTTATTCTCTGCCCCTTTGGCAAACACGGACAACATGACTCTCCCCACCTACACGCGCTTGCCAGCTGGTCGTCTTTCTTTCTGTCTTTCAGCATCAAGCTGGTCGAACCTGCCCTGCAGCCTCTCCCCCAAATCCTTCTCCTGGCTTGCTGCCACCTCATTCCCTGCCTTTCATAGGTAGGGGAGAGGGTCTTTCCCTCCCATGTGCAAAAGGCTGCGTGGTGAGGACCAGGTGGTGTCCCATCCCATCCCTGTGTCAGACGAGTCGTACACAGCGCTCTTTTGTGTAGAACTTGGCAACTCAGTATTGCTTGCAATCAGAGGAATTTTGCTGTTGAACCATCAAATAGTTTGCTTCAATATCAAACAGTGATTTGGCTTGTCCAAACATCGTTGAAGCTGGATGGACTCTTGTTTAGGATATGGCTGATGAGCCGGACTCCAAAGATCTAACATGTTTTGTGGTTTTTAATGTGACTGATGGACTTGATCTTCCATCTTCTGAAGTGAATGAAAGTAGGGTCCAGCCCCTTTGCCATGGTTAGGGCAAGGAGATTTGGATAAAGCAGGAACCAGCCCAGACCTATGAATTGGCCTTAATCTAAATTTCTTGAGAAGCCTGAATAATAAAAAAACAAACAACAAACTAGGCTGGCTTTTCTTGAAGTTGTTTCCATTTTCATAACCGTCTGCCATTTCTGATGTCAAACTCCTGACAGACACTGTCCTTTGGGAACTCCAGTCTGGCTGGAAGTAGGAGCTAAATTGCAAAGAATTTGTTCACAAGATTTATGGCCAGTGACACGGATGCCAAGGATTTCACTGCAGTGGTATCTAACACTTACATGCCTAGCATTTTGAGTACATGTAGCAATTAATACACCATCATAAGTAGGGTAGGGACTGAACAGCCAAACATGAATCTGAACTCCTTTCCTTGGCTGAAGTTATGATACACAGGTTCTGACTTAGTCTTCTAAGTACAGAACCTGGACATTTTCATCTGGAGGGAGTATTGGGAACTGGAGTTGTAACTTGAGCTTTCCCTGTTTTTTCCTACTGATTTCTGGAGGAAACCCAAAAGCTACAGAGTTGGAGTTCCTTCAAAGGACTTTGGACCATTGGACAGCCTGAATGTCCTAAAAGTAGGATGGAAAACTCCATGAGAACCAGCTCTCTAGTGGTATCCCAATGTTTGGTGTCATCGTCCCATGTAAATATAAATAAGCCCTTCCAGAAAGCTTGATTCAAGTTCAATTCCAAAAGTGTCCCCAGGCCAGCATTTCTGTTGGGACAACTTCTACCAAAAGCTCCCCAGCTTTAGTACTTGTCAGCTACCACTTTCACCGACCAGCAGTCTCGGACTCTGCAAATCAGTTGGCCTGCACTGCACTGCAGGTAATTAGTTTGGCAAGGAAGACATTGCTAATGTGTCATCCAAGCACAGAGTTTCAAAGGGAGGAAGGAGTGTTTTGATCTGCAGGGCCAGGGCTGGCTTTCTGACAGAACTGCATGCGCTGTCTGTATTTCATGTAGGTAATAGATATGTGTGCTCTCTTTGCCTCTATTTAGCAGTAGTTTGGATGTACTAACACATTGCTTCTATCATACTTCATCAGTCTTCTTTAATTAGGTGGTAAGATCATCAGGGTAAGAACATTTAGCACATAAGGCAGCTCCAGTACATTTAATGAATAATAACAAATACACTTTCCCAATTATTTTTTTTCATCCTCTCTTACGAAATGACGTGCTTTTGGCTTGTTCAGCAACCTGCCCTATGCTCTGCCCTAGGGATGGGGGGCCTGAATGCTTAGCCCCTTCAGGCTGTGTTGCAGGCACAGGGTGGGAGTGCTCACGTGGGCTGACACCACTTCTCTGTGGGGATGAAAAGAATCACAGAATGGTTTGGGTTGAAAGGAACCAGAAAGATCATCTCGTTCCAGCCCCCTGCCATGAGCAGAGACACCTTCCACTCGACCAGGTTGCTCAGAGCCCCATCCAACCTGGCCTTGAACATTTCCAGGGATGGGAACAACTTCTTTGGGCAACCTGTTCCAGTACCTCACCACCCTCACAGGAATGAATTTCTTCCTAGCATGTAATCTAAACCTACTCTCTGTCAGTTTGAAGCCATTCTCCCTTGTGCTGTTAGTTCATGCCCTTGTAAATAGTCTCTCTCCATCCTTCTAGGTGGCTCCCTTCAGGTACTGGAAGGCCACAATCAGGTCACTCTGGATCCTTCTCTTTTTCGGGCTGAACAATCCCAATTCTCTCACTCTTTCCTCATAGCAGAGGTGCTCCATCCCTCTGATCATCCTGGTGGCCTTCTCTGGGCTTGCTCTAATGGGTCCATGTCCTTCCTGTGCTAGAGAAAAGGGGATTTCTTCTTACTGGTGCATGCATTGAGACTTGGAACTGTGGTCTCTTAAGATTTTGTGTGCTGGATTGTTCATTTTGTTTGGGCTGCCCTATTTCATCTTGCATCAATTATCATACAGAGAAAGGGGCTCAGGGATGCTCAGCTTCTCTTGCAGAACTCCTTGAGATCAGTGGAAGAAAGCTGTCATATCTTAGGAAGTAGTCGCATTAAAGTGGTAATTCTTGGTGTTTAAACAGGATCTGATGACAGATGGGATTAAATGCAAAGCAGCTTGTTATGAGGTTTTAATAACTGTGACAGACCTGGGGAAAGTGGTGTGGGGTGTGTAAGTGATCCAGCTAAGGCAGAAGCACATGATGCAGGATGACAGCTGATAGCATTGCCCAGGAGGGAGATAAGATTATGTTGCAAAAAATTATGTGAGTGTTTTGGAGAGAAGGGAAGGGGGGTGGGGGCGGGGAACAAACAGGGGAGAATTCGATATTCCCACTGTTCTGCCATGTAACAGAGCTACTGCTGACAGCACACATTAGTGCCAGGTAATGTGGCCACTAAAGAGGGGGGGAAATATGTCAGTCTTATTGTCAGGTTGGGAACTAAGGGAACAAGAAACTCTCCTTCCTGTCAGACCTGAGGACTGCAGAATTTGCAGGCTGAAAACCAATGAGGTCATATCTCTTTAATGTGTCTTCCCTAGTCCTCACTCCTTCTCACAGCATCTCTCTGTAATCAAGGAGAGGGTGTCCCTCAGAGCTGAAAAACCTGGCTTTGTGCTCTCTGGAGAGCAGTGGTGGGGCTGCATCCTTGCAAAGACACTGCTGTGCAGTACAGAGGCATGAGGGGATGCCCCTGCCTGGCTTTTGTTGAGGAAGAGTCTCATGGAGGTGTTGGCTTGCAGGCTTGGAGGGAATCCCCTCTCAGCTCCACAATATCTGCTGTCTGAGAGGAAGAAATCACAGCAATAGGATCTCTGAGTGTCTGGAGCAGTTGCACCTGTGAGACAAAATGCAGAGAAAGAAAGGCCATGCACAAAACTTGTTAGATGGATGAGGGAGAAAAAGAGTCTTCTGCTCACAGTGGGATAGAGTTGGGTGGGATAGGGTTATGTTGGAGAAGAAAGGACCAGCACTTCTGAAAGGCAGCATGGATAAAGAAATGTCTTGGGTGGTTGCAAGGCTCTGTTCTCTACCCCTCTGACAACCCTTGCTGTTGACTGTAGCACAAAGGCGTTGGGCTTGTGAATAGCATGGTTTTGTCTCCAATCGCAGTTTGTGCTTTGAGGAGCTGAGGTTTGAAATGACCAACTAGCAGGTCCATCACTGAAAATGAATCTGTGACTGGGTGTGTTTTTACCTGTTCATGTTTTGGCCTTTTGCAGCTGTCTCAGGATGCAGCCTGGTACTTATGCCACTCCAGTCTTGAAACATGTCCATGATCTGAGCTAGGGACACCCCAAACCCATGTGAGGCAGGGCTGCATCAGGGAGTTTGTGGGGGCTCACAAGTTCCTCTTGTACAAGACAGCTGCTTCTGCTTTTGACGTGAATTTGACTTTCACCTAAGCAACAGATCCCATTTTGTAGACTGCATCCTTTATCTAGGAACATCCAAGATGGGACCTGTGGTTCCCATGAGCTACTTTTGTGTGCCAAGAGAAGAGGAAGCTCTTCAGCTGGGTTCCCAGATGCATTCTGCTTCTTCAGAAAATAGGATTTAGTTAAAATGGTGATCTGGAGCTACCCAATTTTAGCAAGTCTGGAGTCCTGAGTGCTGGGGAGCTTCAATGACTGAGCACAGCAGGAAGTGAGTTGGCTTTAAGCCTTAAAGGCTGCAGGGATCTATCCTTATATATATCCTCTCTCTATGTATATATATGTGTGTGTGTATATATATATTTTATATGCATATATACTTACATATCTTTTTAGGTCATTCAAGATACTTCCTAGTCTATGACAATTCCTAAAAAGAAGTGGTACAGCCTTCAGCCCACTGTTAAGGAGCAGATGATCTTCTGGTGTCAAGATCATTCTCTTTCCCAGCCAGCTTGCTTTCATTTTCTGTATTCCTTGCATGGAGAGTTCTTTCCTCTCTCATGCTATCTTCTGCTGAAGACAGCTACATGAAACTGGAGTCTCAGTTGATCTTTTTGCTCGTTTCCACCCACAGAAGTCTGTCTTTTTTAACATCCTAAATACCTTGGTAACAAGATCATGGGTCTTGATTTGAAATCAGATTTTAAAAGATCTTTTTTGCACCCTTTCCTTTTTCAGATCTGAACACCACCACAGAGGTAAAGACATGCATCTTCACACAAAAGACTGAGAGGGTTTTAGAACCCATGTTGGTCTCTTTCCTAACGGGGAATTTAATTAGGTTTCTTCTTCCACTGAGGAAAAACTCAGTAATTTAAAGCACTGGAGTGGAGGAGAAGACCTGCCTTTTGCTGTCATTCAAAGCACAGTGAAACCAGTGTAAAGTCTGGGATTATCTTCAAGGGATGTTTGAATCACAGAATCACAGAATCATGGAATAGTTTGGGTTGAAAGGGACCTTAAAATCATCCAAGCCCAACCCCGTGCCACGGGGGGTTAGCTCAGACCGCTGCAGCTGTGCAGGTTTTATCCCACCATGAGCCCTGGGCTCTGGGCCTCTGCTGGGCTCATCTGAGAGCAGCTGGTAGGTCCCCAAATTCCGCTTATCAGCCCAGAACCTCCTTCCCCACAGGCAGAGCTTTTTACAGTGGGAATGGAGGCCAGCACAACCTCAGTCCTTTTCTTTGTGCCATGCTGGAGCTTATGACCATTCACCAGTCTCCACAGCAACGCTTTCTGAAGCCCTGGCAGGGGATTAGGGATAAATATGTGTAGAAAAGGGTATTCTTTTGATGGATGAAGATCTCTCTTACTAGAAAGCAAGTAAAAATAACACAGAGAATAGTCTGCAATCTGCTCTCTGAACTAAGGTCTGGATTTTTAGACTCTCAACAGGGGATCTAAAAGGTATGTCAGCTTTGCATGGCTGTGTGATTCTGGCAAATGCATGTGCAAGTTAAATGCAAGTTAATTGTATTCATGGGCCTCCGTGGTTTCATTGCTGTTAGTTTGCTTTTGAGACAGATTAGGTTTTTTTTCATGTGATTGGTGCTTTAAGGTGATTTGAAGTTGTTTTCCTTACCATAAATTCTTGTTTAGTGGTTTCCAATCCAAATGTGGCTTCAACACCTTAAGTGTAGAGTCTAATATGTACCAGGATGGAGTGTGGTGTTTGTGAGAGAGGTCTCAATGACAGGCTAACATTGTGAAGTGCACTGTGAGGCCAGAAGTTTATGGTGCACCAGGCAGAGAGGGGCATAAAAATACCAGTATCACTGAGAAGACCCATTCTCAAATAATACAAAATATCCCTGAGCAGATGAACTAGAGTTGCAACTGAAGAAGTTCTTCCCTGTGAGGGTGGTGAGGCCCTGGCACAGGTTGCCCAGAGAAGCTGTGGCTGCCCCATCCCTGGAAGTGTCCAAGGCCAGGTTGGGTGGGGCTCGGAGCAACCTGGGATAGTGGAAAGTGTCCCCTCCCATGGTAGGGGTTTGGAATGAAATGATCTTTAAGGTCCCTTCCAATTCAGACCATTCCATGTTTGTAGGGCTGAAATGTGAACATTATTGCTTCGGGTCCTAAGTGAAGGGTGATATTGTTGAGTACCTGATGTAATTATAAATGAACTATTTATAACTATAAATAGTCTCAAGCAAACCTCCGTGACTGCTTTGCACAATTGTACAGATTTGTGAACTGAACCAGTTCTTGTAAATAATTCTTGCAAATAAAGTGACTAAGGCTCATGAAAATGGGAGGTGGGGTCAGCAGTTCATTGGGCTGCACAGCCACTCAAACATCCTGTGCAGGGACGTGAGTCAGGGATATCAGTACCATCACAAAAAGATTTGTCTCAGTGAAGACGTTGGGAATGGTCTGAGATCATCTTGCACTAGGTCTTGTAAAATCCTATGGTTCATAAGCAGAGTCAGATGTGACTAAGGCAGCAAGGTGATCAGTATCGCTGCCTGCTGTCCCCCAGGTCACCCCGTGCTTTTGGAAATTGTCAGCAAATTCCGACTTAATGAGCACAAAGTCCTCTTGGATGGGGTGTGTGTGTGTGTGGGGGAAGATTTCTTGCTTTTCCAGATTCTTCTTACTCCGTAACAACAGCTGTGAGCTTTCTTTGCCTTCATGCTTACGTGCTGTGCTATCAGACCAAAGAAAGGCCGGGTCTGCTGCCCGCCAACGTAGCTCTCAGATCTCCAAATGAGAGGTCAGATCCCAGATGCAGCCAGCTTTGTAAATTAGACCTTCCCTTCCAATCTCACCCTGCAGATTGCGTTTGGGATTGATATGGTGTTCTTGAATCCCACATCCATGAATTAACCTCTAACAGCATCCAGGAAAATAGTGGAAATACACTGACATTCGTCCTGCTTTTCATTTTTCATCCCGTTAGCAAAACAAAAGGTGGTTCCAATGAGAAGAACAGCTCTTGGGGTTAATCCTGATGGGATGGGAGCAGGATGTGGGCTCCAGCTGGTTTTAGACTCTGTCCTCAGGAATCATGAGACTTTGGCAATTGAAACTTTGGCCTTTTCCTGTGTGTTCAACTGGCATTCTCCTCTCTGAAAGACTTTCTGCAAGAGGGGGATGACATTTTTAACACTTATGGCCATGAGGCAAACAAACTCTTGCGAAGGAGATGAACCATACACGTTGAGGGTTATTTTCAATATTCCTTGGAGTTGTGTGCCTTTTACCTGTCCATCCATATTTCCAGCTGTAGATAGTGTAGCCAGATGCACAGTCTGTGTAGGCACCTGGGGTCAATGGGACAATTTATTTCACTGAATGAAATTACTCCAGGGAGGAAACTGCACATGGGAGATGTGGCTACTGTTAAGAAAATAACTGTACAAACAACTGCAACTGCTTTGTTCCCCAATTGCTCCCTTCCTTTCGTCTGGGTTGACACATTGCACGTGTTTACCAAACTATCAAAAATTGTCAGCTTGATTTCAGATCACCTTATGCCTCCACAACAACTATGTCCCACTCACTGACTCTCTATTCCAGGGGATGATCCAACATATAGGAAAAATATAACTGGGTGATTTCAGCAGTTTATAGGATCTGTGGTTTGAACAGGGCTGGAGAGCATCCTGACCTGGTAGACTCTCTCCTGACCATCACTATAGTCCAAAAAGGACTCACTGGGACCCTCTGGGTCTCATACTCTCCTCTGCAAGCAGAGCAGAACATGCATTACAGGTGAAGAAGTCATGTTTCCAGGGTGTCCTTAGTGTTGATGGGAAGTATTGATGCTGATTTTGGAAAAGGAGATAAACAAGGCAGAGCTGTTCTGGCATGTGGCCCCTAAGCAAGAGAGGAAGTTGCACAAGCTGATATTTTTCAAGTGGAAAGGGATGAAATCAATGGGGAGAAGAGTAATTGTTCCTAGTTCAGAAGAGCACGTTCCAGACGGTGGGGAGGAAAACCTATTTTCCGAGAGGAGTGTGGCTGGGCACTTTTCAGCTGAAGGATCCTGAAAGCAAACACAAATGATTATGTCCACTTGGAGGTGAAACCTAAGATAACCACACTAAAAAAATCATGATGATGTAAAAGCTTTTTCTACTCACAGTGTTTTTTTTCTTATCTGATCTCCACCTGCAGCTGGGAGTTGGCTTGTTTTTATTGTGTTGAAAGATCCAGTTTGCTTGAGATCCTTCCAGTAATGCTTGCAGCAAGGTTTCCTTCCAGATTGTTGTTATTAGTTTTCAGATACAGCTGGAACTGCATGAAAATTCAGCTTTCTACCACAGACATTCTCAGTGTCCAAAATAGAGCATTGTTTGAAATTTCTAGGGACAAGACAAAGTAAACCAGATTTTTACCAGCCAGCACAGTGGTTATCCTTATCCTAACACAGGCTTTGAAGAGGGCATGCACGTCAAAGATCATTTATGCCCCATGAGGGAGGACAGAAACTTCCAAATCCTAAGATGAAGTTGAAAAGGAAGAGGCAGAGAATGTTTTTCATCTTTAATTTGGGACCAGCCCAAAGGATACCCATGAGAGTGGTAGAGGGAAGGAAATGTCAAAATGCAGTTTTCCAGCAATGCTGATTCTTTTGCGTTTTGTAGATAATGGATAAGAGAACATCTTTATTTTTATGGTACATCAGACATGTGCTTTGTGCCCACAGACATAACTTAAATGCCATGTCCTTGCCCAAAGGAGTCTTGTATTGAACTGAGTCCTTTCATTTTATAGAGACATATGTCTGGCAATAAACAAATTGCACTTAGTTTTTCTTTCCACTCACACAAGCAATTATTGTACATGAAATGAAACTGGGCCAGCTGGTTGCATTGTCAGGTTCTCAGATTCTTCCATCTCTGTGGATGCTGCCCACGGGGGTGTTCCACAGAGCACAGCTGGACATCTACCTAGAAATATTAATAGCAAGGTTTAGTAGGGGAGTTTAATCCTCACCACTTCTGAAGTCTTTGCACAAAGAGTTCCAAGTGGCTACAAAGATTCTCCTGTAGAACTTCTTAAATGGGCCCAGAGTCTCACCTCTAAGTGGAGTTAAACTCTGGTTGCAATGACTGTCAGAGAGGGAAGCTGTAAGACACAGAATCAGAATCAAATTGTAACCACATGGAAAATTTAGCAGGATATGTGTACCCAGAGGTGGTCTTCTCCTAAAGACTCCTATATTCTGATGTGAGGGAGGTCTAGAGAATATGAAAAAAATGAGACACCATGTTCAAAAACATCTACAGGGAGCCAGGGACAAGCAGGAGCACCCACCTCTCCAGAAGCTGTGATACAAACTCAGCACGCCTGCTTTTCATGTAGGCTGTATTTTATCCAACCTTAACAGTATTTTATTTATTTTATTTAGACTTTATTTTATCCAATTATATTTTATTTTATACCCTCAATGTCTGCTTCATGCAACCCTTTTTTCCCAGCCTCTGAAGTAGTTGTGGAAAACTTGCTGCTCACGAGCAGATTTGAGAGCCCAGCTCCCAGAGATGGAGAAGGTGGCTGCACACCTGGTGTGGGAAAGTCACTTCTCTCAGTTGCCATTTGTTATTTGTCTTCCACAACCATAAGTATTTGTGACCACTTAAGGCTGAGAGGTTTGCTTTCCTGGTCATTATTTCTCCCAGCACTTGTTCTACCATGCATGTAATTTCTGTTGGCTTCCTACTAGATAAGTTGTATGTTTTCTGTATGAAAATGGACAAGGGAGTAGGTTTAGATTAGATATTAGAAAAAACTTCTTCCCTGTGAAGGTAGTGAGACCCTGGCACAGATTGTCCAAAGGAGCTGTGGCTGCCTCATCCCTGGAAGTGTTCAAGGCCAGGTTGGACGGGGCTTGGAGCAACCTGGTCTAGTGGAAGGTGTCTCTGCCCAGAGCAGGGAGGTTGGAATGAAATTATCTTTCAGGT
The DNA here is from genome assembly GCF_022539395.1 of Myiozetetes cayanensis. NCBI lineage: Eukaryota > Metazoa > Chordata > Aves > Passeriformes > Tyrannidae > Myiozetetes > Myiozetetes cayanensis. Next base: position 6,290,309 of record NW_026087378.1, on the reverse strand, counting down.
ACTTCCAATCCAAACCATTCCATGATTCTATAGTTTTTCTCAGTCAAATGTGTTTCTCAGTACTGGGTGTATGGGAATGTCACCCTCATTGGGTGTTTATCTGCCTCAAGTTTCTATAGCCGCCTTATTCCTGCGTTATCTTGGTGTGTTGGGAATAGCCCCTGCAGAATGTTTGTAGAGAGCAGGACCTCAAGCTCTGAGCTCCTCCTGGAGATTTGGGGGAGAGGTGGTTGTGTGCAGCTGCAGATCAATGTTTGCACAAGGAGAGCAATAAGTTTCAGACTCTCATGTCAGTAAATTGAGCAGTTTGGTCTGGGATTCTGTCCCAGTCTCAACAACTTGTTTGTTAATAGTTAAGAAGGCCTTGACATATTCTTAACTGGTTAATAAATTACTTAGAGAAGAGAAAGTTTCTTTTCTAAATTACAGGTTAGTTTGCTTTGTTTTTAATGATGTTACTCACGTGTGCCTTGTAAAGTTTCTTGAGAGTGTAAGTAGGTGACAGGCCAGTGGCATTGAAATTACTTATGCTCTTTTTTCTGTGTTAGGCCAAAGCAACTTTGTTTTAGTTTCTTGCCTCCAATGAAATATGTTATAGGATTAAATATGCTGCTGTAAATAAAGATTGAAAAGGCCCATGGAACTTGCTGGCAGAGTCTGTCCTCTTGCAAAATCATATTACAAATTCCAGGTGATGTCATCTCAGGTATGAAATACTTCCAGCCAGAAGAGATCAGGTTATTTTCCTAATAGCATTCCTGAGAATTAGTGCCCATGATCTGGGATTCTGCAATTGATTTTGTTTCTCCATATGCTGGAACAGCCTTAGCAAAGAGTGTTCAGTCTCCCATCCCCCTGAATTATGTGGTGAATGCTTCTTTCATCTTAGATCACAGACAGACAAGCATCAGCTCACGAGGTGTCATGTACCAGCTACTGAATATAGAGCTCTAAGAAGCAGAAAACACAGACTCTGCTTCTTTAATTAGTTCATGCATCTGCTTTGTTAGCTGATCAGAAGTCCAAGAGCATAAGGAGTATTTGGCCCAGGACACTGATAGCCATGCAGTGAGATCATCAACAATTCTTTCCAAGAGGGAAGGTTAAGGAGTCCTCCTTCTAGGTTCCAAAATAGATTTCCTGTTGAAAACCCAGATAGATACACTATTTCAGTATCACAGAACCACTTCTTGTCATTATGCGAAGAGTTGTGAACTTTGATGGAGTTTCTATCCTGATGCACGTGACTTCCAGTAAACCCTCACCTACAGCTGAAGTCGATGATCCCTGTGCTCTTGCTCTCTCACAGATGTGCAGATGTGCAAGCTGCTGTTCTCTGTTCTGACAGATCTCTCAAAGGGCAAAGGTGATCCAGGCATCCAGAAGACAGTTTTGTTTGCTGGTTGATGCAAAGGCTTGAATAGTGTAGGGAGAGGGTAAGATCAAAGGGACTTGTTTTAGCTTTTAATATGGGGAAGGTATGTTAGGATTTGTTAGCAGTGGCAGATGGAAAATTCTCTGTCTCTAAACAGGAAAAGAAACATGAAACAAAGATTGTATGGCATAGGAATTTTTGTAGTGAGTTGGTGGCTCTTCTCTAGAGTGAAGATTAAAACTACAGCCAGCGTGGATGTTTTTGTAAACCATGACCACAGGGAAAACATCTGAAACACTGCCAAAGTATTCCTGCCAAATACAAGGTGCCTTGTTTTCAGAAATGAGAGCAGCTCTTACTTTTTCACACATTTTAGCTCACCCACCTGTCTTTTGAATGTTTGACTACCTTAACATTGTACCTTTAGTAATTCTGAAAAGCAGTTCTGCAAAATGCTGATCTGGATGCTCAGAAGCACCGAGACCCTTCTGCCCACCCAGGTGTTCTGGTCTGGCACAGCCCCGCTCAGAGCGGCGCTGCCTTTGCTCCCCCATCACAAACTGGCCTGAGCACCTGAAGAATGGCTAATATTCACCACTGTCCTGCTGGGCATCAGCCATCCCAGGCTGGGTTGAACTGGCTGAGAGGATGGTCTTCTGAATTCCACTAAAAATGAGAAGCTTTGGAAGAAAAGCCCTTTGTTGTGGGAGTCATGTCACATTCTCAGACTACACATATGGATATAGGTATATAAAGTTAATTCTGTGAGTCAATTTGAATCTCATGCAAATGAGGGTAAGGCTGTTTTCTGGAAAATACCTGGTCCCCTAGAACCACCAGTTTCTGCTGCCCATATTAATCTATCTGTGGGACAGGGTTACATCCACACTTACTGCTCGGAACGAGAGCAGCCAGTCTGCTCAGCCTAGTATTTAGTTAGGAATAGAATAATTACATGTGTTTAGTCCTCAATATGATAAAATCAAGATCTGGCATGGTTGCTGGTCTTGTCTTAGCCGTAACAGTATGCACAGACTTCAGTTTAATACCAAGGACCAATTCTAAGTTGCATGAATGCCTTGTGTTAAGAACAAGGACTGACAATTGTGGGTTATGTCCACATCCTGCCTACCACAGAAGGATATGTTTAGGGCTCCCTTTTCCAAGTGCATGCTTTCTATCTTTAGGTTTTGGGTTGGAAATGTGTTTTTCTTGAACTGCCCGGGGTCTGTAGCACAGGTGCTCTGGTCAGGGTTTTTTATTTCAAGGGCTGGTGATGCTTGTGCAAAGTGTCTCGTTGGCATTGGAAGCATTTTATTTAGTTCCTGACCAAACCACACTCAACCACAATGAGCTGCCCTGAAGACTGATTTAAAGCAGTAGATTTATGTCATAAACTGTTTGCTGGAAGCACCATACTATTCCTAGTTCTGTGCCAAGGCTTGACTGTGAACTGGAGTAGAGGCTTCTTTTCTGCAAGCGGGACCAGTTTCTTTCTCTGGTTTGCAGGACTCCCAGGGCAGTTTTATCAAAACAAGTAGGAAAGGGGAGCTATAGGCACGTTTTGGCAGGGCATAAAGGTGGGAACGAGCAGCAAGGGCTGCAGCCATCTGAACCTCGCACTGCTGAGTGCTTTGTACCCTGTGCCTGGAGCCTGGATCAGGGTGAGGGCAGAGAGCTGGGAGGGGACACAGAGGCTGGGAGATGCCACACACCAGCACTGCTGTGTGTCTCCAGTCCTGGCATTCCAGCCACATCCTTGTATTGAAAGGGGCAAACTGGAGCAAAGTTAACCCAGGCCTGGTATGCAGGGGCAGCACATGTGCAGGCACAGCTGAGCACGGAGATGTGGATCTGTACTTGGCATGTTGTCCGTACAGTACTCAGTCACGCAAGGAAACCTGTCCCAGGTGAGATGTTTTAACTCTCTCCAACTTTTCCTTATCCTGGGAGGAGGCAAATGGAGCTGAGGGCCCCACCTTGTAATTAAAGGCATCAGAGATGAGGAGCATGTAAGACAATGGTTCCTAATTAGCAGCTGCCTGGGTTAAATGCCATCTTAGTTTTTCTTCTCGGTGGCAAGGTGAGCAAACAGTGGAAAGCCCTTGGCTGGGACAGAGGGAACAGGTTGGTCTGCAGCTTTCTCCATCCCCATGAGGAGAGATCTTTGATGTCTCTGACTGGTGACTCTCAGCCCATTAATTCCAGTCAGTTTTCAGTCTGAAGGGCATGGCAGGCACAAAGTAAATAACCAGATGTCAAACTTTCTGCCCTTCCCTGGAGTCATGAGCAGAGGCTGGAGCACATCTTTGTGCTTTTGATTACATATAAATATTCTGTGTGTTGTTCTGTGTTTCCCCTTGCCCCTCACGTCCTGTGGCTTCATCTGATGGTCTTTGGAGAACAAGGGGACTATTCTTGGAGACCGTCCTCATCCTAGAAATCATAAACCTGGCAGCTGCCCTGGCCCTCTCTTCTTGGATGTGGCCCTATCTGAAATGCTCACAGCACATCAAAGGAGCCAGCACGGGCTCCCAAAGGGTCTGCTCTCTATTGAGGACACAAGTGTCCTGTCCTCACATACTGAGCTACTCACAGCTTCTGCTCTCCCTCTTCAGTCCCTTTTCACTGCAGCCCCATGACCAAAAGCCTTGCATTTCCAAAGGAAATATTTGAAAAATAATGTCAGGCTAGGATAAGTCACAGGGAACAACATCAGCATGTTCTCCTGTATATCTCCCATATATGGATAGGAGAAATTGGGTTGTAGAACTAGTAGTTCTAAGGGTGGGATTTGAAAGACTCCCACAGCTCAGAGTTCCATCTATATAAAATGACAAGCTGTGTGTGTGCTATTTTATTGTTGTTGTTGTTGTTTATAATTTTAAGAGGTTTTTTTTGTTTACCCCATTAGCATTTCCTTAGTAGAAATCCTTTCTCCACACCAGCCATTTTAAAGATTAAGAAAGAGACAATGCCACTGCAGGCAGGGTGAGCTGGGGTAGCTGCAGGTTGTGTCCTGCTCCAAGGTATGTCACTGGACACCTGGAGACAATGTATAGCCATGGCCACGAACCTGGCTACAGGTGAAGGAAAATGTGGTCCAGTCACTTCAGGGGCATCACTTCGGGTCTACCTGAGCACAGTCATTGAGAATTTGTCTTGTTTGGAGAAAAATAAATTGGTTAATTTAAATATTACTATTTATTTTCACACCATTCAAATCTGCTCAGGGTGTGTTCCACACAGCAAAGCAGTGGTGTGATGAAAGCAGTTACTCTTCACTCACGCTGGTTGTGGTAGACAGCTTTGCTGGCATAGAGAAAACTTAAGGGGCAGGGTTTTACCTACACTTGGAGGGGCAGAAGCCACCCCTTCCATGAGAAGCCTCAATCTCTCCGACCCTCCCGCCGGCTCCTCCCATGTATGTAAGTCTGTGAACTGATTATATAAGTGACCTGGGTTACAGCTAACCTGGAGGGAAAGAATGATAAGATTAAAAGAACACTGAATTAATGTCACCAGTGTTGGGTTTTATTGCCTGTGAACACTCACGAGAGCTGCAGCCTGTGAGACCTTGGGTCAGCAGCAGCACTTTCAACAGAACCCACAGGAGCATTAACCAAGTGATGCATGTACCTGGGGCTCCCTAATCAAAGGGATGCATGTTCTTCCCTCTCTTTGTTTTGTTTTTTAAGTTGTCCTAATTAATTAAACAGCTGATGGAATGGCAGGGCAAGCACATTGTGCAAAAACTCAAAGCTGTACAGATTTTCAGTGTGGACCTGATGAAAAGGCTTGTGGTGTACTCTGGTTTTCATTAATGTAATTAACTCTGCTCTGAGTCAACTGAAACATGAACAAGTTGACCATCTTCAAAGCAAAAGTGATTTAACAACAGTGAAACTGATTTTGGAGCATGTGAAATGTTGAAGAAAAGCCTTTCCTTTATGCAGTAGTTCAGAGTATATGAACAAAAGCTTTGTTACTTTTGTAGGATGGATTTTTTTCTTGTAGTTGAACATCGAGACAGAGAATTCACCTCATTTTCATTAATTTCTTGGCAGAGAAAAAGTCAGCATTTTGTCAGTGAGGACTCACTGAAGCAGAAAGGCAGGGCTAGGTAGAGGAGCATGACTAATTCCAGCAGAATTATTGAGAAAAGCCAAAGTGTAGTGAGCAAGTGCCTCTTTGCTTTAGTGCTTTAACAAATTATCTCTATAAGCCTGGCTTATTCCTGAGGTTTTATTTTACTTCAGTTAGTTTAATTCCACACTGACCCCGGGCACAAACTCCACTTGAATAAGGAGACAAGTGTAGGAGAGATTTGGCAGCCCACTGCTGCAGACTGCTCAGTGAGTAGCATTGGTTTGTGTGAGTAATGCCATTCCAGTGGGACTCTCTTAAGCTTAGTGGATCCAGAGCCTGTGAGCTACCTATGAGTGTGTGGCAGATTTTTTTGGGGTGATGGAGCTTGAAAGATGGGCAGTTTGAATTTTGTACTGGGAAAATCTGCAAAGCAAAGGATGGGAGCTTTTGCACAACATTTTCTTCCTACAGCTGCGATCTCAGAGAATGTTATCAGAACAGACTCCAGAGACAGGGTGCTGTGTTCCAGTCAATCACCCAAAGGAAGTTCAAGTTCCTTTCCTGTTTTTTCCTACTCTCCTGCAAATAACCTGCAACCTGCTGCAGCACCTATAACACTGGGAACAGCTTTTCTCTGGAGCTGTTGGGCCTTCTGGAAACCTGACATTAATGAAGTGGTCACTGCTCCCATCTGTGGAGAAGCTGGTGGGGATGGATCACTTGTAATGGCTCCACAGCTCAGAAACCACCCTCCAGCAGTTTGACCCTGGCAGTGAACAGTCAACACAGATGGCAAATGGGTCAGGGAAGCTCAGGTGTCTTTGGAAACCATCCCTCAAAGCACGATGCTGGGTAGGTGAAAGTCATCCTTGAATCCTCTCCTCCTGGAGATGTGGGGAAGAGGGATGTGCTCCTACCTAACCAGTGACCCTGACTAGTGTGTTGTCCTCCTTCTCCCAGTGGTTGCAATGAGCATGGCACAAATGTAAACCCATAATATTTTCCTCTCTAAAGCAAGAATATTCTGAAAACACCTCCATATATGCTGGAAGGGCCCATGCCAGAGCAACAGGGAAGGATTTGTCCCCCAGGGTGTTTGGCAGGCGCAGCGGCTGCAGCAGCCACAATCCAGTAAGGTGATAATGTGCTAGTGAGTCACTTCTCAAACACAGAACTGGTGAAACAGGCTGCACGAAGGGCTCATCAGTGCTCAGGATATCATAATTACGATGGCCTGGCTTGTTGAAGGGGGGCAAATGCATGATTATTTATAAGGAAATGTCAGTACAGTCTAATTCTCCCAGGGACACATCCATGGCCTCTCTGGGGAAGCAAATATGAGCCTTTCATGTCCTTGGCTCATTTATCCTGGTAGCAGTTCAGTTCAGCAGGAGCATTTGTGGCTGAGGTGTTCACCTGATGATTTTCTTGTAGCTTTTATCACCTTCTTCCACTTCAGCAAACCAGTTCTCCCCTCTGCTAAATAAACCCTTGAGTGAAGATTTGTGGTAACTGGAAAAATCTCTGAAGTTTCACTTTGCTATAATCACAGAATGGCTGGTGTTGAAAGGGATCTCAGGAGAACATCTGGTCCAACCCCTTTGCTCACGCAGGTTCACCTAGAGCAGGTAACCCCTGTCTGAGGCACACAGGGTTTTGCACAGACCCGGAACAGTCGTTTGTATGAGCTGCCAAGAGTCTGCCTGTGCTGTCCCTGCTGCTCAAATTCTGGCTTCAGCAAAGGTCTAAGCAGAGTGTTCTGCACACCCTGTTATTCAGGTTGGTGCACATTCCTGGGAGCAGCACACACTTACCCTTTTACAGCTCCTGCCTCAGCTGTAGTCTGCAATGGCATTTTCCCCAGTGACGCTCCAGAACAAACTTTTTCTGCCATTAACTGCCCAGTTAGATTAAAAGATGGTAAAACAATAGGGTCTGAGGAAGGTAGAGACACATGCATGGTATGAGCCTGTTGAGAGCTCACCCCAGCCATGGTGACCCACTGGGTGGGTGGGAGTGGTGGCTGTGGAGAACAGCAGATGGGCTCCGGTGGGAGCAGCTGCAGGTGAAGTCATTTGCTGCACTGCAGGTCTGGGTGAATGCACGTTACTGCCATTGCACACACTTTCCATCAGCTCCCATGGATGTCTGCTGTGTCCTCCAGGGCTAAGCTGATTTCTGGCAGGTGCTTAGACACCTGGTTGGCCTGAGATGATTCACTACTCAGTGGTAGAGGGTTATGGGATGGGAAGGGCTGTGCTGCAGCCCCTCTGTGTTCAGCCAGGGCTGAACACAACAGGAGAGACAGTCCCTGGAGCAGCTAGCACACAGCACCAACCCATCACACACCTGTACTCAGACACCTGTACTCTCCTGGGTATGATTCCACATGGATGGTGGAGTGACCATCCCTGGAGGTGTTCAAGAAACAACTGGATGTGGCACTCAGTGCTCTGGTCTGGTTGACAAGGTGGTGATGAGTCACCAGTTGGATTTGATGATCTCAGAGGTTTTTTCCAACCTTAATGACTCTGTGACTCTCTGATCGTGTCTCATTCCCCAGAAAAGAAGGTCTGAGATACATGTTTTCTTCATAGGTGAGGTAAAAACGTGTGGGTAAAATAGGAAGGATTTAAATGTTTTCTGTGGGGTTTTGAAGAGCCTCTTCTATAGAAGAGGGCCTTGAGTTTAGATTTACAGCAACTCAAGCAATTATAGAGCTGTACCTAACATCTGCAGTTCTCAAAGAATCTCTTGCTTCCATACCCTTGCATGTTGTCTGTTGTGACAGTCACAGGTGTGTGTGCAGCTGTGTGGTTTATTTACTCCCCTTGATTTAGGTGATACTGTTTTTTAAACCAGCGCATCCTCAGGTTGGACTGAATTCCCATAGCTTTTTGCTGGATAAAAGGCATGTGCTGCTCAGCATTTTTTTGAAAGGAGGGTCAGAATGGTGTCTGGATCAGTCTCTCATTTTTAGGATATCTACATTTAGCTGTTTTTGTCTCTGGAGACCTCTCTAAGTCTGTTTTACATCTGAAGATGCTGATGTACGTGAACTGTGCAAAACTGCAAAGGGAATTATTTCCAGAGACGAGCAGGGTGAGGTTGTGCACAGTTCTCAATGGACCACCCTATCCTCCTGAGCTTGTACCTGACTGCAACACATGCCTGAGGAAGCCTATGCCTTTCTTTGAGCACCTGGAATGTGCTGCCTGGGCTGTGTTTACCCCCCCACCCCACCCCCAGACCCTTCTGGTGGCTCACCAGCCTTGCGGTGGCTGCTGCAGTGTGCAGAGTCACAGCTCCATGAGGTATGAGTATGAGCAGCCTCTTCCCAGTCCTCTAACATCTCTCCTACTCATACAAAGGAAGGGAGACAGGGCCAAGAAACATCTTTGTGTCCCTGGGGCACAACAAGGTGATGGTGCTTGACCTGAGGCCCCAGCTCTGCCGAGAGTGACCAATTGCTCCCAAGTGACAAGCCCTGTCTTTCCATTTCAAGCCTATTTGTAAAAGGAGGGCTCTTTTCATTTTTTTTTCCATCTTCTTTTGATGCCAATCTCTATTGTTTGAGGAAACTTTTGCTAGGAAACTGGGACTGGGGAAAAGGAAATTCAAAGACAGAGCAGCCAAACCCTTTGCAGGAATCTGCTCTCTTCTGAAGGTTAAAGCTTGTCATTTTTTGATTTACTGGAAATGATTGGTGTTTCCTTTGTTCTCCTTTGTGGTGGCTACTCTGATAAACCCTGAGGGATACTTTCCTTGAACAGATCTGGAACATTTACAGCAAAAGAAATAAGGAAAGTTAACTCCTGTCCTGTTATTCTGTATTCCATTTCTTGTAAATCAGGGATTTGCTTTGTTTCAGAGGGAGACTCAGGACTCCATGTCTGTAATTGCAGGGGACTTTAAATGGCTGCAGACCCCAAAATACCATCCACTGCAGACTGCTGTGATGACAGTGCTGCTGAAGGTACTACAGGGTCTGACCTTTTATTTTTTTGAGAGTGGCTTCTGGGACTGACACAGCTCAGAGATGAGGGTTGTTTTGGAGACTGATGAGAAGCTTGGGGGGCAGCCCAGAGCCCTTTCCTTAGACAGTCCAACCCTGAGTCCTTTTCAGGACCAGAGCAGGAGAGAGCTGCAGCTCCAGGCTGAACAGGGCTCTGTGTGGCCCTGCACGGGGAGATGCTGCAGGTCCAAGTTGGCTGATAAAGCCCCCCTGATTCTAGGAATAAACATCTTCTACCAGGCTGGATGGTGAGCAGAAAGGGACTTGGCCAGCACTGATGCAGAACACGTGCCATGTGAAGTGGTGCTGCTGTCAGTCAGCCCCACTGTTCTTTTCTAAGGTGGAGTCCTCTCACACTCTGGAGAGCTGCTCAGTGAGGTGCCATTCCCCTGGTTGTGCAACAGCAAACTCTGCTTATCCCTGCCAGGGGCTTCCCTGCCTGGAGGAGGCTAGAGGTCCCAACCCACATTCCCACTGAAGCAGTAGGAGACTTTCCCAGTGACTTCAGCGGGCTGCAGCCAGCTCTGTGACACCTCTGTGCCTTGGCTTCTCAGTGTAGAACGCAATACAACAGCCACCACCTCCTCGGAGTGCTCAGAGGCTGCTTGTATTTTATGAAGCACTGAGCTGTGTGGGAAAAATGTGTCACGAACACCCCTCCTGAGAAGGCAGAGCCTGAGCACTTGTGACTGCTGTTTCTGAGCTGCAGGGACAAGCCCTGCGGGAGATGTTACCTGCTGTGGGCAGCTCTGCTCGGAGGCAGGAAGAAGAGGGGGGGTATTGCCTTGCTATTTGGGTAGAGCTTAGGCCAGTATGAACTTGGAGGGACAGAAGCTGAGCTGATCCCCTTGTCCAGTCCTGCCTCACCCCTCCCTAGGGCTTAGGGTCCTCTGCCTGGCCATGGTGAGTTTTTTTGTGCTGTTCTGGTTCCTGAGCACAAACACAACCCACTGAGTCTGAGGGAGCTTGAGGAGCCAGCAGCTGGTCTTGTTACCACCCTCATGCCTTTCCCTCTACCAGCCTTTAAGGCCAAGCTCCAGGGTGATGGCAGTGCCCACCAAACTGCTCCAGATGACCTAGAAACCTTCCCTATTTGAGTTTGTTTGTTTGTTTTCAGCTGGCATACATCTGACAGGGAGATAGTGGGAGCAGCTGGAGGGAGATACCCAGCAGCACAGTTCATAAAAGTCCAGATGAAGGATTGAAACACCTGCTAGCACCAGGAAAAATGTTTGCTATGGGATGTTAGAAATTACACCCCGTGGTGCACATGGCTGCTCACATGCATAATTTCCTCATCATTGCCAGTTAAAAAGGCAGGTGATGGATGGGCTGGTGTAAGCCAAGAGCATAGTGAAGGCAGCAGGCAGTCCTTGCCAGGCAGTGGAGATGATGCCTTGCAAACTGTTGTCCTTAATACCAAGAGCTATCACAAGTATTGTGAGACATCACCTCCTTTTCATTGCGCAGAGATGTATAAAAGATGCTGCTTCCTCTTTTCGTCACATAAAGCTCTTCAGTAACAAAGTGCGCTGCAAGAATGGGTCCTTTCACTCAGGATAGACAGGGTTTTAAAATACACAGAGTGAATTAATGCTCATAGGAAAATCAATGACAGGTTTTCAGTTGATTTTATCTCAAAACTCAGTGCAATTCTTACACTGGTAAAACCCAGGCCAAGGAATCCCCCCAGTGAGACGAGCTAGAATAGGTGCATGATGAAGAAAGCTGTCTGCCACAACCAAGGGACTTGGAACCACATATCTGGTTGCCAGCACAAAGCTGGCCCAAGGGGAAAAGATGAACTAGCTGGAAGATACAGGGATTGAACGCTTCTCCCATGCTATGTCCATCAACACAGCTTTGCTTCAAGAAGCTGCTGGAGCTGATAACTGCAGAGCTGCTGCCACAACCTCTGAGATCTCTGAGCTGGCCAAGCCACACACAGCCTGGTGCCAGTTCACTTGCATGTACCTCCCCATCCCTTATCACATCCAGGGGCACCTCTCCTGGATCCATCCCAGCACATGTGCACACAGCTGAGGTGTCCCAGCATCACCTCATACATCAGCCCAGGAAGCTGTGCCCTGAGTCCATGTCCCTCCCTGGCCAATGTCACCAGCCACCTCGGGAAGCTGTGGCTCACCTCCCTGCTCTGGATGTGCTGCTACTGAAATGGGAAAACCTATAAAAAACTGACAGAAATATTTTATAGATACTGCTTCTGGGGGAGGTCTTGTTTTCCTCATAAGTCTGTGTGAGATGCTTTGGAAAGTGGTTTTCCAGACCTTGCTGGGCCCTTCTCCTGGAAAAGTCAGCTGCCAGGAGTGCATGTCAGCTTGGGCACATGTTGGCTGCTTTGGAAAAGCCGGGTCACTGCGCTACCTCTTGCCTTATGCTGTGACGTGCCAGTGTGGTCCTCGTTTGTGAGCATGCAAAGCCTGTGATGAGGCTTAGCTTTTTCAAAGGGAAGGGCTGAATGCCAACCCAAAATTCGGGTTCTCTGACACCACAGAAGAAAGGCTTTAATGTCCTACTAAGTTTTGTAACATCCTCATCGTCTGAAATTTCTTTGAGGCCAAGCCCAGCCTGGAGGCGTAATGAATTCAGCGTTCTCCCTCTATTAGACAGCTCTGATTTCTGCGGTTTTGTAAACATCCCCAAAACCACGTGGTGCTGTAGTAGTCGTCTTTCAGCTGCCTATCTCAAAATGCATCTCAAGGGAAGAGACAAATCCTGTATCCCCCTGCAATCCCCAGAGGAAAAGACATAGAAATCCAGACCTTTGATTTGTATATGGGAAAAAACCTGAGACACAGGTGTAGGGTGTTAATTAGTGCAAGCTCAGTCTTGAGTCCTCGCTGGGAAACAGCCCTCTGAGGGGGGTGCATCTCAAGGAGATTGTCCTCCTGATGGTACCCATGAGGAACCTGAACCTTCAGGCAGGTTCTCTTCTGCACAGTCCTGCACAGAGGTGGATGAATGCTCTGCCATCAGAAACTTGCAACACTGTGGCAAGATTCAGTAATTGCAGCTACTTCCCTGCTGGTGGTGGTGGGATTGGAATTAGATCGTCTTTAAGGTCCCTTCCAACCCAAATCATTCTGTGTTTCTGTGATTCTGTGACTTTAAATTCATGTTACATGACTCAGGGGTTGTTATCTCCAGTCCGAGTTGTTGAGTCTCAAGTGGGTGCTTTGGCTTTTTTAATAAAAATATCCCGTCTTTATTTAATAGCTGAGATAGCACGTTCAGGCCAATATCTCCTGGGAAGTCTCTAAAACTGGCAGCTAAAAAAAAAATCAGTTGAATTGAGGAATTACTTTTGCTTTATAGAAGAATTACTGATATTTATAGAACATGGATATACACTTAATTTGGAGACAATTGTGCAGATGTAGCAGATCTTGGCAATTGTTTTCTCCCTTTTTTATTTTGCAGATAAGAACACATAGAAACAAGAGGGTCATTCATTAGAACTTCCTGCTTTTTTCCTTCTGTGGTCTCGTAACCCTCTCTCAGAGGCACGTGGAGATCTCCACCTGTCTGTTCCTGCACACTGAGTGTGCAATACCCACTGTGGTGAATCAGCCAGGCCTTCACACCAGTCATTCTGCTGTGGTTGAAGGTTACTGGTTACAGTGGAACCCCTTTTGGGTTTCATGGTCTCTCCACCCAAGCTCCAGCACTTTTTTCTCCATAATGGGGATGCAGAGGAAAGGTTTGGCTGGAGAGTTGCTGGAGCCATGGGCGACATCAGAGGAAAGGGAAGGATTGAAACTTTTCCCATTTCTGCCTTTCTGCCAGGTCTGTGAGGTGAGCAATGTTAAAATGGTGCCCTTAGACTCGAATGTGAGCAGAAACTTTGATCCTGCTGTCATCCATGTTATGTCCAAGGGAGCTACATCTGGTTTTACAGTCCTTCTGAGAGATGAATCAGTTGTTTCTCAGAAGGGTTATTATTGTTACTATGGTTATAGGTGAGCACACAGTCCCAGACATGTACTGTGAATCCCTGCTGACTTTGGTGCCGGGCTTTAGAGAACAAGACAGGCCCTGTCCCAGAAAGCTGCCTGCCCTTTAGGTTCCTGTCAAGGTATAATTTGTTTTTCATTATACATGAGCAGTTCTACAAATTTCTGCACTGAGCCTTTTTGACAAAAGGTCTAACCTGCTGCCTCTTGCAGGATTTTTTTCAATTAAACTAACTACTATGATTTTTTTTCATGGCAGGGGAAGCAGCAACTCTCTAGGCTACCTGCTGCAGAAGAAAAGCCAGGCACCATATGCAATGTAACTCTTGCTTGCTCTATCTCAAAAATGCCGAACTCTGGGAGAGAATTCGTCCCACCAAACGCCCACTAAGCACATTTTTTAAATCTGGTTTCTCAGCCTTTCAGGAAAGGAGAAGCAAAATCTAGCTATGTTCTTCTTGCCTGCTGGAACTGGGCCCCGTTTCATGAAATTAAATGGCTAAGGAGGAAAAAAAATATATCCAAGGCAAAGATGCTATTCTCAACAAAGGGAACAGTATATGCAACAGCTTCTGTAGCATTCCTGCAACATGATGTCTTTCCCTGCAGAGTTTCAGTTAGGAATTGATTGTCTAAGCAGAGAATTGCTCGATTCAGAAGGGCTTAAGGCACACTTCATGAACTGTTTGCTAAGAGGATGAATAGATGGGCATGTGTGTATATAAATCTATAAATCATGTCTTGTTCTGCCCCAAAGAGGACAGCTGAGATTGGATTCTTTGTCACTTGATTCCATGTTCTCAGGGCTAGGGATAAAGGCAGCAGTGTTTCACACATGGGGTCAGGATTCGATGCCGCAACTCCAGAAGGACAATCTGTGGAAAAGAGGAGATAACATTTATTGTGATAGCTAGAGCTCACAAAGGGAATAACAACACTCATGCTGCTCTGATGGGTTCGCAGTTAGGGGAAAGTTTGGTGAGTGTCTCTCATTTGGATTCTCTTCTATTCCAATGGCGTTTTTTTCCGAGCAATGCACAGGTTCTTGTTTGAAACCCTGGGTGTTTGGTGGCATTACTGCTGTAAGTTGTTGCTGTCCATCCCTGTCCCTGTACTACCATGCCTGTTGTTGCCTCTTCCTGCCCTTCTGCTCAGGGATGCTCTGCTGTGTTTGTGCTGATTTGGCTGGGTTTTTGGTCAGGCTTTGCCCCACTGGTGAGTTTTGGAGTGGGGGGTGCTGATGGTGGGAGTTGGTACCGATCTTAGAAATGAGAGAGGCACTGTAGAAGGGCCCTGCAAGCACCTGTGCTGTGACCAAGGGTCCTCTGGAAGATGCTCTGAGCAGGGAGGGGAGTGTTCAGTAGCCAGTTGCCCTGAGGAACTAGCACATTTGTCCCCCAGAGAGCCTTCCTGCTACCTAAGCCAGTGGTCTTCATGGAGCACATGGGTACCAGCAGAAATGATGCTCTGCATGGGCAGGGAGGCCACAGCAGGGGCAAACCTGAACCCCTCAGCTAAAAACTTCTTTTCTGCCAGCTGGGGCTGTGTCTGGGATGCATCTCTTCTAGGATAGAGCTGTTAGACCACACAGCAATCCCTATGGTGCCTGTGTGAGCAAATGTGAACCCCAGGCCAAGAGAAGCGTTGTGGCTGTAGGACATCCTGAGCCTGCTCTCGTGCCAGTTTGGGTTGTGTCCATGAATCCATATGGGCAATTCTGTGATCCAGGCAAATGCCATGGTGACTCTGTCTCCCTGGGTGAAGCAGGGTGGGATGTGGCTCCTTTACTGTGCATGGTGTGTGGGCAGCAGGGGTAAGTGGGTGGCACCGGCATGGGTCTGCAGTGGCGAGGCGGGCACTGATCTCACCGTAACCAGGAGCACCTTTTAGAGACACACGAGAGCTTTGACTCATCCCTCGCCTGGCCTTCGCTGGGTGCACTGAATGGAATGCAGGAGGTGTGCAGAACAAAAGGCTCTGCTCATTTCTATGTGGATACTCCATCCGCCTCGCTGGCTGCTGTGTGCGTTTTTCCTCTGAGATGACACACTGGGGATGGCTGAATACAGTCCCCTGTGTGGCCCTGGCATGTCAGGTCCAGCTGAGCAGAGGTGCAGGGTTTTGGTGGGCTCTGCTCTGCCTCTGGCCCATTAAATGCTCTCCCACAGCCCATCAGTCAACAGCTTTGTGCCTGGACAGCTGGCACTGCAGCATGAGCATCCCCTGGGCATAGAGCTTCTTGCTTATAAATTAACTAAAAGTTATCAAGGGTCAACTCCCTTTTGCTATATTATGCATGAAAAGATTGAGAAGGTCAAGCAAGAAGTGAAAGATGTTTTTTCCTTTATAGTTTTCTGCACTATCCAGTATCCCTGTACCCCTTCTTTCTTCTTCATTTCAAGAGAATAACTCCTAAGTAGAAACTTAAGAAACTGATCCCATATTTAGAAGGTCACAGAGATAGTATACATGGGATTTGTTTTGGTTTTCCCATGAGCTCCTAAGATGTAAAATATTATCAACTACTGCATTTAAAAGTGGCCTTTCAGTCATTGTCCTGTCTGGGGAAATCAGTAACAGGTGAGAGAGCTCGAAGCACGGGCAGATGTCCTTCTCTGTTTGTTTTTCTCACTTGTCATCTATTCCCCAAAGAGCTCCCAGAGGTCAACCAATTCTGTCTGGCTGCTTTATCTGTTACAGAGACCTCTCTTCCTTTACTAGGAAAAAGTTGGTCTTTAGTCAGCCCCAGGAAAGGCCGATTATCTATCCCAGATTTGCCTTGGCAGCAGCATGCTGCCTTTCAAAGAGCTCTGAAGAAACCCTCCTGCCAGCAAATGTAGGTAGTGTTTTTTTTCATTTCTTCTGGAGAAGTTTCTTTTTCTTTGTGGAGAGGATTTCTCAGTCTCCCAAAATCCATCATGTGGTATTTGTGTTCCATAAAATGTGTCCTCCTTGCCTGTAGAAGTACTGCTCCCTGCTAATCCCATACGAGAGACTGTGAGAATGGTGCTGACAAAGTCAGGCTCAGCAAGCTGAAGGCAGTGGGATAGATTTGGAAATGGGTACCAGCTCACCTCCCTGCCCAGTGACCCTCTGCTAGATATGGGTCAGTTTATATTTAGCAGAAGCAGAGGGAATGGAAACCTTGTGGGGGGGTCAGGAGTAACCACTGCAGATGTTAGGCTCTGGGTTTGTTTGTTTGGATCTCCCGAGCACACTCTGATCCCAAACTTTTCCGCTCTGACGAGTGGGACTGGGTAAACTGATTCCGGTATTTTAGTCCAGCCTGAAGTGGACAAGTGTCCACAGCTCCCGATTCACACGCACTTTCCACTTCCTCCATGGTGGCAGCTCATCATCACGCGCATGCTGGGAGTTTCCCCAAGGAGAAAGGAGATTCCCCAAGGAAAAGGGGAAGGGGAGAGAATTTTTCCTGAGGCTTCTTATTTATCTTGTGCACATCAATGTTTATCAGAAATTATGCTCATTTTCCAAAGAACCCCGGTCTGCAAATCTCTGAGTTTCCCATGGCACTTCCTGTTCATCATGCTTCCGAAAATCATTATCCCAAATTAGCCTGTGATTGGTATCCAGCACCCAGAGATTATATCCTGGTAGTTCTGACAGTACTTCCCAAGATCAGCCTGTTGCATCAGAAAGAAAGTCCTTCTGATTTCCTTCCCTTATTAAAATAATAATTTGCACTTATGTAATGTTCTTCAGATCTCCTGGGTGAGCATTAGCTGACCCTGCTGTAGGACACAGACGTGTTTCTGCTCTGCAGATGAAGGAAGGAAGGCAGAAGGTCACACAGCAAAGCAGGAGCAGAGCTCAGACTGTAATTCACAGAACTGCTCTTTCCCTCCTGCTCCAGGCACTGCTGCACGGCACTAGCAGTCCAAATTAAGAGATTATAATGCATAATCCATACTGGTGTGCCAAGAATTCTCTAAATCATATTACACTGTCACATAAAATGATGACTCATTTGGTAACACGGCCCACAACCAGTTCCTTTATGTTAAAATTACGTGGACAAGACTGGATTTAAAAAGAAAAAGGAGAGCTTGTTGTGTGTGTAGTGAATGCTGAGTTATAGATGCTTTCATGGATTTTATTTTGGCTGATGCTGAAGGAGCATTTGTGAGCCTGTTTGTTGACAGTGGTGCTTGGGACCAGAGATGCTGACATTCCACTAACAATAATAGGAACTGCCTCTGTTTGTTTCTAAATTGGAAATTCTTCCTTACATGGGCCCAACCCACCCTCCACCCCCGTCAAAGGAAAGGGCATTCGTCTGGGGCTGGCAGATGGAGCATCTCCCAGCAGAGCTGGTGCCTCTGGGCTGCAGGGCTGGCCCTGTATTCAGTCACTGCCAGAAGCCCCTGTTCTCCCCATGCCTATGGAAAGGGTGGAGAGAAAGCACAGTTTATCTAAAGCAGTTAATAACATGGCAGAACAATCAGCCTGACTACACTCTTCCCAGGAAAAGATGCTTTCACTGACTCTCCCCGTTGATGCCTTTCTTCTCTCTCTTGGCTCTACTCTCCTTGCTCCTCCCTGCATCATCATCATCATCCTCACTGCCACCTGGACTTCTGCCCCTCGTGATGGCCTCTGCTGCTGCTTGGGGACTGTGTTATTACACTTCCCAAAGCCACTTGGGATGTGGCTTGTGCGAGCAACACTGAGCTGTGTTTTGCTGCACTGTGGTTTCACCATTTCCTTTTCGTCTTTCTGCCTGGGCTTTAATTCCCGTGGCTGAGGAACCGGTTGCAAAATCCTTTTTGCCAGGAATGCCCACATGTTCTTCAGCTGAGAGTTGCTCTGGCATCTTGTCAGAGATTGCTTTTCCATACCCTGCATGGCTGGCACATGTCACAGCCACTTGCTGCACTTTGAATAGAGAAGTCTGTTAGGGCAGATGGTCACTGCTTCTTTTGAAGCCACAAAGGGCTTGTTTGACCATGAGACCTGTCCATCTCTGCAGACTTCCTTTCCCTGTCTGCCTCAGGTCCCATGGGTCACCTCTGGCCCAACACCATCCTGGCCTATATTCCAGAAAATGTGGATTAATCTCCCCAGCTTTGGGTAAATAAGCCTCACAGCAGCCAAATCTCCAGCAGGGAGTGAGGACTTGGATCAGGAAACAGCTTCAATTGCTGCGTAGTCAAGGCCAGTTCAAGAAGCTCTTTGGAAGATTTTCCTACTGTTATGCTGGAAGCTTCTGCTTCCCTTCATTTCTTGGAGACAAAAAAAAAAGTAAGAACCAGTTTCTGTGCGTGACCTGTGGAGACCCTGAGCATCCTGTGCTAGTGCTGAGAGCAGGGGAGGGAAGTAATTGCTTTCAGCAGTTGGGAGGCGTGGGTGGCAGGATGGCTTTGCACGGTGCTGGAGGACGCTCCGTACACGCATCCCTCCTAAACAAATACCTCTTTAAATGTGTATTATGTGGATGCAGGCAGCAGCTTTTTTTTTTTTTTCTATTTTTTTTCCTTACTCCAAGTAGGAGAGAGGCTTATTAGTGCTCTCCTTCCATAGGCAAGGTGAGGAGGCAGGGAAGTTGTGAGACAAAGAACATTTGCTTTTATCAGTCAAATCTGCTCTCTCCTGGACAGTCACTTCGGCCAGAAATATGAGGAAAGGAAGCACAAGGTGCTATCAGAAGCATGGCTACTATAGGGGAAGCACATAATATTTTTCAGCACAGCTACAGTAATGAATTTGTGTCAGTAGGAAGGAATGATTTCTGTGATGTTGTTTGATGCATCCATGCTGGATAAGTACCTGTTGAAGAAAATTAGTTCTATATCACTGATGTCCATGCCAGAGTAACTGCACTCTGTTGGACACGGTATTTGCATGCTGGAAGAGCCTTTCTCCAGGGTATTTTACAACTGCAGCCTCTGAGAATTCCCAGGGAGCTCCGGCTAAGTAGGGAAGGGAAAGGGAGCTTTCAAGGTGAGATGTGATGGAAGGAAAAAACATTTGGATAGTTTCAGAGCTCCAGACAGATGGAGCTAAAAGAGAAATGGATGCTCTAAGCATCTACTCAGAGTCACAGAGGAAGGAAAACAGCAGACATGAAGGTGCAGGGGTGTGAAATGGGAGCGAGAGCTGACAGCCCCCAGGCTGTGGAGCAAGGTTAGACACAGCTCTGGAGGGAAATGTCTGCAAGCAGCAATCTGGTCTTCGGTAAAAGAAAGATAAATCTGGGAGGTCCACAGGTTTTCAGTGGAGCTCAGCATTGAACAAGATGGAACTGGCCCGTTTGAGAGCAGAGGAGTAAAACTGGTGCTGGCAGGGAGGCAGCCAGGAGCAAGGGTGACTCTGTGGGCCAGGGAAGGTGCATCCTGCCCTGAGCTGGAGTCAGGGATCAGAGACAGCTCTGCTTAAGCCCAGGAAGGCTCCCTGCCCCAATGGGAAAGACAGACAGATTTTTCAGTGTTTTATCTCACTGTTGCTGAAAGAGCTGAGTCTGTCATTATTTACTGCCATCTGTTAGAGAGACAAGAATGGCAGCTGCTAACAGTGATACCTTACATCTCATAACGTCTTTCATCCCCCAAAACTCGAGCCCCCAAGGGATTTACAATGACAATGCAACCAATCTGATGCCATAAGAAGAGTTACTCCTTGGGCTGGTATCAATCAGTGGAAATTTAGCTGTTCCTTGTAAGCTATTTGCATCTCTGGAAACATTACATTTATACAAATGTGTTTATATCACTGCTAACAGGCAGCACAGCCCAAAACCTCTTGTGAGAGGTCTGGCCTGTGCAGTTGCATATAGGAAGGTTTGTATCAGATACCTGTCTGTTCGTCTGTGACAAACCTCAGGTGGAATTCATCACATTTTTGATTCAGAAAGAAATCTGTCTCTCTTTTTCATATTTTTTTTGGTCCCATATTTAAAGGCCTGGGTACACATCCATGCACAGTAAGATTTAAGGTGATTATAGTGAGCTGGGAAGCAGATGTCTGACACCAGTGTAGTACACAATGCCTCCCAGAGACTTTTTCCCTTGAACGGTGTTACCCTGATCATACTCCACTAATCTCACTGAGATGAATTTTTTTTGTGGGGGGCACTAGAAAATGCAGAGCTGCAGTACAGTGACTAAATGTCTCCAGTCCTGTGAGTTGGGTCCAACAAAGACAGTGTTTTGTGGCTCCTCTGTTTCAGAGCTTCACTCTGGAGTCAGCTGATGGCCAACAGATGACCTTGTACATGTTTCCTGGGTTCCTTGTGGCTCAGTTCCATCACTTATGAAATAAGGATAATGTCACTGACCTTGTCTGCAAAATGATTTAAGATCTAGTAATAAAAAAATACTAGGAAGGAGCTCAGGTGATATTACTATATCATATCTATGAGAATGCAGATACCAAAGAAAATTACACCTGTGTGCAGGTCATTCTGTCCCTTGGTCAAAATGAGGGGGAGAGAGGGAAGGGGATTTCTTACGGAGCAGCCATCTGCCAGGCTTACAGAAGAAATTACTGGAGTGTGTTATCAAGAGTTATCAAAACTTGCTGGAGCGGAAAGAATTTTAAAATGCTAATGAGGTTTCATTTGTGGAGCCTTGGTTGGGCCAGTTGGTTTCCTTTCTGCATTTCTCCAGGTGGCTGACTCTGCACTGCCTTTCAGTTCCGGCTTGGTGTCCAGTTCTGGCTCTCTTGTACTTTCTCAGTGTGGTTTCTAGAGAGGGTGAAATCATCCTCGCTGAACTGTTTCTCATGCGTATCATTTTGCATTGCATGGAGCGGGTTATTTCAACAAACTCTAAATTTTTACAATGCCAAGAAGTAGGAGCGTTGATTGCATTCCTGGAGGCTGCCTCCGTGTCCCAAGGATGTGCATTTCCATTTTATTGTCTTCTATTTTTACCTCGTTTTGGGGAGGAGGAAGGGCTGGAACACCCTTGGGACAGGCAGTGACTGTCTGTGGGCTGGTGTGGCCGCGGTGTGGAAGGATGGACACGGGCAGATCCTGGGGAGGTGGCACCCAGCCCACACGTGGCACACACATGAGCTGACCCGGCAGCCCCTGGGCAGCCACAGGGATCCAGCTGTGGAGAACCCCTGCTGCTGCCTCCGGCTTTTGAAGGCTCATTTAAGCCCTAAAATAACAACTGCCACTCCCTGCTGAGAGAAACCAGCCGGGATTAGTTGAAGCCTCCCATTCCCCGCTGTTTAGTGAAACAAGGACTTTCCCCTCTATGTAAATAGGGTGACATTGCTACCCTCCCCTTCTCCCTGAAGGGGAGCTCTGTGCTCCAGCGCTCTCCTCCTGCTCTCTGACAGCCCCTGCCCATGGTTTACAGCTCAGGGCACCAAAGGCAGTGGGAGGCATGTGCTAACCCAGGGAGACAGCAGATGGGTGCAAGCTCTTTTAAGAACAGCTGCTGGTGTCTCATTCCATAATCCCATTTTTAGCAAATCTGTATGATAGCAAAAATACTGGAAATTAGGTTTTTCTGTCCTCTCTCATCTCCTGAGCCACACTTGACCCGTTCAACATGATCTAGGGATTAAAGGCTTGTTATTTTAGCTTCTCTACAATAGATCAGAGTCTGAACTCTGCCAGGCTATTGAGCCTTGACTGTTCTTTGACTCTCCTCCTCTTTCTAGCTTTTTTTTGGGTTTTTGTGTGTGTGTGTGTGTGTCCCTGGACATATGATAGTCCACAGATGTGATTTCTGCTAAGTGACAACAGTGGCTTTTCCCAATCACTGTGCACTGTGGCATCAGACCAGTGTGTTGGTTGCAGCACCTTTTGTAGCCCTGAGGCTCCCAGTTCTCCAGTCTTAGAACTATGGAAGCTGCCTCAGAGAGGAAGGGGTTGGCAGCATCACTCCTCAGCATCATCACCCCTCGGCAGCATAAGAGTGGCCAGGTGGAGGAAGGAAACACTTGCTCTTCTCTGATGGGGCTATAAACATATTTTTTTGTCTGAGATCAGAAGGGAGAGAAATTGTGACGCCAATATTGTCAATACTGCACTGGAGGCTGTGGGCTGAGGTGTCCTTCGTCACCGTGGCATTGCCGTGCTTCAAACTAATCACGCATTTGCCAACACAACACTCCTGCTAATTCCCTCAATTCCCAGGTGGGGAAGTCGTGTCACTGAGATGCAAAGTGGCTTATCCAAGGTCACCTGTAAGGAAATGAGACGGACGAGGAGAGAGCTCGGGCTTACCCACTCCCAGTGCTTCCCACTGCAGCTGGTACCCCTCGGGAAGGTGTTGCTGATGGACAGGTGTGCCCCGAGGGTACCGCTGGATGCTCTCCAAACCACTGGTTTTGCTATGGGAGGAAGAAGATTTATTTTTTTTCCTAAGAGGGAGAAGCGAAAGGTCTGTCCGGGGGTCAGCGGGCGCCCTGGAGAGCAGCCGGGCCCCTGTTTGCCCAAACCCCGGCTGGCAGCTGCTCCGACAGCTCCGCACCCCCGTCACCGCCCCGCGCAGGGCGGGGTCCCGCACCCCGGGCATCCCGGAGAGGCACCGGGGCAGGGAGGGCAGAAGGGCAGCGGCATCCCGGGCTCGGCCGCGGCTCGGGCGGGGCGGGCGGGGAGGGACCGCGGGGCGGGTCGGGGGCGGGCGCGGAGCGGCGGCGGAGGCGGGCGCTGTCCGTGGCCCTGCGGAGCTCCGGGCGGCCCAGGCTCCGCCGCGCCGCCGAGCGAGCGAGCGATGGGCAACACGGTGCACAAGACCCTGGCAGGTACCGGCGGGGGCGCGGGGCTGCGGGGCCGGGGCGCGTCCTGCCCCGGGGATGCTGCGGGCGGGCGGGGAGCCGAGCCGGGGCGGGCGGGCTGTGCCGAGCCCCCGGTCCGAGCCCCCCGCGACCCTGCGGAGCAGCCCGGGCGAAGTCGAAGATTTCCAGGGTTTTTTCAAAGATGGTTTTCAATGACCCACGGCGGGCACCAGGGGTGATGCTGAGCGCAGGGCAAGGCTGAGCCCACGGGGGAGCCACGGACGCGGGTGAAGTGGGGCTGGTCCCACAGCTGAAGCGGCGATCCCCAGCCCTTTGGCCGAATCCTTCTAAAGGCTTTCTGTTTCGTTTTCCCGTCCTTTTTTTTTTTTTTTTTTTTTTTTTTTAATGGAACTTTTTAATGTGGAGTGACCTTAGTTGTTTGGAGTCACCAGAAGAAAACTGTTTGAAATAAGGTCTGAAATGTTTGTTGGGCTGCCCTGGTTTTTGAACTGCCTTTTAGCGAATTTTGCTCTTACACGAGAGATGTACAGATTCTTTTCCTTTGCAAGTTCATAACTGTGGGGCTTAACCCTCCGCCCCCCCCGAGAATCTGTGCATAATAAAAGCAGTTGGTCTCTATAGAATCAACAGTGTTGAATTACTGAGCTCTTGCCAGGCTGTATCTTCAGCTAGTTTGCTTTTCTTCTCTTTTCTGCTCTTGCAGAGCTCCTGCATTGCATCTTTTGTACTTAGGGCTCCCATAAATAAAAAGGGTATTATTAAACTTATTTAAAGAAGCAGGAGGACCTATTGAACACATACACATGCCTCCCTGCAATCAGCCAGGGAGCTGAATATAGAAATAAAGAGAGGAATAGATTTGCATTTGGATGTGCCATATATTGTCTTTGCAAAGAGAGGGTGCCTGGGACCTTCGGGGCACAAAAGAAAGCTGCTAAGCTTGTGGTTCAGCTATGAACCAGTGATTAGATTTCTAGTTGCATCTCCTCTCATTCTCTGATACATTTAAATGGGACATTAGCTCCTTTCACAATAAGGAAGTTTTCATTTTATTAAATACTTCACCAACTGGCAAATAAAGGCATTGTAAGGAGTGCATGACCTTGGAGAAAATTCATTTTGTGGGTTGGCTTTTCAGCTAGAGGCAACAGCAAAGGGCACATGCTGAAAACCTGGGGGGAATAAAAAAAGCCAGGGAAATATCCTTAGGTCAGGAGAGGTTGCATCGGTAGGGCTAGAACTTCTCAAAGAAAAAATATCTGTACCTGCTGGGACGTGGGATCTAGCTGTGAGCTCTGTTCCAGAAGGCTGAGAGTTGTATCAGCCGTTCTGCCTAGTGCTAGAACAGTCTCTCCTGAGCAGCCTTCACATGCTCAGCCTTACACACGTGAATTTAAAAAAAGGGATGACATCAGCTGCACCGCAGCTCTGTGATTCAGGAGTTTCTCGCGGTGCTTTCAAAAGAACTTCCTAAGAAAAAGGAAAAGTCTGATGGAGAAAAATGAAGGCTTGATTTATGTAGACCTCCCAGCTCAAACATTTGTTCTAGTGGCCTAGAAAACCTCTGTCCTGTCTTGCCAGGTGGAGACTGTCTGTAAGGATCGCTTCGCTGGGGATGGTCCATTTGCAAACATTTGTCGAATTGCGCAAGGCAAAGCTATGCAGGACACTTGAACGCCTTTGCTCATGTGCTGGACGATGCTGAAAAATGTGTCTTTCCCCCAGATTCAGCTGCCTTCGGTTTTTACAGAGTAATGACTGTCAGAGGCAGCTGTTAACCTGTGGCTGCAGAAGAGCTTTTGGATGTTTGCATTTTGGAAGTTTATAAAATGTATTTTGTCGAGTTGGAGCCAATTCAGCAATTTTTCACATTGATGTGCTCAGATGAATTGTTTGTCTTTCATTATCCAAATGACATTACGGAGGGAAGCAGGTTTAGAACTGTTCTTGGAACAGACTTTTTGAAAATGATAAAGTTTTTCCGGAAGACTAAACTGTTGGATGAAATCCTATTTATAAATGCTAGAGCTGTTTAAAATTACTCAAAGATAATCAGTCAGAATTACATCTTTCCTCTTCTTGGTCCAAAATGCACCTCTTTCTTCACCCTGAGCAAGGCACTTTCACTCTCATTTTGACTAACAGAGGAATTACTCTCCCCTGATCCATGGGCTGAAGTAACTTATTAATAAAAACCAAACATCCCCAAACTAAAATTTGCTTACTTGTGTTAAATTGATTCACTGCAGAATAATTTTTGTTGTTCACCATAAATAGCTTAAGGTGGAAAAAGGATTTTCATTGTGGTTAAATGTAGAGGGAATATGGAATGACTTGGCCCCTGGAAAAGCCAAACAATCAACAATTCCTGTTTTATATAGAAAAGTTAATACTTTTTTCAAACAGTGGAATTCAATTTTAAATCCTATTGATCACATTTCAGCTCATTTTTATCCCTAAATTTGTTCAAATGTTTTCTTTGCTTGTTGCATCTTTAAATTCTTGCACAGCTTCATCCTTTCTCTCCCCATTTCCATGTAATGATACATGAGCACACGCTACTGGACAAATTTGTGTCGGGTGCTTGGGAAACTTGTGTTTGCCAGGTTGCTGATGGTTAGCACACAATGGGTGAAGGCTTTGTCAAATTAACAGCGAGGTTCTAACCAGAGTGGTATTGAAATGAGTAATAGGCTGTGGCTAATGAAAGGCAGCTTCTATATTTGAACGGGTTGAGGAGGCATTTGAATGGAAAAGAGCTGAGATGTGTCAGATACGCTTAACAACGGGCCTGAGGTGGTGGTGGAAATTGCTCTTATCTGGATGACAGCTAAATGATACAGGACACATTGCTCCTGCAGCTGGCCTGAGCTGGAGGGGTGAGCACAATCTTCAGGCTCCTCTGTGGCTCCTGGCGCCAGCCCATCGCCGACCCTCCTGCATCTCCAGCGGGAGGATCTTCCACTGCATCTCCAGCACAGTGTGGGAATTTACGCTTGGATGTCGATATTTTCTTGCCTCCCTCCCCTCACCGCTCACTGCCCATTGTTTGAGATGATTTGCGGGCAGGTGGTTAGGCAAGAGTGAATTCTTTATTATTGAGGCACAGTGTTTTCCTGTCTCCTGCAGGTGATGAAGTAGGAGTGCAGCATTGCAGCCGAGGGGCAGAGCCTGGCCTGGCCTGGAGAGTGGGCTGGCAGGCCGTGTGATGGTGGTGGTGGTGGGTGGGTTGCATATGGACATGGGCTTTATGGCTTTGTGGCTGGTCACCTGCAGTGCTCCTCACAGGGGTGCTCTGAGTTAACTCACAGGTGAGAGAGGCAGCAAGCAGCACTGTGGATAGGGCTAATTGTTCCGTGCTAATTGCTGTCCTTGGCAGAGACTATGAACAGGGTTCAGAAAATGGTTAATAGACGGTGCTGGGAGCTCAGTGGGGCTTCAGGACTGGCAGGTTGGGAGAGAAGAAAATTCCCCTGACCCGGCAGAGCCCCTGTGTGCAGCTGTGAGGGGCAGTGTCTGGGAGACTGGGACAGGCAGCAAGTGTCCTGTGGTGCATGGCAGCTCATCGAGGCAGGGTGAAGGTGGACAGCTGCTGGGGCAGTCAGGGCAGGCAGGGCAGGCAGGAGGCACTCACTGGCCAAGGCACAAGTGAAGGACTTTCCATTTGGGATCCAGTTGTTGATCCTGACCCAAATAGGGTCATTGGTATTTAACAAAGGAGCCAGATTCCGTATTTAGAATCTGGCTGGGATCTGATTGCAGTGCTTCTCCCACAGCCTTCCTCACAACTGCGAGGAATACCAAGTATGAGTGGCATTTGTGTCTGGTAAACACAAGGGAGAATGGGGCTTATTCTGGCAGAAGTGACTTAGTTTCAAGAAATTATTTTGTATTCTTAAGAAAAAGGCTTTTAATAACTAACCCTTTCCCAGAAAGTCAGAAATCCCAATTTTAGACCTTCACCACACTGATGCTCCCATCTGCCAGGCTTTGTGAAACAGTGATGGTTGTAGGGTCCTGGTTACAGCAGAGCAACAGGATTTTACAGCTTGTGAGTAAATGATGATGCTTCCATGTATCCCTTTTCAAAAAACTGGTTCACTTCTTTTGTAAGAAATGAGGAGCAAAGACCATGTAGTGGGAAAAGATATCTCTGCCTTTTCCAGGGGCTAAAATCTCGGCTTCAAGGAGCACTTTTGTTTAGATTTGTTTTCTGGTCCCTCCTCTCCCTTTAGCTGCTAGTGATGAGTTCTTGGTATTGTGAGGAGTTCAGTAAATTGTTTGATTTGGCTCCAGTCTGACTTCAAGAAAACTACAAAATAACAGTTCAGGTTGTTCTGGTTTGAGTGCAAAAGGTACCTGTTCAGACCAGTTTTTGGTCTGGGTTTGGTTCAACTCTGATCAACACTGACTGCAGGTGTTAATCCACTGCTATTCTGCCTGTTTTTCTGCATCTTTTAGGCTGCAGGTTGAAGTTTCTAGAGTCTTGTCATTGATTTTGATGACTCCCTGTGTGACCTTTGAGTGAGTGACTTTGTCATAGCCTTGCTTTGAATGTAAGGAAGGTAGGAAACACTGTTTGGCTCGCATGGATATATGAGAGTTAATTAATTATGAAGCATCTTCATGAAGAAGGTCAGAGAAGTGCAAAAAAATAAATTAATTCTCTGCTTCCTGAGTAGTCTTCTGCTTTTCCACTCTTGAAAAGGAAACCTGTGAAGCTGCTCAGCCCTCGCTGTGATTTAGAGCTGGAACAGGTTGATCGTATACTGAGGACTATCTTTAACCAGCCTTGCACAGTACATACCCAAAACTGTGCTGCAGCCAACTGGCACAGTTAATTCAGTGCTGCCATTGGTATCTTGGCTGCTGAGACTGGAGACACGACTGTACTCGAATCCAGGAAGGCACCACCTATCAGGACAGCGTTAAATGGAGCTGTGTGCCATGCCCCATGGCCGATGGGCTGTCAGACACACACAGAATGTTGCCAAGTGTGTCATTAAAGCAACAGCTTTTTGTTCTCTCCACTGTCACGCTGGATAATGCTGGGCAGGTGCCCTCTCTTTTGCTGCTTATGCTGTAGAGGGGAATTGCTTTTCTCAGAGGTAGGATGTCTGGCAACGGCACTTTCCCCCTTTTATTTCTTTAGATAATTGCTACTGGTCAGGAGGACTTGTGTGTCACCATCTCACCCTCATGTAGATGCTGAAAATCACACCCCCAAGTCTGTGTGTGTAGGCAAAACCCTTAGAGAGCCCTCACCGCAGGCAAAGGAAATTGCTGCTTCCCAGCACATTATAATTTGACAACCTATGGAAGTGCTTAAGTGTGTTTAAGGTGTTTAGGCAGTGAAGTTTAAATGTACGGGCATTAATGTTTGCTTGACATGAAAGGGATGAGTCACCTTGAAGCTTATGCTGTGCTTCTCTTCCTGTTCTAGTAAGGATCCTCTTTGCATGTCACATTCAATGGCTTTTCAATTAGGAATGCAAATAAGCACCTCAGTCCTCGTTAGCTCCAGTGGATTTAGCATTCAAGCTCATTGAGTTTTGCAGTTGCACTTTCGGGCAGTCAGTGTCCTGCTGCACAGTTTGCCTTGAAAGGAAACATTTTCTTTCTCATCAGCATCCCACTGTTTACAGAGCCTATCTGTGCAGCTTGGGAGCTAAATTAAGAGCAGGCTTTCCTAAGGTGGAGTGTGCACGTCACCGTGATGGATGTGGTGGGTTCAGGAGAAAAGCAGGGAAGCAAATCTGCTGAACCAGGCTGGGGCAGAGTGAGCAAGAACCCCTCTCTTGCTGGGACAGCTTCATGTGCTGCAAGAGGGGATGAGGCCAGGTGTGATTCCCTGGAACACGTGTCACATCCCATCTGAGTTTCCTTATGGGCAAGGTGTGTGCAATCTCCTCCATCTCTTCTCTTTGTATTTCCATGCATCTTATCTCCTGTGTTGGTCTCCCTTCCCCTGCCCGGAGCAGTTTGGCGTCCTGCGCCTGCCGCTTGTTCTTGCCGTGGCAGCCAAACCGCGGGGCTGACTCATGACCTGCACCTTCCCTCCTCCCTGCCACACTTTTGGGCCTTCCTGGCTTCAAAATACACCGTTCTTCAGACTTATCCAGAGGGCAAAGCTGTGCTCACATACCAACAAGTGCAGAAAGAGATGGGAGACCAAAGGGCTGTTGGAAAGGACCTGGCTCCATATCACATCTTGGGGAAGCTTTTCTTGGGACAGCTGGAGGAAGTTTTGCTGTAGGAGGATTTCCATAATTTATTCTGTCTTCTCCTTTAGGCAACTTCTGACCCTTGCCCTCAGTGTCACTGATCTGCTGTGCCCTGGAGGGGACAGACCCTGTGCCAGTGGTCCATGTCTCTTTTTGGTGGCCCCAGTGCCCTTAGTGTTCAAAGTCCTACCACTTTCCTGAAGAGCTCCCCATCCCACCTTGGGATTTGCATGCTGCATATACAGCAGGACTGCCCAAAGGCATCAGCAAGAGCAGTCCCTTCCCAAGGGTCCCTTAGGTCAGATGTCTGCCCATGGGAGGACTCTTTTGGTGGGAAGGAGGTGCTGTTTACTCTGAGTTGTTCCATAACCTGATGACGGTGGTATTTGTTTTCCCTCTATATGTTAAAAAGCATGAATCATTGGCACTGAGATGTCTCGTTGAAAGTTTTATTTCATTATACCTGTGCCAGCTTCTCCCTTCAGACCTGGATGCCCTGTTGTCTCAATTACTGAGTGCTGCAACATTAAATTCCTGGTGTCTGAACAGTTGAAGTGGGGCTTTGGGGAGGAGTGAGGGAGGAGAAGGTGATTTCTTGCTTGTTAATTTGTTTTCCCCTCTGCGTCCAGGGAGATACCTTCCTCTGTTTTGTGTAAGCAGGGCTTGCTTTCCACTCAGGAGCTTTTGCTCTCTCGGCTCTTTCAGACATCTGGTAGTGGAGCAGCTCAGAGATCTCCTCTTGAGAGGATCAGACCCCAGTCCTTCCCTTGCTCCTGCAAAACCACCTCTTTTTTTCCTTTCTGCACCAACAGGACTGGCATAAAGAAACTAAATCAGAACATAAGAAATGACTTCTTGCTTACTGCTGGAATTATACAGGAAAACTCTTTAAAGAAAAAAACATTTAACTGCACTTCAAAGCTTCCCAGTGCAAGAGGGAAATCACATTTAGAATTTTTTTAAGAGCTGCTGATGCTTTGAAGGGAGAAAAATGGATGGAGTTGTGTTTATAGCGTTGTCGGCCAGATAGTTGCACTTAACAGGTTTCATTTTTGAAGTTTTCTTGTTTCCCTGTGGATATTTACATAATAATGAGACTTTTGTCCTTTAGGAATTCTCCTGTTTTATCCATTTTCCTGTTGTTGCACTCCTGATGGCATAATGTCTAATGGCTACATGGGAGAAAAGACCACATAAAAGCAAAGCTCTGATTTTCATTGCCCATGTGGCAACATGGAAGACAGTCAGGAAAGAATTTCCTAGAGCAAAAGTTTTCCATCAGGTTTCCAAATGCCAGGGAAAAAAGTTGTTTGATTTTTTTGCACTCCTCCATTGCTCAGACATTAAATCCTCCCAAGTCCTGCCTTAAGAAGCCAAAGATAAAAGATAGACTATCCCATTTGGCAGCACAAATGAAATAATTTCATTCAAGTTTATCTTTCTTTGCTCAGCGATAACTGGCACTGTGGCAACAGCTTTTCTCAGGCTGTTATCTGGTTTGGTCTCATCGGGACACCGGCTTCTCAGCTTAATGTGTTCTGTAATTTATGGAGTGCAGTTCAGAAGTTATCTCCTCGGTGTGATGCTAAGGTTGAAAGCATAATTCCTAATGAGGGAAAGTTGCTATTGCTTGGGGTCTTAAACTCGACACAGTTGGATAAAGCTTTTTTTCTGGCAACAGAAAACACTTGCTGCTTAGGATCTCTCTGTTCTAGTGTCCCAATACTGGCCAAAATTGCTGTTAAGAGGAGCAGCTAAGAGGCTGCAGTGAATTACAGTTCTGTGGGGAGAAGACAGGACCAGGATCTCTGAGGACAT
Source organism: Myiozetetes cayanensis (assembly GCF_022539395.1). Classification (NCBI taxonomy): domain Eukaryota; kingdom Metazoa; phylum Chordata; class Aves; order Passeriformes; family Tyrannidae; genus Myiozetetes; species Myiozetetes cayanensis. The sequence goes on along the minus strand of NW_026087378.1, from coordinate 6,259,097 downwards.
GTGCTCCAGAATGCAGCCAGGCAGGTTATCACCAATGCCAAGCCTTGGTGGAGTACAGTACATTAGAATATTTCTATCACTGGAGGTCTTAAAGAACAAGTTTGTTATTCATCAGCTAGGAATGGAATTAGAGCCATTTATAGGTAAAGGTGGGCTAGATAATCCCTGTAGGCTCCTGGCACAGTGGTATGTCCTGGAGAAACACCTCTTTAGGGTCTGTTCCGTGGCAGTCCTTTCCTCAGGACACCATCAAAAACTCTTGATTACTTTGTCCTGCACAGTGAAAGGGTTTCTAAATATGAAAGCTGAAATAATTTAATAACTGGCTGTTGCTTCACTTGTAGTGATGAAGAGCATGTTCCATCCACATGGAAGGCTTGCAGATATTTCAGTATGCCAGGCATTTTGGTTGATCTCTCCTGGAAAGGAGATGTCCTCTGCAAGAGTTCAAGGCAGATCTTCACACTGGCATCTGATTTGAGTCTTAGATAGCAATTACTGGGTGATTTGGCAGCAGCAGAACAGCACCACTTGTGCTGCTGATGTGATCAAAGGGAGAGGGTGAGAAGGACAGATGCTTTGCAAGGCAGAATTTCAAGGAAATCCATCTCAGTTGAAGTTTATAAAAACCAGTCTGAGCCAACAGACCCTTTAGTGTGCCTTTAAATATCCCAGCCTTGAAGAGCAGTCTGGGTCATGCCTGAGGATTGCTATTATCCAGGGATATTAGGAGGGATAGGAAGAGACAGTGCAATATACAACCACAGACACACAAAGACCAAATGCTGTTAAATATCAAAAATCAATCTCCTGAGCCTGAGTGTTATTTCAAAAAATGTCTGAGTGGCTTGGGGCAGACTTTGTCTGGTTGCAGGTTGCTTTGCCCATCAGCAGCATGGGTTGTGCTGTGTTGAGGTTGTGGCTTTGTATGGACTGGCCAACAGCTGTCACCAGATGCAGGAAAACTTCTCTGTCTTGGTCTTCCTCGAAGGTTGGACTCAATGATCTCAAAGGTTGCACTCAATGATCTTAGAGATCTTTTACAGCTTAAGTGATTCTGGGATTCTGTCTTGTGGATTCAGAGATCTGACAATAAGTGCTTTATGTAAGACCTTTCATATCCATGGAATTGTGCAGGAAGGGAGATTTTTTTTCTGAAATAAGAATGCCTTCTTCCAAATTAGCTTATCCTGCTGCTGACGTCATCCACTTTGAAAAGGGATGTGAGCATGCCAAATACCAGTGTCTGCACAGAGATACTGGCAATAATGAATCTGCTGTCCGTTTGCACCCTGCCTGCTTCCAGAAGAACTTTCATGTCTAGACAAAGGATGCTGCTCACCTGCAAGGCTCAGCTATCCTCTCTGTTTGTTTTGATATTGCATAGTAATTAAGAGATGAATTTATATTTAAGGGTTCCAAGAAATGCCTCTGCAACCCCAGTGTTTATGTAAGAGAGAAAGAGAAATTCATAATTTATTGAATTTGTGTGTGTTCTGCTGGGATTATTCATTGGAGGAATGTACTAAGTGATTTTTTTTGTATCCTAGTAACCAACTGTGGTTGCTTTTCCATGAATAATCTTTATAGTTTAACTTGACCAGTCAAATCTAGAAGGGAAAACTCAAGTAAATTAAATTTATCAAGGCAAATAATTACAAGGCACAGACAGCTTTTTGCAGGTGAGAGAGAACAAATTTTTTTCTCCCTCATTTAACTACATAATAATCAGATTGACAAATGCTGTCTGGAGAGCCTGATTTTACCAAGCAGAACAATAGTGGAGGTTTGACTCGTTACGAACTACACTTCAAAGCTTGATTTGTTTAATATTCATAATTAATGAATTGGTTAAAACAGCCCTTTCCTCCCTCAATGTGATGGTTCCCAGCACTTCCTAATAGCAGTGCAGATTATTTCCCTTCATTGGGTGCCAGGGTGGGGGTCTCCCAGGGTTCCCAGCTCTGCCACTGGTTCATCTGCCTTACAAGGACATTGATAAAATTCTCTGTGAAGATGTTTCTCCCTGAAATTCCAGACCTAAGTGGAACAGCCAGAGTTTATCCTTTAATAGGAGTATTCACATTTTTCTTCTTAAAAATTTATTTTGATTCAAAATTAGCCCCTTTTCAAAATTATGTGTCAAGGGATCATGTTTCCTTCAAAATGCCTCTTGGTCTTGGAAATATTGAAAGATAGTTTCAGAAGCAAAACAAAAATAAAAATTGGCTTCCCAGCTCCCTGGATGTGTTCCTTGTTTCTCCCACCCTCTTTGAGCGCTCAGCTGACCATCAAGCAGAGGGCAGAGGTACATTCCTCCCAGAGAGGTCAAAACTGCTTCTCATTTTAAACCAAACTATTTTCAAACCATCTTTTTGTATGCATTCCTATTTAGTAAATGTTTATACACCCGTGTGAATTAACTACACTCCTGTAAATACCAAAGTCTATGGTCACACTGGTAGAATCAATCTCCAAACCACATCAAGCAGCCCTTAACTGGTTGCTCAGATTTTCCTTTGAGATGAGATTAATGGTATGACCTCATTAGACAGTCCCAGAAGGAGGGAGAAGCCTTCCCTGTGTGCCTCTGGATCTTGACCATATTTTCTCCCTCCCTGATTTGCTCCCTGCTCAGTGTATCCTGAACGCAGCCCTGCATCGAGCATTCCTTGTTTCCTTTTTCCCGTGGACTAAAGGTGATGGGCAGAAATGTTGGGTAGGTCAGTGCTGAGTATGTTCCTGTGCTTAACATTCCTGTATTTCCCTTTTCTGTGCCTATTCCTGCGCTGAACCAGGACATCACTGTGGAGTGGTTGCTGTTGTGCCTCTCCAGCTGTCATTCATCACCGTAGGCTCACCACCTCAGATCTCTGCCCTACCCAGTGAATGCTGTTCCAAAGCTCTCCCTGTCTTTTTCACAATCTTCTCCCCTGGGGCTAACAGCGATACTGGGAGCACTGGTTGTGACTTGTTTCTCTCTGTGGCAATGAAAGAGTAGGTGAAGGGAGTGATGCTGCCTTGTAGCTCAACATTCTGTTGCCTTGGAGGGCTGTGGGGTTTGGAAACGCTCTTTCTCCAGGGAAGTGACCATTGTTGGGAGAGTTGTTTGGGTGGAACTTGATTGGTGATGGAGGGGTTGGGGTCAACCCTTCTCCCAGGTAATCAGTGACAGGATGAGAGGAAATGGCCTCAAGCTGTACTAGGGGAGGTTTGAGAATTTCTTCATGGAAATGGTTGACAGGCGTTGGAAGGGGCTGCCCAGGGATGTGGTGGAGTCCCCTTCCCTGGAGGTGTTCAAGGAATGACTGGATGTGGCACTCAGTGCTCTGCTCGTGTTGACAGAGCAGATCTGGTGATTGGTCACAGGTTGGACTTCCTGATCTTGGAGGTCTTTTTCAACCTAGAGGATTCTGTGATCCTGTGGTCAGACACGTACCAGAGGGCAGGCACACCTTGCCGTGGCACACACAGCACGTCCTCCATGGATTTGAGCCGATGGGTGCAGCTGTGCCAGGATGGACATTGGCCACTGCCATTCACATGGTTTTCAGCTTTATTTTTAGACATCCTGAGTGCAGTTCCTGTCAGCTGAGGCCAATTCCTCGATGTGCTGTCAGACGAGGGGCCTGGTCACACCCGTAGCACCCAATGTCTGATGGATTTGGGACTGAGGGAAAGCTCCCGTGTGGGTCTGTTTTGATGACTTCAGGCTTTGGCATCCCTTCTTTCAGCATGTTTCCAGCTCAGAAGTCCCAGGGAGATGATGCAAGTGGGAGACACTTGGTGCCATCTATTTCGGAGAAGCGGAGGGACAACGTGTAGTTGTGCTGCTGCCAGTGTTTTATTGTGGCCAAAACCACAGAAGCTCTAAGCTGTCAACACGTAATTGTGTATTTTTTGTTTGGTAGTAAAATTTTGTTCTACCAGAAAAAAAAAAAAAAGAAAAAAAAGAAAAAAAAAAGAAAAAGAAAAAGAACCCAAAGAACCACCCAAAGAGAAACAAATTCTTTCTCCCCACAGTTTTTCAGATGTGATTTATAGGTGTGTTTTTCCAAGTAAATCCAAACAAGACCAGCGTGTGACTCTAAATTAGTTTGATTTTGTTGATTGAAATAAGAGCCATCTGGGTGGAAATGGGAGGGTTTAGGTAGCTGTTTATATTGTTTTGTGTGGGATTTCTAAAATTTCCAATTCCACAGTTACTAAGGAGTGTGTCTTTTGACAGTACAGTGGGGGTTTGGAGGTGTAAATATAAGGAATACAACCCCCCAAAAATACAGCTATGATAATAACAACAACATACAGCTCTGCAGTGAACTGTTGAGAAGGTATTGTGTGTGATGTGTTGAACCTTAAAAAGGTGAGAAAACAGGGTGTAAACTAGTACTTGATACCTGGACAATTGCAGTGTTGTTTGCTCTATAATTCATACCTTTACCCCATCTTTTGGGAGTGATTCTTTCCTCTGGAGGAGGGAGCATAAAAAGGCTTTGGACATTTTCTGGCCAAAAAAAGTGGGCATTTTTCTTCAACAAGGCATGGAATTGTCTCTTATCTCTAGATTTCTTCGTTTCACCTGCCTCTATCATCTCTTGGCTGTGGTACCACAAAGGGAGAGCAAAGGGAGAAAAATGTTGATACTGACTTAGGTGTGCTGGGATCAAATCCCACTGGAATTAAGATTGATGTGAAAGCTTAAAAGTAAACCTCTCTTGCTCAAATTCTTTTTGTGTTGAAATAATTGAAGACAATCTGAGATGAAGGAAGGGCGCTTAGGTCATGGTGTGTCCAGTAATGGAATGACTGTATTTTCTTTAGTTTGGACAGTTTAATGTCTTGAAGTGGGTCTTGTTTCCTCTTATTAAGTCCTGCAAATACCATGGAAAAGGATCTCGTAGCTCAGCCATGCAGCAGCCAAGTGTTGCACAACCACCTGCCTCTCAGATTGGCTTCACAGCTTAGCAGGAAACTGTGCATTTTAAAAAATTTCAACTAAGGAAAAAAGGATGCATCTTCTTTTAGTTGAATGTTTTCCTGTGTCTCTGGACCAGAACTCTACTTTTCTTTTTTTTTTCTATTAAAAATTTTTGGATTTGTTTCTGAAGATGTCCTTTATTTAGAAAAAACCTGTAGCTTGTTTGTCTGAATGTTAGCTGAAACAGCCAACAAAAAAATGTGATACTGTTGTACAGGTTGGAATGTACATGAGTTGAGTGAAGTCATCAGCTCTTCAGATGATTTGGAAAGAGAGTTTGGCCAGTGTTAAATTTATTTGAAATCTCCCTGCTGGGACAGTGTTGGCCTGAGGCACCAGCCCACCAGTGCAGGCTGGGCTCAGCCCTTTGCAGTTACCTTCAACCCATTAGAGCTCCCAGTCCCACCAGTCCCTCTGGTTTCCACCGCCAGTCCCTTCGTGCTCGGCCATGCCTCAAGCCTGGCACACTGGAAGAGCTGTGCTTTCCCCCTGATTTAATTATAACCAGTTATTACCATCCCTTTGCCCTGTTTTGGATTCTTTACATATTGTTTTGGAAAAGCTTAGTGGAATCGCAGCCTTTGTGTATATAAAATATAGGATGATTGAAGACCTGGCCACTTCTTTATTTAGCTTCCTCAGCCATGCGTTCCTCCCAAAGCATTTTCCCCTCTTGCTGCCAGATCACTGTTTAAACTGTGTGTAAATATAAAAGGAACTGTGGATACAGTTTAAAAATGCTGCACCATGTTGGAACCTGGGCTTATGGGGAAGGAGACCTTCCTAGAGACTTTCCCCCCCCTTTTCCCATTGTTTTGTGGCTCCCTTAGGACAGATCAAAAGCCCTGTATGGGTGCCATTGTTAAGTCTAATGGCTCTCTGGTTATCTATCCCTGTTTGGACTGAAATAGCTCTACTGTTTCTTTCTTTTAAACTGAATTCTTTCCTGTCCTTGGAGTATAGAGAAGTTGTAATTAGGAGGAGAAAAAAAGAGACCCTTAGAACCACTATGAAGGAAGGAGATATAGATAAAAGAGGCTTCTGCAAAAATTATGAAGCGAAGAAAAACAGCAGGTTTGTTCCTTTTATCATAAGGTTTTCTTAGAAAAAGTTGAAGGCAGGAGTGAATGGCCAGGCTCTACTTTCTGCACTTGCAGGATCACTCTGAGTGCTGATCCTGCCTATCACAGAATCACAATCTGCTTTGGGTTGGAAGGGACCTTAAAACTCATCTTGTTCCACCCCTCTGCCATGCACAGTGACACCTTCCACTAGACCAGGCTGCTCAGAGCTCCATCATCTGCGGCTTTTCTTCCTCTGTAGTCCTGCAGCTGGACAATTCCTGTGCTTAGGAAAAACTTTTCACGTGTTTTCAGTGAGTGTGGAAATCACACTGTGCTCGTAACGCCCTCGGCTCGAGCATCACACACCCCACCTGAGTCACCCACGGTACATGCACAGACCAGGGAGGGCTCTTGACAGCACATCTTATGTACTGGCCTTTCTCCAAACATGCTTTTTGGAGGTGGGAAAGGCGTAAGTGTGAATTGTTTACAGCCCAAATCCCGAGGGATGAAAATAACGTAAACACTGGGTTTTCAGGGGTTTTCGGAGAACAATGGATTGAAAGTGAAGCTAAATTACCACTATTACTCTTCAAATCTTTTTTTCTCCCTGTGTCACAAGCTGCCCTCGTGGTGCAGTGCCATGACGCTGCCTGTCTGTAGGGGATGGGTGGGTTTCCTGCATTGGAGAGACAACAAAATTATTTCCCTCTTTTTTGTTCCTGTCTGTGCTGGAAGCAACACATTGATGGGCTGTGGGAAGGATGTGCTAAGCTCCAGCACTCTTTCCATGAGCGCTGTATTGAAACCATGGGATGGAATAAAATTGCAGCTCCGGGGATATTAAGAGGGAATGCATGTCATTCTTCAATTTCATTAAAAGCCATTAACATTGGAATGACATGGTCACTATTTATAAATCCCCGGTGCAGATGACTTGGTACAGCTGGTCTGAAGAAAAGGCTCAATGGAAACAGGGACTCTATTTGCATTAATGGTTGTTACGTGCTGCCCTGGCAGCAGGAGGAGAGGGTGAGGGCATGGACCATTTCAATGTCAGTGATTATGCCATGCACAAGTTCTTGTAACTCTTCAACAAATCCCAGTCGTGATTGGAAAATGAAAACACTGGTTCAGAGCAGTGCTTTTGAAACTTAACATGTTGCTCTGAAAACCAGTCCTGGCTGTTTGTACTGTCTGTAGGGGAAAAGTTGTCTTGGAAGTAAAGAATGAATGGAGAGGAATTGGGTGTAAGGAGACCAACCTTTTTTTTTTGTTTGTTTTTTTAATATGTGAAAAATACTCAAAGATCATTGCTGTGCAGAGGGATTAATCAGGAATATGTGATGGGTCTCCTGCAGACCCAGTGACAGGGTCTGTCTCCACCTCAGAGCAAGAGCCATGTGGTGCCCTTGAGGGACTTAGGAATACAGCAGGTTTTTGGCATCTCTTGGGTTGCTCTTAGGCTGTGTCTGCAGTCCTTGATGCAGCAGTGAACACCTGGAGCTGGAAGGGAAAGGGATCTTGGAGACAGATCCCACTGGCACAATATCCTATAAAATTAAAATATCTCTGTGTCTGTCTTGTTGCCATGAAAATCCATATTTGAGCCATTCTGTACAGCACTGAAACCACTGAAGGCAGAGTCCTTCTCCTCTGTGCTGTCATTAAAGAAAAAGGTGCCCTGACACATATGCCATGAGGCTCTCCTTGATCAGGCTGTGGAAAAAAGAAATGCACAAAGAAAGTGGTGTGTGACAGAACAGCAAAGCCACTGTTGAAGTCCTTGGCCATTGGCCTCCTAAGCTGGGCTTAACTTGCAGTGAGCACAGCGCACTTGATTTAACCAAATTGATGCATCAGTAGTTGGTATTGGGCTTCAGACCTCCCCAGAGTAACAACCATTGGGAAAAATAGTTTAGCATTGTCAGTCTTTGGAACTTGGACCCCATTTCTGCGTGAATTCGGTAAACCTAAGCAGAACACAGTCACCCCAGAGAACATGAGGGGTTTTGTCCACATCTCTGCTCCTCTCCTCCCATCTTTAGGTCTCCAGCTGTGTTCATTCCTCCAGACCAGGCTTTCCAGTCTGAAGTGTTGCATCTTTTAATGTTCTCTGTGTTACGGTGCTCATTGTCTGTTTCTAGAAAACAGTAATAAATCACAAAAATAAATATTCTGATCACTGACTGACAAGCTGAGCATTTAGATTTGGAAAATATTTAGTCTTCCAACCTAGCAGTCCTCAGAAACCATTTGTGGAGTTGCTTTAAAAGACATCAGCTGCTCACTTCTCATTACTCTTGATCACCTCCCAAAACTGTGCAACAGACTCTGAGCTTAGGGCTAGAAGATAAAGTGAGCTGAGCAGCCCTCTGCTCTCCTCAAGTTAAACTTCACTTTCTAAAGAAGGTAACAATTTTGCAAAACCATAATACATCAAGTAAGGGGTGTGGATTTGCTCTCATGGTGTATGAACCCTTACGCATATGCAACATATATTCTCATATATTAATGAGAACATAGTCCAAAAATTCCCAATAAGAGCTATAGTGAGAGTGGCCGACTGATTATTTTTGACAAGATGTTTTTATCTTTAGCCAGTAGCCAAAAATTTCATCTAGCTCTGCATCCCATACTTGATGACTTTCAAATCCATGACATCTTTCAAAGCTCTTTGGCTCGTGAGCGTGGCCTTCAGACTGACACGAGCCAGTGGACTTGGGTGTCGAGCCCGTATAACAGATTACAATAAGCTGTGCCATTTCCAAGGCTCCTCATCTGTCATGCAGCTGCTTTCATTGCTTGCACTGAAAGACTTAAGCGGGGATTATGGCATGAACCCTGCCTTTTCTCCATCCCTCTCACTCTCGCTCTGTCTCTCATTAACCAACTCTAAGAATTTGTTACTAGAGTTGCAGACTCATTGACCCAGATTCGCTAATAATACGGGGAAGAGGAGATTTTTTTCCGTGCTTAATCGCTGGCTTCTGTGTATACTTAGTGCTATTTATATGCAGGAGAACTAAAAGCCTGTAATAAAGATGGGGCCAACTTTGCAGCAAAATTCCTGCATGCTGACAGTGAGAGGCACAACAGGAGAGAGACAGGGGAACGGGGAGATGGAGGCAAGCGTGGGTGGTCGTACCTTTACTTGCAGGCTCAGCAGTAGGTTTTTTGATAGCAGACGCTGCTCTACAGCCTGATCCTCCAGACCACATTGGTTTAGCTCAGGGCTCCCCACTTTGCTCTGAAAATGCCTCACCGTTGAAGTCATACACTGGGCTTTCTTTGTGTCACATTTGATTTCCTTCACCACCAAAAGCGAAGTCAAGCAGAAGGTTTGGAAGCGGGCTGGGAGAGTATTCCTGCCTGATCTGGGGAGGGTGCTGGCTCTCCTCAGTCTTTGGGGCTCTGTGATCACTTCTAGGTCGTGGAGGATTTGCCATCAGCACTTTCCATCCTTGGAGCAGAACTTCTGTCATGTTTTATTTTCTGCTTGGAGCCAGCTGGTGGCTTCTGGGAGGGAGACATCGGTGTTTCAGCTGCACTTGCCATCTTTTGGCTCCGATGCTGTTGTCATGAGGAGATGTTCAGATAACCAGGAGAGCTAAGGCTTGGCATTGGCTTTCCTGTCAAGGCAAACGTTCTTTTCCAGGATGTGGCTGAACTTTGATATGAGCTCCCCACTGCAAGGAAAGAGCTAAAGTGGAAAGGAGCTCCAGAAATGCAAGAGCTCGTTTCCTAAGGACGTGGTGGGAGAAAGGAGATGGAGCAGCCTGGAGTTGCTGGAGTTGCCTGTGTTTGCTGGTTTAAGAAAAAGGATCAGAACAAAAGGATTTGGCAGAATGTTGTTGGGCAAATACCTCTCTGTTTTCATGGAGGAACACCTAGAAGCTGAGAGTAAATGTGTCATTAGCCTCTGCCTAGAAAAAATATTGATTTTATAGATTTTTTTAAATTCCCCATAAAATGTTTGGTCTCCAGCATTAACCACAGAGCAAGAGGGTTTTCTTGTGAAGACAGGCAAAACTTGATTTTTGTAAGCTAAAATTAATCCCTGTTTTCTGCTAGGGATTTTTCTGAACTGTTCTGCAGTGAAAAATTATGTTTATCCAATAGATATTTGCATCAAGAGTCACCTCAGTCCCACAACACACCTTCTTCTAATGAAAAAACACCTTCTGTCTTTCCTCCTCCCCTCCTTCACAAATGTTTCTTCAAAAATGTCACATTTCCTGTAATTCTTAACAGGCTCTTCAATGTCCCTTAACACCTCAATTTCTGTATCATTCTAGTGCAAGTTTTTTAACTCCCTGGAAGTTTGTTTCAGGTTAGAGGACCAGGCAGGGTGACCTTCCATCAAAGCAGGGCCCTGGACTAGTCATGCAAACCACAGGAATTTTACATGGGGGATATTTATTAATTGTTGAGTTTTCCAGTGTTTGAGCCAGCAGGACATTCAGGAATGAGGCCAGTTTTTTTGTAGCAGCCTTATAGTGGATTTAGTAGCCTAACTTTACAAATTCACACTGGTGACCGTGGAACAGGTGACACCAGTGCTTCCCACAGAGCTCCCCGACACATTTTCTATATTAAAAAAAAAAAAAAAAAGAAATGCCTAGGCAGTGCACTAAATATTTATGTGAGCAGATTTTTATCTCCTGGTCTCAGGAGATAAGATCTTGTTGGAGCAGAATCCTGTCTCACGTTACTGTTAATGTTTGTTATCTGCAGTAACAGCCCAGTCTGCCTCTCCCAGCCTTCCAGTGTCCGGCTGCATCATCTCCGGCAGTCGAGATGCTGTGGGACAAGTGTGGTGAGGGCCATGCTTTGATTGACCACACTGGGATTGACTTCAGTCCCTGAGGGCTGTTTCTACAAGCTTGCAGTCGTGCAGCGAGCTTGGCCTTCTTGCCCTCACCTGTTGGGGTTTTCCTGTCACAAAGCAAAAGCCACCTGCCCTCTCTCTCCAGACACTTTGTTTAATGTTCAACAGGGGTGTTGCAGCAGCACCGACCCAACTATCTACTGTAATAGGAAAAGGTTCTCATGTTACAGATAAAGCAGCAGCCATAAAGATAAGATGTGGGTGTGTTCGGTGGATTCCCTTTCACCTGTGCAGTGAGGCTTGATAAGACAGATTTCGGGCCACACTCTGCTGCCTCTCAGCCTCTCCTCTGAACTTTTCAGCCTCTCCTCTGAACCTCTCAGCCTTTCTCTGAACGGCACAAGGAGACCACACTTCCTCAGCCTGCTGATGAGCCGTATCTGCTGCGAGCTGGGTGATGGTCCCAGTAATTTCTGTTCCCTTGCTGTATCCAGGACATATCCCTGTTTGGCACCAAACTGCCCCTTGTGATCCTGTGTGGCTCTTGTCATGGATTTACTTGGAGGGGTCCTCAGAAAAAAGGATGCTGTGGGGCAGAGCATCTTTTGATGCAGACCATGGATTTACTGGGGAGGCAATGCTCTCCTCCTCCTCCTGTCAGGCTGCCCTCACTGTGAATGCTGTAGCTCTGGTATCCTTGAATGTTATTCCCTTCTCCCTCGATTTAGGGGTATTATTCCTGCCTGGCTTGTCCGGGCAAGTGAAGACAGGATCAATCTGGCTTAAGGTCACTCGCCAGCTGAGCAGCCTCCTCCATCCCACACCCTGGAGATCACCAGCCTGGGAGAGGGCTCTTGTGCTGAATTTTGTCTGCTGCTGTCAGTGGGATTACAGTGCTGCTGCAAACCCAATGCTGTGAACAAATGGGTGAAAAAAATGTTTATTTTTAGAACTGGAACCATGATAAATATGTGGAATTTGTCCAGGGTCTGCCTGCTGTACCTTTTTGAAATGCAAAGTGCATGTCTGTTAAAATACCTCTCCAAAGGTCAGCATAACCTCCGAAATGAATGCGCTGGCCTTTTGGAAAGCAGGTGAAGCTTCAGATGTGCAGCTGAGAGCACGGGGCCCCATAACCCAAATCTGTTTCAGTGTTGTCTGACACCATAAGGATGTAGATGGAAATGCTGCCTTGCCAAAAGGGTTTCTTCTGCACGTTAGAGTGAGGAGCCTTAGACCATTCTTCATCCTTCACTTCAGCTTTTTTTTCTGCTTTCCTGCCTTAATTTATACGTGCTGAAGTCTCTCTTGTGTGTTTGAGTGAGCATCATGTTTGCAGTTGGTGAGACTAGGGATGAAAAATGGAAAAATCTGGAATGAAAATAAGGAAAATGTTGCATGGAATCTCAAGACATCCCTCAGGGGACTCAGTTGGTCCCATGTGATGATGTAGCCAGCCTGCTGACATGCTTACAGGGCTCAGGGATTGAAGTGTTTGAGAACCTCATATTTTTTAATCCATTTAGCTTCCTGTGGGGTGGAGGAATAGTGTTACTCTCTTTCAGACAGGGAAGTGAGACAGAAAGAGAAGAGATTACTTGCTCGAAGCATTGTAGGAGTCTCATAGCTGAAAAAAAGAGTTGGCATAGCTCTTTGCTGCCTGTCAGGTACCCTTGGGTAGGGTGGCACTTCTGCCGTGAGCTTGGCTGTCATTATCCCACTGACTGGCTTTTGGGTAGGGAAGCACAGGCAGGAGAGGAGAGGATTTGGAGAAACAGCAGAGGGACTGAAATGTGATCCAAACTATGGAAGCTGAGCTGCAAATTAGGGCAATTCAAAGGCACAAACATCCTGTTGAGCTTGCCTAGTCCCCGTCAGTACATAATGAGTAAAGCACATGCCCCAGCTCAGCTTCAGGAGTGTTTCAGTGGGAAAACTCTGCCTCCCCTGCCTCGGGTTATGTCAGGCTTTATTCCCGGTGGCAACCGGCAGGTGTTCATGCGAGGAGGGGACGATGTTATAAATAAATTATCCATTCATTTCCTTATGGGGACTTTCCTATTGTTTAGTCACAATATGCTTTCCTGTTTTTAAAAAAAAACCAAAACAAAGAGTGCCAGACCCTGGCCCCAGGTTCCTCTCTGTCAGGGTGGACCCAAAGCTGTGTCTGCAGTGGGTGCCTGTGTCGTTGCTCTTCTGTCACTTGTGCTGCTGGCATTGTCACTGCCACCTCAGTCCTCTGTGCCTTCCAAAAGTGGCATGAGAAGAACAAGCTTGGGAGTGGTGCTGGAGGAATCGCATCCTGCCGTGCTCCGTCTTTACTCGTGTCTTTTCTCCTGCAGGTCGATGTGGGAGGAAGGCTGGTCCTGCACTGGGAGTGGAAAGCAGGGTATTCTTAGGACAGTGGAGAGGAGAACAGAAGCTCTCTTCCCTCCTTCTGCCTCCTGGCCAACACAGGGACATTGAGGCCAGGGCATTTGCTTTCACAGGGGAATTGTTTTTAACCATTTTGGAAAAAAAAGCAGTTCAGTGGGTTATGAAATGAGAGATTGTCTGTCCAGGGAAGCTGTTGCCCAGCCAGGCAGGGTGTGATGTGAAAGGGCAGCACTGAGCCCACTTGATCCTGCAGGAGCCCCTCAAAGTCTGTTCTGGCACACCTGGCTCTGCTGAACCCACATCCCAGTGGAACAGCACAAGGGATCTGTGAATCCACATGGAAAATGGGGAGCCAGTGTGGGGAAGCAAGGCTGGAGAGGGTTCACCCCTCTCTGCTGAGGGTCATTCACCCTGCACTGTGTGCTGGCTGGGTTCATGCCATGCTGCCTCTCCCTGCTAAGGAACCCCCAAACCACACTTCCCCTGCAGCAGCAGTGTCTGTTGGGAACACGCAGACACGTGGAACAGCACCCACATGAGCTGGGTGGGTCTGTGATGAGAGCAGCCACTTCTGCATTTTAGCTCTTCAGGAGGCAAGAAATGAGATTTCTCCTGGGAATACTAAAAGAAATGCCCCCACCTCCTACAGGCGTGGCCAAGGCTGACCCTAACTACCCCAGGAATCCTGTCCTGCACTGGGATAGTCCAGGAGGATGCACCTGGCCTGCAGTGCTGCTGGGAACAGAGGTGCTGTGCCAGTCAGGGACAGTGCCCCAGGGGATTTAACACTGGGGGGGGGGCTGGGGTGGGGTTTGCCTTCATGACCTTGCCATGGAAACGGCAACCCCCTCCCACTGGTGTAAGAGCAAGGATGAATTTATTTACACTGGTGTAGGACAGGATTAACCATTACCTGGTGCTACACAGCGACTATCACGTACAGAAGGAAGAAGCATAAACCCACCTTTTGTTCAGCTGCTGCACTTGCCTGTCACAATTTAGGATTGCCCTTTTTGTCTTGCTGCAAACAGGAGCTTCTTGCCTGTGTAGCTCTTTGGCTCCTGTCACAGATGCCTGATTTCAAGGGCTAATCCTGTGTTCAGATCTTGTCTGTGACCCCTCGTCTCTCTCATTTGCAAAGGCAGCGGTTGCTTAGTGCCTCTGTTAGTTCAGCCACAAATGCAGGTCCCAGCCTCTTGCTGCCCTGTCTGCTATGGTTTTGCTTGCAGAAAAAGGTGTCACAACTGCAGCCTCCTGCCAGCTCTCCCAGCTGTGCTCCCGGCATCTTCTGGTGGTTTTTTTTTCCAAGAGAGGAAAGCGTCAGAAAATCCATCCCTTGTCACGAAGCAAAGCCTGGGGTTACACACAGGGAGGAAGCAGCTTGAAGGAAGGGCCAGGCAGGCGGCTTCTAAAGCTTCAAGCGTGGCAAAATAGTTCAAAATGAATGTGAGCATGTGATGCAGTTTTATATTTAACAGGATGACTTTGAGCACTCAGGATATGCTCCATTTTTGCTTAAAAAAATCTACAAAGCCAGGTGCAGAGAGGAGGAGAGGTGGAGTGGGTGGGAAATGGGGAGACCGAACTGCCTGTAGCACCATGGCGGTGATGGTGTGATGGGATCCCAAGTCCTGGAGTGAAACCCCATGTGTTCAAGGATATGCAAAAGAGATTGCCTCCACCTCAGGGAGCTCATAGCTAAGGCTTAAGATTAAAAGTTGAGCTTTTTTCATTTCTGCTTCATGCTTGTGTGAACTTCATTTTAGGCCCCAAATCTGCTTTTCTTGAAATTGGTCTCAAAATTGCTATTGACTTAAAATGCTGAAAGATCTCACCCATAAATTCTCCTTCTCCCATCTGTAAAATGAGGATGGCAGGATTTCTGTGCCATCTGCGGTGCTGTGAAGCTGAAAACAATCATCATTTATAAAGTGCTTTGAGCTCAAATGGAAGGTTCTATGTAAAGTCAAGGCTTTGCAGGATGAAATGCTCCTTAATGTGCCAGTTGCATCTGATATCTGAACCAGTGGCTGAGTTGAAAGTTGTGGAAGAATAGGCTGGTGATGCAGAGGTAGCGCTCCAGCTGCTAAATGTGTTGGTTTATTTGTGGTGTTCAAAAGTGCCTGTTCATTGCTATAAAATTAGGGCCCAGAGGAGCCAGTGCTTTCATGACCACAAAAATCAGTCTCCTACATCTGTGTTCATCTCGAGCATCTCTGACATGTGACCATTCTCAGAGCTGGTGTGTCTCTGGCCACCATGTGAGTTAACAGCACAGGCATTGCAAATAGGAAACCCCGGAGCCACAGTCGCAGGTGTTAAGCCTTTCCGAGTGCAATAGGATGCATCTGATGGGAACAAAGGATGTTCCTTTCCATCCAGCTTTGCAGGGCGTAGAGGGGAAGCTGCCTAACCTTTGCCCTGAGAGCTGCGTTTGCCTTGCATTTGCATAAAGCTGAGGGCCAAACTGGGACAACAAAGAGCAGATTGTGGAAAAGCACAACATTGTGAGATTAAATAACGGGTCCTAGCGAGGAGTGCGAGGCACACCCGGCAAGGCAGGGCTGGGCCAGCACATGGCCTGGGTCAAGCACTTCTGACAGAGCCCCTGGTTTCTCCTTTTGCAGACACAAGCCACCAGACCCGCTCCGTCTCCAGCCGCCCCTACTACAGTCTGCCCAACAGCAGCCATGAGAGGCGCTCGGTCCTCGCCATCACGGAGCCGCCGCGCTTCCACTCCCAAGCCAAAGGCAAGAACGTGCGCCTGGACGTTCACTCCCGCAAGGCCACGCGGAGGAACAGTTTCTGCAACGGGGTCACCTTCACCAACCGGCCCATCCACCTCTACGAGAAGGTCCGGCTGAAGCTGGTGGCTGTGCACCACGGCTGGAGCGGGGCCCTGCGCTTCGGCTTCACCATCCACGACCCGTCGCAGATGAGCTCTGACGAGATACCAAAGTACGCCTGTCCAGACCTGGTGACCCGTCCTGGATACTGGGCCAAAGCTTTGCCAGAGAGGTTCGCTGTGAGGGACAATATCTTGGCCTTCTGGGTTGATCGTCATGGGAGAGTCTTCTACAGTATTAATGACGAGGAGCCAATACTGTTTCACTGTGGTATTAAAGTTTCCGGTCCCCTTTGGGCACTCATAGACGTCTACGGAATTACCCATGAAGTGCAGATACTAGGTAAGTGTGTGTTTTCTCTTCTGTTTGCTCTTTCCACAGAGGTATGATAATGTAGAAATGACACATGATCTGTCTGGTTGATCATTTCTGTGGGACTTAAGAAAATTAATTTGCTGTTGGTTTTGTACCTCAAATTAACCATTTTTCATTTGCCAGCACTAGAGATCCAGAAAGCAATATATTTCAGAGATGTCAGTGATGGAAAGCCCTAAGGCTGCACATTATAGCAGCCATGCAAAGGGATAGATGGAAATCTTTACCTGTAACTTCACCCAGCTTTGTCTGAGCCGGATGTGCTGCTGTGGAGTGGAAAACATGGTGCTGCTTACATCAAAGTCCCAGGGGCTGAGCAGGCAAAGATGACCAGTGCTTTCATTCTTTCCCAGCTACCAGTTACTGCCAGTCCATTGGAAAACTACCACTCACTGCCTAAGACTTTCCTGGAGCCCTTCCCCAGTCCCTCTCTCTGCTCTTTTCCTTGGTCCCACTCAGGCTGGCATTTAAGGGGCTGGATTTGCAGATGTGATCTGACTTACCCTTCCCTTACACACAGGCATCACACAGATCACTGCATTCAGGTGGTGTCTGGCTGATTTAAAGACATCACCCTTGGGGAAGGCTGCAAGAGGGGATGAAGTTGTTCCCATTAGCAAACCAAGCCAATTGCCATGGAATGACTTTCCTTTTGTGACTTTTATGGCACTGAAATTTCAAATGAATTTAATGTTAGATGGAGGGTTTTGAACTGGGCTACACCACAGGGAATCCTTTTAAAATACAAGTGTTGGCCTTTCCCAGAGGCTCCTAGGAGCTAATTGAGTTTTAACAGCCAAACTCAGCTGCACCTGCTCGAGGGGATGGTGCTGCCATCCTGGCACGGAGCAGACGCCAGTGATAAGCTGTGAAATGGTTAGTCCAGTGGGCAGGCAGCTACATCACATATTCTTCTGAATGGTGCCAATTATTTTACAGGCAAGAAGGCTACACATAAACAACACTTTTCCCTGTCTGCTGTGCCTCAAATGTGTAATTAAACCTTACCAGCAGCTTATCCTGTAATTGCAATTGCCACGCACTCCAGCCTCTGGTGCTCATCACGGAGCAGAAGGAGTGTTTGCTGTATTGGCCAGGGCAGCTGCTTCACCAGAACACTCCTTCTTCCTCATTAGATTGGAGTTAGAAAAATAAAATGCTGCTTCTTTCTGCCCCCCATCCCCTGTCATGCCTGCAGCATCCAAGTGTGCAGAGTGAAAGACTCAGCCTGGGAGCACCTGTACTCTGATGTTTTTTTAATTAAATTACCAAACTCCACAAACTGCATTGGGAATCAGGGCGATGCTCAACTGTCTGGAGCACCAGGGGACACAAACTCCTTGCAACAGATGTGATGGTGTCATAGAGGATGTGCTTGTCCCTGTCTCTTCCTCCCAAAATTTTGCAAGTTGAGAAAGCTGTGAAATATAACTCCAGTTCCAATGCACAAAGTGCATCTTTCATCATTATGCATCACAGAATCACAGAATGGTTTGTATTGGAAGGGACCTTAAAGATCATCCAGTTCCAACCCCTGCCTTGGGCAGGGACACCTCCCACTCAACCAGGTTGCTCCAAGCCCTGTCCAACCTGGCCTCAAACACTTCCAGGGATAGGGCATATCCATCATGAAGCTTGGATGTCTTACTCCTCTTTCTTGCCAGACACCCTGTCCTTGCCAGAAGGAGCTGGTCCAGCCACCATTCTACCCCAGCAGCCTCTGCTTTGCAGATGCTGGATGGATTTGAGTGTTTTTCCTTCTTTGGTAAAAGCCTGCTGATTTTCTCCTCCAAGGAGCAGGCAGTGTTGGTGCTGGGCTTCTTCACCCCTATTTCTGGGAAGACCAGGAGTCTGCTTCATTCACACAGACTCTTTACTTCCACGGGCTTTGACTTTGCTCAGTGGGTTGAGGCCTTGCCTTCAAAGTCAAGTGTCCAGGCTGCCCTGGGCAGGGCTGGAGGTAGAAGGAAGGACACTCCCAAACTTCTCCACACCTTTACATGGTCCCCCCAGCCTGGCATGGCCGAAGTGAAAATCTGGAAAATGAATTAAAGATCAACATCCTGACTTTCCCTTTGCTGTGAAAAGGGAAAACAATTCTCTGCCATGAAAAGCTTTCTAACACCTGCAGGAAGTAGCTTTTGTGACCAGCTCTCCATTCAGAATCTCTGTAGGGCTGAGAACACCCCTGAGATACAAAGCTTGATATCTTCCTTAAAATGACCTCTCTTAGACACACTTGTGCTTGAACAGTTATAAGGCAATGACAAGGAGTGTGGAAAGAATATTGTGCTTGTGTTCTTTTGCCCATCACTGTGTTGTGGATTTGACTGGCACAAGTGCTTTGGACAGCAAGATATTGAGAGGTTTCCTTCTCTTACAGAGTGACCTCAAAGCTATTAGACCTTTCCACTGAGAAAGCTGTAGGACCACACTGGTTTACAGCTTTTTGCAATTCGTCATCAGTGCAGGGAACTCTCAGATCACATGGGTACTTTGAAAAACTTGGTTTTCCTTGGCTGGTGCCAAGATGCAGCTATTTCTCTGCCTTCTGCCTGCTCCACACTTGAATCTCCACCAATTAGTGCTTGACCTCTGGCTGATTTTTCCCGTTGATTTTCCATTCAGAGGGACTGAATCTGTAGGCTGAAATAACAATTATAACCACAGAAGTAGGCAGTTGTATCTTGCCTCTAATGCCTGTGTCACTGGGTTTGTCTCACAGACAGCATGTTCGCAGAGACCATGACCACTGCCCGGCTCAGCACTGCCCGGCTCAGCACTTGCCTTCCGCAGAGCAACCACGACTCAGCCAACTTCAACAACAATGAACTAGAGAACAACCAAGTGGTGGCCAAAATTGCAAACCTAAACCTAAGCCGGGTACCAGGACTTGCGACAGACAACCACATCATCCCCTGCTGCCCAAACCGGCGGCATCACGCGCAGGGGGTCCCGGCCTTCCTGGACACAGACCTGCGGTTCCACCCCACCCGCGGCCCTGACATCACCTTTTCTCAGGACCGGATGGTTGCGTGCACCAACTGGCAAGAGAGTAATAGGACTTTGGTGTTTTCTGACCGGCCTTTGCACATCGGTGAAAGCCTCTTTGTGGAAGTAGGACACCTTGGGTTGCCATACTACGGGGCCCTTTCATTTGGCATCACTTCTTGTGATCCGAGTACTTTACGGACAAATGAGCTCCCAGCAGATCCAGACTTTCTCTTGGACCGCAAGGAGTACTGGGTGGTTTACCGAGCGTTCCCGGTCCTCAACAACGGCGACATTCTCAGCTTCATGGTCTTGCCGAATGGAGAGGTGCACCACGGGGTGAATGGAGCCAGCCGAGGAATGCTGATGTGTGTGGACACCTCACAGTCTCTCTGGGTGTTTTTTACAATCCATGGTGTAATCAACCAGCTCAAAATACTGGGTAAGTGCAGCCAAAAGAAAGGATATCAGGGAGCACCTGGCTTGTGAAGTTCCCTGGTCCAGAACCAGAGCTACAGGTTTGCACTCACAAGTGTTCACCGATGTGAGGAAGCAGCTCCTGATCTCACCTTGTGTTTGTAAACAAGAGTGAGTGAGGCATGGTGGCTGTCACATAGATGTGTGCAGCCTATATAAGTCCCCCAGAAACGGATGAGGCTCGAGACATAAAATAAGCAGCAGGCAGGGAGGCAGGGATGGCTGTCGGGGGAGGCAGCTGTATTTCAGAGGCTTTGTTTTTAAAAGGGATTCTTTATAAACTCCCTATTCCAGCCAAAAGGTATTAAACTCCTGCCTTGGTAAGGATGATGATGTTTGTGAGCACAGCTCTTGTTTAAGCACAACTCCTCAAGCACTGCCACAGCTCGGGTATCAGCTGGCACTTTTGATCCATTGCTGGATCTAACAGAAGGGATTCTATCAGAAAAGCAGACATTGATGACTTTGTAAAGCAGGTTTTCCTCATCCAAAGCAATGCTGACAGCGAGACAGCGACTGCTGCTGGAGAAATTGGGACTGTGGGGAAGTGATTTTATACTCCAAATGTCGGATAACCTGGTTCTTGCTTCACTGAAGCACTGAAAAAGCATCGTACAATGGCATAAGGAGGTCCAGTTCACATCCAAAATTGTGCACCTCCAAAGTCACTACATATCATTACTAAGGGGCAGCACTTAAGTCAGAAGCTGGGCTTTACCCTGCAGCACCCTGTGTGTGTGGGGTGGGAGCAGCTCAGCAGGTGTTTAGCTGGGGTTGGGGTGTCCCTTGCCCATGGCAGGCTCAGCTCAGCTCTGTCCTGTGTTCTCAGGCACGGTGCAGTCCAGCCCAGTGACCGTCTCGCCCTCAGGATCCCCCGGCGGCTCCCAGTACGACAGCGACTCGGACATGGCCTTCAGCGTGAACAGGTCATCATCAGCTTCAGAGTCATCGCTGGGTAAGGGCAGCCTGGCCCGCAGCTCCCACCACAGCAGGGCAGGAATCCGGCATGAGATGGGGCTGGGGCTATGCAAGACAGCAGAGCAAGGCTAGGGGGAGACCTCACATTTCCTGCCAGACTGACAGAAGGAACTGTAGGAAAACACCAAGTGGTGGGAAGATTTTCACGGCCTAAAGGAAGTCTGCACGTTGCTTGTATCAGCAATAGCATGACCAGCAGGACCAGGGCAGTGACTGTCCCCCTGTACTGAGCACTGGTGAGGCCACACCTCACATTCTGGGTTCAGTTCTGGGGCTCTCATGACAAGAAAGTCGTTGAGGTGCTGGAGTGTGTCCAGAGAAGGGCAATGGAGCTGGGGAAGGGTCTGGAGCACAGGTCTGATGAAAAGCAGCTGAGGGAGCTGAGGGGGCTCAGCCTGGAGAAAAGGAGGCTCAGGGACCTTCTTGCTTTCTACAACTCCCTGACAGGAGGGTGGAGGTCAGTGGGGGTTGGTCCGTCTTGTAAGTATCAAGTGACAAGATGGGAGAAAATGGCCTCAAATTGTACTAGGGGTGTTTTAGACTGGATATTAGGAACAATTTCTTAACTGAAAGGGTGGTCAGGCATTGAACAGGCTGCCCAGGGAAGTGGTGCAATCACCATCCCAAGAACTGTTCAAAAAATGTGTGGATGTGGCACTTGCCCTATCTGTAAAAAAGGGATAGCAGGCTCTGCCTGGAGCTGTAAGTGAGCTACTAGTTGGAATACACTGGGGGTTGTTTGGCCAAACAAACCAGGCAATGACTAAGGAAGGAAGAGCCTTAAAAACTGACTTGAGCATGTGTGTTGTACAGTGTCAGGTTTGCACCGTTGTGGCGACTGAATTATCTCATTCCTTCCTCCTCTTTTCGCAGTGACTGCTCCAAGCTCCCCCTTGAGCCCCCCCATCTCTCCTGTCTTTCCCCCTCCGGAGCCATCCAGCAGCAAGAACGGGGAGTGCACCGTTTGCTTTGACAGCGAGGTGGACACAGTGATCTACACCTGCGGACACATGTGCCTCTGCAACACCTGCGGTCTTAAGCTGAAGAAGCAGCTCAACGCCTGCTGCCCGATCTGCCGACGGGTCATCAAAGATGTTATTAAAATATACCGCCCTTAGCGCCCGCCTCGGGCTGTAGGAAGGGGAACGCCGCTAGCAGTAACCACGCCTTTCCGTCCCTGCTTATGGGTTATCGTGCTGGTCAGTCGTTATCAAGTGGCTCGTTATCTGTGTTTCCTTATTTGACAGGTAGGGCACAATTCAGGGATAAAATTGAGCTGAGGATCATGTAGGGCCCAAAGGCACGGCCAGGCTTTGTGCCCACAGGCGAATCCGGGGAATCGCGGCCTGCACCCGACCCAGCTGCAAATGAGAAATTTCCCGTGCAAAGGTTCTTTTTTCCCTCTTCCTGCTCCGGAGGAGGCTTGCTGTGGTGTGGGTCTGCAAGGGGAGGTTGCCATTTGGTCAGTGCCAGGTGCCACTGGGCTTCCTGACCCCAAAACCTGAACAGCTCTGGGCTGCTGCCAGGTGCTTGTGCTGTGGTGGAATAAAATAAGCGGGAGGGTTCAAAGTGGACAAAACTGATCTGGAAATGCCCTGTTCATCCGTGTAAGGAGAACTAGCTAAAGCCAAATAGTAGCACAGCCAGATTCTCACTTGTCTGGGTTCTGTCCCCGTGAACAGGTTTATGGGGTACATGGAGAAGCCAGTCTGGACTTAGATAAATCAGCTTTTGCTTTCTGTGGCAGAGCAGGGACTTTTGGCCAGGGAAGCTGAGACCTGGAGAGCTGCCATGGGATAGCCCACTGAGAGCCCAGCCAGCCCCAGCAGTGGGCAGCTATGAGGGGCGACTCAGGCCTGATGAAGCCATAATTTGCAGCCTGTGGATGAGATGAGTGTTTGGACGGGAACACTGCAATCCTGGCTGTGATGGTGTTTGCCATCTCCAGGCACACACACACCTGCATTCTGCTCTGCCCTCTTGGCAGGTGGCACAGCTGCCACGTTACCCCCTCCTGCCTGGCTAGACCTTCCTAGGTCTAGACCTATCCTAGATCTTCCCCTGCAGCCAGTGCCATGGCAGGGCTCAGCTTTCCTCCTGCCCCACCATGGAGACTTTTTGGAGCCTGTGGTGAGAAATTAATTTCTGACCCAGTCCCAGCAGGCTCACCTTTTTTTCTGAGGACTCTGTATGTGCTGATCTTACCTGCTCTTTCTCCTGCCTTTCCAGGTTTTCCAGCACAGCTGGGTCTCAACAGTTAGATGAGAACTTGTTGAGAAAAACAGGGATCTATCTCACTTGGCTTTACTTAGGAGTAGGAAAGAAAAAGGCTCTGGGGCTATTAGTAGATATTGGGACTTTAAAGGTAAATGGGTTTCAGGTGTGATGTTACAACTACAGGCAGCAGCTGGATGAGCTGGGCAGCATCTGAGTGGGCAGCACCGGGACTGGTGCGAGGAGCTCAGTGTCCTCCATTCTCCATCCTCTGCCCACTTGCACAGCCCCTGTCCAGTCCTTTAGCGTGAGCCTGACCAGCTTCCAGCTGGTCTGAGAGGGAAATGAGAGAGGATGCAAATGGGAGGATGAGAGAGGGGCTGGTATTGTAGCTTGGTCACCATGTGCTACCAAGTGCATAAGAACAGCTTTTTCAGAAAGGTGAAATTTTAGTCCGAGAAAGAAAAAAACAGAATAGAAACTCCTGTAGATTTCAGGGCTTCTGGGCACAGAGGGGCAGCCTGAGGTTGTCAGTGCCTATCATCTCACCTGGTCATTTCTTCTCTCCTGCAAGGTGCCGGTAGCTGTGGGTGCACAGCCCCCCTCCTGGTGCTGCTGCCTGGTTGATGGTTTGGCTGTGCCAGGAGAGCTGTGTTTGGTTACTGACCAGCAGCCAGCCCTGCTCTCCATCGTGGAGAGCACACCCAGGAGAGCAGCTCATTCTCCTCCTGCAGCGGGCTGTGCCTGCCAGTTCACAGGGCACGGGGAAACCTTTTTTTTTTTTTTCTTTAAGAACTGATAAACATTTTAATTAAGTGTATAAATGAGGCTGCTCTAGAGCGAGATCTCTCAGCCATTGCCCTGCTGCATCACCACAAGGGCCCACTGGCTTTGCAGAGCCCTTTTTGGAAACCTGGCTGATGGCACTGTCTGTGCCACCGCCAAGCGTGCTCAGCCCTCAGCAGAGCCACTGGCACCGCGACTGCGGCACAAGTTCGCTCATATCTTTACTGAAGGAGGTAGCAAGGGCAGCTTCCCTGCAACTGGAGCCTTGCCTGGACCTCCTGGCATTGCCTTCCTCCCGGGTGCCACACTGGCAGATCAGGGTCTGGCTGCGGTTGGTGGGCACAGCACCAAGGGCACGATGATGGCAGGGCATGTCAGCACGGGATGAAGGGCCGGGCGGGTCAGTGCCTGCCTGGGGACAGGCTGCAGTGGGAAGCCTTTGCATGATGAGGAATTCAAGGAAAGCTGTTGGAATCCACCGCAAGCGATGCCAGCCTGGATCAGGTCTGGGCTTCGTGAGCACCAGTGGCCACCCCTGGGGCTGCTGTCTGAGTTTCAGGGGTGCCCAGTCCCTTTGGTCACTGCACAAAGCCACACCAGCAGAGCAGAGCCTGTTTGCTTGGCTAACACCTCTGGTCCTCAGTGAGCAGGACTAGTGCATGCCTGGGTTGGGGTTTATTTTGGTGTAGATCTCTTCTGTATTTTTAAGCCAGCAAGGAGAAATACCAAACCCACCCCAGGCTGGGCCTGAGCTGTTCAGGACACATTGCAGAGGCTGAATTTTTGCTGTAGCAACCAAGACCAGTTTCCAGAAGGGTAGCACCCAGTGATGCCAGCAAGGGAATCAGCTCAGACAAGGGTCTGGAGCACGGCCGAGCAGCATGACGTGAGAGCAGTGGATGTGTCACCCTGCCTATCTGAGAGCAATGGGAATTTTCCAAAATAGGCCTCAAAAAAAAAAAAAAAGTCCAGGAAAAAGTAGCCTCTTTCAGATTTAATTGTTAGTATTCGTATTGCTATTTTTTTTAAACAGTCCAATGATATATGATTTGTACAGAAGATCTGTTTGTGCCTTATAAGGGTGTCTGTGCACTTTTTATCCTTTTTAAAGCAACTTTTAAAAAGAAAAAAAAAATTGGGGGGGAGAAAACAACACAGATTAATGGTAGTTTTATAGAATTTTGTGTTCACTGAGAATCCTGCTTTATATATATATATATACACATATATATATATATATACTAGAGTGAAAAAGTGTTTATTTCCATGGATTTTCCCCCCTCTCCTCTTTAACCTCTTTGTTTAAAAATTTAAAAAAAGGAAGAAAGGAAGGAAGAAAGAGAAGTGATTGGGGAACTCTTTTATCTTCCCCCTTTCTGAGACAGTTACTCTCTAGTCGTTACCTTTATGATTCAATACTGTGACCTGTACATCTTGTTTAAGCTGAATCAGATTTTGAACCTCTGTATTAGGCTTTTCAAGCAAATCATTTGGGGGACCGGGGGAGGGAGGGCATCGCACGAGGGAGGGAACTGCACTTCTACATGTCAGTACTCTATAGCGTTGTGTTCAGTGCTGTGTGTTTTACTTTTGTCCATTTACCTGTTTTACATTAATATAATTTTACTTGTTTATGAAACAAATAAAACTTTGGCTTGTACAGAGTTCTCCAGAATGTTTAAAAGAGCTTGAGCTGGGCAGTGATTTGCAAAGCATGTCAGTGCTGATCCAGAGAGGAAGGGTCAGGACAGCTCTGTTCATCTGCTTAAAAGAAAAAAAAAAAAAGTTAGACACTTTATATGTTTCTCATTTTGCTTCTGGGAGTCACTGCCCAGTGGCTGCTCAGTCCCGTGATGGGCTGGGAAGTGTAAGAGGGTTTTCTGGCTACCTTAACTTTGCAAACACTTGCAGGTTTGGCGGGCAGAGTGTATTTTAGGGCTACGGAGGTGAAAGGGTTCAGTGGTAGATGCCATCAAGAAGTGTCCCAAATTTCTTACCCAGTCGCAAGCAAGGCAGCTGCCAACCTGACCCCTGTGCCTGTGCTGGGGCTGTGGCAGCCTGGGGACTGAGGGTGGCCAGAGAGGGGTAGTGCAGACACAGCAGAAGGGTTGCTTCTTTTTTCTTAGCAATGCCTGGCTCTTTATTTCACAAGCAGAGGCCAACAGAAGGCTGCTCTGTAAACTGTTTATATCCCAAAATGTGGCCTGCTGAAGCCAGACACCAGTCAAGCAGCCTCAGATATGGTTTAATGTGGAGTGGAAAAATTCATTCATAACTCTGCCCTGGCAAGCACACAGCCAGAGTTAAGTGTTCACACGAAAACCTTCGCTCGCCACAGGTGGTGAAGGAGACCAACAATGGCTAAAATGCCTTTTTTACACACTCTGTTGCCCCACTTTATCCACAGAGCTGATCCTTATGAGATGCCAACAGGCCAGTGCTGCCAGTCTCAGGCCATGGAGCAGCTCTGCACTACACTTCACATTGATGTGATGACCTGTTCCAGTATCTGCTGGCCCAAACCCCAGGGGCAGCATGGACAACACTGCCCACTCCCATTTCCTGCACCTGGGTGCTGCGACACAGGTATCAGTCAAAACTGAGCCTCCTG
The DNA here is from genome assembly GCF_022539395.1 of Myiozetetes cayanensis. Classification (NCBI taxonomy): domain Eukaryota; kingdom Metazoa; phylum Chordata; class Aves; order Passeriformes; family Tyrannidae; genus Myiozetetes; species Myiozetetes cayanensis. Next base: position 6,232,570 of record NW_026087378.1, on the reverse strand, counting down.
TGGCCAAAGCCCAGCTCTGTGCCAGCCCTGAGGATCTGGGCAGCAGCTGGCACTGCTCAGAGCCAGGAGCAGTGTGCCCGTGAGATGTGGCCTGGCACCCGCAAGGAGCTGCCCGAGAAGGGCTGTGCCCCACATGGCCACGCTAGTGCAGTACTCCAGGTTATGTCACAAGCCCCAAATTTCTCCTTGGTGCACTCACCTGCTGCTTGGGGGCAAGTGGCAGCATCAGGGCAGGTGCTGGGTGCTGATGGACAAGCCCTGCACGGAGTGTGGGTGGGCAGACACCTGGCCATGGCATGGGGCACGTGCTGCAGGCAGCTGAGAGAACACAGCAGTTGGGTGAAGCAGGATGGGCCCTGATGTTACATGATTGGTCCTGGACAGCTGGAGGTGTGCATGGACAGGGCTTGCATGTCCCAGTGCAAGGTGTGAGCTGGGCCAGTGCATGTCTTTTTCTCCCACTCCTTTCCCACCCCTTCCAAAGCACTGCCTGTATGCAACATCACAGCCTTCTGGCAGAAGGTACTTGGGCTTTGGAGTCCAATCATTCTTTTGCCTGAGCCTTGCAGCTCCATTCCCTGGCCAGCCTGATCCCCTAAGAGCCCCTCCTGAGCATGAGTAGTCCCTCTCTCTCCACTTCCCCAAAATCACGAGACTCTGCTGCCTTGAGATCACAGTAACACAACTTATGCACTACACCAGCTCATTTGCTGGGACACCCAGCAGAGTTTGGGCAAGATCCAAGGATCTGCCAGAGTACCCATAACCCTCACCACTCCCGGGCACTGCTGTGTGGGGGAGCACAGCAACAGCTGCCAGGACAGATGGACAGATGCACATGTCAAACTCCAAACCAGCTCCCTGGGCTGAGCTGCCATTGCTCTGCACAGGAGAGCAGCACACCATGTTTCACCCCAGAATTACACCAGCCACACATGGGTTCACTAAGGTGCTTGAAACCAGTCAAGCGTTTCTTTTTATTTCTTAAAAAAAAACCAAAAACCAACCCTCCCTACCCCCACCCCCAAAAAAAAAATCCTAAACCCACCAAATAAAAAAAAAAACCATCCCATAAAGGTGAAAGTATAGATACGCATGTACACAGCTACATCTACCTTCTGCTGCCCCCCACCCGCCCACAGTAATGTAGATTTATATGCACTTACATAATATAGCGAGACACAGACAAACAAATGGGGTTTGGGGGGTTTTAGGGAGCCTGTGAGGAGCAGGGCACAGCAGGGCCGACAGCCCACTGGGGATGTGCCAAACCATGGTGTGTCCCCAACACCCGGCTCGTGGGCCCCAAGCCATGGTGATGTCCCCCCTTGTCACTAACCTCGACCCCAGTGCTGCACTGGGCTGTTGGGTGTTGGCTGATGGGGTGATGCACCCTGTGGGCAAGCTCGGGGTGCTTGTGGTTGCCCTCCTCCTCCTCACGAGGTAGTCGGGGAGCTCGGCTGCGTGTGACTTGTGAGGTACAGAGAGGAGGCACAGCCTGGCTTGGGGCACACATGGCTGAACTGGGGGGCACGTATCAGATGGGGGACAGAGAGTGCCCTCCCAGCCCAATGGCTCTTGGCATCTTCCTGGCAGGAGTCGTCCAGCCTGCAGTCCCTTCGCAGGCAGAAGAGCAGTAGGAAGGGGTAAGGCTGCAGGTGTCGGCACATACTGAGTGTGATGCCCCCCTTGGGCACTCACCCTGCCCTCCTGGAAGCTCTTTGGGAACAAGGGAGTGATCCTGTCACGTGCTCAATGAGCCGAATACAGTACTTGTGTTAGCAAAATGAAGCACTACCAGTTCTGAGGTTCAGTCTGGGAGGGAAGCAGGAATAGCCCTCATTTAGTGCAGAGGCCACACAAACAGCACAGTCCTCTCTGAGGAAAGCCAGGGCAGTGAGATCTCAGAGAGAGCAAGAATAGGCAATTCTGAGATTAAAAGGCCATTCAGCAAAGACAGAGCAAGGACACAATACCCAAGGAAAGGACACACAGCCCCTTCACCCCTGCATGAAACTACCAGAGCAGACAGGGGGATACAGGTCTAGCCACTTCCCCAGATATGGCAGGGGCTGGATTTGGCTGACAAGCAGTTCTGGCTTAACTCATCCTGTCCCCACTCCTTCCCAAAGCATAAAGGCTTTACTGGAGCAAGTGATGTGCAGAGTGAAGGCAGTGTTGCTCCCCCAACCCACCCTGCAACTCTCCTGGGAGCACATCAACAACTTGCAGTGTGCCACGCGAGGAGCTTTGTTATTGGATTGGGTTGTAAACGGATCACTTTTTGCCAGCTCAGGTGAGTCACTCTGATCAGAAGCTGATGTGCCACCAGAGAAAACCACAGGTGGGAGGGAGAGGAATCAACTGGAGAATGGGGTGTATGAATTCCCATGGGTAAAATTGGATCTTGGGGCTCCTGGATGAGACCAGACAGGGATGGTCAGGACTTCTCTATCACATCAAACCAGTGCTGGGACAAACTGCTCCATCACTGCCCCAGAACAACCCTGGCCAAAGGCACCACCATTTTCATTCTATATGCAGACAGAGGGATCTTCATCTCTAGATTTTTAGGGTAGAAAATAAGGGACAGAGAAGGAAGCGAGCATTTGGGGGAGTGGAGAACACTGCTTCAATTCTGCCAGCCTCAAATTAGAGGGAAAACTGTAATTATTTTCAGCAGCAAAACAATGTGGCTGCAGTGCTCACACTTGCAATTAGACCAGAGAGGGCCACAGGGCTTGGTCAACACAAAACCTGACCCTCCCTCGGCTAGGGGTGGGACTGGATGATCTCCAGATGTCTCTTCCAACCCCAGCTATTCTGTGATTCTGTGAAACCAACCAACAGCCAGGTTTAAAGCTCTTCTGGAGAGAAATGTGTCCCTGAACCTGCAAGTAGACAAGGACAAAAAGGAAGAAATCGGCACTGGGGAATGACAGCTCATCCATGCTCACCCTCCTGATGGGATAAGCAACACTGTGGGCAAGATTAGGCTTGGCAGGTAAGGACGTCAGCACTGAAAAATCCCAGGCTCTGCTTGACTCGAAGCCCCCCCCGTCACACAGAGTGAAATGAAAGGACCTGGAAGACAGGCAGGTGGGGTGACAAACAAGGTAGGCAGACACTGAGCACCAGACACACCTCACAACTGGTTGTGATGAGGAGCTGAACTCCCACATTCTGGATTGCACTTGATAATATCAGCACCTATGGAAGGACCCACCTCCTGGCTGCTGCCCGCCAGCCTGGGGAAGCTCAGTGGGTCATGGGAAGGGGTGGTCCCCTATTAGTCCAACAAGCAGGGCAGTCAGTGTGGGTAGGAAAGCAAACCATCCTTTTTCCAGGGCTTTTGGGGTCTTTTTGGTCCTCTGTGCCTTGCATAGTATTCTTCAGCAAAACCCCTCTGACGTTTGGTTGCGGTACTGCAGGGGAGAAGCCTGCATGGTGTCCTGGATCAGCACAGAGAGGACCTGTTGGATGAGTGTGTGTATTTCTCTCTATTTTTTTCCATCAGGAGGATGTTGAAGTTAACACTTGTCATCACAGAGCAGGGAGGGTCTCATGGCACGTGTGGGTGGAGCAAGGAACAGCCCTTAACTGGGCAATGCCTGTGCAATCACATGCAGACAGAGCTAGAGGGACCCTCCTCTCAGCAATCATTCCTCCTTTTTGCCGCATTCCCTATGGCTCTGCCACACACCTGGACTGAGCAAGGTGACTTACAACATTTGACCTTGACCCTGAGCTTCAGGAAAAGGCAAATGCTTTTGTGCAGCCAGATTTCCTTTGTTGGTACCATTCCACCTGGCTACTTTAATTTACGGTACAGGTGGCAAAATGTCTATCAAGGTCCATCTCTTGAGCACAGAGAACCATGGGAGCCATCATACGCCACAAAGCTTGTCCAGGACAGCTCCAGCTGCATGTCTGGGCTGCCAGGATGGCACAGGAGCCAAGTCCTTGGGAGAATGTGGGGAGGAGGGTGGGTTGGAGCACACGGGGGGAAGGGGAGGCCAAGCTGCTTCCTCCACGCTGTCGCCAACAGGCACCAGCTGGGATGCGTGGGATCTCAATTATTATCTTTCCCTTTAAAGCCAGCCTCACAGAAAACTATAAATTAATCTGCTAATTAAATACTCAGGTGAGAGACCAGGGAACCTCCAGCCATGCAAGCAGAGGAGTGGCTACGGCTTCTTCCGTAGGTAATTGGAAGGGATCCAGCCCTCCCAGCACGGCCCCCCCGTCAGGACCTTGCAAAACCACCAGCCACTGCTGTTCTTCTCACGAACTTCAAACAAAGTCCCTTCTTTAAAGCTGTTGGTCTCCTCGTCACCTTCAAAATCCGCCACTGCCACATAGAGAGCTTCCCTGGTAATATCCAGGCTGGAGACAGGGGCTGAGGTCCTCTCCCTGGGTTCCCCTCTCTCCACAGGTTTGGAAATGACCTTTGGGCTTATGCTGCTTTTTGCTTTGGCTTCATCTTGGATGGAGGCAGAGAGGAAGGGCTTGGCTTTCGGAGGTACCAGCATGGGCCTCCCTGGCACCGCGGATGACCTGATTTCAGGTGCCTCCCGTGCTGGGGCCCTCAGCTCCACTGCGGGGCCAAGGGCAGGAGCCCCTATTTTCTTGGGAGGGGGTGGTCTGCGAGGTGGCACAACGGGGCGCTGTGGCGGGGTGTCCCTGACACACGGGGTGTTTGCTGGGCCCAGGGGAGATTTGGGCAGTGCCTCTTTTGTGGCACAGCTGTCCAGCTTGGGCAGAGGCTTGCTCTCCGTGCTTGGTCGCTCTGGAAACCTTCCAGGAGCCTCCGAAGAGACCACGGCATTACTGAAGGAGATTTCACTGGCAGCAGTGTCCTGCTCAGGGGGCTTCTCTGGGCACTTTGCAGGTCTAAGCTTGCTCCGCAGGCTGCAGATGTCCAGTTTATCGTCAGCTGGAGCTGGGTCTGTCCGGGGGGATGCAGCAGGCTTTGGCTTGATCTGAGGTCTAGACTTCAAGAACGGATTCTGGGTGATGGGCTCAGGTTTGTCCTCCACAGGCTCAGCTTTTGGCTTGGTTGGCTTGACAATAGGCCGGAGGTTTGGCTTCTTCACCTCCTTGGCTGATACCTTATGTCCACATTCCAGTCCCATTTCGTTTTTCAGCTGGAAGAGTTTGCCCTTCTCTGGTTTGAGCTCTGGCTTCTTGCTGTCCTTCGGGGCTGCTGACTGCTTGGGTGGGATCATGGGCAAAATCATGCCTGGGGGCTTTGGGGGAGGTCTCTGCCTCTCAAGTAACTCGCCTTCTGATTTAATGATGGACTCCTTCCTGGGTGGCAGGCTGGGCTTCTCCTCTGTGTCACGGTCCGAGATCTCCTCATAGCCCCCGGCAAAGGAAAGGTCCCCACTCTCGGGAGCCTCCCGCCCCTTCCAGTCTTTGGCCCACCTCCCACTGCAGTCCGTACCGTTAGGAGGAGCCTCTGGCAGAGGACGGCAGGGCCCTGTGGCCTCCTCGCTGCCGCTGCCGTCGGCCACAGCATCACCGAGCCGGAGCTGGGCCATCTCATTGGGGAGCGGAGCCAGGAAATTCGGCCGGGAGGCATTGCTGGTTTTCTTGTACTTATCGATGAAGGTGGCGGGGGCCCAGCCTTCCTTCTCCTCGATCTGGATGTACCACCAGCCGCTCAGGTTCTTCTCAATAACCTGCCGAGGGGAAAGGAAACCTCAGACATCCCTGCGGGATCCCTCTCTGCACATAAGGGTGGCACATGGCCTTGGCACCTCTCCAGCCAAAAACCATGGGATCACAACACTGGCATCAAATGGGAGGGGAACCTGGTCATGACCTCTGCCAGGGAAGGAGACCTGCGTGCCAAGGAGCTGAGGAACGGAACAGCCGTGGCAAGGAGCTGTTTCCGAGCTGTCCCCGGGAGCGATGCCGGGTGCTGGCGGTGGCCACTGCGTGGCACTGTTGGAGTGATCAACCGGCAGCGATGCTGCACAGATAGGACACCATCCAGACTCTGCAGCATCGGGAGTGGGGCTGGGGCCTGGGAGGGGCTGACTGGGGCAGCCCTAAAGGAAAATCCTCTTAGGGAGGGATAAATCACATCAGCACAAGGAGAAAGCAAAATCTCGTCTGCAGGAGGGATTCTGCCAGCAAAGAGGGTGTGCCAGGAAAGCAGTTCTGGAAGTGCTTTTAACTTTACACCTGGCCTAACTAAGGAAAAAACTACCATCTCTAACCTGATTTGTGGTTTGGTTTCATTTTCCATTAGCTCAAACACAGCACCCATGCTTGGGGGACAGGAGGCCACCAAGAGCATTTTGGGCTCCAAAGTCTGGTGAGCTCATACAAGTTTCTCTCCCACTCTAAGAGAGTCCTGGGATGTCAACATTACACAGAGGCAATCACATGTACCACCATGCCTGGTTTTCATCCAGAATACCATGGTGAGCAGACCCTTCCTGTCTGGAAGGGGAGCTCCTGCCTGAAACAGGTCTCAGGGCAACGGGAGTCAGGAGCACTGCACTGATGTGAAGATGTGTGAAAGGAAGATGACAGTCTCACCTCTACTTTCATTCCTGCCTGGAAGCTGATGCCATCGGGAATGGTGGTCTGGAAATCAGCGATGGTATAATATTCCTCTTCCACTTGAGGAGGGACAGGAGGTTTAGGCAGGTTCAAACCACGTGGCTGTGACCAGAAAAAAGAAAACCCATCAGTGTGTTTCTACAGCAGGTGTGACACAACATCCCCACAGCCCACCAGCCCGCAGAGACACATCAGCAAAGCCAGGGACAGGGACAAGGATCTCAGGCAAAGAGCTCCTTTTAGTGCTCTTCTCCCACTGCCTTTGCCATTGCTGCTCTCCTACATCAGCTGGCACTTACTATGGTGAGGTCTCGGCGAGGAGGTGGCCTCTGCCTCATCTTTGGTGACTCTGTGGAGGAAGAATTCCAGATGCTGTTGAGTTCCTGGCTTTTGGTCACATGTGTGTTTGCAAAAGACAAGACAAAACAGAAAGGCAAGGACCAAACCTGCCCCAGGGGAAAGAAACACAAAGGGAGAATCTGTCTGCCTGGCATACTGAGTAGCAGAGGTCACCCAGGTTTCAAGGGAAGGGGAGGGAAAGGAAGGGAAAAGAAACCAGTTTTCAGGTGTTGCTGGGAAATGCATCTGAGGTGACCACATAAAACTGCTTTTGCATTGCACGACTGACCCAGAAGACCTGGCCTGCAGAGGAGTTAAGATCATAGAACCACAGAATCACAGGACTGCCTGGATTGGAAGACACCTTAAAGATCACTTCATTCTACACCCTGCCATGGGCAGGGACACCTTCCACTAGACCAGGTTGTTCCAAGCCCTGTCCAACCTGGCCTTGAACACTTCCAGGGATGGGGCATCTACAACTTCTCTGGCAATCTGTGCCAGGGCATCACCACTCTCATAGGAAAGAATTTCTTTCTAATATCTAATCTAAACCTACTCTCTGTCAGTTTGAAGCCATTCCTGCTTGTCCTTGTCACAACATGCTCTTGTAAAAAGTCCCTCTCCCTCTTTCTTGTAGGCTCCCTTTGGATGCCCGAGCGATTGAGATAAGAGCATCTCCAGATGAATCTGCAGCCTGGGGGGTGATCCCCATTCCATTTGCTGACCTTCAGCTGGTCCCTGGGCAGTTCTGTGCCTGTGCCCACCCGTGTGTGCAGTGACATCCTTTAGGAGACCTTGCTGCAGAAATCACAGCCCCTGCAAGCCTCTGCCTGCCTCACACCCCATTACCTTACTCTAAAGCTGCAGGGAAGGCTGTGCTCCCAGCCCAGCCACCACCCACCTGCCCCTGACTGCCCACTTACTGCGTCGGATGTCGGCGTTGGGCAGGGGGCGGCTGTCGAACCTCCCATCCCTCTGCCCAGTGAGCCCATCCTTCTCTCGGCTCGCCATGACCTGCTGCCGGGAGATGCCATCCAGATCCAAGGCACACGAATGAGCAGAGGAGCCCGGCCCTAGCTTCTGTGAGAACATGTCTCCATTCCCCTTTTTGAGGTAGGAGGCAGGGGCCCAGCCCTCCTGGCCCTGGTACCTGGGGGTGCAAGAATGGCAAGGTCACTTCACAGAGTCCCTGTGCTGCACCAGGGCTGTGAGCCCTACCTGGAGAAGCAACGCTCTGTGCTCTGCCCAAGTGGTGTGGAGCCATTGGACATCCCTGGAGCCAGAGCTCACACGTTGACTGAATGTACCACCTGTCCTGGGCAATATGAGGTCACTGGTGCTCCGTGGCACGTGGGCACCTGGAGAGCTCCAGTCATGACTAATGCCCCCCCACCAGCTGGCCACAGCCAGCAGGACAAGGGCTGGGAATGGTGCAAACCCCCATTTTCACCTCAGCAATGGCAGCAGTTCAGGAATGAAGCACACTGGCAGGGGAAGCAGAGGGAAAAAGCAGAGGGCTGCTGCTGGATTGATGTACCTGGTCTTTGGAGAAAGCACAAGCCCTCTGCCTGAGCACCAGCAGCCTGGATCCCTTCCCTGTTCTAAATCTGTTTAGGAGAGACACCAGCCCCGTGACCTGATCGAAAAACCACATCCACAGAGTCTCCCTGCCACGCCGGAGACTCTCCCCGCTGGTTGGGCTGCAGCCACTGTGTTCTGATGGCACCAACTACTGAGCTTGTAATAGCCTTTAGAGCTCTTGTGGCAGCTTTCCTCTGCCTAAATAGTCAATGGATGTGTTTCTGGGGCTTTGCTGCTGCCAAGACCACAGGTTCAATGTAAGGTTAAGAAAATTGCAGCAGTGCTCCCACTCCAAGTCCAGCCATTTTCTGGACCACAGACAAGAAAAGGAGCTTCCAGCAGAAAACAACTATCAGCTCAGGATGGTCTGGAATCTTTGGCCTCAGCATACCCTGCACACAGCAGATCTGGCCCAGACAATGGCCCTTCTTCTGAACAGAGCCAGAGGATCCAGCCTGCCCCTGGGACACTCACTGGTTTTCCCATCAACAGGACGTGATGTAACATTCTCACACCAGTTCCCTTTGCACTGCTGGGGCATGTGATGCTGTCACACAGTCCACCTCCCAGCACAGGAAATGAGGGAATTTTAAAGATTCTCAACCAAAGCTGTGCTTGAATATCAACTGGCTTTGTAGGGATGGAGAGAAATGAGTTCTGTTGCTCTGCCCTCCCCAGCACCCAAGACATGCCCTTGGGCACATCCCACACACATTGGGTCTCTGCTTTGCACAGCTCCAACTGCAGTGCCAGGGAAGAGCAAGAGGTAAGGACAGTACCTGATTTTCCACCAGCCCTCCAGGTTCTTCTGGATCACCACCACTACAGCTCCCTTGTCCAGGTTCATTTCATCCTGGTCCCTTGCAGTGTAGGGGTAAATAACGGTGTACTTCTCCTCTGTCGGAAAGAAAGCACAGTTTCATGGAGATAACTTCATGGAAACATGGACTCAGTCAAAAAATGGTTATAAAGTGCTTTATATAAATGATAATTCTTGTTGTAATTTCGGTGCAAACACACAGATATACACAACCATTCTGAAAAGAAATGACAGTGAATCTATTTCAAAACAAACACAGCTGCATTTGGAAACGTAAACTTCAAAGAGCTACTCTGGCCCAAGAAGTTGTCTAAAACAGTTCCTCCTCTTCCTTAGGACTAAAGACTGTCTTTTTACAGCTTGTCACAGAAGCTCTTCCATGCATCCATTTCAGTTCAAATTTCTTTCTCAAAGCCCTTAAAGAAGAACCGTCCTCAATAAGGGGAGAGAAACCCTATGAGCATCAGGGAGCAACTCCTCACACACAGCTCTCAAACCACTCCACAGCAGCAGATCTACAGGAACTTCCCTGTTCAACAGCTGCATCCCCAGACACTGGTTAAACCTGTGTGTGGAGCCTGGAGAAGAGTCTGATATTCTGTCCACCAGACCAAAGGATGTTAAGCAGGGATATGGATGTTCTTCCCTTCAGGACGAAAGGGAAACATCCTAACAACCATGCAGACAACATGTCAGACAAACAGATCCATCCATCCACCCCTCTTCCTCACCTTGCCCTGTCCCCTCTGGAAGAAACACAGGGAAATAACTGCCTGTGCTTAAGCTGTACCACAGCAGGGTGGAGGCTATTTGGTGAAAAATCAGCCTCCAAAATCCAAACCTGGACATTTGTATATCCCCACCATGCAGGTTTCCTGGATTTTTCTTCTATGAGGAGCACAGCTCTGGAAGGGCCTGATTTCCCACCCACTTCATGCAAATGAGTCAAAGCAGAGAATGTCCTGTCACATTCAGCAAGACCAAGCTGGCTTTTCTCCTCCTGATTCCACCTGAGACACCAATCCAAGGCCAGGGCTTAAAGTTACTTTTACAGGAACTAAGGTAGCAGTTGGAAGAAGTCTGAGTACATGTGGTGGGGAAAGCAGAAACTCCAGTCTCTGAATCCAAAACAAGCCTCAAACTGTGAGAAGGAACTGTGAGAAGCTGACAGAGCAAAGGGATGTGGACATGAGCAGGTCTTATGGAAGGATGAGGAGCAGGTATGGCACACACTGTGGGCTGACACAAGCAGGGTTCATCACATGCAAAACAAACAAACGTGCACACAAGGCTCCAAGCACAAAACATGGGCAGCCAAGAAAGTCTCTGTGAAGTCCACCTTGACCCCATCCACTGGTGTACAAGTCCCCAAGAGTCCGACGGCGGCCAACGTGCCTGGGCAGAGACCAGTATCTCCATGGGACTGGGAAGAGCATGTTGGGGAAGCAGGAGAAGGACAAGAGAGGATGTAAGGAGGCAGCACTTCAGGTCCAAGAAGAGACATGGCTGACACCAGAGAGTGGTACAGAGAATGTTCTCACCTGGAGCCCTCTGGGGTCCTTCCCCAGCCTGAGCCCCCTCCCACCTCTGCCTGCCCAGAGGAGGGGCTGAACCAGCTGCTGCACTGATTTGGGCACACAGTGGTCACCATGAAGGATGTGCTCTCCAGGGGCATTTCAGATTTGCTTTAAGCAAAGGCTGCAACCTTGCTATTTCCATAATGTGAGCTCAGGCACGCTCTTTGTTCTGCATCTGTTGAAGACACGTGATTGGTCCAAAGACCTGGGCTTTGCTCCTCCTCCAGTGCAGGTAAAAGCTCCCTGGGGCCTAAAGGAGGCACTGAGGTGGCAGGAGTGAGCATTCCCTGGAGGTGCCACCTTCAGCCCCTACTGTGGGGGAGCAGGGAGGCCAGCAGTCACACTGCCAGTACCCAGGTGCCCCTCTCCTGCTGCAGCACTGGAGCTGCTGGGCAGGCAGGACCACTCTGGGCAGCACGTGTGGGTTTGTCCTTTCCCTGCCCAATTCAGGGACGGTGATGCAGTGCTGCCAGGAGCTCTGAGCAGTTCAGCAGGAAGAAGCTGGGGTAGGTGCCTCCAGCAGATTCTTACCTTCATCAGGCTGCATTGAGAACTCATCCTGGACTCCATCCTGGGCCTCCAGGCAGGTCGCCGGCACCCAGCCTTGCTCCTCCAATGTGCTCACAAACCACCAGCCTGAGAATAAAAAAACAGCAGGTGGATCAGCCAAGGGCTCATACCAGCCAAAAATTCCCTCCTCTCTCCAAACCACAAGTCTAGGGGGCTGTGACCCCTCCTTGCTGCCTAAATGGGAAGCTGGGGTGGCCCCAAAGCAATAGAGCCAAGCACTATCCGAAAGGGAGCACAGACAGCAGCACGGGACAACTGCAGCTGAATGACATCGAAATGTACAATTCTCTCCCCAGGAAAAACAGGAGAGGCTCTCAGAGTTGAATGGCCCCAGCCGCCGCATTTGTTCTACTTTTTTTCCCCCCTTCATGGTTCATTTTCCCTCAGTCTGGGTCAGCAAGCCTGGGCTAATTAGCAGAGATGAATACCCTGTCTGCGAATCGATAGCTGACTCCTGCTGTGCTCACCTTCTTTACATTTGTGGAAACAGCAAAATTGAAAAGCCACGAGCAACTGCAGGATTAAAACATGAGCTCTCCCAGTGGAAACCCAGCTAGCTCCACAGTGGCCACAAGCAATTCTGGGCCACCCTGTGTGTCCAATCAAAATAAGTGTGTGCTCCTCAGTTATTAAAAGCACAAGCTATTTGTGTCTTTAGGGGAAAAAAATGAAGACTGAGTATTATCCTCAGAACATCACCAGTGAGCCATTTAGAAAAACAACTAGATTGTTGGGGAGGGAATCAGTTACCTGCATGGGAGGGAAAATCAGGGCTGACCTTTGATAAATAAATTATTTTTCACTGCTTTTGAACTGGCTGTGCTAATAGGTTTCATTTGCTTCAGGGTTGCTTTCATTTTTCTCATTCTCAAACACAGCTGCTGGTGCAACTGATCCTCCGGGGACCGGTTTTCCAGAATTCTAAAATCTTTTCATGATTTAACTCCCCCACCTCCCCGCCAAGTAACTTCAGGGAATGAATTCCCCTTTTCAACAAACTACAGAATTTGGGCCCACGACCTGACTCGATCCCTTTGCAGAGGTTAAGAGCAAGTTTAAGTTTTGAAGCAAGCGAATAGCTCGGCTGCCTGCCCCGCTGTGTTGGGAGGCAGGAATTGTGAATGCACAATGGGGGCTTTCATGTGCACCATGAGAGTGTCCCCCTCTGTCAATAAAACAAGCCTGCCAAGTTTGGGAATGGTTTTTGTCCTCAGGACCCATAGGCCAAGTTTTTCAGCACAAAGAAGCATAAAGTAGAGATTGAAGAAGATGGACGGTGCCTGGTGCTCAGCACATGGATAGTCAGACCTTTCCCTTAGAGACAGCTCTGAAGTCTTGTCCACACTCATACAGACCAAAACTTCTTCGTCCATGTCCCACCTCAGCTCACCATCCAAGGACATCCCTGTGAGGTGCCTGGAGGCTGTTTTGTTTAAGGTCCTATTAGGAAAACACTGAGCATACAGGATTGCTATTCCTACCCGTGCTCTGCGACACAGAGCGGACCCAAAGCCCTCTGCCAAGCCAAACTCTCTGTACCTGATTCGTTCTTCTCAATGATATCCACCAACTGGCCCACGCACAAGCTGATCTCGGAGCTCTCCTGCTTCTGGTAGTCCGCCACCACGACATACTGCTCCAGCACCAAGGGGTCGACCGAGGCAGAGTCAGCTCCTGCACAGGGGGGACAAGAACCGACCCGTGTGCCAGGGTCAGCACAGGCCACCGCTCCCGAGCACCTGCTGGCCTGCGAGCAGCTCCAGGACACCCTGAGGACCCCAGCGTGAGAGACGTGAGCCAGAGGCTTGGGCACAGTGAGGAGGAGAGAGATCAAACCAGCAGCCAGGTGAGATGGGTACAGCCAGGTGAGACCTTTCGCTTGCTGCCCACCTTCCTGCTCACTGACAGAGCCATCCAAGCAACCTCACCAACACCAGAGATGCTCACAGCAGCCTGGACCTGCTTTCAGAGACCGAGGGGGTTTGGGGGACCTTCCTGTGCACTGGCATCAGCTGCCCCAAGGCACGGACCAGCTCTGACCCCAGCTCAAAACACTCAACCTGCAGTGGGTTCTGCTGGGCTAAAGAGCCTCCACCCAGGTGGAGGGTATTTGTAGGACAGAGCAGCATCCCCTGTCCTCATCACCTGGGGTATTCAGTCATCTCGGTTTGCTCTGCTCTCTGCCCGGCTCTTCCGGCTGCAGATCCAAATTTCGTGTCGGAAAAGTTAAAAAAACACCCCAAGGAGAAGCAAACGTGAACAAAGCCTTGCTGTGCCCAGAAAGAGGCCGACACCGGAGGAGAGCCGGGGGCGGCCGGATCGCCGGGTGCGGAGCCGGGCCGGCGGCAGGTGGCACTGTGGGATAAGATGGGGATACCGGGAGCACTGCGGGATACGGCGGGACACGGGGTGCGCTGCGGGATAACGCCGGGATATCGGGTACACCGCAGGATACGGCGGGACACAGGGAGCACGGCTGGATATGTGGGGCACTGGGAGCACTGCCAGTTCCCCGCTGTCAGGGGAGGGGGCGGAGCAGGGCCAGGCTGGTTTGTGCTTTGCAAGCACATTTTCCATTAGGACAGAGCTCTGGATATGGGTGTCCCCGGCTCGGTGCTGCCCGCTGCAGCAGAGCTTCCCACTGTCAGCTGTCACTGCTTCAGAAACACGGCCCCACGTTTGTCCCATACACCGAACAGAGCTCCCCTTTCCCCATGTGTGCCTAGGGCTGGCTGTGTCCAAAGTGCCCATGGAGCACCCAGGGCTTGGCAGGATCAGACACAGACATTCCCTTGGGCTCAGCCTCCCGCTGAACCAACCACAGGGCACTCGGGTACCCAGAGCAACAGAGCATTTGTCCATGTGCCTCCAAAAGCCTCCAAGAAGCAGAAAAGTGTCAGAAACTCTTGATCAAGACTCCCTTCCAGCCCAAGCCCTGGCTTCCAACTGCCACTCTGCCTCGTGGCTTCGCTATCTGTCAGAGGAGGACACTATTATATCATCCTGTTCTCCCCTGGTGCAGAAAGATTTAATTAATACTTGCCAAATGCTCTGGAAAGAGGAGAGTGTTAATTATTACAGATCAAGTGATACCAAAGAATCACACACCTGATTGCAGGTGTTCAGTCAAATTTAAAGGGCCCTTGTGTTACTCTGAGCCTCAAGTTTTGGGTCGAGGCAGAAATCACACCTGCCCCAGGCTCCAGCTGCTACAGCAGGCAGATATGCAGGACAATCAGCTCCCACTCTCCGATGGTGTAAAAGTCTCTAGAGAGAGGTGGTTCCTTGGGACAGTTAGGTTATATGCAGCAAAGAATTCAGAATATGTTATCAGGAATAAGCTTCTGTGGGCAAGTGCACCAGCACCATGTGCTCCCTCATTATATGAGAGGCCTCAGCCTGACCAAAGATCTTTCCTATGGGGGAATGTGTTGCAGGGTATAGGTTCCTCCACAGGAAACCTGTGGGGTCATACTGATCCCAAAAGTGTATGAGTAGAGATGGACAAGAGCTAGCAGGTCTTCAGGATTCCTAGGATGCTGCCTCACAGAGAAGTTCTCCTGTGCACAAGGTCACAACCTCTCCAGCTGGTTCTGAGAAAGAGACCATAACCAAGATTTAAATGAACAATGTGTTTTCAAGACATCTTCCTATTTAAAGGAAGAGAAGGCAAATTGTCTGTGTTGATCTGCTATAAACAGTACTCTGCAGAGCTCCAGGTGGGCTGGCCAAGTGCAGACGATCTGTTACTAAAGAAAGCTTCCTCCATACCAAACCTCAGAGGTGGGGCACCAGAAGAATTAAAAATAGCCCTCTAAAGTGAATGGTGGATGCTAGGACTATCTGTTCTACTAGCTCAATTAAAGGTTTGTATTTAAAGTGATCTGAGGATCTACCCAGCCCCTGAGAGAAGAATAACAACTATAGGAAGAGATAAGTACTCTCCTTTCTGTCTCCCTTGCTGTAATTACACCTGCTGCTCTGAGGCTATTTGTAGTTTCAGCAGCCAATTCTGGATCCTCCAATGTACCCATTAAACCAGCAACAGAAGTGGTGAACTGAGCTTGGAGGAAGAAGTAGGCGGTAATTTCAGGAGCATCTTCACCTGGCATAATCGTCCTCAACCACAAAAATATACACTACAGTTAACAACAACATCCTGCACAGGACAGACTTGGGGTTCTCAAAAATAGCAGCAGTGTAAAGCTTCCCAACTAAGCCAGGAGACAGTACTAAAGCTCTGCACCTGGGGAGGGGAGTAAGGATTGGTACAGTCCCACAGGAGAGTGAGTTTTGCAGACAGCTCAGGCAGGGGCACAGACTGTGCATCCTCAACACTCCCCACTTGTGAGACTGACACAAATGTCACCTAGAGAAGGGATGTGCCAGAAGACCACTGAGGCCCCTGACTGGACTTGCAGAACTGATGCTTGCTGTGGATGCAGCAGAGCCACTGGGGAGATGCTCAGAACATCCCAGAACCAATCCAAGGGCTGCTCAGCACAGTGACATTGCTCTCAAGGCCCCGAAAATTGCTGCAGGTTTTGTTTGATCAGAGAACTGGAACATTCACCCAAGTGTTGAGATGTACAAAGCCAGCAGGAAATTTCACAGATATGGGGTTACTTGTGACATTTCCAGCTTTTCCACTTTCTGGCTTTGCAAGGGCCAAAAGTGGGGACTTTGAGAGCTTGGACACTGGTGCCTCCTGAGGGAAAAAAAAGCTCAGGACTGAAATCAGGGTGCACAGGTATTTGGTTTTGTAACCTGCCCTTGCTGTACACTCCAGCCCTTGCCTAATGCATCTTCCAAAAACGTCCAACTTTGCTTAAAGTTTCTTCTTCCTACTCCTCTGCCTGTGCTGATCAGACCCAGAGCTCTCAGGACAGCCTCTCTTCTCCCAGACCTGAGGAGTTTGTGAAGATCAGTATCATGAGTGACTTTCTCACTGCTCTCACGTGAAATGGGCACTGGATGCTGCACTGTACTCTTTGCAAACCCTCTCATCTCTTCAGGGATTTTTCCAGAACTGGAAAATAATAACATAGGAATATCATTCACCAGGGGATTTTCAGAAAGGTCCCTTATGGCTGCTGTAGGATTTGAGGGCTGTGTTTTCACTGCTTCTCATCAGACTGAATAGTGTGGTTTGGGGTCCCTCTGCCATTGCAGGCACATTACATAGCACAACAAAAAAGACATGGCCATATAAGAAAGCATCTAACACAAAACTGGCAGCAGGGTATTTGAGATCTCTGCCAGCCTCCTTGAGCAGCTCCAACCAAATATAAACTCTGAGACAGTTTCAGGTTCCCCTGCACTAAGTCAATGCTGCAACAAACCCATGACTCTCCATCTGTGCTTTCTGTTCAACTGTGAGATGAGGAGAGAACAGAAACGCTCAGAACAGCCTTGGGGACTGATATGATGACTACTTTTAGATGTATCTAAATCAGTGGCCAAGTCAGTCTTCAGAGTCCCAGGGACTGAGGAATAATCCACCTCCCCCAGGCTCCAGGCTGAACAGAGCCTGGGTCCATGTCTAAGGCTCACAGGCATGTGGGATTAGAAACACTGATAAAAAACCTCAGCAAAGAAAGCAGATATTACTTCCAATGCTCATATACACGGTGCCCTCCTCTAAACAGCAAATGTCACCTGAGTCTCTTGGTCACCACAGGAGGCTGAGGGCGGGCAGCACTCTAACCCACTTCGCATCCCAGTGTTTGCTTAAATCCAGTTTCCAAACAGGGCTTGCTTCTGGCAGGAGCTCAGAGTTCTTTCCAATACTCTCCTCAAGAGCAGTTCACCCCTTCTCTGGCAATGCTGGGAGAAATAAGCAATTGGGAAACTGCTTACTGGAAAATTCTCGTGATTTTTGTTTGTTAGCAGCTATTGGATGACCCCTCCTCAGGGAGATCCTGGATTGAATGAGCGTTTTTGTGCCTTGCTGTGTATTTGTTACCTCAAAGCAGGCCTGGCTTGAGGACCTGATGAACATCTGCAAGGAGCTGGGGTGACAGCAGCAGAACCAAACTCTGTTTCTGCTGCCAGAAAATGCAGGAGAGTGAGAGGAGTCTCTGAACATGTCTGGCACGAGGCACTGACCCTTTCCAATGTTACTGCAAGCAAACACCTTTCCCTGATGGCTCCTGCACATATGCCAGCTGCCATGGGCAGAACATCACATCCTGTCCTGCCAGCGCAGGCTCTGGCTTGGTTGTTACCCAAACTCTTACCATTCTCTCCCTCTCAATATTGTCAAGTGAACAGCATCCCAAAGAGCATTTTCTCTTTGACCTCAGCAACATCCTTGTTCCTTAGAAACCCACCCTGCCAAAGGGATGGTGGAGTGAAGCTGTCTATGAATGCAGTGGGAAGGACAGAAGGAAGGATGAAGCTGTTTACACGAGCAGGAGAAAAGTTCCCGCTTCTTTAACAGCCCGTGTCCTTAAATTGAGTTCTGCCCTCAAAGAACTGAATTATGCAGCAGAAATTTTCTTCCTCTTCTTCTCAGCCCTAGAGATGCCTTCTCTTCCCTTGGCTAATGTAAGTGAACAGAAGTAAAAGTGATCTAAGCACATACTGATCTCATAGGGAAACACAACACTCTTTCCTTACTCACCAAATGTTCCTGCTGAGGCAGCACATAAGAGCAGGTTTCAAGATGATGGAGATTGTATCTTTCTTTTACATTTATTTCACCAAAAGAGAGGAGAAGGAAAATATTTGCAGCCTGTTTTTGTCCCCACCCACAGCCAGATGCTTCTCTCTGCCTCTAAAACTAGGTGAAGTCCCCCTTCAGAACAAGAAAGCCAGTACTGCAGTCTGTGCTTGCAAATGGCCCACAAGAGCTTTAAAATGACCATCCCAATGTCCTGACAGACAGCAGTCAGAGTTTGAGGAGCAAATGCTGTCCAAAGATTTAACCCTACTTGTAAAACCCCGTTAGTCCATCAGGAGAGCACCCAACTACGACCTGCCTGTGAGAATGGAACAAAACCAGGAGCCACTGCTCAAGCCAACAACATCAGAGCTTTCCATGTGCATCCTCCTACAACTAGTCTCAGTTAAGACATGGGGACACCATGAGCTCCTGAAGGAGGGATGGCCTGCAGCTCCAGTGGAAAAAAAAGTGGAAACAAGTCTTTGAGTCTCCCCTGTACTTCTCTCTCCTTCAAGAGGAGCCCACTCACCTACAAGTGAATTTGCTTACACAGCTTATGTCAATGCCAACTCTCTGGCCAAAATCCTTTCCACCACCTATTTCAGTAGAATCTCCATCCAGCCAAGGTTCAGAATTTCTTTCCTGAAGAACCTCACACTATTTTTAAGCCTGCAGCTTCAGTAGCTGAAAGACATCTCCCTAATTCACAGATCAAAGGCTCTTCCACTCCTCTCTCCTTCTCCTCTCTATAGGGAGCTCAGATAACCACTAAAACCAACCAACTAGGAAGCTTTTCAGAGATGTTTCCCTCTATGAGGAGCAGGGGTAGAGTATCCCAGCCCCATCTGTCTTCCCAAAGGCTCCCAGACGGTGCCATCACAAAGCAGAACCTACTGCTACTGCACTGGGAGACTTTCAACCTCACACTGACCACCAGGCAGCTCAGACATTCCTCTGGATTTTCGAAATTTTGCATCCCCATCCCTGCAGACCTTCACCCAGGACCTGTGGCACATCCCCCGCACCAAGAGCCAAGCCCCAGCCCCAGCCCCAGCCCGCTGTACCTCGGCTCCGCTACTGCCCCGTGTCCACCAGCCACCACAGAAAGCTACAGGGCACATGACAGCCTCTTGCAAGGGTCTTGCCCACCCAACCTGAGCAGGTGTCCCCCCAGAGAAAGGCAAAGCAAGAGCAGGGGCCAGGCAGCGAGCAGCTGTTAGTACCTCTCTGCAGGAAAGAGGCCGTTCTCTGGATAAACCCTGATGAGGAACAAAACCAACGGGAGACAAGGCATGAGGCAGGGAGAGAAATGATCTTGGGGGTGGCAGCAATGGTGGCAACAGCTCAGTTAATGACTGAAGGGGGAGGCCAGCACAGTGTAGAGAGCTGTGGGCATCTGACCCACCTTTGGGAGCGCGACGGGAGGCGCAGGGGACATGGGATCAGGACTTGGAGGCTGCAGTGAAATCCCAGGTGGATGGAGGGGACACACTGTGCTGGGAAGCCCCATAGGGGAGCAAAGCAGGGGCTTGTCTTGCTATGGGGCCAGGCCCTTGCCCTGCTCCAGGAGACAGCTGTGGGAAAAGGAGGAGTTGGTGTAACCAGCAGAGAGGAAAGGAGTCCTTACCAGACCTCTTCTTTCCAATGGGCTCCCTGAAAAAGAGAAGGAAGAGCATCAGCAGAGGGATGGGGCAATTGGGTTGTTGGTCAGGTGGCAAAACACCCAGGAAAGCACAGCAGTGCTTGGCCCTGGTGGGGCCACTGACCTCCCTCAACCAGCTAATGTCTCCATGGGTGACATGGGGCACCACCCACCCAGCCAACAAAATACTGAAGTTCCTCCATGTCCCATGCTTCTCTCAGGGACAAGGGTGGGGAGTGGAGGGGAAGGGGAAATCATTTATACCCCAAAACAGGACAAGTCATTAAAGTGTTGTCAAAAGGATGAACACCAGGGCTGTGCAGCCCTCAGGACAGAGCAAGCAGGAGCTGTTGGTGGTTGAAAGGAGGCAATGAGGGAGCTTCAGCCCAAGTCCTTTCACTTTGGCTTGTCCACTGACCACACCACTGATGAGATGGGTTAGAAACCACTGGTCCTGGGTCCCTTCTCTGACCTGAATGTTGCCAAGAAACATGGTCGCTGAACAGCCTCAAACCCAGGGCACAAACACAACTCTCTGCAGGCACAATGAAATCCAAACCAAGGAAAATATGGGCCCAGAGAAACATAAAAAACCTCTGAGTAACAAACTAAGACACCCAACCACCCTGAAATCCAAACAAATGCACCACCCCTGTTCCCAGCCCAGCCACAGCAGTCCATGCTGCTACAAAAGGGCTCTCAGCACTTTCACATAATTCACCACTCTGGCCTTGAAATGCTGTGGTAGCTTGGGCTGATGATAACCAGCTCCCTCTTCACTTACACAGGACACTGCTTTCCCCACTCCTCAGACTCACATGTGTGACTGGTCAAGACCACCTGACCGAGACAAAATATTCTGGTACCAGGAGATAATACATTGGTTCTTGCTAGTTCCAGGAGGAGTAACAAGCACAGAGCAGGGATTAGAGTTTCCAAGGAGGAAAACATTCTGGTGGTAAGAGGACTCTCCTCAGACTTTGAGCTGCCTGACCTCTGCTTGGAAAAGTGGCTGGACCAGCCCAGATGGACCCAAGAGCCCCTTCATCTGCTTATCATGTCCACTGGCAAAACTCCCCCTCCCTCCCTCCCTGTTTTCAGGCTATGCAGAGAAATCCCTCCATGTTCAGTGAGAAAGCCAGAGCTGGGCTATGCTTCGTTCTCTTTCAAGCTTATCTGCATTTTCAGACTGTAATTACTGTAGTCATTTTATTCCCCTAGAGCCATGGGGTGATGTGGGGACTCGGTTGCCTTCAAGGCCCACCCGTCCTGGGAATGTGTTCTGCTGGCAGTGCCTTCTCTTCCCAGTCCCTCTTTTCCTCTGCACCTTAAACCTCTGGTACTCATCCATGGAGGTATCAATCAAATTAAATGAAATACAATGAAGATGGACCAGAAACAAATGGGACATTGTTACCTAGAAACTGTAGAGTGTTGAGTTTGGAGACCACAGACTCTGCAAAAACCTGACTGCCATGTCCCAGGTGCAAGAGACCAATGGAGGAATCTACTGGACAGAGCATCCCAAAGACATTTCTAAAGAGAGACTGCATTGCAGAACTAAATTAAAGTTTATTAATAAGTCCCATTAAAATCATCCCAGTTCAATGGTACAGCAGGGAAGGGAGGCAAAGCAAGGCCACTGGAGATCAGCAGGTGGGCATGGCACCCTTGTGCTGACTGGAGGGTGCTGATGGAAATAACTGTTGTTTTTCCCCTGCCTTCTGCTAAACCTATTACTGTAACTCATCCCCCTGTTTCCTTTCACCGGCTGCTCCGTCTGAGTGAGGGGGCAAGGAAGGAGCTGCAATTTCACTTTGCTGCTGCGTTGTTCCTGGCAGGGTTACAAAGAGCTGCAGGTCTGAAGACCAGCAGCCTCAGCCCACCACCTCAGAGAGGACAAGAGCTCAGACAAGGCAGGAAACAGCAATAAACTCCAGGCAGCATCTCCTCCTCCTCCTCCGATCCCTGTGGACTGGAGAAAGGCACGCACCAGAGCCTGCAGGCACGGCTTCCTGGAAACTGGAGGCTCCAGAAGAAAGGAAGGAAAGGCCACTCTGCTTTCCACTGTAAAACTCATTTAGCTCCAACCCCCACACCAGCCAGGCTGTGCAGATGAACCAGCAGCCACAGTACAATTACAAAGCATCAACACACAGCTATGGCTGTGTGCCACCAACCAGCCCCACAGAGCTTCCCAGGTGCTAAAACTCAGGAATGGTTCTCCAGCTGCTTTCCAGAACCTTCCCACTGATGGCAAGGGTTCCTGTGTGCCTGAAGTCTCACTTAAAGCTCTGAGCCAACAGTACAGTCTCAGTGGGCTCAGTTCAGTGTCCTTCAAGAATCTAATAATCCCCTGGAGCAATCCTGAAAGGAAACTTTTGCACATGGAGAACCCTTAGCACCAATTAATAATCCCCATGGCACTTTTTTTTTTTTTTTCCTTTAAGAAAAAGAGGATCAGGTTTCTCAAGCATCTTCTCTAGTGTATCAGACAGCATCCCTCTGGATCCAGGGATGGGAAGGAGTGAGGTTGGGAGCACAAGAGTTCTGCAAGGGTGTGAGGCAAAGCAAAGAGCTTGGGAGGCAGGTTGAGAACTAACACAGAGATTTTGTTCTTCAACAACATGTAAATGAACTGTTACAGTATTTACTGTAGGATGCTGGGGACACTGAAAGTCTGCATGGACTTACAGGGTCATAATTCAGGTAAGAAATGTTAATTAAGTCTTTAATTATAAAACCAGGTAAACCCTAAAGGCTAGAACAGTGATGAAGAAGAGTTGTTACGAGCTTGCTTGGCTTTAAACTGTTTCCTAAGGCATGTTTGGTGGCTGCTAGCCCAGGCAGGGCCCTGAGCTGCAGGGAGGTGGCCCTGAGGTTGCCATGTAGAAAAGCCTACCTTGCAGTGGAACTCATGGGAAGAAGGTGCCCCAACATGTGGCTCAGGGACCTCAGCACCATCCCTGCTGCCCCACAGCCCTGGCCACAGTTGGCTCATGGAATAGGTGAAGGACACTGGAACACTAACAGAAGGAAAATAACTCCAGCTGCGGCAAAACCACACAGGAGCCACATCAAGATGAGATGGATCTGAGGTCAGCATTCCCAGAAAACATCTCCTGCATAAAAAAACTCTCTCTTAGTAAAAAAAAAATTCCTTCTTCAATACAGTAATGCCACCAAAATAGCTGTCAGGAGGTAGTTCATCTTCTAAGTATTCTGAAAGCTTGGAGATATTAGAAAAATTTATGTAGACGAGAGAGACTGAGAAATGGGGGTACAACAGAGCTCTTGTTTGGGAGAACTGATGTTTAGCAAACGCTCCAGTGAGTTCTGAATGGAGCCCCTGTCCCCACACTCCAGTGCCAGGGCTGCCCCTGTGTTTAACCACTGGAGAATCAGCCAAGCTCAGTCCTTGGGCTCAGAAACCTGCCCTGTTAGCACAGAAAACCAAGTGCTCTGCCCATGAAACTGGCACAAAGTGTATTTTTGTGGATTGGATTCAACCCCTCTGGTATTTCTATTTGCTGTCATCTAGGAAAGATAGTTCTGAGCAGAAAGGGAAGGAGATGGCTATTTTGGAGCTGAGATCCTGGTGAATCTGCACGTAGGCATCAGGAGAACTGTGAAACAAACACTTCAGTATACAAGCTGTAATTTGTCTGGATAGCAGGGCATGACCCAAAAGCCACATATCCAAACCAGAAGCCAACAACACATGGATTTCTAGCTGACCAGCAAAAGCTCCTGGAATGGCCTCCATGGGGCAGCCACTCCATCCTGGAGCAGGGATCTGAGCCTCCCCTCTTTCTAGTTCATGACCCTATTACTCCCCAAACACCACACAAAGATGACAAGGAAAACTTTTGCTCCTGGCACAGCTCAGCTACAAGGAAAGGTAAGCACACAAAAAGCTACAGGGAAGCAGGAAGAAAAGAGATTTGCTTATGGAAGACACTGGCTACAAGTCTGCACTTCCAATTTATGCAAACAAGGGAAAGGAACAGCTTTTCCCCTTGTTCTAGTGATGGAAATACGCTTCTGTCAATCATCCTCTTCTGGCACTTTGGACCAAACACAAATCATTTACCCACAATGGCTGCCAGTACCATGGCCCTAAGCAGGACCTCTCATAGAATCATAGAATGGTTTGGGTT
The DNA here is from genome assembly GCF_022539395.1 of Myiozetetes cayanensis. Classification (NCBI taxonomy): domain Eukaryota; kingdom Metazoa; phylum Chordata; class Aves; order Passeriformes; family Tyrannidae; genus Myiozetetes; species Myiozetetes cayanensis. The sequence goes on along the minus strand of NW_026087378.1, from coordinate 6,208,635 downwards.
GGAAGGGACTGTAAACATCATCTCATTCCAACCCTCTGCCATGGGCAGGGACACCTTTCACTATCCCAGGTTGTTCCAAGCCCCATCCAACCTGACCTTGGACACTTCCAGGGATGGGGCAGCCACAGCTTCTCTGGGCAACCTGTGCCAGGGCATCACCACCCTCACAGGAAAACTTCTAATACCCAACCTAAACCTGCTCTCTGTCAGTTTGAACCCATTCCCCCTTGTCCTCCAGGTGCTTGTAAATAGTCTCCCTCCATCTTTCCTGTAGGCTCCCTTCAGTTACTGGGAGGACACAATTGGATCACCCTGAAGCCTTCTCTTTTCCAGGCTGAACAAACACAATTCTCTCAGCCTTTCCTCGTAGGAGAGGTGCTCCATCCCTCTAAACATCCTGGTGGCTCTCTCTGGACTAGCTCCAACAGATCAATGTCCTTCCCCCTACAAGAGACAAGTTGGCCCAGTCAGATCACATCAGACTTGAGTCTCATTTTAGCCCAGTTCTCCATTCCCTGATTTATTGGGGCTGGTGCCTGCCCTGATTCCCTGTCAGTGTCCATGTGGGAAGCAATCTACTACTGTGACTGCCAGTGCCACCCCATGTCACTGCACAGCACCAGGGCTTTGAGGGGTTACTGACAGAGTACGTGAGGTTGCTGCAGGAATAACCTCATTAGCAGCACACCCTTTCCTCATCTGGTCAGCTCCCACCTCATTTCCAGGCACCTTCCAGCCCGCATGGCACAGGCAGCCCCCAGCACTGAGAGCCCTTTGCTGATTCAGCAGCAGCTGGGATTCAGCTGAGCCCTGGGTCCTGCCCATCCCCTGCTCCCTCCACTGATGCTTTCCCTGGCAGGGAGGAGCAGGGTTACTCCCTCTGCACTTGGTCCTCCACCCCAGCAAAGAAAACATACACAGCAGCAGAGCTGAACTGCCCTTGAAACGCCCCAAAATCCTCTCCCTCCAGCCAAGGGATATTTGGCAGAAAGAGCAGGAAGGTGAGTTGTGGATGTGAGCTCAGAGGGTACTCAGGCATATCAAAAGGAAGAAAATAGTTTTTAAAAGCTGTGCCTGTGCCCCCAATGGGAAAAAAAAAAAAAAAGGGTTCACAAGCCAAAAGGTTCAAACCAGTAACTTTAAGTGTCTTACACCTGATGGGCTCTCAACTACAACTACCAAAAATAAAACAATGAAAGATGCTTTGAATTGAAGAGGTTTCTCCTGTCACCAGCCTCTGGGAAGCAGCACCAAGACGGCCCCTTCCCCATCAAATCCCACTTGTAACTGTGGGGAATGGTTAAATAACTACTTAGTAATATTAACAATTTATTAATAACTACTATTGTATTGCTTACTACAGAGTTAACCTGGGCTCCCTCATGTTGCACAGCCGAAATTCAGCTGGCGAGGAGAGTGAGCAGCTGAATGCCTTGACTCAGCAGTGGCTTCATGCCCAGCCATTCAGACTTCCCCAGCCTTATTCCAGAAACTCTCTGCTGCGGTTAAAAACAGCTTCAAATTGAAAAAGGGTGGATGGGAGGTAAGGGGGGGTGTGCACAGCAACTTCCCACCTCAACAGCCCGATATCCTGCTGCTGGTCAGACCTGCTGAGATATGTGGGGAGCAGGAATTTGATGACTCCTCTTCTTTGAAAATATAGGGCTTCCATCCAACACTGAGGAGAAGAATCCCACATCCCCCCAGATTGCTAAATTTCTGGAGATTTTTTTCCATAACTATTTCTCTTCTCCTTCTTCCCCTGCCCCCTTTGCACTGCTCAGTGGAGTCACCTCTTCCAAAATTCCTCCAAATTCAGCCTTGCTCTAACAAACCACCAGGCAGAAGCCGTTGAGTTATCCCAGTCCAGAGCTGGCTGGATAGGGATCCACATCACAAAAGCCACCAGTTGTCACTGCCAGTGCAAAAACTGCAATCTCCCTCTGCTCTCCTGTTTGAAGTGGTCTCTCTGGGCAGGAGTACACAGGAAAGTTAGGGATGAGGAAAGAGGGGATAGAGGAAGGACTTCACCTCCCTCTTCCCCCTCCCAACTGCTGGAGACTCCTGTCTCAACTACACTTTTGGCTGTGACGTCCCACAGAACTGGAAGTGACGGCGGAAGAAGGGGGCACAAAGTCAGTATTTGACCCTTTCCCTCTCCACAGGACAGGCTGGGGCTTTTAGAGCAGGCAAGAGATTGAGAAGGGCTGAGGAACTCAGCTTACAGGGATGGGATCCAGCAGTGACCTGTTTGTGTTGGTGCTCCCAACACCAACACAGGGACACTGAAGGGAGCTGCACTGCAGGAAAGCAGAGAGCCCTGGCTTGGCCCAGAGAGAGCTCCAGTGCTGGGGAAAGCAGACACCACAGGGGCCTGGAGACAAATGCATGGGCTGTCCAACGTCCTCTTTCCATTCCCAACCACCACCAGATCCAAGGACTAGATTCACCCTTTGCAGTTAAATCAGAGCTCCACAAACTGCAGCCAACTACGGCCTCTGAAAGGGGATTGGCACCCTGGGATGATGCGAGTTAGCAGGACCCTCACCTGCACCCCAGACAAACCAGCATGCAAAGGCACATCCCCTTCAGTGACATGAGCTGCCACTCTTGTGAGCATGCTGGGACCAGAGGTGTCAACCAGGGAAGCCAAGGGAGGGGACAGGGAGCAGGAAGGCTCCCAATCACAGAGCCCTGAGAGCAGCTGCTTGGCTTGGCACCGAGCGTGCTGACCCGTCCTTTTCCCTCCCTCATTCCCACCTTTCAACCACCCAACATAAAAATCTGCCTTTTCCCTTTTTTTTTTTTTTTTTTTTTTTCCCCACTCTGTTCATGGCTTGGCTCCCTTTCAAATTCCCGGAGAAAAGTATTTATCTGCTGGATGAATGATGACATCCGGCCAAACCCCAGACACGCCATCACGTCTGATCCAGCCCAGCCGTCTATCACAGCTCCCATCTCGTTATTGGTAACCTGGCGACCTGCCAGCACTCGGGGCTCGGGAACGGGCTCCCACCAATCTCTCCAGAGGAGAGAGAGTCAAGGACTTTTATTAATTAGCATTTTGAATTGTAGCGAATAAATACCCCTCTGGCATTCAGAATGGGATGGGGAACGCAGTAGAGATGTCCTTGAGATGCTGTAGCATTTTGCTGCTGGAGGCAGATGGAAAAAGAGTCACCCAGTAAGCCCTTCTGTGTGCTGCAAGTTTGTCTGCCCTCCCTAGAGAGGAGCAGGCCAGGGGGAGGCAGCATCTCCTCCTTGGAGAGGAGCAGGCAGCAGGAGGGAGCATGACCACTGCTGGATTCAGTGGTGCATCACCTGCTCGTCCACCCAGCACTGCAAAGGAGCTACCAAGTGGTGCTGCAGGATGCTGTGGGATTTCCCTGAGGACGGACCCCACAACACAAGCACTTGCTTGGGATTTGGTTTCGGGCTGGTGCATCTGCTCCCCCTGTTTCTCAGACCCAAACCAGGGAGGTGATGAGGGACATGGCACTGATTGCTGCAAGGACAGAGGGCTGGAAGCCACAGCTTCAGACACAGCCAAGCACAGAGCTGCACCACTCTCAGCACCCAAAGGTCTCCCTCCACATTGGAATGTGCTCCCTGTTCTGGCCACAGCTCACACTCTGCCTGGTTTTTGGCTCAGCCTATTAGACAAAATAAAGATGAGCAAAATGGGTGCAAAACTGAAGCTGCCCTTCATTCCACTATGGATGAAGGTGCCCCAGCTACAGGAAGGTTCCAAAGCTGACTCCTATTGCAAAGCAGCTCACCACCCTCACTCAGGGCTCAAAGATGCATGTACCGGCAGCACCCCACATCCCAAAACAGCCCCAGGAGCTGTTAACCCCCATTATATCCTCCCCCCCCCGCTGTCCTTGGCAAGCTCATCTTTCCCCTGTGTCTCCTGTTTGCCCCTGAGGTGACGCCTTCCCTGAAGAATGACCGATGGGGTGGAAGGTTAAGTGGTCAGCAATGGCTGGGCAGGACGGATGAGAGCGTCAGCTGACAGCAAGCAATTAGTTAATGGGCTCTGGGGCCCTCAGACCAATCTCATCAGTGACCAGGAGCTGTGGGAGGAATGATGACAGGCCAGGCGAATAGAAACAGGAGCCAAAGGAGGAAAGTAGGGATGGGGGAAGGGGGAATTGTGAGAAGGAACAAAAATAATCAAAAACCCAGAGAGAAGATACAGTCCACACAAGCATGATACTTAGCTGGAGACCTGACAGGCTCAGTCGCTGCTCAGAAGACAAAACCAAAATGCCTTTATCTACTTCCACACCCTTCCAATACAGAGTGCTGTCAAATCAATTTACTGCCTTTTCTCTCACAATTAATCAGGCCTCCTCCATTGCTCAAGCCCTGGTAGAGCCATGCACCGTGTCACATGCAGCATAAAAAGAGAGCAGCATAGCAGGAGATGGAGGTGGCTGCTCAGATTTATGCTGCTTGTGATTAGTAAGAGATGGGTGGCTCCTGGCCAAAGCAGCTCATAGTCACAAGACTTATAACCACACAGAGTTGCGTAAGGCACGCAAAATTCCCTGCAAATGTTCCTCAGTTTGCATGGAAAGACTCTGGAGCGCTGGGCTCATGGACATGGCTAAGGGAAAGAGCCCTTCAAAGCAGGCAGAGGGTGTTAGTAACCATGTGAAACGAGGCTTTTCAGACTGATCATGTTTCTGAAACTGGTATTTGCAGGTAGGAAGTGGCTCAGGAGGAGACCAGCACTTCATGGGGTCCCAGGGAAGTGTTTCCACTTCCCCACTGGAGGAGGCTAAGACAGGAGTTGGCTGACTGGGCAGAGGTGTCCACCTTGGGCTGCACAGCCCATGCTCCCTCTCCAGGAAAGTCTCCTAATCCCAGATCACTTGTGGGTGAACTGCTGATGAACATCAGACTCAAGGATATCAACAAGTTCAAGGCAGTTTGTGTTTCCTCACCATCCCAGAGGTAGCAGCTCCCCAACCAACTTACTCTTTGGGGGGTGTCAAGTCATCAGGTCGCGTCTCAAAGAACTGGAGAACTTCCTCACACTGGGAGATGTAGGGAGGCAGCTGGATCAGAGCCTGAGGAGGAAACAGAGACACCAGTGATGGGAAGCATCAAGTCTGTGCAAGAGGCTGGGTGAGGACAGGCTCTCAGAGCACAGGGACCTGGGATGTGGCATCCAGCTTGGCACCCCCGTGGTTCCTGCACACAGGAGCACAGACCCAGGTTGGGGAGAGCTACAGCAAATGCACACCAGAGTGCAGCAAGACCCAGGGATACCCCAGTTACACTCACCACACCACCCTAGCTGCAACTCAAGACTAAAGGAGAATAAGCAGAGACTGCCCAGGCCCTGCCTAGCCCAGCTCCAGTTTCCTTGCAGAGTAAGAGCCACAGGGATGTCCATCCTGGCATCCAGCCTTCTGACCGTGGCAGAGCTCAGTTTCTCAGCCATGCTGGGGCCATGGAGCCTTCATCCTTGGGAAAGGCTGGGCAGTTTACATGTAGCAAATTCTCAGTGCCATCAGCCCTGATCAGCACATCCCAAAAATGCTCTGCTGGGCAATGGCAGCTTGGGAAGAGGCAGGGAGAGAAGCAACAGGAGGCAAAAGCATGGACACCAGCTCATCAGGGCAAGGGCTGGAAGGCCACTAGGCTGCTGTGGAATGGCAGGAGATATAAACTGCCTTTACTTTTCTCCTTTCCCTCTGAGGAAGCCTGTTGAAAAAAGCTTCAATAGTGGGACTTGCAGGGTGAAAGTGTGTCTGGCTGGGGGGGCTGGGGGCAGAGGCTGGGGCAGCAATATTTGCCTTGGCCAGAGCTCTTGCAGGTCCTTTCCAACGTGGGCTGCAGCGAGGGCTGGGCAGGATGGCAGCTGCTGGCAGAGAGCCCTGCCTGCCCTCTGCTCGTGCAAGGGAATGGAGTCACAGATGATGGCAACTGCAAAAAGTAAAAGAACCTGATGCAGTTAAATAGGGACCATTTGAAATCAGGGAGCAGTCCTGCAGCCCGATCTGGAGCAGATGTTTAACCAATTTTCTGTGTAATTCCCCCTCCCCTCTGTGTGCTGTCACAGCAGTCTCGTGACAGCAGTGTGGGCAACCAAACCTCCACTCATTGCTGCACTGGAGACAAAGCCACATCTGCAAAGCCCCAGGGTTACCACACAGATCAGATGTGGCTCCATATTGACCTAACTGCTGGCCCCCAGAAGCCCTCCCAGCCATTCAGCAGACAGTCACTCACTGCCAGCAGAGCAGACAGTCAGACCACTAATCATGGGCCAGATGTGAACAAGATCATGTGAGAGACAGGAGAGAGAAAACTACTCACTCCATGGCTTTTGGGTCCAGGGAAGGGCTATTCAAAGATCAAGTTTTGCATGGATGCCATTCCCATGTGGCACCACTCCCCAGTTCCAGCATCCCATGATCTATGCAATTTCCCCCATGACAAATTTTGTGGTCTCCGATTTTGTGGCCTGGAGAAGGCTCCATGTCCTCTGAAAGCAGGGGATGATCACAGAAAACACCCTGTCCTGGAAGGAGGAAAGACAAGACCCACAGCTTGTTTCCCAGGACACTCTGAAGGAAGCCCACCTAGAGCTGACTCTGCTGGTACAGTGGTGGCTGAGTCAAGCAGGTCACCCTGCAGTCCAGCTGGCAATGCTCTACAGCAGCTATGGCCACTAAATCAGTGGCACAAATCGCATGATGCCTGTCCCACCTCCAGCTCTGCCACCAAAGGAGTGAACTAGGGGGGCCCATCAGAACATGGCTTCAGTCCGTGGTGTGCTGGAGGCACAGCAAATCACCTCACCCACACTGCTGCCTGCAAGCCTGAGGACAGAGGCTATTGACCAAAGACAGAAAATCCATGTTGCATTGAAATCCATGTTCCAGGGAGTGAGAAAAGATTATTCTCTGGCAGAGATATTTTTAGTGCTCTACCCTGTCTCTTTGGGGTAGAGCATCACAGCATTGCAGCTCCTTCCTCAACCCTCCAATAATACTTTCTCAAAATCCCTGAGACAGGAGGAAGGCAGTTCCCACACCAGGAAAAAGACCAATAGATGTAAAACACAAAGAGAACACATCACAAAAATGGGACAGATCCCCAGTCCTCCTCCTTGTCATTCCTATGGTTGTGTGAAGTCTCATTTAGCAAATGATTGCTCTTACCAGTTGCTCTGATTCTTTTGCTGCTTTTCCTGCTCCTTACCTTAAATTGCACAATTTTTAGTATGGTGGGACCTGAAACAGAGCCCTTCAGCAAAAACACTGCCTTATGAATTAATGGCTCTCTCCCTTGCTCCTTTTCCCTGCTTATAACCCAAATCTCACCCACCTTTCCAGGGCTATCCCAGAGAACAAAGACACTCTACTTCCCTGGCAGGAGACGGCAATAAAGCAAAAACTTTTTCAGTGGGAACACGTTCTCGACATATTCACCTGAGCCTCAACTCTCCCTCAGCAGGGCTAAGCTGGAGGAGACATTTTGTACTTCTGTTCTGTGCCACCACCCTCCAAGCACGAGCAACATCCACCTCCAATGGCAGACATGGCAGCAAGTGAGTGGGACACTGCCCCTGAGATCTTCAGCATGGCATGCCCAGGCAGGGACATCTCTCTGCTCCTGATAATTCCTTGCTCATTCTACATTTCTGCAGCCTCTGCTTGGTCCCACACCCACCCTCAGCTCAGCTGCTTTACGGTTAAGCAGCAGCAAGTGGAAGGCCACAGCAAGCACGGAATTCCTTGGTAATGCATTAACGGGAGGAGGAGAGCACAGCTCCCTAAGTGGGTCATATAACATCAGCCATTATGTTCCAGTTGTTAAGTCAAATGGATTCATTATATTTTATGCCATTAATGGCATCGTTCTGAAAGAGTCAGCAGCAGCATCTTATCACTTAGGGACTTTTTCTTCCCAAAAATTAAATTTACGGTTGTGTGCATTCTCTATGCAGCTGACACATTTCAGTGACTCACAAGACAAGGGGCTGATCGTGCCTGGATGGAACCAAGCAGTTACTTGCACCATCAGCTTCCCCCCCTGACAGCTCCAGGCACACCTTGTACTACATCTCCATCACTCTGCTCTCACCTGCTCTCCTGGCCCGCAGTGTTTTTTCATCTGCAGCCCCACTGCAGAGCTGTCAAGATGCATTTACTAATTCACCTTTATCCTTCTACTTGTTATTCCAGCCACGACATCCCTTCCATAGGTCTGGCTGAGTCCCAAAACCCACAGCCTCTCCCACCATGCAAAGTCTCAGGCCACAGTGACTTCCACACCTCCTGTGCCTAAGGAATGCAATGAATATTTCACCATTTCCTCATCTCCTCCCTTGGGCTTTGCAGTCTTTGTATATGTTTTCAACAGCATTCAGACTGGATTTTGGAGGTACCAGTCCTACCTTCGGGCCATTTCATAGCTGCTGCAAGTACTACTGTCCTTCTTCAGCATGATGAGATGTAGCATACTTTATTTGTGGAAAAATAATTTTTGTGGACTTTGGTATTTTGTTCTCCCCCAAAAAAATGCCCTAAAATTACAATTTCCCTTAAATTTAAGTCCAGTTTTAGTATTCTTTGAGAGTATGGAGCAAATCATCTCAGCCTTATCTCTGTTGGCTTCCAATAATTTTCTGCAGGTACAACTCATCTCACTCCTGGGTAAATAACTGGTTTATGTAAACCAGTAACAGGAGTTTACACCCCAGTTTGGAGTCATCCCACCAAGAAAGTGCTGTCTTCTACATAAAACAGGAGGTCTGTTCCCAACTAGATGGGAAAGGCTCTCTGAGGAACTGAGTCCTCCAAGCCTAGTCCTGCGCACACAAATTTCGCTCCAAACCACCTGTATAAGACAGGACACAGCCAGGTCCTTCCCAGCCCATCTGGAAAGCTCATTCTGGTTTATACCAGACAAATACTAACACATCTCAGGAAAGGAGAAGACAAAGGGAACGCCCAGCAGCATTTGCAAGCCCAGGTCTCCAAACCCTCTGCATTTCATGAAGAGTGAAAAGTGAATCATGGGTGGGTTTTCATCACAGGAAGGGTTTGACAGTGGTGGATAACCCACACTCCCTGTTCTCCCAGCACTGGCACACCATTATATAGTATCAGTCAATCAGGATCGAGCTCGATCAGGTTGGGTTCATCTTCGGTGGATGGAAGAAACCCTCTCTTACCTTGCAATATTCATCAATAGGTATCAGGCGCTTGACTGCAACATCACGGATGTGACTCCGGCGGAAGAGGATCTTCCCTGAAACAGGAGAGATGGAGAGAGAAGAGCAGGTCAGCACAACACTCACACACAAGTCACCTGAATCACTCTGTCAGGACCTATTTCCTGCATGTCCTCTTCTTGACAAAAGCACTATACCTCAAAAAAAAAAAGCCCATTCCCCCTGCTAGATTAAACACCTTGTCTGTATAAAGCACGTTTAAAGTGGCAAGCATGTTCAAGGAGAGAAGAGGAAACAATTACCAGCAAACTGCATCCCAACGGTCTCTTACCAGTGTGGTGATGGTGGAGGAGCAGCCCCCATCCAAGCATACGCCTGATAGTTCACAGCTTGCTGGCGTGCAAGTCCTGAGAGGACAAGATTCCTGGGAAATGCCATCCCTGCAGCTGCCAGTGCAGGTGGGACCCTTGCTGCAGGCTCCCAGGTTGTTCAGGGCATCCAGGTCTAGTGTGGGCAGCAGCCAAAACAGAGGGTTTCTCTCTGTGTCACTCCTATGACAAACTGGTCGTCAAAGCCACAGTGTCGGGACTGCAGCTCTGAGTCAGACCTATAGAATTTTCCTTCCTGTCTGGGGTTTATTTTTGTTCTCCATTAATGGGATCCTCTTGCCACTCTGTTTCCTCCCCTCTGGCTTGTGGTACAGGCCTCTTTTCTTTGAAGTCTAATGAGTCCTAAATGCTTCAAGCTGCTCTCAGAGGGAACAGCTTCTCAGGCGTTTAAGGAGACAAAAGCCATTAGCAGACAGTGAAACAGATACATGTAGAGGCTCGTGATCAAAAAGCTTGGTATGTGGTAGGATTTCAGACCACTTCCCAGAGCACCAGGAACTGGCACTGCGTTGCAATACAATGACCTGGAAAACCGTGTTTTGGGGGGGTGGCTGGTAATGAAGTTCCCTCAAGTTCTTCTTGACAGTTCTCCAATACCATAGGAAGGTCTCCTCTCTTTTTGTCCCTACTTGGGTTTCCAATCCCAGCCCTGAATGAAGGGAGAGCAGTGTGCCCATCCAGGCAACCCCTTCACTTATCAAAGAGGTCACCAAGGGGCAAACCAGAAGCCAAACTCCCATCATAACCAAACACCAGCACATCCTCTTCGCAAACAACGTGAGAACAGGGAAAAGCACTCTGGAGAGTCACACCATGGCCTCAGCCCCTCCTGTAAGTCTTCACAGGAGCTGTGGCACTGCTGAAGCCAGAAGCTGGATGTTACCAAGCCACCCAAGAACAGGACATGGGAAAATGGCCACGTGCTTATCACAATTTTAAATCCAAGGCTGGGTCACCCCCCTCTGCATCTCCCTGACTTGGCCAGGATCTGAACCACGCATGACTCGTGCAGCCTGCCAATGCATTTTTTAAGCAGGGATGAACTAAGCCAATCCAACTTCAGCTGGCAAAGAAAACGAACAAGAACTTTACAGAGGAGCCAAGTCTCCTGCTAGGCTCAGTTAATGCAGAATGCCTTTGAAAATGGACTGTCCAAGGGAGCACACTGCAAACCTACTCAGTGCCAGGTCTATCCTTGCCCTCCAGTGACAGGCATGGGGTCAGACCAGCTCATGCCAGAAGGATTGCTCCTCATTCATGTCCTGTTGACAGCGAGGGGCTGAGACATTCATGGTGGGAAATGCTCTGCTCTAAAGTGCATTCCTTTTCAAAGCCTACCAGAGCCACGTCTGGCAGTTCTTGTGATACAGTGAAAAAAAATCACCCCTCTATTCAATGTGTCTTTTAGATTTTGAGGGTGAATAGCCTGGGAACACAGAGTTTGTCTGGAAAGGCTAGAACAACAACCAGCTTAGGGCTCCAATCGTTGCCCTTAGCAATTATTTTCCATCAGACAAACTAATGATCAACAGTTTTCTCTATCCATCAGCAATCACAACTTATTTGCTGCAGAGGATTCTATTTGAATGATGATTTTTAAAAAGATGAATGGATCACACTAGTTCTGTTGGCAATTGTAAGGAATAGCTGTTTTGGTTTTATGTCTGCCAAAATGAAATCACTGATGGGTGGGTATGTTAAAAATGTCTGAAATAATAAGTTCTGGGTGTGGGAATATTTAAATGTTTAACAAACATATGTTAGTGAATAATAATAATAAAAATAATATAGGTTTGGGGAATAAATACATCACCACAACTGAAGTGATCTTAAATTAGCCCAGGCATGGAGCATATGAACCAGCAGGAAATCCAGCTCCTCTCTTCATTTGTTCTCGATCTAGTCTTTTTCAACAAGGAAGTTTATTTTCCAACAAAAAGCTGATTTTAATCAAAATGCCTAATTAACATAATTGCAGACCCTTCAGTGCTGCCAAACACAGCTGTATAAATCCTCAACTTGAAAGGCAAGAGAGCACAGGAAACCACTTCCCTCCTGGAAGGGAAAGATGGGCAACTTGCTGGGTCAGTGAGATGCAACATTTCCTTGGGCATGTTTTCCTTAGACCATGTCTAAAAATGGGAATAACAGTGCTGTCCATCAGGGCTTTTCCCATAGCCAAGGACTATATAACATGAGAGAAACACATCACATTATTCATCTGGTATCTGCACCTCTCACTGCTGTAGCTCCAGAAGCAGCTGTGGCTGCCCCATCCCTGGAAGTGTTCAGGTTGGATGGAGCTCTGAGCAACCTGGTCTAATGGAAAGTGTCCCTGACTATGGCAAGAGGTTGGAATGAGATGATCTTTAAGGTCCCTTCCAACCCAAATCATTCTATGATTCCATGTTTCTAACATCCTCAGAGACTCTCTTTCCTCCCAACAGCCTCCCAGCAGTGCTCCTGCCTCAACCTCAACATCAGCATGAGGAATACCAAGGGGAAGACGTGAGGGGAGGCAACTCTGCACATCCTGCTGATTAGTGAGGTTTTCCATCAGCTGGAAAGGTCAGTGCTGCTGCAGACTCCACCAGCTTCTCTCTGTTGTCACAACTCCAGGACTCAGAGATGATTAGATTTTCTTATTTACATCCCTAATGTTATGCATGAGCAATCAGAGCAGTGAGTCTCCTCCATCCCTGCTAGCACAAGAAAGTCACTGCAAAGGAAGTGGGGTAAAATACACTGTCCTTTATACACACAAACAAAACTCTGAGTAGGTGGAACATTTATCACCTGGGAATGCGTCAAGCAAGTGGATTTTGGAAACAGAAGACTGAGATAAGGCACTAATACAGAATGGCTGCCCTGGCACATCTCCCTGTGCAAGCACCCAGACTCCAGGACATTATGCCTGCTTTTTCTGGATCTTAAAAACCTGTTTATACTTACAAAGAAAAGGAGAAGCTCCACCAGAAATATTCTGTCTGGCCATGAAAACTCCTCTGGTGCCATAAAGGTTCTGTTCTCCCAGGACTGGAGGAACTAAACTCCTCTGTGGCTAATCAGGGCTGCTCTGCTTTTTCTGACTGACCCAGAGCAAAGGGTGCTGAAGCAGCTCTGAAGGGGGAGGGCTGCAAAGAAATGCAGTGTGGCCCCTGCTGCCCCAGCCCTTCATCAGGACTGGAAAGTGCCAGGAAAGCCTGGGGAAAGGACTGATAAGGAATTTGTGTCTCCAGCAGTGTGAGATAGAGCAGGCAGGCCACAGGAGGGGTTAATCTCTCCAAACAAACAAACAGGGAAACAGGGCTCTGCAAATTATTCCCTCCTTTGGGAATTCTTCACGAAGAGCTGAAGTTATACTGGGGAGCAAGGAGCCAAAAAACACAAGGCAGAGGGACTTCAACAAGCAAAATGGTGAAGGCTTCTCTTGAGCCAAAGGCTGTTACTGAATCTCCAGCAAGCTGGAGGGGCAGAGAACCCGAAACACATCACCCTGCCCACCACGGCTGTGAACCCAGCCAGATATTTCAAGAGTGGAAAACCAGCTGTGCCTCTTGCTTCACCCTGAAGGACTCCCCCCACTCTGCCCCCACCCCACTGCCTCGGAAAGAATTCACTTCTCTGCACCTTTCAAATCACATCCAGATTTTCCCTGGCACAGGTTCCAAACTCACTTCAGAAAAAGGCAGCCCCAAATGTACACATAATTAATCCCAGCCCATGGAGCAGCCAGCTACGTGGGCTATTCCTGGGATGGGGGATCAGGCAGTGTTTCCAGGAGTCCTACCCTTACATCTGTTTGGCCAAGTCCTGCACAGGGGTTGCAGGACAGCCTGGAACTGTCCACCCAACCACACTACAGGAGAGATGCCCATCTTGCTAGAGCAGAAAGTAGTAATTAGGACCCATCTCCAGCTCAGATGAAGATGGAACAGGACTGGGGCAAGTCAGGTACTATAGCTAGAAAACAGATGAGTTGTCCTCCACCTCCTTCACACAGCCTTTGTGGGGAGCTATGAGCATCCCCACTGTTGTTCTGGGAAAAAAGCCCCAAAGTTTGTGGATGGCACTGATGCCCACAATCGAGCAGGCTGGTGGGCTGGGAAAGGAGTAGAAAGGAGGCATAATTCTGCTTTCTAAAATGATCTCACTGAGCCCCCCTTTCTCTTCCTCCCTTCTTGGGAGTTCACTATTGTCTGTAGCTAAAGCTTCCTAAAAAGCAATTTTACAGCCAAGGTTAGCTCAGCCTCAGGCAACCCCTCCTTGCCGAGGCTCACGTTTCCAGTGAAGCAGACTGGCCAGGATCTGCTCCAGGCCAGTGGGGCTGTATGGAGTTTGGAAGGCTCCACTCTCCTTATAAAAGCTGTTTCCTGAAAGATCTGGCACAGCCCTTACACAGCAGGCCCAACTGAGCTCATTTGTTTTCTTAGTTCATTCTTTCCTGGGGTCTCCACACCGTCATCTCCCAGCCAACAAGTGTGTAACCCTTGGTGTGGACTCCTGCAGGCAAGGACGTTCCCCAGATGGGCAGTGACAGGGCTCTGCTCTCTCACCAGCTGTTCCTGACTCCACTCCAGGGAGCACAGTCGATGCCACGCATGGGCTGGGTGCTGCCAGAGCTGTTCCAAGGAGCCATCCCAGCACCACATAAAGCTGAGCAGGCTGTGCCAGTGGCTCAGAGCCAGCTACAGGGATCCAAGAGTCCACTTCAAATTCCCTTTTGTGGCAGCAGAGCTTTTCAGGCACGGTGCAGGAGCACTGCAACGTCCTGCCAGGCACTACCAGATCCCACCAAGCTGTGCTATGGGATGAGTGTGGTGCCACCACCCAGCAAGGGACAACCCCTGGCCCCAAACCTCAAGTGTAACTGATCTACTCCACTTCAGAGGACCCACCTTTATGACTCCACTTCAGAAGAGCTGAGTGGGCTGAAGGACTTGCACTTAGAAAAGCCTCTTCTGATACCATCAAAGACCTACTTCAAAAGACCAAAGTCTCTAGAAATTTCCCATAAGTCGAGTCCTCAAAGCAAGCACTAACAAAACAAAGTAACACAAAGCAAACAGAGTTCCTGTGGGCTGGGTGTTGTAACTATGGAGTAGTCATGGAACTCTCTTCCCATTCCAGGAAACCAGCCTGACAGACAAATCCAGATGGCACCTTGTCAGGTTGTGGTGGTGACTCAGGGTTTGGGAGGCTTCAGGGTTTGCTAAGAAAGCCAGAGGTGCTGGAAGCACAGGGTCACAGGAAACATTTTTGAGAACTGCAGTGGCCACGATGTCTGATGTTGCTCTACAACAGACTTCTCAGAAAGCAGTGTACTTGCAGTAAACCACTGGAGCCAAATCTCCCCCGGTAATGAAATTCAGATGCTAAAAATGTTGCTCAAAATGGGATTGGGAGCAAAGTACAGTACAAACAGAAGCTAAACACAAACAAACCCCAGCAAGTCTAAGCACACCAGAACAACGTTTTGCAGAGAAACAGACCCAGGCTGTTTGCACTGAGCTCACCTAGACAGCACCTCTAGGCTGAGAGAGATGAAGTTTGGGTTCAGCTGTAAGTAGCAAAACCATCATCCCAAACTGGGAAGGCAAAGAGCTGCTCCATAAAGGAAACACTCTAACATATCCAGAAACTATTAAAAGGGCCTTAATCCCAAGCGAAGTCCTCTTTCAGAAGCAGACAGAGCTTGCAGGAAAAGGCACCAGCTCCTGACCACTCCATAATGAGCAGCAAAGGCAAGAGGGCAAAGGCAACATAATTCCCACTTCTAATACCACAACTTCCCTGAAGCAAGAGGACTTCTGAAGTTGTCCCATGAGGACAGAAAAGGTGTAAGATTTGCAGTGGCTACCTCCTGCTTGGAGGTGGGACACCATCTCGTGCTTGAATCTTCTCACCATACCACCCTTTGCCCTGTGCTGGCACCTCAAAGCACTTGTGGTAAAGCTGCAGGTACCAGCTGTTAGGCATCAATAGTCTCCCGAGCTATCACGAGCCACAGCAGAAATGAAATGCCAAGAAATATTTCTGGGAGAAGCAGACACTAGCAGTTTTCCAAGTCAACATGTGACTCTCTCTGAAATGGTATTATTTAAGCCTGTTGCAAAAAGGGAACCAGAACAAGAGGGTAAATATCTCTGCAGAGGACGCACACAAATGCACGTGCTTCTCTAGAGGAAGGTCATCCCAACTCCCCAAAACTACTTGCTTTCACAGGAGCCAGGCTTTCTTTTCCAGTAACTTCAAGCCCCTTTTTCCTCCAGTGGAAATCCCAGTGACATGTTTCCTAGCAAAGGGAAATTATTTCAACACCAAGAAGGAGAAACAAGTATTGACGAGTGTGCTGCAAGGAGCAATGCTCCGACCAGGCTTCCCAAGCTGTGGCCTTCCGAAAATAGCAGCATTTTGGTGGGAATTTTCTGCAAGTGCAGCATAGCCAAAGCATATATCCAATTTTTCCAAGTCATGCCCTTTGCCAATTTGGCTTCCATTTTCCCTTGCTGGCAAGAGTACTTGTACAGCAAGGGCTTTTCTGCTGTATTAACATCAGGTGTGCTCTGCTTTTGCTGATGTTACAGTGCCAGGAACAGCCCAGAATCAGAAACCCTTCTATGGGAAACCCAGACAAGATTCTCTTGCTCAAAAAGGGGTGAAAATTATTTTCTTCACACCAGTCAGAGAAAAGCAAAGCCCACAAATGCCTTTATGTTTCTAGAAGAGCCAGGAGGCAAAGCACAGCCCAAAGGGCTGCACTAAACAGACCTGACAGTCACTGGAAGTGATTATGGTACTGTGACATTTCTAAATATGCTCATTAGCTACTTGGGGGTAGGGGTAAAGACAACTCTGTGGTCAAAGCCATTAGCTATGGGTGCATGAAAGACTCCCCTCAGGCTGGTTATTTTCACAAGGCGTTTTAGGGTTCTTTGTATTCCCCATAGCAGCAGCCACCAGCGAGCCCACACACCACAAAGTGCCACAGACCATTGCATCTCCTCAGCTGCACGTTGGGCTGACAGGGCACACGTCATGCCACAGAAATCCTGTCTTTGAGCAATCAGCCCCAAACATCACAGGAGGAAGCCAAGGCTGTCAACTGGCTTGAATTCCATTGTTATTTCCTTCTCTCTGGATGGCCCTTTGAGCTGCACGGGACAGGAAAAACAGTATATGAGCAGTTCCTGGGGAGCCTCACATCATCCTCAGCCCTGTGCCGTGGCAGAAGCTGTGCTAGGGGGCTTGCTTAGTTGAGGTCTTCCACTTGTGACTTCTGGGAGGGAAAGAAATACTGAAGGATTTAATACAGATATTTTAATGGACACGGTGCAGGCCAAGAACTTGCTATTGCTCAGATGGTTCAGTGTGTATGCTCACACACAGACTGGGAAAAAGCTCCTGCCATGCCAAAACCACCGTGGTTTTTGCTGGAGCAAACCCACTCTCCTACCTGGCAGAAAGGGGATGATCCTTTGCTTGGGGTCCTTCTGCCCTCCTTCCATCGGAAACTTGTCCAGCATTTGCATCTAGAAAAGGAAATGAAAGACAGGTTACCAGCAGCCACAAATGAGCCCGAGGAGGACCTGCCTCCCCCAGGCACTGCAGTCTCCCAGGGCAGCACTCCTTCCCCAGGCTCCCTGGCCAAGCCAAGGTCTCCTGCTCTTCCATCAGTCCATGAAAATACAGGAGGACACCACATCCCCGATACCCCATAAAACACCCACGTTGCATTATGGTGGAGAGGTGCCTCTGGCCCTGCTCTGCCTGTGGGGAAGGGCTTGGGAAAGCTTGTGACTGGAGAAGGGCAAAGAAAACAAGCTGCACATCTGATTGCTGTTAAGCAACGCAATCCCTGAGTCACTGGAAGCTTTCCCCGCCTCTGTTTGAACTCGAGCTGAGGATCTCTCGCTCCGGGAGCACTGTGAGCCTCCAAGGCACGAACGGTGCAAGCTGTGTTTTCTCCCATTAGCACGTGCCTGGGCTGACCCTCTGGCCAGATCTGCTCCCAGCCATGTGATCCCACCAAACCCATCCACAACTTCAGCCCAGATCATCTCCATTTCCCTTTGCTTGACTGAAAGTGCCTCTTGCAGCAGCTGCTCAGCGTGGGGAACCTCTCACTGCGGCCCCCCTGCCCTGCTCCAGCCCAGCCCGGTGCCACCAGCAGCACCCCAGCCAGACCAGAGCCCACACCAGGGCCTCTGTGGGTTGGCACCATTATGCCTGTCACTCACAAGCTCTCTCTCTTCTCTTGCTGGAGAGAGGAAAAGAGGTTGTGAGGTGCCTGGAGAACCCTCCAGCATGTACAGGAAGAGGAGAAGGTGGGGAATCAGCAAGGCAAGGGCTCGGTCCCATGGATGCCACACAGCCTGGCTGCCACATCACGCAGCTCTGGAGGAGGCAGCAGCAAATACTAGTTCACCAGTTTTCCTACGCATGAGCCTGTGGGAAGAACAGCTAAAACACTCACTCCAAAGAAAACAAGCCCTGCGCTGGCTGTAACCACTGCAGGCAGTTTGGGATAGCAGACACAGGAGCACACGTCTGCAGAAACGCAGCCCATGGCTGATGGTTCTTCTGCAGTGCTACACACACACACAAAAGGATGAAATTGTGACCAGAAAATACCAGCTCCAGACCTGAGAGATGCCCCAGAGGCAAGGAAGGTCTCCAGAGAGCTGGCAGATCTCCAGGCTTTGAGGTGCCCTGTATCTTTTCTGGCCTGTCTTACTCCTGTTGACTTTGCAGGATGGGGACTACAGCACAGGTTGCTGCACTGCTCTTGCCCAGGAAAGGCAAGGAAAGCAGGCCCAGTTCTGGAAAAGGGATGGGAAAAGCGTGAAAGTGCAGCAACTCCACCAGGCCTGGAGGAAGGATACACAGACAGGCATCAGGAGATGGTCTGCTGAGTCCAGCACCAAGGAAGGTTTACTGGGAGAACACCCTCCTCCCCAGCCATGGCAGGGAAACAAGCTCCCCACCAGGCAAAAACTGTGGAAGGGAGGTGGCTGGCATGGAGAGATCCCAAAAATCTTCTCTGAGGGAGGGTTTCCATCCTGGCTCCAAACAACACCGCTTACATCACATTCCCAGAAGGGGCCATCCAAGATCCTGGGGAGATGGGCAGACAGGAGGCAGAGGGACACACAGCCCTCCGGAGCAGTGCTTTCCCCACCAAGCACAGAACAGCATGGAGAGGCCAAGTCTTGCTCTCAACAATGCACTCAGCCAGGTTGGGAAGATAAAAATAAAGGGAAAGAACCTCAAACAATAATTCTATTGTTTATACCCTTCCAAGACTATTTTTAAATATTTGTGACAGAAAAGAAAATAGCAAAAAAAGATTGGAGTGTATGTAGTTTAAAGCATTTTGGCGTGCTTTTATTAAGTGGGAAGCTGTTGTATCACACTCTTCACTGATCCCTTGGCATCAGGGAGGGGGATAACAGGCTGCCAAGACTCTGGCTCCCAGATCCAGGACTAGGGGCACACAAGCCCAAGTGATAAATCCAGTCCACAGCCAGGCTCCCCACAACAGAACGTCAGGACAGCCCATGTTTATCCACATTTATCTCCACTACCAATTTATCTTATCAATTAGCTGTTTTTCTTATTAACCCAGGAATGTCTGGGCAGTGAGTGTGCCTGGGGTGAGCTGGAGGTCTGTGCACACTGTGGGAGCCCACTGTCCCCATCCCGAGCTGTCCATTAACAGGGCAGGCGATAACGCCGCTGGGGATGGGGAGCCTTTGAAAAGCAGCTTTGTATCAACAGGCAACACACTGGCAGACAGCTCCTTCATCAACAGGAAGCTCATAAGATAATATCCTAATTGAATCAATTAAGAATGCTGTGGGCTGCAGGGAATCCCAGGGAGAGAGGAATGTACATGCTCAGCAGTATTCCCAGGAAGCAGAGGGCTTTGCCCAAATCAGAGCTGATGGTGCGGTGCCAGAGGGATACACCATGCAGATGGCACAACCCCAGAGATATGTCTGCTGAAGGAACAGGGCCCCAGGTCTAACAGCCTGCAAGCAGGCCATATCACTTCCCAGCTGGAATAAGCCTGGAGAAATCACTGCCAAAAAAACACAACCTCAGGTCAAGCGCCAGTAGGTAATAAGGTATGTCATCACTTTGCTTTTTCTCAGCTTTCCACAATACAGTGGAAGTTTTCCCTCTAAAATATAAAGGTGACAGAAAACAAAAAAAAGATTTTCATTTAAATCTGGTTTAAAGTAAAACATCAGAGCAAAACGGTGAACACTGAGGTCCTGATTCTCCCAAGAACAATGAACCAGAAGGGCACAGAATTACTCTTGCAGCAAGTCCTGGGCAGCTGGGGGACGGGGGGATTTGTCTTTTGTGAAGCTGCTCTAAAGCCCAGATTCTCCATCACTGACCATCAGGGCTTGTGTGGCACATACCAGGGCTATGGAAGAGGAAGACAGTCTGTGCCAGCTTCTGCAGGGGATGGTGGCTCACATCCCTGAACAAGTTATACCACAACAGGCTGAGGGGTGATGAAACACCCAAGTAAGGGGAGCAAACTCTTCTACTCTTGCACTACACCAGGAGCTGATGTGGGAGCCAGGCCATGAGCCATAGTTGCAGGTATGGGGCAAGGGAAGTTCCCCTTCTCTTATCAAGAGCCAATGGGCAGAAACTGATGCACAGGAAGTTCTACCTGAACATGAGGAAGAACTTCTTTACTGTGCAGGTAAAGAACACTGGAACAGATTGTCCAGAGAGGGTGTGGAGTCTTCCTCACTGAGGATACTCCAGAACTATCTGAACACAATCCTATGCCATGTGCTTTGGGATGACCCTGCTTGAGCAGGGTGGTGGGACCAGATAAGCCTCTCTGGTCCCTTCCAACCCGATCCATCCTGCGATTCTGGGATTTGCTCTGCCTGCTTGACAGAGGTTTGGTGTAAAACCACATTCCCCTTTGTGGTCTAGCAAGCGAGAGCTGACCTAATCCATGCCTCCAGCAGACATGCCTGTTATCCAGAGCAGAGAAGCCAGCTTTTGACATCACCCGAAGGGAAAAAAAAATTAAAAAGAGTTCAACAAAAAGCTTCACAGTCGGGTCGAGTGCGGTGGCAGAATCACAAGAGACTCTTTGTGAGAGCAACAACATCCCTGCTGAGAGAAGGCAGCAGTGTGCCATGGGGAAAAGATGAGTCTGAGCCAAGCCCGCTCTCATCCCACAATCCTGAACTCCCCATCGGCCCCATCCCTCGTGAGCCGGGGAATGCCACAGGCAGCCAGGAACACCACGTGTCCCAACGTCCCTGTGGTGGCGAACTCCAGATGAGGACATTCCCATGCACTGCTCACCCTGACCTCCACGTGCTCAGCTGGCTATTAGCCACATCTCCTCTTACAGGAAGAAGAGTCCTCCTCCTCCAAATGTGATTCACCAAAGGGCAGCACCTCACTGATCCTCAGATGCAGTGGGAAAGGGACGCAGGTCCAGCAGTCGCCTGCCATGACGGGAGCACCCGTCCTCACGGGGACATGATGAAGGACACAACTGCATGCTGAGAACTAGAGACTTTGTAAATGTGTTCTGCAGATCAAAGCACTCTTGAGCCCTGGAATCAACTGGTTTGGGAAACATCTGCCAAGGAGATAGTCTGGGAAAAGGAACGACATCTGGCAGCGGCTCACAGGCTGATGTTTAGTCTCTTTGCGATCCTATGAGAGGCACCTTCCCTACATCTGTAAGGACTGTCTGTGAAGAAAAAGGGGGTGAAAAATACAACCACCCAGAAGACAGAAGGACTAACACAGAGCAAGCTCAGCCCCTTAGGAGAGCTCAGGAGGTCAGTCCCGGGGAAGGGCTCCAGGGTTGCAGCACCGTGTAACACCCCTTCCATGGCCAAGGAGAGTTGGGTGTTCACAGACAGGAACAGGAGCTGAAGGGCAGAACAACTGAGCACTGTGACGAGTTCAAGTGCATTTTACACATTACCAGGCAGAGGCAAAGCTGGCCTCCTCAGCACTAGGAAGTGGCATCACAGAGGCTGGATTGTGAAAACCTGATGGAAAACTTTAAGCACCGCTCAGCAATAGACAAAAAAAGAATTAACTGAGGTCAGAGAAAAAGGGCCACACAAATTGGCAGCAGCTGCCACTGCAAGAGAAATTTCCTATGAAATCACAGGAAGCATTAGACAGACACTGGTGCCTGTGAAGAACTCCCTGGCACAGGGAGCAGCAGGCGCAGGGCTGAGCCAGGACAGATCAACACAGATCCATGTTCATGCTGCCCCCCAGGCACCCTCAGGAATAAGTCACAGCCAGGTCTGTGTTACCCCAGCAGGTGCTGGCCCATAACCACATGGATCAAACTCTGAGCACCTGGTATTTCACAGAATCACAGAATGGCTTGGGTTGGAAGGGACCTTAAAGATCATCTTGTTCCAACCCTGTGCCATGAGCAGGGATGGGGCGCTGAGCAACCTGGTCTAATGGAAGGTGTCCCTGACCATGGCAGGGTGGTGGAATGAGATGAGCTTTAAAGTTCCTTCCAATCCAAATCATTCTGTGATTTTATGATTCTATGATTTTTGGAAGGCCCAAAGAACTCCTGCTTGTTTTCCCTCCTTTTGTAAGCCTCTAAAGAACACATTTGGGAGAGATTAAGGAGAGAGTTTAGTTTCAAAAAAAGAAAACCTCGGATTTGGAGAAGAGCACTGAGTGATCTCCATTTACACAGCCCCCTCACAGAGCTGCTGATCGCTCTGTCTGCTTTTTGAGTGTTTAAAATATATCGCTTTTTCCTTTCAACCCATTGGTACCAAGTCCTGGAAGTCACCATTCTTGTTACAGTACTTTAATAATTCATTTTCCACTTAATTCCTGGTCACTGCAGCCTCTAGATGGCATTTGGGTAGGCAGGTCCCAGGCTGCAGAGATGAGCACAGAACGTGGCAGCACTCCATGTGGGCACCAGGAACACAGCATTAACACCCCCAAAGCACCAACCCTGCATCCATGATTCACCACATTGACCCAGCTGTGGGAAGTGACTCCTGCTGGTAGACAGGCAGAGGAACAGAGCAGGAATACTGGGGGTGACGCTGGTCTGCGCCGCTTCCTTTTCCCCATCCCGTCCATGGGAACATCCCTCCAGCACAGCTGGGGCTGTGTCACACAGGAAGTACCCCTGGAAGGAGCATGGGAGCAGGGAAGAGCTGGCACAGCCTAGTGCAAAAGATCACAGAACCACCACCACCATCGCCGGAGCTGTTACTGCTGCAGGGAAGGCTGCACAGGCAATCCGTGTTCACCCACATCCTCCTCTCAGGCATCCCAAAGCAGACATGCTTGGAAGAGCAGGGAGCCATAAGATTTAGTTTCTATTGTGGAAATGGAAACAACAGTGGAGAAAAACAACACATCTGCCCAAATCCATGCGTTGAGCAGCCGTGGGTGGAGCAGGGGCAGGGCTGTGCTCATGTACTCATTTAGTGTCACACCTGACACGGTGCTTCAATCCAACAGCCAACCCCCAGCCAAGTGTTTCAGCAGTGGGTCACAGAGCAGCTCCATGCACACACCACCCCACTCCAAGCTGCTTGCCAAAACCTCAGGATGACCTGCCCCAGCTCCTCCCCAAAATAGCTCATGATCTGATTTCTCTTTGACCCCTCCCTTCCCAAAAACCTTCCCCACTCAAGAGGAGGAGAAGCAGAGCGGTGCACATTCCTTCTCTGAAATTAATGCAAAGTCTTCCATCTGTGGCAGGCCCAAACATGATGAGACAAAGGAGGAGGCAGCATCTAAGCTACAGGTAGGGCTGCAAAACTGCAGGCTGACCCCTTGGGAGAGCACTGTTGGTCAGAAACACCAGCCTCATGACCCTCTTGTTGCATCAGACTTCTTGCTAACCCGCTATTTTCCCTGCTGTTCCTTCCCTAAATGCAAACCCCATTTTCCAAATGAGCATAGTCAGCAGAAAAGCCAAAATGGTGAGATTTTTGTCTCCACACGAGGGAGGATTTCATTCCACTTGGGCTCATGGTGGTGTCATCAAGAGCAGCTCCACAGCAGCCAGGAGAATTATACAAGTGAAAAGCAAGGCACTGCAGCTCCCTGAGGCTTAACTGGTCAAAACCAGGCTCTCCATATGAAGATAGATACACCTTAGTCCTCAGCATGACCATGCTCATTTGTGCCCTCTCCCAGCTGGCAATAAAACTCTCTGTCTAGCAGAGACAGGAGCTAATGGAACTCTGGAGCCCTGGAGCCTCACAGACCAGTCCAGCTCCAGTGTGAACCCACCAGCATCCCCACCACACCTGTACCACCAGCACATGTCCCTGACAAACCACGCTGTCCTTGTATTCCTTCATTTCCAGAAAGGGTGGGATTGAAAGGTGCCAAGCTCAGAAATGCCCAAGAACCCCAGCTTGGGCAGGAAACCTCTGCAAATAGTGCATTCCCACTGTAGGGAAGTGCTGGGTCAGGAGCCAGGCTCTGCCACCACCCACATAACAGCGGGACAGGACTGGGAGCACTGCAGGGTTCAGACAGTCCCTGCCAGAAGGCCAGAGCTCACCAAGAAACTGCACTTCTTGCAGACCCAGACTGTTAAGTGCTGTCTGGTGGAGGAGACCAGCCCCCACGGCTTAGGGAGGAGTTAATGCACTTACCAGGGAGGGCTGAGCAGGTGCAGAGGAGCTGGGGAACTGGGAGCCCCACGGGGAGCCCTCGGGACTGCAAAAAGCAAATGCAGCTCAACTCCAGGGGAAATGCCATCCTAACCTGGGATATTTGCCCTTTGCCAGGGCCCGGAGCCAGCAAACACAGAGGTACCCTGGAGGAACCCCAGCAGCAGGCAAAGTGCAGCAACCCTGCTGCTTTCTGTGCATTTAAACACGAGAACGCAGAGTTCACACAAAATTCAGCCCAAACTGCCTACCTTGGACTGCACCTGCCTCTTTAGGATCCAACCAAGATCAACCAAAGTTTTCCAGCGCAAAACCTCCAAGGAGCCTGAGCCCTGGCAGCACCCTCATCCAAGAGCTCTTCTCAAAGTGTCATCTCACCACAGAGACACAAAGAGAGAAAATGTCTGGCCAAATGCACTGACTGGTAAAAAGACTACCCTGGTTTTGGGGCTTAAAGCAGCCACCTGTTGGCAGGTGGAAAGAAGCTGACCCCCGAACAGAAACCTTGTTGCTCCTGGTAACTTTCCAAGGGGACTTTTTTATTTCCTGGAGCTAGGAGGAAAACTGGAAAATGCTGATTTGCCAAGAAGAAAATCAGCAGATGAGTGAGTATCCATTACAATTAATGTTTCAATTTTAAACACTAAAACCTAACAGCTAAAATTAAAAGGCACTTTTTTTCATGTTTTAAGTGACTCATCAAGGGGAAAGCCTTTTAAAGAAAATTAATAGTGAAAAACCAAGAGAACTTTAGTCTGCAGCACAAGACAGGGACAGGTCTCACCTCCATCCTCCTCCTCATTCCTGGCTCTCCAGGAGCCGCTCCAAGCTCGCAGAGCTGTTTTTCTACCAACTTGGGGAGAGGGATCAGTCTCAGAAGGGTCTCAAACCTGTTTGCACCCAAACCACTCGCTGAGGGAGGTATTTCTCAAAGTCTGCTACAACAAAATATCTTCTTCCTCTCCAAAAAGGTCAAGTACCAGACCATGGATGACGCTAAATGATCAGCTTGCAGAGGAAAATGGGAGTGCAAAGAAGTCTTCATAAGGTACACAACAGCACCTTTCGTACTGAAAAATACCTGGTTTGGCTAAGGTAATATGGTATCAGCAGTGAAAAATGACATCCAAATGAAAGCTGCTTCTTGCCCAAACCCTAAATGTTCTATCAAAGGCAGTATTAAAACAATAAATTCACCTCCCTTAATTATACCTCCCAAACCTAATCTCCAAGATCTAATTTCCATGCTGCCAGGTAAAGACAGCCATAAACATCATTTATAATTCACTACTCAGTGACTCACCCTGACTGTAAAGGCCTCGAGATATGGCACCAGTAAGGCAGAAAGGCTCAGGGAAGGGGAATTATGACAGGGAAAATGCTGGCTGTCCTACTGCCCCCAGAGACCATTTCCACCCTAGGTTACTGCTCACATTGCAATGCCAGGTAAAAACAGAACATGGAAGTTGCCACTGAGGAGGGTATAGAGCAGCATCCCATATCCCAGGGATGCGTGGGAGCCACGAGGCAATGAGAAGATGAGCAGAAGTGAACAGAACAGCACTGCAGCACCCCTGTGGCAGTGGAGGAGCAAAGCCTCAGCCGCTGGCAGGAAAACCATGGAGTCAGCATGGCACCACGGAGTGGACAGGCTGGCTGCTGGAGCCCTGCTGCATCCACCCACTGGCACCATGTCACGTTTTTCCCTCTTCACTTTCTGGCTAACAAGGTCCCCCTCCCTGCTGCCTGGAAGCCGTGAGTCATGGAGGAAGGGCAGATCCTGCACACCCAGCCTTGCTCACCCCACAGGGTCTCCACCAGTCCAGCCGATGGAGCGGCCTCTGCAGCTGGCACAGACCTGCCTTCCTCGTCCCTCCCACAGGGTGCCTGCCACACACCCAGGAAAATTCTGTGCTGGATCCCAGTGATGGGAATCAGGAGACAGACAAGCCTCAGGGCAGAGAGTGTGTAGGAGAAGGGGAAAAAACATGCAGGAAAGTAAGAAAAAAGGAGCATCACTTGTTGGATGGAGCAGAGTGCTGGGAAGGACGAGGAAGCGGTTAAATCCTTCACTTGTGCCCAGGCCCATCAGGACCCCAGGATGCCACTGCAGAGGTTCACACCTTGCTTTGCAAGGGGATTCCAAGACTGCAAGACATCTTCCAGGGAAAGCACTTCCAACAGGCAGCGCTGGAGCAGTGATTTACAGCACTGTGGTAGACCTGTGACAGCCTGATGTAATCCACTGAAAGGCATGAAAGAGAGTGAGAAACCAGGACTGCAGAAAAAAACATGTCCTCCCTTCGGCTTTATCACCTTCCTCTACAAGAACAAGCCCAGAACCACCACCTCCCAGCTCTTATTTCCCTCTTCCACTCACCATAAAACTGCTTCCACTTCTTGATGTTCATGATACGTGGGTGGTGCACGCTACTGTCCACACTATATCATATGGGTTTAGCAAAATAAACAAGTCCTGACCATTTTACTAAAAATCTACCACTCTGAGACACAGCACTCCTTTGCACTGATTTACTGCTATCCATCCTCAGCTTCTCCCCAGGCAGCATCAATCAGCTTGAAAGTGGTTCATTTTGGATCCAGGGCTGCTGCCACATGATATAAATTGCAGGTCTTTCTACCAGAAAAGTGGGCTGCGTTAGACTGATTAAGAGCAGGCGGAGACACTGGGTCTCGCATCAGCCCAGACCCACAAAACCTCACTAAAACCCCCAGTCACAGACAGGCACCTGCAGCAGGGCCCTGGGCACCTCCCCAGGGACAGATCCCATGGGCACTGGGCAGGAGAGGGACCACCAGTGAGGTCCTGCCATCCTGGAATCCTGCTCAGCCCTCCCAGGAATGAGGCTGCTGAATTTCCAGTTTTTTCAGTAAGTAGCTGGGGAGTGGAAGGGCATCAGCTCACCCCTAACTCAGGGAGAGGGGTGTAACTCCTCACCTCACGTTACAGGACAACCTTTAAACATTGCATTATCGAAAGACTCACCAAATAAAACAACACTGGATTGTCAGCACGAGACCTTAGCTACATCCCCAAGGGATGGAACTTTTATCCTCCCCATCCTTCTGCATCCCCCCTCCGTGGGTTGTACTCAGGCTCCCCTCCAGATCTTTCATCCTGCAATTCTTCTCCTGAGATGTACTTCCCCTGGGGCTGGGAAGCAAAGGCTATGAATGTTGTCTCCTCCAGCTGCACTGCCAAGTTTCCAGAGGGAAGGAGACCAGGGGTGCCAACAGGGATGAATGAACAGAGAACAGGCTCAGGAGCCAGCCCTCCTTTGCCATCGGTCCATCAGGGCAGTGCCAGGCGATGTGCCTGATGGGAGCAGGCAGAGAGAGGCTCAAAGCAGGAGTGTGTGGAGCTGCGTGCTTGAAGAAAAAGGGAAGGGCACGCAGCTTGGAACTAACCAAAAGCCACAGAGTGCTGTTCTCAGCAGCTGCTCAAGAAAGCCTTTAGCTGCAAGAACTGAAAACTATTTCTCCTGCAGACACACATGCCCCAGGTGTGCACTGGCCTGGGAACCCTCCTCCAGCACCAACTGTCAGGGAGGACAAGCTGCCGATTCCCAGGGACAGGCACAGCTTTCAGCAGCCCTGCTCTCCTGCCAGGCACGGAATGCAAAGCGAGTCAGGGTGCCAGCCTGGGCCAATTATAACTCAGTGACCTGCCTCGGCACTAGCATGCACGGGAATGCGCCGACTCCTGCTGCCAAACGCTGGAAAGCTATAAATGGGAGACATTTGGAAAGAGAAAACATTTAGGAGCCAACTTTTAACTAGGTTGAAGTGCGTTGGACTGTACATGTTCTTTGTGGAGGGAGAGAGGAGGAGAATGATGGAGATCTTAGATGCACTGCTGGAAAAATACTGGTGGTTTCTTATACAGACAGAGGTTGTCCTCATTTAATGGAAAGTGTTTCTCCTTCTCTTGAGTTCCATTATGGGAATTCACTGTTTCTACACTTCTGCACAGGGTGTTTAAGCTGCTGGCTCTCAGTGCAGTCTGGGCACAGAGGAAAAAGCAGTTGCTAGTGCTTTGTAGCAGAAACCTCACCGTAGGAAGCTGTGGGTTTTTTCTTGTCCTCGGTCACGCAAGGGCCTGTCTTTCATGATCCAGCTGCCTAAGAGCAAGATCCTGGTGATTTATCTTTGTGGCGGGGTGAAACCACGAAGTACATTGCACACGCAACTGCACAGAATTTTGCTGAACTTCACAAACCCTGGAGGAAAAAGAAATCCCCAGAGTGTTGAAATAAGATTCCTGTTATGCAATAGCTATTGAAGGAGCCCTGTTTACAATCCCTGGACACAAAAAGACATCCATCTCCTGAAGCCACAGCCTGGCAGAGCTGCCTTAGGGCTTTTCCATCAAAGAGGCCGCCCAGACCAGGCACCACGCAGGAGAGCGGGGAGATTCAAGGAGTGCCTTGGATGGTGTTCCCACCTGAAGGAGCCTTGTGCTGTTTGGGACACATTACTCAGCACCCCTGCCCCTTGTTTTCCACCTCTGAATTAAGATAACAACACTCCACCTTTGTGAACTGTGTGCCCTGGCAGGAGTCCAGGTTAAAGAGCAGAGGAGGAGGAGGAGCGAAGGCAGAGGAAAGCAAGCACAGAGCTCACAATAGCTGGAAGAAATGCAAGAGGCTCATTTTAATTTTTCAAGAGTCCAACTGCCTGAAACAAGCTGATGAGAACAATTCATCTTTTTGTGCCAGCTACAGTCTTCTGAGCCCATTTTAATGTGGTGTTTTATTTAAAAACAGCCTGAATCACTAAGATACACACTTTTCCCCCTTTCCCTGGCGCCTCACACAACAGGTGAGGAACTCCCTCCAGAAGGCCTAATCTGTCTTCTGCATCAAGATGACAGGCACAGACCATTGCCTTCTGCCAATTTTCTCATAGAAGTAGGCACCACTTCAACAGACAATTTATTTTTTGGTGTTACACACAAAGCTGTTGGCCTGAGGGCTGCATGACTCTGTCCAAGATGACATGGGTCCAGGTGGGTCAAAGCTGAAAGTTTCCAGCTAAGAACCTGAAGGACATGAAGCAGGGCTCCTGCCCAGGGACAGCACAGGGGGCTGGTAATATCAGGAAAGATATAAAAAGGTTGGGTTTGGAAGTAAGGATGTTTTAGGAATGTATCAAGAGAACAGTGGCTCTTGGTCACAGCAAGACTTGAAATGACTACCATCGTGGCTGATGAGCTCATAATTACAGAGTGGGGAAAAAATGTTTCTTTTTGGGGGTTTCCATAAAAAAAACACGAAAGACAAGCCGGAATCTGTTCTCTAACCAACAGTCCTTACAGCCAATAGTATCAAGAGGATTCTTCCAAGAAACTTGTTAACCTCCTGCCGAGTGATGCATCCAACATGATCCAATGGAGCCCTGCAAGTCACTGCACAGCTCTTCCCCTGCCAGCACGGCTGGAAGCATCTCTCAGGCACACCAGACCCTGATTCTTTATCTCTGTCCACCACATGTCTGATCACCAACTTCCATGCCAGCCCCAATTAGTGTCCTGGATACAACTGGCATCCTTGCAAACATCAATCTTACTGCCTTTATTTCTTAGGAACAGCATCCATCTGCTCCCAATAGCTCACATCTGGCATAGTGAGTGTTATGCAAGAGCCTCAGTCCTATTTGAAGAAAATTATTCCTCCAGCCAAGAGATTCATGCAGAACTGAGTTTGGTGTTTGCAGTTACAAATTTACTACGAATCATACAGTTACAATACGTTGCAAGCTTTAGAATTACAATTTTATCTTTCTTAATCCCTAAAACGTTGCCCTCATGTAAATTGCCACATGATGGAAAACATTTATGGAGAAAACAAGGAGGAGAGACAGAAGGAACCTGAGCACAGAGGATCTACACAGCAAAAATGCTCCTGAGCTCTGCCCAGGTCACTGAGAGATTTCTCCTGCAATGAGTAGTGTGTAGGAGGTGGAATTGATCCTCAGCTTCATCATTCTTTTCTCAATTTCACCACCTGACATAGTATACACTGAGCCTCACTGCCATGACCCCAGAGCAGGAAAGGGCATGACCTGCACGATTCCCAAAGGAGGAGAGCCACCACTTCATCTGCTTAAAACACTGGCCTGGGACTAGGAAGAAGCACCAGCTTGTACCTCGTGCTGGGATACAAGAGATCAGTTGAGGAAGAAGCATCGGTCACCAGCCCTAAAAGAGAAGGTGACAACCTCCTGCGTGACAGTGAATGGCCCTTGGTGTGATCAATGGAATGGAAACAGGTAATTAGGCAGAAAGAGGATGTTTTGCCAGCCTTGGAAGGGAAATGCAGGGTGGTGCTTGGAAAGGCTGCTGTAGCGATGAGCTGTAAACCTGGACTTCTGCAGGAGAGGGCCGGGTTTGGGCTTGGACACCAAAGGGTAGAGCCCTGCAAGTCCACAGTACTTGGGCCAAACCTCTAATGCTCCCAGCTGGCAACAGCACAGCCTTTGTGGCATTGCTGTGCCCAGCCAGGTGGCTTTAGACATTCCCCATTTCAGCATGGGGAACACAACTGGTCTGACATCTCTGCATCCAGACAGACACAGGAAGGATTTTTTCATGGAAAGGGTTGTCAGGCATTGGAATGGACTGCCCAGGGAGTCAGAAGTCGCTGTTCCCTGAAGGTATTCAAGGAACGACTGGACGTGGCACTCAGTGCTCTGGTCTGGTTGACAAGGTGGGGATTAGTCAAAAGTTGGACTCGACCTTGGAGGTCTTTCCCAAACTAAATGATTCTGTGGAGTCAGAGACCAGTAAACTCCAGGCTTCACTCCTGCTTTGGCTCAGCAGATGGTTTGTTTTGAATGTCATTCCTGCCTGGCTGGGGAGGGAAGGACACTGCCCTCCGGTTGCAGTGGGAGCCGGCGAGGCTGTCAGTATTGAGTGCGCACGTGTTTTACTTGGCCCTACTCCTAAAATAATTGTTTGGCCACAATGGAAGGTGACAAGCGAATCAGCTGTGGCCCCACAGGGAATATCAGGAGAAAATCCCCAACCACTCACATGTCTGTGGCTGTGCTGCTCTGAACTGCAGCATCACATCAGCCCAGGGTCAGCCCCCACCAGCCCTCACTCCTGCCCCACCAAGTTCTCCTCTTGGATCAAATGGCTTCCGTCTCACTGACAAGGAAGAGTCACCGAGAGCAAATGAGGGTGCACCAACCTTTATCCGAATATGGCCAGAGCTGCTCTTGAAAAAACAGAACCCTGCTCAGCTTCTGACAGGAGCATGAAAAGCACAGCCAGAATCACTGGGAACATTGATATTAAATTAACAAATATCTCTACCCAAACATGCATGTACTGCAATTGCTCAAGGCTGTAAGTATGAATAAATTTGGATGGATTTTCACTGGATAACATGAAAGACAGATTCTTGACACAGAGATCACCTGCGACTCAAGTTTCCAATTCTTCCTCCAACGCATCAAAAGATCATCAGACCTGGACCCGGGAAAAATATTTTCCCCTCTTACTGTTTTCAGAAGCAGCTGAACCATTTTAGTCAATCAGGGTTTTCTGCGGGGGTTTTGTGGATTTTTTTCTTTTAATAACCAGAGGCATGAATAATTTCCAGCATGGAAAATTTCTGCCTAAAGAGCTAAAACTGGCATAGAATCATCCAACAGCCACACAATAAAGCCCTCCAGCAATGGCAACAGTCAGTGCTACCAAGCCTACCTAGAGCATTTTTTTCCACTGTGCTAGGAGGATCTGTTTCACTCCTCGCCTTTCAATCCAATTTCCACTGTACTGCACCACAAGTTTAAAATAAGGACACCAGGAAGCATGTGAGATAAGGGGGAAGGAAGGGAAAAACCACAGATTCCTTCATTCTTTCAACAGAGCCAAAAAGGAGTGGTTACTTTTTATTTTTTTAAGAAAAAGCTGCAAGGAACCAGGAAGGGGGGAGATGTTTGCTTTAAACTTTCCCATCTGCACAATGATATATATATATATATATACATATCTATATATCTATATCATATCTATATATCTATATCAAGTACCTCTGACTCCAAAGGTGCTCCAGGGTATTTTGCAGAGCCAATTTGAGGCTCTGACTCCAGACAGCCCCAGTGATGGCACTTCCCTTTTAGGACCGTGCATAGATCCAGCCAAGATGGAAGGGGATGGAGACAGGAAGGATGGTCACTCTTCCCTAAATTCCCTAAATTCTTTCCTCACAAGGAGCAAGGCAGTTCAATGAAACAACACAGCTAGAGGCACCATTTTATCAAATAAACCCCAAAAGATTGTGCCCCCTTGCAGCAAACAACAGAATGAGCTTGGCCACCACCTTGGAGCACCAGTGAAGATAAGATGCTGTGGAGAAGGAAGCACGAGTTCCATTTCCTTCCAGCCCTGGCTGCTGCCCAACAGCTGTTCCCTGTTTATTTACTTTAGTATTTCCTTGGTTACACAAGCAGCTGCACACAGTTTAACCCCTGCCTGCACCAGAAGCTGCCCATGCCACCCTACCTGGCCCTGCCCAGCAAGATGATACAGGACAGCACCACAGGGCAGGGGATGGACAGCCAGGGTCCTGCCAAAGCCAGGCTCTTGCTGGACTGTGGCCTCTACACGGTCAGATCCACAGCTCTGCAGAAGGTGCCCTGTTGGGCAGGGGGCAGGGCACCACTGACGTGAGCAGCATCTCACACAATCCCAGGCTCCACAGGCTGACCTGAAGCCAGGCTGAACCTGGGAAAGCCATCTGGATTCCCAGGGGCTTGCTCTGCTGGGCGGGCTGTAACTTTAGTGGTGTCTGGATGCAGCGATTTCAGGAAAGGCATCCTCATTCCCAGGCAAGCACTGCACCCTTTGAGATACAACCTATAGCAATGCTCAGCGTCACGTGAGTGGGATGCTGGAGGCAGAGGGTGCCCAGCTCCTCTCCTGGTCCCACACAGCCCAGGAGTGACATACCAGTGGCCCTTCTGGCAGCTGCTGCCGATCCATAGATCACTTCATGCATTTTTCTTTTCTCCTCTGCACAGAGCCTGTTCCAGCAGCTCAGTTTGTGTTTTGGCTCATAAAGCTCAGCCAGACCCCTTGGCTCATCTCCACCAAGGAGGGGGTGGAAAACACCCTTTGCCTGCTTACCCAGAACACTGGCTTTGGCTTTCTGCAACCCAGCCTGTCCCAACTGCCTTTCCAGCCTCCTCCCTCCCAGCTCCATTTTCCTCCTGGCTCCCCCCTGCACCAGGAGGTAAATGAATCATAGAATGGCCTGGGTTGGAAGGGACCTTACAGATCATGTAGTTCCAAGCTCCTCTGCTGTGGACAGGGACACTTTCCACAGAACCAGGTTGCTCAGAGCTCCATCCAACTGGCTCTAAACACCTCCGGGGATGGGGCAGCCACAGCTTCTCTGGGCAACCTGTGCAAGTGCCTCACCACCTTTACAGGGATGAATTTCTTCCTAATATCTGACCTAAACCTACTCTGTCAGTTTGAAGCCATTCCCCCCTGCCCTGTCACTACATGCTTTTGTAAAAAGCCCCTCTCCATCTGTCTTTAGGCTCCCTTCAGGTACTAATGCAGATGTTGCCAGCTGCCCTCTGGGCTAGCATTGGCCCTCCCCAGAATGTCAGCCAGTGGGACAGCGATCCAGGGAATCGTCACTTTTCCGTGGCAGCCCTGGTTTGATGTGATAGCCACTGGGAAAGGCACGGTATGAGCTCCACAAGAATGGAATTTGGGCCTAACTTGACCAAAATCCTCCCCCAAAGCAAACAGAAAGACCCCAGTAAAATCCCCACCAATTGCAGAGATTTCTGTTGCAGGAACTCAAACACACTGAAGCAGCCTTGGGCACACTTAGCCCAGAAACTGACAGCAGAACATTAAAACTGGGACTTGCAAAATACCCAGGATGTTCCCACTGATGTGCAAGGGGCACCGGAACGAAGAATCCGTCCAGTTTTTGAGGTTGCTTTTTTCTTGCTTTCTCAAGGATGCCCGAAATTATGGTTAGGTGGCCTCGAATCAAAGCATCTTCTGGTAAATCACAGAAGGCATGGTCAGCATAAGGCAGAAACCACACAGCTCAACAGACCTTCCGAAGTTAAAACCCCAAGAAGTGGACAAATTCTTACCTGCAGGTCGAAGAACTTGCTGTACCGTCGGTATATGACCTCTGTGGATCCATTGGACCAGGTGACCTTGATGATGTAAACCTGTAGGGAACAGAGGAAGGAATCAGAGAGGAATGACCCAACAATCCACACCACAACCCAAAGCTGTCAGCACAGCCCCCAAGGCTGGGTGTCAACCAGGGAGTTCACAGGAGCGCTTAAAGTCATTTCAGAGATACCAGAACGTAAGTAAATTTAAATTATTAAGCTTCACTGCTGCAGTTTAACTGTCTACTAAATGCTTATGGCTGTGAACTGAGACAGCTCCCTAGCTCAAAATAAGGGCACACACTAAACGTGAAAGGGCACCTCCGTGCAAAAACACAGTTCAAGTCCCTCCCAGACACATTATGAGTTAATAACTGAGCCTTGGCCATCCCATCTACAGCTGCAGCATCAAGTTTGATGCCAAGATTCCAGAGTGGCCCCCACACCAGCCTGGCTCCTGGCGCTGGGGCTTGCAAGACCTCAAGTCCCCAAGGTCTGAAACTCTATCTGTTCTGCAGATTCATAAGCAGCTCTGAGATTCTGGGTTCTTTCTGGGGTACAAACCACCCTCCTGATTCTTAAAGTGCTACACAATCAATCCTAGTCATTGCAGGTTATTCACAGACCATATGACCAGGCTCCTACTGGTGATAAATGCAAAACAAAAAACAAAACCCAGCCCATTTCATCATTTGTTCTTCTGTGAAAGACAACAAGCAAATAGAAGAATGAGACAATTCTTTATCTAATGTCATCACTTGTTGTTCACAGAAACCAAAAGATAACCCTTGATGAGATGCCAGTGTAACACTCAAGTGATGCAAATCTCAAATTGATAACAGATTGACTGAGCAGAACGAGGGCACAGTCATTTTTTTCTCCTAACTCACGTCCTCATTTCCCCCAGAAATTCAAGTATCAACTCACTGAAGCAGGAACAAAACATTAAAAAGCCCAGGTGAAGGGACCTGCTAGAACTTCAGCTAACACAATAAGGCATGAAGGCTCTTAGAATGCTGATGTTTTGGTATTTAAAAAGAATCCCCTCAAGAGTTTCACAAGTTTTCTCACTGAGATCCCCATTTTTCCAGATTCTGGAATGAGACCAACATCCCAGCCCAATATCCAAACTCAAACACCAGGAGATCACATGGATAACACAGCACTCAATTATTTGAGCTCATCAAACTTACTCAAATGATGCACTAAAAATCTAACCAAAACCTTGCTGCTGCTCAGAGGGCTAGCACAGCATGACCCACTGAAGTGAGGAGACTCCTGAGGAATGTCAAACTCCTCCCACTGGAATCACTTCCAAATTAAGAAAGATGAAGCAAGTTCTTATTGCTACAATAAAGAACTTCCCTACTTTCAACCCAGCAATTCAACATCCACTTTTGTTAAACCAGATGATGAGCCCAAACACAGCTGTGAGCTGGCTGGGTGTCACAGTACCACCAAACCTCTCCCAGACCAAATCTGAATCTCTTCTTTCATTCACAAACTCTTAGTTCTGAGCCGAAAGACCTGCACTTTCTACGTGTTAACACAAGGAAGACAGAGGGCTCCTGCAAGACAACATCTGTGCCAGCTGTGGAGATCTGGATAAACCACATTCTGCTGTGAGGGGGCACCACAGCATCAGCAAACTAAGTGTTAACTTGATGCTAAGTGAGTGTCCAAGCTGCCTTTACCCTCGTCCCAGGAGCTGCCAGCAGGCCAGCATGAGCTCATTTGGGTTGGAAGCTCAGCTGATATCCCAGCTCTCTTACCAGTCTACAGCACTTCACGGGGTTATATCACTGCTGGCTGCCTGCCTGGAGAAAGCCTTCCACTGGGGCAGCAGGAAGAGCCAACTTTTCTTCATTGTTTATTCCTATCCTGCCTTTATTTGGAGTCAACAGCTTATTAGACTGGGATTTTAATCAGGATGTGGATTTACTCAAGCCAAAATGAATTCAGAGCTCTTAAGGGTAATAAAGCCATGAGATTTGAAGGCACACCACACTTTATTGCAACCTTTGCTATTAGGGAAGGAGTATTTCTCCTAAGTGCTGACCTCACTCCTATTTTGCTGAAATGCAGATCTCCCAGGAGTCAGGGTAACAGTTTCTTGCACATCCCGCTTAAACAGCAGAAAGGTCTCCAGGCGTATCTCCTCACCTCCTCATGGAAAGCAGAAAAGATGGGGAAGCCCACAGGAACAGGACCTCCTCAGTATCTACAAAATCACTGCCTCAGTAAAGCTGGATTCCTCTTTCCTTGGGAATATCTCTTGTCCTCTCAACAGTCCCATCCAAGGTATTCTATTGACCAGAACCATCACAGATCTTGGTCTCTGCCAATACCTAATCCAGTCCCTGCTGTCCTGGGGATAAAAAAAGACACCAGAAAACACAACTCAGGTGCTCTCAACTAACAACGAGAGTGCAGATTTGGAAAGGTATTAACAGTGCCCTTGGCCGCCCAGCAATGGTTTCAAGAGGGACTGGAGATGATGAGGCACCAAGCTCACACAAGCACCTACACATTGCCTTCTCAGGTGCTTTTGGAAGACACTTGCAACAATCAAGACAGTTTTGAAAACATTGCATTTGGTTCAAAGTTTCCCCTCCTGGCCTGGCACTGCACCACGTCCTGCCAGGAACAGCCACCATTAAGCAGCAGCCCAAAAAAATCCAAATTTTGTCCTGATAGGAGCCTCCCCATCAGCTGCTCCCTCAACCCCCAGTCCTGTAGAGGCTGCTCCGAGGACAGGCTTTTTCCCAGCCTGGCTGTGTGGGTGAGAGCATGTGGAAAGAGTTATTTCATGGGTCTTCTCCAGCTCCAATTTCTACAGTCCTTCAAAGAAATAACACAGAAAAACCACCAGCAGACCTTTTCCGTGGAAAGAGCGAGGGGATCTCCCAGGGCTGCAGCTGGCACTGCCTCTGGGACATACACCCATAGGGAGCACTGCTGGGAATGGGGGGGCTGCCACTTGGATCCCTCTCCAACATTTCCTTGCAGAGTGGGGAGAGCCGAGCAGATGGCAGGGAGGCAGCGGGCGGTCGGATCCAGGAAGGGGGCTCTGCAACCCCATCCCGTGGGCTGGGCCCCTGGCCAAAACCAACAGGCAGAGCTATCTAAATATTTACAGCCTTTCCCAGGCCAGCAGCAAGGTCTGCACCATGGAAGGGAACTAGCTGACTTGGTGAAACTCAGGAACCCTCACCTCCTCTCCCTCCCTCTGGAAAGGACACCCTACCCTGCCCCCCTCCCAACCTTGAAAGCCTCCATCCCTCCGTTCCAGCCTCCATCACTGCACGTGTCACGCCAGACCCTGCAGCGAGGGCTGATGCCTGAAGGCAGTGGGTCAAGCTGAGCTTTGGAAGAGGCAGAATCCACCAGGACTGAACCCTCCTCAGCTTCACTTCAGTCATGGGTTGGAGAGACTAGCTGAAATTCATATCTGTGTTTCCAAAATCCTTGAGATGGAGCTCACGGCATTTGTCCTCCTAAACCAAGGCCAGAGGAGAGGCACAGAGCTGTCAGGGCCACTCCAATACACTCAAAATCCTGCTCTCAGGTTTAAAGGAGCCACAGACACCCCCTCCATCTCCCATCACTCCTCTCCCTGTCTCCAGCTTCCCTGCCCTTGTGCCATGAAACCATGGTCCCATTGCAGCATGTTATGGAGGCATTCCTGGCGGGACAACCTTGTCAGAACCTCAGCAAAGGCCAAAGCAAAGAAGCAAGGCCTGCCCTCCAATCCTTGGGAGTACAGAGGCCACAGGGACAATTTTGGAGGTGTAGGTGGATCTTGTTTAATGCCAGATGAGAGGAGCATTTCACACAAACACCAAATACTCTCCACGCTCCCATCCCCTTGGAGGGCAGAAATGGAAGAGATTCTTCAAAGACAATGGAAACCTGCAGATTCAAAAGGCAGAATTATGATAGCTTCCATGGGGATTTGGCTCCCAAACTCCCTGGGATCTCCAAATTCCTTACACTATAAGTAACTGGTCACATACCAACTACTCAAAAATTACCAGTTGGGAAGTGTAACAACGGGACCATTACTGCACAATATTCTCCTTGGTCACATTAGAAAGCAGGTGCCCTAAATGGAAACATAACCTGGAAAAAAGCCCAGGGAATCCTGCAGTCCACCCAGTGGACACCATAAGCTCAGTCCTCTCTGGCATGATCTGGCATCTGTCACTGCTCTCCCCTCCCCAGCACCTCTGGAGAGGCAGCTCAGAAGGAGAACAGGCCAGTGGAAAATAGGACTGAAAACCCTCAGAAGGGAACTGTCAAAAAATGACAGTTTGCTAAAATAAATGCAAATGGCACTTGGCCAACCGTAACAGAGCTGTCAAAGAGAGCTGCCAGTCAGCTCGGACTGCAGCAAGGGCTCTGCAGCCCCGGGGGAAACACGTCGGCAACTCGCAGCGCAAGAAAGCTGGAGGGAGATCCTCCTGGGCAGGATGGCAGCCCAGGCAGGGAGCAAGCTCCAGTGTTGGGCATCACCAGAAGAGCAGGGAGGCTGCAGGAGCCAGCTCAGATCCACATCCAGAGCAGTCAGAGTCACGGGGACTAGAGCGCGGAACAGAGGGGAAGAGAAGCCAGTGCAAATCATCTCTATCTGAAAGGGCAGCCAGAGACTTAATTATTTTTTTTTTCTTTTCCTCTTGAAGAAATGAAGTAGCATAAGCCCTGGGAGCAGTCAAACACCAGAAGTATTTTTCCAGGGACTGCTGAAGAGCCTCGGTGTTGCAGACAGCAGTGGTTGCTGGTGACTTCGACTGCTTGAAGGGACTGAGAACTCCAGAGCCCTTCACAAGCCCTTGGTCTTGTACCTTCCCCAGGAGGCACATTGTCCCATTCAATGACGTGGGTAGAGAGAGGAGATGATTCAAGCGGGTGACTTGAGGCAACAGAATTAAGAACAGACACTGAAAAAAAAAAACCAAAAAACCAAACCAGAAACAGTTTCCCGTTCTTGAAACGCAAGGTTGTGTGGCCTCCTAGAAGAGGTCTGGGCTCCTTGCATAAACACACCATAGACAAGCTGGGAAGCAGCCTGGACTGCTTAAGTTTGAGTAGGAAGAAGGCAGACTGAGGTTACAGGAAAGCCTGGATCTACATTTTCAGCCTTTCTCCTTCCACAGGAGCAGTTTTCCTAAGTTTTACATGGAGACTTGCAAGGCATCCTGGCTGGGGGTGGGCACACATAATGCCCACAAGTAAAGCTTTGGGAGAGGGCAGCTCCTGGCTGGCCTGGGAACTCTCTGCCTGGCACAGTTGAACCAAGCAGCAAGTCCAGCCCAAGTTCAGCACCATCCAGCTATGCCAGTTCAAGCCCAAGTGCAGCACAGCCATAACAACAGCAGTTCCCCTGGCATGGCACAGCCCTCCTTGTGTGGCTCTGCAAAAGCCCCAGGGCTTCCCCTACATCCCTGTGCCCAGAGCTCCCACACACCAAGACCCTGTTGTTCCCACACTGGAAGCACGTGGACAACATCAGGGTGGAAAGTAACACCACTGTCACTTGGACAGACACTTCCACAGGGATGCAGGGACATGCAGCTCTGCCCAATGGGCACCAGTGTAGGTCCCCAGCCTCCAGCAGAGCTCCTAGAGCAGAGCCAGACATAACAGCCTCCAGTGGAGTCAGAGCTGTCTGCGGAGCTGTTTCCAAAGGGTTGGAGCCTGTGTGGTCTCGGGTCCAGGGAGACTATGTACAATAAACCTCTCTGTGGAAAACTCCACATATTTAAAGCATCTCTCATCAGCAAAGGGAAAAGCATCAGTCAAAAGCATCAGTCTTTCTATTCCACTCGTGCTACCCCCGACCCTGAAACGCAGGGAAGTGGTGTGAGAGCCTCGCACCATCCCTTCGGCCACCACATGAGAAAGGAGTGCCGAGAAATCCAAAGGGGCAGAGAAACCAAAGCAGCTGAGGGACTGAGCCAAACCAGAGTGGGTTTAATATAGAAAAGGGAGTGGGAAATTGTAAGAGGAAAAGAAAAAAAAAAAGAGGGAGGTGGCTAGAAACAAAGAAAGTTCTTGGCATCAAGCTGCTGTGCTTGGCCTCTCTCCATCATCCTTTGCTGCTGCAGGCGTGTGGGGTTGGGGAGGGGAGCACAGGGCTATTGTGCCATAGGATGCCAAAGCCTGGAGCAGGAGAGCTGACTCCTAGCTCTGTCCCCAAACAACTTGTTACCCCCTCACTCCTGCTTTGTGCACAAGGAGAACTAGGAGAAGGGTCATGCTGGCTCAGATAGCACTGGGAAAGGCATGGAGAAGGTATTCCAGCAGCAACTGCAGGGCATCAGGGATGCTGCTGTGGTCCCTCTAGGAAAGGAGACAGGCAGAAGCAACAAGTCAGAGCTGCAGGGAGCTGGGCAACAGGGCTGCAGGTAGCATCAGGACAGGCATATCCTCCCCACCACAGCATATATCCCAAGCCAGCCTGCCCAGATATCGGGACTACAAAGCAGGCACCTTCCTTCGCTCCGATTCATCCCTTTGACTGTACCCTCTTCCCACTCCACTACTGCACAGCTTGCCAGGGCATAGCACTGCCTGAGCACACAGCCAGTGCTGCTGGGATGAAAAGTGCACACACATGAGGCTATGCCCAGCACAGGAACCCCCCTGAGCCCTGCTCAGACCCCTCAGTCGCACCACATATGCACCCGCTCGTTTGCTCTGAGTCACACTGAAGGTCAAACATATGGATTCTTTTGTTTCCCATTTCCCACTGCTACATGAAACGGCCGGAAGACAGAGATACCCTCCAAAGCAAAGCTGTGAGGGATCAAGGTCACCAGAGCTCTGAGCAGGCAGAGGCAGTGGATGGCCCCGGTGCTGGAGTTCACTGTTGGAACTGAGGATGAGCATCAGCTTTGCACACAGAGCTGCACCTGCCTCAGTGGTCGTGTGACAGGCAGGATTTGGCCCTTCTGCTGAACTGTGACATTCAAGGTTTTCAGCAGCCCTGACTGACATGACTAGGGAAGAAAAACAAAGCCTGATTTGCGTTTCAGTGCTGGTTTTCATCCAGCATTTTCATTCACAAGGCTAACAGGGCTCCCTTAAACCCTAACTCTGTTGAGAGGTGAGGTGGAAAGAAGGACTGGTTGGCTCTGTAGCGCTGGACAATGCATGAGGACAGGTCAAAATTTCTACCAGCTACAGGCTCCAAACCTGTGGCCTGCCTGGAGTGGGAGAGCATTAACCAGCCAGCAGGAAATGGGATGAGACATGGCAAAACCACAGGATACAACAGCAAAACATCACTAAGGATGCTGAGAAAGCCCTCAAACTTCTAGAGGTCACCAATACTCAGACTCCAGCTTCCTGGGCTAACACTTGTTTCATACACTCACTCTCTTTCATTCCTAGTTTGGTTAACAGACCCTGCTTCCTAGGTCTAAATGTACCCAGTTCCTTCGGTTCCCCACAGGACATTCCCACCATACCAAGAGCATGGTCACCCTTCCCAGAGGGCACAGCACAGGGGGAGTCATCCCCTGATGCCCTTCTTAAGCCACACAACCGGTATGATTCACAGCAGCAGAAATAAGGCAGCTGCACAAGGTGACACTGTGCCAGGGCCCCACAGAGCTCTGCTCCAGCCAGGAAAGCCAGGACCAGGGGACCATGACACACAGTCCATGGGACACAGGTTCTTCAGAAGGCACCTTCTGTTCTGTACATATAAGGCAGTGAAGAACCACTGAATCTTTAGATTGGGAGCACTCCTGTCTCACTTGCCATTCAAATGCTCTTCCATGAACATTCCATAATCAATTCCAGCTAAGCAGTTGGGTTGGGTTGGACAACCCATGAAACCACAGACCAGCCTCACCACTACAAGGAACAAGATACCTACCACCACATCACAAATTCCACATCAAAAATATAACACATATACTTTTTGAATGTAGTTTTCCCTCAAACAGGTTTTAAAATATCTATAGATGCTATCAACCAGATTCCAACGCGCACTGTTAATTACTTTGGCAAGGCAGCTGCCACAAATGAGGTGTTCACCTTGTTTAAAGTCTGCCATCTTGTAAACTGAGCTTGCAAAATAAATCTGTGCTGCTCACTGTTTAAGTTTCCCCTTTTCAAAGCAATATGTGTGTGCAAGGAGGCTGGGAATGGAAA
This sequence comes from Myiozetetes cayanensis, assembly GCF_022539395.1. Classification (NCBI taxonomy): domain Eukaryota; kingdom Metazoa; phylum Chordata; class Aves; order Passeriformes; family Tyrannidae; genus Myiozetetes; species Myiozetetes cayanensis. The sequence goes on along the minus strand of NW_026087378.1, from coordinate 6,166,015 downwards.
TCCTGCAAGACCATAGCCCAGGTTTCCCAATAAACTAACACAACCTAAAGCATGCTGCTCTCTTTCCTGTCAAACATATAAATTTGCTTTGTGCTCTAGAACAACTATTTAAGACTATATGAACTATGAAAATGTTCTTGGTGAGCAGGATGTAGAAATGAAGATGTGATTCAATGGCTCCGCTATTAACACATAGAACAACACACACACTGCAGCTGCATTAAAATGAAACATCCTGAAGCTTGCCCAAGGGAAAGAAAACAACCAAAATCTGGATTTAGTAGGGAAAAGCTTTATTTTAGGGCTTCTACTAGAGAATAACAAACACAATACTATAAAAAGATCCTACGTGAAGTCCTTTAAAGGAAAATTTAGTCTGTTTCAACTATGCCTTTGTTTTGGGTCTTTTCTGAATAAACATTCATTTATCAGAGACTTGGCCAGACCATAGAAATGGCAGTCTGCTACTCTGCCACTCAGAATGATTATTTTTAAACTTTACTCTTGGACTTTGCCTTTTCAGATTTGCAGTGTTGCTCTGGAGCCCTTGCCAACAGCGTCCCTGAGGGGCACAAGCTGTGATCACTTAACATATGATTATATGGAAAATGTTACTGCAGGGTGACCCTCCAGCCACTGCCTGAAGGATGGAGCCCCCTTCTTCACTTGGATGATGGGCTGCCACTATCCAGAGCATCCTGCAACAAACACCTGCACAAGGATCATTTCTTGCTGCCCCTTCCAGGCACTGCCCGTGAAAAAAAGCCTAAAGACACAAGTGGCACAAATGCAGTTTGGGGGTACAGGGCCGTGTTTGGGTCCCAAGCTGAACCCTGACACTCAGCTCATCACACGTTCAAGCTGGTACCCAGCTACCAAACCCTGCCTTGGACCTTGCTGGGTCCTTGCCCAGCCCAAGCCTCACAGTTTGGCAGAATATCGTGCCACCTGTTGTGCAAAATAGAACAAGTTTTTGTCTCAGGCAACACAATTCTTTTTGCTTCCATTACCAAGGTGAAAGGCAAACCACACGAGCCAGAACAGGACCAGCCTCTCCTACAGCCCTCCCCACTGCAGGCATCAATAAAGACTTTGAAACACTGATTTGATCTCTCTTTTCTGTGGGAAAGTGGAATTCTCAACTTTCTGCTGTGGCCTCACTACAAGCAACACAACTGCACCGTTGTCTAGGGAAGAAAAGCCTCTCGCTGATGCAGAGAGGAGCCCGAGCAGTGAAGGTCACTCACTGGTCAGACTAGCACAGAAGCAACAGGAGGAAAAGCCAGCCTGGTCCTCCAGCCTTCCCAGGGACAGTGAGAGCTGCCTCAGGGGATGGAGCAGAGCACATCTATGCTCAGCAAGGAGAAGCCAGAGAGCAAAGGTTTAACACGGACACTTTGTGGTTGACTCGGATTTGCAGTGTGCCAGCAAACACAGCCTAAAGATGACTCAGCCGTGATTTGCTGCCCCTCCTTTCCCTCTTGCAGGAGGAGGAAAAAAAAGAGAAGGTTTTGGTTTCATATAATTAACCGGTTTTGTGAATGTGCCTGGTTCCTATCGATTCCTTAAACAAGGCGAGCGCTCCCATTCACTCCAGCGCTGCTCCGGGAGGCAGCTGCCTGCAAGCTGCTGGCCCCTCCCTGGGCTCAGCCCCGCTGTGAGCCACGCTGGCTCATGCTGCTGGATTTCGGTCCAAGACAAGTACAGGGAAAGGTTAGAGGCAAAGGACTCGGCTGAGGAGGGAGCGGAGGCTGAACGGCCGGACTGCACAGCTGGCTGTCATGAACTGCACACAGCCGCCTTCGCCCACCACCCCGGCAGCTTCTGCTCCAGTGTCCCCACCCAGCTGCCCCACCACACAGCTCCCTTCTCAGCAAACATTTCTGTCCCAGTTTTAAAGCCTCACAGGGATTATCTGTGCTATGCCCAGCTCCACCCGACTCGCCACTGCGGGTAGAGGGTGAGCAGGAACAGTACACAAAACAAATTGTGTCCAGCACTTGGGGTGCATGTCCCAAACACGGGTACACTGCCCACGAGGGGTGCACAGAGACACCAGGCCTAGCAAGGATACAAGAGGGTCTAAAGGGAAAGCAGAGGAGCAGCTGCAGGCGATCCCGTTCGAGCCCTGTTCCGGGACCTGACAGCGATGCAACAGATCCGCCAAGACAAACAGAAGCGTACGCAGCTCACAAACCTCCTCACGTACATGCTCCTCCAGATCGGGTACATGACACAGCCACAATGAGTAAGGCTGGGATGGACACAGCAGGTAAAGGGGCACATCTGGAACTGGGGCCAGATAGAGCTACAGGCAGGGCAGGAGAGGAAGAAGGGGTGATAAGGGGTTGGGCAGCAGCAGCCACACTTCATGCCTAAATGCAAGGAGAGGGTAACAGCCCCCTTCCCTTTACTCTCCCCTCCTAGAGCTGACCTGCCCTCAGCTTTCCTCCAACTGTTGCTCATTGACACAAACCAGCTGAGAGGAGCTTGAGAAGCCCCTCATATCCCAAAAACTTTGATATCCCAGCTTTTCTGACACAACACACTCCAGTCAGAGTGAACACCACATCTACACAACCAAAACACCACGAACAGTGTGTCACTGGGTCACCCTGGTCTAGGGCAAATGGGGCAGAAAGAACATTTTGGTCTTTGTTTTATGACTGTTGCCAGGATTCACCCACAGCTCTCCACAGATGCCTGGAAACACACCAAAGTTTAAATAATAATAAAAAAAAGAAAACCACTTTCAAAAACAGACAAACCCACAACAGTTTGGAAGATGCCCTGGAGCACGCAGGAAGGCGCTGCCCGGGCAGCTCACGCAGCAGGGGTGCAGGGGACAGGAGGGATTCCTTACAGGGATAGAGCATTTCCAGAGCGCAGAATGCAGGAACTGGGTGGTCCTTTACCCCAGGACTGCGCGGCCAACAGGTCCCATGTCCCCTCTGCCAAGCGCTGCTCCCGCACCGAAGCGGAGGCGCTCGGCGGCTGTGCCCGGGGCCGCCTCCCCGGTGTGCGGTACCCCGGGAGCGCCTCCAGCGACCCCCGCCCGAAGCCCCCGGGAATCCCCCGGTGGGTCCCGCGCAGGTTCGGCACCGGCGCTGCCCGGGAGCGCGGTCTGGGGGGAAGAGGCGGCACATCCCCACGCTGGCAGAGGGGCACCGGGTGACCCGCACGGGAGACACCGGGGTGGGAGCGGCAGACCCGGCAGCGCTGCCACCCTCCTCCTCCTCCTTCCTCCCTTCCCGGAGCTCCGTGCGGGAGCGGGGCCGCCCGCGGGCCGGCAGCGCCCGGCCTTTGTTTGCCCAGGGCCGGGCTCGGCGGAGCGGGCGCCCGGAGCCGCGCCACTCACATAGTGCTTGTTGGGGATGCGCCGCTTCTGCACGTCCAGCACCTTCACCTCCGCGATGCTCCGCCTGGGCATGCCGCTGCTCGGCCCCTCGCAGCCCGCGGGAGCGGCGGAGGCGCGGGGGAGGCACTGGCGCTCGCAGCCGGGACCGGAGCCTGCAGCGCCGAGCCGAGCCCAGCCGAGCCCCGCCGCGCCGCCCGCTGCCGGGGGCGGGGGGCGGGAGGCGGCCCCGGCCCGCCCCGGCCTATCCCGGCCAGCGGGGCGGCCCCACCACCGCCCGCTTAAAGGGGCGGCCGGCACCGCCCGCCCGGCGCGTCTCCGCCGGCAGGGACCGTCGGGTCCGCCTCGTGATGCCCCCGCTCCGTCTCGGAGCGCGGGGATGTCTGAGCGCACTGTGCTGTCCCTCCCGGGGAGGTGGTTGGAGGGGCTGGAGGGGTCCGGGCTTGCCCTGCTTGTCTGTGCGTGCGCTCCATCACCAGCTCTTGTTTCTTCACCCTGCTCATGGCCCATGACAGCGGCCCCCAAGGTGGTTCCGTCTTGGCTGCCAATGGTCACATCCCTAAAGGATCCAGGAAATGGGCAGGAAGAGGTCTGTCTTGGCTGTTGGTGTGGTCAGATCAGCAGAACTGCCTTGCTCAGGACAACCTGCATACCTGTATAGAGACTGCTTGTAAGAGCATGCAGTGACAGGACAAGGGGGGATGGCTTCAAATTGACAGAGATTAGATATTAGGAAGAAAATCTTGGCTGTGAGGGTGGTGAGGCCCTGGCACAGGTTGCCCAGAGAAGTTGTAAGTGGCCCATCCCTGGAAGTGTTCTAGACGGCTTGGAGCAACCTGGTTTAGTGAACGGTGTCTCTGCCCATGGCAGAGAGATTGGAGCTAGATAATCTTTAAGGTCCCTTCCAGTTCAAACCATTCTGTGGTTCTACCCCTGGGAGCCAGGAGCTGAGCCACCACATCGACCTCTCCTCCCAGGCAGCTCAGCCCTCCTGCCATGCTCCATACCCAGCTCTGCCCTTGGGCCAGCAAAGGAGACAAGTCAGTGACCAGGCACTTCTCTACATCAGCACTACCCCCAGCTCCCGTCTTCCCAGTGGCTCCTCAACACGTGGCATAACCACAGCTCTCTTCCCTGTTGGGCTTTTAATTACATTATAAAGTTACTCAAGGCTTACACTGGCAGGTCATTAGTTTTCATATGAATTTAATTTAATCATAAACAACTCATCTCACTCCTTAGCGGCTCCTTAAATGTGGCTCTTTTTAAACACTATTAACTTTGCTACAACCACCCTAGAGAATTAATGGAGGTGCAGGCAGGTTGCCAGTGCTTTATTGCCCCTCCCAAAGGGCTCATCTTCATCCTGCTCCCCCTACACAAAGCCCAAGCCCACAGTGCCCCTGCAGGGATGGCTGCAGGAAGGTTGCTAGGCTGTCTGAACGGGACATCATGCCACTGATGACCTCTCTGGTGTGAAGATGCAGGGCTGGCTTACATGTGGACCAGCTGCGTGTTGCTCCCATCCCTGTCCCAGTCATCACTCCTCGGTCAGACGTGATGAAGGTAGGCAGGCAGGAGGCCACAGATAGGACCTTTAGAGTCCTGCCTTCCTTCTCCCATCAGGAAAGTCCTGACATTCAGAAGGGATGCTGAGGCTAATCAACAGCCCAGAATAGCACCAATAAAAGCCCTGAAAGATATAGAGGTCCTCCAGTGGATGGTGAGGAAAACATCCAAAGCAGCTATGTCTCACGTTGGTAAGAGAAGGAGTACACACTGAGATGTGGAACATCAGAGAAAGCAGATTGAGAGAGGAATGAAACAGTTATTGGTCTTCACATGCTAAAAGGAGAAACTAAGGCAGAGAAGCACTTAAGCATCTGCATAGCCTTTCCCAGCACTGTGACCTGCTGAAGGGACCCCGTTGCTCCTGGGCCCCAACAGCACCAGGCAGCAGCTGCAGCCTGACAGCTAATGAGCACCCAGGAACAAGCAGAGACAGTCACAGCTAATGCTGCAAAATGGCTCCTGTGTTTAATTAACAAGTCTGATGAGAGCTGTTGAGATGAGTGCAGAGTGGCTTTTCATGCTGACCAGATCACCTCCCGAGGGAGGTACACTGGGAAGCAACTGTGGAGATGCTTGGGCTCTAGTGTGCCTCGATAATTTGTCCAGGAAACTGCCAAGCATTTGCCAAGGGAGCCCAAATGAAGGGCTTGTGAGTGACCTGGGAGTGTCATGCTCTGCCCACTCCTCTGGTGATATGGCTTCAGGAATAGCAGAGGTCTGGCAGCAGCACGTCCCACAATAAGGTTGGGTGGTAGAGGTGCAACTGAGTGGAGTTTTAGGAGAAACAAGTCGCCTCCTGCTGCCTAACCAGAGGCTGAAGTGTTGTTAAGCCAAATAAAATAACTACAAAGGAGAACTCACCACCCACTCAAGGGTCGAGCACATGCACTCTCCCTTCTCTCTGGCAGGATCAGCTGAACAATGTAAAGCAAGAGGGTAAATGAATTCTGAAGAGCCAGCCATCAGCTCAGATGTGCAAATGGGTTTCTGCATGGCTCTAAGCAGGCTACAGCTGTTTGGGCACAGATGTCCCTGACATTTTCTTGGTATCAGAGATGGAATGGAATGAGAAAGCAGTGTCCCATTGTCAGCCCTGAACTGCAGAGGAAACACTGTCTGCAGTCATCCTGGCATGGAGAACCCACTATTGCTGCTTGCTTTTCAATTTAAAAATTAGGAGTTTGTGCCAGGTGGTTAAATGTTCCTGGTCTTCCCTCTGCACAGAACAAATGACATCCATCTTCCATGAGCTGCCTCACAAAGATTAGTCAAAAATGATGCTCCTATCCCAACAGAGGGCAAATCTCTGCAGCTAAAGCCCAGCAGAGCAGTGGTTTCCCACCATTTCGCTGGGGATGGATCTCACGGATTCTTAGCTGTCACCAGGAACAATTTTCCGCTGCTCTGCCCCCTGTATTGCAGGTTTTAGGTGCGTGGTGTGGATGCCTCCCGTCACAGCAGGCCTGGCAGCAGGTTGTACCCATCCTGCACACGGGTATGGCAGCAGGGAGAAGCAGACCCCAAGGAAGGGATGCTCAGCCCTCAAATGGGGAAGGCTTTCCTGGCACACAGTGGGCAGGGGGAACCTGGATAACTCCTAAGGATAATGCTGGAGCAGGAGACAAAGTAGTGAAGCCCTGATGAGAAGCAGAGATCTGGCGAAAGGGGTGCCATAAAGAGTGACAAATCCAGGGAAAAGAGCAAGCGATTCTTTTTGTGCCACGGGACAGCTCAGCTCCGGCACTTCAGTGTTATGCCACCTAGTGAGCAAGAGAAAGAGCAGCAAACATCTCCTCTCCATGCCCTGCAAGCCTGCAAATCAGGTCCAGGGGAGTCCTAGGTGGGGTGGCAGGGCAACACGCTCCTGGCACCCAGCCCCACCCCACCCAGGAGAGGAGCAACAACAAACCCCATCAGCAAGGCAGAGCCACAGCCTCCAGAGAGGCTGGGCTTCCTCGAGCCCTGGGTAGCTTGGCATTTGGAGAATTAAATCCAGTGGCCAGTGCAGCAGGTGAACACTCAATGGCATTTGGCTTAACAGGGTGCAGGTGACTTTTGCAGGACATGCCTATGGCACTGCTCACCTCCAGCTGCCCTCCTGCACTGATGGAGGGAGCCCATGTGCAGTCACAGGAGGAAGGGAGTTAGGTACAAGCTCCAGCTCCATGACTCGCCCTGCCTGCCCTGATTTTTCTTCCCCCAGAGAGTTTTATCATCCCAATCACAGCACAAATGCTGCAAAAGCCCTTGGGCAGCTCAGAGGAGTCTGGAGCCCAGATGTGACAGGATATAAACCACAGGGAATGCTACACCTGCTGCAGCACCAATAAGTTTCCAGGGCTGTCATCTCTATTTTAAAAAAATAAGAAATAATTTTACTTTTGCTCTGTTTTCAGCATTGCACCAGGACAGAATGGTAGCTAACAGTTATTTCTGGAATACACGGTACTTATAAATATATGTTGAATCCTCATGGTTGAAGCTCCCCTCAGGCACTGCCAAGGACATGCAGATGAAGTTAAATATTCCCATGAGATCCTCTGCTTCACTGGGATACATTGAGTGAGGCCAGTGTGTCCCAGGAGACAGTGCAGTCCTGGAACACATAAACAAAGATGACTAATTATGTGTCCTCAGCTACTCCATTTCTTACTATTTCGTGGAGAAAGGAGACAGGCACCCTCGGGCTTTGCTTGTCCTCTCACCACAGTGCTGCCTGTTTAAAACTCCACCACTAACAACTTACAGTACCAACCCCGTCTCCTTTTCAGCACCTCACCTGAACTCACATCCCGCGGTTTTACCTACCAGGGTGGACACTGGTAACAGGGTCATTTCCTGCATGAAATCCAAGGTGAAAGTTGGCAGACTCTGGAGCAACCGTCCAAAAGCGAGGGGAAACCCACACCAGCTCCATGGGCTCATGTAAAATCTGCCCTTGCACACTGGGTCTCCTTGAAAGAAATCATAATTAAACTGGCAGGTAAAAATCTCTGAGCAGAGAACAAAGGCCACACAGGTGGTGGGAGCTCTTCTGAGCAACCTGAGGGAGGAGGCAGAGGTCTGCCCCTGTGCTGACAGGGAAGACATGGTTTGCATCCCGATCCTGTAATGCTTCCCAAGCACTCCCCAGCAGAGGTCAACGTGTGAAGAGACAAAGAGGCTTCACTCAGACTTCCTTGTCCCACCAAAGCAAGGGAGTGGAGGCATTTGGCTGAAATCTCTTACTAAAGCCAGGCAAGCTAATTAAATAGGAAGAAAAATCCATGCCTGCGTGGTTTGCACTCAGATGACAGGGTGCAATACCCGCTCTTCACCAAGCAGGGTCAGCCCAGCACCGTCTTAACACCAAACGAAGTCATCGAGGGAATCGCTGCTTCACTTCAGCTTTACCAGTTTCAGCCTCATAGCAAACATGTTCCTGCCCTGGAGCTGCAGCACCCAGCAGGAGAGCCTCTAGAGCAATTTCAAACAACTGGAAGCTCAGCCTTGCAAGGTTCAAATGCCAGAAGTGGCTCTGGAGGTTTCTGTAAATCAGCAAACCCCAGACTAGAAGCAAAGCTGGTCTCAGGCCACAGCCAGTGATCACACAAAATCAGACACATGCCCAGGTATCTCAGTTTGTTACTTTATTAGAGGGGTCTTTACATCATAGTGGTGGCCCCACTGGAGTCACTTTACAAAATATTAAAAAAATCCTTTTTATTCAAAGCCAATTTTTTAAAATGGTATCCCATCCCCTCTCAAAGGTAAGCTGGGTTCAGTTGTGGTTCCTTCTAAACAAGAAACAAAATGTCCTCTTTTGAAAGGAGTGAAAATATAACCACCCTGTAAACATGACAATCAGATGATGTGCTCCCCTGCCCCCTTCTAGAAGATGGTACTAGAGCCCTGGCACACTCAGAGAGGAAACATCAGCTCTTTAACAGCCCCCAGAAACAGTCTTTCCTCATGGCTGCAAAATATCCAGAAAGAGCTGATGCTCCCTGGGCTGGTGGAGAAGGCAGTCAGAGGCAGCAATGCCCTTCAGTGTTACCAGCGTGCTGCAGGACATCCTTCTGCAAGTCACATGTAAGACATGAAGGACAGGCACCAGGGACTGGTTTCTGTGACACCAACCATTTCATAGAATAGCTCAGCTTGACGCCAGCAGGACCAGGAACAAAACCAATGGGGCTGCTGTTACACATTTCTAATGCAATTAAAAGACTCAAACCAGCCCATTGTCCTGGTTCAGGAACATCCCTCATTCATTAATCCTACATCAGCTCCCGACCTAGCACTATCACACCTGAAAGGCACAGTCCATGCTTTTGAAGATGGGGCAGGCAGCCTGCCTATTTTTATTAGCAGAGGCATTGTTGGTGTGGATTCAGAAGTAAACTGGAATGGCCCAAATAGATGTAGTCTTGCTAGTTTGCAGGAAGCTTATAAATATGTATTAGGAACTCTAAATGGGTGGGAAATGCACACCTCAGATACAGAGTTAAAGACCTGGGGGCTGACTCCTTCAGCTCAGTACCTGCAAGTGTAGCACATCATATATCGCCTTTCCCTGAAATGCCAATATGTCACTAAATCAACAATTCAGACTTTCAAATAATAATTTTTTTTTTAACTTTTTAAAGCAGAAACATTTTTTTCTTGCTTGGGAAGCAGGTTTAAAACAAACAATGCTTTCCAGAGAAGAACAGAGAGAAAAACTTAAGTGCTACTTTACACCTTTGGGTTATATAAAGAAGAAGGTGCTGCCAGTGAGGTCTCTGACCTCCTACTCAGGCCTGTGCTCTGAGTCCTACCCAGAAGCTCAGCCAAGCCCTCCCTGCCTGGTGCAGGTGGAGGAGACACATCACCACGAAGCAGAAAGGACAGAGGGCTGGACCTGCCACTGCTCTGCCACTCTGCAGCCTGAGTCCATGCTGAAAGCCAGGAAAACCATCCAAGAAACTGTGGCACACCATAAGGAGATGAGAAATCAGTGGACAAAGTGATGCTGAGAGTAACAAGCCACCACAACCTGCCTTGCATCTCCTCTTCCCATGTTTCACACCTCCTTTATTCCTTCCAAAAGATGCTCTGCAGCCCATAACACTGATGCAGAGTGGCCAGACTGGCTGACCCATATGGCCCACACATATAGAACACTTAAAAAAAAGTCTCGAGCACATGTGTGATCAGGAGAGCCCTGGCAATAACACTCTTCAGCCTCCCAGTTGTCCTTACCAAAAGGCACGTGACCACGACAGGCACTTCACTGTGTCACCACTGTTACAAACCTCCTCCTCTGCACATGCACATACACTTCTTTAAGGACAACAGCCTGCAGCCAGCTGAACAGTTTAATTACACCTTAATCCAGTCCCTGAAAAGACAGTGTTAGCTGGGTGCCAGAGGGTCTGCGGTGCCAGTGATCGTGGAAGGAAGGAAGAATCAGAAGATCTTTGGGAGGACATCCAGCTCGTCCCCTTTCTGCACAGTCTATACAGACTATACAGTGAGAGAGGAAGAAAAAAACCCAACCCTCCTTACTCAAAGGCAAAAAACCCCAAATTCCTGTCTCTCCCTTGAGCAAAAAAGGACCACAGTGGATAAAAATCAGTGTAAGGCAAGTGTTGGGGGCCCTCAAGGCCAAGGTTATCTTAAGACAATGTCAAAGCTGCTCTGCCCCAGGGGAGTCCTTATGGAGGACTGGGAGAAGGAGCAGCCACTTGGAGAGAGAGGGTGACACCTCCTGCACAGAGGGCAGGAGCCATGGCCTGTTTCTCCTGTTCAGAGTGGTCATTGCTTCAGTCTGAGGTGACCAGCCAGGTGAGCACCAGGCTCACGTGAGAGATGACACATCCAGCTCACAGCACAAGTACAATCCAGAAAGGGTCCTGCCCCACTTCCCAGCCTGGAGCCATGCTGAGCAGGCCAGCTCCTGGGAGAGCCACCACAACTTACAGTCAGCATCCCACAGTTCAGGGATCCCATTTATCCCAGACAGAGCAAGGGGACTGGAGGGTGCTGTTGTAAGAAGAGGCTGCCGAGAGGATCTTCCAAGTTCAAGTTGCCCACCTGCAGCCCAGGAGGACACAGCCAGTACCAGATGGTGGCCTGCCAGCTGTGAGATGTTATAAGCTCTCTGAGGAGCTGAAAGGGACGAACTTGGCATGTTTGGTTGGGGATGCTGGCGTCTGTCCATCTGCCTCCTCGCTCAGCTTGAAGAACATCTCCTGCTCACGCTTCTTCTGGTTCAGCTCATCCTCCAGGGCCTTAAGCAACAGAGAACACACACAAGAGGTGTATGTGAGATTGTTCTGGAGCTGTAGATACTGCCCCCTCCAACCAGCCGAGCAGGACACCCTTGTCTCACCAAGGAGGCATTACCTTCTTCCGTGGCCTCAGCCTGTCTCGCCACTCCTTCATGTGCTGGTTGTGGTTCTCATCCAGGGATTTCAGCTTCTGGGTTTCATGCTCGATCAAGAGGTGACACTTTTCATTCTAAAAACAGATCACAGAACAGAACACCCATCAAGCAATCAGGACTGTAAATCCAGCGGTCAAACAGGATTCGCCTCAGCCAGAGACAATCAGAGCTCTGAGCTCCAGGGTACATTTAGACATGGCCACAAAAACCTCTCAAGGCAAGAGCAAAGGGACATCAGGTCCCATTCACCAACAGTCCTCTGCAGGCACTTTTAAGAGACTAAGAACTGCACAGGGAGCTCTGGGAGACAGAGCCACGAGGGACAGGTACCTGCAGGTGCTGGAGCTCATTCGTGTTGCTCTCGCACTGAGCCTGCATGTCCTTCATCTGCGACTCGTGTTTCTGCTGCTGGTGCAGCCGCTCTGCTTTTTGCCTCTTCTCTTCCTGCAGAGCAAACTAGAAGAGAGAAAAGCAGGTGCCCATTTAGAAGAGTTGCTCTGGTCTCTGAAGCTGGTTAAGAGCCTGGACAGCTCGCACTATTATACAGGAAGGAAAGAAAAGCCCTGAGGATGTTCCCAACAAGAGTCACAATGGAAGTAGCGCTGAAAACCACACCTGATGCCCCAAATGCTAAGGCATCTGACATCTTGGAGTGGGTTAGAAGTAGGAAGAGTTGCATTTTTCCAACTTCCTTTCTGCCAACAGGCCAGTGAAGTACTTAACCCCCAAGCCAACCCTCAACCCTGGCGCCCTTTGCAAGACCAGACCTGTTTTATCTTCTCCCGCTGCTCGGATGCGCTCCCGCTGGAGTGGATGTGAAGGCTCTTCTTGTACATGGCCATGCGTGTCTTCCCTTCACTCCGCTGGATTTTGGGGAGCCGGGCTTTCTCCTGCTGCTGCCGAATTTTCAGCTGCTCCAACATGCGCTGGTTGTACCGCTGCATTTGCTCCCTTTCCTGCAGAGAGACAGGTATCAGAGGAGGAGGGACATCTCAGGCCAGCAAGAAAGTGCTGAGGAGAAAAGAGAGAGCCAGAGAGCAGATTTGGGAGTAGCATGGAAATGGCTGGTGACTGACAGCTCCACAAGAGGTGAGGGCAGCCACTGAACATGCTGTGAAAGCAGAGGACAAGAGTTCTGGAAGGAATGTGCCAGCCTTCACTCACTGCTCTGGGAATCAACCCTGACAAATACCAGACAGTGACAGATTTCCAGAAAAGCCCCCAAAATTCACAACTGCTTTTTGCACATTAAATGCACGCAGCACAGAATACATGCCCCAGGCAAGAAGGCTGACATGAATATTATTCTGGTCCCTTTTCACTAATAATGACCAAGTCCCTTAACTCCTAACCTAACCTTACCCACTTACAGCCTGGAAGGGAAACATCCAGGGACACCCAGATGCTTTGTTGACCTGCACCAGTGTAGGAAGGTGCTAAGCCTTCACCTTCTCATGCTTCCGGAGCAACTCATGCCTCTGGAGGAAATACTGGTCCTTTAGCTGCTGCTTGACAAGCTGGTGCTTCTCCTGTTGCTGACGCTCTTCAAGATCCCAGATGCAAGCCTCCCGATCTGTGGAAAGGAGGAGGGTTAGGAGACAACCCACCCTGGTTCCTCAGCTTGGTCACACAAAGCATCCCAAGCTCAAGAGAGCCATACACACACGAGCAGTGCAACAGATGTGGAGGGTGATCATTCACCTCCTGTTTTCCAAGAGAAATTGGTTGCAAACCATATTGGAGAGTCATTTCTTCCAATTATGAAGCCTAATTGGTTCATATTTGTAAAGCACTTCGAAGATTCAAGTGCTAAGTATTATTATTGTTAAACATTTAGACAGGATCTGGCAGGGCTGTTTTTTTCTAAATCCCATCCTGCCAGCTTGCAACTCTGTCACAGCATCTGCTGCGTGGGAAGAGCCGGCGTTGGATAAACCCATGGTTACAGCACTGCCTTTCCTCCTTTACAGCCTTTGCCACCCACCTCTCATGAGCTGCTGCTTTTTGTTCAGGCACTCGCGTTCCTTGTCGCAGATCTCCCTTTTGTTCTGGGCAGTTATATTTTTCATGGCTTGCTCCAGGTCCTCCTTCTGCTTGGCCAAGAATTCCTGTTCCTGGAAGAAACCAGCGGTACCACCATGAGCCCTCCTTCTGCTGCAACTTGAAAAGCATCTGGTGGTGTTTTAGAAGCTGCCAGTCCCCCAGGGAGGAAGGATGCTTCTGTCTACCACGCACTTCCCAGTCTTGGAGCTGTGGCAATCTTCTCTCAGCCTTACCATGGTTTGTTTTTTCTGGGTGAAGTCATCCATCTTCGCCTTCATGTTCCCTTTGCGCTGTTGCCGTGGCAGCTTCTCAACCTCATTCTTGACCTTTGGGGAGGGAAATGAGATTTATCTGCAGGTAATTCTAGGCTAAGAACAACCCCACCTAATGTCACTGCACAGCTGCACCTCAGGAAACACCCAAATATGCCAAAGAAAAGCAAGAGCTTCCTGCTAAAACACCAACAACTGTTTCCCTCTCAAGCTGTACCACGGAGAAATGCTGAAGATTTCCTGGAAGAAAGAAATGCAGGAAACCAGCTTTCCTCCCTCCTGTCCCTATTTTTACCTCCTTCTTCATCTGCTTCAGATGCTCCAGGAATTTGACGTGGTCCCGCTCCTGCTCCAGGCGAATGCGCTTGGCCTCCTCCCGCCGGCGCAGGGAGTGATCTTGTTCCATCTTCTCAATCTGCTGCTTCTGCTGCCGTTCCAGGTTTTCCAGTTCTGTGTCATAGAACTTCTTCTTTGCCTGTATGGGAAGGGAACAAAAGGAACAGAGGTCAACTTCAGCCTCCTCTCCACTTTGTTTCCTTCTAAAAGTTTAAAAAGAAGAAGTGAGAAGAAAAAAAAAAGGGGTGGGGGATTGTCCTTGCATGGATTGAGCCATTGAGCTTCTTTACTAAACAGAGAGGAGGGAAATTCCCAAGTAACACCCCACAAAGCACACAGGGCAGAGCCAGCTCTAGCATCAGCACTTTAATTATTTTTGAACTTGTTCTGGCACTGATGCACTTCAAGCTTTCTCCTGCTTATGTCTGACTTACAGCGTTCCACTGGGACCCAAGGTCCTGGGCAAATATTGGCTCAAGCAGAACAGTTCTTTTTCTGCAGGCAAGGATTTCCAAGTTCGAGGCTCTGTGCTCCAACAGTGTCCTTGTGTCCGATCTCTCCCTGCCTGCAGCTCACAAGGATGGACCTCCCAGAAGTCAACAAGAGCAGGTTGCCCCAGGGAAAGAGTAAAGGAAGCAGGTTTGGGGGTGTTGCACAGATCATTGCATGTGATAATAAATCCCACAAATGAAAAGTGACTTGCCAAGATGGGCATTCACAGATAGGGCATAGCAAGACTGTAGAAATATAGCAGAGCCCAGGAATAAGTGAGGGCTCCCAGCCTTTCATGAAGGGATTGGGGCTTCTTGGAGCACATGTAGGATGGATTAACAAAGAGGTATTTAAAGCTTTCCTGAGCCATCTTTTAAAGGGGTTCTCCTGCAAGTGGGGAAATTTAAGTTAGATATATGGAAGAAATTCTTCCCTGTGAGGGTGGTGATGCCCTGGCACAGGTTGCCCAGAGAAGCTGTGGCTGCCCCATCCCTGGAAATGTTTGAGACCAGGTTGGATGGGGTTTGCAGCAACCTGACCTAGTGGAAGGTGTCTCTGCCCATGGCAGAGGGGTTGGAATGAGATGATCTTTAAGGTCCCTTCCAACCCAAACCATTCTGTGTACTTCAACAGAAGCTGGCCATGGAGGGACTAAATCTGTGAGCCCAGTTTATCTTTATTCAGTTTACACTCACAGGCCTGCCAGACTTCCTGCTGTCACTTGTTGGCCATGTTCCTTTCTCATTTAAAGGATTTTTTCCCATGGAATACAACGGGACAATAAACTGTTTCTTACAGTAGCCATGAACAGACGTACAAGAAAAGGTCATTAAAAAGGATAAGTCAGAACAACCCTTCCCCCTGCAACACCCTACCAGGCAAAGGCCGTCAGTGCTTCCCAAGCTGCAGAACACTTTTGCTTAATGCCCACAAAACCCTCCATCCTCCACAGAGGCGTCCCATGCCTCACATCCCAAAGGGGTTCCTTGACATTTCTGCTCCCTCTGGATGTGATACACCAAGGTTGTTGCAACCCAGAGAGCATCACTCTGTGTGGGGGTTTGCAGGGCACCTGCAGAGACGTCAAACCAGCTTATTCCCAGGAGCTTCCCCTCACGTACCATCATTTCTTGCTCGAAGCGCCGGAGCATCTGCTCCAGCTGCAGCTGGTGCTTGCTGTTGAGCTGGGCCTGGTTTCGGTGCTCCTCCTTCTGAAGGAGACGCAGCTCCCGCAGCTCCTGGCGCCTGCAGAGGGTTAAAATGGAGGGAGAGAGAAAAATCCAGAGTCAGACAAGTGCAGAGGCATGTGGGTGAGCAGAGATGGCAGAATAAAAGGCCAGAGCATTTCAGCAGGGAATGGAAGCAGCACAGCCATCCTGTAGGATCCTGCCATTTGCTCTGTGCACAGGCTCCATGCGGTTTCAGTCAGGTAAATGCCACCTGACTGATGTGCTCTCAGGCTCTGTGACACTGTGAGGAAGCAGGATGCTAATTATGGGAACTGCTGGGAAAACCATCAGCTTTCACAGGTAAGGCCTATTAGCATTCACAGCTTCTCAAACAAGCCCTGTCAAAGCTCCTAAGCTGATTCTGCAGTCACTGCTGCCCCAAGCAGCACCCAAAATACCCATTCTGCCAGCTGGGTTAGGACTCCATGACTTTCAAAACAAAGCTAAGGCCAAGCTGGTGCTGCTCTGGCCTGGCCCCTAAGCTCTGCATCAGTTCTGGCTCACACCTGGGTGGCAGAAAGAGTGGTTTTCCCAATTTCTGACCTATCCATCATAACATTGCATCACTCCCCTCATCCAGCTTCACACCCAGTAAAAGGCAGCCTCTGATCAGAGGGTTGTGTTTGAGCCCAAACCATTCTCTGGTTCCATGATTCCATGAAAGCTGTACCCAGAAATTCCCTGTACTTTCATATATGTGTTCCCCTTGTTTTACTGGGGGGTTACATGCACTTCTCACACAAAAATTAATAGCCTATGAGTTTCTGCATAGATCTGATATTGGGGTCTAGGAATAATGCTGCCACAGGGACACAAAGTGCTTGGGACAGATTATACTCTCAGGGAGTCCCTGAGAGCACCACAAGGGAGCCTAGAATAGGGCATCAAACAAAACAATTTGTATTTTAATTATTTTAAGGACCTTTTAATTTCAGTGCTAGAAAAAGCAGTTCCTCTTTTTTAGAATAGGTCATGGAGGTTTGAAAGCTGTAAGATCTGTGAAGAAGTCATAAAGGCTTAAGCAGGGAGGATACCCCCATGAATATTAAATGATGCTCGAAGAGTTTAAAACTCCCTTGGCCTTTCTGTTAATGAAGTCTGAGGAGGTACACAAACAAAAGGAAGAGAAGAATCTTGAGAAGATTTCTGTGCTTATTTCCATTAAACCAGGCATCTCCAGCCTGGGGAACACATTCAGCCACCCCACAAAGGACAGAGCCAGCCACAGCACAAGCTTCCCTTGTCACATCCTTCCCCTGCATGCAAACAGAGCTCAGCTCAGTGGTACAGCAAGCCCTGTGCCAGCCAAGGAAAAGCTAAAGGAAGTGATGACCACACTGGACAGCTGTTCTGTCCAAGTGGAACGAAGATGGGAAATGAGAGCACTTTAGGCCATTCCTGGATTAGCCTGTAGAGAAGAAAACCCTACCCTGGTCCAGTGTCCTGCCCTCCCTCCATCCCAGTGACCCACTTGCCTGAGAAATCTCATTTCTTCATCCTTCTTCTCATCCTCACTGATGATCTTCGAGGTGGTGACACTCACCTCCACTCCATCCACAACGAACTTGCGGGTGCGTTTCAGCGTCTTCTTGTGCATCCGGGAATCCTGAGTTCAGCAAGAGGGGGAAAGGAGGAGGCCATGAAGGGGCTCCCTGGCTTGTTGCATGGGGTGCAACAGCTGGAAGCCTCAGAGCAATTTTGATGCCGTTTGTTCATGAAGAACACACCCAAGGAAACCGCATGGAGTGCAAATCTTCGGCCCATTTGGAGATTGCAGCTGCACAGCTTTGCTACCACCTTGCAGAAACCTGACCTGGAAGAGACACCACCCAGCACCCTGAGGCCCTTTCTCACCGTGTCCAGCTAAACTGTGATCTAACATGATTCCCTCTTCACGGCTTACTCTTTGTAAAACCCAAAAGACTCCTTTCTCTTTCAGTGGGACCGACTGGGGAAAAGAATTCTATGTGTGGCATCATATTCCCCTTTGGCTGGCCCCAGGGAGACCAGGTGTCCTGGGAAAGGGGTAAATTGCTATACAAGAGCATCACATTTCTGTCATCAGGCTCCTGAGGGGGATGTTGGCTCTCGTGGTCACCGCAGGAGGCAGGAGGGGAGGAATGTTTTGCTGAGAGTGGTTTCCCAGCACGTCTGTGTGCCGGGAAGCCATCACTCATGCAGGCAATTTGATAAAGATCTTGTGCAACACATCGCTCTGCCCCCTCAAGTCACAACATTTCTTCTCCTGAAGCTCAGCAAATACCATTCCAGTTATTTTTCCTCTTCCTCTAAGCCATGCTGACCTGGCCAGCTCTGCCTCACAAGCATTCCCAGCCTCTAGAAAGCTTTAGCAAAAGCCAAGAAGCCTGGGAGGTCTCTGTGCAAGGCACTGCTGACACAAACCAGGCCAGATGTATGGCAGGTTGGAAAAATTAGAGCGGCACAAGCCCAAAAGAACTTTCTCCTGGGGCCAGGTGTTCTAGGAAAGAGTAGCAGAGTGATGGACTGTGGATAAAGTTCAGGAAATCACATTTGGGGTTTCACACTTGCATAGTCAAAAACAGGCAGGAGAGTGGCATGGTTATTTCACACTTCTTAGGGCCCAAAAATAGCTACAAAACATCAGACTTCTATTAGATTTCAGTGACCTGTGGCAGAAGAGGACACATAAACCTGCAGCAGCTCCACCAAGAGCTTCTCCTTCACTTGAGGACAAGCCACGTCCCCACGGCACAGCTTCACCCAGCAGTATGTGCTGTGCTGGCTCGAGTCCAGCTGGGACAGTGAATTCATAGACAGGGAAAACACACTGCTGAAGGCTTTTCTAGAGAAGGGCTTCCTCCTTCCTTGTTAGCCCCGTGTTCTCCAACACCCTCTGCCCACCACTCTCACCTTCAGGGAGATGGAGCCACTTTCCCTGTTGAGGGACAGGTCAGCAGACAGGGAGATGGTGAGGTCCATGCTTTCAGAGGCTGAAGTGCTGCCAGAATCTGAGTCCCCTTTGGACCGGCTGCCGGGTAACGGAGCAGAGGGATCCAAGCTCCCATTGGCAAGTTTCTCCTCTGTGAAGTTCTCCAGGTGGCTGCTCTCCGGCCGCTCCCCAATGCTCTTCCGCTCCTTGCTGCCTGCCCTGGGCTCCTTGTTCCCCTCCGTTGAGTTACCCAAATGTCCAGGCTGCAAGATGATGTCTGGCTTGTCCTGGGTGGCCGAGGTGGCAGAGCTGGCAGGGGTTTTTGTGGAGGGGAGGTTGCTGTCCAGTTTGTCATTGTCATTGCTTATCCCTTCATCTGAGACTTTATCGCTCTGTGCATCTGTGGTGTCCTTGCCAGACCCCACAGACCCGTTCACTGCTTTGGGCAAGGAAGAGTCTGGAGGCTTCTCCCCATCAAAACTCAGCTGACTCGCCTCAGAGGGGTCCCGCTTGTGCTTACCAGGGGGCTGGAAAGACAGGGAAGAGAAGACATTGGGTTTGGCACCACACTTAACACAACTGCAAGGGCTGTAAGTCCCTACACTGCAGACCAAAGCCACAGGCAGCTAAAGAATTACTGGGAGGAAATCTTCCCTTTTAGGACATCTGCCCTGAGATGCTACTTTCTCCAGGTTTGTGGCCCCAAAGACTATGGACACTACCTGGAAGGGAAAAGCACAGTGAAAAAACTCCAGAATTTGCACATTCTGAAGAGGCAGCCTAGGAGTTTGCATATCAAACACTTTTTTCCCATGGCTCAGCTCCACTATGGATTAATCACTACCCTGTGCCACAGAGGAGGGAGGTCGAGGCATGTCCCCCAGCAAGGCTACCCAGGCAGCTTTGAGATGTCCTCTTCAAAGAGGCCAGCTCAGGGGCAGATCTGTCCGGCTTCTCCAGCCTCTATCAGGGCCCATATATATTTTTTTCTTTTTAAGCCCCTCCTGTGAGTGGGCACTGGGCCACCCTCTGGTATCATTGTTTCTCCATGCCCTTGGCAGTCACTGAAAAACAGCCCCTCCCTGGCCAAGCAACCACTTTGCCTCCACCTGATGGGGCTCAGAACAGCTGTAAACTCAGCCTGCTGAGCTCCTTCTCCCACCACAGCCACACCGGCAAACTTGCCAGCACGATGCCAGGAGCGCTCACCGAGGCAGACTCCGACGAGTCATCCTCTTCTGCTTCATCCCGACTCTCTTCAATCTCCTCCATCACCTCAGCCTTGGCCTCGGCCACCAGCTCGCGCAGGGCCCGGTTGCTGGTCACCTTGCTGACGAAGGGATGCTGAAAACCAAGCACAGTGCACATGTGTGAGGTGGCCAAAAACAGACCTTGTGAGCTCGTGGCCAAGTGATGATCCCGGCAAAGACCACCTCTTGCTTTAAAACAACTGCAAAGACCTGAGGATGTGGTTCTTCCTCGTGTCACTGGGTTTAATCCCCCGGTCAATTTACAGACAGGCATGAGGGAGAACAAGAGAGAACATGGTGCTGAGGTTAAACACACACTCTGCACACAGATGCTCAGAGCCTGGTGCTCTGCAGAGCTGCTTTACATCAACATCCCCCACACAAAAGCACCAGCTAAATTAAACAAGGGGACATTCCCCCTCCCCACTCTGAGCGACAGAATGCCAGCAGGAGCAGGGCAAGAGGCAGTCTGCAGGATCCCTGGGTGCAAACAGAGCCTAGAGGAAGGTTTAATTGAATTCAGGCTGGAATCACTCAGTGCACACAGCAGGGTGTTTGTGTTGAGCTTCAGCAAAAGGCTGTGGAGTCCCTCAGGTCTCTCAGCATGGATGGGAGTGTGCAGACACTGCTGCAGGGTGAGAGATCTGCAGTCAGCACAGAAGAGCACCTTCCAGGTTTTTGCTATTATTTTGAAAAGGGACAGGAGGAAAAGAGAGGAGTTGAATTTAAATTTGGGATAACCAGGTATCATCCAAGCTGGCTGCCAGATGGATGTTTTTAGGCAACAAGGAACCATTTCTATTCCAGCTGGTGTCCATAGGGGCTCTGCTGTTTGCTCCAAGGGGAAAAACATTGCTGATCCTTTTTGGAGCATTTTAGTGGCTGAAAAGTACTATGAACTTTCTAAACAAGACAAAAATCATCTGAAGCCAGCCTGGGGCCACAGACCCAGCCCAGGAGCTGGTGCCAGTTCCTACCTCCAGCAGCTGGGCAGCACTGGGACGGGTCTCTGGGTTCTTGTCCAGCGCCTTCTTCAGGAAGTCTCTGAACTCCAGGGACCTGAAAACACAGTTGTTGGTGAGAAGCTTAGGAGGGAGAAGGGCCTTGAATGCCACAGGGGTCTGCTTGATCCTTC
Source organism: Myiozetetes cayanensis (assembly GCF_022539395.1). Taxonomy (NCBI): domain Eukaryota; kingdom Metazoa; phylum Chordata; class Aves; order Passeriformes; family Tyrannidae; genus Myiozetetes; species Myiozetetes cayanensis. Next base: position 6,145,011 of record NW_026087378.1, on the reverse strand, counting down.
TTCCAGATTATGTCCCAGCTTGCAGCTGTCCATAATTACCACTGCACTCCCATGGGAAACCCAATGCTCAGTTATTCTGATTATTTGTAAGTGAATCATCAAAGTGGCCAAGTGAGGGACTAGATTTCCCTTACCTTTGATGGCAACAAATGGTGGGGACTGAGCCCCAGTCACTGTTCCCCAGGGCCAAAGGCAGAGCCAGGAGAGGACACCAGCAGGTACTCTCCAAAGGGAACCCATAGTTGGAGCTGCTTGTGGCCAAAGATGTTCCAGGAGCCATTCCCACAGCCACACTGGGAAACAATGGCTGTGAAGGACCAAGAACCCCATAGGAGGGCACCCTCAGCCTGCAAAGCACAGCTCTGAGATCCAGAGAATGTCCCTGATCTGCTTCTGGCTCCTGAGCAGCTCCAGAGGAAGCATTCCCACCCTGCCTGCTGAACTTTAGTGGTGGGGTCCTGCCTGCACCGCTGTGACAACACTTGTGACTCCAGTGCTCTCCCAGTATTTTACTACTGGCTATCACACAGCAGGTTTTATAACGATTTAAAAATAAATAAATAAATTAAAATTGACTGATTGGTTTACTTTTAAACGCAGAAGTGGCTTCCAAACTCCAGGAAAGAAATTCTGGAGCTCTTAGCCATCTCCAAGTTTTGGAGAAAAATCTGCCTTTCGTCCACACGGGAGGTTTTGAAAACAGCCAAGGGATCACCCCTCACTTCAGGGAGGCCTGTGGGTGAGCAGCAGCTCCCCCAGCGCTGCCTGCATGCTGTCAGCACAGTCTGAGAGTCTGCCCTCAGCCAGCAGCGCCTTCGGAGCCCCTAACACACAGCTGGACCTAAAATACAGCCGGAATTCTACACTGGGCTCTCAAATTAAACAAAACTGCTAGGAATGACTGGGTTTTTTTCTCTCTTTAAGTTGGGCAACGTGCACTCTGCTGGCCCAAATGCCTCACCATTTGGAAGGGCAGCTGAGCGTGGGGGGGTCGGACTTGGCGATCTTCAGCAGGACTCTCATGGGGTTGAGCTCGTGGTGGGGCGGCTCAATCTGGGCCATTTCGATCAGTGTGATCCCCAGGGACCAGATGTCTGCCTTGTAGTCGTACGGAGTGTCCTTCATGGTCTCGCACATCACCACCTCCGGGGCCATCCTGCAAGGGGCAGAGCAAGGAGCAGGGATGGGGGGGGATGACACCACTGCCACACAGTGCGAGCCTTACAGCAGCAATTAAAGGCTCTAAGTAATCCACAGCATTGCATAAAAACAGCCTTTCCTCCTAGCTCCGGGTTTCAGAAGCAGCAGCATCTTTTCTAAGGGGTCCAACCCCCTCCCTCTTCCACAGACACGGAGGCAGCCCCTGGAAACCCCCAGGCCATTGACATCTGGCGCGGATGTTGCTTCAGACAATAAATTAATCCTTGCGATTCCATTCCTTCAGCAAGTCGGGTGATTTAGAGATTGTGTTTCTGGAGCGAGGAGTCGTTCCCATGTGCTTGGAGTCTCTCCAAAGCCCACCCCAGCCCCCGGGGAGGGGGAGCAGGGGGAGCACACATGCGAGCACACGTGTGTCCCTTTGCTCTGCCAAGCCTCGGCCGGCCCAGGGCACCGTGACACCACGCAGGGCTCCCACACCACCCAGGCTGCTCACAGCTCCATTCAGGCAAGGAAAACCCTTGCATACGCAGATGTAGCAGCCACCACAACTCCTCGTAGAAATCCTCCCACCCGTGGTAAGGCACCAGCACATCCCAAAGGCCATGAGCTTCCCCACTTCTGGCAAGCCTGATTTTCAGAGGAGTGAAGCTCCTCACGGACACAGGGTTCGTAACAAGCAGGTCACTCACCAGTAAGGGGTCCCAATGAAAGAGTCTCGCTTCTGCAAGGTTTTCATGTTTTTGGCAGACACTCCAAAGTCAGCTGCAAAGAGCAGTAACATTAGATGCTGTAGGAAAACTAAAAGACCCCTCTGAATTAGCACACTTGGCTGAAACGCAGATGGAAAAGCAAACATTCACTTAAGGCAAGAACACGATGCAACGTGCTGTGCCCTCTCAACTGAGCATCAGAAATTAAATTTGGTTGTGGGTCCATGAACCCCAGGACTCTCCTCTCCTATGTACTGTAAGACAAGGGCATGACAAGCCACACCTGCCAAACCTTACACATCCAGAAGGAAGTCGAGATCTTTTCTGCAAACAAAAGCAGATACTTTCAGAACTGCTATTTCATATCAAAAAGTCTCATTTTACACCAGAAAACCCAAAGTACTGTTACATTCTGTCTTTCCCTTCAGCCCTGTGCACAGCAGCCACTGCATGATGCCTCTCCTTGATTCTGTCCCTTCTATAGAGAGCTGCTGAAGTCAACCCAACCAAATCAAATCAAATCAAATCAAATCAAATCAAATCAAATCAGGAAGACCAGTAAAGGGTCCTGAGCCCATTCCAGGTGAGCTTGCTCTCCGAGACAGCCCTGATAACAGCTGGAGGAGCTGTTACCCATCTGCACCCTGAGCTCAGGTTGTCCCTGACTGTAGGTCACCCTTGGCCCAAGCCAGCAGTGTTTCTGCAGTGAAGTAAATGGTCACAGGAAAGTTTCTCTATTCCCAGTCTGGCTGGTCTCCATCAGCACTCACAGACACAATCCAAGAACACCCAACAGCTGCTGGCACCCCTCATGAGAATCCAGTGGAGATCTGCACCTTTCTGACCAGTTCATACAGACAAATCTACCTTCTCATCCCCCAGCAGGTTGCTGGATGCCAATTTAACTCAAACCCATAGCAAGTTGGCAAAGCAACCCTTTGGCAAAACTCACCCTGTCACCACCAAACCTGCTCTGCAGATAAGAGGAATTCTTCCAGCTCACAGCCCTGCCAACTGGCACCCTGCACAGGATGCTCAGCAGGCCAAAAAGCACAAAAATCAAGTTCAAAGAGGGATTAAAAAAATTCATGCAATAAAAATCCATCGAGGACCTGAGCATGGCTGTGGCTTGGGGAGCCTCGGCACATTTTGCCTCCCGTGGAACAAAGTCTTCCCATCCTCCTGCCTGCACCTCTCAGCCAGCAGACGAGCAGTGATGTCCCACAGGCAGGACAGCATCCCTCAATCCCCTTCCACTCAGGCACAGCCAAACACTACAATTCAGCTCCAGCAGCACGTGGCTGTCCTGGGTGTAGCATGGAACGGCCCCAAGCAGCACCATCACCCACAGCTGCTCTCTCAGGGAGCTTGGCCAAGGAAGTGCTTGCCAGGCAGCTCACCGAGCTTGATGTCCCCATCTTGGGTGAGGAGCACATTCCCGGCCTTCAGGTCCCGGTGGATGATCTTTTTGCTGTGGAGGTAATGGAGGGCTTCCAACATCTGGCGGCAAATCACTTGGATCTGAGGCTCAGTCAGGCCCCGGTCCAGCTCTGTGGGGAGGGAGAGGGATGTTAAACAGGACAGGGATAGAGTGATGCTCCACCTGAGCAGCAGGAAGGCACAGGTTACCCAGCAGACCATTGAGAAACCACTGTCCATGTGTCAGAGCAGCAGGAGACAATGCAAATCAGCTTGTTAAGGTAATTTATTCCCTAAGCCAGCACTTGCAGCAGAATGCCCAGCTCTTGGAGCTGCTGGTTTATAGCTCCCTCCTGGGAATGTACAGCTCAGGCATTTGGCTCTGGAACAGAGCATAAGGGGGACAAGGAGGGGGAACCAGGCATGCCTCTGATGGGGGTCTGAACTGCAAGTTTCCTGACAGTTTGGGAAACAGGTCCTTGCATACAAGTTGGGTCTTGCCCAGCTGCTGTAAAGAGGAGGGAGCTGAACTTGGCTGCAGGCAGCAGGGTCAAACACAGGCATGAACACCCAGAAGCTCCATACAAAGCCATGTTCTCATTCCCCAGGGAGCTATCCCTGCCATGGAGATGCACTCTACACTTCCCTATACCCCATGAGAGAAATGCCACTTCCCAAAGGGAAGGTTAGGGTTGTCCCTACCTGCTGCTCTGAGCTGGCTTTTTGGGTAGCCCTGGGTACCAGTGCACCAGTTCATGCCCTGCTGTCTGTCCCAGAGTTCAAGGAGAGTTTGGACAATATTCTCAGGTACATGGTGGGATTCTTGGGGCTGTCCTATGCAGGGCCAGAAACTGGATTTTGATGATCCTAGTGGGTACCTTCTGATTCAGGATATTCTGTGATTCTCTGATTCTATTTCTGATGCTTGCAGGGACATGCAATCACTGGTGTGACCTCCCTGCTGAGCTCTGCTGGGCCACCTCCACCATCCGAGACTGTTTTTCCAAGGCGACAGCTCTGCAAACCATCAAACTTCCAGATGGTTAGCATCTCCTGAGCTTCCCTCCCTCCCTCTGCAAGCCCTTTGCACTGCAGATCCCTCCTCCAGCAGCTCTGAATGTGAGGCAGAGCAGACCCAGCCTTAGACAGCACCAACTGCCAAACTGCATGGCCAGGATGGGGGCTGAGGGAGGGACCCCAGCAACTGCAACAGATTCAGAGTGAGGATCTCAGCCACAGGCTGAGGGATGCTGGGTCAGCCACTTTTTTTCTCCTCTTCCTCATCAAGGTCTCCCTTCCTCTGGGGCAGGCTGATTATTTTCATTTTCCCTAGAGCATCAGGCAAAAGCAAGGTGCAGTGGGCCACAGGCTTTGTACAAAAGATTTCAGTGGGAAAAATACCAGTTGTTGGTGGGGACGGGGAGGTAGAACAGGCAGCATTCAGCAACTCTGAATTTACTAATGTTGGGAACATTCCTGAGCTCCAACTCACAGCTCCTCCTGTCCCTCCCTTGGGGGTGACAGTGCTATAGCCAGCCCACTTGCTCATGGTTTCCTATGCTGCCCCTTCCCAAGTCCTGCCACGGTCACAGACCCACCAATGCTCAGGGGGGTTTTCATGTCCCAAGATATGGGTAAAAAAACCCCAGACTGTTGAGGTTTTCCATGGGGAAGGCATTATTTCTCCAGCACTTTAGAAAACGTAGTTTTTCATGCAGTGATTTGGACCTGCTTTAAAGAAGTTCCCTAAAGGAGGGCCAAGGTGTAACGGCTGAATCAAAGATGACAAAGTTGGCTACTGGGGATAAATAGAAAGTGAGGCCTTTAGAAATATCAGTGCTGAAAGGGAGTAACCCCCAGGGAGTCATGGCTCTGTCCAAGGGGCTCCAGGCAAGATGTCAGAGCATCCCATTCTCTGTGCGGAGGGGATGCCACCCCCTGCACTGGGATCCATACAGCCCTGGCACAGAGGGGTTGTAGCAGCAGCCAGGGCTGTTTTGGGGCACACCCACACACTACTGGTCCCAGCAGCTCCCTCTGTGTGGAAGGGATGAGTTAAAAATGGGAAGGTTCCTGGGATTACTGCAAACTGCAGTTTATTAGATGCTCTGCTGCTTCACGAGATGACTGATACCATACGGGGAAGTCAGCAAAAAGATCATGGGATATTCATCATGACAGACATCCAGATTAAACATCTCAGCCCTGCTGCCCTTCTCGGGAAGCTGTGGGAACAGGATCCCAAGCACCCGGTGCCCCCAGCAGATAAATATTTAAAATCATCTTTCCCCTCCAGCCAGACTCTTCCTTCTCCCCATGCCTAGTGATCTGCTGATCCCATCAGCATTTAAATCACAAAAGGACATTAAAGTAGCTCAAAAAATACCCCAGGGCTGCCACACCTTCTGCTCCAGGTATGAAAATAGGCAAACTCATGGGAGAGAAAGGACAGCTGGAGGAGCTGGGGCACCCATGCCTGCCATCTGTCTGAAGGCTGTACCTGGGAACGTGCCAGAAGGCTGGAAATGCCTTCAGGCATCTCCCTGGGCACAGAGTAGAGCCCGGCACCGGCGCTGCACTCACCCAGCATGGTGGCATCCACTGCCCCGCCCGGGCAGAACTCAATCATGATCTGGGGGAACAAAGAGAGAGGAGTTAAAGTCAGGTCTGTGTCTCACTGGGAAAACCACCGGGCAGGGAAGAGGAGACAAAACCGTGTGATTTGCTTCCCTGCACGGCAAAGCTGCCCCTCAGTACCACCCGGGGGTGCAGAGGCTTTGGAGCTGCCCGGGACACATCCCTTGGGCACTCCCAGCACCGAGGATCACTCGAGCCCTGGGGTCAGAACACCCCAAGCAGCCCCGTACCTGGATGCCCACCCCGAGCAGCCACCCCAAGCAGGCAGCTTCAGTATTTCCAGCTTCCTCTCTGTTTACATCTCTTCCCGTTGCATTTTGGAGCTGGGGCTGCTCCACCGAGCAGCCCTGCCAAAAGGATGAGATAGCTGTCATAGCTGGGAGCTGACGTGGCTGGGAGAAATCAGGCAGGATTTTCTCTGGCAAATGAGGGATGGGGAGGACTGTCATGTCTTTAGGGTGTTTTTTTAACTATTTTTGTTTCCCCACACTGCTCAGTAGTTCACTGCTCTCTTGATTTTGAGCCATTTGAGGGGAAACTATGCCAATAAAGAGGTTGAGTACATTCACCAGACTGATGCTGTTTTTCTCCCAAGGACATGCACAGAGTCGCTGCCAGTCTCACACACCTGCTTGCCTTGGTCCTGCCATCCCCTCCACATCATCCCCTTCCCGCTCACCTCTGCACAGACTCAGCCAGAGCTGCCCCAGTGCTGGCCCCCATTCTCTGTTCCCCTTCGGGGTAGCCAGGGCTGCTCAGATAAACAGATTACAATTTCAAGCAGCCAGGGATTACAAGGGACAAGAGATGCTTCACCTCTCTGACAAGCTCTTCTCCTTGTCGAGGTGACACAGGACAACATACCAGAGAGGTGAAATGCCAGAGTTTACTCCGAGGACAGTGCTTGAGCCAACCCAAGGCAGTTTGTTTACCAGCACAGTTCTCTAAACCCTTCAAGTAGAGGTCATGCTACTCAACATAGCTCTAAGCACTGGAGCAGGAGTTGAGGGTAGAAGGTTCAAGCTCCCTCTTTCCCATGGCCTAATCCTGCAGCTCCAGTAAAGCCACATCCCAACCCTTCAGTCCTGCAGCTCCTACACATGGCCAAGGGAAAGGCTGTTATTGACAACCTGACAGCTGGGAGGCCAAAGGCTTTCTCTTCCTTTGAGGGTGAGGGGATGTATGGCCCTCTGCTGGCTCAGCCACCCTGCTGGTGGAACTTCTGCACAATGACACCAAGATCCCACCTGTGGGACACATCCTCTGCCAAATCCTCCAACCTGCCACTAGCCCAGACCAGCCCAGAGTAAGTGATCTGTCCCCCCAGGCAGATGCTGGGCTGAGGTTTCCTACCAGGGTCACAGCTGGCACAGCCAAAACGTGCTCTGGTCAGACACAGCGAGCTTTTAAATGGGGAAAGGCCAAGCACAACACACGTGACTCTGGATCTGCGTGGGATGCATTTCACCTCACAAAACTTCATTCAGGTTCACAGTCTAGCAATGAGAAAATTAGGAGAATCAGACCATCTGAACCAGCATGACCATGTATGTTTATGCAGGAACAACAGGTTCCAAGTCAGGCACTGGGAAGATGGGAAACATGGAAAACTTAAAAATATGCATTTTCAACAAGGGCAGAGATGCCAAAGAATAATCATGGGTGTGGCCAGATAGTCAGAACAGCCAAAAAAACTAATGAGCTCATTTTCAGCACAGAAAATACAATTTAAAAAAACTCAACTGGCAATCCCATAGATCACACTCCACACATGCTTCCTTCCAGGAGCAGGGCCAGCCTGGGAAACATTTTGCCATTGAAGTAGGTAGGAAGGCAGGCCTGGTGACAGCAGGACACAGCCATCTCTGTGTGTGAGCTGGGAGATGGAGGAAGCTCACAGAGGGCAGAGGCTGAGCAGGCACAATCCCCAAACCTGTGGCAGGGAAGGGGATGGTGGGATAGTCTCTGACACCCTGGGGTGGGCAGTCTGTCCCTGAGAAACAAATTGGGAAGATCATTAAACTCTTTTCTTAGGGTTGTTTCCACGTGCTTTGCTATATGGGCTGACTACTCCTTTACTGAGGTGTCCCCTAGCCCCATCTCAAGCAGTAACCACTCTAGTGACGGTGCCAACTGCCCTTCACTCCCCAGCACTGCACTGGGCTCCTCCTCCCTGTGCTGTGCTCGGCCACCTCACAGTCCCCCTGCAACCTGCAGAGCTGGGACCCTGCACAGGGCTCACTGAGGAGCCACATCAGTGCTGCAAAGCAGTGGTTTCACATACCTGGTCCCAGAAATGCTCCTCTGGTCTTGTGAACCAGAGAAATGAGACCCAAGGGGGGGCTCTGCCCCACTGCTGACATCCCAAAAGCTGCTCCTTCACAGTAATTAGTGCTGGGGGAGCACCCACACCTCCTCTTCCTCCTTCTGCTTGGGGTCCAGCACCCCTTGGGGGGCTCTACAGCGAGCAGCCTGGAATGGGGCTGGAGCAAACATCCTGTTTATAATGATCTCCTCCACACAAGAAATCCAGGGACTTCCTCGCCAAAGGCTGCCGGGCTGCTGGTGGGACATGCAGCAACAACCAGAGCTCTCCCTCCTGCTGCCACATCAAAGCCTTTATAAATCCCAGGGATTACACACAACCAATTTTAGTTTTCAGTCCGTAGGCAGTTACAACTGCACCAAAATTCACTCCATCTCTGAGCTATCTGAGTGACAAGACCAACTGACAGTTGCAGACACACAGACAGAACCCCCAGCTCTGACACCACTGCCAAAGAACTCCACAGGGATGCTCTGGCTGCACAGGAGCAGATTTGGGCAGCTGGTTTGCAGACAGAGAAAATAACCTACCCTTATTGCCTTTCAAAACCTTCGTGCCTTTTCTCCTGTACCTTTAATGAAACAGCCCGAATGAAGAGGTCTGCATGCAGAAGCCACAAAAATCTTTCCCTTTCAAGAAATTTCTGCAATGGGCAAAATTAAATTTAAACTTAAATTTGAAAGTGAAAGTCCAATCAAGTTAAAGGTTTTTGCTGGTGACCTTGATTTTTCCCATGGCTCATCCTAATCCTGCCTTTAGGCACAGCAGGATCTGGGAACATTTTGTAGCCCAACTGGGAGCAGGCCATGCAGGGGGAGGTCTGGGGTCCTTTCCTGGGCTGCTTAAGAAATAAGTGAATGCCTGGGAGGAGAGGAAGTAGAGTCCAGTGAGCCTGAGGTTGCCCAGGAGAATAAATGCACATACATATGTATGAAACAGCTATGGCTTAAATAAAGTGCTAATTAAGTTGTACCAGAGCAAGGGAGCACCACATGTTATGAAAAATCATTATATGACTTAACAGCTTAAGAGAGTAGATTGGGCACTGTACCAGGAGAATCCCTTCAGCACCTTCACCTGAGAACCAGAGGGACACCAATCTCGAAAATAAACCTAGGATGGATCAGAGCCCAGTGCATCATCTAGGTCTGACAAACCAGGAGCAGCATCTCCTGCCCAGGTACCAAGGTCCTCCCAAGTGGGACCGAGACCCTGCTTGCTCCTCCCACCTTGGGCAGGACTGGTCCTCCCTTTCGGGTGTGTTTGAACTCCTGGAATCTTCTATAACACTAAAAAAAATAAATACAAAAGGCTTATCTTGAAAGATAATTTTACCAAACACTGCACAGTCGCCAAGGGTGGAACAGCTGATGTCCTTGAACAGGGTTTGCAATTGAAACCCAATTAAGAGGAGAGGACGCACCCTCAGCCCAGCTCTTACTCACCAGATTGGCATGACAGAGGGCAGGGGCCCATGAACCCTTCCCTCAGCAGTGCTGGAGAAATTCCTCTTCCAGTCAGAAAGGGAGAAGGGGGTGGAAAACAAAAGCAATCAGCTGGGAAAGCTGGGGGCAGCTCATCTCGGGGGTGGCAGCCCTGGGCAGCCAGGCATTTCCCACGGAGTGCAGGGAGGCCACCAGGTCCCCTTAGGACAGAGAAGCCCTTGGCTGGCAGCCCAGTTGCTCCCAAGTCACTGGAGGTGACGGGTGCCTGCAGGCTTTTCCTGTGACTTTGCTGCCTGTGCAGTTGCATATTTAAGAACCCAATCACTTTGGGGTCATGGTGGTGCTCCAGAGCACCCAGCACTGTGTGTGCACACTGTGCCAAGCACTGTCACCGCCCACCCTTCCCACACAGCCCTGGGCATCAGGGCCCCCAGGATCCACCTGCCCCCAGATCCACCCTGCCTGGCCCAGAAACTGCTTTAAAACTGAAGTACTTCAGCAATTTCCTCTCCTAATCTGCAGCAGAGGGTTTCATTTTGTTTGTTGAGGCAGCTGCCCGGGCTGGGGAGAAGGTAACCCACAGCATCCTGCTGCTGAGGCTGCCTCCATCGCCCACGCACAGTCTCGTGGCTCTGCCACGTTTTTGGGGCAACTCAGAGGCGTCCTTGTCACCCACAGCAGGAAGCACCCTCCAGCACAGCCACCAGCTCTCCTGCCTTGTGTTGATGCAGAGGTGCTGTGGAGATAAGAAAAGTAAATTTGGTAAAGTAAACTGTGCCCCATTTACAGAGTGAGCCAGTGAAGGAAATGCTCTCAGGCTCCCTCCTTGCCTGCCATCACTCCTGTCCCATCTTCCCTTTCTCCAGAAGGTCAACTTGGCACAAAGCTCCTAGGGAGGTTGCTGCCATTAGCAGCAATTTCCATCTTGATGTTCTCCGCGTTGGAGCGGGGCACGGACGAGAGGGGTGTGTCACAGATGGCCCCAGCCACGCTCACCATCAGGATTAAGTCCTGCTTCGTGTGGAGCTGCCATTGCATGGGGATCACAGTGGGTCCCTGGGCTGCCCCCATGAGCAGAGCCAGGAGGAAGGAGCCAGGGCAGATGGGTCTGTGAGGGTCCCGCAGCAGGGAGAGCAGGGCTTTCCTGGCATCGCCCACCCACTTACGGGAAAAGCAGAAGAAAGGCAACAAAAACAACAGCTCCCGTGATCCAGAGGCAGAGGGGTGGGGGACAGGAATCCTCTGCATGCAGCAAAAATGCAACAAAGTAAAACTGAAAACAGAAAGAACCAGAGCCTGGCTGCCTCCAGCTGTCCTGATGCTGCAGAGAGAGATGAGCTGCCCCAGCGTGAAGGTGGATGGGAAGGGCAGCACAGAACAGTTACAGGGACTCCCACTACAGAGATTCCCACCTACAAAACCTCCATGCTCCGGGTGCTGTGCATTCCCCACGCTGTCACTGCAGCCACCCTGCCTGCTGGTCAATGTGCTGAGTCAGCAATGCTGCGAGCCGAAGCCCACCCTTCCTCCCTTTGGATGCTGCTTCCAAAGATTCCTCATATAGGAGCCACCAGCTTGTTCAGCTCTACAAGGGGATGAGACGACCCTGCTCATGCTGGGGCATGGCAGGGAAGGGAAAAAGAAAGCCCCTTACAGTGAATTTTACAAAGCTGCTTTGTAGCAAGCAGACACAGCTTTTCCATTAGGGGATTGCCCAAAGGGGGAAGTCAGGATCCTCCTTCTGCTGCAGCAAAACTGGTGGCTGGGAGGCGAGAAAGCCACCAAGGCAGCACCACATGGGCAGCATCACTTCGGGTGAAAACCGCAGAGCAAGTAACCCTGCCTGAATTTCAACAGATGAACACATTGAGTAACAGCCGCTGCCTCTGCGGCTGCAGAGCCCTCCCCTGGCTCAGTCAGCCCCTGCTGCTGCCCCTACAGCCAGGCAGGGACAGGTTGGTCCCTCTCAGACAGCCCCCAGGGCCACAGAGGCAGCTCATTGAGGTCCCTGCACCGCAGCTGCTGAGGCTCTGGCCACGAAACCTGGCACTGCCCTTCCACTCCAGAAAGGAGCCCCAGCCTGGTGCCTTCCTCCTGCTCCTCTACCCCATGGAGCAAACACAACCAGGAGACCTCACATTCCCTCCCTGGCAGTGCAGGAGGAGCCCCACTTGAGAACAGACCTCCTGTGTGCACTGCCCAAACCCACCCAAAATATTTCCTGGCTTTGGCGTGGGCACAGAGTTTCACTTCAGTGCAGCGAGCCCAGCGCAGGACTGGGTTTCCTGGAGGCCCCTCACACAGCCCACACCAGCACCATGGCACCCATAGCATAGGATGACTCCTCTGGCATTGCAGGTGGTAGGGAAAAGGCAGGAGGAGTGGGAGGAAATGGTCTAGACCTCCCCATCTGCAGCAGAGGAGTCACTGCAAGGCAGGTCTCTCTTCCCAGCATTTGAATCACACACCACAGGCGAGACAAGCTCCTTCCCAAGCCCTGCAGGAGTGGTGGGAAGCTGAGAGCCCAGACCGTCTCCAGGGCTTTTGGTCTTGTCTCAGAGGCAGAGGAGGCTGAGGAAGTCCAGGAAAGCATCTTCCTACAGCCCCTCAGGCCTGGTTTTAGCACTGCAGGAAGTTTCCTGACCCATTACCCACAATGGTGCTTCATTGGCTACCGAATTCTTTCCTTCCCACCCAGTTTTTCAGGATGAATGTCACTCATCAGCCTGCTGGTGGCCTTCCCACACTGCTGCTAAGTCCTATAACATAGATGCTGTGGAAAATAAAGGACAGAGGCAACAACTGGCTCTGTGCTCAAACTGTGAATGTCACCATAGCACTGAGAGGACTCTGACAAGGTCAGGAGCACCTGGAACAGGGGCCAAGAGCTGCATAAATCACATGGAGGGTACAACCCTGGTCCAGCAAAACTAGCTGCAGCAAATACAAAGCATAGCACAAAGAACACAGGTGGTCATTTGCCCCAAAGCTGCCCAGATAAGAGCTGGATACAGACCTCAAACCCCATACTGAGACCACTCTGTGCCAGAGTCCAGCCCTGCACACAGAGTGGCCACCTGGGACACAGACATCAATGTCCATATGTACCCTGAGATGCCAGCACTGCCTCCAGAGCCCAGCTATGTCCCAGACACATGAGCAGGCTGGGCACTCTCCCCATGAACAGCTCATAGCCAGCCCCACTTATCTGTTTGGGCTTTCACCAGCACCCAATGCCTCCAAACACGTGAGCATGGAGTGAAGAGCCACCTGGCTCCATCTCCTGTCCCTCCAAGCCCATTGTGTCCCTTGGGCTGATGGGCTGAGCATCCTCATGGCTCCAATAAAAACTTTAGACACATTTTTGCCTCCCAGGACTGAGAAATAGGCTTCAGCTTCTGAGTGACACAAAGGCCAGAGGACAGAGCTGTTCCTCCCTGGAGGAAAGAGCACAGAGATATATTTAGGCACAGAAGCCATGTTTAGTCAGGGTTAAGGGGCATGTCCTTGACCCCATCTGTGTGACATCAAACCCAAGTTCTGGTAGTTAACAGCAAAGCTACGCTGTCCTGTCTGTGCAAGAGGAGGCAGGACAAGCAACGCCGGATCAGACCTTCCCCTCTTCCCTTCATAGCACAGGGGTGTGCAGGACCACAGGGGCTGGTTGTGTGGAGCACCACCTTGGCTTTTAAATACCATTTGGTCAGATCCACTCCCTCCTTTAAAATCGAGGGCTGTGCTGACCAGTGCAGTTCTGCTTGCAAGTGTGTTGAGTCTCCCCGTTATCTCAGCCAGCCTGCCCTGCTCCGACTGAAGTCCAAGGATTAAGTTTACATTATGGAGCGGAGGGAGGAGGTGGATCGCATTCCTCCACCCACTTAACTTGGCACTTTCCCCACCAGCCTCCTGCCCAATGCTTTTCACCCAACACGTGCCAAAGGGCTGTAAGAAAACGGGGAGCAGATTACACCAGTGTTGCTCATATGCCAGATGGGCTGATTCAAAGCAAGGCTGAGCTGCTCCAGCTGTTTGCTGGGGCCTGAAGACAGGGCAAGACATGAAAGCAGCCTGTTACACACTGAGGACACGCGACATCCTTCCTGACCTCATTCCTACAGCCCCACGAGGCTACCGTGCCATCAACACAAAAGGGGACAAACACTCAAGTATCTGCAAAAACCACCAGCTCCATGCTCCCCTCCCATCCAGCCTTCAGCACACACTAGAGAGCACATAAAATAATACAGAAGCCATCAGAAGCCTCTTTGCTGCCACAGAGCAGCACAAATGTCAAAAGCTTGCCTGACATGGCAAGTATGCTGTAGGTGGAAGTGAAATAATTAGCTTTCTGTAAGAGAGTGCTCCAGGCTTGCCAATTTCCCCTTACAAACAAGGACACTATTCAGAGACTTTAAACATAATAAACCTTTCTGCCCCCTTTTCTGAACAAAATAACCTACAGAGAAAAATATTTGAAATAAAAAAAGTCTGCCCCCGTAAGGAGTGGGGGAAAGAAGATGCAGGGCAGCAAGTGAGGAACCCAAGGCTTACAGAGTTTCAGAGCAGGAAAACTTCATGGAGAACGAAGATAGCACTGCATACTCCTTGTGAAATGCAGAGCTCCCTGATGATCTTAAGGGAAACTGGGGATGAGTTCCTCACATCTAAATCACTCTGAGATGACAAAATACTCCTTGAACTACCCCCAACAGTTGGCAGTAATATTCCCATTCCTACTGAAATTTTGGCAGAACAAATTAAAACTCCTTTTAGTTTAACCAACTGGTTTTGATGTTGAAAAAAGCATCTTTCCCTTGCTAGAACCACACAAGGCACTGAGTTCCTTTTGACAAGGGCTGCTATCCAACCCCCTTGAATTCATCATCCTGACTTTCAGCATCCCAGAAATCCAGAATCCAAAACCACCCGTTGCCAGCGAATGCAAACAGCTCTGGGGTGCAGAGGAGGGAGGGTTGGCATGGTTGTACCTGGGATGCTGAGTGCTGCAGGAAGGGTTAATTGCAACACACATGGACTTCTTCATGGGCCCCCCTTCAGGGATCAGACCACAACTGGCTCCAAGCACTCTGGGCTCCCAACGTCATGCTCTGCAGAGCAGGGACGGAGGGATGAAGGCCAGAGCTGCTCTTTGCCATAGAAACCAGAAAAAACACCCAGGCCATGGCTCTCTGCCCAGGCACGGGGCAAAGCCTTTGCTGCTTGGAGGGCTGTCACTGGGATCCCCTTCTCTCACCAACTTAATCAGCATTTAGAGGCCACTCAGTTCACGAAGGGCGTTTGTTACTGGATGGGAAGCAGAACTCAGAAAATAATTTCAAATATAAATAGCTAAAAGGAACAAGTTTCTTCTTCAGTGGGAAGATTCACCAACCTCAAGTGCCCTGAGTTTGTGTCAGCAACTTGAAATAGATGATGCACTTCAGAAGGGCAAAGCTCGCTGTGAGAGCTGGAGTTTGACCCAGGACAAGCTTCCTGACGTCTTTTATTAACAGTCAGCAGTTCCAACACAGCCCCAAAGCCTCTCCTGGTCAGGAGGACAACTCATGGAAGGGGTGGCAAAAGACTTTACAAGTTTTCCACTCCTGCCTGGCACCTCCCTAGAAACAACTGTTTGTCCTAACCATCCCCAAATCCACACACAAGGTGCCTGGATCCATCACACAAGAGGAGTACTGCTATTTAACTGTTTCAGCGAGGGCTTTGAAGTCAATGGAAAGCACCCCAAGCCATAAGGTCTGCAAAAAGACATCCCTCCCTCCCAAATGACAACTTTCAGGCTATATCTGAAATAAAGAAGTCTAAACCTGCAAGCTACCCCTTGTTTCAGGGCTTAGGCTGAAACTGGGCTTCAAGGCACTGTCTCCCATACACAGGTAGTTCATAAATATTCGCTTATATGCAAACATTGTTCCTTAGCATTTCCCTTGGAGAGCCAGCCAAGTGGGAACGTGGCTTATTGCGATTCAGTTCTAAACAAAGTTTTCAAGTGCTTTGAAAACTGATTTGCCTACAAGCTTCTTGTCTGCTGCTTTCTTTACATAAAACTATGGCCTCATGGTTATAACCCTGGACTGCAACTCAGCACATAAGACTAATTCCCAGGGCTCCTGGGTAAACTTTAGGCAAATTCTTGTCTATGTCTTCACTCTTATAGCTGGGATAATGACACCAGGTCTCTTTTTATAAAGCGTTCCCTGGTGTTCAGATGACAAGGCTCTGTAATCACAGGCAATATTATTGCTTCAATAACCTTTTCATGCAACGTTATCCTGTACAAAGGGTGGCAGACAAAGGCTTCTATTCTAGTTTGGGCTGTCATGTTGCTACCTGTAGAAGCACTCTTGAACTCAGCTGGGCTATGGTAATTTGCCTGCTGCATAAGTCATTCTTGGTGGTGGTTAAAAAAAATCACTCAGTTTCCATCCCTGCTTTGAGGGAAACCCCCAGTTTTACCCAGAACAGGATTTACAGTGACTAGCCAGGAGTGTGAATGCTAAAGCTCACGTTCACAGGATGGAGTATATATGCTGGTCTCAGGGAACTTGCTGCCCAGCTTTCCAGAAGAAGATTTAGACCTCCATGTCTTTAGGAAAGGCAACAGTCTGTGGAATAGTGAGGCAGAGAGAAGCCTTACTGCTCCATAGACAGACAGTAGATGTCAGGGACAAGAGGTAAGTAGGATGCCACCTAGACACACCCTTCACAGCATCCCATCTGGTAAAGACACAGTCCCAGTGTCAGAGCAGAAACGATCACCCATTTCATCAATTACGATACTCTGCTACTCTGAACAGCAAATTGCTTGACCCTGAAAACCCAGGGAAGTGTCAGAAAAACCACTGGGCTACATCACATTTTCCAGTTTCCAGCTCTGGCCACGATGGTGTGCTTCCAGCTGACCCTAAGGACAGGGAGAGGACACTGTGATATCCCTGCTGCACTCCCAGCCTCCAGGGTCAAGCAATGCCCTGTCCCGATGCGCGCAGATGTCTGCCCACATCTGCTCCTCGCCTACCCACCCTGCAGAAGTTACTGGGGATGTTTTGCCATTCTGCCCAAATTCTGGACTGGCAGGAATTTAGAAACCAGTCCAGCAAACACCACCCCCACACTGGTTTGCCCAGTGGGGCTTATCCTGCAGCAGCTCACGGGAACCGGAGCACGGCCCAGCTGGCAGCCCAGCACGGGGTGTCTCAGGGCACAGCTATATCTGGAAGGGATTTACATTTCTGCAGTTTGGAGGAAGGAGGAAGAGAAAGGGATTGCTCCTCTAGGACACTGTCGAGCTCTTTAACAAAGTTTGGGATCACTTTGTTTTTCTGGGTCTCTGCTCCAGCACAGCGCACAGTTCAACTCTCACGAGCTGCAAACAACTGTTCAAGCACTTTGGGGGGAAGTTTTGTACAAAGCTCCAGGAGAACAGGGCCAAGTAGGAAGGGCCAGTTTAGACTGCAGCTCTCCTGCCAAGTGAAGTTTTAAAGGGACAGGAATCACCATCAGATTCCATGGGGACAGAGGACTGAGCAGCCTGAAGAGCCCTAATCTGGTCCAACATTCATGCAAGCGGGTTCCTGCAGGCATCCAGCCAGGTTTAGGCTGCTGGCCCTGCAAGACATCCCTGCAAGTTGTAATAACCCCCCTTTGCTAAGGAAAACTGTAGGGAATCTGACACTCTTATCAGCTCTCTTTTCTGTTTGTTTTAAAGAAAAGGTATTTCCAACTAAAGAGAATTAAAAGCTGCAGATGCTTTACATAGCCCAGCAGTCTAGTGCATGGGATAATGAACATTTATTTATGCTACAGGATTTTCAAGAATGCCCAAATCTCCAGTCAACATCCATATCAAAGGGGGAGCAATCCAAAAAGTCCCTGGCTAAACAGGTCAGGGCCTGCCCACGGAAAATGCAAAAGACTTTTAAGGCAAGTACAAAGACTAGTACAAAGCTGGTGTCTATCTGCCAGCTGTATGAGTTACATACCCACACAGTGGGCCAGGGAGAGGAAACTCTAAGCTGATTAAATTTACCATTCCCAAAATGCTCTGGCGAGGCAGGGTTACCTGCACAGTACAGTGATTTTTGCTTTGATCTCCAGGAAACTTCTGTTTATTCAAAAATCCGTTTGCTATGGCAACCGTGGGTTACAGAAAAGGAGGGAGGGGGAGAAAATTCCCTGGTGCTTTGCTAGAAAGGCTGCACCACCACTATCAGAGTCCTGTGATTAAATCCCTGGGGCCAAATAGCATTTCAGCTCATTTCCAGAGAACCCTGAAGACTCGATGCTGGAGCATCTCAACAGGTTCCTGTAGGAAGGATCCTGTGTTTCCTGCTCTGCTCTGTGGATCAGCTGCCATCCTGTGTTGGCAGTCACCATCCCCTGGGAGCAGAGATTTCCAGCATGAAGGTCCAAGTTCATCACACCAAACAAGACTCTCCTCCCTGGTCACCTTATCTCTCCTCCGTCTGCGGGAGGAGACACTCCAGAGAAACAGCAGAGGTATTCAGAAGCAGGAGATCAAAAGTTCCTCCCTTCCTTTGAGGCTTCAGCCTTTTTTTGTTGTTTTGGAAGAGGAAAAAATACCCAAACACGCAGCCCTCAAGAGGGACACAAGAGCTGTTGTTTTTCTTTCCCATGTACTAATAATTATCAGTGCAAAATCAACTCTGTTGTTTCCAAGCAAACAAACCCAGGTCTCAGTCCCATTCCTCAGTCACAATTAGCTTTAAAAAGTCCATTTTTAAAGCTGTGTTATATTGGGTGAGGGGGATTTGCTTTTGTGTTTCCAAGTTCTACATCACACTTCAGGAAAAGAAACTTCAAAATGTGTCCCAGCCACAAGGACTCAAAACAGACCTTTCTGTTTTTGGTTTGGGTTTGTTTGTTTGTTTTTTGGGTTTTTTTTTGTTTAGTAATATGAAATTCTCAGCTTTCATTTGGTGCCCCCATTTCCAGCAGCTGGTATTTATGCAAAAGAACATCAAATGCCACAGGGCTTGTAATAAAAATAAAATAAAATCATGAAAGCTCCCACCACAGCAGTTTTGCAGCCTTCCTGGGCTGTTTTCAGCCAGCAAAAGACTTTTTGGCCTCTGCCACAAGCAAAGAAAAGAAGGTGGAGGGGGAATGGAACAAGGACAGCAGCTGCTGGTGAGGTCACAGCCTCTCTGTGGTGTATTTATATGCCAAGGAAGTTCATGCTGGACACTGCCATTCCACCAGTTATATTCCTGGGGACTCACTGGGGTCCTCCAAGCCCTTGCCTGTGGCTCACACTGGGCTTTGCTCTGTGCCACACAAGAACTGTGGATTCCCCTCCTTCAGCTTGATGTCAATCACCTGAAGGTGATTTACCTGGTATAAAAACCAGAGGAATTTGCTGGGTTTGCTTTCACTTCAGTGCTATGGATTTCAAAGCCCCTGCTGTAGGATAAGCCACTTCCTTTTGCACAGAAAGGTCTTTTGCTCCAGAAATATTTTATATCACCTCCTGGCTACTGAAGGGCAAAGCCAGGCCCTGGCAAGAGAAGCCACAGGGACCTAAAGCTTCTCAGAGGGACAAGGAAGCTTCTGCAGAAGCAACCACCATGAAATCCAGGTCTCCTAACATATTTTCCTTGTTAGTTCAAGAGTCAGAGAACTTAGCAAGAACCCCTCTCAGCACCATCAGTTGAGACTGTCTGTGGCACAGACCAAGCTGTAAATTGTTCAAGAGCCAAAGAGCCACTGCCATTCAGGAGGTTGGGCACATCTGCACCCCTTGCCAGCCTGTCTGTGTGCTCCCATTCCTGTCCCTTCCTCACTTTGAACATTCTCTTTCCACACTGGGCTGTGAGGACAAGGAAACCACAGTGAATTGCTGACTAGACAGGCACCCCCAGAGGTTCTACCCAAAGCCACTTGGAGCCAAGAGCACAGCGGAGTCCATGCACCCATCATGCAAATGGTCCAGGAAAATGCTTGTTTAAACAACTGCACAGGCAGAAATGGGGATGGGATATGGACAGAACAATGAAAGCTGGTGTTTATATTTGGATGCAAATTTTCCCCAGCAGCACTGGTGACCAAGAAGCGGAAGCCTCTGACTTCGGGGAAAACCTGGTAGAGACTAAAAGCCTTCCAGAAGTATAACAGCCTGGCTTATTTACTTCCCTCCAAGCCAGTAAAACACTAGAGCATTAATAAAAACAGCCTGAGCAATGAAATGCAAATGCTACTCAAATAATTAAATAAAGAGGATGATCCTCCTCCCAGAACAATGGCCGGGGCTGTAACGTCTGCCCTCGCGGGAGAGCCGCATACAGGAGGCTCTTGTTCCAGGAGTTTCAAAGAGGCTGTTTAATTTTAGTAGGTCGGCAAGCATATGACATTACAAAGCACTTCTTGGACAAAGGCAGAGCCAAGGAGCTCTGCAATCCATTTTCCCTACAGGAAGGAAGGCAAAGCTTCCTATTGCAGGGAGGAGGTGGAAGGGGAAAGGGGAGGGGGTTCACATTTTAGAGAACGAACAAGGCCAGTGTGTAAGATTCAGGCAGACCAGGCACAGAGCAGGGAGGTGAAACCAGCAGAACAGCGTGGACTATAAACCAGCCTCATGTCTTACCCAAGCTCAGCATGTGTTTGCCTTTTTCATTTTACCGAGATTAGTTTGGCTGCAGTTGCAATCCATCCAAATCCTGCGTCCCCTCCTAGGAGAGATGTTTGCCTTTCACTTCCTTAGAAGGGTACATATTGACTTTGTTCTTTAACACAGCCAGGGCTCAGCATCACCATTAGCAGCTGTCCAAATACCAACTGGACAACTTGTGCCCAGCTCTCTTGAGGCAAGAAGACACTGAACAGAAATGCTCCACGCTGGTACTGCACCCCTTCAGGTAGGATGTCACAGAGAAGCTGGGGGCTTTATCCATGGATTTTTAAGTAAGAAGGGTCACCAACACATGCTGACATTGCAAAAGGAGCTTTCTGACTAAACACACATTGCCCAACAAGAGTCCCTCTCCTGCATTGCTTAACCGAGGAATGAACTAGACATGGGTTGCGTTATCCCAGCTCAGCCCTCGGCACCACAGCCAGGGACCAACGGCTCCTACAGCTCAGCTCACACAAGTGCAAGTCCCAAAAGCTGAGATCGCTTTTTTTATCTCTAGTAAAATGACTCAGGGAGGCCACGAAGTTATATGGAACATTAAAAAGAGGAAGGAAAAAGTAACAGAGCTGCTGCACGTACCCTTTGACACTTTCCTGATTTGCCTGTAGTTATAAGTAGAAGCAGATGAACTGGCACAGGAGACGGGTTTGGAAATCCTCATTTTCACCTGATTTCCACTATCCTGACACATGCACACCTTCATGCACACAGTTATTTGAGCACACAATGGTTCAGGCCCTCACCCTTTCCTGGGGTGCACCTTTCCTATGGCAGCACACAGGAAGGTGCCTTTCACGCTCACCTTCCTCTGCTGCCAGGGACTCAAAGAAAACAGCAGGCGGGGAAAATAACATATATACCTGCTGGGCTAGAGGAAAGAGCTGCAGGAACCTGCTGTTCCAGCCTTTGCACTAATCCACTCAATTGCATTTTATGTCCCTCTGCCTCTACAGCCCTGGGAAACAGCTCTTGTTACCAGCTGCCTCTGCATTACAGATGCTGAGCCAGAAGTAAAGCCCAAATCCAAAAAATCAGTTGGAAGAGCTACTCTTATAGCTGATGTTTTATAAGAGGGACTAAGAGGGGAAAAGATGCCCTGTTTCCTACGAGGAAACAGATCAGTGATGCACTTTCTACCTTTACAAACTTCAAATGGTGCAAAAACCCACAACTCCAGTTTCACTGTGAAGATCTCCTGACCCTCCCTTGGCTATTTATAAGTAGCTTTAGTTAAAAGACAGTTTACTCATCAAAAAACATGGGGAAAATCCAGGCCATGATCACACAGTGAGTAGAGCACAGCTTGTGAGTAATTTCCAGCTCACACTGATGCTTCAAGCTGCTCCAGAGGTTGTACTTCACCATAAATTAGCCATTTCCTCCCAGCAGAGTGAGAACTGTGCAGCTGTACACGTCACACACAGCAAGAGCCTCTTACCCAGAGCTTGCCATCCCAATAAAATGCTCCCAGCAGCTTCACAATGTGCCGGTGATCACAGGTCGCCAGGATTTCAATCTCCACCATGTAATCCTCCAGTTCATCTTCACTCTTTGTTTCAATGACTTTGGCAGCCGCTAAAGCACCAGTTTCCTTGTTTTTAGCCTGAAAAAGAAAAACAATGTCAGTCCAACAAAGGCAAGGAGAGCCAGGAACACAAAATACTTGCACAATTCCTGCTGCTCTAATTCATGCTCAGCTTGACTGGCACCAGCCATAACACAAGGAGGGAAACTTGCAGATGCATTTCTCCTTCCTAAACCTGCCCGCAGCATCGCAGGGTGGTTGGATGCTGTGTCAGGGCCAAAGTATCCTCCTTCCTCCTGCCAGTCTCCAATGCCCACACCACTTCCCATCATGGGGAGACAGAAACTTTTAGAAAAGGAGATGTGTCCTGCTTTTTGTAGAATAGAGGGAAAAAAAAAAAAGAAGTAAGAAAACCTTAAAGTATAGAAGCACTCTGATAATATCAGAGGTGAAAGTACAAATTACTAGTGGTCCCAAGTAAATCCAACCAAGATGATGTTACTCTTTACAGCCCTCTGACAGGAGGGTGGAGCCAGGTGGGGGTCTGACTCATCTGCCAGGCAACCAGTGACAGGATGAGAGGAAATGGCCTCAAACTGTGCCAGGGGAGGTTTAGGTTGGACAGGGAGAGTTTCTTCACTGAAAGGGTTGTCAGGCACTGGAAGGGGCTGCCCAGGGAGGTGGTGGAGTCCCCGTCTCTGGAGTTGTTCAAGGAATGACTGGACGTGGTATTAAGTGCTCTGGTCTGGTTGATAAGGTGCTGATCAGACAAATGTTGGACTCAATAATCTTGGAGGTCTTTTCAAACCTAAATAATTCTGTGATTGTGTAAAATTCACAGTACAGTTGTGCACCACCTGAACATCCCTACGCTCTCCTTCCTCACTGGGCCAGTTCTCTGTAACAAATGAGGGAAACTTCAGGATTTTCACAGGTAAAGCATCAAGAAGGGTGCATTTCATTTTCCAGGACTGGCCAAGTGTTCCCAATGTGGCATACTAGTGAGCTCTTCAGAGCACAGTAAGAAAAATACTACACATGCTCTCCCACCTCCTCCCTCCATTTTAATTGGTTTATTCACCAAATAACTGAGAAACCATCAAAAACTTTACTTCTCCCAAAACTGCCAGGGCAAGTTTGCATTTTGCAAACGCGATTCGTGTAAATTGTTGGGACAATTAGAAGTTTGCAACAAATCACCAAGAGGGTGTTTGCGAGACGGTCTGCACACCAGGCTGCACCAGGAGATGTGTCACACGCCGGGAGAGGGGGTGAGACAGCAGCTGTTGACTCAGGAGCACCCCAGCATTCCCAGAAGTGCACTGAATCAGCAGATTATGGGGCAGAAATCCCTACAGCTCACCTGCTCTGCTCCCACTGTCATAGGAGAGCCCCCCCGGCATGATTCCAGTTCATCACCCAATTTTTTTCCATCACGCCCACTCCAGGCTCTCTCTCCCCTGGGGGAGCAAGTCCCACTGTGGATGTAATCACTGGAGGAGCTGGCCAAGCCCCGGTTGTGACCTTTCTTACTGCTCTGTAGTTTACATCTGTGTGTTTGGAAAACCTGTGTGGAGCTTACAGGAGGATTAATTCCTGATATAAACACCACAAGCCCCGCTGAACAGCTTTACATAGCTTAGGTGAGAGTATCAGTGTACCAAGGGATAGGCCAGGGAGGGGAGGAGGGAATACAGGGAAAACCATACAAAGGGAGGAAAATGAGGGACCCCTGAGTCTCTGCTGGGTTTTGAAGACTTGCTGCATTTGCAGGAGTTGGCAGGAACACAGCTGTGTCCTAACCACAGGGGACAAATCCATTTCCATCTGGACTCGCTGCCCAAATGCAAGACAGCAGCTCACGCTGGCTTCAGAAGAGATTAGGGGGTTTCTTTAGCTCAGGTTTGTTTCTCACCAAGTAGCCATCAGACACCCACAGAGCAGGGCTTGGAGAGCAGAGGAGATGCCGAGCAGAGCAAGCACAGGGAAAAGCACAGTGCTTCCAAATGGGAGCAAAAAGTGCCCCACTGTGTTTGCTCTGCACTTAAGGGTGTTGGGATAGGGCCAAGGAGGGGAAGTAAATATTGTGAGAAGAGGTGGGGCTTCCCTTGGAGATCTGCCATCGCACACTTCCCACCGGCAGGGTCCCAGCCAGCTCAGCCCTTTCAGGATGCTGGGGCCCAACAGGCACCTGAGAAAACCCAGGAGCAGAGCATGTCCCAGTCTCCCCATGGCATCATCTCCCACTGACAGGTCAGAACCAACCTGCTCTCACCCGCAGGCCTCAGGGGAGCCACCCCAGCAGCCACCTCTCATCCCCTCCTGGGCTTGCTAAGGCGTCCGGCGGGGTGGGTGCTGGGCTGGGGAACAGGGGTTTGCAAAACAGGCTGCAAACTCTTTCTGCAAAAACCAGCCCAATCACAGGGTGCCCAGTTCAGCAAAAGATCACGTAGAGAAGGCAGAGATGTGGGGAGAGCTTATGTTCTCAGATAAAACACCACCAAACACGCAGCCCTTGAGGAATTTATGGCATTTCCAATTTTTCCCAGTGAAATTTGTGGACAGAAGCAAAAGAATCACCCAGATGGTGAGATACCAAGAAACTGTTTGATGCCAGTTTACTACAGCTGGTCAGTCTAAAACAGACCATCTTTTAGTTCCTCCACTCCTGGGCATTTTAATCCCATGGATAATTTGTCCTTGGGGTGGTAATTAGCACCAAAAAGAAATTAGAGCAGACAGCTGCCAGCATGGTGCCCAGGAGGTGCTGCTGAACTACAGTGAGATTCATTACAGTCATTTAAAACCCAAAAATCTCTCCTGGCCACCACCAGCCTTTGTGCAAATCAATGCAGTGCTCGGACCACGGTGACAGGTCTGTGCAGGAACAGGGCTGGAATGTGCATTCCACAACAGAAAACATGTCACATAAAAGTTATCCAGTAAACCACTTCCAGAAAGCCATGCCAGCAGCTAAGCAGGGTACAACACAAAGGATCTTGCTGGAGTCCTCTGAAGCAAGAAAGGCACTGGACACACTACTGCCAAAGACACTGGGAATATCAGGGAATAGGGGGTGAATAGGATTACTCCCAGAAGGCAGAGGCATAAAGAAACCACAGCGTAGTTCATGAATTTAAGGGGTAAGAGGTGACTGTTCAGGTGACAGAAGTGGCTGTTTGGCCTTTGCCTGTGACTCACCCTGGCAGCTATTGTGAAATCCAGATTGTGACAAACACAGGAACTATTTTAAGCCTTTAAAGAACACATTACCGGAAGGCTGGATCGTTCAGTACGGCCAGTTTCTAGGTGAGGCAGAGGAAAACCCTCTGTGAACTCTCACTAGCAGAAAAAGGAGAACTACCACTGAGAGAGCACCCTGATCACTTCATCTAGGTTTGCTTGCATCCACTATCTTCCCAAGCCAAGGGATGATCCTTTATAAGCTGGTCTGCCATATCTTGCCACCATATTTTTGGTGTGAGCTCTTCTTCCCATCCTTGAAGCGCTGTCTCCATGCCAGGAGAGCTGATGTTTCAGATATCCCTGAGTGAGAGAACGAGGAGTAAAGAGCCTGGTGCTTTCAGTGGATGTTGTACTTGGGGTTGATAGCTGTGACTGCCCCACCCCAATGCACTGTATTCCTGTTGTGTCTTTGTATGCAAGCAACTGCTCCCTTACGTATTTCTCCGGGATTACATAATGATCAATTGCCTTCTGATGAACTTTGCCTGAGCTCTGCGTCAATAAACAAACACACAATAGACAGGCTTGAGTCAGTGCTGTTGTCAAATAATCAATGGGAGCTGGAATGAAGATGCCTCCCCTGTGGAGACAGGTTGAAAAAGTTGGGGCTGCTCAGCCTGGAGAAGAGAAGGTTGAGTGGAGACCCCACAGCCCCTTCCAGCATCTGAAGGGGCTACTGGGAAGCTGGAGAGGGACTCTGCATCAGGAACTGTAGGGACAGAACAAGAGGGAATGGCTTCAAACTGACAGAGAGTAGGTTTAGATTAGGTATTAGGTTAGCTATTATATATTAGATTACAAAGAAATTCCTTACTGTGAGAGTGGTGAGGCCCTGGCACAGGTTGCCCAGAGAAGCTGTGGTTGCCCCATCCCTGTAAGTGTTCAAGGCCAGGTTGGATGGGGCTTGGAGCAACCTGGAGTAGTGGAAGGTGTCTCTGCCCATGTCAGAGAGATTGAAACAAGATGATCTTTAAGATCCCTTCCAACTCAAACCATTCTGAGTTCCATGCCCAACAAGACCTACAGAGTCACTTCAGTTTGTCACCATAAATGAAGCCAACTTGGGGTTTTGTTTGAAATGCTGAATTCAGGCCTTGGAATCATCCAGAAGAGCAGCTGGTGACAAATGGGCAGGGGTCCAGCAGTGAGGCTGGCACAGCCCTGGTCCCACAGCCCCCATGTGCACTGAGTTGGGCAGGGCTCTGACTGTACTGGGCTGGACCAGCACTGCTACTCTGGCAGCTGTGGCAACACTTCTGCCAGGGGAAGGGGAAGTGGCTTGTGCAACACGCCAAGAACTGTTAGTTAAAAAAAATAAATTAAAAAAGCAGAAATGCCTTCCTTTGGTTTTACAAGCCAGAGGTGTGGAAAGTAATATCACCAGAGAGCTCAAGCTGTGGTGGAGGACTTGTTTTCTATGTAGCCCTGCCAAAAAAAGTGTGACCAAAGAACAGCATGTATACTTTTTCTTGCCTTAAAAGCTCAGCAACGGCCCAGCAGAAGTGGGGGAGAGATAACAAGCCCACACAGCAGGACGTTAGGCAACGAGCAGAGAAGCTCCATGTGATACTTCAGACCTTGCACCCAAAGAGCCACAGACCCAGAGGCACAGGAAGAGGTTTTCTGGCTGCTATGCCTTGCCATAACCCACCTACAGAAACCGAGCAGGTCCTGGTGTGAGAGAGATGTGTGAAAATAAACAAGCCAGGTTTGAAGAGAGGAAAGATCCCCATAGATCCAATATCTTCAGCCTACATAGGTCTAAAACTTGAAAGCATGAAACATCCCTCAAATCACTGGTCCCCTGGAAGAGTGTGGTGCTCCAAGAGTAGCACCCCTGGGCTGGTCTTCATTCAGCCGATGCCACAACATGGAACAAACAAAAAAAACAGAGAGGGGGGCAGAATTCAAGCACTTCTAAGTTTCCTAGCAACTTCCTGAAACAAATTTGGTCCACAGAAGGCTAATGCAGGAGTGGCTGGATGGCTGCTATGCCTGAGAACCAGGAAATGGAGCTTAACCAGGCAGTGCCAGTACTCATGTCTGTCTGTCTGTCTGTCTGTCAGCCGTTTCACATGGCTCTAGAAAAGCATCATCTAAACAAGGCCCTGGTACAAGAGTTAAAAACTGATCAGCCCCTCACTATCTCCACAGCACAGGGCTGCCAGCATGGCCCAGCAGCTGCCTGCACTTGCCCAGAGCTGTGATGAGAGAAATAAAGGGCAGGAGCAGCCATGATGCCAACAGATGCAACTGCAGAGGTGCACCAAGAGCAGCTGGCTCTGCTGGGGCACAGCTCCCTGCCCTGCCTCTGCCACCTACCCAACTACCACACAGACATTATGGTTGAGCAAATAAAGACATGAGCCACAGGGGCACGAGGACGGTAGGTGTCAGGGAATTGCACAGGAAGGGAAAACATCAGGAAGGTTTCCACGTGTTGTATGGGAAGAGCATCCTGTTTTGAAGGGCGGGTATTCTGGGGGTGGCACTGAGGTGCTTTGCTACAGCCAGGAGACAGAAGTCAGTGAATCCAACTCCAGCAGCACTCGTGCCATCTCTCTGCTCTTCACAAGGGACACACTGCCCCTTCCAACCCCACATCCTGGAGGTGGCACATACCGACATGACTCCTAAAGGCCACTTCTTCTCTCTTCAGTGGGAGCAAAGCAGCTCCAGCAGCAATGCTGAGGCCCAGCACTGAGCCAGGACCTGAGCCCTGTGCCAGAGCAGCACTCACCCCCGGCACACCCATACATGCCACCACTCCCCACTACCTAAATTAAAAATAATTCATTATTTTAAAGAATATTATTCTAAATGCCTTTGCTTTTCTTCTTCTTTTCACTCTGGATTCAGGCTGAGCCGGGCTGGCAGTCCTGGTGGATGGGAGGGCAGCACAGCCACCCACCACAGGTAGGCAAAGCCCTTGGGGACCCACAACCACAGGCTATGGCAGTGGAGGGGTGCTTATGACGGGAACCCAAGGTTTACAGACAGCAGCAGCCCATGGATGAGAAAAAGAACATTTATTTCCAAGGAAACTGGACACTCAAGAAAAAAAAGCATTTAAAAAAACATTACGTGTGCTGGGCAGGGATTTTTCTAAGGAAAAACAATTGCCACGTGCTTGAGGGTGAAAGGCTCAAAGCCTTCATCTAAGCTTCCTCCTCCATGCAGTTGCCCACAGCTCCCACTATCAGCAGCACTGCCAAGTTTTAGGCTGTGGCACTAAAGTAATTATCAAAATATTTAGGCCATGGAGAGCTATCCCTCTCCCCTGCCACACCAATACAGCCATGGCCTGGCACTGCACAGGACTTCAGCAGGGATGGAGCATCACACGTTTCTGTGAGTTTAAACTGAACATCAAGCTTAAAGTTCAACCAGGTTTAATGTTGTGGGGCCACTGCTCTCTAAGTAAAGTAGCAGTGCCTTCCCATTCCTCTTCCTTCCCCAGCTAAAATATTTTAAGAAAACTCTTCAGCTACTCTAAGGGACAAGACCATGATTTGAGCCTACCACTGGGTTTTGGGTTTTTGGATGTTTGGGGTTTTTTGGTGGCCAATCTGCTTAAACTTTCCCCCTCCCTCTCTTTTTTTTTTTTCCTTCCTCTTTTCTTTTTTTTTTTTTTTAAAGTTAACTCAGCAGATTAACATCTCTCTGTGACACCCTTTCCAGGAATTACAGGTTAAATCATAGCATAACAGAATCGTTTGGGTTGGAAGGGACCTTAAAGGTCCTACCCCTTGCTATGGGCAGAGAAACCTCCCACTAGATGAGGTTTCTCAGAGCTCTGTCCAACCTGGCCTTGAACACTTCCAGGGATGGAGCAACCACACTTTCTCTGGGCAACCTGTGCCAGGGCCTCATCACCCCCACAGGGAAGAATTTCTTCTGTACATCTAAATCTAAAACTACTCCCTCATCAATCAAACCGACAAGAGCTGAACCTGAGTCTCTTGAGCCAGCCCATGCAAAACCAGAGCAGTGCAGGTTGGGGTGACGAGCAGAGTGGTCTGCAAGTGACAGGGACACTCTTGTGCCTCTGTTGCTGTGACAGCCAGGCTTCTAAGGCAGCTGCACAACATCCAACAATTAGTCTTTTATTACCCAAATTTCAAAACAACATTTCTAGTCCGTAGCATGTACAGCACTAATACCACCACAACAGATCAGATAACTCAAATTCAGCTTTTTAAGCATATCTTAGAGAAGAAAGGAGAACAACAACAGAAAAGACACGCTTCTGACTCGCCGTGGCCCAGGGCTCAGCAGGATCTCTCGGGAGCCATTTGAAGGCAAGTTTAAGTGAACAAACCCCTTTTCCACGGTGCTGGGGGCTGTGGGCAGCCTGTCCCCACCCTGTGAAGGGGAAAGCCTTATCAGGGAGCCAATGTCCCCATCAGCTTGTGCTGGGGAGGGGAGATAGCGATTCACAAGAGGCCTGAGAGCGGCAAAACAATCCCACCATGAGAAAGGCAGCGAGTCCCTGGGCTTCCTCCAGCAGAGCACACGCGTCTGCAAGATCCACTCCATCCCCTGCCAACTCGTGAGTTCTCAATGCCCAGAAGAGCCCTCATGCATCTATTCCTGCTGACACTAATGCAACTACCTGCAGCAGTAAATCCTGCAGTTAATGGGTTTTGCAGGACTGAGATGTGATTCAGTGGCTCCGAGCGCTCGCCCACGGCAGCCGGCACTGCTGCCTTTGCCTGAGCGTCTGCACAGCCCCGAGAGCAGCTCACAGGAGTGCCTCTGCCACTGCTTCCTCCCTGCACTCACAAACGGATGTCAGCTCTGAGCCAACTAAGCCACAGCCATGTATTTTATCAATTGTATCACAGGTGTTTTTTAAGAAAAATAAATGTGGGGGTTTTTATAAGGCAGTTTGAGAAGGGACTGAGTTAGGAACTTTTACAGGCCCAGAACCCTGGAAGGGCTGCAGACTCCCCAGGCTGGCACACACTGATCACAGTCTCACCTGCTGGCCTAATGGTGGATTTAGGATCATGGACTTAATGAGATTTGGATGAGGTGGGTAACAAAGCATTGTTGGCGTGCAGCACGGGGGTATCTGTGAGTGCTGTCACATCCTAATTGTACCTGCTGGACTTACCAGGACCAACAACTTAACAGAATGAGAACTAGAAAGAAACAGTTTCTCGCCACCCCATCCTACTTTTCAGTTTAATTACCCTCTGCAACGAGTTTTTCTGTTTCCTCATACAATCAGGTCCTCTTCTGCTGAAAAAGGGCTTCATATAAAATTAGGGAAACCCCATAGTTTTTGCTGGCTGCAGGTTTCTTAAGGTCTGCCGTGTACAATTCAGACTCCACTACAGATTTCATTATTTTTAATTAATATGTATTTAAATTAAACCTGTCCTACTTTGTAAACACCGTGTCAAGCAAGCCAGTTCAACTTTGCTCTGCTGAGTGTACAAGGAGCCCAAGACACAGCTCCCTGACAGTGTTCTATGGGGCAGGAACACCCCAAATAACCACCACCCAGCCAAGCCCTCCTTCCTCTTGCTCAAACCTGGCCTCATAAAAACAAAACTTACTAAAGCCAGCACACTTTTTCATCTCTCCACATCTAAATTTCTCCCAGGTCAGACTCTTCAGTGAACAAATCCCGTCCTTTTGCACTGCTCAGGGATGACAGGCCCTTCAGGACGAATACAACATATGGTATGTAGGGCAGGATGCAGGCACAGGCGGATTATATCACCTCCCCATGCTTCCGTGTGTGGAAAAGGGTCAGAAGACAGGCAGGAACTTCATTCAAACATCCTGAAGCTCTCAGAGCCATATAAACACTCAGACTTGCTCTAAGCAATGGCTTTTGTGAGAAGAGCAACTTGACTTTAAAGTGTCTACAAGAGAATGGTTCAAATAGTTCGCTGAATCCCGGCCACCTCCGTTGCCCTTGAGCACAAGCAAGTTAGTTCATCTGTTAGGGGCTTTTTTGGTAGAACACGAGGGCAAGCCCCTTCTTAAACTCATCCCCATCTAGGGCAATGCTCCAAATGTAAAAAGACAAAGGAAGACAACATGCAGGTTAAACCTTAGCATGGAGGAAAACTGTGTCTCTGCAACAATGCTACTGGCTATTACCTAAAAGAAGGCTTTATAGCACAGGACGCTCAAATAATTTGGGATTCTTAAATGAACAAAAAAATCTTGCATGCAAATTCTTCAAAACTCAGCCATGTCCATTTGCCAGCCAGAATGGAGAGGAGGTGTAGAGGAGATCAAAGCAGATGGAGAATTAGAATGTCACTAAGAAGAATAAAAGAGCCTTTTGATTTCTGGCACACCACCCCGATCAAGTGTTAAAGCACCTCAAAAGCAGACAATTGCCTGAATATACTATATAGATGGAGTCAACTCCTGGTTATAAACAAGTGGTTTTCACTGGGTTATTTACATCCTCATTTGGGTCAAAGTGGGGATGAAAGGAGCTGAAAGTAGCTGGAGATGAGATGTTATTGCTTGACAGGGTGACATCCTTAGCCTACAGTACATAAAGTTACTCTGATAGTGTTGGTGTGCGGCTGGAGTTATTAGCTGAGACATTCAGATATAACAACAGACTTAAAGTAGCTTTATTCTGAAAGTTACCTACTTTGGTATGTTTAACATGTTTAAAATAGAAAGTATTTAAACAATTATTCTTCCAAGTTTTTGTTTATCTCAGAATCCAGTTACCTTATTTTACAATGTTTACCTTGTTCCTGTCATTGCTTGAGAAACCTCAGCAAATACAAGCACGGAATTATCCAGGAGAAGAGTGAATGTTGATGTATACAAACAGGTTTCCAACTCACCCCACCAAGCAAAATGGTAACAGAAGGGCTGATTTCTACTGGTGCTACTTTCAGAAGGATAAATATAGTAGGGATTTAAATATGGTTTTTAGGAATTGCTTTTCATTAGCAGATAGGATCCTTCAACAAAGACTTCCACTTAATGGATAATTAGCACCCAGTTTTTTAGACAGTTTCTGTCAAATAACACAAAAGACACAAGAAATAAACACTCCAAATCCCAGGGCATTGCAGTAAACCACCTCTGTCCTGACCTGGCCCCCAGTTCCCTTCCTAGCCTTCTCTTCAGTCACAACTTATTTCTCAATTCTGCACGTGTAATACCTTCTTAAATGATCTAACGAAACCATCAAACACCAGCTGACCAACAGCTAATTCCCACCCCCAGTTCCAAACTATCTCTGTAACACAGGTGTGCCAAGGAGCCTGATCCTCAGCCTGCTCCTCCAACCCACCCCTTGCTCAACTGCTGAGGAGACGGAGCATTTCAGAGCCGTGGACAGCACGAACGCTGGTGCTTAGGAGTGCAAAGTACAGGGAGTCTGGTCTTTGGAACCTCCATCCCTAAATATCGAGGTTAAATATTCATAGCACTGGACATGTCCCCACAGTCAAGGAGCTGGGCTCCTCTTCGCCCTCCAAGTTCCCTGCCGGCGACGACCGCAGGGATACAAATCATGTCACCCCTAGAGGCTCACAAAACTTGGGACACAGCCCTGGAACTGCCGACTTCCAAGAAACCTCCCTCCATTCATTGTACCGGCGGGCTTGGCAGGCAACGCCTGGTCTCCTTACAAAAGCATCGCTCTGAAAACGGGCGATTCAGGGCGGGTGGCTGGGGGCGAAGGGGGGTGGGGAAGGATGAAAAAAAAAAAAAAAAAAAAGCTTCAGCTTCTCTCCCTCCTTTCCCCTGCCCCGAGCGCTGCGCTCCCATATTCCAACTCACTCTGTGTCCCCGTCCCTCTACTCCCGACTAACGGGATGCGCGGAGCCGGTCCTGGTCCCGGCCCCGGGAGCGGCTCCCCCGCAGCACCGCAGCCGGCTCCGGAGGCGTTCAGCGAGCGGAGCCCGCACCGAACCCCAGGCTGCGGGGCCTCAGGTGCTTTCCCCCCCGGCCCAGAGCCCCCGCCGCGCACCCACCTTGTAGACTTTGCCGAAGGCGCCGTCGCCCAGCTCCCCCACCACCTCCCACACCTCGCCGGGGTCCAGGTCCCGGCGGACGTGCTCGTACTCCTTGGACCGGCGCTTCTCGAAGGCGGAGAGGCGCAGGATGCGGCGGAAATTGGCGAAAGCCATCCCGGAGCGGGGCTCCCGAGGAGCCTCGGGGAGCTGCCGGCAGCCGCCTCCCGTCCCGGGGGAGGACGGACGGAGCCGCGACCGGGGAGCGGCGAGGCGGGACCGGAGCCGCCCCCAGCCGCGCACATGGAGCCGGGACCGCTCCACCTGCTGGGCTGGGCCGGCCGGGGCAGAGCCATTGGCCGCCCGCGCCCTCCGCCCGCCCGGCACCGCCCCGACGGGGACCGCCCCGACCGGCACGGCTCGGCCCGGGTGCGACCCGGCATGGAACGGCTCCGCTCAGCTCAGCCGGGGCACAGTCCGCCTAGACGGGCAGGGCTCAGCCGCAGCACGGCTCTACCTATCTCGCCTCGGTTCTACCTGTCCCGTCTCAGCCGGGGCATAGCTTGGCCCGGCCCGGTGCAGCGGGCCATGGCATTGCCCGGCTCGGTTCGGTCCCTCTCCTGAGCGAGGCAGAGGGTCCCCATCCCTCCTGGATGCTCACGCCGCTCCATGCAAACACCGAGATAGCCGGGCAGGGAAGGACCGAGCGGTCCCTGTCCCCAGCCCGCAGCATCCCCAGGACTGCTCTGCCTCCTGGGCTGCGCCGCGGGGTCCGAGCAGAGGCACGTCCCGGCATGGAAAATCCTAATCCCGAACTGCCTTGGCAACAGAGGCGCGTTTCCTGCTCCCCCCGGTGCGTCTCCTGGGAAAACAAACACAACTGTTTTCAAAACTCCCAGAAGCGGGAATTTGAGTGTATCCTCACCGCGGGCACCCGCCACGCGCTCGTTTTAGGGAAGATGTGACCCAGTTGGTGTCGAGTGGGAAGTTCACATCCTCTCCATGGAGACACTTCAAATCCTCTGGGAAACTCACTTGAAATCCAGTATGGAATGGGGACACCTAGGGGAACGCCCCGGCGGTGCAGCCCCGCTTCCCAGCGGCTCTGTGCTTCCCAGAGGGATCGGGGTTGGATGGTCGTCCCCTGCACGCCCCAGCGACACCCGCACCGCCCACACACCGGGTGTGTTTTGCCCCATATCCATGTCCCACTGCCCAGCCGAGGGCACAGGACCTGGGGGGAGTTCGCACAGTCCATCCTGATGCGGAATTCTGGCAAAACTCAGCACAGGCTCCTGCTTAGAGAGCATCTGGGCTCGAGGATGTCTCATTAGTTCCCTGACACACCATTCCCTAAAATACGGGGCTGATTGTCATCTTTCTTTTTAAAAAATAGGTTCATCCTGGTATGGTCAGCCCTCACGTTTATATTGGGATGCTTGAATTTAAAACTCAGTTCCTCCACTATGCTGGTGGTGAGGCCCTGGCACAGGTTGCCCAGAGAAGCTGTGCATATCCCATCCCTGGAAGTGTTCAAGGCCAGGTTGGACAGGGCTTTTAGCAACCTGTTCTAGTGAAAGGTGTCCCTGCCATGGCAGGGAGTTGGAATGAGATGAGCTCTAAGGTCCCTTCCAACCCAAACCTTTCTGGGATTTGATTATGATTCTACTATTCCTGGAAATTTGTGGCTGAGAATTGCAACTGTCTTTCTTGCAAGGCACTTCAATGTCCACCTATTTCTTCCCTTCTCCCCACTAAGTTGTAGGAAAAACAAACTGAAAATGCAGCCAAGTATATCCCTGAAACAGAAATAAGCTGAAAAATATTGATCACTTTTTTTCCCCACCTAATTTCACAGAGTTTGGATCTGATCTGACAGGACATGTGGATTTAACAGTCCTGGAGTAAGAACAGAATAGAATAAAATCAGAGCACCTACTTTCAAAATGTTGTGCTGTGAGGGGTAATTTCCATGGCACTAATACTGTTCACTGGTCTTCTACCAGATCTTGGCCAACTGAGAGAAGCTGAATACAGGGTGTTTTCAGCAGCACCTGTGTGTGTATGTGGATGAAGCACTGTTTGTTGTCAATAGGAAACACTGAGGCACTGGCAGAGTATTTCCTTCTCACTGATATTCATTGAAAGAAGTACCTGAACAGGAAATACTCCTGAACACGAGATTGGCATTAATGCTCTCAAATTACAGGCCCTGTGTGCTGTTTTGAAAAGCGTTACACAGAAAGCTGCACCACTTGGGATTTAAAACCAGAGATCACAGACATTACAAATATTGCACTTCAGATGTTCCAACAACTGCAGCACCCTGCAATACTAATTAACCACAGCTCGGTTAATGTAAGGGCTTGGCAATTCCCCAGAAAGCTTTCAGACACAGCACGTATCACAGTGTCCTCCCTGCTCCTGGCTGCTCTGGAAGGTGACACAACCTGGCTACTCCTGCATCATCTTCTGGAATATGTGGGGCTCAGGAGATGGTGCTGAGCCACCGAGATGCATTTTAGCTCTCACTGTAAATACTTCTTTCCCCTTCCCTCTTCCATTGCCTTCTTCCCTGTTTGTGAGCCAGACAAAGGTCCAAGAGCCTACAAACCCTGTTTGATTTTATGGTATTCCTGTGCCCTGTGTTGCAGCAGCGTGTGAAGCCCCCAGGTTTGGGTCACCAGGGCTGTGCAAACACGATAACCAGGTCCTGGCACAACGAGCAGAAAATCAATGTAGGAAAAACCCCAGCCAGTGATAAAGGAGATCCTCACGGCTGTGCAAGCAAGATGCCTGGAACAAGGGGGGCAAGAGAGGATTTCAGGCTCACTGAAGCTAATTCCTGAGTACTGCAGCAACCTCTCATGTAATCCTTCCCACAACACGACCGTGCTCCATGTTAGAAAGCAGTTGGGTTTCCTCCCAAGAGTGTTCTCCACATGAGGCCGTTTGCAACCCCTCATCCACAGGTTCACCATTTCCCCACCTCATGCCTGCAGTTCTTCAATCTCTTGTCATGTCTTTGCAAGACCCCATGGTGCTCCAGCTCAAATGATCCTTCTTTCCATGGGTTGCCCTCACTGGTAGATACTTAAGGGTAGCAGAATCAGATCAGCTGCATATTTTTTTAAGCAGCCAGGAGCAGTTTGTCCTCTGTGTTTGCACCTGGGGAAGTTTGACTGAAATTCTGGATCAGAAGGTTTGGCTCTTCCTCTGCACTGGAGAAGATTAAATAGGACTAAAGATAATTGTTAGTGGATCATGAATTAAAAGTGACAGCTACATAAGAAAAATGGGTTCCTTTTTTTAATGTTTCTGGTTTGTTGGAAAAGTCCTTTTTTCCTCCAGGTGTGCGGTAGAAAAGAAGAAGACAGGAAAGGAAGACAGGAAAAGCAGACAGGAAAAGAAGAGAGGCAGACAACAATAAGCACTTTTCCGTTGCCTCTGTGCAGAAATCACGTCTCTCTCATAAATCAGCTCATCTTATTAATACTGTTCTATGAATTCTGAGCACTGTCTCTTGTCTGTTCCTGTGTGTTAATTGCCTGTGCAACCTGTCAGGGAGCAGTGGGCATTTAAAATAAAATAAATCCTGCTAATTATTGCTCTCAGCTTTGTGCAGGCAATGCCTGAGAGCTCACTGCTCTCCTGATCTGCAGTTTTATTGCTTTCTCCGTGGCGTGACCGACCTGAATAAGGATCAGATCATGCTGCTGTTCAACTCACTGGACTGAAATGTGAGGGGGAGGATTTGCAGTAATGAGTTCTATGTGGTTCTGTCTATGAGTTCTATCCTCCCGTCCCACAAACCGCACACCCTGCACCATCCAACACCCCATAATGGGAATTGGCTCATTGGAGATGATCTTTACTCACGGTGTGCATGGATTGGAGAAGGTCCCTGGTCTGGATGTGTCTGCAATGCTGCTGCACTGAACAGGAAAGCAGAAAAAAGTGCAGTTGCCCTGTTAGTACCAACTTTGCTCCTCTGGGATAAATCGAACCCTGGACCTGTTGCCAGGTAGGAATCATCTTAACACTCCTCCCAGCTCATGCTGTCCCTCTCAGCAAGGACTTCAAAAACTAAGCCCTCAGGTGTGAGAAAGCCCTACGTGTAGGAAAGAGAGCTTAACATCTGTTTTTACTCATTGTTTTTTGCTGTCTGGTTGGTGCAGTGCCAGTGCCCTTCAGCCTGCACAGCATCACCTACAGCCCCATCTGGGGAAGGGCTGTGCCTTCTCAGGGAAAAGTAGTGAGAACACCAGGCTGCAGTGTGGGAGAGGGGTGGTAGAGCCAGGATTACCCCTAGAGCTCAGCCTTGCTGTTGGACATGACCTGCAGCTCTGCTCTGGATCAGGAGCCTGGCCAAGGGCCAGCACTCAGGGCTGCTGCCCATGGAACTCAGGGAGGAAGGAGAGAAGCCAACCAGAGGGCATGTGGGAGGAATGGGAAAGAACCTCTCAAAGGAGGACATCGACCTGTTGGAGTGAGTCCAGAGGAGGCCACCAAGATGACTAGAGGGATGGAGAACCTCTCCTGCAAGAAAAGTCTGAGAGAATTGGGATTGTTCGGCCTGGACAAGAGAAGCTCCAGGGTGACTTAATTGTGGCCCTCCCGAAGGGAGCCCAGAAGAAAGATGGAGACTATTTACAAAGGTCTGGAGTGACAGGACAAGGGGAAATGGCTTCAAACTGTCAGAGTGTAGATTTAGATTAGATATTAGGAAGAAATTCCTTACTGTGAGGGTGGTGAGACCCTGGCACAGATTGCCCAGAGCAGCTGTGGCTGCCCCATCCCTGGAAATGTTCAAGGCCAGGTTAGACGGGGCTTGGAGCAACCTGGTGTAGTGGAAGGTGTCCCTGCCCATGGCAGGGGGTAGAACTGGATGCTCTTTTAGATCCCTTCCAACCCAGGCCGTTCTGTGAGTCTGAAAGCAGCTTTGCAGCACGGCTGGCTGTCGGTAGCTCTCCCCAGCCCAGCCAGCAGCAGCTGGGAGGCTCCATGGCAGGAAGCACCAGGATTTTGGTATTTCCTGCGGGTGTGACAAGCGGGAGGTCACCTTTATTCTCTGGATGCAAGCACTGGTTGGTATTCCACCTATTCTTTCCAAGCAGGAAATCGGTGCTTATCATCTGCTTCTAAATCTTTCTGCCCTGGAACAGAAACATCTCAATAAGCACTTCATCCACCGGCACAGGGGACCTGCCTTTCAACTGTTGGACATTGATGTGGACAATATGATTAATTTTGATTGGGTTTAATGAGTTTGAAGCCACAAGGTTTCTCTTCAACCCCATGAAAGAAAGAAACATAGGAAAGTATTTAAGTGCTTTGATATTTCTGGAGATGAGGTAAAATTAGAGAAATTAAAGTCAAAAGAGAGGCTACGAAAATGTCCCTAAATTCAAAATTAAGCCTTGGAATTAATTTGGTACTGCAGCTCACAGGTGA
Organism: Myiozetetes cayanensis; assembly: GCF_022539395.1. Taxonomy (NCBI): domain Eukaryota; kingdom Metazoa; phylum Chordata; class Aves; order Passeriformes; family Tyrannidae; genus Myiozetetes; species Myiozetetes cayanensis. The sequence goes on along the minus strand of NW_026087378.1, from coordinate 6,106,467 downwards.
TTCTCTCTTAAAGCTGGGGTTTTTCTCATTCAGTCCAGGGACAGGTCTTTCATGACTTACTGCACTGTCTGAATTAAAAATATTTTAACAGTATGATACTAGTAGGAAGAAATAATTTTTTGGGTTAAACCAGGCATATTCCTCTGTCTGAGGAGACTGTAAGAGGAGGAGTTGGGCAGGACTGGCAGAAGGGCCTTTATTTAAGTAATTTTCTTCTCAGTTTATTTGTGGCTTCTCATTATTTTCCAAGCTCTTTGCAGTCCATTCTCAGGGCTATGGCCGGGGGGGAGGTACCTTGGTGAGGTACACTTGGACTTGAAACTCCTTCTAGGAACATTCCTAGAACCATACCTTGGCTCTGTGCCAGATATAGATATGAGTCCCAGGAGAAGCTTGCTCTCTTCTCTGATGGATCTTCATTTTGACCTTAAACCAGCTGCAGGTTCCCAGGAGAGTCCGTGTGGATTTCACCCATTCCCAGCAACCAGAAGGGGAGCAAAGCTGGTCACAACACCTTCCCTCCTTACAGAGGTGCAGGCACACACTCCTTACCAATTTGCTGCTTCCACCAGCTTTATCCCTGCTGCTTTTTGTCACTGCTGCTTTTTGTCACTGCTGCTCACTCAAATCCTTCCTTGCTCTCTGATTAATGATCTCCAGTAGTTACACAGTTAATCAGTCATTAACAGGCTGTAGACACCCCTGTCACAGCTCCACACCATCCTCATGACTTCCAGCATCTCGGCAGTCTCCGGGAGCACATCTACCAAGAAAGCCATTAGGAACCAAAGGAGATCACTTCACTTGCTCCTCCTTTCTGCTGCCAGCTTCCTGGGTTATTGTTTTAATAGATGGTTCTCCTCCTCTGTGTTCCACCACCAGTATCCTCTTCAATTATCTGTTACAGGCAGTTGTTGCACCTCTCAGCCCTGCAGGGCTTGCAGCCCATTTCCTGTGTGGTTTAGCGGTGCAGCGAGGTATCAAAGCCTCCATCCTGCGGACGGTTTTCTAATACCCTCACAATATTTTCCTGGAATGAAGCTCTTCTAGCCCTAAGTTGCAGTGATCCTGTGATTTCATCTCCAGGCTGCCTGGTTAAAAGGCCACTTTAAGCAGGAGCAGCGTGGCTGTGACCCAGCCGTGAAGGCACCTCCCTGCTCCCCCAGCCACGCGGTACCTCCAGATGTTGTGAATCACTCCAACATCTGCAACTCATTACAAAAGGCAGAGCAGCAGCCATGTGCCAGGGAGGTGCCCTATTAGCCTGTAACATATTCAGGATGAGCCTGAGGCAATCAGTTGGAATCAATTTCTCCTGAGTCAGTCGGGAAACAAGCAAGTTGGGGAAGGGGACAAGAGCCTGAACTCGGGTCTTTCTCTGAAATAATTCTTCCTGGTGGGCAGTCCTGCCCTACTAAGATAAGATCTATCTCCTCTCCAAAACTAGCAGCAGAACTACAGGGAATTTGAGATATTTGAAGTCTTCTGCGTTGACAAACAACAACAAAAAGAGGAAGGGAATCATGAAGAGCCTCCCTGCAGGACCAGCCTGCTCCTAACAGATTCACAGGAACCCTTTACCCACACGGGAACAACACAGCCTCGCACCTCTGACCCCCTGGGCTCAGCTTACAACCACCACAGAGATACACCAAACTTGTAAAAAGTGAATAAACCACAGAGCTGCAGCAAAGCAATTCCTTTGCTCCAGGGTGAGCATGGGAGTCTCATTTCTGAGAAGGAGGAAGGACTTCATCCTCCTGCCTCACAGCTCCCCCCAGGACTAATCCTGATGCTGGCATTACTTTCCCACTGTACTGCAGTAATTGTGTCTTGTTGGTGTTTTGGAGACAAGCCCTTCCTCTGCTCTGTCTTCCTCCTCTGTGCTGCTGTTTGGCCACGTTCAGACACACACCGAGCCAGGCTGCTTTGACACGGGGCAGACTGAGCTCTCTCCAAGGCTGGAGCCACTCACAGTGGCAGCTTTCTGCTCCATATCCCAGCTACGTGCTCCGGGCAGGGGCAGCTCCCATCCTGCTGCCATGCTCGTGAGTAACAGCCCAACAACAGGAAACGCTGTTTGCTTTGTTAACGAAACCACCTAATTAAGGCCATGTGGAGAGAAGGCAAGAGAAGCAGTTTCGTTTCTCTTGCTAAATATTGACTGTTTACCCTCTGGGCACAGCAGCTCAGTGAATTTATTTCCGCTCTCACCTTACACACAGCCCATCACACACCACGGAGCCTCCTCCGAGCTCGCTGCCATCGGAGTTCCCTTAACGAAGCAGCATGAGGGACTAATCAGATTAGAAAATTCCAGTCTCCAGTCTCTGACCTCCCATGAAGCAAGGTTTTGGTATGTCCGTAGGGTGGCATCCCACCTCTCAGACCTTTGCAACTGCTCTGAGTCCAGAGAAAACAAATTCCGTGGCTCAAATACCAACTTTTTAGGATTATTCAGAGAACACAAAGAACTACTCTTTGCGGGCCTGAAGTGAGAGCTCAGTGCCTTTTCCATAAGTTACCTTGGTATTTTTAGCTCAGATTTGGAGGGACCAGCCACCTGCAGATGCTCCCTCTGGTGTCCAGAGCATCTCTGCATCCTGCACTGACCAGGGCAGTTGTCCCAGTAAAGCAGCAGCAAAGTCAGGTTTGAGATGATTTCCCTTAGTGTTGTCTCTGGGTTCTAACACAGCACCCTGTTCAAGGCCAGATTGGATGGGGCTTGGAGCAACCTGGTCTAGTGGGAGGTGTCCCTGCCCATGGCAGGGGGTTGGAATGAGATGAGCTTTAACGTCCCTTCCAACCCAAACCATTCCATGATTCGGTGAAATGGTTCCATACGAGCCTTTGCACCTCTTGTTTCATGTATGTATTAAAGAGGGGAATATGTATAGATAAAAGGTATTATATGTACACACATATAAAAGGAATAAAAATTCTCTATATACATTTTTATATGTATATGAAGGAAAAATTCCAGGAAAAAATCACGTTTTGTTTGTTTGTTACTTACATCATCAATTCTACTGTGAAATGATCCTAAGATGTAAATAAAAATGGAAATATGTAGCTGTGATAACATTAGACCAAAATGGCCTACAAAGCATTATTCCTACTCCTCTGATACCTTCTGTAGTTAAACAAGATTATAAAAGTGGTGACCTGAATTAAGACAACATGTCATTTAATGTAATTACAGGACAATTACACAGATTCATTACTTTTATTCACCAAGGAGCCAGAAGCTGATCCACAGACAGCAGAGGAGGTTCACGCTGGATGTCTGAGCGCATCTCCAGGCTCTGCATTCTCCACGGACTGCACACCTTATTTGCAAGATAGAAAGTTGTCACGCACCAAAATGAATACAAAAATGTGTCTCTCTAGGGTATCAGAGGTAAAGTTGTGGCTTTCCAGCTCAGAACCAAAAGTCCTACTGAAGAAATTTAAGGAGGAAAAACAACACTGACTTTATTCCTTAAGGCATGGCATTGCCACTATTACTTTTATTTTTTAAATGCAGGGGAAGAAAAAGGTTTTTGTTTGTTTGTTTTAAATACAGGAAATTCATACAGCATTTCCAATAGAAGTTCAGGATGGTTTGCTCTCAGTGGTAAAAGATCTTCCCTAGGATAAAAAAAAAAAGTCACATAATTTATTAGTCTGAAGACAACCTGTGATGTGTCTACCAAGTACCAGAGGTACAACATAAAATACATAAAGCAGTTTAGAAGTTACCTGATGTTCACAGTAGGTTTATGTTGGTCTAGAATTCTTCACTGACCACAGAAGCCAAGGAAGGGAAAAAAAGTTAAAAAGCCCATTTTGCACAAGTAGTAGCTTTGATTCTAAAAGTCTTCATAAATTTACAGGGGAAGAAGTGGTCATGACGCTGGAATCCCCTCATCCCTGTTTCCCTGTGGGCTGGAGCTGTGTGTTTCCTATGTCAGTACCTAGTCTAGCACCATATCCTATGGAATAGGAATGTTTGTCACATGGCACACACAATCAAACTGCATACAAAGAGTTTTACCATAAAAATGAAGGTATTTATTCAAGAAGTACAAATTTGATGGTACCAGCCATCTTTGAAAGCCATTCCCATGAGGCAGAGAGGACACAAACCAAAGTCTCTTGCTCAGAGCATATGAAAGCAAGTGTCACACACAGCCAGCTAACACAGTCCTTTCCATCATTGCTCAAATCCACCTCCACTTTTGAAACATTCCCTGGACTTCAGAGGCACAAATAGGGTTTTTAATCCAAGACCAGTTAGTTATTTTATTGAAGCCATCAGCTCAAATTAATTTTGTTTCCAATTGCCTTAAATTGTCTCCAGCCTTTGACTGGATTCCAATTTCCTAAAGAAAAAAAGGGACTTGGGAATGAGCAGGTGCAGAATTTCTGGAGCTCAAGATGAACTAAAGGTTTTAAGGCAGGAGTCAGGATTTTAAGTTCTCTATTTGCCCCATGGCTCTGATTGAATGGTCTTCCTCTGTAAAATATATGGAGTTCTACTGGATAAATACCCAACATGTGGTCCTGCTCAGAGGGCAGGAATGCACTTTTTCATGGAGAGTCCAGCAGACACATCTGTTAAAAGTCTCAAAGTCCATGGTAAGAAGCCTGCTGGTTAAAACATCTCATCTTCCAGCTGCCTGACTTGTGTAGGCTCAGTGACATGTATCTCCCTTTGGAAGGAGAGCTCCGTCTCCATCTCCTTTGGACAAGAGCAACACACACGTGGCTACGGAGTATCTACGTGGACGAAATATGGAAGAGGAGAGCCGTTTGCAGAGCTGAGCAATCAAAAACAATTCATGGAAAGGGAAGTCTTTAAGCAGGCAGACTTGTATATACAGTCAATAACCAACAGAAGCGTTTGTAGCTGCAGATAGAACAGCAGGACATTCATCATCTTGGGGAGAAAACAGAAGTGCGGACACTGGGAAGTGGAATCCAAGGCTTCCCAGTGAACTTGCAAGGCAGACCACCAACATCTAGTGGGTTTGAAGCACATTTTTTGCTGTTTTCCAAGGAAGTTGCAGAGCGTGTGAAGCTCATCCCCCACCCAAAGCACATTTTCCAAAACACCTTTCTGAAACACCTCTACATCCCACTGCAGGAGAGCACAAGACATCCCAGAACTTCCAGCCACCATCCAGGAGGGAGTAGATTACAGGGGAAGTGGTGAAGGGCAAAGAAAAAAAAACCCAAAAAGCCCCTTTTTCTAACAGAGACTACTTTCATTTCAAAGTAACAGGATTTGAGCAGCGCAGGGAAAAAGAAAAAAAAAATTAATTTTTTTTTTAATGTAAACATTCTCTGCATAAGGTGCAGGGTCCTGGATGTATGTACAGTGACATAGAAAAGTTTGTAAAATATAGATCAAGAGTCAAAAACACAGCTGCCACTTGGGCTTCTGAAGCATCGTAGACATGGAAAAACGTTCAGCATTCACTTTGTCAACACCTACACAGTGAAAATGCTTCCAAAATTCCATGGGTAAAAGCATCCCACCATTGTAACAAAGAGTATTTTTTTAAATACTTTTAAAGAAGATTTTACATTATTTCCTAGCAATGGATATATATGCAGAAGCACATCACACTACAGCAATATTTTATCAGTCGACCATCTGCTTCACCAAAGGTTACGCACAGTGCCATGGGTTGCCCTGTTGCTCCAAAGAATCCTTCTTTCCTCTCCTCCCCAAAGCAACTTAGGGACTTTGTGTGGAAGGCAAAGAGGAGCTGGGGTTTGTTTGGTTGCTCCTGGGGTGAGTTTTTTGTTATTGTTGTTACCCCTACTTTTAGCATTGGGGTGTCTATTAACAAACGAAACTTATTTCACTGCCAACACAGACTATTTCATTTTCCAAAATATTTCCCAGCTCCACAGAAGCAAAGGCTTTCAGAAAACCATATATTCCAGGCTGTGTTTTATGCAGAAGACACCAATAAACTGTGATGCACAAAGAGCCAAGGCAGTCAGTGACATTTTAGGAGCTGGATGCTCTAGAAGGAGCAGCTGATACTTGGTTGTAGAAGAAGACCCTGAGCATCCTTCTGCCAGTGCACCAAGCAATGTACCTGCAACACCTGCAGCTCTTCTGGAGCTCCCTGGCCCCATCAGACTATCTGTGTTCATGCCTCTCTGCCCTTCAAGCTGTTTAGGAGTGTGGACTTTCATTAGGTCATTACTTCTGTGTCAGGTAGAAGTAACAATAAAGAGTATAAAAATCTGAATTGTGTCAAACAGACCTGTCACTAACACTGTAAAAAAGGTTATCTACTGGCATCAGTTCACAGCCAGAGCTAATCAGGAATGGCACAAAGGGCTGATGGGTCTAGTGAATAAAAACACCCCCAAATCTACTACTCCTCACTTGCCTGTATTTGGCATTGATGGTGTGCATTAAAAAACTTGTTGCATTGTTTCACTCATACCCAAGACACCTGAGGGTGTGGGGCAACACACCAAGTTCCAAAACACAGCCCAGGCCATGCTGCCAACTCCTTCCTGCTGGAAAACAGAGATGCACACATCAGTGTGCTGTTATCCATCCTCCCGTGAGCAGCCATCAGTCCCCACCGGGGCTGCCAGCAGTTGAGGACCTGGTTAGTCTTAACTGAGCTGTGCCTACTCTGCCCTGCACTCAAACAAGCCTGAACTCCCTACCTCAGGCACATGGGGAGACCCCTTCTGCCCCTGAAACTCATCCCACAGGAGCCCCAGCCCACTCCCCTGCACTAGAACTTGCACCAAAGCCCACCTTGTAGGGCAAAGACAAGGCATTTCAGAGGCAGAAATGACTGTTCTCTCCTCTAGTTCTGCAGTGGGACATGTCAGCCATATGCCTGTATGCCTTCATTACTGATACACTGTAATATATATTTTGAAATTTAAAATTATTTCCCAACAATCCTGTAAAGTTTTCTTTCTGCAGGGTATGTGCTTAGTACCTCTGTCATTTTATACAGAGAGGTTCAAAGTCTTCACTGTCACCTCCAAAAGCATTTTACCATTGAACTCTTTCAGTTTTTGATATGTAATTAAGGAGGGGAGGGAGGCTGTTAGAGAAAAGAGTATTTTCATGAGCCAAGTCTCTGTTCTACTCAAAACCTGCCCATGACATGGCCTACAGATCATCACCTTTCTCCCTGCCATAAAAGCAATTAATATAAAACATGGTCATCTATAACAGAGTAATAAAACTGAACCTTTTCCAGCTAAAAGGGTGGGAGAGGGAAAGAAGGAGCTCTCCCAGCCCCTACATGCTGTCCTCTCAAAAACAGCACCTGGTGACAATTGCCTGAATGAAAACAGAAAAAGAAAAACAAAATTCAACAACAGGTATGCTAAAAAAATTAAAAAGTCGTGGTTTTAGTGTTCACAGTTCCAGAATTGTCACCCTGGTTTGCTCTTCCTTAATCTGTCACGATTTCCCCCCCCTTCCAGAAGGTACTGCAGGGAAATGACACCGTGAAGACCACTTATATAGATATGTAAGTTCTGCTTTATGAGACCAGTAGTATCTTCCTGGCATCAAACCATCCTTTGCCCAGAGAAAATCCAAGAGATTTTTGACTTGTTTATGTATCAAATGTTTTCCCCCCGCTGGAATGCAAAAGATTTGGCTGCAAAACCCCAGTACAGTAAATCATATTTGTCTTAAAAAAACTCCACAATAGAAAACTTGTTATAGATTACTATTTATCAGCTTCACTCTCATCTTTAAAAAGAAAAAAAAAAAGAAAGAAAAGCAAGTCACTTTGGTGTTTATGAGAACAGGGAACTTATTTTCCTTTACACAGCTCTGCCACTGCACTTCAGGCATCCCATACCCAAGTGAGGCTAAAGGAGCTGTCAGAAAAACACAGGCTTGATACAACACAAGGACCAAAAAGAAAGCTGTAGTTCTGTGGGGTAGGGTGGGAAGTGCATATAAAATGTGGCTCTGTTTCCCGACCATTGATGTAAATTCTGCTTCCACCTGGTGGGAAAGACTTGTGCTGTTATACAAGTGACCTCTGATTGTCCTGGCTCTGCGCTGATGCTCGTGGTGTAATAACTCCCTCTGAGTTTAAGAAACTGACCTTTATGGAACTAATGAAGGAGCAAAAGTAACAAGTTTAAAATCTTCCAGGTAACCCACCAGTTTCACCAGCAGACGAGAAAGAGCTGCGACAAGTGTAGCTTTACACCATTAATTCAGAGAGGGAAGACAGAAACCAATAAAAATATGCTATTCACACACGAATAGCACGTTTGACTTTGGAAGAAGTGAACTCATTTCAATGATGGCTTAAAACCCAAGCAAACTAGAAATCATGTTTGAAAGGAACAGGGCATTGATGTCAACTAAAGGCATTGCCAGGCAGGGGTGCAGAGCTGCCACGGTGACACAGAGCATCTCCAACCGAGGGAACAAGCTACGTGGTCCCCCCCCAACCCAGTATGCTCTGATTCAGATTTTTGAGACTACAAAAGGATTTGTCATTTGCTGAAAGGGCCCCTCTTGCACTCTGAAGGGAAAGCACTGGCTGTGAAACACCAGGGCCACATTCTGGGCTGCAGGTGCGTGCTGGTGAGGACAACTTCAGCGGTCCTGGCTGGAGAGTCACTGCAGCTAGAAGACTAGCTCCTGCTTCCAATGACCCACCAAAAGCTGAAAATTGTGTGCTACTGTGTCCTCCTCACCATATTCCATGCTTTGTGCCCTCTGGGAAAGCACAGGAAGCTACAATCCTTTGCACCAGGGTGTAATTGCAGTTTAACTTGTATTACACCAGTGCTGTTGGACAAAGGCGATGCACCCATCGCTCAGGCATCGCTCACCTCATCAAAGCCTCTCTTCATGATCTGAGTGACAGAAACTCAGCAGGTACACACTCAGGTGCCCATCAGCCAGGAAACTTCAGGCTAAGTCAGTCTTGTAGCAGGTAAGTTTACAGTACAGTACGTGAGAGTTTACATGAACTAAGTTATTGCCTAAGGCTCCGGCGGGCTGCGTTCCCGGCTCGGGAGCCAGCAATGGCACAGGACTGCGTTGCCATCTTGGAATGTACAATTGCTTGGTCTGAGCATCACCAGGAGCTGCAGGCACAGGACAGAGACTGAGCCCCCAGCCCAGCTCCACTGCCCAGGGCTGGCTGTGCCTCAGTGGTGCCTCATTGGAGCACACGAGTTCGGTCACACCTGAAAGGATCCCCCTGAACGGGCAGTGTGGGACCGACCCAGAGCAGCTGTGATTCTTGCATGAACTGTATGGGGTGCTGATATGAAAGTGGATACATTGATTAGTTTTTAAGTTTGTTTGTTTTTTAAATAAAAGTGCTCTCTGTTGCTCTGGCCTCACGGATCAGGACACCACTGACAGTTTTCAGGATCATTACATATTTGTATTAAATGAACAACAATCTATTCCCTCCCTCTTTTCCCTTTCCCTTCCTTCCTTTGCCCTTGCCCCATTCTGGTTGCTGTTGTTTTAAATATGAGATCAGGTAAACCCCAGAGGCCAGTTTACATTTTTATGTTTTTGCAGATCTCCATCACAGATGGAATTTTTGCTGGTCATTTCCTGGAACCAATCCATTAGCAGGACAAACCAAAAGAAGAGAGGGCAGTGAAAACAAACCCCATGACAGAGATGGAGGAAAGAAGAATCAATAAACAAGCAGAATTCAGTTTTCCACCGGGGTGGGATTTGCTAAGGGCTGGCTCACAATGACTTGCACCACGTAGTCCTTTGGGATTTTCAGCTCCTCCAGTTTCATTTTGTCTGCCAGGGGCCTGCCCGAGAAGAACCAGCGCTGGCTGCCTGGCTCCACTCCTTCCACGGCGTGCAGCCGCCTCTTCATGTGGTACACCGTGTCCATGCTGCGGACCATGAGTTTGAGGTCTTTGCCCGTGGAAAGGCGCAAACGAAGCTGGCATTCGTGCCCGGAATTGGGTGGGGGATCAGGAATATCCAGAGTCTCCAGGTCACCCTTCTCCTCTATCATGTTGATAGGTGGGGCAAGGCAGTAGACGGGAAGCTGGTAGCGGTTGCCCAGTTCATCGTAACACTCTGTAAGAGCACCTTTAGGAGAGAAGAGGGATTAAAATGAGTATGAATGCACATCACATTTAACACTGAAGTGGTCATGCTGGGAAGCATTTACCCTGCTGTTAAACCACCCAAGCGATGAAGACTGAATTCAGGCTTTAAAGGACTGATACAAAAACCTTCAACACTTCACTTGTTTTCATATGGAAACTTGAGGCTGAGTTAAAAGCATCCCCTAAAAACCAAACACACCCCTCCCTCCAGATAAACCATGATAAACTTCAAAAGCTGAGATGAGGGATGATGTTGTACTCCCATGTGTCATTTAAAAGAGGAATCTTTCTCCAGCAGCACAGCCTGAGGTTCAGAACACACATGCACCCAGAAAATGCCACTTGGATGAATTACCTGATGCTGAACCTGAGCTGTGAAAAGGCAAAAAACCACTGTGAAAGGAAGGTTTTGTAACTTCTCAAACATCCAAAAATTTCTGAAACTGTTTCATACAGGACTCATGTTTTAGTGAGCACTGCCAGAACAAACAAACACGACCACCCAAGTCAGACAACTCTGCGGTTCCGTACGGAGTCACCACTAGAGTGACGACACCCAGCATGCACTTTATATTTGCAAAGCATCTGTAACTCCCATATTCAAAACCCTGAAGTTTCAGGAGTGATTTTTACTTCCCTAGACTCCTGAGAGGTTCCTTGGGATAATCTGTGTGTTTGTGTTCAAGGCTGCATATGGAATTCTTCCTCCCCAAAATGGTAAAGGGCACAGCACAGCTCAAGGATTATAACAGACACTGCAGTATCAAACACGAGCTGAATTTTTCACAGTATGACTTAATAAAATATATTTCAAGTACTATCCTGGAAAAGCAGCAGCATATTTTTCATACCATTTTAAGAGCAAGAGAAGGCCAAAATCAGAGCCCTGCTGCACAGTGATGCAGGAAACAGAGATGTTGAGGAAGCTGCATACCAAATCATAGAAATCCCTTCTTACTGTGGTTAAAAACCTCACCTATTCACACTCCAAGCAAACCATTTTGAATTTACCTGCTATAACAAATTTCAACATTTTTGCCCCTAGAGGGGGCACAGCCACTTGCCAAATTACCCATCCTTTTGGAGCTGGAAATATTTGAAGAGGAGCCAAGTCCTTGAGCTACAGAATATTATAAAACCTCTTTGACTTGGCAGTTCTGTGCACAACAGCCAACTGCTCCTTGTTAGAAATGTAGGGGTTTTATTTAATTGGAGGTTTTTTCATGCTGACAGTGAGTTGTCTTGAACTTTGCTGTTTGATCAGCAAAATTACTACATATAAAATTTTAACTGGGGATGTACTGTGTCACTCAGCCCACTGCAATGGCTGGAAATCTTTTAGACAGAAGTCCCCCTTTTTTTTTAAAAGATTATTTGTGTTCATAAAAATACACAGTGGAAATCTTTGGCTAAAAGACCAATGTTTTAGATGCATCTACTGTTTGAGGCTATTCTGTTTGTACAGGCAGCACAAGGCACGTAGAACCTGAGATTTAGTGAGAGAGCAAAACAAAAAAGGAGATCTGGAAAAATATAGTTATATCAACTCATTATACTCTTGTATCACTTATGAATCTCAGAGCAAACCAGCTTTTATCAAAACTATACTGGATCCATCCCTTTCATGGTTCTTTGCCATTTACGAACTAAAGCCTGAAGTTCCCACACTTCAGTTTTGTTTTACAATGTTCACTTCATTCTGTACGCCTCATCTATTTGCTAAATGTCACAGTACTAAATTCTGGACACAGAAACAAGTAGATGTAATTTGCTGCTAAAAAAAAAGCAAAAACTGAAACTTCAACAGCCTTTCAATTTGCCAGCAACACCTTTCTTTAAAAGCCATGCATCCTAAAAACAATGCTGCTACTTTAGAATAGCATATTAAAGAGTTAATTTTAAATACCATCGGGTGAGCTTGCTAAGGAATTTCTTCATCATCTATATCATTGCCCAGCTGAACTAACATCAAGGTCAAAGTATATGCTATAAACACAGGATTACTTAATCACAATCAGATAAGCAATATTAAAACAAATCCTTTAAAACAGCAGCTAACTTGGAGGTCTGTATTTAAATGAAAAAAGACAGAGCAGAGGAAACCTCTTGCCAATAAAATCCCACAGTCCCATCCCAGACTGAGAAACAATTTATAACAAACTGTTAATGTAAGAACAGGTTACTATAAACCCCATCAGTAATCCCATTCATCCACTCATACTGGTAAAAATGTCCCTAAGACTCTGAAGTCTTATTACCTACCACTCATGGGCTTTCAAGACCAGATACATTGATTAAAGTACAGAAGATGATTACTGTGAGCAGAAGAGACTTTACAATGATATCCCCTCCTTACCAATTGCTCCACACCTACTGAAGGCCAGGCAAGAGCTCCAAGGAGATGAGGTTATGTTGGTCCTCACCTCCAAAGAATCACAGAATCATTTAGGTTGGAAAAGACCTCCAAGATCTCCAACATCTACAAAGTACCACATCCAGTCATTTCTCAAACACCTCCAGGGATGGGAATTCCACCACCTCCCTGGACAGCCCCCTTCCCATGCCCGACAACCCTTTCTGTGAAGAAATTCCTCCTGATGTCCAACCTGAATCTCCCCTGGCACAGCTTGAGGCCGTTTCCTGATGCTCCCTGTGCATCCCTTCCACTCAGGATATTCTTTGATTCTATGATTCTAGAGTCATTCAGTATTGATGCTGCTACACAGTTAGGGAATTTCACTTTACAGGCTCATTACAAGTCAGATAGAAAAAAGATACAATGCTAAACACAGCAGATGGGATTATTTTAATATTTCAAAAGTAATACCTCACTTTGAGAGTGAGGAATTCTAGAAGGAGTTGCAAGGCAGACCTTCTTGTTGGTTGTTACCCAGGTAGGAGACAGCTTGAGAATTTCAGGGGGAAAAATAACCAGATGTGATGATCAAGCATAAGGAATTGGAACATTTTGAAATTAATTGCCTTGCAGGCCATAAAAACTTTGTTTTACTATGATTATTAGGATGGAAATATTTCACAAGATTGGTAAGGGAAAATACTAAAAAAGGACTAGGAAATACTGCTTCCACCCCTAAGCAGTTCAGAGTTTGGACTTAAGTGTCCTTCTGCACACATAGAGGGACCAGCAGTTCAAGAGACCGAAATGATATGAAGGTAAACTTTTGCAGGAGTTATTGAGTCAGGCATACATGGCCACATATATCTGAAAACATTAAAACGTTTTAATGAGTTTTAATGGCATTTTGGCATTTCCTTAAAGCTGCACACCATTCTCTTCAAGAAAAAGCAGCAAATTTCTTGCTTTCTCTTCATGAGGTGCCTTCTATTTCTTTAAGCTTTAGAGCAGTTTTGAGGAGGATTGTTCAGAAGCACACAAAACTTAAAAACTGAGCAGATTTCCATCTTCTCTTCCCTTCCCCCAGACAGACTTGCTGCGGGAAGAGAAATTACAACAACACAACACAAAATCTAGCATTGCAATGAGACTAAGCTAATTTAAGGAGCCTGAGTGTCTGTGTATAACACACTTTGCCCAAGGAACAGCTGGTTCATTTGTTTTTCTTACTGAAAAACTCCATTCCAAACGCAAGCTGAGCCTGGATTGCTGAATAAATTGGCAATAGCAGAGCTTTCACCTGTAGACTATTGATTTGAACCCAACATAGATCAGTATTGCCTGAAATCCATGAAGAAAACAAGGGGGTTGTCTTCTGGGTCTTACAGTACAGCTGTTCCTAGAGAGCAACGGCTGAGGCAGAAAAGCTGAACTATCTCTTCGTCTTTATTAGTTGCAGATTCCTGGTCACAGCTGGGAAACACAAGATCTTATAAGAAATAAAAATAAAACGTGTACTGACGTCAACAGCACGCGAGAGCGGTGAAGGGTGACTTTGAGCACAGCACTGAACAGGATTGAGACAAACAAGTGCAAACATGCAGTGGCTTGCTCCAGCTCACCTACACCCATCACAAACTGGGAGGATTTAAGAGAAAGAAGCTTTTTCTGACTTAATAACGACCCAAACAGCTCAATGCTGCAGTTACCAACTGTGGCTCTCCTGTTTTGCGGAGGGCACCGCGTGGGAATACTCGTGCAAGCCTGTGCCTTGCACCACATACAGAGGACAATAAAGCAGCTGTAATAATTAATCATGTGTATGAAGCACTTGATAATAAACCACACATATAAGCACTCTCCCATGTTTCTTCCATGCTAAATTTCCATGGGTTATGCAAATTTAAACTACCATAAAGCTACCACACAAAGGTACAAGTCTGTCTCCTAAGCCCCAGCACAGCTGCTTACACAACACAGCTCTGCTGTCATCTTCACCCTCTCTTTATAATAAAGAACTTATTCCAGCTTCCTAAAGAATGAGGTTTGGAGATAATGAGTATTAAGCATTTAATAATTCTCATTTCAAACGCACTGAAAAACAGCTCTTCCATTATGGGAACATTATCGGTCTGGCTCAGTTCCACAATGGAGAACAACTCCCAGAGCCAGCAGGAGATCCCAGTGCTTCAGGAGTTGCTTGGTGAGCAGGGACCAGCTCACTCCTGCTTGTGGCAACTGGCACAAGACAGATGGGAATTGTGCTTGGTGCATTACAACAAGGGAAAGAGGGAGAAAATTAAGAGACTGCTACTGCCTTTGTAATCCTCTCATCCTGTTCTCTGCCAGGAGAACTACTTCTTAGCTGGTTCCATCAGCTATTGCACTGCTCGTGCTCACCTCCATGCTTGGATGTTCTTTAGAAAACTCACCCGGGCTCCAAGATCCCTGATAAAATAATGCACGTTCAGCTGCCTGAAAAGAATCTGCAGGGGAATAACCTGAGACACACTTACAGCAGAGGGTTGTACTGCACAGACTCCTGAGGTCCCTTTCAACCTCAACCATCCTACATAGATGCTTTTGCTATAATCACAGAATAGCTGGGGTTGGAAGGGACCTCTGGAGATCATCCAGTCCAACTGCCCTGCCAAGGCAGGGGCATCTAGAGCAGGTTACACAGGAACACACCCAGGTGGGTTTGGAATGTCATCCAGTCATGGCATCCCTTACAGTAAGTTTCGCCATCCCTTTCCTCATAGGCTTTTGTCACAATACTAAACCTAGAACAGATGGATCCATTGGTGAGTCCTTATTTATCCAAATGAGGTTTGATAAAGTCAATTATGTATTAATGCCTGGTAGCTGTCATGTTAGCAATACCATATGTACTGCCACTTCTGTATTATCTCTCTAAAACTTGGATCTAATATTGCATGAACATTACATCAGGGTTCAAGGATGACAAGTCATTTTACTAATGAAGTATTCATCTACTATGGTGTTTTGCATGTCATTAAAATAGATGCCTGGCTAGACAGGCCTCTTAGATAAAAATTTAAAAAAAAATCTGGTTGAAAGAGCTTCTGTGTATACCCTTCTCATTTACATATGCTCTTCTCCGTTATTTATTTTCTTAAAGAGGGTGGGGGGATTTGGAGGAAAAAGAAGAAAAAGCAGAGTATCACAATCACCTGAGCCTGTATCGTATCGCAATGATTGAAGTCACCAGATTAGCTGTTCAGTGTGAGGCTGCACAGAAGATGAACTCAGCTTTAAAGAAGTTGTTAATGCCTTTGTTACTATTGAAGTTTTAAGTAGTCTGTTGTTCCCGTAAACCCAGAGTGAACACCTAGCACTCAGCATCCCAAATCCTACGACTAATATGGTTAAAATGAAAAACCAAATGGGAAGTTAACAAAAGTGGTTTATACAACTGAGAGAGATACTCCTTTTCCTTGCCAACCACAGACTTGTGCAGTTTTTGCTCCCTTTGCAGGTCTACAAAGTGCCACGTCCAGTTGTTCCTTGAACACCTCCAGGGATGGTGACTCCACCACGTCACCGAGCAGCCCCTTCCAATGCCTGACAACCCCTTCTGTGAGAAACTCCTCCTGATGTCCAACCTGAACCTCCTCTGGCACACCTTGAGGCTGTTTCCTCTCGTCTTGTCGCTGGTTGCCTATAAAAAGGGCCCTGACCTGGCTACAACCTCTTTTCAGGTAGTTGTGTAGAGAGAAGGCACAGTCTGACCATGCTAAGACCATCCTATGCAGGGATGTTCAATTAGGAACTCGCGACCACACCAACTCGAGCTGCTCCACCTCTGTTGTGTGACCGTGGACAGTGTGCTCAACCTTCAAACAATCCCCTGCCCAGCACAGTGCCCATTCTGGGCAGCAAAATGGCATTTGAGACAGTTTAATCTGAGCTCAAAGTGGCTATGAATGGAGAATTGGTGTGAGATAACACTTATTATAGCTCCAGCTTGCAGAGTAGCAGAGACAACCTTTAGATTGAGCACAAAAGCAAATGTTGGCTTTTATGGAGAGCAGAGAGGTCTCACATCAGTTTGAAATGAGAACAGATGTGGAAAACTACTGTCTAAGACTAAACAATTTTTCCCCACAAACTACCTATATGCAGCAAGGGATAGAAAAGCACAGAACGACCCAGACAAAGGTTTGCCCTGTAGTGTTTTGTTCTCTCTGCTCCCAAACTTGCCTGTATCCCTGTGCTGCCATTCAAAGACCTGCTAATGAGCATGGAAGTCATTCATTTGCATGCTCAGTCTCCAAGGATAACCAGCAAAAATGTTAAAGGCTCCAGGGAGGTCAAGCAAACTGACACAATCCCACATTAGTGCCCACATTCTAAAATAAAACTACAACACAAGGCTGTTTAAAGCTGTGGGGGTGGAGGGGATTAAAGGAGGCTACAGGGAAGATTTGAAGCAACAGAAAGCTGCAGCACTGCTTTAAGCCATTCAACGTGCTCTGCACCTACAAGGTGCTGCTCCTTCAGAGTGACCTTATTTATAATAAAAAAGAGAAGAAAAATATTGATTAAGCATAAAGGTAGAAGACTGCATGTTAGTCAGTGGTGTATCATGCCCTGAATGTGCACAGAGCAGAGGCTTTGGGGATCTGCACAGATGGTGAGAGCCTGAAAAGGTTAAAAATTCAAGGCCTTCCTGCAGCTATGACCTTCTATAAAAATCTTACTTGATCACCCGGGAATCATTAAAGGCACCGCTGAGATTTCATTATTTCTGTATAATGACTAGTAGTCAAAACACATATGGAAACACACAGTTCATTTTGTTGCAAGTTTTCTTTGCAGTAACACTACAAAGCAAACACTGCTTACTCTGGACTGGGCTCAGACATGTATCAGCAAAAAAGCAAAGCCCACTGGGCTTCTCAGCGATGTCTGTCAGCAAAAAGCAACCACCAGCTCCAGGTCCAAACAAACTCAGGAAAAAACAAAACTTCTTAGAAATCAGTATTTTTCCAGAGGTCAATCTTCCTGTAACACATTTTCTGAAGCCCAGTAATGACCTGAAGTTACCGTTCCAAGGTATTTATAGGAGGCGGCTGTGGGAGATTTAAAAGTATTAAAATACCTCCAGTGAGTACTGCCCATGCTGTCTGCAACACACCTCAGGTACAACTTCCCTTTATCTGCCCCTGAAAGGGTGCCAGGCTAAAGGGAGAAGCCTTCTGTGACTCAGACCCTTCTGACCATAATAACCATTTTGCCTTGGTCTTGGAGAAAAGTTTCCATCTTCCTATTATTAAAATACCTGAAGCTAAACCAGTAAAAGATGACAAGTGTCACAGCCACTGTCAACTGGAGATCATGATAGGAGGAGGAGCAGGATGTGCAAGGAGCAAGTGAGACACCCAAGGTCTGGCTAAGCCCCTCATTTACCAAACTGAGACACTGTGGAGGACACCAATTCCTTCAGCAATACCACATTTAGCACAAAACACGGTCAATTACAGAAGCAAGGAAACCCCCTGCAGATCATCTTTGTACAGGGAAGGCAGCACCAAGGGGGCTCTCATGGGCTTTTCAGTGAGGAATAAATTTTGAACACTTCATCTTTCTTTTTCTCATTTTACTAGCAGACAGCAAGGCAGATAAGGTAGATATCCAGTTCCCCTGCTGTAAGCAGCCAGTGATGGAGTAAATGTCCAGTCCTGGGAAAATATCTAATAAACTAGACATCATGTCCTGACCACTATCAGATAGCAGAGGACTATTATTCACTTAAACCAGACATACTCCTGTCCAGAACATCTGCAACACACAAATCAACAAGCAGCTTCTTATATGAAGAATTTGAGATTTTTTTTTTTCATGAGTCTGGGTTTATTTTAAGCCATTATGTACAGTAAGGTTTGGTTTGTTGCTTTGATTTTGTTGTGGTTTTTTTTCCTCTTAAGGGAGTCACCTGCAATTTCCTGGTCACACATTATTGGTTTTAAAAAAAAGCAGTTCTGAAAACAGTGTTGCACAGTTGTCCTCCCCACACCAGAAAAGGCAAACTGAAACCAAAGACAGGAAATGGATGGGCAAGTGCTACGGAGGAAGAGACTTGAGAAGAGCCCAAGCAATTATGTTGACAAAGCTTCTCAAAATACCTTTCAAAAACCAAGAGCAGAAGTTAAAGATATTTAAGGAAAACAACTGTAGGATGTAGCCATAAGCAGGTTTTTATCTGAAGGGTTGATAGTTCCTAACCTGCACTTAGATATATAAATATTTCATCCAGCCACAATTGCTTTACATCCTGATGCTTTGATTCGACAGTCCTTTTGAAGAAAACATGGAAATTCAGCATCCCTCAGATAGGATGTCGTGCATCTATTTTAAAAATATTAATCACAGCAGAAATGATGGAAAGCATCATCTTAATTGTAGCTCTGGACTGAAGAGGTTGAGAAAACAGTCTGGTTTCAAGGTTAGAAAGAATCCAGTACACGTCCTTCACTGGAACCAACACGACATTTCCCAAGAGCATTTCCTAAGAGCAATAAGTCATTTTTCCAGGTGTGCCGGCTCAATGACAGACACAGAAAATGCTGAGAGTCACCAAGGCAAGAGACAGCAGAGGAGGAGGAGCTGCCACCCTGCTGACTGGCTCCAAGCAGCCACCAGGAAGTAGGATGGGGCAGGTTTAATTTGCTGTCCAAGCAGGGAGCACAGAGCCTGGAGGCCACTGGTTGAAGATACCTGATTTAGATGAAATCTTCTAATGAAAAAGCAATTACTGTGCCTGAGCAGAAGTGAAACAGCCAGAGCATTTCAGAGATTTCTCAGCAGCAGGAAGTACTTTCTGAGGACAGAGAGGGCAGCAGGAGTGTGTGCAAAGCTGCTCCATGAAATGGATTTTGAAGATGAGCTGATCTCCCCCACTGCTTGGCAGGGGCCCAGAGCAGGAGCCCATCCAGCAGTTGGATTGCAGCATAGCTTTTCACACTTGTCACAGCCTCGTGCTGTGCTTCAGAGTAACACGATGATGAGACTGAAAACACCAGAGTGGCCAAAACTTGTAGCGCACACCATGGAAACTGGGACTGCAGCTCTCACCTGGGCAGGCAACCCTTTTCCAGAGTATCCATTGGTGCTGTGCACTCACAGTGGCAGGAAAATCTTAAAACAGGCTGGGTGAAGTCTTGTGAAAGCTTGACTCAATGTATTCACTAATCACTTCGGTAAAGCTAAACCTACGGAGGGAACTTGACGTCAACAACTCTTAAAAATAGACACTGATGTGTAGAAGAAAAAACAAAATACAAGCCCTCTCCTAAGGCACACACATCTTCAGTGCCAGCAGCAGCTAGTCTGGTTCCTTGCAAGACACCAGCAATTTTCGGGTTTAATCCCTTACTTTTGTTATTTTTTTTACCTGAAGTAAGAACAAAATAGAAAAATCTTCCCTCGAACTCATAACTGCTTTCTCCCGAGCAGTTTAGTAAAAAAAAAAAAAATCCTCAACTAAACTCAAAAAGCAACAAACTAGTAGGCTCAACTGTAAATTTTATGATATTCACTAGAGAAAGATTTTAGTTCCCTTAACTTTTACAGCCTGCATTCTCATCTCAGTACTACTGCTGATCATATTGACAGACTCGCTTTGATAGTCAGACCTCCCAAAGCTTTCATAACTCTGCTGAAATCTAAAATTAGACAGCCACAGTCACCAAAATACCATTCACTACCCTTTTAAAGAGACATTTAGAGAAACCTGACCGAGTATTCTATATCCTCACAGAAAAACATTGTCCAACATTTCACATGTGTGTAGACAATGTAATCCATAAAAAGTACAATTTTCAATGACAATTAAAAAATCTCTTCAGAAAAATAAGCTACTGAGAAAGCAATTCCTACAGCCTTAAACGCCAGCAAAGGCTAAGCAATGAATTCAGTAGTTTGCAGGCACAAGAGAGAAAAACCACAAGGACCTTGTGGCTTAAGAGGCAGCAGTTCACAGGGGATTCAATTTAAATGCTAAAGATGCCACAGCAAAATTTACTGTACAGATTCTCTCAATCACAGATTCCTCAATACAGCAGGTAAATGCAATATTGCCATCACACAAAAAGGACTGCAAAAATTGCAGAGTTCCAGGTCTGAAGCTACTTATTTTACAGGAGATATACATGAAATGGTCAGTATTAAACATCTACTGTATCATTTTGTTGTAGATATTTCTGAATTACTGTACAAATTTAAATACTAATGGCTGCCTTGCTGGGCTGTGAGTGCACACTGCCAGCTCTTGCTGAGTTTTTCATCAACATAAAATAACATGAATGGGGTCAATAAATGGAGTTTTTCATCAACATAAAATAAAAATGGAGTTTTCAACATAGCAGAGGGTAACTTTATTTATTGACTTATACTGAAAAGTGCTCAAAACACCCAGAATCCAAACTAGATCAGTCAGGAGCAGGTGAATCCTACACTGAGATGTGGCTGAGCCCTAAGGGATGGCTGGTCCATGATGCAACACATGGGCTTTTAAACAACAACAGGCTCAGAAAGCTCAGCACACACAAAGGGGAGGTGGTGCACGGAGAGATGCAGGACTGCAGGCACAGCCATTAAAAGCTGCTCTTTAGTGCAGGGAAACATTAGGCCCAAAGGCAGCAAATATCACAGAATGATGCATAGTTACAGCTCAGGAAGAATTTCTTCATGGAAAGGGTGGTCAGGCATTGGAAGGGGTTGCCCAGGGAGGTGGTGGAGTCACCATCCCTGGAGGTGTCCAAGGATTAACTGGATGTGGCACTCATGCTCTGGTCCAGTTGACAAGGTGGTTGTCGGGCACAGGTTGGACTTGATGATCTCAGAGGTCTTTTCCAACCTAAATGATTCTGGGATTCTGTTTGATTCAATAGGGAGAAAAGAGTTTTGCTGCAATTAGGAGTTCGTATCTGGGCTGGGGGGCCAAAGCATACCATGTTTTCTCCACACTGCTGCTGTTGCTTTGAGGTTTTTTTTTTTTTTGTTCTGGGAGTTTTTTTCATGCTTATCTATTTAATATTGCACCCAAAGGGGAAGAAAACACTCTAGTGACAGCAGGAGCATTTCAGTAATTTCACTTACTCTTCCCCAGCATTTAAGTTAAACACTCACATCCCCACTTTTCATGATCTCAAGTGTTGCACACAGTAAATGTGACAGTTGTGCTTGTACACAAAGAGCCAGCCCTGCAAGGCTGCTCACTGTAAAAGCCTGCTGGGAGCCACAGGAGCTGTGTTCCTTTTATCATTCAAACAGCATTAAAGGAGCTAAAACTAATATCCTGGTAACTCTGCTACAGCAGATTAAGTGTCCATCCTGAAATTTAAAAACTCCACCCCAGACAGATTGCAATTAATATTAACTACACTCAGGACAAGTCCAGCTCAACACTAGCATTTGGTGCAGATCCTAATAAAATACTACACACTCCAACATTTCCTGTTTGATAGCTGAGAATATGTAAAACTGGTCTTCATTAAATTTAAATGGACTCATTAATAAAATATGGAGAATGTGCTACTTTAAGACATCAGGGAAAAAAAAAGGTATAAATTGGTGATAGCGTTATTTCTATTTTTAAATCCATCCCACAGAGTCACCCAAGATAGATGAGAAGTGCTAAGCCCATCCCACAAGCTTATTTATTTATTTAATACTTCTTACATGCTATTTTTAACCGCTGAAGACAGCAAAAGGCATCCATTAGAAAAATTACGCTGGTTAGAGCCTTCCTCACACAGATTAGACAAGTGAGATGTCTGACTGAACACAGTCTTAGAAGAGATGTGGTTTCCCCCTCCCTTTCCTATAGGATTCTGGAATAAAAAAAGCAATTTTATTTTTGCAGCATCAGCTAAGCCCAAATCTCTATCTGCAAAATCTGTATCTGTCAGTCCTTACTCCTCAGCCCCCTCCTCTCACTCCTCCACTTCCCGCAAGGTTTAATTTTGTAAGTAATACATGGCTTGAACGCACACACACAACAATGTTACCCTGCAGGGACAGCAAAATGTAGATGTAGGGTTTAGTTTGGGTTTTTTAAGCCCTCTGTTGTACACACAGAAAATAAACGAGAAGAAACGCCACAGTCTCATGGTATTGCATCATTTTGCAGATGAGCTCATCCTTTGGGAGAAGAACAAATTAGCTAAAAATCTCTCATTTTTTTCAATAGAGTTTAAGGAATTTACTTTAGTTGATGCTGGTTTTCCTTAGGAATCAAGATTCTTTGGAGAGCTTAGAAATCAAAGGAAAGATGTCCTTTGATTCCAATCACAAATACAAGTTTTCACACACAAAAATGCCAGAGCTACACTGCCAGATGTATTTTTATTTAGGGGCAAAATAAAAATCTTGACTTTCACACATCATCTTCCTAAACAGTTGCTTTCTTTGAGAAATACAGAGTGTTCTCCTGCACAACCTGAGCAGCACATTTTCCTTTGCTTCGTATTTAAAGGAACAATGCTAAACTGCAAGGAGACACTCCAGTGTTCCTGAGCAGTTTATACTACAGCTTCTGGTGGACCAGAAGACAAAATTGCACATTGTCAATTAGGTGTTATTTCAGGAGGCATTTTGATTTTCACAGAATCATTAAGATTGAAAAAGACCTTCAAGATCATCGAGTCCAACCTGTGACCGATTCCCACCTCGTCAATCAGACCAGAGCACTGAGTGCTACATCCAGTTGTTCCTCGAACACCTCCAGGAATGGGAACTCTACCACCTCTCTGTGCAGCCCCTTCCAATGCCTGACAACTCTTTCCATGAAGAAATTTTTCCTGATGTCCAACTTGAACCTCCCCTGGCACAGTTTGAGGTTGTAACTTTCATCCTAACTTTGGTACAGAAGACAGACCCTGACCTGGATTTGTACTTGCTGCCCGGTCAGGTAAAGAGCTACAGACAATAAAAAGGGTATAAAAGATGAATTTCAGAAGTGACAGTGGTCCCCTGCCATGCTTTGGGTCCCCACCCAGCCCAGGTCAGGGTGGAAGGACAGACCACCCCATGCCGGGCGCTGTTCAGCAGTTCCATGGATAAGTCCATGGGGGAAGGTCAGGTAGGCACAGACTGGATCCTAATGCAGACACTGAAGCTGGATTTCTCCACAGCTATTTTCCCTTCTTTCCAAACTTTGCAAAAAATGAGCTTTTTGTAAACAAAACCACAGAGGTTGTTGGTGTCACTCAGAACAAGGACAGTTTACTTGTTCTACCTGCCTTGAGAAAAGCTCAGTTTGCTGAGAAAAGACATTACTGAGCCCATAAATGGAAGGCTTTTATTCATAATCTATTCAGACATGGCACTAACAATGCTTGATGGCTAAGAAATACTTGAATTTCTAAAAGAAGTAGCTTTCTCTGTAGTGGAAAGGTCACACTGCATGGAGAGCTATGCAAACAGCTGATGCACAAGACAAGTGTCAAAAGCAGACAGTTGAATAAAAAGCATTTAATGCAATTTCATGGGTACAAAAATCACTAGTAAACTCAAGATCCCGGATAAAAATTCAAAATAATACTCATTATTTGGTGCAAGGCTTTTCATGTCCCTTATGGAAAAGGGGACACCAAGCAGAACCTAACCAGGACTTATGCTGCTCCTATTTAGTGTGCTCTGTTATGGGGTGGTGGATGATTTTTTTGTGTCTATGTGTATTGGTTTTGGTGGGTTTTTATGTTTTGGGGTTTTTGTTTATTTTTGTTGTCGTGTGGTTTGTTGGTTTTGTTTGTTTGGGGTTTTTAGGTTTTGTTTGGTTTTTTTGGTTTTGGTTTTTTGGGGCAGGGGGGCGTTCTTTCTGTGGGGCTTGGTGGGGGGCTGTGTGTGTGCATTTTTGTGTTTGTTTTTAATTTCATATTGATTGTTACAAGTTACCAAAGCTAAAAATCCATTCAATTATTATTACTTTCTAAATAGAGAACTTGAACTGTATTTCTGTTAGGAATAAAGGGAATTATAATTAATTTCAGGTTGGTGGAGCAAGGGAGAATATAGCTGGAAAAAAACTCCATCAAAATTCAGAACAATAGAGCAAAGGGGGAAAGCACACAAAACAAGGGCTTACAATTTATCTCACACAAGATCTAACAGCAGATTGCCAGCACCAAGTTTTTTGGGAAAATTTTTCTCTTCTCTTCAGAACAGAAACTTTAAAAAACCCCAACAGTTCAAGTGCCAAAGAAACCCATAAAATCAGGAGCGGGAAAAAAAAATCTACTTCCTTACGAAGGGAAGCTGGAAAAAAGTTAAGAAAATTGTGCCTTCGAGCATCCAGGTGTTTCAAGAGATTAGAGAAAGTCCCAAGTGTTGCCTGTAAAGTTCAGACACAAACTGCATTATCGCATGCACCAGATCATACACTCAAATCGAAGTAAATATAGAAAGGCAGATTTCCTTGGTCCTTTCACACACTAATATGATTTTGCCTTGAAACTCCAATTGGGAAGATGCACATACTAAAATACAGGTATTTTAAACTGTTGTGTCCCCATCTCAACTGATTCTCGGGTTAAAAACATATTTGTCTTGACCTACTGTTACCGTTCTCAGAGGTCACATCCACATCAGCCGCACCTACCATGTGGTAGTGTTATGTTTGCACCATCAATGATTGCTTGTGCCAGTTCGTGATCATTGCTCTCGAAAGCGTGTGCAGCAGCCTTGAGGGCATCCCAGATCTCCTTGCGGCCTTCGAAAGCTGGTGCTGTGTCCCAAAACTCATCCCTCTTACTGCGCAACTGTCCGTCTGTCATGGGGTAATCGCTCTTCCATTTCGGTTTCTCTTTCTTCAAGGGCTGATTACGACCGAGAGCAACTGTAGGGGAGAAAGAGGAGGGGAAATTAATAAAAATAACAGCACAAAATTACTGAAGTGCCCTTTGGTTGTTTCTGTTTAGGATCTGCAGAGTTGAAGTTTACTTCTGGGCAATCTGAACTCTTTTTGTCCATCTCCACCGAGGCATCACCTCCCTTCCCCTAAACTCAAAGTTGGTTTGACCTCTTGGAAGAACAGAGGAGCTACATCCTGCTTGCTGATTTCATCTGGAAATCCAAGAATCCTTCGAGCTTTAAAAAGTGGTTACCTCATTCACAATAAACACAAAAGAATTTGTTTCATTTTACCTACAGCTATTTTCATGTAATAGCCACTTAAGATAATCACATAGGTATGAAGCTGGTAGATTAAAACTCTCTGCTCACTTTAAATTCCAGCACTGTCAAGACTGTTCCAAACCATTCTCTTTCATTTGTGTGAGTGAATAAAGGATTATTTCAAATTCTGTTGAAAAGAAAAGGAAAAAGAGCAAACTTCAGTGCACACCGTGGGAAAACTCCATTAAAACTCCATTTCCTTTTCCATTTCCTTCCTCCATTTCCAAGCCCCATTTTGAGGACAGTATAGGGAGGAGAGCAGTGACAAACCACAAACACAGTTCTCACCATGGCTCAATACCACAAAGCCTTGAATACACAGTTTAAACGTCTCCAGAGGAAATGAATTGTCCTTCAACAGTTAAAACTAAATTTAGGTGTGTTTGCAGCTGAAAACAAGCAGCCCCCTCCATGGGACAGGCCACAGAAAGTGGGTAATGATTACTGAATGCTCCTGAAACATGGGAAAGCTGGACAGGATTGAAGTCTATTAAGTATCCCTGCAAGAGGATGCTGGAGAATCAACTCCATGCTCTCCATGAAGAACCATTGCTGTCCCAAGAGAGCAGAGGAACCCCAGCCACCATCAGGCCAGGGAAGGATGAAGAGATGCTGTCTGTCATCCCACATCCACGTTCCCAAGGCCAAATTATCTGTTACAGGAACAAGGCACCACAGCTGCCATGATATCAAAGCCTGCAGAGCAAAGCTGCTGCTGCTCAGGTGCTCCTGGATAGTCTGCACAGATGGGAGAGCACCAGGACAAACAAGGGTTTAAATTTAGTATTCTGTATCCCATGCACATCCTTAGAGATAATAAGAAATAGTCCCTGTCTCCAGACCCTCTTATTTTTCTGGGAGAAAGTTGACAATATCTGACAAAACGCCTCATATCTGTCCTCAATCTCAATCTATCTGGTTTTCAATGGAAGAATAGTGTAATGTCCAAATATTTTTCATAGTCCCTAATCAAGATTTAGGCTCTATCTCTGCAGTTAACTAAAAACCATATTTATGGCCAAGAGTGTGTGTGGGGGTGAGGGACATAAACGTCAATGTATCAGAAATACTCAGTTCAGTTAGGCTGTAACATTTTGCAAACATAGTATTTAATTCAAATATTGCCTCTCCTTGATTTTTTTTTTTTTTGGCATAGGGGCACTCAGCTGTTCTCAGAACAGCCATCAACACTGAGGTTTTAGGGTTGACCATCAGTGCCTAGTGTTGCAGCAAGGCATTCCAACTTCACACAGGCTTTAAGGAGAATAAAACCTACACACACAATGTTCAGCCACACACCCTTATACAATCTGACTCCATATGACCATAAAATTATCTACTTCATAACTCAGAATGACAGACATGCTTATGAACCTGAGGTGTAAGTCACTGAAAATAGGATTTTAAAAAGAATTCCTGATAGTAAGGTGACATTGCAAAGGCATGAGCCTTCTCTAGATTAGAAAAAATCATAGTAGAATCACAGAATGGCCTGGGTTGGAAGATCAACCAGTTTCACCTCCTACCATGGGCAGGGACACCTTCCACTAGACCAAGGTTACTCCAAGCTCTGTCCATCTTGACCTTGAACACTTCCAGGGATGGGACAGCCACAGCTTCTCTGTGCAACCTGTGCCAGGGCCTCACCACCCTCACAGGGAAGATTTTTTATCTAACATCTAATCCAAACCTACTCTCTGTCAGTTTGAAGCCATCCCACCTTGTCCTGTCACTCCAGGCCCTTGTCCAAAGTCTCTCTCTATCTTTCTTGTTGGCTCCCTTCAGGTACTGGGAGGCCACAATTAGGTCACCCCTTCTCTTCTCCAGGCTGATCAATCTCAATTCTCTCTGCTTTTCCTCATAAGAGAAGTGCTCCATTCCTCAAAACAACTTGGTGGTCTCCTCTGGAGGAGATACTTGCATGGAAGCAAAGTCAGATGACAATTAAAAGTAGCAAATGACAACCCCATGGCACACATATACTGACTCCAGCTGTTATTCTGTATCCCATGCAGAAACTAACAATAATAAACTTCTGAATCCTTTCAAGTGACCACAAACATTTATTGCTCTTTGTTTCCATGGGATTGCTTCCATGAGATTGCTTCCATTTGCTTTTCAAAGAAGTGCTGACCATTTAACAGATTTCAGAACAGCAAACCCAAGTGTTTACAAAACACCAAGTTTCCTGGCAAAGCCTGGCTGTTCCCAGTCCAAGTCTCAGCTGAGCACACACAGGCTGGGAGATGACGATGGGGTAGCCTAAAACAATGGTGAAGGAGGCAGCCCTGCATGCATTAAACAGTATATTATGAAATGGCAAAAACATATGTGGGAAAACACTTGAACAAGAAATCATTTCCTTATTAAGGCTTAGCAGTCAGAGCATGAACATTTCAGACAGACAGAACAGGACACTGTTGGAAATTTGGGTCAGTGGGCATCTTTTTTTCCATTCAACTTCAGCTAACATCTGTTTGCACGTACATTCAATGAATGCTAATTTATCCCACAGGGCCCTTTCCTTCTCCCCAAACATTAATTATGGAAGCAGGTTAAAGGCACTTCCCGCAGTCACGGCGGCGCTGCCTGTACCCAGCCCTGCCTGCCTGTTATCCAGCACCATGGAGGAAACTCCAACAGGCCATTTCTCTCCCTGCTTCCCCCTTTGCCCAAGACAGCATCCGAATTTATTGCTCTTCACAAGACAAGAATAGCAGGGGAGAGACTAAAGAGACAGAGATCTTAACAGTCTCAAATAACTTCTCCGTGAAGACATGATCCTTCCTACATGGACAGCAGTGATGATAAACCCAGGGATAAATTCTATTTTTTCAAGTTAGAAAGAAGGGTGGTGGAAGAAAGTGACTCCACAAATGCCTAATTCACTCTAACAAGCCATCCATCCCAGTACTAAGCCTTTAAACACATCTTTGACTTCATCAAGTCAGTATTTAGAAGGTCTTTAGCATGTTTATAACTTATTAGAAGTGCTTCAAGAATCTCCAAAAAATCTTTATGCCTCTCCTGGAGAAATATTAATCTCCATCCAAATATGTGGATAGATGGAGCAGAAGGGATACAAGAAACTCAAGATATATAAAAAGCCCTAATGTGTAAAAAGGCCCAAATATTTCACTTTCCACCCCTTGCTTTGGCCACTACAGCAGAACATCACTATTTGAATTTCTACAAAGTTTTGGATCACACCAAAGGACTTTCCCTCTTTCTGTCAATAAGGCTGATAAAGAAACACACATCAACAGTCTGAAACACTCTGTCAAGTATTTACAGTGTTAGTTTTCTATCCCTCACTTTGGAAGCAAAATAGAGCTCGAAAGAAAACATAGGCTTCATTTAAGACCATACACATCAGAGGCACAACCAGGTTGCAGGATATGGAAGAGAAAGTAACATCCACATTAATTTTTCATCTTACATCACTTCAACATAACTAAGAAATTATTAATATGCTTCTCAAAAACAGGAATCGTTTTATAAATGTCAGGAAGGCACGTTCTCTCAGAGGCAATACTGAAATTCGTCGTCTCAATGGATGGCAATGGTTGATATTTTTGGCAAGAGATTTATTTAGAAGGGAATATGAAAACCATTAAGAGTCTACTTTTTAAAAATATCAGCACATTAGTGACAGTCCAAAATAAGTTAGGTTGTTCTTGCTTCAATAGCTCACAAGTGGTGCAGTGCATTCCAAAGAGGGGTAAGAAGTTCACAGAATCCAACAACTCCAAGATCATTGAGTCTAAGCTTTGACTGATCCCCACCTTGTTAACTAGACATTGGAACTGCCCAGGGAGGTGGTGAAATCACCACCCCTGGAGGTGTTTAAGAAACAACTTGGCATGGCACTCAGTGCTCTGGTCTGACCACCATCTCCCTGGGCAGTTCCAATGTCTAGTTAACAAGGTGGGGATCAGTCAAAGATTGGACTCAATCTTAGAGGTCTTTTCCAACCTAAATGATTCTGTGACTCTGTTTAATACACCAAAGTGACCTAAAACCAGCAGCAGACAAGCCACAGGCTGTGTCTGTCCTATCTATAGCAGCATATAATGTGTTTTCACTACACAGGTAAAGCACCACCCCAGGATCCTCAGCGTAGATACTACTGTTTGCCCCCCTCAGCTCCTGGCAAACTACAAAGTCTTTTTTTCAGAAGGAAAGACATATTTCTCCAGTCCTTGCAGACTGTTTTATAACCTGATTTGTGAAGGTTTATTTCCCTTCTCTACAGCTTCCCATCAAAGCAATGGAATCAGTAAGGTTATCTACGCTTCTTTTGAGTGAGCTTATGCAGATAAATCTGGATATTTAAATTGGTTTCTTAACAGAATGTCAAAAAATGTCTACGTAGAACTACTTCTTTAACAGCTGGTGTGTTTGTTATGTCGCTCTCACTGTGGATCACAGTACTGTCACCTCCTCCAGAGCAGGCCAGATGAGCAGGAGCAGCTGGTAACACAAATCTCATCCTAAAAGCCAATATCCAGCTAAAGCTTTCATAATTCCTAGCTTATATACCCATGAACTATAGCACTCAATAATCAAATTGGATAACCTTTCTGCCTCAAAGGGCTTTCTGTCAAATCAAATACCACAAATGCAACAAGCTGAACGAGCCATCAGACAGTTTACAGCCTCTGGAGAAGGGCAGGTGGACCTCCGTTTAAAGTGTAAACCAGATCTTCCTCCTTCCCAGTTACTGACCAGGCAGGTAACCCTGTAAGAGACCCCACGAAATTTGTTCCCCTGATACAGCCCAGAGTTATCTCCAGCAACTGAGCTAAAACCTGAAGCATTTGGGGAAACACCTCCTTTGCTGTCAGTCTTACGTGAGCTTTTCCCTCCCACCCCATTTCTTGGAGCATCTTTCACCTATTTCTAAAAATAACATTAGGAATAAAATTTGGCATGTTAAATCCATGCAAGTGCTCCACAGTGAATTTCTTCCTTTTCCCTCGAAGCAGAAGCATATGTTGCTTGTAGAATTAGTCTTTTACTGCTCTTATAATTCAGGGGAAACTGTCCCAGTTTGGTCAAAGCATCTGTTGGAAAAGTTTCCATGCACACAGAACCCACCCAGGGCAGGAAGAACCTGCCAGTGCAGTCCCCAGAAGGAGACATCTGGACTGGACTGGAGGCCCAAAGATGTTGATCTCCAGGTATCCACCTCTGACTGTGTGCCTATGCTTCCACACCGCTGCAGATGTGTGGGAAGACAGACACACAATCAGAAAAAAGCACTGGACTAGCACAGATTGACCCTCAACCAGCAGAGCATGAGCAGATAGAGGCAAGTATTCAAAGACTAAAATGTTGAAATGACACCAGTATTAGGAAAATCTGGCAATATATGATAATACTTTCTTTTTTTGTTTTGATTAAGAAAATATCTAAGAGATAAAGACAACTGTTTAAGTGTGGAGAGATGATGAAGAATTGGAATGAACTGTGAGGAAAGGAGCAGGAGTGCCCAACAGAAGGGCTAAGGAAGGATAGAAAAATCACCACAACAGTTTATCTGAAACTGTTCTCAGTGGAAATGTTGGGATTTGAAGACTGTCAGGCTCCATGGGAGGAGGACAGAAATGATAAGCCATCAGGGATAGAACACAGACCAAGACTTGCAGAGGCTGAGGCCAATGAGGAGAAGGTGGCACACCTGTCCTGTTTGGTTTGTTAAACTGTAAACACTCACAGCTTCAACAGGGAAAGCAAAATCATCCCAAGGAGACACAGTCTGAGAAACAGCGATGGGTAATGACTTGAAGCCAGTCAAGAGAAGCAAACTAAATGTTTTACAAATTGAACTAATGATCAAAAATATTTTCTTTACACGATTGCTTCCCTGTTGAGGATCAGTTGCTAACAAAGTACTTTTCTAAGATAAATTAAATGCAAATAACAGTTCACTACTCATAAAGTTTCTTTTAGCAATAGTCCCAAGGGCTTCCCTCCCCACAATCAGGAAATAGTATTCTACTTATATCAAATGAGTTGCATTTTAGTTCTATTTTGCTCCAATTTCCTCATAAGGTATCTTGTAATTTCATATCAATATCTAGGCACAGTTCATCCTAACATTTTCTTTGCATCATTCTCTAGTGTAATCCTTCCAGCAGCTGAATTACAATAGTGCTTGGAAGAATCAGTACAAAGGAGAGGTGCAGAAAATCAGGGAGACCAGGGAGGGGACAAGGGAAAATGTATTGCATCTAAGCAGCAAACAATTTAAATTACATTAAGTAGTATAGGCTTACACAATTTAAATTACACTGAATAGCACAGGCTTACCCAATAACAGGAAAATGGCAGGATCTTTTCTGTTATTGCTAGTTTTCAGCATTTTTATTTCTTAAGGTGGTTACATCTTTGCAAGGCAATAACAGTATTTTGGAAAGGAAGTGACACTGGACAGTATTAAAGACTTACAAATGAAATAATTCACTGGACAATTAGGTTTTCCTCACGTGAAAAATGAGGGAGTACCCAGATTTTATACATATAAAAGCACTACCTATCACTGCAGTGCTGAGAGCCTTCAGAGCAGTGTAACATTTCTAGAGCCCCTGCATGAGCTTTCCAAATGCTGTGTGTAGATAGATGGACAGACAGATATAAAGACAATGCTTGAAACTAAGTCAAGTTTTAATCGTCTTCATGAAAGGAAAAAGGGTAAAACACTACAAGGAAAACTACACCTCCTGATAGAAATTCGCAATAAAACACCAGGCTACAGACTCAAAGCCACATTATAAAGCTTTATCACCATCACTTAAAGCCAGGCTTGTGCTCCCACGTGAGCTGCCTGCCAGACATGCCATGTGCTGGTGCTAAATGATGTATGTGGTCCCTCAGGGGTCCAAAGAGGGAAGGGGGGGGTCATCAATCACTTGTGCCACCCTGGCGCTCAAAGCCAACCAGGCAAAGAGCTCTGTGTCTCATAGCAGGAGCAGGGAATGCACCTTCCCTGTTTCTCCAATCTCTCCTCAACTCTTAGCCAATGCCTTCCTCCAAAGTTATTTAATTGAACAGAAGAAGCTGTAGCAAGTAAAATGCAAGTTACTCTGGTAATTCCAGGCAGCTCTGGACAAGTTGTGCAGGCACGACACTTCCCTGCCTCTCTGCCTACACAAAGCACTAAATCTTCACTGAGTCAATCCAGAGGCTTCACAGCGTGAGATATAAAACACATGAGATGATGTATGAATGAGGATGTATGAATGTGCTGGACAAAGAGAAAAATTGTCTCTAATTATCAGCTATTACACCGTATTTTCCATTTCTCCCATCATTTTCAACAGGAACTGCAGAAGAAATCAAGAGAGCTTGGTATTTCTGGGCAGCTCATCACTCATCACCCCTCAGTTTTCAAAGAAGCCAGAAGTGTTGCCGCAAGAAATAAAAGCTTCAGCTTTTGAAATCTTCCCCCCCCGATGGTATTCCAGATCCAAACATCCCACCTCATCCCAGGCTCTGTTCAGATGACCAACAGTCTGCTTTGCACTGGGATATGCTGCAACAGCACAAGTCACCTCCCACAGAAACTGAAACCAGGTCAGTGTATTTTGTCTAATGTGAGGTGCATTCACAGCCCAGAGCCAGCTGGCAAGAGGTGAACTTCAGCCTCCAGTCTGTTTGTGAAGGTTTTATGAGGACAATTCCTCTGCCCTGAGAACTGCAAGAGCAGGACAGCAAAGCACTGGTTACAAACACTTGGGGTAAGTGGTGTTGGATGGAGCAATAATGCAAACAAAGCCCCTGTGAATGCTGTTATTTGCCTCAGCATTTTAAACAGTACTCTTCAAAGAAAAACTTTTGCGTTGGTCTCCCACCAGCATTATTTCCCAGAGTTAACTCTAAGGCTTTATTGTAGAAAGGAAGCCATAGAGGGACTTTCCATCAGGAACTGCAGTGTCAGGACCAGGTGTAGTAGGTTCAAACTGAAAGAGAAGACATTTAGGTTGAATATACAGAAGAAATTATTTATTGTGAGGGTGGTGAGGCCCTGGCACAGGTTGCCCAGAGAAGCTGTGGCTGCCCCATCCCTGGAAATGTTCAAGGCCAGGTTAGATGGGGCTTGGAGCAACCTGGGTT
Source organism: Myiozetetes cayanensis (assembly GCF_022539395.1). Classification (NCBI taxonomy): domain Eukaryota; kingdom Metazoa; phylum Chordata; class Aves; order Passeriformes; family Tyrannidae; genus Myiozetetes; species Myiozetetes cayanensis. The sequence goes on along the minus strand of NW_026087378.1, from coordinate 6,072,686 downwards.
AGTGGAAGGTGTCCCTGCCTATGGCAGGGGGTGGAACAAGATGAGCTTTAAGGTCTCTTCCAACCCAAACCATTGTATGATTAACAGTTCACAAAAGCTCTGTGGGTGCTCCTGAGCCCTGCCTGCCCACCCAGCTTCCTGCTGGAAGCACAGGCAGAGGAGTTCTCGATCATCTCAGTTAAGTTTATGATACAACACCTCTTCTCTGGACAGAGAAAAATGTCTAAGGGACAGACACTTTTGTGGAGTCACCACATCCTACTGCCTTGGTCAAGGTGTGACCAGAGAAGAAGAAAGAACACTGCCAGGCAGGGCAAAGGACAGATGATGAACATCTGTCTCTATTACATCCCATCATAAGAATCCTAGAGCCACAAATTCTCCTTCCATGGGCAGTAGCAAAAACAGCAGGAGCTGTTTGGCTGCTCAGTGTCAGCTTCAGCCTCACAGTGAAGTTCCAGCAGTACTACGGTGAAATAGCTTTGAGGGACAGACACTATCAACACAATTACCTGTCAGCACTGTTTACGCTGGAATTTAAACTGTTCCTATCTTTGGCAGATGAATGTTTTCAGCTGGATACAGAACAGGATGAAGATTTACCCATTCCCAAATCACAGTGTGCAAGCACCAAGACCTTTAATCTGTATCATCTACAGTGCACAACTAGACTATCTTTTTTAAAACCTATGACAAGAACCATTAAGGAAGCTGTCAGCAACATGAAAAATATTCTAGTTGAGATAGGCTGCATAAAGCACATGTTTCTTTTGACTTCTGCAAAGCATAGCTTAAGCTAAAACCCAGTTGCAGCTGAGGGCTTGGCACCAAGGCCCCATCCCACATGCAAAATAGTGCACTATAGAGCACAGCAGAGCTGTAGGAATGCAGTAGGAAGCTGCACAGAGATTATCTAAAAGAAAAAAAAAAAAACACCTCAGTGCTTTCTGTATCTCATGATGAGGAAGAATGTAACTCAGCAACTTCACTTTTAAAGTACTAAAACCCTTTTGTACCTTCCCCTCGATTCAGTTAACAGGGAAACTTTAGACACATCAGATAAAAGCATAAAGGGTGAGCTCCTCTGACTGGCACAGTGCATTGCCGTGATGTGGGTACCTGCCTGCTGTTCTGTGACAGTTTACTGGGGCTGGCATCACAGAATGATTTAGGCTGGAAAAAAGCTCCAAGGCCATGGAGTCCAACCTTTGACCGATCATCACCTTGTCAACGAGACCAGAGCATCGAGTGCCACGTCCAGTTGTTTCTTCAACACCTTCAGGGAAAAGGAACAGCATCAAAAAACTTAAAATTGCAAGTGCTGCGAGTGCTTCCCCACACACTGACAGCTGAGCTCTGCACGCTTTGAGCAAGGCCCAAATTAGGGTCTGGCTCAGCAGGGTTTAAAACAAAGCTTGGCTTTTATGCTGGCCTAAGCCATGGGAGCAGTGTGGGCAGTGCTGGCCTCTGTCAAGCAGCCACAGCTCCAAGCCCTCCACACAAGGCCACCACAAATCCTCCGAGTTTGGTGACAGACAGGGACATCTGCTGTACATCTGGGCTGTGTTTAACACACCATGGGTATTTCCAACACTAGCAAAATTTTCATGGGGAAAAATCCCCAATCAAACAAACAATGAAAGGCAGCCTTATCTTTCACCCTGCCAGAATTACATAAAATATCAGACTGATAATTTTTTTTAAATAATGAAGTCGACTCTGCCCTGATGAGGTGTGACCATGCTGAAAGGCAGCAGGCATACCCTCAACAGGCCCATGTGCAATGTGTGTACACATGGTGTTGAACCTTCTGAAGACCTGAACAATGCCACCAGAGAATTTACTTTATTACAACAAGTAAACCCAGATTTCATAAGAAGCACAGAACGGTTTGGGTTGGAAATGGACCTTAAAGATCATCTTGTTCCAACCCCCCTGCCCTGGGCAGAGACAACTTCCACTAGACCAGGTTGCTCCAAGCCCTGTTCAACCTGGCCTTGAACACTTCCAGGGATGGGGCAGCCACAGCTGCCAGAGCCTCACCACCCTCACAGGGGAATATTTCTTCCTAACATCCAATCTAAATCTACTCTCAGTTTGAAGCCATTACTCCTTCTATCATCACGTGCTCTTGTAAAACATCCCTCTCTATCTTAGGTTTTCCTCTAAACTAAAATTGCTTCGGAGGAGCTGCAGAAGTCAGCACAATTCTCAGATCCCATCTCAGCACAGTGTTAATTTGCATCAGGCTTGGTTGAATTAAACCCTTCCACCAAATTCTAAAACTCAGCAAGGTCCGTGTCATGCAAGGTATAATGCAGAAGCAGACGGCCAATTTCAGGTTCCCAAGGACTACTTGGGTGAACATGGCACTGCTTGCCACGTCACTTCTGCCATGCACAGCAGTCACAAATTCCAAAAGGGAAAGAATAAAAAAAGCCTCCAAGTTGGTAACTGTTTTTGCAATGACCAATAATTAAATTAGCTTAGTTAAAGGATCTAACACCACGTCTTGAATTTATTCCAGTGTCACAGTTATTGGCAGGGATAAAGTTTCACATTAGCCAATTAACTAAATGCACTATTACTGTATCTCAGCTGCTTAAGCTCATCAGTTAATTAAGAGCTCAGTATAAGCTGAAAATAGGACTCTTACCTGACACACATACCAAACATACATTATCTTAATGATTTAATTTTACAGTTCCATATTACATTCCTCAGGTGCCATTTGGAAAACTGAAAGGCAATTGCTTGCTTTAAAGAACAGGTGAAAAACACAAAAGCAAACATTTACAGATTTAATCTAAGAAATCGTATTTCTTAGAATGATACTTGCTATTTTATTAAGTTCTGTTTTACAAGATAGTTTTTCATGATAAAGTTAGCATTTTGCACTCATTACAAATCAGTTTTTAGATGCCTTCAACTTGGTTCCTATTTAAGAAATGTTTTATAGAATCTGAGAACAGATTGGGTAGGAAGGGACCTTTAAAGGTCACCTAGTCCAACCCCCCTGCACCTACCACTCATCTTTCCAAGGATTATATGCCCTTGGCATTTCTGAGGAGTGGGTCTGACAGTGTTGGGTCTGAACAAGGCAGATCTGCAAGCACAGAGCTGTGCCAGACACCTACAGACAGATGTGCAACGGTGGGATAACACATCCTTGATGCTCCTCAGATGTCAAACTTCTTACTGCAAAGTAATCTCTCAACCAGCCCTTAACAGTAGGTGGTGATGTCTTTAACAGCTGTCAAGTTATCCTGTCACACACAGCACCAGCACACCAGTGATTCAGGAGCAGAAAATTCCATAAAAAATATTCCACTTGTTGAAGTTTATCCTTTCAGGTCACACTGCACACATCATGACAACCATGGCTTAAAGACACCGAGGCTACTTAAGACTCCCCCAGAACACAGACATCTACCACCAGCCCATCTTTTTGGAGTATCAGTCCTTCCTGGTATGTTTATAGTCACAACATTAAAAAAACTCAAAACTCCAAGGCCTTGCAAGGGTGAGACTTCATTTTCCATGTCAGGTTGATTTTTAAAAAATATTTAAAAAAAAAAAAAATCAAGCCGTTATGGTCTAGTTGACAAGATGGTGATCAGTCAAATGTTGGACTCAGTCTTGGAGGTCTTTTCCAATCTAAATGATTCTATGATTAGTAAAAAGCAATTTGCCCTGACATTAACAAATCAGTATGACCACAGAAGCTAAATGATCACATCACTGAGCCTCCAAACAGCGAGGCACCAAAAGAACTAGGAAAGTTCCATTTTAATGTTCATCCACTTGACTGTGCCCACTGCAACTGAGCATGGCAGAAGTCTGACAGATTGGTGGCTTAACGCCCCAGCAAAACCCAAAACCATTCATTTACTTCTCTTCTGTGGTCAATACTTTTCGGATCCATAATCCAGTTAATAAGCTTGAAAATTTATTCATGGAACTACATGTGCTCCCAGCCTAAACCAACTCCAGCTCAAGTGCAACAGCACATCATCTAAAACAAGCAGAGGAAAAAAAAAAAAACAGCAAAGGAAAAATCCCAATGAAAGCTGGATTTTAAAATAAGCAATTTTGAAAATAAACTCCTATCTGTACTTCTGGAAAGTCATACCCCAAGAAACACCAGCATCCAAGACTGGATAAAGCCCAGCAGCTGAAAGATCTACAAGTGGTTGTAGCTGGCTTTTCAAAAACACTTATGACCTACCTCTTAGCCATAGGGAACTCTTACCTTTCAAGTACACATTTTGTTAAGAAAATCATATTTATCCCAGAGTTAGAGACAAGTAATACTACATAAGGACATGAGTGGAGTACTCAGGTAACTAGAAAACCATCATCCATCTTCCTAAGCTAAAATGAAAAATGCGCAAAATCTTTGTTGCAACTTGTATGTCTCATACATCCAGGGGAAAGGAAAACACCTCTCCTGTAAATGGGAGCACTTGAACAAAGTAGCTTTAAAACTATATCCTTTCAAGGCCTTTTTATCCCCCTGTGGATGTATTCAAGGGAAAAAAAAATAGACCTATTACAGCCTATGGCCAAGGATTATTGATGTAATTGTAGAATGGTTTGGGTTGGAAGGGACCTTGAAGATCATCCAGTTCCAAACCTGTAGACAGGGACACCTTCCACTAGACAAGGTTGCTCAGAGCTCCATCCAACCTGTCCTTAAACACTTCAGGGACAGGACATCCACTTCTCTGGCCTCTGTGGATGAATACAAATCTAAGAATTTAACGGTGCACAAATTAGGAGCATAATCAAGGCAACCTCCCCCGAGCAACACCAAACACAGACATCAGCTTCTGCTGTGAACGTCCTTCTTCAGGAGCCTGCAGCTCTCTGTGAGATGGAAGGACCTTGGAGTAGGAACAGGAAACTGCCCTCTTCATTTAAATTGCTCAAATGAAGACAGATTAAAGTAGCCAGAGCCTTTCCACCTTTAGCAAATTAATCTGATCTCTTTCAAAATTCCCTGAGCACATAAGGCTTTAGCTCTATTAATGGCCTGGGTGATGCTTGTTCAGTGTTTCCAGCAGACAAAACAGCACATCCCTTAAGTAACTTCTCTTCCTTTCAAATGAAGGGAGCACTACGGAACATAATTTGATTGAACACGCATTTAATTCTCAACAACTCAGGGCAAGCTAAAAACTGGCAGCACAATGATTATGTTGGCACTGCTCTGAGCTGTTACGTATCCAGTAATAGCTGAAGTAGGTCTTGGCCACGGGCTATGCTTGTCTTTTCTAAAAAGGTACTCACAGTAATGCTCGAAGGAACTTGTTTCTCCAGTGTCATCTACTCACAAGCAAAAGCAGTACTGTTTGTCAGGACAGATGCACTTTTCCTACTTTTCCCCAACATTGTAGACACGAGCAATATAATAGCAGATTAGAGTGAGTGTAAGATGATTCTGGACTTTAAAGTTTCTGCAAGAAAAGTCTCTGGTTCTGAGTTAAGGCAGAACTCTCCACTATTACACAGACTCTCTTCTCACCCCTCCTCCCCTTAAAGGGAAAATAAGCTTAGTTCCAAATTTAAGAGTGAGAACTTTGAGTGGCAACAAGGAAGAATTCATTAGTAAAGAGATTCTTATTTCAGCCATTTGAAAACAAGAGCCCACTGGTCCCATGGTTTTTCAGTGCAGGTATAATTACTTTTCAGTGAAGGGACCCCTCAAAGCACTGAGTAAAAAGAAAAATCCCACCCTAACCAATTGATTGCTGGCTGTGGAAGTTAGAAGAATTCAAAAAAATGTCTGGATGCACATACATTACAAATTCACTAATTACTATGCTCTAATGAGCTAACCATGCCCATGAAGTGCTGACTCTGCAGCTCTGATCAAGGGCATCTCAAACCCCAGACCCAGCAGAAGTGGGGGCACATTTCAGACCTGTGTAAAAGCTAAGGATGAACACGAGAAAAATGCACATGTTCACATCTGAGTACTACTTACACCAGCTCCCATAGCTGAAAAGAGTCCATTCACATGGGGCTCATTATTTAGCACCAAAAGTGTCTATAACACATAATAATCTGTGCTGAAATATCCTGATAGAAAAATGTTTTGTGAGAAAAAGGGTTCCTTATTTATCAACCTTCAACTTAAATAAGTAAAAGTTAGGAAGTTTCAAAGTACAAGAGAAGAAATTATGCAGATACCTCAATCTGACCTGCATGGCAAAAGTTGCTTCAGCTGGAAAAAAATCCTCTGATTAGTTTATAATAATGCAATGAGACGTGAAAGAAGGAAGGGTGAGTGCACTGAGCAGACAGAAGTTCACTTTATCAATGGAAGATGAATTCAGCTTGGAAATTTGGCAGGCAGAGCAATCAGATAGCAACAGCATACGTGAGTAGGCAAACCTGGAAAGAGTTTCAAGACAAGATTAGATCAGTTGGTAGAATTTCTAAGACAGAATATTCTGTTTGACACTGCACTGAAGTAGGAGATACAGCAGCTTTTGCTGTCTTGGACTTTGCGCAACCCTCTTTAAGCTGAATTGTCACTATTTAATAAAATAGGTTTTTAACAGTCTTGATTATCAGCCAGCCATACTCTCAGAGTCTCTCTGGACAGATCACACCAAGAGATGATAAAGTAGGACACTGGTAGGAACCAAAATTCTTCCTCCCCCACCCCCAAATATCTATAACATTTTCTTAACTAATGTGAGCTCAGTGCAAATGATTAACTCTTGGTAATAAGGTTCCCACCACAGTAAGATAAAATGCTAATGAGGTTCCTTTCAAAGTCCTGTGGCACAATGTTTTCCCTGAATATAATTATCAGAAAAAAATAATTGGAGTAAAAAAGAAAAAAAACCCTGCAGTTGCATTCCTAAGATAAAACACCTGTGTTCTTTGGAATGGATAAAGCAGAAAGAAATAATTCCATAAGTGAACAGTTCTATAGAATGCAAAAGAAACACTTGTTGATTTTTCAAAGCAGCATTGTGAAAAGCTATGGTAAGCACCAATTTAAATATGTTTACTTATAAATTCTTGAGAAAAAGTTGCTCCCTGAGAGCTGATCATGACTGATCATGTCCTGGGATGGGTGAAGGCTGGGAATGGGGAGTGTTTAGAGCCCACCCATTCTGCATGCATAATCACTGCTCCAAGATGAAGTGATTAGCTCTACCCTATCACTGGGATGGATACAGAGAGAGGCTTTCCTTTGGGGCTCAACTAGTGGACCCCCAAATTTCCACTCCCAGTTGGTTTGGTGAGCAGTCTCCATGTAGCAGACTTGTCAAAAATGCTTAGAAATCTCCATGGGCAGTACTGAGTGACACCTGTCATGTTAAAGATGAAAAGGAGAAATTTGGGTTCCTTGTTTAAGTGGGTCACTGTGTTTTCCCCACTGCTGGGCTGACTCTCCAAAACCAGCAAAGGATTTCACTTTTCAAGCTGCCTAAAAAGGCAGAGTAATAACTTAATCATAAGCTCAAAGCCCGAAGAAACATGTTTTTAAGAGGAGACCAATGGAACAGAATCTATGAGAGACACACACTTGGACTGTTCCTTTAACTCTAAAAAGCATATTTTCATAGTGTTTCTCTTCGTAAGAAACAAAAGGTAGACAAGCTTTTGGAAACCTGTATCTGGACACATGGCATTATTTACATCATGATCTGTCTAAGGTGGTGGTAGCCCAGGTACCTCTGACACAGTTGAGAAGAACTCAGTATGTTTTCTAAAGGTTCATGCAATTTGGAAGAAAACAAGGATATCCCAAATACAGTTAAAAGTGTTTTTAGAGGTTTACAAGAAAATAGTCTTTCCATACACTGGATTGCTTTATCTCATTTTGAGAGAAATTGCACTGGTTTAGGAAATGTCTGTCATGAGCCAGAGTTGAAGACCTACAAGATTATTTACACCTAGAGGATTCTCATTCATCCACAACATCCATACTCGCTTGTTCTGACAACGCTGCTGCTCCATTTTTTTCTCCCAGAGGAGAGACTAAAATCATGTATTCCCTCTTGTTCCACTCTGAAGGAATTTCAGATAAAGCCAAAGCCCGTGCCTGTAGTATTTTTGGAGCTATTTTAGTGCAGCAATTTCAGCACAGCAGCTGAAGTGTCCTGGATACACACAAGGAACGTGCTTGTTTGGGATGCGTTAAGGCAGCGCTGGGATGTTGCAGTAACATCCGTCTGAGGCCATCCAATACGTGCCTGATTGAAAGCATGTGATGCTAATAAAGCAGTGAGATTTCAATACTCCTGTGGTTTTCTTTTGCAATCCAAGCTTTTTTGGCACCAGAACTAGTTTTAGATTTGGATAAACACACAGTGGAGATCTAAAGATGTGAAAAGCCAACACACAAATGAGTAAGAGAACTTATCTCAAATGAGCATTTAAACCTGTCTTAGAATAATATCCAATACTGATCAGCACTTTACAGAAGATATTTTTGTTCTGTAAATGCTTGCATTTATAGCAACCCATGTTCTTTTAAAGTACTTCTGTAGGCACACAGGGAAAAAAATAATTAAAAAAAAAAAGTAAAAAAAATCAGTCTGTTGTGTATTTTACCAAGCCAAGTTATCAACATGCAATTCAGGAGTGAAATCCAATTCTTAAAAAAAATAAAGTTTAAATAGCTATGTGACAGCTTTTCTCTTCTTCACCCCTCCAAGTGCTAAACCTCAGCTGGGACCTGTGATTTACCAACCATTTAATGAGCAGGTTTGCTCATTACATGCACTGGAAGTACATAAATGCAAAGGCAAAGAAAGAGATTCGCTCACCCTCAGCCATCAGGGCATTGGCATCATGTCCCAAACAGGCAACCAGACCAAATCTGGGAACAGTGAAGGATGCTGCTACTTGGAGGTGTGAAGCACTGGAGTGCTAAGCTTCATCTGAACGTATGTTTAACTACTGCTGCCACCAAATATAGGCTCCTTGTGAATACATCCAGCAGGAGCCAGTGAAATTGTTCATCCAACCTTCAGATAACGTTTATGGTTTCCAAACTATTTCACACGTATGCTACACTTTGCTTCCCATTAACACTTCCAAACTGCTTATTGCCCATGTCTTCTCACCCTTGCTTCAGTGCCTGTGTTAACAAGCTTGGAGCAGCCAGAGCCTGTGATGAGTAGAAATGGGACTTGTACCTGCACCAAAAAAAGCATCTAAAACATGTTTCTGTGTTCACAGACTTTGAGTGTCCCCTTCCCACTTTGAGCACAGTCCTTCTCATCCCCTCTGGAGAACAGGGATGCAGTGCAATGACTCAGAGAGTTTCAGAAGCATTTGGCAGGTAGAGCACAACTGAAAGCTAAACATTCTGCATTAAACACACTATTTTGACATACACAGCTTCTATGTGATGAAGAAAATGCATCCAAAACCACCCCGAAGGCCTGAAGTTGTCCAGCATATATGACACAGGCAATGCTTTGCTACAGCTTTTCCAAGAAACACTTTGTGCAGTACATGTCAGTTAGCAATTTTTACTTCCATCATTTACCTTTTCTCCAGCCAGCCATTATCCTGTGATTGCTGATGCTCTGCAACAGGCTCAGGTGCTCCTGTAGCAGCATGTGGCCAAAAAAACAATTGGTAGGAGAAAGTGGCATTCACCAGCTGCAGCTTCTATCTGCTCTTTTGTAGTTACTCTTTTACAAAAAGACTGTATTTACCCATACAGGCAAGAAATCACAGGAGATGAGAGTTCTGTGGCAGTAAAATAAAGCAACAAAGTAAATGCCACGAAGAGATCCTTCTCCTGAATCCATAGTGCCCTTCATCACAGCATGAGAGCAGAAATTGAGCTTCACGACTGAATTTTAAAAATAGAAAGGTAACAAGCTTCCAACCCCAAAGTGCTGTGCTCTGCTTCCGATGCCATTTCAGGCCCTGGGAGTGCTCTCAAAGAGCACACAGCTCCACTGGGAAAAGGTGAAAAATGCCTTCCTACATAATATGTTGTCTGAACTAAGAGAATTATTTATGGTTGCTACATTTATTATACATTATTATAAACTGCAAGCTGTTATGAACTATGAAATGTTTATCATTTCACTGGATGCAAAATAATTTAGTTATTTATAGGAAAGTGTTGATAATGTTAGACTGAATATATATGTTTTAAGAGTAAACTTTCCCTATTAAACATGTGCAAAGATAAATGCAATCTACAGCACTGTATGATACATTTTCACATTTTAGCCTCTAATCTTTTCCCCCTGGGCAGTACCTGTTCTTGCTGAAAACTACTGAAGCATTCTTCTCTACCATTTGTGAAGTGCCTTTTCTTTCATGTTTGAGAATGTGGGAAAACCACATGATAGATCGTGCAGAAACTCCCCAAACCCCCTCCCTTCTACCTAATCTGCAGCACAAGGATGTCTTTATATATATATATATATATATATATGTATGTATAAAATCCTTCAGCACATCTGATTTTCTACAGAAGCGAAGAATCATTTCTTCAGAACTGTGCCCATCTCCTCCCACAAATGGCTTTCAAGCAGGGCTTTGAATTTTCCTTTTAAAATTATGTTCACTAAGGAGAGAGGGGAGATGGGAAGAGAAAAGGACACTGAGAAAAGGCTGAAGGGAGGAGCTGTTAAACTGATCTAATATACAAGCACAGCAGCAAGGATCCTCATCTCCATCAGTATTTCTGCTTTATGAAATACAATTTCCAAATGCTTTATATTAGGCCTAATAGGTCAACTGGATGTAGAATAGCTCCTGCAAATTGATAGCATCCAATAATTGCTCATGCGCTTATTACCTGCAGAACCTGCAGTGCCCTTGCATTTCTCAGTGCTGGGAAGTCTCAGGATGACAAGCTACTTATGTCATTTTAAATATTTAAGTTAGTCTAGGGAAACTTCAGACCCATTCAACATTTAAGAGACTTTTTAATTTACTTCTAAGGTAGGAGACAGAACAAAAATGCTTTACACACATTTTGCACTGCCCCGTCTTTTGTCCACCTCTCACTTGCACCAATCTGAGTGTGCCAAGAGACAAAGCTACTCCCTGGCTAATAGCTGTGAGATCAGCCCAGGGGCAGCACAGGGAAAATTCAGGTTCCAGCTGAACCTTAAATAAACCACAATAGACATCTTTCTGCACACAGGTCAAACAGTGCAATATCAAGTGACATTCTGTGCTATAGGTGTTTTCACCTCAATGGTGCAGTGAGCACTCATGCTGCTTTGGGATGCATGAGGCACCAAGGTTTGGATCTATCACTCTTGATAATTCACTATGAAACAACAAATTAGATTCTGCACTTTTCACAATGGAAACACACAATCACCGTGTGAGGAGAAATCTTTTTGTGTTCTTAAAACCCAAGAAAATAAACCAACCATTCAACCAAAAAAATCCCCAAAAAACCCTGTGCTTTAGTTGCTTCTCAAGTAGTGGAACATCTCTCTTTCTTCAAACCTTAGGTGCCCGCCAGACAACACACAGGCAGCAGATTAAACTGTAACTGAAAACCTCTGAGTGCAAACCGAGTGTTTCGTTCCACAGTCAGAAACCAGGTTACTGACTCCAGCTCTTTTATTCTTCCTTGCACTCCACTTGCTTCACACAACAGGTCATTCCGTGCCTTTCCCTTCTGATTTTGGGTAATTGAGCTCACTGCTCTTGCCATGCTCCCCTGCCAAGTAATGCCAGGCACCAGCCCATCACCAGTGGGACCAGCAGCCGTGGCACAGGCACATTCCCACACTCATGTGTGGATTCACCAGCCCAGCCAACCTGCAGTACAAACACCAAAGGCAGCACTGAGCAAACAGAGCCTGGAAGTTTTCAGTAACCAGAACAAGCAGATGCCTCAAAAACTCACCATACCCATTGCAGAGTATCCACGGTCAGCACCTTTATACCCTCAAATTGGCAAGACATCCTTGAGAACCACCTCATGTGCCTACTTGTTCTGTTTTGTCTGCAATTATGATGACTACAGGTGTCTAAATGGAGCAGCTTTCCAAACTAGAATTAGGAAGGTTTGGAAAGGCTCAATTTCATAATGTGACTCTTGCAAAAGAAAGAAGAGTCCTACAGAGCTTCCAGCTCCTGCCTTTAAACTGCCAACAGCTCCTGCCTTTAACCTGCTGGTTGGGCACTACGTGCCCAAAGGATGCCATACACAGACTTCCCTACTTCATGCTGCCTGCTGGGTGGCACAACTCCTCCCTAGAAATGCTCTTTCCTTCCCCAGACATGGATGCCACCAGCTCTGGGAAGGTAAAAACCTCATGGCCACAAATTCAGCTGTGCCTCTTCTCAGAGAATAGCCCATGGGAAGAAAAATCAAGCCCTTCCCACATTTCCTTTCAGAGCAGAAGATGGAAAAGCCATGCTGCATGGATATGGACACACTGGGATCTGGCTTCTCTGCAGGAGAGGATGGACATCTCTCACCAGCCACCCTCAAAAAGTCATTTTGAATCTGGTGAGACAGTTGGAAGGATCACAGAGCACCTACCAGCCAGCCCAGCACACTTTCCTATAGCAGGCATAAGCGATTTTGGGAGAAAAAAAAAAAAAATTAAAACCCCCAAAGATTAAGAGGAAAAACACAACTGAAGTAACACAACAAAGAAGCCTGAATTTTAAGGCAGTGAAGCCAAGGTGGCAACTTGGAAACAATTTGCTTAAAAATGTAACAGACATTTATACACAGTGTCTGTCTACAAGACAGGATGAAAGCACTTGTTACATCACACCCTGTAAGTATCACAGTCCTTTTTGCTGATAAAGGAGCAGTTACATTCACTTCTGAATCATGGTCATTTGGCCACAAGTTTTCAACATATTTATACTCTTTCTTTTTTTAGAAGAGCTGGGTAATCAGAGCAGCTATGGCCAACTTGACCCTTTGTACCTGTAAGAAGACTCAAAGGAATTTGCAAGACTTAACTATAAGGCAAATCTTTATTTCAGGCTTCAACTGTATTTTAATTTGTGACTCATGAATTATATTATTCAACAATTCACATGAAAAATAATAGCTATCATATTACTTGCTGGAATAAGAGTGGATCGCTGCTTTTTAGAGTTTATTCAAACTGGCAACTAATAATATTTTCCATTTGTCAAAAATCTCCAAAGCACAATGAATTTTCAATTTATTATATTTAACATTCAGTGAGGGAGGACGTTGTCGCTTTCAGCACTAAAATCCCAAACAGAGAAAGTAAAACAAATCACTTCATCTAGAAAGCAAACAAACAATTACATGGAGGAACAACGCCAAAAAGGAAACCAAGCAGCTGCGTTTGCCAGCCCTTATTAACAGCAGAAATAACACCTTATTTCATTTTCTGAGAGTGACTTGTTATCACCTGAAAAACAAAACAAAGTCTATTAGTTTACAAATGAAAAGTGTCATACCATCAAAGTGATATTCCAGCAGAAAAATACTTGGCACTGAACTATCAGGCGTTCTCAGCACAAGAATCACAGATCCTAATAATCCCAAGAAGGTTGTGGGTCCCAGCCATCAGCAAAAGGAGTCATTAAAGGTTACTTTTACTACAAAGCCCTGTTAGAAACACACGTATTCTTGTGGTAATCACAGACTCGTTTAGGTTGGAAAAGACCTTCAAGATCACTGAGTCCAACATTAACCAAGCACTGCCAAGTCCACCTCTAAACCATGTCCCCAAGTGCTACATCTCTACACCCTTTAAATACATCCAGGGATAGAGCATGAAGGATTTGAAACAAGTTTAAGAGCCATGCTGAGGTTTTTTTATTATTCCATTTAAAAATCTCACTCAACAAACAACAGAAAACACCACACACTAAGACCTAACAGCTAACACCAGCTCTGATTTAATTTTACTTTTGCCAAATCATATTCAGCACCATAATTCAGGGTTGAATTATGAACCAGTAGGAACTACTTGAAGTCTAGAGCTGCCTTCTTTAGATGGTAATGAAACCCAAGCCAGGTGCTGTGTTCAGGAACACATCATCACAGCTTGCACCCAACAGCTACAACACACTGCAAAATCAGTCTACAAGTGGGAGACTTTTTGTAAGCTCCAATACAAAGGGGAGGCACCAAATGCCATTAACTACTCAGTCATGAGATGCTTGTTTAACCCCCCCCTTGCAGTCCAAGCAGAGCCCTACTGTATTAGTCCAATTGTGAACAACAAATCTCACTACTTAATATGCAAATTCCCTTGGTCAGTCTTCCATAGAAGCACCATGAAAGCAGTTATTGTAACGTCAAATTAGACATGTGATATGCAGCACTGCACAGCACTCTAAAGAAAATATTTAAGAAACTGTTGTCCAGTTACTGAGAGCAGAGGTTGAGCACAATATTTGGCTTTCTCAAAGTTAATGAAGCTCCAGCACTGCATCAAACGCTGCAGGAGGAATTGATATTTTTAATAATCTCCTCTTCTAGCACGTCAATCAAACATGCAGCCCTATTTCCACTTGTTCCTATTATCACTGCTGGGTGATAGGGGCAGCAGTAAAGAAGACAAATTTCAAACAGAATCAATGTCTTTTATAACAAAGAAGGGCGATAAGAACTCCAGCAGGCAGGCGAACATCGTGTCAAGGAGAGCGCAGCAGCAATCAGACAGCTGCAGCCAAAAGGCCTAATCTGTAATGACTTGTCATGCCCATGCTTCTAGACACTGTATTTCCTGCTCTTTCCTTATTCCACACAAATAACTGTCTCACTGAACTTTAACAAGCAAGACAAAGTAATATGCAACTTCTAATAGGGGTAAGAGTTTGCCAGGAGAGAATGAACAGGCTCCTCCTTTTCCTTCTCACTGGTCCCCTTGGAAGAAGGAAAAGAAATTGAGGAAGAGCCCTCCAGAAAGCACTTGCCTGTGGGGATGGAAGCTGGCAATCCTGATTTTGCTAAACTGAATACACCTGATAAGCTGTTAAACCTTATGTACCAACACAAGTGCAGAGTTTTCCAGCAGTTAACTCCAAACCCAAAGCTGTTCTGAACACACAACTGAAGAAGTCACATAATCTGGAAGTGACTGGAGAACAGCCACTTGCCTGGTCTTACCATCCTGCAGGAACTCAGTCACCTTCGACAGGGCAAGAAGAGATGTGGTGCTTGGCTCCTGAAAGCCAGGAATATCAGGTGGGAGACAGCTGAGCTAAAGATATGAAGTGGGGAAAACCCATGTCTACAAACCATTTAATGATCATCTTTCATTCTTCTTTGTATCTCCTTTAATGAATCCCCAATAAATCCATGTCACCATCCAGGACACCCATCACAATTTGGCTGGGCTATAACACACTGAGCAACCAGACAGGAACTTTTTCCTATCTATGACAAGCAATATTCTGTTGAAACGAAAACTTGCTAAAAAGAGCAGCGATAATGAAACAGCTGGTACCAATCTGCAAAGACCATTTCATTTCCAGCAGGATGGGCAGAGCAGCATCTGTTAAATTCTTGGTAAGGAACAGACTCTTCCTGCTTCTGTCAATGCAAACAGAAACACGTAATAGGCTGGTATTTTTGATTAGCTCAATCTCACACATGGAGACACACCTGAGGATATACATCAGCTCTCCGGATACACACAAGCATCTTGACCTTGAAAAATACCCATAGTAAGAAACAAAGAAAGCACACGTGGCCAGGACACACCGTCAGCTCCGCTGAGTAGCGGAGAAGTAACGGGAAGTGCCGGCGATTGACAAAAAGGCTGAGGAGAATACAGGGATGTGACAAATCCTCATCTCAACTCCAGTGATACAATTGAGCACGATTTCTCCACTCCCCACAGCACTGCAATAGATCGAGACCGGGATGAATCAGACTTGAGATTTGGCTCCCACTTTCACACAGCATCACACAGTGCTACTACTGTCTAATCAATCTCCTGACCACTCGTAATTCTCCAGGAAGCTTTTCCTTTCTGGGAAAAGACAAAGCCCACCACAAAATAAGTCAGTCATCAGCAGTGCTGTGGTTAGAACCGCGATGTTTCTGTTCCAAAACACCTTCCTAGGATTTATAAATATTCTGGCCCTGCTCATTGACAGCAATCTGAAAGCGAAAACACCAGGTAAGGTCACAGCCCCAGAGCTGGAGGAAATGAGCCTTATTTGGGGAGCAGGAATAAGTCATCTTTCTGCACAGGTCTAGTCTCCAAATCACATTCACTTGAGCTTCAGCTGGCTCACTTGCTGATGCCTTAAGACAGAAGCTCCCTTGAGAGGGCAAGTCAGATTTCATACTTGGTGTGGACATGTTTGCAGAATTCATAAAGCTCAGAATTCGTGCAGGCTGGACTTTGACATCTGGGGAGTCAGATTTATAGAAGATATTCTGAGGTTCTTTCAGTTTAACCTAACCCCCCTTTTTTTCTTGTGGAGAGGCAGGAACAGATACGTAACGTTACAAAACAGGCTATTGCACACTGTAGCTGATTGTTTAAGACAGTCCTAAGAAGCTCATAATTCAACTGAAATTTCATCGCTTCTCACTTCAGCGAGACAACCTTAAGGAACATTATCCTTAGAGCATGAATCAACACGAGCCAGCTGACACGCATTTCACATCTCTTACATCTTGAAACCCCAGCTGCTGTTGTAATGCACCAAGCACAATGGGTTATTTAACCCCAGAGCAGCAGTGGGCTGTGCCACCGAAGCGCCACGCAGGAACGCACTCCCAGCAAGTCCTCCCGGGACAGTATTGTGTGCACAACCTGGACAGAGACTGCCCACCTCATGTGCTGCTACTGGGTGTGTAATCTGACTGTTTCACCATATCAGTCAAACTCTGATAATGGTTCTTTTTCCCCATCTCATTCATTCGATACCACAGGCAAGACAAGGGCGAGGAAATTAAACTGAGGCTATTTCTGTGACATGATCTCACCACATAACACCTGGCTACCAAAGCAGATCTCAGGACAAACATCAGCAGAGCTTTTAATGCTATTTTTCCCCTCAAGATTTTTTGGGTATGTGACGATTCCTGCCACTCTCTCTTTGACTGATCCATTCCACACAACACTTCTGTGATTTTTTACTAGTTGTTTAGTCTGCTTAGTACAGATGCATTCTAGGTAACTCCCTTCTTCCCCTTTTTTTCTAATAGAGAAAAGAAGACTCATACTAGTCAAAGCTATAATATTCCTTTGAATGACAATGATGTGATTAAATTCAAGGGAGGTCGTGGAGTCTCCCTCTCTGGAGAAATTCCAAACCCACCTGGACACATTTCTGTGTCATCCTCTCCAGGTGACCCTGCCTTGGCAGGGGGTTGGACTGCATAATTTCCAGAGGTCCCTCCCAGCACCAACTATTCTGTGATTCTGTGAAATCCCACACAGTTCTTAGCAGCTGGACTTACTGGTATTTCTATGAACTCTGTATCTGGCATTAATCAGCAGATGATTGTTTCAGATACAATTGTGAGTGCTGCATTTTTTTACATAATGGAATGACAGCAAAGTCACTGATATAACAGAACACCCATCAGCTGGGACATCCGAAATAAAAACAGACTGATAAATAATATCCCTTAAGGCACAAGGGAAAACACAGCCCTATGTCAGCAATTTTCATCCTGAAATCTGTGGACCCTGCACGTGTAAGGACTACTTATAAGTCAAGTGTCCTGTTGGTAGGCTGACTTTAAATGACTATAAAGCATATACAGCTCAGCTGGAGAACATCAGGGGTTCACAAACCTACAAACGTAGAAAAAGCAATCATTCGGGCATTTAGGTAGAGAAAAATATGAGGGTAAAGGCCTCTCACACTGCAGCAGCGTTCCCACACAGGCTTTGCTCCCTAAGTAGGTGTGCACTTGCACATGGGTGCTGCTCCAGCACTTCAAGTCGGTGGAAATCGATCACTTAGCATGGGAGACTTAGGCTGGAGGAAAGCATCCATCCTCCTCGGCGAGAATGAAAAGGAAAACAAACCCCAAACCCGCAGCAGCGCCAGGATCTAAGTGAAACGAAGAATCGTTTTCCGCACACCACAAGGCGCTGAGCCCAAGGAAAACAAACTTTAGGAGCCCCAGGCAGGCCCTCTCCCCAGCCTGTCTTTATTTCGCCAGCCGCTTGTCCCGGGGCCGCGCCGTGGAGCCCGGGCACTGCTCCCCCAGCACTGACCACCGACACAGCCCTCCCGACGCCCCGACACTGATCCCCCGACCCTGAATGTCCCCCGGCAGAGCCCCCGACCGGTCGGGGCCGTGGGTGCGGGGTGGGGGCTCTGCCCGTCGGGGCCATCCCGCCGAGCTCCTGCACGGCCCCGTCGCCCCGGGAAAGTTCGGGCGCCGGGGGAGCAGCCGGGGGAGCAGCTGGAGGAAAAGCAGGGGGAGAAGCAGGGGGGGCGGCCGGACGCGGCGCCCCGAGGCCGGCGAAGGCAGCGCGTCTCCCCCGCCCGCCGCAGGCCCCGGCCCGCAGCGCCCGCCCCGGGGTCCCCCCGCGGGGCCCCCCCCAAGCCCAGCCCCGGCGCTCACCTCCGGTGCCGTCCGAGTTCTCGTTGAGGCTGCCCGAGGAGTCGTGGTGGGAGCCCACACACCGCCCATGGGGCCCGCAGACCCGCCGCCGAGCCGCCCCCCGCCCCCCTCCCCTGCACCGATCTCCGCCGCCGGCCGGGCAGGCGCGATGGCTGCGGAGCCGCCTCCCCGCTCGGCAACACCGCCCCCGAGGCGCGGCCTCCGCCCGCCGCCCGGCCCCGCCTGCGGCCCGCGGGCCCGCCCCGGCACCCGCGCCGGCGTGGGCACCGGCACCGGCATCGGCATCGGCATCGCACCGGCATCGCCATCGCCATCGCACCGGCACCGGCACCGGCACCAACCCCCGCCCGGCAGCGTCGGCGGGATGCGGGACCACCCGCGGGGTGCGGGGGTCGGCGAGGCCGGGTCACTGGGTCCGTGGGTTTATTTCCGAGATGTGTTTATTTCCTTCTTAGAGTGCAACCTACGGCTTTCCCCCTGCTTTCCTGTGCTGTTTGTCCCATCCCTGGAAGTGTGCCCCATCCCTGGAAGTGTTTGTGCCCCATCCCTCGAAGTGTTCAAGGCCAGGTTGGATGGAGCTCTGAGCAACCTGGTCTACTGGAAGGTGTCCCTGCCCGTGGCAGGGGGTTGCAGCAAGATGAGCTTTAGGGTCCCTTCCAACCCAAACCATTCAATGATTCTATGGTTTGTGTCTGCACATGAAGAGAAAGTCTGCACACACTCAGAGATAAACCTCTGTCCTACTAATCATCCAACCACCTCTGTGCTCTCAGATTGTCCCTTTAAAATAAAAATTTAGCAAAATCAGTGCTTCTTGGTCAATCTGACCAAACAGACTTCAGTTCTCTGAGAAGAAGGATTTGACTTTTATGCACTTAATGCCTAGCTGGGTTATCTGATTTCAGTAGCAATCCCGCTGTGGGATCAGGGAGTTATGGTTCGTACACTATCAGATGCACTGTAGCTCCTTGAAACGATCAGCAATAAGTCAGAACATTGAAAAATGGAAGCAGACAGTGCAAAAAATAAAGCATGGTAACAGACTGTGCTCTGGGTTCCCCACACGCTCTGCTATATGCAGCAGTTTAATGTTCTGATACACAGAGCAGCAGAAAACAAAACTCAAGCTGAGCATATTTTTCCTCCATAAAGATGACATTGCAAATGGTTTTTTTTAGACTTAAAATAGCATAGCTGTTTGTGGAGTTTATAGTCACTGTGGTGAAAAGAACGGATGGACAAAGCCGTTTCTCTACCATTAATTTCCCTACATAATCTTCATACCAAAAGCCCAGCCAGCCTTTGGGAAGGCTCTTGTGTTGATAATTAAAATCCCAAATGTATGAGATAAGCTGAGTGCCAAATGCCGAGCACTTTGTCATCTGAGAACAAAAAAGCGCAGAGCTCATCTGCTTTATTGGGTCCAAATGGGGAGGTCAGGAGTGGTAAGAAAGTCTAAAGAATGATTATTAGAGTTTGAACTCAGGACCACTAATTACAAGAAATGCAAAAATTCCTTGTCTGTGCAGACATTTAGACCAGATAAATGAAACACACAGAGCTCAGTTGTTTTCTTTTCAGATTTTATCTGAAAGCCACATGGGGGTTTGCCTGAATATACACAGGTGTAATAAAAGATATCATAGAATCACAGAATCATTGAGGTTGGAAAAGAGCTCCAAGATCAACCTGTGACCGATCCCCACCTTGTCAACTGGATCAGAGCACTGACTGCCACATCCCACCATTCGTCAAACATCTCCAGGGATGGTGACTCCACCACCTCCCTGGGCAGCCCCTTCCAATGCCAGAGATACATCATATATGTATTGGGTGAGACTGAATGTAATTTGTTACAAAATGTAGAAACACGGAAGATGGTTTAGTATGTTTACAAATTTTCCTAGGAGTAGGTGCTGATGTGAGTATATCATCATCAGAGTTCAGCAACTCTGCAGGGAAATCATGGATTGCAGTGAGGCCCTTGGGTTGCGTACTGGGAGGGCTTCTGGACAGCATGCTGCCCAGTGAGATCCCAAAAATGCCCATCTGTGAGGCGAAGGGGGTGTGTGTGAGTTGATACAACGTGACTCTGTTCCATAATAGGGTGGCTGCAGGACCGCGGGCCGGCGTGGGAAAGTATGTCCCCACCGAGACAGCAGTCTGCTCGTGGAGCCTTGGAATAACACATCAGTGCTTGTTTTTCTGCGTGTTTGGTACTGAACTCTTTCATTAGATACCTCCTTGCTCTCACACACAGCGTATATAGTACATATGTGTGTATCTATGTGTATATGAACGCTCAAGATGGGCCAAAGTCAATATTTACCCTGTGAATCAGGAGGCACTTGCAATGTACTAATAAAGTAGCAACAGCAAACTGAGACTTTTTCTAAATGGATAATTTATTTTGAAGGTTATGTTCCTCCTCAAAATAAGTTTCACAGGAGGCAAGCACAATTTCTGCCCTCCAATCTTAGCTCTTCTCCAGACACTCGCTGTGACCTAGGACAAGACACATAAGCTCAGCTGCTCTATTTCTATTGGTAGATTAGAGTTTGTCTACACATCTCTTGGGAGTACGGCCAGGATTAATTAATTCTTACTCTTTATTACTTGCTAACTGCCTGCAGTGCATGAGATGTAAAACACTGTACATCAAAAGTGCCTTTTCACAGATTAATGGTGTAATGAGTTGACTATTTCATATAGGTACCACTGCCCTATATGGTTGGAAATGATTATTTGAGGGCAACAAACCCTAAATTGCCAACAGCTGAAGGATTTTCTTTTGGCACAAATCCTGCTGAACTGTGTGTTGTACTGGGAGCACCAGAACAATGGGGTTTTTGGCCAAGGAATGCAGCAGTAGATCCCCATGTACATTATATTGGAGCAAGTCCAGGGGAGGCCAGCAAGTTGATTAGAGGGATGTAGCACCTTTCCCACAAGGAAAGGCTGAGAGAATTAGGATTTTTCAGCCTGGAAAAGAGAAGGCTTTGGGGTGACCTGATTGTGGCCCTCCAGTACCTGAAGGGATACTGCAAGAAGGATGGAGAGAGGCTATTTCCAAAGGCCTGGAGTGACAGGACAAGGGGAAATGACTTCAAACTGACATAGAGTAGGTTTAGGTATCAGGAAGAAACTCTTTATTGTGAAGCTGGTGAGGCCCTGGCACAGGTTGCCCAGAGAAGCTGTGGCTGCCCCATCCCTGGAAGTCTTCAAGTCCAGGTTGGAACAGGGCTAGGAGCAACCTGGTCTAGTGGAAGGTGTCCCTGTCCCTCCTTCTAGTGGACAGGGAGTTAGAACTATATGATCCTTAAAATCCCTTTGAACCCAGGATATTTTATGTTCTATGATTGTCAGTATTATTTCCTGTATACTCCTATATATTAAAATATTTTATATCCTTCACTAGTTTTTCTCTCCAACTGGGATCTCACTGCTTGCTCTCAGTCAATGGTGGTGGGTTTTGCCATCACATGATGATACAGTGTGATCAATCTCTGTTCTCTGATGAGTCAGCTTTGTGTGGGAACAAGTATGAGATGCTGACAAATTGCATCAGCACTGAAACTTCTGTCTCAGGCATCAACATTTTGATTTTTATCAGTGCTACCCAGGGCCATAGTATCAAAGTCTTCACCTTTTAAGTGAAAGTCTTCTCAGATCTCTTTCATCCTCCTTTTGACAGATGGGAAAGAGAGACATGACTGATGAGGTTATTTGCCGAAAGTCCCACAGGAAGCAGAAGCAGGAAAGAACCGTGGAGTCCAACCACTGATCTTCCTCCTCAGAGAATCTGAAGAAATGTAGCAAGTTGCTATTTTCAGATTTACTTCCACATGGCTCTTCCTGAAAGCTAATGAGGCTGCAGCCTCATTTTCAAAGGCGACATGATGGAGGTTTCCCTGACTCCATATGATGCACAGTACTTCTGTTTAGATGCGGTTTTGAGGAATGCTGGCTCCCATTCCAGAATTTCCAACAGCAAATTTTAGCCTGATTCCAAGCTAATATAATCCATCCCCTAAAAAGCCATACCAAAGCGACTGGTATCCATCTCCACCACCACAGTGCTGTGTCAAAATTATGTTAAACTGGGCGGGCAGAGTTTGTTTTCCTGGAATGACCAAGGGAAAGAATTCTACTACACAGAGGAATCCCTGTGGCTGAGGAACCCATCAGACATCAGGAGCTGGCCAACTATGAAGAGAATTAGCGTCTGCCAAGTCCTGCTTGTGCCTCCCTGTGCCCTCTGGTAGTGTGTGTCCTTCAGCACATCTCCAGGAGCCCAAACACATTGCTCCGAATGCCTTGGCACCCACCTCTTCTGCAGGAAATGCTGGGATGGGAAGTTTGAGCTTCTGAGGGAATTTCCATCAGCTGGAGAGAATATTGCTGTGGAGAACAATGTTATGCTTCTCTCCTGACCTCTGCAAAGCCCCATACCTACTCCTGTGGACTACTTTGGCAGGTTCTTTATCTCGTCTCTGTTAATATCAGAGGGAACAGTGATGCTTCCTCTCGCTTTTATGTGTTTCTGCAGAGCTCTGTAGTTTTGATCTTCAATTGCTGTAGAAAAAGGGTCACTGAAAAGGCTAAAAATTGCTATTTAATGTGCAGCATCAGAGGTGCTGGTAGGAATCTCTAGGGGTGGTGGATTCTGCTGCAGGACACCCTGTTTGGAGGGGGCTTGGATCAACATGGTCTAGTGGAAGGTGTCTCTGCTCATGGCAGGGGTATTGGAACAAGATGACCTTTAAGTTCCCCCCCAACCCAGGCCATTATATGATTCTATGATTTATTGCTTTGTCACATCAGGGAGGATTTGCTAATGGTCAAAATACACATTTTGAAAAAAAAAAAAAATTAATTAACCTTGACTGCTAAAGAAACAAAAGTGAACCACTGCTTCCCTCCTGTGGTGACCTTCCTGATTGCACAGCAAAACACTGCAATGAATGGCACATTTTAAGTGATTTTTAAAAATAATTATTATTATGCCGGTGACATTGCAGCCCAGCAGTCACTCACATCCCGCTGTTATTGTTACAGTGCTGGATTGACATTTCCAAAATGGAGCAGTGCTTTGAAGCACGCGAAGCCCAGCTCTTGCTACTCGGCTGCGATGGAAGAAGCATTGAGAACCTTATCTCGTTACAACCTGCTGTTTGTGGACAAGTTCTCCTCTTACAGCTGCATTTGAATTGATTCTCTGCTTGGGTGGGTGCAGGAGTGTCGTGTATCAGCGTGCTAAATAATGAAGAGGATGAGTGGCAGTGGGACAAAGGCAGCACACGTGGATGCAGGTCCTGCTCCGCTGCGGCAGGAGCTGGTTTAGAGCTGCTGGGTCACTGAGCCGGCACAGAGAACAGACCAGACAAGGGCTCTGTTATTACCATTTCTGAATTTGCTGCTATTATCAATATTGTATTAGTATTAGGGGTTGTAATTAAATGATCTTTAACTCTTGCAACCCAAACTGTTCTGTAATTCTAGGATTCTATCACACTGAAGTTTCAAATGGAAGAGATGGGGATGTAGGATGTGGTTTACTTAAGAAAAGGAACATAGCAGGGGCATGATAAAAATATCTGTGGTCATGAATAAGTGAGAAGAAACAGGGCAAGAGATGAGAATTTTCTTTTCTTTCTTTCCTTTTTGTTGTACAGGAATGAAGGGATGTACTGTCAATGATGAAGGGGTAAGTCAGGGCTGAATAAGGAACAGTTTTCCTTCTCCCAGGCAACCAGCAACAGGACAAGAGAAAATGGACTCAAGCTGTGCCAAGTGAGGTTCAGGTTGGATAACAAGAAGAATTTCTTCATGGAAATGGTTGTCAAGCTTTGGAGGGGGCTGCCTAGGGAGGTGGCAGAATCTCCATCCCTGGAGGTGTTCAAGAAGTGACTGGACATGACACTCAGTGCTCTGGTCACAACTTGGACTCGACAGTCAGGGAGATCTTTTCCAATCAGTGATTCTGTGGTTCTGTGATTCTGAGTAGAGAGTAGAAGGAATGCATACAACCCAGGACCCACTGCTTCTCTTTTAGCTTTGAGCTAATGGATACCAAAAATTCCTCTGGGAAAGAAGTTTATGAGTTCCCCTGTTCCTGAATTTTAGCTCTGCTTCCCGAATGCAGAGCATTTGAAATCAAAGAGCTATTCCTAGACAGAATATACAGACAACCTTCTCATACAGGACTGAAAATTGGGTTCATTTGAGGAGAAATCATACAGGTTTTGGCACGAGGAAAAGGAAGGGTGGAAAAGGGAAGATGCTACCTCCTGTCATAATGCTTCTGATAAAATTAAAGCTGAGACAGATGGTAATGGTACAGGCTAATGTTACCATATGGCAGAATCAATCATGCAAAAAATATGCTGCTTTAAGGAACATGTGAAACTGATAGATGTTAATATTCCAAATATTTTAGATTTGTGTCTTGAGCATTCTCACAGGCTGTGGAGCTGGAAGAAGATTCTCATGCTCAGGAAGTGTTTGCCTGGACTGCAGTTCAGCTCCTGTGGGTTATTCATTCTTCCTCTGCTCTCCTTACTGGTAGGAAACATCTGGCCAGCAGTAGTTTGTGTCTGGGCTCACTCAGAAGGGAAATGGGGACTGGGAAAGGAGTAAGGTCTCACTGCACATGCAGGGCAGGTCAGGGACACTGTCACCACCAGATCGTCCTTGTTCCACAGTTTTCCAGGAAATCTGGAGGAGAGACACTGTGGGCCACAGCCTCAGGGGCTGGGACTTCCCACACCTCCCTGTAGCAAGGGAGGGGAGCGAGAGGAGAAGGCAGAGGGGTGGAAGGCTGTGAGCCCAGACCTATTCATTTCTATCTGTCAACAAAGAAAACCAGAAATCATGATGGTGCCATCACTGGCCAGGTTCCTCCTGGACAAGGAATGATACAACTTGGCTCCCAGATTCTTGCCAGCTCTTAGTTCCTAACGCTGACATGCAGTATTCAGAGATGAATTGCTTTGTTCTCTTTTCTATGACTGAGCTTTGCATGGAGAGGGGGAAAAAAGACCCAAAAACCTCAACCTGAACAAGATCCCCAACACAGCAGGACACATTCACATTAAATCATTGCATGACTTCAACTGGATATACATCAAAAGCTTGTCTCTTTTTACCACTATTGTCTCTGAGGAGAAGCTTATTTTATGCCTACCGTGGCTCCATTGAGTTGGTGGAATTACATCAGGGATGCTAAACTTGGATGAAAATCTGTTTTGAACTTTTGATGAAGATAATAAAGAAAAACAACAACGACAACAAGAGATCTTGGCTTGTGATGACTATTGTTTGTCCCCTGTGCTGTACAGTGCCTCGGGATGTGGAATAGGATCCTATTGTTGTATTTCCAATAAACAAAGAGGCAGTTTCTCTTCATGCCTTATTAGATAGTCTTTGTATGAATCGAGGAAAATAACATGTCTGTGTGAGACAGAGCATGGTGTAAATGATCCTCCTTGGCCGGTCCTGGTAGGGACGTGACCTCCAGTGCATGTGAAGGACCCAGCGAGGAAGATGCAGAGCCAGGATTAAGAATCCATTAATTCAGATGGATAAACATTGCTTTGTTTTCCACTTCAGCATTCTGCACTCTTCTTCAAACCATCTCCAGCAATTTAAACTGAAGGGATGTGGGGATTAGAACGACTCTGTCAGGACTGGAAACCTCAAAGGCTGATAGTTCAGCAGAAGTGGTGCTAAGGAGTGATCTCCAGTATTTCTACGAGGAAACTTCCTCATTGTATTATAACTAACACGAACAGCCTGGATTCATGTCACCTGATGTCACACCTACAATCTGCTGACCAAAGATATTCATGACAGGAAACCCTGAAGACATGGGAAAATTGTTTAAATATTGATATTAGTAGAGCACCACATCTTGCTGTCTAAGAAGAAACACTTTTTTGGGAATGGTGGCTCGTAAGTGACCATTTCTGAGGTTTCCTCTGTCATTTGGTTTTGTCAGTGTGCAATGCCAGGTCCAGGAGCTGAACCGGCTGGGTAGAGTGAGCTCCATCAGAATCACAGAATCACTGAGGTTAGAAAAGACCTCTAAAACCATTGAGTGACTGATCCTCACCTTGTCATCCAGACCAAAGCACTGAGTGCCATGTTCCATCCTTCCTTGAACACCTCCAGGGATGCTGACTCCACCACCTCCCTGGGCAGCCCCTTCCAATGCCTGACAACTCTTTCCATGACGAAATTCTTCCTGATGCCCAATCTTAACCTCCCCTGGTGCAGCTTGAGGCCTTTTCCTCTTGTCCTGTCCCTTATTCCCTAGGAACAAAGCCTGACTCTCACCTGGCTCCACCCTCCTGTCAGGGAGTTGGAAAGAGCGAGAATGTCCCCCCTGAACCTCCTCTTTTCCAGGCTGAGCACCCCCAGCTCCCTCAGCTGCTCCTCACAGGCATGACTCTCCAGACTCTTCCCCACCTCTGTTCCCTTCTCTGGACACACTCCAGCCCCTCAATGTCTTTCTTCCATTGAGGGGCCCAGGACTGGACACAGCACTTGAGGTGTCTCACCAGGGCATCCTTCAGGATGAACAGTCCACGACTTGGAGGGCTCATGGGCTCACAACATCACACTTCCCACAGCACTGCTGTGCCCAGAGTAAAATTCTACCTTAAATAAGATCACTTCTATTGTGCAATACTAGCTTTTTTCTCCACTTAAGCTCTCCCTTAAAAGGCTACTTTCTAATGAATAAACCTTGGAAAAATAAGTGTTCTTTGCCAAATATAAAAAGAAAAAAAATCTGTGAACTTCTACCATTTCTGTCAATGTCAACAGTATCTGCACACATTGTAATCAGAAAAGAAATACTCTGCACACAGACAGAAGTGATAATGTAATTTGTACCATCATCTTTTCAGCGATGCTTTGTTAGTTATTTCTCATTTTGTATTCGCACATTTGATTTTTCCTGCCTAAGCCTGTTTTTTCGCATTTGCTCTCATTGAGTTTCAGCTGACAGATTTTGTCCCATTTTCCAAATCAATCTGAATTCAGGACCTGTCCTCTGTAATGTTTACAGTACCTCCAAGCTCATAAAACTGTATTATTTTTGCTACCATGCAAATCAGTTATTAATGGACATGATGAATTAAACAAGCCCCTCTGTCCCCCTTTGAATTGGCCTATTTGGGACCTGTATTTTCTCCTGCTCATGCACCTAAATTGTGGTGCTTTTGTTTATGTTCCTATTTTGTTCACATGCCCCTAATTTGCTCATGAGACTGTCATGAGACTGAGTACACTGGCTTTTTACAGTCAGGATATTTCACATCTGCTTCTCCCTTGTCCATCAGACCTGTTATTCTGTCAGAGAGGAAATTAGATTGATTTTATGTGATTTGTTCTTGAGAAACCTATGCTGGCTTTTTCTTGTAATTTTATTATCTTCTAGGTGTTTATATTGATTATTTAATAATTTGTTCCAGTATCTTTCCAAGAAATAGAGTTAAGCAGGCTGGTGGATCACTCCTGGGGCTTCTTTTTCTCATTTTTAAAGCTAAGATACCATTCTTTTCTCCTGTCCCTTGTCACCTGCCACCATCTTCTCACAGATACTCACTTAATGCTTTAGAAATTTCCTTGGCGGGTTCACAAGTGCTCTGGGATGAATTCCATTAGCTCTACTGACTTCAGGACATCCACACATTTCCATAGGTGTCCTTTCTGTACTCTAGCCTGCATGAACAGCTCCTTTCTAGCACCAAATGATGCTTTGGTGAGGGAAAACAGTGCAGCAAAGCAGATGCTCTCCAAAGCAGAGCCCAGGCGCAGATAGACAAGTGCCCAGGCAGGGAGCTAGGAAGTCTCTACAGCACAGAAATGGTGCCTCTCACACAAACCTGCAGGAAAAATGAGGGCATGGTTTTGCAGCAATTATCTCTAGAGTTCCTGCTACCAAGCAGGGATTATTCCCTCTTTGTGTGCTCACTCATCTGAGCTGCAGGACACTACTGAAGGCTACAGAATAATCAGATAAATGGGAAATTCTCTAAGATGTTGGTTATACACCCAAAGTGGTCTGTGAGGACATCTATGGCCCACAGAAGATGCAGGTGCATTCAAGGGTTTCTGGCAGTTTTGAACCTGCAACTGTAAATTTGAAAAAAGGAACATCAGCACAGAGCATCTGCTACACTGGGGACTTTGGGACTCATCACTTGCTGGTTCAGCCATGGTCCAGGTGATACCCCATGTCCAAGGCCATGTCAGGACCTTCAAGAGAGACTAGGCATTTTTTACATCCTTATTTGAGTGCATTTTTGCTGGTCTGAATCCAGAAAACTCACACTAGTGCAGCTTTACAGAAACAAGAGACCCTGCTGGTGCCAAAGGCACAGGAACACTCATGATGGTCTGAGAGCCTGGGACACTTCAAGTCTTTATTTGTGTGGTGCTGCTGGACCACAGAGGCATTGTGGCATTTCACTTAAACATGAAAGTGTTAATTGTCCTTGGGCAGGCAGGTGGAGAGAGCACAGCGTAAGATTGAAATTTCCAAGTAATTTATTTCATTTATTAATTATTAACTCCCAGATTGTTAGGAACACATTTACAAGGTCTGGGAATTAAAGTGGGCAAGATTAGATCATGCTCATACCTTTCACAACAATTCAGCTTTTTATTAAATTTCCATCCAGGAGGAAACTTTATGCTGATGAAATTATTTGAGGAACTATTATAAAGAATCATAAAAATCCAAATTACATTCAGTGTCACAGAAAGAGGAGGTTTTATGAGATTTGTTAAGAAGCATTTATCACCTGGAAACACACCACAGTCAGCTAAATCCAGTTTGCTCTTAATTTAACTGTTCAAAAGTGACTGGATGACTTTTTCTTAATACTTAAATCACCCAAAGCAATTACAGAGCATTACATACATCTCATTAAGCTTCAGACCACTAGGGTGAGCCAGACTATAGCCAATGCCAGCTCTTGTGCAGCGTGAAATGGAAATGACATCTCAGATCATGAGATTCAGAACAAATAAATCAGAATGTGTGATTGGGGCTCATGCTTGTTATCTCAGTACTAAGATGCTTTACCCCTCCCCTTGCCCCGCTCCCTTGGAAGTCTGGATCCATCTGTGCCAAATGGTTGAAATGGCTCCTTCAAGTGTTTTGGAAATCCTGTCCTCTTCAAGCACACTGCGTGCCCAGGGTCACCTATTTCTTGGCCTGGGGCTTTCAAGGTGCTGAATTTCATTCTGTGGCTCTGGATCTTTCTAATCTCAATGCAACTGTGCCAGCAAAAAACACGAAAAACAGCCAGGATGATTAGGGGGATGTAGCACCTCTCCTATGATGAAAGGCTGAGAGAATTTGGATTGTTCAGCCTGAAAAAGAGAAGGCTTTGGGGTGATCTGATTGTGGCCTTCCAGAGCCTGAAAGAAGCTGACAAGAAAGATGGGAGAGAGTATTTACAGGGGTCTGGAGTGACAGGACAAGGGGGAATGGCTTCACACTGACAGAGAATAGGTTTAGACTGGATATTAGGAAGAAATTCTTTATTGTGAGGGTGGCGAGGCCCTGGCACAGGTTACCCAGGGAAGATATGACTGCCCCATCCCTGGAAGTGTTCAAGACGAGGTTGGACAGGGCTTGGAGCAAACTGGTCTGGTGGAAGGTGTCCCTGCCCATAGAAGGGGTTGGAAAGAGATGACTTTAAAATCCTGAAAGTGAAGTAAAACAGTGCCCCTTCCTCCTCATGGATTTGTGATAACTTTCAGTGGAGAAAATCCATGAATGTTTGCAGTAGAGAGCATTGCAAATGACACTGGGGCTTTCTTATTTAAGGAAAAACTTCTTGAAATAGTTTGAAAAAAGCCTGCCAAATATTTGTGTATAGCGTTGCTGGATGAACAAACAGGGCTCTGCAGGATAGCACAGTCAGCTGGGCATCATTTAAGTTAAACACTCACGTACTTCTCCCTCTTCATGTTCTTCCAGCACCAGAAAACAAAGCTGCAGTTTGCTGATATTTATCCCCTGCACTCACTGATATCAGTCACTGAATAGCCCTTCAGGAGGTTTTACTGCCCTGAACAGACTGCAAAAACGTTGCCTGTTATCTCAGAGCAGATTGAGCCCATGGATACTGGGGAACAGTTTCCCAGCTCTTGAAGATCTCCCTTGATAGTGTCATGTCCTTGTTAACACGTTTTTGTAGACCTGGGTTGGTTGAATTGGTTCAGTGATTGCTTTTCTTTCCCGAAGCTTAACTCAAAAATCTCTGCTTTGCTGTAGTCACACAGAGCTTGGAGGCTTTTCCTTGCAGGCACTGGCTCCTGTTGCAGTGAGAAATGATCCTAGAAGCCTGTGACTTAGGCAGGTACAGACTGTGCACTGCAGCACACTTTTCCTGCTTGACTCATCTCCTGCACATCTCCTGCACATCTCCAGCATCCAAACTGAATGGCAGAGCTCTTAGGTTTGCAAAGTGAGAGATTTCAAACAATTTTAGGAATTGGGATTCGAAACCCTTTTCTGCTCTTTTGTTACAGCAAGCATTGAAAGGACTGAGACCCTTTATCACACTGAAATAAATCTTAAGGGAATAGCCACGTCTTCCATTGGTGTCACATGGGTCTTCAGAGCACACTGCATTCCAGGATGGAGACTGGCAAACTCATTCTGAAGAAATTCACTTGTCCAAGAGGCAACATTAGCATAGAATCATAGACTGTTGAGAAAACTCACCTCAGGAAAATCTGGCAGGCCCATGCAAGTTTTTAACTTGTAAAACCATATTTACTCATAAGAGTTGACTGACAACTCCAAGAAAATGAGATCATAAACAACTTTTCTTCAGCAGAGCCATTTTATTCTGGTTTATGGCCCTGGCTTTGAACAGCTCCATCACTGTCAAGATGACAAACATGGGACATGTTAAATACCAGCACATTCCTAATTTTCTGTGTAAGTTTGTGTTTCTTTTCTCAAATACCTTACAGTTCCCACCCCACAAACTCCTCTTGCATTTCTTATCTCCTTCCATTCATGAAGGAAGGACTGAGACTGTCCTTCTCCCTAATGGAGTTGCTTCCATCTCTCAGTTTCTCAGTCACGTTGTGTGGAGCTGGTTAAAGTCCTGGGCTGATAAACAGAGTGCTGAAGAATGGTTTTTCCACTTTGCCAGGCAGCGGAAAAAAGGCTCTCCTGATGCTCCTGGTGCCACACAGCTCCGTCAATGCACTTAGTGGGCTTCTGGGAACAAAGCATAAATATTTCAGAAGGGTGCTTTAATAAGTGTTTGTTTGCTCAGAAGCTGTTGATTCCTTCTTGGGTAGTTACTATGGTAAAACACGTTGATTTAAACAGGAATAATGATTCTCTCCTCGTGTCTGTATATACATTAGCTCTTGCAGCCCATCTCACCAGCAAAAGGGATGGCTCTGAGGTGGCAGTGCTTGGCACAGCAAGGCTTCATGGAGCACTTTGGAAAGCTCCTGCAAGGGTAGCCTCTGTCTGATTCCCTGAGGCCCATTATGGTACTGCCTGTCCCAGACCTTCTGTCAGAGAGCTGAGGCACCAAAACTCGCCTCTGTCTCCCCTTCTGCAGGTGAGTGTCCAGAGCATGGGACTTTGAATTCCATCCTCACAGCATGTTATTTCTGGGTCTAAAGATCCAAACTGCCCAGGTGGCAGAGATGAGGGGTGTCATCTGTTGGTCTGCTTAAGCACCTTTAGGAAAGGAGCTGGAGTTGACAATAGAGAACTACTGCCCAAAAGTACAATACACATAGAGAAAACATGCTGCAGCAAAGAAACAAAAATAGAAAGGCTAACTTAGATAAGGCCCTGATGGGACTGATGGACTGTGCCATGTCGGCTGCGCTTGTTTAAATCTGTCTTTCTGTATTTATATCGTAGATTCCAGCATCTCTCACTTGGAATCTGTTTCAGAAGTGCTGGCTGATTTCTGTTCAGCAGGAGCACACATCCCTGTGTCTTCACCAACAATAACAGTGCTTAGCAAGGACGTGCTAAAAAGTGTGACCTGGACAGGAGAGGGAATGTCCTTTGTGATGCTGTAGGGTTGTTGACATGGGAACAGTAGCTCACCATACGGCATGTTCTTTCTTTTAAACCAGCAGGGAACTTTAATTATTCAGGCTGAGAAACAGGCTGAAGGAACTGCTCAAAATGCCTTGTGCTGAGGCCAGTCTGTTCCCCTTAGTGATCAGATGTTTGGTGTCTCTCTTCCCCATTTGTATTCCTGCTCTGTGCCAGAGACAAATGGGAGCTGGCACATGCAGCCTTGGCAGGGTAGGTGCTTCCTGAGATCTTCTGCTGAACCTCTGTGCAAGCTTCTCCCTGCTCCTCTCTGCTGCTCTGCCATGCTTGTACTCATGGGATCTCTCCAGTCAGCTGCTGGTTAACTCAGAGGTGACAAAAGGTCTTAAAACATACAGGGTCCAAAAATTTTAACACACCAGAAGTCAAGGTCCTGCAGTATCATGGGGATCCTGGGAGGCTGCAGAACCAGTCGGTGCTCACTGCAAACACCCCCTGCCCTCGCAGCTGCCTCACAGCCACAGTGGTTCTTCTTGGGAAATGATCATTTTCGACATTTCATCTTCAACACTTCATCTCACAGCCAGTTTTCTCTCCACTGTGCACTAAAGGTCTATTAACAATAATGTGACACCTCGGAGATTCTAATAAAACCCCAAAAGTTTAGATCAATAGTTAATTAGCTGGGCCCTGCTGGCAGATGGTGCAGTTGGATGGAGCTGTCAGAGCACAGCAATCTTCTGTGTTAAGTCTTGTCATCTCTGGAAATTTGGGACAGAGATGGCATTGTGAGCTTGCTGTACATTCAGAAAACCCACCCAGACATCTATACATGGATACAAGGGGCTAACAGGTGGTCTAGGAGCTGGGATAACACACTCCTTGCATCTCTGCGCCTCCTTATTTTTAGCTGTGCAAAGTGGCTTATATGTGCTTTAAAACAAATTGTAAAGTCCATGTGGGTCTGCCTTGCAACTGCTAAAATTTGATCAAATTTGTTGTCAGAAGATGAAACAACCAAACCTAGAGAATGCCCCATAAACTCTTTTCTTATTACCTACAATATGAAACATGTTATATTTTCAGTGATTTCTTTCTTTTTTTATGTGGGTTGCAAATTAACTCAGAAATAAACACTGCAAATATCAATAAATGCTTCAGCCTTTGGGCTTAGTTATTCACCAGTAACTTACAGGGCACAGCCAAAGAAAAACAATTCTCTTTTCATTATTTTGTGGTTAAACGACTGAAGAGCAGAAAAAGACCCACTCCACTATTGTATTCCTCTGCTGCAGTAGCCAATATTGCCCCTGATCTGTCCAAGGCAGAGCTGGGCAAACAATTTGCAAGTGATGCCAGGAACACAGCACAGCAAGATGTCCTGAGGGCTCTCAGTTTGTACAGGGTATTAGCAGCTGAGACAATGAGAAATTTTTTAAATTCTTCAGAAATAACTTTTTTTTTTTTTTTTTTTTCCAGAACAGAGGCATTCCAGCAATGTGGACAGGACTTTAATTCACCAGGAAATCTATTTTTGCGGTTTTCCTCCCTGCAGCAGGAGGTCAGGCACAGGTGGAATATTGTTCAGGATTTCATACACTGAGGTGGCCAGGGGAGTCCCCACTTCCTTCAGTAGAGTTTGGAACAGGTTCTGGAAAATAAACAAAGCCCCAAAAAACCCCTCAGCCATTCTACTTGTCCAGGAGCAGTGTTGGCTGCTGACTTTGCAGGCACTATTTTTACACCTGAAGTGTTTCCAAGCTCCCAAGAGCTTAACAGAGCAAGTCCAGAGGAGACATCCACTGAGGAAGGGTTCTGCTGAGCAGAAGAGGTTTCTTCCTGTTTATTAGCTGGAGACATTCTGTTTAAAAGAAAGAGGCAGTGACTTTGTCTCCCTGCTACAATGAGGAAGCCTTGGATTCATTTCCCTTGCCTTGCTTACTGGCCAGTGAAAACAATTACAAAAAAAAAGCCCCAGCCCGTAAAAAAACCTGAACAAACAAAACCAAAACCAAACAAAACCCAAAACCAAACAAAACCCAAAACCAAACAAAAAACCCAAAACAAACAAAAACCCAAATGAAAACAAAAGAAAAAATCAAAAAACCAAACCAAAAAAGCAGATTCCTGCCCTAGGGTTTGCCTGGGGAGATGGTGAATGATAAGCATCTAAGTTCCAAAGTGGATCCCATCACAGTCCTGCCTGAGGGCTGCACTGGAGATCCTGATCCTCATGGCTTGTGTACACTGGCCATCCTGAGCCTGTCTCTCCAGGCATCCCGACTTGAGATCCCCACTGAGTAAACTCCATTTATTGCTCACAGAAGGCCAACATTTATTGTTCACAGGCTCCAACAGGTCCATGTCCTTCCAGTCCTGGAGACCCCCGAGCTCCATGCAGCACTGCAGGTGGGGTCTCACCAGAGTAGAGCAGAGGGGTGGAATCCCTGCCCTCGACCTTGTCCAGGTCATCCTGGATGGCATCCCATCCTTCAGGTGTGCCAACTGCATCACTCAGGTCAGTGTCATCTGCAAATGAAAATTTCTTCCCACAGCAAGTGACCATCCTTCCCCCTGCCCAGCTGAGCAGGAGCTGCAGCCTTACAGAGCACAGGGATCTGAAGCATTTAAAAATAATGCCCTTTCTTTTCTCTGAATGCAGAAATATCTGAGTGTCAATCAGCTCATTCTGTTCCTTCCCCAGAAGGCACAGAACAGTTTCTGAAGTACCTCTAAGGTTATTGTGACCATGCCTGGACAAATCTCTGTAATTGTTCAGGGCCTGGTATCAGTAGACCAAAATGAGCACAAAAATAAGAGTAGGGCTGTGACCTTGACCACACCAAGCATCACACAGCTGTTCAATCAGCAGGGGGTTGGCCCAAAAAGGTTTTTCTCTCACCAGCTGCGAAATACTGATTTCTCCCCAGTCCAAAGGCAGAAAAAGCAAAGAAGGAGATATCTTTCTTCTGGCTCCAAAATGCTCCATGTTTCTGCTCGCTCCAGTCCTTCCACTGGAGAAGGATGCGGTGTGCGTGTCTGGCACGCACATCCTTCTTGCCTCTCTGACGTGTTGTGTTCCCTGTTTTCCAGTCAAAGCCAGGTTGGACACAGCCAGGAGGTGACTGTGGGGCTATGCAGATGTGTAGGGTGCTCTCATGGTACCCATCGACTGCCAGGCCCTGCTGAGGGGGAGCCCACACCCTCCTCTGCTGAGCTCTTAAATCTGCACCAGCAGAACCCAGCAGTCTGGAGCTGTCCCTGCTTTCCAGGAGCACCAGCCAGTGACAGACACACAGGGAGATGCTGGATAAACCCACATGCTATTCCTGATAGCACTGCCTGGTACTGGTGTGGGGAAAGTTTGTCTTTGCTTAGGATGATGCATCCCAGGGCAGAGCAAGCCTTTCTCCTGCAGGCACTGCAGCTCAAGGTCCTTCTGAGGGAGCAGGGAGGGGACTGCAGAGCATACCACGTGTTCACTAGCTTGTCAGGTTTTGAACACTGCAAATGAGAAGGGAATAACTCAGCTCAGCTCTCCATCCAGCCTTTGGAGAGCTGCAGGATGACTTCAGTCCATGCTGGAGTCAAGCAGAGGGCCAGTAGCTCCTTCAAGACGAGGAAGCCAGAGGGATGCTCTGCATGTGTGCAGTGATGTCCAGCCCCCTGAAGGCTGCTGGGCAATGATCCATCCTCTGTACGTGCTGGATCACAGGCCTGGTGTCCTTTTGCTGAGCTTGCAAAGTAACATGGGTTGGAGGGAGCCCTGAGCAACCTGGTCTAGTGGAAGGTCTCCCTGAGCACAGCAAGGGTTTGGAACAAGGATAATTTTCAAGGCCCCTTCCAACTCAAACTATTCTATGATTCTAAAATCATGGAGACAGTGCTGGCCAAACCTCACCCAGGGATGGTCCAAAGTGTGTCCAGGGTGGCAACCTGGGACTCTGGAGCCCAGGGCAGCCCAGGACCACCATGAGAGCTCGGTGTGTGCATGTGTGTGTTGGTTCCTGTGTGCAGCCTTGGTATGAGGCTAAAGGGTCATTTGCTCACCCTCTGAACAGATTTTGGAAGAGTTCAGGACATTGCATCTGAGGAGGATCAGTGCCTTCCCTCTCCACTCTAAGTGGATCCCTCACTGCTCTTTAGAACAACCTGAAAGAGGGTTGTGGTGGGTTGGGGGTCGGTCTATTTTCCCAAGTGACAAGTGATAGGACAAAGTTAAATGGCCTCAAGTTGCACAAAGGGAGGTTTAGTTTGGATATTAGGAAAGATTTCTTCACTGAAAGGGCTGTTAAGCTACCCAGGCTGCCCAGGGCAGTGGTGGGATCACCATCACTGGAAGGATTTAAAAGAGGTGTAGATGTGGCAAGTGGGGATGTTGTTTAGTGGTGGGCTTGGCAGTGCTGGAGGAATGGTTGGACTTGATGATCTTAAAACTATTTTCCAACCTAAATTACTCTCCCCCAGGCAAACCTTTCATCTGGGAAGTAGTTCTGTTATCTTGCTATTTCCTAGTTTTCCTCAGCAAACTCACAGTTTTTCATCTTATAGTTTCTGGATGTTTCATGCCTTCAAACCTCTTAGTTTGTTTTTATGTTTTTCTTTATGCTTTTCAAAGAACAACCCAGCTGTGAAAACAAAGGATATTTAAAAATTAAAATCTGATTGCTTTGTTTTTAGCCCTAAACAGACCATTTACTTTTAAAAATATTGAAACAATATGGGGTTTGACTTTATCAAAGTGCTTTTTTCTTCCACCTCAACTTTTGTTTATGGAGGGATTCAATGAATTCAAACCTTTTTGCAAACCTGCTGTTCCCTGAGAAACAATTCTCACAGCTTTATCTTCCAGTTTCTTAATCTTTAGCAAGTCTTAGCTGAATCACTCTGAAATTCTACTGTAATCACATACTTTTCACACAATAACTGCTTACAGACAACTTCTGCCTGTTTCCATCTGTGCTTTATCAGCAGCCACTGCTTAAACAGTATTTTCTGTCAATAGCTGTCAGGAGTTCCTGGGATACTAATGTGTTTGGGCCTCGTGGATACTGAGAAACTCAGAAACAGTTGGGAGAAAAACCAACCATCAAAAAGTTCCTTCCAAAGGGTAAAAGGCCTCCAGGGAAAATTCAAAGGTAAGAGGAGGGGAAGTGTCACCAAAGAAGTGGGGACAAGTCCTTCACACCCCCAGAGAACCTCAGGGTTCTGGTGTGATGGTGTAGCTGTGTCAGAAGCTGAGGGAAGAAGAAAGACTTAAGGTAATACCAGCTTCGTGGCCAGGTTATGGGTAGCCTTACAAGCACCCTGGTCCCAGGAAAAATCAGGGAGCACAGGCACCTGATCCCATCTGGAATCCTGCACTAGCCTGGCACAAGGATGGAGACAATCCCCAACCTCCACTCTCTGTGTGGCATTGGATGGGTCACTTCATTTCCTTCTGAATCAGAAATCTGAGCCCAGCTGCCTGTGGGATGAAGGATGAGAAGTGGGATGCCCAGGGAAGCATCATGGATCAGTTCAGGCCCTCCCGACGGCAGCAGCTGCCTCTGAATCCAGAGCTGATAACGGCAGTGCCCTGCAAATCCTCTTCAGGCAATGAATCCCCTTTTACTCAAGAGGTTTATTCAGTTACTCTCGGCTATTTCAGTAGAGAAGGCATTTTTATTGTGGCAATTCAATAAATTAGCAGGGATTGGTGTCAGTAACCTCCTTGCCACGTCAGAAATGCAAAGTTTCATGTGGCATCAATCCCATTATGGACTTAATCTCATCTCCTCTCTACAGATAACTGTGTGATAAAGGATCAGATTTCCTTGGCTGCCTTTATGAGTGTGCTAAGCTTATCCCCTCTTCATTCCCTACAGGAGAGAGGTTTTCACCTCCCAACCCCTCCCATAATTATTCCCTCTCTGCTAGCAGAGCGTAGTAGGTTTGGCTCTTGAAATCTCTTCATATACTATTTATGTAGACAATATTCTGCTCTCAGTGGGTCTCCACTGATGGCATTTCTCTCTGCTCCTTTTCCCTCTCCTCTCTCTGTGATTCTTCCTGCTGTGACCTTTCAAAGCGTTTCAAAGGATCTTCCAGAAGAAGCAGCACTTACAAGGAGAGAGGAGAGCCAGGTTGCCAGGTTGTGTTGTTTTTGGTGACATGAATGACTCCCTGCACAACCCAGGCTGAGTGATAAATATTTGCTTTCCTTTCTTGGGGCTGCATCATGTCAGGTTTCATTTTCAGAAAGTTCTTTTATACAAAAAAACACTCTCTCTGTTCAGTAAGAAAACTTTCAATTTTTGCCCTCAGCTACTTTTATTTTATAGGGACTTTATGGAATAAATGCACTGTTACTGCAGGGGTGGTTCCAAATGGCATTGACTGGCAAAAATGATAAGCTCCCTGCTGGAGTGGTTTGCAGGACAGGCAGGCTTTGGCAGACTCCTTTTAGTCGTGGTAAGAAATGCTTTACAGAATCACAGAATCACTGAGGTTGATAAAGACTTCCAAGATATCAAGTCCAAACTGTGACCAATCCCCACCCTGTCAACTAGACAGTGACTCCACCACCTCCCTGGATAGTGTATTACAATGCTTGACAACTCTTTCTACAAAGAAATTCTTCCTGAGAATTCCCTGAAACATCTAAACACCCTTCCTGAAAGGGAAGACGTGTTTGCCTTTGGCTGCCTTTCTGTCCTTTTCCCAGCAGTTGTGGCTGCTCCATACCTGAAAGTGTTCAAGGCCAGGTCGGACAGGGCTCTGAGCAACTTGACCTAGTGGAAGGTGTCCCTGTCCATGGCAGGGGGTTGGAACAA
This sequence comes from Myiozetetes cayanensis, assembly GCF_022539395.1. Taxonomy (NCBI): domain Eukaryota; kingdom Metazoa; phylum Chordata; class Aves; order Passeriformes; family Tyrannidae; genus Myiozetetes; species Myiozetetes cayanensis. The sequence goes on along the minus strand of NW_026087378.1, from coordinate 6,033,289 downwards.
GATTATCTTTAAAGTCCCTTCCAACCCAGGCCATTCTATCTTTCTATGATAAACAAGCATTAAAAATAGGTCACAAAATGGTCTACAGCTATTAGCAAAGAACTCCTCAGTGCTCCACATTGTTATTCTACTGCTTCTGATGAGAAGATGGATAGGGAGCAGTTGGAAAACCTGGCCAAGCCTCCATATTAGTGTCAAATTAATACCAGAGCTGAACTTAAAACTGAAGTCTTGACATGCAGTGCCTGAATCCAACCACAGAAGAACACAGGTTAATATTTTCCTACCTGCCCCTACTTTTATAAAATTAAGTTTTATTTCTCTACCTTTGTTTAATTTTGGAGCCCAGTTGTATTCTCAGAGGCAGTAAGAGGGAGAGTGTTGTCTCCACAGAGACTCTTCTGATGCTTTAAACATACTCCAACAGAGACAGGGATCAGAGCAATGCACCTCCTTCGCCTTTCCTGCCCCCCAGACATGCCCTGCCTTGCAGAAAGCAGAAACAAGAGACTTTATTGGCATCTTCCAAAGTTATAAAATAAATGATCCCAAGAGCCCAATTTTTTAATTTTCACTCTGAGCAGAGACTGGTTCCTGTGAACATGAGGGACCTCTCACCCCCACAGCACCAAGGGAACTGTCGGGCTGGCTCCTTACTCTTCCACTCATCTTTTGATGAAGTGTGACGGCGTGTTTAGGGAACCTGGAGGCTGCACGGCACCCACAGTCCTCAGTGACCCACAGACGGGGCTGTTTGTGAAAGTGAGATGAAATGAAAGGGAAACAACACGGCTGTGCCAATAAATGAACGTTCTGTCCTGCACATGCTTCCTCCGGGACACGGCGAGGGGATTGCTAATTGACCAGCTGTTTCTCACCATCCATTATTTGCAGTCGCAGAATTGCTCATTTAAAGCCACTTTGCCTGCAGGCAGTTTGGGCTCGAGTTTGGCCAAGGAGATCCCGCATTCCCAAGAGCTGTTTCTTTTAAAGCATTTGGAACAACAACAGATTGGAAGGGCTGCCCTTACTCAGCTAGTCTCAAAGACACTTTGAGACTCCACAGTGTATATTCCTCTGCCTTCGAGGCTACATGGACTGTGTAGAATAAATTCCTATGGCTTGAAAAAGGATCATTAAGCTCCTATCATCACAGCTCACCAGGAGGGGACAAGGGTGACTGTATAAATTAACACTGCAGGGTTTTTTGTTCATTCCCTAAGCAATGCCAGATAATCTTTTTCTCCGACTACTAAATTAAAAGCTGATTTTCCTATTTACTCTTACACCAGACTCAGCCTTGGGATATGGATCCTTATAGATTGTTCCTGCCTGTTAATGACCACGGCAATGAGCTGTCTCCCAGAGTCTGGGTTTAGTTGGTTGTGTGGTGGGCAGCTGGGCCTGCTTGCTCTCCTGGGGCTTTGCTGGCTGTGCAAGTGAAGGAGTGGGGGCACAAAGGTACATTTAGGGAGCCAATGCATTAGTGCTGAGGAATGGCTGCCTCCCACTGCTCACTGATACCTTCTTATCATGGATTAGCACTGCAGCACAGGGCTGTGCTTCCCTCACTGTGGCTGAGGGAAAATGTGTGAGATAATCGATAGGAGACAGGGTATGAGATGATAGAAAGCCCTGCAGTAGAGACTCCTCCACACAGCTATTTTTCCTCTTCTTTTCACATAATCATAGAATTGCAGAATGATTTGTGTTGGAAGGGACCTTAAAGCCCATCCAGTTCCACTCCTCTGCCATGGGCAGGGACACATCCCACTGGCCCAGGTTGCTCCAAGCCCTGTCCAACGTGACCTTGAACCCTTCCAGGGATGGGGCAGCCACAGCTTCTCTGGGCAACCTGTGCCAGGGCCTCACCACCCTCACAGGGACGAATTTCTTCATAATATCTAATTTAAACCTACTCTCTGTCAATTTGAAGTCGTTCTCCCTTGTCCTGTTGAATGCAGCAAGGGGTTCTCCATGCTCTTCCCCATCTATACTTATGACAGCTCTGGGATTAGTATTTTCCTGGGATTAGTACCCTCAGCAAGCTGTTGCCTTTTTTTGTTTTGTCCATTAGCTCCATCAACAGTAACAGAGGAATGACTGTGAAGTGCTTTCAACTCAAGTACCTCTGGGGCAAATAAATCATGTTAAGCTGGTGCTGCTGGGAGAGCTGCCCTGCTCGGGTGCTGCAGAGGGGAAAGGCAGCATGGCAGAGCTGGGACAGACACTTTTCTATCAGAAAACAGGGAAGATGTTGGTCTGCATTTCAGTGGGAGATGACACAGGATGTGAAGGGTGCTGCAATAACTAGTTATTTGTCATATCCTTACTTTTTGGTGACCACACAATGTTTTTGTATTGGACAAGAAGCCAAGAGCATCACAGGCACAGGAGCTTGGAAAATTGGTGTCAGGGCCAAGCACATTGACCAAGCACTGGGAATGGGACAGGCAGACCCTGACTGTGGCTGTACTTTCTCTTTCAGTGGCTTGAGCTGTGTGCCAGATGCTGCAGTCAATGTAAACAGCAGGATGAGGGCAAGCCAGGCTGGACCCATGGAAAACAGCACAACATTTAATTACTACCATTATGAATTTGTTACAGCACCCCAGTGTGAAACGAGAGAGGGATTCAGCTTGTGAGTGACCCAGAGCTGATCCCTGGGTCTAAGCAAGGGTCTTTCATTAGAGGAGGTCACTCCGGTTACCATCTCGGTGATGGATGCTGGACAGAGCCTCTTGTGCTACAGTGGTTATCCAACTATCACAACAAATCCTGCCTCCTGCAGAGACAGGTCTTGCCAGGCAGAATTTCTCACTGTCATGCCCCAAATACCCACGCTGAGCAGCCAGGGAACCAGGCTCCTGGTTGACTGTGTGGCTATTCACCGCCCTGCTTTCCATGCTGGGCATTAAACAAACCTCCCAGTGTACCAGGGCTGGACATCTGCCACCAAAACTGGGGACTGGATCAACGTTCCACGTTGATCTTCCTGCTTTTCCATCCATCACAGGAAGAACTCCTTGTTTCGCTGCCAGGATTAGTGCTGGCGTAGGTCCTGTTTTGGTCTGAATGCCCTCCTCTGAGAGTGGCTCCCTCCTTTCCGGGAAGGACGCGCTTGGAGATAGTCAGACTTTTATTTTAGGGCCAAGGGAGAGAGTCTGTGGCCGGGTACATCTTACTGGTCAGTTGAGTGACTTGAACCCAGAAACAACCATGCACGAGGTCCCTCCGGCCGTGCTGCACACAGAGGGCAGTGTGAGAGAGGCTACAGAGCTGGCAGTGCTGAAGAGCAGAGCTGACATCCTGCTGCAGCAAACAAGCCATCCCAGAAAACAGGCACAATTGTAAAAGTCTGGGTTTATGTGGCCAGTGATGCCCAATGTACCGAAACTTATTTCCCCTGCACCTGCCAAAAGCACAGCTGAGTGAGTGTGTAGTGACAGGACAAGGGGGAATGGTTTCAGACTGACACAAAGTGGGTTTACATCAGATACCGTTAAAAAATTCTTCCCTGTGAGGGTGGTGCAGAACTGGCACAGGTTGTCCAGAGAAGCTGTGGCTGCCCCATGGCTGGAAGTGTTAAAAGACCAGGTCAAATGGGGCTTGGAGCAACCTGGGCTAGTGGAAGGTGTCCCTGCCCATGGAACAGGATTGGAATGAGATGCTCTTTAAGATTCCTTTCAACCCAAACCATTCTATGGTTCTCACTCTGTTCCTCCCTTGCAGTGGTGTTGGATTTCATGGATGTATTTTCCATCACTTAGCCTCAGTTCCACAGCATGACAGACCTGGGATGCCTTCTCTTTACCTTTATACCATAAGAAGATGAGAGGAATGGTCCTCATATTCCCTTGTGCCTCCAGTGATCGATAAGTATGTTTTTGTCTGTGATATCCAGGAGACCTGTGTGGACAAGTCCTACCTTCTGGTTAGAACTCATGAGTTTTTAGATCTTTCTCTCCATTGGTGTTGATGCTGTCTGGCTTTCAGGGCAACACTGCTGCTCCTTTGTTTTTATAGGGTTGCTCATACACCAAAACACAGTCATTGCCTGCCTGCCTGCCCTGAGGCAATCAAGGTTCCCAGAAGGCACTTTGGCATCCAGACTCAGCAGTTACATCCCAGGCTCTCCAAGTCCCTGCATACATCCTATTTACTGCTGCACTGCAGGGGTTTTGGAAACCTCTGCCAGGAGTGTTGCCTCTTTTGTAAGAGGTTTCATGTTCCAAGTGAAACACTTTGTGATTATACAGACCATTAAGATTCACGTGGTGTTTCCAAATCAAGAGGGAGTGAAAAATCACTGGATCATATTTCTTGCCTTTTTTCTCTGTCTTAGACTAGGTGTTCTCTGTTCCATCCTGCTGACCCAGCTTGGCTCGCTGTGCCCATAAAGCCAGGCAGTAAACAGGGATATACTGAGAAGAGAGAGGCTTTGCTGGCTCAGCATCTGTGGTATGGACAACATCTGCTGCCATCCAAGGGCTCTTCTTGTGCTGTTGTGAGGGAGGATCTGCAGTACTGACTTGCCAAGTGCAGATCCCACATGTCTCTGGCTCCTGTCTCCCTGCTCTGACTTGCAGGAGGTTAAAAATATAACCTGGATCATAGATGCTATTCTGGGGGCTCTATGTTTTTCCTTGCTTTAGCTCCCCAAGCATGTGCTGCTATTTTTTTCCACTAATGATCAGCATTACCCCACACATTTCTCTTTAGAATATACAATTTTAGACCTGGTTATGCAATCATTACCACTCTAAATAATTTACTATGTGAGCTATTTTTTTTCCTGACTAAAAACAACAAAATTTGCTTCATTTATAGCACTTCTAAGTGGCTAGCCCTGGGATTAGAGTGGGCTTCTCCAGAGACTGTGTGCTTCCCAACACACATCACTCCTATCAGTGTGTTTCAGCATGGATCCCTGTAGAAAATCAACAAACTGTCCCAGTTTTCACACTCTTGTATAAGGTGGAATAATATTTATAGGAAAGGAGGACAAGACCTCATGTAACTGCAGAGACAATTACAAGATCTTTACCAATTTGGGTGGGGTGAAAACAAATCACCAGAAGCAGAGTAACTTTGGTGTCTTAGCAAGCTGTAAAAGCACCACGGTGCACTGAAATGTTCAGCAGGGGCATCAAAGCACACTTCACATGCTCTGCTTTGGCTCCAGCCCTGCTCCCAAATCAACTGCACCCCAGCTGTGTTCTCTCCTGGGATCAGCAGCTTTGAGGTTCCAGTGCTGTGGTTGCTGCCATGCATTGAGGGGGACCCAGAGGGACACAGTCTGCTTGGGCTTTTGGTGGGGGAAGGAGAGCCTCCAAGCCTTGTGAAGGTTTGGCCAGAGTGGTAGGAGCTGGCCCACCTGGGACACTCCCATTAGTAACCTGGAGGCAGGTGCTGCTGAACTGCTGCTGCTGGTACAGAGCAGGGAGGGGATGTGAACCTGGGCATATTCACCAGCTGGTGGACTGGACACCTCTGAGCAGACTGAGCATGACCCAGGATGGTGGCACATGGCACGCAGTCCTAAACAGAGTTAGTTTTCTCCTGCTTCCTGGGGACAAGGGGGAAAGTGAGGGCAAGTGGGTGCTTGGGCATCGATATCACCCAGGATAGAAGCCAACGTGTGTCATTGACGTCAAATCTGACCCCGCCAAAGCTGAGTGTCCTGTTACAGTCAAGTAGCATTTGGCTTCAGGAAAATGCCTCCATGCTGAAGCTGTTGCCAGTGTGATAGATCCCAGAGCTCCTGGTAGACTAAATCACTACAAAGTCCTCGAAGAAAAACAGCGCAGACCTGTTTTAAAGCAAAGACAAGATAAAACTTCAAAGCTGGGCGAAGTGAAATGTTGTAAACTCTGGAGGTGAATCTGCCTGCACACCCTCCCTCCCTGGTGTCACATAACCACCGTGTTAAGAGGCTCAGAAATTGGTGTTAAGAAGCCCAGAAGGCTGTTTATCCAGGCCTGGAAAGGATGATACTATTCCATGAAAGGCATGTTTGTGCCTGGGGGTTTGTGGACCAAGGCCAGCAGCCCCGGTGTGTTGATCCTTGGCCACAGGTAGTTTTCTCCAGTACCTGGATGGAGCTGAGCCAACAGGACAGGAGATGGTGCTCAAAGCCTGAGTAATCCAGCCAGCCCTTTACATCCCGGTGCCTGGATGTCTATACATCTCAAAGCTTGATGTCAGGCCAGGGGGAAATGCAGCTGTTTTCCTGCAGGGCTGGGACTGGGCTGTGATCCTTGGGAGTAGGAGTTCTCGTACAGGGATGTTCGTTAGTCCAGCCAGTTCTCTTCCAGATGGAACTGGAGGTGAGCAGCCAGGACTGTGGTCTCCATCTGGACATTCCTGGATGCTGGGGAAGGGCTCCAAGGCAAAAGAAAAGAAAATACATTTCAAACTGTCCAAGCATGAGGATGTCTGGGAGAGCTGCTTGGAGAAACCTGTACTTCCTGTGCACTTTCTCAGTGTCAGTGTCTGTGACATCCACTGTAAGAATGAAACCAGGTTTGACCTTCCTTCCTTTTCTTCTTACTGTTTCTTGCCTTAGCACCCAAATGCACTTTCAGCCCTTTAAAGAGCTTTTTCTGGGAGAGGGGTGGTGTGCCAGGGAGGTGCTGGGTACTATCCACTCCACCCTGGCTGCCAGCAAATTCAGCATGATTATATATAGGCTCTGAGCTGAGGCCTTCGAAGTAGCACTTCAACCTTAGTTCCTCAAACATGGCTGGAAAAACTCCACTTGGCATCAGGAACTTCACCATATGTTGTTGTTCCCTTCTGCTTTTATCCAGACAGTACCTCCAGGCTCTGTGCTGAGGAATAACTTCTATTTTTGGGGGGGGCATATGATATCTTTCCATTCCCTAACCATTCTTGAAGGGGCTGTCTCCCCTCCTCCAGGCTGGGACACAAACAAACTTCCCAACTTGCTGCACCAGCCCTATGTCACTGGATTGCAATGGTGCAGGACCAAGGACTGGACTGAGGGAGCTCTGAGAGGGGAGAAGGTCCCTCTGTCATTTGACTACATGTTGAGAGGCTGAGGCTGGCAGGTACCAGAATATTCACCATCTGCACTGGGTTTTCTCAGATACAACCTGTGGGGCCAGTAACTTTCCTGCATAACTTGCATGTCTGAAGAGCAAGACTTCTGCATTTCTCTTTTGAACTGCTGGTTTTCTGAGGATTTGTCTAGGAAGGAATTCTTGTACCTTCTATTTCCACCCAAGATCTATGGCTTTTTTAAGAAATGTGTGCTCTTAGAAGAAGGCAGTGCTTTGGGCATCTATTCTATTCACACATCATATCATACATGAAGTCAAAATACACCTGAATGACCCAAACACGTTTGTAGCAGCCAGTGAGTTTGGTTGGGATTGCTAAGTGGAAAACATGGATTTCATAGCAGGGCTGATGCAAAAGGGGTACAAATCTGCCACAATTCTCAAGGGTACCCTTAAACTGGGTCTTTGCTATAAAGCTTTCCTTGTCCATCACTGCCAGGCAGCTGGAAGCAGGTGAGTTCTGTCCAGTGCAGGTGTGCAGCAGAAAAGTCCTTAATTTAGAATGGCAGGACAACTCTGCTTGGCAAGTCTAGACTAAACCTCTCTAGACAAACATCTTTCTCAAAGGAGAGGAGAAAGGTTCCTCCCTGCAGGTGTGTGGGAGGTGCCTCAGTGTTTCTTTTGGCGACCTCTACACTACTGTGACCCCCAGTTTGACAGACTTGCAAAGAGCCTGATGCTTTTGACTGAGCTGGCTCCCACTGCTAGGCTTGATCTTCACTGCTGTTAACTCATACTCCTATAACCACGAGTTAGGAGATGGACATCATGCAGGAAACACCAGATGACTTCTTTATCAGAATTTTATGAGTGAGTTTGTGTGTTGTAAAGCTGTCAGGAGGGGGTACACGCAGATCTGAGGAGCTACGCATTGCTCCACCATACTGGCCAAGATCCTGTGCTGGACTGGTGTCACTGGCAGTTTGGAGACAGGCCTTGGCTGGGGTCTCCCATTCTCTTGTATTTAGTTGCTTGGATGCTTGACACTTCCCCAGCTGACCATGCAGAAAAGGTCTGTCTGTTCCTCAAAGAGCTTTCTGAACTCATCATTGCAGGAGCTGCATCTGGAAAGAAATCCAGACTTCCCACCCCTCACTCCCCGAACAAGTACAACCCAGTACACCTCTCATTCATGCCTGCATAGCATCCCTCTCCTCTTGCTTACATGGAAAATAGTATCAGGAGAGCATTTGTGTATTTTTAGCTACTTTTAATTGAAGTAGCAGCTGGAAAGCAGGAGGAGAGCCAGCACCACACTGCCAGCCAGCTCTTCACAGGTGTCCAGCCACTTCCACACAGCCACTTGTGATTCAGGAGAGATCCATGGGGACCTGGGATCAGGTCTGAGGGACCTTGGGGCAGCTCTGAGAAAAGACAGAGAAGCCAGGAGCTGTACATGCTGTGTGTCCTCCCAGTCACAAACCTGAACAACAAGTGGTTCATGCTATTGCCTCTGCAATCTCCAGCCCCAGCAGCACAGCCAGCACTTGCCTCCCTGCTGCTGGAGGGACAAGTCTGCACTCAGTATTTGCCACCTCTTGTATTTGTTAATGGTAAGAAAGCCTCTCACCCAGACATGTTTTTTTGATTAATCTATGTAAATTAATGAGGGAGAGTGAGAAATAGGTGTCAGGGAGAAGGTGACAAAATAGCAATGGGTGTCACCAATGGCAACATCTACATCCCCTCTAAATAGCAAAACAGGACAATTTTCTTAGAAATCCTCACTTTGCATGAACTGCTTCCCCACACAGCTCTGCCTCCAGAGTACCCCTTCCCTGCATGCTGCCAGGCTCTCTGCATCTCAATCCCTCAGACCATGATCTGATCACCCAGACCATGAGATATTCACTTGACATTGTGCAAAATTCATGCTTAACAGCCACTGCACAGAAAAAAGAAGTCCAGGAAACTTCCAGTACATCGATTGTAGGGCTGGCTCTCATCCCAACCCTCTTCATCCTCCTTTGTTTCAGTGTGAAAAGTCCATGAGGGAAAGCTTTGCCACCAGGGATTTGTCAGCCTGCCATTTTTCATCTTAACACCTCCTACAGCCATGGGATTTAGGAGCCGACAGGAATAAATAAGTTCTGAAAGGCAGAACCACAGAACAGGCTGGTAATTAGGAAAATCCAACTGTAGCTGAGGAAACACACTCTGCAGGCAAAATATTTGGCAGCACAGGAGGGGGCTGCACATCTGGTGCAGGCAGGCAGCAGGCTGGCCAGCTTCAGGAAACATCTGGGCCAGTGCAGGCTGCAGAAGGGATTTGGGCTGTATCTTCCAGTAAAATAGATCCTAGCTAATCTGCACTCACTGCTGATCTGCACTGGAAAATCCAGAAGGCAATTTGTGTACCTTCATGCATCTAACAGCCACAATTAAATTCTCTTTGCAGTTTCTAGTAGTGGGAGAGGATTTCATCTAGCAGGATATACTCATCTCAAGGCAATTTCCTTTATTATTCTAGCTTGCAAATTACCTGTTCCTATTGGGCTTCAGTGCAAGTCTTTCGAAGTTTAACACAACTGCAGTTTTATAAAGTCATTATTTTTAATTAATAGATAAAGCTCCTCCATTATTCTCAGAATTAACTCCAGCTGAGGAGAAGACACAGAGCCGATACGTGGCTGTGTGCATTCACTAGGAAATTCTTTTGAAGTACTGTGATTAAAGGTAGAGAAATGGATTTGGGCTTTATTTGTCAGATTAATGGAAATGCAGAGCAAAGTGTTCTTGTTAAATTCTTTAGGGTTTAATCAATCTCAGGTGTGCTATGACTTGCTGCCAAGGTATTTTGTATTCTCCTCTTCATGCATGCCTGGAGTGGTCAGTGAGTTCTGTCTGTGGATACAGGGATGCAGGCTGGGAACTGGCACAGGTAGCAGAGCTTCCTATGACAGCCAGTAGCCAGCACATGGACCCATCCTGTTCAGGTCCTGACCGACCAAGCAGGTGGAATGTCAAACTTTTCCTTTGCAGGAAAGTGTCCTGGGAATGGCAGTGACCTTTCTTTTGGGAGCACTGGTGATTGGTGAGCTGTGTCTCTCCTGCTCCCCATCTCAGGACTCTCGCCACAAGGTTGAGTTTGGTCTGGGTTCAGAGCACCCTCTGAGCTCTGAACATACATGCAAAGTCTTGGGCAGGAGGAGGAGGAGGTGGAGTAGGGATGAAAAGCTGGGATCCTGATGTGACTTGCTTTTTGCCTCAGAAACTTGGCTTTTGCTTAGCCTGCAACTCTTGTGTAAGTCTCCAGGTGTGCAGTTCTCCCAGTGTTCTGGAGTTACAGGTGCTTTTGAGGAGAGCAGTTCAGAGGAGTGATAATCACCACTGTGCTGTTTATTCCTGGAGGATTCTGGAAGACTATCCTGGCTACTTGAGGACTCTTGTGATTAAAGAGATACACTTGTCCTTGCTGTCAGTGGCCGACTTGCTGTCAGTGACAGAAAGCTGGAGAGGGACTGGAGTCAGGAACTGGAGTGACAGGACTAGGAGGAATGGGTTCAAACTGGCAGAGAGTTGGTTTAGAATGGATATCAAGAAGACAATTTTCCTGTGAGGGTGGTGAGGCCCTGGCACGGCTTACCCAGAGAAACTGGATGCCCATCCCTGGAAGTGTTCAAGGCCAGGTTGGACAGAGCTTGGAGCAGCAGTGGAAGATGTCCCTGCCCATAGCAAGGGGCTGGAATGAGATGGTTTTTAAGATCGCTTCCAACCCAAACCATTCTATGTCTCTAAGAATCTCTGGAGACCATATCATCTTGTACAGGTTGTCCCTGCTACCTAGCAGGCCTTGTGAAAAACAAGTAGGTTTGACTCAAACAAGACAAAAATACCATGCCAGAGCATTTTCCTTCAACCACTTGAGACTACAGGCTGCTAGGAGACTGAAAAGCTTGGGCCAAGCTTGCAGTCTGTCTGTCCCCCTTGAATGGCCCTGGTGAGAAAGAAACAGCTAAATCCCGAGCTGACCCCAGCTGGATGTCGCCCTTTGTGTATGAGAGGCATTAGCAGGACTGGTCTAAACAGCAGAGTGTACCCAGGGTTGCTCAAGCAAGAGGGGAAAACAGTGGTAAATAAGAAAAAGGTTACTATGCAAGGAGGGCTCCAGGAATAGGAAACGTGAGCCTTCTTGTCCATGCAGCAACATGCCAAGGGGATCTGTCCCTCGGAGGGAGACAAGCTGCCTGGCAAAGCTGCCCAGCAAAGCCCTTTCTCAGCATAAATGTAAACTCAGTCTCACCTTTACTTACTGGAAGGTTTCTGAGCCCCTGTAGTGCCTTACCACTTGATACAGCCCCACAATGCAATTTGGCACCTTTACAGAAAGGGTTGTTCTCCAGGAACAGTCCTGTGTCTTGGCTTCAAAAGAAGAGGTCACAAAGATGAAGGGACTTGGGAGAAGCTCCTGAAAGTCCAAGTGGAGAAGACAGGGTGTTGGCAAGCACAGTAGCACTTCGTAACACTCAGTCTCATGGGGAAATGGGAGGCAATAGGGAAAAGAGAAAACAAACAGTGAAAATCTGGCAAGGTTTATGACTTTATTAAAGTCAAATAAGTATCACTCTTAACATGAAAACCCAGCCCAAGCACAGCCAGATCTAAGGAAATCCCATTGGCAACTCAAATATAAGAAAAAAAATGAGACTGTTTACTTGGCATCAAATTGTACTTTTCAGGATATTCTTTTCAAGTAATAAAGATGGAGAAATTATCTAAAATTGAAGTGACCAAAGGAAGAAGTGCTATTAGCAGTTCATGTGAAGGACTCAGAGGGACTGGACAGGCTGGGTTGCCCTGTATGTTAATGGGTTGTTACACCAGTTCACCATTTTACAGATTTTAACATGGGAAAAAACATGATTATCATTTAGTTTTCAGTGTAAGGCATGAAGTTTCACACGACACCTCCAGTTTCATTCTCTTCTGCTCTGTTTACGCTGCAGAGGAACTTTTCAGGCCGAGATCCTTGGAGCCCACAAAAGGTTACTGAGAAAGGCAGTTTCACACATTCTTCACAGCAAATCCCATATGTGAAGTTGATTTAAAAAAAGGCTCTATCTTCACTGGGAAATTTTTTGCTGTCCACAAATGAAAACAGTTGAAAAGAGCTTGGAAAGACATCAAAGTTTAAGCTAAAGGCCAAAAATAGATAGTTTTATTTGTAGATATAAAGGGTGAAGTAGCCAAGGCAGAGACAAGGAAAGGCTGTCACTAAACTATCTCAGAAGACCTCAGGGTGGCAAAGTCAAAAGCTTTGGCCCTAGAGGTTGCCTGGGAGGAAACTGGGGATTAGACCTTTGAGAATTGGGATTGTTCAGCCTGGAGAAGGAAAGGCTTCAGGGTGACTTAATTGTGGCCTTCTAGTACCTGAAGTGAGCCGACAATAAGGATGGAGAGAGAGTATTTACAAGGTTCTGGAGTGAAAAGACAAGAGGGAAGGCTTCAAATTGATAGACAGTGGTGTTATATCAGCTATTAGGAAGAAATTCTCCCCTGTGAGAATGGTGAGGCCCTGGCACAGGTTGCCCAGAGAAACTGTGGCTGCCTTATCCCTGGAAGTGTTCAAGGCCAGGTTGGGTGGGGCTTGGAGCAACCTGGGCTAGTGGAAGATGTTTCTGCCCTTGACAGGGGGATCAGAATGAGATGATCTTTAAGGTACTTTCCAACCCAAACCATTCTATGATTCCGTGACTCAGGTACATCCCCAGAGATCCAGGGATGGCAATGCAACAGCTCCCCTAAACAGCAGATCCATCTATCACATACCAGTACACCAGAAATCTCTTGTCAGCCCTCATGCCTGCAGCACGCTCCCAACAAGCCCTTTGCAGTCACAGAGCTGGCTTTGTCCTGTCCCTAAACAGCCCTTTGCTCTGAAGCTGCCTCAGCACTCATCCATGGACACGTTACATAAAAAGCTTAATCAGGTTGGAAGCTGTTCAGGAAAATTTCCAGTTTGAGGGGGCTTTATGCATGGTATGTTTATAGAGAAAATAGATAAACGAGGGGAGATATGCAACTCCAAGGCTGCATTTAGATGCCTTAGACAGTAGCACATTTCAAGTGTATAAACAGTCACTGCTTTTACTGCTCTCTCTGCACAGGGATGTCACAACAGTGCATGAACAGCTGATTGATGTGGGGCCTTGCAGTTCAAGCTGGTGGGGAGCTCCTGGTACAAGAGCTGGCACTTCCTTGGTATGCCACTGGCTCCTAGGCCTAGGAAGTACGTCAGGAAGATAAATTGTTTGGCAAACAACATAGGTGTAGTTAATCCTAACCAGAGGTGCCAGTGCCTCACTAACCTCACAGTAAAGAATTTTTTCTACGTATCTAACCTAAATTTACCCCTTTCAAATTTACCCCCTTGAAACCATTCCTCCTTGTCCTGTCACTCCAGTTCCTGATGCAGAGTCCCTCTCCAGGTTCTTTGTAGCCCCTTCAGATCCTGGAAGGGGCTGTGAGGTCTCCACACAACCTTGTCTTCTCCGGGCTGAACAGCCCCAAGTCTCTCAGCCCGTTTCCAGAAGGGAGGTGCTCCAGTCCCCTTAGCAACTTTGTTGCCCTGTTATGGAGCCGCCTCCTGGGTTTGGAGCAATTTTTCAGATGTTCTTGGGGGAAATTCAGGAAAGAGATGGTAAATGGAGTCAACCCTGAAGAAGAGCAAGGGCATTGTGAAAGCTTGGAGAGAGGAAGGGAGTTGCTGGAGTTAATTCACAACACGTTGCTTACGTTCACTTCATCCATCCTCCAAACATCCTCCAGATGTTTGTCTATAAAAGGTTCATTTAAGCTTCATTTCTTAGCTAAAAGGGTTGATAGTAAAGATCTTTATCCTCTGGCTGGCTACTATTCTGATGAACAAAATAGACAAGCACTGCCAGAGAAGAGCCTGTTCTCTGTGCTATATTTGTAGCTGTGAGAAGACAAAAAGATATGCCTTTGGAATATAATTGCCTGATTTCTCAGATGTCCTTCTGGATCCTGGCCTGGCAACTAATTTTCGTATCTGCAGTTTTAATCTCAAGATTCTTCCAGTTGAGTACCCTGAGTTTTTGAAGACATTGGTACTACAAGTTCTCAGAGCTCTGAAGAAATGCTTCCTCAGAGTGTTATTAATCACTAAATGTATTGTCTTGCAAATGGGGGAAGGGGCAGAGGAGGCTGAATGGATTCTGGTACCTGGTGCAGAAGCTGAGTGCGCTGGGAGCCTGGACTGAGCTCACCTGTTTTCAGAGTGGAGATATGGATTTCTTTAGGGCACCATAGAGACAAAAATCTTACAGTTGTGCAGCTGCAATCCTGCACATGGCACACACCAGAGGCTCTGTGGCCTGAGGAACATGGATGAGATGTACCCACGGGACAGTGTCCTGTCCCCAGCCACCACATTTTTGGGGAAGATGAACACATAGCCCTGTTTAGAAAGGAACAAGAGTGACAACACTTGAGGCCCAGCACATGCTGGGTATGTTGTCCCTCTACTTACCCTGTTGTACTGTGATTCCCTCATCTAGCCCAGGCCTTGTTTCTCCATCAGGCAACCAGCACTGTTTCCCATCAGGCAACCAGCACCCACAGATCCTTCTTTTATCAACTTTATTATTAAATGTCCCAAAACCCCAGACCAACAGCCCAAAGGAGACCTTCTGGGCTTGATTTCTGGCTTGTCCCAGCAGAACACAAGGCTTTCTGTCCTCTTTCTTCCCCTTCTCACTGCGAGAAAAACAGACAAAGGAACCCAAACTAATCAAGCTGATGACCCAGACACAGCGATGGGGACGGAGCAGTGCGTACACATGAAGACCTGAGGCAGCACTTTCTCCAGCCTGAGCACTGAAGAGGGATCAGAGTAAATGAAACCTGCAGGCTGAGAAATGGTGCTGAGAAGGCCGTTTAGCTGCCTGCATTACGTGGTGCTGGGTAACAGAGTGATCACACACCGGGCAGGCCACGAGGACACTTCTCCCTCCTGCAAACAGATCAGATGTCTGCTCCTGATCCAGTGTTTTTATCATTTTGAGTGTAGTCGACTCCCAGCTGTAACCACGAGGTAGTGGAGAGCTGCAGCTGGCCCCAGAGGTGAGCAGAAGGGATCAGCCAGGGAACATCTGTCAGTGAGCTCAGTCCACTGTGTTCACTCTCACTCTGCAGCTCCCAACTAGGAGAGCAGCCAGGAAGAACTTGTTCTCCCAGGATGAGCCAGGAGTGAAGACACAGGGGAAAGAGGTTCAGTGATGACAAACAAAAAGACATTAAATGTTGACAGCCTGCAGGAATGGGCCAGGAAATCCAGCAATGCAGGGCCCTGAAGGAAAGCAGCTGGAGAAGAGGAGCTGCAAGGTGGACATCTGAAGAAGTGTTGCCTGAGGTCTTGTTTCAGCCTGACAGACCCAGGGACACATTCACCATTCACATGAGGACACAAAGGCAGGTGGTGCAGAAATAATTAACATCTGCCATCATTTGGGCAATTACAGGGGGGAAATCTGGTTTGGAAGGATGAGACGAGTTTTAACCAACACACTGTCCTTGCTGGGAGTGCCAGGATGAGCAGCAGCAGAAATCCCTTGTATTTGACCCCAGCATCTCTGAAAGGTCAGATACCTGTTACCAGTTTTGCCAGGGTCGCAAGTACACCCTCTTTGCAGGTGGCAGCTGCTCTTGACGGGCTGCAGAGAGTGGCTGGTGGAATACATTAATTTGTTTTTCCCTTGAAGTTTAAAAAAAAAAATGTTTTCTTGCAACCATGACCAAGAAAGGAGGCAACAGCGCAAGGCAAATAAACAGTCATTAGTGTGCCTTAGAGCCATGTTTATGCTTCGTTCCTGTAAAAACAGCTTCTCACTCATGCAACGCTCTGTGCTAGAACTGGGGAAAGGGTGAGAGCTGGGCAAAATAGCCCGGGCAGGACAGGGGGTCCCTGTCACTCGTCCATGCAAGGGGACAGCCACCACGAACAAACATGGAGTCACATCCAGCTGGGGACAAGTGTGGTGCAAGAGACACTCCTGCTTTCCTTTCTGTTTGATGGTGGGGCTTGTGCATATCCCCAGCACCCCCTCCAGAGAGTAAAACCCTCATGAGTTTGCCCTGAACAGCCATTCTCATGAGAGAGGAATGTGTCATCTGCAGGAGTGAAGGCATTGGGGGGCCCTTCTGGCTGGCTGTGAGTTTCTCTTCCATGGCCTGGGTGCAGATTATACATGAAGAAGATAATTTCATTGACCTAGGCCGTTCCTGAGCAACAACATTACCAATGACTGGGTTTCTAATCCCCAAGGGGAATTTACAGAGATATTTGGGATGGGCAATGCTGGATCAATTTTGGAAGAGCTGTGATGGTTTGGAAGAGAGGCAAAAATTATGGTGCCAACCAGCACATTCACAAACTGCTCTTCATTTCTGATAAGAGCCACTGGGCTCCAACCTGCTGGATTTCTCTTTAGGTCAAATATGTTATTCTTCCTTAAAATTGCAATGTCATGAAACCTCCCACTTCCTGACCTAAACTGGCAAAGCTGTCTTTTCCCTGCTTTTCAGTTGCAAAGCTGTCTTTCAGTGATGAGTAAAGTAATCCCCACTCATAAATTATTTTTATAGCATGCTTTTGATCTTATGGTATGAAAAATGCTGAAACTACGTCAATTATTATTTTTCCCATCAGTTCAGGGCAGTGAGTTCAGTCCCCTTTAGGAAACCCTTCTCCATAATTAGGAAAGTGTCACAGAAACTGTTTATCTGAATCAGTGAGTCTGGAATTGTGAAGGCTGTGAATGCTACAGGCTCCCTCACAGACAGGCTGAGCTTTTCTGAGATCCCCAGTGAAATTTAGCAGGGAGAAAGGAACTGAGGGAAGGTTGTGTAGCACAACTGAGCCCTCAGTTCACCTGCTGTTTGTGGAAGAGGGCAGATGAAACTGTTCTGAGGCCACTGGCCTTGCAAGGATGGTGCTTTGCCAGCCCCAACAGTAAAAATCCTTCTTTGGGGTCATTTTCAGTGTTTGTTGCAGTGATTTTTTCAGGGAGAGTGGGGACATGGGGACAGAGCTGAAGTGAACCCAAGCCTTGAAGGGCTGGGTGTGTCCCACAGCCATGTCCAGTGCTGTCAAAACACTCAGGAATAGTTTGGGTCACCTCTGTGCCCTTTGCTGATTAAACAGAAACAGGACAGTCACACAGGGTAAGGACAAGAAGAGAGGTAGCACAGTAAATCTGTAGTAATTGATAAAACATAAAGAAAATGGTCATCACTGTAGCAAAGGGACAGCTTGAGGCCACGGTCACTATTTGAGTGTTGTTTTAGTTGGGGAATGTGCCAGACTTGTTTGTGTCCCCTGTAACTACAGTTTGGGGTTTTGGGAGCTTTCAACAAAGCAATTAAGGGCCAAGAGCTGTACCACTTACAGAAACACAGAATGGTTTGGGTTGGAAGGGACCTTAAAGATCACCTCATTGCAACACCTTCCACTAGACCAGGCTGCTCCAAGCCCCATCCAACCTGGGCAGATAAAATCAAGCTTTCCTTTTTTTTTTTTTTTTCCCCTGCATCATAAACAGATCCTGGAATTAAAATGTGGAAAAACAAGCCTGCAGAGCATGAACACAAGAAGCAAACACAGGGATTCTTAGTTTCTAGCGATGAGAAGTTGGTGCTGCCAATGGGTTGAGTCATCAAGGGGCACACAGTGGGATGGGCGGAGGTGGGGAGGTGGCAGATGGACTCTCCAGATCAGCTGGCAAATGAACTGGCAGGGAAGGTGCAGCCTTTCCAATGCAAGCTTGTGTGAAAAGGCTTTGATCCTCAGGATGCAGCTCAGGGAATGGCCTGACCATGGCCACTTCAGGACCCCAGCAATGCTTGTGTTGTGCCAGGCACTAAGCCAGGAGCCTCCATGAGCTGGATCCATGTGCTACAACACCCCAGTGGCTCCTATATAAAGCTGTCCTGTGCCTCTACACCAGCTCCATGCTCCAGAATTGCTCTTTGGAGAGCCATTCCGAGGAGAAATCTCACCTTGGGGATGCATGAGTGTCTTATATATCAGAGGTATCTGATGAAACATGTTTGGCTGATGCAGATTTATTCAAAGCTGGTTTGGGCCCTTTTATTTTATTTCTATTTATCAGATCTCATTAAATCCAACCCTGCCTTGACAAAGCATTGGCAGCAAGACTGCAGAGATCAGCTTTGTCCCTGGGACAACTTAATCTTCCTTCAGGCTGTAGTTGTTATGGAGTAATAAAGATTCCCTGCTCGGATGTGCTCTACAAAAAGGTCACATCCTTTCCCAACACCCTCTACAGTAGCCCTGGGCTGTTGTGGGAGGGGAAGGGAGTTTCTCTACCCACAAGGAGATGTGCTGCCAGTCCCCTGCTCCCAGTTCAGCGTGTTCCCCCTGCCCTGCCCTGCAAGCTTTCAGGCTGATACAGCTTTGGACTGGTTACACTGCTGGATGAGTGTCAGCCCAGCCTGAACACCCACAGCATCGCTGAGCCTGCAGGGTTCCTGCTGGATATTTTGCTTGTGTTCCTCAGGGTTTGCTGCTCCCCATCTTGTGTATTCCTGCACTCCCTGGAAGATGCTGCTGCAAGTGCTGATGAATCACAGAATCACAGAATCATTTAGGTTGGAAAAGACCTCCAAGACCCATCACCACCTTGTCAACCAGCCCAGAGCACTGAGTGCCACATCAATTGTTCCTTGAACAATTCCAGGGATGGTGACTCCACCACTGTTCTGAGTAGCACATTCCAATGACAGAAAACCCTTTCTGTGAAGAAATTCTTCCTGAAATTCCTTCTTCCTTTTTGATAAGCTGTAGCAGTTATTAATATAATAAATAAGCAGCATCTCAGAGCTGACTAACTTTCACTCTGCTCTTCACACGGCCTTCATTTGTTTCTCGGCTCTGCAACACATCCATCTCCTGTGAAGTGCTGCTGCTTCTGCCTTGATCTCCCTTTGTAAAGTTTAATTGCCCAGAAAATAATTAAGAGAAGCTCCTCTCCCCGCTGTGTAGAGGAAGGTTTATAAGACCAGCCTGAACTCTGGCACTGGGTTTCATTACACTGCACCTGACTGCAGTGGCATTGCAGCTCAGGGATCCTGGCACTGGTCCCTTCTTCCCAAAGGACACCTTTTGCTCCTCACTATTAGGGCAGGAACGACTGAAAAACTGCAGCTCCAGAAAGACTTCACGTGACACTTCCACACTGTAGTGGTCAATCCTGAATGTGAAAGGGGAAAAGACCTTATTCTGATTCTGTTTTGAAGAAATGTGCCTTGGACCAGCTTGAACCTTTACCATCCCTTGCTGGTGAGGCTCTTTCTGTGTAAACTGTCAAAACCCTCTGTCTTAGCCTGTGGGACAGCTGAGGAAGGAACTGCTCACTGACCACAGCCTTTGAGGTGACTTTCACTTTGGTCCTATGGTGACATGACAGAGAAGATGACATTTTTAAAAGTGGGAATCAGTGGACATGCATCAGGATTCTGCCTCAGCTCTATGCCAGGGAAGTGTTTTGTTTGCCATTTGACTTATTTTTCCCTTTCTGTTCTTTGACTTTATCAGGACTCAGAGAGGGATCTGGAAGCTGTCCTGGGCTCCTCCTGAGAGCCAGCACGACATAGCCTTTAAGTACCAGGGAATGACTGTGCTGGGAACCTCACCTGGTGTGGGACAGAAACACTGCTTGTTGGCAGTGTGGCTGGTGGAGGACGAAGCCTGAATGGGTAAACAACATATCTAGTAATGAAAATTCCATATAGTTGAACCCTGGCAAACCCAGTGGGAAAACCACTGGCAGACTGACTTGGATATGAAGGGCCTGACAGCCTTGGTCCCCAGCCAGCAATCTCAGATGCTGTTGATCTGATGGGTATTGCTGCAGGAATTAGCACCACGAGGTGAAGGAAGGCTGTGGAAGCAAATACTTCAGAAACACTGCAGTGCTGAATTTGGGTCTGATAGCAAACATCAGATGTGCCCCACATGTCTCCTGTGACTGTTTCAGGGCCCAAGACACTACCTGGCACTCACAAGGCATTTGGTACATACCCCAAAGCTGCCTGACCCATCTGAGAGTCCAG
This sequence comes from Myiozetetes cayanensis, assembly GCF_022539395.1. Lineage (NCBI taxonomy): Eukaryota > Metazoa > Chordata > Aves > Passeriformes > Tyrannidae > Myiozetetes > Myiozetetes cayanensis. The sequence continues at coordinate 6,013,109 of NW_026087378.1, read as the reverse complement.
ACCCATGGGCTGTGACTTTGTGCTGAGAGAGGGCAAAACTGAGGAGTAAGCTGTCCCCTGTATTCACCTCAGAGCCTCTTGGTCTCTGCAATATCAGGGTTGACTTGAAAGGGACACAGCTTCTTCATAGTTGCACCTTAGGGCACGAGGCTGGATGTGTCTGCTCTTCTTGATGGAGGAGGTGGTCATACATGGTCCCATAGTTCATTGTATAGTAATGTTTATTTGTGAACCCTTATATTCTGCATCATATTTAAGGCACTTGTTCCCAAGGAGCAACCGGGTTAGCAAGAAATGTGAGGCTGTAAAAGGCAATCATCACTTTTCAGCTGTGAAATACTGTCCTCAGCTTTGATGGGTTTCTGATAAAATCTGTGACTTAGGAACTCTGAGTGCCTTTCTTCCAGAAGATGGTTAAGATGGTTCCTGTGAGAGAATGAAGATTTGAGGAATGTTGGGTGTGAGGGAAACGAGGACATCTGAGGTTCTCTCCTCAGCCTGAGTGAAGAACATGAGGTAGCCAACAAACATACTTCTGGAGAACTGAGTAATCTATTTTATAAGGTTTCTTGGAAGGCAATGGGGAACTTCTGCTTTAAAATATTATTTCATTGTGAGGAGCCCTGCAAAATTGTTATTTCCATGAATATTTCATATTTAATGCGAGCCAGAAGAAGTAGCAATGTATAATCAGCTTGTGATTTCATCCACAGGAAATCATATTGAAAAACACATGTAACACATGTCACTGCTTATTAATTATGCAGAACCTAATAAATTGCTAGATAGGGATTGAGCTCAATTGTTCAATTTTTCCCGGGCACAACAGAGTGGAACTAAGCTCTGCCAGATTTGGGTTTCTTATGTTTTAATTCCTCTGGGGGGAGCATGTGAACATTTCTTATCAGAAATTTCTTATTAGGAGAAGAGGGAGAAACAACCCTTCACACTTGTCACTGACTCCAGTACCCTGATCAAAGGATGTTTGCTGTGGCATGAAGTCCAGTAGTGCCTGACTTGGAAGGAAACTTTTTTCCTGCCATGAGTTCTTCCATGCCTTCTTCTTGGATGGAATCTTTATCCCTGGATCTCCTCATCTTTATATCAAGGCCTTCTCCTCTTTTCATATCTACACCTCACTCCAGGGTAGTGCTGCAAAGGAGACCTAACTGTGGAACTGGGTATTTCTCCTCAATAGGTTACAAATTTGGGAAAAATTGCTGTTCATGGGACAAGGAAATTATTTATATGTTTTGAGTCAAGTTTTGTGTGTGTGTCCCCAAGATTTCCCTTTTCCCAAAGGTGTTGAAGTTTTTCATTCTGAATTTTGAAAGAAGCCTTTCAGCCTGATCTTTCAGAGTCACTGCTTATATTTTTCCTTGATATATGACCCACATTTTGAGAAAAATAATGAAAAAGGAGAACCAGCTCTCCCCAAACAAAATAAGCCTCTTGCTTTGGGTCTAGTCCATCTTCTTTGTTGCTTTGCAAAACTACTGGGGGGAAAATGCAGTTCTGCTTGGGTTGAGCTAATTAATCTTCATCTGATTTCTTTTTTCGCCAACCAAACTGAAAAAATAGGCTGTTCCTACAGCTCTATTTGCAAGTGGATTGGAAAAGCTCCTTTATTCAAACAGTAAGACTGTAAGAAATACCCAAGGGATTTCAGAAGGAACAGCACCAGGGGACAGCACTGCATTTAGAAGCATTTCTCTTGTTCTGCAGTGTAAAATTCCACCTTTTGCAAAAGAGAAACACAGTGCCAGTTATTTAGCAAGGGCAATGGCTGCTTTTTAAGAAGTAGCCTTGAACAGGGCAATAAAAACTATCCTATGTGCCAAAGGTGGTTCCTGTGGTCCTGGAAATATCATCATGCTCGTGGGTGCGAGAGAAGTACAAGAGAAGTAATGGGCCATGCAGGGAGGGCGGAAGGGAGGGACCTGAGCAACTGAGGGGCTCCATGACAGGGCTTTGCCTCTGTTTTTCCAGGGTTATTTTTACTCCTAATGATCCCTCGGTTCTGGTGGAAATGAGCTCAGTAGTACAATGCTTCCTGTGGTTACCTGCCAAGCCAGAGGCGCTCGGTCCCACCAGTCCTTGGGGGGCTGCAGGACCCTGCCCAGGGTGTGCCAGCCCCACCACAGGACCCACCACCCTTCCTCGGGTGGGCCGGGCAGGGGGTGTGCTGCAGGTGGGGGGCAGGCAGAGGGGACAGTTTCCCTCCTGTCTCACTCAAGGGACCAGTGCCAGCCCAACACAGCGGGTGCTGTCCCATCTCCTGAGCCACAGCCAGGGTCTGGCCCTAGGACAGCCCTGTGTTTCTCCTTCCGTACTGCCTGTACTGCTCAGGGCTCCCCCAGCCTCCCCAAACACACAGTAAGCATGTCTGCATCCTCCCAGAGGACGTTCACATTCCCAAGCCATCTCCCAGGAGAGTACTTTGCTTTTTCCTAAATTGCTGAGTGGATCTGAGAGCAATTTCACAGAAAGCCTGGAATAGCTCAGTCCTTTCCACTGTTTTTTTGGACTCGTCCATGACTTCATTTAACTGTTGGGACATTGAACTCATGGGAGGTTTTACTTATTTGCAACTGGTGCTTCATGAGACAGCCTTGATGAAGGGAGATGGTTTAACAAGGCCTGTCCTATCTTGGGGATAATGTGCAGGTAGATACTGCAAGTGGATACCCCACTTGGAATACTGTGTACAGTTCTGGTGCCCCCAACATAAGAAGGACATGGAACTGTTGGAGCAAGTCCAAAGGAGGTTACAAATTTGATAAGGGGACTGGAACACCTATGGAGGTAGGTTGAGAAAGTTGGGGCTGTTCAGCCTGAAGAAGGGAAGGCTGTGTACAGACCTTACAGCACCTTCCAGCATCTGAAGGGGCCCTACAAGGAAGGGAATGGGAGTATTCATTAGGAACTGTAGTGAGAGGACAAGAGGGAATGGCCAAACTGAAGGAAAGTAGGTTTAGATTAGAAATTTGGCAGACATTCTTCCCTGTGAGGGTGGTGAGGCCCTGGCACAGGTTGCCCAGAGCAGCTGTGGCTGCTCCATTCCTGGAAGTGTCCAAGGCCAGGCTGGACAGGTCTTGGAGCAACCTGATCTACTGGAAAGTGTCCCTGCTCATGGCAGGGATTGGAACTAGATGATCTTCAAGATCCCTTCCAACACAAACCATTCTGGGATTCTGTGTTAGATGAGCGAAGGTGGAGAATGGGTCCCTCTCACCTACATAGGGCCCTTGTCTTCCTCCCTTCCAGCTCATAGTTTCAGCTCCCACCCTTGGCAACATGCCCTATAGGTCTCTCCAGGGACAAGATGAACAAAATGTCTCATCCCTGGCCTGATGATTACTGTCTGTTTCTGTCTAGGGATGGGAAAATGAGGAGAGAACAGTTCATTATCTTAATCTTTCCCAATGAACCTATAAAGTGCTGGGTGTGGGAGGGCTGCGGAATCAGGTCAGTGCTTTCTGGGCTAGAGTGAAATTCCTCTCTAATTCCCCAGGTCCCAGAAACATGGAAGCTCCTATCCTGGAGCACAGTTTCCACCAGGGACACCATGAACAAATAAGCCTTAATCTTATTATCTCAATGCTCTTTATTAGCCTGGCATCCTTTTGATGTCTGTCCAAGATGGATTGTATCTCTCTCTGTTGTAAAGGCCATGGAGAACTCTATTCCTCAGCTGTAAATAAAGAGGGGAAAAAATTTCCTAATTGATGAACCGTTTCAGTGGCAAATCCTCAACCAGCACAAGGGAAGTAAGTGAGAAAATGGAATGAGCAGAGTGTCAGACTTGCTGCAAATAGGATGACTTTTGGGGAAAAAAGCCCCTGTACTGAGTGAGGAAATCCCAGGCTGGGAGCCAACCTGCTGGAAAGCAGCTCTGTGGAGAAGGACCTGAGGGTCCTGGTGGACAAAGAGCTGTCCCTGGCCAGCAGTGTGCTCTGGGGCCAAGAAGGCCAGTGGGATCCTGAACTGCATCCTGCCCCTCTGCTGAGCCCTGGTGGGACACATCTGCAGTGCTGTTCTGGGCTCCTCAGGACAGGAGGGACATGGAGCTCCTGGAGCAGGTCCAGCAGAGGTTGCAGAGATGATGAAGGGACTGGAGCATCTCCCTGACAAGGAAAGGCTGAGGGAGCTGGGGCTGTTCAGCCCCGAGAGGAGACACTGAGAGGGGACCCCATCAATGTCTGTCAATGTCTGCAGGGAGGCTCAGAGGATGGACCAGGCTCTGCTCGGGGGGCCCAGCAATGGGATAAGAGGCTACGGGCAGGAACTGATGCCCAGGAAGTTCCACTTAAACACGAGGAAGAACTTCTTTACTGTGCAAGTGACAGACTACCCAGAGAGGGTGTGGAGCCTCCCTCACTGGGGATATTCCAGAGCAGTCTTGACTCAGTCCTGTGCCCTGTGCTCTGGGATGGCCCTGCTTGAGCAGGGAGGTGGGACCAGATGAACCTCTGTGGTTCCTTCCAACTTTACCCATCCTGTGATTCTGTGGTGTTCACAGGAGTCCATACCTCCTATCCTAGACATCTGTGATGATAGGTAGCAGCTTTTCTCTTACTTGTGCCAAAAAGAGTTGAATAGAAGACCTGTATTATTCCAGGGTGTGGTGGGTGACAACACCATGATATCACTGCCTCGGCAGTGCCAGAGCCCTGGTCTCATGGCATAGCCCAATATCTTTGCAGGAGTGGCATCAAGAGATGGTATCTCACCTGCCTTGCTGTGTCCTGCCTGAACATCACAGCATGACACCGACTCTTATGGGGAGCGGAGGGAGCCTTGGCTTCAGCTCCACATTTCAAACTGATGTCAGCAGGCTGGTTGTATAAGTAGGTGGTTTTTTTTTATAGGCAGTCATTTAATAGGGTTATTTTAATCAGTCTTTTCATTGTTGTATTTGCTATCTTCACAAAGCTGGACCCAAAAAGGGAGATGGACCAGAAATCAGGGTGGACTTGCCCAATCTCACTGTTCAGGGTGCAGTACTGAACGTAAGCAGAGAGAGGAAACACAGGAAGGTCAGTTAGATTTTCAGGAGTCTTTCCATGTTAGGAGTGTTGCTATATGTGGACACTGATAAGGGAAATAAATAGTTTTGAATAATCAGGGTTTCTATCTTAAGCACATCCCTTTAAGGTTCATTTTTCTTCAGCATTACAAGGTGCTCATCCTTTGGCTGAGAAAGCCCCTTTGTAAGAAGGACTCAATTCCCATGGGTTTACATTTGGCTTCCCAGCACTAAACGTGGATGTTAAGGCTGCACAGAGGGTTGGGTCTGCTCATATTCCGGGATTTGCATTTCCACATGGGAGAGTTCAGGGCTATGGGTGAGGCGAGGAGCCTTGGAGGAAGGAAAAATCAGAAGGGCAATCCGAGCTGTATCTTTGCACATGTGGTGGCTGACAGCTGGTAGAAACTCCAGCTGACATACACCAGCTCCAGGGATGCAGCCAGCTGTAGCATTTACCGTATGGGCTGTGCAAGAGGAGCTAGCCCAACCTACAGCAGACCTGGAGGACTGCACATGGATCAGCTTCCCAGGCTTCTGGGGCAGCCAGCAGCTACCACCTGTCTGAGTGCCTCGGTTGTCCCATCTGAAAAACAGCTCCTTTGTAAAGTGAGTTGAGATTTACTGGGACAAAACTCTGGGTGAATCCCCTCTGCACCTCTGGGGCAAGCTGTGATGATGCATGAAATGCAAGTGCTGCTGGATTTAACTCTGATGGTCTCACCCATAGTCTCACAAAATCACCTTAAATTAGAACCTAATGGGGTTGTTTCAATACACAGAAATGAGCTGGTCCCAAAGAGGCAAGACTTGTGATGTGCAATTGATGTAAAGGTTGAGTTCTCTCATTGAATCCTGCTGTAGCCTGGGGAAAAGTAGCGTGAGGGAGGCAGAGACCACTTCTCTCTCACACCAAATCACAAAATGGCTTTGGTTGGAAGTGACCTTAAAGCTCATCTAGTTCCCAACCCTCTGCTGTGGCAAGGACACCTTCCACTATACCAGGTTGCTCCATGCCCTGTCAAACATGGCCTTGAACACTTCCAGGGATGGGGCAGCCACAGCTTCTCTGGGCAACCTGTGCCAGGGCCTCATCACCCTCACAGCCAGAGTAGGTGAGGGCTTTGTCCTGGGATTTACCCCAGAGTTGGTGGGTGGGGCAGAATTTAGCTGTGTTTGCAAGGGAGATAAATTTCCAGGAATGTTAGGCTTTAGGACAAGATTATAATTTTCTTGGTTTTCTATAGACCAGTAGGACTGAGCATCCTCAGTTGTTCCAATGCTGTGGGTGCTGCCTTCTGGCCTCCACTCTGAGCTGTACCTCTGTTTGCTGTAATTAACTCACACACTGAGGTGGTTAATGACAACATGTCACTGCCTCGGAGTCTGAAGAGCAGTTGTCAGAGGGCTGTCCACAGAGGGAAAAGGGAGATGCTGGCACAGACCACCCCACAGCACCAGGTCTCTCTGCTCATCAATTATCTGCTTTACAGCAGCGCTGATTTGCCATAAACTCAGGACCCTGCTGGGCTCCAGAGTGGGGAACATTCCCTGGCACGAGGGATGCTTTATCCCTCAAGTGTGAAATTGCTGCATGGGGAAATGAAGAAGGAACATTAATTCATGTGATAGCTTTGCTGTGGAAAGATATTTCATATGCCTTCATATGCAAAATGCTCCAGGCATACTAATGACCCTCCGGTGTAGGTACTGCTATTAGAGTTATGCTTTGTTATTGGAATGAAAATGAGGGACTGAACTTATCCTGGACACAAGCTGGTGGGCAGCAGTGAGATTACAGGAGCAGGAATTTGCCCCTGTTATTTTGTTATGAGTCTGACATTTCTCATACTTTATTAAAAATATAAAAATTTCTAACAAGTGGAGACGCTCACTTGCATAGCAGGTATGGGTCCTTAAGGAAGGAAAGGAAAGACAAGAAGGTGCCAAGGCACCTTTTTTCTTTTTTTTTTTAAACTTTTCATGGAATCATAGAATCACAGAATGGTTTGGGTTGGAAGGGAGCTTAGAGGTCATCCCCTTCCAAACACCCTGACAGGGGCAAGGACACCCACAGGACCAGGTTGCTCCAAGTCCCATCCAACCTGACCTTGAACACTTGGTCAGGGCTCAGAACAACCTGGTCCAGTGGAAGGTGTTCCTGCCTGTGGCAAGAGGGTGTAATGAGATGATCTTTTAGGTCCCTTCCAACCCAAACCAGTCTGTGATTCTCAGATTCCGAGAAGAAGAATGCTTGTGGGTTCATATTACACTGCAGACATGCATGTTTGTCCTCATAGATATCAGATATTTACTAAAGATAAAGTTTGGAAAGAACAATTTTTCAAAGCAAACTCATTACCAGGTCTGGTAGAAAGGCAGAAACCTTCATAAACTTGAAAAATGTTTGAGTAATATTAAGTTGGCACATAATGATATTTTGATGTTAACAGTGAGTAGAATGAATATATATATGTATGACATGACTTATTTAAGGTCTTAGATTATCCCTGAATTGTTTGATATTTTATATATAGCACATGGTATTAAAAAACCCTAATATCTACCAGTAGAGCCCTCACAATTGTATCTGGAAACAACACAGTTCTTCTCCAGTGTGTATATAAAAAACACCTGGATGTTAGTGGTCAGCAAATGTTGCCCAATTGATGGCAACTGTTGTCAACATCAACAAAAATAGATGGAATAATTAAACATTTCTTCTGGCATTATCAGATACAGAATGTGCAGCTTTGACCACAAATGATGACAAATTCACTTGGCTACAACCTCAAATTTTTTAGGGAAAAATTATCTGCTGAAAACATGCCAAAAGTCACATTATTCTCTTACTGACTGTAATCCACCACTGCATCACTGCACTGTTATAACAGAAAGACAGAATCATTTAGCTTGGAAAAGACCTCTAAGATATCTGTGTGTTATTGTACATGTGGCTGGCAGAAGATGATTTTTTAATGTTATCATGTTAATATTATATTTAATAATATTATATTTTACTCTAAAAAATAAAAATAGGTTTAAAAAAGCAATAGGGACCAATACCTCTTCTTTCACTGTAAATGTTTCCAAGTCTTAAAAAAGTCCCAAGGGTCTCATCATAAATATATGACATAAAAAAGGGGTAATTACTGGTCTATCTAAACTGAGATCCAAACCCAATGTACATGGCATGAAAAACCTCTTCCCTAAACAATTTAGGCAAGTGTTGCAGTACAGGGGAAAGGAGACAGGGGATAAATTCTGCTTTTTCCAACTGTCTTATTCAACCAATCTTTCCCCCGTGGTATTATTCTCAGAGGAAATTGATTTGAGCCAGGTGAAGGAAGTATGCTGAAATGCCATGGTTTCTCCCTTTATACACCATGGGAATTTGATTCCTGTTGACAAATTGCAAGTCTTTAGCATAAACAGTCTGCTTGGGAAACCGAACCATCCTGGCCCCAGGTAACTGTTGTGTAAGTTCTTGGCATCCTGAAATATTAATTAATTAATTAAACAAAGAGAAAAAGTTATTAAAATAATTGGGTTTCTAATTTGCTTGATCGGAAGCAGCAGCATGTATTTTATTCCCTCATCCCAGTCCAGTGCAAGCTCCACAGCAGCAGCAGGGGTCAGTTTGACCAAGGATGAACAATATATCCTACCCTAAAGGTGCTGGTTATTTGCCCATAACCAGTGCCAAGGCTTGACTAACTGATTGCTAAAGCAAACAGCCGTGAAGAATACTTGTGGAAATGCCTCTTCTTGGCCTCAGATGTTTGCAAGGTAACAAAGGCAGGGGCTGTTCCTATGGCTTCTTGGCAGCAAAAGGGTTGCTGTTCCTTCAGGGTGGGTTTTGCTCCACAAAGACTGAGTGCTTGCAAGCTGTGATGCTGCCAATGTGATGAGGTTGGAATGCTGGCTTTTATATCAAGTAACCACTCTCCAGCCAGAAACAGTGTTTTCTACAGCTCAGAAACACCCAACAATAGGGAGAAAGGCAGAATATTAAAAATAGACACCTCCAGAACTTGGATAGCTATAAGACATGAACAACTCTCACTGTTTTCATAGAATCAGAGTCACTGGAGAAGGCCTCCAAGATTATTGAGTCCAACCTTTGACTGATCAAGCAGACCAGTGCACTAAGTACCACATCCAGCCATTTCTTGAATCCCACCAGGGATGGGGACTCCACTACCTCTTTGGGCAGACTGTTCCCTCTGGAAACCTGGTGGGTCTGGCTGCTCTCCTTGGATCCCACCTCACACCAGGTCCCCCAGGTGCCTCTGAACCATGGCAGCAGTTGGTGCCTGTTTGCAGGGGCTGTACCCAGGCATTTATTCAAGCTTTAGGGTCCCTATTGGAAGCACACCCTGTTTAAAGAGGGAAGGAGTAACTCACTGTGTGCTGTTACAAGGATTGCTCCGATTCATTTCCAGGGATGAGCTGCGGGGCTGGCTGGCAGCAGCCAATTCCTCTGCAAGTGCCTCGGTGCTGAGCCCTCTGAATGTTCCAGGAGTCAGCCCTCCACTATTGCCTGTGTTGCCTTTACATCAGGAGCTTCAAATCCCAGGTTTCCAACTCTCCTTTTCCAGACACTTTTTGCATGGGTTCAGTAAGCCTTGCTGCAGGGTAAAATACAAGCAATAAAGAGGTTTTTGAGGTTGATTTAGTGCCTTAGCATCACTCCAGTTATTTATCTCTCCACAGTGAAGGTTTATTGCTGTGTATACCCCAGACTGATAAAGATTATCACTGAATTAATTCACAACAAGTGTGTTGTTAGGCTTGAAGCCAAATACTCTGTGTTATCACTGTGCATAAATATTTCAGAGTAATTTCTCAATGATCCTGTCTTAAATGGACTTCTAAAGAAAAACCTTCCCAAATAAACTATCTTGAAAGTAAAAAGAACAAACATCACCATGTTCTTGCATCAGATCAAATATATCTGACGCATTTGTTACTGGACTCAGGGTGTGTTACCCAGCATGATGCCCAGTTTCCCTGGAATGCAGCAGAACTTCTCCCCTGCCTCCATCGTCTTCATGCTCTTTGAAGAAGGAACATGCAGGGAATGTGCTTCCCTCTCAGTTCTTGACCTTCGAGGGCATTTCTGTCTTCCCACTTTCTGTCTTCCACTTTCTCATCAGAGCACTAAGACTTCTCTTGCACTTTCAGTTTCTACCCAGGAGCAGTGAAAGGCTCTCCCTCACTGCTGGCTGTTTTGAAGGAGCTGACACTTCAAAGAGATACTGGAGTTATAGGGGCTGGTGATGAGAACACAGTTCAAAAGAAGCCAGAAATGTTTGGGCATGGGCCAGAATCATTTTATGTTTGTGCAAATGACAGAAAGTTTCCATCATCTGTTGAAAAAATATTCTAAAAATAACTTTCTCTCGAGTGTTGCATATCCTGAGACCTGAGCAGATGACATGGGTGCTGGCAGTTTGGAGACCTTCACCTGTGAGAGGAAGGGAAAGAGGTTCAAAAACAGTGAAAGGTCAGGACCTTCTCAATACTTCACTGTTGTCACTGTTTAAGGTATATTTCTTCTGAAAACAGGCAGGACAAACACATGTCTTCCCTCAATTGCATCTCACAGCCACATTTTTGCTGTCCAGGTCCATAACACGAAGTTCTGTATGACATAATCTTACATTGGAAGGGAAGAAACTTTCCACCTTCTTTTACAATAGGATATGCAGGAGTTTATCTAAGCCTTTTCCTTCCAGGAAGAGTCACTGTGCTGGTGCTACAGGGAGCTGGCCCAGGAGGTTGTAATGAGGCTGTAAGCAAACCACTGGGTGATATATAGCCCAGGAGCATTTTGTGGACTTGGCAGCACCTCAAGCTTCTGTTTCAGCTAAAGGCCCTTTCATTTAAGATGCTGGAGCACCAAGGATTAGGTGCTATTGTGCCTGCTTGGATGCCACAGGGGATCTTCAATGGTCAACTGTAGGTTCATAGGGTGGCCATCACTTCAAAGTGTAGGGTGAAGGTGCTGGGAGAGCGAAGTGTGTCCCTGGGCTCACGGTTTTTTGCAGCAGTGCTTCACAAACAGTGTCACAAGTCAGCCCATGATTTATCAGGGGATGGGAACTTGGCCTGCTTACCAAGCTGGGGCCAGTCCCACTGTGGAACTGGCTTCTATATCTTAAACAAACCAGTTAAAGAAAAGCAATGTGTCTCATCTTTGTGTTGGAAGACATCCCAGTGCAAGGTCTGTTTGCCTTGCTTTGGAAACTGTGGCTGAAAAGTAATTTGTGAAGGGGAGCAGCAAAAAAGTAAATGTTTTGGAGTATGATGGACCCAGCTGACACCTCCATTTGTCCAGCAGGTCAGGCCATGCTGACATGGGCTGCTCCCAGCCAGGCCACCAGCTCCTGCTTCAGGGAGAGCACTTGGGTGCAAGCTGTGCCTGGAGCTCCCTGTCCCCAAACAGGACATGAAGGGATGATGGAGGCACACGGAGAGAGATGAAGTGTGGGATGTGTGACTCACTGGCAGGAGAGAGGAACTTAGATTTGGCCAGTGAGGTTGTCCTAGTGATCTCAGCATTTGGAGAGGGTAAGTGTTGATCTACCTACTTATTTTGAGGGGACAGCTTTGTACAACCCACCAAGACTTCCACTGCAGCTGGTGAGCTGCTTGCTCAGGGTTTAAAAGAGGCTGAAGCTGTGACATGACCATGGTCTGCCATTAACTGCAAGAGAAAAATTACGTAGCAAGGGCTGCTTGGTTAAGTAGAAACAGGCATAACAAAATCCTGCTGCATTCCCAAGGTAACCAGAGCAAGTAAAATGCAAAACTGAGCAAACAGCACTGTGCTGGGGGCTCTTCCCTGTGCAAATCCTGCTGATGTGCATCACATGAGGCAGTTTACAGTGAAGTCTCAACAGGAGTTTCTTGCCAAGATTATCTTCCTTCTTCACCCGTAAAACTGTATTTTAAAAAGGACATGGGTGGTCCATCACTCCATGGAAGGTGGGGAGGCTGTGCAGCATCCACACCTTGTTCCTCCTGCTGCCTCCTGAAATGACCTTGGAAGGCCTGGCAGCCTCTCATCTGCAGCCCCAGCAAGGAGCATTGCTACTCAGAGAACTTTTAATGTAAGTTTCAAGCAACAATAAAATGTTATACACCTGAAATTTGGATGTCTGACTGACGGAGAATGCCAGGGAAAGCCAGAGGTTAAGCCTTTAATTATAGCTATTTTGGAGGATCACTTAGTGCGCTACATAACTTGCATAAGCCCCAGTTGCATCCTATGGGTGTGTCACCCTAAGCAGCAAAATTATTAGTGATGCCATTATTCCCTTAAAGGGAAAACTGTCTTACAGGTCTACTAAGGGCACTTTGCAGAGGTATCCGGAAGCCAAAGGTGGCAAGATGGCTTAAGAGCTTTTGCCAAGAGAGGAACCCCATGAGGCGAGGCAGGGTTAGTCCTGAATCCTGCCCACACCTCCCAGCACAGCTCTAACTTTCACCGTGGCTGAAGGCTCGGGCTGTGGCTGCACCGGAGCAGTGGCCAGGCCCTGCAAGCCAGGCTTTGTCCCCATCCTCTTGTTCTGATTCCCAGGCGTGTGGCAATCGGGCTGTCCCCAGGGGCAAACGGGGTGTAAATCACTAATTAATGCCTCCCGTCGGCGAGCCATTCAAGCCCATTTGTGCTTGCTGGAGATATGCAGCACAGGCTCCCCGGAGAGATATTCTATAATCTGTTACTAATCACCGAGGCTTCAAAACCATTTAAAAGGCTGTGCCTGCCGCTCGTCCCCATGCAAACATCAATCACGCTCTCTCTGATGCTATGCCCTGAAATTCTGCATCGCTTTTGAACGCTTGTCCCCCAGTCCTGACATCCAGCTTGTTTCATTGTCGGTGGTGATGTCGTTTAAGGTATTCCCTGTTGCTTGGAGGGTGGTTGAGGGGATTTGATGAGAAAATACAAAGAGGCTATGGCACAGTAAGAGCCAGAAAGCATTGCACTTTTTCAGAGCATCAAGAGCAGCAGTTTGTAGTGGTAAGTCAGGTTTAATGCTGCACACACACGGGTATGTGTGTTAAAAGGTTCAGGAGACCTGGCCACAGCTGGGATCCGGTGTGTTAAGCATCAATCAGATATAGAGAAGGTGGCACTAAGGAACTCGTTAAAGAATTTTTTAAGCCAACAAACTGATGGCCAAATAAACCCAAATCCCTCCAGGGTCAATTCTTGGGTGTTAGAGCAGTCTTTGGACATGTGAAAACTTTAATGCTTCAGCTAAAATAAAAGTTTACCATAAGCGCTTCTTGAAATTGAGGCAGCCAGAAAATCTCATACACTCTGGCTTTAGCTCAGCTTAGTGAGATATTCACATGGCAAGGAACACGTCCCAGCGAGTATGATTTGGGACACTGGAGGAAATCAGATTTTTAATTACTCTTGGCATTTCAGTGCCAGCAGTCAACCTGCTGGAAAATGACATCACCAGTGATCAGAGCAGAATGTCAGTCTGCCAAACCAGTTTGCCAGCCTGTCACTGGGAGGAGTTTTCTATCTGTAAATTTATCTGTCTCTTCAACATGAAATTTTTGGACACCATTAGTCTTCTTTCAAAAAACAAATAGGCTCTAATTTTATGCCTGCAATCAAGTAGGAGCATAAATTTTCCCCAGCAGCACTTAATTTTCCATACATCCAGTATTTTCCCTAGTAATTGAGAATCAAAATTTCTTCACCAACAGTGTTTTTATGAAAGCAGCCTGATTGATTCCTCTAATTAGTTGGCAATCACGAAGCATTGTATTTAAAAATGTACAAATACCAAAGACTTGAGGATTCATATTGAGACAGTGGCATCCTTGATGATTTCAAATGTGGAAGTTTCTTTTGCTCACAGGTGAACTGGCTCAGTCTGTAGGGATGAAGTCTAAACCTTGTACAAGCACAACATGAAAATCTCTCCTTTTTTATGGGGACATCCAGTCTCGACCTGCAGCGAGTGCTGGAAGGGACCTGAGGACTGAGACCACAGCACCTCGTTCCTGCTGACCCACATTGCAGGGCTGGGCAGCACAGAGATGGGCTGGAGAGCCTGAACATAATCAAGGACTATCCCAAGCCAGGGCTAACACTCCTTCTGTTCCATGAGAACCAAAGCAAATATTTTAAAAGTTAGTTATTCTTCCCAAGAGATTAATTGCCAGCCAAAAAATAGATTTTAAAGCTGTTTCTACTGCCAATTGAAGAGCTCTGTTTGTGTAGATATTGTGATGACACCTTAATAGGCTGTTGCTCATCTCTGTGATCTGTGGGACTCAGTACGCTCTGCTCTTCACATCATGGGCAATTTAGGGGAATTAGTCCTTAATTTGCTTCCATAAATGATGTTTTTTCCTTTTGAGTTGCATAATTTTGGATGTGATCCTCCACATCAGAGGAGGCAGCGACCTTGTTCAGCAGCTTCCCAGGAGAAGAAAAGAGCCCTGGATGCTACCCTGCCTACACCAGGGCCCTGGAAAGCCAAACAGGCTGCTGCTGCTCCCAGCAGTGGTGTGGGGACAGGTGCATGTAGCAGAGTCACCCTTCTCTCCAGCAACAGCTATTTCTTCTCTCTCTCATCCCAGTGGGAACAGCCAGCCCACCTCCCCCAAATATCTGCTAATTTCTCTTCATTCATTTTCTCCCCTTTCTTAGGAAGAAATGGCCCAGTCCTGACCAGTTCTCAACTCATTCTTGGGCAACTGATATCCAGTCCTGCCCGTGCTGCAGAGGAGTTGTAAGCCTGGCTCTCGCAGTGTGTGTGTGCGTGGGAGGGTGTGTTGGTGTTGAAACTATTTCTATTCCTTCATCAGTATTCAATTTATTTAAAAAATAAATAAAAAGTCCTGGGAGCCTTAATGTATTGTTTAATCAGCAAAGAGCTAGTTAGCAAATGAAAATGGGTGGCTGAGCCAGTTGCAAAATTCTTGGAAATAATTCAGTGATTGCATTGGAAGGAAAATACCCCAGGACAGAACTTTCCAGAGGGGGAATGCAATTGAGATTCTGCTCAGTTCTTTTTGAATAAATGAGGACTATCTGGATGGCTACCTTCAATGAATCATCAAAGAGGAGCTGTAAGTAAAGGTATTGAGCCCCCTTTTGTACTGGAAGCTGGTTTCTCCTGAAAGCATTTTACACGATAAGCTGCACTGCAGGGAAGCTCAGAGATAAGGGCTCTGTGTGTGTGTGTGTGTGAGGTCTTGCTGTCAAAGAATAACTTACATCCACTGCAGCCTGTTACATCACCACTTAATGCTTTCATCTCTTAGCTCTGTTTATAATCCATGATAACAAAATTCAGAGGCACGTTTTCAGGCCCAAGTGCTGGAAGGAAGGAGCCCAGCCCCAGACCTCCAGTGTATCTGTGGACAGCTGCTCTCCAGATGATGCTCCCCTTGTGCATGAAGATTGTGTCTGCAGGCACAGCCTCTGCACCTCTGTGGTTTGGAGTTTGCTTGGCTTCAGGTTGCCCTGGAAGCAGCCCAGGGATGGGCATAGAGAAACTCTTGCCAGCATTGAATGCAACCCTAGACACTAGTGTTAGTGTCAGGAGAATCTGGTGTTAGGGAGATGGTGTTAGGGACCACTGGAAATTCAGGAAACTGTTGCCAAATTGACTTTTGTGCTTGTTGGTCATCATCATCCCTTCCACAAGCTGTGTCCTAGTGACTGCTGAAAGCTGCAGCCTGTGAAAAGAACAGAGGAAGTGTCCTGAGATCTGGGGAGAAGTGATATACATAGAGATGGATGAGTTATGTGTTAAGCATTAGAGGAGTTCCAAACATGTTTTTATATTCTGTATCCTGCCTTTCATGTCTTCAGCAGTAGGAAAAATGTTTTCTTTACATTTTTGCCTGGAAAAACAATTATGAATGTTAATTATGCTGACCAGGAGGTGGAACAGGAGTTGGCCAGGAAGGGCTTTTCTCTGCTCATAAACAGGAAGACTCAACCTTTCCCACCATTCTCCATGTTTTGGAGATGAAGGTGTTGTGAGGATTTCCAGGAGCTGGAAAATGGGGCTTCAGTGGAAAAACCAGAATGAAGAAAAGAAAAAAGAGAACAACAGAGCAAAGGCCCTGGCACTGTCCAGGAGCAGACTCTGCTCCCAGCCTGCTGAAGGATACAGGCACTTCATCGGCTCTTTGGAAGCTCTCCAGGATTTTCCTGTAACCTAACAATCTCTGTTGAGGGGTGTGGAAGCACCCAATACCCTCTCCCACCTCTAAATTACAGAGATCACCTGGGCAGAGGTCTGAGTTATACACAGAGCTCTATGCCCTGCTCAGCTCCACTGTTACAGAATTATGGGGGTCCCACAGAAAGGAATGCTTGGGGAGAAAACCCTTCTTTGCTCATGTACCTGAGGTTACCAATCTGAAGCCCAGTGTTTCTCCTCAGATTCTGGCATGTGGATTCTGGCTTGGTAAACACTGAACATTTACTTTAGAAACATGGGTTTTGTAGTAAAAAATGTGTTAGGTTTTCCTGATTGCAAGTCTTGACCTTGGTACCTCTGCTGAATGCAGCACCATGCAGGACTCTGAGAATTTGAACTCTGCCATTTCATGCTCTGAAAGCACCTCAGTTGGGTCTATGTAATAAATTTCCCCTTTTCCATATTGCAGAATACTGTGCATTTATGTAACCTGCCACACAATTTTCCCTGCCAACAATTTTGAGTCAATTTTGCCTAAAACCACCGAGCACCTTAAATGTCACCTCAAAATTATCTCTGTGAAAAACTGTTCTTTCCTTTTTTCTCTTATGACAACTAGTTTCATTCCAATCTGGGGGCTATTTTGTCTTTCTCTTTTCCTCAGCACAAAATCACTCCCAGAGCTGCTGTCTGTTCCAGGAGCAGAGGGCCAGGAGGATGGCAAGTGCAGTGACAGGTGGCTGTGTCTGCTGGGCACATAGCAGTCATCAGTCAGAGGTGTTCTCATGGTGCCATCTGAACACAAGAACATGGTGCAGCCTGGGCATTGAACCACTTGGGATGCCTGTGCAGTGGGTAGAAATACACATATCAAATATGAGGTTACCTGTGTGCAAAAATAAAGGCAAAGTTGCAGATTTGAGTCTCCTTTCTAGGCTTTTCAGATCACTTATCCTTGCCTCTTCCCAGGACGCAGGGAACTAGGGCAGAGTAATTTGATAACCAAGCAAGTAATTTCCCCTCATTTTGCTTCACTATTCTCATCTGGAAAAGGGGAAACAGTAAAATTAACTTCTTCTTGAGGGGATTGTGAAAACGAGCTGGCTGCTGGCTGCAGAAAGCTGCAGGATTCGTGAGCTGGCAGTGGCTAGATCGACCATGTGTTATTATTTTATATTGGATAAACAAAGTAATTTCCCAAGGGTCTTTAAGATAACATTGCCTTTTAGTGAGTGTTAATTGACTTTGCTGTAAGCCACCCAATTTGTGCTTGTATCCCTTAATTAAAACCCCTTAATATTTGTGCCTGTATCCCTTAATAACTGCATGGCCCAAATGTTCTCGGGACAAGGTAAATATTTTAAAAATTAAGTTTCCTCTATGTTCTGTTTGTCAGAAGTGGTGCCTTGCCCTCCATGCAGTGATTCACCGTGTCCATTCTCCTTCCTCCCTCAGCAAAGTGGCAGTGCCAGCCACCGGCCCCTCTGACGTCTGGGATGTTCTCGGAAGCAGCTCTGTCCTCCAGCATCTGCCAAACAGGAATTGCTGCTGAGGTGTCCCAGGTGGGATGTGCCAGGGACCTGCACCTCATCTGGTGGTAAGGTATTTCAGCAGGGGAGAGGTAGAGAATGTTGTGCCATAACAGAAGTTTATAAATTAAATCTAGAGGTGGTGGAAGCCTGGAGAAGCAGATGGATCAGCAGAGCCTAAGGGAACAGGGTGCCATCTCCCTTTCCTAATTTCCAGAGCCCAGAGACACTGTGTTGGGTGAAGGCCAGACTAGGATGGAAACAGATTTCCTGTAGCCGAGGATATTTGGCTGTTTCTCTGTTCCACCTCCTGCCTGTAGTAGTCCCAAAGCTTTTGGAGGATGTCCTGGAGCACACACTGTAGAGATAGTATCCAACTGCAGGAGAAGTCCCATGGCAAAGGGTTGTTTATGCAGTAGCTGAGGACATGCCCTCATTTGTAACTTTTGAGCAAGTGCAGATGGCTCCAAGTCCTGGGACTCCAACCAGCACTTTCTGAATAGGGAACAGAAGTGTCCTGGCACTAAAGAGAGCTGCCTGCCTGCAACTGGCAAGGAAGATCACTATGGAGCAACTGAGACTCATTGTGTGCTCTTGGGAGCCCCTGGCAGAGACCTTTTACTTTTCATGGGGCTTTTTCTTCTCTTCCTGGTGTTCTGAATTTTCTTTCCTTGAGAAACTCTATGAAGAGCCTGGTGCCAGCAGTGCTTCCGCCAGCTTTAAACAGAGCTTGGTTGCTCCCCAGGATTGCTGTGAGGAAAAATGCAAACTCCTTGCCTGCAGAGTTCCTTGGCACAGGCTGTTCCCTGTACTGAGACCCCCTCTGGCCCTGGAGTCCATCACTGGCAATGACTGGGGAGTAGCTGCTCTGTGTTTGCCCAAAATCTCTATTCTTGGTTTATATTTGGGGCATAGCAAACTAGATTCACAGAATCATTAGGATTGGAAAAAACCTCCAAGATCATCAAGTCCAACCTGTGACCCATCCCCACCTTGTCACCCAGACCAGAGCACTGAGTGCCACATCCAGTCAATTCCTTGGACACCTCCAGGGATGGGACTCCACCACCTTCTTGGGAAGCCCCTTCCAATGCCTGACAACCCTTTCCATGAAAAAATTCTTCTTGATCCCTACCTGAACCTTCTTGGGCACAGTTGGAGTCCATTTCCTCTTGTCCTGTTCCTTGTTCCCAGGGAGCAGAGCCCGACCCCTGCCTGGCTCCCCCATCCTGTCAGGGAGTTGCAGAGAGTGAGAAGGTCCCCCCTGATCCTCCTTTTCTCCAGGTTGAGCCCCCCCAGCTCCCTCAGCCCCTCCTCACATGACTTACTTTACTTTACTCAACCTTTTACTTTACTCCTTCATCCGCCCTCCAAAATCTCCTGTTGACTTCAGTGTCTAAGCAGCCTCAGAGTACCCTGGAGAGCACAAAACATGCTCCATAAGACAACTTGGGCAGCCCTGGGGCTGTAGAGCTCTCTATCACATGTCCAAGATCAGCATTTTAATCAGTCTCAGGTGATCAGCAATGAGATTATGGTCTGAATGTATTTCTGTGATGTCCCTGATGGATATACAAGAGTCAGCAAGGACTTGGCTCTACAGGAAATTTCTGGATTTAGCAATGCACTTCTAAGGCTTTTGTTAAATTCTTGACAGTTTTGAAAGAAGTTAATTCATTATTGGAGCTAAAACTGTCGTGAGAGACTCATGAGGCCATAAAATGCCTGTCTGAGTATTTAACTGGAGCTCACAGTTTGTGCATAGTTTATCAGCAGTTGGGGGAAGAGCAAGTAAGGATTCCAGATTGGAAATACTGAGCAGGTACTTGGAGGCTCAGTGTCAAAGCTGTTTCAGCAGGATAATTTCCTTACTGCTTCCCCTCCTGGACTTGCTTTTAGACACGTGAGCTTATATTATATTCTAATCCTCAGCCTTCAATATTTTTTTTCTGTCCCAGAAATGAAAAGGTACAAGATTTAAGAGTGAGACTCAGTGTGCTTAAAAGGACTTGATCTTGCCTGGAGAGTCAGACACATATGCAAAATTTTAAGGATTCACTGTGAAATCCCCTCTAATAAGGCCTCCTCCTAAATCTATCTAAACCAGCAGGAGCTTTTCCATTGACTCTAACGGGCTTTGGAAAATGCTCTGTAACACAGCAGGGAGCTCTTGTCTAGCAAAACATGCTCTCCTAAGGCAAAGTCCATGCTCTTTCTTAGAGATTAGATATGTGAGCAATCCAGGTGGTCCTTGGTGGCCCTTAATTCATAGTGCTCACTGTTCCCTTCTCCAGAGGGAGAGCAGACAGGTTCTGCTCGGAAAGGCATCTGGAGACCCTGGGCTAGGGTTGCTCAGGCAAGGAGGTGATGCCACACGGGAGGAGAGATGCTTGATGGAAAACAGGAAGGGGGAGGACGCTGCCCGATATCTTCCTAATTATCACTACCAGTTCATTTGGATGAAATCCATCAGCTATGCAAGGAAAAATTCAAGACATTTTATGCCAGGCTGGTGTGTTCATTTTGGAAATGCTGAGAACTGGGCAGAGGTGGTGACCCCCTGTGTAGGGCTACAGGTCCAGTGCCAGGGCCATGTGGAATAGCAACAGGCTGCTACTGGGGCTGGAGGGCACTGGCAAAGGGCCTATGAGTGCCCTGGGCTGGGCTGGTTTGTATCTCTGTAGTTATGATTTAGTTGTCTGCCACTTGCTGATGTCAAAGCATCATTTCCACCAGCATTAAAGAGCATGAGCCGCTTATGAAACACCCCTCCTTCCCATTTCCCCAGGAATAAACATCAGCAGTCACATAACTCCTGTTCTTTTGTGCCTTCTCATGGCTGAGCTAATTTGAGAGGTCAAGTTGAACACAGTAACTGTAGACACCTTCCCTGAGATGTGGACATGAGTCCAGGAGCCAGGCATTCAAGGTTATTTATAGACCGTGCCCAGGGAGAGGAGAGGGCAAGAGGCTTGTTTTAAAGGAAAATAGGCAGGGACAATTAGAAATATTTGGGAGACTTTTGCTTCTTTCAAATTCCAACCAATGCCAGGATGATTTTTTTCACTGGAGAAAGAAGTTACCAAAGAGGAGGCCTTCTTTTTAAGGTCTTTATCACACACACATCCAAAAAACTGTGCGGAGGTGAAGCGGGGGAAATACATCCTGATAATTTGCTTGTGAAGTACCTTAGATTGACACAAACTTCTCCCTGGAGTCTAATGTTCCCAGAGCTTATTATACAGTTTTCTGGCTATAAAATAATCAGGAGAGGCAAAAAGAAGAGTTTTGGCTTCTGGCATGAGCACGGATGACACAGTTCAGCATCCCACTTCATGGGAAGATGAGACAAGCAATCTGTTTGACCAGAGAGAAAGCAGGGGTTGAGAAAACCCTCACAATAATGCAGAGGAATTCCCACTTCAGACTTTTTGGTTCTTTTCTCCTCCACACAAACTGGCAGCAGAGGCAGTGACTGATGGGAGGACAGTTCATGTGGGAAGCTGCACAGAAAGGATAGGAAAAGGCAGGGTGAGTTACATTTGGAGGGAGAGGGCTTGAGAGAGAACATGTTGGTGAGCAGGAGATAGTACTGTCCAGGAACAGGACTATAAAGAGCAGTGGGAAAGTGGGGAAGGAGAAGAGCCAGGACCAGATGAAAACTGTTCTCAGTGGAAGGGTGGAAGATCAAGAGGCAAGGAAGGGATAGCTTGGGGGAACGCAGAGGGAGAAATGAGTCATCTAACCTGGAGTCCCCTTGGACACTGCCACAAACAACAAGGATTGACTGGGAATGGCAGCATCCAAAAGATGCAAAATGCAGCAAACTCCATTTGAGTGAGCTGCTTGCAGTAAAGAGCAGCCCAGGGATCCACCATACTCCCAGGATTGGAAGGGAGGGCATGCAGGCTGCTGTGAGACCTGCAGGGTGAAGGGCACTGCACTCCCTTGCAGGAAGACGCCAGGCAACCCACTAACAGCAAAAAAGGAAACGAGCCTTTTGCAAAAACAAAGTCGTTGGGATTCGGGACTTCAAAGCTCCACGTTACGCCCAGCCCGTTTGTTGCTGTTCGTGGCTGGGAGCCAGGTCTGAGAATTAAGAGGGGGGAAACTGCATTATCCTGTTCTGCTGAAAACCTGTGTCAGTGCTGCGAAGTGAGCACCTGACAAACTGAAATATGGAGAGAGGAGAAAGACTCAGAGAACTGTGTCCCCAAATGCAGCAACATCCCTTAGGAACATGAGTCCACTTTAAAAGCCAACTTACATGACACTTTGTTTTCTGCATCACTGTTCAGCAAGTAATGAAGTCACCTCGATGTCAGCATTTAGCACCCAAATCCATTAAAATTCTGATCTGTGAACTCCCAGACTGCTGATGCATTTCAGAAAATGGTACCTCACAGCCATTCTGTGGCATTACTGGAGCTGAACGCAGGGAAGGATGTTTTGGAGAACAGCTAAAAAGTTGCATTTACAGAATGTGTTTGTCAGGAGACAAACTGGGAGTCCAGAGTTGGTTAAATATTAAAAAAAAAGTCTGACTCATGTTCACAAATGAAT
Source organism: Myiozetetes cayanensis (assembly GCF_022539395.1). NCBI lineage: Eukaryota > Metazoa > Chordata > Aves > Passeriformes > Tyrannidae > Myiozetetes > Myiozetetes cayanensis. Next base: position 5,990,793 of record NW_026087378.1, on the reverse strand, counting down.
AAAATTAAAATGCTGACACTTTCCCTGGAGTCCCAGAGGGAGTCACATGGAAATTGTTATGAAAAGTTTATTAATGGTGGCATAAAATATTAATTTTCTCAAAATGTGTTCCTACGGAGTGGCACTCAGGAACTGCTGCCTGCAGGGTTTTAAGAAGAAGCTTTGACCAACTTGATCTGATGGGAGGTGTTCCTGCCCATGGCAGGGGGTTTGAACGAGATGATCTTTAAGGTGCATTCCAACCCAAACAACTCTGTGATTCTGTGGTTCCATGAATCAACCAGTAGAGAAGCAAAGCACAGGTGAAGCTGAGGTTGTTTGCCATGGCCATGCAGTTTGCCACATGCTCTTTCACGGTGAGCTATCAACACGCAGCTGATGTGCAGCAGCTTGTTGAGATGCTGCGACTTGCCCCCGCACACCGGGGTTCCCAAATCCTCAGCCTGGGCTGTGCACGTGGGACCAGCGAGAGGTGTGACTGTTCCCAGCTATCTGTCCACCCCTGCTTGGTCTAGGGCTGTGGAGCCTCCTCTTTCAGACATGATTCATCACCTGGGCAGCAACTGCAGCTCAGCCAGTGCAGGTACCGTGGCAACTCAGGCAGTGTGGGGCTGGCTCTGCCTCCCTGCTGTGGGCAGTTTTTGCCACCACTATATTAAAAAAAATATATATAAAGCTGTTAGAGAGCATCCAAAAGAGGGCTACAAGGATGGTGAAAACACCAAGTAGCCCAGCCTCAAGTGCAGCCAAGGCTGGCAGCCTTCTCTGCCCACCTTTGCCCAAGTGGGATATGTAAGTGGGGTTCAGGGAAGTCTCAGCTGAGGGATCCAACTCTCAGCCCTGCCAGTTTTAGGCGAAGAGGTTTAAATATCTCCATGAGCTGCTCACGCCTGCAGGTTCTCCAGGGGAGGTGGCAACCACTGAAATCAGCCCAGCTAATGCCTGGAGAGCTCATGAGTCAGAGGTGTGAGTAAATGTGAGAACACTCTGCAAGCACAGCTCCTCTAATGGAAACACTCCCTCTTTCACACGCTTAGGAGGAGATACTCTTTTAATAAAATCTAAGTGAGCAGAATATGGTATGAGTAACAGCCAAGGAATTTATTTGCCCATGTGCTTCCTACCTTTCTCTCACACCTCTACTCTTCTGCAGCTTTGCCCATGGTACAGATCTGGGTGGGGTGGAGTGAGTGAATACAGGTAATTTTCTTAATGGGAATATGTGTTTTTTTGCATAGTGTGGCTGCACTTTCACACTTTGCTCAACAAGTGAGGGAGGAAGGAAGAGTTCTGGGGGGAGCTGCAAGAAGAAAAGTAGGTGAATGTTTCTGAAGGCACCATCTGCTTCAGAGGGAAAGGCTGTACATATCTTAGATAAATATTCAGGCTTCAGTGCCCAAATCTGTCCCCCAGTTCTTAGCTCTCTTCATGGAGTGGCAAGAAGACTGGATGCTCAGAGCAGGCAGCTGTGCCATCAGCCTGCAGCTGGCATCTGTCACTGTGTCACGCCAGCCCCCACATCACCTCTGGCCCTAGGATTTATTTGTGCCCTGGGGAAATGGGACAAGGACACGTCTTTAAATGGTACTGGACTGTAGAGGCAGATTATTATGGGATCAAGAGAGAACACTGCAAAAGAAAAGTGGAGTGGTGCAGAGAGCATGGTAAAGGACCTCCCTGGAAGAATGCTGGCTGTGGCAATGCATCAGCCACAGGCTCTGGGACATCCCAGGTTAAAAGCCAGCTCCAAAAGTGTGTTTGGGTTCCTAATGTCTCTGGTAGACAGGCTGTGTGTGCCCAGGCTGACCTTGGATTCATATTTATGCAGCAGTGCAAATCCCCACAGGATTTGCCAGCTTCTAGAGTGTGATTCTTATATTATGAGCTCTTCGGATGTGAAACTTCAAAATCAAGACCAAGGACTCTCCAAGCTAAATCCAGCCTAACAGAAACCAATCAATGGTGTGAGTGCAGAAAGAAAGACTGTGCACTGGTATCTGGGTGTAGCTGGATTTAGGGATTAGCTGAGATCAGCTCCAGCAGCTGACTCCAGGGCATGAGGGAGCTGCTCCTGTGAATGGTACCTGTGAGAACTGCCTGGGAGTAACTCAGCCAGACAGATTCATCATCCCTTGTCCAAAGTCCCTCTCCACTCTCCTGCAGCGACGTTAGGTACCGGAAGGTCCTATAACAATTCCCTGAAGACCTTATAGACATCTGACCACGTGAAAGCTTCAGAGCTTTTCTCCCTTTACCCTCAAATATTTAATGAGCAAATAAATTCCCTGCCTTTGTTTGCTGAAAGGCAGATGTCAGTGGCTCTGACATCTCTTGCCAGCATGGAGAGAGCATCTCAAGGCAAACAACATGAAAGTTCTCAGCTGCCATGAGGTGGGAAATCTCCTTCAACTCAGCCCAGAGGTGTTGGGGATTCTTGCTCAGCTGTCTGCTGAGGCAGTGAGCTCCTCTGTGCAGGGGAGCATTTGCTTTCTCCACTGAGAAGAAAGCCAAAGAAATGCAATAAATGGAAATAAATGGAAAGCCTCAAGCTGTTGACATATGAAGGAAAATGGAAGTGGTACAAATTAACCAGTGACCAGTAGGACAACCATCTGCAAACAGAAGAAGGGTATACACACCAACAAGAAAAGGAAAGCAATTAGGGTTTTAGTTAAGACAAATAAAATGACTAATTGAAGGAAAGTATAATGTCATGAAATAATTCCTAACAGGGAGCTGTGCAGGGCTGTGGAACAAGCTTGTAAGAAGAATGGAAATGTGATTTCCTGAGCTGTTCAACCCTGAATCAAACACTCAGATTTAGAACCCACCTGACAACAGACCATCCCCTGAGCCAGTTTCATCTGAGCCTCTGGTCTTCTCACAGTTGTTTTAAAAGCAAAAAATATGTTAATGTCCATAAAACACAGTTAAATTTCATCTCAGCCTTCACCACAGGAATCCTTCATTTCTTGAAACTCCTGGTCAGACACAGACCTTTGGTTCCATAAAACAGAAACAGAAAGATCTCTAACACTGATTGAATGCATTTGCCTTGAACCCTTCATTCTCTTGAAGTTCAACAAAAAGCTAAACATCCTCAAATCATGATTTTATCTTTATTGTCCACCTGGCAAGGCACATTCATTTTCTGATTCATTTACTCCTGTGACCAGTGCCAACTTGAGCTCTGAAATTGCCTCTCTAGGAAGCTGCTGCCTGTCCTGGAGGGGTGGGTTGGTGCTTTCCAGCTCTGACACTGCTGACCTCCACTTGCCGTTCGTTTCTCAATGTTCCTTGTGGTGTTGGCAGTCCCATCCACCCTCACTGACCACAGTGTGCCATAGGAACAGGAAAGCAAAAGAGGTGGCCTCTCAACAAAACTTGCTCTTGTGAAATTCTAAGCTCCAGGGGAAGAAAATAACAGAATTGGTGATAAACAAAGGCAGTTCAGCATGTGGAGTATGTGTTGATCTTGAATTTTCTCCAGCCTCTTGAGAAGGGCTGAACTTTAAAAAATAAAAATAAAAAAAATAATTAAAAAAATAAAAATAAAAAAAAGGGATACAGCTCTCAGGAAAACAGTTTGAGGATAATGATCATCCCTGCCCAGCTCTGTGCAGTGTCACTGTTAGGTAAAGGGATGGTGTGGAGAAGCAGTGTGAGCTGGTTAAAGGAGAGTGTGCATCACACAGATTCCATCATATGTGTATCAAAAGAGCCAAGATCAGGAAAAAAATGGAGGAAATGTAATGATACTTGTGGTACCTGAATTCTTGATATCATAAGAGGACTGTTTTGCAAGTCTGGGCTGGTTTCTGAAGCTTGCCAATAGTTCCCATCATCTCCTCAGTCTTGCAGAGCACACTGGGAGGAAACTTCTCTGAAAATTCATCCCATCCTGGTCCTTGCTTTCTTTGCTGTGCAACCTGTATCCCACATCACAGCTCTGGTCTGGTTGACAAGGTGGTGATCGGTCAAAGACTGGACTGGATGATCTTGGAGGTCTTTTCCAACCTCAGTAATGCTGTGATTCTGAAAGTCTTCTTGCTTTGAAATCTTGGGATGGGAAGGAGAAGATAGACTGTTTCTTTGAATGGAAATTCCTTCCCAGCCTGCTGAACAGACCTATCTGTGGGATGTTTGAATTCTTGTGGTGACTTTGGAGCAGTGGTAAAGGCTGACTGAGAAGAGTCTGAGAGGCACATGCAGAGGTGTCACTGTTTGTTGGACTGATTTACAAAACACTGTGAATTCCCTAGAGCTGCCAAGGTGGAAATACACATCAGCAGAGACAAGGGAGGCTCTCTGGGGAAGGTGTGTGTGAGCACAGACGCACACACGAGGCCTTCAACAATTACCCAGGAAGAATTCCCACCACGCTCTGGTGAACTTTGCTCTGTTCACCACATGTCATAGAAAGAGGTAATTATTATTACTTAACATTTGGCTGTTTTTTCCAGATTTGATGTTGTTGACTCATTTGGTAGCTGCATGACTGCTTTGGAAAGGTTAAAGGTTTCCAATCAGCCAGTGTAGAAACAGAAAAAGATCACTGGCCCAGTGCTGGACATGGACCTTCCTCTGACCTTGATCTGCAGTTCCTTCCAGGTCTCTAAAACTGCTTTTCTGTTATTATTCTCCTTTTTAATGCAGAGTTAGTTTTTTATAACCTCAGAGTTTGAGTTCGTTGTTTCTGATGTCACTGATTTATGGCATAACGTTGTAAAATTCAAATCTGGTTTTGAATAGAAAAGGCATAACTTGAGGGTGTAAATGAGTCAGAGATTTCGTAGGTTACAGATGAGATAGGTTACACTGATGGAGCAAGAGATCCCTGACTGAGACTGCGAGGATGGGACAATTACATCCCTTTTCATGCTACTAATGCAATAGTACATGCAAGACAGCTACAAAGACTTCAGGTGAAAGCAATTCACATTAGTAGAAAGTAGAGGCACATGACAAATGTCTGTTCAACACTTTGTCTCCTGGGTGTTAAAATATTCTTGGCACTCAACACCAGTGCTCAGCAGCTGACCCACCTCTGCCCGTGTGTCAGTGCCACGTCACCCTCCTTCTGGGCATGGTTTTTCACTGCAGTGGGTGAGGGCTACACTGAGCTCACCAAAGAGACAAGCCCTTGATAAATGACAGGTTGTTATGCTTAAGTGGCCTTGAACTTTCTGTCCTCTTGGAATCTGTAGTGAGTCCCATCTTGATAGCCCAGAATAAACCTAAAGCCCTCCACAAACACACTTGCAGAGCAAACAGCCCTTCAGCAGGAAGCAGGTTATCTGTCCAACTGATCTTTCAACAGGCTCTTCTGCCTAAACCAGTCAATTCTTTAGGCTTCCCCTTGGGAGCTGACACGGTGCCTTGGCCAAGGATGACCTGCCTTCCTCTCCTGGTGTCACAGGAACGACACTTCCAGACAGGGCTGCCAGGTGATGGATGAACTGTGGTCTGCTCCTTGCTCTTGTCCTAAATTCAGCTGTTAGAGAAGTATAACCGTATTTCTTGATCCATGAGCGTAAGGGGATCTGGTGAGAAGGGCAATGTGCCCCGCAACAGGTCCCTGGAGGATGAGGCCAAAGCTGTGGGGCAGTGCTGTTTTTGTACATCACTGACTCAGGACTTCTCTGAAGCTGTTGCTTCAGTTCTCACCTCAGCTAGAGCTTGGTATCCAAATTTCACCTGTAGCAGGAGAAGCTGCTAAGCAGGAAAACAGCCCAAAATTGCTGCAGGTGCAGGCACAGAGCTGGGCTCTGCAAGGACCCCTTTCTGATCTTACCTCAGAAATCTTCACTTGCTCTCTCTGAAACACCGTGATTATTTCTCCTCCCCTTTATTCCCAAGCCTCAGCTTTCCTGGTATTGTATCTGTGCCTGGAAGTACTGTTCCTGGAAAGGCCTTGCTGGAGTCATCGAGGGACTGATTTCCAGGTCTCATGTGGGCACCAGTACCCAAGAAACTGCTGGCTGGACTATCTGTCCAGCTGCTCTGTTACCATAATTGTGTGTCTCTGTTCAAAAATCACACGTCCCGATCTGCTGGCACTCGGTCATGAAAAGAAAAATAAATGTTCAATTTTTGGTCTGCTATTTTTGCCTTCAAATGCTTTTAGGTTTTAGTTCTGTGTCCTCGGCAAGATGTCAGTTCTTGTGTTCCACAGATGAGAATCAGTACAGCGTGTGCATGATCCTCAAGGAAGCGTGGAGAGGGATCCCTGGGAGTCTTGCCCTGGCAGCCCACGATGGTGTGATCATTACCCACCGCCTCGGCGCGATGCCGAGCTTGGAGCAGGACCAGGCTGTGTCCAAAGTGTGCTGCTGCTGAACTACCCAGAGCATAAAACACAGTGTGCCAGCTGAGGGAAAACAGATGATAACTGATAGAGCAGAGAGCTCCCTGGGACAAACATCTCCCCATTTCTTAGGGCTGGGAACAAACTTAAGGTGGCATCACGGACCTGTGATGGTTCTGAGATCTGTAGTGGGAGGCTACAGGGTCTCTAACCCAATCAAGCATCCTAAAACTGCATTTAGCTCTTCAAACTGCAGTGTCATTTTAGCTTGGCCTTGTCTTATCCCTTTGGGCTCTCACTGGTCTCTGACAGTATCTTGGGAAACAGTGACTCACCATGTCTCAGCTAAGCCACGGTTACATGACACAGCAACAGCAAGACCAGCTCAGGGTATCCCCTGTTTCTGATCCTACAGCTCACAGAGACAAGGGTCAAAGTGACTCCAAATTACTGAGTGTTCCAGCATTCTGGACATGTGATGAAGTTCAGGTGAAGACTGCAGCCTGTGCTGGGCTATGGTCTATCCCTCAGTCTTCACTTGTTTCTACTAAGAAAAGATTAAAACTGTGGTAGCAACACTCATGTTACAGTTTGATGAGCTCCTGCAGCCCATCCTGGGAACTATATAAACCTTTAGTTGCTTTGCCTCTCTTCCTTCCTCTAAAAATGAATTAAAGTCACAGTGATGAACCTACTTTACCAATTCTGGACTCTGGCCAGAGCCTGAATATGTGGCTGCTCAGTTATTTTCAGCTTGGAATCCCCTATCATTTTCTATCATGGTTCCCCAGCCAAAACACTGTGTTTCAAGAGCAAGAGAAACACAAACATGAACTGGAAAAGGTCTACCTAATCTTGTCATCATCTGTTAACAGAGCGATGTGAATGGCTTGACACATGATACTTGTACACAATCTTTTATCCAAACTGTGGATTCCTGTGCTCCCAGATGCTGTTTATCAACTTCCCTGGGGGAGTCCCTTGTGAGTTCATGGACACTTTCTTCTCTGAGCCACACCAGGATGTGTCTGAAATACTTCAGTTGTCTGTAGTAGCATAACCGGATTTTTATCAGTGTAACTGAGACGAGATTCCGTCCAAGATGTTCTAATAAAACCAAGAGCCTGCCTTGGGAACTAAGAGCCTTGGAGAGGTTTTTGCAGCTCATTTACTGCACTGAAGAGCTGAAAAGAAGAGAGTGTTTCTTTCATGGAGGTGCTGACATTCCTCATGCCTTTCACACTGTAGCTGCAGGGCTACATGAGGCTCCTGATGTCTTTAGGGATAGAGGTTTTGCTTGCAGATGAACTTTGGTTCTGATGGACTGATGGACTCAGTAACTGCCTATGAAATGTGTAGCAGGGGCAGGATGTCAGTGAGTAGTAGGGAGCTGTGGATTTGTTATCTGTACTGACACTCGTGGCACTGCAACAACCAAGTGCCTGCACATCACATGCTACAATTTCTAGCATGTTTCAGTGTTGGCAATGCCAGTTATACTTTCTTTTATGCCCCTAGGTCGAGAGAGGTATAGTTATGCAAACATTGGCTACACAGCACTTTATGGCTGATGGTGAAAACCTCGCTTGTGAGCTACTCAGGACCGTGGGGTGACAGCTGAATAGGACATCCCAAGGGGCAGCAGTTTGGTGATGCTGACATGCTCCACAGACTGAAATGGCCCATCCCTGTGACTGCCCTGCCACCACCCACTGTTCTTCTGCTTCTTGGAAAGCAAGTACCTTGTTACAGCAGCAGGGCAGGGGAGATGACGGCTTTATTGCTTGTAATGCTGAATACTGCATCCTGCTTCACATAGTAAAACGAGTTTGCCCTTTTCCAGAGCTGCTCCATGTGCTTTTGGGTTCATGGCAGTTCAGCCTTGTCAGGTCAAAAGCAGCTGAGTGCTTACGTGCAAAGTTGTTTCACAGTGAGAGCACCAGCAGAAATTCAAAGGGATGGACTGACAGCCAGTGGAGATCAACATGAACTGTGCTGCCAGAGTGGGGAAAACTGCAAGGAGTGAGTTAATGTCACATGGGGGGGTGATGGACAAAGATGCTGGAAGGCTCATGTGCTGGGGGAAATGGTGTTACAGTGTCAGGGAAGAGAGCAGTGGGACTGCTTGTACCCCAGGCCTCCAGTTACAGGTGTGTTGCAATGATCGTGATCTTGGATATTGGCTGACGTGGGAAAACACCCAGCAAATGGTCAGAACTTGCAGGCTGGGGTTAGACTGGACTGTGAATCCAGACATTTCTGGTGAGACTGTCTAGCTGATACGGTCACAAATATGAACCTGAGTGCATGTATACCCACTGCTGACAGCACACACATGTTGACATTGCCTTGGTACCATTTAAGGTGAACATACAAATACACCTTATATTCTGATTGTAATTAGTGAGTTCTAATTCAGATCTAAACCAAAAAACTGCCAGGAAAAATTTTATTTGCATGGTCTTTCTGCTCATTTCCCTTTTAATGTCAAAACCCACTGGATACTGCCCAATCCAATTTGAACTAAAAAGACAAATAAAATTTTTTAAAAGTTCTGCTTCATCACTGCATTATTTGGTCTCCAGGATCTACAGAAGTTTCTGCTTTAAAGATGTGAAAGAATGTCTTCCTAACATTTCCAAAGTACTTTATCCACTGCTGTACCAGACATAAAAGTGGTAACGTGGCAATGAAGTGTTCTGGTTCTGTTCCCAGCAGTGACACTGTTCTTAAGCAATCTACTCAAAACTATTCTCCTGATCCAGTTCTCCCACCTGGACAATGTGTTGAGAAGACAGGAGGCTGTGATGATGAACTGACTCTCTTTGGAGGTTTCCCTGCGGAACCGGATCATTACATGACAGATTCCTGACGTCAGGAGGCTGTGAAAAAGCCTGGAATATCATAAAACATGGCCATCATCTCTGACAAACGGCCAGATCCCGCTGTCCTGCTCTGACACCATCAAACAAACACAAATGCACAGGCTAATGCCTGGAAGAGTGTGTTACCCTGGGTATGGAGCAGTGCTCTCACTCTCTTCCTGCTGGGACTGGAATGGTGCCGAGCTGGCAGGATTTTGCTGCCTGGTTCAGCAGCTTCAAAGCCTGCTGGTATTTCCTTTGAGTCATCTGGGTAAAGAGGCTGATAAGGCTGGGCCAAGGCTCAGAGCACTGTCAGAGCCTCTCTGTGTCTGCCTGGAAGAGCAGATCCCTCCAGGGCACTGCCACTGGGAGTCCACCTGGGTGTGAGTCAGGGCTGGAGCTTCAGCCCTCCTGTGTGTCATGGCTCCTGCTGGGAAAAGCTCTGTAGGAAAGGTCCTGCCAACAGGAACAGGTTGAAGAACAGACCTCATACAGCGGATGGGGTGAGGATATTCCAAACACCGTATCCCAAAGTTTTGCAAACTTTTTCAGATACTTCTGTGATGCTTCATGCTTCAGGACACAGTTTGATGAGCATTTCTGACCCTCTGAAGTTGTAGGAGCCCTTGAAGGACTTTTAAAGGCAATTTAGTTGTCCCTATCTGAACAAGTCAATGTACGTGTGAAAAAGGCATGGATAAATCTTTCCAGTCGCATCCCTGTGCCTAATTGTTCTATGGTTTTGGTGGAATTTCATATTTTTTTCAGCAGGAAACATGCTTTGTGCTCTGATAAATGTAGCAAGGACGGAGCCAGGACTTTGTATTTTAGCAAAGGGTTAGTTAGAAGAGATACAGGAAAGCTGGAAGAGTGACAGTCTCCAAAGGGCTCATGTAAAAAGCTGAATGGGGTCATTTCCACCAGTCACTTGTAACTTTCCCTGTGAGATGCCCCAAAGTTCTCCCAAGACAAACAAAACCCTGTTTGCTGAAGCTTTCCCAATCCTTCCTCTGACACCAGAACTCTCTTTAGTAGAGACAAATTCCCCAAAGCTGTTTGCAGTAACTGCTGCCTAATGACTATCATGCTGCTGGTTCCTCACAGATTACTTCAAGATGCTGAGAGATCCTGCATGTCTGATCTAATCAGCTTCACTTTGGTTGCCTATGAGAGACGAAGTTGAACAAAATAAATGTAAACCAAAACAAACCTTTCATGTGCTGCTGAGGAGCTCTGCTTGTCATGTAAAGGTCAACTGCTGTCAGGCCACTGCTAAATTATAGCATTTTCTTTCTTCTCCTGTCTGGGAGAGATACTGAACCAACAGGGCAGAGCTGCAGTTGGCAGAGATGCAGATTAGACATGGGGCTGGAGTGGGATGTAACTTCCTCGCTGCTCCAGGCCATGTGCCAGTGGGAGAAAACCTTCCTTAAGGGCACACACAGAGCATCTGGAAAATGGGATTTGCTCTGCTACCAATTTCCTGCGTGCCACTGAGCAACTCACTTAATCTTTCCCATATTTCGTCTTCTCTTGAATTGAAAAAATAATATTGATACTGTTTCTCTGCTTCTGCAGGGAGCAGAAAGGACAAGGACCTTGAGAGGTGGCTCGTGTGCTTTGGCCCACAGGGTCTTCTGAGTCTTGTAGATAGAAATAAATTCAAATTCACGTGTCAAATGTTTAACATTGGTGCCAAGCAAAGAGATAGAGCTTGGAGAGGTCATGACAAAATTATGTATCACACTGCACTGTGCCAGAAATTCCCTTTAGTTTTATTTCCACAGTGAGAGGTTCTGTTTACGTCAGCATGTACAGACTTTAAAGAATCTTCTGACTTTCTGCACCAGGCTGGGAAGCTTGCAACAAAATCCTGGGATGAGGCTGATATTGTCCAGTGTCTTGGCCAAATGTACTGTACAAATCTCAGAGTTTTCTGCACGTTCAAAGCATATCCAAACTAGTTTAAAATGTCCAAAACTGAGGACATGTGGAAATGGGCACTATGCTAGAGATGATCTCCTATAATATCAGTGGAACCTCCACTGTCCATGAGGAATTCATAATATATTCCCAGATGTTGCCACCAAATAATAGAGGGAGAAACCTCCAGAAACTCCTTGTTTGTGATTTCAGTCTTAATAACCCTGTTGCAGCTGCTGTCATAAGCAGTGGTCCCTGTTCCCACCTTTCCTTAGTCTGGAAGAAGAAAAGCAGAAATATGATGTGTAAAGGTCCTTGACACTTTATTTTCTTATAATCAGAGTAGCTACAAAGTCTTATGTTGCTGTTCTTCTGATCTTCCCTCAGTCAAAAAGAAAAAAGAAAATTCCAGAAAGAACCTTCCAGCAGAAAGAATATTCTCTGGAGGCATATAAAGAAGGATGTCAAAGAAGCATTCATGTAGGTGAATAAACTTTTACCTCCACAAACAATATGTAAGTTTTTTCATGTGCATTGCACACCTGAAACAGGAGAAAGCTCTTTTTTGTCTGTGTTTTGTTCACGAAGTTGCTTCCATCTCCTTTAAAATGGGCTTTGGGTAGAGGAGGTGAGCAATAATAATCTTCATCCACTTGTTAGTCAGATATGGTCTTACCAGAACAAGGCATCAGTAAATGCTTCCTTATCTTGCCTTTACATGGAAAATAAACCTATTCTTACCATCTACAATAGACTTATTTTAGGGCTGCAGTTTTAACCTTTCTCTGGTTTGTGTTTAAAGTAGAAAGTACCCAGTTTTTATGTATTTACCTTTCAGGTTATGAAATACTACTCCTGTATCTTAGAAATCCATTCAGTTTTGCTTTTCTTGCTGCAAACAAGTAGTCATATCATCCCTGCAATAATTGAAGGGTTTTTTCTTTTACATTAAGTGCTTCATCTTCTAGAAATGTAGAGACACATCTGAAAGGTCCTTCCCTTACATTTCTCAATATACAGCTGTCCTCAATACCTGTAACCACAGAGCCCAGTTAGCATTTCCATGAGATACTCCAAGTTATAACTCTCATATATTGTAAGATTTAAAATGCAAGGAGCAATTTCCCAGTACACTGCAGAGCCACAGGCTCATTTCAGTGCTTGCAAATGCACTTCACTGGATGCAGAATATAGATTTCATGTTGTTTTCTTATTAAAACAGTTTTGGACTCTCGACCTTAATACCCTATATGGTCAGATATGAAGACAACTCACTACTAGGAGCACTGCCAGCTGATGTCCTAATCATTCCTCTGTTGCAGTGTATTCCATCCCTTGAAGATGGAGTACAGTATGGAAATCCAAAAGGATGAGTTGTATTTCAGTATCTCTACCCTGAGGAGTTTCAAAATCCAGCTCTGAATTATTCTGAGTGTAGAGCCAAGCAGAGATCCACTGTGATGTGGGATTTTAAGAATATCCCTTGGAGACTAACTAGAAAGACATCTTTTCATGCTGTATGACAGGAAGCTGTAATAGGGTCCGATATGAATGACCTTTACCAAGGCAGAGAGAACACAAGCTGCATCCCTGTGGAATGCCAAGAACATGAGTTGTGGGCCAGGCAAACAGAAGCTTGAATGCTTTATAATTTTAGGTGCTCACTGGGCACTAAGAAATTAAACTAATTATTAGACAACCCTGGCTTGTCAACAATGCAAAAATTGCCTCTAATTGCACATTTTTTCTTTCCTCTCATTCCACCTTTTCCTCTGCCTGCATCCATGGGAACAGTTATTCCCACAATTATCATCCCTGTGTGCTCATGCTCCCCCCATTCCACCCTATCACAGTGTGCAGGAAAAACCTGAGAGGAAGAAACTCCTTCCAAAACAGTAAGGAAAGAAGTGTTCCTATCCTGAAAGTAGGTGAAAATATTTCTTCAGCAGCCATTTAGTTTCTTTCTTCTTTCTTTCCTCTGCTATTCTCCTCCACTAGCACGTTTCACAATTAATTACAATATTCAGTAGCCTGTTGACAGCATGTCAGCAAGACTCTAGAAGGGATGCAGTAACAGTGTCTCTGGTCCATGATAAGGCCAGTTTTACAACTGCTTCCCTTCTCTCCTGAAGCATTGCAGGGATAATAAAAGATCTGTCCTCCCTACACTGTTACTAGAGACAGTGCATTAAAATTTTACTTCACATCAGCAGTTCTGAGTCATCTCCACCCACAGAGGCTTTCCTTGTTGAATAGAGGAGGTTCATTAACACACACAGCAGCTACTCCTGTCCAGCCATGCAGGCTGAGGTGCTTAACACCCTCACCCATTCCATTTGCCTCTTCAGATCCAATGACTTGAGCTCTACATTAATGCTCACCCTCAGGTGGATTCCTCATTTTCCTGAATCTTGTCTCTTTACACTCCAGATCCTGTTTACTCCAAAAGCCAATGCTTCCGAGAAAGGTCCTTTATGGTACCTGACTGCCCTTTTTAGTTCTTTGATGTCCTAAAATATAAAAGCAAAAGGGGTTTTAGTCAATATCTCACATCATGAGGCAAAAAGAGGTTCAGAGATCAGATGCAAAGGTTTGACATGTTAATCTGGATCCAGGCAGATACATATTCACTTACATTAAGGCACTGAGATGTAAAGAAGTAGATCAGTGAACCAGGAAAATCCAGAGCATGCAGGGAACCCACTGCCCAGAAGGCAGCTTTTGAGACCACTGGGATTTCACCCATTCCTCTGCTACATAAAGGATGATAGGATTGCCTTCCAGTCCTTTTCCTGCCCCTGCCCCATAGGTCTCCCAGCTCCCTGGCTGTGTTAGCCTGTGCATCCACATCATCTGTAAAGTAACTGGGCACAGGAGGAGGAAACTGGGGATTAACGGGAACATTTCCGGTGAAAGGGATAACCAAGTGCACATGGCACAGAGAGCCCTCCTGCAGCCAGAGCTGCTAATGAGATGTTTCCCCTGTGGTTGTGAAGGGCTCATAACCAAGTTCCTGTCCTATTCTGTTTCCCAGTGCCGTGGTTATGACGGCTGTCTCGCAGAGGGAATTGCTTACATGAAGGCACTGAGACATGAAGAAGTCCAGAACATGCAGGGAACTCCCTGCTCACAAGGCAGCTTTTGAGACCACCAGGATTTTACCTATTCCTCTGCTATATAAAGGATGGCAGAGATACTTTATAGATATAACTGTTTGACATATATATATTATATATATGTCTGTATATCCTTTAGACATATTTTGTTTCTTGCCCACCCCTGTGGCTGCCCTTTTCACCCTGGGCACTGACAGCATGCTGAGTCCCCACCCTCCAGACCCTGCACAAATTCTGAAGAATTTGAGCTTCAGAAAGCAGCGACCAGGCATGAAAGAGCCAAGAGCTGGGTCTCACAGGGCTGGGCCAGATGTCTTTGTTCCTGCCCACACATCAAAGCTCCTGTGAACTGGGGTCTCCCACATCTCCCACAAAAACTGCTGACTTCATTCAAAACGACAATAATAACATAGACTGTGATGATTGTTTAATTAATGAGCTTTAAATCTCTGGGGGAAAAGAAAGGATCGGTGACTTGGCTGGTGACAGGAGTGATGGAGCCAGAGCACATGACCTCCTGGTCTCACACTTGGTCTGAAGGAGGAGATTGTTACTCTTGGCACCAGAGGCCTGTGAGACACAGCCACTCTGTGTGCTTTGAGCTGCTTTACCTGCTCCAATAAACCATCCACATCCACTCTGACTGGGAAATGCCACTGCTGAACCCAAGTTGCTAGCAGGTAAAGGACAGGAGTGCTGTTTGGTTTAGTTCACCTTATTTAAAGCCTTATAATTGCTTTTCATATGGCTATATTCATTATTATTTATTTTGGACTTCAAGCAGGATTTTCCCTTTTAAAACTGCACCCACTTGAACTCAGCAGCTGCTTTAACTCATGCAATAGGAATGAACTGAGATTTACAAGGAAAAGGAATGCATACCTTCCTATTAGATGTTTCTTTTTACTAGGGTCTGTCAACCACAGTCTATCAACTGCCCTAAACCTCTAAATCTGGAAAGGAACACAGCTTTTTTTCCAGATGAACAGTCTGGGATACACTGCACAGCACAGTTAGAGCTGGTGCAGCGACATCAGACATGGCCAGACACCGGGTCTCCTCCACATCTCTGCTGTGCCTGTAAAATCACCCACGATCTTTTAACCTCAGCCAATTTTCTGGAAGCTAATAAAGTTTGTATGGAAACTAAAGGAGCGAGTTAATCTCAAAAGGAAGCCTTCACCTCAATCACCTCTTGGTTTTTTTGGAGAGAAATCCTGGTGGTACGTTGAGTTGGTGGTAGTAACATCTCCTGACCCACCTGAATCTGCAGCTGAGTGTCCAAGCTACCCACAAATGCTGTGCCCCCAGCCCTAATAAGGACACTGTGCTTGGATTGCTGTGATCTCCTCAGTCTCAGTTTCTTTCAGCTATGCAAGAGCAGTTTAGGAGATGAAACTAAGGATCTGCTGAAAAAAAATCTTGTGAGAAACAAGGGGTTTATAAACAACTGACAGACAAAAGTTCCTGTTTCTTGTTCCCTGATGTGCTCAGCCCTGTGTTGTCAGCTCTGGGATGGAGACACTGCTGCTCTACCACACGTCAGACTTGAGAAGCTGAAGCAGCTGCTGTAAAGGCAGCAAAGGGACACACACCTTCCCTGTGTGCCCTCAGTAGACAGGGAGCGCGCTCCCACAGAGAGCTGGGAAGTCCCTGGGGTCCTGCCCCACCACCCTCCTGGCTAATCCTTCATGGAGCACAGGGATGTGCACAGGTCTCTCCCTGTGAGTGCTGTACTCACAGAGTACATGCATCCTGCTGGTTTTCTGTGGTTACATCACGAATAAAACTGTGATGACTAATGAATTCATCACTGACAGGGACAACAGGGACACTGGGGAGCTGAGCTGACTTGCAGAGAGGTTAAAAACTGGAATGAAAGGCCCTTGTGGTCCTGCTGGGAAACAAATGGGTTCTTCCTGAGTGAAGAAGATGGACAAGGCAAATACAGCACACCAGTTCTCTGCTGCCATTGGGGTGCACTGGGGGAAAGCACACAAGCCCTTTAGCTGCCACATCACCAAGACTGTTTCATTTTAAGGATGAAATTGATTTGTTTCCATCTGCATTTGCAGAATCCCCCCAAAAAAATAATGTACCTTTCCATGAGCTTCATGTGTGCTGCTCTTCTCTGGCTGGGCAGCAGAGCTGCCAGGCACAGATAAGAGCCTTCAACCCCTGACTCAGAGGGATCCGTCAGTGGTGGGGAGAAGAGCTCAGAGTGATTTTCCGGGTAACAAACACCTCAGGAGAGGAGTCCAGGCGGGTTGCTGGAAACCCCATGGATGAAACTGAGGTGGTCTGGAGTGAGGGATTCTGCCTCGTGACAGGGCAATGGCATTTCTGTCTCCTCCCTTCCCTAATTCTCATCTGATGTTTACATCTAGCTTTGCATTTTGGAAATGCAGGATCTCCCTCGTTGCACCTCCTGCTCCTCCAGGTCTCTGGGACACCTTTCCCTACTTTCTACTTTCCATCAGAGGGTTGGTTACACAAGTGATTATGAAACCAAATGGCTTTGACCTTTGAAGTGGGAAATCAATGGCTGGGCAGGGCTCAATTCACTGCAGAAATATTTATAGGCACACCAGGAACGTTGTATTAATTTCTCTCATTCCGGGCAGAAGGCTGGGAGCCAGCAACGTGTTATGCTCCACTCATACATTAAGATCTTCATTATGACTCCTGGTTTACCTGCCCTGGCCTTCTGCCTTCTGCCGTGCCCTGAGGAGCAGCTCAGCTGCAGTATGGAAGTCAGAGATTTTTTGGGGAAAGAAGGTTTTAGAACTGGAAACCCAAGTACAGAAAACTCCTCCTGGGGGCCTCTGGTGTCCGCAGGGACTCAAAGAGCTGGACACAGGTGACTGTGTGAGAGAAGTGCAGGCACAGGGGTTGGTCTCCTGCAGAAATTCTCTGCTTTCTGTGCTGACTGCCAGGGCTGGACCATCGCTGCACCAGCATCTCCAGGGATGTAATCAAAAAGTCCTCACGCATCAGGCACATGGAGGGTGGCGGGGGGGGTTTAGGCAAAAAGCTGAGCCTCTGATACTTGGCTGGTGAGCTGAGGGAGAACATTCCTGTTCCCTGGGGAACAGGAAAGAATTCTGGAGGATACAAGGTTCTCAAAATGTTGAGTCTGTGCCTCCATTGAAAAGGTTACTAGCGGGAGCAGGATAGAAAAGCCAGGCTTGCAGGTTCTCTGTTTATCTGGTCGGACATGCAACCATTTTTTCTCCCAAGTGTTCTGCCGTGAGCTGGCGGAAGGGGTGAATTTGAGCTTGCCAAGGCTAATTTTAGTAAGAGACAGTCTTACACAGTTTCCCTCAGGGCTAGCAACATAAAAAAAGAAAAAAAAATTAAAAATAAAATCAACTACAGATTAAAATCACCCAATTACCATACTATAGCAAATAAAAACACTAGCCAGAGATGTAATCGCAGGTGCTATTAAAACGCAGTAACATACAAAGCACCATTCACAGATACCATCTCCAAGGTGAATGCCACACACAATAGCCCATCTAAAAGCAATAAACTGACATTGTTTAATTAAATTAAACAGTGTTTGTCTGACATTCCAGAGCGGTCTGGGGTGGGTAAAAAGTGGTGAGGTGGGTAAAAAGAGGTGCCTTTCATTTTCATGGCTTTCTCTGCATTTAGCCCGAGTTCTAAAGAGCAGAGGAAATGAGAATACTATATAGTTGGTAGGATGTGCAATACGACCTGGAAATGTGCTGCAAATTTCTCCCCGAGGGGGAATAATTTAAACAGGGTTCACATCAGATGTCAGGATCAGGCTGAGACGGGGCAAGCGATGTGTGAACTATGGAGACTGAATTCTGCCTGTCCTACACTTCAGCCTCGATACCTCAGTGCTTACTACCCCTCTTGAGACTAGAAACGATCCTCAGTTAGGAACATTGGTTGATGGTAACCAGTTAAATAAATATCTTTGCATGTTCTGGAGGTGTTTATGTCCAGGACTCTCAGTTTGATCATTTTCCTCAAACACATTCACTTCTAAACGATCTTTCGGCCCCCCAAACCTTGCATAATACAACTACTGACTTTCTTTCAGACATCAATGCACTTCTAGGCTAAGAGCAAAATCTCTATGACAATTACCATTGCAAATTTCCATTTTCTGTGTAAAACGGGAAGACTGGTGGCTACACTCAGGCTGAAGCATTACAAAGAAATGGGACAAGCCTGGCATAACCTAAGCCACGTTTGAATTGTGATTGTCCTTTTCCAGCAATGTATTTAGGGTAAGGATGAGGGACACTGTACATTGTAACCCCAGAGAACAACAAACTTCTTAGCATCAGCCTGTGAAGTCTGCTCCAAAAAAAACCTGACAGACATTACTGGATGTCCTCTTTAAGTACCAGGAGAAATAGGGATTAATTGATTCTAATTCAGTAAGGGAAAACAGAAAATTAAGGACACAAAGATCCATGTGATCTAGGAAGCAAATGCCAAACAGTGGAGCATTTTCTCCATGTGCATATTGACACTCCAGCTCCGGAGCCACCAATGCACTTGCCCAAGAGCTCAGACCTTGTCGCTTTGCAGGGATTGCACTGCATGTGTTGGTGTAGCTGCTTTTCAACCATGCCAAGGGCCCTGCCCAGTGGAAATGGTGATTGACAAAAATTAACCCCACCCCTGGGTTTGCTCCAGATGAAGCACATCCCTGCAGCACCCATCATGGCCATGTCACCCTGCAGCAAATCCTTCTCCAGCTCTCAAACCATCCCTTGGAGCTGAGGGAAAACTTGCTCTGAGCAGCAGCCACACAAGCTATTTTGGGTTTGATATGTAGCAGATTTGATAAGAAAGCTCTCAGGAAAAAACAAATTTCCTCTTGGACTCAGTAGAACTGGGCACATATTCCGGCACATTGAGTTCCTTTTCCTATAAAGCTCATGAAGTAGCCTTCTAAAATTAGGAATGAGGTGGAGGCCTCTCCCCACTGCAAACAGGGACCTGTATCCTCAAGAGCAGGACAGTAGACCCTCACTGATGGAGAAGTGGAGAGCGCAGAGCACCCTGTGCTTCTCTGTTCTTCCCTGGTGTGCCTCCTTTATCCATGCCCATTATTTACACGTGTCAGAGCTTTACACCAGGTCAGTCACAAATTGCCTTCTGCCTGATGATACTGAGCATTATCTGAGGACCTCAGGACACCTTGAAAGAACAAAGGCAGGGAAGAGGTTATAAATTAAAAGGCACATCTAGTTTGGCCACAACTTGGTGCATTTGTCTTTGAATCAGACTTTGCCTCACACTATGAGTATGCAGTTCAGTGTGACCCCAGCCCTGGGTGCCGTGAAATTATGGCTACATTTATGCCTTATCAGCTCTGCAGCCCCAGGTGCCCATTGCACCTGACTAGTGTCCCCTCTGGTCTGCTGGATGGGGGTAAAGGAGCAGAAGCCACCTTGGTGCTGATGCCTGGAGCACTCAAAAATCCTCCACTGTGTGGCAAGCTCCCCTGCTGCAGCCTCACCTCCCGGCTCTGCACCATGCAAGGAAACAAGATCCTGGGGAGAGGACAAGAAAAGACTGCTGGGCTCAGAGGTCGTTGCCAGGGATAAGCCAAGAGGGAGGTGTGGGTTAGAGACAGAGATGGCCTCTGCTTGTGAAAATGCTGTTCAATTATGGGAAAAACAGTAAGGAGAAGAAAAAGGTCTTGATAACAATGTTTTATCTCTGGCTGTTATTCTGATGCTCTCTTCTGTTTCCTCTGCTGCCCTCATGTTGTGTCATTTTGTAACCTGTATTCACCATCAGTGCTGATTTACAGGAGAGCAGTTCAGTATTTGGCCCAGAGACAATGAATCTCTGGTGTTCAGCTGTTCCAGCCAGTGTCATGTTCCATATAAAGTGCTTCAGTTTTCACTGGGGTCATTGCTCATGTTCAGCAGTTTCCTTTTCCTTTAGTCTAGTTGAAAAAAAAAAAAACCCTACCTCCTTACAAGTCCTGGTACTCCAGAGGTTAATAGCTGTGATCTCCCACACTCAGCAGATGCTCTGGGAGATGCACAGAGAGGACCGGAGCATCCTCCTGCCTTGGTGCAGGAGGTTCTTCCTTGCTCAGTTTCCTTTCCCACTTTCACAGCACCCTCACGTGGGATGATGGAGGGACAGTGGCACCTGTGCCAGTGTTAGGGATGCTCCTGACAGGTGTTGTCTCAGGCATTTCACACCTACCTGCAGCTGAACAAACAAAAACCCCCCACTTTATCACTCACACCCTAATTTTGATTTCACCATTGCTCCAAACGAGCATAAAGGAGAGATTAACGGGGAGCTGTGAGTCAGAGGTGGCTCCCTCTCATGGCTTAGAGAGCAAGAGAGGAAAAGAAATTGGGAGCCAGGAGCTTGCACTCTTCTCCCACAGCTAAAATGTCTAGAGCCCCCTGACCCCTGCCAGGCTGCTCTGAAGCAGCAGGAGGAAGCCAAAAGAATCATGGAATCACAGAATAATTTGGAAGGGATATTAAAGATCATCTTGTTCCAACCCTCTGCCATGGGCAGGGACACTTTCCCCTATCCCAGGTTGCTCCAAGCCCTGTCCAACCAGGCCTTGAACCCTTCCAGGGATGGGGCAGCCACATCTCCTCTGGGCAACCTGTGCCAGGGCCTCACCAACCTAATAGGGAAGGATTTTTTCTGATATCTAATCTAAACCTACTCTCTTTCAGTTTAAAGGCATTCCCCCTTGTCCTATCACTCAGGACCCTTGTGAATAGTCCATCTCTATCTTCTTCATAGGCTCCACTCGGGTACTGGGAGGCTGCAGTTAGGTCACCAGAGGAAGGCAGAGGTGACCCACAGAAACTGTCCCTGTCTGTCCTCCTGTGGGTTGCCCCAGCACTGCTGAGTGCTGACAGCCACAGCTACACACAGGCAAAGGAATGCAGCAGTAAAAAGGGGGGAAACAGAGTGAATCCCCTCTGAGCAGGCAGTGCCATGCTGTCTGAAGGGTGCCCGGTGTGGGTCAAGCCGGGGTGGACAGCAGCCCACCTGCAGCAGGGGCTGGTGCAAGAGGGATCCTTCCCTCCTTCAGGCTGCTGCTGACACCTTACAACCATCCCCACAGTGGCACGCCAGACAAACACTGCAAGTTATCAGTTCTCTGCAAGGAATTTTACAAATTCCTGTCCTGCCAAACACTGTGTTGGAGACTGTCACTTCCAAGCACTAGCCAAGAGCCCGGTCTGGCCAGCTGCTTAATATCACAGTGCTTTGTGCTTTCCAGCTTGTGATAAGCATCTGGGCAGGCGGGGTTATGTCCAGCGTCCTGCTAGTCACAGTCCTCAGGAAGGTCTTCCATGCCCAAAAGCCTGGCTGTTTTTTCCAATTATATCAGCTGGGCTAATAAAAGTGATTACCTCCTTCTACCAACCCTGCTTTCTCATTGATCCCACAGGCTGTTCTTCAAATGTCACTCAGTGAGGAGGGAGCACACATCCAATTATGAAAAGCGAAAAGATCAGCGTGATGACAAAGCAGCAGGGTCAGTGGCGCAGATGTGCTGAAAATGCTGGAAAACCAAGAACTGCTCAAAAGCACAGATAGTCATGCAAACCTCAAAAGCAACTCAGACTTCCGGTGATGAAATTTATTTTTATGTGTGGCAAATTCCTGGCCTCATTTTGAACCTGTGGCCACTCGTCCCACTTGTTTATGAGCAGAAATCAGCTCAAGACATGGGCCCACCCCAACACACCTCACAGAGGTGAGAAAGAATTGCCAACACGTGCAAGAGCTTCAGAATCAAGGAAGAAAAAAATCAGCCTTTCTCTTCTTAATTCACCACAGCCTGTTAACCAGAGGTTGAAGTTTCTTTTGATACAGTACAACAAAGAAAATATATTTAGCTGTAAACTACTTGACTGGCTGATTTCTGCACCCTGGGCCACAAAAACTGCCAGAGTCCTTCAGAGCTTCTGGAGAGAGATGCAGGACTGTTACCAGAGACCTGCAGAACATAGAGATGACTTTGGTAAAACACTTGTTAAGAAGCAGAGAACTCGGCTTTGATTCTTCCAGAGCTCATTTCCCACCAAGTTCCCAAACCCGCTTCTCCTCCTGTCAGCACTCAGGATGAACATATGTATGTCTATTAGGATAGGGGACCTAATGGTTTTTGGATGCTTTGATTTGGTGTCTGAGTAGTCCCATTCATTAGCCTAACCCACAGAAACAGCCCAGCAAAAACAGACACTTAACTCGAGCGCTTTCTATAGATTTCAGATCAGTTATTAAAATAGAAGTCTAATTCCCACACCTTCTGCTTTTCCTTCCCCATTCTGTTCCACACTCTCACTAGTGCATCTCATCTTCACTTCTGCTTTTCCAGCAGCTTCTCGGTGTGCTATCCCTGAAAGGTGAATGCTACTGGCCCTGGGCAGAGAGCGTGTAGAGGCCTGTGTTCACCAGAGCTGAGAATGGATATGACACCCAGCAAGTGCTCTCGGAGCCTGTGCCTGCCTCTGGACCACACCCTCAGCTGGTGTGAGGTCTGTGAAGGCCAGTGGGGTTCTACAGACTAACACCAGTGGGTTACAGTTGCACCTGTTGGTGTGTGTGGAAAATGACAGCCCTATTTATCTCATTTATCCTTTGGGCAGAGGGAGCTCCTGGTAATTAGCTCAGGTCATTTGTACCAAAACAGTGACTCCTCTCAGTGTTTTCCCAAAGGCTGCAGATGTCTGCAGTGGGAAGGGGTGCCCTGTGGATCCTCTGTTCATGTCTCTGCATTTTTAAAACCTCTGAAATAGTGGATGCAGAAGTGGAGTGTGGAAAGAGCGGGAAACCACTTGTTCAGGAAGGACCCTGCCTAGGCAGACACCTCATACCACTGAAACTGCCTTTCGTTTCCTGATTCCAGTACCTCATTTGCCCCTCAGTTTTAAACCACAAAACTTCCTCTCTGTACATGCAGCTCTTCTCTATAAATATCTGCAGCGCAATTGGGGCTGGCAGGGCGAAGGCTGCTCCCCGCTGCAGCCCCACTGCCACAGCTGGCACCCTGGCCCCTGGGACCATGGTACCACCTTACCATGAGGGAAAAATGAGGCAGAATTATGAAAACCCATCACCTCCACAAGCACCCCAGTCCCAGCAGGTAGCATGATTTACTGCTCTGGGAGAGCAGCACGAGGCTGGGCAGTGCCAGTTCAGAACGATGGGTAGAAATGAAACTCCAGCAGCGGCAATATCTCCTGTTAGGCTAAAAGGAAGTTTTAAGGATTCCTTAGTCCTTATTTAGCAAATTTGTTTATTTTGGAGGGAAATACTTGTGATAGAGTCTGGATCTGACCGCATGCCTGGCTGCAGCAGTCACAGAGCTCCCTGCCTGGTAAGTGCCCCTGGGACAGTCGAGGGGTGTCTGTGCCTTTGACCAGCTCTGGGGTTTTGGGGGCCGGGTGCTGACTCCTGCACTTGGATGCACCCCACCACCCTGGGTGCCAGCTGGGGGGCTGAGAGCTGGGGATGAAGCTGCAGTAACAGTGCTGTGCTGGGGGCTCTCAGGGATGGGCACACGGGTGACAGCCTGGTATGAGGTGTCACCAGTGAGGATGGGGGTTCTCGGGAAAGCCAAACTCCAGTGCCCAACTAGGGACAAAGCCTTTGTGAGCTTCAGCATCCTCAGGATTTTCCTGGTGCCGTGTGTCCTGGTGACACCCCAGGAGCACACAGGGTGTGTGGGCGGGGTGAGAGGTGTAGGGACACTCTGGGACTGGGAGGAGTTTGGGGGCATTTGTGGTTCAGGGGTTGCAGGGACACTGCTGAGGTAGGGAGTGCTTGCTTGGCACTGTAGGTGGCAGGCACGGGGACAGCGCACAGCAGGCTGCACGTGGGGGGTGTGTGGCGGACACGCGTGGGCAGGGGGGAACGTGAGGACACCGCGAGGGGAGGGATCACACCTGGAGCAGGGGGAGCCCATGGTGCCGGGCAGCACGCGAGAGGCGCGGGGACACCGCGGGGGTGCAGCGCGCGTGGCCGGGGGGAGCGGTGACACGCGTGGGGCAGGCGGAGGGGGAGCTCGGGGGTGCGGGGGGGCTCGGGGTGCGGGTGCCGGCAGCCATTGGCTGCGGCGGGCTGATGTCACGGGCGGGTGTCACTTTATAAGATCCGCGGCGCCGAACGGGCTGGGAGACGGGCGGGCGGGCGGCAGCCCCGCGCGGGACGGGGCGGACGGGACGGGAGCGGAGTGGACGGTCGGGTCCGGTCCGGTCCGGTGCCAGGTTCGCACGGCGGGAGCGTCCCCGCACCTGCTATCCCGTATGCGTGGCGCCCAGAGCAGCACTGCTGCTGCGGAGCCCTAAGCAAAGCCGAGCCCCCCCCACCGCCCCCGGGGGGCTGCTGGCGGGCCATGGCGGTGGCAGGCACCGAGCTGCCCGGCGGCAACGTCAGTGCCAACCAGAGCGCCGCCGACCCCACGGTGTCACGGGACGTGTGGATGGTGGGCATGGGGATCCTCATGTCGGTGATCGTGCTGTCCATCGTCTTCGGCAACGTGCTGGTGATCACTGCCATCGCCCGGTTCCAGCGGCTGCAGACTGTCACCAACTACTTCATCACCTCGCTGGCCTGCGCTGACCTGGTGATGGGGCTGGCCGTGGTGCCCTTCGGCGCCTGCCACATCATCATGGAGATGTGGCAGTTTGGGAACTTCTGGTGTGAGTTCTGGACCTCCTTGGACGTGCTCTGTGTCACGGCCAGCATTGAGACCCTCTGTGTCATTGCCGTGGACCGGTACTTCGCCATCACCTCCCCTTTCAAGTACCAGAGCCTGCTGACTAAGAGCAAGGCACGCGTGGTCATCCTCATCGTGTGGGTGGTCTCAGCCCTCACCTCCTTCTTGCCCATCCAAATGCACTGGTACCGGGCAGACCATGCAGAGGCCATCCGGTGCTACGAGAAGGACACATGTTGTGACTTTTTCACCAACCAAGCCTATGCCATTGCCTCCTCCATCATCTCCTTCTACGTGCCACTCGTCATCATGGTATTTGTGTATGCCAGGGTCTTCCAGGTGGCCAAGAAGCAGTTGCAGAAGATAGACAGGAGCGAGGGGAGGTTTCACACCCAGAACAAGGAGCAGGAGCAGAAGGGGGAGCCGGGTACCGCCGTGCCTCCAAATTCTTGAAGGAGCACAAGGCCCTCAAGACCCTGGGCATCATCATGGGCACCTTCACGCTGTGCTGGCTGCCCTTCTTCATCGTCAACATCGTGCACGTCATCCAGGACAACATCATTCCCAAGTATGTGTACCTCCTCTTGAACTGGCTAGGCTATGTCAACTCTGCCTTCAACCCTTTGATCTACTGCCGGAGCCCGGACTTCAGGTACGCCTTCCAGGAGCTCCTGTGCTTCCGCCGGTCTGCCCTGAAGATGTACGCCAACGGCTACTCCAACAGCAACGGCAGGAGCGACTACAATGAGGAGGACAACGGCTACCCCCTGGCACCGGATAAAGCCTGCGAGTTGCTCTGCGAAGAGGGTTCCTTCCCTCACCCCGAGGACTTTTTGCGCTGCAAAGGTACTGTGCCTAGCGGGTAGGGTACTGTGGGCTCTGGCGTGGCACACACTGGTTTTACAGAGGAGTCTTTCTAAGGAAAATCAACTCCCCCCCCCCCCCTTAATAATAATAGTGATCTTCTTCTAGAGTGCTCTTAAAATCTAATGGCTGCAAGAAACCCCAAACTCAAACCTTATGCAAATGGAGGCTGGCCCCGGGTAGGGCAGGTGGGCTGCTGGCAGCCTCCCTGATTAGGGGCACGACCGAGGGTCTTTTGAGCGGGGTCGGGGGGATTTGAGGCTGTGCAGAATGCACGTTCCCGGAAGGACTTCCTGGCCGTGGCCGGTGTTGAACTACCTCTTGACCTTGCTGTGAGCAGCCGGTGGCTGCTGCGGGAGGGCCGTGCTGGGCGGCGGGAGCGGGGCTGGGGCTGGACCCCCCCTGCCCCGGCGGCAGCCCCGCTGAGGAGCCGGGTGTCCCGCGGGACTCCTCCCGGTCCCCTTCTCATAACCGAGCCGGTGGCCGTGGGAGCCCTCCCCGGACAGATGGGCATCTCGGGCGGTGGTGCCAGTGCTGCCCAGCCCGGGGGACTGTGCGGAGGTGGCACTCTGCGACAAAATAGCGGGGAAGGGGTGCTGGCAGTGGAGGCTGAGCGCGGGTCGGCAGGGCTGGGTCACGGCCGCGGCTGTGGCCGGCAGTGGGACAGTTCTATCAACGCCCAGAAACTGCGAATTCTTTTTCGCCAAACGCTACAGGACTTTGTGCTGAAATAATAATAATAGGAATAAATGGATTATTTGCCTAAAATGTGAGCCTGTTACTGTGGGACTCAGGAATGTTGTACTGGGAAGTCGGGTGACACGCTGCTGCAACCACAGACCGTCGTTCTGCATCCAACCAAAAGCTCTTAAAGCACCCAGTTTGTTTAACTACAAGTCTCAGATGACAGTGAGCCCGAGGAAGGTGGGAGGGGAGGAGGGTTTTTATTTTCCATGGCACCCAGCTCAGCTCCGACCGTGGGACGGCTGCAGGTCTGTTGGGTTGGTCGTGGAGGTTTTTTTCCCCGTGTAAGAGGCGCTGCCTTGGTGTCCCCGCGCTGCGGGGCTGGCGGCGGGCAGGCAAGGCTGGCGGGGGGCGGCAGACACTGGCGGGCAGGTTTGGGCGGCAGGACAGGACAGCACTGCTATCGAGTGCTGGCTCTCTGGGAGTCCCTAGCTGGAGGGAAGCAGCAATTTGGGCTGGGGACGCGGGGAATGGAGCTCCCCCACTGCCTGCACCCGCCGTGCTGCGTGACAGGCTGGACCCGCGGGCCGGGAGGTTGTGCAAGTGCGGGTCCTTTCAGAAACACTCGGGAGACGCGCGGGGAAACGGTACCCACGGGACCTGCCGGCGCTCCGTGGGACCGTGGTGCCCCGCAGGGGAACGCTCGGGCACCGCCCGTGTGTGGATCCCCCGAATTTCCACGCGCTTTCCCCCCACTACGGGGGTGTTGGTTGCGTTGCTGCTTGGGCCGTGCCGTGGTCCGTGGATGGGTCACCAGGGTGTCGCTGGGTCCGTGGCAGAACTAGCTTTGCAAACGCAGTGCGAAGACCAGCCCGGAGCTGAGTCCCCCCAGGCTGGTACCCCCCGGTGCTGGAGGCAGAGGGGCTTTGGAGCAGCGCTATGCGCTGTCCTGAAGGCTGGGAAGGGGGTGGAGCAGGGTTTCTGGTTACTGACGCCTCTTTGCAGTCCCCGTGTCGCCTTGGCTCTCTTGGCTGCTCAGAGAAGGACTTGCCCCAAGCACTGGTGCCGTCAGGGGCAACCCCAGGGAATGCTGGAGGGGAACCCCACCCCCCGAACGGCAGGGAGCAGGAGGGGGTGTCATTACTGATGGTCTCTGCTGCTGCTGCAAGGTGTGGGGACAAGCTCCACGAGCTCTCACACCCCTCATGGTAAAACCCCACCTGGCTTGTGCGGGGCTGGGATATGGAAACTCCTAGTGCTCCCTTCTTTTTTTTCCCAGAGTGGTACAGATCCTGCTTGAAAAGGGTGCTAGGAAGGAGGAACAGTTGTAAAAGCCCTCTACTCCTTTGACTCAGCTCCACTTGCTGCCTTTGCAGCTCAGCACTACAGCAGAGGTAGAGAATGTGGCTGAGTCCTTCCCTCCTGCCTCTCTGCCTTGTTATCTGCACCTGTCTGTGCCCTTACCTGCTGCCGTGGGAGAGATGTCAGCAGTGCCCCAAGTCCTCTGAATGTGAGCCACTCGGGCAAAGGAAGGGTGTGATCTAACGGTGTGGTGTGTGAGGCCCCAGGTCAGCTCCTCAGATAAACATTAACAGGCTGCCCGAGCAGGGGAGACCCAGCGCAGGACTAGGACTGCCAGTCAGGTGCTGTTTGCTTCATATTGCACAAGGACTGAAAGGTGACAGGCTGGTGTGATGTGGAGTCTATACTACACTATAGGTACACACAGTATAGGTACTCGTGCAGGAGCTGGAGATGCACTTTAGAACAGTCCAGGCCATGATTATTATGTAGCATTGAGGGGAAGTGACAATTAACCTCTCGATTGTGGAGATCAGTATCTTCTGCGTTGTTCTGTCTCCTGCATTTTGAGTCTTGCCAGTCACTTTTATTTTGCAGTACCCGGGGGCAGCATGGGTTGGCAGGTAGCAAGGGCACAGAGGGAGGAGGTGCCTCACAGTGCTGGGGGGTCAGCCAGCCTCCAGCAGGCTCAATAGTCAAACTGCCACCAGCTTTGGGACAGGACCCTCCTGCACAAAAAAATCCCACGTCCACATGTTGGGGTCTGTATTTTCACTGTTATTTATTATTGGCATTTCAGTAGCACATGTTGTGGTCCAGGACTTTGTTGTCTAAATAATCTTTTTATTTATTTGGCTACCTCTGTTTATACTTCAGATGTTGTGGCTCTGTGTAGCCAAAACTGAGAGATGAGCAAGTGACAATGTAAATCACTCCAGCATCCAGCGCACGTGGATGTGGGAGGGACAGGGAATGTTGGGCTGTTTGCACTGGTCAGTTGACCCTTGGTACTGCAAAGCTCAGCTACAGTGTTAGGAAACCTCAGGCTTGCAGTGGAGTTTGAGTGTTGAAGAACTGATTTCTCTCCTCTAAGGTAACATTAGTAAAGCTATTAAAATATAAACTGTGCAGTTCTGGGGGCAGCTGGAACTGAAAGAGAGAAATGTTGGAGGAAAAAATATGGCACCACCAAAACCAAACCTGACAAACCTTTCCTGTTCCGTGGTCGGAAAAGAAAAGCTTTGGCCTGTTAAAATATTTTACACTACAAAAATAGTTTTATTGATACATGCTAGGCATTAAAAAATTGAGCATTTGAAGTCAGGAGTAGCTGTTAAATTAGATTTTAAGGTACTTAGGATTTACACTAGCAGAGAGTTGGCTCAGGTTAAATACATCTGATAAAACACACAGTGATAAACACCAAATTGTTACTGCAAACAGAGCAGGCTACCTGCTGTGCTGCTGGCTTGTACCTTGTGTCACTGCCACAAAGGTGGGTAGAGCACGGGAGGGATACTGCCCAGCCATGTCAGTGGGGACACAGGTGGGGTATGACCCCCAGGTGTTGGTGTGTGCAGCTGACTCGAGTTTGGCAGTATATTCACTACTTTTAGCCACTTTGGACGAACAGATTGTTATTGTTTTTAAAGTCTTAGTTGAGAGGGAGATCACAAACACAGCTTTTGTATTGTTATAAAATACCGCCTGCCCTTGCTGTAGGTCCTGCTTTGCAATTTGGGCAGCTGCAGTTTTCACATCAGGAGCCGCCTTTGCTTCATCCTCCAAAACAGCCAGAGCAATGAAAGCTCCTGAGTAATGTTAGTCCTTTGCCTCTTGGGAGCATTCCTGGAGAGCTTTTGCTTTTTGGGTAGCCAGGCCTGGAAATATAACCTGCAGCTTGCTCTGGCACTAGGGAGATGTGGAAGTGCATGGGGAGCTGGCAAAGGGAACAGGGTCTGGGTGCAGATCCTCACCTGGAAATGAGACTCAAGCATCTTTTGAGGACAGGTTGTTCCCAAAGTGCCTCATATCCCGAGTTATTCAGCAATTCCCGCCGGGCAGCATCACCTATGGATTCATATCACGTTGCTGTGGGATGTCAGGGCTGTGCCTGCCCCAGTCTTGCCTGTGGAGCTGTGTCCAGACTGTGCCTCCCCTGGGGTTCAGGTCAAGGTGAGGCCCCTGCTGAAGGACAGTGGTACAGCAGAGAGGGAGGGAAGAGACTTAAGTTACTAAATGCACCCAAATGTTTGAAAATAGGCCAGGGATTAATAGAGTAGAAAGGAGAGCCCTGCTTCTCCAGAGAGGGAGCGGATGTGTGAGCGGGCACACAACGTGCTCTTCAGCTCTCCCCGTCACAGCTGCTGGGCTTTGCAAAGGGCCCATTTAAGAGTTTATTTACTATAAGGGACATGCTTTTGTCATTGAGGGGAGGGTATTGCAAGGGCTGGCTGGCAGTAAGTAGGCTGCAGTCTATCTCCCAGCATCTCTTGCTCTTCTAGTATAGAATCATGGAATCTTTTAGATTGGAAAAGACCTTTAAGGTCAAGTACTACAACTGTTAACCCAGCACTGCCCTCAATCCAGTGCTGACATCCACCCAATCCAGTCTGTCCAGATCCATCTGCAGAGCCTTCCTATCCTCCAACAAATCAACACTTCCCCTAAATTAGTGTCATCTGTAATTTTGCTGGGGATGCATTTGATCCTCTTGTCCAGATCATCAATAAAGATATTAAACAGGACTAGCCCCAAAACTGAGCCCTGGGAAACACCACTGGTTACTGGCCACCAGCTGGATTCAGCTCTATTCCCCATCACTCTGTGGGCCCAGCCACCCAGTCATTTTTGTACCCAGCAAACAGTGTACCCATCCAAGCCATGGGAAGCCAGTTTCTCCAGGAGAATGCTATGGGACATAGGTGTTAAAGGCTTAACTAGAGTCCAGGTAGACATCGGTCACAGCCTTTCCCTCATCTACTAAGTAGGTAACCTTGATGAAGGAGATCTTCCAGCTCAGGGGGTTGGGTGCTTGGAGCACAACTGGTCTGATTAATAAAGACTGAGACCAAGAAGGCATTAAGTACCTCAGGCTTTTCCCCATCCTTTGTCACTGTGTTTTCCCAATAAAGTATGGAGATTCTCCTCAGCCCTCCTTCTACTGCTGATGTATTTATACAAACATATTTTTAATTGTCTTTTATGGCAACAGCCAGATTAAGCCCTAGTTGGGCTTTAGTTCTTCTAACTTTTCTCCCTGCATCACCTCACAATATCCTTGTTGTTGCCTGAGTTGCCTGCCCTTTTTCCAGAAGCCCTAAACTTGCCCATTTTCCCTCGAGTTTTAGCCAAAACTCTTGGTTCTGCCAGGCTCATTTTCTTCCCTGCTGGCTCATACAGGCAGGGGACAATCTGCTCCTGCACTTTTAATTACAGCTCCTGCTGCCAGGAGTCTCAAACACCCACACTGTCTGAGGGAAGGGCTTTGTCCCTCCCTTTGCCAGTCCTCTGCCTCCAAGTGTTTATTTTCACTGTATGATGAATCCATTTCCCAAGGAGATGGGTTTATGAGCACATTCATTCCTCTGGCAGGAGGGAGGATGGCCTGTCTTGCATGTTCCCTTCTCTGCTCTCTGTCAGCAGATACAAAGTGCCATCCTAAAAGCATCAGGGAAACCAAGGTTTCCTGACCATGGCAGTGCCTGGCTGCGTCCCTGGGCTGTGAGGATTGAAGGGCGAGCTGGGGAAGGTGCACACTGATCTTCTCACCAGCAATACCCCAGTCTTCCCCTCCCCAGCTGCCTTTGCAGGGGCACAGGCAGCTTCACCAGCCCTGGTGAAGCACCTCATACCTTGGCTGTTGTCACGGACCCACGCTGTTTGCTAACTTGTGCCTGCACTTCAGGTGTGCAATGTGTGTGGTACCCAGAGCAGTTCTGCAGGTTCAGGTGAGCAAGAGCTGTTGTGAAAAGCTGTCCTGGCCTTGTATGTTCTCAGCAGAGAGGCAGTGTGACTCCAGGCTCCCTGAGATTAGTGTTTTGCAAGATTAAGGTTCCTTTCATCACTGTTTTTACAATTTGCGTGGTTTCTCAGTTCCACAGTAGGACCACAGCCACTTTGGCATCTCCTCCCTGTGCAGCAGTCTTTTCTAGTGTGAAAATGTGGCCCTTTCTGAGCAGCCCCAGCGTTTCTTCCCCTTGTTATGCTTTTATTGGATCTATTTTGAAAGCAAACATTAGTACTAATCTTTCTTCCTGGGGGCAGAGGGAACATTTTGCACTGAACACACATCCTGGGCTGTGAGAATGCTGTCCTTTGGCAGCTGGGGTAGCTAGACCCTCTTGCCAAGACATTTCTGTGGGTCACCAGGGACACGGGGCACCCAGGGGAACCTGTAGGTGATTTTTGTCACATTCCGGAGTAGAGCAGCAAAATTCCACCCAGCACTGGCTCTTGGGAGATGCACTACAGCTGTTCCTCAAGGGCTCCAGCTGCAGCTGGTGGCACGGGCAGATCCCGTGGCACCTCTTCTCCCTCTCGCAGCCTCGGCCGAAGGACTGAGGCTTGTATTTGCCTGGCACAGAACAAAGTATGGCCAGCCCAGCTGGGAGCACAGTCACTTACCCAGTGACACAGCCTGGATCTAGACAGAGCAGTGCATGCTGGAAACTGGGGTTTACATGACTTGAAGGTAAAGTGGTAAGTGGAAAGCATTCTAAGAGCAGAACACAACCCTGATTCCCCTGGATCTGGTAGTGGGTGTTCGCTGGAATTGCTGTGTGTAAAGGTGATGAATCATACAGAGTATTTTAGTGGGTACCAAGCTTTTATAAACTTTCTTCATCATGAAAAAAGTGGAATTGCAGCTTCTCCGTGCATGCAATTTCAGTTTGTCCCATTTTCTCACCCTCCCAATGGCAGGAGCACACAATTGAATTTCTGTGCAATATTGCCAGTGCCAGGGAGAGTGGATTGGGAAATATTTAATTGTTTACTGTCCTTGGTAAGGTCATTTTTGCACAAGTGCATTACAGATATATGTATATGTGTGTATATATATCTCCATTATCTATATACAGCAATATATAAACCTGTATATAAACAAGGAAACATAAAGGTGTTTTGCTGTGCTAGATACATACATAGATGAAGATCTGTATGTTCAAAACTTTGAGTATTTATTGCAGGTCCTATTGATATTGTGTTTAAATAAAGAGTAATTATGGAATGCTTGTAGTCAAGTGTCCTTGCTTAAAGCTGTTTTGCTGGCTCTATTTCCCCCATACTCTCCAAGTCTCTTCCAGTGAATCATTCAGGGCTCATTAAAGAAAATCAACACCTCAAGAGGTGGGTGCTGGCAGGGAGGCAAACATAGTGTGGACAAGAATTTCATTAATTTATTCAGTGCTTTGAGCACTGAAAATGGTGAAGGAGCTGTGGGTGCTCAACACCTCGCTGTAAAAAGGCTTATCTGGTTTTCACATCTTATGCCAGGATCTGCAAACAGGGTTTTAAAAGTCCACCTGCTTTCCTGCCTGTTTGGACTGGAAACAGTGGCAGTCTTGGATGGCTCCTGCGCTCCCATGGAAGCACTTCCCATGCTGCTGCAGAAACATGGACCAGAACAGCTGGGGGCTTTAATCCTCTGTTGCTGGTCACCAGTGCCAGCTTTCCCTGGGACTGGGAGGAAACACAGATGTCCCGTGCTGAGAATGTTGGGATGGGAAACATGAAACACTGCAAAATGTAGCTGGTACTGATCTGTAGAGCCCAGTGCTGTCTCTGCTCTGCTCCATCCCAGAGCCCCATGCTGGCACACAGCAGGAGGGAATGGTGACTCTGCTGCTTCTCAGCTGTCTGAGCAAGGTCTTATCTCACACCTCACAGAGCTTCTGAGTGTTGAATCAGCACCAAACACTGTGCTGCAGCTTCTTCAGCTGTGCTGGTTTGCAGCTTGGGCTGGAAGCAGGTAATGGAGTGAATTGCCCTGCAGGAATGGGGTGACAGAAGCATGGTGTGGTGGTAGGACACTGCTGTCTATCCCAGGTTGCTTTATCTCCTAGCTAGGATTGGAAAAGCTCAAGCAGCCATGGAAATAACTGGGAAGTATCCCAGACTCCTGGTCTGTTCTCTGTTACCTGTTGTTCTGATGTTCCTGTTGCTTCAGGTGGGGGTGAAGAAAGAGCATGGGTAATGTAAAATAGGATCCCAGCCCAGCATGTTGCAATGACAAGTATTTTGCATTCTTTATGCCACTTAAGACCATGGTGAAAGTCTTGGCAGCAGAGCCCAGTGTGCCTGGAACATTTTGAGTGTTCTCCTTTCCAGAAACAACAGCAGGGAGCTGTTGTGCAGCTTGGACAGGGAGGGATTACACCAGGCAATTCCAAAGAGCAGTAGATGCCCAAATTATAATAATTTGTGGGTTTGTGCTTTCAAGAGATAGAGAGCCATAGCTATAAGTACAAGCTATTGCTGACTGCAGGGGTCCTGAAGAAAGAATCAGTCAGACCTTCAGCCTCTGTGGTGGGAGCCTCAGCTGCCATCCAGCTCCCCCCACCCCTGTTAAAACAGGACATTCCAATTGGAGAATATTTCACATCCCATCCTGGAAAGGTTTGTTGGTCTTAAGAGACTCTTAGAGCCCAGTTCCTGCTTCCCATCACATGTGATGTTACCCTGAGGCTCCCAACAGCCTCTCTTGGCTCTGGTTCCCCAGGGATGACAAAGGAAAGGCATTAGGAAACCACAGCAGCCACTGTCAGAGCCTACCTGTGATCTGACAGACACGACTTCTCTGCATATGGAGGCAGAGTAGGAACACTGACAGGATCTCCCCAGCCCTAAAGACAGTCCCCTCGGCTGCTCAGGGAAGTTCAGGCTCCACCACCGAGCTCCGTGGCCTCAGCCCAGTCCTGAGAAATGCATAAACAGCAAATGGCCTCTGGGAAGCCCCTGCCAAGTCCTTTTTCCCTCATGTAAATATTTTTTCCTCTTAAGTGTATGCAAGTGTGAAAAACCTCTCCTTAATCTTTTTTTTTTCTCTCTGGCTGAAGGAAATGCTTGTTCACCCCTGGGTGAGAACTGCCCTCATCTTGATACTTTGCAGCTGAAGCAAGAACCACACTACTGAAAACATTTCTATTTCATCCCCAAAGCCATAATGCTCTTCCTGCCTCCCAAACCTGCTGGAATCAGATTAAATGGTGCCTCCCATGATGGTGCCTGTCAGGACACAACACTCCTTAGTGGCTGTTGGATGGAGGTCCCGTGGGCTACAGCATGTGGACAGCAAATTGGTGAGGCAGCCTTGAAGGTGACTTCAAAAGCAGTGCAAAATACCCCTGGGGTTACAGGGTCCCTGCTCCAAAGGTTGAAAGTCCTGTTCTGTTGTATTGGACTCATGGCTGGAAATGCAGGGCAGTTTTTCCTGGGAGAAACTAGAGCCCTGGATAAGTTTCTTGCTGCCTGACCCCAAAAGCAAATGGCTCAGTGGTAGATACACTGATTTTCCGATACTCTCTTGGTAGAGAAAGGAAGTGTGTCTGCACATGGTAGAGGTTGTGGGAGCCCCAAAATATCTCTGTTTAAGGGAGCAGGCTGGGGGAGCTGGGTTGGTACTTGTTGGGTGGGGAATCTGTTGTCACTGTTCAGATATTTTCTCACTCTCCATTGACCTCACCTGGCAGTCCTACTTGGGAATGAGTGAGATCAGGCATAGGCTGTCACCATTTCTTTCCAGTCCCTTGTTAGGGCCACAGCTCAGGTCTGTATCTCGTGAGAATAAGATGCTGTTGCTGCTCGTGGTTTCTGAGAGAAAGCGTAATCATAACTGTGGTCAGCAAGAGAATGATGCTGAGGTACATCTGCACCAGCCTTGGCTGATGGTGATGCTGTAACCAGTGACCTCCCTGTAACCCAAATCCCACTGTGATACCCTGCCTTGACATGGGTCTGGCTGAGCACTGGACCTTGTTTACACGAGTCAGGCTGAACAGCTCTAGTGCAGAGCTGCTGGGTGTGAAGAAGAATGACAGAATATTCTGAATTGGAGGGGACCCACAAGAATCATCGAGTTCAGCTCTTAAGGGAATGGCCCATACGGG
The DNA here is from genome assembly GCF_022539395.1 of Myiozetetes cayanensis. NCBI lineage: Eukaryota > Metazoa > Chordata > Aves > Passeriformes > Tyrannidae > Myiozetetes > Myiozetetes cayanensis. The sequence goes on along the minus strand of NW_026087378.1, from coordinate 5,954,911 downwards.
GATCAAACCCACAGAAGGGATGCACCAGCAGCTTTGTAGACCAAATTACTTTGGCACAGCAGCTGAGGCAAAGGGGAACTGTAGAGGGGAGACCCGTGGGAGGATAAAGGGAGAGTAGAACCACAGAAAGACATTTTGTGACTCAGAACAAGAAAGCCATTCCTCAGTAACTGCAGAGCATGTTTTGTACAGCTCATTTAAAGCTGACTGGGTGGTTCCCTGTCCCTCCGGGGCTCCCTGCTGCAGAGAAAGACCCTTCTTAAAAAGGGATCCTCAGGGTACCTATTTATAGCATGTAAACTGCTCCAGGAGAGTCATCCAGCCTTGAATGAACACCTCCCCGTCCCCCGGCAGCAGAGCGATGTACAGGCTGTTCTCCTGCAGTCCCAGCCTCTCCCTCTGACATTTGCTATCAGACTGTAAGGGACAGTTGCCAGCATCTCTCCCTGGTGCCGGAGGTGATGACACATTGGCTGCTGCCACGTTGGGCTGGCAGAGGCAGGAGGAGGCAGGGAGAGGGGCAGGGTATTCCTGCTGGGCTGCCTCTTCCTTGGAAGTGATGGGAGGCGAGCGGTGCATGCTATTCCCAGAAAGGAAAGGTCAGGGTGCAGAGCTGTGTGTCATGAACCTCCAAGGCAGAGCCAGTGGCAGCAGGAGGGGCCTGGGGGTGAGGTTGTGGTTTCTAGGCATGACTTGTGGATGTTGGCCAGGAGAGACAGAAATGAATTGGGGAGGAGGGAAAGGATTGTTGGTTTGAAGTGAAGCATGGGGCACTGCAGAATTGCTGGTCTGGGGCATGATGAGTGATCCCTATCAGTCTGCAAAGCCCCCCTGCATCTTAGGGAGACCCAGGATGGGGTGCTGGCATTGCATTTGCTCAGGTTTGGCCTCAGGCTGGGCTGGCCCCAGCCCTCCATGCCAGGGGCAAACTGCTGCTGAGCACCACGCTTGGACTCACTTCCCTGGCTGCAGAGTAGGATTTCAGTTTGCTACAGTTACAGGAACCAGCTTTGGGGATTTTCCTCTCTGATGTGATTTCCAAAGCCAAAGGCCTGTAGCAGAGTGAATTCACGGATGTTTTCTTTCTCTGCCTAAGAATCCTCTTTAACACTCAAAACTCAGGAGGGAAAAGATAATGATAAAACTAGACAGGGCCAACTCTTTTAGCATAGGTTTGAACAACTGCAGCTTACTGATGGCCTGTGTCTAAGAATGCTCCTATCAGCTCTGCCATTAAAGTCATAAATACAGCAAACACCAGTGATGGAAAGAGAAGAACTCTAAGGAAATGGTTGAAGAGATAGATGGAGGCCACCAAATAAGATAGGCTATATGCCCAGGAAGAATGTAAAAAGATGAAACAATTGGAGGTGAAAAATAGGTTCTAAGAGGGACAATGAGTCAAGCATCAGCAGGAAACTCAAGCTGGAAAGCGAGAGGCTGGATCCCATGGAAAAGGAGGGAGAAGGTAAAAATGGGCTGGAAAATGCCATGAGAGCAGGATCTGCATTTCAGTGCAGGCAGCCCCAGTGGTGCCTCTTCCCTCCTACATTAGTAGTTCCCTTGTCTGCTCTCAGACAGCATGAGTTTGATGTAGCAGATGTGGCAGGGGAATGTGGCAGGACACAGGGAGAGGGGGCAGGACAATCTCTCAGTAACACAGAATTGCTGGGGACCCGTGGGTGAGCAGGGATGGCCCTTAGAGAGGCAATGCAGGCACAGTTTGTTCCCAGTGTCAGGAAGGCTGTCCAAGACAAGTGGCCAGCCTAAATTACACTCTCAGAGCATGGAAGGTGAATGTTGTCTTATTTTTAATGATGATCTTCTCTGCCTTATGCCATGTGACCTCCTGCAGTAGGGTTCCAGTTTTGGGGAAAGCAGGGAAAAAGCAAATCCAACCAAATGAAAACATTCTTCTTTTACCTTTAAATGTCATCAAATATGGTGATTCCCGCAGTGGGAGCAGAGCAGGAGCTGGGATGTCCCTGGTGCTGAGCTCTTCACTCCAGCATCACCCACAGGATCAGGCTGTCCTGTGCCTTAGTTTTGGATGGAGTTGTCCCTTCTCTGTACTGACATTACAGCCTTGATTCCAATATTTCTCTCTCCCGTCTCCCCTTCCAGTCAGTGTAAATGCAATGACAGTAATGAGGTGGCCTAAAACTGGTGTGGGGGGTGTGATGGAGAAAGAGGGAGATGACTGTATAAGCCAAATAGCTGCAGATAAATTTGGGACCTCACTGTTATTTTAACTGCAACTGGAGCGGGGCTGGGCCAGTTGCCAGCAAAGCACCTTGGCTAGGGAGTGATGGAGGGAAGAAGAAGGGTTTCACTGGGCAGGCTGGGGGGCTAGGAAGGGTTGTGCCACACCAGCACACAGGGCAAATAGAGGTTCCCAGCAGACTCCTGTGGAGTCAGGGAAACAAACATGACATTTGTTAAAGACAGAGCTCCTATGAATAGGACAAAATGCTTGTGAGCATCCTCTAAAGTGTCACAGATCAAATGGCCAAGCAGAGTATTTGCCAAATTTATTGTTTCTTGAGTAAAAGCCACAGCTGGGGAGAGCAATGCCAAGATATAGAAACTGGGACAGACATGCTTGCATAGTGCCTGCTTGTTCTCTGGCTGGCATTAGCTGGGGTTCTTAACTACCAATGCCCATGAGGGCTGAAAGAATTCGGAGGTGGCTTAAAAAGGCGTTTTTAAATGTGTTTTCTATTAGGAGCCTTCATATGTAGATAGAGGTGCCCAGAGAAAAACAGTGGTGGACAACAGATGAAAAAAGCCAGGCATCCATTTCCAAAAATATGCTGTCTACCTTAATATACCACCTTTATTTCCCTTATCCCCTTCTGGAGCTGGGGTATTTGAGTCATGCAACCTGGTTTTCTTCTGGAGCACCTTCTTCCTTTTCTTCCTTGCAGAAGCCACAAAGACAAGCCAATGCTTTTGGAAAATCCCCTCCAAGTCTTTGGCACAGTACAGGATTATATAAAGCAATAATTCACAGTTTCCTCTGAGCCTCCCCAGGTTCCTTCCCTTTGTGGATGTTGATGATTGCCTCTGGAATGAGCAGCAAGCTCTCTTCCTTCTTGGAGGCAGCTCTGCTGCCTGCCAAGGCACAACTTGGAGGGTGTGGAGCAGGCGTTCCTGTCATTCTTCAGGCATGAATGCCTTTGCAGTGAGTGTCTGACAGGTATGGAGACAAATCAGGACAGCAGTCCCCCTGGAGAGGAGATAGCCTTGGTGATAAGCAGGTGTGAGTGGGGAATCACTGAATCAAAGAACCATTTAGGTTGGAAAAGACCTCTAAGATCATTGAGTCCAACTAATCACCACTTTATCAACTAGAAAAGTTGAAGGGGAGATGAGGTTTTCCCAGGAGAAGAACCATGGGAAGAGTTTGGGTACTTGGTGACACCAGGGATGCTGTTTGGGCTGTGGCATCAGCATTGCTCCCAGAAGTTTTTCTTCTCTTAGTTTGCTCTTTATTTGTAATCTTGGGGTGTCTCTACGTTGTGGGCCATGCCAGCCAGCAGCTGTGGTTTGTTTGGAAGGGACAGGTCAGCATAGCTCACCTCTCCTGGCATGTCCATCGTGCACACTTGTCCCTGTGGTGAACGGTGCTATGGGGCTGTGGCCATGCTATTTCCAGTGCCTAAAATGAGTGCCTGGTATGTGTCTGGTGTCAGAACTGATAAGGCCGAGGTGGTTTTGCCATGAGCAGCCCCAGAGGATGTGCAGAGTGACCGGCAGCTGCACTGTACCCCAATAAAAGCAGGGAGGTGGGAAGCCCACAGGATGGGCAGGATCCTGGCTGTATCAGAGATGTAAAACTATCCATGGTCCAAATCAGGACAGGAATTGTCTTGCTGTGAAAGGTGCCTTTGCAGTAACGTGGAGATACCCCTAGTGTCCAGTGTTCGTAGCCATCCCTGAAAAGCCGCAGCCTGGGTCTGTAGTCACTGGGTAGAGATTGTGCTGTTACGGAAACACATGGGACTTGGTACAGCCAAAATGTTTGTTCAGGCTTTGTACGTAACTCCTGGAGACCTCAATCCTCTCGGAAGCACAAAGGCCTTATTATGAGGTGCTTGTTGAGTCGCAGGAAGAAAGAAGCACAGCGTGAAGATATCACCCTGTTCTGCAGAGACAAACATCTACGATGCAGGGCCCAGATTAGAAACGGAGCGCGCTGAGTCTGCGCTCCACTGAGGTGACTCATCTCACATCTCAGTGCCGCCTGTGACATGTAGCCTGCCAGGCACATGGTGCCTGGAAGGGCAGTGTCCCTGCACACTGTGCCCAGGAATTTGGAGAGAAGATGCTTCACAACTACCAGATATTGTCCTTTCTTGGCTTCCATGTCAGGAATCTGAACTCCGCCTGATGCAGATTCACCTAACAATGAAACCCTTTTCTTACTTTGCCAGAGCTGTGAGGGTGTCTGTAAGACAACTATCATTCAGCCTCACCATACAGAAGATGAGACACCAGGGCTAGACCCCTGAAGGATAAGATGCAACCCTTTGCACCAAGGGGACAACCTTACCTAGTAGTAGTAAAAAGCCATTTTGTGTTATATTTGTTAACCTTGAGTAATCCTGACTGATCTAAAAGTGACTGCATCCCTGCAAGCTTCCCTTTTTCATTAACCTGAAGTACCCATTAATTTCCTTTCCTTCAGCTGCTGATAAAAAAGGTTGAGTTTGAAGAACTTTCTTCCTTCCCCCTCCCATCTTGTTTGAATCATTCACAGATACCTTATTTCTTGGTGGAGGGATATGAGAAGCCAGGCTAAGAAGGCAATTCCATCATGAATATCAGTGCAAATTGGGCCAGAGAAGTCTCAGGATGATAATGGTACTTTTATGTAGATTTGCTAATTATAGCAACAGCAGAGCCAGGTCCACGCTGTGGCTTTGCATGAGGAAATCCCCTGTGGTTTCAGCCAGGAGTTCCAATTACTGTTTGTTAAAATTACTAAGAGAAACTAGACCTGTTAGGTCATGTGCATTTCTGAAAAGTTTCTCTGCTGCAGTGCAAACATAGGGATGGGTATATCCTGGTCAGAAGTTGCCCAAAAGGTTTTCAGGCTGTTTTTGCCATGTGCAGAATTACGAGGTGCCCACCCTTTCCCTGAATAGAAGAGTCTCACCATCTCCTACATCCCTGTTTTGCCCCTTGGCTCACAGTTGCTCTGTTCTGATCACTCCTCCTGAGCTGGCACGCCAGGGCCCTGCCTGCACTGCTCATCCTGTGTCTGTGCTGTGCCGCATTTCTCACCACAAGCATCCTCACCCCCATCCCTGGCTTCGTCAAAGGATGGCCATGGAAATAATAAGCACTTTGTTGTTAATAATAGAGACAACTTAGAGATGAACTGCTGAGTGATTAAAGGGTTGCTGGACTGGTTTTTGAGGCAAGAATAATGGAGCTGAATATATGTAAGCGTTCCATCCGCTCCGCCTTTCATCTTCCTTACATGGAAATTGTTAACGTTTGACTTCCAGTAATTTACGAAAAGTTCAGTTATAATTTCCACACCCCTCTGGATGGATTTCTCTGTCACAGAAACCACTCTTTCATTGCACATCACAGGTTCTTTATTGGCCATTTTAGCTGGCAGCTGGAAACTTCTGTGATCCTGAGCCCTACTCTGTCCTCCTGCCATCGTAGTGAGCCCTTGTATGACAGGGCCAAATGTGGAGGAATCAGACAATGTCCCATAGCTGCTGGTCACTCTCTGTAAGAAGCTGAAGTTCTTCAGATTTCAGTGCTGTCTTAACAATGCAACTGATTTAAAATATAATACACCTGAAAGCCTTCCATATCAAACCATCAGAGGGCTGCAGATGAGCTACTTGAACCCCTCATAAATACCAGGGTTCTCATCCCTGCAGTAGTCCTAGGAACACTTATTTTTAAATGGGTTTAAGGTTACTGCTGGGCTTCCCAGTGGGGTCAGGATACTGTTAGATAAGATTTGGATCTTTCTAAACAGGAGGGAAATTACAGTAAATAAGTGACTGAAATGAGAATCTTGTGTCCCTTTAACATTCTTCATCTGCCATTTCTGCAAGTTCCAGGGCTTTTCCTTCTGCAGGGGTTGTCTCACTTCGAGCCCAGAGTGGGTCAGGAGGACAGGGTTTGCTGTTGTGTTGTGTGCAACTGAGATTTGCTCTGGAAAGTCTGGGTAAGGTGATTCCAGCCTCCTTGGCTGAAAACTCAGCTGAAGACAGAAGTAGCTGCTGCTGATGGAGGGCAAGGGCAGGGGCATCGAAGAAAGGGATGCATCCATCAAGTGCAGCAGGTCACCGTGACTGAAACCATGAGATCATCAACAAGTTGAGCTCCACCCCGCAGGGAAATCTTTTTATACCTCCATGGCAGATGCCAACCATTTGCTCACTCGCTGAAGAAGGTGCTTGCCAGCGAGCAAAGCAGAAAAGCCCCTGCGGGCTGAGCTGCCCGTGGTGCAGTCACCAGCTCAAAGCTGGGCTCTGGGAAAACGGGTTGTGTTTACCCAGGTGTGATGCCTGCTCCACCCATGGATTCCTGGCCCTGCCTTCACGCTGTGCCCGTTGCAGGGCTGTGTTGTGTCTGCCAGTGATACCATCAGCATTGCTGCTGCCAGCCCCTGCTCCGGCGGCTTCACTTCACTTTGATGAAGGGAAACAAAGCGTAGTGTGAATTCGGCCGTGGCAAGGCTGAGTGTTTTCCACACCGGTTTGGCCCTGTAAACCCTGGGAGTATTTGTCAGCTTTGGCACAAACCACTGTGCCTCACCCTTTGATGTGGGTGAGCACGATGAGGGAAAAAGAATTGGACTTACTCTCATCAAGTAGCAGCTACTTCTGATTGAAGAATTACTCAAGGCAATTTTGGAAATGAAACTGAAGCTCCTGAGCTGCTTCTGAAACTGTTAGTGGAGATGTGTTGCACAAGGACAGCTAGGGCTCTGTCTCTCTCCCTGCCTTTTGCAATTATGCATTGCTAATATAGTTGTCACTGATTTAATGGGATGATGGATCCATGGGACTCCTCAAGAGCAGTGTCCTCCAAACATACATGGATATAACCATGAGTGCAGGTAATTGCCACTTAGACTCTCCTTCAAGTTGTTTGTGTGACTCCAGTATACACAGTGTGAAATGAATGTGTTTTCTATTAGGTTATTTCTGTGTGAGGTGAAAAATAGGTTCATTTTTAATAAATGAAGTACTGTGAGAAGGGGATGGGAAGGAGTGCTGATAGACACTCCACACTGAAGCCATGCATGTGGGCAGAGAATATCTGAGAGGCATAATACATTGCTCAGTCTTCAAAAGATTTTCCTCCTGTCCTTAGATGGGAGACAGGATCATGTGGGGACACACCACCTCAGGTATGACCTCAGTGCTGAGCCCTGCAGTCCTGCATGGCTCTGCCACATTCACAACCTTTTCTGATGCCTTATTGCAGTCTGTCTGTTTGAGAGAAGGCCACTGGCATTGCAGCTCAGGATTCTCCTGGCTCTCTTTAGTCTTAGGAAGCAGAGGTGAGAAACTGCTGCTGTGAAAAAGACAGGCTGAGACCCCCCATAATGGGGGGCAGCTGCTTTATGTTGTGCTATATACAGGTCAGGGCTGTGTGCAGGGGTGTTCACAGAGTCATAGAATGTTGGAATGGACCTTAAAGATCATCTAGTCCCAACACCCCTGCCATGATGCCAGCTAAGAAAGGGTTCATGCCACATCAACCTCCCCAGAGCCATGTGTGTCCTGCAGGACAGTCACTGTGCAGCCTGGCTATGGAGAAAGGGCTGTCACAGGAATGGCCATGCTGTTTGTATTGCTTTTGTAATTTCTGTTACTAGTCAGAGTCGCTGCTGCCACTGGAGGGGGAGGACTCACAGTCTCCAGATGGTTCCTTTGTGCTGAATCACTTAAGCAACTGCCTTTCCCCAAGCGTTAGCAAACCGTATGGGCTCCCGAAGTCTGTCTTAAGAGAACTTCAGAAACCTGTGGCTTTTCTTTCTTCTCTCCTTTTCCTTTGCTTCCCTTGTTCTCTGCCTGCTCCCTTCTGAGCCATTAGCATTTGTGGCACTGACAAGTTTCCGAGCTTCCCTCAACTATCCCAAGGGGCACCAGCATATCTCTTACTTCCCAGTGGCAGCAGCAATACCTTAACAGGTCAAACATTGTCAGAATTTAAGGCTCTAAAAAAGAAACCCTGACCTTTATGAGCCTTAACCCCTCCTGAGAAGAGAGAGCACTTCCTACCCTGCTGGAGCATTAACATTTCACCGGTTTCTCTTTCTTCTTCGATTCCTGTTCACCAAAGCAACTTCCCTTTTACCCCAAGCACCTGCTGCAGTCTGGCTGAAAGGCACCTGAGGCCCTGAACAAACCGGTCTCTCCAGGGCAGCCCCTGAGTTATTTCACCTCTCCGGGTGCAGATCTCTGCAGCAGCAGGACAGTAGTGGAACAGAAACTGGTGGTTTCCTCCTTCCTTCCTAAGTTGTGATGCTTAAAAAACATCACCAAAGTTACATTTGGGAACAGCTGCTTTCGAGCTGTCCCATGGCCTGGATTGTCCCATCAAATATGAAACTGCAGCAGAGTGATTGGAAATCGCAAGAACTGAATTTCTCCCATAATCACCCCTCATGGGCAGCTGCTGCCCTGTCCCTTGTCTTCTTTGTCACATCCCAAGAAGTCAAGCAGGTGGATAATGCACAGTTTTGGAGAGTAAGTTCTTTTAAGGGTAAGAAAGGAATTTATTAGAATAAAGATTTTTTTGTTGTTGTTGGTAAAATGGCATCTGAGATGTCTCTGAGTCTAAATTAGTATTCACATTACCTCATTAGACTTGTTAGTCATAAACTTAGCCCCAGTGTTAGCCCACATGTTCATCAGGAGATGTCAGAGCTGTGCAGAGCTGGCTGAGGATTGGAGATTTGGAAACCAGACTTATGTCACTAGTGGTGCTGGCTCGTTAATTGCCCTGGATCGGATCCTAACCCCTTATCTGCTGGGTGGGAGAGACGATGCTTCTTGTCCAACTGCTTCGAGATCAGCAGATGAAACTCACCATTTTGAAAATGGGGGAAATACTTCTGTGCTGATGTAAACAGGCAAATGCCTTTCCTTCCTCCTTCCTCCAAGCCACCAGTGGGACCACGCTCCAACACCAGCTGCCAGCCACGCACCACAGTGGTGGGGCTGCAGGCAGGAGAACCTCCTTCCTTCTCAGGGAGGGTCACAGGAGCCATTTCCTCTGTCTGGCCTCGCTTCAGATCCTTTCTGGCACCACGTGGGGCCAGCGCTGATGCACGTCACACTCTGGCTTTAACAGAGGAAGGAGGAGGGTGGTGCAGAGAGGGCTGGGCAGCAGGAGTGTCTGAGGTGGATGGACACAAACCACCGTGTCCTTCCCTGGAGAGGCTCCGTTCTTTTCCAGCAGGAAAGGAAAACCCAGCAGCCTCCATGTCTGGGTGTGTGGAGCAGGCTGTGGTGGCTCAGCAGGGCACAGCAATTAGTGACTGTGGTGGAAGCAGCTTGTTCAGCCTCCCTGGGCTCTGTGTGGGGTTCTTAGGCTGCCTGAGGATAAGGGACTCAGTCACAAGCCATTTCCCACATCCAGTGCACTTGCACTGGTGCCCTCGGGATCAGAGAGCATCCGCATTGGAGCCTTGCATGGGAACGTTGCCTGTGAGGAGAGGCAGCCACAGAGCTGCATGTGAGAGACTGAGTGAAGGCGTTCTCTGCACTCCTGCTGCCTCTTCCTCCCAGGGAGAGTCTCGAGGGAACCACAACAGCATCGCAAAAGCTCACAGCAGAGCACAAACAGGGATGTTAAGTCTCTGTATTTCCAAAGGGAGGGATGTCAGTGCTCGGTTTCTCCTGGCCTGAATTTCACCTGTGTCCCTGCCCCTTGTTCAAGGCTGACAGCCATGCTGGGAGTGCTCAGTTCAGTAGGCAGAATTTAGGTCAGAACAGTGTGGGGAGCTGTGACTGCCATTTATGGGTGTATGAATGTAGAAAATGCACCATATTCCTCTAAAAAGAGAGATTCTATGCTCTGATCAGCCATAGGACAGCTGGTTTGGATGCATGCCGGTGAACTGGAAGCAGAGATCTGGATTCTCCAGATTTCTTCCCCATTCCCTTATCTCCAGCTGACTCACTGGTTTTGTGTTGGATCTCTGACTCTGCCTCAGTCCCTCTTGACTAGCAATGATATGCTAGGCATGAGAAAAGCTCATTCTTCCCACTTTATTCAGTAAAAAGGAGGTATTTGCAGGGAAACGGAGTAGATTTGCTTTTGTTTGTTACCTGTGGGATCCCTGCACCAGTAGAGCATGGACATAGCCTTGAGGGACCTTGTGATGGGACATAGAGCTTTGAGGGACTCTGTGATGGCTTTGTGGTGGCTTCTGTTAAGCCTTGACAGCTTTATTTCTAATTTACTGTGTTTGCTCTTTCAAATCAGACCTTTAAGAACAATTGCTCACTGGAGCATTGAGGTGGCTGCTGCCAACTCATGGAGTCCATCAGCTGAGCTGAGGGATCCTCTCATGTAGGCATCTCCTCATGCCACAGGATGTCCCTGCTTTTCATGGTAGGAAACAAAACCCTGGCTGAGCTCTCAGTGTGCTACCAGACAGCTGTCCCGTGACATTATTGGACTTTCTAAAAAAAAAAAAATCCTTTAGCATTTTCCCCTGAGCCCAAATTATCTTGTATTAAAAAATTAGGCAGACAACCGAAAATCAATTTACAAGTTTTCCGAGAAATCCTTGGAGCAGTTGTAGGAAATCAGATTCAGACCTGAATTCCACATGTGATGATGCTAAAACTGGGGAAGGATTTTCATTGTTTGAAGCCAGATGTCCACAAATATTTCTTTCTTAAAATGTGGGAACCTTTTAGTGTGAATGCCCTCCAGGCATTCACAGGCACCTGATGATATTCTAATTCTGTCAAATCCCTGGCCCTTCCTCATCCAGAGGACCACTGCTATTTTCATATGAGGATCTGTATCTAAAAGCAGGGCGGGGAAGGTACGTGGGCATAATCTCTGTCATAGTGGCCCTTAAATTTGCTTCAAAGTAACTGTCTTCCATTAAGGCTTCAGAAAGTATCGTCCCTTCCTGCAGTCCTCCCACTTGCCCTGATATTCCTAGTTGCTACATTTGAGTGAATTCTATCAAATCCAAAGAGCTGAGTGTGTAATAGCAGCACATGACCTAATGCATTTCGCTGCTGAGAGGAAAACACAGCGAGGAAAATCACTATTTGCCAAAAAACCCCAAACATAAAACCTCAGAAAAGCATTGCCCAAGTCTCCCAATACTCCAACAGTCAAGAGCTCCTGCTGGAGATTGCAGGATTTTAGTTTCAAAGAGAGCTGTTGCTCTGTTGGGTTCAATCTGTGCAATGATTGAAAAAACCCCAAAGCAAACAATGTCCTTCCCACTTCCCCAAAATTCAACAAAATAAACAAACAATCTCCTTAGAAAAGCTGGGGCAAGCAAACGACAGAGAAATAGGATAACATAGCCTGTTGCTTTGCAGCTGTTCACATTCTGGCTGCTTTCCAGAGTTACTTTGGTGAGCCTCTGCCAGGAAAAAAAAAAAAAAGAAGTCCTTCAAACCTAGAATTTGATGAGGACATTATTTTTTAGCAAAGTAAGTGAAGATCCAGGTTTGGGATATAGCAGTGGAACTGCCATCTGCACCAGTGTAGGAGCCAGTGATCTTCATCAAGAGCCTGGCAGACTTGAGGGATACCCTAGTGTTGGGAGATGTGTGTTCTTTGAGTGGTGGTAAAGGACACAGAGAACTTGGGTCTTCAGATACCACATCCAACAAGTGGAGATGTTGAGTTAATTTAGTGTTTGGCTGGTGGGGAGCAAACTGGACAGGTGCTAAGAACTGACACTAACTGGAAAGTTGTGTCCAAGTTTGGCTTTGTGGCACTGGCTGCTGGATCTGCATCCCATAGGAGAGCTCATGGGGAAGGAGTACAAAGTAAGTACAAACTGGTGCAGGGGAGAGTGGCAGAAGAAATGCCACCCCTGAGCTGATGGATAGATTATAAAGTGTCCAGATGCACTTCCAGGCATTCCTGAGGCTGCAACCTAGGAGTCATGGATGAACTTTTTGGAGGAAAGATGCTGTGTCAGAGCCCTGAAATAAAACAAGGAGCATGCTTGAACATCACATCACAGAGACAAGTACAGAGATGCTCTAGAAAACAGGTTTGGGTTCCAGCAAACTGAAAGGGATGAGATGGAACTTTTTTCCTTTCCTAAGTAAATGTGATCATAAAGAAGCCTAAGTCTGGGATTGGTACACTCTGGGGTTCCTTGTGCCCTTATGTTATGCCTTGGCTTCTTATCATGCATTAACAGGTTCTTCTTTTACCTTGGTCTGTGAAGAAGCAACTGATGCTTCATTTCCTGTTGCTGTGCCCTGGTATTATTTTCACACCCTGCACTTTTAACATATGCTGTTTAAAGGTTATAGGAGGAATTGTTGGCAAATGGTAGATGACAGGTTGCTGAAACATGATAAAATAGCAAGAGTTTCCAAGGAGAGATTAAAGAGACAGGAAAGGGAAGAGGGGAGAGTTTGTAGACAATCTGTGCCAGTCTTGACTAGGTTGTGAGACCTGTTTAGATGCAGAGACTGTGCATTGCAAGGCTGACAGACTGTTCTGTTTCCTAGAATACTGGAGGGTTATAGCGTGAAATTCCGTCTGCCTCTGGCCTCACTCCACCCTGAATGTGATGGCTGCTTAGGGAAGAGCTGCTCAGCTGCCTTGCAGATACCTGCATTGGTCTGAGGACTGGGCTCCATTGCTCTGGAAATCCAGATCTCATGGAGATTTCCACAGTGTACATGTTTCAAATGGAGTGAAACAAATATAAGATTTATGGAATCATATAATAACAGAATGATTTGAGTTGGAATAGACCTTAAAGCTCACCTCATTCCAAACCCCTTCCATAGGCAGGGACACCTTCCACTAGACCAGGTTGCTCCAAGCACTGTCCAACCTGGCCTTGAACACTTCCAGGGATGGGGCAGCCACAGCTTCTCTGGGCAACCTGTGCCAGGGCCTCACCACCCTCACAGTAAAGAGTTCCTTCCTCATATCTAATCTAAACCTACTGTCTTTCAGTTTGAGTTCACTCCCCCCTACTAAAGTTCCTGATTTGCAAAACCACTTAGCAAAGCACTAAGACAATCTACTGCTAATCTACAGCCTAGGGCCAGGGCAGGAATTTACTCCCTCTTCATCCTTTCCTTGACCCCTTGGGAAATGCCCCATGGGAGGCATTTCAAACTCCCACTGTGACTATGTGGGCACTAGTCCATTCCCATTGACTGAAAAGGTCATTTTTACTTTCCCATCGGATCTTCACCCTTCAGAGTGGCTGTCCTTCAGCCTGGGATGTCTGGTGAGTAATGACCAAAAACAATTTCATCATCAGGCTTCCACCTCTTCTAAGGCTATATTGAAACAAAAGAAGGGAATGTAAATTCGTGATATCCAGCTGGGTGAGTAGTTAACAAGATGGAAGCATGTGGCCTGACCCTGTGGGATGCGGGTGGTCCGTCCATCTCATCGTGCTTCCTTGGTGAGCAAATCTGAGATTCCCACAGGTGAACAGGCACAGGTCAAGAACAGAGGCTGCAAGGTTTCTTCAGCCAACTTCTGTTTTGAATATTATGCTTTCACTTATGAACCCTGAGGAATTCAGATCTCAAGGCAGAGGAAATGCTGGAAGAGGTCAAGCGAGCCGTGCTCCCTCCGTGTCACTTGGACCAGCAAACAGCCTGCATTCCAGGGCAACATCTGATTTTCTGCTTTTACAAGGCAGATGTTTAGGAGAAGTGATCTGCTGTTTATTTTAATTGCCATCTTCCAAACCTCTTCCCTACGTGCGCGCACACATTCGGAGACCATAAATAAGGATTCTTCAGATTATGCCGCTATTTGGGTAGCTGGCCCTGTCTTCCATCAGTGCCTGGACAGGGCTGTGTGCTGCAAACCCTGTTCCCCCTGCACATCAGTTTTACTGTGGCATAAATTAGGTCTAAATCCTTTCTCAGCGACAGGAGCATAAATCTCAAATTGCTCCTCTGACGTCAGCTGATGGCAGTGTAAAGGAGAGTTAGACTCCTGGACTTCAGAATGTTGCTGATTTACACCAGGACAAGAGCAAAAGAACTAGGGCTCAGCATGTTCTAGCATTGTTACTGAACTGCAGGCCAGGATTTGCTCTGGGATACAGTGATGATGACAGAGATCAGTTCCATGGATTTTGCTGACATTAAGTTGATGGAAATGAGTCGTAACTTCACCACAGTTTGAGCCTCAAAGAGCTCCATGTAGTAGGTCATTAATGAAAAGAAGGGATAAAGCAATGCTCCTGTGTAAAGTGATTAGTCCCACTGCCTGACGAGAAGTAGGTATTTCTTCTTGAAGCTGTAGGGCTTCCCAAACAACCTTGCTGCTTAAAGAGACTTTAGGCAAAGAGTGCCTGGATTTCTGGTGGCTGCTCTGCAGAAGTTACACAGCCCAGTGGTCACCTCAGAGTCCACCAGCCCTGCTCCATGAATGCCACTGGAGACAAGCTGATTTACACCCCTCTTCTGTTGGCATCTGGCCAATCTCTTAATTGTTCATAAGTGACTTTTTTAATAGCACACGTTTGCTCTCAGTGGCTTTGTTTGCCCACAGTGAAGTGCAGTCATGTGTGGCGTAGCTGCTTTAAAGCAGCAGATCGAAACGAGGTCCATCTGAACCACCAGGTAACCTTGGGCTGCCACACAGCAGGACACAGGGTTCAGGAGCCCAGCCTGATTCTGTGACCCCACTGACAGTGGACCTCCTTGTCCCACACTCAGAAGGTGGCCCTGTGGAGATGGAGTGAGAGCTGACAGAGCACAGCCCCAGCTTTCCCACCCATTTTGTTCTCACTAGTGGTGACCGACTTGACCGATGCCCTCTCTAGTGGGGAGCAGTGGATTTTGCCAGAAGTGAAACAAAACTGTGATTACTGTCATGGAAACCAGAGCTTGAATGTGAAGCCCATCCAATGCTGCAACAGGAAGAGGACACTGGACTTCTGTCTCCTATCAAACTGTGTGTGCCTTGGATTTGGAACACCAGGCAGTCACTATTATAATAACCTTGTCATGAGATATCAAAAAACATTGAATTCCTTTGTATTCCTTGGAAAAACTAAGCCAGGCTCTGGGGGACTGGCCTGTGAAGGATGGAGTTTCCTAGCAGCACCACTCTAAAGAGCAAAACTCTTTCCAATTATGACAGGCAGCAATTAAACCACAGTGGCTGAGGGATGCAGAGTAGGAAACATAATCTTGCTGTGCTTCATGGTTTTATTTCCTGAATGCAGACATTCAATTATTTTAGAGTATTCCTTCTTCCTTCTCATTTGAACTCTACAAGTGGCTTTGCCCTGGGAGCTCACGACATCCAGTTTGCCTGCAAGCTTACAAGCTCCATCTGTAGGATTGTCGAAGAAGAACTCTCTGGCTTCAAGCTGATGGAAAAGGGCAGAGAAGCCATACTCAGAGTTTCCAGATTTTTTTCTGGAAAAACTCCAGCATGCTTAGCATACTACACTGCAGAAAGACACTGATTTCATCATCTCTCCTTCATATCTGGGGAGAGCTTTCCACCCTGGTTAAACTGCTGGTCCTTGGTCCTGTGCTGCATGACTGTGGGGTTGTTGCCTCTAGAAATTGCTGGAATTGTGGAGCTGATATTATTTCACACAGGAAATCTCAGCAATTTTCTAAATAGATCATGAGCTGAAAGACTACTGGATAACAGTTCTCATAAAGAATTGTAGTGACAGGACAAGGTGGAATGGCTTCAAACTGTAAGAGAGTGGGGTTAGATGGGATATTAGAAAGAAATTCTTTCCTGTGAAGGTGGTGAGGCCCTGGCACAGGTTGCCCTGAGAAGCTGTGGCTGCCCCATCCCTGGAAGTGTTCAAGGCCAGGTTGGACAGGGATTGGAGCAACCTGGGATAGTGGGAAGTGTCCCTGCCCATGGCAGGGGTTGGGACAAGATGATCTTAAAACATTCCATGTTTCTGTTATACAGCTGTGATCCCTTTAGGTTCTGGTAGCCCACAGTGTCTCATGTAAAAAAACTAAACAGAAGCAAATTGACATGTTCAGATCATCTAAATCCAGCTGATTCAACAAATCAGTTTCTCCTCAACCCACTATTTAATAGTTGTCAGCCCCAGCCCACACGTCCCTGCACAGGCTGCACCTGCAGAGGTAATTGCAGTCCATGGGGGCTGTTTTTAGGAGGAGAAAACACAAAAGGTGAAAGACTTTTCTTCCTTCTTTTGTGCAGAGTAGGATCCTTGGCAGTAAGGTGAGGTACAGACTGGGGCTGTGAATGTTTGTAAAAGGACAGACAGACGGAAGGAAGGAAGGAAGGAAGGAAAGAGGGAGGGAAAGAAGGAAGGAGGGAAGGATATACTTTGAGGGGCAGATGGAGTGTGAGTAGTCCTTTTAAAGAGATGCTGGCAAGTAACACTGTTGCGAATTACCTCTGTCATGTTGGAACTTCATCTTCTATTTGCACAAGAAATATAACTTCATTTTGGATACCCAGAATTCTTCTGAGAGAGGCATTGTGTTCCCAAAGAACAGATACGTTTTTTTCCTTTGTGCAGATCCATTCTGGCTTTAAACCTGCTTTCTTCTCACATGCCCAGATGATAATCTTTTACATGTACTTATTAAAAAATATCACTTTCAAAAAATAAAAACACAGGCATATTCTGTACTTGTTCCTTTCTTTTCTTCAAGATTAATTTCCCATTTTCCCATCTGACATGTCTGTCATTTGAGTATCTCCACAACCAAGAAAAAGCCCATTCTTTTCCCTTTTGTAGATTCACTGATATTAAAAGCAGAATGAAATGTGTTCCTATCTCCTGGGCAGCTGACCTGTTTGTAGAGATGCATCTATTTATCTTTATTGTGAGGGGGGTGAGGCCCTGGCACAGGTTGACCAGAGAAGCTGTGGCTGCCTTATCCTTGAAAGTGTTTAACCCCAACCTCTTCTGTGCTAAACTAATGGTTTTTTTCTTTCTTCTCTGTCCCACAGAGATCCCTGGGTGTCCAGGAATGGTCAAGAGCTGAATGGACCAACCTCTCTTCCTCACCATCCTGAGCTCACGAGGGCTCTGAAGAGATTGAGTGGGAGCATAGCCTTGCTTCCCTGAGCCTGGGGATGCTGTGGGAAGTGATTGCCTTGGCAAATATCTTCATCCTAATCCATAGCCCATCGTGCATCACCTGAAGGAGAAGCTGGTGAAAGATAAACAGGGGACCAGGAAAGGCTCTGCTAGCCTTGGAGGACACCGCTGGGGACTGGCACTTTGCAGGAGTCACTGCTTGTGGAACCAGCTCTGGAAAAAGGCTACAGGAGCCCTGTGAACTGAAGGAGGGGAATGTCTAAATCATGATGAAAGGTGCAGAGGTTTCCCAGGCACAGCAAGCAAGGAAAATGCTTTCAAAAGGGGAGTACCAGGACCACGTGGTCATCTCCAGTGTCTGATTTGGAAGAGGCACAGCAGGGTCACTGCCTTATGGTCAGGTCAGGAGACCAGCAGGATGCCTGTTCACGTGCTGGCTGGGGAACCAGATGATAAAGGAATCTGTCCAAGACTGAGAGAGAAGGAGTGTGCAAGATTGCTTTGACTTATTCTGTGCTTGTTTCTCCTTCTCGTGTCTTCTCTGTCTACCTCCTCTGTAGGCCCATATACATCACGTGGTGCCCAGACTCTCACAAACGAGCAGAAGGATTGGCACAGGGCAAATCCTGCCCAGTGCAGATGCAATGTGGTCTTTGTTTGTTCCTTGTGCCAACAAATCTGCAACTGTCATGCCTGGACTTCAGACAGCAAAAAGGCTTGAACCTGGCAGTTTTCCTTGCAAGCAGTCACATTCTAGCATGACCAGCAACCCTTGGGAGCCAAGTTGTAACACCTGAGCCTCAAAACATCGTAGAGCATCTGTCCCTCTCCTGCAGCTGTGGGAAGGAGCATATGGGCAGGCTGCACACTCAGCTCCTGCTTCTTGAATTGGGAAGAACTCATTAAGCAGTGAAAGAGACAGACGTGGAGGGAGTGACGGATCTCAGGCAGAAAACAGTAGGAAAAACTGACTCAAAACCATAGGATGATGTGCACCTTTGACTTGCAGGTGGTGCCCCACCTGTGGACTGTCATGCCCAGCTGGGCAGCTGCAGATGTCTGGTCACTGAGCTGCTCCCAGAGGCCTGGGCAAAACATGCTGGTACCAAACTGTGCCGGGAGCCCCATCTCAGACCTTCTCTCTTGGGCTTCCAGCTGCAAACCCCTTCCCTCATGTGCAATTGTATTTATTTATTTATTTTCTTGCTGCTTGATGTGAAGCTGCTAAATGAGCCGCCTCCCCAGAAACACCTGCAGCCAAGACAGGACGGAGAGAGGGGGCGTGTGGTGTGTCTGTGCCAGGGGAGTGGGCAGAGGGGCAGGAGAGAGGGACACCTTCCAGGAGCAACCTTCTAGTGGAAGCTGTCCTTGCCCATGGTGGAGAGGTTGGATTAGATGATCTTTAAGGTCCCCTCCAACCCAAACCATTCTGTGATTCTATGATAAGCCTTGAACGAGGTGCCTCATCCCTGAAGGTGTTCAAGGTCAGGTGGGATGGAGCTCTGAACAACCTGGTATAGCAGAAGGTGTCCATTCTATGGTTCTGTGATCTGAACATGCCTACAGAGGGAGCATTCAAGGCAGGAGGAAAAAGCTGCAGTGAAACCCCAGTCTCCCTGGGATGAGGGTGCAATTTTGCTCTGTCAAGAACTAAGGACAAGCTGGGCAAAGCTTTGTTGGGAAGGACAGCAGGACAGCTGCAGCCTGCATAAGCTTGGGAATGTCCCTGTAGCCAAATTTCCTCCATGCAGCTGTGCTTGTGCAGGACATGTCTCTGTGCAAGTTGTTCACCCAGGTCGTGCCCTCCCAGCATTCCCTGAAGCAAACTTGCAGTGTCTACACTCACAGGAGGACATATCCCCAGACAGGCAAGTTCCCACCAGTGTGTTCACTGAGGTTATTGAACCAGGTATTTACCTGGCAGCTTTTTCTGCTCTAGACACCTGTCACAGACTCATTTGACACAGCCAGTTTAAGACCAGCCTCTCTAGGCAGGGCTGTAGCTGTGGTGTAGTGGCCCATGCTCAGCCTTGGCTGTTCCTTCCCTTTTTGCCTAAAAGCTGGCACACCAGCAGCATCCACTCATGGTCAGGTATCCCATTTTATGGAGAGCCTGTGTGTCCCAGTGCAGAGGGGAAATATTTTCTGGGAGAGGGGGGCTCTCCAGTGCCCTGCTATGGTCTCACAGCTCCCACGCTCAGGAGGGACCAAGGCTACCCTGACATCCTTGGTGCATCTCCCAGCTGCTCCAGGAGAGCCTGGCTTCTCCCATACCCTTCCCTCTGAGACACCCCAGCAAGGCTTTGTCCAAACCTGTGTGGCTGCTGACTGGAAATATTTCCCAACAAAACCTGTTCCTCAGAAGATTCTTGGCTGGTTCTAGTCCCTTATTATGTACTGGAAACACTATCCGTGGGATTTGTTTTCAGGTTAGAGGCATGCATGGGATCACTGTAGCTCTTTTTCTCACAAATCCCCTGATGTGCAAGAGCAGGCTGCAGCAAGTGGAATGGATGCACTTGCTCTGATCATTTGCCAGCATGGCCCTAAAGCAGTGACCTGCTCATTGCTGATCACTGCCTTGCAGAGTTGTACAAGTTGGAGACAGGAGAGGTGTATTACAAATCCATCTGCCTCTGACACTTCAGGCTTGTTCCATATATTACATTTACTGGTGGTGTGCTGGGTCTATTTTTAAATGCCCTGACACCAGGGTTATTGTGCTGTCCTTTGGGAGACTGCTCTGTGCTCCAAGTCAGGAGCTGCTATTAGTTTTCCACCTGCATTTTCTCTTGAAAAGTTCATTCCATTATTCCTAGTGATGCTCTTCAAATGCCTGCTGTTCATTATGTTCTACCACTTGACCTGCACTCTCCTTTTTCTTCCAAGAACATCTCTGGCTCCCTGATCGCTGCTGCTCCCTGTCCTTCCCGTGGCTTGGCACAGAATGAGCCTGTTCATTAATTCAGCCATGCTGAGTTTGTCAGGGTTCCGTACCCACCACTGGAGCAGCCAGGAGTTCTGGCAATGCCCAGTCTCCCCAGCAGCTGTGGAGCTTCTCTCTCCCTCATTGTGAAGCTTGTGGGGTGCAGGGAATGGGCAGACACAGAGATGTGTCCAAAAGCCAATCAGTGTTGGCAGTGAGCACTTGTTTCCCAACATATATGGAAGAAACTCTTCCCTGTGAGGGTGGTGAGGTCCTGGCACAGGTTGCCCAGAGAAGGTGTGGCTGCCCCATCCCTGGAAGTGTTCAAGGCCAGGTTGGATGGAGATCTAAGCAACCTGGTCTAATGGAAGGTGTCCCTTCCCATGGCAGAGGGTGGAATGAAATCATCTTTAAGGTCCCTTCCAACCCAAACCATCCTGTGACTCTGTGATCCCATGTGAAGTGATCCCTGTTAGGGACAGTGCACAGCCAAGCCCCCATCTCAACAACAGCTCTCTGCAAGGAGGGATCCCCACACCCTGTGAGTGGGGGGAGTTTGGCAGGCTCAGTGCACGTGGAGAGTTTCTGTGGGGATCCTGTGTGTGCAGAACTCAGCTGGAGCACCATCGTCATTGTAAGAGCTGTGTTATTCTCACTGAACAAATTGTTCCGACAAATAAAGAATGAAATGTCCTGCTCTTCCCACTCTTCTTTTTTTCTACACTATTCATCAATTAGTGCCAGAGGAAGGGAGTGCAACTGGATAGTGGGAACAGAAAGATGCCCAGGAGCTGCTGGGGCTGATGAGGAGGAGAGGCTGGATGCAGTCAGGATAGCCAGGGTAATTCAAAACACAAAATGCACCAGCCAGGGCTTTTCCTTCAAGCCTACCTGATGCTGTTGGGTGATGGGTTGTCGTATCTCCAGGCACTGTGGGAATGGGTTGTGGGACCAGGCTAGGGAGGAGCTGAGCAACAGCAAGGCAGTGGGTGTGGGGCTGCAGGTGCTGTGGGGCTGAGCAGAAGGAGATCTGGTCAAAGAAACCAAGAAGAAAAATGGACAGATGAAAGAGGGTGCTGAGTCTCTCAAGGGTTTCACAGAATGACAACAGAGGAATCTGAAGTCTTCTTCGTGGCAGTGTCATCCCATGGGCTGGTTCCTTACCCACACTTCAGATCAGTGATGGAGCAGAAAGCTCCTTAATTCCTCCTCTCAGTCCCCAGCTGTTCTCCTTGGTGACCCAGGGCAGGGTGGCAGTGACAGAGTTACAGCTTTTCAGAAGCAATTGTCAGGGGAAATTTTGGTCCCCAAACAACGAAAGAATCAAGAATGACACATTTCCAACCGAATTTATGATGAGACAATTAATCATCCCAATTTAAACCAGTGGAGATCCTGGAGTGCCCTAATACATAAAGATGCTTCAGACAGAGGTTGTGCTAAGTGTCAGCAGCCCATTCTCTGGCTGCCACGGGGCACAGGGCTCCAGGCAGCAGCACACTGTGGGTCCACAGTGCTCCAGTGGGATCTGTATGCAGCACTGCCAGGGTAATTTGGGAATTTGATGTCTTCTTATCACAGAACAGCCTGGAAATGATGCATAACTGCACAGATCCCTGTGGTGCCATACCTCTGCTTTTTAGTGTGACTGGGAACAACACAAACTCAGCAGCTCTCTCAGAACATTTCCAAAGTCACATATGACTAAGACACTTCTGTGCCAGCCATGAGTACCCACTAATCCATATTAGAGAGGCTTGTCTAACTAACAGGATCAATTTTCTCCATCTCCCAGGCTTTGTATCTGGATTTACAGAGCTCTGGGGTCAGCCCTGGGTTTTGGGACTGGATAAACTGTAAGCCTTATTTGTCAAGAGCACACACCACCCTAGTGTCTCCAGACATCCCAGGATGTGTCCAAGTATCTTTCCAAAGTTCCTAAAGCTTTAAACCAATCCAGAGAAAAGAGCTGTGAGAAGATTATTGCAGCACATAACTGCAATAAACCTTTTCTTCGTCCTTTCATGGTTAGAGGTATGAACATGAATTATGGCAACTTAAACCTCTTGAGAGCAGCATGTAAAATTGCTTTCTCAAATGGCTGGTAAAGAGCATTGTTAACCCAAGATGTCAGTGCTCACAATTGCTGTTGCCTGAATGAAGCTATTTTACAAGTCAGTTTAATCCTTCCAGGAATCAAACCACCCCCATCCACCCTCACCAAGCAGCAGATTCACTCTTTGCCCTTGTTTTCTGACCCGTTTGTTCATTCGAGACTCTGGCGCCATCACCTCTCGCAGTAGATGAGACATGTCATAACTTGCAAATGTAAACAGGTTAATAAAACCCCCACATCTGGCCAGATTCCAGGCTACCTTGCACATAGCAGAGGCTGCAGAGAAGTCAGGGGCTTCTCATGTGCAGCCAGCAGTTTTAGGATCATTTTTTCAGCTGTCACGCAAGCAGGGCTGCCAGCCCCCAGCATGTAGGACACCTTCCTGCCCTGTTGCTTCTGGGTGTAGATTTTCCTGGAGGATGGAGGATGATAGAGGGGACTGTGCCCTCAAGACCTGATCCAAGAGCAACAGTCCCCCCAGCCATGGCTACATCCCCTCATTCAATGATCCTCCCTCTCTCAGTATCCTTTTAAGAACCACACTGCTGGGCATAAGCAGCAGGTACTTTCCTTGCTTTCCTTGTATGCCTTTTGGTGGATGTGTCCCTTTCCCTGGCCTGACACCACCCCAAAGAATGCTGCTGCTACTTATATTATTCCTAAGCCTCTTCCCCCAGCCTAAGCTGGCACCTTCCTGGGGCACAAGCTGATTTCTGGGTCTCACACACACATTTACTTTCAATCCTATAGGCACAAATCTCAATAAATGTTGGATTAAAAAATTCCAAGATGGTAATTTACCATAATTTTGATTAATATGTTAGAATGTTTAATTCCCAGGTGCTCTGTTTCAGTCTCAATGGAAATTGGTGGAAGGGATCACCTTTGGATTGCAGAATCCTGATGCTGAAGGGATGGTTTTGCCTCACCAGTTGAGGAAGTGGTGAGGGCTGGGTTATTTGCCTGCTTTTCTTTTTGTACATGTCAGTGAAATTCATAATGAAATGTGGATCTGCCCAGACCAGGCTGTCATGTGACAGAATGAAAGGAAAAACATGAAGAAGGGGTGTTACAAAAATGGAAATTACGGTCATTAAAGCACAAAAAATGACATAAAAATATATCTGGGCATTACAATCACCAGGCTGGTTTATCCATGTTGCTTCTCTAAAGCTTACTGTGACTGGAAACTGGAAAAGAAGATAAATAACTAATGCTGTGGTTAACCATTAACTATTTTACTGCAAGTCTTGACCACAGCCTGCATGGGGAGCCCATGTTTTTAAGAGTTAATCTTCGCTGAAAGCCCATCCAGGCCAGTGGAAAGGCTGCATGAGTGTCCAGGGATGCAGATGACTATTAGCTGTGTTTGCAATGGCAGTAGCAACCAGGCAACCAGAGCAGGGAGCTCCACGGCTCTGGGTGTCACACCAGCCGTGTGGGAAAGGGTCTAGTCCTGCAAAGCTCAGGATCTAAATAGGCGAGAGGGGTTAAACAGGAGAATAAAGACAGGCAGGGGAGATGTCCCTGGGGCACCAAACGGGATCCAAGTGAACTCCCTGGTTAAGCTGAGGTCGGCAAAACACCAGGAAATGATGATCAAAGGAAATGGTAACTCTTATCAGGAATTGGGGTGATAGACAAGGAGAAATGGGTTCAAAATGAAAGAAGGGAAATGTAAGTCAAGTATTAGGAAAAAATTCTTTACTGTGAGGGTGGTGAGGCCCTGGCACAGGTTGCCCAGAGAAGCTGTGGTTGCCCCATCCCTGGAAGTGTTTAAGATAAGGTTGGATGGAGATTGGAGCAACCTGGTGTAGTGGAAGGTGTCCCTGCCCCTGGGAAGGGGTTAGAACAAGATGATCTTTACAGTCCCTTCCAACCCAACCCATTCCATGATTTTATGACTATCCTATGGTAGGATAAAATACCTCTCTAGACGGGCTATTTTCCTACAAGGTTACAAAATTGCTGTGGAGTAGCTCAGATGGAGACATCTACATTCAGCCAGGCAAATCCTGGTCACTCACTCTGCTCTCTGCAGCCTTTTCCATGGCCCTGCCTTGGTACAGACACAGGGACCTGACTCTCTGGCAGAGATGTGTTTTACCCCTGCTGCCAGTCTTCCCAGGGCAGGGAGTACAGCAGTGCCCTGCCCTGGGGAGCAGCACATTCCTGTTTCCATCCCTGCACATGCCCGATGGCTGCACAAGCCCAGTGGGAGCATCAGATGCTGCTTCTTGAAAGAAACACGTGCAGAAACTGTAGCACCAGAAAACAATTGCACAACTAAGCACCAAACATGCAAAGGCAGATTTTGGGAAAGGTTCTGTGCTTGTTTAAAGGCAACAGTTTTCATATTTGAAAAATAATTTCAGATGTTTCTTTCTAGAAAACAAGTAAGTCACATCTTAATCATCACATTGTTCCCCTTTCTAATGCCAAGTGGAGTGCACTGACCCAGGGACTGTTCCACTTCCTTCTACACTCTTTCAGCTGGAGAAGGTTTGTGATTCTTATGTTTTTTAAACAACCAAGGAGGGGGATGGGAAAATATGCGAACATCCTTAGCATCATCTGAACAAGTGCATTTGGGGACAAAGCAAACAAGGAGGAAATTAAATTTTTCAGTTTTCTTTTATCGTCAGAACCAAAGTAAAATGAATGTGTCAATCCAAAATGAAGTTAGTCATGTTTCAGAGACCCCCAAAATGAAAGTGCAATCAGAAAGAATAGGTTTTTGGATGAAAATATGGTTTTGATTGATGGAGTCTGACTCCTTGATCCCCAAACTGTAGCTAAGCAGACTTGAATGGCACTTCCAGCCCTCCATCCCGTGGCTGTAGCTGAGTGCTTCCTGCTGATCCTTGTACAAACTCCAGATGGTTTTGGTAAACAGCCTGAGAATCCTGCTTGGCAGTCGAGCCCTTGTGCCTCACAGACATCCCACACCCCATGGAAAGGTGGGCACAGCACGAATTTTGTCACGACAGGTGGAAGAGGGGAGCCCCTGCCTTGATCCCCCATTCTGCCACCTGCACTCCAGCCTCAGATGCTGGTGCTCCTGGCAGTGAGTCACAGGATAATGGCATGAGAAATTCATGTGGCATTTGCCAGCGACTCAGTGGGCTCTGAGCAGCCCAGTCGGCTGTGGCGGCTCCAGGATGGCACCTGTTGCTGTTGAGGCTGCACTCGGTGGGGGCTTGGTGCTATTTTTGGAGTGTGCTTGAGGGCAGGAAGGATTAGCATGCCCCAAATGCAGCAGAGAGGGCTCTGATTTGCTCAGCAACAAGCTCTGCCCCAGCTGGGGAAAGGAAGGGCTAACCTGGACTCCCTGGGTGTGAATGGAGCAGGTCCAGAGCAAGATGCTCAGAACTCACCACTGTCAGCAGAGGGGACAATAAGGGGAAGTTTGCAGCAATCTTGGTTTGCAGGTGGAAGGTGCTGGCCAGAAGCCAAAGCTTCTCTACCCACATGATGCCGAGCAAAGTGTCCCATGTCTACACCGGGTGGGGTACAAGTGAGAGACACAGCCCTAGAAAGGGGCTTAGAGGAGGGAAGCAGGAGGAAAAGATGTTTTTTCTAGGATCAGGGAGGTTGACTGAAAAGGGACAGTCATTGCATAGATCAGAATAAACAACAGAGAAACTTCACAGGGGAGGATTTTCTTGCTGATAGGAGTCAGATCATGTGATGGCACCCATGGATGCCAGAGGAGTTCCAAAGCTGACACCCTACATAAAGATACACCAGCAGGGCAAGTCCCTGGAAAGCTTTCAAAGGTGTTGTTTTCATCCTTCTGCAAACAAACACCCAACTTCTTCTGCCACCTGGAGCCCTTACTTTGCCTGCAGCCTCCCCTGCAGGGAGAGGGGACCTTTAGCCCACAGGATGCTCTTGCCAAGTCACGAAGCCTCATCAGTGCTTCTTTCCATGTGGACAGAGCAATCTCCACCTCTTGGCCCTGCAGCAGCTGAGGTGTTTCCCTCCCAGTCAAAACAGTCAGAAAAAGATGTGGTGACTCCACGATCTCTCCTGCCCAGTCAGGTGGTGGAGTCCCCATCCCTGGAGGTGTCTGAAGAATGACTGGATGTGGCACTCAGTGCTCTGGTCTGGTTGACAAGGTGGGGATTGGTCACAGGTTGGGCTTGATGATCTTGGAGGTCTTTTCCGAACTAAATGATTCTTTGATTGTGTAAAAAGGACTGCTTAAAAAGCAAGGTTTATCTGCCAGATGACACTGCAAATGTGTCACAGGGAAGATTCCAGCAGATGCAGAGCTGAGGAGTCACAACTACCACGCTTCAACGTCAGCACATGCAGAAATGCAGGATACTTCTCAGGAACAAGGGAACAAGCCTGTCCCCAGAATAGAAATGAACTCCCAGTTCATTAGCTAAGACTTCCCTGTGCTTATTTAGGCATCGATTCCTGGGGTAGCTGTGCGCTGTGAAGTGCTGATTAGCAATTACAGAACGTACTGGAGCAGCACCGCCACGGCACAGCCGGGAACTGCGCAGCCGAGGGGGCGACGCCGTGTCAGCCTGGCAGCTGCATCACCAAGGTTACTTTCAACAGCTTGCTGGATACCATCAAAGGAAAGAAACACGTTTTTAAAGTCTGGGGTTTTTTCTTTGCTGTGAATTCCCCTTAGCTCAGCACTCTGTACCTGTCTGATGAAACAACTCCCTGAGCAGTCCCTCCCTTTCTAAGATTATTTTGTCTGCTTGAACTTCTCCTTCTAGTGGGGGATATATTTCCTCAAAGCCAACCCACACCTCTGTTTCTTTGCCACAGGCTGCAGCAGGAGCCTTCCAGCTCAGTGGTGATCCCTGCAGCCTTCTACATGGCTAATGAGAAGGAATAGAATCTCCACCTATCCATGGGCACATCTTCCAGGACATTTCATGTCCTCTCCTGCCCATCAAACAACAGCTTAAGCACACCTGGTCCCAAACTCCATATATTTGCCCTAAAAGCAGATGAGGACCCATTTGGGATTGGTTTGTCCTGTCCATTGGGAGGCTGAGCTTCCAGGTTCAGCTTTCCTCCAGCAGAACAGCCTTTCTTCAGCTTTCCAACCTTCCCATGGCCAGAGAACCAGCCTGTTTATGTGCAGCCTAATGGCTCCCCAGAATGAACTGGGATCAGTTCACAACATGCCTCTCTGGGTTTGAATCCTGCTCTATTTGGCCAGGGCTTGCTTGCTTTGTGTGTTCCTCATCTTCCTCTGGGACATCACAATCTTGGCCTCAGTGCAAAGGGAGTGTCAAGTCCTCTCCCACAAGCCAGCCTTATTCCAAGATTCTCCATGTAGTACCACAGCAGGAAACCGGGGTGGTTTCCTACCTCCCATTGCACAGGGATTCAGACTGTAGGAGCCTTTACCCACAGAGGCTGGATGCTTGGAGATCTCAGCATCCCACTGAGTCCTCCTGGCTTTCCTGCAGCAGTGCTGCTGGCTATGCTAATACTGCCTGGGGAATGTTGGCACTTCCAGAAACTCCAACAAAATAATGGCCTCATTACTATTCCTTCCTTCAGTGCAGACTCTCCTGTGCCCACATGAATCCTAATATGCTGATAGGGCGTTATTGTGGGTGCTCTGGGTGTCCCTGTGGAGGTGGCACTGCTGCAGTTTAACAGCTCATCTTTATTTCCACTGAGAAGTTGTTCCATGTGATGTCCCCTGACTTCACCCCATTCTGAACAAGAAATTCTTCCAGGCTTCTTCCTGCCATGGTTGGGATTGGCTGCTGCAGTCCCACAGGGAGCCTGGCACAGAGGGGACCATGGGCATGCTGGAACCACTCACTCCTGGGGCAGCAGATGCCTGATTGAGATAACAGAATTATTTAGGTTGGAAAAGACCTCCAAGGTCATTGAGTCCAACTTGTGACCAATCACCATCTTGTCAACTAGACTGAGTGCCACACCTACTAATTCCTTGAACACCTCCAGGGATGGTGACTCCACCATCTCCCTGAGCAGCCCATCCCATTCCAGTGCTTGACAATCCTTTCCATGAAGAACTTCATCCTGATGTCCAGTGTAAACCTCCCCTGGCACAGCTTGAGGCCATTTCCTCTTGTCTTGTCCTTTGTTGTCTGGGAGAAGAGGCTGGCCCCCACCTGGCTCCAACCTCCTGTCAGGGAGGTTGAGCAGTAGAGAGCAATAAAGTCTCCCCTGAGCCTCCTTTCCCCCAGTCAGGTGAGGAAGAGATCTCACAGATGTTTGTACAGCCCCCTGCACACATCCAACAACATTCCCCCATCTCTTCCCAGGTACCCCAGCGCAAATCCCCTGCTTTGCTTAAATCAACCCACGGTGTGTTTCATGCAGTCAGGCAAAACTCTGCTCTCTCAGCTGCAGAGCGTGGCCAGCAGCGTGGATCCCAATTCCCATCCAGAGGAAGGGAGCTTCACCCCCTGCTTGCTCAGTTCATGCCCTGTCTATGCCCTGAAACCAGAGTCTGGGTGTCTCTCACAAACCGACATACGGAGCTTCCTCACTCTGAGCTGGGCAGGAGCTGCAATGGGAAAACAAGGTAGTTTTAATTAAACTAAAAAAGAGACAGACAGTATCTCTGGGAAAGGAGAGAAAAGAGAGAATTTGCACTCTTGGTTACAAAACGTCTCCTACCAGCTGAGGGATGTCTATGACAGAGGGGGAGGCAAGAAGAAAGACTTGAAAGACTTTCAGGGAGACCTGGACTTGGAGATGAAACATTGAGGAGTGTGTATTTTACACGTAAAATGCCTGCTGCTGCAGGAACCCAGGCTGTTAATTGGATTGACAATCCTTTGATCTTAGATATGTGTCTCTTGGCTGATTCATCCTGAGACATCCTTCTGACCTTTTGAATATTCAGCTTTTTGGGGAGAAGAAAATGGGGAGCAGGTTTCTTTTAAGAGCCTGACCAATAAAGCAGTCACTGGAGGAGTCCTTCTCATTTTCTCCAGCATGATATGTCAATATCTGACTAATGAATGTAGTCAATAGCTGAGTAACTTCACCTGCCAAGAATATGACCCTGCCACAGAAAGACGGTCTCCCATGGACAGAAGTGCTCAGAGGGCAAGGGAGCAGGATCAGCCTGATGGGACAAGTGACAGCTGTTCCAGCTCTTCACCCAAGGTGACTCCATGAAGTGGGTGTTGAGATTAGCTGAACTCTGAGCTGGGGACTGTCCACAAGGGGAGTAACAAGGTGAGGACAAGGCCAGGCACCAGCATCAGCCCAAACCTGTGGTGCTCCTGGGGATGCAGAGCTCAGATGGAGCCCTGGGATCATGGCTGCCATCTCCAGCCCTCTTCCTGAAACAAGGAGGTGGCGGCAAGCCCATGGCACCTAAAGAGAGAAGGTCTTGTCTTCACAACAGCTCCTATGCAGACAGGTCTCTCAGTGGCACTGAGAGACAGTGTCTGGCATGGCATTTCCAGCATGAAGCATCCTCTCGGGTCTCTAGGAGGGGACCTGGGACCTCAAAGATTTACCTGTCCTCCTGGCATGTGACAAAGGTCTGTTTGTCCTGGAAGCTCCTAACAAGCTCTGTTAATGTTCCCCTGGGAGAGACTGAGACTAAAGTCTTTGGGAGATAAGTAGAGCTTCTGCCAGGCAGGAGGGATTTCTTCTTGCAGCAGCAATTTATCCTTCATGGGTTTTCCCAGTATTTATTGCTTAGCTTGTCTTCTTCTGGAACAGAAAAACTCTGATGTGGGAATTTCTACAGGAGCTCTGTGGGCTGGAAAAGTGCCCCTTCCAGGGAGGCTGTACCCATATATATGTGTGTGCCTGGGTTTTGGGGTGGTGTTTCTCGATAAGCCACATCCAAACTTAACCTCACCTCTCATTTAAACAGTTGTAAATCCAGTATCACTCCAGCCCCTGCAGGACTCCAACACAGCCAGGTCCTCCAGAGCTACTAAAGCTCTGCTTTTTCCTAGAAACCTCCCCTGTGACCTCATATAACCCAGCTCCCAGGGACCCTTCTTGGTGTGGTATTATTAGACGAGAGAAAAAAGAGCCTGACTCACCGTGTCCTGCACCTGCAGCTGAATTTCCCTCCAGACTCACTCACAGGGAATGCAGGTTCATGTCAGGGCTGTTTTTCCATCCCCTTTTTGGGGTTAATCTCTCCAGGGCAGTGCCTGCTGGAGGAGGCTCCTGACTCCTGCTGAGGGCAGGTGTTTGTCTGATGACAGAAGTGCCCTTCACCATGGCCTGTAACCTTCACCTGCTGCCACCTGCTCCCTCCTGCACCTGGGGCAGGTAGCAAGGAGTTCCAGGAGCTTCACCCACCTAGATGTCCCTGTTTTCTTTCATTTCCCTCCATCCTCAATGGCTTCAAAGCAAAAGCAAGGAAAATCAACAAGAGTTGGGAAATTTCCTTCTAGCCCGGGGTGCAGAGGGGTTGAGTTGCATCTGTATTCCCTGCTCAAGTGCAGGGATAAATCCCAGCAGAAGATGTATTTCTGTCCTTCAGTGATTAGTGCAGCCTTCAGCAAAAAAAATGCTTGTGCTGATGCAAGAGAATTTATAAGCAAGAGGTTCATTTGCTACATTAGGTCTTTTTTAGGTCTTTCAACCCTTCCCAGAATTAAATTAAATCAATGTAAGTGGTCATTCCCCCCATGTCAAGGAGTCCCCGAGCGTTCCTCCACAGCAGCTGGGATGGGGACAGACATCTTAAAGCAGAAATTTCAGGAGAGATTAATTCCTGAAGCAACATCACCCACAAAGATACTCCAAGATTAGGTTAGCATATGAAAGCCAGGAGAAGAGTCAGAAGAGAGCCACTGAATGCCTGGAGTAGGGGATATTTTGGGGATGTACCTACTGCTGGTGTTAGGGGGGCTCACACTGGCTGTGATGGTTGTTCTTAGTTCTTCAGAGGTGTGCATGGAGAGGGAAAAGAAAGAAGGGTGGAAGAAACTGGGGGGGATTTCCGAGCAGCCAACTCTTATATTGGTAGCAGTGAAGAAAAAAAAGAGATTTATTTTCTTTTCCCCTGGGAATGTGATTCTGAGTGGTGGGGCAGAGGGCTGGAGCCTCACAACAAGAGGCATCTTGTCAGAAGCCAGAAGTGATTTCTTTGTTGCCTGCTCATCTCCAGGTGCCTTTAGAGAGCCCGAAAGCCAGGCTGAGTGACACCATGAAGGGTGGCTGGAGATGCACTTGCTGGCAGGCTGGGCTCTGTGGGAGCTCTCATCCATTAAGCCATCTCTGGGAGCTTTGTCAGTGAATTATCAGTGTGTGACTTGACTGTGGGCTGAACTTCCTATCCAAAATCACCAGAGGTTTCAAAATATCCCACTCCTCAGGACACAAAGCGCACTGGAACATCTTCCCTGTATCTAGTCTGAGCACAGGAGAAAAACCCTGAATTTGCAATGAGAGTGATGGAGCATGAAAGCAAAAGATGGGTAATATATCCAAACCTAGCTCTTGGAATGGCTGCAACAGCATTTGGGGTTAACTGAGCTGGGCACACATCTCCTAACTGAAGAACAAACTTCTTCCTTTGCCCATTTCTTACTTTGCCCCAGCTTATTTCCTTCTCACCTTTGGATTTTAAGGCTAATAAGTGAAATACATATGGTGTTCTGAGGGCCAGGAGAAGTCCTTGCCTCTGTAACTTGTTGCTGGGGTAGCTGGCAGTGTGGTGGTGACTTCCCTTGTGCCAGAAAGCAGGATTTCAAACTGAAAGAGAGTAAGTTTAGATTAGCTATCGGGAAAAAATTCTTCCCTGTGAGGGTGGTGAGGCTCTGGCACAGGTTGCCCAGAGAAGCTGTGGCTGCCTGGGAAGTGTTGAGGGCCAGGTTGGGTGGGGTTCTGAGCAACCTGGTCTAGTGGGAGGTGTCCCTGCACACGGCAGAGAGTTGGAATGAGATGATCTTTAAGGTCCATTCTGATCCAAACCATCCTATGATTCTATGATTTGTAAAGAGAAAGTTTGAGTCTGATGAAGCCCTGGGGAGAGATAGTGGGATAAGAACAAAAAAGAGGCTCTGACAATAAATCATATTAATTGCAACATAATCTTGAAAATGTGTCCTTGGCTGCCAGATTTACTCATTTGATGAGCAACTGCACACCCACGTCCCTTCACAGCAGCTCATTTCACACGCAAATCACAGCAGGGTCTTCCTTCAGCTGGAAGATTCCTCTTGCTTTTGCATACAGACCACATCATGTGTTTGCATTGTAGTCTCTGTTTTAAAACACACTCTGTCCCTCTGTTACGTGTCTTTTCCCCACGTTATCCTGGATCAAGCAAAGCACACTATGTCTGTGCTGCTCCCAACCACCTCTGGCTCTGCATGGAGCCAAAGCCCAACTGCCCATGGAAAGGCACCTGTGGTTAGTTTAGGTCATGTCACTCAAAAACAGGGGAATTGTAACCCATGGCAGCAATTAAGGAGATAAAATGTGAGGTAGTTTCAAAAATAGCTCTTGTGGAAGAGCAAACCCAGTCATCTGCATTTGAAAACCAACCTTTACCCTGGTGCAAGGGGGCAGAGCCAGGCTGGGACCCCCAGGCCATGAAGGTTTATGGGTTTCAACCTCTCTGTGAGTTTGATGTCAAGACCCACACCTGCAACTCAAATCATTGCATTTTGGCAGGTCAAACCCCAGCTTTGCCCGCTTGTATGTGACCAGCACATGAACTGTTTCAGTGTGTGAAGAGAAGTGTCCATGTGCAGACACTGAACTCATTTCCTTCTCACCCTGGCTGGCTCTCACCATGGGAGGAGATACCAGCTCTGCCTCACAAAGCAAATCTCTGGGAGAAACCCCAATTTCTTTCCTGCCCTTGGGCATGGGTAAGGTTCAAGATATGCTGTCAGAGCCAAAACCTGCAGGTGGATGTTTCACAGAAGATGCCAAAACCAAATGCAAAGAGTCCAGGCTGAATCTGTGTGTGACAAGGGAGCTCAGACAGCCACTTTCTCATCCAGTTTTTCCACTAAATTCACAACTTTCTGTGAGCCTTGCTCCAGCAGACTCATCTGACATGGGCTCAGTGCATACAAGAGGGGGGCACCAGGCAGGAAACCTCTGTTTCCTGAAATAGCCCTGACAGGTGCCCTTAATATCCTGGCACCACTGTGACACCACGGAGCAAGGGCCATTAGAGATCCCAAAATGGATTTCATCTCATTCAGTCTATCCAGATGTAACCCTGGACCTCTGGGTCACTTTTATTTGTCCATCTTCTCTCAAGCAGAGAGGCTTGAGAGCAGAGACACATCCATGCCCACACTCACACAGCAATCATTTGGTTGCTCCTGCACATAGCTCGGGGCTGGTCAAGCTGTGTCCCCATCCTGACCCATCACAGTGCCAGTCCCTGCCCCAGGAAATGCCAGTCTGTGCTGCTGCCTGTGATGGGCCTGTCTTGCTGAGTTGCACTCAGTCTTCCCTCTGCTCCTTCTCACGGGGCTTCTGTGCTTTGTCAGGTCAGGGTTTTTTCCTGAATCTTTGATTTCACATCTTCTTTTTAAATTGTCACTGATTCATAGCAACTCAGCAGTTTCACTGTGGTGTTCTGACCTTGTTTTACTTTCTTGTGTGGTTGAGCCCTCGTGTGCCACCTCACTTAAAGGCAAGATGAGAAATAAATACAATGTTAGCTCTCAGTAAAACTCTGCTCCAGTTCACCTACAGCTACTGCCCCAGATACATGTAGGGATTTTTTATATCCTGCTGGTCCTACCTGCAAACATTTTCCTCCTTCAGACTGAAGTCTGGACATTTCCTTGGGAGGCTGGGACTCTGTGATGGATGGACAGCGTTTGGATGGACAGATTCCTGAAGAGTTACTGGCAGACAAAGCTACACAGTGCATTGCACAGGAGTTTGGGGGATTTCCTCCCAGTACGGCCAAGAGGAAATCTGGAACATCAACTAAATCACCTCCTGATTTTTTTTTCTGTAAAGGCTTGAAGTTCTCTCCAGGACAAGTGCCAGGTTTTGCAATAGTTATACTTCCTATCCAAGTGCCAGGTTTTGCTACAGTTATACTCCCTATCCAAGGGAGCCCCAGGGATGCCATCCAGAGATGGGGACTTTGCCTTCTCTGGGACCTGTTTAGTCCCCTCTCCTCCAGCCTGTGGCTCCTGGGCAGGGTCAGCCCAGGCTGCTGGACTTGTAGGAGCAGCTCTGCCTGTGATGGTTTAGGGACCTCAGAGATGACAGTGGGATGTGCAGTGTATCACTTGTCTGATTACACAGGAGGATGTGAATCCTTCAGAGATGGAAGTTTTTATTAAAAGGTGAGAGGTTAATTGTCCATTTGTAAAATGACATGATGTTCCACAAGGAAAAAAGAAAAAAGACCAACAACGTAACTGAAAACAACCCAATCTCAAACAGCAAATCCAATCAACGTTTTCTGTTAAACACAGGCTTTGGAGAACATTGTATTTAATCATTAACAGTGCTGAATCAATATGAATAAACTGAAGTGACTCTGAGCAGCAGGGGCAGTTTATGTTTACAAAGAGATGGATAGTGATGCAGCCACTGCAGGTGCAGCTGGATGCTGCAACACCCACTCCTGGCATGGTCCCCACAGGGGGGTGCTGACAGAGGACATGGGACACTGGGGAAGGGTCCCCACACTGTGCCAGCTGAAAGCAGGTTGGAAAAGTGCACCAAAATTATGTGGGAGGCTGTTCACTGCCAGATGTAGAGCCAGGATGCTCTGCTGCATCACAGAGCCCAACACACAGGTTTTCCATGGCTCCTCCTGCTGCTGCTCTGGCTCCAGAGAATCATAGAATGGGTTGGGTTGGAAGAGCACCTTAAAGATCATGTAGTTCCAACCCCCTACCATTGGCAGGGTCAACTTCCACTAGACCAGGTTGCTCCAAGCCCCATCCAACCTGGCCTTGCACACTATCAGGGATGGGGCAGCCACAGCTTCTCTGGGTAACCTGTGCCAGGGCCTCACCAACCTCACTGTAAAGAATTTTTTCCTGCTATCCAATCTAACCCTACTCTCTGTCAGTCTCAAACCATTCCCCCTTGTCCTACCACTCCAAACTCTTTTACAAAATCTCTCTCCATCTTTCTTGCAGGCTCCACTCAGGTACTGGAAGGCCACAGTCAGGTCACCCCTCAGCCTTCTCTTCTCCTGGCTGAACAATCCCAGTTCTATCAGCATTTATCTGTAGAAAAGGAAACTATCCCTCTAATCATCTTGGTGGCCCTCCCTATTCAGGACCAAATGATGTTCTCCCCATCCTTCTGCAGACTCAGCTCCAGGATCAGGCAGTGATCTTCTCTGGACCTGCTGCCCACCCCACAGTGGCAGGGAGATAACTCCAGCAGACCTTGACCTGTGACTAGTCCTTGTGGGACTGTGCAATGAGCACGATGACAAGTTCCATCTCACAACTTGTGTTTGTAGGTTTAGAGTAACCCAACTGCCTTCAGCCCTTTCTTTCCACTGCTGAAAGGAAAGTCCCAGGGAATCAGTGTGATGCAATCGGCCTTGAATCATTCTGTAGAGAGCAGTGGTGGGCGAGTGTTGGAGTGTGAATCACAGAACTCCTAATTGCAGCCCCCACTCCGCAGGCAAATGCTGAAGTTTTTGTCTAGTTTTGTTTGCTGTCCTGTTTTTTTCATTTTGCTGGGCCATTTGACAGTGGTTATTCATTACAGCTTTTTTTATTTGGACATTTTGAGAGGTTTGTTGCCTTTGGCTCTGGGGTGCCAATAATTTTTTAATGAATTCTCATGAATTTCCCCCTGATGGAAATGAACAAAAGAGCCGGAGGAGAGAGTATGATTTCCAGCTTCTGGGAGCACTTTGCAAACAACTCTGATGATTAAAAAGACAAGAGTGCTCTTTTAATAACAGCTTTTGTCAGGATTCAGCTAATTAATTTCAAAGAAAAATGAACCATTTTGTTAAAGCAGCCACTTGAGCTTCCTTCTCTGTTCAGCTTCTCTTCAGCTTCAGAATACCTTACGTTTTCAGTGTCTCATTTGAAGGGGTTTGGAACTAGATGATGGTTAAGGTCCCTTCCAAGCCAGGTCATTCTATGATTTTATGATTCTATCAATTTGAGACATTAAAAAGCATCTTTTAGAGGTGGTTTCCATTGCCTGCATTTGGATATTCTGCAACTTTTCCTTTCCTCTGCCTACTTTACTGTATAGATGCAGTGTCATCCCACATCAGGGCCTTCCCTCATGTCTCTCCTCACATCTTTCAGCATGTTTTCTCCTAGCCCTTGGTGCTCTGGTTAGGATGCTGCCCGGCTTTTCCTGCTGGAAAAGCAGTACCCTGCTTTCTCCTGGCTCTCCTTGCAAGTTCCTTTGCACGGGCGGTAAAGAAGACAAACACACGTGAGTGACCTCTTCAGTGCTAAAATCCTTCAGAACGTCGTCTGCCAGGAAGGTGGTGCTGTGGTGTCACACCCGGGTGGGCAGCTGGATTGCCCTCAGCTTTGCAGCGGCTGATTGTGCTGCCTGGGGCTCCCTGTTTCCAGCAGTTCTGGTCCAGGGATTCAGCTGGAGATCTGTCCATCACATAGTGTTTCACTCCAGCCCCTTCTCCTACCAGGATGCTGGGTATCCCAACCTCTAGAGCCCCTCTGCTGGCTGAGAACGATGTGTTCTCTTCTCCATGAGAACAAGGTTCACGTGGTGAACAACGTTCAACAACGTTTCATGTGGTGCCCAGCCTGGAATGGGTCCCTGAGCCGGTACTGCCATCAAAAGCCCTGTTGCAAATCACCCACCATCTAGAGCTGGGACGTCATTTGTCAAATTAATTTAATCAGTATTTCCTGCAGGCTTGCAGGAGCCATTTGTACGTGCACATGCCACAGTGGCTGTACATCCACCTGGCTGAACCTCAACCTGCTGCCCATGTCCCTGTGGGAAACGTGAGCAGGGCGAGAATGACGAGCCCTCTGTGCTGTGGCCTTGGCATCGTGCAGGGTGACACAGAGGAAAAGTTGCTGGCACGAAAGAAATTAAAATTAACCACAGATGTCCTCTCCTGCCACACTGGAAGCAGCATCTGGGGTGTCCTTAGACAGCCATGAGGCTGGTAAGAAATCAGCCATGGGAAGGGAATGGAGAGAATGAGCACAGAGAATAGGGATTCATGTGGTGGGGAGAAGAAGCAGGGACCTCCCAGAGACGAGGGACCAAGCACACCCCCAGTTTTGGCTTCGTTTCCCTAGATTCCTGATCAAGCACACACTCTCACCCACTGCAAACCTGTTGCACACTCAGAGAGGTGCCAGGGCTGGGAAAAAACAGGACATCTCAGGCAGTGCATGCCCTGGGATCTCAGGGTGATGGGCTCAGCAGGGCCCAGAGCTTCTCATCTGTGCACAGCAGACAGCAAACAAGCAGGATATTGCTTTCAGTAGGTCCTGTCTGAGGACAAAACCATTCATTTGCACTGCAACCTTCACCTAGTTTAGAGACTATCAGCAGGCTGCCAACCAGTTCCTGTTGTCCTGCCCTTGTTATACTCCTTGGTTAAATAAATGTCTATTTTTGTGCTCAGCTTCTGCTTGTTCACCACGTACTCACAAGGAAATGAAGAGCTGTGTTTATACCAAATGGCTTTATTGAAGTATCAGAAAGCACAAATCAATTAACAAACCAAGTTATATGGTACCCTAGGAATCAAAACTGACAAACACAGAGATTTGCTGTTAAATTAATAGCAAGCCAAGATAAAAGGCTATGCAGACCATAAAATTAGTCAGGTACAATGCACTCCCTAAAATTTAGAGCTCAAAGGCACACTGCTCAATTTCAGAAGTAAATAACCAGTAGAGTGGGTTTAAAAATCAACGTTGCAGGCCACATGGAAAAGCAAATTCCAGGAAGCTCTGTGCATTTTGTCATGGAGGGCTTACTCCTGCCTTCCCTTGCTCCCTGCAAGCCTGGTCCAGCACCACGTATGCACTGCCCATGGATGGCATGAGCTGCAGAAGGAGAGCACTGGTGGAACTTCCAAAGCAAGTACTTTTCAAACTGCTTTGTGTAGAGGCAAATTCGGTGCTGCCTGCTCTCGGCCCTTGGACAGAGGGCAGAGGATCTCCTCAAGTCTTCCTCCAGAGCCAGTGCGATCGAGAGCTGATGCATCCCTGGCTGGGGTTGAGCATGTGCATCACTGCAGAGCTTGGGAAATGCCATTTGCTGGGCAAAATAAATTAGTGGAAGAGATCAGACTGGCAGAGAGGGCCCTCGGCAAAACAGGAGCAGAGCAGTCATCCCCCACTGCATGACTAACAAGCACCTTGCCTTCCCCAGGGAAGCATAACCCAGATCCAATGGTGTAAAAATGATGCAATGCAGGAAATCACCCTGGAATGCTGGGGGATAGCCCCAGGCAGGCAGAGTGTGCCAGCAGGGACACTGGGGATTTTCTCTTCGCCCTGCTCTGCAGTGAGGAGGGTGTCTGCTGAGGGCTGGGCTGGGGCTGTGCACGCTGCTGACACAGAATCACAGAATCTCCTGGGCTGGAAGGGCTGGAAGGGACCCACGGGATCATCAAGTCCAGCTCGTGCATCCAAAGCCCTATTTCACTACCCTTTGTATGCTATTACAGTTTGATTTATCCTGCCACACTCTGCAAACATGGTTTTGTGGTCTGGCAGACATTTGTTTCATTCACTTAGATGTTCAAATTTACTAATTTGTTAGCCACAAATTAATAATACCACCACCAGAATTATTTTTCTGACACCTTTTCTAGCTTACACCAAGTATAAGTCTCCCTGGGTAGTAAGTGTATACACCAGTACACAAAGATTTTTGCATTCCCATGTTTAGTGTGTCAAGAATGTGGGTACAGGATTTCTAGAATGTAAAGATACCCAAACCACACTAAAAAGGCACCAGCTGAACTTAAGGACATTGGTAAAATTCTAATACTGCAAAATATACTCTTAGTAGTAACTGAGATTGCATTAATCTTCCATTTGCTGGAAAATGTTATTTTATTCAAGTAAAATTATTTTTACATGATCCTGCTCATCGTTTCGAGGTATGACAGTACAAAAGTGCAGCCAAACAGCTGCAACCCTTATTTGATTTTTCTGCTAGTAGTTTCAGGAGAAAGAAAGAAGTTGGTAAAAAAGCAGAACAGGTCACCCTTATGCAGGAGGTGTCCTCTGGGCATGGTGTAGCAGTGAGGAGCCGCGTTTTTCCATGAATAGAGCTGTCCTGGCATGGCACAAGCATCCGCCTGTGCACCCTGTTCATCCTCAGTGACAGGAACAAGATGCCCAAAGTGTGGCTTCCACAAAGGGCAGCACCTTGGGCTTTGCTTTCTAAGCTCGTTTAACATTTTCACACATTTTGTTGGGCTGCTCCAATTTCTGCCACTTGCTCTTCTGTCCTCTAATTAACTAACGAGACACAATGAAGCAGTGACATGCACAAGAAATGACAGGGCCACCGAGTGCTCCAGTGCGGCATTCCCCTCGGGCGCCCTGTGGAGCAGCAGGCATGTAACAGGCTTTCAGAGAGAATGTACTAATAAACACTGAAATATGAGCACTTTTAAAGTGAGAATAAAACACACTTCAAGAGACTCAAAGGTTCTTTAATCCCAGGGTGCTCCTGACTCTCCAGTGCTGCAAGACACAGGCAGGAAGGGTGGGAGAAGGTCCTGGTTCCTCTGGGAGTCTGTGTCTCCTCAAAGCAGTGTGATACTTTTCCAAAGCCACTGTACAGTTGTGAGCACTCACATCTTGAGGATCTTGGCTAAAACTCTCCTGGAATGTTCCAGGCTTTGAGCTAATAAAGCTATTGTACGTAAATTAAGTTATAGGTATCGCATGTTTATCTCTTTGGGTTTCATTGCCTTTTGTTTATGAAGCTAAGTACAATGATGCTTAATAACAACAATAATAATAATAATAATTAGAGATTAGTTGACGAGAAGAAAATCAATCCATGTCTCCTGGGCAGTCACTGAATATCAGTCATTTAAAAAAAAAATCTGTTGTTTTTTATAAACATGCAATTATTATCTTACTAAAACCGAATTAACAAATTCAGCTGATGTGTGCCTGTATGTGAAGAAGCTCTGGCTGGTGGCAGTGATTTCTGTGGGCTGCAGCTTGGGCTGGAAGAGGTCCAGGGCTTCAGAGCAGCCAGTGCTGCTTGCCATGGTAACCCCTTTCCACCTGCCAGCCCTGGCTTGTGTTTTTCTCAAGCAGGCTCTGTGTTTTACATGCTGTCCCTCACAAACCCATCCTCTGGGCCGACCTGCTGGGTACAGCCCCAGCCATCCCATGAAAGCCTGCCTGGATCCTGAGAAGGGGGAGAAAATGCAGAATAGCCTCTCCAGAGCAAAGCTTTTGGTACTAAACTGGTAGAAGGGAAGTAATTAGATTAGACATTAGGAAGAAATTCCTTACTGTGAGGGTGGTGAGGCCCTGGCACAGGTTGCCCAGAGAAGCTGTGGCTGCCCCATCTCTGGAAGTGTTTAAGATAAGGTTGGATGGAGATTGGAGCAACCTGGTGTAGTGGAAGGTGTCCCTGCCCATGGCAGGGGGTGGAATGAGATGACCTTTAAGGTCCTTTCCAATACAAACCATTCTGTGATTCTATGATATTAGCACATACATGTGCATAAATTACAGAATACATCCCAGCACACATTACAGTCCATCAAGGCTGACCCTTGCTTGCTCACAAGGTGAGTTATGGGCTGGGTAATTCCTCCAAGGTTCAGAGCCCCTCCACCAGCCTCCTGCCCTCAGGAGTTGCCAGCCACTCTCCAGGAGTGAAAACACAACTGTCTGGGCTTGGAGGGAGCAGAGATGCTCCCTGAGCCTCACTGGATGAGCTTTTTGAGGTCCAGGAGCGTAATTTAGATGTTTACACAATCTCAGTGTCAGAACCTGAAAATGATTGTAACTTATGGCAGTGTAATTGTACAAGAAGCAATGCATAATTACCAGAACATGTTTTGACTCCAGGTGTCCCTCAGCTGAGAAAATCCAGCTTAACTAATGCTTTTTAGAAGAGCAAGAGACAAGGCTGGCTGCATGCCACATTCCCAAATGAGTGCTCGCTCATGTCTGCATCCATAGGCCACTGTGGACTGAGATCAGGCGACCATGAGAGGCCCAGGGTGATGAGCTGGTCACCTACAGCTCTGGCCCCTGTCATTCACCTTGCTGACCCTCTTAGGCAGCCACCAACACTCAGACATAGGGTGACATTAAGGGCAGCTCCCAGCAGTCTTCTGGACGTGACTCATGCTGCATCTTTTCCCCACTGGAGCACCACTGGATAGTGACCAAGGGATCCTCCATACTAAAGGAGAGCTGAACAGTATCTCCCCACTAAGGATGTTTTGTTGTGCTTGTGCTTCATTCCAGGCCAGCATCAGTCTCCAAGTACAATCTCTTCCTCCTCTTCTGCTGCTTGGGAGCAAGATGGGATAGAGCAGGAACAAGAGTGGGAATGGGCTTCCAGTGAGCTGAGCAGCTCAGTGCACCTCTCCCAGGCAGCTCCCTGGGTTGACAGGTGGGAGATAGATGGGTTGCTCCTGGGATGCCCAGGAAGGGCTGCAGTGGCAGGTGGATGCCAGAGCAAAGCTCCACATCCCCACAGCTCCCAGGATTCAGGAGTGACCCCAGTCCCCCTTCTCTGCTGCCTCCGATGTCTCCTCACACAGATACTGGACAGCACTGCTCTGCATGTCAGCCCAGCTGTGAGATTTCTGAAAAGTGACACCCAAAACAAGGCAGGGAGCCAGAGGCTGGGAGAAGAGCCTGTCTGCCAAGGGATGGAGAGGACCTCCAGGAAAGCCTGGGGCTTGAGGAGGGGAGGAAAGGCACCATTCACAATAGCAGTTGGCCCAGAGACTTGCTTTTGTCCTGATCATGGTTTGTGTTTATTTTTTGTATCAGCCAAGGCCTCTCACCCTTGTTTGAAGGCAAGGAAAAGGAAAGGGCTCATTTCCCTAAATCCCACAGGAACCATTCCTGTGGCTTGGCAGAGATGTGTTCAGAACGCCTGTGAGAGTGGAGCTGTCTGTGAGGCTGCTCAAGGTAATGACCTTTAGCCTGAAGAGGAGGAAATATTAATGAGCTGTTAATTATTCCTGAGTTTCTCTCCCTCACATGCACACCCTGCATATGTGCACTCACACAGGTTTGGGCAAGGGGTGTTGGCAACACCTCAGTCACTCAAAAAGGTGCAAGAGGAGGCAGGGGCAGGTTTCATCATGGACAGAACTTGCTGAAATTTCCAGCCACTGTGACACTACCAAAGGGACATCTGCTGACTTCCACAGGCAACAGCCTTCCTTCCAAAAGACAAATCAGCAGATGTCTGCTAGGATTTGCAGAGTATCTAATAGACACTCATTCCTAAGTGTCCCTTTAGTTGCTGTATCCTTCCACATGAAAATACAACAGATAAGCAAGATCAAGAGATTTCCAACCTGAGAGGAACACAAAGAGTGCAGAGGGACATGCCATCACAAAAGCAGTTATGTGCCATGGCAGGTTTAGAAAGAACAAACCATGACCGTGCCTGTTAGTTTATCAAGGCATCATCAAGAATATTTAAGATGAAAATCTGTCAATCCCAGAGAAAGGTACTTTAGGGAGGAGTTCAGCAAACGCAGGAGGAAAGGACTGACAGAAGCCAGAACAGGCACAAAGCAGTTTCTGTCATCCCCAAATACCAGAGCCTCTGGGGTATCAAACAGCTCCCAAAATAAACATGATATAGATGCAGAAGACAGAGAGATGACTCAGGAGGTGATGGCATTCCTGCCAAGTTTGGCTTCCCAGGGATATGTCCCTACAGGTGCCTTGCAGCTCAGATGCTCTGCTCCAAGTGTAGCCATCACCAGACCACTCAGTGTATTCTTCTATCAGATCATGAGAGACAAGTTGATGGGTTAGGGAAGTCTGGGGGAGACTTCAGAACACAAGCCTAATGCTCTGAATTCATATAGGAACTAACGAAAATCCTTTCCAAAGCACTGCAGCAAGGGGCTTTTTTTAATCTGATTAATATTGTACTAATACTTGGGGATCAAGCATGGCTTAAATCTTGGACAGAGGTAAAAAAAAGTCATGATGCAATTAAACAACCAGCTGCAAGGAACTGAAGGTGTTCCAGGGAGAATTAAATCTTAGAACCAGGACATAAATGCTGCAGTTGTTGCTCCCTACATACCAACACATGTTTATGTTCTTGTGTGGCCCAAATGCCACTGTCAGAGCAGGTGCAA
This sequence comes from Myiozetetes cayanensis, assembly GCF_022539395.1. NCBI lineage: Eukaryota > Metazoa > Chordata > Aves > Passeriformes > Tyrannidae > Myiozetetes > Myiozetetes cayanensis. The sequence continues at coordinate 5,911,371 of NW_026087378.1, read as the reverse complement.
AAGAAAGAAAAAGCCAAACCAAAATAGCAAAATGAAACAACCACCCCATAACCAGTGTGCAAAGGGAATTTGGTTATGCAAGGATTTATTCTTCATTTCTCAAAAACCATCTGGTGCTCAGGAGCTCATTTCTTTGTATTCAACATGATTCCTGGACTGTATTCCAACAGCCTTTATGGCAGCCAAATGCAGTGTCTTTTTAATTTTTCTCCCCTCTCCTGTAGTGTGACAGGAATTGCTGGCACTTGTGCTGTTTCCTACACTTGTCTCCAGTGCTGCAGAAAGAGGAGCCTCTTGCTGCCAGGTTTCCTGCCTCTGTCTCCTTCTGCAAGGAGCTGCTGCTGCTGGCCCAGCGTGTGGGAGCTGGGGAGCTCTAAGCAGCTTATCTGGACCCTTAGTGCACCCTGGCACCACTGTGTTGTCTACAGAGCTGGGACAAGACAGGAACATGGAGCTCCTCACCCATCAACTGCTACCCAGGGGAGCCAGTTGCTCTTCCACAGTGTCCCTGTCACTGACACACATAGTTTCTACCAGCTGTACGCTTGGAAGGGATTATATTTTCTGCACCATGTTTACCAGTTCACTCTCTCTGCCCCCTCCAGTCCCAAAGAGATGTTTTCCCTGGAAATACCAAGCACAGACCAGTCTCCCATCAGTCCTGATGAATAAGAGCAGCAAGTGGCTCTGGATTCAGAGCTGGTAAGTCCCAGGGACACTCAGGTGTCCTGTGGGCAGTGACAGCAGAGGTGACAGCTCCAGGATTGATGCCATCTCAGCACAAGAAGCATTAAATCCCCCTGGGAATTATTCTTACATCTGGCCTCACTATTCCCCGTCCAGAGTCACTGACCCTTCCCAGCTTCCCTCTCCTTCCTCTTCACCCCTCCTGCAGGGACATGGCCGGCTCTCAGGGCAGGGGCACCAGCAGTGCAGACATTCCAGGTCCATCCCAGGTATCCCCATCTCAGCACACCCAAACACACACTGTGCTCCTGCCTCACTGCAGTGCAGGGAAGGGAAAGTTCATTTAAGCACATGCAGTCACAGTTAGTGACTCTTGGCTTTGGCTCAGCCTCCCCACATCAACCCCCAATACGCCTCCTGGCATACATATTTATGATCCCAATTATCACTGAACAATAACCCAGGTTGCTGTGAAAATAAATTATTTTTAATCTAAATTACCCAGTTTACATACTTCACCCACCTCTGCTTAGCAGAACAGCTGGTGTTTACCAACTCTTCGTTACTGTTCCAAGCAACACAAGAAGATGATGCCCGGAGAGGAGCAGCCACCTCTGAATGATGAAAAATGTCTGCTGATAATAATTATTATTGTAGGGTGCTCTATTTCTGCAGGAAAGAGTAGTTTCCATGTAAACCCAAATAAATCCAGCTATCTCTACCCTTCTGCCCACATCTGTATTTACAGTTATCAGCAATTCCTTTCTCTTAACACCACGGGAGGCTCACACCAGAGCTAAGAGGATCCAAGAATTATTCTTGTCATGGTACTTCCACTGTCCAAGAATGAACATATGTTAAGAGAAATCCAGTCTCTCTTTTTTCCAGGCCTTAAATGGCCCCCTGAGGCATTAAACAAACGTGACATAAGAGGGGCAGTATTGGCTCTTAGGTGGGCTTACGTCAGGACTGAGAGAGCTGGTGCCCAGAAGGCCACACTGATTAAAGATTGGAGCAAGACAGGTCGGCACCAGCTCAGACACTGGGACGCAGAAGCTCCAAAGCCAAAGCCAGGAGGTTCCTACAGCACCTTCATTCACCCTCTGGAAGTAGGAGAAAGGAAGATGCTGCTTTTAGCAGCTGTGTGAAAGCATGTGCTGCTGCACGTGGTCCCCCCCAGTCCTATTTCCAGCACTCCTGGCTGAGGACCAGAGAAAGGAAAACTCCTGTACTGGGCATGGAACAGACAGTCACAAGCAGCCTGGAAAAAAGTCACAAGCCACAGCAAGATAATGACACCTGGTGTCAGAGGAGACTTGATCCATCCTTTCCCTTTCCCCTATTTCTTCCTTCTCCTCTGCAGCAAAGGAGGGCTGGTGCTCGATGCCTTCTCCAGGATAACTCCTGCTCTTCCACATTCCTTCTCTTCCAGCCTTCTCTTTGTCACAGCTATGGCCAGGCTCTGCACCCCACAGCACCTCAAGGGCATCCCTGTGCTCTCTCCCTACATAGAACACATGGATACTCCCTGCTGTGTCTAAATTACTGACAGCTCCCAGACATGCCCCAGGAATGATGGACATGATCCCCCCATTCTGGATGGGGTGGAGGATGACAACCCCCAGCCTGGCTGCCCCAGGACCTGAGCCATCACATGGTGACCTCCTCTGACACAAAGTCCCCAAAGTTTCTCTGCCCACAAAACTCTACTGGTGTCTGGAGGGATGGAATATTCTCACCCTCCTTTGGACACAGGCCCAGGAGCCCAGGATCACCAACTACTCCAAGATTCACTTTATTTCATAGTATTATTATAGAGTTTAATTAGCCCTGGCCACCCTGAGCTCTCATCCCACTATGAAAACAGCCCAGCTTTGTCACAGCATGTGGGAATGGGCAGGCAGATGAGGGAGAGGGGAGATGATGTTTTATGGGATGTTCCCAAGGAGCAAGAATTTTTTTGTCCCACAGGCACCACAAATTTCTTTGCTGTCATTTAAGGAGGACACATTTGGTTTCAAACCACGGGCCAGTTCCACAGTCCCTGCAAATCAGAACATCTCTGTTTGACTCATGGAGCTTGCTGATTTAGACCAGCTGAGACACTGACCCTCTATGTTTAAACAAAGCTCATTTTTTCTCACTAGTGCCAGGCAGAACAGCCTCGGCTTTGCCTCTGGAAAGGATATTTCAGCAGGGATGCTCTTTACGTGATTCATCCTTCACTAGGCTGAACTTTGACAAGAACTGCAACAACCACTGGTCACTGTGGTAGGTCTGTGGGCCACAGCTAGAGGTAGAGTCCCTTGGATCCCAGCCCCAAAATGCATAGCCTGGTCAGTGGCACAGCACCAGCTGCTGCAAGCACTGCTTTAAAAAGCCCCTCTGGGGTGTCTTTGGCCTCATCTCAGGGGCCCAAAGGGCACTGATGGGGATCAGAGAGTCTGAGTGCAGGGACGCTTCTATGGGGCCAGGCAGCATCCGTAAGTGAGGTGCTGTGAATGGCCAGAGAAACAGGTGGAGATCTTGGTGTCCAATTCTGCACCAGGCAGAGCCATCAGAGCTTCCCTCTCTCCTCTTCCCTGTCTTCGATAGCCTGGTGTCCACTTGTCAATCTGCCTTCTGGTACAAAGAGGTGAGACTGGGCTTTTCCTCACGTACGAAATGAATCACAGAACCATAGAATGTTAAGGGGTTGGAACGGATCTTAAAGATCATTTAGATCAAAAGAAAAAGGGGAACTGCCCTGAAAAACTACTGAAAAGATCCTTCCCTGGCACAGTGAGCACCAGCCACATGTACTGAGAACCGGCAGCCCCATGGAGTGGGCAGAAAGGTTTTGGGAACCGGTTCTCCCCTGAGCTTGCAGTATTTCAAACAGGATGAAGATTTACCTCCAATGAACTCGGGGCTGAGGCTCCCCAGGAGCACTGCAGGAATGCTCGGTAAACAAGCAGTAAACTATTCATTGCCCCGGTGATGGATGCCTCGAAGGGATTAGAAGAGGAAGATGAGCTCAGCATTTGCAAAGAGCAGGGAGGAAATAAATGTTCTGCATTTAGCAATCCCGTGCAGGGGAGCGTGGTCAGGGAAGGGGAAGAACTTGGAACAGGGTCTGTCTGTGAAGACCCAGATGGGTGTCTGGCCACTGGTTGTCAAAGCAAAGAGATCACTTGGAAAAACTGCTCCTACTTCCCTCTGCACCAGCCCAGACTGAGAGCTGAGGTCGGTGCTCGCCAGGAAGCAGCTCTCACTGCAAAAATGGGCATTTATTGCTCTCTGGTGGCGAGATGGGCTGTGGAGGAGAGCTGTGTGCTCTGCTGGGGTGCTCAGGAAAGGCTTCCTTGAGAGCTTTCTACTGCCTCTGGTCACTCCACAGTGTTTTGTTTCTCTTTCAGCTACGTAGTTCGGGGTACTTGAAGGCAACTTGCTGCCTGCTGGGCAGTCGGCTCTCCTCAGGCTGCCAACAGCCCAGGCCAGGGCAGTGCAGCTGCCTCTCCTCACCAAAAGCCCCTCGTGCCCCATCAGCACCCCTGCCCAGGGGCTGGGTGTGCCACAGTGCAGACCAGTGTGCCCAGCCTCACCATCTGCTCCTCGGTGCTCCTGCATCCCGAGGGACTCTGCAGCCAGAAAAAAGAGGACTGGGGAGGGTACAGGGCTGCAAAGCCTGGGCCAAGTCAGGACTGACAGCTCTGAGAATCAGTGTCATTTAGGTTGGAAAAGACCTTAAAGGTCATCGAGTCCAACCACTAACCCAGCCCACCACTAAACCATGTCCCTAAGTGACACATCTACACATCTTCTAAACACCTCCAGGGATGGTTATTCCACCACTTGCCTGGGTAGCCTGACCCAGTGCTGTTTTCCCATGGTCTTGCTTTAGAGGTTGAAAGTGCAGATGGGCTGTGAGGTAGAAGAGGCCACCAGGCTGCCCCAATGCCAGAGCTGAGGCTCAGTGGCAGGGCTGGGGTATGGGAGGACTCTGCCTCCCCCAGAGCAGCTGTTTGTCTGCGTATGGGTGTGGTCCCCAGGCAAGGCTTGACCGGCCACTCCTCATTTCCCTAATTCTGCCTCTCACTGAAAAAACTTTGGTGGTGGTTTTTACAAAACAGGGGTTTGGCAGAGGCATGGGTCACAGACCTCTGTGGAGAACATAGGACAGAAACCAGACAGGAATAAATACAGGAGGTGCTATTCAAGTTAAAACACATCTGGGTCGAGTTGAGCTGCCCCACGGGACCTGAGGTGTGTGGGGCAGTTAAGGGCACAGGCAGGCACATGGCAGCACTCTCCTGTCCACATCCTTGACAGGCCACTTCTGAAACACCATCAGTAGCTCAGTCCCAGTGCACCACATGCTCCAGCACCACTGCTGGGGCCTCATCCTGCCCAGACGCCCAGCCTTGATGTGCCACCTCAACTATGGTGCACAGCCCTGCTCCTGAAGAATAAGGGCAGAGTCCCAAGTGCCTGTTGGGGACAAGGAGACCAAACGCTGCCAGCTCCTTAGGATGTGGTGCAGGGCCCCTCCCGGGCCAGCGGTTCTGGAGAGCACAGGACCTGTGCGTGCTGCTCCTTGACGACTCTCACTGGAGCTTTTGGGGTGGCAGATGGGTCAGACGACGTGGCCTCCTTCACTCAGCCACCTGGGCCGGTACGTGGCACTGCCTGCTGTGGCCTCAGGGCCCCGTGGGGCACTGGGGATGGCTCCCAGCTTGGCACGGATGAGGGCCTGCAGGTCCGCGTCTCCCAGCTCGGTCGCTGCGGCGAGGGCCAGGAGGAAGTAGGCTGCTGCATCCTGCTCATCCTAACCATAAAGGACGGGGTAGGTGTTAGGAAGTGGTTTAATTGAAGGTCACAGGGCTGAAGGGAACTGGAGCAGAGCCCAGTGGTTCCAGGCAGAACCCAGTGACACCTGATTTCATTGAAATGGGCTCTGTATAATCACAGCTAAGTGCCAGCACTTCCTTCCAAATTGCCTTTCCCCCTTAAAAACCCAGTTGTGCCAGCACTGGGAGCATTTATTCTAAATCTGCAGATAGGAGGGTGAGTCACAGGTTGAAGACATTTACACATCTGCTCTGCCAGGGGACGTGACACTTCACCTTCAGCTCTCCATCAAGGCCAGAGTGCTCAAGACAGCACCATGGAAAACATCATTTCTTACCTTCAGCTTGTGCAGGGTCAGGTTGCCAAGGTGGCAATACACCTTGCAGTAGTACAGGGCCTCTCCTGAGCACTGCAGCAGGGGGGGACGCATGGCAAGTGTCTTCAGGTAGCAATCCTCTGCCATCTCATACATGTGCAGATAATAGTAGACTGTAGCCAGGCGGTGGAATGCAACCAGCTCCTGCAATTGATCTCCTGGAAAAAGAGTTGCTGATACAGTCAGCCTGCAGCACTCTCAATCCATCCCCCACCTAGCCTGCTGAAACACTTTGGATGCATTTTCTCAGCAGTCTGGGAGCATGGATACCTTCATAAGGAGACACTGAGGTGGAGAAAACTGAGCCAGGGGTAGGGTTGCTGATACCACAGCTGGACAGATTGACCTGGGAGTATATCATGATTTCTTGGGTGCTGGAAGGGGCTTTTACAAGAGTGGTTCCATATTAGACATTCATTCTGGCATTTTGCCCATTCCAACTACTTCAGTAATGGGAAGGGGTGAATTTATTAGAAGAGCCAAGGCAGAGAGGAACTGCTCAGTCCTGTGCTTTCATCAGACTTCCCATGCTCTGGTGTAGCAACAATCCTACATTGTCACACAGTTTAAGAGGGGAAGTGGCCTTAAAAAGATGTTACCACTTAGGGCATGAGTGGGCCCAGCAGTATTATGGAAGAAGAAGATCCCCCTTTTACATGCACACTGTTCTGATGCACAGGAGCCAGTGACTCCCAGTACCCCGTGGATGTGCCCCACTCACCAACCCTAAGGCTCAGCCTGGCTGCCAGGGTAGCAAACTCCAGTGCCTTCTCATAGCCCTGCAGCCTGATCTGCAGCTCTGCCAGCTTGTTGAACAGCCGTAGCTCTGTCTTAGTGGCCTTTAGTTTCCTGGCCAAGGGCACAGCACCTCCCTAAGGAGAGAGAACAGTGAGTCCAGGGTGTTCCTGAAGGTATCATCAATGCCTGCAGACGGATGAAGGAGCAGCAGGACAAGGACCAAGTACTTGGCATGGCAGGGAGAGGATGGGGTAGTTGAGTACTGCAGGTTTAGGTTCTAGTCCCTTCTTTCCCTTGAAAATGAGTTTCATATCCCAGAGCGTGGTTCTCAAAACCTGAGCCTCAAATCTCTGCCCTTCCTTAGGTGCTTGAAAGTCCAGAGGAGTGACCAGCTCACACCTAACACCACTAGGAGGATGTGAGGACCCTGTTCCCATCCCCCAGACAATCTCTGGGGAGAGCTGCAACCACTGCAAAACATGTCTGTGTCCAGGCCTCCCACTATGGCACACTCAGGACCACCCCATCCCTCTCCACCCTCCATCCCTCCTGCCTGGCCACACAGAACTTCAGTCAGCCCTGGGGCAAAGCCCCCCACAGCCATCAATCCTTGTGGGGACACAAGGACAGAAATGCTGTGGGGGATCAGTACCCTGTAAAACTCCACCGCTCGATCTCTGTTCCGGTTGCCATTAAAAAAGGTATCGCCTGCTTTCTCATAAAGATCCATGGCCAAGGAGAAGTTCTCCCACTTCAGAGCAGTCTGAATGGCTGCCTAGAAGGAAAAGGAACTAGAGTGAGAGTCAGAAAGAGACATTTGCACATAGACATTAATGTGATTAAATAAAAGCCATATTTTATTAACTGCTCTTCCACTTTGCAGCTCAGCTGATAAAATAATGCTAGAGATGGAGAGAAGCCAGTAGTCTTCTACTCTAAGACGTCTCCAATGACTTCACTGGCACTTACCCCTTATCTATGTATATTTCAATGGGAACTGGTCACTTGGCACCTCCAGCTTCCTTTGGCACTCCTACATTACTTTCTTACTCAATGAATTCACTTATTTTCACTCAAAAATACTCTAAACCCAGTGCATAGAAAGAAAGATGGGAAATTCAGGGCCAGATAGCACCTGAGTGTAGGCAAAAGCTCCTCCTTCCAGCTGCAGGTTTACACTGCTCATAAGAACTTCCCCTTCCAGGTCTTCCAGCCCCAGAAGTCTCTGACCCAGAAGCAGTGATGGGAATGACTAGCCAGGGTGGGAATGGGACTGCTCCACCCATCTCATCCATACCTGAAAGTACATTTCCACCAACTCATCCTCCTGCATAAGATAGTAGAGCCTTCCTGCCTGCAGCCAGGCCTCTGCTGCTTTCACAGTCTCCTCAAGGTCAATGAAGATCCTTAGACTTTGTTTGGTGCAATCCAGGGACTGTCTCAAAGCCCTGTGATGGTAACAGGCAAAGCACCATTACAGAGGAATCACAGGACACTCCCAGCCATCGCCTGCAAAGCTCCCACAGCTCCTCATGGCAAACCTGTCCTCTCCTCTTATAGTTGTCAAAGTTTAGAGACAAATGGGGAGCACAGCTCTGAGCACTGTGTCCTGGTAAGATCATGGAGCTCTCCATGCTTTAATGCATTATGTGTATCATCTGGCAACTTTAGGGCAGTCCAGGACCCCAGTGCTCCAACAGGGGCTGTTCCCCATCCCTGTGTGGTTCCCCTGGTAAACAGGGGTTTGTCCAGGTCACCTGCAAACACTATTTGCCCCCCTACACTAATCCCAAAGTCACCCCCAGCTTTATGTGGCAGCATAGGCAGGGAATTCTTGTAACTTCATCTCCCAGACAGCATGTGGCACCCAAACCCATAAGCCTTCCTATTGTTTGTGCCTTGCACAGTCAAAGAGACAGATCTGTATCTACCTAAGGATGACCTTACAGCTCCTTTTCAAGCCCCTGGTCGCTGGAGGACATAGGGATAAGCAGCAGGATGAGCCAGTGGGTTGGATTCAAAGTCAGCTGTGGGAAAGGGAGAGTCAGGCAGTGCCCAGGGCATTTTGTTTGCTTGGTGTCTCCTGCTGGCAACCGGGCTCCAGCTGTCCTTTGAGTCCAGGGAATGGGGTGCTTTGTGATCTTAAATAGCACCATCCACATGACAGGCATCTGCTTCCTAAATACCTTCCCTCTGAACTCACCCTGACCTGACAGGGGACATGAACATCCCAGTTAGGGATAGCCCTTGCCCATTTGTCCTTCTGGGACATGGGAACTAGCTCTCCACTGTTTGACACATTTGTCTTCAAGGACTGAAGTCTGTGGTCTGTTCGTCTCTTTCTCTTCTCTCCTGCCTAATCTCATCAGTCACCTGCAGGTGTCAAGCAGGAGATTGAAAGGTGAGCTGATATAAAGTCTCAAGTACCTCCTAGGGGACCTTAAGTACCTCCCTGGGGAAAACATCCCAGCAGATATAGGAAGGGCAGACTCAGCAGCTAGAGGCTGACACCAGAGTTATTCAAATAACAGATAAGGAACCTATTTTTACTGGTGAATGGTGATTAATCACTGGAATAAGCCTCCAAAGGAAGTAATGAATTCCCTGTCACTGGGTCCCCTCTGATGAAGGCTGGATGTCGCTCTGGAAAACTGTGTCTGGCCAGACCCCATTTCTGCCTGGGACAGCTTTTGCCTGGCTGTCACAACACTCTGGTTGACACTGAACTGTTCCCTCTTCACAGTGCAGTGACAGCTCATAAATCTCAGAACCAGAGTCTGCAGGGCAGCTGGAGCCACCGCACACCTTCCCACCTCACTCGAGGGATGCCCCAAGAAAGCCACTGCTCTTGCTGAGCAGGGATCCCGCTCTCACAGCATGTAACAGGCACAGAGAGGACTTACTCAGATGTGCCCAAAGCCTGGTAGAGCTGACTGAGGGCCTGCCGGGCACTGCCTTCCAGCTCTCTGTCCTGCAGCTGTTGTGCCAAGGACACCCAGTGCTCGTGGTAGGTGATGCAGGCCTGGAGATCGGGGGACACTTTGCTGTAGAAATGGCAGAGACACTCAGTGATGTGAAGCTGACCTGCATGGTACAGGGAAAGGGAAAAAGACAGGTCAAGAGGCTGTGTTAGGGAGCTGGCAGGGTGCTGCTCAGAGGTGAATGCTGCCCTGGTCCCCACCATACTCACTCCTCACATTATGCCACTTGAGGGCAAAAACCAATGCCAGTTCATAACAGAGTTTGCCATCTTCCATCTTCTGCCTGTCCACCATGGCCTGTGCCAGCCACAGCAGCACCTGCACCAGCTCCATCTCCAGGTCTTGGTTGCCCTGGAGCGCAGCGTAGAGCTGGGCTGACTGGAGCAGGTAGAGCTCGGCCAGCTGGCTGGCCCCGCACCACAAGCTCAGCTGGCCCAGGTTAGCCAGGGCAATGGCCTGATTCCTCTTGTTCCCGGTGTCCTTGGCCTTGTGCAGGGCCCGGAGGAAGTTCTCTGCAGCCGCCTGCACCTGCCCTTCTCCCTTGAGGGCAATGGCCAGGAGGTTGTGCACTGCTCCGCCCTGAGTCACACTGTCCGTCCCACTCAGGGACCGCAGGAGCTGCCACAGGATGTCTGCAGCTGGCCCTGGCTGGCCCTGCAGGAGGTACATCCACCCCAAAGAGAGGGAAGACTCAAAAGCCTCCTCCTCGCCCATCAGTCTGCTGAGGGCTACAGCCTTGGCTGCATAACAAACCGCCCCGTCCAACACCCCGTGCTGGAGGTACATCCTGGACAAGATGGCACACAGCGTCCTCTGGGTGGGCACAGCTCTGCTCTCACAGCAGAAGTGCAGGGCTTGCTTGAGATAGAAACAAGCCAGTGCTGGGATGCTGCTTCTCTCCAGTTGGCTTCCCAGTAGTTTGGAAGTATTTTGGAGGATGAGGCCAGCTCTCCAAATGGGTGTTGGTGCTCCCTTGGTGCCACTGGGAGCAAACAACCTGGCGGAGGCCAGGGCAATATTTGGCAGGTACTTCTTGTCATACAGGTAGCTCAAGATGGCAGTGGCATCCAGTGGCCCAGAACTAGTGCCTGGGCCGAGCAAAGTGGTGGTGAGACACTGAAGATGCTCCATGAAGGGCAGCACTTCATCAGTTCTGCCCAGTTGTAGGAAGAGCTTGACAATGAGGAAGCAGACCCGTGCCTCCAAGGGAGCATTGCCCACAGCAATGGCTTCCCTCAGGACATACATCATGACTTCCAGCTCATTTTCAGAGCTGAAAGAGCGGCCAGGCAAGCAGACAAGCAAGGCCACTGTTTTCCCCAGCAGGGAGGAGAACTTGTGCTTCATGTTCTGTTTCAAGTAGATGGAGGCAAGGGTCACGTGCAATGCTGCCAACAGGGGCAGGTCCTGAAATCCCCTGTCCAGGACACTCATGGCTTCTTCAAAGTAGACTCGAGCCTGGGAGAACTTGACCTTTTTGATGCAGAGCTTACCCAAGAGGAAACAGAGCCTGACATGAGCCCAAACTGAACGAGTCCTCTTGGCCCAGTTCCTGGATGTCTCAAGGTAGAGGACCAGTTCATCCTCATCAGAGAAACCATAAAAGGTGGAGTGGAGAAAAGAAAAGCTGAGATCATAGAGGCTTTGAAAACTGGATACATAACTATCTTGGTTAAGGAAGGTCAATATGGGGTCAAAGACATCAGCATCATCCATGTGTCCAGCATTCAGGTCAATAAAGAACTTGGGATAATCAAAGTCATCCATCTTCTCCAGGAGAACATCTTCTAACATAGAAGGGGCTGATTCACTCCCTGGGCTGGACAGCTCAGAGGTGCTAGTTGTAGCCAATTCATTTATTTCCTCCCAAGACTGGAGCAGTTGGATATCTTTACTGGCATGGAGAACAGCCTCTGGAAGGGACAGGAAAACTATAGCAAGATTAGGAAGAAATTCCTTACTGTGAGGGTGGGGAGGCCCTGGCACAGGTTGCCCAGAGAAGCCATGGCTGCCCCATCCCTGGAAGTGTCCAAGGCCAGGTTGGACAGGGCCTGGAGCAACCTGGTCTAGTGGAAGGTGTCTCTGCTCATGGTGGGAGGGCAGATTGAGATGATCTTTAAGGTCCCTTCCAACCCAAACCATTTTACAATTCTATGATGTTACCTCATGTCAAAATTCACCCTCAGAAATGAACACAAAAGCACCCCATTCTGTCCCCTCCTCGTACTCACCTGATGGCACTTTTGGGAACATGGCTGCAGGTTCAAAACCATCTATATAAAAAGACAAACAGAAAACAAAAAGTCCAAAGCCTTGATCAGTGTTAATGTTCAGACACAGTCCTCAAAACCTTATAGAGATCTCCTGCTGCTCTGCTAAACTCCAGACCCTTGTGTGACTTCTAGCTGCAGACACCACAGGCAGCTGCAGACACCACAGGCAGCTGCAGTTCAAATCCCTGGGATCTGCTGGGGTTTGGTGCTGTGTAAGACCACGGAGAACAGCTTTTAGTTGGTGGTGAGGTGAGGTAATGTGATAGTTACCTGGGAACAAGCAGGTCTTACTTTTCACAGGTAGGGTTTTATCACCTCTCTCTCTCAAGAGCCTTGTGGTGTCTATTCAGAGGTTTTCAGGTATGTCTGTACCTCAGGCTCATTGCCCCTCATCTGGCTCCTCTGAGAGTTCCCCTGAATCCCAGGAATCCGAGGCTCAGCCCTGCATGGCCACATTGTGCTTCTAGGTAGTGAGAAAGCAAGAAATAGAGACACAGAAACCAGCTGAAGTCCAAAAGCCACACTGCAAGGACAGAGAAACTGAGCACCCGGGAGCTCATGTAGGCAGGGACTTAAAGGCAGGATCAGTGGAGACCAGAACCTACCAGGGTTCCCCACAGCTGAGAGGCTGCCCTGGGAGCAGAAAAGACCCCTACAAACTGCAGTGTGGCAGGGGTCACCTCCTGAGGGTATCTACAGCCTCCATGGCCAGGCTTTGGAGGTTGGCTCTGCCACAGCAGTTCTCTCCACTGCAAAGCCCAAGCGAGAAGTTCTCCAGGCACTGTCCAGCATCATTCTCCATGGGGACCCAGGTCTGGGCATGTAAGGGGAGGGGACACTCACCCAGGCGGTACACAGAGGTGATGTCAGTGCGTGCCAGGTCCCCGAGGAGGGTGGTGAAGTGCTGCTCGTCACCATTGCACGGGAGGCGCAGGAGTGGGGACTTTTCTTCTTCACTTAGAAACACCAAGCCCTTTTCCCTGGGGTGAGGCAGATGTCAGGAGAAGACAGTCAGTGTCTCCCTGGTGCTACAGCTGTCCTGTAGGATGGGATTTTTCATCCCTCCTTTTCCTCCCAACATAAAAGTTCTGCTGCAGATGAACACAGGATTTTGGACACCTTCCCCTTCCAGGTTCTCCATGAAGGAACCAATGGGTACCAGAGGAAAGGAGCTATTGGTCCTTTTCTTTAATCCAGAATCCCTTTCTGAGGCCAGGACATCATCTGATCTCCTCTCTGTTCTCTGGAGTGTCAGAGAAAAGTGCTTACAACTTACCTTGGGTAAGTGACTGAGTAAGGAAAGCCCAGCAGACCTAGCAACAGGTTAAGACCTTGTCCTCCCACACACACTCTTGGAGGAGAAGCCTTTTTGGATGGGCACTGAACTGGAGCTATATCTCTAAGCCACACACAGAGACAACTGCCTGAGTTGTCAGAATGGGGTTGTGTCACCCATCCTCCCTCTTCCTTCGTCCTTGAGAGAGCATTGAGTTCTGCTCATGGAGAAACTATGCCAGTGGTCATTCTGCCTTGACAGAGGTGCTACAGAAAGTAAAGAGGCAGAAAGAAGCCAAGCATGACTTGGTTTCCTCGTCAGGAATTGCTCATCCCACCCTTGGCAGACACACAGTACCTCAGACAAAGCTACAATCTGAAGACATTTCTAGGTGGAGTGAAGCCAGTTTGTCTGGTACACAGATGTCCTGGGCTGCCTTAGCATGGAGCCAGGTTAGCCTGGGGCCAGATCTGTTCCTCTCCAAGAATCACCTGAGGCAAGTGAAATACGATTGCTTTGTGTGGGCAGAAACTGCTGCAGCCTGTTGGCAGCAGAGCCAAGGCTTCTGGTCAGACCTCAAATGGATTCTCTGTGAAGGTCTTGCAAAGCAAATTACCTGCCCTAGACTCTCATACAGCCTTGAGCTGGGACTTGGAACCTTCCCTCCATTTTCTCCTGAACATAATGTAATAAGTAAACTTACAGAGGTTCACAAGCCTCGGGACTTATGGAGCGGGCTGGGACAAAGCCAGTGCTCCCACTGCTGAGGGATTTGCCCACAAACCACGGGAGTCCAGGAATGAAGAAGCCTATGACTTCTATGCTGTCTCCTTTGGAGAAGCTCAGTTCATCCCATGCTGCTCCTCTGTGGTCCTTGGTGGCGGTGCACCTGCCTTTGACTGGGAAACCAAAGCAAACAAAGGGTATTTTAGTGTGAGGCCACTGCTAAAACTTTCATGCTGGAAAAGACTTGGGCAAGGACAGGCCATGATTTCAGCTTGAGAAGGCTGCCTCTCTCTCCCCTAAGATTTACTGTGTTCTTTGATTCAGACCTCTGCTATTACTTCTTGAGAAATGGATTATAATAAAATATACAGGAGGGAGGGATAAACTCCACACAGCTGAAGCCTCCGAGAGCAGCTTCACAGAAGCTGCACTGTCTCAACTCTGCCAGGAGTGAAATCTTGAACAGCATAAATGTCCACCACACTACTTGCCAAATTCACACCTGCAGGGACCTCCCATGTCCAGCATGCTCTGAACAGCACTGGCATGGGGCTAACTGGTGAATGGTGGGCACGGGTTTCATGTGCACACTTTGTGGGACCCTCATTATTTAAAACTTCAATCCTGAAAGAATTAAACGAGACATAAAACTGTAGTGGAATAGGAAAACCCAGTGGCAGAAGGATGCCACCAGCAGCCCTCTGTACCCTGCATTCCTCATATCATCCTTCAAAGTACACACAGTGTGCAGGCTCTGTTGTCCATTCCAGAGGGTCCAGAGATACCATATTCCCTCAGAGCGCACAGAACTGGTGTGCCATTGCCAGAACAAGAGATGAACCCTTTGCATTTGTGGCCAAAACCAGGCTTGCAGGAGCTGTGCCCTTCCCTGGGATGCTGCCTTACATGGGTATCACTCACCAATTGGCTGAGAGGTTGTCCCGCTGATCTCCTGGGAGATGCCAAAACTCATAGCATAATTCTTCAGGAACCACCTGCAAGGCAAAAGGAAATCACACTGGTCCTCTCTGAGCAGACCTGTTCTCAGGCCAGCACTAGGGATGGTGTCACACAAGCAGGACAGATGTTCTGTTCCCTGGGAGTGCCAGCACGACCAGCACAGCCAGCACAGTAATTCCTTGTAATGGGTTTACTGGGCACAGAGGGCACTTTGCACCTCACAGCTGCAGCCTTACACACCATGTTAAGAGCAGGATAAATCTGCCAGGCTGTAAGGAGGATTTCACCATGCATAAGAGGAGCTGCAGATGTCTTTGAGGTTCAGCCAAGTGACCAATGTAAAGCCCCACTTTGTCTGGCATTACCAAAATTTTTTCTCCACTTACACATCTGTAAATGACAGATAATCTCATGTATGACCTAAATCAGTATCATACAGGAATGATACCTGAAGTACAAGTATGTCCTTGCTCTGTCTCATTAACAGGACCTGGTTCCAGTAGTTGTCTTTATGCATAATGTACATCCTCATGGAATTGTGAGGCTCTTTCCCATTGCCAGAGGCAAGAGCAGTTTTCCATACCAGGCTTGGTGCCAGCCCATGCATCAGGATCAGGAAAGCATCTTGGCTTCAGCCCTATTAATTCACCAGTTTACTTACTGGTAAAATGGGTGAGGTATTGGCTCTAGAGCTGTCATGGGCACCATGCCTCGTTGACCTGTCAGTAAGGACATCCCTTCCCATTTTGAGTCCTCTCCAATGTTCTTCACATGGATCAACTCATTCTTGCAGAGCTGCAGGCCTTCCTCTTCCTCCTGCTCTGCTTTCCAGACACCTGGCATTGCTCTGGAGAAAAAGTTACCTGCAGATAGAAAGAGTCATGCCCGGGTCAATGGCACCAGTGCAAGGCATGGCCCAGCAGAGGGCTGCACCTCAGCCCTGCTGGGACGATTTTGAGGAACTCCCCACATGTGAAGTCCCTTTGCACCTTCCTGGAGGAGCAGATCCATATATATGGTGGCCAAATGATCCTCATCCACAGTGACTCTGATCTCCGTGTCCTCCATCAGGGCACAGTTTAGCCAGTACTCCTGGTCAAACAGAAGCTGCTCCAGGCAGCTGCCCACATATCCTAGGGAATCAAGAGGGAAATCAGTGTTACCATTGTCCTTCACTGGGCAGCATGAAGGGCTCTTTGGATATTTCCCAGTCTGCCATCTGCAACCATGCTGTGAGGCAAAAGCCTCTAATTTTGTCTCCATCCCCAGAATGCAGTAAAAGGATTATCCAAAAGGCATCCTCCTGGGTCTCCTTCACTGATCCAGACAGTAGTTTCATAAACAGTCAAAAGACTGCAAGGTTTTCTAATTCATATTCTTCATCTGTCCACCCTGTTACATTACAGCACCTTCTCCAAAAATGCTTCTCACACAGTCTGTTTAGACCTCCCAACACCTTGAAAACATTACCTAAAGTCAGATATGTGGAAAACTTCCAGACTTCTTCCAGGGTTTTGAAGGTGAGGAGGAACCGATCCTCCTGTGCTTGCATACAGACCAACCTGGCTGACAGCTCCTATACATGGGAGACAAAGCAGGATTCAGGGGCAGTCCTGAGGCTCTGACAGGGGGTCTAATGGTACTAGGCCCTGGAGTGAGACTAGCACTCATATATCAGCATAATTGAGACTGAAGCCATGTGAGTTGTTTGCCAGGGGTTAAGGTTGTTCCAGCCAGCAGAGTCCTTCCCAGCTCACTCCAGGGCTATCTGCATGATCCCTCAGGCAGCTTAGAGCTCCCACTATGGGGCTCCTACCAGGAGGCTCAGATTTGCCTCTCACCTGTTATCAGCTCATTTCCCCCATCCTTCCAGCCCCCTCCAGAGTCCCCGTGTGCAGGAACACACCCTGCAGTGGCCTTGCAGGAACTTCTCTTTCTCAGCTAGGTTTGGTATCCCATCACACATCCCATCCTGCCAGGAGCTTCACAGCACATGCTCTGCTCTGCCAGGTTGAGGCTTCTACCTTGAACAGGGCACAGACACCTCTGTCATCACTCTCCAGGGCCCACAGCTTCTTTCTGGCTGCTTCCTGGAGCTGGGAATTGAGGCAGCCGGAGGAGCGACTCTCAACGGAGAAGAAGAGTGATACCTCTTGAAACAAAAAAGTTAAGGGGGTTAAGGGGTGGAAGGAGCTCTGTGGCACCCAGAGCTGCCTGTGCCAGGCCCAGCAGTGCCTCCAGCCTGACTGTGATGCTCAAAGAACACAAACCCAGCTCATCCTCCCCCTTCAGCCGCCAAGATAAGACACAGGAGGGATGGCAGGGGCTCCGCCCTGCTACATCCAACCACTGGAAATTTGGGAGATTCAACAGGCATCTTACCTGGTGGAAAGCCTTCCCCAGCAGCCAGCAGCACCAAGGAGGTGTCCGGGGAGCCATCTCCTGCCTCAGGAGTGGGGCTGCTTGGCTCCAGTGCCCCGGCCTTACCTAGCGAGGAGGGGACACACAGAACAGCTGCTGACAAATGTTGTGGCAGAGGTCTAGGATATCCTGCCTAACCTGAGAGCACCTGAGGGCTCAACCCATGGGTTGCACTGCAGATATGGCTTGGATTAGGTGAATCTGGTACCACCCTACAGTCATGCTCAAGGTTGGAGGCAAGATCCATGGGACTGATGTGTGTTAACTACATGACACTCTTGATGATGGGCTTCTTTCCTGTGCTGGAGGGGCTTTGGAGTGAGGGGACTTTCCCTCCTTGCTCTTGGACAGACCATCACTGAGCAGATCTGTTAGAAGGATGTTTTAGAGGAGACCTCAGAGCAAGAGCAATTCCCCAGCACAGGACAGTCAAGGCCTTGCAAAATTCTTTACTCATCAATTTTGACAGTCAAAATGAGATTTTCTCCCCTGCCGAGTTGGTAACTGATATCCAAGATGCATTCTCTGTGCTTCACACATTGTCAACTATTGCCATAAAGGATTCAGAAACTGAAACTTTAGCTGGTAATTATGTTAATGAAAGCTGAGGCACACAAAAATCCATCTTGCTCTTCCACAGATGTATTGGCTGTGGAGGGATAACAAGATTAAAACCCAATTTTTGTCAGTAATCAGATTGGACTTGTAAGACAAACAAGGACCCAGATATCTGGAGCTGGAATATGCAGCAGCTTCTGTAAGTCACTTCTGTGACCATAACTATACTCTACAGTTCTTTTAATTCAGCCAGCTTTGCTAGTTAGTCAAATAAACTGTTATTTGCATGCAGAATTATAATCCTTATTTATAGTGAGCGAGTAAAAAAGAATGGCCCAAGGCTGCACATGTCATGAATGAGCTTTTCTTTGAAAGAAAAGGCTCCACATTTCTCAGCAGTTGATTTGAACACACTCAACAAAGGACCTCATCTAGCAGCTCCGTCCCCTTCCACACGTGGGGGAAGCAGAGAAGGGGAACTGAAAGGAGACGGAGGCAGAACTAAATCCAAACTGGCTCCTGCCAGGCTGGGCTCGCCTACCAGTTGCTCCACTCCTCCCTCTCCTCCTCCCCTCCCTGCATCCCAGCAGACCCTGCCAGGCAGGGGCTGGGTCCCACCTTCCTGGGCATGGGTACCTGATGCCATGGTCCTCTCCTGACACCATTTTCCCTGGTGCTCTGCTGCAGTTTGGTGCAGATGGTCCCAGCGGGGCAGGAGCACGGGCGAGCGGGGACAGCAGGAGTCACACTCTTCGCCTGGGGAAGACGGAGGGTGGGCAGAGGCGTTGGGATCCCTGGCAAGATGCTCCCTGCCTGAGAGGTCTCCACAGGATGTGCCAGTGGAGGCGGCAGGTTGGACACTGCTCTTGGCACCTCCGTCAGTGGCAGGACAGAACATGACTGTGGGTCTGCAGAGCCACGCAGGGACGAGGACTTACTTGGGTGAGCAGAGGAATGGGTTTGCTCTCACGGATTCAGTGTTTATTTTTGTTTGGGTCAGGCTCAGAAAGGGAACTGGGAACTGTTTTCAAGAGACCAATTGAAACTGCTGGTGAGGAGTCCTTCCCAGTCGTGCCAATGAGTCATTTACCTCCCTGGTGCTGAAATATTTTGTAACAGTGGGCAGGAAACAGCCCCAGCCCAGAGCTGAGTGCAGGTCCCAGCGCTTGGGGCTGCACTCCTGGCAGCCAGGGCTGAGTGCTCATGGCACCCTCTGGCACTGGCTCTCCTGGGGGACACGTGGCCACAGAAGCTGGCCCTGAGCCACCTCCCTCCTCCAGCCCTTTAGCACAGCCCCATGACCTCATTTGGACACGCTGGTACAGGAATTGTGCCTTGGGGGCTGGCAGCACCCCTTGGGCTCTCCAAGCCTTGCAATGCTTGAGGGACTCCTGGGCAGCAGTGGCAGCCGGACAGGGGTGGCAAGGGGTTCCTAAAAAGCCAACAGCGCGCGAATAAACCAACCCCCTGAGTCATCCTCTCCCCTCCCTGGCCAAAATGTCCTGCCTCATTCCCTACACACCCTAATCCAGTGCTCAGCAAGAGGAGGTGGCAGCAGTAGCCACCTCAGGAAAGGCGGGCAAACAGCCAAAGGGGTCAGTGCTCAGCACCAGTGTCTCCCCAGAGGCCCCGTCCAGCTGGACGAGCTCTGCAGCAACAGGTCACGCAGCCCAGCTCAGACCCAGCAGGGCTGTGGCATCCCCACAGACAGCTTACCTGTGCATCCCAGGGACAGGTCTTGGTGCCAGGGGGTCCCCAGGCAGCAGCCCATGTGTCCAGTGGCACCACCAGCCCCGGGGCAGTGGGCTGCTGCTGCTGCTGCTCCTCCTGCCCAGCCGGCACCGCGGCCCGGCCACAATGCACAATGCGCCTTTTGACCGGGCACCGGCTGCCAGCACGGTGGGGGCGATGGGCACGGAGTCAGGGAATGGTTTGGGTTGGAGTCAGAGAGTCAGAGCATCATTTAGGGTAGAAGAGGCCTTTAAGATCATCCAGTCCGACCCTAAGCCTAGCACTGCCAAGTCCAACACCAAATCATGTCCCCAGGTGTCACATCTACATGTCTTTTAAATCCTTCCAGGGATGGTGATTCCACCACTCCCCTGGGCAACCTGTTTCAATGCTTGACAACCCTTTCCATGAAGAAATTTTTCCTAGTATCCAGTCTAAACCTTTCCTGGTACAACTTGAGGACATTTCCTCATTCCCTTGTTCCCTGGGAGCAGAGCCTGACCCCCCTGGCTCCACCCTCCTGTCAGGGAGTTGTAGAGAGCCAGGAGATCCCCCCTTGAGCCTCTTTTTCTCCAGGCTGAGTCCCCCCCGGCTCCCTCAGCCTCTCCTTATGGAGACTGACTCTCCAGACCATTCCCTAGCTCTGTTCCCTTCTCTGGACACACTCCAGCCCCTCAATGTCTTTCTTGCAATGAGGGGCCAAGAATTGAACACAGCACTCAAGATGCTTCACCAGTGCCCAGTACAGAGGGACAATCCCTGCCCTGGTCCTGCTGGCCACAGCACTGCTGGTAGAAGCCAGGATGATGTTAGTCTCCTTTGCCACCTGGGTACACTGTTCCATCTTTCTTATTAACCCCTTTTAGCTATTAAAAGGCTGCAATAAGGTCTGCCCGAGGCCTTATTAGCCTTTCTTCCTAGAAGATGGGTTCTAGCCCTCCAATCATTTTCATGGCTCTGCTCTGGATCCCCTCTGACAGGTCCATGTCTTTCTTATGCTGGGGGCCACAGAGCAGGATGCAGCACTCTGGGGGGCTCTTACCCCATCCACTGGCACTGCTGCCCTGTCCTGGCCCACAGTTACCCTGGGCTCCACTCTCACCCTTCCTTTGGGATCTCATTGCCCAGCCCACATGGCACATTCCTCTCATTCCGCTCTCGAGCTGCAGCATGGAGAGCCCCTCAGTCTGCCAAGCCTGATAAAGCTTCCAGCTGGTGCCTCCAGAGAGCTTCAACACTGATCTCTCCCGACTTCCAAAGCAAACCCTGTTCCTGACACCACTCCAAGCACCTGCCTCACCTGCACGGACACCCCACTGGGGCCTACCACAGAAGCCAGCATCCCAGTGCATGACAGTGCCTTGAATTTATCCAGAGTTGTGAGTAATTACTCCAGTGAGTAATTTAGGCCAGATTGGATGCATCTCTGAGCAACCTGGTCTAGTGGAAGATGTCCCTGCCCATGGCAGAGGGGTGGAACAAGATGAGATTTAAGGTCCCTTCCAACCTAAACCATTCTGTGATTCCCATGCTGTGACACGGGCTGCCTGGCACCACTGTGATGCCCCTTTAGGGTATGCAAAGCAAGAGGAGTACCCAGCTGTGGGACAGCTGTGGCAGGATGGAGTCCATCTTCATGGAGCTGGCTGGGAAATTTCAAACAAAAGTGAAGTCAAACCAAAAGGCTCTGCAGGGAAGGTTGCACTGAAGGTTGCTCCTGTGCAGCCCTGGCCACCATCCTGCCTGCACAGGAGAGGAGTGAAAGAGTGGGGATTCCTAATCCTTAGCAGAAGAAACTAGATGCCAAATATCAGGGTTGCCTGGAGAAGGGACCATCCTCTTCATCCACCTCCTGAGGCCCAGATGTCAGGGAGCTGCAGTGCTCTCCTGGCTCTCCTGCAAAGCTGTGCAGCTGCAGGGACCTGCGCGAAGGTGAGTGCTGGGACGGGACGGCTCTGCTCTCCCTGTGGCAAAGACGCTGTCTGTTCCCATTGCTCACTGGCCCTGGAAAGCTCCACATTTAGAAAACTCCCCCAGCTGACCTAGGCATGCTCTGAAGGTGCAGAACTGGAGGGGGAATTCAGATCCAGATGCAGAGCGCACAGCTGGAGTTCTGTGACGCAGTCAGTCACATCTTTACGCAAAAGGTGTTGCTGTTCTGGGCCCAGGTTGTCAAAGTGGTCACTGCCTGAGCAGGGCAGGGTGTTTTTAAACAAAGCTTTTGGCTTCACTCAGAAGGCTCTTGGTTTTAGCAATACTTGCTCACCAATTAGCAGCTAATTCTCCTACACAGGAGAAAATATTATTTTAAATAACTAGAATTTTTTTTTAAATTTTCTAAACAAAAATGTCTTCCTTTGTGGTTTTGAAATTTCTTTTTGCTTTAAAGTTTACCGTAATAACTTAGCAACCAAACCCATCCTTGTACAAGCAAAGGTATCATCTCCTGTTTGACCTGAACTGGAATTTGCCTTTTGGCCAGTAACCTGAAAACCTTCTGTTCTACTTCCTACCTCTCAGCATACCAACCCTGGATCTACCCTGGAGAGCCCCCATTGCTGCTGCTGAAGCTGTCAGCCCAGCCTCCATGGAAAATACTTCCTGATAAGTATGGAAGCAGTTTCCTGGGGTCTCAGCCTGTTCCAGCTGGGTGTCTCTGCCTGTGCCAGCTCTCCAGGGTCTCTGCTCCCTTTGTAAACCTGGGCAGGCTCTGCAGGCAGAGTGCCAGCCGGCCACGCTTCCCTACCCATGGCATGAAACAGGAGGGAGTGTGGCTGTCGGGGCACCCTTTGGCTGGGGGACAGAGCTGCCACAGGCACAGCAGGGCTGTCACACAGCACCACCCATCCCTGGGACCAAATCCACGTTCCTAAATCCAGCATGTCTGCTCTGATTTCTGCTGTCAGTCCCTGGGTACAAAGGACCCAAACCAGAGCTGCCCTTCCCTAGTGTGCTCATCACCGTTGCCTCCGAGCCTCAAATTCCACCGGGACAAAAAACACAGACTCTCTGCCCACAGCCGTGTCCCCGCACTGGAATCTCTCCGGACACCTGCAACCTGCGCGTCCCGGCTGTGTTTGCTCAGCTGGGGACGAAGGGCACGGGCAGGCGACCCAGCGAGAGACCCGGCACGGCGGCTGTACTGACCTGCTCCTGCACACACGCCCCTTGCTCTGCTCCCCAGCACCGCTTCCCTCGCGGAGGACTCTTGGCCGCGAAACTCCAGCCTCTCCGAGCCGGTCTCCCCAGGGGAATGCTGCCGGTGCCGGGTCGCGGCGCGCACCCGTGCGTCTGCACAGGGCTGTGTACGTGTTTGCGAGGCGGGCCAGCGTGCCCGGCACCGCCACTCCCTCACACGAGGAAAGGAATTTCTTCCAAGAGCGGCTTATCATCTTGGGAACCTCCGTTTCCCAGCAGAGCTGCCGGCGCGGAGGTCAATGAGTTACCCGGAGTTATGCTATAAACAGCCCGGCACTCCGGCACTGCCGGCTCCCGAGGGGAAGCACGAACGCCCAGGCACCACCTTCGCCCTGGCTCTGCAGTAAACAAGGGCTGGCGAGGGGGATGCCCGTGGGCACAGTGTCAGGGGCTGTCGGGGCTTAGCGCAGCCCCGGCGTGACCACCTCGGACACAGCTCTCTCCCACTCCAGGCGGCTGCTTTGCATGAGCAGCCTCTCCCGGACTCACCTGTCCCCTGCTCCCAGCCCCGGCGCCGCGTCCTTGGGGCTGGTGACCTTCCGTCCGACTGCCTCTGCGACACCAAAGTCCTGGGAGAGGCATTGCCGGGTGATCCCGGCGAGGTGGCAGAGGCGCCCAGCCCCTTCTTCCCGGACAGAATGCAAATACAGGCACACAGAACAAGAGATCTGTGGACCAAGCAGTATTTGTGCTTCCTGGCTAAACTCCCTAATAGAGGAAAACACAGGATGGGTTTTTTTGGTGGTTTGTTTGTTTGTTTGTTTGGTGGTTTTGTTTGTTTGTTTATGGTGTTTTGGGGGGGTTTGTTTGTTTTGTTTTGGGGGTGTTTGGTTTTTTGTGGTTTTTTTTTGTTGTTGTTGTTGTTGTTTTTGTGTGTGTGTTGGAAACAATTAAACAGTTAATATCAATCTTCCCCAATATTTCTGTTTCCTTCTGGGAATGCTCAGAAGCTGGCCGTTCCTTGGCAGGTTCAAAACGAAGCCTCATTGCTTTTCAGCTTGTTATTTAAAAATGAACCTGAAAGAGAAGGAAGTCAGCCTAAACTCGACTTCACTCAAGGAAAAAAGCAAACAAACAAGATGAAACATTTTGTTTCAGGCCAAAACCCCTCCTGCTTCATGGGTTTGATTCTCTGGTATGGGTGGGGGGACCCATTTTGGTGTGAAATGGAGCATAGTTTTCCTTTCCTCTGCCCCTGAAAGCCCACTCACAGCTCAGCACCCACTGCAGCGGGGTGGGGGGGAAGGAGGGGGGTAACTGGGACACTGGCAGGAACATGAGGGCCAGTGGGGAAATTTCCTCATGGACATTTCCTCATTCCTTCACTCTCTGCTTTTGTTTTCACCCTCTGCAAAAGGACAGGGCGGTGATAAGCACCTGCACACCCCATGCTTCCAACACTCTGGCAATCCAGGACCCCTCAGGCTGGGGTCATACCTTGGTGGCAGGAGCACGGGGACAGGAACCTGTCCCACGTATCTCCACTCACATCCTTGCATGCCCAAGGGTAGCCTTGGGACAGCATCTGCCCTGCTGTGCTGGCAGCTGGGGGCAGCTGTAGAAGGGGGGTGGTTCACGCATGGCTGCAGGGCACAGGGGAAGCTCAAGGGTTTTGCAGCCAAGCTGGTGTGGTGAGTTCCCTGAATGCAGGCAGACTGGCCTGGCTTTAAAATATTTCTTTTCATTGACTGCCCTCACTCAGGAATTTTCTCCCACCTCCAAGACTTCTGTTCCTTTCTGCCACTCATGGCAATCCAAAGCTGCAGCTGCAACGGGAAATTTGCTCCATCCCGCAACTAACGGGTTAAGTGGGCTCTGGGGCTGAACTAAGCTGAACTCAGCGCTTCATTTTCAGAAATGCTGAGGCCTGCTCCTCTTGCATTGTTTTCAGCCAGAGCTGGAGGAAGTAAGCGCTCTTGGAAAACTGGAAAGCTGGCTGCATGTGTCAGCTGTGCCCGGGCGGGTCAGGAGGCTGAGACCACCCTCTGGCACACCGGGAGCTGTGCAGGGAGCACCCAGGCTGGTGCTATGAGGTCTCCTCCCTGGCACTTCGGTGTGAACCCCGAGCATCCTCCCTGCTCCTGCCTCCAACCACCGCTTCAAAGGGAGCAGCGCGGCGTCACCACCCAGGGGAGCCTCCAGACTGTGTGGAGACAGAGCCAGGGAAGTGGAGGCCACAGATAAGGCATGGGAAGGAAGAAGGAAGGACCAGAGCCAGTCAGCTGAGCTCCAGGGTTGGAAGATCGCTGCAGCCTCTGCCTGGAACTGTGTTGCTGAAAGGAGCCTTTAAATTCACTCCTGTGCAAACACCTGGAGTTTTTTCCAGTTCAGCTTGCAGGAAGGTTTGGAGGTGTCAGGGAAAGCCCCACCATGATACTCCATGTACAGCTGACTCAGAGGCACTGATTTCACTACAGAGACCTTACTGATCTTAGAATTATGAAATGGTTTGGGTTGTAAAGGACCTTAAAGATCATCTATTTCCAATCCCCTGCCATGGGCAGGGACACCTTACACTAGAGCAGGTGTAAGGTGTAAGGTGTAAGGCTCCAAGCCCTATTTAACCTGGTCTTGAACACTTCCAGGTTTGGGGCAGCCACAGTTTCCCTGGGCAAACTGTGCCAGGGTCTCACCCCCTCACAGTAAAGAATTTCTTTCCAATATCCAATCTAAACCTACTCTCTTTCACTTTTAAGCCATTGCCCCTTGTCCTATCACTACATGCTCACGATATGGTGTAGTAGAACAGCAAGGAATAGCAGTCACAAACCTCTCACAGGCTTTTTGAGCTCTCCTGATCATTGCACAGTCACTGCTCCAGAAGTGCTGCCTTCCTTGGGCACCCTCACCCAGGCACAGGCAGAGCTCCAACCCCATCCAGCACCACCACTGCTTTTGCAATGGTTGCAGGGGGAACAACCACAGCATCACGTCACAGCAGGTTCTAGGAATAGGACTACCAGTGAAAATCTTTCTGCCTCTAGAACAACTTCTTCCAAGGTCTCAGAGCTAGCCTGGACCTCGTGTCCTCTGCAAGATCTGAGCTAACAGCTCATGAAACTGCTGTGCACCCTCAGGATACTCCTCCCAGCTCCCTCTGATTCCTGTCAGCTCTCTCCTGCCTGCACTACGACAAGGTTGCAGGGATGAGGGGTGGGCTGCCAGGCTCTCTGCCCCACAGCAACTCCATCCTGCTCAAGGACACCTGAGCCCTGGCAGAGGGCACAAAGGGACACAAGAAGATGTGTCATGAGCTTCTGACGCTCACAGCTTGTCTAAGAACATCACACATCCCCAGGCAGCCCAGTCCCAGCCCCTGACTCTCCTGGGATGGAGCAGTGGCTGCTTTCCACATCACCTGCAGAAGAGGTGCCTTTCCATGGTCCCTGTAACCAGCCCTGTAACCTTTTACCCCAACACCCCTTTCTCAGCTCTCCCATTGCCATGGAGCTTGGCCCTGTTGTGCACC
Organism: Myiozetetes cayanensis; assembly: GCF_022539395.1. Lineage (NCBI taxonomy): Eukaryota > Metazoa > Chordata > Aves > Passeriformes > Tyrannidae > Myiozetetes > Myiozetetes cayanensis. Next base: position 5,885,147 of record NW_026087378.1, on the reverse strand, counting down.
CAGAGTAGATGCCCACCCACCCCAGGAATCAGCCCCACGAGTGGACTCACAGCTGCCAGCCAGCTCCACTCACTCTTCACAGCAGACGAGGGTCCCCAGGCGATGAAAAGCTTCTCCTGGCCACCTGATCTCTCTTGGCTGATGGAAGAGCTGATGTAGAAAGGTCCTTCAGCTCCACCCTTCCTGCTTCCCTATCTAGTCATGGCTTCTCTCCTTGGCCTCTCATCCCTGCTCTTCTCCCAGGCTGGAAGAAATGCTGCCCAGCAATACTGGCCAGAACACTGAATGTCCTTAAGTATATCAATAATGCAGGAGAATTAATGGCAGGCAGCTTGTAGGCAGCTACCAGCCTCTAAGGGGCACTGAATGTGGCCAGGCAGGAGACTCCCACTGCATCCTCTGAGTTTGGGATGCAGACCTTCAGCACACAAATTCTGCTGCTTCCATGGACAGCATGATGCAGTATGAAGGGCAGGTTTAGGTTGGGTATTAGGAAAAGGTTCTTCCCCCAGAGGGTGGTCGGGCACTGAACAGGCTCCCCAGGGCAGTGGTCACGGCCCCAAGGCTGACAGAGCTAAAGGAGTGTTTGGACAACGCTCTCAGGAACATGGTGGGATTGTTGGGGTATCCTCTGCAGAGCCAGGAGTTGGACTTGATGATCCCTATAGTCCCTTCCAACTCAGGATATTCTATGATTCATGGGTTTGCAGGGTGTGATGGTGCATTCATCCTCCACTAGGAAGGGCAGAGCTGCTGGGATCAGCAATAATCACCTCTGAGGAGCTTGTCCTAAGCTTTGCAATAGGAATGCCTGACTCCTGCCTTCCCCTCTGTGCCCTGTGTCACTGTAGGGACGTCGTGCTGTGTTTTGGGCTCGGTGTTCTCTCCAGCAGCCCCGGGGAGAGCTCATGGGCTGACACTACCCTGCCAGCAGTGCACAGTGCAGCCAGACTCTCCCTCCTGGATATTAACTGTCAGAGCCATTAGATGGCAGCAGGAACCGTGCCACCAGCATCCCAACATCGCAAAAACGGGTTTGGAGCCAGTTCCCAGCCGTGCTGCCCCCAGCCCTCCGCACCAGCAGCTGCACCTGCTCCTCAGGCTGGAGCACGGGGTGGGAAAACAACCCCGAGCGCGGTGGGGCTGCAGAGCTGGGCTTGCCAGGAAAAACGAGGGCAGGCTCCGAAATAGGGGACCAGCATCTGAAGCAGCAACGGGGACACAAGAGCCAGGTCAGGAGGACTTCTCCAGTGAAGATGACTTTGTGGAGACCATTTGCAAAGGAGTGCTGGGAGCTCACAGCTGGGAGCTGCCGGTTGCTGAGTCGGTAGTGAGCAGTCAGTGAGGCCACACGCAATTCCAGAGGTGATTTTATTGCTCCTGTGTTAAAGACACCCGGGGTCAGGTAACACGTCAGGCAAACCCTGCCAGGAACACGCAGCCAAGGTTCATTCAGGTGCTGCCTCAGATAGAGCTGACTGAAAATCAGAAGGAAAAGCTGCTCACAACATCAAAGTTGTTCTCCTCAGAGAGGTTTCCAAAGGAAATGCGTTTCGCTTGGAAATGTCTCTAGAAAATGAGACTTTCAAAATATTTCATTTTAATTTTCAATTTCCCTCTATTTTTCCTTCCAGTCTCTCTTTGCCTTTATTATCCTCCTCTGCCTCTGCTTTTACGCTGTTCCCATTTTGCCATTGAAACAGAAATAAACAGAACAAGGAAGGAGAATGAAACATGACAAAGTGAATTCACATGAACCACCACATCTAATTCCCACAGCTCAAGCTCAAGCTTAACCATACAGTGAGGGGATCATATTTAAAGAAATCTTTTGATAAATTGAAAAAAAAAAAATCAATATTTTTAGACTTCCCCCTGGAAGAAAACGAGGAAAAACTAATTAAGAAATTAATTGCTTATGCTGATCTAGGGGGTTTTTGAAGCTCTTAATGATCCACGCTGCTTGTAAAGGTGTTGGTCTTGATGCCATTTCCTTTCAGAAAGCAACAAAGCAGCTCAGTGAGGCTAAGTATCTTGTTTTGATATTTTCAGGGTGGAACATTTTGATTTTTCAACTTTCAAAGCTTTGCTGCTTTAATTTTTTGTTCATAAAGCCGAGGCTGAAATCAGAATGAAAGCTTTCAGTTTAAGCTAATTAATCCAAACACTTTGATTCAAAGCCCGTTGTGTTTGCTCAGTGGTGTTCTCCGGGAATTTATTTTAAGTGTCTGCATTCCATTTTTGGACTGTGGAGAAAAAAAAAAAAAAAAAAGAGAGAGAGATTTCCTAGAAAAGAGATAACCTGCTGCTTACCTGGGGCAAGCCATTCTGCAGCTTAGAATTGCAAAAAGAAATTATCTCTCCTTAATTACATCGTTTGGCCTCCTCCTGTACTGCACAGGCAGCATGGTCTGGAGACCTGGGCAGTCCCTAGAGCAAGGAGTGCCATGTTCCAGGCTGTAGGTCCCCCAAATTCTGGAATCAACCCAATTCTCAGTTTTCCCATGAAAAAAAAAATGTGAGCAACAAAAGGAAAACCAAACTATTGTGATAATGCTACTCCAGCAATAAGAAAGAAACAGCATTTGCCAATATGAATTGCTGCTTCTGAGCTCCCCAAGGAGCTCTGGGAAGATGGGAAGTGTGCCAGGAAGCTTCCTTGAGTGCCGAGGTCCCCGGGCTGGGCTTCTCACAGGTGGCTCATGATGGGCAAGGCTGTCCATTAACAACACCTCGTGATCCTGACCAAACTGCTGACAGAAGGGAGGAAATTTCTTCTTCTATCAGTTCTTGCTGCTTCAGGGCAACTTAAAAGGGAAAACTAAAAATAAACCCAACTTCCCATGACCTTTAATGGGTTGAAACATAGTTGGCAATGGGAAAGCAGGTCAGGTACCTCGGGGCCAGAGCTGCAGCTGGTATAGAACTCCCTTTGCATTGCTTTGCTGATGCTGCTTGGCAGGAGCTGCCAGCTGGACTTTACAGGGTGGCTGTCCCTGGTGGGTCCCCGCAGTGCACACGGACTCAGCTTCCCATGCAAAAGGGAAAACAACCCATGCGGAGTGTGAAAGGGAACCAAAGGAGTCCTGAGATGCCCAGCCTCAGGCAATAAGCCTAGATATTGCCTGGGAGCCCCAGGCTTGCTGCATGCCACAACAGCCTGCTCCTTGACTATTCCTGCATGGGAACATGAGCTCTCCCAAAGGGTTGGAGGGTGAAAGACTTGCAGGTTTTAGGATAGACACTAACTTTCAAAGCCCTAAGGCCTTTGGCATCACTCTGTTAGTCTAGGTCATGCAGCACCTCCCCTCTCCTGGTGTCCTGATTTTCAGGAGGGGAGGAGAACATTCCTAACATGCAGGACGAGTCACTCTGGAGCTTCTTCAGCACTTGTTTTCACTCATCTGCTGTTGGTTTGGGAAAATTGTTGCATTTGACCCAGAGACTCAGCCTTTGTGATGATAAGATGGATAATGCCAGAGGGCCTGTAGCCCCTCACGTGCAGGAGGATGTAGCCAAAGGATGTGGCCACCCCTTCCTGGCTTTGCAGGATTGCTACAGGTTACAGATGGGCTGTGGTGCATCAGCATCGCCTGGATCAGATCCAGATCCCAACCATTCTCCACTGTCTGGGTATTTATTTTTTTTTGCTGAAACAATTTGCACAGCACTAAAATTAATGACTGAAAATGTGAGTTTGCTTGAAAATAATCTATCATTTGATTATCACTTTAATGCAGGCAGCCTGGGGAACATCTGCCTCTGCCAGTCTGTGTCTCCTCCTGCCGATGCGGGGAATTGCTGGGAAGGGCTGTTGTGCTGCTTTGTAAACTGGAAGAAAGCCAAACCACTGGCAAATGACTTGGTGGTTGTTGTGACTGAGGAGGAGCGGAGTCCTGGACTGGATGAGGCATCAGGGTCCCCTCTTAAAACACCCACTGCCCAGCTCACTGCCTCTGGTCCCAGTTACTATGTGGTCCAGGGACTCACAAAGTAAAATGGTCATCTCCATCATGTGGAAAGTAATTCTGTCATCACCAGAAGAGTGAGGCTGGCTTTGCACTGGGGCAGCAGGCAGCAGCATCTGACCACTCCCGACTTTATCTTTGCCAGATCTCACCTCACGGGGGATGCAGGAGAGAAGAGAAATATGGGTGGGGAACTGCCCAGCGAGGCAGAATTGCCTCCATCCCATGACACAGACCATGTGCTGCGGTATAATGGGGTCTCCAGACCCTTTAGGCTTCTCTGCTGCTTTTTGGGAACATTACAGCCCTGGACTTTAAGGCTTTTTTTGGAAAATGTCACCAGCTTGTGATGAGTCAGAGTCCTGCTTCTCTGCAGCCTGCCCACTGCTTCGTGCGAGGCGTTGGGCTGTGCCGCGCCGGGGTCCCCGCGGGCATCTCACTGCTGTTGTTTGGACTTAAATCTTCTTGCTGAGAAAGGAGAGCCTTTTGTTGCCAGTGCCCATGCAGGAGGTCTGCCGGGGGCCCAGGCTGGCAGGGATGTGTTTGGCCAGCTGGTGCTTCAGGGACAGGCAGACACATTTGTGCTACAGCACCCCAGGGCAAGGGCTGCAGCTGGGATCTCTGGCCAAGGCATTTTCACTCCTCCAGTGATTCTCAGTGCCCAGCAGCAAAGCTTGTGCACCAAAATGACTTCCAGTTGAAGGGGAAAGAAAGTGGGTGGAAAGCCTGGGATTCCTACAGGTAGACCTCTGAAAGCTGGTCCATGTGACTGCATGTTTGCAAACATGTATGTGTGTGTGTCTGTATCCAGGTGTGATGGAAGGGATGCTATGGTTTCAAATGAACCAGAAAAGCCAGAGCTAAGGCTGCTGATAGACCATCCCCCCATGTGCCTTGAGGACAGAGATCTTATGTGATTTTTTAACTCTCTGACCTCTCCTAACCCTGTGTCTCCTGGCCTTGAGACCTGCTATCTGATATTTCCCTTGTAGCCTCACCATTCCTCACCTGGTCCACAAGTCACACAACAGTGAGGAGAGGGCCCCTTCCCTGGGGGTTTTCTTTGGACACCTTGCTCTGAGGGGGCAGGAGGCCCCTCCAGCCCTGGGGACCAACATCCCTTCCTAGGGACAGCGGCTGAGTGCAGCCTCACACGCAAACACACAGCTGGTGGCTTCCCAAGCCACCGGCGGGAGAGGCAGTGAGCCTGATTTCTCAGAATTCCTGCTGCTGGTGTAGCAAAAGATACATTTTGATCCCAACTCCTGGTGATTCCACATGCAGCCAGAAACTTCCACCTCTTCCAGTGATCAGCCAGCTGGCGTTCCACTCAGGCATCAGAGAAAGAAGGAACAGAGTTATTGACCTGGTGGGGAAAGTTTGGTTCAGGTGACTCTCAGTATCTCACAAAAGCATGGGGGCAGGAATAAAAAAAACTGTGTCCAGGGAAGCCATCAGCAAAATGAAATTACATTAGCACCTTTTTTTCTTCTGTCCTCTTACCCTCATCACTACTGTGACTCTTTTCACTGAATTATGTGGGGTCCTGCAGGCAGCACCTTCCTCTCCCCAGCCTCTGTGGGACATGCCAGGTGCTGAATGAAGCAGGCGCTTTGTGGGAAAAATACGCATCTAGTAATTGCTGTGGAAAAGTGTGTTGCAGTGCACAGACACAAAGGGATGAAAGGAGGCTGCGTTAACATCCTGACATTTCCTCATTTCTGAATTCTTGTCTCAGGCATCCCTAACGTCCTTTTATGGCAGCTTTTGCAGCCAGTTTCCTCAAACAAAGAAAAGGAAATGGGATTTCCAAAACACCCTGGGACAGTGCTGGGGGTGAGGGGCTCTGGCCAGTGCCCCGCAGCAAGGCCAGGGCCAACTCCCTGCACAGGAGCTGCTGGCTGAGGTGAGGAGGTGATGAGGCAGCACCTGAGACCCTGCCCGCTTGCCCCCCTGGCAGTGCCCACTCCCCCTTCCCCACACTGCAGCTCTGCAGAGCGAGGACCACCCAGCTGGGAGGGGACAAAGGAGAAGAGGTTCTGCACTGCCCCCTGAACTCCACCAAAGCACCCTGTCCTCCTCTGAAGGCCTCTGCAGTCCCAGCCTGTCTGTGCTGGAAATTTCAAGTTGTTCTGAAGGCAGCAAGTTAACAAGATTTGGAAACCAGGTCAGCGGAAGAAGCTCAATTAGTTTGCTGAACCGTGGGGACCAGCTCACATCGTGTCTGCCTTATTGACTCCTCAAATGGATGTTATTGATACGAGACACATGAGCCTGGCTGCAGTGGGGTCCTGTGCTCTTCACTCAAGAAGGGCACACCTGGACACTACCAGGGTAACTTCACAAAGGTCCCCAAATCAGCACTGTGGGACGGCTCAAGCCATCCCACTGAGCTGTATCATAGAATCATCATAGAATTATCAAATGGCCTGGGTTGGAAGGGACCTTACAGGTCATCTCATTCCAACCCCTCTGCCATGGGCAAGGACATCTTCCACTATCTCAGGTTACTCCAAGCCCCATCCAACCTGGCCTTGCACACTCACAGGGATGGGGCAGCCACAGCTTCTCAGGGCAACCTGTGCCAGTGCCTCACCACCCTCACAGGGAAGAATTTCTTACCAATAACTAATCTAAAACTACTCTTCCAGTTTGAAACCATTCCTCCTTGTCCTGTCACTACACGCTCTACCCTTCTTGTACCAGCAGCTCTGTTCCTCCTAGCCCTACAGGAACTTCCAGGCTCCCACCCCCACCGCTAGTCCTGCTCTTCCCAGCCACCTGACACCTCTGGGGAGGGGACAGCCAAAGGGGACAGGCAGCAGGGCTTGCAGAGAGCAGGCTGCGTCGCTGGCAGCACAGGCGTAGCTCATGCGACCAGCTACCTGTCTTGTCACGTCACCACGAACATCTGCTGCTGCAAATAAAACAGCAAGAGAAAGGGAAAGCAAAAGGCCCTCTCTGAGTGGCATTCCAGCCCCAGGAGCGGGAGAGATGCGGCGCCTGTCATGCTGCATGAAAAACCTCTTTCATTAGTGGCAAGGCTGTAGCTCACATCTTGGAATCACAGCACAGCTTCTCGGGGGCTCCACAGGCAGGCGGGCACAGCCCCATCCCCGCAGGCGCCTGGGGAGCAGCCTGGGTATGGCTTTACACTGATAGAGAGCATCTCACCGACAGAACAAGGAGCTGAGGGCTTTGAAGCCCTTCCAGGAATCCTGATGCCAGTGGAGAAGGCTGCTTGCTGATATCAAGAAAAAGCCCCCTCTCCATCCTGCAGCCATACAGACACCCACAGCTCCCTCTCTGGTCCTGGCGTGGGACAGACACTCAGGCTGCCAGGAGAGCCAGGGGTGCCAGCCTGGACAGCTGCAGGAGGGAACCTTCGCACTAGAGGAAATCTATACACTGTGTCCCTCTCACCCTGCCTCTGTCCTGGGACAGAATTTCTTGGATGCTCAGGCACTGCAGGGCCAAGATGGAGAGTGAGCAGTGTGGGGCCGGCAGCCGGTGTCACCCAGGGCGGCGTGGGAGCCCTGTGACATGGAGGGACCAGCCAGGGGGTTCAAGAGCTGCAGGCAGAGGCACAGGCAGAACCACAGGCAGTGCTGATGGCAGGCAGCGAGTAGGTTACCTGGCAGGGCAGCGGGCAGGTTTGAAAACAGGGCAACTTAAAGGGCAGGGCAGAGGGCAGGGCTGGACTGTGGGCAGGACAGAGCAGGGCAGGGCAGCACAGTGCAGCAGGCAGGACTGCGGGCAGGGCAGTGGGCAGGACTGCAGGAAGGGCAAGGCAGCAGGCAGGGCATCAAGCAGGGCATGGCAGAACAAGGCAAAACACAGCAGTGGGCAGGACTGCAGGCAGGACAGGGCAGGGCAGTGGACAGGGCAACAGGCAGGATTGCAGGCAGGGTAGCGGGCAGGGCATGGCAGACCAAGGCAAAACATGGCAGTGGGCAGGACTGCGGGCAGGACAGGGTAGGGCAGCGGACAGCGCAGGGCAGCGGGCAAGACTGCAGGCAGGACAGGCAGTGTCCGGCAGCGGGCAGGCGGTGCCGAGGCGGCGCGTCCCGCAGGCGACCCCGGGTCCGTATCCCGGTCCGTGTCCCGGTCCGTGTCCCGGCAGCCGCAGCCCCCGCAGTGCCCCGCGCCCCCGGCCCGATCGCGGCCGCGGGCGGTGCCGCCGGGGCGGGGCGGGGCGGTGCCGGCGCTGCGCGGCCCCGCCGCCGCTCCACACCCGCTATAAGCGGAGCGGCCGCGGCCGCGCTCCGCAGTGCATGGCCCAGCCTCGCCCGGCACCCGCGGCTCCGCCGGGGCTCCCACCCGGGCCGGTCCCGGGCGCCCCCTCCCTCCCCGCCGCGCCCCCGCCCCGCCGCCGGCAGCCGTGACCTTGCCATCCGCCAGCCTTGGGGACAGCCCTGGGGACAGCCGCGCTGGATCGGAGAGCCGCCGTGGGATGCGATAGCCGGCGGATCGCACGGAAATATTTCTCCTGGGAAGGAGAGCGGCAGCCTCCTCCCGCGGTCGGGGGCCGGCAAGAAAAGCGGATTTAAAGAGCATCTTTGCCCCTTTGTTGGATGAGAAGGACAGGGGAGGACCGGCAGGATGAGCACTAGCAGTGAGTACGGCTTCCTCTTGCCTTCGCTGTGGGAATGGGGCTGATACCGCACCGATCTGGCTGGGAGGAATTGGAAAGAAAATGTCCTAACAGCGTTGACAAGCCTAGTGGGATGGAATTTTGGTTTATTTTCCTGCCTGCGTTTTGCTTTCTGACAGGGTCTGGCTTTGCTGGCCTGTCTTTCATGTGGGCTGAGCCGTGGTGCTTATCTCCACTGAGTACTTTTCTTGGCTTGTATTTCTGGGGTTTGGAGGGCAGATCATCGACTAAAATGTCGATACGCAACATGGTGAGAGGGAGCCAGGAGCGCTCTGACAGGCAGCAGGCTCACTTGCTGCTGCCAGTGCCTGTGGATAAACGGACATGGGGGAAGGAGCCGATGCAGAGGAGGAGCTGGGTAAGGACGGACCCAGAAACCAGGGACCTGAGCAAAGCACAGGTGCAATACTGAAAAACATGAGCCTCCTGCAGCTGGGGATGTGGGTGTTTCTATTGTGCATGTGAGACAGGGACAGAGGCACTCATGCGCTGTGTATGAATTTCTAAAGAAGCAGAGCTTGGAAATGTGCTGTATAAGATGAGAACTGGCACCTGGTACTAGTCTGGTCACTTCTGGTTTTGTGTCCTTGTTGCAAAGTCTGGAAAGACTGATCAGGTTTGATCAAGTCACAATCAATTTCTTTTTCCCCACTGATGTGATGTGTGACAGCTGTACTCACCTCACTGGCACGGCTTTGATCCCTTCCTTTAAAAGCAGTGAGCCCACAGGCAAAGCAGTTGATGTTGATGGCTACCTGAGGGGCTTTGTCCTGGGATAACCTGTCCAGGGAAGCCCCCCCACTCCCTCCTGTGGGTCCTGGAGGCTGTCTGAAGAGAGGATCACTCCCCCAGGCAGAAAGCAGCAGAGCAGCAACTTCTCCATTGCACTGGCGTGTTGAGGTTTCTCAATCCGAGGGCTTGGGGTGGTTCCCAAGCAAAACACCGTGAAAAATGCCTTGGCACGCTGCAAGGCAACAGAACAGGTGATTCCAGCTCTGTTGGGCTGTGTCAGAGGCAAGAAAACTTTCCAGGTGCCCTCTGCACAAGCCACACCTGGGACAGAAGCAAGCCCCTTCCCGGGGAACCGGGGCTGGCGCTGCCCAGGTAGGAAACAATAGGGACTGATTCTTTCTGAGCCTGCAGGATGCCTGATAACAAAGGGTCCTCCCTCTGCTCCTCTGGGTGATGAGCTCAAGTCCTGTGCTGAGAGGGCAGTAGTGTCAGTGTCGTGACCACCATGGTCAGGTGGGACTGTTAAGCTTCCTCTAAGCCAATTTTGACAAATGCGTGTTGGTTCCTTTTGGGATTCCTTTCCAGCTCTTAATAGCTGGCTTAGCTGCTGATGGAGATAAGGGCTGTTTATGGCACTGGTGTGTTATAACTATCTGATTGTGCTGCAAAACTCCTTCAGCTGGGTCCTCCCACACACACAGCAAGATGCCAGGGAACTAAGCGTGCTGCCTGCCCGTTGCTCTGACGTGACTCACGGGAGGAGGCCACTGGGCAGGCAGCAAGCACAGAGCTGGGAGTCCCTTGGGAGCTGCTCCTCCTTCTGCTGCTGCCTTGCTCTGTGGCCTTGGGCACCTCACTCAGCCGTGCCTCAGCTTCTGGATTTGCCAGCAGCAGGCTGCTCCCGTGGCTCTTGCCCGGCCCTTTGGATGGCTTTGCAGTCTTTGCCTAAATATTGCCATTTCCTCGTTCTAAGTAGCCATGTATTTTAGTAAAGGCTTGGCAACTCCGTGACATCTGATCGCTTACTGTGCTGTGGGTTGATTATTTATGGATTACTCCTTGTCCCTTTGGGACCACACTAGGTAGAAGGGGTGTGCAAACCCTGCAAGGCGGTGGGCTCTGCCCTGTTAGGCTTCCAGACATTTTCCCAGTAGCTGAGGTTCTCAAAGCAGGGCTTGCCATACCCAAACACTGGCTCATCTCTGTTCTTAGCAATGGCACGATCTTCTCCCAGCTGGTTCTGTGAGCAAGGGTATGGGGCCACCTCCTCTGTCAGCATGTTCTGTGGCTGGTGTGAACGTTGCCAAAAGCTGTCTCTCCCCTCTTGCTGCTGCCTCACCGAGCTCTGCACATCCCTTCCCAGCCTGCATCCCTTAAATCTGTCTGTCCATGAGCAAAAAAAAAAAAAAAAAAAGCCCAGGATCGTTGTGTCAGTGTTCTCTGTGCCATCTCTGTTCCATGCCACTGATGTTCCCTGGCTCTGACCTGCCATAGTTTTTGTACCCCTTTGGTACATAAAGTGGCCAGTGGCTCAGAGGAGCTTGGTGCCACTTGTTGTCAGAGACTTGCCAGCCCTCCCAGGCACGGTGATCCACCAGCAGGCTCAGGGACACTCCAGCCTCCCCAGTCTGGTGTCCCTCTGGTGCGCAGGACCCTGCCTGTGCAGATGGGAGGAGAGAAGGAAACACTGGAAGAGGAGGAAGATGGATGATGAAGCCAGGCTGTGCACAGCCTGGTGATGTACAGATGTACCTGTGGCTGCAGCACTAAAATTTTGGGGCTGGCAAACTGATGAGATGCTGCAGCTGAGGATAAAATGCCACCATCTGATCTGTGAATTCCCACCCCTGCTTCCCATTTTGCTTGGTGCATTTTGATAACACTTCTCTCCTGTCTGAGGTTGATGTGAGGCAGGAAACCTGTGGCTGTGGGCCATGGCTGGCCTCAAGCCATGCTCTTGAGCAAAGCTATCTGTGAAGCCTCCAGGAGCCCTGGGCAGGATTTGCTGGGCTACAGGTGCATCTCTGGAGATGTTCCATGCAGAGCACACTTGCTGGATGGACAGAGGTTTGCTTTTCACCTTGGTGTGGGGCCCAGGGTTGGAGGCCCCATGTCATCATCTCTCCCATAATGAAGGCAAAGCTGTACAGAAATCTTGCTTTCAAAATGAAGAGGGAAGCACCCTTGATCTCAGGCATAAACTCATATCCTGAGGCTGCAGAGCAGATCAGATGGCCCTGAGGGTGCAAGGGGTGCTGGCTGGGTGTGCAGTGAGCATTTGGAGGGCACAGTGCTGGTATGTACATTAGCTGTGCTATTGCTGCTGCTCACTCTGGTTAGCACTGCTAATTGGTTGTAAATGAATTCATACCTTAGTGAACAGTCCTATCAGTGCTGCTTGGCATTTCCAGTGAAGCTGGAGCTTGTGCAAACTCCTGCCCAAGAGAACATCCCTTAAAATCATCCCTGAAATCTCCTATGTCTGCATTCAACATCTCCCTTGGAATCTGTGCGGGGAGTTTAATGGGACCGAGGATGTGTTTGTGCTCATTAAAGGCGAAAGGTTGAAGCTGTCATTGCCCTGAGGATTTAAGACTCTCTGAAGTGAGTGTGAATAATCCCTTTTGCTGTTTTGGAGAGACCCATCAGTTTTGGGTGCTGCAGGTCCATGAAGTGACTGCTGTCTGTGAGTAGGGGTCATTCTGGTGAGACCCATAGGATTTACACATCATCTCTTTTTTGCTCCAAGTCTTTTGGGGTGGGAGAGGGGCTACTGAAAGTCTTGGCACTGATCTGGTCAGGAGCAAGGTGTTCTGGGCCACACTGGTCTGAGCAATGGCATCACAACTCCTGGGGAGGTGAAACCCTGGAGAGCTCCTGGGTCGAACCAGGTTTGGCAGGATCTAGATCAGTGTGGCAGTGGGTGATTGGGACTGAGTCTCAAACCAGGATCAAACCAGTACAGTTTATCCCCCATCCTTTTTCCTCTGAGCAGCTGACAGCCTGTCAGAGCGTGGAGAGCTCTTCCAGGGGATTTGGTATGCCAAGTGGAAAGTTTCCCCAGACCATCCCAATCCCTGGCACCTCTCAAATTCCTACCAAGAGGCTCCCCTACTCTCAGAAAGCCAGGGAAGGAGACGTGAGGAAAGGCTGGGCAGCTAAGCATTTGGGCAGGAAGGCTGCATGACAGATACTGACGAATGCAGCGTGTTTGCCTGGTTATTTTTGTCTTTCCTAAATCATGCTCCGTGTTACATCGTGATCCACTAAGCATAATTACCCGGTAATCTCCAGGCACATGTGGTTACAAGGTGTTTACCAGCAAACTCTATTAAGTCCCTGTGTAATTAAAGAGGAATCACATGGTGCTGCACATCTCTGGGAGCTCCAGCTCTGCTCAGCAGGCGGGTGATTCACCAGGTCTCCCCACCCTGTGGGGCAGGACCTGCTGAGGAGGACAGGGAGGTTTCTTTCTGTGCTGGGAAGTGCAGTGAATCCAGTGGGATCAGCCTGTTGATGTGATGAGCAGTGTGTTTTGCAGAATTTGGGCACCAAGGGAAACTCCCAGACTCACTGCCCACATTTTGGTCCTCTCAATTAATACCCAAGCCTGACACAAACAATCAGATACAAATTGTCCCCTCAGTTCTCTTAGGCAGCCTAGCAAAGGGACAATCATCAGTTGCATTTGCTTTGGTGCCAGAAAATTCAGATCCCAGGCAGCATCTCTTTGTCCTCGGGCTGGTGGATGGACTCTGTTCTCTCCCCAAGCTTCGTTCAGGCTCTCCTGCAAACCCTCTTTCTTGGCAGCTTGCCCTTTGAAGAGCTGAAGCCATGGAAAGTGGCCCTGCAGGCCAGTGGAGTCCATGCTGTAAGGTCAATTGAAGCAACTGAATTATTTCAAGGCCTACCTTGCTCTTATAAAATAAACAGCACATTGTCTAGTGATAAAGTGATGATTGGTTTAGCCAGATAATGGTATTTGTGATGCCAGCAGGCTGGACTAATGACAGGCTGTCCTGGTATCAGCAAGGAGTCCATGTGGTGCTGCCTTTGCTCTCTGCAAAGCTGGGAAGGAGGGAAGGCAAGCCCACCAAGTTGCTGTCAGCCCCTGCAGTCCTATCATGATGGTGCCATAAGGAAGTGGTTGGAATGTCTAATTAGATATTTTTAGTCTAGATACATCAGTGCCTCAGTTGTGAGCACTGCAGGACCTCCAGAAAGTATCCTGGGGATAAACTGGTGATGGCAAGAACTTGGGTGGAAAGTGATGGGGGAAGGACATCTTTGAAAGATGAAAGGGAATGAGGAGTGACCACAGTGGGTATAGGGAAGGCAGAGCCCAAGTCCAGGTGCCTCAGGCTCTGGGAGTTTGGTTGTGAGCCATTCAGGGCAAGGCTGGCAGGGTGGCTGGCTGCCTGCAGCAGGGAAGGTAGTTCTTGCTTGGAGGACAGACTGTCCCAAGCCCTCCTGTGCCCAGCCCCTCTGCTTCTGGAGTCTGTGGGCTCAGTACATCACTAGGGAAGTAGAAAAGCTGGAGTGCACACTGCTGCACAGCCCCAATGGACATGTCCTGCTTTCTAGGAAAGGGCTGTCTTGAAGCTTATCAGGACCAAGCTGATCTATGCACAGTTCCTTTTTATTTGGTGGTGGCTCAGGTATTTGATAGGCCACAGTTTATATGTGCATTTTTCAGTTCAGGTGTAGTTTTCTGAATGCTTTATCAGTAGCAGCCATAAGCCCTGGCCTGGGAATTGATGTGCTTTCTCCATTGCCTGAGGCAGAGATAGGGAAAGAAAAAAAGGAGCTGGTACTCTGGTTTCCTTACACAGCCTGTCTGACCTTCCTTTCTTCTTGCCCTTTCTGTCCTGGCAAGGTCCTCTGAGCCCCAGGCATCATTTGTTTTTCTGTTCATGGACATTTTACTCCACTTCCATTTTGAATTATCTTCTTTCTGAGACTTGAACAACTGAACAACTTGGACAAGGACAATTCCTTGGGGAAATGTTTCTCTAAGGAACAGGACAGTATAAGGGGGAGCAGGTGCTTGAGGCTTTAAAGCCATCCCATTGACTTCTGTTCTTTCTTGGCAACAAATGGCACATCTTGGAGAGCACTACAGTGCCGTGGGGCAAGAAAGACTTTGCTGGTGCAATGTCCCAGAGCCCTTCCTCAGCCCAGCTTGAGTCCATTGCAATCAAAGTTTAAGTTTCAGGGTTTGACCTGTTCTCACAGCAGTGAGTTACATGACTGTTTCTCAGACACAAGTGGCCAGGCTGCAGAGATCAGACAAGCATAATGTAGACCAGGACTCAGTGTGAGCTCCCAAAGTCCACGTGCCAGGCCCTGTGGTACAGCCCCCTTCAGAAACACGTTTGTAGCATCTTGCTTGTGAAGGCACATTGCAAGGCCCTGCCTGTCCTTCCCAGCATCCCAATTGTACTACCAACCCTGGAGATCATAAATCACAGAATGGTTTGGGTTGGAAGGCACCTTAAAGATCATTCTGTTCCAAGCCCTTGCTATGGGCAGGGACACCTTCCATGAGACCAGGTTGCTCCAAGCCCCATCCAACCTGGCCTTGAACACTTCTAGGAATAGGACAGCCACAGCTTCTCTGGGCAGCCAGTGCCAGGGTCTCAACACTCTCACAGGGAAGGATTTCTTCCTAATACCTAACTTAAACCTGCTGTCTTTCAGTTTGAAGCCATCCCCCTTGTGCTGTCACTACATGCTCTTGTAAATCATCTCTCTCCAAGATCTTGCTCCTTCCCTGCTGGTGTCCACACCCTGCAGCCCTGAGGACCCTGTTGTGCAGAGGTTGTCCCAGGGAGCCCTGCCCAGCCCAACTGCACTTGGCAGTGAAGGGGAACTGTTTTTAAAGGTAGTAGAGGACAGGGTGGGTTGTTCTCTGGCTCAGCAGCACTTGCTGGGACATGTTTAGCACTGTGGTGGGAATCTCCCAGTCACAGCTGCTCCCCAGCCTGGATTCTCAGTGGAGGCAGAGAAGGTCCCCAAGCATGGTGGATGGCCCAAGGCTGTACTTCACCTCCTGCCAAGGACCTTTCCCTGCTAAAAGTTTTAGAAAAGGAGGAGGGAAGCAAGCTGCCTGTGAAACTTGTTTCTGTTGCACTTTGGGAGTTGCAGCCCATCCATGCCCCAGAGAGCTGTGTGAGAGGCACCAGCAACCCCTCTCTGAAAAAAGGGGCTTCCTTGCCTTGACCAAGAGGCAAGGCTGGATCAGGGCTTGTCTGGCAGCTGCTGCTGCCCTGCCTGTTTCCTACTGCACTGAATCATTGGTGGGGGTTCCTGATAAAATAACCTCTGGCTGTGCTGGCCGCAGCAGTGCTTGGCTGGGGCAGTGAGTGACTCTCAGCAGGCTCGTGTGGCTGCAAGGTCTGCACCATCCAGGATGCCCGTGTGTGACTACAGGAGCAAACAGGTCTCTGGGCTCCCAGGAGGACCTACAGCAGGTCCCCATGGTGAACCAGAGATCAGTGGTCAGGTGGTGAGCACAGCAAAGGCATGGGAAGGTTCTCCTTGAAGCCAAAGCCCACAGAAGTGGGCGCTGGAGACGGCAGAGGTCCCAGAGCCCCTCCACTGGTAGTGGAGACCCCACTTGCTCTCAGCACCCAGCCCAAATGCAGCCCATGTGGGGCAGGAACCTGTGCAGGGCTAGGGGAGCCAGGTCTTGGCTATGCAGCTCGGCACCGGCTTCTGCTGCCTCCAGAGCAGGAGCTCTGCTCCGGATTTTCTCTCTCTCTGCTCGTATCGCAGCAGCCCTCGAGTGTGATAGAGTAGAGGCTTCCCTGGCGCTCCTCTGCACTCGGATCACGGCTCAGCGCTGGTCCCCGCAGACTATCCTTCCCTGTGCTGTGCCTTGGGGTGTCCCTCCCCATCTCCCGCTTTCCCCCTCTGCCTCGGCACCCTCCGCATCGCTCCCGCTGCTCGGAGGATGAAGAAGGTGGAGCAAGGTAAGATGAGCTCCCTCTCACCTCCCGTGCGCTATAAATAGCCACGTCACCCGAGCATCGTCTGGAAGGGATGTGACCAAGTTCAGGCTCCCGGGGACCCGGTGCCTCTGTCGCAGGCACACCCAGCCCGTGGTGAGAAGTGCTCCCGCGGGTCCCGCCGGTGACACCGAGCGTGTCATCGCATTAGCGCGCCGCGGGACGCCTCTCAGGTTATGCGCAGCCTAATCCCAGCTGGCAGCCGCCGAGCCTGTGTCCTGAGGCTGGGTCAGTGTGCCCACACCTCGCTGGCAGTGGCAGTGTGACAGCTTGCGCCGGGGAGCCTTCCTTCCCCCTGCGGCAAACACAGCAACCTGCTTTTGGTCCTGCCAGGCTGTGCTGGGGTGCAGGTGGTGTGCATGGGGCAGGGTAAGGGGGTGTCTTTGGCATGTGTGTCAGGTATCTGGCCAGACTTCTAAGGCAGAAGGAGAAAGCAGCTATTCTGCAGGGAATAACCAGATCAAGGACAGAAAAGAGGGATTTGTGGTGTTGGTGTGGTGCCTGTA
This sequence comes from Myiozetetes cayanensis, assembly GCF_022539395.1. Lineage (NCBI taxonomy): Eukaryota > Metazoa > Chordata > Aves > Passeriformes > Tyrannidae > Myiozetetes > Myiozetetes cayanensis. Next base: position 5,868,277 of record NW_026087378.1, on the reverse strand, counting down.
TGGATCAGGAAAACCTTGGTCCTCCCTATCTGTCCAGACTGTGACCAGAGACTTGGTACTTGGGGCAGTCTGTGCCTTTGGGCACAGTTTTGCTGACATTTCCCTCAGATCTTGACCATGAACCAAGCAGTAGAGCAGCTTCCAGGTTCGTGGGCATACAGGGAGAACCACAGCCATCATTTCAGCCAGGAGGCCCTCCTTCATCTGGTGGTAGATGCTGATGCATGAAGCTGGATGATCCCCAGCTTGGAGCCTTTTACCAGTGAGCAAAACTGTCCCTTCATACACCTATGTGCTACTTGAGAGAACTTGCACTGTTGCCCCACCATCTGGCCCAGCTGACCCCTTGGGAGTGGAGTGAGCTGGACCTGATCCTTTCCTTTTGGAACAGGAGGTGCCTGGCAGAGCTGCTCTGGATGAGCTGGCCAGGGAGAGTTGAGGAACTGAGTGGGGATGTTCTCTCCTCCCCTGCTTTTGAAAAAAGGAGAGTCACTGCCTGCATGGTGAGTTATGTGGTGATGTCTCCTTGTGATGGGCTACATATAAAATCCCTTTCATCCCTGAGGATGCTGCTCGTTGAAAGCTTTTATGGCATCTTAAAAATAGCCACAGAGGGGGAGAGGATGAGAAGATGGATAGGTAGGTGGATCCCTAATAAGGAGAGAAGAGGAAACAGCTAGAGAGGGAATGGAAAGACTTTAGTGAACGGTATGTGAGTGATTACTGAGGGAGGGGGTGGTGTGGTCATACCGAGCTGCTGAGCTGCGTGCCCAGCGGGAGCAGGAAACCCTATAAAAAGCCTGGCTGTGAGATATGTGCCTTGCACGTGCTGGGGAGAGGGATGGGGTGAGCATCAGCTTGGGCTGTCTCTCCTGCAGGCACTCACTACATTCTACAAGTAGCCGTTAAAAATAATCCGTGACTCTTGAATGGCTGGCCAGGGCTGGCTGCAGCTGCTGCTCCTGCATGATTCCCCAAACAGCTCCAGGCTCATCTGTGCTCCTTTCCTGCCTCGGAGGCTCAAGCTGAGCGCTTTGCCTGGGAGCTGATGGATGAGGTCGGTCCTGGCCCTGGATTTCCCTGCGGTGGCCTTTCCCCCCTGGGCTGTGCTCCAGGAAAGATGCTGAGAGCTGCCTCTCTGCTCTGTCTTCTGGCTTTCTGCTGCCTGACAGCTTGCAGGGCCCAGAGGCAAGATCTGGTGGTGGTGGGACTGGGGCTGGGGCTCAGTGAGGGCACAGTTCCCCAGTGCCTGGCTGGAGCAGCGGTCCCAGAGGCGCTGGCAGGAGTCCCCTGGAGTGGGACAGCCCAGCTCTGCTGTGCGTCACTGCCAGCACAGCGTCTCCCTGGTCCTGGGAAGCGGCTCCAGGCCCTTTGCTGTGCTTGTGGCAGCTCTCCCCATCACTCAGGGAAGATTACACAGAGTGTCTCCAAGAAATGCTAATTGTTTTGGCTTGCACTTGGTACAGCAGAGCCACTGGGCACTCAGAGCTCTTAGTCAGCTTAGGGATCTGCCAGATCCTTCCTCTTCTTCCCCTGGAGAGCTGGTGGAGGTCTGAGGTAGCCATTGCTGATCCCCACATCCCTGGGCCCCTTCTTGTCCCCAAGCTGGCCTAGACCTGGGTCCCAATATCCAGTGGCACGAGGCACTGTGAACTGTCTTCAGGATGCTGCAGCCTCAGGGTGGAACACCTCAAGCTCAGCCTGTGGCAGGCACAGTGAGGAGTCAGATACACCCTTTGTGCTGCAGGAAGGGTGTCTGGAGAGATAACAAGAGCTTCCCATCCTGGGGGATGAAGAAGGAGCTTGTGCTGTGCCAGGAGCCATCAGCACTGCTCTATCTGTCCTCTTGAACCCCTGGGGTGCTGCTGCCCACCCCTGTTCTGCCACTGGCAATAAAAAACCTGTGCAAGTGGGCTCATTGGTGCAGGCTCCTGGGAAACATTCCTTGGCTTTGCCACTGCTTGAACTGCAGGGGAAAATGCTGCTAACAAGACTCCTCTGTCAGACTTGCCAGCCTGTCATATCCAGGCTGTCTCCCTCTTGCTTTCTTGTCTTTTTTTTATTTTTTCCCCTTCCTCATCAGCTAGGCAAGAACCCAGGGAAGCAGAGACTGGGTTGGGTTGGCCCTGCCTGCCTCCAGCCTGGGGAATGGTGAAGCTGGAGATTGTGTACTGCCTGATCCTTGCACTGGCCTCTTGCGAAGGGTGGATCAACACACTCCATGTGTGCTCACCTCGCTGTGTTCCTCAAGCCCACAGCTTTCTTAGCACAATGGTGTGGGAGCTGAAGTCCAAGTCCAGTCACCCTCTGTGGCTGCTGAGGTCTCTTCCTACCTCCTTTGCCAAACCCTGGGGCAGCCTTTTCCTTGGGAAGGGTGCAAAGGTGTCTCTTGACCTGGTTGCCCTCTGTGAACTCTGCTGAGCTTCTCACCTGCTCTGAAATAACTTCTGGGGCGTAGTGGGTGGTTCTGAACCAGCAGCAAAGTCCTTGCTGGCAAGTGCCCGTCACCCTCCCCACCACGAGTGCTGTACCCAGCTCTGGAGTCCTCAGCACAGGGAGGACCTGGTGGAGTGAGTCCAGAGGAGGCCACCAAGATGAACAGAGGGGTGAAGCAACTGTGCTGTGAGGAAATGATGGAGAATTGAGGTTATTCAGCCTGGAAAAGAGAAGCTTTGGGGAGACCTAACTGTGGCCTTCCAGTACCTGTAGGACCCTTCGGGAAAGATGGAGAGAGACTATTTACAAGGGCCTGAAATGACAGGACAAGCGGGAATGGTTTCAAACTGACAGAGAGTAGGTTTAGACATCAGGAAGAAATTCTTGGCTATGAGGGTGGTGAGGCCCTGGCACAGGTTGCCCAGAGAAGCTGTGGCTGTGCCATCCCTTGAAGTGTTCAAGGCCAGGTTGGATGGGGCTTGGAGCAACCTGGTCCAGTGGAAAGTCTTCTCCATGACAGAGAGATTGAAGCGAGATGATTTTAAGTGTCCCTTCCAACCCAAACCATTCTGTGATTCTACCCCTGGTCCCTGCTCCCTCCTCCCCTTTACTGCTGAGAGCATCCTGCAGGTGTCCAGAGCGAGGAGATGGGCCAGGAGAGGACACCTGCAGCTGCCCCAGCCCTCACTGCCCGCTTGGCTGGTCAGGTGGCATAAAGGGTTCAGTTTGGGAAATAATTCTGTTCCTTGGCAGGCAGGTTTGGGCTCATTTAACCAAAAGCGTGCACAACAAAGCACGTGTTCATTTTCCCCTGTTGAAAAGGGACTTGTTCCCTGGAAAGTGCCAGCTCTGCTGGGCCCATTGATTGCCTGTTAATTGTCGCTAATGAGGAGCCGGGAGAAGTGGCTTCCAGAGGCTGTTGGGGACAGACTGTCGCTTCGGCTTGGGAGGGACATCTCAGCAGGGAAGGGAGCCGTGACCTCGGCGTGGGTGAGTTGAGCTGCATGAATGGGTTTGTTAACGAGGAATGCTCCAATTCCTGTGCCTACAGCACGGGAGGACAGCGCTTAGCCCTGACTCCGGAACGGAGAGCGTGGAGGGTTAAGAGGATCTCTGGTGCTTACTGTACACAGATGGATTTATTTACGCATGTAGAGCAGGGAGGTGGGATGGGGAAGGCTAAACCCACCCTGTCCAGGAGGGAGGGTTAAATCTCTGGTCCATGTCGGGGGCAAAGGGCTGCTGGGCAGCTGGACCTGATGCCAGGGCTTGGCCGCTTGCCTCCGGCTTGACGACTGAAGGCTGTTTTTTCCCCCAACCCTGATGAAAGGCACCAAAGGCTTTTAGCAGGAGACAGCCGTGTCTGCCTGCCTGACGCTTCCCGCGCTGGCAGCCCCCCCTCCTTTTGAAGTCGGGTTTCTGGGCGTGTGCAGGAGCCAAGGAGAGCACGAGTGCGGGAAGGAGGAGGGGAGAGGATTACGTGTGCCGAACCCCTTGTGCGCTCATGGGAGTTCATTGTTCTGGGTGTACCTCGTCCTGCCACGTGCCCCACTGCCCCCAGCCTGGTTTGCCCTTGCCCAGCACCAAGACCTGACTGGCACCTCTTGGTCCTGTTGGTACTCAGCCCCATGTCCCATCAGCTGAGTGAGGCTCAGAGTATGGCTGGGCGGGATATTAAGCCCTCTTGGGAGTGTCACACTGGTGCAGAGGTGTGCTTTTACCTGTGGAGACATCACCATGCCACAGTGGGAATGGGGCCTCCTCTCCCACAGCAGCAGCTTTCTGGGTGCCCATCGCCTGCTCCGGCAGCTCCTGCAGCGTCTGTGCCAATCACTTCAGTGGTTCCTCTCACCTTCTCTTTGCTAAAATGGCTGAGCTGGTTTACCCAGTGCTTTTCCTGAGTTTTCTTAGTTTTTCTCCTGTTCCTGACAGGATTCCAGGTACAGCAAACCCCACTGACCACTTACTGCTCCCTGGGTACCCACTCTTGTCCCCATGACTGGTGGGCTGAGGCACCACCCCAGCAATTATTCTCTGCCTGCAAGTGCCTGTGTTTACCATTTAGGGCAGCTCAGCAGAGGGGGAGCTTCCCCCTGGGATTTGTTATTTCATTAGAATAAACAGCCAAGTGGGATGTTATTTTCCATTCCAGCTAAGAGAGGTTGTGGTTGCTGCTTTTTGACCCAAACCCTGATGTCTGTGTTTTGATTCTCTGCTGTTGAAGTGGGGCAGAGAAAGGAGAGTGGAGCATGTGGATACAGCTCGTGTGACATAAGCCCTTGTGCTGCAAGAAATGTTTTTATGTTTGCACCCCTGCCTCCTACTCTGACCTTGGGTTAGGGAATCAGGTGAGTCCCAAGCCATGCAATGAAGTGTCCTGTACTTTGTCCTCCAGTGCCTCCAGGCTCCTTTCACAACCAGCCGTGCAGATGGACCCATTGTTGTAGGCTTGGAACTGACTATTACTCTGAAGGGTCTTGGTATTCTGACCCCTAAAATGCCTTCTTGGGGGCTCAGGAGATGCAGGCAGCCCTACTCCACTTGGAAGGTAGCAGAACAAAGAGCTGCCACAGCTGGGCTGAGAAATGTGCCTGGACCCCAAAACTGGGGTGGAGTGGGAGAGCCCTGAACTAGCGTGGTGTATGTGGTGTGCTGTGACCCAAAAGCTGAGCCAGTCCATCTGTGCTGATGGAAGAAGAAAGGTGCTGAATAACCTGGCCCTGGCATCCATCCATCCCTCACCTTAAGACTCTCTTCAGTTTGAGGCTTGAGAGCTGCCTCAGGGTGCAGAAGGGCTCCTGACAACCTCCTGGGTCTCTAGCAGGTGCCACCTCCTGCACTGCAGCAGGACATCCACAGCACAGCCTCAGAACTGGCAGGGGGAATCCTGGAGGAATCCTTTGCTGGGACAGTGGGGCCAACAGAAAATGTCTCGGTGGTGCACTCAGTGCACCTGGGTCACTTTGCTGAAGGTCACCCCGAGGTGAGCAGCCTGAAGGCGTCTCCATCTTCCACAACAGTTGTTTTCCCACTCTGTCGCTCCTTCATGCCCCAGCCTTTGCTCCATTACTTTAGTCTGGTTGCTTTTCCTCCTTTATCCCCACCCCCCTTCACCCCACCTTTCTTTTCTCTTTCCTTTCTCTGTTTCTCTCCTGTCAGCTTTGTTCGCCTGGCTGTGTACTGTGGTTGCCATGGTGACTGCCAGAGCATCTCTGCATCCCGGAGCAGTGGTCCTGTGCTAGCCCTGGCCATGGGAGTGGCAAGGCACCTTCCTGCCCCTCAGAGGGGCTTTCTTGCAGCCTCCTTCCTGGGATGGAGGTCCTTGGGGACATCCCTGTGACCTCTCCTGGTAGAGAGGAAAGTGTAGGGCATGGAGTGGCCCTCAGCAGCTCAGGATGGGGCTGTGCAGCACCTTGTGCAGGCGTTGGGGGAGGAACTAGCAGGGCTGGCTCCGTGGCACAGCTTTATTAGCCTCTTTCTGCCAGAAATGTTTCAATAAAATGTCTGATAAACATTTTTTTAATGAACAAACACTACTTAAGGAAAATAGAGGAGCTATTGCAGCACAGAGAGTCCCTTTGGGTTGAACAGTTCACCACCACCTGTCAGCAGTGAGTCTAAAACTGTAGAAGTCATTGAATCACAGAATGGTTTGGGTTGGAAGGGCACCTTACAGATCATTTCATTCCAGTCCTCAGCTATGGGCAGGGACATCTTCCACTACACCAGATTGGTCCAAGCTCTGTCTAACCTGGCCTTGGACACTTCCAGGGATGGGGCAGCCACAGCTTCTCTGGGCAACCTGTGCCAGGGCCTCACCACCCTCACAGTATAGAACTTTTTTGCAATGCCCAACCTAAACCTGCTCTCTTTCTGTTTGAAGCCATTCCCCTTGTCCTGTCACTGCGTGCTCATATAAATAATCTTTCTCCAAATACAGAGCTGTATTTTGTTGCATGATATGTACATGTTTCCTTTTGGGATTAAGCTGCTTCTTTCATCCTAGGATCTGTGCTGTTTCTTCTCTTGAGATCATTACCTGTTACTGTGCAAGTGACTGTGGTGACTTGGCCATGCTCAGGCCCCTGGGGTGAAAACCTCCTGTGCCTTTGGGCAAAGTCTGAATCCTGGATCTTGTCTTTGCCCATGACATGCAGAGGACTAAGCCTATATCCCCTGCCCATGGTCTGGTGTGGGAAGACACCAGTGGAGCTGTGGTTTGGAGGCAGAGTGCAGCTTGTGGCCTTCTGGTGCCAATTTGCAGATGACAATATATCTTTTCAGTATCTGTCAGAATTTCTGTATCCCTTTCATGAGATAATTAGGATGACGTGTTATTAGCTGATTACTGGAGAAACATACATTTACTGAGGATTTATTCTGGAAACAACATTAATCTCCTGTATAGCTGCTAAACCCCCATAAATAATCTGATTTTTGATAATCAATTGCTATTGCAACCCCCACTATAAATCTCAATTAAATGCACATTTAATTCACATAAACTTGCCAAATTTGCTTGTTCATTTCTGTCCTGCTGTTTGCCTCAGGCAGATGTCTGTGTATATGCAAGCTCAAGTCTGTTTATCAGACAGCCTGAAACCAGAACAGGGTTTGCCAAGGCAGAGCAGTTACAGGAACAGCGACATTCCTGTCCTGTGGTCCCACATGGACAATGTGGCTTCCTGCTGCCGGTGCTGCTCAGACACAGGTGCTTCAGAAACGCTGCTGTACCTGGCCATTCCCAACCCTTGTCTTGGTGCTGGGGGTGGCAATGAGGGCAGCAGGAGCAGCTCTAGGAGACTGTGCCTCTGGAGCATCCCAGGCTTGCCCAAGGCACAGGTCTGTGGGTGTGCAAGGAGAAGAGAAGCAGTTGCCAAAAACCCATGTGAGGGCTTTCAACAGGGCTTGCCTGGGATTGAAACTGAGCTTCTCTTGGGCTTGCTTGAGTTCTGACCACTCCCTGGGGTAGCTGCAGTGACTTTGCAAGCCTTGGTGCTGGTGGAAGGGGAAAGGGAAGGTGGAGAGATGCTGTAGGGAGGAGGTGGCTGGCCCTACACCAGTGGGACATGGTGCTACCAGCTTCCTTCAGAGCTGGAGGGAAACTCCGGGCATCAACTGAGCTTTGTTTGGTTTTGAGGCCACACTGATTTATCTTCCTGTTTTTGTAACTAGTATGCAGCTAGGGCACTCCAGGGAGGGCAGAGAGAGCTGGATCAGTGTGGCAGAGCTCTGGTGATGTGGGTCCATGCTGGAGAGCAGGTGGGAGCATGGAAAATGTCCCACTGCCTTTCATGGAATGGGGTTTTGGTCCTCACCTGTGCTGCTGGGGTGCTGGCCCTCACAGCTGCCAAGGCTGATGCTGAACACAGCACTCCCATCCCTGCTGCCTGTGCTGGGGAGCTGGGAGTGTCAGTTTGGGCTGTGATGATCCTGGTGATGGGGACTGCACTAGGGGAGCCATAAAAGAAGCGACAAAGCTGTTCAAATTGCTGGGAAGACGTCTACTAAGATCTCCTCCTGAGCCTGGCTGGAGCCCAGCCTGCTAATTATGGTGGTAGGGGAAATACACAAACATACAGATGGCAAGAAGAACAAAAACTGCTGTCTTTTAATAGCGAGAGCTTTGTTTCCGGCCAACCGAAACCCACACATGGCAGAAGCTAAACATTAATGGCTTTGGGTGAGATCAGCCTCAGCGGGAGGTCTTGCAGAGCTCAGGGGGATCTGCCTCTTCCAGGGCAGCAGGATGGACCCGAGCCTGTGGCAGCTGCCAGTGGAGGAATGGGGATGCCAGGCTACAGTGGTGTCTGGCTGTGCACACCTATGTGTGCTAGAGACAGGCTCGGGCAGGGCTTGCAGGTACAGACTCCCAGGAGCTCCACGCTGGCTCTGCACTGAGGTGGACCATGACTACTCCAGTCTTCTCTGTCCCAGGGACTGCTTGGTGAATCCCTGCATGGTGGGGAGGGAATTTCCTCCCCCTGAACCCACCTTTCACTTCTGGTAGGTGGGTTGGGGCAGTGGCTCTCAGAGAGGCCTTGGATGCTGCCACTGGGCACTTATCACTACTGTTAGTTCACCATGCTCAGGTGCTGCTGCACGGAGGGAATCCCCTCTGGAATTTATTTATGGCCAGTCTTCGCGAGCGAAGATCCGGGGAAGGTCTTTCCACCTTCCAGCCTGCGCATTGGATTTTTTAGGTGAGACACAGTGTGCGCGGAACTGAGCCCACCCTTTAATCCTAAGGTTCATCTGCCGGGGCCAAGCGAGCTTGGACGGTGGCAGCGAGGTCCTTAGGACGTAGGTGGGTTGCCTTTAAGGGCTAACGAGCCCCACCTGCCCGGCCCGGGAGTGGCCCTGACCGGGAATCGAACCCGGGTCTCCGCGGTGACAGCGCGGCGCCTTTACCCCCTAGACCACCAGGGGCTCCTCCTCTGGAATACCCTTCTGTTGGCACTCACAGTGCCAAGGGGCTGTGTGTGCTCTTGAGAGGTTGTAGAAGATTCTCTGTCCCACGGGGTTTTACTGCAACCACCAGCGCTACGGAGGGGGTAGGTGAGATGGACATCAGCAAAGGGACTGGTGATGTGCTGTTTTCTAGTACTGTCCTGAGGGTCAGCATCTCTATCTGATGCCTTGTGCTGTCCTGCAGTGCTTGTGGTGCCTGAAACACCACAAGGACTGCCCAGGGAGATGGTGGAGTCACCATCCCAGGAGGTGTTCAAGGAACGACTGGATGTGACACTCAGTGTTCTGGTCTAGTTGACAAGGTGGTGATTGGTCAAAGGTTGGACTCTGATGATCTTGGAGGTCTTTTCCAACCGAAATGATACTGTGAAACATGTTAGTGTCCACTGGGCTCTCCCTGGCACAGGGCTGTCCCCCCCACACAGCCCCAGCGCCTGCCGTGTTCCACTCTCTGCCACCCATATGCATGGCCAGGTGTCTCAAATAAGCTCCATGGGGGGTGAATACAATCTTTTTATGACCACTTAAAGGCTCCATTTGCTACCTTTAACATAATTAGAGTGAGGATCACAATAGATTAAGGAAAGCAGTAAACACACTCTGTGCCACAGGGACCCCCCAGGGGCTCTGCTGAGCTCTGCCCTGGAAGGGGTTTGCACAGTTTTTGTGGGATGCTCTGTATTAGTGGACTGCAGGAGTGTGTTTTGTCTCTTCTGACCCCGTGGTTTGCAGTGAGTTTGATGGTTCATCAGGGCTCCAGGGGGATGTGACAGTGCCCTTCCTGCTGCAGCCCTGGGCAGTATTGCCCCCCCTACCAGGAGCACAGCTGAAAGAGATCCCAGTTGTTTTAGAAATCACCTTCCCAGGATATAAGAGTAGTTAGAGGAATTTGGAGCCTGCTAGGGAAGCTCCTGATGGTGTTTTACCAACAGCTATGAGCTGTAATTCATCCTCTGGAATGGGACTGGCTGGAGGGCGGCTGATCTTGAGCCTCCCATCCCTCTGAGCACGTGCTGATGGCATTGAAATTGCTCTGTAATATATATCCCTTCTATGCCTCCTATTTATGGGGAGATTGTCCCCTCTGTGACGCCAGGGCTTGCTTTGCCAGCTGTCACCCCCAGTCCAAATTCCCATTTCATTGCATTAATATCTATACAGTCTCTGGATGGAGATCTGATTTCAGTTCACTCCCTGGAGTAGAAAGAGTTAAAAATAGCAAATCCAACACCCCTCATTCCCTGGCTATGACGCAGTCTCCCAGGTTGGAGTTACAATGCCAGCATGAATATGGTTTAAAATAAAACAAGTGAGTGTTCTGCACTCTGTAGAATAGGAGAAACAAGCTCCAGCCCAGAGAAATGACATGGAGAAGGCTCTGCCCTTCTAAACTGTGCTTGCAAAAGGCATGAATTTTTCTCCCTTGCAGTGCTTGTGTTGGCCAGATAAATGATGCTGCACACAGAGCGATTAGTGGAGTAATGCAGGAGGTTCTCAGCCCATCAGGGAATCAACTGATGTCAGAAGAAACCAGGAAGAAATGAGCTCAGTGCATTATGGTTTGGGGCTGTCTTTCCAGAGCATCACGTGCAGACCACCTTGCCAAGTATCGGCTGGACATTAAACTCAGCAATCTGGGCAGGGATGTGCTGGACTCAGCAGCACTGAGGCCCCTTGGAAGTACCAGGGTGCAGGCACAGACTGACCGGGTGGATCCTCTCCCAAAAGTGGTACCAGACTATGTAAGCAACAGTCTGCTGCAAGGTGGCGGGTTGCCAGCCTGGCTCTGTCTCATCGAACGGGGCTGTTTCTCTGATCTGGCATAGAAAATCCTAAATCCCCACATTTTTCACTCTCAGACGCTGCCCTAGTTTAAAAATGTCAGCTCCTGGTTTTCTTTGTAATATTTTAAATATAGCATCCTTTATGTTTTCGATGCATGCACCATATGTTTTGGAAACTGCAACAAAATCCATTGGGCTCCATGGGTGGAGGTTAAAGGGAAAAAGCATTTCCATACGGGAAGCTGCAAATACAAAACACAGCAGCAAACAGAAAATCCCTCCATGCATCAGCCAGAAATAAGCTCCTTTCTGTCCCGGCTGTCTCCGGCGCGTTCGTGTGCGTGCGAGGAACGAGCCTGAATGTTTCCATTGTGTCGGCTCCTGTCCTGGACACCCTGGCACTGACTCCACAGCCCCCTCCAAGGCCCAGCAAGAGATGCCACCGTGTCGGAGACCATCTGACAGCTCCTTTGCCCTTTCCCTTCCTCAGAAAGCCCCTTTGCTGCTTTCTGTTTGGGTATTTTGGGGGTGGTTTTTTTTTCAGCTGGGATGGGTCCCTCCTGCTAAAGCTTGCCCAGGCTGCTGCCTCCCTGGCTGGTGGCAGTGGGTGGGCTTTGGCAGTGAGGGGAGAGTCCCCTGGGCTCCCAGCACTCCCACACAGCCCGGACTGTCTCCCAGCACTAAACACAGACTCTATTTAGCAGGAAATTTGGCCTCAGCAAAATGATGAGCTAAGGGTTTTCATCTTTTGGCCAGGACCTCAAGTTTAGACTCTTCTGCTACGCACATCTGGCACCCCTCAACACTAGGACTCAAGAGTATCCCTTGCATGGACCCCCCAAACCTGTCCAGCCCAGTTCGAGCCGAAAATAGCATCGTGTGGGTTGGGGCTGGGTCCAGCCCACAGTTAAGGTCGCTCCTCCTGCATTCTCACGGGCTGAGGCTGCTGGGTGAGCTGTTTGGCTGTGGCTCACCCACTTGTCATGCCTCATGAATAAAATCAGGGGGAGGAGATGGGCTTTGGCCGTCAGTGCCTGGCTGCCAAGTGAGCTGTCTCCCTCGAGACCACCCTGCCAGGTCCTCTCCCTAGGTGGGCAGGAGAGAGGCTGGGGTGGCCAAGGGCAGGGCTAGGACTGCTGGGACCCATGGGTGGCCCAAGGTTCCTGCTGGGAGTGGCAGCTCAAGTTTGGTCCCATGCTCAGAGGATGGGTGGCATACAGTGGCTGTGTGTACTGAGGCAGAGAGATGTCATAAAATCATGGAATGGTTTGGGTTGGAAGGGACTTTAAAAACCATCTAGTTCCATTCTCCTGCTGTGGGTGGAGACACCTTCCACTAGACCAGGCTGCTCAAACCCCTGTCCAACCTGGCCAGTGGGTGACTTTAGTGTAGGAGGGGACATGGGGAAACCTTTCATATTCATATTCAATTCATATTCAGTGCTCCCTCTGCAGCACTGAAGATTTGGGGCTGGGACTATGTCACCCCACTGGACACCTGTGCTCTGGGTATGGCAGGGTCCAGCAGCACAGACAGAGAGAAGCTGCTGCCTGGGACTTGGCTGTTCACTGCAGTGTGGTGTCCTCCAGAACGTGTCCTCGGGTGGTCCTGCTCCACCTGGGATTCACAGAGGGCCACCAAGTGCAGCCATTTGTCTCTGTGACTGCTCAGGTGGATTTGCGCTCACCCAGATCCCTATCCCAGGGTGGGATATCTCTATCCCCACCTCAGCCCTGCTTTAGGACACAGGCAGAGCTCAAGCCCATGGATGTGCGATGTGCCTGTGTTCATCATCCGCCTCACGCCCCCTCGCTCGCGCACTGTTTGTTTGCATCTATAACAGCTCAGGCAAGACTTTTTAAGCTGAACCAGATGTAAGGATGAAATCCCATCTTCAGCCTCTCAGCAGGGTTTCCTCCTCACCCGCCTCAAATAAACCTTTTTGCAGCCCAAAACGCTGAGCTCAGGGAGTGCTGCACATCTGCTGGGGTGGCAGCAGCCAGTGGGAGAGGTGGCAAACGCTGGCAGTGGGAGCAGCCCTGGCACAGTGCCCAGCTGCACGTGGCAGGCTTGGGATATCCCTGGCTGCAGGTTGGGGTTGGGATGCTCCAGGGGGATGTGTGTGAGGGTGAGAGGGCAGGAGTGTGGTTTTGGGCTCTTGCTGTGTTCCTGGCCATGTTGTCCTTGGCTGTGTGTGTGAAAGGCTGGGGTTTTGTGCAGTGCTGCAGGAACCCGGTCTCGCCTCTCCTGGCAGGTGCTGTGAGGGCTCTGGACCTGGAGAGCTGTGACCTCCCCTGCCCAGTGCAGGGCTGGGATAAACAGCACGTGGCTGGGGTTTCTTGGCAGCTCCCCTCTGGGTCCTGCATCTCTGTGTCACTCTGGGCTTCTCCCCTGCTGCTTATTGTTCCATCAGACTTCCTAATTTGTAGCTGACCCTTTGAATCAAGAGGCAGCCCTTCAAGAGAGACCTGTTCTGGCTTCCTGGGCCCAGATCCAGCATGTCAGCAGCCTCCTGAGTGCTGAGCTGATGTGCCTGTGTGCAGGTATCTGCTCAGGGGCTACAAGTGTGTGTCCTCCACCATGGTGGGGCATCCCCATCATCTCCTGCTGGGATGAGGGGGAGAGAGAATAGCTCTGGGCAGTGCATCTGCTGTGGATTTTTCCCCTGGGGACACTGATTTGCTGCCTGCATCCTCCATCTCCTTCAGCTTGCACACACATGCCTCTTCCTCCCTCTCCCCCATGGTTTCACTGCTCCATTTTTCTTGAAAGCAAAGCAAATGGACCTCCAGGTGCTGCAGCCAGGGCTGGCTGTGTGGAGAGCTGCCGCTCCCCAGCCTCACCACTGAGGCAGCCCCCCATCACTGGGCTGCTCTGGGACTCCTCGGAGAGCCTGACCTTGTGTCAGAGCAGGATGTGTCAGGGCTGGGATGAGCTGAAGTCCTAAAGCAGAGATTTCAAGAGGAAGAAGGAAAGTAGCCCTCTGGCTTGCAGAGGTGCAGAGCATCCTTATTCCAGCCTGGGATAGTGACAGAGAGGATTGCTCACAGCTGTCCTGCTGGAGACACCCTGGGGCAGGACCTGGCCCCAGCCCTCTGGCACCTGAGGACTGTCATGCTGTTTGGCATAGCTCTCTGCTCGGGGCTCACTGTGGCTCCTGCCCTGGGCAGCCATGCATTTCAGCAATTATTAATTAAAATGCAATCTATCCTTTCTCCTCCTCTCCCCAAGACACCAAGAACTACTAAAATATTCTCAGGGATAATAGGGAGGGGAATTAAATAGTTGCTGTGAAATTTGAGCTGCGCCTTTTGGAGATTTACTGCTGTTCCTAGGGCCTGTGATTCCCTGCCGAGCACTACATCTCCAGCCCCACACTCAGTGGAAATACCAGGCCTGCTGGGAAGCCTGGGCTCTCCAGGTAGAATATGCAGGCAGCTGTGGCATGTTCAGTCAGCATATGGACAGGGTACACCGGGTGCCAGGGGATCTCTTTTCCACAAGCTTTCAGAGGGACTGAACCCCTCATGCCTGCGTGGTTATCTGCAGCACTTGGCATCAGGTTGGGATGCAGCCTGGGATCCCAGGGAGACAGGCACTCTGGGTGTGATATTGTATGTTAGGATGAGGATGGCTGTGTCACATAAGGAGTGGCTGAGGGAGCTGGAAGGGCTCACCCTGGAGAAAAGGAGGCTGAGGGGAGACTTTTTCACTCTCTTCAACCACCTGAATGGAGGTTATAGACAGGTGGGGGCCGGCCTCTTCTCCCAGGTAACAAGTGACAGGACAAGAGGAAATGACCTGAAGCTGTGCCAGGGCAGGTTCAGGTTGGACATCAGGAAGAATTTCTTCACAGAAAGGGTTGTCAAGCATTGGAAGGGGCTGCCCAGGGAGGTGGAGTCACCATCCCTGGAGTTATCCAAGAAACAACTGGATGTGGCACTCAGTGCTGTGGTCTAGTTGACAAGGCAGTGACTGGTCACAGGATGGACTCGATGATCTCAGAGGTCTTTCCCAACATAAATGATTCTGTGATTCTGTAAACATTGCTTGTGGAGAGCAGATCCTTCTGCAAGCACTGTGTCAGGAGCAGAGGGAGCAGCAGTCACGATTTTGGCTACAGCACTGAGTGCTGTGCCCAGGAGGGTGACCCTGGGAGGAACGGCCCCAGCCCCTGCCCTGCCTGCAAGGAACACAGCTGGATCACAGACTTCCTTCCCCCACATCACCCAGTTCTTTCATGCTTCCTGCAAGTTCCTGCTGCGGGGGACAAACATGTACAAGGTGGGGAGCAGCTGGCTCAGTGCAGGGGGGCTGAGCATCCCACAGACCCTTCTTGGGGGGGATCAAATGGGAGGAGTTGCCTGGTGCTGTCTGTTAGTCATTGCAAAACATCCCCAAATCCCTGTTCCATGCTGGCTGAGGGGCAGTTTGGGCCTGGCACAAGAAGGAAGGCAGAAGCCTCCCTTGGGGGTGCCAGGTTGCACCCAGTTTGGGGGTCTGTGGAGCCCAGAGCTCTGCTGGAAGGGGCTTCCATGATGTCTGCAGACAGGCCAACATGAGCACCAGGCATCCTGGCTGCAATTGCAGTTCAAGGAGAGCTTGTTGCCATGACAAGCTGTACAAGTATTATGTGGGGAAAAAAGATCCCAGCAGCACTTGTTGGAGATGGGAGAAAAGCAGACGGTGTGGAGGGCACACGCCATCCCACGGGGGCCATGCACTGATGTGGCTACAAGCACAGGTATTCAAACACACACCTGAACTTCTTATCTTCCAGTGCTCCACTTGCAATGCCTCCTCCCTTGCTTCAGCTCCTTCCTGAGCTCTGTGCCCCCGAACTCCCACACGTGGGGGTGCCCAGCCCCACTCCTGGCCCTTCACCCTCCTCCAGTCTCCATGCAGCCATCCTGGCAGGGTCCTTTCCTGAAAGGAAAGGTGCTAGTTCTCCCAGGCAAATAGTGGCAGAAGAGGAAATGACCTGAAGCTGTGCCAGGGCAGGTTCAGGTTGGACATCAGGAGGGATTTCTTCACAGAAAGTGTTGTCAGGCCTTGGAAGAGGCTGCCCAGGGAGGTGGTGGAGTCACCATCCCTGGAGGTGTTCAAGGAAAGACTGGACATGGCACTCAGTGCTGTGGTCTGGTTGACAAGGAGGTGATTGGTCATAGGTTGATGATCTTGCAGGTCTTTTCCAACCTAAATGATTCTGTGAAGGTCCCAAGTGATGCCCTCCCATGCCACAGCACTTGCCAGGCAGGGGAGGCTCATGCCATAAAGCCCTCCACTTCTTCATTTATTTGGTTTCTGTGACTGGTGAGTGACAATTCAGCTTTAAAGGATGGTTCTGTGATAGGAGGGGAATGCTGGTAAAAACCCTGGTGCCTCTGAGCAGGCACTGCTGGTGGGATTGAGAGCAGGGATAACAAGGGATGCAGCCCAGATCCGGGCACCCTCCCATGGCATGGATCAGCGTGGGGCTGGGGATGTTGGTGAGCCTGTGGCAGGGCAGTCACTCTCCTCCTTTGCCTGGTGAGTGACAAAAGGACCTCTTTCCCTGGAGGAATGCTCTGGGTGTGAGTGTCGCTGTGGCCCCGTGCATGAGGATGCCACGCATAGGCTGCTTCCCTGTGGTGGCCACTGCTGAGGAGGGTGGTTGGGAATTGTTGGGACACAGTGTGCTTCCTGGCTCACCGGCTCTGGGCGGCCCAGGGCGTAGCTGTCAGGCTGGGGAAGCTCATGAACTCTGCACAAGGTTTTCTGTTGTCAGGCTGCTCTGCACTGAGCTTGTCAAATTTCCCTGCAGCTCCAAGAACTAGAAGAGCAACTTTTTCCTCTTTTTGTTGAGAATCTGGAAAAAAAATCACAGCTGCAGCAGTCAGTGCTTTCAGCAAACCAGGGAGATCCCAGGGCCCCTCACTCAGGACAGCCCGTGGTGCTGCTGGAATTGGGACTGGGGGTTCCACAGGGGTTGCAAGTTCCTGCAGGGGAGGAGGTGAAACCTGCTGCAGCCTCAGTAGGCAGTGGGGTCTTTGGGTTTCCCTGACACGTTCCAGCCCTGCCTGTGCTGGGAAGTAAACATCCTGCAGGCAGGCACGGGCAGCGGCCTTTGGCCAGGTCAGTGTGGGGAGACAATCACTGCTTCCTCCATGTCACATTTGAGGATAGTTTCCATGAACACAGCCAGAAAAAATTCTGCTGTGCAGACAGGGCCCTCACTATTCACTGCTCCATCTTTTTTTCCTTTTTCCTCCTATCCTCTTTATTTTTCTCCTTCTCTCTTTCTATTTACCCCTCTCCTTTGTCTCCTCTAGCTGTGTTTTTGACCTCTCTCTTCGCTGTCTTTGGAGTGGTAGCAGCGTGACCCCCTGCAAAGCATCTCCCACTCTGGTACATTGTCCTGCCATGTCCATGCACAGTGCTTTGGCACCCCTTTGGGCACCTTCCCATGTCTCTGGCCAGCCACAGTGACTGTCACCACTTGAGTCTGTGCAACAGTGACAGTTGCCTCCTCCCAGTTCCAGCTGGACATGAGCTCTGGGGAACCCCCCAGCACTGGTTATTTTGCTTCCAGCGCAGTGCTGGGAGCTTGGGGAGCAGAGCAGAGAAGCTGGTTCTGCTCACTCTGCTGCTCTGCCTGGGCAGCACTGCCCATGTGGTGCAGAGCACAATGCTGCCAGCTTTTGGGGCCGTGCCCACTTCCACATCCCCATCCTTCCCACCCACTGTCCTGACAACTCAGGGAGCGAGCCTGGGAGCATCCTGAGGTTCAAATCTGCAGTGTGCCCAAGAGTTGAGGGCTGGAATGGGATCAGAGCAAACATCTGAGCTCCTTAGGAGCCTGTGGCATGGGTTTTGCCCACCTGCCAGCCCTCCTGGGAGAGGCAGTGGGCTAGCTGGTGGCACATGGGATGTAGTGAGGGTACTGTGGGATGGGAGTGCAGGGCTGGCTCCGCTGCCCTGCATCCTTGATCTACCTTTGCAAAGGAAGGACTTGCACAGCACTTAGCTGCCTTTATCCCCTGTGATATCCAGCCACACTCGTTCAGGTCCTCCCTGAAACACCCAGTTAAAGAGGTTCCCTCCCTCGTACGATGCTGGTACTGGCCCAGCATCCCCATCCCAGCCCTGTCCTGCTGCTGGCAGCCCTGTGCCCTTGCCTGTGCTGGCATCTGCTTCTCCAGCTCACTGGTGGCGTCCTCGCAGAACCCACAGCTTGTTTGTGTCCTGTGTCAGGCCAAGGAAGATGTGTGGTGCGGGACTGACAGCGGTGGAGGGGGGGACAAGGGGACAGCGTGAGGCAGGTGGGAGCAATAATTGGTCATGATCTAATTAGAGGAGCCTAGGTCTGGATTAGGAGCTGCAACACGCTGGAGGCTTTTAGCCCTAAGCTGCAGATGGCTTTGCCTGTGAGCCAGGAGAGGAGAGGAGAGGCTGGCGTGGACTTGACGGGGGTTCATAATCTCGCCTGCACGACACTGCGAGCTGACTAACAGAGCCGTTTTCTGATGGCTTGGAAATAACTCAGAGCCTGCTCTGCGTGAGGTCCCCACTGTTCCCAGCCCACAGCCCTTGCACTGCCCCACTCCCTGCCAGTGCCTGTCCCAGCCCACTCCTGCGCCACACACGTGGGAACAGCGATGGGTGCAATGTAAACATTCAGAGAAGCAGCCGGAGCTGCTCCTGGCTCAGACTATCCCAGAGCAGATCCGTGGTACCTGTCCTCAGCCCATGCCTTTTTTGGAAGAACTTGGCCTGCTTAAAAATGTAAATATTAAGTAATGAGCCATGTGATGCTTCTGGGTTTTACTTAAGGGAAGGATCAGAACAGAAAATATTTTGTCCAAAGGTAAATATATCATATTATCCTTGATCAAAATTACTTTTATCTGTGGAAGCTCAATGGGAAGCATTTGCCTGAGACTGAGATGGCCATGCAGATGTCACGGCAGGTGTCAGATTCACCACCAGAGCTGAGCATCCTAACTGCTGGGCTCTTCCCTAATTCCAGGAGTGATTTGGCTGATCCTTCAACTGAGACCCTTACCCAGCTCTCTACTGTTTCCCACCATCACCTTCTCGGCAGGGAGCTGGGGGGGACAAGCAGCCGTAGAGGTTGGAGCAGACACATTTCCACATACCAGGGTCAAGGGCAGCCCCACAGGACCCAGGCTGAGGCTCTGCCAATGCCTGTCTGTCTGAAGAACCAGAATCATTTGGCTCCAAGCCTGTCTTTCTCTTCCTCCTCAGAGCATTTTTATGGCTGTGGCCAAGCTCTCTGGCAGGACAGCAGGCAGGAGCCCTCAGCCCTGCTGCTGATGAGAAACCCATATCCCGCAGCTGCTGGAGGTCCCACCCTTCCTCCCTGGCCACCCCTGGGACAAAGCGTAGCTCCTGCTTGGAGGGGAAATCCTCCCCTTCGCCCTCACCTCCCGTGGGGCTTGGAGCCAGTCAGGTCACCCTCAATCCCTGCTGCAGCAAGAGGATTTGGGGTGCAGGCTCCCAGAGTGCCACCTCTGTGTCCCCATATCCCAGTGGAGGTTTCTTTTACAGCCCCCTCGCCCTCTGCCCCCAGCCCAGCACACTGTGTCCCATCACCAGTGCTTCAGCCCAGCCTCTCCCTCAGCCTCCAGTGCTTCCAGCAAAATTCCTTTCTGGCCAGTCATTGCCGCCGCTCAGCCTTGACGCCTCTGGGACTGGCAGGGCTGGGCTTCCTCTTCCTGAGCCGCCCCAGCCCCGCCACGCTCCCGACCCCCTCCTCGCCTTCACCCAGTGCCGTGGCATTGGCCCTTTCCTGGGGGCACGAGGGCACAGGGCCTGCCAGCTGTGCCCACCCCAGGGTTCAGGCATCCAGTGGGGGTGCCCAGCTTCCCTCTCCCTCCCCGGGGCAGCCGCATCCCACACGCAGCCTGTGCCATGGTGGTCCCACCACCCCCAGTGGGTTTCTGTGAGAGGATGATTTACAGCCCCAGTTTGGGCAGGGAGTGTGCAGAGGATGACTGTGGTGAATCGCTCACTGTGAGGCAGCAGGGAGGAGTGGGAAGCAGCAGGGACGAGTGAGAGGCAGTGGCTTCTGGAAGGGAGCTCAGCCCCACGGAGGTGTGAGGACTCCTGCCAACATATCTGCCTTGCAGCACTGCTGCTCCCCCTCCCCTCCCAGCATCCACCCCAACTCAGGTCTCACATCCAGCATTTCTGGAGCTGTACCCTGTGCTGACGCCCACATCTTCCCTACACACAGCCAGCACCCACCTGTTCACCCCTCACTGCCAACGCTCAGCCCCAGCATCACCCCCTGGCACCCACAGTTCCCCTCAGCTTCCCACAGTGGTGCTGCCTCTCCTTATTAATTTGAGGATGAATGCTCTGCTGTTCTACAGTCCCGTTCACCTGTAGCTTTCCCAGCATTGTGCAGATATTAATTACTGATAATTAATTAAGTCAGTCATCCCCATTCCCCTGTGGAGATGCAGTCTCATAAACATGCTGACAGCAAACACAGTGTCAGGGCAGGCAGAGCTGGGTGGGAGCTTCCAGTTCCTGTTACTAATGGTCCAAACCCCACCTGTATCAGCTTGTACCTGATGGACCTTCCTGGAGGGCTAATGGGCTGGGGAGGGATGGGGAAGATAGGTGGAAAACCAGCAGCACCCGGTTTGGTCCCAGCAAGGTAGGATGGATGGATCTTTTATGCCTCTGGATGTCTCTGTGCAGCTTCTGCTCCTGGAAACTTGCTCCTAGTTTGCTGTGGCTGTGGGACATGGGGCTGCCTGGGTAGGAGGGAGAGGGGCCAACCTGCTGGTGGAGCTTGTTTTGAGCCACCTTGTTATTTGCATTGGTGTTGAGCTGCAAACCCTCCGAAGTAGATGGGAATTATCCTCTGTCAACCCTCCACTCCTGAAGGGTTCAGAGTGTTCCAGAGGCAGCATAAGGGTTCAGCATTTCCCCATCCCACTGCTCCTCAGTGGAGGGCTGGGACTCTGCAGGAAGAGGACAGGAAGACAAACAAGGTCGTTGACCCTCCCGAAGTGAAGGAGGGGGATTGCCCAGGGATGCACAGCAGGAACTTGCAGATTGCTCACTGCAGTGTGGCTTGGAGGATCCCTTGGGCAGGGTCCCTCTGCTCTCCTGGGTGACAGAGATCCTCTGGGCACCCATGGGTGTTATTTGGGGGTCTCTCCCCTGCCCAGGTCGCCTACTCCCTCACTTGTGCACAGCTGCTGCTGCCTGACCCCGAGGCTGCACGGGGCACCAATCCCTGACCGGAGGTGCCACCTTAATCCGGATCAGTGGGAAATCTGTCGAGTGCCCACGCAGCCCCGTGGCAGCTCACTGCCACTCCTGGGGCTCTGCAGATCAAGAGCCAGCCGGGACATGGGCACAGCCCTGCAGGAGCCCAGCCCTGGGCAGCCTTTCTGTCTGAATGTGGAGCACAAATGCATTAATTGTTGGATGCAGCCGGCTCACCCAGCAGCCGCTCCACAAGCAAAAGCAGGAGCAAACCAGGGTGAGATTAAGGCATTCCTTGGGCAGCTCCCACCTCCTTGCCCTGGCCGCTGCATCTCGGCCTGCGAGGCCACTAATGCTACTTACATTATTACTGGATTATTTGGGTGTAATGAGCTTTGCCCCGCTCAGCTGTCCCTCTGCTCCGGGCTGTAGTGATGTGTAATACTTCCTGCGCGAGGCCACGAGGCGGGCAGCTGCCGGCTCGAAAACAAGCAGAGCCCCAGCAACACAATGCACTAATGTTCCCGGACAAAATTCCAGCATGGGCTGGAGGTTAATCACAAATCAGGGAGCTTTGGGTGTAGCGCTGAACAAAGCCAGCGGGCGGGAGGGAGATGGTTCCCTAAGCTGGGTCCTGACCTGTCTCCATGGGCACAGGCAGGAGCGACCGTATCGGTTTCATCTCTTTCTGTGGTGGAACACAGCTATAACCATCTCTTCCATCCTTGGCTCCTTTTCTTCTCTCTTCCTCCCATCAGACCTGCCGATGCAGGGGCTTGGCGATGTGTTGCTATGGACACCAGGAAGTTTTTCCCTAGAGACCAGAAGCCCGGAATAAGTGATGCCTGCATTTTCTGACATAGATTATTATTTTTTTTTCTTCCCCTTTTTTTTATTATCAGTGTTTGTTTAAATGTTGATTAATTCCCAGCTTTTCCTCCCGCCTCTGTCATGCCTTTCTCACCGAGCTTTGTGGATTTCCATGGCTGTGTCCCAGGGCTTGGCTTCTGCTTCATTCTGGGCCAGGGTGTGAGCACTGGGTGCGTGGGAGGAAGTTTCAGTGCTGTAACTCTTGCTCTGCTGGAGACCCTCACAGAAAAGATCCCCCATTTGTTCCAGCCTTGGGAAATCCTGTTGGTCCCCCCAGGCTGCTGCAGAGCTAATGGACACACAGCACCACCAGCAGCTGCCACAGGAGGTCCTGGATTCCTGTTCCCAGGGCTTGTGCCCCTTGGCAAAGCATGCTTGCGAAAGCATGGGTAGAGGTACCCTGCTCCTTTCATTGTGTCTGGGAGCTTGACGTGATTAGGTTTAGACTAGTTAGTGTCTCTCCTGGTCCGAGCTCCAGGCCTGACTCCCATTTTGTTGCTCCTCTGTTGGCACTTGGTATCCTTTAGTGCCTTGTGTTAACCTCTGAGAGCTCTTGGCCTGCAAAAGGATGATCAGGAGGGAAGTCCCAGCAGCTCTTGGAAGGCTGGAGCTGAACTTTGCAGCAGGGCACTCACAGGAATGTACCTCAGCTTCCCTTGCAGCCCTCAGGTCAAGCTTGGCGAGGCAGCCTCTCCCCAGCAGCTCCACAGCCCAGGGCTGGAGCAGTGGTCAGGGAGTGTCAACCCATTTCCCAGAGGGAAGTAGTGGTGCACGTCTGCAGAGTGTATCTCTGGGCAGTTGGCATACAGAATGTGATTTTACTGTGAGACAGTCTCAATGTCATTTTGACTTCTCGTTCTTTGCTTTTGAAGCCAATAATGGGCTGTTTCTGTTCCCTGTCACTTGATCTGCCCCTCAGTGAGTGAGGAGCCTTTGATGAGTGATCTCCTCTGTCCTGTGCCCCTTATTCCCAGCTCTGGAGGGACTTCACAGACTGGCTTTCAATCAGCTGCTTCTCTTGTTCCTGGGAATGCAGTTCAGCACTGGGTCAGAATATCTCTGGCCCATTGAAATCCTGCCTTTTGCTGCTCGAGTTGCCCAAGTCGTGACTCCCTCTCGGAAATCTTACAGCAAATAAGCCCTGTGCTGCTTGGCCCCTGCCTGCAGGGGCTGGCATGGTGTCAGCCTGCCCAGACCTCTTGTGCAGTCCAGGCGCTTGCAGGTGGGGCAAGGAAAGCAGGAACTGCTCAATAACATGTTTTCTCTGTGTGTTTGGGGGTTGTGTTGAGGCAGCAGAAAGATCCCCTGCTCCATATGAATCTGACCCTGGATCACGGGGTGAGGCTGCTGAGCATCACCTTTGTGGTGTTCTGCAGAGCTGCTGGAGGGGGATGAGGAGTGGAGGTGAGGCTCAGGACTCTTTTCAGCAGCTGAAAGATGGCTCTTCCCCACAGTTGTGTGGGAGCCACGTCACCCTCCCCTCCCCTGTGGCCCCCGGCTCAGCACGGAGCCCGCACGCGCCACGGTGCCACTCCGGAAGGAGCAGCAGGGCTGGGATGCTGCTCCTTGCTGAGGAGGTGAGAGTCCCACCAGGGCCAAACACTCAACTGCTGCGATGTTTGAAAGCTCCTTGAAAAATTACTTCTTCTTCCAGTTCCTAACCAAACAAATGGAAGCTCCAAAAAAACAGCAGTTCCTTCCCCTGCCGCTGCCAAATCGGTGCTCGCTGGGCTGTTTCTGAGTGGGTCAGCAGCAAGCCAGGGCTGCCTGAGGGCTGAGCAGAGCAGTGGGTCCTTGTGTTGTCCTTCTGCACCTGCTTAGGAGACAGGAGAGCGTCCAGGGAGGCGTGCTTGGCTGTGGGGCAATGCTGCAGGTGACTTGGCTGTCCATGCAGGGACAGGGAGCGGAGCATGGGCACTTGCACTGCAGACCAGTGAGCCAGAGGTGGGACGTGGCTCTTTTGTGGGACAGGGAAATTCCAAATGCAGACAGGGATGGGCACCGAGCTCAGTCACTGGGTGCTATCCTTTGCCTTTAGTGATGGCCTGATGTCCAGCGGCCGTGTCGCTGTCACCAGAGGGCTCTTTGGCAGCTGCCCAGCAGAGGTCAGTGCAGTGACACCCAGCTGTGTCCCAGATGCTAACAGACCCCTCCCCTCTCTCGCTTTCCCCTCCCTCTTTTCTGCCAGCAGTTCCCTATCAGCAAAACCCCTACACCCCTGGGAGCAGCTCCTCCGTGATCCAGTGCTACCGCTGTGGGGACACCTGCAAGGGCGAGGTGGTGCGTGTCCAGAGCAACCACTTCCACATCCGCTGCTTCACCTGCCAAGGTAGGTGGCCAGGTTGCCCCACAACCCTGGGTGCAGTCTGGAAAGCAAAATTCTGGGGACAGACTTACCTGGCCTACTGAGATGCCCAGGGGTGGCACCTTCCTGCAGGGGGGAAGTGTTGTGGCACAGGTGGGAGGTAACGGCACGGTGCCCCTGCCTGATGCCAGAGCCAGAGGCTGTGAAGGGATGGCTGAGACCTGGGCAATGTCACTACCCTTGAGCAGCCTCAGTGCCAGCAGTGTGCAGGTCCCAAATGTGCCCATGGCCCATCTGTGATCTGGCTGGGCCACCACGTCCCTCAGCTGCCTGCCCACACCCAAATCAGGAGGAGGAGGAGGAGGAGGTATTGCCAGCCTGGCTGAGAGGCAGCGAGGTGATACCTGGAGTGGCTCCTGGTGGGGCTGGGGCTGGGTGACAGATCACTGCCGTCTGCCCATGAGATGCGACTGAGGTGTCATGGGATGCAGCTGGGACTCAGTGGCCCTCAGGGCTGGCAGAAAGGGAGGAGAGAGGTTTCTTGGATCCTCCCTGAGTGCCAGAGGAACGCTGCAGAGCTGTAAAGCTAATGGTGCAGAGCTGTTGCTGAAGGGCTCCTCAGCACCTTTATTAGAGCAGCTGCTCTCAGCCAGGCCAGTGGCTGCTTCTCTAGGCTGTAAAACATCCCATTTCAGGCCTTTTTAAAGGTCTCTGGTCTTCCATGCTCCCAACACTCTGTACTAAGCAGGACATAAATCCCCATCCCCCTGGCCATACTTTTCTGCTCTTCCCCAGAGAACAGCTGGTTTGGCTGCAGGGGACACTTCCCTGGACTGTCCCCACCCCTGCTGCAGCCCTGTTCCCTGTGGCATGGGCAGTCCCAGATCTCTGGGAAAGATGTGGGTCCTGGGCTGCCCTCAGGGCTGACCTACACCTGCAGGGCACCATGCTGAGCATCCTGCCCTTTCCTAGCTCAGAGGTGGAGGATCCAGCAGGAGCTGAGCATCCAGACAAAGAGCTCTGACAGCTGCCAGCTTCAAAGGGCCCAGGAGCCAGCAGGGAGAGCCTGGCAGTGCTCACTGCCCGATTTCTGAGTGAAAGGGAATAAATAATGAGAGGAAATCCTCCTGTCTCACCTTCCCTCACAGCTCTCACCTCCTGCCACCTCTGGCTGGCTGCTGCCAGCTCCCACAGCTGCCTGTCCCTGCCCTGTCCTCCGGAGCCTGGCATGGGAGTGCAGCCCTGGGATATGCCATAGGTCCCAAAGCAAACAGGGCATAAACCAGCTGCATTTTATCTTGCTGCTGCTTCCTGATGCTGTCCCAGAGTTGGTGACCTCTCCCTTGTTGCTGACAGGCTGTTTTGGAGAGCAGTGGGTGCTGGCTCTATGCCTCTCGGGT
The DNA here is from genome assembly GCF_022539395.1 of Myiozetetes cayanensis. Lineage (NCBI taxonomy): Eukaryota > Metazoa > Chordata > Aves > Passeriformes > Tyrannidae > Myiozetetes > Myiozetetes cayanensis. Next base: position 5,842,784 of record NW_026087378.1, on the reverse strand, counting down.
GGGTGGGTACTCACAGCACCAGGGAGCAGCTTGGCCAAGGGATGCTCCAAAGGAGAGAAGCTGCATCTCTGCCCCCATGGGCCCTGCAGCAGTGGGTCCAGCTGTCCCCTGCCACCCTGGGGAGGGTGGCTGCTGTGTGGGCTGGCCTGCAGGTGCAGGCAGGGTGTTAAAGGACAGGACAGAGGGGTGCTTGGGGCCGAAGGATAAAACAGAGACCAAGATGGGCTGTGCCAGTGGGTGCTCAGTCGCTCTGTAGTCCCCCCTCCACCCTGTCACCCTGCAGGACGGGTGATGGGCATTGTGCAAACACCCCAGGACCTGGTCCCTGTGCCACTCCTGCTCTCAAGGTCTCTCTGGATGGAGAACTCGTAGGAGGGAAATGATGCTGAGGCCAGGGCTGGCCACGTCTCCTTGGATTACTGTGATGAGCTGTGCACCACCCACGGTTCCCACAGCAGGGAAGGAAGCGAGGTTGGGCTGGACACCTATGGAAAAACAAGCACTGAGAGCTCCAACCCCAGTGTGTCCCAGAACCTCTTCCCATTAGGGCACAGCTTTGTGTCCAGGCCAGGGAGTGGAGATGGCTCATCACAGAGGCAGCCATGCCCCAGGACATGGAGAAGACCTTTCCCTAGTTGTCCCTAGGGCATTCCCAACTCTTTGCTGGTCCTGTTCTCACCTTCCTGACACAATGAGAATGTGAAATGGAAGGGCTGAGCCTGAGCCAGGTGCAGTGGGTCCAGGAGGGGATGCCATTGGCCCTGCCAGGCTGTTTGTTCCTGGTGCAGGGGGGGCTGCAGAGGTTCCCTCCCAGCACTGGGATTTCCTCTGGGAGCGCCCAGCCCTGCTGTCCCGGCAGTACCATCCTGCACCCGCCACAGCCCAACACTGACATCTTGTGGTGCTGAGAGAAGGCCCCAGCCCTCTGGTGGGAAGGGAAACCCTCTGAGATACCTGCAGGAAACTGTGCCCCCAGGGATGCCCTGGGACTGCTGCTGGAGAGGCAGCAGAGGTGGGCTCGGGGATCCTGGGCTGGACCTGCCCAGTGTCCCCGTGACGGGTGTGTGTCCTCCCCTCCAGTGTGCGGCTGCGACCTGGCACAGTCGGGCTTCTTCTTTAAGAACCAGGAGTACATCTGCACCCACGACTACCAGCAGCTCTACGGGACCCGCTGCGACAGCTGTGGGGACTTCATCACTGGAGAGGTCATCTCTGCCCTGGGGAGGACCTACCACCCCAAGTGCTTTGTCTGCAGCACCTGCAGGTGAGCGGAAATCATCACCAAGGGGTTCGTGACCCCCTGGAGAAGCCCTGAGCGGCTCCTGGCTGTGCACCAGGTTAGCCTGCAGCCCCTTGTGCCCCACTCAGCACCACAGCAGGCTCTTCCTCTGTGTTCTCTCAGTGGAAACCCTTGGGAGGCACTGAAATGGTTCCAACCATTCCCTTTGCAACCTGGAGACCTTCCTTAGTCCTCCCACCTCAGCACATGTGCACCCTCGCTGCCTCCCCTCGTAGCCCTTGCCCAGAGCCCGTCTGCTCCCTGGCACCGAGGGTCCTGCTGGCCCCTGTGGTGGGAGCTCCTGGGCAGCCCCAAGCACTGCATGCAGGGGAACGAGCAGCTCACACCTCCCCCTCTCCTTGGCCACAGGAAGCCATTCCCCATCGGAGACAAGGTCACGTTCAGCGGGAAGGACTGCGTCTGCCAAAACTGCTCCCACTCTCTCATCAGCACCAAACCCATCAAGATCCATGGGCCGAGCCGTAAGTTGACTGCTCTCCTGTTACGTGGTGGAGGGACCTCATGCCCGTGGACAATGCTTGGGGATAGTGACAGGACAGGCTTAGGGGCCAGTGTGCAGCACTCCACAAGCCACAGGCGTTCACAGAGGTTTCGGAGGAGGAGGAACAGGGTAGTCCTGTGGCTCCACCCAGGATTGCAGGTCACTGCTGGTTTCGGAAACTCCCTTGCCCTGTTTGTGACCTGGGCAGGTGCCACCACCCTGTCGGGTGCTGTCTGAGGTCATGGGGAGGTTTTGGAGCTGGGTTTGCTCTGAGTCAGTTGGTTTGTGTTCAGCTGCACCAAGGTCCGTGTCCAAGTGCAGACCCTGGGACTACTCACCTGGCTGTCCTAGCACTGGCATTGCTGTCTTTGCAGGTACTGAAAGACTTTTTACATTCATCCCCTTGCCATGATGAACCCCTGCTAAGATGCAGCTGAAGCAGTGGACAGGCTCTTTTGGGTGGATTTGGCCCAGCTTTTGAGCTCCGGTTGGGATTACCTTCCCTTCATGCCATGCTTGGCAAACCCTGGTGCTTGAGGCAGAGTCCTGCAGTCCAGGGCCAGAACCAAGACTGTGGTGTCACCCCGTCACCATGGTGGTAGTGCTGGTGGCTGAGTGGGTTTACTTACAAGTTGGTGCCCCCCCTCAAGCTGCCTCCCCCCAGCTCTCCCCATGGCCTTGATGGAGTTAAGGGATGTAGCAGGGATCAAATGAGCCTCAGCCAGAGCACAGGGATTCCTCCACCTTCCTCCATCACACCCTGAGCTGCTCAAAGCCAGGCTGTGCCTGTCCCACAGCAGCCACTGTGACCTGTAGCAGGGCCAGGGGAAGAGCAGCCACATGCTCTGCCTCTCACTTTCCTCTCCCTTCCCATCCCCTTCCCGCCAGTGCTCCTCCCCGGCCTGTGGAGCGGGGTTGCCTGAGGGCACCATGCTTTATTCATGGACAGCTGCAGGCAGATGTAGCCTGCCTCCTGCATGTGTCCCTCACAGCACCAGTGGCCCTGGCAGTGCCACCCAGGAGGGTGGCCAGGGAGGTGTGTGGGCTGGAGCCCGTGCTGGTACACTCTGTAGGGATGGCATCTCTAGGAGGAGGATGCTGAGCCTCTCCCTGCAGCTCCAATCCTGCAAGCAACTCCAAACCAGAGAGACAAAAAGGCTCAGCCTGCTTTTTTCTAGGGGTCACAAATTCTCCCCCCTTAGCTTTGTCCAGTGGGCAGGGACTTGGCACAGATTAGCTTGGGATGGGCTGAGTGGAACAGCCTGTCTGCTCCTGCTGCTTGTGCAGTGCCATGGCAGGGAGGGGGTTAAGGAGAAACCCCATCTGGGCAGACCTGCTGCCCACGGGGAGAAGAGGACAAGGAAGAGTCAAGGTCAGGGGTCCGAGGCCCATGTGCTTCCTGCTCCCAGCCTTGATGGGAGCCAGGGGAAGCAGGGAAGGAAGGGAGTCTCGTAAATACTGCGGCAGGGCCGGACGTGGCTGCCGGAGAGCACAGCCCTTCCTCTGCTGCTCTCACTGCCGGACACTTCCCACTGCTCCTGCCTCCAGGGAGCCCCTGGGGACCTGCCAGGACAGCATAGCTCCCTGGCCCTGGCTCAAACTTGTCACCCAATGGGGAGACCCAGCTCTGTGCTGCGGTGGGTGCGTGGCTGGGGTGGCTGGGTGCCAGCAGTACCACAGAGGACCCAGCTCCAGCCTTCCTCCAGGTTCGTATGCTGGGAACAAGCAGAGGTGGCATATTTCCATAAAGAAATGATCCCCAAGAGGCTGCCTCTGGAGTGATCTCAGGAGCTGGGTGTTTATAACAGCATCATCCCTAGAAAAGTCCTCTGGGCAGGGCTTTCCTCTGGATGTGAGGGGTGTGCCAGGTTAGATGACTGGGGGGTGCCTTGGTGTGGGCCAGCAGATGTGGGTGTTCCTGCTATGCTGCCGTGGTGCCACACTCCCCCCACCCTTTTGTCCCTCCAGACTGTGCTGGCTGCAAGGAGGAGATCAAGCAAGGCCAGTCCCTCCTGGCCCTGGAGAAGCAGTGGCACGTCAGCTGCTTCAAGTGCCAAACGTGCGGGATCATCCTCACTGGCGAGTACATCAGCAAGTGAGTGCCACCTTCCTGGCAGCACTGCCAGGCTGTGCCACGAGGGGCTGGGGGTTCAGCAAGGGGCTGTCCACTCACCTGCTGCTCACCCCCTTCTCCTCCCTCTCCCACAGGGATGGCATCCCGTACTGTGAGTCTGACTACCACGCCCAGTTTGGCATCAAGTGCGAGACCTGTGACCGGTACATCAGTGGCCGGGTCCTGGAGGTGAGTCCTGCGACCACAGCTGCCCCATCCTGCCCCTGTGTCATGGTACCCTCCATCTCTGGAGGCCCCAGCTCTTCCTGCTGGACACAGCCTGACCACCTTCTCTGCAGAGTGGGAGTGGGGAGGGAGCACCAGAGCTTTAGAGAGGTGGCTTGGATGCCTGAGCTCTGGAAACAGCCAGAATGGCCTGGATGTGCTGGGACATGTCTGGAGCCCAAGATGTGGGGACATTAGCCTTAAACAGCTGCTGCCATGCCTGGCTCTGGATGTCCCCAGCACACTCACCCCAGCCTGCCTTCTGAGCCCATCCATGTGCCGGCAGCCTGCCTGTTGCCTTGGAAACATATCCAGCAGAGCTGCCCGCTGCAGAGCCTGGATGAGGGGCTGCAGCACCCTACCCATGGGCAGCAGTCCCCATGGCACACTCCTTTGCAAGGCAGCAATCAGAGCAGGGGGTCTTCTTCAGTGGTTCAAATCAGAGGGGCTTTGCTTATCGCATTGCTGGACAGTAGGACCTGCTCTGGCAGAGCCACAGAGGAATGCAGGGATTCCACAGGGATCCCACAGCAAGGTGGCTGCACAGCCAGTGAGGGGAGTGAGGGTTTCTGTTGGGAAGGGGTAGAGGTCCATCAGGGCTGGTCCTTCCCGGCAGGCAGGTGGTCACTCCTGCCTGTGGCTCCTGCTCCTGGAAGTGGCATGTCCTATCATGCTTGCTGTTTATACCCCAGTGTATGCAGGGGGGAAAAAATCCCAGTCTGAGGGTAACTCAAAGGCTCAGGAGGCACAGAGAAAGATGTCAGGGGGAAGCCTGCTGAGATTTTTAGACCCCTTGATGATACTACAGAGCCGGGCTATGGTGACACAGAGGCAGCAGTGCTGAAAGCATTCTCAGTCACTCCAGAGACCTCCCCTTCTGCACAACTGAGCAGGAGGGAAGGGCTCCCACATCTCTGTCATCCCCAGACTGCAGCAACAGGAAGCTTTATCCCAAAATCAGAGGTACCATGGCTCCACAATGAGCCATGCAACAGGTGCTGTGGGCTGGGTGACTGACTGTGCAGGTCTCCAGCCTGCTGAGGGTTGTTCCAGGACACCTCCAGCCTGTTTCACTCATAGCCTACCAAGAAACCATCACCCTCTCTGGTCCTGCCGGCTGGGCTGCCCTGGGAACACCCAGCCTTCCAAGGAGCCTCTCTGAAGCTGGGACCAGTTGCCAGGAACCTTTCAGCATCTTCCCCCTCTCTGGGGGGCTGCCTCTGCCTGGGAAGGCTTTCTGCTGACTCCCAGCACTTAGTCCCAGCACTGGCTGCTGGGAGCATGAGCTCAGCACTGCGGCAGCTGCCAGGGGCCGGCTGCCCATCACGGGGTCACTTCATCAGCAAATGTCTGAACGGAACAGAACAAAGCCAGAGGCTCCCCGGACATCAAATCCCTGCTGCTTCTCCCCTGGGAAGTCTGGTTCCTGATAGCCCCGTGCTGGGATAGAGCACCCTCAGCCACCCAGAAGTGCAGTTTGTGGTACAGGGGTGTGTGGTACAAGGGGGGGTGTTATGTGGTATGGGATGTTCAGTGTGTGAAGTGGGTGAGAGGAGTCAGAGGGGACCTGAGACCCCTGTCATAGAATCATAGAATGGTTTGGGTTGGAAGGGACCTTAAAGATCACCTCATTCCAACCCCCTGACGTGGGCAGGGACACCTTCCATTATCCCAGGTTGCTCCAAGCACCGCCCAACCTGACCTTGTACACTTCCAGGGATGGGGCATCTGTTCCAGGCTCAGGGGCCATGCAGCCCACAGTCCCTACCCTCCCTGGTATGTGCCTGCTCACAGTATTGAATCATCTCTGAGTCCAGAGGCTTTAATTGTCTTTTCTGTCAGAGTGTTAAATGGAAAGGGTGCCTTTAAATAATTTTAGGCATTAAGGAGGCTTCTCATGCTATCCCAGCAGCCTTCAGGCATTCCCAACTGCTCTAAGCTGTGCAGCCAGGCTTGGATGATTAATGAGTCTTTAAGGGACCCAAGTGATAACAAGCAGTTCTCTTCCCTTGCAGCCTCTACCAGCCTTGTATAAGCTGTAACATTAAACAATACAAAATTGTGCATGGTTTGGAGAGTTGCTGCTCAGGAGGAGTGCTGGGTGTTGGGATGTTGGGTGGCTTTTGGAGAGATCTGTGATGACAAGCAAGTTGGGACTGGGCTGGTACATACCACAGAGGAGCAGTCAGTCTCCCTCCTAATGGCATCTTAGAATCTTAGAATGGTTTATGTTGGAAGAGACCTGAAAGCTCATCTCGTTCCAACACCCTGCCATGGGCAGGGACACCTTCCACTAGACCTATCCAACCTGGCCTTGAACACCCACATCCTGATCTGTAAAGCATCCCTTTTAGCACAGTCTGACCTGTGACAGCAGATAGGAAAAGATGGATATATATGGGGGTTTTTTCCTTACTGTCAGCACTGCAAGCTGTTGAGGATACTGGCAGAGTCCAAGAGCACTAAACCATTCCCAGATTCAGAGAGGTATGGGGGAAGGAAGAAAGGAAGAGGGGCCCAAACTCATTTCCCCTGCCTGCACTGAAATCTTCCACTCATTTTTGTCATAAACTGGAGGGGAAAGGCCACTGGCTGCCATTTGCACCCCAAGGACACTAATTCCAGGCTGATTTCTATGGGCAACCCACGGACAGGTTCTCAGTTAGCCTTGCAGCAGATTTCCCTGTTGATCCTTCCTGTTTCAAACTGGCTCCAGCCCTCTCTGTCATAACCCCCCTTCTTTGTCAACGAGAGCCTCATCTTCCCTCTGCCACCTTCAATTCTTCTTCTTCTCCTCTTGGATTATTATAGGAGTAAAAAGTTCTTTTCTGGGCTCCCAGCCCAGAAAGTGAGCCTATAATTGAAATGCTAGGAGACACTTTGAGGGGGAGCAAGCTCCCAATTTAAGCTGTCAAAGAGCAAAAGGAGCAGCCCAGCTTCCTCTCAGCTGGGGAAGAGCATGTCACTAGCACTGAAGTTTAGGCATCGCTCCACCAAAGGAGAAAAGTATCTTTAGGGAGAGGAGCTGGCAGTGGTAGCCAGGGAGGGTCTGGCAGCAAGAAGAAACCTTTGCTTTGCAAGGTTTTTCTCTGGGGTCCTTCTTCTCCCTTTACTGCTTCCCTGTTGTGGCATCCTGTGCCAAGTTTGCTGGTTTTTTTCAAAGCTGTAGAGGAAGAGCTGGTGCAAAGCACGGCTGCTTAGCTGAGTGCTGCTGCAGAGGGTCTTGGCTATTTGCAGAGTGCAGGGATGATTGATTAGGGTTTGTAAGGTACCTTCCCTTGGGGCTTGGTTCCTCCTGGTCCTGCTTTCCTGTGTGTTGGAAATCTCAAGATCAGAAAATTCACGGTCTGACTTGGAGTCCAGCGGATCAGAAACACTCACAATGAAGTGATCTCTGGTTTTCTCCGTGTGATGTGAAGTTCTCCAAGGCCACCTCAGGCAGTTTTGTCCCATTCACCTTGTCACTGTCTGCAGCAGTGAGGGCTGTCAGGGTCACTCGCCCTCAGGGACATGAGCAGGTCACCATGTCCTGCCTTGCTCAGGGGTCCCTGTTCTCTGCTCACTCTTGCAGGCAGGAGGGAAGCACTACCACCCCACCTGTGCCAGGTGTGTCCGCTGCCACCAGATGTTCACAGAAGGAGAGGAGATGTACCTCACAGGTAGGGGTGAGGAGGGACCCCCAGCCCTGTGTCGGGGTGTGGACCAGCATGACTTTGTGTGGGTGTCCTGGCTGGAGGGACTTTGGGGTTTGAGTCCTTATGGCACTGAAAGGGTCTCTTTGTTCAGCAATGCCAGAGACCAACCCCCCACCTCCACTGCTCCCCAGCACCTGCACTCTTCCTGGTTAGGGTGGCAATCATTTCTCTCTGTGAAACCTTCCCTGCTGCTGAGCTGGAGGAGACTGTTCCTCGTCAGAAGCTTTCTGTTCCCTGTGAGTCTCCCTGCACAGCTGGAGGGCACTGCTGGGCATGCCTGGATGTGTCCCTGGCCTTCTCCCAGTGCACAGAGCCTGGAATGGGTGCAGGGTGCCTGCCTCCCTGCTCTCCCCAGCCCCAGGGGAGGGTGGTCCTTCCCCAGCTCCCCCAGTCCAGGTTAGCTGGCAAGCAGCACTGGAGGGGTAAAGCTTTCACTCAGCACAGATGGAGGGTTTGGGTTTGGTTTTGGCAGGAGCTTATCCCCTTAGACCTGTTTTAGGGGCTGTTTCCAGCGCAGAGGGAGGGCTTGTTTTCTCTCAGCAACCCCTGCTTGCCTGTCACAGTTTAGTAGGTTTGGCCACTGCTCCTCAGTGCCTGGGAGCTGTTTCATTCCTTAGTACAGACACACAGTCCCCAGTGCCTTGCGGCTTCCCACCAGGCGTGTTCCTATGGCACTGCTGGAGGTGGCAGGGACAGGATGGGACTCTCCCATGGCAGGGGGACCTGGATGATCCCTGGCAGTCGGGGTGAGCAGTGTGTGGAGCTGAAACACTTTCCCTTTGCTGCATTGCAGGCTCTGAAGTGTGGCACCCCATCTGCAAGCAGGCGGCCAGAGCAGAGAAGAAGCTGAAGGTAGGCAGCAGGGTGAGGGGCATCTTAAGAGGTGGCACATCCCAGGTGATGCCCCCAGGTCCCTGCAAGAGGGGAACTGTTGTGGCAGTGTCCAAGCTTGGAGTGGCTTCCCGAGGCAGCCCAGAGGATGGTGGGTGGCCATGGCTATTAATGGACACCTGCCTGGGAGGGGGCACAGCAGTCCCCTCACAGTGCCCACACCCCTCTCTGATCCTGACTGGCCATGGGAACAGCTGTCTGAGGGGTCTTGCCCGGCCACTCCAGATCTGTCCCTGAGAGCTGGATGCAGGGCAGCCTGAACAGCCGTGGGCACGGGCAGGCAGCAGGTGAAAGTGCAAAGAAACTGGACCTTCAGTGAAATTTTGCCCCCAAACCAATTATTTGGCTTCTGTACCCAGCATGTTCCTGCTCGGGGGTCCCTCCTTGCCATGCTCTCACCTGCCCTCCACCTTTCTGCCTCCACAGCACAGAAGGACGTCGGAAACCTCCATCTCCCCGCCTGGTTCCAGCATTGGCTCCCCGAACCGTGTCATCTGCGTAAGTACAGCTCTGCCCCTCATCCAGGGCCCCAAGGAGGGGATCAGCAGTTTCCAGAGCTGCTCTTCAGTGTGAGGTGTCCCCCAGGGACAAGCCCACAATTTGGGGACAGCTGGGGACAGCACAGACAAGCCATGTCCCCTTGCCCCAGAGCCATGCTGTGCCACCAGTGCAATTGGCACGGATCAGGAGCACTCAGAGGGGCACAGTCCTACCCTCCCAGCTCCTCTGCCCCTACCCACTGCTGCCTCTCAGGCATCTCCTCTTACCTCTTCCTGCTGCTGGGGTGATGGTGGGCTCTGCCTGCTCCACACTGTGCATTCCAGCCTTCCCTTCCTTCTCTCCTCCTCTTCCTTTCCGTCTCTCTGTCTCTGTCTCTCCCTCTCCCTAGGCTAAAGTGGATAATGAGATCCTTAATTACAAAGACCTGGCAGCTCTTCCCAAGATTAAAGCCATCTATGAAGTGCAGCGTCCTGACCTCATTTCCTACGAGCCCTATCACAGATACACGTCGGATGAGACACTGGAGAGATATAGCTATGGGGAGGTACTGAGTGTTGATATGCCCAGTGCTGGGATGCACAGGGACCAGGCCCCAGTTTGGGGGAGAACTGTGTGTGGGTTCACTCACTCCAGTGGGAATACTGCAGGGAGGCAGGTGTAAGGGTAGGATCCCTCCTGGAGGCTCATCGCCACCAAGAAGAGGGCCTGGGCTGAAAATAAAATAAAATGGAAATGAAACGTGGATGCTGCTGCTGTAGAGTAAGAAAGAAACCGGTGACCTTACCAGTCACCAGTGACCTTACCAGTCACAGACCCGACTGCAGGGATAGTGCTGCGTGGGAGGAGTGATGTGGCAGGGGAGGAGCCCATCACAGCCCACAGCAGGGGAGGAGGAGCTCACACAGCAGCACATGTGCATCCCTCCGGGCTGGAGGGACAGACAATCCCCAGGCTCAGCCCAGAGCCTGGACCCTGGCACACAGTCCTCCTGTCCACCCAGCACAGCACAGCACCCCTGGAGCACAGCAGGGCTGCCCTGTTTGGTGCTGGCCCTGCAGGCAGGGGAAGGGGCATGGTCAGTGCGATTCCACAAGAGTGTGATGAGATGGTGCCTGAGCAGCACATGGCATGGGACTGTCCTGCCTGCCCAGGCGGGCTGGGACTGCTGGATGAGTTCAGTAAGTCCATGGAAGAAGAAGGTCTGAGCAGCTCACACAGAGATGGGGCATCTGAGGTAGTCTTGGAAGAGGAGTTGGTGATGGCCAGCAGCAGGAGCATCTCTTACATCACCAGCCCCAAGGTTTTGTCCCACACCGGGCTTCCTCCAGCCCCTGCAAGCATGGTGCAGGCAGCATGGCCATGGCCCACTGTGGAGCACCCAGGGGCCAGCAGCTGCCTTCCCCCCTTGCAGCTGCCACACTGAGGTCTCTGAGAAGGGGTGCAGGCTGCTGCTTCCTCATGTTAGTTTCTGTCTTGGCCAGGGACTCCCTGCCCAGTGTCCTGTACCACCAGCCACCCTAACTGCCTGACAGCTGTAACTTGGAGAAAATGAGCTGCTGTGGGATCCTGGTCTGTCACTGCTCCTCTTAACCATGTGCTGTCTCTCTCTCTCTCTTTTCCTTCCCACTTTGCCTCCTGCTGCCTCCAGTCCCTGGGGACCCTCTCCCCATACTCACAGGTAATGCCCCCGTGGGCACTGGGGGGTCTGTCACCTGCTGCTGCTCCAGGATGTCCCTCTGCCCAGGGACAGCTGGGGCTCTGCTGATCATCCCCCACAGCTGTTGGCTGCCCCAGGGTGGGATCCCTGTCCAGGAGAGTCCTGTCCTTCAGGCCCTGAGGAGAACAGGGTGCAATCCCTCCCTAGCACAATGGACCCGGGGTGCAGAACCAAGCACAGGGGAAGGAGATGATCTCCAGGCAGAAAGCCTCTGGCTGGACACTGTCACCTGGTCTCAAACTTTGGGCTTTGCTGCCTGTGCTTTGGCAGCAGGGGAGGCAGTGCAGGGTGGGGACCCCCTCCAGCCAGGACATGCACTGCCCATAGTGTCACCCTCCCGGGCTGCCCCAGGCACAGGGGTTCCCATCCGTAGTTCTAACACCAGTTCTAACTCCTGCCAGTTCTAACACCACTCTTTCCACACCTTCCCCATCCCCAGGACATCTATGAGAGCTTTGACACGCGGCAGAGGCGAGCCTCCAGCCCTGGCTACATCGACTCCCCCACCTACAGCCGCCAGGGCATGTCCCCCACCATCCCCAGGTCCCCCCACCATTTCTACCGCTCAGGTGAGGATTTCAGCTGCAACCCCAGGCTGAGCTAAGCTCAGACCCCCAAGTGGAGTGGGGATCACCAAAATGTCCCTGAGACTTCTGTGGTCTCTCCTCTAGCAAGCAGGCAGGAGGCCTGCGGGGGGGTGTCCATCAGGGAGGCAGTGACCAACTCTGCTCTGGGCATCCTCTGGTTCCCCCGACTCTTGTCTTGCGAGCAGCAAGGAGAGGCTGAGAAGGCTTTGTGGCTCAGACCTGAGCTGGGGCTCATGGAGGATAGGGATTGGGGAGGCAGGTGACCTCCAGGTCTGGTGAAGAGCCCTTCAGCTGTCTTGGTAGCTGTGAGAGGGGTGTGCACGAGAGTGCTTGTGCCCAGCCAGTGCTGTAAGGGAGGTCCTTACACACGCACTCGTGCATGCACGCACACCCCGGAGCATGTCGGGGGGAAGCAGAGCGTGCCTGTGCCATGTCTCCTGTCCTTTGGAGCTGGGGAGGAACGACTGGGAAGACCTGAGGTCAGTAAGTCCAGAGGTCCTGCAAACCCCAGCGCTTCACCGCCAAGGGTCTGTCACCGTTTGTCTCTGCAGTACGCTCGGCTTTCCTGTCACCAGCGGTGGGGCAGCTGGCTGTCCTGTACCAGCACCTGCACGTGGGGTTTCCTCTGCATCCCATCTTCCTCCGGAGATGCGGGAAATCTCCCCCTGCTCCATCACTCCCCATCCTGGATCACGGCCCGGCTCACGTCCCTGTCACCCCCGCCACATGGTTCACCCCTGCTCTTCTAACACCGCTGCATTTAACACTCATTTTCTTCTGCCTCTTGTTCTCTCTCTCGGTCACTTACGGCTGCTTCTGCTCGGCACCGCGTAGGCACCGAGAGTGGGCGCAGCTCCCCCTACTATAGCCAGTTAGATGTGAGGTCCTCCACTCCAACCTCATACCAAGCACCCAAGCATTTCCACATCCCAGGTAGGCTCTGGAGCGCCCCGGTCCCTGGGGAAGCGCCGTGTCTGTGGCATGCCCGCATGTGCCGTCCCCGCTGTGTCGCATGCGTAGCTCCGCCGCCTGCCTAGAGCCAGCTGGCAGCAGGATCTACCCCTGGTAGAGGCCATCCATAAACAGGACCTGCAGCTTGAACCCTCCTCCCTCCCCATCACCACCCGGAGGTCCCAGAGCCGCCCGGCGTCTGCTTGATCCTTGCAACATCCCTCTTCTCCCTCTTCCTCCACTCCCCACACGAAGATGAGTCCCCTGGTGAGAGCCTGCCCCCTCCCCTGCCTCCCCCCAGGACCACCAGCCGAAGCGTGTCTGCCAGAGGCCTTTCCACACCCATCCGCTACAGATGACTATTTTATACTCCCCCTAGGGCCCGCCGCTCCCTCCCCCCAGAGTCTTCTGGGCTTGCCAGATGCCTGCTCCCCTTCTGCAGGGATTGCAGGGGGCCACCAGGTAAGGGCCACCACCCGCTCCCGGCCACACAGAGCCCACGGGAATGGGAACGGAGCGGGCAGAAACGGAGAGTGGGGTGGGAAGCAGGCAGAGCTGCCCATTGTCCTTCAGCACACGCAGGGGGGTCAGAACCCCAGATAACCCCACTGAGCTGCAGGCATCTCCCACTGCCCTCATCCTCCTCCAAAGTGTGATACCCTCCACAGTGCGTAGCTGATGCTCTGGGACAGCACTATGAGGACACTCAGAGGCTCCCCACCATGGTCCCCAGCTCCCATCCTATCCCTGCCAGGGTTTGGCCCCGCTGCCCGCCCTGCCCTGCCCTCCCGCTGCCGGTCAGTGGTTTATGGATGGCCCCCTCCCTGCTCCGCCAGCTCTGCTGCCTGGCCCCTGCCCGGGGGCTGTAGCTCTCGGCGCCAGGCTCCAGTTCGCTTTCCCTCCCAACTCGCTCTTTTCTCTCTCTGCTGCGGAAAGAGGCTTTGGCTGATGTTGTCTCACCCCAGGTAGCTCGCAGGCGGTTCTCCCAGGTGCTGGCACCCCGAGAAACCGCCGCAGGGCGAGCGGTGGTGCCTCGCTGCCGGCTGGCAGGGGCGGCCGGCGGCTCTGGCTGTGCCCGCCGCACCCGTGCATGCTGACGCTGGGCGCTCACTGCATGGCCTCTGCTCACCACTGCCCACAGGCAGCCCGGGACCGCGCTCCTGCTGCCCGGCACACCGGCCTGGAGCTGCGCTCCCGTGGGACAAGTGGGCCCGGAGGCGGTTTTGTGATGGAATTGTGGCTGTGGGGATAGTGTCTCCCACAGGACCTCTGTCCTGTCTACTCTCAGCAGGCCCACACTGACCTCCCCTTTCCCCTTCTTCCCCTCTTTCTTCCCTTTCTTTCTCTCTTCTTCCACCAGCTGCCGGCGAGAGTAACATCTACCGGAAGCCCCCCATCTACAAGCGCCACGGTACGATCTGCCTGCTGCGATGTCCATCCCCATGTCCCCACGGGGACAGGACCAGCGTGGGGCTCGGTCCAGCTGAGTCATGTCCAGGGGCAGGGTGGGAGATGAGGGCAGGTGTCAGAATGGGATGTTTGGTTGCTGGGCTTTGGTGGTCTGATGCTCCTGCTTCCCCTCTGGACAGCGAGTGCAAGGTTCAGTGGGAGAAAGATGTAGCTTTGGACCACATCCCTGTTATGAGGGATGGAGGAGTAGGCTGTCAGCAACACCGGGGTAGATGTGGGAGGGCAAGCAAGGCCATGCTGGGGTGGTAGAGGGGACAAGGGTGGCCGTTGATAGACCAGAAGCCAGAGCAGCCTCAGAAAAGTGATGAAAAAGGTAATTTGTATTTTCACATGGAGCTCTGGAGAAAAGTCACAGCCCATCCTGGATGGATGTTCCAGGGTGAAACAGGCCTGGGGGGTATTGCCGGGTGGGGAGGGTGTTTAGTGTCTCTCAGTGGGGATGGATTGCACTGTCCCTGCTTGCTTCTCCATGTAGAGGGACAGCAGCTCCCCCCAGCAGTAACTGTGTCTCCTCTCTCTCCCTGGGCTCTCCCTTCCCTCCTGCCCAACTCCCACTGCCCCGCTGCTGGCTGCTCTTCCTGCTGTAAGTACCTGCTGTTGGCTGGGTCCCCTGTGCCTGCTGGAGGTGGTGGGATGGCCTGCTACACCTCCTGTCCTTGGTGCTCCTTCCCCTGCTGAGTCTCCTGGCCTCTGGTGCAGCAGGACTCTCCTCTGGGTTTCTCACCTATGCTGCTGAGGCTCAATCTGTGTGTGTCCCTGCCACGGGGGCCAAGCCCCTGCCAGCGCTCCTCTGCTCCTTCCCTCCTGCACAGCCCACTGCCACCTTCCCCTGGCAGTAACCCTAAGAGCCCTTTGCCTGCTGGGACTGAGCCTTCCTCAATCCCCTCTCTCAGTTACAGGTGACAGGAGAGCACAGGGGGGTTGGTGGCACTGGTGGAACTGGGACTGGGGTGAGCTCTATGCAGGAGTCAGTGCTTGTGGTGCCATGGGCTCTCAGCTATTTGGGTCCCTTCCCAACCACATCAGCGACAGCCCCTCTGCTTGTCACTGTCCCCACCATCTGCCTCAGCACCCTTGTCTCGAGGAGGTGTCAGCAGTTTGAAAGCTGATTATTCCCAGCTCTGCTACAGGCCGTCCCAGCCATGAATCACTGGCAGTCACTGGGGAGGGAAGAGGATTTGCCTTCATCCCAGAGTGGACCTCTACAAGCCCTCACTGTAGCTCTACCTGCTCCTTTTGCAGACAACCCCTCTGCAGCCACCAAAAGCAAAACCAGCGAAGACATCGCTCAGTCATCCAAGTACAGCCCGGCCTACTCCCCGGATCCGTACTACCACTCCGAGTCGGAGTACTGGCCCTTCCAAGGCTCACCCAAAGGTAATAAATGCCTGCTGGACTGCGAGAAAGGAAACCCCATTCCTGCCCCCTAACCCCAAACCCAGCCATTTCCTGGGAGGGAACTCTGCTCTCAGTTGCGTCTGGACCCGAAGGTGGGGCTGGGCTGAAGTACCTCCTGAAGTGACCTCCAAAATCGTGGGAGTCCCTGGGACTCAACTATTCCCATGCAGTTGGGAGTGTCTCCTCTGTACCTGCCTTCACTTTTGGCCCCATCTGACCCCCTCACATGTCTCGTTGCAGCCCCCCGGGCCCGGAGGTTCTCGTCAGGTGGTGAGGAGGATGGGTACGACCGGGGCATGCACAAGGTGAGTGATGTCCCTGCCCACAGCCTGGCAAGGGAGAGCCGACAGCAAACCACCCCTGGCTGGCTTTGGGGAGGAGGCTCAGCCTAGTTCTGCCACACAAGAAGGGGCCACCACTGTCCCTGCTGTCCTGTGCCATCTCTCCTGACCTTGGCCACCCCCAGCCCAGGTCTGAAGGAGCGGGAGTACACCCCCTTACCGAGGCTCCCCACCCCGGCACCTCATCCTCAGGGGTGGGGGAGCAGATGGGAGATGCTGAGCCCATGCCAGGAGATGCCATGCCCTGTCATGGTGTGCCAGCAGGCAGGGAGGGCTGGGCAGGAAAAGGAGGGGTGCGAGGTGGCTTTCCTTCCTCTACCCAGATCCAGAGTGGCATTGGCAGGCTGATCCTGAGGGAGGAGATGAAGGCTCGGTCCAACTCCTATGCAGACCCCTGGACACCCCCTCGCAGCTCAGCCAGCAGCAGAGAAGCCCTGCACACGACTGGCTATGAGGGCTCCCTCAACGGCTGTAAGGATGTCTGTCTGTCTGTCTGTCTGTCCCACCCAGCATGGCCCCAGCCCCTCTGGGAAGTTTGCTGGAGTGGAGAGGGAAGATTGAGACTAGGAAGGGGAAAGGAGAGGTGCTGAGCACAGAGTTGGCCTTGGAAAGCTCTTTTCCTCTCTAGAGAGCTTCATCCCTTCCCTGTGTCCCAGCTGGGATGGGGCATCACCTGGTGGGTGTCCAGGCAACCTGGTAAAGTGCCTTGTGGGGTGGCTGAAGGGTCCCTTGGGAATCTGGCAGCACAGCCACACAGGGATTGCTCTGAGCTGTTTGGGCTGGCTGCACCTGTGCCTCATTAGTGGCACCTCTGGGACCTCCTGGCACCCCAGACCTGCTGAGCAGCCCCGGGGCTGCCTTGCTTGCACTGTGCTTACCACACCGCACCCAGGGCACCCAGCCCGTCTGTCCCTGGGGCTACAGTG
Source organism: Myiozetetes cayanensis (assembly GCF_022539395.1). Taxonomy (NCBI): domain Eukaryota; kingdom Metazoa; phylum Chordata; class Aves; order Passeriformes; family Tyrannidae; genus Myiozetetes; species Myiozetetes cayanensis. Next base: position 5,826,188 of record NW_026087378.1, on the reverse strand, counting down.
GGGCTGGGGGCGTTTGGGAGCCTGGCAGCACAGATGGCCCTGCCTGCTCCATGGTCTCCATCTTCATGGCACATCTGCCCTCATGGAGCTGGGGCTGTTTGGAGATGCTCAGGGAGCCCCTCAGCCCTGCGGGGCTCAAGGGAGCCCCAAGGAGGACCCGTGGGGCTGGGAACAGGCAGCACTGCATGGCACGGGGTGCTTGGTCCTCCCTGACACCTGGCTCTGCTCTCCTTGCAGCTCCCAGAACCCACTACCTGGCTGACAGCGGTGAGTGTGTGACCCTACAGCCCTCCATGCCTGGTCCCCCATGGCTGGGGGGTCTGGAGCCCGAGCTGGAGGAGATGCTAGGACCAGGGAGGGAAGAAGGGAAGTGAAAAAGGAGCCCTTGAAAGCCTGGGCGAGGGTAGAGCTGAACCAGGGCAGAGCTGGTGGCAGCGCCGGGAGAGGATGAGTCAGAGAAACTGAGAGAGGAGAATGTGTTGTGCTGAAGGGTGAAGCGGAAAGGCTGCCATGGGAAAGGGATTTGGGGGAGAGGAATATCAGCACAGGAGGAAGCCAGGCTGGAAATGAGTTGGAGCTGGAAGGAGACAGAGCTGGGTGACTGTGGAGCTGGGTAGTCACATGGGAGCACAGAGGCAGGGTGGCCCAATGGGTACTGTCCTGGGATCTGAGGCTCATCCCTGCATTTTCTATTGCTCATCTTGCTGGCTTCTTTGCAGATCCTCTCATTTCTAAGTCGGCCTCCCTTCCTGCCTACAGGAGGAATGGGCTGCACAGGGTAAGTGCCTCCTGTCCACATCCATCCTGCTGCCAAGCATCTCAGTGCTGTTTATCATTCTTCCCGGGCTCCTTAAAGCCCCCAGTGCTGCCCTGCCAGACTAGGGTGTCCTGCTTCTCCCTTCTCTTCATCCCTGCTGTCAGTGCTGCCCTGTGCCAATCCACAATGACCTTTACTGGGGTCCAAAGTGAGTTGTCCAGGCAATGCCTGCCCTGAACCTTCCACAGGCATGTTTCAGAGGGGTGCTGGTGTTGCTTTCCAGCACAGGAGCTTTGCTTCATATCTGGGGCTAGTGATTGCTTGGGATCAGGAGCTCTGGTCCTGCCTCTGTATGATTTGGGCTTGTCACTTCACCTCCTTCTGCCTCAGTTTCTCCACTGCCAGCTGTGGGGAGCGGGTCCTGCTTTGGCACAGTGGGGTGCCTTCTCTCCTGGGAACATGGGAGATGCCGTGCTGAGTGCCTGGAGGAGACCCCCTCTTACCCCTCCTCCCTGTGTTCCTCCCACAGCCTCCCAGCGCTGAGCTGTTCCACTACGACAGCACGAATGCCGTCAACTGGGGGATGCGAGGTAAGGGGCCACGGAGCCAGGGACCCTGTAGGCATTCTAGAGCCAGACCCTGTGGGGCTGCAACCCCCACACACACGCGCACACACACAGGCAGTTCTGGAAAATGAGGTTGGAGGGAGGATGGTGGGAGATCCTGGTGGCAGAGGGGTCAGCGTGGCTCATGTCTCTCTTTTCTCTCTCCCCACAGAGTACAAGGTAAGATGCTTCTGCTGCAAGGATTGGCTGTCAGCCAGAGGTGGGAGTTCCATAGATGTGTCTGTGTGTCCCTGGGCTCTTCAGGGGGAAGTTTTGCTCTCTTCCTGCAATGCCCTGCCTTCGTCCCCCTCCGTCCCCTACCTGACAGCCCCATCCCAGGACTGCTGGGCTCGGACCAGAGTCCGTCCCCTCCTGCCAGGGTCCCAAGCACTTGGATGAGCAGAATTGTCTCCTGGGTGAGGAACAGAGAAAGCTGTTTGTGCCATGATTTCCTACTCGCATCTGTACCTGGGTCACTCCTGGTTTTGCAGAATGAGCAGGCTATTCCAGAGCCACTAAGGGGATTTAAGGTGGATCAGGATCACCCTGAGAGCAAGTCCCTCCTAGGCCTTGTCCCATCCAATCGCTGGAGTCAGCTGTGCCACCCAAACACTGCTAAATGTGGCAGGAGGAGGTTTTGCTTGGTGGTCCCCATGTGTGCCCCCATGTGTCCCAAGTGTGCCTCAGTTGTCTTCCTCTGGCTCTGGAGCTGCCTCATGGTCTTCCTGTCCCCGTGCAGATATACCCCTATGAGCTGCTCCTGGTGAAGACAAGGGGGAGGAGCCAGCTGCCCAAAGATGTGGACAGGACTCGGTTAGAGGTGAGAACAGCCTTTTTCACTGGGAACTATCTCCTCAGGGCACAGAGGGACCTGATCCCATGGGGTGTCCCTTTAGCCCCAGCAGGTGGCGTGTGGCTATGAGGGGCTCATGGATGTGTAGAAGCATCTCCATGTCTCCCCAGGAGAACTGTCACAGTGGCCCTGCTGCTCCACTGGCCAAGCAGAGCTGTTCCTCGTGCCCACAGCACAATTGTGTTTGGCAGGGGCAGGAGGCAGGCGGGTTCTCCCCCTCTCCAGAGTGAGAAGTGCTGGGAGTTGTGGCACCCCATTGCCCCAGGCGGGCAGGAGATGCCTTCAGAGCCCCTCCAGCCTGGGTGGTTGCTGTTGGCCCTGGGTGGTGGCCAGAGTCCCCAGCTCTGGCCCAGCATCCTGTCTCTCCCCAGCGGCACCTTTCCCAGGAGGAATTCTACCAGATCTTCGGCATGACCATCGCAGAGTTCGACCGCCTGGCCCTGTGGAAGAGGAATGAGCTGAAGAAGCAGGCCCGGCTGTTTTAAATGCAGTGCACTATAAATATATACATACCTATAAATATATACATAGAGAGATCTCTATATTGCAGCTCTACATGATTCTCGGTGCTGTACGGGGCAGAGGTGCCCTCTGCGCCCCTGAGAGTGAATTGGAGTCTCGCAGATCATTTTATGCTCTGTGTTTCCTTTACTTTCCCAACCTTGTTTCTGTATCAATCTGTGGGTTCTCCTGGGAGCTAAAGCCACGTGGGTCCTGAAGCATTTGCTATCTGTCACTGCTGCCCCAGAGGGACATGATGGGAGGCGGGAGGATTTTCCTGCTGCAGCCACAGCACCCAGGGCTGGGGGAGAGCAGGGCTCTGGGGTGGGTTTGGGTTGGGGGGGGCCCATCCCCCTCTGCTCAGCTGCTCTGTGAATTTACTTATGGGTTGGAAAAGGCCCTGGGCACAATTGCAGGAAAGTGGGATCTCAGTAGGAGCTCCTTAAACCCCTCCCTGCCTTTACATGCCATGACTGGGGGCACCTTTGGGATCAGAAATGCAGAGCTTGGGGCATGGGACAGGAGAAGTGGTGAGGACCCCATGGGGAGCTGGGTGCACCCCCATGTCCAAGGTGAGAGCCTGAGCCCTGATGCCTCCAGGGCTGTTGGCTTTCCCTGCAAGCCCCATATTACCAGTTTATCCTCCCAAGGTGCCAGAATGGCGGCTTTCCAGGCCAACCCAAAACCAAGCTCTTCTTAAATGAAATAGCCAAAGCCACCTCCTGCCTTGTGCAGTTTCTTGCTGTTCTTGAGGTTTATCCAGGGTCAAGAGGGGACACACTGGGGTACCCAGTCCTGGGCCCCAGTGCTTGGGCTCTGAGGCCTCAGCACTCATGGGAATGGTGGGGGTATTCCAGCTGGCAGATGGGGGAAAGACCAGAGACAGGGAGGTGGGGATGCCAGTCCCACTAACTGCTGGACCTCTCCTGGGTTTACCTGAATTACCCCATCACGGATGCCTGAGTCCCTGATGAATCCCTCTGCAAGCCTCTGGGAATGATGGGCATTCCCAGGACCATTCAGCATTCCCTCCACTGCAAACTATTGGTTTGGGGGAGGGGAGGTTGACTTATTTTTTTCATAAAACTAATAAGGTTATTTCCACTCAAACATTTTTCCTGGTGTCTGTGGTGCTCTGGTTTCCTATTTGCTTGTCCATCACAATTTTCAGGCGTGTGACGGGACTGAACTGTCACAAACAGGCCAGGAAGCTGTAGGATATCTCTGCAGGAGCCGGGTCAGCAGAGTTCCTCTGAAGGTACAGCAAGGGTCAGCTCTGGGAGCTTTACACCAACATAGGAGGGGCTGGGGACTCAGGTGGATATGGCACTATTTCCCTGGTAGTGGCCCCTGTGTGCTTTACAGCAGCACTAATTGAACCAATTTTATTTATAATTGTTTTACTCATACAAACTGCGGCTCCCTAAATCAAGCTTAACTGTTTGTGGCTACAGGAAACTTCTGTCTCCAGCAGCAGTTTCAGTGATAAAGCCTGGAGGATATTGTTAATAACAATAATAACAGAACAGCAGGAGTCTTTTCATTTCCAAATCATTTTATGGACAGTAACTAACTGTTCTCCACAACAGCCTGCGTGGCAAAGGTGCGGAAACTGAGGCAGGACTCAGTGCTCCCTCCCAGAGCCAAGGCAGCCTCTCTGGCTCATACCATTCTGGGGCAGCAGACACCTCGTGGGTCCCTCATGGGTTGTGCAGAAGGTACCCAGGTGTCAGCACCTGTCCTGGAAGAAATCCCTGCCTGAGCCCATCCTCTCATTTGGCTGCTCTGCAATTCCCAGCCACAAAGCAGCCCAAGCCTGCCAGTGCTGGCAGCCCTGGCTCGTGAGCACCCCATGCCCTGACCACAGGTGACCCCACGTTATAAGAGAAAATCAGGGCTGGACCCAGACAGGAGGGACCAGCAAACACCTTCCAGGCAGGCAGCAGTGTCTGGGCAGGAGCTGGCTCCCAGCCGGTCATGGAGGCGTGAGAGAGGCTGCTGCCTCCGAGCAACCCTGGGCTGAGTGTGCCCCAAATGGGGAATTCCTCGAGGCCAGTTGCTAATTCCCGTCTGATATTTCAATTATTGCTTTCCCAAGCGATAACTGGGTATGTGTGATTGACATATTTCTGTCACAACCTGCTGCCCCCAGAGGGGTGCCAGGAGCCACTGTCCTTGCTGCCACACGTGGGGCACCCTCTCACACACCCCACAAGTCTCCCAAGTCCAGCTCGCCCTTGAGGGGGGAGGGACAGTGACAGTGGCATGAGCACCGTGGCCAGGCAGAGGCCGGGCACATGAGGGGCACGGGGTAGGAGCAGATATGGAAGGGGTTTGGGGGTAGCTGTGCTTGCTCACAGCACGTGCGTTTGGGTGTGGGAATTCGGTATTTTTTCCCAAAACCGAAGCTGCCCAACCCAACAACCCCCGCGAGCAGGTGAAGGTGCTCCCACTCTAGACCCCCGCAAGCCGCGCAAGGGGGGGTCGTGGGAGGTGGGCGCTGCAGGGCTGCACACGGAGGGTCCCCATCTCTAGGGACAACCCTTCCGCCCGTGCTGCCGGCGCGGAACCCCCCGGGCCGTGTCCCGGTGCCGTGCCGGGCCGTGCCGGCGCTCGGCGCTGCCGTGCAGCGAGGGAGGGGCGGTCGAAGGGATTGGCCGCTCCGCACCGAGAGCCGGCCCCGCCGGGCGGCTGCTGCCCCTGACACTCGCCCGCCCGCGCCTCCCGGGGCGGCCGGTGCTGCCCGCGGCTCCGGGACCATGGACCGGCTCAGCGGTAAGAGGGGACGGGACGGGACGGGACGGGACGAGCATCCCCTTTCCCTGGAGCACGGCGCGGAGGGCAGAAGGGTTTCCCATCCCAGTTCCAGGCTGGGAGCCGCGCGTCCCATCCCAGCCAAGCGGGTGCGTCTCACGGGATCGATGTGGGACCCGGCTCCCAGGGTGCCTTCGCCCCTTACCAGTCTTGCGGCAGAGCCAGTTGGGGCACAAAGTGGTGCCAGTTTCCCTTTACTGGTCAGATGGGTAAGAAGCCATCAGCCTGCAAGGAAGCCTATAGGGTGTAAGCACTTGTTAGGGGAAATTGTGGTTGTAGAAAGGGAGGTGACATTTCCAGATAGAGCTGGTCAGATTTAAAGGGTTTCCCTATCTGGGGAAGATGCCAGTGGTCTCATAAAGCCACGGAGGGCCTGATCCCCACCCTGCTGGGAAGCGGCTGCGTTCCCACATGTGTGTGATTCCTGCCTGCAGCTTGTGGCATCGGGCTCACGTAGCTGTTAGGCTTTGATCTGGGATATGTATAAACCTGCCAGGGCTTTGGGCCAACTTTGTAGAGAAGGTCCTGGCTTTCTGCTAGGTCCTGGCAGGTCCCTGGAGGGAGTGGAGAAAAACTTTCAGGGGGATTGCTGTTTGCTGCTGCTGAGCAGGGGCCTGGGGCTGCAGAGGAGGAGCAGGTGGTGACATGATGTAGCACGGGGGTCCTGGCCCTTGACCTGTCCTTGAAGGTGCTACAGAAGCCCCAGCCAAAAACGATAACAGGGAGGCCAGGGGTCTCAATCTGGCTCCACAGGCTGGGACCACGCTGAAATCCCAGGGGGTTCAGGCACTGCTGTGTCTGCAGCTGTGGGTCAGCACCAGAAAGACCCAAGGGTCAAGAGTTCCCCTTCCCGATGTAAAAGGATGGGGTGGCGTTTCCGCAGTGGAAACACAGTTATGAGGACTTTGAGACTTGTGGAAACACAGCTCATGGTGTCAGTGCTCGGAGAGCAGTGTCAGTGCCCTGCAGCCCGGGAGGGGACTGGGCTGGTGACAGGGACAGCCTTCCTCCACCTTCCCCTGTGGCTGCAGCTCGCCCTGCCTGCCAGCCAGGGTGCCTTTGCCAGCTCTGAAGGAGGGTGCTGTTGCAGGAGTGTTGTCAAATGACATGTGATGCCAGAGCTGTCCTTCAGGGTCCCAGAGGACATCACCAATGGGGACGGGAGAGCAGAGGATCTCGGCTTCCCTGTTCTCCTGCTGTGCAAGCTGATGGGAGGTTACTCTGCTTGCACCTCAGTCCACCCCAGAAATCAATCCTGGCACCTCATGGCAGAGGATGCCCAGCACACTGTGGAAACCTGATGTCTGGGCATGGTTTGGCCTCTGCACAGGTTGGCCCTGCCAGGGAAGAGCCCCTCTGCTGCTTCATCCCCCTCACTGGTGCCTGGTATGGCAGCAGCAGCAGAGCCTGCTTTGTTTTAAGTGCTTGTGATGAATTGCTGTTGGCACCTGGATGGCTCTTTGCTAATGTAAACCTCCTCCAGACCCTCCTGCTTGTCATCCAGAGCCACTGGATCCTTCTGGGGAGCTGTGACGCATGGAGGGAAAGAGGGGGGTTCTCTCCAGGATCCCTTCCCTAGTGCAAGGGGTGGTGGGCAGGAGCTCTGTGCCCCATTCCCAGCTGCCTGGCAGCTCCTTTCTTCACCTGGAGCTCTGCTCAGGCCCTGGTGCATCCTGACTTTATGATCTGCCAACTTCTTCAGTACTTTCCATGCTCCAGCTGAGCCTGCTGCCTTCCCCAGCAGGCTGGGCAGCACCCAGTGCAGGGCTCAGCTCTACACCAGTGGCTAACTGGGGAAAATGGTGCTGTGGGCTGTTGGGGAGCGTTGGAGAACACAGCTCACAGTGTGTGATTTGGGAGGTAATTTGTGCCAGAGCCTTTGCTCTAACAGGCCTGTGCTCACACATGGCTTCTCCTCATTAGTGCCTCTTCCATGACCTTTTGTGCCACCAGAATTTAGGTCCTGCACCAAACTTATCTGGGGTCTAAATCCAGCAAAGCCGGTGGAGATGTGTCAGGGATAAAGTTGGCTCCAGCTCGCCCACAGGAATGGGGAGGTTGCAGGACTGGTGGGAGGGAGCCCAGATCATTCCTGACCTGCCGCCTCAAGCTGGCAGCCGGAATCCCGCCGGCCCCGCGCCGATGGAAGGGGTGCGGAGTGGGTGAGAAACACTGACCGGGCCAGCTGTTAGCGAGCCAGGCAAGTGCCGAGCTCTCCTCCGCATTGCAGCCATTCCTTCCGCTGGAAACTCAGCTGCCCGAGGCCACCGCCTGTTTATAGCCAGGCAGCGTGTGGGGAAGGGGCCGAGCCCCCCTCGGGCTGCCCCGACCCCTTAGTGCTGGGCAAAGCGGGGCGAGAGGGCGGCCCCAGGGATGCTGATGCGAGTGGAACAGGGAAGCGCTGGAGGCTTTGTGCAGCCTTGGTTTACGCAGGGAAATAGGTCTCGCTGGAGGCACTGGATCCCTGCTGAAGCCAGCCTGGCTGCTCTGGAGGGGCACAGACCTGCCTGCCCTGCACGGGCGCCTGCTGCAGAGGGGCTGCTGGAGAGGGGAAGGAGGTTGCTGCGGGGTTAGTGTCCTCCAGCCAGGAGCCCTGGGGACTGTCCTATCTGCCTGGGCTGTCTGGAAAACCTGCCTCTTTTCCCGCGTTTGCTCTTGACCTGGAAATGCTGTTTTCCGGTGCGAATGTGCTGAGCTGCGAGGCTGACGTGCCCTTTGCTATGGAGCAGAACTGAGCTCCGATGTGCCTGCAGCTGGCAGGAGGTTCTTATCCCTGCCCAAGAAAACTTTGTTTAAGGCTTTGAAGAAGTTGTCTCATCCCAAACAGTGGGAGGCCTTTTCAGAGGAGGACAGGGAGTGAACCCAAGATTTGCCTGTCTTTCAGTAGCCAAATAACTTGCTGGGGACGGAAGATAAGAGGAGGCTTGAAGTGGTTTCTGGCATCCCAGACTTATGTCCTAACCCCTTAACCCTTCCCTACTACCTAGTCTGGCACAGCTAAACTCCCTCCTGAGGAACATACATCTCCTGCATATAAGGAACCTTAAAATTAATGGCATAACTCTCCATCCTGTAAAATATCTATTAAATGTCACTCTTCCAGGGCATCAGCAGGACAACCAGGTTGGAAACCTCCCAAGGAGTTCAGCATAGTCTCTGCCAGCCCTGCACAAACAAGGGGCTGGCACCCCTGCCAGGGCACCCACGAGGTAAAGAGAGCAGGGAGGGCACCCTGGCAGCCAGCAGCAGTCTGTCATCACCCTAAGGTGCTAAAAGCAGCGGCATTTGGGGAGCTCAGGTCCCTGTGTGGATGCTGGACTGACGATCTGCAGCCTCTGCAGTGGGAAAGGATGAAAATAACCTCTTTGGGCCTCCCCTCACGGCATGGCTGCTGCAGCCCCTTCCATTTCTGCTCCCGATATGCCTCCCATCGCATCAAAGCCGGCTCTTTGGCAGGCAAGGGAAAACACTGACATTTCGTAACAGTTTGGAACGAAAACAGAGCTTTGCTGCAAGGGGTTTCCATGCTCAAAATGCTTTTTTTTTTTTTTAAAGTGGGTTTCATGTGCATGTGATCCTGGAAGTGATAAGAGGGAGCTCTGGGCGACGCTGGTATGCTCTGATTGCAGGCAATTAGTAGGAGATGTGCAAGGAGCAGTTTGAAGAATGGCTTTGGCTTTCTTCTGGGGTTTTTTGAACATTAAACCCACCCAACTTTGTGACAGGGGAATAGCCCCATTTTGTCTCCTGGTCCGGTGGATTCAAGCGCCCATTTTACGGGGCTCAAAGTTTTGGGAAGCACTTTGCGAATCTGAGGTTGTGAAGGGCAGAGCCAGGAACAGAGGTTATGTAGCAACAGGTTTGATAGCCGGCTGCGTGTCCTGGAGTTAAAAACAGGTACAGCTGACCCAGCCCCAGCACTGGTGGAGCCATCGGCAACAACCAGAGCAGTCTCATCCTCCCCTGTGCTCAAGCTTGTCAGCATTCCCGCCGGGATAAACCGGCTTTCCTGCCCCTCCAGCCCTGCCCCGCAGGGGTTAAGCGGGTAGGAAATGCTGTCGGATGGTGGCCTTGCCGCTGCACCTGATGCTCCCGGCGGAGCTTGGCAAGGGAAGGAAACGGAAGGGCTGTTCTCAGCTGAGAAAATACGCTTATCCTGCTCTCTGAGGGTCCTCCAGAGCAGCACAGCCCTGGCCCCCATACAGTGAGACCCTCTGCTGTGCCCTGCCTGTCCCGGCCTGGGAACATCAGGGCAGGGCTGAGGTGGCCACTGAGAGGGTCCCAATCCCCACACCAGGCAGGGAGGACTCATGCCCAGCACAGCTCCAGAACTCCTGGGCATTTTTGAGGGCAGGGCAGAGATGCCAACAGTGGGGGCTGAGTGCTGGATGTACATCTCCCTCCCCCCGGGTTCCCAGAGATATTTTCCCCACAGGGAGTCTATGGTTTCTCCTCCCACCACCTCTGAAAATAAGTGTCCATATCGTGCAATGCTGTTGAAAGCATTTGGGAAAGTGGAGGTGGATGATGATTGATCCACCAGCTCCTTCCTGCAAATCCCTCACCCACCCTGCCCATCAAGCTGCTTGGTGAAGGTCCTGGACCATCCTCTCCTTCTGAGGGTCCAGCCACAACCTCCTCATGTGACTCTTCCTCCTAGGAAGATGTGTCAGCCCTGCCGGCCTTCCTGTGTCTCACTCCCACAGGTCGGGTACTGCATTCGAGGCGTTTTGGATCTTGGCTTTGGGGAAGGGGAATGAATAGGACACAAAGAGGTGTCTTTTGGGATGCAGAGATCTTTCCATCAGCCACCAGCAGGGCTGAGGTGCCCATTTTGGAGATGTGGGGGCTGGATCTGGCCCTGGGTGGTGGCATGGCCATGCCTGCCTGGGTGCAGGGGCAGTGGGAAGGACATGCCAGCATCAGCCCCAGGGTGCTGAGTCAGAGGGCTTCCCACCACAATGCCTACAACCAGCTGTAATTCCAGCTGTCCTGGAGGCTGAGGTTTGGTGGAGACAATGGACTACACAGAGGTGAGAGCTTTCAGGCACCCGCAGCTCTGAGACAGCCACAGGCAGGAAGGTGTGACCTAGGGAGGCTTCCCAGTGCTCTGCCCGCCATGGAGGGTGGTCACAGGAGTGGGCAAATGGTTGTGGCACCCATCCCAGGGCCTCTCCCAGTGTTGGAGGGGAGCCCAGGCCAACCTGCTGCTCCTTGCGCTGCAGAGTTTGTTTGGAAAAGGCCGACACCAAAATTTTGGTTGGAGAAAACACAGTTTATTCTGGGTTCTGAGTAATCCTAACATCTCTCCTCTGCCTGAAGCTTGTTTTTTATACATTACTCAGCAGGTCTTGCCCCTGCCTGACTATTCCTTTAAAGGGCATCTCAAACCTTTCTTTTTCATTCATTATTTACATGTGTTTTCCAGCCAGGAGCCTCCGAGGTCTGCTCCCAGGCTGGCTGGGTGAGCATCCTGCCATGTGCCTGATGAGCCTGGCACCGAGTTTTGAAATGTAGTCTGGAAGTACTGAATCTAATCTATGTGAATTTGCACAGCTGATTGTGCTGAGCTGTGGGTGGAAACAGCTTGTACCTGGAGTTAGGAGCCCCCCAGGGCTCAGGGGTCTGGGGCAGGGCAGGCAGAGGGAGGAAGCTGCCCATGCCCTGCCTATGGACACAGCAGGGTCACTCCAAGATATCTCACCTGGGTGCTTTTATTTGCTCAACATCTTGCAGTGCTCAGCAGTAAGAAGGGGGCCACCCAGAAACCGCCCACTCCTCCTCTGGGGTGGGGGCAGCTGCAGCCTCTTCGGGTCAGAGGGATAAAGTTTGCTTTTGGTGAGCTAAAGCAAACAGTCACTGATTTCTCCACGAGGCAGAGACAGGGCTGACAAGCTGGGGGAACAGCCCCTGGAGAAGGGGTCCTGCTACAGCTCAGGGCACTGGGGGGTCATTACCTGCCTGGGTTTCAGGAGATGCTTGTGGGTAATTTAATCAGTCTGTTAATTATTACCTGCACCACTTGTGAAGCAGCTGTGAGGAAGGACATATCCTGCAGCCCAACAAGGGCTGCCCCAGGATTTCTCCCAGCAGCGATTCCATGCAGAAAGCCTCTGTCCCTCTGTTGTCCCACAGCTCTGCTGGAGAGTCACTGCCCAAGGACTGAGGTGCCAAGGGGAGTGTGCAGGGGAAGATGCTGCTGCTGAGGAGATTTTCCTCTCACAGCCATTCTCTGAGTGTGGGCATCACCAGGAGAGCCTGGACTCAGCCTAGGGGTCCAGTTGCAGTCCACACCCCTCCCCTTGGGACATCCTGCAAGGGGTGTGCTGCTGGGCTGGGTGGGAAGGGAACTGCCAGGATCCCCTTGTTTTTCAGTCTCTCCATTAATCCAGTTACACAGAGAAGAAAGAGGCTTGTCGGGCCCCACAGAGTGAGTGATGGTTCCTGCAGTGTGTGAGCTGGCAGGGGTATGAATGCAGGTGATAATCTTTGCCCTTTGCAAGCTCTGTCAGCCTGTAATTACATTTCCCTCTATTCAGGACTCCTGTTTCCTAATGTAAGACTCTGTGGAGGGGGTGAAACTGTCTCTACTCCAGGAAAAAGTGCACTCAGATGGGGATGTTTGGAGTCCTGCTTCTGCGTCCACTTCCCTTGTGCCTGGCTGGGTGCACTGGGCAGAGCCACAGCTCTCCTTGCTCTTCTCCTCACTTTGGGGAGGTGGTGAGGACTCTGAGAAACTCCTCTGCACAGAGGGCCAGGGTAAGCAGAAGGGCTTGGAAAGACCCTGGATGAGAGAGCAGCTCTGCCACTTGGCCTGGGCTGGACTTGCTGCTCATCTGGTCCCTGCTGGGGTGAGCGAGTGGCTGGAGCGAGGCCATGAGATAAGGGTTTGTGCATGGCTATTTATACTGGGGAGGTGAGCTGCTGCTGGCAAAGGCACTGGGACTGCTGAAAGCAGCTGAACTGGTGCCACTGGAGCTGTGCTGGGAAAGGAATCCCTCCAAGCTGCTGTCAGTGCTGAGGAGCACGTCTGGAGCAGGTGGGGCCACTGATGCCAGAGGCTCCAGCAGGCATAGCAAGGCCACCCCTCGTGCTGTCTAACCTCTCTGGTTGCTCATCTACCCCTATCCCAGGACTAGAGTGGGAAGGAGGGGTCCTGAAAGCCCTGTGGGCTCCTCTGTGTAAGGAGAGAAGCCAGCAGGCAAGTGCACAGGGAGGCAAAGCTGGCGGGAGACCTTCTGCCCCCTTGAGCAAGCAGGTTTCATGTTCATCTCCGGAGACTGATTTTCCAAGGTTACCAGCTAAGGGTATGAGTTACTGCAAGGTCGTGATGATGAGGTCCCCAGGGGATTGCTGCTGCATTGCTGCTCTGCCTGCTGCAGCCTGGTGGTGTGCGAGGCAGTGCCCCACCCGTGGCAGGGGAGGGAGTGGGGAGGTTGCTGAGAGTTTGGGGAACAAAATTTGAGCTCGCCTTGTGCTCCACAATGCTCAGGGATGCTGTGGCACCCAAGCTGAGAGCTGCTGGGGCAGCAGGGATGGCTTCCAGGATCCAGGGAGTTATCACAGCAAGGGGTGGGAAGAGGCAGCAGCTGGGGCAGTTGGAGAGCCAGGGAGGGTGAAGGGCTCCAGGCCATGCAGGAGCCAGTCCCAAGTGCTCAGCTCCTGCTGACATTGTTGGATGCCGAGTCAGAGGCGCTCCCCCCATCCGCCCCACTCAAGGGGCCCTTGTTTCCAGGGAGGAGATGATTCATGTGCGTGGAGTGGCCCCTTAGCAAATCTTCCACTGTTACAGGATGTTGCCAGAGCTCAAGTGTGATCATTAATGGTTGGCTTTTCCCTAAAACCCCTCCGGCCAAGTTGTTCCATAGCAGTACAGACTGGGAGGAGGAGGTGCTTTCCAGGCTGGTGTTCCTGGCCTCAGCAGCCCATCCTGGTTTGCCCCACACCCAGCAGGTGACGGCTGGCAGGGAAGCAGAGCTGGATGGCAGGGGTGCCCTGCTCAGCTCTGCCGTCTCTGGGGGCTGAATGCTGCCCCTCTCCTGCCCACTCGGCAGGGCACTCCTGCCCTCAGCAGAGGAGCAGTGGCCACAGGCAGGGTGCAGGCAGTGCTCTGTCCTCCTGTCTCCCGCACAAAGGAACAATTCTGGGAGCACCATGACGCCCCAAGCAAGGCACTTCCTCCCTGGCTGTGCACCTGCCTCCTCCCTGTTGGAAAGAAAACCTCCATGGGAATGGGAACAGGAACTGCCCTGGGAGCTCAGCAAAGAGCTCAGGAGGCCATGGGCTTCCTCAAAGAGCAGCAGCAGGGGACTGCTGGTTCCGCAGGGATGGGAAGTAGCATGTTGGGGCTGGAGGGGGCTGTCAGCACCCACTTTGGGCAACACCCCCCTGGTGATGCCTGTGCTGGGGCAGGCAGGGAGGCATGTCCTGGCACTGGGTGTCTCTTGCAGGTGGCTCAACATCAGCCCTTGGAGAGGTCAGCATGGTTTGTGTGCTACAAACAGCTCCTTTGGTAGCGCTGGGTGTGTTCGTCCCACAGGGACATCCTTGCAGGGCTCTTCCTGGGCTGTCAGTGGGTGCTGGGATAGACCCTTCCTCAGCCCACACCCCACCTATTTATGGCATCCCAGGAGCTATAAACACTTGTTTACTGCCAGTGGCAGCTGTAAGGAGCCCTGTGCAGGCAGGCAGAGCGTCCCAGGGCCCTGCCTATGCCAACAGGAAGGATTTATTTGTGCTTGGTTTTTATTTTAGCTACAAACAATGGCTGTTACTCCCAGCATCCGATTTCCCCCCAGGCCCCCTCAACCCCGGCCATCACCTGGTGTGGGAGGAAGCGTGGCCAGGGGTAGGTCCCTGTGCACCTCCCACTGCATTACAGTGGTGTGATTCAGCATCTCCTCCAGCATCGCTCCTCCTCGGGGTTCTCTCAGGCTGCAGACTGGCTTTTCTTGGGATGAAAACTCCATGTGATCGTCTTATCTCTCCCCGTGCAAAAGCTGAGTCTGTACACCAGGAAACTCCTGCTTTGGCTTGGCTGGAGACTCTTCCTCCTCCTCCTCTTCCTCCTCTCTGCAGGTTGCTGGAGCAAGACCTAATTTTTGCTTCTGTGATGGAGCAGAGGCCAGGGAGGGGGCCACAGGCTCTGCAGATGCAGGCTGTGTCCAAACCCTTATCTCTGTGCTGTGAAAACAGGTCTCTGAGGAGGGGGAGCACTTGTGGAGTCTAAAAATAGTGCTGACCTGGGTGCAGGGCGGAAAGAGGTGGTGGGATGTTGGAGAGGATGCAGCTCCTCTGCCAGCACTGCCAGCTTGGTGCTGGTTCTAGGGCAGGAATTAGCAGCTGAGGAAATACTGCCCCATTGTCCTAAATGGCAGCAGAGTCCTGGTGCTGGTCCCCTGGCTCACCCTGTCCCAGCAAAGCTGCCCTGAGTTCCCCCAGCCCATCCAGCCCTCTTAGCTAATGTTAAAGCCATCTGTTGCCATGGCTCCCAGCCTTCTCAAGCCCAGAGATCTCATGGGCATCTCCCCATTCTGCTGTGGCAGTGGGACAGGCTGCAAACATGGAGAGGAGTGGGTTTCTGGGAGCGGAGGCTCCTTCAGGAGACATCCTGCAATGTCTGTGTCCAAAGCCTGAGCTCAGAGAAGTGGTGTGACCCCACATGATTTCAGCTGCAAGAGAAACCCCAGCAGAAAGCAGCAGGTGGGAGCCATTTGTCAGCACCAGGGGCAGGCGCAGGCTGGAGGTGTCCCCGAGCTCGGCGGGAGGGGGACAAGGTCCCTTTTCGGCCGCGTCACCTGCTCAGCGCCTGCGGCTGCTCTGATACCCAACCGCCTCCTCCTCCAGGAGCCCTTTGATGTCCTGCTGCCGCCTCTGCCCCCGGGCTCAGAGCCCCCGAGGCCGGAGCTGTGCACTGACACCAGCGCCCACTCTCAGCTCAGGATCCAGGTCCCTGCCAGCTGTGGCGTGGGCTCAGATGCCGTTTGTGCAGGGTCTGTGCTCACTCTCACCAGCTATTGTAGGAATGATGTTCTGGTCCTTGCTTGCCAGGCAACCTTGGGTTAGTCACATCACCCAGTGCTGCACCCCTGGAGCAATTTCCCCTTGCTTCCTGCAGGCACCCCATTGACCTTCTTTAGACTGGAAGCCTAAAGAGCATAGGAAATTAATTCCTTCCCTCCCTCCGCTCCCCCAGGCAGAGGCTCAGCTCAGCAGGCTGTGTACCCTCCTGGGATCACAGGCCTCTTTGACTGTCCCTTCCCTCCCCCTTGTATTTTGGAGGATGTTTAACAAGGGAGATGGAGGGGACAGCTCAGCTGGGGGAAACAAAGGCGCCTTCAGAGCTCGCTCCACGCCTGCCGTGCTGCGTGTGCCCGGCTCAGCGCCGGCGCTCAGGGCGGTGCTGATGAGCTCACCCGCCTGCCATGCCTGGCTTATCGGGCACCCCCTGGCTCTTGTGTGCTGTGGGGTCTCCTCACCCCCCTAAGAGCCTGCTTTGGCACTATTAATAGAAACCTGCCTGCCCTTCTGCCCCCAGCTGGCCCAGAGCCCTGACACAAGAGCTGGTGGCCGTGATGGCAGATGTCCTACATGTGGCAGGGGATGGGGATGCTGGTGAACATCCCTGCCTGGGCACCAGTGTGCTGTGTGAAGCCAGTGTAGGGAGTGTGTGTGGCCCCATGCCCTCTGTGGGAGCTCATGGCCAGGTGAGAGCCTGCTGAGCTGGGGCAGCAGGAATGTGGGTGACTCCCTGGATGGTTGCAAGTGCTGGGTGGACAGAGGATATATTGCTTTTTGTCCCAGCTGCTTCCTTGCTGGTCCCCTGCTTCTCCAAGCCCTGCAGTGGAGGATGTCTGAGAAGGCCTGGAGACCACTGTATCACTGAGCAGGAGCCTGCTCCCATCCTGCCTGTGCAGCACTCTGCAAACCTCCCAGGGAAGATCTGCCCCTCTTCCCTCCCTTCCTGCCTCTGCAGAGGGGCCATGGGAGCTGGGTGCTTACCCATGTACATCATGCCCTCTCCTTCCCCACGGTCCGGGGGATGCTTACAGCTCCCCTGCTGTACGCTTTTTCCTCCTGGAGCAGTGCTGAGGCTGCCTGTGACTACCTGTCCTGGTTTGGCCTGCCCTCGGGAGATGGGCACTGGCAAGGCTGCTCTGGCTGAAAGGGCTGAGGCTGCTGATTAGCTTGGCACTGGGGAGAGAGGAGGAAGCAGAAGGTCTGTGGAGATAGAAGCTGGGGAGGCAGGAAGAGACTTGTGAGCCGCATCCTGCCTTGCATCCTGGGAAGGTGACAGTTTGGGGCTGGACACACTGTCTCCTTGCCTGGGGGCTTGTCTTGGCTGGGCACTGATCTGCCTCAACCCACTCATGCTGGGCTCCTCTTCAGCCAAAACTCTTTGAATCACTAGTTGGTTTTACTTCACTGTCCCTGCCTTGGGCAGCAATGCCAGACTCGCTCCATACTCCTTACATGAGTATGGGGAATCCCATCAGCAACTCAGCAACCTTCCCTTCCCCTGGGGAATATACCCCATGCCAGCCCTCACTGCTGCCCATCTCTGCTCTGCTGAGGCTCTTCTGCTGGTAGAGCCTGGAGGGAAGCAATGGGGACAGGTACAGCCCAGGCAGGGTGTCTCTAATGCTCTGCTGCTGGGGCATATGCTCTCCCCTACTTGCAAGCCATCCCAATAAGTCAGCACATCTGAGCTGCCTCTGTGGTGACCCCTGGCTTCTCCTCCTGTCCCTGGAGACCCAAATCCAACTGTGTGCCAACCCAGCTGTGCTCTGAGAACTTTCAGTTACTGCCAAGGAGAAGGGATCCTGCACTGCAAGAAACTGCAGCTCCTTTTTCTGCCCTCTGTAGCCTTCAGAGCTCCAGGTTTGCTGGTGTCCCTGAGCTTGGCCTCTCCAGCTCAGGCCATTTCAGGTGCTGGATCCTGACGGAGCTGCCCTGGGGCCAGTGGAGCTGTGTGGGTGCATGGTCCCAGGCAGAACAGAGGCTTGGCTTTGGATCCAGCTCAGTTAGTTGTGTCTTATCCTGCTTTGAGGAGATAAGGTACAGGAAGAAACCTGGGATGAGGATGTTGATGCACATGCAGAAGTGAGGGAATATGTACATCCCCCAGCAGATGAGAGGCAAGGAGAACATCTCTGGGTGACACTGCCAGTTGGCTCTGGAGATGGCACCTGGCTTTCTTTTCCTTATTTTCCCTCTCTGACCTGCCAGCAAAGGGGCACCAGCAGCAACCATACATGGTGAGGCAGACAGGGGTGTAGTTTCATCTGCATGGAAAAAAATGTGTGCTAAGCCCTTTGACAGAGGTCCAGTAGCCTGTGGAGCTGGTGTTTCCATTCACAGACTGCATCCTGGAGTCTGCATGCAGGTGGAAGAGCTTGTGCATGGAAAGAGCACGTGTGCACTTAACTGGGAAAAACCCTCATCCTGGTCATACTTCTGCCTTGTCTTAATGCCAGCACCCTGATATATCCCCTTGCTGATGGGCTTTTTCCTGCTCTCCCCAGTGCTAGACCAGCTCCTGCCAGAGCTCAGCGTCTTGCTCAAGCTGCTGGACCATGAGTACCTGAGTGCCACCACGCAGGAGAAGAAGCTGGCTGTCTCCACCATCCTGCAGAAACTACAGCCACCTGCAGGTCTGTGTCCCTGTGCTGTGGTGCCCCGTGGCTGTTCCCAGGGGCAGTGGGTGTCCGTAGCAGCTGCCCTGGGAGGTCCTGACCACAACCCCAGCAGGGCAGGGAAAATTTTCTGCAGGGTGGGGATGAGCCCAGCGCCTGCTCAGCACCCTCAAGGGCACTTTGCTCCCTGTTTTCACTTCCCAGCTCCTCCCTGCCCCAGGAGTGGGGCTTGGCATCAGCCCTGCCGTGGCTGCAGGGGGGCTGCTCCCTGCGGAAACACCGCTCTGCAGAGCCCTTCCTGCCACAGTTTCTGCTGAGCGCAGGGGTTTCCACGGGAAGGACAGGAGGATTGTGCACCTGGGGCTTCACAGCCTTCCCCCCTTCCTGTTCTCCTGGTGAGGCAGCAGCATCCCTTGGGGCTCCTCCACTCCCTGGGTGCCTGCACTGGTGGAGTGCCTGTGGCTTGTGTCCTTGGGCTGGTGTTTGTGGGGAGGAGGGTGCTGGTGCTTGCCCCGGCCACCCTGCCTGCCCCAGGCTCAGAGCATCCCCCTTGTTTCCAGGGAAGGACGTGGACTACATGTATGTCAACACAGCATCCCTGAGCAATGGCACCAGCTTTGTGGAGTCTCTCTTTGAGGAGTTTGGTAAGTGTAGCTGACCTGGAGTGATGGCCCAGGGAGTCATGCTGGGTGGATGCAGTGCTGGTCCTGGGGTTCCTGTTAAGAGTCCCTTCCCTCCAGGAAAGGAGAGTGAAAGCTGCATCCTTGTGTCCAGGGTGGTCATCATCATCCCAGGCTCTTGCTCCCACTCCCCTCTAGCTGTCTGGGGGCTGACCAGAGAATCCATGCACCAGCTGTGTTTACCATCTCCCAGCCCCTTCCCAGTGAAAGGCTGTGGGTGATTGCCTTGGGGATCCCTAGAGGGCACAGCTGGGGAGGCCAGGTCTCTCTTCCTGCTCCCTTCACCCTCTCCATTTGCCCTGGGCAGACTGTAACCTGCAGGAACTCCAGGACATGCAGGAGGAGGAGGGCGATGCCAGCGATGGTGTTGGCTTGGAGCTGGCAAGGAGCCAAACAGCAAAACCTGTAAGTCCCTGGGTGCCCCGCCTGCAAGGTCTGCTCTGCACCTGCACGGGGAAGTGGTGGTGGCCAGGGCTGCGATTCACGACCCTCTCCACTGCCAAGATAATGCTGTGGTGTTTCTCCTGTAGGTTCCTGTGGATCCTGCTCCACCACTGCCCACCACTCCCCCACCTGAGGATTACTATGAGGAAGCCCTTCCTCTGGGCCCTGGCAAGGCCCCCGAGTACATCACCTCCCGCAGTAAGTCCTGCTCCATGCTGAGGCAGTAGGAGGGTAGAGGAAGCCCCACAAGCTGCCCACTGCATCCCCACAACTGCCTGCCCCCCTGGGAAAACAAGCAGCCCTTGGTGGGCTTGACAGCTCATCTTGGGGAAGGAATCGTCACTGCTCCCACCAGCATAGCTCCTGTCCCACTCCCTTCCCATCCCACTGCACTGGTATTGCAAGGAATTGTTTGCTTCAGCTCCACTGGGAATGGGGTGGTGGGGAGAGGTCAGAGCCACGGGGGACTGAGATGACCTGGGAGGGTGTGCTGGGTTCTGCCCCAGCTCACAGGTTCACTGCTCGGAGTATCCATGGTGGGAAATCAGTGTGACAGCCCCAGCTCCCTCTGCTTCCTCTTGCAGACAGCTCCAGCCCCCCCAACTCCATCGAGGATGGCTATTACGAGGATGCAGACAGCAACTACCCTGTCACCAGGATAAACGGGGAGCAAAAAAATTCCTGTAGGTATCTGGGTGCCCTCGACAGGGAGGGGAGAGCTTTGACAAATCCAGCCCCGAGATGGGGCTTGAGAACTGGTGAGGTTGAGGCTGAAGAACCACTCACATGTTGGAGACTGCTGGGCAAAAAGCAAGGAGCATGAACTGCTGTTTGTCACACAAACCAGAGCCCTCGTGCTGATGCAATTGGTGCTGTGTCTGTCACCAGCACTGGGAGGGATGTCCCTGCCTGTGCAGCTCTTGTGCCCTGCGTGAGGAGCCTCTGCCATGGCAGAGGAGGGTTGGGGAAGGACAGCCCAACTCCTCTGTGCCCTGCGTGGGAGGTGTGGGGCAGAAGGTCCACGTCAGCCTCCACTGCAGGTAGAATTTTAATCCAGGCTTTCAAAGTCTGAGCCTCTGAAAGAAATAATCCAGCCAAGGGGTTTGGATAGATGCACCTGGGACTGGCACTTGGTCCACAAGCATCCTGCCAGGATTCAAAGGGAAATGGAGATGGCTGGGGCCAAACGCTGCTGTTTCCAGAAGTTGACATGGAGTCCATCTATCCCAGCACCCAGCCCAGGCTCTGTGCTGGAGTCCACAGGGCACAGGGAGCCCTGGCAGTGCCCTGGCAGTGAGGGTACCTGGCAGGCAGGGCCCCAGAGTCCCTTCTGGGGTGACTCCCCTGCTTCCTTCCAGACAATGACTCGGATGCCATGAGCAGCTCTTACGAGTCGTATGACGAGGAGGAGGAGGAGGGGAAGAGCCAGCAGCTGACACACCAGTGGCCATCAGAGGAAGCCTCCATGAACCTGGTGAAGGATTGCAGGATTTGTGCTTTCCTGTTGCGGAAGAAGCGCTTCGGACAGTGGGCCAAGCAACTCACCATCATACGGGACAGCAAGCTGCTGGTGAGCCTGAGCTGGTGGGGGACAGAAACCCCCTTGGTGGGTTATGAGGGTGGTTGAGCTGAAGAAAAATAGCACTTTCCAAGCCGAGACCCTTCCACAAGGCTGCCACTGCCCTGCAGCACATGCAGCGGGCTGCCCTCACTTCCCTTGGAGGGCTCAGATTTTTGGGACACCATGGAGTGGGAGGGCACCCTGCAGGCATCCGCCAGTGAGGCTGTTGCATAGCCTGAGCCACCTCCATCTGTGCCACCTGTGAGGGACCAGGAGGGACCCCCAGCATGACAGACGGACAGACAGGTTTTAGCTGAGCCCTGAGCAGTTCTCTTTGCTTCCCCTAGTGCTACAAAAGCTCCAAGGACCGGCAGCCACATGTGGAGGTGCCCCTGGGCACCTGCAACGTCATTTACGTCCCCAAGGATGGGCGGCGCAAGAAGCACGAGCTGCGGTTCTCGCTGCCGGGGGCCGAGGCGCTGGTGCTGGCTGTGCAGAGCAAGGAGCAGGCTGAGGAGTGGCTGAAGGTACCACGGCTGCCCCCTGCTTCTCCCCAGGGGCCACTGACTCCCCTTGGCATCATCCCTGGCTGAGGTGGGGAGGGGGTTACCCTGGGAAAGGTCTTGCCTCCCTGGAACTGGAAGGGGGCTTTGCTCCTGTCTCTTATCGGCTGGAGGGGCTGACCGGCTGCTTCCCAGGGCCTGGGCGTCTCCAGCACTGATAGCCCCCGCGGGTGGGGATGTTTGCTCTCCCCCTCCTCTTCCCTGTGGCCCTTTCCTGCCTTTGTTCAGGGGCGGGAAGCGGGGGCTGCGGGGAAGGGGCCGAGGGTGGGAAAGGAGCCTCTGAGCACACCACAAACCCAGCTGTTACCCCAAATGTGGGAGAACAGGGTTATTTTACACAGCCAGGACAAGTCACGCTGTGTCTGCCTGTAAAACAAGGGGGCTCTCTGAGTGTCCTGTGCTGGCACAATGACTCTGGTTTGGGACCCAAGTCTCTCACCTCTGACATTTCCAAAATCTCTGACAAAATCCACAAAACTGGTTGCAGTTTCGAAGGGGCCAAAGTGCGTGCAATCCCACAGGCAAGCCAGGCTTGAGCCCTGAGCAGGGCTCACTGCCCTGTACCGTGGAGACCAGGATCTAACCCCGCAGTTCAGCCTGGCTCTGGCAGTGAAGGAGTTGAGCCAGGGAGGGCAGCCCTGGCCCTCGGGTCCATTTTAAGTGACTGCTGGGGCTGTCTCTGCAGGTGATAAAGGAAGCCAGCAGCCCAGCAGCGGGCGGGATGGAAGCCCCCACCTCCCCAGTGATGCCGTGCAAGATGGACCTGGATAAGGTGATTTTTTCTAAGGGCCCTACCAAGGTGTCTCGTGGGGCTTCTACAGCCAAGCCTGGGGAACACGGGGCTGGGGGAGCCCCAAACTCCTGGGGCTGCACAAGGAACCCTTCCCATTCTCACAGCAACTCTGCAGGGCTTCCCATGCTGGGGAAGGGGAGCAAGAATGGGGCTTGGGAACATCCCAGCCCTGTGAAGGGGGGTGAAAGGCTAACAGTGGCCACTGCTGGGAGCTGCACAAGGGGCACTGCTGACAGGGTTCTGCTCCACTCGCCCCACAGCGGCTGTCTCAGGAGAAGCACACCTCGGACTCGGACAGCGTGGCCACGGGTGACACTGCCTCCTCCACGGCCCGCAGGGAGCACAGCGAGCACGGTACAGCCCCTGACCCAGCCAGGGGCACCACAGCTGGGCAGCACCCTCTCCAGCGAGAGGGGAGGCCAGCACATGCACCAGGAGCACACAGCTACCCTGTCCTTTCCTTCCAGGGAAAGGCAAAAAGAGCGGCTTGGCTGACCTGAAGGGCTCCATGAGCCGAGCAGCAGGGAAAAAGATCACCAGGATCATCAGCTTCTCCAAGAAGAAGCCTTCTCCTGAGGACACACAGACCTCCTCCACTGAAGAGGACATCCCCTGCTGCGGTTCGTGTGGGCTGGGGGCAAAGATGGGGCTTGGCTCAAGTGGGAGTGGGAGCAGTGGGGAGTGACATCCTTTCCCTCAGAATGGCTGTAGGTAAATGGATAGTGGGGTGGGGACAAGTCACCAATCTGCTGGAGGGCTGTGACAGTGCCACAGGCTGTGAAATGCTGCCCAGTCCTGCTGTGCAAATTCCTGTGGTGAGTGGGGAAGGGGTGAGTGGTCACCCACGTCCCAGAGAACAGGCTTGTGGGACTGTGTGGTACCAAGCTGGCACCTCAGCTGGGTCCAGGGTGTCCCAGCTGCTCCTCTGTGAGGAAACTGAGGCACAGAAGGACTGAATGAGAAGGGAGCCATGCTGTAACCTCTGGGCAGCTAAGTCTCATTAAAGCCTGCCTGAGGTCCAGCCAAGCAGGCACTGATACCCTTCCCTCCCCCTGCCACCCCCAGGCTACCTCAGTGTCCTGGTTAACCAGTGCTGGAAGGAGCGCTGGTGTCGCCTCAAGGGCAACACCCTCTACTTCCACAAGGACCGCACCGACCTACGGACCCACGTGAATGCCATCGTGCTGCGGGGCTGCGAGGTGGTCCCTGGGCTGGGCCCCAAACACCCCTTTGCCTTCCGCATCCTGCGCAACGGGCAGGAGGTGACTGCGCTGGAGGTGAGTGACAGCGGGGCGGGCAGGGTGTGCCAGGCCCGTGAGGAGGGGAGTGCCAAGCTGGGGGAGCATCCCTTGTGATGATCAACACTCCCATGCAAGCAGTGCCTTGTTTTCCACTCTCCTGCATGTTAAGGAAGCTCAGGGCATCATCTGGGTGAGCCTGGAGCAGCCACGTGGGTACTTGCAGGCTGGAGCAGGGAGGAGGCTGCCAGGGCTGAAGCAGGCAGGTTGCAGGGGGTGGCTGGAGGTTTGGCATTCCTGCATGTGCATGTGGGCTTTCTCTTGAACCCTCCCAAGTCTTGCATGCACTTTTTGTGTGTATAGGATGATTCGTACAAAGCAAGGCTTTGCATCAGGAGGCAGGAGCGAGGGCAAGGGTCTGGGAGCTGAGGATGCACCACAACCCTTTCTCTCTCCTGCAGGCAAGCTGCTCCGAAGACCTGGGTCGCTGGCTGGGTCTCCTCTTGGTGGAGACAGGCTCCAAGACAGCACCAGAGGCCTTGCACTATGACTACGTGGATGTGGAGACGATTGCCAACATAGTGACGGCTGTGAGGCACTCCTACCTGTAAGGCTGCCCCCCTGCTTTGCCTGGGGCTGAGTGTTGGGCTGGGGATAGTGATCCTTAGCCCTGTGGGCTCCCTAGAAAGAGCATAGGCTGGGATGTGGTTTATGCTGTCATCTTGGGGACAGCCAATGTCCCAGGGGTTGTTTCCCTTGGGCAGGATAGAAAGCAGAAAGTGTTTCATCAAAGCTGATGAAAGACTTGAGATGGATAGGGTAGGGTAGAGTGCTCTAAGTGAAGCTGGGAGAGCAATGCAGGAACCCCTCTGAGATAGAAGGGCTACCTGAAGGGCTGGCAAGGATGTCCTGGAAAGGAAGAGCACATCCCTCCTTCTGCAGGTGGGCCAGTTCCTCCCAGGATCACCAGCCAGACTCCTCCCGTGTGGTGTACGATGATGTCCCGTATGAGAAGGTTCAGGTGAGCACGACTTCATGTCTCTCCCTCTCCCACTGCTGAAAGCGCCCCGGGAGCCTTGGCCAGGCTGTGGTGGCCCCATGGGTGTTTCAGAACGCTCTCCCTCCCATCCCTACACAGGCCGAGGAGGATCCCGGGCGGCCAGCAGGAGCCCAGGTGAAGCGCCACGCCTCCTCCTGCAGCGAGAAGTCACGGCGGGTGGACCCACAAGTGAAAGTGAAGAGGCACGCCTCGAGTGAGTGGGGGTCCTCAGCCACAAACCCCCCAGGGGGACCCTGGCCAGTGTGGGAGGGGGCTGTTTCCCAGAGGGGTCTGCAGCCAGGCTGGGGCTGGCTGACCCCAGCACACAGGTGATGGGCTTTGCCGTGCCAGCTCAGCTGGACTGTGGATGACATTGGTGCGTTCGGGGTCACAGCCTTCACTATGGACTCCCCTTGTGCGTGCAGGTGCCAACCAGTACAGGTATGGGAAGAACCGGGCCGAGGAGGATGCACGGCGATTCCTGACAGAGAAGGAGAAGCTGGAGAAGGAGAAGGCATCGATCCGCAGCGAGCTGATGTTGCTGCGGAAAGAGAAGCGAGAGCTGCGGGAAGCCATGAAGGGCAGCACGGGTAGGTTGGTGCCACCCGAGCACTGTGGCTGCTCAAAGGCACTCGGGCACAGCGGGGAGGTGCAGAGCTGGGGTGGCACAGGGACAACGTGGCTGTGAGCCGGGCTGGCTGCAGCACACTGCTGGGCTGGCAGCCCCATCTAGTGTCCCCATCCAGGAGCATGGGTGGATTCTCCATCCCCGTAGCCTCATCCCCAGGCCAAGGCACTGAGCTGCGAGCATTGTGCCAGCAGGGATAAAGCTGCAGGAGCTGGAGCAGCGGGTGGCCGCGCTGGAGGAGCAGTGCCGGCAGAAGGAGGAGCGCCGCGTTGATCTGGAGCTCAAGCTGACCGAAGTAAAGGAGCAGCTGAAGCAGTCGCTGGCAGGAGGGCCGGCCCTGGGGCTGGCCGTGACCACCAAGGCTGAGAATGGGGTACACATCCCTTTTCCTCTCTCTATCACAGCACTCGGGGAAGAGGGGATATCCCTGCGGCTTTGTCCCATTGTGGACAGAAGGGTGTCACTTAGGTTTGGCCACAGCAGTCCTGACCTCATGACAGTCTGTGCTTTTTTTTTTTTATCCAGTTGTCCTTGCTTTCTGGGTCTCCTAAACCCTTCTCCTTCTTGCTCCCTCCTTTCCACAGGAAGCTACAAACAAGCCAAATGGGAGCCCCCCTGAGCACTTGGTCCCTGTTAACTGTGCAGCTGAGCTGAGGAAGAGAAGTCCCTCCATCATCCCTGCCAACAAGGGAAACGTGCTGCGGAAGGCCAAGGTCCTGCTTTACTCTCCCTCTCCTCCCTGGCCCCACAGGAATTCTCAGTCTATGTCCCATCCCCCTTGCTTTGGGGACTGGGAATGCTCCCTACCCCAAAGCTGCCAGGGTGCCCTGCAGGCAGGATGACTCAGTGCAGCACACTCGCTGCTGGCATGGGCCTGGATTGAAGGGAAATTTGGGAAGTGCAGGGCTGGGTGAGCACTGGGAAAGCATTGCCTCTACAGTGCCCAGGGCAGCAGCAGCAACCCCAGCACTTGAAAATGCTGGGATGTTCTAAAGCCCCCAGTAGAGAGAGATGTCTTTGAGGGGCTCTGTGTTTGCTTCTCCAGCAATGTCTCCTCATCCCCTGCTTTTATTTTATCTTTCTCTGCAGGAATGGGAAAAGAAGCAGACTTAAGCCAGCCTGCCAAGCCCCTGATGGACACTGGGGCTCAAGGAGGAGCTACACGCCCCCTTTCTCCAAGACACTGGGAGGGTGCTGGGAAGGCATGGTGGGAAGAGACATTCTCCCAGACCCCACCACTGTGGCACCATCTGCCTCATGGGCAACACTACAAACCAAGGGGAAAGGGGCGGGAGGGGGATTTGGGAGGTGGGTGGGGAAAGGGAGAGTCCCTTGTGGATCAGGGTCACATACTACTGGGAAACCCATCTCTAGGGGGAGCCTGCCCCAGGGCCGGGAGTTCAACACAAGGTGTGTGTGCCCGTGGTGGTGCATAAGGAAGGAGGGGAGAGCCTGGGAGCTGGCAGTTGGCACTGCCCAGCAGGCGCTCTGATTTATCAGGATCAGCGTGTGTCCAGGCTAACACTTCCCAAAGCAACCAAGGACTCATTGGGGATTTTTAGCTCCCTCAGTATTGGGATTCATGAGCTGCTCAGGACCAGACACTTCAGAGATGCTGATCATTCACCCTGCTCACTGCTCCCAGCTCTGCAGGGTCTCATCTCAGGGTTCCTCATGTCTCGAGCTTGCTGTGCCTCAACCAAGTGCCTTCATCCAATATTTCCTTCTTGTCTTCCACGTGGTAAGAGTGAGGGCATACTGCCTTCCCTTGGGAATGAGGGAATCTCAAGTGTCAGCATTTGAAAGCAAATTAACAGTGGACACCTCTCACCCTTGCTAAATAGCTTAGAAGTGCTGCAGAGGGCTGAGGCTGGAGGCAGCCCTGCTCTCTGCCCTAGTCCCATGGCTTTCAGGGGAGTGGGGAAGAGGGCAGGGCCGTGTCCTGGCCAACACTGCATTCACACTATTGCTGCTGCAGTCAGACACAGGTTGCCAAGGCATGTGGTCAAAATGGAGCGAAGGAAGTTTAAATTAAATAAAAAAAAAAACCAGAAGTGCTATCAAATGGGGGGATTGGAACAGAACAGAGAAAGAGAAGAAGGTCATTCAGCACAGGCAGAAACAAGGGACAGGAATGAAAAGGAAAGGCCCAGGCTTTTACGCTGGGAACAAGGGAGTTGGACCATCACCCACTCATGCTGTCACTGCCACAATTAACCTCTGGAGCTCGCTCTTTCAAAGCCCTGTGTTAGTAACTAGGTAAGCAGCTTTCAATAAAAACACTGGCACCGGCCCACTAGTTCCTCTGGCTGAGGGAGTGTGGCAGGAAAGCTACTCCTGCTCACAGGGAAATGGGCCAGGGTGGGTCTGGGGTGGGCTCAGCACCTCTGTAACAGCTTGGATGGGCAGGTTGGGGGAATCTTGTGCAGGGATTAGTGATTGCTGTTAGTTCAGAACCCTGTGCTCAGCTGCCTGCTGTCCAGCCTCAAGGGTGCAGGACTGATGGTGGTGCTCGTCCTCTTCTTGGCAGCAGCTTCTGTGTGCTGCTTCTCCTTGCTCCTGTCCCCTCTGGGATCAGGAGCTGCACCGTTCCGTTTCACTTCAGAAAAGGGTAAAATCCCTGTCCTCAAAGCATCACCTTTGCCAGTAAAGAAACAAGGAGCCTGTCCCACAGTGAGTAGAAATGGAACTGGACTACCACAGCCTATGAAAGCATACCCGAGAATCTCAGAGTGATTTGGACTGGAAGAGACCCTGAAGATCATCTCGTTTCACCCCTGCCATGGATGGGCAGGGACACCTTACACTAGACCAGGATGCTCCAAGCCCTGTCCAACCTGGCCTTGAACACTTCCAGGGATGGGGCAGCCACAGCTTCTCTGGGCAACCTGTGCCAGGTCCTCACCACCTTGGGAAGAATTTCTTCCCAATGTCCCACCCATCCCTGCTCTCTCAGGAGGAAGCCGCTGCCTCCATGCCCTTGAAAAAAGTCCCTCCCTATCGTTCAGGCTCGCTCCCCATGGGGTAGCCCCCGGTTGCGAAGCAGCCTTGGCCAAGGCCATGGGGTTTGGTTAATGTTTATTCACCAGCAAGCAAGGACCTACTCGCTGTCTCCTCCACCTCAGCTGGCCTGGTCTCACCGAGCCACTCGCAGTCCTTTACTGCAGAGGTGCAACCTGTCCCACCATCACCCCTTACACCGCACAGCCAGTGGCAGGGAGCCATGTGGCCGGGGCTAGGGCGACCGGAGCTGTGTCCGGGGCCGAGTCCGAGTCCAGGGAGAAAAGTGTTTTATGTCCTGACCCCACTCCCGGGGCCCCGGAGCAGCGTGTCCGGGGCCGGGCGGAGCATCCCTCCTCATCCCTCCCCATCCCCGACGCCGTCCGGCCGAGGCACCGCCCGCCGGTCCCGCAGGGCCGTGTGGGATCTGTAGTTGTCGGCGGCGCCGGCGCAAGCGCTGCCGCCTCATCCCTCCATCCCTCCATCCCGCCCGGCGCTCTGCGGGGCCATGGCCGCCCGCTCCCTGCGGCGCTTCGGGACCCTCCTGCCGCTCTGCGGCTCGGCTCGGCAGGGCAGGTACGTGGGGCGGAGTGGGGCGGGCTGGGGGGGACCCGGGGAGTCCCGCTCCCGTGGAGGGCTCGGGGCAGACGTGGCAGAGCCGCGGGGCCGGGCCCGGGCAGGCGCCGCACCGGGGGCGGGAGCGGACCTGAACCTGGACCCGGACCTGGACCCGGACCCGGACCTGGACCCGGACCCGGACCCGGACCCGGACCCGCATCCGGACCGGGTCTCACCCGGACCCGCACCCGGTCCCCGCCGCTCGAGCATCATCCCCCCGGGAGGTCCCCGCATCACCACCCAGACCCGCACACTGCCTTCCCCCAGCTACTCGGCAGGGCCTGGAGTAAAATTAAGACTCCGATAATGAAGTTCTTTCCTAGGAAAATATGACTTTTTGAGTAAAAAAAAAAAAATCAATTTTAATTTTTAAGGAAGAGGGTTTCCGCGCTCTCCGAGTCACGTTGTGTGGTGGTTTCCTGCCACTGCGGGTGATTTCTCTGTCTCGCCCATCTGAACCATTTATCCATGAACGACATGTTTAATGCGCTTCCTGGGTTTTACTTTTGGTGGTGAGGCAGCACCCCTGCTATCAAGGTGTTTTGGGTAGTCACAGGAAGACAATTCATGTAACTGTGTCAATATTTAAGCAGAAAAACAGTGCCCAGTCACGTTTTTGGACATCACGATATATGGCACCATAAAAATGCTTTGGGTATTTAGGTGAAATGTGGACAGGTGAAGTGAAAAGGAAGAAAGTCAAAATGCTTATTAGTTGTTTTTTTCTCCAGAAAAAAACCACCACCAAAAGACCATTTAAATGCAATAAAATAATTCTGCAGAGTGTAATAGAAGTAAATGTGTTTGGGACTAAATGGAAAGATGTGTGTCAGGAAATCCTTCCTCTTTCATGTTCCCTCATATGTGTGAAAACTGGTTTGCCCCTCCTAAAATGTGGACTGAGTGTGAAATAGGTGACTGATGGAGCTCAGCAGGCTTCTGTTGTGGAGGATCCTGGGACCTGCTGTCGGTGTGAAGCTTCTCTTTGTACACAAAGTTCTTTGTGGCCTTGCCTGGGTCACTCCCAGTGGGAACAGCAAGGCAGGGGTGGTGGGGCCCAGGCTCCCATCCTGGGACTCCTTACAACCTGGACTGGCTTAGTCTGGTTTAGGGAGCCTCCTGCCCAATTTACAGCCATCCTGTGTGGAGGTGCACTGTACAAGCTTGTTCTCCAGCTTCATTGAAGAAGAGCCCACATAGTGTTATAGAATCAGAGAATATCCTGAATTGGAAGGGACCCACAGGGATCACTGAGTCCAACTCCTGGCTCTGCAGAGGACACCCCAACAATCCCATAATGTGCCTGAGAGTATTGCCCAAACACTCCTTGAGCTCTTGGTCAGCCTTGGGACCGTGACCACCGCCCTGGGGAGCCTGTTCAATGCCCAACCAACCCTCTGGGGGAAGAACCTTTTCCCAATATCCAGCTTAACCTTCCCCTGACACAGCTCCAGTTGTTCCCTTGGGTCCTGTGACTGGTCACAGAGAGCAGAGATAGGTGAGGAAGCTGAAGACTGTGGTGAGGTCTCCCCTCAGTCTTCTCCAGCTGAAGAAGCCAAGTGCCCTCAGTTGCTCCTCATATGGCCCATCCAGATCCTTCACCATCTTCATGTCCCTCCTTTGGATGCTCTCTAACAGCTCTAGGTCTTTCTTACCTTGTGGGGCCAAAACTCTTCTCAGGACTCTGAGGCCACCCCAGTGCAGAGCAGAGCAGGACAATCCCTGCCTCGAGTGGGTTAGTCTCTGGTATCACTCAGTGATGAAACAGAGCAATGGAATTGGGAGTAATTAGATTTCCTTCCAAAGCAAGCTCATCAGAGAAGAAACACTGATGCAGATGTTTCTGTTCATCTCAGCAGTTGTGTGCTTTGTCATGTTGATTTGCAAGGAGGGAGGAGTGTTTTATGAGGGGTGGGGAAGGACCCTTGTGCTTAGAGAGAGCATGGCGGTCACTTTTGGATGTTTGGGTATGGTGCTATCCTGCCTGTGCTCCAGAAAGAGGTGATACTATTGTATATCTGACCAGAGACCTGTTCTCATCATTTAAATTCTGATCTTTAAGGACAGTTGTCTTAAACCATGTGGCTGCAATCAACTTCTCTGCTACATCTGGTCTGTTTGGCTTTCTGTGACATCCCTTTGTCAAACTTTTGGTATCACCAGCTTACTTGTGTAACCCCTTCACACGCCCTGAGACTTCCACGTGTCTGTCACTTAAGGATGTGTCAGCTTCCTCCCGTGGGATTTCTTCCTATTTTTAGGGCAGCTGTGATCAAGACAGTGTTTAGGAGATGGAACAGAGTCAGTGGACAGGCTGTAAATAGCACTTGCCCCTTCCTGTGGAGTATTTTTTTCGTCCTGAAGGAAGAAGTAAATTGAGTGGCATTTTCAATCCTTCCTAAGAACTCTTCCTAAGAACTCCCTTTAGAGCCAGTCTGTGGTTCTGGTTTCTTGCCTGCAACTTCTGAGGCAGGCTCATCTGAGCAGCACGTGATACCCGGGGCATGTCCCTGCACGGGGGAGTGTTCTGTGAGTTGGTTTCACAGGCAGGAGAGAGGAGTCCATGCAGGGAGCTCCCTGCTCCACGTAGGCAAGTCCCTGGATGCTGAGGCACCGGCTCATCCCTGCTCCTCTCCTCCTACGCTCCGAAACACACCCATTCCTGTAGAGTAACTCTCTTGCAGAGGAAAATGTCTCACTAACCTTTGCTTCTTGGGTGCAAAAGAGTTAACTAAGTTGCGTAGCCTATTTTTAAGACACCGGAGTGTAATCTGTGAGAGGCCCCGCAAGATTTCTCAGCTGCTTTTCAGGTTGCTTGGTTCATCTGTGGCATGGTTGATTTCCTTCCCCGCAGCTCTTTAAATGAAATGTGAGACCATAAAGGACAAAGCTTGTAGTTGGTGCTTAGCGTGGACACACCTTTATGTGCAAAGAAAGCTTCACAGATTGATTTTGAAGGCTTGGTGAAGGGGGTCCTGCTCTCTCCTCCCCTCCAGTCTGGTCTACTTTTTGTAACTTTGAGAAAGTACTGTGTTAATCAGTCAACAAAGTAAGTGTAACAGGCATTTTAAAAATCATTCAAGATGGGGTGTTGATCCCCAAATAGATCTATCTGCAGCCAGGGATAAAATGTGGGGTTTTTTTCCTGTGTTAGCATTCCTGGGGCCCTCAATAGCTGGGCAGCTTTTGAAAGGAGCCCAGGGGCAGCCCCTCACCTGGTTCTTTAAAGACTAGTCTGAGGAAGGTCCTATCCTAGAACAAGTGTAAGTAGCAGAAGCACTGTTAAACTTGTATTTGGCATGTAATTTGTTGAAAAAGAGTGAGTGGTTTAACATACAGATCATATTTTCAGTACCCACTTAATAAAAAAATGCATATGCAAATATCTTCACGTGGGAAAAGGAAGTTTGTCATTAGTGTTGTGGGACTTTTAGCAACCTGGTGTTAAAGACTAAATGAGGGAGCATCTGGGCTGCTAAACACCAGGTGTTAGGAGATGCTTGATGGTCTTTGGGCAGATATAGATCTCTTGAACTGTGCTTTGGTCCTATAGATGAGCCAGTCTGAACCACCCAAAGGGGGACACCTCATCTGTTCTCCATATCTCTCCAGGCTTCACATGTTTGTCCCCTCTGGTATTGTCACTTGCACTCATCTGATCTGTCAGCAAAACTATTCAGGGACACAGACAGAAAACTCTTTTTTGTTTTGTAGGGTCAGTTTTCATCTGGTTTAACTCCATGAAACTTAATTCTGCTCAACGCCAGTGCTGGAATAAGGGGAGCAAACTGTAAGCCCAGCTGGACTGCTGAACAACACTGAGGTCTCATGAGTGGTTTGATAGACCCCAAAACAAACTGTGCACTTCTGTGACAGCATACATGAGCAATACAGCCTTGCTAAAATGTGAAAAAGGTTAATGGAACAGGCCTGGTAATGTGAACTCAGCTGTATTGATTCTGGGACCTAAATTAGTGTCTCTGTGCAGCATGGAATTGTGCTGTATAACCACAGGGGTTGGAGTCAGTGCCAGTGCAGGGATTTCTGGGCCTTGCTGAGTTTCACTGGCTAGGTGTGCACTTAATGTTTGCAAAACATTGCATACAGGGGCTATAGGACATTGCATAAAGAGGATGTTGAAAGCCCTGCTGAGAGGTGTTCCCAAAAAAGGAGACACCCTTGTGAAGTGTGTACTGAAGTGCTTCCTAAATGGAGCTGGTTTGGCAGTAAATTGTACTTTGTTCTGCAGACTCTTCCTGGTGTAAGGTGTGACAGGGAGGGCGTGGATGAGGCTTTGGCCTCATGCTGGCAGGAATGGGCCCTGTCTAGGTCAGTTTGTAAAAGCAAATGTAGTAGGAGGAAGAGTGAAACAGAATCAAGGAATCACAGAATCATTTAGATTAAAAAAGATCAGGAGGGTGGTGGAGTCGCCATCCCTTGAGCTGTTCAAGGAACGACTGGACATGGCAGTCAGTGCTCTGATCTGATTGACGAGGTGGGGATCAGTCACAGGTTGGACTCAATGATCTTGGAGGTCTTTTCCAACCTCAGTGATTCTGTAAAAATCTGACTCTTTTCAAGGTATGCCAGAGAAGTGCTGTACAGCCTCTGTAGTGCCATGCGAGTCTAAAATAAAAGAATTTAAAACCACCAGTCTCTTTGTGTTTCTGTGCTAGTTATCTGTATTTTCTGAAAAGAACTAAAATTGTGTCTAGAATCCTATGTATCTTTTTTTAGAGAACCTGTTTTTAGTAATGACACTAAACCAGAATTCTCAATGACCCTGGTGATATTAACTTTCCTTTGTCACTAGTTTGCATTTCAGAGGGTCCGCCTGTGTTTTCAGCACTGCAGCTCAGCAGAGAAGTACAGGAGACGAGTGTGGCCCAGAAGATCCCCATGACGAGCCCAAGCATCCTCTTTCTGACTGTGCCTTGGAGCACAAAGCCATCAAATTGGAAGAACAAGTCCGAGATTTGACTGTGAGTGTGGTGCTGGTGGCACCATGATGTCTTTGGTTCAGTCCCCTTGACTTGGTCTGTCTTTCATCCCTGGACTTTTCCCTAAATGCTGTAACAGGCACAAACAGTGCTGCTGTGCTGTGGCAGCCTTCAGAGCAGCTGTGCTCTGAGTGTGAGAGGGGGAGACTCCAGTCTGCATTCCGCAAAAACGCCATCTGTCAGTAGTACCAGCAGTAGGACACTGATAGCACGATCCTGGCAGGCAAAGCTGTGTGTTGGAGCTGGTCTGGTCAGTTCTTTCACAGCATTGTACAGAGCCAGTGGCAGTACTTTTGTGCTCATCAGCATCATGTATTGTCACAGAACCACAGAATATCCAGAGCTGGAAGGGACCCTCAGGGATCATCCAAGTCCAACTCCTGGTCTTGCAGAGGACACCCCAACAATCCCACCCTGTCCCTGAAAGCGTTGTCCAAACACTCCTTTAGCTCTGTCAGCCTTGGGGCCGCGACCACTGCCCTGGGGAGCGTGTTCAGTGGCCAATCACCCTCTGGGGGAAGGACTTTTTCCTAATATCCAACCTAACTCTTCCCTGACACAGCTCCAGCGACTCCCTTGGGTCCTGTCACAGGTCCCACAGAGCAGAGATCAGAGCTGCCCCTCATGAGGAAGCTGCAAACCCTGGTGAGGTCTGACCTCAATCTCGGGCTAAACAAGCCAAGTACCCTCAGCTGCTCCTCCTATGGCCCCTCTATATCCTTCACAGTTTTCATGTCCCTCCCTTGGATGCTCTCTAACAGCTTTGTGTCCCACTGGGTCCAGATTGTCCAAGAAGGAATGTCCTTTTCAGTGACAGTGATGTGAGGGAAATAGTAGGGATCATGTTACATATTGAAGAACACAAGTGACTAAGGAGGGAATTAAATACTGCTTCACTGGGCAGTTCTTGAGATGATCACCCTGAGTGATAAATCATGTGTTCACAGATCTGTGGCTGAAACCATCAGCTGCCTGCTGGAGAAAAGGGTGTCTCAATAGCCACAGTGAGTCACAAAAAAAGCAACAACCTGAGAGCTGGTGTTCAGTTGAATTCAGTCATTCAGTGCCCAGAATACTTCTGACCTGCCTCTTTTCAGGGAGTTGCAGTTTTTGCTTAATCAGTAGAAGGACTGCATGTTATAAAAATGCAGAAGCCTGGCACAGCCTTCTGACATGAAGAGGGCTCTTTATAAAGCATTTCTGGGGGGTTCACAACTGTCAGGAAATGCGTTTTACTTCCTTGTTTGATGTCTCCCCTTGCTGTTGTGGTTACAGGAGCGATACCGGAAAGCCTTGGCAGATTCCGAGAATGTCCGGAGGAGAACGCAGAAGTTTGTGGAAGATGCCAAGCTCTTTGGTAAGCGATAGAACCGTCTTTACTGCAGTGGCCTGTCTGCCTGAGCATAAAATGCTGATCAACAGCTTTTCTCTCCCCCAGTCCTGCCCTCCTTTGTTCATTGTGAAGTCTGGCATGACGTTTGGCCTGGGCTCTTGGTGTCTGGGCTTACTCGCTATTTTGTCTGTATGTCCAGCTGTGTCCCGTCTATCAGGTTTACCTCAGGGACTGTTTTGTGACTATTTAAAAAGAAAGTAGGCCCAGTGCAGCTGAGTGTAGTTCTGCTGACTTGGTTGAAATTACAGGCTTGGCTGTATGCTGAGGATCGGCTCCAGCAGGGTGTATTTTATACTCAGCTGTGTCATCAGGTTGTGATCTCCTTTGCTATATTAACAGCCTCTTCCCTCCTGCTCTGGCTTTTAGGAGGTATATCCTACCTGGGACAACAGTTATCAATCCCTGTATCAAATATTTAAAATTTCTAAAAGAAGTGTTTTATTATTGGTGAAATGAGCTGAATTTGTGCCTTTGGCAACAGAGGCAGTTGAAGGGGGGAAAAGGTTCTGTTTAATCATTGCACTCTGTCAGGACCATCTCTGAGAATGAGAAACTGTTTTTTTCCATAATGCATGAATCTCAGGAGGTTTACTGGTAGTAGCCTTGAAATTAGAGCTACTGTATTTTCTTACCTTCTACCCGTTGAGCTACAAAATGGCTGATGAGTTCAGGGGTAATCAACAATGGGATAATTGATACTGAGAGGGGTTTTTTGAGCTCTTTGCATTTTATATGCAATATGCTTCAGAGTTGAAGAAAAAATATTTTCTTCATTGGAAGTTTTTCACAGAGTGAGGCATGGGGGTCTGTAGAGCATTAAAACAGACTCTAGTGCAAGAGGAAAATCTGAAAGCAGATTGTAGTAAGGTGGGTGTTGGTCTCTTTTCCTAATTAACAAGCGATGAGATAAGAGGAAACAGCCTCATGTTGTGGCAGGGGAGGTTTAGAATGGATATCAGGAAAAATTTCTGGCTGATTTTCCTGAAATTTCTACGCTGCGTAATAAACCACTTCTGGAAATGTGTTCAACCTAACCCCATTTTTCTAAGGAAAGAAACTACGTGGCTTTCTATGACCAACACAAGGACCCTTTTGTCTAGTCCTTCCTCAGTGGTTTTAACTTATAAATAAAATTGGGGATGTACTTCTGAATAGATGTGTATTGTTTTTACTTCCCCACATTGTGTTTGTTCCCCGTGGCATTTGTGTGAGCTGCTTGGCAAAACAGTGAAGTCAGTGGGACTGTATGAGAGGGTATGGAGCAGAGTCCTAAATGACAAGTGTTAGTTGCAAAAAACTATTTGGAGGGAAATACTAAGCTTCTGCTTTGTCAGGAATACCTGACATATAGATATCTACATGTTGATGTGTATAGATATACATTTCCTGCATATTTCTTGATTTGGGGAGTCTTTAGATTACTATTAATGTTAAAGCTTTGGTTGCAGAAGACACTGTCTGCTCTCACTAAATTAACAGTAACAGCTTTAGAGATGCTTTCCAACTGCTGTGACTTTGTGCCTGTCATTGGTACTGTAGCTCTGTATGTTCTGTAAACTGTCCTCCATTTACTTAGTGCTTCTTTGTGCCCGTAGGGATCCAGAGTTTCTGCAGGGACCTCGTGGAGGTAGCAGATATCTTGGAGAAGACTGCCGAGAGCGCCGCGGGAGAAGCGGAGCCCAGTAACCCAAACCCAACCCTGAAGAAGATCTACGAAGGCCTCTCCCTCATAGAGGCCAAGTTGCAAAGCGTGTTTGCCAAGCACGGCCTGCAGAAGATGAACCCCGTTGGTGGCAGATACGACCCCTACGACCACGAGATCGTCTGCCACGTCCCCGCCGAGGGGATGCAGCCGGGCACGATCGCGCTGGTGACGCAGGACGGCTACAAACTCCACGGCCGCACGATCAGACACGCGCTCGTCGGCGTGGCAGTGGAGTCCCAGGAGTGACCTGGGGTCCCCTCTGCCACCTGGGACCTTCCTGAGCTGGGGACCTCCCCCCGCCCTCAACACTCAGAGCTGCAGCTGCATGTATTTACTTATTTATTGAGCTAGGTTTGTATCGTATGATGGCTTCTTGATAATGTGTGCGGTCATTTTGCCGTTGATTTGGAGGTACTTGTATATTTAATAATACTTTTTGGGGTCCATGGAGTAGTAGTAGGAGTCCTGCTATTTGTCAGAAACGTGGCACTGTAGCCCCTTTCTCCTTTGCTCGTTTCTCCATTAAGATTTGTATGGGGAAGAGATATGGGAGAGAAAGGGAAATTCCCTGAGAGCTAAGGAATCTTGTCTCCCAGTTCCATCTCTGAGATAGACTCCTGCAGTCGCCTTCAGGGAAGTAACTTCTCTGCCTCAGTTTCCATAGCTGTATTAAGGGACTATAATAATACTTACTGACCTACCTCACAGGGATGTGATGAGGCTTTTCCTTTGTAAAGGACTCGGAAAAGTCCAAAGGGACAAGTATTATTATCAGCTGGTTTTGGTGTCTTCCCTTGTCCCCAGGCCCCTCGGATGGGGATGAAGATGATCACTTGAAATGACATTTAGCGGCAGCTTTTTCTTATGTCGCTTCAGGAGAACAATCCCAAATTCATGAAATCTCTGTCGTACAACAGTTGAGTAGAGATGAGTGTTTAAAGAGAATTCTGTTGTTTGGTCAGACTAACATGTTAATATTTCTTCTCCAGGTAAAATTTCACCTTGCCTCCTTGCCCAGAAGTAAAACAGGGAACAGTGATTGTGTTGGAGGGAAAAAACTGTTCTTAAATCTCTTATTCTCCAACCAAAATGTATATTTTAGAGGAGAGTAATTTCTCTTCCCTGATGGGTATTTGTGCAGTTTTCAAGCATGATAAACTATGTGCTCTTTGTTGCAGCTGCTGGCAAAATGGAGATGTGCCCTTAAGCGGGAAATCTGGACTGCTCTATTTGCTCAGATAACACAAACTTCCAGTTCACATTCAGATTCTACTTTTGTGTGGTCACAGTAAATAATAAACCTTTTGGGTTTTGACGCGAGGAGGAAAATCTTCTCTGCTAAAAGTCTCAAGTGCCCTTGAACCAATTTTAGCAGCGGTGACAAGGAAGCAAGAGAAGCAGAAGGCTGAGGAAGCGAAAGCTGACCTCGAGCTGTCCTCTTAGTTGGAGGCATGTTGTTGTCACAGCACGGCATATGTATTTCCCAGTGGCCCTATTGCCTGGGAGTCCATTTGTCTCAGCTGAAAGGATGCAGTCACTGAGGAAGATCAGAGTTTTAACCCTTTGCAGAGCAGCAAGCAGTCAAATGACAGAAGAACAGATAAGCCAGCTGTGGTCTGCACTACACAAAACCAGGAATGGTTGTTTTCAGGTTGTTTCTTACTGATTTGTTAATTGCTGCCTTTTTACTTTCTGGAATTGGATCCATGGCCTGACAGATCCACTTACAAAAATGCTTTATTTATAGTGGATGCCATCACTTGGTTTGGAAGGAAGCTTATTCTTCTCCCATTCTTTGCAGGCTTTGGTTGCAAAACCCTTTTGTGATGGACTTCAAGATTACTGCAGCTATCAACAGTCTTTCATTGGAGAGACTGTGTGCAGCTAGTGGGTTGTCATTCCAGAAATTTAAGGAAGATGCACATTTCTGACATGCTCCATGCAGCCTGTTTTAGTGCCAGCTGTGGGATGACTTTTTGGAGTGTGGGTTCCTGCCTCTGCTTAGTATGTTCTCAGGCTGGTACTTGAGATTTCAACACTGAAACTGCTTCCTGGCAGCATTAGCTCACTTCGAACAAACTTCTTGTTTTACCATGTTGTTGGGAATTTCAGAGATAAACAGAACTTCCTACTCATTGTTTTGCTGGTCTCTGTGCTGACCAGGTCACCAGGGTACGCTGTTTCTCCAGAAAAGCATAGATAAAATACGAAATGTGGCAATGCAAGTCTTGCTTTTCTCTCTCAAAACTGTCTCCAGCCTGTTCTGAGGAAAATCTGTCCTCGGCTGGAAGAAGCAGTTGAGTTCTCTGCTGCCTCTTCAGCCTCTGCTGTATCAGCTGAGTCTTTTTGCAATATGAGGGGAGAGCTGGTTATGGAAACTAACTTTGAATGTGAAACTTTATAAGGTTATAAGGAACCAAACAAAAGCAAAGGCATTTTACACAACATGTAGGTTTCAGTCATAGAAAGGCTGCAGCTTACCTGAGCCAGATTTAAAAAGCAGTGTGTGAACAGAAGTGATGGGATCCAAATCTTCCTTAAACTCACCCATGAAGCCACTTGACTCTGAAAGTATTCTACAGCTACTCTGTCCAACGTGGGACTGTTTGCAAATCCTGCCTGTCTCCTCAGCCAGTACCCATCCGTTTTTGCCTTAAAGAAATACCCTAAAATGCACTCCAGACCTTCTGTCTGTACTAAGAGAGTATTGATTCAGCTGGTAGATCTGGGGTCCACTTTCACTGAGGCACTGTTGTGTGGTGGAGCAGGAATCTGAGGGATCCAGTTCCTGTGCAGTCTTTCCCACCCTCACAGAAGTCCTGTTTAATTTTGGGCAAGCTGTTTTCCCAGCTGAATCCATGGAACTTCAACAGGATCCTGTCAGGCTTTTATGATTCCTTTGAAATATACCCATTGCTGAGAGACTCTTTCACAGATGTTACCAAAGAGATAAATCCTGTAGCTGTTGTTAGTCCTAGTTTCTTCTTCCTTTGAATGGTGAAGTGAAAATGAAATAATCAAACCCGGATTCCATCACAGAATCCAGATTTCCTAGGCAAAATTTGATTCTCTTGCCTTTCAAGCACACTTAAATGATCTCTTCTGTCCTGGATGAGATTGTGTAAGGGTGGGAGTAAGAATTTCTCCTCTGTTGGTCGTTGCTGCCTTGTCTGCCCTGTTTGGGTAACTCTTGCAGAGAGGAGATTGACACATGAGCTGCTTCTCTCCAGTCACTTTATCCAATGACTGTTTAATAAAACACAGGAATACGTTAGCAGGGAGGGAATATCAGAGGAGAGGAAGTGTCATGTTTCTCTCAGCCGTTTCTGCTCAGTTTGCCCAGCCACGAAGAGCTGGAGCTGGGAATGCAGACTACTAGACCAGATGTGGTGGTGTGTGGACCTGCATTTCCACCCTTGGGAAGTGGGCAGCCGCCCTGAATGC
Source organism: Myiozetetes cayanensis (assembly GCF_022539395.1). NCBI lineage: Eukaryota > Metazoa > Chordata > Aves > Passeriformes > Tyrannidae > Myiozetetes > Myiozetetes cayanensis. Next base: position 5,785,917 of record NW_026087378.1, on the reverse strand, counting down.
GGGCATTTGCCACCTTCTGTGACCTTGCCATGCCCTGTCAGCAGGACCTGTTTGAGTGGATCACCTGGACGAGGCTCCAGCGCCACTGTCACGATCATGGCAACGTCTTAACTGACCAGAAGCAGTGCAGAATGTGAATGTCGCTTCGTGAACCTTAACTTCTCAGTGCTTCAGCAGCAGAGCTTCTGTTGAAAGAGCTGTGATCAGTCAACAGCTATTAGCAGTCCCTTAATTAAAAAAAAAAAAAAAGTATTTAAGTTTTATATTGTGAATATTGTAGTATTTTTTTATTTTAAAACTTGAGGTGTTTTGATAATACTTGCAAAGTCAAATGAACAAAGCGTTGCTAATCTCCAAAAATCTAAATCCATTTAGTTGGTGGGAAACCTGTAAATATTGTAATTTTTTTGTGTGTATTTCTGTGCTCTTTTTTTACCCAAAGGTTCTGGCTGTACAAAAGAGACTGACATGTGGGAGAGGTGCAAGCAATTGACAACAACATTTGAGTTAATGTTGGAAAGGGCTGATTTCCTTTAGATGTCCTGATACTGTTCATTTGCTAATAAAACAAAAGAACTGCAGTTGCTTCTCTTTCCTTTTTCCTTGCCCCAAACTGCTGCTCATTCCAACTCCAACCATCTGGGAGTGCACATTGGAAGGTTCTCTTTATTCCTGATCCAGTTGTGATAAGGGTTGTTGTCCATGGCAGACTTAGAATCAGAGTGGTTTGGTTTGGAAGGGACCTTAAAGATCATCTCCTCCCACACCACCCCCCCATGGGCAGGGACACCTTCCACTATCCCAGGTTGCTCCAAGCCATGTCCAGCGTGGCCTTGAACACTTCCAGGGATGGGACAGCCACAGCTTCTCTGGGCAACCTGTGCCAGGGCCTCACCACCCTCACAACCAAGAATTTCTAATACCTAATCTAAGCCTACTCTCAGTTTGAAGCCATTAGTCCTTGTTCTGTCACTGTAGTTCCCAATGAAGAGTTCCTCTCAGGGGGGATTTGTTGGAGAAGAGGCTTTCTCTGTAGAGTGTGTTTGTAACAGATCTGATTCTCCCTTCCTGAGTCCTCTGCAAAAATAGCTGGGCCTCTGTTCCTGGCTTTGCCTTGACTGTTGGTGCCATGTGGGTGGGCCTTGTTCTCCCACAGCTCTGAATGCCCCTGGGCACTTCTCACTAGTACAAAAGCATCTGCAAAAGACCATTTACAAATGGCCTTTAGGAGGTGAGATCTAGATTTCTGTGCTAAAGATCTGCCAGCAAAGTCAGATGTGATGCAGAGGTGATGTCCCAGTATAGGAGCTTTTCTTCATTCTGTCTGAAATGCTCAGTGTTCTCCATGATGGCATTGCTTGGTGTAACCAGTCCAGACCAGGAAATCCTGCTGCTGCGTTAGGTAATTTCTGGCTCTGCTGGTTTTTGTCTGCAGCAACAGTGAGAGTTGGGAGTTCTCAAGCCACAACCACTGCCATCTGCAGAAAAGCATCACAGCTTGTGAGCGAGGGGCAGAGCATTTTGCTTATGGCACAGTATTCCAGAACGCCTGCAAGCAGGGCATGGGCAGCCTGAGAGGGAGGGGATTGGGAGCAGTGCTGACCCGGCTCCTCGGAGCCCTGCTGTGTGCAGATTTCTTGTCGCCCACAGCCATGGGGAAATCAGGCTGCTTAAGTAAGAGCTTGTTAAAACATGAGGCATGCTGCAAAGATATTTGTGTGCTGTGTTTTAAGCTGCTTTGGGAGCATCATCTCCCCATCCTGGTGGGTCAGTTCTGCCAGTTGTAATGACTCAGGTGAGCTGAGCAATGGTGGTTTCTGTCTCTGCTCCCCCAAAATGTTCATGCCCGAGTTTCAGGGTTGTATTTGCTCTCCCATGCAGGAACTCAGAAGTGGTTCCTGGCTGGGGAAAAGAGGGGGCCTACACTTGTGTTGTGTTTTCCTGAGACAAAGTTCAGGTAATGTATCTTCAAACAGAAATTTTGTTCCTTAGTAGGGAGCCAGCTCTTGGCTACAGTAGGCTCTGGGTTTGTGATTACATGTCCAACCTGTTCTGGAGTTTTTGCTCAGCCTTTGCTATCCTTTGTAATCTGAGTAGCAGCAGGCTCCCGTGGGATCCCCTTGGCACAAGCTGCTTGCTGCCAGGCTCCTTGTTTAGCCCGGGGCAGAAAGTACAAGTGAAAGCTTGAAATGCCCTTGCTGATGCATGAGCCATGCAGGTTCTAGCCTGCTCCGGGTAGTGAGCACTGTATGCATTGTCCATGTGCAGATGGAGCACATGGAAAACGTGCTCTGGCAGCAGCGTGGCCTGAACACCGTCCTATGGTGCACCCCCAGCACACCGGCATCAGGAGAGAGGGGTGCCGGGGCAGCTCCTGGGCTTGGGCCCTCGATGGCGAGCGGGATGCTGCCGAGCATCCCGGAGCATCGGGCAGGGAAGATGCTCGCCGCAGCTGTGCCTGGGGTTGTCCGTGTGCCACAACCAGCGGTTTGCGATGCGAGGATCCCCCCTCTGCCCCTCAGGGCCGGTCTGCCGGGGGATTTAGTCATCCCAAGGCCCGCGGGGATGCCGTGCCCCGTATCCCCTACCCTCCCCGGGCACAGCGCCCGCCCCGCCTCTGCCAGACGGGCCGGGCCGGGCTCCGGGCTCCGGGCCGGGGCCGATCCGTGCCCGGGCGGGCGGGGCTGGGCGGTGGCGGGGGCGCGAGGGCCGAGCCTGCGGTGAGGGGCGGGCCGGGGCGGGCGCTGCCGGGCCCCGCTCTCCGCGCCATGGCCCCGCCGCCCGCCGCGCTGCTCCTGCCGGCCCTGGCCGCGCTCCTGGCCGTGCCTGCCGCCGCCCGCGCCGCGCCGCGATCCATCGGTAACGAGGGGAGCGGGGCAGTGGCACGGGGTGAGGAGGGGGGCACCCGGCCCGGGTACCGGCAGCAGCACCGGGCCGCCTCCTGCCCGCCTGCCCCGCCGGGGCCGGGAGAGGGGGTACCGCACCCCGGCACGGAGCGCGCTGCCCTGCATCCCTGTCCCCGCTGCATCCCTGTCCCCGCTGCATCCCGCTGCATCCCAGCGCATCCCAGCGGCATCCCCGCCCTCGCAGGCGGTGCTGGTTCCCTTCCCCCCGCGGCCGGGGAGCGTGGCCGGGGACAGCGGCGGGACCCCGGACCCCCGGGGCCCTGCTGACCCGGGCCCCTCGCCGCTCTCTGCCCGCAGCCGTGGTGGGCGCCGGGCTGGGGGGCTCGGCCGCCGCTTACTTCCTGCAGCAGCACTTCGGGCCGCAGGTGCAGCTGGACGTGTACGAGGCGGCCGGCGTGGGCGGGCGGCTGGCCACCGTCACCGTCAACAAGCAGCAGTATGAGAGCCGGGGAGCCTCCATCCACGCCCTTAGTCTCCACATGCAGGACTTCGTCAAGATCCTGGGTGAGCATGGGCATCCCAGCACTTGCGTGGCCTCCCTCTGTGAGCTGGGGGCTGCGGGACCCCCAGGCTCTGTGCCTGGGGCAGTGGGGAGGGTTTCTGCCAGTCCCCCCCAGCATCCCAGGCATGCGGTGATCCCCTTGCTGTCCGTGCACTCCAGCCTGTTGTGCCCTGAGCAGAAAGGGATCAGGTGGCCCAGCAGACCATCAGGGTGAGAGGTCTGGTGGAATTAGTGTTCAAAAAAATCCCCCCAGTTTGTTCCAGTAGGCAGCAGCAACTCCATGGGATGCCCCAACATACAGGATTTGGCTGGAGTCCCAATGCCTTGGGGTCTTGTGCTCCCTGATGCTCCTCCAAGAGCATTTTTGCCCGTCTCTCCCTGCTATGGAGGTGTTGGGCACTGGCCTTTCCCAGCAGCCAGCCAGCCCCAGGGAGCTGTGCGAGCCCAGCGGGGCCGGGGTCCCTCTGCTCCCGACAGGCCTCAAGCACCGGCGCGAGGTGGCCGGGAAGAGTGCCATATTCAGCGGGGAGCACTTCGTCCTGGAGGAGACCGACTGGTACCTGCTCAACCTCTTCCGGCTCTGGTGGCACTATGGCATCAGTTTCCTGCGCCTGCAGATGTGGGTGGAGGAGGTGATGGAGAAGTTCATGAGGTAGGAGAGCCTGCGGGGCTGGGGGTGGACATAGTGGATTTTTCCCAGCACCGACACATCACCAGTTGCCCTGTGCTCCTGTCCCCTCCAGGATCTACAAGTACCAGGCTCATGGCTACGCCTTCTCCAGCCTGGAGGAGCTGCTGCGCTCGCTGGGGGGTGATGCCTTCGTCAACATGACACAGCGCTCGGTGGCCGAGTCCTTGCTGGAGGTGGGCGTCACACAGCGCTTCGTGGACGACGTCATCGCGGCCGTCCTGCGCTCCAGCTACGGACAGTCCGTGCTGGTGCCTGCCTTCGCAGGTGAAGACAGGGACCCCTCTCCTCCCTGTGTGACCCTCCTCAGCACTCAACAGCGGGCAGGCTGTTGAGCCACCTTCCTCTTCCTCTCCACAGGAGCCATGTCACTGGCAGGAGCCCAGGGCAGCACCTGGGCGGTGGAAGGAGGGAATAAGCTGGTGTGTTCGGGTCTGCTGAAACTGACCAAAGCCAACGTCATCCCGGCCAGGGTGACGGGCATCTCCCTGCACAGCTCGGGTGAGCCTGGGCACAGGCTCTGCTCTGGGTGCTGCTGGCCTGGGTGTGGGTCTGGGTGAGGGTCTGGGTGCACCAGGGCGGGAGTTTGGTGGTGGCAGCATGGGGAATGCTGGGGCTGGAGAGCATCCTGGTCCTGGTAAGGCATTTGGGCAAGGGATCAGGGGTCTATCTATCTCATCCCCTGCTCTGACCCAGTGAGGACCCTGCAGTGCAGAAATCAACCCTGAGGTCCCCCTCCCTCCCTCCTTCCCTCATCAGGTCTCTCAGGTCACCCTGTGTCACCATCCTTGTTGGAGACTTGCTCCCCATCCAGCACAAAAGAAGAGTTAGATAGCTGGGGTCTAGGGCATGGGCTGGGCTTGTCTGGAAACTTTCTCCCAGTTTTGATAAAGTCTTTCTGCTGCCCTAAAGTGTCAGCAACTCATCTGTGACCATCAGGTGCTATGGTTGAGTACTGGTATGTACTGGAAAACCAGTAGCATGGAGGCCATGCTAGAAAAGAGAGGGACAGGGCAATACCACTGGGGGCTCAGGGCCACTCCTAACTGTCCACTGTGTCTTTTCAGAGGGCAGAGCCCTGTACCAGGTACACTACGAGAGCAGCGAAGGCCAGGGCTCAGCTTTCTACGACATGGTGGTTGTGACGACGCCCCTGCATCCCAGCAGGAGCAACTTTACCTTTGAGAACTTTGAGCCGCCCATCGCTGACTTCCCCGGAGCCTTCCAGCCCTCCGTCACCTCTGTGGTGCACGGCTACCTCAACTCCTCCTACTTCGGCTTCCCTGACCCCAAGCTCTTCCCTTTCACCAGCATCCTCACCACCGACACCCCCGACCTCTTCTTCAACGCCATGGACAACATCTGTCCCGTCAACATCTCGGCAGCTTTCCGGCGCAAGCAGCCCCAGGAGGCTGCGGTGTGGCGCGTCCTCTCCCAAGAACCACTGGACAAGCACCAGCTGAAGACCCTCTTCAGGTCCTACTACTCGGTGCAGGTGACAGAGTGGCAGACGTATCCCCGCTACGACGCCGCCAAGTCCCTCCCGCCCATCGTGCTCCATGAAAACCTCTTCTACCTCAGCGGCGCGGAGTGGGTGGCCAGCTCCATGGAGATGATAGCAGTGGCGGCCAAAAACGTGGCCCTGCTGGCTTATAACCGCTGGCATCAGGACCTGGAGAAAATCGACCAGAAGGACTTGATGCACAAGGTGAAGACGGAGCTGTGATGCCCGGAGGGCGGTGGGCCGGGAGCTTTGGTGCGGGGTAGCCTGGGGAGTATTTATTGCCTTGGGGAGACCGGGGCTTTGGGGCTGGGGGACAAGGGACAGGCTGTGTCCCAGATGACTGGAACGTGCGTCACCTTCAGGAATACAGTTCCTGCCTAGTGCTGCTGTGTCTGTGCCATGTGCCTCAGTTTCCCTGTTCCCCGTCCACAGGCTCTACTGGAAAGGAGCCTGTGCCTTCTCCCTCGAGAAAGGGCCAATGTGTTTAGGAGGCATCTCAGGGGGCTTTCAAGGGAGAGGCTGGCTGGCATTAGCAGCAGATGAGGGCCTCCTTTTGAGCTGCCTGGCTCCCACCACAGTCCCTCCTTCCTTCCTGGCTTTGCCCCTGTGGAACTCAGTGGTAGGGCTGGCCCTGGCTGGGGCAGGATGTCCCACAGCCTCTGCCATGCCATGCATGTGCATGGAGCTTAACCCTGCTCATGGGCTTGGTGCCCTGGGAATGGGCTGCAGGGTGGGCTGTCTCAGTTCCTGCTGGGTGCTCCCTGTTTCTGGGAGTGTTCAGGCTTCCCCGAGCTCTGAGGAGGCAGAAGAGCCTTGGTGGGAGAAGACTGGGCACCCCGACCCTGGGTGGGCAGGGTGAAGGGGCAGCGTGACAGGCCGAGACAGGGGCCAGCAATGCACTTTATTGAAGACCTCAGAAGCTGCCCAAACCACCAGCCACTCACCCTGGACTGCCTGGGCTGGCACAGAGGAACTTATGGGAGGATTGGGGAGAGCTGGGTGCTACCAGAGCTGTTGCACCGATGGAGGGAACGAAGGCAAGTGGGGACTTCGGGAAGGGAGGAGGCCTGATCCTGCCCAGCCAGAGGGGCCAGCGGGCAGCTGCCTCCCTCTGTCCCCCAGCCCATCCTGCTGAGGTTCGGGGGGCTCAGGGCAGTGGATGTCTCGCTGCAAGGCCACGGGACTGCATAGGCTGGGGGACTTGCAGGGGCTGCCTCTGCTCTGGGTGTCCCCAAAGTGGCTGCTTGGGCTGAGGCTGATGGAGTCTGCAGGGGAATTTCGGGGAGCTGCTGGAGCTGCCATGGCTTTGCGCAGGGGCTCCCTTCTTCCTGATGCTCAGCCAGGTGACCCTCTCCCAGAGGGCTGGGCAAGCTCAGGAAGCAAGAGCAAGCTGGTTAGATGCCCGTGGGTAGCTGCAGGGGTTAGCTTTGCAACCTCAGAAGATGCAGGTGCAGCCCACAGCGATGGTCTCCATGACCATCTGATACTTCTTGTGGCACTTCTTCTTCCCGGAGGGCTTGTGCCCCACCTCTCCTGGCACCTGGCAGAGCAGCCGGCGGACAGGGAGCCGGCTGTAGATGGGAATGCTGGCCATGGTGCGGTCCTCCTGCATCGTGAAGGGGTTGATGCAGCCAGTGCAGAGGCATCGGGCCTCGGGGATGTCCGCTGGGATCCGTGTTGCGTCATGGTTTATGCTGGAGGAAAGGGAAAATGAGACAAGGTTGGAAAGATGGTGAGATGGGAGCAGTGGGTGGCTGGAGAGGGCAATGAAATGGGGTTCTGCATCACATCCTGTTGCACCATCCAGCAGCCACCACAGACCCGTGACGCTGCACCTGTGGCTGCCGCGGTGCTTCCTGGCACAGAGACAAGGCACAGGACCTTGCGTGTCCCCAGGGTCCCTGCCCCAAGCTCACCTGTAGGCCCAGGGGGACAGGCTCCTCCGGTTGGACCTCCAGAGCCTCAGGTTGACCTGGCACTTGGTGTCACCTGGCTCAGAGCTGTTCCTCAGCTGGCGCACCATGTCCTGGATGCTGTGCTCGTAGTCTGCCATGGTGGTGTAAGGGTCGTCCGGGGCCCAGGCGAGGGCAGGGGTGGCTGTTGGGGGCCGTGCCAGGCCCCTTCTCCTGCCCTTCGCTGCCTTGCTTTGATCCTTCGCCTCAGGGACCAGGACCATGGCAAAGGTGAAGATGCAGAGGAGAAGCTGAGGAAGAAGGAGGACGATGTGTGGCTGCTTGGGCTGCAGGACTGGCATGGAAGGGGAGCTCTCCCACTTCCCAGGGGTCAGCAGGTGATGGCAGGACTGCAGTGACTTTGGGATGGCAAGTGCAACCCCCAAAGGAGCTCTGGCCTGCAGGTGAGACCCGTGGAAACATTGAGAGCAGTTTGCAGGGATGGTGAGCACAGGGTAATGATGACCCCAGCTGATGCGTGTGGCTGTGAAGACCCTCACCTTGCAGCTGACAATTTGTGTTGCCCAAAGTGCCCCTCTGCTGCCCAAGATGTGCCCAGTCCCTTCACTGCCCACCCAGCAGCTGCATGCTGGGAGGGATGGGTACACCCTCAGCTCAGGCTGTACCTGGACAGCCTCTGGTTTAAAAGGAGCCTTAGAGATGAGACAGACAAGAATGGGATCTTTATCCAAACCCTCCTCTCCCTCCCTCTGTACTCTGAGGACGGTGAGAGAGAAAAGATGCTTTTTCCTCCCCTTCTCCCTCCAGCTCGCAGGGCCGAGCTGCCGTGTGCTGGCACCCGGCAGGCTGCCCAGCAGTGAACAAAGTTGCTTTCTGTAGTCCTGCTCCCTGCTATTTGTGTCCCTGCAGTCGGCTGAGGCAGCCCCACACCCTGCCCATGGGTGTGCAGTGCCCTGGGACAGGGACCACTCAGCCAGGGCTGTTTTCCCCCTCCACTCGGACTGTCCCAGTTTTGCTCTCCGAGGTTGTTGCATCCTCACCATGCCAGGCATGGGAGCGATGGCCGTAGCAGGTCACAGCAGGCATCTCCAAAGCAAACAAACCCAGGTAGCCACCCGTAAACAACCATACAAATAATTATATTAAGGAAGGAAAACGAGCAGCGAGCCCTGAGCCGCCGTGGAGTCACCTACCAGGTTTGGAGCCCACTCCATGGCCACGGAGGGGCTGACGGCCGCTGTCCTGCAGTGTGGCTGACACCAGAGAGCGAGGGAGCTAAAAAGGGAAAGCCCCAGCCCCTGCTGTGCCCTGCCAGAGGTGTGTCCGGTCCCCAAGGTGCCAGGGAGGCTCGGCGCCGGCAGGGCAAGGGGCCAGTGTGGTCTGGGACTTGGCCACCCGCCGCTGCTCTGGGCACTGGCTCCACGGTGGTGGTGGTGGCTGTGGTTGGTGGCACATCCCCTGGACCAGGCAGCCCGGAGGGGCTCCCTAGGCAATAACCTGCCCTAGGGGGGCAGGGTTTGGTCTCTGCCCTCCATGTGCCACCAACACCAGCTCTGTCCTCAGGAGCCCCTAGACCCTCCTGCCCAGCAGTGAGCCGATGGCACCCATCATTCTCTGCATCCCTAGCCTGTCTGTCCCCAAACTCTTCCCCTCCTGCTGTCCTCACATCGATTCTCAACTCCTGCCCATGGGAACACACCAGCTGTACCCACAGCTGACCCTGGGTCGGGGCCCCAGAGCTGCAGGGAAGTGGGTGTTAGTGGTGGGTGCTGCTCTTGGCTTCTGGGGCCAAGCATCAGGGTGCACGGTGCTGTGGGGGGAGAAACTGAGACACGGGGGGCCGGCACTAATGCCCCATCTCAGGGAGGGGGGAGAGGTGGCTGCCCTGGGCTGTCGCTGTCCCTGCGGTCAGGTGCCACGCGATGGTGCTGTCCGCCACCCAACAGCACCCCAGTCTGCATCCCTCCTCCCCTCCATTCCTCCTCCTCTCCATCCCGCCCTCCATCCCTCCCTGCATCCCGCTCTCCTCCCCTCCCAGGCCCAGCGGCAGGCGGAGGACTCGGCGCTGTTCCCCACGCTCCCGGGCAGCAGACTCTGCCCTGCTCCTTTGGTGGCAGCACTGGGTGATGAGTTTCCCTCCTCCTCCCGACTCACTGCACATCCCCAGGGATTTGAAGGCCCTTGAGCTTTGTAGGGCAGTGGGAAATTTCCACCTCCTCTTCCCAGTCCATGAACTGGGCCTCCTGAAAACTCTGCAAATAGGGTAAAAGCTGCTGTACCCCCAGCTCACACTGTCCCTCTCCTCCTACCAGCCCCAGGGAACACAGCCCAGCTGCTCCCACCCACCCCAGCCCATGTTAACATCCCCAAGGACAGCCCCAGCATAGCATTTTGGGGGCTTTGCTGTCCCCTGGGGTGAAGTCTGATGCTGTGCACTGAGCACAGTGTCCCGTTTGTCACCTTGGGACCTGGCAGAGGGGACCTGGCTGTCGCAGAAGCCCTGCAACCACCTGCCTGTACTTCACTGGGTGTAAGGCAGCGCCCGACCCTCTGCCACCAGCCTTTTCTGGGGTGCTGAGCCAGCTCCTGCCTGCATCCAGTAACTTCACCCCCTATTCTGTGACCCCCACAAGGGCTGGTGAAGCAGCCCCAGGCCGGGGGCGCCTGCCTGTGCCGCGGCCGCCTGCGTTGTGTCAGCACTCGGCAATGCTGTTTACACATGAGAGAGGCGCAGAGGCATCTGTGCCGGCAGCCAATTACCCAGTTTTGATCTTTTTTGGTGAAAAGGAAACCAGGGCTTTTCAGACATGGCCAAATTTGATAAGCTGGGGGAGGCAGGGGCGGGCGCGGGAGGCTTTTCCCCACCGGCCTCGCGCGAGGGAAGGGGCTGGGATGTGCGGGCGGCTGGGTCATGGCCAGCCTCTGCCTCCAGGCTGGGACAGGCTGGCTGCAGCACTCTGTGTGCCCGTGCTGGCTGCAATGCCATCCCTGTGGGAGCAGGGTGTGCTGGGGTTGGATGGCTGGGAAGGGCTGGAAACCCCCCCAAGGCTCCCCTGGGAGGGGTTACCTGGAGGGGAGAGGTGTGCTTTGGTTTTGTTGTAGGTGCTCACCCCTGCTACCTCCCTGCCACATTGCCCCACTGCCATGGGAAACTTCGGTGGAAAGCAGAGCCTGGAGAGTGGGAACTGGTCCCCAAATGGGGCAGGAGAAATCATGAAGATATGCTCTACCTGCCCCAAGGAAACACAAGTTCTTATTTGCCAGGGTAACCATCTTGGAACCCATGGCGGGGCCCCAGCCCAGCCAGAGGACCCGGGGTAGAGGGATGCAGGGCAGCTGTGTCCTGCCATGCTCAGTGGGAGGGATGCACTGGGCAGGGAGGACGTGGCACAGCACACTATGGGGGACCATGGGTAAGGGAAAGTGGGGAAATCAGACCACAGTTCCACACTGGCAGAAAATAGCTTCTTGCCTTTTTTCACAAGCAGGAATGTCCCTGCCAGGGCAGGAGCGGCTGGTGTGGGGTCTGTGGTCCCACAGTGGGCAGCATCACTGCTGGTGCCACTCTGCAGGGCATGGCAGCTTCTCTGGGCACCAGGCTGCTCCCAAGCCTGGATCCTCATGGGGTCTGTGAGGCCCCAGCACAGCTGAGCACTTCCCCACAGCTGGGCACACCCCCACACCTGGGCCAGACAGATGGCTCTGGCAGGAGGCTCCAGCATGGCCACGGCACATCCTATCTCCACGTGAGCAACATTTTCCACTCATCAAAGGAAAGTGTGTTCCAGTGAGCTGTCCTGGCCAGAGCCAGCCCCATGAGGAGGGCCAGAGCCAGGGGCCTCCTGCATCCCCCTGCTCCCCCCGGCAGGTAGAGCCGGCCCAGTGCGGAGCTCACATCCATATTTGCACAACGGCCCACTCGGCGCGTGAGCAGCTCCAGAGACACTCGAGCCAAAAAGGCTTATTTTAAGCTTGCTGGAAAAAGAACATTGTTTGGTGGGAATTAAAACTCCCTGTCCTCAAAAAAGGGAAAAAAACCAAAATGCACTTAATCCTGCCAGCTCCTGCCATCACATAAACACAGAGACACGGCACGGCTGGACAGGGCAACCAGGAATTCATCATTCCTCTCCCCCTGGCTGCTGTTGTGAGACAAGGACCCAGCCCCTTCCGCGTCCCCATGATGCCAGCACTGTTACCAGAGACCCTATCCTGGCAGCAAGGGCTTTCCCATGGCAGGAGAGGGGCATTGCCCGATGCAGTGCTGAGGTGCCGCGGGCAGGAGGGCGACCGTGTTGGCAGCTCAGAGTCTCGCCGCATCAGGGCTCTGCATCGGTGGACAATATAATTTATATAGCCCTAATCCAGCTGTCCCAGCAGCCCTTCTGCCTCCCCGGGTGGGGAGCTGGGTGATGCTCTGGGCTGGCTGTAAATCACGCCCTTTGAATCACACGCTGGAGATAACAGCCAAGCTTCGGCGTCCGGAGGCAGAGATGAACAGGGCTGTCCTCTGGGGCTGGGGCCCACGGGGCCAGTGGCACCCTAAGCTGCCCACCCCCTGGACAGGAGGGTCTCGGGGGGCCGGAGGCGTCGGGAGAGCGGCTGCAGGCAGCGCCGGGACGGCGGGGAGGGAGGGAAGATGCGTATCCAGCACATCCTGCCGCTCCCCGCCGGCACATCCATCAGCCGCCCAGCGTTTACAGAACGTCGCTGGTTACACGATCCAGACGTGCAGGTTCCTCCGGCCCCGCTCCTCTCCTGCCTTTTGTTTTCTTTTGCCTTCTGCTCCTGGAGACAGAGCACCTGATGGAAAAAGCCTGTTCTCCTGCTCCCCGTGCTGGAAACAACCGCTTCCTTCCGCCCCTGCCCGGCACAGCTCCCGGAGCGGGGCCGGCAGCTGCCCCGGCCGCTCCCTGCCCCGGTGCCCCACGTGTGGCTCCCTGACGGTGGCACTGGGGCAGGACTGGCGAGGCTGGTGTGAGTGCAAGGCATGGACAGACCCTGGTCCCAGCGAGACCCTTTGGGTGCTCTCTGTGAGGCAGCCCCAGCTCCTCGCAGAACACAGTGGGGCAGAGCCGCGGTCTCCACCCATGACTCCTGTGCTTGCCCTGCTGCCTTCCCCAACCTTTTGGGCTCACGGGCTCGGTGCAGAGCAGGGACAGGCAATGCGGGGTTTCCAAATCACTCATGTTTTCTTTCTCCTGCACCTAAGTTGGACACCAGCCCCTGGGTGCTCTGGAAGGGTTGGCTGCGCTTTGTGCTGGATTGCAAAGGGGAGACATAATCCTGCAGGATGCCCTCTGCATCCCAGCTCCTGGCTGCAGGAAGGGCTGACCCTCCAGCCCCATGCTGGGTACACAGAGCAGCCTGGAGCCATCCCCACTTCCTTCCCTGCAGGGCCACAGGGCTGGAGGATGCTCCCAGACACATGTTTACAGGGCAGTGATGCCCTCTGGGTTTATGAGGAGAAAGCCTCTTATTTTTAGGGCTTTGGTGACTTTTGCTTGTGGGCAGGCATCCCAGTTCCCAGTTTCCCAGGGCAAGGCAAAAGGCAGAGGTAAATGGAAAGCTTGGCAGTGGCACTTAGGACTGTCCTGGTGGGTTGTGCTCGTGTTTAAACTTCTCCCCATGTCCCTGGGCATGGGACAACTGTAGCACATGCAGGGTCTCCCGAGCTTAGGGTAATCATCACTAGATTGGAACTGGTTGTTTGAAGTCAGGGCAGACATGGGCACCCTGGTGCCCATTCCCTGCTCCTCCATGCTGCTGATTTAGCAGTCTGGGGTGGGCAGGGATTCACAGAGCAGTACAGGCCAGTCCTGAAGGTCACCTTCAAAGCCACTCCAGCCCAGTTCACCCATTAATCACACTGTCTTGCCCTGCATGTGGGTGAGGGAGGCAGCAGCTGTAACAATATATGGGCCGAGAAATGCCCTCCTGCCCCCCAGCAGCCTCCTCTGACATCAGGCAGCATATGAAAAGGCTGTAAATTTGTTGGGTTTGGGTCTTAGCAGGGCTTGTAGGAGAGAGGTTTCTCTTATTGCTTGTAAGTGGGAGCAGCCAGGCAGAGCCTGCCCAGGGGCTCCCTCTCCGTCACTGCCCCGTGGCATCACCCTGTGTGCAGCCGGCAGCCAATGTTCCCCTCCCGGCCTGCCTGAGACCTGCTGCTCGACCCGTGCCCTCACACCCAGCCAGGGGGGTTGGAGGTCAGTGGGAAGTGGGAAAAAATGTCATTTTCATGAAGATACTGAAACTGAATCTGTGGCAAGGAGGGATGGCTGGGCAGCATCTTAGCGAAGGAGTAACAAAAACAAACTCGCGCCAAGGAATCCTGCTTTGCCCCAAATGTTTTTCTTATGGAGTTGTAATAAGACAAGAGCTGTAAAGATAGTAACCTCCTAAACATTACCTTATTAAGGCTTCTCAGAAACCACAGGGCACGACCCCTCTGGGTCATGGAACAAGAGAGCAGCATCCAGCGAACAAACAGAGGCTAACATTACATTTTTCACTTCATTTAGGAAACCTGCTTTCTAATTATAGTGTTTGTTTAATGGCAGCCATTAGTTGTGCCTCACTCAAAGCCAGCCCACTGAGGGGAGAGGGGCTGGAGGGTGGCGGAGCTGGGAGATCTCTATGCTGGCTCCTGGGGAGGCTGCTGTGCTTCCAGGGCATGGGATGGGGGTGAGCTTGGTACCTATGGGCACAGGGTGCCTGACACGGCAAGGGGGATGGGGTATGGGGACTGGAGGTGGTGTGGGAGGGCTCTGTGCCCACGGAGAGCCCCGTCATGGCCAGGGGACATGCCACACATGCTGTCCTAGCTCTGTGCTGTGCACCAAGGTTATCCACAGCGGAGGGAGGAGGACAACCCTACTTTGGGCTGTGTTCTGTGCAGTTCCCATTGCATGACCATCCTAGTCCAGGCTCATTCCTGTGCCCTAGTGACAGTGGAAAGACCTGCTGGGAACTGGCTGTCCCCGGGCCCTGGCAAAACCAAGGCTTGTCCTGCCAGGAGGCCACGGGACCTGTGTGTGTGCAGCAATCAAAACAAGGATTGTGTTTTTCCCCCAGTCTGCTGCCAGCAGCCCCCAGGAAGTGCTTCATATTCCTGGTTGGGTCCCTGGATGGTGTCTCTTGCTCTTTGGAGGGCACCCACTGCCTGTCCCCCCTGGGTCTGGCCATGCTGCCAGCAGGTCCAAGCACTGCCGCTCCCGTCCCTGCTCTCCTGGCAGGCTCTGGGCATCCCTCGAGGCTGCTTTCTACTGCCTTGTCCAGCACAGTCTGGTTCGCTGCTTCTCCTTTAGTGCAGCTGGTGGGGCAGCACCCTCTGGGATGAGGGATGTCCCAGGTACACACACAGGGGTGCTGCAGGGATGTTCAGCTCCTGTAGCAGGGGCTTTGGTGGTGTGTAAATCCAGATGGGAGCTGGGGAAATGTCAAACACTCTGCACCATCCCTGTACAAAGCCTGGCATGATGGCAGAGGGGCCCTGGCCCTTGCTCTAGGGCTGTCCCAACAGACTGAGGGGTCTGAAAATGCTAGGACCCCTCTCTTTTCCCTGGGATGTGTTACTGGTGGAAGTCCTGCTCTGCCAGACTCTTACTCAACATTTGTCCCCACTGAGGTTACGACAGTGTGTGCACATCCCCCTGTACCAGGACCTGCCACTGTGCCTGTGCAGGGCTCACGATCAAGCTCCTTCCCAGGAACCAGGATCCTCTCAGGACATGAGACCCTAGAGACCAGCTCTTTGCTTCCCCCAGAGGAGAAGCTGGCAGTGCCTCCCCTTGCTCTGTGACTCTCCCTTGGCTATTGTGTGCTTCTCTGCTGCTGGATCCCCTGCCTGGGGGATCCCAGCACAGCTCTGTGGGACCAGAGGGGCTCGTGCAGAGCAGCAGCGACCGGAGCGGAGACAACCCTTCCTCTCCATGCTGGGGGTTGATGGTCAGAGCAGGAGGATGAAGGCGCTTTGGTGCCGGGTGTTTCCCGCCTGAACTGCCAACTGGCTGCTCATTAAGGGGGCCCCAGTGCCGGCTGGAAGCCATACATGGACTCGTGGTCCACACAGGGCCGGGAGGGGCCGGGGCCGACACAGCCCCGCGGTGACGGAGCTCCCACACAGGCTCCCCGCGCCGCCGAAACCCGGGAAAGATGCCACGTGCATCCAGCCCTGCAGCCCTGGCCTCGCCACCACCACCCCATGCGGGTCCCAGCCCTGCCAGCACTCGAGGATCTCACCCTGCACACACGGGCAGCCCGGCGAGAGCCCTGCGGCTGCCGAAACGCCCTTTTTCCCAGGCCAGATGGAGTTTTTCAAAGTAATGGGAGTCACAAGCCACCTCCAGCCGGGCCAGGGAGCATCTCCGCTTCCTTCCCCCGGCCGGCAGGACGGACACCAGCGCCGCCCCAGCCCCACAGCTGGACCCCCGCCCCACCGGCGGTGGGATGCGCGTTCCCTCCGCGCACCGTCCCGGGAGGAAGTCGGTTATTGCAAACAACTTTCTCCGGGAGGGATGGCCTGGGTTCCCAGGCGCGTCGCTGGCAGCCAGCGCAGCTCTGGCCGCTCTCCTCCCCCTCTCTCCCCCCAGCCCTCCTTCCCTTGCTCCCCCTCTCCGGCTTAATGACTTCCACATGGGCCTCTGGCATCCCGAGCCAAGCCTCCCAGCATTGTCTGAAATCTCCAAATTTAGAAGAAATATGAAAATTGTCAAGCGGCCCTTCCTTAGGGGGTAAAAGCAACACTGGGCTGCGCGGCGGCGGGTCACGGCGGAGGGGCCACGTGACGGCACCCCAGCCAATGGATCCCCTCGGCGCCCCTGACAGCGGTGCCCGTCGGCAGCCTGGCCTCCTCCGGCAGCTCATATAAGGTAAAAAGAAAAAGGTTTTCCAGCTTCTGAGCAGCCTGGAAGGAGTTTTTCACCCAGGGCTCCCATGCCAGCCGCTTCAAAAAGGCCGGCTGGCAGCGCCGGGGTGCCAGTGGCGGGTTATAATGTGCCGGGAGGAGGTGGCGGGCACGTGGCCGTGTCCCCGCGGTGTCCCCGCCGCAGGAGCGGGGCTGCAGGTGGGTGCCCGCGGCTGGAGGGAGCGGGAGGGTGCGTGGGGTGGTGGGAACGAGGGGCCCTTGGTGCTGAGACTTCGCCGGCAGCCTGGGAGCTCCTGCTCTGTCTGCTGCCTGCCCTGGGCGCGGGCAGGGACAGGCAGGGCGAAACGGGGCTCCTCCAGCATCTCCCTGTGCCAGCCCTTCCCGGCGTTCTCAGCCCAGCTGGCCTCAGGGGCTGGGGTGCCCCCACTCCGGGAGGAGAGTGGAGCTCCTGCCGGGCACGGAGCTGGTGAGGAATGGCCGAAGCCACCTCAGAGCTAGGTGGCCCTAGGCAAAGGGGTTCCCCAAAGTCTGTCCCTACAGCTCCGTCCCGGTTTGGTGGGTCTCATTCCAGCTTTTCAGATGTGGGGAAGGGCCCTCCCAGGGCTGGGGAAGGAATTGCTTTCTGCTCTCTGTATGTCTAGGATGGAAAAAAAATGGGAAGCCGGAGGCAAGCCCAGGCGGGTGGGCTCCCCACACCGTGGGGAAATGGGCTGCTCGCTTTACCTTCTCTGGCCGGTTGTGCTGCTGCCGCTTCTTGAGGAAAACAAGCTGGGACGGGGCAGGGGCTCAGTGACAGAGGTTTGCAGGGTTTTGGAGCTGCCCTACCCAGCACCCTCATACCGACTGAGAGCATCCCACAGTCTGCAGCTTTTGGGACCCCAACTGCATCCCAGCCTGTGCCACTGCCCTGCTCCGTCCCTCTGGCTGTGGCCCCAGCCAGCCCCACTGGTGTTATCCCAGCTGCCGTTTTTCCGTGGCTCACCAGGAGAATGGTGGCCACATCCTCAAACACCTGGAGCTGCAGCAGCAGCTGCAGAGCCCTGAGTCCTGGTCTGGACACAGGGCTGGAGGGAAGGGCAGGGGGAGGGCGGCAGGTGATGGCAGGACAGCAGTAGCTGTTTCAGCAGTGGGTCACCTGGGGACACTGTGCCATTCCAGCAAGCTGCCATGTCCCTCTGCCTCCTTCCTCTGCAGGGACAGCCACCAGCTTCTATTCAGGTCCAGCAGGAGGACAGTGGGTCCAACCAGGGTGTGATGCCATCCCTAGGGGTGCATGTTCCTGTATGGGATATGTGTCCCTCTGCAAAGGGACAGTGACAGTGACCAGGGCACTGCAACCTCTCAGGGCAGACACTGCCACCATGGCCCCAGTCTGTCCCCATCCCGTTGTGCTTCAAGGGCTTCCCCCTGCTCCTGGGGAAGTTGTGGCATCTTGGCACGGGGATGCTGCACAGGGGGTCGGGGAGCCACCGGTGTGACATGACCTGTGTCCCCATCCCAGTGGCAATGTCCCAGGCACAGGACTATCCTGTCTGTGCCTGCCCTGGCTCCCCATCCCCTGTGTACCATCCAGGGAGCCCTCCAAAGGGCAATGACATGGCCTCCCTGCCACTGGCCGATGGGAGAGAAGTTAACTTCCAACAAACACAGGCAGACGCCTCCGCCAAAGATTTCCCAAGCAGTTATCAGTAGGAATTCGGGGAAGGCTGTGTCTAGACAGGCTGCAGCTCTGGGTGGCTGCTGGATAGAGTGGCATTTCCCTCCACACTTGTCAAGAGGCAGTCTGCAGATGATTAAGGGCCCTTTTTTCCCTCTTGGTCTCCTTTTCTGTCCAAAAAACAGCCTTATTCTTGATCAGGCTTTTCCAAAGCTTGTTCCTCCACAGCCCTTTGCTTATCCCTGTCATCCTGTTGCTGCTCCTTGCCCCAGGGCTGAGTGGGGAGAGCTGGTGCACAGTGGTGTCTCCTGATGCAGCTCCTGGTGAGCAGGGCCATGGTGAAACACATCCTTAGCCCAGGGCATCACTGCCTCCTGCTCAGTGAGGGCTCTGGCTGTGGTGGGCACTGCTCTGTTGGTCGCTGCCATGCCATGGCAGAGTGCTGGGCAGTGGCGTGGCACAGCCATCCCACAGGCAGGAGCACAGGCAGTGCTGGACTGGGGACCCAGTGCTCCCCAGGGTGGCCCCAGCACCTGAGCCTGTGTGCGGCAGAGGCAGGGAAAGCTCAGTGATGAGGCAAGAGGCTGGAAATCTGAGCTCTGGAGCTGTTTCACCATCCTCTGACCTTGGCCAGGAGCACAGAGGAGGCAATCAGAGCTGATCCTGCACAGGAGAAGGCTCCAGCTGGGAGGGATGAAGCCCAGTGCATGTCCTGTGGCTGAAGGCCAGTGGGTGCTGGGGACTGCTCGCTGCTCCTGAATCCCAAATCCCTTTGCCTGCCTGGGACAATGTACATTCACAGGGTTCATCTCAGCCTTGCTCTGCCATGCTGCCAGCCTGCCCTGGGGATTTTGGGGGAGCTGGGACAGTGTGTGCCCACCAGCAGCACCCACCAGCTGGGCTGACAGAGTGTGCAGAGGAGCAGTCTCCTCCACCTCCTCCTCTAATAGCCACCAAGGGGGTCACTGGCTGGGAGGTGCCGGTGCTCCCTCAGCCCTCGGGGTACCCCAGCCCTTTGGTTTAGGGCAGGCACAGCAGGGACAGAAGCTGGCATGGTCAGGGAGACAAAGGACAGAGGCTGGAATCAGACCCCATGCAGAGCCAGGGACACAGTTACCTGGGGGGATCAGGCTTTTCTGTCCCACACCACAGTGACACCAGACTGGGCAAGGGACAAGGGCCAGTGGGTGACCTGGGCTGCTGCAGGGATACAGGTATGGACAGGGACCCTTCCCAGCAGCGACATCCAAATCCTCACTGTACACTCAGCCCGTGCAGCTGAGTGTGGAGCTGACGTGGCTGTGCCAGCACCATCCAGGGGCAGGGGGAAGCGAAGCTGAGCTCTGCAGAGCAGCACGAGGGGAGCCCATTGCAGAGCCAGTGCTGTGGGGATGAGCCACCTTGGGGGGCTGCTGTGACTGCATTTTCCCACTGCTGGGTCAAAGTGAGGGATGAAGCTGCTTTGTTCAGGTGGACAAGCTGAGACGGCCACACTGCCTGTGGGGATGGGGAGGGGGCTTTTGGAGGGCCAGCAGGCCCCTGGGCCAGCCCTGTGCCTGCACTGGGTGCACACTGCGTGGCTGTCAGCTGGGCAGGTTGGGCTGAGCCAGCCTGCCCAGGCTCTGCTTCATGTGAGACATCTGGGAGCTTCTGAGCTGCAGCACCTTCCCTGTCTTACTGTTGCTAAAATTGAGAAGCCCAGTGCCATGCAGTGCCAGAGCTGCAGGAGATGGTCAGGGTGAAGAAGGCAGCATCCTGGTAGGGCTGCCCAGGGCACGGTCAGTCCTGCAGGGCACCAGTGCCATCTGCTCCAGTGTGAATCTCAGGGGCCTCAGCCCTGGTTGGGTCTGTGTTGGGATGGGAGTACACCAGCACTCTTAAGCCCCTTCCCCAGCATCTTCAGGGAGGTGGGATGTGCTGGAAATGCTGGAGGCTTCCCACCCTGTGGCAGCAGGATACATGGGTTCTGGCTGGTCTTTGCCCTGAGGGAGGAGGGAGCACATCTACTCAGCAGGGACATCCCTGCCATGGTGGGCAGCACAGGGCCAGGAACAGCACTGCTTCTTGCTGGGAGGTGGGTGAGCAGCTTCACTGGGAGAAGTGATAGCAGCAGGCAGGGCCTGAGGACAGGGCTGTGACATCCGATGTGCCACATGTGGGGCAGATGCTCCGTGGTGGCCAACAGGCCACCCTGGTGCTCGCTGTGGGACTGGCTCACTGGTACACAGGGCAACTGGGATCCCTCACTGCAGATTTGTCCTTCCTTTTTTCCCTAACCCTTTTCAACCTTATTTTTTAAATTTCATGTTTATTATTCCCCACTTCCATTCTCCATGAGCTCTGCCAGAGGCTCTGCTGGCAGGGGGCAGCCCGGCTGCACGGGCACTGCAGGGCTACAGTGCCTGTTACATCAATCCCAATGGAACTTTGTGGTCCATCTTTTCCCACATCTCATCTCCTGTGTGCTGGGAACTCGAACCATTTAGGTAATTTTATTTTAGTGTCTTTAGCTGCTCAGCTGGGTGGGCAGAAGGCAGGGCTGGGAAAGCTGGGGCCTGTGGGGGACATGAATTACAAACTGGGCTCCTCTCATGTCCAGGCAATGCTGCACACACATCCCTACTCCCTCTGTCCCTTGCTGGAGCAGAGATAAGATGATAGAACTGGGATAAGCAGCCAAAGTTCTGGCAGTTTAATGAGCTCCAGCCACACCATGGCTGTGCCTCTGACAGGGGAGAGGGAGTCTGGCTGCTCCCTGCCTGCTCTGGCTCCAGGCTCTTTGCTGGCCTCATGTGAGCTCCTACATGCCCTCCATGATGACTGTCCCCTCAGCCAGTTCCATCTGGGAGCCATGCAAGAGTGGGCTGAGGAGCACAGCTCAGGAGCAAGAAGGATGCCGGAGCAGCCGTCCCACACTGCTTGGGAACTGTGTCCACAGGGAGCTCTCCCTGCAGCGCTCTGGTTTCCCACCAGCCCTTTCCAGCAAGGGCTGGAGGCTTGTGACGTGCTGGCCTGTCCCCGCTGGGACTTCACCCCTGCACCACTTCCTCCAGACCGGGAATGTGACGTGTAAACAAAGCGGGAGGGCCGGTCCCGGCACCCGCTCCCACGCTCCGTGTGCCCCAGGGCCAGCACCAGGCTCCAGCCCTCGCCAGCAGGGCTCCCCACACCCCCAAAACACCTTCCATGGCTGGGATGGGTGGGGGGCTCAGGCCTGTGCTGCCCTGGTGTGGGAGAGGCAGCTATGGGAGGAGGAGACCAGCTCAGGATGGGGAGATGGTGGTCTGAGAGCCAGCGGCAGCAGGGAAGAGCTGAGGCCATGAGAGCAGCGATGACCTGTGTGCCTTGGCTCTCCCTTAGCTTCCATGGCTTCTTCCAATCACAAATCCCCACTCTGCTGCTCCTGCCCCTCTGGAGGCTCATCAACCAAAAGCCAGGCTCTGTTGCTGGAGGGTTTCAGCCTCTCATCACAGCACTGGCACCAGTGGCTTTGCAGGAACCAGTGGGTTCTCCGTGGCGGCACAGGACTGGGCACAGTGGTGGTCCACAGAGACAGCAAGGTCAGTCCCCTGCCCTGGGGTGACAAACAAGGAGATGTCAACAAGGAGGTGACAGAGGCCTTTTTTGTCCCTGGGCTCTCTCCAGCCATCCATTCCACGCCACCACCCTGTGCCTCAAGTGGGGTGTGGAGGATCCCAGCTCTTCAGAGACACCAAATTAGGTGATTTCTCCTTCGCTCCGGCCCCGGCAGGAAGGCGCACAAACCAGATGCGCTGCCTCCTCTGCACCCATCCCCTGCTCTCAGTCCCCCCAAACCTGCTTCTTTGTTCTTGGCATTATAATTTATCCCAGCAAAACCCAGCAAGAATGAGCAGCATCCCCCTGGGCCCCCTTGGCTCTCCCCCAGCATGGGAGATGGGGGCCGCTCGGTCTCCAAATCTGCCTTTTTGACCATAAAAGGGCAGGCACGCAGCCCCGGCAGGAGGATGGGAAAGGGAAGGCAGAGCTATTTATAGCTGAGCATCAGGACCTCAGCCTGAACTCGGGGTTAATCAGCCTGTGACCAGATTAGGATCTCCCCTGGCCCCTCCATTTTCTCATAAACCTTTGATTTAATACCAGTGCTGGCGAGGGAGGGAGGGAGGGAGGAAGGAAGGGAGAGAGGAGGCACCTCTCCTCCGCAGAGGCCACCATGGTCTGTGGGGGACGGGATGGAGATGCTGGGAGAGCAGGAAGGCCCCAGTGCCCATTGGGAAGAGCACTGGAGCTGTTCTGCCACCAGCTTGTGCTGCAAAGCGCCAGGGAGCAGCATCCCCATGTGATTGCTGCCTGCAAGGGACCCAACAGGCAGCAGGAGCTGCCCTGGGGTCAGTTCCTTAAATTTCTAGAGTTGATTGAGTCCTTCCAGCAAGGGCACGTTCACCTGCATCATCCCAGCCCTCATCGCCCTGGAAGGGGCACCTGATTTACCTTGCCTGGTGCTACGTCAGCCAACTGGAGGTGGCATCAGGGCTGTTTGGGAAGCTGATGACCAGACATGGGTCAAAGCTCATCTGGGGCAGGGATGGAGTTCTGATGGCTGGTGGAGATCAGGATTTTGGGGGCTGAGAGGAGGGGAAAGGGGCTGAGCATCACCCAGTGCCTTCTTCCAGCCAGAGAGCCGGGAGCAGAGCCCTCCTGGCCGGGGGGCTCATGAGTCCCTCAAAAGACCCAGCCTGGCCTTGCAGGGCTGGGGAATTTCGAGGAGGAAACAAATCCCAACTGCTATTAAAAAAGGACATTTCCTGCAGCGGCGGCCTGCCTGGAGAGGGGAAAGGGCGCTGTGTTGTAACCGCGGGGAGGGCCGAGCTCTGACTCAGCCCAGTGCTGCTGGGGAGGCAGCTCGTGGCCACGGAGCACTCGCCTGCTCCCATCCTCCCGGCACCCACCGGCAGCGGCAGGGCAGGGACACAGGGACACAGGGACACGGCTCGGCAGAGGAAAGGCTGGAGGTGAGCAGAGGGCTGGGGCATGGGCAGTGCCAGCTGGGCTGACCGAGGAAGGACTGGGGGGGATGCCCTGGGCACGCACACCGTGCCTTGGGCACCCTCTGAACAGGCTCAGTCCAGGGATGTGTGGTGGCTGGTGGACCCCCAGCACTGGCAGGACCACGATCCAGCCATTTGTTATTCCGGATTCTTCCGAACCCATGTGGCGTGTTCGCACCCACACGAGCAAGGGGATGAGCGAGCTGGGGCTGCAGCTCTCCTGGCAGGCTCTGCTCAGGGGACAGTGGTGTCCCCCAAGGTAGTGGTGTCCAGTGTGAGTGTGGTGACCACATGGCATGTTTGTGGCAATTGTCTTTCATTGGGAAACTGGGAGAAAACCACGAGTAGAGACAAGGAAGAAAGCGCAGGCCCAGCAGTGCTGGCTTTTTTGCCCCATCTTGGGGACATTGGAGGGGAGATGGGGGTGCCTCTCTGCCCAGAGACCTCCTCTCAGGCAGGGGTGGGTGAGCTATGGCAAATGTTTTGCCTCCAACCCAGCG
Organism: Myiozetetes cayanensis; assembly: GCF_022539395.1. Classification (NCBI taxonomy): domain Eukaryota; kingdom Metazoa; phylum Chordata; class Aves; order Passeriformes; family Tyrannidae; genus Myiozetetes; species Myiozetetes cayanensis. Next base: position 5,762,354 of record NW_026087378.1, on the reverse strand, counting down.
GGATGTGCAGCCCAGCACATTCCTCCAGCCTCTCTTGGCGTTCCTTCCCCCACCGCCATCTCCCCGGGGACGGCAGCTGAGCTCTCCCAGCCCTACACCATGGGGGCTTTGTCCTGTCTTTTCCCACCAGGGCTGCAAGAAGGCAGGGAGAGGACAGGGCCCATCCCCAGGCTCCTCACACACCTGGGGACCTGCCACCCACTCCTGGAGAGGAGGATGTGCCCCCACGCCCGAGAGCTTTGGGCACACAAGGCTTTGAGCAACAAAGGGAGGATTTTGAGTGACTGTTGCAGGGTTTGTTGTGTGCACAGAGCTGTTGGCACTGCTCTCCTCAGTCCCATGGGGTTCTGGGTACCCAAAAGTGATGCACAGCAGCTGCCCAGGGTGGGACCCAAGGGCTTGTGGCTCCACACTCAGCTCTGTACCGCTGTGCTGACTGATATCCTCTGTGTCTTACAGGCTCAGCTGGGGGGTCCCTGAGGACGCTGAAGCTGCTGAACACACAAGAGGACTGTACAGCCCCAGAAACATGGCCAGCGGCGAGAGATGGGCAGAGCCAACGTGCCAGCACAGGCACCACCACAGGCCCTTTCCCTGGGCACAGGCAGGGATATGCTGTGGGAAAATCTGCCCAGCCATGCAAAGGGGGCTAAATCCCAGGGACTGGCTCTCAGGGCTGGTTCCCAGGGGCTGGTTCCCAGGGGTTGGCTCCCAGGGCACACTGCAGTGCCGCACACTGCTCCTGCTGAAAGCACAGCAGCCCCTTCCTGGGGGCTTGCATGGGGCCAGGAAGAGGCTCTGCAAAGGCACAGGGTGTCAGGAAGGTCCCTGCAGCACCTCCCCTGGTTCTGGGTCCCTGTGGCTGTTCTCACACTTGGCCGGGGCTCAGGGCTGGCCTGGCTGCGGCTGGTACAGAGACAACCCCGTGCTGGACGAGGCTGCTTCCAACCCTCGTTCCTGAGCAATGGATGCCACAAGCTTGGGTCTCTTTCCCCCAGGGGACAAGAGGCAGCAGGCGGGAGGACCTGGCCCATTGCAGGGGGTGGTTTGTGCCCCGGGTCCCAGCTGGGTGCTGCGGGCAGGGGGGCCGGGCCGGATGCAGGGGCTCACGGCAGAGGCACCATCTGCTTCTCATCAGGCCGCTGGGAGCGCCGCGGCTGCCGGGCCCGGCCGCGGCTGTGATAGATGGTCTGTTTATCGCGTTCCGGCTCTGCTCAGGATGTTAGTGTTCGCCTGCAAAGGACGTTTCTGGGCTCAGCTGCTCCCTCCATCCTCCCTCGCCTCCTGCTTCCCCCCGGATCCTCGCCCTTGAGGCCAGATGGGCTGCAGCCTGTCCAGAACTGGGGTGAAGATTCAGGGTGTTTCCGTCCCACAGCACCTGGCCCTTGCCGATGGGAAGGGGTGGGCTCAGCTCTGCCACCCTGGGAATGGCTGAGGCCTGAGCTTGAGAGGCCGAGGTGCTGGCCAGCTGCAGGTTCTCCTGGGGACAGGGAAAAGGACAAGGGTGCGAAGGGACAGCAGGAGTGTTCAGCAGAGGGCAGGGAGGGATGTGCTGTGCGATGCCCTAAGTCCTGCTCACCCCTCCATGGGGGGGACTCCCATCACGCTCATCCTCTTGCTCTCTGCATTGGCCCCATGTCCCTGTCCCTGTCTGTCCCTGAAGAGCTGGGGCCAGGCTGAGCTACCAAGCCCAGGTCTGCCCTGCCATCGTTTTGAGATTGGGCACAGGAGACTCAGGCACTCAGCTCTGGAGACAGGACACCCCTTTGCCTGCACTCAGCCAGGCAGGCAGACACAGCCTCGCTGTGTCCCGACCCATGGACGCACGTCAGCCACAGCAAGGGTGACCACGGACACCTCCATGTCTCCCAGCCCAAGGTGCAGTGCTGCATCTCTGGTCAATTGGGAGTCTGAGATGAAGCACTGTAGCTCGGGAAGGGAGGAACTGCGCACCCTGGGGACCACCAGGACCCCCCACCCACGGGGACAAGTGACACAAGGAGAGCGGAGCCCTGGCTACAGGACAGGGCTCAATTCCCTGCAGAAAGCAAGGAGGGATAGGAGGGTGAGGAGGTTTCTCCTTGCAGCAGAGGAACCCCTGTGTCTTCTTGGGAGCCCCAGCCTGGCACTGAGCACAGTGGGAGGGGTCACAGAGAAATGGGGGGCACAGCAGGGATGCAGCAGCATTTCCCCCCCGTCAGCCACATGCGGAGCCTGGACAGCGGTGAGGATGCACAGGGCTGGCAGACAGTCTGGGTTGCCGTGTCCTCAGGGTCCAGTTTTCCCAGGAATCCCTTAGGTGCTACGTTGGGGATTCCTGGAAATACTGTTCTTGGGGCCACGGCTCGGCGGCCCATCCCGTGGGGAGCCACAGCCTGCGAAGAGCCAGCAATGGAGGTACAGGGCCACGGGGAGGGGGGTGCTGGGAGGGGGATTCCTGGGGTATCCCAAACATGGGGAGGTGGGTAACCCAGCCCCCCTTGCTGAGGGGTGATGGATGTCCCTGTTGCTCATCCTGCAGGAGGATGTGGCTGGTGGACAGGCAGCCTCACACACCCCTCCTACCCTGCCCAGGCCACCCCGGTCAATAAAGGTCTCAAATCCTGAGTGACTCTGTCTCAGCTGGTCCTTTGGGCCTGGGAGAAGGGTGGGAGGCAAAGGGCTGGTGCCAGCACAGTTTGGGGCAGAAAAGAGGGACAGGAGCCACCTGCAGAGCATGGCCCTGGGGGACTGCTCTCTCCCTCCTGTGTTGTCCCCCATGACATCCCTGCCATTGCCAAGGCTGGGGTCTCTCTGCAGCCCATGGGCACCCGGCACTGATCACACCCTGCCAGCACCGGGCCCCACTGCCTGCACCAGGCCCTGCCTGCACAGGGGTGGGTGTGGACAGGCACAGAAGAAGAAGACAGGTGCAGCAGGCAGATACAGGCAGTACAGGCACAGTTTCAGAGAAGCACAGGCAGGAGGCAGGCACCGGCAGGCACAGGTACAGGCAGATACAGGCAGCAGGCCGGTCAGGCGACCGGCAGGTGGCGCTGCTGCCCAGACAGGAGCAGGCAGGCCCATCCCTGCCCTGCCCGTCCCTGCCTATCCCTGGGCCAGCCTTGGTCCTCCAGCCACCCCCATCTGCCTCGAGGTGGGCAGACACCCACCCCAGAGACAGGACCCCGGGGACAGCCCTGGGATGCCGACACAACCCCCACCACGCCGTCGGCCCGGCACACCCCGCAGCCCTGTTCCCACCCAGCCTGTTCCCAGCTCCAGCGGGGCCAGCTGCCTCCACACCCGTCCCGCTGACTCAGCGGGCGCAGGCGGCAGCACCCAGCCCGCCCCGGGGGATGCTGACGCAGGTGGGACACGATGCCCGCGCTCCCCGTGCCCAGCACCTCCCCACAGGCACCATTCCATCCATTCCCACATCCCACGGCTGCGGCGCTCGCTGGGACCCAGAAACCGGCAGCTCCTTTGGGGAGATGGAATGGGCACCCCACAGTGGGGTTCAGGAGAACCCGCCCAAGACGCCACCCCAAACCCAGCCAAGAGAGGGGCAGGGGTGGGGAAAGTCCTTTCCACCCCACATGAGAAGGAAAAGTGGAATTCACAAAAGCTCTCTGCAAATGGCAAGGCAAAATCCACACCCCGCTCCTCCTCCCCCTGACAGCACTCTCGGTTTGCCATGGCTCCAACCGCTCCGTTTCAACCCCTTCCAAGCAGTTTGTTTTGATTTTGGTTGCTGGGGGGTTACACGACATGCCGGTGCAGGAGGGAAAGCCATGTCTCTCACACACACCCAAATTAAAAAAATACGGCACTTAGTTCAGGAAATGCCAGCTCAGAGAGCTTTGATTGTTTCCTTCTTTCTTTTCCCCCCTTTATTTTCAGCCAGAAAATCTGTCAGGGGTGACCCTGTCCCTGAGAGAGATTTAGGCTTGGACAACATTGGCAATTTCTGGCCAAAAACCCCTTTAATCAAAGAATTCCTGATCTGCCCCCAGCTTGCCTGTGAACCAGCTGCCCCAAACACTGCAAGGACACACCAGTCTCCTCCCAGGCACCAAAGCAGGGCTGGGGCTCAGCTCCCCATCTCTATCAGCTGGGTGGTTCCAGACCCCTCCCCTCCTTGCTATCTGCCGGGTGCATCCCCAGCTCCAAGCACAAGGGTCATGCACACCTCCAGCAGCTCTGGGCACAAAGCCTGGAGTGCCGACCCATCTACCGGATAGGGAAACTGAGGCACACATCTCCTGCCTGTCTCCTGCCTTCAGAACAACCCAGCCAGGGCTCTGGTGGGGGTGAGGACGGCAGAGCAGTGTGGGATGGGAGAGCAAAGCCTCATCCCTCTCCAAGGTTCAGCTGGGATTGGCAGAGCCCAGAGCTGGGCTAGGGTGGGCACGGACAGCAAGGGGAGCCCCACTGCCCTGGGAAAGACGGCACCCCCGCACCCGTCACGGGCACGGCACGCTCCCTGCCTCAGAGTCCCCACTGGTGAGGTGACATTGGCACAGGTCCCTGAGGAGGGCTCAGACACTCAGCACAGCTCAGCACAGCTCAGCCTCCCCAGCTGGCCCGGCACCAGCCACCCCGTGCCGCGGGCCTGCCGTGCCGGGAAGGGTGTTGTCCTGACTCAGCCGGCAAAACCGGCACCACCTGGGAGCAGCAGCACCCCCTGGCACAGCCCCTGCCTGAACACGGAGGAGGGAGCAGGGAAATGGCAGCAATGGCAGAGCAGGGCTGCCTTCCCCACTCCTGCAGGCAAGATGTGCTCATTCTTCCCCTTTTCCTGGCAGGATGAGCCCCCCATGTTCCCTCCTCTGCAAAGCACCGAAGAGAGGAGGCTAAGCTGCCACACTCCCTTTTTTGGGCAGATTTTCCCCTTCCACTCCTCTAAGAGTCTTGCATTGTCTTTACAGAAACTCAGAGGCCATAAATCCTCCTCTGCCCACAGGGACTGCCTGCTCGTGCTTCCCTGCCTGCACTCCATCTTCTCCCAGATCTGTGTGGTGTTCCACATTCCTCCAAAAAAACTATTGGGGGTCTCCTACTGCCTAATTAGAGAGAGCACCGTGCTGGCAGCCAAACCCCAGCACCCGCAGCCTTCCCTGTGCCAGGAAGGAAGCTTTGTCCCTGTGGGTGCCCAGGGTGGAGGTGGGCAGGAGGGTCCTGAGTGTCCCCCCTGAGCTGGGGCAGGATAGAGGAGGGTTACCCTCACTCCTAGAGGCATCAGGGCAATGTTTGCCAAATCAAATGGACTGGGGAAGGGGGAAATCCTCCCCCAGGCCCCTGGTGGCTGTGCTCCCCCCGTGAGCCACCAGCCCACAGCCCAGTGAGTACCTCAGTGCTTCGTCAACGGCTGCAGCAATCGGCTTAAAACTAATCCCTGTGTCCTGCGCTGGCCTCGGCACAGGATCCCCGGGGGGGCCAGCAATGCCCCCCTGCCAGGGCCTGCAGGGAAACACAGGCATTTTAAGTAAGGAGGTGACAGGTGCTGGTGTGGCAGCCCTTGGATGACCACTGGCATCCACGTGCCTGCACCCATCGGCTCTCAGTGGTACCCACAGCAGGGCACCCCATGCCCCTTCTCCAAGCTCCAAGGCATGGGTGAATGTGCCCTGGTGCCAGGTGGAGTGCCCAGCACACTCAGCATTGCAGCCCTCACAGTACTGTGCTTCAGTGCTGGGCTCCAAAGTGGTTTGGAACGCCCCAGCTTGTCCTCTGCCAAGGGCAAGGCACCCCTGGGCTGGGGAAAGGCTCCTGGATTAGGGCTTTTTGCACACACAGGTTTTCCAAGGGCTCAGAAGGGTTGGGAGCAGAGTGAGGGCATGCACACACACACACATAGCCAGCGAGAGGCAGAGGACCAACCGAGCCCACCTGCATCCCCAGGGCCTTCCTGTGCATCCCTGCTCCTGTCTTCTCCCCATGGCCCTTCCAGGGGCCCTTGGCAGTGCATCCCTCTGCCCCACACCCATCACTGGCTCCAGAGACCGGTCCCTCAGCTCCCTGAGCTATGCTGGAAACATGGGGCTCTGGGCTTGGGCTGCTCCATCCTAGCAGGATTGTGTTGTTCAGATCCTGGCGGGGCTTCCAGCACCCCAGGGCCCCCAGCGCAGGAGCTGCCCCTCAAACCCAGCGCTGCAGGGCTGAGCCGCTCTGGCTGCTGCAGTGGTACGGGATTAGCGTGTGCGTGGGAAGCTGGAGGGGGAGAGGGAGGGGGCAGCCACGGCCCCCCCAGGAGCCCTGGAGTCATGCAGAGGGAGGGCAGTGTGGCAGAGGCTGCCAGCCCCTGCACAGGGCCGGGGATGGGGGTGGCTGTGCCTGCCACGGGGCTCATCCTTCCCAGCACCCAGGAGCTCCCAGCCTGGGCTCGCAGCCACCCACCCTGCTGAGTCAGCTCCCGGGAAGGTCGTGTCCCAGCCGGCGCTTGCCAGGCCTGCCCGGCGCGGCCCAACCCTGCGGTGCCAAACCCGCCAGGGCAGGAACTCGGCAGCCTGGTCCCGGCTGAGCAAAGCATGGGCAGGGCACTGCCAGCACCCGCCCCGCCAGCCGGGGCGGCACGAGGGGTCTCGGTGGGAGCCCCCCACAGCGCAGCCCAGTGGGACCCAGCCCATCCCCAGGGCGGGAGGCACAGCCCTGCACGCTCATCCCACACCAAAAGCCCCTCCGTCAGCAGCTCCCGGCCCTCCCTGCCCAGTGAGCAGCTCCAAACCTGCTGGGCCTGGCCCAGCACCCTGGCAGGCCGGCTCGCCCGGCCCCACTCCCTCCCGGCAGTGCAGGAGAGCTGAACGCACCCAGCCAGGGATGAGGCAGCGCCAGCCCATCGCCAACAGGGCAGTTTCCCACCGTGTTTCCCTCCTCCCCGCATCCCCTTGGGGCCTGGGACCAGGACTGGCTTTGATCCTCCTCCAGCTGGCCCTGCCCTGAGAGCAGAGACCGCACACAACTCTCTGCACAGGCTCAGCCCCAGAGGGCAGCTGTCGGCTCTGCTCCCCTCGTCGTTGTCGCCCACGGGCTGTCATGAACCAATATTGATTCAAGGCACAGCCCCACCTCGGCGCCACGGGCCTGGCTTCGGCTTTATCTCTCCTCCTCCCCTGGGGAAGCAGCCCAAGTGCTTGCACTGGGTCCCCAAGCTGTGTTAACCCCTAACCCAGGTCTGGGGATCAGCTCCTGTGCAGCTTGGGGCTGGTCTTCTGCCACCCCAGACCATCCAGAGCAGGGTAATGCCATGCCCAAGGTAGTGGGACCCTGTGCCATGCCTTGTCCTGCTCCAGCAGACCCCTCCATGGGCAGCAAAAAGTCCCCAAGATGGCTGTGACTCCGCTCCCAGCTGGACTTTGGTCCATAGAGCACGGAAGGAGAGGCCGCAGCTGGCTCCCTCTATCCACACTTGTTTGCATGGAAACAAGCAAGGAAAGCCAAACACACACAGATCAAGAGCTGGGAGTCAGAGCCTGCGCAGGGCAGGAGCTGCTGGGATGGGCCCTGTGGGATCCCCTTACAGCAGGGGCACCCCTGGGGTCTGCACAGCCCAGTGATGGCATGAGGGTGGGGATGGCAGAGCTCACACTGTCCCCTCTCCCCAGCACCGAGTCCTTGCTGGGGTCTGCACCTCTGCTGTCACCTCCCCCAGCACCTGGCCAGGCACCAGCAGCCCTGAGCTGAGCAGTTCTCAAGGGCAGGAACACACACAGCACTTGCTTCCCCACCACCACGGAGGATACAACCCCATCCTGCCAGACCGGGACTGCTCCCTCCCTCCCTCCCAGCACCCACAGCCCAGACTTTTACTGTCCTCTTCCTGCAAACAAGCCGGGGTTGGGCTTTCACACGGCCTTCGAGAGAGAGTCAGCCCCAACCTGCCCTGCCCAGCTTCGCACACCAGCGACCAAAGTCCTGGAGCTGCTGAGTCCAGCCAGAGCTGCAGCAGCCAACAGGGATTTCACCACTCAGCCTTGCCCCAGGTCTGGCAGCTCCCAAAGTGGGTCTGTCCAGCTTTGGAGAACTAGGAGTAACAGAGCAACTTTGTACTTGCCCTCAATTAAAGAGTGACCTATATAGAAGAAAATCTGGGCTAAGTGGGATGAAGGAGCTGGAACCGACTGCTTGGGGGTGGCACAGCACAAACCGGGATGGGCCCGGCAGCTCCACAGTTCAGAGCATTTTAAGACCTGCCCTGAAAGTTTTTACTGCTGGGGAAGAGAAGCCCAGTCTGGAAAGAACCTCACACTGCACAGTTTCCCGAGCCCACCAGCCAGGGCTCAACCAGCCTCAGGACCCCAAAAGCAGGTGAAGGGACCAGGACAGAGGTGCAGGGTGGGCACAAGGGAAGGGGCAGCAGTGGTCAGGGGGGCTCCCAGCCCCTCTCCTGCCAGGGCCATGATGATCCTCTGAGCTGGAAGGCGGGAACAGTGCAGTAGGGGACCCTCCCCAGGGGCTGAAGAGCCAAAGACATGTTTGCCTGATGAAATCCTGCTGACAGCAGGAGCAGTGGTTCAGCTGCACGGCAGCTTTGAAAAGAAGGCGTTGGTCCTACCCAGCGAGCATGTTAAAAGGAGAAGTGCTTATCTGACAGGACGTGCAAGTCAGAGGCGTATCTCTCCTCCCAGAGAGCGCTGCCTCCCGGAGCTGGCAGCCTCCTCTCCTGCTCCAGAGCCTGGGAAAGCCAGCTGTCCCGGACCAACCCCAGCAGGAGCTGACACTGCACCTGGAGGCCTCTCTGCAGGAAGGAGACGGGGTGGCAGCTCACACGTTTTAAGCCAAAGCACTTCCCACACTGAGCTGAGCTGCACTCAGCCTTCCATCAGCAACACCTCCGCACTCCAGCTATCAGGCAAAGCCAGACTAGACGCTACTGATTTATCACGCTCCTCCTGACGGGAGCTGGAGGAAGGAGCAGCTTATTCTCTCTCTCCCCCTCTGAAAGAAAAGTTTCTTATTTCTGGAGCTGACGAGTCGGGGCCCAGAAAGTGGGTAGGTGGGTTTGAGAGGGCAGGCAGGCTGAGCTGTGTTATTCAGCAGATGTAAAATACTTCCAATACTTCATTTAAAACTGACGTGCACAGCACCACAGGCACTTGCCTATGCCCCAAACACCACCCACAGCTTAGTCAGGCAGGCACACAGCTGACCCTGAGAGGATTCAAGCCCTGACCTGGTCCTGGCACGTTCTGCTCGTGCTGCCAGACCACCCACCTCCTTCAGGGGCTCTTGCAGTGGAGCTGTTAAGTCATTTCAGCAGCTGTAGCCTGGCACAGCTGCCCCTCCAGACCTGCCTCTGCACTCAAAGGGCTACAGAAAACCTTTTTCTTGGGGGCAAAAAAAGATATGGCAGGTTCCCCAGCAACTGTACCTCTTAGGTTGCAGCTCCACGGGCTGTCACAGCCCTGGCAGCCAGGCACAAGGATGACCTCAAGGCTTCAACTGCTTTGTGTTCACCTAAGATCATCCATGGGGGATTTAGCATAAACAGAGCTTTTCCCAGAGGCTGCTGGCGTACAACTGCAGGTCCAAGGACGGCAGGGTAAGCCCTGCCAGGGATATCCCCGGCTTTCCCACTCTCCTGAGCACACTGGCAGGCAGGCTGGGAGCGGACAGAGCTACCACACCAGGTCCAGTGCCACCTCCACAGCAGCTGCCCCTCCACAGCCAGGGTGCTCCCTGCTGGCCCCTGCTCCAGGGTGAGGACCCAGCCGGGGCAGAGGGGAGTAAGATGCAGCTGGGACTGAGCTCGGGGCTGGACCAATGCTTTTGAACCCCCTCCAGAGCAGACATGCAGGTGCCCAGACCAGGGCAACGCCCTCAAGTTGCCAGCAGTCAGCTCCAGGGGAGCTGGAGAGCTGTGGGAGCAGACAGGGAGCTGTGTCAGCCTTTAGCTCCCAGGATGTTGGCAGAATGGCTGAGGTCAGGATTTCAGCCCCAGCTCTCAATTACCACAGTAAAAATAAAAGCAGCCGTAGATCCATAGAGGAGGCTGCCCTGCCCTTCCAGAAATGGGATTTAGGCATAAACACTTCTTTCCTGGAAAGTGTATCCTGGCATTTGGGATTCCTTCCCATCCCACAAAGCTCCCCTTGCAACACTGATCCGGGAGTACCTCACATTCCTGCAGGAACTCGGCTCAGCCACGTTAACAAACATCAACAGCTGGCAAGCTATTTAGAGCAGCAGGATTGCTCCAAGCACCACTTCCCTCTCCTATTACCTGCCAGCAGCACAGCCCACCAGCACTGGGGGTGATGGTCCCACTGCAGCCCCACACACCCCAGATCCAGGCTCACCATCACTCCCCATGCAAGCCTAGAAGTGGCAGAGCCGAGGGGGCAACAGGTTTGTTTGTGCCCTGCTTGCTCCAGTATCTTGTATTTAATCCTCTTCCTAGGGGTTACAGGGAAGCTCCTGGAACTGGGTGTTTGACAGCCACCACAGGGATGCTGCAGCTCTGGAACCCTCTGGCCATCCTCAGGGAGCCTCAGCACACAGGTGCTCTGGCAGCAGAGCTCCTTTGGGCAGCCAAAATGAGGGCTGGGATCAGAAACAAGCCACTTTCCACAGCCACAGCCCCCTGGGCTGGGCGACGACTCCTGCAGAGGGTCACCAGCATGTCCCACACAGCCGGGACATGGGGCTGGGGCAAGGCAGGCTGGGGCTGTTCTCACCTGCCTGGGGCTCACTGTGCCCCAAGCACCTGTCCATGTGCCCTGCAAGGAGGGTCCCTCAGTGCCACCCAGCTGCCAGGCTCCCCTGGCACAGCTGTGCCTGGTTCCAGGCAGGGGCTGAAGGGCATCCAGCCCCCCCCAGCATTGCCTTTGCTGTGTTTACCAGTCACTCAGCAACCGAGGAGAGGAAAGCAGCACTGGCTCCACTTTCATGGCCTGCCCGGCTGCTGAACCCCCGGGAACAGCAAGGCAGGGGAGGTGGTGGGAGGAGAGCAGGAAGGGGGCACCAGGCTTCCCCTCACCAGTGGCCAGGGCCTTCCCAAAGAGGAACACAAACCAGAATGCTCCAGGAAAGAACAGGCAGATGCCTGCACAATCTTGGCACTGTGATAGGGCTTGTGCTGGATCAACTGCTTCCTCCTCCTCCCCACCCAAGAAGAGCCATAAATACATTTAAACACACCCTGTGCTGCGCGTCCCAGGGACGCCCAGGTGTTCCTCGTCACACATGATGAACTCCCTCCTTGGAAAATCCAACCCAGGAAAGAGCAGCCTGGCCACAACTGAGCCAGTCTGTCCAGTGCCATGATTGCACCTCTCCATGGATCCTGCCCACACAAGAGCTGGGATTTTGGGAGACACAGAACAGGAGTGGAAACAGCAGGCTGACAAACCCCGAGAGCCTTTCACTAGGAAAGCCTGAGTGCAGTCAGATCAGACCCGAGCTGTTTGCATGTTGGGAAGCAAAAACAAGCCACTTCCAATCAGCATCAAGTTCCCAAGCCTGCATTTCATCTCCTGGGAACTCGCTGGCAGAGCCTGCTGGTTGCTGGCACGCGATCCAGCCCCATGCCCAGCTCACACCCACCTTGCTGGCCGTGGCCGGGACCCCCCGCCAGCAGCACAGGGAGGGTCAGGAAGCACAATGTTAAAAGCTGTCAGTGAGAGGGAGAAAGGTCACTGAGCAGGGACTTGCGGCCATAATCAGTTTATGGGATTTGTTAACAGCTCCGGGCGAACCAGGCTGGAACGCGCTCCGACCGCGTCAGCCCAGCCCCGGCACCGCAGCACCTTCCCACGCCGGGGGTGCGGCACAGACAGGGGTCAGCGATGCCGCTCGGCTCCCCAGGCACCAACAGCACAGCACAGGCCCATCTGGTAAAAGCCATCAGCCAACACTTCCTGGGCAGCCCAAGGGAAGAACGGCCGCAGCTGGATTCCTCACCTTTCCTCCCCAAAGAAGGGGTGCTTGGGAGGGCAGGCAGGCACTTCCAGGGCTGGAGTCAGCAGGGATTCCTGGCCATACCTGCTGTTCCAAGAGCGCCATGCAGCAGGAGCTACGTGAGGTTTGACTGGCACGATGGGAGTGCCAGCCCCAAAGGAACATTAACACACACACTACACCAAGCCCACACTCCTGGTGCTGTTCGCAGGCTTTGCCCCCTCAGGTGACCCCGACCCGGCAGCGCCTGCTGCAAACAGCCCTGGCCCAACACCAGCCAGCGAGGAGGAGGAGGATCCCAGAGCTCAGCACGAGCCAGGGCTGTGCCGGGGGGAAGCCATCACTGAACAAGAACAAATCTATTTGCTGCCTAAGTGATTTTTCTCAGCTCAGAGGACCTGCACCAGTTTCTCACTTTACCTCTCTGCTCTCCTCCCCCACTCTGACTGTAGCTGGCAAGGCAGGAACACAGTTCCTGCTCCTCTGCCCAACCTGGGCAAAGCCCTGCCTGCAGCTCCACCAGCTGAGGATGTGGCAGATGCCATAGGCAGAGGCCACACAGCCTGGTCCAGCTGCCGAACAGCAGAGCCAGCTGCAATCCCCAGGCTGGTCCCGGGGTAAGCCCACTCTGTGTGCACTTGGGGACAGTGGGATTTGTGAAGCATCCTTGCAGAAATGGGCTCACAGATCCTTAACTCCCCTGTGGTGGTGAGCAGCAGTTACCAGTTAAACACGGTGGAAAAGTCCCACCACACTGCTCTGGCATCGGTGTGTGCCACAGGTACCTGTGAGGGGCTCAGCTGAGGCACGAGGAAGAGAAAGGGAGGATTTGTTCATCTGATGGATCATGACATCCCACAAAGCACAGCTGAGTCATGCAAGTACCACTGCCCCACCTCTGCCAGGGACTGGGTTGTGCCGAGCCAGGCACTTGCCCTGAGCATTTATCAGGGCTGTAAAGGGGAAATAGGGATTTATCATGTGCACAGGGGTTTTGACTGCAACAAGGAAAGATCAAAAGGCAGTCTACCCTGCATGACAGCATGTACACTTCTTCAAGGTCTTCCAACCTTCTCATATTGCTTTCATTCGAAAAAAGTTCAAAGTCTGCCACCTGCAAAAATAGCTCAAGGCTCACTCTTTATTTCAAGGGACAATTTCAAGGAGCTAAGAGGGCTGGGGCTCTTGGAAGATGAGCACTGAGTTCTGCAGCTTGACCTGCACCTCAGAAACAGCTTTTCTGCCAGCCATGCCCACCAACGGATTCCTAAACCCAGAGGGAGAAAGAAATAAGTTAATCAGCTGTGTTTACAATCAATAACCCACATTATCAAGAGGAATAAAAGGCTCCTGGGTAGGAAGACACAACACTGAGGACCAATGGGGCTCAGGTACATTCAGCAGCAGTCCCTGGTATCAAAATGCCAAGCTGTTCTCTGAGAAAGAAGCTACATCACACCTTCCCAGTTACTTATGGACAGTTTGGAAACCCAATCCCTCGAGTCCGATGCAGGAATACTTCCTGGCTTCTCCCCATTTCTAGCTACCAAAATTCAGCACTAGCAATTGTCACATAACATAATGCAAAAAGTCAAGTTAGCACCTAAATTTAGTTGATTTATCCCTTTGGTACCAAGCTTTGCAAAGCAGCTGAGCCCACTGTGGTTCCTTTAAAAACAGGGACACAGCCCTGGGTCTGTTTTGAGAGGCTTCATTAGCGCAGCTGGGAAGGACGAAGGGCCTGCGTCCCCGCACAACATTCAATCTCAATTCTTTGCAGACAGACCTGGTACCGCCCTCCCCCCCTTCCTGTTTAGCCCTGGCTAACAAGGATTACATTAAGAGCCATTTCCACATTAGAACACACCACGGACGCAGTCCTTCCACTCAGGCTCTATTAGGAGGGTGGGCACTTCCTCTGTGTCATCCCTTGCCGCATCTTTCCAGAGGCATTAGTGCTCGGAGCAGACAGCTCTTCCTCCCAGCCCACTTCTCCTTTTTGTCTGGAGCCTGCCGTGCTCACAAATGTGTATTATGACATCAAGCTGATATGAAATCACGATGATTTCACTGCAATTAAGTCAGGAGCAGATGGGGCTGACGGAGCTGGCTAAGCAACAAATCTTCCAAATTGGAGGACTCTGTCAAGAGAAATTAAAGCCTTATGCAAAAAGCCAACTTGGGATCACAGAAAAATTCCACATGGAAGGGACTGCAGGGAGGCATCCAGCCCAACTTCCTGCTCCTACGACTGAAGCAACTCCACCTCAGGCACAGTCTACTGCAGGAAAACCACAACACAAAGTACCAAGTTCCCAACAAGTAAAACACATGAAAAAGCCAACAGACAGAAGAGGTACAACACTGCAAGGGCAGAGCAAGGCAACAGTTAAGCCTGAAAAATAACTCCCAGACAGATAGAAATCCATAGAAATTAGAAAAAACCCAAACAACCAACCAAACAAACAAAACAAAAACTTAGGGTGGCACATGCTGGACTTGAGACCTACCAGAAACATATCTAGTGTTTTCAACAGCCAGGGTGTGAGTTTGTCACTTGTTACCAACACCACACAGAACAGCAGGCAAGGCCCAGAGTGCCATTTCTAATAACTGAGACCCAGAGCAGCCTATTCTTTTCAGAGCCTTTATGGGAGAAGAGAAAAAGGCTCTCAATTGCTTCTAACAAGGAATGGCTTAAATAGGTTAAAAATAATGAACCAGTACGCTGCACATGGGCACCCCGTGCTCCCAATTAAGCAATCCTTTAAAAGGTGGCCTTAGGAAGCCTCTCAGAGTTGGTATAAGGAGGTTAATAAAGTGCTTTGAAACCCTGTACGCAGCTTAGTGAGATGACTCAGAACCTGTTGTCACAGCCTAATGTCATTAGCCAAATTCTGGCACTTTCCAGGGAGCAGGAGGACGCAGTTCTTTGCTTTACAGCCTCTGTTCCAGTGACGATTCCTTGTAAAGGGCCTGGGACTGCTCGTAGAAGCTTCTGACTTTGCAGGTAAACCTCCCCACACCAAACCTGTGCAGAGCTGCGACCAGGAGTCAAGATCCACGTAGTTTTTAATGCTTTCAGGTTGAAGTCTTTGTGACAAACCAGAGAACAGACAGCAAATGGGTGTTTGCTACCACAGCGTCTCCTTAAGGAAGGTGGGCATCCCATTCACCACTTCCAACGCCTGGCACAGGCTGTTGCTGTAAAACACAACAGCTGACACTAAGCCCACACTTCTGGGCAGAAGTAAACTCTGTTAACACACATCTGAAAGGCAGACTGGACTCCACGCTCCTCCCACAGAACTTGCAGCTCCAAGAACTACAAACCAATGCATTTTGGCACCCCAAGTGGACCGAATATTCTTGCTTACAGAGCTCATCAAGGGGAGTTTTGTTTCTAAAACCCTCCTCAAAGGCATGAGCAAATTTAGCGGACAGAGAAAATTATTTATTCTCCTGAAACCTGAAATGATTTTCTCCAACTTTTAAGTATCTCATGTCAAAGCAAGAGAAGTGATGCCAGAACAATTCCAAGCAGCCACTCTGCTGCCAAGAAGGCATTTCATTGAAGCTTCTTCCCCTCCTGCCAAGGCATGTTGTCAGACACGTTGCCCAGACAGCAGAAATCACGGATAAGGACATCACAGAGTACTCCAGATACCAGTTCTTAGAAACATACCAGTTGTTATAGGAGGCATTGCTTGAAAACCATCCTTATTTGGATGGGGTTGTAATCAAGAGTCCAGAAAACCATCCTAGCCAGGGGAACAAGCTACATTTCTTCTTCCACCTTCCAGGTAACACAGAGCCCACTGTGCCTCACAAGATTCCAAGTGTGCAGAGATATCCCTAAAGCCCGTCAGACTGTCTGCCTCCCTCTACTCCCAGATTATCTATACAAATGTTTATTAGCACATAATGTTTCTCCACTAAAGTTTCACATCTCAGGGCACCTCCTTCTCCTAAAGGAAGCACACAGTGACCACAGGGAACCTTGATCCAGATCACCACTCCGGGACGGCTGAGAGTGCACAGTGTGTTAAGATCCTGAAGAAATGGTTTCCAAAATGAAAGAAAGACCTTTTCAAACAGTAAAAATATGAACTGTGAGCAGGAACTCTGCTACATGTGTGAGAACTGTCTAAAAAGCAAACATACAAACAACATTTACACAATAGGCATCTGGCAGCATCATTTTCAGACATTTTTTTAATTTATTCTGACATGCTATAAAGGAATAAATTACACTGTTAAAGAATTACCAGCAATAAAAGTATTTCTTTCTTTCAGCTGGGCTAGAATAGGAGTGAGAAGGAAGACAGCCTGGGGCAGTAACCAATGTGAACTCTGCGTGGTGCGAGGCTGCCCCCAAGAACAAGAGTAAATCTGGTCATATCCACTTCACAAGAACTTGAAAGAAAATGCCTTGGTTTAAAACCATCCAAATTCTCAAACCATTCAAATTTTTCTCAAAACTAGCAATCACAAGTCAGTCCAGCCGATGCACGACATGGCGATGCTCGGAGGCTGCCAATACCGGGTCTGCAAAAGATGCCACTTCATTTTAAAAAAATCCAATCTTACAATAGAGGGCTGGTCTCAAACAACAAGTTATAAAAATGCAAGACTGCCCCTTCCCCCTCAAGGAAAAAATACAAAATTTATTTAAAAACAAAATGAGGAAGAGTTACAACACTAAATCTAAAATGATTTAGAAAGAAATATGACTTCTTTTGCTTAACAAATGGCCTCAAAACTTGGTTTAAAAACAGGGTAATGTAAATTTCTTAAACTGAATTAACAAGGCAAATTAAAAAAATTTCATTTCCTTACAGAAACAGTTTTTTAGTTTTTAATGAACTTGTAAACAAAAAAGCTCCCGCTTCAAAATAAAAACAAAATCCCAGATCATATAGATGTTTACAGTGATTACATTTATCTAAGCAACTTACATACAGGTTCAGTTGTAAGATGTTAACTAAATTTCGTGACAAATATGCTGTTTTTCCTTTTACCAAGAACATTATAGAGTTAATGCAGAGTCCTAAAGATTATCTAGTAGTCGCTAAGTTTCTCTTAAGTCTTCACTTTAGATGCTGTTATTTCTAGCACAGGTAAGCAGGCAGAGTCTTTCATATGCTTAAAAACTGGAATCTTTGGTTACTACCATGTCAGCTGGCTTGGTATGTTGCACATAGAAGCCAACAACTTTAAGAATGTTTTAAGTGTACAACTTTCAAAACCCAGGGAGGAATAACCAGAAAAGAGTGCACAATTGTGAGCATTTACAATTATCACAACTGTTGCCGAAGACTGTTCATGCCATTCTTCCAAAACAATGAGATCTCATAAGCAGTGTAGTTCAAAGTAAAAAGGTAACAAAAATTGGCATATGCACAATTTTCTCCACTTGTGTGTCAACCATTAGTTAACTTTTCCACTTGAAAAAAATGCAATAGAAAACTGGACACCATGTTTCACTATCTCAGTAATATTCACAATTACAGCTGCTACAACTCAAAGTGCAGCATCACTGACACTGCCCAGAGCCAGTTTATACTGATATTAAGTTCTTTACACCAAGTAAATGGTTGCCCACAGCCACTGGCAAGTGTACGTATGAACTAAAATTTCTAGGATTTGGGGAGTGACAAGTCCTGCTCCAATCTGCTCTGCTTTGTCCCATCCTCGCCATGCTCAGAAACCTGCAAGATAAAGACAAGGGCAACTTACTGATACGGGATGAAAATGAGAAACAGCCTTCACAGCAGGAGAATTAAACATCAGTTATGGTCATTCAAAGGGGAAAATGCTGCTCCATCTCGGAATTGCAGAGTTCCTGGCGTCCATTTCCGAAGGTAATGATATTTACCAACACCCTTTAGTTCAAACGAGCACCTCTCGCTCACACCTACTGCTGGCACTGGAAAACAGGCTTATGCACCAGCTGGATGCCACATTCCTCAAGAGGGAATTCAGACCAACAGTTTGAAAACAAGACGTGTTATTGCCACTAGGAAACAGGATGTAATTTCATAGGATTGTTTTCTACTTGTCTGCAGTGTCTCATGTTTATATCCCTGAATGTCAAACTGTCATCTGACTGCAGGGTGCTCTTCAGAGACACAGCACGGCACTGTCACACGGACAGAAGGGAGAGCCACGGGAATGACTTACCTTACAGTAACTGGTGTCACCACATGCACCATGCTCTGGGCAGCCAAAATAGAAACCTGAACCTGTGACAGTGACCAGGGACCCAGCGCACCTCTGGTCCTTGGAAGGACAAGTGAAAACTCACATGACGGGGTAGGTGGGGCATCAAGAACAATTCTCTTAATGTTCAGCATTCCAAATGACAAGTTCGAGACACTGTGGGATAGGGAGAGTGAAGGAATTCACACAGATCTCCAAGAACCAGTTACTGCAAGCTAAGCCAGTCTTCCCTTCATGCTCATTCCTGGCGACTCAGGTGGCAGTGTTGTGCTTTACAGAGGTAACAGGAGTCTCAACCGAAGATCACTTTGCCAAGCGAGTTTCCGTTCTGGATGCCCTCCAGAAAGGATGGTCTGTCCATGGATGAATTCAGCTGAGCAACACCTCTGAGTTTTTGCAACAGAAATCTCTTCACAGTAAAATACAGACAAAGCTGACCTCAGCTATAGCTTGTGCTGTCATCCAGAGAGAAGCAAGTGCAAACAAGTCTTAATAGCCTGACATTCTATCCAAAATGTATCTGGACAGCACCCAGAAAACAGCTTTAACTCTTCCGTAACAGGCTACAGGTCATTTTGAAGAGGTTCAACAGCTTTGTTTGAATCTTAATGCACTGAAGGACAATTCTCTTGATCCAGCACTGGTCATACGAAAAAAAAAAAAAAAGTCCTGCACCAGAATTAAGACAGCCATTCCCACTTGACTGCAAATTCCCACAGAAACCCTAGTGATTGCTCAGTTCCCTAACCCTTACTTGATGCATACAACCAAGAGTTACACTGTTTTTCCATTCAGTGTGCTCGGCAGCGAACACTGATTCATCATTTGAACCACTTTCTCCATCCAAACAGCCAAAACTAAGTCAACAAAGGAGGAGTGTGGAAAGAAAAAGATCAACTCATTGCTTTAGAAACCTGAATCTTTCCAATGAAAAATGGGACCCTGAACCTGAGGACAAAGGATGTGCTAACAAACTATACGCTGCTATTTGTTAGAATATCTCAACTTCAAGGTATTACAAGCAAGAGAAGGTCCATCTACAGCTAGAGAAAGTAACAGGGAACTGGAACCAACTCTCAACATCCCTTCCAAGTCCTGTTAAGACACAGCCCAACCACAGCTGTCACATGAAATAGAGACACTCATGGAGCACATGGATCACTGCTGGTATGAAGAACGTGCCGAAGAGTTTGTTGGCATCTCTTTAACAGATCTTCACTACAGACAGGGCCAGCTCAATCCTGCGCATTCATCACTCCTTGTCCCTCTCTGGGCTGTTACCCAAAACTTCGATAATCTCTGTGCTACGTGAGGGATACTCAAATTGCTTTATTACCATCAGAGCTGCAGATCTGATCGATGAGGAACAGCAACTGTCCTGTCATACCCTAACAAGCTCCTCAACTTGAAGCTCTCAAGCTTTGTCTGTTCTCTATTTCTCTAGACAAGCAGTGAAAATATTTAGTTGTCGACTGGCTAATTCTCAAGTAGAGAACTAACAGTCTGTGCTGAGAAATCCTGCCACGACCACAGGCGTCCAGCGAATGCTAATGGGCACTGCTGACAGGCTCACAGAACTCTCCACTGACACGAACTAAAAACACCTCTCACAAAGGGAACTGGTAGACTTTATCCTGGAGATTGACTGCCTGAGTCAGTTTTATGATTGAGGAAAGCTGACTGTAAGCACTGTTACAAATCACACCTGAACAACGCTGTCAAGAGAGCAAGAGCCAAACTTCCTTGAGTCAGCAGAGAAGCTGAGTTATTCCAACAGTTCACCTCTCCCAAGTTCAAAACCAGCTGATCTTGCTGTCACAAAAGACACTGCACAGAGTTCCAGAGAGGGACGGGGGGAAAAAATAGAAGAGAAAAAAGGCCACGGACAGAACAGGTTACTCTGGAACAAGACAGAATATTGATCCTGAATAACCTACAGGACTCAGAAATGATTTAACATGGAGCTGAGTTAAGGAAGCCAAGAGCACCTGTAAATGAGCAAACATCTGGACATTGTCTGACCACCATTCCCTGATGCACATCTTGAATAGTATTTGCACTTAATAAAGAAATGCATCTGTAAATTGCTGTTTCTAGGACTCTAGTTGAACTGGATATGGTTATCAGAAGGGTAGAATCTGATACCACAAAGCCTTTTAAGCCACTTCCACACTGGGTTTTGCTACAAGAGAATTTAACTGAACTTTGGAAAAAATAACCAAGTATTTCATTAATCTCCAATGTGACAGGAACACATAAGCCACGCAGATTCCTCCTTAAGCTTAGTTTTTTTGGGTTCAAAACAGTCTTCATTAATAGACAACATTCCACACAAAATGGCATGTAGGATTTTAGAAATCTAGAATCTTCACTTTGATGAAGAGATTAAGCATCTGAAGAAAAGTCTTCAGATGTTTGCCAAGCTCTTAAATGCTCTGCTGACATTACAGCTTGATCAATTCAAAGATCACAAGCCTTTCTTCAGGATGAGGAGGAAAGAGAAGAAATTCCCTTAAAAGGCTGCTACTCCCTGCAAGAGCCAATGAAATTCTGCTAAAAACCCAGGGACTTCACCATAGCTACAGCAATGGGTCTCGTTCCCAAAGGACGGTGTGATAAGCAATGTCCATGAGGAAACAGAAATGGTCTCTAAGGCTCTATGGTAAGGCAGCTTCCCTGCTCCTCCTGCCTGTCAGTCAGCTCAGCTTTGCACTCTGGCACCAAAGCACCACTACAAGGTGGAGGCAGATAATAATTTTAATGACCTTTTCTTGCCTTACACACAGCACTTGGTCAGAGACAGGCTGAGCCAGGAGAGCAGCACACTAAACCTCAGAATATCTGAGTGAAACAGTATTGCACGAGCGCCCAACTTCATTTTCAGGGCAGATTCCACTTAGAGATCATCACCTCCTGCAAGCCCTTCACTTTAAGCTCAAGCTGTTGTGAAGAATGTGCATTTTTTCTCAGATTATCTTCTGCTCTAACAACCAACCTCTCCACACCCCAAACTGGGCTGGGTTCTGGACTTCAGTCAGAGCTTCTGTATTGCAGCAAGCAACCTAAGCCCAGATGCTTAATCACCCAGTCTGCCACATCCTGGTGCTGCAGCTGAAGGAACTGGTTTGCAGCCTTCAGTGCTGGAACACCTGTCAGCTGCAGCCAAACAGCCTGGAAAGTCTGACATTTAATGCATCCTATGAATTTTTTTTTTTTTTTTTTGATCTCGGGAAGAGCAGCAGGTATTTTACTACTTCATTTTTTTTCTGGCTGAAGTGTTATGTTTTTGGATAGCTATTTTGACTAAAGACACCTGGTAAGGTTCAAATGCTGCCACAATACATGAAAAACAATGTTTTGATACATTTATTGTAAACACTCCTGCGTTTCTTTGACTTCCAAGTCTGTCATGTTAGCTGAAGATATAATTTTATATATATAAAAATGACAGAGAAGATGCACTGAAGAGCAGTAAGAACTAGCAGTGCCTCAGTACAGAACTTAGACCTTGCTTTTCTGGTCTCACTCGTACAATCTTGTTAACTTTAATTTTATCGACAGCTCAGCTTGAGGAATTGGTTTCATTACGAGATTGTAGCAGTCACTAGCTGTGGCAGTTTCATCTCAATGACTTACCAGCACTAGCGGATTTACATCACAAAAAAAGTATTTTAAAAGCTTCTAGACCGTGTGGAAAAAAATTGGGATCTGCTTTTTCAGAACTCAGTTTTCAGTTATTACACAATTACATCCTGAACGTGTCACAACATTTCCCTTTGAAACCATAACCTAGAAACATTTCAAATCATCAAGAAACCTGAAGCCCCACCCCAGAGCACCCAGATACCTCAGAAAATTGTGACTTGGCAGTCCACAGCACTTTGGGCTTACTGCTTGATTTAGACAAGACATTCTGAGCTCACTGGTCCCTGCTTTTAACTCTGGACCAAATGTCTCAACGTAAACCCCCTGGAGGAAGCCAGATCACTCACAATTTTCTGTTTCCCGTGTTTGAGGCATACAGAACAGAAGCAAACCCACAGCACTTTACCAGCTGCCACAGAACAGAACCCAAAGTCTCTAGATCCTTGCCTAGTTAATGAGAATTATCCCTTAAGAAGTGTTAGGTCTAGGATTTTGGATTGCGTTATATATTTATATATATATAAATATATATATGTATATATAAATAAAAATAAATAAAAATGTCACATTCCCAACACCAAGTCAGTTTCTTGTTTTTGGAAAGTGGTTAATGCAGGAGCAAAAGATGCAGTGGTTAAAATGACCCAACATCCCCAGAAGAAATGATATGAATAACAAGGACATTTTGGTATAAAGTTAGTAGTCAAATTCTCCAAGGACGTCTTTTGGTTTTGTTTTTTAATTTAACAGCCAAATACGTTTTTTAAACCACCTCCTTGATCTAACACTTAAATTGCCGACATTGTCCAAATTAGTGTAAATTTTTTTTTTCCTGTAACGTCACTTGGTTCTTGGCTACTAACCTTTCATGTTACTCTTGGATTTGTCAGTTTGCTTGCCTGTGGGGGTTTGGGCCTGCTGCCCCTGCCCACTGGAAGAGGCTGCCTGCTGTGCTGCTTTCTGCTTTAACATTGTCCAGTCGAATGTGTAGTCATATTGGTGGTTCAAGGTCCTAAAAAAGAGGGAAATATTTTACTGTAACACATCATGGCTTCCTTATTGCTAATACCAAGCCTTCCCTGAAATCCCAGAACTAGAGGATAACTCTTTTTGTAAGCTGCTTTAGAGATTATGAATGGTATAGAAATGCTAAGTATTACTAACTTAAAGGGATTCTTGCAGCAAACCCGAAAACCATCCAGCAGCGTTTCCTCACTGGTTACACAAAGGTCTGCACTTGTGGAAGCAGCACTTCCTCCCAACCCTCCCTACCCACTGCCTGCACTGAGGTTCTGAGCTTTTTTTAATATATATAATTTTAAGGAGAGACTGCAGTATTGTACATCACTGAATAGAAACTGCTTTGGATTCCAGGCACCTGGAGGGAGACTCGAGAGATCAGTACCAGCTCTCCTTTTGACAGATGCTCTTCACTTCACAAGGCTGAGTTTATGTTCTGGTTGCTCTAACAAGCTCAATGAAGCAGCACTATTCCTCTCCACTGAAATCCACCTCCAGGGCACCAGTGCTAGTCCCACCACCAATTTCCAAACATAAAAACCTTCAGACTTTTACAAGGGGTCAATTTTTTAAGCTACTTGCAACAGAACTTAAAGCATGGGCTCAACCCTCTACCATTAGTGGTTACATCACACAATGCAAAAGCAAGAGAATCTTTTTCCTTTATGTTTAACATTGAATATTTAACATTGAACATGTTCTTCAGGTCATTTAAACAGTTTTTCAAACTCTGAAAGGAAAGAAAGGACCCGAAGAACTTCCTACACCACACACATACGGAGCTGTTCTCTGCAGTGCAAGTCCCACAGAGCAGTTCCCAACTACTAAAGCCCTGACAAATTTCTGTACTTTTCCACTTTGAGACTGACCTGAAAAGAATACGGAATAATTGCCTCAGATACATGTAATCTGGTGCCTCTTCAAAGCGCAGGCCACGACAGTAGTTCAGATACATGGCAAATTCTGCAGGGAATCCCTGTAAATCAACAGTGTTAATCAAGCCATGGCTTGCAGCAAAAAGCTTCTAATAACCCTTATAAGAAGGCAAAAAAATGTGCTTTCTTCTATAATAGCGGAGAAAAACTGGCTGAAGATTTGTAAATTAATACCACTTCACCTCTAGTTATTAATGTAATTCTGTATTTCAGAAAGTGGATTTGATCAGCAGGACCCCCAGGTACACATTCCTTCCCCAAAATTGTTACCTGATGCATGTTTTGCAATCACAACTTCTCTGCTACCAACACCTTCAACATACTTACTTATAAAGCACTTAGTTCATCCTAATTAAACCTTGTTCTTGTTAACTAAGTCCCTAAAAAAATAGGTGGTAACTGCCTCAGAAGAGATTCCACTCTTGTTTCCTTGATAATTTACTTTAGCATACTAGAGACAAGATCAGTTAATGGAACTAAGTGTGACAACTTAAATCATGAAAACCTCTTTCAAAGATTTCCTGGTTTACACTTTTATACACTTAATGCCATATTAAAGCCTACCTGAAAACAGGCAATAGCATGTAAAGAAAATACAGGGTACAGCACCCCTGGAAGTGTTTAAGGCCAGTTTAGAGGGGGCTTAGAACAACCTGGCCTAGTGAAAGGTGTCCTTGTCCCTGCAGTGGGGTGGAAGAAGGTGATCTTTAAGGTGCCTTCCAACCCAAACTATTTTATGATTCTATGAACAGTTCAACACTTTGAAAGATATTATCAGACTAAGGGTATGGATATGTGCAGAAAGTGCAATCCTTGGTGCTGCTGTCTGATGTGCAGAAACTACCCCATGTTCTCAAGGACCTTTGTTAACAAGCATGTGGCTGCCACAGTGCAAGACAAATCTTAAGACCCAAAGGACAATACTTGAAAAACATCATTCTGCAGCATGGCTCTATAAGCTCACCTGCATCCAATTCCACTGCATCCTCTACTTGAGTTAGAGTAGACAACATGAACAATCTTGAAGAGGCAGAAAAAAGTGTATATGGGCAAGCCAGACAGCTCCACCTTGGTTATTTATTTACTTCTATTTACACACATAGAGCTTCCACTGTAGAAGCTGAAGAACAGAACAAGCCTGACCTAAGAGAGCTGGAGAGCTTGCACAGCCAGCAGTCAGCAAGACCTGAATGATGGTGGCACAAACTATGCCAAGAAGCAGCAGCAAATGCCTGCCCTGTTACACATATTCACAGTCTAGCTGGGTGGCCAAACACAAGGCACCCAGTGCCTGCCAGAGAATATTATTCAGCAGCAAATGCCACGTGAGACTAATACACTGGCTTTAGTTTAGAAAAAATCCACAAACAACAAAACAAACAATAAAAGAATTTCCATTTCACAGTATGACATCACTTGGAAACTCTTACCTTACACAAAACCTCAACAGGAGTGGACATTTTCTTTTCACTAATCTTTTCATACTTTTGCTTCTTTGTTGCAGCCTGTGGAACATGTAGGTCACAATATAAGAGATATTGTGCAACACTGGATTAACAAGGACAGCAGTAAAAAAAAAAAATGACAAAAATCCTTTGGTCAACCATAAGTATTTCATGTGAAATCTCCAAGTCCCACACACTTATTGCAAAGAGAATGAAGGTCAATCTGGTATTAAGATTTGGACACAGTTTAATACCATTTGTCGCAGTCTAATGCTTCCATCACATGGCACAGCTCGTGTAGTTCTAGCTGCTGCTTTTGTCCATTAAACAGACCAGACTTGCATTTACATTTGCCAAATTTGTATTAATTCCCACTCAGTGCCCCATTCAGGGCTGCCTGGTGTTTCAGTAAGCACCCCTTACATTCATTTGCAGCTGAAGAGCTCCAGTGCCTCACAAGCTGCTACCGTTTTAGAAAACTTGCAGCTGCAACACCACTGGAGTTTCAAAACTCTCATATGGAGGAGGAAAAACAATTAAAACATGGAAACAAATCACTGAAGTCTATATAACAGAAATATCTGCCATGCTTGTAGTTGGCTCCCATACATGGAAATACTGGATAATCACTCAGTGGTGCCATAACCTGGACTGAAGATACCACTGAGGCTGAACTTGCCAGGCAAGAGATTATTTCCATGCTCTCTACAGCAACTCAAAAAGCCACTAACAATGTTATTTTCTATTTCCCAGAAGGCCCTCAGACTACAACAGGACAATAATAATTGGCAAAGATGACATAAGCTATTGTTTAGCATAAATTTTAAGACAGTCAAACAATACACATTTTGCCTTCTGCGCGAGAGGCAGAATCCACATTCTATAAATATCATGCTTTGGGAAAAGCTGCTTTGTGTAACTGAAGCTAAACATTATATAAATCCACCTATCCTGATCAGCAGATGGAAGCATGATACTCAAACATGAAAAAAAAAAAAAAAAAAAAAAAAGGCAGAGGGGGGGGAGAAAAAGAAAAAAAAAAAAAAGGCAACACAACCTACCTTTAATCCTTGCCAAGGCAGACTGGTTCTGTTAAAGTACATCAATACATAGCCTAGAGACTCCATGTCATCCCGACGACTGCAGAAAAAGAGGAAATACACAAGGAATTACAAATTTTGGCATTTCACACTTTATCCCAAATAGTGCAAGCATTCAAAAATTTAAATTAAAAAATAAAGAGATAAAATCTAAGCTTTGATGCAAAGGTCTCTTTCTAGCACAGCTAAAGCACTGAGGTGCTCACGATTCCACTGTAAAAAGTCTTCCCCAGCAGAAGCGGATCCTTTTTCAAGCAAGAATACTCAGTTAGTATTGTGTGTTCTTTCAATCTGCACTTATGTGAATTTGGGAAAGAAAAACTTTGGAAAATTAAAGAAAAAGAAACAATAAATGTCTTTCCTGCTTTATGAAGTAGCTTGGGTAGAAACAGAAGCTTTTCTTGTAGGAACTATGGAATGCATTAGAAGAAAGAGATACATGTGAGCCTTAACTTCCTTAAGGAAGATTTTTCCCTGAATCTTGTCTCAGGGAAGATCAACCCTGACCATCCAGCCCCAAAAGGGCACAGTCCTTCCTTCACTTCTGTGAAAATACTCTGAATTGTTTCTGCTTTTTTTTTAAAAAAACAAGCAATATTGAAATGTGCGTGCGTCAATCTGAGAGGTGCCTCTGCTTTCTTCCCACAAGAAGCCTGTTTTGGGGCAGCTGGAGAACTCCAAAGTGACCCACACACAGACTTCGCTGAGAACTTGCAAACCAACTCTCATGTAAAGGCTTCAAATGTTTTCTGCACATGCTCCAGCTCCCCACGTCAGCCCAATGAATACCATCGTGCTTTGCTACACAGCTTTCATTGAGTGCTAAGACTAGTACAGTTCACTGAAGTGGAAAACACACTCCACGATTTTTTCCTCTTGGCGTAGTTGCCTCTTCCCAGCTGTGGTAAAATCAGATTCTTCCTGACTGCCCCTCTGCAGCTGACATCTATTTAACATGAGACAGAAACATAACTTATTTTTCTCCTCCCAGCTCCCTCATGGAGAGAACCTGGTGGATATTGCTGCTGCTCTGCCACTCAGATCTGCAATAAAAGGATTTAAATGGTGAGTCAACTCTCTAACCCTCTGGGGAACCAGTTCAGGAAGCTATCCCAGAAGAAGATCACCTTCACTCTCTAAAGCTTTTATCACAAGGCAAAAAAATCACTAATGGATCAGGGAAGAGCGGATTGGTTCCCTCCTCTCAACAGCAGCTCGCTCTGAGATCATCTCAGCTGCAACATGACACCACAGACAAAGACAGAGGGACAAAAAATTATACTGAGACCACAAACTCCAGCCTGCAAAACTTGCTACTTCTATTAGAAATGCAGATTTTAATCATGAACAGGATTCAGGGAACCTGTATGGGGCCACGACATAAAATTACGTTTCCTGAAAAGGCAGTGATAATTCAGAAGCCAAGGCATGAATAGTCTCCATCCCCCATCCAGCTCATTGTTCCAATGTTTAATGTCATGATTCTGTTGTAGGAAACAGTTTTGCACATCACTAAGGGGTACATTAAATTTGAGCATATATTCATAAAAGTGATTTTCAGGCTTTGGAAAACAGGACAACACTCTCCATTACTAAAATGGATAACACTGCAAACAGCTCCTTGAGCACAGCCGTCACTACCGACAGGAAAACATGTTCTGCAACAGATAAAAGCACAGGACTAACAGCTGTAATATTCTGCCCTAAACTTCAGAACTGGTTTCTCCTGATTACAGGAATTTATTACTTGTCTCACCACTGGGCTTGATCTAGACAGTTTAGCAGCTTTTAGCACGTACTAAGCTACGTTTTTAATCATTACAGATTTCACATTAGCAACAGATATGGTATACGACCTCCAATTAAATACAAAAGCAACAATCCTTTTCAAATCCCTCATTCGGTCTCAGGTGCTTGCACAGCTATTCCCTTACCAGAGCTGTTTGGGATCTATGAAATGCACTTACTTCAGAAATTACACCTGTCATTTACTCTCCTTGACCCACATGTCAAGTAGGCTTAAATAATGACACTGACAGGCAGTAAAATACCCTTAAGGAAATTAAAGCAAAGAAGAACATGGAGCATTTTAAAGCACCAAGTATTTTTGGGTTGCATGTTCTGCTGAAGTTGACCACTAGAAATTCTGTTGTTTCTATCTTGATTAAAATGAAGGTCACAGCCACAGACATTCATGAAGTTTTAACCAACCAAGTGACCTCAGTATCACGTAGTAAAGCCACACTAAAGCACTTGTATATTAAAATATTTAGGTACATAGGTAAGGAAGAGAAGAGCCATCCCTTTAATATCTCTTGAGTACCTAACACTTCCAACCAACTCAAAGTGCTCTCTCCACTGAACCACTGCTGGGATATTGTAGGAGCAGTATATTTTTGATCCAGATGATAAAAAATTATTAACCAAAGCTCAAACATATATATCACACACACCTATATTTGTACATACATACAGACACATGACTGTGACTATACTAGAAACTAAAATACAGCTTGAGTGGAGATATTTAAGTCTTGCTTGCAGGCAAAAGGAGAAATAATAATTTACAGACTTGAAGAGAGTGAGAAAACAGGACATCAGCTTTAGAACACTCCGGGTACAGAAAGCCATCTCAAGCCAGGCAATAGTGGTGTCAACAGGTACCAACACATCAGCAAAGTGCACCTTTGTGAAGGTCCTCCAACAGATCCACATCAAAGTATGCCTTAGCCTTTAAAAAGCCGAAACAGTATGCACAACATCCACCTCATGTCTGCAAGACACAGAGTCTCTTCAAGAAGCAAATTAGGTGCTTGGTTTTTTCCCTTACCCTTGCACAGGCAGCCAAAAAGAAAAACACTTGCAAAAGGGTGGATACACTTATTCATATAAAACTAGTTCAGACACTTGAGAAGCTTGCAGAGATCACCTTGCTGCCTCCAAAGCACAGCATGAATCTTGCACTCACCTCTGCTCAATGCCAAGATGTGCATTGATGCTGGCATATCGAGCTGTGCCAGTGAGATTTTTGTCTTCTCTGTATGGTATGTGTTGCCTTGTCCTGTTGTCCCGGTACTTTTTGGCCAAACCAAAGTCAATAAGGAATAACTTAAAGAAAAATGAAAACAGGTTATATTCCTATACGATTCAAAAAACTCCCAATTTCTTTTACTGAGCATTAGCTACATTTTAAGACACCCAAGACAACGTAACAGCCTACAGTTAAAAGAAGCAAAGTAACAGTGCAGAGGCACAACCAGCTTTAACTAGTCAGTTAAAAACTTAATAGTGAATTAGTTCAAGCCTTTTCTCAATCCACTGAATAGATTAGATTGTGCTACTCAGCATCTGCATCTTAGTTCTACAACTATTTTATATTACTACTGCAGTTCCTATCACATGAGCTCGATGACTATAGTGCACAGCTGAGAAAGGAACTGGCATGGTGAAAGCACCCCAGAAACCCCACTGGCACTGGAGCAGGTCACACACACAGAGTTAATGGCAGCTCAGCAGCTAAATGCACATGATGCAAATCCTGCAACCTCCTGTCTCAAGGAACAGCGACCATTTTGCAGAGCGTGAGGCCAAAACCTTCAACAGCAAACAAGACATCTTGCTCTGAGCTCTTTGCTCAGTAAGACTCCCCAGACACTATCACAGCAGCATGACAGTCAGTAACGATTTTGTAACAGCCAGGAAGCTGGAGTCTCGTAATGGAATCTAATTTGGGTTTCTAACAACCAAGTTTGACCAATGATTTGGTATTTACCAACACCTCACTATCAGTAAACTGACACAGCCAGCCCACCCACAAGGGTTAATGCAGACAGTACCTTCTCACAAGACTTCTGGACTAGGCAAAAAAAAAAGCTGAGGCAGAAGTTACCTAAGGAACGTTTCAAACTCTAGCATCAGTCTTCAAGCTACACATTATGAGCTCCTGAATCCAAGTCTGGATTAAGGCTACAGGATCAAGGACTACAACCCCTACAGATTAATGAATGCTGCAAAAGTAACTTGAGTGAGGGAAGGATGTGACTGAAAGAAGACATTTAAAGTTCGATAAAGTCTCAGTAATAAGCAACTCAGTATCAGCTTAAAGCTGATTAGAGAAAAGAAGATGCTTTAAAAGCAAACTGGAGACTACATGCAGGTGTACCAAGTCTGCAACAAAGGGTCACTCTGGCACACTAGAAGTGCTGTGAATTACACAGTGACACTCAACATGGAAGTATCCAAGATACTGAAAGACTGAAAGTTTCTGAATTGCACAGTAGTGATGTTTTAGAATTCTGGTGCAAGAAGACAGTATAGACAGGGAGAAGAGAAGCTAAAAACCTCTTAACTACTGGTGTTGGAGTAGAAAACCTGGGGTCTTGCCATGATTTATATGAAAATACAAGGCACAGCAGTTCTATCTGTGCTGTTCTGGTGCAAGTCACCTTGGAAGCCAGAATGCTTTGAGCAAGAGGCCATAAACCCAACTTTTTCAAACAACTACACTGCTTAGACAGCTCAGCAAAGTGGGGGTCTTGGCTTTGTTGCACCCACCACAGCTGCCACTAGAGGTGAGCATGGACATGTTCTCGAGCTACCAGGAAATAATTTGATACACCAAGAAATACTTGATACAGAGTTCCCAGAGCAGACAGTGTAAAGCTTTATGTGATTACTACACTGCAAATGCCATTTCCATAGAAGCAAAGCCTGAGCTCGAGTGCAATCCCTTATTTACTGATTTGGTCCACAACACAGACCTGCTTTATGCTGGTCAAATAACTGAGTACTATTTTACAGCACCAATTTCCCTGGGGAGGTTTAATCTGTTCCCTTGCTCAGGATGATTCTGTATTTCCCTCTATATGGGCAGAAGGCAAAGGAGTAAGCTTTAAGGCAGAAGACACAGCCCGGTTTGGAGGAGCACAGAACGTCCCGATGCCAGTCAGCAGAACAGACGTATTCCCACAGATAACCTCATACCACCTGAACTCTGTTTGTTGCACTATCAGCAGGAAACTGGAGAAGTAGGGCACAATTTTTGCCAAGAGCAACTAGACAAGCAGATCAAAGTCTCTGCCTCTGATAAGAAAGTTTCAGAAGCAGACAACAGAAGGCTGTCAGCTTGTGTACAGCAGCTATCTGCCTGGGATTTAATCCATAGGGACTATTGTGGAAAGCTACAGAACAATTCTATGGCCAAACTTCTGAGCTATGATTCATATTCAGCAATTTCCAGCTGTCCTGCTACCAACTGGCGTATGTCTTCCTTTCTCTCCAATCCATCTTTTCTTGAAGAAAGACCACATTCAACACTACAAGATAAGCTCATGCTTCTCTAAGATACAGTTTGTTTGAGTAGTTTCATTTTAGGAGCTCAATAGATGAAAACATTAGTCGTCATTACACATTTGGGGAGATCTTGAACAAAAACTGTACAGGAAGGAGTCTGGCTGAAGAAACAACAGAACTTCTCCACGTGCATCCACAAACACTGCAGGAACCCTTCGGGAAGGCAAGCAGGAGCCCTGATATTTTCACCAGGGCGGCATGTCTATCCTTCAACACATTCAGTAGATCGCCTTTGACTTTCAAAGGCCAAAAATCAAACCTGCACCTGAAATCAAGCACGTACATTTAGCCCTATCAAAGTTCAGAAATAATTCCACAATTTAAACAAGCGCCACAGGGAAACATCTTAGTAATGTTACATGTTTGCCAAGTATGTCTGAATAATGCCAACATAAGAGGTGCTTTTGCAAGGTCTACATTCTCCAGAAAAACAAAACAAAACAAAAAAAATCAAAACCAACCAAAAAAAAAAAAAAAAAAACCAAAATAAAGCACATGAATTTGGGGTTGAGGTTGGAATAGGAGACAGTTCAGACCTGGTTTAATCCTGAGAAAGATGGGTCCTGAGAAGTACTAACAGTCATGCTTCTTTTCCTCTTCCCCACTGGAGATTCTAAACACTGAACAAACAATAGAGGGTGGCAGTGCATCAAACAGTATTGCTTACATTGCAACATTGGCCGGCGCAGACAGGCAACACCGAGGCGTTCGAGAAAGAACAGGGTAGCCAAATGCCATCCTTCTTCCACCAAGCACTGTAGTTTTCAAAAAAACTATGTATATTTGCATCTTTTTTTATTATTATTAATATTTATTATTTTTTTCCAAGGAGAAAATTTGAAAGATGTGACAAGGTAAATTTCAACTGTGAGCCGCTCCAAAATGGCACTGCCTTGACCAGGGATAGCAATGGTGACATTTGGCTCTATTAAAAAAGGAAATTTAAGTTTTGCTTACAAAAGCAGCCTTTGGTTCCACAAACTGCCCTTCCCCCAAAAGACATTTAGAAAAAGTAAATCTTCAGTAAGGAAGAGGTAGAAGGCATTTAGTCACCTTAAAGTTTACTTTCATAAGCATGCAGGGCTTATTTCTAGCAGAGCTGGAAATTCATCTTTTAAGGTGGGAGTAAAATTTCTCCCAGTCACCAAATTAGAATTTGGAAAAAAAATCAATTTTTTTTTTTTAATATAACTGACAGGAAGCTACTGGAACAAGATTACCATGCTATTCTAGACTTTGTGGTTGATTTTCTTTAAACTGTGTATAGTCATGTCTAAAAACCCCAAAACTGCACTTAGTTACAAAAAGAAACATTAAATACTGTATGGTGGCAAGTGTTTCCTAGATAAAGCACTTGATTCCAAACTGAAGTAACCTAATCCTCATTTTGCTCATGTAAAACTATCAATCTGCACTTGGGTCAGGAACTATCTCCCTAATTTCTAACCCCCTGAAACATAAGTGAAGCCCATGCCCACAGACATAGTGTTTTACCACCATATTAATTGTGTGACTCCCTAACTAAGCTACTAATGGGGAAAAAATATAATAGTTTACAATAGGCAATTTTGTATTTTGTTTCAGTGGATGCAAATCTAATATGTTCCTCTTCTAAAGTAAGGACAGCAGCAATTTCTAGGCCATTAATCCACACGAAGATGAATTACAGTGCAGCAATGCCGACATAGCATGACTGTGCAAAAGTATAGAAAAATGGCCCAAAAAAGAACAACTTGAAATCAGAAAACTAGGAAAAAACAAAAATAAAAGTTTTCAAGTTATACTACAAGTCATGCCAGAAAACTAAGGAGCCTAACTGCTCAACACAGCAGAGAAAAATAGAGCTGTACAGAGTGAAAGTATGAAACTTGGGAACAAGCAAAGTTTAACAGCAACGAGATTACATAAAGACTGTCTTTCAGCTGGAATTACAAACTTTTCCAACAATGGTTGTATCTAAACACTCAGTGCATTGCACCTCTTCAGACAAAAGCTGTTATGTTATTCAAGCTTTCCCCTTCTAATGTTCATGGCCCTGAAGTTGGCATTCATACAGGCAAACAAAGGTAAACATTTTTAATACTAGTAGTGCCTAAAGAGATGAGACATTCTCGGATGGCATATAGAGAAGGTAAGTGGGAATCTTGCTTCCAATAAACAGCTTGATCACGTACATTTGTCCTGAAGTTAATTTCTATTCAGTAGCATGCTTAATGCATTGCCAATGCTGCCTGTCTGCCCGAGCTTGACATATCAATTGCAGGGTTAAGCATATTTCACTCAAGAAAACTAAAAATAAAAAATTAAAAGTTGTCCTCTATGTAAGGTTTTCAACAGGAAACATGCACTTCTGACTATGTTTACCCAGCCCAGAAAGTGTAACAACCTCAGCCCGCCCCCCCAGCTTTCCCCCCCCCCCACAAAGTAAACTGAGAAAAAGTTTATTTCCTACAACATATTCAAGTATTTTACAGCTTAACAGTTTTCCATCAACACATTTGCATAATTTCTTTTATTTATAAAGGCATCTAAATGTTGAGTCTTAATCTTATCCACAATTCTGAGGGACGAAGTGTTCTCTTTACCAGTCTGTCACTGCAAGATTTAATGCCTTGATGACTGGTAGGTCAGCAGTTCCCACGTTGGCACAAACTGTTTTCATCCCAGGAAGTCAGGCCCAAAGCCAAAGATAAGATTTGACTTTATCATTGAGGAAAAAAATTCTGTTTCAACAGTCATCTCAATAACAAACTCCAGCAGTGATAGGAGTAGCTAAGTATTCTACAGGGTTAGTTTACAATCTCATTGCAAGTCTAGAAATCATCTAGATGAGTCAGAGACTCATATGGGTATGCCACTGCATTTAGAAGTGGACACCAAAAAAACCAAGTTCTCACCTCAAAGAACTGTGGTTTAGCATCCAAAACATCAGTTTTAGCAATCAACTTTACAAAAGTTGTGCAGCTGGAATCAAATCCCACAGGCATTCCCTTTGGATTTTTAAACAAAGAGCTTTAGACTAACCTTATTACAGTGACGCCCAATACCCATTAGGAAGTTATCTGGTTTAATGTCTCTGTGTATAAAATTCTTTGTGTGCACATATTCAATTCTACTGATCATCTGTAAAAAAAAACCAGCAACAGAATATGTTAAGATTTCAATGAGAGAGCACAATTAACTTAAACCTTCAATGAAAACATGAATTTTTAGTGTTACCTTCTTCTGCAACTTCGGTTTATGTATTTGCTAAATGAAACCCATTAAATACTGTTCAAATAAATTTGTCTTATACGTTAAAATTCTATAATCTCGGTCAGGAACTGGCAGATGAAATATCTGAACTATTTCCTAGATACTGAGCCTCATGTTTCTAACTATAGTGCCCCATTAAAGAACCATTTCTTTCTCTTACTTCAAACACAAGACAATTTTAAAGCTCATTCCCTCCCCCCACCCCAGTTACTCATTCATCTGGTTATTCATTCATCATCAAACGTCACTCTTCCAGGTAAGTTTTCATGGAACAAGTAACAACTTGATTGTGGCCCATCCTGTCATATCTAGGCTACCGTGATCCCGGAATATCTGTCAGCAGTGGAGACGCAGAGAAACTCTGGCACATCTGCATCATCAGACGGGGTCACACCATCTCCTGTGTGTGAGATCCCAGCACGTGGGTTATGTGGCACAGCCTCCCAGCTCCTCACACACTCCTCACGCAGCCTTTAACCATTTGAATTACTACATGTGCGGGTACCCCTGACAGCTGCTCCACTGGACTATGCCCTCAAAGCCAGCTCTGAGCACTGATATCACATGTTCCCTCTATGTTTCCCAGGTGACCAAGAATTAGTGTTTGTCACCTGAAGGGATATTGCACAAAATCCTTACAGACCCCCTGGAGATGCTGTAACACCCAGACTCTAAGCGAGCAGGCAAATGGCTCTCCAAAGCAAGCACACCACTCTCTTAGGGCAGCTGAGAACAGGGACAGCTGACCCCTTGTCTCCATACAAATGCCATGAGCTTCCTTGGCCAAGAGCCTGGGATTCTACGAGCATCTGGCCAAGTGACAGCTTGGTACTAACATCAATTACGTAATATTAGATGAAATTTAAACTACCATTGAAAATTCAACTCCAGAAACACTCACTGCTTTTCAAGGAGCTGAAGCAGCACAATCAAGCCACTCATTAAGTACCAAGAAATAAATATGGCTGCCCATTTGAAATGCTGTATTCTCATGACCAAGTTGGAAAAATATCAACTGCTAGAAAAAAAGGCTTAAGATTTCAGTTTTAGAAGCCTTGATTAAGTCTGAGGAGTGGCATCTCCACTAACAGCTTTAAGAACTGTCTTTGAGGACCAAACAAGCAAGACAGTATTTATTAGCTCATGGTCTGGTCCTAGAAATTACAGGAGAGTGTGAGTGCACAGGGACAGTCAATGAGAACAGACCCAGTCAGACATGCATGTTGTCCACATGTCCCCACAGCTGGCCAACACATAACAGAATCCACTGAATAACTGAATAACAGGTCCCACTCCATAAATGGAGGTTGCTTCAGACCTTCTACCCCCATGGCTGATACTGGGAGTTAATCCACCCTTATTAGTCTTGATATCTTAATGAAGTTGCCCTTGTTGGATCTGCAGATGAAGAAGTTGCTAGCTGCACTGTCCTCCCACTATGCACATTTTGTAGGCCAGAGCTCACAGAAACCACCATTATTTCATCCTATATAGGTCAAGTGTTCACTTAGACGTATAAAACTCTGCATTAAACATTATTTAACCCACTTAAAAAGAACAACATTGCACAAAATTCCCTGGGGTTTTTATCTTCCTCCCCCCAAGTCTGTACATACCTGGTCTGCTAGCATAAGTACTGTTTTCATCGTAAACCTGCGAGAACAGAAGTTGAAGAGGTCTTCCAGGCTGGGCCCAAGAAGATCCATGACTAGAACATTGTAGTCCTTTTCTTGACCATACCACCTGCAACAAAGCAAATGATGCAACATTAGCAGGAATTCTAAAGCAGTCCAGCCCTCCTGGCTGACTAATGTTCAGTCTTGAAAAGCTAACGAGAAACTAAGACCAGCAGTGTCTTATTTTTCCTGGAAACAAAAGTCTGAGCACAAACCAGAATACCGAAGTTGGCAAGTGTGTGTGCACATTTTATCTGCCCTTAAGAAGAACCACTACTACACTTCAGCAACTGAAAGACCAAACAGCAGAACCAAAATGCAAGCAAAGCAGCAGCCATTACATGTCAGTGCTCTGAGGTGTATGTACAACATTTGGACTGAAACTCATCTGCAGGACATTTTACACTCATTGTTTCCTGCATCATTTCACTTCACAGAACCATCTTTACATGCTTCAGGCTTTGTGTTCAGGTTTCACTTCTCTGCTCAGACCAAAGCAGCTCGTGCAGTTAACTCATACACTATGCCTTAATTTATTTCCAAATTTAAGAAATGGTAATCAAGCTCTACTGTCCAATTAAGTAGAATATAAAGGCTCTTCATTGTATTTTCAGCACGATAAAGGCAAAAGCACTTAAGTGCCCATAAAAGCAAAAATACGTATGTAACAAAACACTAATCGCAGCCAGACTCTGAGATTTACCGTTAAAGTGCCTTATATATCAATGTTGAGCATAAAATAAAGGTTACCACTGCTGTGAGGACAAGCAAAAGTCCTTCCACGTGTATTTTTCTTTCCAATCTATGTCAAGCATTTCCATCATAGTATTGCTTTGTATCTGCAGCTGGGGGATAGTATCTCACAATCTAAGCTGCCTGAGAAGACCTGGAGTTGCAGCCTTCACTCCAGCCCATCTCAGCTGTGAATTTTCATATTTTAAATGGGCACTGAAAGACAGAACTTGAACATTCTCCTCTCCAGTCCTTCTGCATGTTCCAAATATCTAGTTAAGTGACAGCTGTGTGTGAAAAGCAGTTTATAAAGCTGACATGCCACCTTATTGATCAAAAGGCTGTAATTTTGCCTTTGCTAAGCACCTAGTCCTTTATAACAAGAATCTAGTGCCAGGAGTCCAGGGATAAGACACTGACCAGCTCCCTCCTAGAAGAGAACTGAAGTTTCCAACAACAATGGCACAGACAAGATATATCAAGAATGTACCTCATAGTAAGA
This sequence comes from Myiozetetes cayanensis, assembly GCF_022539395.1. NCBI lineage: Eukaryota > Metazoa > Chordata > Aves > Passeriformes > Tyrannidae > Myiozetetes > Myiozetetes cayanensis. The sequence continues at coordinate 5,724,593 of NW_026087378.1, read as the reverse complement.
GCATTCCGATTAAAAAAAAAAAAAAAAAAAAAAAAAGAAAAATCAGGATTCAGCTCAAAGTAGTAGCTGTGACTTAAATATCTGTATAGACTGCATTTCCACTTTAGGCAATGACTCCAGCAGACTAATGCATAGTTGTCTGGAAAACAGTTACCACTGATAAAGTCAACAAATTCCTTGGTACCCATAGGATTCCAAGCTTAGCTGGGGTAGTAAAGTAAAATGTTTACAAAGTACAGAGAAAAGATTCTATATTTGGATTTGTTTCAGGCCTGTACCTTCCCCCTGTCAGGATTCTAGTAGAAATCATGCACTTCACACTGCATTGTTATAAACTTGATAAAAGTTATATATGTAGCTCACACTCCTTGTTTTACAGATCAACCTAGGACCTTTATTCAGTCCCTACATCAAAATGAGAGGCAGAAAATATGTATTCTGCAAGCACTCATTCAAACTGAATGTTAACAGAACAGTTTTCCTCCAACATGTTACTGACCATACAGAAACTGTAAGTGCTATTTATCAGTTTTTGCCTTCTAAAAATTCACTGACTGTACAACAATGCACAAAAAGACCCCAAATTTACCAGTGACTCAACTAGGAAAGAATGCTGATGGTATTATTTGATTAAGTTTGTAATATAAAGAAAGGTTAATATTCACACTGTAACCTGACACCAAGCCATGAAATTTATGTACTTTAAAATGACCTGCCTGCCTAGGCCGTTCTGAGGAGTGATCAGCAGTGACTTTCAACTGCAAGAGCAACCTAGTAGAGAATTTAAAAAATGGAAGATGGAGCGTCAAAATGAGATACTGTGGTTCAGAGAAGTTCAACTTAATGACCAGCTTCAGTTCAAGAATTATTAATGAGGCCTACAAATCTACTTCTTGGTTCCTATCAAAGTCACCAATGCAAACAGCTGACAATGCAAACTAGTTTTGACAATGCTCTGTAACAACTCCACGGGTCACAGGTAAAAATGAAACACTACGGTCACGTGGAATAACGAAACCTGGACCAAGTTACCTGCCTAGGGATTCTGTCCCATGAAATTAAGGTTTGTTGACAAAATGTCTGGAGAGAAAGAGCTAAATTGAAGATTTCCAAGTAGTAAGTCAAGATCTAAATAAAATACCTTTTTTTTTTCCAAGAAGTGGAAATCCAAGTCAGATGCTGAGTGTAATTGTTCAGCACAGTAATGGTTCAGTGCCCAAGAGATGCAGTGCAAGGGAAAAGGATCAAAGATCAGCTTTCAACTGAGCTAAGAAAATTTAGTTACAGCATCACAGAAAAAGTGGAGCTGATGCAAAGTAAGCCCACCCTGGGAGGTACAGTTTAAAAAGCCTTTGGTTCCTCTACAGGGATCTGTCTGCTGAGTTAAGTGCAGTAATTCAGGTTGATTGCACAACCTCCATTTGTCCTACTTCTGCATAGAAAATTTTAATCTCCTGATCATTCTGCACTGGTGGAAAGTGCATTCAGCTCTGCAAGACAAAGAAATAAGACAGAAGATCTTAACATTTCATTTTCATCATTACCTGCCTGTAGTTCCTCATAGAAGACTGTGGCACCTATTCATTTCACTACTGGCAACTGGAACTTCTTCCAGATATCAGAGTAACTTGTGTTTTATTTACTTTGCTAACACTCCAAGTAAGTTTTCATTTCCCTTGGAACATTTCCAGGGAAAATAGGATTAAGAAGTAAGGCTACATCATGTCCATTCGAAATCTAGGAACTGCTACTACTGGCAGCTGTGAACGTAAAAACAGCAGAAGTCTTGGCTCTTCTTAGGAAACTTAGATATTACAATATGTAAAAGCTGGTGTCCCACAGAGAAATCTTTAAAGTCCTAATACTGCTTTAGGAAGGAAGCTTGGAGTGAACTACTAAAGGAATGATCCATACAAAGCCCTGGGCGATTATTAGGTGACACTGGCATTTCAGAACACACGTCCCTTAAAAGGGACTGCATGGACCTTTTTTTTTTTCCCCACACACTTAAAAGTCCTCTCATACTAAAGCTGAGGAAGTAACAGCAACAGTACATTTAAACAGGGACAGTTCTGGAGGGGAAGACAAAAGCAGAAGCAAGAGATTTAACTACTTGAGAGCTCACCTTGGGTTTGTAGAGTTACATACAATGGATTATTTCAAAAAGAGAAGCTAACTTATTGGACTAGGAAAATTCATTATTTCTCTGATCGATTCTCACAGTGCTTTACATCCCATTAGGAATATTTCCTTTACACAAAACATTCACAGGACAGAATTACAAGAAATAGTTCAGTTTACCCTTTAACTGGCAGTGTCACACTGGAACATATGACACAGTTGCTGGGAACCCTGGTCCATACTCATCTGCCAAGGTGTGCCCAAGCTCACAGGCAGGAAAATGCTTCGTCACTCTCCCTTCCCTCCTCTGTTTAAAGCTACTTATCAAATGACTCCAGAGCACTCAGAATGCAGTAAATAGCCTTTATGAAGCTTTCTATCAGAGCATGGTTCAAGGTTGAGCACAGAGACCTTAATTTGACTTCAGTGACTTGTGTGATGTGAAAGACCAACACTTGCCACATCAACGAGCTTCCAAATAGTGTGGTTCCAAATCATGGCCCCAGCACATGCAGGCAGCTGAAAGTCTCCAACCTCTTGCATTTCAGTATTCCAGTTCCAGTGAACAACCAAGTCACACGGCACAGTGGTTTGCTCAGTTTCCAAATAACAGACAGCAGGTATGATGCCAGATCACGTAAGTGGATGTTCACTTAAACTCACAGGGGGTGGTTTTTTTGATTCTCTTGACTAACCTTGAGACCAGAAAGTGAAGTCTTGATGCACATCTAGTATTTGGTGGCAAATACTGTAGTCAGGTCTCCCCAAACTTAAAATCCTTCTACGCTTTTAGAGCTCTATCTTTCAAAAATACTATAATGTCCATTTCAGCAACTCCTTATTTTGTAAATAATGTCAACGACAAAAGAAATGTTTGAGAAAGTGTTTGTTACTAGCCTGGTTTGGGTTTTTTATTTAACTACAAAAATACTTCATTTGGTTATTAGAGTATTTTCTTCACATCCAGTGTATCTTCCTTTGGAAGGGTCAAACAGAGATAGGTCAATGAGCAAAGAAAGGATGAAGGTGAAGGGCAAACAGAATGCAGGCACAGGCTTAATTTGACTACTGTGCCACTTACACAATTTCAGTTGATAACCAGCAATTTCATCCACTACACTGGCATTACTAATTAAAACAAGGTAACAAACCCAGCACAATTACCAAAGATGTGTGACAGGTCAAGCAATAAATAAAAGGATTCCGAAGATTCGCATTAAAAAAAATCAAATTCAGATCAAGATGAACTGCATTAACTGATGTGTTAAATGACAGCTGTTAGTCACTGCTGAAGAAACCCCAGTTCCCAGCATTCAGAAACTATGAAGGCAGTAAAGGCACTATCAGCATAATGGCACCTCATTTTTCCTACAGGTTATATTAGAAAATATAAAAATTCAATATATAATATTGTGTATTAATATACGTGATATATTATAATATATAATATTAAAAAGCGGAACATGAGCTCAGTGTCAAGAAACTCTTCCCACCACCAGAGCAAGTGTGACAAGACTATTTTGTTCCAAATCAATAAACGCTCTCCTCAATCAACACCTGCTTTGCCAGGCAGCCCATCCTCCACTAAAGGCTTCTGTCAACTCCATTACTGACTGTTCCAGTGGAGGCTGTGGCAACCGGGAATTACAAACAGAACTGCAGGAGGTCATGCTTTTGTGAGACAAGAAATATCCCCTGGTGCCTCACTGCAGGGAAGCACAATGCTTCCAACGCTTGAATATTTAAACCCAAACCTTTACACTTCCAGAAATCTTGATACTCACATTACAAAAAGGGTGATTTTGACTTCTTTGACACCACATAAACTTTCGCCACTTTCATAAATTACAGTATGTGACCCTGTGATTACTCTGTGCAGTCCTGTGTAATTAGTTTCCCAGCAACAAGTGGAAGAGTTCATGTGACAAATATTGAGATTAAATGGAAGAACTAAGGTGTATCAAAAAAGCTGTTAGAACAAAAATGTACAGTGAACAGGCAAGCTGGAAAGAACTTACTACTAGAATTACCTGAGATCACCTAATTAGTAAGTTTGACAAGTCAGCAGGCACATGAGGGTGAACATGCCAGTCTGGAAGGCCTCATGAACACAAAGGATTCAGACATCCTACAGAAAACCAAATGACACTGAACTGATGAACACTCTGGAACTGTGTCCCAGTTCTGCAAGCCGTAAGTCATTTATACAAAAGTCTCTGAACTAGGCATTAGTCAGATGGTTGACTAAAGAGACAACACTGACCTCCCTATAATCACAGAGCTCTGGTATCACTGAAAAATAACAAGTAATTCTGAAGAGTAAAAGTGCAGCTGCTCTACACAGAAACCGAAGTAACTGGGATCAACACTGCAAGCCCTGGCACCACCATTCAGGAAAGGAAATCCAAATCCCAACAAGGACAGAAAAGACCTCAAGAAAAGACGGGAAGGTGGCGACCTCTGCAATCATGTATTCAAACAGCTCAGCAAGGCAGCTACGGAGTTATGCAACTATTCTTTATAGATACAGGGGGACAGGAAGAGGGAGAAGGTCATTAACAAATAAAACCCCGTGAGTACAAGCATTATGTTGAGGCACAGCAGCTCTCTCTGCCCAACAGCACAATCATGAGCACTGCCCTGCTGGCCTAGAAAGTTTTGATGTTGCACCTGACTGATTCAACAGAAAGAATAGCCCACTGTCCAAAACAGGTGCTGCATTTGGACCAAAGTGGTCCTTTCTGTTCTCATGTTCTGGACTGCTCAGCACAGACACCTCCTGACAAATAATGACGTTGCAGACAAACTGGAAAGTATATCATGCCTGTAAAAATACACTAACTTGAGTCTTTAACAGACACCAAAGCAACACACAAAAGAAAGGTAATCCATCAAAGACTCACGTCTAAATTGACACATTTTATATTTCTAATTTATCTCCCTTGAAACTGGAAAAGCACTTAACTGTTAGCCAGCTAGGAGTAATATAAATGAGCATAATATGGCATGACTGAAATACTGAAGTGGAATACTTAGCAGATGTCACCTAACGTTAGTTGCCATGGAGAGCATGAATTAGGCCACCCAAGTACTAAATAAAGACACAGCCATGAACACCCTACGCTACGGAGTTGGATACACTCTATAAATAAAATTCTGTATCACTTTTTGTACAGTTCTGAGAGCAATATGAACACGTCAAGTATGTCAGCACAACTCATCTCCTCAGCAATAAGGTGGTTTCATCTGCCCAGTGTTATGGTGCAAACATGCAGCTGACTCGCAGTTTTGCTGAGCTGTTTAATAAGGTACATTAACACCTGGTAGGAAGTGAGGAGTCAAGTTTCTCCTGCAAAAGTCAGAAGTTTCAAGTCATTTCAGAAGGTGAGCCATTAATCCACAGTGGGGACAAGAAACATTGCTGAGGAAAAAGAGTGTTTTATTATTATCTCTGCTGTTTCAAACAGGAGTAACACTGACCTGAAACTGCAAAGGCTGAGTTAAGGCAAGGAGAAAAAATAAAAATAAAATAAGACAGCTCTATTTTCTTTCGAACTGTGGTCTCTCCTGGATGCTTCTACAGAGTCCACAAAGGCCAATTAAGACAGAAGTTAAGACTGTCAGAAAACAGGAAATATCTTTTTAAAAGAATACATTTACTTGTTTAGTAGAGGCACTTTAGGTATTCATTTAAAGTACTACCTTCCATTTTATTTCAAGCTACAGGAACAAGAGGCTTCTCCTTATCTACCAGAGTGGTTCTGCCCCTCAATATGCAGCCTTTAGTAATAATAGAAGGTTAATTAATAGGAGGCTGTACTGATAGAACCTTCCTTCTCATTTGTTTGAGGGGTGGGATTGTTTGTGGGTTTCACGGGTATTTTTCTGGTGGTGGTTTGGGGCTTTTTTTGGTGGCTTGTTCTGGTTTTTTTTATGCTCCAGGAAGTTACTGCAAAAACACTTTAAAATGAAGGTGTTTGAGAGAGATACTTATAGTCTTTTAAGCACTGCTAAAAGATCACGATTTTGAGTGCTTAAAGCAAAATCAGTCGTGAGAACATCTCTAAGATTACCAAATCTGACCACAATTTTCCATTACATAAACTATTTAGTGAAGCTGAATAAGGGACAATTCCGTTATTAATAATTATTCACCAACATGGTAGTAATCAACCAGAAGCATAAAAACTGTAGATTCTCTTATTTTTTTTTTTTGCCAGAAACTTTACAATTTCTTAACTCAATTGAGAATTTCTCAACATCAAAATATTTACAAGTAGTGCACTGAAAAATTCAGAAATGTAGAGAATAATTTGTTCAGCTTGCAAGAGAATATTTGGAAAAAAAAAATCACTAAGCCAGTATTTTTTTTGGTTTTAAACTCACAAAAAAACTAACCTCAAATATCACTTTGATTAGCTTTCAAGCAAAATCATATGCAATCTCTTTTTTACACTCACTAGTCTCTTTTCCTGTTAAGTGCAACAATTCTAATGCCTCACCAGCCACAACTGGTTCCAGCAGAGCTGTTTTCCATTTAAAACTGATTAACAAAAACACGTTATCCCACGATATTGTCAGAAGTCTGAAGACCACTTTTTAAATGCACATCTGAAAGAGTACCTAAAGCTCATCTTCCTCAAGGATGTGAAAAACAGCTGATAAACACCATAAATGGCAAAAAAATCAAGGGTGGCTGTCAAAGGTAATTTGAATAACTGCTTTTGCCAAGAGTGTTTTACAGTTACACTGTGAACACACATCCAAAATCAAAACACACACTGCTGCATTCCTCCAAGCCAGAACCAAGAACTCGGGAATAAAGGTAGATAGTCCAAACTAATAGGATCAGTGCCCAGTTAACAAGATTACAGTTCAAAATGCTTTGTCACTGAAAAAGAGAGGAAAAAAGCAAAGGACAGCTGATGAGTGAGAACAATGAGAGTAAGCCCAGCAGAATGCTGGGGCTGTGCATTGTGTCCTAAAGGCAGATCAGATTGTCACAATGTTAAGCTTGGCTCAAGAGCCTTTTGTGAAAAATTAAGGTAATAATTAACCAAAATTTGTACATCAAGAACAATCCACAGCTCTAAAAACCTGTGGAGTATTTATAGAAGGTTTTGTGAAACTTCAGGGACAAGTTCAGAAACTTTGCTACTCTTCCAGAACACGATGGTAAGCAACAAACTCAGAGATTAGCAAATCTAAGAGGGTTTGGAATATTCAGAGAATATTCAGAGAACATTCCAATCTCATTTACGGTTATCTTCTGTGCAAAGAACACGTTCTGTTACAGTAGAATTAAGTAACAAGGCCCCTTGCTCACCCTCCATGGGTGAAGGTTCACCCCTGACCCCACAGAAGCAATATAAAACTTGTAACTCCAAAACTCGGAGGTTTGCTCAGTAACTGTCTTGCAATCAGCCAGAAAGTCTATCAAATCAACCTTAAAGGCTATTAAAAAAAAACCTGCTTGGTTCTAGATAACTTGTGATACTCTAGCTATGTGATCTAATTTTTAAGAAATTCTAGTGACATCTAAAGGGTAGAATTCAGTTTTAAGAACAGGAGCCCAAATTGAATGAGCAATCCACAACTCACCTTTTACTTCAGCTTCGTGAGTCACAAAACCACAGCAGAGACCACTTGAGTGAGGCAAAAGAACAGAATGCAACTTCCAGGAAGCTGATCTTGGCCACTGCATCACTTAAGTAGGTGAAAAATAGAGAAGAAGTCCCTCATTCCTAACTGAGGAATAGAAAACTGCCTCTGTGTCCAGGATGTGAAGTGCTGAGGTAAAAATGCTGCTGAGATCATTTATAAAGTAAGTGGTAATGGGGAAAGCTCAGAATGATTTGTTAATTTTCTATCAAATTATCTCTTTGTGCTGCTTTTGTTTAAAGGTGTCACATTACAGAAATTTTAACAAATGTATTGGTTTTCCTTCAGCTTGATTCATCTTTCTGAATACACTGAGGCAGGAACAGCTTATTGCAACGTGACAGCATATTATTATAAAACAATGGTGGCACATGGATTATCAATGACATATGCAAAGTGACCTAAGTACCAAGAAATACACTCACTTGGATGCAGAGCACCACGGATTCTATTTCTACTCAACACAGAACATTTTAACACTTGACACAAGAACGGTGCGGAGTCCCCCGCTCAGCTTCCCCTCACAGAAAGTAAACCTACGAATACTGGTTTAGATTTCCTCAAACATCATCAGATGTCATACAGCAAGAAGACAACTAAGAACAGCAGCCCAAAGAACCTATCAAGCAGCATCCAGCCCACACAAACATTTAAAATTAATATTGCTTCTGAAAACAAAAAGGGCATTTCCAAAGATTTCCTAAAAGACACTTTTCTAGAAAGATATTACAAAGATTAACACTGTGACGACCTGAAAGGGGCTGGCTGCCATTATCCAATACATGACACCCCTTCAGCACAATGAGTCTATGAATCAATTCGAGTGCTGCCTCAGTGGTTCATTCTTATTAATTTTTTGTAACCTTGTATTATTTTTGGGAGTTACAAGAACATGAAATACAAATGAAAGAAAACTTACGATGACTGCTGTAGTTGAAGCTAGAAACAAGTTTTTCAGCCTGCAAGATTACCTTCAGTATTTCAAAGGGCATTTCAACCAAATACAAGGAAATAAACAGCATTTCACTGCTGTTACATGGAAAAGCTGAAAAACTTGCAACTTAGGCCTCATTATAACACCAAAGGCTCGTTTAGTTTTAAAAAGAGTAGTTCAAGGATGCCTGCTTTTCCAGTTTTGCAATGAAACACCTGATATCTGCTTGCTCTGGCTGTTTTCCCAGTTATCCCTGTTTTAGCATGTAACTATACTGTGAGAGCTTCCCAAAATGCAATTCCTATTCTTCCAGTTGTGAAATAAAAGCACCCACGTTTGAGAAAAGAAGGGAACTGCAGTCTAAAAGAAAGAGTACATCTGTTTTCGCATCACCGAGTCTGCTGAAGCTGCAAGTATTCTGTTTAATTCAGGTATGTTTATTGTATCCCTGTGAAAGGCTGTAGTGAATGAGGACAGATGGCCAGGACAACACAGTCTCCTCCGGCTCAGGATCAGAGCCAGTTGTGTTTTGGGGGAAGGAGGAGGGAGCTATTAACCTCAAAAATGCAGATTTGTTCTATGCTTTATTGAAAATAATACAGAATCTTGACTATGTCATGATTATAACTTTAAAATAGCCACAGACGCCACTATTGATCCAGGTGCACTTCCGAAGTCAGGACGGGTTAAATTAAATGGAATCCACAGTTTGACACAAAACATGAACTGAAATAGTTTCTGCAGCTCAACGAACAAAAGTCCTTTATGCCTTTGTGCAAAAAGAAAAAATACTAACTTTGAAAACAATTATTAACAAAGATTCAACAAAAGAACAACTTGTACAAAGTCTTTCTGGACAAAACTGAAGTTTCATGTAACTGTTCTGATGTCCAGATCCAGGAGCTGGGCACTAACCCAGGATAACACCTCAATAATCCCACGAGGAAGAACTCCTCCTGGGGTCCCGTGCCAGCGATTTTCTCCCAGATCAGGGAATTATTAAACCCTACGGAAAGTCTCTGATGGAATAGGAAATGAGGAGCCGCATAATGAGCAATTGGGAGGGATTAATCCTGGCACTTTAACCGTGCGGAAACCCTGGTGACGCATCTGTTGCGGGCACCAGAAAGGAGCTGCCATTTCATTCCTGCTCCAGGTTCTCCGCACTCTCAAGGCTGGCGGCTCATAACTATGAAAGGAAAAGACACAAGCCCGAGCACGTCCCTTGTCCCAACAGGAGAAGGGGGAGGGTTAATCACGTCCATCCGCCATTTTCTGAGCAGAGCAGGAAGACATGTTGGAACAAAAAAAAAAAAAAAAAAAAAAAAAGGCAACAAAAGAAAGCAGCCATTTCCAGGGCCGGCTCCCAACTCCCGGCCTCGGCTGGAACACGGGCTCTCGGAGAAACAGCCCCCTCACACTTTGTTCTAATCACCCTAAGAATGTGTCACAGCTCAGGGACTGCTGGCTATCTCACTTCCAAAGCACAGTACGTACGATAAAGACAGGGGCCGGTGGGGAGGAACCAGCGCGTCGGAGAGCTCGGAACGGAGCATTTTCCTCCCCTTCAGCCCAAACCCTCAGAGACAGATCTCCATTTCATGGAGCTGCCCTACTTCACACTAAAAAGTACGTAACTACTAACTCTACACCCTGAAAAGCATGACAAAAAAAAAAAAAAAAAGTCGTACTAACATGGAGAAAAGTCACTGTCACACATGGACGATTCCTACCGTATATGTGGGATGCCAACTCCTCCCTGCAGGATCTTGTACAATTTGCTTTCATACAGCAGCTGGGGATGCCGAGCCTTCTGAGACTCCAACTTCACAGCAACTTCCTGCAGTGAGAGGGAACAAGGAGTCAGAGCAGTGTCCACCAAGCACTGAGGTTTAAGGGCCACAGCACTTCAATACTCCCCACACAACGCTCTGAGGTATATATATTTATTTATTTTTCGCGGAGCTCGATGTACTGCATTTTGTCGCGTCTTCAAATAAAATCCACGTCGCGGCGATTTGTAACATAAATATCCATTCCAGGTCATGCAGTTGAGCTGGAGATGTGAAGTCTTCAGAACCATTTAAGTGAGGAAGAACATACGTGGGTGTTTCTTCTTTACAGCTCAAGAGTCGTGAGGGGGAGGAAGAAAAGAAAAGGAAAAAAAAAAGGCAAAGAAAAAGCTGGAGAAACAGGGGGATCTTCTTTGTTTCTATTCGTGTTGATGAAACCAGATACAAAGTGTTCCCCAGCTAAGGCAGATGGGGAGTAGATCAATGGCGGGCGAGGGACAACTTTGGCCGTTCGAAAGGCACAAAATACGTTTAAATATGTTTTCCCACAATGGATCAGTGGTTTTCTCCTCTCCCTACGCTCCCGGGGGGGGTGGTGAAGACCATCGGGGATGGCTGAAGACCCAAGGAGGGGGGTAAGGACCCTCGGGGGGTGGGGGTTGTCCCCCAGCGGCGGGTCAGCACCTCGCCCCCTACCCCGGGGGCATGGGGGGCACAGCCGGGGGCAGGGGGGGCTCGGAGACGCCAGGGCTGGTCCCCAGCTCGCCCCGAGCGGCGGAGGAATGCGAGCGGCCCTTACCTCCCCGTTGGTGATGTTGATCGCCAGGTAGATGTCCCCGAAGGAGCCCGACCCGATCTTCCGCACCAGCTTGTATTTGCCTCCGACAATGAACTCGGCCTTGGAGCCGCTGCTGCTCGCCATAGCGAGAAGCGGCTCTCGGGCCCTCCCGGCCGGCTCGGCGTGACAATGAGGCCTCTACGGCCGCCCCCGAGAAGGGAAAAGGGGCGGGGGAGGGGAGGGGGGGGGAGAGCGGCGCAGCCAAAGACGGTCCTTGCGCTCAGCTCCAGCCGGGCCCCCCGGGCGGGCGTCCCCCTGCGCGGCTTAGCCCCGCTCCCCGGCTCTCGGCGCCCTCCAAAAAGACGAGAAGCGGCCCGCGAGGTGCTTTGTGAGGGCGTAGGGGGGGAGAGGGGGAGAAGGGGGCACTCTCGGGGTCGCGGCGGCCGCCGGCCCCTCACTCGGCCGCCGCCGCCATCTTGTGCCTGAGCCGCCGCCGCCGACACAAAATGCCCCCGGCGCGCGGCCGCCGCTTCTTCACCGCGCGGGGCGCGCTGGGAGCGGGGCGGGGCGGGGCGGAGCAAACCACGACCCCTCTCCCCGCGCTGCGCCAATCAGAGGCCTCGCTCCGCGAACCCCTCGCCAACCCGGAGCGGCGATTGGGCGCTCGGCGGGCGCGCGCGTGCGCACAGCCCCGCAGCCGGAGTCCGGGCGGAAGAGGCAGGGGAGGAGCGGACGTGCCCTCACGCGGCCTTAAAGGGGCCGGCGGCGGAATGGGGTGGGGGGGCTGAGTACCTAGCGCTGCCCCTCCGGGTACGGGCCCCTCAGCGCCGAGGGATCCCGGGCACAGGGTGCGGGTGGCCCTGGGTCAGCCACCGCTGTGGCACGCTGTCCACCCCTCCTTATGGGGCTGTTCTACTCGAGCCCCCGGCCCCCAAAATAAATAAATAAATAAATAACTGTGCGTAAGTAAATGCAGAATAGTTTCTTTCCGTGGGGATGTTTAAGGAAAGGCTGGACGTGGTGCCGTGGTCTGGTCGACAAGGTGGTGATCTGTCACAGGTTGGACTCGATCTCGGGGGTCTTTTCCAGCCTCAGTGATTCTGTGATTCTTTCCATGAGGCTGGCAGAGCACTGGAACAGCTGCCCAGGGAGGCCATGGACTCTCCCTCCCTGGAGACATTCCAAACCCACCTGGACACGTTCCTGTGCCACCTGCTCCAGGTGCCCCCGGCTGGGCAGGCGGGTTGGACAGGGTGACCTCCAGAGGCCCCTTTCAACCCCAACCATTCTGTGATTCTGTGAAATCCACAACACGCTGACCCCTCAGCCCGGCAGGTCATGGGGCTGAGCTGTGTGTGCTCCTGTTTCTGCTCCTGTGAACACACAACACCTGCTTTGTTACCCTTCCCTGATCCCCCTGCCATGGCTGATCCATCCCTTAGATCTCCAGCCTGCTTGGACGCTGCAGGGCCTGGGGTTTATCAGCCCAGGTGAGGATCCAGGAGGAGCCCCAGGAGGCTGTGACACTCAGACAAGGATGACACGGTGATCAGAACCACCTGTCACGGCCGCATCTCCTGGCCCCGCAGCCCCCACCCTCACGTGGCCATGGCACCATCTCCTCTCCTTCCCCAGGTCCCTCTGACCCAGCAGCTCGTGCTCCAGGAGGTGTTCCGTGCTGTCTGTCAAAAGAGAGATCTCCTCCGTTGCCCCCTCGCTCGGCACTGTGAGTTTTCCCTTTTGCAGGAACACCAAACTGTGAATTCCCGGTGAGTCATCGTCACTCCCTGTCACAGCAGCGTCTTCTGCTGTGCAAGTCTGCGTCTGGGAAATGATTCAGTCCTGCAGGAGAGAGAAGGCTCCTCCAGCAATGTGGCTCATGGATGTAGAAGGGAAGCCTACTCAGGGTGTCTGCTTTTAAGGGGTGCAGTCAAAAACTGCTTTCCAGCTTACCTGGTGCTACCCTAAGCCATGAAAATAGAAATATTGATTTTAAGGCCTGTCTATGCACAGATTTTTTTTTTTAATAGTTCAGTGCTTTGGAGAGAAGTGAGATTGAGAGATCCAAGTTAGGATGTATCAGTAGGAAGACTGTTCATATAAAGGTGGAGGAGTCCTGTCATAGAACAGCATCCACAGGGCGGTAGAGGCTTTTCTTGCACTCACCATGCTGCTTTCTAGCTCAGCAAAGGCACTGTGGTAAAAACCCTTCTTGTATGCACAAGTGCAAAAAAGTCCTGGCTTGTGTCCCTCTGGCTGTGAGGCAGTGAGGGAAATCTGTGATCTGCCTGTGTTTCTTCCTGTGGTGGACTCAGTCAGCTCCAGATGACTCCGTGCTGAGAGCCTGGGAGGACTGGAGAGGAAAGACTGGCAGTCAGCAATGCCCTGCAGAGCAAATATCATCTCCAAGTTCCCCCGGTGTTTCGGGGAGCTTGGAGCCAAGGTTTTACTACAGCTCTCTCCGTATCTCTAATAAAAAATGAAATGCAAATGACTCAAAATCAGCCTGAGCTGTGCCAGATGCACCAGAATGGAAACGATGCTCCGAGAACAAGCTGGGCTCCAACTCATTCCCACCTCGGTTCTGTCAAGGAGCATTTGTGCAGGCAAGAATATCCGCACTCCTGTCACTCACAGGGATTGCGGATCTTGTGCGGAGGATCTCGGATGCATCACACACTAGTTAAGGGGGCTGGAGTTTCAAGGGCAAATGAGGTATCTTTAAACATCACACCCGTTTCTAAAAGCAGAGCCCCGTGTCCTCAGTTGCCCTCTGAGATTTGCAGACAGCTTAGGACTGATGTGCCTCTATCGGTCTTTGGGGTTTAGTTGTTTTTAATGGCTGCTCTGGATGAGATTTGAGCAGTTTGGAGGCGTCGGGCTTGAGTCACGTATCCTTGGAGGAGCTGGAAAAACAGGTCTGGAGCTCCTGGCCAATAAATAGCCCAGTGCCTGGGTATGCAGGAGAACGGGCTCTCCTGGGCTAGGCAATGCTGCCACCTCCTGCCTGCCGGGGGACAGCTCTGTGTCCGGGGGACATCTTTGTGTCGAGGGGACATTTCTGTGTCGAGGGGACGGCTCTGTATCCAGGAGATATCGCTGTGTCCAGGGAACAGCTCTGTGTCTCAGGGACATATGTGTGTCCAGGAGACAGCTCTTCTGTCCAGGGGACATCTCTGTGCCCAGAGGACATCTCCGTGCCCAGGGGACACTGCCAGAGGTGTGGTCAGAGAACATCCCATAGGAATGCAGAGCCACACAGTGCGAACGCATCCATCTTCCCCCCAACATTTTCAGGCCGGTTGGGTGTTGTGCGAAATGATGACCAGCATCAGCATTCAGTGGTTTTTATGTTGATTATTTTTAACATGCATTCAACTAATGGGTCTCTCAGGCAGGTGGGAAGGCGGGGGGGATTCAAAGGAAGATCAGTCCAGGCACATGCGGGAAGGGCTGCAGGACAGGCTGGAGGACAGCACAGAGGTGGCAGAAGTCAGCCAACATAAACCAGGTAAAACCAGGACTCAGAAGAGAAGAAAGACCTACCAGCACAGCTGCAGCTCCACCACCCCAGCCAGGAGCAGTGAGGAGAGCTGTGAACACCCTCCTGCACTCGGACCAGTGCATGGGGAACATTTCCACCCCATCTCCAGCTCTGGAGCTCTGTAAGGGAGGAGCTGGAAGCCCCAAGTGCCCCCATCGAGGTGACCTCAACCTTCTTCCCGTTTCCTCACTCCTGTGGTTGCAGACCACACGTGTTTGTGGGCTGGGGACACCACGTTGGATCCTACATTCTGGTTGTACATCCCAGCCCCTCTGGGCTCTGTTCATGTCTCCACAGCAGCACAGAGAGCTTTGCTCTGTTCAGAGGACAGGGAAGGTGCATTTGTATTTTTGGATGGGCAGAATTCAACCCAGAAAAACCAACAGCACTATTCAGAGCATAAAGGTGAAGGAGATTCATAGCCTGGTGGATCCAAAATGTCCAGAAGCGGATCAGATCTAGAGGTGGGTCTCCCCTGGTGTGTTGTCCGCTCCTATGTCAGGACAAAGTCCATCTGTGCAAGATCTTTTGCTGTTTTTCACTTTGGCCAACTGATCTGTTCTGTCTTCGTGTCACAGTGCAGGAAAATTCCCCTCTGAGCCCCTTGTGAGAAACCACATCCTATGACACTGTGTTTGGGGTTCTCCTTGCTGAGCAAGAGAGAAGATACTGAGCAAGGAGAAGATACTGATGGTTTGACAGCAGTCCTGGCCTTGGGAAAATCCTACTGTGGCCTCTTTCTTGGGGCTCATGACCCAAGTCTTTAGGAAAGCACAGAAGTTGTTGAGGACAAACATGAACAATACGAGATACATAAACACACAAACATAAAACTAACAGAGACACTGACTGGATTTGAAATTATATCAATGAAAATCACTGAAAAACTTAAGTTGGGAGGGGAATTTTAGGCTGTGGTTGCTCAGCAGCTGACCCAAACTAAGGCCTCAATGCTGCTCATACAGGATGGTCTCACTTCTGCATCCTTTTTCCCTCCTATTCACCCCACTCAATTCCCAGCTCTGATGGCTCATCAGACCCTCCACAGTCAGCTCAGCTCTCGAAACCTACAGAAAACTGCCCAAGTGCTTTGTCTTGGTGTTTTCTCTGGGTTAATATTCTGCCAGACTGGTGATCCTAGTGTCTCAAGGAACTCCAGGGCACAGTGCAAGGGTTGCCCCAGGTTGGCAAAACACCAGACAGGAGGTGTCAGATGGGAAAAATGAAGGCACATCCTCCACTGCCTAAAAGACGACCAGGAGAGAGCATGAGAATCCATGAATTCCCTGCTAACAGGGAGGACACCAACCTCAGCACCATCACCAAAGGGGATGGGGTGAACTGCACAGCTAAAACACCCACAGGCTATTCTTTAGCTCCTGTAGAATCACAGAATCATAGAACACGTTGAGTTGGAAGGGACTCGTCAGGTTTGTCGAGTCCAGCTCCTGTTCACTATTATTTTTCACTTCTTTCAGGGCCACTGAGACAAAGAAAACATCTTTATATCTGCATCACTTGATTGAGTGAAAGGACTAAATCCTCTCTCTTCTCTTTCCAAAAGGCAGGCCAGAAGTCCTGTTGTATGACCAAGCCTCCAGTGTGAGCAGCCCCCTTGATGCCAGCGTTGATCATCCTTTATTTGTGCCTGCCTTGCAGCTGAGCATCCCCAAACCTCTTCATTTGATCCCAGCATAGGAAAGAAGTGTTTTCAGTGTAAGAAACCAGCTGTTAGATGCAGCACTGATGGAGCAGCATCCTTTGCATGTCACTGTGTCAGTAAATAAGCACTTCTGTGAAGTCAGAGATGCAGGGAACTGCTCATCCTCCCGGGCAGCAGGAATGTCCCAGGCTCCTGTCTAAAAGCTCCTGGGGAGGGAGGAACAGTGAAATGACAAGCTGAGCAAAGTCAAGATTGAAAAAGCCAAAAGGCAGGCAGTGCCTGCTCACACTCAGGTCAGGTTATGATCACAGAGCCTCTGTGGAGTGGAGATCCCCTCTCCCAGGGCTTCCCTCCTGCTGCTGTGGGGAGGACCCGGAAGCACCAGGGGTGCACATGCTGAGTGATTCTGAAAAACAAACCACAAAGGGCAAAGTGACACGTCACAGCTGAGCTGAGCTGAGCTGAGCTGACAGATCCCATCCCCTGCCTGCTCCTGGCTCCAGCAGTCGGGCCCCGGGCCGAGCCCATGAATATCCTGACCAGACAATTGCCCTGTTTTGCCAATCCAATTTTCTGATGGTTTAGGGAATCAAACTGTCTCATGGCAAAGTCCAACAAAACTGGAGTTGACGCAAAGGAAAAAGAAAAATGTGATCAGGAGAAGCCCAAGACCTTTCTATCAAGCAGCCCAGTCTAGTGGGAGGTCTCCTTGCCCATGGCAGAGGGGACTGGGACTAGATGATCTTTAAGGTCCCTTCTAACCCTTAATATTCTGTGATTCTGTGATCATGAGAAATCAAACTCTTGTCTTCTGTATTTTGGGTCATCCCTCCAAGCCACCCAGCATCAGCCCCTCTCCAGAGGGGCATATTCACCTTGTTTGTGTAGCCAAGAAAAAGCAAAATCTCTATCTTCAGCCCAAGGTCCAGTCTGCTCCCTGAAGTGTTCATTGTCTCAGAAAGATGGAGAATCCAAGGCAGTTTTGTCCTCAGTTTTCCCTATAAAACAAGGGTGCAGATGAACACAGTGAGATACCACCAGTGGGTGTCACTGAGTCCCGGGCAGCCAAAATCATCTCAGAATTCCTTTGCTCTTTGGCAGCAGGGGAAAATGAGTTCTGGCATGACCTAGGGATGTGTGCTTTCAATCAGATCTGGGTCACAGGTCTGCAGACAAAGCAGGTCCTTGTCTGGGACACCGTCTCTGCTTTGGCATCTCCTCACACTCCCCGTGCCCACACCTTAAACCAGCAGCATGTCCTTCACACAGGGGCCTCTGCCCTCCCTCCTGAGCCCTTGGTTCAACTTTGAGCTGATCTCAGCTCATTCTCCATCCAGCTATTTTTAGCAGAGCTTATGGTGTTTGGGAAAATGGCTGCAGGGGAGCAGATTGTGCCAGTAGGAACCAAACCAGGTTTGTTCTGGGACCCCACGTGAGGTAGCTCACCTTGGGATGCTCCTGCTCAAGGAGAGGTGGCTTTCCCACCCATCTGGCCAAACCCTCCTACCCTCTCAGGTGCCTCTGGCAGAGCAGGGTGACATGGTGCTCACTAGGACATTGCAGTGTGGCAGGAGAGATCCAGTCCCTCCACATTCCTTGGGCAGTGTCCTGTCTGACACCCACCCATGCCAAGGGCATCCACTGGCAGCAAAGAGGTGCTGTTGGCCACCCCTGCCAGGGCCACTTTTCCCTGCCCTCACATCACTCCCTCCCCTGCACTGGCACAAGGCTGTGGGGAGCCAGTCCAGGGATCTGCTCCAGGTTGAAAATAATTCTGTTTTTCCGGAACAGTCTGACACTGGCTGCATTTGCCAGGCTGGCTCTCAGCTCAAAGCTTCAATGCCAGTGCTGGCACAAGGCAAGAGGCACCATTATTTTTGGCAAGAGTGACTGCTTTAAGTGTTTGCACGCAACCCTCAGAAAGTTGTCATCCCTTGGAGTTGCAGCCAGCACAGACGATGCCTTTTTGCATCAGCAAAGATATGAGCAGCCATCCCATGTCTGCCCCAGAGCCTGGAATTTCATCTCCAGTGCTGCTGCAGGAGGACAGCAGAGACAGGCAAGGCTGGGATGAGCCTCCCCCACCTATGCCAAAACCTTGTCCTTGACCAAATTGTGTCTCCAGACAGATTCCATCATCCAGAGCCATGGAGCATCGTGGCCTTGCTCATCCTCAGGCAGGGAAGGGACTCTGTGGGCCCTGGAGCTGGGGCGTGGCTTTGGGACAAAGCTTGGATCAGGGTTGGGACACGGGGACAAATCTCATTCTCCCAGTGCTTGAATTGAACCAAAGGTGTCTGTGTCCAGGGAGAAGGTGTCCATGAGCTAACAGTACCATTTCCGAGCTTGAAGGAAGTTTGAGGGTAATTCTGCAGTCTGGGACATTCTTGGTGTTTGGAGAGAGGGGGTTTTTTTATGTACTGCGGGAAAAGGGGGATTTTCAAGTAATTTCGATGATTCACAGGAAATGTTGTTAGTGCACAGCTGAAGCTCTACCAGTGAACTTGTTCCCTGGAAGACTCTTTCCTGCAGAGTGTGTGAAGCTGAGATCCAAACTTTTCAGTGATGTCAGACTTGAAATCACTTTGGGTGCTTGAGTGGATGCACTGGGAGGTGAGGTAAGAGAGTCTGAAGAAGCCACGGGCCAAAAAAAGATGTAAATGGCAGCACAGCTGATTCACTGCATGTCAAGTGCTGTAGATAAGTCTGCAGCAGCAGTTTCTCTGGTGCTTTTGAATTAATTACCCTGCTGGTGCAGAGTTCTGGTATTTGGCATCCAAGGCACATTTCCTCTGTGACTGCTTAAATCAGTCAGGTTCAAATCACTGAGGTGAGTCTGCTCTTACACAAAGTAATTCAGCTTGTGGATGACAGCTGATACACCTGGGAGTAAATCTTCCTCCTAAGTATAATTTCTTGAACCATTTCAGGGAACATGGGTTTTATACATGTAATGTGCCGTGGTTTAGGATGTCAGGGAGGACAGAAGGGAAAAAAGCAGCTGGTGCAGAGTGTCTGCTGTAGCAGCAGAACAAGAGCCTGGAGTGCAGGATGTGGCCAGCTGGGTCCTGTCTGTCCAATGCAGGCTTTGGCTGTGCTGGGTGGACATTGCTGCTCTCCAGTGGCAAGAGCCAGCTGAGCACAGTCTGCCCCAGAGAGCCCATCACCCTCTTCTCGGATTGCTCTGAATTTCTTGAGACACTGGGGGAGAAATGACTTGGAGCTGGAGCAGAGG
Organism: Myiozetetes cayanensis; assembly: GCF_022539395.1. Classification (NCBI taxonomy): domain Eukaryota; kingdom Metazoa; phylum Chordata; class Aves; order Passeriformes; family Tyrannidae; genus Myiozetetes; species Myiozetetes cayanensis. Next base: position 5,704,864 of record NW_026087378.1, on the reverse strand, counting down.
CCGCTTCTGCTGTCTCCCAAGCCCCTTCACAGCAGGGATGCTCCCTCTACTTCCCACCTCCTGAATCTCAAAGCACTCAGAGGCTGCCCCAGGGTGAGGATCAGCAGTCCAGCAGATTGCAGATGAGGGACCCAATCAAGCACTGCTGAGGCCAGTGATGTTATCACTGACAGCACTTCATGCTGTGGCTTTTATCAGCACCTCCTCAGGGGTCATGGAGTGAGTCCTGTGGAGTCAGGAATTACAGCCCTTCCAGTTTTTTTAAAGCAAGTTTCCTCCTCCCAAGATTGGAAAGAAAAAACTCTTTGAGACCACCCCTGAGAGCCTGGAGAGCACAGCACAGCTGAAAGGAGCCCCTTCCCTCACAGGAGCTGGTTTGTAAATGTCCCTGTGATTTTTTTAAACATGATATTTCCTAATTCATCCTCTTGATTTCTAAATCCTGGGGTAGAGTCACAGAAGACAAGCTCTGCTGGATGCTGTGTGCTGGCCTACCTCCCAGAAGCCTTGCACAAGGTCATGGCATTGGGAAGCTACTGGACAAAGTATTCCAGCACTTGGACTCTGGCTGGACCACCTGATTCCAGACAAATTGTGTTTGGAAACCTGGGGCTTCAGCCCCTTTGTAAGCATGTCCTCCCAGGGGTAAGATCCACTTGTATCTTGCCCCTTCCAACCTGCAGGCCTAAATATCTTCTCTACTCAATGGATCAGCTTTTCCTGTCATTGAAAAGCTGGTAGTTGTTGAGATTTAAAAAAAACCCACAACACAATGGGCTGAGAGATGCTGTTTGATTATGCCTGAATGTTTTCTCTCCCCTCCTCCAAAGATCATCACGAGCTCCGGTTCATCAGCGCTTGGGAAAAGCACAGGGAGGAAAGTGCCAGATAAGGGGAAAGGCTCATCACATGTTATTGTTACCACAGCACTGGAAATATCACTATCAATCACAATCAATCAGCCCTTGGTGCACAAGGCCCTGCCCCATGTCCCCTCTGGAGCAGCAGTCACCACACGTGGGTCCCACTCCATCGCCTCAGGAACAGAGCGAGCAGATGAAAAGGGTACAGGCTGTCCTGGTTGGGTGCACTTGAGAATGAGCTCTGTCAAGGGCTCCTTCACTGATGGGCCTTCAGCTAATTTTACCAGTGATCAGCAGCTCAGCACAGCACAGGGGAGCCATGGTTTGCAGAAGCAGGAGTCCGTGTTGGACACAACAGCCAGTATTTAGGCAGACACAGGAATGGCTCTACGGGGTCTCATGGACGGCTCTAAGCTTGCAGTGCCCACACTCTGAACCAGACAGGGACACTCCAACTTCAGCCCCAGAGCTGGGTGGCAGTGAGACCCTGTGGGGACAGCTGAGCTGGGGCGTGGTGACACAAGGCAGCTTGTGATCACGGTGCTTTCTGGCAGCAGACTGAGTTGCTCCTGTTGCTCAGAGGCACAGCAACAGCCATTTGAGCACCCTGGGAAGAAGCTGGATGCCCTGAAGAGTAGGGTGCTTCACCGACACCCATGATGCAAATTTGGGAGCAGCAGCAGCTAGGGACAAGCCTCCCTTCTCCCCTGCACTGACTGTAGCTCCAGCACACATGGCACAAGCTCCCTCTGCAGAGTCTTCTGCTGAAGGGGAATGGGTCCTGGCAGGGACTGGTCCCTGCTACTGAACTGGAGGGCAGCTCCAACAACCCAGGATCAGATGCAGCTGCAGAGCAGATTCATGATGGGAGCACAGGTCTGCTGGTCACTGCCCTGTGCCTGCTCTTGCTGGCTCTGAAGCTGGGTGAAAATACAGGTATTGTTATTTGTCTCTGTGTGAGGCTCCTGTTGCAGAGCTCTCATACCCGTGCTCCTTTCTCAGCCACCTCCTTTGGCCCTGGGTGGTGGTGACTGATGCCTGGCACAGGAATGTCACACAGCAAGGACACCTCACCCTGATTACAGGTCCAAATCCCATTAGTACCTGGGGAGCAGATCAAATCTCATGTGACTCAGGCACGAGGCTCATCACCTCTCTCCTAAGGGAGGAATTTCCCATGATGTCCCAAGGTCAGAGCAGGGGAGGATGTGTAGAGGCTGAGCAGTGGCTCTCCACAGCAAACCTGTGTTACCCAGGCTGATAGAGCTGGACCTCAGGTCTGGGATCCAATCTGCCACCTGAGACAGGCTGTTTTTCACTTTAAAGCTTCTCGAGAGAATTCAGATGTGTGGGACCTGCCTCCCCTCTGTAGGGAGACCAAAAAAGGTCTGAGGCCAGTGAGGAAGAAAGGAGTAGTTTACGTTCACACAAGGGTGGACCTGTTGCAGCCACGGGGTGCAGCAGCTGGCAGCACCCCTCAGGTGAGGAAGTGGTATGCCATGTTCCCAGGAAGCTCCTGGTCTGTGGTTCTTTCTTAGGATAACACATAAGAGCCACGTGGCAGCTCATTACTCTGGCCAATACTCTGGCCAGGCCAATACTCTGGCTCCTGCTGTGGCCCACGGCAGATGTTTACAGAGGCACAGAGTAAAGGCACAGGAAGGCTTCCCAAGAACAGTCCCTGAGCTCCCCCCAGTTCCCCAGCCTTAGGGAAGAGGTGGTGGTTCTTTGTGTTTAACAACCCAAAGGATTTTTCTTCCATGAATTCATCCAGTTCCTGTTTAAATGCCTTGCATCTGTCACATCCTGTGGCGAGGAGCTCCACGGTTTAACTATACACTGCACCAAGAACCACTTCCTTCTCCTGGTTTCAAACTTCCCTCCAGGTAGTTTCATTTGGAGCTTGTACTCCTCTGCTGGGAGAGATGGTGAGTAATCACCCCTCCATGCCCTCACATGCCTCCCAAGACAGCGCAGATCTGTATCACACACACCCATCACCGTCATCCCTTCTCCTGGCCATGATGCTATTCCTCGCACAGAGTCTTCTCCAGAGCTTGGGGAATTCCTGCTTCCCTTCTCTGAGCCTCTTCCATATATCCCCCTGGAGACAAGGCAATGGGGAGAGCTGGACACAGCACCCTTAGTGTGGGCACATCACTGGCTCACACGGTGGCAATGTTTCCTTTCTCATTCTCTGTTTCTTTCCAACTCACTTCCTTTTTTTTTTTTTTTTTTCCTGCCTTCTCTGCCCCAGATGATTGGGAAACGCCATTCAGCGTGACCCCCAGTATCCCTTCCTGGGAGGAGACACACCAGTCAGAGCCCATCACTGGGCTACCAGTGTTAGCACTGGTTTGTGTTTGGTCTGCCTTTGCCTGAGTTTCCTTGGCTGCCCGTCCCACCACACAGGGATGCAGACAGACCCAGCAGCTCCTTGCAGCCTGCCCTTGCCTGCTGTGCTCTAAAGAGCTCAGTGCTGGTGGCAAACATGGTACTTTTGACCCTTTTCCAGATAATCTGTGGGCACACTCAATGGTTCCCCACGGGTAACATCCCTTTGCTGTGAAAACAAACCCTTTACTTCAGTCCTTCCTTTCCTGCCTGTAACAACTGCTCTGTCTGGCAGGTCTTTCCTCTTTTTCTCCTGAACAACACCATGTCCCCAAGGGGTTGTGGTGGGAGGCCTGGCCGGACATGTCACAAAACAGGTTTCCTTCCCCTCATCCTTGCAGGATGGCCCTGTGATCCCCCTCGGCCAAGAGCAGGACCCAGGCTTGGCAGAGAGGTCTCTGACTGGAAGATGTCAAGGCTGGTGACTCTCACTGTAAGGGCCTGGGGAGGAGACCTGGAGCTGGGGTGTAGGCTGGTGAGTCAGGGCGGGTGGAAGAGCTGGAGCTGGAATCTCATTAATAATGGAAACACATTAATAATGGAGACGTCCCTCTGACGCTGCAGTCATCCTGTGGCTGGAGGGAAGAAGGCGAAGCAATGGCTGCTGACACACAGAGGAGCTCTGCTTTCAGCAGAAGCAGTTGACAGGCAGAGCACACCTTGGTCAGGTGCTGCCACTTTGGCAGGAAGCCCCGTGTTGCCAGAGCTGGGATAACCCAACAGGTACAGGGGGTACTGAGCTATGTGGGGTCCCTGGCACCCAGGCTGAGCTGCCACACCTCGGTGCCACCTGCAATTCCTGGCCATCATTTTATATCACACGGAATGAACTGCTGGGTTTTTTCCACAACAAACTGGTCCCCAGTGAAACATCCTCCTTGCTAAGATGTGAGGTGGTGGGTAGTGGAGGACATGTGGGCAACACCATAAGCGGGCCCCTGCAGCCTTTCTGCTGCTGCTGGGGCTCCAGGGACCTCCACACCTCTCCTTCTACCTCAGCCTCTTTTCATCTCTTATGGGTTTGTTTAGCTTCATCTCTCTGTCTTCTCAGCCTTGGCATCTGGCAGGCCCACCAGGGACCTTTATTAATGCCAGGCAGCTGCCCACTCCCTGCTCTCCGAAGCCTCCAGTGATTATTTCTCCCAAAATGAAGGGGGACCTAGGAATTAGGCTGCTCCCCTGAAAAAGCTCTTAGCCACAGACCTGCCCAGCCTATTGCACAAAGCTCAGGGCTGCCCACCCCTGCCCTCCTTCCCAGCAGAACATGGAGCTGGTGACCTGCAAGGTCTTTGCTTCAGGTGTCCTCTGTGCTGTGAGACCCCTGGGATGGATTTTTGTCTTTAGTAGGGAATCAAGCACCCAATGATCCTCTCAAGGGGCAGCTGTTACCACCTCTGGTGGCAGAGACACAAGCCCTGTTGTGGCAGAGGCACTCCTGGGTCTGTTCGTGGAGTCAGGGATGGAGAGATTGCACATGGGCTGGCTTGGCATCTTGAAGGGGCTCTCGCCTCCCTCCCACCCTTCATTTCTCTCTCAAGCAAGAAAACTCAGCTCCTGCAACATCTCCCGTGCAGGCAGCACCTACCCTTGGAGGAATTTGCCTGGAGGAACGGGTGCTGGTGGGACTCCAATTCCAAAGGAGAAGGTGAATCTTGAGGGGATGTGCTTCTGCTCATCTTCTTGTGCCCTAACCTTGCTCAGGAGAGTGACTGCACCCGGGGGTGGGGTGTGGGCAGGGGGTGCCCTGAAGCCCAGCTGTGTGGGGTACCAGGGGGAGGAGGTGCTGCTCACGTGGAGCTCCAGCTCCGCGGGTGGGTGGTTGTGATGACGTGGCAGAAGCAGAAATTGTACAAAGTCAGGCAGGGAGAAAAATGTTGGTTTGATCAGTGGAAATGACTAAACAGCAGAAACCACCAGAATTTTCTGAACTCTTCTTACCTTTCTCGTGTCTCCTGTCCTCCTCACTGCAGGCAGACGGTACTTGGTGGGGTGGTGTGCCCGTGCTTTGGGCATTGAGCGTTGTCACTGGCACTGCCCCATGATGGGTGTTGGTGGCCCCATCTCGGGCTGGACTGTCCTGAAGACATTTGTTCTTCCTCTCAGAGCTGCGAGATGCTGCAGACACCTCTCTCTCTCCCTGCATCCTGGCCCAGATGCCCATGGACTGTGCACACCTCTGCATCCTGCTAATCCATGGCTTTCCAGGGCAGAGCAGGGCAGAGACAGGGACTAAGTGCCTGTCCTGCTCATGGGTTTGGAGACATCATCCCCCAGGAAAAGCTTGGTGTATGTTCTTGATGGGCAGGGATGGCAGATCATGCAGCCCATAGCCCTTATGAAACAGCCTGTTTGCTGACTGGGTAATGGTGCTCTCCAGCAAGCTTATCCTTCACCAGCAGAGACACCAGCAAGAAAAGCAGCCACCACTACCTCTTATTGAAAGAAAATACTAAATACCAGTACTGCTTGGTTAGCAGAGTGAGGGATGGCAAAGGGCTCTGACCAGAGCACTTCTCCACGTTGGTCCTGAGAGAACTGGCACCACTGTCGGGGCGGAAAGATGGATACCTTGGAATTTGGTGCCCTCACACCGGCCTCTGGCTTTCTCCTTGAGTTGTCATCACCATCAGCTGGCTCAGCTGGTAACAGGGACTTGGGACAGACAGGTGAAAAGCCCAGAGCCACCAGCCCTGGGAGAGAAATGGGGATCTTAGGATAGGAAAAGCAGAGTGGAGAGAGAAGGACCACAGAGGCTTTTGTACATGAAGCTTTAACCACTAAAACCACTAAATACACAAGACTTGGGCTGCTGTAGTCTCACAGAGGCCAAGAGTGGCTGAAGCCTCCTCCGTGAAGGAGGTCTGCACAGGGCCCATAAATAACCCTCTTGGAAATAAAGAGCTGACTCTTAATTTATTCTGCTTGGATCAAATCCTATCTGCTTATTTTTAGCCTGTGCTCTGCCTTGTGGTGCAGGCATGTGGCTGGAGCCTGCACCTCAGTCCAGACCCCTGGAGCTGACACCATTTCTACCTGCCTGGGAGCCCTCTCTGGGCACAGCCGTGGCCAAGTACGTGGATGGGATTATCCTGAGAAGGGATGCACAGCCCTCCTTCCCTCCCACGGGTGATTTAAGCACGTTAAATGGGAAGGGAAGAAGGAAGAGAAAAGAATGACATCTATGTGGTTTTTCTGGATTTGCTCATGCTGATGGCAAGCTCAGCAGAATGAAGGCCTTTCATTTCACAGGTTCTTTCCTCCTTTCCCACAGCTCAAAGTACCCTGCCTTGCACAGCACACACAAGCAGTGAGGTTGCAGGCAAAGTCCACTTCCAAGCCGGGCAGCGTGGGAGGAAGTTTTGTGATTAGGATGCACCTGCAAGCACATTCTTGAGCTCCTGTTTTTTTTCCCTGTGTTTTCATTTTCAGAATGAATGGCCGATAGTGGCGTGTGGTCACCAAGACCTTTCAAGACGGGAAAGAAATCCAAAGAACAGTAATAATGGAAAAGATTAAATGGAGGAAATGTAACTTTCCTGCGCCAACCTGCTGTTGGGAGAGGAACCCCCGCCTGCTGTTGTTATTCAGCAGAGCCTGAACTGCCGTGCTTTGCGTGGCTGGAGGCCGTGCTTATTTTCTGAGCAAGCCCTGTCTAACTCAAAGCTTATCTGGTGCGTTGCCACAGAGCCCCCTTATGGCTTTAGCTTTCATTCCAATGTTCCAGCCTGAACGTTAATGTTTGGAGTAGCAGGGAAAGTCCTTGTCAAGAGCAAAAGGCTTTCCTGGAGCCAGCAGAAGCTCGGGGGGAGATGTAAGGGGGCAATAACCACCTCCTAGGCACCTCCTGGTGCCTTCTGCCTGGATGGTTGCTGGGTAGCCACAAGTTCCTGCCTTCCATCTGCCTCTCTCTTCCTGAGGCTTTCACCTGAGGCTTCCAGCCTGTTTTGAGCTGGAGCCCAGAACCATCAGGTGTTTCTCCAGCCTCTGGACTGAGCCTGTGGTCAATCACACAAGGAGTGTCAGGGGGCATCTAGTCCCACCAGCCACATGGGGTTGATTTTTTCCTTAAGTACTGCCAGGAAAGGGCTGGCAGAGCACTCCTGCTGTGGCAATGGGTATGAGGAGGGCAGTGCTGTGGAGGTGGCTCACCCTTGCTCTGTGAGAAGCATCCTGTAAAAACAGTTTTGCAACCAGGTTGCACAAAGCTGGCTCTGTTGCAGGTGAAGCCAGTCCTGCCTCCCTCGGCGGCTGTGCGGTCCCACACATGATCCCACACATGGTCCCACTCCCTGCCATTGCTTGCCGGGTTTCGTGTTGGCAGCTCGGGGGCACATCCACAACGGAGCTGACGCCAAGACTGCCAGGGGACAGCGCACCCCGCTGGAACACTTTAGCTTGGCTTCGCCTGAGCACAACACCTCACGCTGGGACACAAACACTTGTGCTCAACCAGCCAGAGCCTATTTGCTTTCCTTGTGCAAGGAGAGCCAGGCCAGGGCAGCCAGCCCACTTCCACACCTCCCTGGGGAGCCCTGGAGTGGCGACAGCACTATCACACTGCTCCTGGTCCCTGAGCCACCCAGGTGAGGTGAGTGGAGCCGCAGCCCCAGTCCAGGGCTGGATGAGAGGCGCGTGGGGCCAGCGGCACAGCAGGAAGGAAACGACTTGCGCTGGAGGGAAGGAGGTGTCAGGAAGGAGGACAGAGAGGTCATCCTGCAAGGAACTCGCTGGAGCCAGGTTACACAGCCTCTGAAAAACTGGACTGGAATGGCAAATATGCCTGAGGCAACACCCAGGGTGTGAGCTGGTCGGGGCGGAGCTGGACCTGACAGGGTCAGGGTTCTGACCAAGGAGGCAGCACTGCCCTGCTGGGACTCCTCGGCAGCCAACAGAACATGGTTCCTGCCCTGGCGTGATCACCCACAATATGCTGATGGGAGCAAAGCAGCGGTGATGTGTCTCCAGGGCTGATGGCTTCGTTGGACATGGCAGTAAGAGCACCTGTCCCCAAGGACAGAGCTGGAGAACTCCTGATGTCGGTGTGGTGACAGCCCAAAGGCTGCCTGGCCAGGCCTTTCGCTGCTTCAGAAAGCACCTGGTCAAGGACTGAATCCCTGCTGCCACCTGCAAGGGAGGAAGGACATCTGTGTTCCCAAGGCCACAGCCAGGTAATGCCCTCACTGCCCAGCCACATGTGGATCTCTCCCTTGGCCACATGTCTTCCCAAAGCCCATCCAGCATGGACCAGTCTGGGAACAATTGTCCTGGGGTGGCTTTACCCTGTCTACCCACCCAGTCAGGGGACATCGCTGTATATTCATTGGCCTCTCCCCCAAAGACTAGCTTGGGCTTATTCCCATCCTTTGCTTCTCCTCAGGCTTGGCTGCCCAGCTTCTCCACCCACAACTGCTCCTGTGTGCTCCAGCACCCCCTCCTTCAGTGCAGGGATGAAGGAAAGCAGTTCCACAGTCATTGCTTGGGGCCCCGTGAGCTGCACCCAGCCTCTCCGTGGGCAGGATGGGATGCAGGCAGGGCAGGCAGGGGGGCAGGATGGCCTTCCTGGCACCAGCACTGAGTAGGAGCCAGCGGAGCAGGTGCATGTGGGTCCCCATGCTGCCCTGCCCAGCCCATATCAAAAATGGTCCCAGAAAGGGACCCAGAGCGAAGGGCTGGAGGTGCCAGACAGCTTGTCCTGGTCCATGGGGGGGTTGGATCTAGACACAGGTGCTGCCTTTGATCTGCATGAGCCACTGAAGGACTCAGAGTCCTTTTTAACGTGAGGCTTTTTGCACACTGTGGGTCAGTCTGGAAAAGCCCAGGTGCTGCTGTCCCCTCCCTGCGGTTGGGATGAATCTGAGCTCCCAGCACAGCAGCTGGCTAAGGAACAGCCTCACTTCTCAATAGCTTGTTTATGAGCTTGTAAACACCTCACCAGCATAAAAACAACTTCATGCCCAGTAGCCACTGGCTCCCAGTGCCCTAATCCTGGCAACCACTTCCTCGGTTATATTTTCATTTCTGTTTTCTCTGCCCCCTTTTCCGTGGCTGAGCAGCTGCTGAGCAATGGCAGAGCAGTGGCATGGGGGGCACCGTGGCATCAACGCGGGGTGCACAGCGGAGCTGCAGCAAGGCCATGGAGACACCGGGGACCTGTCCCTGCTATTTATGGCAGGGGCGAGGCGGTGCGTCCCCTGCTCTCCAGCCGCAGCTGCTGCCGGTGCACCGCGGTTTGAGGATGGACCAAGGGGTAGAGGGGCCAATACAGAGCCGGGCCCGGCGCTGGGGGGTCGGCTGCTGTTGCAGAAGGGAGCCCCCCCGCCGCTGTCCCGCGGCCCGGTGCCGGCGGGGGCGGTGCGCTCCGGGGCAGCCGCTGCCAGCCGGGCCGGCCGCCAACCCCCCCGCCCCGCCGGGCGTGCGCAGGGGCCGCCTCGCCGAGCCTCCCTCCGACCGGCTGCGGCTGCCGGGGCCGGGATCGGCGGGGCCGGGCACTCCCCGGCCGCGATCACCCTCTGCTCGGGATCGCCCCCCGCTCGGGATCGCCCCGTACCGCGGACCCCGCCCGGTGCCAGCCCGGCTGCGGCTGCGGTGTCACCGCCCGCAGCGGCGCGACAGCGGCCACGGCCGGGCACGGCGACCTGCGCCGCAGGTGAGAGCCGGGGCCTGGGCTTTCGGGGCGCGGAGGGGAGGCCGGGGCTGCGCGGGCAGCGAGGGTGGCACCCCCGGGGATCAGTGGGACCTGTGGACCCGGAGCTGGGCATCCCTGCGCGCGGGGCTTGGGGCGGGCCGGGGGGCGGCCGTGTCCGCGTTACGGACTGGGGTGCCCGGAGCCCCCTAGTTAGAAACAGGGATGCTGGGAGCCCCCTGGTTACAAACAGGGATGATGGGAGCCCTTTCGTTACAGGCGGGGATGCCCGGAGCCCTCTGGTTAGAAACAGAGATGCTGGGAGTCCCCTGGTTACATACAAACAGGGATGCTGGGAGCCCTCTGGTTACAGACAGGGATTATGGGAACCCCCTGGTTACAGACAGGGATGATGGGAGTCCCCTGGTTACAGACAGGGGTGCTCAGAGACCTCCCGTTACGGACAGGGATGCTGTAAGCCCCTTCGTCACGGACAGGGATGCTGGGAGCCGCCGAGGCGGCAGTGACAGCTCAAATGCGGGCAGCTGCCTGGGAGGAAGGGCTGGGGAAGCGAAAGCAGCTCCTGTGTTCTCCAGCTGCTCTAACGCTGCCCAGAAATGCTGCGTTTTAGTTTTGCCCAGTTCCCTTGTCCCTCCGATGCCTCAGGCCAGGGGGGTGAGGAGAGGGAAAGAGGTTTCCCCAGCGTGGGAAAAACCCCCCAAAGCAGCTGCGTGCTCTGGGGATGCTGCAGGGATCAATGCTGGCCTGCCCTCAGCTGAGGGACATCCCTCCAGGGCTTCAGGGGGTGTGTCAGGTCAGGGCTTTCCACCTGCCTCCACCACAGCAAGGGTTTTTCCTCTGAGCGAGGGTTTTGCCCAGGCGGAGGACACTGAGCGTGTCCAACAGTCCTTGATGGAAATCCTTCTGCCTGGACACCTCAGAAGTATCCAGAGGGGTGCAGAGAAGTGTCTCCTACTCCCCATGTGCTGTAGCAGCCAGTGCCATGCCACAGGCAGGGGAGGCAGCCAAGTCACAGAGGGCAGGGATGACAGCTGGCAGGGTGACGTACCCCTATCAGGCAGATGGAGGTCCAGTGCCTTCTCACTCGTGTTTGCTTGCTGTGCCAAGCCCAGCTCTCCTCCAGCACAGCAGTGGGCATATGCCAGGAGGGGACATTCACCCTGCTTATTAGCTGGACTCTCCCCAGCATAGACTTGGGCTGTCCTGCCAGCCCCTCTCCCTGCTCCCACTGCAAGTGCCTGGTGCTGCAGCTTCCAAAGTGGGCACCTGGCTTGTTGCAGTCTGGCTGTGGAGGTTGGTACTGGCTGGGCAGGCAGTGGAGAGCAGGGACAGAGCTGCCCTTCCTGTGCTGCTGCTTGTGCCATCTTGCTTTTACCCTGCCAAGCCACCTCTGCCTTGCCTTTGCTCTTCACCTCCTCCACAGGCAGGTGGAAAGTCTGGCAGAATTCCTTCCCCTGGCTGGGGTCTGGATCCAGCCAAGCTGTGCACTGTGCTGGTGTGGGCCGTGCCACATCCTTCTCCCTCAAGGCCTCCTGCCAGGAATCAAGCACTATCTGTGATGCTTTGGGAGCTGCTCCATCCTGCTCGGTATCAGTTAGAGCAGAGCATGTTTCCTGAGAAGAAAACAGTCATGAATCAGCTCTGATTTTCCACACTCTCAGCAGGCAGAGACAAGGCAGTGCCCCGTGCCAGGCAGGGCACAGGCATTGCATACCAGGGGCTGCCAGTGCATCTGGCAGAGGCGTCACAGCTTTGCCCACTTCTCCCCCCGTCCCAGTGGCTTTTAAACCCGCTCTCGCTGTCACAGAAACGTCTCTTGTTCAAGCACTGCAGAAACACTCTTTGTACTTTAACAGAGCCCTTAAACACAAGGCAAGGTGCCAGGCGCCGACAGCCAGGGCAGGGAGGGAACAACTGGCCCTGGCAGGAAGGAGCTGGAGCGGAGGTGGCAAACCCCACTCTGCCCTCGAGAACAGCCCCAGCACAGTCCCAGAGCTGAGTGGGAGCTGCCAGGCCCCCACCTGCACCTGGAGGCCCCCTTGCCCATCCCCTGGCCCTGCACGTGGTCCCTGGGAGTATGGGCACATGTGTGTGTGTGCACGTGGCAAGTCCCTGCCTGCCACACGTGGGTGTCTGCCCACGGCAGCCAGACTGTTCCTGCCTTGCAGCACTTCATGGTTTTATGGTTTTGGAGTGTCATCCATGCCTTGCTTGTAAATGCAGAGGGATTGGGTCCCTGGGGATGTGCTGCGTGGTGCCCCTGGCACAGGGGAGGGAGCACAGACACTGCTCTGGGTTGGGCACCAGAGCACCAGTCTGCCCTTGTCACAGCCTGTCCCTACCCCCTGCCACCCCTGCAGAGTGCCCCGCTGAGATGGCGAGTGCCAGTGGGGCGGAGCCCGATGCTGAGGAGGCAGAGGAGGCTGAAGAGGCCATCTACGAGGAGGTGCTGCCCTGCGACAGGATGGAGCTGAGCCAGCGGCTGGCAGTGGAGGAGCTCATCACCACCGAGGCCAGCTATGTCCACAACATCCAGCTCTGTGTGTCGGACATCCGGGCACACCTCCAGAAGAAGCAGGTGACATGGGGCACATCCCCCCACCCAGGGTCTGGGCACTGTAGGGTGAATCTGTTGAGAGCTGTGAGATGCCCAGATCCCTGCCGGGAGGTCGCCATGTGCTCACCTTCCACCTTCCTGCCTGGGCTCCCCCTGACCAGCCAAGGTCTGGGGTTGGATTGGCATTGGGTCTGACCCAGTAAAGCCATCCTGCAGCTTTAACCCTGTGCCTGTAACATGAAAAGACCTCATTGCCCCACTTGGGAGTACAGGCAGGTCTCAGCATTCCCAAAACCTCCTGAAACAGAGCATCACTCCAACTCCTCGGGTATCACATGGGGCAGATGAGTCTCAGGGGGGCGTGAGCACCTCAGGAACACACAGCCCAACTCTGATGTATTTGGCTTAGCCTGGGGCATCTTTGTTCCCTTCAGCTGCCTGATCTGGACCTGGAAGGGCTCTTCTCTAACACCGACGACATCCTCCATGTCTCCAGACGGTTTCTGAAGGGCCTTGAGGCCACGGCCACCCAGGGGCAGGAGCAGCTGCTCTGCATCAGTAAGTGGTGCACTGCCAATAGCTGACCTGTGCCCATCCATGCGTTTGCTGGTGCTGGCAGTGCCACCGCCCAGCTCTGGGCATGTGGAGATTCCATCCCCATCCCACCTGCCCTGACACCTCCTGCACCTCCCCTGGCTCTGGGAAGTGCTGCTGCCAGCACATTGGTGTCCACAGGGAGCCCACCCCATGGGGGCAAGGCAGACCTGCCCAGCCTGCAGACAGTGGAAGGGGAAGAGCACCAGGCCCAGTTTAGCAGAGGTGCCTGGGTGCAGAGCACTGCCCTGGCACCCTTGGCTGGCACTGCTCTGCTGGCTTCACCCTTCCGGCAGGCTGAGGGAAAAAAAACACTCTCTGAGGGGTTTTCTCTGAGGCCATAGGAAAGGACCAAACTTTCCAGCCTCGCTCTCCTTCCGCAGGCACCCTGTTCCATGAGTTCAAGGAAGAGATGGAGACTGTGTACAAGATCTACTGTGCCAGCTACGACCATGCCCTCCAGCTGGTGGAGAGCTACCGCAAGGACCCCAGGCTGCAGGAGGAGATCTTGGACACCCTGAATGCAACAGTGTAGGTAGCTGCTGCTGAGGCCACCACCTTCCTCTCCCTGTTTTACCTACTGGCTTTGCCCTTCTCCTCTCTGGACAAGCTGCCTGTATGGGTATGTGTCACCAGGTTGGGTGTAATATCATGGCCACTACTTTTGTGGCATTTCCTGGTGTAATCCCTGGCAGCCCGTCCTGGATCCCTGGGGACACATGCCAAAGGGCCACTACAGTTGGTGATTTTTTATGGTGGACCCCAAAATAAAGGATGGGTGTCACAGACAGCTGCTGCCTCCCCCATTGTGCCCCATGAAGGGCACATGTTCCCAGCCTGACCAGAGAGACAGGCTGCCCCTGGAGGACCTTCCAAACTCCTCCTGATCAATCAGGTGGGTCACAAACACTGTCAGAGCCAGGAGATGCAGGAGTGGCAGTGGAGGAACTCCTGGGGTTTGCTGCTTAGAGCACAGGTGATGTGATTCCTGAATGAGATATGCTTTGCCTTTGGGTCAAAGGGGAGTCTTGCCTGCACTTTGCTCACCCTCTCCCTCCCCACTGCCCACAGAGCAAGCACAGATCCTGTGTCTCATAGCTAGACAAGCACAGCACTGTTCAGGGAGGCAGGGTGCCCACGTGGGGCTGGCACTGCCCTCAGGGCTGGCAGCTGGAAGGGAGCAAAGGTTCACAGCCAGAAATCCCCCATGACTTCTGGTCTACTGTCTCCCCAAAACACTCGCAGAGAAGCTGGCAGGAGCAGCAGGGCGGGAAGGCAGCTCTCCCCACCACCCTTGAGCAATTCCCCTCTCCATCAGGCCTCACACAGGCGCATCAGACCTCAGCTTCTTCCTGGTGATGCCGGTGCAGAGGGTCACCAAATACCCACTGCTGCTGGGGAAGATCCTGGAGAACACCCCGGCCAGTGCCAGCGCCCACCCGGCCCTGCAGGCAGCTGTTCGTGCCATGGCCCAGGTCAACGCCAACATCAACGAGTACAAACGGCGCAGGGAAGTAGGTGAGCGGTCAGGGGTCTCGCTGCAGGCAGGGGGCACAGCCCCTGGGAACCCCCAGCCCAACCCCAGTTGTCTCCCCTTGGCGTTGCAGGAATTCCCACTTCAATCAGTTCAAAGCTCTCCTGCTCTCCACCCATCCTGCCTGGTGGAGCCACGGGCTCTGTGCAGGCAGCTCCTGGAACTGCTCTGGTCCTGTAAATGCCACTCTGGGCAAGACCTGAAGGCTGCAGGAGCAGAGTGGCATGGGCAGGGTGGGGGGCTGAGGATAAAACCAGTCTGTCTGCATTCCTGGGTCTGGGGAACTGAAAAGAACACTCCTGCCCTTGGGACAGGAGAAATCAGGCTCCCCACAGATGGGAGCTTGGCTTCTTTTTGGTTTTCCTAGTACTTTCCTTCTTTGATGTGGGTTGTGCTTATCCTGTTGATCAGCCCCAGCCCCTATGCTGTTCACCTTAGTTGCCTGCTCAGGCTACTGAAGATGCTGCCATGAAGTCTCCTCTTCTGATCTTTTCTCCCCCCTCACCTTGTGTCCCCCCCACCCGAGGCAGCAACCAAATACAACAAGGCCGAGCACCTGACGCTGCGGGACCGCCTGGCGCGCCTCAACACCCACTCCATCGCCAAGAAGACCACGCGGCTGAGCCGGCTCCTCATGCATGAGGCCGGCATCGTGGCCAAGGTGGGCAGCCCATGCCCCTCTGCCTGCACCCAGGGACCTGCTGCCTCTCCTCAGGCCATTTCTGGGGCTTTCCGCTGCTCCCAAGGTGCCTCCCCCAAGGAATGGGGAGAGTGGGGCCAGGGTGGGGTGGCTGGCACTGACACGGGAGCCACAGTCCCATCGCAGAGCAGCCCAAGGATGACTCCTGGTCCTCCATCCCAAGGACCAGCAGGGCAGGAGGGATGCAGGGACACACGTCATTCCCTGCCTCGGAGCATTGCAGGGCAGAACTTTGGCCCCCAAAAGGACCTACAGGATCCTTAAACATCCCAGCAAAAGCAAAGACACCTTAGTGTTCCCCAGCACCACGACCACACCAAAGGCCTTGTTGCTGCCTGCACCCCAAGCAACCCATGTCTTGGCCCCTCTCCAGATTCCTGGAGCCCCTCAGAGTCTCCCCTGCCTGTCCCCAGCCCTGTGAGCTTCAGGCAAGTGCCTGGCTGCTGTGTTAGCCCCCAGCAATGGGGATCTGGCTGGTGATTAGCTGCCTCTTGCCTTGCAGACAGAGGACAAGGAGTACAACGACCTGGAAGAGAAATTCCAGTGTGTGGTGTCCAGTGTGGTCACCCTGAAGGAGAATGTAGCATCCTACCTGAGCAATTTAGAGGTAAAACCTTGACCACCAGCAAGGGGTTGGCTCCATTTAGGCTTCAGGACCTGTTCCTTGGGATTGTAGAACACTTAGGAAAGCAAGAGCTGCTGGGGGTGTTCAGGGATTTGCAGCTCAGCTAAAATGTCCTGTTGTGTCAGGGAGTTGCACAACATCCAAGGATTGCTCAGGTCCAGGGGAGCTTAAACCAAAGCTGAGGCTTTGACAACACAGTCTGAGCTGGTGTCATTTAAGAATAATCTGTCCTTAAACTTATCATTATTTCAAGGTCTTAAGTGACTGAAAAGGCCAAGTGTTGTTCAGCCTGGGGATTCTTGCTTTAATAACAGATGTAAGGCAGAAATGTCTCCAGGTCAGTTCTGACAACAAATTTCCCTTTTGAAATCACCTGGGTCAGCAGCTACTGTGATATTCTCCTAGAAATCCCTTGGGGCATCTGAGGGAAATGAAAGTATGAGTGATGGCAAAACATGCAATCCCCAGACGGCATTATCAGGAAAGCCTCAGGAAATGACAGAGGGTTCAGAAAGCAGCAGGCTGGAAAGACCTTGTCATAAAAGTATTGAGAAGGACTCCCCGTATAGGATTGGGCAGGAGGTAAGGGAGTCTGATGCTTTCTCCCTTTCAGGCATTCCTGTTGCCCACCCCACACCAGCGTGACCTGCAGATGGATGAAGGACCTGCCCAGCAGTATCGGCACTTCGCAGAATGCCTCCAGTACACCGTTTTCCCAGAGTTTGTGAGTGCTCCTTCCCTGCACATCTCCCTCAGCCAAGCATTGCTCTCCCACCTTCTGCCAGGGCACAGTAGGGGGCTGGCTGCTCCCACAGGGCAGGGCAGCCAGGAGCTGAGAGGGACCCCAGAGCAGAGTCCTCACAGTCCCCTGAGGCCTCAAATTTGCAGCAGAGCCAGGAGCAAGTAACAGGATCCATCAGCAGTCCCAGACACATGAAGCGAGGAACCAGCTTCAGGGTCCATCCAGGAGAGAAGGGAGGGCTTGGGCAGAGTCACAACTACAACACAGCTCCAGAGCCCATCCAGGGCTGGAGAAAAGCTGCACTGTCTGTCTGATGGGTGCATCCAGGAGCTGGGCTACCTACAGAAGAGATCCAAGGAAACAGAAACCAGCACACTCACAGTAACACTCAGGCAGGGGCAGAAGGCCCTTAAATGGGCTGTGGGCAGGAGTGTGGGAGGAGCCCGGGTGAAACTGGTCTGGGCCATTAAGGGGTCCTACCCGGTCATTTGCATGGAGCACAAGTTTGGAATTGTGGCAGGTGTGACTGCTCTCTATCAAGGGTTTGCTTTGCTTGGCATCCTATGTGCCTTCAGGAAAAGATGCCTGAGATGCTTCCCACTCCACACAAAGCCCCTCAACGGTCCCCAAGCCTTTTACCCTCCATAAGACAGTGCCCCATGCAGGCAGCTGGTCCCGTTTGGGGGGCTCACATAGGGGTTTGTGTTCTCTCGCCTCACAGAAGCAAAGGCTGGACAGGCTGGTCTGCCAGCCCCTCAGCAGCCTCTCAGACATGCTGGTGGGGCCACAGCAGCTGGTCAAGAAGCGCCTGGACAAGCTGCTGGACTATGAGGAGATCCAGGAGCGGAAGAGCGAGATGGGCAGCGTGACGTATGACGAGGAGGCAGCCATGAACACCTACCTCGCCATCAACGACCTGCTCGTGGCGGAGCTCCCACAGTTCAACCAGGTGGCTGTGCAGCTCCTGAAGCAGATCCTGTGCTCCTTCAGCGCCCTGCAGCGGGACTTGGCTGCCCAGGTCCTGCAACGGGCAGACAAGGAGCTGGGGCAGGTGAGCGTGTGTGCCCAAACAGGCACGTGAGCTGAGCCAGACCTTCTGCAGGCTTGGGCCATCTCAGACACCCGGGCTCTGAAGGTTTGCTGTGGCCCAAGCCCACCCTTACAGACACACAACTCCCTGTCTAGGATTTGTAAGCAATCTCTCCTCCTCCCTGCCTGGGGAAAGCCAAATTTTCTCTTCTGCACTGCCAGAAACTGTCCTGCTTTCTCTTTGCAGACGCTACTGGTAATTTATTGATGTGATGCTACCTGAGAGATCAGTGTTAACTCTGAGCTCCTGAGAGCTCTGTGCCATGAAGGCAAGGAGGAGAAAGGCAGCTCCTGGCCTGAGGAACAAGTACCCCTCAACACCCATCACCTGGGAGGTGTCTCCCAGAACCGCTCCCCGTGGTACTCTTGAGCCTGATGCAAACGTGGAGGGTCAGGGCATTTGAAAGCCCTGGGGCAGAGCATGGCTCTGGACTGATCCATGATCAGGATGAGAACAAGGTGCAGCACTGCTCATACTTAGTCAGGAGGGTTGGTTACCCTTTCTCAGTCCAGGCTGCATATGCTGCAGACCTGGAGCTACCTGGAGTTTACCCTGGAGCTACACCTACCTGTCTCCCTTTATAGTCAGTTGGGACAGGCTGTGAGCTCAGGGCTGGACAGCAGGGGTGAGGGACTGCTCTGGTTGGCTGGATACAGCCGAAGAACCCCATGTGTCATGGTCCTGCCTAGAGAAAGTAGCTCACAGACAGAGAGGAGCAGCTTTGATCATAGGTTCAAGGTGCATCTTTAGTGGCCAGGTCTGTTCTCTTGCTTTCTTACCCCTTTTCTTCTTGCTCCTTTTCTTCTGATCCTACCCTACTCAGCTCTTCCTCTCCCCAGGGCCTTCTCTGATCTCAGAGTTTGTCTCCACAGATACCCCATGGCTACATGCCTCTGCCTAGTTTCTGGAAGGTGGTGGAAGACACCTTGCAGCAGTCATATGCTCAGCTCCGGACCTTCTGCCAGACCTTTGAGACTGTCACGCCAAGCCCTGTGACACAGGTAGGGGTTGGGAAGGGGATGTGTCTGGCCAGATGGATAAAGAGATAGGACTGTGGCTTCCCAGTGCAGGACATCTCCTTGGCAGGGAGATTGGCTCAGAAAGTGACCCAGAGGGTTGCCATGGCCATAGTATTTCCCTCTGACAGCAGCTGGCTGGAAATAACCAGGGATGAAGCAGCTCAGCAATTCTAGTTCTGGGCACTCATCTCCAAACCATGGGGTAGAGCAGATAGTGTGAAGGAGGTTAGGGGTCCTCTAACCTCTCACTGGGATGCGATCCTGCCAAAGGGAGGGCATGTGTACATGTCTCCTGTGTGTTTCATCAAGTGCTCCTGTGTCTCCTGCTCCCCGCCAGCCTCTGAACCCTGCTGAGGAGCGGAAGGTCCTCTCCCTTGTGAGCAAGCACGGCCCAGACAAACTTTACCAAGTGACAAGCAACATCAGCGGCAGCAAAGACTTGGACCTGACCTTGCTGAGGGGCCAGATTGTAGCTCTGCTGCAAAGTGCCGACACGAAGGGGAACACGAGCAGATGGCTGGTGGATGCTGGAGGTACCGTGAGTACGATGGGCAGCCTCCCCCTGCCTTGGCACCAGGGTCAGGAACCAAACCCACACCACTTCCTCATCCTGGATGAAAAAGTGGGCCATGGCCTCCTGGGTCCTCCCTTCCAGGCTTTGTTCAGCCCAAATCCACTTCAGCTTTGCCAGCTGCACCCGTTGTCATTAGCTGTGAGGTTCAGGCTTCCCAACTCATTCCCTGAGGGAAGACTCACAAAGTGTCGTGGCTGAGAAAGGAGAATCCACGCACAGAGAAACACATGGAATTCCTTTTTTGTGGGAGGGGATTTCTGCTGGATATCTCCTAGTAATGGACTTGTTTGAGCAGGGCTGCTGTGCCAAGCCAAGCAAAAGCCAAAGTGTCATTCCTCTCTCCTCCAACCAGTCCTACATGTGTCAGGCAGTGGGGCCCCGTGACCCATGTGTGTCCATGTCCTCCAGGTCCCCGAGGGTTTGTGCCTGCTGCAAAACTCCAGCCATATTCCCCGGTACAAAGCCAGCAGCCCCAGATGGAGTTGCTAACCCCAGAGAGTGGCATAGAGAGAAGGCGACATTCCTATGCATTACCTGAAGCCCCCAAGCCCCAGGTGGCCACCTTCACCCCAACATTCCAGGTAAGAGGGGGGGACACCCCAGAGCCATTCCTAGCAATGCCACAAGCTCTGTGGTAGTTCTTGTGTGGGTGGGAAGGTGGACCTGCTTTTCCAGCACACACATGGTCATACCTGTGCAGCCACCTGCCCAGCAGGGAGTGTCATACCCTTGTCTGAGTGCCACATGAGGCTGATATTCTCCTTGCTGGCACCAGGGTGGGCAGAGCAAGAGAACTGTGTTTGGTGGGTCTCCACTGTCCCTCCATCTGTGTCACTGCCCTCTCAGAATGTCTTGTGTGTCCATCTCCCTTTGACTCTCATGTCCAGCAAGGGCTTCCTCCCTCCTTCCCTGCCTTTCCCAGGTGGTTGCCGGCTTCTCCTTCGCAGCCAGGAGTCCGCAGGAGGTGAATCTCCAGGCAGGGCAGCCTGTGGTGGTGCTGGAGCCTCACGACAAGAAGGGGAGCAAGGAGTGGAGCCTGGTGGAGGTGAACGGCCAGAGGGGCTACGTGCCCTCCAGCTACCTGGTGACCGTCCCCGTGCAGGAGCCCCTGGGCTGGAGCTTGCCCGTGTGAGCACGGCCAGCCCACACCCAAGGGCATGGGCTTCATCGGATGGGAGCAGTCGGCTTGGCACCGGAGGACTCCGCACGGGAGATGCTGGAGGGAGGCAGCCCCGGGCTGGGAAGGTGGGGGAAGGCACCTGGCAGAATATGGCCCCGGGGGACAGGGCCTCGAGGATGGCGCTGGGGAGGCGTGAGGGTGCCGTGTCCCGTGTGTGTGCTTGCACAGCGCGAAGCAGCACGGAGGGAGTGAGGGCAGGTGGCTGCAGTTATCCGGGGATTTGCTGAAACCCGTGTCAGTGACAAATGTGTCCCAGCGGACGATGAGGCAGCATTGTCCCCAGCTGGATCAGGACTGAGTGGCAAAGGTGCAGCGCTGCAGAGGGGCCCTCGGCCAGGCACGGGGCACCTGGGCAACTGGGGAACTGGGCAACTGGGCACCGGGGGAACTGGGCACCGGGGCACTCGGGCGCCACCTGAGCGCTTGGGGCAGCGCCGTCCTGGGCCGGCAGCGCCGCGCGGAGCGGCCACCAGAGGGAGCCCCGAACCAGCGCCCAGTGCCCGCTCGGCGCGTACTGGGAGCACTGGTGCAGGGGCCGTGGGGTGCGGGGGCACAGCCCGACGAGGTGTGCACCCCGACCCGCCCGGTGTGGGACGGATATCCCGGCTCACAAGGCTCCCTGAGCGCCCCGTCCCTCCTGCGACCCGCACAGATCCCCCGCGGGTTGACGGAGGTCCCGTGGAAGAGGTTTTTGGGAGAGTCAGGAAGTTAGGTCGGTAGGTCCCTGACCTAAGGCTCGGTCTGAGGGTGGAGATAGCACTCCCTCCTCCCCCTCCCGCTACTCCTGAAGCGCCCCAGCTCCGTGCCTCAGTTTCCCCGCGGTTGTGCTGGCACTGTTTGGAGATGCTGACGGGGCTGAGGGTTGGCAGCCGTGCCCACGGCAGCGCTGCCATGGTGTCAGAGGGCAGTTCAGAAGCCCCCAGGGGTGACTGGCACCACGGGAGAGCTCAGCCCACGGGACCACGTTGCCGACCCCTCGCCCACCGCGGGCAGTGCAGGCACCCGCCGGTGCGGCAGCCTGGCGTCGTCCCGGCTGCCCTGGGCATCCGCATCAAAGGTGCGGTGTCCCGGCTGGCGAGCGCCGGCACGCCGGGCCCCGTGCCCTGCCCGGCGGGGAGGCAGCATGCCCGGCCACCCACGGGCTCCCCGGGGGATGTGGGGGCTGCGTGTGGGTTCCCACAGTGCGGGTTGGGCAGGGGGGCAAAGGTGGCATGTCCTCACCCAAGCCTTGTGCCGTGTGGGGAGGGATGGGGTGGGTGCCAGGCAGGTGGGGACAGGCCCCAGGCACTGCTCTGTGCAACCCACGTGTAGGTCTGGTTTGAGGCAGAACTCTGTGGGGTTCACTCTCCATTATAGCTGTGGGGTCCTGGGGTGCTATTTGTGGGGAGGCTGGGGGCAGCTGCCTCTGCCCAGGTGCCATTGAAAGCCCCGAGCAAATGCTCACCCACACGAAACCTTGAAGGGGACAGCAGTGCTGGAGTTGGGGATGTTGCCTGGGGCTGCTCCCAGCCTGGGGAAAGGCCAATGGGTTCTTTGGAATGGCAGAAGAGGCAGGCAGAGGGGATGAGGGTCACTGTGCAGGGGCTGTGTGTCTGAGCCTTAACTGCCCACAGAGCTCACACCTCCAGCTCGCTGCTGATGGCTCCTCTGGATTTTTCCGTTCCTAATCAAATCACATCAGGTCGGATTTCCCTCTCCAGTCACCTTCCTGCCAGCTCAGTGGGGTGCAATTGCAATCAGCCCTGCACCAGCACAGGCAATGGCAGGAGTCAGCAGCTCGGGCAGGTCCTGCTCCACAGCCTGGGAGTGCCCAGGACCCTTCAGAGGGTTAAAGGTGACAGTGGGACAAGGAGTGCTGAGAGAGTACTGCTGCCTGGGCACTGATCTGTCCATTGGAAGGAGATCTGGGGCAGGCAGGACTTGATAGCCAGTTGAGTTTTGTCTGTCACTCACCAGACTCTGGATTTCAAGTGCTCTGAAACAACAGCTCTCCTTTCCCTCCCTCCCTCCAGCCACTGCCGGTGCTGCCTGTGTGTCTGTCAATGTGGGTCAGGAGGAGTTCTTTGCCCAGCCTGCAGCCAGCACAGGGGCTGCAGGATGTAGGGAGGTGTCCCAGATCCCTGCTGCCTCTCCTGGGTCCCCACTCAACCCATCTACCCAAGCCCATCTACCAGCACTTGCCAGGCTGACAGGCTTGTAGGGCAAGGTGGAAACTGCCCCTGTGCATCCCACCAGCAGATGTACAGGAGTCACCCTCCAGTGCTCTGCAGGTGACTCTACACTGGGGACATGCTGCTTGTGTCAGGCAGCAGCTGCCTGTCCTCTGTCCCTTGTCAGATAAGGCGGTTTTGCTCCAAGCCAGGTGCAGCCCAAGCACCAAGAGGGTCCTTGAAAAGGTGCTGAGCCAGCCAGCATCAGCACCCTGCCCAGCAGCAGTGGGACTGGTGTCCTGCCCTCCCCAAGGTCCTGGTGGCGGATGGTCCCACCTAGGAAGAGGGAAATCAGCTCATGTGGCTCCTCTGGTCTTGGGATCCGAAGGGGTGAGCTGGGCTCTGCAGTTCCCAGCAGCCCTGCTGCCAGCCTGGACGGCCATGGGACCTTCCCCATGTCCTCAGGACATGGCCTACTACTTGACTGCAGGACGCACGTTCCAGCACCTCTCACTTCTCTCACGATTTCACACAAACTCAATGCACTGCTGCTGCCCCGAGTCTGGAAGTGCCCTCTCAGAATCACCGGTGGGTACAGGGCTCTTCCAGCCTAAAAATGACGGGGGATAAAGGGCACAAGTGTGCCTTTAAATAGCCTGTCAAGGACAGGCTCTCCCAGGAGGAATGCTCTGGCTGGCCTGGTGGAACATGCCTGTGGCCAGGGGCACGGGGTGACAGCTGGGCAGGGACGGCTGCTCACCCGGTCAGGTCAAGGTTAGGCATCGCCCCGGCCGGGCGCCACTGTGCCGTGGCTTGGCACCACAGAGGCAGAGCCGTGCAAGGGGAGGGAAACACATGCCAGACCGGGGTTTTGCCATGCCCAGGGCTGATCTGTGAGGTGGCAGCAGAGCCAGGCAGGCACTGCTGCCTGCAACCTGCCCGCCAGCCTGCAAGGAATTTGGCACCAGCACAGCCTGGCTGCCAGAGCAGCCTTTGTGGCAGCTCCGGTTGTCCAGGAGCGCCTGTTGCACTCCTGTCGGCACTGATTCATATCCTGGACGTGCAGGCATTTGGACAGCTTCCACCCGCGGGGTGTGACAGCGCACGGCCGTGTCCCCAGGGCATGGGGCGCCAGCCCGGCCGCGTGCGGGAGGGCAGCATGGTGGCAGCTCAGAGCCTGCTCTCCCCTGCTCTGTGGGGCGTGCTGGCCCCTGGGGACGCGGGGTGGGGGACCACAAAGCACATCTCTAGGTGGAGACAGCTGGATTGCAGGAGGATGGCTGTGCCCAGGTGTCGATGTGCCCGATGGCTCTGCTGGGGCACCCAGGAAGCAGAGGGGTGCGAGAGGAAAAAGCAGCTGCCAGGGAAGCCCCAAGCCCAGGCTCCCAAACCCAGACCATCCCCTCACCATGGCAGAATAGGAGTAAGGGAGCAACAGGGCTGTGGAGGGCAGGAAATGAGAGGAAAGGGGGGACCCAGGAGAGCAGGGTGGCTGCCCTGGGCTGAAGGGCACAGCCAGTCCCAGCAGGGCTGTGATTGCAGGCATGGAGCTGGAGTTCACCCCCTCCGCGAGGCTGAGCTGGCTCTGAAGAGCCAGCCTGTGCTGCACTTTTCCCAGGCCCCTAAGGAGCAGCCCTTGCCCCCTGCAGCCCTCGCTGGCCACTCGTGCACCAACCATGACCAGCATGGCCTGTGGGAGGGCTGAGCCCCGCGGAGAGTGGCCCTGGGGCTGCGAAGCAGGAGTGGAGGTGTGAGCTGCAGTGCTCGCTCCAGGCTGGTGCAGCTGGCACCTGAATTGTCTAATAAAGTGTGAAATTGCTTTCATGCTCTGCTACCTTTGCTGAGATGGACCGTCATTACGGCCCCCCCTTCCCAGCCCGCAGCCGGCTGCTGCCGATGTCCTGCTGTCGTGGCGCTGCCAGATGAGCCCCGGGCTGGAGCTGTGCCTGGCACAGCCCCGCAGGACCCCTGTGCCGGGGCTTGTGGTAGCACCTCCGTGCCCTCCCCTCCCTCTCAGCCCCTCCACTGTGCCCACCCCATGTTAAAGCACAATCTGCTGCCGCTGCATCACCCTGGATGGGAACAGATCTCTGTTGATCTGAAGTGGGAGGGACTGCCCTCCCACTTCCTTACCCCTATCAGATGCCCTCGGGGTGCGGGGATCAGCTCAGGTTCGAGCCCTGCACTGGGGCTGTACCGCTGCCAAAGTCTTGCCCTTGCCCATCAGATACAGCCCTCGAGGAGATAGGGCTCCATCCGGAGATAGGGCTCTGGAGATAGGGCTCCATCCGGAGATAGGGCACCCGGAGCTGCCCCGGACCCTCGCTGAGTCAGCAGAGAGCTCCCACCTTGGCAGGGACAGAGGGGCAGCCTGGTTCCCCCTCACCGGTGGGTGACTAATTGCTGCTGAACCACCTGGATGTGCACAGAAACTGTTCTGCAGCTCTAATAACAATAATCAATCATCCTGCTCTGGGCAGGGGTTGTGGGAGGTTTTCCAGGGCTGGGGAGCTGGCGGGGGAATTGTGGTGCCAGTGGTGGGGCTCCCCTGAGGGGACACGGAAGTCTCATCTCCAGTGGTGGCTGTGAGGGCAATCCCTACCCAGGTACACCCTGCAAGGGGAAGTGCCAACTCCTAGTGCTGGTACTCCTGGGTCTGTGCAAGCCGTAATTTTGGAGGGAAGACCAGCTGGGAGCCCAGGTTGGGCATGGGGCACAGGTTGCTCCCTGCTCCAGAGCATCCTGAGAGTTCCTGTGCCAAAGGGGCAGACACGAGTGCCACGCTGAGTGAGACCAGTCAGATTTCTGCAGGGATCAAGATACTTTGCCCCAGGGAAACTGTGCCACGTTTTCCCAGCCACTGATAAAGTTAAACCCTTGATCTGGTTAAAGATTTAGCCCACAAGACAAGCCTGGGTAGGACAGCAATGCTTTTAGTGCCCCTGGCTTTGTGACACTTGCCCAGGGATCTGGCCCCACTGCCTCCCACTTGTGGCTCAGCTTGGCTGTTGGAGCACATTCCTGCAGCCCCCTATCAGATCACATTCCCAGAGCCAGACCCCACTATTAGAGCACATCTTGGCAACCAGACCCCTCTGTCAGAGCACATCCTGGCAGCCAGGCCCCACTATCCCTGGGTTGCATCCAGGCTCCTGCATGAGGAATGGAGCTGGAGCATCCCCAGAGGCTGAGCTGAGGCCGGGCAGGCAGGTGGCACATGGCCAGGGAGAGGAGCATCCCGCCTGGAGCTGCCCTTTCTTTGGTGTAACCTTATAACCCACGTCCCGCTGCCGCCTGCCCTGGCCACAGTGCCACCCAACTGGGGGAGGCTTCACGCCTTTGGGAAGCCAGCTGGGTCCTGACATGAGTCAGCTGGAACTGCCAGGCAACACTATCCATCTCAAATAGCTCACCCAGTCCCTGCCCCCTGCCCCTGCCCCCCCGTGACCTGGGGGACCCCAGGCAGGATCTCAAGCTGGTGGTCCTGAGGCGATGCAGCCTTTCCCCTGGGGCTTCCTTGGCCCCATGGCACAAGGGCTTCATCTGCTGTGGCAGCAAAAGGCAGATCGCTGAGGACTTCTCTTGTTCCCAAGGTCACTCTGCTGGCTGGAGAGCACTTCAGGGCTTTCCAGAGGTCACAGGAGGTAAGGAATGAGTGTGGTGGGGAGGAGGTGCCTTCCCTCAGCCTTCCCTCCAGCCCCTGTGACAGCTGCCCTGTCCTGTTGTCCAGCATGGCAAAGGGGATAGATACAATGGCCACAGCTCCCCTCAAAGGGGTCACCAGCTCGGAGCCATTCCAAAGCCCTCTCCTCACATCAGGCATGTGAGGCAGAAAGGCTGCCTCATTCCCACCACACATCCCCACTGCCAGAGCCATCCCATAGAATCACAGAATCATAAAATGACCTGGGTTGGAAGGAAGCCTAAAGATCATCCACCTCCAACCCTCTGCCAGGATCAGAGACACCTTCCACCAGACCAGGTTACTCCAAGCCCCATCTAACCTGGCCTTGAACACTTCCAGGAAGGGGGCAGCCACAGCTTCTCTGGGCAATCTGTGCCAGTGCCTCACCACGCTCACAGGGAAGGATTTCTTTTTAATAGGTAATCTAACTCGACTCTCTTTCAGTTTGAAACCGTTCCCCCTTGTCCTGTCTCCACTGGAGAAAACCAGTCACTGGGAGCAGCCAGGCGAGTGCACTCTAACCCAGCAGCATTCCCAAGCCCTCCTTCATTAGCATTCCTCCTCTCCCAGCCTGCACAGCCTGTTCCCAACGCCCCTAGTGTTAATTGAATTACTTCCCCCAGAACTGCCAATGCTTTAGGGACTCTGAGCATCTGCATACACCACGGGCAGCCTGCTCCGTGTCCGGCCCAGCCCTTCCCGTGGGATGAGCCAGCTGCGAGGAAGAAAAACAGATCCAGCAATGGCAGGTCCAGGTTGGTGTGAAGGTGCAAACGGTTCCACTGAAAAGACTCACGGAATGAAGGGAATGGAGTCAAAGTGCAAATCAGGAGCCCCGAGGTTTGTGGGACACCCCTGGTAATGTCTGTAAGCACCCAGAGGGGCTGGAAAATACCCTGCTGCCGCTCAAGCCCTCGCTGTGCCTGCTGATGGGCAGTCCATGCAGTATCAAGCCATCAACCCAAGGCTGCTCCTGCATCTCTATCCGTAGGAGAGAATTTGTGGGTCTAAAATTTGCCTTCTTTGGGCTGCACCCGGCTATAGGTACAAGCTGCAGATGCGAAGCCTTTTGTGTGCCTGCCGCATCCTGGCTGGGATTTACCTAAAACAGCCCCGGGGAGGAACGGCTGGGCGGGGATGGAGGGGGAAAGGGAGGGAGGCTGCCTGGTGTTTGTTTTTACTAATGAAGCCCCATAATCAAATCATTTCAATTTTAATTGTAAAGCCAGCAGGCAGATTTCTGTCTCCAGATGGGACGTGATAGGAATAGTGGAAGGCTGGGCACGTTCTGCTGCTCACCTTAATACTTGGAGCAAGGCAGATGGGAGCAGTGCTGGGGAAGCTCCCAGCCTGCCTGGGAAGGGCCTGGACCCCCAGGATGAGGATTTGAGGTGGGATCAGACCCAAAGCTTCTTCTGTTTCTTTGGCCCAGGAAAGCTAACCCCATGGAGGATGTGCTTCACCATACCCAGATCTGAGCAGGGGAGGCAGGAGTCCTTTTCCCTGCTTTTTATCTCCCAGCTCTGCCAGGATACATGAAATCTATTTGTGGCTCCCACTTGCTGTCTCATTTTTTGGGTGCTTGGACTTTGGGAAAAGAGAAAATAAAGAAACTGGGTCATTTTCTATTTATTTGGAAGAGCTGAGATGTTAACCCTCCAGATGCAGAGAGTTCTGCTCACGTCTCTGTGGGACTGACAAACTTGGAAGCAAGGGATGGGGAGAGGAGAAACCTCCTCCTCACCAAAGAAAATGTGCCTTTTGTCCTCCTTTAGTCTGGGGGGAACTGGGTGCAGTGGGGTTGGGATTGTCCTCCCAGTCCAAACCAGTTCACTCAGCCAAAACACATCTGTTTGTTTCTCATGATGGAGAAATGGAGCCAGGAGGGGCTCGGTTGCTCTGGGACCGATTAACTCCCCCAGACTGGGGGCATTCCCAGTGCCTACCAGGCCTCAGCAGTCACCCAGGGACAAGGGCAGGGGCATAGAGGTTTCAGTTTGGGGTGTTGGGAAGGGGAATGTCTCACATCCTCCCCATCAGAGAGGTTTGTTCCTCCCAGAACGTGACGAGGTAGGGGTGGTACAGCATGATCTGGGCAGGTCACACCAAGTATAGAATACCTTGTGCTTCTGTGCCTTAGCCACAGCCATAAAGGGGCAGAGCCCATCTCTTATCGGGGGTGGCTGCTGCTGCTGCTTTCACCACCCCGAGCTTCTGCACTCCCTGTGCCCATGGCCCCTCTCCCAGAGTTGACAGCATTTCTGGAATCCCCTGGAAGAGATCCAGGTGGGGGACGCCAGGCACCGAGCAGCCACCACTAGCATCCCTCCAGCTGGGCCTCTTTGCTCTTTTCAGCTCTCCTTTTTCATACCTGAGTCATCAAGGACAAGAGCATCAAATCAGAAATAAAGTCATTAACTCGCTAGGCAAATACAGATGAAAACCTCACTTTATTTTTTGAAATCAGAGCCCTGGCTCCTGGGGGCTTTACGTGGCACCTCTCCTCCGCCAGCCTTCCCTTGGCCAGGTTTGTTCCAGCCCCACACACATCCTGGG
This sequence comes from Myiozetetes cayanensis, assembly GCF_022539395.1. Lineage (NCBI taxonomy): Eukaryota > Metazoa > Chordata > Aves > Passeriformes > Tyrannidae > Myiozetetes > Myiozetetes cayanensis. The sequence goes on along the minus strand of NW_026087378.1, from coordinate 5,675,958 downwards.
GTGAGGAGAGGAGGGAGACACAGGCATTCACCCCACAGGGCTTGGCTTGGTCCCCAGCAGCCCAGACACTTGCCATCGGTCTGGGATTCCTGCTGGGATGTGGTAGCCCTGTGCCTGGTGCTGATGGGCTCCAGTTACATGAACTGGGCACATCCAGCAGGAGTGACATGTCCCTCCCATCCCCCTGTGGCACCCATCCCTCCTGCCAGCACAGCACCCTGTGCCCGGGGCTCGGCACATCCCTGGAGCTCGTGCCTCCCACGTGGCTGCGGCTGGCGCATCCCCATCCCAGCCAATCCGTGATTTTGCTCTTCTCCCACTTTTTCTTTTTTTTTTTTTTCCACCACGTACAAATGGGAATTAAATTGAGGCCACTAAACTCATTTGCGCTCGCAGCCGTAATGGGGCTGCAGGCAGCATTTCTCCACCAGCTCTTCAGAGCAGCTGCCAATCTCTGCCTGGGAGCTGCCGTGTGCTGGCTCCTGCTGCCGGGCCTGGCGTGTCGCTGCCTGCTCGTGGCTGGGCCCCCACGGCAAGGCAGGGCTGGGGTTAAACCCAACCAGACCTAAACATGTGCAAGAGCCATTTCTTCCTCATGTGAGCTGTGCTTGGGGCCGAAAGGCTCTGCTGAGCTCCTGCTCGGGCTCTTGTGGCTACAGCTGGCCTGAAGCCCCATCCCGCTGGGTTCTCCCTGTGTCCCGGGGCGCATGCCAGCCTGTGCCCCTGCCCCGGGGAGTTCTCCCACTGAGGCCGTGTGGTGAGTGCTGGAGACAGGCTGGGCAGCCACCCCCACAGCACAGCTCAGCCTCAGGGGGCCAGGCACCATCACGAGGAAATGGGAATGAGCTGGAGCCAGGGAGGCAGCTGTGGGGCACTGGGAACCGGTGGGGGTGCCAGCGAGCACGGGGGTTCTGGGGGAGAGCACCTGGGTGACCCTACATGACCCACTGCACCGGAGCAGGGAGGAGGCACCTTGAGGGGCTGAAGCCCTGGTGGATGCAGACCCCCAGCTGCTGCCCCACCAAAGCTTGCTGTTTATTTTTGTCAGGCAGGAGGAAGAGGAGGAGGAAGGATGCTGGTCATGGGTGAACTTGCTGGAAACCTGCTCCCACACCACCCAGGGAAAAAGTCCCTGAAAGTGCCTGTGGACAGCAAAGGAGGGCAGACATGAGTGTGCTGGGAGGGAACAGCTGCTGGGAATTTAAATGACTGCCCGTGAATGCTGGTTTTGTTTTGTCCCAGCCATGGCTGTGCTCTGCTTCGGCCAGGCAGCATTCAAATCCCATCGCTCATGGGGCTCTGCGGATAAAGCTGGTTTGGAACCCAAGCTTGAGAGGAGCCCTGTCCCTGCCCAGCAGAGAAACAAGGGGAGCCAGCCAGAGCAGGCAGAGTTACAGCAGTAGGGATGTGCAGGGGTTGGGATGGGCTCTTCCTGGGGCCTCCAGTCAAGCTTTGTTCCCATCTGCCAAAAGGAAGAGCGATGGAAGGAGAAGAGATGCTCAGGAAATGAGTGAAGTGTGCTTCCTGCTTGCTTCCTGCTCCCCCTGCCTGATGGGACACTGCTGTGGGAATAGAGGCAGACTTTTCCATGGACTGCCTTGGAATGAAGATCCCAGCCAGCTTGGGATACAGAATGCTGCCCCATGACCCTCCATGGCTCCCTGGGCAAATGAGGATGCCACCAGGCATCGTGGTTTATGACCTCAGCAATGCTCGCTCTTGGTGCATGCTGCTAGATCCATGCCCTAAAAATCTAGTTTCACATGGATAAACAGGATTTCTTATTACTGTTGCTAATATGATATCAGCACATTGCAATACAGATATTTTAATAATACATAGTTCTTTTAATGAAGGGACTTAATAAACTAATTTGCTTCCCAACATTTGTATATGTCACATTTGCTCATTTATTCATGCAGTAAATGAAATTAAAGTTACTAAACATTTAGAAAATTACGAGTATACTGAAGAAGTGCACCTGTGTATTAAAATAAAAAGCAGGAACTGCTTTCCCTGGCACAGAGGCTGCCCAAGCCACATGCTGCCAGCTGCTTACTCCCCTGCCCGTGCAGCAGCACAAGCTGGAGGGGAGCACAGCCGGGCACAGCCAGACCCCATTCCCAGGGATGCTGACAGTTGTGACAACCACTGCATTTTTATTTTTATCATCCCAGAAACATCGCTCTGTAGATCAGCTTTTATTAAAAATAAATAACGCTTTTAAAGCTGGTGCTGGGGCACCAAACTGTGACAAAGGCCAGGGAGGAAGTGCTGAGGATGATTAATGTGATTTTTCCAGCAAAATACTTTAGCAGTTCTCTCTCCCATGCCAAGGGCTCTGCTGAGGGGTGTGGGAAGGACAAAGGCACTCAGTGCCTCTGGCAGCCCGATACCTGGTCTGCAGGGGCACAGCCCACCCTGGTGAGAGATCTGGCTGTGGCCTCACATGCTCCCAGGCCAGGCTTTGGTGGGCACGTGTCAGGCAAAGGCAGGAGGTTGAGGCACAGAGCCCTGCACAGGGACTGGGCTGCAGCTGCTGCCCTGGTGGGACAGCCCCAGCTGTAAACCCCTGCCACGATCCAGGCTTGAGGCTGGAGGGCTGGAGCCCTTGCTTGGAGCTTGTCCAAGATGTGCTCAACCCCTGAGCTTTCCCCCTCTTCCCGCTCACAGCAACCAGCGGGAAAAGTAACGAGCAAAATCTTAGGCAAACATTTTGGGAATCCAAAAATCTCACTCTCTGAGCGCAGCTTGACGGGGGATGGCGGGCACGCGATGTACAGAGCGAGCGACAGAGCCGCTGACCCACGGGGCTTGCAGTTATCCGCTCCATCAGGGAAGGGGGAAGGCGCTGCCACGCATTGCTGCGCTCCTTTTATCCTGGTTCCCTCCCCTGCCTTTCCAGGCCAGAGCATTTTTCAAACTCTGCTTTATCCCCATCCCTGCTGCTTCTTTTCTAGCGCTACCAGCACCGCTAATAAGAACGGCCCCAAATCCTGCCCGGCTGGCGCGGAGCAGCCGCGACGGGCGCTGTGCAGCGCGGCCGCATCGCCCTCGATCTCCGGCCGGGCCGGGGCTGTGCCTGCGCCCTTAAATACATGGAACGCGTGGGCAATGCCACACCGCTCTCTCCTACCCCCCCAGGTTGTGCAATTCGGGTGTTTGGATGCAATATCCAACCCCCCCTTGGCTCGCCGCTCCCGGGAATCTCGTGCCCGTCCCTGTGGCAGGCGGAGGGAGAGAGGCGGCTGCGTTCCTTACCTCTCCACGGAGCTGGGAGTGCGGAGAGAGAGCTGGAAATAGCCCTGGCTGACACAGATACCTGTGCGGAACAGCAGGGGCCTGCACTTGCCGTGGTAATTGCATACTGCATGGAGATGAGTCACCCGGAGCCCGCTCCGGCGGGCAGCACGCGGCCGCCCTGCCTCCCGCACGGTGCGGGCAGCGCTCGCCGTGCTCAAACGGGCACCCCCTGCCTGGGAAATTGATACCCCCCCACCCCACCCCAATCCCCGGGAAGGGGACTGCTAAAGCACAAGGCAAGGGGAGCGGGGAGAGGATGGGAATGAGAGCATCTTGCAGCTTTTTAAGCTCTCGAGATGCTTTCAAGTGCCAGGAAGATTGTGTGAGCTGTGATTTGCTGCGTTATTTCTGTTGCCATCCCTGCACGGGGAGCTCCTGTGTGCAGAAGAGCTGCTTGCAGCGAGTCAGCATCCACGCACTGCCTGGGCTGGGGGGGCTGAGCACCCCAGCTGACATCACCCTCAAGGGACGAGGGACCACCCTGGGATTAGCCCTCAGCAGTTCCCAGGGTCTCTGGGATGGGCCACCCTTACCCCTGATGTGGTACAACTGCAACTGGAGCAGCCAGAGACAGATGTGATGTGTCGGCTCACCCTGAGCTCCTCAGCCACGGCAAGAAAGCTCCACCAGGAGAGCTCTCTACCCTCCTCATCCCCCTTCCCACAGTGCGGGGCTCAGGGGCTGCCTTGCTGCTGGAGATTGCACTGTCAGGAGATTAATAAATAATTAGCCAGCAAACTTCCACCAGGGAGCTTCGTTTCTTCTCCTGCAGTGGTGCTGCCTGTTCAGAGAGCAAAAACCAGGGGAGAGCGGCTATTCCTGGGAAGAGGGGCTGGAGGGGGTGACATTTTCCCCATCGGGCTGGTGGGTCCCCAGGCTCCTCCACAGCTGACTTCACATACCAAAGGGATATAAGGAGGAGGAGGAATAGGTAAAATCAATGAGAACCTATCTGGTGGGATAAAAGAACGTGGGTTTATTTATAGCGCTGGCTGGAGCTGAAGTGTCTCCTGCCCAGAGACACAGTGCTGAGGTGCTGCGGAGCAGCAGAGTGGTGTCTGCACAGGGCTGGGAGATGCACCAGTGCCTGCTACAGCCCCTCATCCATCCCCACTAAGCCCCCAGACCCCCACTTCCTGAAGCCCCAAAGTGGGTGGCTTTGTTCACCAGCCTGCCAAAGAGGGAGGACACCTGTGAAGGGGTTTCTGCTCTAACATCAGTGCTTGTGATCAGGAGGTGCCAGAACCTGGCCACCAGCTCTTTCCCAACACTGTGCCCAGCCAGAGGTGGCCAGTTACCATGGGAGATGCTCAGAGGAGAGCTGGTGAGGATAGCAAGGATGGTGAGGAGAGGATGCTGCAGGATGAGGGCCCAGGGACAGACGGGGCCAGCCTGGCAAGCTGGCAGTCACGAGACTGGGAGATGCCCACAGACATCCCTGCCAGCAACGGTTGCTTGAGGAACAGCAAGTCCTTGCTCAGCAGTGCTGGACATTCAAAGCGTCTCCCTTCACTGCTCACCCCCTTGGACAGCTCTGCTGTGCAGGGGGATCAGGACCTGCTCTGGTGATCATGGCATGTCTCCAGGATGAGGCAGTTCAACTGAAAGAGGAAGAGATGCACCCAGACTCTGAGCAGCCCCCAGGGAGAGGCAGGAGGAGTTGCCCTGCTTGGAGCCAGGGTGAGCAGAGGAGGATGAGGTCAGACTGGGTCTCAGCCAGCCTTCCCCTGCCCCTCGCTTCTCCCAGGGAGCAAAGCAGAGGAGCAGCTGGCAGCAGGATGTTGGGAAAAGAGGAGATACCCCAGCTCCTGATGCTGTCCTGCCAGGCAAGGATGGGCAGTGAAGGGAGCCCAAGCAGTACCACCAGGACCAAAGGCAGCTTGACAGGCAGGGACGAGGCAGGCGGGGCAGCAAGAGGCCAGTGGGGTGACATGGATGGGCTGTGACAGACACTGTCAGTGCAGTGTGAGAGCCACGAGTGCTGTGGGAAAGCAGAGTTCAGCCAGAGTGAAGGAGTAAGCACGAGGGACACGTGCCGTATGGTGCAGCTCCCTGCGGTCCCCACCCGGCGATGGTGGCTGGTGCCTGTGTGCCAGGCTGCCCCTGGGGCAGCACGTGGGGACAGCGCCACCGAAACAGCTTGGGCTCCAGGGTGGGATGTCAGGCACTGCAGAAAGAGCACGGCAAGGTCTCTGACAGCATGTTCCTTCTCCTGGATGAAGTGAGGTACAGGATGAGCTGAGTGCCCTGGGCTGCTGCCAGGCTCTCGTCCCCAGGCAGAAGGGGCCGGCTGGCCCTGCTGTGCTGGAGCAGCTTGGGGAGGAGGACAGGCTGCTTCAGCTGCTGCGGGTGTGCTGCTTCCATGGACAAATGAGTCACTGAAAACGCCATAAGGAGTCAATGGGCATCCTGGTCTCCTGCTCAGCCCACACAGCTGGTGGGCAGCATGAGCCATCGCGCAGGAGCCTTCCCAACCCTCCACTGCGCTGCCTGGCCTCTGCCATTTGCTCTGGGAAATTCCCATCTGTTTCACAGCGCATCCACAGCCCTCTTCTTGCTCCTTTGCCATCACATTTCTTTCTTCATAGGTTTTCTCTGCAATAACTGCGAGGCTTTAGCTCCACGGCACACACAAGGCTGCAGTTTTGAAGAGGAGCAAGCTGCAGGATCGGGCAGTCCAAGGGCCTGTCTCTACTCCAGGGAGAGTGAGCTGCAGCAAGCTTGGTTGGTGGCACAGGGAGGGGAGGGAGCCTCTGCCAGGAACACTTGAGAGAGTGGGGACTGGGGGTCTCTGCCACAGCACAGGCACAGTGTGCATGGTTTCCATGTGTGCCTGCATGAGGGGCTTTGCTGGCACACTGCAGTATTGTTCCTCAGTGATGCTCAGGGATGATGAAGCAGGAACAGCAACCTCTGAAGTAGCACAGCCTCAGCCCTGCTCCCTGGACAAGCTGGATCTCAGAGCCAGGAGCTCAGCCAGCACCTACTGGTCCTGTGAAGCCACTCTTTTGTCTCCCAGGTCCGCTCCAGCTCCAGAGGCTGCATCCTCAGCCCTGTGGCAAGGAGAACATCAGACTGAGAGTGGAGGGGCAGTTTCCACCTGGGCTTGTGGGGAGAAAGGGGCCATGTCACCCACATTTCCAGAGCTTCAGTCCTGGCTGACCATTAAGCATAACAGAGCCCTCATGTCACAAACTGAGGAGGAGGAGGAGGAGGAGGAAGCAGGAGCGTCCAGGTGAACATGGCTGATCAGGAGCCACTGGACACAGAAAGCATGGAAGAAAGGTGACACTGTGTCCCTGTGCTCAGTGACTTCAGGTGAAGGATAAGGCTGAGCTGAGTACCAAGCGGGGCTGAGGGGAAGGAAAAGCAGAGCTTGTGGAAAGGAGCCAAGAACAGAAACTCAGTGAAACCCAGGGCATGGCACTGCCAACCACTCCTGCCCCGTGGGGAGTGGGGCCCCAGTGAGCAGCCTGCATGAATGAAGATTGTTTTAGGGGAGGGCTCTGGGAGAGCCTCAGGGACACCTTCCCCTTCGGCTGCCCCCAGCTTACCCAGCTGCTGACTCAGAGAGCTCCTGCCAGCACAGAGCGCCTTTCCCCGTGTCCCCAGCAGGAGTGGCCACCACGCAAATCCCCCTGGGGGCTGCATTTGATTTTAGTGCCAAGGAGAAAGTGTCACGTGGCGGGGGGCTGGCGAGGACCCACCAGAGGCTGGGAATGTTGTCACCCGGAGGAGCCCCATTTGCCGCTGCCTCTCACTGCCTGGTCCTTACCACATTTTGCCATCCACAAACAGAGGCAGCTGCAACGTGAGAGCGAAGGCGGGAGGTTGCCCGGCGCGGGGTGTCTCCTGCCCAGCCACTGCTCATTGGCTCTTGCCCCTGTCCCACGCTTGGCCTTTGGCAGGCTAAGGGTACCTTCAAACCCTGTCCCCTCCTGACCGCTGGCCCAATGACATTACTCGCTCGCTGTTGTTTTGAAAGGACATTTGCAAGCTTTTCCTGTTATATTTTACCTTGGTAACATTATCCCCAGCCCCTCTGGGCTTAGCATCGAGTTGCTGCAGCACAGGCTCAGTGTCATGGGGCACTCCAGCTCAGCCTGGGCTGGCAGGCAAGGGTGGGCGCAGGGGCTTATTTCAACTCAACTGTGGCTGACACCTCTATGAGTACATAAACACAGAGAGCAGCAGAAGCCAGAGCTCTGGCAGCTCCCCTGCTCACAGAGCTCAGGGTCTGCTTCAGGAGGAAAGCTGTGAGCACATGGCAAAGCTGCCCGGTCGCCCTGTGAGCAGAGCAGGACGTGTGCACAGGGAATATGATGTCCCATTCACACCATAGCACTCAAGTGCTGTGGATCAGACACCATCTCCACCCACCGCGGGTGTTTCTGAGGCTGCCACATGACTGATTCTAAGGAGGTGGAGACAACACCAGTTATAACATCTTGTCCTCCTTCGCCTCTCTCCTGGTGCTTTCGAAGCTCTTTTTATGAGTGTTATTCAACCAGCCCTCCCAGAAGTTCCAGGGCACAGGGAAGTGATGTTATCTCCATTCTGTGGGTGAAAAAAACCCAAAAGGCACAGAAAAAACACCTGGACTGTGCAAAAATGCAGAGCAGTCAGGAGCTGAAGTTGGGCATGTTAACATAAGCCTGCAGCCACGTGAGCAACTGTACTTCGTCCTCCAGAATCCCACTGAAACCTAGAAGCAGTGGTAAGTCCACTCTTCCAAGATGCCCCCATTTCACTCCATCTCTGCTGTCCTCTGTCCCCCTCTCTGCACAAGGGCAGCCTGACCCCCAGTGTCCCATCCAGTTTTGGTCACAGGGCTGGAAGAAGCCCTAACCCATCTCTATCCAGAGGAAAAATGGAGCAGCACAGTCTGGGCTTTGCTTTCCACACACTTTTCAGTGCCTGGGGGCTGCCTGGGAGAGCTGCATCCTGTGGGTGGCTGCTGCTAGGGTGCGACTGCTGGGGACTGGGAACCTCCTTGGGTTAGAAAGCAAGGGGAGAGAAACTGTGCCTGCACAAAGACCAGAAGGAAAAAGGTATTTCTGAAACACACAGCTACGCATAACTTGATTTTAGAATGAACATTCACAAGCAGTTCCCATGGACTTCTTTAGTGCTGAGGCCTTCCAGTTCTTCTTTTTCCCCTGATGGGGCAAACATCCCTCCAGTTCTTAGCTCATCTTCATCACTCTGTAACCTTCATCACTTGCATATTCTGCAAAGGAGGGATGGGGGAATGCACATTTGATCAGGTCAGCAGAGTCAACTGGGAATTTGAGTCTTAACCTGCATGGAACTGCACGTGCCCTAGAGCAAGCCAATTTCCTTGCCTGGCCCTTCTGTGCCAGCACTGTCTGTGCTGTGTCTGCTGTGAGCTGCAGCTGTGAATCCTGGAAGTGCATTTCTGGGCCCAAACCTCCCACCCATGGGAATAGAATTTTCATTGCTGGCAGGGCAGCTGGAAAAGCACCTTGGGTAACTTTTTGGCACTTCGTAACAGTAATTAGTAATAGAGTGCACAGCAATGAGGAAGAGTTCATCCCATTCCAGCAGCCAAACCACCCTGGCCCCCAGCTCTCACCAGTATGACATAACACAACGCTGTTTGTGGACATCTCCCTTTGGTGCAAGGCTTGGGATCATCAGGGAAAACCCAGTGCTGTTACACTGCATGGTGTTCACAGCATGTTGTGAACCAAAGGGAGGCCAGAGGGAATTAAAGACTGCCTGGAAACAGCTCTGCCTTTGGGACAACAGCAAGGTGAGAACATGGACAGGCAGTGGGCCTTTCCTGCCAGAGGAAGAAGCGCTGTCTGTTCACCTTCCAGAGCCTGATGCAGAACTCCCCACCCAGATCCCTCCACTTCCTTTTGCTCCATCAGCTCTTTACAGTGACCCTGCAGGCCTGTCTGGACTGTCTGAGGGGATTCAAGGATTGGAGCCATTAAGCTGCAGGTGTTGCCACTCAGTTGTGTATCAGCTAATTCAGGCTGCAGTGCCAAGACCTGCTCTTTCCCACATAATTGCTACGGGTAAGTAAATAGAACATTCATGAGATTTTTGGTCCCGTCATTAATTATTTCTGAAAGGGCTTTTAGTATACGCCTCAAAACCCCAGACAGAAAGATGACGTGCGTGACATCAAGATGCTCGCAGCAGCAGCAGGATGAGCACTGAGATGGAAACATGGGAAATCTGAAGATCTTTCTCTCCTTGTTACTCTTTTTGCTCTCAGTCACCTGGCCCCACTTCAGTGCAGACTCACCAAGCCTGGAAGTGACCTTCAGCCCAACATGTTGCTCTCAGGGTTTATGTATCTCAACACGAGGTGACCTGGGGACTGTTGAGAGGTGCCTGGTGGTGCCAGGAGCCCACACTTTTAAGAGGTGGTACCTTAAAGGTGTGCACAGGGGTGCTTAAATTGGGTTTCCTGGGTGGATGTGTGTCCCTGGGAAAGGTGCTTGTGTCCCATGTGTGGCTGCAATCCCCTCAGGGCACTCTGCAACTGGAGATGTGTATCCACCCAACCCACTAAGCCTGGATGTGACCCTCAGCCCAACACTCAGACTGGGTATTAAACTCGGGGTTTATATATCTCAATATGAGGAGATCTGAGAAGGGTGACTCCACTTTTAAGGTGTGCATAGCATTGCCTCAAGTGGGTTCCCTGGGGAAGTGTGTGTCCCTGGGGAAGGTGGTTGCATCCCATCTATGTCTGCAAGAACCATGGGGCACTCTGCAACCTTGGGTGAACTCTCAGAGAGCCCGGATGTGACACCCCAGTGTGACACACTGCACCCAGCATCATATATCTCAACTTGGGAGTGACCCTGGGGCCACGGAGTGGCACCTGGTGATACTGGGCAGCCCCTGGGTATCCCCAGTTTTAAGGGCTGCCACTTCTAAGGAGTGTGTTTGGCATTGCCTAAAGTGAGTTCTCTGGATGGGTGTCTGTCCCTGGGGAAGGTGCTCGAGCCCCACGTGTGTCTGCAAGAGCCACGCATCACTCTGCAACCGTGGGAGAACCCAGACGCAGGGTGTGACCCCTCCCGTCTGGCACGCTGCACCCTGGTGATGCTGGCAGCCCCTGGGTCCCTCCGCTTCCAAGGGCTGGCACTCTAAGGTGTGCATGGCATCGCTTACAGTGGGTTCCCTGCGTGTGCGTGTGCGTGTGTGTGTCCCTGGGGAAGCCTGGATGAGACCCTCCCAGCCTGGCACGCTGCACCCATCGCTTACATATCTCTCAACTCGGGAGTGACCCGGAGAGCGCGGAGCGGCGCCCGCTCGTGCTGGGCACCCCCGCTTTCGAGCGCCGGCGCTTCCAAGGGACACCCACGCACAGAGCGGTGCTCGGAGCGGGTGCGCGCCCCGCGGGAGGGTGCTAGTGCCCCACGCGTGTGCGCAAACCCCACGGGGCGCTCAGCAGCCCGCTCCCCGGCGCTGCCCTCCCCGTGCCCGGCTCCCGCAGCCGGCGGGCGGGGGCTGCGGGCGCTCCGCCCCGGCGCTCCCCGCCCCGCCGGCCGCCCGGCTCCCGCCGCCGCGCCTGCTGCATGCTCGGTGCCGCCTCAGCCCCAGCCGGAGGTGGTGGAAGATGGCGGAGCCGGGGCCGGATTGCAGCTCTCTGCTCGATGAGGATCTTTCCTCCTTCGTCTTCAGTTACCTCGCTGACAGCCAGGTAGGGAGAGCGCGGAGGGGGCTCTGCTGGACGGGTCCCCAGCGCGCTGCAACTGGACGGGGTGTGGGGAGGGGGAAGCCGGCAGGCCCCCCCCCACCACACACACACCCCGTCTCTTCCCGGGCACCTGGGGGAAGAGCTGGTTCTGCAGGAGCGGGGGATGCGGGGAATGGCTCTTCCGCGGGGTGCCCCGTGGGTCTGCGGGGGTCCCACCCGCGGTTCCCTGCGCGCCCCTCCCCGCGGCTTTCCCCGCAGCCCCGCCGGCGCTTTCAGCACCACTCGCACGTGGACTCCCGCCCCCTCCCCCAGCCACCCGCCACCCCCGCCATCTGCAGGGAATTTGGGGGTGAAGGGGAAGAAGTCGATGGGTTGATAGGGTTCGGCACAGACAGCCGCCCCCGTTTGTTACAGCCCCCCAAAGGTGGGGAGGGGGTGGCGCGGTGCAGGCGGCGGGGGTGGGGGGGGCTCCGCAGGGGGCTGCGCGGTGGGGGTTTGATAAGAGCCGGGCTGTGGGATGAGTCATTCCAAGCGTCAATTCCACGCATACGGGCTGGGATCTTGGGGGATGGAGGTTTGGGGAGGGGGGTTGTGCGACAGGGAGAGGGGTCTCGGTGCTGCGAGTCACCCGCTCCATAATGTGGATGGGTTGTCTTTTGGACGGAGCTGGGTATTAAAATCAGATTAAGGCTCCTTGGCAGCGCCGGCGGGATCACGAGAGCGAGCCGTGCTGGCTATAGGGCTCGCATGCTTTTCCATTTTGGGGGCTGGAAGAGAGGCGCTATACAATAAACTGGGCAGGAGCCGGAGCCGTGACTGATCCGGAGCACTGCCGCGCATTTTGCAGCCCGATTGATGAGGCTGGTGCAAGTGGGAAGAGTTTTCTGTAGTTATATGTCATCCCTCGACCCTTCACTTTCATAACCACGGATTACAAAATAGCTCCGATTGTGAAGCGAGCACATTCATCCCAACCCTTGCTCTCTCGCCAGTTTAGCTCCGGGATTGCAAACAGTGTGTGTGTAGGGAACGGGACGAGGACTAATCCTACCGTTTGGGTTCAAAACAAACAAGGTCTCAAGACTTGGTAAATCAGATTTGCCCCCGGTGCATGTGCCAGACAGAACCAGGCAGGTCTTGCCACCAGCCAGATTGATGTAGTCCCGGCACCTCTCCTCGCATGCACCAGCTCCAGAGCGCTCCGGCTTGGCACGGGACCCGGGCGGCTTGCTGGGGGCAGATCAGGGGGGAGGCGGCAGGTTGGCTTGTTAACGAAGAGCTGCTAACAGGTTGATTACAGCAGAAGGGTCAGGAAGGGTGAGAAGTGGGCCGAGAAGATTTTGTAAGCTGTGTTTTCTAGTTTGATTTGGTTTATTATTGCTGAGGGAGCCGTCGACTTAGAGGAGAGGAGGCTGGTGGTGTGGGATGCTGTCCCTAGGAGGAGGCTGGTTGTGAGGGATGCCATCCCTCGGAAGTACGGCAGAAAGGCTGCAGCTCCCACCAGCCCTATTGCTCCCTGGGCAGGTGAAAGTTCCTGGCTCCACTTCCCTGCAATAATCCTCCTGTTCTCTGCATGCTTTCCGTGAAAAGCCCGTATGATTGCAGCACGCATCTGAAGCCGTGCTTCTCTTTGTTTTTTTTTTGCTTTTTGGTCAGCATTTGATGTGCCAATTTAGGAATCGTCTTCCAAAAAGAGACTGCTAGCGGGGGGAAAAAAATTCTGTGAATTGTCATCGTTCTCTGGCACAAACCCACCATGTTGTGAACATTCCCTGCAAAATTTGGGACTGTGAAATGGCCTGTGCTGAAATAAGACTGTGTTTATGGCAGCTCCTGAAATGCGGTTTGCTATGTCCCCTGGTTTTTTCCCTCTACCCTACATGCACTCTGATGGAGGGAGCTGTGCAGGGAGGTGCACAGGTAGTGCTGGTCTGAAATCTGCAGGTGCAGAAAGTGTTGGAGCAGCGAGAGGACCGTGCAGCCTGTGCGTGCTCTCCCGTCCGGCGCCTGCTTTCGATAATTCCATTTCCTCTCTGTCCCCACGTGCGCAGAGGGGCTCAAGTCTGGGATGAAAAGAATAGAGAAAAAGGAAGGAAAAAAGCCCCCCCCCCCGCTATGATTTGCATGCATTTGCTTAAGAACCGCCTGAAGTTGTAAGCATGTGTTGTGCTTGTACCTTAACCTCTGATGAAACTGCGGGGAAGGCTCCAGCCCTGGCTCTGTCACATGCTGCCTTCTAACTGGGAGCGGGAGGCGGGCCGGGCTGGCGCTGACGTCTCTCCCCATTACTAGTGTACAAGCCTCTGCTTACAACTGGGTTACTGACTTCTCATTGGAGCCCAAAAACTGCTTCTGCAAAGACCCCAGGGCTCCAGCACGAGATCAGATTATCCACAGAGGCTACAGTGTCAGGAGGCCATGAGATCACAAATATTAGCCATTTCCTTTGTGGAAATTTTGAGGAACTCTGACTCTCCCCCTCTCTCTGCCCCGTGCTCCTCCCCAGTCCTCACTTTTGGAGTAGGTTTCGAGAAAGGCACAGTTGGGTGCATGCGGGTGCCAGGTGGTCCATTCCTCTCCATGGGAGGAATCCTGAGGAAGGCTCTTGGGGAGATGCACGGTGAAGGTTTGACATGGATATTTGCATTAGTCCCTTAATCATAAGGTTTTGAGCTGAGGGTGCCTGCTAACCTCTATTTACATATTGAGGACAGCGATGATTCACGTGGTACCTGCATTGCTACAGAAAGAAAATCAGGGTTTTTCACTTGATATGTGCCTTTCCCTGGTCAACTCCTTTTCCCTTTTTCATCGCAACAAAAAAAAGTGGTTTTGCACTCAAAACGTGTCATTTCTGGGCCTGCTTAATCCATTTTGTGCAACTCTGCTGCTCAGAGGTGGGAAGCTGGTTGTAGCTGGTTCGTCTGCTGGCACCAGGCTCTGGGAAGTGCCAGCCAGGCAGCTCTGCCGAAGAGCACCACGGAGCGGCCAGCAGCTCTCAGCATCCCTGCAAGAGGCAGGAACACTGTGACTCTTACAGCTTCAATTTGTTTAAAAACCCCAAACTGCAGCAGGGGAGAAAAGAATTAAAAAAAACCCCAGCCTGCTTCTCTGAGAGATGCTTAAAGATCACATGAAACTGAAACACAGTATTCCCTCTTTTAACTTCCCAGTCTCCTACTAACAGCTTAATCCATCGATGAGTGCAGGAGGCACAGCGAGCCCTCGGTGGGTTGGCACTGTTAGTAATGAAGTAGGGATGCATCCCTAATTTCTGATAGTCCTCACTGAGCAGACCAATATCCTGCTTTCTCTCTGAAAGATTTGGGGAGGGGAGGTGTTTGGATGACTGATATCCCCCAAGGGCCTGTGCAGAATGTATCCTCAGCCTGGCTGCATTGCTGCAGCCTGGATCCAAGGGCTGCTGCATTGCCGGGGCTGGAGACCCCTCGCTCCCTGGGAAGGGGTGGCTGTGTCCCGGTGGCTGTCACCGACGGAGGCCGTGCTGGTGGAGCAGGAGCGGCGGGTGCTGGGGATGCCGGTGGCCATCCCCGCTGCAGCGGAGGCTGCGGAGGCTGGCGAGCACAGCCTGCTGCTGATCCTGCCGCTCGGAGCCGGGAGAGAGCAGCCGCTGGGAGCAGCTGAGAGGGAAGGCAGGGCTGGCCTGAGATCTGCTCCCTCGGAGAGCCCCTCTGCCCACCTGCCTGCACACCCTGCTTGTGAGTGGTGTCCCAGGGGTGCCCCACAGCGTGGGCTTTCCTCCCGCCTGCCTGCACATCCCTGCCCCGGTCTCATGCCGTAATGGAAAGGCACCTCTCCAACAGGTGAATAATTAAGGTCTCAACCTAAGGCCTCCAGCAAAGGGAGCTTTGTGAGAGAGAGGGATCTCTCTCCCATTAACCTTTCCAATGTCAAAAGCCTCTTTGTAGTTAGAAACTCCACTTGCACCAGCTTATCAGCACGGTTGGGTTGTCCAGTGAAAAATGCCTGAGGGATGCCGCTTTCAGCCCCAAACCTCTGGTTTTGAGGAGTGGGTCTCATGGTCCCTGGTGCAGGGCTGGGAACAGGGATGCCACAGGCTGGCTCTTGGCAGATGGTTGGCTGTGCAGCCAGGCACTGCTGCCCACTGGTCCTGGGGCAGGAGCCCACCAGGCTCTGAGATCCCCTTTAGTGGGACTAGGGAACTGGCAGAGCATGGGAGCTGTAATCCTGTAGTGACAGGATCACGAAGGAGGGATTTAAACTGAAAGAGAGTAGGTTTAGATTGGATGTTTGGAAGAAGTTCTTCCCTGTGGGGGTGGTAAGGCCCTGGCACAGGTTGTCCAGGGAAGCTGTGGCTGCCCCATCCCTGGAAGTGTTCAAAGCCAGGTTGGAAGGGGCTCGGAGCAACCTGATCTAGTGGAAGGTGTCCCTGCCAGGTCGATGATCTTTAACCTCCCTCCCAACCCAGACCATTCTGTGATTCTATGAAGGGCACAATTCCCCCTGGCTGGCATGTGCCAGCACTATGAAGGCTTGGAGACATCATATAGCCGGGGCAGAGGCATTGTGGGTGTCTGTGCTATTGCTGCCCAGTGCCTGCAGGGCAGATGCCACCACTGAAGGCACAAGTGCCCATGGCCTCAGGGAGACAGTGTCACCAAATCGAGGGGCAGCACCCCTGCAGGGCTCTCAGAGCTCGACCACCCTGTGGGGCTCTGCAGCACTGGCTCTGTCGGAGGAGGGAAGCGCTGTCCCCAGAGATAGATAAGGCTCCACCGGGGCCACGCACGTGGCACTCGCTCGCTGCCACCGAGGAGCCGGGACACGAGGTGCTGGCAGGGCCTCGGCCACAAACACGTCTGCCGGAGGAATCGGCTCCGGTCTCCCGCAGCTGAGCCCCGCTCCATGGCAACCCCGCGCGGGCTTATATTTCTCGTGACTGCTTGGCAGCCTGGAGTGATTTAGCAGGGGGGGAACTTTGTACGCGCTGGAGGCGCCGCCAGCGTGGTCGTGCCGGGCTGACCGCCGCGATCCCGGCCCTGCAGGTCTCCTGCTCCCGGGGGCACATGGGCTGGGCAGCCCCTTCCTGCACCCCAAGAGTGGGCAGCCTGCTCCCCTGCCTGGAAGGGCAGATTCCCACCTGCCTGGAGGTCTGCTGCATGGAGAACCACCTTCCCGGGAGCTCCTGAGCTCCTGGGAGAGGATGTTTTAAGCTGCCTCTGCTTGTAGTAACGAGCCAGAGACTAAAGGTTGAAGTTAATGGGGCGGGTGGTCAGGTGAGGTAGTGACCTACTTCCAGGGGCACCGGCACCGTAGGCACTGGGTGATGGCCCAACCAATGTGTTTCCCTTCCCTTATCGCTCGGCTGTTTTGCTTTTCAGCACTTTTCCTGAACTCTGGCTCACAAATAATTATTTATTTATTTATGGAGGTTGTTTTTTATTTTGTTTTCATAATAATGGGAGCTTCCGAGAAACGCTGAAGGACTTTGCACGGATCTGGCTGTGCTCAGGGTCTCGTCAGCTCTTGTCCTTATCCAGCCCCGTGTCGCTGCACTTCCTCAAGCAGAGGCAACAACCAGGGCTGAGCTGCTGCAAGCTGCTGTGTTAAACCAGTTCACTTCTGAATTAAGAAGACATGGAAAAGCAAAACCTGGAAATCTCCTCTGGCCCTGTAAGATCTGGAGAGCCCCCCGGGGACGGGCTCTCCATGTGGCAAGTCTGGTATCTGCTGGTGGGGGATGTGGAGTCCGCTGTGGCAGCCCTGGGGACATGGCCCCATCCAGTAGCCAGACTAACCTTTGATCTCTGCCGGCTCCGGGCAGCAAAGCGGGGCTTAGGGAAAATACTTCACTTATCTCACATCCCGGCTGTCCCGAGGCAAAGCCTGGATGCTGGATGGGCACCCCAGTACCAGGAGCTCCGAGAACAATGAGCGTCCTGCTGAAACCTTACAGGACCTTTTTACATCTGCCCACGTGTCCCCACTGTCCCCATGGCCCTCTGCCCACCCAGCGACGCCCCCCTCCTTGGCGAGGGCAGCCTGGTGATGGGGGCCGAGGCGGGAGAGCCCCCCGTGCGCCGCAGGGCTGATGTGACACTTCTCCCCTCCCCTGGGATGAGCGGTACATGCTTTATATGGATGTTTTTGTGCTGAGGTGGCGCCTCAGGCTCTTGCAGCGACTACAGTTGCAGGGCAGCAGCGTATCTTTACTGAGATGCATTTTCTAAATTCTTCCTCTGCGCCCTGTGGCCGCGGCCAGGGCAGCGCCGCAGCCCCTCTGCTGAGCCAGCGCCGCCGGCCAGGCTCCCCGGTTCCTGTTTCAGTTTGCAGCGAGTTCGAATCATAGAATCGTACAAGTTCATCACTCCCGTCCCTTCTGCTCCCCAGCCTTTGTGTCGGGAGGCTGCAGGACCCCGTTCGATCCCGGCACATGGGGTGGCGGGCGAGGGTGTGGGAGGTGTCATCCTTTCTCCCCAACCCCCCGCCAAAAGCTGCCTTCTCCACCTATTCCCCGAGGAACCCTCATTTCCTAATGTTCATGCACGTCAATAGCAAGGAAATCCTGTGGCGAATGGAGAGGGCAGAGCGTCCCGTGCGGGTGGGGGCTGAGCCGTGCTTTGCTGAGCCGGGCTTTGCTGAGCCGTGCTTTGCTGAGCCGGGCTGTGCCGCAGCGGAGCCGCGGACTGGGGCAGCCGCCTGCGCCTTGCGGACGGAAGGAAGCCTAACTGCCTCTAATCATGTTTCTTCTCCTCCCTCCAGCACAGATGAGGCAGGAGGGATGCAGATTTCACAAGTGACAGCTGGAGACCCGGTTGTCCTGCCACGAGGTGACCCATAGCTGGAGCGGCCCCAGCTGTCACAGAGCTGGGGTGCAGGGGAGGTGCTGCTGGGAGCAGGCAGCGTGGTCCCCGTCCCCCAGCCTTGGCAGCATTTTTGCTGAGCCCTTCTTCTTTCATTTTTAGCCAAGTTCCTAGGTAGGAGTGAGTTGTATTATTATTTTTTTTTTTCTTATGAAGAAAGTGCATCTGTAGCCGTGGGGTGTTTCAGGAGACATCCCCTTTGCGTGCACACAGGGCTGACAGGGCTGAGCTGCAGCCAGGCTGGGTTAGAGCACAGAGCAGCACTGGTCACACCGGGCCGTAGCTGTGCATGTGACTTGGTAACAGTGAGGAGCTGGAGGTGTCAAATGTGCCACTTGTGCAGCTCCTCTGGAAGGCTGAAGCAGGGACAGGCTCTGACTCTCTTTCCCCTGCAGATGCCAGTCCCTGTGCCAGCCCCATGCCAGCCCCTCTCCAGCAGAGTGTGTGGACGATGGCGGGCGCAGAGCTGGGGTGGCCACGGTCCTTTGGCTCCACGCACAGTGCCCAGGCAGAGCACACGCTCCCTGGCCTTGGAGCAGGGGCAGGACCACTGTCTGTGTGCAGGGATCGGGGCTTGTAGGCAGCGCTGGCAGAGGGCAGGGCAGGGCAGGGGCTGCACGGCGGGTCATGCCAGGTGAGCTGGCAGCACCCACTCCTGCCACGCAGAGGTCGCTCACCTGGCACCCAGCACAGCGGGGCTGACCTTTGTCCAGCTCCAGTCCCTCTGTCCTGATTTCCTGGCACTTCTACTGCCTCGGTGCAACTGTTTGCAACTTTGGCTTCCAGCTAATTAGACTTTGCATTCCTGTTGGCTCCCTGCAAACCGAAGCTGCTGAGCTGCTTCCCTTTGCCCCTGGGCTCTGGGACCTGCAGCCCTACCTGTGCCAGGTGTGTGTGGCTCAGAGCCACCCTCCCACATCTTAATGGTGGGAGGATTTTTAAACCCTGCCTGGAACAGCATAAACCCCAGAGCTCTGCAGAGCTGGAGATTTAAACCACCACCGTTTCTCCTTTTGAGCAAGCTTGCACACAGTCACGACCGAACCATGCTGATAAGGAGAAGAAAAAAATTGCAATTTTTTTTTTCTTAAAAAGGAAGTTTCTGTTTCTGTGTGGGCCCCACTGGGAGACTGGCGCATGCAGGCTTCGAGTGCTAGAACCCATTTCCCAGGTAACAGAGCTCAAGCCTGTGAGAACTGTGTGGTTTTCTCAGGCTGAAAGGTTGGATGGTATTTGAGCTGCTTTTTTTTATTTTTTCTTGTGGACATGTCCTTTTAAGAAGGAATAAATATGTCTATTTATGTATGTTTTGAAAATGAAAGCACGTGGTCTGTGTCCCCAGAAACCCTCATGGTGCAAGTTGTCACCCAGCTCTGCTGGGGACGCTGTTGTGCCCACGACCGGCATCCAGCTGTGCCCAGCAGCTGAACTGGGGAGCAGGGGCAGCCCCTGCTCTACAGCCTCAGCACTTGTGGTGAGCCATGATAGGTATGCGGGACATGCTGGTGCATGCATGTCTGCTCTCCTCACGGGACCACAGGCTTTGGGATGTGGAAGTGGATGCAGGAGGAAGGAAGTCGGCAGCTGACTGGAGGGGGATGTTGCGGGGGACTGTTGGGACAGGCACGGATGGGAAGTGCTGGAGCTGCTCAGTTTATTTACTTCTGTTGACTCCTCCTGCCTGTGCTGTGGGCCGTGCTGCCTGGCCTGCCTGCAGTGCTGCCTTCTGCATTCCTCTGTCAGTGCATCCGGGATGCAGTGCAGTCTTCCTGTGGATAACAGGGGCTGCCCATGAGCGTCCGCTTGCCCTGCTTGCCTCTTCTCAGCTCCCACCTCTTGCCTGCTGCCTGTCTGCCCCAGAGGAGCTGGAAACCCGTCTGCACATCCAGCTGAGTCAAAAAGAAATGAAAGGAAGATTATCATGGGGAGATTTTTGTCCTCATCTCTGCTGCTCGCTTATGGCAGTGCAAGGACCTGGAAATACAGCTTTCAAGTTTCTCTCTGTATTTATGTAACCCAAACGAACTCTTTTTTGGAAAGAGCCACTCTGTCTCATTTAGATACCTAAATATAGCAGCCGCTCTGGAGGGAGGATTAGCCTGCGAGTGCCCTGGCGGGTATGGGACCTTTGTGGACGGGTGTTGTGGGGAGTTTAAACCTTGTTCAGTTTGGCCTGGGGTTATTATTCCCCTGCCATTAGCAGGATGGGCTTGCAGCCCTCCTGGGGCAGTGGGGAGCTCACAGCAGTGGCTGAGCTGGGAAGCAGGAACCTGTGGAGATGTGGACTGCAGGATTTTTTCTAAATGTCTCAATGCCTTTTGAGGCCAGAGCCCATCTATGTGCAAACATGCTGTTTGCTAACGTGCCATCACCTCTCCTTGGAGGGAGGATCCGTGCTCCAAAGCACAGGAGCATAGCTGAGCTTCTGCTTCTTCATACACACAAGATGCCTTGTTGCCTTTTCACAGAGCACAGGAGATGGGTTTGCCTGAGTGGTCTGACCACATGGTGTGGTGGTGCTCTCGTGTACCCCCTGGGATCAGCCAGGCTTTCACCTTGCACCAAGTGTTGACGGAAACTGAGTTTCTTGGAAGTGTACAAGGTGACCTTTGCTTTTGTCTCTTGTTGTCTCCAACTGCCCTGCACTGAGGGTGCCAAGAGTCCCTTCCAAGGACATGGGGAGCAGTTGTTTGTGTCCATACGTGCTGGTGTCCCTGGGACTTGGGAACGTATGCTGCTTGAGTCTTTGTACTTGGCTCTTTATAAGTGCATGGAAATGACACTCTTGTGTTCCCTCTGGTTCCACCTGCTTTGCTGCACTGATGAGAGCAGCTCCCTGCCCCGGTGCTGTTGCAGGGGTTCCCTGATCCGTTTTGTGATTCAGGCCCTGATGGAGACATGCAGGGGCTGCCTTGTGTTTTCTACAGGAAATGCAGAGAGTCCCTCAGCTGGTTGAGACTTCATCTCTGTGCTTTTTTTGCTTCTTCCTTTGCACACAGTGGCTCTACCTCCCTGCACGCCTCATCCCCCCACTGTCCATCCCTGCCCCTCACCATGCCCTCTGCCCAGCTCAGATCTGTGCAGCCTCATGCCATCACTCACCCTCACACAGTCCTCTGCCACCCCTGCCATCCCCCTGGGGCAGGAGCCATCTGGCTAAACGGTGGGACCCTGGGGATGTGTGGGTGAACACCTGCATGCTGGCTTCACACGGTGCCCTTGTACAACCTTGCAAACCCCAGTGCGATGCCCCCTCAGCTCCCATCGCACAGGCAGGGACCATGCAGGTGCTGCCCTGCTGGGGAGGTGGCCTGAGCCTGAAGGAAGGACTGTGTTTTGGTGATGTGCTCCTCAGGTCTGTGTTACTTGGCCCTAGCAAGTTGGAGGTGAAACAGAGACGGTAAAGCCTGTGCAGTGGAATGGGAGGAGGCAGTGCAGTGGAGATCCATCCGGAGAGCTCACAGTGTCCCCAGGATCCCCGAGCTGCTCTGGCAGATGGCTGCAGCCCTCCCGCCCCACTCTAAGGAATACAAATGTGCAGCAGATATGGTTACCCGGCCTCGAGAGCGGTGTTGGCTTTCATCTAGATCGATATCCCTGCCAGCCTGTGTCTGAGGGAGCACTCAGCTGGCAACCCAAGCCTGGCCAGGAAGAGACACCCGCCGAGGCTCTGCTGCCCGCTGCAGACCCTGCCCGTCCGTCTGTCTGTCTGCCTCGGTGTGGATGCAGAGCCGCAGCGTCGTTGCCGTGCTGTCAGACTCCGTCATGCGTAAAATGTAATAAATAGGGCCATAAGCCTTTTACAAAGTCTATTTCCACTCTTGGATCCGGGATTTAATGCATGGCTGCTTAGAGAGGCTGAGGATTTCAGGGGTCAGCAAGGCTAATTGCACTGCTGGAATAAAAGGGCACACGGGAAGGATCCTGTGCACGGGTGGGAGGGGGTGCCGGGGGTCCCGGCTCTCCCCCAGCTCTGCCCCAGCCCTCTGAGCTCCCTGCCAGCAGCCTGGGAATGCAGCAGCCACGTGTGGCAGCTTGGCAAGGGATGGGGTCCCCAGGGAGTGCTCTTTAGGATCTGGGGGGACCGTGCCAGCTGGGGAGTCATATGCTGCAGGTGTTCGGTTCCCCACTGCTCTGCGGTGTCTCTGCGCGTCTGACTGAGCACGTCTGGCTGGAGCACTTGATCTTAGATTACCTGTAAGCCAGGGAAAGCCTCTGCGGGGCCAAGGCCAGTGAGGATCAAGGCTGTCCCGGTGCCAGCTCAGCCCCAGCCTGCAGCATCTCCTTGAGCTGCGGAGGGGAGCTGGGTACCACCCTGCCAAGCTGCTTGCTGTGCGGGAGGGGCCTGATGCCACAAGCTGGGGTGTGTGCTCAGAGGTGGTGCTGCCCGGAAGACAGCCCCATCAGGAGTGGAAATGCAGTGCAAAGGCAAGAGCCCAGAGCAGTGCCGGGGCACAGACTGGCTGGGTGCTCCAGTGCTGGGTGGCCAGCACAGGGCTGGGGGTTAGGACGTGGCCTGTGCTTTCCTGGAGGTGTTGGGGAGGGACCGATGGGATGGGCAGGCTCTGCTTCACGGGGACAACCAGCAGCCGACACACGCCCTGCAATGCGAGGGGGACCCAGATGCCCTGAGGCTCCCGGGGCTTCGCCCTGTGCCAGCCGCTCACGCAGGGCTGGCAGGGCTGTGCCGCCGGCCACGGCAGACGGAGGACGCCAGCTCCGCTCAGTTACTTTCCTGGCTGATCCCGTCATCTCCATCTCGCGCCAAGTGCTGAAGTCGTCATGGAAACGGGGATGGCAGCAACCTCGCCAGCAGCTCCGCGCGGGATCCTCGGCCTGAGCGCCGGGTCAGTGCTGGTGGGACGTGGCAGTGGCGGGTGGCTCGGTGAGCTGCTGGTCCCTGTTCCTCGATGGCATCGCTGTGCTGTGGGCTCGGTGATGCGTGCTCACGGTCCATCCCTGGCGCTGTGGCAGGGCCCGATCCATTAGCGCTCATCAATCCCGCAGAGCCTTGCAGGAAGCACGAAGAAAAAGCCCAGTAGTATTGCTATTAATAGTACCTGCTCACAAAGTTATCTTTAGAGCACCGCTCCCACCTTCATTCATAACAGCCATTGCACGGGCCTGACTCTTCTCCCTGCTGCTGGGGTGGCTTTGAGGTAACCCCAGCCTCCCAGGGTGCCCCAGTTGTCCACACTTCCACCAGTCACCAGTGTTTCCTTTGGCTGTGAAAAGGGATGATCTGCAAAGCGTGTGATGTAGTGGGAAATGGAGCTGTTTCTTTTTCCAGGGTTCATTTTTCTCTGGTGACCATAACTCTGAACTCTGTTTGCTTTTGCCTCTCCTCTCCTCCCACTTCGCTCCTGTCCAGCGGGTCTGTGTCGTGCCAAAGGCTTTGTCCCTGGAGCATCCCTGCTGGAAGTCCATGCTGGTGCTGGGATTTTGCTTGATGAGTGGAGGAGGCAGTGCCTGAACTTGACTACTGGGGATGGAGTATTTTCCACTTGTATTTCAGTGGGTGTTTTCATAGGTTTCAAACTATGGTCCACCCTTCCCAGCATCTTTCATCTCCAGAGCTCACACAGCTCCTGGGAGGGTGCAGGGCTTTGAAAGGGCTTTGAGGATTCATGGGCTCAGCCCACCACTTTGAGGCATCATCTCCCAGTGCTGCCAGGGAAATGCCTGTTTTTCCTATTCTTGAGCTCTGCAGTCACTGAGTTCCTCAGGTTCCTGGGTTAATCTGTTCCTGCCTTTAATGAGCCGCCTCATTAAAGTGTTTTTCCCTAATAACCAACCCTCCGGGCTGGGTGATGTTCTGCTGTAGACAACTGAAGACCCGCAGGCTGCAAAAGCCTTTTCTGACTGCGTGTGGGGTGCAGGATGAGCACCATCCCTCTTGTGTGTGGTGCCAACGAGGCTGTGAAGGGACCAGCAGCCCAAAGCACCCCAAACCAAACTCCTGGGCTCCAGCGCCCAATTTACTGCACCCACAAACTGTGAAAGTGGGGATGGCTTCTGCCTTTGGGGTGCAGGCAACTGGGGATACTGGAACTAAACCATCCTGCTGCATAATCTTCCTACACAACGTCCTTACCCAGTGATGTGCAACAGTGGGGCTGCTCGACAGTACCCTGCGAGCCGAACCTGTGGGTGCACGTGGCAGGCATGTCTGTGTGCCTCGGGCCAGGAGGTGTCTGCCCAGCCTTAATGAGGGGGTTTGAGCTCGTTGCCTTGGTGCCTGGGAGCTGATCCGGCTGGTTTCAATAAATGGAAGCAGAAATCTCCCTCCTGGGGGCTTGCTCTGCGTGGAGGAGTGTGCGCACAGCTTGCAGCCGTGGCCTCCTGGGAGTACTGTCCAGCAGGCTTCGGTCACACCTGGCCCCCCTGTCCGTTTGGCATCGGTCCCACCTGGTCCCCCTGCTCTGTGGTGGCCGTCCTGGGCGAGCAGGGCAAAGGGTGTGGGCCCTCAGGGTGATGGTTGTGAAGGAGCAGATTCAGCAGAGCCTCTGGCGACGCGGCAGCGCTTCACGGCTGCCACAGCCCCTGTCTCCAGGCCGTGGTTTTTAGGGTGGCAATGATGCAAGGCAGGAGGGTGCCTGGTACCAGCGCTGCTGGGGCTGTTTATATATAGCTGACCCACTTGCTGAGCGGGGGCTGCCGGCCCCTCCTGGTGCTGCACTTGGGGGTGCTGTGAGGGGATGCACCAGCATCCATCTGGGAGCGCAGGGCTGGGCTGCATCCTGCATCACCTGCTCTGTGGAAGGGCTGGGCTGTACTGCTTGCCATTTGAGGGGTGCAGGGTCTGTAGCCTGCCTGCCCCTCACCACCCCTCCCAGCTTTCCCCATCCACCAGCACCCCAGCTCCCATAGGGAAAGAGGAGCTGCTGATACCCCAGCAGAGATGGAAAGGCAGGAATTGCTGCTGGAGGCCTCCCATGGGATTATCCTGCCCCTCCTGCTACTGGTGGGGCTGTCCTGATGCCCAGCACTGCCCCAGCCCCAGCTCACCACTCCAGCTTCCTGCTGCTGTCTGTGGTGGGTGCTGCCAGTGTATGAGGGGTTCAGGGGAACTCTTGGAAGGTGTTGAGCTGCCAAAACAGTTCACCTCAGTGCCAAGCTCCTGGGAGCCAGCAGCTTTCCCAGGGCAGGAGATAAAAAGAAGATCTCTTAGGAAGGCAGGGTGGCTCTGGAGTGACCACAGGACTCCACTCTGCTAACCCTGCAGCTTCCTCCCCAGGGTCAGGGCGTCTGGCCAGGACGCTTTCCCGAAAAGAGCCACTATCCATGCGTAGTTGCCTG
Source organism: Myiozetetes cayanensis (assembly GCF_022539395.1). Classification (NCBI taxonomy): domain Eukaryota; kingdom Metazoa; phylum Chordata; class Aves; order Passeriformes; family Tyrannidae; genus Myiozetetes; species Myiozetetes cayanensis. Next base: position 5,650,824 of record NW_026087378.1, on the reverse strand, counting down.
TGACAGGCTAGAGGGGACATGGTGTTCCCATCTGATGGCCTTGTGAGGTCCCTGTGGCTGGGTGTTTCCAGAGCTGTTGTGGTTGGCACACCTGGAGAAAGGCGGGTCCCCAAGGCAGGTCAGAGCAAAACGCTTGCTGCGGAAAGGGAAATTAATTATGGGCACTTTGCTGCACTCCAAGTGACTGCAAAGGCTGATGTTTCTCCTGTTGGCTGATAAACTAATTGTAATGGCAAAACCTCAACAAAAGCCAGGCTCTTAAATGCTTTCTTAATTAATAATGCTCAATAATTACTTGACGTCAATGACCAATTAAAATTTCGGAGAAGGGAAGCTGCTGTTAAGTGCATGATACCTTTACTCCTCCAGTTGCTGCGTCTGGGTTCCTGCAGCTTTGATGAATCCCACAGAAAAGCACCGGGAAGGCCAAGCCTGATGTTTTTAAAGGAAAACATTAGGCAGGAAAAACGTGAATATTCACGTGCATGTCCACAGGGAAAAGAGGAGGGAAGCTGAGCAGTCGCTCAGCCCTGCTGCTCCCTTTGAGGGATGGCAGTGCAGGTGCCCAGAGGGGTGGCATCCATGGGTGGCCCTCTCCTGCCCCTATGGTGTGCTAAGTGGGGTCTTAGCACCCAGTGGGGTGCTTTCCCAGTATTAGTGGAAGGGCACCATCCCAGGGAGTCCATGCTCAAGAGGTCTGAGAGGTCCTGCTGAGTGTCCTGCACCCGTGGGGGTCACCTGCCTCATGCAGGCATCTGCTATGTGCCTTTTCTCCCCCTTCTTCCTCCTCCTCCTCTTCCTCTTCCTTATCCTTCTCCTTCTTCTTCTCCTTCCCACTGCCTGTCTGAGGACAGCATCTCCTGACTTGGCGCTGCCAGGCCTGAAAGCATCACCAGTTGTATTTTTTGGGGTGGGAGTTGGGGGGATCCCAATCCATCTGCTGTTAAGCAGAGTCTAGGGAAACCTGCCATTCATCCTCCCCACAGTGCTCCTGGCTGCAGTGCAGTGCTGGGAGGGTTAATGTCCTTCTCCTCCTCCTCCTCCTCCTTCTCCTCCTCCTCCTCCTCCTCCTCTCAGCTTCTCAGCCATCTTAAAACCACTGGAGCTGGAGCTGTGCAGTCCCTGTTCCCACTCCTTTTACAGTATGGGCTGGATGGCCAGGGAGCCCAGCCGGCTCCTCCATCCGTCCAACTCCTTTCCTTCTTTGGATGTCCCCTGTGCTGGCTGCCCAGGCACTGCCTCCCTCCCACGGGACCAGTGCCCCTGGCCAGGGGTGATTGCCGGGGCGAGGGGCTGCCTGGGGCTGGGGCCAGCAGTCACAGGGTGAGATTTTTGCAGAGGTTTCTCCAGGACAGCAGTGGGTCTCTGCCAAGATGGATGCCATCCGGCTCCCAGGCACCGTTAACACTCAGAGAGCCCTTTATACCTGCAAATCCCTTGGCGGGCGTTAGGAAAATCCTCCTGTGGGAAAGGTGGGAGAGGGTCACAGTCGGTAGCCGGAGAAGGTTGAGGAGGGCAGACAAGGGGTGAAGGAGCCTGGTGCAAAATATCCCATCAAGGATGGGCACAGGGCTCCTTCCAGTAGGAGAGCAGCAGAACCTCATCCAGCATGTGTCACCATCCCAAATGAGCTGCGGTCCTGGAGTGGGGAAAAAGCAGTAGGAAGTCCCCCAGCCCAGAGAGCTGAAGGCAGGGAGGGCAGAGCTGCAGGCAGGCACGCTCTGCTCCCCACTGAGCTCTTCCCCCATCTGCCACCCCTCACATCTGGCCTCGGGGGTCCCAGGGGTGTTGCTGGTGGCCGTGGGAGAGTTGCTGGAGCATGCGCTGTCCAGACAGATGGCCAGCCACAGCCACAGCCGTGGCTGTCTGTCTGTCAGGACAGCAGCAGCACGTGCTCTCAGCTCTGCATCCCCAGTGCTCTGTGGCCTGTTACCCAAATACCAGCTACTGCCCAAGGGTTTATGCCCCTCGTGAACCTGGGGAAAGCAGGGGAAAGGCCTCTGGGGCTGAGGGGGGAGGCAGAAGCAGGGCGTCCCTGCGGCCCCTCTCTGCTGCTTCAGCAGATGTCAGCACAGGGAGGAGGAGGAGGTCATCCAGAGATCACATTTGGAGATTTTTTTTTTGGTCTCTGTAAATCTTTGTGCATAGGATGGTGCCTGAAAAGAGAATGAGGGGAGAAGGGGGAGCAGACCCCAAAGGCACAGGGAGATTTTAGACATGCTCCTGGCCCCCCCGCCATGCTGCTGCATGTCCCCATGGGCCACTGGCAGAAACAGCCTCACTGCAGCCCCCATGGACACTCCATGGGGGTCGAGGACTTGTAAGTTGGAGGGTGGCTTTTTCAGCTGCCCTGCAATGAGCCCCACGTCTTGTCCTGCTTGTCTCCTATGGGGACACCAACCTGGGGTCCGAGACCCCTTGTGCCTGTGGACATTGAGCTGCTTGTGCAGCTGCCCAGCTCAGCTTGCAGCCAGTGGCTGAGAGCAGGGACAGTCACCTCTGCCTGGGGGATACTCAGGGTGTCTGTGTTGCACCCTCCCTGTGCCAGCGATGGGTGTGTGTGGTGGGTGGGTGTGTGAGGGTGGGTGTGCAGCAGGAGTGCCAGCGGATTCCCAGTCCCCACCTGAGCAGGGGGTGGCACGGGCACAATGGGCATCACGTGTCCCTTTGCTGCTCCCACTGCTTGATCCCATTCTCCCCAAGGAGTGTTTGCTGCCAGCCTGGCTGCTGGCAGGATGAGGCAGCTCCCCACGACTTGTGAGACCCTTGAGTGGTCCTGGTACCAGGTTCTCCTGTGAGTGCCATGGGTCCATCTGCTCTCCAGCAGGGATGATTAATGCCTTAACCCCTTGTCCCCTGCTGCTTCCCAGCCTCCCCTTGGGCAGCAGGAGTGGTGGCTGGAGGGGAAATGCCAGCGGACTGTGGAGCCGGAGGGCTGTGTCCTTTGGTCAGTGTTGTGGTGGTGGGGCAGGGTGTCCAGCAGTGCTGGCAGCAGGGTGCCCTGGCCACCCAGGGAGCAGATGTCCCAGCGTGAACCGGCCAGCCGAGAGCCCCGGCAGCAGGAGGCAGGATGCCTGGAGTTCCCATCCCGCTTGGCCCTGTCTCAATGGGACTGAGTGCCAGGAGTGGGGGGGGTGGCTTCTGTGAGCAGCCAGCAGCGCCACAGCCCAGCCTGGCTGGCCTGCAGTGTATCCCTCTTTTTTACCTGTTTTTCTCAGATGTGGTGATAGAGGCAGCAAGCACATGGCCTGGAGCTTGATGGCACCCACGGTAGCATGGCTCCCTGCCCCTCCTGCCTCTCACACAGGCCCTGCTCAAATATCCCCACTGGAGAGCAGCAGGAAAGGTCCTGGGAGCTTGCTGTGCCTGGGTAGGAGGCTTTGCAGGCCTACCAGTTCATGCCAGCCCTCCCAGAACAGCTCTTAGAGTTTCACCCCGCTTGCTCCTGCCTGTGCCTTGGCCCCATGGCAACCACCTTCACACCATGGCCCTGAGCTGAGCCTGGAAGGATTCTGTGCATTCCCAGGCATGCAGAATGCAATCTCCATCCTCTCCTACCTGCCCTACTCTGCCCTGAGCATCAACTTCTTCCCCAGCACCTCATTTCCTATCTGTGAACAGGGTCTCTCAGGAAAACCTTGGAGTCACAGGTGTCACAGAGGCCACAGGTCCCCAGCAAATTCTGGGGTATGTCTCCTTCCCCCAGGATGTGCAACAGAGGGATAAATCCTGGTGTTACCCAAGTGCTTGGCAGCAATGGTCCCTTGCCTTTAGTGCCAGGGAGATAGTAAGTGCAGCCAGATCAGGCACTGGCTGGTTTGGGTGAGGAAGCATCCCTGCATTTTGGCAGCAGGGAGGCCGTAGGAAAGCCACTCATCCTTTGTCAGGAGGCCTGGGTGCTGCAGCTCCTCTCACCAGGAGCAGGGGGAATCCCATCTCACCCAGGCAGGACCTGCTCATGGCAGCGCATCTCTAAACCCCTCTGGGATGCAGAGTGGGGGATTTGCACTCACAGCATTTCACCAGCAAACCAGCCCCATTTCTCAGGAGACACACAGAGAGAAGGCTCATGTTTTTTTTATGCTTTGTTTGGGCCAGTATGAGCCTCTGGATGTGTCCAGGCAGTGCCCAACCATGGGCGAGGGGAGCATCAGTGCAGCCCCTCGGCTCCTCTCCTATCCAGCAGCTGCAGGATAATAAATGAGGAGTCTATATTTAGACACAGCGTCTGGAGAAGCGTCACGGTGTTGCCAGCGGGTTTTACCATTCACCACAGGCAGATTTTCCTGCTCCTCCCGCTTGATGCCACCTTTGCAGAAAAGCTCGTCAAAGGCATCCAGCACCAGCTGGAAAAGCATCCCAAACAGAAGAACCAGTAATGCTCAAGATCTCAGCACCCACTGAGGGATGACAGAGAGAAGCATCCCAGGAAGCCCTGGAAGGAGCTGGCTTGGGGCCCGCTGCATTTGGCAGAGGCCTTATTTTGTTGCACAAAAGTTTGTAGTGAGGAAACAGGGATGGAGGCATCCCTTGTGCCACTGCTGGGACTGCTGTGGGTGCATCCAGGATGGCACCTCTTCTCCATGTGCCGGGCTGGCTGATTCCTGTCCGTTTCCCAGAGTGGAACAAAGGCTGCTCTGCAGCACTTCCCCCTCTCTGCTTTCCCACCCGGGCTCCCTGGGTCGGACACCAGCCGTGGCAGAAGCCCCACAGCCCTGGTGCAGGCGGGCAGCTGGCTTCATCCCACTTCATCCTGCCTGTCAGCACAGCTGCAGGTCTCATCCCACAGAGCTGCTGATCCATCTGGTGCCTAAACCTCCACGGCATCCCGGCTGCCCTGGCTGTACCACTGCAGCTGCTGGGAGCAGCCGGGGGTGGTGAGGGAACATTTCCCCGATGGAGCCAGGGCTGCCGGGCGTCCGCTGACTCAATTGGTGGCATATGAAGTTCCCTGCAATCCGTGTTGAAATTTAAGGAGAGGCCAGAGTGTTGTGCAAAGCTGGAGAGCCCTGTGCAAAGCCAAGCTGCAGGTTTCCTGGCATTTCAGTGTGTGAGGTTGGTGCTGGCTTGGGAATGCTGAGATTTGCATGAAGATTCCTGGTGCTCGCATATGGATTTTTTCCCTTGTTTTGCAATGTCAGAGGCTGTTTGGAACAGATGCTGGCTCCTCCCCTCTTAGCCTGGGGAGAGTTTCTTCAGGCAAAGCCAAGCACTGAGCCATTGCCATGAGATGTGAGTGTGGCAGAGCCAGCTGGTGACAGACATGGTGACCTGCTCTGGCAGAGCCCTCCTTTGTGGCTCACAGCACTGTGGCTTTTTTCCTGCATCCTTCCAAATTTTGATTGCAGCAGGTCACAGGAAGTCTTTTGCTTGGGTTCCTGCACTCCCCCAAGGATGCAGACAGAGTGGGAAATGCCAGTGTGGGCACAGTGCTGGGCAAAACTCACCAGCAATGGGGCAAACAGCCCCTTCCCCACTGCTGCTCTGTGGGTCTTCCCTGCTCCCAGACGAGCACGATGGAATTTGTGGCTGCCCCAGCCCTGGAAGTGCTTAAGACCAGGTTGGATGAGCTCTGAGCAACCTGGTTTAGTGGAAGGTGTCCCTGTCCATGACAGGGGAGTTGGAACGAGGTGATCTTTAAGGTCCCTTCCAACCCAAAGCATTCTAGGACTCTATGGTGGGTATCGTGTGGGCATGAGCTGTGCATGGACAGCATTCCCCCCGACCGCCTGTGGCGCCGGGACACTTGAGGACACCTCAAAGACTGTGAAAAGCTGGTTCACAGCTGAGCTGGGGGATAACAGCACATCGTGCTGGGGGATGGCGAGCCCTGCCTGCCCCCACCCCCTGGGGCACCCCAGGGAAGGGGAGAGCCGCTTGCTCACAGCGTGTTCAGCGTGGGGACAGAGCCTGGGCAGCTGCCTGCAAGGGACTGGCAGCCGTTTCGGGAGGAGGAGGAGGAGGAGGAGGAAGGCACCTGACTAGCAGGCAGCAGTCCAACTAGTTGAAACAGCTCCCGTTGTGGTTTGCATAAGCAAGCACGGCTCAGCCGGGTCTGGGTACACACGGCTCCACCTGCTCAGCCAGGGCTGGGAACGGCACTCGATGGAGGCACCGAGGGGGGTGCTTGCTGTGGTGATGTGCCAACCGTGTCCTCTGTGCCCTCCGTGCTGCCAGGGGCTGGGAGGTGCGGGGGTGGCTGTCTGCAGCCAGCAGTGGTGGGAGGGCGCTGGCTCAGGCTGTGTGCCCCAGCAGGATCCCTGCCAGTCCCCCGACGGTGCCGTGCTGAGCACAGCCACGGGCCCTGCTGCCCTGCCTCCTGCCAGACCCCCTCCAAGGTGACATTGGAGCCTCTGCCCAAGGACACCTGGCCACGCTCCCACATGGCAGCGTGTGACACAGGGAGCAGAGGCAGCCGAGAGAGACGGATGGCCTCTGTGGAGGGGAGATGGATGGATAAAAGCGAGGCACAGAAGGTGGTGGTGGGGCTGCTAACTGGAGCTGCTCACGTGAGTGGGGAGCTGCTGCCAGGCATTGGGGCCACGCAAAGTATATGAAGGTGGCACACCAAGAAGGAGCCTTAGCTCCCACCAGCCCTGTACTGGGATTTGGGTCATCTGGGACAGGGCACTGCCAGGACAGAGGTGGCTTCCTGCACACCAGAGGGGACCCCCAGCTCTGATAGCAGCCAGTTCCTGGGCAGTCTGTCAGATCCAGATTTTGGGTCTGGATTTCAGGCCAGCCTGCCCTGGGGTCTCTGGCTTTATCTGATCCCTGGTTTAGCTTGGATCAAAAATAGGGGGACAAGGCTTGGGAGCAGGCAAGCTCCGGGCACGGTCATGAGGGAGCTGGCACAGCACATGGAGTGGGTAAAAGGGTCTGATTTAAGTTAAGAAGTTATGATTGTAGGCTTCACCCCAACTGGTTTGTGAGGAGGAGGAGGAGAGGGGCCCCAGCCTTCAGACGCTGCAGCAGGGAGCGGCCGGACCCCTCCTCTCCTGCCCTGTTGGAGCCTGTCTGTTGGGGTTTTGAGGAAGGCAAAGGTGTGGTCCCCAGCAGGTGAGAATTTGAAATAGCACAAAGCTTTGTGTATGTGGGTTTGCATGTGCTCCTGAAGGAGCCTTTTGCCCTCGTAGTGATTTTTCTATCTGGAGATCTTGGAGCAGTTTCTTTCCAGGGTGAGTCAGTTGTTTGCAGAGCGGGAAGACCGGGCAAAGCAGGTTGGCAGCACCAGCTCCAGGCTGCGGCTCCCAGAAATGCTTCCTGCCGAGCCAAAAAGCAGGGACAGAGCCCTGGGCCCCTGAGGGCAGGTGGCCTGGCTGGGACATCCCTGAATGCTCTGGTGTGGACCCGGATGCAGCAAAGCCTTGTGCCGGCTGGTGCAGCGCTGGGAAATCCCCAGGCCAAACAGGTTGTGCTGGTGGAAGCTCAGTGGGCGCAGGAGCACCGGCCTGGCCGGCCCAGAGGTGCTGCTCAGGGATCACACCTCCACCATCCATCCAGCTGTGAGTGTGTACACAGCCCGTGGTCACGGACCTGCTGGGACCTGCTCTTGTCTCACCTTACCCTGCCTCGGTTTTCCCACAGAATTGGAATGGTATCATTACTGCCAATCAGCTCGTATTAATGGCATCCTAGCACTGATGATGCCCACCTGGAAAATATCCAGCTGTCAGCATTGCCCTTCCTCATCAGCTTTCTGGGCAGAGTCATGTTGGAGCAGAGGTACGAGGTGACCACACCAGGTAGTGACAGGTCTCTTCTGGCCAGGACATCTCTGAGCACTGTGCAGAAAATGGGCAATAATTTAACTGGGTGAAGCAGGAGCAGGGAGAAGAGGCAGCCCCCAGTTCAGGGCATGGGGTGGGGGGACCCACTTCTACGTCCCTTCACAGGGGGCCCTTGTGATGGACAGCAGTGAGGTGCAGGCAGCATGGCCAAGCCATGGGGTGCCAGGCCTTGTGCAGGGCAGCAGCAGCAGCTGGAGCAGGCCTGTTCCCTGCAGCACTGGATGGGCACAGAGAGGGGCAGCCAGCAGTGACTGCCTGGCAGGGCTGATGCTTCCACCCCTGCTGGGGTATGGGTCTGGGCAAGCATGGACAGGCTGAGTGAGAAGGTATGGGCAGATCTGAGTGGGTTTGCCCTTTCCACAGTGGTTTTCACCCTTTGAGACCTCGTGCCTCCAGCTGAAAATTTCATTTTTCATGTGGGAGCTGGGCACAGCATGGGGTCCTGCAGACCCCCCCTGGCAGAAGGGCCAGTGCAGATGGTGTCAGGCAGGACAAAGGGTCTGTGGAGGATCATGGTGGGTTGGGTTTGGTGGTGGTGCCTTGACCCCCAACAGGGCACGGCGTGTCACTGGACTGTGCTTGTGGCGGCAGAGTGTCAGGGCTGGACTCTCTGAGAGGTCAAGCTAATGCAGGAAGATCCTCCTTGCGCCTTCTTAACCCCAGCTTGAACCTTCCCCGTCTCCTACCTCGTCCTGATTAGCACTAAGAGACTGCTTTGCTGCCAGTGGCACAGGCAGCTCCAAACAGTGCAGAACACTGCCCTGTCTTCCTTGGCAGGGAAGGCCTCAGCACCTCTCTAAAACCTGCAGGTGGGAAGGCAGGCAGGAGATGTGCTTTCCTCCCTCCCCTGCTGCCACCTCCCTGGCAAAAGGGACTGCGAGTGCTCCTGGCAAGGGCCCAGACAGTTCCTCCTCCTCACAAGGTTTGAAGAGGTGCCTGAGGCTTGGGGAGGTGAAGGACATCCTGCAGATGATGGTGACAGACCTGGCAGGGGGATGACACCAGGCTGGAGTGTCCGGCAGGCAGTGGTTTCTTTCCACCTTCTCGTCAGATGTGTATGTAAAGGGGCAGGATTCATGCAGGACACGGGCTGGCTTTAACCTCAGCTCCCATTTCACAGCCGTGGATAACACTGAGTGCCAGAATGCGCTGGGAATTACAGCTCCCACCAGGCTGCCTGCGGAGCCACTGCCACCCGGAGAGCCCTGTGTGTGGTGTCCCAAGCCAGGAAGGAGGGTATGTCAGTGATGACAGTTCCCTCTTCCCTGTCATTTCCCAGCCTCCAGTCAGCAGCCCCAGAGCTGGTGACACCGCGGGGTGAGGGGCTCCAGCCCAACCAAGATCCTGCCCCTCCAGTTGCTCACTCCCTGCTGCCTGCCCACAGGACCCAAAGTCTCGGCTTCCCAACACTGACTCTGCCAGTGCCTGGGAGTAGCTCAGGGATTTCCAGGATTACAGACTGCGTCTGTGGCTCCTGGAAAGCCAGGGTGAGCTTTCCAAGCACACCACAGTGGAACATCCCAAGGCTGTGGCTGTGAGTAGGGAGCACGGCTGCGGCTGGGCCTGACGGTACAGCTGGAGTGGGATCCAATGTGGCATGACGTGGTGATGTCCACCACGCTCCCTGCGGGCAGTGGCTCGGCTCAGCCTTCTCTGAGGCTACTGCAGGTCTGACCTCACTCTTGCTGTGGGGAGCTGGAGGGGCAGTTACTGCCTCAGGCAGGGATTTGCTCTTGGAGCCACTTGAGAGGGGTGAAGAGCTGTCAGTGCCAGGGTGAACAGTGCCCATGGAGCTAAGCTGGGTGTATAGGGATAGGGCTGCTCCTCTTCTGGTCCTGGAGGAGGCTCCTTGCTGGCGTCCCTGTGCCCACAGCAATCATGTGGCTGATGGCTGCAGGGACATCAGAAGAGGAAGGTCTGAAAATAATCGCCCCCTCATGTTTTCCTTTCAAAAGAGGGAGTTGCCATCATGGGGAATTTTTGTGACCAGCAGAGCTGGCTAATAGTCAGCTCCTCGGTGAGTCAGGCACTTATTCCCTCCTGTGGTGCAGCCTGGCCCCCTGTGCTGCCTGCCTGGCTGGAGCTCAGGGTACCCCCACTCATAGGGGTCCCCAGTTTGTCTCATGGAGCCACAGCATTTCCTACCAGCTCCAGCTGTGGGTCTGTGAGTGGAAGCAATCCCAAGAGTTTCAGGGTCTCGATGCCCCACTGGCCTTGGCCACAGTCCCCACTGCTCCCTGTCCTGTAGGGCATCTGTGTGGAGCCTCTCGAGCTTGTGGAGCTTGTGCCGCCCCTTGCTCCGTCCTTGCCCCACACAGGCTGTGCTGCCTCACTGGAGAAAGGCTGCAGCAAGGTGAGCATTGTGTCCCCCCTGCCTGCTCCTGCTCCTGCCTCTCTCCCCACAGCCAGGGGGTCACATGCCAGGGCTGGAGCCCTCTGAGCTGATGGGACACTTCAGCTCCCACTGTGCTAGCTGTTGGTCTTGCCTTTGGTTTTGGGGAGATGACAAGGCATTTCTTAGAAAACACCATCAGCGTTCAGGCCCAGGCGGGTGCCCTGCCTGGCTGATGCCATTGAGTGGTGCCAGCCCCACTGCCTGCAGAGCACCCGTTGGTGACGGGCACAAGGCTGGCAGCACCCACTGGCAGTGCACATTTGGTGGTGCCGCTATCAGTGGGGGGTGAGTGGTGTTTGCCAGGCTGGCTGCTGGCAGGCTTGGCATGGCTGTTTGGCTCGAGGGATGCAGGATAAAGCTGCCACACTTGGGGAGACACAGTTACCAGCACGCTGTGTGTGCCCAGGTGTGCTGGCACTGCCTGGACAGCCCTCTGCCTGGCCGACCGTATCCCAGGACACGGCAGCAGCGGCATCTGGCACGGGGCTGTTTCCATTAGGTGGTGTTGAGAGAGGAGCGTGGCTCTTTGGGAACAGCCCGTTCCCTGCTGTGTCTGCTCCTTGTACGGGGCACAACAACCACCTGCCCTTGCCTGTGCCTGGTGTTGGGGGTGTGAGGGTGCTGGATTTGGGGGTGCTCTGAGCTCTGTGCAGGGGCTGCAAGGTCTCCATGGATCTGCTGTGGCACCAGCAGGTCTTGCAGCCCTGGGCTGGTCTGTCCTGAAGCTCAAGCAGAAAGAAAGCGAACTCTCTAGAGCCCAAATAAATGGCTGCTGAGTATACTGTAGATATGCAGCTTTGTAACCCGTGATATACTTTGCTGCTGCCCTTCTTCTTAATCCCGACACACCTTTGTTTAAAGTGTTCCAGCAGAACGTTGTTTATCCAGGCCATTATTACCAGTATCTCAGGCTCCTTTTTTCTATCGTGTGACTCATGGACAGTTTAGTGCAATTTCTTCCATCTTTCCTCCATATCAAAGATATTCCTGGCAAGTTCATGTTTATTGTTTGCAGTTAATGTTTAATATTTCCTACTACTGGCATCTCATGGTTGATCTTAATTACACCCTTCTAATGTAAGACAAAAGTCAGCAAGTGAGACTGTGTTCAGGCTGAGGCCGTGGCTCGGAGCCTCATCCTGCTGGTGCCTGGGGCTGGGTGCCCGGTGCACCCCCTGTTCCCTCTCGGCACTTCACAGGCCATGTTGGGAGGGTGGCTATTCCATGTGTGCCCCAGAACCACAGAATCATTTACATTGGAAAAGGCTTCTAAGAGCATCAACTCCAGTCTTTGAGTCCAACCTTTGAGTCCAACCTGTGTTGGCACAGAGTGGCCAGCGTGGGGCCCCACATGCTGCACCAATGTGGACAAGGAGAAGCTGGTTTTGAGTAGCTCCAGTGGAAGAAAGGATCAAGCTTCTGTTTGGTTTGCCCAGGCTTTAAATGCAGGTGCTGGTTTTGCCTCTTGCTGGCTGGGCTGAATTGTTAAAATGGATGAGTAGAAATTTAAAAAAATTTTAAAAAAATAAAAATTAACAGAGTGCAGAGGGCAAAATGCCCTGCTCCTGGCAGGACAGCAAGGTGTCACATGCCTCTATGCAACCTGGGAGCTTGGGAGATTCCTGTGTGCCTTTCCCCTCAGACTGAGGGAGCTGGATGAGGGAACAGTCTGCTGCTGCCAAGCCCTGCCTGTGCCCTGCATGTCCCCCCTCCACTGTGTCAGTCGGTGGGTTTGCAGGCAGGGTCCCTTCACCTCCACTGCTTCCCAGGGAGGTACCACTTATCCTTCACTTTGGGGCTCTCTGGCTATAAATATCGTGGAGTGTCAAGGGGCAGTGGGGCCAAGTCACAACCTGACACCACCTCTCCCTCATTCACAGTGACATTTTGTCAAATGCCACTCGGGAGGGGGGGTTGCTTATCTGCTGGCACACACTGGTGACCTTCAGAGCTCTGGCCAGGTGGCTCCTTGCTGTATTTACACTTATTTATAGCTCTCTCCTCCATTCCTACCTCTGCCCTCCTTCCCAGTACTGGAGCAGGGCTGCCTGCCCCACATGGGTCCCTCTGGGCTGGGATGGAGCTGGCGCATCCCTGGGGATGATGAGAGGCTGGCAGCACCCAGCTTCACCCCCTCAGGGTGCTGGTGGCCTGACTGCACAGGGACCCTGTCCATGGGTGGCAGCTGCAGGAACAGCAGAGTGCACCCCTGGGCGGATGGGGCTGGGTTTGGTCCCACTGTGGGTCATGTCCCCGGCGCCTCCCCACTCTGGTGGTGGGACAGCCTGGAAGGGTGCTGGGGGTCTGCAGGAACCAATCCTGGCCTGCCCAAGTGGGGCTCCCCCTGCCCAAAGCAGCTGTCGGGGTGAGCAGTTGTGCCCACCGTTGCACTGCCCGGTGAGAGCTCATCCCGGTGAAACAGCCTCGCGGTGCCCATCTCCCTGCATGGCTGTAATCCCCATTGCAAGCAGTCTGTGATTACGGATTTCCCTGATAAGCCCAGACGGCTCTCTCCAAAACCCCTACCCAGGGATTTTCTTTCCTTTTTAGAGTCAAGCCTGGGGTGAGGGCAAGGAGGGAGAAACTCCCCGTCCGGCTGCGAAGGCGGGCGCTGGGATCCGACACTGCCCGTGGGGCCGAGGGAGGGCTGGCGGGATCTGGCACTTCATGTTCTCGGCATTTCTCACCTTCTGCTCGTTTGGGTCCCAGCCTAAACGCTACTGGCTAATTTGGGGCTCTGTCTCCAGCACGTGTGGATGTATATTTATCTCTTAATGCTTTGAGTAGGCACTTGGCTGTGAGGAGGGAGGCGGCTCTGCGCGGGGCTGAGTCACTGCTTCGCTCCTCAGGAGGAGGTGGGCTGCCTCTTTCTGGCTGGTTCCTTTGACCCCTCCAAGGAGCTGCCACTTTCCGTCCTTTTTTTCCACACAGCAAAGCGGCATGTGAGTGACAAGGCAATTGCAAAGCATCCTGGGGCTGTGTCTGCAGGCAGCAATGCAGAGCTGCCCTCCCAGGCTTAGGCAGGATTAGGATCCCGTGAAGGTGCTGCCCGTGTCCAGCAGCACCTTCACGCCGGCAGACTTCTGAGGCTGCAACTTCTGCAGCCTGACTAAGCATGAGCACAGTGTGTGTGCCATCATAGTGTGCTCAGAGCTCACTCCAAAATGCTTGGCCACGACTTCAAGGGTTTGGACCCAAGGGTTTTGCAGATAAGGGAAATTTCTATCGGTGTGGTTGTCAGGGTGTGACAGAGGAGAGGACCTGCAGGTCTCTTTGTCACGGTCACTGCCCTGTCCCCAGCTCCCTGAGCCAGTTAAGCACAGCAGACAATGAACTGAGCTCTCATGCTTGCCCTGGTTTAGGTTGCTATTGCCTGGCAGCAGGGCTGTGGTTCCTGCTCTCAGTGGGCTCACAGATACAGCTGACCCTGGGAGCCAGCAGCCCAGCCCCAGCCAGCCTCTACCAGTCCTTCTGACTAGGGGGATTTAGTTTGAGCAGCCCAAGTTGACACTGAAAAAGAGGAAAACATTTCCTGTCTTGTTAATCCAATATTTGAATTATCGAGTTGGGCTTGGAGAGGAGCCTTATGTCTCTGCGGTGATAAGACCTCTCATGCTCTCACACCAGAGTTAACACTGCTCTAAAACAGGGGAAAGAACTGAAAGGGAAATGTCTCACCTGCTGTCCCAACAACATCAGGAGCCAGCACTGAGCTGTGCTCAACAGGGCATCCTTGGATGTGCCTCCAACCAGGGACTGCCCACGTACCAGAGCTCCTGGGGACATAAGAGACAGTGGCCCATATTGACCACTCTCACTGTCAGGCAGGGAGATGGAACTAACCCCCCTCTGCAGAGGGAAGCTCTGTGCAACATGTGAGCAAGTATCAGCTGCCTCTCTGTCCTAGAACTGTGAATGCATCTCAGCTGGGGCTGAGGTCAGAGTTGGTTCATGCTTTAAGGGAAAGTGGAGGAGGACGTCTCTGAATGGAGGCCATTCCTCAAATGCCCTTCACCTTCCAGCTTTGACTGCCAGGTGCAGCTGCCAGCATGGCATTGCTTCCGGAGAGGATGCCCAGGTCTGGGTTCCTGCTCCCTCAAAGGATGGAGGTGTGTGGCATGGGGGCAGCTGCATAGGGCATCTCTCCTCCCCGGAGCAGAGATTCATCAGACACATTGCTCTGAGCTGCCAGCAGCTTTCTGGTCGCAGCCTTGCTGCAGCACACACAGGCCAGGTGTCTGGGCTGGAGGATGCCTCCGAATTTTTGAGCATGTCTCCATGGGTGTTTGCTGGCTGCACACCAAGAACCCATGGCTGATCTTCCTACAAACTCCCGAGTAAAATTAGAACAAAAGTTCACTCCTCTCCCAAGGCAGCAGGAAATGCAAAGGGTGGGAAAAGGGAAAATCAGAGCAGATGAGGTCCTGTGCCCGCAGGCAGCCTCCCCACTGCCGCTGCCACCCCCGACCCTGGGCGGGGGGCTGGGTCCTTCCCCACCCCTGTGGCCAGCCCAGAGGGACTTCACTCTCAGCACTCTGTGCTGGGCTAGTGGTGCTTGGAGTGATGGATTCTGAACTCAGAGTGACGTATTCCCTCTGGAGGTTCAGGTCCTTGGTGGTTGGATGGGTTAAATGGCCCTGTCTAGCAGAGGGGGCTGGCTGGAGCTGTGACCACGTGCTGGGGTGCCCATCCATGTGCTCGTGTGGGTGATTGCACTGGGCAAAGGCTCTCCCTGTGTGTTTTTTTGAGGATGGGGCTCAACACAGGCCAATCTGAGTTTTTAGGCATTCCTGACCTGTGCTAGCTGGGAGCATCCACAGTGTGGCAGTGCCGGGGCAGTCCTGCCCCTGTGGTGCCCAGAGAGGGCAGCTCAGCAGCATTAGATTGCAGGAGTTTATTTTTACCCATCCCTGTTGCCAATGGGGACATGTCACATCTGTGGAGTTGATCAAAAGACATCCCGAGCACTGGTGTCAGCTGCTCCTTGTGATCTCAGCACCAGGATCTTTTCCCTTGAGGCATATCAAAAGGAGCAGGAGAATTTGACTGCTCTGCTATTTTTAATTGAACGCACACACGCACACACAGGGACACACGTATATCTATGTATGTATGGCTTTTCTAAAAATAAAAACCTTTGCCTGTGTTCCCATGGGAAGATTTGGGGAGAAGGGGGAGCCAAAGTTGTTGCAAGACTTTTTCTGGAGCAGGCACTAGAGCAGGGGGAGGAAGGAAGGGACAGGCCACAGCAGGTACGAGATACATCTGAAAGGCCAAAGGACATCTGATACCAGAGCAGTCCAGACTGCACCTGAGCAGAGGGGGAAGGAGAACAAGGGGAAGGCTTACATCTGTGCCCCCTAGAGCTGGCAGGGATGACATTGGGTTCCAAAGATTTTTGCAGGGCAGGTTAGGAAAGCCCCAGCCTTGGGGGGCCTGTCAGGAGTATCAGATCCTGGAGCCACTCAGGGGTGCCTGATATACTTTGTGGCACCACACTTGTGTAATCTACCTGGTCCACATTCCCTCCAGCATCAGGATGAAGGGAGGATGCTGGGGAGAGCATCCCCCACCATGGGACAGCTCCCAGGCCTCCACAGAGCTTGGGTTGGGGCAGTATCAGCAGCCCCAGCTGCTGTGACATGGCACTGACTCACCATTGGGCCATGCAAATGCTCTCCCCCCTGTCCTTGCCTGTGCTTTCCCTGTTTCTCACCTCTCCTGGGGCTGGTTGGGGTGGAAGGCAGGTGAGAAATGTAAAATGGGAGTGTGTGCACGAGGTGCCCTTTGGGGTGCCCTAAACACAGTGGGGAGCATGGTAGACAGGCTTCTCAGCCTGTGGGAACACAATCAATAATCCTAGATTATCCCAATTCGACAAAAAAAAGAAAAGAAAAGAGAAAGAGAGAAAAGCTGTATTTTCCATTCCTCCAGCTGTGTTTGAAATCCCTTTTCCTTCCCCTTGAGTGAAGGAGGAGACCCTTCCAGGGCGCTTCAGGAGGAGGAGCCCCGTGTTCCCCTGCCCATGCAGCCTTGCTCACATGCTCAGATGTTTGTCTGCTCCAAAATCCATTTGCTCTGTAAATAAACTTGCTTCCCTCACTGCCAGAAAACTCCCCCTGGGCAGCCAATGCCGGGAGGAGTCGCACCAGCCCTTTCCCCTGTGCGGTTGAACCTGGACACAGGGACAGAACCAGGCAGGGTCCAAATGCTGGCGCAGGCAGTGGGTGCCGGTGCCAGCCCTCACTCTGGGGGTGCTGGGTGAGCCATGGGGTTTTGTGGGAGGGCAGTGGCTGGAAGCCAGGCTGAAGCAGGGCAGGTGCCAGCTCTTTTCCGTGGTTGAATGGAGATTTTTAGCTCAGTTCCTAGAGCTTGTGTGCACCCAGACATCCATTCATTTCCATGCCATTTTCTCATCCTGTACAACACAGGGAGCAGGGTCTGGATTGCACTGGTGGTGCTGCTTCCCCAGAGGGACTGTCCCTGAGTGGTTCAATGCCATGTGGCAGGGACGGGAACAGGGTAGGGACCAAGTGTGAGGCCACTCACGGGAGCCTTGCCCTGTGCATTGCTGTCCCATGTGCACCCATGACTCTTGCCTTGGCCTCCAGCTAGATAACCTGGATGTCACCCTTAGGACACCAAAGGCAGGAATGGCTCCTAAGAGCTCCAGCAGCTGCTTTGTCTTTGCACAGCTTGGGTGGCTGTGCTCTGCCCTGAGCATCTGTTCACTGTGGGAGGTGAGGCTCTTCCAGTACAGATGCTGCTGTTCTGACTCCTGCCACAGCTGGGACACGAGATGGGGGTTTGATGGAAGTTGTGGGGGGTTCTCAGTAACCAGCAGTGCCAGTGCCAGGCTGTGCAAACCAGTCTGGCAGGTGCTCACCACGCTCTGCACTGCCGTGAAATTGCTCCTGGAGCGATGTGGGAAGAGGGTCTGAGAAACGGGCCTGAGCGGAGGTGGGAGCGCACCAGAAGGGCCATCTCCGCTGCTGCCCTCTGCTTCCTGTTGCCCTGGCACAGCAATGGGCTCACCCCCTTTCTCTTCTCTGCACAGTACGAGGTGTCTGGCGAGGAGCATCTCTACTCTGACTTCCCCGAGATCGATCTGTCTCAGCTGGATGCCAGCGACTTCGACTCGGCCAGCTGCTTCAGCGAGCTGCAGTGGTGCGGGGAGCACTCGGAGACAGACTCCAGCCAGTACAGCACCGATGACTCCGAGCTCTTCCAGGTACCCCCATCCTCCCGGCACAGGGCACCCGAGGATGGAGGCAGGGGGAGGAAGGAGGGAGGGAGGAGGGAACACGCACAACTATTAATATCTCCTCCCCAGCTGATTAGTGCTCCATTAATTTGTGCACCGGCTCTAAATGGGGCAAGCGGAGTAAGGCTAATGAGGAGGTGGAGGAGCAGAGGAGGCTGCTGAGCCAGCCCTCCTGTGATGTATTATTCACAGGGAATTACAGCCGGGGTGCAGTGCGTCCCGTTCGATTCCCGGAACGGCAGGATGTGCCAGGGCGGCAGTGCGGGGGTCTCAGCGCTGTGCTGTGGGGCAGCATTATTCCTTTCTCAGGAGCAGAAAGCAGCCCCACCTACGCTGGCTTCCCAGTTTTGGCAGCCCCCCCTGTTTGGGGCTCAGGTTCTTTTGGCAGAGGTGGCTGGTTTCTGTCCTTGGCTTTGTGCTGAGATAGATCCATGTGCCAGCATGGACTGAACGATGCAAGAGGTGCTGGGACAGAGGGTGCTCCTGGGCACAGGCAGGGCTGGTCCATAACACTCAGCACTGTTCCTGTCTCTCCCTGGAGAAGAGCTGAGCATCTCATGGAGCTGTGGGGCCAGGGCAGGGCTGTGAGCACTGCAGAGGCAGGTTTGGAGACAGGGAGCTGCAGAAGCTGCCTGGAGATCAGGCACTTTGCCTTTCTCACCTTTCCCAAAGCTCATGCCATGCCCTGGATGTGCCTATCCTTGGGACCTGGAGTTTCTCTGCCCTCCTGAGCAGCGCCCAGGTTCTTACCCCTCGGACAAGGAGGTTGTGACCCACTGGTGCCAGCTAGTCACGAATTCTGGGTTACATTTTGTGAGGGAGCAGGATTTATATTTAAACAAGGGAAAAAAAAACCCAAAAAGCCCCAATATTTTCTAACCTGGCCGTAATAACAACCCTGTGGCTTTTATGCTGTGCTGATGCTGTACTTGAAAATGGTCCAGTCCAGCTGAGGGACCTTCATCACGAGATGCATATTTTCCGCTGAACTTCCTGGGGAAAAGATAAACAGAAAAGAAATGCAAAAGACAGGCCCATTAGGAGCAGTGGAGGATGATGAAATGTATCCCACTGAACTTGTATGCACAGTGCTCTCGTGCCAATAACAGGAGGAAAAGAAACGGAGCCAAAAATGGAGCATCCTGCTGCCTTTCCCTGGAGCCTGCTCTAGTAACTGTGAGCAAGGTTAGGGCAGGGAACAAAAGATATTTAATTTTCAAACAAGATGAGAGAAACACAGGAGGGTGTGTGCAGGCAACAGTCCTGCTCGCGAGCCTGAATTTACCCTCGTGCTAATTTTATCACTGATGGTAGCCTGCTTCTTGTTGAACATGGTTTACATTCAGAGTGTGATGGAGTAGGACCAAAAAGAAGGAACTCCTGACTCACTCCAGCCATTCCTTAGCTTCTGCATCCTCTTTTGGGCTTCTGCAGTGTACTACCAGATTGGAAGGGAACTCAGGCTGTGTGGGACTGGGAGGACACTGGGAAGGCTGGAGGTGCATCAGCCAAGCCAAAGCCCAGATGGAAAGAGGGAGAGACCCAAGGGGTCGGGTCAGGGCAGCAAGAAGGGAGGAGGCAGGAGCAGCCCCTGGCCCTGACTGGCCCAGTGCAGCCCCAGACACTCACAAATCTCCCATCAGCATCCCCACATCATGCTGTTCACCCAAAAAATAGGTCAGGGGAGCTGTAGTGCAAGGCCCATCTTGCTCTGGGGGCTGTGCTCTGTGGACAAGGTCCCTTGCAGAGCACTGAGTGCAGCCAGCTTTAAGAGTGAGGGCTTAGAATCCCTGTTGAGCTGGAGGTGCCTGAATTTGGGGGCTTTCAGTGAAAACAAAACTCATACTGGTTGTTGTTACAAGCTGGAGTATTTTGCCAGCAGTGCAGCCCAGGATGAGCTTCCCCTGTGCCCTCCCAGGGGGCTGTGCCCTTTTGTCCACTGGGCAGCCCTGGGCTGAGCTTACAGCTCCTCACGTTTTCTCTGCCTTCCCTGTCAGGAGAGCTGCAGATTAACCAGCTGTGCCCTCTCAGGCATCCCCAGCCCCATGGAGGGCAGGGTGCTGTGCCTGCCCCCTCCCTGAGCTCCCATCCCAGCTGGGACAGCCTATGCTGGGGGCACAGGAGCATTTGGGCAAGGAGCCTTTTAATCACAGATCCTTTATCTTCTACTGTTTGCATGATGGTGGCGTGGAGACAAGTGTTGGGAGAGAAGATGCTCTGATTCATAATTTTCCTGCTGGGGGTGCAGGTGGACAGATTGATGCTCCTTTTCCAGTTGGGTCTCTCCTCCTCATCCCATCCTGGTGGTGTGCCAGGGAAGAGCTCTCACAGGTTGCTCCGTGGGGTCACTAGGAAGTAGGAGCTGGTCAGTGGGAGCTGGTGTGGCACTGCTGGTCCCTCTTCCCTCACCCAGCATCCCACAGACCCTCTGCCCAGCCTAACTCCCCCTCTCTTCTCTGCCTGCTCATTTCAGATAATAGACAGCGAGAACGAAGCGCTGCTGGCAGCCCTCACGGAGACATTGGATGATATACAGGGAGATGACATGGGCCTGGCTGCCTTCCGAACTATGGAAGAGGGGGACACGCTCAACCATGCCTACACCTCACCTGCCCCCTCCCCCAAACCCACCGCCCCGGTCATGGGGGGGCCGCCCCCGGCCCCCGAGTTTGATGAGCTGTCTCTAGTAAGAACCCACTTCCTACTGTTTAAGGTGGATTTGGATGAGCCCCTGATAAGCCGGCTGCATGGGTATGATAGGAAGCAAAGGTCTGAATTTTTTCATTCTAGGCTTAAAACTCTCTTTAACCGTCAATACCAAAGCATATACTTGTATTGTATACGTATACATGTTCTGCATCATTGCTGTCACCTCCATCACCATCCTCACGGGAACAAGCTGTGTGTATACAAATATATATATGAGCGGGGTGGGGGCGGGTGTCAAAGGGGTGGGGGCTGCTTTGGTAAGACCCACACTTGCTTTTAATTGGACATGCAGATGTGGGGCTGCCTGGGGGTCTCTCTGACTCATCCCAGCCCTGTGTCCATGGGCAACAGTGGCTGTTCCCACCCACCTCTGCCCTGGCCGAGCTCCCTGGTGCTCTCGCAAGAGGTACAGAGGAGCTTGGCCCGGGTGTCATCCTGTGCCCTCAACTTCCAGCAGGAGGGTTTGACCCTCCCTGTCCCTTCCACCAAAACTTTCCTCAGGGGCTGTGTGGCCTCCAGTCCCTACAGATCTGGTGACCAGAGTATCCCTCTTGGTTCTCTGCCATACTGGGGCTCCAGCCCCGCTCCCCATCCTGCCCAGGACTAACTGGCAGCATTTACTGCCACCCCGAGGGGATTCTCTGGGACATGGCACCCAGCCTGCTCTCTCCTGAGGCTCACAGTTCCCCCCAGGGACCCCTCAGCCTGATCCCGGGTCTCCCCAAAAACCCAGAAGGGGAGGAGTGACATCCAGTGGTGACAGCGTGCATTTCCACCGCCCACACCCCTGCGCAGGGGTATATATCACACACGATATGTATGTGTATATATAGGATGTATACGTTGCAGGGGTGGGGGGGAAAGGGTGCTGGTTGCTTCCACCAACAGGAGCTGCACACCTAAAGCCGTGGGTGCCCCGGTTGACACTTCCTAGCAGACCCTGACCTGGGCACCCCCTGTTTCTATCACCCCTGTACCCTCCCAGGGCTCTGTGCCCACCAGCCAGCACGGGAGCCCCAGATCTGTCTGCTCCGTGCAGTCCCCCGGTGCCTACGCAGTCGTCTTGCTGTTGAGCTGCTGTCGCCTTCGGTTGTTAGCGCGACATGGGTGGAATATGAAATGTTGTTGCTGGGTGTGGGGTTGGTGTTTTTCTTCCCCCTAAGCAAAACTGGGGTCGAGTAGAAGAAAAATGTTATGCTGACCTTGCCATCAGAAGGGGTGGCTCTGTGGGTGACCCAGGGAAAACCCCACTCCCGCCACACATGGGCTTTGGGGAGATCCTCGACAGGTCCCGCAGGGTTTTGCGTCTGCAAAATGCCTTGAAAGCTCATTAATGAGCCCAGGCCCTCTCTGGATGTTTCGGCTAAATGAGCCTTGCACGGGGACACAAGCGAGTTGTCCAAACCCGTCACTCATATCAGCACAAAGCCTCTGTCACCTAAGGGTGGAATTGATGGAATAAGAAGTTTGGATGCCACAGGAGCTCCTGTGTGTCTGACAGGAGTGGGGTTGCCCCTGGGAAGTAGATTCTCTCATGTCTGCACTTCCCCAACCTGCTTGAGGGTCCCTGGGGACATGGGTGAGTGCTGTAGAGACAGCTCTGACCCCCTCAGGGCTGCACATGGCCAGGCACCTGCCCCCACAGCCATGGTGGGGTGGGAAATTCCTCCCTGCCATAGATTTTTCCTGCCCCATTTTTGGGCACGCGTGAGCCAAGGGGCTGCAGCCCTGCCGGCGCTTTCTCTTGCCCTCACTGCGATGCCGACTCCTTTTCTTGCCACTTCTCTTTGCAGCTGAAGAAGTTGCTCCTCTCTCCATCGCACATGCCTCCGAGCTGTGAGGCTCAGCGGGACGGGAGTGCCCGGCGCCCGGGGACCCCAAAATCCCGACCAGCACGGCCCTGCACGAAGGTAATTCCTCATGGGCAGAGCTTGAGCCTGTGCAGCGCCCACCTCTCAGGAGCTGACCTAAAGAAAGGCACTGAAGGATGGTGTCAGGGAGCATGGGCAGCCTCTGAGCTGGGCAAGGGGCTGGGGACGGGCAGAGACCACCACCTGCGGTGTAAAGTAAAATATTCACAGGTATTTTCCCCAGAAATGCCAAGGCAGTGGAAAGGTTTCAGAAAGGTTTATTTTGGAGGCAAAGACACTAAAAACTTATAAATTAAATCTTTGCACCAGCAGTGAGAGCGTTGAGCCTGAGAAAGTAACTCCCCCTGATCTTTTCCAGGTTTCTTATCTCTGCTGGCCTCCCTCTCGCAGCCTCAAGAGAGGCACAGCCTGTAACATCCTGAGAGTTTATCTCTGCTCAGACCAGAGGGACACAGGAGGGAATGAAACACTTCCCCCATCCTTGAAAAAGGATTTTGTTCTTAGACAGAAGGTCTCCTTAAGCAACAATTTGCTCTAACTTTTCCTGTTACAAATACTTCCGAAAAGGGCATACCTATTCCTACATGTGGTGTTCCCATCCCTGTCTGCACTGGGCTGAGGAATGCCTCGATCTCATTTGGATCTCGTGTGGTTCAGCCTCTCCCAGCTTCCCCAGGTGCCCATTTGTCAAAGCCCTATGTGCTCCCTCATCCCCTTCTCTGCTGACTCTCAGCCCAAGCCAGGGGCCATGAGCCAGGAGAGCTGCATGCCATGCTGCAGAGCCCACCCCTCACTTAAGCTGATCTGAAACCCAGCAGAAGTTGCCATCAAAGATTTTTCTACTTTGCTAATGGTTATTGTGCAGTGCATTAGGCCTGGCAAATTAGATTGCCTGGGAAGAGCAGTAGATTCCTCCCTGGAAGGAGCATCATTGTGTGCAGTGCTTGGGGCAGGGGCCTGACCCCTGGACAGCTTGGGGTGTTTCTAAGCCGGAACTGGGAGGTTTGAGGATGTGGGTTGGCTCTGTCAACATGGAGGGCTTCTCTCCACATTCCAGGTACTTGTGTCAGGTCCTCTGGGGCTTGGGTCTGATTTTCTTCTCTCTCTTCTCCAAAGGTGGAGGGTTCCCGGGACAGGAGGGCGAGTGTCCCGCAGGCACAGAGCCGCAGCTGCACCGAACTGCACCGGCACCTCACCTCCACCACCCCCTGCTCCCAGACCAAAGCCCCCCAGACACCTGAGGAGTGCCCCAGCGGTGGCCACCACCCGTCCCCGGGCGACTGCGCCCATCACGAGGACGACAGCGACTCCAGCGAGGACTCGCTGAGCTCCGGCGACTCGGTGACGCCCCTCTCCTCAGCAGAGGACGGCTCCGGCAGCCAGTTCTCCTGCGAGGGGGAGATGCACTCCGTGGTGGAGCTCATCCGCTACATGCACACCTACTGCCTGCCGCCGCGGAAGCTGCCCGCCCGCGACGCCGCCGACGCCAAGCCCCAGCCCTGCAGCAGCCCCTTCAAGAGAGCCAAACCGGACTGTCCCGCCCAGCCGGGCCCCGCTGGCAGCGCCCAGAGCCGGCCAGGCTGTGCCTGGCAGGCAGCCGGGGGCTGCAAGAAGCCCGGAGCATCCTTCTCCATCCTGAAGGAGCTGCTGGCGCGGGACCTGCTGTGTGACGTGAGCAAGCCATACCGCCTGGGCAAGCCCGTGTACGCTGCCCTGGCACGGCCGCCCGGCTCCTGCTCCCCTGTGCCGCCCACCCGGGATGGGGAGGATGCCAGTGGGACTTGCACCTCCAGAGTGAAAACGGCACCGGAGAAGGGTGAGCCACGGCAGAGCCCTGGGGCTGAGGCAGAGGCACCGCGGGAGCTGTTTGGCCACGAGGACGATGGTGGGAAGCAAGAGGGCACCCCAGGCACAGCCGTGGGGAAGGTGGCCCGCAAGCAGGATAACACTGTTTACGCCGTCCGCCGGTCCAAGAGACTCAACCCCGAGCTCGGGCACTGGCTCTCCTTCCTTGATGAGCCACCCCCCGAGCCCTCCGTGCCCCTGGCCTGCAGAGAGTCTGCACCATGCCCGGTGCTGGAGGGCTTCTCTGCTGAAGAGCCTGCGGCTGAAGTGGAGGTGGGGGGCACAGCACCATCGGTGGAGCCCCAGCCCCTCTCCCTGGGTTCCCCAGTGGATGCTGAGGTGGGAATCGGGGCTGAGAGCCGGCGCTGTGCCCTCCTGGAGCAAACAGGTGAGGGGGCCGCGGGCTGTCACTCTGCTCAGCCCTCCCTTGTGCGTCCATGCTGCCTGTGCCATCCCTGCAGTGGCAAAGCCATACTGGCCAGGTGCTGGGCACTCAGCTGGCGGTAAAGCTGTGAGCAGCCCCAAGCACAGCCCCATGTCCTGGCTGGCTTTGTGGTCCCATGCATGGGGAGGGGGGGCCTGCTCTGGTTTTGGGATGCTGTTTCAATCCATGGGGGCCTTCTGCTCCTGTTTCCCCATCCTTGTATCGAGATGAAAGAGCTGGTGTAGTGCTCACACAGCAGGGACCAGGCAGCCCCATCCCTACAGGTCCCTCTTGCCCATGGGCTCACACTGTGCCTGAGCTCTAGGGTACAGCTGCAGCAGTGCCCTAAAACCACAGCTGTCTGCAAGTGCCTTATGAGCATGAATGGCTCAGCCCTGGCAGTGTGAACCCTCTCCCTCAGGTGGGCAAAGCCCCCAGTGCCCAGCCCCTGCCCACGTCAGGCGCTGCAGGGAGTACAGCTCCACTGGTAACCTGCTTCTCTCCTGCCTTTCAGAAACACCCAGGTGTCTCACGCTGTCCTTGGCACAAACGTAAGTGCACATGGGGTTGAAGGAACTATGCTGGGGCTGGGAAACCACCTTGGTTTGTGTAGCTGGGCCAAACCTCTGCTGCAAGCACGCAAAGCTGCTTTTGCAGAGCAGACTGAGCCACCCAGCTGGGCACAGGGCTGTGGGGAGCCACAGCCATCACTTGGGTACCAGGAGCCAGGAGAGCCCCAGGCTGAGGGCAGGGCATTTCTGTGTGTGCCCCACAGCGCTCGCTGGGACGGGGAGGGCACACTGCTCACCCCACTGCCCTCACACCCCTCCATCAGGCACTAGCCATAGTGGGAGAGCTCACTTGTAGGTATCATTTTCTCAGCTTCCCTTTGGGTTTTGGGACTATGATTCCCCTAAAAACTTCCTCCCTCCTGATTTTCTCCTCCAGTGACCCAGCCTTTGGGAAGAGAAACTTTGAGCCAATGCTGACCGTGGAGCTGTGTGGGACAGCAGGTAGGACAGGCTTTTAAGTTTTGGGTTTTGCAAAATTCCTCCATTTTGCAAAATGGGAGAGGGCAGGTTTACCCAAAATTCAGTCTGGAGTCATCAGCTCCAGCCTACCCACCCAAGGGAGCACATTCATCCTCTTCTCACTATGAACATGGGAGACACCCTGTCACATCTGAGCACTGTGAGCACCTCAGGGGAATGTGTTTGGGGTGGCAGGAGCTGGTCAGGGAGCCCCTGCATGAGCCAGGAGGGAAGGGAGAGTCCTCTGGTCCCTGCTGGGATCAGGCATCCTTCCTTTTCCCCAAGTGTCACTGGATGGATGAGGCTGTGGGGCTAGGCAGCCTCCTCCCCTGCAATACTGGTGCAACCCAGGCACTGGGGTGGGATAGGGCAGGATGGTGGGGGCAGAGCTGACTCTTGTCCTTTGTTTGGGGGCTCCAGGTCTCACACCACCCACCACTCCGCCATACAAGCCTGCTGAGGAGGACCTGTACAAGCCAGACATCCCTCAGGAGCCAGGGAAGGAGGAAGGGATGGCCCCCAGCCCTGGGGGTGCAGGGGACGTGGCAGCCTCCCAGAAAGCCCCCAGGAAGCACCCTGAGAGGACGGAGCTCTTCGCCCACCTGAGCCGAGCTGCCGCCGCACGCCCCACGCTCCCCGAGCAGCAGGGCCTGCTCAAGAGGCCCTTCTCCCGCTCCTTTGGGGACCACGACTACTGCCAGGTGCTCAAACCCGAGGCTGCCCTGCAGAGGAAGGTGCTCAAGTCGTGGGAGCCCACGAGCCAAGTGGAGACAGAGCACAAGAGGAGGGTCCCGGCTGCCCACTACCAGGGACTGGACCTCGGCAAGGAGGCAGGCGGCGAGATGCTGTGGAAGGAAGGCATCAAGCAGCTGAGAGACCAGGAGATCAGAGCCAGCTTAACAAAGCACTTTGGCTTCCTGGACAGTGCTCTCGATGACGAGGACATGGCTTTCTGCAAGACCCCTGAGTACGACACCGTCTTTGAAGACAGCTGCAGTGAGAGCGGCTCCCCTGTGGAGGAGGAGGAGGATGAGGAGGAAGAGGAGGAGGAGGAGGAGGAGGAGGAGGAGGAGCATGGCAACAACAAGCTGTGCCTGAGGAGAAACCCCCTTTCCAGGACCAGTTTGCATTACTGCTCTCGGAGCAGGTCCAGCTCGGGGTCTTCGTGCTGCCGGTCGCGATCACCTGCCAGCAGACGCACCTTTAGGTAGGGGGGCACGGGGACCTTGGGATCATTCTTGCCTGCTGTGTTTTTCCATGGTGCAGGGCAGCCCCAGTCCTCTCTGCTCTGCTGGCCCAAGTAGTAAAGATGCTAATTAATGAAAGAAAAGCTATAAAAATAATTGGTTCTACATCAGCCACTGCTGCAAACATCAGCCATGGCCAGAGGAAGCAGCAGCGGGGCGAAGCAGCCAGGGGTTTCTGTGGCTGACAGGGCATGGGCAGGCACCTGAGCCCAGCCTGGGAAGAGGTGAGTGCCTGTTCAAGACACCCTCTGGCATCTATCAGAAAAAAACTTTCCAGTGTCCTTTCCAGTGTTTCTAGATCCCCATTTCTCTTTGGCTGCCAGTGCACTGGAGTGTCCACCTGCTGCTGCAGCCACCACAAGCCTCGGCTTATCGCTGATGTTTGAAGCTTTCCCCACCAGCTTCCCCCATCCCAGGCTGATCTCCTCTCCCTTGCTTCCCAGGTGTGAGAACGGCGAGCAGTGTCAGGGCGGGAGCAGGCACCGGGGCCAGCTGGAGAAGAGACGGGAAAAGGCCATCGTAAGTGGGGGGACCCCACGCTAGGACAAAGCAATCCCCAGCCCTCAGTTCATCTCCCACTCCAGAAAAGCAGCAGTGGAGCCCATTAGCCCTGGCTTCAGCATCCCTTGGTGCAAGGCCAATGTTAAACAAGGACATGGGGGTGGAGGAGGGAGAGAAAAACCCAACCTGGAGCGGAAGCCACCAGCAATTGGCAACACATGGAGTCCTTGGCACAGAAATGCCCAGAGCATCCTACGCTGGTGCTTCAGCACACTTGGCATCGGCAGTTTGGGGGGTGAGCTGGGGAATCCCTGGAGCTGCTCAGCCGTTACAGATGTGGCCCTGCTGCATCCTCGTGCACCAGGAAACGAGTGTGTGCCCACGGGTGGGAGCTGGGAGAGGGGTGGGGATGTGGGACAGTAACTTGCTGCTCCGTACTGTTGTGCACACACAGTGCACTCACACACAGTGCACACACACACAGACACACACACACGTGTGCCACTTTGGCATTTTTTTCTGCAATGCAATTGGATTTTGCCCCTAGCAATTCTTGGGAATATTTCTCACATCTTTAGGAGAAGCTGAAAGAGCTGCAAAAATGCAGAGGAATTCTAAAAGAGAAGAAGGGGGTGTAGCTGCTCCAGCCTGACTATGGCTGTCCCTTGCAGCAGTGGTGTCCTGGGTCTGACACCCTGAGCTGGCTGGAGTGGAAAAAACCAGATCCTGGAGATGTCAGGCCATGCCCATGGCACTGTATCCCAGTGCTGGCTTACAGGGGCTCCTCAACAGCCCCACATTTCCAGTGCCCATCAGCATGGAGGTGTGAGGTCCTGGAGCTTGAAACCTTTCACTTGCTTTGCCAGGGGGAAGGCCGGGTTGTGTACATCAGAAACCTCTCCAGCAGCATGAGCTCCAGCGAACTGAAGAAACGCTTCGAGGTGTTTGGTGAAATCGTGGAGTGTCAGGTCCTGTCCAGGACTAACAGGTGAGTGGGCAGTGAGCTGTGGTCCAGGCAGCTACAGGCAGCCCCTCTCCCCAGGTGCCATCAGCACTGCCAGGAGGTGCCACACCAACCCCTCAGTCAGCTGAGCCTGTGGTCTTGGTGCTTTTGGCAAGGAGATGCGGTGTGTCCATGATCTAAGGGCATGGGGAGGTCTGCTGGGAGGGAGGGACAGCGGGATGGAGGGACAGGGGCACAGTGCTGGGCACAACTGTGTCAGCAGGGCTGTGGGGCCCATCACATCTTGAATTCTTTCTCTGGTTGCTCAGGGGGGATAAATACGGCTTTATCACCTACCGGTATTCAGAGCATGCCGCCTTATCTCTGAAGAACGGCCCCTCGCTAAGGAAGAGGAATGAGCCTTCCTTCCAGCTCAGCTCTGGTGGCCTTGGGCGCTTCTTCTGGACCAGATATGCTGACTTGGGTAAGAAAGCAGGAGTCTTATCAGCACAGAATGTAACAGCACTGCTGAGCCCTGGTCACACGAGGATCCCAGACATGTTTACAGCCTTCAGGAAAAGCCTACGGGCTTTCCTGTGGCTCACATAGCTGTTCTTAGCTCAGTCAGGTGGCTTGGGAAACTGGGGGAGAGAGAAGAGCAACTGGCGTGAGGCCCCAGGGTGTGTTGGCTGCAAAATGTAGCATCACACCCCAGGGCTGCTGGGTCTCAGCTGACCACAGCCCATCTCTGCTGCATTTCTGCACAGCCCTGGAGGCTTTCCAGCAGAAAACTCCCATCCCAGTTGTTAGAGAAAGCAGTCAGCAGCATTTCATTAGACCAGTAGGTGATCTGGGTGGTTTGCTGCTCCGCAGGAGAGATTCACCACACTGCACATGCACTTTTGAGCCAAACTGATGGCACTGAGATGTGCTGTGGTCGCATTAAGCCTTTCAGTGCTGTCTGAGCTTTGGCAAGGCCTCCTGCTTTACTCAGTGACCATGTCTCCCAGGGTCTCGCTGGACCATGTCCCTCTGTGGGGTGTAGGGCTGCTCTGCAGCTCAGGCTGCACAGCTTGACTTGTTCCTAAATTCCTGCTTGTCCTGGTACAGGACACATGAGACGCAGACCCCACAGACTGAAGTGAAATGCAACCATGCCATTCAAAAATATACACTTAACATTTTAAGATGCTGTTAAATTAGGCAGCCTTATTTCTGGCATGTACTGAATTCCCCAGGCTTTCCAGGGGCACTGGGTGTTCAGCTTCTGGCAGGGGTCTGGGAGCGAGGCAGGCAGGCATCCCCCTCCCCGTGACCTGTTTCAGCTCCTGCAAATTTGGCTGCATCGAGCAGATTTTTGCACACCTGGAAAACGAGGCCCAGCTGGGCCCTGCTGCAGCCCCTCTGCCCACAGCTCTTTCCAATGAGGGAGAGACAGCACCATCCCAATCCCTTGTGCCATCACTGCTGCATCCAGGCTGACTCTGTGGTAGCAGGGCAATGAGCAGTGCCCTACCGTGCCTCAGTTTCCATCCCCACCAGGCAGTGAGCACGCTGGTGCCCCACTCCCTGACCTGGCTGCCTTCTGTCCCTGCCATTCCCAGATTGCGGCACGGAGGAATCCTCCCCAGCTCCCGTGAAAAGCAAGTACGAGACCATGGATTTCGATAGCTTGCTGCAGGAGGCCCAGCTAAGCCTGCATCGGTAACAGCCTTAACCTTGGAGGAATACCTCAATACCTCAGTCAAGGCACTTCCAATATGTTTACGTTTTCAAAGAAATTATTCAGTCTATGGAAAGCGAGAGAGAGAGCGAGAGCACGCACGCGCGAGAGAGAGACTGCTGTCCCTTCTGATCGATGTTTACATTGAACAAAGCTGCTTCTGTCTGTGAGTCCCCATGGTGTTGATGTCTCACTGCCACACGTTAGTCCCTCCGCTTCTGACTGGTTGTTTTAGGGTGAGCCTAGGAGCCCCCCGGCCCCTCTCCCCCTCCCGGCCCTCCCCGTGCTCCCGCCGTGGAGTTGCAGCTGTGTTCACCATAACATTTTTTTGTCTGTAGTGTGTGATGATGAAATTGTTAATTGTGAATAGAATCAGGATTATAAACTAATTTTTAATAGAAGAAGAGAAAAAAAAAAGTATATACTTAAAAAAATGTATTTATGGCTCAGATGTACTGTAATTCAGATTTATTGTACCGCTTCCTTGATTTTTAACTATGCACTGTAATGAGGCACTTGCCACTCAGCAAATGGGGGGTCAGAGCAGAGTCCCAGAGCCGACATTCACCTGCCTCCCCCGCTGACAAACCAGGGTGCTCGGTGGTCGTGCTGGGGTCACCCACTTTGCTGTCAAAGCCATTCTTCTTGCTCATGTGGCCCGAGCCCCCCAGCAGCACCCAAATGCTGAGCTGGGTCCTGATGCTTGATTGAGCCAGGGCCAGACAGCTTTGCACGTGGGAAGGAGAGGGGTGGAAGAAAGATGCACTACTTGCAGCCAGCACTGCTCCAGCCCTCCGCTGCCTTTGGAGCCAGGAGGGAGGGGTCGGGGGGTTGGAGCCAGCCAGGCTTGAATCCAGCGGGTCCTGCTGGCACAGCCTGGGGGATGGGTATCTCTGGGTCAGTATGAGGGATGCGGCTTCTCTCCAGCCCCTCGGATGGCTGGGAGACCAGCCAGGCCAAATGGTTTGCTCTGCACTCACTTCCAGCCCCTGCAAACAAGCAGGGTGAGAAGACCCGCCTGTGATCCCCGCTGGGCAGCCAGGTCAAATTCCAGAGAGGTGGGAGGGGGCACAGCACCCATGCCGAGTGTCTGCCCACCCAGCACCCCCCCGCCCTCCACCCACTGCTTGATAAGCCATACACTTCCCAGCACCCACTCGGCACCCAGGATCCGTCCCCGTGCCCACCAGTGCCCCCCAGCACGTTTGCCTGCTCTGCCTCTGGCCAGGGGCCCTCAGAACTGGATTTAAGGAATGCTCAAGCATGAGATTTGCCTGCGGACTTGCCCTCCATCTCTGGGTGAGTTGGGATGGGGAGAGAGCCCACTTCTAGCTGGAGCAAACCCCACCATCAGCTGGCCAGAGGCACTGTTTCCTGAGGGAGTGGGAATCTCTCTGCTCCTCAAGCCATTTCCATTGTCTCCTTTTATTTTTCCTCCCCAGAGACCACTAGGGATTCAGCCATCCTATGTAGATAGAATATTATAGCCTTAACTCTGCCAATAGATAGATTAGAGTCTCCTGGGGTCTCCCCTCGACATGACTTAGGGGTTTTATTCTCATTTCCTGGCGTGGGTATGTTTCGTCTTGCAGGGAGAATGACCAAAACCTTTGAAACTGCACAAGGTTTGATGCCAAAAGCCTGAGCCCTGCTGGGATGGCCCCTGGCTCTGGGGCTGTGAGTGCAGCTGGTCTCTGGTGGGAGCAGGAATGCCGGCAGCGCTGACACCAGCACAGTTCCCTGGCTATTTCTTTCGGGAAAGCCGTGGTTCTGACAACAACCAGCCCGGCAGTGCGAGGGCCCAGAGGCCACCGCAGGGTCCCCAGTCAGCCACCAGTGACGATCACTGCCAGGGAACAGTCCTTGTGCCATTTCAGCCTCACAGTAAGGTTTGGTGTCTCTCCTGCCACAACCCCCCCCACTTCTCATCACACCTTAGTGAACACGAGCAGCTCTGGCCGAGACTGAGCATCTGCTATTGGCAATTGCCTCATTGTAGCTTTGCCTTTTTCTGTCCTAGTATTTCCTCACGATGATGATGTTTACATGTGATTGCTATAGAGCTTACGTAGAATGTATATAGCGACACATTTAGGGTGGGTAGTACTGTCCTGTGCTGTGCTGATGTTTTTCAGAAAACGATCAATCCAAAAAAAAAAAACCCAACAAAAAAACAAAAACAAAAACAAAATAGCTAAGTAAGTGGAATTCTTCCATCTCCCACTCAGCCAGGGGCACCCATGGCTGGGCCCCACTGGGGATGCATCAAGTGTGGTGGAGGGGAAGGGTTAGTGCAGAGTTGGGGGGGGGCTCCAGCCCACTCCTGGAGGATCACTCAGTCGCTTCCCAAGCACTGGTTTTGGTGTATCCAGATAAAAAATTTCACATTGTTTTCCTGCAGCTGGGCACCCCAGGTTGGCCCACAGCCCCTGCCTGTGCCCAGCTGCTGGATCCTGAGAGCAGTGCCTGGGAAGGGGAGGGCTGGTCCTGCACAGAGCTGATCAGTACTGCAGTCGTAGGGTAGGAAGAGATGCAATAAGTGGTCTTCGAGGTGCCTGAAGCCTATAAGTGGGGTTGGGTTTTCTTTTCTTTGGGTTTTTACTTTTTTTTTTTCCCCCATTAAATTGGGATGGTTTGTTTTCCCTCCTCCCCAAGAAATTTTTTCCAGATCTTATGCACTATGCTTAGAGCCTCATGGGCTGTGTGCTGCATGTCCTGGGGACGTGTGCTGCCTGCCCCAGTGGCTTCCTCCAAATTTTAGGATTGGGTGAGAGTGGAGAGAGCAGCTCTTCTGGGTTTAGAGTCCCTCATGCAGGGTTTGTGGTAAAAAACAAGTTTCCACTTCATTTTTTTTTTTCTGGGGGGAGGGTTCTTTTTACTATAAAGGTGTCTTTAACTCACAGTGCTCGAGTCTGCACAGGGGCAGGAAGGTGGGCTCGGGCACAGGGGCAGGTGTGAGCTCCCTCCCTTAGCAGCCTGTGACTGTTTTAGATGCTGACAGGGAAGTGGGGCAGGAGCAAAGCAATGCCTGGGCACTGTGTGGGGGGAGGCAGACAGTGCTACCAGGAAAGCCAGGAGCTGCCAGGGAGTGGGGATCCCCCTTGCTCCAAACATTGCCTTTATGTCCCACCCAGCCTGTGGCATCAATTTGGGTGCCCTGGGGCGGGTGCAGCTCAGAGCTGGGCACTCCAAAAAGGGAACCCTCACACCCCAGCTCCCTGCGAGGGGGCCGTGGGACAGGTGGGAATGCAGCTTCAGAGAGAAACTGGGAGCAAAAGGGTTTACTTCGGTAGGCAATAAGTCAGGAGGAGATTTATTTTTTTAAAAATATGTAATTATAGAATGTCCCCCAGTCACTTCCTGTGGGTGCTGTGGGGAAATGCTGAATGTGACGAGTTTCATGATGAAATGCCCCTTTGCTTGTTTTGCACAGGTTTGCCCCAGAAAAGCTCGTTGTTCAGGGTGGAATGCTGGGTTCCTGGCTGGAATCCAGTGGGTCCCTGAGGCTCCGCAGGAAGGAGCAAATGTTTCTGAGTGTGTGGGCTGAATGCAGAGGACAATCCCAGGTTTTAGGTTCAGTGCTGCCCCAAAGAAAATGTTTCTCCCGATTCCTCAGCGCAGCTGGCTGGGCTGCACATCTTGAATGAAGCAGCAGCTCAGTCACCACGTTACAGTCCTGTCTGATTTCAGCTCTGGTCCATGCAAAGGAGTATTGCAATTGCAGATCAACACGGTTTTATCCTTTCTTTTTGTTTTCTTTTCCCTCTTCCTGGAGGTATGCTGAATCCTAAGATACATCAGTGTTCGAAGCTGAACCTGACACCCTTTCTGTTCTAAGCATCGTAGTCCATCCCCGACAATCTCAAGCAATATAGAGCCAAACGCAGCCTTGGGGTTTCATTCCTCTTCCCTCACCCTCCCTGGGGTCAGGGGCAGCAGCAGCAGCTTGGCTGCAACACAGAGTCGGGGAGGGAGAGTGTATGCATGCGAGAAACAGAACAGTTAAATTGATGCATTTCTTGAGAAAGGTGTAAGAATTTCACCTAAAAAGGGGCACATCTGCTTTGTTATTTATGGAAAAAAAAAAAAAAGCTAAACTCTGTCTTTTTCTTCCTTTTTTTTCCTGTTTTTAAGTAAAAGGACACTTCTCATAATTATTTGGGGCCAATTCTGCCTCTCTTGCTCATGATGAGTAAGTACTACTTAACTGCAATTTTCTACTTGCAGAGTAAGTAAAAGTAGCAGAATTGATCCCACTGTGATAAAGAATCAAGTTTTTAGTATGTGGGGTTTTTTTCAATTGGTAGTGGTTTTTTTTATATTTCACTTAATTTTTTCCCCAGTTCCTTTCTGTTGTGTCCTTATTTATGTAATATACTTTAACCTTAAAAGATGGCATGGATTCTTATGCCTTTCCTTTATTATTATTGTTATTATTTTTAAAAAAAAGAGATTTATTTCTAGTGTGATTTAACTCTCTACCTTCTAAAATAAGAGAACGTTTTCTTGTATTTTTACATTGTCAGATTCTATAGTTTCATAGATAATTTAACCAAATCGCTCAATGTATTCTCTATATCTATCCAGTGGGTATAAAAGTTCTATTTTAAATTGTGTAAATACTTCAGAACTGGCTTCTTTTTCCAGACTCCCCTGCCGCGGAGTTAATTGTTTACATCAAAAAGACTGTAGAATCTCTACGCTCATGTACTGTAAATAGTGAAGTGATCTGCCTATAAATAAACGATAACATATATACTATAAAGTGGAGAGAAAAAACAAAAGAACAAGTTTGTGCTGCTATATTTTAATTTGTTAGTGCAAGGCTGTTTTCGGGGAGGAGGTGTTTTGCTCTGCTGAAGGTGCTCTCCTGCATCTGCCTGGGCAGCTGGACTGTGGGGGCATGTCTGGGGCCATGGGGGTAGCAGAACCCCCCAGCTCGCTCACACCAGTGACAGGGATATGGCTCCTGTGTGGTAATATCCCTGTATATCGCTATTTTAAGTGTGGCTTCTTCCAGTTTAATTTGTGCAGGAAAAGCCAGGGCTCTGTATTCTGGACTTTGGAGCTGTTCTGATGTCACATTGCAGGAGAAACCTTCCTGACTGGGAGGGTTAAAGATGAAGTGGGGCATACACCTCAAATTTGCTTGAGTGGGAGTAAGAGAGCAAGAAAAAGTGTGGAAAAGACTCCAGATGGTGATGCAGCAGCCATACAGCTGAGGATGGCACCTGGACAGTCCCCTTGGAAGCAGGAGAGCAGTCCCCCGGGAGCCAGCCTGCTCTCTCAGAGGCACAGCCCCTGTGTCCCAGCACAGGGTGTCCTGGTGTCCTGGTCATCGGGGGAGCCCAGGCTGTGGAAGCAATGGGATAGAAGGCAGCTGCCCTGGAGCATCTGGCACACGGGAGCCCTGTGCCAGCCCCTGTGAGGGCTCACCAGGTCAGAGAGGTTGCACTGGATTTATCAAGAACGTGCCTTCATGATGCGGCGGAGCAGGAAGATCCCGGCAGCCTGAAAGGAGCAGGTCTGCAAGGTGCTGAGCTGTCCCAGCTACTGGTTTTTTGCAGGTATGCACCGATTTAGGCAGCAGCTGCACACCTGTCTGTCTCCAGCACAGTTGGTAGGAACCCAGTGTGGGTCACTCAGCCCAGCCACAGAGCCAGAACCAGCATCCCACCCCAAACCCAGCCCTCATCCCTGTGACTGCTTCAAGTGGAGAACTGATTGGAAGCCTATTCCTGCGGCTTTCCAAAACCAGCAGGCTTCAGGGCCACCAAACCAGGAGTATTTTTCTGAAATACATCAGGCACAGTGACAGTGCCAGGACAGATGAAAACATGAACTTGCAGGGGGGAAATGTGGGGATGCTGCTGAGGCAGCTAGTGCTGATGTGCCCAGGGTGGGTTCATGCAGGAGCAGAGGCACGGGAGTGGGTTCCAAGGCTGGAGAACATAAAGGAAAGGTCTGCAGGGAGAGAGAGACCCACAGTTTAGGTTTGTCCTCCCAGCCTGACCTGTGCCTCCCAGGCAGCTTCCTGGAAAATAAACAACTGATATTGTTTATCAAGTATAATTGCTAACTGGGGATAATTTTTGAGAGCAGACCTAGAGACCGAAGGGGGCTGTTGGTGAATGTCAACATCAGTTCAGCAGCTCCATTAGTCCCAGCAATTAGTTCCAACCATTTGGAAAAAGCCGGTGGGATAGTTTTCGTTTTGGCATAACTTAGTGATAAAACAGCTCCTTTTCACACAGACAGGCACTGCTTTTGTAGTATCTTACAGGGCTCCTCTCCAGCTGCTGGAGGGGAGGGAGGCAGTGTTATCTATCTCCTGGGCTAAGCACAGTGTGCCTTGTGAGAGGGGAAAATCAGTCAATCATGAGCTTTTGTGAACAGAACAGCTTTGGTCACTGCCATGGGCTAGCTAGCACCTGGCAGGCAGTGTGGGCAGCAGGGTAGCATGGGTAGCACACCCCAGGCTCCTACCCCTGACCAGTGTGAAACACCTGCTGCTTGGACTTCATTTCACTGCCCAGTGAGCTGTCCTGGGCTGCTCTTTGGAGCTGCAGCTCCCACCTGTGCCTTGAGCAGTGCCAGCCGACACCAAATCCTGCCCTGGGCTCTGCTTCCCACTCCCTGACACAGACCTCAGCTTTGGGCCACTCAAGGTCTGTCCAGGGACTCAGGAGGCTGCACTTTTAAGTAACGGATGCATTTGCCCACTCTCAGCATTTATCAGTCCCAGTTTGTTGTACAGGTCCATCCAGGTGTCTTTGCAGAGGTGAAGAGGGACAGGTTTGGTTCTTTTGCTCCCTGCCAGCTCGGGGACCTCTCTCCCTGCTGGTCCAGCTGCCCCATGCCCACAGGGACTCCTGCCAGCTTTCCTTCCCGCTCCGAGTCCTGGCTGCTGCAGCCCCGTGTAAGCAGGGCTGGTGGACTATTTGCCCTGTTACCCTTCAAGCAGCCAAGCTCCCAGCTCTGAGCTGCTGAACTGAACTCGTCCTGTGACGGCCAAGGCTTCTGCGGCGGAGCGGGCGGGACGCGGAAAGCTCGGCGGAGGAAAGGGAAGACCCTCCCTTGCAAGGGGGAGGAGGCAGCAGCTTTTTGCCCGCAGAGCAAACGGGAGGCCCTGCGCCACTGCCGCTTTCAGTTTCGTTTCCCCACAGTGCCTCGCTCCTTGCTCTCAGCCCTGTTGGCGAGGCTGGGGCGCCATGGTCGAGGCGGGCGCTGCGGCCCGGCTGAAGGACGAGCTGACCTGCCCCATCTGCCTGGATGTTTACAGGAACCCCGTGTCCCTGGGGTGCGGTCACAGCTTCTGCGAGGTGTGCATCCAGGAGGAACAGAAATGCCAGCAGGGCCCTTCCAGGTGCCCACTCTGCCTTACCCCCATAGACCAAGCCGGGAAGCCGAAGCCCAACTTCCATCTCCGCAACATAGCGCAGAACTTTTTGGATGCTTCTGCTCATCAAGAGGAGGAAGAGCAGGAAGTGCAATGCAAAGAGGAGGAGGAAAGTTCGAGGCAGCAAGAGGAGGTGATCCTGTGTGATTTCTGCCTTCAGGAGCCTCAGCCAGCCGTGAAGACTTGCCTGACCTGCGAGGCCTCCCTGTGCCAAGCCCACCTGAGCAAGCACAGCACAAAGAACATCCAGAGAAACCACGTCCTGGTGGAGCCCTGTGGCGCCGAGGCTTTGGCTGAGAGGAAATGCCCCCAGCACGGCAAATTGCTGGAATGCTTCTGCACGCAGGACAAGGTCTGCATCTGCATGCTGTGCTCTGTCCTCAGCTCCCACAAGGACCACGAGATCATCAGTTTGGAGGAGGCTTTTGGCCATGCCCAGGTAAGAGGCTGCCGGGACAGCGGCTCGATCAGGGATTGCACTAGGGAAACCACGGGGCGCTGCTGCACGGAGAGCTGCCCGCAGCACCGGGCTGGAACTCCTCCCGAGTTTCAGAACTGCAGACCCAGAATGGGGTTGAATTCCCATCTTGGGCTTTTATTCTTGGTTTAGTCCCAGGTTCCCTCTGGGCTTGGCCCCTGGGATGTAAAACAAGATGTTGTAAACACTTTCTTCCCGTGCTGAGGGGAGAGTTTGGGCAAACTGGTGGGACCACATGCTCGTGGCTTTGGTGCACTCGGTGCTCTTCCAAGCCAAAGATCAGCCTGAGCTGCAGTTATGCAAAGAAAATTAATGAGAGAGTAATAGAAGGGAAGCTGCCAGCAGCAGAAGTAGCTTTGTGTGTGGCTATTACACATGAACAGTTTTCAGTTTCAAATTATTTTTCTTGTGCTAGTAATTGAGGCATTTGTTCAGGGATAAAATCTCACAGTAAACCTTTCTGTGTTGATTTGTCCTGAGAGCATGCAGTGAGCAAACCTTTGTCAAGTCTAGCTTAGCCTATGTCTATAAAATTGCTGGTTTCATGCATGTGTGTGAGTCCTATCCTGATATCTCCCATTGGTTATATTTGTAGAGTGTTTTTCCTGAAACTCTGAAACAAGTGAAAAAGTATGAAGCTCAGCTGGATCAAAATATAGCAAAGCTGCTGAAACAAGAGAAGGAAGTAGAGGTTTGTTCCAAGGCTCCATATCACTTTGGGGATGGTTGCATGCTGGTAAACTGATAAGGTTTTCTTTTGCCCTTTCCCAGATCATGGATTCTGAAGGTTTTTAGATCCTGGGTGATTTCTCATGTATTTCTGAGGTTTCTTCTTTGAGGGAGGATGATGAACAACTTTCTTATCAGTCTGGGAGGTACATTCTTAGTTAAACTTGAAAGTTGTTGTTAAATCCATGCCTCCTGATGAGTGGCTGGTGTGTGGCTTTTTTATTTTTCCAACCTTATTCAATTTTTAGTTACTTCTCTCATCCCAGAAAAGAACAAGCCCTTTTCTGTGAGTGAGAGCTTGTGTGGAAAATGTCCCTACACAGTCCCTTACAGCTTTGAAAGTGTTTTCTTAATAGACTAAGCAGAGTCTGCAGAGGGAACAGCTGGAGAACCTATTCAGAGAGATCAATCTGCAGCTAGAGAAAAAAAAAAGTGAGATCCTGAAAGCTCTCAGTGACCATGAGAAGCAACAACTTTCTCAGATTCAGAAGGAGATAAAGAAGCATGAAAAGCAGAAGCATTCAGCCAGCCATGATGTTCAGGAGCTGGAGGCTCTGAGAAATCAGAAAGATGTACTTCTTTTCACCAAGGTACCTAACAACATCTCCCTTCCCAGAGATACACAGCTCTTGGGCTGGCCTGTGCTATGCTAATTCTACTTTCAAAATGTCTTTCCAGGCTTTTACAGCAATTCACACCAGGTAAGATCTTCCCAAGGTTTAATGTCTTTACTGATGATCTGGACGAAGGGATGGCGTGCACCCTCAGTAAGTTGGGCGGGAGTGTTGATCTGCTGGAGGGTGTGAAGGCTCTGCAGAGGGATCTGGACAGGCTGTATCGATGGGCTGAGGACAACTGCATGAGGTTCAATAAGGCAAAACGCCAGGTCCTGCACGTGGGTCACAATAACCCCAGCTACAGGCTGGGGGAAGAGTGGCTGGGAGTGCCTGGTGGGAAAGGACCTGGGGGTGCTGGTCAACGGTGGTTGAACATGAGCCAGCATGTGCCCAGCTGGACAAGAAGCCAATGGAATCCTGGCCTGTACCAAAAATATTGTGGCCATCAGGCCCAGGGAAGTGATTGTCCTTCTGCACTGGGCACTGGTGAGGCCACACCTCGAGTGCCGTGTCCAGTTCTGGGCCCCTCATGGCAAGAAAGACATTGAGGGACTGCAGCATGTCCAGAGAAGGACAACAGATTTGGGGAAGGGTTTGGAGAGTCAGTCGTGTGAGGAGTGGCTGAGGGAGCTGCGGGGGCTCATCCTGGAGAAAAGGAGACTCGGGGGACCTTCTCACTTTCTACAATTCCCTGACAGGACCGTGGAGCCAGGTGGGGGTTGGGCTCCGCTCCCAAGGAACAAGGGACAGGATGAGAGGACATAGTCTCACACTGTGCTAAGGGAGATTCAGTTGGACATTAGGAGAAATTTCTTCACAGACAGGGTGATTAGACATTGGAAGGGGCTGCCCAGGGAGGTGGTGGAGTCCCCATCCCTGGAGGTGTTCAAGGAATGACTGGACATGGCACTCAGTGCTCTGGTCTGGTTGACAAGGTGGGGATGGATCACAGGCTGGACTTGATAATCTAGGACGTCTTCTCCAACCTGAATGATTTTATGATTCTATGGTTCTATGATTCTTTCTGCATGTATTAGGAAACGCAAGCCAGTTGCTGTCATGGATGGTGTGAAACTGCCAAACTCACCTATTGCTTTGGATAAATCAAAAACACTCAATACTCTATACCTTTTCCAGGAATTCCTTTCAAACATGGAGTCCTCATTTAAACCACCACCTGGTAAGTGATCATTTCACTATAGCAAAAGCAAGATGGAAAAGTCAACAAAAGATCTTTAAGAAAGGGTTGTAATACAAGACACCAAGTACACGAAGTGCCCCTAGAAGTGTTGATTCCTAACTTTGTATGCTAATTTGCACATGTGTGTACAAAAAGGGAAACTTGTCCTGGGCTTCAGTCTTTGGGGGCATGCCTTGGATACACGCTGTTAAAACAGGCTCTGGGTAAAGAGGTGTGGAATTTCTAGGAGTTTTCCATGAGGATTAAGAGAAGATAATAGCAACTCCTCCCCTGTCTGTGGCATCCCTTTGATTCAAGGGGAAAGTTGAGAACTCATCACAGCAGCAGCAGGTGGAGTTTGTTTACGACATAAATAATCTGCTCTTTCTGTGCAAATACTTTTGCTTTTTTGTAGTGCTTTGGAAGCTTAACCTACCGTGAGGTTGTACATGGTGGGGTATTTGTCCAGCTGAATGGAAAAAATCAGAGTTCCCTTGTTACTGCTGTCTTGAGGATGCTTCAGCCCTTGCCAACAGCCATGGGTCAAGACTGAGACAGCTGAGGTCGGAGCGTGTGTGACAGTGAGTGATGTGCACACCTAACTGGCCACCATCTGTAGAAGCCTTGGGTACACTAAGAAGCACACCATGCTAAAACTGAAAGAGCAGCAATTCCCAAAATGTACTGTCCACCCACCTCAGAATTACATAGGAGCAGCTAAGAGAGTGCAGAAGATGTTTCAGTTAATGTATGCTTTTAATGCTTTGGGTGGGTTGGACTTGGATGACTTGGATTGGCTTGGATGACTTGGATTGGGAAGTCTAACTTTCATCAATGCACACTTATCTGTTAATCATAATGTGTTTTTTCTCTTTCTCTCTATTTTAAAGAGGTGGTGGTTTCAACTCCTCACAGCAGTACAGGTCAACCAGGTTACCCAGATCCATATTGCTTTACTTTTACCGTTGGCAGTACTCCTCCTCCCAGCTTTACTTCAGATAATGGCTTTGATGGGTTCTTTCGGAAATTCTGAAAAATCTGTAAAACCTGTGGATTGAGATAATATCAGTTTGATAAATGAAACAAAGCAAAATATAATAATAATAATGATACCACTACTAATGATAGTAATAACAGAAGGGAGCAAAGAGAATGAGAAAACCCAACCAAAACAAGTGATGCACAATAAAACTGCTCCCCACCTGCCCACTCTATGATGTCTAGACACTGTTCCTGAGCAGTGATCAGCCCCTTCTGCCTGCCTCCCCCTGTTTATATGGTGTGGGCATGGTGTTCTATGGTGTGGGATATCCCTTTAGCTGGTTTGAGTCACCTGCCTCAGCTATGCTCCTCCCCAGCTTTCTTGTGCAGCTCCTCACTAGCAGAGCATGAGGTACTGATAGGTCTTGACTTAGGACCCTTGCACTGCTCAGCAACAGCCAAACCATCCATCAGTGGGTTATCAACATTATTCTCATACTGAATCCAAAACACAGCACTGTACTAGCTACTGAGCAGAGAATGAATTCCATCCCAACCAAAAGCAAGACAGGACTCAAATATGTGCAGTGCTGTCCCAGACATGCAGAGTGACCAGAGCTTCTGGGAGGTGAACACCAACAATGAGAGCTGCTGGAAGCTTGGAATCATGTGTACCCTGTCTGAGTGCTACCTGCAAGTGCCTCACAATTACGTCTGCATGTTCCTAGGACAACAGCCTCGAAGTAGAACGAGCATCAGAAACCGCAAAACTGGAAAGTGGAAGAAACAGTCTGCCTTTATTTAACATGTCTGTCAAGGCTGGAGATCCTGCTAAGAGCCTCAGGCTTAGAGAGGCAGTAAGCATCCCTTTGAAGTATCCTGTCCATGCTGCCATCAGCATGTCTGATGGCTCCTTGAAGCTCCTGTTTTGATGTGGGAAGAAGGTGTTGCTTTGTGTTTCCAGGCCTAGGAATTGGGACCGTTGCTGCGCAGGGGGTGTGCTAAGCTAACATATCAAAAAATGGTTTGTGGGTTGTTGTGATGGCTTCTGTGGGGTATGTCACAGCACACTGCTTCTTACTGCAAGAACTTCTCTTTTATTTGTTTTGTTAACCATGGTGGAAGTACCATTAAGTTGCTCGTTTTTGCTCAGCTGTATCAAATACTGTGTTGGCAGCACATTATTAAAGTCATTTAATTTGCAAAAGTCAGTGGCAATTTATTTTGTCCTAAAGTGGAGAGCACAATATGAACTGCAACAAAACTAAGCAGCAGCAATGCTTATCTTGGCTCTAAGGCAGCAGTTTTTGCCTCTGCCAGTCCTGCACAACCGAAGGCATCCGGTACAGAAGCAAAACCCCCTGTGCCATATGTGGTATGGATTAGTAAGATTTTACGACTGTCCAAACACCTTGGAGAGGAAGAGATGATATTCCTGCCTGCTGCCTGTGGTTCTGCTGACTTCAGACAGTCAGAGTATTTGCATTAAGCGGCCCAAGCAGAAGCTCTTCATCCCAGCAGGGATAGTGAAAGACCCTGAGAGACACTATAGGTTTTCATATGCTAAAATACATTCATGTTCAGTCCTGGAAGAAAGCTGTGTTTTTTCTTTTTCATTTTATACACCAAAATGATATGGAAAACCATGCAGGTAGAGCTGGGTCTCCCAAATGCACCTGCAGTGGCTGCTGCTCTGCCTTGTCTCAGGTAGTACACAAGAGGGTAAGCACAAAGAGGGGTAAGCAAGGCTCATGACATGGTACAGGGCTATTCCTATCCTAGAGTGCCTGAGAGCATTTACCAACCCCCACTTTCCTGTCAGCTGGCTGCTGGTAGATGCGCCTCAACAAGTCCCAGTTCAAGTTTCCTTTAGGTTCTTGTTTTACCCCTAGGGAGTACCTGGGACTGTTGGGGAGTTGTAGCCAATGCAGAGGGTATTCCTGGCTTACCCCTGTTAGGCTCATTCTCAGCCAGGGTTAATCTCAAATTTGCTGCCCTTGTTGTGGAATGGAGAAATTTTCTTGGGGGGGGGGGGGGAGCAGAAGGCTGCAAGAGAATTGTCCATCTCGTGCCCTCCCCAGCCCCCTGTGCTCCCAGCATCCCAGCGGGAGCTCACACTGGAGCAGTGCTGCCCGAGACTAAGGGAAAACTTCCCCAAGTGGCTGCCAGGGCGCACAGGAACCGTCTGAGGGTGGAGCCGGGAGAGGGAACATCTGTGCGGGGGTGGAGAGGGAGTACTTGCAGCGTCTGGGCTGGCTCTCCCACCTTGCTAGTTTTCGTTCTCGCAGTCTGGCTTGGGCGCCATCTCTGCGGCCATGGAAAAAGCTAGTGAGGAGTTTGAAGGAGGTGCCAGCCTGGAGGCCGAACTCATCTGTTCCATCTGCCTGTGCCTCTACAAGGACCCAGTGTTGCTGAGCTGCCGTCACAGCTTCTGCCAGCAGTGCATCCTGAAGGTGCTCACAGCCCGGCAACAATCCCTGGCTCCTCTGACCTGCCCCGTGTGCAGGCTCTACCTGGGGCCCAACCTGGAGCTGCAGAAAAATTTCCACCTGTGCAACATCGTGAAGGCATTTCAGGCCAAGACTTCCAAAGAAAAACACGGCAAGGGCTCTGAAGAGGAGAGGACAGAGGTGTTCCCCTGTGAGTACTGCCTGGATGAGACCCAGCCAGCGGTGAAAACCTGCCTGATCTGCGATGCGTCCTTGTGCAAGGCCCATCTGAACAAACACAACTCCAAGGCTTCCTGCCGGGACCACATCCTGGTGCAAGTGGGAGCAGGCGGTGTGGTGGAGGAGAGGAGGTGCCTGCAGCACGGCAGGATGCTGGAATACTACTGCTGCTGGGAGGGGCAGTACATCTGCATGCTCTGCTTCACCAGGGGGGCTCACATGAACCACAGGGTCATCACCCTGAAGGAGGGACATGACGAGCAGCTGGTAAGGAGCTCTTCTCTCCCCACGGCTCCTGCGGGATTTGCTCTGACCCCTGAGCTGGAGGAAGCCACAGGAGGGGCAGTGGGGCTTTCACCAGGGAATGGGGATTGGGGTGGGGAGTGGGGGCAGGCAGGCAACAGCTCCAGGGATTTCATATCTGCCCCATCAGGGACTGGTGCATTGTGCTGGAATTTGCTTTTCTTTTCCTCGTTTGTGTTGCCAGAGCAGCCTGACCAGCTAAGCAGAGGGAGAAGAGCGGAGAGGT
Source organism: Myiozetetes cayanensis (assembly GCF_022539395.1). NCBI lineage: Eukaryota > Metazoa > Chordata > Aves > Passeriformes > Tyrannidae > Myiozetetes > Myiozetetes cayanensis. Next base: position 5,606,499 of record NW_026087378.1, on the reverse strand, counting down.
GTTTGGGGCTGACTGGGACAAGGGTGGGTAAATCCTTCAGCGTGTGGGGAAATGGGAGAGCGAGTGAGAGTCCCCATCTCTGGAGGTGTTCAAGAAATGACTGGATGTGGCACTCAGTGCTCTGCTCAAGAAATGACTGGATGTGGCACTCAGTGCTCTGCTCTAGTTGACAAGGTGGGGATGGGTCACAGGTTGAACTCAATGATCTCAGAGGTCTTTTCCAACCTAACTGATTATGTGATTTTGCAGTTCCTCCCTCTGCCATAAATTTTGCTGAGCCAATGGCCCAGCAGATACAGAGACAGGGGGCCTCCACATTCCTGCTTCTGAGTCCAGCTGCTGTCCTTGAAATTCTCCAGAATCAGCTGAGATTGAGGCGATAAAATGCATTTGCTATGCTCAGTGCCTTGCATTTGAAATTTCTGGGCTCAGTTTAGAGCCTAAAAAAATAGAGCATGTAGGAATCCAGTGCCTGGGTAGGAAATGCCTGGCTTACTTTGAACTTCAGGACAGGTCACAGCCTCCTCAGGAATTAGTAGGAGGCACCCTTTGCAGTTATCACAAATTTCCTCCCTCACATTACATATAAAAAATTCAGAGCTGCCAAGCACAAGTGAGTTGTGTGAGACAGGGGCCGTTTCCTTCATCCCTGGGGCCGATAAAGGAGCAACACTGGCCTGACTAGAGGGGATCCATCCCTGTGGGTAAACTGAGATCTCTGCTGCATATTCCTCTTGGGTGGTTATTTTTCAAACTCCCCAGGATAGCCAGTGAAATCGGTAATGCAGCTGTTCAGAAGGAATTGTAAAAGGGTTTTGGTGAGAGGAACCTTGATCAAATTTGATTTGTCTTTTAATGTTTCAAAAATTAAAATTTCTGTGACAGCTATGACAACTATCTCATGGAAAATCTAAAATTTCTGGCATGATTTTTATTAAAAAAATGGAAGTCTGGGAGGTGTGTCTGTCATGGCCATTCATGGGTGCTCAAGGTGTGAAAACACTGCTGGAAGCAACCAAAGCCACTCAGAGACTGTCTAATCCCCAAAGAGCAAGGTTTACTGTCTCCTCTAACTGTGCTATTGTGCAGTTCCACAGCACTCAACGATCATGGTATCCCTTAAAATAAATAGCTGGGTGAGTAAGTATTGCTGTTTTGCTGATTTTCAGAAAAGATAATTGGTTATTACCTTATTCTCAGATCCCACAGCTGCTGACAGATGAAAACTAAGGATTTGGACCACATTAAGGCACATGTGAAGATTCTGTGAAGCTTTAACAGATAAAGTGAGATTTACTGATTTAAAATGAAATTTACTTACTCAAAGGGAAAGTTATTAATTAACCTACCATAAAGTCACACATATATAAAAATTAAACAGTTTCCTGTTATGTCTTATCTTTACAAGTTGACAAGTGAACACAGTTTATTATAGGTAGGACTCTGGTGAAAGAGGGCAGGCAGAAGGAGCCTGTGCCATTTCAGCTCCACAAACTGCCAGTCTGGTTTAAAGCTGTCCCTGCTATGAAGCTCAGTGCTGTCTTTCCTTCTGCCAGACTAAACTCTTGAACACGGTGACACGGCTGCAGCAATATGAAAGTGCCTTGGTTACCGCCCTAGAAGATCTTCAGAAAAGTGAGAATCAGCTCAAGGTTGGTACCCAGATCCTTGCTAATTCAATTTCCTTCACAATTTCCCAGCAGTAAGTGATGGCAACTCTGCTGTTAAAAGCAGAGGAATAGAAAGGGATATAATCCAAAACAGGGAAAACAATGGTGTAAGAAACTGCCAGAAGCCAAGTTTTCTCGCAGCCTCCCGGCATAGCTCCACAGGAGGAACCAGCTGGGGGATTCCACCCTTTATTGTGGTCGCACAGGCTACAGGACTGGCAGACCACAGATTGTATATGTCATTATATATTTTTAAAGTTTTCTACCTATTAGAAAAAAGCATTTTGCATCTACAGGTGGAGTTCTCAGTGTGTACAGATACAGTTCTCACATTGGTAGCTGAATTTTATCTGATTTTGTTACTATATCAGGATTAATTTTCATAAGCCTCTGTTTAATCAGATATTCTAAGCAAATGCTTACTGTCTGCTTCCTTCTAAAGCCAGTGCAAAGGATAGATACAATCCAAATTGATAAAGAGAGGCACTAAGCTGAAGTGTGGGGTTCCTGAGCTTGTGACCCATTTTCTTAATCTCTTCATTTAGACCAATACAAAGACAGTGACTTCTCAGATACAAAAGCTGTTTGATGAGTTAAAGACAGAGTTGGTTAAGAAAGAGCAGAAGATCCTGAGTGACATTCAGTCTAATGAGAAAAAACAACTGGCAGACATTAACAAAGTGAAGAAGGAAATGGAAGAGAGGAGAAAGGAGGTTAAGCAGAATCTTCAGCTTTTGCAGAAGATGAGAGAGCGACAAGATATTTTCCTCTTCTTCAAGGTAAGCAGTGATATTCTGTTTTTCTTCATGGATGTGCCTATTTCTCAGGCAGCTTCCCTTTCTGATAATCACACTAACAATTTTTTTCTTTTTCTTTTTTTTAATTTATTTTTTGATAATCGTCTTTGTAGGAATTTCAACTGGCCACAGACAGGTATGTTCCACCTGTAAACACTTGTTTTCTTCTTTGAAAACGTATGGTGTGACAACTGGAATCAGACCCCACTGCCTGTGCCCCTCAGTCCTGCCACCCTGTGCTGCAAAGCTGTTCCCTATTCCAGTGAGACAGAGGGCACCACATCCACACAATTAACAAGGATGGAGAGATACCTGCCTGCTGCTCTAGTGGTCCCTTTAAATTTTGTTTTCCTTGCTGTATTCTGATGAAAACCACTGACATTTATTGCCAGAAAAAAAGTTTGTATCTGAGATGAAGCCCATAGGGTTCAGTTTACAGTGGTGCTCTCTTGTGGATGTGCATTGGTGACCCTCCTTCAGCTGAGTCCCAGTGAACAGCCTTTGGCTGCAGAGGTAACTGGCTCGTTTCCCACAAAGTTTTTGGTTTGGGGACAAGCTTAGTAGCTGGAAAGATTTATTACTGGTTCTCTTGCCAGTGATATGCTTAATTTATAACTTATCACTTCCTAAGTGACTCCTGGGTGTCAGCTGTAATTCGGTGGTGCAAATCCACACTGACAGTAAGTTAGAGATCCACAGGAGGCTTTGCAGCAGCACTGAAGGCCCCAGCTGCATGAAGGGCTGGCTCAAACATCTACCTGGATGTTGTCATCTCTGTAACTTGTACAGATTAAAGCTGAGTTTGAACTTGGATTTGAATCATTGCGTATCTTGGGGCTGTGCTCACAGCAGTGCAGTCTGTTACTTACAGCTGTGCTGCATGTCAAATTCTAGCCTGTGGGATCAAAATCATTTTCCAGGAGCCTGGATACCATTTAGTACGTTTGGCATTTTTGTTCCGTCATGGCAGCGGTTGTGCTACGACAGCATCAAGTCAAGGCACTATTCACATACAAGTGTCATCAAAATGCCTCCCCCTTTCTCCCTATCAGCATTTGAAAGTTACCATCCAGCTTTGATAAGCAAAAGGCATTGCCAAACAAATAAAAATATATAACAATTGTTATATAACAACTGTTTACCCAATACTTCACGTTGCCAAAGCACCCTCCTCTTTGTAGGACCCTCCAAAGAATCCTAGTGAAGAAGTCTGTTAGCTTTTAAGTGCTAAATGGTTTGCATTTGGTGGAATGACTGTCTGTGCCCTAGGATTGCGAGGCAGAATTCGAACATTGACAGGGCAGACGTGGTGGTGGTGCAGGTGGATCACACCAGGATTGGCTGCTACCAAGACTTGATGCGGTACTTCACGAAGGACCTGGACTGTGTCCTGCGCAAACTGCAAGGTGAGCTGACCTGACCCACCGGCCTTGAGCTGCTGACCCACTGGAAAAGAGCAATCCATGCGACCCATAGTCCTGGCTGATGGCCACTGATCAGCATCTGCTTTAATCAGGGCATGTACATGGCCTTGAGGGGCTGATGTGGATTTGTGTGGGATCTTGGGAGTGTTGGAGAGGGGAGGGGAAAGGGGGCAGAAAGATTTTTCTGAGGATAATGAGGAAGAAGTCTGTTCCTAAGCAGTGCAAGGCCAGTTTCTCCTCTATCTGATGTGGTTTCCTGCTCCCACCAACTTCCCATGTCTTTGGGTGCTCAGTCGTGCTTTCAAGAAATGTGTTCTTCATTTGCCCACCCCTATCCCCACCTAGTTAATCTCTGACCATGAGACCCAGGGATACAGTACAAAGCCTTAAACTTGAATTTGTTGCTAGCTTTGTTAACCATTCTTCTCCATCTCTTTTTTGCTTTTTTTTTAGGTGTACTCGCCAACCAAATTAAGTGGAACAGGTAAATCCTTTTCCTTACTTAAAAAATGTTGCTGACAAATTTCTCCAGCAGTTTTTTATTTAAGGACCTTGTGTCCTGTGCTTCTCTGCTTCAGTTTCAAGGAGAGCCCAGCAGAGTCTGGAAGGCTGTCCTTCCTCTCAAAAGAGGAGGGTCAGGTCCATTCACATCTCTTATTTCGCTGTTAACAAGATGTGATTTGTGTTTCATGAGGCACTAACATTCAACACCGTTTCTTTACAGTGGAGCTTCAGCTATTGGTACCTCTTCAAATTCCTAAGTGTTAAAAAATACTGTTTATTCCTCAGAACTCTGGCTTGACACTGTGAGTCTTGCAGAGAAAATCTCTCACCTAAAAATGTGAATGGCATTTTTTTTGTGTGCATCTCCTCTCTTTGCCAGAGGTGAACCAGCAGCCTCAGGGCACAGCTCTCAAAATCTGCACTGGGCAGAAATCTCTGGGAACTCACCAGAGAAATCATTTATCTTCAGCCTGAGGGAGACACTGGCTTTGCTTCAGCACTCACTAAAGTCTGAGCCTGTTCCAAGCAAAGACCAAAGAGGGGTTCCCACCAACTGAGCAGAAACTGGAGCAAACCCAGTGCCTGAAAGGATTCCCAGACCAAATGCTGCAGGAGATATGAAATGTGTGAACACTATTTCTCTTAAGATAGCACTAGTCCAATGCTCAGATATATTTCTGCTGGGCACAGTGGTGCATCTGTTCCACAAGCTTTTTTGAATAAATGTTATTTAGAAGTCATATAAAAGATGGTTTTAATTATTTTTTTTATTGCTGAAACTGCAGTTTGCAAACAGGTTTTTCTTAATCCATAAATTCAAAGGAAAATCCTACTTTCTTCATCACTTTTTAATTTTTGGAGCACATCCGGAGGTATATCTTTTAATCAGTGTACATGTCCATTTATTTGTCTTGTGAGCTCAGTCTTCTACAGACATACCAATGGCTGTGGTCTATATGGAATGAGACAGCTACTCGAAAGGGAAAAGAAATATTGTTTTCTGAGGGAACGCGAAGCTCTACTTGGCAGCAACTTGTAAAGTATGTTATTAACATAGCAACAAAATATGACTATTATTACAGTGACTACAACTTTTCCATCTTGTGTATTCCTACAGGGCAAACCAAAGTAAAGGACTAGCATGTGACAGATATAAAACTTCTTGGTTCGCGAATTACCAGCAGAAAAAGAGAGGCGAAGAACAAACGTCAGAACTGAGATGGAAAGGAAAAGTTTAATATTGTTACCTTTAATAATGAGAATCTGCCAAGTGTCTTGACCTCCCCTGCATCCCTTCCATTCAAATCAATTCTGTAGCAGATGCAAATTTAAAAATGAAGTGCTAAGAATTACATGAATGTAAGAAAATCTTTGGTTTCTGTTGTTTTCCAAACTGTGGGCTGTATCACCTCGTGGTTCTCATTATATTTGTGCACTATTGTTTGTGGTGATTCTGTTGTCATTAGGTGGCTGGATAACCAAATAAATGGTGCAGATAAGCAAGGCTGTGTGATTTCATGCCATTACCAGGAATTAGTTCTTGAGAGCATTGTTTGTGGGTGGCTGCAGTAGAAAGCTGTTCAGGACCATGCTACAGATTTGGATTATCCCATTCAACACAAGTGTCTTTGTAGCAGTGTCTTATCTTTGTATGGATCAACCTCGAGGCAACATTTTAATGCTTCCACAGAGTGTTCAAAGAGCCATGGTAACCACCAGGGTTAGTAGCACACAAAGATGCTTTACGGTCACATCTCCGTGGGTACAGATCATGGAATATGCTGAAGGGAAGGGACTCACAAGGATCATCCACTCCAGCTCCTGGCCCTGCCCAGGACACCCCAAAAATCCCACCCTGTCCCTGAGAGCGTTGTCCGAACACTCCTTGAGCTCTTGGTTAGCCTTGGGGCTGTGCCCACTGCCCTGGGGAGCCTGTTCAGTGCCCAACCACCCTCTGGGGGAAGAACCTTTTCCCAATATCCAGCCTAACCCTCCCCTGAGACAGCTCCAGTTGTTCCCTCAGGTCCTGTCACTGGTCACAGAGAGCAAAGATCAGAGCTGCTCTTCTTCTGCTCTTGGGAGGATGTTAAAGCCCATAGTGAGGTCTGACCTTGGTCTCCTCCGGCTGAACAAACCAAGTGACCTCAGCCACTCCAGACCCTTCACCATCTTCATGTCCCTCCTTTGGATGCTCTCTAAGAGTTTTAGGTATTTTTATATTGTGGTGCACACCAGGCTCGAGGTGAGGCCACAGCAGTGCAGAGCAGAGCAGGACAATCGCTTCCCTCAGCCAGGTGGGGATGTTCTTTCCTGACCAAGCACATCTGTGTTTTCCTGATGTAGCCTTTACTGCACATGCCAACTCCACAAAGGGATTTCATAGATGCTTCCAGGCAATTAGACTCACTCTCTGGTGCTGGAGGCTGCTCTGTGCCTAGCTGGGATCCAGATTCCACACGTAGGTTCACAACCTGGGTGTTTCTACTATAAATAATAAAAATACTGCAAAACAGGGTTTCCAACAAAAGTATTTTTAAAAAAGAAAGGCTAAAGTTCTGTGTGCTTTTGTGGGATTCATGGCTACATCTCTATTCTGTTACCTGTGATAACATATATCTACTTGCAGGGATTAAAACTAAATGCAGCAAACTGCATCTCAGATTTAGAGTAACATCTCCCTTCATGGCTCAGATGGACTGGCCAAGCTGTAATGTATCCTCAGTCCTTGGTCTGCTGCACACATCAACTGTCAGCATAACAGAAAGTGCCTGGCCAAATTTTGGGAGCTCAGCAGTAGCTCAAGGTGACTTTGCAGATATTCCTTACTGCTTGAAGGCAGCAAGACACGAAGGACAGCTGCACTCAACCACTCAAATGAGGCAAAAGAAATGAGCCTGTCCTTCAGCACTTTTATTACCTGGGTTTTTCTCTGGCTGTCACCCCAGATAAAGGAGCTGTGACCAGCCAGTGCAGTTCAGTGCTGCTGCTGCAGACCAAGTTACTGCACTGCTGCAAATCACTACAGAGAGTGAGACTGACTCAAACATTGTATTTTAAGTCACTCCTTCCCCACCATCTCATAGAGAACCCTACATCGACTACACTTAGGAAACATCAGCACCTCTGTAGCCCCTTCTGAAATATCAGCTGAGCATTTCCTCAACAAAACTGGCACTACAAACATATGTTTCTGTATCTCCAGCCACAGGCTATAGTGGGAGGACCAGAGTCCACTCTTCCCATCACTAGCAGAAGGAAAGGGGAACTGGCAGCAGAGTGCTGAGCAGTTCTTACACTTCAGGCAGCTGCCCTCAGCAGCATTTTCTGGATATATAGCTGCCCCCTTGCCTGCAAGCAGTTCACAGTTTTTTAACATCATGATGGTGTTTATTTTCCCCAGGGAAAGGATGAGGTACTGAGTTCACCTTTCCCCTGATGCCAGCCATCAGCTCCCTGAATCTCTGAGCCCCTGGCAGAAGTGTCTGTGACCTGTTTAGAGAGGGGTCCTCCCAGAAACCTGAACCGTCCAGTTCTCATAAGTGGAATCACATTCACAGGATGCTTTCAGAGGGGTTGGGAGCAGTCTGAGCAGGGAGTATGTCTGCAGCAGGCTGGGCAAAGGCCATTTGTGCTTTCAGGAAGAGCTGGGCAGCTCTCATTAGACAGGTGTGACGCTGCCTTTGGCACGCCCATCACAGGAAATACAGTACAGCATTTGATTGAAGTACTTGGCTTAACTTACACCCAGAGCCTACGGGACTCGGTGACCAAAACAAAGGCATTAATTGTCTGAATGAAACTTGCCAAGCAACTAGTTTGGAGGGAAAAGTGCAGGTAGCTCTTCACTGTGAGACTTATGAGACTCAGTTTGGGGCTGATGTGAACACCTGCCAAAACAGAGCAAAAGAAGGTGACCCTGTTGTAGGCAAAATTCATGTGATCCAGGAGATAAGAACTTCATAATCCCTACTAGATGACAAAAGCAAAGGATTTTAAGTAGACTGGAAAAAATAAAAGTTTTAATACTGCTGCAGGCTCATAAAGCTTTTGGATGAAAATTAGTATCTAGAAAGATAGAATTTCTGAGTTAGATACTAAATTGATGGTGCAGTTAAATTCCCTCCCCACATTTGTCTGTTTGCAAAGAGAATTGGGAATTTGAGATTTGTACTTTTAATAATCCATGCATCAGCCTTAAGGAAACAAAGAGGTTAAAGTCTGAATGAAAGCAATGTAAGAAAACACTGGAGTCCAGCAATTAACTAAGCTTTTTAACACACAACACTGAAAATTTTATTACCTAATTAGTTTTTGACTCTAGAAGACTATGACATACACTGAGAGTGTAGCAGTTCTGCATAGATATTTGTGCTGAACACTCTTTCTTGATAGCAATATAATTGTGACATACATAGTCCTGAGATATGGACAGAGCTTATTTCTTTTTTGATATCTTTATGGCTTAAGTATTTTGACTATCTAAGAACTCTGACTTATCACATCTTTAATTTTTTATTATGCCCCCTTCCCTCCACCTACTTCGTTTTTACTTGGTGTTTGTCTCATCCTTGATAGAAGCCTTAAGAGGGGAGGTGAGTGAAGTAGATGATTTTATGGCTCTTCTTTTTTGGTTTTGCCAAGCATGGAATGATGTGACTGAATTAAATTAAATGCATTTCAAACACTTGGATAGGCCTCCTTCTGTTGGGCTAGGTCTGATGGGCTTTCTAAATAAGGCAGACCTGCCACATCTAGACCTCTGCATGTCTGACACTGGGGCCTTCTCAGCCCAGCAGGTCTGGGTGACCCGATGCCTGGATGGGGAGGAAGGTTTGTCCCAGCTTTGACACACAGATGGATTTCACAGACAGGAACAAGGCAGTTCCCATCTTCTCCATCTCCAAACTTAATGCAAAATAATGCAAATGCAGGCCCAAATCTCAGTGGAGTGTGAGTTGCACAGGGAAGGAAGGGCAAGGAGATAAAATATCATGTTTTTAGGCACTTCCACCACAGCCCTCCTGTGGAGGTGCACCCAGCAGGACCAGGGCACTGGGCAGGGAGGTACCAGGAGGATGTGACTGAAAGCAGGAGGCTCCCTATGCAAGGCTGGGGGCCAGGTGGCATAAACCATCTAGGGGAAAATCAGAGGGTGCCCTTATCTACTGAGCCATAAAGCAGAGCTGGAAGCCTGGAAAAGACTGAGAAGAACCAGGGAGAGCCGCTGCACGTAGGGTTTATTGTCAGAGTAGAGAAGGATGATAACACCATCACATGCAGCCCATGGAGAAATTTGCTGGGTGAGACCAGGGCACAGTGGGGCTGTACAAGAGCTGCTGGGCAAAAAGCAAGGTGGGAGGGCTTCCCTGGGCTGCCCAGGGGTGTGTACTCAGTGGAACAAAACAGAGCGTTTTCCAAGATTATTTTGCAGTCTGAGAAACTGGTCTCTGGAGATTTGGTATTTACAAAGATGATGGAGAAATGTGGAGAGCCAGAGGCAGTGGGCTTGCCAGGCAGACTGAGTGGGATGGCACGTGCTGGTGTTTGTGTGCCAGCAAGTCCCAGCTCACCGATCCCTGGCAGGAGATTCTGGAGCATGAGAAGCCCAGGGGCACATTTCTCCAAGGCCAAAATTCCCTTAGCACACAAATATTAACCATAAAGCTTAATATATCTTGAGAAAAGGAAAGCAGATGGAAGTTAAATGATTTAATTATCTTAAATATTTGCTTGGATTTTTTCCCCCCATTGTTTTAGAAAGTCAGTGTAAAAGTAAAAAGAAAAAAACCCTTAATGATATCAGTGGTTCACGAAAAAAATGATGCTTAGGATTTTTTTTTAATATCGTGTTCCAAGAAGATATTATTTCCCTGTTTTGTCCACGAAGACATGATGTATTTCATGATCCGAGTTGTTCCACAGCCTATACCTCTAGAACAAGAATGAAAATGCTGTAACACCTGTTGCTCAGGTTTGTGATTCCTTGCTAGGATTCTGCAGCGTCCCTGTGCAAAAGGCTCCTCTTTAGTGCTTTTGTCATAGATGTCAATCTTTCCACGGATTCACTCTGGTCATCTTGGAGTCACCATATACTTCAAACTCAATTAAAACTCCCGTGGAAGTCCCTAAGGGGACTAGGAAGTCAAAGTCACTGATTCTTTCAACAGTCAGGGGAGAGGTAGGGAGCTATTTTATTTCCTTTTTAGCTTGCCTGTTCTAGCTACCATGACATCTAGTTAAACCCTAATGGAGAGGGTAAATGTTTCCTATGAAAATATTCAGTATTTCTACAGCAAGGTTGATAGCATTTGCCTAACACTGAAAGACACGAACGTGGATCCTGCAGGCTTGAAGCTGGGCTTGCTTTCTCCAACTGTGTATTGATGGGTTTTTTGACAGCTCAAGGTTCCACCTGGAATGCAAATATTGGGCAATGTTTGATTTCAGATCAAATGTCTGTTTTCCTGTGAAGGAAAGGCAGACGAGCCTGGCCATGGCCCCTCCAGCCTTGACCTCCAGCCTAGAGATAAAAACGGAGTACCGAACAAAAACCTGGTGGTTTTAGTACCAGCACTGTCAGGGATCCTCCGTCCTTCCCAGGTGGAAGCACCTCCCAGACACACAAGCACATAAACAAACAAACAAAACAAACATCACGGAGGGATTTTAAAAGACTTTTTACGAATCCTAGCGGTACCTCAGAGGAAAAAGAGGCCGTTTCCTCTGTCAGAAACTGTTGCAGTTTCCCTATCTGCGGAAAGTTTATGGTCACTTTTACCTCGGGTTACCAGCCCTGATCAATCCTCCAGTTTAGAAGCGTGAGTGGGACTTCCCTGCCTGAAACGTGGGTTCCTCAACAACAGAGCGGGTCCCTCCGGCTCGTTCCTCGCTGCAGGGCGGGTTTTTTTCCCCGGCTACAGGAACAGGAACAGGACCAGGCAGCCGCTCTCCGCACCAGCCACCCCGCGGGCCCCTCCTAACTCGCACCACACGTGGAACCCATTAGGAAGTGGAGCGGGGCGGGCGGGCCGAGGGGCGCGGCCCTGCCCGTCCTCCCTGCCCGCCGCTCCCGGCCCCTGCCGGGGCGGTGCCGCCGGGAGCTGCGGGGCTCGGTCCGCCCATCCGTCGGTCGGTCTGTCCGTCTGTCCCACCCGCCGAGGTCTGCAGGAGCCGCCGGCGGCCCCGCGGTGAGTGCAGAGGGAGGGGAGGCGGCCCGGGCCGGGCTGGGGGTCGGGGCGGCAGCGGCGTCCGGGTGCGGACCGTGCTCGGCTCCTGCTCGCAGCCCCCTTTGGAGCGGCTCCGCAGGGTAAGAGCAGGAAAGCGGCAGATGGAAGCGGGTCCCCAGGGAGAGCTCCTGCCGGGGCGGGAGCGGAGGGGATGGATGTGAAGGCAGTGGGACCCTTGGGGTGAAACTGCATGTTGTCTTCGCGACCCTGCGGGTGAAAGTGAATGTTGCTTTACAAACTAAAACGCCGCTGTAACTTACTTCCCTTTCGCCCTCCCGGCAGCGTAAATTGCTGGTTGGTTGGCTCCCAAAGCGACACACGAGCTCTCAGCAGAACCCTGCAATTTCAGGAGTGTAAACAGCGTGTGGGGTTCTTCTTAGTGTCTCTTCTTCTTGCAGATTTTTTTTTTAGCATAAGAAAACCCCAACCAGCTCAACAAACAGCGTTCTTGTAAGCACGCCGTTATCCAGCACAGTCCCAGTGCGTGGGTTTCCATCGGGAGGCGTGGTGGGCTGGATGGAGCTGGGCTCGGGCCGTGTGGGCAGCTGAGCTGGCGGCCACTGCCCGAGGAAATACTTTTGGACACTTTTTCCACCGCCCAACACAGCAGCTCTTCAGTGCTTCACCTTTGCTTGCCAACAGTAAGGGCGGGAGGAGGGCCCTAAATTGATAGAGGTACTTCTTAGCAAACTCTCCGTAAGGCATCCAGTTCGGATGGAACCTGCCGGAGCACTGTGTGAGGCTGTGGCTGGTCCGCAGGAGGGATCTGCTTCACACGGAGCAGGGCAGCCAACACACTGGACAGCTGCTCTCGGAGGTGAGATGACCTTCCTGGAAAGGCTGGCTGCCGATTCCGTGGGATCTTCCCTAGAAAGGCTGGCTGCCGATTCCATGGGATCTTCCCCGGAGAGGCTGGTGAGCAGCTTTGCTGGTGCTGCTGCTCAGGAGAACCAACATCTGAAGTAGGAGGAGATTACGTATTTCACACAAGCGAGGTTTTATTGTCCGGCTTTGCGGGTTTTCCCACATGACTGAACGGCTGGCGGTTATTGTGCCAAAAGTAAGGTAGTTCTGCTCCCAAATGTATTGCTTAAACGTGGTGTGCCTTTTCTTTTGGTATTCACATTATTTTAAGTCCTTTGTTGAAGTAACTGTTCGTGGCTAGAATGTTTTGTTGGAGGATGTTAAGTATTTTGTCAAATTCCAAGGTGCATACATTGCTGTTGCAGTGCTTATCTCGGTGTTATCATGGCTATATTGAATTTCCTTGTTGCTCCACAGGAGTGAAGACATTATTTGAAAAAGGCTGTTGTCCAGCAAAAGGAAGGTCAAAGATTTACTTGTCAAAATGTCGCGATGTGTTCTCCTTTTATACTCTTAGGTGGAGATTTTCCAAGGACCTGGAGGTAGTACCCCAGCTCTGGTTCAGTTTATCGATTTCTGATTCACCTGCTTCTCCTTTACAGCTCTTCAGGAATTGTTCATGTCTCTTTAGATCATGTGTTTATAGATTTGTTTTTAACTTCTCATGTCTAGCAAAGCAGGTGCATGAGAGTGGGTAGTGATCACATACAGTGTCAACTCATGCACATGAAATGTAGGAAAATAATCTGGAAAACTGAGATGAGTGTAATAGAAGGGATACTTCTGATTGACCTTTGGTTTAGTTTCTACTCTTAAATGCTCACATCTTCAGTTTAAGCTTGTAGTGCATTATTTCAGTAGGTGAATGAGCTTCACAATCCATTTTTCCCTTACTGTCAAGTGACTGTGATCTGTGACAGAGGAATGAAGTTCAAGCTGTGCTGCAGGTTGTGTTCCCCCAAAGACGGGTGCCAGGCAGGTGGTGGTTCACCTCTGCTATGTCATGGGATCAGAAAGAAAGGCCCAGATGGGCTCCAGAAAGAGCTGTAAAAGTCATCAAATCTCCAGAACAGCAGAACCTCCCCATATCTTTAGTCACTGATAACAGTGACAGGCAGTTACTTATAACATAGAGATACTGGAAATTACCTCAGTTCTGTGCTGTAGTCTTTTTCTTTTTATCTTAAGTAAAGTTTGTGGCAAACAGACACACCCTGAAGACCTTACTCAAGCCAAAAAAACCCGATAAAAGTGAATTCTAGGCATATGAAGTTGTACATAAATAGCAGCTTTCAAAATAAAAACACAGTGGCTCCTTTTCCCATCTGAATATACAGAATATCCCTCAGTGTCCTGTCCATTAAACCAAAGGGTTGTTTGGTTTGGTTTTTTTTTTTTCATATTTAGGAAGAAAATCCAGTTTTCTTAGGCAAGTTTGGGCTAACGGTTACAAAAATAATACAGAGCAACACTTTGAGGCAGAAGAGGGTGAAAAGGCGGGTTAGAAATTGTGTCATTTCCTTGTATCCTGACACGGGGAGAGGCAGGGACTGTGTCATGAAAGGCCCTTTCATGCCACGTAGAGAAAGCTGTCATGCAAGTCAACACAAAGACCCAGTATATGCTCAGGGGTTCATAGCCAAAGAGATTTTTACTTAGAACATTTTTCTGCTGTCTGGACACAACCAAAACCCAGGCATCATCTACCATGCAAATGTTTTACAGTAGAACTAATCTGAGCTGTCTGGGTTTCGTGTTGGAGTTCCTTGGCACACTGGAAAACCCCAGGTTTAAAAGAGCTGTCTACAATGTCTTCTTCATGAGTGAGAGTGGAATCAGGAGGATTTTCATCACTAAAATCTAGAAATCAAACTCATCTGAATAATTTGCTACACATAAAAAGTAGTGTGAGGTGATTTTTTTTTTTTCCCCCTCAACTTTTACAATATTGATTTGCTGAGCTTTGAGTGGGTGAAAAGCTTTTTGATTTCTAACTCTGTGCTTGTAAAATGAATAAAACTTCAGGAGCAAATGCAACTCTAGGATGTGCTTAAGCAGAGTAGAGCAGACTTTTGTAACACTTAATTATCACTGTGTAGTATCTGGGGGCAGTTTTGTGAGTGCTGTAAATTATCCCTGAGCACACACTGTAGTCCTGTAAAGGTGGATGAGATTAGATACCTGAAAGGTAGGGGTGGGGTCTCCTCCAAGCGTGATCACTGGGTCATTTTGAGCACCTCTGGGGGATTCTGGATGTTTTCTGGAAGTGGGAGTGCTGTATAAATGCTGACAGTCACTTGTTGCTGTCAACTTTCATTGTGGCTTGTTTCATCAAGATTGTGCTCTTTCACAGTCAGGCAATATGTTTCCACTATTAAATGTGCTTTGGTATAATCACCCTCTTTTACTGTTTGTGGGCAGCTTGGACAGAGCACGAGTTCTAGTGATAGTGTTCCACTTACCTTTCACTGTGCCCATTAATATGTTTTCCACTGGTGTGTATTGTTTTAGTCAGTTGTAATTTACTTGAAAAACCAGCTTTTAAAAAGCGTGAAGAGCACTTTCTTTTCCTGGTGTGTCACTGGCTGAAATAATGCCACTTCTTAGGTAACAAGTCTTTACAGTATTTGGCAGGTGCAATCACTGCATTAAAAAAAAATAACCCACAAGAGATTTAGACCAAGCTGTACACTGCTAGAAATGTACCATTTGTAGTTAATTTTCAGCAAGTGTATTGAAATTTCTGTTGGACTACAATAAACCCTGTGTCTGTCTTTGCATGGGGAAACAGGCTGCAGATAGAGATTTTCTCAAGGAAGACTCCCAGAGGAGCAGGGCTGCTGCATTCCTTTCCATTACACAACATTGCCAGCAGCAGGTGTATTCTATGGGATATCAACTTCCCTCCTAGGAAAGGTCATTCCTTGATTAGCAGGTCATTCCATAAATACTGTGTTCACTCTCTAAGAAGGTCTCACAGAGTACATTCATGTATGGTTTAATGCAGGTGGTCCTTCTTTGTGTTTTTAGCAAGTCCTTGCGATGGCAGCAGTGACGGAAACCAACAACGTCCGTGCAGTGACTGAGGGGCTGGAAGGAGATGACACCAAATGCAGTTTCCATCACAGAATGTTCTTGGAACCCCAAGAGAAGAAGAGGAGCATGAAGGCTCTGGTGGTTAAGCAAGCAAAGAAAACCTGCAGCTGCACTCCAAACAAAGTTAAAGACTGTGTTTTTGGTTTCTTTCCCATCATACGGTGGCTTCCTAAATACAAACTGAGGGAGGATCTCTTGGGAGATTTAATGTCCGGGGTGATCGTGGGGGTCTTACTAGTCCCACAGTCAATTGCCTACTCTCTCTTGGCTGGAGTGGAGCCTATTTATGGCCTCTATACATCCTTTTTTGCGAGCCTTATTTATTGCATATTTGGAACCTCCCGCCACATCTCGGTCAGCATCTTCGGTGTGACTTGCCTGATGATGGGACAAGTGGTGGATCGTGAAATGGAGAGAGCTGGCTATGACTTGGAACCAGCTGTGCTCAGCGTCCCCCCAGGTGCAGCAGCACATGTGAACACCACCCTTTCACCAGCGAATGGCACAGGGCAGGAGCTACTCTGTGACAGAAGCTGCTATGCCATTACAGTGGCAGCCACTGTGACCTTCTTGGCTGGAGTTTATCAGGTAAGAGGAGGGTGGACAAACAGGTGTGATGTGGAAATAGTTATAATTCTTCTTTAGGTGGTTGTCCCCGTGAACACCCTGCTGGGTTTGCACGTGTCCTCAGTCTGTGTCTCAGGGCAGTGGATGTGGGCAGGGCTGGAGTTACTGTGATGCAGAAAACTCCTCTGGGTGCTTTCCATTTTTTAACAGCATTTTGTGCTTTTATTCCTTCTCTACTGTGGACTGCAGGGACCTGCACACACCACCTACTGCTCTCACAGTCTGCACACCCCCTTCCTTGCTGTGGCCTGAAGTTCTATTTACTTTTTGTTTCTAGCTTCTAGCTTATCCCCCCATTCCACTGGGCTAAAATGTGGTGCACAGCTCTTAATTCCAAACTTCAATCATTTGCCTTTTAACAAAAAAAAACAAACAAAGAAATTGGATCTCCAGTTTATTTATCACTGTGCTTGTAAAACTTTACTGTTTGCCCAGTTAAAGCCAAACCGATGCCATTGTATGGAAAGGACACTACTGAGAGGATACAATGTATTTGAAATGAAACTTTAAATTATTACCATATAAAATATATTAATAATATTTCACCAGTCCATCTCTACTTACTTCCTAAAATTCACTGCTTGCTGAAATTAAAGAAGGTATCTTTGTTTTAGCGTGTCATGCATTAACCAGAATGGGGTTAGTTTTAATGGTGCTGCAGAGCTGTGGTATTTGAGTTTGTGAGTTCACATTCATTTGTTCTTAAATGTCCAGGGTGATAGCTAATTAAATTGTATGGGAGGGGAAAAGAAACATACCTGTGATGCTGTGAAACACTGACTTTAGACTCAACCTGGAACTTTTTCTTGTACTATAAGTTCAAGTTGAGCAATTTCAGAAATATTCTGGGCCTCCTGATCTGCACTAATTTTTGTTTTTCATCATGTGGATGAAGTTTTGGAGTTGTGAATTGCACTAAATATTCTTTGCAAGTGTAAGTACAATTAGGTTTCTTTATGTGAAGAAGCTAGATTACTTTATCTTCAGTCCCTCTGAATGTCAGGCATATTCCACTTGCTGTCCCTCTGTAGGCCAACTAATAGGTCTTCACACCCTCACATTTTTTTTTGAAGCTCCAACCAAAATCACATGTTCTTTGTAGCAGAAACTTTACAATCAAATCATAAAAACCAAGTCTTCTCACACCAGTTGCCTACAGCATAATTAGGTTATGTCAATTATTGTTAATGTTTAACACTTAGAAAAACCTTGAATTAATTTAATTACCAAGGCTGTAAGGGAGTTGGTTTTTTGTTGTTTTGTGTGTGGTTTTTTTTTTTTTTTTTTTAAGGACTTGGCTCTGAGCTGATTTCCTGTCAGTCCGGGTCCTACCTTCTCTTCAGTAGTATTTTATGGTTCTCATGGAGTTCCCAGCCATGATCCCAGCCTTCTTTTTTTTTTTGCCTTAACTACCTAAGGGATATATCAAATCGACACCTCTGAAAGTTTAATAACTGTAAGTTCTGGCCTGCAGTCTTGAGATAACAGTGTAGACAACCCTGTGGGCCAGCACGGAGAATTAAAATGTTTCTGCCAAATTGCTGTGAGAAGGTCCTTTCTCCATTTGGCCTGAAGTTTGATGAGGAGGAAGGGGCATTTACCAGGTGAGAAGAGGCACGTGTAGAGCAGGTATCCATAAAACCAGGCATTCCAGTGAAAGACATTTGTCCGTTCAAATAGCATTAATAAAAATTAATGGCGAGACACCTAAAAAATTATCTCTCTTTATATGATCTACATCACAGGAGTTTGCAGCTCATATACTGAGTCAGATGCACCAAACCTGATGCAGTGCAAAGGACAACTGTTACACCATAAGCTACGGTTTTATTGCAGGCTGTGAACTCCAGTGTAAGAGAGACAAAGGCCACTAGAAAAGTGTTAGATCCCTGCAAAGTTCACAGAGATTACAAGAACTGAGTGAAATGGGAAAAGCAGTCAGCATTTCAAACATGGGGGTTTTTGCCAGGCTTTCTTTTCCCCCCACCAGGATAACTAGCAGTTACAGCTGGACCCGTGAGCAAACAATAAACACAGGTTCAGAGTATGAATAACCCCCCAAAAAAGCCTGCTTTGATTGCTGGAGACTCTTTTCTCCACGCTCAGACCATGCCTTGTCCTCCAGGGCCGTGCACAGTAGGTTTGTTTCACTGCAGCTCCCTCCAGAGCCCCACACTGACAAAATCCATGAGATTTGTGTCCTAACCTGTTGTGCGTGATTGATTCCTTCCAGGTGGCCATGGGTTTATTTCAAGTGGGCTTTGTCTCGGTGTACCTCTCCGATTCATTGCTGAGTGGATTTGTCACGGGCGCCTCCATCACCGTCCTAACCTCGCAAGTCAAGTATCTCCTGGGCCTGGACATTCCACGGGCCGGAGGCATCGGCTCTCTCATAGTCACCTGGATAAACATCTTCAAAAACATACACAAGACAAACATCTGTGATCTCATCACCAGCTTCTTGTGCTTTCTTGTGCTTATCCCAGCCAAAGAGCTTAATGAACGTTTTAAATCCAAGCTCAAGGCTCCAATACCAGTTGAACTATTTGTGGTTGTGGCAGCTACTCTGGCATCTCACTTTGGGAAGCTGAAAGAGACTTATGGCTCGAGCGTTTCTGGGCACATCCCAACCGGGTTTCTGCCACCCCGCCCTCCAGACTGGACCCTCATTCCCAGTGTGGCTTTGGATGCCGTTGCCATCGCTATCATTGGCTTTGCCATCACGGTCTCCCTCTCGGAGATGTTTGCCAAGAAGCATGGTTACTCTGTGAGGGCCAACCAGGAAATGTATGCCATTGGCTTCTGCAACATCATTCCCTCCTTCTTCCATTGCTTCACAACCAGCGCAGCTCTTGCCAAGACTCTTGTCAAGGAGTCCACAGGCTGTAGGACGCAAGTCTCTGGCATGGTGACCAGTTTGGTAATCCTGTTAGTCCTCCTTGTGATTGCACCTTTATTTTATTCCCTTCAGAAATGCGTCCTTGCCGTCATAACCATCGTAAACCTCAGAGGAGCCCTGCGGAAGTTCCAGGACCTGCCAAAAATGTGGCACCTGAGCAGAGTGGACACGGTGATCTGGGGAGTTACCATGGCAGCCACAGCACTCATCAGCACCGAGATTGGTCTTTTGGTTGGTGTTTGCTTCTCCATGCTCTGCGTCATCTTCCGAACTCAGAGGCCGGAGGCACCGCTGCTTGGCTGGGTGGCAGAGTCCGAGACCTACGAATCCCTGTCTGCTTACAAGAACCTGCAAACCAAGCCAGGGGTCGTGGTGTTCCGTTTCGAAGCCCCGCTCTACTACATCAACAAGGAGTGCTTCAAATCCACCCTGTACAAGCAAACCGGGGTCAACCCAGTCTGGGTGAAGGCAGCAAAGAAAAAGGCAGCAAAAAGAATGCTTAGGGAGAAAGAGGTGGGTTCTGGTGACAACCAGACCAGCATCTCCATGGATTTTGTGTCTGAACCTCTGGGGTTTCACACCATAGTGATTGACTGTTGTGCAGTGCAGTTCCTGGACACGGCAGGAATACGCACGCTCAAGGAGGTCTGCAAGGACTACGGGGAGATAGGTGTCCATGTGCTCCTGGCCCAGTGCAATCCTTCAGTGAGGAGTTCCCTGATCCGAGGGGAATTCTTTAAAGAGGGGGAGGACCACCTTCTCTTCCACAGTGTGCACCAGGCTGTGGACTTTGCATTGGGCACCCAGGGGCACAGTGGGACCAGTGCTTCTACGGACTAGCTGTGGTGAGACAGCAAGTTGGAACAAAGCCTGGGAAAAATTGTCTGTGGGTCTGTATATCTATGCAATCAGTGTATGTGCACTCAGGCTGGGTGGTTCTTAGCACACTGGTTATTGTGCAGTCTGCTTGGATGCTTTAAATTTGCCTGCCAGGTGCAGTGATTCAATAGGCGGTACTGAATGAAGGCAGTTCTTAACTTGATTATGGCTAATCTGTGACTCTAAGAGTTTTCATATGGTTGTTCATCTCATTTCTCTTCTCTCTTGAACTTTCAGTGTCTCAGTTCCCCTCTAAGTTTTGATCATCAGCATTGAAGTCTTTCTTGCAACCCTGTCTTTGAGGATGGGGCAGGATTCTGAAGTAGTCTGATCATCCTGTCCAGCTGAAGACCAAGGCAACTCATTTCTTGTCCCTCATTCTGGCACTGATTTTCCATCTCCACACCGTTATGTTTGCTAAGGAATGGCTGACAGGGACTGTTTGCTCTGGTCTTTACTGTGCAGTGTTTGCTTTTTTAACCTTCCTGAATTTGGTACAGGTAGATAAATCAAATC
This sequence comes from Myiozetetes cayanensis, assembly GCF_022539395.1. Lineage (NCBI taxonomy): Eukaryota > Metazoa > Chordata > Aves > Passeriformes > Tyrannidae > Myiozetetes > Myiozetetes cayanensis. The sequence continues at coordinate 5,585,997 of NW_026087378.1, read as the reverse complement.
TAAACATGCATGAAAAGGTCTTCATGAATAGCTTCTAACCAACCATCTGTCACCTCCAGAGGCTTTGGCACTGTCTCCTAATGCAGCCAGGCCATGGGGGCATGGTTATCTTGTGTTTCCAGGCCTTTATGTGCCTGTGCCTATGGAAATGTTACCTCTCTAGTTTGATTTTAATGGTTTTTATTCAGAGGTGACTGCTTAGAAATCTGGTTCATCCTTATGGTCAGTCAGTTGTTTTCCTAATATTTAGGAGCTCTTTAGAATTGTGGACTTTAGATATGGAAAATATCTAGTTCTTGAGTTTCAGCAGAAAACAGTCCCTTATAGGCAGTTTTATATGGCAGGCAAACAGAATCACAGGCACCAAAATGGAAAGGGCCAAATAGATTATCCAACATCTGTCCAAATGTGTTCATGTCACACAGACTTTGGGTGTGAATGCAGGTTTTATTGACTCTACGTGCTCTGCCATGGACTTGATGCAAGGGGAATGCACAGACCAAGAAATACAGTCATTGGAAAAGGAGCCAAGAAAATTCTTTGCTGAACTTTGTTTCACCAGGTCAGCGTAAACAGAACTTTTTACTTGGATTTTAAATTATTCAGAACAGTGAAGAGTGCCTGTTCTTCATGCTGAAATCCAAGCACTGGGTAGGAAGAGGTTCTCTTTCCTTACAGTGATAGAGTACAATTATGGAGGCAGAATGGAGAGATTAAGAGTGTTTGCTGAGTACCAGCTATACACAGCACATCTTTGGAAGATGGTACTTTCTCCCAGGGGAGTTTACAGCCTGAACTGCAGGTGCTTCACAGCTTTTAAAAGGGAAGGGTGCTGTATACTGACAATATTCTCATCCTTAATCATTCAAAAATAATAAGTCAGGAGTCAAAAAAGGCATAAAATACAATATGAATTGTGAAACGTTTACTAAATTGAAATATATTTTGAGTTTAGACTGTTTTCTTCTTTCCTTTTTCTGATCAAGGACCAGTAACTATTCTCTTCTTTCTATGAAAGCTCAATGTCACATAACACTTCACTCTAGGAGATGGGACCTCAAGAGAAGGATGAGACAGCAGGAAGATGAGTCCTTCATATGTTAACTGAACATGCTACATTTTTTTAGGACATCATAGCAGCCTGTAGAAATACTGGGGGAGGTGGGAGGTGGCTGTAGCACATATTGAAAAGGAGCATATAACTGAGATCTGATGAAAAAGCCCTGATGAAAAATTGCAGCATGTTGTTATTGTCAATTGTCCTGCCTACCTGCAGCTACTTGTTCTCACCCCTTTTTCCCTCAGGCATGGGCAGGAGAGAGGGAGAGGAGGAAGGAGCAGCTGGCCAGGGGACTTCAAGGCAGGTCAGCCACAAGTAGGACAGAAGTCAAGTAGGAATTTCTCTGGGTGGTTTTTGCTCTCTCCCGTACTCTTTCCACACTGCCCAGGTGGAAATCTTTTGATCTGTGACCATGCACAGGTTTGTGTAGCCAAATTCTAACTGAGAAGGGGAAAACCTTTCTTTATTACGTGATGTTTTTTCAAATCCATTTCTACCTGTGTCAGGTAGAAATTGTTAATTTCAATGTTAGTACTTTCCACAGCTATCAGAATGGATATTTGTAGCTCCTGGGTATTTATTTACATAGAAGCACAATAAAACAGCCATGAATTGATTTTCCCAATAATTAAATTGCATTATAGCTAAAAGATGTACTGAAGTGATTTATGTTTAACTAGAGCACATTGTATTTGGCCTCAGTGCTGTTTGCACGGCCATGACTGGCGATGCAGCCTCCAAATTGTATAAAGGAAAACACAAGAACTAAAATGCAACAGCAAGAACAGCCAGGCAACCCAAAGAAAAACTTCTAATGTTCTTATTTAAGATAACATCCAGAGGTCATAGTATTAATAAGTCTATATTAATGCACACTGCCCTGTTTAAAAGGGAACCAAAATAAATGCCATTTGCCAGAGAGTTCAGTGTAATAGAATCCTTTGGAATTAACTGCAGATTAGAGCTTATTATGGCTGGAATTTCTTAGAACAGTGGATTCCAGCCATTTTCCTTCTAGGCCTAGAATAACCTTTTAGGAGTGACATGAATCTGATTTAAGCCTACTGGCAAGAAGCACATTTTGCTTGAATATGTTTGTGGACCATTTAAAGTAATCCAATTTCATCTTTAGGAATCGGGGACCACTGATTGAAAGCTTTTGCCCTAAAGAATTTGTTTTGTAAAGGAATTTTATATGTATCCACACACATCTATATGTGTATGTATCTATGTGTGTGTGTACATATATATCTATATATATCTTTTGCTGCTGTGTGATGGTTGCAGCAGCTGTATATATCCAGTTATGCTTTTGTGATACTCCTGCTTCTGTCCTGGAAAGGGCTCTTCTGCCTTCTACTGTTCTAAAAGAACAGTGGAGAACATGTACCGGATTTTTTAAGGGGAAATCTCACTGCCTTCTCTCCTCCCTACCTCACAGCTGAATGTAAACTATAGGAAGAGCAACTCTCAGAACAATTGGTTTGGGGTTTATACATCTGTCCAGAACAGGAATGTTCCTCCCAGGTGCAAAATTCAGAACCCCAAGCTAGACTGGAAGATCGTATAAATCATTTTATCTTCATTCCCAAAGGTACTAATCAGCAATTATCAGTCTAAGTGAAGAATTAAGAGATCATTAGTATGTTCATTAGTGACAACAACATGGCATTATGGAAATTAACACTCACAGCCTCAGCTGTACTAAAGACTCCTAGAAATGTCTTTAGCAATCTCCTGCTAAATGTCAGGCTCTTTTTATCTCCTGTGTTGCTGCTATAGATAGTAGTGTCAGTTCCTCTTAACGTGGCAGCTGAACTAATAAATGTTTCACTTGTGTGAGTGTTTTGACAAAAAAACCATTTTAGGTCCACTTCACAAAACAGGGAAGGGCATCTCAGTGGTGCTTATTTTTGGATTCATAATGACATTGCCAACCTTAGTCTTGTGTGATTTAGTGATCCTTGTTTCCTTGTGAGCCATTGCAGTTCCATCTGCTCCTAATTCACTGCAAGACCCACCTCCAACTTCTTGTGCTTCTTTCTGTGTTTTGCTGCAAGACATTGCATATGGTTGACTGTAAATAGAAGAATCATTGGCTTTGTGTATATTGCTGTTATATGTGACCTGCTGCTCAGTTTCCATGGCAGATCTTTTGATAAGGCTAAAGCTCCTGAACAGAGAGAGGAAAACAACCCCAAAACCCCATGAGTCCTGTGGGTGCTGGGACCGAGAGAAATGGAGCTATGGGCAGCTGATAGGGGAGCACTTCTGTGTGTGTGTCCCCATGCTGGAGCCTCAGCCTGGTTTGGGACTGGGAAAGGGTTTGTGCAACTGCTGGTGCTGTCCAGGAATGACAAATTAACCTGAAGGTGTCTTTATTACGGGGCTGCTGGGACACAGTGTTGTGCAGCCTTGTGCCTTTCTTACAGGGAGTGTAATAACAACACAGGACCTGGTTCCTCAGTGCTCTGCTCAATTCCTCCTCAGTCACTGTCCTGAGATACGTATGTAAGGGGTTTCTGGTTTTATGGTTAATTTTGTTTGGTCTAATTTTAATCTCAGTCTGTCCCAGGCAGGGCAGCAGAGCTGGCCACGACTGTGCTCCTTGCCCATGGAAGGGTGTCTCTCTTGGGAGAAAGCCCACAGCCACGGCTTTGGTCTCTGCTCACACTCCTGCTGGCTTTTGTCAGGAGACATTCAAATCCACTGACGATGGGTTTGAAAAGCAGAGGTGAGGTATTGCAGGCAGGAGAACAGCCTGGCTGCCACACTGGGGTTTTAAGCTGCTCCGTGCCCAGCTGCCTCCCACAACCTTGTGCTGAGGTTGGCCCTGAACTCTGCCTGTGCTCAGTCCTAGATCCTAGCTGAGGGTGAAACTCTTCAGGCAAATAGTTTCTTTCAGGGCATTATCTTCTGCTATGTGTTTTTTGGTTTTTTTTTTTTTTTTTTTAACATGCTTTAGGAAAGTGATTTAGATGCTTGAGGTGATTTACATTTTTAAATATTTTTTTTTCATTGGCATGGCTGAGCCAGTGAAGCTGTGATGCAAATATTGCTCTGCTGCTCAAGCCATACAAGGTACTTTGTGTAGCTTAAGTTTGTTCTGCTGAGTCTCAGTGTAGGATGCTGTTGTGAGACTTCATTCAGTATTGATATAACTCTCCACAGGAGAAGGGCTTTGCATTTCTCTGCTGGCATAGACAAAGGGAGTCATGTCTTTAGTGCAGACTTTGCACTGTGAATGACCTTGGTAAATCCCAAGAATTACTTGCACTGGGTCATCGTGTTTATAAGCCTTTGTAGGATCAGCTGCTCATGTGAAAATCAACCTGATCTTTACTATTTCAGTCAAATTCTGCCTAAAGTGGAAATAATTGAGTCTTGCTTTTTCATTTGAGATTCTTGCAATGCTAAAAATGAGGCCTCTCGTTAGGTAAAATGACAAATATTTAATATATATATATATATATTTAGTTCATAGTATAATTAGTACCTTTCTATTTTATTTTCTAGAGATTCTGTAGGCTGAGGCATATTGATATTCTTTAATGTGCAAATGCACAAAATATTTCAGCATTGAATGGCGAATCAAATCTCCATTGAGGTAAATTTACTGCTAAAAATATTTGAATTGCAGCTCTCTCCAGCTCTGAAAGCACTTAGCTCTTAGTCCAGCTCCCAAATGATTCCAATATTCCACAAGAAGATAGGAGATACATTTTGCTGAACTTGGGTCCAAGTTTTTGATATCTGATTTTTTACTTAAGTAAATTTTATGTGTATTTGAAATGCAAATGAAACATGGTTAAGGAGAGGTAAAATGTCCCTCTTTCTGAAAAGCACATGAGTTGTCCCTGACTATCATCTCTAGTACCTTGGTATATTCTGGGGTATGATTTTTTTGAATTATTTTAAATTCAGAATAATGCTAGATAATTGTGACGTAATCTTTTGCAGAACAAACCAAATGGCAAACTTTGCCTGGATTTTGTTGGAGAATCAGTTTAACTAAACAGGACCTCAGGACTGGAACAGATCACATTGGTCAGCTGACCAGTTTACAAAATAGTTTATGTGTTATTTGAATAAAATGTGGGAAGGTCATATAGTATCTATAAAAAGTCACCTTATTCGGTGGCATCAGTTTTATTTTTCAGTAGTCATCTGTGTTCTGCCATCACTTCTGGTGTCTGTCCTCTGTGTGGTGTTGGCTCTCCTTTACACTCTCTGTCTGAGCTGTATCAATTGTTATTTTTAAATGCTAATGTGCCTTATTGCCATTGTAGAAGATTTGTTAGCGTGAGAATTTTCTATCAAATATGGTAAAATCGTTGGGTTTCTTTAGCACAATTAAAAGATGGTATTTATGGTTTTTTCTGTTGTTCGATGTCTGCTTCATCACAGAGTCACAGGACGGGACAGGTTGGAAGGGACCCCAGTGGGTCACCTGGTCCCACGTCCCTGCTCCAGCAGGGTCATCCCAGAGCACGTGGCACAGGATTGTCTCCTGATGGTTCTGGACTATTCCCAGTGAGGGAGGCTCCACACCCTCTCTGGGCAGTTTGTGACTTGCACAGTAAAGAAATTCTTCCACACGTTCAGGTGGAACTTCCTGGGCATCGGTTCCTGCCCGTTGCCTCTTGTCCCATTGCTGGGCCCCCCAAGCAGAGCCTGGTCCATCCTCTGACCCTCTCTGCAGACACTGACACACATTGATGGGGTCCCCTCTCAGTGTCTCCTCTCGGGGCTGAACAGCCCCAGCTCCCTCAGCCTTTCCTCCTCAGGGAGATGCTCCAGTCCCTTCATCATCTCCACAGCCTCCTGCTGGACCTGCTCCAGGAGCTCCATGTCCCTCCTGTCCTGAGGAGCCCAGAACTGGACACAGCACTGCAGATGTGCCTCACCAGGGCTGAGCAGAGGACCAGCATCACCTCCCTGACTTGCTGGCAATGCTGTTCCTAATGCACACCACAATCCCTTTGGCCTTGGCCCCCAGGACACACTGCTGGTCATGGACAACATGTTATCCAACAGGACCCCCAGGTCCTTCCCGGCAGAGCTGCTCCTCAGCAGGTCAGCTCCCAGCTTGTACCAGTGCCCAGGGTTGTTCCTCCCCAGGAGCAGGCATTTGCCCTTGTTGAATTTGAGATGGTTCCTCTCTGCCTGTCTCTGTCTCTCCAACCTCTCGAGGTCCCTCTGAAGGGCTGCACAGCCCTCTGGGTATCAGCCACTCCTCCAGCTTTGTGTGAGTGAACTTGCTGAGGAGGCACTGACCCCTTCATCTGAGTCACTGATGAGTAAGTTAAACAATACTGGGCCCAGTACTGAACCCTGGTGGACACCACGAGTGACAGGCCTCCAAACTAGACCCTGATTACAATCCTCTGGGATCTGCCATTCAGCCAGGTCTCAATCCACCTCGCTGTCCACCCATCCAGCCCACACTGCCTGAGTTTGCTGAGAGAAGGTGTCAGAAGCTTTCCTGAAGCTGATTAGACAATATCCACTGCTCTGCCTCAGAAGATGCTGCAAAGTAAGTTTTGGAAAGAAGAACCTCATGTGTTTGGTGAGTCCCCAGTCCCTGTTTCCCCGACAGGGTCCCTGTTGCAACACACAGTGTACACACAGCGGTGTGCTCTGTTCTGCCACACCATGTTGCACACACACAGGCACTCGGGGAGGTTCCCTGCCCACGTAAACCAGGGCACTGATTGATGGTTTGTGGCTTTCACCTTGTTCTGACCCTGCTGCTCTGTGCAACCTGGCTGTGGTTTGTTTCAGGATTAATAACAGGTAATCAGCTATGTGGTGACAGTGATGTGCCATGTGCCAGGGAGCAGCATCCTGCTATGGGCCAGGACCATATTCCTAAAATGAAAGAATTGACAGAGTTGATCAGGTTTGATGCTACTTGTACTTTACAATATGTGTAGTTACAGTTCCTGGTATTGCATACTCAGCCTTACGAAATTGCTGCCATGTATTTCAGTGTTACTTGACGTAATATGAAACTGTGTCAGGGAGGGTTAGGCTGGGTATTGGGAAAAGGTTCTTCCCCCAGCGGGTGGTTGGCACTGAACAGGCTCCCCAGGGCAGTGGTCACGGCCCCACGGCTGACAGAGCTCAAGGAGTGTTTGGACAACGCTCTCAGGGACAGGGTGAGGTTGTTAGGGTGTCCTGTGCAGGGCCAGAAGCTGGACTTTGATGATCCTTGTGGGTCCCTTCCCTTTGATTCTGTGATTCTATACCAGGTTATATGCCTTGTTCAGGTCATAGCCAGTAAGAGTCAGAGCAAAACTGAGAACAGCCCTGCATGCAGTTCTGGGCAGTTACTGTGAACATTGTCTTGCATACTACATGTCCCTGGATTATGGAAAAGATTTTTATGACCCAGCATGGCTCAGCTTTTACCTGAGGATACCTTTTACCTTAGGAGACCTCAGTGCACATGCTGCAATTTTTGTGTTGGTGCCAACAGAGTGGTAGGAACACTCAATTCCGGGGAATGCCTGCAGTGCTTTCTCTTGAAAGGCAGAGGACAGGCATTGCCTTGAGCAAAATGAGTCTGGTTCCTGCTGATACAGAGCTGAGATAACCAGATTCGGTCAGCAGCACCTTTCACCTGTGCTGTTTAAGGCTCTGCCTCACCTGACAATAACAAACTCTTGCCATACACACTCCTGTACTAGATGGGACCCTCCCAGCTGGAGCTGGTCACAGCCTGGTTGGAGTCTCCTTGGGAAAAATGTCCCAGGCGTCCAGCTCATGCAAAGCCCTCCCAGCACCTGGAAAGCAGCAGGTTAGAAATTTCCTGAGCACTGAGACCTTTGTTAGAGCTCTTTCAGCACTTCATGACACTTCCTAACCCCTTTTCTTGAACCTGTTGACTCCCACCACACCCTGTGACAGTCTGTCCTGACCTTCGAGCTGTGGAGAAAAGCTTCTCCTTCTGTTTGAAGTATCATAGCAGGTCCAGTATTGTCACACAGCAGGTAGTTGGAGATTAGATTAGGTATTAGGAAAGAATTCTTTACTGGGTTGGAGGGGACCTTAAAGATCATCTGGTCCCACCCTCCTGTCATGGGCAGGGACACCTTCCACTAGACCAGGTGGCTCAGAGCTCAGTCCAGCCTGGCCTTGGACACTTCCAGGGATGGGGCAACCACAGCTTCTCTGGGCAGCCTGTGCCAGGGCCTCAGCATCCTAAATGATGCCAAATAGCCTGGGCTGATTGCCAGTTCAGTATGAGAGGGAAATGTCTCCACGTTTTTATTGCACTGTATTCATCTGTAATCAGTTTAATCTGTCTGCAGATCTGTTACAGCATTTTCTATGATTATATTGATAATTTAGGAAATAGTCAAAAGCACTGGATGTTTGTTGTGCAGGGAAATACACGGAGACAGCAACAAAGTGCTGCAAAAGTTGGCAAGGAGTTTTTTTCATCCTTGTTACATAAATGAGGAGTGCTCCTTGAATCCTCTAGCTGATGTGGTTGGAAGTGATCTTTTTTTCCAGCTTCTAGGAGTGAAGATGCTCTTTATCAGTGTTTATTTGTAGGTTACTTGGTCCCTCTCAAATGTCAGAGTGGTGTGATTGCATTTCCACGTGCAGTCAAAGGGTCAGTGACACTTTTGGCCTCACAGTATTTGTGTTTTCTTTGCCCTGCAAACTCTTCTGTGACCCCTGTGTGGTAGCACAAACTGCCCTGCCAAATAACAGGAGGCTGCAAAAGCTGTTCTGTTTTCTGGGATGTGTTATCTCTTGCAGAAACATGAATAGTTGCTTTCCAAAAAACCGCTGGAGAGGTTCTGTTCAGCATTTTTGTCCTCAGGTGCCTTTGTTGCATTTTGCCATATCTCAGCAGTGGGACCAATTCTGGGTTTGTCCCCTTTTTCTTGTTCTCCCCTTAAAAAGGATGATGTTTTGCAGATGTCTACATATTGAAAATACATTTCCAAGCAGAACTGAACCAGCAGCCATCTGAAAATACTGTGAAGTCCCAAATCTGAAGATAAGGAAAAGCATCTCTCTTAGATACCTGGCATCATTATCCTTTTTATTTAAATAACATTGCATGTGATCTGAGTAATTGGAGCAGTGGGGTGCATCCATGTACTACCAGTTTATGGCCTGTTTATGGAGCCAAGACATGTAGGATGTTACTTCAGAGACTTTCAGAAGCCAAATAGTCATAAGGATATTTACAAACCTTAAATCAAAAATCCTTGTGCAGTGCAGTTAGCTCTTTAGGATAGAAAACTGCAATAGGTCACTACTGCATTTACCTTGTACCTGGAGTTTGTTTTCACTGCTCTGTGTCCAGCTGGCTGCAGTGGCCGTGGCATAGATGGATGTTAAATTGGTCACATACCATGCCAGGAATGAAAACTCTGGATTTCATGCTTTCTGTTCATCTGAAAACCAGAGGGTGCCGTGTTACTGCAGGCAACGTCCTGTCTGCACTTGCATCGTTCAAGATAAAACCATCTGTCCAGCCCAGCCCTGCCCAGGATGGAGCTAAACAGTTAAATGAGTTTATAGTGGCAATAGAGAACAACACTGAAAGATGCATTTGAAAACAAGCAGTTTCAGCAGTCAGCTGTAGTGACCTTGCTTTGGAAGGCAGCACAGCCTTGGCCAGCTCAAGGTCACCTGAAGTTCTGCTGTGGTTTTCTTTTTTTAAGCTTTCTGCTACACGTTTTCCAGGGGAAATGTGAAATGTTTGCAGTTTCTGCCCTTGCCTCACCTCACACAGTAAAAGTAATTTCAGGGATGTGCACGGTGTCACCAAGTGTGTTCCTACATCCTCTCTGCCGGGATGGATAACAGAAAGTGGCCTCTCCTCAGTGCCCACAGCTGGAATTTCCAGCACAGAGAGGACCATGCAGAGAGCCAAACACACTGGAAAGCCAGATGGGACAAGGAGCTTGAGAGTTGCAGGGAAAATATGGAATATTTTAAAGCTAAGTATACAAAAGCAATGGGGAATTTACACACAGGAAAAGGGAGAAAAAAATTGTAAGGATGGATAGCTGGGGAGGTTTGGAGACAGAAGGAATGGGAAGAAGAGCTGCTTACCTTGGAGAAGTGGAAGAGCATGGCTTTATCAAGGCTTACCAAACTATATCAGGTGGTAAAGGAAATCATAACAAACAAAAGAGTACCAGAATATTTAAATGAAAATGGAATTGGGAAGGAAAAGCAGCAACAGGCAGCAATGGCAGGGTGCAAGTTAAAGGTAACACAGATACTGTCACAAATGAAAAAAATGCTTTGTCCCATTTTCATGGTGGACAAATCAGAGTCTAGAACTGGACCTTCCTAAATAAGAACAAATCCCAAAGATGGATTGTGCTCAGATGTGTTTCATCCCAGTGAACAAGCTGACTTAAAAGACCAGCCTGGCCAGCTCTTCAATGACTGACTCATCAGTTCTTCAGTGACTGAATTTCAAGATGAAGGATTCATACAGAAAATGGAATTTTGGGTCATTTGCTAAAGAAGAAGATGGAAAAGTAGAGACCACATCATCCAGGCCAAGACACAAAATGAGCTGTAAGTAGGAACAATTATAAAGTATATGGAAGTATCGTCTTTTATGGACAGGAGGAATGACAAGGCCAAGGAGAGAGACAGTCGATTACTGGGAGAAGGGAAAGGGAGCTATCAACAATGCACCTTAAAATACATGAGCTGTGGAGGAATGGCAGAGAATAAAGAATTGATATAAATAGATAAATAAATTGAACAGCTGCCTCCCTGCCATGTGCTCTCATTTTCTCCTGCTGCCAGAGAGCACGGATGTTTCTTATTTATTTACTTCTAATTACTGAGATCCAGACTGCCACTGATGAGATAAATGTAGCTCAGAATGCTGGTCTTCCCCTTCCCTCCGGGTGTCTCCCCAGCATCTGTATAAAAACCTTGTGAAAATGCCACTTCTCCAGACCCCACACCATCTCTACAGTGCCATGGGCTCTCAGCCCTCTCCCCAGTCCCAGAACAGTCAGTGCCAGGAGCAGAGGCAGAGGTCAAGCTGCCTGACTGCCAGGCATTTATCCAACTGCATGGGACAATGGCATATCCAGCAAAATCTAAGAGACTAGGTCAGTGAAAGAGAGATGGAAAAGGAGGGGAGTAGGAGGGGAAGGGGTGTGTGTGCTCAGAGGTCTGATGTAGGTTGTTGGCAGGGATCATAAGGGCAGCACAGTTACAGCTGGTACTTATGAGGCTGCTGTTTCCATTCAGGATGATGAGACATTCCCTTTTTTCCTGGCTGCTAGTGCAATTGTTTGCCTTTACCTACAGAAAATAATCAACCCTGCACTTTATGGAATTGTGCTTATTTTGCACTGCAAAATCCCCTTGTTATCCCTTGTTATGTCTCTAAAAGGCATGTGCAAAATGTGGATTGTGCAGATTCCACACATACTGAGTCCTTCTGTCTAACTAGAAATAACCTGTGTCATCACACCTTTGTTGTCTGTGCAGACAAACCTCTGTTTTACAGAGCCTCTGTGGTGGGTGCTGTGGAAGAACCACCAGGACAGAAAAGTCATTCTGGAACAAGTTCTGGTTTTTGGCACAAAAGCTTGTCCAGAATAGGTGAAAACCTGTGTGGAGAAGCCCAGCGGGACTTGTGCTCACTCAGTTCAGAGAGGGACAGAGCAGTTTCTTTGGGTTGTTCCCCTTGTTTAGTAAACACTTCTCCAGATACCAGCAATACTGTTAATCTACAGGAGCGCTTCTGTAAACTCCTTCAATCATTCTTCATGCCCAGAGCAAGTTTCCATCTAAAATACTGTCTTGGAATAATGTTTGTTTTCAAAATACAGCTCTGTTTGTCAGGCTGCACCTTCTTCATCGACTGGAGCGAGATAAAAGGGCTTGGCTGATTAACTCAGATCTCAGGGGAAGCAGCACATGGTCCAGGTTCACAGTTGTCAGCCTTGTGCTTCCTCTGTTCGGGGTGTTCAGGGTGTGCTGCAAGGTGGAGACAGGTCTGTCCACAGGGGGAGAAGCTCCAGGTAGTAAGGAAACTCCCAGTGTAACTCCTGGCAGCCAGAGGTAAGAGATTTGGGCTGGGATTAGTGGTGTGAAATGAATGTGTAGGGCAGGGGAATGGGATTTCTCATCATCCCAGTTCAATTTCCAAACTGCAGTCACTCTGGGTCTCCTCTCAGGAGCATTTTTCTCTGGGTATGCTGTTCAGCTTTGACAAAAAGGTACCTTTTGTAGCAGCTGCATTTTGGCTGGAAAGCTTGGACTAGCTCTGGAAAGTGTCTCTGTTAATCAACCAGACTGAAAAAGTTGGATGATTTCATTCTGCAGATGGGAGCCCCTGTGATGTGCATGTTTGGTGCAAGCCAGCAATGTAATTTACAATTTTGTAATGTTGAAGGAAAAAATTATTTTGCAAATCACCTCCCTTACCCACATGCTGCATTCCTAAAAGTATCACTTGGAATATCTCAACATTTTCAAAATAGTTTTTCCTTAAGTAGAAACACAGAGTTCCTGAAGGAGTTTTAGTTTCAGTGAAATAATATTGTCTGATTTTAACCCATTCTGCTGTCCTGTTTCAAAACAAGAGGTATGTTAGGAAGGAGCGTGGGAGTCTCTGTAGTTCTGCCCCTGATGTGGGCACCTCTGCAACCGTGAATGCAATTTAAACCACAGGCTCAGGGTTGTGGTTAATCAGGTAAATGACAACAAACAAATCAATCAGAACTATGGGAAAGTGTTTTTCTGTTTGGTTTGTCTGAGGTTATTTTCGTTTATTTATCTATTTATCCATGCAATCTGCATGAGCCCTGGAGCTAAACAAAGCAAAGCAAATTGTGTAGGTGACTGCAGCCCTTCATGATTGCCTGCTCTCCTGCCTTAGCTCTCCCGGTGCCATGGAGGACACGTCCATCCACAAGTCTGAACCAAGCAAAGACACACTGGACTTCCCAGCACCACAGGAGACTCCTGCCAATTTCATCCACGTGGAGTTGGAGGAGTATGAGCCCGTGGACTTCAGTGCCAAGGAACTCATCCTAAAGAAAGCCAGAGAGGTCTGCACATGCAGTCATCAAACCGTCATCACCTTCCTGTGCCGGCTGTTCCCAGTGCTGGACTGGCTGCCCCGCTACAACATCAGGACACAGTTGCTTGGGGACGTCATATCTGGGCTCCTGGTGGGGATAGTCACCATCCCTCAGTCCGTCTCTTACTCCCTTTTAGCCAGCCAGGATCCCATCTACGGGATCTACACCAACTTCTTCTGCAACATCATCTACGTCGCCATGGCCACTTCGCGGCACAACTGCGTGGGCTCCTTCGGGGTGCTGTGCCTGATGGTGGGGCAGAGCGTGAACCGGCACCTGCGGCTCGCGGGTACGACGATGACGGCTCCTACAGCTCCCCAGCGCTGGGCAACGCCACCTCCACTGGCAACGGCACTGCTGCCTGCGACAGGAGCTGCTACGCCATCACCGTGGCCCTTTCCTTAAGCTTTCTGGTTGGTCTCTACCAGGTACAAATGTTTGCTCTCTGTCCTTTCCCTGATAGGAATTTCTCTGAGCTGAAGATATCTCTAAGCTCCAGTCTTGGTTTGGACTTGTAAGTTGTGAGAAACACTTCCTGGTGTGACTAGACCCCAACATCCTTGAATCCCTGTGAATGGAATGGTTTTAAAAAGTGCAAACACGGCCGAGTTGGGGGTTTTGTTTCCCCCATGTGATAGCCCAGATCCTTGAATGTGTCTGAAACATCCTCATTATCAGACACAGCAAGGGAGAAGAGGAACTGTGAACCACTTTCCCACCACCCCAGTCCTGGAGCTGGGAAGCTTAGAGCAGATTTGGGGCTGGTAAGAACCACCCTCAAGGACCCTGCCATGCCCCCTGGCAGTGTCCCCACTGCCTCAGCTTAGCTGTTACTGAACAGCTCCAGGTTTTTTCACTGGGACAACTAAAATTTAGAGCCTCACAATGGTTTTATGCCATCGAGTGATACTCAGAGCTGCTTTGGTGGGGCTGCTGCCTGGATTCTCTATTGCTTCTAGGGAGGCAGCAACAGGGACCTCGTAGACTTCTTTGTAGGGCATCCCTATAGCCACAGACAGGTGTTAGAGGTAGGTCTCTTTAATTTTTCATATGCCAGATTAACTACTGAAGACAAAGTTCTCTGCCTTACACTGAATGCTCATCAGACAGAGTAGCCAAAGCTGCTAACCTGGAAGCAAACTGACCTCTTCCAGCCCTTCTCATCCATGCTAAATGTATGACTGCTTTCTTTTCAGATCCTGCTGGGGGTTTTACAGCTGGGATTTGTGGCTGTCTACCTTTCAGAACCTCTCCTTGGTGGCTTTGTGACTGGCTCCAGCCTCACCATTATCACCTCCCAGATGAAGTATCTCCTGGGACTGAAAATCCCTCGTCACGAAGGGGTGGGGTCATTCATCCTGACCTGGATTGACCTTTTCAGATACATTCAGAACACCAACATCTGTGACCTGGTCACCAGCCTGGTTGCTTTGGCCATCATAGTGCCTGTCAAGGAGATCAATGAATGGTACAAGGAGAAGATGAAGGCCCCGTTCCCCATAGAGCTGCTGGTGGTCATTGTAGCCACAGTCATATCTCACTACTTCAACTTCGAGGAGCGATACAAGTCTGCTGTTTGTGGGGATATCCCCACTGGTTTCAGGAAACCCACTGTACCAGATATAAACCTGTTTCCCAGCCTGGCAGTTGATGCTCTGCCCATTGCTATTATTGGCTTTGCCATGACTGTCTCCCTGGCAGAAATCTTTGGCAAAAAGCACGGCTACACTGTCCGTGCCAACCAGGAGATGATCGCCATCGGCATGTGCAACCTGATCCCTTCCTTCTTCTACTGCTTTGCCAGCTCTGCAGCCCTGACCAAGACTCTGCTGAAGGAGTCCACGGGGACCCAGACCCAGATCTCTGGCCTGGTCACCTCCCTGGTGCTGCTGCTGGTGCTGCTGTGGATCGCCCCGCTCTTCTACTCGCTGCAGACCTCCATCCTGGGGGTGGTCACCATCGTCAACCTGCGGGGGGGCCTGAGGAAGTTCCGTGACACCCCCCGGATGTGGCGGCTCAGCAGGCTGGACACGGTGGTGTGGTGGGTGACCATGCTGTGCTCCACCCTGATCACCACAGAGATCGGGCTCCTCGTGGGCGTCTGTGTCGCTCTGCTCTGCATCATCTTCCGCACGCAGAGACCCAGGGCCACGCTCCTGGGCAAGGTCAGCAACACGGAGATCTACGAGGACCAGTCCACTTACAAGCAGCTCAGCAGCATCGCCAACATCAAAATCTTCCGCTTCGAGTCGTCCCTCTACTACGCCAACAGGGACTATTTCAAGACTGTTCTGTATCAGAGAACTGGGGTAAATCCTATTCTGCTGGCTGCTAAACACCAAAGGGTGGGGGCCCAGGCAGACACAGAGACAGGCAACAGAAAGAGCTTTTTGGGCACTGGGTGTGACTGCCTGAAACAGGCCAAGAAAAGGGCTGAGAAGCCTCCACCAGATGCCCGTCCTCCCTCCATAGATATGCACACCTTAATCCTTGACTGTGGGGCAATGCAGTTCATAGATACTGTGGGTCTCTCTGTGCTAAAGGAGACACACCATGACTATAAGAAGATTGGTGTCCAGGTGCTCTTGGCCAACTGCAACCCCTCCATCCGCCACCGCCTCAGGGAGGGAGGCTGGGCAGGCGAGACAGGCAGTGGGGGTCAGCTGGCTTTCCACAGCATCCACGATGCAGTGCAGTTTGCTGAACGGTGGTACCATGTGCACCAGGAGGAAAGCAAGGAGAAACAGGACACTCTCCTGGACCCTGAGGACGTGAACTTCCAGGTGTCTTTGTAGACCTGTGTGTGAGGACTGATTCCTAACGGGGAAGGGCTTGGCACGTACTCGAGAGCACTTTCAGTCTTTGTGCAGCCAGAGCGCGCAGGAGAGACTTGTGATGGTCTGCCAGCAGCGGCAGGGGGCAGCAGGATTTGGGGAGAGATTGGCAAGAGGTAAATCGTCCGGGAGGTGTTTCAGGGTCGGCCGTGCCGGTGGGAGGGAGCCCGGGCGGCGTTTGAGGCGCTCCCGCCCCGCACCTGCCCCGCGGGGCAGCGCGAGTGGGACGCGCTGCGGGGCCGCTCCCGCAATCCCGGCGGGGTCAGGGAATCCCGGGCTGGTCTGGGGGGCAACAGACCTTAAAGGTCATCCCCTTCCAGCCCCCTGCCATGTGGGCAGGGACGCCTCCCACTAGACCAGGTTGCTCTGAGCCCCTTCCAACCCTTGAACACTTCCAGGGATGGGGCAGCCACAGCTTCTCTGGGCAACCTGTGCCAGGGCCTCACCACCCTCACAGGAAAAGTTTATTCCTAATGTTTAACCCTGCCCTCTATCAGCGTGAAGACATTCCCCCTTGTCCTGTCACTCCAGGTCCTTGTAAATAGTCTCCATCTTTCTTGTTAGCTCCCTTCAGGTACTGGAAGGCCATCACTGTCTGTCAGTATTCCATGGTTGAAACTACAGATTTTCTCCCCCCAAAAAAAGGTACCAGAGATCACAGCTGCTCTTCATAAACTGTAAATCAGGACACCTGTGCCACAGCCTTCAAGAGCCACAGTTCTCTGGGTGCCTGGCAGGGTCTGTGCTACCTGCACTGCACATCTACGTGTGTAGCTGGATCCTGCCTGCAGCTGGAGACGTGGGGCTGCCACTCCCAGCAGTGGGGCAGGGCTGTCCCACACCTCCAGAACTTCCAGGTGTGCAGCTGGAGGAGCCTCAGCTCCATACTGGACGCGGGTACCTGTCCTTTCTGCTGGGCTGGGACAGGGACAGGCAGCATCCTGCTGGCCCTGCTGCTGCATCCCAGGGGTAAGTCTATGCTCTAAGTTCTGAAGCCTCCACAGCATTGCCAAGTCCCAGAATAGCTTTTCTTCCACTAACTCTATCTGTAAAAACACCATCTTTGTTGAATATTTCTATGTGACTATTCCCCTGGTCTCATCCAAGCAATGCAGCACCTTCCTCTGAAGGGAACTGTAGCTTGGAAGCCCAGGGACAGGAGACTGTTGTAAATAAAGTGTGTGGAAAAGGAATCCTCCTGTGTCTCTGCTCAGGAATATGTCTTCTTATGCTCAAAAGACTACTTTGAATGGATTAAAGAGCATGTTGTGCCCAGCTGCTTGCAGGTCCTTGGGAAAAAGCTGTGTCAGGCAGAGCTGGATTGACTGAAGATCTCGGTGCAGACCTTGCAGGGCTGGATGGACAGATGTACTCAATGAACTCTAGGTGTGGGTGCAAGTGGGGTGCAGCCTCAAGAGCTGCAGCATCTCTCTCCAACAGTCCTCTCAGGCCATCACAGTATGAGGCAACTCCCCAGGGAAGTTACATTAGCCATGAGTAATGGGGCTGTTTTGTGGCTGAACAGCAAGTTAGTAAAGAAGTCTTGTTACCTGCAAGGAATATGACCATCCTTCCCTTTTGGAATAGCATTGCCATAATTTTTTTTATAAGACTCTTTATGGGAAAAATGAATTTGTTTTAGTTAGACTTTAGATGCATTTATGGTCTCAGTGAGGTCATAAAGCCACAGCGGGAAATAAAATCAGCGCTGATAATGCCTGGGCACAGCCTGGTGCAGTTAAAAGCAGATAAGATTATGGTAAGAGCAGCAGGTCCTGCAGCCCCCTGCACTGGGACACAGCTGCTTTATGTGAGCAGTTCCTGCTCAGGGCTGGGAGAGCTGTGAAAATGCCAAAGAGATACATAGCAGTTTTTATGGGATGCCTTCCCTTGGAAAGGAGAGCTGGGCTGACAACCTCCTTCCCTCTCCTTTCCAGCCCAGAGTAGCTGGGATCTTGCTGGCAGCCCCTGCCCTGTCTGCTTGCCCATATCTCCCATCCCATCAACTCCAGCATCTCCTTCCAGCCTACAGTTCAAACATCCTGGGGACCCAGCATTCCTCCATTCCCCACAGATTGCCAAGGGAGCTCAATGACAATTGCTATTTTTATATCAGTGAAGAGGCCCAGGGTTGTACACAACACAGAGGAGAGACGAGGAGGGACCAATGACATGGTCCAAGGTCAGTTTATAGTCAGTGCTGTGGAAGATCAGGCTGGTTTCTCTTCACCTGCAGCTCCTTACATCTGGAGGGAGATGTGAGCAGGAAGGGCCAATTCCCAGTGAGGAAAGGGCTCCTGGTGAGGACACAGGGCACCTGTGTGCCCCAGAACCCCACTGCAACAGCCACAGTCCCCCTGTTTGACAAAGGGCCTCAGTGTCTCAGCTGGGGATGGACCCCCCACATCTCCCACCTGAGGACCTACTTCTGTGTCCCACTGGGAAGAGGCTGCACTCCAGGCATCCTGCTTGCCTGTCCCTCCTAAAGCCTCACTGGGGGCCAAGGAAATGCCATGCAGCTGAAAGCAAATGTTATCCCCCCCTAGTTAGCAGCTCACCTATCATTCTCCTTTTCTCTCTCCCTCCTGCCTTGCTGTGGATCTATAAATACTCCAGGAGTGTGATAAACAGAGGATTCTGCTAAGGCTTTGTCAGCTGCAGTTGGAGCTGACTGTGCAACTGTTAATTATGCCTCAGCAGCAGCTGGACAGGTTTAAATCCTTTTGATGCTTTGCAATGTTTCCTCTGGGGAAGTTTAAGGAGTAAAGGTTGTGGCTGGTGCTGATTGCTTTCCCTTCTAGAAAGTGTTGGAGACACTGATTGCTGCATGGAGGGCTGTTCTCCTTGCTCCCAGTGCCTGTTCCTGGAAACACATGCCCTGTATAATGGCAAGAAGTTGCTTCTGCAGATCTCTTAACTGCAGTAAAGCAGTTACTGTGCTGCCAGCACGTGCTTATCTACCCATGTATGCTTTCCCTAGCAGACAAAACTGAGCTGGAAAGAGAAAGCAGTGAGCTGCAGGTGATGGCACTGGATTTTCCAGGATAAAAATAAAGATTAGGGCCACCATTAATGCATCACTGGAGATAGCCTGGTGATGGAGGAATCAGCAGGCAGTGGCTTGGGCTAACCTAGTCCGGGTGGGGGTGAAGAGCTCCTGGGGAATTCATCACAATCCCTCTTCTCCCCCAGCTGCCCAGGAACTTGCCAGGCTCATTGCACAGTCCAGGCTGGCTGCAAGTAGGGAGAGGGTGTTCTTGTACATCCCTGAAAGGGAAAGCTGTGCCATCATCCCACCACCTGCTCTGCTCCTCTGGGAACAGCCACATCACAGCCTGGTTCCCATAGGGAAAACAATACTGCTCCAAAGGGAGGAGCTGTCAGCTCTTACAGAGGGAAGGAAAACGAGAAAGGACAGGGATGAAATTATCTGAAGAGAAAAATTACCCTGGGCAAAATTCTTGCAGTATCCAGGATCCTCACAAGTAGCAGTAGCTGCTGGTCCCTGTGATCTCCTACAAAACACTGGAGTCAGTCCAGTGCCTGGGAAATCCTCCTGCAATTGGTGTTTTGCTATTGAACCAGATCTGCTCTTTGCCCTTTTTTCATCCTTGTCTGGATGGAGCTGCCTTTGGCATCTATGGCAAAATCTTGCAGTTTTGTCATGTTTCACAGTTTCAGGGCTCTTTGGTGGGTACCTGAACAGCCCTGGCTCCTGTGAATCACTAAAGTTCATGGAGAGAGCTGTTGCATCTTAAAAAAAAAAACAAACAACTATATAGTCCACATAGTTACAGAAGAAAAGGTACAGGAAAGGTGCTTTTTTGAGTCTAAAGGCTGAATAAAAGAGAGTCCAACAAGAAGAAAATGTTTCTTTTGTTTTCGTTCTTTAGTGACTGGGAAGTGTGTTTCAGCAGGTTCAATTGTGGTTTCTATATAAAGTAGAGATAAGATTAAAGGTATTGTAAAATATCTGCCAAGCCAGACAGCAGCTGAGATTCACAAGGCAGGCAGTGGATAACAGATACTAAAGTTCACTAAAGCAAAGCAGAAATAAGAGTAGTGAATGCTGACAGCTCAAAGTTGTTTCTGTTTCAGACCTTTCCTGCCAAGGAATCTGTTCATCACTTTTCCAAGTTAAATTAATTTATTATTTTTAAATAAAAGAACATTTAATTGGATGTTTGAACTTTCAGCAAATGCTGGCCCTCTCTTCTAAGTCCCTGTTTACTCTAAATGTGACAGCTGGCAGTGTCATGTGTCCTGCCACCACTGCTCTGCCCTGTGACTGGGCAGAGCTCATGAGGACGGGGTCATGCATGGACAGGGCAGCTCTGTTTGTGTCAAAAATAAAGAAAAAGCCAAACCCAAGGCAGGTGGAGGTTGTGTGGATGTGCCAAGGGGAGCGCGGGCTCACCAGCCACTGGATGGCACCGTTGTCTCACGTGGATCCGAGCTCTCGGGCTGCCCTGGAGCTGCCGCTGGAGCCTGAGCACCAGCTGGTTTTTGGGAGGCTGTGGTTCCCCGGACGGTGATGTGACAGTTCATGGGCTGAGTGACACCGTGCATTGGCAGATCTGCTCCTGCAGGGCAGAGGGCGCTGGAAGAGCGTGGTCTGTGCCACGCTCAGCTGTCCCCGTGGGTGCCACTGCTCCAGTTCCAGCTCCCTGACCTCGGAGACTGGCTGGACAGTGACACAGCCTGGGGTCCCCTTCAGTGGGGGTGACAGGGGTGCCGCCTTCCTGTGTGCCCTCTGCCATCCTGGCACAGACCACAGGGAGCTCACCCCACTGCTGAAGTCCACCCCATGTGGTGCCTTTGGAAGAGGGAGGACTTGAGACTTGGGAGCTGAGCAGCCATGGCTTAGGTCAGTCAGGGTCCAGGGGCTGGTGGCATTCACGTGAAATGTAGACACACTGGAGCCCTCTGTGTTTACTCAGGGCCTGTACTCACCTCATTCTACCCTTCCTTCCACCCACACCTGCCCAAACCACCGTGCCTTAAAAGCAGTGGGGTTATTCCTGCTCATGGCCCATGCACAGGAAGGGAACATCTCCGTGGGGAAGAGTCAGCTCAGGCAGTGCAGATGGGAAGGTGCCTGCAGTGGGTGGGTGGGTGGAAATGTCCTTGCAGTGGGTGGGAAGGTGCCTGCAGCAGTAGTTGCAGCAGAGGATGCCAAACAGGTAACAACTAAAGGAAAAGAGACTTGTTCCTCTCAGTATATTGCAGAGGACGGAGGCACACAGCTCACACCTTCACGTGCAGATTGGGAGACATTCATATTTGAAAAGAAGATGTTAGACTGGAGGGGTTGGTGATGCTTCTTTGGAGCGTGTAGGCAGCCCTGCTGCTATTGCTGCTTT
The DNA here is from genome assembly GCF_022539395.1 of Myiozetetes cayanensis. Classification (NCBI taxonomy): domain Eukaryota; kingdom Metazoa; phylum Chordata; class Aves; order Passeriformes; family Tyrannidae; genus Myiozetetes; species Myiozetetes cayanensis. The sequence continues at coordinate 5,564,642 of NW_026087378.1, read as the reverse complement.
TTCACTATCTGCACAAGCAGCTCCTGCCTCTCCAACTAAGACTTAGACTTGTTTAATTGGCTCTTATTGCTGTCAAGCTCCCCACATCGAGTGCAGATGAAAACAGGAGCATTTAGTGCCTCTATGTGTGTGCAAGCAGGGAAGGACCATTCCCACTTCTTTCCAACAAGGAGCAGAAAGCAGCAGCTGAAACAGGCCTGTGGCACACTCCAGATGTGCAAAAGGGCACATCACACAGGAGAATTAATGCAGGAACCTCTTGGCTGCCAGGTGCCAAAAATGTGTTCGTAATGTGGCAGGAGCAATTAATGGAAGAACAATGAATTGAGGCAGCAGTATCCTCTTGGCTGAGGGATTTGTTTAACTGCACATTACTGGAGGCTTGGAGGGTGTCCCAGGGATGCCTATGCTTGCCTGACCCTAAAGGCCCAACTCCCTCTTAACCTTTTCCTTAGATATCGACTAATAGCCATTATAGAGATAAGGCATGGGATTACACAGACCACTTTTATTCCCCAAGCACTACAAGAACTGGGCTGACTCCTGTTGGGATGCTTCAGGCTCCTGTGGCCAGACCACAGGCAGCCAACTCTTTTCTTCTAATTTTTCCTCTTTTTTTTTTCCCCTAGAAGCCTTGTTCATGCAAATAGCTGTGTGTGGTCTCAGAGAGGAAGGCCAGCAGCTGCTGCTGGTGAAAGGTGATTTCCTCTTGCTGAGCCCTCCCACCCCTGTGCCCAGCCTGCCCTTCTGTGCCCCTTATTTAGCTATAAATATCTGCTGAGTTTGGGAAGCTGCAGAATGAATTTCCCTTCAAGGCTCTGCAATGCACTTTGCCAAAACCAGTGTGGAAACTGTAGAAAGGAGATGTGAAAGTGGCTGAAGGTTAAACGTGGCACAACAACTGAATTAAATTTGAGTGGAGGATTTCTGGTGTTCATTTCTAAGAAGGAAAAATACTTGCTTGTCTTCTGCATTTATTTAGACCCCAGGCTAGTTCTCCAAATCCCAGCTGTGCCTTTCAGTCTCAGCCATGGAGAAGGACAAGCCACGTGTCTGTCTTGCCAAAGCCCAGCCCAGACACGGGGGGATCACAGCTCTGAGCTTATCTAACTCAACTTTTGCTCTGCTGAGCTGCTGCAGACCATTGAGTGTCATCCTGGAAACATAAAAGGAATGTTTGAAAGCACCATTTTGGGAAGTGCCAGCCCAAACATGAGGTGCTGGAGCACAGGAAGCCCAGGGGGCTCAGGCACTTGCTGCCCTTTGGCATGGGTTTGTTGTACCTGTGTGCTGATTGAGCATGAGATTGCCAGAAAAGGTTTGCAAACCTTCTGCAGGCTCCAGTCTGTTCCCACCTCCGTGAACAGCTCTGAATACAGAATCTTCTTCTTTTTCCTTTTGTACTTGAAGATTTTTTGATGGGGAATTAATGGTCAGAAATAAAGTTGCTCCACTAAGCAGGTAGTGCTTAGGAACTTAGGAAATCAGTTTTGCATCCCCAAGAAGGGCCTCAGTTTTCCTTCTTGAGTAGCCAAGGGCATCCCAGAGTCCCACCCTCTCTACTGGGACCAGACTCCACTTGCTGAAGGGCCTTTGCTCCAGAGGGCTCCCGTGCTGACCTGAGCTGACCTGGCTGTGTGGCTGAGGCTGTGCAGTGCCTCGAACACCACTGCCACTGCTCACGCAGCTCCAGCAGCCCCAGGGAACTCCAGGGGAAAGCCACAGTGTCAGACTGCGGTTTTCAGCATGGAGCAAAAGGTGAAGGCTCCCCAAAGGCCAAGGAGCAGGACGGAAGATGTCACTCTCCATGTTTATTTTGTTTGTATTTTAGTAGTCGTGCTGCTCACAAGTGGAATCGTCTACGTGCTGCCATGGAAACAGCAGCTTTGGTCCCCAGCATGGTTTGCAGCCATCTACAGGGAACAATGGTTGGTCTGTTTGTGTAAAATCATCCGGGGTGGTGCCGGGCAGCCGAGGAAAAGCTGCGCTCAGACAGGACGGGATGTGTTTGTCACACCGAATGATGGGACACACAATGCCCACAGACAGGAGTGGGGATGTCCTGTCTGGAGACGTGCAAATACAATGAGAATACAATGGGTTTGAGTGTTTGATTCCCAGGGGCTGCAGCACTTTGCCTGGGATGCTCACTGGCATTTGTGGTGCCGACTTTTCGGTTCATGGGAACAGGGGGCTCTCCATGCAGGAGGATGTTGTCCTTCCTCTGCTAGGAACAGGTGAGGGTAGACCTGTGTCCAGTTCTGGCCTCTCTAGTACAAGAGCGACATGGAGCTCCTGGAGCAGGTCCAGCAGAGGCTGCGGAGATGATGAAGGGACTGGAGCATCTCCCTGACGAGGAAAGGCTGAGGGAGCTGGGGCTGTTCAGCCCCGAGAGGAGACACTGAGAGGGAACCTGAACAATGTCTGTGAATGTCTGCAGGGAGGGGTCAGAGGATGGACCAGGCTCTGCTTGGAGGTGCCCAGCAATGGGACAAGAGGCAACGGGCAGGAACTGATACCCAGGAAGTTCCACCTGAACATGGGGAAGAGGTTCTTTCCTATGCAGTGACCAAGCATAGGACCAGCTGGAACAGACTGACCAGAGAGGGTGTGGAGTCTCCCTCACAGGGGATATTCCAGAACCATCTGGACAGAGTCCTGTGCTCTGGGATGGCCCTGCTTGAGCAGGGGGGTGAGACCAGATGAGCCTCTGTGGTCCCTTCTCTGACCTGACCCATTTTGTGACCTGCCAGCTGCCAGCAGAGGTGAACACCACTGTCCACCCTTCAGCACCATCTGGGCAGATTTGAGTTTCTTCATCCTTGGGATCTGCTTGGAAGGCCCACACAGGCAATGTAGAGGCTCAGGACTTTGCCTGAGGAGTCCATGGAGAAGCTGATTTCTCCCTGTTGGCAGAAAAGGCAGTTCAAACAGCCTCGTAATATGTGTGCATTGAACCTGCTGAGCTGAGCTTGTACACCTGTAGTCCTTCTCCTGACACCTACCCCAGCCAAGCACAGCTCTGTCTGAGCCCTGTCCAAGTCCTGTCTGGCAGGGCTGACAGTCTTTCATTTGAGCAAACTTGCGAAACCCCCTAATTTCTGCTTGTGCCCCTATTTTGAGCTCATTTTCTTCTGAAATCTCCATGATTACACTTTATTTGGGTGAACGTTCAAGAGGAAGGATATTGAAGCTCCTGAGCTCAGATACCAGAAGAGAAGACACTCGCTTTCTGGGAGAGTTTGCAAGGGTTAACCTGATTGCAAACACCTCATTCATCCAAGCAAAGAAGAGAAAAATTACTTGGCTTTAATCTACTTTGTCCTCAGAAATATTTCATAAAGGAGGGGAAAATAAATTCAGGGGGGCTTGTGGGCATCCTGGGAGCAGAAAAAGAGGTAAAATTAATCCTATCAATAATCCATGATGAATGATTCACTCAGCTTTCTTATTCAGAGTTGCATATATTTATCCTTATTCACACGGAGATGCAGAACTCATGGAATTACATACAGGCTCATATGCATATAAATGAGGAAGCCCAGCGAGGGCTCCATATCCCAGCAATTCATCCATGTGCTCTGTAGGGGTGAGGAAGGGAAGGGGCCTGTGTTGCCCTCCCTCCTGGCAAGGAACACTGATAGGGAGAAGGTTTCCAAAGCCAGCCTGTCCCGATGTCCGACGTGCTCCTTGCTGCCTGTGCGAGAGGTGGCACCGATGTGCCCAGCCCTCAGCTGCCTCCACGCAGCTCCCCTGCACTGAGGCTTCCCTCCTTTTGCCAGTTTTTAGTGGAATCTTGTCTCTGGTTTCAGTGGTGTGGTCCCAGCCTCCTGGTAGCAGCAGCAAATGTCTCCTGCAGTGCAGAAAGACAAACCCCCGCTGGCCCCTCTCAGCACTGGGGACGTGGCAGGAGGCAGGAGGTGGATTTCTACCCGCTAGGCAGGTCTTTTTCTTCTAAAACTCCTTTGCAGGAGAAAAGAACCTAGTGGGAAATTTTCATTAGAAATAGGACTTTTAAAAAACAGTTAAAAGAAAATTATGCTGTTCTGCCACAGTTCTGTGGCCTACGGAGAGAGGATTGAAATGGCCTCTCCCAGAAGGAGTGTCATCCTTAAATTTCTGATGGATTGTTTAGTAGTTTCCAGCTCATAGACTGTAAATGTGTAATTTGCCTCCAGCTCTAACTCTCCAGCTGTGCTGATATGGTTGTCCCTTTATTTGGCTTCATCTTTGGTCCCAAGGTAATAAATATCTCAAAGGTTCACCCTCAGAGGGTGTTTCAATGCCTGCAAAATAATTTTGTGACCCTCAGATGAAACCTGAACTATGTCAGTATTATAAACAGTGAGAGTTACACTGTTAAAAATGAATGCAAATATTCTCCTTTAAAGCTAAAAGTCAGACCTGCCTTAAACTAGATTTTAGATTTGTGTATCCAGGTAGTGTTATAAATAACATCTGTTGAATAGATCAAAGGGCTCTGCAAACAGTGATATTTCATACCATAGGGGTCGGAGTTTGATTATTTAAAGGCTTGTCTGTTTCAGTATTATCAATGTGACCCTCTTTTCATTGCTTCAGATTTGACCTGCCTCTCACCTTTGCTCAGCTGAGCACTTTTACCAGGAGTCTGGGAACCTGGATTCATGGCAATGCTGTGGCATCCGGGGTGCTCCTTTGGCTGAATAATGAATACTGTGAAGAAAGGAGCTGGTGACAACAGAAGGACATAACTCTGTGTAAGGACGAGCATCAACCAATGTTGTAAATCAGGTGCAGACAAGAATTTTCCTCCTGCCTCACCTCTTCACAACAGTTTCCTTGCAAAATGGACTGGCATCTAAGCCACTGGGAAATCCCAGGTGTTCAGTGCTGCATCCAGCTTAGCTCTGGGTACCAATAGGTGCCGTGGCCCAGGCAGAGTGCCTGTTTCAGGGGCAACTTCCGAGTGAGAGCGGGTAAGCTCGCATTTAAAATGCAATAGAAAGAAAGAAGTTCTTTCCCCACGGAGTGGGAGGGCTACGTGATCTAACGGCGGGTATAACCCTCCGAAACTTAATTTATTCTAGCTCTCTTCTTAATAAAATCCATCCCACGCAGCTGGGCAAAGGAGACCATGCCGTGTTCAGAGGGAACACACCGTGCACACCAAAAAGCTTCTCTGCTAAGTTGGTTTTATCTCCCTCTCAGCGCCTGGAAGTGCAGCCAGTGATCTAAAGCAGCAACAGAGTTACACCCGCAGCAGTGAAAGCAGCAAATTCCACTGCAGAGTGACTGTGATTCAGTCCTGATGAATCACTCAGCCACCTTTTTTCTCAACTAGATCTTTGGATTTATCATTGTTACAGATGGAAAAAAAGGAAGGGGGGAAGAGAAGAAAACCCCCAGTGCTTTATCTCCCTCTCTAATACTTCCTAATTTTCCTTTTTAAAAATTAAATTACATTTTTTTAGGCATCCCATTCAGGTTGAATAAACCTTTGATAATCCTGGAGTGGAATCTGCATTAAAGGGAGTGGGGATGGAACACGACCAAAAGCGATGACAACATTGGGGTTCAGCATGACCTGTTCTCAGGTTCAGAACACCCAGCAGTGGAAGAGCCTGGAACTCTGCCTCCTCCATGCTCCAAAATCCCTCCCCTACTTCACAGTTTGCACCTGTTAAAGCAAAGAGAGTGGCTGGATGCTGAGGCCAGGACTGCAGAGGTGCAGTGCCAGGCAACCTTGCTGTGCTCAGGCACTGCCCAGTCTTGGGGATCTTTATGCAAGGGGCTCCCTTTTGTTCCAGCTTCTCCCTTGGCTCTCGATCCACCCAGACCACACTGCAGGCAGAAAAACCACTTTGCTGCTCTAGGTTTTGCCTGGATGGAGAGATGGCTCTGTTTACATCTTGTGGTGTACAATATTGACAATACAGACACCTCAAAGGGTCAGGAGGGAGGAACTGGGTGGCACCTGGTGCTGGTGCAATGGGTGGGCACAGGCTGGGATTGCTGCCCCGTCCTCCAGCAGGACATGGTCAGACCCCTGCCAGCACAGCGTGGTTTACCCCTGGGGCTGGGCAGGTGAGTGCCTAAGATGTCAAAACCCTCCTCCAACTGCAAGTTTGGAATCTGCCTCCTGGCATTCAGATTGCAAAGTGCATGTCTCCAAGACTGCTGTGAGCTCAGCAAAGCTGGGCCAGGAGGTCACTGCAGTGCCAGCAAGAAGGGGATGCTCAGTTCTCTTTTCCATCACTCTCAAACTTGATGGATGCAGGTGAGCAGCTTTAATCCTGACCCACAGTGTTGCTGGTCCCCAACCCAGTGAAGCATTTAAAAACTTGACAGGAAAACACATAAACCTGTTTGACTTCAGTTCACCCACTCATGCAAACTGCAGGATGTGCTTGGCTTAGGGCTCCACACTCTGATGCTTCCCCTTTTGTGCCATCATTAGTAGCTGCTGCTGCAGATGTTGATTGAGAACACCTGGGAAGGAAAGTGAGTGGCTGCTCTGAGGACTCAAATCTTGTCAGAAAGAGCTACAACTGCTTGCTCCATGATGAGACATCAAGCCACCTATATATAAATTCAGCATTAAAGCTAGAGGGTATACTAATGAGTAGATACTGCTTGTGTCTACAAGTAGTAGATGCCAATAATGTCCAGAAAGCTCACAGTATTATGGAGGAGAAAATGAAGGCAAAACACAACTGTTTCAGGAATCCTTTAACTGCCAGTTTTAAAATGACCCATCTCAGGTCCACCCAGACCAGCTTCACCCCCTTTGTCCTCTGTTGTGCAAGTCTGAGAAATTCCAAACTGTGGCAAGGTGTTTCTTCATGGATTTGATATGTTTTACTTTTCTTAATGTTATTCTTTCTCTGCCTTTCAGTTACTATAGTGATGGACAAACACATGAGCAAACACAAGGCCTGGCAGCCTGGGAGGGTGTGTTTGCCTGCAGTGGCTGAAAATGCTACCAATTTTTTGATAAATCCGCTGGAAAATCTTTGCCCAAACCCCTCAGATGAGGTCTGTTGATAATTATAAACAAGTTGATAATAAGATCTGTTTAATATACTTTTCTTTTATTGAAACTTGATAAACTTTATGTATTTTGTCAGCAAGCAACCTCTATTGCAGTTCTGTGGGTGCTCTCGTTTCTCCTCCACGTACACACCATTGGAGACCTCCCTTTTCCAGGTGCAAGGGCCTTGGTTGTGGTTAAAGGGGATGGAATGAATAGCTGCAAACCAAACTACTTCTCTTGTGTGTACTCTGGATGACCCTGTTCCATTGGCAGTTCTGGTCTGATAAATCCCAGCCTGAAGATCTCGCAGTGACATCCGTTAGAGATTTCAGCTGCCAAAGCTCTAATAATGTCAAAGGGGCTGGGCTGAAACCGCAAATGAAAAAGCACTTGCAGTATGTTTGTAAATATTGTCAATGTTTGGTTTTTTTGAGAAATACATTGAAAGAACTTTGCCAAAAACCCCTCAGGTCTTTAAAAATTGGTCCTATCAAACAAGATGATAATAAGATGGGCTTGCTCCACTTCCCTTCTGCACACGAGCAAAACCACAGATCCATGAAGTTGCTTTGAAAGCGGGAGAGCAAACCATCAGTATTTGCCGGGGTGACGGGAGATGTGCCCTACCGGCAGCGCTCACATGAAACCTGGGGGACACGGGCCGGGGGGACACAGAAGGGATTCAGCCGCCGGGGGGACGGACCCGACTTTCCCCCGGCGGGGCGGGGAGGGGGCCGGGCATCCCCCTCTCTCGGCGCGGGGCGGGCCGGGGGCGGGCGCTGCCCGCGGAGCGCCGGGGCGGGAGCGCAGCCCCGCACCTGGGCAAGGAACCGGCCAGAGCCCCGCACCTGGGCAGGACTCACCTGAGCCCCGCACCTGGGCAAGGAACCGCCACAGCCCCGCAGCCGGGCAGGATTCACCTCGGCTCCGCAGCCGGGCAGGATTCACCTCGGCTCCGCAGCCGGGCAGGATTCACCTCGGCTCCGCAGCCGGGCAGGAGCCATCACAGCCCCGCAGCCGGGCGGGACCCGGCGCAGCCCCACGGGCGGACAGCGCGGAGCCCACGCCCTGCCCCGCCGCCGCGATGAGGAGCCGCGCCGGGGGAACCGCGTCGGGCGCCGCGGGGCTCTGGCCCGGCCACGGTAAGGAGGAGCGGGAGCAGGCGGTGAGAAGGGGCAGAGCGGGGGCTCCGCTGAGGTCGGTGACAAATTGGACCGGGCTCCGCTCCGGGGCGGGTTCGCTGTCCGTGTGTGCCCATGGGCATCGCCCCGGGGCTGCGCGGGGGGTGCGGGTGTAGTGCCCTGCATCCCGCGGGTGCGGGCGTGCGGCGGAGCCGGAGCCTGTGGGTGCCCTTGGAGGCAGCCGGAGGGAAGGTTGGTGCGGGTGTGATGTACAGACAGGGACACGAGGAGAGGTTTTGTTGCGGGTGTGAGCGAGCAGCACCTGCGACCGTCGGCTCCGGTGCCGCTGGGCTGCGCGACTCGGCAAAGTGCTGGAATGGTCAGTGCTGACCCGCAGGAAGGCGAGAAACATGATTGCGACCGGGAGAGAGCAACAGCCCGGTGGCACGGGGAAGATCACCGGGTGGAGAGGCTCGTCGGGCTCTGCAGGGGTAGGAAACTTTGCTTAAGTGAGGATGAATGGCTGTCCCTGGAAGTGTTCAAAAAACAGTGTAGGTGTGGCACTTGGGGACGTGGTTATTGGTGGCCTTGGCAGTGCTGGGGGAATGGTTGGACTCAGTGATCTTAGAGGTCTTTTCCAACCTTAGCAATTCTATGATTCTATGATGAAGGAAGGTGTTTTCCGGGACAGGAGCTATGGGGATTCAGGCAGCTCTGTGCTCTGACAGTTGTGTCCCAGGGTTCATAGTGCAAAGCCTTCCGGTCATATCCAAGCTCTCCAAGCTCTGTATCCGTTCCAAGCTCGGTGAGTTCAAGCATTTTGTTGCTGCTAAACCTTGCTCAGACTTACTCCAATGCTGAGGGAAGTTTGCAGGAGTCCAGCTCATGTCTGTGTGCTTTGATTCAGATGCTGGGAGCGGAGCCAGTTTGTGGATCCAATGCCAGGAGAGACAGAGCTGTGTCTGTGAGTGAGAAAGTAGTGTCACTTCCTCAAACCCCCGAGGCATCTTTCCTTGCTCCAAAGCAAACTTCACCCTTGGAAACGTGATAGGAGGGTGAGTAATTAAACCATTACACAGCTGCAAGTTTCTGCTGCTTCAGGGAGGCAAGGAAGGAGCTGGGTTCTGCTTTGCCAGGTTTAAACTCCCAGACAGTGGTGGTAGTTGGCTGGGACTGTGTTTCGATGTGTGTGATGTCATTATGACTTCATTTCTTCTTAAAAATACAATCCTTTTAATGGGAATATTTCCCTGTGTTTCTCGAAGGAGAACGATTTTCTCTGACCCCTGTTACTGCAGTTGACTGTTTTCACTTGGCAATGGCAAGGTGGAGTTTTTTAGGAGATGACTTGGATTTTGCCGTTTTAGCAGTGGATGATGGATAGCTTGGCTGAGGTCAGTCTCTGGGGAAGATAGCTTGGGCTGTGCAGCAGTCTGTGCAGTACCACTCTTTGGGGGAAGAACAAGTAGTGTGGGAGCTGTACGTTCATCCACCCCTGCTCCCAGGCAGTGGGGACCCAGGGACCCAGCTCCTGTGTCATTCCCACCAGGAAGGGGGACTGCTGTGATGGGTAAGGAGCAGCAGCAGCATTCCTCTCCTCTGAAGAGATCTTCACCGCTGCTTCCTTCCTCTCCCAGCCTGACCTTGGCACTGTCAGCACTGTCCAATAATGCCGCTGGAAAACAAACATATGAGTCAACCTCTGTGCTTGCTTAAACACTAAGTACTTATACACTAAGGTATGTTTAACTTATTTCCTTAAACAGGCTCTGACTGGAGATAGACATAAATACTTTAGTTTTCCTGGGACTTTGTAAACACTGATTTAAAAGTGAGAGGAGCAAGTGCTCTGACTGTGCTTCTTGGCTCATTAAAACCTTCTAGGAAGTCTCCAAATCGTACATGCAGCTCCTCTGCGCCAACTGTGTTCCTGCGAGTACCATCAGTGGTTCTCCCCCACCTCCTCCTCCCAATCCTCTGGAGCCAGCTGGCATGTCTTGAGTTTTCCCCATTTGCTCCCCTTTTCCAGGTATTTCCTGTCTCCAGGAAATCTGGAGATAGGCAGGACAAACAACAAGTGCCTGCCAGCATGAGTCTAAGCCCTTTGGGTGACAACTGTCTAGTCCTGGTGGAAGGGGTTGCCAGGTGAATGCAGGGTAGATACAGCTTGGCAAAGGGACAGAGGGGGCAGGAGGCTGTGTTATGAGCGGGGCTGAAGAGAAGGAGATGGGAATTCCCCACTTCTCCTATGAGGACACCTCAGGTCTGTCCTGCTTTCCACACTCCTCTGCTCCTGGAGACAGCAAGACAGTGCCTGGTGGGATGTGGAGGACAAGGTGAGGACCACAGTGTCCTTTGTGGGGACTGACCATGCTTTCTGCTGTCTCCCACACTGTAGAAGCTGCAAATGAAGGGTATGGAATGTGTGCCAGGAAGGTGTGAGGAGGCAACATATTGCCTTGCACATCCAACTGTCACACTACACAGTATGGAGATATTCCTTGTGAGTTTGTGTTTGAAACTACAGCTGTCATTTGAGGGAAAAGCAGGAAAGTGCTTTCCTCCCAACATTTTCTTCCAACACTTGCTTCCAACACAGCGTGCAGGAGCAGAGAAGCAGAGTAGGGTTTCGGGTTGCCCCGTGCTTGGTTTGGTTCACAGAGGTACAAGCAAAAGTAATCTGAGTCATTTCACTGAGGAGCCACGCTGGTTTCAGCTGCCTGGGGATTTAGCACAAGGGCTCAAGTTGTGTCAGGGGACGTTCAAGTTGGCCATCAGGAGGAATTCCTTCACAGAAAAGGTTGTGAAGTACTGGAAGGGGCTGCCCAGGAAGGTGGTGGAGCCCCCATCCCTGGAGGTGTTCAAGGAACTGCCTGGACGTGGCACTCAGTGCTCTGGTCTGGTTGACAAGGTGGGAACCCGATTATCTTGGAGACCTTTCCCAACCTAAATGATTCTGTGATTCTTTGATTCTGTGACTGCAGTGCATGTTGGTATAAATGTCAGAACTCTGTGGCTGAACATCTGGCGTGACAGTGTGCCAAGTCGATAGAGCTCCTGTGTCAGGGCATGAGGATCACTAAGCTCCTGAGGGTTAAAGAAAATCTTCCCTCATGGGAAGACTGCTTCAGGCCTGAACTTGTGGTCTGCACTTGCTCTCAGCTGTTGTAACATCTCATTCCTGTGCTGATGCAGGGGAAAAAAAAGTGTTGCATCATTTCTTGCCATGAATGAATGAGCTCTAGGGTGGGAAAGCAGGGCAGTTCCTTCAGGTCTCCAGAGGACTGAATGCCAGCATATTTTCTGCTCCTGCCTGCTGTGTGTGTGTAGGAATAAAGCCACAGGAAAGGTAAAATGCACATTTAGCTTAGGTCCAGCTGCATGCATGGGCACGTGTGGCTGCAGGTATTTGTCTGGGCAGGTGGCATTTAAGTTGTGAAGAACCTCATTGTGGTGCAGTTTATGGGCAAGAGGGGGACAGTGCTTCGTGGCTTTTGCATTTAACCTCCTTGCACTTCTGTTTCCTGGGATTCCCTGCTGTATTTTTTTGGTAGGCTGCCTTTATTCTGAATGGAGCTGGTGGTTGTCAATATGATCTAACCTTTGCCTCAGCTGGGGCAAAGTGTGGGTTACCTCCCACTGGAGCCTTGATGATGAGGTCAGGAGATGGGAGAGGGATGAGCCAGATGCTTGTTCTCTCAGCTAACATGAAACCAAACCCAGTATTTTCAAAGCAACTGACTTTAATCTGGTCTTGTTGTGTAATTCCATTTATTAGAACAAATAATCTAATTCGGGCCCCCCCCCTCAACTCTGATGTGTTCGAGTGGCTGCAGACACGGGGGTTACAGGGAGAGACAGAGCCAGCAGTGCACAGGGGAAAACAAATTACTCTGTAAGAAGGCAAATGGAACTTTGGCAATTTTATGTGATTAGGGAAACAATTAGAGAAAATAGCTGGAGGTGCATTTGCCCAATGGATTCATGTGCTAGTGGAGATGGGTGATGTGGTGGCAGTTACTCTCCAGGATGAGAGTCATCCCTGAGCACAGGGCATGGTGGTGTCATGGTGCAGCAAAAGCTCAGTTGAGTCCTGTCACTGGACTTGAATGGGGAGATAAGGGTGAAAAGCTGCTTTCTCCCCTCTCACCATGCACAGGGGATGCTGAGGTGTTTTTCCCATGTTCTGGTGCAGACAGGAGAGTTTGCTTATTCACAGATGGGTTTTACAGAGCCATGACTTGGTATTGTCTAATGCAGCAGGGGTTGAGTCTGCACCTGTTGCACGAAGTTGAGCAGGGAGATCATTTTCCTCTGGGTTCTCCCCTTTGCTCCCAAGATACCTGGATTCATATTTCACAGAGCTGAGGCAGCCGTTCAGAGCCTTCAGTGTATCTCATCCCCATCTACTCCACCTTACCCTCATCCCTTCCATCTGTAAAGGTTCTCACCCCCACAGTATTGTTTGAAGTCAGTGAGTTTGCGTAGGCTCAACGCCTCTGACAATCAGGCCCACATGGTCCCCCTCACACAAGCACCCATTCCCATTGCACCCCACGCTCCCACTGCCTCCTTCTCTAACGTGGTTCCTGCCTTCTGATCCTGGCTGGGTGAGAGCCGAGTTCCACCACGCGCTGTGGAGACAAAGCCGTGTCGGTGGCTCCGTTCAGCAGCGGCTGTGACTCAACTTACAGCACAGGCACAGGGCTGCTGCTGGGGACAGCAGAACAGGAGTGTCAGGGCTCTGTCCCAGCCCAGGGCCAGCATGGGGTGAGGGCAGGGCACCCACTCGTCCATCTGCTCGGAATCTCGTTGCTGCGAGGCTTGTTGTTTGCTTTGACTCCCCTCCCGCCTTTGGTTTGAGATGGCACAGACAAGTTCTGCCCTTATTATAGTTCCCATGGAGACAGATTGGATGCCGTACATTAAAGGGGGGTGAGGCACAGTCAGCTCTTGCCTGGGCCAGCAGCTCCCCCCATTCATCTGCACAGCATCTTTCCCGGTGGGAACACAGGCGCAGGTCCCTTTGTCTTCTGAAACAAAACCCTAAACCACGTCTCTCCTCTCTTTGTGTGTGGAGCATCTGACTCTGGCTGCTGTTGGGCTCTGGGGACAGCTGTGCTGTGGATAGTCCTGCCTGAGGGTTTCCACCTTCATGCCTGAAAGTCCTCCAAATGAGTAATATTTGTCATTTTCCCGTTCAGCATCTGAGCAGCCACTCTCAGAGCATCCAGGAAAACTCGCAATTCCATCTTGAAATGCAGAAGGGTTAATTTGGACTGATGAATCCATCTATTTTATGGTGTGCCATGGCTGCTTTAACATGAAGAAGGTCATAGGTGCCACCTTTCTCAGAGGTCTCCCTGAGAGGACTTGAAGGACGTGGCTGAACATTTGGATCCAGGAAATGAACTCTTCCATGCATGAGTCCTTCCTCATTGGAGAAGGTGATGAGGTGTCCTGGCTCTTTTGTGGCACCTCAGCTTAACAAGAGTGCTTAGGGCTGGGCCCTGGTGAGGCAAAGTGAGATCCGGGCTGGTTTCATATGGACCAGAAAAATCTGAGGAGATTGTTTGTGGTGATCTGCCTCTTTTATAGTGGCCATGACTGCTTTGACAGTGAAGGCAAAGCTGCCACCACTAAAGGTCTTCTCTGAGAGACCTGGAAGGCTGCAGCTGATTTTAGATGAGCCAAAGCAGTGGAACGTTCTTTCTTTTTATGGACCCTTCATAGGCTTGTTACAAAAACATGTTTTTCCCTAACGGGAAAACCTGCCAAGCAAAATTTTTATCACTCAACAGAGAAAGGAAAAAAGGAATAAAACAGAAACCCAAAACCAGTCAACACTGTCCCCAGAAAAATAAGGGAAAGTTGTAGCAATGAATATAAATTAGGAATTGGAACATGTAGGTGTCTGATAAGGGAGGCTAAAGGAATCAGTGAAATAATAATGAGCAGGAGGGTTAAGGATGAAGGGAAAGCATCTTCCAAGAACATTAAGGATCAACAGAACGTTATGTTCAGAGTAACTGCTTTGCTGGGTTCAAATGGTAGAGTCATAACAGGAAAAGACAGAGTTAGACTCAACTCCAGCATAAAGGTTATTCTCCAAATCTCCCTGGTGAGAAGTACCATCTGCCATTGCTATCACCAAACTTACAGGTGAGAAAAAGTACTGGCCATGCATTCAAGGGGTAAAATTGTCATTATTAGAATACCTTGATCTTAACCCAGTGCATTTTTACTCAGTACACTTTACTGAAGGCAGCAATGTCATTATTTCATCCTTTTAGAAAGGGTGCTGAGAGAAAAGGGGATTTATCTAAATCAGAGTCTGTGATAGGACCAGGTATAACCCCCTTGTTCTGCAGAGCCCCAGCTGCTTGTCTGTGCTTTAACTGTGTCCATGGCACAGGTCATGTGCCCTGTGTTACTGTGGCACTGATTTATGCCAGTGAAAGGAGACTCACGTGGAAAAACTTTCCACAGTTGAAAATCTAGCCCACCCTGAAGCTGACAGTAATATTATCACTTATTTAATCTGTATATTTTTAAAGCCAGAAAAGGGCTTCTCTGATTGTCTCATCAGCTCTCCTAGCTACAAAAGAAAGACACAGACAAAAGAAAAACCATAGTTTCGTGATCAATTCCAGAAATATCAGATGGGGAATAATAAAAAAGAAATAAGCCAGTTGTTTTCTTTAATAATGAAAGAAGACAAAAAAATACCCACAAATCCTGTTTAAATCCTCACTTGACTGTGGATTTGGAAGGTCTGGGAGGACAGAATGAAAGGAAATTATTCCAGGCAGTGGTTTGACCCCCTCCATGGGGAATGATAACTGCTGGAGACATGACCTTCATGCCATAGGACGATATCTCAGGTCTGTCCTGCTTGAGCTTGGGTAGATAACTGGTGTCCTGCTACTACCAGTGAGAAGAAATAGAACTTTGGTTCTTCAGTTTCTTGCTTGAAATGTGGTAGCAAGACAAAAGTAGCTCTCTGGGAGTGGTGGGAGCTTCTTGTCCTGCAAGGACTCTCATGTGCACAACCTTCATGCCTGGAGGGACAGAAGAGGGATGAAGTCAGAGGCTGAACAGGGCAGGTGACTCAATATTTGGGACTTGTAGCGGCCTTCTTAATTTTAGGAGATTTCTAGGAAAAGAAAAGTGGCTTGGGATTTTTTGAGAAGGGAAAATACAGTCAACACACCGTGGGACTGTACAAGAGAGTCCTTAGGGCTGGGTTTGCTTGTGATGTGCAGTGCTGGGGGTCTGGATGTCACCCCTCTGCCCTCGTGCTGAGGAGAGCGGGTGAGAATTTGAAAGTAAAACACGATCTGTGGCAAGCACATAAGAACCAGTTACTGCTGGTGGACGATGAAGTTCCCTTTCCCTCCTCCTCTTTGCCTTCATCCACTTCCCATTCTGGAGTTATCCACATTCTTGGATCTGACTTTCAGGCCACGCGGCACAAGGCCCCGCTCTCAGGGACACAGGGAATTCAGCATCTGCGGCTTCCAGGATCTTTCAACAGGAACCAGGCTAAATAATCCAGCCTGTCTTGAGCAGCAGGGACATGTCAGACAAGTGCAGAGTAAGCATCTCGTTGCTGCTGTGAGTTTGGGAGCCTTGTTGGTCAGCGGGAAAATTACGGGAGCCGATAAAAACTAATTGCAAAGATGTCTTTTATGAGGGCCCGATTTTCCACGTGCTCTGCTTGGCTGCATCATTTTATCGATCGGATCCCTTCTATTACAGCTCACGGAAGAAAACAACCAGCCCTTCTGCACTTCTGTTTACCTTTAATAAAATACAGCCAGCGGAACTCGCGCTGTGATGATTAAAACACAACCAGCAATGCTGGGAATTGGAGGAAGAGGGGGATTTCCTTTCTTCTGCCCATTAAGTTCAGGATTTCCCTGATGCATTGGATAACCATTACCACTGGAAGAAGCAACTGCTGAAAGAGAGGAGAAAGCTGGGTTCTTCATGAGACACCATCCCATGGGAGACCTGGGGGTGAGAGTCTGTTGTGAAGTTAGGGCAGTGTGAGCACAAATATCTGTGAAGGTGGAAGTGCAAGGGAGATTATTAGCTCAGAGGAGAAAAGCACGTCAGCCAGACAGCACAGAAGGGTGAGGGAAAGGCTTGGGGCAGATGAAGGGTTACCAGGAGCCAAGCATTCCTGCTGCATGGAATTCTGACGATGAGGAGGACTGTGGTCTGTAAGCACGGTCCATTGTTTATTATTAGCAAGACTGATAATGGTGGCAGCAGATTGATTGCCTCTGTCTGGCTCACCTGTGTTTATTTGCATCCCGAGAACTCCCTGCCTTCCCCTCTTGGCAGGGATACCTGATAGATGACCTGTGAGGTGTTCTGGGATGTTTGGCTCTAACAGTGTTTCCCAGTCAGTTCCTATCTTTTCCACAACCACATCCCTCTTCTTTAGCAAGCATCTGATCCTTCGCTACTCTTTGGACCCCCAGGCATTTATTATTACAGCTTTTGTTTATTTAAAAACAAACACACTAAAAATTACCAACGAGAGCCCAGATCAAGGATCCAAAAATGGGAACCCAGGAGACACTGAAAGCTCTAATCTTGGCACACAAACACATTCTTAGGTGGTGAAGACTTAACAAAGCCCAGCTAAAAGCAACAAGAGCAGGAAAAGCACCCCAAAGACGTCTGCAAAGAGAAATGGCAAACACAGTGGCACTGATTACCATCCTTCACTGGAGCTCAAACTTCAGACCAAACAGTGCCAGGCTGGAACGCTGTGGCACAGCTGGCACTGCACCAGGCAGCCCATGGCAAGACGTCCCACTCGTACATCCAGGCTTGATTATAAATACAGACAGTTTTCCTAAACAGATTTTAAGATCACATTGCCTCAGGGAGCCTGCTGAGCATTCCCCAACATGGGGCAGGGCTTTCCTCTGGGAAGTCAACAGTGCCTGCAGAAATCTGTCACTTCACTGGCATGTTGGCCACACAGTGGCCTCTACCGTAGGATCCACTCTGCTGGAATTCAGTCATCGACCATGAAAATTTTCAGGAAGGCTCTCGGTGGCAAGTTTTGGCACCCCAGTTGCAGAGACACCGGTGTCCAATGTCAGGAACCGGGTGCAGAGGATCTGCTTCCTCCAGGTGGAAGTCAACCTTATCCCATCCAAGTGCCCACATCTCCTGAGGTGTTAGGAAGATGGATCAAGGGCCAAACAGGAAAGATGGAGAAAGACTAATTACAAGGGCCTGGAGTGACAGGACAAGGGGGAATGGCTTCGCACTGACAGAGAGCAGAGTTAGATTAGATATTAGAAAGAAATTCCAGAGAAGCTGTGCCTACCCCATCCCTGGAAGTGTTCAAGGCCAGGTTGGATGGGGCTCTGAGCAACCTGGAATAGTGGAAGATGTCCCTGCCCACGGCAGGGGGGTGGAACTGGATGATCTTTAAGGTCCCTTCCAACCCAAACCATTTTGTGATTTTGTGATTGGTCAGGAAGGTATTGCATGGGAGAAGGACATGGAAGTTGTACACAGGAAACAGTGTCCAAAAAACCAACCAAACAAAATCCACCAACTAATGCTGAAAAGGAGCAAATGCAGCAGCCATGCTCATATAGGGGAGTGTGATGTGGAAGGCAGGGGATGGAGTCCTTCCTCTCTGTGCTCTTTTCAGGTTTGGTAATTGCACTTCAGGAAAGCCATGGGAGAGATCAGGGAGTGCTCTCAGGAATCAGCAGGAGGGAAGAGCAGAGCTGGGCAGGCTGGGCTCTGTGGCAGTGGCAGTGTGGCCAGGGCTGATTCGTGGTGCTGCTCTTCAGATGCAGCAGTGAATGCAGGAAGGAGAATAATAAATAGATTTCGGAGTCTACAGGGGTTAGGAAAAGAAATCACAGCAATAAAATGCAGCAGGAAAGATTTAGGATAGACTCTAGAAAAATCCCTACATGTACTTCCTCTGGGAGACTGCATAAAGAGAATGTGGAATCTCCATCTCCAAATGTCATCTCCAGCAGGTTAAAATATAGTTGGGTTTGATCAAACAGCTCCTTAGGGTCTCTCCCAGCCCTTTTTTTCCATCTGATTTTGCTCATGGCCTAAGAATCTGTTTTACAGTCTGAAAAAAAATAGGAAGCTGAAACAACTAAGTGACAGACCTAGCAGATTTTCTTGGTAGAAGGTTGGTTTTTTTTAAGTGACAAATAGAAACTTCTCATGGGAAAAGTGATTTCAGTGTAATCTGATTTTTCTGTGAAAAAGCAAAGATCACAAAGAAAACTTGTTTACTGCCTGGATTCTGCTGCCTTGGTGGTGTTCAGAGGTTTTATTGGATTTGCAAGGTTGGTGCTGACAAAAGAATTTGATGCTGTTTTCTGTTAAGATGTTCTTCCTTCAGATCAAAAGCGTGGTTAAATATAATAAACCAAAGGTACAGATAACTGGGGAGGAGATTGTCTCAGTCCAGTGTTTCCTGCTTCCTTGCAATCAGCCACTTCATGCTTGTTGCCACTGCTGTTTTTGAAAGGTATGTCGTAAGCAGAGGTACTCCTGCCCTCTTTCTGAGTGCATCCAGGATGCACATCCAGATGTTTCTCGGTTTCCTGGCAGCTTCCCCCTTCCTGTGAACCCAGACCTACCTGTCAGGTAGAGAAACAAGGACAGCCTTAGCACATGAGAAGGGTTAATCTGAAGGGAGCCGATAAGAAAGATGGAGACAGACTATTTGCAAGGGCCTGGAGTGACAGGGCAAGGGGGAACAGATTCACACTGACAGAGAGTAGGCTTAGATTAGATATTAGGAAAAAATTCTTCCCTGTGAGGGTGGTGAGGCCCTGGCACAGGTTGTTGCTCAGAGAAGCTGTGGCTGCCCCATCCCTGGAAGTGTTCAAGGCCAGTTTGGACAGGGCTTGGAGCAACCTGGTCTAGTGGAAGGTGTCCCTGCCCGTGGCAGAAGGTGGGACAAGATGAGCTTTAAGGTCCCTTCGCACCCAAACCAGTCTGGGATTCTGTGATTTGTGCTGCTCCTTTTCACAGTGGGCTTTGGCAAAGCCATTTCTGATCCTGTGCTGAGCTGGCTCCAATCCCAAGGCAGATGGAGACACTGGCTCCTGTGGGAGCAGGCAGCTGGGGAGAGCTGAGGGCTGCACTGACATGGGACTGGTGCAGGGAAAATCTGGGGAGCAGAGCCCGGGCACTATCCCTTCATCCGAGAGAAATGACAAATTACTTTCCTCTCTCTACCTCCCTGTAATTTCTTATTTTATGTTCACTGTCGTTCACTAAATGGGGGACTTTTAGAAGACGTCTGTACTTTCTATCCTTAGCAACGTTTGTGCATATGTAAGGTTTTGGGCAGCCACCAATCACACCACTTGCTGCTCGTTGTGATGTCTCCACACTTTCCCTCCTCTCTCACCGCCCCACAGCAATTAAGAGGAAATTCAGCTGCTGCCTGAATGGACACATTTTCAGCAATCTTCCTTAATTCTTTATTTACTGTAAAATAAGCAGGAAAAAAAAAAGCAACATCAGTTCCTCTTCCAAGGGTGGATTAGTTCCCTCATCACATCTCAGACTCTCTCCCTTGGCCTTTCCCAGCTCTATCCCAGTTTCTGATGAGCTGTGATGAAAAGCAGTGGGGGAAACATCTGATTGCTGCCCATGAATTCCTCGAGTGAACACATTTCTGAGGTAACAAGTGTGACAAAAGCTGAGCTATTCTGGACCAGCACTTGGAGCTGAGTGTCCCTTCCTGCATTAGGCAAGGACTTGTACTAAGTGAGCTGAAACTTCACTTCTGGATTATTCATAGCAGGACCTGAAGTAATTTCTTGCCAAGCAAAGAAAAAATTAAATGTCTGTTGCTTTTAATAAGAAAGGTTTTTAGCAATGGGGATGGAATATGGTGAAGTAGCAGAGGGATTGGCTGAGGGAGGAGGAAAGAGGATATTGGAGAGGGTGAAATGAGTTGGTGTCTGACCTGTACCTCCCTCTTTCAACAGAGCCTTCAACAACTGCTTCAGGAATAAATTACTCTCTGCTGTGAGCACAGACATCAAAATCTGGCCTCACAGTGAGGGGATCTCAGAGGTCCCACTGACATTTCCTTTTGATGCTCTGCACAGTTGAACAAACAGTTCACAGGTCTGTGCAGCCTCAGAGTTACACCTGAGGGAGCACCTTCCCCTGCTTTTGGGAGACAAAGGAGGTGGGAAGGAAGATGTCTGTGTTGCTGAAAGGCTTTAAGCCAGCTCTGGATAAATGAAAGGCCCAGAGGGCTCTCCCAGACTTTCATCCTGCCCTTGCTCCCCTCCACCAGCTGGAGCTCAGGTTGGAGCAGGAGGAAAAGGAGGGGGAAGAGAAAGAGGAGGAGGGGGAGGAGGAGAAGGAGAGGAGGGCTGCACCACTGCACAGGGCTGCACCAGAGCTGGGCTGCAGCTGGCACTGAGGGCTTCCCAAGGGCTCCTGGGGGGAAATTGTGGCCATGCTTGTAGTTACAAAAGGCACCTCTGGCTATCTGTGGTGAACAGAGGAGAGCATCGGCTCAAAATGTCATCTCTTGGCTGGAATCAGATTTTACAGAAATTATCTAAAAAAAAATGTGATGAAAGCATGATGCACTGCCTGGGGTACAGCCCACCAGTGCTTCAGCCTGTAACTGGAGTACTTTTCACTTCCTTCCCCTTTCCTTGCTCATTTTATATCTACCTTTAGACATGAAGAAGGTTAGGTCCTTATTCCTGAGTCAGGAAAGAGTTGTTTTTCTAAACAAAATATGAAATTTGGAGTTAAGCAGCTCAGGTTTATCTCCCCAACTCTGTCTCAACCTCCATCTCTGAAACACACACACTCCTGACCGCCCTTGTCCTCCCAGTTTGGCCAGTTCAGCAGAGTGCTCTGAGCTGTACTGTCCCAGTCAGGGGTTGCTGTTATCACTTACAGCTGACTTAAAACCCTTGCAAAAGAGTATTTCCTTTGTTACAGAAATGCAAACAGGCAGGAATTTTGAGTAGCTGTTCTCTGCTCACTGGTGGTTGTTTAACAGGGTTGTCTTGGCTGGAGCTTTGTATTTTTTCTGACTTGTGTAACAGGTGCAGGTGGGACTTCCTGAGAAGGGAGTTATTCCCTGGCATATTCCCATTTACTGTGAGGGTTGTGAGGCCCTGGCACAGGTTCCCCAGGGAAGCTGTGGCTGCCCCATCCCTGGAAGTGTTCAAGGACAGGTTGGACAGGGCTTGGAGCAACCTGGTCTAGAGGAAGGTATCCCTGCCCGTGGCAGGGGGCTTGAAAGGAGATGATCCTTAAGATCGCTTCCAACCCAAACCATTCTATGATTCTGTGTTCCTAACTCTCCACCAAATCAAGTTTTTGTCCCTATAATTGGAGCAGCTGAGAGAACGGTGTGAAAAAAGAAGTAAATGGACCAAAACAGAGACAGCCCAGAATTCTTAAGTTCAGACCATTCATGTCTTTGACATCATTTAGGTCACAGCTGTAACAACAGGTAAAGACTGGGGGAGTAATTACCCAAAGCTGTTACCTGTATGGCTTTTGCCACACGAACCTCCAGAGATGCTGCAGAAGTGAAACCAGTTTGGGCAAGTTAGTTCGAATTACACCAACACATCTGGGATCTTCAAGGTCAAGGATAGGGTGGATGTGGGCTAAGGTCCAAAATCCCAGTGAGACTCATGCACAGACCATGCTTTTTGTAAGTTCACAGTCCACGTGGCTCTCGGTCACAGTGAAAAGCCCTGCCCATAACAGGCTGCTCTGCAAGTCATGTAGTGACCTTGATGAGCCACTGTAGTATCAAATCCTGCAGAAACGCTTTCGTGCATCAGTATGGATGTTAGAAAAGATCTCGGAAGTCAGGTGTGCAGGCGGGTTTATTACAGAAGATCCAATCAGTTATAAATCCACATTTAACTTTAACAGCAAAGCACAGACAGTGTGACCTTGCCTGTCCCTTCCCAGCCTCTGCTGTAAACCATATGCTCCAGAGTATTTTTTTTTTTTATGATTATTTGTCCTTTATCACAGTTGTTTTAAAGTGTATTGTGTCTGTAGGAGCTTCCAGAGGTAGAGGAGAATGGCAGGATTGTTTCAAGGCAGCACCATCGTGCAGCAACGTGAAAGGAGGGCAATTTTCTGCACCCTGGGCAGGAGGCAGCTGGGGGGCAGGGCAGCTCTGAGAGGGCAAAGGGCCAAAGCCTGCACCAGGGAGATGTCCTTAAGGCAGCTGAGAGCAACATCCCTGTCTTTTCCTCATCCCGAAAGTCAGTGAAGAACAATTTTGCTAATAGAATAAACAGAAGCATGTAATTCAGTTCATGGTAATTACAGGGGCTGTTCTCCATGAGCATCTTCCAAAAATCTGGAAGTTTTATGTATTAGGAAGGATCTGAAAGGGTTGGGCGTAGCAAATAACTTGTGTGCTGCTCAGGGACAGAGGTGATGGGAGATTTCAGAGAAGCATAATTAAACTTCCATTGGCTCCATCTGGAGAAAAAGACAAGTCTCATCCTGAAGAGTTTTTCCAAGAATGACAAGTAGGAATGAAAAAAAGAGCAAAATGACAAATCATTAGTTTTGAGTGACTGTGAAGGTTTCCTGGGCTTGGGAGGCTGCCAGATCACTTTGGGGACCAGCAGCCCCCACTGATTTGCCTCCCAGCCCTGGGAAACATTTCCAGGGAGTGCGAAAGAAATGTCTCTCAAGCAGTCGTCAGTTTTTGTTTCAAGAGCAGTGACAGTTCTTTCCCCATATCCAGGCTGCTTTGTGGACCCTTAAGTGCTGCAGTTTTGGGTGGAAGTGGTCTGAGATACACCTGGAACTTGTTTCCCAACAAGAACATTCACTTTTGGCTAATTTAGTACTTTGCAACTTCTTAGGACAGTTATATTTTTTTTCGTTTAATTTATGATGGACTGTGTAAGTATGAGTAAAAGTTGGATGTTTCACTAGCAGGGAAGAAAATAAAAAAAAAAAATATATGTAAAAAAGATGCTTTGGCAAACACCCACATCGAAGTTTTAAAAAGCAGTCTCAAAATACTAAACTGCATCTGTAGGTTGCAACTACTCCTCCCCCGCTGTGTATCCCTGTATTCCATAAAGGAAATACGAAATGACAGGAAATAACAATAACAACTTTTAAAGCCACTTTTTGATTTTTTATAAATAGCTCCACTTAGACCCCAGCTGATGAATATTCATTGCAGCAAGGGTTTGGCATAAGTAGTGAGGCCATGAAATAAAGGAGCTTAAACAGGTGAAAGTAAGGGAATATTAGTGAAAAATGCCCCAAAGTAGCTTGTGGATTAAGAGGATTTACAGCCCTCCTGGCCAGCTCTTGCCCTGCGTCAGATTTCTGTCCCAAACGAACCCATGAAGGACATGTTCTATTACATATTTTTCAGAGACAAAAGCTGAGAAATTTGAGGTCTTTCCTAAGCTGATTTATCTGGTTGTGACCAAACCTTTCTCTTGTTTAAAACTACAGAATTTCAAAATAAAGACCTTCATTGATGCTGCTTGTGCTCTGATGCCAAATTCTCTTTCCGGTGTCACAGACCATCCTATCCAAATATCCCTGCAGAGTGAGCATGTTGCAACCTCCAAACTAATTTAGCACAGGAGGAACACACCATGAGTCCAGGTGAGCTCAAGAATAAGGAATATCTCACTCCCAATAACTATGGAGGGTAGATGACTGAATGTTTATACTGGAGAATTTTAGACGTAGATTCATTTTGATTAAGAAATATTAATGATAAACTTTGCTGACAACATTCATATTCTTTTCTATACTTATTTGTGAACCATTCATTGCAATTTTTTGGTTGCTGATGCTGCAGCTATTTTTGTTAAGTTCCATGGGACATACAATTCACACGCTGTTGATTCCTTTGTGTAGTTGAAGTATCTTAGTGACTAACCCAGGTTTACATTGCTAGTCCTTGCCATTGTAAATTCAGAACTTATTATTAAGTAGTGCACGATATTCGGTTCTTAAAATTTTTGCTCTTCCCATGAGCTTTCTTACCAGTTAATTTATTTGCTGGAATATTTACTGCCAGAAAGTCAGAGATTCTTTGCACGTGGGAATAAAAAGTGGAAATTTCAAACCTTCTCATGAGCAACATGCTCCCTGTTACAGAATCACAGAATCATTTAGGTTGCAAAAGACCTCCAAGATCATCGAGTCCAACCTATGACCAATCACCACCTTGTCAAGCAGACCAGAGCACTGAGTCCTGTTGTTTCTTGAACACCTCTGGGATGGTGACTCCACCGCCCCCCTGGGCAGCCCCTTCCAGTTCCTGACAACCCTTTCCACAAAGAAATTCTTCCTGATGTCCAGGTGCAGGGGTCTGACTAGATCAGCTGGTGACACTGGGGACTGCTCACAGCTTTGAGTCAAGGCTGAATGGGAAGTCAGTTCTGTAAACACTGCCAGAGGAGAGTGGGTATTATTTATTTAGTGCGATAATGCAACAGCAGTGGGTTAATCCAATAGTCATTAGCAACGGGTCATGCTATAATTAGGGAGTCTGGTGAAGTTGGCTACCTCTTACTGAATGCCACCAGTAAGATATCAAGTGTCTGGGGTAAGTAGGGGATTAGTTTGGGAAGCAAGTGCTTTCAGGCACAGTTAGGACTGCATGCAGATCTTTTTCTTTGCCTCCCTTTATCCCAGCAATTAACGTAACACAGGGCTCTGAAGTGGCACTCGCTGCTCTCTGAGTTGCATGAAATCTTGAACAAAAGCTCTAAACAGCTCTCTTGAGTAATTAAATCTCATCTGAAAGAGCTTGAAGTCTCAGGGGGTACAAAGGAGTAGTTCTTTTCTCTCCTCTTACAGAAGGGGGAAAGGAAAGTTCTGCTTCCCAAGCACAGGTTTATATTTTCAATGGGTGTTTTTTTCCTTCTTTGTGCTATTTTAAGAAACAAGTTTCCACAATTCTATTGTCTGAACATCAGAAGTTTCTCTTCCTTAGACAGGCAGTGAGATTCTGACACCTCATATGTGAAAGGGAAGAAAATACCTTCATCAGATAACTGCATTCAGGGGGTTTTGCTGAATCTTCCACTGAATGATTTGCTCTCTTTAAAGAATGAAGGACTGAAATCAGTGATTAGAGGTGGCAGGTAACTACTGGAAAAATACCATGCACATCTCTCTGGATACAGTACTCAACCTTCACACCTTGGATGCTCCTGCAATGCTTTCACATTGCAATTCATCTTTTCAGTCATAACTTTCTCCTCCATTAGCCCAACTGTCTGAAGAGACTTCCAGTTCTGCTCTCTGTTCACCAGATCAGCTCACAGATCATCAAATCAGGGAATCACAGAATCATAGAATGGTTTCTCTCACTATGGGGGGTTTAAGTAACCAGAGTCCTGTATGGAATTGGTATTGTCCTGTATCAAAACCTCACACAATATCAAATCAAATGCTTTTCTGAAATCAGGGAACACAGCAACTTATTGCATCAGTATTGTTGTTATCACTGAAAATATCAACATGGCAAACTTATTCTCCTCTAATTCACACTGATCTGCTGAATTCTATTCCCCATCTCTAATTCCTGATGAATTGTATTTTTAAGAGCTATTTTGTTATTCTGCTGGATTCAATCTTGGATTGATAGACTTATATAGGCTTATAATTACCTAGATTATCCTCTTTATTAATTCAAAATATTTGCAAAGCTTGAACTTGATGATTTTGGAGGTCTTTTCCAACCTAAATTATTCTGTGATGTCCACGTAGGAGCCTTGGCCAAATGCACTCACACTCATTCTTTCTCCTACGTGATACATCTGGTGAGGGAATAACCCTCAACCTGTAGAGTTGATGCCTGGTCCAGGGTAACTGCTGCCTCAACAATCTCATCCTCAGTGGGATGCACATCCAAGGGTCCCTCCAGTATCACCAGAAATGATGGGTGAAGCCTTCTGCAGTCAAATCCTACCATAACTTCAGTTCCTTCCTTTATATGGGGAGCTGCTGATTCCCTGCAGAGCTGAAATAAGCAGGGGGCTTAGGAAACTTGCACTTCCCAGCAGTACAAAGCAGGATGCCAGTACCATCCTTTCCCCACGAGGGAAGCAGTGGCACTTGTTACGTGGAAGGCAGCCTGACAGAAACCAGCCTACAGACATTATTCAGGGAGTAGCTGCCTGAAATGATCAGAATTTGAAAAATGCACTTGTTCAAAGTATGTGTGCTGTTAGAAAGAACTGTTCTCTGTGAAACCACTGAAAATGAGCCACATGGCATTTCATTGCTGCCAGGTGCCTGGTGCCAGGCACAGTTAATGTCTGGACAGCTTGTTTTACCTGGAGAGTCTGGCTGATGAGAACTCACAGCCCACCTAAGCATGTCCTGCCATTCTTTCTTTGGAAATAACAATTTGCAAGCAGCTTGTCGTGTGAGCTCATTTGCCCTTTTGCCCCTTCCCATCAGGAGCTCCATAAGGCTCACGGGCTCAGCCCACCAAAACACAACCTTCAGGGTCACAGCTCCAAGTTTCTTTTGGTTTCTTCACTTTTAATGACTCGATAAGGATTCAGTAATTTGGTAATCTAATTTAAAATGAGTTGAAAATATCAGCAGCATCTTGGAAGGTGCTGAGCTCAGCATAGTTTGGCAGGGAAAGACAATTCTTCTTCATCCATGCTTCTTAAACAGGGAAGGACTGGACCCAGCTTCTGCCCAACCCCTCCCCATACAGCTGCCCTGACTTACGAATACTTGGTCTGTGATTGGGTCACTTGTTGCTTCCACTTGGGATGATGAACTGGCAAAGCCTGCAGCAGGGGCACAGCCTCTAGTTTGGGTGCTCTTGCACTGCATTTTACTGCTTTCTCTCAGTAAAAGTTGTGTGCTCTAGTTGTTCCCCTCTGACCATCACCAGAGCAAGTCATTGCTTTATTGCTGCAATTTGTAAGTACCTACAGTCATCTTTTATATTCTACCCTGTGAGGGTGGGAGGCCTTGGCACAGGTTGCCCAGAGAAGCTGTGGCATCCCTGGAAGTGTTCAAGGCCAGGTTGGATGGGGCTATGAGCAACCTGGGCTAGTGGAAGGTGTCCCTGCCCATGGCAGGGGGTGAAACAAGATGATCTTTAAGGTCTCTTCTAACCCAAACCATTCTGTGATTATATGATTTCAGAGTAGTTCTGTTACTGTCATGAAATATTTGGAGCAAACTCTTCTGTACGTAACATCAGAGCCTGTGTGGAGGGAATGTATTATAGCACATTCCCTCTTGCATCATCTTAATCTTTTTAAAAAGTAATTCATTAATTAGCCTTTTGACTTTCCCTGATGGCATCAGCTTCTCAAGCAGAAAAGATGATGGCTGTGCACTTGATATATTTTGTATGGAACTGGAGGATCACATGGTCTCTTGGGGACTGTGATTATTTTAGCTTGATGCTCAACTAACTGATTTTTTAAGTGAGCCAGAGGCAGCTCAGGTTTAAGATGAACACTCTCAGCCAGTTTTCTCCTCAGGAGCTGTCATCCTTTAATGGAGTGTGAAGAAATGGCAGCAGAGGTATGAGTCAGTTGGGTTGGTTACAAGTATGTGCAGCTCAGAGCTCTGAGAATTTTGTCTCTGCTTCATTTTCTAAAATGTCCTGTGTTGTGGATCCACAGCATGTCCATCCCAGCACAGGAGCAGCAGAAGCCTCCTGGTTCTGCTCTGCCTGTGGCAGCCAGGAAAAAGGATGAGAAAAGCAGAATGTGATGGAATGTGTTAAACCGTGTGGGACCAGCACCCTGGCTCAGGGATGGCTCTGCTGGCAGCAGCTTCACACGTGTGTGAGTTTATTTGGCTTCACCTCCCAGTGTAGAGAGTTTTGGGGAGGTTGTGTGTTTCTTTGTGCTCATGACAGCCTTGACAATGCTCATGTGGGAGCAGGTCTCTTCTTGAGGAAGAAGGTCTGTGCTTGGAGGCTTTCACACAATGGGTTATAAATTTCCAGCTAAGCCTCTGTGACAGGTTCTCTGCTGCAAAGGTGTTCAGACAGATGCACCCCAAAGCTTCCCATCAATAGGGAGTTTGGTCGGACAACAGTAACAAGGAATCTTTAATGTCTGAGATTTAAAGCTTCACCTAAACCTTTTTTGCAGCTGAAAGCACAGAAGGTGTAATTCAGCACAACCTGACTGATTTCTTAGTCACAGTTACACAGCAAAGCAAGATACCCAGCCCAGGAGATAGTCTTGTTCCTGCTGAAGTCCAGGGGTTGCAGAACCATGAACACACCGACTGGTGTAACTTGGTACCAGGCTTCAAACAGGAGCTTATTTCCTGCTTGCATTTCACAGCCACAAAACCACCTTATGGCAGCAATAAAAATAAAACAGAGGAGTTTTATTCCAGTACAATAAAGTTGCACCTGCAGGTGGGGAGTGGAACACGTCCAGCACACAATAACCTGTGTAGGAAATCAGGCAGGAGTTGAAGGTAGTGCAGAAGGTGGGTTATACTTGAGTCCTCCTGTTGCCCTACAGGTGAATCCCAGAGCCTGCAGGGAGGTGACAGCCACAGAGGGCCCCTCTGCAGTGAGGAATCTTTCCTGGCTTGCTCATCCACTGGGTCTCACATTCCCCTCCTGGGCCTGGGTGATGCAGTGAGACCCAAATGAGGGACAGGAACAGGTGAAAAAGGCTCGTCTGCACAGCTGGCAAAGCAAGGAATTCCTGTATTGAAACGTGGTTACTGGGGGTGACTCCAGGCTCTCCTTGGGAGGTTTCAGCTCTGCCCAGGAGGGAGATGGTTCCTTTCAATGCTCTTTCCCTCGGCTGTCCCAAGGTGGCAAGTCTGGCTTTTGCTGATTAGCAGAGCCCAGAATAGCACAGCAGTGTATCTCTGATATAAGATGGATGTCCATGGCAATGTGCACCTTCCACGGCTCATTTTCTGCTTGCTTCGGAGCAGGGAAGCTTTTTAAGGAAGAAGCTGGAGCCTGAGGCTGCTGAAACCAGAGGGTTGCCATTGAGTGTTCTGGTCTAGTTGGCAAGGTTGTGATCAGTCAAGGGTTGGACTTGATGGTCTTGGAGGCGTTTTTCAATCTAAGTAATTCTGAGTGCCACGATCACTGCCTGTCACTGCCTGCAATAGTCTTGCTGGGGTTTGAGCTGACCACTGCCAGGGGAGCACCAGGGCTTGTCCCTAGAGTTTGTTTGCAGTAGGAGGGCACTGTTTTGGCTAGTGATTTATTATAGGCTTGGTAAAAGCACAGATCCTGGCTCAAGTGTAGACCTGCTCTCAGGGTGTGTACAGCCATCTGCAGAGGCAGAGCTGAGTTGGGGACGGTGCTGAGCATCCCATAGCTCCTCCAGCGAGCTGTGAGTTACCATCAGTGCCACCACACCATGTCATAGCTGAAGGATTTCCATATTTACTGGCATTTACGCTCTGCATTTCTCTGCTGTGTAAACAACAACAGTTTATTTGACTGCAGGCATAGAAAGCACAGCTGGTGCCTTTCTGGGGCAGTAGTTTCCATATCCTATGCTGCTGTGAGAAGAAGAGAAACTGGAGAGTGTGTTTTCAGGAAGGGAAAATCTACAGTGAGTTATGGGGAGGTTTTATGACATGATGAGCAAGAAAGTGACATGGTAGCCCTGCACAAATCCCCACCAGACACAGGTGGGGACAAAGGACTCAACAATCTGTCTTGCCTTCAGTTGCTAAGTGATATCCCCTGCTGTATTATGTCTCTTAAGAGACTCAGGATCCTATATGGGATGTTTCTCTTGGCTTCCTGTGCTGAGATTTGATAGTGCAGTTGAAGACTTGGAGCGCTTTGGTTACCAACTGGCAGTAATTGCCAAAGGTGAGAGCAGCGAGCTGTGAAATTTCATAACACCACTGTCACAGCAAATAACCCCTCAGGTTTTATAGCTGCTTTCTCTCCTCAGACCTCTTACACAAACATAGCATAGTATAGTCAAGGATCTTGTACAGATGTCTCTGCTTTGGAACAAAGTCACCCTTGAGCAACCCGTAGAAACTTTATTGCTGTAAATATTTGATCCAGGAGAACAGGTAGGCATTGCTGCTTCCCTGTGCCCTTTCAAAGCCCTTAGACTGTGTGGTCTGTTAGTATTTTTTTGGCACTCAGAGATGGAATTTAAACTTTAACATTTGACAGCATAGAATACCTTGGTGAAAAGCTGAAAAGGCACAGAGGTTACAGCTCAGAGCTGTGAGGGCCAGACTGGCAGGAAGAAAAGCCCATCTGTCTGCACACAAGGTCCTGGCTCCTGCTGTGACCCAGGTGCCATCCACTACTTCTGCATCCCTTGGAATCATGAACCTTTTAAACTCAGTGCCTGTGGTTTGGGTTGTCAAGCCAGAGACTTTCTCTTTGAGTTTAAAGAGCTGTTTTTAAAAATAACCCTTCAGCAAAAAGACATTTCTTCTGTATTTACTATTTAAAGCTGGACTCCATTTTATTTTTTCAGGTGATGTGTCATGCCTATCTTTTAATTTTTCTGTTTAAGTAAAGTGCTACATTTTAACCTCCTGGAATGATGTTTGATTAAAATCGGACCAGCAATCTGTCTCTGCTGACAACTGAGGGACTTCTTATCAGCTTTGTCCTTCATGGAGAGAAAAGAGACAGCAGTGACAGAGGACAGAGAAGGCCAGAAGTGCTGTGGGAGGGGGCAGTGCCTTTGCCAGAAATGGGTGGTAGAAATGAAGCCATTTTATCTGGGAGCAAATAAAATTAATCACACTGGTATTTCTTCTTCCTCAAGTGTTGTCTTGGGCAGGATATTCTCTTACAACACTTGGAGGGTTTTGGGCTGCTCTGCAGTGATGATCAAGAAATTATCTGTGGATTGAGGTGACTGTCACTTCACAGCATCAGTTTAATGTGGCCTGGGAAAATCTTTCCCAGGTAGCCTCTGCTAACAACTTCTTTTTCTCTGATAATGATGAAGATTGAGCAATGAGAAAAATCACAACCCCAGATGTGAAATATGGTGGGAATCAAGCAACAGCTTTTTTTAATTCAGTCCCAGCTTCAAATTGGCAGATGTTCACTATAGAAAGTGAGGAGCCTCTTGAAATCACAGATTTAGGTAGTAGTAGTAGTCTTTATTTATGTTAGAGGGATTCTTCTTGCCTCAATCAAGAATCACAGATACTGGATGAGAGCTAAATGACTCCCTGTACTTCCAAGAACTTACACTCTGAGATGTGGAGGACAGCAATTTCCATGGGAAGGCTAAACAGGCTTTCTGAATGTCTGCAACATCTTTTGCTCTGTGTTATTCAACAGTGTGTGTCTGCCAGGCTGAAATCAGAGGGTACACCAAGTCATCATCACTGCT
This sequence comes from Myiozetetes cayanensis, assembly GCF_022539395.1. Lineage (NCBI taxonomy): Eukaryota > Metazoa > Chordata > Aves > Passeriformes > Tyrannidae > Myiozetetes > Myiozetetes cayanensis. The sequence goes on along the minus strand of NW_026087378.1, from coordinate 5,533,125 downwards.
CACCACACTCTGCTCTAATAAGACAAAGCTGGCAAAGGAGGGCAGGAATGTCTCTTTTTTTACTTTACACTTAGAAGAGTGAAGTCAGAGAACTTTTCTTCACAGTCCTTTACAGAGAACCTGAGACACTCAAAAACTGAACTTAGTTTATTTTTATATCCCCCTCCCTCCTCTGTGGTGCAGCAGAGCATGCACAAATGGGTAATTTAGATCACTTAAAGAGTCATCATACCAAAGGCATTAGCAGAAGTGGGTTTAATATGGTGTTGTAGAAGTGCAGCTCTACAAAATTTGATGGCAAGGTTCACTGTATTCCTTACTACAGGGATGAAACATCCAAAGGAAAATTGACTTAAAATTGAGCTGGAATGATTTACACAGCGACCAAAGACACAGAAGGGTAAGGAAGACCTTTCTGTGGAGTTGGGAGGTTCAAGGTGGACCCCCTTGCTCTTTAAGCTCCTGACGGAGCTTAGATGTGGCTGTGTCCAGTCTTAGTCTCATACTTGGACAAAGGTTTATGTCTAATAGAATTGGCTACTTGAATTTCCTTAATATTAGTTCAGCAACTGCCAGTCAATCACTGAGAGTGTGTGATGAATTAGGGGGTCTCTCAGCCTTGGGGAAGGAAGGATCTCTTAGTCTCAGCTAAGGAGTCTCAAGCCATGAGAAGTGTTCCAGCTCAAGGGGAGATCACCTCAAGGGAGGGCTCAGAGAAGCCTCACTTAAGCTGTTTTATTTCAGGCTCCTAGTCAGACTGCAAACAATGGGAAAGGTAGGCATGAGACTCCGTGTACCCAGAGCCCTCTTTGTTCCTTGATAAATGAGTCTTGGAAAAGCCACCCGCTATTTACGTATTAATTGCACGATGGCTGTTCCAGGCTGATATGCATCAATACTCTGACATATGCTCATATGTCACTGTTCTTCTTTGTGGGTTTCCTGGAGGAGTTCTTGGCCCAGCTCCTGCTCAGGCCTTTACCTCCTTTGGAGCCTGTACCAACCTGTTGCTGGTTTGGTTAAGGGTTAGAACGCATCTGCCACAGAGCAAAAGGGACAGTGTGATAGGTGAAAGGAAATGGGCTTTTCAGAGTGCTCAGTCCACCTCAGATGTGGCTTCATTCAGGGTGTCAGAAGTGGTGAAGCAGCACTGCAGGAAATGGGGGTGGTAAGTTTTCCAGAATGACTCAACGCTTCTGTTGTCACCAACTCAGCAGTGACAGAAAGTGGAACTTGATGGGGGTTGAGTGGGATGGAAATAAATTGGATGAAGAATGTGTCAGTGTCTCAGTTAATTGGTGCTTGCAAGGAAGGTGGTGTGGCCACTGCTGTCATCTGGTGGGACATTTTTATCTCTACAGAGCAGACGAAGACCACCACATAGTGCAGGTGACCTTGTCGTCCCTTCAGAGAAAGGGTTACCTGTTGGCCACCAGATAACTCCTTATGGTCTCTGAAAAGTGAATTTTTTCTCAATACCACAAAGCCACTGAGTGGCCTTGAGACCATCTTCCAGGATGTTCTTCCTACCTGTTTGACAGGCAGCTGTCACAGTAGCTTGTGGGGCATTTTGTACTATGGAAGAACTCCAGAGCAGGAGCACAGGAGGGAGTGGGTTTTTCCCCCAAATTAAAGTTGGAGGTCAGGTCTTAGACACACAGAGGTGAGTTGATCAGAATCTCTAGACCTCTCACTCTTGTATTTGCAATATAGAGCAGTAGTCTTTAAGTCCCCAGATTCCAGAGTGCCCTTAGAAACACCAGTTGAAGGCTGAAAATGCAGTGGTAGCCACATTCTGCGTGTTTCCCCCTCTGATAAAAATATCCTTTAGACTTGAGGAGGTTTTGCTGGCAAAACTATGTATAGTGTGTTACCTCCTGAATTACTGCTCGTGGTGAACACTGAGCCAGGTCTGGAGAGTGGGGGTTCATTTGCATTGCAAACCTGGCATGGTATATAGGAAGGCTGAGGCAGTGTTATTACAGTCTTCTCTTTGAAGTCAAGTAACAGCAATGGCATTATTTGCGTCTGAGTTGATATTAACAGTGCCCTGGTGGTGGCATTATCCTTGGCTCTCTAGAGACTCAACACAAGGGGCAATCAACAGCCTGAAGTGCTCAGAAACTGAGCCTGTTCTTTCCACTGGATTAACAGCAGCAAGTGCACAAACTCGTTATTAAGATGGTGCATTTGTTTCTTTGGAGTCATGATGGAATCTTGATAGAGTTAAAAATCCCATTAATATTTACATCACTTAGTGTTACTGGAAGTAAGCACATTTATTTTAACTCGAGCTGCAAATTTTTAGTTCTTTGTAATTACAGTACTGCAATTAATTATTCATAAGGTTGTACAATATAGTGTCACAGGAAACCTGTTTTAATTTAGTGGTAAGTCAATGTTTCAGTTTTGTGTAAAAACAGAAACTAATTTACCAGCCCTACTTGCTTGTGTTTTCCCAGATGGGCTTTGCAAACCTTCTTCAGCTGCTTCTATTTAAACTACTTATAGTAGTTTTGGAAGTTTAGAAGTTACTGGGGAGGTCTTAGGTGCAGTTTACGTGGGTGCAGGTGATTTTGAATGGTCACAACAACCCTCTGCAGTGCCCAGGCTTCTCCGGGGAAGAGAGGTTGGAAAACTGCCTTGTTGGAAAAGGTAGTGTTTGACAAATGGGGTCTGTGAGAGATCCTGTAGCTTATACCTCTCCTTTCTAACTCTCTCCTCTGCAGGATGAGGTCTCTTCTGTGGACATTGAACTCCCAGCTACCTATGCCTATTGCCTGTGATGGAAGAACTGGATGTTAATGTGAGGTAGGATAAATGATGTGGCTCCTTTTGTCTTGGACAGCTGCTGAGCTGCAGAGGGGCAGAGGCCCCACGGTGTGTTTGTAAAGCTGCAGGATGGTATTTTCTGTTTGCTTGGAGATGAAGGTCTCTGCTCATGCAGCAGTGCCTGTTTTGGGGATTCTTGGAGCTGCTGTGAGGATGTGGTGTCACCCTGGGATGTGTTTAAGTGTCAGATGGAACACAGTCTAGTCGAGGATTTCCTTGCAGTAGGAAATGTTATGAATTTTGCAAAGGCTGCAGTGTGAGGTTAGAGAGACATTCCTGGAAATTTTTGACAGTTCAGTTTGGGACTTGTATTTATCACAGCCAAGGGGGGGTGGCAGACCTAATTTTGTCTAATTCTAGAGTAGAAAAATAAATGACCCGCAAGTATTTCCTCTTAATATTTTATTGAATTTTTTAATTTCATGTGACTTGGTGATTGTTATTGGGCACATTTATTATAGGTAGTAGGTTAATGAGATACTGTCAAGTGGTTTGAAATGAAAGCTCAAAACCTTAAATTGGTTAGAGTAATATGGAGAGGCCAAACTCTGCTTGTCTTGGGCACTTGCCAGCATAGGTTGCAATTGTACTGTGCACAGGGTGTAAACAATGGCCTTGTGAAAGACTGGTAAAGCCTTCTTAGACCTTTGGTAAGACTTTCATTGTATCCCTACAGAGGATTCCCTGTAGGAATGGAGTAGAGTTCCCCATCAGCATGAGAGCCCCTCCTTATCTTATAGGAGCAAAATCTGACTCCCTTGGAGCACAGGGGACTCTTATCTACACCAGTTCTGAATGGCACTGTTGGCCATTCTTGAGCATTTTGCCATTCCTTTCTTGTCTTTCCTTCCCATTTACTGTGGGGCAACATGTTGGGAAGTTGCAGTTAAGGGATGAGTCTGAACGTTGCTCAGAAGCTCTGGGCTGGTTTTCATGGGCTGGCTGGGGTTTCCATTGGACAAGCACCTTACTTAAGAACTAGGCTTTGAGAAGTAGGTAGTTTTCCAGTTCTCTCACTAAACTCTTGTAGGTCCTCAGGCAAATTCACAAGGCTGATGGGTTCTCCCACTCTGACACCTGCAGTCCCATACACCCTCCAGCAGTGGCAGCTCTTCAGGTCCACAGCTGGGAGGGGAGAAGTGGAAGAGCAGCTGCCTGGCATTTACAGCCAGGATTGGGTGGGCACAGCTGTGGTTCTGCAGCTGGAGCTCTTCTCATTCTCTTGGGCAACAAGGGGAAACCTCTGCTATGTGAGTTGGTGCTTCTGAGTGTGGTCAGAGCTATCCTGAGTACTTCACACTGTATGAAGGGTTCTTGCTTCCTTAGATGTTTGGGAGAGGTTATGCTCTTGAGAAACAAGCTTTTGAAAAAAATCGTAAGCATCTTCAGTGCAGGTAAATAGCTTTTATGAAACCCTTTTATTGTAGCTGCTGGTGAAGGCAGAATCCCTTTGCTATATCAACTGTAGAGAAACAATGTATTATTTGATTTTGTCACAGCAGGAATTGCTTTTTATTTTTAAGCTGAGCCCCTAAACCAGCTGAATTTTAGATTGATGTTAATTGCTTCCAAACTTGGCTTTATCAGCTTTAGTTTTCTCAGTTTGCTACTGGAGGTATTTTTGTGGCTTGGAAACCTCTGAAAAGTGCAGAGCCTTCCAGCAGTACTGTGTGGGGCTCATTAATCTTGCCTTGACTTTGAGAAATGAGAAGCAAGGTGAGGGAACAAGGAATCAAATTGGTTGAATTAGTTGTGTTTGTTTTGAAAAAAGAAAAGATCCCATTTTTTAACCCAGCCACTGTTCTCAGAGCCCTTGTTCAGAGGCACAGTGAACACTAATGCTGACCTCCCTGATCATATGCCCTCCTGAGTCAAATCGCATGTTTGAGTGAGTGCCAAATGTGGAACCATGCTGTGTTGGTCCAAGAGGCTCCTTTTCCATGTGGATTGCAAGAAGTGGAGCTGTTGGTGGCTGTCTCTAAGATGGATTCATTACCTGTGGTTGGTACAGTGGCAGGAGGGCTGATGGCAGAAAGGGGCAGAGAAGGTCTTAGGTCTCCTCTCTCTATCCAAAGCTGGGGAGAAACAGGAGCAATAGTCATAGTGGGAGAGAGAGGGAAGCAAAGACTCATCCCTGGAGCCCCAGGAACATCCTAGGAGAGGAGTCTGTGTGTGCCCTCAATCTCCCCTTGCTTGGGATGCTGGCAGCCAGTCGTGAGCCCAGCGCTGGGCTGGGAGGCAGGACAGGCAGAAAACTGGGCTGAAAGAAGATGTGACTGTTTGGACAAGGAAGAAACTGTGCTGAGTGGTTGCAACAAAATAATTATCATATTTATTGACCCAAAGCATAGAAAAGGGAAGGAGGTTAGGAAAAAACTTGCGTGCTTTGAGTGACCTGTCAGTGAGGATTCATGGAATTAAGATTCCCCCAGCAGTTTGCAATAGAAGTGTTTATTCTTAGATATACACAAGCTCTTTTCAAAACCTCTCCAGCTTCTACACTTTGAATCATTAAATCATTGTTTATCTCAAGTTCTTTAATCACATTTCTGTTTAGGTGAGAAATAGCAGGCTATCAGATGTCATTTAGCAGGCAAGAATCAGCCTAGAGCTCTCTTTCTAGTCCCCTTTCCAAGGGAAGATCAACTCTAATCCTCCTGTAATACCTGCAGCATCCATCCAGAAAGGGATTTGCTCTTGCATTTCTGCCGAGACAAATGTACTGATTGAGAAGATTTTTGAGCCCTGTCTCCTCCACCTGGTCCCCCCGGCAGGGACAGTGCAGTGATCAGAGGAGCACGTAGGTGAGAGCTGAGTGCTTTCATCCCTTGGTGTACAAGCGATACACAATCCTGATTCACTTACTGAGCTGATGTGGTTGAGTGCACCTGCTCCTGAGGATAATGGCAGGCAGTGCCAGAAAAGAGCAAAGTAAAATGCTACAGATCCCTTATGAGGCAAGATTTAATAGTACTGATTTACATCTGCCGTAGATATGACCATGTATAAGCTGAATGAAATAGAGCCCAGTCCTCACAGCAAGAAGGACATTGAGGGGCTGGAGCGTGTCCAGGGAGGGGAAAGGAGCTGGGGAAGAGTCTGGAGAGTCATTCCTATCAGGAGCAGCTGAGGGAGCTGGGGAGGCTCAGCCTGGAGAAAAGGAGGCTCAGGGAGGACCTTCTCACTCTCTACAACTCCCTGACAGGATGGTGGAGCCAGGCAGGGGTCGGGCTCTGCTCCCAGGGAACAAGGGACAGGACAAGAGGAAACAGCCTCAAGCTGTGCCAGGGGAGGTTCAAGTTGGACATCGGGAGGAATTTCTTCACTGAAAGGGTTGTCAGGCATTGGAAGGGGCTGCCCAGGGAGGTGGTGGAGTCCCCATCCCTGGAGGTGTTTTGGTAATAACTGGATGTGGCACTCAGTGCTCTGGTCTGGTTGACAAGGTGGGGATCAGTCACAGGTTGGACCTGATGATCTTGGAGGTCTTTTCCAACCTGTGATGTGTTATAAGGAACCGGTTGAAAGATAGTTGCTGGGTTTGCCAGGTTTATCCTCTCTGTGCCTGGGGGTGCTGGGGGGACAGTTTGGAAGGAATCCACAATCTGGGAGCACTAAAACAGACGGGGCATTTTTGAATCTGGAGCCGCAGACTTTACAGAGCATTGCCCATCTGCCAACTCTGGGTGCAAGGAGAGGGGCAGAGCAGGGGGACACAGGGAAGCAAGGCACAGTGAAGAGCCTCACTTTCACATTTTTGGGCTACCAACCAAAAATCCTCAGCAGCCAGAAAATCCTGGGAAAAGAAGTTCTCTTTGCTATAGCCCAGGCATTGCTCCGCCAGAGCAGAAGCCGTTATCAGCCTGGGTTCATATTGTTCAACTTTTTCTCAGTTTCTAGGGAAACACTTTAAAGCACTATATTTATCGGAACGTCTTTCCAAACACCTCTGCCAACACTTAATTAATGGAATTTTTAAGCCTGGCTCCAGCTCCTGCAAATTAATAGTGTGCTCCCTTATGGCAGCTGTGGAGCAAGTGAGACACGGATAGTCTCGTAAATAAGTTGGAGGGTGCAGAGGCAGAGGGGCAGCTCCTATTTGTCTCAGCGTGTGCTCAGCCCCCCGGGGAGGTGAGGCCGTCACACACTTCTGTGATGTCTCATCTGCTTTTATTACTGTGCCCTGAGGGATCTGTGCAGATGAAAATGTCCTGGATAAAAAGCTGGGCCATAAAAATGAACTTTTTGGTGTCTTTCATCACATCTTGAGCGTCAGTGTCTCTGCACAGAGTGGCAGCTAGTAAAGAACTGGAAAAGGCTGTGGAAGGGTGTGAAAACCATCCAAAAGACTGGGATATCCTGGAGCAGACATGGCTCTAGCGCTTGGCAAAAAAAAAGGCAGCTGCCCTAGAAAGCAACAGGTTGCCCAGAGCAAGAAAACAGGCTGGACCTTATTGCCAACTTTTTCCATACCAGCTGCCTGAAAGGGAAAAGCTGGCACCTGCCAGTCCAGGACACCCTCCTGGACTTCTGAGGGCATTAAGCAGGCAAAATTCAGTTTGTCTCCATGTTTGGGAACTCTTGAAGCAACAGTGCTCAGAGATGGTGAGTAAGGAAGCTGGGAAGGGGGTATTAGGGTGTCTTGAGAGAGAGGACTGCAGCAAAACTGGAGCTGTGCAGGAGATGCTGGACCAGGTGAGAGCTGTGGGGGTTCATAGGGCACCATGAGTCACATCGACAGAGCTGGGGTTCCTCCAAGAACAGACATGACCTCTAGGTCATTTGACTCCTCTATGGGGAAGAACTTTTCTCCTTTTGCATTGCTCTCTTCACCAGGAACGACTGTTTCTAGGAATATTTGTCAGGGGCTTCTGCAGATGAGCACAGCAAGACATTCCTCCTGGAAGCTCTTGCCACAAGCTAAACACAATGAACAAACACTTCCAGAACTTCTTAGGCTACCCTGAGAGAAATGTGCTGGTAGTGACTCCTGGGTGGGATCTGGGTTCTATCTGGGCTGAGTGTCTGCACTTAACATCCTCAAAGCAGTCCTTTGTCCTGCTGCTTCCCCAGGCTGACCTCCTCTCTTGTTTATTTGAAGTGAGAAATGTGATGAGGCTTTTGTGGAGAATATTCAGAACATGCACTTAGCTGGAGATGTGAAAGGAGGTTTAAAGAAAACAAGAAATTTAAGTACTCTGTTCTTGAATCAAGGACTTTCCATGCCCTTGCTTGGAAAGGACACCTGTCTGGAGCCTAAATACACGAGCAAGGGTCATACAAAATGAGCTGGTGAACACGTTCTCAGGGGCTGGAAGGTTTCTGGCTGCCACCTCTGGAATTAACTTTCAAAACTTTGGTCTTTATGGCAGAGCTCAAATTGAAGTAGCAGAGTTGAAAATACGTAACATCTCAAAGGTGACTTTTGTCCTGCCTGACTGATGTGTTTTGTGTCAAGGTGTAGTGTTGGACGGTTCAGAAACTGTTGCACTGGAGAAGTGGTTGAGGAGACTCATCATTCCCTGGGAACACGAGGCAACCACTCAGTCAAACATTCAAGGGGCACACGCTGCGTGAGCTGAACCCATGAACCCCACCACGAACCCCCAGAACTCCTTGGCACATACAGTTCTGTGTTGCCTTCAAAAAAGGAGTGCTACCTCCTGCTACCATCTGATAATGAATGAGCTGGGAACTGCTTTCATGTGGGGTGTCTCAAATAAAATGTGTTCCATAGATCAATGTATTAATTTGGCAATGTCTGTGCCAAGTCTTCCATTAGCAGGGGTAACAGCAAGAAACCCTCTCATTCCTCTAGAGCCTTGAAACTGGGAAACTGTCCAGGAAATATTAGAAGTTAGATAACCAATAGCTGTATTTGTCTTTTATTGTCCAAGGTGTAAACAAGCAGTGGGAAAAGTGCACAACCTGGCTATTTTAATACACAGCCTGATGCCAGGACTCCTCAGTTGGTCCAAACTAAATGCCTCTCATTTAACAGTATTTCCCTAACTGCAAATATTGCCTGAAAAAGCAGAACAGGGCCTTCCTGCTTTCAGATTTGAAAATCTTGCGACTTCCCTGGCTTTTGGCAAAGATGGGACCAAAGGATTTCCCTGGTTGGAAAATGAGAACGCAGTACAAGAATGCTGATAAGGAATTGCCATTATGGTGTTTTGATAATGTGTTTTCTTTAGGGAAACAAATCTGAGGACGTGGGGTGGACTTTTTTTTGGTTTTTATTACAGGAAAAGTTATAATAAGACAGGACAACAAACGCTTTTAGCCCAGGAGCAGCAACTCCCTTAAAGATTTGTGAGCCTTGAGATCAGTCTCAGTGCACCCCAGTTTTGCAACTGGTTTTTGCAGGAGGCATCACACAGATTTCTGTGAGAAAATCTGGGCACTTGGAGTATGTTTAACATGAGTCTAAACCTTGATTTTTTTCACATTTTTCTGCTTCAAGTTACTCCCTGTTTCTAAACTACTGAGGTAAAACTTGAGACTGTCGTGTGTGTGTGTAACGGTGTTGTTTCTTATGCCTCTGAGAAGTAAAATTCTTTTATATGATAACCAAATTATGAATATTCTTGTTCAAAAGTACATTCTAACCCGTGCCTTCAACATCTATAGGATATGGAAGGGAGATGAATGACAATTAATGAGAATACTGCTGGGAAATAAGGTGTTTCATTACATCAACTCTTCTGAGTGTTCCTGTGTGGTGTTTGTCATTGAACATGGAGCCTTCTGAATGACATGAGATAGGCAAGAGGCACTTAGAAAATAGAAGATAATCACATTATAATTGTGGAATATACACCAAAAGTCAGGATTATTTTTGTGCTTCTTTTATCATCCTCTGTTTGTCACTAAACTGACATGTAGTTTGGTAGATGCAGTGGGTTTACTTCTGAGGAGCAATTCTAATTAGGAACTGATCAAGACATTTCTGATTAAAGGCATGTTTGATCTTTGGTTTTATTTTGCATTTACAAAGGAGAAATGATTGTTACAACATCACTGCTGCACTTTGTAGTGTGTCTAAATACCCAGCTTTGCTTAAGTCAGAGATTTGGGTTTTTCATCATTGCAGAGTATTTGAAAACTCCATTAAAATACTCTGAGCCTGCAGAGAATCACAGAATCCAGGAATGGTTTGGGTTTGAAGGGACCTTAAAGATCATCTTGTTTCACCCCCTACCATGGGCAGGGACACCTTTCACTAGCCCAGGTTGCTCCAAACCCCATCCAGCCTGGCCTTGAACATTTCCAGGGATGGGGCAGCCACAGCTTCTCTAGGCAACCTGTGCCAGGGCCTCACCACCCTCACAGTGAAGAGTTTATTCCCAATCTTCCATCTAACCCTGCCCTCTGTCAGTGTGAAGCCATTCCCCCTTGTCCTGTCACTCCAGGCCCTTGCAAATAGCCTTTCTCCACCTTTCTTGTCAGTTCTTTTCAGGTACTGGAAGGCCACAATTAGGTCACCCCAAAGCTTCTCTTCTCCAGGATGAACAATCCCAATTCTCTCAGTCTCTCCTCCCAGCAGAGTTGTCCCATCCCTCTGTCATCTTGGTGGCCTCCTCTGGGCTCACTCCAACAGGTCGATGTCCTTCCTGTGTTTTATATCTGAAAAGTATTGTTATGTTTATGTGAAAATAAAAGGGAAATATTCAGCACGTGAAGGGGACAGTTAGAATAAAATGTGAAGACTTGAAAGTATATTAGAAGGAACAAAGCATGGTGCCCTTCGTCCATGTAAATACTATGCTTTTAATCTAATGCTAATTTCAGAAGTTAATTTTAGCTTATATTTAAGGTGACAGTCTAATGGGTTTTGGGGATTGTACTTACATACATCAGCCCCGCAGCGATATCTGTTCATATGTGGGTGTAAATTATGTAACACTTGATCTGCTGACTGGAAAGAGCAGAGCCAGGGTTTTATCCTTCCCTTTAGGAAAAGTAGAGACAGACATGTCTGCTGAGCTGTCTCACTTCCCCGCGAGGGGAGAGACCCAAAGGCTTAGGCAGTGCCCAGAGGCTCACAGGGCTGGGTTTATTTCCTACCTCATGTCCCATGTAACTGTGCAAAATGTATGAAATGTATGAAAATCATGATAAAGCATCACATTGTCCACAGTCAGTTTTCAGCCCCACATCCAGTTTCCATCCAGCAAAGGCAAGAACTGCTGCTGCTGTCAGCTAAGGAGAGTGCATGAGCCAGCTGAAAGCTCATTTATTTCTGTGTTTGTTACTTGGACCCCTCATGCCCTGTGTGTCAGCCTGTCTCTGGGCTCTGCTCTGCCCTGGTGCGGTCTCAGAGCCCTGGGGGGCAGTTTTTGGTGTCACAATATAAAAAAATATCTCAAGCAGTTAGAGAGTGTCCAAAGGAGGGGCAGGAAGATGATGAAAAGGGTCAGGAGGGGAAGCCATAGGAGGAGTGGCTGAGGGCACTTGGCTTGTTCAGCTGGAGACTGAGGTCAAACCTCACGGGGGTCTGCAGCTTCCTCACGAGGGGCAGTGGAGGGGCAGCTCCAATCTCTGCTCTGTGTGACCTGTGACAGGACCCCAGGGAACAGCTGGAGTTGTGTCAGGGGAGGCTTAGGTTGGATATTGGGAAAAGGCTCCTCTGCCAGAGGGTGGTTGGGCACTGAGCAGGCTCCCCAGGGCAGTGGTCACGGCCCCAAGGCTGGCAGAGCTCAAGGAGTGTTTGGACAACGCTCTCAGGCTCCTGGTGGGATTGCTGGGGTGTCCTGTGCAGGGCCAGGAGTTGGACTGGATGATCCTTGTGGGTCCCGTCCAGCTCAGGATATTCCCTGATTCAGCCTCAGAGCCTGAGGTTCGTGCAGAGATGGAGCCATCACTCTGGTCCCCCTGTCCCTGAGGTCCCACAGTTTCTGGAAGCTCCAGCACAGACCTGCTCCCAGATGGGAGAGCTCCGAGCATGTACTGATTGACTGTGCAGCCCCCACACAGCAATTTTTAAAACATTTAAATAGCCTGTCTTCTTTGCTTCATCTTGACAATTGGTTTTAATCAGTATTATCAGCTGCTTAAAACACTTAATTCTCTCAAGCACTGTAACATTCAGCCTCCAGCAGATACGTGGAGTGGAGGTGCAGAATTGGGGATATTATGAGGAGTTTTGTTTCAAACCAACATAAAAGGAGAAAAAAAAATCATCCCTTCCCTCCCACCCCACCACCACAATTTATTTGGTTAAAAAAAAAAAAAAAAAGGCACTCAAATAAACTAATCATATGACCGAGTTATTTTGATACGTGGAATGCTGTTTATTTCTGGCCTGTCAATACTTTAATTAATTTCAATCTGTTTCTAAAACAGAAGTGAAGTGCATAATTGACTTGAATCTGTTAGGAGTTGTCCTGCCATCTGCAGCGAAGCGGCACAGGCAGGGTGGCATTTAAAGGCATTAGAGGAAATTATATGCTTCTGGATTAATGCTGACTTCTGATTAATATTTTTAGGTGGCAGTAGAAAAGAATATGGTAACAGCTGGAAAGCCATAGATCAAATAATATCTTTCCTATTGTCATGTTTCTATACTGAGACACACATTGTCAGGTTTACTCATAAAATAGTTTATCTTGATTTTTAAGTGTTTAAGACTCAGCCTCTGATTTTATACCTAGGAACAATCAGTGGAGTAGAAAAGAGGAGAGGCAAATGACAGCTTGTTTGTAGTTAAAGACCTCCATGAAATATCACGTCAGCTTGAGTTACAGAGGGAAATGCCATGGCTTGGTTGAAAACAAAGTGAACCAACATCTTCCATGTATTCCCTGTACGCTGAGGGCACTGTTAAATCAAGAAGACAGCTCTTTCCTAGGCTAACCCTGCTCTCAGCTTTTAATCTTCTTCAGTGAGAACTGTGCACATCCCTTGTTAGGAAGTGCTCTCTACAGTCCCTGGCTCCCTCCAGGAGATGCTCCAGGTTACCTGTGCAGGCAGAGTCATTGCCCTCCAGTTTGGAGCTGTGCTCCTCTGCCCCCCAAAGCAGATCGTTATTTATCCAGCCCTGACTCTCTTTCCCATCTCTCACTCCTGCAGGAGTATCTGTGCAGTGCCCAAGGTGCTCCCAGCACTGAGCTGGTTATCAGTGCTTTTTCCTGCTGCTGTGGTGGGGAGGTCAGGGTGGGATGTGGGATGGAAACCAGAGCAATGTGCGTGCTCTGACCAACATGACTGATCTATGCCGTTTAATTGCTTCACAAAATATGCAAAAGCACTTGAGTTCATTTAGGAAAGTTGGAGTGTTTACAGGAAAGTGGAAATTGAGCTTGAAAAAATAATTATCCTTTTTTTTGCCTTCACTTTAATGGCTATGCAGAAGAGCCTTTTAAATATGTCCATATGTGGGTTTTAACCATTCATTCCACATCAGTATTTCACCTTTTTCCTTAAGTGATTTCTATATTCCTACTAACCAACAATCATTTTGCCTGAATCTCATTTCCCTGTAATAGCAAACCCATCAATCTCTGCTTTGTTAAACAGGGAAGCAAGCTTGGAAGCCAGAGCACTCAGATTTGATAAAAGATGTTATGCAAACCATTGATTTTAATTTACAGCAATATCCACTTCTTCCATTATTAACAACTTTGAATTACTAAGACTGAATAATTAACAAGTATTTCTACTTGATGATAGATTATCCAAAAGGCAGATGTACAGCCACACAGCCCAGATGAACCTCTCTCCTGCACCCCCAGTGATGCATATGCCTGTTTAATGTTCCCCAGGGGAGCAATGCAACATGGCATGAGAGAAATACTCTCTCTGCTTCCGAAACTATTATCAGAACAAACGTTCCACTGGTAAGAGTGCCAGTATGTGTTCCTGATCTGCTGGGCTCTGCTCAGAGCCCTGGGCTGTGGTCAGCCAAGGCAAGTGATGCCACCAGGGTGCCACCGCCCTCAGGGCTTAAAACATCTCCCTGTTCCTGCCTGAAGTCAAAGAACCCGTCGGTTTTCAGGCAGGGCAACATCTGGTGAGATGTGGCTCAGGGCTAGGCAGTTGCAGAGATTGTTTTGATGAGTAAAAACTCAAAATCTGTGCACCAAGAAGACCCAAGGGGGGGTAATTCTCTTCAGTGTCTGTTCATGTGCACAGCTCTTGGCAGCTGATGAGGCTGGAAGGGAGGGAGGTCTCTGTATGGGGCAATAGGCTTTTCCCCTGGGGAAGATGTCCCCTTCCAGGGCACTGCATGCTGGAATGAGGAACCCCATCCACAGCTGATGGCCAGCTCACCCCCAGCATGGCTCGGGGATGAGGGAGCTGTCCCTCCCCTCTGTACACACTGCAGATACAGATACAAGGTGCTCAAATAACACAGCGATGAGAATTGTTTCGGAACAGCAGAAGGACAGGCAAAGCTAGATAAGGCAAAATATAAATCTAACTCAGCCTGGCTCTGTATAAACTAAACCCTCTTCATCCTCTTTGCTGCTGTGCCAGCATGTACGTGCTGCCACACTCACCTGGGAGGAAGAGGAACTTCTTTTGTGGGTGCTATTCAGCGTGGTTTGACATTTTGTTTCACAAATGCAGCCAGACAGCAGCGTCAGCCTATTGTGAAGGTTATTTGGGCAGGTACAATTGCAGCTCTCAGTGAAGGTGCCTTTGATTCCTCCACCCCATTGTTCCTGAGGCTTTTCATCCCACCTGGTACCCAGCTAGAAGGGCTGTGGCTGAGACCTGACTTTGAAATTGTTTCTTTTCCATTTCCCTTCAATTTTCATGGTGTCTTTTTTTTGCTGATGAACATCATTAATGAAGGCTCTGGCATTCAGCTGTGCCAAAAATACTGATTCTTGGCCAGTGTCTGACCCTCTCCAACTGTGCAGCAGCCCCTTGCAGAGGAGAGCACACAGTGGGCCTGGGTGGTCTGTGTGTCCTGCTGTGCATGGTGCCCACCAGCTGCTCATCCTTTTCCAGAGGACTTTGCTGCAGTGCAGGTTCATGTGTCAGCAGCTCCCATCTTCCTCCCTCCCCAAACCTCCAGTGCAGGACTGAGGAAAATGAGGTCTTTCAGATCAGATGTGTATGGAGATGGACGGGGGAGAGAGAGAGTGGTTTTTAATGAGAGGAATGAGTGACATCCTGTTCCAGGAGCAGCTGTGTGGCCAGTGGCCAATTCTGTTGGGTGAAAACCTTGTAGTGAGGTGGGATACATCCAACTGTCCACTCTATGTGACATTTATTAATCTCTTAGTTTTAACACAGGAGATTATCTGGAATTAAAAGGTACCTGTTCTCTCACAGGTGAGAAAGCCTGACAGAGTTAAAAGTGCTTGGACAATGCTGTCAGGCACATGGTGGGATTCTTGGGGCTGTTCTGTGCAGGGACAGCAACTGGACTTCCATGATCCTTGTGGGTCCTTTCCAACTCAGGATATTCTATGATTCTCTTTCTTATTATACCCATATAATTGCACATGGTTTGGAGCCTGCACATATCTGCATAGTGCTGGGTTTTCCTGTGAAACTGGTGTGAGTGAAGGGCCTCTCCTTTCCTCTTCTTTTTTTTGCTCATAAACATCCTCACCTGCCTGGATGAACCTATAGCTAGTGATGTACTGCCTTGTACAACATCAAAAATTAAGGAATTCCTACCATATTGTTCATATTCCATATGAAGAATCCAACATCAGCAGGCTGCAGTCTGCCCCACTGGGGCAACTGGCAGTGGGAGGAAAAGTCATACTCTGAGTGGCTTTTAGGGACAAAAATGGGGATTGTGATTAAGTGGGTGTTCTGCAATGCAGGCTCAGGGTAAAGTCATTCTCTAGAACCTTCTTAACATGGCACAGGCAGGACTTCAGCAGCCTCTAATAATTTATAGCTTTGCCCAGATCAGGAGCATTCAGTGAGATAAAGTGTAAAAGCCTGGAATGTTAGTTAGTAAATAAAAAGTGACCCCAGAGGCAGTCAAGGTAAAACAGAATAACAGTTCAATTTTTCAATTACCTGAACAATCTCTCAACATTAATCCTGGGTGTCGAATATCAGCTCCGTACACTGAGAAGAAATTTCCCTGCTGAATTAGTGTCAAGTGCTGCTCTTAATGCCAGTTTATTTCTAGCCACACTTGATAAGACGAACAAACACCCCTTCTCACCTGGGTAATGTAATGGGGAAACTTACACAAGCAGGTGAAGGTCTAGGATGTGTTTTATTCTGAATACATCATTACAAATAGTTTTAAGGGAAAAGTGGCTCAAACTTTTGTAATAAAACCAGTTTTATGAGGAATTGGACATCTTTTATTGCATGCTGTGTATTAGCTTCCTGCCTTACAGGCTCTGAAAAAAACTCCACCAATAATTTCTTTGAAACATTTAGCAAACTATTTCTAGAAATGTAGACTTATAAAATATGTGTTTTCATGTTATCCTTCTTTTTTCTTTTCTTCATTAATGAAAATAAATTTTTGATTTCAGGACAGGGGGAAATTGGGCATACAACAGTAAAACATTTTATTTCCTTTTCCTAATTCTGGAAAAAGGGAAAAAAAAGGTACCAGGCTTCCTCTTCTTTTGTGGCAGAGTGAAGGAAGGAGGGAACAAGGGAAAATATTATGTAGAAGATTTCAAAATTTAAGATGTAGAATGCTCACTTGAGGAAAGTTTGAACCCAGTAGTTCTTGTCCTATCAACCCAGGAACTGCAGTGACAGAAGAAGGAGCAACCTGGTCTACTGGAAGGTGTCCTTACCTGTGGCAGGGGGTGGAATGGAATGGTCTTTAAGGTCCCTCACAAGCCAAACTATTTGGTGATGTTATGATACGAAGACCCTGGGGCCAAAAATGGAAAAACAACAGAAAAGAAAATCAGACTACTGCATGGAAAATAACATTATTTACTGGGGTGAAAAGAGAATGAAAACATTCTTGTCTGGAGGCTCTGAATTGGACTGCCAAAAATCAGGCACAGCTCACTCCAGATCTCATAAATGGGCTCCTCCACCATGGTGGCTCATCCAGCTCTGGGCAGCTGTGGGCACTGCAGGCACCCTCCACCTGTAGCCTTTGTGCTGATGGATGGAAATGGATAGAAACGGACATGGATAGAAATGGACACAGATAGAAATGCTTTTTGTTCAGGATCTTGGTGGGAAGGTCTCTCCGTGACGGGTGTGGGAGGCTGCTCCCACCCTCACCGACACCGGTGCCCGTGGCTGGCACCGCCTGGGCCATCCCCTCCAGCGCTGCTGCAGCTTCTTTTCTTTTCTCTTTTCTCTCTGTGTGCTCCCCAGTTCGAGTGAGGGCTTCGGCATAGCGGAGAAGATCGTGCTGCTCACCTTCATCTCCGCCGTCATTCTGATGGCCATCCTGGGGAACCTGCTGGTGATGGTGGCCGTGTGCCGGGACAGGCAGCTCAGGTGAGCCCACCCAGCCGGCCACCGCCTGCCCTCCCCTGGGAGGAACAGGGAAATCCCCCACCTGCAACGCCCCGTGCCTGCAGCTGAGGGCATGAACTGCCACGACAAAGGGTGTCTGACCATTCCTTGCACCACGGCAGTGTCAGACTCGCACTGGCCTCACGCATCCCTACTTGTGCCCCGGTGGTGGGATCATTTTAGTATCCATCCTCGACATGTTTAACATTCTCAGTGTAGGAAACCAGATAATTCAGCGGAAAACAGTGCTAAGCAGCAACTCCTTGGAGAAGCAGGTTGGCCTCTACCCCTTTTTTCCTTCTCATATTTCCTAACAAGCCCATCAGAAAACCACGCAGATCGAGGTCTGTTGTGCTGCACTGCCTCACCTTGGCAAATGTTGCCCATGATTTTGCGGGGGGGCAGGTCACAGACAAAATTCCTGTTTTCCTGTTTTGAGGTTGCTGCTAACCCTGGGAATTGTCAGACCAGCCTCAGGAGCAGAGTGAGGTATTTAACAGCCTCTGTTCGTGTTCTGCGTGGGATTTTTAATGGATTTAATTCTATTTTATTGTTGTGATTTAAAAAGTACTCTTCAAGTTAAAATTACAGCTTCAGTCTAGATTATTCTCAGTGCTTTCTGGAAGGATTTTATTAATTTACAAGTTAAAATGAAATCCCCCTCTTCCACCCCAAACTCCAGTGCAAGCTGTGAGGCTGAGCCACATGCAGAGACCTGTGAGCATCTATTTGCCTCCTCTGTGTGAGCAGAAAGATGTGTCTATACAGAGAACATGGTGGATATTTAGCTGGAAAGGAAGAAGCTAGGGGTGATTGTGGAAAGTGAGGACCACGTTAGAGACAACCTTCTGGTGTGAGGGAGCAAATTAGACCCAAAATCTGTCTGAAATCTCAGTGCAGAGGCGGCTGCATTGAAGTTATCCCACCCTAATTTTGTGCTCTGTCTTACAGGAAAATCAAGACCAATTATTTCATAGTTTCCCTGGCCTTTGCGGACCTGCTGGTGTCAGTGCTGGTGATGCCCTTTGGAGCCATGGAGTTGGTTCAGGACAACTGGATCTACGGAGAGATGTTCTGCCTGGTCCGGACGTCCCTCGATGTGCTGCTCACCACGGCGTCAATCCTGCACCTGTGCTGTATCTCGCTGGACAGGTACGAGCAGGAGAGCACTGGCAATAGTCACAGGGCTTTAGTTCCCTGCAGTGCCTTTGGTTAGCTGGAGTAGCCAAAGGGCAAAGGTGAACCTGCTGGGCACCACAGAGCAACAAATCTCTCTCTCAGTGGCTGATTTTGGAGAGAGCTGTCTGAATCCTGGTGAGTGCAGGAGAACTTGGGAAGGAATGAGATCTATGCCGAGATCAAGCCAGGGGCTCAGTTCCTTTTAGCTGTTGTCTGTGGTTTTTCAGGGTAAAGGACAGAAGTTCCCATACAGAACAGCAAGAATTTTTCACAAGACAAAGAGTTAGCAAAAAACATTCTGACCAGCTCTTCTGACAATATTTAGAGCTTTTGTTTGAGTTCTGTGTGGAGATTTCAATACTGTTAAAAATACTGTTACTTAGTATTACTAATATGGCTTAAATAACCGTAATCATTCTCATCATTGTGACAACTGATATTTAAAGAGCATCTTGCATCCAGAGAGTCTGTGTGGAGCCAGACTTCAAAAGATAGTTGATTAACCTCCCATTGATGGGCAGCACAGCTCTGTGGTGGGAGAGAGGGCACCAGCATGGGCAGTTTTGTATCCACTGAAAAGCTGACGTCAAACAGCTACGGCTTCTTCCCTTATCTGGACATTGAGATGGCTGGAACACAAATAGGAAGCTCGTTATCTCAAAAACGTTGACGAATTGCCACTTTGAGCCAATTACCAGGAAAGCAGATGTTGGGCACCGTGCTCTGGATGTGACCTTGTTCTATAAAATGCTGGACTTTGATTCCCCAGGCTCTTAATTAACTAAAGGGGGTTGTGTAGAGAAGGGGGCATGAAGGGAAGATGCTATTTCACCCCCTGATCTCCAACACCTGCAGGGGATGAGGAACCTCCCATGTGGGGTGCACAGAAAGGAGGCTGTCCCGTTTCTCCTGCCCTCTTGCAGACCCCCACCACGTCATGAGCTCCTGCTCCTGCTGCTTGTACCCACTGGTCCCTTGTCTGGGGTGGCAAAGGGGTTGGGACAGCCTTGGCAATCAGAATGTGTGGCTCAGAGTTACTGCATTAGAGTTACAGACCCCAGACCTGGACTTTAAAGATTGCTGATAGAAACTCCCAATTTCTTTCACAATTTTTAGTTGTTTTGGGGTTGTTTTTTTCCACAACAAGAACCCAAAGAGTGCTAAGAGGACAGAATAGATAAGGAGGCAAAAGTGGATGGCCCTGAGAAGTGCAGAGCAGGTAGATGAATGACTGGGTGTCTGTGAAGGGAAGGATGACTCAGCCCATCACTGATCTGTTCTCCATGCCCAGTGCTTCCCTGGTCCTGGCAGCTGGAGGAGCACTGGCAGCTTTGCTTCCTTCACAGGGTTTGATTTAATTTTTGCTGCCTGTTGCCCTCGTGTTCATTCAGACTTTATGGCAGTGTGCTGCTTCTAGTTGGTATTTTTTTCTGTGATTCATCTATTTCCTGCTTTCTGTTCTGTTTCAGGGCATACAATTATGAGTTTTGGGGGGCATTTTTTAAGAAAACTGGGTGGTTAATCTAATCCTAAGGACTCCGTTTGGAAGTCATTCCCTTTAACATTTTCACAAAGCGTTGCTTGAAAATACTTTTATCTGATAATATCTTGTATCTATTTTCATTGCTGCTTCTGGAAAAGAAAGAAACAAACCAGCATTCCAGCTTTAATTCTCAAAGGCATTTGAGAAAATCTGGAGAAATCACCACAGGATAAACTAATTTTACTGCTCAGGGAGCAAGGTACTGCAGAGACTTAGAGCCACTTTCAGTCTCAGCTGAAAAATGGTTTTTCCAAGGTAGCAGGGGTATCTCAGGGCTCACTGAATCCAGAGTTTCCAGCCACTGTGTTATGCTCTATCATCATCTCTTTGACATTCTAATATAATAGACAGATTTACGCTTAAATTATTTATTTATTGCATGTTTTATGCATACATGTCCATTCTTTGAGCCTGTGCAATAAAAATAATTGCACTGCACATAAGCAGGCCAAGAAGCTCTGATAGTCTCCAATACAGTTAACCTGTCAGGAAAGGCAGTTTTCTTCTCCAATATTTGCAGTACAATTTGCAATACAGCTACTTCTCGAAGTCTTGGGCGGGAGGGGGAAGCAACAGAGAAACAAACAGGTCCTAAATGTCTGTGCTCTCTGCTTCCTCCACCTCCCTGGCTGTATCCCAGCCTGGGAAGCTTCCCCCAAAGGCTGTGTCTCTGCTGGGCACTGTTTGCCTGGCGTGTTCCAAACATTTGCACACGACAAACCAGCCCTGACTGCGTGTGTTTGTACATCCAACGCTCATCTTACCGGAATTCAAACATCCCCCATAATCACTGCTAAATAAGGGCTAAAGCAAAGCAGATGTACCCGAAGAGTGTTGGAGCACCAGAGTGACAGATGCTTGTTACGCTGTTTACAAACATTAATTAACGTTAATGTACTGTTCAGACATCAAATTAGCACAATCCCTGGAGAGAGATGATGTTTTAGAGGCTCCCAAGCCCCGATGCTCTGCAGTGGCAGTCCCTGTGCAGAAGGAGCCCTGTCCCTATGCCAGGGGGAATGGAGCGTGGTTGGAGGAGCACGTCCAGGGTCACGGGGTGGTCACTCCCTTTGCCTGCTGCGCCTGCTCCTCCTGCTCCCAGGGCTCCAGCACATCACTCCATGCTCATCTCTCCTGCACCGTGTCACGGACGAGGCACAAGGGACTGATTTCACAGAATCACAGAACATGCTGAGTTGGAAGGGACCCACAAGGGTCATCGAGTCCAACTCTTAGCCCTGCATAGGACCATTCCTAAGAGCTATTTGCTTCCCAAAGAATGCCCAGGCCATGGTAGGGCTTAAGGTTGGGAGCACAATGTCTTTTTCCAGGACAGGGAGAGGCAGCTGTGCCAGCAGAACATCTGCTGGCTGTCCAGGGGGACGGGGAGCTCGTTAGTGGGGAGACTTATTAGGCTTTAAATAGCTGTCAGTAAGTAATGATTAGGCAGTCAGCAATCTGATTATATGGCACAAATTCCAGCTAAAGTTCTGAGACTATAAATCCCTGTGCCTGTTTGGGTAAAAAGGCATCCGATCTTGTGCAACTCCCAGGTGCCGAGCAGAGAGGCAGCACAGGAAGGGGCTGAGCAAGGGCACGTGGGGACTGTCCACGAGGCTGTGAGAGGTGACACGTACCTGCAGAGTTATCCCTCTTGGCCAGAAAACTAATCCAGGGTTTGCAGAATTCAGGTCCGAGAGCATTAAGAAAAATACCAGAGCAGATGGCCATGGCACAGTCTGAGGGATGCACTGTCCTTTATTGATCTTTACAAACCCTCTAGAAATCCGGTAATTTATTTTACCACTGTTGCTGCCAATAACCCTCCACACGCAGCAGCCACGCAGGGACCACGGAGGAGTCCTCTGTCTCCATTTGGCAACATACGTTTGTTTGTATTCCTGGCTAAATTTATCCAGTTCCAATTAACTGTTCTCTTTAGCATTTTTCTCAGTGTAATTATCTCAACACCAGCAGGCCGTTGTTTTTCTAATAAGAATTTAATTTTGTTAGATATAATCATTTTAGGACATTTTCCTTTTCTGGACCGGTGGTGCATAACTTTGTTTTATTTGGCACAGTGAGAGCCCAAAGCTTATTTGCTCTGTGGGAAAAAGGAAAACAGAAAGAGCTGTTCTTTCCAAAAAAATGTTAAAATGTAGTTACACAGAGGCCAGAACCTGGTTTCACTGCAATCTCAGCAACACCAGTAGTGCTGTTTTAATTTCACACAGGCACAAATAAATTGAGATCATGGCTCCTTAGGTTCATCACTTGGTCAGGGTTCAGCTGGAGACTCTGTCTCAGTCTGGGTGCCTGTGTGGGCATGGCTGTTGCACCATAACTTTGGGAGAGAGCCAACAGCACCCACAGTTTTCCCATTCTTTTGTCTTCTTTTTCCCAGGTTATTTGAGGAGGGTAAACTAATATTCAATATGAGTGTTCAGTAAATGTTCTTTGGCTCATTTTAGTCCCAGTGATGATAAAGCATATGGTATGTATATAATTTTATATATATACACATGACACCAAATGGTTTTAAATGTGGGCCACCCCCAGAGCCAGTCTGTTTAGTAAAGGTGGGGGTGTATTTGTCTGTCTGTGATATCTGAAGAGCTTCTTGCAGGGTAGTATCTACATGCCCGTAGCTCAAACAAAATTGCATTGCAAAGCAGGGAGATACTTAAATTTTTCTCCCAGGGCAAGGAATTATCTACTGCAGCTCAGTAATTATATTTCTGTAATGCCCAGAAGGCAAAGAAAGAGCAGTGTTGTGGTTGGAGCATCACTGATCCTGAGGCAGAATCTGAATGCTCCAAGACTGCTCTCTGGAGAGGTGCCCAGGGCAGCTTTTCCACTGCCACGGGACTGAGGAGGTGCTTGGATAAATAAATAACCTTCCTTGCTATGGAGCACAGCTGAATTCTGCTGCTGTCAGTCAGATCCAGGTCACCAGTGTGTTGGACTGCAATGCTGTTTCTAATTGTGGCCTGGAGGGAGCCTGCAAAAAAGATGGAGAGAGACTGCCTGGAGTGACAGGACAAGGGAGAAATGGCTTAAAACTGACAGAGAGGAGGTTTGGTTTAGATATTAGGAAGAAATACTTTCCCTCAGGGTGGTGAGGCACAGGTTGCCCAGAGAAGCTGTGGTTGCCCCATCCCTGGAAGTGTTCAAGGCTAAGTTGGAAGGTGCTTCCAGGAGCAACCCGTGGCAGGATGGTCTTTCAGGGCTCTTCCAAGGTTTTTGCCCTGTGATTCTATGATGCAGTGACCACAAGAGCCACAAGTGAGGACATTGGAGCCATGGATTTCTTCTTTTAAGGCATCTGTGAAAAGTTAGCACTTGATTCATTCCTGTGGCAAATGTCTGATAGAGGAAAGGGGAAGTATTATAATAACCTTTGCTTTATGGTGCTGCTTGGAAGATCTACAGCTCCAGAAAGGGATTCTTGTATTTCCCCTTCAGCAGAGAATGTCATTGCAGAGGCAAAGGAGAGGATGTGTCTCACATCGTCTGCTCTACTGTAGGTAACAGAGAAGTTAACATTTTCAAGGAACTGCAGAAACATGGGTCTTGACTGATCATAGTAAGAATTAATATTTAATTGAACCTGGACATTGTATTAATCATTTGTATGTATTGCATTTTATATTCATCCATCACACTGTCACACCAACACATAATAAATATTCTTTATGAACCAGGAAAAACAGCTTTAGCTTGAAAGGAAGCAGAAATATAGAGTATGTCTTTATTTTCAGCCTTTGACTGAAACTATTGATAATCTTAAAGACATAATTACTTTTCTCCCAGTGAATAAATAGCTGCTTAAAATCTCAAGCCATCACATACATCAAATCACCAGGTACTGCAAAACCTGGTGTGACTTCAGAGACTTCTGTTGGCATACAGAGATGTCTATCATCTGACTCCCAGGGCTGTTGGAGGGAAATCCTGCCGGGCTCTGGAGAAGTGGACGTTTTCCTTCCCTGCCTCCCTCCCCATCAGCAAAACTGTCACCCACACTCCCATCGTGGCACCTTGTTACCCATAACAGTGACACTTGCTGAACACAGGGAAGCTCTGGTAGCAGCAGAAATAAAATAAAATCTTTTGACATGTAAGTGGAGGAAAATTGCTGCTGAATCACTGGGAGGGAAGAAATATGAGAGCTTAAGATGTCATTTTTACAGGCATAATTTTTACTCTAATGGCCTTTAATAGCATGAACAATTCAGTGTAAGGCTGACAGCTGAAGAAGAGAGAGAGGTACAGAAATGTGATAATTTAAACTGCCTGGAAGAATTGTTTTCGTGCTGTAGTTAATTAGCAATATATTGTGGTTTTCCTTTTCTGTTTGCTTATCCAACTTGTGAGAGGGTAACTGGTACCTTGGCTGTTCTTATCCTTTTATTGAATTTCTTCTTTTGCCCTTTCTGCAAATAAATGGAGTCTCTTGTGACTTGCAGTAACTTGCCTTTGATGTCCAAAGCTGGGCAGCACTTTCCAGTAGGTGACTTTCAGATAATAAACAATTAAATATGCCAGATATGGAGCCCCTGGTGGTCTAGGGGGTAAAGGCGCCGCGCTATCACCGCGGAGACCCGGGTTCGATTCCCGGTCAGGGCCACTCCCGGGCAGGTGGGGCTCGTTAGCCCTTAAAGGCAACCCACCTACGTCCTAAGGACCTCACTGCCACCGTCCAAGCTCGCTTGGCCCCGGCAGATGAACCTTAGGATTAAAGGGTGGGCTCAGTTCCGCGCACACTGTGTCTCACCTAAAAAATCCAATGCGCAGGCTGGAAGGTGGAAAGACCTTCCCCGGATCTTCGCTCGCGAAGACTGGCCATTATTATTATTATTATGCCAGATATAATTCCCTTGTGTTGAGAGTCAGAGGAGCAGCTGCATGTAGTGACAAGGAAGTACCATCTGTCCTAATAAACATTGCTGAAAATACCTGTTTGAATTCAAAGGTCAGTTTATTTCCTGGGGCAAAGGGAATCAGGGATGGAGGGGGAAATCCAAATGCAATAAGCTGTTGTGACAGAGGGCAAGGTCACACAAACACATTGTGGCTGTTCTAGGGAGGGTCCTTATCCCAGGAACAAGGGAAAGGTTTATTCTATCCTCTGAAATCATTTACATATTGTAAACTGGCCGTGATGGTCCTCACTGTCTGATAGACTGCGAAAAATGTAGGTTGGAAAGGACCTCTGGAGGTCTCTGATGCAGCCCCTCTTCTCAATACAGGGCCAAACTTAAATTCATCTTCCTTCAGTGAGGTCACTCAGGGCTGTGCCCAGTTTAATTTGGAAATCTTTGAGCTCATGAGCCAGTGAAGACAAGCTCCAAAACTAAATCCTGTAAATTATCCGGCCTCTCCTTGTCCCTCATGGGAGGGATGAGCCTCACTGGCTGCCACAGCCAAGTTCCAGGAGAGGAACATTTCACCCACTGATCTAAAAGAACAGTTCCTGTCAAACACACCATTTCTTTGGAAGTGTAACTTTTCAGAGGAACAGGCTGATTTTCATGCACGCAAGAAACCAGAAGAGAATGTAGGAATTATCAAATTGCAATACTTGAATGCTTGTTTCAACATTTTTCCCCTGTGACACTTCGAATCTTGTTTCAAAGAGCCTTTTAAAAAATGTTTTCTTTTGACACTTTGATATTATTTCAACCCTTTGTGTGGAATATATCACCTGATTTTATCAAAATAAAGCAAGTCAGTTGACTCCACATGACTTTAAAAAAAAAGTCTCAGAAAAAAAAAAGGAAATTCTTGTAGTTTTGTGCCTGTTTAGGACAAAACTCTTGGTTCCCACTCAAATCTTGATGAAATAAATTGCACATCTCAAAGGACACCTGTCTAATAAACACACATAAACTGTGTCTATGTGTGCATCCACATGTCTTATTTGAATGTGCTGCTAGCACTTAGAAAATCTCACAGGCATTTCCTGAGGTTCGTAGTCCAGCTTTAGTGTGTGGTTGTTAATTTAATTTCTCTAATTTATGATTCTGCTAACCTCATAAAATTGATTTTTAGAGCCATTCAGCAGTGAATCTCTCTCTATATACACATTATACCTTATGCTGAGGCTTGACTCAAAAAAATCTCAGACAGATCATTCATTCCATTTAGAAACAGTTATTGGAACTGTGGCTGCTTCTTCAGTGCAGGGCTCGTATCCTATGAGGCACCATATTGCATCCTCTTTGTGCTTCCCAAATGTGGAAAGTATATTTTCCAGTAGGTGACTTTCAGATAATAAACAATTACATGTGTCAGATACAGCTCCCCTGTGTTGAGATGATGATCATCTCTGGCATGATCATTATTCATCTGCTAAGAAGATGTGTTCCTCAGGCATAGAGCTGAGTGATATATTTAGTTATTTAGAAAGTCTGAGAATTTGTGGGCTCTTCTTGTGCCTCTGGACCCCAGTCCTGGGGCAGGTCTGGGGACATCAAAAATCTAAAGATCAAAAAATATTTCACTGGGGACCTGAGACAGACTGTCAGGTCAGGACCACCAAAAGTCTGCAGTAGGATGATATTTGCTGATCTGCCCTGCTTATAAATATATAATATTTTCAAAGCAAAGAGATTTCCAGTTTTAGGTTCGCTGCACCTCCCTGATGCAGAAATCCACCTGCAGGTGGGTGGCACAGGGACCAAACAAACAGAAGAGTTGGTTTCTTACCTCTTTCAGAAAACATTTTTAGTTTATAGCTGGTTGTTATTTTAGGAGCAGGGACCTGTTGTACTTTGAATGTGAATGGATCTGGAGGAGGAAGGAGAGTGCAAGGCACACCCCCCGATGATGCAAAGACTGGAAACCCCATGCAGATATTTCCTTGTCCTTGTGCCAGAAGGTTAAATCCCAACCAGACAAGAGGTAGATTTCTGGGAGGTAGAAAGGGAGCTTGGTTATGGAAAACCACTCTTCTTTTTACTGACATTTTCACAGCTTTGAAAGACTTTGCAGTAACAGCTTTTAAAGCCTTGTCAAAATAAATGTCCACTGCAGTTAGGAAAGCCCCAACACTGGCTCAGTTAAGGCTGAATGGAAGGAAGGGAAATTCCTCCATCGCAGTACGGAGGGTGAGGACTCAGTGACTCAGTGCAGGGGGCGAGGGGGGCTGAGTGTGGACTCACTCCCTTGCCCTGCAACCTCAGACAAACCACAGCGTTAACCTGTGCCTTTTTTCCCTGGCTGGAAAACAGAAAACACTGTTTTTTTCCTTGCAAGTCACTCTGAAACCTTATTTACTCATGCTGTGGAAATTTCCTGAATTCCTTGTGCAAGAGGGAATCGACGGAAATAGGCAATAGGCTCCTTTTTTCCTCTGTTTTGAAAGGCAGGAGAAAGAAGCTGGAGAAAAGGCTTTACAATTTTATTTTTAGAAGACTTGGAAGGCTCTTTGGATGACAGTGGCTCTCTCCCTTTTCTGCTTGCAGGTACTATGCTATCTGCTGCCAGCCTCTGGTGTACAGGAACAAGATGACCCCACTGCGCATCGCTGTAATGCTCGGAGGGTGCTGGGTAATCCCAACATTTATTTCTTTCCTCCCTATCATGCAAGGCTGGAATAGCATTGGCATCATTGATCTGGTGAGTAGCTAAGGAGAATACACCATTCAGATATCTTTGGTACTACTTGTTATCAACACAGTGGGGCTGCTGGAGTTTTGGAGGATATCTTTAAGGGGGTTTGAAATTACTCGGTCTGAAAGGACTGACACAGGAACAGTGGTGACTCTGGGAGAGGATTTTATCCACCTCTATGAAACAGTTCAGTGAGTAGTCCCTTGAAAATATGCCAAGCCTCAGCTAGGCCCTGACAAACACCTCAGGAGTCCTCGCTTCCCCCTGGCCTTTGCAGCTCTCAGGAAGTTCTGGCCACTGCCATTGCAGCCCAAGGGTCCCTCCTTGCCAGGAATCCCAGACTGCCCCAGAAGGGATAGTGCTTTGAGCCAGTCCCACCAATATTCCCTGTCTTGGTGTGATCCTTGACAGAGGAAGAAGATGAAGTAAGAAGAAGACCTGTGTAAGTAATTCCAGCAGGAGTCAATTTTCCCCACTGCAGTCTGGCTTCACTTGTAGGTTCCTTTCTACAGAGAAAGGATTTAAGAGTTGCAAATCTGCTGTTCTTCCAGTGTAGAGGTGTAGGAATTAAAAATGGCAAACTGTGAAAACACCTTATTTAGAAGAGCTTCCTTAAAGAGATGTGGAACCTTCTCTGCCAAGTCAAGGACCTATGAATACTTTTTGGCTCATGGAGAATAACAGGTGCAAGCTACTGAGCCTCTACACAAGGTGACAAAGACAAAATTGCTTCCCATCAAGCACCTTTAGGACAGGCAGCTGGTAGAAAAGGGAGATGCATTTTGCTTATTTTACAAGCCATGTTAGGTATCTGATTTCATTCACTGATATCTTGCCCCACTTTTCCAGAAAAGGCACCCATCTGTCTGTACCAGCTTTTCTAAACACCAGTGCAAGCCTTGCCCTTCCTTCTAACTTGCTGGTGTTCACAGATACCAGTAGCTGCATGCTGAGAGGGATTGCAGGGTTCCAACACCAACTGGTGTTTACTTCAGGTAAACTTCCTTACATGCCCAATTAAATAATTTTGATATAATAGGATTATTCTCTTTTAGAATAAACAAGAACATGGAGTGACAGGACAAAGGGGAATGGCTTCAAATTGACAGAGGGTAGGTTTAGATTAGATGTTTGGAAGAAATTCGTTACTGGGAGGGTGGTGCAGAACTGGGACAGGTTGCTCAGAGAAGCTGTGGCTGCCCCATCCCTGGAAGTGTTCAAGGCCAGGTTGGGTGGGGCTCGGAGCAACCTGGTCTAGTGGAAGGTGTCCCCAAGGCAGGGGACTTGGAACTGGATGGTCTGTAAGGTCTCTTCCAAACCAAGCCATTCTCTGATTCCATGATTCCATGATTCTAACTACCTTCCTTCTTCCTTCTCCTTGTCCTTCCTCCCACCGCCCCAGATCCAGCAAAGGCAGTTCAACAAGGCTTCCAACTCCACCTACTGCATATTCATGGTCAACAAGCCATACGCCATTACCTGCTCCGTGGTGGCCTTCTACATCCCCTTCTTCCTGATGGTGCTGGCCTACTACCGCATCTACATCACGGCGCGGGAGCACGCCCGGCAGATCCAGGTGCTGCAGCGCGCGGGGGCCCCCACGGACGGCCGGCAGCACCCCCCGGACCAGCACAGCACCCACCGCATGAAGACCGAGACCAAAGCTGCCAAGACCCTGTGCATCATCATGGGGTGCTTCTGCCTGTGCTGGGCCCCCTTCTTTGTCACAAACATAGTGGACCCTTTCATAAACTACACGGTGCCGGGGAAGCTGTGGACGGCTTTCCTGTGGCTGGGCTATATCAATTCAGGGCTGAACCCTTTCCTCTACGCCTTCCTGAACAAGTCTTTCAGACGTGCCTTCCTCATCATCCTGTGCTGTGGGGATGAGCGATACCGAAGGCCTTCCATCCTGGGGCAGACGGTGCCCTGCTCCACCACCACGATCAATGGATCGACACACGTGCTGAGGTGAGTGTTTCCTGGATGCTGCAAGATGCCTGGAGTCCCCAGAAAGAGGATTTTTCCAGAGTTTTTCTACAGAATTGGTTTCGCTTAGAAATGTGTTGATCGATTCAATATTTAGAAAGGGAGAGGGCAAGAGAAATCCTGAGGGTGCTCAGGCAGTCTGGGTTTGTAGATAACAGGTATGTGCTGGCACGTGCACTTTCTCTAGGGGTGTGCTCAGGGAAGAGTTGGGAGAATGCAGGAGTCGTGTGTGCATTTTGGCATTGTTGTTTGGTATCGGGGGAACAACTTGACCTTGGGGAGGCTGCCTACTCCATCTTCTCTGGGAAAGGGATCACAAACCCTATAGCTCCTTCTCAGGTTCTGCCTTTTTAGGCCCTCCAGCCACTGCTGCATCCTCTGAACTGATAAAAGGCAAAGGATGAACTTCTGCAAGCACCCTGACTGTGAGCCATTCATTCCCTGGCTCTCTGCAAGGAGGGGTGTTACTACTTTGTCTCAGCAGTTCAGAAGATGCCTTTTACTGTAGCTCAGCCCCAGCCCATCCAGCCCTGCAGGAGCCCAGGGTGCCTTGCATGGGCCATGGTACACAGTCCTGAGGGTTGGCAGTTTGGAGTTCCAGTGAATTTGAACCCCACACCTCACACTCCCCTCCCTTCTCTGACTACCTCGGTGTGTTCACTGCAAGAGCAGAGTGTGTGGGCCGTGCACTGGGTGGGTACAGAGGGACTTGGAGGACTCTGTGGGATGGGACACTGCTGCCTTCCCACTGAGCAGAGGTGGGAGGCAGAGCACAGGAGGAAGGGAGGGAAGTACAGTTAAATTCTGTAATATCATAACAAATGCAGTCTCTGAATAGAACCAGAGGTGTTTCTATGCAGCTGTCTAGAGGAGATTTTGTTCTTTTGGTAGATGTGTACATGAGTCTTCACACGCAGATAAGGACTTTGTAACTGTCCTAGTGTTCAGAGCTGAACTCTCCTGGAGACTAAATCAGACTCAGTACACTTCCCAGCTGGGTTTGATCTGCTGGTTTGCCCAGGCTCCCTTCTCCAGTGATCTCTGAAGTTTTAGAAAGAGACCTGAGCCACATAATGGATGGGAGATGTGGCAGGGCTTGTCACAACCTTGAGACAGACCTCTCAAACCTTCTAAGTCATGAAGGACATTACAACGTATTTATCTCCTGCTGATTAAAAACTGTTTGGTGACCATGATCCCATGGTCCCAGAGCTCTCTGTGAGTGATGGGTGTGTGGCACCGTGCCATGCTCAGCCTGTATTTCTATCAGAAGCTCCTCTGCTGCAGTAAGGAGTGAGAGAGCAGCCCTTGTTGGGAACAGCTCTCCATCCCACAGCGAGGGAGCTGGTCCCCCTGGCTGGGAAACTGCAGGTGTGAAGGCTGAAAACACATCCCTGCAGGGGGAGAGAGAGCTCTTGCTCCCATCCCTGGTTCACCAGGGTAGCCCTGTGCTCTCAGGATGGCATCCAGTGGATGCAGGGACCAGCACAGTGCCTTAGGCACAGAGGAGAGACTGGTGTCTCTTTTGGATGGCAAACACAGCAACAGGATGGTTTTTGTTAAGTAGACAAGGCAGAGAGAGGGCAGGCAGCCTCTCTCATATGAGGACTGGAGATGTAGAGGGCAGGGAGCGTGTCAGCCCAGAAGCTGAATTGCTTCAGTCAGGAAGGAGTTTGTGCAGGAGTTTGAGCTCTGAGTGTTGCAGATGGCAATGCTGGTGACTCCTCATGTCTCCAAGTTGTCTCATTGCTTTTGTACTGTTACCTCTCTGTGAGACTTCATTGTCCTGCCTTTGTCCTGGGGACAGGAAAGCTCAGGCCAGCAGAGAGTTGGGCTCTAGAACGAGTGATC
The DNA here is from genome assembly GCF_022539395.1 of Myiozetetes cayanensis. Taxonomy (NCBI): domain Eukaryota; kingdom Metazoa; phylum Chordata; class Aves; order Passeriformes; family Tyrannidae; genus Myiozetetes; species Myiozetetes cayanensis. The sequence continues at coordinate 5,501,693 of NW_026087378.1, read as the reverse complement.
AAGGAGGCTCTGAACACCTCTGGGAGGGCTGAGCTGCTGGTGGTTTCCTTCATTCTCTGCTGAGTGTTCCTAAGCTGACAAAATCCTCATTTTGAGACTTTTTAAAGACATTGGTATCCCTGTGGTGGCCAAAGCAAATGTGAGGAGTCACCTCTCGTCCAAACCCATTGCAAAAGACCCAGTAAGAACCAAACCCAGACAGGACATTGTCCACTTGCAACTTTTATAAGTCTTGTTACAGATAAGAGGGTGTCACCTCTGTTCAACGTACTCATGATTGACTTAAATTACATCCTGTCTTTTCCACATCACTCCAGCCCTGCAGAAGGCACTCAGTTCCCACTGCTGCATCCCCTCCTCCCTCCGTGTGCTGGAGGGAGGCAGCTCTGCACATCAGCACTTCAGAGAGCAATTATGTTCTCCTCAGCTTTGTAATAACTGATGAGAAAAGTGTCGCTTTTTTTCCCAGTGCAGATTCTGCAGTGATGATGGCAGAGGTATGGGGATTAAAGCCAAACCAACTAATTGTAGCTGTGGATAGTTAATCTCACTTGAGGAATTTTTATTTCTTCAATGCTTCTCTCTTAAGTGCCAAAAAGGTTGGATACAGCACGGATGGTGGAGAAATTTATTTAGGCAGGTTCTCTCAAGACATAACATACATTTCTTTGCTAGCTTTGAAGTACAAGGGGTTTGTACCCAGCAGCTGAAATACTGAAACCTTCCTCTATGGGCTGGCTTCCTACCAACCCCACTGAGGAGCTGCACTGGGGACCTGACTCACACACTTCCAACCTCAAGTTCTTTCTTCCTGACCAAGAGTTTCTGCAGCTGAGAAGTTGTGCAAGTGGGATTTTACAGCTGCTTTTTGGCAGAGGGTGCAGTGCCAAAAAGGACAGACCTTGTGGGCAGAGTTCCTGTCCCAAAACCCACAGAGATTTGCCACTTATATTAAGCTGACATGAACCATTTATCCTGAGAGGGAGTCAGGAGTGGTTGACCATAAGACTGGGATTTGTGACTCCTCTCCACTTCCAATCTTGAGAGGATCTGAACTTTCCTTCAGCTCTGCACCATTCTGTCCTTGCTCCCACCCATCTCACTGGTGCATTTGCAAGTGCAGGAATGTGTTTGTCACTGTTAAAGTTGAGCTCTTGCTCTCAGATGTGTCTGACGTGGGAGTGTCTTCCAGGCAGGGAAGGCCTTTCTTCTTTTTTTCTTCTGATAATTTTAGTGTCAAAATTTTCTGACATTCCCATTTTGGGATTTTTCACATTTGTATTAGAGATGGGGGAAAAATACAAAGGAGGAGCAGAGCTCAATAAAACACAGCAGTGAGAAGAGGCAGACACCCTCACCACACAGAGACTGAGACTTACGGAGGCAGTTCTCATTCCTTCTTTTGTTTTGATTTATTTTGAAGTAGTCTGTGAGGATTGTGGTGTTCTGGGTGACCCAGGCATGGAGAGACTTTTTGCAGCACAGCTGGGGCCAGTCACAACCCCTGTGGTGATGGGGCTGGGTAGCAGAGACTACACAGTGGCTTGGCCATGATATGAGGGTAATTACAGCTTTCTTAATGCTATAGCAACCACCCCACTTTATCCCTAAGTTGTGAACCAGAAGATGGGGAAAGGATTTCCTGTCAGTCACCCGTGTTGTTCTTGAACTCTCCATCAGCTGGTGTGAGACACCCACTCCTTGAACAGGACAAGACATGGTGTAAAATGTGTTTTGAGGATGTCAAGAACAGCCAGGAGATAGATCTTGGTTAGAGCTGTATCTGTGTATACAGTGGGAAAGTGTATAAGAACTAAATATTCAGCTTCAAGAGAAGATTATGATTTGCTTGTTTTCTAGTTTTGCTTTCTGCAAGTGTAGGAATTTCCAGAACCCCTATTTTTATCCCTGGATATTCATCTATTTAAATTCTGATTTGTACCATCCGAATTCAGGCGGGACACGTGCAAAGGTTGAATTGAAATCTGCAGGGGTGGGTACAATCTGAAATTCATGCCCAATTCATTTTTCAATGGCTGAGATTGCAAATCACATCTCACAGACAAAGGTTTGTTTCTCTGGCTGCAGCACAAATTGCGTAATTCATTTTAAATATTTGCAATTCATAGTTGTAATAACCTATGGTTTGGAATATCGTTCACTGAAAAGACTTGGGAATCGTTCTGGAATAATGAGTGAATAGGAGAATTTACGATGAGCACTCAACTAATGTATGGCAAAAATTAGTACAATAATGAACTGCAATAGATGCAGCTTCTGGATGGCTGTACCATGTGTTCGGGGGTTCTGTGCACCACGAGACTGAAAGAAAAATGCCAGAATCATCTGAAAAATGCTGTCTTGCCCTTTAAACAGATTGTTTGCCTGTCGTTTGTCATGCGTAGATATTTATTCAACACAAACCAACAAACTCGTGCCTTCATGAACCATCGAACCCTGTGCTGCACAAGTGGATGGGAACCCAGGTCAGCATTGCTTGAAATCTTGGATATAATGAGTTTTGGAATTTTGCCACAGCAAAGAAGATGACTTTGGGTGAAACATATTTGAGCAATGATCAGAGTAGACAAACTCTGGAACATTTGGGTCAAGGAGGTCACTTTGGTGTGTTCCCTATTTCTTCTCAGAACTGCACTGCTCAGCACAGAGCACTGTGTTAGTCTCTTCAGGGAAAGCTCTAGTGAGAGGTTTATTTACCACTCATTTTCCATCACAGAGAGGTCTTCTCAAAATGTCTATGTTACTTCTCCAAACTAAAACATATCCTGATTCTTCTCTTAAAAAGCCCAAACTATCAAAACTGGGAAAAAAAAGAAACATCCACCTTGGGGGCCGGAAGTTCGTTGTCTTCATAAATACAAAATCAGATAAATAACCCCCTCAGCCCACACTGGTGTCAACACTCTGGAGGGGCAAAAACCCTGGGAGAAGTGTGCAGTAAATCCTGGTGTGCAGCTGGAGCACTGCTGTGCAGGGTTATTGGTCCCTCTAGGGAACGGGAGTAATTGTGCCAGTAAACCTCCCGAACTTCAGCGAGCTCTGGTGTTCCCCTGCTCCGCTGGAACAGGCACCTCAGCAACTCGGGTCTCTGGTTTTTAGAAATGCAGCAACTCCACAGGCCTGTTGGAATAGAAATAAATCCATGCTGGCTGTAGGGAAGAGAAGGTCAGAGCTGCTGTGGAGCAAAAGGATAACTGATTATAGAATCAGAGAATGATTTGCAATGGGGCTTTCCCCCTCCAGCCCAGCCTAGCCCAGCCCAGCTAAACCTCCAAACCAGCCTGTCCTCTGCTCTCCTGCCTCTTTCCCATCTCTCCCGAGGTAGAGCCATCCCATGGTGTTTGACAAACCCAGAGCTCTCCCAGCACAGATGTTTGGTGAAGGTGCATGCCAATTGTTTGCATCCTTGTTCAGTCTGCCAGGCTGCCTGGAGACTCCTCCAAATTAGTTGAAAGGGTAAAATCCAATATTTGTTGGTTCTTCCAGAGTTTCTGAAAGGTTTTTTTTGGTTTTGTTTTGCTCTTAAGGAGAAATAGGGAAGCAGCAGGTGGGCACCTGGGTGCACAAAACTCACAAACATGCACAGCAAGGGAACAAAACCCGTCAACAACAAACATGTTATTTGAGCTTGGTTTGACCAAATTTGCAATTGGAAGTGAATCTTCACTGTGACTCAGTTTTTAAACACAAAGGATGCACATCTTCGATTTAATTTGTTTCTTTACTTTAGTAACTGCAAGGTGAATGTGCTTCCAATGGGTTTTTCCCCTTTACACAAACTATAGATGTTGTATGATTTTTTTTTCTTTTCTTATCACTAAGGTATCATTTAGAAAAGAATTTCATTGCCAGGATACTACTGCCCTAAGCTATAAAGATATTTAGTACAAAACCAGCCCGTTAGGTTTAAACTTTCTGACTGGCAGGAACTGCCTGGGAATTTTAATGATCCTTTAAGATGGATCAGAGCTTTGATATACATTAATGTCTTCTTTGCTACAAGTTCCTTAGCCCCAAGACAGATCATTTGGGTTTGGTCTGCTCTTCCCTTCATTGCCTCAGCACTTGGTGGTTCACAGGTCATTTTTAGAGGCATTTTGGGCTTGCTCTGCTTGTGGGACTTGGAGCAGGTCCAGGCTGCTGAGGTTTAGGGTCTGTGATGTCCTTTCTCCAGCAGTTGCCTTGTTAATGGAACTGATAGGCAAGAACTCTCCCCACTTTGTGAAGGTGCTGATAAAGCACATGCCCACTGAGTTCTTTTTGGGAAGTTTCTGAGCAAAACCTTGAGAAACACAGCAAATTATGTGCATTTAAAAATGGGAACTTCAGTGTTATTTCACTCAGTTTGCCACAGGCCCAGGGCTGAGCCCTCTGGGCAGTGCAGCCAGAGGCTGCTCAAGATGTGTTTTCGGTTCAGGTATCAGTTCCTTGTGCCAGGAGAAGCAGCCCAGAAGAATGCCCAGCTGGGTGGTTTCCCCTGGCAAATGCAGGCTGGGAGGGGATCTGATTGCTGTCTGTAAATGCTAATATTGTTAACCTTAGTCAAGAGATAATTTGGTTTTCACTTAAATTTCATTAGCTGCAAACCTGAAAAGGGATTCTATAAAATATAGGAGATAATTAGACTCAATAACAACTAAAAAAAATTAGGGTTGTTTTTTTCTTTTCCTGAAGGGGCTTTCTTGTAATTTTTTTGTGAAGCTTTGCCAATATTTACAGTCAAACTTCTGTTCCAACTTCCTTGGCATGATTTTACAACTTGGCATCAGCATTCTCCAGAGTCACATCCTTCTAACATTCACAAATACTGTGACTGGAAGCTGTGAGGGATTGTGAGCAGGGCACAGAGAGCTATAAATATCAGTAGGTACATGATAGCTCAGACAGGAGATATGGGCTGAGTCCAGGAGTGCAGGGGGATGTTATACAACCTGCTGTGCAGGATCCACGAGCAGAGGAGCCCTGGGGTCCAGCAGTGTAGATGTCCCACAACAGCCCGAGTTACCACCATAAAATAGAGCTGCACGTGTGGCAAAGGGCTTGGCTGTGTGTTGTTCTGTGCAGCATCCACCAACCTACAAACTAAAAGCTGGATCCCCTTCTGCACAGCTGTCTTCTTCCTTTGCCCTCTCCCTCATCCCAAGAAAACTCTGTGTGTTTCTGTGTCTCCCGACTCCTACAAGCGTGTGACTGCACAGGGCACCCTGTGACAGCTGGTGGCTCCTCCAGGTAGCCGATGTGGTGCCCACCCTGGTCAAAAGCATTTGCAGTGGTCAGGACATACTTCCAGCCTGGAAGTGCACTTGGGGATGTGCAGAGAGATGAGCAGCCACAGCTGGGTGTGTGGGAAGCTGCAGGAAGGGTCCTTTCCATTTCCTTCCCTGATTTCCTGTGTCCACCTTCCACGTCCAGTTGTTCCTTGAACACCTCCAGAGATGGAGACTTCACCAGCTCCCTGGTGAGCCCCTTCCAATGCCTGACAGCCCTTTCCAGGAAGAAATTCCTCCTGATGTCCAACCTGAACCTCCCCTGGCACAGCTTGTGGCCATTTCCTCTTGTCCTGTCCCTTGTTCCCTGGGAGCAGAGCCCGACCCCCACCTGGCTCCCTCCTCCTGTCAGGGAGTTGTAGAGAGTGAGAAGGTCCCCCCTGAGCCTCCTTTTCTCCAGGCTGAGCCCCCCAGCTCCCTCAGCCTCTTAGGACTTACAAAGAAGGGAGGCTCCAGCAGTCTGGAAAATAACGAGCAGGATTTACGCTGTGAATTGAAGGCAGAGGATCTGTGTGGGGGTGGGAGCTGATGGCAAGACATGGCACTGGGGAGCTGCTACCAAGCTGTTCTAGCTGAGATGCAGCCCCTGCTCTGCCCCTGTGGTGGCTCTGGGAAGGCAGAGCCTGTCTGTGCTCACAGAACCAGCCACGACCATTCCCACACGCTGCACCTCCAGCTTGTGTGTGGGAGGACTGGTTTTTGGTTTTTTTTTTATTGTGGGTATCTGCTGAAGGTAGTGCTGAAGCCTCTCTTTGTAAATGCAATAGGCTTGTTGTTGAGGTTGGGTTATCCCCAGGGTAGAAGTCGAGACACTAATTATTTGTCTCTCATCTGTCATCTCTGAGGTCTGGGGTAAGGTTCTTCCTCCTGCTCCTTCCCTGCTTTTTCTTTCCTAGGGATCTGTGCTATATTTAGGAGCTGAACAGTTTAAAGATTTTGTTTTTTCTTTTGAAACTTCAAAATTCAAAAATCTTCTGAAAAAAAGGTTGAAGAGTAGAGAAAGGGCACAGGGTAACCTGGGCTCCCCTGCCCTGCTCAGCATCCCTTCAGCTCCCTGGGATGGTGAGGCACTGCCAGCACCTCTCTGAGCTCTGAGCACCCTGTGTCACAGGAGCCTGGTACCTTTCTTCACCCCAAACCTGCCTGCCAATAACCAGGACACTGTTGAAGCCTTGTACCCAGCTCAAAAAGTGCCTCACCAGAGGAACCTGAGAACTTCCGATAAGAGAAAAGCTTCTGGTAATTGTACTGACTGAAATCAAGATATTTATCTTATCTCCTACAAAGGAAAGAGGGGATTAGGGTTTTAAAATGCCACAGTTTCCTTCAATTTTAGTAAGATAATCTCTTTCAATATGTCTGTATATTGGAAAAAGAGATTAGAGTTAAGCTAAAACCCTTTTTGTTATTTGGCCTAATACAAGATTCAAGATCAGAACTTCTCTTCTGCATCACTTTGTTTCTGATAGGGAAGCCAAGGCACTGAAGGGCACCTTGAAGTTGAAAGCAACTGAAATATCAACTCATTTTTGTCTGTTTTTTATTGCATAATTTGTGCTTTGGTAACAAAAACAATTGATGTGTTCTGGTGGGGCAGGAGCCCAGTCAAGGCTTTTTTTTCTGGTCTGAGATTTACTTTTGCTGTTGGTTGCCCTGGTTTATCTCTCCCTGTGGAATGGCTGACCCCTGGTTTGATACCTCCCTGTTTGTGGTATAATTTTGGAGGTTCCCATGAAAGCCCTTTCTGCAGGAGGCAGTTGGGATTCTGTGCTCCATGATCTGTCCAGGGAAATTGGGCTCAGTCCAACCAGGAGCTGCCTGCCCATGCCACCCTGTGTCCTGCTCAGTCTTTGTATCACTGCTTACAAAAAATGGAAGCAATCTGGTTTACAGGAGTTAGAGGTGATCCAGCTCCTGGTAGCCCCTCCCGTGCTGTCAGAGGATAATGCTGGAAGGAAGGATTCTGTTAGAAAGAGTAGAAGAGAAGAAACCACAAGGATGGGGTGACTAATCCTGCTGCAGGCCAACATTCCTTCTCTGTGCACTTATTGCTGGGTTTCACTTCACTGTCTTTCTGATTCAAATGGAAACTTTAAGTAACTTACATTAATTGTTGTCTTTTCCAATTAAACCTCTCCGGTCTCTGACATGCTCGACTGTTTCTTATTTCCCTCTGCTTTGCATAATGAACAGCGTGTCCCCAGCTCTGTGCTGGCCTGGAACAGGAACAAGGTTCCCACAGGCAGCTCTGGAGAGCTCCCACTGTGCTCTCAAGGGCTTCAGAAACACCTCCCTTGCTGTGATGCCTCAGCACCTACTGCCCTTCTGCTTCCCTCTGCTCCAACATCTGCTGCTCTCCTCAAAGTCTCCTTTCCTCGTCCCTGCAAAAGGTAGTGCAGGGAAACAGCAAAGGGAATGTGTGACAAAAGCAGGAAATTCATCTGCCTCATGGGTCTCATTCAGCAAGGATGGGTTTGGTTTCCACGTGTAGTTTTTCATCCTTCCAGCTCTCCTGACAGTAAAAGCAAACAGCTCCCGTGCTGCACAGAGTGATCTGAACGGTATTTTTCATTGCTTTGGAGGCCTTGATGAGAAAGCAGGACATTATCTGTTGGGAAAAGCTCTAATCTGATTTCACTCGAGTCCTTATCGATATGGAGCACCTTTATTGGGCTGGATAATCTAATCCCAACTTCCTGAATCAATGATACAATGCCAGATATTTACTCAAGTTCATACACCTAAAGTGGAAAGTGTCTGCTGAAAAATTAATTCTCTCTCGTGTACTGATATTTGGCTCAGCTTCTCAGTGTGTCCTGTGTTGGGAATATGGGACAGGCTGCAGTAGCTGGTGCTGGGAGTGGTGTGATGAGATGGACAAAGAAGTGAGTTGATTCTCTGCCTTCCAGCTGTAATTAGGAGTCCATTTCCCAGAGCAGAGCACTGCTGGCCATAGCACCACGCTCCCTGCAGCTGGAATGCCTGACATCTCCCCATCACATGACAAAGCCCAGACCTGTTGGAAACATACCACGTAAATAATGGAATGCAATTTAAACAATGGCATTTAGATAAATACACTCATCCCTCACAGTACATGTCAACCTACAGAATCTGATTCCAAGTCCTTTGGGACTCTCTCCGTTCATTCCAGAGGTCCAAAATAGAGTTTAAAACTAATTTTGGTACCTGAATAAACTCTATTATGGATAGCAATTTGCTATCCACCTACTTCCCTTCTGTTCCAGCTGACCTTTGCACAGCTTTGATGAATGTGTTGGGCTATTTTTCTCCTCTCCAGAGATTAATACATTTTATCAGTCAGAGTGTTTTCAGACAATGCAAATCAGCATTTGCAGAGAGCTCCACGTGCCTTAGGGCCAGAAATTCTATATAAACCTAAGCAATTATTGTCATGTTCTGTTATTTGTTGTGGCAGCAGACGTCTCCAACTCAGAGCTAATTGTTTTAAGCGCATTTTAATTTTAGGTTAACTTCTTTGTTCTTTTCTCCTTTTTCAATAACCTTCTTTCTGATTGCTGCAGGAGAATTTATTTAAGCATTATATGCACCACCTCTTCCTCTGTAAACTCACACTGTGGAAAAGCTTCCCTGTTTTTTAAATTAAAATTGTTTTAAGGCTTTTGGGGTGTCTATTTCAGAGAAGAGCCTGTTTTTCTCAAGAAATTTTGGTCAGCTCTTTGGGATTTCCAGGAAAGAATCAAGCACTTTCAGTACATCTGCTGGGCTTTGATTGTCTTTTACCGATTTGCCACTTTTTGGATCCTTATTTCCAATAGCTGTGTGGCTGCTGGCGCCATCCTGCCTGGGTCATGGGCTTCAGCAGATGTAGGTACCTGCTAACCCTGCTGTGCCTGTGTCTGCAGTGCTCACCCACCTGGGATTTCAGTCCTTAGTCAGCTCCAAGCATCTTTTCATTTTAAACTGCCCATTTCGAAACGGAAAACTGGCCATTTTGAGGTTTTTGGTTTTATTTATTTGGCATAGCAAATGTTATCCTTGCTAACATCTGCTGCTCAGTAAATATGTGCATCTTAAAGAGATGACCTGACCTGGGAATTGATACAGACACAGTGAAGATGCACTCTTGCTTTAGGGATGCCTTTGGGAGTACATCCTGCCTTGCAAATACTCCATCCCCCATTACATCTGGCTGAGTGAGGCTATTCCTGCATTAGCTGGTGATTTCTAGGCTTTATTTCTGCATTACTCTGTCTGTTCTCTGGTCATGACAGACAACTTCAGCCTTACTGTCACCCAGCACACAACAAAGTGGTTTTAAAATTCAGGGAGCCAGATTTTGGAACACTCCAGGGAATCCTTCCATGGTCTTCTGCTGGACTGCCTTTAAATCTGATTTCAGAAAATACAGATACACACAGGCACAGGCTTGGAAATGAGATTTGCACAGCAGAGCACTCCTTAGGATACAACTTGTATTACATTTCCTTGCTTCAACACTACTGTGCTGGGAAGGAGGAACATTGCTAGCAATGTTTCATGTCTATCCTGCATTCTTCCTTTTCTCTGGTGCTGCTTTCACCCATGGAAGTAAAAATAACCACTTTGCTTTATTAAACCTTTCTTGGCAGTGACTGAACCGGTAGTTTCGAAGTCAGTCATGTCCCTGAAGGAAGTGTGTGGATTCTGTCTGACGCTTGGTGAGTGTCACTGTAGCAAACAGACTTTGCAGAGATGTTCTTGCAGGCTTAGCAGAAGGGATGTCAATTAGGCTGTCGATTTGTGTTGTTCCATAGGCCCATCAAAGCACAGCACTTCAATAACTGAAAAGCCACAAGGTGTTAAGAGCATTTGGCCTTATCTCTGAAGTGCTTATATTGTCATAGAATCATTTAGTTTAGAAAAGACCTCCAAGACTACTGAGTCCAACCTGCGACAGATCAGCACCTTGTCAAACAGACCAGAGCACTGAGTGCCACGTCCAGTCATTCCTTGAACATCTCCAGGCATGGTGATTCCACCACCTCCCATTTTTTATGCTTTGCCTTGGTCTTACATCACACACCAAATAATCTTACATCCACACAGGAGCATTATAATGCTCTGAAATCCTTACCTCTCTCAAAAGATAGTACAGCAAGTCCTTTAGCCTCCAGGTCTTCCAAGGTCTGAGTCCTGGCAGCACTTTTTCCTCTGCTGAAGTGAAACCACCTCTGGAAAGTCGTGTAACAGCTGTTTAAGTGTCCACAGCAATATGGTTTGGGGTTTTTTTAATTAAAGAATTGAAGGAAACACAATATGGATTTGTCCCTTTGGAAGGCTGCAGCGTTGCCCCACGAAGCAGAGAGGAGCCAAATGGGCAAACTCAAATACCAGTATCAAAGAAAAGAAAATTCAAGAAACGGGTCATGTCTTACGTTAATGGTGTGTGTGAGTAATTTTATCACTGATTGATCTGTCATCTGCCTGGCAGAGCACAGAAACAGTCACAGTTTGCACTGATATACTAAAGGCACGTGTCATGTGCTTAGTGAGATTCATGCCCTGTGGTGCTTTTGTGACAAGTTTTTATAGCACGGCAGTTAGCATTTATTAACAGCGGAAGCACTTTGTAACACTTTGATGTAACATTTGAGACAAGAACTGCACAGTGCAACTACTTCATAGGCAAGAAACCCATTAGGAATGACACCTCCAGAAGTGTTACCAAGAGATCTTCAAAGAGCTCCATTCCATACCATTGGCAGCACGGTGCTGGCAGCACGGAATGTGGGAACATTTGCTTGGCTCCACCCCAGCAGGAGTGTCACATCCACCTCCCCAGCAAGGAGATGCACCTTCTGCAGCACCTCGGCATCCCTGGAGCTCCCTCATGAGGCACAGCCCGTTCAGCTTCATATGGGAGGAGAAAAACCAAGCACCCATCTCTGCTCTCTGTGACCTGTGACAGGACCCCAGGGAACAGTTGGAGCTGTGTCAGGGCAGGGTTAGGTTGGATATCAGGAAAAGGTTTTTCCCCCAGAGGGTGGTTGGGCACTGAACAGGCTCCCAGGGCAGAGGTTACAGCTCCAAGGCTGACAGAGCTCCAGGAGTGTTTGGACAACGCTCTCAGGGACAGGGTGGGATTGTTGGGGTGTCCTGTGTAGGACCAGGAGTTGCACTCAATGATCTTCTGCATCCCTTCCAGCTCAGGATATTCTGTAATTCTATAAAAACAGGATGCAGGAGAGTAGCCCATAAAGAAAAAAATCTCAGCTCAGGGAAATGATGCACTTCAGTGACACACCATTTCTTTTTCTGCTTTTGAAAGAATCTTTGTCCTTGATAAATTTTAGAACAAGCCCATAAACATCCTTTAAAATAAGCTGTAGGCTAAACTAATTTCCTTAAAAACCCCTTACCACTATGCGTGGGTTCACATGGGTTTGCCTGGGAAGGTTTGGCTGTAAAATTGTGTATGCTCGCCTTGGGCTTCTTGTTGTCAGATAATAAATGGTTGAGCAGGTTCTGGGTTCTCCTGGAGTTACCTGCTCCTCTCTCCTACCTTATGGGCACATCTTGTTTGCAGTCACAGGGCACACACAGGCACACATGAGTTTTACACATAATATCTATTCAGAGCACCCCAGACTCAACAGAAGGGTTTTGATTTTTCGGCAGTGCTTCTCTCCTTGGCTTCCAGTGCAGACCTGCAGCACCTGCAGTGCTGAGAATTTTGGAGGCCATTGGATTCTCCTGACCCACAAAACCCATATATGCTTTTATTGGGAAGCAGCAAAGAGGTGGTTGGACAGAGGCTGGTCTGTGGAATATCAGTCAGAAATATCAGGCACATTAAAGGACAGTTCTAATCTGTACTCTCATGACAGATGGAAAGTTGTCTAGCTTGGATGAATTTTTAGATGCCTGAAACTTGATTTCTTCACCAATCCAAATTCTCAGCTGTTGCCAAAGTCTTTGTCCATCTATGACAGAGGTCACATGAGCTCAGAGACAGCCCATGTGGTTAAATTAGCCTTACAAAAACTTTCATGCCCAAACAGGACAATTTTCAGCTGTTAATTATGTTGTCACTGCCATGAAGCTGCTTCACACCACTTCTGCAGTCTTCACAGACAATTCTGTGGCTTTTAGTTGAGGAAAAATGGCCTCCACATCAGAACTGATGCTGTTTATATTGGAAAATTTTCTTTTTCATTTACTGTATCAGGCTCTTGTTGGCTGGTCAGGAAAAAAATGCAGGACAAGGAAGGGGGTTATGGCTGGTTAGTGCATTAGGAGGCACTGGCAATTCTCTGTTACACATCAGAGGGTTGGTGAGAGACCAGTAGCACTTTGTTCACAGCCAACAGTGATATATATTTAAAGTTCATACCAGGTGCTGGCTTGCAGCCAGGTACAGTTCCAACTTTACTAAAGATTAAAGAGTGGCTGCTGCACTCCTGCACTGCAGTCTGGCAAAGTCAGGGAGCTCAGCTATTGCTCCCCATTCTGTACTTAAAAACCCAAACCAACATTTCCAGCACACTAGAGCTGTCAAAAGGCTCAAAGATCACCAGCCAGGGATCTACAGCAGCTCTGCATTGCCTCTGTAAATCAGATTTCTTAGCAGTGACATGTCAGTTATCACATGTAGAAATTAAGTGGTCCAGTTGCTACTCCCTGGACTTTTCTTTAAGAGGTACAGGTGTCTTCCTCAAAAGAGGATCCTCAATCAGACCGAAGGGCTTGCTGGTACTCATGAAATTTAGCAGGAGGAAGGCAATATCTAGTTACCAAATCCCTTCCTAGAGCTATGCTGAAGAGGTTTTGGAAAATAAGCTCATCAGAGCCTTCCTGCCTAAAAGCATATCAGTGAGACAGGAAAAGGATATTCTTGAAAAGCAGAATATTTCCAAAAAGGGTATGACAGGACCACACCTGATGCCTCATGCAGTTCTAACAGTTACCACCACTCCTCTAGAAACAAGGTTTCCTCTTTAGTGGGAGGTTTGGGGCTGTAGCTCTGACATATTGGAATATTAACTGCTCAGTGTTTGATGTCGGGCTAGTGGGAAAGCATTTTCCAATTAACCATCTCTGTGTTTTTTCCTTTCCCCCCCTTAACTACCTCACTGTGTCTGTCTATCCTCCTTTCTGCACTAAAAGTGGCTGTTCCTCTGTCTCCAAGCTCCTCCTGCTCTTCTGCAGCAGACCAGCTCCTGTCTAACCATGAACATGCTCTGTAAGTCCTTTCTTTTATTACTGCAGCTCTGTGTCTGTTCACTATTTACTGCAACGCAATTTGAAGCCTCATGTGATTTATAGCTGAAGATTTGTGGGGTAGAAGCCCAGCTGAATGGGGATGTTTCACCCCAGGACATGGAGGGTGGGCTTCTGGCTGCAGGATGCTGTGGACAGCAGGGGTGCTGCTTTTTGGGGATGGTGGTTCTAGGATGGTTGTTCTCACTCCAAGGACCATGGTACAGCACTGCAGGGTCCTGTCAGTGGGCACCACACAGAGTAAAATAAGATAGAGAGAGTAAGGTTAGATCAGATATTAGAAAAAAAGTCTTCCCTGTGAGGGTGGTGAGGCCCTGGCACAGGTTGCCCAGAGAAGCTGTGGCTGCCCCATCCCTGGAAGTGCCCAAGGCCAGGTTGGACGGGGTTTGGAGCAACCTGATCCAGTGGAAGGTGTCTCTGCCTGTGGCAGGGGGTGGAACAAAATAAGATTTAAAGTCTTTCCCACCCAAACCAGTCTGTGATTCTATGACAATAATGAGCTGGGATTAATTTCACATTAGAGCAGCACAATCTCCTCCTTATGTCACAGACTATGCTCGGGACAGGAGAGCTCTCTGTGGCCCTTGACTGGACCAATTGTGATCCATGCATGAAGCATACAGGACTTTTAATAATTCACAGAATCACAGAATATTCTGAGCTGGAAGGGACCCACAAGGATCATTCAATGCAACTCTTAGTCCTGCACAGGACACCCCAGCAATCCCACTCTGTCCCTGAGAGCATTGTCCAAACACTCCTTGAGCTCTGTCAGCCTTGGGGCCGTGACCACTGCCCTGGGGAGCCTGTTCAGTGCCCAACCACCCTCTGTTTTGTCTCAACCACCCTCTAAACTCCTGGAGTTTAGATGCAGCCATGAGAGGTTTGCACAGGGATGTGGAAAACTCCCAGTACTTGTCTTTAGTCAGTTAAGCCTTCTGACAGCTCTGAGACTTCCTCTCCCCTCAGATGGTGTGCAGGGCTCCGGCTGGGTTCCTGCCACCATGGGACAGGCATCATGGGAATGCTCCAGGGGCCAGGCACTTGCAGACATGCAGCCCCAACATTAAAAAGAAAAATGGAATATGTGTGAAGTTGGCTTCCTGCTCAAGATGTTTCTGGAAAGAGGGCAGGGAAAAGGAGCAGTGCTCATTCCAGGACCGAGAAAATCCTGGTGCTCACAGTGACAGTCTCCCTGTCTTGAAACTGGGATGACAAGTCACAGGGGCTGATATGGCCAGGATTTTGCATCTTTCATGGGAAGACACACAGAAAGCATCTGGCCCTTCCACTTCACACCCTCACAACAGCTCCAGCATCTCAATGTACCAGTCCTTTCACCTGTGCCCCAGACTGTGTCCTTGGCTTCCAGCTGACAAAGCCACAGACCCCGTGGAGATTACACAGTACCCACAAAACCTCCAGTTATCCCAACAGATTTGCAGCAGGCAGGGGTTTCCTCTCCTTCTTCCCTTCAGTGCTTTTGTTTATTCCTCATTAGGACAGTCAGATTTTGAAGAGAGGCAGCAGATCTCAACAGCTGCTGTAAGACAGCAGAGTTCAAAGTGGAGAACGCAGTTTCTGTTTCCTCCATCTGTAATGTTCCATAGCCAGGTTCCCTGGGTGGGATGGAGCAGACGTGGAGTCAGAGCTGTGATCAGGCTGCAATCTGCTCCCTGTATCAGCACTCAACCTGCTTTTGCAGTTTTGCACTGCAGAACACCCAACCACTGACGGAGAACTGACCTTCAAAGTCTGGAGGAAATAATAGAACCTCAGGCTGGTTGGAGCTGGAAGCTGAAAGCTCATCTCATTCCACCCCCCCTGCCGTGGGCAGGGACACCTTCCACCCGACCAGGTTTCTCAGAGTTCTGTCCAACCTGGGCTTAAATACCTCCAGGGATGGGGCATAAAGGACATTTCTCAGTAACAAGGGGTTGCCAAAATGTCTTTTTGAAAGCAGCCAGTGGGACTTGCATAAGCTGCTAATTTAAGGTAGACAGACACAAGTAGGGATCTCAGGCACAGCCAGGGTATCCCTACCTAAACAGGAAGGGAATACTGAGCACTTCTTGGAGAGCACATTACTTGGAGAGAAGAAAACCCACAGTAACTTCAAGCATCTGATACTTCCTGAATCCATCACTGAAACCTGAAGGATTAAGAGACTTTGGGGTGTTTCAGAGCTGGTTGGATTGTGCCTTGGATACACCTGCATATACAAGAGCAGCAATGAAGCAGAGCTTCTTAAAGGAGCTCCTGCTTTGCAGTGTCCAGGGCAGGGAGAGCAGTTTCCCAGCATCACCCCACACCATCCCAGATGGACTTGCTTGGTTCCTGCATCTCAGGAGCTGTGAACAGCAGCTCTGCTTTTCAGCAATATTCAGACCCTTACACCGTGTCCTGTCACCTTCTGGAAGGCCCCTGGGCTCCTTCATGGCTGAGAATTTTAGATCTGTTTCTGCTCACTAAGCTGCTGTCACCAGTGCCAGGCTGTGTGAGCTGATGGGATGGGGCTGGACAGCTCAGACTCGCTCAGACCCAGGTTAGGAGGCTCCTGAGGATTTTGCATGAGGCAGGTTCATAGCTCTTCCAGGGTCTAAGAGGCTTCACTGAGCACTCCGAGCACAGAGGTCTAAATTTCAGCTGGAGGTGTCTAACGTGTCTGTTATTCCTTCAGTCCTTTCTGTCAGGTGTTTGTGAAATGTCCTCATGTGAGTGTTTCTGTCTGCTTTCATCCCTCTGGCAATTTCTCCAGTGTCATTTCCCATCATATGGCCACATGTTCTTATCCCTACAACATCCCTGTGTCTGTCACTTTATTGTAATCCATCTTGGTTGCAGTTTTTCCAAAAATCCCAGCTGAAGAGAGGAAGCAGATGTGATCTACAGTCTCCAGCTCTGTGTGCTGCTATCTCTACTTTTCAGTGAAATTATTAACTCTGCCTGGAACAGTCCAAGCTGAGGTGGTGCCAAATCCTGTGACCCACTAACCCTTGAACATAACATCTTTCCCCTTGTTCTGCTAATCAGAGGGAGGAACATCTTGATTTTCCACCATATCTGTGCTAAAAAGTTACAAAAACTTACCAATCTGGTCTGGTAAGACTTTTACATGATCTAGAGACAGAACTGGAGTGATAAAACTGCTGTTCTTCTACTTCTCTCTTTGTCCTTGCTTATGTCCCTCAGTTGATTTTGTCACAGTTGTTATTGATGAGATACTCAGTGTGGCTGCAGGAAAGTTATTTGAGATCATGCTGTGGTTTTTTTAAGCTTTAAAAGCACTGGGAGGAAAGCTGTCAGTGCCTGTCATAGGAACACAGCTGATTCAAATACTCCAGGCATCAGAAAAAGTATTTTCAACTTGCAACTCAAACCTTTTCCCACAATCATCCTTGGAGACTGCAGGACGTCACTGCCAAGGAGAAAGAAAAGCTCCTTTTTGTCTTTCTTCCCAGGTTAACAATGCATTAGTGTGATGAGGATAATCTCTAGTGGGAGCTATGGCTGTAGTCATATAATAGTTGTCTTGGAAAGATGTTTCAGCAACAGAAATGAGGGGCTGCACAATTTTCCAAAGCATAAATCTCTCAGTTTTGAAGAATGGTCTCAAAGAACAACTGGAAACACTGAGCCTAGAACAGGCTTCCAGCTGGAAAGGGCAATAGGAATGATCAGACCTTCCTTGTAAGCATCACACCAGGATTAACAGGGAAGTGTATATCTGGCAATTTGCTCGGTAGGTGCAGCACATCCTCCTCTGTGAATGCCATGTGCTTTTCTCCAGGAGAAATGAACTCCAGTGCTGTGCAGTATATCCAAGCTATCCCTGGAGGGGAGGGCAGTGCAACAGCTCACCTTGAATCCAAAGGGAAGGAAAGAAAACGTGCCATGGGGGGAATCAGGAAAGAGAGGAAGACCTCCCTTTTTATCCTGGGTAAAAGAGGAAAGTGGCACGTGTGTGTGTGCTCATGTCACTGGATTCCACTTGCACCACTGCAGCATCTTCCTTGGCCCCTGCAGGGAATATTGTGCAGGGCTGGTGCTTCCCCAGCTGCCAGGAGCAGAAAACTGTGGAACCAGCATCTCTGAAGGCTTCTCCTCCAGAAAACCTCCATGGGACCTCCAAGGGTGCTTTTCCTTAGGATGGCAGGGATTTCTCAGCCGAAGTCGCACCTCCATCCTCATTTATTCCAGCCAATGAGCCCGGAGTTGTGCCGTGTTTTAGCAGGACACTTGGAAAAGCAGGGCAGGGACAGGCCCTGCAGAGCCACATCCTGGGATGAGCCGCTGCACCATGGTGCAGATGGCAGCGCCATTTCCAGAGCTATAAACAGTATCATTGTCATAGCTCTTTGAATGGTACTGCCATATGTACTGGACAACCAGCATTTATGCTTGTCAGGGCTTTGGGCCAGCTGGATTTCCCCTCCATTGGGATGAAGCCAATTCCTGAAGTATGAATGAAAGTTGCATGTTTCTCTGGAGTAATTCCCCCTCAGTGCTTATATTTGAGTCTCCAAGGATCATCATGCTATTATCAGCCTCCTAACTCACAAATCCCAAGTGTCCTGCACGTGGAGAAATGGCTGATCCATCTAAACCTCCCTGATTGGTCCAAGAAGAAGCAGAAAGTTCATGGGAATTTTGAAAGCAAACCAGTCAGGCTCTGTATGTTTGCCTTTAGCAAGTATTGTACTTAGAAGTGAAGTGCATTTGACTGAGTGTGTTTGTCTGGGTGGGTGAGTGGAAATTGTTCAGCTTAAACAGCCGATCTTAGGTGTTGTTTACCTCACTGTGCTGCCCTCTGTTTGAATTGCTGAAGGAACAGTAGCCATTTGCAGCAAAGAGAGAAGATCATGACAACACATCACAAGTTGACAAGCAAAGCAGAGCTCAAGGAGCATCAGGGCTGTGCCACCCCAGGAGCTTGGGGGCCGCAGGAGGCTCGGGGCAGCCCCTGCCTTTGCTCCCCTCTGTTCTTGCTGTAAGAGTTGTGCTGCAATGTCCCATTTTTTTTGCCATCCCAGCTTCTTTTTTTGGCAAAGAAGAGGGGGAGGCCAGCAGCTCTGGGCTTTGCTGGGCAAAGGAACCAGTATGGAAGTGTGAAGATACACAGGCAGGTGTTAGGGGAGGGAGTGCCCTGTTTCCCATGGAGCCCTCACAAACATGGAGATGCTTTTCCAGGAGCAGGGGTCCTGCTGGTGTGCCTCTTTTCCTGGAGAGTCAGTCCCTTTGGAGGGCTGGCTCAGACCACAGGCCATGGCTAGGGATGCAGAGAGGGGCCAGATCAGAGGGGGTAAATGTTTATGGAGCTGTAAACTCTGCTGGGCTGTGGCTGAGCCTCTCAGCTGACAAATGCCAGATACTCAACATTAGTCTGATTCCTACTTCAAAAGGACCCAAAGAGATCTCAAAACCAAGCAGAAAATGTGTTTCTGAGTCTACGTGTGCAATATCATTAATAGATTTTGATGACTAACGAGTCCAGGCATTTGTGACAAATATTCCATTTATTTGGCCACTGGTTCAGAGACATATTCTAAGAACTAATTAATTCTTTCAGCTTCTGGATTAAACTATTGTGCAAAACATCCTATCAAACACAGAACATTATATGGTATGTTACTGTAATTAAATAAAGAGATAACTGAGCTTGAGAGATGCCCACAACACTTAATTAGGATTAATTAAGCAACATGATTTACAGCTGGAGAAGATGAAACTGAGCAATTCAAAACTGGCTCGGCAAAGTGGCTGTGACGTGCTGGATTCATGAAAGCACATACTTTGCTTATCAGAAGCGCTGCAATGGCAGCCTCCCCAAGCAAGTTTATTTAAAGAGTTTGGGTTTAGCCCCTGGAACACACCCATTCTCCTGACCAAACACAGACATGTCTGTGAAACAGGGAGGAGTTCATACCTGGGTGGCTGGAGGCTCAGCAGTACAAGATTTCCCTTATAAGCCCTCTCTGAGTCAGCAGCCAGATTAGTGTGTTCTTAATTTCCTAGAGTCATAGAATCATAGGATGATTTGCATTGGAAGGGACCTTAAAACTCATCCAGTTCCATCCCCTTGCCATGGGCAGGGACACCTTCCACTATCCCAGGTTGCTCCAAGCCCCGTCCAACCTGGCCTTGGACACTTCCAGGGATGGGGCAGCCACAGTTTCTCTGGGCAACCTGTGCCAGGGCCTCACCATCTTCACAGGGAAGAATTTCTTCCTAATATCCAGTCTAAACCTACTCTCAGTTTGAAGCCATTTGCTAAATCATTGGGCAAAGTGCATCTTCAGTTGCCTCAACTAACACACAGGATCGAAGGTACAAATTGGTTGATTTTGTAAGAGGATGGATTGTTGCAGTAGAGCCAAAACTTAAGTCAGTGAAACATTTGAAACTTGATGGCTGAAAAGCAATTTTCTGTTCCATTTGCTACGTGTATCATTGCTTTGCTTTTCCTCAAGAAGGAACAAACATAAATTTGAGCAGCATTTATTTACCAAAGCAGAGGCTGAGGTGGAGATTTATAGACTATGTCATCTCCTCTGAAGCAGAAAATAGAGAGGCCCAGGGGCATCCGAGGAAAGGGGATGGCACAACCTTCAGAAGTTTGAACTTATTTGTTTGCTTCTGCACTTCAGATTGGAAGGCAATATATAAAGCAATGGACAGGGAGGGTCTGCCAGTTGTGGTGGCCCTGAAAGATACTCATATCTGCAGAAGGACTAGAAGAAAGCACAGAATAGCAGAAGTAGCCTCATGTTAACAGCAGGTATATGCAAATAAGGGTTTTACACACACAGGTACAAACACAAAGAGGCACAGAGCACTGGGTTCAGTGGTGTATCTCAGTTACTGCACAGCGTAGGACTGTGGTGCTGTGGGCATCAGGTCCATAGGTTAAAGGGCTGGGGGCACAGTGAGAGATTAATTATGTGAGAGGGCAAAGAAGCTACTTCTGTGATCAGCCTGGCCCAGGAAAACAGCTCTGCCTGAAGGAATCGACCTCCCAGGCAGCACATGCAGATGTTCTCAACTGCAAACAGAACAAAAAGGCACCACCTGATCTCAGGGAAAAAAAAGTTGAAGTCCTTACCTGAATATGCCCAGCATGTTTTCATAGCTGTGTTGGACTGTCAGAGCAGCAGTTTTATCTTCAAACATCCTCCCTCAGCCTGGGAATCCCTTGGGCAGCCACAGGCTCTGAGATGCCATTAGTTACAGACGGGCAGAGCTCAGCCAGGTGAGCAGATGTTGTCATGGAAATGCTGCAAGGACATGGGCCAGGTCCTGCCCTGTAAAGCAAACCTGACCAAGACAACCTTGTTGACAACCTAAGGCTGAAGGACCTAAACCAGCATAAAATGAGGAAAACACAGCTGGGGTTTTGCTTTCTTTATGTCTGTTTTCGGGTTTACATTTTAAATTTTTTATCTGTGGATTAAAGGGAGATTCTATACCTGAGGCTTACTGGGACAACCCCTCTTCTTTCCAGGCACCTGTGCTGGGTTCATGGGCTTTCTGAACTGCTTGTGCTGTGAGAGTGGTTGTACCTGTGCTTAGGAATGAGACTTTGAAAAGGCACCAGATTTGGTGACTTTGTACTCATTTGTCCCATCTGAGCATGTTACTCTCTTGATTCTGAATCGTGGCATTTAAATCATACATGGACTGTTGCCACAGCACAAATGACAAGTATATTTATGATCTGTCTTGCCAGGATTCAGATTTAGGTGCCCACTGTTGGGGTTGTTCTCAGTCACTTGAAGGTGCAACTGTGAAAATTTGTATTCCACAGTCCCATTCCAGCAAACTCCAGAGCTTCATATATGCCTAAAGGACTCAAACTTGGCTGAGTCAACCCAAAGACTCAATATTCATAAAATATTTTTGATTGTTTTCTGCCAGCATTTCACTTTATGTCAAGTAGAATAAATGACTGGTTTCACCTGAAACCTCATTTCCCCACCTTGTATTTCTGCAAGGAAACTGCAAACTTAATTGTGTCAGCAGGGGAAGGAATGTGACTTGATCAGTGATTATTGTGTGCATTTCTCCCGGGTGATTGCCAGATATTTTGATTGCACTAGTTACCTCCTCCTGTGATCAAAATCAATACATCTGTCAATGCAGCCCCTAAGTGTCATGTTCCAATCTACAAGGCATTTCTCTGAGGAGCAATCTCAAAAAGAATTGCTGAGGGCTGTTTTTACTCTATGAAACCCACCAGAAAATAAATATCTGCTTGATTACAATGCCTCATTTCTTGGGTTTCCCTCATCCTCCCCCCAAAAATATAAACTGTTTGCAGCTATGCAAATCCTCATATTTTTGCCTCTCCTGACACTTGGAGAAGCATCCTGGGATACGGTGTGTTCAAGTGTTCAGACTGAGCTTGACATTTTTCTTTTGGACATCTTCTGGAGCCATGAAATTCTACTCATTAGGATGCTCTGATGAGAAAATGTTTTCATTAGGTCCTTGTTGCACACAGGAGCTCAGAGGTCCCTGAACCTGGAGGGGAGCAGTAACTGCCATCTCCTGTACGAGATCCTCACGAGCAGATGCCCGGGAACAACTCCTGTTGAGATTGGAAAGGCTGAAGTCAGATAACAGGCCATGAGCACAGGATGTTTGGGAGTAGAGCTAACAGAAAATGGGGACTTAGCAACCTCTGAATCACATCAAAATGAAGAAGCTGTCAGAGGCACCTCCTGTCCTCCCCAGCACACTCCTTAAGATGATCCATCCTCACTGTAAAATAGCTCTTGGCAGGGAAGGTGGATGAGCAAAGGAAGCATCATCCTTCCTGAAGAACAGGGGAACGAACACACAGCCAGCCAGCAATATGTACTTACTGGCTTGGCTTGGGACCTGGTTTAACCAAGCTAAAAATGAGAAGAAACTGCCGATGAAAGTGATGCAGGGAATTAATGTTTGCAAGGGGGGTGAATGTGGGGGAGCAGAGTAGGATGGGGAGCGTGGAGGGTCTGCTGCCCTCTGAGAGGAAACCTGGTGGGCATCGATCCAGCCAGGGCTGTAGGGAGGAGAATGTGGAGATCCTCCTCAAATTAAGCACCCACTTCCCATGTCCCCATCTGTGGTCTTTTATTCCTAACAGAATGCTTGCAAAATACGACTAGTTAAGATTTTGCCATGTTAGTATTTTTCATAATATGACATATAAAGTTTTATGAATTCATAACCCAGTGGGTTGTAAGAGATAAACAGTCTAAAGTCAGGAATGTGCTGCTTAATGTATATCATAGAAATATTAATTGAAAAACCTGGAGTCAGAAGGAAAGAGGAGAGGAAACTTCCATTCAGCATAGCATGGTGCTTGCTCTCTGAGCTGCCCTCCCCTGGGAGCAGGATGGAGAACTGAGGAAAGGCAGCCAAATAAACTTTACATTAAGTTTGTAAGACTTACTACAACTTAAACTACAACAGGTACTAGTTGAGATGTTAAAGGCACTGATGAGGATCTTCTTAATTTTGATCTGGTTTTTTTGGGGGTTTTGTTTGTTTGTTTGTTTGTTTTGGGGTTTTGTGGGGTTTTGTTTTTTATTTTTGTTTTGTTTTGTTTTGTTTTTGTTATTTGCTTTCACTGTGATTAAATTAACTGTTATTTAACTGTGGGTTTTATTATTTCATTTTTGTGCCATTACTCCATTACCAGAAAATATATTTTTCAGCTTTTCCCCTTAGGTGCCTTAAGATATGAACACTGCACAGGAAAACTAAGTGGTCTTTTCACTATTTCATTCCACAGCTTTGACAAATGGCTTGTGGGTTTTTTTCCTAGCAGATGAAAGGTCTTATTATACCAGTGATGAGACCTCAATTTAAAAAAAAATCATTATCTTCCATTTGAATATTATTAATTGATCCTGCTTGTATTTCAGTAATTGAAACACCTTACTTAAAACCAGAAGCCTATTATGAGCCATCCCATCTGTGGGTAGTTATGAACTGCTCTCAATGTGCTGCTGTGTATTTCTAATGTAACTGAGCACTTCCAAGAGCTCTCCTAATTATCAGATTTGAGCCTCTTACGAATGTTGCATTCATTATGGTGCAAAAAATGAACTGTAGGCCAAAATCTGTAGCTAATTAGAACATATAATATAGTGCCAAGCTTAACATTACCAAGAGAGAAATGGAAATAGAGAGTTAATGTGAGAAAAAGGGGAAAGTGCTCATCTTCCACAATGTGACACTGAATGGCCCCTCTCATTTGCTTACTTGTTTACCCTGGTGTTTATAATTAGCAAATGGATTTTGCTCACTGAAAACAAATAGCTCCTTCATTGATTTTAAAGTTAGCTTAGTTTCTGTCCTTCGGTGCCTAAGTTGCTTTTTCTCACGTGGAAACACCAACTTTTACAGCATTAACAAGGAAATCTATAATGAAAGAAGTCAGCAGCTCTGGACTGATTCCATCAGCTTGGTTGATGTCTGGATCTGATGTTTTTCTTCACTAGTTGTTGTCACATTTTTGTTCATAATACCCAAAGTCCAAGGCCTTTAGCTAAAGCTGAGCAGGACATCCTGCAGTGGGAAATAGGGAAAATTATGAACATCATCCAGGTCAAGAAGAAGCATAAGGAGACTGGGAAAAGAGAAAACAGTGGTCAAGTTCTGCAGTCAAGGTGAGGGGGTTGGAAAGGACCACAGCTGATAATCTGTGAAATTCATTAATAGAGCCTGGCAATAAAAAGAATTAAAAAAAATAAATAAATTAAAATGAGCACTTGCTGTTCCAGGGAAACAAATTGATTGGGTCAAATTCAGCTAACGTTTTCAGCAGGAGAAAACAAAAGGGAAACAAGATGCTGAAGTGTTTTGACATTTCATTTCAAAATTGTATTTCAGGTTATTATTTGCCTGCACTTTTAAACATGCTCCTTAGAAAAGATCTGCATCTACTTAAACAGAAAACCAAATGAACTGGAGGGGATTTCAGTCTTGGTTTGCCAGAAAAAAAAAAAAGAAAGATGAACATTAGTTTTGTACATCAGCCTAAAGCAGCAGTGCGGGTGTGTCGGTGCAGTCACGTACCCACCGGGCACTGCTGCAGCAATCCCTCCAGTGCCTTCCCTGGATCTGTGTGGGAATCCCATGGCCTTGTGTGACTGGGATGGTCTGGGAACATGTCCTGGAGCTGCAGGTCATTAGAGCAAGCGGCAGCCAGAGCTGGTTTGTAAGAGTGGGGGAACAGGTGAGCTTCATCCTTCAGGGATGATGGAACAATGGAGAAAGAAAGGAGAGAAACAAACATATTGATGTGTCCTGTGACTTGTCAGAGACAAAGAAACTCTTTTTTTCTTTTTCTGTTTTTTTTTTTTCTTTTTCTTTTTTTTTATTCCCAGTGTTATATTTCTCTCATTCAAGGGCTTTGCTTACTTGGAGAACTGGCTGCTAATTTTAAATCTGAGGAGGCACGCAGAAGTCTTACAAAATATAGTGGAGACTGCATTATGTGGGCTGGAGACAGATGTTTTTCAAACCTCTAAGTGAAACTTAGTAGAGAATGATGAGGGCTTAATTCCAGCTCACAAGGTCTGAACAGCATTATTTGATTTAAAGATAATTAAGATATTCAGCATAGCTGCTCAAGAGTGGAAAAAATAAACACTTGTCATGAGACAGAGACAAATTTGTATTTAGATTTGACTACAAAGGACTTTAAATCAACATTGCTGTCAGAGCCATATAAATAATTTAGCAATCCAAATGTTTTCCCAAGAGCTGGATTTTTACTATTCAGCTGCAATGGGAAAATTGAATTTTTGATGGTATTTCCGTGGATTTTACCCATGTTTTCTCCAAGGACTGCAGAAGTCCACTGATATTTGCTTCTCTTTATGACCTGTTGGTGACTTCTGGGTTGCAGGTCAATCCTATGCAGCACGAGAAAGGTACACAATAAGTTTAAGCCTTATTGCTAAGAAATCTTGGAAGCACCTCTTCATCCTGCTAATTCTGCAGGCATGGCATATCAAATTGTTTTATGTTGTTCAGCAATGTTAATACACATTCAGACAAAAGAGTTTCTAATTTCTGGCATATTTTGCCCCAGGAATGATGGTGAGTCGGTGGGGGCTATTTTTCTTATCCTGCTATAATGATTTTCTGCTGATGGCCAAATGCAGAAGTTCACTTTAGTGGCTGGAATCATGACTTATTCAGCCCAGAGTTTACGGAGTTACTGGAAAGCTTTCAATTTTATGGAGTCTGTGAACCTGGTAATTGAGAGAGAGGGAACAATTCTACACTCCTCTCATGAAAATTTAATATGCAGCTGTATTAAAAGCAAATGTTTTGTGAAATTACATTAGATTTGGCCTATGTGTATTCATTTTTGTCAACAGAAAATGAAAATAGAACAATGTATTTTATTCACATTTCCTTTTCACATTTTGTGTATTTCAGATTTTAAAACTTTGTTTTCTTCTTTCAAAGTGAAAAAAAAAATCATAGATTAAAGGAGTGAATTCCAGAGATTCCTGGATTTTATGTTTACACTCTTCTCAATTTTCTGACTGTTTCCCAAGATTTCCCAGTTTTCCAAAATGTCAAAAGTATCTTTTCAGGGAAACAATAGGATTGTTGTCTTTACCCCAAGCCCCTGCATCCCTGGAAGCCACTCCAGGCTCTTTCCTGAGTTCTGAAAAACAAGCTCACATTTTATTCCAGGACCACGGGGATTCAGTCTGTGTGATCTGTCCTGTGTGGTTCCACCACAGACATGGGGAAATAACGATGCCAACCAGGCACTCTTCTGCACTGAGTGTGAGTCTTCTCCATCATCTACAGGCAATAGTTTACCAGGGTTAGTGACTGCCATAAAATACAGAATTAAAAGACTCTTTTCTGCCTGCTCTTGAAACAGGAATAAAGTAAGCAGATGCATCACTGCCTGGGATAACTTACAAACAGTCATCTTAAGCTGTTCGCTCTTCCCCTCTCTTTTATAGTGCATTTATGAATTATGTTGTTTGCATTTGTAATTATGGAACTGAACAGATGGGGAAAGGCTTATTTCAGAATGAAGTGTTCATTAAAATAACCTGCTCTCCTCTGCCAAGTGATTGTTAACCCTAATCCCAATTTGATATCAAAGAGAGTTATTTATTCTTTCTCTTCTAAGTTTGTCTGAAAGAAACAGAGCTTTGAGAAACGGACACGATATTGAGTGTGGAGCCACAATAGTGGGGCTGAATATATTCCAGAGGGGAAACCACTGAGGAGCCTTCCAGCTGTGATAGAAAAATGCAGGGAAAGATAAATTGTGGACCAATGCAATGTCAAATCTAAGAAAAGTTTTAAATTCTTCATTCAATTTGGAAGCTCAGTTCCATGTAAAACGTGGCTCCAGCCAGCGTCTCCCTGTGTGCAAACTCTTTCTAAGTTCTACCATCTTAGGTGGTTGAGCAGAATAATGGTAAATCCCATTATTAAAAATGGGACTCTCTTCTTTCTTCACAGTTTATCAGATCTTACAAAATCTTAGCTTCTTCTATTCCCAACAAGTGTTTACTGGGTGCTTCTGCAAATAATTAGAGTGGTATCAAACAAAAACAATAACAAGCAACTGGCACAAACCTGGGAGAAGTTTCAATGCCACAAAACCTGCAGATTTATTTCTTTTCTTATTAGTTAGTACTATTGACAGTGGGACCTTCATTTTTTGATCAGAAGGAGAATGGGTTTAGTGCAAAAGTCCCAGGGAGCACAGAGTTAACAGCTCTCATACCTCCCTGAACAAAACCCAGCCCAGGGACAACTGCAAAACCTCCCCTGAGTCTCCAGTGAATGTCAGGACAACAGGAACCACCTTCTGCCAGTCCAAAAAAAGGAAGCAATTAATAATGTAAACAGGTGTAAGGGGAAAGGGTTATTAAACAGAGAGCAAAGGCAGCTGTGCACCTACAGCAGGTTTGGGAGGGCTGTGACTTCCTCCCATTGCCCTCCTTCTGTGCAGCTGAAAGCTTTGCCCTGCTGGGGCAGTTGTGGGCGTTCAGTTTATTTGTGATGATGAGACCTTCCTGCTGTCTACAACTCCCTGAAAGGAGGTTGGAGCCGGGGCAGAGGGGTGGGCTCTTCTCCCACATAACAAGCTCAGGGAGACCTCAGGCTCTGGGAAAGTGGTGACTGGTTTTCATTACAGCTGAGGGAGCCAGAGACCAGCAATTTTTTGGCTTTGCTTTCTTAGTAAATTGTCCAAGTTGGTGTGAGAGATAGCTCTGCAGGGAATGAAAGTGGGAAGATTGTAAGCATCCCCTTGGTGTTTTCTTCTTGGCTTTTGCTGAGTTCCCAGAATAATGCTGGAGCTTCTTGTTCTGGTTGTGGGCTGTAAAACCTCCTGTGCTGAGAGCTAATCCAACCAGTTAATTAAAGAGTCCATTGGACTTTCTGAAACAGTGGGAGATGCAGAAGCAATTATCTTCAAATTGGCCATCATCACAAAGTGCCATTTGGCGAGTAGGGAATAGTCTCCAGCAGCTCCCTTTAGGGGTGGCAATGCCTTTCCATTACTGGGCTTTACTACTACTGGGTGTTTGATCTGAGTAAAGTTTTGGGGGAAATGACAGGAACATTGTCCCCAGTTCTGGGAGGGGACAGGTGCAGAGGGCAGGGGCCTCGATTTGTAATTGAGCTTGGTGGTTTAACGTGCTAGTGTGTACAAATCCCATTAGAGGCAGGAAAGCTGAGCAATTAATTTGCTGCAGATAATTTATTTAATGCATTTAAACTTTTTAATGTTGGGGTTTTTTTCTCCTGCTCACATACTATGGCTTCCTCAAATGTATTCATTACTCAGACCTATCTTGCTGTTTCTCTTGAAACATTCAGCCCACACGTGGAGGGTTCGAGTGCTGTTTTCTCCTTGCATTGTAAGATAAATCCTTGGTATCTCCATGGGGTGGGAGCTGAGGCATGTCAGGTGTGTGTTCCTGGAGTGAGGCAGCACTGAGATTCAGGTGTAGCTGTGCCTTTTCTCTGAAGTTTACTCCTCATAAGTCTGATGCCTGAAAAATGAATTGTATTTTCAGGGAGTAGATCAGTTAAGTCATGGGAGTCAGAACAAAAGCAGGGCTTTTATAATCCCATCCTTTATCCAACACTAAGTTGATGCTCTGCAACTGGCAGGTAGCTTTGAAATTCCATTTGAAGGGGAAAACTGCAGCATGTGAAAATAACCCAGGTAACACAAAAGCCCGTCAGCAGAGGACTCCTTTAATGCATTCCTGGAGATGTTGGTAATATTTTTACAAATGATGTGCCATTACCTGAGCAAGCCATCACCCTACAGTGCAGCATTTCCACCCTGTGTAGGAATGCTCTTTCCTCCTCTCCTACCAGTCCTCTTTCCCCACAGGGTAAACAGCTGGAAGTGTTGAGCTAACAACTGCCAGAGGCTTCAGACAGACACTTTGTGCCACACGAGATCCCGGGACACCTTAATGACTTCTCTTTAGCTTAATGCATCTCTGTAACAAACGGCATCACCTGCTATTGCTGATCTTGCACCACTTTCTGACTGCTGCAGAAGAACAAGGAAGGTTTGGCTCTTTGGATATCCTGTATGAAGTTGAGCTTTCAGTCTCTGTTGCGCTGCTGAGCAAGTCCCAGGTCGCTCCGAGCTATGTCTGCCCTGTTGATGGAGCACGGGGTCTTCTGGCTCTCATCCTCTGTATCCCCATTTGTAGCAGAGACTTTGCCATTCCAGAGGTCTCCTTGGTGGATCATTTCACACACTGTCCCATGTCTGACTTGGTATATCAAATTAAAACTACGTTATGACTTGTATTCTTCATGGTCATCTCATCGGAGTGTCTGTTCAGTGTTAGATGCAAAATGTCTTTTCTTGTTTCTTACATCAAGTCTGTAAATTGTTGGGAGAACGAGCACATTTTTAAAATTTATTATCCTTATTTAAAGCTGATTTATAAATTTATTACCCATATTTAAAATGGAGTATTAAGAGTGCAGTAAAGCAACCAAGCCTGGCCGTGTTGAAAACCAGCATCTGGTCCATTAAAGGGTGAATTCCTGCAGGAATAATCACCAGAGCAAACACTGACAGTCAGCACAGTTCATACCCTGGCTTTCATTTTGAGGCCATACCTGATCCCCTGGAACTAACGGATACATCATTTGTAGGATATTCAGATTATCTGCTTCAGACATTTCAGTGGCATTCCAAGCACCTCAGTTAGGAGCCTAAGCCCCAAAAATGCTCAGTGATTGAGAAAGAGATGCATCCTCAGTAATAACACCAAGTGAACTGATGTCACAGTATGAGTTTATGAACTTGTAGAAAAAGTTCGTGGCTTTTTTTAGTGATTATTCAAACAAACCCTGAGGCTGATAGTACTTCACTCTGCTAACAGGAAGAGAACTGATATATTCCTCTATTTTCTTGGGCTTTTTCCTTTTAAATCTTTATTGTGTACAGATGTTTCAGGTGTGTCTTGGATGTTTGTTACTAAGAGAAATAACATATCTGCATGTCTAAACATTCAGGAGAAAAGTCTTAATAGAGACCTGATTTCCCTGATACACATTTGAACGAGGGAAAAATATATTTTTACAGTTATTTTTGCAGTTTCTTCTTTCTAGACCTACTCAGAGGATGGTTTAGTCCAGCTTTAGTTTAAATTAAACAGACTGCCTAGAGAAGATACCTGGCTTGCTCTGTACCCTTCAGGGGGGTTGAAAGCAAGAATGATTAGATGTAAAATTTTAGAAAGATGTGCTAAATCAGTTTTACTCATGTTAGCCAACAGTTTTGCTGTCACCTCAGATCTGCTTATTCCTGCAAAGCACTGCACACCACTCAGGGAAAACAGCTGCACGTCACCAGCAAACTCAATCAGCAGTCCTGTTCAGAGAGCCACACTGGGATGAGCAACAGGAGATGGGCTGGTAGATTAGGGTAAGAGATAACATGGAATTCTTACAGCAGAATTCTGGTTTTCTATGTCTGGCCCAAAGCCTGGAGAAATATCATAAAGGTCATGATACCTCCAAAGGACATAACACCTGAACAGCACTGGTTTGATAAGACATGCTAGAATTGGCCCTAGACCGAGATGACTGTCTTTTCTAAGTGGAAATGCCCTGGAATGTTGGTCTTGGTTTCATCTTAAGCAGCACTGACTTCCCAAGCAAGTCTCAAATGATTCCTTAAATGCTTGAACTGAAGACATTAACTGAAGTGCCTTCAGCTCAGTCCACCCACAGGTGATCGATGTTTCTTAGCTCCTTGGTCTGGATTCCTGTCATCCAGCTCACCTTAGACACATGAAAACCAGCGTTCTTGGTTTTCAGGGTTTGTCTTGACTGCTTCAAACCAAAGATTTGGTTTCCTGTCATGGAACAAAGAAGGGCTTTGCTTTGCTTAATGTGAGATCTGCATACTTGGAAGATGCCCTGTCTTAAGATGTACTTTGGGGTTTTCAAGAACTGATTTTACATAAGCAGGTAAACAGGTCATTTTCATTGTCACTAACCAGTCCTTGTGTCCCTCCACTCCCAGGTACACTGTTTTACGCAATGGGCATCATCAGGAACATGAGAAGCTTCCCATCCACAACGATCCTGAATCCCAAGAGTCCTGTTTCTAGTCATGGTCCTAATAGAGGAATGGTCCAGCTGAAAGAACCTTTTAGGATATCCAAAGGATTCATGGACAGCAGGACTTGTTGAAAAATCATTCATCTGCATTGTCATGGTGCCTCCTACACTGACTTCACATGGATGTCCAGCTGTGGGATGGATGGAAGGTACAGGACTCCTGTACCTGCAGGGATGGCTGGATGGCTTTATTCCAGGAGGGAGTGATTCCTGTCAACATAAGGACACAAAACAGATACAAACCACTCAGTGCAGGGACTTCTGCTGCTCCTTTCCAGCTGCCATCTGTGTACAAGCCATCTCTCTGTCCTGCAGTCTTAGAGATCCCAAGGTCTGGCTGAAGCCCTGACAGGATGTGAGACTAAAGCCCTGCTTCATCCGTGCGAGATCCTGCCCGCGGTGATGGATGGTCGGGGGAGAAACAGCACTGTGTTTTCTTCAGCAAAATAAGGGGGAACATTTGCCCTTTGATTATAGCTGCTGCTGAAGGGTCAGCACGAGCTGCTGGTTCACCCAACCCTGCAGAGCTTTGTAAATGCTTTTACTGTGTTTCCTGGCCACGTTCATTGGTAGAAGACTCTGGTGTGCATAGAGGGCCTGACAAGCTGGAGTGGGACCTACAGAGACATCTCACCTCTGACAGGGCCCTGCCAGCACTGCTCCAGTCCAGCCCACGGGCCCAAAGCCATGTCCAGTGGACAGGATATGGCCCTCAAACCCAGGCATTCTGACCCAGAAGAAAGATTGGCCAAGAGACAGTCAGTCTGTAATAGATCACTAAGTGCCATCTTGAAAAATACACCATCTAATAAACTTTTCTAGCTACATTAGGAAGAGAGACTTCTACTTCCATATTCCACCGTTATTTTTCTATTTGTTTCTGTTCTCTTCCAGTTGAGGCAAGAAGTTTCAAGGTTTTCAAATATCACCATATGCACATCTGCTTGCAAAGATCTCAGTCCTCAGCTGCTTCCTGCATGTAGATGTTGCCATGTTCCTTGTGAGCTGCTTCCACCTTTGCATGGAAAGGGTGAGCAAGGCTGTAGACTTCACAACTTTGGGAAAATGATTTTCATGCAGTAGGAAATATGCAGGATCAAGACTATGAGCCTCTACCCTTTTTAAATGAAGATCTAACCCAGAGATGCCACCCTGAGCCTAGAAAATAAACTTGTACTTTGTTATATTGTGTAATCATGTACAGCTATTTTTAATGTAAAAAGAAAAGGTGACATTATTTATTATTTTTTATCAGGAACATGTGTTTTTTTCATTAAAAGCTTCTAGACCCAGGAGCTTAACATTATATGTATTATTATTTAGTAATATTTCTGTTGCTATGTGACAGGTATTTACTATAAACAGACAAATCCTGCTTTGAACAAACAAAAATGTTGCTCAGTAGGAAAAAAATTGTGCATGATAAGAACAACTGGCTTCCTCTGCCACGGTGTCTGACTTCTTTAAATACTTCTTCCACATAAAAGTCACTGATAAAACCTCACAGCCTTTCCCTTTAGGTTTCAAAAGGACTCTAGGGAGAAATAGCCCTAATTAGAAGACCAGACACTTACCAAAGTAGAGAATTGCTGGCAGTTAGAAAGAGAGAAACTGTTGGTGTTTTCATGGAAGGTGCTCCTGGTTCATCATTAGGACCTGTTTGGCAATTACCTGTTTTTACAGGGCTTTGTTTCAAAAAGAACTCCTTGAACTGTACTGTTGACACCAAAACAGAGCAGAGAGTGAAAAAAGGAAGGTCATTATTGAAAGTTTGGAAAAAAATCCATCCAGAGCTGCTTGAGTCCTGTGATCCTCACCCTCTGTGGGACTGCTCACACTGGTTGTGTCAGGATTTGGGTACATGAGGCTTCAGAACAGGTTTTCTTGGTTTCACCTCAAATATCAAATTTCTTAGAGAAATCCTGAAAAAGCTTTTCTCTGTCCCCATTAAAAGGCATCAAAACATTGGTGTGAAATTTCTCTGAGTGATCTGGACCCAGCAGCAGCATGGGGATGCTACAGTAATTGTGTTTTTGTTTCTGCTGTTGTCCTTGAAGTGTTGTTTTCTCCTATATTTTTATGTGCATTAGTAATATATCTCTTCTTAATTTAAAATGAACTCCTCAACAGGGCAGTTTCCTCACAGGCAACATTCTGAAGGCTCTATCAACGGGAGCAGTAGCTCACTAGCCAAGATGGTCAACTGCTGTGATAGGAAAAAATTCCAAACACTGTATTTGAATGAAATACCAAACACAAAATGTCCATGTTCTGTGGCATTTCTGACGAATTGCTCGTTGGACTCAGCAAACCTGTCATGAACCACCTGGCAGCTCCTGCTTAGTAAGTCAGTAATCTCAGCAAAGCTTCTGTGAACCCAGCAAATGACGTCGTCTGTCATCAGTAATGGCAGAACTTCTCTGGAAAAGGAGCTGTCTCACAGAAAGGACCCAGACTCAATTTCCTTTGCTAAAGGTGGCTGCTCCTGCAGCCTCTCAGTTCAGCTTCCCATTGACCTTCTTGGCTAGTGGTATCAGAGTCTTTGCCTGTGCTGAGTAATGTGTAATGCATTGGCTGTTTCTAAAAATAAAAAATCTTCTATGTGCACTGCAGTGAACTCCAGCTCATGCTCATTTCTTGGCTGTTTTCACTCAAAACACATGATGTGACCAAGTTACACTTCATTGCCTTGCAAGACACTCCAACAGCCAGAACAGGGAGGGAGAATCTGACCCTTCTTTGCTTTTTCTAGAACTCCCTGACGGGAGGGTGGAGCCAGGTGGGGGTCGGGCTCTGCTTCCAGTGAACAAGTAAGAGGACTAGAGGAACAGCCTCCAGGTGTGCCAGGGGAAGTTCAGGTTGGACATCAGGAGGAATTTCTTCACTGAAAGGGTTGTCAGGCACTGGAAGGGGCTGCCCAGGGAGGTGGTGGAGTCCCCATCCCTGGAGGTGTTCAAGGAATGACTGGACATGGCACTCAGTGCTCTGGTCTGGTTGACAAGGTGGGAATTGGTCACAAGTTGGACTCGATGGTCTTGGAAGTCTTTTCTAACCTTAATGATTCTGTGAAAATACTGATGAGCCCTTTGATTGTAATACCCATTCCTAATTGTTATCTACCAGAACAATCCTGCCTCCTGCCCCGAGTTCTCATGCACTGGCTCTTTATCCCCACTGATTGTTTCTGAGCCCTCCCTCTCTCTCCCTTACCTGTGCTGTGCTCACCTGATCTCTCACATCTGCTCTGGGCACCACTGTCAGACAGGCATTTACAAACAGAGAGTCAAACATTAATTTGTGCAGCTCCATTTGTGTGAGTTTCCCAGTGAATCTGACTAAAAGAGGAAGCTTCTTTCTTCCTTTCCATCTCTTTCCTGCCACCTCTTGCAGATCCACTCTAATAACCATATAGTTATTTCTTCACATAAACATGCTAGTACTCATCAGTGAGTGATCACACCACCACTTTATGGTCTGGGAACACTTTACATGTTTTGGAATGCAGCAAGCCTTGGAAGCTTTAAGGATTGTGCCTGATGGAGTTGTTTTCTTGGATTACAACTCATGACACTTCTCCTTGCCAGAGGTAATGTGCTGGCAGAACAGAGAGCTAATGAGAAATTGGCTGGGCCTTTGCTAAACTATCTTCAGGAGGCTGAGATGTCAACACAGTTGTATTCCCATCTTTCTGCATTTTTTTCTAGGCTCCAGAAGCATTTCTG
Organism: Myiozetetes cayanensis; assembly: GCF_022539395.1. Classification (NCBI taxonomy): domain Eukaryota; kingdom Metazoa; phylum Chordata; class Aves; order Passeriformes; family Tyrannidae; genus Myiozetetes; species Myiozetetes cayanensis. The sequence continues at coordinate 5,466,787 of NW_026087378.1, read as the reverse complement.
GGATCTTGCATGACATTTGATAGCAGGGCATGGGCTCAGACAAGGAAATCCAAAGATGCATCGAGGTTACTTGTACTGAAAGAGGGAAGGAGAGCAACAGGCTGGCTCCTTCCAAAGGGAGACTGAAAACATAGCCTAAGGCTAAATCTGTGTGCCAGGGGGCCCTGGGCAGTGTCAGGATGCATATCCCCATGAGCTGAACCATTCCTCCTACTGCCCAGCTTGCCCTGTCTCCAATACTCAGTTTACTCAGACAGAAACTAAGTCACAGTCGTGCTGCAAAGTAAAATTCAGAGCTGTAATAAACAAGACACCAATGGGAAGCAGCGTTCACCAAACAGAAGCTCCCAGGAAGGGTGCAGAAGAGGCCATACGCTTTAATTAGCTGATGTTTAAGACTGTCTGGAGGGATGTGAAGCAATAACTGGATGATACACGCTCTGTAAATGTCAGTGCTTGAGGCAGGGAGCAGCTGTGTTGCTCAGTGAGATGTATGGAGATATGGCTGCAGCCCAAGAGTAGCAGCAGGTCATGCTCATAAACACCATGCAGACAGCTGAATCCTTATGGGGAAACGTCCCTTCCACATTTATCCTTCAGTTTTTTCAACACTGAATATATCTTCAGTTTTAAATCTTGGAGAGGGCAATGGAAAAAAAAAAAGAAACTATCTCAGTAGAACAATTAGCAAAATGTTTTCAGTAAATTCTCAAAACCCTTTTAATTTAATGCAGAAATGTACAATGTGACCTGCTTCTCTTGCAGGATCTGATGCCTGTATACACACATCAAGAAGTGAAAACATTTACCACAGTGGCTTAAAAACAAAGGCAACAGCTTCCACCTGCATTGCACCCCAGTGCAGTGCAGTGCAGCGTGGGAGCAGAGCTGAGAAGGGTCTCACACTGGGAATGGAGGGAGTGGCAGTGTTGGAGCTGAGGGATAGTTGTAGAGGTGTGTGGGGAGCCCTTATTCGGAATCACAGAATCATTAATGTTGTGAAAGACCTCCAAGGTCATCAAGTCCAACCTGTGACTGATCCCCACCTTGTCAACCAGACCAGAGCACTGAGTGCCATGTCCAGTTGTTCCTTGAACACCTCCAGGGATGGGGACTCCACCTCCTGGCGCAGCCCCTTCCAGTGCCTGACAACCCTTTCAATGAAGAAATTCCTCCTGATGTCCAACCCAAACCTCCCTGGCACAGCTTGAGGCCATTTCCTCTCGTCCTGTCCCTTGTTCCCTGGGAGCAGAGCCCGACCCCCACCTGGCTCCACTCTCCTGTCAGGGAGTTGTAGGCAGCAAGAAGGTGCCCCTTGAGCCTCCCTTTCTCCAGGCTGAGCCCCCCCAGCTCCCTCAGCCACTCCTGGTGCTTCAGCCCCTTCCCCAGGTTCCTTCTCTTCTCTGGACATGCTCCAGCACCTCAGTGTTTCTCACACTGTGAGGGGCCACAGAACTGGATGCAGCACTCGAGGTGTGGCCTCACCAGTGCCAAGCACAGGGGCACAGTCACTGCCCTGGCCCTGACTGTCCCTCTGCTCTTGCTTACAATGGTTCTGTCCTATTAAGCGTATTTAATTTCTAGTTATGATTTATTTGCAGTCACAGGAGCCCCACCTCGGCCTGGCAAGTTACCTGAAGGAGTCCCAGGTTGGAGGGGGCACTGTGGTGCAGATCTGGTTTGCAGGAACAGTGCAATCCAAATGGGCTCATGTGAGCCATGAAAACCATTATTAGAGTCACCTTGATGTTGAATAGGACAAATCCCTCGCTGCAGAGAGCCTCTTTTGGCAAACTCGGGTCCTCCATGAGTCTCTGTTATAACAAAGGACACTTAGAGGAGAATGTATATTGGAAATGTGTTAGGTAACCACAAAAAACCTGAACATGAGTCAGAGCTGAGAGAAATAAATTGTACTCACCTTGCCTTTGACTTCAGCACACTTCAAAATGGCTTTTATTTTACCCTACATTCCCTCACTGTCCCTAAATGGGATCTGTGAATAATCAGTAATAGTGTATTCATTGTACTTAAATGTTTTTGCACAACTCAAAATACCTCCCAATTTAGGTATTACTAACAAATATCTTCAGCCTAAAGATCATCTCAGCAAAGGCTTTCAGAATGGAACACAGTCCAAACTGTCTTTGCTCTGCAAAGATAGGGAAAAATCAAAAGATATTTAAGGCATTTATTGACGTCAGCCTGACTTAATAGCGTGCAACAGAACCAACCCATTGGGTCCAAATCGTGTCCATTTAATTCTTAGCACAGATGAAAAATACAGAAGAGCTCCAGCCAAATGATGGTTTCTTGGAGCAGCCAGCCCACACACGGCAGACACTGAGTCATTCTCAAGAGTTTTCCTCACCCATCTTTGTAAGTGCTGAAGCCAAGGAGAGCATTTTCATTCTGTAACTGTCAGCTGTAAATCCTTCCGTAGTTCACAATCCCATTTTTTTCTCCACATTTGATTTCCTGAGCCATCTCTGATTACTACCATGCCAAAAGGCAAGAAATCTGTTGTTTTCTTCTACTAATATGAACTCAATAAAAATATACAAAAGCTTTTAGTTTTTTTCAATTTTTCTATAGCCTAAATCTTCCTGAATAAAAAAAAAAAACAAAATAATCTCTCAGCACCCAGTGACTGTTAATGAGCTGATGGAAACCCTCCAGTTGATGGGCACTAGTTTTGGCTGTCCTGTTATCACATGCAGTGCACAAGAGTCTGTACAATTTCCCTGTCATCCCCCTGACAAGGGATTAAATTTGAATTGCTTGAACCAGCAGAAATCATGGGCAAGGCATGGAGTTTGTAGTTGCTTCTAACACACTGAAAAGCTTAGAGACCAGAGTGAGGGTAGAGGCAACATTCCTGTCTCTACCATCAACTCCTTTTAGCTTTTTCCTGAATAAAAACACACTTTCAAAATCCTTTTAAAAACCCTAACAGTGATTTTATCTGTCTCCTAAATCAGAGAAAAAAAGCAAGAACCAGCATAGTGCCCACCTCCGAACACAACGTTTCATGCTCCTCTCTACCCTCCCAAGCTCACTTTCTCCTTTATTTACCTTCTGTACTCTCTATTTAGATGACATTTCTCAGACACTTGAGCATCTCCCAGCTGGGATCACTGCATCCTCTGGCAGGAGGAGTTGTTAACCCTTCTTGCTGTGGGCAAAGCAGTTCAAGCACTTGCCTGCAGTGGTACAAGCCACCTCAGACTCACTTCCCAATTAGTGGAAAGCTAATCAATACCTGCCTTTGCCCAGCACTTCTGAGTGCTCATTTCTCTTCACTGACAGTAAGAGGACACCCCTCTGACTGGTTCATCTGCACTAGAGGCACATAAATCCATCGAAGATACAACCCACCCAGGAAATGTGTTGTTGAGTCAGACCTAACCTAGGGAAGATAATCCTTCCTGTTTAATCCTTTCCCTGAAGGCACATGAATGTGAAGCACGCCAAGGAAGCAGGGGACAGAAGTGATACAGCCATATCACAGTTTCCTTTATCATTTTCCTTACCTATCAGATTAAATGTTTGCAAAGCTGCCTTTGAACTCCAGCAAACAGCTTCCTTATATATCCAGATGCAAATATCACTGTTAAGTGGGCTGGAAATGGATTTCATAGTTCAGCCCAAAGCTGCCACACAGGAGCACAGCAAAGCTAAAAGGCCCAGCTGGAGTTTTCTGTATTGCAGAAAGAAGAGCAGAGCAGGATCACTCAGTCACCTTATGTGCAGTGACAGCAGCCTGTCCTCCTGCCAGAGAAAAACGAGGTGTCAGGCCAGACTGCAGAGTGAAGAGGGAAGCCTGTCACATACAGACAGAAGACATCTGGGATGCTCCCTGAGAAACGTTTAACAACCGGGCAGATCCGTGGAAACCCTCCCTTGCCCTGGCAATCAAACAGCACTGCCCAAAACAAACAATGCGGAGACAAGGGGAAGCTCAGACGCGAGAGATCAAACCCCTTTACAGCCGGGAAGCTGTGCCCTCCCGGGGTGTGCCCGTGTGCCCTGAGGTGGGGAGGGTCAGGCACAGCCAGGCGGGTGTGTCGGGACCAGCCCTGTCCCCCGGGGTGTCCCCATCCCGGGGGATCCCGCACGGCCGGGGCGGGAGCTCCCCCTGCCGCCCACCCAGGGCTTCGCGTCCAGCCGGGCCCCGCATCCCCGCGCGGGCCCTTCCAGAGGGATCGCACGGGAGAACGAGCTGGAAACTCAAATCCGAGGGCCCCAGTCCCGCATTGAAGGGACGTGCTGGCAAGTGACGGGGTGCCAGGAAAAAATCCGAGCCAAGCACGTGCTCGGTACCTGGTTTCACTGCCCTCGCTCTTTGCTGACAGCTCTCTGATGCAGTTAAGCCTCTGAAGGTGAGAAAATCAAAAAGTCCAGAGGAGGCCACTAAGTTCGTAAGAGGATAGAGCACCTCCCCTCTGGAAACAGGCTGAGAGAGCTGGGGCTGTGGAGCCTGGAGAGGAGAAGGTTGTGTGGAGACCTCAGAGCCCCTTCCAGTACCTGAAGGTGCTACAGGGAAGCTGGAGAGGGACTGTTCATCAGGAACTGGAGTGACAATCCAGGGGGAATGGCTTCACGCTGCAAGAGTAGGTTTAGATTAGATATTAGGAAGACATTTTTCCCTTTCCCACTGGTGAAGCCCTGGTACAGGTTGCCCAGAGAAGCTGTGGCTGCCCCATCCCTGGAAATGTTTAAGATCAAGTTAGATGGAGCTTGGAGGAACCTGGACTAGTGGAAGGTGTCCCTGCCTGTGGCAGGGGTGGAACTGGATGAGCTTCAATGTCCCTTCCAACTCAAACTATTCTATAGTTCTATAAAAACCTGCAAGAGAAAACACTCATCACACCCACACCCCCACCAGCAAACGGGGGCTGATGTCAGTGCAAGCTCTTGGTTGGCAGGATCCACAGAACAAACCAGAAACCCAAATGGCACCTGCAACTCTTTGCTCTTCAGGGTAGAAAACAACTGAAGGCATTTCCAGCCCTTACCCCTGGGGCAGCATTTCATCCAGAGCTGGCACAGCCCTGAGGACATGCCCAGCCCCAGCACAATATCACCACTGGAGCCAAATTGGTGAGCAAATTCGTTTGTCCAGCAGCTCCTGCTCAGTTAATCTATACCCATCCAGGTCCCAGTAATAATTATTTATGTATTTAACTAACAAAGGTTGTGCAGGAAAATAATTATTTTCCTCTGCTTTGCTCCTTTCCTCAATTTCAGATACTGAAGGGCAGCAGGTTCCCTGGTCTTATCCCACATCCTCAATCACCCTGAGCTGTCAGGACACAGTGAATTAAGTCACTACATCACCATTATGTGTAAAATGGGAGTAATGTTTTAAGAAGTTAAAACTACTGCAAGGTTCAACTGCTTACAGAAATATTGAATATAAATAAACATTATTTGTATAAATACTTCTTCAAAATGCTGAAGTTAAGAGATACCAGACGGAGATCTGGTGCAATACTCTAGAAACTCTGTAACATTTTCCTGTATTAAAATGGTAAACATGACTGAATCAATGACTCACATCACTTGAAACACTCCCAGAAATGGTCACAATTATGTTTTGTCTGAATATCATTGAATATATTATCTATTGTTAAATATGTTATAACTAAATCATTAACTCTGATCCTGCATTAAAGCAAATTGAACAACATTCACTCATCTGGTATTTAGTGCTCCACCTCCAGTTAGAGTAGGGAGCAGGTGTGAGAAAATGCTATACCAAATCTCTTGCTGCTCCCACAATTCTCCTCCTCTTATCCCATATATTTCAAGTTCCACATTACCTCAAGAACTTCCACAGAGGGAGAGATGCAGAGAAAACCAACACTGGTTTTGCTGTGTTGAGCAGTTTTGCCACTTCAGTTCCACAGAGCTAAACGTCACAGAAATCCCCATTAGTCACATTTACACCAAAGTTCAGAGAATCACAATCATTATGATGTGCAAAATTATATAATGGTATAAACCAACCTGCTCTTGGGCTTTTACCACAAAAGTGTCATTTTTTTTAAGCTGGTAACTCCACAATGTTAAAAAAACATGGATGAGAGATCCAGCCAGAGTTGAGGGCCTGGCAGAGCTGAGCTGCCTTTGTGTAGCCACAGCTGGGAATTCAAGGAGACACTTCCACAGGGAAGCAGACTGGCCTTTCAGAGGTGTCCCACCCCCTGAACGCACTGCTAACGGCACAGCCCAGCTAGTTCAACACCAATTTGTGCATTTTTATACCTGGACTCACAGCACATTCTGGACATACACAGAAAACACCCATGGGATTGTGGGAACCAGAGGCATTTTCAATACACAACAAACACACATAATGAGGGGCAAATAGCAGCAGTTTTTACTGACCATATGGAAAATCTGCATTCATGAGTGAGCACAACCCAGCCCGAGAGCTCACTGGTTGTGTCAGATGGATCCTGTGCTGATACAGCTGTAACCAAGCAATTACACATCCCTTTTTCTGCCTGCCTGAAGCAAAAATTCAGCTTACAGCCAGCTAGTATGTGCAGATTTATGTTAAAGAGAGTGGAACCAACAATTAGCAACTTACTTTTCATAGTACAGAGTCAAATACACTATTAAAATGAAATTGAACAGTACAAAATGCTTTAGAACATATCTTCTGTTTCCAAGGTGCTAAACATGGGGGTTTTCCTTTCCCCCAAAATGTATTTGATAATTCTAGAAACTACCACAGATCACCAACTTTGCTACATTTTTTCCTGCTTCTGGCCTTCTTTGCAACAGCTGTAGAATATTCTGTCCCTTTGAAAAATGCACACAAGACACAAAGATTGTGCTCAACAGGTTTACTCAGACTGGACTCTTAAATGCTCAAGAAAAAGGCACAGATTAAAAGAGACTCTGATGACTCTTTTTAACACAGCAAATGGAATTCTGTTTATAAGGAAAAAAATACTGCTATGAATTGTATGGGCTGAAAAGTTCAAATATTCTTCCCTGTTCCTAATTATTGGCCTTCATTAAAATGGAATTTAAATTAAATTGTATAAACATATGAAATAAAGTCTCAGTATTAGGAAGTTTTTTTTTTCTTTTGTTTCCTCTATGTACAAACCTTAGTATACAATTTTTACTTTTCATTATACATTTAACTACATAATCTTTTTTTTTCCAAAATGAGTGAGAGCAACTGCAAAGTATGTGTTTCAAGGAAATGCTTTGCATTCGGAAAGGATCCACCTGCTTTCTTGGCCAGCAGTGCCAATGAGAACTGAGGGGGGGTGCCAGGCTGAGGGAGCACCCCTCAGATGTAGTCATCCTCCACGGGCTCCCCGTTGACGTCGCAGTAGTGGATGAAGATGGCCACGACGCGCTGGAACACACCTTTCTTCATCTGCCGCAGCTCCGAGATCTCCTCCCCGATGGTCTCCATGCAGATGTCTGCAGACAACTGGCCCTTCCTCCGGGGGGCATAGATGGTAGCTGGGAAGGCACACAAGAACAAAAGCTCGAATGTTTCCTGCAGAGAAGTTCACCAGCCAATCTGCTCTGCGTTAAGTCTTGGAAAGCAAAGCAAACGGAAAAATCTCCCGTCGAGGAGCTACATTTCAGGGATGTTGTTCAAGCAGAAGAGGCATTCTGCCTTCCCTGTATTAAAACCTTTCAATAGCTCCCATACTTATTTAACATATGTCAACCTGTGAGTAAAGGGAATCCCAGAGCAACACAAACCCTTCCCTGAGGCCTCTCTGACATACTTCCACATTATCCATTCCAGTGATCACTTTAATGTTTTATAAACAAAAGCAATTAAGGATAAAGTAGAAGTCTTGTCTTTATTTTTAGGGCTTTAACATCATGTTAAATTTAATTACTCTTTTAAATCAAATACATATAATTATTTTTGGGAACTCAGCCTACGTACTGAAGTACAAGCATTAAGTCTATGAATCAGTCTAAAATAAAATTTTAAAAAATAAAACCAGATAAAGGTATAGCAGAGAAAATCTCTTCCTCCCCTCTTGAGATTCGTGCCCTTGAAATGGAGCTAGATAAGAATATCCAAAACAATGTCAATTAAAAATACCTCTCACAAAGGAGATTCCAAGATGTTCCTAATTAAATAGTGGACGAACATACTTTACTCTGCTACCAAGCAAGGTCTTCAGTGGAGCCCTAGGAACTGCCTACTAAAATATTTGAAAAGACAAGCTCCTAAATAGAAAGTGGCATATCTATAACAAACACTAACCCACACTGTCTGTTCCAGAGTTTTCAAGTCCAGTTCTTTCCTCTTTTATCCCAAGTGTGAGTTTTCACACTTCTCTCTGCTGGACTCTCTTCAGCCTACCTTGACAGCCTTCACAAAGCAAAGCCAGGGGCAGCAGTTCAGCTGAGCCTTCAGCAGCAATGCCAGTAAACCCTACAGGGCATAAATTGCTGGGACTACACACCACAGAATTAACTTATGCACCCAGATGTGACAAACCCCTCACAATTTCGGGCTGAGCACCAGACTGGCTCTGCTTTTGTCAATATTAGGGACCCCAGTTGGTTATTACACTGCTGTAGTACTGTGGCCCTCTCCTTTGCTGGACCCATCCAGCTCCCAACACAGTCTATCAAAAATAGCCCAAGAACTAGAAAACTGAAAAATACAGGTCAGCTTGGGACAAGCAACAAGTTCTTTGAACACAACAAACCAGATTACGCACTTCTTTCATCATCCTCGAAGTCATATCTGGCATAGCTGTTGGGCTCTGCTGTTCTCAGGGACCTCAGCCACGGGAAGTCAGTGATCATGGAGTAAGGAGCACCATCCACAATGCCTAGGAGACAGACAGGATGAGGATCCAAAGAGCACAGTGTCACTCCTGCAGCATCTCTTCATCAAGTAAACCTGATTATCACACAGACCGGTCACTCTAATGCAGGAAAAGCATCTCCTCGCTTCATTCCCCCACTGTGCCAAAGTTCCTCCACTTTCCTCTCTAGAATTATTGTAATGATGCAGAGTTACTTATCTCAACAAGAGATTTGCCATCAGCTTTCAGCTCTCTATGAACACTCACCTTCTAGAGTGTAAATATCTCGTCCCCAAGGGTACTTAGTGTATTTCTTCAGGTCTTCTTCAGTTCGTGTAGCTTCAGGGAAGAACTCGTATTTAATAAGCTCTCTAGAGAGAAGGAGGAAGAGATTATAGCCAGGAGTGATAGGAAATAGGGAAGGGGGGGGAAAGAAAACAAAATAGGAAATCCTATTGCACAACGTTTCCTTTAATGAGCACTGAATCCATAGAAGCACCAAGACCTCACACCAACTCAGAATCAATCCCTTCCCTTTGGAGAGCAACCACAGCCAGCAGGTACAGTTTGGGTGAGAAACCAGTGAAGGTATCCTTGAGTACACCTTTCTGTCTCATCAAGGAACAGCCTAATGCAGCTGCAACTAAATCAAACTTCACAAGTAAATTTGCTCTCTTGGTAATTTTAGTAAAAAGCCAGCACAACAAAAACACTGGTTAAAAAGATGAGAACCACTCTATACAATTCTCTGCTAATGGGAATTCTAAGGAGCTCATACTGATTAAACATCACCTTCCACACAAACTACTTGGAGCAAATCACTCTTTTTTAAAGATAACTTGTTTTCAGATTTGAAGATATTTCTCAGCCTTTCTGACTCCTTCCATGTACAATTGCATTATTGCTGCATGAGTTATATGATGAATTACATGGTTATTGCAGGAAGATTTCTAGTATTTTCCATATGGAGAGGTTTATAGTCTCATACAATATAGGTATATATATACTGTATGTAATATCTCATACAATATAGGTACCTATATTGTATGAGATGCATCTTGACACTGAAACTCTACATTGCACCATCTAGAATTCAAACTTCCCTAGTCACCAAAGCTTTTTTCTTTGATTTAGCTGACAGAATCCAGCAGGTCTGAGTGAAGCTGCAGCTGCTCACTGAGCAGTGAACACCTTTTCTGCACAGTCCCTGAAGGGCAGGTACTCACTGGTTGATATTTGCTATCGTGTCCATCCAGCTCCGAACTCGCACCTTGTTGCGGACATTGGGGGGGTTACTGAACTCATGAATGATGCAGATGTGGTAGGGATAAGGGCCACTAAAGATCTTCTGCTCCAGAGTCAATGTGTCAACCTGGGAAAAGCAGGAAACAAAGACTTGTGACCAAGAGAAACAAAGAGATGTGATGTTAGAGCCAAGAGCAGACAGACATCCAAACACCCCAAATTCTGGGGGAATGTGTCCAGTAGAATGAAATTTTAAACAACATACATAATTAAATACATGATTAAAGCTTTCCTAATGCAGCTTTGTCAATGAATCCTCTCAAGTAGTGGAATTGGACAGGAAATGTCTATTTCCTGATGTGTTTCACAATTCCAATATGTAAGCAAACTTCATAGAATTACATAATGGTCTAAAACTACACTCACATCTCGGAATTTGTCTCTGGCTTAGGGGGAGGGGGTTGGTGGTCTGGTTTAGCCTCAATGGGCTAAAGTTTTAATAAGCAAGTTTCTCAGAGTTGTGTTACTGTAACATTTACATTTCTTGCATCAACTGAAAACCACAGGCAGAACTTCAGGTGTGTTCACAGGTGGGTTGTGTACCTGCTGCATTGGTCGAAGATAAATGATCCTGTTTCTTTCTGGTGGCATCCTGAGAATCTGATCCAGAACCTGATCCATGTTTAACTTCTTGCACTGGGCATAGTCAAACCGATTGACAACTGGTGCATTTTCTACTTTCAAGTGTTTCAATACACGGCACCTTGTAGCTATAAAAGAGCAAACAAAATTACTGAAAGAAACAATCCTGAAAAGACCTTAGGAGCCTCCTGTCAGAGATTTTCAAGGCTGACAGTTTCTAAAGAAGGCAAACAAGTAATGTAAGTACCAGAGAATAACTGAAGTTAAGCTGGCAATTTAAGTCTATCAGAGAAATACACCAACTGTTCATTTATTCCATATTATGATCAAACTTTTAACTCTTGAACTTGTAAGAAGGATCCTTTTAAAAGGCCATGTCAAATTTCTTCTAACAATAACCTTTTTCTCCCTTTGTTTCCTTTCACAAAGCCTCCTGAAATGCTCTGCGGACTGCCACAATTGAAAACCACCGACTTCAGAATCAGATCAAATATAGAGTATTGTGAAGCCACACAATGGAAAATAAAGCTATTTCCTTCTAGCAACACTGCCTATTTAACCAAAATTAAGTTCAAAATCAATGTATGTTCTGAGACATCTTCTGGAATAAACAAATCATTTCTTTATTCTCTGCTAAATGGATGTATCTCATGTCAGAAGAAAAGGTCTTAAGTGTAGATGTTGCAGAAATACAGGACCAGTCCCACGCCCTGGTATGAGAATGTAATGCAACCTAAGTGTTATAATTGAAAACAGATTTTAATCATGTCAAGGAGGAAAGTATCATCATGTCAGCTAAATAATCTAAGGAAGCATGAAGAAATGAGAGAAAAAAACAAGCTACTCTGAAACTCATTTCATCAACTTCCAATTATTGCATTATCACTCTTCAATAAACTACTCATCTTCCTAATTGTCAGATAATTCCATTTGTTGATTTGCAGATATTAATCTTTATTAAACCTGTTACAAGGAAAGGCAATCAAACTGAGAAGCAGCAATATTTGGTGTTCTAAGCATCAGCCTGACAAGCAGCAATGCAGCTGATGAATACAAAATAAGCAATGGACTGACTTTAATTGTTTCAGGAATTTCTAACAATGCCAGAGGGAGGAGACAAGCACGACATGAACTACATACCATGTATGAACATCATTTTGGGGCAGTCTTTCAGTACCAAATCTGTAATTCCACAATTGGTCAATGTGATTCCTACAAGGTTTTTGGATTTCAAAGTCAGTACCTGGTGAAAATTAAAAAAAAAAAAAAAAAAAAAAAAAAAAGAAAAAAATGTATGACAGGGTAAAACCAAGTAAGAGCTTGAACTGAATTTTAAAAGATACTGCCAGATATGGAAAGATATTAACTGGATACTAATCAATATAACACAGCTTCCCTTCACAATGGGTATCTGAAGTTACAGAGTAAGCTACTGGTGATTTATCAGCCATAGCTGATAAACCTGTAGGAAGTGAAGAGAAAGCCCTTACTTGAACATGATCATCTTCAATAACCGGGTCACTTGTACTTGTGGACTTGTCAGCTGTCCTTTTCCGCTTCGTGGTTTGCCGCGGCTTTGGCTTGGCTACTTCTGGAAACAAAAACATGGAAAAATCTTTCCTCTGTTACATTTCAGGATAACAAGGGAGGCATTCCCTGGCTGAAAATGGCCAATCAGGACATTTCTTACAGATCAAAACACCTGTGTGGCTTGAAAACATTATACCTTCTTGCACAAAACCCACTTGTGCTCAGAACCATTTACACTAAATAACTCGGGGCAGGGGAGTGGGTTGTTTATAGATGAAAACACAGGAATGCTGAACCTACAAGTTCAACATCTCTGAAAGATGTGGAGCCAAGAAGAGAACAGAAGATTAATTGTTAGCTTACTGCAGGAAACAGAACATCCTTGACAAATACAAGAACCAAAATAGCTTTAATGTTTAAATAGTAGAAATAATCTCAAACTACTTGAAAGTCTGCTCTTCATAACTGTCACTAAGTTTTTCATAATATTGCAAAGGATACCCAGGTATAAAATACTTAACATTCCCAAGTTGCTTCTTACTCCATTTCATACACCAATGACATCAAATTCCTGCTTGATTTAAAGGATGAGTCTTCAAAAGAAATGACCACTACCATTATTTCCAACAGTAAGAGGAAAAAAATGCCCTGTAATTAATTTTCTGTGATTAACAGATCAAAATTAGATATTATTTTACTAACAATAAGCTTCCTTTGACTTTTTTGTGAAAACATACATCATGTCCACAAAGATTCCCAGTCAAGATGGATGTGCAAAATATTAAAGTCTATATACAAACTACTCAGAGAAACATGGAATGGTCTGGGTTGGAAGGAAACTTAAAGCCTGAATTCCAACCCCTGCCATGGGCAGGGACACCTTCCACTACCCCAGGTTGCTCCCAGCCCTTTCCAAGCTGGCCTTGAACACTTCCCAGGACAGGGCAGCCACAGCTTCTCTGGGCAACCTGGAATGTACCTCACAATCTTCACATACTTCATGCTGAACTACCATTCACATTAAAAAATACCTCTTTTCCTACTTATCATAAAATTCCACCTATATATATATCTAAGCTATTATGCGGCATCCAGTGGGCTGTGAGCTCCAGAATTCTGGCTACTGCTTTAGGGGAATCAGGTTGAGAGATGGAATATTAAGTACTCAGCTTGTGGCACCTGTGAATCATCATCCCCAGGGAACTTTCTGACAGCTCCTGGAGTATGTTCAGACAGCAAAATACCTCCTAGCCTGATTCTAGGAAAAACTTTCTGATTTTGTGAGGAATTGTTTGAGATGCAGCCTTGGGCCAAGAAACCTTTACAGAAGGTGTAACGCAACATGCAGTTTAAAATGTGAAAAACTTCACTACAAAACAAACCAAAACAAGTTTAAAAAAAAAAACAAAAACAAACATTACAAGTGTGGCTTACATTTTGATTGAAGTAAAAATCAAAATTACACGAGTCATCCTCTAGCCAGTTAGTCTGTGGTGATAATGCTTTTAAAATTTCACAGTCTTTAATATTTGGTTTAAAACACTGTAAAGCACTGTTTAGAATGAGTAAATAACTTAAGAGAAAGAAAAAAATCCTTCTAATATGAAACCAGAATGTCCTTTATGTTAGAATAATAGAAAGCTGTCATATTCAAGGCACATTTTTAGACCATTTATGGAAAACATTTCCAGCTGTGCAACAAAGCATTTTCAGGTTATACTCCAAGGAGCTGTATGTTCTGTCCTAGTAATGAAAAGCCCTGTATCACCAGGCAGAAGCAGCCTCCCTGTCCTATGTGTAAAATACAGATGTAAAAGATAAAAATGACATATCAAGTCTCATACTCTGCCTCAGGTATCTGATGCTTCAAAGAGGAAAAGTGCATAAAGACATACACATAATTGTATGGAGCTAGGAAAGCACTTCTTGTATATGCTAAATATAGGAAATGCTCAACCATTTTTTCCCACAAGCAGAACAGATCTTTTGCCTGACTAACAACTGAAACCTGAAAACATAGATATACTCAGAAAGATACCCTAATTTAATACTTAAATCTGACTGACTTTGCTTCATGCATTGGTAATGGCTGAGGATATTACTCATAACAGGGCAAAGTAAAAAAACTGACATTTTGATTTTAACAGGAAGATCATCTCTTCAATCTGAGATGTGTCTAGCTGCAGAACAACATCCCAGGTGATTCAGGTTTCATTAACACTTGGGAACATTAAGATAAACTGGAGAAACACCAGGACATACTGTGTTTGAATCATTCCATGTTAACACAGCCATTTGCTATCAGTCTTTTCTACCTCCAACACACACAGATTTTTCAGTTTCATTTTACTTGCCAGATATTCTCAACAAAGAATCCTGGATATATGAGGTGGTGCCAGACTAAGATGACTGTTTTGGAAACCCAAGTATTTTTGAAAGAAACAGCAAGTTCCTTTCTCACATCTATTCTTTTCTCCTTTCGTTCAGCCCTTCAGGATTTTTATTTTATTTTATGTAAAATGTACAAACCAATAATGTGAAACACGAACCTATTTAACAAAAGGACCATTTTGAACAAGTTTGATCAACATGCCTTATACACCTGGAAGCAGAACCCAGTACGCAGGTCCACAAGCTCGGCTCAGTTGTAATTATTGCTTGATAAAGGAGCTGTTATTAACCTTTGCCTTCTTGCCAAGATGTAAGTGTACCTGCTGTCTTCCTCCTTTTGAAGGGAGGATTTTAATGGGGAGACAATTTTATGTTCCAGTGAGTAACAGCCTTCATAGGAAGACAGAGCTATCAAAAGAAGTTGCAACTGCTTTTCAAATGAGTAAATCAAATACTGTTTAGAATGTACAGGTAACACATACAGAAAGACTTGCACGGAGGAAAAAAAGTCACTGGTATTTTCAGAGAAGTCTCTTACTTTACCTAGTTATGGCAGTGAACTCAAGTAATTTCTGCCCCATCAATATTCAGACCCTTTGACAAGCCACTTGGTTTTAAATCATTAACTAACAAACTTCATGTTTACCACCAGTACTACCTGCGGGTGCTGCAGCTGCTCAGCGCTGTCTCTCGGCAGCACTGCAGCTGACTCAGACACTGCTACCTGTGTGTAATCATACCTGGCTCCGACACCAGAGGGACGTGGGACAGCTTGCTCCTGGCTCTGGTGAGTGGTCGGCGAGGATACTCCTCCTTGTCCTGCAGCTCACAGCTCCTGGGCTGTGTGCTCTGCTCCTCGCTGGCAGCCCCGCAGGCACTCCCACTAGTCCTCTCCTCCCCTGTGTCTCCCGCAGCCCCACAGTTTGGCCGTGTCCTAAGTGCAAAATCTGCCCCAGCGCTGCTTGGTCCGTTCCTGCAGGCTCCACTCGTGGATGGACATTCCCCATCGCAACTCCCACTAGTCCTCTGCTGCGTGTCCTGAGGCTTGTAGGAGGAACACCTGGAACAAACAGAGCTCTCCTCAGTCTCTCTCTCACTGGAACCTTCCCGTTTACAAGGCGAGCAGACACACTGCCTGGATTCCTCTCCAGCTGCTGGGCTGGTGCCAGCACAGTGGCCATGAGCTGTCTGTGCACAGTCAGGGCTAGGAGAAGCAGCACTGCAGGAGCTGGATGTTCCCGTTGATCCTGTAGCATTACTGCAGCTTGCATAAGGATCTTTGCTTTTGTTCCTTTCAGGCATGTCACTTGCTGCTTTCATGTCTGCTTTAATCTGCTCACTGGTTACTTGACAGCCTTTTTCACAGCTGCTTTCCTCCGTGTGGAACTGCTTTGTCTGGCCCCCTTGGCTGGCACTGCATCTTTTCCGCAGGGGTGTCTTGCCTTTACCACTCACTGGGAGAGTCAAGGAAGGGAGAACAATGAGACAAGCTAAAACACAGCTTAAATAAATGCTGAGTGCTACTCTCTTAAAGACTTCTTAAAACAGAAGGCAGCCTAGAGGCCAATGACAAATCTCATCAGGACCATGCTATGTTATGGAAATTATTAATATTTCTAACAGTTGCTGACTCTCAGTGTATCCTGCAGCTATTTTTGTAGTGATGTGTTAGGGTGTTTGTCAGTAAATGAGAGACAAATCTGCCAGAGGCTCATATTGTCACAGAGCAGCTCACTGTTTAAATAGGTCAAAGCACAAAAATATGAAACACACACTAAGAATAGGATCACAGAATGGCTCTAAGGGACCTTAAAGATCATCTATTTCCCTCTGCCATGGACAGGGACACCTTCCACTAGACCACGCTGCTCCAGGCCCCATCCAACCTGGTCTTGACCACTTCCCAGGATGGGGCAGCCACAGCTTCCCTGGGCAACCTGTGCCAGGGCCTCACCACCCTCACAGGGAAGAATTTTTTCTAGTATCTTATCTAAATAGGCTTCTGTTTTCCTAAATAGGAGGAATACAACTGAGGAATCAAATAGTAACAGAGACAGTACTGAAGTTCTGCTTTCAGTAGCAATCCTCAGCTCCCCCTCCTGGGTATGGGGTGTGGTGTCAGTAGGTAACAGCAGTCTCAGTCCACAGATGAATAAAAAGCCACACCAAACAGTGCACAAATCATAACAGGAACTTAATCACACAATCATTTAGGTTGGAAAAAACCTCCAAGACCACTGAGTCCAACCTGTGACCAATCATCACCCTGTCACCCAGACCAGAGCACTGAGTGCCACATCCAGTCATTCCCTGAACATCTCCAGAGATGGTGACTCCACCACTGCCCTGGGCAGCCCCTTCCAAAGCCTGACAACTGTCTCAGTGAAGAAATTCCTCCTGAATGTCTACTGTCTTAATCCTTTCTGCTAATTACACTAACCCAAGCCCCAAATCCTCATTATTGACAGTACAAAAGTTTATGCAGATTCTGTCCAAACACAGGTTATTTCATCCTCAAACCAGAACTGACATTCACACTAAAGGCACAACACTCCACACATTCCCAAGCTGGAACTGCCAGTCTTGTTGAAATAAATGTACTAAAGGGAGAGGGACTGATGTGTAGAGAGTATGCCAGTTACAGCAGGAAGAGCCATTACTGCTTTGCTAAGTCCTAGGCTTTGCAAATTAAATCAGTACTAGACCAGTATATTTCTCTGTCTTCACAATGCCACATTTTTCTGTTAACTACTTAGCTTAATATTCCTTAAGGCTTAACACTGTATTTACTTCATCTGACAACACAGCTGCAAATTTGGCTTCACAGACATGCTAAATTCTGGCCACTTGGAAATCCAGAAGGGGAGCTGCAGGTTTCTGATCAGTGCAGCACCACCATTTCTTTGTTTCCATATGGCATCTGTGACTGAAGCTCACAGAAATGTGTCCTTCTAGATTTTTAACAAAGCTAGACGTAAAACTGAACAAAAACTTACGAAAAGACCGAAGCTTAAAAATAAATATTGTTTAACAGTGCCCAGGAACCCATGTATTCCACACCTGAAGGTTCTCTAGTTTCCACTGGATCTCTGCTTTTCTCTTCTCCATCTGAGTAACTCTGTGCAATGCTGTTGGAGATGCAGGCTCTTGAAGTCCCCATGTTTTCCTCCTCATCCTCACTGTCTGAATCGTGGATAGTAATGGGTGTTGCTTTTACAACAGGCTGAATGCCACTTGGTCCTGAAAAGTAGAATACCAACACTTCATGTAAAAATAAGCCAAATGTGGATTAAAGTGCCGAAGAACTTTTAAAAATGCTTGAAAAAGTGGTAAGAAAATAATTTAATTAAATTAGCCACCCATTCTGTGGCTCCTCCATTAAAATCTAAATAGAAGAAGAGCATTTCAGCACTAAAGCATTCTAGTTTGGAAGGGGAAGTGTCACAATGGGCCACAAAACACAAGTTTTCTATAATGTTTCTCTGATTCAGAGCAGCTTAAAAGTTCTTCCACAATTGTTTGAGTAAACTACATATTATAAACAGTCCCTGAAACCTCCACCACAAGGACAGAAATGTTGGCCAGAACATTGGCATTTATCCTTCTAAGTCTTGAAAAACTGAGTAGATCCAGCATACAAGGATGTTACTTCGTGTTGTTGGCATATTCAGTAGAAAATTATGTTGTCCATCAAATAGTGGCTATAAAAGAGATCAAGACTGCCTCGTGTCACTAACACAAAATTAACACTGGAACAAGTTGTTCTGGCTTGAAAAAAAAAAGGCAAGAAAGAATCCACATGCTGCAGTGAAAGAAGGCCATCAACACCAGAGGCACAAGACAAGTTCATTCAGGCCTTCTGACTCTTATTATACTGAGCACAAAAATAAGGCTTCGAGATCAAGGCATTTCACTCCATATACAAAGAAAACTCTGGACTGTAGAACAGACTTTAAACCAGAATAAATTTCTTCACAGAAGTGAGCTGTGTTAGCATCATTATTCCAAACATAACAGACAACCCAGCTAAAGAAAAACATCCAAAGCCAGACTTATATTAAAATATTTAACTCCTTGAGAAGGAGATGCCAAAAGGTCATTTCTTTCCGAAGCCACAGTTACCTGCTTGCTCTTCATCCACCTCCATAGGAACAACAGCTTGGCTGTGAGCCGGGAGCTCATTCTGGCCCTGCCCAGCAGCAAACTCCTCTTCCTGAGCCACCTCCTCCATCTCATTCAGTGCTGAAAAGATGAAGATGAGGTCAAGAATAGGAAACAGAATGAACAGAGCCCACAAGCACCCACAGAGAGTCAGAATTATCAAGAAATATGTAACAGCTGCCTTGATTCCTTCAGGGAGTCTCTGGGTTGCATAAAGTCTCTCACATATTTGTTCTACATCTCTTTAGCCAAAGCCCCAACCTCACTTTTGTGGTTTAGTTCACCCAAATTTTCCACTCCTCCTCAAAAGTCTTGTTCTACCACAGTGAGCAGCATAACCAGGATTTGCATATTCATTCCCTCCAATGACTTTTGCCTTTGCTGGGAAATATAAAAAATATACCATTTGACACTGATGTCTCCCAGCTCTGACCAGAGGAGCCTAGAAAATGCTTGGCACTTCTCCAGGAGAGTCACACAGACTGTTGCTTGCTAACACCTGTACTGACACACATCACTGCCCTGCAATGTGCCTGTAACAGCCATCAGACACCACACAATGACAGCTTTTATCACACAGGTATCACAGACACGCAGACAGTCCCCCAGAAGGATTAAGGCTACCAGGAACTGAAACAGCAACAAGGTTTCCATATATATCTTCCTTCTCATCCTATGCATGCCAGTGCAAATAAAACCACTTCCTACACAGCTTCACAAAGATTACCCTCAGCTGCAATCTGCTGCTCCTCAGCTTGACCATCTTGCCGCAGCTCATTCTCCTCGTTCTGGTCATTTGGGTGTTGGTGATTGTTGTGGTGGATGTTTGGGTTATTGTTATTCTGGTGGTTATTGTTGTTGTCGTTGTCATTGTTAGAGTTCTGATTGCTGACTAGGGCAGAGGAGACCCCAATTCCTGTGCCTGCACTTAGACCCACACGAGCACAACCCTGAGAACAAAAAGTAGCTGTTAAGATTTGAAAAAATGGATAAGTTATCTCAACAACATTCCCTAATGCCAAGAGAGAAAGCATCCTGTTGGTAATGTCTGAGATAGCACAACACTAACAGGGAGACTGTCCCTCATATTTCCTTATTCATTGCAGAGGTCCATCTTCAGGCAGGTAATACATAAAACTTACACTCTGTTAAACTCCTAACGAAAGGGAATTCCACAAAGCACATAATTTTACTTTATTGTGTTCCATTTGCTATAAGATCACATTACAATAATACAAACAGTAGATTAGATATATAGCCTTCCCCAGGACAGCCTCAAGATAGAACTAGTGACTGAAGAAAGCAGTTTTTTACGTAGGCAGTTTCCATTGCATTACAGCAGCTTAACAAGGATTTGTGTTACAGTGTGGGAGGGGACAACACGAAGAAATAAAATTCCTAAGCTTTGAAACCACTCCAAGAGTGGAACAGTACCCTTATTTCACCCACTACAAAATCATAAAAACCTCTTAGCATTGTAAACAGATCCCCAAGTATGAAAGAAATCGTATAAAAAGCAGCAGAAAAATGAAGTATCCAAAAAGGACCTCAACAGAATCAATGTGACTCTTATTTTCTGGTCACGTATTCGTACAAGATCAAACCTTACCACTGCTCCCATTTGCAGAAGCAGCATCATTCTCCCCAGCATATCACGATAATAGCAACAGCAAACCAGAGTAATTTTATCATCAATCTCTTTAATTAATTACAATTTTTAAAAGAATGCATAGCAGCTGGAACACACTGTATTTCCAATGAGCTGGCAACAATAAAAAGCAAAACCATTCTCTGAAACTCACCTTGGGAGGTTCTCTAAACATCTGGTCCAGAGAAATGAATTCTAAGCTTGGCAATAACTCGATGAACTGACTAAAAGAATCCAGCTTTATGGCGTGGCAGCGCACCAGGGTGAGGTCAACCAGGCGGGTCCACCTCGAATGATCTGCAGGAGAGAAGGGAAGCATTTCCTGAAGGATTCCCATCTCACTTCTTTGTCATTATACCCCTTTCAGATTTGAGAGGAGCATCCTCTGTATCTCCATTCTGACTGCTACCAGCATCATTATGGTTCCAAATCAAGCATCATCTACTGTACTTACTAAGAAACAGAACAAGCAGTACTATGAGCAGAGAAATTCTGGTTTACTTAGCACAGTAATTCATATAATAGCTCTAAAATTTCAAAGGTGTGCAATACCTGTGATCCAATTATTTGGGTTATGTAGATGTGGGCAGTTGTAAATGACCAGATACTTGATGAAAGAAAAAACTTCATTTACAGCTTTCATACCAATATCTGTAATAATTCCTGGATTTTCAACCACATCAGCCAAGCCGTACCTCACCAAGTCTGTACTCGTCATTTTACCTAAGAAAAAGATAGTAGCAGACACAGCAGTAAATTTGCCTTTTATAGCATGATTTTCTAACTCCCTATTTTAGTCCCATTTCATAAAACTGATCAGATTATTCCTTCCGGTCAATAAAGCTGAGACTTTCCCAATTTCACTAAGTTTCACTAAGGAAGTGAGGAAGAACATATACAGCTGTATGAAATCAGTAGCCTCAATACAGGCAACGTTAATACTCTTTTTAATCTCTCTTAGCACATGACTGAAACACATCAATTCACATAATCCTTATGTTTGTCAAATAATTTATGTATATTAAAAAAAATGTCATACACTGTAGTAAAAACTCATCAACGTATCCTAGATGAAGAGTTTCAAACTGTGGAAATTCCAGTTCAGCCATCTTCAAAGCAGAAAAAACACCATCTTTGGTCAAGGAAGGCTGGATCCGCACTTCGTGCAACCTGAATGTAATTAAGAATTGTTAATTGTAATTAAGAATTTTTGTTATTAAAATTCATGCTAAAAGGCAATTGCCACCAAAAACACTCAAGGAGATGACCTCTCAAAATGAAAGAATTCTTTCAATCATGGGAGGATTCAGAGGCTATCTGCTGTATCTTTATGGCAGTATTTGACAGTCACATCTATTTTTGTATATATATAAAATATATATTATATATTATATTTATTATTTATAATATATTATTTATTATGATATATTATTTATTAATATATAAGACTACAGTGTGAGACCAACAGCACCACACTTTTCAGGTACAAGTCTTATGACACAAAGGGATTCAGAACCAGACACACTCCAGTTGTTGGAACCACAGAACACTCCTGTTATATAAACTTTAAATGTGCATTCCTTAAACTTTTGACAGCTGTTCTGCTTCTTGGGCTTCATTACTAAGTCACCTACTTTGAAAAAGGAGAAGGGGGTAAAGGGAGATCTGAAGGCCATACCTTCGTGCAGCAGTTATGATGAGGTAGCCAAGATCCACTTCAAGTGCATTCTTGCAAGCTCCCAGAACTATAGTGTGCAAATTCCTAAAACCACCTGGCAAATAAAAAACAACCTTCTTTCACTTCAGTCACCAATCACAACCTTAAGCCTTATACATTTCCATCAGTGTTGTCTTCACAAGTGAATGAACAGAACACATTTTTTTTTTAGTAAATCAATAAAACCAGTATTTTCAGCCAGCTCTCCTCCAATCCTGCTAGTTCTGCTCACCAACAATTGCAACTGAAGGCAGCTCATCAGTCAAGTTAACTACAGTCTAAGTATCAAAACAATACCAAATCAAATCCATATTTAGCACCATAACCACAGTGCTAACCATTCCAAACATGGAAATAAGGATCAAGAAAAGATATGCCACAGACAAAAAAACTAAGCTTCACACGCCTCCAGTATTTGCTAATACTTCTATTTATTTACTTATTTTTGTTTAAGTATGAGGGACAAGAACTTTCATACCTGATCTCCAGCTATCTTCTACCACGTGCTGGATAAGTCCTCCAAGAAATGGAACACGAACCAGTTCTAAGTGCTCCAAATTTCGAGCAGAAGCCAGGCCTGTCACCAGGGGAACGTACTTCAGAGAATTTGTGGGTCCTACACAGAAAAAGCCAAAGACAAAGCAGTTTGCTCCCTTGACATCGCTGAACTGATGATGTCAATGACTGTCACACGAAAGAATTAAAAAATATCCATATATATCCATCTACACCAGGAAGTCAGAACCACAACACAACAAATAACATACAGGACAGGGATACATTTCTGTCCAACACCGCAAATAAAACAACAACTGCTTTCAGAATCTTGAATTCCAAGACTTCCATTTACACTTGGTGCCTGAGCAGCTTTAACAGAATCACATTTCCTACAAGCTCTAACATCCCCTTCACATATGAATCCCTCTTACCAGCACAGTTCCTCATGACAAAAGCACGTAAGCTGATACAAAGGAAATCTTTAAAAGGCTGTGGTTTGGTGAGTCTCACCCACTTCAAATAAAGGTGCCTCAGCATTGGAATACAAGGAATCTCAGGGACATTCACCCCTAGTAATACATAAACAAAACAAACAAATATTTTAAACAAGCTTGAAACCATAAACTGTCTGACAAATTTCTGGTTTTAAAAAGGAAGTTTTTCTTTGCTATGTGGCATGTGAGAAAAGCTGTAAACACTTCAAATACAAGTCCTTCACCTCGATTTGTCAACACAGTTTTTTAGAACTTGCCTTTTGAACCTGCTATCACATATATGGCAACTAATATCTCAAAGATACCACATCCCAAAGTCCCTTTCTTAAAAAGAATTACAATCTTGCAGAGTTTCAAAGTCTTCAAGTTCACCTGTGTTGAAGCCAACTACTTCATCATTACCACACTCACCTACTAAGTGCAAAGTCTGAATTTTAGCTCCTATAGGTATTTTCAGCTTGTTCTCAGGAGGAATTGGAAAAGCACCATTACGATTACGAAACTTCCCTAAAATGTGAACTTGTGGCATGTATGTCCAAATAGCTTCCACCAGCTCTAAATGAGAGGTCTCAACACCCTGGATAAAAGGAAGCAAAGCAAATGCTCTAACACCAGTTCAAGCAACAACATCCTCTTAACTACGTAAACGTTTCAGTAACAGACTATACATAATGCAAGGCGTTATTTCACTTTTAATTTCTAGCAAGACTTGTCCTTTTAAAAGCAGAGGGACCAGTTTTAATTCATTTCTGGACTTAAGAGCACCTGTGACTCCCACTGGTGCAACTAAAAATAGTACTAATTAGCAAATAGGGTCACAATTAACTGCTCCTCTCTATAGCCAGGTTTGAAAACAAAGCCCTGTAAGCAATAAGGCTCCATCACATTTCTTCTGCTCTGTTAACATGCACCACCTCTGCTGCTGAAGGAGGTTGTCTCTCAAGTCCAACCACTCACCAGCAAATTTGGACAGGCCTGCAAAGCCTCTAAAACTCCAGGAATGCTGAAAGCTTCATGGCCACGGACTCTGCGTCTTTCAAGATACCTGGGATGAAGACCATAAAGTTGTTCAATGTCTGGCATCTTCCTCAGCAGCGTTAGGAAACTGGAATCAGTGAAACCTAAGATGACAACAACAGATTTGGTATTTGTGTGACAGCAGACACTCAGTTGTAAAGGGAAAGCCAAATACACTGTTCTCTTTATGTGGCAGTGTAAATTCTATGGTGTTGAAAGCTGTACTCAGTGAAGCAACAGCTTGTCTTTTACTTCCACATTTTAGAAATCATGGCCTACACACTCTCCTGCCTAGAATTTTGCAGGCTTGCTACAGTTTTCCTCCAGTGGAATACAGAGTAAACTACACTCTCTCCTTTCTCAGACGAATGACCTCTGCAGACTGTCAGGTTTTGTGTCTCTATTTTTCATGGAATTCCATTTATCATCTACATGGCTCAAAAAAGCCCCAGCTGGATCAGTTATATCTGTTTATCACTATTTACCACAGCTCACATTTCTCAAAGAAACAAGATGGTTTCTTACAGCAAAGATTTATATTTTAATCTAATGTAAGGGAACACATAAAAAGGATTTTAAAAAAGTAAGTCACTTCAGGCTAGGTCCAACTACCTGCCTGGTATCAGCCCTAATAAATCTCAGTTTGTAACTCCTCTGACTTTCAAATTCACTCGTTGTAGTCTCTCCCCCAACAAATCCCAGCAGCGTGATTTAAATCCAACAGAAATCCTAATACTTACAGGGTTCACCTAGACTGAAAAATTTATCTATTGATCTGAAGATGACTTGAGGTGTGACATCAAAACTTATTCTTACATTGTTAAGTGTTGGCAGATGAGTTGCTCTCTCATTCCATTGTATTTTTTCCTGCCTGCATGCAAACAGCCTCTTCTTGGAATAACCCTTGGATAAACTCCCTTACAACAATCAGACAAACACAGATTGTATTTACAGATGGCTACAGAGAATCCCCATTTCTGCTACAGCAATACCCAATATTTGTATTATACACACAGAGACAGAAACTTTCCAAACCACGTACTCAAGGAAGCCACCCAAATAAGCCAAAAGGAACGAAACATCCAAGTACTTTTACTGCTTTTGCAAATTAACTTTGCACATATGAACATCACTCTAAGTGCCAGCTGAGCAGCCAGTGGTGCTCAGGGTGTCTCTCACCTGTGGGCATGTACTCCCACCAGCGGCCTGCACACAGATCCACAACCTTCACCACGCGCAGGTACAGCGTCACCGCCTCCTTCAGCTTCCGGGACAGGCATTCCATGCACATGATATCCTGCAAGGGAAGGTACCTTTGGGGGAGGAAAAAACACCCCTCTGATTTATCGAAGCTGGATCCTTTTTGATTTTTCTTTTTTCTTTTTTTTTTAACTAAAGCATATCCCAAGCCTGACTGCACCAACTCCTGTATTTCTAACATGTAATAACATTCATTCAAAGAGAATTTTCAGACTGCGCTCAACTAAAATGGGAAATTTTGCTAAGCAGAATGACTCATCAATTTTTGACAATGAATTTAGAATATTCAAGGTACAAATACAATATTAAAACAGAGAGAGGCCTTATTCCCTAATAAATCATAGAATTATGGAATGGTTTGGGTTGGAAGGGACCTTAAAGCCCACCCAGTTCCACCCCATGCCATGGGCAGGGACACCTTCCACTAGACCACCTTGCTCCAAGACCCACCCAACCTGGCCTTGAACACCTCCAGGGATGAGGCATCCACAGCTTCTCTGGGAAACCTGTGCCAGGGCCTCACCACCCTCACAAGGAAGAATTTCTTCCTGATATCTAATTTAAATCAAACCAGATACTGCTGACCAAGCCATTTGCCACAGTAGTTGCTACATGGTTTAATTAAACCTACTTTCATTTTCTAGTTCATTCTACACACTCAATTTGCAAGTATTTTGGAAGGTTGTTGTTTTCAAAGAACTTTTTGAGAAGGTATTATGTTTTGGACATAATAGGGATAAGCGAACATCTTGGAGAAGGACTTTACTGTAGGGAAGATTAAATACTCATCCCACTTCCCTTCTGCACACTATGAAGCAGATACAACAATTTCAAAACAAGCATCTCCATTATGCACTACCTGAGATGTATCTCTGCTCTAAAATCAATGTCTATACACTGCTGAACAGAATGATATCAATGCTTTATTTCTTCTTTGTTCTACATTCATGACACTCACATGAATTAATTTTCTAAGTATCCAAATGAACTCAGGAAGTGAAAAAAACATTTATCATCCCTTTTTATGCAGTAGTTCACTTGTGGTACAGCCACACTTTCTGAATACTACACGTCACCAGCATCAAATGCAGGTAAGACTGGAGAAATAATGGAAAACTACATAACAGTAAACAATGAATGGACTTCTAAAGAGCTGCTCACCTAAAGATGTGGCAAAGCACTTCATGAGAGAGTTGGTTCATGTAATCTTTTGGCTCATCAGCTTTGGTAGATTCAGAACCTTCCCTGTTTACTGAGCTTGGTTTCACATTTTTCCGCCGGGGACCCATATTTGCACCGATTTCTGATGGAAGGAAATGTTCACAATGTTATGAAATTCAGTGCAACTGAAAGAGAAAAGGGACAGAGTGGAGGAGCACACACAAGTTAAGCCGCAAAAACCAAGCTGTAGTTTGTGTAGCACAGGTCTCAAACACAACCTGACAGTGGTTAGACAAACCAGACAGTTCCCTAAGTGAAAGGAAACGGACAAAGAGGAAAATCACCCCAGGTTCAACGAGAGATTCCTTTGCATGAATGAAAGGTCTTCAGAGACACCACCCTGTGGTCAAGACAAATCACAGGAAAGCTGTGCAGAGAGTGCAGATGTCATCAAGTCAACACCAACTAGAACACTCCAGTGAAAAGAAAGTCCAAAGACTCTGGCTAGCAGAAAAATCATTTATTTTCTTTTTGAAAAAAAATGGGCTCCTAAAATGCCTCTTCTTAAAAACTGCTCTATTACAAGTCCTCAAAGTAGCTCCTCTTCAAGGTTAGAACACGAAATAAAATATTCAGGCTGCTTACTTAAAGATCAAAGCTGTAGAAAAACTGAAAGTCATTGCATCAGCAGTAACCTGCAGGAAATCCTGTCCTCCTTCCCTTCACTGAACTAATGTGTCCATGTCTACACTGTACCTGCAGCACACATGGGCTGAAACAACAGTAATGTTCCACTTAAAAACAAAAAGATAATTAAGAGAAATAAAAGATAGGTACTTAAAATAAATATGAACTCAATGCTACCATGAGAATAATATCCTATACAGATATTGAGAGACATTTTCACAGCTGTATCTAGCAAGTATTTATTTTATTCTAATGTAAGAAAGCAACGTAAGACGAGAACAAAAGTGCTCTCTGGTGAGGAGGGCAAAGCATCACTAACTCAGTAAACCTGTTTAACAGGTTGAATGCCTGTTAAATTCAGTGGATGAGGAAAAACAACTTGTTAAAAAAAAAAAGGCAGATTTTGTAAAACTTATCAGTAAGGCCTCTGGTACAGTCTCCACTGTGATGCAAACATACCTCAGTGTTTGCACCACATTATGGGGAAATGACAACTGAGGAGAAAAACAAAGGACCTCATGGAAACGGAAAAGAAAAAATTTTGCCTTCTCCAATACAAAGGATTTATAGGATGGCACAAAATTTGAAACATTGCAATCTAATTATTGAAAAAACACGGTTTTACAAATTTTTTGTACGCATTTTAAGTTAACAGCTCCATGCTGTCATGAATTTATTTTAATGGTGATATTAAAATAAATAAATTACCACCTTCTGCACGTGAATACCATGAAATATATCTCTGCTCCTTTGGA
Source organism: Myiozetetes cayanensis (assembly GCF_022539395.1). NCBI lineage: Eukaryota > Metazoa > Chordata > Aves > Passeriformes > Tyrannidae > Myiozetetes > Myiozetetes cayanensis. The sequence goes on along the minus strand of NW_026087378.1, from coordinate 5,438,765 downwards.
TTGCTGGGAATTCTCCAGCCAGAAGTAAAGACAGTGAGTTTGTTGCCTGTTCTTATGTTGCCCTTCTTTTTGGTGCTCGCTGGAAGGGGTCAGTTTGTTTGTAATTCTCTGCTGTAACGTTGATCAGCTTCATGAAGCCCAAACCTGACTTCTTATGAGACCGGATTCCAAAGAAAACAAGCATTATGTGGATTCTCAGTCACGTGGGATGACTCAATTTGAACAGGGGGCAGGATACAACCTAAAAAACTGCAGACTGCTGCAGCCACGTGCTGGGATGCAATACAGCACTAAAGAACAGTAAAAGGACTGTGACGTAAGACAGAGAAATAAGGATAATATCCAACAGAGCAGGAAGAATCCTGTAAGACACAAATGCAACGAGTACAACCTACACTAGGTTTGGGCCCTGCCATTAAGTAAAGGGGGAAAAGAACGACCTCATTCCTATGAGGATGCAGTTTGTGTACAATAAATGCTCCTCCTGGTACCACTTTGAGCTAACGAGCACAGCTTTAACATCTCATTCTACATTAGCAAGCTGACCTCACTTAAAAATAAAATTAAAATTAAAAAACTGCACAACAAAAAACCCTTATATGTGCAATAAAGCTGGCAAACGGAATTTTGCTGCCCCCACCTCAGTTAATTCACGAGAATGAATGCTGCAGGAAACAACAGCTCGACGTGCCGTGTTCTTGATCAATAACTACCAAACTGAACTTAAAAAGCTTAAAAAAACACGGGCACACCGCACAGAAAAGGCAAATGTGGACAGAGCAGCCAGAGACGGCCTGGCAAGCATGAGATAAGGAGGGGCTCCTTACAGGGAGGGGAAAAGAGAGGACAGGCTCGTTCTTGCTGAGATAAGCGATACAAAAGCAGGTTTCCCCGCAGCCCAGGCGCTGCCACTCCCCCCGCGCTGGGGGCTCCCTCCCGGCTCCGTCCCCGTCCCTCAGGGCCTGTCACAGCGGGCACGGCCCGAGGCCGCGGGGACGAGGGGCGATGGCGGCCGCGAGGGGGGCGGTAACCGCCGGGTCACCGCCCGCCGCGCCCCGGGGGCTCAGCCAGGCTCGTCCCCCCCTCCCTCACCGCCCCGCAGCCCCTCACCTGCCCCGCGCAGCCCCGGTGTTGTGGCCGCGGGTGAGCCCCGGCCGCCGCTTCCTGCGCGGCCCTTTCCGCCTCCGCTTCGCCGCCGCTCCCACCGCCCCTTCCGGGGGCCGGGACGCTCGCCCCGCCGCCATCTTGAGCGTGGCAGCACGGGCCGTGCCCGCCCCGCCGCCATCTTGGGGGCGGTGCCGCCTCAGCCCGTCCCGCCCGGCGCCGCCATGGCGGGGGTGGCTGAGCCCTGAGGGCGGTGAACGCCGGCTGGGCCTCGGGGACACGGGCTGGGCGTCCTGAGAGGAGCTAATGAAACCCCGAGAGCTTAGCGGGGAGTTGTGGCACGGCAGCAGGAGCGCCCGCGAGTGGCGCTGTGCCCTTGGCGTGCTGTGGGTTAAAGGAGTTTGCAAGCACACACACACACACACACACACACACAGAGGAATGTTATTTATAAAAATTATATTCCAAACCGCTGTTGTAGAATCACAGTATGTCGTGAGTTTGGAGGGACCCACAAGAACCACAGGGAATGGAGCTCTGAGCAACCTTGTCTAGTGGGAGGTGTCCTTGGTTATGACCAGGGTGGAGTGGGATGGGCTTTAAGGTCCCTTCAACCCAAACCTTTCTGGAATTCTGTAATCATCCAAGTCCAGCTCCTGGTCCTGCACAGGACACCCCAACAATCCCACCCTGTCCCTGAAAGTGTTGTCCAAACGCTCCTCGAGCTCTGTCAGCCTTGGGGCTGAGACCACTGCCCTGGGGAGCCTGTTCAGTGGGGAAGAACCTTCTCCTTATATCCAACCTAACCCTCCCCTGACACAGCTCCAGCTGTTCCCTGGGGTCCTGTCACAGCTCACACAGAGCAGAGGTTGGAGCTGCCCCTCATGGGAAAGCTGCAGACCCCAGTGAGGTCTGATCTCAGTATCCTCCCAGAACAAGCCAAGCATCCTCAGCCACTCCTTGATGGCCCCTCCAGACCCTTCACCATCCTCATGTCCCTCCTTTGGTCACTCTCTAATATCTTGTGATACATTACCTGAAGCCCCAGGAGCCCTGATAGTTGCCTTTGCCAAAGTGTATTTGAGCATTTTATGGGTCTATTATCAATTTGTTAAATTTGTTCAGGTCTGAGTCCAAAAGACCAAAAGTCATTAGGTGCATTAGCACAAGTAAGGAAGGTTTCATGGTTTAATCCCAGCCAAATTTATTACAGCACTGGCATTTTCTTTTTTAGGAATTCAACTATATCTGATTTTCAGGCCTGTATTTCATTACCTCTTGTCTTAGAAGGGAAAACAAAAAATTTTTAAAACCTTACTGTGAAAACCCTTTCTTGTCCTCCACATATAAATACATCAGATATATACGTCATATATACGGATACATCAATGATATATAAGTACCTTTTTGGTGCAGAGTTTTGAAAACTCTAATCCTCCGTGAGTGCAAGATCTGTTCTATTTTCCATTCAACACCAATATCTGGCTCCCTCTATTTTATTTTCTAGCAAACAGGACACGAGCCTGTTTCATCAGCTCACTCAAACTACGTACATTTTTCCTTCCCCATATTTCCCTGTCGTTGCTCCATCACACAAACCTGACTGTCCAGATTGTCCAGCCACTTCAGCATTTTTTCAGCTGTCATTTGCAGCAATTTGCAAATGGTGTTCTTTGCTCTGGTATGTGGCAGAAGCTGCTTCTCATTATCTGCAGCTATGGGCCAGCAGGAGCTCATAAAAAGCACTCAGTGTGGGAAAGCCTTGCTCTCCAGCTGCTCTTGTCTGAGATAATTTCACATCAGAAATTGTCAGAAACAAATTAGAGTCCCAGAAGTGTGGTTTAGACCTCTGAGTTACAGTTTCTTGAATTGTTCTGGAAGATGTGCATAAGAAATTTTGTGTCTTTGGTTTGGTCCTACAAGCACAATCAGTTAAATATCTCAACATACTAAAGCAGAGGGTATGAACATCCACTTAGGCTGTGACAGGCCAAGCTAGAGGGCAGAAAATATTCACAAATTGTCTGCTGGACATTCTGACATGATGATGAAAGCCCCAGAGTTTGCCTTTGTTTTCTCAATTTGATCTTTCTTTTCTTATTTTTATCATTTTTTCAGTCAAGATAACCTGTTGTAAGAACCTCTTTAGGTTGTGTCCAGAGCCACAAGCCTGAGCTATGAGAAACTTTTACAGTATTACCTTTCTCATTTGCATTCCTGCTGCCTGATTGCTGGGACCTGGATTCCATATAAACAGAATTCATGATATGGATGGGTTTATTCTATGTCCAGCAGTTCCAAAATTTTTCTCCTGTGTAAGCCCGGTGAAGTCAGTCATTCATCAGTTTTAATTTTGGAAAAATGCATTCCCATGACCAACTATTCAAGTGTAAAAGACACAAACTGGCTTAATAATGAAGAAAATAAGGATGTAAGGTAGAACAGAAACTTCTTTAGGTCTAAAAGCCACCAACTTATCAGAAGTGAAGAGAACCAGGAACGATCACATTTAAATGACAGGATTTAACAGAGATAACTGCTCTGAAGCTTATACAGTCTTACAGTGTACCAGATTTGATTCATTTAAAGGAAAAAAAGAACCATATTGAAGGGTAAATTCCAGTAACATGAGGCCATCTAGTGGAATACAACTTTTGTCTTCCAGGCTTTGATTTTTTACTTCTGGACTTAGTCCCTGCTCCACAATAGTTTTCTGTAACTTGGGAAATACTGTTACTAATGGATGCAATAAACTTATTCTCTAGAAAGTTCACCATGGACAAAAGCAAAAGAGTTAAAGTTTATTTTAATAAACATGCTAAACAACATAAACTAATCAGAATTGCACAAAGATAAAGGAAAAACAAGCATTTAAAATTTAGCTACAAAACTGGAAGAATCAAAGCACTTCCTAAGAAAGCTGAAACCTTTGGGGAAAAGTATCTGCTAAAATTTCTGGATAAATGGAAGAAAACACTTTATCAACAAGGGGAAAAGCCTGCACTGACTTGTGTCCACTCAGATCAGGTGGCATTGTCAGAAGATTTGAACTTTAACTGTGTAGACCAATACATAATGAAGGGCTCATTTAAAACCAACTTTCCTGCTACAGGAACAGGAATGCTCCTGAGAATCCCAAGGAAGTGCTTTTCAGGGAGGACAGAAGTGTCAATCCCAACACTCTGGAGTGGAGCAAAGCAGCAAATGAGAGAACACAGGCGGAAAACTGACTTTATGCTTTGTTTGCCACCATCAGAACAGGCAAGATGAATGAAATCCAATTAAGAGACTGTAGTGGGGCAGGGGGACGCTGTTCTCAGCACTCTTCTGGCATGCAGAGCTCCTTCAGCAGACCCCTGCTTGCTTCACGTGTAAGGCACCTCTACTTCTCCTGCAAAGGAAGGGAAGAACATCCGTATTGCAGATAGAAAGCTCAACAGCATGCACTGAAATCTCTCTGAAGCCCTTTGCTAACAGAGAAGACACTATAAACATTTGTAGCAGACGTGAGGGCATTGATCTGTGAACAACTTTCCTTTGAAAATTATATATTTTATCCATAAAAAGCTAGGTGTTTCCAGTACCACTTTTGAATTGTATGACCCAAGGTAGGTCCAGGTACCAGGTTAGGCCTGTGTTGCTGATTGGACTCTTCTCCTTACTGTCCAACTTCTACAATAGGAAGTTGCTCACACAAATACCAAGGTCATTTGCTTAGACCAGTTGGACCTTACTGGAGGGAGAAGCAATTAATCTGAATAGATTAAGCAAAGGAACAGAGAAGTAGCAACCCTGGAAAAAAAAAATGATAGGACTTAGGTGGAATGGAAATCCCAGATAATTCAGCTAACCTCAGACTTTGGCTAATTCAGGAGCAATTAGGAAGAGTTGTACTTACAGGACTGCTTTGCAGAAAGAACACTTGTTGTTATATGTTTTTCCATCAGAGCCGCAGAAGGGTTGATAGAGCCTTTCGCAGTAAATGGGTCTTCCTCTCTCTAACCTCCTGTATTCACTGCAGTCCACCTGTAAATAGAGTGTCATTTTTCTTTGAATCCATCTTTCTCACATTCTCCATCCACCCACAGAAATAATGAATACATGACATTTTTGGACATGTTTGTCAGCTGCTCCAGAGCAGCGCAGTTGATGAGGCTTTGCCATCTGTATTAGCTGAGCCTAAGCCTCAAAAAAAGAATGTTCCTTATCACAGAGATGTGTGTGATGCTGCCTGTGACAAACTGAGCACCTTTAAGGACTGTGCTCTCCATCTGAATAGCATTACAGTCACTGGAAAAAATATAGCTACAAAGAAGTTGAGGGTTAGTGTTTTTTTCTAGCTGATTGCAATGGTCAGTGAATTCAGGTGAGATTACTTCTTAAGGCTTTCTCTCTCTTTATTGCACAGTATCAGCTCTTGATGCTTTTTACACTGGGGGAAGGTTCTGACCAGGTGAAATTAAAGTCCTATTTAAGTATTGGCATGAAAAGAAATTGTTGGAGGTCTCATCTGATTGTGGGATTATATTCATTACAGACTTAGGCATGGAAATGGGACTACAAATGTCCAGTTGTTTCTTGAACACCTCCAGGGAATGGGGACTCCACCACCTCCCTGGGCAGCCCCTTCCAATGTTTGACACCCCTTTCCATGAAGAAAATCCTCCTGAGTTGTGTTAATGGGGGCCCAGCTCTGTGTGTGGGTGAATTTTCCTTCCCCACTATTCATCACTGGACTCTGAAAGGTCTTGTCCCTGCTCATCCAAGTAAGGATTTTTATTTCTTGGCGTCTCATTTCTTTCAGAGGGTGACCCCAGGATGACTCCAGCATACCCAGAGAGAAATTAAAACCTCCAAGTGCCAGATTTAGGACCTGAAAGTCATTAAGAAAGACTTAAAGTGTCATCATTAGATAAATATTTAAAAAAATCTAGATTTCTCACCCAGAATACATTACAGGTAAAAACATTTGGAAGTTGTCAGGGCAACTGTATGAAAACCACATATCTCAGAGTTAGGGATTTCTCACTAAAATCTCAATACATGGCTAGCAATTAATTAAAGTTTAACACTGGGCTTTTTTTCTGTCCTCATATTGTTACAAACTATATAGAGTTTTATCCAGAAATAAAGAAAATTACTCACCTCGTTCTCTTTGTCAGCATCTGCAATAAAACAGAATCACAAAGGATAAAATAAAAACCACAGTTAATGAACACTCAGTTTCAAACAAGGAGGATTTCATTAGTCTGAGCCCTTCCAGCAACACCAAGTCTCCTAAGTCCTTGAAAGTAAATACTGACAGAGCTTTTCAGTGTTTAATAAGACACAGGTGTCAGAACCTATTAAACACGTGGACATTATTCTATTATTTACCTCAGAAACCTCTGTCAGCTGCTAGAACAGCCTCTGTTGTAGGAGCGACTGGAGCCATTGTTCCCCCTTTCACCACAAACAGATTGAAGCCCCAGAAGTCAATATTGTATTCAATGACCAGTCTGTTCAGGATCAACTGGTTGTTGAGCATGACTGGGTTTTAATTCCTAAGTTTATAAAAAGTTTCTAAAAAAAGTTGCATGTGGTTGTACAAAAATCATGTGTTCCTTTTATGCTTTGATTTTCTGTCAATAATGAGGATAATATCTTCATTAAACTATAATATTAAATATGTATAATAATGATAATCCAATTTTGATCATAATACCACTTTAAAAAGTGATTTCATTTGCTGGTCAATACAGACTCTAAACTGATTGGCCCCTATTTTGTACACACATGGCATCTGATAGAATGGAACCCTGTTCTGAGGTGGGGCTTCAAGGAGCTACTTCAAAACAGTGCTAATTACACCTCCCAGAAAGTAATCAAGTGCCACTGGCATGTCTCCATTACGGTGACACATTTGTTACTTTCTTTAGGAATGTATTTGTTCTCCTGTCCTGTAATCATCATCCTGGGGCTTCCAAGGGGTAAAAGTTATCAGGCAGAGACTTCTGTGCAGCAGGAGCAGGAGGAAAATGTGTTATGGCAATACAGCTCTAGCACTTGTCTTTTGGACTAGATGTGGCTTTTTCTGATCTTTAAAGCCCTTAAACTTTCCACTGGAAGTTCCTTTCATGGAGATGTTTACATCTTCTCATCAAATAAAGTTGTTGAACATAAAGAAAACTGTCAGGAATAGTGTTCCATGTCAAGATGTTATTTTTTCTCCAGTAATCTCTTAATAGCCACTCTGCATGTGGTAGTGAATGCAAAAAAAATGTAGCTCAAAAAGTAGTTATTCATACAGTTTTAAAGGAGACAATAAACTAGGAAGTTCAAGGAAGAGATCTCCTGGAATTCTTATGGGAGTAATATTTATTTATTTCTCTGCAGTTAATGAAACACTGAAAGAATGGTTTCTGTCAAATCATGCAATTTCATTGAAATTGTTGTTCATAAGTATTTTGATTTTGAGACAATTTTCAAAGCAACCTTTTCAGACCTATCCAAAATAGAAAAATATTAACTTGTTTAATAATTTTGGGTTTAATATTGTAATTATTTTGCTTCTTTAATGTTCTTAATGCTTTTGAGCATCTGTACTCTAGCAGAAATGTGGACTGTCTCAGTTATCTTAAATGTACTTACTTATATCTATATCTTTTATTGCAAGGTTTTAGTACAAATAAAAATACCAAGAAATTCCTCCCAGCTCCCTATTTTATCCCAGAGCAATCTACCCTTCAAAGCTCTCTGCAGCCTGGCAAGCTAACAGTATAAAGAGGTGATTTACAGCCTTATTATGTGTCCTGTGCATAATCAACTGTCCCCTGCATGGCAGGAGAAGGACCTCATCAGCTCCAACCTCCCTTCTCAGATAAAATTTAGAAATAAGTAGGTAAAAACAGCTCTAGTTCTGAGGCTTTGCAGTTCTTTTTAGTCACAGTGCAGAATGCAGCTCTGATTCACATCACCACCAACGATGAGGTTTCATCCACTCAAATGGGCAGCTGTACAGCTGGTACAATAGTGTTTGATAAATGGAGCACAAGCCTAAAATTTCACTTTCTGTATCCCACCCAGGTCTAGGAACCATTGCTCTCTGTCCCAATACACTGAGAAACTTGCAGTCTTTAGACATCAGAGCTGTAATATAGCAGGAAATACAGGAGGTTACTCACTTGCCAAGCAAAGGACTGCCAGAGCGAGGAGCACAAAGACTCCTGTTGTCTTCATGGCAAACAGGGGTTCTTGGCCTGTTTCACAGCCAGTCTGTCCTTCAAGTATTCCAGCACGTTTAGCTCCAGTGTGTGTCCATGTGTCTGTGGGAGCAGATATTTATATACACGAGCACAAGGAGCAGGAACCCTGGTGATGAAATCGCCTCACACAGAACGTAATTAGAAGAAGGTGTTGCCCATGTAGTGTCAATAGAATGTCTTCTGTACAACGTGAAGGTCATGAGTGTCCCAGCGTGGATTGTGTTGATAGAGCAGATGTATTGTTCCTTGGCTAAGCCCCTTGCCTAATTAACTGTTCTATCTCCATCAGCGAGTCCAAGGAGTGACTCAGTAAGGTGGTTACTTATTGCTGGTCTGTTATTGCCTATTGACTCTTAGAGATGAACACAATTCCCAGGGGAAAAATAATTGTTGCTGGGTGTGTTCCAAAAGATTCATCCCAGTAGAGTTGAAGTCCTTAATTCCTGCTGTCTTGATGTTTTGGAGCTGCCTGTGAACTCTGTTTAAAGGTGATGCTGGTTCCTATGGCTGTGCACTGAGCCCTTCTAGGCTGCTCTGGAAAAGAATGTTTCATTTGAACACCCTAAACTTCACAAAAAGCCCAGAAAATCCTTCAGTGTTCTCCTTCCTTTAAAATTCTGCCACTTCAGAGATTGGAACCAATGCTCTGTGAGAGAAAGAGCAAAGATACCACATCGCTCTGCCTGGCAAAGAGCAGGGATGAGTTCAGAGCCACTGGGCATCCTGTTGAGTTACTGCCTGGTCTGGTGTCATGGAGATATGGAGGAGATTCCTCTGCCTGCCCCTCTTCTCCTATTTTCCTATTTGCAGCACAGTAGGAGGGATTCTTCAAAAAATTCAGCATACCAACATGTTAGTGACTTAATCCACAGGCATCATTTTCTGTCTTTTATAATACAGCTCAAGGGGGGAATCACAATGGGACACTCAGTTCTGAGGCTTAATTTTCATGAAGTTCAAAGTAATGTGGAGCTGATAGTTTTGTTTGAACCCATCCCTCCAAAATCAGTCTTGTCTTAGTGTAGTTGGGCAAATTGTCTCAATAGGAAAGATCCCTGCACACCACTACAACTCACAATATTTCAGTGATCACCTTCCCTCATTGCAAGGAACTGGGGCCATATGTGCTAATTTCAGGAAGAGAGAGGGGACTGAAAGTTCTTACAGAAAAGGTTGTAATAGGTCAAAAAGACTTTGGGGCCCACTAATTCATTCCAAGAAGGATAAATATCATCTTGTCTTTAAGGATTATAGTTAATTAATAAATGGCTAATTTCTCATCACTTCATGGGATGAAAAGTATAAATGCCATCAAATTCAAGTTCCAGCATAGGTAAAGATCTGGTTTGAGCTGGAGTCCTGTAATTCAATGCCTTTACTTCAGTGATTTAATATTTAATTTTCCTTTTTTCTTAACTTGGACATCTGTGCATGTTCCTTTGAAGTTGAGATCACAAGAGACAGGCTGTGGTTTACACTGGAGTTGGTCTAGTTTCTTCTGCTTTGGGTTGTCAGTGAAATTTTTGTACTGGAGAGCCCAAAACCTTTCTGAAGAGCCTGGCAAAGAGCATGTACAAACTCTGTGGAGAGTATTCAGGACATGTTCATTGGTTGGTGGACAATTACCAACATTAGGCAACAAGAGCAAAACCCAAAGCAAGCCGGAAGTTACTCCTAATCTGAATAGTTTTGAACAAACAAGACTCTTGAGGAAATCTTGAAACTGTAAAACTGCAGCTTGACAGAACATGCCGGTTCCTTGACACTGGAATGAGGAAATCTGCCACTCTGGTTATGCTCTCTTGCCCTAATACAGTGCTCCAGAGTGTCCTGTCTGATGCAACCTCAATATCCATCCCATCGCCTCCAGCAGAAGAGTGTAAACATCTGCTTCAAGTCTGCTAAGTTGATGTAGGAATCTTTTCTGAGACTAGTGCAGAAAGAGATGACTCTTGGAGGTGGGAAGGGACCAAAAAGGGAGGCAGATTTCAAATGAGATTTTTCTTAGCGTATGAAAGTTACCTTTCTATTGGAAGGATTCCTAATGCTTATTCTATGCCCCATATTGGGAAAGCCATGGGGTGAATGTTTTCTTTCTGGTAATGTTTAGGTGTATTGGTTAGAGCTTTTGAATCAAATAAAGATTCGTTTCTTGAACAATGGACCTTAAGTTTTGTAGGGCTTGCCCAGACCACTCAGGTAGGAGGGACATAGTCGTGATGAGAGGCTGTGACATACTGCAGGGTGTGCAAACAGCAGCTTGCTCACAGCAGGGACTCAGCTGAAATCCTGGAGATTTTTGTGTTTTGAAATATCAAAGCTGTCTTAGAGCTTTGAGAAGAAAAATGCCCTACTCAGAGAGCAACAGTCTGTTTCACTTTCTGCAGTGAGGTGTTACACAGAATCCCAAAATGAAACTTGGGGAAAAGTAAAATGCCACAGAACACTTACTGCAACTCCAGCTTAAAAGTAGACCAAAGCCTCTGGATCTCTATTCCTTGCTTTGAAAATGGGCAGAACTCACATCAGCCAGCTAGAGAAAATAGTCACCATTTGACTGAAAAAATGCTTTATCTGAGGCATCTTTCTTGTCTAAACTTGTTGTTTGCCCTGCTAGCTCTTCACATGGAGCTGGTCTGACAACCTGAGGCCTGTCATCCTCAGGTAGACTGAAGGTTCCCTTAGATCAGAGTGCTGTGTTCAAGAACTTTCCATGGCATATTGGGAAGAGTCCGGTTTTCGTGGTGTGGAAGTTGGATGTGAGTCAATGGCTTGCCCCTGTACTGAACAAGTCCAGCTCAGCATGCTGGGCTGTATTAGTAAGAGTGTAATTATCAAGTTCAGCACTGATGAAGCTGCATCTGGCATTCTGGGTACAGTTCTGGGCTCCCTGGCACAAAAAAGGCACCGAAATACTGGATCAGAACCAGTGAAGGACCAACAAGGTGTTTAGAGGGATGAAGCACGTGTCATGCTAGGAAAGCTTGAGAGAAGTGGTTTGCCCAGTTTGGAGAAAGAGAGTAAAGTCTCGTTGCTTTCAGCTGCTTTCAGGACGTGCAGAGAAGACAGGAGCCAGAGTCTTCTTGGAGATGCACAGTGAAAGGAAGAGAGAGAACAGTGCAAATTGCACCAAGAGAAATTCTAATTAGATATGAGGAAAACAAATTTCACAATGAGAGTAGTCAAGAATAGGAACAGGTTATCCAGAGATCATTGGAGATACTAAAAAATGGATCTGTTCTGAACTGGCCATAATCTAGTGATGGGTGTGGGGTGTGGGGAACCAGGTGACCTCCAGTGGTCAATTCCAAGGGAACTGATTCTATGATTCCCACAGGAGAATGTCAAGTGTTGCTGGCAGGCAGCTGCTCAGGGACTTTGTGGCATATTTGTCCTTATGAGTTAACATTTGACAAAGCAGCACAGACAGTAAATTAGCACAATAGATTGATTTTACCTACTTGGAACACATGTTGTTCGTTGGAAAACAAGTGTTCAGATCTGCTTAGGAATAGCTGCTTCCCAAAGCTGTGTCAGTACAGCCTCTTCATCACACCTAAAACTAATTTAGAAATTTATAGGAAATACTCTGTATTGAAGAATAGTGAGTGAAATTTTGACCTAGTCATCAAACTCATGAATACATGTAGGTTAATTGTGGGCCTCTCATAGTTTTCTACCTTTATCTTCATATCTTGTCTTATTATCTGTCCAAGTTGATCTTTTGAAGAAGAAAAAGTAATTACATGGTGTTACATCTGGTAAAATATTAGTGCATATTTTTCTGAGAGGAGGAGAATTTTTCACAGTTATTCATATATTGCTTTTAGATTTGGAGTGCTGAATGGGGCACGATTGGGATGCCAAATATGCTGCTGCAGCACGTCATTAGTTAAGTGCCTGCTTTATTCTGCTTGGGAGGGTGTTCTGTGGCTGCATTCCAGAACAGTAACCTGTTCCCATTCATCTGATGGAGTGCCTCCCACTGAGGGCATCAACAGTGCTGAAAAAATGGCACGTGGAATAGCTACAAAACATATTCTCACACACACCACATAAACCTTTGAAGAATGTGCAAGCCAAGATAGATCCTGCCACGGTCACCCACATCGGTGATTTCGGTGCGTGTTTATTCGGGACGCGGTTCGTGGGCTCCCTCAATCTTGCTCTGGGTGGGTGGTTTGGGTTGTCCGCCCATGTGCAATTAACATATCAGACTTTTGAAGTCTTGCTCAATGGAAGAGTTGAGAGTCAAGTGATGTGTTTGTTAAGGCATCAAACTGGGCCAAAACAGTATTTGCCTGAAGGAAGGTGAGTTTCCCATTTTCCACACCTTAAGAGAGATCAAAGGAGCCTTTCTTTAACACTGCAGGTGTCAAGGCAGGACAGATCCCTGCTGAAGGTTTCATGTGTTATTTCAGAAAGTAAAAAAATAAACCCAACACCTCTCTGCAAAGGCTGGCGCTGAGCATTATGTTTTTCTTTGTATCTTCTGATATTGCTAAGATACAATACCACAAGGCTGTGATACCTGAACTGGTGGATCCTTTGAATTACTTAGTGCCATTCCATTGATGGGTCTGAATTGATTCTTCACAGGTAAAACAAAACAAGCATTAACAGCTTAACATTTCCACTGAAAGTATTGCATCTTGAGCATTGAATAGGACTTATATTAAATTGCCTCAAGATGCAATTCCCAGGTGTTCAGCACTTTGAAGTTCTGTCACACTGAACTCATCAATCTGACATATTTGAAGCAAGGTTTCTTTTAAGGTTTTTTGATGTCTCAGAACAAGGCTGGGGAATATACACTGGATTTCCCTCTATTACAAATACTATTACTTCCATAAAAGAGAATCTACAACTTATGAAGAAAAGGGATAAGATGAAGGTCAGCATGGAAGAAGGGATGGATATGAAGCATTTGGACCTGAAATCTGTGTTTTCCCACAGAACCTTAATTAGACATAAGCCTTTTTTTCCCCCGCTTTTGCTGCCAGCAAGTGCCTGCTTGCCCAGCTGAAGCACTTAGAGGATAGCAAGTTCCTACTGTAACCTATTAGTGCCTCATTAAGGACACCAACTATTTGTCAAGCATTCCTTAAGATGAGGAGCACCCACAAAAAGCCCTGAAGGGAATTAGTCAGTCTCTGTTCAGTGCAGATTTAGGGAGGTGTGGTAGGCAAAACCTAAAGCCACAGGTTGAGTGATGAGTATGAATAGAAAGCTGGAGGAGCTTCCCCTTCCCAGAAAATGGTGGGACACAGAGTCAAGAGTAGGTCCAGTATAAGGCTATTATCTATTATACAATTAATGACTCTCATACCTCAGGAGCCTCAGGAATAAATTTAGTTCTATAATTTTATTTCAGAATCTCTGATTTTGTAATCTGAAGTTTCAGGGGCAATTTTGTACATCATGCAGCCTGACTGAGTCTATGCATTGTGGCATTTATCAGAAGGTTTCCAGATCATTTGCAGTGCAACAAGGAGAGGAATTAAGAAAGAGAAGTCCAAGGACTAATTGACACATCAATTATTATGTTCCTGAATGGATGGAGTATGTTAGAAAATTATCTCCAGTATATGGAGTCACCATAGGGAATATTTGAACTGTGATAGTAACACCTTTTTATACAGTCTAGACAGTCCCTCAGAGGTGGGAGACTGACAATTCTTAGAGGAGATATTCACAGGCACTTGGGTCCATATGAGGCCCAGGTAATGGATAATCAAGGATTAAAGCCAACTTTATGTCTTAGAGAGCAGCCATCTTATGATTAACCTGATTTCTGCAGAATAAGGGGCAGTTTCAAGCTGTGCTTTCTTATTTTCCTGAAGAATCTTAGCCAATGACTTCCCTCACTGGCTCCTGATTACCCCATAATCCATGCCAGAAGAGCTTCCTGTAGGGAAGCAGTATGGCATTATTCACCTTATGGCATTATGGCACAGAAAGGGAGATTCCTCTGAAGGCAACAGATCAATATCCTTTGTCAGGATACTCGTAAATTTAGCCTGAGTATTTCAGAGGATGGAAACTGGGCTGGACCCAAATTAATGAGAGGTTGCAGTGATGGGTTTCAATGGTGCCAAGGTTTCAACCAGTTATCTGAAGAACAGGAAGGTCGGTCCTATGAATTCTGAACACTGCACCAACAGAATCAGACAGAAACCTCAAAGACCTCAAGATCTATTTCAAGTGGTTTCAGTGGCAAACCTCCTGACCACAAAGGCCAGAGAACCTCAGTGTTCTCTTCGCCTGCAGAAGAGGGTTCAGGGGATCTGGGTGACTCACTGCTGTCACTTTGCTGGGTGGTCCTAAACACTTTTACAGGCCATGAATTTGTTAGTATTAATCACTAATAATTACTTTGCCCTGCAGACATTTTTGCAGGAGTAGTGTTAACATTCTGGTAAAAAAGGGAAGAGTGACACAAACCATTCTTAAAAAAAATCACAAGTAAACCAAATTTTCTTGTTTTCAGATGTATTTATTATTAGCTCATAAAAAAAGTACAATAAATTGCATTTATAGTGGAAATAAGACACATATTACTAGCACTTGTAGCTAGATTGTCAGCAGTTTTCTGAAATATCAGATATCTCACACATTTCAGTCTATAAATATCTGCAATTACCACCATGGCTAAGACTGGGAAAAAAGGAAGCATGGTTGCAATGAAAGTCTTTCTTTAATTTCACTGGTTCTTTATCATGGCTTAAAGTCTGAATCATCAGATATTTCACTATTTTGCTTTCCTGTAAGTCGGGACTCAGGTGTTTTGACAAATGTTGCCCCATCACTGGAAGTGTTCAAGGCCAGGTTGGACAGGGCTTAGAGCAACCTGGTCTAGTGGAAGGTGCCCAGCCCATGGCCAGGGGGTGGAACTGGATGACCTTTTAAGGTCCTTTCCAACCCCAACCATTCCATGATTCTATGAAAAATACAGAGGCTTCAACACATGCTTCTGCCTTTTTCCAGACCTGGGGACTTTGTGAGCATTTCAGAGCCAGGACTTGAGGTGTTTTACCTGAGGTTCTGTGAAGACACCAGCACATGATACAGTAGTAGGAAGATGCTTTCATAATGAACTATAAAAATACGTATTCTAAAGCTCTAACTTTAATTAGATGCTTAACATCCATATATAAAACCTGTTAACAACTGGCCTCTGAGGTATTAGATACAGTACAGGTGTAATTTCAGCTGCCATGGTTGTAGTTGCAGATTCCTGACTCCTATGCCCTGAGCCTGTGGCACAGCAGCTTGGAATTCATTTTATTGTCAGTAAATTCCACTGCAGGAGATGCACTGGATATATGTGGATCACTGAATAAAGGGCCTCCAGTGACCACAAGCGTGGAGGGAAAGGAGATTGTTTAGGAAGGGTTAAATTCAGGTACTGGCTCCCAGTTCCTTTCATGTTCATGAAAGGTGGTAATAGGACTCTTAACCACAGCACTCATGCAGCCAAGGCTTTCTATGCTTACACATTCCAACTAAAAATAAATAAAAATAAATAATTAAATAGACACATAATCAAACCATTAAATAATGGAATACTGAAACAGTTCTTAGGGGAAGTTACTTTACAAATAACATATGAAATGGTTTGAACAGTAACTGCCATCAACTGCTCTTGCAAGTCATGCCAATAAATAAATAAATAAATAAATAATAAATACATAAATACATAAATAATGGATAAATAAATAAATATTAAATAAATAAATGCAATATAATAATATGAACCTACAATAATAGCTGACAGCAACATATCAAATTCATGTTAATATAACATGATGTATACTAAAGGTGTTACTCGTATCTGGGGAATTTAAGAGCTGCCAAAATCAGGAATATATTCATATCTCACAAAAAAAGACGTTATGACTTCTTAATAATCTCAAATGCAGATTTTTCTTCAAATTGTGCTTATATTCTTGTGATAGTTCATTCTTTGCTTTCTGTAGGAGTATTGTGCCATCTTCCTGGAATCTCTTACTTGTTATCTGTAAAATAAGAGAAAGCAAATTTACGTAAGAATTATCTTAATTCTCCTCAGGCCCAGATTTTTACTCCACAAGCCCACACCGTGCAAGGCTCAGGAGGCTCCGTGTCTGATGGGGATCAGGGATCCAGCTTCAGCTGATACGTGTGAGGCACTATAACCCATGTCCATGAACCTACATCCACTGTTTCCTCTCTGATTTGAATGGATTCTAATTGTCTCCTCGATTGTTTTTGTAAGAGAATCACTAGTTTGGCAGCCCAACACATTTATTCTCTTACAGATATTTAATGAAAGAGAATATTCAGGAACAATAATGGTTATGTAAATAATGGTTATATAAAGGAAATGTAAAATCAATGATCATTTAAGAATTAGGAAAAAAACCATAGACTCCATACTCTTCTAGTAAGGAAGCATAGCAGAAGGTTCTTTAAGCCTTACCTGCAGAGTGAAGACCAGTCACTCCAGGATGAGTGGTAATAACGATCCCTGGCCTGCACGGAGATCTCGTCTTTTGGCCCAGTGTTTGGAAGATGGATTGACTCTTCATCGGTATCATAGACCTGTGAACAGGGCACAGCTCCTTCAGTGGGTTGTAAAGGTCGAGAAGAACATACAACACAGTGCCAGAAAGGTTCCAACAAGCTCATGTCACTCAACCCCCCACTGGCAATCTGGTGTTTCACAGGCACCAGCGCCACCCACAGAGAGCAAAGTCCTGAGGGCTTGTGAGAACTGGAGCCTCAGCAGAAACCAACGAAACATGCTCATGTGAGAACCTGAGTTTCGGCAGAAACCAAATAAACAGCTCATGTGGCACTGAAGTTGCTGTTCTAAAGTGATCCAAACCCCAAACTGAAACACTCATTAAGACAAAGGAGTTATTTGTTTATCTGGGGTTTTCTCTTTTTATTTCTTCTCCCAGAGCGGGAGCCGTAAAAAACAGAGGTTACTCCTTTTCAGCATCATTGAAATTCCCCCTGAGGACCTGTGGGTGATATAAGAAGCATCTGCAGGCTCTCCAGTTTCTCCACCGAAGGGACTGTAGGAGCCAACACTACTAAAATCAAGGAATCAGCACTGGGGGAATGGCCCCATCTGCTGGTACGGGCGGGTGGATTCTGTCCACAGAGGGAAACACATCTTTGGATGTGTCTCTGGATTAATCCCCTGACAGACTGGGATGATCACTACATTTGTTTGCTTTTCTGATTGCTGGACCAAGGCAGAGCAGCACTGCAGTTCCAGTGCTGCTCTGTGGTCAGCTCATCTTTCCAGTTCTCTGCCAACCCAGGCAAGTCACCATCACCACTGTGTGTCCATGAGCATCAGCAAAGGAAGCAAAACCATTTGTGATTTAAAACTGACACAGAGGAGCAATGTTTAGATAATAATTAACTAACTAGAAATCGAGTGACAAAGACCATAGGCTGCACAGAAATTCTTCCAAATGAATCAGTGATTCCTTATTTCTTATTCTCCTATAAAGTCTGAGCTGCCCAGGTACAAACAACATACGAGGAAATCCATGTAATAGATCTGAGACTTCTTGATTTGGAAATGAGGATTTTCACACATTAGGACCACACAGCCTGCTAATGAATTGGTAAATACTTTTCTCATGCTAGCACAGCTATGCAATGCTGGGCAGGATTTTCTCTCCTCAGTTACATCAGGGATCTTACTGATCATAGAACTGGGAAGGTGTGTTTTTCTGCCAGGGCAGAACTTGCCACATTTGGGCCTGAGCATCCTTTTTTTAAAATTTTTGTTCACCATTCTTGCATACAAAGCTTATATTATTTATACTGTCTGTTCAAGCAATAAAATTATGTTTCAAATAATGCATTTCTACCTGGTGTCCGCGTTTCTTTGGGCTTTTAACTTTGACCTTAAAAGTCAAAGGGAAGTAGGACTTCGGGGTGCTCCATGTTTTGGGATATTTCCAGGTCACCATTCCATTTGTGGCCACATACTGACATTGAGGTGGGTCAGGTTTTACTGCAAGAGAAGATATAGAGGTAATTAATTCACATTAGCAACATAATGTTGGTGTCGTACTCATTTATCAGAATGAGCACTGGGAGACTACAGGAGATTAGGAAAGGAATAGATATGATGTATAAGAACTGCCTTTTGTGTGTCTCACAGAAAATTAAGCACACTCCCATAATATCTCTAGGTAAGATCCTGGGTTTTTTTTTCACCTGAAGGGTTGCAGAGGTCTCTGTTGGATACAGAGGAACATCTTCCACCTCTGCTGACTATTTGGACATTTACCAAACATCTGTTTCTTTAGGATGCTGCCACATTTTCACATGACATGTGGCATCATGATCACAATTTATATCCTCTTATTCCTGCCCATTTCTATTAATCTGCACTGTCCATTTCTAATATTAACCTGCCCTGGATGCCCATCTGTAGGAATGGATCAGGATGGAAGCATCCATAGCCTTAACCAGTTCTCAGAGAAGAGCCTGATGGGGTATTGGTTGTTCTCTGATTTCTTCCACATCCCCCTTCTAAAACATGGCCATCTATTAGAGAAGGCTACAGTACTTCTGGGACATGTGGGTGTGAGAGGGTTGAGGTCACAAGCCAGGAAGATATTGCTTCTTCACTTCCTCATCCTCTTCCAGGCTGCTGCTATGGCATGTTTTCCCCTGTTCCTGTAACTGGGGGCTTGATGCAGATTTACAGTATAATAGGGCAGGGATTCCCAAGGCTGATGTGATCACCTACCCTTAGTTCCACTGCCAGCAGCAAGAATAAAGCTAAGAATTGATCATGATTCCTGGTCTACTCACTGATATCTCTGATGAAGAAGCTGCTGGTGTAGTTCTCATATTCCACCTCGTCGATGACCTCCAGGAACACATAAATGGGCTGGTGCTCTTCAGCAAAGGGGCAGTAGTTTTCTTTGCGGCACTGGGTCGTGTATTTGGTCACCGATCCATCCGTGTGAGCCACGGGGCTGCTGCAGGTCACATCTCCCTGAGAGCTGGACACAGAACAGAGTACAGGAGTGGGAATGCTGGTTGGTTCTGAGAATGTGTTGCCACAACAACCAACAACATGTAATGTTGTAAGGTCAGGTAAGGTAATATTTTGATGTTGTTTGTATCATTTCATGGTGCACTTCATCTGCTGCAGAAAAAGCTCACTGGGAGTTCCTACATTTTCAGTGCTGTAGGACGTGTTAATGTAACATCACAGCCACACCACACCCCCTGCCTTAGCAGAAGGAATCCTAAAGCAGGGTATCTCAGTTCTTATTACTACCATCCCATGGCAAGCTCTAGTATCTTTGTTCCTTCACCCTCTCCAAATCCTTGTTGAGGAAAGGAGGGAAGGTTGAGAAGTATCCATTGGGAAATAAATACCAAAACTCATCTATAAAGTACTACCTGAATCTGCCTCTGTTTTTGCATTCAGCAAAATAAAACACTTTGCAATTGTTTCTTCTTTAATGAACTGAAGTGACCTTTGCTGAAATACTCCATGTTTTGGAGAAACCCCCAGGAGTGGTGGGAGGAAGGAAATCCCCCCAAGGTTCCCGTCACACATTTCCCTCACAGGTTTCTGCTGTTTTCCTCAGCAGAGACTTGTCAGTGGGCATGTGGCCTCTGCCGTGGGTGCAGCCTCCCACTCCCTTCATTCTGTAGAGAGGGGACTCGAAGCTGTGGTTGTTTCTGCTTTTGGCTCAACTTCCTCTCTCCCCTCCACAAACTCTTCTGCTATTGCTTAAGTTATTCTGTGGCTGAAACAGCCCAGTGGGGGTCATTCCATTTTCATGTCTTTATTAATTTCTGAGCTACTTCCATGCCCTTATTAGTTAACTTATTACCCTGTGATGCCTCAAAACATTTTGCAGATATTCCAACTCTGCAAGAGAAATTTCTTCCCTTCTACATGTTTTAAACAGCCTAAAATCTGGCATCTCCTACACAGAGTAGCACAAAGGGCTGCTCTGGCCTTACTATGAGTTTGTTAAGGAAAGTACAAGCTCTTACCCTTTTAGACCTCTGATGGTGAACTTCATATTTGGACTCTCATTTTCTGTCATCCATGAACACATGAAAATTCCAGAGTAGTTCTTTGCCTCACATTTTATAAAGGTCTGCATTGGCTCTAGATGGAAAAAGAAAGCAAAGCATGATTTATTTACTCTTCTTGCCGAAATGGTCAAAGCAGAGACAAAACAGTAATTCGATGGACTTATATCTATTCTGGCAGGTGGGTTCACAGGCAGACACAGCCTGAGGCTGTCCCGTGGGCAGCCACGTGTAGTTACAGAGCCAAACAACCACAGGTGGTGGCTAAAGGCTGGTTCACGTGGCACCACATGGACGTGGCATTGACAGGAGCCAGAGCACACCCAGGCTGTGGCAAAGAGCTGTCAGGAAGAGATTTACACTGACAAATCCACTGCTCCTTCCACAAAGAAATCCTGCAACTGTGCAGTTGGCAAATCCCTGTGTTTGTTACCACAGAGCCACTGAAGGAATTAGTTGCCTTCTGCTATCAGTAAAGCCTTTAAGAGAACCCATTTTAAAGTGGGTGTTTCTCACACATGTCCAGAAAGCTCCCTCTGGCCCTCAGTGCTGAGCAAGGAACATCCCATCATCTTTCATACCTTTAAAGCTTGTCAGAATCGACCTTATCATTTGCCCGTTGGAGTTGACTTTGCTTATGAGGAGGAAATTATAGCTGAGGATTTCATGGGTATTCTCTGCCAGACAGGTGTAGTTTCCAGCATCAGGGAACTCCTTCACTTCAACGATCAGAGTCTTTCCTTTCCCTTTCCATTCAGAGCCCTTTTTCCAGTAAACTGCTTCATGAGGTGTGTTACAGGTGAGCTCCACTCTCGTAGCTGGTGTCTCAGCATTCCACTCGGATTCTATGACGTACACTGGACACGGCAAAGAAAGAAATTAGCAGCTACTCCCATGTGCCAGTGGGAAGGTTGGACTGAGCCCTTTTCCTCAGCTCTACTGTCCAGGAGCTCAACAGTCCAGTGAATTCTGAGTTCCAGTGAGCTCTAGGACCTTCTCACCAGAGCATTTCACCACCAGAATAAGAGCTTTAAGGCTTTACCACAAAGGAGAAACACTAAGAAATACCTGTCAAACACAGAATCTTAACTGGCAGAAAACATTCAGCTCTAGGAAGTTTGGAAGTTTCCCAAACTGCTTATGGACATGTGAAACACAGGCAAGGTGAGTCTTACAGACTTCAAACACAAAGTTTACTCCCAATGCTGACAAACAGATTTGCAGTTTTCAGCACTGTGGTATTGCCCAGAGAACCCACAGGATTAATAATTTTTTAAATGTAAATACACAGGGAAAAGTAATTTAATTCCTTTTTAGAAATGGAAGACAATTGATGATTTTTTTTTCATATTGACTTGGGTCCTTCTTTTTGGACAATTGCCTTAAAGGCAGCTTTGATTATGCAGATACACTGACTGAACAAGAACAATGGATTTTATTTTCTGAATTTAGCCCAATTTTCTGGCAAATTATTCAAAAGAATTGTTTGTTTATTACTGAACCTGTATTTTTACAAATGTTTCTACGTTTGACTTATTTGCCAGGAAAGTTGATAAACTATTTCTAGGTTTTAAGTTTTACTTAGAAATACTTTTTATCCACAATAAATTCTTCACTTGTTTGACTTTGGGTGGATACCTAAGTCACGAGAGGCTGTTTCTGCCTCCAGGCTGCATAACTGAAACTTTTGAAAGAAGAGGAGAAGGAGTAGGAAATAAGACACTTGCTAATGCAAATATTGCAAATATGCTGTTGTATGACATTTTAGGACTTCTAAATATTTCTTCCAATAATTCCAATTCAATAATTGAATTCCAATTCAATAATTGGCTAATTATTGACAAAAAAACAAACACGTAGGAAGAACCTTGGCCTAAGATACCATAATTAACAAATTCTTTGCATATGGCCACAATTATAATTCAGAAATGCCCATGTCCTGAAGGTGGCTGAAGGTCTCAGGAGGTGAAGACTGGCTTACCATTTTCCTGAAGTTTCCACTGCACAGCTTCCAGTAAGGCAGCAAAGGAAAACAGTGAAAATAAGGCAGAGAGCAGGTGAGGCATCTGGAAGGAAAAAATAAATTGCTGAACTTCACTGAGGTTGGCTGAATGTGCACTGAAATCAGGCTCATGCTGGACAGAGTGACAACAAGACATGGTCAATCCCAGTGAACTACAAAACCTTCTGTTCTAAAAGCTCTTGGACTACATAAAAATTTAGTATCAGGTTTGTAACACAATTTTGATCCACTTGTAATTTTTACCACAAGCCAGATTAGAGAAGCAATCATGGACCTTAGAGGAAATTGTTGTGTGGAAATTGTGAGGAAATTGATCTGTCGGGAGCTCAGAAGCATCCTCAGGTCCCTCAGTTAAATATTCCTCATGCAAGAAAAGTCCTGCTGATGCCAGTGAGACCAGTTGTATGAACAAGGCAGTGGACATTAAATGTCATTCATACAAAGCTTGTTGGTTAAACACATCATCAATCCTATTCAAACAAAATGCTGTCAGTAAAGGGAAGGACCTGCTGATGGGTTTTGCTGGACTGTTGTCTCCATCATATCTGTGAGAACAAGTGACAGCAGGGTCAATAATGCAGTGTAGACCTGGAGTCAACACTGACTGTTGCCAAACTGGTTGTGATGTCCACCTCAGCTTGCACAATCTAATTAAATTATCAAGCAATTTCAGGCAAAATTCCTACTGGATTCAATGCCACAGCTATATTTGAAGAAAGGGCTGGATACACAGATCATTGTTACTGTGTAAGTGTGTAGCTTATTTACAATACGTAAATGCATATTTACCCTGAACTTGTTCAAAATACTGCTAGAGCTCTTTATGAAACACCAAACACCGTTATCAAATATTGTAGTAACCACTGGGCTGCATAAAAAACTTTAACAACAGTTATTTAGTTACACTTCTGAACTTTTTTAACTGGAGATTAAGCCAAATGAACAGGAAAATGCCTTAGAAAAAGAGATTGGTGAATATAGCTTTCAAAGACTATAGCCTATTCTGACTACACTATGAGTCCAAACAACCATAAAGAAACCCACAAAATGAAGTGGTTGAGGTTTTTTTCCCTCCCAAACCAGTCTTCTATTTAATGAAAGGGGAGTATCCCTCCTGATTTCTTGAGAGTGTGTGTTCCTGTATGTGCCGAATCTGCTCCTCACTGGCAGCTCCTGTTGTTATGAGCCACCCTTAAACTTGGTCAGAAATCAGCTGTCCCTGGGCCAGTGCCCTTTGGATTTGTGCACAGCTATTTAATGGGACCAGAAGCTACAAGTAAAGTATCTGGAGGGTGTACAGGAGAGGAACCAGCTCCTGTTGCAGATGCACTGAGAGCAGCACAAACCCCAGTGAAAAACCCGTTACTATCGAGCAGCCAAACATAAAATCATTTAGGTTGGAAAAGACCTCTAAGACATATAATATCCTATTAGCAGTGTATTGCTTCATTACAAGGCAAACACTCTTCGCTGATGATTTCATGTGCAGGCAGCATTATCTGGAATTTCCGAAAGAAAACTGCATTTTGCAACTTTCTGAAAAGATGCTGCTTTCTGTCACTGAAACATGACATTCATCACTATACTTCATAAACCCGAAACTAAACATCAAAACACCGGCCAAGACTGAAGGAGTGTGATACATGGCTTTCCTCCCATAGCAACCTTTTGTCAAAATTAAAACCTTCAAAACAGAAAAGTTTCTCCTGCTTTTAGAGGGAAGCTTCACAGGTTTGTGATGAAAAAAGTTAACAGTTTTAATGGAAATTATTCCATTTTTGAGATGGGGGGAGAACACTCCCTCCCCCATCTCAAAATTTTATTGAAAAATTAATCAGAAATAAACTCAGTTTCTGAACATCATTAATCAGTGCAGTTGCCTGAGCACTTCATAGATGAGGAGAGTATTCCAACATCATATGTTCAGAGAATCACAGAATTGTGGAATGGTTTGGGTTGGAAGAGACCTGCCACGGGCAGGAACATCTTCCACTATCCCAGGTTGCTCCAAGTCGTGTCCAAACTGGCCTTGAACACTCCCAGGGATGGGGCAGCCACAGCTCCTCTGGGCAACCTGTGCCAGGGGCTCATCACCCTCACAGGGGAGAATTTCTTCACATACATCCAATCTAAACCTACTCTCTTTCAGTTTGAAGCCGTTCCCTCTTGTTTTGTCACTGCAGACCCTTGTCCAAAATCCCTCTCCAGAATAATTTCTGTCGGCAAGGACCTTTGGGCCTCATCTGGCCCAGTCTCAGCTCTAGGCATAGATAACAATTCTGTGACCTGTGTACATAAATTATATGCTAAACTTCAGGGAGATGAGCATATAAATACTGTCCTGAGTAAAATGTCACAAAAACTATTTAAATACACTTTAAAATAAATAATTATAAGTTCTCATTAGTTTTATCTGAAGCAGTTGGTATCAGAGTAAGAGAAGAAAGGAATTCTCACCTTTTCCTGTGACGGTGCCTTTAGTGAAGTTGTCAGGCAGGTTTGATTTGTGATCTGAAGGAAGCAAAGTGCTGGCTGCCTTATAAATACTCCTAAACTCCGAAAGGAAAGGGATGCTCTGTTTCACCGCAATACCACAGAATTGCAACACGTGGTTTGAGTTCCTTTTTTACATAGTGGCACAGCTAAGGCAAAAAAAAAAGTTTGGGACTCCCAGGTAAACTTCAATGAGGAAATGAGATTATGAGATTGTTAAAATGACCTTTATGGTTTGAGTGTTTCTTTTTCCTGCCTGATTCTCTGTCTCTCTCATCCAGCGTGTTCGTTATCTGAGGAAGAGTAAATACAGGCCAAATAAACTTCCAAAACTCTCTGATGAGAAATACATTATAAAGACAGAAAGAGAAAGTTAAATAAACTAAAACCATTTCTACCTGATAAGCATGAAAGAGGTAATTACATAAAATACAATTCCAGCTACCACATCAATCAGAGGTAAAGGGAATAGATATAATTTTTAATTAGTGTTTTCGAATTGTGTTTGCTCTAACAATTGAGACTTAGGTCAACCAAAAAAATAAACAAATAGTTCCACCTTAGAAATAAAAACATGGTATTCACACATTATTTTATGTTGCAGTTTTTAAATATAATCTAATAAACCTGATGTTCCTTTTACACCTCAGGTGTAAGAAGAGCTCTGTGCTTAATATGGGCATTGAAAATGAGGAAAAAGTTTTCTTTTTTTTTATTATTTGTGAAATAATAAAATACAATTCTCATTATTTGTCAGGCAAACCAAAATATATGGATTATAAAAGCAAAAAAAAGTTTTGAAATTCAACCTACTAAGGAAAAGACATGACTCTATCCCATGTAGTTTCCAGTGACGGTATTCCCACAGCCCAGCAGTCAAAGCCATAGTGCTGTAATCCAGCAGTAAAAAGATGGTGCCTGTTCTCTCTGCTATAGAACTGTGGAGTGGTTTGGGTTGGAAGGGACCTTAAAGCCCATCCACTTCCAACTCCCTGCCATGACCAAGGACACCTTCCACTATCTCAGGTTGCTCCAAGCCCTGTCCAACCTGGCCTTGAACACCACCCTCACAGGAAAGAATTTCTTCCCAATACCCCATCTAACCCTGCCCTCTATCACCGTGAAGCCATTCCCCCTTGTTCTGTTACTCCAGGCCCTTATAAATAGTCTCTTTCCATCTCTCTTGTTGGCTTCCTTCAGGTACTGGAAGGCCACAATTAGGCCACCCTAAAGCTTCTCTTCTCCAGGCTGAACAATCCCAATTCTCTCAGCCTTTCCTCACAGCAGAGCTGCTCCATCCTTCCGATCATCTCGGTATCTCCTCTGGACTTGCTCCAATATGTTCTTGTCCTTCCTGTGCTGAGGAACCCCAAAACTGGAGGCAGCACTCAAATGGTCTTTCAGACATCCTCCACATGGATGAAACAACACAAGCATCCTCAATATGTTGCATATTTGGTGCCCCCGAATATGGTAAGTGCATAAAACAAGAGGAGGAGCAACCCAAGTTAGCACGGAAATAAACTTGTTATGAATCCCAGCAGCTGCAGGGCATGGGGTCCCTGTTTAATGCCACACACCTAGAAGGCAAACAGCAGAGAGGGTGGAATCCCCTGACTGGAGAGAGGGTAGTCTTGGGATTCTGGATTAACCATGATGAAAGCTTTACACAAAAGTACATAGTACCAGTGGATTCCTTTCCTTTCCTTTCCTTAGCCGCCCTCTTCCAAGAAATGTGGCTTCAGTAGGATCACATACACCTTTGGCAGCTGAGCTGGAATTCCCTCCCATCTGACAGGACACAAAACTCAGGTACTGCAATCTCAGGTGGCCCTGATGACTCCCTGCCAATCCCAAGGTGCCCAACCTGCTCCTCAAACATTGGCCTCAGAATTCCCTTTGCCAGAGCTCATAGCCAGAGCTGGGCAGGTGGAGCACGAGGGCTCCAGGAGGGAGGGCAGCTCTTGGAAGCAGGTTTGAAATGGTGCCTCTGTCACAGAAAAAACCTGTTCTCTGCATGTCCCAAATGCTGAATCCAGATCAGAGTGGTTTATTGATTTATTCCTGACACAGAATTGACCAGTAACCAGTGAACTGTTCATTTGAGATCCATATCAGTACTATAACAGAGAAGCCAGAGTTCTCAACACTTCCAAAATGTTATTAATAACTACAGAGCTCCACCCTCCACTTATCCCAGAGAGCTCTAATCTCCCTGTCCCACACGTACACATGGTCTTACCTGCACACACTGAGGGCCTGTGTGGGTTACAAGCCCATTGATCTGGCTGGTGTTTGTCTTCCTTTCTCCCATGATCATTTGGGACCAATGTCTTCTCAGGCAGTTTTGGATCCTCCCTCCACATGCACTGTTTGTATTCCCACTCCTGTCTGAATGGGTGCTGTCATCCAGGCCATTTGCAGAGGGTGGTCCATGGGGACACTGACACTGCTCCTGCCATTGGTTTCCCCTGTTCAGAAAGAGAAAATGCCATCTGGGAAAGTGTGTGGAGAAAGATGGGGCAGGAGCAGCTGGGGCACATGTGAGTGAAAGGTATCCAAACCACTCCAAGTGAGCAAATTGTCTCCTCCTGGTCCTGGTGCGTGACTAGCTTTGAATGCAAGTCAGCAGGAGGCTGGGCTGGGCACCATAGTCCCATTCATTGGCTTCTCCTCCCAGGGGACACCTTGGAATGAGGGCTGGGAGGAAGCCTCAGGGAGCAGTGACTGCTTCTTCTCCTCATGGCCTCAGCCAGTTGTAACTGCAGCCTCAGTCAGCACTTGGGGCAGCTCTCCTTGCACAAAGAGCCCAGCCTGAACCAAGGCTCAACAACAATTTGGTCCCATTCAAGTCCATTTCCAATTTCCAAAACTTCCTTTTGTGACAACACACAAGTTTAAAAGCAAGCCCGCTGTGACCAGGAAAACTGGAGAGCTGCATTCAGTCAGTGAACAGAGAAATAAGGGCACAAGTTTACATGCACATTATCTACTCCTGTCTCAGCCCATCTCAGCTTGGCTGTTTGCTTATGTCAGCCATGCATCCAGCTTTTCTGTGGGGTCTGGTTACACCAGGTGCTGCAAAGCATCCTGGGAGTTGTAGTTCTAAGTACTCTCACACATGCTCTGTTAAAGCTTGTATGGGATTGGCTTAAGAAGTTACCTGTGTGACGTGGCAGCATTTGGAACTGCTATATAAGCTGGGACTCCTTGAATAAACTCTCTCTCTTGTTACACACCACGTTGGTGTCGCTATGGTCCCCATGGGACTTATTATTTATTATATTAATAACTGCTACATATGGCGCCCGGAACAGGGACCTAAGCCTTATCCTGAATCAGGAAGAAATACGGACCAGACGTCAGGTACCAGCCTATATTTAACGCTGAGGGACGTCCGCCGTGAAAAAGAAAAGCGCCAGGTACCAGAGGAAGGAAACTCTGATGGGCGTAGGCGGGAGAGAACAGCGATTGAGCTCGAAGAAAGGCCTGAATTCGGTAGGAAATTGCCTACGTTTTGAGAGGACGCTCTCGAGAAGAAAAATCTACGTCCCAGGTGAGAGGGCGGGAGAAAAAAGAAAAAGAGAAAAAATGAAAACTTTTAATTCACGTGAACCGCAGAATATTACAAAAGCCTTAAGCTTAATATTGAAAAAACTTTGGAGACAAGTTAACAAACATAAAATAGCTGGACTTTTAAAATTGATGAAAATAACTGTTTTAGAACTGCTGATATTTACAATTCTTAGTGAAATTGCTTGGAAAGAGGGGTGGAGAAGCAGAAAGAAAGCAGAAGTAAAAAAGGTGGACACTTTAAAACCTCGTCAAGAGAACTTCGTCCACAGAGAGAAACTTTGAATCTTCCCTCCCCCAAACATTGTAAAGCATGGAACTCCACGTGCTACTGCAGTGTGGAAAGGGGGAGGGTCGAGAGCACGGAAGAAAAGCCTTAGAATATACCTTTTTGTACTGAATTTTCGCGGATACGAGAATTCGGGAGAAAGAGCGCGTGTCGTCGGGTTATGTGACTGGTAAAGGGAACAAACTTTGAATCCCAAGCCATTAAAAACCTGCAGACCACGTGGAGACCACGCCCGGAGCGTGGGCGGCGCCATCTTGCCCATGCCGGGAGCAGGAGGTAGTGCCGTCTCTTCCTGTCTCGTGGCCATGTTGTGGACTGCCTCTGCTGGAGGCACGCATGGAATATGGTCCGTGCTGGGAGCCGGTAGCTAAGCAGCCAGCTGCTGTGCTCTACCAGCAACAGCGGCGCGATGTTAAAAAGATATGATGCCAGTGCGCTCGAGCGTGCGGCAGAGCCGGGCAGCGGGCACAGAGCGCGGGACTGTTGGGCGCTCGGCAGCCGCAGCGAGTCGGGCAGGAACAGAGCTGCGCCGACGGCTCCGCTAGGATTCTGCTGGCGGCGGGCGCGACTCAGTTCCCGGCCGGGCGGCTCGGGATGGGGCTCGGCAGCGGCGGCGACTTCCTCTCGGGAGTACCGGCTGGTGTCGACCAGGCTGCGGCGGCGGTTCCTGTGCAAACCCAGATGGCAGCGGCGGCGGCTCACCGAGACGGCGGGCCCGGCGCTAGCGAGAAGGGGCCGGAGCGGCTGGAGCGGGCGCCGCGTGGCGCCTCTGCCCGAGCCCACGCGGGCCAAGGCCCGACCGAGGCGCACGCCGAGCGGGACGGTGGACCGAGCGCGAAGCCCTGCCGCAGCTGGCGGCGACTCCGCGCCGCGCCCCGACCAGCGTGGAGCTCCGGCGGAGGTTCCAGCGTGGAACCCGGGCGGGGGCATGCCGCCGTTCCTGAGGAGAAGCCGCGCGCCCCGCGGCCATCCCGGGTAGTCGAGCAGGATTGCGCCGGGACTATAACACAAGTTTGTTTAAATGCAGCTGGCGCGGGGCGCCGGAGCGGCGGCGGCGGCTTCGGCGAGCACATGTCAGCGGCGCAGAGCTGCGAGGCTTTCGCCGCCCGCCTGCACCTGGAGCGCGGGCAGCCCGTAGTGACGGCCGGGCCTGGGCGCCCAGTGCTCCACTCCTGAAGCGGACCACGCGGCGCAGCAGCGCTGACCCGGGACAGCCGCACATGCGGCACAACGCGACGCCGAGCCAAGACCCGCGGCGATGACCAGCGACATGGTGCCCACCGTGAGCGGACCGGGCCATGGCCGCAGCCACTCCGGCTCCTCCGGGAGCGTCAACAGTGACAACACCGCCTCGCCACTCCCGTGAGAGAGGCGGCGGCGGCCCGGTGAAAGACCCGGGCCGGGGCCAAAACTATACAGACACTATGATACTGACTGTTTTTACATGTTTTACATATAAGCCTTTAGAAATTATTACAAATATTTTTGTCTAAAATAATTTAGTTAACTGTCTTTAGTTTTCTATTTAATAAGATAGAAAAAATCCAACATTACCTTATTAATACAGTTTTAAGTTTCTAATTTCCTTGTAGCTTTGTTTAAATTACTAATAGTCACATTTACTGAATGTTGTTTAAAATTGTTAAGTTCTTAGATATATCTAAATAAGTTTAAGTTTGTAACTATCTCGTTTAAGTAGTAATTACCGTCTTTAAGAATTTCTATTATTATTAACAGATTGTAATAGTAACCTACCTATTAATTTCTCTAAGTACACACTCAGAAATATACACACTACTTACCAGTATTATACCTTTAAATTCATTAACTTTCCATATTCACAACAAAAGAAGGGGAGTAGACAGAATATGCATGTAATTAAGTAAATCCTGAGTCAAACAATTTTCATTCTGACCAAACACTACGTAAAAGTTTAAGTTGTATAGCTAGAATATGAAAGCAAAGATTACATGTATGCATGAATGAAAAATGATTGGGGTGGCCACCCGAATAAGTGAAAGAAAGATTGTGTGAATGTATGAATCTATGTGAACCATTTACACCCTATACAAAATACCTGAAACGAACACACAACAAACACTACCTCTAATACATCGCCTTAATAAAAGACAACTCAAAACATGATATTCCTTCTTTAAACTTTTCCTTGTGTTTTAATAAAGTAAGTTTTCCCCAGTTATATGTAAACCCTCAGATTAATAAAAGTTTTTGTTCTACCCAATTGCAAAAAACCCTTAGGTAAATAAGGTTTTTGATTAATAAAGTTTTATTATTACATAGAACTCTTAAGTACATAAGCTTTAAGCAAGAAATAAGTTTACTATGTCAAGTGAAAAACGTTTTGTTAAGAATTGCACTGTTTTTTGAATTTACACTGTTTTGTATCTTGTTATTAATAAAAATGGGGGAATTGTGGGGTCTGGTTACACCAGGTGCTGCAAAGCATCCTGGGAGTTGTAGTTCTAAGTACTCTCACACATGCTCTGTTAAAGCTTGTATGGGATTGGCTTAAGAAGTTACCTGTGTGACGTGGCAGCATTTGGAACTGCTATATAAGCTGGGACTCCTTGAATAAACTCTCTCTCTTGTTACACACCACGTTGGTGTCGCTATGGTCCCCATGGGACTTATTATTTATTATATTAATAACTGCTACACTTTTCCTTTCTGACTGGAATGTCACTACATTGTGACAGAGCTTAAACATCTGCTCAACCTGATGGTGGTTGTTCTGAAACATGAATAGTTAATAATTGATATAAATAAATCCACGTTTTCAGAGTGTGTGCTTGCAGGAACACCTAATTCTAATTCCCTTAGCTCAGTTCCTGTCACCGGACAGATGGAGTAACATGGTAACCAAATTTTATTCCAAGAATCCTAGATATCAGTTATGGAGCACAGACACATCTCTGTGGAACTTCCATGATGGGATAGTTTGCTATGATCCATCAGAGGACTTTTTAAATATTAAAACATAGAGATTGTGAAAATATCTTCGATGACAGCCTGGTTTTCCATTATGAGCTCATATATTCTAAAGGGGAAATTTGGAGGAGAGCAGCTTCTCTCCCATCTTTTTATTCTACTTCCCCTATGACACTGAAAGAGAATGGTGGAAACTCTATGGTCATGTTTTGCTTTCCTCTAATGCCAAGGAAATATTCCTTTTTGGCAGAAATGGCCCCTTTGAAAATGGGGTTCCTTTCTTATGAAGGACAGATTATTTTTGCTTTGTGGAATGACAAAAGTTATTTTACCTCAAGACAGGAAAAAAATGCATAACATTAGTAAAAGGACAATTTATATAAAAATGTATAATCAGTATTATTTCTTTATATGGAATTTCCTTCAGCATCTGGCTGGCTTTCACGGATGCCAAAGATCAAGTTTTATTACTGGTCTTTCTGCTGCAGTAGCAGTGAAAAGGGAACTCTGTTTTTTATAATTCACTAAACAGTGACTTATGTGACTTCATCAGGAAACAGTGTCATATTAGTATATCAATGAATTTTCCAAAAAAATCCCTGTTGCAAGCTACTACATGGAATCACTGAACCAGGATCCAACCTTGAGAGAAATGTAAAACAACACAGGGGGAAAATACTTCTATTAAAAGTCAAAAGTGATTCATTTGTATTCTGATACAACCAGAGCAGCTGGCCGAGATGGGGACGTTGGGTATCTCTCCCTCCTTAGGTGGAGAGGACAAAGAGATGGTTACCTCATTTACAGTAGGATTACTAAGGCCTGACCTAATTAATTGGCCAATATCATGCAAATGTAATTGCTCAACTTTCAGATTAGAGCTGAGTGTTGTTCAGTGTAGGGCTGGATGTGAATTCAATGCAGACATGGAGCACAAGCTGGTGCTTCCCAAGAAAAATGGAAAGGAGGGCATTTCATCTCTTAGTATTACTCCCTTCTCCCCCAGTAAATCCACATCTGCCCAGTCAACACTGTCTGTCAGGTGTCTCTGCAGAGATGCCATCACACCTGCAGCCTGTGTTTACAGACAATATTAGAAATGTAGAAAGAATGTGGTAGTACTATCCTGCCTTAGGATTTTTAAAAAGCCAAATGAAGGTATGACATTTCTAAAGGGTTTTCAGAACCAGATCACATCTACAGCAAATGGCTCATTAGAGTCAATGGGATTTGGGTACCTAAGTCCATGATACACTTTTGCAAATCTTCACAGGTGCTCAGAAAATATGGGCCAGAGATACAAAAGAATCTGGTATCTCTGTTAGATTTGTCACAGAACTGTAGAGACACCAATCCTCTGACACAGGAAGCACAGACATTCCTGCCCCAGGGCATCAATGTGAAGATGGTTCATTGCTTTTTTAAAATGCACTCAAATCAATGCTCCCTATGACATCAACCCTCTGTTTCCATCACAAATCTGACCTGCAATTGATAAATCTGACAGACTACACCAAACTGCAGGAGCTAAATATGGGCTTACTTAAGTTCACTCATTTCTTGAGTGTGATGTTGCAACTATTTAAAATCCACTGTCACCTTACTTAGGCCAGGATATAGTGGTGGGGGTGGGGGAAAAAAACATATCAAACTGAAAGTAAAGGGAAAAGCCCAGTAGTAACTTATTGACTTAAATTCAAGCAACATTTTCTTGTTTTTCAGACAACTTCTATGAAAGGAGGCTTTCCAACTCAGGCCATTTTAAGTCCAAGAAGCATTTGGACAATGCTCTCAGGCACATGAGGGTTTTGTTGGGGTGTCCTGTGCAGGAGTTGGACTTGATGATCCTTGTGAGTCCCTTACAACTCAGGATATTCTATTATTCTATAATTAAGGATATTCTATCATTTTATAATTAAAGTACTCAGAGATATAACTGGAAAAGAAGGGAAGTCATGACAACTTCCTATTTGGCTATGCAATTATTAATATGTAGATACTTATTTAATGCTAAAGGCTGGAGATCCACGCTGAGAATGGGACCCCATCTTATGAGGGATACCAGCAGTTCACAGTAACATTCGATGCCCAGCCCTGATCCAGGCATCTTGTTACATCATTTTTTTACCTGTCAGAAAATTCCAGGTTCCTGAAGGTGGTGAAAAGGTATTTTAAATTATGTAATAAGAGCTTTGACACCTCCCATGACTGTTAAGGAATGAGGTCATATTTGGAAAGCAAGGTCGTTTCACAGATAAACCACTGAAGCATCCTTGAACTTCTGAAAGTCAAAGAAAACTCCTAAAATTACTCCAGTGGTCACTTTTGGGACATGACAGTCACTCCTGTAACTTCTTTGCTGAAATCACGTTGTAATAAGTGGGATTACAGGTTGGTAACCAACCCTGAATGCTTAAAATTCCGGAGCTCTGATGTGGGAGGGTTTCCATCAACCACTGTAGGAGAGTGACTGTGGACTGGCAAATCCTCCTGGCTGTGGCACCAGGTGGCCTTTGGAATAACTGTGCCCAGGAGGGGCTGTAGCCCTGCCAGCCTTGCGCAGTCCCACGTATTATCTACTTTTGTAAACAGTATTTCCTGTCTCCTGCTGGGCTTTAGGATTCAGGGTGGAGCCAGGCCCCGTTCCTCGGCTGTTCTTTGCACCCACAATATCTAGAAGCTGATTGTAGGAAATAAATGTAAGCTGAGAATTCAACCCCGCGTGTTGTCATGTAAATCCAAGATTTAACAGTTATGTCAAGAAAAGATGTGTTCCTGTAAAATTATGAATGTTATTTATACTATCATTAGAAAAATAATAGGGTTGTTTGATAGTAATCTAGGACTAATGAAAACTAACTAAAACTATGTAATTCAAAATGTTATGTAGGTTTTTTGTCAATAAACTGCAAAAGGGAATCTGGGAGAAGCCTTTTCTTTTTTTCTTTAATTTTCTTTTCCTAATAGAAGACAAATTTGGATTAATGCAAATTTACAGAATTGGTACAATGGAAAAAGGAATGTTCTGTGTTAAAAGGCAAAACAATTCAGGCTTAATCTTCCTCCCTCAGATTCAATGGATGTCTCAGCGTCAGTGAAACAGCCTTTGCTCCACTGTCCACCACAAACCTCTTGGGTACTAAAGCTACAAAGCCAGACAGAAAAACTCATTTCAGATTTTCTGAAGAGCCAAGGTGCCTGTGGAAAGGCTGTGGCTGAAACAGCCCAGAAGCACTGGACTCAGGGGTAGGAAAAACTTCCAGTGTTCTTAAATGGATCGTGATCAGACCTGAAGTGTGGTCCCTGCCTCCTTTGTGAGTGGATCAGGACAACCAGGTCTATCCTCTCTCTTATTTAGGGAATGAATGCACGTGTCAGTCTTTTTAAATATACTCTGTGCAACAGAGGTTTGCAAAGTGACCCAGAGTCCATTCTAAGATGCTTCTAAATGAGCTTTTAAGAGAGTAAGGCCACCACAGTAGTCTAACATTCTCAACAGACATTTGAAATTCCACTGGAAAATTTGAAGAAAAGTGAAACTCGGGTTTTTAATATCCACTTGAGTCATATATCACAGAATTTCAAGGAAAGAAAATGAATATATTCTGCTCTCTCTGTGTAGTTGGTTTCATACAGCGAATTGTGCAGCAAACCACAGGGGCCAGCAGCACATGAGGTTCAGCTGGAAATGTGCCACGGAATTCACCTTCCTGAACTCTGTCTATTGAAAAGGTGTTCAGAGTAGATCTGAGCTCTAATAGGGAGCATATAAAATATTTTAACAATTTCTTTGCAATTTAAAAAAATGGAAGCACAAAAAGTTAATTTTGCAGTGCAACTTTTTTCAGTGCAACCCCACACCTTCTGTAGGACTGAAATTTTTTTGTAGTGCTGTAATTCTGTATTACATTTTTGTACTTTTAGAAATTATTGTCCTTGTCCTTTATTTCAGTTACTAATTGTAGCCATAGAACACAAGGTCCATACAGTATTTTTTTCTCTTCTCACCACGTATCAGCTTTCTTGGTCAGTTTTTAAACTGCTGGACAGTTGTTGTTACAGTGTTTGTGATATGAAGCAGTTCACTGAATTGATCTTGGAAGGGTTGAAGTCTTTAAAAAATTTATTTTACCATTAATAGGATGTTTCTGCAGCCAAAAATCATTAAACAAGTGGAGGAAAGAGACATGAGAGAGTCCTTGATTTTTAACTATATTTTGGCTGTCTTATTACCAGCTGCATCGACATATGGACTGTTGTAAAATTAATGGGAATTAATTAATAAGTAGGAATTGCTTCCTACCCAACCACAACGACTCAATTTCTTGCCGCCACCACCCATTTTTGACTGAGATCTTTGCAGAAGGCTCCTTGTTCAAGGACAAGGGGCAGGTTAGGGTGCTGATACTCCATATCCAGAATGGAATAGCAGTGACAATCAGTACATGTTTCTCTCCATGGTCCCTGTCCTGAGCTCTCCCAGTGCTCTCTCAGCTCTGTTCGTGACCAGGAGCACGTTCGTGTTCATGCAAACTCAATGACAGTTTGGTAAATAACTGCCTTCCACTAAACAATTCAGATGTCAGAGTGAAGAGAAAGCCCTACATGAGGAAACTTCCCAAGGACTTTCCCAAAAGAATGATGAAACTGCTTGCCTGGAGTGAACACATTTGTTTCTGCTTACCATCACACCATGGAGGATGAGGATGTGCCTTGAGTTGCTCATATTGGGAATTGTGCTCCCCTGCTCCTCCCTTGGCTCTGACATCATCCTGATTAAATGCACCACAGCAGGCCCAGAGAAACAGCATCTGTCACCCAGGTGAAATAACTGACTAATGTCAGTAAATTCCTGGACCTGAGCAAGGATGAGATCTCTCTTAAATTTGCCTAAGGAGATACAGGGCCAAAAAAAAAAAGAAAAAAGAAAAGGAGTGTTTCACATTTAAAATGCCCATGGATTTGTACTTAGGGTTGTTTTTTTGATGAAAACAGAACAGGGGACCTTTTTTGGAGGTGATCCTCTACACAGAGCTCTTCAGAGCTGTGAGTGGATGATGGATGTTCCATTCAAGTTAAAATTACTGGGGTTTGCACATATCAGAGCTCATTTAACCCTGTGCCAAAAGAGGAGAGTCTTTGCTGGGTTTTGCTCTTATTATGGACAGAAAGTATGAAGGTATGAAACCAGGACATTCTGGATTACAGGGAGAAGAGAATGTTATCCTGGTCAGTAAATAAATCACCCCTGCAGTTCTCACACAGTGATTATTGACTCTTCTGTGTCTCTTCCTTACTCTGCTCTCTGGAGTTCACTGTGATTTGGGGGGACAGTCCTCACTCTGTGCAACTGGAGACTGAATGAACAGGGTAGAAATTAAACTCAATCTCCAACCCCACAGGGCAAAGCTGCAGAGCATAAAGATTCCTTGGCACCCAAATTCCACTTAACTTTGTAAGCAGTTTTAGCCAAGAGTGCATCACTCCTTTTTTTTACTTTACATTTTAATTGGCATTTCCTGTTGCCTCTTTCTATAGGCAAAATCCCCGAGGACACTCCTGAGAGCAGTGGAAACAAGAATTCAATTCCTCTGTGCGAAGCTCAGTGAAGTTACCCAACAGGCATTGACGTAACCAACACACTGTGGAGTTTCTTCCTATCTCCACCAAACCTTTCCCCAGCACTAGAGAGTCAATCAAATGTGGTCTCAGCCACAAATGGAATTACTTCCTTGCCACAGTGACAGCGACTGCAGGGAGGCCCATCTGAAAACAGAACACCTGACACTGCTTATCTCGGGCTTCCAGGGGCTGACAAAGGGTTTGCTTGCACTTGTGACTTCCCACAATGTAAATTCCTCTGATACTGTGTAGAAAAGCTATCTTCTAAGGCAAGTCAGAAACAGGAGGAGAAATTCCTGCATTGCGGAATCTCTTCCGTATTCACACATCTGACTACCTCGAAGTTAAATGTTAATATCCCTATGCAAAAGCAGTTGTAATAATAATAATATCAATTTTATATGTTCTGTTTCAATTTCCTCCACCTATAATTAATATCTGAGAGCAAGAATCATCTGAATGCTTTAGTCTTACAGTTGCAACAATAAATCCCTTTGTAAAAGGAACTGTTGTTTGCCCAAAGCAAACAAGCTGTCAATTGTAATTTCACAGAATCATAGAATATCCTGAGTTGAAAGGCACCCACAAGGATCATTGAAGTCCTACTCCTGGCCCTGCGTAGGACACCCACAGCAATTGTACCACGTCTGGCACTTTTGAGAGGTTTTTAAAAAAAGAGAGTATTTCATTAGTGCTAATTAAAACAGCCCAGTCTGAGGTGCTAATTTCGAGAATAAAACATCTGCTGGCATCAATTAATGATCCATATTTGTAATTAATTTGTCTCTGATGTGTTGGCTAGAACTAGCAATGTTGTGCTTGTTTTCTTGTAAAGAAATAGGTCTCAAATGAATGATCTGCTAAAGATTTAGAGAGTTCAGCACAAAACTACTTCCATCAGAGAGAGCAGCCTAGAATACGCCAATGAATGGTGTACAGAGATGGGATGGAGAGAAATCTTGCAGGGGCACAACATTTTTTTCCCAACCTGCTGAACTTAATGAACAAACTGCTGAAGTGTTCCGAGCACCCTCATGGAAGGGCACCTCCATCCGGATCTGCAGGGAACTTCCTGCTGGCTGAAAGGGCTGGTCACATTGCAGGTTGTGGTCAGCACCATGGGCCTGGCACTGCTCCATGGGCCTGGCACTGCTCCACGGGCAGCTGGCAGGAACGCCGCAGACACAGGATGTGGTCTGAAGGCAGCCGAGTCCCTGGAGTCACACAAAGCTCTCCACAGAACTCTGCAACAAAGGGCGTCATTCTAAGAAAACAGGAACCTTCCAATCTGCAGCACAGCTATAAATAACTGAAGACAAAGTTTATTCACAGCTGGCAGAGGGGAGGTGGCTGGGCATGGTTTAGGAACGGCCATTGGAGCTAAAACCCTGAGCAGCTGTGAGTTTCCATTGCACTGTCATTACCATTCCATTACAGGGGACTGCAATTTGCACTGCCCTTTCCTTACAGTTGGTTGTCCATGAAGATGAAGAAATAGAAATGAGGAGAAAAGGACCCCGTAAACACTGTAATGTCTTAGGTACAAACGTCTCTTGAACACCTGTGACTGAGCAGGTGAGATGGAACTTCACCATTTACATTGCAGCTTTACTTATATATAACAAATCCAAAGGAAAGGAAAGGAAAGATGGGGGGAGAAACACAAATTCTACTAAATAGCCTTGATTTTTCTTGAGAGGGTGAAAGTTACTCTATCTCACATTGCCCTGCTCAGTAGTGAGCAAGAGGCATCTTTGTTGAGAAAGGTCCCATCTGACATGTTCAGTTGCTATGACTTGAATCAGAACTCCTGTCAGGGCAGGCAGAAATGTGGCAGAAAAGACATAGGTACGTTCCCATTAACAGCACACAGAAAACCATTTGGTGTGGATGAGGTTTCAGTAGAAAACACTGTGTGTGGCTGTATGTCTGCTATCACCAGTCCTTGCACAAACACTGAGCCATGAGGGTTTGTCCTGCAGACTCTTTACATCCACTTCTCATTTGATATAAAAATCCCCCAACACTACTAGTGTTGAAATCCAGCAGAATGCAAGGAAGTCTAATATTCCTCACAGACCACTTCAGCATATCGGCATTTGGGAAGGAAAATTTAAAGCCACTTCTCTTAAAAGAACCAAGTTTGTCAGTTGGTCAAAGTTAAGCAAAAAAAAAAAAAAAATTCCCTTTGCTTAATCTTAGGGAGGTGTTGGAGTCACCCCTGGAGGTGTCCAAGGAACAACTGGATGTGGCACTCAGGCCTCTTGACCCAAATCCCAACAAAAGCCATTCCAGCTGGTGCCACTGCTGCTCTTTGAGGAGGCTGAGAAGCTGAAATCCCTCTGAGATTTCACTGCTATTGCTCACTGGCTGGAGCACATAGAAAAATAGGCAATATCCCAGTAGTTACTTTGAAATTCCAAATGATACTCAGGCTGCTTGCAAGTTTCTAATAACTATCAATACCAGCAGGTGGATGTCCAAATGCCCATGAGAACACTGTCCTTTCTAAAGGTTCCTGCTATGCTAACAGGGAAAAGGGGCTAAAATCTGTTCAAGTCAGTTTAGGTTTGGGCAGCTTGTGGGAGATGAACTGGTCATAGAGAGATAAGAAAGTTTTTAGATTTCTGTGGAAGTTTAAAGACTTACTGTAATTATTAGGAAAGCATTAGGCACTCCAAAATTTGTCTCGATAGATTTGGGGAAGAAGGGTGGCAGAAAGAGAGAAAACCAAAGAAAATCAGTGAAACAAAGAAGGAAACAAGAAGGAAAGACAAGTGGAAGCATTTAAAGAAAAATTTCATAATCTAGTTCTGAGGAATCTTAGTGTTGGAAACTTAAAAGAAAAACACTATTATAACCCACTAAGTCCATTTTGCCTGTGGTCCCAGCCTTTCTTGTTTGGTTTTGATTAAAAATTCTTCCCAAATTTTTCAATCTCTTTCCTCCTTACTGATGACTTTTTGAAGTAATGGAACATATGGTAACAAAGAAAATTCCACCTTCATTCACAATTTCACTGAAAAGAAACTCACTCACTTTGAGTTTCGGCAAGGTTTTACTTTTTGTTTGTACAAACCTGTAACAGATATAAGAATTGTGGTGAAACCACAGACAGAAAGAGGAAGGCTGGGAGCCCAGTATTTCCCAGGTAACTCCAGCATTTTCTCATTAAGAAACAACTGAAAATTGTCTGTGGCTTGGCAGTGTAAAAGGTGGCAGTAATCACAGAATCACTGAGGCTGGAAAAGACCTCCAAGATCAGAGACCAAACCTGACCAATCCCTGCCTTGTCAACCAGACCAGAGCACTGAGTGCCACATCCAGTCGTTCCTTGAACAACTCCAGGGATGGGGACTCCACCACCTCCCTGGGCACCCCCTTCCAATGCCTGACAGCCCTTTCAGTGAAGAAATTCCTCCTGAATAATAAATACATGTTGTTGCACAAAGGCTGGAGGGTGGGACTGGAGGGTGGGCAAGGAGATGTGTGGGTTCTATGTGGTGCACAGTGGATTTGTTTGCATGAGACACTCTCCTCAGCACAGCTCTCCCCAGTACCAACTCAGTCCTCCCTCTTTCCAGACTTCCAGTTCTGAAATACCGAGACAGTTTTGTTATGTTAAAGCTTCACTGTTTCCTTCTGAGCCGGCTGTGGTGGAGTTTGAACTCCTTCATTTGCATAACCTCCTCCTCTGGCAAAGCTTCCAGTTGCTGAAGTGGTTGTCGAGGGATGTAAAAACCAGCTCCAGTCAAAACAACTCTGTGGTTTCATTTACATATTAGGGGAAATAGAACAATATGATGAGTCAGAGGTGGAGCTCTCTATTATGTAATGCAATTGTGAGCCTTCCAAAAAAGACGTAGGTCTGTGCTCGCTGTAGTACTTCCCCCAGAACTGGCTGTAAGACCCAGATTGACCTCAAAACCCAGAAGCCTGAAACTGGCTCTTTGTTGTGACAAGAAAGTTAAGTGCTGTCACTGGCCTGTGAGTATTGAGAGAATCCAGAGAATGCCACCGAGAATGGAGCACCTCAGCTATCTCAGAACCACAGTCAAATAGGTTGGAAAAGACCTCCAAGGTCATCGAGTCCAACTGATCACCACCTTGTCAACCAGCCCAGAGCACTGAGTGCCACGTCCAGTCGTTCCTTGAACACCTCCAGGGATGGGGACTCCACCACCTCCCTGGGCAGCTCCCTCCAGTGCCTGACAACCCCTTCCATGAAGAAATTCCTCTTGATGTCCAACCTAGGCCATACTGTACATAGAAAACACAGTGTCACCTATTGCAGATCATGATAAAGAAGCTGATTTTCTTCATTTGCTAAAGAAATCTTTTCAAATACAAATTTCTAATGCTTTTCTTTGATATAAAATCCTACCACATTCCACTGGACATTAAGCAATGAATTCTTGTGTCACATATTTTCCATGTCAATGCACAGTCCTGTAGCTAGGGATGGTGACTTTACACAATTTAGGAGACAGGATTTGGCTGATGGTTTCAAGCTGCTTAAAAACCTTCGGTTATATCTCTGCTCTTTTAAATAACAGAATATTTAACTTAGAATGAAAAAAACTTGTGTTCAGTTCCCTGGGTCAAGATTTCACTCCTCGTATTTGTAGCTGATACCTGGGAAATGGCAGTAGGAATTAAAGTGGAGATCACATAGAAACAAGGAGCATTTTAGTTTCATACTCCAGGTGCTGCCAAATAATAAGAAAAGCTAAATGGACACACCTCAAAAATACTAATTAGTGTTCAGCTGTTGGCAAAGTAAAACAACAGAATAAAGTATTAACCTTATTTTCATCAATTGAGTTTTTGATTTGACAGAAAGACACTGATTCTTTGATACAAATCTCTTATGCAGCACCTACATCAGCTGTAAAGCTGTTTGACTTTCATCCCTCCATATCCATTGCACTCCCTTTCAATTGAAGTTATTAGCAATTGACTTGTGATCTCAGTAATTTTCTGGGGGCTATTCTGTCAGTACTTTTCAGCACTTACAAAGAGCAAAACCAAACCCAAAACACGGAAGTCCCACTGTGTCATGTCATGTTGTCACTGAGAAGGTCAACAGGAGCCTTCAGACACCCACAAATGAGGTAAAGCCAGACTTGGAGAGAGGAGGGAGGGCAAGAAGGAGATGTGACACACGATTTGAGTAACAGGTTTTGTCCCTGTTTGGGACAAACAGGGAGTCACATTGACCACCGGAAGCCCCGAGTTCCTTGTTTATTTCTGACAAGAACCTGCTCCAACCACTGGACCATGGTTGGCATCATTCCTTCTTAACCTTCTGCCCCACACTCCCCACCCTGTGCCCCTCCTCTGTCCTCTGCAGTGTCCCAGCTGCCTTCCCTATCTACCAGTTCCTCTGATTCCCTCTCCTCCATGCCCCTCTCATCACAGACAGGCTGAGTTTCATTCTCCAGACTCACCGTGGAATATCCATAACTCCCAACCACACTGAATCTTTTACCCGTTTTCATTCCCTTCACGCTCTCTTCCCTCTGGTGCATTTCAGCAGAATCTCTTGTGCTTTGAAGGTAATAAAAATAAAGTTGCATGAAATGCTTGACTTGAGTCGACGTATGTTGCCTGAAGTTTACACATTCCAGCTGGGTATGTTATACCAAACTTCAGCTTTTCCTTCTGTTTAATTCC
Organism: Myiozetetes cayanensis; assembly: GCF_022539395.1. Taxonomy (NCBI): domain Eukaryota; kingdom Metazoa; phylum Chordata; class Aves; order Passeriformes; family Tyrannidae; genus Myiozetetes; species Myiozetetes cayanensis. Next base: position 5,395,714 of record NW_026087378.1, on the reverse strand, counting down.
AGGCTTTGGTTTGCCTGTTTTTTTATCAAGGAGTCATCTGCAGAGTACATCCAAATTCTCAAAACTCAATGATTTTCAAAAAAAAACTCGATAGAAACTGCAGTTTATTTAGACTTCACAAACATTTTGCCTAAACTCACACCTTGTTAACACTTCTGAGAGCACATCAGAAACTTCACTTGTGTTGGTGACATTCAAATTGGGCAACTAATGTATTTTCCAGTGTGACTACAAGTCTCACTTCTGGTGTGCCAACAAAGTTCATATGACCTATGCAAGTATGCAATGCCATGAAATGACATCAAAACAAAATCTTGCCAATGGCTTTTTTGGGAAATGAAAAATTGTTCAAGCTGAAAGCTTGGCCAGCTTCAGAACAGAAGAACTGCTGCAAACTGAACTGGTAAAATAAAAACCAGGAACCTGCTTTGAATATTCACTTTAGACAACCCTTCAAAGGGCACACAGTAGTTTATATTATGAGTTCCACTGGTGTCTGCATCACACTTCTCCTTATGCCACTACTCAGCTGCAAGACAGACTGACCGCTGGCCAGGGCCAAACCCATCAGTGATGGTTGAGGTGCCCTTGGGATAACAGATTTAAAGGGGGGAAAAAAACCTGCTGCATAATAGCAGAGTGAGAGTAAGACACTGTGAGAGAAACAACTCTGCAGACACCAAGATCAGTGCAGAAGGAGGGGCAGGAGGTGTTCCAAGAGCTGGAACTGAGATTCCCCTGCAGCCCACAGTGAGGCAGCTGTGCCCCTGCAGCCCATGGAGGTCCAAGGGGAGCAGAGACCTTGTTGGTGAATGTTGTTCCCCCAGAAACAACTACCACATTGTAAAAACAAATTCAGATTTTATCTCATTGCTGCACATGTGCTGTTTTGGAAGAAAAGGCAAAAATGATGACAGGAATGGAGTGGAGAGGAGAAACTAAAAGGAAAAGGTAAGGAAAAGGGGGATCTTACACAAGAACCAGGGGGCAGGTATTTTAAGGAAAAAAAGAAAAGGTAATATGATTTTGAGCTGTATGAGGTAATGTGAAAGCAAATGACAGTGTGAAAGTTGTTTTTTTAAGTGAAATGCCATGCTATAATACACATGCTTTAAAACTGGAGTCTGACATTCAGGTGTGCCCAAAGCAACTGCACTGTCAAAGTTCAATCCACCAAGAATTAGTTCATGAAAGAAAATGTTACCTGATGACTTCCCCTTTCCATTTAGTATTCTGCAACTCCCTTAATTATTTTAATAATAGTATTCAAGCATTTTCACCTTCCCTCCAATCATTTTACACACATTGATAGTCTTGATTGTTCCTATGGAACTCAGGCAGTATCAGGGGGGATTTACCGTGGTGTCTGATATTGCAAAATTAATATACTGAAAGATTAAATTACCTGATTAATGCAAACACACACACATGATTTGTTTCTGCCACAGGTTTCAATTACAAAGTCAGTCCTATTCTACTTTTAGGCAAACAACTGAAAAAGGGGAAAGAAATTGTATAAAGAATTTCCAACCTAGAGGATGACAATGTGTCTTCTAACTATGAGTCAGAAATTTACTTCCAGCCTTAATCTACAGTGGCTGAGCTGCCATGGGGAGCTTCATAGAAAGCCAAGTAGTTTCAGTCCACTTTCTGAGAGATAAATCCCCATTAAAGACTCATACCAAGGGTGATCTCACTTGCAAGACTAATGCTCATAATTCATCTCAGAATTAACAAGCTCAAAAAGAGATTCCTTAAAAAATCTACAGTCAATGATTTTCTTCAGTCTACTTCCTTTTTATTATTTCTCCCTATCCTCAGTTCATGTTTTTGGCTGAATCAGACCCCTCGGATGAGCTGTGCCCATTCACGAGGTTCTGCTGCGCTACCACCCTGCTTCTCCTGCATGCCCAGAGGAAAAGGGCTACCAGGACCCAGAGCCAAAACAAGAGAGACTTTGCTTTTCTCTTCCTCCCAGAGGCTAATCCTATTAATTAAGGGAGGTTCAGGTTGGACATCAAGAAGAATTTCTTCACAGAAAGGGCTGTCAGGCACTGGAAGGGGCTGCCCAGGGAGGTGGTGGAGTCACCAAACTTGGAGGTGTCCAAGGAACGACTGGACGTGGCACTCAGTGCTCTGGGCTGGTTGACAAAGTAGTGATGGGTCACAGGTTGGACTCGATGATCTTGGAGGACTTTTCCAACAATAATGATTCTGCAAACTGGCTTAACACAAAATATGTGAGCAAAATATGGTCCTAACTTAGTTTTTCTAAGAGAAACCAAGGGAACAAATCAAAAGGTCAGGCAACAACAGCATCTCCTCATTCTTCCAGAGACTTTTCTGATTAACTGGGATGGTACAAGGGCACAGCAAGTACTATAATCTCTCCTCGAGAGAAAGATTGGGGGGGAGGGTTGCTGAAAGCAGGTTTTGAGGTCAGAGTACACTGGCCAGGGTACTCTGTGTGGTGTTTGCTGGGGATGGCTGCTCCCACCCAGGGTGGTTGGATGAAGGACTGCCCTGGAGCAAGTTGAACATACTCCAGGCAGAACAGGATAAAAAAATTACAGGCCCTAGCACCTCTCACTGGTGCTACTCCTGATCTTCAACTATGTCCCATGGACATGAAGTCTTCATCTGCAAGGGCTTGCACTGAAAATACTGACGTTTACATGGTGGTGGGGGGCCTCCCTACACCTCTGCTGCCTGTTCACAGATAATTTATCACTTCTGTTAAAAAAAAATACCCAAAAAGAAAAACTGGTCTTTATTTACAAACCCCTGTGTCAGGAGTTGTTTGTTTTTCCTAATCACCCCAGCAGCAGCAGCAGCTTATCACAAACAAACATGCCCGAGGCATATCACCAACTCTTACAGTCTTGGTACCCTGAATCTCAACCTTTATCTCTCATCTTGGCAAACATAAACCCACAAGTTTCCCTGGAGGTTTCACGGCTCCTGGAGAGGAGCTGGTTTGTGGATCCCCTTGTTAAAGCACTGTCAGAACACTGCTGACACAGTATTCCCTAATCACACTCTCAGTTCTGCAATATTTTCTCTGTAGTTTTTCACAGTCAGACAGCTTTGACAACATCAGTGTGGTTTGAGAAAAAAAACCACACACACATGTGCAAAGCCTTACTTGGGATTGAGGAATGGCATCATCTTCTTGAGGTAAACAAAAATTCCGTATTTGCTGCTAAGGATTTATAAGAAAGAGACCCTTTTCACTGAAAAAGGCTTCTTTGTTCTTGTGGAGACTTGTTTCAAAAACAGATAGTGAAATAAGGTCTCAGCCTCTTAACACTCAGAACTGGGATTTTATCCCATAGAATTTCCACCTTGGAGATGATTCTCCAAGGCACAGCATATCCTGAACCACAGCCTTCAGATTCAGTATTGCTTCCTCTGGGGGTCCCACAGGGTTCAAACACTGGCATTACACATCCTCTCTGCCCCTAACAAGTCCTTGGATTACTAGGTATAACAACCAAAAATGCCTTTAAAATATCAGGATAATTTATTTAACAGGTTATTTTTAAACCCTAATTTTCTCCACATTATTGGCATGACTCTCTTGCCATGGATAAGTGGATAAACGAGGCAAGAGAGCATTGCTGATGGGTGAATCTTTTCCCTTAAATCTTTGTTTGCTTCTTACCATATTTAAATCCAGCCAGTCTTAACCTGTTTCACATCCCCAGCTTGGAAGTACAGCCTAAAAAATCCCAAACTGGTGCACTTTGCAGTGAACAAACCCAGGGAAGGAACAAGCCCCACTATTGCCCCTGTTTCTAAGGACTTCTCCAAGGGTTGAGGGATATTCCCAGCCCCAGACAATACCTTGTTTCCCTGTATCTTTCACAGGAGCTCTAACAAGTTTCATTTATTGGTAGATTCTGAGAACTGAGGGTGGTGATCAAACAAGGGGCTTTCTTGGGAAAAATGACCAAGATTAGGTCCAACAGGAAGAATTAGTTTACACGCAGTTGCAAACAGACCCAAACCTTTGTGGTGCTGTCTTAACTGGACAAGAACAACCAGCACACACAGGAGGTACACTGGAGTCTGTGTTTTTTCCAAAACAGCCTCCCTCCTGCTCCTCACCAGCTCAGGGCCAGAAATAAAGTGATCTCTGTTTGATAAGAGAGATGAAGGGTAAAGAAGAACATCACTATTTTGACAATGAAAGAAAAGCTGCAGTTTTAGCAGTGCTAGGTCATATTACCCTGTCTGGGATGCCCAAAATTGTCCCTTTCATAAGTGAAACACTCACATTTATCAAGAAAAACACTGCTTCTGTTAATGTGCCCAAATCTGTCTGTAGGATAGGCCATTAAAACAGAAACTAATTGCATTTTAAGGGCTTTGATTAAAGATATCTGTGAGACATCATTAGCTTTACTCCCTGTTTGGTTAATCAGGTTGGTAAAAAGGCCAAAGGTCCACAAAGAACCATCCAAGTGTTTCTGAAATCTCATCTGAAGGACACTTTACAGCACTAAATGGAGTGATGAGACCCACTGGGTGTGAATTTGGGTCTTAATGACACCTCAAAAAAACAGGCAGAAAAAAAAGATTCTCTTCAGGCTCCCAAAGGATCAACCTCCTCTTATCCCTGACTAAATTCTGCAGCTTCTAATTATTGAAATGTTGCCTTTGAAACCCATGGGAGTTTGTAATTAAAGATTATAGAATTTGGGACCTTATAGGAGCAATTTCAAGGAAAGAGAAACTATTTGCTCAGAAACTTCCTAACTCTAATTATTCCTGGGCTCAAGTAGCAATCTTAAAAAATTGAAGAGAAATATTTTACTAAAAAAAATCCATTTCTAAGAACTGTTAGTCTGCACTGAAATTGTATCAAGGGGATCAAAATGGTTTCATAATCAGAATCTGAACTCAAGGAACACCAGGGCACCAGATTATGCAGCTCTCTTGGATTACTGGTAATTCCCTCACTGGCTCTAAGGCCAAAATGGAAAGGAATAGTAAAATCAGAGTTAAGGCCTCTTCTATATTGGCACTGTCTGACCTGATTGTGGGTGGAAAAGCTTGAACCTCATGGTGACATTCTCAGTGATTTAATGTTCTCAACAGCCCTGCTTTACATGCTTCTAACATATGAAAGGGCTTCAGATATTCCTGTATTCAAAATGTGATCATTCTCTGCAACAAGAAATTGAAACACATGTTCACATGCTTGGAGTTCCAAGCTCCATTAAATATTGAGTGAGTTTCTAATAATTATGTTTATTTGAAAAGTCTTAGTTGAGAATGCCTGAGTTTGCTTTGTAATTCCATGGAAAGATTCCCTAGAGGAAAATAATGGTGACAGGTCTAACTGTTGGGCAGTTATGCAAATGTGATGGGATTGTTCCTGTGAGTTACAATAAACAATACAGCCACACTGAAAAACGTCATTTCAAACTGAATAATCTGTTCTTATGTTCCCAGCTAACATGATGGTTATTTACACAAGTCCTCCTGCCAGCACAGAGCTATTCACTGAGCATTCCTAGTGCAACCACTGTCTGAGAAGTATGAAATTTAATGTCATTGTTCTGCAGGAAATGCACGTCTGAACCTCTCTGTTCCTTTGTACTTTGTGGAAGTATTTTGTACTTTGAAAAGTTACCCAACTGCTTTAAGACTTTTTTTACTGCTTGGAGTGGAATGAAGCTAATGAGAGTCTGTTGATTTGCTACAGAACAGACACACTGTTCTGATTTTTTGATAAATTTAGAGTAAGAATTGGGAACGAACAAACGGAACAATGCAAGATGTTTTAGTGATTATCTTGGCTAATCCCTTGAGATCAAAATACAGATCAAGTTATGTTACATAAACCACAGAATTACAGAATCATTTACATTGGAAAAGACCTCCAAGATCATCAAGTCCAACCTGGGACCAAGTCCCATTTTGTCAATGAGCCCAGAGCACTGAGTGCCACATCCAGTCATTCCCTGAACAACTGCAGGGACTTCACCACCTCCCTGGGCAGCCCCTTCCAATGCCTGACAGCCCTTTCCATGAAGATATTCTTCCTGAAATCCTTTCAAACCCTTAAAAGAATTTGAAATTAGGAGCAGAAGCTGAAATTTAAAGCAGTTTTATTCCCCAGGAATCTTGAATGATTGTTCCTGCGTGACAGCCACAAGTAAAAATGGAAGTTTTTAATACATTCCTCTTTTCCTTAGTATTTAATATTTAAATCCATTACCTTTTTGCCTTTCACATTCCTTACCTAGTCTGTAAAGTTGTTAGGGAAGACAAAAATGGACCTCTAGCCATTTTTAGGGTCTATTTTTATCTGCACACTGTGTGTTCAGTGTTGAAGAGCATTTTTTCTGATTTGACAGGAAGATACTGTTTCTCACATCCATTTCCTTCAGAGGTGAAAGGATTTGGATTGTTTTTCCAAGTGTTCTATTATTTTGATTTCTTTTTTTTTAATAAAAGATAAAATGTATTATAAATGTAGAGCTCGAGTACAGTCAGTTAAAGGGCAAAGCATGAAAACCTCTAAGTTTCCTCACTTTAGAAGCTGATGTTCAAGGGCTCAGCCACTAGAGGGTAATGCAAGATAAGAAAAAAGGGAATTAATGCCCTCCAGCTTGAGCTGTGGCTTGTTTCCAAAACTCCAAAGACCAGATTTTAGTTACAAAATGTATTTAGTTATTTTTTTGGACTGCTTGGTCGCAGTAAAGAGCTGCTGCTGCCCACACTGAGGTGACGTGAGGAGCCACTGGTGCAAAGGGAGAAGGAGCATGACCTGGCAGTTCCTCTGCTTAAAAAGCTACATTGACAAAGGGAATGCTTTGTAAACTCGAATGAATGTGCAAGTCTTGGATACGACTGTGGAAAGTTAATTCCAGTGTTGTTCTCAGGCAGGTGAGCCCAAATTCCCCCAGAGCTGCTTTTTTTCCAAAGTGAAATTTGGCCTAATGGAAATCTGGCCTTATGAATGATAAATGAGGTTATCTAATGGAACCCAGAAAGTAAAGTTTAAAAAGTCCATCCTATTTGGGCCTAAATAAATGCATCCAAAAGCCCTGGGAATTTTTCTGTGACCTTTACAGGCAGATGGAAGGGCCACTGAATGTTTCCCAGACACCAAGGACCAGGTCAGGGCTGAAGCCCACACTGCAGAACTTACTGACAGAGTTTGTGACCTGAAGTGCATCATCCTCTCCTCTTTCAAGGACTTAATGCTTAAGGTTTCTCTGAGTTCCTTGGGGCTAAGTCTCCTGCACTGACTTACACAGGAAAATGCTGAGTGACACACTCTTACATTCTCAGTCTTCATGCACAAGGCCAACAAAAAATGTTCTGGGCACTATACCCTGCAAGCTGTTTGATTTTGCAAGGAATTTAATTTCTCTGTCTTTTCCTTCCTTTCATTTATTCAGTGTAAATGATTTTAGAGGTGTGGCAGATGTCAATAGGGTCAGTACTGAGAGCTGTGAGCTGATCAAGAATGTCTGTGGGCACCACACCTGACTGGCCTGTGTTGGATTCAGATCAAAGGCATTGGCAAGAAAAAAATCCATGTATTGTAGCCGTGGGCAGGGACACCTTCCACTAGCCCAGGTTGCTCCAAGCCCTGTCCAACCTGGCCTTGGACACTTCCAGGGATGGGGCAGCCACAGCTTCTCTTGGCAACCTGTGCCAGGGCCTCACCACCCTCACAGGGAAGAATTCCTTCCCAATATCCCATCCAACCCTGCCCTCTGTCACTGGGGAGACATTCCCCATTGTCCTGGCACTCCAGGCCCTTAATCTGGCTCTGGCCAGAGATCTGGCTTGAGATGTGGCTCTCCAGAGCACATCACATGGTTTATGTCATTTTTACCATGGTTTCTCCTAAAAACATCCAACACAGTTAGAACAGGACTCCACTAAATTTGTGAAACAAATGGAAAGATGATCCCTTTGATTTGCAGATCCAACAAAATGAAGAGAAGGCTGACTTGGAAAAGCAAGTTCAAAACTCGAAATAGGACAGAAAGGAAAAGATAGAGGGGAAAGATGTAGTATACTCAGAGCAATTTAAATTTTGCTTTTCAAAGTGGAAAAAGGGAAAGGATTTGCATTACATTAATCTTGCCAAACCCTGAAAAGACTTCAAATAGCTGCAGAGATGGTCCAGCAAAACCCTTTGGATGATCTAATAAGTAAATTTTCTTGGCAGAATTAGGAAATAATTAACTGAAGAGAATCAGTGGAGACAGAGATGGAGGAAAATCTATTCAGTGACAGGTCTCACTCACAATGTAGGAATTAATCAAAAGAGACAAGTAGTGTAGTTACCCAAGTCTCAGTTTAACAAGGTACCTGAAGATGGCAATGAAATGTGATACCTGTTCTGTTTGACTGTGTAATAAAGACAACACATAGGATGGCCTTTTCCCAGCTATTTACATGGGAGGAACAACAATTCAAACTCCAGAGGACCTTTTTTCGCTCTGTGGTATGATTCAATAAACATAACACATAGCTTTTAATACCTTGTTTTAACGTCACTGATGATACTAATCTGGGAGCTTCACGTCACTGCTGTTTATTTGCATACCAGCCTTCAGCTGCAATTGGCACAATTCCTATTGCTAAGACAAAACACCAAAAAAAGTGTGTGCTGATGAGGATGCACATTTTTGGGATGACTTCAGAACAGTTTTCTCCCCCAGTCACCACTGAATCCTCAGCATCAGCATCACTCCAGCTGCACTTCCAGCACTGCTACAAAATGTGCCCTGGTGCTGCACATCAGAATTCCAGATACCACAACACTGATGACACAATTAGCAACCAGCTAAGGGAGTTTGATTTCAGAGGACTTGCTCAGCAGCTCTCCCTTCTGTCCCTCAGGGCAGATCACTGACTGACTCAGTCCATGACTCTCCCTGCCTCCAAACCAGTGCCTTACTGTGGCAATCAAGTAATTAAGGATTGTACTGTAATGCAGAAACATAAAATGGCTGATTTAATGTTCAGACAAGAGTAGCTGCAGGATTGTCTTGCTTTTAACACCCTTATGAATCCATTTCGGGTTCAATGAATACATTGCTTCCAGTAGTTTCACATAAAGTTTACTCACCCATCCCAAATATTGTGGTCCAGGGTTCCTGCAGACCATCTCCAGAAGCTGTGTTCCATCACAGTTCTCTCCCCTGAGGGTGGCCCATGACCCCAGTTTCAGCCCTGAGAAGGTTTCTGATGGATCACTGCTCCTCCATCTGTTGAACTTCCACAAATGACTGCACGACATGTTGATTCACCAATCCTGGGTTAGAAGATTGCAAAATCTGTGTTTTAAAAGCCACAAAAAAATATTATTTTTACATTTATTCAGGGTGCTATCTCCTGTATGTAATAGCTGCCATGACAAGGCTATTAGATATTGTTCCAGCTCCTCTTATCGGAGAACTGGTTTGGGTCTAATATGGATTCCAAATCAACCACAGGGGAACATAATCTTTATGCAGGCCTTATAGTGCCAGGACCTTTGAAGTTATTGTGTTTTCTCTATTCCCTCCTGGACCTGTCACATTCATATGCTGGAACTAATAATATAAAGGAGCATATGGGGAGCAGTCCTTCCTGTGTCACCCACAGCGGTGACTCAGCCTCTTACCAAAGCCATCTGCTTCTGGCAGTGAGGGCTTTGTAAGCAAATGCAGTTTGCAGGTGGTCTCATCCAGTGCTGAGAAGTCAAGTTTTACTGCCTAGTTTTGCCCATAAAGTCACATTTTCCTTAAGAAGAAATCCTTCACATAAAGGGTGATTAGGTATTGGAGTGGCCTGCTCAGGGAGGTGGTGGAGTCACCATCCCTGGAGGTGTTCAAGAAACAACTGGACGTGGCACTCAGTGCTCTGGTCTAGCTGACAAAATCAGGCTCTCCAAGTCGTCTTTCAGAGGAGCTTTTTTCCAGCACAGCCTGAGGAGGGAAACTTGAAAGCCACTCACCATAACAGAGACATTTAAAGCATTTAACTCCCCAAAGTACCTTCCACATAAAATCAATATAGCAAGGTCCCTACTGAATGGCACAAAGCTTCCAAGCTGTTCCTTTTAGGATAACATTTCTGCTCAGAATTGCATTGTATTCTTGATCAAATTTATTGTTGATCTCCTGGAGGGCTGCAAAAGAAAATCTGAGGGCAGTTTCTACCCCAGAGAGTGTTTGCAGTGAACACTGAATAAGTGCAATGCCAGAATTCCCTGCATGGCTCTCTGTGGGCTCACAGGATGGGCTCAGGAAGATTGCTCTGCATGTACCATCCCTAAGACAAGCACAAGAAAAATCCCTACAGCAAATGACACAATTTCTAGTTACCTGATTATTGTGTACAACCAAAATACAATGAAAATATGCCTTTAAGACTGAAACAATTAAAACCCTAAAAAAAAAATCTGTCCTCAGATGTGTTTATTGGGACCAACAGTGCACCTGACATCTCCAGACATGCCACACATATTTAACAAACAGAGCTTTAAGTAGAAAAGTTTTTTCTTTGAGTTATGAAGAAAATTGTCCAGACACCCACACTGTCTCCTTCAGAGCTGACTCCATCAGGAGTGTGTTGGGACAGATAAGAACTCATTTCCATATGTGTGCAATCCACTCATATAGCACTGCTGGCAGAAAATTCAACTTAATAAGCCTAAAAATATAATTTCTTTCCTCAAACAAGTTCAATCAGAAGATGAAATTGGAGACTGTAAATGATGGCTGTTTAAAGGGCAGTTTTGAGCTTGTTGCATTTTTACAACCCCAGGCCTTAAAGCACTGTGAGGGCTTTGCCATGACTGAGATTCCCTGGAACTTCTGCCCCCAAAGCCCCTCTGCCAGCACATAGATGGAGGTGCTGTTTGGTGTATAATCCTAATGCCAATTAGGAATTTCTTGTCCTCTGGGATAACCTTCATTAAAAGAAGGTCTCAGCAAGAGCTTGAAGGTCTGGGGAAACAATTCATTACTGGAATGCCATTTAGATTCTCTTCTGCTCAGTTGTTTCTCAGCAATCTCAGGGAGAGCTCCAACAGGACATGGTACCTCAGGGATCTCAGCTTCATGTCAATTAACATCCTGACTGACAGCAAAGACTGTTCCAGCTCAAATGGCTGCAACTGCAAAGTACAAACAAGCTCCTCAAACCCCACAGGCTACTCCTCATCCCGCAGCTTCCTCAGCCAAACTGTTTCCAATTTGCACTTCACACAGTGAATTTCCAAAGTGTAATCACCACTAGAAGGGAACTAGTCAGCTGGGCAGAAATTTGGATCATTTGTTTTGCAAATGTGATCTCACTGGCCATTTTTTAACCAAAATCTTCAAAATGATCTGTTGGAAGACTGGGGTTTGGGTCAGGATGTTCAATAAGTCTCAGAAGGGGAAAGATAAGGTTGTTTGTGATTGCAGACATATTGGGTGAAAGAAAGGAGAAATCACAATAAAAAAGTTGATACTTTTTGTGCACAGCCCCAAGGAGCAAAGGCTGTCCCAGTATTGAAGAGCCTTTGCACCTGTTCCTTCTTAGAAGGCCAGAATAACATATGAGCCTCTGAAAGAATTTGTCTCTGTTGGTCAAAAGGGGGTAGGGTATAAATCCTGAGCTCATTTTCCTGACTGAGTTCAGAAGAAAGGAAAAGTTTTGGCACCAAGCCCAAGACCCTTCAAGTCCATCCTCAGCATTTTATATCACAGGGTTGCAGCTCCATAGGGTGGAAATGTTTAGCTAAATATGTTCTGGAGAGAAACCTGGCCTTGTTTCTCAAGACACAAAACAGTTACAACTTCAGCAGAGCTGCACCATCTCTCCCCATACACCCTTCCCTTTGTGCTTGGCAGAGCCCTTGTTAGGGGGGACTCCTGGGGTGTTGTGGGACTTTATAAAAGAAAAGTGATGTCCAAGAGCAGAGAGTATCCAAAATAATGCTACTTGTTCCAAGACAGTTTCCCTTTGAAGGAAACCTCTTTGGTCAAACTGTGTGTGAGTGATCCATGACTGAGCAGAGCGGAATGAATGTCTTGTTTCCTCATGCTCCCCAGAGAGCCTGTATGCAAACCAGTTTCTGCCAAAATCCCCCAGCCATCTGTTTTGTCTGAACATCAATTGCTGTGCTTTTCAAAGTCCCAGGAGTAGGGTGGAGTGCTACAGTTTGAGTTGTCCTCAGTGCTACCAGTGGGAATGCTAAGGCATCCTATCCACCTGTCTGAATTTCAGAGGGAATAAACATAAAATTCCCATGGATACAATTAAAACCTCAGGCTTCATTAATGCAGAACTGGTTCTCTCGCTCAGTGACAGTTTATGGCTTGGCACTGCCCCACAAAGTTTTTCAGGAGTGTTGTCTCAGTTTCCTTTCCACTGCTCTCCAGAAAGTTAGAAATAAATGTGTGAAAGTGTTTCTCTTCTGCTTTGCTTCACCCAAGAAAGATGTAGGAGCAAGGATGTTTCTTCACGTGGCTCCCTGGGTAAGGCAGAGAGCCTTAAAGCTGTTCTGTTTGCGAAAAGCTGTCCAAGAATAGGCGAAACACAACCTCAGCCTCTGCACCGAAAACACCCTGGCTGAGCAAAAAAACGCCGTGGGGAATATTTTCTGGCCTTATTGTGATGAGCAGAAAGTGCAGGGGCATTCCCTGGGAGGAATTTCCACCAGGTTAGGTGTCTTTTTCATGCAAATGAAGTGGTATAAGGGAATCGGAGTTCCAGAGTCTTTCCTCATTAGTCTTTAGATAAATGCACAGAGCTCCCAGGATGACATGAGAAGGCATGTGTGTTTTCTGCCTTGCTCGTAGTGCTCTCTGAAGAATCCCTCTGTCAGAAAGCAGCAGTGGTCCATTTCCCTGGGAAGCATTAAAGCCCTGGATAAATAGCCCACCATGAGCCAGGTACTCTCTTCTCTTTTCTTGAAAACAGAACTAGTTCAGAACTGGCAGCTGGCTCTGTAGAAAGCGAGGGACCTGCAGCAGAAAAGAACTAATTTGCATTATCTGAACTGGAGGAATAGTCCCAGATGGATTAGTTAGATCCAGCAGCTGCTGTCCCCACAGGGCAGAACTGCTGAAATGTCTCTCCCCTGCTGGTCCCTTGCCAAAGACCCAAAGTACTTTTCACGCAGTGCAGTTCAACAAAACTGACAGTGTGGAGTGTGGGAAGGCCAAGGATGAATGATAATGTCCCAAGATCTAAACCCCACTTGAAGCTGTTGAATTTCCCCACAAGGAAACCGGGAAAAGCTGCTTCTGCTTATTCAAGTTGATTTGGTTCTGTTCTTCGTCTTCTTTTCCCCCAAAAAAGCTGCATTTTACTTCAAGGCAGAACTGCAGAAATCAGAGGTGGTGATAAGCAATTCCTCTGCACTCCTTCTCCTTGGGCTCATTTCACTGTGCTTATCGTTATCTCCCTTAGCCTGTGCCAGCCTCAAAGGGAGCAAATGCGTTGTCATTTTTTAATTTCCTCATGTGTACCCAGGCACAGGACTCACCCTCCTCTTCCAAAACAACAAAAAGCTGCTTGGATTTGAGAGACAGAAATGGGAATGAATTATAAATGGCAGAAAGGGGGTTCTGCCCGGATTCAGTTGGGGTGGTTCAGCAGAGCCCAAAATGTTGTGGTTTCTGCTTTTCACCATCCCTAAAGTGACCTATTTCTGACCAGGAGTGGTTATTACATGCTGTAACATTTTCCCTAATAGTCTCCTCATTCTCCACCAGCCCCTGCAGACTATTTTTCCTCATCCTATTTTATTGCAAAGGCTTTATACTATTCCTAGTCACTTGAGAAAATAGTTGTTCTCTTATTTTGGGCATTGAAGTAAAAAGTGATGTACATTTTCCATCTCTCCATTAACCCATACCCTTATCTCAGAGTCATACAAAGATTGCTGGCTCCGTCCTTTCTTCCTCTGCTGTTTATGGGGTAGTTTAAAATTTTTATTTCAGTGAAGGCTGGTGATACCACTCCAAAAGCATAATTATGTAGCAGATCTTGAGCTTGTCTGCCACAGCCTCAGCAATCCTTGGGCATCTCTGCCCCCTTAAAGCCTTTGTAGTCATGGTTTAGTGAGTGCAGACTCCACACCCAGAAAGTTTTACACACATTTGTATGAGAAGGATCATGAAACTGAAACCTATTGGGCTTCAGGAGCAGAGCACGTCTTGTCATAGACAAGAAATTGTCCAAATAAAGGCTGGGGGTGATAAGTGGGATCTTATTTGTCTTTGTGACTTTAGCCTGGAAAGACTCCTTCCCTATTAGATTCCAGGGAAAGAGTTCTAGCAGAGATCTTGTCAACGTATGCAAATTGTTTCATCTTTTTGTGCAGCCTCGTTGCCTCTTTGTTTCATTTCCTCAACATAAACTCCTTATTAACTACAAATGCCCAGAAACATCCCTGCACAAGGAAATGGGTCCCATCAAAGCAGCAGATGGGAAGTTTTAAAACATACAAAGTCCTGAGATCCAGGGCAGTTCTTGGCACAGATGGAGAGGGGGAAGGTAGAAATGGAAATTGAAGCTGAAGGTGGAGAAGGAACTGGAAGCAGTTGGCTACACCAGTGTGAACTGATGGGAAGGGCATGCAAGGAGGATCATGAGAGGAGACAATGTCCACTGATCAGACTTGCAGCTACAATCCTCACTGGAAGCACTGACATACCCAGCACTAGTTGCCATCCTTTGCAGCCAGGGCAGGCCATGCAGCTGGATATTCTCAGAACAGACACATCCAGCTGGATGCAGCTGTGCTTTTGACTTATGGCTTTCTTCATAGCCTCAACAAGATTTTTGCAGTCACGTTGCTTCAGTCCATTAATAACTCCTTCTCTTTCCCAGAACCTCTCCCCTCCTGCTGTAAAGTGACATTTTGCTGCAAAGTTTTATCAAGCAAATGCCACTTTGGTCTGACAATATGATTTATTTGCTCTGTTCATTTGCAGTGAACACATGCAGTGCTTGTCTCTCTACAAGAGATGCTTTTCCAAGGTATCTGTGGAGTTTCTCACTTAGTCAAGTGTAACCATAGGTTACTAGATACTTTTTATTCAAGGGACTTTCTGTTTGGTAGACTCCCTGTTCCACATCTCTTCCTTGTGTCAGTGCTTCCACACACATAAAGGATCACAGTTTGACAAAGCCTAAGAAGTGATTTTCTGTCAAGAAATGAGACAGAACTGAAGTTTTTTCAGGCTTACTCAGGATTAAAAACATTTTTTCCTACTCAATAAAATTGTGCACGAATGACATTAGAAGAATTTCTGTTCATGATTAATGTGCTCTAAATAAAAAGAACTGTACCCAGGGCTCTGGACCAAGTGACATGGCCCTGCCAGTGCTATTGCAGTTCCTCCTGCCACTGGACTGGAATGGCTGGGATTGTACCAAGTGGGACAGAGACCATGGTTCAGTATAAACACAGAGCATCTATCTACATCAAAAGGTTGGGATTAGACCTGCTCAGCAGTTTCTGTCTATTCAATGCTTTCTGTGGACTGAGCCACATTCAGAGCAACTCGTAAAAAGCGGGGTAACCATCACACTCAAAGTTTTACAAAACAGCCAAGAAAAGAAATTGTTTTGCCTAAGATGCAAAGAAAAGATCGATTTCTCTCTCCACAGGAACTAAAAAATACTAGGATATTGTGATAAAACCCAAAGTCTTTGTTCACAGCCACAGCAGTCAGCCTGCAGAGCAGGGAATCACCCACCTTGACTCAGCCTGATCACACTCCAGCCACTCCAGCTTTCCACTCCAGAAGTATCTCCTCTTCACCTCAACACACAGAATATCATCCTCCACCCCTAAAACCTGATTTTGCTCTCCTCCAGCCAAAACTAAAAGCAACAATCAAAGAAATATGCATTTAAATAGATATATATGCACTTAATACAGCAGGAGTTTAAAACTCCACTTGTGCTGTTGGAATGGCTTTACTGTGACCACCATGAAAGAGCTGCTCATGTCTGGTAGAACTCCCTGAGGGCAGAAACCAGTCAGTGCTACACGTTCTTTTTACTCATGTATAAAAGCTGTCCATGCTGAAGCACAGGTTGGAGCTCTGCTGTCACTGGAGGTTGGAGTCAGTGCCTCAAGTCCTGCTGCTGTCAGCTGGAATTACATCCTGTGGGGAATAATCTCACACTCCATTACTCTGTCCTACACGGGAGCAACGTTGGCACAGGGTGATGGAACGGGATTAAAAGTGCTGGCTGAGCAATTCCTCACCTAGCAGCTAAACCAGCACCTTCCTGGGATCTGGTCATACTGCCTTTTACCCTGCTGATAAAGCTGTTATTATTAAAAGAAATAAAAGGATTTAAAAAACAGTGTGTTTTCTTTGCACACCTGGAAGATAATGCTCTGCCAGTGTCTCTGTAGCTCCAAATACAATGGTATTTCCTTCTCAACCACAGCCAGCAAGATAATAAAACCCAAATTCGACCTTTCAGCTACAAATTCACCAACAAATCCTTTTTTAGTGGATGCTGTACTCTTTCTGTCTGCCTAATTGTGGCTATTAAATTCCCACTCTCCCACTCTGACTGGAATTTATGCAAGTGTCCCGCTATGGGATCTGAGTTGCAAAGTTAAAAGTAGGAGAAGTATCTGATTTTTTTTTTCCCACTGGGAAGTATCTTGTCAAATCCAATGTTATTTTGATGAGATAGAACTTCATAGAATGAAAGTGGCATTTCCTTCTCTTTTTAAATTTTCTTGTTCAATTTTCCCACATCTCATGAAATATTCACTTATTCACAAAGTGTGGAGAGATGAAAAATGCTTTAAAAATTGAAAGATATGAAGCATTTTGAACCTTCTTTTAAAATCTGCTGAACACTGAGGTCTCACAGCCCCAACTGAATTAAGAGAAAATCGAGATCTCTG
Source organism: Myiozetetes cayanensis (assembly GCF_022539395.1). Lineage (NCBI taxonomy): Eukaryota > Metazoa > Chordata > Aves > Passeriformes > Tyrannidae > Myiozetetes > Myiozetetes cayanensis. The sequence goes on along the minus strand of NW_026087378.1, from coordinate 5,378,814 downwards.
AAAATTAAGGCTGTTTATATTCCAATTGTTTCTTCTACCTTGCCTTTCAGTTCAGAAACAAAGAAAAGGTTGAACACCTTTAATCATCAGTGGAATGGAAACTTCCCATTTCAACCAATTTTAATCATGATTAAAAGTATAAACCATACACCAAATTTCAGCGTGTCCTTGCATCAGACTCCACGATGTCTGATTGAAGTCTTAAATGTTTAAATGCTTAAGTGCTTAAATGCTTTGTTGGATCAAGGTGTATCTCAGGATATTATTTGGCCTTGTGGTCAGAGCAGTTGACTCTGTTGCACTCACTGGGACTCATATTCATAATCCCTCCAGAACACCTTCCAGTGAAACTTCAGTGTTCAACTGCTGTTCCTGCTCCTTTTACAAAGATTTCAATATTGTGCATTAGACTTTAATTGATACTTTCTCATTTCAGAACATCATTTTGTGTGGAAAAACAGAACATCAAAACCAGAGAGTTTGACAAACAAACATTCAAAGAACATGTGACTCAGCATGGGATTAAATCAGGATGGTAATCCCTCATCTCTACCCACTGCACTGGCCCTATGGGCTGTTTACTAATTTCTAATTACTAATTGGTCTTGGAAATGAAGGACACTTAGAGACTGCATGGCATGCAGGGGTTCCAACTTTGCAGGTGGCCCTAGGAAATCACATTAATGCTGCTGATGGGAAAGCCTGATTCCTCTCTCTTTTCCCACTGGCAACTTGGAAAACCACTGTCTCAGTCCTCTCTGCTCCAAGCCCTCTGCACAGTCTGAGTGGTGCCTCAATAATCCAGAGTATCCAAGAGGAGAGAGGCCAAACACTCTCTGGTCTCCAACTGGTGCCTGAGGCTCACTGTAAAATGACACTGTCAGGGGAGGGTCAAGAGCAAAACATTTTCTCTTACAAAATCAAGAAGTCACTTGACCTCTATGACAGATTCCTTTTCTCACAATTTGGCAATGATCCACTGTAGCTAAAAATAACAGTCAGAAAAAAAAAAAGAAAGAAAAATCAATAAGTAAATGTGCGTGGCCTCAGTGGCAGTGATGTACAGCCCTTAAATACAGATGAGACCTGCAATGCAGCCGGGAGTGCTGGAATGTTTTTCTACTAAATTGAGAAGTGCAAAATGCTCACTGAGGAGGAAAAGCTGAATTGCTTTGCCTGTGTTGGGGCATTCATCCAATCATCTACAAAAATACAAAAATATGACAACGTGTAAAACCACAAGGGAACATTTACATTACAGGTGAAACATATTTTCAAATATACAAAAATCAAATTCATCTCTGTTTCACCTCTCTCTTTTTTTTTTTTTTTTTTTTGACATCACTCACAATTTCTGAAAAGAAAACTCTTATTTTTTCTCATTTTTAAATAGATGGTAATTTCACGGCTCTGCCTTCAAAGATTATTTCTGAAGATCCTCAAAATGCCTTATGCACTACACTGGAAATTAGAAATAGCTCTGAACACTGGATCATTAGAAACAGTGCCAGAGGAATTCTTCTCTGCCTTCTTTTCATGCTCTGAGCTAAAGATGTATTTGGTGGCAGTGCCCCTTCCATTAGTTTTGCCTGTTTGCAGGCAGCAATTTTGTCAAAGGGGGGTCTCCAGAGAATACTTGGGTCACACTCTTTAGCACAGAAAAAATGTGCTTCAGAAGGAGAGAACATTTGAAAAGAACTTGAGTCTAATGGAAAGTTATGGGAAATGCAAGGATATCTTTGCCAGCTTCAGAGTCAGGAGGAGATAGTGTTAATAGCAAACTTTTAATTCTTCATTAATAAAGGATGATGGATGAGGTGCTGAAAAATCTGAGCATCTGCATTTAGAGGTTATTGAGCAGTTTACCTACAATAGCACTTCAAGGAACTGAACCAGAGATATGTCAAAAAAAGAAGAAAAAAACATCTTTATCTCTGAGAAAAGGCCTGTGGTGTCCTCCCAAACCTATCATTTGTTCTCGTCATGGGCACATTCAGCAGAGGAAGGCACATCACAGCACCAACAGGAGCAGCTGTATCAGTCCAGATCAGCATCTTGCCTCAGTGATGAACCACAACAAATAACTAGAGAAAAGAACACAAGCAATCTCCAAACTCATCTTTGCACCTTGCTGTCTGTTTAGATGTTGCAGATCACCCTTTCAAAGTAAGAAATTTCATTTGGAGCCCTGAGATGTTCAATCACTCCTCTTTACCTTCCTGTCTGTATTTGCAAGGCATTGACCATTGGCCCTGTTTGAAGGTCATTTCCAGACTCCCTGCTGTGATGTATAAAACAGGGCTATTAACAATATGTCTGAACATGTTCAGACACTCTCAATATGTCTGAGATTTAATATTAAAGCATCCTGAACTCTTTACTCCTTCTGTTGTCTCGTGCTCACTGCAATCAAAATGTAGTTACTCAGTGCTTTCCTCCAGGGAGATGAGATGCCAACAGAGAAAAGGTGATTTATAGAAGAAAAATGAGAAGAGTTGAATAAATGTCTCATTTAGGGCCTGATTGCTCTATTGTTATTCATGAAGAATCGTTGTTTACTCCCACCAGGACCTTCTCTTGGATTAGCCTTGGCCCTAGCAAAGGTTGCAAAACAAGGCCTTAAAAAGTCACGGATTTTTGGCAAAAGAGCTGACCCTGCACAATGGCCCTGTCTGCAGTGCGGCAGAGCCTCCCTGAGCGCTGCCAGGAGCTGCTGCACAGGGCACAGGACAAGCCTGGGCTGTCAGAATTGTCACTGTGTGGTCTGGCACCTCCAGGAGCAATACAGCAACTCAAAAACTCAAAAGAAAAATTAAAGGAGTTGATCAACCTACCATTTCTCCTAATGCAGCCAGAGTCATTATCGCAGTTACTAAGCCATATCTTCCTGCTTCAGTCAAATGATTGCTACCATCATCTATTACCTTAAAATCTATCTCTATTAGGGGATGAAAGCTGGAAATTCAGGCTCCTCGTTATCCTCAAATGCCTCTGCACTAAGTCAAAAGAGAGACATTTCTCTTTTTTTTCTGAGCATGAAACTGGGAAAGTTTATCAAGTAGCAAAGGCTGTTGCAGTAGCTCTCATAGAGCCCAGCCAGGCACCCATTCCATGGTTTTCTTAAAATCAAGGAAGTTGTGCAATACTCAAGGAAATGTAAAGCCCACCTTGCAGGCACATCAAAACCCCAGTGTTAATAGACCTCATGCACATGGAGGGGGGAGCCAGGTGGGGGTCGGGCTCTTCTCCCAGGGAACAAGGGACAGGACAAGAAGAAATGGCCTCAAACTGTGCCAGGAGAGGTTCAGATTGGACATCAGGAAGAATTCCTTCATGGAAGGGATTGTCAGGCATTAGAAGGGGCTGCCCAGGGAGGTGGTGGAGTCCCCATCCCTGGAGGTGTTCAAGGAATGACTGGACGTGGCACTCAGTGCTCTGGTCTGATTGGCAGGGTGGTGATGGGGCACAGGTTGGACTTGATGACCTTGGAGCTCTTTTCCAGCCTCGATGATTCTGGGATTTTGTGGTTCAGCAAAAACAAAGAGAAGTCTACACTGAGCAAAAATCCCTGGAAAATGTGTGTGAGTGTGATCCCATGTCCTATGCCTGAACCATGGATATTGACTCATCACTGGCTCATCCATAATAACACTTTGCCAGTACATCCCAGGTTCGCTGTAAGACCTGTTGGGTGTGGACAGTCTTCGACTGCTGCTGAGAAATTTCAGTAAGGAATTTGGAAGAGCTGCCCCCAAGACTTTACACTGCTTCTGTAGAATTTAATCAGCTGTGTGGAGTCTCCTTCACTGGAGATATTCTTGAACGGCCTGGACACAATCCTGTGCCCATGTGCCCTGGGATGGCCCTGCCTGAGCAGGAAGGCTGGACCAGGTGACTCACTGTGGTCCCTTCCAATTTGAACCATTGTGTGATTCTGTGATTTTGCACGTAGAGAGAAACATACTGATGTACAAAATGTTTTGGAGATGATTTGAGCAAGTAAGGCTCAAGAGAGACAGGGACCACAGACTGAGTCAACAAGTTGAAAGGGTTTTCAATTTATCTCAGACTTAAAAGAAAAAAACACAAAACCAACAGCAAAGAAGTTTTTCATAGTGTGATTTCTTTGTTCCCTCTGCTGGTGCTCTGCTGTGACTTAAGAAGTTTTTAATCTCATCTCCTCAGTCTTCTCAGAGCCACAGCTGTGGCCTATGACAAAAACAGTCTGTTCCCATGAAAATACCTGTGACTGGAATGCAGTCAGCCCAGCCCCAGAAGGAGCAGGGAAGGACTCACAAAGGCTGTGAGAGAAATCCCTGGTTAATGACTTGCTAATTCATTGCACTTTCATATTCTAATTAGCAAGAGGGACAGAAAAAAGAAAAGCCAACACCAGCTAAGACTCTGACCCTTGGTTCTCCAAGGGAAAAGATGCTTGTTTGCTGTTTAGTTTGATATAAGTAGCAATTACTCTGTGGTTGCTGAGCTGAATTTCAGAGTTATGGGTCAAATTACTTGAGCAGGTCCATTCTGAATTATCCATCATACAAAATCCCTTGTGCAGGACTGCAAAGTTGTCACTAACTGTGCATTAAAATACTCCTTCCATTTCAGTCAGACTCCAACAATTACAGACACACTTTCCCTCTTGTGAAGCAATTCTGCTTTCCAGGGAGATGGACTGCTCAAGGAACCTCAATATCCCCAGCCCTGGGTAGATCAAAAAGCACCTTGAATCACTCCTTAAGGAGAAAAGATGAGCTAATTTGCAGATCAAAAAGAGAACACAGGTCACAACTAATAATGTCTGTATGTTAATAAGGCAATTCTAGTCCTGTTGGTGTTCAGAGGTAACTGGCTCCAAATGAACTCTCCTCCTTCCAAGCAGAGCCTTTGCTAAGCTGGACAAGACAAGCAGGAGGTGCTTTTTCCCCTATAACTGGTCAGTGCTTTGTGCAGTCACTGTGAAAACCCACTGTGAGACTGAGCCATCTGGACTTGTGTTTCCAAACTCACTTCAGAGGAACACTCATGCAGGTTTTGTTTTTCCAAATCTGTCTAGAACTCATCTAAAGGGACAAACTTTGTGCAAGGGAGGAGGTTGGACTGCAATCAGAGCACCCTTGTTTACTGGTAAATCCCACACAGGGACCAGTGCAGGAACATCTCTTTGAAGGATAAAGGACTAATCCCTGTCAGTATTCCTTGCCAATAAAATTAGGAATGAGTTACTTATTGACTTCGTCACTAAGCAGACTGAGGACTTGAAATGATTTCCTATTCTTAGATGGGAACTGCCTTATAAATTCAAAATATTTTTTACTTAGGTGACAAAAAATGTTTGCATAATAATTAGTCCAGTAGAGGTACCTTAATGCTATCACTCAGTGTAAAATTATAAAGTCTAGGGGCTTGAAATTTTCTTAAAAACTGCTTCTTCTAGTAAAGAAGGGAATTTAAAGATGAACAACACAATTTTGACCATTTGAATCCTAAGGAAAAAAAATACAGGGCCACATCATGACATTGATGGAACTGTGCTGATGATGCCATGGCAGAATGTGATTCATGGTTTCATGTTTTATCCTTTTGTTCCCACTGTGCTTGTTTATTGATATTGAATTGTAGGCTGGTTTAGATAAAAGCAGAGCTGAAACACACAACAGAGGCAGTGGCCATTTCCCTAACTCCAGCAGAAGAGCTCTGTTCCTGGGTGAGCTCTGTGGAGCTGAAAGTCCTGCCTGGCACTCAAGATATGACACAAGTCATCAGAAAAGTGATGTTGTCCTTTGGACATTAAACACGGGGTGTTGTGACTGAAGGGAAGGGGAGGCAGAATTATTACAACAATTAAGCACTGGATCATGTTGCCCAGAGAGGTTGTAGAGTGTCTGTCCTTGGAGGCTGCTTGGTCTTGTCTGAACAAAACCATGAGCAACCTGAAGTCCATATTGACCCCACTGAGAGCAGGAGGCTGGACCTGAGACCTTGGGAGGTCCCTTCCCACCACAGGGGAACTTCCCACCTGCTGTCAGGCACGGGCAGGCTTTGCTGTTTATATTTGTGTTTAAAAATAAAGCCAGAGAAAATGGGTAAATCCTCCACTGAGAATTTAGAGTATCTTAATATAGTTCTTCAAATTTGAATTCAGTGGTTTCGACATTTTACCTCGATGAGAGCAAGCACAGTGAGGATATTCAGGATATTCTATCATGGACCCATTTAAGGGTGGGTTTTTTTCCCCATAGGCTTTTGCCTTGAGGAAGGAAAAGGAACATCTGTTCTCTTGGCTCCAGTTAAGGGTTTAAGTCTTCCCAGTCTTGAGGAGAGCTTCATAAACAAAGCCTGGGATCACTGGATGTTCCCACAAAGCTGTTTGTGTAATCAGGCAGTGATGGTTGCACAAACAGCAGCTCTGCCCCTGCCGTGGTAACAAAACCCTCAGCAGAGTGCAGCCAGTCACCTCAGAGATTTACCTTTTAGCTCATGAGGGGTCTGTGGACACTCAGGACTATAAGGCAGCCCTAGATTAATTTTTTTGTTTAAAAAGTAGATTCCAAATTTCAGACACAATCACAAATGCACAAGAATTGCCACTCTCCAGTGGTACACTTCCTATACTTCATCTAGTAGTAATAATTAAAATATTAGCAATTAAGAAGAGAGGCATTGGAAAAGAAAAGCTTTCTGACATTTCAAAAGAAATTAATAGGTTTTTTTTTTTCATTTGGGTATTGCACTTTTCTCCCCCACACTATTCACTCTGATTTCCTCTAGGACAAATTTTGTAGAAAACTTGCAAGTTTTCAAGGCTGGGAAGATCCACTTCAGTTGCAACAACTAGTAGTCAATTAATTATAAAGTGATCCTGTCTGGGAGAAAACCCAAGTGCAAGTTCATAACCAAAAAACATTATTTCCTCAGCGTGTGCCAGAACAACACTCCTGCACTCTTTAACTAAAAGACCACCCATCCTTCCTGAAAAAGCAACAGCAGAGGCCACCCTGCATCTCACTGTGAGCTGGCAGCTGGGAGGTGATAATGACACGCTTCAGCACATCAGTAATAAAAATTTAATGCTTGTTACTTCCAGCATTTTCATTTAGGACACCCCTGTTATGGGGAGCAGCAGGAGATGGAGTTCCACCTTTTGCTGTCTTTCAGATGGTGGACCACAGACTGTGATATAGAAACCTCTTGGTTCAGTTTTGACTCGTGTATCACCCAGTTTCTCTGATTCAGGAAGGACAGACTCACCTCTTGTGGCTCTGAGTTTCTGCTCCAAAGAATGTTCCTCCCCTTCCCAGAAGAGTCGGACACCTCTTGGCTGTGGCAGAGTTAAGAAAGTCCCTCTCTTGGTGGTGACTGTGAGCAACCATGAGCCACATACTTTCCTTCCCCAGCAAACAACTCTCCAGTCTGAGACGAGCCTGTGGGTGCAAGGATAACCCAGAATTACTCTAATGTGCCCCCAAAGACAGACACTGCCCTTGTACTGAGCTCCTTGGAAATAAAACCAAGCTGAGTTCACAGCTTTGGTACCAAGGGAAAGAAATTTGTGCTTCAGATAAAGAAGAAAGAGAGGGGAGTAGATTCAGTGGAACATTATTAAACTCCCATTTTTAACTAGCAATGTTTGAAATTGAATTAACGGTTCTCCTGCTGTTCTAATTTTAAATATTTCCTTTACATCACTGAAAAGAATTCAAAGCTTGCATTTAGTAAATCCAGTATGTGAAAGGTCCTCTGGGCTGGTAATAAGACTTTTGAAGTTACAGAAATCAGCCTGTGAAAAGACAGTCCCTGGCTCCATTAACGTGCAGTGTATCTTCAAAAGGGGAGGCTGACTTGGCTACGGGAAAGTAATTCCTTCTCTTGCTCAGATGGGACTTTGATCTTTTTATTCCAACCATAACCTTACAAAGCCATTCATAGTAATTGCAGTCCTTGAACTGTACACCGGCCTTTCATAATTTAAAGATGTAGCCCTAAAAATAACTTCAATTTTAGAAGTAGCACGAGTGTTTGCAGTGCTGGGGCACTAACAGTGTGTTTTGTCCCTTTGTAGTTCAAAAGGTTTCCAGGATAAAGGTGGCTTCACTGAGGAGGATGTTTGTTTCTCTTGTTTTACTCCATATCTATCGTCTCTAGAAACCTATTAAATCCACCATGATCATTGTTTCCTGCCTTCAAAGACACCCTACACTTGCAATTTTGGAGAAGCATTAAGTGAAGGCTTTGAGAGCAGCTATTTTAGAAGACAAATGCATTGAATAAAATAAATAAATAAATAAATAAATAAATAAATAAAAAGCTCAAAAACACTAGGAGTCATCTTTTTTAATTTGGGAAGGTATTAGATACATCATGACTATTGTTCATAGTGTTCAAAGAGCTCTCAGATGGGCTGCAGGGACGTGGAGGGATGTCAGGAGGGGCGTCAGGAGGGACATTGTCCCAGTGCTGCCACTTGCACCGCAGGGAAGTGTCCTTTGCCAGTGGAGGTCTGGTCATGGTGGAGCTGATCTCCTTCAAAGCTCCTTTACCCAGCTTGTTTCCCACAGAACCCAAATGTGACCCGGGTGCTACAGGCTGAGGTCGAGACGGTGTGACTTAGTTTTGGAAACTGGAAAACCATGATTTTGAAAGCCCAGATTCCTTGCAAAAATTGTACCAATTTCAATATTCATTAGCAACTTGCAAGCTCTGCAGGTCCTCTTTGAACAGTTGTGATCAGTAAATAAAGTTTCAAGTATTTTCAGTAAAACTGTGTAGGGTTTCAAAAAGGCTGTGAACAATGGTAATTGTAAATACTTTGCAGTCACAGCAATGGACAAATAATAATAGTGTTGAACAAAAATGTCCCTTTCTGGAAGGAACCACACAGCAATTTTTTGTAGTGGCAATCGTTTATCTAGCTGATGAAATGAAGTAGTTTTGGACAGGGAAAAGGAGGAGAAACAGCTTCATGTCTTGTGTGTAACCCTGAGTTTGCTAATGCAAAGCCAAGAGGTATTTTGGCAAAGGTCTGTGTATTTGTGTAGAAAAAGCTTTCTGAGAGAAGGTCTATATCAAATTTTCAAGGACTTTTTGCCTGGAGATGATACTGGTTGCATTTATGGCTGTCACTGTCAAGAAATAAAATCATATGAACACAAGGAGGAGGAGCTGAACCGAGCCCAGATGAAAGAAGGGCTGTTTCCAGTACAAGGCACATCCTGACAGGGTGGGGAGACTGCACAGACCTCTTAGAGACAAAGAAATGCTGAACGGAGACTAATTTCCCTCCAGAAGGAAAAGCTTCACATCACTTGCCACAAACTGAACGTGTCAGAGCCATCAGTGACCTCCAGCTGTGCTCAGTAAGGGAGGGCTGACCCCCTCCTGCTGCAGCTGGGTCTGTGCCACTGCACAGCCCGGCTGCTCTCACCACTTCCCGGGAAACCTGCGGCGTGTCCTCAGCCTGCTCCTCCTGTTCCTCTCTACAGCACCCTTTGCCGAGGGCTGGGCAGCCCTGCTGAATGTTTTACGTCAGTACAAGTAGGAGAAAACAACTGCAGCATTTCCAAAAGCAATAAAAGGACACATGCAGGGAGGAGAGGCTGAGGAAGAAAGTGGAGATGTGGAAACCACCAGGTCAGCTCCTGACTCAGAGAACTGATGGATCCAGGCTGTGACAACCCTGATGCTCCAGGGGTCCAGGAGCACAAGACTGCAGCTCTCACCCCTCTGCCTGAGGCCCCAACCATTCCAAACACTGCTGCTTTTGGAGGGGGTTTAACACGACAGCCATAAGCCACTCTTACCAAAAAGCCATTTGAGCGAGACTGTGTGACAAGAAAACAAGGCATGAAACAGAAAAACAGCACAAGCAGACACTGGTGTCGGGTTTTTCCCTGCATCTGAAACAGAACAACTAAAATAAACTATTTCTGGTACTTTCCAGTTGCTTGGGTGGTTTAAACAACCTTTCCAAAAAAAAAAAAAAAAAAAAGAGAAACATAAAGTCCATTGGCCTCGTGGTCCAAAAACTTGTGGTGTTGCTGAAGAGCTTCCTTTCTCTTGGTCTCTTTGGGTGCCCTGCTGTTTTCTAGGGATGCCCATGTCACTGGGAAAAGATACAAACACATCTGGAACAGTCTGTTTTTCTGCAGACTAAGAGATTTACTTGCTGTCTCATAAAACAGCCTGTAATAATGAGACTTGAACCACAGCCTTATCAAAATTACAATATATGGCTTTTCCAGGTGTATTTTGATATCTCCAGATGAACTCTACCTAAGCCTTGGTGTTACAGGATTAAGTAATTCCTTCTACACTGAATTACCTGTCTGCCTTAGTTTAGTTTATGTGCTGACTGATGCCAGGAGGCCCAGTTCAGTAATGCTTCTATGGAAGTAATAACTCTAGTTTTCATCATCTGGTGTTTGTTATAACTGTAACTGAGTTTCACTCAGGAGCTCTGTCATAAACCACAGCTAAAATAGCCCCTGCATTTTCAAAGAAACATCCCTTGCCCCAAATAGTTTTTCTGTTACCAAAGTGGGTACAATTACTGTAGAATATTTACTACTGATAGTGCAGCATAAAGGCTGACCTGATTGTTCAGTGTGGAAAGACAAAATTGCCCTTTCTATGTTCATTTTCACCAGTTGTTTTTTTTTCTTTTCCTTTATATGAAACAAATAACATTCAAAAGTCCACTGAAATTTTATAGTCTCCTGCTTTGATTCTACCCCCAGTGTGAGATGGCTCTGAGGGCTGTGATTTTAGCATACAAAGAATCATCTTTAAGCAAACAAACCTGGGACTTGAAAGAACACACAAGATTGAGACAAGAAGTTGCCTTGGAAAAAAAAAAGCAGTAAACTAAACTGATTTTATGCACAATTAAAACCGCCCTTCCCTATGACTACACCAGAAAGAAAATGCCATGCAAGAAAAACAAGTTACAGAAAGATGGAAAAACACATCACCATGTGGCTGACAGCAATATCAATTATCCCTAAACAGTGATAATTCCGATGGGGACAACAGCCTGTGTGAGTCACAAGAGTTTTATCTGAATACATCTAAATTAGGGAAAAAAACAATTAAATACAGTAACAGGGAACTTGAGAGACTGAGCAAAGTCATCTGATCACATCCAAACTTTGGGGATATTTAAACTAGTTACAAAACACTGGACACCATCCAGCTTCACACTTATATCATAAATCTTCACGGGACCAGAAGAAAAGAAAATTACAACATTCTGAAATTTGGGGACAGAATATAAAACCAGTGTAACTGACGTGAAGGAAAGTTCAAAAGCCCAGATCTTAACTGTCAGTCAGACAAGAAAATGATTGTAGGGTACCAGATAATCAGAAAGGGTCAGGATTATAGAAATGTCATCTGCTGACACCGTTTTTCCCTTGTACCAGAAGACAAAAATTATCACTGAACTCTAATCCCAAAATGGCAAATCCTTTCTGGTTTACACATTTCAAGCATAAGAATGGTTTCAGTTTGAAGAACTTCACTGAAAGTTCTCACACAATCAGCTACACAAGACATATTTCCTTCAAAAGGGGTTAAGTTTTGCTCCCAGGGTGAGAAGCTTAAAGTCACCATCACTGTGGATTTGGGATTCCTGAGGTCACAGCACAGGAGGAGACAAATTGCATAGATCAGTTAGGAAGTTCTTTAATAATTTGAATTCATTTTAAGCTATTTGTAAGAATGAAACCATCTGCAGGATAACCACACTCACAAACCACAGGCAAGTCAGCAGGGAATTGTTTTGAGCCCCACACTTCCCACAAAGTCTTGTTAGATGACAATTGTAACAGACCTTTAAAGATTTTTAAAGCCTAACAAAGACCAACCATTTAGCTCCAAACATTGAGGATTCTTTCAGGATTAGTGACAGCTTAACGCCCGACAGTGAAGCTGCCTACAAGCTCATCTTTTCTAGCACAGTAGATCTTCATTATTGCAGCCAATTATCCTCATCTGACTTTCCTTTCAACATTTTTTACCTGCTCTTGCTACCCTCTCATCTTTTCTGGTCCAGAGTCTGTGGCAGTTCATACACAGGGGTATGAAAATACCAAGGAGAACTTTTGAAAGGTTTCTCACCGCTCTGCCTGCCCTTTAGGGATGGGGGCAACCGACTGGCTTGTAACAGTTTTTAATTACTAAGTAATGAATATAATTTCCAGATAATTTGTTCCACTCAGGTGTGCTTTGAGATCCTCTTAAACACACAGTTATTAACACAGTGGACAATCCAGTCAGGGAAGGCTGGTGGGTACAATGTGAGGCTTAATCCCCAATTAGAGAAATAATTTCTTGCTGTAAAAGAGTCCTTCTCTGACCTTCAGCAAGCAAATTAGAGTTTCTTTGTTCCCATTTGTAAGGAGAACACAATAGCACTTCCCTACCTCAGAGGGGTGCTCTAATTATCCAAATATTAAATAGTAGAGCTACAATGTAAGTACAGTCAAGTGAGTATCATCCACTTTATATTCCCATCACTTATAACCATTGCAGCTGCTATAAATTATAAAGTTACAAATTCTCTCTGCAGAGAGAGAAGCAATTTTCTGTCAATTATGTAGATTTAGTTTACTGGTTTTTGTTCTTCTAATATTCTCTTTTCTTCTAGCAGACCATGTCCAAAATAACAAAAGTTCTTTGACTGTAAGGTATTTCCGTAGTTTGAGACCACACGACCGATGTAACTCGAGCAATTTCCTTAAAGTGCCAAAATATTTTAACCTTCACTTTCTACAAAAAGAACACATAAAATATTATCTCTTTCTGCATAAAAATCTACTCATGCACTCTCAGTGAAAATGACTATTTTTCTCACGGTCACAGAATAAAAGAAAACAAAAGAACACAAATTTTCATATTAGTGCAGTGCAGGCTGTGTTTCAGTGCATTTACTCAACTCCTAGACTCAATTATCTGGTTTGTGAACTCATTGAGAAAGAGGGATTTGAAAATGTAAGTGACAATGCAGAGAAAGTGAAACCTCAGACACAGCTACTCTTTTCCCACCGTATAAAAGCAGGCAGACAGTCACAGCTCGGGCAGTCAAGGTGTCAAGAAGCCAAAGGATCTCCTTAACCCAAGTGACAGCCCTGCCACAAGCCCCAGACACCTGCAGGAGCCCCTCCATGGCCAGCCCAGGACTCAGGGACCATGAGATCACATTCAGCTGTCAATGCCTCTGCCTATTTTTATGATCATCATCTGCTTTTGAGCAAGCTCACGAAAACCCAAGGCAGGGTTGGAACTGGAGGAGCTTCAAGGTCCTTTCCACCCCAAACCATTCTCTGATTCTATGATATGGAAAGACTGATTTGGTACAACATGCCTTTTTGAAGCCCACTTTGGCCAGAATGGAAAAGAGGATATTTAGTTCATTTCTCCTTTCTTCCCTGTGAATTTTTAACACCAGCCCCACACTCATCCGCTCCCCTTAAAGCCGGGAAATTCCAGCCTACAACATCCAAAGGGTGTTTGGGCACTGGAACAGGGTCCCCAGGACAGTGGGTTGGGGTGTCCTGTGCAGGGCCAGGAGCTGGATTCAGTGATCCTTTGGGTCCCTTCCAAATCAGGCTATTCCATGATTCTGTGATAACATGACAGTAGAAGAGCAGCACCTTCAGTGCCCCATGTGAAGCAGATGCTGCAGAATTCGATGATTTTAAGAACAAGAAATGTTCAGTAAAGAAAAAAAAAAACCATATAAAACTTTTCTAGCTGGTCTGGACCACTATGCAAACAGACTAAAAGTAATTTCAAAATGTTCTTAAAATGTACTTATTTCTTCAGTTCTAACTCTGCAAAATGTTCTCAACAGATGAAAATTGGATGCAGGTTAATGAAACCAGTCAGAGACAAGGATTTCTAGAGACAATATAGACGTGTCTGCTTATCCCAGGCAGAATAATTTTCTTGGTTTACTTTGATTGATTGTTTGTTTTTTTTCCCTGATCACAATTGAAGTATAGAATATGTTAGATTGAAATTAGAATATATTGGCTTGAAACATCCATCAGTTCATTGTCAGTGAATGAGATTGTTACCAACTTATTCAGATTGATGGGTTTGCAGCAGAACCTACAGCAGAAGGATAGAAAGAGGGAAAATGAGAAACAATTTAAAAGGGAAAGCATTTCTTCTAAGTAGCACAGCAGACAACACAGAAATAATTTAAATTGTTCCCTATTTTGGAATTTATATTCCCTTGTAGTGCTATAAAGAAAAACTGACAGGAAGCGCTAAATTGATTTTAATTTCCAAAGTTTCCCTTTGAGGATGTCATCTTTGCAAAGCACACTGTCAACACTCAGACAATCAGATATTGCCATGAGCCTTTTGTGAATGGCAATCCTGAGGCAAACATTTTTTGGAAGTGGATTTTCTTGGGCCAAGTTTTCTTCCAGTGTCCCACAGTTTTGTATGTTTCTGTTTCTCATCCCAGTGATAAACAGTAATAAATTAAAAATAAACCCCACTTCCCTCAACCTCTGTTCCAATGTTGTTTAACAAACACTACCCAGTATTCCTTCCAGTATTTCTCTATGCCAGTCCTGTGGATGCAGTTCCATTTTGCTTCACTTCCTGAATGACAGAATTTACATTATCTGCCTTGTTTGTTCCTTTGCTCTTCCCTGCATGTGTTACTAATTGGGCCAGCACATGTTCATCAACCAGTGAGCACAGGACACAGCACATCCCAAACACCCTTGGCAGCAAAGAACAAAATGAGAAACCCCATTTATTGCACCCCACAGCCAAACCCAGAGCAAATACCACCATGAAGGCTGGTAGTGCTCATGGGGGGCAAACAGAATAGCTGGACAAAGCTGTCCTTGTGTTGTCTTTAGATTTGCTGCAGCTTCGAAGGTCACTGAGTCATAATTTGATCAAGATTGAAAGGTCAGTCTCCTGGAAGTGGACTTGGCCAGGATTTGAGCAGCGTATACTTGGATTTAACAGCACCCAGCAGTCAGTCTGGCTCTGGGGAGACACCAGCATGCTCAGAATTGGAGGATGAGAGAAATAGTACTGCTTCAAGAGGAGAAAAAAACTCCCAGTAGTTGATCACTCAAACACAGACTGTCCTGCTCCACCACCACCACTCTCAGTTTGGAAATTTTGTATCAGCAGTCAGATAAACTCTCTTCTTTTAGGAAAACCAAAATCCCCATGTGTCTTTTTTTTTTTTTTTCCTTTATAGAGAGTACAGCCAGAAAACCCCCAAAGCAATTCTCATCCAGGTTTGCAAGTTGTCATAATTAACAAGTGTTGATGTGTGAACAATCACATACTGTGGTTTTATCACATATCTTGGCAGCATCTTCCTCTCATGGATGTTCTCTGTGGTCAGGGCAAGGCACTGACATCTGTCTGCAAATGTGGGGGACTTCAGTAGGAAAACAGCAGTGATATCCAGAGCACAGGGAAGTTATTCCAGCTCATACAGCTCCACGCCATTAATTCAACTTCATACATTTTAAGGGCAAATACTCTTTCCCATGCATAGTCTTGTGAATTATAAAGAGTATTTACATTATAATTATAGACTCAAAAAAATCTGTGCTCTTTTTCCACTTCCTTCGTGGTGAAGTTGATACGAAACAGAGGGTAAGGAAAAGATCAAGGCAGATGAAATTTGAATTTCCAGCTTTAGTTACTGGAAAACAGCAGAGGGAAGCCAAACTAAGGCAAAGGGTCAGCTATGAGGATGATGAAGATTTCTGTGATGATTTAATGAAGATTTTGCTCACCTGATATCAAACATTCCAGGACTCCTTAAGGACTCATGGTAAGGAAAGGTCTAAGCCTTTCAACTTCCAAGATAACTAAGTATTTTAAAATCAGCACTTTGCTTCCACATTGTCTTCATCTGAAGTTCTCAAAACACTCTCTACACAGCCAGTGGGAAACCTCTGGGAAAACACCATTTCCACTCCTTTTCAAGAGGTTGACTCAATCTGGGTCTATCTTACATCTTCATTTAAAAATAAAGCTTCTGGGGCCTCCAGCAAAGGACAGTGTGTTTGTGGCAGTTTTTTATGCTGTAAGATCCCCAGATAAGTCGTGGCTGGAGGTGAGAGACTTGAGCTCAGCCTTTACATCTCTTCTCAGCACTAATCTGTGTAAGGCACAGGGAGGGTTTTACAGCACAGCCAAACACTTGATGAATCAGCTGCCTGAGTGCAGTGCTAATGTGTGACCTGGCTCTGGTTCTGTTTTCTCCTCTGTCAAAGGCCACACACAACTATCAGTGCTTGCAAAATGCCACAGAAAACTCCCAGTTGGAGGAGCAAGGAGTTTGGTCTAGATAGTTGGATTATTCAGGTCACCAGAGTGTGTCATGTTCTGGAAGTAAAATCTCCAAGCTGTGCATCTCCAGAAAATGTTAAAAGTTATCACGTTCACACTCTCACTCTGACCCAGTGTTTCACCACTGAGAACTGATGTGCTTTCTCTTACTGTTATAGTTTTGCCTTATTTGGGTTTTGCCTTTTTTCTTTTACTTGCAGTAGCAAAGATGACAATTCCCTGTCCAGGCACAGAACCGCCCAACACACTGAAATGGGAAGATGGCATAAAATTTCCTCTGTGTGCCTTCCCTGCATTTTCTTCTGCTCCCTGGAGAATCATTCCCACTGGAATTTGATAATTTGTGCTAAGGCATACTTTGAGTGATACAGAAAAGGCCAAAGAGAGCACAAGATGCTGAGGCACTTAAATTTCATATAAACCAACCTTCAACAGTTGCTCCACAGACAGGATCTTATCTAAGTGCCAGTGGGCAGCTCAAAGAGGCATGAAAACATTTCTGTCTTTTCAAGTCAACACTTTGGATGGACAGATATGTCCTTAATTTTAATTACTTTATGTTCGTCTGGCACAAATTGCATTGTTTATATTATATGTAGCATATTTCTCTTATTAATGCAGCATGGGGCTTCTTTATTTATAGAACTGTACTTTGCAGTGTGCTCCAACAAATATTTGTGGCAGTGAGTTCTCAGACTTAATCATATGTTGTGCAACAAACATTTTTGTTGTTTCCTTTTTAAATTCAGTTAATGTTTCATTCCATTAACTGTCCTGTGAGTGTCCTATCATTCTTATGCTACTGCTGTCTGTAAATATATACACTTCTATGATTTTTAAATCCTTCTAAAGAAGTTTATTCTACTCTCCTTCCAGCTGCTGTGAAGCTCAGAAAAAGATGGGAAGAGGAACAGACCTGTGTCAGAAGAGCCAGACCCTCTGGGGATTGTTTCTTAGAAAACAAACAAACAAACCAAAACAAAACAAAATTCAAAAATGGCTGTGCTGAGCTACCTTTTCCCTTTGTTTCATAAAATGTTTCCTAGAACCATAAAACTAAACCAAAAAATCGCAAAACAGAACGCAAACTATAAATGCCCTAAGAAAGCCTGTTTGATAAATGTTCTACTTTTTGAAATGTGTTAAAAATTAATTTCTCCAGTCATTCCTCTTGTGTTTTTTAAAAGCAGTCCAAGAATTGTAGAGCACAGACACTGCTCCAACCTGTAGTTCTGCCTACACCTGTTTCTTTGTACAGTTAATATGCAGAGTTAATAGAAAGAAAACACCTTTTCCATGTGGTTGTGACACAGGTCAGTGCCTGGTGTCCTGCACCTTATCTTTTATTTCACTTAATTCATTCAACAGGTATAAATCTGTTTTTGTCTTTAACAGATGCACATAAATAACCTTAATAACTGAACTAACAAATGAACTACTAGTTCCCTGGAGTGAATTGGCTCTGCTGCTTTGTACTCCTTGACTCTCCTTTCAAAACTACCAAAACTGACTGAAAACCTCACACTGTGTTTGCTTTTCCATCTGCCCTTCTAGTGAGTGTTGTTAGTATGTTCTGCAGCAAAAATAACGTGCCTGGGCTATCTAATCCCACTGAAACTGCAAAGCTACTTGCCCAAAATGACCAATGTGTGATTGTCAAATTGTGCATGGCTTTTGCAGTCCTGCTGTGTCTGATCCGAACTATTCACTGCATTTCAACCCAGAGAACAGGAAGGGGCATTGCCTTGGAACTGGGGCTCACACAGAAATATGGTTTAACCCTGCAACCCTTGGGCACTGCAGAGGAGCAGGAAGGGGACAGCTGAGTACAGCACCCTGTCCCTCTCTCTGCCTGTTCCACTGGTGGGGATACACAGAAAACCAGATGTGGAATGGGATCCACAGATAACTAGAGGATGGAAAAGCTACTGGGAGCACCATGTTGTGTTACGTGGAACTGCTCCAGTCCGAGTTTGTCTAATTCAAGGCAGTCCTTGATGACTCAGGACCTGGAGTTAAAAAGAAAACATCTGCTCCAGCCAAAGGACAAACCTCAGGTTCACTTTTGCTGTGAACTACAGTGGAAACAGACCTGAGACCTTCTTTTGGGAATGAGGAAGGGATATTAATGCCGATGCATTACCAAAATTATGGTACCATTCATGTCCCTGTTGTCCCACCCAATCCTAGTCCCTGTTATCACTACAAAATTGAAGAAATTAGCACATCCAAATCTAATTTTACAGGTTCCTAAGCAACTTTGGCAGAGTGTTGCTGATGTTTTCACAAATGACAAATGTTTTGCCTCAGATTTTGGTAGTGGGAGGAGTAATTCCAAAACCATCTGGATGAATCTGGCAAAACCTTTTGAAAACACTGATCTGGCTAAAAGCCAAAATATTTGGCTCCATCTATTGGATCAAAGAATGAATCTAAATTGATTTTTTTTTTTAAAACAGTTTATGTGTAGGCCCTTACCATTGAAAAGGTTGACCTACATACTTCTCAAGTTAAACCTAAAAACCAAAAACTCTTGTAAAGTTAGGCTGGCAGTCTATCCTTGCATGTCTAACTGTGTATTCAAAAGCCAATTTCAGATCCATTTCAATGGGAGAGCAGACAGACCTTCTAGAACAGAATGAGCAGCTTTGCTTACAGACAAACACCACATCAGAGGCTTGTACATCCAGTTGTTCCTCCTCACTCCTACCTCTCTAACCTCAGGAACTTGCTCACTCATTAATGAAAGGCAGGAAGAAAGGAAAAATTACCCTTCTCCAAATAGTAAACATCTGTTTTGCTTGTTGCCTGTAGCAATTCTCACTAGCATTATACAGTAACAGTTCCCAGGAGACTAAGATTCAAAATGTTTTTCTTAATGATAGTCTTTTATTTTCCATCTAAAAATTGTGTTAAGGGATTAAAGGCTAAAAAATAAACTCTTCTGAAAGCAATGATTAATTAGTTACTCAGACCTATTGGCTAAGCAACATTTGCTGAAGTGAAATCAAAGTCCTGTGGTGTCTGTGCTGATTTCTGTCACAGGATCTGTGTTACAAGAGGCTCTACTGGCAGAACTGCTCATGGCAGATTGCAATTCCAACAATGGGAAAGCTGCAAAGTCCATGGAACCACAGAATAATGGAATCAATAAGGTTGGAAAAGACCTCCAAGATCCTGGAGTCCAACCTGTGACCCATCACCACCTTGTCAACCAGCCCAGACCACTGAGTGCCATGTACAGTTGTTCCTTGAACACATCCAGGCACGGTGACTCCACCAGCTCCCTGGGCAGCCCCTTCCAATGCCTGACAACCCTTTCTATGAAGAAATTCTCCCTAGAAAAGTCAGTATTTTTCTTATTCCTTTTCTGCAGAGCAGTTCAAGCGTCAGCCTGGGTGAGCTGAGTTTATAATTTCCATATAAACTGTGATCACTTAGCAATAGTTTTCTTGATCTCTACCACATCTGGGATATGGGTATGAAAAAGAAAGGTGCTTTTATGCAGGAACTGGTAGAAAAATGTGGGAACAAGTCCAGTTGACTTGAGAAGACACCTGGAGCCAGGATGGCTCATGCTGTGGTTGGAAAATGCGACAACTGCCTGAAGCTGGACCTTATTTCTTCCTCTAGAGTAGCCAGCAGCATGTGACACATCTCTCCCCCTCTGTCATGAGTTGAGGTGTTTCCAAATCTGAACTAGTGCTGACCCTCATCTTTACCACCACCAGCAGACTATTCTGACTCCATCCCTTCTCCACTACCTCGCAACTTTCTTATGGTGCTGATAACAGCTGTCAATATTTTGGGCTGACAAAATTATATGAGGATAGGCAGGTTGTCCCAAAATGCATTAGAAAGCAATCCCTAAAAGTCTACTTTCAAAGGTAAAAATCTCTGAAAGGTGAGCATCACACAGCTTTACAGAGAGTATGAGATGGACACAGGTACTCAGGGTCTCTCACAGAAAAGCCACTTTGGACAGCACATAACTTAGTTCACATGTCCAGCCTTAGTAATGTTATGACTGCCCATCTAACAGTAAATGTATCTTAAATATTGGGTGAAATCCATGATCATGTTTAAAAAAAACACCCCACAAGCATATGCACAAAGTCAGCTTTCCAAATGATTGCATTCCTTTTCTGATCAACAGTGAAAGGGGCTGATTGAAGTTATTGAACAGAATATACCACGTAAATGCACCAAGTTCTGCCAAAGGCAGAATGATTAATGTAATACATATGTTGGCTCATCCCCATGATTTGCTTTACAAGATAAACTTGCATGACTTACAGAATTCACCCTCTGTTTTCCATTCAGCACAGGAGTCAGAGTAGTTCTATATTTTCTATTGCTTTTAGATGTTTTGCCATTACACATCTATATATATCCACTGAATACAGGAATTACTTTGATCAACAGAAACATTTAATCACTAAAGATAATAAAAATGCAGTTTTCATTAAGTGTTATCTGTCACTCTCCTTGTTGCACAGAAATTACAGTTGGAAAGGACTTAAAAGCCAATGAGCTTCTCTCCTTTACGTCAATTAATCGAGACTCATGCCCTTGCAAGATTTTTTCGGCATTATATTTACTACTATTTTATCCACAAATGAGATAAAGGCATCATAAATTACAGAGTCCCAGCACTTAGTCTGGTGCATAATTGCTGAAGTCTCCTATTGTCAGGAAGCTTTTCACAGATCCTGTGCTGAAATGTCTGTGGAATTAATCATTAATCAGCAGAGCAAATACTAGAAATAGGAACATAGCAAGCAGCTTTGTTCCTTCTTTTACTACTTCTGTTGATGCTGCAAATGAATTGAGATCAGACTATTTTACAGACACTGATTCTTCCATAACCCCTTAGGGTTGTTATGGATCAATATTCCCAGTCAATAACTCTAAGATAAATATGAAGGCTGCTCTCTTAGGAAAGGCCTCACATCCTCCCCAAATGCCTCAAGGTTCTCTCTATCCACATCAGCAGTAAATACATTAGATTTCCTTAGTGCACCCTGAAAACAAACAATCCTGGGATTTTAAAAGACCGTTTGATTTCTTTTTATGATACAAACATCCAAATGCTCTATTGAAAAACTCAGTGTACATTAACTCCTTACTGATCCAACGTAAAATAGAGAGCAAAGAGAACCCTAAGGGAGAAATATTTATCAGAGAACAGAGGTTCAAACCTAGCAGAAGACTGGTTTGTGGAAATTACAATGAAGTTTGTCTCTTACTCTTCCATTTAAAATCTTTTCTTTTTACTAATAAAACCTGAAAAATAAATTCTTTAGCAGGAAGGGGAATGAAGGTGATCCACAGAAAGCCAGGATTTTTTTTGTAGAACAACTCAAGTTGTATTGTCCATCTAAACTGTGCTGACATCCCTGTGCTGTGATCACAACTGCACTGAGAATGCTCAAACTTTACTACAGCCATCCCAAACCAGGAATGACCTTCAGGGCTTTTTTTCACGGTGGGAAGTGGCCCAAACCACAGAATCACAGAATGTGCTGAGTTGGAAGGGACCCACAGTGATCACTGAGTCCAACTCTTAGCCCTGCACAGGACCATCCCCCACAGTCACACCACATGCCTGAGGGTATCATCCAAACACTACAGCTCCCAGCTTTTCCTGTCAGATCCTCAGCACCTGTGGCCTAAGGAATAAGAAGAGAAGACCTACAGTAACTTCAGGCTATTGTATTCAACCTGACCCACGCAGCTATTCCTCTCCTCCTGGCTCAAAACAACGTTAATCCTTGAACAGTGAAGGTCCCCTGTCACACGTGCGTCCAAACTTTCCACACGTGGCCCAGCTTTGCTCTCTGCTAAGATGATAAAACCCCAAGTTTGATCTCTCTTGAAGCAACAAGATGGGAGCAAACACCAAGGGAAGGCTGGGGCTAGAGAAGGGGCATTCTGGTGGGTGTTCAGTTCCATCTCACTGAGACAAACATCCCCTCACTGTTGTCCTGGCAACACGGCAACAGCGACGAGCCCCGAACAGAGCCCTCTAAGCTCTAAAGGAAGAGGCTTATCATCATGTCTAATGTGTAATTACACCACTCTGGAATAAAGCAATTTTTTATGTTTGAGTAAAACGCATAATCAATAATAATCAGTCTTTGAGCTCGCAGCTCTCCACTACCTACACTGTGCTAGTGAATAACAATGATGTGCCACTGCAACAGCTCCAGGCAATGTGCTGAGATGCAGTTCAATAACATAAATTGTTCTGTTAATTTTATTTTTTGGAGGATTAGTATATTTGCAGGTTTTCCTCAATGTGAAATTAACTGTACCTATTGTCTGTACTCAGGTTTCATATGCAGGGTCCTACCAAGTGTTAAATCTTGGAACAGTTACATATGTAAAAATAGTGCAAAAATTACACTGAGCACTAGTCCTCCTTTGTACTGTAAGATTAGGCATAATTAGTTTCATAAACCAGGCTTATTTCAAAGCTAGAAAATGTAAACCATCCCTCTAGTAAGTAAAAACTCATTTATTTGCAGATTTTTGGAAGTATGTAACCTTTCATTTTCATCAAAATTTGATCAGTTGTAATCTTGACTGTTAAAGCACAGCTGACATTGTTTGGCATCAAGTGCCTGACGAAACAATGCACAGTCAAGCTGACTAAATCCTGGCATCAGTGATAATATTAGAGAGTGCCTTTTGAAATTCACATATTGTATTTTGTATATATTGATTTCTGGAGTGCTCTGGGCGTAAAACGAGCTACAGTTCACTTATTTAAATTTTATATCACTGCTGGTTTTTCAGTAATTTTAAATTTTTATCATACTATACAAAATAAAAGTTCTGATAAATTAAGCACAGTAAATAGTTTAAAACTAGTTCGATTTTGGGCTGAATGATCTTGGAGGTCTTTTCCAAACTTAATGACTCTGTGATAAAACAGAACTGCTGAAGCATATGCATCCTATATGCATAGAAGGAATAACATTAAAAAGGTGCCTGAACAATCCTCTTGCTCAAATAAATGCAAAACAGTTCTCATTCATTTTGCAAATCTCTGTCAGGAACAGGCACTCCCGACAGTTTCTCCATTTTTATGTATTTGACCTTGGAGCTTGGGATGAGAACTCCTGACTCGCCGATTCCACAGCAGTTCATCTGTCTTTTTCATTGCACCACTTCAGGAAATGGATGGATCTGTGCAGGAGCAATACGTTACTAGAAATTCTGCAGGAGAAATCTTGTTCTGATTCCAAGGCAATCAGTTTGAAGCCATTCCCAGTGGGCAGCTCAGTCCCCCAGTTCTCTCTGTGTTAACCGAGTGTGCCCCAAGTTTCAGGAACGTAACTATTTTTACTTTCCCTGTTGAATTCATACATAAACACACTGCACAGTAAATAAAAAGTGCCCATTGGGGTGTCTATGCTGTCATGTGTCATCACTTGTATATTATCAGTGTTGGGCTTGCTTTTTGTGTGCATTCCTATGTATAAGCAGCTGGGAAAGGAAGAGATCAGAACAGCCAATAAAAAGAGCTGAATCAATTAGATTTGTTGTGTTGGCCAGAGCGTTGGATTGAGTGGCTGAGCTTCCTAAAGTGAGGCAGCTCATTGTCACACCATCAGCACTTCTCTTGCTACACCTGCAGAGCAGCTCCACAGAGGATTATCCCAGACTTCCATCTCATGACTGAAAGTTTTAAACTTTTAATGTTAAATTAAACGTCTTACAAAATTTGCAGAGGACAGGTAACCCCCCAGTATCCCCCAAGTAAAGCAGGACGAGAGATCCCACAGCTGACCGGGCTCTCAGCAGTGGATCCTGATGTAATAACTCTGAGTAAAATACCTATATAATATCTCCAGGCTGAAACAAAAATCTAATGCTTTGAAGAAATTGTATCTTTTTTTTTCATTAAAGTGCATATTCACCCTGTTAATTGAAGAGCAGACACTGGAAATAAACAGGTAAATTGGTTCTGGCTGTAAATGATTTATTGAGCATTGTAATAAACGTAACAGCTCTTTCTGCTCTCAGGCCACTGCTTTCCTCACCCAGCTGCTACTGCCAGGCTAATTGGCCTTGCTTGCACATATATTTGTACTGTATGAGGTTTTCTGTTAATGCTCTGAGATTAAATGTCATAAAATTAGATGTGTTTTTCAGTAACACTTGAAAATGTAGTACCTGAAGTGCTGCAGTGGCGCAGCTGTAAACGTGAGATGTTGCCCTGAAGAGAGAGTCTGGAATTCTTTTATTGATCCTAAAAGCTTCCATGTGGTTTAAAGTTAAGTGTTATGACAGCGAGATTCTGCAAAGAATTTCACCCCAAATCACTTCAGCATCTACAGGTTGTGCCAGAAAACAACCACAAACACATGGTTACCTTGATCAAGGTGAGCCACAGTGCACATATAAACATATGGAAATATAAAAGCTCACACGAAACAGCTTTTCAATTTTAAATTGCTGGGTTTCAACTGCACTACTTTTTACTGTCTTAAGAAAACAGATAGGAGAGATGAAAATGTATCATGTCTCGAGAATGCATTTAGAAACAGTCTTTGCAGCTGAAAAACCGCAGTGTTATCTGCTAAATTCAGTGCAGCTCTTTCAGGGAGACAGTCGACTTCCAGGTGCAGGGGAAAAGGCACATTCATTCAAGAGAGAAGAGAAGGGGTGAAAATATGTTTATCGTATTATCCAGTGCCTTTTTGACTCATCTTTTTTTGTGTTTGCATGAGCTCCTAATAAACTGCTGGGAAGTAGGGCACAGGGTGACATGAAGAGCCCACGCAGCCCAGAGAGAAACATCCAAGACGAGACCGAGGTCTCCATGGGCTGATATTCCTATAAATACCATCTGCTCACACAAATCCCAGTGCCCAGCATGACTTGAGGGTGCCCAAGTCCTCAGCAGGGACTTGGAGGTTGTCTGAACCTGCTCCCCCACACTGGGGCCCTGAACAGTTCCCCTGCTCACTGCCTGACCACAACTCTCCAGAACAGCTTTTCCAGCTGTTCTAGAACTTTTTGGTTGTGTAACTTCAGATAAAAGATTAACAGTTGTCATTAAAAAAGAGTAGGAAAGTCACAGACACTGTTATGAATCAGTAATTCTGTGAGGACAAACCACAAGCCCCGACCAAACCTCTGCTGGAGAGGGACTTGGTTTCTCAGCCCAAGAAACAGTATTTGTCAGCTGAATTATTTCATAGGAAACAGGAATACAAATATGCCATTAGCCAGGGCAGCAGATATGTTTAGTGTATTTCCTGACAATCTTACAGCTGTAAACGACAGTCCTGTAATGTGACTTTTTTTCAATTCCTCCAATTATCACTTCCAGATATTGAAAACTGCTGGTTTGCACCTGGAAAATCACCAAAGCTGAAAGACAACTTTATTACCAAACTACCCTTTTTTTACCTCTCTCATTTTTAGAATATATTTAAGGATTGAGATCGATCATAGTGGAAACCAAATCTTTCTATGTCCCCCAAAAGCCACAGAGGCAGCAACAGTACTCAAGGGCACAAATTTGCCCTGAGGGAATAAAATACTTTAGCCTGGAGCTCATTCCAATGGAGACTCCTGCAGGACCCATGAGTGTTGCTCTGCTGGTAGTCCCAAAAGAGATCCTAAATTTGGGGTTTTTTCATGGTCTGAATCACACAAATCATCTCTTCCTTCTCTTTCTCTGCCAGCTAAAGAAAACACCTCGAGGCCATCTATCGCTAATCTGACTGATTATAATTCAGTTCCAAATTAGTGAATAAAAAACAATAAAAGGACAGGAACAGGACAGGATGCTGGCCCAGAAAACTATAAATCTATGAAAAACAGCTCTGTTTAACAGCTGTCCAGATTTAATTTTAGAATAAACAGTAGAACACATCACCTCTTGTTCTGCTTAGCACTGATTTAATACTTGCTGTACTAATTTAAATCATTTAATTTACAGAACTTTTAGGTCCATCATCTGTTCCCACAGCTCAGTCAATAGGGAGGCTCAGCTCACACAGGAATTGATCTGGAGACCACTCTACAGAAGAGATTAATTTTTGACAGTTGATCAATTGGCCTCTGTCTGCTACACATACTAATTTTGGACCATTTAAAGCTCATAAGGCTTTATATTGAGATTCATTGATTTCACAGAGTAATAAAATGATGACTGGGTGTTCAGCCAACAGCAGACAACAGATGCAAGCAAGGAGAGAGACCGAAATAA
Source organism: Myiozetetes cayanensis (assembly GCF_022539395.1). Taxonomy (NCBI): domain Eukaryota; kingdom Metazoa; phylum Chordata; class Aves; order Passeriformes; family Tyrannidae; genus Myiozetetes; species Myiozetetes cayanensis. The sequence goes on along the minus strand of NW_026087378.1, from coordinate 5,352,233 downwards.
TGACAACAGAGTGGGAAGTGCAGAGTTGAAACGCCCCCTCTGCTTCTGCTTAGGTTTTTCCCAGGTTTCCTTCAGCTTACACTGTCAAAATGTGGGAATTATGACTTCAGTTTGGTCTTTGTGGCTGGGCAGTATTTCTATCTTACAAACTGAAACGTAGTAATGACCATTCTCTTTTCAGCTTTCCACAATAGGTTAAATCACAAAATCTGAATGCCTAGAAAACAAGCACCATCACAATTAACTGGTGAACATATGAATCTGGAATATCTTCCAGCCCTTGGACACAGGAATTTTGTCTAGCAGAGGGAAACCACCCATCTTGCTCCCTGTTGGAACCTATGGAATTATTTTGTTTCAGGGAACCTGAACCCAAGGCTCTCTTGTGCTGCAGGTTGTAGTGTCAGGGTTGGTTTTCAGAAAGCCTGTTAAACACTTGGTCTGCTCCTCACAGAAAGCTCTTTGGAAGGTGATTTCTCTCTCTAAACAGCTCTTATGAGCATGACTGATTCACACAGCTCTCCACAACATGCTGCTTCAATTTTAGCTTCCTGTACCATATGTTTTCTGAACTGCCACTTCAGCCCACTCCAAATCCCATCAAATGGCTTTGAAGGAGATGATAAATGGCCAAGGAGAAAAAACACTTCTATTCTGAGCTACAGTTTGTAAATTCTTCTGATTTCCTTACAATTACTCAGATTTCTACACCAGCATAATATCTGGCAGTTCATTTTCCTCTTCCATCAGAAAGGTTTGTATTTAGAGATTGTGTCATGCTGAAACATTTCTTCCACAAAACTTCCTGCTGGTTGGAATTTATTTGAAATGAAACTTATTAACTGGCACAGCCTTTCTAATTAAACAGTCATTGCTATTCCAGTTAAACTGTTAATTGATGTCACGGCCCTCAAATTACCAGCCTTTTTGGATACAAATAAAAAGGAAAAATACAGAAGATTCAGAATTAATAAAAAATAGCAGCAGGTTTCCATTTTCAGCCTCGTGTTTGTATCCTTTTAGGACAACTATACTGAATGGCCCAAGAATACATATACTTATTCATTTTATTAATGATTCCATTGCCTTTTTGTGCTCTGAAATTAGGATACTTTCTCAAACAAAGGCTGCACAACCAAGTATTAACTGGACTCCTGAGTCTGCCTCAGAATCTGGAGCTAGAATTTCTTGAAGCCTGATAAAAAGGAATGTTTCTCGACCTCTTCCCATAAAAAATACCTCTTTGAAGGAAAAAAAAATAAATTCAATTGTCCTGTGCAGCATCAGCTTCAAGGTACTCATTTAGAAGCAAGTAAAAACTAATTTTCTTGTCTAGTTTATCAGGCTTATTATTACTCATCTTGTTTCTCTGCTGGTTGCATGTTCAGGAATGTAGGGAATACCAAGAATGAGGATAACAATGGATATGGATCAAAAAAGAAGGTTCAAGATTGTGAAGACTTTTTTAATTGCATATATGTGCTTTAAAATTAAGCTTCAAGAAAGCATTAAAATTAATTTATCACATCAGGGTCTGTACAAATAGCTCAGGATCCTGCTGGGAAACTGTCTGAAGAGATTGGAGCAAAGGCAATATTGTGGTTCCCACCAAAGGGCTCAGAGAAAGCTCTGCTCTCCCACCCTGGCTTTGCCTCTTGGCCTCTCCAGTCCTGTGAGTACAGCTCCCTACTTTAAAAGGAGGATATTTAATTATAGCTGGATATTTTAAGTTCAGGAGAGAGGAAGGAGGGGAGAAGCAAACAGTTTTAAAGATAAAACAATGCCCTTTTGTTTGTTTTTTTATGTGGGAATTCTACTGCTTTGCTCTTAGTTGCTCTTACTCTAATTTGAAGTCACATCTGTATTTAAAGCAAATAAGCTAAAAAGAATCTGTAAACCAAACACTGAGGAAATAGAAAAGATGCAGACTAGTAAGACCTTCTCAAAGTTCTGTCACAGACTGGGAAGGTGCTGGGACTTGGAGATTGTGGTTTGCATCTACTTATACCACTGTTTTCCCCAATAGGACACATGGAAGTTCAGGCAGCATTGCTGACCTATTTAGTGAATTACTTGGAGACCAATGGATGAAAATCAGGTAAAAGCAAGAACATAATTAAACAAGGCTCCAGCATTTTCCTTGTTCCCTCCCCCAGCTCTCACACCAGGATGACTTGGCACTAGGCAAAGAGAGAGGATCTCTCACTGGAAATCTCTGGTTAGACAGCGTAAACCAACAGCTGTTTATCACTAATGTGATAAACCCACGTCCCGTGTCACCAGCACTGCCCTTGAGACAGAGGAATGGTCCTGGCTGGGGATTTGCTGCCTGCAGCCCCTTCCTCAGGGTGGGTTCCCTGCAGACCACTCCAGGCAGAAATTACTGGTATACAATCCACAGAAACACAGAATTGTTTTGGAAAAGACCTCCAAGAACATCAGGTCCAACCTGAGACCCATCCCCACCTTGCCAACCAGCCCAGAGCACTGAGTGCCACGTCCAGTCATTCCTTGAACACCTCCAGGGATGGGGACTCCACCACCTCCCTGGGCAGCCCCTTCCAATGCCTGACAACCCTTTCCAGGAAGAAATTCTTCCTGATCTCCAACCTGAACCTTCCCTGGCACAGCTTGAGGGCACATCCTCTCATTCTGTTGCTGGTTTGCAGAGAACATCCTGAGAGACCCACTGGTCTTGTTCATGTCATGGGAAATAATGCATTGAAATGGAGTCTGACTGAAAGCTAAAATCACAACATCATCTGTGGTGTGCTGGGGGTGAGGGGCTGTGACCACAGGCACAGGATGTGTGGTCTGGGAAGGGCAAAACAAACCCTCTCCATGGAAACCTCCCCAGCTCCTGGAGCAGAGCACATGAATCTGTGCTACTCCACTGCAACACTCCCAAAACATCCATCCTTCACGCAGGCATGGGCAGAAAAACCTCCAGGGGGCTGGGGACTCCTTTTAGAAGGGACTGAAGCTCAGATTGGACACTTTAATTTTGAGATCTGTAAAAGTGCTATCATGGAAATGTGTATCACAGTATCAGAGTGGAAATCACCCGAAGTTCATGCTTCCTTTCCCTTTTCTAATCAAATTACTCTGGGGAGTTACCTGCATGAGACCTTCCTCAATCATTTCAACAGCACCCCACAACAGAGGTTACTCTGCTGAGATCCCTAAAACTGTCCCTGGGTTTGCATGCTGTTTGTAAACGGCATGACCTGAAGATAAAAAACTTTCTAAGAGCTAAAAATGGTTTTTTTAGGCACAAACACTGGGGAGTCACAGGCTGGGAACACAACAAAGACTATTTCACAATACAGTTGCTGTTGCAGAACCATAAAACTATTATTAAAATTTTATCTGTATTCTACTTTCCTTTCACCTCTCCTACAAATGCATCAGAAACAGATTCAATAAACCAGGAAAAATATTTATCATCTCCATTCATTTAACAAGATCTGGACATCAGTATTTTCTAATAAAATTACAATATAAACATGATTAAGACTCAAGATATAAAATTATGGAAACAGTGAGTGATAAGTGCACAATGCTGGACCAGATAAGATGGGGAGAACTTGAGGTCTCGGAAGTTAAACCTGCGTTTTATCCAGGATTAATTTCCTCTAATCACACCCTCAGCAAGTACAGTTGGGTTTCTCTACAGCCCAGAGGGTTTCCTGCTCATCTACAACTGTCTCTTGTATTGAAAGAGTGAAAATGGGCAGCTTCCTGTACCAATAACACAGCAAAGAACTGAAAAAGCTGTACATCAGGCTTTTTACAGTCAGAAGTGCCACCAGCCTACCATCAAGAGCTGGTCTGAATAAAAATTACAATTAAGGAAACAGGTGAACTAAAAGGCAATGTTGTCCTACTAAAAAGTACCCTCAAGATTGCAATTTTCAAAGATACTTACAAGACTGTGGGATGGAAGATAAATTTTGAAGGTACACTAATTAATGGGAGCAGTAATAAAAGAGTTGTTTTTTCTTGAAAACATTAAAAAATATTATATATAGGGCTGTTCAAATAAAAAGAAGAGTATAGTATAACTAATCACTAGATTGGCATTTCTTTCTTATTGAAATATAGTATGTCTAGTTTATCACAGCCTCTAAAAATGAGATTAATAGAGACTGAACACATTTGAAGGAAGGTTAAATTCTTGGGTGTCTTTAGCTGTGCCAGTAACAGCTGGTTTATCTCCACACTGAAAGCCCATTCATCTGGTCTGCATTTAGAAGCTGGCAAACAGATGTCAACATCTGAGTGAGTTATCCAGGCTCCCTTCAGTACCAGAGGGGAGAAACTGGCATTCCTAGAGGGAAATTCATTCCATTTTATATTTCTGCTTTAGGAGAGGAATCATCCCCTAAAGGTGCTGCTTTGCCAGGGAGGATAACCTGGACAAAGGGCTCAGAGCTGATGGCACATGACAGATATCTCAAGTTAGAGGAGATGAATTCTACCATAAACCTCCCCGTCCAACATCTCCCTAGTACAGGAGATGATTCATTCTCTTTAGGGGGAGCAGTTGCTGTAGCAAGGAGTCCAACACAGGGTTTAGGTACAGATACTGCTCTCAGAGAGGGAAGGAAGCAGAGCAAAGGTCAGCTCTGCACATCACACATTTCCCTGTTCTGGGCTGTTCCTATGAAACATTGCACAAAACTTCTTCCAAGGTCTCCTGGGTCCACAGTCTTCATTTTGGGCTCTAATAATTTGGGTTCAGTAAGAGAGGAGGCATCTGTGATTCTGAGCAAACACAGGCTTTGGCTCAGAAGCAGCAGAGTTCTGGGGTGCTGAGAAGCAGCACATCACTGCCTTTGGAATCTGGCAGGTGTCACTCAGGAAGGAAACAAAGAAATGCTCAGGGCCTGTTGGCTCTGACAGGCAGAGGGCTCAGCTTATAGGAGGTTACAAATAGTAAAGTGCAGCCTAAGATGAGCATAAATCTCCTTTGGGAAAAGCCTTCTGAGAACACTTTCATCAACACAGAGCATGGCTCTTCTCTACGTTTCAGTCCCACTGCTTATTATTCTATGGAACTTTGTAGCCAAAAATAACCACAAAAGGGTCAGAAGTTAAGCCAAAGGTCCATTTAAGCACGGCTAACATTTACTTGTTCACAACGTTTTCAAAAACATGCACATCACCAATCAGGCTCTGACAGTAAAACCTCACCATATGGAAAAGAAAATCCATTTTTCTGACCTAAAAATAAACACGGGATGTTTTGCTGCTTAATTTAACTGCCTGACTCTTCCCTTTTGCATTCTGTAAACACGTATCTTAAATTTAGAACAAGGGTGACAGATAGATCAGGCTGGAGAAGAGGGAGGTCCCACGTCTCCTCCTCAACTTTGCCTCACATAGTTCCAGAAAGCAGCACCAGCCGGTTGTTCCTGTGGGTAAATATGGGATGCAGGCAGCACTAACCCAGTATGAAGTGTCCCTGCAGACACAGGGCCAGTTTCCTGCACTGAGGAGGGTGGAAAATAACAGATTTCCCTTGGAAGACCTGGGACCTTCATAAACCTCACCTGAAGTACAAGGGATGAGTGTGGTACAAGTCTTGTTGCAACCTTTGTCTTTGCAACACGCTCTTCCAGCAGAAAACAAACCCAACTAATAGAGGAAGGCAGTAGAAAATACTAAAGCTGTTGATTTTGAAACAATCTGTATGGAAAAGGACACTTTCCTCATGTGCTGCAGTTTGTCTCTACCAGAATAAAAGGTTATTTTACAGATGGATGGACTTGTTGAGTGCAGTTGAACTCCATAATCTTGGAGGTTTTTTCCAACCTAAATAATTCTGTGACCAAGAAAGCAGCTCATTCCATGCTGTTCTACAACAAAGGACATTCTCTAGTCACGTATTTTATCTCACTGTCTGGAAGATCAAAGTAAGTTTTCTGATAGTGAATCTGAGTGGTGATATTTTTCACTTAATCAATGAAATTACACTGCCCATAACGAAATTACAGAACTGCAAAGTTTTGAGATGTAAAATTCTGTTCAGAATATTAGTCAGATTTGAACAGTAAAAAATAGAATGGGAAAAAAAGTTACACTTTCTGAAACTTTACATGTATTTGTAACACTCAACCCACTGTGATGGGACTGTGGCCAAAGGAGTTTTCACAGCAACTCCTGTTGCCTCAGAGACAGTAACATCAGAAAAGTAAGGTTAGATCCCTCTAATATTCATGGAATTATTTTATTTCTTATTCCCTTAAAGCAATCTTGAACTACTTGACCCTGAAATGTCTCAAAGTAGCTAGAAAATCTATGCTTGCATATTTTGACGGTGCAATTATATTTATATTTAAAAGTCATTATTAATAATGCTTCTGATCGTTTGAGTATTGTGTTGAATGGAAACTGAATTATTGCTATCTAATTTTAACAGCATAAATTAAGAAAAATGCAATATCTCTAAGAAGTAGTTCTGGAAATAATTTTGGCAACAATTAATTAACTATGACAGATTGTCTTCACCAACTTTAAAGTAGGGGGTGAGTCTATTTTATGTTAAGTACTCATGCATGCACAAATCTAATTCCAGCAGAAGATAATTTCAGCCTTTCTCACTACCCAGAGTAATACAGAATTTCTACAGAAACATTTGAAGCATCTAAAGAAGAGCAGGACATATTTTGCTTTTATCCAAAACATTTTATAACTGTCATTTGCAAATATTCAAACTCGTTCTGAGAGTGGGAGGGGAAAATTCTTTCACTGCTGTAATGGTGGATGAAAAATGTACATGGTTCAGGGCAAAGGAAATAGTTCCAAAATGAACTAAGGCATCTGAGGACAAGGGCAGGGGACTGTTTGTGGTCGAACATTTCTTAGAAGACAACATCTATAAACAAGCTGTGTCTAAACCCACAAAAAGTAAGGTTGGAAAGGGTGGAAAAAACCCTTTGCTATTCAGATACAGAGTTCATCTGATATTTGGCAAATACAACCAACTGAGAATTTTCTGCCAGAGACATATTTCTGAAAACGTGCCACATGGCATTGCCTGCAGTGAATCCAGGACCCTCAAAGCCTATAAAAAGCCTCTCTAGCAGAACATAAATATGGTATTTCAAAGGAAGATGAGACTACCCAGGAGAAAACACATTGTTTAAAGCAACAGTCATCCATGTCATAGGATCAACATCCCTGTGCACAGAACAAACCTGGACAGGCCACATTTTGGGTTGGGAAGAAGCTCTGATTGTCTCTGGCCCAACCCCACCACTCCAGGCAGGACCAGCCTTGGCTTTGAGGTCAGAACACAACTCAGGGCTGTGCCTGTTTTGGGTGTGATTCCCCTTCCTCTCTGGGCAAAGAGCTCTGATTTAAATGCCAGTTATACAAAGTTGTATCTATCTGCACATCTCAGTAAAAGAGAAAACACGGTGCTGCTGGATGAGTGGAGCAGTTCCATGGTTGTAACTATAAACAGGGAGAAGCTCAAGAGCTGGGATGTCCTGGCAGGCTTCTTAGGAAGTGGAATTGCCAACTGTGGCCTACCTTGGCAATGGAAGGCTCTGGCTTTATTCAGTCCTTGCATCTTCCAGATCCATCTGTGTCAGGAGACCTGGGAAAAACAGACTTCTATCAGATAGGCAGACTTGGGAATTAATGAGTGGGCAGCATCTTTTAAGTAATGTAATATTAATTCTATTAATATTCTTTTAATTAATGTGCAAAATAGCAAACTGCTTAACAGAAGAAAAATCCAAATGAAGATTAATCGGCTTGTATCATAAACAGTTTCATATTTTATGGTCTACCCAGTCCTTGAAGGCTAAAGTTAAACAAAGGGAGAACTCTCTGCACTATCCCTAAACTGACAGGTCCTTCGAGCCCCAGGTACCACAGATTCACTCTTATTTTATGTTCTCCCTGCTGAAAACCAGAAAGGTTAATCCAAAGGGCAAACAGAAAGATTTATGAAGACAAGCCAAATAATAAACCTTTATCAGAAGAGCAAGTAAAGAAACAGTTACAATGACTGGTAAGTTCATTTCAGCTCCAGGTTTGTTTGTTGTTTTTTTTTTTACTTCATTAGACAATAGGGAAGCAGAGTAAGTGGTGCGTAAATTAAGTACATTTATTTTAGAAAATTAATTACAAAAAGCATTTTCAAATAGGACTGTAGGTTGGTGGAGGCTTATCTGATTGAGACAGAGGAGACAAAAGCACCGGGATCATTCACGAATCCCCTTAGATTTAATTAAATTAAGACTTTGAACAAATACACCAGGAAGAATGTAGAGATTTTGGCTTTTGTCCCAGTAATTTTCCTGGGGGCTTTCCTCTAAGGCAACATTTGTGCCTCTCTTCTGTTGACTGAATCTTTCAAAGTCAAATTTTTTAGTGACTCTACACCCTAATATTTACTATAAAAGAAAAAAATAAGCTCATGTGCAGCTGATAAAAATGATAAAGCCACGGCTTTTATTTTTGTGCCTGACTTCAGAGGTTAACAGAAAATAGTTAACCTGGAGATGAACAGTGGGAGGATGAAGGAGGAAATTTTTTCTGCTCCAGAGTGAAGCACAATTTATGGTGACTCCTTCGTCCAGGGCCAGTCCCTCTTTATCCCACCCTTTGGGAGTTACCTCTCACACTGGTTGTGAAACAACTCCAGTGGTAATTTTGTTAATATGTGAACTCCTTTGGGTACCTATTGCCTCAGAAAATTTAAAAATAGAAAATAGAATTCAGCTCATACACTTTCACTCCAGGCCAAGTTCATTGTATTTTGTCCAGTAACTCCTAAACAAAACTCCACAGGTGGGGCTGAGTTCAAGGCTGTAGCCAAATGGCAACTTGTAATTAACAGCCCTACAAGGATGAAGAAACCACCAGATCTCTCAGAAGCTATTTCAGCATCTCCTCACTCTCACTGATAACATTATTTGCATTTCTTCACTTCTTGATCCTTTATTACACAATTGAGGAGGGGAAAAACAACGTTTGATTTGAGCCAAAGGTCACACAAGTTGTTCTGGAATCACTGGCAAAGATGTATCTCAGATTTCTGCCACGCTTGTAGAGAATGAATCATGGCCTGTGAGCCTCCAGTTGGCTTTTACTTTCCAGAAAACACTTACTGTCAGACAGAGCAACCCAAGAGGCACTGAGGGAGAAGGCTTTGTTCTAAAAATAGGTTTTTAATAATCTGTGAGCTGATAAAACTCCCATATTACTATAGGGAAAGGTGCAAGAACTCTTAAAATGAACAGTTTTCTTCTTCCCAAGATAATTTACACCATGAAGCATGAGGGTTAACTGCTTTTTTGGACTTATATTAACTTTTTTAGTATGATGATATCATTAGTAATATCAAATATATTAATACAAGTCAAACCTTTGGATGCTGTATCTGATAGTGCTAAAATTCTGAGGCAGCTGTATGGGCTGTGGGGAATAAAATAACCCATCAGGTCCAAACCTTTTCCATTAGATAACCAGAATAATATGTGCACAATATGCTTCTTTTATCAAAAACAGTGACATGATGATCTTGTTTTTAACTCTCTGCTAAGCCAGATGTGAGCACAGAATAAAGGATGATATGGAAAACTCTTTATGCTCCCTTTTATGAGCTCAGCTTTGTATCTAATTGAGTGATGCTATCCCAGGGGGGAAGGAAGATACAAACATCCTCAGGCCTCCTGAAGTTCCCAGAATGCAGCTCTTTACTGGAGAGCAGCTGATTCTGCCTTTACTGGCTTGTAAAAAGCAGCAGTACAGGCTGTCCTAATTGAGCCAGGGAGTTTCAGTTTTAATTAAAAAGTGTTAGCATTTCCTGGGTTTTAGATTTAAGCTGGAAATTTTTGAGAGAGCTGCAGCTTTGAGTGTAGGATGTGTCAGAAACGTGCTTGGGGTCTGGACCCTTCAGCAAGGACACACACTCATTTCTCCTGCCCTGCTCCCGACATCCCAAAACAGTGACCCCAAAGAGCTCCTGAGGCCCGAGGGAGTCGGGGATTTGGAAGAGGTGGAGCATCTCTGTGAAAATATTTTTATTTGGAATGGCCATGATGAGGTGGCAGAGGTTTCCATGACACCTGCTGGTACCACTTAGTATCTTTAAAATCTACAAAACTCACAATAAATATTTCCTAATGCTTAGTTTACACAGGCATTTTCATGGAAAGTGGTGATATTTGAGTACCTTACCCTGTAGATTTGTAAACAGTTCAAGGTACAATCAGATTAACTGCACAGGATGTCTGGAACTCACTTTGTACTCACACAGTAGATTTTTTTGCCTTCCAAATGCATGTTCTGTCCCTCTCATTGATTGTTTTAGGGCAGCAATCTGGAATATTCTCAGAGTCCTCCTCTGCCACTGAGCACAACTAAAGTTGATTTATTCTTCCACCTTTGATCTAGTTCTGTAGATCATTTTTTTGTGTTTGTTCTTTACTCCTGACAGGAAAATTACTTGTTTGTACCTAGTGCACAGTGGCACAGGGACACCAGGCCAACTGGACACTGGGCAGAGCTGCATATTTAAAGTGTTTTTGGTCAATAATGTCTTATATGCATGGTTCAGAAATAAAACAAAATGAATTAGACTAGAATTTAACTAGTGCCAGCATCCCGTATTTAAATACAGAATATTTCTGTTAGATCAAACCCTGGAGCTCAGGAGAGGCTGGTGTTTCACAAGACAAATTTACTCTTGTCTAGTGTCCACATGGGGCCTAACAGAGACAGGTTGGTGACTGCAGGATGGAGGGAGGGAGACAGCTTTGGAAACAGGGTTCAGGAATTCATCCCCTGCCTCTTCACACCGCCAGGGAACAGAAAGTGCAGCTCAGCGCAAACATCCCAGCCAGAGTCACAGATCTTCCAGGCTACAGCTGACAGAACAAAACTGCACTCTGAAATGGCTCAGAAATGTGGTAAAACCTGTGCTGGAGGTCACCACTTCCATTATATGGGAAAGTTCACAGTCTGCTTCGAGCAGAGAACTGGGAAACCTGAACTGCTCAGCCCCTTTGAACAACCACCAAACAACAAGGTCCTCGCTGCACAGAGGCACTGTTAGCACGAGCAGCTCCAAACTATCAGATTTTGGACCATATTCCTGACTCCCTGTAACATTCAGCTTTACAGTAAAAACTGATGCAGGGATACAGCCAGAGCTCTCACAACACTTGTTTCCTATTTTTCATTTGAAGGCCACATGTACAGTGTTTAGTTTGTCAGCAATGCCACAAAAATTGGTACTTCTAATTTTCAGTAGACAATACACCATGGGCCTCAATTTGCAAGGTTTTTGTGTTTCTGTGACTGTGGCTGGAGATGAATTCAATAAAGCAGTGTTAGGGCTTCATAAAGATCAAGTTGATTTTAATGGTACCAACTCCCCTCCCTGTCACCAGCTCCAAATACTCAGAAACCTCTTCAGAGGAGAGAAAAATACTGGATGTCTCCTCAAGAGCAGCACTCAAGTCTCTGCTGTTCGTGACAATAAATATTTATGATTTTTGAAATATTTACTGGAAAATAACAGTTGATGTATATTTTGGTGACTCACTTGACTTTAAACAGGGGACTGTTTCATAAATCACTGATTTAGGTTTGAAGCTTGTTCGTAAAACATGATTTTCCAGACATTATTTGTTCTCTAGAGACATAAGACCAACTGAAGAAGTGTTGAAAGACACTGATTAAGCAGCAAAAATTTGTGTTTGGTCCTGCATGTTCCAAAGTTGTCCATGAGGTGCTGTATCAGCAAGGGAATTAAAAGAGGTATTAATTTGCCCTGAAATCAAGGAATGCAGCATCTAGCAGTGGTGTTATTTTATTTTTGCAGTTTATATTTTTAAAATATAGTTTATCTGTATTAGTGTACTCAGTTTTGAGGGTGTAAACATTTTTCAGCTAAACTTCAATTATTCATTTATTATTTAAAAAACCCCCTCAACAGTTTCCAAAGCCACCTCCACAGCTGAGATCCTTACTGACACTAATTTTAATGAAAAAAGAAAAACTCCAGCCCTACAAAATACAGCTTTTACTTTGAAAAATTAGATTGTGAAATTGAACATCTTGTTGAATTAAGCTGCAGTTCTATGGAAATGTTAATAAGTTGCAGCAATATTTTAATCTTCAATTATTTTTGTACACAGCACCAGTAACTGCAGCTCAAGCTCAGTTGGCACCTGCACACAGAGTCCTTGGGGTGGTCACCTTCAGGGAGTCATTACATCTGGATTGATTTTTTTTCTTTCCCCCTCTATGCAAATTTTTTGCCAAAATTGGTTTTTTAAAATCATTTAGAGCATTGTGCATTTTAACAGACTTGCATTTTCTGGTTGAGTATGTCACTCGTGCCAGTTATTTCTCCATCAGGACAGTAAAATAAGAACAACTGAATTAATAAGAGCATTATAGGGCCCACATCGAACACTGCTGGGTATGAAATGTTAATTACACGCCTGTTTCCATACTTATAATCTGCTGGAAAATGTTAATTTTCTCTCCAGTTTTGGGAGTATTTGTTTTCTCCTGAAAAAAGTGTGAAATAAAAAGCAGAAAATCTTCTACCATTTCTGTGTCCACGTTAAGCCTCAAACTGTTGTATTACTAAACTTGATATTTGTGAGGTCTTTCTCAAATCCTTTGTAGTTAAGTCCTTGATCACTCAGAACATTTTGGTAGGTTTCTATTCCTGCTCCAGGCAGGCTCACAGCACTACCAGAAATTTTTTTCCCCCCTAATTTACTTTATGTCCTGAGAAAAGCCAGAACCTGACAAGCACAAACAGGAAGAGACAGTAAGGGAATGGGAGAAATTAATTTAAAAAAAAATTAAAATCTCTTACTAGTGATTACTTATCAGTAATTATCATATCTGTGCTGTCACTCACACAGACCTGGCTACAAGTCTGAGGAATGAAAGTGGAATTCCAGGGGGGATTTAACAGAACAGGACTGTGTTACTATCAGATTAGAAGGGTGTGTTGACTGAGGACACATTCAACTATTGCTCACAGTATCTCCAGGTTAAATTGATATTCAAAGCACCTGTGGAAGCTCTCCATGAGTTATTTTCCATCATTCCTATGCCCAGATTCACACCTACCCACCTCTTATCCCACCTCCCCAGGATGTTTAAAAGGCAGCTAAAAATGAAATAAAGTTGGGGCCTGGGTGTTACCGGCACAACTGGTTCTCAGCTCCCCTGGATTAATGAGATGCCTGGGCTGTGGAGCCAAGTCGAGTTATTCTCTCACAACCTGCATGTTCCTCCCTAAGGCCCCAGTTGTGTGATTGTGTGACAAAACCAGCAGCAGTTGAAAAGAAAGTTTATGGGTTGCATGTTCATGGGGAAAGATTTGAAAACGTGAGGAGCTTATACCCTAAGGCTCAAAAAAAGTCAAAGCAAAGAGACATCCTACGTTGTTTTCTTTTTGCTTCATAACTTAAGTTCATTTCGTGAATTTTCTGGGCTCTGAACTCACTTTTCAACGCATGGGTTTGGCATTGCTAATGTAAATACTCAGTAATTAGCACAAAGTGTCCCTTTATTTTGGGATCCAGTAAGTCACTAAGTTATGAGAAGTATTTCCCCATGTGAAAGTCTTCGTGTGTTATCGCACTTGATGCTGTATCAGTACTTCAGGCTCTCAAACAAGATCAATCTTATAAATTTTCAGCTCAAGGCACTATATTAAAATAATGAAGTAAAACCAGATAATGCTTAAAGGTCCATCACGGGCAAGAGTTTTTTAAAATTCCTAGAAACTAGTCTCAGACTTGGATGCACTGTTGTTGTCCATATTTTGTTTGTTATATTGCATTACTAAGGAGAGGAATTGCAATTCACATTACCATGTAATTGTAATTCTAAGATATGAACTGCTTTTTATTGCAGACTGAGCTGAAATAATTGAACTGATTCCACACAGGCTGGTCTTTTGCAAGCTGGAAATAGTCTTTTTCTACTTTATCTCCCCTGCACGGTAGGACGAACACTGCTGCTGGCTGATAGCGTACAAGGGAAGCCTCAGAGAGAAATCTCTCCTCTCAATTTATACCTCATGTTATCTTACATCTGCCAACATTATCCTCCCTGGATTTATCCTGGAAAATGTGTAATAACTCAAATCACAATTTCCAGGCTGCTTTTTGGCACCTGGTACATAATTTTGGGTACAGATTGGAGCAAAAAAGTCAAATATGTGCATATTTGCATCTACAAGTTTCCAGTTGGTGGGCCCTGCACTGACTGGGGATTTAGAATTTCCAAATCTGAATCCATTTTGTTGCATTGGATCACACTGATTTCTTTGTACACAGCCACCTTTCCTGTACAGTGCACTTTGTGCCTAAGCACAGCAAGAGAGAGAAGTTCACTGAGCACTGGTAGGACACAGACCCCCTCACCAGGGTCTCTGAACATTTAACCATAACACAAGTGAGATACCACAAACACACACCTGAATTACACAAAATGTTGGTGCTTTGACCTGCCTGAATTACTCATTTCTGAAATCATTGAAGACCAAGGAGGTTAAACTCAGCTTGTGAGTTACCACATCAAACCACCTGTGACACACAGGAGCACATGGAAACACTGGGTGAATTCATTTGTCCCTAGGGAATTTCCACATAACACCCAGGATGACAAACCCCTTCCTATACAGCACATCCTGGTCATGCCCAGGAGATGCTCATCAAGTTGCACTTAATAATAACAGATTTTAGTCAATATCTCTATTAATTAGGCTGTCTTAACTAATTATTGATTTGTTTACTATTTCTCCCCAAAGACACAGTTCATTATGCCTGAAATACAGGCATTCCTATAAAATCAACTGATATGTTAAAATTGAAGCCTGACTCCTGTACCATGACTGACCAACAGCAGCAAACAGACCCACTCAAAAACAAGCCTTCAGCTTCAGTCCACTTTGGAGAGCAGATTTAACCATTTAAAGCTGGCTATCTGAATTTCTAAAATGAGCTCAGTGTCTGGACTCAGTGGACAGGACCCCTCTCCTCCTGGAAGTCAGGATGGACTGACTCTTACCCCAGTGCTTGGTCTCCAAGTGTGGCACTTGAGTGGGCAAATGCTCTTCCCAAGGTAAAAACTGTGGATTGCACGTGGTTGACTTCAATCACAGAGAAGTCACTCTGACTTCAGTTTAGCACAAAATTAATATTCCTATTTTCATTAAGTGAAGTTAATGTCAATTCTTTGCACGTGAAACACCCAAGAAGGATTTTAAATGAAGTAGAAATCCCATCCACTTCATCTGAGACAGTAATTTGGGTTCAGCACCACACTTCAGACTGAAATGGAAACCACTGTGCTTTTACAGATACCAACTTGAATTACGAGCTGCAACTGGAAGCTCCCTTTGCATTCGTGGAATTGACTACATTTAATCCACTCACATCCCATTACATGTTCACCAGCTATTCCCTTCCTTCAGGGGTCTTTCCCTAATACAGATGGAGACCTGGGCAGGTGAGGGCAAGGCAGAACAAACTGTCACAGAGAAGGGCATGAGAATCTTTCTGGGTTACCTCAATATGCCAATACATTTCCAGCCACTGAGGCAGAGTGAAGAATCATGTTCATGGCAGAAAGCAGGAACACACACAGAGGTTTACCCTGGAGTACAGAATTCAGTTGTGGGTGATCTGGATGCCAAGAGGGATATCTTCTATTCCACCATTGCAAGAGAGTAACAGAAGATATTCTGATTCATATAGCAAATTATAGTAAAAAGCTATTATTGCTATTTATGACATATATATGAACAGTAGAGCTTCAGTTCTTGACCTTTATCTCTGGGAATTTCTTGTCTGGCTCCACAGGACTTACAGAAAGGAAATCTGCACCCTTCTAAATGTACAAAAGGGCAGTCCTTGCTATCCTCTGGCTCCTTAATGAAACTGTGACTCTGACAGTCATCTCAAAGCAAAATGAGACCCTCTGAGTATGAACAGTATCTATCAGGCCTCAGGTACCTCCAAGACAAGATATGTTTGTTGAAATGTAAAAGGATAAGCTGTCAGGGAGGGTTGTTGCAGGTCTTTTGCACAGTGTGGTGTAACAGCACTCGGCAGTTTCAAAGCAATTTGCATCACTTAAAGAAACCAATTTACGGTGCTGCAAACAGAGCCTTTCCCTGCCTTACAGGAGGTGGTTGCTACACACAAGCAGACGTGCTCAAGGCAGTTTTTTAAAGTTGTTTCATTCAGAGTACATCATGTCTCTGCTTTATGCCAATGGCAGTAAAATACTCCACTCATTTCTGAGTCCTCCACTCAAATTTACCCTCCCTATGTCCAGCTGTCCCTCATTTCAAGTGACATTGTTATTCTAGTTTTAGAAGGTTTTCTAGTTATTTTAGAAGGGCAATACCAAAGAAGGTATTTGGTTTGGAAAATATGTTATGTGTTCTTGGAACTGCGTATAAGTGGTGACCTCATGACTTTAAATACAGACTCTGAAACCTAAGAACTTATGCAAAGAAATCCTAAGATTCCATACTAATTTTATTGATCCTGCTCATTTAGAGGGATTTGAGGAGATTTCTCATTTTGTTGCTATTTTCTTAGAATTTGTTTCTGGTCAGGGTTGAAGGCAGTGGGCAAATGCCCACAGGATTCCTTGCTGAGCCTCTGACCCAACCCCACCTCAGAGCAGCTCTGCCAAAATACTTCACTCTTCACCTGCAGATCCTGACTGCAACTCTCTCCTCCTCTACCTTAGGCCTTGGCACTCACTCTGCTGCTGGGACACTGTCCAGGACCACAAAACAGAGCTGTAACAGGGACACAGGTGACTTGTCTGGAAGAATTTCCATACTGACCAAAACCAAAGGTCTCCCATGTCCAGCATCTCCCAATGACAGCTTGTAGCACAGCTTAGAAAAGGAATATTAGCAAGACAGGCAGAGAAGAAGACTCTTCCTAGTCCCAGGGCCACTATCAGCATGTCCTTGGCTCCCGTGCAGTTACACACATTTCCTTCTCTCCATATATTCTTAGTACAAGTGGGATCAGAAGCAAATTGTGACAGGGCAGTTTTCTGTTGCACCCCAAGATGGTCACTCCCTGCATCAGCACATGTGGAGAGGAGAAGGAACAGATTTCACTTTATTTGAACTGGTTGGAGGAGGTTTTCTTGTCTCATCAGTGCTGGATGAAATAAATCCCTGCTGTCCCTATGCTGACACATCCCATCCCATATATATCACAATAAAGTGTTTCCTGCTCCTTCCAGTAATCACTGTGTGGTTTGGGCTTTACATATTTAATAGCTCCTTGTGTTTCCTAACTGGATTGTTCTCTCTCTTTTCAGTTTGCAGTTGTTCAGTAAGTGTAACATGGGCCTTTAAAAAGTCTGGTTCCTTATAGACAAATTTTTTTTAATTGTTTGGTCTCTTTGGTTCCTCTGGTCTCTTTTTTTTTTTTTTAACTTGTAATTTCATTTCCCCTTTCTTGTTTATGTTGTTTAGCACACAGTCCCTGAACTATGCTTTGCCTTTTGATGAACATTCCCTCTGGTAAAAACAGTGGGACAACAGCCCGAGCAGCCACTCTCAACCAGACTGATTGCCGGGGTTGGAAGCAGAGACTCCCTTATTGGTGTAATTAACTTTTGTAGCTTAAAAGAACATGCACCCTCACTGATCTACAGTATGCAGCTGGTGATTAAATTCTAAAAAATTCATTTCACCAAGACATTTTGTTCTATTCAGTTCTCCTGGGATGATCACATGGTCATTCAAAAATTGTTGATATGCACTGTTCTGTCACTAAAAGGAGCTGAGAAAACTCCTCATACAGAGACACACAGATTATTTCTTTTGAAGCAGACTACAGCAGACATTGTAAAAACAGAAAACAAGTGTTTTAACAGCCAAAAAAGTAAACAATAGATAAACCTAGCAGAGCAGCAAAAACAACACATGCAAAAAAACCAACTCAAATGATCCCCTCAAACAATCAAAAAATCCAATCAAAGACTGGGAAATAGAATTGCAAAGTGTCACTGGAGACAGTCATGAGGGATGGTGAAGTCAGAAGAGCACAACAACACAAACAGAACAATCTCTTCAGCTCTCTGCAGTGCCTTCACTATAGACTTCTTGACGGTTCTCCAGGCCTTCTACTGCAAATCTTTGGTTTGCCTCTGTGCCTCTTAGATTGTAACTTTTTTAACAGAAAAAAAGAATTTTCCTGCTAAAGAACACTCTTGCTCCATTCATGGTAGATTTCTGCATGTATATTGTGATTTATGGCACAAAAATACTGAGCAACTGTAAATTGTAATTACAGCTCATGGTATTTTGCCTGTTTCATTACAGTATCAATATAACCACATTACATTATCAATACTTGTCTTACTGAAATTAAATACTACATATTTTTGAAAACTTTCACTTTATAGCCAAATGTCAGTCATTGTGGAATGCTGGCTTGGAAGGGGGAAAGACCAGAGAAGCCAATAGAAATATTCTGCCCGTTGGTGAGAGGTAAAATAAAAGACCTGGTTGCCTTAAAACTGAAACAAGCAAATAAATTTTCTTCTCCCCTAAATCGTGCCTAAAAATGAAAATATTCACTTCTTCATGTGTTAAGAGGGTTATTTATGAAACCATATCTTTGTCAGGCAGTACATTCTGTCTTTGCTAAAATACTGTAAATTCATGAATGATGAGTAAAAGTCTTAATTTGGCTGCAATATCTATATTTATCTGAAAAAGGGAATTATCAGCTTGCTCCAATGCTGAGATAGTCTTTCACTGACTAGCAGTATGAATTATACTGCACTCTCCCCTGTGCCAGGGCTCCAATTTGTAGTGAAGTGTTAGTTCAATAGAGGATTTCAGTTCAGCTGAAGCAGATTTTCCTCCCTAACAGCTTCAAATTTTTCTTCTCATGTTAAATCTCCAGGCTTTGTGCTCATGCTTTCTGATGCTTCAGTTTGTGAACTGTTCATATCCTCCCGCAGGGAGAGCTGGGTGTTAAACCCACTCTCACCATCTGAGGCAAGAGGGAGTTTCCTGCCCAAAGTGGTGTTTTTTCAGTGGACCAGGATGATTTGTGCCAAATTTATGCCTCTCCATGAGCTAGAAGGTGGATGGTGTCTGGGAGACGACAGGAAGTGTGAATAGGCTCCATAAACCTGCCTGACAAATAAACCAGTCACACAGATGCTTTCACTAACCCAAAGTATGTTTTGTTTCCTTCTCCAAGTCATAAAACAAGCACTTTATTGCTTAGGGGACTGATGATCTGACACCAGATGAATTTCTACAGCCAGTACTAGATTGCAGATTGCACTCAAAGATCTCTTTGTCCACCTGCCTGTTAAAGCTACGACTCCCTGAAACACCAAATGTTCACAAAGAGAGAGTGAACAACTTGCATGAGGGGCAGCTCCAATCTCTGCTCTGTGTGACCAGTGACAGGACCAAGGGAATGGCTGGAGCTGTGTCAGGGAAGAGTTAGGTTGGATATTGAGGAAAAGGTTCTTCTCCCAGAGGGTGGTTGGGCACTGAACAGGCTCCCCAGGGCAGTGGTCACGGCCCCAAGGCTGACAGAGCTCAAACAGTGTTTGGACAGCACTCTGAGGCACAGGATGGGATTGTTGGGATGTCCTGTGCAGGGCCAGGAATTGGACTCTATGATTCCTGTGGGTCCCTTCCAGCTCAGGATATCCCATGGTTCTATAAAACAGCTGCTGTTTGAGAGGGGCTGTACAGGGCTCTCCTCATATCACTCTGAAGAGATCAAACAGAGGGGACAAGAGGACACCTCTAAGCTGCATCCCAAACACTTTCTGAGATGCAGCAGAGCCCAGAGCCAACTTCTCCACAACAAATCTCTCTTGCATTTCAGAGATACCAGAACTGGACTTCAATTTTCTCCATTTTTATTTTAAACTAGAGCATAAGAGCAGTGTTTGGTGTTCATAAAAGCTAAATTACAACATGCTTCAGCAGTTCACTGCAGCAATTCACCCTGAGGGGCAGATCCTCCTGGGCTCCCACAGACCCAGAACCATCACAAATTGAAAGTCCAATACTCCCTGTCCCAGAGGGTGGGGTCCAACCAGGAAGAGAGGTCTCCTCCCTGAAATCTCTTGTGACCAAACTGGTGTACACTTGAGAATGGAATGGGAAAAAGTTGATATAATTGAGTTTCCATTAATGGAATGTTAACCTCCTTGCTCATCAGAAAGAATGTGGATCGTGACTTTATAAATACATGTCTGTAATTCTAATCACGATGTTTTATGAAAAAGAACAACCATTCTGGCTGGAAATGAGCCATAAATTTCCACACAAACCTGAAATCTATTTTTAGCAAAGTGCATTATGTGACTCAACAAATGTTGATTTGATATGTGGTTGCAAGAAATCAGATATAAATTTGGGTAATGCTTTCAAGTAGTCACTTACTAGCAATTAATAAAATTTAAAAAAAAATGAGGGGGAAAGTTCTCCCTGTGACTGACCACAATTCCAGCTCATTAAATTCTTCTTTTTTTTTTTTAATGCAGATGTTTGTCCTCATTATTTATCTTCATTTCATAACAGAACACTTGTTCTCATGAAAACATAACTCTGTTCTCACACCCTTTCATAGTATGTGCCAAACTTTGTTTCTGACATATTTAGTTTTGCTGATATTCCACTACAACTTGGAAAAACTAGTTACTGAATGACATGGGGGAGCCATAAAATTGAGCACAAGATGCTCATGATGCCAACAAGTTCTCCGTAGGATCTGTTACAAAGTCAGTTGAGCTTCTGAGCCTCTGAAAAACAACCATGGGTGAAATTCTTCATACCCACACAGCAAATGTTTACTGTTATTAGAAAGTCTTCACTGGTTAGACAGGGAAACAACTTCAACTTTATAAGCATTTTCTCACAGTGCAGACCTTCAATTTTTACAAAATCAGGTACAGCCAAGTCTGTAACTTAGAACAGGTCTATTTGTAGTCATAATTTACACCAACCACAGCTAATATCAATCAGAACAACTATTTGTTCATGGCACCACCATCAAAAGATGATGTGCTTTGGGGCAGAGGAGGATTAAACCTCACTGGTCATTTGCAAACAGAGAAGTGCTGTTCTGCTTATCCAACCCTGAGTTTTGTGGGTCACTATGAAAAGCACCTTTTTCAGCACTCCCAAGGCCAAATCCTAAGCAGGAACCTCTGAGAACCTCAGTTTTCAGTGCTCTTCCCAGTGCTGTTGCTTCTTCTTTTTACAGTTTGACAAATTTAGCCTCTTTTTACTTATTTATGGATTTTAAGCAAACAAGACTTCACCCACGCAGTGTGCAATACCCAGGAGACACAACTGAGACTGGTGATTAAGATAAGCAAGTCTAACCAATATATCATTCCTGACCTCCCATACATTAAACAAACAAATTAAAAAAAAAACTACATACAAACTAAAACGAACCCCTGCAACTGTCAGAGACTTTCACAGAGCCTTACTTTGCCATTTCAGAGCTCTTTCTAAATATATTTTTAAGTCACTTCATAGCACCAAAAGGAAAAGCAGCAACAAAGGTACCTCGAGAATTATCCCAAGTGTGCTTATGTACCTGTAAGTACAAACAGCTTTTCTCTGCTGCCCTAATTCCACTCCACAGGGATGCAGAGCAGTTGTGCAACTGGAGAAACATCAGTTATTTCTCCTATTCAGAAATAAACACAGGGGGGCTGAGCCAAGCTCATACTGCCAAGTACTGCTGCTCCACACTCAGACTTGACTTCCTCACTGCCCTTTTTCCTCCCCCTCTTTATCTGAATCCAGAAGATGAATAAAAACTCTTCGTTCCCTAAAATTTGATATGTTTAAAATTCAAGTCTCATTCTTGTGTCTCAGCCCATTTGTAATTAATTTCTGGTTTGGTGTTTTCATGTTTTCCATTTCACTGAGTAAAACAGGCTGCTGAGCTGTCCATCTCCTCCTGAAACATGTATGAAGCTGAAAAACTGTATGATCTTCTCATTTATTCAATCACCAAAAAAAAATGGCTCTGCACCCCATCTTTAAGCTATCATTGAATTTTATTCTGGTTGGAGCTTTTTAATAACAGAAGATATTGAGATTCCTATAATCAGTGAATATTCATTAATGCAAAATCCCATAGCAATTCCTTATAATTATATGAAGCCTCCAAAGCACTGACCATTGAAGAAAATTATAAGTTATTAAAATTAATTTTAACAGGAGATAGTAATTAAACTCCAGTTGCTAGAATGTAAAACTGCTCTGAAATAAAATAATATGGTTGGATTCTCCAGAACAAGGAGTGTTGGTAAAATTTGTTATCTTATAGTTAGACAAAATTGAAGCTCTGAGCTCTCTGCAGTGTCTCTGCTTTCCTTGACAGTTCAGTGCACACAGCAGACTTCAGGAGAGCTTTTCCTGGGATTGACCCAGCTGCAACTCCACTGGTTTTTCTTTAAGGGAGATACAAAACCAAACATATTTCCACAGACACAATTTGAAAGCCTTTCACTGACTGTACCTCACTTAGAGATGTGCTTCTACAGAAATTATACTGATCACTAAAACAAAGCAAAGACACTGCAGCTGTTTTCAGCTGCTGGGAGAACAAATCCAAATTCCTGCCTCAGGTGAGCTGTAGCAGCAGAGGCAGCACTAAGGAAACAACCATCATTTCACTAGGTTACAAAAAGCTTTTGACTCTCCAGGTGACTTCTTCATGTTCCCAGTATTATTTCTGGCATCTACCCTTCCATCTTTTTCAAGTCTGGGTAAAGAAAATGCTAAGCTTACTCTTTATTCCATTGCAATGACCCAAAATATCTCAAATTCAGCAAAGATATAAAAGCAGGTATTTTACTCTCTGGCTTATTTGCCAGACACAATATCGTCAGAATGTGGTAAAACTGCAAAGTTTCTCTCGTAGCAACATTTTAATCTGATTGTTTTGCCAAGGTAACAGATTATTTTCCTGTTCAGCTCCATCAGACACACAACAATGTGAAAAAAAAAAAAAAAAAGGTATTATATTCCCTATCATAAACAGTGAGCCCTCTCCCTGAAGGGAGATGCCACTGGGTCCAAGAAATAGCATTTAGGCAATGAACTCCCACTAGGGTCATGAGATATCTGTGGGTTTGCAGGCCAAAACCTGCTTCTCTTGCGATTAAGTGAGGGTTGAGCAAATCCCAAAGGAAATGAGTGACATGTGCTCCCTGCAGCTATTTACTTGTACTGTTAATCCACCTCTAGTTGTATCCTTTCTCCCACAAAGCCTCCCAATTTTAGACAGAATTTTTATAGTATTTTAATCTCTAGGGATTTAATTCATTCAAATAAAGCCAGACTGAAGGCAGACAGCTCTGCTGGATAAGGAAGAAACATCCAGCAACTCTTAGCCACAAACAGGAGCAGAGTTAGGAGTTTTCCTTTCTTCCACTTAGATTTCTTTTAAAAACCAAGGCAGGGCTGGACCCTGGGATTTTAGCATTTTAGGCAGAGTTTTTGGGTCCCATGCCAAACATACAGAGGAAAGGCAGACACACATAAAAGGTTCTGGCAAAGTAGCAACAAATCAGCCAAAAAAACCTCACCCTGTTTTCATTACTTGGTAACTTCAAAAATATATTCTTTGGTAACTCTGACAAACTGCAGCAAGTTTGTCCTGCCCAGGTCAGCTCAGCCCCTTCAAGCCAGTAAGTCTCTTTGCTGCCTGCAGGAAACATTACAGGAGCCCCTAATCACCTCTCCAGCATCCACTGTTCCAGGGGTATCCCAGTACTTCTGCACTCAGCTCCTATGGCAGGAACATGCAAAACACTTCAAGTCAAAAGGAGACAAGACTTACCCTTCACCATAAGAGAGGGGATGCACACAGCCCCAAATTCAGACAACCACCTCAGATATCCGACTCTTAACTGGCTCCCCAGGCGGAGTGAATTTGAGGAAAATATTGCCAGGCTTTAATTGGCTCCTCAGGTGAAGTGAATTTGAGGAAAATATTGCCAGACTTTCAACTGAGTCCTCAGGTGGAATGAATATGAGGAAAATCTTTTGTAATTCCCACTTGGGTTGTGGTGAGCCAGGAAGGGGGAGGGGGGTATGTGTTTGAGCATTTTAAATCTCTGCTTTTTCTTTCCAGTGTTTACTACCACTTTCTCATTTCCTATTTTTGTTATACTCTATGTGTAAACATTGGCTAAAATCTCATCCATGCTGCTCTCATGCGTTTTGAAAATGTGAAAACTGCACGTGGGAACAACAGTGTGTGTCTGCTCTCAGCCCTCTCCTCAGTTTCTTGTTACATCTAGAAGAGAATCCCATTTCTTACTGTCACTCTTCACCCCTTATCTTGGTTGCCAGTGGAGTCAATGCAAAACACGAGGAGGTTCACGTCCTTTGACACAAATGATGTTCTGTGAAAAGCTCAACATCCACTAAACTGAAGTACAGAGAAATGTGGGGACTTTCCTCTCAGCTGCAAACAGCTTTTTAGCTTGGGCTACAGGTTTGATCCCAGACCTGACTCCCAGTCCTTGACAGCAGCTGTTAGTCTGCTTTTCCTCAGCTTATCAGAGATACTTGAAAATTGAAGGAGATGAAGGTATATGCTAAAAGAAAATGTAGTTGCTGCCACAGAATTATGATAGACAAGATAACTGCCACTAGGACTGCTGGAACTGCATCTTCATTACAATACATTACAGGGAAAAATTATCCCACCTCACCCTCCTTAATTTGTTCTTCCTAGGAACCCCTACTCTCTGTTTGCAGTGATCAGCCTGCCAATACTCTCCTGGAAATTCTAAGTGTCAGAAGGGAATTTGTGGGCTTTTTTACTGCTAGTAACACAGAACAGCCTGGAAAGTAGTTGAATGTCACATGTCATCTGCAAACAATGGAGATGTAAGAAAAGCTTTTAAAAATAAAGCATTTTGAAAGAAAATTTCTCTAGTCAGCACTGTGAGAGTCCCCACAAGGAGGGGCAGTGTAGCTGTCACTTGGATCAGTTTCTTTGGGAGATCCAGTCCAGCCTGAACAGAGGAAAAAGTCTGGTTATAACCCAGGCACCTCTCTTCAGAGAGAGCAAAATACACCCTCTTCCCCAAATTGCAGTCCTGCATCTCCAATAAACTGTCTCCCTGTAACACAGAATTGTATTTGGGCCATTTTCTGAAAGCCTCAAAATCTTGGAATCTTTTTCACTTGTCTCAGACGCTGTCTTGGCACCAGCACAAGATTTCAGTGTGCTGAAACTCAATTTATCATTCTTAACTGATCAACAGTAAATATCAAACGTTATTCCTCACAATTGGCTAAAATTGTGCACTATATTTTCACTTATAGAACAAACATTTAACTACATATGATCCCTCTGGCCTTATGTCATGATGCTGAAAAAGAAAATCCTCTTCTATGAAAAGGAAATTTGCAATGAACTTTAAGATATCCTGACCACAACTCTGTAGACAGTTACTGCTACACACAGACACAAAATATTAGCTAAGTTAATTTTAATAAAATGTTCATTAAATTGCTATTGAATTCAACCCAGAACATCCCCTCAAAATCTGTGTCGTAAGTCTGCTGAAAACTCATCTGAGTAAAAATCCATTGTACCCATTACTCAATCCATAAATGTCTGGATAAAAAGTGGAGGAGAATGATGACTCAGAAGCAGAAGTGTGCAGAAATAGCAGTGCTCTAGCTGTGAGTTGCAGCAGCAGTCTCCTCATCAAACGTAAATCACTGCTGTGTTAAACCAGCTTGATGCAGCCATGACTTGACTGAAGTCATAGCAAAGAAAACAGCAGTCATTAGAGCACAGAGTGGGTAAAACACACAAATGAAACAATGTCTGGAGAAGTTCGACCTCGGGGGCGTAATAAACTTGAACTAATTTCATTAGAGTTTGAAGTTGTAGGAAAGGGAGCAAGAGACAGTTTATGAGTTACAAGAACAGAGGGTTGAAATTACACTGTAGTGGTGTTTTTCTGGCACCAGTTCTTAAATAACTTCCATTTGTGCCAACCTTTCATGGCCTCACAACTCCTCACTCCAACACCAGCACTCCCAGCTCTGCTGGTTCTGGGACCTTGTGAGTCTCTCTGATGATTTCATCCAGAGTGCATCTGATTTTGTTGGCTGCCACAACACCAGTGCGATCACAGACACAGAGGGGCCCAGGGCTCTGATTTTTTAGCTCAGGAGCTGTGGAGTTTGGCTCACCATGGTCTGGCCTAGGCATACAGAGGCAGGTCATGGGAATGAGCACAGACTGGGAGGAGACAACAGGTGGCATTTTCAGAGGATCACATCCTTCAGGGCACTGTCCTGTGCAGATGCCAAGCTCTTCTCCAGGCCAATGTTCTGTGTCAGAAGTGCTCCATTAATATCTCACAGCCCTGCGAACCAGAAATACGAGTGCCTTCGCAGGGCACCTCTCCCAGCAGCATTGGCAAAGCTCTGGAAAATACTTCTCATTTTTGGCTGCCTTCCTCAGCAGTTCTAGGTGTCAATCAGCTGAAATCTCCAGCTTAGCAAAACCCTTGACATGTGAGGTGGCCCATAGACCAAACAAGCCCAGAGCAGCCTGCATCATATCCTTTGAACCCAAATGAAATGAACCATTTTGGAGTTTTCCAATCATAATTTCTCTTTCTGTCAAACCAAGTGAGACAAACAGCATGGCCACAGGTGACACAGTGTGTTGGTATTGAAATGAGTGTTATGAACGTCACAGCAAAAACAGAACAGCTGATTAAAAATTCTGCAGTGAAGAACTAAAGGGATCGCTTATTTCTGACCCTTTTAGTTCTTTTTATTCAATATTTTAAAACATCAATTCCACTAGATTTCCATGTACTTACAGGGCCAACATTTTACATATAAAACTGGAGTTAAACACTGTAGTTTGAGAAGTCTTAAGAAAGACAAAGAATATATTTTATGCTGGGTATCCATAACCATGAGATTAGGGAATACACAGGCTCTCCCATAAATTCTCTAAATACAACTTTACATCTCAAAACAAAATTAACATTATGGAATTGTCCTGGTATCTGTGGGAATGTGAGGAACTGAATACACATCTTGTCCTTTTTGGAAAATCATTTTGGGCCAGACTGCTCTAAATCTTCACTGCCACAGCTCTGGATCTCCATGTCCACAGGACTTATGCAGCTGCTAAACAAACAGCTGCAGCCTTTGAGCTAAATCTTCACTCACCAAACAGGGAAGAGCAATAATTTTTTACTGGACTGTCAATTCCAGAATCATCTTAACAGTTTAATCAGTCCAGTTCTGAATGACTGTCAACATGGAGAGTTTTACCAAAGTACTTTTACTTTCACCTGAACAGAATAAATAACAAACCAATCATAACAAGTTCACAGTTCTGTCCTATGAGCTTCTATTCTTATCTGTGTCCCAGAGTATTATTTCCTTTCTAAGCCTGTGTTAACTTCAGGCTAATGCTGTCCTGTGTATTCAGGATATGTTTAATTCAACTGTTTTCACTTGTGTGAATTAAAAAAAAAAAATGTATTAAAGATAATATCTTGGGAATATATTCTTATTAATGTTTGCAAAGTAGTTTTCAGCTCTTCACGGATAATGGCAAATAAGGACTTGAGAGATGCAAAGCTTCAGAAAATGGAATATGCTTTAAGACATGAAAATTTAATGAGGTTCCTAATTACCACTTACAAAAATCTCTAAGTCAATGTGCAATATTTAATTATCTTTTATGTTACTGTTCTTTAATGTAAGTTCTGACACAGATCTGCAAATAAAACAGTTTCTTCAGTCTAAAAGGAAAACAAAGCCCTACTTTTCACTCCTAAATGTTGAACTAACCCATATCAACTTGTGACTCCAACATTTATCTCTGATGGAAGGTGCATCTACCAGCCAGGCACTTGCCTGAAAGTATTCAAAGAACAGAGACAGCCAGGAACAGGCAGGAAAAAGAGAAAACTGATGGATGGAAAAATCTCTTGACAACTGTGGGAAAGGAGTGAAATATGAGTCATATGGGTGAGTAGTTGGGTGTCCCACCTTGAGACAGGTAGAGAAGGAATTGGAATGGCTGTGTCTCAGAATTCAGATGAATAACTTTGTCATGGAGCTGTCTCATGATGGGCCTTTTCCTGACTGATATTAATAACAACTTCCATCCTGCCAAGTAACAGTAAGAGAAAATAGAGCAAAATCTCCCAGGTCCCACGGAAAGTCTGGATTACAAAATTCTGTACAAATTCTTTTAAACTAAAAATTTAAAAGCATTTGTAAAGGATTTTGGAGAAATCAATTAAAATCTGTTTTACCAGAAAATTTTGATCCACACCTCTAAGATATTTGCTTACTGAGGCACAGTTTAATTTCAGTTTAATTTGGAAGCCTCTTATGGTACAATCCAGCAATAAACAGTGAAAAAATTGCTATTAGAGCCTACTTGGGAGGTACCTTCATTCCTTCCATGGCACTTTACATTCACCATGCAGCTGCTGCAAGCCAGACTTGCAGTTGGAGATGCATCACATATTCGGCAGCACTGAGATCACAGTGACGTGCAAGGCAAGGCAAGGCAAGAGAATCACCCCTTCCAAATGATCCTTTCCAAAAATACTCCTGTCACAGCCAGCGGAGCACGCGCTGCAGCCCTTCGGCCACCACCAAAAACACCCAACTTGTCATTCCCACCGCTCCGTTTTTCCAGGGCTGAAGGACATCACAGCACCAGGTACATCACTGAAGTTCTCAGCTGCTCGCTTATTTGTAAGCACTGCTGTTTTTTCTCTCTGTAACAGCCTCAGTCACACCCCAGCCGAGCTCACCCTGTTAGTATGCGTAAAAGGCTTCAGAGGCTCCGTGAAAAATTCACTCCAGCAGGAGCACAGACACAGGAATCACGACTGTGAGTATGAACTGAAGAAAATCACACTTGTACTGAAGTGGCTCTGAATCTATCAATATATATGTATGCATGTGGGAAGGGGGAAAGCTTGGCTGTTCACAGTATTATATTTGCCTCACAGCTAGTAATAATGTTTTTCTGATGCATTGCTTTTCAGCTAAATGTCTGAAGGTGTTTTATTTAAAGGGCAGGCATCATCATTTCCTTGAAAGGCAGAGAAACTCAGGCACTGGGAGAGTGCATGACTTGTCTAAATTCACTCAGCAGCCCATTAGAGGAGCTCAGATTCCAATTCCCATCTCCTCAGGCTCAGGACAGTGTCCTGCCCAGTGCCAGCACTGCAGCTCACACTGGACCTGAGGTGAGCAGGGAATTAGTGTGAGCAGAGGAGATCACAGCCCAAGGGCTGAGCTATGTGGTGGCATTTGGGATATTCTCCATGTACACTGTACTGCTCTTACCTTGATAGTGCCTTTCTGTTACACATAGACACAGAAAAATCATTCACATGAATCATGTGAATCTCTGTTTTCATTAAATAACATGCATGGCAGGAACTTTTCCCTCTTCCATCAGCTCTGGAGAGGTCCAGGACCTATTTTCTACAGTTACTTCAGATCACAGTTGAGATGAGAGTGACAGACATTACATTAAGTCAGTCTGATTTTATCCTTGCAGTTGTAAATGCTTTTTGTCCCTGAATATATTTCATATATGAATAAATTTCATTTATGGCAATGTCACACTCTGAAGTCAGAGCACTTCAGACACAAAGGTGAGATGCACACCACAGTATTATTTTGAATATCCTCCAGATTTTTAGCAGTTTTTGTCCTAGACAAAACCCACTGCACTGCTTAGATGGGGATAAAGACAACACATGAAATGAAACTTTTCTCCAACATATATTCCAAAAAGTCTTTCAGTGCTCCCCAGAATTAAAACTGTCTGAGCTCTTTTGCAGATTTACTACCATAATGTGCTCACTTAACTTGTGATGGAAATGGCATGTTCCAGTTATCATTACCCATTACTTCAGCTTTTTCTACAGTTTCATTTGTCCTCCTGCAACTCTCTGTTGAGTTTGCTTAGGCTATAAATAAAGGTCTCTTGAGATCCTGGATCTTGCCTTCTGAACAAAAATTTCGGTGACTCATTCTCATACATATTTTCTTCCATTATCTTCATCACGGGTGAATGTTCCTGCTCATTCCAAAGGGTCGGAAGGAATGAAGCTGTGACTGGCTTCTTGTCAGAAATAGGTCAGGATGCTCTTTCCTTAGATGCCCCTAAAGGTGAGTTATTTTTTAACCAGCTGCTGTTGGAGTAGTTTCTGGTTTCAACCAAGTCTCCTTAAGCCACAGAGATGTTGGGTGATTCCTACCCAAAAAAGGGAAGTTTCTAGCCAGAAGCGTGGTGCCAGACTGACTGACAAGTCTAATGACTTCATTTGGCATCACTAACTTGTGAGCCAGTGCTGCCTTCCTGAGTTGTTTTTTCTGATGGATGTGTGTGGTGCCGGAGTCACGAATGTCATTCATTACATTCATTACATTACATTACATTAATGTCATTACATTAATTACAACAAATTAACATCAGTAATGGACTTGGAATGGTCAGAGTCTCCAAAAGCACTGCCTGGTGTGGTCACAAATTATCCAGACAACACCCCATACATCAGCTCATCAACAGGTTCTTTCTAAAGGATCATCTCCTATTTGTTTGAAACATGTATTTTGTATAATTAAAAAACTCAGGGACCACAAATCATTTGCAATATCTCAAAACATGAATTTCTGAGGGTGCCTCATCCTTCCTCATGCACTGCAATGCACCACAGCCATTGGTGTGTTCAGCTTCTCCAAAGGATCGTCCCTCCCCATGATTCTGACAGATCTATGCACAGTTGCACTCATGGAGCTCTCAGGTATTTCTCTGCTTTTTCCCTGGACTCAGCTACTCAGAGTATCCTTTGTCATTTAGTCCTTTATGCCACAGACAAGCAAGATGATAAGATTTTCTCCAGGACAGGTGCTTGTGACTGGCCATGGATCATGCACTGCCCCGTGCTGGTGGGGAACAGCTTGTTAAATGGTCTTGCAAAACCTCTCTGAAAGAGAAACTACTCCTAATGGGCCAACATTTCTGCCTTTAGCACAGTTTTATTTTTGACTCGTGGTGACTTGTGACACTTTTAAGAACATCTCTTGCAATGAGTGTGTAAAAAATGTGAACTCCATCAAAATCCCACTTTCTCAGTTGAGCCAAGGCTTGGAGCAGCTCCACTGCACAGCACCACCGTGCTTTGCTTTTGGCCAGCGACTCCAAGAGACGACACTGGTGGGGTTATAGGTCTTTTCAGGATAAGGCCCTTATCTTGTGTGCCTGGAGGAACAGCTCAATTGTTTGTGTAAGAAAACGAGCAATCAATAGCTGTGTTTGATAAATCCCTGATAGCCCCAGGAGGTCTCTGTGCTGGAGCACTCCCAGGCTGCGCAATCCCTGCCTTACTCTGCTGCCAGCAAACCTCCAGGTCGGAGCCAAGGTGCTGGTTACAGGCTATAAAGTTCCTAATAGAATTCCATCAGCTTCCCTCCCCTGTCCTGCTGCAGCTCCCACTAAAATCCATAATGAACATTCAGACTGCTTAGGCACCTGTCAGAGTAGTGAAATAATCCAAGTGGGACCTGCAGAGGTGGTTTGCAGGTTTTCTGCTCTCTGTCTTTTGCAATATGCAGGGATCAGGGGATTTCCCTGGCTTGAACTCTTTTA
This sequence comes from Myiozetetes cayanensis, assembly GCF_022539395.1. Taxonomy (NCBI): domain Eukaryota; kingdom Metazoa; phylum Chordata; class Aves; order Passeriformes; family Tyrannidae; genus Myiozetetes; species Myiozetetes cayanensis. Next base: position 5,320,500 of record NW_026087378.1, on the reverse strand, counting down.
TGCAGTGACTCCACAACCACCTGCTTTGCACTGCCATAGGACACATGGAAAAGCAGCAGACACATCTCACATGTCCCTCTGTTAAACCACAGGAACATGGAAAGCAGTAGAGATCATTTTAGGTCCATAAAATAAAGCTGTTCTCATTGTTCTCTTGCACTGCCATCAGCTATCAGGCAATACACAACACAGTTCACTTTCGTATCTAATGCACATAATTAGAATTAAATAGAATTAGGTCTTTTCCAGTTCCTTTAATAGTTGATATAATTACTCCAAATCTTGACAGGAAAAAGACAGAAACAGATGTTTCCTTTCACCTAATTTTCCCCTGGAGAAATAAAGACTGGTTATAGATTTTTATGGCTTCTCACAAGAACAAAATATGGAAAAAAATAACAGATTCATGAATATTTAACATTAATTCAAAGAAGAATTCAGTATTCATTTTAACAGAAAATACAAATGAAACTCCAATTATTTTCTTTGATGTTCTCACAATTCCACCTGTAGGATTGTGTTCTGGCTGATGCACTGGGTAATACTGAAAAATTAATTTCAATTTTTAATTAAAAATAATTTAAAAAATGCATTTCTCCTCTTACACTCATCTCTAAAAGACAGAGTAGCATGAACCTCTTTAATTTACTCTGAGTAGTATGAAAGCACTAGTGCATAATTTAAAGTATTATGAGATGTTTATATGCATTCCAAACACTGCTGTGGAGGAAAAGGGTCAGTAACTCTTAAATATCTGGCTCACAAGCTGAGTCCTAATAAAGTCCTATGGAAGAAGGAAAATCTTGGTTCCCTCCTTAAACAGGAGGCTCAAATTGTCCTTAGAAGAAAAGACACAGAAGGGACAGTTCCCCCCATCAAGTTCCAGACTTTAGGATTGTGCAAAATTTTTTCCCTCCTGTTTCGATGAACAGACCATTAGAACGGTCACATTTGGAGATATGGCAGAAGTCACTGCTTTGGTTCTTTTTGCTGTGTTTTTCAAAAAGTTCTCTTTCTTTCATTCCCTTCTTGTACAGCAAAGAGCTCCTCTTCATCCTCTGCGTTGTTATCATCTTCATGTTTTCGACCGTGCACCAAAAGCAGCTTCCTATCCAATTGCAAACCTTCTCCAAGGAATTCTACCCTTTAACATTCTTCTTATTTTTACTGCAATTTAGCAAAGGAATGACTGGATAATGACTGAAATATGGAGGAGAAATACAAGTTTATGACTTCTCTAGGAGTAGGGAAGCTATGAAGCAGGGAGTCCAGACTTCCTTCCTTTTCTCAGAGATGTTTATATTTTTATCAAAACTAGATATCAAAAATACCTCAAGATTAGAAAATTGCTTGATTCCAATAAAGATATCCTGAAATATATCCTGAAATATGTTTAGATACAGATTTATGAAAAGGAACAAATCAAACTAGATGATAGATTGACATCAATCTCTTTGAAAGAAAGGCAAATATTTTAAGACCTGTATTAATACATGTATAAAACTTAGGCATTGCCTCTCCCAGGTATTTTCATCAAGGCAAAAACATCAGAATGGCTTTGTATATCACCCCAGCAAGATGCCCATCAGTGTTTATCAGCAGTGAGTCCCCATCCATTTACTGGCAATAAGATATTTATGCTGCAATTGCAAATTCTGAGTGTCATAAAGATGAAATTAAGTGCTGTGCACACCGTGATCAGAACTTAGTTGCATGGAGAGAGGAGAAAAATAAGTTTATGTTCATTTTTTTAGAGAAAATACTGGTCTTTCATAAAAATGTCCAACCTGGAAAATTAAAGTTTCAATTTAAATGTCCCATTACTTTGAGACCCAAATTGCTATGACTGCTGGAGGCAGAATAAACCATCTGGATGTTTAAAATAAAGGAAGGGTTGTCATTAGGTACAGAAATAATCCTGGTTCTGGTGGACAGATCAGAGGGGAGTTTTCAGAAGTTTCTAAGGGCCAGTAAGGTATTTGGTGCCTAAAGATGAAGGTCAAAAATATCAAGACAGCAAAATTCCCAATAAGTGCAACTACAGTTCTTAGCCAGCCCAGATATCTTTGAAAAATCCCTTTCCCAGCCACATTTCTGTTCTGTTAAAAACATTGCTGTGGGCTCAGTCCCTAATTCTTAGAGTGAAGGAATGACCCAGAAGGTGGCACAGAAATGAAACTTATTACTTATGACATCATCTGCCAGTATGAGCTGCTGCTATCCAGCCTGAATTTACCTTCAAGTTTATTTCCTGAGGTGTGGAGATTTATAACACTGCGGTCACCTCAGCCAGTTTATCAGTGATTGCTTCATTAGCCACATAAACCTCTGTATCTACTCCTAATCTTGCACAGCCCTCTGCACAATGTTATTTTATGACAATGAGTAACATGAGTTATGTGTTGTTTAAAATGTTTTTCTTTTTTTCAGCAGTTAATTACTGTCCTTTTAATGCCACAATAAATATTTTCAATCAAGATGAACTTATTTAATGTAAATAAATATACCCAGCCATGTGCCTTTCTAAAAAACAACAATGTAATCTGTATTAATTTGAATTTCTATGATCTAGAACAGACTATAATATGCAGATAAAAACCTCGAGTTCATTCCTTTGTAAATCTATTCTAAAAGAGTCAAGTTATGAGATAGTTTAAATGCATAGGGAAGGAAAGGATCCTTTCAGGAGAGCCTGGTATCCTCCTTCTGCCTCACCACCCACAATTCAACTGTTTTACCTCATCTGGTTCCCTTAAAAGTCCCCTATTTGGATTTGAATTCTGAAAGATTGCACAAAGAGTTCACCCAGGCTTAGGATTCATCTCCATGTGGGATCAGGAAGAAATCCTCTTCATTCAGTGCAGTTCAGCACAGCATTACAAGGGTGTTACAATTCCCTTGGACAGCTCCTGTCCAGGTTATCCCTGTGGATGGGACAGAGCCCGGCCACGACAACCAACACTTTTCAAGCTGAGAACTCCACACAGAGACCTGCTCTCCTTCCTCGTGCTGAGGGGGGCTCTGCTGCTTCCTTAAGGCAGGGGCAGACTTTTTTCAGACTTCTAAATACTGATTTTTCGACCCCACCTAAATACATAGTGCATTCTCCTCTGTCCCAGACAGTGAGCTGGCATCATCCTCATGAAGTCTGTTTCTGAGACAGGGCCTGTATCAGTAACTGGTCATTTTGGGGTTTTCAAGCACAGTTTTAGCAGAAATGCACAGATAAAGGAGTGTGAGAAAAAACATGGTTTAGGGTGGGCAATGGGCCCACAAAACCTAAATGTGAGAAAGGATTTAAGAGCCAGTGACAACACAAAACCGATAGTATTTTATTTAATTAACCGCTTTTTACTAGAAAATGCTCTTCTCTATGTAAATTCTATTTATATAGAAACAACAAACACTGAATCACCACAGAAAAAAAAGATTATTCAAAATTGCAAGTGTTTGTAATCTTGTTTTGGCAAGTTCAAGCTAATAACCTGAGCTGTTAACACAAACACATGAGATATTTTTCTTACTCTGAAAATAAACCCACAAGGCTTTAAATATCATTATTGGACAGCTGAAAATTAGCATTTTAAATGCATTTTTCTCCTCTCATCATGGAATTTCCCTTTCCTGAGGTTCAGGGCTTGTTCAAAGGAAACGTGTTTCTACTTAATCATGAAATGTAAAGAAACTATAATCTGTGTATTTCCAGTGTCTGTGGAAAGTTTTTACAACTCTGGCTAAGCCAAAAAGGTCTGCCCTGAAGAACAAAGGTCTGCTCAACAGCAGGAATGGGAATCAAAGGAATACATTTTCTGGATCACACTGTCTGTGATTTTTAGTGTTGTCCAGGGGTGTTTTGGGAAAGAACAGCTTCAGAAAGGACACTTGTAGCAACAGTACAATGGTACAGCAGCAATTTCTTGCACCATCTGTAATTAACAAAACAAGCAAAAAAGTGCAGCTCTGTAACTAACCCTGGAGTTCCTAAAAAAGCAGAGAAGAGTTTCATCTTTTTATCAGTATGTTTTTAACGGTCCCATCTACAGAGAAGCCTTATTATGAAGAAGATGATCTAGTGCCACAGAATCTCACATTTTCTCTGAGCTGCAGATAAACTTACTTGTCACAGGAGTCTACATACCCACCCACAGCCATACAAAAAAACCTTCCTCAAGCCCACCTCCTCATTCTACTTGGTAATGTTTTAGTTATCAGACACAGTAGCAGATAAGTGAGACAGAAATAATTGGGAGGAATTGTATAAAACTGTATGTAGATATACTCATTTAAATCCTATATCAAGCTCACACTTCCATGCCCAATTAAGAGCAGCGTTGCAAATGTGCTCAGAAAGTTTCTCTGCTGAGTGTCAGAAATCAAATCAAAATGCCAGCACATATTTTTAACACCCCTTTGAAAATGTAGAAGAGGAGCACAGATCTTTACAAAACCGAGCCATGCAAAAGGACTCCTTTTGCATTTATCTGCTTTCACAAAATACATTTTTAAAGTTCCACACATTTGAAAATTTGAACTGAGAACACATGAAGGTGTTCTCCACCTTTCCTCTGTTGCATGTTCCATATTCAGTCTTTTGTTGTTCAACAGGCTCTCTGCAGATGCACATTGAACCATCCTGCCTTTCTATACATCATTATTGAAATATTATTGAGTAGAATCTCCAGGCTATTAAATTTACTTTCTCATTGAAAACTATGATTCATCTGAGGGAAAGCAGCTCTGCAATGAATACAACCCACACTGCTCCAAGCAGGTGTTTTCAATTGCACTGCCTTGAAATGCTGCCTTGAACTCGGCAGAAAGAGGAGCCTGTTTCTCACAGTACCTATTCAATCACTCATCCCGAGGCAGGTAAATACTTAATGTTCATGGCCAGGTTTCAATACACTTGGCTTTATTATGACACCTGCTGCTGAAGATCTCAAAGCAATTTGTGAACATTATTCAGCTGAGTCTCGTGACTATTCAACCAGTATGTCATTACACAGACTGGTAAACAGGGATGTGAAAACACATCAGACTTCTCAGTAGGGCTGTGAGAGATGAGCAGTAGCTTTGTCTTCCTTTGACCCCTAGAATAGGATTTTTCTGTCTGTGGTCTCATCCAAACGGGCACAGAAAGCAACACTAGTAAGGGATGCAGACTGGTCCCAGTACCGAGCAAAGAAATATGTTTTAGTCCAACCACTAGCAGTCAGGATCCCTGTTCCCTTCCTTTCTTCTCTTTCCTGTCACTGCTGTTGGCACAGTGTCCCAGACCTTGCCAGAGAGCTGGAAACAGCTGACTCCTGGAAATGGCTGTTGAAAGGCTACTGAAAGATCTGGTTCCTTGGCCCTACAAAGCCTTCCTGTAGTGTGGTCAAAGCCAGGGAGGATTTCCAGGCCACTCTGTTACTCTTCGCAAGCTGGGTGTGCCTCACATGATGTCAGCTGCAAAATCAAAGCAGAGTAGTTTACACCCTCACTGACCTTGTCTTATCCAAGCTCTCCACATTTTAAAGTGACCATATTTTCTTATGTGCCAAAGGCTGAAACATCATTATGTCTGGACCTAATGGTCTAATCAAATGAGCTTTAATCAGTGTAGCTCAAACACCAAGAGGGGAAGATGCAGCAACTCTCTGTGCCCTCTGTGATATCACAATTCCACTGAGAGAAGTCCCAAGTCATTGCCTTGGCCAGGCACAGTTTTATCACACTCCTGACAGCTGGGTCAGCACCTTCACAGCAGATCAGAACGTCCAGCCTGAGGAATTCACTGCTAAAACAGACAAGGCAGAGAAACAAAGTCAGAAAACACAAACAGAACTGAGTGGTTCCATGGAGTCCAGCAGGAATGGTAAGTGTGAAGGATAAATGCTCAAAGTCACAGGCTGATAACTGCTTTTATTAGCAGTGAAAACTCTTCCTTGGAGAGAGCAGAGGCAGGAAAGCTGAGGTTAAGCTCATAAACTGGGTGTTTGTTCCTCTTCCCTTCAGTGACTCCGTGACTTGTTATGGTGTCATTCTTGTAAATGTTTCCAAGTAAAGTTTCTGAAGGACAGTGCTATGCTATAGTCCTGTGTGGGGAGGGCTGCACAAACATCTCCTCGAGCAAAATCCAACCAGAGCTTGTGTTTACTTGGTTTGTCCTTAAAACCAGCAGTCAGCTGCAACTTTCAGCCATAGCTGCTTTATTAAAAATGAACATTTTACTTTAAACTCAGTACATCGTGTAAAAGGCAAATCAATATAGAGTAACCCAGAGTACTGCAGGCAACAGCTGCAGGACACAATCTGATGACAGAAAGTTGAGAACAGTTTTTTGGCAGTTACATGTTCAGCAAATCCTTCACTTTTTGTTACTAATGGCTCTGAGCTTTAAAGACTTGAGATGTCCCCCACCAGGTAACACAAAATTAAGAAATCAAGAAACCACTGCTTTCAACATTAAAGGCTATTATCTCAAAAATAAATAAGTTGGTTTGTATTTTTTTGTTTGTTCTATAGGCTACTGTAAGAGGATAACTCTTCCCACAGTTACAATGAGTTAACAACAGTCTCAGTGACCTCACATCTCTTACTAAAGACATAGGAAGATGGTTAAGCATAAGGAGTGCCTGGAAAAGGTAATAAATACTTATCTCTGCCTTCCCTTGGGCTGTGGGTTGGGGTGCTCAGCTCTGTTCTAGTCTGGGATTCATAATGTACCCATGCTTAGAAAAGTTACAGAGGGACAAAAGAGGAGATGAAGCCACATTCATCCTGTAACACAGGAGTACAGAACAAACATAAAGGTTTTGCTAATCTGTTACTTTTTTATTATTAACAGAATTTTCACAGTTAGAAACAAACTTTAGGCAATCACGAAGTACCGAATTTACAAACAAGCCAGAGACTTTTTGGAACCAACCTACTTGTCCTTAGAAAATTATTAGTTCTCTAAAACGATGATTAGTTGTCTAAAATGACACGTGATTCGCTTCAATTACAAAATAAACTCAAATACATTTCCTTAGTGGGCAAAGGGGCAGCAGATCATTTAGCACTGGAATTGCTGCTTTCACCACAGCCCGCCAAGTACATTTTCCCTCAGACAGCGAAAGTGGTTTTTTTTTTTTTAAAGGTTTCCACTCCAGATTTGTGTGGCAAACGCTGTAATTAAGACTGATCCATTCGGTTTGCTCAGTCGCTGCTGGTGGGAGCTGTGTGTTGGCCTGCATTGCCCTCTAGCGCTGCCGGCCCCGCCGCAGTGATGTCACTGCCCAGGCACCGTGACTTCGGATCCAGCTCCGGCAGAGCTGGAAATGCTGACAAGCCCTCCTGGAGCCTCACAGGGACACCCCTCCAACGCAGCCACACTCGCTCCAGGGAAAACTCGAAACCTGTCTTGTCCTTCCAGGGGCGCCGTGATCGAAAGTGCCGCTTTCCAGCTCCAGCCAAGCTTTCTGCCTGCTCATTTGTGTTTCAGCGAGTCCGTGTGAGAAATTAGGCAAGTTTGAACAGCCTGCTGTTCCTGACAGGCTCCCGAGGACTCCACGCTGGGCAAGTTTTACGTGCTCAGAGCTGACAGCTCTCAGGGGAGATGAGTTCTCCACCTCACACTGGCCAGGGCTCTGCAGCAACTTCTTGGGTCGAGAGATGACTTTGAACTGATTCAAACCATCGGCGTGTTGTGTGAGGGACCCAACCATAACTTGCTATGGAGGATGATTTTTAAGATGAATACCAACCTTGGCGATAAATCCAATACATCGATACCGGGATATTTGAAAGTGTCTGCGCTAAATAATGGCAATTTTTCTGCCAACAACTCCAATGAGACAGCAGCTAACCTGGATTTACCTGCCTTGGCTACCAGCAGGGCGATAATTGTGGGGCTGATCCTCGGTGCCTTTATCCTCTTTGCTATCATAGGTAACATCCTGGTAATTCTCTCTGTTGCTTGCAATAGACATTTAAGAATCCCTACCAACTATTTCATCATTAACCTCGCAATAGCAGATTTGCTGCTGAGTTTTACAGTCCTTCCGTTCTCTGCTACACTGGAAGTCCTTGGCTACTGGGTTTTGGGGAGGATATTTTGTGATATCTGGGCAGCAGTTGATGTGCTGTGCTGCACAGCCTCCATTTTAAGTCTGTGTGCAATTTCTATTGATAGATATATCGGGGTACGTTATTCTCTGCAGTACCCAACACTGGTAACAAGAAGAAGGGCAATTTTAGCTCTCCTGGGTGTCTGGGTCCTTTCCATGGTGATTTCCATTGGGCCTCTCCTGGGCTGGAAAGAACCAGCTCCCAAGGACGACAAGGAGTGCCGCATCACCGAGGAACCCTTCTATGCTTTGTTTTCCTCCTTGGGGTCATTTTATATTCCTTTAATCGTCATCCTCGTGATGTACTGTCGGGTCTACATAGTGGCCAAAAGGACTACTAAAAACCTGGAAGCTGGGGTGATGAAGGAAATGTCCAACTCCAAAGAGCTGACCTTACGGATTCATTACAAGAATGTTCACGAGGACACCCTAAACAACACCAAATCGAAGGGTCACAACCCCAGGAACTCCTTAGCTTTCAAACTTTTAAAATTCTCTAGAGAAAAGAAGGCAGCCAAGACGTTGGGAATTGTGGTTGGCATGTTTATCCTGTGCTGGCTACCTTTCTTCATTGTTCTGCCACTAGGTAAGTTGGTAATCAGGGGTTGTGAGGGGAGGGGGAGGAAAGTGGGTTAACTGGGTACTACAGAAATATCATAGAGAAAAAAATCAGTTGAATGAGAAGTAGACAGTGTTGGGAGAACTGCAGTGAACAGATGAAAGGAAAGGAGGGGAACTCCTGGCGTTGGCTTTTGCAGAGTCCTGCTGAAGCTTTGTGAAGTGTGCAGAAAGGTGCTCACCTGGAGTCCTCAGTGATGGGCAGATGTCAAATCAGGGTACAATACTGACAGGGTTTGTATGTTAAATCCCCCTTTTTTCATTTGAATCAAATTATGTTTCAGAAACATTATAATAGAATGCTTTGCCAAAAATCCTACATAAGAACAGAGAGAGTTTCAGCACTGAAATATTCTTGGTTCAGTTCACTGCTCAGTGTCTGGGACTTCTGGCATTATTAGGAGTCATAAATAAAATTAATGTCATTTAATGATGAGGTGAAAAGGTGAAAAGCTCTCCTGAACTTTGGTAAGCTGGAAAAGTTCTAGTTCTCAGTTAAAACATTACTGATCGAATCCCAAAAGCAACGACATGAAGATCCCCACAGATCCCCACAGGAAGGTTCTCACTGGTTTCTATAGGTCTCATTTGAGGCACTTCAGGCCATTGCCACATGAGCTTTTGGCAGCTACTTTATGCACTTTGAACTTTAAAATATTATTTAAGTATTTGATGTGGCCTTAGCACATGGCTCTGTGTTCCCAAATCCTTTTGACATTTGCTTGCACTGTTTTCAATGCTAGCACTGCCTCTGAAGTGGAGAATCTCAAGACATTGAATTACTCAGCTCTCAGAAATATCTGTCCAAAATTCATTTCTCTGAGACAGAGACAGTCTGACAGCCTAAATATGGAAAGAGCTGGGAAAAGGGAGAAAAAGCCTTTATTAATGTTCTATATTTGTGTTCACTTAGTTACCCTACCAAAACATTTCTGATTGACTGGTAAGCGAATATTTTTAGCAACTATTTTAGAAAACTAAATTGAGTTCAGCAACCTGTTTCTGGTGAAGTGTTACAAAACTATAATTTCAGTGGATGTGTAATGTCATTTAGACTAGAAGCTTTACTGCAGGACAACTAATTCAGCTACTGCAGGGCAACTTTGTAATCTCTAGCTTATTGTATTATAGACTTTAAAACCTCTACAATTCAAGATCTGCGTAAAGGTAAAGTTAAGGATGTGAAAAATTCTGAACAGAAGGAAAACTGTGAGCAAAGTTCTCTTTGGCTACTGATGTTTAAGTCCTTGTGCTGGCTCTTAAAAGAAATTTATAACATAGAGCAAGTTTCCAACTATTGCAAAAATACTTACCTGTGGATAGAAACACATTTGCACCATATGGTACCAGTGGTAGTACTAAATATGCAGCTAGTAGGTCGTGATCCCCTGATAAAGTAGATTTTCTCCTTGATTTTGAATTATTGAAGGAAAAAAAACCAAATGTGAATTCAGCAGAGCATGCCTGTAGCTACCAGGAGCCAGTACAGCTCCTGACAGTCCTCACCCAACACAGATGAAGAGCAGTCCACTGGAAACATTATGGTCACAGGGCAGAAGCAATGTGAGACATAAACAAGTTTCTTGAAAGAGGGTCAGTTTTCCCTTTGAGAAGAGTCCAAAACTCCTGGGCTTCCCTGGCAGGTTTGGTGAGTCATTGTTTAAGATACCCGAGGGGAGAATTTATTGCTTGACAGAATACAGTTTAATCTCCCTTCCACACTGTGTGCAGTGGGGTGCCAGGCTGGGAGCCTCCAGCACAGCACGGCGTGTCTGGCGGAAGGGCTGGGGGGGCTGGGGGTTAAAGCCACTGCTGGGGGCTCTGACCCAACACACACCGAGTGCTGTAACCCCAACACCCCCAGGTCAGTGCTGGGAGCACTTGGCACCCACAGGGCTGAGGGGTGGGTGTCAGTTAGAGGAGTGAAAAAATCAACATCTCAGCATTGCAGTCCAGACTGCTGGCTTTCCCAGGCCCTGTCTAGAAATCCTCTGTCTAAAAAAGGGGGGAAAAGGTATCCATAGTACCCAATGCAGCATAAAAATGCATTTAAATAGGAGATACTTTGCCTTTGTTCTGCGGACTAGGAATAGGGAGAGTGCTGTTCCATGTCACTGATCTGGGGTTTTTTTTATTTATTATCCAGCACACTCCAGCATCCAATATTTTTTATCGCTGCGTATCAGTGCAGAGTTAATTAATGATGTTAGACATGACTAAAGCATTGCTCACTAAAACAGGTGGGGAAAAGCCCTTTTCCTGACTTGCATAATGCAGCTGTCCTTATCTGCAGGAGAGGGTAAAGCAGTGCAGAGAGAATCCTTAAAGAGCTAAAGTGTGCTGCACTCTGCTTACCAGAAACATTTTGCTTGGTGTCTTGAAGACACACAGTTAAATGAAACGCTATTAAATACTCTTTCAGAAAGCACCCAAGGGTATGAAATAAATTTCTGTGATAGAAAACTGTAGAAATCAAAAGGTTCTGATGGTGTCCCAAGCTTTCCATATGTGTCCTGGGCTGTCCAGACCAGATACTCCCCTCCACTCACTGCAAGGATAAGCTTTCTCCTTAGCCTCCATTTCTCACACCTTATATTTGCACCATTATCCCAAATCATACCCTCACACCTGCCTCTTTCCTATTTATTTTTCTGCCCCTTGTTTCTCTCAGTAATGCCATGACTCTGCAGAATGATGTTACAGAGCAGCTCTGGATTTCTAGGGATCCAACCACAAAACATTTGACAAGTTGCTAACTGTTATTTCTGCAGCCTCTCCAGACCCCTGTATTATCAAATCTGCTTGTATGCAGTGGAGTTTCCTTTGTGTTAAGAAAATGTTCTCAGCTCTTCTACTACTTTGCAGATAAAATTATTATACTTTGCAGAATAAAATTATTATTCTTCCACTCTGGCATTTCAATATATGCTACAGCTGCCCATTTTGATATTCCAGACAAAGGATTATTGCATCAGGTGGCAGATCTGCACTGGGAACAGATGTGGTGCTGAAAGCAGCCGCATTGCTTGAATAAATATTCCGTGACAAATGAAAAGAAATAATATTAATGGTTACAGAGTGTTTTTCAAGCAAAAATCGAAAGGTTTTGCAAGGAGAGATCTGGCAGAGCTCTGTACACACTGCAGGGAGGAATTACAGCATTTGACACCATGATGGACTGAGCATCATTAAACCATCAGCACGAAGAATTACCCCCAGTCTGGTTTTGTAGCACTGAACCATTCTGTCTTCAGTGTTAAGCACCTGATGATGCAGCAAAACTGGCATCAAAGAGAGTCAAGTAATAAATTTGTTTTTATTCCTGTATCTACTGGATATTCTTTCCAGATAGCAGTGGAGCTACAGAATATCCTTGTTGCACACATTTATAAACACTCCCTGGCTTTGTAAACAGTTATCCTGCCACTCAAAATTATTTGTGACACAACATAAAAAAATAAACTAAAGACATACGTGTCTTAGAGAGAACTTCTTGTGCCATAAATTCAGTGACTAAGCTTTGAAAAGTAAATATCTATCTTCTTTAAAATAAATGTTTCTTTTCATCCATCTTACACAAACCCTTCATTCGGCATCAGGACTACCATAAACACGCATTGCTGAAAAATGCTGAGTAAAATAGATTATTTTAATGACTAAAGCCCTGCAGAAATGAGCTAACACTCATTAAAACACTGCCCTTTAAACAACGGAGTATCCAATTTTATGACAATACCTTTATTAAAATAATTAATCCAAAATGAAGGATCATATGTTTCCCTCTGGCTATTAAGTAAAGGTTTAGCCTCATTCCTGTTAAGATATGGGCTTGTCAGTCTTCTCTCAGATACATCTTCCACACACAGAGGGAAAACTTCCCATCCCCACCACTTTCACCAGAGCACATTAACTTCCCCAGGTACTGCTTAACTCCAGTGGAAATCAGCAGAGCAGTATTGACCTCCCATTTTAGAGCTTAAGTCCTCCTGCTCCTGCAAAACCTGGAATATTATCCACTGAAGTCAGAAACAAAAATCTTGTAACTTAATTGGTAGCAGGATAAGGTCCCAAGAACTCCAGGACGAAGACACAATTGGTTTGACCATCTTTATGTATTAAGATTTTGAAATCTTTTTATAAAATAATAAAAAAGAACATTAAAAAAAATCTACATGCTACAGGTCAGCCCCCCAAAATTATTCTTAAAATGTTATTGAAGTACAAAACGTAGATTTATGTTACGTAAGAACAACCTCTGCATCTCTGTCTCAGGGATACCAAATTAGATCACTTATTTTCCATGGGAATGCTTGCAGGGATTAGGTCTGTCAATGCTATTGGATTCTGCTTTCTGCAAGGCTTTAGGCCTGGTTTGTCTTCCACCTTGTTTTAGTCTTCCCTCCTCTTCCCCTGCCCAACTGGTCCAGCTCTCTAGACTTGATGCCCTCAAGTTAATATTTACACAGAATTCATATAAATCACTGGATATGTGGCAATCTGCCCCTCTGCCCACTGGCAGGTGAATCTTTGTGCAAAGTTCAATGGCACAGGTGACAGCAGGGAATGTACAATTAAACATCATAAGGGCATTTACTGACCGGTACAGTGTGTTTTGTCACATGGGGAGGACCAGATTACTTCAAGGTGATTCATTTTCCTGCTGAAAAAGCCTCCCTTAAGCCCTGGTTTAATCCTTTTATTTTACAAAAGGGTGTCAGTTACCAGTCATTTACAGACTTCTGGTTTTTAGAATAACGTTGTTATCAAAGCAGGTGAAACCACACAAATTCCTGGGTACTTCCTCTGTAGGGTTTTGATTTGCATGTCAGGGGAACAAAGGGAAATCTCACGGAGTGCTGTCTTGCAAAAAATAAACACACAAAGCAATACACACAAAAAAAAAAACCAGTGAAAACAACTTGAGTTGACTATTCAGCCTCAGGGATGGCAGTAACTCCTGTCTCAGGTGGTCAGAGAGCTCCAAGGAAAAACCAGTTCAGGACTGAGCCACTGGGAATCTCAAAACTATTGAAATCAAAGACAGGAGAGAAGGGATAATTGCAGCAAGGCAGCTGGGCACGAGGTTGTTATACCAGAGGTGTTTGCAAACTCTTGTGCCATGGCTCGAGCTGGTGGTCATGAGGAAAGCACTGAGTGAAGTTACACAGGTCCTAAAACATTGAGGTTCTCAGGGGCTTTAGGGCACCTGCCTGTGAAATACTGACATGAGCAAAAAGTGAGGAGTTTTTTCACATCTTTACTAAAGTGCTTCTCCACTGACCACTGCAAAATTTTGAGATATTTTGACGGGCTTTTGGTTGATCCCTAGAAACTAGAAAGCAATAACCATCTGTGTCTGAGTGACAAAAGAGAAAAACTGCACTGGAAGTTCATACAGTACCTTTGTGTTATTCAATTCCATGCTGGAACCTGTTATCTACTAACAGTGGCCAAGAGAGATGTCTCAGTTATAAGTCAGAAGAGGAGAGAACAACACCAAAACATGTTCAGTAATTACAGATATGTAAGTGTAATAAATGAACTGTCAGCAGACTTAGATTAGCCTTTCTAGACTCCCTCAATCAGCTAATCTTTTGCAAAACAAGAATAAGCTTGGCCCATGTTCTTTCTAGTTAGAAAGTCTGTAATTCTTCTGCACAGAATAATAAAAATAGTGCCATGTTTCTGTCCCTGACTACTGTCAGTTTTAGGCACCAAACAAGATTTTTATCAATACTGACCTTGATTTTACACTGTTGGTGTAAGGGCAACACAATTTAAGTACAAATGAGCTCTCTCAATGGTGTAAGTCAGCACAGCTATTCTGGACTGAGGGGTGGTGCCCATGTTAGTTCTGGGGTTAAATACACGGGCACTGTCCCTGTAGAAATGTAAATATTGCTGCTTTGCCTTGCAATTGCTTGTAATATAAGAAGGTGTAGCAAGTCTGGGTTTTAGTAAAAGGATCTGATCCCAACCTGCAGTCCTTGAAGGGAGATAAAGTCCTGGGTTTTTTTTCGCCATTCTAGATAAGTTTCTATTTTTGGAGCCTTTAAAAAGCTCTCAAATGTGAGACATGGTGAATGAAATTCATGCTGGTCTCATACAAGTGATTTGTTCATCTGCAATATGAGGACACTGCTGTAGGTAGTCAGTTCTAGGACAGAAATTCCTCACAACCAGGACACTTTGGAGCACTGACCAACCTTATCTAGTGAAAGGTGTTCCTGCTCACAGAAGTTATTCCTTAATTGATATTTCTCCTTCCTCAAAAGCAAAGTGCTAAACACACACACACACACAAAAGGTACCCACAAACACAGGAGCAGTGTGTTGATGACTGCTGGATTCCTGGGATTGTCTCCAACCTGGAAGCCCAGGCACTGCTGGGATGTGCATCCCAAGGCATCCCACAGAGACACCAACATGCCAAATAACCACAACCAAACACTACCCAGTGTTATTTATTTGTAGTAGTTATAATATAACCATCTTTCCTTTCATCTTCTTTATTGAATTTTATCCTGTTGATTTTGGATGGTTTCCTATTTCTCAAGATCTATTTTCTCTGTTTTCTAACTGGTTTTTTTCAGTGTTATCCTAATCCTCTTCTCCAAAAGGCCTGCACTCCCTCATGGCTTGATCAGCTCGTAATTTTATAACCATACTCTCTATTTCACCCTCTACTGTTTGTAAACTGTGGGGTTTTTTTCCTATATTAAATAAGTCCGGGGGAATGTAAACAAACACTGAATGCTGGAAGGGAAGGAATCAGGAGCTCTAGAAATCCAATTAGCTTTAAAACCTTGGCACGCTGACTTGGCGAAGCATGTGGTGAAAGGGACCGCAAAAGCTTAAATAAAGGACGACCACATCCTCTCCCTGAACTCGTAATAACTCTGGGCAGAGGCAGATTGTTACTTCTAGAGGGAGGATTTTACTGCCTGTGCACACAGTGGCTGTAACTCAGCCCTGAGCAGCTTCCAGCAGTCCCGGCTGCTGCAGGAATCACAGCAGGAACACGGGGGAGAAGAGGAGGTTCCCAGGCAGCCCCTCAGCAACTGCCAGAGCCAAGCACTGGGAATGTCTCTTGTTGGTCACAGCACAAACCTGATCAAGTTCCCATAGGAAGGCCGAGTTCCACCATAAAACACATTTCTTGCAAAGTAATACTCATTTTTGCACAAGCTGTCTTCTGGAGGATAGATTGAGGGTTTGATATTGGTGAAGCTTCCTGTTTTTCATGTTTCAGAACTCATCTGTTATCACTTGGTATTTTGCAATGCTTTTCCTCACTACAGCAATTTTTAATACATTGGAATTTTTTCTTGTGAAGAACATTGAAAAGCTCGGATTTAACTCCAGTCAGAATGGCTCCAAACTGCACCAGAATGAAATCTCCTCTGAAATAAGAGGAAGTGTTTGCCTTCCAAGGTTACCTTAACTATTTGAATCTGATCAGACCCTGTAACTGAACTTCCAAATACTCATTACCAATTCCAAACTATTTCTATTTTGTGGTGTTCAAACAAGAAGGTGGTTTTCTCTCCAGAATACCCCCACTCAGTGTCTCAAGTATGGAAACATTTCATTTTCTACCTGTTACCAGTAGGGACAAGAAGTTTCAAATTTTGTGTCTTTTCTTGTATCTTGAAACAACAAAGCCCTGCAGTGGAGCTCTCTTATCACTGTCACTGGAATATCCACTGACACACAGCACAGCACTCAAACAGCTCCAGACCATTGTATTGCAATAAAACCAGATGCTGAGTTTGTTCCAGAAAACAGAACACACATTCCCCCCAGGTTGGCTCTCATCTAAGAAAAAACAGATTTAGAAGATGTTGAAATGTGATCCTTTTGTAACATGCAGAAAGCATCTGACAGCCCCAAACTCATCCGTAGCGACTTTTTCTCCTTAAATCCAGGGAATTCACAGTACTCCTGACCAACTATTATCTAACCTAAGTGTAAAATACTGAAGAAAACTGATGATTCTGTGAGTAATTATAGGTCTCTTCCCAGGTCCCTTATGGGCCTTTCAAGGACTTCCACTGACTCCCATGGACTCTGAATTTTAATATCTCAGTAATGCTCTGGGCAGATATTCTGCAGAATGTGTGAGGACAATTAATATGCCAAATTGTTTCCCACAATGTTCCCTAATTTCATTAGGATGCTTCACTTGCTTTCTCTGTAATAAAAAATTCATTATAAAAAACCAGTCAGACCCTAAATGCAATTAGCTTCTACTAAATAAAATGCTTCTTAATTTCTCTTTATGATATTTGCTGTTGCTCACTGTATTTCCAAACTGAACAGCTCTATCAAGTCTGGTGGGTGTGGTCAAAAAACCGATCAATCAAAACTCATCAAGTCAATTGATTTTCTGATATATTTCCTTTTCTCCATTTACTCTCCATGAGTAAAAGTCAGTAAAGTGCAGGAATCATGAAGAATTACTCTCAACGTTGTGATTTAAACCCTCCATTTTAACCCTAAGGGCCAGCATGTTCCTTAGCTCTGAGGAAATGGGCAGAACTAGTTCTAGCTGGCAGCATTCCCAAACACTTCCAGGAAAAAAATCTATGATTCTGGATTCACGGCACCTTTCCTGACTCTTGCTGATGAGGAAGAGTCTCTCCAGAGAGCTGATGCCAGCTCAGCATCTTATTTTCTCTCCTGATCCACCTCAGGGAGCAGTTGGCACCCTGGGGAGGGCAGTGGATGTCTGAGGAATGGCACACACTCCCCTCTGGATTCCTGTGGAATGGGGAGGCTCCAAGCCCAGCGCTGCCATCCAGACACGCTGTGCCGTGGCACGGAAGAGCTGTTTACCCAAGAGGATAGGAAGTGCTTTTGCATAGTTTTGAGGCCCAAGCTGTGACCTCCACATTGCTGTGAGATGGGAAATATGCCCAGAATCACATCCCTCCCCACTCAGGCATCTGACAGCCACAACTGACTCAGCTGCTTTCACAGCCCAGCGAATCTGAAACCACTCCAGTGGAAAAGGTCAGGATGTGACATCCAGGCTGGGGTGTTGACTTCCATTTGAAAAAAATCTTCAAATCATACTCCAGTTCTTGACATAAGAATTCTCCCCTGAATCCCCATTCCTCGATTACTTGAGCCAGACACAAAGGTGTTCACCCAGCTGGATAACTCTTGAATGCCTGTTTTGCTTTAAAAATGTCACACGTTCTTTTCTACAGCCCCATTTGCTAAATTTAGCTGATCAATTGCCTGCTTTTAACACTAAAAGTACAGGAAATGGATTTCCCAGTGGGAGTTTTTCATTTGGGCAGCCTCATTAGGGAAATTATTTGGTTGTGAACAGAAGAGGAAGCACTCATAGAACAACCTTTTATTTTGGGTTACACCACTTTTATGAATGCCTGAGATATGGGAAATTCCACAACTAACTTCAGGTTTCAAGAGGTTTGTACTATGATAATAATCTGGATAAATGGAGGGATGTTTGGGAGCTGCCAGAGAATGTATTAAAAGTTATAAGGTATGTCTGGACAAACAATCCTCCTAAAAAAGCCTGGGAAACATTTAGATCTTTTCCTTCAAAAATGACCTTTGAAAGCCCTTTGCAGAAATATTCCATGTGTGCCTTGTACAGCAGCTTGGACAGCGGAGGTTTGATCTGTCACTGGGATCAGTAGTGTTAGTGCAGCAGGTGTGTACCCATAAACTGTGTTTTGGTTTTTAATGCTACATTAATTATGTGCTCCTTTGACTTTCAGATGATGAAGAGCATTTCATTATTAGCTTTAAAAGTAACGGAAGTAACATTTTAGTAGCAAGAGACCAAAAATGAAAGGAATGTGCATAAAAGATTTTTAATACACAGGTTCTAACAGTGACCTGATGTTAACATTTGCCCTTCCTAGAGGCAGACAAACCAGTTATCTCAGATATTGTTTCTGCTTGTTTTCTGTGGACAGGATCTCTATTTTCAGCTCTGAAGCCACCTGAGACGATCTTCAAGGTGATTTTTTGGCTTGGCTACTTTAACAGCTGCTTGAATCCCATCATCTACCCTTGCTCAAGCAAAGAGTTCAAGAGGGCTTTTATACAGATCCTGAAATGCCAGTGCCACCGTCGAAAGCAGCTGGGGTGGTGGCCCTACAGCTACAGAAACTGGAATCGGTGCTCCTTTGAACACCACAGGAAAGACTCTCTGGAGGACAGCGGGAGTTTCCTGAGTGGCAGCCAGAGGACATTATCCTCGGCATCTCCCAGCCCGGGGTACGTGAGCAAAATCACTCACCCACACCTGGAGATGTGCACGTTCCAGGAATGGAAAAACTCCAGCTCCCTGCTGAGCCCTTTGCAGGATGGCAGTGGGCAGAAGGAGCCGTGCCAGTTCTTCACCTTCAGCCTCTTCTCGGAGCGCAACGGACACGTCCCTGCCGGCAGCCAAGGCTCCAGCAGCAGGGACTGCGAGCCCACCTGTGACACCCTGAACTGCAGAGCTGCCTGTGGAGCAAACACCACACTGGAATGAACGGATCCCAACCAGTCTGTTCCCTCTGGACACCCACCTGTCTGACGTTAGGCCCAGGCGAAGAAATGGACCTGTGCGTGGTTTCTCAGGATAGCACAGGAGGAATCCAGGGAGGAACAGGCAGATTTATGTCACAGGAGTGGCCAAGTGCAGGGACTAACAATATTCCCAGTCAATCTCCAGAGAAACTACTGAAGCATGAACAGAATGCAGGGAAAGTGCTGCACAAACCCAGGGAAGTGCACATCCAATTATTGAGTGGCCAAACACATCTGTATATAGAAAGAATGTATAAACAGAGGGGTGGGCAGGGGCCATGTGTGAGTGGGTGGGTGTCCAGCTGTGCCAGCCGTGTGAATGGATGTCTGGAAGTGGCAGTGAGCAGTGCAGTCCTGGTTGTTCCTCTGCAGGTCGCCCCTGACTTTGCCTGTAATTCCGTATCGTTGCTGTACGTCACTGTACATTTGCACTTTAGAAACTGAAAACAATGTCAACGATTAAAGTAATTTCTCAACCATTTAAACACTTGCACCTATTACTGTAGGACTGGAATTCAGCCAAGTTCCCTTATCACCGTTTTCACTTCAAAATAAAACACTGATAGCCATTAAGTTTGCCATTGTGACTCCTAGGATGCAGTGGCTTCCTGATCACCAGCATTTATAACTCCTCTATCCTTTACCAAGCTCTTCTTTGTAAGTCTGAAAACACCAGCAGTGGTGAGGGCTCATAATCTGCATTTCAGCACACCAGTAAGTGTCCTCCAAACATACAGGCTACCAGGGGATCTGATTTCTAAAAGCAACACTCATAAATCACTCCAAACACCTCATAAACAGTGTCGTGGGCACAGCACAAAAGAGCAGCGACCGCCGGAGGCCCGAAACGAGCCCCAGGACAAATGTGCTGAGCCCTTGGTTCTTTGAGCAGGCTTTGAAAACAGCACTGGACATTTAGAGGCTTTACTTTGCCTCTCAGATAAGAAGAGTCAAAACAATGGAGTAGTGGAAGTATCACTTCATTAATATTTTCCAGCTCAGTATTACAGTTCTTTAAGAGAATTCCTGATGATATCTTCTGGGACTTTTTAGGTCATGTTTGGAAGCTATTTTCACTCTTGCAGTTAAGTGTGAATCACAGAACTGACTGATTTTTTCACATGAAGTGGTACAAACCGTGACAATTAGTATTTACTCCTTTCTCCAACCGAGCCTTTCCTTACTAGGAATTGTAGGGACCTTTTTTTAAAGCTTGAAACAGGGAACAAACCATAAAGTGATGTACTAAAAGCTCTTGGGGACAATTTAACAATGCTACATCCCAAAGGAGAGCCATTTCCTTAGCTAAATTTTGAGTCACACAACTTGAATAGTGTAAAGTAAATTCAATATCCATGTTTGAGAAAGAAGTGATACCGCAAGGTTTGAGAATAAACAGCATTCTATTACTTTAAATCCTTTAACTACATAGCTCTGAGAGACTGATAATTATTTTAATTAGTTTCTAGTCCTAACAAAGGCTGTGTAATCTCTGATCATCATTTAAGCTCCTTAAACAATGCTATAATTCTCTAACTATGGATGAAATCTGAGAGGCTTTTATCCCATACTGAAGCACTGTAAGTACTTATCATCTTTGTGCATTTTTACATGTAATGTTACAAAAACCACATGGAAAGTTCCCTTACTGCTTCTTTCAAATCCATAAAAAGAGAATTTCAGCCATTTTAGTACTGGAAAAACCAGCATTCTGTAAACATTATAACTGATCAGGAGAAGATATGCATTAACAACATGTTCAGTGCCTCAAAACACACAAATCGTGTACCCAAATCCTCAGAGAGCAAAAGATCCCAAAACACGTCCTGCACTACCTGATACACACTTCAAACAGAATTTTAGTAAACTGTGTCTCATTCTTAAAATTAAATTTTAATACTGGAGAGCCTACAGCTTGCAGGTGTAGCAAATATAAGGTGAGAAGATTCCTAACATTTCTAAAGAATACATTTCTCCAAGCTCTTTGTAGCCATGAGTGATATTATATGACTGCTCTCTTCTTCTAAGCTGTTTACTTTTTGTCTCATGAATTCCCCTTTTGGCACAGCAACACTGTACCAGTGGGGTCCCATCCATACAAATATATCAACTATGGAAGACTTCAAAAGTCCATTCATATTTGCTCATAAGTTGCCAACAATACCTATTTCACCTCCAGTCACAACTTCACTGGAGGTACAGGCAATAAAACTGATTGTATAAAATGGGGAAAAACCCCACATGGATCCGAAGGAGGGACTACGAAGATTACAGAGGAGAAAGTCTGATATGCCGCCTTAAAATATTAAACTTTTGCAGGACCACGTGACTTCTCCAGAACAAATCTATTCTAAATATCTTTATTTTTACCACTGGAATATTTTACGACCTCCACCAGGCAAAGCTGGCCCAAATGAGGCCATACAAATCACCCTCTTCCTTTTGTTAGTCCTTCATTTGTTGCAATGTTTTCCTTTAAAGGAAAAACTATTTGGATCAGGGCATGATCATAAACCCTTGTGGGACAAGCCCATATTAGCCCATATTTTAGTACAGCCAAAATTATTTTGCCAAGCAGAACATCCAGCATCCAGTGCAGTGGCACATGATGATGGTCTGTCCAATGCACTGACACTCCATCATGGGCACTTTTTACGCTTATTAACAGGCCTTCTGACGAGCCCCAAATAGATTTGCCTCCAAAGAAGAGTTGCTGCCATTTAACACAGGAGGTGTTCATAAAACACCGTGAATTTCTCCACGTTAAGCTGCTGTGTGGAGCTTAATCCCTACCTAGGGGCTTGTCCAAAGCCATTCAGTGGAGAGGTACAGCTGTAATGGCTCAGGGAGCTTTGGTACAGCCCAGCTGCAGACAAATTAAACCCATTAGGCTTCAGTGCACTCAGCGATCACAAAAGTGCTGCTTATTTTTGAAAAGTGTTACGGTAAAATCAATCCAGCTGAATGAGCCTGAAACTGTAAAGCATTCTACATTCTTTACTCTCTGGAAATGCAGTTTTCTATTATCTTTCCAAATGTGACAGGGAGAGAAGAGGGGGCATTAATATTATAAAGTACATCTCCAGTTTGAAAAAATGTCAAAACAGAGACTTCTGATTCAACAGATGAGGTCTGAGCTCTCAGTTTCTGCGCTTGACTTTCCCCTCACACAAATGAGCATAAAATTGCATGGCACAGGAGATAATCATCCACGGAAATATTGGTATACTGGCATCCACTTCTTCCTTATCCCACAAATTAACCAGCTCATTCCCACGAGAATACACTGGATTCTGCTTTGATACACCCAACAGCAGATTTGCTCACCTCCTTCCCAACCCCCCTGCAGTGCCCTGGCTCACATCCTCCATAGGGCAGAACACGGTCCCATGGGGATGGTGCATCCCACAAACACCAGTTTCACCCTGAAGTGCTCAGAAAGAAAACACTTCAGAATAAGGTCACACACCATGCTAGTTTATGTCACTTTAAAGGAACACAAAAATGTTTCCACCCACTATGATTTTTTGGGGACTGGGAGTGGTCCCAGTTAGTCGTGCAAAAGGTAAGTTGTGATTCCCAAGAGCAGTGAAAACACCTGAAGTGGTGACATAGAGGTCAGGGCACCAACCTGGGAAAATCCTGCCTCTACTTTAATGGTTTTGTGTTTCACCTCCCTAAACAGAGGGAAGGGAACCAAATTAGAGCCTTTTCTCAGGAGACCTTTCTAAGGCTGTCCCTTGATCAATCCCAAAGCCTGCTGGCTCCTAACTTGCACATGCTGACTGGTGAGTCAGCACACACAGCCCAGGGCCAGCCAAGCCACATGGGCCCGTTTGCCCACTAAGATTTGGCAAAGTGGAACAGGACACGTGGGAGGATAATGTGGGAGACAAATGAGAGTGCTGAAAATACCAAGAGAAAGGGAGAAGTGCTGAAAGATAAAGGTTGTAAATCCATAAATCAGTGTTTATTCATGTTAATGCCAGGACAACTTGTTGTGCTGTGTTTATCTGGTTGGTCTGTCACTACAATGAGGAGAAAAACAAAGTGTCCCTGCAGGAAAGAGCAGGGCTATTATGTCAATTAATGTCACCACAACATGGACAGATGCTCCTGCACCCCTCTGTTCTTATGCCTGGGTTGTAAACACAGAAGGTTTCCATTTCTACTCAGTTATAATCCATGGCTTCATTTTCTCCTAGAATAGCCAAAATTTCCTTAATTAAAGTTGCATTTTTTATTTATTCCTCCAAGGAGATTACAAACTCATCTCAGGCACTTCACTATAGAAGTATAAGAAGCAGCGAGGTGCAGATGAAAGCCATGGGTAGGGCACGAAATCCCACCAGATGAGTCAGCGACAACACCATGGCAAATCCTGCTTTAGAAACTCTAATGATAGGATTGGTGCAGTTTTGAGCTCAAAAGAGGCAAATTCATTTACACCTGCTGAATAATGAGCATCTTCCCTCTGCAAAATATGTAAAGAGTGATAAAGGCAAAGAATTGCCTTCGTGAACAGGCTGAACCTTATTTTGTACCCTATGAACTCAAGTTAAATCGGTGAAAATAATGGAAGTTTGGAAAAAATAGTGGGATATGGTTGTTCAGGCAAGTGGAAGGTGACAGGGAAAGGAAGTCTGGAGTTGTTACTGGAAATTTTTTATGTCAAAACATCTCAGCTTGACCAGTGAAGAATATGCTCCCTATCTAGTAATTCTCACAATCTTTATAGGACTCAAGCCAAGACTTAAGAGAGAAAGGATGTTCAAAATTAATAAGAATTGCTCACAATTTCTTTAATAAGTCAGCCCAAAAAGCGGAGGTAGTAAAACTTTAATTTATAGCTGTGATTAAAAAGCCTTTAATTGCCTATTTCACAATTTCCTTTCAAATGTTCTTTGGGAAGCACAATAATCTGATTCCACTGAGACTTGTGTGCACATGTTTAATTCTAGTGAAGAACCTGAACTTTCTATGACCTCTGGAAAATGGTAATTATTTTTTCTGTGCTTGATTTGTTGAGCTTTGGTTTCTGCACTGTGAAGATCAAAAAAGCTGTCCCAAGAAGTAAATTTAACATATGGTCTGTGTGATTGTGCAACAGTTCATCCCTCTCCTGGTCAGCTCAGAGTCCAGTCCCACAGCACTGTAACACAGCAGAGATTCAGCCCTGAATTCACTAAACTGGATCTGTTTCACAGGGAAATTGGAAAATCCAACATCGCCATCTATTGGGTTGCTATTGCGCAGGAGAGTCACAAATACTCTAATCCAGCAAAGAGTTCCCTGGATTTTATATACCACAAATCCAACCTCTTAAGCAGCAAGACTTTTCCCTAAGGCAGCAAGAGCACTTGGATCTCCTTGGATTTCTATTGTCTCGTCCAGAAGTGATGTGTCCCCAAAGCTCGGCTGGTTTTGTCAAAGCATTGTTTTTTTACAGTAAAGCCAACTGGCAAGTTTACAGAAAAGCAGGTTAACCAGCTGTATGTACTCTGCTGCTGCCTTTAAAAATCCCCTCCTTAAACTTCCAAGTGCTTAAAGTGGCAATTTGGTTTCCACTGAAATTCGTTTGTCTTGAAGTTTTGTTCTGCTTTATTTTTGAACAAGAAGAGGCAAAATGCTGTTCAGGCAACTCAGTCTTCATTTCCAAAATAATTCACCTCTCCTGCAAAACACGAGTTTAATAATAATAATAATAATAATAATAATAATAATAATAATAATAATAATAATAATTTCCAGAACGCTGAGTTTTAGCAACACAAATTGTTACAAACTGAAACAAACAAATTACCGTTCACTGGTTCTAAGTACACAATTCATTTAATTCATCATTTAATAATTCATCTAATTCGTTTAATTGCTCCATTCTTTATTAGTTGACCTAGTCCCCATCCTTTGGTTCTCTTATCGTTCGTCCTTAGGCAGAGCGTGTCCAGCTTTCAGGCTGTCAATCCCCTCTGCATCTTCTGGTTACGCCTTTGAAGGACCGCACATTTAAGATCCCAGCTGTCCAACATTCAACCCCCTAAGCTGCGTCTACCGAAGCTCAGCAAAGCCAGTCCAGAGAAACTCAAAGCCTCGGTGGCTTAAAGATCAAACCGACAAGGGAAACCCAGCCACCTGTTGCTATTAATTAAAAACACAGCCAAGTTATGTCCCTTCCACCGCCCTTCCCTGCGCTCCCCTCGCGCTCCCTCAGGCCTTTCCCGCGCCTCCGCCCCACAGGACTACAATTCCCAGCAGCCCCCGCGCGCCGCCTCCTCGCCCATTGGTCGTCCCGGCCGGAAGCGGCGCCCGCGGGCGCAGGGGGCGGGGCGGCGGCCGGAAGCCGGAAGCGCTGCCGGCGCAGGTGAGTGCGGGCCGGGGCTCGGGGGGTGCTCGGGGGGCCCGGCGGGGCCGGGAGCGGAGGCTGCGGGTCCGCCCCGCACCCCAGAGCCGGGACAGCGCCCCGGTGCGCCCGGGAGCCGCCACAGCACCCCCCGAGTGGTGGGGCGGAGGCCGCGGGGCGGGCGGGGTCGGGGTGGGCGACGAGCGCTGGGGGCTGTGTGTGGGCTCAGGCTCTCGGTGCTGGGCCGGGTTTGGGAATCTCAGCTCCGGAATTCACTTACTCACGGCCGCAGTGTCCCGGCCCGCGTGTCGCTGCAGCGCGTGGAGTCGTGGATAAGTTGTTCCCTCCCTGGAGGGTCACAGTTTCTCTCAGGGGATGCCAAAAGTACTTTTAAGTACTTTAGAGGCTTATAAACGTGTATAAAATAAATAATTGAGTTAAGTAAGGTCAATATGTGTAAACATCTAAACGGGAGGTGTCAGGATGGACCAGGCTCTGCTCAGGGGTGCCCAGCAATGGCACAAGAGGCAGCGGGCAGGAACTGATGCCCAGGAAGTTCCACCTGAACGTGGGGAAGAACTTCTTTCCTGTGCAGTGACTGAGCACTGGAACAGATTGCCCAGAGAGGGTGTGAGGTCTCACCCACTGGAGATATTCCAGAACCATCTGGACACATTCCTGTGCCCTGTGCTCTGGGATGGCCCTGCTTGAACAGGGGGGTGGGACCAGATGAGCCTCTGTGGTCCCTTCCAACCTGACCCACACTGTGATTTGTTTGCTGACAAGTGTTTTATATGATGCTTATTGAGGGTTATTCCTTTCTCATCTCTAAATCCCCTCCCAGGAGTCCAGCATGGAAGAATTTAAAGATGCAAGTCCACCTGAAGAGCTGCTCAGTCACTTAAAGCTTTCTGACCAGAAATCTGCAGAGACTGACCCCAGAGATGCCCAGAACCCCCAGACCACTGGCAGTGGATGTGCCCCATCCCCAGGCCACGATCCCCCAGCAGATGAGTGTTTCCATGACTGTCAGGACTCCTTTGAGGCCAAGGAAGCTGTGCTGGATGATGAAGGGAATGTACAGAACGGTGGGAGCAGCTCGAGGAAGCAGACAGAACTGGATGAAGAATACTTGCTAGAACTAGAGAAAGATATGCCAGAGGAAGAGAAACAGGTAACCCAAAGCACCAAAGCTGAACATGAACAGGGAGATTTTCAGTGCAGCGTTTTCAAATGGTCTGTGACTGACACCAGAATGGACCTTTAGAGCCCTTTGGGGGTCTACTTTTACTGTTCCTAATTTCCTCTTTTAGGTAACAAATATTGCTGTAGCTTGCCTTGCTGCTCTTAATCCTCACATTCCATTGCAGATTTTTGTCTGCTTTGAGCAGGGAGTGAAGTGACTCAGAGATGACAGGAGACAAAAATCTCCCTGTTCCATGGAACTTAGTGTGTGTGCCTCCATTGTGTCCCCCAATCAGCTGCAAGGTGCTTTGCCAGAACTCACAGCAGGTTTGGGGATAGTTTTCCTGGAAGGCTGGTTTATGGAATCCAGCGAACTGGGATGAAATTTGAATGTATCCCTACATGGATTCCTTGAGCTTTGATCAAACCAAACGCGTTAAATGTGCGGGTTTGTTTACTTTCAGTGCAGTTACATTGGGCAAAACATTTAGGTGACATGGATAATGTTGTGGGGAGTAAGGAATGATGTCTTAGGGGAAGCCCACCAGCCTCTGGAATGGTGTTTACTCTCCTGTGAGGCTGTGTGAACCAGTTTTTTGACTCTCAGTCGGTGTCACTTGACAGCAGTTGGTTTTCAGGGTTCTAAGATATGGTCATCAATTAGGTAGTAAAAAGAACTTTTTTTGTTCTGACTTTGATAAAACATATTAAATCACTTTCAGGATTAGACTGTTCACATGAGTAATCCAGTGAATTTCTGGTGGTTATTTCTTGTGGCAGGTGGTGGAAGGATTTCTACTGATGTAAGGATTTTTTTCTGGTTTTTTTTCAACTTCACTTGGCAAATATTGGGAGATAAAGATGCTACGTTAAAACCTGTGTCCCAACATAGAACTCCCCTCTGGCTCCCTGTCCTGGTGTTTAACTACACTCATACTGGAAACATTTGTCCTGTATTTGATCAGAATTTCTTTTATTGCAACTCCAGGCTCCTGACCATCTTGGGACCCTCTGGGAAGTCAATGGCTTGTTGTTGTTGTTGTTGTTGTAGGAGAGAGTTTGTTTAATTTTGAGATTTTTTTTTTCTGCAAAGAGGACACACCAAAATAGGGCACTCTCCAAATGCAGCTCTCAGGTGCTGAACAGGGGGCAAGAATCACTTTCCTTGACCTGCTCATCACACAGTAAACATCTCCTTGCCCTTGTGCCTTTTCCAGTTTAGACTGAAGAGTCCCTTTTTTCTCCTTGTATTTATTGCCTGCACAAGGAGCACTGTCATCATGAGTCACCCTGGGGCTGCTGCAGCAGCCTGGAACTTGAAGGCAGCTCGAGAGTTTCATAGAAAAAATGCTAAAAATTGGGAGGAAATTATGTCATAGAATGAAACCCCAGAAATTCTCGAGCAGCAGGCCTGGAAATTGGGTGTCTTAATTTTCATGTTGCTCTTGTTCCCATTGTATGGTTGGATAATCATTTAATTTTGCACCTCGAGCTTTGCCTTCTGTCAAAGGAGCAAAAGAATTGGGACTGTTGAATCTTTGCATTCAGCTTTGTGGAGCTCCACTGAAAGGTGCTATGGGAGTGCAAAATAGCAACTGATGAAAGCTGGAAAGATTTCCTTGGAGAAAGTATTGAGGCAGCTGCAGCTCTCATCTTTCTGTAGGTTTATTTCCAGTGGTATTGAGCAATTCTGCCCTTCAGCAGGACTTGTCTGACCAAACAGAGGGATTCTGTCTCTCACTATCACCATAAGTATTAGATTGGCAGTTGTTTGTTTATGTTCCATAAAGAGCCTTCTGATTATATGAACAGTCTTTCAGATGTAGCTGTTTTTTTCTGTAACAAAATATTGTTTGTATCTCTTACAAGCAGAGCTTGAGAAATCCTGAATCCAGAGAAGAATTCGAAGCTTACACAGCTGGTACAACGATCTTGCCCTGTACCACCTTGCATCTCTGTGTAGTAAAACCATGGGAACAGGCTATTCCTGAATTGCTGCTCCTGCTCTTCTCATTGTACTTGATATTGATGGCTCCAAATTTATTTTTAAAAGTGAAACATTATGTATATATTCTGATTATTAAAAGAATCTGCAGCTTTTAAGAAAAAATACTGCAGTCACAGTCTGAAAACAGTACTGAATGTTCATTTATTCTGAGCTTTTAAACCTCCTGGTTACTCAAAAGATTTTTTTTTTTTGAGAAAAAGGGCAATGTGATTGTTTTCTTTAAATTGCAGCTGCAGAAAATGAGGCAGAAATATTCAGAAGTGTTTATTTGGCTGCTGAGGTTGTGAGCAGACACTCAGCAGTGCTGTGTTTGCTCCTCAGGCAGTCCTTGATGGGTTATTCTCATCCCTCCACAGCCTCCTGTGTTGTGCTGGCCCACCTCTGTGTGAATGTGCACTGAAGCACTCAGGGGAGTGATTCACATGAAAAATAAAGCTGTATTTTTAGATCAAGGGCAGCGCTGGTAAAAGCAGACATCAAACAGCAGCCTGGTGTTGGCACAGGGGGAGATGGATTCCATTAGAGTGCTTGTCTAAATAAGAAAAACTCCCTATGAACTGTTGTTGCAGCCCCAGCCATAAACTGTGGGCTCGGGTCATAGGAGAGCTGGATGTTGGCCCTGCTCTGTCAAATTTAGGAGCTACACCTTAATGGATTGTTGGGCTTTTTATAAACTGAGACCAAGGCTGTGTTTCAGCAGCTGTAATAAAGGAGTTCTGTCAAGTGTTGTTCCCCAACAATAGGCTCTAATTTAGGTCTCTAGTTTATGCTGGAAGTGCAAAGGCAGATTCTAATCCTTGTTCTGTGTATTTATGTGTATCCTGGTGTGCAGACTGCCACAGCAGCAGCTCTGAGTAGAAATACTTGTGCAGAAGCTGCTACAGAGTGAAGGAGCAGTGTTTGTGTATTTTCTCCAGTTATATTTCAAGAGCCCCTTACAGTGAGATTTCTAATTTTAAGCACCAGGAATTCCTCCCAGGGAAACAGTACTGATACCATAAGAAATCTTCTCTGCAGAATAAGAGCTTGAAAGGACATTAAGACACAAACCTGCAAGAAGTATTCTCAGAAACACAGGCAGCATTGAGCCTGGTTATTTGGCTGGGCTTGCAACTCTGAACTTTTTAAGAATTAAAACCAAAATTGGCTTTTATAAGGTTTTGTTGCTGTTCCCAAAGCATTCTGATTGCTGCCTCAGCAGAGGCACTGAGCAGTAAATTGCTTTTGATGCATTACAAACAGATTTTTCTGGTTAGTTGTCACTGACAGTGATGGCTTTGACGTTGGTCTGGTCTGCAGGATTAATCCAAGGACACCCAACAGCTGTTCCATGGTAATTGTTCCAGCCTGCCCCATCCTCTTCTGGAGGGACACCCATTAATTAGGAGTTTATCCAGTGCAACATTGTGAATCCCTCATTCTGAATCCCTCGTGCTCTTCCAGCGTGACAGATGTTGTCTTGTTCTTTGGGCCTTGTCTGGCAAGGACTTGTGCACCTGGCCTAGGAAGCTTTTTTTTTTTTTTGGATGTAGTACATTGCAATAAATATCTCATATTCCTCCAAAGCAGTTCCCTTCTCTGGGCTGTTCCATGGCCACTGACATACAGCTGGCTGGAATCACAGTCCATGTCTGTTCTAACAGTAGGAAATGTGTCAGCAGGACAAGGAACACAGCTCTGCTAGGGGAGATTTTTCATTAGTGTCTTGGCAGCCACTCTGTAAGAATTTCAAGTGAAACTGATTTTGAGAAGTAGCATTTTTGAGTTAACCCTGAGATTCTTTCTGGGCTAAGAAGTAAAATTTCTCTTTTTTTTCCCCTGTTTTGTGCAGAAGCTCAAGAATACATTAGAGAACATTGTCTTAAGAAATTCGCTTTAAGCTGCCCCCCTCCTCACCCTTTCTTTCTTCCCTCTGCCTTCAGTTGATTCCATTGTTCTCCATAAATAGAAGGTTCTCTATAGAATTGGCTTTTCCAGGGGTTGAACAACTGCCCTGGGATTTCTTCTCCAATATAGGTGTAGTCATTCATTTCAGCATTAGGTGTTTTCTTAGTTCCATCTGTCCAATATTATATAACCTTGACTGTGTTAGAGTTGCTGGGTTTTTTTCTGTAGTGTTCACAGAATAAAAGCCAAGATATAGCACTGCAAGTTGTATTTTGAACAGTCCTCAGGTGTTGATCACCTGGAGATGGTCTCACAGCTCTTTCCAGGAAAAATTATGTGGCTGGACCAAAAAAACCCAGATTATTAATGCGTAAGACAATCCAAGTGACTATGGAAAACTTATTACATAAATTAATGATAAATACCAACAAGGAATATATCTTTTGTTAACAGTTCTCATCAGCACTCACAGTTATTTTGTATAGCAATAAAACTAGCAAGACAATTGGTTTTGAAGGTGTCACAGTGCAGTCTTCTGAAATACAATAAAAGGTGAT
The DNA here is from genome assembly GCF_022539395.1 of Myiozetetes cayanensis. Lineage (NCBI taxonomy): Eukaryota > Metazoa > Chordata > Aves > Passeriformes > Tyrannidae > Myiozetetes > Myiozetetes cayanensis. The sequence goes on along the minus strand of NW_026087378.1, from coordinate 5,289,255 downwards.
CCCCTTGTTCAGATTACCTGCTTTAATAAACTGAATCCAGTAGACACTACAGCACCTACACTAAATATTTATTGTTTTGGTCAAATTGGAAGAAAAGATTGATTGCTGGACTAAACCTGCCCTGTCCTGTGGTTTGCAAAATAGAACAAAACATCCTGTTATATTTTCTGAGTTAATCCAAGCTTGGAGAAGAACATTTGAGAAGTCTATCTGTATCTGCTAGAGTAATTAATTCTAAGAGCTGGTAAGAAGAATTTTAATAAAATCTGGAATTATAATCTCCCTATGTGATTTATAACTCTTAGAATTACCTTGTTAAGCAAACAAAAATTTGAAGTCTTTTGATGGGTGGCAATTTAATAGAAAGAGTGAAAAAGTATATAATTATCTTCCTTTGAGTGCTGCTGATTTTAGTGCTATACTCAGTTTTGCATTTTCCTGTCAAATTGAGCCCTTTTCCACTTGAGGTGATGGGTTCAGTGGTCAGCTCCACTTTTCCTCCCTGAGGCTGTTGCCTCTGGAGCAGGATGAGTGAATGGCACATATTGTCACTCAGGAATAGTCAGCTAGTCTGGCATGTTAACCTAAGCTGTCAGGGAGGGCTCTGACCTCCTTCCTTGTGTCTGGAAGTGCTGGTTCCAATTTCGGGAAGAGATGGTGATTTGGCAGAAGAAAGGCTGATGTGTCTTTCCCACGGATTACAGGGAGCAGGGATAGGCCAGGTCTGTCAGGGCTCGTTGCTCTGTGACCTCTGAAGTGTCCAGGGCAGGTTTGGCACTTTTCAAGATGTGAAAAAAGGAGTTTTTTTGGGTGACTCCAACCTTAAAATGAGATTCAAATCCTTGAATGCAGGATACAGCAGTATCTTCCCAGAACTGCAGGGGGAAGCAGATGACTGCTAATGAACGACTTAGAATTGGTATTTGCAGCTGAAAAGTATATTCCTTGTCTGCTTAAATTCCTTGTTTCTGTGCCTCACTTGAGCTCCAGTAATTTTAAATTCGCTGCTTCTTGGCGACCTTCCAGAAGGGAGTGTGAGGGGCAGGTGTGCATTGTCACTGTGGAAATAGAGGAGAGAGAGCACAGTTTGCTGCTCCTGCCTGGTTTGGAGCCAAGAACAGTTCCCTGGCAAAGGTGAATCAATGGATCAAATAAAATGCATAGGAACAGCCAGAAGAAGGATAGTTGGAATCGTTACAACCTAAGGCTGTTTGTCCTTCAACTCCCACTGGCTCTGATTAAGGATTTCACTTCCAGCACTTTTATTGTATTGGTCATTTCCCATCCAAACAGGGAAAATGTGTAGGTTGCTTTCTTCTCTCCCAGCAGAATAATGCTTTAAATGCTTTTATTTTTAACCCTGGCAGAGTAGCTGAGGTGCAGGCACTGTATGTGATGGCCTTACTTTGGAATTGCACTTTATTGTCACTAGGCCAAGGTGTCCTTTCTCATGACTTCAGATCAGACCTTTCTTCAGTACCTCTGGCTTGCCAGCCAGGTTTGTGTTAACATACTAATTTCTTCTGAGTATGGGATTGTAAGTCAGTATCCAAATCTAAACATTTCTAATTAGATCCTTGAAAGATTTTTTTTTTAAATTTTTTTTTTTACTTTATACAAACTGGCACTTGGAATTTGTGTTAATAAAATTTGAAAAAGAACTCACAAACCTTTAGATTTTACTGATTTTGAATAGCAGAAAATGACAGAGTGGAGTGTAAATTGAGGAAGTTGTGCCTGACCCCAATGTGTACATGAGCAGCCTCAGGGAATGGAATAGGGAGATGGCTTTTCCTTAGGCAGAGCATTCCAGGAGTTCAGGCTGACCTACTTCCCTGCTGAGCAAAGGGCAGCCTGCCCTGCAGCTACTGAAATCTTCTCCTGAAAAACGAGTGGGTGGGGACACTGAAGTGACATTGTGCAAAATTTGTCCCAGGGACAAGTCACTTGCAATTTTTTCCCTCTGGACTGATGTGATCACAGTAAACTGATGACCAGTCACTCTGCAGTTGTCCGTGGAAGCTGGAAATTTAACATCCTGAGTGAAGAGTTGTGTCTTCTCACAGTGGTTTGGTTGTTTGGGTTTTTTACCCTGAATTTAAATAGAACACAAATTCTCCCCTGAGCAGCCCTTTCAGCTTAAATGTAAATTCAGCAGAAGAGTTGACTTGCTACTGTTTTGTGTTAAGATTTTCTGTAAAAGACATGTATATGTGGAGGAATAAATAATGTATTTATTTCACAATCACACAACCTGCTTTTGAGGGCAATGCCTTTAGGATGTGAGGGGCTGATACATTTTTTATGCTTTTACATTTTGTGGAAAAGCCAGAGGAATTTGCTGTTATATATTGCTTATTGGTCAGTCATACTTTAAATGCAAACCCAGAGTGGTCCATGAGGTACCCTATAGACTTCACCTTTTTTAAAAATACTTTGAAAACTTAGACAGTTCGGAACTGAAACCCATAATACAGGAATATCTTGAAAATGTTGGTCAGGCTCTAACAGAAATAACAGGTTTTGAGCTAGGACTGCATTGCTGCTTTGCAGGGAGCTGAGTAAGTAGCAAAACCATACACAGTGCTCTTAAAAATGCTGCTTTGTTTCTTTGTTGTTGTTCCTATTACTATTACTCTTCTTTTTTAATATAGAGCTTATTCTCCTGAATCTTTCTTGCTGCAAATCACTGTTTATATTAGCATTTAATACATAACTAGAGTGAAAATTTTGTCATAATTTTAATAAAAGGAAATAAAATAATGATAATACAGGTAAAACTTTTCATCCAGTATTCCTTGGGTTTAGGCTTTCTGCCTCAGGAATAGTGTGACCATGCTGTAGTTCTGTTTATAAAAAAAAATTCTTTCATTCTTGTAGAGCTGTAACTCAACCCCGTGCAGCAGTGAATCAGCTAATGGCACTGAAAGGCCACTTCTAAATAGGTCATGAGCAATGAAGTCAGTAGGGCTTGTGTTTCAGGCATTTCTGCTCTTGAATGAGGGTTGTCTATGGAGATCTTTCCAGTAGGATCATCATCTCCAGACCTGTTCTGTGCTGGGATCTGGCTGCTTTGTTCACTGGTACGAAAGTCTTGTGCCAACTTCCACTTTGTGTGCACTGAAGATGGTTTGAAAACCCCTTTCTGTGCAGGCCCAGCTGTGTGTGACAGTGGCTTTGCTGGAGCTGTGCTGTCTGTTCTTTGAAAATTCAGGTGTAGCAGTTCCATATTCCTTGTGCTGAACAGCAGAGTCCAGCACACATACAAAGAATTTGGGATTTTAATGCAGCCTGAACCTGAAGTGTTGAATTTGTGTGCTCATATTTAAAAAGCCCATGGCCATTGGTGCACTGTGGAAGGGTTTGGGTGGATTTCTCAGCCCACCCCGAGGAAAAGCATTTTCTAAATAGTGGGGCATGTTTTTGTCTGCCCTTTGTTTTGTGGTGGTTTTTTTTTAAAAATGTGAGGAGCAGTGAGTATTAGAAAACATATTTAATGGGCAGTAGGAACAAATTTCATGATCTGGGCACGTATGGAAAGGGTGAGGTGAGATGAGATTTTGCTGTGTAATTTTGTGTGTCACAACTGAGTGCTCTTGCACTGAGCCTGGTTTGCAGGGCATTGTGATCTGTTACTACCAAGGTGGTGACCATGGTCAGGTGAATTAATTCCCCAAACCAATAAAAGCTGGAGGAGAGAAGCTCTGCTTTTGCATTGTTTGTCAGCTCCTTGGCAGAGCTGTGAGTGGTGCAGTGCTCCACACACAGGACTATATTTAGCTGTTTCCAAGGAGATGTTCTGTGCGATATTGATAATTGCATTAATCCTTGATTCACACAATCTGCAGGAAAGGAAACTGCTCCTTTCCCTAGTGTTGGCTTTTTAATTGCTCAGTGATCTGTAATTTACAGACACCTTGATTTAAGTCCTTTGTGTGTTGGGAGGAAAATCAGTGGTCAAATGATCGGTTTTCTACCATAGAAACGACTCACGAACTCGAGAATTGCTCTTTGATGTTTCCTGAGTCTTACACTGCTTTGTTTTCACTGGTGAGAGGAATGTGTGCCTGTGAAACACTTCCACTGTCAGTGGACATCCTGTGTTTTCTGTGTCAAAGGCGAAGAGCCCCCATGTCAATTCCACTTGTGCCAAGATATTCATGGTTGAAAACACAACTCTGCTCAGCATGTGCAATTCTCACTGTACCACAGAACAGTCCTCCTGTCTCTGGTTCTGATGCTTCAGCCACTCTCTGCATAAGAAATCTTTCAGGGCAGTATCAACCATGGACCTTTTTTAATGCAGTCGACTCAACATGCTTTGTACTTCCCTGAAAGTAACTAGGAATTGCTGAGGTGGAATTATTTCAAGGAAAACTTTACATTTAAAAGATATTCTACATAGTTGACCTGCAGTGATTGAATTAAATTCACTGGGAAAGGGGAAGCAAACAGTCAGCTAAAATGCTAACAGATAGGTTTGAACCATGTAATTCACTGTGGATGCTCTTCCTGCACAGTGGTGTCCAAGAACTGGAGCTTTTTAATTGCCTTGTTGTTACACTCCAGTGTTTCATGGATATCTAAAGTATATCATGTCACAGTGGCTACAAGCAAGCAAGCTTGGTACTACTTAAAATTCTTCAGGTTGTGTTTTATTCTGATTTCCATTCATACTTTATTTGGAACTACAGCTGACCTACTTGTTCATTTCAATTAAATACTTTGAGACATTGTCTTTTCTTTTGTAGAGAAGAAGAAAGGAGAGCACAATGCTGAAGGAGAAAGGAAATGAGCAGTTCAAGAAAGGAGGTGGGTTGATAATCTTTTAACACTTCATGGATGTTAGAGAAGCTTAGGTTAATAGTCAGCCATCATGGTGATGTTGCAGGAAACCCATAGGAAGATTTCACACCTATCCTTGTTCAATTTTAGCACATCATTCGTTTTTCATCCAGCTCTAGAGAAAAGAAAGAGATACCAGACCTCCTTTAGAGTTCTTTAAATCACAAAGACTTGGATTACTAAAGGAGGATTCTCATGAAAGCTGAGTGTTTAATCCAGGAACATGGTACAGAACTGCCTTCCAAGGGCTAGGGTTTCTTTTACTAATCAGAAAAGGCTTCCCCTGGGCTCTGAGTTCAGCTAATGCTTGTGCTTGGAAGTGATGCAGGACTTGGGGGTCTGTAGCTCTCTTGTACCTTTGTACATTGCTTTTTATTAAAAAAACATAAAGGGGGGAGTGGTTCTGCCACCAGCCTTTCATTTAATGTTCCGTGGGTGGAGGATTCACAAAGAAACCGGGAAATGCAGATTCCTACTTTCCTCAGTCAGCAGGGACACAACCAAGGAACTGGTGTACCCTGATAACCAGACAGTGGCCTTCCTGCTGGAGGTCTCTCATTGTGTGCTGAGAGAAAAGGATTCCTGGGGAATGATTTACCAGTTCCGGGAAGCATCAGAGCTGCAGAGGGAAACTGCCCAGCCCATGAAATCCACGAGCCTGCAGTGCTGGCTGAGTCACCTTGTGAGGGCTCATCCACGGCCTCTGCTTGATGAATTCTTTGGCACATCTTTTCAGTGTACCTGTGCCTGTGCCTGCCAAAGTGCTTCCTCATCACAAACACACAGCCTTTGAAGCACCTGTGTGGCAGTAAAATCTCTCTGCAGCTGCTTTGAACAGGTATCAGTGCAGTGACATGTTTCAGCACACGCTTCCCTTCGGATCAAGGATGCACTTAATGTAAGGAGATTCTGCCTGTAAGGCTGGGACTCAAACAGAAGGAAACAATTTCAGGGATGAGAATTACACACACATCATGCTGCACTTGTCATACTGAGCTTAGGACTAAATTACTGCTTTTATCAGGGTGTGAATTTTAAAATAATTGTGTTTGATCTATGTACTACTTAGTAATGTGCTTAGAGAGCAGCTACTGATTCTGGTTTAATACTGCATCATACATGGAGAAATGTTTCCAAAGAAATCTCAGCCATGTGGTTCATGGAATTGAAATAAATGGTTTGGTTTGGGGTTTGTTTAGTTCTCTTTCTATTGCACCTGCAGATTATGGAGAGGCAGAAGACTCTTACACAAAGGCTCTGCAGATTTGTCCAGCCTGCTTCCAGAAAGACAGGGCTGTTCTGTTTTCAAACAGAGCTGCTGCAAAAATGAAACAGGTGAGTGTTCTTATTCTGTGCAACACTGTGTATTGATTCTATGGCAGAGGCAATAATGAAGTCATTAGGGGTGCAGAAAGGAGGGCAAAGGATAAAGCTGTTGGCAGGTTTTGCTCAGTCTGTCCTCCCAGTAGAATTCCTGGTACATTTGTTTTTACTGCAGATGAATATAAACCTGGAGGTTGCACTTGGAACAGAAAAATAGCACAGTAACTCCTGTTCTCAGTTTACCCTCCTGGAAGAAGAACTTTCTTGCAGTGTTCCTCCAGGATTGAGAGATGTAGCTCTGCTTAGAAATGTACCTTGCAGCCATACTTAGGCATAAATAAATAAATAAATTCTTACTCAGCATAGAATATTCCTGTTTGGCTGGAATTATCTGATTTGCCGTTGGGATACTGAACTGTTTGAGCAGGCAAGAAAAAAAATAGAATAGAATCTGTATTAAAGGATGCTGGTGTATCTTTCAAATATGAAAGCTGTAAACTGAAAAACTGGTCCAAATGTTAACTATTTGTGTCCATGGGAAGCTAATCCAGTGGTCCCCATAGGAGCCCAGGATGATTCAAGGACTAGAGTCTCTCACCAGTATAGATCAGTGGAACCCAACAGACCCACACTTTACTCTGAAAACTGATTCATATTATTAATAACTTCCCCATAAATTTGTTCTTCCATACCTGCTGCTCCCATTTTAGCTTGTGAGGCATTCTTCCCTGAGACAGCTTCTGTTCATGGAGGAGAAAATATTGGGAGTAGAAAGATTCCTACTACTCAGATCAACAGTACAAGCTCAGAACTGCCTGATTTATTTGAAACCTTTTAGTTTAGGTGAAAACAGGATCCCTGATTACACAAATATCCCAGTGCCTTGGAATGCCACACAAACTTGTTTCCAAGAATCACAGAATCACTGAGGTTGGAAAAGACCTCCAAGATCATCAAGTCCAACCTATGACCCATCCCCAAGTTGCCAACCAGACCAGAGCACTGAGTGCCACATCCAGTCATTCCTTGAACTCCTCCAGGGATGGTGCCTCCACCACTATCATGAAGAAATATGACTTAAATGTAACAAAACTCTGTTGTGCTCTTTGTAGGACAAGACAGAAGCTGCCCTGAGTGACTGCACCAAAGGTACCACTTTTTTCTTCCTCTATGTGCTGCACTTCTGCCAGATCTCTCCTGCATAAATTATGCCTGTTAGTGCCTTATTGCAGAGCTATAATTTTGGGCATAAGGGTGTTTAAAGAATTTAATGGAAAGCTGTGATGGAAGATACCTGATTTGTATTATTTCTTTTGTAAAATGTCTATCAAACTTTTCCTGTCTGGAATAATTCTCTTGTACCAATAATGCTGCTCTTTGTACTTCTTTTGAATAGGGAAGTCTTTTTACTATGGAAACTGTTTCCTTACACCTACTATTTTAAACCCACTTCCACCTGCCATTCCCTGCCAAATCTTGGTTTAATCCCAGATTCCAAAGAACTGTGAGGCCTTATAGAGTTAAAAGCATTATCAAGTCCCTTTTCTGCACAGCTTTTGCTTTGTCACAAGGGCTTGTGCTCTCCCGTTCTTGCCCTGCATAGTTTTCTCTCTGCACCTTCTGGTGGAATCATTTCAGCTGTGCTTTGCTGTATTGCTTCCACCCACTCACCCACACTCAAGTATTTGTTAAACTCCCCATGACAGCTGGGGAAAAAAGCCCAAATTACCAATCAGAGAACTAATCCAGTGGCTGTGTGCCAGTACTGCTTGTACAGTAAATATGAGTTTGTACATGCTAAAAGTACTCTTGAAGGTACCAAATCCCAGCTGGCCTCTGTCACTGGGGGGGGGTTGACTTGCTTTGGTGGTGGTGCAGTTTGAAAAACACTTTTACTTTTGTAGTGGCTGAAGGGGAATCAATCTGCTCTGCAGCAGAGAGACTTAAACTGCCGGTGCCTGACTTCCCCAGGGACTTACAGACTGCAGTGCAACACTTGGAGCACAGCAGAGCAATTCACACTAGCCTGCACTTGCTGACTGTAGCATTGCCTTTGTCCTTCCAGAGGAAATAAGCTAGAATGTTTAGTTAGATAATCCTGGATTTAATTGTCCCTAGAACCATTTTAATGGGTTAGTAATTACAAAATGGACAGACCTTTCATATTCCCTCTTTCTGTGATGAAAAATCTTTCATACTCCCTCTTTTTTCTGATGAAAAATGGATTAAGGAGTTCTTGAGGAATTACCATTTGGAGGTGTCTGTTAAGTTTAGCCTTCAGTCTGAACTGACAACAGTCATGGCTGCCATGGGAACGAGGAGAGGAAGAGCTTAAATCCAGTTAGGATGCCCCTCTGCTGACTTGTAAATCCAAAATAACTGGATTCCCAACCCAATTTTGACAGTTTGATACTAAATTCAGAACAGCACCAGTGATTCTCCTGGAGTTTGTCTCAACTCAAACTAAGCATGGAAATGCATATTTTCCCTGCTGTGTGTATCTTTAGCATATTTAACTGTATCTGTGATCCAATAATATACACTTGTTAAATACACAGAAGCTGAAATATCTTACAGATCCTTAAACTTTCTGAAGCATCACTTAGAATCTCTGCATATATAGTATTGCAAAATTAAATGTTTGTACATTATAAATCACTTCCATCTGTGATAGATTATGGACATTAAGTGAAATATGATCATTTGCATGAGACTTTCCCAGGCAGCTGTTTGCCTTCCTGAATTCTGACTTAGCTTTTAAGCTCTGCTTGATTCTAAGTTACATTATAAAGGTAACTTAAGAATTTAATACACACTTAAGAATTCATTTAAGGGGTGTAGAAATGTCTCAGGTAAAATACTGTGCTTTGGTTTTGTTTTCCAGCTGTGGAATTAGACCCTCACTATATTAGAGCTTTGCTGAGGAGAGCAGAACTATATGAAAAAACAGAAAAACTAGATGAAGCTCTGGAAGATTATAAGGCAATCCTAGAAAAAGACCCATCAGTTCATCAAGCCAGAGAAGCTTGCATGGTAAGCCTTTTTTGTACTTTGGCCTAACTTTAAACCTCACTTTTACTTCCTTTCCTATTCTAAATGTTCAATGCTGTTTGTTTAAGCAGCTTCCTATGCAGTGGTATAACATTTTTTTTCAAGTCTTAAAGAGTAGTGGTTTTCTCACCTGGCTTTACATAAGGAAGATTGAATGATCTGCCACAAATTCCATGACAAGTCTCTGCTCCATAAAGCAGAATCCTCCTTTTACCTTTGTAAAATGAGTCAAAGTAAATGTGTGTTCTGAGCTCTGAGCATCTAATGACCTGTTGAGCTGTACAGCTCACACACACACTTTACATTCTCTGATCAAGGCTGTTAATTGTATTTCTGTGTGTGCTACAAGAGGGTGCCTGAACCTGCTGCATATTAGTGCCAGCATTTCAACAGAGATCTGCAATTTGGAGGTCAGAACAGAAGTACCCTGTGATGCAGCTAAGAACTGGCTGGTTCAGAACTGAGTGTCTTTCAGGAGAATTATTTTTCTGATTATATAATTTTGAGAATGGAAAAAAAGACAGGATTCTCTCAGTCTGTAGGTTTGTGTCTTACTTTAAAATGTTGGTATTTTGTTTCTCTGTTCAACTGTTTTCCCTTCTTGTTTTCTGTGCCTTCTGTGTGGATTGGGCAGTCTTGAGTTATTTTATTAATGGTGACTGAAATCTGCTAATAATCTTCAAAACCTCAGCCTTTTCCTGCAGGGAAAGGCACTTTGTGACTAGCAAACAACCTCTTCTGATTCAGTTACTTTCTTCTAATATAAAAGAATTCTGCAGCTTAGTAATTCTTCAGCTCCGTCCTGTGTTCCAGTGTCCACTTTCACCACTTTCAATCAAATTACAAATACTTCAGAATTAAACATTTCTTGCAAAATCTTGGCCATATCTCTGCACATGTAAGGAAGTGCTTTGAAAGCTTCCCTGGCTTTTAGGATGTGTCAGCTTGGATGAAAAAAGATAAACCCCTGGCACTTCCTGAAACCCCAGCCTAACATGTAAATAATCCCTCCTCAGTGGGGATTTGAAGTCACTGCCACAACCTGCTGATCTGAGCTTTAAGTAACTCTTTGTGCAAAGCACCAGCAGGAAGTGATTTTTCTGGTGATATTCAGTGGGGAAGTAGCTCTGGATTTGACAAGTTCAGAGGGGCTTTTCTCAAGGGTAGCAAGAAGGGAAGTCTGTTCTCTGCAGACACCTCTTAGAGGCTGCTGTTCTTGTTTTTGGAAAGAGGTTATGGAGGCTGTGTTGACAGGACAAATGTGGTAGAGGTGCAGCCAGACAGGTGTGGGTTTGAAGGAACACGTGCTGATGAAAGGCAACCACTCTAAAAAATGCAGGGGTTGCCACTTTTTATCCAAGTGGGAGCTGCAAAGCATGGCAGGGGAATGGTTTGTGGAGAGCCTGGGAAGAGCTGAGCAGGGAAAACAACAACCAAACTATTCCTTACTTCTGTAAATGTAAAAAAAAAAAAAAAGAAAAAAACCCAGTAAAGATAAATAGATGCGATTTGAAAACGTAATTCTTAGTTGGGCACCCAAATCTGTGCCAATACTTGACTTTATTTATAGCTGGTTAAATTTTCAAAGGGCACTATTATTTTAGTTCAGCTTCACATCAGTGAACCTGCAATGAATTCTATCCCAGAAAGAAAAATGCATCACCTGCAAATTTGATTCTAAATCCCCTTTGAATGTGTTGTTACAAAAATATTTTTGAAAGGCTTAATTGTTTTAACATTCCAGTTGGGAAAATAAATCATTGGTAGTGATTCTCCCTCACCCTTTCCCCACACTGTGATGTTGTAAGTGACAGATTAGAAACGGCCTTTATGGCATATTAGGCAAGAAATCTTGCCTGAAATGATTTCCTTTGGGACTGGATCAGTTGCGCTGATGGCAGAGAAATGTGCTGCTTAACTGTGTAACTCCTGTTCTGGGGAAGGGTGTGATTGCAGGGAGCAGCTGAGCTGACCCACAAACCTTTGGTGCCTGCAGGGCTGTGCAGGGGCCTCCTCGTGCCAGGGTGGGACCAGCTCAAGGCTGAACAGGCTCCCAGGGCAGTGGGCACGGCCCCAGGGCTGCCAGAGCTCAAGGAGTGTTTGAACAATGCTCTCAGGATACTGCTGGGATTGCTGGGGTGTCCTGGGCAGGGCCAGGAGTTGATCCCTGTGGGTCCTTTCGAGCTCAGGATACTCTTTGATTCTAAGTCTGACCCTCAGAAATGGCTGGATCTGTTTAGGCTGCTTGGAACCCCCTCAAAGTACAGACACTGCCCTTTATACCTCAGGCAAAACTCATCATTTTCTCTCAGAGACTGTGCCCTGATAATCTCACAAAGAGCCCTTGCTCAGTCCCCAGTGAATCATAAGTGCTGCTGTTCCTCCTGGCCATCTTCCAGGAATATTTTAGAATAATCACTGATTTATTCTTAATTTTTTGTGGCTGGAAGTGCAGAGGTTGACTGATACACGTACCTTCTGCTCCTTGACCTCATTTTTCCAGACAGAGGCTTTGGGCTCACATGTGGTGCAGAACACTTTGTACAAAATGCCCTCAATTTACACTGCAGTGGGATTTAGGATGTTCTGCTCCAAGCTGGTCCTGCTCTTTGTCAAGTTTCAGGGGAGAATGAATCTATTGAGGCTGAAGCTTAAAGCTCCCCTCTTGAAAAATCATTAGGGAAATCCTGACAGTTTTACACTTCTTAAAATATTCATCATAAATCTCTACATTTCATCATAAACCAATTTCAGCTGTAATGTTGGCTCCACATATGTGGTTAATGTATCTGACATGTAGGAGCTTTGCTTTATTGGAAGGTAAAAGTGCCTCTGCTTTGCAGAAATATCACAGCAGGTTTTCCCCCTCGCTGGCAATGAAGATGATGCAGCAAGAGAATCTGCAAATTTGCCCCACTCATCATTACAGCAAAACTTCCTCCTTTCTGTACCTAGAAATGATTTCATATCCTGCTTTAGGGAGTGTCATGACCTTGTTAAATGACAGTTTTAAAATATTAAATACACAGTAGTTCTTTGCTTTGACTGCTGATTTGGTACCTGCTCTGGTATTTCAGCTCTGTTTGTATTTCAGGAGTGCAGTACTGCTTTTCTGATTTAAACCCTCATTTCACCACTTCAGTTACTTTTGAACCTTCAGTGCCAAACTAACCAGTTTGAAATGATCATGTTTCATGGCCAAATAATCCCTATTGCTGCTTTCCTGAAAGTTTAATTATATGGAATCACTGTTTAGGGTTTGTTTTTAACAGGTGTGTTAAGTGCTGTGTGAATTTTTAGCTTCCACACAGTTTTTGAGGGATTGGCAGGGCAGATAAACTGCTTTACCAGGAGCTGTACTTTGTGATAAGTATCACAGGTAAACAGGTGTCCATAAGCACATACAAATACATTTCTGGGGTGAGAAATGTATCCTGGATATATGTATAAAAATCCCATCATCCTGCCCTACAGCATTATTGAAAGCAGGGGTCTGATTCCAGCTTTTCTCTCTCTCCACAGCGATTACCAAGACAAATTGAAGAGAGGAATGAAAAATTAAAGAAAGAAATGTTGGGTAAGTAGCATGTACATATAACTTCCATAATAACCTTCATAGTCTACTGGGGGAAAAAAAAAGCATGAATAGAATCTCTTGTATAAAATTTAAGAAGGTAAATCTTAAAGGAAATATTTGTGTTAAACAAAACTCCTGATTTCTTTGTAGTTCTCTGTTTCTTGGTGTCACCTCAAGTAAGTGCTGGCCAAATAATTCTCCCAGAAAGAAAATTACATTCAAAGAAAGGATACTTAAGACCTTCTAAAACAATTTAATATTGGAGTATGTAAAAGCTGAGAAAAATGGTTTGAAACAGACCAACTGCTCTGCCCTTTCCCTAAAACCTTCAAAACAAACATTTCCATGGAAGAAGGGATAAACCAGGGGTTTCACCAAACCCTTATGTAAAAGTCACCCAGCTGTAATAACTGAGGGTGTTTGATCTTGTGTCTGAAGAAATAAATCTGATTCTTTCTGTGGCACTTCCAACCTGCAGACCTCCAAGTCTTCATGTTTACCTTGATTTATACAGTATTTCAGTACTGTTTGTTTGGAGTCTGAATTGGACCTACCCAGTGTTACAAACAGGCCTTGTTAGGAGGGTGATTACATTTCCTAATGGCACAGTTTGTTGTGTCTTGATTCTTTACAATTCTGTAACAAAGGACTTGTTGGTAGAAAAGATAATTTAATTAATGCAACTCATCTGAATGTCTGTGCCCCCATCACCTTGTTGTGTGGCGTTGCTTGGATGACATCTTAACTGGACTGATATATTTGAAAAGGATAAATACTTGGAGTTCCCGAGCAAGGTTGGTTGGTTTATATAGATATAGATATAAAACAGTTATATGGTTAAATTAACACTTTTGAAGGGAACCTCGTGCCAAAAAAAGGCTGCTGTCAGCGTTGTCTCCTCATTAACAGGGTGAATTAATTCTTACAGGTTCGGCCATCCTTGTGCTTTTTCAAGTGAGGGTTTTTTTTAATATAAATTTTTCATTTGCACTGTTTAGAAAAGCCACACAAAAGAGCAAGGAGCAGTGACAGTGTGAGAGAGACTGTACCTGCCCTGCTTCAGAAATAGCTCTCAGGAGCTCTCTGCTCGTTCTGGGTGTGACAGGCAGGAGATGAAATGCTGTTCTGAGATGAGCAGGCTTGGAGGGTTTGTGATGGGAAGGGGAGGGCAGGGTTTTGCTGTTCTGCAGAGAATCAGGTTAAATAAACTCAGCCTGTCTAACTCTGACACTGATTCTTAATATATTTAGGAAGAAGAGACTGTTTCAAGGGCTTGTGCTGAAGCTGATATTTTTGTGTAATTTCTTTTCTTGATCTGCAGACCCTGATTTGCTCTTGCTTTGTACCTGCTCTGACCTGGCAAAGTGTCAGTGAGGCTTTCTAGGGCTTTACAGGATCAGATTCTGTTTCCACCATTGTACTTAGAACAAGCCATAAATAACGAAGGTTGATAGTGCTATAAATAAATGAGAAATGCAGAAAATCTCCAGAAGGATCAGGCCCATTTGTAGGACATGGGATGGGTCTCAGAACAAAATAATGTCAAAATTCCTGATCTTTTTGGGACTCTAAAGGGCCTCACTAATCACAAGGAAACAATAAATTCAAACCTGATTCTATACTGCTACTTTTTTGCCTAGATTGGAGACTAGATATGATCTTTTTTTAGAAGGGTTCAAACTTTAAAAGTGGCACTTAGCATTGCAGAAATGAACTGGTCCTTTGGCAGCCAGTTCAGAAAATTTTAAGGGGCTTCTTGAGAAAGAAATTCCTTCTCAGTGATGTTACAGACATACAAGGAGTTACAAACAGCCAGGAGAACCAGACTAAGAGTGGACAGTACAACATGTAACCTTGTGTTCATCCACCACCTTTGTGTGTGACAGGATTCACCTAAATCGTCACATGTATTGTTAAATTACACGCTGTCAGTGGGGCAGGTGATATTATACTCTTAGCACTGCTTGTGGTCCCCAATGTTACACAGACTGAGGGGGGTTCTATAATTTATTCTCTGAATAGATCACTTGAAATTAAGTCAGGAATATGGGAAGCTCATTTTCTTAAGTGCTGTAAGACTCCTTGTATCTTGTCGGTGCGAGAGACAGTGGTGATGTCATGGAGCTACCCCTGGGGGCCTGGGAATGAAGTACTTCCTAAGGTTGACAACCTGCTCCTGTTCTGTCTGAGGTCAGGGAAAAACCCTTACAAGGAAGGAGGTTTAGATGGGAATTCTGGAAGACAACAGACTTCATACAGTGTGGTGGTTATGAGATTCCTTTGGATTGTTTTTGTTGTACAGAGTATTTATTCTGAGCTGTTTCCACTTGTCTTTTTCCAGACCTTTGTTAATGCTGTTTCCCGAGGGAGTCCTGGGTCAGGATAGACAGTGGCTTGTGGCAATCTGTCAGGAGATGGTCTCACTGAGGGTTCAGCAGTGCCAGGTGCATTCTTGCCTTCTCACAGGGTCAGCTCAGGTATCTGGGTTGTACTCCAGATATTTTGGTTCCAGGGAGAGCAAGTCAGATGCATCCTAATAGTTCCAGGCTAGGCCTGCTCCAGGAGCACTGAGACTAAATTGAAATTACCAACAGAATCTTTAGAAAGAATGTCCCAGTTCATGCTTTGGCTTTCACAGGATATTGAGTTGATCCTTGTCTTGGTCAGTGAATCAGCCAAATAAATGCTACGCTTTTATTCTTTCACTGTAACAAATCCAGAGGTACCCAACTAACTCCCACTGTCCTGAAAACTGGAGCTGTATGTAAACAAACCAAAACAAATGGAGTGCATCTTCCTCCCTCCCCGAGTGTGTTTCCTGTTTTCCAGTGCTACAGCTCATTACCACATAGTTTGTCAGAAGCTGAAACCACTTCTGAAGTGATTGTGTGTAAATAAGTCAGAGTACACATTCTTGGCTAGGTTTTCTTTCCTGACTACCTAAGGAGGAATTCTTGTGTGAAGTGGTGATGCATGTGACTGATGATGTCATTAGAAAAATCCTATTTTGTGGCCAAACCAAGTCCATTTGAGCTGTGTGTTCTGCAAGGACCTTACTTTTCCAAAGCTGACATTTGTATTTATAAGTTATTTTCATGTTTTCCATTCAGCCTTTGCAGGTCAATTCTTTTGTCACTGAAGTTTGCTCAGGCTGAAGTGACCTCTGAGTTCCACATCAAAGAAAGCTTAACCTAAAACACATTTGGGAAGTAGCTTTGAAATCCATTTGGATCTTTCCCTTTACGCTTTCATAACATGAGTATCCTGTGCCTCAGTGTCTGTCCAAGGATGTGAACACACAGTGACCATTTTCTCTCTTCTTTTGTATTTTTCTTCTGACCTCAAAGCCAATGATTTCCAGCTCTTGTGCAACAAGCCAGTCTTGTTTAGAGAAACTGTAATTATTGTGATAACTAGGACCACTCCTCTGGGGGAGGGTGTGAGGAGAGGGGAAGTTTGGAATAGTTAGAGGAGCTTGGGGGCTGTGACAATGATACAGCTCCAGGGGAGCCAGGGATATTAAATACAAAAACCTGGGATTGAACTTGCCAGTGTGTGCAGCCCATCTTACACACACAGTGTTGTATTTGCAGCTGAGCTGCTAAATCCCAATAGTGCATATAGGGAGGTCACTTTAAATAGTTAAACCAGAGCTAAGATACAGTTTCCTATAGTTCAGTCCTCAGCAATTTATGGAAAGGAGAAAGATTTGCCCTTGCTCTTTTTATTGTTTTATAAATGTTGGTAATACACAAAGTTACAGAGAGGAGACCTCATCAGGAAATCTGTCTTTTATCCAAAAAAGAATCTTAACACAAACAATATGTAGCTTTTCAACTTCCAAACACCACGTTAACACCAGTAACTAAACTAGAATTATTGCCAGAAGGACTGAATAGGAATTAATTTTGGCTGTTATATCCTAATGTAACTTGTGAGGAATCTTTTCCTGCATTTGCCTTTCTCAATAGGGTGTTAAATTGCAGTTTAGGTGAGTGATGAATGACAGACTTCTGAGGCCTAAATTGATTTTTACCAGTAAGTTTTCTTGGTAACCCCTCAATATTGCTTTGTTGAAGAAACTTTATGTGCTGGAGTTGCAGGTGAAAAGTAGACGTGGTGTCTCTGAAATAAGAAGAACAAAATTTATGAAAATCAGGTCTCAGAGAGGAGAGTGTGACCCTGCTTGGGGACAAGGAGTGTGTGATGGCTGGGAACTCTCTGCAGCTGAGTCCCAGCCCCACGTGCCTTTTCCTTCCTCCAAGCACAGGCTCTGTGCTAAGAGAGCTTTTCTTAACTACACATCCTAATTTAGGGATGAAAGGAGGTGGGGGAGGAGGAAACACTGCTTCCCTACAATGATGGGTTTATGTGTGCCAGGACAGCAGGAGCAGCTCTGGGCTGGAGTTCCTGGAAAAGCCAAGGCTTTCTTCTGCCTCATTAACAATTTATATTCAGTGTGGCTGCCCCAGAGCCATTGCTGTCTGTGGAATGAAGTGATAGAACAGGAAGGTGACCTGTGACTGTGTTGTTTGAATTATTCAGTCGCAGTGAGATGAAGAATAAAGTACTAAATCTATCATATGGTCTCGGTTCTCCCCGAGAGCTGCCCCAGCTGCAGATCCCGAGGCATCTGGGGTGTGTTTGTTGGCTCTGGAGTGCCTGGAAAAGAGCATCGTGCTCCCTGCAATTAGAAAAGACCTTTCACAGTTTCCTGCCACAGGCAAACCAGCTGCAGGGCCTGGGGGACTCCAGCCATGCCAGACTCTGCCAGGATTCTCCCACCACACAAAGAAATGTCTCACCCCAAACCTGAAGCTCAGCAATGACCAAAATGTTTGCCCAGAAGTACAATAGCAACTGTTCATGGCCCTCACAGAGATGCTGCCAAACTACTTGATGGTTTTATAACCAAGATGCTTTTAGGGTGCAGCATAAAGGTAGGAGGTTAATAGTTAACTTACCTTAGACAGGGTGTATCTTAAAAAAAAACACCACCAGTACAAAGAAGTTAATCCTACCTGAGCTGCTCCCTGGAGTGACTTTGGCCAGATCTCTCAACCACCTCCTGTTAATCCTCACATTAAAAAAAATCAAATTGAAATAAAATTGTGTCTCACCACCCAGCTGCTTTGGTAGGGTCAGGGGTAAGGTTGGCTCTTTTTTGAGGCTTGGATATGTTCTGTTTTGAGCACAGTCACAGGCAAAGCACAGATCTTGATCTTTCTGCAAAGAACTGACATAGGACTTCCCTGCTTATGTTTCTATACTTCTTTTTTCCCTGCTGTGAAGTTCAGAGGAGGCCACGAGGTTGATAAGGGGATAGAGCACCTCCCCATGGACACAGGTCAGGAAAGTTGGGGCTGCTCAGCCTGGAGAAGAGAAGGTTGTGTGGAGACCTCAGAGTCCCTTCCAGGATCTGAAGGGGCTACAGGGAGGCTGGAGAGGGACTCTGCATCAGGAACTGGAGTGACAGGACAAGGGGGAATGGCTTCAAACTGACAGAGAGACCATTTAGATCAGATATTAGGAAGAAATTCTTCCCTGTGAGGGTGGTGAGGCCCTGGCACAGGTTGCCCAGAGAAGCTGTGGCTGCCCCATCCCTGGAAGTGTCCAAGACCAGGTTGGACGGGGCTTGGAGCAACCTGGGCTAGTGGAAAATGTCCCTGCCCATGGCAGGAGAGTGGAACAAGATGAGTTTCAAGGTCCCTTCCAACCCAAACTATTCCATGATTCTACTGCTCCAGTCTGGCCTGGCACCAAACAGAACCCAGGTGAGGTGACCACAGTGACAGGTGTTTCCCATGACTGGAAGCACCTCAGGTAGGAATAGGTGTGGCATTTGCATGTTTTCTTACAGGACTGGGGCTGCTGCAGCTGCTCAGGTGGATTTTCCACGTCATCTATTGCTGTTGTCACATTCAACTCCCAGCAAAACAAAATCCATTCACTGCCCTGAGGGATCAGTGCAGGTGGAAGGCTTTGGGAAGGTGGGGTGTAGCCTGGGGATGCAAACCCAGGTTAGGCTTCAACTTGTCCAGACTTCTCTTGTTTATTCTTTGGGAAATCAGTCTACAGTTCATCAGTGAAGCCAGGAGGAAAATGTTTTTCTTGGAAAACTGACCATCTTCCTCTGTCTTGTCATGCCAGGGGCTCAGTCAACCTGTGTTCAGCCAACAGTGAAGTTGTTACCTCTGTTGTTACCTCTGCTTCTTCTTTTGTTTCATCTATTCTATCATTATATGATTTGTTTTAAAATATGTCCTTTTGTTGTCCTTCCCCTTTTATAGGTGTAGCAAGATTCATTTTCTAGAGTGAGAAAGCCTGTATGATACATATATATTGACAGAAGTCTTAAGATTTTATTAACTGTCATACCCTGTGGATATTTAACAATGACTTCTAATTCCTGTTAAGAGCCTAAATAATACCAAAATGCAGAAATTTCCACAGCATTTACCTGAAATTAATAGGTAAATCAGTAGAGCTGGACTGTAGTTGTCCATAATTCAGTGGGAGTTTTCTTTTTGCTCAGTTCTCACCGTGTTCTCTTGGATTTTCATTGCAGGCAAACTGAAGGATCTTGGGAATTTGGTTCTCCGCCCCTTCGGCCTGTCAACAGAAAACTTCCAGATAAAACAGGATTCATCAACTGGCTCATACTCCATCAACTTTGTTCAAAACCCTAACAACAACAGATAACATGGATTCAGTCTGGCTCTGCCCGTGTTCTTGCACGTCCCAGCGACAGGACCCCAAACACCCTTCACCCTCCCCAGGGGGAGATGAGACTCAGTATATTCATTTTCCTGCTTGTGAAATTATTTGCAATGTGGATGTAAAGCAAGTCATTTGACTTCTCGTAGTGATAACTGTGTCCAGTGTGTGATTTATTCTTTTGTTAAACATTTTTTTCCCTTCCCCTGCGGTGTTTGGCTCATTCAAAAGGGAGGTTCCTTGTTTTGGCCCACTCAGTGCTGGCAACAGAATTCTAGGAAGCAGTTCAGGTGAATCCAAACACTCACCCAGCTGAGGCCAGGAACAAAGGCTCATGGTGTCCTGGGAATTAGGGAATCCACTCAGCAGGTGGGTGTGACTGGCAGCACCATGGACACAAGCTCTGGAATCCTGGTTCTTTGTAATAAAGGCTTGGTGGTGGTTTGGTTTGTGAGGTTCTTGCCTTGTTTGAGTCCTTCTCAGGGTGGTTTTGTTGTTAAAAGTGCTTCCAACCACCCACAAATAACACACTTGCAAGACAATAATTGGAAGCATTTGATTTTTTGGCCTTGCTTAGAGCAATATTGGTAATTTAACCTCAGGCCACCCTCACAGCACAGTTTGTGTACTTGTTACTAATTTTTCTGAAGCTAACGATGACATTTCGTGCCTCTTTCCACCTACACACTTTGTCATGGTACCATCAAATGAAATTTGCTTGTGTGAGATTCATTCATGTTGCAGATATCCACAATGGCAAACATGAGTTGATTGCAAAAGGTCTTCACAGCATCCCGGACCTTGAATAGTTTGAAGTATTTATAGACCGAGATGATCTTTGAGGTCCCTTCCACCCCAAACCAGTCTGTGTTATATAAATGGGTTCTGCTGAGGTGGTTCATTCAGATTTTGGAGAAGGTGCCTTTTGTAATTCCTGCTTTCTGGGTTTTATCAATGCTGAAGTGTTTACATTGGAGGCAGATTCTTCAGTTGTCTCCATGCAGGTTTCAATACATGATTTAATTAAATAATTAGCAGTGGTTGTCTTGGCTATTGGGTGTCATCTTGAATTCATTTCAGAAAGTCTCTGTGTGTGTCTGAAATTAAGGAGCTCCAGCCTTTCACTAACAAGCCTGAAAGGAAAAGCCTTTCCAGCTACAGTGGGTTTGGTGCTTTATTTATTTATTTATTTGTTATGGAGGGTTTTTTTTCATTGTTTAATTCTGTCCTGCTCCATTTTTAGTTTAGTACCTGCTTGTGAACCATCTCCATTCTACAGTGAGTATTAAGTATTAAGTCTATGGGAATTAAAATGTCATTGTCAGAAGAGGAGAGAAGCCCTCATTTGCAGCCTGTGCATCCTCCAGCATCTTCTGCATAATTAAAATGTCACTTAAGTAAATAACAACCACCGGCCTCTGGGATTTCCCTGTGCTGCAACTGAGACTGAGACTTTACTGGAGTAAAGTTTCTGTGCAAGGCTGAATTTCCTGCAGTGGTGAAGTTGGGAAAAAGGGTTTGGTGTGTGGATGGGAGGATTTATAAAAGATTTTGCCCCTCAGAGCTGCTGGAGAGGGGCTTGCCAGGCAGAGGCTCACGTGGCCAGGCCTGTGCAGGGCCAGGGGGGCTGATCAGCTGTGGAACCACTGCTGCCTCAGCTGAGCTCTTCAGCTTCAGGGAAGGCTTAGAGGCTTGGGATCAGTATAAATGTCAATAATCTTCCCTAAAACCTGGAACACTACAAAGCAAAGGTGTCTAAGCTGCTGCAGTGGAGACCTGGGCAGAGCTGGGCTGGGCTGAAACTCCTAAGCTTGGCTTGTGCCCAGCCTGAGGCACTCAGGGATGTGTGAATGAGCTTCCCCCGAGCTCCTGGGGCAGCAAGGCAGGGCAGGGATGTCTGTTCCTGCTTTCCCCAGAGTGGGAAAGCAGCTGGCCCTGGCAGCAGCTCAGTCTGTCCCTGGAGCCTGGCAGCCCACAGGGCTGGAGGGGGACAGAGGGGTCAGCTGGACTTTGCCAGGGACCAGCCCCAGTCCTGCATCCCTGACTGAGCAGGGCAAGTCTGGGCCCTGGGTTTCACTCCCCTGCAACATCTGTACACACCTTTGGAACAAAGAAAAATGGAGCTGCTTTGGAACTACTCTGAATGCTTCAAATTTTCTATATCTTGTTATGACCAATGAATTTCTATCTTTACCCACACTGTGTGTGCAGCTGTTACTCACCCCTGTGTGGCTGCTGTGCCAAGTTACAAGTTGGCTTTTAGCAACCTCCTGCTTCTCTTACAAACGAGTTCAGTGACAGATTCTGTTCCTTCCATCCTGTTCCTGCTTCACTTCTTTAAAGGGCTGGAAGGCTGCAAATATCCCTTCTTGGCTGGAGGCTGGGTAACTTCTGGAAAATAAAAGCAGAACAAAATTTTTGAAATTCCTACCTGCTAAACAAACACATCCTCAATCAGTGCAACTTCCCTGCCTGATGTACCCCTGTAGTTTTCCAATGAAGCAGGATTGCAGCTGATTTGCTTCCACACTTGTGTTTGTAGTTGACTGGATTGTGTGAAAGACTCACTGGGAATTGGGCACATGGTTACTGAGGGCTCAAACCTCCAGGTCATCCCTGCTCAGTGCCACTCTCCAGCTGGACCAGAAACCTCTGACGTGCTATCTGCCATCACAGCAAGTTCTTCTCTAGGTAAAATTCCAGTTAATTGCCTGAAAGTCCTCTTGCATTGTCCAAATCCTGAACAAGTGCATGTGTTTTGCTTTTTAAGATTTTTCTTTATGTCTAAACTAGTCCTCACAGCTGCCCCCAGTAAAGTAACTGGTACTTCCTCCTGGTGCCACTGGCCATAACTCCAGCTCAGTGCCAGGGAGTTGTGAGTCACGTGTTGGACTTACAACCTCTAAAAGGAAAAAAATGTTTTATGAAATGTAATCTTTTAAATATAAGCGTTCTTAAACCAACAAGTCCATTGCTAATTTGTTCCAATAGTTACTCACCCTCTTTGTAACCAGCATGTGCCTCTTTTCCACTTGGAGTTGTCCGTGCTCAGCTCTTGCCTTTGTTCCTTCTTCCTTTGCCTGCCAAATACAAAACCTTTTAGTACCCAGGCTTTTCCCCCTGAACGTGGTTGCATAGAAATAAAGAGACCTGTTGGTCTTGTCCATGAGCTGGACAGACAGGGCTGGGTTAAGTCTCTCCCTATAAACAACTTTCTCCAGGATTTTCATAATGCTTGTGGCTCAGACCTTCCATTTTTGACATCAGAATTGACACTGGGATTTGTCTCCCTTCTGCCCTCTGTACCCTCAGAGACTGGCTTTGTCCTTTTGGCTGCAGGTGGGCTGGGGTTTAGACCTCACAGAATCCCAGAATGGTTTGGGTTGGAAGGGACATTGAGATCATCCAGTCCCATCCCCTGCCATGGGCAGGGACACCCTCCACTATTCCAGGTTGCTCCAAGCCCAGTCCAACCTGGCCTGGAACAGCTAATTCTGGACACTCTGAGTCCCAAGACCTGACCCTCAGAGGAGCTGAACACCTGCAGTTCCCCAGTCTCACCAAAGATTTGGGGGATTTAACATTTTTTAAAGAATTAAAAAAAAAAAAAAGGCCTCTCTCCAGTTCACATATTACAATCTGTCTCCCAAAACACCAGCCCCAAGTGAGGCAGCAGCAGGCCACAATCCAGGACTTGGGAAGAGGCCTAGGACTGACAAAGCTGATCCCCTCCCACCCAGCAGGATCCAAAATCCCCCTCAGCTCATCGCATTAGGATATTTAGGATTTGACAGAGCACCGAGTTCTGAAGCTGAATCCTTCCCTCCTTGATTAGCACATTTCAGCACAAAACATCCAGGAGATCTCCCTACCTCTGATTAGCACAGACACAGCCAGGGAGAAAGGAGAAGCTGCTGGTCACCAGTTCCTAGGCTTTAATTAGCTGTGTTATTCCCAAGGGATTACCGTGCCAGCCAAGCTCTGCTGCAGCCAAGAACCAATTATGTCCAAGTGCCTCCTCTCTTTAACAGGGGGTAAAGATGCGTCGGGGCACATTTAATGTGCAGCATTAATACGTTGCTCATTCACAAGCTTTCCCTGTTTGGAAGAATCCCAGCATTTTCTTGTTCAGCAACTTCATTCTTTCAAACCTGTGCAGGGCTGTAACTGCTGGGCAGTCCCTGCTGTCAGGGGGCCCTGGGAGAGGCGCTGGGAGTCGTGGCATTAAGGCAGAGTCATCACCACCTACCCTGACAAAGATTAAAGATCCTAAATCAACTGAAAACTAAAATAAACCACCTTTTTCCTGATTCTGCATGTTCAGTAGGAATCCCCCAGGTGGAAACCATCTGCAGCTCCAGCCTGCAGTCCTGAGAACTGCGCGTTTCTCACCCGCCGGTTCTGAAGAGGACAATTTACAAATCCAGCATTCCCGAAGCGGACAAAACAGAAATGGATTTGCCTTTCCCGGCCTGGCTGGGAGCAGTGCTCTGGTCCTGGCTCCCAGGACTGCCTGCCTGGCATCCACTGGCTCCGGGCAGTGATTGAGTGGGTGCTGGTCTCTGGGAGCACAAGTGGGGCCCCCACAGCTGCCCGGGGACCTGAACCCCCCCCAGCCACGACAAAGGAGATTGGCAGGATCCAGGCATGAGCTGTGCCTGTTCCTCTGGGATAAGCACACACTGGCCACAGGATTTTCTGTTTCTAACTCTGGTGTGTGAACTGCAGGCTGTCCCTGGCAGAACCCCGAGTGTGGCCGGTGCTCCTGGGCAACACCCTCCCTGCAGACACACCGGGGAAGAGCGAGGTCAGGAAGAGAGATGGCAGGAAGAGGGGAGAAATGTTCTTATCTAGTCTGGGCGGTGGCTGCTGGAACAGCTTCCTAAATGTATTCCTGAGTGCTGCTGGCGAGTGCCCAACGATGCAGCAGGTCCCTGGAGAGGCGGGGGGTGAGGGGGGCTGGGAGCTCAGCTCACCTAATTGCATTTGTCATATTTCCATGAGCTCGTTTGGCTGTGCCCCTGTGCCCCTCCATTGTGGGGCTTTTCTGTCTGAGGAAGGAAGGATTGCAGTGTTTGGGAACTCTGGGAAAGAAGGAGCCTAGAAGATCACAGATTTACTGCTTATGGCTCCAGCCCTGACCTGCACTTGAAGTGACAGTTCTTGCTGTGCCTCGGTGTATGTTTGTGTCTCTGCTCCACGCTGGAATGCAGCTGAGGCCATGGAACCTGCAGCCAGCAGCAAGTTTTCTAAGCCAAGATGCAGCTGATGTCTCCTGGTTTGATTTTGCAGTGTTAATGCAGTGCTGTGTGAGGTCTGGCCACTCCAGTCCTACTCTCACAGCTCATCCCAAGTATTGTCTTTTTAAAGGCAAACAGAGCAAAGTGAGTGTATCACAGAGGGATTATCCACATCCATCTGAGCAGCATTAGTATTTCTGGGATCTTACCCTTAGCATGGTCCAGTATCATCCCTGTACTCTCTGGAGCCCCCAGCCCCTTCCTCTGACAGCTCAGTCTTCAGTGTTTGGCTGAGCCCTCCAGCAGGCACAGCCTCACTTTAATATTTAATGACCAAGAACAGCCACACTTGGAAATTCCATTCCCTAAGCTCGGCTGAAAATCTGGATTTCAAAATTAGAACTACCCTTCCTGTGGCATGGAATATTTACCCCAAATTCAGCACAAGCCAAAAACATCTGCAGGGATGTCTAATCTGCCCAACGTGGAGCTCCCACAGGTTGTGCTCCAAACCCAGCAAGGGAGGAGGAACAAAGACCACGGAACAAAAGCAGCAGAACCATGAAAACAAGGTACAGAATATAAACAAACCCCACTGTATGAACCAGCAAACAACACAATCCTTTTCCTATTGCCACCCTGCACTCCCTGTAGAACACGTGGCCTCCACGTTCCCTCCCAGCAGGGGAGGGAGAATGACAAATCCACTGCACCAACTTGAGCAAGGACGAGTGAGGAAGAGAAAAGAAATTAAGGCAGTGAGTGGTGGTTGATGCCAAGGCCACGTGCACAGGGCTTGTTTCTGCCCTGGCCCCTCCATGTGCTCGGCCCTGGCACTGCTTCATGTGGAGCAGAGGGATGAGCTCTTCCCAAAACTCTCAGGTCTCTGAGCACCCACAGGTGCTCCTCACGGTGCTCAACCACAGCTCACATGTCAAAGAAGCATCCCAGGCAGGGACATTCCCAGCTTTCCATAAAGTCCTAAAGCAGGAGAAGGGCCTCTCCTTTCAAACCTCAGCAGCCCCTGACACTTTGGGCAGTCCTGGAGGAGTCGTGAGGTGGGAGATGATCCTAGGGGGGATCATTCCCAGATGGAATGGGGGAGTCCCTTTTGCGATTCCCTCAACCACAGCTGAGGCCTCAGGCCCAGCCGCCTCACACACAATGCCTCAAAATAACAGTGCCTGAATTCACATCTCTGGCACTGACCCACGATTTCCTTCAGAAATGGGCCTGGTGGTCTCCCCCTAAAAGATCCAAACTCTCCATACCAATCCCTCACACTTCAGCTGGGAATCTCTCCAAACCTCCCACGCCAGAGCTGCTCCAGGCACTTTTGCCCTCATTAAGTGTCACCCTTTTGATGCTCGGGGCAGCAGCGAACACCATTAGCGGGGCATTGTGTGGGCTTGGCTTCCCCACTGAAGGCTGGGTCACCTTTATCCTTTTGCCACCGAGCCACTGGAGTGAAGATTAATCCAGGGAGTAATTGCAGAGCTCTGAAATCTGCCTGGCCAACCTCTCCCGGGCTCCCCAGCAAACCCAGCAGCCTCCGCAGCGCTGCTGCCAACACCAGTCACAAAGGAAAAGCCATTAGTGAGCAATTACACTGCAGCAGGATTTCCCCTCCACCACAGCCTAATGAGGATCACCAATTCAAGAGGAACTGCTGCAAGGATGAATGAATAATGAGAGAAAGGGGATGGGAGTTTCTGTAATCCTGACAGAGTGAGAAAAAAACCCTGTGAAGGAAAAGAAAAACATATGCTGGAGCTCTGCTCCGAGCTACGGCCAGATGTGGGTGTTTTTCACAGTGACAGGAGGCACCAATGGGTTCCAAAAGCATCCCAGAGGCCCAGGGCCAAGTCAAGTCCCTACAGGCACTGTCCTCCTACACCAGCACTTAACTCCAGAAGTTAATTCGATTTGGGGGGAAAACTTGTATTAACAACAGGTCACTGCAACAAAACACCTCCCAGCAGGGTCAGTGCCTCTGTGTCACCCACAGCTCCTGGCAGGCTGTGCCAGAAATTGCTACCTTGAAATAAGAACACCCTAAAAACCAAGTTCACTCTAGCAGCATATTTTTTGTTTAACCCAGGAGCTCAACTCAAATTATATTGTCTTTCTTTACAGTAACAAAAATGCAAGTGGAAAAAAATGTGTATAAATGCTGCCTTCTATTTCATGGGAAAGTGGAATTCTACAGAGTCTGGCATTTAACAGAATCATGGAAACATTATGACTGGAAAAGATCTTCAAGATCATCAAGTCCAACCATCAACACACCACCACCAGATATTTTGAAGAAATACTTGCTGGTGTGTCCCTTCTTCAGCCACAGTGCCAAGATGAAGCTCTGGAACAGGAATTACCTGCTCCAGCACCACCTGCTCCAGGGCAGCACGGCAAGGAAACACAGCTCAGGGCAAGGCGATTCCTCCCTGGATGGAGAAATACCCCGTTACACTTACCTGAGAAGGCCAGACTTGTATGAAACAGAGTAATCTGTAAAACCAGCCCAAGGACCCCGTGTGCCAGGGCAGGAACCCCTTCCCATGGCATCCCCCTCCTCCTCCACCTGGAATGTAACCCGGGGTGCACCTCGGTCACAGCCATGGGACAGAGCCAGCAGGGCTTCTTTGGATCTGTCCTTACCACAGACACTCATCTTTTCTTGCTAATTACAATTTTTTCTATTGCTTGTGGGAATCTTCCAATTGGCTGAGCTCGACTTGGGATCTTTTAGCCACTGTGGCCAAAGGAGACTTGTCCACATGATGGACTTCCAGCATGGACCAGAAAACTCAGTTTAATCATTGTTTAATCCAGAAAAACCACTTTTAACATAAATCAAAGGCTTTGGGGTTAATGACTAATAAAGCAAGAAAGTTAAGACATCAAAACATTATTTCCCTTTAAAAGAGCACTGAAAAAAATCAAGGCTTTATTTGAATAAATGTTACACAACATTCTTTATCATTTACTTCTCAGCAAACCTTAAAGGGTGAATCATATTTTCCTCATTCAAGTCTACAAAATGAAAGAGGCATAGTGACCATTCAATATACAGACAAGAAGGTAGCACGGAGCAAAGCTTAAATATTAAGCAACTAAAGCAAAAAAGTGAAAAGCAATACATTACTGTAATTCTCTATCATTAGAATATCCCTGACAATTTCATTTCCAAATGAAAATCTGTTTTCAAAAGCAATGGCTGCGATTCTTGCTGTGAAAACCAACGCAGACACATCAGCTACCTTGTCTATTTGATGCTATTTCTATATACCCATATTCTCCAATGCAGACCTGCATCTCTCTCAAGTGAATTTCTTCTATTTCAGCTGCTGTGCCCAAGTGCTCCCAGAGGGGAGGAAACGAGAGCCCTGGTGAGATCAGGTGTCACACAGACAGGCACTACTGGCTTCCACTTACAACATCAATCACTTCTCCATCCAATGTGCAATAACCCTGCTGGGACAGTCCTAGGCCTTTTTCCTGAGCAGAAACTGGTTTGTGCCATGTTTGGTGGCTTCTTTTCTGTTTGGTTTTTGTGGGGGTGGGTAAAAATGTACTTGATTAGGCCAAGGCCCCCATTCCTTGTCAATCAATCAGGGCTGGGTCTCTGGAGGTGAAAGGCTGGCAAATACCCGGCACCAAATCTCCCCTTTCCTCATGTCACATGTCCTACTTTTTCAGCTGTAGCCAAATCTCAGGCCTTGAACAAGAACAGAACCTGATCCTCTTCAACTGGTGAACAGGAAAAGCACTGTAGGAGAAATGTTTACCTCAAATTAAAAAATAAATTTATAGTTTATGATGAAATTATCATGAAAATTGGTACACTTTGAACCTACCGTACAGCATTATACAGCCAGTTTTTAAAAAGTAGGTAGTGAGTACCCCATTTCTGGATCTGTAAATAAAGAATTTACTTCTCAAAAGCAGAAACTGAACCAGCTTGAGGCAAGAGCTGACACACACTCAGTGTGTGGATCCCTGCCGGGCTGCCTGGGATTTGGGTGCCTGTTCCAGCCTCTCACTTCCCCCTCTCTGATTGTTTAACAAGTATAAACCTGTTGCCAATGATAGAGTTATCCTAACTTCAAATTCCATGTGATTAATTCAGGCTCCAGACACAAAGAAACTGTCTTTGTGCTGACCCAGAGGCCCCTCAAAAAGGTCTCTCTGGTTTTAAACGATCAAGACAAAGACACTTTATTTTCTCCAATTGAATCAGGATATTAGTAAGGAGGAAAAGAGTTTACTACGAGTCTTTTCATCTCTATAGAAACAAAAATTTGACTTTTAGTAGATTACGTGCACATTTTCATTTCTTCAAAACAAATATTTATTTTCCCAGGTTACACAATAAACCCCCTGCTAAGAACTTTAAAGAAATGATTCTGCCGAGACAGTGTGCACACAATGGAAATAATTAGTGACAAATAAATTAATATTTAATAACTCGAGATTTCAGCAGCGTGTCCAGCATTCCCAAGCTCCACTGAAGTAAGCCTTACCCAAGACATTTGGGGGAGGGGAACAAAATGGATAAAACCCACTGGGTTTCTATTTTTGATTTACAGCTTTTCAAAGAAGTCAACGCAACTCAGATCAACAACCATCAGAAACACTAATTAAACCTTTGCTCTCTACTAGTTACCTATCTGAAAAATATTTATGTCGAAAGGAAAAAATAACCCATGATCTGAAATAGAAATGTCATCCCATTTAATCACTCTCCATTCATGATTCCCATCCTGGTTTAGGATTATAAGCTGCTCTCTGCCTCGTAGCCCCTCTCAACGTTATTCCACAATCCTCAATTCCCTAAGTGTTACAATAGCATAAAGAAAATGCAACCATATTCACACAGAAGGAGCTTTCCCATAAAACAGAGATCCATGGAGTTTGTGGTCACTGTCCTTTCCATCAGCTCTATGGGAAATGTTGGTCTCAAATAGCAGGACTGTTCATATTTCACAATACAACTGGGTTTGGACATGCTTTGATCACAGATCACAGCTCTGCTAACACCTGCACTAAATACTAACTAAGCCTCAGAGAATGGAAAATTGCAATGCTAAAGTCAAGAATTAAAAGAAAAAAGTTCAAAAGTTACAGTCAACTTCCCAGGCAATTGGCTCCGTCACTGGCACCTCTCAAAACATACAAACGTGACTGTCACATTACAAAAACCCCAGTTATCTGCAGTGAGTCTTCATACTAAGAATTCAAGTGGTTCCTTGCATGTAAGTGTCATATAGTCTTTAATAATTTCATGCGTCATTTATTGCAAAAAAGTTTTATAAAATATTTCCTAACATCTTTTTAAACTTTAAGGAAAATGTACATTAGGTACAGGTGCCCTAACAGGGTGTGAGGGGGAGCTTTAACATCTTTACCCCCTTTCCCCTTCAAAAAATGTTTACTACTTGGTGAAGATTTCAGAGGAAAAATAGGACAACTCAGTCTCAGATTTCTTTCAGTCCTGATGAGCTGGTGCTCTTCGTGGCAGTGTAGTGAGGTTCCATAAAAACAGCAGATGATTAGTGTCTCTGAGCTGAAAAGGGGAGAGAAAGGGAAAATGGTTAAATGTCTTCCAGTACATATTGCAAAAGTAGGTAAAGCAAAATCTGAGGTGGCCAGAAAAGTTACTGGTTCACCTGCTTTGTGCATTGTGTGCAGAAGACAAAAAAATAGGTTTACATTATCACCAGACATACACAAGTGAACAAACTCCTCCGTTGGCTGGAGTTTGGGGGGGAGCGACCGTACCAATCTGTGTTAAATCTCACCCCGTTTCAGCATCCAGAGAGAATTCCAATTGTAAAGACACTTAAAGACAGCTCAGGAGGGAGGGAGATTAATTCACCAAATCTATACATTGATGTTTAGTTCACAACACAAAGGTAAACCTGATCCTGCAGTGCCCTGCAAGACCCAAGTGTGTGTGGGAGCACTGAAGTATAAACCTGCTAATAGTGTTTCTTTTCCATGATTGCTTATGTTTTCCCATTTACTCCACAGAACTGGAATAAATGATGACAAAGCAGATGGGAACAGTCCAAGTATTATGTACTGCATGAGATAACCACTAGTCAGCCACCACTTCTTACTGGGAGAGAGGAGAGGCCCTGGCACAGGTTGCCCAGAGAAGCTGTGGCTGCCACATCCCTGGAAGTATCCAAGGCCAGGTTGGACAGGGCCTGGAGCAACCTGGGCTAGTGGAAGGTGTCCCTTCCCATGGTAGAGGGGTGAAGAAAGATGGGCTTTAAGGTTCCTCCCAATCCAAACCATTCTGATTTTATGAAGTTTACACTCCTCAGATATAGTAACTAAAATCCAAGCTGTCCACATGCAGTTACATGCCTTGTTCTCCTGATATTGTGGAGGGACATTTCTTACCCTGCAGATATCCCTGGTGGGAACAACACGCAGCAGGGACTGATGACCCAGAGACCAACAGGGACAAAGAGCAGAGTTCCCACAAAAGCTGGAGAGTCCCTGGGTCCTCACAGCCTGTGCTGCTGTACCTGCAAAGCTGCTGGTGTCAGCTCAGGACCTGTGTCACTAAATTCCCTGACCCTCATGAATGCAGCACGTTGTCTGTTTTATCAATCAATCCGTGGGGTCATTCACTCCATCTTGTAATCCCAGGTTTGTGGGGCAGTGACAGCTTAGCCTGACTCTGAGGGCACGGCTCTGCTGCGTGCACAGTGAGCTCTCAGCAGTCTGGACTCTGGTTTCAAGCAGTTTCATTCAATTGATGGAGACAGAATCACAGAATCATTAAGGCTGGAAAAGACCTCCGAGATCATCGAGTCCAACTGTGCCTGATCCCCACCTTGTCAACCAGCCCAGAGCACTGAGTGCCACGTCCAGTCGTTCCTTGGACTCCTCCAGGGATGGGGACTCCACCACCTCCCTGGGCAGCCCCTTCCAGTGCCTGACAACCCTTTCCATGAAGCAATTCTTCCTGATGTCCACCCTGAACCTCCCCTGGCACAGCTTGAGGCCGTTTCCTGTCGTCCTGTCCCTTGTTCCCTGGGAGCAGAGCCCGACCCCTGCCTGGCTCCACACTCCTGTCAGGGAGTTGTAGAGAGTGAGAAGGTCCCCCCTGAGCCTCCTTTTCTCCAGGCTGAGCCCCCCCAGCTCCTCCTCATAGGATGACTCTCCAGACCCTTCCCCCCTATGGAGTCATCATAAGAACGACCTCCAGGAACAGAGGCAAAAATATGTGTGTCAGAACAAGCCCTGACATGACTTACAGCCTTTCCTCGCCGATGTCCCACTGAACTCATTTCACAGCCACTTCCCCGGGAGCCAGTTCTGGAACAGGGATTCTGAGTTTTTAATGTGAAAATTTTCTCAATCCCGTGTATCTACTGCTGTCCAAAGAGAAGCACTGCCTTTGAAAGTATTAGCTTTTCTCTCCAGAGGACAAGCAGAAGGACAACAGGCAGCCCTGAAGAGGGAGAAAGGGCAGCCCAGAAGCACAAGGGAAGCAAAAACAGCAAAAGCATCCCATCACATCCTGTTAGGAAAACACAGCCCAAAACCATGATCCCAATTTAAATAGTTACAGTGACACCATGTATCTTCCTATGGGACTGATGCTGGGTCAAAACCATGGAATAGAAGAAACACCTGCTATTTCACTGCTACAGATTCCATCCTAACCCGTGGAGAGGAGTTAAACCAGGCTTCCCTTTCGGATAATGAGCTGCTAAAAGCAACCAGAACTGTTGCATTCTTTTACAGCCCCAGATAACCTTCAACAGCAGGGCCTCAGCAACAAGGAAAAGAGCAGCAACACATCCTTCCATGTATGTGCCTAATTCCCTGAAATATAAATATATAACCCAGCATCAAGAATTTCTAAAATGTGGCCAAACCCAATTTTTTTCATATAAATGTATCAGAAAAGATTATCCCTAAATCCCTCAACACTTGAGAAATCTCAAGGAAAAAGGTTTTGGGTTTTTTTTCCTTAACTAAACTTCTAACTAAACTAACTGAAATTCTTTGAAAAATCCGGTTTTCATGGATTTAGTTATTTTTCACCAGAGCTACTAATTACCAACACTGCCACCATTTTAAAATGCTTTAAAATCCTGAACCACTGTGGAGGTACAATTAAAGAGGAGTGTTTCCTAAAGCCAAACAAACCCCCTACATTTTGCTAAATAAAAATTTATGCAAAATTGGCATTTAAGTAAATATTTGCTCGGAATTGTATCTGCTCACTTTGCTGACAAAGCCAGGACCCTCTTTCCTTTTTGCACATGTTAAAAGAAGGCAAGGACAATTCTGTCACCTGTGCTGTGCTTTATTATCTCGTAGTGCTGGTAACAAGCTCGTGAGCACCAGTTTGCCTTCCAAATCACAGATCCACAGCACATGCCTGGCATGCATGAAGATATTTCCTATTCATATTGTATATTTGACATCAAAACCACCACTAAAAAATATTAAAACTGACCTAGATCTATTTTTGTAAAAAAATAAACAACCTAATTTAAAGTTGCTCTGTTATATAAATTCCATCATCCAAGCAGGAGTTTGCAGAGGCCCCTGGCAGGAGGTGCAGTGCAGGTTCCCTGCACGGGGAAGCTCAGACTCCAATTTACATTACACCAAGTGTGACTCCTGCAGGACTGCGATCAGGACAGGGCACAATCCTTTATTATAGGCGTAATTCTATGAAGATTCTGTTTTTCCCAAACCAGGATTGCGAATAACAAAATGACAGGGTCACACAGATTGTCTGTTTTCTCCCAGTTTGAAATGCTGGATGCATTTAGCCTGTTCCTGACAGAGCTTAGCCTGATCCATTGTTTTTGAAAACCTGGAATTACAGAAACAGCACTCAGGGTTTCATTATAACACATGCAATAAACATTCTAGTGCTTAATTTTAACTCCCTGTCTTTATTTTCAGTAATATTTCCTGTTCCAGCTGCGACTCACCAGAAGCGTGTTTCCCCTCTACACCAATCCCACAGGTATTTACACACCTGGAATATTCTCAGTTCCCAGAGTCCCCTCTTCCTCCTCTGGACTGAGGAATGAAATCACTGGTACAGAAACTGAATTACAGTTGTTCAAAATATGTCTGGTCCTGATTTGGGAAATAACTTGTCAAACGTAGCCCAAATAAATCCCACAGATCTGTTTGTCTTCACGCACTGAGCGAGCAAAGCCCGAATTCAAACTCGCTGCAGGGGATCCTGATTCGTTCCCTGAGCCAACTCCTACCTGCAGACTGCTGTTAACATTATCCCCTCGGGCCGTGGCAGGAAGTGAAGATCAAAGATGACACATCCCATCGGCACAAGCACAGCAGTCACAGTTCCCAGCCCTGGGTAGGTTATTCCACAAGCACGACTGTCTCTTGCTCCCATTTGCCTCCCTCTTAGATGTGCTCAGCTCTTCTGAAGTACGAAAGCCCTGAGCTACCAAAAACATCCATTTTCCAGCTCCTGCTATTCCTACCTCACACCAAGAACACCACCTGCTTTTTCTTGGGGAAAATATGGAGCTGTGGATCCGAGTTCCCTTCGGCAATTAGTACCTGGCACTACGGGTGCCAGTGCTGCTCCAGGGAGTTATCCCAAACTGCCCACTCTGGGAGCAACAACAAAGCTGTGCAGGGAAAAAGCACAATAACAAGCCAGTCACCAATTCACTGTCACCATAGCCACATCTGGGAACTGCTATTTTGCCTTGTATTCACACAAGGGCAGTTTTGTCACAGTTAAATTTAAGAA
Source organism: Myiozetetes cayanensis (assembly GCF_022539395.1). NCBI lineage: Eukaryota > Metazoa > Chordata > Aves > Passeriformes > Tyrannidae > Myiozetetes > Myiozetetes cayanensis. The sequence continues at coordinate 5,254,727 of NW_026087378.1, read as the reverse complement.
AAAAAAAATCTAAATTAATTTAAATTACAGTCGGGATTGGTATCCATATCCCAGGTATTACAGGAGACTGAAATGTATCAGTACATCATAGGAAACTATAACCTGCTATCAGGATCTAACAATTAAAACCCAATAATTAGAGATATTTCTGACACAGGGAGGAATTGCTTCTGTTTGGTAAAACCCATCTACATTACCATGAACAGTTCTTGCCACTGAGGTCAGAAACAGCTGAGTTCAGACTTGAACAAATGCCTAGAAATGCCAGGAGGATGAGCAGGGGAAAGCCACCTTACAGAGGGATCTTATTTATCTAAACATCCACACTATAAATGCACTGACAGGGTGACACTGTGGGAGGGATCTATTTAAACCAAAACACAAAGTTGTAACAGGGAACAGCAGCTGAGGGGGTTTAAATGTTCACTAGGAATTTGCCCTCCTAATTGTTAAGGACATGGATCATAACAGGTTCTTTCCATGAGGGATTAAAAATAATTCGAAGGTGGATATTACATCCCCATCTCACAAGGCTGGATCTCATGGATCTTTAGGAAACTTGCAGCTACAGAAGTTCCCAGTGTTACAGGCCTGTCCTGATGTTAATCATGGGTGATCCCTCACCACTCCAGCCATTTCAGAAGCTTTGTTAGTTATACAAAACTTTCCTTTTTCAGTGGTCATAGTCATTTTACCAAAAGGATTCTGACACAACACACTGCCATCCCTTTAAGCATGAGCTCACTCCACTTACCTTCCAGCTCAGTCTGTACCTACAGATCAGTGATCCCCCTGCACTGGCTGAATTTGGTCATTCCTGTAGGCATTTATTGCAATACAATTATAATGAAAAAGATGGACCAAAATAGCCTTCCCCTGATGATCAGTCTCCTCCTTTCCAGAACTCCTCAGCCAAGGAGGCAGCTCTATTTTTTCACTGTTCTTCGCAGAACAGGCATAAGGACAGATGATAATGCTGAGAAGTAGCTACTGAGACTTATTTTACAAAATTCATGTTCTTATTCTACTCTAACAGCTTAGAGGACATGAATGGAAATCAGTTTCAGGATTTAAGAGAGTTAACTAGAACCAAGCCTAAGGCTAGCAATGCAAAAAAGCAACCCTTACCTCTTCCTCCCTTGTTCAATTCTTAATCCTAATCACACTTAGAAACCACTTGGAAAAAATATTTTACAACATACTCTGAAAAAAAAAGTCTTTTCAGCCTTGCACAGACCTCAATCACCCCCAATAAACTCCCCTCCTGGGGAAGGAGCTGGTGGTTCTGTAGGTTTCGAACTAAATATTATCAGAGATGATTATCTCATTGAAGTGTTGGCATAAAATTACAACTCTAATTAGAAAATAACAAATATTTGTTCAATTTCCTGCATGACTCCTCTGCAGAGACATACAATCATCTGCCATTGCTACTCCTGAAGCGCTCACACCTTCAAACACTCCTGGGAAAGGAAATCTGTCTAAGTTTCAGAATAACTACTCTCTCCCAAAGCATTTTCACCGAAGCTAAAGATCTTCAGAAGAAAACTCTTGTACTAGGAACTCATCACCCCCTGTCACATTTTCCCCCTAAACTGAAAGGCCATACATATTCAACAGCTCCACTAAGGAATTTCATTAAGTCAAAAAGGCATCATGTGCAATTTATTCTACTAAGCTGATAGAAGAGTAACATTCACCCTTTCTACTGCTGTTTGCCTTCTGAAGGCAGAATCATGGAATCATTTAGGTTGGAAAAGACCTCCAAGATCATCGAGTCCAACCTGTGACCCATCACCACCTCATCAACCAGATCAGAGCACTGAGTGCCACATCCAGTCATTCCTAGAACACCTCCAGGGGCAGGGACTTCACCACCTTCCTGGGCAGCCCCTTCCAATACCTGACCACCTTTTCCATGGGGAAATTCTTCCTGATGTCCAGCCTGAACCTCCCCTGGCACAGCTTGAGGCTGTTTGCACCCATTGTATCCTCACACAGATGCCTGATCCCAGCACAGGGCAGCTCCTGGTGGGAATTATGGATAAGTTATTGATAAGTCATTTAAAGCATCACCCCAACTCGGAACTGTGTCCCAGCTCCAGGAGCAGCATTCCTCTCCTGTGGGCACTGCTGGGAGCACACAGGCACATAAAAGAGGGGTTTTTTTCTGCAGTTTGTAGCTAAACCAGGATGTTTTGTCTAAGCCTTCGAGGCCCATCTCACCTGCCACAACCACGGACACGAACTGCAACCAAGCTTTACATTAAAGCCAACACCTCATCCCCTGGAAACTCTGTTACCTCACAGGATTTGCTAATTCAGAGTGAGAGGAAAATCATGGATGAGTATGAAGAGGATATTTTCAACCTAATGTAACATGATGCTGTAAAAAGAGGTAATTTTTTTCAACAAAACAAATCTATTTGTTTTGGTACCTGTTAAGTCTGCAGTGACACAGCACGTTCACTACAGAACTTAGGAAAGACTACTTAAAACAGATCAACTACAAATCAAAGCTGACTCTTTAAATGCCTTTCATAAACACAAAACAAAACTTCTGAACACAAAACAATCTAAAGAAAGCCCTTTCATGCCTATTGCTACCCCAGTGAACACCTGAGCAAACTTTGCCTATGTAAGCTCTTAGTGCTACTCTAATTTTACATAAATTAAGAGATAGGAGTACAAAGCTTCCAGGTCTTCTAAAGAAAAAATAACAGTATCAATATTGATTTCACCACTACTTGGCTCAGAACAGCTAAAATTAAAACCAGTTCACTTGAGCTTCTAAACCTCAAGGAACTGGTGTAGACATCTGACCCACCTTGCATGGGCTCTGGATCCAAAAAGTAGTTTGCTCTAAAAACAAAATACGGCTTCTTTACTTAAATAAACTGTTTCTGTTTGCAGGAGAGAATACATAAAAGTGAAACAGATCTCTTTTTTTCCAATTTTTTTTTTTAACATTATGAAATTTATTGTGTGTTTATCACATTCAAAAAGCATTGACCAGTGGGTTTTCTTGGGAACTGTTAGAATGCCAAGGTAGATTTGGAAGCTTAATTAGTACCTAATGACTGTCCCCTTGAGGAAAATTTGAACAGCCACGTGTTTAACACTTTAGACTTCCAATAGTTCTGTGGGCACAACAGAATAATTAAAAAAAGTAAAATGAATATTTTGGGAAGACCAGACAGTATCATGAACATTTGAAATTAAAAATATTTAAGGGTTTGATGATTAAATCCTTACCCCCATTTTCATGTCCGTTAAAAATCTAATTTCAGCCTAAGCTTCAATTTTTACATCTGTCATGATTGCCTACATGGGCAGTTATGGAAAAACCAGGATGAAAACTGCTTTGGGATGAAGGGTGGGAGACTCTTCAGGAGGCATTGCAAGACTGAGGCAGGAGTGGGTTGGAGGAGAGACAGGAATTCACATGGTCAGATAAGGACCAGAACTCTAAGACAAACAAAAAAAAGTCAAGTCAGTTGCATGAAAATGCCCCAACATGGAGCAAAAAACATGCAAGAAAAGCTGAGGTGGCTGTGGAGAGTGGGTCTGACTGGGCTGGAAAGATGGAAAACTGAAAACATTTCCCCACTGTACAAGTGACCTTATCCACAGTCTCTGTCCAAACAAATGGACTAAAAGCTAATTAAGGGAGAAATTTGATAAACTTTACAGAAAGCCCTCTACAGAGCTGGTTCTGAAACAAAAGGGACAGGTAATTGCTCAATCTCCAAATTAAGACTGAAGTATACCAATAGTATTTACATCAAGCAGTTATCTTTAAGAATGCATGAAAAAGGACAATTTACTTTTTTAAGAGTGTCCTCTAAATCCGGCATACAGATAAATACTCTGACATCCTGGATTTGTTTCAAAGCTTTTTGAGAAACACACACAAATAATTGAGATTTAGTCAATTTTATTTACAGTTTGTTTTTTTTACATTTCAGAGCATTACACAATTACATATTCTCATTTTCTGACCTGCAAACAGATACCTTAAATGGAAATATTTAAAAAAAAAAAAAAAAAAAAAAAAGAAGTTAGATACATCCAAAATGCAACAATTACACATCTGACAATTCACAAAGTGTAATTTACTAGGACGTATCCTAAGAATTTAGGAACAACCAGTCAGGAGAAAATCTGACCAATTTCAGCAATTGATTATTTACACATTCAAAACAAAGCCTCTCTTAATCTAAACCTCCAGGCAAATGGCCTGAAAGATTTCTTCAGGAAGAAAGACCAGTATGATTCACACCTATGCAGCATTAACAGCCCTTGATCCCAAACACTGAGCGACTCCTCAGCTTTGTCTTAGAGCTACAGGCATCCCTCGACTTCTCCGACCCTGAAGTGATATAGTTGTGCCCCCATGTGCATAGAAAGGTTGAGTGTTTAAGTGGTCACTACGATAAAACCCCATTTAATCTGGTCTTTAAGCCACACGAATTCTTCTTCCTTAAAAGTTTCAGCCCATCCCTAACGCCATTTAACCCGGCCTGCGCGGATCAGGACACGCCTCCAGATGTTTAAAGCGGGCTTTGAACCCACGTGGAGCGGCCAGACTAAATCCATTAGAGACTAGTTAAAATAATCTTTAAAGACCATTTAGACAAGGCTTACATTTCTACACTTCCCTGATGGGCCACCTAATGAAACAAACAAAAAAAAAAAAGTCACAGCTACTACTTTCATCCCTTGTGTCAACCCTTTGCCACAAAGCAACTAGTTATATACTGGGTAGAAACTACTACAAAATTCCCTGCAAATCAGCTGCCTTTCAGCTGAGGCTATGGCTCCTATGCATCGGGTGGTTGAGGAGGTTTGTTTTTTCTTTTTTTTTTTTTTTTTCTCTCTTTAAAAAAAATTCTCACTTGAAAAATACTGAAGTCCTCACTTTAGGCTAATTTTGATTGCATGTTCAATTTGCTTCACTGTCAAGAAACCGCTACAAATGGAACGAGTTTAGTATAAAAAGAGCAGACAACCGAGTGCAACTTCTGACTCGCCAAGTCCTTCACGGTAGTTCTCTAACTAGGCTATGGATTTTGTGGAGCCTCCAGGTTTCTTGCCTACCTTACTTTCCATGTTCACGTTTCAAACTGCGTCAGCAGGGCCCGAACCTCGGGGGTGAGCTGCTTAGCAGCCTTGGCTGCCTCTGTGACGGCCTTGCGGTACAGACCCTTTCTCTTCTTATTAAAGCGCAACTGGAAGCTTTCTAAAAAGGGGGAGAGCTGTGCAAGAGCAAGGAAAGATGTTGTAGTGGAGCCGAACCATGAGATACGAGCCTCCTGCCGAACTAAAAGGCCGTTATCTTTCCGGCTCACAGTTATGGTAAGGATACGGGCTGGCCACCAAGGGAAGCCATAAATCTTGGCCCAAACAATGTCCCCTACACATACGGTCCTGCCATCTGGTGTGACACATTTAGAGACGTTTTTGGAAAAGACTTCCGTTTTCAAGGAATTACTGAGCTTTTTCTCTTCCTTCGAAGAGGAGGAGGAGGAGGAAGGTGCATGCATGCTGCCTGGAGGAAAATCAAAGCTTTCAGTAGAGCTACACTCAGAGTTGGTAGATTTCAAATCATCTGTGCTATCACTACTACAAACTGATGCACTGGAAGAGTCAGATTTCTTTTGATTAAGGGTCATGTAAACCGTTATATTGCTTTTGCTGCCTCTCTTGCCCAGTGTCTGGTGTTCATCCTGATCAACAGTTACATGCATTTCACTCGTGTCCTGAACCTCACTGCTGGCCTCTTCGGGGCCTTCTGAGGGGCTCTGATTTTCTGAAGGGGCCTCACCTGCTGAGCGGGTGGAGGAGCAGCGAGACTGGGGCTTAGTTGCCATCTTGCCACTCCGTATTTTCTCAAGTCCTGTCTTGAGAGAAGAGTCATTTTCTTCATTCCGATACCTTTGTGGCTTTAAACGCAATCGGGGCGGGAGGGAACCTGAGCTGGTGTTCTGGAGACGCCGCGTGAAGTGGACCTTAGAATGTGCATTTTTGGAAGAGGAGGTTGCACTCTGCTTCTTTTGTGCCTTTTCTTTGGCCATTTTCAAGACTTCCCGAGCTTTTGCATGATCCATGTTTTTGCTCTGGAGCACTTTTTTTGTATTTAACTGCGCTTTTGAAGTATTTGCTTGTGCGGAAACTTTAACCACTCTGCTTCTGCCGTGGGCAATATTTGAAACCTTGACCACAGCGTTCCTTTTCTGGCTTTCATTTTGGCTTTTTCCATCCACCTTGTGGTCAGTCTTAAGTTTTTTATTCACAGTAGTCACGCTCTCGTTTCTTCGCTTTTTACTGTCCTCGTATTTTGCAGAGTCACTTGCGTTGCCACCTTTTTTGATTTCCTTTTTTTCGGCGACAACGCTGTTTTTGCACTTGTCACACAAGACCTGCCGGGGCCGTAGTTTGATCGCGTTCATGATCGAAGTGGGTTCCTCCCTGTACATTTTACGCTTGGGCCGCTTGATTTTCCGGGGTGGAGGTTGAGGTATTGACTGGTTATACGTGTCCCTGATAAACAAAGGAGGAGGGTACGGTGCTCCCTCGTGAAAGAGAGGAGGTGGTTTAGAAGTCCATAGGCTTTTAGCTATGCTGGGCTCTGATGGCTGTGTGAGGGGAGAGTCGTCAGAGACTGCAGCGTCAGACTCACACTTCACCTGTGCCTCGTCTTGGAATGGTTTACTTTGGAGCTGCATGGCTTCAGGTTTGTCCTTGTATTCCCTTTTAGGAAATATGGTCACAGGGATTCCATGGGGTCCAAACCTTTAAAAGAGAAGAAAAAAATAAAATTGAATGCTTTGAGGGACCTTTTGCTGCATTTGTTACACTGTATTTGAAAACCCGTCTGCATTAGGTAGCCAGCATTTGAAAGACACAAATCCCAGGAAAATTAAAAGCTTCATATCCAGCCTTGTGGGAAGCTTTGAAAAAGCAGAACACTAAAGCAAAGTCAGTAGAGAACTAGAAATACACAACCTCACTTATCATCAGTTCCTCTTGCATCAACAAGATGCCCTGATAATGTACCAAAAATATCTTTTACAGCAGTAAAAGAATTAACTTTATCCCTTCAGAAAACACAAACATACAAACTCATCCCATCAACTCCAAATCTACCCAAGATTATTTTCCATACTAAGTTGATTTTATGTGAAGGCATCTTCAGTGACTTTTACAAAATCCTTCCATTTTTAGCATAGCAGAAAAGGATGAATGTTTCAGATTGAAGTGAGACAAATCTGCACTGTATAAATCCTTGCACTGAACAGAGAGTGCCATCAGTCTTCATCCACAAAAGCTCAGCACTTGATCATCTGATGCATTACAGCCCAAAACTTGCCAGCCTATCTGTTTTGAGTTTCTCCCAGCAAAAGCACCTTTACTGCAACTCAGTGCAAACCATTGCTCTCTGTTCTGCAGGCAAACAAGGTTTTAAACCTTTCCATGTTTTTCTCCAGACTAGAATCACTGCTGATCCAGATCTCTCCTGCCCCATTTGACTCACACAGAACTTGTTTCCACTCTGATTTGAGGAGAAGAGAATAAAAATCCCAGCAGGAATTAGGCATTGGCTTAACCTTCCTCTAGGGGTCCAACAGGTACCAACCCTTCTGCAAAGGGCTGTGCCAGAGGAGAAATTCCAGGGAAAGCCAGTGCATTTATCCATTTACACGACGTCATGCTGGTCTTCTGAGAGCAAACTAAAAATACATTCCTTTTTCAACATTGTAACTTTCAATCAACAGAACCAGGCAGGGGGGGTTATAAAAGGTTATTTCACCTCCCTTGGGTTCCACTCCACATCCCCCAGTGAGATCCCAGCCTCACACAGAGCTGTCCCCGGGCTGCTCCGAGCACTGCCCAGCTCCAACTCCCACTCCCACACCAAGTGTGTGACTCCTGTTAGCTGGCATTTTAATAATTTGACTTTAGTGCAGTAACACGGTGGACAAGGAATTGCAACTCAAATGCCAAATCTTCCATTTTAAAAACCACTAAAACATCATAATGTTTATCCCACCCTGCCTGGCAGGAGAATGAAGTTATTCCTCAAGATCTGTCCTCAGGTTCACACTACTTTGTGTTGTTGCACTGTGGCTGCTCAACTGCAACTGATTGAACTGAAGTTTATTGTAAATCTTTTCTGTCCAAGCTGCCTCCCTCAAAACTGGTTTTGAAAAAAGTCATCATAGGTGTTAGAAGGTTCTTTACACTGTCCCCAACCAAAGCCATCACTTGTCTGTCCTTCTGCTTATCTGTTAAGCCTCTTTTTACATCTAGAAGTTTTAAGTGAAACAACCAACCTACCCAAGGTTAAACTACCCACCCAGTTTGCACTTCATTACAGAAGAACAGAAATAGCAGAGCTCTAAGCAAAGGGTATCCAAAGTTGTCATCAAGAGAAGGGACATTCAACACGTGACAATTTACTTGCCCATGTTTTTCCATGTTACATTCCTACCTTTGAGCCCTGGAGACAGAAGGAAGAGCCCAGGGGACAGACAAAGCAGCTCTGTCCTGGCCCATGGGCTGCCCAGTGCTCTTTACCCCAACCCTTGGTTTCTGAGGCTGGGACCCACTCCAGTTGAATTCCACACATCTCCCAGAAAGGAGCAGCAGAACTAAACACAGTCCACTGCAGTACTGAGGGCTACAGCAACTTATAAACATTCAGCAGCTCATCCAGACATTTTTCCAGCCTACAGTCTGGCATTAAACCACCAGGGACTCACTCATAACTAAGTTATAGGTTCCCTAAAGTCCCACAAGTCCACCAAGTGTAAAGAAGTTGCTTTTCCACAAACACTTTTCCTTCCTCTGAGGATTGTGAGCAAGTTATTCAATTCCAAGTAGGGATTTAAAAGAAACTATCAGCTGACCATAATTAGATTAGCAATATTTTCAGTGTTCCTTGCATCAAGACCTTCAGCTTCTAAGAGGAAATATGATCAGATCCAGATCCTATCTTTCGTCACCTGATAAAGATTACAGGATTTGGGAAAAAGTTAATCTATGATAAGGGTTGAAAACAAGGTAGGGCAAGATCTCTGCTGTGCCCAGACAAACACCTCAAGAGTAGAACTAGACAGGAGTGGGACATCAAATGTGCAAACCCCACACAGAGAAAGAAACAACAAAACTCTTCTCACTCTTCTCACTTCTGCCTCAGGAATTGCATTTCTGAGCCCTCACAAGACATTTCCAGAGTCCAGTGCACAAGCCTTTCTCCCAGAGGACATTTATGCTGACTCTGATTTAGGAAATTAGGCATTATTAGCAGTGACTAGGAAGAATTGGATGAGGAGGGCTGCAAGGTTCTCCAGACGGATCCCATTCAAGTACTTCAATTCTCTTTTCCCAGGCTTTTGTCCTACTGCCTCACAAGCCCAGTCAGCACAATTATCACTCAGAGGCCTGGTGGAAAGCTCAGCATGTGACAGCTCCTATCAAGTCAAAGATTAATACTGTACCATAGACTCTCCTTACCTTCAAGCACCTGCACAATACACAGGCCAAAGCTGAAGAACAGGACAGCCAAAGTGGAATTTTTACCTAAGATGTAAACCTGTGTTAGTAAGACACAAAACCAATCCAGACTGAATCTCTGAAGGCAAAGTGTGCCTCACAAAAGGTACTGTTTTAACAGATTAACTAGAATCTCCCATCCCTGCCTACCTAAAAATGAGTGAATTGGGGAACATTCATGGATATTGTTTAGTGCCAGTTATGCCCAACCCTATTCCTGTAAAGGGTGTGTCAATACATACAGACACAACTAGCCAAGACAGTCCACCTGCAGGACAAGACAGACGTGGTAAAGGCCAAGAGACTGAGCATTATTTCCAACAGCTCAGTGTGTGGTGCCCTCTCTTTGGCCTCATCACACAGCAGACTGCATCCATAAACATGCAGTTTTTAGATTTCCTTCTTGGAGAATCAAGTTTTCCAGTTATGCAACTTGGAAGAATGACATGAAAATTAAGAAGAGAAAACAATGGCAGAAAAACTTACAAATTAAACAGTAAATGATACAGGGGGGAATTAAGACAAAGAACAAGGCAAGAAAAGAAGAATTTGTTTTTCTTAAGAGAAACAGCAGAATGAAGACATGATCTTAAACCTATTCAAGACAAAGTGTGACACAGCATCTAATTACTTCAACAGCAAGCAATAGTATTTACTGCATGTACTGGGATTTCAAGCCCTATTTTCACATGTCTAGTACGTGGGCCTTGAAGACAAATGTTTCTCATACAACCACAATAATAAATTTTGCTACACCAGCTACAATGCTGAAATAGTCAGTAGTGCCACGTGTAGGCAGCGTTAGACATAAAACTGCAGAAGTATTTGGCCTCATCTGCTACAGAGATGAAAAAGGACTAAAAGGCTAAAAAAAATGTGTTAAAAAAGAATCCAAGCAACACAACTCAGTTGTGCCATGACATTTACTGATCTTCACATCAGTCAGTGACTGGGCTGTAGATCACCTTTGAAGAGAAACCATTTCAGTTACTACAGCACTGAGATGACCCAGTTATTTTGTTTGTCACCTGTTGCATGCTAAAGTACTGTAAGGAATTGCCTTCTCTTTATTCTAAAACAAACTAAAGTTTTAATATATTGATCCCAAGTCTCATCTATCCCCACAATATTATTTTCATCCAGAAAAGGTTACTCTTGGAAATATATACCTAATTACTGTTTGCTAAAAAAAAAATCCCTCAGTGCCCAGGTTCCAGCTGCCCCCTGAACAGCTCCACTCCTGACAAACATAACATTTCCACCTCAGCCCATCACACTCGAAGGATTCATTGACAGGGAATCTAAAACTGAAGTGTGAAAAAAAAAACAAACTAAGAAAGAGGTATTTCAACCTAATTCTAGGCAGTTGTGGAAAGCAAAATCAGAACCAGTTTTCCATGGTGCCAGTTCCTCTCCTGTAAAAGTGTCCGGGCTCTTTTTTGCTTGGAAAATGCACCTCTAAGAGAGGATGGTGTAAAAAAAAAACAAAACCAACTTATCTCTAAGAGGTTTTTCAAGTAACCAGGGCAATCAGTAGGATCTAATCATATTTCTGCTATAGATATCCCTTCAATATACATATTCATTAAAGACATAAATAGCGACAGGAATACCAGGATCTATATTTAAGGAAGAGACTAATGGGGTAGAGGAGATCAATTCTGGCAGTTCAATGATATTTACAGTGAGAAGAGCTTTCAACTGACCAGGATGTGCAGAGACAGAAAGATGATAAAATGAGGCTTTATTTCCACAGCTTGTCAAGTGCAAGTTAATTAACAGGTAGCCATGGCATCTAAAAGCCAGTCTGGGTACCAAACCTAGAAGTCTGTCATTTAAAGCCATATAGTTTTGTGTTACAGCCATTAAAACTTAAGTACCTCAAGGAAAGCAAAACTACTTTTTTCAGATCTAAATCCTAAAAAATTACTACAATGAATACATATTATTATTCAATTTGTATGCAAAACAGCACAGTTAAAGAGTATTTTTTAAGAAATTAACATGAGATAAGGAACAAATCCCATCTAAAGCTGTATGTACACAAACATCTAAACAGTACACCCTGGGGCAAAGTGTTTTTACATTATTATGTGTAAGTCTTAAGTTCTCATCTTTAGCCTCCAATGCCTGACTTTTACTTCTCTATTAAAAGAAACAGAAATGAAAAAGCACCTTGTTCTGCCAAGAAGAGCCAAAGGAGAGAACCCACTGAACCAGTTCAGAACTATTTCCCATTTGTCTGTGGACACACTGAATTAAGGCCAACAAAGCACAGTAACTTCCAGTGTTCAAGTGTTAAATGAAGTCTGTTGTAAATGACTATGATCAAAACTCATCTTCAGCACTAAGTCAGAACTGCAGCAATCTCCTATTGCCTATTTTTCCATTGCTCTTGTACTCAGTATCATCCCCAGTGTTCTGCAAAAGCCAAGAACAAGCAACAACTGAGGCCATTTTTATTGCATGGATCAAAGTTCTAAGACCCTGAATGCTGGGAGTATAATAATATGCTGAAATAACATCGAGCTAAGGGTATATATTTCAGGTATCTAAACTGAGGGTTTAAATTATAATATTCAATGTAATATGCAGTTAGATCATAGCTCTTTGAACACTAAGTATTCCAGAGCTCCTCAAAGTAATCTGTATCCAAAACACAGATTATCCAACAACCTATTTTTAATGAAGGATCTACTTGGTGTGATGAAGCACAACAATGGAACACAGTGCTTTAAGTGGCAGTTTCCTGAAAAGAGCATTCCCACAAGCCAAACAATCAACTCCACATTTTACTCACCTCCTGAGCAATGTAACACCAGCTTAAAGAGATTAGAAAATGCATATTTCACTTAAAACTCTCAAAACATGGCAAAGGACTGCAGTGTGAGGGACTCTTGGAAACAGCACAACAGAAAGAAGAGACGTTGCCTCAGCATGAAGGAAAATTTGGTTAAAGATATGATGGTTCAAATTAAGTGACGTGTGACAATCCACACCTAAACACACCAGTGGGAAGCTCACCTATGGAATAACGTGGTTTTCAAGCAGGTGCTCTGGCCTGAAACCCAAGCTCTTGTTTCTGGCACTTTCAGGACAGAGGAGAGACAAGAGCAGGGCATGCACAGAATTGAGTTTGAGAAGTATCCCAAGAAAGCTGGTGAGAAGCATCCAAGGCAGCAGATGACTTGAATTACTCCTGACTGCTGTAACCTTGGTCTCTGCTGCAACCACTGCCCAAGCAGAAACCAACTCATGGCCACCAAACAATGTGCAAACAGCCCCAAGGCTGCATTAGCTCACAGTGCACCTCTCCACGGACTCAGAAGCCCTTTGAAAGGCTTCAGCTTCCAAGAAAGTGACTCCCAGAAGTCCCTGGAGTCGGGATGCTGATGCAGGCTCTGAGGAATTATCCACTGTGGAGACAGAAGCTCTGAGCTGATAAGGCTGAACACAACACAGGTGGTCCCTGTGGGAAGGTAACACACACCTTTCCATCAGACAGGATTTACAAATGCATTCCCAGAATTTCCTTCAGTTTTTTGTAACCCAGAGCTCTATCAAGGATGTAAAAGTAAACTTTCAAAAGATAAAATGCTTTGAGTTCAGGCTTTCCCCTAACTACTACAATTTTACTGGCAACCCTATAAGATGAAGGTCTGTTTAAACCAAAAGTATCTTTTAACATCTACTGCACTTTGGAGTAGACACTTTGCTGATAAATTTATTGATATATTTTAAAGTATTACACAATTGCAAAACATTATTAGTAAGATAAAATACCCTGAATATACACTTCAATATACACCTTAAATATACACCTCATCCACATACCAGTCAGACCCAAGACACACAGAAGAGAATGACACCACTGATTAATGGATGAACTTTAAGCCAATTCAGTGCCAAGATTCATCAGTCCCACAAAAGAAAATAAAACTGAAAGCAGATTGAAAATTTCACCTCTGACCTGTCTCTCAACACTTTGAGCCAAGTCAACCAAGGAACCCTCAGAAAGCTGGATAAGCCATGCTGCTGGAATGCAGAGAGGAACACTGTATTACATCCCAGTCCAACAAAGAACAGCTGTAGACTACAGATACCTCAGGAAAGAAGTTTGAGGCACAGTCCAGACACCCAGTTTACCACTCCTTGTACTGGCTCAAAATCAGAAGCAGACTGGCAAGTGTTTGCAGAATTAATGTGCTTTATAACTATACTAATAAAATACTGCAAGCTAGGCCAGTTTTGTCAGCTATTTCCACTTCCCAAGAGGAAACTTGAAAATGAGAAAGCCTTTCAAAAGGCATTTGATAAGTGACCACAAATAACACTTAAAGTTTCAGATGTTGATAGAGACACTACTTTCATAGAGGAGCTGAAAAGCTACAAAATCATAGAAAATTATAGGATGAAAGATATGTCACAAAATCTTCTGATCCAACACTTCATGAAGCCATGAAGCTGCTGAGGGGACTGGAGCACCTCCCCTATGGAAACAGGCTGGGAAAGTTGGGGCTGTTCAGCTGGAGAGGAGAAGGTTGTGTAGAGACCTCAGAGTCCCTTCCAGTGTCTGAAGGGGCTGCAGGAAAGCTGGAGAGGGATCTTTCATCAGGAACTGGAGTGACAGGACGAGGGGGAATGGCTTCAAACTGACAGAGAGGTTCAGATGGGATATTGGGAAGAAATTCCTCCCTGTGAGGGTGGTGAGGCCCTGGCACAGGTTGCCCAGAGAAGCTGTGGCTGCCCCATCCCTGGAAGTGTTCAAGGCCAGGTTGGACAGGGCTTGAAGCAACCTGGGCTAGTGGAAGTTGTCCTTGCCCACGGCAGGGGGTGGGACTGGATGAGTTTTAAGATCCCTTCAAGATCCCTTCCAACCCCAACCATTCCACAATTCATTCTAACCCCATCATCTAAGTGAGGCTACATTTGACACTACGTCGTTCAATAAAACCTCTGTCAGTCACAAGCAAAATACACATAAATCAGTCAGTTAACCCTCCACACACACTCACATCACACTTAGGTTCCTGGTGCCCTGGGGATAATGAAAACAAATGTCAAAGAAGTGCTATGGATGTTCCTTAAATACCAGAATTTCATCCAGCTCCTTTACACTTCTGAGAAGCTACAAAAGAGAGCAGGTGGTGAGTTGTGGGAACCCCTTGCAAACAGGATTCAGGAGTCACCAAGAAAGAATGCTGTAACTGAAAACTGCTCCTAGGATTGCAAGAACTGGAAGCTGCCTATAAAAGTTTATTTTCATCATACAGTTCATGCACACCTTGCTGCAGGAAACCTTTCCTTATCTTCCACAACCAAACCCCAATAAACCTATGATTTCAAACACCTGCCTACTAGGAATACATCGGACATCTTTTAGATATCTACGACTTTTAGGTCACAAAACAACTTTTTGCTCATTCTTTCTCCCTCAAGAGCTATTATGAACACACAAAAGTCAGATGGGAACTTGCTTAAAGACAAGAAAATTGTCTATCACCTCTTTAGGATTAGAAGGAATATTTTAAGTCAAATGATAAAGCAATAAAAAATCCAAATCCTGACTGTTGCCAAAGCAACAGAATATAAATTTAATCCCCCTCCTCCCCTAATCTTTGGGAAGGAGGAAAAAAAAAAAAAGAAGAAACAATTATCTTCTCTCCAGAAAAAACAAACTAAACCAAAACTAACTCCTACATTTTAAGATTTGCAAATGCTACGCTCATCAGGTATTTTCGTACCACCTACTTCCTCCAGGTGCAGAGCAGGATTTGCACTAATTCCAAGCCAGCAGGTGGGATGAACATCTCCTGTCCCCTAAGCAAACAGTGTCAGGCAAATGCCGCATACAGGCACGTGACAAGGACTTTTAAATCCCATAAAAACAAGGAATGATTTGGGTTGGAGGGGATCTTAGAGCTCATCCAGTTCCAACCCCCTGCCACAGGCAGGGACACCTTCCACTAGACCAGGTTGCTCCAAACCCTGTCCAGCCTGGCCTTGGACACTTCCAGGGATGGGGCAGCCGCAGCTTCTCTAGGTAAGCTGTGTTGGTGCCTCACCACCCTGACAGGAAAGGATTTCTTCCTAATATCCCATCTAAATCCACCCTTTCAGTTCAAAACCATTCTCCCTTGTCCTGTCACTCCAGTTCCTGATGAAAGATCCCTCTCCAGCTTCCTCACAGGCCCCTTCAGATACTGGGAGGGACTCTGAGGTCTCCGCTCAACCTTCTCCTCTCCTCCTTTCTGCTGATTTTCAAACCTTTCTGTGCAGCAGGTTCACAAGACTGCCATTAGTACAGGCACAGAAAATACCTCCTTAACTCAAATAAATGTAGGAATAAAGTCCACTGAACACCAAAGTGCTCATGTTATAAACTCCCAAGTTCTGAGTATACAAACATTATTAGCATGTGCAGTGGACACATCAACCACTTTTTCAAGCTCCTGAATGAGTAAATTCTAATACAAATTTTCACTTTTACTTAATAAGAGCTGTCAATCTCACAATTTTGATCACTTTGATATTAGTAAAGTTTGTAAGATTATTCCCAAGAATTTGAACGAGATGGATTTCAGGAACCCCTCATCTTCCATGCTGGAAATCCCAGTGATGTCCTGTAAAGGCATGCTGAAATTTAGGTGGTTTTCATTTAACCCTGGCCTTCTTTTTAGTTTTTGGTCCAGGGGAAAAACTTGTTACAAGATTTCCAGGGTCTGCCACAGTTACAGATGATCCTGAAATATTTTCATGTTCTACAAGTCCAGGTGCTGCTACACAAAACAAAAATAAAGAGATATAATAAAAAGCTGACCTCAACAGTAATACCCTTTAGTCACCACTGAAGTGGTAAGACTGAAATTCGGCCATTCATGTAACACCTTTGTTTTTCCTAATGTTTCAACTTATTACAGGCAGCAAGATCTTGAACTATAGAAACAGTTCAACAGAAACAGAGCTCGTTTTCCACTGCATTTCCTGCTCTGAGGCATCTGAACAGAGACTCCTGTTATCTATCAATATTTACTTGTCACCAGCCAAACATTACAGACCTTATGTCTCAAAACTCAATTTTCTTGTCCAGTCCCTCTGCAGAGCTTGGCCATTTTTAAGTTTCACCTTCCTGGATTTCCACGTAACAAGCACCTCTGTTACATGGGAAGATCATATGAATGGAGAGAAAGGAATAAGTGGTTCCACTGCAAAGAGAATCTGGGAGGAACAGCCCAAGCCTTTCCTTATGGCTTTTCCACAGTTCTCACTGCAAAGGTTTGTCCCAGGGGCTGTGCTTGGAACCAGGGAGAATGGAGATGCTTCCCACAAGGCACAAGAGCAGGAGCCACCCTGCAAATTGACTCCAAAAAACGAGGGGATGCTGGTGGTCAACGTGTGTTTGGGAAGGCCCAATCCCTCTCAGGAGTAAGGGAGAAGCTGATGTTTTCCTTCACCCCTGAAAGCACAGAACCAAGTGCCTCACCCTCCTGACCACGGCAACAATGTCATTTTGCTGGTACAACTTCAAGCCTACAAAAGAATCAGTGTTACCCAGGACTACAAGTTAATTTGTATCACCTTCTGCCCCGCCTTGAAACGCTATTTCACGCTCCAAGTGAGTGCAGTTTGCAGACCACATTTTAGTACTTGGCTTCAAAAGACAAATTGGTAGCTTAGCATCTCATACCTCAACAACTGACAAATTTAAAACTTAATTCCACGGTATTATCCAAAAGCTGGGTTTCAGAAAAGGTCTTGTGTGACAAGACCCAGCCACATAGCGAGGCCCAGTGCTGGTCTCAAGGCTTTCCTTCTAGGAAGCCTTGAGAATTTTGATATTACATGAAGTTATTAAACATGTAAAAGGAGTGATAAAAGACATATTTCCATACATGCAGCTTAAATTCGGGGAAGAAAAGAACTGCATGTTTTGCATACCGATTATTTTAAATAATAACCTTGGTCAGATTTCACTCTTCTCTCATGTACTTGCATAGTCCTTATAAGTCTACAAAACAAGAGGTATTTTCACCTGTAAACAGCAGTTAAATTGTTTATAAGATACAAGGATTTCTGGTCTCCCAAGAACCCCTTGCTATAGAAAGGCAATGAAAAGAAGCAAACCCCAAAGTCTGATAAGGCTGTCTGATAAGTTATTTGGTGATACATAACAATCCCCCCATCCAAAAGGATATTTAAGAACCAATAAACTTCAACTCATTCATTGCACACAAGGAGCAATTAATACTAATTAATAACTGCATTAATAACTGCAACAGCCTGGCTTGAAAACCATTATTCTGAAAAAAAAAATAAGTACCGAAAAATAAGGTTACCGAGGCAATGTAAGCCAGAACGAACAGGGAAAGAGATCTCTGCGTCTGTTTCGTACAACATCTGTAGCTCGGGTCCTTTTCCCAGGCACACAGGGATGATGCTGCAGGCGCCGTGGAAACCCAGCCAAGCCCAAAGGCTGTGCCCATGTGCTCACGCCTCTCCCAGCTCTCCCATCTTCCCATTCCCATTCCCCGGGCCCTTCCCACCCCGGCTGGAAGGGTCGAGGAGGAGGATGCCCGGGAGCTGATGCTCCGCTCCCCGGGGGCAGGAGCCGCTCGGTCCCAGGCGGACCGGGGCCAAGGAGGGGATGGGACTGGAGGGGAAGGGATGGGAAGGGAAGGAGTGCAGTGGAGGGGGGGCTGCAGCCGCCGCGCCCCTCGGCCCCTGCCCGGGCAGCGCCCCCGAGAGTCCCGGGGGCCGCCCCCATCCCGCCCCTGGGGGCTCCGGGCGGGCTCCCGGCCCCGGCGCTGGGTGGGGGGCTCAGCCGGCTCCCCCCCGAGCTCTCACCTTTTCGAGAGGTCCATGAGGACCCCGGAAAAAAGCTTCTCTCCCAGCCGGAACGAGACCACCAGGGCGTCCTCGATGATGTGGTCCAGGGTGACCCGCACCTCGGAGCCGGGCAGCAGCGCCGGCGCCTCCGCCTCCCCCGCGCCCGGGGCCGCGGGCACCGGCGGATCGGGCTCCGCGGCGGCGGCAGCATCCGGCTCCTCCTCCTCCGGCCGGGACGGCTCCTCCCCGGGCCCCGCGGAGCCCCCGGCAGCCGGCGGGCAGGGCTGCGGCGGCTCCCGGGCGGGCTCCGGCGGCGGGCAGGGCTGCGGCGGCTCCGAGCACCCCGGGCTGGGCGCCGCGCGGGGCTCGGGCCGCGGCGATTCCACCGCGGGGCTGCGGGGCGGCTCCTCCGTCTTCCCTGCGTCCGGCTCCCGAGTCCCGCCGGGGCTCCGGGCGCGCTGCACCGGCGGCGGCTCCTCGGCCTTGCCGCCGTCGGCCTCCTCGCCATCCGGCACCGCCGACTCCACGGCCTCGCTGACGGCGGGCGGAGGGTCCGCGCCGGCCTCGCTGCCCGGGATCGGCTCCATCTCGGGCTCGGCCTCGCCGGCCCCGCCGTCCCCCGGCACCGCCGCAGTCGCCGCCGCCTCCGCAGCCATGGCCGCCATTTTCTCCGCCGCCTCCCTCCAGCCGCGGGAGCGACGGCCACGGCCCGCGGGGAGGGAGGGCCCGCCCCCCGCGCCCGCAGGCGGCGTCTCGATTGGCGGGCTCGCCGCAACACCGCGCTCCTACTGGACTGCACAGCCGTCCGTCAAACCCCGCGGGAACTTCCCGTTGGCCAGCGGGGGCTTCATTCAGCGCCGAGTCGGGAAGGGAACGGGAGGGCGTGGCTTAGCCCTTTATAGGCCTCCGCTGAGCGGGGGGCGGAGCTTGCGGGGCTGCTGCGCCATCTCATTGGCGGAGGGAGGTGCCGCTCCCCAGGGAGGGCGGTGATTGGCGGCGCCAAGTGTCTGTCGGGGGCGGGCACACGGAGCGCGCGGGGGAAGATGGCGAGGGCGGGAGGGCGGGCGAGATGAGGGGGAGTGTGCCCTTCGTGGCGATCGGAGCGTCCCTCATGGGCGTCGATTTGCCCTTCGAGGGGGTGAAGTCGCCTGTCGGGGTGTCCCGTTCGCCCCTCAGGGGGATCCAGCCTGGTGCCCTTTGAGGGGTAAATCAGCACTTTAAGGTGTTAACCAGCATGACTGAGGAACATCGGGTGGAGTGGAAAACGCAGTCTTGAAAAGGGGAAGAGAGGAGTTAGTCTTTTCCCTTAAGGTCATGGAATGGTTTGGATGGGAAAGGACCTTAAAGCCCATCGAGTTCCAACCCACCTGCCGTGTCCCAGGCTGCTCCAAGCCCGCCCAACCTGGCCCTGGACACTTCCAGGGACGGGGCAGCCACAGCTTCCCTCTGGTTCTGTTTCGAAAGGTTGCAAACACTCGCGCTCAGAAGTTCGCAGAAACAAAGTTGCCAGGCACCTTTCAGGCAGGGGAGGGTCCTGGCTGCAAACCACAAAGGTTTTATCTCTGGTGGGGTTTCTGTACCTTCGGTGTTTAACTGCGGGACAGCTGGGGCTGCTGAGCCCGCCAGAGAACAGGGGCAATAAATCCTGAGCCTACAAGAAATTACCGACCAACACAAAGAAACTACTCAGCCCTTGAGCTGATTGGACTTTTCAGATCCAACAGCTCAGCCCAGCAGGCCCTTTGTTATGTTAAGCCCAGATTTATGTAAAGGATGGGCATAAAATGGAAGATTTCCTCTTGCAAGTCCTACTGGATTCCACCTTTTCAGCAGGTGTTGCTCGTGGCAGACGCTGGCCATTAAAATGCAAACTGATGTCTTTTTACACCCACCGGAGTCCTCAGCAATCCCTGTGCTCCACATAGGAAACAAATGTGGATGTGTGGCTTGTTCAGGCTGCTCCATTGCAGTAACACAGGAGATTATGTGCTCGGCCCTGCTGTGGGGTCTTAAAATACAACGTGAACAGCTCATTTCAATGCTGGAAGGTGCTATATGTGCTTTTCAGAAGAGGTAAATAAGGACATTTATGTACCAGCCTAATGGCCCACAGAAATATGATGCCAAATAACCCTTAAATCCAAGCATGCTAACAGTAGTCATGTGGATGCAGGATGAAACCTGTAAATTTAACAAAAAAGTCCTCACTATATAATTTTTTTTCCCCATCCCAAATTCCTTTGACCACCATTTAATTTCTATTTATTTTAAATCTAACCTGTAATCTCCTTAGGATGGGATTTGTCTTACAGTGGCTGGTCTGCATAGTGATTGGCATAGCTGGAGTCTTGTTTCTATCCTGGAACCTTTAGAAACTGCCAAAATACAACGAATCAAGTTAATGAAACAGATTGCACTAACACACTCTCTGTAAATTAAAACAAATCTGTGTTCAGCAAGTGGCAGGAAGGACAGAAGTGGAAAGAAGAAACTATAAATTAGAGAGAAGAACAGAGACAATTGGAGGGAATAAAACAAAACGAATGTAGGAAAAATGTAAAGCTCTACAAAGATGTCTTACAGCAAACTGGCAGGATGGGAAGCTGAGGAAGGTGCAGTTTTGGGCGGAGAGAGTGAAGGGATGTGATGTGGTTGTATGAGGCCTGTAAACAGCAGGTCTGGTGGATCTCTCTGCACAGGGAAAGAATTATTTGTGTGGGCAAGATGGGATGTGATGAGCATCTGGGATATAAGAACCTTAAGCTTGACTGTTTAAAGACCTGTGTGCTCAGTATTGGTGACATGGGTTTGTTCTGTCATGAAACTCAAATCTGGAGGTCTGTGAACAGTCACAGCATGTCTGTTAACGAGTGCACTGGGTGGGGTGGGTGTTGTTTTAAGAAGCTGTGTAGATTCAGATGCCCATCATTCTCTGAGCATGCACTGCCAGGAAAGAGCCAGCACAAAATGCAAGGTTTTAAGGAACAATATTCATAAATGGAGAATAAGCAGGGTTACTGTGAAGCCAAAATGCAGCTCCCCTCAGCTTCCTTGGAGCTGATTTAGTTGCCACAGCAGAAAAGCTGTGTTAGCCTCCAGAAGGAGCTGCACCCTGGAATTTGTGGTGTTACTGGTATCCAAGGTAGCTGGATATGTGTAAGTTCCCTGTGCCTGTTCTTGCTGCAGCTGATCTCAGTGTGGGCACACAACAGCTCTAAAGGTGTGTGTGGATGTCTAGGGAGAGGTTATAGCAGGTAGGGCAGGAGATGCCTCTCCTAATATCTAGGTTGGGGTGGAAGAATTTTAGAGAGGAGGTTTTCAAACAAGAGCCTTGCTGAGACTTCAGGACTGCACACATTCAGGAGGTTGTGGTTTATGTAAGTGCAGTAACTGCAGCCTTTGCTGGCTCTTTGCAAACACAGAAACACTGTGCCACAGGAAGCATCGTGCTTTGCTCCCCTGCTCAGCCTGAATTACAGTGACAATGGCTTCCTGTGGCTGTGACAGTGACAGCAATTTCCTGTGACCCTGGGGAAGGCCTGAGGCTCTCACAAAAAGCTCCACCGAGTTTAGTGTTCACAGTTTTATGCAGTGTTAATAAATCCATTATTCAGCCTTTGCAAGGCACGATCTGCTGTTGTGAAATTTTCAAGGCTTTCCTACTTAAAAACAAGGAAAGCCAATGTGTGTAAGCAATGCAGAGGAACAGAGGTAAATAAATTGAAAGTAAAGATTGGGTCTTGGTTGTATGCTGCAAACTTACTGCTTCTATAACAGCTTGGGAAAGAAATGCTCTTAAAACAAATACTAATTATAATTAGGCAGGTTTGAAACTTTGTTGGTGAATTATTGCAGAAAATTGATACGGGGTGAAAAAAACATCACTTGTTCCTGTAATGTTTGGTAACTGATTTCTGTAACCAAACGAACATAAAGCCCACTTTGTTGGGCTTATGAATGACCATTAAAGGATTTGTGAAATCTCACATGCCCCACAAGTCTACCCTGCAATTTGAGAAGTTAATTATATACTAAATTTTTTGTGAACAAGAGATGAGGTCAGCGATGGGGGCTTTACCTGACGTCCATATGGAGGGATGATTTAAATGCATCTCCGTAGCTGGGGTGCTCTAAGTGAGCCTTTGGGGTGAAGTGCTGGCACTGGCTCATCGCTGACTTGTCTCAGACTCTGCAGTTTTAAATGTGAGTCTGAAGCTACTTCCTGTCTTACCTTACAATCTGACTGGTTTCTGCTTTCTTCTGCCCTCTGTGCAGCCGTAAGTGCTGGTGGTATCCAGTTGTATTTCCATTAAATAAAACAACTCTGAAGATGCAAAATTCCTAATACTGCTACTGTTTCATAATTTTGAAACAGTATCACCCTCTATCTAGTTTTGCACGCATACAATGTTACTGTGTTTTACTTAAATAATGAAATATCTTTCATTGAAAAGCTTCGTTTGGGAAGTTAGTTCTTGACTGATTCAAGTCAAGAAATATCCTGGTTCCTGCAGCATCTTTAAAAGAAGTAACTTACCTCTGTAGTGTTTTAAAAGTTGAAAGGACAGAAAAAACCGCCTAAGGTATGATTGGAATTTGAACTAAAAGAGCCTTTTGAAGTTTCTGAGTATCTCCCAGTTTTGGTTTTTTTCCTGACCTGTTTCCTTGTCCCATTATTTCTAGGTATGTGCTAGTTAATATCATCAATGATTTAAGGAGAAGAAAGATGTGCACCGGCCTTTGTTTTACCTGTAAACTTGTTCCTAAGTGTTTTCTGCAGTATTTTCTATGTACTTGTATAAGAATTACATGATGGAAATGTTTTTTGGGCAGTGCATTGTTGTTGTTGTAATTTATTTTATTTTTTTCATTTTTCTTCCGATTAAAGTACTTTCAAAATGCAGATTTTATGTTACATGGAGGTCTCTGTGTGTTTGTAGAGAGCACAAAAGAATTGGGTAAAACACCCACCAACACCTCAAAACAATTGGGTCCAACCCTGCTCTAACTTTTACCTGCCACGGCCACCCCAACATAAATAACTCTGCAGTTTTTTCTGCAGTACCACGAGGACTGTTTGTATCCCATTTAAGTGTGTTACATTTATTCCCAGCCCATATCATAACTGCTGTGTTGTTCCTGTCCTGACCCCTGCCTGCCTCCTGTGAAAATACTCGTCTCAAATTCCTGGCTATTTTGTTCAAGAATGACTTGGTTTGGCATTATCAGTAAAAACCAGAATAAGCTGGGGGCCTGACTCGACTGTAGGTAAGGCAGCAGGGGGACTAATTTAGAATTTCTCATAGAACTCCTCTGAGCAAATTACAGAAGTCTCTCTAGCCATAAATAATGTGTCAAAGCAACTTTTTTGTTCTTTGTGGCATTTCTGGGGTTATTCTACATCTGCAGACAAGCCCTGTTCACATCAAGAGAATGTACAGCTGTGGAGGTGTGGCTTTTCCTCACCTGAGGTCCCATCTCATGTCAAATAGGAATAACAGGAACTGTAAAATACCAACCTTAGTTACTCACAGAAGTGGGAATCCTACACAGTCTGTTCTCCTTTAGGTTTTGTGCTGACAGAGCTCAAGGAGATGGGACAATAGAGGAAGTGGCATTGACTGGTAATCATCTGGGTCCATTGTGCTTCCCGAGCTGAAGCAGCTGCCAGCATGTCTGTGACACTGCGTCCTTCTCTTTGTCACTTATTTGTAGCCTCAGCTTTGCTGGCTGTGAAAAATGAACAATAACTTTTCACTCACAGAAGTGTAATGTGGTTTAATTATAGTGAATGTTTAAAAACAACTTGAGGAATAAGTGTTGTGTGAGTGCTAAATGTCATCCTTGACAATGACACAGCAACCAGATCATTAGTCTTTCAGATGCATCTAGTTATTCCATAAATTACAAATTAATTTCTCTCCTTCAATGAAGAGTTGCTGATACGTTCAGCTTTCTTGCTAATTGTTTTACTTACCCAGTTGGATGTATTTCAGTAAAGTGTCTGGTGGAGACAAATGTGTTTCCCATCTAGACATTGTCTTACATGCAACAATTATGGATGGGCTGCAAATCCAAGCTGGGCACTGCAGTGTGGTCACTGAAATAGAACAAATATTGGGATTTTCTGGATAGATTTCCACAGTGCTTGTAATAGGCTTTGCCTCCTGAAGCCATCTTGCCTTCCTGGTTTACCTGAATAAGACCAAGTAACTCTTGTCTCACATCCTTGTCAGATTTTCCACACGTCGTTCATAGCTGATGTGTTTTGTAACTGGATCTTCCTTTGAGTTCACTCTCTCTCCAGTGTTTTGAAAGTCATAAAATGGAGACACTTCATAGCCTGGGATTCCACACTAACGTGGTCCCTTCTGCCTCTCTTCTGATAGTTTTGAAATGTTCAAAAGGGAGGGGTGGGGCATAAGTGACAATGCATTCAAGTTTTTCAAGCCTTTCCCCGTGCTTTAAAAGGCCAAACAAAGGTATTGAAAGCTTAGCCTTGCCCTGCAGTTGAATCCTCAGTTAAAAAGCAAACAAAACAAACCTAACCAAACCCAAAAATAAACCCCAGCTTGCCCTGAGCTCTGCAACTCTCCTGCGAGGGGTGGTGGGAAGAAAGCCACTCTCAGCTGGGAACTTCCCACACCCTATTTTAGTTTAAAGAGATTTGAGGTAATATTAATTTCTGATGTAATTCCACTGACTTTTTAATCCAATTACACTGAGGATTAATTTGTCCCTCCTGATGGCTGCAAACACACACACACAAAGGCACTAACAACAGTTGGAGAGGTCATGGCCCATTTGTGTATGTTAATGTCTCTGTGCCTGATGTGCACATTTCATCTCTATATCAGATGCTCTGTCCTCTGAAAAAATTAGAATAAAAACTTGCAGTTAGCAATTTTCGATGCTGAACTTTTTTTTTCTTTCCCTGACATTTTTTGGTAACATTTTGCTGGATGATTGGTTCCCATTCCTGCTTTGTCTCTCTGTTTCATTTTTCTTTCTGTCTTTCCACAGGGTTCCCTTTTATCCACCCTCTGACTTCCTCAGGCCTCATCTGACGTGCTCAGTTTACCAACTCAAGAACTGCTGTCATCACAGACAAGCATTTTCAGCTCTTCTGATTTTTGAAAGTAAATCTTATACTGTCTGCTTTGTGTATTTTTGCATTCTTGATAAAAATAATGAATGGATTCTCGTGCTTAATAAAAATGGAAAGTTTATTATTAATTTTAAAATATCACAGGTATTGAGGGGGAATATATAAGGAAATAAACTACAGATATTGCCCTCAGTCAGCCTTTTTTTTGGGGGTTGGGGGAAGAATGGAAGAGTTGGTTGTGTCTTTATGTCCCTACTTTGGAAGACAGTACAAATTTTTAGCTGTTTAAGGTCCTTCCACCTCACCTCTTACAGACTTCTGTTCTTGTCAGTGCCTCCTGTTGTGCTTTCGTGTGGACTATCAGTTGTGGAGCCTGTTGTTCCAAGTGTATTTCAAAACAAGGAAAAGTGCATGCCCGTGTTTTATGCATATCTGACAGGCATGTTTTCTTACCCTTACCTCATCTAATTCCAGGTAGGGGCAATTTATGGAGTCGTCAGGCTCAGCTTATATTCCTGTCAGAGCCCATCAGCAATACCCAGCAAGGCCCTTTGCAATACACTTCCTTTGATCAGGTCAGGTCACTTATTAATTACTCTCACCAGGTAATTTTGTCACTTCTAGGAAAACACTGTTTGGAATGGGCTTGCATATTGAGAGAAATAATCTTTCACACTAAGAACGTGCTCTTGTACCTTTCAAGTGTGTGCTTGATTGGTAATGGTTGGGAAACTGTGTTGCCTTCATTGTGTTGCCTTCAGCCTTTAACTCAAGACTTACAGCCATGTAAAAAAAACATTCCACCATCTCCAGAACAAAACAGGCTGTGGCCCTGATACTGTAATCAATAAACCCCTCAGTTTGTTTTGTCAGGGTTGGTCATCAGCAGCTGGTTCACAAAACCATGTCAGAGATGGCTGACATGAGAGATTTGATGAGGACACGTGGGGATCTGTGGAAAGAGATGGTAAACGTTGCTTGTCCAAAGGTTTTGGGGAGTGTAGAGTTGGAGTGATGCAGTCAGAATGCTAAGAAATCCTTTTCCTTGGTCCTGTCACAGACAAGTCCATAAAGTGACAAGTGCCAAGGTACAATAACAGCTCTGTCACGGTGTCACTCAGCCTGTGACTTCTGCATGTCTGTCTGTTAGTGACTCTAAAGGCAGAAGACTAACGTAATTAAAACTATCTTGATGATCTGAAAAACACCGTGCCTTTTATAACTGCATTCCCTGGGATCAGAGTGGCTGGATCTTGCTTTTTTGCTCCTGCATTTTTTGTTTGTCACGATTCATTGTCTGTGTCCCACTTGCCAGCTGAAGTCCATGTGAGTTTTGCCACAGCACAATGTGGAGCACTGGATGCTTGTTTGTATTCAGAGGGTTGTTTTGTAACCAGGAAGCCATGAAGGGCTTTAACAGGCGATGCTGAGCCATGGAGCAGGGTTTTAGTGCATTTCAGTGGAATTTGAACTGTTGTGTTACAGGGGGGGCAGTTCAAAGCCCTAAGCAGGAAGGCAGTGTTGTCTCACAGAATGTTTTTACCCACGTCACAACTGCACAGCCCGTGGAGTCTGGCTGAACTCAGGACTTTGTGAATGTGCCTCTGTCAGAAAGCTGGAATGGGGTGGTTCAGATTTTTGCAATTCTTCTATTTGTCGAGTGACTTCTGAAGCTGCAAAAGCCCAGTTTTTATATTACTGAGGTTATCAGGAATGCTTGCAGATTTGTCACATACCAGGGTCCTGACTTTTTCTGTCTGGTTAGTATCAACAATTATATCAGTTTTGGGTACCACAATATAAGAAAGATCTAAAGCTCTTAGAGAGTGTCCAAAGGAGTGACGTGGGGATGGTGAAGGGTCTGGACGGGAAGCTGTAGGAGGAGCAGCTGAGGGCACTTGGCTTGTTGAGATGGAGAAGAGGAGACTGAGGTCAGACCTCACTGGGGTCTGCAGCTTTCTCATGAGGGGCAGCTCCAATCTCTGCTCTGTGTGACCAGGGACAGGACCCCAGGGAACAGCTGGAACTGTGTCAGGGCAGGGTTAGGTTGGATATAGGGAAAAGGTTCTTCCCCAGAGGGTGGTTGGCACTGAACAGGCTCCCCAGGGCAGTGGTCACGGTCCCAAGGCTGACAGAGCTCCAGGAGTGTTTGGACAATGCTCGCAGACACATTGTGGGATTGTTGGGGTGTCCTGGGCAGAGTTAGGAGTTGGACTCGATGATCCCTGTGGGTCCCTTCCAGCTCAGGATATTCTGTGATTCTATAATATTGTTGAACCTACTGAGGCTGTACAGTATTTTCTACAAAGCATCTTGTGTTATCTGTAGGCCAGGAGCTTCAATGCTGTAATTAAAGAATAAAATGTATTTTCTAGGCAAATGCTCAACGTCACCACACACTTTATTTGTTTTGCTACCACCTAATTTAAATACTAGAGAATAGGTGGTGAACTAAAGTAATATGTCTGCCTCAGGGAAGGGAACTTGAATAGTGGTGATCAGCAGGTACTGCAGATTCTTAAAAGGTAGAATGCATGAAAATAGTTCAGAATGTTTAAACACTGTTATTTCACTGGTGTAACAGCAGGAATGTCTGATCTTGAGCTGCATATGAAGGATGATGCAGTATCAGTATCTTTTATAACACAAATTCTTTCTAGAGGTGTCCAGCTGAAAGTGTCTCCACTCCCCCCTCAGCAAATAATAAAAAGAAAAATGCCAGCCTTCTACGACTGCTTCACCAGCCTTTTGAGCAAATATGTTGGTGTACCCACGTTGCATTTCTCTATAGCTGTACTAATCTAATTCCCCATATGGGGCTTATCACAGAAGAAGGGCCAAGCCTGCAGGACCAAGGATATGCTGATGTAGCTGGACAGCCCTTTATTTTTTAACAGATGGAGTTCTTTCCCCACTGCAGCTGAAACCACCGTGCTGAGCAGCACAGACTCTTCTGGGAAAAGACACCTTTGCCAGTTTAAATTTATTTCTGTTCACTGGAACGATTGGTTAGAACTGTGTGGTTATTTCTCTTTGTGCTTGTTGTGGGCATTTTTAGGCTTCTAAAAAATCAAGAAATGCTTTAAAAATGCATTTTTCCAGGCATGGTTCATACTAGTTTAAAAATACAGAAATTAAACCACAACAGAAATACTTCATGCTGAAAAGGAAGGACCCAGTAATGACTGCTTTGTTGCAAGATTATAGGGTTCCTCTATTAAGCTCAGCTTAACTTCTGGAATAAAAAGATATGGAAAACTGTTAGAAAAACAAATGAACTGTACCATGTTATTGTATTTATTGTGGGGAAATGCTTGAGAATGATTTAAAACTGCTTCCAAGCAATCTGCCCATCATACAGGATTCGTTCCTTGTGGTTTTGAGGTCTGCACTCTGGATAATTCATGTCAGAGCACCACTGGCATTTGGAATTGCTTTCACCCCCTTGTCATTGATTACAGTGTCAGTTGGATGTTTACTGAATGTTCCATCACCAGTTCTGTACTTTGGTCTAGTACATATCTGGGGGTGGTCAGTTTGTTCTGTTTTGGCATCCATTGGAATGAAAAAAATGTTCTGAAATCTGGGATTTCATGATGTGCCTGTCAAGTGAGACATTTCTGTAGTAGCTGAGTATGGTGAATCATACAGTGTAAGGGTCTGGGTCCCAAAAGAATTAACAGAATTCAATCATCTTATCTCTTAATGAGAATGCAGTTGGGATTCTGCATAAAAGCTGAAGCAGCCAAACATCTCTCCAGTGCAGGAGAAGGAACAGAAGGAGAAAGGAGAAAATGTCTTATCCTCTCCGAGATGAAGAATGAAAGATGTAAAAGTCAGTATTGTTTAAAATTTGACGAATGTGATATAATCAGTCGTCACAAAGCATCCTCTATACCTCACCTGTGCTTGCAGGCACAGAACAGACTTTGCAGATGCCTCCTGTATGAGATATGAAAGGCTTAAATATTTGTGTAAGCCACTCTTCAAACAAAGTGTATTTTACAGTACAAAACACTGCTCTCTAATACATTGTAATTGAGGAAATGTGATACTACTTCTCTGGTTTTTCATCATGGTTTCATGTACATGTATGAGTGGATTTTTTGTAATTGTGAGGGGGTTTTCCTCTATGGCATAAATTTAATATAAAAGGGATTCATGGTACTCATGAAGTTTTTCCCTCAGAATAGAATCAGATTGGCTGGTTGATGCAGACTTGGGCCAGTGACAGAGCAGATAAATCCTGCTTCTACCTGCAGACTGGAGGCCAGGAATTCCTTGTCACATCAGCAGAGAGGCTGTAGTTACAATTTGACTATAGTTGCATTTTTTTCTACACCAATCTCAATTTGATTCTAATTTCTGAAATTGCCCAGAATGAGTCAGATCTGGTCAGGCCAAAGGAAGCTCTTGAATCATTCCCAAATGATGGAAAACATGAGTCAGTTCAGAGGGTTAAGCACACAGAGACAGTCTTTATAGGCATAAAGCACCCACAAAGCTTTACATGGTGGGAGAGAGGGCCCCCCACAGTGAGCCAAGGCTGGATATTCTGGATTTCAGCACCCTTGTATCAGCAGAGCTGGTGAATGGCTGGAGGAGAGGAATGACAGCAATGGATGGGGAGGGAAAATGGACCAATATTTCAGTTCCACAACTGGGTTTTGATTAATGCAAAGCAATACACCCAGCAGGGAATAGGTTTGAGCCACGGCTTGGACTTGCACCTTCTTTTGAGGGGAAACCAGGAAAATTAACAACACGGAAATAGGCAGAGGACTTAAAACTGTGAAGGCAGGAGATGAGGCTGTGACATGTTTTACTCAGCGAGGACACAGTTCCTTGCATTCATTAGCATTTCTGTCACCAGCTGTATCAGCCTGGGTGCACATATTGCAATTAATAACTGTGCTTCCTCAGTAGTTCTGGGGAAATCTGTGCTCCTGTCACGGCCCACAGGGAATAGCTGCTATTTAGCACCAAAGGCTGTTAAGCTGTGGGAAAACCTCTCATGCAGAGACCCAGGAAACAGGAGAACTTGATACAACACAGTGACACATCAAAAGTCATGTTCAAATATGCTCTGGCTTTGGATGGTGGTGCTTCCTGGCTGTTCACCATCCCAGGCAAAACCCAGTGCGTGTGCTGAGTCAGGAGGAGCTGTCATCAGACAGAGTGGGGTTACAAAATCAGGTGAAAATTCCTTATATAAAGGCAGGACCTCAATGACAATTTACTGTCAGATAGGCATCATGAACAAAATCGTTTTCTTTTAGCTCTTTTCTCCTCATTTGTAGCCTCTTGCATCTCCCTCATTACTCCGCTGCTCTTTGCTAGTGCTGTAAATTTGGAGACCTAATGGTGCACAAGCCCCTTGGAGGACAGCACTGGCTTTTAAAATATTCATTTCTATGCGGATCAGGGATATCCCAGTCTGGCTGTAATCAGAGGAAGCAGGAAGGAGACAAATAATCACTGAACATGACTGGTTAGGGAGCAATTCCTGTCAAAAAAACAATCAGCAGCAAAGGTGATGCGAGCTGGCCTTGCACCCCCAAGCACAAGTAAGAGTGATGTGGGCTTGTTTGGTACCCATCAGGGTATAATTGCTTCTCTCTCTTCCTTCATGCCCTCACCAGCTGCTTCTCCTTCTCTGTGCTGAAAAGCCTGTTGTTCTCTCGAACTGCTGAGCAATGTGGGGCTCCTGGAAGGTGCCAGACTGTGGGAGCTGCACTTCTTTGTGCAGGAATTTCAGAGCCCTGACCTGCAGGGACAGGCCACAAAGCAGAGGATCCTTCAGGGCACTTCAGTCCTTGGTTATTTTATTTGTTTGTCTAAATGGTACAACTCTGCTTGCAGCCAGACATTGATCCAGAGCCTGGGTTATTCCAAATAGAACATTTGCTGTGAAATCATTTTGCAGCAAGTTCCCAGCCATGGGAGTCAAACTGATACCAAATTTATCTCATCCAGGCTTAACAAGTAGTCATCAGGCAGTCACAGTCTCACCAATCTTGATTTAAATGTAACTTATAGCAGGGGTTGGATTCCATATCCCCAGGGCAATTTCTTGTGCCATCCAAACCTCATCGAAGTGTCTTGGTGAAAATGATTTAAACTCACCTGTTGTATGCTGGCACAGGAAGCTGTGCCTCAGTCACTGGGGCTCAGTGGGAACCTGTTAACTCCCAGGAACTCCACTTCGTGCTCAGTCCTGTGTTTTATTAGGAGACAGAACTCCAGGCTTTTTTTTCTTTATAGGATCAAGATCACAGCACTAACAAGGGTGAGTCCATCACTGCCACCTTCAGCGGGTAAACTCTATGTTTTTCTTGAAGACAGATATTTAAACATTTATATGATAATGAAGAAAACAAAACAAACAAACACAACTTGTATAAACTCTTATCTGACCCTGTGTGAAAAAATAATAGAGGCTACAGCAGCTCCAGGGCTGGCTCAGCCAAGCAATGTCACACAGAGCTCTCTTTCTCTTTAATTTTTTATTTGGATCATGTCTGTATGTAGGTCACAAAGACTTAAACGTGAAGGCACTGACCAGACAAAACCAAACCTCTCAAAAAAAATACCACTGTTGCAGGAGAAGGATTCTTTCTCAAAGAAGACCATAAATTAGTACTGAAGGATTTCAGTGCTCCCTGTGTTTTGGTTCATTGTGATTCCCATCCCCAGCATGGAGAGGCAGAGCTGCATCGCTGTGTGCTCAGCTGGGCTGGAACTGCACAGCTCGAGAGGCCACGGAGCTGCTTCAGGGCATCTCCCTTCCCAGCCCTTTGTGCTGTGATGACCCCATACAAATCAATCCCAGTTTGATCATCCTTCCTCAGCAATAAAGAAGGGATGTGAAACCTCTCGCCGCAGTTCCCCATCCAGTACCTTTCTCCTTTCCTCCAGTCCTTAATCACAGGGTCTGGACAAACATCTCTCCTGCTGCCTCCGCCCTTGTGAGCGTCACTCCGTGGCCAGTTGCCACCGTAGGGATTCCCTGCTTCTCTGCAGGGATTCCTCCTCCATGCAGGGCCATCCCGCTCCACACATCTTCCCTGAGCAATCAGCTGAGGAGCCCGAGGAGGGGAAGGAGAGCAGACCTTCAGTTCGTCCCTCTGGTCAGCCCTGTGCAAGCACAAGAACAGCAGAATGGAACAACCATCTCACAGGCTTTTCTTCTAGGAGAGGAAGGGGGAACCTGTGGGGAGTTGGGGCACAGAAGGTCTCAGGGCTTCTGAACAAAAAGCTCTTGGTGACACTCAGGTTGTAAACAGTAATTCTGGGTGGCAACAGTGCAGATAAAAAGCCCTAAAAACCCAAGGTGTAAACTGGGCCCGAGAGTACAAATCACTGGTAGAAAAGCTCTGTAGAAATGCAGGTTGGTGGGTTTAAGATCAAAGAATGGTGATGAGAGAAACCATTAGATCCCCCTTGGCTTTAAAATCCACATTATGCACCCAGACTTTGCATCACAGTCTGTGCACGTGTGATGGACTAGTGGAAGGTGTCCCTGCCCATAGCAGGGTGTTGAAAATAAACAATCTTTAAGGTCCCTCCCAACCTAAACCAGTCTCTGATTCCGTCATTCTGTGATTCTGTGATCTTGCATTTCGTAAGTACAACAAAAACTCCAGTCTGAGGCAGAAAGAGCTGAACTATTTTGGTTTCTTTGCACCTTCTGCCTTTTAGGACTCGAGCTGCAGCTGTGGATTTATAAACCACAGATTTTGGCCCCAGCTCAGAGGCAGCACAAAGCTCTGTCGCTGGATGGTGCTGTGGGCCAGGCACAGGTGAGCTCACCTGGATGGCAGACAGAGCCTGGATGGGGAAACGCAGGAATCCTGGCTGCTTTTGGAATCACCAGGGGAGTCACAGTGATAATCCTGGCCGCTGGAATCCTGCATTAATGATGGATGCAGCTGCTTTTTCAAACTGCAAATTTTGTCAGAGCCTCTTCTGCCTGAGGAACCAGAATATTGTGAAGCTGGTTCTCCAGTCACTGAACTAAGCATTTTAAGCACCCTGAGAATAAGTGATCTGTGTATGTTACCAATCTGAGCCATTCAAAAATGCAAGTTTAGATTAAAAATCAAGTTTTAAAAAATAAACTAATTTGTCACTGTTTAGGTTCCTGCCCCCTCCTCCTCGATGCCTTCCTGCTATTTAGGAGGGAAACAGCTGTTGTTTGGTACTATGGAGCAAAGAAACTTCAAGTGGAATTTCAGATTTGGAAGTGTTTTCCAGATTTTTCTTCTAATTCTGGAAGGAATCTTGGAGACAAGTATGGCTTATTCCAGGGTTTGAGAAAATCACAGCTGTTATCAACACGGTCTCATTTTCCTGCTTTTACATCAATGTTGTTGGATTAATAACATCCAATTTATTGCTGAGCAACTCAAGAATAAATAAAACCACTGAAGAGGGACACTAGATGTAATAAAAGCAGTTAGTGCCTAGAACAAGCAGTTGCAAAGACCTGCTTGTTTGGGAGATGGGGAAGAAATGGCACGTGAAATGTGTGTATTTCTCTGCCACAAAAGTATATTTATTTCTCCTTTCAAACGTATCTAAGGCAATATAAACAATTTCAAATACTTGTAAAATATACAGTGAGATGTTACTGTGAATCACACACATCAAAGCATAGCTGAAGCTCAGAAACTTCTTTTGTGCAAAGAAAACTGGCTTTTCTTGTATTTCAAGAGAAGAAGTGGATCCTTCTCTGCTTCTCACATTTTCAAACCCTCTCTGTTCCTGCATGGTTGAATTGCATCAGTATTTTCAGTGGGGCACTTTATAAACACTGCACTAACACAAGAAAAATTCACTCAAACACTGGTTTCTCTTGTCTGCCTTTGAGATTCTCTTAAGGCAAAATCCTTCTCTGGGTGGTTTCCTGTGGCAGAAATAACTTCTCCCCATCACCAGGCAGGTGTCTGTCCCACAGCAGTATCTAAATGTAATGTTCCCTTTGACAGAGCTTCAGGAACTGCAGCTGAAGGAATGCCCTGGAATAGCAGGATTTCACTGTGTGGGGTTGATGAGCACAAATAAGGTGGGGATCAGTCACAGGCTGGGCTCGGTGATCTTGGAGGTCTTTTCCAACCCAAATGATTCTGTGGTTCTGGGGATGTTCTTGGTTTCATTTCAGGAAAACTGATAAAGATACAGGGCCATGTTCTGGAGAAACCATTGTGTCTGAAAGGTGGGGAGGTGTCTATTGGTATTTTAACAGGCAGCCTTGAGCCCGGATTTCTGGCTGTTCATCCCATCTCTCATGAGCTGGGACAACGTATTTCAAGTACAGGACTGGTGCTGTATTGAGGGAGGTTGGGAGCAGCACGATAATGTGTGTGTTTATTCCATGCATTCTGAACTCTGAGTAACCCTCACAGTGGAAGATGTTCCTCTGGCAGCCAAGTGGGAGATCTGGCCTTTCTTTAGCTCTGCAACTTTGTGTATTCGCTTCAGTAACCAGTGATGGTGACATTACATAAGTAAACACGCATGAAAATAAAGAAGTTGTGAAATAGCGATGTCTTAACAACATTTTTTTTTTTTTAATGCCTTCCACATTGGGAATAAGAAAGCCTCATGTTGACATTTGCAGTAGAAAGAGTCTGGTTCCAAATCAAAAGATGTATTTCCATGTATTGAATGACCTAGAAAGTTTTCTTTGGAGACATACAAAATGCATATCTGTGTTTTTAAATGGGGATTTGTGTTACTGAAGCTGAAAGGTAACCCCTTGATTGCCTGAATTTCTCATCATAGGTATCATGGACTAAACCCTGTAATATATTAAAGAAAATGCTCTGAGTATCCCAAACTAGAGGGAAAGGGTGAAGGGAGCATGACTGTTATCAAGGTATGGTTATAAAGCAGATGTGAAAACAGATATTTCAGATGCTTTAAAAATGTGTTAAAGCAATGAAAAAACTAATTTGGGGGTTTTCTCTAGTATTAACTGTGATTGAAATAAAAACCAGAAGCTGCCTGGTGTGCAAAAATATTATTCCAATTTAAAAAACAAAAACCAAATGTTTTTATATGTAAACTCTGTATTAGCTTGGGTGTTGAACAGAGAAAAAGGAATTCAGCATCTAACTCTGCAAGGTAGAAATGTTTCCTTTATTAACTTCAAGATTTTAGTTATACTTTTGATGGAATGTCTTGGTTGGCCATAGACATCGGAGCATGTCCTAGACATAGTGCTGGGGGTACTGGGGACCCTGACATGTGTCTCTGGATTTCTGTCACTCTCTCAGCACGTTGACTCCTTAAAATAAAGACAAACAAAGGCAGAAGCTCTTCATGTCTTTGTTCTTCCTTGAAAAAGTGCTTAAAACAAACGAGCTTTTCTTTGAACAGTATAAGGCAGAAACAGAGACAAGTGGAAAAATTGTCAGTCCCTGGGCTCCAAAATGTCAATTTTTTTAAACAGCTCCTGACCAACATGAAGAAATGGTTTGTGTTAAATAAATACAGGTGTTCTGCAAAATCCTGAACACCTTCAATTCCTGTTAGATCCTCAATTAATACAACAAAATGCACAGTCTTGAAAGAATAAATAGCAGTGTTTTTTAAGTAGTTAATGTTTGTTGTTAAAAGTCCATCATACCTAAAAGCTACACACCAGTAGCCTATGCTTGATAAGTCAGTAATGTGAGTAAAATTGATGAAGGCAAATAATTTATTACTTTCTGTTCTAAATTATCCACATGTTATATCTCTGTAGATTTCTGAAAACCCCTCTCTCCTGTAAAGCACTTAAAACACACACACAATCACAGAATCACTGAGGATGGAAAAGACCTCCAAACCCATCAAATCCAACTTGTGACCCATCCCCACCTTGTCCCCCAGCCCCAGAGCACTGAGTGCCACGTCCAGTCATTCCCTGAACACCTCCAGGGATGGGGACTCCACCCCCTCCCTGGGTAGCCCCTTCAAAGCCTGACAGCCCTTTCCACAAAGAAATTCTTCCAGATGTCCAGCACTCCTGTGTGGTGCACGTTCATTTTGTATTGGAGCACAGATTTTCTCCCCTGAGGATGGTTTGGAGGCCACAGCCACGTGAGGGAAGGCTCCAAGTCAGATTACCTTGAAGATAAGCTCCCATTTGGAGCTGTGTTGTCCTGGTGTGTCAGCAAGTACAATCATATAGATGTTATCAAGTAATAAAATCTTTACAACACATCCCATGAACTGTGCAGATAAAGGGGAGATGGTTATTGGGGTTTGGACAGAAAAGTCCAGAAGAGTAGTTGTAATGATTGTATCTTTAGGATTGTCAGTTATTAACTTTATTTAAACTGTAGCTACTTTCCAAATAAGAAATCTATAGAGGATGTATCTTTATCTCAGTTTTTCGGCCAGAAGACTCTGCAGATAAGGTCGAATTATGTCTTCCATTTTAACAACCTTTTAAATGTTGTCTGTATTAGACTAAAACCATTGAGCCTCAAAATATTCCACAGTGGCTCTGAATCCAAAGATGACATTTCAAAGAAAACAATCTAGTTTTGTGGGAACCAAATTGAGAGTAGCCAAAATTAGTTTTACTGTGCATTTTTAGGTTACCTGAGTAGAAACTGGTATAAAAATATTCAAGACTTCTGTTGTAGTTGTTGTTAAACTTAAAAATCAACAAAGCCTCCAATTCCTGCCATTTGTCCCCACTCCATTTCACTGGATACAACTGATAATATTTGGTATGGGATAACTAATTAAAGGGAAGAATCCTAAAGAAAGACAAGAAGACTTAAATCCACAAGAGGTTGCTGGTATCAGGTATGTTTTTCCTTAGGTTTAGTTCTCTGTCTTTAGTTGCCCAGCCCAGAGCTCAGCATTCCCATCGAGGTACCACTTGGAGACCAGGAACACCAGTCAGACCTGGACACTTCCCACAGGAACTCTGCCAGCTTGTACAGCTTGAATGAGTCACTTGGTTGGGTTCCTTTCTGGAAAATCCCTTTCTGGAGAGCCAAACAGGCTGAAGGTTTTCCTGACAGAGTGTTTCAGCAGGAAATAATTGAATTTTCTTTTAGGGAGTCCCTCAAAAATCCAGTATTTTTGGCAGATCTGTATCTTCCTCCCCTGCAAATATTTCTATCTCTAGTAGGATCCTTTTTCTCCCATTTTTGTTAGGCAGATCCATGTCCCATCGGGGACAAGGACAGGGACTGGGCTGTGTCACCTGTAGAGCTGGCAGGTGGATTTCTGTTAAATATTTGAACTCTGTACAAGCTGTTTGATAATTCAGTCACATCTTGTTGGTAATTACTTCTCTCTGCTTATGGCTTAAGAGCAGTAACACCTCGGACTAGACTAAATGGGTACTTAATAAGGCAGCAGAGTAACAGAACTCCCCTGGAATCACACATTCCATTAACACCAAACGAGTTCATTCTGAATTCGTTATGAATGATTGCTCTGAGTACCAGAGGAATTAATAATCATTAGCCATTTACTGTGGAGGGTTGCTGAATAATGGCCAGATACAGCTGTTTTAAGCCTTTAGAAGGTTTCCTGAGCAAGTTTCATTCTGAGAGAATCATTAAATGTAACTTTCTGTTCACTGGAGACTTCCCACTTACATTTTGAATGTGTACCCCCAGTTCAGTTGCATTCCAGCTCTAAAAGCACTTCAAAGACACACAGCCCAGTTCATTCACCGATGGAATTACTTCCCTTATCTCCACGCTGTCTCCCAGTGTATCTCCCTGGCTTTGTACAGCACAGCTGAGAGGTTACTAAACTCTAAAGGATGCTGGGAGGCATTCAAGGGCAGGGCGCTTCTGACAGACAAAAGGAATGCAAAAGCATTATATTTATGACTTTGTGGCAAGTAAATTCTCAAAGTAAAGATATTCAAGGCCTTTGATTTGGTTCCTTAAAGCTCCCTCTGTTCCCAGCAGCATTTGAAGACTCAACTGTTTTGCATATCAGAGGTAGATGACTTGGGAGACGCAGGGAATTAACTGCTCACTTTGGATGACCTTTTCCTTCGGGAATGAGCTTCCACACAAGTTTTACTTCTTTGACAACTTATTCATGCTAACTGTCTACAACTGCAGCACATTTGCAATTTACATCATCCTGATAAATTCAAACACAGTGTTGAGCTTTTCTGCATAACCTCTCATTGTAATCAATGAATTGTATCATAGAATCACAGAATATCCAGGGCTGGAAGGGACCCTCAGGGATCATCAAGTCCAACTCCTGGCCCTGTACAGACACCCCAACAATCTCACCATGTCTCTGACAGCGGTGTCCAAACACCCCTGGAGCTCTGTCAGCCTTGGGGCCGTGACCACTGCCCTGGGGAGCCTGTTCAGTGCCCAACCACCCTCTGGGGGAAGAACCTTTTCCCAATATCCAACCTAACCCTGCCCTGACACAGCTCCAGCCACTCCCTGGGGTCTTGTCACTGGTCTCAGAGAGCTGCCCTTCATTAGGAAGCTGCAGATCCCAGTCAGGTCTGACCTCAGTCTCCTCTTCAGGATGAACAAGGTGGGGCACATTCCCTGCCCCACAGGCACTGGCAGGTGCCCACCAGACGGACCAGGATGCCATGGAATACAGAGTTTTGGGTTGACCTACACAAAGCACCTCTGGGAATGCAATGGATGGGTAGTGCCCAGTGTTCTGAAGGCAATGTCCCGTTTCTGAAAGCTCTTTTCAGCTTTTACACCTGAAGCTTTTTACTCCTTTGCTTTTCTCTGTTACTCACCTTGTACCAGGGAAATGTCCTTATTTTTTCACTGGACTCAATTACAGCTGTTATTCAGTAGGATTTGAACTGAGTTCTGTAAAGCAGAAGTAGAACATAACCAGGATTGTTTGCAGCAGCATGCAGGCTCCACACTATAATAGCTGGAATGGGTATATTTAAATAAATACTGTATTTAAAATGCCTGTATGTAATTCTGTTTTAACTATTTAATATTAACTATTAATATTAACTATTAAATTATAAGTGGTAATTCTGTAGTTCTCTGCACCATTTAGCTCAGTGCCCAGCTCACCTGCTGTACAGATGTGCAAAAGCCACATCACGTGCTCACAGCTCTGGAGAGGCAGGAAAATTAGGAATATTGTAAATACAAAGTGGAAGATCATTAAATGGATACTGATTTTAGCTGAAACTGAAGAGACAGAGGCTTGGGTGAGTAACCTGATCCATTGTGCAAGTGACTGTAACTTTAGTAAAGTCAGAGGGACTCAATTTCATTTATTCTTGGAGTAAATGTTGTCCTGACTCAGTACTTGTAGATTGCTTAAGGACACTCTTCATTCTGCAACACACTATTGAATTCCATTACATTTTGTAGCAAAAAAAGCAGGAATGAAAATATGGACTTATTTCAGAATGAGTGAGAAGAAACATGGGTGCAAATTCACAGTGCACATTAAAAACTCCTCTGCACAGACAGCAAGAGGCGATGGCATCTTTCCCCAAAACCTGTTCTAGACTGATGCTGCCCCCGGGCAGCCTGGCAGAGCAGCACCTTTATCAACACTTTACCTTCGTGGTTTGGATGGGGGTTTGTAACCTGCTCTGGAACTCCCATGCACAGCGCAGTGTGCAGCTCCTTGGGGGTGAATAAACTCGTACTCAGTGTGTGGCAAGAGCGACCCAACCAGTCAAATAGTTATTCATTGCTAATTTCCTGTACTCCACACTTGCACAGTGGCTCCGTGCCCACCACGCTCCCACAACTCTCGGTGTTGTAGAGTTGTGTGGATGTCAGCACTTTCCTATCGCTGCACAAGGCGGCTTATCAATAAAATCTGATCTTTATAGAGAGAGAATATAAAGGCTCAAGTACTGTTCATATAATCTGATTATCTCTTTCGTTTTACACAGAACACTGTCGTTTTCCTTATCCAGTCTAATCTCTCTCCCAAGGTCCATGTGGTGTTACCACCTCAGTGGCATTGTCCTCTGGGAAGTTTTATGTGACAGAAGAGTTTATGGCTTGAGTTCACAGACCTTCTTCCCAGCGTTGTGCAGGTCCCTCTGGAACACTCAGAGTTCAGTGCAAGAGGGTTTTTTCACTCTCACCTGAGGATAGTCTCCCCAGTCACCCTCTCTCCAGGTGGGGTTGGACACTGGGGAGCTTTGGCGAGCTCTTGGCATACACAGGGGGAGGTCAGGAATCTTATCTTGGGGACTTGCTCAGCCAGTCGTGCTGAGCTACTGGAAAGTCCCATTAGAAATTCCCTTCTTGCTGGACTCAGGCTCCTCATTAATCAGTCAGTGTGTTACTCTTGAAATTGTCTCATTTTTCCCCTGAAAGAATAAGTTTAGAAACTGCAAAAATTTTCCTGAGGCAGGAAATGTTTTCCCATTCAAATCTCAAACCCGGAATCTTGTCATTGCTCATATCCTACCAGAATTACTTTGGAAATCGGGCAGCTTGTTTCTTATTTTCATATTTTAATTAATATAGGGTTTGCTTCCAAACAAAACAAGGCTGTGATCCCAGGACACTGCTTTGAAGACATTTTCTCTCTGTTTCATTATAACTCATTTTACCTTTATTCCATCCTGAACACAAAAACAGTGGAATCTTGGAAGTAAAAATATATCACTTTGTTTAAATATGCACGAAAAGGAAAATTGAGCTTGTGGCCTTGATTTCTGCTGATCTCCAGATTATTCTCAAGGATGTTTCATTGCATGATAACCTTGATTTTCACACAAGTCAATGGCATTGATGCGAGTGACTCACATGGGTCATAAAAATACATTTGCAAGGGGTGTGGGCACAGGTGGGCTGAGCAGCTTGAGCTGCTTTATAAAACCCAGGGCCTCAGCTCATCTGCACTGACCCGTTCTGGTCATTCCAGCTGCTATTCCGCTCTCCCAGCACTTCCCAAGGGAAACATGGCATTCGCAGGCAAATACGAGTTCGAAGGCGATGAGAACTACGATGAATTTGTGAAGAAGATTGGTAAGTCTGGCTTGGGGTGTCAGCCACAGGTCATCTATTAGTTAATTTTTTTTTTTAAAGGGGGTTTTTAACTGAAATTATTAGAAGGTTGGAGCATATCTCCTATGAGGAAAGGCTGAGAGAATTGGGATTGTTCAGCCGGGGGAAGAGAAGCTTCAGGGTGACCTAATTGTGGCTTTCCAGTACCTGAAGGGAGCCAACAAGAAAGATGGAAAGAGGCTATTTGCAAGGGCCTGGAGGGACAGGACAAGGGGGAATGGCTTCAAACTGACAGAGAGTAGGTTTAGATTGGATATTGGGAAGAAATTCCTCCCTGTGAGGGTGGTCAGGCCATGGTACAGGTTTCTCAGAGAAGTTGTGGCTGCCTCATTCCTGGAAGTGTCCAAGACTAGGTTGGAAGCGGGCTTGGAGCAACCTGGTCTGGTGGAAGGTGTTCCTGCCCATGGCAGGAGGTGGAACTGGATGAGTTTTACTATCCCTTCCAACCCAAACCATCCCATGATTCTGTGATTCATATGCTGAGATCAGCTGGCTCTAAACTTGGTAGAGAGCTCTGCACTTCCACAAGGATATGCAGTTTTTGTTGTTAGCACTGTCAGCTGCAGGAAATAGTCCTGTTCCACAGGAGGAATGTTCCTTTTCAGTGGCAGCAGAATGAAAGGCCAAGATGTTTGAAGTATCAAGAGCAAATCAGGTGCTCAGACATCAGTGTCTGAGAACAGACACACCTCTACCCTGCTTCAGTTCAAATTCAGCTGGTAGGCTGCTAGGTTTGAGAAACTGGATGTTTTTACTGTTTAAGGTCTTCCCAGTGACAAGATTGAAATGGGAAGGAATTGCAAAATAGTGACTGAGGTGGTGCAGAATGGAAATGACTTCACCTGGACACAGCATTTCCCAGGAGGCCGCACCACGACCAACACATTCACAGTTGGCAAGGAAGCAGACATGGAAACCTTTGGTGGTAAAAAGTTCAAGGTAAATTCATTTGGCTTTTAAGTCCTACAGCCTCAGTTGTTTTTGAATTTAGGGTGAAAAGCAAATCTGTCTCATGACTCGTGAGAGGTGTCCCTGCCCATGGCAGGGGGTGGAATGAGGTGGGCTTTCAGGTCCCTTCCAACCCAAACCACTCTGGAATTCCCTGATTCTGTGATCACCCACCCACACTCACTGCTGGGCTGTTTGCTGGGAGGTTGTTGCTATCTGAGATTGCCACTTCAGAATTAACTGCTACAATCATGGCTTTTACTTCACTGTCAAAGAACCACATAAATCCCTGGGGATGGAATGACAAGCACAGCCTGCAGTTCATTTTCAGAGCTATTAATGAATAGTGTGTAGATATGGAACCTGCAGGTATTGTTAGAGAAACATTTTTCTATTTAAATTGTGAACACATAAGAACAAAAGCACAAGGATTTCAGTCCTGTTCATGAGGCTGAACAGTGCAACACACAACTTCTACCTTTTTAAAAGTAAAAACTTTCAGCATCAGGTGTACAGGTGTTTACAGAGTATCTGATAATAGCAATTCCAGCAATCCCAGGAACATTAACCCTTTCTCTATTACAGGCAACTGTTAAAATGGAAGATGGAAAGCTGGTAGCTGAGTTTCCCAACTATCGTCACACTGCAGAGATCAGTGGAGGAAAACTGGTAGAGGTGAGTGCTCAAATATCCAGGATAGTTTATAAAAAA
The DNA here is from genome assembly GCF_022539395.1 of Myiozetetes cayanensis. NCBI lineage: Eukaryota > Metazoa > Chordata > Aves > Passeriformes > Tyrannidae > Myiozetetes > Myiozetetes cayanensis. The sequence goes on along the minus strand of NW_026087378.1, from coordinate 5,211,560 downwards.
CCTCAACAGCACCAGGCCTAAAATTTTAAGCTTAGAAAAGATCTTTAGAAAGTAAAGCAAAACTGTTAAATAACTTTATCCTTCTCTCCAGATAACCTTCTACAATTTTGCCCAGGTTTTATCCAAAAATTAAATGAACAAACTTTTCATCTTATATTTTTGATCAACTTGAAATGTAGATCTTGCATCTAAGGCACAGTTTTGTAGCTGGACGAGTGGAATGTTCAGACTGAAATATTCCAAGGCTGCCATGACTTTGATTGTATTTGCTGTGCCTATGCCTCAAGAATAGAAAATAGTGCATCTAAAACTATGCACCTACATATTTCTATGAAGTTATTGACTTTATTTCATTCTTAGAAAACTATCTACCTGCAACTCCTCACAGAATTTCTGTAGAACCCTTTTTTTCTTAGTCTTATCAAAGGAAAAAAACAAACCCCCAAACAAAACACCAAAGAAGTTGAATTTCAAGTATTATCTTATTTTGGAAACAAAATGGCAATGCAGCTTTGGCAGATTATTGAAACCCCAATACTGATAGTAAAGCTTGTTAGACAGATTGGATTGCCAAACATCATGATTTCTGATTCTCACCAATTATCCTGAATGGGCTTGTGTCTGTGCCAGTTACAAATGTCTGAGTGTGCCTTCAGCAGGGGTGAGTCATTCTGGGAAACAGGAAAGGACACTCACCCTCCCCGAGAGTGACTGTGTGGGTCATTTACTGCTTTTGGAGAACAATTATCTCACTTGTCTACAACCCTGACAACTTGGAGTTGTGAAGCCACATCCAACCCAGGAGACATCGAAGTTATCCCTAAACCCCTGTTTAGAAGTCGTGCCTTTTGGATAAGGATATTTTTGCACTGTGTATCTCAGACCTGACAAGGACGTTCAGTTTATTTTCTGGATGTGTCTCCTCCCCAAGGGTAAATGTTGTGTCAGTAAAGGGCAGGCTCTGAGCCCATCCCCAGGGCTGCTCACCTGTCACACTGAAACTCTAATTACACTGTTCAACTTAGCTTTTGGTTTGTTCTTTGTTCCAGATTTCTACTTCTTCTGGTGTAGTCTACAAAAGGACCAGCAAAAAGATTGCATAAGCCAGCAGAGCCTGTCTCTTCCAGTGCACTGAAAACCAACAATAAAATCAATAAAATAAAGTGCTGATTGTCCTTCTCTCTTTTTTTGTATTACAAGTATGAAGAATTTTCAGAGTGATATTATCCTCATGTTAATGCTCACTCATTCCTAAATATCTGACAAATACTCAGAAAATCAAAACACAAAAATCGGAAGGTGCAGCAAAGCACTTTATAATGTTGTCCAGGTATTTCAGGGTACGATACAGACTTGGTATATTCCAGTATTTCCCACTTACTTAAAAGAAACTCTATTCAGCTTCTGCCTAGAGAATGGGACTGACACTTCTGCCTGACCTTTAGGTCAAAATGCAAGAATTGATGAAAATATTTTGCCTCATTGCTGTTTGGAGGGCAGAAGTTTAGGGACTTAAAAGCAAGAGAAAGTCAGTTTATTACTCATTAGAAGACAAGTTTCGTAGTACCAGCATGGTTTTCTGATTCTGTCGGTATCTGCTCTTGCCCCAAACTCTTAGAAGACATTTAAGGTTTCACGGACAGACTCCTGTGGGAGGATTTGGAGCTGTATTTTCTCATTGCAATCCTGGTGTTTACCTGGGGTGCCTGTTTCTGGAGGGGAGGTTCCTGCTTCAGCACTTGAGTCTCATTTGTGAAGCTCATCCCCCCCTGTGGCTCAGAGGCCCACAGGTGTTTGTTTAAGCCCAGCCAAACCCCTCACAGCTGCTCCCTCACTCCCCCACCAGTGGGATCAGGCAGGGAATCAGAAGTGTAAAAGGGAGAAAAGCTGTGTGTTGAGATAGAAACAGTTTAATAGGCAAAGCAAAAGCCATGCACACAAGCAAAGCACAGCACAGAATTAATTCAGCCCGTGCCACGCAGGTGTTCAGCCATCACCAGGAAAGCTGGATTCCATCACACACAACAGTGATTTGAGAAGACAAATCACTCCAAACGTCTCCCTCTTCCTCCTTCTTCCCTCCACTTTGTACACTGAGCATGATGTCACATGGTCTGGAGTACCCCTTTGGTCAGCTGGGATCACCTGTCCTTGGTGTGTCCCCTCCCAGAGTCCCATTCACACCCAGCCCCCTCCCCAGCATGGCCTTATGAGGGGCAGGAAGGGCCTTGGCTCTGTGTAAGCTCAGCAATAATAAAACCATCTCTGTATTATCATCACTGTGCTCATCCCAAACCCAAACCACAGCCCTACTCCAGCCACTGGGAAGAAAACTAACGCTACCTCTGCCCAAACCAGCAGACCTTCACAGTCCAGCTGAGGCCTTGGTTTTGTTGGTTTCCATGCTTTATTGTAATAAATGTAATAATCAAAGTATTCTGCACCAGTATTTGAGTTACATGTCCATAGCATGTTGAATAATCATGGAAAACATAATGGATGGCTTTGAAATGGAGAGACTCATGAGGCTGCTAAAGAAGTCCTGGTGCCCTTTGGACTTGTTGATGACATCAAGTAAATATCTAAACAGCCAATACAGGCTGTTAAAGTCAAAGTTGTGGAATTCTCTGGTAATCCCAGACATGTCCATGTACAGGCCACACTCTGCTGGATTGAGACCTCAGACATTTCCTACTTTTTCCCCCAGTCTGGTTTCTCATCCTATATTTCATTGAGATAATCTTGATCGGGATATATCAGGAATCCAGTAAATAAGCTGTCTGTCCAGTAGGGATCATAAAAGAGCCCGTTCTGTTCCGAGTAAAAGATTTGCAGCCATACCTCATCCTCCTGCTTCAGAGAAAGGATGGTTGACCCAGAGGCAACATCGTGGTTCCCAGTGTTGGCATCGAAAGTCTTGATCCGGTACTGCCCGTTGTGGACCAAGCCAATGGCCAAGTGTTTGTTGGCCAAAGTGATGTCGTAGGTGAAGTAGTAAATACCTGGGATGCTGCACACGAATTTCCCACTGGAAGCATTATAATGTCCTCCCTCATTCATCAGGATCCTGTCAAATTTGATGGGCAGCCTTTCCCTTGGGTAGCTCTTGGAGACCGCCACAGAGAAGGCAGATTTGGCTTTGTTGGTGTTACAGGTGCAGGGTCCCGGCATCCCAACCTCGCCCTTGTTCCCTTTGGGTCCTTTCTTTCCTGGTGCCCCACTTTTCCCAGGATTACCCTTCAGACCCTTGGGCCCTCGTGGGCCTGCCTTGCCAATGGCTCCTGCTTTCCCCTTCGGTCCTGGCTTGCCAGGGTTTCCTGTTCTGCCTTGTGGACCTAGAAGACAAATAACCTCAGTTTTTCAGTGAAAGGGTTGACGTGGCAGGTGGAAATGCATTATATCATTGCAGCAGAGTAATTCATTAAGGAGGAAAACCTTGCTAGTGTGAGAATCCTGATGAAATACTACCTGGAGCTGGACATCTGCCTGGACTGACTATCCAGGGTAGTTGCTGTGGTAACAGTGGAGCAGGAGCAGGACAGTCTGTCCCTTTAAGGACCAGGAGGCTGGTTCTATTACCTGGCTCACTTGAGAAAAAGGAGGAACTAAAGAACAAGCTTCAAATAGTTGGGTTTTACAGGAGCGAAGCACGTTTGTGAAACTTTTGGAGCCTTGTTTTTAGCAGGTGGAATACTCCTAATCATCTCTTTTTTCTTTTTTCTTTTTTTTTTTTTTTTTTTTTTACATTTAACATGAAACTGTTAAAAAAAAACCAAAAATAAATCTAAGTCTAGGTGTAGTAAAAGACCAGCCCAGCTCAGCTGGGTATGAACCAGCAAACACTCAGGGCCAGGACTGGCTTGAGATGGGAAATGGGAAGTGAGCTGGGCTGTCACAGTGATTCTGATGTAGCAGTATCTGATATAAGCAGATTCATGAGGATTTATGAACTGTCTCTTGACCTGCTGTAGCAAGACTGGATTTAAATGCAGCTGTGGTTAGAAATCTGTTCTCCAGATTCTCAGTTTTGGGGGTGGGAGAAGGGAGTAAAACGCAGATTGGGCAGGCTGGTGTTGGCTGAAGCAGGAGTGCACTCTAGTGTGGCAACGGGAAATCACCGCTCTCCACCACAGCCGGTCCCAGCACCTACTGACTCCAAGACTGGATCCAAAGGGCAGCCCCACCTCAAGATTAACGAAGGGCTGTTGTTTGCCTTGATTTAGCTCCAGCATGGCCAGAGCAGGTCCTGTCCCCCAGATACAGTGCTATGGGCAGCAAGTACTTCATTTTTTCACCTGGCTCTGTTTTGCCTGAGATCAGGAATCAGAGACCAGCACTTTGTCTCTATCAGAACAGGGCAAGCCTCACTTTGTAACAAAATTAAGCCAATGGGAATTGCACACAGTGGGACATGATGTGAGTCTGGAACCCCTCTGACAAGTGGGACAAGTTGGAGAGGGGAGACTGGAAATTTCTGGAAGAGTTTCCTCTGGAAACTCTTGGGTTCAGCTCTGGGTGGCAGGTTGCAGTTGCACCACGGCTTTTACACGTTCCCCTTGCTGTGCTGAGCACTTTTCCCTTACCTTCATCTCCGTGCTCGCCTTTATCCCCGTCCTTGCCATCCTTGCCATCTTTTCCTGGGAAGCCCATCCTGCCGACAGTCCCTGGAGTTCCAGGCACGCCAGGGGGGCCGGGAGGCCCTGGGGGTCCTGGCAGGCTGCAGGCCAGCTGGGGACCTTCCTGCAGCTCTCTCTTGGCAAAGCCCCCGAGGATGTGGTTTGCCACACAGGGCACAGTCCAGAGGAGGAGCACAGCAGAGATCATGGCACAGCCTGTGAGGAGGAGATGGGATGTGGTGGCAGCATGTGGGGTTTGGCCCCACCGGGATGGGTGAGAGACTTGCACGAAACTGGGAGGGAACTGGGCTTTTTTTGGCGTGGTGAGGGAGTTGTTTGTTTTGGTGTGATGTGAATTCAAGGATTGGTTCATGGAGTTTTCTAGATCAGACCAATATTTTTTTCAAAGTTACTCTTCCCTAAGTCTGTAGCTGTGGCCATTGCTCATTTTGTTTTGCTACCTGTGCCTCTTTTCCCCCAGAACACAAGGAGCAACAGCAGAGAGGTGAAGAAATCAGCTGCTTGGGATGAGGGGAGTGGAGGAAGGGGTTTGGTATGGCTGTACCCAGCATGACCTGCCCTGCAGCTGTGTCACGGGGGTTTCTTCCCAAGCACAAACCCACTGTGTGATGCAGGGCAGGATTCAGGAGACAGACTGGGAGTCTGTCCAGTCCTTACTGCCTTTTGCCTGTCAGAACAAGCTAAGCCTCACAGCTAACATCCCATTCCCCACTGCAGCTTGGCTGATTTGGAGGCTTTAGCAACTCCCCAGTAGTGTTATGTTTAACTCCTGCACTGGAAATAAGATGTTTAAAGTACTGGATAAATGCCATGTTGGCCTTAGTGTTCTCATCCTGGTATTGGCTCCTGAAGGGGTGGAGATGCATATTTAGATGCTCCAAATCCAGAGAGCTGATGCTACATATTTGTGCTCAGTGGGAGCCCCCAGTTCTGCAATATTATAATTAAGAACATGCAAAGGAGTGGGAAATGCAAACCAGATCTGCAGGCTGGTTTTGGCTGCTAAACCATTTTGTTCTTCAGCTTTCTCTTGCTATTCTTATACCTAAATTTATTTGCTGCTGGTGAAAGATGTCAGTTTAACAGACTTGTGAGATGGAAAACACCAACCAGTATTCATGTGGAGAGTTGAACAAAGGCTTCTCAGCTCATGGAAAGGGAAACAAAATGTTAAAATGCCTGTGAAGTAGGGAGATCACAAGGAAAGCTACATCCCTGCTTCCCAAGAACCACCTCTAACAGGGCAGAAGAGAAGCAATAGGCATCTGGAGGTGGATGACACTCACAAATCGTGGCAAGAATAAATGTCATTGTGGAGCATAACCTGGAAAAAGCTGGGAATGCTTCATGTAGAGAAGAAATGTGAGAAGGAGCACATGGTAGGAGGGCAGCACCTTCTGTGGAAGTTTCTTACCCTAAGTACTCCTGTTACCTTGAGACAACCCAGGTCTTGACCTGATGGGATGAAAAGTGACAAACAAAATACCCTGAGGCTGCGAGGTCAGTAGTATCAATACTTGGATAGATGGGGAATATCCAACTACCTGGAGCCGTGCTCTGGCACAGCTCCCGAGTTGGTGTTAATTAAGGACTCCAGAAGAATGTTTCATCCCATATCACAGCAACCTGTGTGGGATGCAAAGCACAATCACATTCACAAAGAGGATCTATAAATAAGCTCTTAAAGAAATCTTTTTGAAAGAGAACAAACCTCATGCTGTTCCACCTTAAAAGGAGAATTGCTCCTCGATGCAGAACGTACTATGAGCTCCAAAAAGCAAATTGGAAACAGATCAGCATCTTTTCCCTCCACAGTACAGGCAGCCAGCCTGGCAATGGGGCTAATGCAGCATGAGGACTTGTTTTTCCAGTGACATTTTAATTAATGTTTTTGTTAATAGGGTTAGGGACCTTTAGGCCATGACCGATGTCTCTTGTGCATAAAGAGGCATTTCTGTAGGAAAAGATTTTGCCTGTAAGAGTGAGTTGTACTTTCTGCTGCTTCTGGCTGAAATCCCAGAGGGAAAATCCCTGAGGGTTGCCAGATGTGGGGTGGTTTAGTGGCATGTGCAGTGGCTGGATGGTGATTTTTGGCCAGGGAAGCCACCCTCTACCATGTGGTGGAGAGAAGAGGAGAGTCTGCAGGAATTGCTGCTTGGAGGGAGGGAGGAATGAGCAGGATGGTCTCAGTGGGGACTCAGCAGCCAACAAATACCATGATTTTCTACTCTGTTTGCTTTCATTACTTGAGACTTTCTCAAACAGAACAACCACCTCTCTGCTTCACAACTTCCTAGTGCACCTCAAGGTGTCTTAATTAGTTTTTAAAATAATCACTGTCACCATGAGCCCAATTCTGAGCTCTGGTGGTTGCCCTGCAGCATCCCCAGGGTGGAAGCAAAAGGAGCCCATGGGTGTGCAGGGCTAATTGGGGTAAAATAAGGTGTGTCACCAGTGACAGACAGAGCTGAAATGGGTGGATTTAACTTTTGATATAAGCCAGTGAAGCAGTTATACCAACAGGAGCTTGATCTGCTCTCTGCTGCTGCACAAAGCAATGACAAAGGAGGGTGATGCACCTTCCGTCCTGAACCTGCACCGCCACCTCGGCTTTAGGCAGGGATTCCTGTGGCAAAGCTTTCCTGGCTTCCAGCTAAAACCCCCTCACAGAGCCTGCCGAGGTCAGTGCTCTCAGCAAAATGTTGAGGAGTGTTTCCCTCATGGTGTATTCCTTTGATTGGCAACTCTTGCCTTTAGGGATTCCTGTGCAGGCTTTGGAAACCTGAGTGCTCAGTGACTTAGACCTTATTTGGGAAGTTTTCGAAGTTAAGGTTAAGAGGAGGGAGAGGGGAAAAAATAAAAAAAAGGAATAGTAGATCTACTCACCACGACTAATCTCCTCAGTGAGATCTTGACGGGCGCTGGCAACCAACACCTCAGGCAGATGTTTTGCTGCAAGTCCCTGTCACATGCAGAGCCCCAGCCCCGTCCTGCTGCAGCAGCGTCCCGAGGGCTGGGCAGGATTGACTTTGGTCCTTCTTTTTATTATTGTTTTACTCCTTTTTGTGCGTATTTTTAGCTTCCTGCAGCAGCTCCACTTTGGCTCCACGTTGCCAAAGGCATATTTTTATTATTGTGTAATGGATCTGTGCCTCTTCCTCGGTCACGTGGCGCAGGAAGAAATTTTTACACACATATGGCTGGAAAGCTCTTGAGGCTGGGGGAGCTTTTCCCTTTCTCTCTCTCCCTTGCAGACTTGGAGGAAAGGCTCAGGAGTTGAGTGGAGCATTTCTGACTGATGCTGCCCCTCTCTGATGTATTTGCTGCCCAGGAAAGCAGGGGATGGGTAATGCAGATCCAGCTAGGGAACAACTTTGACACTTTATCCTGGAGCATTAGCAAGGGAAGAAAATCTTGTCCTAAGGGTGGAAAATAATTTCTAATTGCTCCAGGTTTGAATTAAAGACACAGTCATGAAGCAGCAGCTTTCCAAATGCAAATTTTGAGAGGAAACTGCTTGTACTTCAGCACTGCTTCAGGTGGGTGTGCAAGACAAAACACAACTTTGTCATAGGGACGGCAGGGCTCCTGTCTTGGGAAAGGGTTGGGATCTTGTTATTACAAACCCCCAGTGACTGCTTCAGGTAAGGCAGGAACAGTAGAAACAGTGGCTGAAGCCATAGCAGGATGCTCTGGGATGCTGCCAGGGTTGGTATCGACCAGACTGATCTTTTTGTTGTGGATTCCTGTTCTGGCCCAGCCAGGATCATGCACAGGGCCTGGGACAGGCGTGTGCTTGATGGCAGGGCTCCAGATCCTGCCCTGCAGCTCTCCAGCCAGTGAATAATTTCTGCTCAGTGCAAACTATCAGCTGATTGGGAGCACGGTGGAATTGTCGTTCCTCACTCTGCCTGAATTCATCCTTCTCAGAGCTGTTGTGGTTTATTTTTAAGCTTTCCCCTGTGCTTGCTTTTGGAACATGGTGGGAACGGATTTAATGTAAAAATGAAGTATGTACACAGTTTGCTTTGTGAGATGGGACCAGTTCAGATGCTCATGGGAGGAGTGGGAATGTTTGGCTGAGGAAGCACAGGGATGTTTTTGTACTGTGCCAGTACTCCTGCAGAGCTCCTGCAGAGCTGGTGCCTCAGCTCCCTGACACTGTGATGTTCCCTGCCATTGAACAACCACCAGGAGAGCAATCCCCCTTCCCAAATCCACAGTCATCACTGGAAATTTCACTGGGAAAAGAGCTGTTTTCAGAAAAGCTGCCATAGGTAGGGACAGACCCAGACACCGCTCCAGTTGCTGCTCTTCCCTGGGGCAGCTCTGGTGATAGGTCAAATATGAATTAACACTTTTTGCCTGTTTCAATAAGGTTTGGAGGAACCCAGTTCTTGTGGAGGGCCTCTCCTGCTTGAGTGTGGACCAAAAGGCTCCAGGCACTGCAGGTGCAAAGATCTTTCCTCAGATTTCTTATGAAACCAGATGAAAACTTCCTGTAGGGTTTGCCATGGTGCCAGTCGGATTGGCCTGGGAAGCCACACTGTTTAACTCAGACATCAATGGCATTGGAAAGAAAAATACCATTATCTTCTGGTTGTCCTGTCCCTGCTCCATGGCAGCTGTGCTGGGGCACCAGGGCTTTGGGATGGGTGTGAAACAGGCCAGGGATGATGTGATTCTTGAACACACAGCAGTCCTGCCAGGAAACTCCAAGTGTGACCAGGGAATTCACAGTTATGGGCGATTCTGAGCCCAGATCTGCAGCACGCTGAAGGCAGCAAGAGCCTGACCTAGTTCATCAGCGTGGGGAGAGGCAGTGCTGGGAAGCTCCTGCCAGGCAGATGGAAAATATGTCTGTGCTGCACGGCCAAGCCGAGCTGCTCTGGGGTCCCAGACAGCTCTGCTGGAGAACATGCTTGGCAGCACACTGTGTTAAACAAATAAACTGCCCGTGCACAAGGAATCAGAGCAGCCCTGAGACTCATTTCTCAGTGCATTTTGCTTCAGAGAGACATTGCAGGGAAGCACTAGGAGAGATCATGTCCAATCTGTGCTGCTCTGTAGCAGAAGCCTCCCTGCCGTGGGTCTCTCAGGGATCCCAGGGAAGGCTCGTTGCTGCAATGCAGGGAGCTGGCTCAGGCTGACAGCCCTCCTTGCACAGCTCTCAGTGGGGAATGGAGAAGGGGTTGAACAATGCAGAAACCAGCCTTACTCATCAATCCCAAAGTCAAACATCCTGACAGCGAGGTGAAGATGTGGCAGATGGTAAAGTACCTGATAAAGGAACAAAAATGTGAAAGTACTGACAACTCATCCAGAGCTGCACAGCTGGCACAACTGGCCTGGATACTTCTGACTGACAGTCCAGCACTTTATACTATAAAAACCCAGTCCCACTTTTTAAGAGAGGATCTTCCAACACACCCCTTCTTGGAGTGTGTGTGGAGACTCCTCCCTGGAGTGGGGACACCCCTCAAGGTTGCTCCTCAAGGCTGAGCCAAATAGATTTGCCCATGGTCATTGGTCTGGGTGAGTAACATCAACCTCTACTTAATAATGTGCTAGCTTTAATATAATTGCTTCAATTTCACTTCAAAAATAGTGCACTATACTACACAATAGTTACAGCTACCTATACTATGAACAATTCTGATTAAGATCTTTTAGTCTAAACATTATATTAATAAATCCCTTTTTTTTATAAGTATATCTAGTTTGCCATCTTTAATCCCATGGGACAAAGTGGTATAGAGGTTCAATTACACCTGTATAACCCTTTAGGCACAAACCATAGACCAAATCCAGGGCTAAGATTGGATCCTGCACTCAGGTTCCCCTCTGAGGGGAGATTAGGAAGCCAGGGGGTCCTTTCTGCACATCGTGGCTCATCAGGGTCTTCCCTAGCAAACTTTGTCTGAAGCTCCCACTGTGCCCATGGGCTGCCTAAAAGGTGGGTGACTGCCCCAGGACAGCAGGTCTGTGTCCCAGTGAGGGAGGATTTCCCCTCCTTTACTTTCTGAGCACTAACTCATTTCATTGTTAGGTACTGACCTTGCAGCAGCGACTTTGTAACCAAATAAAATAATTCAGCAAATGCCAAAACAGCTGCAGTTCACCCAGAGGCTGCAGGCAGCCGAAAATCCAGCCTTCCCATGGCATTGGGCAATAGCAATGGAAATGTGCTCCTCATCAAAGATGAGTGTTGGCGCTTTGGGTGCTTTTTGGGAGATACTAATTGGAGGGAAGAAGTGTTTTTTCTACCCAACAGGCCTCCAGTCCTAGTGCGGGATGGTGATTTGAGTAGTTTTTATTGCCCTGCCTAAAAGGAGTTTGGAAGTCTGTAATCAGTCTGCAGAGAGTGATTGTCCCTCTCCAAAAGCCCCCATAAAAATGAGTCAAATCTCTGTTTAAACTTAAAGGATGCCCTTGAGACCGTTAGCTCTGCTTAGGATCTGCAGCCCTAACCCATTAAGATAAAAATAAATAGAGCTTATTTTAGGAAGACAGAAGTGGGAACCAACCCAAGCACCAGTGAGCCACTGCCAGCACAGAGCAGAAGATGTGTAAAGTTTGGGGTTTTTTCTTCTGCTCCAAGCACCTTCTAATTCAAAATGAAATTCAGCAACCTTTTTGACTCGCCATAACTGGCACTTGTCCAGGTGTCGAGTAACAGAGTTAAATAAGAAAAGACTTCTGAAAATGCCTTGTATTCCCCAAAAATGCAAAAAACTCCAGGCCTTCTGCTCTGGAGTCTGTAGCATCAGCAGCAGCAATCACAGTCCGTGGGGACATGGGCAGCACTTGCCCAAGCCAGGAAAGTGCCAATGACAAATGTCTGGAAAAATAACACATCTGGGGTACAGCAGGTTACCTGCCCTGTTTGCTGCTTGAGGTAACAGCAGCAGGCTCTCTCCATCTTTCTCAGGTCTTATTCTTCAGGGCTTTCTTTGCTCTCCAGCTTGTAAACAAAAGCTTCCCACGTAGGAAAATGCACCAGGAAAGCTGAAAGAGATAATAACAAGCTCAGCAAACTCACTTTTTCACACCAGCACACCAAGGCAAGACAAAGACCATCTAATATAGGATTCTAGTTTCCTAGTTTTTAAATTAGCTTGCTCCAAATATTTTATTCCTCCCTTCTGAAAAAAAGGGAAGGGAGAAATCTTGCAATCCTACCTGCATGTTTCTGAAGAGGAGGGGGAAAAACCCCAACAAAACAAACAAAAATCCCAATTAAGTTCTACCTACTCATCTACATTTTTTTCACTGAATCTTTCTAGACATCTACAGCATCTAAAATGTATTTGACCATATTGTATGACTTCAAATTATACCTACATTAGGCTACTTATAAGATGTTCTCAAAGCACCAGATCACTGGCTCCAACCTTCTTTGTAAACAAAAACACATACAAGGCTTCACCACAACTTCCTATTGAGTGAGCAGCTGAGGAATGGGTCCCTCAGCTCAGAGCAGGTGAAAGTTATTCCACCAGCTCATGAAGAGAGGTCAAAGGTCAAGAGCAGTAATATTTAGCTTCATATATCCCTGCAAATAAACCAGGATTAATTAGACCAGGCAACACTAAGGCCTTCCTGGCTCCCTCTGTGGGCTGGCACTCACTCCCATCCTGTAATTTCCCATGTGAAAAAGGTTAACTCAGAATTAGGGTCTCGTTTATAATAAGCTTTCAGGGGCCAAGGCTCATGCCCAATTGCAAATGAGCTTGTGGTTTTAGGAGCCAGCTGCAGATCTTTCTCTTTGCTTTCTAATCAGAAAGAAACCTCCCTCCCATTCCACAGCTGCAACATATATAAGAGATCAGGCTCAGGCACTCTTGTTTTTCCTTGGATATTTTAGGGGAAGTCTATTTTTGGCTGCAGCCCTAAAGAGCATGGAGAGTACTTGGAGAATTTGTGTTTGTTTCTACTGCTGCCTGCCCTGGCTCTCTGCTGGCATCCAGTGCTCCCCCCACTCCAGGGGCCGTGGGGGCTCGGACAAGGCCCCTGCTTTTTTGGAAGCTCCTGAGGGTGCTGCCAGTGAGCTCAACCCAGTGTTGCAGCTGCCCCAAGGTGCCAGGCAGGGTTATGCCCCCCTGCCTCCCCTCCTCAAGGTGCTGTCTGACCAGGGCCCCCGGAGCTGGGACAGTGAGGTCCCCAGGCTGCAGCCGGACTCCAGGGCCCTCCGCTACATGAAGAGGCTCTATAAGATGTCAGCCACCAAGGAGGGGATCCCCAAGGCCCACAAAGGCCACCTCTATAACACTGTCCGACTTTTCACTCCATGTTTGGAATGCAGGCACCGCCACAGGGACCTGGTGAAAGGTAGGTGTGCAGTGACCTGGATTGTAAAGGTTAAATGGGGTTTTTCTGTGTGTTCAGTGCTTGCAGCACGATACAAAAATAGCTTACTTCTTTAGAGCTGTTGCTATTTTAATCCTTAGGGCTGTTCTCCTAAACTGTAGGAGTTTTTCATAACCTACTTTTCCTTGAATGGCATTAGGTATAGACTTCACAGTTTGGGAATTACCACACAAATGGTATGTGCAAGACGATACTGGTGTGTCAGGCTGACTCATCTTATCATGAATCAGAGAAAGCCACAGTCAGGTTTAAGAAGAGTGGAAAAAATGCTTAGGCATAATGGGCAGCACACTTCCTTTTACTGCCTGTCTTGGTTTTGCTTTTTTTTTTAAAAAACCCACAGCACTGGAATGAGACTTGTATCAAACTGCCAGAACCCAGATTCCTCTCCATGCCTTGTACATTTGCTAGGGAAGAATCACAACCAAAATCTGTGAATAACCTGAAGGGAAGATTAGAATTACTTGTAAATCAGGCTCAGGACTGAAACTAGGATGGCTAGGCATTTTGGTAACTTATGCTTTCATGGTTTTCTTAGATGAGGGCTGGTCACAAGAACAGCACCCAGAAGTCCTTGGCCATTAATTCTACTTAAGTGACTGCTGATAGGTGATCTGAGTTCTCCTGACTTGGATTTTTCACTAAAAAGACAGATAGCCACAAACATCATAGTCATTGTACTTCAGCACAGGAAACAGCACTTCAAGATGGAGTTCATGGTTTGTATCATCTGGAGTGCCTTGCTCCGGTTTCCCCATACCTGCACTAAAAAAAATAGACAACTGCTGAATTCCTCCTGTACTGTTTCTTTCAATGAAATGAATCCTAATAGCTCTTAAAACCATGGGTTTTCTTGGGCTTGTTGTAATTTCTTGACTTTTATGTCCCTTTTATGGCCCCAAGTAGATATTCCATGTCATAAACGTAAGGGAAGGCATCTAAATTGGTTTCTTCTGCTGCTGAATCATTTCTACTTATCCACTGGTATAGTATTTATGCCTAGTGGAAAATTAAGATACTCTAACTCCACAGCATTCTGTTTCCCTTCCCAGGAGATGTTCACTCGGTGGATTTACTCTTCAACCTGGATCGTGTTACTGCTCTGGAGCACTTACTCAAGTCTGTCTTGCTTTATTCCTTTGACACATCTGTTCCCACTTCCTCTTCCATTACCTTCATATGCCATTTATCCATTAAGGAACATGATTCTGCCAGCCAAGTTTGTCCCAGCATTTCCCACTCTCTAGCTTTTAGCCTGCACTTTGAAGTTAGAAAACGCAAGTGGGTGGAGATTGACGTGACTTCTTTCCTCCAGCCTCTAATTGCTACGAACAGGAGGAATATCCATATGGCTGTGAACTTCACTTGCCTGATGGGTGACCCACAAAGGAGCACAAAACTGGAAAACCCTGTTAATGTGACACTGGTTCCCCCTTCCCTTCTTCTGTATCTGAATGACACCAGTGAACAAGCTTATCACGGGTGGAACTCACTTAGGCATGGGACGAAGAGTCCAGTGCGGGCCAGGCAAAGGAACAGCCCACTTGTGGATACTACAGGTGACAAAGGAAAAGGGAATTCCCAGGGCAAAAGGGCCTCTCGACAGCGAAGGAATGAGAATCTGAAAGCAGCACCAGCAACTTCACCTTATAACTTGAGTGAATATTTCAGACAGTTTGTGTTCCCTCAAAACGAATGTGAGCTTCACAACTTCCGCCTCAGCTTTAGCCAGCTAAAATGGGACAAATGGATCATCGCCCCGCACAGGTACAGCCCCCAGTACTGCCAGGGGGACTGTCCCCGGGCCGTGGGGCACAGGTACGGCTCTCCCGTGCACACCATGGTGCAGAACCTCATCTACGAGAAGCTGGACCCCTCTGTCCCCAAGCCCTCCTGTGTCCCGGCCGAGTACAGCCCGCTCAGCGTCCTCACCATCGAGCCTGACGGCTCCATCGTCTACAAGGAGTACGAGGACATGATCGCCACCAAGTGCACCTGTCGGTAGTGGTGTGCTCTGCTTTCACTCCACTTTTGGGTATTTATGCATTCTCAAAGTATCTGTAACTATAATCCACTGAAGAGCGTTGGTGTAACCTGATTGGGATTTAGCATGGAGTTGGTAGAAGGTGTTTACATCACAGCACTTATTTTTGTAGTCACTCAGCCTTTCTAGAATGTGCAATTAAATGTAAATAGTATCTTTTTATTGGAATAATCGCGCGTTTAAAATGTGGAAAAGGTTTCAACTATTAAATGCCTATTTTAAACTGCTTTCTTGTAGATTTAAAAGAAGAAATAAATGCCTTTCACACATCCCCTAAAATCCAGTACCTTCTAGTCTGCCTCTCTACAGAAATCTTGTGTGTGTCATCTCCAGTAAATGTCTAGGAAGAGAAGAAAGTCTTTAATGTTAAAATTGCTTCCTAAGTTTTATATTCTTTTTCCCTACCACATTCCAGCTCTTCCAAGCAAGAAGACATAAATTTTCCTCACAGCTCTGTAGAGTTACCAAGTTGTTTCTTGCTTTTCTTTTGTTGCACTCTTTAGGCTTTCTAAACAAAAAGGAGGGCAAGAAGTTAAGGACAGCTGTGGGGTGACTTGTGAACACTTAAATCACTGAACTATATCAGTAAGAACTGGCACCAGCTGACAGGTGAGCTGCTAAAACCAGGAAGGCTTCATCTGGTTCAAGAATAAGAAACAGCTTGTCCATGGGGTGAGGGCACAGGATTGTCCATGAGGAAGCACACCACCACTGGCTGCTCAACTATGAAGAAATGTCCAAAAAGCTTAAAAAAACACTCCCAGGCTTCTAAAAGCCTTAAATGAGTTTCTGTAAATGCTGTTCAATTGGTTTAGTGTTCTGAAACATGGAGCCACAGTCTTATTTCCTCTTGCAATGAAACTGTAGGTAACAGTGCCTCAATTTGAGATGCTTTCACACCAAATTTTTGCTGTGATTGTTGTATTTTCTCCTTCTAGGCTCTTCCAGTTTTAAGAATTGCATCAAAAAAGCTGGTTTCATGCAGGGGACCCAAGCTAGGAGAGGTTTAGTTGGGGTTCACACACAGACACTCCCAGCTTTTGTTTGTTTGTTGGGTGTTTTTGGGTTGTAAGGTTGTTGGGTTTTTTTTTTAAAGGCTCTGCAGCAGAACTGTCCTGTAAAATTTGAACTGCCTTTAAATTTGACTTGCTAAAACACTGATACATAAACATTGTAATTTTCTTTGCTAAACCACCTAGCCTTAGATCCTGAGCTGTGCAATTCCAGAGGTCTGGGAATTCAGTCTGGCAGGGAAGGGATGTCCCTGAGAGGTTGGTGTGTGGTGTTATATTGCTGTGATGGTTCACTTGGTCGCTGTGATCTGGTTGATGTCAGAGTGCTGGAGTGCTCTGGGGAGGTGCAAAAGGCATAAATCTACTGGAGAAGTGAGGTTCCTGCTGCAGGTTTCAGCCTGCAACTGCTGATATCAAAGCTGGGTTAAATACCAAAAGCTCGAAGCAAATCTCTCGATGTCACACAGAAAACATTCTGGCCCCAAACAGCACTGTGGGTGGTTGGGTGAACTCAGGTTGTGTCGCCCCTCTCTGATCCGCTCAAACTCTGGGAATTCAGCTTTGCCAGCCTGCCAAGGTGGTGAATAAATTATTTCCTGATGCAAAGGGAAAAGGCTATTTCAGATGGAGAAGCCCCAGGTTTGAGGTAGTGACAGGCATCTACAGAAAAGCAGGACCTCAGCAACAGGGTCAAGGCCAAGACCTGCTCTCTAGAGAGGATTTAGGTAAATGCAGCACTTCTGATTTTCAGGGATACACATGCTGATAATCCCACTGTCTAATATATTCCAATAATCCTAATAGATTCTGATAATTCCATTAATGTGAAAGATGTTTAATGTATTCTAATAATAAGCATGTATAATATATTCTAATAAATCTAATATCTTCCAATAATGTTGAAGATGTCTAACATATTCTGTGATATATATTCTAACAATTCTAAAATATTCTAATAATAGTTCAAATAATTTTAAATATTTCTAATGGAGTCTAATAATTCTAATAATAAATTCAGGGATGTGGAAGATGTTTAATATATTCTAATAATTCTTCCAATAACGTGGAGGATGACTAATATATTGTAATAATCCTAATATATTATAACAGTCACTCTAATAATGTTGAATATATGGATTATATTCTAATAATAATTTCAATAGTATTGAATATGTCTAATATATTTTAATAATTCTAATATCTATAATTTTTATGTCTAATATACTCTATTAATAATTCAAATGTTAAATATATCTAATATACTATAATAATTCTAATATAGGCAAATAATAAATTCAGTTATGTGGAGGATGCTTAATATATTCTAATAATTAGTCCATTAATGTGGAAGCTATCGAATACGTTCTTATAATTCTAATATATTCTAGTAATAATTTCAGTAAGGTTGATATCCGATCTATTAATAATTCTAATAATAATATGAAATAAGTTTAATACAGTCTAACAATTCTAATATATTCGATTAGCAGTTCCAATAGTATTGAAGATGTCTAATATAGTCTAGTAGTAATTTCAGTGATGTGGAAGATGTCTCATATATTCTATTAACAATTCCAACAGTGTTTATGATGTTCATTGCAGGGAGGGTGTGTGGGGCGTTGACTACTTAACCTTTAAAAGCCTTTTCCACCCCAAACTATTCCATGATTCTAAGATGTTACGCCTCAAACCCTCTCGCTGTAGCATTAACTCTCCACAGTCCCCACACAAAAGTGGTTTTTTCTCCGACATTTACTTATTTTTGGTACTTCGGCGAATTTTTACGCCCTGAGGCGCTGCCGCCCCCCCCCACTCCCCTCACAGCGCCGGTGCCGCGTTTGACCCCCTCCCTCAGGGCAGGATCCATTGATTACACACGGAATTTACTACAAACATCGCTTATTACACGCTGAATTCATTGCAAACACCACTTATCACGAACACACTTTATTACAAGTATCATGTATAACAAATAGAGCGCGTAGCTCGCGGTTAGGCAGTGGCGCCAGGGGGCAGCGCAGCGCTGAGGGGGGCCATGGCCGCCCGCCCGCCCCGGAAGGTGAAGCGGCGCCGAGGCCGTTCCGGGTCGGGCGGCGGCCATTGCGCGGTGACCGAGGGGACACTGCGGCCATGGGCAAGCACTTCGGGAACCTGGCCCGGGTGCGGCATGTCATCACCTACAGCCTCTCGCCCTTCGAGCAGCGCGCCATCCCCAACGTCTTCTCGCACGGCGTCCCCAACGTGATGCGCCGCTTCAGCTCCCAGGTGTTGAAGGTGGTGCCCCGTGAGTACAGCGGGGGATTCCCCCCTCTTTGTGCCCTCTTGGCAGCGTAAATTTGGGGAAGGGGGATGTGGGGCTGGCGGGGAAGACGGTGGGTTTGTGGGACGCTGTGTTTTGTCGCAGGAGGTCGGTGCAGTGCGCAGTGCAGTGTCCTCTCACTGCCGTGCCCCCACATTGTGAATATCCCCTTATTCCAGTGTCCCCTCACTTCAGTGTCCCTGTATGGTGAATATCCCCTTATTCCAGTGCCCTGTTATAACACTGTCCCGTTATAGAAGTGTCCCCTCATTGCATCGAATGTCCCCTTGTTGTGAATGTCCCCCTGTTGCAGTCTCCCCAGTATTGCAGTGCCCTGTCATTGCAGTGACCCCTCATTTTAGTGTCCCCTTATTTCACTGTCCTCTCATTATAGTGTCCTTTCATTTACTGCAAGCATCTCCTTATTCCAGTGTGCCTGTATTGTGACTGTCCCGTTATAGCAGTGTCCCCTCATTCCCATGTCCCCTGATTGTGCCTGTCCTCTCTCCCTCCCAGCCCTTGCAGTCGGATACCTCATTTATTCCTGGGGGATGCAGGAGTTTGAGCGGTTGAAGAGGAAGAACCCGGCTGACTACGAGCACGACCAGTGACCACATGGCCCTGGAGCTCATTCCCGCACTGTTACGGACCTGCTGTGCTTGTTCCCATGGCCAGAGGGGATTAACAGGGAGATAAGTCTTGTCTAATAAATTGTAACTTTGCCCCGTGACTTTGTGTGAAATCTGTGTCTTAAGCTGTTTAAGGTGAGGAGCATCAAATCCCTTGTCTGGTTCTCTCTGTACAGGCAGATAATCAGGCTTAAGTTCCATGTGCTCGGATGTTTTTATTGTAGAGCGCTTCCAGCCTTCGTGATTCCCGTTTCTTTGTAATATTCTTCAATATAAAGTGCAGTGAGGGCTGTTTTGAAATGACAGTTCCTTGTTCTGTTTATTTTCCCATCACTGGCTGCTGTTTTTCCTCCAGCCTTGAGATCTGTGAAAAACAAACATTCCCTGATTTAGCATTGATTAAAGCTGGATGAGCTGGACAGTGGCTCGGGATTGGGGATGGACCCTGACCTCTCTCTTCGCTGGAGCCCCAGCCAGAAGACGAGGGGGAACAGGAACAAGCTGCACCAGGAGAGGTTTCATCTCCGTGTAACAAAGGAATTTTTTCCAGTGAGAACAATCAGTCCCTGGAACACCTTGCCCAGGATAAGGGGGAGGCCCCAGGGAAGATTTCAGGAGGTAACTGGATGGGGTGCCAAGTAACCTCGTGCGGGCTCCCTTCCAACAAAATGCTGGACTAGCTGATCTTTCAAGGTCCGTTCCAACCTGGGCTGTTCTCTGATCCTGTGATTCTACTTACCTAGTTATATTAATGTTAATTGTGTGATTAACTACACTCTGATATCTGATTATTGTTAATGGGGTGCGTTAGAACCTTCTTGACACTGCAGGGAGAAACACAACTGATAAACGCCTGCAGATGATTAAAAACCAGCCGCAAGTAGTGAAGTCACTTAAATAGGTGACAAGTTCACCCTGTGGCTCTGAGGATAGAAACAAGCCCCACTGTTTGAAGTCCAGAACACTTGGCTGGTTCCTTTATCCAAATTTTTTCCTTCCAGTGTTCCGCTGACTGCCTCAAGCTCCCGCCCTACACAGAGCAACACGTTGCTGTGCTATTCCTGGAGCTGTACTGGGAGTTTATCTTATCTGCAGGGCAGCAATGACGTTTGTATGAATTTCTCCACGTGCTCTGACCTGGGAGACAAAGATGCTCAGGCTCTCACTGCAGGAAGTTGGGGGGATGGCATTTTAAGAGGTCAGTGCTTGAGTATTTTGGGGCTTGTAACATATACTTAAGAAGCACACGAGACTAAGCTCAGTCTCCTGTGTATCCTCCAAGCACAGCCTGAGGTTGGCGTAAACTGCAGTAAAACCAGTCAGGCAGCGCTGCAAGTGTTGGCAAAAATATTCTGTGCTTAACTTTACCTGCAGTTTGGTTCATTGCTATTTTCTAGGCTGCTTAAGCAAGCAGGGAGCTTGCTGTGGGAGCTGGCAGAGATGTCTAGAGGCAGATTTATAGAATCATAGAATAGCCTGGGTTGAAAAGGACCTTAAAGCTCATCTCATTCCAATACCCTGCCATGGGCAGGAACACCTTCCACTGCTCCAGGTTCTCCAAGCCCCATCCAGCCTTGTCTTGAACACTTCCCAGGATGGGGCAGCCACAGCTTCTCTGGGCAACCTGTGCCAGGGCCTCACCACCCTCACAGAGAAGAATTTCTTCCTAACATCCAACCTAACCCTGCCCTCTGCCAGTGTGAAGCCATTGCCCTTGTCCTGTCACTGTCTACCTGTGTAAAATATCCCTCTCCCTCATTTTTACAAGCCCCCTTAAAGCACTGGAAGGAGATACTTGATTCAGAACTTTCTGTCCTGCCCACTGAGCCTCCGAGAGCACAGGAGCAGCTGCTGGGTGGCCTCAGTGACAGCCCCTGTGAAGCTGTGCTCAGTAAACACTTGGTTTTCACTGTGTTCTCACAGCTCTGCTGAAGGCCAGCAGTCCCTGGGGCTCTCACGAGGTCCCTGCCCCTGCTCACAGACAGCTGAACTGTGTCTGCACCAGGTGTCAAACAAATGTAAACGGGGGCACCGGCACGGCGGCCACGCACTGGCCCCGGGGCAGCTCAGCCCGTGCCAGGGTCAGCCCTGAGCTGCGGGGTCAGCCCCCAGCTCCAGGCCAGGCCTCTGCACCTGCTGCTCTTCCACCTGTTGCTACCCTGCTCAGCCGTCCTCTGAGCCCTCCAAGCCAACCTCCCCTCGGATGCAGGCCCTGTTCCCTGCGGGGATGGTTCCCCCTGCACCCGCGGCACTGGCACTTCAGTCCCTGGGCATTTCAGAACCTCAACACGGCGCTCAAAAATTTTTCAGTTGTTGGCTTATTTTGTTCTCTCCTTGGTAACTCTTAGAAGGGGCAACAGAGCAACATACCCCTTTCTCACATCTCTGCTGTGGGTTCTTACCAGCCTCCAGGACTTGTGGGTATGGAAACAGCTGGCTCAGTTTTGTCCTTTTTTCCCCAGTTTCTTGCACAGTTTGCTGCCTGACAGGCACATGTGGATGCTATTAGTGACCCAGAAAGATACACAACAATTTTGATGTATCATCACAAAGTACCAGCCTTACCCAGCCAAAAAAGCTGAGAGATGATGACTTACAGAGTCATTCCTGTGCTTCCATGGATGAACTCAGGGCTACAGCTGCTGCCTTGTTCTCCCTTCTCTGTTGTACACTAGTGCCTAATGGAAATAGCAGAAATTAGAACTCAGATGCATGTAAAGGAAGGATTTAATGGGAAAAATAATTGAGAAATTCCCAGCCAAATGTAAAAGGAACTTTTAAATTCAGCTACCTGACATGCTATGATTTACTGTCCCATTTCCTTCGCGTCATAAAATCCAGGAAGGAGGAATAATGAAAAATTTTGCTTCCTCCTCCCAGAGAAGCAAGACAAACAGGGCAGAGGAAGGAGTGTAAGAACCACCCTAGGAAAGGAAGAAATAATCCAATATTGGTTGTAGACAGCATGCTGGTTTTAAATAAAAAGGGGAGGTTTATTATTTATGTATTTATTAATAAAAAACTGGGAAGGTTTTTTTATTTAATCCCAGGGAAATTTGGGCTAAGGGGTAATCATCTGACAACATGGCATTATCTTAATCTAAGTCACTTGCCCTCCACGCTGGCACTTGTGCCTTCATATTAAGCAATCACAGAAATAGAGCCTGTGACATCCAGATTTACAATTTAGCTAAAAGATAGTTCACTATTTTATATCTTAATATCTTTATATCTTAATATCTTCCTACTTGAAGTAATTTAAAACATAACGTGTTCCAAAAATCCCGCACACTGACACAATTAAATTGGAATTCTTTTTACATCACCCTGCAATCTCAAATGTCTTGACCTGACAGATTTGGGGCACATGGGATAGATGTGGGAGCCTGACAGAGCCACAGACTGGCTTGGGTTGGAAGGGACCTTAAAGCTTTTCGAGTTCCACCCCCTGCCATGAGCAGGGACACTTCCACTAGACCAGGGTGCTCCAAGCCCCATCCAACAAGATACACAGGATCTCACAGATGAGGAGACACAAACATTGGGACAAGTGGGAGAATTGTGTAAGCAGAGGATGACAGAGGAGATGAGAAGTTAACAGCTCTGCTCAAACACTCTTTTCTCTGCTGCTGCAACCTCAGTCCACATTGGAAAAAAGTGAGATTCCTCTTAATGACAAACAGCCCATCCACATCCATGGGAGCTGCTGGCATTGTTTGGAAGCCCAATAGTAAGTGACAGACATGGAGACAGAGACAGCTCATCTAAGGAACCACAGTCCTGCCACATGGAGCACCTCAGCTCCAGACAGCCCTTGAGCAGCCTCTTCCAGTATCTATTTGGAGATGATTTAACACACCTCAGGATTCCTGGGAGAAGAGCTCTATGAGTTACTGCACATTTTACACTCCCAGGCCCATCTGAGAAGTGTTACACCTGCTCTTTGAGCACCATGTGCCTGGAAAGGAAAGTTAAGCAATTTCCTTATGGTTCTTTCCTGTACCAAGAGTGAGAAGCAGAATCAAAAGCACAATCCTCTGCTTCAAATAAGTTTTGCAAGACAACACTTGCCCCTGGCTGGCAAACTCAGAGCAGCACACACTGTGAGTGGCACAGAAGTTAAATAAGGTTATGGCTTTTGATCTTGACCATAATAATTTGGGCCAACACCCCTTTTGCTTGCAAATAGACCATGGAGTTCTGGTAATATGTTAGGTGGGCTTTAAAAAAAGGAACAGTTGGCACAATGGGTAAGGTGACCAGACAAAGTACAAGTGGAAGGGGAGTAAATCATTACCTCGAGAGACAGGCCTTGAACCAGATCACTTCAACAGATGTAGACTTAGCAATTCCCTCTTGCTCCAAACCGAACTTTGTTCCTGTAATAACTGGCAGCTGATGCAATGATAAGAGAATGAAGTCTATAAAAATCTAGCTGAAAGCCTGGGAAGTTCTCACTGAAGTTCTTCCTGCCTCCTCCGCCCACGGCTGGTCGAAGTGACAGCTCACGCTGGGAAGATGGACTGGTGGAAAATGATGGTAGTCCTTTTGCTCTGCTCACTGCTGCTCAGCCAGGTAAAGAGAGACAACTACTGAAATATAGCTACTGAAATAAACAATTAGAAATAAACTATTTAAAGAGCTAATTCAAATGGATAGGACATTAATGAAAGCTGCTATGATTTGGATGGAGAATTGGCTGGAGTTAGAAGTGACAGTAGTGCTTTTTTAGAGGATTCAATGTCATAAAAATGGAGAGTAACTGCCTAGTGAATACTGGGCTACTCTGAGCCGTAACTCAGCAAGCGATTCTGCCTTCCCTCCCAAGATTAAAAAACACTGTTAATTTTGGTACTTAGTTCTTTGGGGTTGGGCTACAAGCAATGCTTTAACAGAGTGTGCCATGATCTGAAGACTGGAAATACTTCAAGTGCTTCCCTTCATCTTAAGACGTTTACTTCAGCATCAGAGCAACCACCTGCAGGTGCCTCGTGTGCTGACAGCCACTCCCGGCTCTGTTTCAGGCACACAGCGCGTCCCTGCCCCAGTCCCGGGCGCCGCGGCAGCGAAGGATGACGCCCTTCTGGAGAGGAGTGTCCCTGAGACCCATCGGAGCCTCCTGCAGGGACAACAGCGAGTGCATCACCATGCTCTGCAGGTAACTCGGCCTGGGCAAGGCAACCCTTAATGTTGTGTGATGTAAAGGAAGTTCACACTTAGTCTCACCCAAACGGGATCCAGAGTTCACAAAAAAAGATACCAGGAACAGGGATGAGGCAACGGACTCAGACTCTTTTGTAAGCAGTGCAAACAAGAGCAGAGTCCAAGTCCCTTGACTGCCAGTCTTAGTGCTTTCACTGCAACCCCAAATAACCTGGCTTTGCAAAAAGGAACAGAGGACTCCAGGCACCTTTTAGGTAATCGCAGACCTTAAAATTAATCCTTCCTAAAGCCAATGCTGCTCACTTTAAAGCATGTATTAATTAAAAGTAAAAAAGCATGTATTAATTAGTATCTTACCCTAAATTAACCACTTTAAGGTGCTTACTAAGCTCATAGCTTAAAAGACAACTACAACATCAAACACCATTTAGCTCTCATGAACATTAGATGTGAACAAATTGTCCAACTACATACAGTTGAATATATAAATTGATTAGTTAAAGTTCCTACTTAGTGACTGAAAGGTGATTTTGTGTGGTACCTGCCATATATATATACCAGAAATCACAGACAACATAGAACATAGCCACCTTCTACTATATGTAAATAGGAAAAATGGAAAAATATGTCCTATTATTAAGAAATATGATTATAAATAAGATTATTTCATATTCTATTATAAATAAATAGGATAAAAAGTAAATAGAACAGCGTGGTTGGGCTGCTATGCTGTGTTTGAGATGAATCATTGGGTTCTGCTGATTCCCAGAACTGAGCTGGACCAGCAGCTGCAGGAAGGTGCAGACAGAACAAGACCCTGTGGACAGGACTGCAGTTCTGTACCATTTCTACACTGCACCTGATCCTATAGCCCTGGGCAACACACATTTTGGAGTTATGATGTAAAGCTAAGAACAGAATTAATCCAGACACTGAGTGGAGTTAGAGGTGAATTCAGCACGCAGAGCTACCTGAGCCAGACTCCAGCACTGCTGAACACCTGGGCACAGGGAGCACTGCCAAGGATGTACCTGGGCTGCCTGTCTGAGCCCAGCTCAGCCCCAGCTCTCAGTGCCTCATGATGGTTTTTTTCCAGGAAGAACCGCTGCCTCCTCACCACGGCCTCGGCGTGAGCTCACGATGACAACACCCCTCACTGTTACTGCTGACGAAGCTCCACACTTGGGACATATTTATTGACTGCTCAGGAGCTGGACAGTGACTCGAGCAATTAAATATAAACCATATTTAATACTTCTGTCACATGTGCTGATAAAAGGACTTCCAAGAGCTCAAGACCATCTCCTGCCGTGGCTGTGCCTCAGGATGCCTCTGGCCAAGCTCAATAAAAGGACTCTGCCTCTCCTGCTCGTTTGGTTTTTTGTAACGGTTCGTATTATTTATTTGAAGGTGTGAATTAAAATATATATTTAGCAAACCACCTTGGTTTTCCTTGTATCCTGTGAGCAGAGTGGACGGTGAGTGCAGAGCTGGTGCTCAAATCCAGCTGGACCTTTATCCTTCCACCTGGCAGGAGCATAAAGTAGATGAGGCTCCATCTCCTCAGTCTGACAGATGAACTCTTATCAGTGCTCAGATAAAGGCCTGTTAGAAAGAGGGAGCCAAACTGATAATACTGATAGCAATTTCAATATCCCAAATATATCCAGTGATAACTGGAAGGAAAACTATTTACTCTTAATTACTTCTAATCAAATTTACTTAAATACATGTCCTAGAGACTGACTTTTGCCACTGACCTTACCTCCTATTTTAAAATAAATTGATCAAAATGCTGGTTTGAGCTGCTGGATGTTAATTCAGAGGGCTGAAACACAAAGCAAAAAGCACTTTGGATTAAATAAGAACACACTGGATGCTGCTCTCTGTTTGTTACACAGAGCACTAGGATCAGAAAAAGAGAGAAGTCTGCCTAAAAAGGCACTTCCAGGGAGAACACCCATAAAACAGATACAAGCACAGGGGATTGGAAGTTTAATACAGAAAATCTATTTGATATTTATTAAACTTAGTTTCTCCAGTTACAGTTTTGCATTGTACAAAGCATTTTAATGACACAGTAGTTAAAAAGATCTTTACAAATTGAAATGTGATACCCTTTTCTCCAAATATTTTAATTGCCATAAATTTGTTTAAAAATACACATTAAACGCATGTTTCAGACACTAAACTTTCTATAATCTCAATACCACAAAATACATAGAATATACTATACAGATGTGGAAAAAATCTAGTTAGTATATAATACTTTGCTCACCATTAACAGCTTTATTACGTGAAATGCACATACTGACTTAGAAATCCTAATTTTGAGCCCCAAAGTACCCTTTGAAATTTCAAATGTATTGCAACAAATAAAATCACAGTTTGTTTATTTTTTTCAGGTTTTGGTTGAAGACAGATGCCCAAATCTTTTGATAGAAAACAAAATGTAACACATGGACTTGTCATGTACAAAGCATAAAACAGAGACATCCCATTAGTTACTAACAGTACCTTTCTGTAGGATTAATCAGGGCTTCATTTATAAGTGACAGGTTAAAAGTTACCTCCCCCCCCCAGCCCTCCCCCAAAAGAAAAACCCCTTCTTCACCAAATAATAATTTCAAATAAGATAAAGGATTTTTAATAAATATATAAGCACTTTATCCTCCATATACAAAATTTTTTTAAAACAATTTAAAAGGGGGACCAGATACAAATGTCAGGAACTGTGCTTGAAGAGTCATTCCTGGTCCTTAGAGTTGAGTTTGGGATGTGGAATGCCAAGGCAGCCCCAAGGAGCTGCTGCAGCAGCACTGTGCCCCCGGCTCCACCACGGGAGGGTTGCATATAAAACTGAAGACAGGGAACACTGCATTCCCATTTTCCTACATTGGCTGGAGTTACACCAGGAATGGGCACATTTCCATAAAGTTTCCAGGTGAGATAAAACAGGTGAAGCATGGACACACAGACAGCCCAGCTCACTCCATGCTGCAGCACAGCACCTGGAATTGCTCAGGCAGTGACTGAGGGACACTCAGCTGAGCTGGTGACTCCTGAGGGTCCAAGGGGAACCCAGCTCTGCCAAACTCCCCTGAGAGCAATTCCTGATGGCACAGGTGCCCCTTCCTTCCCTGCCTTTCCCTCCCAAATGGCACCACAGACCGAGTCCTCAAACACTATCGGAGCTGGACACACCACGATTCCCCACTGACAACCTTCCTAGCTGGGAAACCCTCTCCTGGAATAGCTCTGGCTGTGTGAGTTGGTGAGCAAAAGCTCTGGCTCCTCTCTGTACTTTAAGATGTCTGGCACTAACTTTGTTGCTTGGAAACACGGGGTTTTCCATAACACTGACACATCAGATAGAGAAATTTAAACCCTGACTGAAGGATTTGTCGGAAAGGTAAGAATTTGGAAGTTGTTTACTCCCCAATGGGTAATTCAAACTTGACTTGCTCAGGCCCTTGTGGATCTGCCTCAATACAAACACTGCAGTGACAGCGAAGATCTGTTCAGAAAATTACATTAAATACAACAAAGGTAGTTTCTCTCTCTTTCCAGCAGTTTGCCATTTGGGCAAACTCCATAATTCTCTGCCTACGGCTTTATTTTACTTGCCCCAGGCAAGTGCTACATCATTCCCATAAATTCTGACTCTCTGTGTGTAGGGGCCATTCATAAATACATTTCAGGGCATTTTTTGTTACCACAGCAATCAAGCCTCAGCAATCTAAAGGAATATACATTGCACTCCTGGATAATATGCAATATTTATCACCAATAAGATGGTGACTCAGCACTCAATAAATAATATATCAATATAGTCAGTTGCACCATAATCTAAAAACAAGTATAACATATACTTTGGACAGACTGAGTCATATATATATACATATATATTAAAAGACACATACAATACAAATTGCATACTGCCATCGAAAGCCAAGGAGAGCCATCCGCCCGCTCTGCTTTATGGCTACGAGATTCAAATCAAAACAAAACTCTTGGGCTGGTTTACTCTGGTGTCCTGAAGATTTGTTTGGAATTATAAATGGTTGCACCTTATCACCTGGAACCTGCAAGTCTGAGAGCAAAGTCAAACAGCTGAGCAAGCCTAGTCTGATTGAGCCATTCCTAAGATTCACCAACTGGGACCACGATCAGCGAGGGAATTAAGATTACGGTGTTGATATGTATTAACAGACAGCTGTCCAGGGAATCATTTGGGAAGCCAGGAGCTGGGGAGTCCCTCCTTAGTCACCATGAGATGGGTGCTGGTGCTGCAGTGTCCTGCACTCCCATTGTGGTGCTGGAGGTGCGGAAGGACAGGGACAGACCCTCCCCTCACGTGGGCAGAGGGATGGAAACCTAGGACATACTTGCTTATTTTTTTGGCTGTGAGATCTGACTAAGTTCATAACTTTCCTCTTGGAAACAACAGTAAATCCCAAATTAACATATGCTTTTGGAACTGTGAAGGTTAAACTGATCTGTTTGCAACAGCCCCAGATGCACAAGGCATTTCTGATCCATTACCAAGCCCACTGCAGATCTCCTGCACCAACAGGACACCTGGGACAGCACTCCAGAGGATATTCCACCATGGAGCACCCTGTTCAGCTGGGACACTTCCAACCAGCTCAGGTCCACATTTTGACATGATGCAAAAAGCCTCCTGGTGATTTGAAGACAATTTCTAAGATCCAATGATCTGGGGATAAGCGATGCATTTTTAGGAGACCAATTTAGCGTGACACCAAAAGGTATTTGTGGGACTCTAGTTAAGGAAAAAAAATTCCCAGAGATGAGACCATTCCTGCTGAGAGCAATGGTGACTGTGCACAAAGGAGCAAGCCAAGAACAGCCATGCTGGCTAGTGCAGCACTACACACAAAACCAACCATGAATGCAACTTCTACAAAGGTATTTCTACAGCGTCAGAGGTGTGCGAGGCACTTCAGAGTAGGAAAGGAAACACAGCTGACAGTGTCCCATGCCCACGACAGGGAGTTTGAGGGTACAGAGTTCTGTCTCCAACAGCAAAGACTAACAGAAACGTGACCTTGCACAGTGATTCCATAAAAAGGATGCTCCAACAGACCTGAAGAGTCGATTCAGCGACCAGGGAAAACCACAGGTCTGTTACTCAATGTATCAATCCGGACGTAGCAAAGCTTTTCTGGAAGTACAAAACACGCTGGGACGCAAAGGAAGCTCTACGAATATGCAGCTACCTTGTAGTAGGTTACTAATTTGCAAAACTTCTAAACTCTTAAAGCCCATAGGACATACTGCAGTACTAAGGAGCGTAGAATTCTATTCCTTCTCTCGAGGTTGCCGTGATTTTGGCACTTAACTACACCTACACAAAAAATTTAGTGCAATAATTTTCCTGAACATGCACGTTCATATCTGGTACAGAATAAAGGGTTCAGTGGGAGAGAAAACAAAGCAGCATTCCACAATCTCACTCCAAAGGGTTCAGAGTTGGACTCTTGGAAAGGAGACCACCGCGATGAGTCAGTTTGTGTGACAAGACACTGGGACTTGGAAAAAGGAAATGGAATTTTACCCAAGTACTGCAGAAGACCACTGCATACAGTATACCTGGTCCTGCTGTAAAACATCTTGTAAACAGTTCATAAAATCTTCATCTAAAAGTAAGGCATAAGGCACACCAGACATGTTGGGGGCACTAAGCAATACTGAAAGCAGTAGCATTTGAAACCTTTTACTCAGACAAGCACCTCACGTGAAAGGTACTTTGGTTTGCACTCTGAGAGCAGCCAACTGCAACTCCAGAACCATGTGTGTTGCACTGAGTGAATGTTACGCTCCGTCAAATGTTAACAGGACCTTCGTTACCATGGGGTAAAAACAAGTTTTAGATCCATTCTGCACCAGAACGGTCGTTTCCCTGCAGGAGCAGGTGAGCTCCCACCCCACGGTGGCTGCAGCACTGCCAGCCTGTAGTGTCCATCACCCAGCAGACCCCAAGAAGACAAAATGGACCTCGAGTTCTACTAAAGATTCCTGGTTTCTCAGTCAATGGAAAAGATGCAAATGACAGTTCTGGTAGGAATTTAACTACTATTGGGTTTTTAACCACAAAGTTCACCCATTCTGTAAGTGTCAAAAAGTGACAAGCACAGAAACAAAAGGTACTTTAAATGAAGAGATGCAAAAAAAGCACAAGATTGTCCTTTTCCAAAGCCTTTCCTGTTTGCATCGCACCCATCGGACTGAAGGTCATTCCTACACCATTACTTGGATGTTACATTAAATGCAAATTACTGTAATGTTTTGTGATTGTTATAGTGTTAATCGATGGCTTGAAACTGCCTTGAAAACAATCCAAGTCAGATCCAGCTAAATATTTCTCCATATAAATTTCTTTATAATTCATTTAAATGAAGTATCTCAATACGTAGAAGAATATCTGGAACTTTTCTATTTAGTACAAATTCTGCAATAATAAATCTGTAGTTGTCATTTATTAGTCGACTCATAGGCATTAGGCATGAGAAGTATGGTGTCCCTACATGTTAGAACCTATCAACCCTAGTTCCTTTTACAGGCTCTATCACCACAAGACATTACAGAGTAACAAAGCTCACAAAGTACTTAAATAAAGTGTCTAGGTTTAATTTCTAAGTACTCAAAAGGGAAAATTTAGGGAACAAGAAATAGCTAAAACCAGCCCCAAATGGGGCTTTTCAAAATTAAAATTACAAAAATTAAAATAAATAGGATTTAAACTGACTATTCGTGTGTTGTGACTGGAATTCCAATGATCTATCCATGACAGATCAGCAAAACTACAACTTTTATGTAGCAGATTTTAAAATATTTAAATAACTTAAACCGGGAATACTGAAGAAGTCCATGAACCAGCTGATTTGGGGTTAAACACAAAACACAAATGAGGATGGGAGACATGGGAAAGCATTCCTTGCTCTTAGTGTCAACTAAGCAATGTGTTATGGCAGTCTTCCTTATTGACATGACACAGTGTTGTGGAGAGAAATCAGAGGCAGCGAGAAAAATGGGTTTGATTTTGGGTTCCTTCAGTTCCAGCCTCACTTGGCATCGAGGCGCAGCCAGTGCAGGCCCTGCCGGGTGTAACGCACCAGCTCGGTCATGATGCTCGTGTTAAAAACCAGAGGGCCCATAACTTTATCCAGTTCAGCAAAGAACTCTAAAACAACAGAAACACGAGTTAAATAAGCGTATTTTGGAGTATGGGAAATGTGACACCCAACCACCCCGCATTTTCAGCGTGAAGCTTCTGGATTAAGAGAAATAGGAGCGATGAGAGATGGCTGAGTGGTGGAAAAGTAAAGGAAAAAAGGTTTTCCCTAATAAATTTCTTTACTCTTTTGCAGAAGACTGGTTGGAAATAATAAGACTATTAAACTACTGCCAAGCTTCCTTGGCTTTCCCCCTCAAACATGTATTTCACTTTAGAATTTCAGAAGGGGAAATACACCAAGTTCCTCTTCCTACACTGAACAATTTACAGGAAATGCAACTAAGATTTTTACATCTCCAACACCACCTTGACAACCACAACACCCAGCTCAGGTTATCCCTTCAATCCAAGGTGTAACTTTCCATCTTATTTTGCAGAGGACCTGGTTCAACATCCCAGGCACCATTAACGGCCTCTCTGAAATTGAAAGCCAATGAGTGTTTGCACCCTCTGGAATGCTGAGGTTATAAAGCCCCTGTGCCAGCCCTTACCTTTCTGTTCTCTCGACAGCTGTTCAGCTTGTTCCCAAATTTCAGTGGCATAGAGGAAGTTGGACGTGACCTGGACGTAGCTGGCAGCCATCTGATGGATCCTCTGCGGGATCGTCACCGAGGACCCGCTCCCTGAAGGATTGGCTGCCCCAGAAGAGTAATTTCCTGAATTCCCTGGAGACAGCTTTGGAGACACTGGAGACGGCATCCCGACAGGTTTGCTGCTCACCCAGAGGGAAAGATTAAATTGGAAATGCATAAATACATGAACTTTCAACACCCCACGCTGTGAGATGCCCTCCAAGAGCTCTCTGCCCACACTCAGGGTGTGAGATGATCAAACACTCCCACTTCACACACCAAAAATCAGGATTTGCCCTACAGCAAATTGAATGCTCGAGGTAGTAACTGCTGAGGATCCTCCAGCACTTACTCGTAGCTTACAAAACCCAATTACCAAACATCATCATCTCTTAATTCAATAAAATCTTCAATTAATTGTTTAAATAAATTGAACCCTAAAGAATGAAAAAAATTACAACTACCTGGTAATCACACTGCCATAATATTACATTATATAATATTATTGCAGATAACACAATGGAAATCTGAAATGCCCTCCTAAAACTCACCAAAAGATTTATCAAAGGTCCATTTCTGGGTTTAAAAGAACAGAAGTAAATTGCTAAACTAGTGGACAGAAAATGCTGCATGTACTTGTAACCATCTGGGCTTGTAGCACTAATAAAGCTCTTGTTTTGGGGGGAAAAGCACTAAATTAAACAACAAAACTCAATTAGATAAGGAACTTGTGGGTTAGTGACCCATTTTTTGCCTGACAAACCCTGCAGAGCAATATCACCAGCAGCAGCCTCTGTTCTCAGAATAATTACACAAAAAATGAATTAAAATCCACACCCTTAGAACTTTTACCCCAAAAGCTGCTCTCTGAGCACCTCAGGCACGCAGAGAACATGGAAAATGTGCTCTAAGTTCAGAAATACAGGGAACAGCTTTTAATACTCACCTTCCCATACCAGGTGATGGTGCTTGAGAATTATTGTAGCAATTCTGTTTGGAGAAAAAGACATTTGTCACCTGATTTATGTTTATCTAGTTACATTTTATCTGGCTATTTATTTATTTATTTTTGACCAAATGAATTTTTGCAGTTTTTCTTTTAAGCAACATTCTCAGTAATACCACAGTATTTATCAACTGAAATTTGGGAAAAGATCCTTTTTTACTGATGACTTAGAAACAAATTAAGGGATTATTTTAGCAACACAAAGAAAGATTGGAGTGGTCCTCTGCTCTAACCATTAGATTCCATTGTCCCTTAATGGAACATTTTGGTTTTTTCAGCCTTTTAATAGAAAGAAATCTGTTACTACTGGCATCAAACAATTAAAGATCTCCCAAATTTATTACAGAAGACAGAATTCAGATCAAATTAATAGTTGACATGCCCAGACCAGCAGGGTTATGACATCCAAGCTGTCTCTGCCCAGCTTTAAACTACTCAACTTTAATATACCTTCAAGGTTCTGTTCTAAATGGGTGTATTCAAAGTTCACATGTAGAGGTCTGAAAATTGGATCTGAGGATTTTAAATGATGTAAAGCTTTAATATCATTAGGCTTTAATATTCTAAGAAAATACAGCTGCAATTACCTTCAGATGTTCAGTCAGAGTTTTTGAGTATTTCAATGCACTTTCCTTTTTCAGTTTGAAAAGCCTCAGGTACAGCAGAGCTTGGCACCGAAGGCTGACCAAAGACAGGACAAAAAACAGTCAAGGTCAGGTTTAGCACAACTCAGTGAGTTTCAAAAATCTAACAGCTGTCTTCTTAAAGTTTTCTCTACCAACTCAACCAAGAAAATCCACAACCACCTTTAAATTCTCAAGGAAACTGAAACAACTTCGTAAGCCTCAAGCCGAAACTTTACCTTTCAGTGATCTTGCTGATATAATGAGCTTGGGAGACAATACAGTGATTTCCTAGACAAGGGTTGCCTTTATTTTTCACCTGTGTCAGGACATTCTGAGCACTCTGCCATGGCCTCCCCTTTCCTTTCTCCCTGAACCAAGGGGTTCTGGTCCTGCACACTTGCTGCAGACATTCCATTAAAACCTACGGGGCTACTGACAGTTCTTACAGCCAGTCCAAATGCTGACTTATCCCTGGAAGTGCACAGGGTGGACCCCCATCCTCTCCACTGTTACTCCTCCGTGTTTCAAAGACCTGATCTTCATGAGCATCCCCTCTGCCCCCATTTACAGCAATCAGATATACAGCAACAATCTTTATGTACAGCCAAGTGAAAACCTCATGTATTTGGTTCAGAAACACCCCAGAGCTCAGTGGAGCACAGCACTCCATGCAGATAAAACATGTGAGATCCATCAGGGCACTGTATGAAGTGCAGAACACACATACCAAAGCACTGCCAGCCTTTTGTCGGCAGCCGTCGCATCTGGTGCCAAGTAATTCTTCAGTTTCATAGTGTATCTGCAAACAAAGGCATCAATGAACCACAAAAGAAGAAATACAGCTTCATTTATCAATCACAAAGCACTAACACTCTTATGAATTTCTGATTTCAGCTGTTGTCACCATTTCAGGAACCTCCCTCGAACTCTAAACAAAACACTAACTGGGCAGTAACCGGAATTATTTGGCTTCTCATGGGTTACTCATTGTAGAGACTTCAAGAGCCTTAGCAGAAACCATCTCTGCCTTCATGGAAACACTTCAAACCTCAGCAACTGGAAAAAACTGGTCAGTGATCCAGTTCTAGTGGGGAATGACAAGAGACCTCAAAAGCTGGTGGCCAAACCTCAGTCCATCTGACAGCTCTGATTCCCAGGCCCCTTCCCCGCCCACGTGCCTTTGTGTGTGCTTTGCAATGCTTACTTGATTAATTCCACAGTTTCTGAATACATAGGGAACGGGGACTTGGATTCCTGAGCATTTTTCTCCAATGCATTCCCACACTCAATGAAGGACACGACAGCATCCAGGTAGTACACGGCCTTCTCAAACCTGTCCGACTGCAGAGAGGGGAGAGACACTTTTAGGGACGAAAAGCAGAGATAAGTACAGGAAAGTTCCAGTACAGAAGGGCAGCAAAATGGCAAAGGCAGCAAACCAACCCCAGGATAACGTGCAAACACTGGGTGATGTTGGAGATTAACTTACCAAAGCATCTGCATTGTGTTTCAGCTTCTTTGCTTCTTGCAAATAATGATCAGCTGAGTAAGTCCTGCAAGAGAAGACATGGATTTAGGGACTCAGCCCCACCCATGTTTCATGGTCTTTTATTACTGAAGCTTCTTGGTATTGCCAAAGTTCAGATTTTTTTTTCTATTCCTAACTCAAGCAACACTACAATAAAACTGTTTATATAGTTTCAAATTAGTTCTCTGGTTTCAGGTAATTCAAAAAGTATTCCAAGCAATCTGATTACCACACACGAATTGGTTCAATTTACTGCATTCAATAGCCAAGCAAACACTTGACCAATAACAAGGGCAGGGGAAGGAAAAAACCCACAAAATTTGAGGACAAATTAAATCAGCACCTCCAGGACTTACATTGCTAAGGGTATGAAATATATAAAATTGTGACAGAATAAATCAAGATGCATTCAGGTGTTAATTGCCTTTGCTTTGCCACCTAAGACAATCAATGCTAAATGATTTTCTCAACTAGATGAGCACAAGGAGTCATAAAAGTGTAATGATTCATTTCAATACATTAACATATTACCTACAAGTTGATTAAAGTTTGCAATAAATTATCCCATCCATCCCATCTTATCTGTCAAAGAATTAAAGATATTTGAAATGAACATTTTTACCAGACCACTTATAGGAAATTGATGCCATTACAAAGCAACAGTTAATATTAATAAGATTATATAACTATAAAATTATTTCAATCAGTTCTAATCCCAAGAAATCCTAAAATGGCTCCGTTATAACCGCAAGGTTACAACATGTCACAATTACTGTTCCTTGCAGTGGGCTCTCCTTATGGCTTCCTATACTTTCATATAATTTCAGGTTTTAATTTTTTAATAAGTTTGATCTTATTGCAATTTCTTGGCTCTGTTTTATCTTGGGATAATTACATAATCCCCATAAACTATTTTGTCCTAAATGATTGATTGTGTACTCTAACCATCAAATGTACTCAACTTTTTTCTATTTCTAAACAGCTTTTAACTAGAAAGTTACTCTTATATTTGGCCCAAACATAATTTCATCTGTAGAATGAATTTAAAGAAGTGCTTTCAGAGCAAACCTTGTGCTGAGATCTGAGTTGGCACAAGTGAAACCTAAAGTCTGCAGGAGATGGTGAAGTATTTGTTTTATTTTCCTTTCAAGGTATTTTCTTTGACAAAGAGCTTTCATGTAAGATCTTTTGTGAAGCAAAATGACAACTCTTCTCTGTGAGGAGCTGGCTGTGCTTGAGATCTGCAGCCACAGAGAGGGAAAGGCAATTTTCTGTTCTTACCTATCATCAAAAACGAGCTTTGCTCTCCTTGACTTTGCACTTTCCGTAGCCTGAGCAGAGGCAGGAGGGCAGCTGGAGGAATTGTTCACAATCTTTTCCTGAAAGGGAAATCAATGCCAAATAATACATTTAAAGAACAGTTAAATTTCCTCTGCCTTCAAGAGAAGCACTTGTTGTGTAAATGCCTCCCATGACTTCACACATTCTATGCAACAAGGACAGTCTGCACCTGCCTGAGCTGCCACTGAGCACAGGGAATCAATAATCAGCTTCCAGGAGGCTCCCACCTCATGCTGGCACAGAGCAGACAGCAGGCTGGGATGGAGTCCTCACTCCCACCCTCTCCCTCAGAGGAAAGGATTCAGGCAAGGCTTTCTAGGCACACCTGGAGCCAGGAAATTCCTCCCTCAATCCCCCATGTCACTGTTTCTAAATTTTGGGGTTTTTCACTCTAACAAAGAGATGATGAGGATTTTGATTTCTAATATCTATAAACAACACACTCTGCTGAATGCATTTGCCTTGAAAGAAAACCCAAAAACACAGTAGTAGGTACTACTCTGAGAAAGGTATGAGTAAGCACAGCTGAAGTATAAAATGATAAACATATCACAAATGTACAACTGGCTTAGGGACATTTATATTTTTAAATTCTATCACATCTAAATATCTTCCCAACCTAAATCTCTTAAAAACCATCTCCTGCACCATCTTCATAGTCATGTTTCCCCCGTAATCACAGAGAGCACTGTAAAATCCTGAGCTGGAGTTAAAATGGTCTTTCTGAGCATTTACAATGTCATAAAATGAGAGCTACGGCTTCCCACCCCAGCACTGAGCATGGACCAAGCTCCTGCCCTCCTGCAAAACCAGGACAAGTTCTATATCTGCTCTGAGGAGACAAGAGCAACCTCATTATTCCACTTACCAGTGTGCAGACAGCTTTCTAGTGATATTTCTTATTAACCAATTAATACACAGGCAGCATCAGTCACCAGGAGATGACTAAGACTAACCTAATTTCACTAATTACAGAAGAATTTGGCAGGATAATCATTAGTATTCCACCCCTCTCCCAAGGTGTTTTCTAACTTATAGACTTCCAAGGCACCTAAGCACTACGACATGAAACAACGCATACCTAATATTAATTACATTTTGTCTTGAACTAAAAATTGTTTAGATCAAACTGCAGAGCAAAGAAGGAGGTTTAAGGCAGGCACAGAGTCAGCCCTTTACCTTGGCTTCCTTGGCACTACTGGAACCCTTCCCCTCTGTCTTCTTCTGCTTGGAAGAGGAGCTGCTTTTGCTGCCACTGCTGCTTTCCTTGCCTGGGTTGCTGCTGGATTTTAAGGATGATGACTGACTGACCGTCCTCTTGCGGGACCCGTGTTCCTGCTTGGAATCTTTCTGTAGGGCTGGGGCAGCAGGAGATGGCAGTAAATCCTTCTCTTTAACAGCACTTGGCTTTGAAGACCTGGACAAAAGGAACAAATTCAGGGTTAAAAAACAAACCCAAAACCAACCCAACCCCATCCGCCCCCAAATACACAAAATATTGATTTTTAACTTTTAAACTAAAAAAACCCACTTGTTTTAAAACAAGACTTGGCAAATGGGCTGTTGGGAAAAGAAGAATAATTTTGGAGAGTAAGTTTCTCCAAAGCCAGATTGAACTCGTTTTCACCATTTTATTTGTTCTGACCTGAAAACACAGGCAAAACCAGACAAGTTCTAACCATAAAACCACACCCCTACACCAGTTCTTTAAAAAAAACCACCCTAAACACTCACAATTTCAGCACTGCAAGCCAATGCCAGCGCCAGGCTGTCTGTGCAGACCAGCCAGCCAACAGCTCCAGGGAAAGATGCTCCAGATAAATCTCTGGAACCCAGGGAATGGGAAAACTTCCTCAGTGCAGCCTTTCAGGACAGTCTTACCTTGGCTGCTGAGGGATGCTGTTGGCTATTCCTGGCTTCCCATAATTATTATTTCTACACATTATTCCTATAAAATCATAGAGCTTCATTTAATTAAATGTCCTTCAGAGAACTGCACTGGCAATCAAGGAAATATCAGAAATAATAGGTGAAAAAGTGAAATCAGGCTAGAAATGTATGCCTTCATTCCACATCTGTTTCCTAACAAACATTAACACACTGTTTAATTCAGGAGGGGCGAACAAGAGTTGTAGCATCTGATGTGCTTCAGCTTCTCACATATTTGTAATTTGGCAATTACTCCCTAGAAATACTTTCCATGGCACAATTACACCAGTTTTCAATTGCTTGTAACTGAAACAGCAGTTTTTAAAAGGCAGTGGAAAAAACCTACTCTTTTCTGTGAATTAACACTGACCAAGAAATAAATCAAATCAATTGCAAAAAACATGGGAAATTCAGAAATAATATATTAAACAGTGTTGCTGATTTGCTAATTCCATGTTACTTTGCTTTTGGGTCACTCTCTCTTTTCTTTAGCTAAAGTTCCAAGCTAAATTGATAGAGGCAAAATCCATGGATCCAAAGCTCAGTGCCATCAGCTTCCAAGACAAAGCCAGCTGTGTGATTTATTTCCAGTTTACAAACTTGCTAAATGAAGAATTACCAGATTGGGTTAATTTAAAAGCACAGATTTTGCAAGATCAAAAAGCCAGCTGCAGAGCTGCTTTCTAAACCAAAACCAAACTCCACAGTGTATTAGAGAAAACCAGGAAGCAAATATTCCTTACTACACCAACCCTTCACAGGAGGGATCACCTGACTTCTGTTAAGTAACACAATTGACTTTGGCCAATGTTTTTGAGTATGGAAATGAATTTCCACCAACTAATACTAGAAACTCTGAATTAAATTTGTTTGAAGGGTAAGAAATAATGAAATTTTACTAAATGATTAAGGCAACACTTGGGGTAGGGAGTGGAGAAGAGGGTGCAGACATGCACCATCCTCTCCATGACAACCCTGAGCCTTCAGTGTTGGGAACAGCCAAGATACTCACTCCCTACTGCTGGAAGTCTTGTGTCCTGATGGAGCTTTTTCTTCCAGTTTCGTTTTCTTGCTTTCACTGGCTCTGTTTTCATCCTCATTCTGAGTAAAGCAAACAAGAAATACATCCAGGAACATCCACATTTACAGCTTCTCTGACAGTGGCAATATTTCACATTAAGAGATCTTATTTAGCAGGTGTTTCGCAGTGTACAGAGTAAAATATATATAAGACCACAAAAACATGTCCTACAGCATCTAATCCTTATCAAATATTTCACCAGACCCTGGTACTGGAACAAAATGAAAAAACAAGTCTATCTACTAAATTACAACCTGCATAAAAGCAGTAGCAGCCAAATTGTTCATTTTAGCACAAATACATTATCATCAGGAAAATACCAGGAAAATCTGCCAAAGGTTTTGGCAAAGATCAGGAGACAGATTTTATGCTGTGGGGTCTAAAGAGCGTCTTATGAATGTCAGGGAGGGGTAAAAATCTAATCATTCTTTTAAAGTAAGCTCAAAGATGTTGAAGACTATATATTTATATAAATTTAATCCTGAAGTCAAAAGGTCTTCAAGATGAATTTCTCAAGTGTCTTCATGGAGCACTGGAAGGATCAATACAGCGAGTAAATGGAAAATGAGGCCTCAGAGTAAATCACCTGGTAACACACTCCAGATTCAAACCCAAAAGGTTTCAGTTTTGTGACAGTGATGCCACAACCCTGAGCACTGTGAGCAAGGAAACTCAGGGGCAAACAACGAGTAGACCTGAGGTGCCAGCTGTGTTTGGAGCACTCAGACCTAAAACTGGAGGGATAGGGAAAAGGGGAGTTCTTTATTTGCCTCACACAGGATTCCAACCTCTCTGGTGGCACCAGGAAGCCTCAAAGTGATCAAGGCTTCCCAACAATGACCCACCACGCTGTTTTGTGGGCTAAAGCCTAAATTAATTGGCCTTACCAAAGCTTTCTGGTTTAGATGTAAGAGCACGGATCTTTAATGCTCTAACTCCAAATGGGTACTGAAAGGGATAACTGGCCAAAAAAGAAGAGTCAGTGAATTCAGACCCATTGGAGCTCCGTATGGGTGCATTCCCAGGAACATCAGGAATTATACAGCAACACTTGCAAAAAGTAATTATTCACTGTACCGGTCAGAGTTGTCCCTTTTTACAAAAAACCCCTCATTTTCTGACTTCATTTCCTTACCAGAGAAAACAGGAAACTTAGTTAGGAATAGCACAGGACAAACCTCTGTTTGCAGTTAAATGGCAAGTCTCCCAGATGACATTAATTTCAGCAAGTGATCAAGTTTACTTTGGTTGCTCAGTGGGAAAACTGGTTTGACTGAAATTATCTATCCCCTCAAATGACTCTCTGAATGATTTCACAGAATCCTTGGATTGCAGATGTCAACAAAGTCTCACAACCACTGCCAAATCCCTGTCAAAATCAGAGTGAAATCCAGAGCAGCACCCTGACCCAGGGTTTCACAGTCGTAAATTCAAGGAAACCAGATGTTTATAAAAACTGAGAGTGGATCACTGAGTCCATCTGACAGTCCCAGGTTTGCTCTGTCCGTGTGTTGAGGTTTCTAAAAGCAGTTTAAAATTACACCATCAACTACTTCTGACATATTCCTCCCAAGAGTGCTATTCCTCCACTGATTCCTCTCCCCATTTTACTGCCCCCAGCCACTCTTGCTCTTTACTTATAGTTGAAAAGATTAAATGCTTTTTCAGAGAAAGATTAAATATTATTATGGAGAGATCCCCTGCTCCCAGTGAAGCAGCACGCCAAGATCATGTTTTCTGCTGCTGCCATGCCCAAGGTGCAGTCCTGCCTCATTCCTTATCCTGGCAACAGGCAATTCCATAGTTCAGGGAGCTGATCCAGACAAAAACTGACTTTTGGGATTTTTTTTCCCAGGTGGATTTTCCATTGGATCAGCTGCCTGTGCTGGCCTGCAGAGCACGAGGAGCTGGTGTCAGGTCAAGGGGGAGCAGGAGAGGGCTGGATGCAGAGATCAGAGGCACAGACTGTGTGTCACCTCCATGAGCTCTGGCTACAGGGCTACCTAACACTGCTACAGGGGTGTCTTTCCTCCAACAGAAAATCCCAACAGTCTCCCCCATAAAAGCACAGGGATGATCCATGTGTTCTACACAGACAGGTAGCAAAGCCATTCCTAAATCGCTCAGTCGCTACACTGAGGTGTGATCTGGTGTGAACTGGTGCTCACACAATCCACTATGGGCTGAGGTAACAGGTAAATCTCTCTACAAAATTATCACCTGTTTGTGTTTCCTTTTGCCT
This sequence comes from Myiozetetes cayanensis, assembly GCF_022539395.1. Taxonomy (NCBI): domain Eukaryota; kingdom Metazoa; phylum Chordata; class Aves; order Passeriformes; family Tyrannidae; genus Myiozetetes; species Myiozetetes cayanensis. The sequence goes on along the minus strand of NW_026087378.1, from coordinate 5,169,819 downwards.
TTTGTAGAACTTTTGTCCGACGGCTGTTTCTGGGATTCCCTGGGGTGCTTCTCCGGGGCGCTTTTCTTCTCCACTTTGGGTGCATCATCCTTGTAAGGCTTCCCTGGTATTCGGGATAAGAGGCTCAGGTCAATCTTCACAATGAGTGGGTACCTTTCATCAGGATCACTGAGTGGTGAAAGAAGCTCTTTCTCTTCCATAGGAGAGAACATTCTTTGCCGAAAAAAGCTGTCATCCTCCTCCATGGAAGATTTAACAGGAGTCCTATTGCTCTCAGAGTATTTGGGTGTTTGTGATGAAGGAGGCAGACTCTCATTTTCATCTGAATCAGAGGATGAGGTATCTGTTTCGATGAATTCCCTGGATTTCTGGGCAGATTTGCTTGAAGCCTTGTATTTCTTTTTCTCTGTTGTAGGCCGAGGGGAAGACTTGGGCTCTTTCTTTATATTGGGTTTCCTGGAGCCTTTCGTGGCCGCCTTATGCCTGTTTGAAGGGATATTTGTTGCCATGTCTACTGGGGTTTCACTTTCTATTTTAAGACCTCCTCTAGGCTCTTCCACAGATGTCTTTTCTGCTTTCTTGGGCTGTTTTTTCCCCACAGTCCTCCTCTGTGCCGAGCTGTCGCTCTGGGCAGGTGATTTCTGCCTGCCCCGACTGCTCTCCGAGCCCTTCTGGGTGGGTTTGGAATCTCGCCCTGGTGTAGAAGAAATGGAATCCTTGGATCCACCTTGATCAGTGTACCCACTCCCTGTGCCCTGATCCCGTCCCTCTTTTTTGTAGCCTTGGGAGGATGGGATATTGCTGTCCACGGAAGAAGCTGGTGACACTTTATGGGAATTAACTTTGTTCAACCAGTTATCCAGTTGCCACTTGTTTGTCGGCGGTGGCTCTGGCTAAAAACAAATTAAAAAACCAGAGTTAGAGCAGATATTTCATTTTTCATTGCATTTCTACCATCTCTTCCACGGGACAGCTGTATGATGCTGCACTCCAAAGCAAGAGGTGCACCCAGAAACCTGAGATAATAACAAATGAAATACAGGTACAAATAACAGCTCAGTTGTCCCTTCATCTGGAGCAGCTGCTATCATCAGGTAGTATTTTTTGTCATAGTTTTTAAAGGTACTGTTATTTAACTTCTGCTTTCCAACTGACAACTTGTGGTAAAGATCACCTCAAATTTAAACATCCAGTGTGTGTTTATATAGAGAATTGTCATATCCAGGTCCTTCAGCAGAAGAACAGTCCAGCCTGAAAAGGAACTCACGTTGGTCTATTTATTTTTTCCAACAGTCTGAGAATTTATTAATCTTTCCTGTGTAAAAGCTGAGGATTAATGCCAAGCATGGGTCAAACCCTACCTCGGGGGATGCACTCTGGGATGGTTCATTGGCTTCACTGTCACTGGAACTGCTTTCACTCTCCGAGTCAGATCCTGAGCTGCTTTCAGAGCCACTGTGGCTGCTCGAGTCATCCCTGGAGTTATCTGCTCCTTCACTGTTATGTTGGGAAGGTTCAGAATTACTGAAAAAAAAAAATGGTGTAAAACAAACATTACCCAAGCCCCAGATATATTCTAGAAACCCTTTCATTAGAAATTACAAAATGTAAAAACTTAATTTACATTCATTAGAAAATTCAACATAACTGAACACATTTCAGCGTGGAAACAACCAAACTTAGGTTTTTTCCCCCTTCCCAAAGTGGTCAGTGTAATTTGCAGCATAGACACTATTTAATCACTGATTAAATTCTAATCACCTTTCACTTTAATACAAGACAAAGGACAAACATGAATTTTGGAAATGAGTTCAAGCCAAGAGTGCTGACTAGGCTGAATATCCCCCCTCTCCTTCCTATGCTGCAATCCCCCAGGAATTCCTACCTTCCAGGTGTGCTCCTTGGCACGGTCTTATCGCAGTCCTGCAATTAAGAAGAACAGCATGAAGCTTCTAGAAGTTATTTAAGGCTTGTATATACAATTAAGTTGCAAGACACCAATTTAGCACCTTTAATTTTTTTAATATAGCATCTTCATTCAGTATTTGCAGCAGCTTAAATTTATCTGCATTTTCCTTACACAGAAAGAAAAACAGAGTTATTCTCTCTAGGTTTTCACCACAAATCTGTATATTCTAACTAGCTGTGAGAATTCCCATTTCTACTACTAATTAGTAAAATGTTTCCATCTTTTTGAATCAGATGAGTCTGCATTTCACAATGCTGAAATCCTAAAATGCCCAGGGTATTTGCAGTTCACTGACTAAATGCATTATCTCCAAGTTTCTTCCCCATGAAGAAAATCAAGTATGAGAAGTGGGAACACGAAGAAAAGAAACACCAGAGGAGTGAAGTTACTGCTGGGCAGCACAGACATACAGGTAATTTTATTTCACATGCTAAGGGTCATTTCTGGCAGAGGCTGCATAAAGTTAATACCAAAAAGAGTAAAAAAGGGATCTTTTTGACAAAAGTAAAGGTGCTGCTGTACTCCCAGTGACATACACAGCACCCCTTATCATCCCAAACACAGCCCCAAGGTACCAATGAACAGAGGTGTTCACACCATCAACTCTTCAGCTGGAATGGTAGAACATGAGGGTTCTATCTTAAATAATGAGTTATTATTTATGTTTTCAAGTACACTATTACCATTTGATGTTCAGACAAAGCCCATGTGAAATCAGTACACAAGAATTCCTTGATATAAGTGTAATGTTTTCACAAAACAATTTTCCTCCAAGATTACATTTAGGAATACCTGAGGTTTGCCTAAAAACATTCCACTAGATTTTAGTTTCTTAATCCCAAATCTCCTGTTAAGCTGTCCAGTTTGCTGCTGGGACACTGATCCTGCTGCAGGACTGAACCATGAATGAATTCAGTGTTTTTCTGGAACTCTGCTTTAAGGAACATACCTGCTCTCCATCGCTGTCTTCGCTACTGCTGAGTTTTAAGTCATCTTTCAACATACTAAGTAAAAGGGAGAAAGTGAGACAAGTTTTTCCAGGTGCTTTAATTACTTTCAAAGCATTCTTCTAGATTTCAACATGCCACTGTTTATCCTACAGAGAGGCTGCGTGGGTGAAAGCCACCAGATACTATTCAAATGTTTCATGTTTAAGAATGGTGAGTTGAGTCATTCTTTAGAGAAGAATAAGGATTCAGGTACTTTGACTCCTTAGTCCATTCTGTTAAATTTAGAAAAGGAAATCTGACACAATTTACTGATGTGGGAGGAGGTAACTTGTATATGTTCAACTTCTTACACACAATGGCCAAGAACACTGTTTTAAATGGAATAAAGAAAGCCAACACCAGTGGCTGCTTCCTGTCTTGTGGCAACAGAGCAACTGTCCTAAGCCATAATTAATTATTATTATTCAAAGCAATAATTACTTATGGTAGTCATACATACACACACTATTTCACAAGACTGAAAATACACAAGCACACTGAAGACATATTAACACGGTTTTTAGGATTACTGAGAAATAGATTTGATTATAAAAATAAAACATCTTACTCTGTCTGGTTCGATTCACATCTGCAGAAAGAAAATGAGAGAGGATTGAAAAGTCTGACACTTCTGAGTTTCACAGTAGAGCTGTTCCTACTGATGATCTGGAAAGGAACACCAGCCTCTAGCATCATGTTCCTGAAATATTTGTCACTGTTATCCTTTTCCAAAAGATGCAGCTATCTCTTTTTTAGAGGCTTTTTTTACCAGACCATAATTGCTTTTTTTTAAAATAAAAAATCATTTAAAGCTGTATTGTCACAGTAAACATCATCTAAACTTTCCTCCCATGCATCCCAGCTCAGCACGTGTCCAATGCTGCCTCACTCTCAGATGTCCTCACATTTCCCAGCCTTGGAAACAGCAAAGTTCCTCTCATCATCTTCTTAAACTGCATGTTTTGGGGAAACTTACTGTAAATCTACATTAAGTGAGGGGGGTTTCTTGTTGTTCTATTTCTTTCCCATCTGTTCCCATGTGCTTTTTCAATCTTGCCAACTCAGTGGCAGAAGAACCAGAGTTAATTCTGTGACTGCATCCCAACAAATGGAAGGTAAGTTTTCAGATCCTATATTCATTAACATATAATCAGCCAGTAAATATTTATTTTTAAGGTCGTATTTATTTGGAAACAATCTTTTAACTGCATATAATTGATTTTTAGGCAGGAGAAAGGTGCATTTCAGCCATCTAAAATATTCCAGTTGCTTTTAAATTTTTCTGTGTTGCTGCATCTGTGTCCATAATTAATAGAAACACTTGTCAGTGAATTAAAAGACTGAGCAGAACAAATCTCACTAGATGCCAGACACTGTTTTCTGTCTCCTCCAATCCAAAACCTTTCCTTATCCTATATTTGTGACACCTACAAGCTGCTTCCAGCTGACAGCTCTGCAAGGCACATGTTTAGTAAGTCCTGTCCTGCCCACTCTCACATGCTGATCCTCTTCTTCTGCCAGCCAAGGAGAGGATGCTGAAGTGTCTGTGCAAGAACCGACACATTCTACTAACAGCTATTTTCCAAATCTCTTAAAATACAACTGTTGTCTGTGAAATGTTTTCTCAACAGCTACTTACGATTTGGATTGATGACCATTGGATGTTTTGGATGAAGGATTGTATCGTTCTAGAAGAAGAGAAAAAGAAATGCACAGTTGAAAACTCTGGCAGCAAAAGAAGCCACTCCAAAGCTGCCACGAGGATACAGTCATGGATAAACCATGAACAGCTGAGGGGCCAGAAGGAGCAGTAACCAGGTGACACCAGGCACAACCTCCCAAAGAGTGAAGGAGGAAGGGAATGCAGAGGCAAAGTACTAAATACAGCAAATAATTTAATCAAGAAAACCTAAAAAATCAGTTAAATCATTGTTGTCTAAATGAATGCACGGTTTGTTATCAATGTTGTGAAATCTGTTTTGCTTCCACTAAGATTAAACCCTTGCCTTCTCCATGGAGGATATGGGATATAGGTCTGTCTGTTGAGCTCTGATTGTTTCAGCATCCCCACACAGCTTTTGAGTGGATGAGCAACCTCCACATCCCAAAATCTGTCTGAAACACCAATTCTGACAACAGGAATATATACTGATATAATCTGCTTTTCAGTTTGGTTTTTTTTGCCTTCCCTTTTCTTTAATCCTGGCAAATAACTGAGTGTAGCTCAACAGAAACAAGAACTGAGGCTGTTTAAAGCTTTCCAGAAAACCCAAACTGGAGTTGAAAACTGGCTCTGTGTTTTAATTAACCTTCCTCTTCCTTTACACACCTAAAGATCAGCTGCTCCTATAACGTGAGCCTATGGTTTAGCATTATGGAATTAAGCTTTAATTTGTTTCCTTAAATCCCCACTGTATCAGGTGTTCACATTAAGCTGCTTGTGAATATCTAAGAATAAACCATTCTTCTTTTACTATTTAAGCTGTTTAATCACTTCAAGAGGGAGTGGAAAGACTTTTGGAAGGTAACAGTACAAATTTAATTCAATTTAAGGAGGTATGTTACCTGTGTTAAGTGTTACTTTCAGCAATATTCAAAATAATTACACAGTTAAAAGAAATAAAAGCTGCTTTTGTCTGAAGTCCAAAAATGAATTATGGGACAAGAAATTCAAGGATATTACTAAGCATATTATTTGAGTTCTTGACCAGTTCTCTCTCTTGATTTTAAAATGTCAAAGTGAAAACAAACAGTGAAACTGCAATGTGCTTTTTCTGACTAAATATAAGCAAAAGCACTATTTCGGTTTCTAATATGTCCCCAAGCAGGGAGTTGGGTTTTGTAAAAGTGTTTTGGTTTAGGACTCAACTATTTTCAATTCAATCAACCATGGAGGCATTTTTTAAAGAATTAGTAAATGTGATCAATTAAAAATAATTATTTTTCCTAGAACACACCACCCTTGTAACTCTGTGACAACTTTCTATTATCTGAACAAAGAAACACAAAAGAAAAATCAAACAATTGTTTTATAGCCTAAAATTTGAGAAAGCAGAGAAAACCTTAACTCAGACTTCATCTTATGACCAGTCTGGAAAATCTCATTCCCTAAAAAACATGACATCTTAGGAGATGTTGAGAATCACGGATGGCAACAAAAGCATTAAATATATCCCAGGAAGTTTAATATACTCACTCTGTTCTCCAGTGCCAAAACTGGACTGCTGAGATTCCTGAGGGAAGAAAAGATGACAAATTTGGGGTTTTTTTTAATTGGGAATTTTAACATACTAAAAACCAGGCTGTAAGGAAGATACTCTTTCTACTTCAAAGATGGCATCTAACCTCTGAAAAATGGGAAAAAACTATCAACAAGCAGAAAGAGGGATTCATCATCTGGGCCCCAGAGCAGCCCAGGTGAAGAGTTTCCCACTGCTCTTCCTCAGCCCTGCTCACCCACGTCCTTGCTGTGCAGCTGCACTGAATCATAGCTGGAACTCCAAAATCCCTCTGTAACTTCCATAAATCCCAGCTCCCTGGATGTTTAGCATGGAGAGGAACCATTGAGAATGTTTGTTTATCCTCCTTATACACAAACTTTGCTGCTTGTTTGAAGTATTTTCCTTCAAACCCTTTTCTGCTCATTTTCCTTTTCCAGGCACACACAGCACCCTGAGGGACAAGCAATGAGGACAGGAAAAACCTCTCAGCAAAAAATTTATCTCAGCCACGAGGGAGCCTAAGGGACAACATGAGATTTAAACTGTGACCAGCTCTGCACACTCTGCCCAGAATACTCCACGTGGGTCCCTGGTAAATCCAGCCAGGCCTGGGTAGCCAACACAGCGTTCCCAGAAAAGCCAGATCTCCATGAAATCACACAATTCCCTTGAGCAAAAGCCAACAAACAGTGATATTAGAGATTTACAGAAAGGTTTGGGTTGGAAGGGACCTTAAAGCTCATCTTGTTCTGCCCCTCTGCCATGGGCAGGGATACCTTCCACTGCACCAGGCTGCTCCAAGCCCCATCCAACCTGGCCTTGGACACTTTCAGGGATGGGGCACTCACAGCTCCTCTGGGAAACCTGTGCCAGGGCCTCACCAACCTCACAGCCAAGAACTTCTCCTTAACATCACATACACCCAGCTGTGAGAGAGAAAAGGCTTGCAAATGTTAGCACTTGTATCATCTTCAGTATTCCCATTCCACAGAAATCCCAATTCCGACTCCCAAGACACAGTAGATGATAAACTTTTTTGAAACCCTAAGATATTGTTTTAACAAACAAATACACAGAGGCTACTGAGCTACTGAAAACCCACTTCTAGGCTGGAGTACCTTTTTAAAATAGGACCTTCCTGACCTCATTTTAAAATGAGGACAACTGCCAGCCCCAGAAATACAAATTGAGTCAAATATTTTCAATTTTTTAGCTATATACACACGTTTTACTTAAATGCTCTGGCAATGGCCTACCAGGATCACAGTAAAATGAATTCCACTTTTTCTGGTACACCTGTGAACCAGTTTTGCCACACAGCCAAGTCAGTGCCAGACAATTTATAAAATGGAAGTTTTTAAACACACAAAAGCTTTACATAGCAAAGAACACTTAAAATGTTTTCAATTTCCCTTAACTTTGTATTTCTAAAGTGGAGCAGTTGCAATAATGCATTGAACAAGTATTTTGTGCATGAGGAACTTCATGGGGAACTTGATAAGGAACTTTCCTTGGAAGGTGTTTCAAATGCCTCTGATCTTTACTAACTGAAAGAAAGAAAGGGACAATAAAATAAAATTAACCTCTGTTTAAAGTGCAAAGCAAAGATGGAGAAAGATGGAGTCTTGTGACTTCAACAGAAAGCAGCAGTCACACTTCCTTCAAAATAAAACCTGTTTTTTATCTTTCACACAGGTAGGAGGAGGGCAGGTGTGACTCCCTGAATCCCTTTTGCCACTGGCAGCTCAGACAAGCCAACAGACTAAGTCAAAAAAGAAGTATCAACCACACAATAATCAAACATCACACCTCCAGAGCCACTGCACTGGAGGGAGCATGGGATGGGGAACTGGCACCCCTTTACCAGCACACGGATGAGGAATTCTGCAGAACACACCTGCCTAATTCCTTGCTTTAGTCAGCTTCCTACTTGGAAGGCAAAGCACAGGTTCTCAGCTAAGTGCACTTTAATGAGGTGTTATGGTTAAATGTCCAACTTTTTCCAACTCTCTTGCCATCTATTGAATACATATTTCTTTAAGAAACTCAGAGATCAAAAAAAAAAAAAAAAAAAAAGCTCCACTTTCAACTCCAAAGATATTTACAGCAGCAGCTTCTAAAGGTCTGCTTCAGAAAGAAATTCAAAACAACTGAAAGGAAGGAAACCCTTTTAACCAAAATATAATAGACTGCTGAGGTTACACAAGGAAGACACTTAAGCAGGAAACAAAAAGTATGACAAAAAAACATGGAGAGAGGAACTCTCAGCTGGACGGGACGGCATCAGGGGCCGGATTCCCACCTCACAGGCCTGGCTGTGGTGAACGGGACCCATTTCCATTTAAGAGCTGAAATCTCAGGTCAGATCTCATTTTGATTTCTCAGGAGGAGGTTTCTGTGTTGCCGCAGATCAAGCGATCCGACCGCTGGCCTCGGTGGCTCCGGCACAGGGCAGGAATGGAGGACCCTGGAGGCAGAATCCACCTCTCCAGAGATGCCTTCGGGCCCCGGCGCAGGTACAAACACTGCCAAGCCTCCCATGGTGCTGCGAAACAAAAACCTTCCCCTCCCCAACAAACAGCTGGAGTTTTTTAATATATTTTATAAACATGCCAGTATTTTTGGCGTTTTTGACCGTGAGCCCATGGATAAAATTACGGAGCGTTAGGTCACGGGATAACATTTTTTATCAAGACTCAGGAATCTACATATTTTTCATAGCATCCATAAAACTTTCCCTGACCTATTTTCATGGAGTTTTATCTTCTGATTCAAAGACTTCCTGGTAACTGTAAGTTATATTTATAGTAATCAGAGAGGCCCCAGTCAAGGAGTTCGGGTTCCTTCGAGCGACTCACTCTCCACACACAGGGAAAGCGATTCCATCCCAACAGTCCGACAAATTAAATCAAGTGGTCCACCAAAGGGAGCTTAATTCTGTGTGAACAGGAAAAACACACTGACTTCTGCACACAGGAGGAATGCTGTGAAACACTTCAGCATAGGACTTGTAATAAATGGAGCACAGTATTGAAGAGAAGGAGCTTTCCTGCAACAGAACTGCTTGATTAAAGTAAACCACTGTTTTGTTTTGTTTGGTGAATTCTGCTCTGGGCCCAGACTGCACAAGCCTATGGCTCACTAACTCACTGGAATTCTGTAGAGCTGCTGCTGCCAAGAATGACAGAGGGGAGAAGGCAGAGGAAATTATAGGCTTTGGATGCAGAGAGAGAATTTGACAGAGTTCCACGGCTAAGATGTGCAGCCACAAAATAAAAAAGCTGGCAAAAAGTCAAGAGACTCAGAGCAGCCATAAATGGAATTTTTTGCAAACTGGGTGAAGAAACACAATCCTGGCTGAGAGGTTCAAAAAGCCCCACAAGCCACCTTTTTTGTTCTAACATTAACACAACTGTGCAGTTCTAGGTAGTTTCTCTCTATGCCACAGACGTGTGGACTTCTGCACACTTTTCTTCTCCCCAGACCGAGTCAAATGCCAGGGATACACAGAAACAAACAGCTTTCAAAGTATTCAAAGCAGTGGAATAAAGACCTTTGTTGATGAGGAAAGGTGTGGAATTTCTTTTTTTATAATAAAAGGTATGAATTATTTCCAGGCTGACCGTTTTATGTAACACAGCAAATAAACCCTTACTAGGAACAGTATATGCAAGATTAATATTGACCTAATGCTGAGAAAACAGACAACAGGATTTATTTTCTAGATACGCCTTCCAAAGTAAAGCTGAGAACTGAATGGCATGTTCTGCATTTTCTGATCACTGGAGAGAAGCAAAATGCAGTGAGACAGGAACATGCCACACAGAGGGTGGTGACAGCAGGACTGCCCATGGCTCTGGGATATCCAGCCAGGACACGAAGCTCAACTCGTACCAATCTGGGAGGGTTTTGTGGATGTGCATTTCCAACATGGACCTGGAACCTTAGGCTGAAAGAAGGTGATGTCAAATCCCTCACATGAGATGATGGGTTTACAAATCTCACATCAGAGACCTCAGTGAGAAAGTTTTCTTAAAATTATTCACTCAACTGTTCTGTTGTGGGGAGCAATTTGGATCAAACAGGAAATTAAGAGCAGCAAGTGACACTCTAAAACAGCAGCAGGTCAAATAAAGTGTAGCCTTAATTATTACAAAGGTAACTTTTAAATGACAAACAAGTGTGATTTCTTCAGTCTGAAGCTATGCCAAGTTAGGGGTGGGGCATCCCAATTCCTCCCAGAGATATGTAGAGTCTGGAGAAAAATCCTATTGTTGAGTTGAATCTTTTACTGGTAATCAGCAGATACAGGAAACAAACCATGAATTCCTGGCTGAGTCAGGAATCTCCAAGCTGGGTTTTACCCACAGCTATCTCCCCTGCCTACCCATGGGCTTCCAGGATCCTGCAGACTGCAGAGCTGCTCTTCAAGGCAAACAATTCCCAGTGCCAGTGATGCCCCAAAACCCTGCAGCTGGGGCTGACAGCCCCAGGGAAGGAGTGAGAGATCTCCCTGCTCAGAGGTGGCAGCTCCAGCAGGTCTCCTGGAAATGTGCCCGGTGCTGTCAACAGCAGCGAAGAGGTGGGATTCCTCTTCAGAATTAACAGCTTAAACCCTTCAGTAGTTATTAAGCACACAAGAGATTGGGAAAAGGATCTTTTGAAACAAGTGATCTGAATATTTCTGATTTTTAAAAGGTTTTATTTTTTTTGTAATTGAAAATGTAAAAATCTCTTAGACATGGACTTCAATATAAGGAAGAAATTTCAGTTTAAGCAGAGAAATACATTTAAATTTCTCAGCATTTACCAGCCAGACTCTGATCCTCAGAGGGAAACTCACTTGGTTCTACATAAGTGGTGCAAACCATTTCCCTAATAAGGAAAAGGCTCAAAGGCATTTTCAAGCTTCAAAAGTATCCTGGAGGTTTGAATTTATGAAACAGAAGTTAAAAAAGAAGTTTTATTATAGACAACTTTGCAGACTACTGCCCGTGCAAACCAGAGGAAAACTTTGGACATTCCTCATAAGGCCACTGCTGACAAGTGATGTGAAGCAAAATAACGAGACACAAAGCACTGAAACAAACCCAGATTACACAAAATTAAATGTAAGAGTTCCAAAATCCCGATCTTTACCAGGAGTTACTTTTACAACATTCAGTATTTGAACACAGCACTGACCTTTGTTGGAAAGGGGAATTTGGAGGGTTCTGTTTTGCATGGTGTATGGATCGCAGTCAGTGGAGGGGGCCAGGAGTGGGTCATCTCCTACAACAACAACAACAAGAAAAATTAACAGAATTAAAGCAAAGATTTCATTACAATCTGAATTTGAATGGTGACTCTGTCTCTCAATTTTCAGCTCATTCTACACCCTTCACTAAGATTTATATTCAAAACTTTATTTCCCAAACATGCAACAAAGATTTTGCACATAAACAATTTAAAATTCAGGTTATCCATGAGAACAGATATCACATGTAAACCTGAATTTTAAATTTTTATCACTGAGAACAGATAGTTAAGACATAACCACAAGCAGAAAGGCATAAATCAATAAAGTTGGTTGGCCTGAACAGAAACTGCAGTACAAGTCAGAGTCTGATCATTTCAGACCATGAAGAGCACATGTGGGATACAGGGGCAGAAGGAAGAATCCTAGGAAAGGGAAACCTACAGAGTTCAAGGAAAAAGGGGAAAATCAAATGCCTGAAGCTGCAAAGAAAGTGCCTTGTATTCTTTCAGAGCACCTCCAAGGCCCATGGAGCACTGAAGGTCAGAGGAGATGGCAAGCCATGGAAATGCTCAAGGGGGACCTGATGATGCTTTTCTGAGAGCAGACACAGGACTGGGAATCACAGGAGGGGTAAAAAGCCTCGGGAAAATAACCCAGGCAGGAGACAGGAAAAATTCTGCCACAGGGTAGCAAAACACGTACCAAACTCTAGAAAGGTATCAGAATTAAGGACTGTATTCTGGTGGAAGAAATGGGTAGTTCTGATTACCAGGTAGGAGGCATAAAAGAGCAGGAATAAAGTGAGGATATTCAGGAGACTGTGTGCACACCCACACCACCACCTCTGCTCCCAGTTTTCCCAAGTCTCCCTGTGCTAGAGGAGCACCTGAAAAGCCCTCCTGTAAACAACCTGCAGCCAAGGCAGTTTGAAAGGCACTAATAACTGCAGAGTCCTTTCACCTCCTTAGGAATGTTTGTATTTTCAACAAATAAATGATGAAGAAGAGCACAGGGAACTTACTTTGAGGATTTCATCCACACAGCTCACCTCGCCAGATGCTGATGCCTACAAATCAAAACTTAAGGTTAACATCTCCCAAAGCAAATTTTCCAGGGACTAGAAACACTTCAAAACAAACTTCAATCCTTATCATGACTCATATGGACTCTGCATAGATACACTGCTAATTCCTTTCATCAATTTTAATATCAGATAGATCCACGTTTTTATGGTATGAGTCACATCCAGTTATGAAAAGCAAATAGATGAGATCTATAAAACTGTGACAATGATCTCTTACTTTTCACTCCACAGTTAAAATGATCACAGGCAGTCAGTGACATTAAAAACTTCGAGAGAGGGGAAAAGAATTGCAGCTTTCAATCATTTCCTGGAAGAAGCCACAGGGTAATATCTTGAATTCAAGTGCAGGACTGTGAATTCACAGGAATGACAAACTGCATTCCCAAGTAAAACACACATTACAGAGTGATTCCAGAAACAGCAATAATTACCAAACTGTGAATCTTCTGCATCCCTGACAGCCATAAGCAGAAAGAAGCAAAGCTACTACAGGATTCACTGCATCAGCACTGACATGGCAAGTCTTCACAAATAAAACCATTCCTAATTTCCTTACCTGTGTCCTCGATCTTATTTTGCTATTTGCTGAAATCCCAGGAACAAAGACTTTTCTCTGGCTACCATGATTCAAGGAGTTAAAGAGGACATGCAATGAGATTGTATTACTAGGAAAGGCACTCTCCTTGTCAGTGAGCTGGAGTCAGAGTCTGTGCCTTAAGGAGTCAAGAATTACCAAACTCCTAAAAGTTGTTAACCCAATAGTATTTTATATCCAGCATGACTTACAGAAGTTCTGAACCCTGTTCAATTTGGTGCTTTAGGTTGAGCTTCTTTTCCCTAGGTATATATAATAATCACATTTAGTAATTGCTACACACTTCAAAAGAAAATCTGATATAAGCAGATATTATCAAGTCTAAGTCAACTGGGCTCCCAATAACAATGTCAGTATCCAGCTTGTCAAAATATTTGTGTGTGTTCTACTATTTTATTAACTTCTGACTACAGAAATAGTCCATGAAAATTAGCCTCTCAGGGTTATCTCACCCTGCCTGAATGTCTCAGCCTTTACATAATAAAAATCTCAGTACCCACATGGAAGAAGCAGAAGAAAAAAAATCTACTACTTTTGAACATTCCCCATTGAAAACAGAGCCTTCACTGCTTATGGTTAAGGTGCTTTGTGCAACAAAAACCACAGTGTTTACTAAAAGTTCAATTTTGGTTAGGCAGACTGGGATTTTAAAGAAGCTGGAAAATCCCAGCCCAAATGGATTTACATTTCAGAAGCCACGAAACAGCCAGCAACTTACATCCAGCGGCTGAGAGGGAATTTTCAGCTTGGTTAGGTGTGCTTTGCTGCTGGGCTTCAGCTCGTTCACGGCGCTGCTGTGGGTCTGACTGCTGTAGTGTTCCGAGGATAACTTTGGTTCCATGGATTCCTGCCCGTCCATCGGCCTGACGTACGCGGTGGGTTTCTGTAACATTGAACTGGACTTGGACATTAGTGAAGGTGGAAAAGACTGATTAGAGTGTTGTCCACTTGAAAAGGAGGGTACACGGGAGGGAGAGTCCCAGCTGGGATCAGGATCCCGGGGCGATTTTGACCGTTGATGTTCTTTGCTGTGGTGATCGTTCCCATGAGATCTCGAGTGGCTGGAGCTCAACGAGGAGACAGCAGGTGGTTTTCCAGGGCTGGAAGAACGGGGTTTGGAGTGTTCAGACCCATGCTGGCTTTTTTTCCTGCTGCTGCTGCCGTAGGAATCGCGGTCGTGCCTCTGGCCGGCGCTGCCCGTGCCGGTGCCCCCGGAGCGCTGCCCGTGCCCCGCCAGGCCCGAGGAGCGCTTCTGGGACTGGGAGGAGGTGCTGGGAGCTGGCCCCACTGGAGTCCATTTGCTGCTCTGGTGGGAGCCTGTGCTGTGTCTCTGATCACCAAAGAAGCTTTGGTTTGATTTCTCGTCGGGTGCTGATGGAACGGTCGGTTTGGGAATTGCAACAAGCTTTTGGAGCGGTCTGTCTCCTATGAGATCCGTCATTTCATCATAGTTACCAAGCATGCTCTGGATACGACTGGACAACTTGTCTTCTTTGCTGGTCTGAGAAAAGAGTTTTTAAAAAATAATTATTTGAAGCCAATCACAACTTCACTTTCACTTAATTGATTTGAGAATTATTGCATTTTATCTAAATTTCAGGTCTAAGCTCATGGCTAGAATTCATGTCTCTTTTGCCATTGTTTTCAATTCCCAATTTCAGTTCTTAAAGCAATAATTTAACAACTTAAAACACAAGAAAAAGATGTACTTCAGCAGCAGGAGCAGATGAAAGAGCATTTATCAGTGCTTCAAATAATGCAATGGTGAGCTGGATGCAGGTTTAAAAGCAGTAGATGCCAACTGTCACCTTAAACATTATTTCTCTAACACAGAATGCATCAGTCCTAAAAAGTTTTAATTACCAGTAAAATAAAATCAGCTTAACCTCACCCCTGTATGTCATTTTTAATTGGTATTTATATTGGCACAATGTTTGTTGCCCAGAGTTAAAAGGGTTCTTTCTTCTATAACCATTTCATTTTCCAAATTAGGTCTATTGCAGCATTCCCCGTGCATCCCAACCAGCTCTGGTTAACTTCATAAAGGTGGGATTTGGTTATCAAGCACAGGAAAGTAATGGGAGGACAGGAATTAAAAAAAATCATCAAATATTCCTCAACTTTCCTCCTGCAGGAAGTCAGTTTTCAGTCACAATGTTTCACTTCTTACAAACCAGTTGAAATTGCAAGAAGGGAATGGGTTTGCTTTCAAAGTGAGTTCCAAGCTACATAATTAAAATCTTGAATGGTATTTCATTAGTTATCCCAGAATTAGATTAGTTTTTCCCATTCTGCTCAGCAAAGCAAACCTGGCAAGAAACCCAGCACAGGCTTAAAGCTGTGCAAGATCACAAACAAAATCAACTCCTGCAAAACAAACTAAAAAAATCAGGTACAAACAACTGGAGGACTAGTTAGAGCTTGTAATTCCATCCTATCAAGGATTTCAGCATTTAAAATTAACTTCCTATTTAAACATTCCCTTTCTGAACTTGCCCAGATCTGGATTACACTGATTAAAGGTTAGAAAGTTTAGCAACCAGCTAAAGCACCCCAAAAATGGCAACCTGGCATCACACAATGGTCAGTTTAAGTGTTTTGAGTCACTGTACAGAAAGTGAAGGAAAGAAAAAAATTATGGATTTGTTTTTCCCTTTTCTCACTCCCTTAAGCTTCCCCTCCTTCCTAAGCACTGTAAATCTGCCAGTGGAGCTGGTTGGTGACCATCCAGCCTTATTTTCAAGCCCTGCTTAAATACTTGGTCGCCATAAGAGCTTTGGATCTAAAAAGAATGCAGATAAAAACAGATTTAAAACATGATTTGTTTTATAAAACCTGCATTTCTAAGAGCTGCACAAACTCACCACTTTGTAAGGTTCAGCAAAGAGAGGGGAGTTGGGTGGAAAGGCTTCGTCACCCTGCTGAATTTCTTGATTTCGCCTTTCCCTTTCTTTCATACGCAGCACATTCCGGTCTTCACGGTTCATGTTGCTACGGGCAAAACAGATAATTTCTGATCACAGAACGAAACAAGGAGAGATGTGAGTGCACAAAGGGATGTGAGGGCACAGAGTCAGCCCCCGGTCCTGTTTGGCCCAAGAACGAGGATCATAACTCCTCAAACCCAGATGTTTGTCCAACTTCAGCCACTTCCCCCTCCAAAGAGCTGTAACCCCCAATCCACAGCTGCTCTAACAGTATTAAATTATGCAGTATTAATATTATGCAGTAATATTAATAAAAATTTTGTGAAAAGAAATCCACAAAGTCCTCAGGCAAGTAACTATTTCAAACCATTTCACCCGCTCGACTCATTTTGCTGTCTCAGCCCACGCTGCACATCTCCCATTCATTTCTAAAATACCTTTTCTCCCCCACATCCCCCAGATGTTCTGTAACCCCCCACCCATTCAGTGCCTGGCTTTTCCTGTAGGTTTGGGTTTATTTTTGGTGCTGACATACCTTTTTTTGGCACCCATCCTCCAACACATTCTAACCTCAAGCTTTGATGTGGTTTCCAGGTCTCCCTTCCTCCCTGACTCCCAGAAGGCATTTCTACTCAGAGCAGTAATTTCAGGGAAGTTCTGGTAATATTGCACCTTCTGCCTTGGACCATATTCTCCTACTGCAAAAATTCAGATTAAAAACCTGCCAATACCCCTTCTTACAAATTTTACTTGGCAGTTTGGTCGTGCTGCTTGTGTTAACAGAAATACGTCAAATTGTTGCAACACACACACACAAAAGCTGGAAAAGATTCCCTCTGACCTTGATAAAGCATTGGGACTTAAAGGAGCAAGCAAAGTAAGATGATAAATAAGGTGGTATTAATTCCTTTAACATTTAATCCCAGAATGGTTGGGGTTGGAAGGGACCTTAAAGCTCATCTATTCCATCCCCTGCCATGGGCAGGGACACCTTCCACTAGGACAGGTTGCTCCAAGCCCCGTCCAACCTGGCCTTGAACACTTCCAGGGAAAGGGCAGTCACAACATGTGCTAAATTTTCTATCAAGTGATTTAGAAATGTGCTTTACTGATCTGCACAAAGTACAGTAGGTGTTTCCAAGAAGAAGTGATGTTCTTCCACATAATTTGCAGTGTAAAACAAAAACGTTGGCAGCTTAGAAAACCATTATTTCGTATTTTTAGACAGCTGCCTGACTATTAAAAAGAAAAAAAACTTGCAACAGCATGACCCTGAAAACTGTGCAAACCCAACTAACCCATTCTAAACAAGAAAACATCAACCCATCACTCTGTTTTTAAAATGCAAATCTTTTCACCTCAATAACATTATAGCCTCTTACATTTCTTTTATTCATGTGGCTTCATTTTGTCTATTACTCTGAAAACAAGTCTAAGAGGACATCTAAACCAGAATAAACCCAAGGTATAAGTTTAGATCTTTAATGCTTTCTAAGGCAACAGGTTTGTTGTATTTCCCTGCACCATAAACAAGGTATGAGCATCAGCTTCAATTGCTTGAATCATTCAATTCAAGCACTGATGATATCAAGCCTATGAACACAATACATTTTAAACTTTATGTGAAAAAGCACTTTTTTCTCCAGTTCTCCTGTAATCAGCTGAACTCACGTAACTGCAGGTGACCACCAAGGCCAAGAGAGAGATCTGTGCACTGGAATGCAGCCAGCAAAGCCCTTGGATTATTTTGGCATTCATGACAAACTTGCTTTAAAAGTCTGAGGCTTAAAAAGCTCATTCTTCAGACTGCAGCCCAATTTCTTACACATTCAGGATTTAAACACAGACAAATAACAGATTTAATTATAGACAGTGATCGGTTAAAGCCAACTAGAACAGTCTGAGTCTCCAGCATTTACTACTGAAGGCAAATTTTGAGGCAGAGAATAGAAGTGCCCTGGTTTTGGGTGATTCGTTCTCATTAATGGGATGGGATTGGGAATTATATACAGCTGTACATTCAGAATATTATAATCTTAAAGAATTTTACATCTATAATTTTCAAATAGAGGGTTAAATATTAACAAAGACCTTCACTAGGTTTTCACAGAGTGGAGGATCATCTTTTAAAATTTTATCAACATTTACTATAACTCTTGGGACTGAAGAAAAAACAGCATTTTTACCAACACTGTCACATGAAAGGAACATTATAGCAAAGATTTATTTGAGATCTGAGCTGGAGCAGAGCCAGAACTGATCCGGCTGTACCTGCCCAGGTCTGTGTAAAATTAGTCATCAGAAATACACCAGTTAATCATACTTTTAACCACTCCTCCCTGGTCTTTTGTAATGTAGTAAATGATAAAACACCCTCATGGGTAGTCACCTTGACTGTAAGGGTTTAGTTTTCTTGAATTCTTTTACATTTTTTTATTAGAGCAAATAGTTTGAATGGGATTCAAGTTAGACCTGTTTGTATCTGATCATCTGATCTCTACACAGAGCTATTTTAAGTTTCTACAATGTGTACGAAGCTATTAAAATCACACTACCACTAAATGTGTAAATAAAGGAAGTTAGTGAGGCTTCCTTAGCTCTGAACTTCAGACAACTTCCCAATTAACTCCCTATCTTGCACAGCCACAAGATGTACCAGAAAATAAGCTGCCCATGCTCTGGAAAAGCAAGGAGAGATATTCTGAAAAGCAGACAACCAAGGCCTGTCTACTGATCAATGTTGCCAGCAGCTACCTTCAGTGTCAAGGAAACTGCAAAACTACGTTTTCAGACCACTTGAATTATACCAACCCTTTAAAATCCATTATATAAAATCTACTGGCATGACCAAAGTTCTGTACTATTTGCCAATCCTCAGTTTTTTTCCCCAAGTTGGAGTGGACACAAAGCCCATCTCTGCTGGCGCTGTTATCTCTCAGTTTGGATTCTGACTGGGGGAAGGAGCTCTGCCCCATCACTGCTCCCACCAGCAATGCAGGCTGCTCAGAGGCAGAACTGCTTCTCCCTCTCCCAAATTTAAACCTTTTCCCACAGGATGGAAGAGCCCGGAGCAGTTGGGGGCAGCCGAGCTCCCATCACTCCTACACCATCCTCTGGGCACGAGGACAAGCTCCTCTACACCCTCCTCTCTGCACACCAGGCCTGGAAGTGGAAAATTAGGATCTTGTTGCCTTGTACCTGCTGCTACCAAGAGGATCCTGCTATAATTTCCCTTTTCCCAGGAGTCCTGAGCAAAGTGTGAAGGAGAACCAGAGCCAGGTTAAGGGAGACAAAACAGGTCCCTGCAGCAAGGGCCAAAGTCACCTTAATTTCCATATCTGGAAAAAGAGAAGTTCAAAAATTAAAAGAAATTAGAAAAGAGGCCTAAAGCACAGCACAGTATTTCCATTCTTAGGAAGTTTAACCCCACATGTTTTGAGCCATTACTTGTGCTCAGTGTGTCCTGCTGAACTCCCCACAGTCCGTGTGTATGTGACTGTTCAGATCTCACACCTCTGCTCCAGCTCAACAGGAGGAGTTGAAAGAAAGCAGAAAAACCAGCAGGGAATTCACAGAAACTTCTGACACAATATTCCCTTCTGTGTATTCTTTGACCATCATTAACTGCTGCTCCAGGCCCACCAAGCACATCAACTGCTCAGATATCACTCAAATCACCCCTACCAGAAACACAATCTTAACTTCTCCTTCCAATGTCTTCCTAAATCCTATTTGGTATTTCTGTTCATCCTTAATCCAACAAGGGCATGGCTTTGGCTTGAGCTCCCTCAAGCCATCATCATCTTGGATTTTATAACCAGTGTTATAAAACGGCAGCGCTGGTGCTGCCTTCTCCTGCTCCCCACCTCCCACTCCCCCAGCTCCAGGCAGGGGGGCACATCCCAGGCCTGGGACTTTCTGACCACAATTTCAGGCTAAAAATAAAACCCAACCAACACACCCACAATTGTCAAGGTTTTCCTGGCAATGCTATTAAAGAGGACCTTGGCCAAACCCTGGGTACAGAGATAGGTCTGGCAGCCTCCTCATCCCCTTGAACCACATCAGGCATCCCAGCTCCTGCCCTCACCCCAGTTCACCACCAGCACTATTCTCTCCATCTTCCCAGGCACCATAAGGCAAAACCATCAAAGGCCCGAGGAACCCTCCAAGTGCAGCCCATCAAAAGGGATCCAAACCCACCACACCTCGACCAGGCACTGGTGGATCTTCAAAGCCCGTTTACAACACCTCCACTTCCTTCAAGACATCCTCATTTAACTCCAGGGTTTCTTCAATCTCAATTGGTTTCGTAAGCAAGAGGAATCAAACAGTCCATTTATCCAGTGCCGCTTAATTGGTAGTGATGAAACACAAATTTTGTTTGACAACATTTGGCCACGAACGATAAACACGTTCAGAGAACACAGAGCAGCTCAGGCTCCACGCAGGGCACACCCAGCTGTGGGGGCACGCACAGCTCCCAGGATTGTATTCTTTTTTCTTAAAAGGAGGGGGAAAAAGAGCTGGAAAGCTTGTTTGTAATATGGAATGATGTTTTAAAAACACCTGAAGCTGCCTTAATGCTGCACCCAACTCCCTCCCAAAGGTGCCTGTTAATTATTTTAAACGCTTTTCTTACTTGTACCATGAACAGCAAGGGGCATCTCAGGAGCTGGCACAGCAAGCTTCTCCCAGTTTGTGCGTGGAGTGTGGCATCGCCACAAATCCTGCACTAAAATCATGTACACCATCCTAAAATGCCAGTGTCAGCTTTTAAAATGCGCTCACAGAAGAGCTGTTTAAAACAGGAAAAATTGAAAAATAACAACAAAACCCCACTGCTACATAAAGAGGAACGTGCTCTGGTGTCACCAAGAGCTACTTAATACTTAACAATAAAAGTGAATATGTAATCTTAACTTCCAGATTTCTATGTTATAGTAAAGGAGAAAAATGTAGAAAAAAAAATGTTACAGTTCCTACTAAAAATGATACAGTTTTACCCAAAAAAGCACAAACAGGAGGATTCTCCAGGACAAGTTCAAAGAACAATCACAATGCTGCAAATATAGAAGCAGCACAGAGTCATCTTCATAGTTTTATAACTGAAATAAGGAACAAAACTAAAACCAAGAGCTTACAGAGAATTAGAATAATATTCATATGTGTTCAGAAACAGGAAAAAACAACTTCTCAAAAGGATGAAGTTTTCTGTTTCTCTCCCTCACACCTTCTGATACAAAGGCTGCAGCAGCGCTCCGTGCCAAGGGAGGGGGATTTGGTTTGGGAGGGCTCCAGCTGCACATGGGATCTGCTCCAGCAAGGAAAAGGTTGGTGATACCAGCAGTACCCCAAAATTATAGCTCAGTAATCGGTATCACACAGTAAGGCTGCACAGCTGAATACAGGACAGCTTGAGCCATGATTCCATTTGGGTATTTTGATGAGAACAAACTCTTCCACAGCTCCATCTCCATAAGAAGCTGTCCCTCTTTCCAAGGTTTCGTTTGAGTTCTTGGGAATAGGATTCAAATACAACTGTACTGCTAATATGATACCAATATAAATCAGTGATTCACCACTAACTGAAACATAAATGTTTCTCATTTCTATAATACAAACACAACTGTATCCCACCCTTCAGATTAGGGATTCCTGCTGCACATTCAACGGGGGAACATAAAGTGCCCTAAGAGCCAGATGGGAACACCTCTGTATGTACTGTGAGGGTGGGAGAGCTTTAAATAAAAATAATTTAAAAAGTGAGTTGGCCTAGGTCAGGTTAATGTTTGACAGAACTCCCAGGGAGGGCAGAGCCAGCAGTTTGCTGCAGGCACTTCTCCTTCCCACTCAGCTCCAAAGCACCACAAAAATCCCCACAGAGCACAATGTGCCTGGACTTGCCGCTGCTCCTCAGACAAACGAGCACAAATCCCTCACCACCGTTAGCTGAGAAAAATCCCACAGCACTTTCTGTAGGAGCACGTTGTTAATTCAGTGCCTTAGCCAAGTGACGATGCCAGTAATTACATCCTGTTCTTGAGTTTTATCAGCCAGAGTCCCCCTCTAACCATCAAATATCAGGTTACCCAAGGATCAGTCAGCATCTTCTACCTGAGGAGCCAACACACGGCAATGATGGATAAAAGAATTACAGGGATCATTTGTAACTCAACACTAACCACTGGAAAAGGACTTGGGGATCCTTTAGGAAGAGGCTCTGCAGGTATAACCTTTCATTAAACAGGTTCAGATGAGAACTGGTACATCATTCATCAGATGTGAGATCCAGCACACAGAAGGCAGGCAGAATCACAGGATGGTTTGGGTTGGAAAGAACCTTAAAGATCATCTAGTTCCACTCCTCCTTCCAAGGTAAAGTAAAAGAACTAAGGTAAAAGTGCACACCCAGCAAGTGGATTTTAGAAGTCAAGTCAAGGAATAAATTCCTACCTTCAGCACTTGCAATACAGCTCATTCAAAACCAAGTTTTAAGTCCATCTGTAAAACATACTGATAAGACAGCCTAAAATTGTTTATACCCAAGAAGAATTTGATGTAATTCACTCAGAGGACCTGAAAAAATGCACAACCACCCATCCTTTAAAATGTCTCATTTTTGTGCAGAAGTATTACATGGTAGGTAAAACATCTGGTTCCCTCCTCCCTGATGAACTTTACACAGCAATAAATTCCCATCTCTTTTCCTGCACAGAGAGCAGAGCTGCTCACAGAACATCAACTTCAGTTCCTCATTTCTGTCCTGTCTCTTCAGAACTGATAGAGAAACAAGGGAAGTGGTAGGGAAGTCTGGGAAGTGACAGCACAGCTTCACACTCCTCTCCTCCTCTCCTGGTGCACAGAGCGCAGAGAAAGGTTCATTTCCCCATCCACAGCCCCTTTCTCCATCACAAAGCTCCATCCTGGCTGATGGCACAGATCCCACAGAGGAGGGGCCGACAGTGCCGTTACTGACTCAGGGGAGGAGGAAATCTGTAGGACTCAAAAGTGTCACACAATAAAACCATGACCTTCCAAAATGGTCATTTTCTGCACCTACCACAACACCCAGTCAGGATTCCAGGTCAGATAAGATACAGGAGCCTCAGTAAATGCCTGTCACAAGAACCAAGCCTGAGCCAGGAGAGGGAATTGAAGCTGCTGCTGTTCAGCAAAGCTCAATTTCAGCTTTGCCTTCCCAAGCTTTTGCACTTCTGTTTGCCTCATCCTGCAGTACCAAAACTACTTTCAGGAACAGGAGACTTTCTTAACCAGGCAATGATACTCTCTTTATCAGCATCTGCAGCTCAAGTCCTGACATCCTACAGCTCAGATCACAAAACCAACAGCCCAACAGCACAGACCAAACTCACAGCTTGACCAGCCGGTGTTTTGTTTCTCACACTCAGCAAACTTCAGCCCAATTTTACCTCCCAGTCAACCAACAACATCCTTCCCCTCTCTTCCATTCCCCATTGCTGGGAAAGTCAGGAATTCACCCAGTGCACAGATGGACCATCCTGAACACAAGGTTTTTACATGCACTCCTTTCATGTCCACACAGGCAAACCAAAGCATACATATTCCAATACTGTTTCTCAACAAATTTCTGCCCTCTAATTGGGCAGAAACTTAATAACCCAATTCCTGTGCCTACATGTTCTTCTGCTTAAACTTTGAAGCCAAGACAATTGCTGTTTAAATTTTATTAAGCAATAGTTATTCAGACATCTAACATTAATCTGGCTATTATCATTCTGACTTCCTCACATTAATTTACTTTCATAAAAGATATCATTACATTTGAGTGTTATGAACTCTGTGGCATTAGGATTAAGAAAGGATTCACTTGGCAGAAATTCTTTGATAAATCTGCTCTGTGTAAGATTTGAAACAGCAGACAAGGTTTTAATGAGGTGCCATCTAAATTAGGAGTGAAAAGGCAAAAGGGAAAATCACATTCAAGGCTCACATCCTTCTCCCATCTTAACTACTGAGAAAGAAAGGAGAGAAAAAGTTTATCAAATACTTTACCCTGGTTTAACTGTCATTTCCTCCAGCTTTACTCCAAGATCAGCTGTCTGCACTGTCTCACAAGGCATTTATCTTGGACTTCCTATCGCGACCAAGGTTCACACATTCTGCTGCATCACACACTGAAATGAACATCAGGCTTTGAGATAATGAATTCTGCCACTCTCCAAACCACTCTGGTCTTGTGTATCTGCTCACAGCAGTGAGGTCTCCTCCGCACGACAATGTAACCACCTAGAGCGTCCCTGCCTCCTCCCTTGCTGCCTCAACACAGCTTGTTTTCTGAACACAGCTTTTATTTGATGCATCTTCACAACACAAGCACAAGTAATAAAATATTTTAGGGCTGTTAATGCATCCTGTGCACAGCTCTACTCGGTTCTTAAAGCAAAAGGGAATTTTTAAAATTTGAGAGTTTGGTTTGGATGTTGGTCCAAGCCCCCACACAGGACAGATGTCCACAGCAGCTCCTGGCTCCTGCCCTGCCCCACTATCCTGGCTGTGCTCACACAGAAATGTATTGGAACCGGCTATGCTGAATTTGGGAAATCTGTGCTAAGTTAAAAATATGTAATTTTGGGAGCAGGATCATTTTGAAATACAGAGAAGATCAAACACTCCACAGTCCCCAAAACAGACAGCAGAAATAACCAACCTGTTTAAAACCCATTTAATAACAAAACCCAACAAACAAACAAACCCCGAAAAATTCCACAAGAGTCTCATTAAATTACTGGGGTTTGCATCACACTGTCATAGGTGAACTTTGTAACAGGTCACATGGTTATGAGGGATGAAAGAGCAGAAGGATGGGGAGCATGTCAGCAGAGCAGCCAGAGTTAAAAACTTCATCATTTTATGTTTTAATTCTCCTCAGAACCACAGGAAAACACTCGGGGTGTGACACAGAAAGATTCGGAGACCCAAAGTGAATTAAGAGACCCAAAGTTTCCAGGCTGTTCCCAGAACAACTGAAGGGGGTGGAAGGGAAACATTAAAACCACCTGAGTTGATGCACGTCGGCATCAACATATTTTCAAAATTATTATCAATATATTATAACCAATATATTTTCCAAAGTGGTGGCTTGAACACTCCCAGCGCCACTGCTTCCCACTGGCAGCTGCAGCAGTTCCACAACTGCTTTAGAGCATGAAGAAGATTTTGTAAAATCCACAATTCCAAGTACCAAAAGAGAGAATACAGATTCTCCCTCTCGGTTTTCAGCCCTGACTTGCATGCCAAGAGTTTATCAAACTCATCACCATTTCCTACCTGTCTAAAATGTACGTGAATGATGTGACAGCTCCGAGACCTGGGATGCTTTCTGGTAACATAAAACTTTCTTTTTAAATTTAAATCCACTGAAGGTGAGAGCACACAGTAGTTAAACTCTGGAAAAACCCACTAGGGAAGAGGAGCATTTAAGATTTGCAGACAAAGCGAAAAAAAATTTGGAAGCGAGAGGAAGGGACCAGAACTATCTACAGAGGGAAACTGAAATGCAGCAGGAAAGCCGCAGCTTTGATGTGCTGTGCTTCCAAACAAACACTGCATAAAAAAGTTGTAAAGTCTTAACCTTTCATCCTACCTACTAAATGCCACCTGTACTTTATAACCCCACCTTAAGCAGATTGAGAAAAACATTAATATTTCAGCCACCACTGAGTATCAAGGCATTCAGTGTAGCATCTATTACCTCAGTAAAACAGTTGATAAATGTTAATTTATCACAGAATATAGAGTTATATACTCTGTTTATCACAGCAAATAGAGCTATACAAAGTCTTTTAATAAAATGACATGACCTCATTTTCCCATGATGATGATGTTTGGGGTTTTTTTTCCCCAAAGTTCTTGCAGTTCTTTGTACTTTTCTGGATGTGGCCTTAAAACAAAAGTCATGCTGTTAACAGAGACTTAAGTACCAAAAAGATACTGAGCCACCAAAGACAACCCTGGACAGAAGAAACCTCATGTCCCAGGCAGGGCAGTCAGGGCACAGTGTAACTGTGCTGTTACACCACAGAGGGCATCATTATCAATAATCATTATTACGAACTCTAGTCCCCAGAAGATAAACAAACAGTTTTTGGTCTACCTAAACCAACAACGTAACTTCTGCAATTGATACAGTAGTAAAGGAGTTGTGCAAGCTGGTGTGGAACTGCTGCTCCCAACGGGCTGTTAAATACGAGCTAAAAGACGTGTGACAGGCATGAAACTGCAAAGCACAGAATCCTAACAGCACAATTTACAGCCAGAGAAACTCGGAGTTTTCCCACTAGAGAAACACGTTCAGCTTTTTGTCGCGTGAAGTCAAAGGCAAACACAGGGGACATTGCAAAAGCAGTGTCAAAATCCAGCTGGATTTCAAAACCCTTCGTGCAAGAGCCCAGCTCAGCTCACACCGAGCGTGTGCTTTGGGTCAGAGCTGGAGCCTGGAAAGGGCCCTGGAACAGCCCAAACTGCTTCAAGTGCCACAGAAATTACACGGCAAGAAATGCTTCTCATTCCTAAAGCTCCCAGGGACGTGTTGGACAAACCAGCTCCAGTTAAACAGTTCTGGAGCCCTTCTCGGGCACCTGGTACCGATGGCAACTCCTCTCTGAGGGCTGATTTAACTGAATCCTACTAAGCACAAGCTAATATTAATTATTAAGGTCTGACTCACTATTTATAGGGAGAGTCACACGTAATATTTTTTTAATTGCATAACTTTGTATTTATAATTGAATAGCAAGAAATCAGCCCATTAGACCAGCCAACAAGATCCAGATTTTGTACTCTTAAACAGAAATGAAGATTAGACCACACCCATTTCTGACCATTTTTAGCTTTTGAGTCTTTCAGTAAATCATGACTAGAGGTATTTTAACATTCCTCTGAACAAAAAAATCCAAAACAAACCCATCAAAAAACAAAAAGAAAACACACACACAAAAAAACCTCACAAACAAAAAAATCCCTCGCCCCTCACCACCAAAAAATCGACACAAGCTATTGGGGCCAATTAGGTATGTGAAGAGGCTGCTGTGAAAACATCTTTGAATGTCAATTCAGCATGGATCTTGCTTCATGTGGCCAGGAAATAATGCAACTTTTTCCATTAAAAAAAAAAAAGAGAAAACTGAAGGGAAAAAAAAAAAGAAAAAAACACCAAAGGAAAAAAAAAGAAATGAAGAAAATGAAGAAAGGTGGATTTTAGGAGGTTATTAGTGATTAACAAATTTAAGCTGAAATCTACTTGTTAAAACTCTCTCCTACTAAAGCATATTTCTGGTAATTATTGGCTAAGAATGTGTCACAGTGCAAATTTCTTACTTGTATTTTTTGCTCATTAAATATAATTAGTGCAGCTCTTTCAGCACAAGTAATCATTGCTTCAGGAAAAACCTTTTCACCCTTTATCTTTTAAAGGCTGGTTTACACCAAACCCCAGAGTTTTCATCATGTCAGATCAATGCTTTAATGTGATGCTAATTTATCCTATCAGCAACAGAAGGATAAAATTAAATATCAATTAATTAAATTAAAACATATTAATTAAATATAAATCCAAAACTTCACCAAGCAATTTAAAACAATATTCCAAGCAGGCACAGTGTAAGAAAGAGTCACAAACCACAGGTGAGCTGGAGAGTTTAATGGTAACTCTCAAACAAAAACAACACCCCAGCCACCCAAAAATACAAAAACCTCCTCAAAACATGCAAACAACACTATCAGTAACCTCTGTTCCATATAGGACCACCCAGAACATCAAAAAACCCCCTATGAGACAGGAAAAATATCAGGATATCAGTCCACTTTATCTCCTCTTGGGCAATTTTTGTGCTTCAAGGCCCATGAAGTTACAAAAATAAAATAGTATTAAGACATCTTCATAAAATCAAGCATTTCTGACTCCCAGCAACTTCCATTAGGTTAATTTTCTTATTTATTCCAAAGCATAGAACAACTTGCTAAAGTTACATGTAAGTCCTTTAAACTGTCCTTTAACCTGTTTCCCATATTCAATTTTTCTGAAATTTTCATCTCAGTTTTTCAAATTTGGACTTTGACCTAATATTTTTAAAATTATCTTTAAGTAAGGAAGTGCTTATGCCAATAGTAATGCAACACCGGAAAAAGAAATTGGAAGATCTTGGTTTTTTTTTCCCCAGAAACTCTGGTCACTCCTCTGCCCACAAAATACACAACATCACACAAACTAAATTCCCATTTTGACGTAGTTTTTTGGTTTGCTGTTATTCTTCCCTACAGGAAAAAACAACATTTCAGAATGATTTAGGTTGGAAAAGCCCTCCAAGACCACCGAGTCCCACCATTCCCAAGGTCAACATCGCCCACGTTCCCAGGTGCCACATCCACACAGCTTTTAAATCCCTCAGGGATGGGGACTCCAGCATTGCCCTGGGCAGCTGTGCCAGGGCTGGACAGCCCTTGGCATGAAGGAGTTTCCCAATATCCAACCTAAACCTCCCCTGGCACACCCTAAAGCTGTTTCCTCTTGTCCTGCCCCTTGTTCCCTGGGACAACCCACACGGCTCCTGCTCCTTTAGGATTTCCTTCTTAACATTTCCTGCCTACTCCGGTAGTTCCTCTGCAGACCAAGTGTCCAAAGAGAATTGTGGACTCTTATCTCTTCATCCTCCTCGCTTTAATGATTTGTGCACATCAAAGCCTGATTAAAACCATTTAAGCACTTCCATCACTGAAATCTCTTTAACGTCTTTTGGAAATTAAATTAAATGCAGAATCAAAAAAAACCCTGCATGTCAATGTACGAAACTGGACCATTACAATCAGATTTGAGCTTCTACAGTAATGTCAGCACAGATGGGGACCCTCACGGAAATACAAAGTATTCTGAAGAATAATTTATATAAAAATATAGCAGACAACCAATATAAATACTAAACATTCATTTAAAACCAGACACTTGCAACAGGATTACACTAAGGAAAGTCAATACTAGGAATTTCAAAGGAAAATGAAATGAAAAAATGAATGACTGTTCAATGGTGTGAAATTTCCACAGGAACCAACTGTTGAGAAAAGTATCTCCTATGGAGCAATTTACTTCAATGAAATCTTACAATCCAAGTTAAGGACAACTATAAACAGTTTTTCCTTTCTCAAGAGTTTAACTTGTCTCAAGTTTTTAACTGGTCACTGGATAGAAACAATATTTTCCCTATGCTTGGTTCTGAAAATTAAGCATACTGCTATTTTTCCTTAAAATTGGAAAATGTATGTAAACAAAAAGATGTTTGATCCAACTACAGTGGATCAAACCCAGTGTAGTACAGGGATTAAATAGCGAGAAACTGCTGTGGGGCTGCAGAGGAGCACACGTATCCACAGGGAGAGATTTGGAAAAATAAAACACTCTCTCCTGGAAAACATGATCACTACAGGATGACAACATTAGTTAAAGTACACTCCATATTTGTTTAATTATAAAACATGAAAGCAGCATGTTCAAGTAAATTATCAATAAATGTTATGACATGAATAAAAACTAAGACAAATTATTAAAAAAAAAAAATCAATAAAAGGGGGCTCTAAGCTGCCTCGTGAGGGGTTGTTTTCCATAGAAAGGAGTGCTGGAAAATTTCTCTTAATGAGCTGTTAAGAGAAGAAAATTATTTCAAGACTTCAAGGCAAGAACTTCCCTTATTCCATGTTTGTAAAGTTCAAGAGCACACGATTTTTTTTTTTTTCCTGCTGGTACCTGGTGCTAGTGGCAGTTAATAACCTGGGTTTTACATTCATCAGCAAGAATTAATGAACCAAGTAAGAACAAGAGACAGGACAACCTGAAGAACTACAAACATTTGGGCAGAAAAGACAGACCACTGCGTCAGAGGAAAGAGAGGCTTGAAAACACCAAGTTGGAGAAAGAAACTTGGGAAGTGGTAAAAATCTGGGAGCCTGGGGAGGTGGCAGACACCAAATCAGACACGAGTGCCCGAGGGAAACATCCTCAGAGCTCCAGGGAACATGGAATTTTGGCCGGCACGTCCGAGGCTGGCACAGCCCCAGCGCAGGAAGCCCCGGCCGTACCACACTGAGCTCTGTGCTGTGCCCGGCAGGGACCACGGCCCGGGGTCACTGCAGAGAGCACCAGCTCACCCAAAACGGCAAGTGTTAATTCAGCTGGAATATGTACATCTAGTTCAAGGACCTAAGGAAAGAATAAACGTGGATTCCCACAGGAGAAAGCTCCACAGCCAGAGAACGGCACAGCTTGAACCGTTCAGGGTGACGACGCTCACGAGAAAAGCTCCGTGACAGGAAGGAGCAGGAGCCCGTGCAGTTGTGTTTCCTAAGCACTGACAGAAGCCCTGTCATTTCACGAGCTGGAGAACATCCCCTTAGTCATTAGTGACTGCAGAGAAGGAATGATCCTGCAAGAGAAGAATAACTGCCAGAGAAGTTCTTTCATCTTGAGTTTTGCAATTCTATGAACTTGATTCCGTATTTTCTTACTTTAACACAGTTAGCAATCCATTTTACAAACATCTAACGCTGCTCTATCCAAATGTTATCTGTTAAACTTTCCTGACTTGTTTCCAGACACTCCCTCTTCATCCTAGGCCTCTCCATCTCCCAACTCGGGGTGTTCTGCTCTCACAGATGACACCAACATCGCCTCGTTCTTGCAACAAACCCCAGACAGACACAGAACTCGAGTGACAAGGAACACAGGGGCTCTCACAGAATGGTCTGGACTGGAAGGGACCTTCAGGATCACCCAGTTCCACCGCCCTGCCACGGGCAGGAACACCTTCCACAGCTTCTCTGGGCAACCTGTGCCAGGGCCTCACCACCGTCACGGGGAAGAATTTCTCGTTAATCTCTAATCTAAACTCAAGTTCAGATATCTGATCTCCAGTTTAGTTATTTCTTAGCCTCTGCTGAAGGCAACTGTGAGCCTGTAGTAATGTGAGGGAAAGGAAATGCGCCTGTAGAACAAACCACATGTGAGTAACAAACTGAAATTATGTGGCCGAGAACAATTATTGCCACAGAAAAGAGACCTCAGAGTCACCAAAATGTCAAGATTTTTCTTACATCCTCACACAGGCAGACCCCAAACACGACACTGCAACAAACAACTCCCAGCTCTACACACATGTTGCTGCAGCCTCTTGGAAGCTGCTCATATTCTCTCCACGTGCCCAAGAAAGGCCAAATCTCCCTATGGGAGAGGTGCTGATTTCACGTCTCAGCTCTCAAGATTCAACTCTCAGTTTATCCACCCTCTAAACTTAAATTTCCCTTGATCTGGAGCAAAGACTAAAAGCAGTAATGATTATAAAACTCACTAACCAAGAGGATGAGCAGGAAGGAAGAGAGACATCACAAACAGTCACAGGCAGTTGTGGCACCTCTCGTAAAATATGAAAATGAAAATATGGGGGGGGGGACACACCATGACAGCAGTTTCACCATCACCTTGTCACAGGGCCCCCTTTCTGCTTAAAAGATGCTGAGAGCTGCTCTCTCAATCAGTAAGGGCACAAGTCACATCTGGCCTCAGTCACCTCTGACATCCAGGAGCACCCACGGTGGAAAATGACGTGGGGCAGAACATCCCTGCCAGCAGCTACTGAAGCAAGGAGGAAGTGGTGTGCACATGCCAACTTAGCACGGACCAACTGGAACCTCAGGACAGATTTCTGCTGCAGCTACTTATCTCCAGCTCTCCCCCCAAAATGCAAACTCTATGGCTTGGGCAGATAAAAACATGTGGCATCTTCTCATTAAAGTGATGGGTAATAATCACACAAAAGCATCTGCACATTCCAGCTTCCTCAAAAGACATCCTAGAAATCCAAGTAATATTTTAATGGGGTTTTATCAAGTTCAGACTGTTAGGACCGGGAAGAATGCAAAACGTACAAATTACTTTTTTTTGGTTTCTGTGTGGCACCTCGCACAAAACCTCACCCCAGGGGCTCAGTCTCACTCTCAATATTTGAGACAAGTGAGAAAAGCCATAAAACTAGAACTGTAGAGATGTTTAAAGGAAATATCAGGGAGCTGAGACAGTTTTGAGACTAGAGTTCAAATTTGCTGTTTTCTTTCAGTACTATTAAGGTTGTACTGGAGTCCTGGGGGCAGATTCAGGTGTCACAGTATTAGAAAGGTCTAAAGTTATTACAGAGTGTCCAAAGGAGGGACACAAAGATGAAGGGTCTGGAGGGGAAGTTGTAGGAAGAGTAGCTGAGGGTACCTGGCTTCTTGGGCTGGAGGAGACTGAGGTCAGACCTCACTGGGGTCTGCAGCTTCCTCACGAGGGTCAGCTCCGATCTCTGCTCTGTGGGACCAGGGACAGGACTCCAGGGAGTGGCTGGAGCTGTGTCAGGGCAGGACCAGGTTTGATATTGGGAAAAGGTTCTTCCCCCAGAGGGTGGTTGGGCACTGAACAGGCTCCCCAGGGCAGTGGTCACAGCCCCAAGGCTGACAGAGCTCCAGGAGTGTTTGGACAACGCTCTCAGGGACAGGGTGGGATTGTTGGGGTGTCCTGGGCAGGACCAGGAGGTGGATTTGATCCCTGTGGGTCCCTTCCAAATCAGGATATTCCATGACTCTATAACTCTAACTGCTGAACAGAGGAGAGTTTGCTCTCACACAGAGCTGTAAATACACTGTACAGCAGCCAGGAAATAATAAAAGCTGATATTCATACATTAATAAAGCCAAGATATTGGTAACATTTTTTGTTCCTGACCAACAAGACCTGTCCCAGTCCCCAACCACTGTGGAACTCCAGTGTGACACCCCCTTTGCTGGGACTGTCTCACACCTCCCACAGCAGCAGCCCAGGGAGTTTAATCACATTTCCCTCATTAGAGAAGACAACAAAATGACAAATCCAGTGCACAACCACTCCCCCAAAGCACTTCACTAGATGCTGTTCTGCAGTAACACCCCCAGGCTGCAAATCCCCTGTGCCAGGGACCTGAAAGAATTCAGTTTTAATGTCAGGAACTGGAAATACACCCAGAAGTTCAGCAGCTGGGAGGGAGCAGGCAACAAGGTGACAAATAAATGCACACACTGGAGCAGAACAAGTTCATTTCAAAGGGTGAGGCTGAGGAAGGGCCTGCTCAGTCCCACAGGGGCAGGTGGGGGATCTGATGCCATCACTGGAAACAGGGGAATGTTTAAAACCACCAAGTCTGCCTAAGAAAATGACCAAAACAGGCTGTCATAAGGCAAAGAGATGGGATGGTGGGACAGGGTTTCCCACACCTGTCCCTTTCCAGGCTTTCTTTCCACTGTACATCAGTTTCCCAGGGAGTACGGGAGATACGGGTACAAACACTCAGTAGTCCCCCAAAATTAAGCTGTTCACTCGCTCATGTCAAGAAGAGAATCAAAGTCACAGCACTGAAAGCACCAACACGCAGGTTACACGACTCAACACTTTCTTGCTTTGTTTTGTTCACTGGAAAAGGGAAAAGAGTCAGCCCAGGCTCAGGGGATGTCGAGCGACTGCTCTTCCGATCACCAGGTACGACACAACCCCCAGCAGGAGCGAGGCTTTACATAACCCCCCTCCGCTCTGGGGACGCGATTGTGTCCGTAATCCCGAGCCCCTCCTGCCCGGGCGCACCTCCCGTGACCGCGGCAGCCCCAGAGCCCCCCCCGAGCCCCTCCAGCCTCTCCCGGTCCCGCCCGCTCCATCCACGGGCCCCGAACCGCGGAGAGCAAAGGGGAAGGAACAAAGCCCTGACGTCAATTACCGGAACGGGATCAGAGCCGTCACCGGGCCGGGAGCGCAGCAGCCCCGGAGCACCGGGACCCCCCGAGCCCCGTTCCGGGGGTGCCCCGGGCTGTGCCCCGCGGGGAGGGGCACGGCGGGACCCCCCCGGCTCCCCGGGGTGTCCCCGCGGGGCGCGAGAGCGGGCAAACCCGCGGCTCCCGGCGGGAGATGCTCCGCGGAGCGGCCGATCCCACCCCCGGTCCCGCCGGGGGGAACCCGGGAGCGCCCGGGGCTGGCGGGGCGGGGGCGGCGCTGCCCCGGGGCCGCGGGAGGCCCGGCCCGGCCGCGCTCACCTGCGCGGGCCGCTCCGCTAGGCCCGGACCATCTCCCGGCTGCCGCCACCGGCGAACGAAGAGGCCCGAGGAGCCGCCGGCGAGTCCCGGAGCGCCCGGGGCGGGCCCGGCCCGGCGGGGGGAGGGCGGCTCACAGCCGGGCGGCGACGCTGCAGGGGTCCCGGCGGTCCATGGCGGGCCGGGGCCGGGCTGGCGGCTCGCAGGGGTCGGGCAGGGCGGGGCGTTGCTGGGCCGGGCCTGCTCCCGGTCCCGATCCCGGTCCCGATCCCGGTCCCGCCTGGCGTTTCCCGGCGGCCCCCGCGCGCCGCCGCCGCCGCCCCGATCACGTGACACGCGGGGGACCCCACGTGACCCCGACGGAGCGCGCGCGTAGAGGGCGGGGCCTCCTGCACGGCCACGCCCCCTCGCGCGCCGGCGGCGGGAGGGTCACGTGGCTCAAGGCGCTCGCGGGGAGCGCTCCCACGTGTGCTGGCGCCCCCTGGCGGCGGCGGGAGGGACCGCGGGGAACCCCCGGGAACGGGCGGGATGTTGGGAATGAATCCTGCCCTGGGAGGGGGCTGAGGCCCTGCCGCAGGCTGCCCAGAGAAGCTGTGGATGCCCCGTCCCTGGAAGTGTTTAAGGCCAGTTTGGACGGGGCTTGGAGCAACCTGGGCTAGTGGAAGGTGTCCCTGCCCACGGCAGGGGGTTGGGCTTAATGACCTTTAAAGGTCCCTTCCAACCCAGTCCATTCTGGGATTCTGTGATATTCTGGTGTTGTTTTGTATCACACACATGTGGATGAACAAACAAGGCCGTGAAGATCCACCTCACGCACAAGCCACATCTCAGTGCCCGTTAAAGGCAGAGCTTGGACAAATCCCTATTCATAAAGCAAATTAAACCCAGGGGGTTAAGTCATGTTGAATCATTTCTTTATAAACCAAATCCATTTGATAGTGAAACTTCTATTTATTAAGGACTCTTCCCTAAGAAAATAAATCAATCCACATGAGACTGTATAATGTACTTTTCCTTGTGAGTACCCAAAAGCTGTTTGTGAGTGACAGATGTTTGGTTTAATAAAGCCCCAGACTTGAAGATTGGGTTTTCTCTCCCTTCTCCTGCTCTGCCCCCTATTCCCAGTGTTTCTCCCTGAAAGGTGATGCCTTTTCCCGAGGCTGTTTTCCTGCCAAGCTGCATCAATTGCTCCCCTCCAATGAGCAATGGCAGCTCTGCCTGGAATTGCAGGGACTGAATGGGCTGTTCAGAGCTGTGCAGGGGCTGTAAATGCTCAGTTAATGCAGTAATTTCTACTTAGCAGGGTTTTAATAAAATTAATGATCTTTTGCAGCTTTAGGAGACAGTCCTGAAAGAAGTAACTTTCCATTGGTAAAAAAAATTGAATCAAACATCCAGCAGGAGATCAGGAAATGACCTAATGGCACATGAACCAGGGTAAGGCTCTGGCCAGGCTGGGGGAGTTTACTCTGTAAAATAAGAACAGGTAGAGAGAAAGTAAACAGAAAGGGCAAGTAAAAAAATAATATTGTATATTGAACATTTCTTTAAAGAGACTGAGTCGAGAGGGATTTATGGTTGGACAAATTACTGGGGAGCAGTGCTACCCTTCTGAGGCAACGCAAAAGCAACTTCAGATGAAACCACCTGCACACAAACACCACAAATATTTTACGTATTTGCAGCAATCATCAACTTAGCAACTACTGTTTAATAATTTATTAACTTTTCCCATTAAATGGTACATTCACTCAACAAGACTTAAACAATTTCCTGGTATTTATTTTATTTACAGTCTGCAGCTTGTTCTGTAAAACACAGGAGTGGTCACAGAGACACACAACATATGTGTTTCCAAACATTTAAATAAGTACAGTTTATTCCAAAGTAATTGTACACACTACTTTTCCCCATAAAAATATAAAAAATAGTTTAGTTACTATATTTTACCTAAACCAAGATATTTAAGAATTCATGTGATGCCCCCTCCCCAATAAGAGCACTCCAACAATAACAAATTTAGGAGACTGTATCACAAAATAAAATACTAATACCAACTGCTTCAATCCACCAGAAGAAACAACTCCCAATCTGCAACCCATCCTTGTTCTGCAGTGTGTTTGGATTCTGCTTTTGTTAGTTTTGTGGGGGTTTTGCACTCCTTTGCTTCTCCCTTGGCAGTTCTCAGACACGTTACAAAGAGTGGCTGATTCTTCTGCAGACTGTAACTCACCGTGTGCCCAACGGCACGGCCTGGTGATCCAGCATTACACACACTTCTTGGAAAAAATACTAAAAGGGGAACACTTTCCTTTGGGAACTTAATTTCTTTGCCACTTTTCTTACTGAGCATCCAGTGAAACAGCCTTTTCCCCCATCTCCTTGAAAACAGTGCCCAGTTTGTTACTACTTCTCTGGTTTACTGACCATATTCTGGATGAGAAGCTGATGGAGTCCTGAAAAACACCCACTCTCAAGCCCTTGTCTCACTGGGATACATTTAATTTACAAAAAAAGGCACAAGGATGAAACTCCAAAGCAGCATCAGCCCTAATTCACTGCCCTGCTGCTTTCTGACACAGACTCTGTGTCTCAGAAAACACTACAAATACATGAGCCAAGGACACAGGGAGTAGAAAGCCCAAAGCCTCTGGGCAGGACAAGCACTACATTGATCAGTAACAACTCAACACTAGTTAAATTGGATGTTGCAGTTAAGACTTGACCTGGAAGCATCAGGAAAAGCCATCAGAACACAAGCTCAGCAGCACAGAATCCATTTGTCACCAGCGAGATGGAAGGCCCTGTGTGTGACACGTTGTGCATTCAGGTTCAACAATGCCAGAGCTCCACAGCAGCACTGTAAAACTTCTGCTTTTAACAGTTTAGAGGATTTTCTCAATGGAAGTGAAGCTGTCATTAAGAGAGGAACAGCACATGATGCACAGCATAATCTGCAATAAAAAGCTCTTGCTTTCCAGCATGTAAACATCCAGGTTACTGGACCTTAGCTCAGATAAACAAATCTGATGATAGATTTTATTTTATTTTTTTTTTTAGAACTAAAAAAGTAAAATCTTCCATAAAAGGATAAACCACAAAAATACTCTTTCAGTAAGTCTCACATGCCCTCACACCTCCCATGTCCTGTGAACAACTATGCAAAACACTTAAAAAGTTTTAGCAGTAGAAATGTTGACCATTGAACTGTTTGGCAGCCGTGTGCTCCAGACACCTCTGAGTGTTGTCACTCCCTTCACACCAGTCCTGCCCCACCCCAGGCTATTTCTTCTTCTTCTTCTTTGGGGGCTCCTCATCAGAGCTGCTGTCACTGCTGCTGCTGCTGCTGCTGGAGGAGCTGGAGTCCGAGTCGAACTCGGAGGAGGAGGAAGTGCTACTGGAGGACGGGGAAGATGAGGAAGAAGAGGAGCTCTCATCACTGTCACTGTCATCGGAGGAGGAGGAGGTAGAAGAGTCCTCGCTGTCAGAGGAGGAGTCACTGGCTGAGCTGTCGCTGCTGCTGCTGCTGGAACTGGTCACACTCTTGGATCTGGGAGAGAACAACCAGCTGAGAACAGCCCTGTCAGCACCCCCACATCACACAGTGTTCTTTCTGCTGTGTTGTAACCCAAAGATCAATTATCTGGCCGGAACATTTCCAATCTAAGACAAATTCCTGTGTCCTTCCCTCCCCTTTTCCAACCCTGGACAAATGGATCTTGACCAATTCAGCAATGACAGAGGGACAGCACAGACATGACATAATCCAGCAGGACTGCAGAGAGAGGGTAAGTGGGAAAGCTGGCAAGGATCTTGTTCCTAGCAATGACCAGGGGCTTTACTGACCCGGCTGCAGGGGAATTCTGAATGTCCTGTACTACCAAAGCCTTGGGGAAAATTAGCCAAGCTCAGTTCTCTGCTCCCCACTGCAACACAGTGAAATTCCAGCAGTGTACGAGTTGGGGGAGGTTTCATCAGTGATTTCACCAAGGTCAGAACTGTTTCCAGTGAAAACTGTTCTTAGATTACTCCTGGCAAAAGAACCCAAATTACCTGCCACTACAGGACGCCTGTGTTTTCCAGGTGGAGAAGGGGTGGAAACAATCCAAGATAAAGACAGAATGATGAACACAGCAAAGAGGATTTCTGTATGCTCTGCACATTTTTTTTCATGTTTAGCCCTCACTGAGGCCGTTGCTCTCAAGATCAACATCTCTGATTAAGTGAGCCAACATGAATTTCAAGAAGGACCAATTCAATTCTCCCATAGATCTTTCTCCCAAGGAAGTGTAATGGCACTGATTCACCTCCCTTCCCAAAGTCAGCCAGAGAACATGCAGAACTGTAAATTACAATAATGCAGAATCTCCTGTCCATTAGAAAATTAAAGAAGGATTTTTTATGAGAGAGTTGTTTAAATACAACAACTCATGAAATACCTGTGTTAAGGTTATTAAAGAGAGACTGATTTTTTTAATCATACCAGCCATGTCAGTTGACAAGTGTGGGAGTGTGTGTTGAGCTATGAACCACAGAAGTTTTTATGATACATCTGTAATCTGTTATCTCTGTGTGTGCAGACACAACAGCTGTTTATTACAGATAAATCCATAATGCTGGTTAAATATTCATTGTCTGGGAAAAATTAGTTTTAAGATGAGGAAAACAAATCAAAAAAAGAATGGGAGTAGTAGTTTCAATCTAACCAGTTCCATTAGATGTGCAGAATCCTTGACATGGGCAGGAATCAGTCAGAGGACCCCCTGAGTGGTAACTCTGAACATCCTTTTCCTGATGACCTCTCTCAGAATCCATAGCAGTAGTCCAGTGTTTAGGTTATAATCCAAAAACCATTCATACAAACATCAGAATATTGTACTTAAAGCTGCTTCTCCTGAAGGAAAGCAGTAGCTGGATGTGGGAGAGGAAATAGGCAGGGACTTGTTTTCAGGTGATGCAACATGTAGCCTGTTGGTACTTCCAGGAGGAGGAGGGAGATGGCAGTGAGTAAAATTCAAATACAAACTGTAATGTGAAGCAACGTGACAGTGCAGATGCTGTAGGCTGTTAGATGTAAGATTTTGGGTCTACCACACCACTGACAAAGCACAGAACTTCTCCAGCAGATAACATTCCTTCTCCTCAGAACAAGTTTCTGGAAGTTAATGCCCTGTGTGATCCTGTGTCCCAGCTGTGGGACAAGTGCTGGTGTCACCCAGGCTGTCACCCTGCTCTGCTCCAACCCCCCCAGGGGTTTTAAACCCTCACAGGTGCCACTCACATCCAACCTCCAATTCCGGGCACAGTCACAGCTGGGGCCTGAAGGAACAAGTGAAT
Organism: Myiozetetes cayanensis; assembly: GCF_022539395.1. Lineage (NCBI taxonomy): Eukaryota > Metazoa > Chordata > Aves > Passeriformes > Tyrannidae > Myiozetetes > Myiozetetes cayanensis. Next base: position 5,130,347 of record NW_026087378.1, on the reverse strand, counting down.
TAGAACACAATTCCACCCTTCAGAGAGGTGGCTTTATGTGTGATCCGATATAAAGTGGGCTTTCCATGGATAACCAAAGCATGGCAGGTGGGAATGCTGAAGGACACCTGGAAGGCAGCTCTGTGTCACCTGAGGTCACAAGACTCTGCAGCAGCTGCTTTGCCTGAGCCTGTTTTTCTGGTTGAACCTGAGATCACTTATTACTGTTTATATCAAAACAAACATACTCTGTGTGAAAGGTTCGTGCTCTTATTGCCAGAACCTGAACTTCTGCATAGTTTTATTTTAAATCTGGAATTTATATACTCAGTGGTAACCCTCTGCTGAATTGTCCACATTTAATTCTTCCCATATAATAAAAATATAAACAGCAAACTACCTGGAAAGGAGTTTATATTGATGGATTTGGTGCTTGTGTAAATACAGGAGAATAATTAAAATCTACAAGAGTTTTAAAATTTCAAGGAAAAAGTGACCAAATCACCCAATCCTTCAAGGACCCTTTTGCTCTGCTCATTTCTGCATTGGTTTGCAGCTCAAACACTCTGAAAATAATTCTGCCAGTAGAGGCTGCAGCATCTGAGAGAGCTGGGGCAAGAAGGGGTCTGGGTTACACTGTTTGGAAATCAGTTAACTTATGATCTCACTAGTCCCAAGGAACTCCAACAATAAATGGGCACTGCTGGGAAAGGAGCCTTTGATAAAACACACTCTGATAGCCAAGCATTCCAATAAAGCCACATTCCACAAGACAGCCTGAAATAGAGGCATGTTTTAAAGATCTGCTGTGCCTTATTCACTGACTGCCACACAAGGCAAGAGGCCTGCTCTTTAAACACCTCCTGAAAACTGGTTTTAGATCAGATTTAGAGAACTGACAACTAAATGGGAAGAGATACTGAGGCTGTTACAGGACAGACATTCCCTCCTGGAGTAAAACTCCCAACACGATCAGCAGGAGTGTTACAGCCTCAGTTCTGGCTGTTCCTCTGCTAATAAAGCAAATTCCCAAGCAAACATCAAAGCAAAGTCAAGTACAAACAATGTCAAAAGAGTTCCTGGCTCCAACTAGTACTTGGGGTGGGGGGAGGTTTATTCCCTGGATTTTGGTTTGGGATTGAGGTGGCTCTGTTTGGTTTTAGGTTTGGATTTCTGTTTTTTAAGTGCTTTATTTCACTCTCTAGACGAGGCTTCAGAGAGAGCGAGCTGGCAGGAGGGAACGAAAACAACAAAAGACAGAGCAGGATGGGCAGGTGGAGCAGTGACAGACCAGAAAACACCGTGCCAGTCTTGCACAACTGTTTCAGAGACACTTTGATGGACTTTGAGGCAGAAATGCAAACCTTTTTTACCATTAAAGCAAGATCATGCAGAAGTAGGATGATCAGGAGGGAGAAAAGCAGAGAACAAGGAATTTAGAGTTTTTGGACAGGGAGGAGTAGAAACTCTCCAAATACCTGTCAGACAAAAGCCTGTAACAGGCTCAGAGCAGTAAAGCCAAGACTTATCGCAATGTTGACTTTTCCCACCCTCTCCCAAACTCCTGCAACACCCCAGATCAGCTGCACCATTTGCCACCAGACCCACGTACCTTTTTTTCTTGGTCTTCTTTTCTGCAGCACTTTCTCCAGCACTAATTAAGGGGAGAAAAATAATGGCTTTGATTAATATGGTAGGAAAATTAAATAAATAGCATCACAGTGAGTTTAATATGAGCACACAGTGGTGTTCTGCTGGCAGAGCCATAAGGGCACCAGGCAGCTCTTCTCAGTCCTGTGGAGACCAGAGCAACAACTACAAGGCAGGGGAATTAAAAAAAACAAACAGCAATTCACCTCTAATTTTCTGTGTTATGGATGCTTTACTCTCCTCTTTGCTTCATTTTATATGGACAAAAGCATTTTGGAATGGAAGGCACAGGAGAAAAGGACACAAAAAAATTGTACAGAACTGTATTTAGCAATAACTGAATTGATGGAAGCAAAGGGTAAAACATTGAATCAGCCTGTAGCTTTCACATTTCTTTCAAGTGCAAAAAGAAACAGAAAAATCTATTTATAGTCATGCTTTCCAGGTGTGTCTCTGAGATTCCCACGTGATCATCCACTCACACAAAGTTTTAGAGGTAGGTGACACAGAAGAAAGTTTCTTTTAACAAAACACTGAGGGAGATGAACTTTTTTAAAGCAGTCTTCACTGCTGGATTCTCTTTTTAAAAAGAAAACAAAATTCCTTCAGTCAAACAGGCCAGTCACGTGCTGTTTTCAATCCATTGCAGATACACAGCACATAATTCAACCTGGAATGTACCTGTGTGATTCAAGTATTCCCTCATCATATCCTTACAACACAACGTGCCACTGATCTATCAGGAAGCTGTGCACTTTCATGACCCAGGGTATCTTTCTTGCTCAACTGAAACTTGTCATTAGAAGCCATTTGGAATACATAAAAATGGAAGTGAAAACTGCAAATATATTTCATTCAGGCATTAGAAAACAGTATGTGTTGATAAAGACTCCAGAAAGGGTAGAAAGAAGAAAGTGTTAAGTGTAACCTACACTGTATTTCGATAAAAGTTCAATGCTCTTTATAAGCCAGAAAAATGAGATTTTTCCAGTTTTTTATTTTCACACATACGGTATGAAAACATTCTCATCACACAGAGGAGTTTTTCACACTCCCCACACTCTCCTGTGGGCAAAAGGAAGATCCACTGATACTCAAATTCCAACCCAAGTTACAATCCCTCCCGTTCATACTTACATTCCTAAGGCCTTACACCCTCCAGGGTCACCAGGTGTTCACAGGTAAGAGGAGTCACTGTGAGAAACAGAATTAAACCTCACAGCACCTTTGAGAAGACAAGACCTCACTCAGTGTGTGAGGAACCCGGGCACGGGGCTGTGCCTCCCTCTAGCGTGTGAGGTGCAGGTTACTGCAGGAGCTGCTCCAGGCCCTGCAGTCAGACCTGCTCCGGGCACTCCCTCGCTCTCCCTGTGGCCCCACAGTGCCTTCAGAGCCATAAATCACACTCTGGGTTGGGTTCAGTGCAGTAACATCAGTCAGGAATGAGGATTCCCTCACCTTTCCTCCCCTCCCAACTCCAGCCCAGGGCTGGGCAGGCAGTGAGGGGTTTACTGACACCTCCACAGTGTCCAACGGAATCCTGGGGTCAGCACTGGGCCAACAGAGGGATCCTGGAACAACTATGGAATGAGTTCATGCTGAAATAGCTTGGATGTGGTTGTCAAATGTAAATATTGGCCTTATTAGGCTGTGTTTGCCTTCTGGTTAATGATTCCTGCCTAGATCTTTAAAGGTGGTGATACAAGGACTCCAAAGCAGAGCTGTGGGAGACCCAACTTCTCTGTGACAAGAACCTTCCAAAAAAAGTGATATAAAAAGCAAAAGTGTTTCCTAGGAAGCTGTTTTTCCACAAAGAAAAAGCTTCATCCTTGGAAGTGTAACACTGGCACTTAAGGAATAGGATCCCTTATGGCACAGCTAAGGAGCTTATGATTATATAACCCCTGTGAATCCAGCCCAATTTAACCAGGATTAAACACTGCTCCCACCTAAGGATTAGTCAGTCTTCCATTGACAAGATGACTTGTCACAGCACATGCCACTCACACTGAGGACTGTTACAGCCCAAAAACCTCCATTTGTGACAGACTGGACAGTCCTAGAATTCCTACATAAAATTATCCCACCCTCACACTCAAGCACAAGGACCAGGTTTCAAGGAATTTCACCCTCAATTGACAATCCTCCAATGTGAACCTGAAGAATTCACCAGAAATAGGGCAGAAAAGGAACAAGGGAAAAATCTGAGTCTCAAACTTTGCCTAAAAACCTCGAGTTTCTGAAGAACCCATCCAAACTCTGTCTCTATGTGGAGCAAGTTTCAGAGCCCCAAGCACTCCTGATGTCTATCTACAATACTCTGTGACTCTAATTACTTCAGAATTACTCAGTGGATCAAAATTAATTTCAAAATCAAACATTTTAGGTGGCTCTTATCACAGGCTAATGAGCCTCCACTTCAGTGTTTCAGGCCTGTGACTCATAATTGCTGCCTGAGCTGCAACAGCTGACAGGAGCCACAGGAGCCCCGTCTGCCAGAGGTACCACCCTTTTGTCTCCCACTGGGATAACAGCAAAAGGTGGGAATGCTCTCTATAACTCACATCCTGGCAGAGTGATGACCCACAGCCAACACACTGAGCTGGAAGTGGCGGTGACTGAGGGCACGTGTCCAAATCCTCAGTAATTCCACCTGCAAGGGCTCTCAGGGACCTCACTCTCTCCATCCTTGGGGCTGAGGCAGCACCTCCCCAGCTGCCAAAACCAAACTGCAGTTGCAGTGGCAGAGATAAACCTCACACACAAAGCAATTTTCTGGAAAATTGATGTGTTGCAGTGGTTTTCGCTCTGGAGCTGCTTGTTAAAACCGTGATTAACCTCGGGGGAAGAACACAAAGTGTACTGAGAGCAAAGCAGAAAGGAAATCACACCCCACATGCTGAGTTTCATTTAGATTTCTCTGTTAAGCTGCATCTTCCACTTTCTCAGATGTCAAAACAGGAAACAATTATGCAATTCAGTGAGGTGTCATTACTTTATGCTTGAGAGTTAAAACCACCTGATAACTCCACTCCCATTCACCAGTTTAACCAGTGCAGCTCCCAGGGAGCAGCAGGAGACACTGTCAGGTCGTGCCCAGAACACCAGTTTAACTCCACACTCTACCAGCAAACCTGAACAGAAGGGCAAGAGTTGCCTCTTTGTTATAAACACATTTACAGTCTTCACACCCACCTGCTTGTGCCAGCAGGTAAACACAAAATCAAGTAACCAAGGAATTCAGGAAACTGTTTTATTAAGAAATGGCTCCAACTATTGGCTTACTGGATGGTTTTTTTGTTACAGACAAGCCAAAATGCTTTTAAAGTGTATTTCAGAGGAGCAGGTGTTAATGAGAGATTTAAATTAAATTAATTAAAATGCTCATTTTAATTCTGTGTGGGCCTGCGTGTACATATTCCACCTAACATGCAAATCAGCTCCAGCATTAGGCAAACATCACACAACCTGAAGGAAAAGATCCCAGAAAACGGTCTGGGACACCATCTTTGCTTTTATTTCATTAATAAACCAGACATTTAATCCTGCCAGTCTTACCTCTGTTGCAGTAATAGTTGTTTTTCTTTCTCTTTCACGATTTTGGCCAGCTGAGCTGTCCTCGAAGGCCTGTGCAGGTATTTTCTCTTCCCTGTACATTCATATGTCCAGTGGCCAAACTCTAAACACTTCTGACATCTCACATGCTGCTTGTTTGCCTCCCTAGAAAGATGCAGAATTGCTTAAGTGACTCACTCCAAGTCTGTTCTACCTAGTGAAAAATTATTTATTTTTTCATCATGCAGATTTTTAACAGCATCAAGTCATGGGTAAACCAGATGTTCAGAGGTGCTTCAGCTTTGCTCTTAAATCAGGGCACAAACAGTAATATCAGGTGCATACAGAATTTAAGCGAACAGATTTTCATTTATTAAAACATTTTCATGTGGGAACAACTACACTGAATACAATTTGCAGGTGGTTGTAAATTACTTCAGGTAAATAATTGAAATTATGGTTTAGAACAGTTAGCAAAAAAGCAGCGGCTACATTTCAAAACCTCAGAATTTAACGCTCAGGTACCTAACTGCCCAGTTCTCACAAACAGCCCAGGACTCTCTGAGATGCTCCTGGTTGTAGCTTATTTGATTTTATTATGATTCCTTAAAGCCTGGCAGGTTTATCACAGGAACAATTGGATTCCTGCTCCCTTTGTGCAGAGAAAATCCAGCCAGACTCCCCTGAGGGCCCCGTGCCCCCAAACCCCTGCAGTGTCAGGGAGATGTCACATCCACCTTTCAGTTCTTGCACTGGGTAAAATCCTGGGAGCATTTTGAGAAATCAGGGAAGGGAAAACACTCCTACTTCCACACTCAAGCTCTTAAGCTGCTGTTGGGAAGCTTTTGCAAAGCTGTTTTCCCTTCTCCTTTACAAATAAGGAAACTCACACACAGCCAAGGGACTGCTCAAGGTCAGGGGCAAAATTAGTTCTGAGCCAGGACTGAACTCCAGACTGTGTCACTCCTTTCAGAGCCCTGTGACTTCTGTCACCTCTTCCCACCTTCTGGGTTTTTTCCAAGCACCAAAATACAAAGTTTCCAAGGCCAGCCCATCTAAACTGTCTATATTTACCAGTCTGGCTGAACTAGGAGGCTCCCAGACTGTTCATTTAGTGAGAATAAAGTGACAGACCAGCAGTGAGCACTTTGCCCTCAAAATGAGTGTTGCACTTCCAGGCAGGGTAGGAATTGCTTCTCCCTCAGCTTCAGCCACCACCTTCTGGGGCAGTTGTTGAAGGGAATCTTGTGTTGAATATCCATCACTCATTCAATGCAGAGAGCATTTGGCTTCACACTCAAGCCTTAGAAATACTCAGCTAAGTCAGCACTAAAATATTAATTAAACTGAAGCCTGCCCAGTACAAGGAACTGGGACTGGAGCAGGAATCAGAATGCCTGGGAAGGAACAAAACCCAAAGGCTTTGAGGGGTTTGTTTGTCTTTGTCTTGCACTTCAGGCTCTGCCACAGCAGTTACACAGAAGTTCAGTGATGACTCTCCCTTCTCTTCATCGACATAACCCCCCCCAAATTTGATGTTTTTCTCTCTCAAACCAGCCCAGCCTTGTGTCCACAGGAATAAAGGGGAAGTTTAAAGCAACTACAACGTAACTCAGTGTTTCCAGGGCTTTAGTTCTACTCACACAAGCGGAGCAGACAATTCCCTGCAAGCTAAAAAGACAAGGATTAAGTCCTAAAACCAGTATCAGTAACGACCAGAACATCAGACCTGCTCACCAGCCACAGATCTGCAAACAGCACATCAGCACCAACCAGTTTAACACTAACGAAAAGCACAAAACTGAAGCAAACTTTAGCAGGGATCAAAGGCTGTATTCCATGAGTCTTTTAAAATCTCAAATTACTTTCCACTAGCAAATAGCAAAGAGATTATTACTAAACCATGGAAAAGGCAGGAGAATTGCAGAAACCATCCACATTCTGCCCAACTCGTGTGATCGGGCAAAAAACCTCAAACACAGTCACAAAACTGAAACATGAGAAATAAATTAATCTAAGGAAAAAACCCAACATCCAAATCTACAAACAACTGCAAAGGCAATGTCAGCAGCAAGTGAGGGTGGGACACACACACAAACACACACCTGCTGCACTTCCCAAACAAGCAAAAACATGGTTTTCCTCATTTCAGTGTTTGCAGTCAGACCTTTTTGGTGCTGAGGAAATTATCTGATTGCAATACCTACATCTAGTAAAGCTCGCTTGATTTTTGTTTCGGCTTGAGTTTTTTTGTGGTTTTTTTGTTTTGGTTTTTTTGGGGGGTTTTTTGCCGTTCTGTAAATGCAGCACAAAGCGAAGCTGGAGATTATTTGTCGTTAGCTGGGCTGCCGAGCGCCTGCGGTGGGGATCGGTAACCGCCCGCCCCTCGAGCCGCCCCCCGCGCTCAGGGCTCCCGTCCCGGGGCGCTGCTCCCCCGCGCCGGCTCCGAGCGACAAAATCCAACAACTTCCCCTCCTTCCCCGCCCGCCGCTCCCGCTCCCACCGCCTGTGGAGCCGCGGAACACGCCGAGCCGCGCACGGGACACCCCAAACCCAACCCTCGCTGTCACCCCAGCAATCTAGGGGGTGTCCCCTCCGCCGAGCAGCGCCCGCCCGGCACGCACCGCGCCGGCGGGGAGGACCCTGAGCGCCGGGGAAGCGCTCGGCTCCGCGGCCCCGGCCGGCCCCGCCGCTCTGCAGCCCCGCTCCCGCCCGGCACGGCCCCGCAGCCCCGGCCCCACTCACGCCTGTCTGCGGGCGATCAGCCGGTGCATGGGCGTCGCCATCTTAGCGCCTACACCGGAACTGAGCGCGCCGCGGTGCATGCCGGGACGGGCCGCTGGCCGCCGCCCGCCGGGGAAGGAGCGGGCGCCATAGAGAGCGGGTCCTCCGGGGGCCAGAGCGGCCGCGCTCCCCAGCGCCCCCTGCCGCGCCCGCGCCGTCATCGCGTCTGTGACCAACCTGAACGGGTAACGTTCCTTTATTTCACTAAATGCCCATTTATTGCCTCTCACTGGTGCTTGTGGCAGGATAGTCCTGAATCAACACTGGAAATGGTGGGATATAAAGTACCTTCAGGACACCAATAGGATATAAAGTAGTTCCAGGATACTAATGGAAGGAGTAATCAGAATTCAGCATTAAAAGAGGCTTTCTTGGTGGTTTCTGCCACAAAATTTAAGATATCCTTTTAAAACTGATCCCGTGAGAGAACAATGAGTTTTGATAAAGCCAATACGTGAAGCCACATTCCTTGTGGCTCTTCCTTGGCTGCCCTGCCCGTCCCAGCTGGCACAGATTCCCGAAGTGTCAGAAAGCTCACGCTGCTCCTCCTCTTCTTTTTCGTGCCAAAGTCTCTTCTGCCCTGCCAGAGACATGAGGGGCTGATGTGGGAGAAATACTGCTGCTGGAATAGCTGGGGGCTGCAGTTCAGGATGATGGATGGATGAAAGATTTGCCTTACAATTCCCAGATCCATCCGAACTGTATTTCCTAATGGAAGTTGCTGTCTCACCTACAGAGCTTTCCCTAAAAACCAGCCAGCTTAAAAAGATTAAAATCCCAATGCTTCTCTTCATCACAAAGCCAACCCAGAACAGCCAAGTGAGACAAGCACTCGCTGCAGTGATCCTGGGCACGGACACGGTCCCTGCTGGGCCTGACAAGTGCCATGAAGAGAGAACTCCCATTTCCTGCTGGAGTGTGGCCTGGACATGATTTCTGTGATGGTTTTCCCATGCTGTGATGGTGATTTCATGGACCAGCCTCATCACAGCATGTTTTAGCACATCAGAGGAGGGAACCCCAGGTGAGATCCCATCTGCTGGGATATTTCAGATGACTTGTTTATGGGAATCAGAAATATGGGAATCCCTTCCTAGGCAAAAAGTAAAGTGACACAAGCTCAAAATCCTTATGTTTCTCTGTCTCGTAACTTCCCAAGCAAGATGGGTTCCCTCATTCCCTCTTCTGCACATTTTCCTTGCAGCAAAACTTGCTGAACACAGTTTTCATGTGTTCATTGCTGTGATTTGTGTGGTGAAAAGGGTCTCCTCTTCCAGCAGAGTCACAAAAAGGATTTGTTTGAACTGCCTCAGAGATAAGGGAAGATCTGGCCAAAAAAAAAAAAGGTATTTATGATATATCTAAACTTAATGCCAGTATGGATGTCAGTCTGTTCTAGTAAAATCAATGGAGACACTCAATGTTTGTATCAGTAACTAAGAGCAGACTCAGTTCTATGTTTTAGAATTCCAGGCTTGCATAATTCCAGACTCCATTGGTATCCACCATATAAACAGACAGAGGATGGTACAGCTGAAAGAAAAAAGATACAACTGGTGTGAACTGTTACTTGGTGTTCACGTAAAGGGACCTTCTGGAGCCTCAAACCAGGTTAGTCTTCATTAGGTCAGCTATTGTCAAAGTACATTGAAAGGGATGGTGCATCCCAAAAATCTGTAATCTATATGGACACTTAACCACTGTTCCCTTTGAAATAAAAAGTAAAAAACAGGCTTTGTTATTAGAATGCATGAAAATTAATTAAACTGATGAGCTGTGAGGTCGCGACAAACACCCCTGCCCAAGAGGGGGGAGCGATGCTATGGGACTTTATCCTGACTGTGCCCTCAGCCAGTGCCTGCTGGGGACTGTTCCCTGCTCCAGCCTGGAAAGCTCTGCCCTATTTTTGGATGCTCAGCTCACATTCTGGCGAACGCTGAGCACATCCCCGTGTCACCAGATCCCAAATGTCTCCCGGTGGAGCGTGAAGCACGTCGACGAAGCGGGGACGTCACCCGCGTGGGCGGTTTGTGGAAGCTCACATCATTAGCTGTGTCAGTGGAATGGATGACGTGGATCCAGAACAAATCCCGATGTTTCCTTCTCCTGGGCAGAGCTCCAGCAGCTCAGTGCACTCAAAGGAGCCTCAGCGGCTGGCAGAGGGCACAGGATGGGGCAGTGCTCCCAACCCACACGGGTGCCTCACCCACACCATGTGTGTGCACAGCACACAAAATTCTGGAACTTTCAGGAGGCTTGTGGATAGTCTGGATGGAAAAAATCTGGGCTGAGCTCCTGTCCACAGCCTTTCACCCATGCTGGGATGGGCTCATGGCCCCAGCTCCTGATCCATGAGCAGTACAAGCACTGGCCCCATGGAAAAGGGCTCGGCAAGGGCGGACTGTGGCCTCAATCCTCCCTGTGTTAGGATCTGTATGTTTTGGGATGACAGAGCTCAAAGCTACCCAGTAGGTACTCCTGCTGCTTCCAGTTATGTGGGAACCGTTTCACAGAATCCCATCTCAACACTTGGGCTGACCCACATTTAACAGTTTTCTTCCCCCAGCTCTCCTTAGCTGACTTTCCAGAGTTGATTGCTCCAATTGTTCCAGGATCCCCTTGCTTTCTGGTTTAATTTATGGGTGATCAGTTGGTTTATCCGTTTGTTGTCAGCTGTTCCTTGGTTTAATTACTTACTGCCATCCTCATGTGTTTACTTTCCACCCCCTAACAAGCCAGGTTAGATGCAGGTCACTCTCTTCTGCTATTATTTCCTACAAAAGCACTTCCAGGTTTTTTGCTCTTAGTTCATGTGCCCATCACCTTACTCTTTGTACCACTGAACTTAATTCCAGTCTTACTACCCCAGTCACTGGGATTATGTGATCTTTCACTGATATTTTCTTTATCGCATCAAAAAATTTAATCACAATTTAAAAATTTCTCTGTTTGCCTTTGTTATGTTTCTCTGGGAATGTTCAGTTGGCTGATGTGGGGTTTGTTTGGTTTGGCTTAATTTGTCAACACAGGAAATCTAATTATCTTCCAAGTTTGATGGAAAACTCTGGAAACCAGAATAAAAGGGAAATTTGTCTTTTTTCACATTTATTTCTCTGCAAATTCTTGAGATAACAGAACGGGTAGAACCCAGCTCCCATGTAACCTTTGGGAGCACAGACAGGCCGGGTTTCAGAGAAGTGGGTTATATGTGGTATGAGTCAGATCAGAGTTCTGGGCAATCTGATATCCCAGATCCCTCAGCTGAGGGGATCACAAAGCCCCTTTCTATTTGAATATCCCAGAATAGGCTGATGACCCATGCGTGGGGTGACGTGCACGGGCTATTTCCAGCAGCCCAAAGAATAGCCTGTGACAGATACCAGCCAGGGATTATTTTAAGCGCACATTCGTGGTCGTGTTTGGCCGGCGTTGATGAATTGCAAGACTGACTTGGAGGTGCAATGAACTGTAAACTGAGGCTGGAGGTTCTGGGAGGACACCGGGATACACGGTGGTGGTGGATTTGCAGTATGGAGGCACTGAAGTCACGTATCTGTTTTGCTTATAGGTCATAAAGGAGATATGTGAAATGTGCCAGGCAAGGATTTATCTGTGAAGCTCCTCAGAAGAGTAAGTTCTGAGAAAGTCTTGAGGCTGCAGACTGAGATCAGGACTGACCAAGGCACAGGTTGAGCAAAGCACTGAATGAAGCACAGTATGGATACCCTGAAGAACATACAAAATCACTCCTGGCACACAAACTAACATCAGTCTTTTTCCTATTTTTTATTCCCCTGGTTTTTGAGGGTCACACATCTGTAACACCTGCCAGGCCACAGGACACCCCTGTGCAGCTCCGAGCAGTGGGATGGTGTCATGTACATCACCAGCAGTTTATTCCTTCTGTTGAAAACAGCCATGAGTTTTGGGCCATGTTATCATCACATTTGGAAGACTTTCTCTTAGCTGAGTTACCCCAGCAGGTACTTCACTGTTCCATTCAAAGTTGCTCTCTCTCTGCAAATCACTCTTCACCAGGGAAGAAAAGATAAAGCCTTATTAAAGAAAATGTATTATAGGAGTTCAGGATAAGCTGCATGTCTTTCAGCTGTCATCAAATCCTAATTATTTCTTAGAAGTAGTTATAATAGTCTGTTCATGTTTTGTACCTTGGAAGTCTCACTTCTTACAAGCAAAAACATTCAGAAAATAGAGGAGAGCAGTGAGAATTGTGGAATCTGTTCCACTTAAACGACTACATCACGACACCTCAGGTTTTGGGTTGATCTATCTCTTTTTCACCTGGCTGGGGTTGTATGTGGTGACCAGAACTGTCTGTTTGGGCTCTCCCCCACCACCCTCCCGTCCCCACAGGCAGCAGCCCTGGCAAAGTCCCAGGGCCATGTCCTGGCCCAGGGTCAGCGGTCACATCAGGGCACTCCGACACAGATCCCCTCTGACAGCAGGCTCTGCTCCCTGTCTCTCCTTTTCAAAGGGAAAGTGACACATACAAGAGGAAACTGTTTTCCCGGCACTGTGGGTTGTACAATATTCCCACCCAGACCAACAGGTTCCTTGGCACCTCGCCCTGTGCTCAAGGACGACCAAGGTCAAACACTTCATTAATATTCTGTCATTAGCACCGTGATGCAACTCCCAGCCCACCGGCAGCTGCCAGAGCGGCTCTGGGGCAGGAGTCCTTCCTGCTTGGAATATTGAATTTCTCCGCCACGTGTTTTCTGTGTCACTAAAACAAGAAGCAGGGATGTAAATACAGCGCTGGGAACTTGGTAACGTACTGTTTATAACACATTACGCTGACGTATTTTTGGCGTTTTATCTCTAAATTCATAGCATTCCTAAGCATTCAGTTTCACCGAATCCATGGATATAAGTATCACAATTAGTTTTGTGTTAGGATGAATCTGCCAATCCCTTGTGCTTTCATCCCAAAGCATTCCCCTCGGTAGAACCCTCGCTGACCTCTGCTCTACCAGGGGAAGCAGCACCACTGCTGGGTGTCCATTCCCCCTCACCCCACTCCCACCACTGGTGGGACCATGGAATGTGCTGGAATTTTGAGTGATTCTTTTTCTTTAAAAAAAAATAAATTTGCTTTTTAGGAATCCTTGATCCCTGAAAGGACTTTTCTCTAGCAAACCCACAAAGCACTAGTTGGCCAAACATTGCTCTGAGAAACACAATGTAGCTATACACATCCAAACTACAGTGAGAATGGCCCAATAAGATATAATAATACTAAAATGTTGTGTGTTGATTACAGGCTGAATGTAGTGTAAATGATACTGGATATAAAGCAATCATGGGCTAAATTTTATTGGGAGCATAGCTGGAACCACATAGTTGAAACCACAATGTCTTTTAACCACATTGTCAAGTATAAAACTATGAATCCAGCCTTGGATTTTCTTCTGTAATTCAGGAAAAATCAGAACAGAGAATCCCAGAATGGTTTGGGTTGGAAGGAGCTGAAAGCTCATCTCATTCCACTCCCCTGCCATGGGCACTAAACCAGGTTGCTCCAAGCCCCATCCAACCTGGCCTTGAACACTTATCTGAACCACAAAACATAATTGCTCAGGAAGAGTTTAAGTCCTTTTCTGCAAAAACTGTTTCTAGAAATTGTAATTTAACTATTACAAAATCTCATGGCGAGCTGTTTCCATCCATCCCCATCCCTAACCCCTCAGGTCGTTACGTCATACGGGCAAAAAAGTTTCACTAAACGGCTTTTCTATGGCACCAACAGCCTCGCACCCGGAGGGAAATAACTCAGCAGTCTCTGCAGTGCTGCCAAGTTGTGACTTAATCGCCTTTTTTCTCCCATTCCTGGAATATTTTGCGAAAAAAACCAACTTCTTGCAAAGGAGAAGGGCGGCGCTCCGGCACCCCCTCAGACATTCCCCCCCCCCGCCCCCTCAGAGCCCCTCCCGCCCGCTCAGCCCCCGGCGCGCTTCCCGCGGTCTCGCGAGATCTGCGCCGCCCTCAGCGCCGGCGCGGCCTCGGCCCGACGGGATCTTTCGAGAATTGCCGGCCCCGCGCTCCCCCCTCAGCGCCGCCGCCATGTCCGTGGTGGGCATCGACCTGGGCTTCCAGAGCTGCTACGTGGCCGTGGCCCGCGCCGGCGGCATCGAGACCGTCGCCAACGAGTACAGCGACCGCAGCACGCCGTGAGTGAAGCCGGGGATCCGCGCTGAGGCGGCGGGAAGGCGCCCGCGGGGCCCGGCGTGGCGGGGCCGGGGAGGGAGGGAAGCGGCGGGGCCGTGAGGAGCGAAGGGATAAAGTGCTTAGAGACAAGCGGTAAAGCGCGGCAGATACGGTGAACCCGCTGTGCTCCCTGCCTTTCGTAGAATCACAGAATCGTAGAATATTAAGAGATTGGAATGGACCTTAAAGCTCATCCCGTTCCACCCCCTGCTATGGTCAGGGACTCCTTTCACTATAGGAAAGGCTGAGAGAGTGGGGCTGTTCAACCTGGAGAAGAGAGGGTTGTGTGGAGACCACAGAGCCCTTGCCGGTGTCTGAAGGGACCTGCAGGGAAGCCGTGGGGGGGACTCTGCAGTTTTTCCCCGTGCGGATGGGGAGGCCCTGGCACAGGTTGCCCAGAGAAGCTGTGGCTGCCCCATCCCTGGGAAAGTTCAGGGCCAGGTTGGATGGGGATTGGAGTAATCTGGTCTAGTGGAAGGTGTCCCTGCCCGTGGCAGGTGCTTGGAAAAGGATGAGCTTTCAGGTCCCTTCCAACCCAAACCACGGTCTGGGATTCCACGATTCAATGTGATCACTATATTCAAAGCCTGCTCATATAATGAGCCTTTCCCGCACGTTTATCGAGAAGAGTGTGCATTGCTTCTGTTTAATAAAACTTTCTGAGAAGGAGAGAACTGGAATAAAACTCTTCTACGAGTGAATTAAAAAAATAAAGATGGGAAAAGAGCCTCCAGTGCATCAAACCTGGAGGAAAGCAGGAAAGCTGTCTTAGAAGTGTTTCTGCAGCTTCCCCTGTGTTGTAGTACAGCTTCACTTAGGCAGACATTGAAGTAAATTGCTGTCTTGGTGAGACAATAGCATTGTCTTGGATGTTTGGGGTTTTTTTTTAGATTCCTCACATCACTTCAAAAAGCCCAGAGGCAGAGAGTGACCTTGCTTCTCATTAGACAATACCTCACTCTGTTTGCTTGCTCTTGTCTCTAAGCAATGAATAAACGGAGAAGGAAACTTTGAATTCAGCACATGTGCTCGAGTATCTGGAGATCTCTAAAGTGTTCTCAGTAATATGGAAGCTTAAAGGTTGGATGTGCTGGGAAAACTTAATTGTAGAGAATGTCAAAGCTGTCCTCTAATAACTCGAGGTATTTGGCTCTGTCTGCAGATAAATATATCTATATTAGTGATATGAGCACAAATCTCTTATTAAAGGACATAAGCTAAATAAAATTTCTGACATAATGTGTCTCTTGGGAAATAATGCAGTTATGGGAGGCTGGAGTGAAATTGGAAGAAATGAGCATAATGGAAATGAGAGGGTTTTTATCAGGACTTAATCTCCAGGTACTGTTCTGAGGGAGGCAGAGAACCATCCTGCAAGCAGACCTTTCTATGAAAAGAAATTGTGAATGATATTTTAAGTGCCTTGGAAACAGAAACCTGGTTTAAGAAGTCAGTGCTGAGGCGTTTTTAGAGTAGGGAAAATCATGCAAGGTGTTGTGACAGGTTTCCACAGGAATTGGCTCATGGTCAGGGTTAAACATTGTGTTTTCTATGGTGACATCCAAATTTTGGGAAGGCTTAGCAGATATGAGTTACTGTAATAATCTGTGTGATTAAAATAAACCCCACTGAGTGCGTTGTGCTGGGTTCAGTGGCACAGATGACACTTTCATAGTATCTGCTCTCAGCTCTGGCACTTGGATTCTTCCAGAATCCTGCAAAATTTGAACTTGTACATCCCAAAGCTGAGAAAAACATGTTTGTCTTTGAGTGTGGAAAAGTGGTAGAGGGAAAGCTAGTGAAAACAGAGAGGAGAAAATAAGATAGTTTAATTATTTCCGTAAGGATGAAGGGACTTGGATTCAGTGAAATCATTGAGACTGACCCTTGGAGCTGGTGCTGATTGTCAGTGCAGAGGAAATGAGCTGTCAAGGGACAGGGGATCTTCCCAGGGAGTGACAGTGGGTAGGAGGGTGAGGTTGTGCTTGCAGGTCTGTTAAGCAGAGATTTTTAACTTTCTAAAGTGTTTCATTAGACCTCTGATGACCTTCACTGTAATTGTTTCTCCTTATAATGCAGTGGTTAGTTATTCAGCTTCCAGAAGTTGTGTAATAGTGTAATTTGTATTTAATGAGTTAACTCTGGTTCCTGTGAACTGATTTGAGGAATAAGACTGTCCGTAAATTCTTCCTTCCCTCCCTTCCTCCCACATTCCCTCCCTCATTCCCTCCCTCCCTCCCTGCTTCCCAGTTTTACTCACCTCTGTTCTGGGTCCTTGCACGGCTCCTCGAGGCTCATCTGAAGTGGTGGATTTGTGTTGGTGAGGGGCTGTTGGTTTGTGAATTTAGCAGTGAAGTATCTGGGTGGGGCTTTTTTTTTTTTTTTTTATCCAAGAGAAAGGCAATAATTTATGTTCATGTCTTAATTTCTTTCAGGAGACCAGAGTAAATTAATAATCAGCTTTCTGCTCCAGGGCTCCTTAGGTTTTCACCTCCTGTTCCCTTGTTGTGGGTCTGCAGAGCATAAAATTCCCAGTTTTTATTGACTCAAATAGTTGTTTGAAACAACAACAGATCTATTCAGAAATGTTCATTCTGTTGCAACATATGCTTTAGGGTAGGCCTTGCTTCATTTATTATGTTATTAATAAATTGGAAGAAGATATAAATCCAGTGCAATTATATCACCCCAGTCTTCAGTTCTGGTTTTGACAGTTTCTGCTTAGAACACCCAATTCCAAACCTCAGGCTGAGCTGGAATGTGTTTCTTGTGGCAGCCCTATGGCATCACCCTGCTGTAAAGCAGATTCTTGACCTGCTGTAGGGAGAGCAGCTTAATTACACTGTTAGGATGTTGTGTGAATAGGAAAGATCTGCTTGCTTAATGGCAGGTTTCCCCCCACTAAGTTTACCTCAGTGGTATGAGGAACTTGGATTAGAGGGCTGGATTTCATCTTGTTAGGGCTCCTACAGTTTGTTAAATATGTAAATCAAGAGGCTTAATCAGCCTAGGAATTTCTCCAAAAAGGAGGATTTCTTTATGAAGAACTGTGGCTGCCACAAAGCACTGGGGAGTAAAGCACGATCTTCCTTTCTGCAATCCACGTCATTTCAGTGGGGACAGATCAAACTCCCAAGCACCAGTCTTTCTCTACAGGTTTTTTCTTCCTGCCCTTGAAGGGTTTGCCTTAAAACTGGAAAGCTTAGTTAGCATCTGGAACAGACATGTAGGAATGATTTCCTTGATATCTGATTTACCTCCTGTTTGTCTTCTGAACACTCAAATGTTTCCTGTGTTGTTAGCGACCAACTTATCTTTGGGTGGCTCAGATACACAGGTGATTACTGAGATAAGGCTGTCTGCCCAGTCAGTACTTAGATGGAAAACTTGAATGAGCATGAATAATTTGGATTTAGTGCTGTTCTGCAGTGAGGGCATTGCTGTTTTAACTGGAATTAGAGTGCCTGATTTTTCCAGAATCCACAGAACACTCCATGCATAGATTGCAGTGAAGGACCAATTTCTAAATGGTCCAAATAATATTAATTGGACCAGTAATATTCTAAACAGTATCAGCACTTTTTACCAAAAAGATGTGCAGCGCAGCTGTACCAGTCACTGACTGAACTCTTTCTTGTCCTTGTAGATCCTGTATATCCTTTGGGCCCAAGAATCGCTCGATTGGTGCTGCAGCTAAAAGCCAGGTGAGTGTATAGGTTGGGTAAAAGCAGCGTCACCGGCCAAGAATCAGCTCAGCAGAGTGTGGGTTTTATCACTGCAGATAACAGATGTCTCTGAGCCAGTGTCCTGGTGTCTCCATAACTAATGAACAGCTGAGCTTCCTTCAGCTGTTCAGCATGTACTGCTGCTTTGTCATCTGGGATAGAAATCTCGGGGTTGATCCTTGCACATAATGAAATGTGCAAAATAAATCTGTACCTCTTAAGAAATTCTGATAAATACTAATTAATTTTTTTTTAAGTTGCAAATGTAAATTTTAAAGCTAAGCAGTGATGTTTCACCCTGCCTTAGCTTCTTTTAGCTCCTTTGCATTGTAGTGGCTTTTAATTATATGACTACATTCTGTAGAATTCCATTAAGTGCATGATTTTGGCAGAAAAGGGACATACTTGAGTGTAAGTAAATACAGCTTTCTTGACTGTTTGTGGTTGAATTACAGGCTAAATTATACCTCTTGGATGTTCTTGCCCATAGTTTAAATTTGTGTTGCTGTAGGTAGGTAAACATGATTTAAGGGCTGAGAAGAAGTTAATCTGATTGGATTTGCTTGTGATATTTAGGTCCTGCTGTATCATATCTTATGTTGCTGTGAAACCCCTATAAAAATGATTTATTTTTTTCAAGTCTCCTACAGGAAGTGACTAGTCAAACAGTTGGGTTTTCTTAGCCTAAAAGCCTAGAGATACATGAAGATTCATTATCTAGAATAAAAAAATCACTGGACACAACCATGTTATTCAAGAACAGCACCACTGTACTAGAACCAAACACAGCTGTTTTTTCTGGAATTGAGTGTCTGCTTAGCTTAATGAAATCCATTGGCACAGAGCCCAGTAGAGATGAGGTATGTCCTGCAGAAACTAAACCTAGAGAACATCCAGCCCAGGTTTCTTAGGAAATAGACACCTGACTGGAACCCAATCCCAGGTAAATGCTGTATGGAACGGTGCTTGTCTGCTCTCAGTTACTGTGGTTTTCAGTATGTGCCTTGCTCTGATGTCAGTGAAAAAATTCAGTTTATTTGCACTACATGAAACAAGCTGTGGTGATTTTTCACTTCTCCATTTGTGCTGATCTCTGCTTTTAATAAAAGACAGTCTACCTTTTGTCAGTTAAATCAAGTTGCCAATATCATCTTGGGGCCCTCCTGACTTTTTAAAGCTTCATGCCAAGGTCCTTGAGCTGTTTTGTGAGAGTATCTGTGTTGATTGTCATGTGCACGTGATGAACCTGAGCTGGAGTTTACATCTGTGTGCTTGTTTTGTTTGGGAAATAACTGACTGCAGTGCAGTAGAAAGGTAGGAGTAGGAAATAGGTACATGGGAAAGAGGCTTTGCTAACACTTCTACAGAGTGAACTACACATACACTGTGAAAATTGAGTGCTGCTGTAATCAATATTTCATAGACTCTTGGCTCAGTTTTTAGCATACATTTATTTTACATCTCAAATTCCTGCAGGTTCCCTGAGCAACCAGAGGGAAGTTGCCTCCCAGCACCTGCCCTGACACTATTAAGATACAAATGACAAAAATATTCTGGCAAGAGAAGCATGAGAACAAAACTCTTGTCTTCTGTTTGAAATTCAGATGTTCCCCTGCCATGTTGTATTAAAGATTTCTTTTCCTCTAGGTTATTTCAAATGCAAAGAATACAGTACAAAGTTTTAAAAGATTTCATGGTCGTGCATTCTCAGATCCCTTTGTTCAAGCTGAAAAAGCAAGCCTTGCCTATGAACTTGTCCAGCTGCCAACAGGCTCAACTGGCATCAAGGTAAGTCTGGCATGTTTGAGAAAGAGTCAGAGGAAGAAACTGATAAAGTTTCCTTTTATCTCTTTATTTTAAATCTGCTCACTGTAGTTTCTGTTCTCTTTTGAACTAAAAGTCTTAATAGGGAATGAAAGGCTAATAATGGGGATGGTGCCTGGGTTTTACTGCAGTGTAATATGTGTGCACAATTTTTGTTTGAAGGCCATGTATATGGAAGAAGAAAGAAACTTTACTATTGAGCAGGTGACAGGAATGCTTCTTACCAAATTAAAGGAGACCGCTGAGAATGCGCTCAAGAAGCCTGTGGTTGACTGTGTTGTTTCTGTAAGTATGTGATACAACAAAATATGTAAGACTTATGTACTATCATAAACTGATATGACTGCAGCATTAAATTGTGATTAAAGTGCCTATTAAACTTGAATGTCTGGGTATCTGCCTTTTCTGTTTTAACCAAATCTTACATCTCTTCTTCAAAACTAGGCTTACTTCATTAGTGGTCTTATTTATGCTGCTAGTTAGCAGCATAAATAATATTTATTACCTGTCTGGTTCTTTGCTCCAAAAGCGAGCAGCTTGTGATATGGAATGGAAGAAGATTCCTTAAAACTAACTTTGTCTTCATGTAATATTTCTTTTTCTTTTTTCTCTGTTACAAGTGAAATGAACTCTGAATTTGAATGATGCCTCAGCTCTGCTCTACCAACTCACTGTCCACACTTATTTACTAAAGTTGGCTCTGGGAAATGTTAATATTGACACTATGATCACCTTGCAGGTTCCTTGTTTCTACACAGATGCAGAAAGGAGGTCTGTGATGGATGCTACACAGATTGCTGGTCTCAACTGTCTGAAACTAATAAATGAAACAACTGCAGGTAATTCTTTTGTTTCCCTCACTCAGTGCTGTAGTTTTATTAGATAAAAGGGCTTTTTCCCTGCCAGTGATCCTTGCTCTCTGGAATTACAGCTCATTTTAAAAGCTTAAAATAGATGAGTTGATCATAAATTTTCTTAACCTCTGCTCTGTTTTTCTTATTGCTTTACAGAGGCTTAAAGATATTTCTTGAATATCTTTTTTAATGCAGCCAAAGGAAGGGCTGATACTGTTTAATGTTCTTCTATGTTTCTTTAGCACTGGGAATTTGGTTTAATAAGATCACTGTCTGTAGCTTGAGAATTACACCAATAAACAGCATTAGTATTTCCTTGTACCACTTCTTGAGCAATTACAAAACTGAATGTCCTAACTATACTTTTATTTCTGTAGTTGCCCTTGCATATGGGATCTATAAGCAAGACCTGCCTGCCTTGGAAGAGAAGCCACGGAACGTTGTTTTTGTGGATATGGGGCATTCTGCATATCAAGTTTCTGTTTGTGCATTCAACAAAGGCAAACTGAAAGTAAACAATCTGTTACACATGCATTTTAATTACCTGTAGCACATTCATCAGCACATCCAGGGACTCTGGCAGGCAAGCCTGCCGGGCTTCACAGAAGTGTGTCCAGACAGCTCAATTCCTGTTCTTAAAATTGCACTTTGTCTGGAGCAAAAGTAGGGCAGGGAACTAGAGAGCTTTTGAGCAGTGTGTGGAGGAAGCAAACATGCCTTAATCAGCAGACTTTGGCAAAGAATAAAAAAACCTGGATTAAATGGTTTATTCAGAAATTACCATATCTGACTGCATGCTGCTTTTAAAAAAAAATACTCCCTTTCAGTCATAAGATCCAGCATTAAAGCAGGAATTCTTAGAACAAGGTGTGACAGATGTTTTTTAACTTCATATGAAAGAGTAAAAACGTTCTTAATTACTTTAAGCTGCCAGTGGAAACTAAGGAAGTGACAATGTACTTTCTGAGTGTACTTTACCAAAGCATTGGTGTTTTCCAGCAAATACTAACATTTCCTAATGGCTTTCTGAACTTTGCAGTTCCAGTAACGCCCTCTTGATTGGTCAGAGAAGCAGATGCAAATTTTAAAGCATTAGGTAGTGAAATGCAGAGAAATGTTCTGAGAACATTAGTTTCATAGTAATTCTGTTTAGTGGGGAAACATAATCTACTTTGTGTTTCTCTCAGATCTGTCTTTTAAACTTGAAAGCCATGGCAGTATGAAAGGGATGCTTTTGGGTCTAGATTGGAAATCTGGACAGCAAGGCAATCAGAGAGTGTAGAGACCAAACCCAGTCTGAGGGTAATTGTGTATTGAGGGTAATGTGCTACTTCACTGATTTCTGTTCCTTAAAAAATAAGTTCCCAGTACATT
The DNA here is from genome assembly GCF_022539395.1 of Myiozetetes cayanensis. Classification (NCBI taxonomy): domain Eukaryota; kingdom Metazoa; phylum Chordata; class Aves; order Passeriformes; family Tyrannidae; genus Myiozetetes; species Myiozetetes cayanensis. The sequence continues at coordinate 5,108,374 of NW_026087378.1, read as the reverse complement.
CCCAGATCAGAATCAGGTGAGGTGGATGGGCTACAGGTGTTCTTTACAAGTATCTCCTCTGTCAAAAACAACCACCTATTTGCAAGAGTTAATATCATTTATTCTCCTCCTGTTTTATTTTTAGCTTGGTGTAAGCATGTTCCACCCTTATGAGGCATCAAATATTAAACTGGGATATGATTCAAACTGACAGTGGCTAAGCAGAATTTGGAAACATGGTCTGCTCACAGCAATAGTTACTGAACAGATTGTGTTAATAAGCCTTGCACTGTCTTCCTAAATTTCTTTTAGAAGCAATTGTCACAGGGGAGGGGGACCCGGGCAGGGAAGCCAGGGCTGCTGTTTAGCATTTGATATACCAATGTCGTGATTCCTGCTTTGATTTAGAGTTGAACTATATTTGAAACAAAGCAATGCTTTGATGTTATCTGCTAATTGGTTTCACTGAGCAATGGCTCATTATACTATTACTGAAGGGTTCCATTTCTTTAAGGTTCTTGCTACAGCATTTGATACAACACTTGGAGGCAGGAAGTTTGATGAGGTGTTAGTTGAATACTTCTGTGAAGAATTTGGAAAGAAATATAAACTAGACATAAAGTCCAAGATCCGGGCCCTGCTGAGGCTGTACCAGGAATGTGAGAAGCTGAAAAAACTGATGAGCGCCAACGCCTCTGATCTACCCATGAACATCGAGTGCTTCATGAACGACATAGATGTCTCTGGAATGATGAACAGGTAATGTTTGAACCTTTACAAGGGCAAGCTTTAGAGTGCCCTTCAGTCAAAAGTTGCTCTTTGGACTGGAGAGAGGTGGGAACTCAACAAACAGCATGTGCAGGAACACTGCTCCAAATGGAGATGTTTAGAGACTGGTCAGTGGCCTTGAGTTAGGAGGGAGGGCTGCAAATGTTGCAAGGGTGCCTGGATTATTAGAACCAACTTGGTGTGGGAGAGTATACTAAAGTATAAAACTAGGGTTGGGGGAGAGAAAAATTTGCAGTACACAGTTCAAGTGACATTCCTTCAGTTTTGGGTCCTGTTGTGTTTGCAGCATTGCTTATAGTGTGTTACAACTTTGATTTATGGCTTCTTCCAACAGAAGCAAATTTTTAGAGATGTGTGATGGACTCCTTGCAAGAGTCGAGCCGCCCCTTCGCAGCGTCCTGGAGCAGGCCAGTAAGTGTGTGCCTTGTGTTCTGCATGCAGAACAGAGACAGCCAGAGGGCAAACTTCTTTGGGTGTTGGACAGATGGATTTAGCCCAGAAACAGTTTCTTGCTTTAGTAGTTTTAAAAACTTTTTAACACAAGCCAAGATCTGAAATTCTTACTGCTTAGAAACTTAGAGAACATTCTTGAAGTAATGGTTGGTCTAATAAAACTTCTAATTTATTCATATGAAACAGAAGCATTTAGTCCATAAAACCCATTGTCTGACTCCTTTCCAGAGCTAAAGAAGGAGGATATTTATGCCGTAGAGATAGTTGGTGGTACCACAAGAATCCCTGCTGTAAAAGAGAAGATCAGTAAATTTTTTGGCAAAGAAGTCAGTACGACTCTGAATGCAGATGAGGCTGTGGCACGAGGTTGTGCACTGCAGGTAAAAAGTGGTTTGTTTTAGTTGTATTTTTATTGAAATCCACAGCACTGCGGATAAACTTGAGATACGGCAATTGCTTAATGGCATGGGTGGAAATCAAAGCTTAGGTTCTTGCTAATGGAAATCTGTGTCCTAAGCTCTGGACATGGTCACTGTTGAATGGCTTAAGCAGTAGTAAATACTTGGTAGTTATTAGTGCTGCCATCTCTTGAATGCACCTGAATTTTGCTCTCATCACCTCTAATACATGCTCACAGTTCTGTTCCATCAGGGATATAAACTAGCTGTTGGAATCTGCTTAAGAAGAGAACTTTGTGTTGTAGTATGCAGAAGTCCTGGTCTTATGTCACTCTAGAAAAGTAACTTTAATTAAATTTAATCTCTGATTTCTTATATTGGCACTGAAAATTCAGTAGTCCAATGATAGAAAACCAAACACAATGACTCTAAAGTAAAACTTGTGTATTTCCATTTCCAGAGTGAGCAGATTGTTACAGCTGCCTGAGAAGGAAGGGTTCATAGTGCTTCCAAGGCTTGTTATGCAGGTCCTAAGTCCATCAGTATTAGTCTCCCTAATACCTATATATTAGCAGCATAAATAGCTACTTGCTGAACTAAATTGCCGTTCATCTGAAGTCTGAACGTTTGTAATGTGGCTCTTGTGCTCTTGCAGTGTGCTATTCTGTCCCCGGCTTTCAAAGTGAGAGAGTTTTCTATCACAGATTTGATACCGTATCCTATTTCTTTGAGATGGAATTCCCCAGCAGAGGAAGGGTTAAGGTAAAAATAGTTCAATCTTCTTGCATTTACAGCTTAAAACTAAATGGTGATGACTAGATTAAATAACACAGTAGGAGTAAATACCCTTAGAATAGTGCTCGCTTAACACTTCAGATTTTGACACGTTGTTAATGACAGTAGAAAACAGAATCAGGTGGCAGTTTGGGACTTCCTACATGGCTGTTGGCCTTATTTGACCTGGAAGGTCAGGTCAGGACAGTCTTTTGTCACTTCATAAGGAAGCTTTTCCTTAAGATATAAGAGTATCTAGAAACGTGTTGTTGGCTTACCAGCTGCATTGTCCCACCTATTGAACAGATGCTCTGTTTTCTCTTGCAGTGACTGTGAGGTCTTTCCCAAGAACCATCCTGCTCCGTTTTCCAAGGTCCTCACATTCTACAGAAAGGAGCCCTTCACTCTGGAGGCGTACTACAGTTCCCCCAAGGACCTGCCTTACCCAGATAGTGCTATAGGTTAGGACCATTCTGTGGCTTTCAGCTTCATTCATAATCTTGTCCATGTGTCAGGACTTTTCTGTCTAATTATATAATCTGGAAGTGCACCCTACTACAGATTCCGTAGGGACATGCTTCCAAATGGATCTACAGTAAAATAAGTGGAGTAACATGAAGTTTATGGACAAGAAGAGCATCCTAATATTGGAGCAAACCTGAAAGGGGAACACAGAGTTTTGCAGTCTTGCTGTGTTAAAAGTAACACTAGCTTTTACAGCATACCTTAGAGAATTCCTAATAGCTCTGTGTCCCAGCATTGCACAGTAAAAACTGGATTGTCTGACTTGAGTAGGATTTGATATCCCCTGAGTGCATTGCAGTGAACTGTGTCAGCAACAGGCAGGTTTTACTTTGCCTTCAGGGCTTATGTTTATCAAATCTGTTTGTTTTTTTTTTCCTCTCTGGGATTGTTTAGCTCACTTCTTGGTTCAGAAGGTCACTCCTCAAACAGATGGATCCAGTTCCAAAGTAAAAGTCAAAGTCAGAGTAAACATCCACGGCATCTTCAGCGTTTCAAGTGCATCTTTAGTGGAGGTTCATAAATCTGATGAGAACGAAGAGCCTATGGAGACAGATCAGCATACAAAGGAGGAAGAGGTAACAGACTTAATTGCTCTTAGCTTCTTAAAATCCTGGTGAAACACAACTGGCCCAGTTCTGGGGAGGGTCTGAGACCTGTGTAATGATTTAATAGACATCTCCAGCAACTAAAATATGAGATTAAGTACTAATTGTAGCATGTTACACCAGTGACAAATCTCTTTAAATCGGGACTGTGAGGTGTGGATGAAATTGTTAATCATGGAGATGTTACTTGCCTAAGCAAAGACTGGGAGCTTATCATTTATGCCTTAAGACTCTACTTGAGTTTTCAGTCTGTTTCTTTTGCCCAAAAGAGCATTAGAGGTGTAAGTGAAGTGATCAGCCTAGAAACTGAAACAGTGATCTGCATTTCTTTAATATGTGAAATTGGATCGCTCTGAATTTCAGAAGATGCAAGTAGATGAGGAGCAACAAAAAGCTGAAGAACAACAGCAGACCCAACCTGAAAATAAGGCAGAGTCTGAAGAAATGGAGGTAACGTGAGCATTTGAGACTTTATTTTTATGAGATTCCTGAGAATATGCAGAGTGTGAGCATATCTGCTGCCTTTGTCATAGTTCTGGAAGCTGAACTTTTATTTCAGTGCACTGGTAGTCCATTGTGATTAGAGCTTTAGAAAGGCCATCAATGGCACTGATAACTGCAGATCCATCAGGTGACCTGGTACTGATAAAATGAGGGAACTCTCCTGTCCATAGAAGAAATAATCATATAGTTTTCAATAATTTAAACACTAGAAAAGTGTTATACTGTGAGCATTGTGACTCAAGAATGTAGACGGTGTGCCCAAAAAAGGTCAATGATTGCATTAATTATCTGAGACTTCAGCGGCTGAGCTGTTGGAATGACAGGGAGTGTTTCGTTCTGATGCTGAGGTGCACTGACTCAGTCACAGTTTTTCTAATATAGGTCTTGACTGGTTGCCCTGAACTGACTGATGATGTTGTTTTTACTGTGAGTTTATTTTTTCATTGCAGACTTGTCAGGCTGACTCAAAAGACAAGAAGGTGGATCAACCACCTCAAGCCAAGAAGGCCAAAGTAAAGACGACCACAGTGGACCTTCCCATTGAGAACCAGTTGGTGTGGCAGATAGGGAAGGATATGCTCAACTTATTCATTGAGAATGAGGTAAACTCTTACTTGACCAAGCTAAAAAATGTTACAAATTGGTCTCCAGAAATGTTGGTGTTCATTAAACAAGGTTAAGGCTGGTCAAGAAAAGAAAAGGAATAAAACATGCAGTTGAAATTCTGATGTGAACAACAGTGCCCCATGGAGGCAGAGTACATGCCTCCTGTTCAGTGATGCTGTAACTCTCACTGAAGAGCTGTTCTGCAGGAAACCTCCAAAATCACCTGCAGTTACAGGGTGCAGGTGGCCAATCAGGGTGAAGGTTTCTCAGCTGGAGCAAGATTTTTCTGTACTGTTTTGGATATCACACCAAAACTCAAATAGTTTTTTATTCATGTGCTGTGTTAGAACAGTTCTATAAATTCCAATATTGCAAAATCTCTTTCAGCCTTAAGCCTTTGCTCACAAGGTGTCCTGACAATAAATAATTAGCTTTTTAGCCAACTAATTTGACTGCTTGTTCACAGGGTAAGATGATAATGCAGGACAAGCTGGAGAAGGAGAGAAATGATGCCAAGAATGCAGTGGAAGAGTATGTGTATGAAATGAGGGACAAACTCTGCAGTGTTTATGAGAAGTTCGTTGGTGAAGATGTGAGTACTGCTGGATTGTCCTTTGATATGTTGTGTTACAATGAGCAGTTGTAGTTAATAACTTTTGACCTGTATCACACACTGTGCTTACTTTATTCAGACTTTAAATTTGAAGAAATAACTTGTAACCTTTCTGGCTCTGAAGATAATCTGCTAATGTGGCTCAGGCACAAACCGCTGGTTCTCCTCCAAAACAGTCACACAATTAAGATGGTATCAGGATGTGTTTCCAGACTAGGAGCACTTGCACAATCATTTTAGGACAACCTGTTCTGTCTTGGCTCTTTGTCAGTATTTAGGATAGTTTTAAGATCAGAAAAATTAAGACAGAGCAGCCCTACCCAGGAACATAATAGGTGGGATTAGTCTTACTAAATGTGGGCATTTGTATCTGGATTGGTTGCCTAAAACTCTCTTGGCGTTATTAATCAGCTTTCCCTGTTATACTGGACGAGCTGGGTGTGTATTTAATATAATTCTAGTGGGATGAATCACTCTGGACTCCTGACTGGATCTCCATTGATTACAGTGGAGCCTTGCCAGCCAGGTGTCTGCAGAGCCCAATACCCACATCAGAGCCCAAACTGGGACATGTCAGATGACATTTTTGACATCTTAGCTAAAGATAAGTTTCACTCTGTTCTCAGACTTGCTCATATAGTGATGATGAAAATGGGAAGGGGAAAAAAAGCGCCTTTTATGTGACAGAATTGATCTAAACTGTGGGTGTCACAGATGGTTCTTCCTTGAGCCCGGTCTCCACCAGAGAGCCATACAGAAGAATATTTTGTTTCTTTAGGATAAAGAGTTTCAGACAGAGTTCTTTGGGTTCTAAAAATACGACTTTTCCAGAAAGGCTCCGAGTATCATTTAATGCCATCTGTCATCTAATAAATTATCTCACCATCTATTTTGTGTGGGTTGCTTCAGGATCGGAATAGCTTCACGCTGAAGCTGGAAGATACAGAAAATTGGCTTTATGAAGACGGTGAAGACCAGCCCAAACAAATATACATTGATAAATTGACAGAATTGAAGGTAAGTGGTTCTTACATTCCCATGGGAATTTACTGAAGCTGTTGTTGCAGTGAGGAGCTGTCTGGGGTCTGCTGGTTTGGAGGAGGTGAGCACTGGTGACAAACTGCTTGGTTTGGTTTTGAATTATGCAAGGGGCGGCTCTCAGTAGACCTGTAACAACACAGGGTTGAGGGAGGCTCAGTCTTCCCTGTAAGTAGAGATAAGAGTCAGAGTTCCAAGGAGTTTAGAAACATTGGTGTATCCCATCAAACCTTGCAGGATCCCACAGTAATGCTCCATGGATTTTGATACCCTTTGTGCTTTGTTTCAGACTCTGGGTCAGCCTATTCAGGCAAGATTCCAAGAATCGGAGGAAAGACCAAAAGCATTTGAGGAGCTGGGGAAGCAAATCCAACAGTACATGAAAGCTGTTCATGCATTCAAAGCAAAGGTATTTCCACACTTTAATTTCTGGAAAATGTAAGGAAATGGTACAGATCTTGCCTGAATTTTAGGTAAGCTGCTTCAGACAAAAAGCTGGTGCTACTTCCTGGCAAGCTTATGAGCGTTTGATAGATTTTTCCTAAGTGGATGTTGGCTTGCAGGCCTGAGTCTCTTTTTTAATCAGGTGTTGATTTCCTCATGGAGGGAGAATGCCAGCAGCAGTAGAACTTCAGGTCTCTGGTTACAGAGCTGGTAATCAGCTCAGTTTCTCTGCTAACCAGAGCAGCCTCCTGGCTCAGTGGTCTTTAGTATTTTGAAGCTAAAAGTCTGAAGAAATAAGGGTGTAGTTTGTGCTCAAACATTCACAGAGCTGCTCCTGCTTTGGCTGTTTCAGGATGAACAGTACGAGCACCTCGATGAAGCCGACATGGCAAAGGTGGAGAAGAACGCAAATGAAGCCATGGAGTGGATGAACAATAACCTCAATCTGCAGAACAAGAGAAGTCTTACTTTGGACCCAGTTATAAAAGCGAAAGACATCCAGGCTAAAACTAAAGTAAGTTTTTCTACATAAATCACTGTATTTACATGATCGTTTCTGCTTATTGGTCTAGTTTTTTGGGCTCAGAAAACACTGAGGTGAGAAATCTCAAATGTATTGGGGAACATCAACCCTCAACTTTGATATCCCACTGGTGCTGTCAAAAGTTAAACTGTGGGGAGGTTAAAAACATTTCTAATGATGTTTTGTTTCTGTGTTTTGTAGGAATTGACAAGTATTTGTAATCCCATAGTCAACAAACCCAAACCTAAGGTGGAACTGCCGAAGGAGGAGCAGAAGCCGACGGAACCCAACGGACCAGTGGACGGGCAGGGAGATGCCAGAAGCGGGGCCCAGGCCCCTGAGCAGGGCACTGCCCCCACAGCCACCGAGAAGAAGCTTCCAGAAATGGACATTGACTGAATTTCAGCACTTGTTTATATTATTGCAAACTACAATAAAGCTTTAAGTTGTCAACTTTGTATGTTCTGAATCCAAACTGAAGCAAGAGAATCCCACAGCACTCTTGGTAACTCCTGGAGAGGTTTGGGCGGGGCAGCAGGTCAGAACACAGAGGTAGCAAAGGACTCGCTCAGCTCAGCAGTGTTTGCCGTTATTGATTGTATTTAGAAGTTTTGGTAGTTTAATTAGCCCTATAGGAACAGCCATAACCTGCTTCTCCATTTTTAATGTCCAGGGTGAGCCAATCTTCCTTTGAAGGGCAGCGACAGCAACACCTGAAGTCTGATGTTCACATTGCTCTTCCGTTTCCCTGGGGATTGCAGGAGCTGGGACTGCAGGGAGGGAAGGGGAGAGCCCGAGGTAGAGTCTTCCATTGCCTGTGTTTTAGTGTTCGTGCCTGCTCTGGACTCACTCTGATTTGTACTGAACAGTTGATGGTTACAGAAGGTTTGCAGAGCAGAGAGGGTGGTTCATCAGCACCTTTATTCCTTAGCCTAGACTTTGAATCAGACTCTGAATGTGCTCCTGGACATGGAATTGGGTTCCTGGCAAACTCCCCAGCTAATTAGGCCCTGTAAACTCTTTGTCTCTAGTTAAGTTAGCTGCTTGTAGAAAGAGTGAATTCTTGTATTTCAGCTGCCTATGCTGATAGTTGAATCTGACTTGTTCCTAATTTTTTCTGGCAGGGGTATGCTTGCTTCCACGAGGCCTTCATTTGGAATGCTTGGTTTTTTGGTTTGGGTTTTTATTTTTCCAGGAAAACCAAGAACTGATGGATTTGGCTTTTTTTTTTTTTTCTATGAGCTTTATACAATGATTTGCTTCTAGTACTGATTGTTATTAAACTTGCAAACATTAATTTGTATGTGTTAAAATCCAAAGCTGAAAAAACACCCATTCAGATATTGCAAGAAATAAATGCACTGGATTCTACTGGATCACCTTCTTCAGCTGTTGATTCCAATGGACGAGAGGACGGTGTCGGGGTGGATGGGAGGGCTGTGCCCCTCCTTACTGGAGTGTGCAGGGAGCTCTGCGGGGCTGCACCGGGGCTTCCATGCCCGCGGGGGTTTGGCGGGGTGTGAGGGGTGTCGGTTCAAGCCCACCCTAATCACAGAACCACGAAATGGCTGGGGTTGGGAGGGATCTCTGGAGTCCAACCCCCCTCTCCCCAGGCAGGATCACCTGCAACAGGAGACAGAGGAACGAGTCCGGGTGGGTTTGGAATGTCTGCAGAGAGGGAGACTCAACGCTCTCCTCGGGGCAGCTGTTCCAGTGCTCTGCCACCTTCCATGGAAAGAAGTTCTTCGTGTTGAGATTGAGTGTGTGAATGTAAAGAAGTATCGCTGATGATTCGGGGGACTCGGGGACCCGTGCGGGGCGGGGAGGGGCGACCGTTCCCTGAGCACCCTGGGGCTGGGCCGGCCCTCCCGGCCGCCGGGGGAGCTGCGGGGCTGGGCCGGGCCGGCGCCTCCTCCGCCCGGCAGCGCTTCCCGTCCTTTGCCGTCCCTTCCCTTTCCTCCCTTTCCCTGCCTGCCGCTGCTCCACCAGGGGCTGAGCCGGGTCCCCCTCGCCGTCCCCGGGCCCGCACGGCCTGGTGAGCGACCGGGTGAGGCGGGGCCGGGCCGGGCCTCCCTCCGCCCCGGGACCCGCGGGTGCTCCCGCGGGGCTCCCGGCGCCAGGCGCAGCGGTGGGAGCGGCTGTAACCGCCATAACAACGGCGGGGCCGCCGGCGCCAGGCTCGGCCTGGACTTTGGGGGTTATTCCTCAATTACTCCCGCTCCCCTCATCCTTGTGGGGTCGTGCCCACCCCGTGCTGAGGCCCCCGGGTCAGCCCGGGACGCGCGACGCGGCCACTGCCTCAAGCTGGGAATAAACATCCCCCGGCGGGATGCGCTGCTGTGGGTGTTGGGGATGGGAGCGCGGAGAGGGCTTTAACCCCTGAGCGCCTGTTGTTTCTCCGCCCGCAGCCCCAGAGCCGCTGCTTCCTCCAGCAAACAGCACCGACGTGTTCGTGCCTTACACGAGAAGTGCCCGACCCCGGCCCCGAACAGGAATGGTCACGGACCAGCACCTCGGCCCTGCCACCGCGCTGCTGTGAGTCTGAAGGTAATCCATCAAATGTGGCTTTATTTTCCCAAATCTAGAATTGAGAGATACCCTAGGGGCGCATCTACAAGATACCTGTGCAGCATTAGAACCTTTTTAGTTCTGTAACTAATTACAAATAGGGCTTCCCGTCCCTTGTTTTCCATCCCGTTTCTTTGTTTGCTTTAGAACACTGGACAAGAGCTGCCATTACTAATTCCTTTTTTGGGGTCTGTTTTCTCTTTCAAACACCAATGAAATGTCCTTGTGTCACTTGTGCCATCTCTGTATTTCATTATTCATCTGTCTTTGGCTACTAACACACAGTTTGCTTTCTGACTTCTCAATATTCTATTGGGTTATTTTATTTTATAACACTACCGGTATTTTTTCAACCTGTAGAACTTCCTTAATTATATTTCACATTGTTACTTGGGTTTCTAACTCTTATAGTAGTATAAAGTAGGTATCCCAAATTAATCATTGGAATAGGACGTGTTAACTCGGTTGATGTTGCAGAGTGGTGGTAACTCCACAGGAAAGTTAAATGTCTTCAGAGGACAAGGAAGCTCAGGAGGATGAGCTGCTGGCTCTGGCCAGCATCTATGACGAAGATGAGTTTAAGAGAGCTGAGTCCGCCCAAGGAGGAGAAACAAGAATTTGTCTGGAGTTGCCTCAAGACTTCAAAATTTTTGTGAGTGGTGAGTTGAGATGTTTTGTGTTATCCCCAAGGAGGTGTTACCGTGCTCGTTTGCTGGTTGTGGAGTGTCCTGCAGGAGCAGTGACTGGACAAAGCCACGGCTCAGCCTATGCTGTGCTTGTGGTAGTGTTGAGCTTTGTATTTGAGTAGTTTAATCCTCATACACGCAACTTCTTTAGTAAACTTTTAAAATTACAGATGAGTAATAGCATTTCTTCAGAATAATTAAGTTCACTTACTGGGTTTTTTTATTCCCTTGAGGATATGTCTTCCCAGGTTCCTGGTTTGTGCAGGGTCTGACATTTCACACTTCTGGTGTTCTGCTTTAATCACAGAGCTACAACCCCTGTGACATTTTACTGCACTGAGTTTTGTTATTTAGGGTTGAACAGATAATTTTAACCCCAGAAGTGTATCAAATTAAAAGACATTGGCTGCTGTCATAAACAGTGACAGTTCATTAGTTTTCATTTTCCTGTTATTTCTCAACCTGCCTCGGTTGTTTCAGGTTCAGGCAGTTCCACAGAAAGCCTCCAGAGCAGTGGGTTCGAGTACTCCGTGTGCTTCCTGCCTCCCCTCGTGCTGAATTTTGAGCTCCCACCCGACTACCCATCGACGTCCCCACCAGTGTTCACCCTCAGTGGGAAATGGCTCTCCCGGGCCCAGGTTTGCAGAAGATTTTCAACATTGTGACAGAGTTGAGCAAGTTAATAATTAACAGTGTTATGGAGAATGTTGATTAAAGTAAAAAAAAAAAAATAATGACATTGCTCTTCAGTTGGCTCTTCTTTTGCCTCCTGCTTGTTTTCACTTGGTCACTATTCTGAGGAAGGAGAGTTTGCATTGAGGAGAACTATTTTATATGTATTTTATGGGTAGATTAAAAACTGGTGAATCTGTAATCAAAGCATGCACTATGGACCGTGGGAGGAGAGGAACCCATTAAGGATTTAAGTCAGAACTTAACCAAAATCAGGAATTGTTTGTTCTTTTCCAGCTCAGCGCTCTTTGCAAACACTTGGACAATGTGTGGGAAGAGAATCGAGGCTGTGTGGTCCTGTTTGCCTGGATGCAGTTTCTGAAGGAAGAAACACTGAGTTACCTGAATATTTCATCCCCGTATGAGCTAAAAATGTGCCCTCAAGGGAAAGCACAGAATCGGACGCAGTTGGGGCCTCTCGATGCTGGGAAGGACTGTGGGGGTGCAGCAGGCTCTGCCACAGCTGAGGAGGAAATCATGGATGCCAGAGCTGTGCAGGACGTGGAGTCGTTGTCGAGTCTGATCAGGGAAATCTTGGATTTTGACCAGGCCCAGAGGAGGAAGTGCTTTAACAGTAAGATGTATTTGTGCAATATCTGCTTCTGCGAGAAGCTGGGCAGCGAGTGCATGCACTTCACCGACTGCAGCCACGTGTACTGCAAAGCCTGCCTGAAGGACTACTTTGAGATTCAAATCAGGGACGGGCAGGTCCACTGCCTCAACTGCCCCGAGCCCAAGTGTTCTTCTGTCGCCACTCCTGGCCAGGTAACACACGTGTGCACACAGGGCTGGAGGGTCCTGTTAACTCACCCCATATTACAGGGGCAGAGTGTGGCTCTGCATGGTGAGCATTGGGAATCTCAGAGTCACTGAGGCTGGAAAAGACCTCTGAGATCACAGAGTCCAACCTGGGACCCATCCCCACCTTGTCAACCAGACCAGAGCACTGAGTGCCACGTCCGGTCGTTCCGTGGACACCTTGCAGAGTGGGGACCTCCCTGGGCAGCCCCTTCCAATGCCTGACAACCCTTTCCAAGACAAAACTCCTCCTGCTGTCCAACATGAACCTCCCCTTGGCACAGCATTTTCCTCTTGTCCTGTCCCTTGTTCCCAGGGAGCAGAGCCTGACCCCCACCTGGCTCCACCCTCCTGTCAGGGAATTGTAGAGAGTGAGAAGGTTCCCCTGGAGCCTCCCTTTCCCCAGGCTGAGCCCCTCCAGCTCCCTCAGCTGCTCCTTGTGCTCCATCCCCTTCCCCAGCTCTGTTGCCCTTCCCTGGATACGCTCCAGCCCCTCGATGTCTTTCTTGTTGTGGGAGCCCAGAACTGACCCGAGGACTGAAGGTGCTTCAGTTGTGCCCAGTACAGAGGGAGGATTCGTGGGGACATTTTCCAGGGAATATATCTGGGGACATCTTCATGCTCTGAGCCACACAGAGTCATTGGAGTTAAAACTGTATCCCTTGGCACCTATTTTGCCCATTTTATTAGTACTGGCATTGATCAGCAGCCTCCCATTCCATTTGACACTGCATGCACATTCCATTTAACACTGCATGCTTTTCCTAATTATTGTTAGAATAGCATCTCTATTTTCATGACCTGTTAGAGAATTAAGTGGATTCATCCCAACTGTAGGGATTTTTTCATTGACTTACAGTGTTTTGCTGATGGTAGGAGGCTCAGAATTTCAGATGCAGGTAATTATAGAATCCCAGGACAGTTTGGGTTGGAAGGGACCTTAAAGCTCATCTCATTCCACCCCCCTGCCATGGGCAGGGACACCTTCCACTATCCCAGGTTGTTCCAAGCCTCATCCAGCCTGGCCTTGAACACTTCCAGGGATGGGGCAGCCACAGCTTCTCTGGGCAACCTGTGCCAGGGCCTCACCACCATCACAGGGAAGAATTTTTTCCTAACGTCTCCCTGTGGCCTTTAGGTGAAGGAGCTGGTTGGAGAGGAGCTGTTTGCCCGCTATGACCGACTGCTCCTGCAGTCCAGCCTGGACCTGATGGCTGATGTGGTTTATTGCCCCCGCCCGGGCTGCCAGACCCCGGTGATGCAGGAGCCCGGCTGCACCATGGGCATCTGCTCCTGCTGCAACTACGCCTTCTGCACCCTCTGCAAGATGACCTACCACGGGGTGTCTCCGTGCAAAGTCACCGCAGGTGAGGCCCCTCCACCCTCCCCCAAGGTGCAGTTAAATCTTGGGTGAAATAGCCAGAAATTGAGAAGCAAACTCCTGCCCTTGAGCTTTCTCAAAGAGCAGACACACTCGTTTGGAGTAGGTCTGTTGCTGGCAATTAAATATTATTCCTTCGATGACACTCCAGAGCTTAGGAGATCTCCAAAATGCTGATTGTCAAATGCTGAGAGGCCATAGGAGGGGAAGAATAATTTTATATGGGGTTTTTTTTTACCCTTTCATGTTAATCCACTACTTTGTGTAGGCAGTTAATACTGAAATCAGGTGGAGGCTTCTCTCTTTGGCTTCAAAATCCTGTGACCAAGTTTCATTAAATGTATGTTCAGAGAAAATGCCATTTTCAAAAGTTTACATTGTAGAATTGTCCTAATTTCATTGACATGTCTCTTTTATAATGAATCAGTATAAAACTTGAATTTTTGGGCAGAGATGTTTATATTTTTCTTTCTTTTTAATGAACGCTGTTAGTTTCCTTTGAAAATCTTTATGCTGCAGTTGGCTGGACCTCTTGATATGATATATTACAAAAACTGTTTGGTTTGCTTTGGTTTTGTTCCCCAGAGAAATTAATGGATTTACGAAACAGCTATTTGGAAGCAGACGAGGCAACTAAAAGATTTTTGGAACAACGCTATGGCAAGCGAGTGATTCAGAAAGCCCTCGAGGAGATGGAGAGTAAGGAATGGCTGGAAAAGAACTCCAAGTCTTGTCCTTGCTGTGGAACTCATATAGAGGTGAGCGTGGAGGAAAAGGCTGGAAAATCATGGGAACAGAAATTAGCAGAAATTAGGGCAGTTCTGTGTTTAGGCTGGGACAGAGGTGTGTGTGTAGCCTCCAGCTTCACCAGGCAAGGGAAATTTCTAGGAAATATTAAGAGAACTTTCCATTTCTGTCTGTGTTACATGGAAAAGGAGGTGAGGTGATGTTTGTGGAGCTCAGGGATTTGAGATCATCCATCAATTGGTGGTTATCAGGCTCCACTACTAAACAGATCCAGGTTGACTATGGCTCTGTATGAATCCTTTCATTTCCTGTGTGTTTCAGGTTACTGTTGCTTCACACTATAGCCAGGAAATAAAACCAGCTTCAGAAAAATATTAATTTCCAGTATTTTTAGTAGTATAGCCAATATACAGTGCTGGGATTCCAGCTCCCAGTTCTTTTGAACAGTGAAAAAAAAAAAAAAATCAGTGTGTGATGGAGTTGAATGTGCTAATTGGCTGGTGTAGTTTTGAAGGCTGTTGTCACAGAGAGACTGAAGCCTGACACAGTAAGATGCTGATGTTGCTGTTTCTTGGTTTTTTGCCCCCAGAAGCTCGATGGCTGTAACAAAATGACATGCACAGGGTGCATGCAGTACTTCTGCTGGCTCTGCATGGGCTCTCTGTCCAGGGCCAACCCCTACCGGCACTTCAACGACCCTTCTTCCCCCTGCTTTAACAGGTTTGTGCTTACAGGTATTTCCTCTAATGCTGGAACACTTATTCTCTACTTTTTCTTACAGTCTCTCCCAGATTTTTACCTTGAAATGTGTTGCTTTAGTTTAAGATACAGTTTTTTCTCCCAAATATTTACCCTTACAAGGACCCAACACTAACAGTAACAATCAGGAGTGATTCAAGATGTGCTTTTGTTTTTTAAGAATTTTTGTTTCAAAATTCCAGAGGAGTCTTTGGAATCAGTCTATAAATCAGTCTATTCCAGATTTTTTTTTTGGTCAGGGTCATGACCCCATCCTTTCTGTGCTGCCTCTGCCACAAAGCCTGCAGGGAGGTGTTTCCATGGAGATGCTCAGGTGCAGCACAAGGTTTTGGGTCAGAAAGCTGCTTTTAAACAGCTTGCCTTACATCATCACTGTGGGGAAGGATCAAGGGACAGAGGGTGCTGCTGCTGTCAGGACAGGTGAAAGGCAGCTCAGAGGGATGTGACAGTGGCAGCCTCTCAGCTTTGTGTATTCCACAGGGATATGTGCCTGTCACTGGGATAGTAGTGCCTGGGTCCAAAGTAAAAATCCCAATAACCTTCTCAATCCACCATCCATTCTGCCATGTGGCTGACAGGATTTTTCTTGGTCTTGGCCCTTTTTCAGCATTCTCTCTTCTCCCAATAGTATTTTTCCACTTCGTACTCTGTTTCCTTCTTCTCATGTTGTCCTTTTTTATTTTAGTTTAGCTTAACCTCCCCCCGTCTTGACTAAGCTCATGTGCTTTATAAAGAACAATTTAGAATCAGGGAATCATAGAACCATTTAGGTTGGAAAAGACCTAAAACCATCCAGTCCAGCCATTACCCCAGCATTGCCAAGTGCCTTTTTGTCCCCCCTGTGCCCCACTGATGCTCATATGTTTTGTTTGCCCAATTCCATGTGTCCAGTGAGACTGTGAGTTGTCTGGAGCAGGCAGGTTTGGCTGCTGATTATATCCTGCCTAAAGACCACCCAGGAACAGCAGCCTGCTGGGTAACTCTTTAATACGGTTTGGATGATTAATATTTTCAGGGATTTCTTGGGATATGATGTGTGTAAGGTACCATCAAACTTTCTGGTGCAACGAGCTGTAGAAATGCAGAGTCCCTTACTTTAATTGACACTGACAGCATGAGTGGTTTGTGATACTGAAAAAAACAGTGAAGCTTACTGCTTTTGTACTTTTTGTTGCAGTTAGATTGTTTTAAACATATTTAGTATTATTATCATTAATTGTCTGTCTTGCAGATTGTTTCAAGCCATGCACATTGACGATGGGGAGTTCTGGGAAGTTGAAGATGACGACCAGTAGCTTTCTCCGGCAACAAAAGGTGAACAAACCAGAGACAGATGCTTTTTTTGTGTCCTTTGTTTGCTTTTCACTTCCATTGTGTGATAGAAGAGTGGCAACTACCCTGCACTGCAGGATACTCACACCTCAGAGCCTGTTGCCAAAGCCAAAGGAGACTGTTTTACCCATCCTGGGGTCAGGATCATCATGGAATGCCCTAATCCCATTGATTATTAAAGACATACCATATTAAATACAACCAGTCAGAAGTTGGAAAATTACTGGAAAAATATATACCAAGAGACGCCTCCTTTTTAAAAGCAAACAGAAGCCTCAAATCATGGAAAGATTTGGGGGTTTCTTTAGGGAGACCGACCTTTGGAGACTCTTGGATCACAAATATTGTGGGGTTTTGGGCAGTTTGTTAGAGCTGTGGAGCTGTTTCTGGAGCTGTTCAGTGGTGCTGCTTGGACTGGGGAAGTTTTCTGATACAGTACAGAAAATTTCTTCTAAATTTAGCAACAAAGTTTGTTGCTTTTATGAATTTCCTGATGTGTTTCTCTGAAAAGCAGCTCATGGCTCTGTCACTGGTACTTTCTAATGACATTAAAGCTGATTATTCCCAACCCCCTTCTTGCTGGCTGTTGTGCCTGGGCCTTTACATCCCTGAGAGCTTGGGCAGAAAATGACCAACAGCCTTTTCCAGAAATTTCTGTCAGGTTGGTGACTTATCCTGGTATTCCTGTTGGATTAACTCCCATTGCCTCTCCTTGTTTTTCCAGTGATGAGTGCTAAGGCAGTGAGCTGAGGATGTGAGAGAGTGAAAAGTACCAGGCAAAGATGATTCTTCAAAATACTGACAATTACCTTGTATTCTCAGATGAAGAAGTAATTTATTTTTTACTAACTCTTCACATATGAAATTTGATTAGTTGATACTTTTGCTTCTGGACTAGATCCCTTATTTCCACTAGTTTTGCACTTCAAATTATTCAGAAACCAAATTGTTTCCCCTAAAATCTCAGCAAATACTTTTATAAGCATGAAGATAATTACCAGAGGGAACCACTAACTTTTTACAAGTTTTTCCACTTGCAGAACAGTCTACAAGTTTATTTGGAAATTAAAATGTGCTGTGTTCAAAAGTAGCAGGGTATGGAGGGATAGGTCAGGAGATGGAAGACTCTTCAGAAACTCAAAGTGATCACCTCTCACTCAGTTTTGACTGATAGTTAATAAATTTATACTGGGATATGTGGCCAAAATGAGTGCTGCTTCAGTTCCTGTCCCAGAGGATGACAGTCTATACTGTCAGAAGAGGCAGAGATTAAAAAGGTGAGATGGTAAGAGTGAATCTCACCATGGTTTAGGCTATAGGTCAGTGTGTAGGAAAAGTTTACTTTGTGTATGGTTTGAATTGCATTTCCTGCACCTTTCACATGCACTAAATTCACTTTAAGATGGTAAACACAGTTGTCTCCATGTTTGTCTTCGTTCTGGCATGGATTTGGCAGCACAGGTCAGTGGCCAGGTGGCCACTGGCCATGGGGCTGTGGAATGGGACAACCCAGAGCTGGGCTCAGAGCTCCCAAGTGAAGCTGGCACAGGATGTGTTCTGCTCATGGAATTTTGGACAGAGGTGGGCTGAGGGCAGGGCTGGGATGCCAAAGGGTACACTGGGATGAAGATCTGTGGCTGGGGATGTACCAGAGCACAAGTAGTGAAGTACTGGAGGAGCAATGAACCACCTCAGCTTTCAAGGCCTTTGTGTGGAGGGAGAAGGTGCAGCAACGTAGCAACCACCCTGTCTATAAATTCGGGGATCCCTGGGCTGGAGTTTCCAGATCCTGCAGCGAGGCAGAGGTGGACAGAGTCCCTGGGGAGGGGACAGATCTTCTCCCTGTGTCTTTTCCCCTCTTGAAAACCTCACTGTCACCGTTTCTGTGCATGCAATTAAATTATTTACAAACACTTTGTGGTACCAGGTAGAGCTGTGGCCTCCTCTTTCTCCTTTAAAGGCCCCCACTTTTTCATGTGGCATGCTTGCTGCCTGGCAGGACAGAACCATAGCAGGTGTCTGGTGGAAACCTGCCAGCAAACACTGGGCAAGGAAATAGGGAGCAGCAGGAGCTGTTCCTACCAAACTGCTTCCAGTTCAGCTTTGGTTTCACAAACACACATACAGTCAATGCCACCATTTAGAAAAAATTAAAGACATTTTAGTGTGGAAAGTTGCATTACAGATCAACAGCTTACAAAATTTCTGCATAAAGAAAATAAATGCTGCCCAGTTTTCTTGCCCTTCCTGTGGTAGCATTGGACAGGAATCCCAGGAATCACATTTCAGAATTAGTGGGGTCTTGCCAGTACAGGCTGTTGTCCACCCATGTGGGACTTCTGTTATTAAAGAGAGGCTGAAGCCAGTGGGAACAGAGCATATCCTTGGAGGCTGGTTTGGCATTTCCTCAGAGCAATGGAAAGTTCTGGAGTGGTGAGAGAGAACATATTGCTTCAGGCTCTGCACTGTTACAATGAACAGTGCTGAGCACAGAGAGGTCACTTCTGCTTCATCTGAACAAACCTACCCTCCTGGGTACTTCGTAAAGCACCAGGGCATAGAAAATTATACCCTGGGACTGAACATGAAGGACTTCTTGTGTGATACCAGTAACATTCTCAGATGCCCAAACTGCATGATTAACCCTGTGTGGGTGACTCCTGCTGTAGCCTCTTGTGCTGAGGTGATCGCAAGTCCAACATCTGGCTCAAAGCAGGGCTCAGCCAGGGCTTTATCCAGTCAGATTTTGGAAACCTCCTAAGGACAGAGCCTGCACAGCTTTTGGGGAATCTGCCCCATTGTTTGGCTGTCCCCATGGGGAGGTTTTATCTTTCTATCCAGTCTGAGCATTGTGTCTCCAGTCAGGTCCCACTCTCTCTTCTCATCTTCCTCCCGGCTTCATCTTCTTGCTGACCCCTTCCTGGTTGTGGGGCTGCTCTGAGGCCATGTGAAGCTTTCCCTTCTCCAGCTGGACAAGTTCACTTCCCATTTTCCATTATTCTAATGCAGGAGTGTTTCATGAAGAAGGAATGGCACAGGAGGTACTCGTTCTAATTGCAAGGAATACACCCTGAAGTGATTTCCCACTCGGTTTGTGTTGTACTTTCACTTATCCTCACATTTCAGTTTTGCAGCCTTCAGTCCAAGATTACAGTCAGTTCATAGATCAAACAACTCATCCTTCACTGACTTTACCTTCAGAGAATGAGTTAGTGGCAGAATTTTGTGGAACACAGTGCACTGGATCCATCCATTTGGTTAATTAAGGCAGGTGTTTGGCATCTGTCCCTTTAGTGGAGAGAAGCAACCTCTGCTAATTTAAGAACATTCTGCTAACTTAAGAACAAATATGAGACCAGTTTTTGCAGAAATTCCCAGCTGGTTTCAACAGCTGGTTCAGCACTACCCCGAGCAGATCAATCGCTGTACGGCTTCTTGGACTGGCTCCTCTCTGCTCCTGTCTCCTTCATGCTGTACAAGGGCTCCACGAGCTTGTTGTGAACCAGCATTAAACCTGATGGAGAAAGTAAAAGATGATTTAAGTAGACATAATAAAGCAAAATTCTCATTCACTGAATGCTGATGAAATCAGACATTACTGGTGTCCTTGTTCCTTTGCCCTTACACCCGAGCACTTAAGCATTTACCTTCACTTTGATTATTGTGGTATATTTAAGGAATATACTCCTTTGGGAGTTGATTAAAGGGAAACATCTAATGCAAAGCATGGCTTATGCCACTTAAAAACTAACAAAACAGCTGCCTGGCCTGGTCAAACACTCACCTTTGAAGTATTTCACCGTCTTGACTTTGAGCTCCAGCGTGGCATCCTCATCGCACACGAACACGGTGTTGGGGTGCTGCTGGAAGGCAGACACTGTCCACATGTGGTTGACACCTTCCTCGATGGCTTTGTACAAAGCAAAGGCTTTGTGGGCTCCTGTGATCAGAATCATCACCTGCACCCCAAGACACAGAGAAGGGCAGTCAGGGTTGTTGCTCCAAAACAGGGTAACTTTTATCAGCTCCAGAGCTACTGTAGGAAGCCACTGCTTTTGTCCTAACCTCTCTGGCATCCATGACAGTGCCTACTCCGACTGTCAAGGCCATTGTGGGGACTTTGGAGAGGTCACCATCAAAGAACCTGGCATTAGCCAATATGGTGTCCATGGCCAAGGTCTTCACTCGTGTCCTGGAGACCAAACTTGATCCGGGCTCGTTGAAGGCAATGTGACCATCCGGGCCGATACCTGGGACAGAGACAGCGGGAGAAGAGAGTCAGCTGTAGGAGCAGAGCCAACAGCTCTACCATGGGAAGGACAGTCAGTGCTTCCAGAAACACAGATCTGAGACAAACACCTGCAGTTCTTCTGATCAAGCTCAAATTTGTGTCTGGTAGGAATGACAGCAAAAGGCCCCTCTGAAGCCTTCCCTTACTGTGCTGGGACAACAATAAAGCAAAGTAGGTGGCACAATCTCAAGGCAAACTGATGGGAGAAGTTTGTGGTGGGCTCCTGTTGGCTCAGAGAACTCCTAGGAGTTTCCTGTCAGCACTGACAACTGTAATACATTTTGTATTTGTACAGTTCTAGCTCTTCCCATTTCTCCTGCTAATCATTTCCTGAACGATTCACTGACTGGATTGAAAGACGGAAAACTGGTAGCAGCATGTTGGGAGACAAGGCTGCCAGCACACATCAGTGCTCAGGGTGGTGGACTGTGGGGTGCCTTTCACTGCAAATCCACTGAAAGACACTGGAAGTGAACAAGCCTGGCCATTCTCACCTCCAACGAAGAGTTCAATTCCTCCAGCTGCTTTGATTTTCTCCTCAAATGCGTCACACTCTGCCTGGAGATCAGGTGCATTTCCATCCAAAATGTGGACGTTCTCTGGTGAGATGTCAATGTGCTTAAAGAAGTTATTCCACATGAAGGAATGGTAACTTTCTGGG
The DNA here is from genome assembly GCF_022539395.1 of Myiozetetes cayanensis. Taxonomy (NCBI): domain Eukaryota; kingdom Metazoa; phylum Chordata; class Aves; order Passeriformes; family Tyrannidae; genus Myiozetetes; species Myiozetetes cayanensis. The sequence continues at coordinate 5,087,168 of NW_026087378.1, read as the reverse complement.
TGATCCCTCGGGAGACCTGGTAACAGAGCACATGCACAGGACTAAGACCAACTGGAAAAATATAACATAAAGCACTTCTATACCCTTGGAGTGGCGTTGGTAATGGAACAGTGCTCTATCTGTCCTTTGTCACTCACTCAGCTTTCACAAGTTGTTTTTATTTTCCTAAATAGCAGAATTAAAGTCAATCACAACAGCTCCTGTAAGACGTGTGCCCATAGTAAAATGCAGCAGATTTTCAGACAAGCAGGTGTGTAGTGTGCCTCATCTGTCAGTACCTTTTCAGCCTTCCTCCCAGTTCATATTAGCAACTGTGATTTAAAAAAAGTGCAAAAGCCTGAGAAATAATAATAATAATTATATCATTATTGCACATTTTTTCCCCTTGAATGCTAAAAACCCACACTGGACTGCTTATTCCCTAATGCTGCTTGGTTAGGATTGTTCACAGAAAAAAATCTTGACCAGGGTAAAATTAGCATGAGCAAATATTTAGCCCGTACGTTTTTCACCTTTGGATCTCTCTTTCTTCCAAAGAGGCTCTTTCACCACGGCTTCAGAAAAGAAACAGTCCCCTGCTATCTTAGCAGGAGTTACTGAAGGGCACTCAGGGAACACACTGAGTAAGGGACCTGAGCTACAGTGACCTTTATAATCCCAGAGCAATGGTGATAGTTAACACTGCACACTATCTGAGCTTGCAATGATAAGCTGGTTCCTTACATGGTCAGCACCTGAGTGCAGGTAAAATACAGCAGTGTCTGTAATTGTGTGTGTAATATAGCCAACCCCCTTCAGTGTCTGGCTTTTTTTCCAAAGGTTTTCAAACCTATGGAAAAAAATTCAAATTTCTTCCACGGGTTTTTTAATTGTCCCTGTCATTCCCTTGGCTAATTCCCTGGAGGTGTTTAAGAAAAGACTGGACGTGGCACTCCATTGCTACAGTCTGGTTGATACGATGGTGTTTGGTCATAGGCTGGACTCGATGATCTCAGAGGTCTTTTTCATCCTAATTGATCCTGTGATCCTGTCTTTCTATGAAATGTTGTTCCATCTTACCTGGAGCCCTTTGCAGGTGGAATTTCTTGCCCCACCACGCACTGATGGGCTGTCTCGCTGCGGCACCAGCGCAAGGGCCGAGACAAACAGTCCCGGCAGGGCAGGGCAGGAGAGCCAGGAGCGCTGGCTGCGGGCACTCACCCACGTACTCGTCCATGTTGAAGGTCTTCACGTACTTGAAGGAGAGGTCCCCGTTCTGGTAATACTCCACCAGCTTCTTGTAGCATCCCAGCGGGGTGCTGCCTGCGGGGAGCCGCCGCCTCAGGCGGGGCAGGGGCCGGGCTGGACCCCGGCCCCGCTCCCACCCCCCGGCACCCACCTGTGGGCAGCCCCAGCGTGAAGAACCGCCCGGGGCCCGGCCCGAACTGGACGATGCGGTTGCGGATGTACTTGGCCGCCCACTCGCTGGCCTGGGAGTACGTCTCCAGGATGATGAGCTTCATGGTGGGGCCGCCCGGGATCGCTTCCTCCGCCCGGGATCAGCCGCCCGGGGTCGCCTCCGCCCGGGGATCGCCGCCTTGGCCCGGGAATCGCTTCCGCCCGGGATCCCCCGCCCGCCGCCCGGGATCGCCGCCTCCTCCCCGGATCGCTTCCGCGGGCCGCCCCCCGCACCGCCCCGTCGGTGGGCGGTGAGAGCCCGGCCCGGCCCCCGCGGCCCCGCCGGGCCCGGCCCCAGGAACCGGCAGGTGGCAGGGCCGCCGTTTGGTGATAGAATTCAGGGAAGCGGTTAAATCCACCCGGGAATGATGCCCCGCGGCTGCCGCCCGCCTGTTCGGATGAAGCAGTCACCAGCGCTGCGAGAGCGCCTGTTGTCCAGACAAAGCTTTGGGAACCGAATACATTATTAAAACATTATTAAAAAGGCAGCAAATATTTCAGTGTTGTTCTGCTGGGGTGCCACCGTCACAGCAGGGATCCACCCGACTCCGTTCTTCAGCCTTTCGTCCCTAAATCAAAGCCCCCAGCCTCGTCACATCATAACAAGCCGCTCTCACGCTCTCACGATTCCATAGGGACCCGCTCCAGGGCATGTTGGGGTCGTTCTGCGGGATGGAGAGACGATGACCCACCAGTGGTATTCCCAAAACACCTTCCTGCTGTCGCTCTGGCTGCCTTCAAGCTCTGACGGAAACGTGCCCGACCTCTCCTTCCCCAGGTTTGGATTGTTGTTGGGATGCAAAGCCCTTACTTCAAAATTACAAAGCTTTTAACTTTCATTAGAAGAAAGAGTAAGATACAAATTGCTTTGCTGGGATCCAGCCCGAGCAGTTCCTTCTCATTTTAATAATTTAAATGACCTGGCTAGAACCAGTGCTCCTGGTATTGTCTCATCGTGGAAAGACCTCGGTTAGCATTTGGATAGGGAACGATGGGTGTGACAGGCTGTAGCCAGATGGCTGTGGTCAGACACGGGAAGGGTTTTAAGCCACAGAGACTAAATAAATTCCAAGCCCCATGTGTTTCCATGAGCAGTGGTCAGCCAGCAGGCAGGCAGGTCTCTTGGTGGCTGGTGCTGGGTGAGGAACTCACAGCAGCAACATTCCCGGCTGTCCTGCAGTGCAGGGCAGCCTGGGCTTTGGCTTTGTGTGAAACAGCTCTTCCATTTGTCCCATTGGGATCATATCAGTGTGACAGACCCATTGGTCCTGTGGACACTGGTGGGAATCACATCATCCCTGGCTTCAGAGGCACAGGATCAAGGTGCTGGGCTAAGCAAAGTCTGTGCCTCTGCTGGGATAGACCTGGCTGAGGTCTGAACCATTCCCATCCTGGGGCTGCTTCAGTCCATTCTCCAGGTGCTGCTGGACTGAAGGTGAGTGCACTTCTGACCTGCACACACACGTGGGAGTTTCCACATCATCGCCATTGCAGCACAACAGCAGCTTCTGGTGTACAAAGCCAAAACTACTGCAGGGCTCAGCAGAGAGAGATGCTCTCTCTATCAGAACCTAGAGTCTGCAAGTAACCCACATCGGATCCCTCCGTGTTACCATGGAAACGCGGCGAGGGCTTGGGGATTTTGGAAAAGCAAATACCGGAGGCATAGCCCGCGTAGGAATTGATTGCAGGAGACACCATAGACTTCCCGCAGCGGTAGCTGTAGGGCAAGAACCGTGTCCCCCCTGGGGTGACTTGAGGGTTGCGTGGTTTGTCTGCCATCAGAGCAGCCTGTGGGCAGTGCCACCCTATCCTTTGCCTCCCACCTCACCCGCCCCGCGCCCCCTCAGAGGTGTGGAGAGCTACTGCCTTTGAGAATTGGCCTTAAACAATCCCAGTGTGGAGATGAGCTCGGTTTAAATCCAAGAGCTGTGGGGCTCTGCCTGCAGAGGGTCTGGCTCTTGCTTTCATCTCCCGAGCAAGCAGCTTGGGCAGATACAGTGCACAGAGACATGGGAGGCAGTCTGCAGCTCCCAGTAAAAGCAAAACGTGCTTTGGGGAGAGAAAAACTGCAACGGTGCAGGAGAGCCAGGCACGTGCCCCTGCGCCGCCCCACATCCCACGGGTCCACTCCCTGCCGTCTGCATTATCTGAGTTGCTCTGAGGCTGGGTCATGCTTGTGACAGAGTATTTTTAGGTATAATAATTTTGGCCCATTATTGTTCCTGCGTTTCCAGCTTGCTGTTCTGATGCTGAAGAACTTCCTGGTATCTGAACAGGCTGATTTTCCTTCCTTGCAAAAGCAGCAGATGGAAGGAAACAAACACTTCTCTGCAGGAGAAGTTGAACAGGAGAGTTCTAACAAGCACAGCATTTTCTTTTGCCCCATCTTGAAGGGATCAGAGTCAACAATGCTCAGAAGACCAAGACTTTTGCTACTGGGGACTCCTTGGGAGCACAGGGATTTTTTTTCCCAGAAAAAGAAACTATTAAAAAATATCTCCATGAAGGACTCACTCTTCAAATCCTGTAATTAAAGAGTCTTTTTAATATCTACCATCAGTCATCTCTTCCTGCTCCAGCATGTTCCACTTACCTTCTCAACCCAATTTATAAGAAAAGGAGAAACAATATCCCAAATCGGATAGATCTGGAGGGGACAGATCTCTTTTCTGCAAGCCCTGCTCACAGCTTAGTTCATCCAGCAATACCTCAAATCCCAGGTAGGAGGTTTTCTGGGGATCACAACAAGCCAATGTGTAGGGCAGTGCAATGAGCAGGCAGCTCCAGAGAGCACATATACATGCCAGTGCCTTCCCATTTTGCAGACAAGGCTCCCATGGGAAAGCTGGCAGGGCTTTGCTCCTCACCAGGTTAAAAACTGCCAGCCTAAGCAGTAAGGGATTTAATCTGGACAGCAAGATTAAATTAACCAGTGGTTAATCATGATTTCTCCAGTGGACTGAAGAAATAATGGAGCGACAAAGGACACTGCTGAAATCAGTGAGTTGGGGCCCCAGAAACCAGGCTGGACTGAGCTGGCTGTGCCAGGTGGAGGCAATTTGGAACTCAGCCCTGCCTTGCCCTGTGCACCATCCCTCACGTTGGCACAACTCAGCTGGATCATTCCGTATCTGCCCCTCGGTTCTGCTGCTGGATTTCAGAAGAAAAGTCCCGTTGGGAAAGTCTTCCACCTCAGTGCTGCTGTTGTTTTCATTCCTCCTCCTTACAATACTCGGGGCTTATTGGGGCATAATTTTCCGCAACAGTAAACCAGGCTCTGCTTACGCCTGACTCTGCCCGGGCTGCAGGACGTGTGGCTGTGCTCGCTGGGGCTCTCCTCATTCCAGCAGACCCGATGTGACCGAGTGGCTTTTGTTGTTACAACAAGCACTGACCAAAAATTGCAGCTCTGTGAGTGTCTAAAGCTGTGTATGGACCCCACACCTGTGTCTGCCATGCCAGGAACCTACCACTGCCCAGGTGGTCAAGGTGTGGGGCAGCTTCCTTGGGCAGGGGCTGTAATAGAATCCCAAAACCTTTTGAGCTAGAAGGGACCTTAAAGATAATCCAGTTCCAACTGCCCTGCCCTTGGCAGGAACACCTTCCACTAGACCAGGTTGTTCCAAGCCCCGTCCAACCTTGCCTTGAACACTTCCAAGGATGGAGCAGCCACAGCTTCTCTGGACAACCTGTGCCAGGGCCTCACCACCCTCACAGGGAAGAATTTATTCCGTATATCTCATCTAAACCCACCTCCTGTTCCCTGTCCTGCTTTTATCCTTTCACTGTTCCAGAAGTCTTCTGTGATGTTCTGTGGAGGAACATCTATTATACAGCATTTATTAATTCTTAACAAATCTCTCCAGCCTAATTATACAACTCTAATTCAGGATATTATTCCACAATGGGAAAACAAGACATGGCATCTATGTATATTCAATGCCTGTGATTCCATTTCTTGCACATGAAGGGCTTCTGCTTTCAGGGACACAGGAATACTTTATAGTGAAGACAAAAAGTTTATGTCATGTGAATATTTCGTCTTCGCTTTTTTCTTAATTGGGTAATTTAGCACTAAAAGATTAAAAGAAAGATCTAGTTTTAAAGTCCTGCTTATGTCTTACTAATCTATTTAACACACCCTGCCTTTGGGTTTTATTAGTTCGCCTTTAATGTTCAATATTTATTACGAAGTGGAGATTAAAATTTTTCCTTTATTGCTCAGTCCTACACAATAATTAAAGGAACACATGTACAGTGCTAGGATTTCAGAGGACTCACTCCATTGCAATTCTGTCATATTTTCAATTGCTTTCAAATGCTTTCACAGCACATCCCGTGCGGAAGTCACTAAAAGCTACAACTTTGAGATTCAAGTGTCTCTTGGGAGAAAAGACATTTTGCACTGGAGGAAAAGTCAAAAAAACACAGAGGCATGAAGCGATTTCTTAAAACCATGAGGGAAATGAAAGCAGAACCAGTCATGTGCTGTAACCACAGCATCATCTTTCTACAGAGCTTCCCCACCTAAGAAAATAAAATAAAACAGGGAAAGCAGCTGAAAGAAATTGCCATTACCCCTGCGGAATCAGTCGTGCTGAGACTGGATGGACTAATTAGGCCGTGATTTGCCTCCACTGGCCCCAAAATGGCTTTGACACAAACGGTTTCACCAGTTCTCCAGGATATATTCCAACATCTTCTCTGGGGATGTATACAGGCTGCATCTTATTTTAGTCTCTGTGTTGTCCAAGTCAATCACTGTGCAGCTAATTACCACTGTGGCTACAGCCTTACTTAGGGATGTAATCCCACCTCAGCGGCAAGTAAATCCATGCATGTCATCAGGACAGCTCCTTACTGCAGCGAAATTCTCAGTGCAAATTGTGAATCTAGTGGAAAGGTGAAACCAGAGTCTGTCAGTGCCTGCAGCTCCTGTTCCAGCTCCTTCAAAGGCACTTGTGTTGCAGGAAACTTGCCTTCTCCAGCAGTTCCTCAGGAGTCAGTCTTTGAGGTTATTCCTGGATAAAATCCCTCACGGTTCCTGCCTCTCCTTCAGCATGAGAACTGGGATGTTCATTCATCTCACTAAGACATCGATGAACTACCTATGCCTCAAAGGCAAAATACAGGGAAAAAAGAATCCAACCTGATTATGGCACGGAATAATGAGCATCGAGGCATGTATTTATGACTGAGTTGCAGTTCAAACCCATGTCCTCGGGCTTAAACGCTTGCAACTCTGAATTTGCAGCTTGGAATCCCAGAGGGGCTGATTCAGCCTTCCTCATCCTAAAGCTGATATATTTAAATCTCATCAACCTTAGGGATTGATGTGGGTAATTTTGTGCAAGCCTGACTACAGCTGAACTGCGCACGTAGAAAATAAAGGTTACACAAGCTGGAAAGTCTCCTAGCCAATGTAACAACGCAAAAACTCCCTGAATAAACCAACTTGTCTCGCTGCGTGGTTTCCTGCACGTGCTCCTTTTGGAAAGAAATTTCTAAGCTGCAACACCATCTGCTTCATGTGGATATGGAAGAGCTGACGGCGCTTTCGGAGGAGTTGGCCAACATCTTGTGTTTGGCTCAGCTGTGGTGCAGCAGTCGCTGCCTCTTCCCTGCCTGCACGGGCACATATCAGCACTGTGAAGTGGCGGTGGGACAGGGATAGGTGGAGGGGATGTAGGACCAGGGCTTGGTCAGGATGGCTCTTACGGTGCTGGTTTCTGAGCACTGGTCCTGGTGTGTTGCTGCCGAGGAGGCGGTGTTTGTCACCGTGGGTTGACATCAATTTTCTGACTCCCTGTCTAGTTCTGGGCCCCTCACAGAAAAAGGACATTAAGAAGCTGGAGTGTGTCCAGAGAAGGGCAACAGAGCTGGGGAAGGGGCTGGAGAGTCAGTCATGTGAGGAGCAGCTGAGGGAGCTGGGGGGTCTCAGCCTGGAAAAAAGGAGGCTCAGGAGGGACCTTCTTGCTCCCTGCAACTCCCTGACAGGAGGGGGGAGCCAGGCAGGGGTCAGGCTCTGCTCCCAGGGAACAAGGGACAGGACAAGAGGAAATGGCCACAAGTTGTGCCGGAGGAGGTTCAGGTTGGACATAAGGAGGAGTTTCGTCTTGGAAAGGGTTGTCAGGCATTGAAGGGGCTGCCCAGGGAGGTGGTGGAGTCCCCATCCCTGGAGGTGTCCAAGGAACGACCGGACGTGGCACTCAGTGCTGTGGTCTGGGTGACAAGGTGGGGATGGGTCACAGGTTGGACTCTGTGATCTCAGAGGTCTTTTCCAGCCTCAAAGATTCCGTGATTCTGTAACTCCGTTCTCCCGCGGCCCCGGGCGGCTCCGGCGGGCGGGGCGGGAGGCGGCGCGGCCGAGCGTGACGGGGAGGGCGGGAGCGAGCGGAGCCCGCAGCGAGCACCGACCGGGCCGCCGCCGCCTCCGCCTGCGCAGCGCCCGCACCGAGCCCGGAGCGCCATGGCGGCCGCGGCCGCCGAGCCCAGCACCGGCCGCTACCAGCAGGTGAGGGGCGGCGGGGCCGGGCCGGGCCGGGGCCGGGCGGCTCCCGGGGCGGGGGGGCCGGGAGCGGGGCTGGGCCCGCGGCCTGTGCTGGCGGCGGCGCCCGGGGCAGAGGCCGCGGGTTCCCGTGGGGCCGGGCCGGGCTCGGCCGCGGAGCCGCTTCCCGCAGGCTCGGGGCCGGGTGTGCCCGGGGCCGGGTGTGCCCGGGGCCGGCTGTCCCTGTCCCGGGGCGGTGTGTGCGCCGGGCCGGGTGTTTGCCCTGTCCCGGGGCGGGTCCCGACCTTGGCGCAGGGCGCTGTCCTCGCCCGTCGTTCCCCCCCGCGGGTCAGCGAATCCCGCGGGGAACGGGCTCGTTCCGCATCGGCCTGAGGTCACCGTTAGTTGTATTCCACCTTTCATGTGTCGGCTCCTCTGAAACCCCCCAGGCCAGGGGCTGGCCTTGCAGAGCTCCCTCGGGAATTCGGGGTAGTCCTTCCCTCCCTGCCTCCCGTTTGTCAGCAGTGCCCGCCCCTCGGGAAGGGTCGGGGCTCAGCTGGGCCCCTCGGTGTGACCCAGTTCTGGCCGGCGCCTTTCTGACATGGAGAAATCCTTACTCCAAGTGAGGGAGAAATCCCTCGGAGCAGCACCCATCTCGCTCCTGCTGAACCGAGGTTCTCACAGGAAATCGCTGTGTTGTGACTTTTCCTCGGTAGCATTTCCAGCGTGGGTAGGCTCGCTCTCGTCAAGAGTTCGAGATACACCCTCCCATGGGATGGAATACTTGTCTCGTCTGACAGCTGGAGGTCTCTGTGTTATTACATGCTGGCAATGTGAAAATTAAGTAAAACTCAGGCTTTTTTTTTTTATTTTTTTGTTGGTCTGTGCTAAACAGATGTGTTCACTTACAATGGCAAATCTCTTTGTGTTGTTCTTGGAACTGGTAGGGTTAAATAACCAGGTCTCTGTGCTAATTGCCCTTCTCGGTGCAGTCCTGCCGTTGGTGTCGACCCTGAAAAGTATCTTCACAAAAGCCTTTTCCCAAGGGATCTAGCAGTGTGTCCCATCACCTGGAGCTCGTAGAGATAGGTGACAGAATTGCTGAAGGACCCTGTTGCCTTGGTCTTTGGTCACCCTGTTCCTGGCAGATAATGCACTCCTGGTTTCCTTAAAGAGGGCTGAGTAAAGCTGTTGTTTGCCCAGCTCCTGCTCACACCTCACAGACACAGAGCAGACTCATCTGTGGAGCGTAGCCGTGCATGGTGCTGCGGAGATTAGGGAGCCAGGCTGTGCCAGAGGATTTGCACTGCTAAAGACAAGCAGATAATGGAGGGCTGTGAAGCGACTGGTGTAACTGGAGCGCAGAGTCAGATTTTCACATGTAAATGTATTCACTTTTGTGTAGCTCTTTAGAAACTGCTTTGCTTTCCTCACCCTCTGCCAGGACCAGGTATTCTTATTGTGAAGTGTCCTATTGCTGAACTGGCTCCTAATGTTTGTGTTGCTCTGAAAAACCCTGCAAGCTGTAAAGATGCAGAGCTGGGATTTAGATGAAGAGGAGATGGGAGTGTGGGAGTGTCTCTCTAGCATTGAATTTGTCTGTTTTTCTTCCATATTTTGAAACTTATCGTGTGTGTGAATATACGATAATGAATGTTGACAGACTGATAGTGAAGAGATAACTATAAGGGCTAGAGGTGAATACAGGACTCAGTAAGTGGGGGTAGCCTGGAGAAATTCAGAACAAACTCTTTTAATCCTTTAAATTATTGGATTATGAGGCAGTGGAGGAATTTTAGAACTTTTTTCTTTTTGGCTGATGGGTTTAATGGATTAGTGGGGTTGGTTACACTCATAGGTGGTTCCTGTACAGGTAAATGCCCAAACATGCTGGGAATGTGTATCCTTGCTCCAGGAAGGGTTACTGGTGTATCCACGTGTGTGTAGGAGCAGCACTGGTGAGGAGTGGGCACTACTGAACATGTACAAATATGTAAGATTCCTCAAGTGCCTGTATTTTCAGGAAAAAAGAAGTGATAGTTAATGAGGATGATCTGAGAACAGCAGAAATAGATAAATGAGTTTGAAACCTGTGTGTTTCCTCACCCACCCCTTCCTCAGCCCTGTGGATGGGAGTTGGGAAGGTGGAAGCGTGGGCTGTGTCCCTCAGCAGCCCCTTCCCTGCGAACTTACAGCCTGTGTCCGTTCCCCAGTGCGGGCAGTGCTCAAGGGCTGTTCACTGATTTATTTTCCAAAGCCAACTTTCTAACCCTGGGCTTTGTTCAGGCATTAGATAATCTGATAAAAAATAGCCTGCAGTGGTGGCTTTGGACGATGCGAGTCTGAGCTCACGAACTGAGGAAGTGCAGCTCGGTGTAGAATAAAGCTGAAACTCTGGAGAAGGGATTTCAGCTTCCCTGGCCCCTTCCATGTGGAGCCAGGCTGGGGCAGGGTGACCGGGGCAGACAGCGGGATTTGGATCCTCCTCCGCGGGCTGGATGCCAGGGCTGTGCTTGTGGAGGTGGGAGTGGGAGAGCTTTGGGAGGAAGGAGGGCTGCAGACTGCCCTGGAAGTGTTGTTCCAGGCAGTGCTGTGTCCCAAAAAGGGACACCGTGTCCCAAAAAGGGACACTGGGAGGCTGTTGTCATTTTGACCTGCCTTTGGGAAAGTTACACAGGGATGTTGTTGGGATTAGGGGTTTAAAGCCTTTTGAGCATAGTGCCTGGATTGTGAGTTCAGTGGCAGAACTGTATTTCATCCTTGGAATAGAAATTATCCTCCATTCTGGAAAAAATAGCCTGGCTTTAACAGGTTTATTTACACTCTGTGTTAGCCAGGCCTGCTTTTCACTTGAAGCATTCGAAAATAAATGTGAGGTGTATGAGTAATGTAAACCCACCTAGGAAATGGTGGGAGTGTTAAATAATGAAGACGTATTCCTTTCTAAGTGCCATTTCTTCCTGTTCCACTTGTTGAAGGCTTACATGGGTCATGAATCATTCCATAAAGGGAGGTGGCTATGGGAAAAATAGGGAAGAAAGATTTTTTCCATTTGTTTGTTTTTCTTTCAGTGAAACTGTAGAAGATAGAATTCCCAAAGACAGAATGGGAATAGAGTTTAAGTCCACAAAGGACCATGATGTTTCCTTAATATCTGGGAAGGCTGGAGTGGAACAGGGAGGCAGGTGTCAGTTGCTGCCTCGTGGGTACCTTAAGCTTGTATTTAAGTTTTTAACTGAAATGGGCACACATATCAAAGCTAAAAAATGAGAATGTACCAAATTTTTAATGTCAGCAGTTAGAATTAGAGATGTCAGTGACTGTTTTCTCAGTGAGGTACTTTTAGTGTGCAGATGTGCTGGCTAAAGATAACAATGGTAAGAAAACTTCCAGAATAGGTTGTTTACACTCTTATTTATTTATTTATTTAGTTAGTTAGTTGGTTAGTTAGTTATTTAAAGTAGAAAAGGAGATGTCCATTGACATAAAAAAAAGTTAAGATTTAAAAAAAAATTTAGCGTAAAATCGCTTGTGCAGCTGCTGCTCTTGGGTTGTGATGAAGCTGCCCCGTGTCCAGCCCAGGCTGTGACTAAAGTCTGGTTGTTTTCTTCTGAAACACCCACCTCTGTAGGCAACAGTACCTGTCAGGTGAGTTCACAAGGTTTTAGTGATTCTATGTGAAGAAGTAATTATAGAACTAAAATACATTCCATCTGTAAAACTCAAAGGACGTGGGAAAGGCAGGGAAACAGTAGCAGTCCAGTGTCATCACACAGCTTGTGTAACAGGAGAAAATAGCCTTGCATGCAGACTTTTAAATAAAATATTATCTCAGGAGTCAGGATTGTGTTGGACTCCGAGTTGGGCTCCTTTGGTGCCTGTTCTCTCTTCACTAAAATTCAGTGGGGCTCAGTAATCCACTTGGGAAGCAGCTGTAGGAACAATCTCTGAGGGCTTTGGGTTGTTAAGTGGCTCTCAGAGGACGTGGTACCTCTTTAGGTGAGCTTGGCATCATGTCCTAAAAGCAGCCTTTTAGAAAGCAAGTATGAAAACTTCCATGTGTGTGAACTGTAATCCTTTGTCCTTGAGACTAGTGAGAAAAATTCAGGAATAAGGTGAATCCAAGCATTCTGTTCCTTCCTCCTGTGAAATATTCAAATTTGATATATGATGGCACAATCAGATGATTTTAACTTTCTTGATATGGCAGTTTTTAAAAATGTGATATTTTAAAATGTTTTAAAGATCCAGAATTCTTTCTATGATGCCTTAATGTCCTGAAAAACATTAATCTGATCCTGACTGTTATGAGCAGGCCTTATGCTTTGTTAAGTGGGAGAAATTTAATTACAGCTATCTAGGATTAAAACCTACTTCTTCCATATTAAGATCTGGAACACTCAAGTCTAAGACCAGTCTGTAGGTGCAGGTTTGTGCTGGCCCAAGTGCTTGTTTACAGTCTGTCCAGACCAGTCTAATTCCCTGTTTGAACAGAGAAGAGGGAATTACATTAGTGTGTTTCCCAGGACTGAGGAGTATTTCTTTGTTGTCAGGCCATTGGCTGCAGTGAGTCAGAGAAGAAGAACATCCTTGTGAGCACAGGTTGTATTTTGAAGGACGTAAAATGTGTTTTGGTTTGTGTTTTTACCTTGGTGGCTCCCAGGGTCACTGCAAACGTCCCCTCAGGAGGATGCTCCTGCTGGTTTCTGCTCCATGTGTTCTTGCTGTGTGGCAGGGAGCTGGTCCAGCTGGGGAGAAAAAGGTGAAAGGTGGGAGAGGGAGTGGAGGCATTGTTTTCAGTCCTTTATTAAAATGGAGGAGTATTTCAGAATCACAGAACCACTGAGGTTGGAAAACTCTTCCAAAATCGAGTCCATCCTATGACCAGTCCCCACCCTGTCAACTAGACCAGAGCACTGAGTGCCACGTCCAGGCATTCCTTGAACCCCTCCAGGGATGGTGCCTCCACCAGCTCCCTGGGCAGCCCCTTCCAATGCCTGACAGCCCTTTCTGTGAAGAAAATCTCAGGCTGGCACAGGCCTTGGTGGCCACTCCCCAGAGCCAGGCTCTGCTCAGGGCCGTGGGGAGAAGCAGTTTCCCAGCATGGCCCGGGCAGGAGCATTGGCATCTCCTGGGGGCAGGGAGAAGCCAGGCGAGGGTTGGCTGCCAAATGTGTCACCTAAGAAGTGCTCAGCACACCTCGTGCTGGGTGCAGGGAGCTGGGGCAGACACGCTCCTCAGGGCTGGCACTGCTCCAGGAAATCAGCTGGAAGTGCCTAGGGGAGAAAACAGTTATTTGCTCATCAAGGAGAGGGCTGATGGGTGTGGGTTGGCTTGTCTAGTAGCTTATCATTATTCCTGCTGATTAATAAGCTGATATTAAGTTATAGGAATCTGCAACAGCATCAGGCAAAAGTCAGGATTTCAAAGTGGGGTGCATTTAAAGTGAAGCATAAGTCAGTAAAATAGTTCTCTTCAGAGTTGACAGCAACTTTAATTTGCTTCCAAAAGGCCAGGGATATGGAAGGAGAAGAGTCAGGGGTGTTGAGATGGGAACAAGTGTAATCCTTTTTGTGGACAGGCTGGTGACTTGCTGGAATACTCTCAAGTTTAGCAGCAATACACATTTCTAGATATTTATTTATTTTAACATTTGGCTTGCAAAGATTATGATTTCGTAGTTCTGGAAAAAATCAGTCCTGTCACATTTTTTAAAAATATATTTATTTTCTTTCTGTCTTTAGCCAAAATATCTGCCTTTTTAATAATCTCAGAGAAACCATAGTAACAACAAAACTGAGACGTGGTGAGGGTTATCTGCACTCTAGAATTCCTCTGTGGCATTTCTGTGCAGTTCTGTCCAGTGTGCCAGAACGTAAAATAAGAACTGGAACACAGTAAACATTGATGATAAATGGTTGACTTAGCACATTACTGTGATATATTGCTAAGGCCAAGCTTGTAGTAATGCTGATTTAAAGTAAAAATATTTACATGCAGGACTTGGGGAAGGGGAATTTAAAGATTCAAAACTGTGTCAGCAGCCCATATGCTGAGTTTAGGAAATTTGGAAGAATTAACGAGTATATTTATTGGAAATGCCTTCTTCAAAGTTTACATGGAAATATTTCCAAACAGTTTGAACTTTCATGCTGCTGTGCTGTGTGTATTTACACGGGATGTGTCTCGGTCAGGGGGAAGTGGCAGCCAGAGGTGATGTCCTGCTCAGTGCCAGGCTTCTGATTCTGGTTTTTGGAAAATAAATATCCCTGGGTATTCTGTCAGGCAGCTTTCTGTTGTTTTAGCTGTCACAGCCAAACTGTTTTTTAATAACTGTGTGCATGGCTGTAAATTTGTGTCTTATTGCCACAAATACCAGAATCTTGCTTTAAAAGCTAAAATCCATCAGTGAATCAAGGAAAGAATTACCCCACAGCCTCAGCCGAACAGACTGAAGTCAAACACTGCTTTAACCAGGTTTTCCAGGTTCTGAAGCCTCAGGGGTGGCCCAGAGGAGAATTGCTGGGAGCTGAGAGCGTACCTGGAGCTGCGCAGGGCAGGTGGGACACAGGAGGCCAGGGCAGCGCAGCACTGCCTGCCCTGCGAGGCCTCATGAGTCATTCTTCCTGTCACATGAACCCTCCCTGCTCTGCTAAGAGGCACTTAGTTGAATTTTAGATGCCTGGAATCATTAAAACGGCTGGAAGGCATTTGTGTACCTTGTCCATTAGAAGAAAAATCTGTTTTTTATAACTGTAACCTCCTACAGCCTCGAGCTCTGCTTTAGAAAGTAGCTGCATTTTTTGTGTCATTACCTGAATAGTGATGTTTGAAGCCAGCAGTGAATTCAGCTGCTTTCTCCCACATGACATTGGTAGAAGAACATATATTTCTTTTTACTATTGAAAGAAGAACCAGTAGTAGGAGTTAATATTCCACTCTATTATCTGCGTCCTCTTTTGTTTCATCTCTTCCAGTGTTGTCACATGTAATGCTTTCCTTCCCCCTCCTTGGTGACTGCGCTCTCAAGGTTGTACATGTCTTCTTCCTTACAGACATGAGGGGTTTAATTTCTGCCACCCCCTCAACCTGGAGAGCAGGTAACACAGGGCATGTGGTATCCAGAGTGTCCCAGCTGTGCCAGAGCCTTTCCTCCTCTGTAAACAGACTGGATCCTGCCTAGGCAGAAGGAAAAAAGGGTAGATGTGTGGGATTTTCATGGATAGACTGACAATAAGCATAGTGGAGCATTTTCTGACAATTCATAGACTGCAAAGCTGGGAGAGTCACAGAATGGTTTGAGTTGGAAGGGACCTTAAAGCTCATTTTGTTCCATCCCATGCCACAGGCAGGGACACCTTCCACTATCCCAGGTTGCTCTATGCCCCATCTAACCTGGCCTCGAACACTTCCAGGGATGTGGCACTCACAGCTTCTCTGGGGAGAGACTAAACCAAGTAGTTTAGCTGTGTGTTGCTCTGTCCCTTTGGTTGTCCCTCGTGCTCTGTGCAGGCTGGTTTTGGATTTCTGCAGTAGTGCTGTCTCTTTTTTAATTTTTATAGCATATTTTGATAGGCAATTACTTCACAAGTTAGCTTGCATTTTCTTCTAATGGCTGAGTGCCATGGGGTTTATAAAATAAGGTATTTTTGTTTCCTGGAAAGGGCTCATGCTGAGTGAGCTGGTTTGAGAAGACAAAGATGCATTGCTGTGGTGGGAGTTGCTGCAGCTTCTCGTGCCATTGCTTTGTGCCCTGGGGCTCATTAAAGCTGCAGGTGAGGCAGGTCCTGCCACCTCCACACCCGTGGCCTCACTGCCAGGGCACAGGGAGGGATTATTTGCTGTGGTTCACATCTGGCTGGGGACCAGTGTTTCGGATGCCTCCCACAGCCGCAGCTGCTCCTGGCGTAACACGGATTAAATTTTCATCCGGATCACTGAATTTCTCCTTCTTCAAGGAAGTGGCTCAGCTTTGTGTCATGTGAGGAGTTCTTACCCAGAAAGCTTGGGGCTGATCAGTACCCTTATTTTTTCCTACCTCTTCTGTTTGGAAAACGTGAATGGGGAGAGGCTGGCGGCTTGCTGTCAGACGAGCAGGGTGAGCTGAGCTTTATGGTCCTTTCCAACCCAATCCTGGGATTCTGTAACATTTGATCTTAGGCAGCAAAAGGAATAGAAACCCAAAACACAATTGTGTATCCAAAGTCTGCCTTTAGAAGTGGGAGTTGCTTGGGTTTTTTTTCGTGATAAGGCGTACAAGTGAAATAAGAACATAGCCTCACTCCCTCAACCCCTGAGTTAGGTCTGGAAGGACTTGAATGGCAACATGTCTCTCCAAAGGAAAGAAGGCAAAATGTCATGGATGGCTTCAGGAGCATTGGCTGGGTGTCAGGAGGGAAAGCTCAAAGAGATGTTGTTCAGTGCTGATTGCAAACAAGGGCAGTACCTCCTGCGCAGGGCAGCGGTTCAGTCCCAAGGTGCTTTTTTGAGGTGAGTTGTTGTTCTGCAGACAACCTCAGCAACTTTGCTGCTGAGATGATGGGAAATGGAAAGAAGTTAAAAATGAGATGGCAGCTGTAGCCTCATTTCTGGTGTGTTCTGCTTTGAATTGTTGGCCTGGTACTGCTGCTTCCTTGATCAAAGCCGGCCTGGCACACCTGCCTCGTGCGAGTGACACTGTACCCGTGATAGCTCTGTGGTTATTTATATAGAGCCTGTGGGAAGCACAGTGCACAAAATAAACCATCTCCTTTTCAGTCATGCAGTGTGAAAGGTTGAAGGGAAATGGCAAGATTCATACTTACGTGCATCATTATGTAATGTATCCATGGAAAAACACTTCCTTAGCAAAGCCACAGGCAGCAATGGAGTCTTTTGTTGGGTATCTCACAGTATTTCTTTGACTAAAACACATGCAACTGCAGCTCCTAAGCAGTGGGAGCTGAGGAAGTGCCAGGGAAATGGAAAGGTACTGGAAAGCTGTGTGCTGTGCTTTGTTGGAGTCCAGGTGTGTGAGGAGAGGATTTAAAAACACATTAAAACCGAGATGGCATATTGATCATTCCAAGTGGGAGTGCTTCGGAGGGAGGCCGAGCAGCTGCTCAGTGTCCTGTGGTGCTGCAGAACATTCTCCTTGCAGAGGACTCTGTTGTGTGCTGTTAAAGCTGCAGGGGTGATGTGACAGCACTCGAGAGCCCCCCTTAACCTCCTGTGTGTGGGTCTGTTCAGCTGCAGAATGAAGAGGAGCCGGGTGAGACTGCACCGGTGGTGAGCGATGCCCCTCCGCCCTACAGCAGCATTTCTGCGGAGAGCACAGGTAACTGCCCTGCAGGGAAAGGGCTGGGCTTGCTCTGCTCTTGTTCACTGCTCTCCTCGTCGATGGCTGGCACTTCCCAAGCTGCAGGGATCAGAATTGATCCAGAGAGCCTTGTTGGTACTTGTGGTTTAGGAGATGCATTTTGGCCGTGTTCGTCTGATGTCATCCCATCAAGTGGTGTTCAAGTTACAGTTCACAGTGTTCTCTGTAAACTGAACACAGTTAAAAATCAAAGTGCTGTGAGGATTTGTGGTTCTCCTCTCATTATTTGGCATTTGGATGATGCTGTGTCCCTTCCCAAAAGGACTTGTTACTTAAAAACCTTTAAAGAATTCACTCTTCCTGCGCTTTTCACTAAGGACTTGGTCATAAGAATTATCCTCATAACATGTCACTAATAACTTTAATAACCACTTAATAACTACTTGGATGTGGAAATACAACTATTTCTGAGTATTCAAGTCAGGAGAGACAGAGCAAGTGGTGTTGTTTTAAGCATAAGTACAGCCAAACATGTTCAGGTAGTGTTCTGTGGATTGCTTGACACCACATAAGGTGCTCCCATGCTTTTCACTTAATGTTCTAGGGTGGCAAGAGGCTGGAAGGGTGGGGAGGGCACAGGAGAGGCACTGAGTTGTTTGAAGTCACCTGGAACACTTCTCGTTCCCAACACGGTGTTTTTAAGGAACTGACAAGTTGCCTTCTCTGTAACTGTTTTTTGTGCAGCTTATTTTGACTACAAGGATGAGTCAGGATTCCCGAAGCCGCCATCATACAACGTGGCCACCACCCTGCCCAGTTACGACGAGGCAGAGAGAACCAAGGCTGAGGCCACCATTCCCTTGGTTCCTGGGAGGGTGAGTGCACCTGCCTGCCTGGCTATCCCAGCATTTCTAGGGTAGAATTTCTTGTTTAACTCCTGCCCATCACACGCCATGAGTTTCTTTTCTTTTGTTTTGGGTTTTTTTCTGTGTGTTTTTTAAGCTTTCTGGGGCAGTGATATTACACACTCCTGAGAGTTCTGTGGCTATTTTTTTTTTCTTTTTAATTTTCCTCTGAGCACTGTGATGATGTCAGACATCTCAGTAATACCAGCATGTGCTATCCAGATTAGCTTGGCAAGCTGACAGAGGGACTGTACTGTAGTCCTATGCTCTGTCACTGGGTTTTGGGTTTTGATTTTCTGTTTTAAAACGATTTAGGATTAATTCTTCAGCTGTCTGGCATATCTACCCTTGATACTCCTCCTATTTACTTAGTTGACTTTTCTGGAGGTCAGTGTAGCTGATACAAGGATGATAAAACCATTCTGTCAGAATTATTTCTTTTTGCTTTTTCAACATTATCTCTTGTTCAGCCCTTTCCTCCACCCCTGCTAGCATTACATGTCCACTGCTCATTATACTTCTTCATAGAAGCCACATTCCTTGCTGATATGATAATTTTTTGATGAGTAGAGGAATTCTTTACAGTGAGAAGGACATGCTGCATCTTGGACTAAGTTAAAAATAAATTTCATGTTATGTAGATAACATTTCATGCCCTGCATCATCTGAGGATGAGAAGCAGGAATTTTTTTCTGCTTGTATTTGTAGCCTTTTGAGATTTAGGGTTCCAGCCCTTTTTCGAAGAGCCACATGAAGAACTGGGATTGCTGTATGAACTGGACTGACTTAAATCCCCCCATGGTGGTGTTTCCCTCTGATTTGCAGGATGATGACTTTGTGACACGGGATGACTTTGATGACACTGACCAGCTGAGGATAGGAAATGATGGCATTTTCATGCTCACCTTCTTCAGTAAGTACATGATGGAATGAACTTCTTTTCAAACAGTGACCCAAAATAGTTTGGGTCACCCTTAGTTTATGTAGCACCAGGAAAAAAATGTGTGCAGGGGGTTTATGATTTTTTTTCTCTAGGAATATAAAGTTGGCTTGACCTGCTACTTTTCTCCTGCTTTTTCAGTGGCATTCCTCTTCAACTGGATTGGATTTTTCTTGTCTTTCTGTCTGACTACTTCAGCTGCAGGACGATATGGGGCCATTTCTGGGTTTGGTCTGTCTCTTATTAAGTGGATCCTTATTGTCAGGGTAAGTTGTGTGGTGCAAAACAACATGCACAGACACTGTTACTCTTTTCAGGCAGACTTTTATCTCCCTTATGTTGAAGTTAGTGATAAATTTAGTTTTTAAAAATGACATAAGTTTTGAGCCACTTATTCACTAAGAACAGAGGTTTTTCATAATTCTGTCCTGTTTCTGTGCTGAAATTATTATAGCGGTAAAGAAAATACAGATTGCACACCCAGGTGTGCTCCATCCCTGGGAGTGTTCAAGGTCAGGCTGAAGAGGGCTTGGAGTGACCTGACTGAGTGGAAGATGTCTCTGCCTGTGGCAGAGATGAGCTTTAAGGTCCCTTCCAACCCACACCATTCAGAGGTGCATTCTAAATGTGGCTTTCTCTGACAGAGCCACTATATTGGATGTGGTTGTGTGTTGAGCAGCAGCAATCATCTGATCTGTGTAAGACCTTTACCCAGGTAAAGCCAGCCCTGCCATCGGCACAGGGATGTGCCTCTCCAGTCTCATGTTCCTTAGGCTTTTCTGTGTAAATAAACAAAATTATCTAAAAGGTGGGATAGCTGATGAGGAGTCGCAGTGGGAGAAGCCCTCTGGTGCCCTCTGGTGAGGCGTCCCTGCAGCACAAGAGGAGGGAATCGGGAGGAAGCCGCTGTTCTGTTCTAATGTGTGGTTTTGGAGGGATTGGGAGAAAATATTTCCATCAGGAAGTTACTTGGAGACCATGAAGTGATGGCACACAGACATCCCAGGCTGAAAGGCTGAATTTCAAGCAGACAATCTCATTAGCTGTCCATAAGTAGAAGTAGAGGGCATTAGTGTTAGGCTGTCAATTCATACCTTATCTTTTGGGGCTGGGAATTCTAATTTGTAAATACAGCATCTGTTAACTTTATCTGTAGTCAGTGAAGCTTTTTGGGGTCATCTTTTAACAGCAGTGTTAAGAACTGTTTGCTCGATTAAAAGATGTGACAGAAGGAGGTGACATTAACTCTGGATTTGATTTAAACTTTGATAACAAGTTTATATTTTGTTAGGTTCTTAAACTTGAATAGAATAAGAAGAAAGAAATAATATAGTGTATTTTCCACTTGCACAGTGAGCTTCAGTGCTCTAATAGTGCTGGTGCCTTTCATTCAATAGGCAGTAATTTTCCCAGTAGAAAATCATGTCAGAGGGTTGCACAGATCTGGGATTATGTTTTCAATGGCTACACCATCCAACCTTACAGTGTAATGAACATGGGGCACTGCTGCAAGCCTGGTCTTCCCTTTCAGAAATTGCAACTGTGGTTTATGAGCATCAAGGACACAAGTTAAAACAGGAATATTTGCCCAGTAGTGCCCTTGTGCTCCACTGATTGCCAGAGTTTATGGCTGGGTATTGAATCTGTCCTGTTCCCCTTGTTAGAGTCGGTGTGATGTGTATGGAAAACCAATAAATAACAGTTTGTGGAGGTAACTCTTTCCCTGCAGTCTGTGTAGCTGGTGAAAAGCAGCATTCCATGAGGACTCCTATGTGCAGTGTTGGTCTGGTTATTGCTGAAATTAGTGGGAATAGATTTGGATTCAGAAATTTCCATGTGATCTAACCTGTATCTTTTTTGTTTGTTTGTTTTTCAGTTCTCCACCTATTTTCCTGGTTACTTTGATGGTCAGTATTGGCTTTGGTGGGTCTTCCTTGTACTAGGTGAGTGTCTGGAGGGGAAGATGCTTAAAAACTCTGTAAGTACAGTCAGGATTTTGTGAGCACAGCTTTCCTGGCTATTAAATATGTGTGTGTGTAGATGTACAGCTGAAATGTCACCCTCATACTCATCTTACTAAATGCCTTCAGGTTTTAAGGGCAAGTAAACACTGTTCTTCTGCTGCCATTTCTTGGTGGCAGCATCCTGATTATCATCCAGAAGAAGTAAAGAAAGGAACAGTGCTTGTTACTGATGTTGTATCTGTTTTAAATCTTAAATGGAAGAGTAGGTTGTTGCTTTCCTGGTTTTATTTTCTTCATCCTGCTTTGGGAATGCCTGGATCTCATCTGTAGTCAAAAATTTTGTGATTGTCCAGGGAAAGTTTGGGTTTGAAATTGCCTGAAATGAAAAGATTAGGTGTCATTGCTACCAAAAATAATTGTTGTATATAATCAGCTCTTGTGCATCCCAGTGATGAGGTCCCTCTGTACTAGTAATGGGCAGTTCAGCTGCTCCCTCTCTCATTGAAGAAGCAGCACCTGTCTTAACTGAACAAATGTCTCTTCCCTCCAGGTTTTCTGCTGTTTCTCAGAGGATTTATTAATTATGCAAAGGTTAGGAAGATGCCAGACACTTTTTCCACTCTCCCCAGAACCAGAGTTCTCTTTATTTACTAAAGGTAAACTTTCTGTTTTCCTGAATTTGTTCTGCTTTGTTTTTAACTCTGTTTAGAAACTCTTTTAGGCTAGGCTTTGCTTTAATATTTCTAGAACACAAGGCAGCAGGGAGCAGTTGTTTCCTGGTATGCCATACCCAGCTCTTGTGTCTGTGACTTGATGGGGAGCAGAGGAATACTTGACATTTCTCCCTGAGTTTTTACTGTGAGGAATTGTATATTCATTTGATTCCATGACTAGATATTGCAAGAACAATCTCTGCCCACTGGTATTGCACTGTATTTGGCAAATGTGTCTTTCAGAATTAATCACATGCTTGAAACACGTGGTGTGTCCTAAACATGAGGAAAGGTCACAAAATGTTGTTAGAGGGATGTGCCAGTGCCTTTGGCTTTTGGCCCAGAAAGAGCAGTTTGTCTGAATTCTGCCTGCTGTTTGAAATTGCTGCCAAGTTCCTGAAGAAATTACAGTCTTGCACACCTTTGCTCTGCAAAAACCCCTCCCACCTGAACACACTGTCCTGCCTGAGCATCTTTCAGAAACCTGAGTGCCTGCAAGTCTTTTGCTTTAATGCTGAACCTCAGCCTTGCTGCCTTAATGGGGCTTTAAAGGAGGAGGCTTAAGTAGCTGAACCCTTGTAGCATAATTTCCTGCTCACAGCAGATAATGGCCTGGCATTAACTGTCCCTCCCTGAGGGGAAGGAAATCCTGGAATAGGTTGCTTCCCAGCTGGGGAATGCAACATGATGCTCCCTTTAGAAATATCATAATAACACTCCTAATTTGCCTAAGACAGAAGCAATTGCAGCTGGGCCAGTGGTATGAAGAAACCAAACCAACCCCCGCTTCAAATTGGGGGTCATTAAATTGTTCAGGTTTTAAAACTGAGCCTTGATTTTCCAAATGCACTTTCCTTTTATTAGGAACTGCAAATTGCCTAAGATTCTGCTTCATTTCTAGTCTGTAAGGAGAACCTGCAGCACAAAACAGCCTTTGTGCAGTGTTTTCCACTGGTGATAGTGTGTAAAAATAGTTCAGTCAATTTATTTACAGGTTTGAGTTCTGTTTAACAAAGTTCTGGTTTATGACCTCCTCCAGGATTTGTAATATCCTCTCTGATTCCTGCTGAGTCACCAGAGGGTTTATTTGCCCCACTTGAATGGTCACGTAGTGTGAGCATTTCAAATCAGCTTTATCATCTGTAGTTTGTCTCACTGAACAATTTTTTTAAAATTTTGCTTCTTTATCAAAAATTTATTTTCCATTTATTGAGATGTTGCTTCATTCCTTGCTTGTGAGGATGGAGGTGTAGAGTGTTTAAGTTCTTACTTATGTGTCATTTTAGAGCTTTCAAAAAGCACTTTCTCTTTTCGATATACTGAGATAAATGTCCAGAATAATTAATAAATATTACAACTTTCACAATTCCCCTGAAAATAAATCTTTAATCCTAAATTCTGAGCGAGGAAACCGCAAAAGACTTGGATTTTTAGTGTGTTACTGTTCTTAGGATAAGATTTCCTCTGCAGGGCATGATGAGAAGGGCACGGTGAATGAGCATTTTAATGTTAGAGCAGGAATAATTTTTAGAAAACGAGAAGAGGAGCAACTAGTGCAAACCATAAAATACAGCCTGGTGAAATGAATCCAATAGAAAGCTGGTGTTTGCTATTCCACCTGTGTGTGCAGTAATGGACATGATCCTGGCATTATCCCGTAAAATATGCACAAACTCCCGAGCGCTTTGCTGGAGTCGTGCCATTGTGTGCTGAGGTACTTCATAAGTCTTTAGACATCCTGTGCTCTGTGTGAACGACATCCTTCTGTTTTCCAAAATAACACTCTGACTATAGTTTCGGTGTTCAATATCCTTCTCCGACAGATGTTTTCTGGCAAATGTCTTCCTGCATTAGTGAATTCCCCCCCAAGAAGCAGCAGGACACCTGCAGGAAGTGAATCAAGGCTCTGGAGCAGAAGAAAAAATAATCACCTGCTTTAAAATAAATAAATAAAAGTACTGTTGGAAAAAGAAAAAAAGGAGAAGCATTTCTTTCTATTTGTTTTTAGGTGTACAATTTTAATAATTAATGCAGAATTCTGTAATTGTTGAATCATTAGTGGCTAATGTTTGAAACAGCTATTGCAGTCGAGTCTGTGACGTGCTAATAAAGCCTTACAGCGATAGTTTGTTGTGATTTGGTAGCATGAGCCGTCCCTGGGGCCAGCAGGGGCCAGGCTTGCTTTATTTCCTCCTCCAGCCTGGGAGCTGCTTGGGCTCTGTGTGTGCTGTACAGCCCGTGTACAGCGTGTCCTGTACAGGCTGTGTGACACCGTGTCCTGTACAGCCTCTCTGCCCCTGTGTCCTGTACAGCCTGTGTGCACTGCATTTGGTACAGCCTGTGTAACATCACGTCCTGTACAGCCCATGCACACCGTGCCCTGTACATCCTCTGTCTGCAGTGTCCTGTACAGCCCGTGGAACATCACATCCTGTACAGCTGCGTACGCAGTGTCCTGTCCTGTACAGTCCATGTACCCTGCGTAAACCTGTCCTGTCCAGCCCACGTACACCCTGTCCTGTCCAGCTCACCTACACCCTGTCCTGTACAGCCCCCACACCCCAGGTCCTGTCCAGCCCACACCCACCGTGTCCTGTCCTGTCCTGTCCCGTCCAGCCGCGCGCGCCGGCGGCGAAGGGATGATCTCAAAAGCTGAAGCGACAGCCCCACGGTGGCTGCACACCTGCCATCCAGCAGCACCTGTGCTGCCTGTGGAGGAAAAGGGGTCCAGGTCCCGAGGTGTCAGAGGAGGGAGGATTACTTAGAGGTGGCACAAGTATTAATTTTTAACAGTCTGTATTCTCAGTGTTGTAGTAAACTTTCCTTTCGCACTACCTACTTTTTCTGGGCTATCCGGGGGTTTTCACGGAGCAAAACTGAAAGATCACGTTGCGACTTTGTATAAAAAATTACCTTGCAAAACAAAGGCCTTTTTTTTTTCTTTTCCCTTTGGCTCGGGACTTTTGAGACAACTCCTAACATACCTGTAATTCCTGCTTTTATAATTTGTGTTAGCAGAGACTCTAATGCGTTCGAAATGTAGATTTAATGTGCACTCCTGTGCTTTCTGCCAAGTGGTAATTCACTTTGGAATTTTACTATGTTCAACCTGTAAATACAGCAGAACATTAATAAATGTCACTTCTTCTGTAGCAATTTTTGCTGTAGAACAGTGTTTAATTGACTTTTGATGCGTTATCACACCTGGTTATCGATGACAAGTGCAGATCATCTGGGAGAATTCCATCACTTTTCCATAGAAGTGTAATACAGATCTCCACATCAATGTATCCATCTTCTTTTTTGTAACCAAGCAATGCCAGCCTGTCAGGAAATGGTGACTCCATTTTGGGGGATTTCTTGAATTTTTTGGTATTTTCATGACTTACCTGCCTTGTGAAACCCTGGTTTTGTTTCACGGCTGAACGTCTCAAATACACAGTCCCTACAAACAAGCAGTTGGGGCTGACAGAGGCAGATGGAGGTTCCACAGATTTCAAACAGGAATAAGTGAATACAGAATTAGGAATTTTGTCCTGCAAGGCAAAATCTGCAGCATTGGGGAGCTCTGGATCACATTTGCCCAAACTTGGTCAATCAGCCTTGTGTTTGCTCTCCTGGCATCTGGGCCTTATTTGGGCTTGTATATTCAGAGAACTGGAATATTTGGCATTCCTGTTTCTCCTCCTTTGGTGGCCTGAAGCTGCAGACACCTACAGCTCCATGTTGCTCTGCAGGCAGTGGTTCGGGGAGCACCTGGAGGGACCGGGTGGGTGGCGGGATCTGGAGAAGCCACATTTGGCTCAGTGTGTGTTGACACCAGCTCCAAACTCAAGTAGTTATTTTGGGTCTGTGACAGCTCAGCCGCTTAACATCACCTGAGTGGCACGTCTGTGGTCACCTGCAGTGACCAGGTAAATGCCCTTGGCCTTCCTGCCTGCACCTTGTCAGCCAGGTGGGGGGATGGAGGCTTTGAGGGCAGACACACCTGTGGAGCGGCTGTGCCATGTGGGAAGAGAGCTCAGACAGCCACGAAGCTCTTGACAAGGCCCTGGAGTGACAGGAGAAAGGGGAATTGCTTTAAGCTGACAGAGTGCAGATGGGATATTGGGTAGAAATCCTTCCCTGTGAGGGTGGTGAGGGCCTGGCACAGGTTGCCCAGAGAAGCTGTGGCTGCCCCATCCCTGGAAGTGTTCGAGGCCAGTTGGACAGGGCTTGGAGCAACCTGGGATAGTGGAAGGTGCCCCTGCAGGGGGTTGAAACTGGATGAACCTTAAGGTCATTTCCAAGCCAAATCAGTAGGAAGCACATCTTGAGATCTTATTTCCAGTTCCTATGAAAGAAGAAAAAGCAACCCAAGGGGAGAAGGCTCAGCTAAAGGGAGAACAGCACGTGCTGGAGGAAATCAAATGTGCCTATGGAGAAGGTAGGAGCTCCACAGAGGAAAGGAGTGGGATCTGCTCATTATTGATTCTCTTCCGCCTGTTCCAGTGGGAGCTCCAGTGAAAACACCAGTGCTAATTGTCCAGGTCATCCATTTGAAAGAGAGGATTACGCTGAGAAATAAAACCAGTCCATGGGAGACTTCCCAGTTACTTAAAGCAGACATTTCCCCCTCTCCTCTTGCTCTAGCTAACACAGTTATATTTCCAAGAAATTGATAAATACTGCTGGATTTAGGAATGATTTCTCTAAACCGTTAGGCTTCACTGCAGAAGTTGTTTCTCACAAGAGAAACGGTCCAATGAATTAAACACTTTGTGCCTTGGCCACACAAAGCCAAGGACTGACTCATGTTCAGTGGCTTCGTTAGTGGAAGTGATTCACGGGCTGGATTGCCTTGACCTCTCCTCGGGGTTGGTGCACTCTGCTCCTCTCACATCCATGTGATGGCCAAGGGGACAGCCGGACATCCTGGAGCAGGGACTGGTGGCAAACACCTGAGCAGGCCAGAAAACTCAGTCAGAAGCTCAGCCCATGCCCAGGGGGACCGTGGGAATCGCTGCTGTCTCTTTACATGATGGAGTTAAGTTTTCATAGTACCTACTGTTGTTTTCATTGCCTCATGTTTAAAAGATGGCATTGCTTTCATGGGAAGGAAAGAGAAACAAATGTGTTTGAAAATACATACTATATTCCAAAACCAGTAGCAGTTGGATTAAGGAACCTATTTAAAAACTCCTTGAACGTGGAACATTTACAAGGGCTGTTTTAGTGGTGATACCTGTTATTAATCAAATAAAACACAACTCAGTAGGTACTGGCAGGGTCGTTGTGCTCTGAATGCCCAAATCCATTCATTGCTCCAGCTGGTTGCTCAGCTGGGCTGTCACCTCATCCCATTTCAGCTCTGGACAGAGGTGCTGTGCTGGTCAGGATGAGGATTTCCATTCTACCTTTTTTTCCCAAAATTTTTGGAGAACGGACAAAAGCCCATCACGGAAGGGAATTATGATAACACAAGGACTTAGTCACTCTATGTAACAAATCAATCACAGAATGTATCCTAGAAACTAATTTCGAATCCTAGGACTTACATGGACACAAGCCCCATTTTGCTAAACTTAAAATATGTTAATAAAACCTCATAGCAATGCTTATAACAATTAAGCAAAAGGCAGGGGTCTCTGCCCAGGTTTTGGAGTGTTAGGAAGGGTCTGTGCCAGAAGCTGAAGTGTGCAGTGTCCCAGGGAGTGAAACACAGTCCATGTCCCAGGGCCAAGTGCAGCGAAGTACAACAGTGCTGTGGACTTGCTTTTTTTAAAAAATTGACTTAACAGAGGCTATGCCAAGTAGGAAATCGGGTGTTTGCAAAATATCCATCACCTCTCGGTGAGCTCTAATGGGCCACTGAGCTGTAACCTCAGGTGTTTTTCAGTGGAGCCACCTGGGCACCAGGAGATTGTTCTTGGAGCATCCTTTGGGCACTGGTGGGTGGTGGGTGAGGGCAGTGACTCCTGGCTCTGGGCATCGTCCTGGAGAGGTGTCATTGCTGGGTCTGGAGGCAGCATGAGGGGCTTGGTGGGCAAAAACCAAAATGCCCCATACCACAGTCACGCAGCACATGGACAAAGTAGGTGGCAGATTGGAGAACAATGGGAAGAAAAACCCATCTTTGACCAGATTTTGTGTTTGTTTTTGTTGTTGCTTTAACCGAAGTGGCTGGAGCGCAGTAATTAAAGGCTCAGTGGCTCTAATTGGAATAGGTTTAAACTCGAGGTCAAAATCCCTTCTGGCACTTCCTCTGCCTAATAACCATCAACAGAAATCAAACAAATCCAACCGGCTCCAGCCCCTAATCTGCGACCAGCAAAGGTCGCCGTGGTGATAACGGAGCGCGGCAGCCACAGACAGCCCTGAGTGGGAACACGGTCCCATGGGCCCAACAGCCAGTGCTGAGGGACAGCAGGGACACAACGGGCTCGTGTTGGTGCTGGGGCACAACTGATGGTGGGGCAGTTCCTGGCTGTGGGTGATGGGTTGTCCCTGGTGCTGCCCAGCTTGGAATGGATGGGGCATCGTGCTCATGAGCGAGTGATGCCGGTGCAGCCTGTGGGACAGGTGCTCAGCATCACAATTTCAGCAAAATACCCATTTTCTTTGAGCAGATGAAGGCACCGAGGCTGTGATGGGGGTTGGAGAAGGAGCTTTTAACAACCCAGGGCTGATTCCTGGGCGCCCAGCGGGTGTTGTGCCCCCCCTCCAGCCCACCCACCGCTGCCGCTTCCTGCCACCGCCGAAGGTCACTGCCCTCGCCAGGTCGCCACTTTAACTGCTTTGCTAATTATGCCCTAAGCTGGACCTTTAAAGTGATCTGGGAGGAGGAAAAAAAAAAAAAAAAAGAAAAAAGGAAAGCAAAGGGGTTGCAGATGTGCAACAGCCCCGGGATGCAGCGGGTGTGGGGCCGTCTCTCCCTGCCACAGGCTGCCTGTCCTCGTCGCAATGCCTCCGGTAACTTTTGCCTACAGATTGTGCCATTTTAGTATTTTTGGGATCTTTGTTCCTTCTCCTCTCTCTGCCATTGCACTCCCACACGTTGTACCGATTCAAGGGGTCTGGGTGGGTTATTGTGCTGTGCCTTGGGTTTCACTTGGAGGGTTTGCTTGCATGCCAAGACAGCCCCTGTGCTGTGGCTGACTGGAAGTTGGGGCTGCCCTGAGGTTGCTGCAGTGGTCATTTACCAAACAGTCAAAACATGGACTATTCAACCCTGCATGGGATGGACACACCAGGTCCTGGGCTGGCAGTGTGCCAGCTGCTGCCCCAGCTGCTCCATCGGGGTTGTGACATTGTCCCCTGTGCAGCATCGTCCTGCCCCAGAACAGCTGATCCTGCTGTGGGTGTCAGGGGACGGAGGAGCTGAGGGTGCTGTCCTGCTGCCTCTTTGAGGGAGGCTCTGGTGCCAAAAGGAGAACAGTGTGGCGCGGGGGCTGCTGGGCAGCGCTGCAGCAGCAGATGTGACACCTGCCACTGGCTTTGACACTTCCAGTGGGAACATGGAGCAGCTAAAAATTCATAGAATCCCAGAATGATTTGGGTTGGGAGTGACCTTAGAGCCCATTTCATTCCACCCCCTGCCATGGGCAGGGACACCTTCCACTAGAGCAGTTTGTTCCGAGCCATGTCCAACCTGGCCTTGAACACTTCCAGGGATGGGGTGAAAATGGAGACAGTGTGAGAGTGGTGCTGCCACGAGGCCACGCAGTGCTGTGAGAGACTGTGCCGTGCTGCAGGATGCTGTGCAATGCCATGCCATGCCATGCCATGCTGCAGGATGCCCTGTGAGGCCATGCTGTGTCACAGCTGAAAGGCATCAGCTGCAGCCACTGCACCTGAGCCCCACAGTGCTCCCAGGGCAGCAGCTCTGGCCAGAGCCTGGGCCCATGGGCAGGTGTGATGTATCTGCAATCACCCCTCCCACGAGGGAGCCCAAAAGCCCCGGCCACAGTTGGGGGCTGTTTGTTCTGGGGCTTCTGTGCTTGCAACAGGTCAGTAGGAGCCTTACTTGGGGGAATATCATCTCCTTTATGCCTCAGCCCTCCTCTGGGACCTCCAATAAGCTGAAACCTGCATCAGCACCATTCTTTGCCATGGGATGTGCTCCTGGTTTGTGTAAGGATGTGCCTGAGTTACTGCTTGATTTCTGCACCTCACACAGAGGTAAGTGAGAGCAGCACAAAATCCTCCAACTGACGTAGAGCACTGTGGGATTTGTCCCTCTGTGTGGGAGCTGGTTTGGGTGGTGGAGCTTTTGATGGGACTGGGCTGGTCCCTCCTCAAACTGGCCCTTGGCTTCGAGGTCAGGCCTGGGACTGGCCACAGGAGAACAGCAAAGCCGGGAAGGGTAAATTCTCTTCCAGTTGGCAGAGGAGAGAGATGAATTGGATCTTGCACTGGTTGGGTAAAGTGACTTAGTCCAATATGTTGGAGCACTTTTATCAGAGAGTGGGAAGCACATCTCAGGGCATTGTATCTTTGCTGTTCTCTAGGACAAGGAGCTGAGGCTTGAGCAGAAGTGCTGGCACAGAGAGGCAGAGACAGTCCCACCTTGTCCAGCCACTGCTACCATAGCCCGGGACTTACAGAGCGTTGGGGTTGGAGAGCAAAGATCCTGGTGCTGTTTGCTGGTGCCAGGGTGGTTTGGTGGTTGGGCAGTGAGCCCTGGGCAGGGACTGCCTGGTCCCAAAGGGGTTACCTGGTCGCCACGGGGCTGTTCCTTGGCATGGGCAGGTGTTTCAGTTTTAAATGTCTACTAGGGAATGGTTTCTCATGGTGTGGGATGCAGAACTCTCTATTGGCATTTCTGGATGAGCTCCTTGTGTTTAATTCCTGCCTTTTGTCGATGTTTATGCTGGTGTCGTCACCTTGTTGGTTTTAGTTTGTTTAGACAAAAAGCTCCTGGTTTCTTGGAGGAATTTTACAGCCTTCTCAATCTGCAGCTCAAAGGACATAAAAGTGGTCCCAAAGCATCCAGGATAAACCTGGGGCCAGGTTCTTTCACAGGGCACTGATGTGGGGAGCAGGTGGGGGTGGTGTCTGAGCCCCTTGTCCTTGGCACTGCTGGTTTATAGACAGGCTTTGATCAGACAATCCGGATCTATCACCCCAAACCTCCCAGCAGGAAACGGGGAGGAAGAAGCACTTTACAGGCCCAACTTCCCGAAGCTGCTGGGAATGACTCATCCATACGTTAGCAGAGGCTGAGCCAGCTGACAGCAGGAGAGAGCAGGCAGGGCTCTGCTGGGAGGAGGAGGAGGAGGAGGCAGAGAAAGGTTCTTCCTGCTGCCTTTCCCTTCAGCCATCTCCTCTTTGGCCCAGCGTGTGTCCTCCTCACTGGGACAGGGCTCAGATCCCTGGAGATTTGAAAAGAAAAGAGCAAGGAATTCTTTCACCCCTTATCTCTCCTAAAATGGGCTGTGGAAGCACAGAAGTGCCAAGGGATGCAATTAGGGGAGCTGTATTTTTTTTTTTTTTTTTGGAGATGCAATAGTCCTATTAAGCAAGTGCTCTGGTTATGTCCCTGCTAATTGAAGTAAATTGCTTTCTGCCATCAAATTGGGAAGTTCCCCTTCCGATCTTAATGTGAGTTGTGCTTTAGAACATGATTTCCAGTCTTTAGTCTGCTTTTAGTGCTCTCCCTTTAATGAATTCCGCATATCCTGCTGATTCTTGCCATCCTGCAGCAGTGGTGTTTGGAGGAGATTGTTGCCTTTTGGAACCAAAGGGAACAGGAGGGATTTCTTTGCGGTGCTTTCCTTTTCCCTGTCCCCAGCCTGTGCTCCTGGTGCATGGCTGAGGCAGAGCTGGGATAATTCTGAGGCTGGCTTCACCCAGGCAGTGTTTGGTGCTCTGAGTGTGGGCTGCTGGATCCCTGTGGCCGTGGGTTCAGTAGGAGGAGAAATATATTTAATCCGGTCCAGCAGAAAATTACTATTCCAGATTAGAAATGAAGACCATGGAGTGGGTATGAGTCACTCTATTTGCTGTGGTCACAGTTCTTCCTCTCATTAATCTTCCCTCCTGTTCTCGCTGCCATGTTCTGAATGGAAGGGAAGACTGGGAACTGGAATGTCAGTGCCCATCCCCTTGTTCAGCAGCTCTTGCCATCCACAGCTCCTTGGGCCCTGCAGAGCTGCCAGGATATTTTCTTTTTAATTCTTTCCATTCTGTAGAGTATCTCAGGGTTGCCTCACGTTTTGCAACAGCTGTGTTGAAAACCCGAGGCCTTATCTATGAGCAAACAAACACCACTTTAATTTAACTAATGCAAAGCCATGTTTCATGTTAAGTAGAATCACAGGCTGGCTGGGGCTGTAAGGGACTTTAAATCTCATCTTGTTCTACCCCCATGCCATGGGCAGGGACACCCTCCACTAGACCAGGTTGCTCAGAGCTCCATCCAGTCCAGCCTTGGACACTTCCAGGGATGGGGCAGCCACAGCTGCTCTGGGCAACCTGTGCCAGGGCCTCACCACCCTCACAGGGAAGAATTTCTTCCTAACTACCTCGTGTAAATCTACATGTAAATCTTATTTTCTTTCATTTGAAGACCATTCACCTTCCTCTTGTAATTATTAAAGCTGATTTATTTTAGTTAAGTTGAAATTGATTTCTAATGTATATAAAGCTTTCGGGAAACAAGCACGTGAAATAACAAAACGCTCAAATGATGCTTGCAGAGTCTGGTGAGCCCCTCGTCTGCTTTAGGATCAGGTTGTGTGAATTGAGGAGTATGGCTTTGTCCTGCATTTTTGAAGTCTGAAATGAATCCATCCCTGGGACAAGCCCACTGCAGGCACTGGTGCTGAACAGGCACATCCCAGGTTTTCGCTTTCGGTTGTGTTATGAGCGGATTTGTGTCGCTCATGGTGGCTTGAATTCCTGTCTCTGTGGCCAGGAGACAGGACAGAGGAGCCAGTTGTGTTCTGGACTGCAGCTCTGTACTGTGATGACATGATCAAAACAGTAAAAATCCTGCTTCTTGGGGAAATGCAGGAATCCAGAACATCTGGGCAGTTTGTTTGTGCGTGTGTTGCCTTCCTTCGTGCCTTTGTTCATCCCTTCCAATTACTGCTGCTAAGTATAAACTTAAAACAGAGATGATGCTGAGCTTGTGGGGAACATATGGACAAATGGAAAATAAACAGCATGAGGAATTCCTTGCTAATGAGCTCTTGCATGATAAGATACTACAAAAAAAAAAAAAAAAGGCAAAAGACAGAGGTCTGAGCTTTGCTTCTATTGCAGCATGAGAAGAAAATTTCCCTAATGATGCCCAGCATCACTTTGATGCTGCACTGCAGCAACTTCCTTATGGTTTACTGGGGCCCCAGACTGCTGGGGACTTGACAGTGTGTTGTCCACACTGGATCCATGCTTGGAGGCTCATTCCAGCTGTATTCTGGGCTTCATAGAGGGATTTGGGCCATAGCCATGGTCTGCAGCCACCAGCTTTGCTCAGTGATGGAGGGGATGGAGTCACCTCCTCTCTCTGAGGCTATCCCACCATCCCAGCCAGTGGCACTGGCTCTGTACTGGCTTTCCACAACCAGCACGTGTGTGTTTCCCTGTTTGGCCTCTCTTGGTACACATGCAATTATTGCTCCAGCTGAACAACAGGAACCTGGTCCTTCCTCCTCAAGTTCAAGGTTCGTCTCTCTTGTTCTTCCTGGCAGGAGAATAGATGTTTCCTTGCACTTCAGGCAAGAGTCACCCTACCAGCTTTGCAGTTTTTGTGGTTAGGAGGCTGCTGGAATTATTTTTGGTGGAAAGGTTTGTGATTAGCAGCTATATTCTCTGCGAGTCAAGGTAGAATCATGGAATCATTTAGGCTGGAAAAGCCCTCTGACATCATCAAGTCAAACTGTTACCCCAGCATTGCCAAGGCCATAACTAATCCATGTCCCCAGGTGCCACATCTACATGTTTTTTTTAACACTTTAGATGTTCATCCCTGATCAGCTTTGGCACCTGCATCTGGCCCTCGGTGCTGCTGAAACTCCTTTGATGTTCTCTAGTGGCCATTTGGAACTCCTGGAGCATCCCGCAGGATAGAGCTTCACCTTGGAGCTTGTATCTTGTTTTTCAGTGCAGTGATTTATACTGACAGATCCTTTGTAAGTTCAAGGAAATGGTATTTTCCATCCAAACATCCCTGGGGGCAGTGGAGGGTTCTTGGGGCATGGCAAGGGAAGACCCAGGCAGCAGGCATCAGGATGGGTGGCACAGCACAGGAAAAAGGCAAATCCATTGAAAGCACAAGTGAATAAAATAAAAAAGAAATAGAATTTTTATAAATGTGGAAAAAGATGTAGAAAATAAGAATAGAAATGTTTCCAAGGAGTGTGGAAGTGCTGAGGAGTTTCTGCCCTGGCAGCTGGTGGGGCACTGTTGGACTGTGCTGGCAGTGGTGGGGACTGGCTGTGGTTTTGGGGTGGGGGTGTTTATATTTCAAGCTGCTGCTGTGATCCCAAATAGCCATGTTCAATAAATACAGCACTGGACCGCTTCCTTCCAGAGGGCAGGAATGCAGTTGGAAATGCCTCTATCATACTCATCTCTCTGGCCAAAATGCTATTTAAGCATCAAACCACATGGACCCAAATGAGGTGGCAGGTTTCAGTTCAACTCAGAAACAATTAGCTAAAAATCAAAGAAGCAAATGCATTGTTTGTTACCGGTTTGTGCTTTTTTTTTTCCAGGGGAAATTGGGATTCTTTAATTGGCTCAGCTGGAGCAAAAAACCCAGATCAAACAGTGAGTGAGCTGGAACAACAAAGGAATGTCCTGGTATTTCTTTTTCCAAGTTTAGAAATGGAAGTCAGGGCAGCCTTGGGATTTGTGGAAATTCCTCTGTGCATTGTTGGGAGGTAGAGGAAGTGGTTTCAAGTTGAGCTACTGGATTCTGCGTTGCAAAGCGGGGGCCAGTTTCCACTCGCCCAGCTCCAGTTGTCGTGGCTCTGCCGGTGGCTGCTCTTTGCAGCAAGATGCCTTAAACATTTACCCCTGACCACTGCAAACACCTGTGGGGGGGGCTCACTGTGCCCCTGTGCTGGGCTCTGCCATGGCAGCTGGCCTAGGAAAATACATGGAAGCATTTTTCCATTCCTGCCGGTATTTCTTTCTTGCAGCTGCTTGGCACAATCGCAGTTGGAGAAGGTTGTTTTCAGTCCACTATCAGCTTCTGGAAGAGCTGTTCCCAGTTCTATACGAAGCAGTTCGTGTATAGGTCACAGCTTTAAGTTTTGATGCCTGTTTCCCACAGCCATCGGGGTAATTTGATAATAAAAAGCCTGCCAGACCCACAGGTAGATCATCAATATACGTGAGGGGCAAGAGAAGAGCCCTCCTGGCTTAAGGCGCGCGTGCTGTTTGTGTTCCCTTTACAGTAGGGATGTTTTGTTGGCGGTTTTTGGTAGTTTTTGGGTTTTTTGTTTTTTTGGACAGCACACCCATGCAGCTGGAGGGTAGAGCCTGTTCTCCTCCGGCTGGGCTGGAGTCGAGTGAGGCCGAGAGGCAGGACATGAATGGGATGTTCCGTCCCCGCAGCCTCGGGGTCCCTGGGGGGGGATGTCCCCCCGCCAGGCAGGAAGCGAGAGCCCCATCGCTCCTGCCAAGAAAAACCTCTCCAGAACATCCTCTCTGCTCTGCTGAGGCCAGATGGTTTTCACCCCACCGTGGCCCTGCTCTCCCTCACAGCACTGGGGTTATTTTTCAGAGAGCGCTGGCCCCAGGCTGGGGACAGGGATGGTTCCTGCTCCTCAAGGCCACGCTGCTGCTCCGTGTTGGTGGGGTTACAGCTGTAGCAGCCTCTTGCAGCTGGAAACTGCTGGGATGATGCCATGGGGAGCAGCTCCCGAAAATTGACTTCTCTGATGGGTCACAGTGACAGGCTGTGGGTCAGGAAGGGGTGGTGGCCCTGGCCATGGGGCAGAAGGGGATGAGCCACAGAGGGTTCCGTGGGATGTGCAGGGCTATGCTGGAAGGGCCCATTTCACCATCACTGCCCTCACTGCCCAGTACCTCGTGGGCACCCCAGGATGGGGAGGGACAGCCCCAAGCCCCCTGTGCCTTTCCAGGGTCCTGCCATGGTGGTTTCAAAGGCAGGGATAGGTCTCAGATGTGCTGAGCTGGCTGGGGCTGAGGCTGCAGCATCTGGCGGCAGATCATGGGGATGCCCACATGGAGCAGCCCTGGCAGCACCACGTTATCCTACCACATATATATTTATATAATCCCCTTTTGCGTATCATATTTTTTCCATGCATGGTTTATCTTTAAAATTATTTTTAAATTTTTTTTGTTCTAATGTTTTAACGCAGTTCCTTCCCACAGTCACTGAAGTGCTTTGGACGTTAATACGAAACAGTATCACATTTTTGTGTGTTTTGGGTTATTTGTCTCTGCTTTTATTAGTCTTGTCATGCAAATCATCAGGCAAAAATGTAAAAGAAGAAACTGTGTGTGTGTGTTCGTACTGAGGACCAAATCCAAGATCCATCAATACACGATGCAGAGAATTGTTCTTTGTTTTCCAGGGAAATTGGGTCCCAGAATGAGGAAGCCCTCAGGGCGATGAGTGGTACCTATTGTTTTATTCATGGTCTCTGTCAGCACTGCCTTTCCAGTGCCTGCCACATGGTCTGGAGGTACTGACATGAGGATGTGTCTGATGCTGCATGTGAGAGGGAGTTTGGGACACCAGCAGATCCCAGGGGTCCCACACCAGGGTTCTTCTGCTGGGTCTTATGTAAATCTGGGACTTAGGAGCCAGTTTGGCAGGGCCAGCACAGCCTGGGGGCATGGACCTGGCTTGGATTTCAGGCTGGCTCAAGGATGGGATAAGCAGCACAAGCTCAGCACCTTGGGTGAGGGTCCCCAGCAATGTCACCCTTGTGTCTGTCCTGTCCTCTTGCTTGCCAAGGAAACAGGAGATGTGTTTTCCAGTGGATGAACAACGTATGGCCAGCTTTGTAGGAAATATGAAGAAGTAAATAAAAACTAGAAGAGGAGGAAGAGGGTTGTTTTGTGTAGGAGCAGGCTCCAGCATCCCTGCCTCTGGCTGAGGCAGAAGAAGGAGTGATTTTGTTACTCCAGCCCGAAAGTAGGTTGAGGTGACAGGAGCTGCTGCTGAGGCTGGCGCTGGGTGCCAGGCAGGAGGAGGTGCCAGGCAGGAGGTGAGGAGCCCCTGCCCCAGTGCTGTTCTGATGTCTGATGCATGTGGCCACAGCCAGGGCTTCTGAGTGTGGCTGGCTCATCATGGGTGTGGGTGCTGAGGGCAGCTGGAGTTGGGGGCAGGGTTGCAGGATCAGGCTCCCTGGCTCTGTTCTCAATTGTGTACAAGTGAATCACGTATTGAAAAAACCTGATATTG
Organism: Myiozetetes cayanensis; assembly: GCF_022539395.1. NCBI lineage: Eukaryota > Metazoa > Chordata > Aves > Passeriformes > Tyrannidae > Myiozetetes > Myiozetetes cayanensis. The sequence goes on along the minus strand of NW_026087378.1, from coordinate 5,050,048 downwards.
AAATGTGCCTGTTACAGCACCCCAAACCCTCAACTCCTGGATGCTGAAAGAATTTACATTGTGGTTTTACTTACAGTATCTCTTTAATATTCCTGAGGAAATGGGGAGGTTTCTGTAACATTTCCAAATGACTGACATTCTCTGTGAAGCTGAACACTCCAAGCAGGGCTGCTGTGTCTTAGCTAGATGTGTGTCCACAGCTGCAGAGCTGCTTGGACTGTTTGGACACCAGTTGATGCTGAGGCTGCCTCTGTAGGCAATGGTACCCATCAAAGAGCTTTACAGTGAAGATAGGAGTGAAAAACACTTTCAGAAAGTTGCTCCCTTTATGTTAGGAATGATTTAGTCTGAACAGGAAAATCCATCTCCAGGCCCCTGTGTTGCACAGGCACCATCTTCTCTTTGGGTGTGCCCATGAGATGCTCTGCTCCTGTTGCAGCCACTTGTAGCAGTACAAAGTAGCTGTAAAATCCTTCTTTGGTTCCACTCCATCTCTCAGATTTTTAGTCCTGAATTCTCTTTTTTGTTGGTGTTTTTAGCTTTGTTGGCACCATGTTAGCATGGTCCCTGCCTGTCCTCCGGCTTGGGGCTGCTCTGGCAGGGAGAGGTTATTGGTGCTGAAAGGGGCTGCTGAGACATGTCCTCTAGTTAGTGCAAACATAAAATTAGAACACTTGCAGCTGACATCTCAGGGTTTTTAACTCCCTTGTTTCTTCCAAAGTATGTAATTTTGGGGGTAGCCTTTTTGTTGTAGCATAATCGTTATTATAATAATTTTATTTCTAGTGCTTGTGGTGTGGAAACCAAGGAATCCAGAGGGAGCAGGAGAAGAGTTTTCTGAGCTGACAGAAGGGATCATGTGCACTGATCTGTGCACATGTCAGTGGAGGTGTGTTGCTGAGCACTCCCAACACCTTCCACTAGACTGAGTTGTTCCAATCTCCATCCAACCTGGCCTTGAACACTTCCAGAGAAGCATCCACAGCTTCTCTGAGCAACCTGTGCCAGTGTCTCACCACTATCACAGGGAAGAATTTCATCCTAATCTTACAATCCTGTCTATATTTTTATATCTACATGTGAAGTTGGTTCTGAGAGTCCCTAAATGTGCCCATGTGTTTAGCCAGTGCTCTACTTGCAGCTTGGATGAGCTGTTCAAGGCTGGCCCTGGTTTGAGTGAGCCTGGGTGGCTTCTCTTGAAGCTGTCTGAGATCCTGTTGTGTGAGGTTTTTGCATAAAAATCCACAAAAGCTGGCTGTTCCTGGTTCCAGTTTGTGCATTCCAGTTTTAGCCAGGAAGCACAGGCTGAGCATCCTTCCCTCAGGATATAGGAAGTGTTTGCATGGGCTTTGCCTGACTGAGATGTGATGGACTTTCCTTCTGGAAACGTGGGTGCTTGAGCACCTGCCCTGCCCAAGGGTGGGACTGTTCTCTCTTGGAACTCCCCAGCAGGGAAATCTTGGCTCTGAAGTCAGAGCACAACTCAGGGTGGTCAAAGAATCATAGAACGGTTTGGGTTGGAAGGGACCTTAAAAACCCTCCAAACCCTCTGCTGTGGACAGGGACACCTTCCACTAGGTGATGATGGTGGTCATGAAGGTGTGATGCAGTGGTTGGCATCCCAGCATCCCATCATGGTGGGGCAGCCTATGTGGAGCAGGACAGACATGCTGGGAGAGATTAGAAAAAAAAAAAAAACAGACTTAAGAAAGAAAATCCTCATTTGCTGAAGGGAGACAGGAAGAAGGATGGGGAGAAGCTGTTTGTTAAATAATAAAGAATGAGCTTTTACAAAGACCTCGTGTCCAAAGCTCTTTAACTTTTCCTGGCATTTCCCATCCATTCCATTGTTAAGCCCTTTGCTGTCGGAAAACAGCGCCGGGCCAAGGCGCTCGATGATCTCATCGCCAAGGCTTCTGCAGTCGCCTCTGTTTACGCGCCTCGCAGCATTTGCTCCTCAGATTTGGTTTCCTACTTTGAAGAAAAAAATAAGAAGGCAAAAGAAAAAAAAAAGAAAAAAAAAAAAATTTCATTTTTGCAGCAGCTCCCCCTGCCCCCAGTGCTGGGCTGTGAGGAAAATAGCACCTCCGTGGTTTTCAAGGAGAGGACGGACAACAGTGGATTCCCACAATTTATAAGAGGAGACAGGAAGGCCTTAGTGACTCATAAACACTAACAGATTCTGTGTATGAGTTTCTCTTTGTTGTTTGTTATCCTTAATTTCATGGTTTTCCTTCTTTTGAGCATGTTTGTGTGTTTTAGACGATGCCATCATTTTGTCAGGACACTTTGTGTGTGGTTCCCACACAGGAGCAGCGTTGTCTGCCTGATGGCTGGGCTCAGAAAAATAAAAAAGCAGCCAGTGGAAAGCCTTGAGGGCTCCCTTTGGTGCCACATCCTGACATGTGGATCATGGGACAACAAGGATGGGCGGGAGGGATGTTTCCCTGGCGTGTGTCAGTTGTTGCTTTGCATGGAAGAGGGTCAGGACCTCATGAATGGGAGCAGCTCCGAGGGTTGTACTCAAAGCTCTCTAGTTGAACCACCCTAAATCCATCACTTGTGGTCATTCATGTGGTTCTGGGAGGGTCAGGATACTGTGGCCAATGTGACCTGGGCATTGAACTGCCCCTCCTAGGGTTGCTGTGGCCCATCCTGGCTCCTGCTGCTGTCCTGTGGACCCTGATTTTGTGAAACTTAGATGCATGTCCATGTGCTGGTTGTCCCAACAAAGGCAGGAGAGTCTCTTATTTATTTAAAGGCAATTATTTGTCAGAGAGATGACACAAGTTTCTCTTGAGCAAGGAGGTCTTTAGTGCTTTGTACGGATCTTTGTGTAGTGGGGTGCATCCTATTTACACAAAGTGCCCTTTCCCTTTTCCCCTAGACATCCCACCAAAACCTCCCCCTCTTCTGCTATTGCACTGGGCATGAGTTGGTACCTGTGCTTGGCCTCAGAGGTAGAGATGGTTTAATCCTGCTGGGAAGCCAGCGTGTCATTAGGCACACAGAAACCCCTTTTCAGACAAGGCATTTCATTCATGTAAGGTAATTCTAATTAGTCGTAAAACCATAGAATGGTGTGGGTTGGAAGGGACCTTCAAGATCATCCATTTCAATACTCCCTGCTATGGGCAGGGACACCTTCCACTAGACCAGGTTGCTCCAAGTCCCGTCCAACCTGGACTTTTAAATGAATGAAGTGACGTAGCCATCAAGGGTTAGGATCTGAGTGGGGATGGTGGGATCCCTGTGTGCCAGGAGCAGTCCTTGGCTGTTGGTGTGTCCATGTGTATGCTGTGATCTCAAAGCCCTCTTCCTGCTCACCTCTAGATTTGGGGACAATAACAATGCAGCTGTTTAAATATGCTCAAAAATTCAGAAACACACCAGTAAGCACTAAACTTTCCCAAGGTGGCTGAGTAATCTTGTTTGCTTTAGCATTTTAGTCCCCCAATTACCCAAGCGAAGGATATTGCCTCTCTAAACAGAGTTCAAAAAGCCCAAGAATTTTTTATAAATAGCTCACATCCTCTTGATAACAACCCGGCTGCTATTTATTGCCCACTTCCCCTCAGACAGACAGGTCGGAGGACTTAAAATCTCACTTCCCATGAAATACAGAGGAACTCGGTTTTTCAGGTTCCTACAATTGTTTGTCATTCTGGGTTTCCTTTGCAGTTTACAGTGTTCAGCCAGGCTCACCCTGGAAAGGAGCTGACCAGAGGATTGTTAGGGTGTGTTGCTGCCTCCCTGGAGTCCTAAACCACATTTTGCACTCCCATCTTTGGGACCAGAAGGACAGCCTGTTGCTTCCCAGCCCCATGGGGTCCTTCCAAGTAATTTTCTTTTTTATTTCCACACCTCAGTAAGCACTCTCTGGCCTTATTTTACACTCCCACCTCCTATTCTACTCTGATGATGTGCAGCCAAATTCTCTCCTGCCTGTGAGCAAGTGGGTCCTGCTTCCCAATGCAACCTGGCTCCGTTGAGGAGAGGGCGCTGTGGGCAGCAGGGACCTCACTGGGGGCACCCTGGTTCTTCCCTGGTAAGCTGGAAATTTTCCTGTCCATAACTCACAGTAACTCAGTCCCACCTGGCTCACAGGCATGAGTCTTCTGCTGTGCTTCAGTCAGTTTGAAATCGTGGAATCATAGAATGGTTTGGGTTGGGGGAGACCTTAAAGACCAGCTAGTTCCAACCCCAGTATGGCTGAAAGTTTCTTAGCAGTGGATATACAGACACCCATGTAAAGGAAGAAATAAATATAGTTGCACTCCCAGGGATGATTACAGGAATATCAGGAGAGATGGTTTGTGCCAGCCTTGAAGTTATTTGCAAGAGTGTGGCAACACGATGAGGTTGCTGCTGAGGGAAGGGGCAGCTAGGGAAAACAGAATCCTCATCCTCAAACACAAGAGATGATAAAAATTTGGCTTTGGTGGGGCCCCAGGCATGTTAGACCGTAGAACCCTGTAGGGTTGAAAGTGGAGGTTCTGTGCTAATGGCTCACCCTCTCCCTGAAATGCAACCTAAGAGTTGGACTCCATGATCCTTGTGGGTCCCTTCCAACTCAGCATGTTCTGTGGTTCTGTGATATCCTGTATCAACAGGGATGGATTGTTTACTTATATGTTCGTGTTTCAGCATCTCTTTGGACAAGACGACTCCACTGAAGGGGCAACGTAAACCATTTCCTTCCCAGCTCAGAGCAGGATGTTTCTTGCTGGAGGATTTTGCTGCTCTGCACGTGTTTGGAGGCTCCAGTGCTGTAGCAGGAGTGAAGGGATGTGGTGCAGAACGTCCCAGTTTCGTGCTCCGAGAATATCGTGTTTGTGATTAGGAAAACCCAGTTACATAATGGCATCCCATAATCACAAACATACCTGGCACCGAGCAGAATGGGGTTGTATGATTTATTCATAAGAGTTTCTTCATGCATAAACTTCTATTTATTCCCCTGTTGTAAGGGGAGAAAAATGCCAATGGAAGCTGCAGTGGTGTGACATAAACGGGGAGCACAGGGGTCAGCCTTCCTTCTCTATTCAGGGATACTGAGAAGTAAATTTTTTTTAGGCTTTTTATAGAGAAATTCATGGACCTTTGGGCTTGGGAGCACAAATTCTCCTTGGATTTGCAGAGCTCAGCTGGACTGGGAAGGGAGCAGGAGATGCCTGCCCTGAACAGTCCCTCACTGGTGGCAGAGGTTGGTGGGGAAAGGGTCTGGCAGAGTGAACAAAAACCTTGGAAATTTGAAATCCTGGATGGTTCTGGGCTGTTTTCTGGGTTTAATAGGTAGGGTTGGGGTGCTGGGTGAGGTGAGCCCTGGGTGCTGAGCCCTCATCCAGCTCAGGCTGCTGCTGGGGGCTGCTGAGCCCATGTGGAATAAATGCAGCTACTTACACCAGGGAGACCCAAAGTTCGTGGTTTGTTTTTTATTTTTAAAAGCATCTTTTGAAGAATTCCTCCTCCAGTCACACCTTAGCCTGCTGATTGTTTTCTCACCTGCCATAACAACCCCTGAGCAGCAGCAGCAGGGGTTGTGTCCAAGCTGGATGCCCAGGGAGGCCTGGGCAGGGTCAGAAACTTCTGTGAACCCCCTTCCCTCCCTCTTCTGCCTCAAAACCTGGTGTCCCTGGAGTCTGTTTAGGATGGCTCTGTCCTCAAGCCTGTCGAGTCTCAGCCTGGCACTAGTGTGAGGTGCAAGAGAAGGGCTGAGAGCTGCCTCTCCCAGCTGAAAGGCTTTACCTTGACCTCCTTATTTCCCTGAAAAGGGAGTGCTCAGTCAGTTTGGGAGCACAGGTGCTCTCTGAAGGGTCGTGGCTGTTCCCAGCTCTTTGAGGACATCCCTTAAATTTTATGGTGCTTGCTGGGGGCCGGAGGGGCAGCCCAGTCATTCACTGCCTCAATGGGAGGTTATTGTCAGTAGGAAGTAAAACAAAGTGCAAAGGCAATTTATCCTGGCCATTTGTCTCCTGCTCACAAGAGGCCAAAATTTATCCCTGGGTGACATGTGCCGGCATGTGGGTCCCTGTGAGGAGCCAGCTCTGCATCTAGCTGGGGCATGGGGCTCTCCCTCCTGGTTTAGCCATCATTACCACACTCAGACACCACTAACCCCTGCGAGAGAAATTACTTATCACTGGGAAAAGGGCTCTGTAAGTACATGGGAGGTGGTACTTGTGGAGAGCAGTGCAGCTTTCCTGTGCCACAGCGGCTCCTTGCCACACTCACCCCAGCATCATCCCTGGAAATTCAAGAAATGAAAGCCCCTGAATCAGCAACATGATTGTGGATACAGATCTGCTGAGTTTAATAACCTTTTCTTTTGGTTAAAGACAGACCAGACCTTGAATTCCTCACCTGCTTTCCATATAAACAGCAGAGGTGCTTGCTAAGGGGAACAGCACCAAATAATCCCCCTCTGGCTCCATTTGTGGACCTGTGCACGTGTGGGGAAAGCATTTGTGTCATTACAAAGAGTTAAAACAAATCCCTTTAGTGGAGCAGCTTGGGCAGGTCGGTGTTATGGACTTCGCTGAGCCCTGTGTGGGGATGTGTTGTGCCTTGGTCCAGGGTTGAGAGCCAGTGGTGCTGTGCACGTGGCCTGGGGGATCCCATCCTGTTGGGTTCTTCCTCAGGGTGCTGAGCTCACCCTGAACTGCCAGAGCCCAGGCTTTGAGTTGAACATCACTGCCTGCTGCCGTTACTGCCTCTCCCTGGCTCCTGTCATGTCTATTGTTCTGCTTGCTCTTGCAGAGGCGTCTCACTAGGGAAGAATGTGCCCTGCTCTCCGGCCAAAACACCCACCTCGTGGGTGCTGTCAGGGAAGGAGAAATTAGGTTTTATTTTATTTTAATTGGTTGAAAATTTATTTTTCATGTGAAGCCTTATTATCACAGTGTTTGCCTTCGAGGGTGGATGCAACTTCTGCCCAGTGTTGCTTGTTTGCTCTCCCCATACCCTCCTGCAGCTGCTGGCAGCACTGGCAAATCTCACATCTCATCAAGGGTATTTCTTAAACCCTTGGGAAAATCTCTACATGTTTATTAAGTACATATTTGAGCAAAATAATCTAATTCTGCAGTTTCCTTTAAAGTTTTCATCTCATTTCATAGACTCAGAGTGGTTTGAGTTGGAAGGGACCTTAAAGTTCATCTCATTCCAACCCCCTGCCATGGGTGGGGATGCCACCCACTAGATCAGGTCATTCATTTCTATAAGTTTCAGCCTATTCTCTCAGAATTAACAGGCTGCTTAAAGGGTATTTTTGATGCTTGGATTCCCTAGAAATTCCCTTTTAAGTCTGATCTCCAAGAGCTGGGATTGCTTTGGAACCTGGGAAGTTTGTTGTACTCTTAGCTCTTTGCATCTCTTTGGTATTCCATAACCTGTGCTTGTGATGTTGGTTTCCTTTGATGGCCAATTATTGAAAATGTTGTAAAAAAGGATTAAAAAAAAGGCTAATAATTCTGATTGATGGAAAAAATATTACTTTAACATCTACTAGTCAAATCAACCAGAGTGCTCTGGTTCACTTCCAGCAGAGAGACATTGATATTTTTAAAGCTTTATGTGCAGGACATCACTCGGTGTTGCCAAACTCTGACTTAAAATTTACACATCCTGGCTCAGCCTGTTTGTAAAAAAAAAAAAAAGAAAAAAAGAAACCACCACCAGCATAACAAATTCAGTATCTTTTCCTTATTGAAAATTTTTTGGCATCAGACATCGTGATCTGCACAGTGTAGTTATTGTCTCTTTATCTGATCCAGTGACTAACTCAACATTATTGTTTCAATAATATTATTTCAGGCCAGGTAACATGCTCAGGTTACCTCTGTGATGACACAAAGTATGGCACCGCTTCCAGTGAGTCACAGTGCGTGCAAATAAATAACAGGAATGGTGAAAAGTAACCCGGATCCTTTATTTTTAGCAGTCTAATGTGATACTGGTGACACATGAGGCAGCAACCAAAGGCAGGGGGGAAGGAAGGGTGGTGGGTGCTGGTGGGTGGGAGGCCCAGGATGTGGCTCAGGGGCTGGGCAGGGTGAGCAGGAGCCCAGAGAGTTGGACCTTGACAGCTTCTTACCCTTTTCAAGGAACGGAGAGAGTTCTGGCTGCGCTGGTGTGGGGGGTCTCAGAGGGACCTTGGGGTGGGCTGGTCAGGGCTGGAGGATGCTCTGCATCCATCCAGGGCCCCAGAGGTGCCCATTCTGGTGTGGGCAGCACAGCCCCACCAGGGTAAATGGTGCTGTAGGAGCAGCTCCAACTTCTTACCTCTCAAATTAAATAACTGCAGAGGAAACAATTCCCCACTCTTTGGTGAGGTGGTTGTGAGTGGCTGTTTGTGTTCACAGTGTCCTTGGTGCTCTGTGTGCTCGGTCTGGCTACCATGTCCCGCTCTGTGCTGCTGGTAAACGGGGTTGGGGTTCACCCCCTGACACCCCTTGCCCTCCCCCAGAGGAATTTGGGTCATGGTTGTGTCTGCAGAGAGCCAACACTGGTGTCAGCACAGGGAGAGTCTCTGATGACCTGGGGAACTGAGGAGGGGTTCAGTTCCCTCTGCTCCCATGTCGGGGGTCGCAGGGATGGGTGGGGATGTGCTGCTGTGGGGTGTGGAGCCCTGTGACAGGCAACCCAAATGTGTGTAAAGCCTGGGGGTTCCCTCCTGCTCTGGAGACTCATAAATGGTGGAAATTACACCTGTTGGAAGCCACTACTTGTGATAACACCCAGAGGAGCACAGGAGAAGGCAGTGTGGGGGGGGAGAGCCCTCCCAGCCTTCCCCTGACCTCCATCCCCATCCCGTTTGCTCACCCTGTGGATGTGGTGGTGGTGGTGGAGCAGAGCCCATCACCAACTGCTCTGTGTGCAAATAGCACAGGCTCTGCTCCTGGAAAGGAGAAGCAGGGGAGCAGGGAGCGGGTCTGAAACGTTAAGGGGAGGCTCTGTGGGATGGAGGTTGGTAAAATCCCTCTGTGTGGTGGGGGCTGCTGACTTTGGGGTTGGTTTTCTTTAATGTCAGCCCAAATTTTCACACTGAGGGTTGAGCTTTAGCCCCGTGCAAGAAGCAGCCTGACCTCCAGGCAAGTCTTTCTGACACATTTAAGAGGTGGAGGGAAGGAAAGAATTAATCCTACAAGTGGACAGAGGAGGGTATTTCCCCTCACTGAGGAGCTGGCTCTGGCAGGTGATTTGTGGGATAATTGGATGAGCCCCTGATATGCCAGGTCCACGGGCAGAGCAATCCCAGCATCACCCCCAGTTCCTTGGCAAGTCTAGAGAGCATCAAATAACCAATTCTGGGCTACTCTTACTTGGTATTTTTAGAATAATTGCTATAAACATTCTTTTTTTTTGTTTTGTTTTGTTTTTTTTAAGAACCACAACAGCCATTTATATATTTAACAATATATATTTATATATATATATAATTTCTAGATCAGTACATTCATCAGTACTTGTTTTTCTTCACGAACAGAAGAACTCTTACAATAGTAGACTTTCTAAAATAAATACTATTAAAATAGAGCTTCAAAATAAATATTCTATACAAAGAAAAACCTTCTGTGGTAACGTTTCAGGGTGTACATGTGGTGGGGTGGTAAGAGGAGAAGGGGGAAACATTTCTCAGCGTGTCTGAGCGTGGGAGGGGAAGGGAATACCCAGTGCTGAGGAAGGGTGAGGGCTCATCTGGGTGGCAAAGCTGGTGCCTGGGGAGCAACAAATTTGGTAGGTGCTCCTCGTGCCCAGTGGGTGCAGTGAGGGCGTATTTGTCTGCTGAAACTGCTCTGCTGGTGCTGAGCTCCAGCTGGGGCCATGGTGTGGCATTGCCAGCACCGTCAGGTCACCCCTTCTTGCTTTCTGGGCTGTTGTGTGCGGGCAGAGGACAAACCCCGGCATGAACCTGCTGCAGCAATTAGCAGTGCTGCAGTAATTAGCGGTGCAGGTGCCCTGCCATCCTCCTCTGGTGCCACGGGGCCTGTCCCAGGGGAAAGCTGCCCTCAGCTTCCCTCTTGCCTTCATGGTCACCCCACCACAGCGACGTGGCTGGAGAGCCAAGGCTGTGCCCGGGGTTTGTGCTGAGCAGCAGCCGTCCCTCTGCTCGCAGGGGGCACCCAGCCCCGGGGAGGATGGCAGAGCTGCCACGCTGTGGCTGAGGTGACAGGGCAAAGGACACCTCGGGGGTGGCAGGAGACCCAAGTACCTTCAAAGGGAATGGGGGAATGGAGGTGTTGGGGTGGGGGGAGAAAGGGGAATAAAGACATCATTGACGGGAGCCGTACCCTCCAGCAGAGCCCCGGCTGTGGCCGAGCCTGCCCCTTTCCGAGTGCTCCGCACAGGGCTCAGCACCTTCTTGCCACGCCCTGGGCTGGGAGCTGATGGAGCAGAGTCTGACGGCTGTGCCGGGGGCTGAGGAGAAGAGGGAGGGTCGCTCTGCTACACTGACCACTGCTCTAACACATCCACTAATGCTTTACAGCCTTCCAGCGTGGGATCGGCTTACAGGGTTTATATATTAAAACAAACCAACAGAGAAGTAGTTTACAGCTATGTACAATGAAAGGAAATCCATCTGGGATTGCTGGGTGTATGTACATGAGTGTAGATTGGCACAGTGGCGACCACTCCAGCGTTGTCTTTGCTCACAAGGACCATGCAGCCAAGCCATGGGCTTTGCTAGTGCAGATTTTCAGCACAGATCCCCCAGGAACAGCCAGGGAAAGAGGGTCAAAAAAGCAAAACAACTTTGGGTGGAGGCCATTTGGACACATGTGGTCCCAACAGAGGAGGGCAGCAGGTAAATACCTCTCCTGCTGCGTTTTCTAGTCTGTTTGCATCTTAGGAAAATGATTTCTCTTATTAAATACAATACCTTATACATTCAACCAACAGTTCAGCTAGTTTGGGGTTGGTTTTCCTGTTGTCTTTTCCCCTCCAATTTGTGCAAGATAATAAATACAGCTCTGGATCCCCACCTGCTTCCTGGTGTCCCCATACAGTTAACATGAGGCTAAATTATAGGAACTGTTATCTGGGAACAGACATCATATCCCTTTTTCTGTGATTTATCATGTACAAGCTAACAAATGTTATAAATATAGAAAGTTTGGTGTGTTTTTTTTTTTTTTTTAAATCTCCCCTTCAATAAATATCTACAATTAAATTTAACTAAACCCCAAGTCATCTAGGTGAGCTGAATTCTGAAAACCAAAGACACCAGAGTCCCATCAGTGCACTCCTGCCAACCCCTCATGGTGGCTGGATTGCAACCAAGCCAACAGGATTCCTGGAAATGCTACATGAGCTCTGCCTATTGCTTATCTAATTGGAGATGACATTTCACTGTCACTGCTGTGCATTTACTGAGGAAATCTCCTCTAATTAAGAACACAAAAAGAGACTAGATCAGTCTTCTGCATGCAACAAGTACCTACCTAGTCATTAGAGTGTTGCATGTTTGGACAAAAATTTTTGTTTAGCACCTTGTAGTTGTCAAGAGAGGGGTCATGGCATCCTCGGTGGGGGGGGGGTGTCACTGCATCCTAAGGGAAGGCAGGACCAGCCCTAGGATGAGTGCAGGGACAGAGCCAATGATATTTGTATACTGAAAACCACGGGCACATTTGTTAACTTTGCTCTCTTCCCTCCCCTGGCTTTCCCTAGTGTGTGTGTTAACACTAAAATAAACATAAAAAGCATTCTTTACATTTAAAAAGACACTTCTGTACAGAGGAGGCAAAAGTCCAACAGCAGCAATAGGGATAGGGGAATGGGCTGTACTTCAAGCAAATGCCATTCATCCCTAAGACAGAACCAAATAAAAATCTTAATATTTAATGAGCAAAGAAGAGCTTGTTCCAGGAGAGGAGGTACTGGATTGAGATCCCTAGAAAAATACACCTATGTGCATTGTACACTTCCGTTTTTGTGATTCCTTACCAGAGCTTAAGAGGTTTAGAGAAGCAACCACTGACCATCTTTGCTCTGTGGTGTGAGTTAAGATCCCCTTTGCTCCGGCATTGGGGGAACGAGCGCACACCTCGGAGAAATGGGATTTGGCAAACATCCTTCTGGAGCGGGTCTGTACTGTTGATGGAAAATTCATATTCCATTGAGTGAAACCTGATGCTATGGATCAGCTTACAGGCAGGAGGACCCGGTGTTGATACAACTGCCTGAACACATCCTGCAGCTATTCCTCCCAGGAGGGAGCAGCCCTGCTACCATCTTGCTTTAAAGAGAGGGTCCAAATCAGTGTGGCCAGGTGGGATTTGCCTAAAGGGTAAAAGACCCTGCAACAAACAAAATGTATCTTCACTCCTGGTTCAAAAAATCTCTGAGGGATGCAGAAAGGTTTTGAGAAACACGTACTGTGTGTGCAACCAGCCCTTCCAGTGGTGTGCAGGAAGGGAAGGAAGGTGGAGGGAGTTACCCTGTCACCTTCAGTGGGCTGCTGGTAGCAAGTTGGAGTTTGGAAGGAAAGCGGAAACAAGAAGCCTGCCCTGAATATGAATCCAAGGCAGCTTTCTGCAGCTGGGAATGGGTATTGCTTGTGCGGCCGTGCCTGCCAAGCGAGCAGTTAATGGTTCCTGCGGTGCACAGGCACCATGAGCAGCCGTCCGTCCAAACTGGGAGATTTTAAGCAGCTGTACTTCATGATGTACGTAGGTTTTCAGCCTTCACTCTGCATTATTAACATTCCTCCTTTGGCCCCATCTATTCAAATTGTGACCAGTTCCAGAAACCCTGAATAACCCAAAGTGCTTCAGTTCGTGGAAATAGTTGCTTCTGCTTTCTCCAAAGGCAAGAGGCTAACGTTCTCCTCAGAACACAGGTTATTAGAAAGAACAAACACCACCTCGCTCCGCGGAGCCTCCTCCCACTCCCCGTCCTCCCAAACTATCAGAAGGGCTTTTCTGGCCCTTTGCTCTCTGGCAATGCCTTGCAAATGACACTGTTTGTGTTTTTGCATCTGCATCCGGGCCGGCTCACTTGGTCGTAGCATCTCTGGGACAGCTTGACGCAGCCGGTGGCTGGCAGGTAGCAGAGCAAGCAGGGGAGCACCAGGGACAGGGCACTCATGAAGGACCAGCGGGCACAGCAGTTTGAGTGGGAGCAGGAGCAGGGGTGGTCGGCGCAGGTGCCCTCGTCATCCTCGTTGGTGCAGTGGTAGAAGACGCCCTTGACGAGACACATGCAGGTGGAGTAGTTGACCAGGTTCTGTGCCGAGCAGAGACACTCTTGGTTGCACACCCAGCACGACGGCAGAGTCCGGGGCAGCGCGCACTCCTTACACTTGCATTTCCCACAGGCTTCGCACAGCAGAAAGTGCTTGTCCAGTTCCGGAGACACAGGTCCCTTCAGGTCCAGGGGTTTGCAGTTAATCGCCTTGGGCTGAATGCGAACTGCTCGGGGGGAGGACTGCTCCGCCACAGGCACCGGCGCCATGTGGTCCAGCAGCCTTTGGTCTGAGGATGTGCTGCTGCTACTGCTGATGGAGCTGGGGCGCCCGCTGAACGAAATCCAGGGATGGGTGACATCCTGCTCACAGCGCTGCAGGTGCTGGTTGGTCAAGACCAGTTCATGGGGGGCTCGGGGACGCTTTTGGGCTGCCAGGTGGGAGGCGGTGGGGTTGTCGGTGTAGTCGTTCTCGATGTGGGTTGTCTTCATCTGGTCGATGGGCAGGATGGTGAGCGGGTGCTGCAGCCGCCCGTAGGGGATCCGATTGTCCAGCAGCGGCTGGACCATCACAGAGTTGGGGACGACGGTGATGTTGTGGGGGATCCGGGGCTCCATTGAGAAAGCACTCTGGCTACTGGTGAAAAATCTGTGCTTAAGTATCCTGGGTGAAGTAAAGGAGAAAGAAAAGGGGTGGAGAGAGAGAAGGAGCACATGGTTATTGAGGTGTCCTGCAAGCCCAGCCCAACAGGGATCTCCATTGACGCTGGTTGTTATGTAGAAAGTCTTATTAGCTAAACTTGAGTCCAAGGGTGTCAGAGCACCTGCCCAGGTATAAAATGCCTCCCTCCTCCTTTGCTACTGTGTTTCTCTCCCTAACCTTGGCTTCTGGTCCTGGAAAGGTTGCAGTTGTAGCAGGCTCCCAAACTGCCCACTCAGGGGTTTTGCTGAGGCAAAGCACATCTCAGGGCTGCTGGTGTATATACACGTGTGGTTTTGTGAGCAAACTCCCTGAAATTACTTTTCTAAGCTTTGGGGGTTTCCCCCAACTGAACCTGATCCCTAAAAAACCTGATGCAAGGTTGTGGCTCACGAGAGCATTGGCGTGGCACAAAGGCGTTTCGGAGTGTGGGGCTGAACACCTGTCCTTGCTAACCCAGAATCTGCCTGTGGGAGGATGACTTGGCTTTGGTGAGGAAGTGTCCCATCTCCATTGGGAGCTGCTGCTTCCAAAGGCTCCTTCACCTCTCCCGCGGGAGGTGGAAGCGCTTGCTCAGCATCTTGTCCGGTGGCAAACCAGGGTGGGAGCCAACGGTGCAGCACCCAGAAGAGCACCCACACGGGTCTGGCTCGATCCATCACCTCACACAGGTAATGAGACACTCTTCTTCAGCCCACTAAGTGCACTAATATTTAGCTGAAGTGCTGTTTACCAGCCGCTCTGGCTGAGCCGTCTATTGCCGCAGTTTCTAATTTCATTGAAAGAGTGCAATTTATCCTGGAGTCGATCCAAAGATTCAGCAGCGGCGTAGGACAAGAAACCACAGGAAGTAACTAAACTTAAATCAAAGAACGGAAACGACTCGGTTCAAATTTAGAAAGTGCACATTGTTTTCTAGTAGATGTGCCATTTCCTCACGGGGTGACCTTTATTCATAAATAATATAATGCTGGAGATCAGTTGAAAGAAGGGGTGAGGAAAGCTTCAGAGCAAGTCACAGGAGGGGAAAAGCTGCTGGTATCAAGAAAAAGGGAGTAGCGAACAGCTTAAGGCATTGTCAGTTGTTTGTGTTCAACAAACAAATTAACCTTCTCCAACAGCGTGAAAGATTTGGACTTGGCAGTGCTGGGTTAACAGCTGGACTCGCTGATCCTAAAGGTCTTTTCCAACTGAAATGATTCTATGATTTTATTATCACAGCAATCTGAAACAATATCAGGAAAAAATTGCATCCAACTACAAGTTATACATCAGAAGTGTGTGTGTGTGAGTAAATGTGTGCACTTCTGCAAGAGGACGTCCCCCCTGAAATTAACACAACACTTCAAAAATTGGAGCATGAACTAAATTCCGCATTCTTGGAAGCAGAAAGGGAAGCGCTCTTTTTCTACCCACTGAAAAACGCTACGAGGGTCCGCTGTTATATCTGCAAATCCTTGCTTTGATGGATCACTTGGCGCTTGGGGTTGAAAATGTGCTGCTTCTCCTGGGATCAATAGGAGGCAGGGAGGGAGGGCTGATGCCGGATGGGCCGGAGCGTGGGCAGGACGGCACATGCCGCCTTGGGATGCCGGCACCGCGTCCGGCCTGCCGCGCTCCTTTTGTCCCCTGCACAAGACCAGCAGGAAGAAGTGCTTTATCGAGCAGTAACGACCATTATTGTCATGCAGCCCTTATGCTGTTTCTCTTCCCCCAGTTAAAATTCTCTGCTGGGTCTTAGCCATTCATTTGAATTTTTTTTTATTTCATTATTCATAGCTCGTTGACATCCTGACTGGAGGAACAAGAGAGTTTTTTAAAGCATCTATTCCTAGTTACTGTATGTAAAAAAACAAAAGGAAGCAATGATTCTGACAACTATGGGGCACGCAGAGGGAAAAGAATTTGATTTTCTTTTGTGCATCAAAATCCAGCGTCATGATCTAAAAAGTATTTGCTGCAAGTCAGAGTTTAGCAAAATCATCAGTTCTGTATCAGATACATTTGCAGAGATATTTTGATTTCACAGGTTTTTTTGGGTGTTTTTGTTGTTTTTTTTTTTTTTTTAGGAGAAAGATGCAGCTGTTTTGGCTGCCAAGAGTAAGTGCAGCAGAGCTGATCTTAGATGGAAGGTAGCTGGAGGAAATGGTGGCTCACTGCACAGTGTTACCAGCCTGTCTGATCCTTCACGTCCCTGCCAGCACTGCCTTCGTGGCCTCTCCAGAATTTTTAAACCACCTCTAGCACAGGGCTCTGTGCTCACTTCCACTTGCTACCAACTGTCTGGAATCTGCTCCATTCACCAGGTTTCAACTGTATCCATGGAGCATCATTTATTTTAAGGTGCCCTGTGTGACAGCACATGTGTGGAGAAGAGCTGCTGTGCCCAGGACAGCACCTCTGTCCCAGGGTGGCACATCAAGGCTGTTCTGCATCGCTGTGGGGAGTCCCTCGCTCTGGCATGGGAGAGCAACACCCTTGGAGTTGGAATTTAGACTTCAGATTAACTCTGTAATCACCCAGTCTGCGATGGTCCAGAGCCAGCAATGCCATCACACGGAAGTCATGTCACCAGATTAATTTGGAGAGGGATTATTGCCACAGGCACTCTTAAAACACCCAACCCCAGCCACACAGACAGGGCCATATGCAGGCAGACGTTAAAGATGGCTTATCTGAGATAATGCTAATCAAGATTTCAGAGTTAATTACCACAGAAAGGAGAGGGACCCTGCACTGAACACCACACTTTAGGATACTTAATGGTAGAAGTTAAGTTATTAATCAACTTTTTTCATTACAAAACAGTTTCAAATTGTCTTTTTACCAAGCAAACTATTTCTGAAGGGCAAGGGAAGTCTGACATTGTGAACTCAAAGACTCTGCAGGTATCTGGACACAGGGTCTATTTGGATAAAAACCTCTGGAGTGAAGACAGACAAATAAGGCCCAGGTCTCCCAGTTCCCAGAGCCCTGCTCTGGGCACAGAGTCTCTCTGGCTGAAGATTGCCTTAAAACACCAGAGAAAGGCATCCTACTAGTTTTTGGACACATGGTCCTTCAACTTCTGCCGTACCCTCTTGCTCCTTTGTGGAGGGTTTCCACAGTTAAATGCTCTCCCCTTTCAAGCTACTCTTAACAGACAAATATTACCAAATATTTCTGATATTTATGGAATTCTCTAAAGACCATGACTACATTGCTGCTACTGGTCTTGCCACCAAAACTTCCAGCAGTGCAGTGAGATCACCGGTGACAGATCCAGATCAAACACCTCAAATGCTGAACTCAAGAGTGAGCTGGGTGGTGTTCATCCTACAAGGAGGCTTTTCTCCCCTGGGATCTGTCCAGATGACAAAAATGGAGTGGCTGCTTCAGTTTTTTGTCTGTGTGTGTCCACTGGCACATGCCATGGGCACATCTTTCCGTCAGCTGTTTGTGCTTTAAGCCTTATATCTGCATCCCATGAAAGGAAAGATTTCAGCAAAGGGCACTGGGCACACAGCGCTCCATCTCTCATGGCAAAGAAGAGGAATCCAGTCAAGTTCTCAGGTTAAGGATTTGTGCTGGAGCAGAAGGAAATCAAGAAGCCAGATAGTTCCTGTGGAGTCTCACAGGCTGTGATGTGCCTGCCTGGATACCTGCGTGGGCCCTGGTGACTTCTGTGGACAATCCTGCAAGACATCATAACTTCACCTTTTCTGGTTGTTGTATATCCAGAAGGAAGGCACCACTCCCTTCACCTTCCCCTAGGAACCACCATGCATGTGGGGTGTTTGCCAGCAAGGACAAGGTTGCCTCAAACAGCAACCCTGGTAATGTTTGGGGTGACCTGGCAGAACTTTAGACCTTGAAAAAGGGCAAGAGCTGAAGGGGTATAACCTTGGGGCTTCTTGCTCTGAAGGCAGTTGAGCAAAGAAGGGGTTCAGAGTGGTCAGTGGTGTCTTATAGTTGCTGGTGTTGTGTCAGACGTTGGAGTGACCTAACTGAGCATCTGGCTGGAGATGGACACTGTGTGTGGAGCATCCCCAGGTAGAAGTGGTGCTGAACATGAGCCACTTGGTTTGGGAGGGAAGAAAGAACAGGCTGGGCTGTCCATCTCCCTCTCTCTTCAACCAGAGTGCCTGAAGCTGCCTGAGGAGCCACGCTGGCTCACAAAGACAAGGACAGTCACTAGAGATGAACTGCCAATGTCAACCCCCCCAGGGAAGAACATTTCTGCTCAGGGGGCTCGTTGGCTGTGCTAAGAAAGGACTGAAGTTCACAATGGCAAGGGCAGCTGGGTATTGCTTGCAGATATTGAATTCATTGCTCAGATGGAATAGATTTAATATAAGAAGATGTGTCATCTCTAAAGAGAATTGTAGATAAAAGGAAAGAGAAGGGATAATAAAGTAGAATAGCAGATTTAGGATACTTAAGCACCATAACATAGCAAAAACTATGCAACTTTATGCAGTGCCTCTGTTGCCCACTGCACTTGTCCAGCCTGACTGTAAATTGTATTTCAATTGAGAAAAAAAGCCATACTGAATACAAAATGAATTAATTTTTCATCATTGGTAATTACAGATATAGCATTAATAGAGGCATGAATTCACTGGTTGCAATTGTACAGGTAATTTTCTTAAAGTAGACAACAGGAAGAAAAATTCAAGAGTATGTTCTTACATTGGTAATTTTTCATTCTTTAGAGGTAGATAAAACAATGGAGTTCTTTTCAAAGCAGACATGTCAACAAACTCCCATGCAGAGAAAAATTTCTCTTCCCCCATGCCATCCAGGGACTCACCACATACAATTTTCAAGTCAAAATATACTTCCTTCCAAGGGAGTAAAATTGGACTCAAAAGTCAAGTTCATACACGTGCTGCAGTGTTTGTTTCATCTCTTCATCAAGATATTGCCAATTTAAAATTACTGTTGTACTGGGTAATTACAAGTCCTAAAGTTGTAGGAAAGAAACTGCTATTGTAAAGTGTTTTGGCATTATTTTAGACTTGAAAGTTTTGTAAGATTCTTTAATCATATGAAATTAAAACACAGGGCATCTTATGTTTTAATAGGCTCTTTGACTTGCCTACATAATTTTAGAGAACGCTACATCCTTGTAGACAATTTCATGAGAATTCATATAAACCCCCAGGAAAGTTCGTTCTCATTAATGTCTTCAGAACAATTTTTGAAGCAATAAGGTTCTAATACCTTTATTTTCAAAGTGGAGTTGGACAAAACATCTCCCAGTTACTGAAAAACAAAACGGATCTTAACTTAAAAATCCAATGAGTGCAGAAATGTATAATGTTTATAATTGTCTCCATTACCCATTAGTTAATTTTATTAAGTTCTTTCTCACGTGTTTAACTAACATTCCAGATGTTTGTGGTAACAAAAGAATCATGAGAACAAGGGACTTGAGTCCAGAGGTGGGTCCCATGTGGAAGCAATCCTGGACAACCTGGCTGCTGTGACTGACACCTCAGTGCCCACAGTGAAGCCAACAGGAAAATGGGAAATGGAGCTTCCACAACCACCTCCTCTCCACCCAGCACCAGGCACAAGGCACCACAGTTTTACCCAACCCTTTTTTGTTAAAGATGTGGGGAATTTCAACATGAGATGTTGACATGCAAATGTCTAAAAGTGAACCTTAAATGTCATAGGAAAAAAAACCAACCCAAAAGCCCTAAATGTGCTGCTTGGTGAGGGTTTGCTGAGAGAGAGACCACCAGTACGGTCAGGGAAGTGATGCAGCCACCAAAATCCCTTCTGTCCTTAGACAAGCTGCAAGCACCAGATCAGGGGCCACTTTATCTCTTTCTAATTAATTACACCTTAATTACACCTCATGAGCACCCCATCCCTTCTGTTGTGTCTGAACAGCACGAATGGCAGGGAAGAGCCGTTTGCCTCAGCAAACCAAGATTTCTCTTGGGGTTGCTGGTGCTGGATTGTCCTCTCCATGTCCTGTAACATCACTGGTGGCTCCTTTCTTGAGCCTGGACCTGTGCCCTGTAACATCAGGGAGCTGCTGAACCTGCTGGTGTGCCATGCTGCCCTTTGCCAGGGCAGTGGTGGTCAGTTTTGGGACCATTAGATATATATTGTAAATTATAATGGTTATAAGTGGTGCTGGGGGATGGAGAATAGTGGTGTGCAACAAGCCACCTTCTTAACACAGAATCCTTAGGGTTGGAAAAGACCTTTAAGATCCTCAAGTCCAACATACCATAAGCAGAATAAAGCAAAACTGAGTTTTCAATAAGAATTTTCAATTACAGGTTTCCAAGAATTTTCCAACTATTGAAGAATCACAAGCTTTTGTGAAGGAGGGACAGAAAAGTTACTGTGGACTGATGAAAGGCTGAGCCCTGCCTGATGGAGCCCTGCACTGCAACGGTGGTAAGGCCAGAGCTGCTCATTTGGGGATCTGCTGTGGGTCACTGATGGTGGGTCAGACCTCAGAGCTCTGAGTCTCGGTACCTAACAGCCAGATCACACCTTCTCTTGGTTACTGTGATACTAGAGCTGTATTAGATTAGATATTAGGAAGAAATTCTTCCCTGTGAGGGGGCTGAGGCACAGGTTGCCCATGGCAGCTGTGGCTGCCTCATCCTTGGAAATGTTCAAGGCCAGGTTGGATAGGGTTTGGAGCAACCTGGTGTAGTGGAAGGTGTCCTGCCCATGGCAGCAGGGTGGAACGAGATGAACTTTAAGGTTCCTCCCAACACAAACCATTCTATTATTCTTTTATCAATGAAAAAGCTGAATTACAGTCTCTGGAAGAGGCATTACAGTCACCTCATTAACATACAGGCAGCAATAGCTGCAGTAAATGTACTGCAGAAATCCGTCTATTTTCTCTGCTGTATGGGACACACAAATTCCTGAAACAATAGTGCCAGAGGAGGAAAACAAGAAAAGCAATAGAATATCTAGTCCTAATAGAGGAAATTAGCATAATTGAAAACAATATACTTTGAAGCAGTGTAATTCCAAGGGCAGGCATATACATTTCAAGGTCTGTGCAAATCAAGACAGTTTAGAATTGATGGTAACCAGTGCAAAACCAGAACAATCATTACTAGTCTCTCTCTTTGTGTGGTTTGGTTAAAAATCTTTGCTAGAACCTTGGTCATAGCTGCACCTGAGCTTTGGGAAGTGCACAAACCCTTTTGCTGGCTCTGCACGGTGCTTGGAGGCCAGGACCCAGCAGTGATCCACAGCTCCTCCCTACAGCTGTGTGGAAATGAGGGAATAGCCAGGACAGGCACTGGAAATGAAGTCAGGGTGTCTGGTATCAGGGTAATCCTTGTCAAAAAGTACCAGCAAGGGGATGATCTACAGGGCTTTGGAGAGTGGATGCACCAAGTAGGGCAGCTGGGGCTGGAGCTGGGGCAGAGCAGGGACTGGGGATGGGGCAGGATGGTGAGGGACAGGGTGCTGAGGGACAGGGTGCTGAGGGACAGGGAGCTGAGGGACAGGGAGCTGAGGGACAGGGAGCTGAGGGACAGGGTGCTGAGGGACAGGGAGCTGAGGGACAGGGTGCTGAGGGACAGGGTGCTGAGGGACAGGGTGCTGAGGGACAGGGTGCTGAGGGACAGGGAGCTGAGGGACAGGGCTCGCTCCCACCCAAGTGATCAATAAAGGATTGGTTTCCTGAGGCCCAGCAGAGGAGGAGCTGGTGATACAGGAACAAATTCTGTGATTGCCTTTGTTTGGAATTAAGGACATCCTCTTGTGACAAGGGACACGCTGCTCCTGATGCAAGTCAAAGGGTTCAATAAAAGCTTTTATTGAGGGAGACAACACTTGGAGTTAAAGGAGACCTTGCAGCAAGCACATGTTTTTAATGTGGGATTAAGAATAATTCATAAGGTTGGAGTTCATTAAGACTGAGTTAGGCTGTCTGGATTTTGAGTTGAGCTGTAAAAGCTTTAAAAAATGGAAAAAAAAAAAAAAAAGCTTTTTTTCCTGTAAAGTGTGTATTATTATTAACAAAATATTGACAGGCATTCTTTTTGTTCCCCTCCTTAGCAGCCTTATCTAGCTAAGGCCAACTAGAATTTTCTCTACAAGTAATAAGGGGGGAAAAAAAATTAGAAAGCTTATTAGGGAAACCTGCCATTTTTAAAACGAGACACTAAATTCTTGCCAGAGCATGGAAATTCAGGAGCTGGGAAATGAGACCTGTAGACTTCCAAGAAGCTGTCTCTGTCCAGCTGGTCTGTTCCTATGGTGCGAGTGAATAAAGCACATTTTGGCCCACTAACATTCAGATCCCTGGGCACTCAAATTTCTTAGTCAAAGGTTTTTATTGGATAAGAACATTTCTTTTAAGGTCAGAAAACTAAGTTCAGATATGATGCATTAAGCTAATAGTACCAAATATTAGTAGGATTAGTACATTACTAGTTGGATTTTGTGTTTTCTTAAGGAAATATATTGTATTGCATTTAAAAGGGATAAAACCCAAACATTTGTGCAACTGTTTGCCTATAAAAAAGCAGGTTTTAGTACTGGGGTGAATTTGAAAAGTTGTATGGCAATATGATTAATGAGGTTTTTGCCTCTTTTTTTTTTTTAAACTGTCAGAACTGCAAATTAATTATTACTGTAGTGTTGCAAGGGTTGTGCATTTTACTTCACCAGATTTTTTGGGGAGGTGGGGGGTGGGAATTGCTCTTTGAGATGTTGCATTTCCCAGTGTGATTTGGGAATTAGTCATGATTCCAGGAAAACAGCTTTTGTTTTGCTGTTTCAGGAGGAGAACAAATAATTTCTCCCCTGCACATACCTCACGAAGAATTTCAAAAGGACTGCAGTATTCAGAAATGGTCCTTTTAATTTTATAATCCCAATATAGAGTCCCTTCCAGCAACAGAAAACACAGTAGCCCATGGAAAACGGCACATTTATCAACGAGACATCCCCAGTGGGGTTCCAATAACTGAGAACAACCCCTCCTCCTGCTATCATTCATTTTTATATGGAGAAGGGGGAAGCCAGTCCTCAGGATCATTGTGATTCCGTGCACAAATTGTAGCTTTATTCTTTAACCCAAAATAAAGGCAGAGAGGGGAAGCTTTAATATTGGGAAAGCTGGAGTTCTCTTTACCCAATTAAAGAGCAATTTCTGAGCTGATTCTTGCCATACTCTCCCCTTAGCATGGTATGGAAGAAAGGCAGTAGCTGGAGAAGTTTTAAACAATCTAGAACGTGCCTTTTCCACTCTGGATAATGCAGGGATGCTTTTCCTTTTCTTTTCCTTTCTCTCCTTCACCCTTTAAGGAAAAACTTTGGGCTATAAAAGATTTAAATCATGAAATCAGACCCTTGGTCACTGGAAGAAAAAGAGTGAAGCCTTTCTCCCTGTGATTAACACTGATATTCATTTTGCACTTCCATTTCCAAGGTCTGCATTCCCACTCCCGCTTTCCTCTAAGACCTTTGTGCCTTTTAGATGCCCCTTTCTGTTTTTTCCATTCCCCTCCTGATAATGAATTTTCAGAACATGTCGTCTCTAGGCTTGCCTTTCTCCTGTGACGCCAGGACTGGTACCAGAAAATAAAATCCTGGCTTATCTTGCTACGCAGTTGGTAGAGAAGAGCAGCCAGGACAGGTTTTTCCTCCACATATAATATGTTTCATATATTATATGAAATGATTCCAGGTACACATTTTTATTACTCACCTAGCCCTTAAAATACATCATCCATCCAGATTTTAAACAAGTGTACAGCAAGACAGGGAAGAGAACAGCGATGGAATAAGGCACTGAGGCCAAAAAAAGGAAAAAAGACTTGTATGAAATAAAATGCTGAAGAGCAAAGGTCATGCAGGAAAGGTTTGACACACGAGTGGCTGATCTCTGAAGTGTCCTATTATGGAGACAGCTCAGAACTACTTGACACTAACAAGACAGGGCTTTGGAAAAGAGAGGAAATGCGTATAATCCATTTTCATATTCCAAAGCAAGAAATATCCATTTCTGACCTGTCAGGCCAGGTGACCATGTATTTAGGCTCCTTTCTGGGGAAGGAAGAAGGGATGAAGGAGAAGACACCCCATCAGCAGAAAAAAGACCCTTATTCTGCTGTAAAACCCTGCAAACAAACCCGACACAAGTGTGGTGAAACCTGCCTGCCATATATGTACAGCAAATGCAGATGTTGATGGGAGAACGCAGAAAAGAGGTATAAATCAGAGACGCAGGGACACAAATGGAAATTCTGCAAGAAACAGGATATTTCTCCAGAATGCCAAGTCTCCTTTAGGTTGGGAAGCACCAGGCAGCTCTCCACTGTACATAATTATAGATAATCACTGTTAGAAAAGTCATAGCCAGAAACATGCTCACGATCAGTGATCTGTAAGGAGCAGCCGAACACATCTAGAACGAGCGCAGGATTTTCCCTCGGGGAGCCGGCTTGGCTTTTTTTTCCTCTTAAAACATTTTAACAACCTCTCGCAAGCGCCGATCTCGTACTTACTTTAAATAATTCAGCTAAGACCATCTCTCCATAGGCGAGCTAATCCCAAATGCGGGGAGGGCGGGGGGCCGGAGCCGTGAGGACGCTGGCAGGAGCGGCAGGAGCTGCGGGCAGGAGCTGCGGGCAGGATCAGGATCAGGATCAGGATCGCGGCGCTGTCAGCGGCGCTGCGCCCGCCGCCTGCCTGGGAAAATGGCTAGTTTATGAATGGGAGGGCAGCGGCGCTGCTGCGCACGCGCGGCCGCCCGACTCTATGAATGGGTGGGCACCGCGGCGGCAGCGCGCATGCCCCGCTGCCTTTTATGAATGGGGGCTGGAGGGGAGCGCGGATGCGGCTCCCGGGGATTGCTGTGGTGGTTTTTTTCTTTTTTTCCTTTCTTTCCTTTTTTTTTTTCCCCTTTTTTTTTTTTTTTTTATGAATGAAGGGCAGCGGCAGCTGCGCATGCACCGCGCCCCCCGCCCGGGGCTGGAGGTAACGGCGGGGGTGGGGGGGGAACCGCCGAGCCCCCCTCCCGCCCGCCTCGGGCCCGTTCGCGGGGAGCAGCCGTGAGGGAGCCTCGAGCACCCCCAGCCGCACCCCCACATGCCCGCCGGCAGCTCGGGCAGCGCTTCTCGCCCCGGTGTCTCGCGGGGCACAGGGACACGTTGGGCTGGAGGAGCTGAACCCTCCCCGGTTTTTGGGGTGTGCGACCGTGAATGAGAGGATGGGAAGGATTCTCCCTTAGCGTTCGGCTTCGTTCCCCGGTTTGAGAGACCTGCGGTTCGTCCCTTTCACTGCAGCATCGTCACACACCCCGGTCCATCCCCTGTGTCTTGCGGCTTGTGGCAATACCTGGATGAAAACGCAGGCGTAAACCCCAGCTGCGTGTTGTGTAGGCAACCTGTAGGTTTATTTTGTGGCTCTCGTCTCTTGAGAAGGAGAGGAGGGGGCTTAGAGCTGTGCAGGTTATACCAAAGCGCCGAGAGCCAGAATCTGTTTCATGGACGTGAGGCCATTTAAGTGCCATTCTCAGCTCTGCAATTTTGCCCAATGTTTAGCTTTTTGTACCGCCTGTCGGACCTCGCCCCAGCGCTCCGCAGGCTGTGGGGGGCAGGTCCTCGGGGCCAGATTTTCAAATGTTCCTTAGCAAACCACTGCTATTCTCCTGCTCCGTGTTGATCTCCCCTGAAAACCCTGCCCGAGGCGTGTGCCGAGAGCTCCGAAATGTCTTTACGTGCTCCAGTTCCGTTCAGCAAACGGAGATCTCAGTTCCCAGCTGGCGCGGAAGCAGCTGCAGGTGGGGCCTCGGGGCTTGCAGTCCCTCAGGATCCTCAGAGACAGGTTGCTTTACACTGAAAATGCATTAATGATGCATTTTTAATATATTTGAAGAGTCATCTGCAGGGTACAAACCACGGCCCTGCTCATTTCCTGCCGTATTTAAGGCATGTATATTTAAAACCTTGCACAAGACTGAAAAAAATGCCTTTTATTTATTTATTTTTGTTCTAATGTGAACAATGTATGTTATTGCAGATATAAAGCAAGGAAGATTTCTTTCTCTAGGAAAGATTTCTCCCTCTAAGAGTGTGTGCTTTAGGGCTGATCATTTAGTTACATGTGTGTTTGTCTCTGAGGGCAGAGATGTTTCCAAGTGGAAGCCGTGGTATGGGTCATGGGCAAATGCAGTTTAACAAGGAAAGGACAGAAGATGGAGACTCTCTAAAGAACAGCTTCTCCAGAGGGGTACATAAAATGTTACCAGCCTTCAAATCTACTAGACGGGTAGAAAATAAAATAGAATGTGGTTGGTAAAAATGTTGCTTTGTTACTGGTTGTGTTCTTTGCTGGAAGGACAGCCAGGCACAGAAATTGGATGTCTACGATTTTGGGAATTGACAGATAAATGGATAATGGAAGAAAATGCAATTTTAAAAAATCTGCTTATACAGAGGAAAAAATTAAAACATAACACCTCGCTATATTTAGTGCTGGAAACCAGCTCAAAGCTGAGAGAATCAAATTCCTGAGCACAAAAAAAAAAAAAAGTCTCTCATCCCATCATTTTACACCACTGGCACAGGATAAATTCTGCACCTTGATTTGAGCGCTGCCAGCGCGCAGTAACGTTGCAGCAGTGGGAGAGTCAAGCGTCTCTGAATTAAAGGCTTTTATCTCTGAATGCTGAGTTCTGTATTCCAGGGCCACATGCACAATACACGGGGGGAAGTCCTTTGTTGCAGTACACTGAGCATCTCCCCACGAGACCCGGCTGCCTGCGTGGCGACGGCAAACGGCTCCGTGGTAGCAGGGAAGGCTGACGCTGTAATTACACAGCAGCCCCAGGCACAGCCCAGCCAGACCCTGCCCTCCTGACAAGAAAACCCCAGCAATAAAACTGCAAAGAGGAAATCAAAATTATTATTCATGTGTGGAGGGGGCGAGGAGGAAATGGGGTCTGGCTGTACGGTTCTAGGGAGAGAAAACTTGGAATATTGCTGGTGTTGCTGCAGATTGACGGAACCTTTTTAAGCATAGAATTGTGAGATTGTAATTGTTGGAGTTAATTCACCTCTTCCCTCTCCCTCTATCCTTAACACATATTTAAAATATTTGCTTAATTATCCCCTATGGACAGAGGTTTTTCTTGCTAGATCTTACTCTGGTTGCTCCACTTGGGCATGCGAGGCTGTTTTGGATTTGGAATTGCATGTGGATTTCTCCAATTCCTGTTTGTATCAACGGACCTGGGTTTGTGTCTGGGTCAAGATTCTGAAGCTGAGCTGTGGGTCACTGAAGCAGAAGCCCTATGTGAGGGTGGTGGATTATCTGCACCCTGGAGCCTCCTGGCTCCTCTGACTTCCCTCTGCGAACAGGAGGATCTGGAAATGCCTGAGCTGCAGTGCTGGGAGGGCTGGTGTCTCCCCACCTCTGCTGCACACCTGGTGCTCTGCTCTCCTTCCCAAATCTCCCCATTCTGTGAAAAGAAGGTTGTGCCTGTAAGGAGGAGACTGTCCTTGTGATGAGGGCTCTGGTGCTGACAGAATGCCAGGGAGGAGCGCCGTGTTATCATCGTGGGATTCTGGAAGCTGAGGCTGTAAGAGGAATACCACTTATCCTGGGACATGTAATATGCTTATGCATGTTGGCAGGGCTCGTGATACCAAACTCTGCACTCCTTTCTCGTGCAGGAAGTGAATTGCTCACTCATTTCATGCACATTTAAACCCTGAAATGGCTGTTCACCGGGATGAACTGTGGCGCTGCCACACTCGCATTGCCCCCTCTGAAGTTCTTTAATTTTGTGCTTTTATATCCGTGGAAAAGCCCGAGTGGCCTGGGAGAGCTGGGTCTGTGTGAGTGCCTGGCAGTCACCGGCAGCTGCTCCTGGGCTCCCCTCGGAGCAGCTCACGTTGGAAC
This sequence comes from Myiozetetes cayanensis, assembly GCF_022539395.1. Classification (NCBI taxonomy): domain Eukaryota; kingdom Metazoa; phylum Chordata; class Aves; order Passeriformes; family Tyrannidae; genus Myiozetetes; species Myiozetetes cayanensis. The sequence continues at coordinate 5,022,267 of NW_026087378.1, read as the reverse complement.
GTGGTTCTCCAGATCTGGCTGTGCGAGTGTGGGCTGGCAGAGCTCCAGGCAGGGCGTGTGTGTCTTGGCCCAAAGCTGGCGGTTTAAGGAAATGCAGGGTTCCTAATCTGCCATCAGAAAAAAGCAAATATGCAGGCAATTTAGGAAAGTGAAAGTGCAACCCCCCGGGGAACGCGTAACTCCGGCTTTGGAGGCGTTTTGAATGTGTAGCCATGTTCTGTCTTAAATCTTTGGCCACTTGGCATTTTACTGTCTTTAAGCTGGATCAAGAGCAGATGTGTAGACTTTATCTGCTGAGGTTTTCGTGTTCTTCCAAATCCTTTCTGGCTGGTGGTGGGAGGCTTACGGTAAGTCGGCGTGGAAGCAGCACTCCTGCGTGAGGAAGTAGCTAATTCCCTGTCTCAACTGATACTGCCTATGGAATTTTCTAATTTGCTGGCAGTGTGTACAAGTTATTATGGAAAAGGTGGCTTGTAACCTTGGAGCTAAAGGGTGCCCACATGGGTGGTTTTGCTCCCTCTGGATGATACAAGGAGAAGATCTTTTTCCTTCTTACTGCTTCTTAATCATTTCTGTGTAAATTACAGTGTTGGAAAGTGTAGATTAAAATTTCCTATTATAAATAAAAAAAGATAATTTCAGTTTTTTATCACCTAACTCTCAGAAATAGTTGATAAAACCTGGAAAACTGAATGTTTATCTCTTAATCCACTGACATAATATGCACCTTACATGGAAATGCATTGCTGCAAAATCCGTCTGGGGTAACATCACGTATCCCTGATGTGTTTGATGCTTGTGATGCCTCTAGCCATAGGGAGAGTAGGAAAGATTATCCTACTGATAATGTACAGATGTATTGTGCCAAATATTTGTCGTACATAACTCAGATAAGCTGTTTGGATGTTGCTATAGGAATTCTCCCTCCTTGTACATTGCTACCAGCAGTTACTGTGCTGGTCTGTCATGCCTGGAGATAAATAAGAGGGGGTTGGTGTGGAATGAGAAAAATGTTGTGGCTGCTGTCAGCAGTGGTATCGTGGGCTCCTGGTTGCAGCCTGAACTGGGTCTGTGCTGAGATGCCAAACAGAACTCAGGTGCTACAAAAGAGATGCCAAACAGAAAACAGAAGTGCCTGTTTAGCTGTGGAGATACTGGGCTGAGTGCAGGTCTCACAGGACTGTGTGTGAGCTTGTAAGATTGGAGGAATCTGGGAGGATGGGAAATGACTGAGCCTTTTGCTCCCCCCAGGAGATGCCACTTCTCATAAACTTCCTTCTGGATTCCCCCAGCCTCTGCAGGAAGTAAGACAGAAGCTCACCATTGTAACCCAGACAGGATGGATGTCACAGCAAACCCCGTATCTGTGTTGGGTAGAGGGGAGTGCTGGGCTCATCCGCACAGCAACACATCATGGAAGTGTTCCTGAGTTTTATCTTTCTGCCTCGAAATGCCCTGGCACAGAGCAGGGGCCTCTCCCCACAGCCAGGCTCTGACACAGGGCAGTGCATCCCCTCTTGTTATGAAATCACCTCATAAACTCTGCCAACTGCCCTGGGGGTGACTAAGAATCGTTATCTCTTTTCCAAATGAAGCTCTCGCAGCCGTCCGCTTCTGCGGCACAGATGAAAGGTCTGGCCTTCCTCCTCTCTTATCAGGCACCTGTTGTTGTATCCAGACATTACTCACATCCTTGGAGTCACATCTTGTTTTGCATAATTAACGCCAACTGTTTCATTTCCTTCCTTCCCTTGCACTTCTGCTCTGTGGCCTTACCTGGCCATGGAGACATTCAGTGTTATTTTGAGTTTTAACACGAATGGAAACTGGTTTCAGTTTTCTTTCCAGGGAAGATGTGAATATTTTAGTCGGGTATAAGGGATGGTCTTTGGCCCTGAACTGGTGCTGCAGCCACAGTCTGTGGTGGGAAATTCTGTACCAATTCCTTATGAGTGGTATAAAAAAACCTGAAGCAAACCTAAACAAAAGTCTGTGCAGCAAAGTTGGACCCAAAAAGTGGTAAATCACAGAATCCTTTGTTTTGGAAGGGACCTTAAAACTCATCTCGTTCCGACGCCTCCCATGGGCAGGGACTCCTTCCACTAGACCAGGTTGCTCCAAGCCCTGTCCAACCTGGCCTTGAACGTATAATGTAGATAAGGGTGTTTTTTTAGGGTTTGGGTGTTATACTTCTTTATTTTTACAGCAGTATCTGACTTGTCTGGCAACTTTATTTCCACCTGAGTGCACCACCTTTTGCTTTTGTTTATTTGAGTTTTGCTAGTTTGAAGATGTTTTCTGATTTCTGTTTGCTGTGTGGTGGCTGTGTCTTTGTCTCAAAATCTGAACTCAGTATATCAGAGCAATTTACCATTCACTGGGATTAAAAAATCCCTTGAGATAAATGCAAGTTCTGCAGCTGGTACCTGACCAGGATATGGATTTTGGACTGGCTGTTCTGCGGAACTGCGGTTTGCACAAATCCTTGGGGCAGAGAGCAGGTACAGCCTGGCTGTAATGGATAAACAGGACTCTGAGGCTGCTGTGATCCTTCCTGCTGTCCAGCTGGCAGAACAGCAGCGCTCGTTATCAGGCAGAGACTCTAAGTCTGAGATATGGATTTTCCCATCTTAGGCTCCAGGTCTGAAACTGGACCTGCTGCTCAATCTTCTTGCAAGGGCTGTTGGTTATTTTCCAATCTAGAGGACTCAGGCACTTGATAGTAGATCAGTGAGGGAAATATTTCAACCATTTCTGATTGACTAGATCATCTCAAGGACCATAAATTGGGAATATGTCTATTTTTTTTTTTCTGAATATTTATTTACGGTTCAGGTCAATAGTCTCCAGAAACACAATTCTGCTTACAAACGAAATTCCTGGGCTGCATTCCCAGGCGTTCCCATGTGACTCGAGCATTTTTAGCAACTAAGTGAACAAATGCAAACATATTTTCAGGGCAGAGGAAGTGTTGCTATCCACATTCTCTGTGAGTGCCTGGGAGCCCTGGCCCCAGGTCTCCTGAGATGTGACGAGGCAAAGGTCCCTTCTGTGGAGCGTTCTGTGTCTGGGGACCCTGACAGGTCTGCCAGGGGAGCTCAGTAGTGCAAATGGAATAATTCCTCTGTTCCACATCCCCACCGGACACGTGGAACTTTATGTGGATGCAGGAGCTCAACAGGCAGGGGGACATGGGCAGCCCAGCCCCTCTCCCATAGCCCAGTTTGTGAGTGCTCAGCCCTGCAAGTTTTAACAAATCTACTCCTGAAATACCCTAAATTGTGAAAACCCCCTTGGACCCGCCCGAGGCTTCACTCTTGTCCCTTTTGTCACCAGCCCTTCGGGCAGATCTGCCCAGCTGCTGTCAGATGCAGCCAATGCCCTCAGTGGAGGCAGATCGTCCCCTGACAGGGCACAGCCTGTCCCTGCTGGGTCTGGAACAGCTGGGAATTGTCTTTCCAAATGGATTGATGGTCTTGGGACAGGTGTATATCTGTTTTTTAAATGCTAAGGAAGAACTGATGCCACCAGCTGGTACCAGCTGGCTCGGTGGTCTCAGCACCCAGTCGCTTCACCTGTGACTAAGAAAAGAATTTTCATATGGAGGAAATGGTGTTCCCTGGAAAACAAAGCAACATTGGAAAAGTCCTGACCTTAAAAGTCGTGTTGACCATGCAGTAGTGCTTCATGGGCCTGTTGGTGTCTGTATTGCTATAGCAGGCCAGTCTGAGCCTGAAAAATCTGAGTATTGGGACTGTTCTCACTTCTCCAGTCCATGAAGAGAGCTACAAATTATTGACAGCAGCCTGAGAAAAGGTTGCATCCTTTCCTGAAGCCCTTGCTAATACCCAGACACATTTTGAATATAAAACCCTCTAATTCCTTCCTAAAAAGCCACATAACTTTTCACTGCAAGGTGACATGATGTAAATGATGAACAGCAAAGCAAACATTTAGATATCAGTTGGTTTTTTGCACATATATTGAAGTGATCAAAAGCAGACAGCAAATCAATCTTTATTTTGACAGGAATAAGGCCTATACCTTCCGCCTGATATAGACAGGGATGCTGATCACAAACAGCCACACTGAATTAATGTATCAGCATAAAAGCTCAGATAAGTTACTGTCATATTATTGTTTCCCCCCCTTCTGTAGAATCGAGTTTTCCCCAAAACAAACTAGATCAAAATGATCTCCGAGATCTCTTCAGTTAAACAATCTGTTGTCAGCTTTAAAATATTTTCTGTGATTTATTAGTTTTGATTTGTTGGGTAAGTTGTTGGGGCTGTTTCTTTTAAAAGAGCTGAAGTCCTACAATGCAAATGGATAAATCACTGGAGCTGGCAGCCAGATTGCCCAGGCACAGTTAATGTCTCTTTCCTCTTGCATTTCTGGCCTGCAGTTTATGAAACTTGGAGCAAAAAGGCACATATTTAATCCCAGTGTAGCTGCTGCAGTAGTTAATGGTATTCCTGTGGAGTAATTTATTTTATTTCTGAGATTAAAGTTAAAAATTCAAAGAATTCACTGAGACAGTTGTCTGTGAGTAGCAGGGGCTGTGTGAAAAACAATTGGGTTGGGTCTTTTTATACTATAAAATCACTCAGTACTGTAGCTCTTTGCTGGTTCCCTGGGATTGGTGATGATTAACTAACTTCATATTTTAACTAGAGCTCCTTTGGGCCCTGTAACATCGATATGGTTTGTGTGGCTCCTGTTTTCAGTCCCACACAGTCATTTTTAACTCGTTTTGGTTTTTGGAGTGATGTGTCTCTGTAACACATATCACAAGGAAAAGGGTGAAATGTAACATTTCATTCATGATTTATAGCTGCTGAAATAAGTTGCAAGTGAAAATACTCCTTCAAGTTAAAACTCCATCAGGAGTTTGTTCCAAATTGAGGTTTGGTGTGAAAGTTTCAGAGGGTGGATGTTGTGTTTTCCTCCCAACACTGCCTTAAGGGACATAGGTGAGGGGGATCTCTCTGTCTCCCTGCAGGATCAGCTCTGATCCCCCTGTTTTTTCATCCCTCATGTGTTTACTCCTCCACAGGCTATGGCAGTAGAACAAAATCAACCCGGCCCTTCCCTCTTTGAAGTATAGTTGGATATTACAGAGTCACATAATTGTATATAATTACCATATTCTAACACTTAAATATTTTCCTGACTAATTTCCTCCTGTCCCTGCTTTGAAAATACCCAGATTATATCCATTAAAAACTTACAGACTGGAAAATTTATGATTTCAAAGGAAATTTTTTTTTTTGCACTTAAACCCCACTTTTCGTTGTGGCCTTAACCTGTTGCCTTTGACAAAATTACTGGGGTTTAGTGTTCTGTTGTGGTTTATTTTCTTCTTTAAAAACCCCACCAGCCCACAGCACCCTCATGTTGTATATCAGGATGTTATGACAGCTCTGCTGGGCTGAGTCCAACACTTGATGCTCTGTCAAAATACCCATCGTTTCCTGTAGTTCTGCCTAATTAATGGTGCAGTAATGTGGAAACTTAGAACAGCACCAGAAGGAAAAGTAAATGTAAATGATTTGCCTTAATGGATCTCAAAAGCTTATTTTTCTTGCTTTGTTACTTATGAGCTCTTTATTGGGCACCTTCTTTTTCTTCCTTTCTGCTGTTCCTGGTTCTCTTCAGAGTTTTTCTTTATTCCTACAAGTCAATGACTTATCAATGTCAGGGACTTGCAGCATGAAAATGAACAGCTTAACACCTTTCAGGTGATGGATTTCCTCAGCACAGTAATTAGCCTGGCTGCTGATGAACAAAAGCAGATAGTATTTGAAATTAATAAGAATTTGCTTTTCAAAGATCTGTTTTTCTGGCCTTGTAGGAGGCAGGTGGGGAAGCACCATGTCAGTTCTGGGGTTTGGCAGGAGGATTCAGGCTCAGGACTGGTGATGGTTGGAAAAGCCCCAGTACCACATGGGGAGATGTATGGGAGGCCCTTCTGCAAGCTGGTGCCATGTGGGGGTAGGAAGTGGTCAGCTTTGTGCCACTTTATCCAAGCAAACAGTTCAGTATTTGAATGCAGTGTTGACTTCGAGGTACAGAAAGGCAAAAACACAGGACTGGGGTGAGTGGTGGTGGTAGTTCAGGGCTTGCTGCACCCCTTCTCTACAGGGTCCAGGTCCTTCTTGGCCCTTCCCAGCAGTACCATGTCCAGACCAGCCTTGGACATTCCTGTTGCAGCAAGCTTGCCTTCTCCCTCCTCTCCTTCCACACACTCTTGGTTATAGGATTTTCCTACACCTTGAAGTCTGTGTTCTCTGCTGCATTTTAGCACTGTTACATGTTGTTCATTTAATAGCATCCTTTGTTTCTGTCCCTCCTTAGCTTTCTACTCTTTGAGTAGAATACTGGTGGCTTGGGTAAAGCATTTCCAGAGCCTTTTTTTCCTGCTGGGGTGGGGGGTGAAGTGAACCTTGGAGCAGTTGGAAAGCTGGACATGGAGTGACAGGACAAGGGGAATCAATTCACATTGACAGAGGACAGGGTTAGATGGGATGTTGGGAAGAAATTCTTCCCTGTGAGGGTGTATTTATATATAAGTGGCACAGGTTGCCCAGAGAAGCTGTGGCTGCCCCATCCCTGGAAGTCTCCCAAGCCAGGTTGGGCAGGGGCTTGGAGCAACCTGGGATAGTGGAAAGTGTCCCTGCCCATGGCAGGGGGGTGGAACAAGATGAGCTCTAAGATCCCTCCCAAGCCATTCTATGATTGAACAGGATCTAATTGATTAAGAAAAGGCCTGTGTAGCCCCCAAGTCAAAGAGTCCTCACTTGGGCGCCCTGCAGAGCCATGCTGGCATCAACAGGAGCCTCCACCCTCCCCAAGGTCAAGGGCACCAGCTCTGCTGCGAGGCCGGTGCTGTGTGTGCCAAGACTTGGGAGGACACAGGGACGAGCGAGCGGAGTTTGCTGATCCTGTTTTACGGTGTTTTGGTTAGCTTAAAAATATTTTGTTGTGAGAAACTCCAGATGGATGTGAATGTTCTCAGGGGTGGAGGGAACAAGTGAAGGGAGAAAGTTAGTCATCGTCCTGGCAGGCGAGAGGCAGCGAGGACAAGCACTGAGTGATGCACAGGGCAAAAATAGCCCGAGTTCCAAATGTAATGGGATGTGACGGTCGAGTTCCTCTGAGGGAAAATACTCTGAAGTCCTTGTGCACGTCTTCGCCGGCGTTCTGGTGCACAGCGCAGTGCAGGGGCTTTTCTTATCTGTGGGACAAACAGGAAATGGTTGGGAAATGGAAAACTAGACAGGAGAAACTGGTGTAAAAATACGTAACAGCTTGCTGGTCCAGAGTTTTGGGAATCATGAGATTTATGTTTCCGTCCAATCTCAAACCCCACTTTTTCAGTTCTAAAGTGAAGTTCTCTGTCCATCTAATGGATGCTAACACTTTCCAAGACCATTGAGTTATATCTGGTATCCTTTGAAAGGGTTAAAGTTAGAAGGGAAAAGTTATTTGTAAAAATTTTGACCTGTTTATTCATTGGTTTTGTGAATTTCTTTTCATTAAAGCATGTGTTGAAAGAGACTTGAGATTTCATCTCAAAATTTGTCTCATTTATCGAAGTAAATAGAAACAGGATGCATAAAGTCTGGAAATTACCCTGAATTTTCATAATCAAATCAAATCTTGGCCCCAGATTTGTCAGGAATGTTAAATTCTCGTAGTTGATCTGTGAATTGATATCCTTGACAGGAGTGTGGCAGCCAAATGGGCAGGGAAGCCTCAAAATTTTTTGTCATACCTAGACAAATTCAGTGATAGGAATAATAAAATTATGTGGATTTGTCCCACTGAAAAGATCCTGAGAATATTTTAGGTAGGAGGCCCTGGTCCAGCTACTGTGGGCTCAGCTGGAAGGCTCTGATGTTGGAGCTCTGAGCGGTGTGGGGAAGGTTTTGCTGTTGTTCTTCAGCAATTTATAGTGAGATTTGTAGAGCAGTGAAACCAGAGGTAGAATGGAAACCACCACCTCTCCTGGTTTTTCTATCCTGTGCAGGACCTTACCACACAACCACACCTTTATACAAAAATATGCACTTCAGGGGGATGTCACTTGTTCCTTTTCTGCCCCAGGCTCTCTGATGCAGCCAAAGTAACTGTAGCATCTTTGACAAGTCAGTTTTGCTTTGTCCAGTGGGAATCCAGTAAGATTGTTTAAGGACAACCCTAATGAGGGGCTGTCCAGCACTTGCAAGCTCTGCCAGTCCTACAGTGTGTCTCTGTCAGTGATGGAATTTCTTTTTTTACTCTGATTATCTTTGTGCTTTTAAACAGAAATTATTTAATGTCAGTGCTGCAGTATCCCCAAAGTGCCCAATGTTTTGTTGGTTGGATATTTGTGATCGGCGTGTTCCGGACGTGGCTTATCCCCATTTAAGGTTTTCATGCCTCAGGGATTGGATCGACTTTTTTAATGGAACAGTGTGTATCTCCAGTGGAAGTGTTTTTGTTTTCAAAGTCAGGCAGCACACTGTGGACACATGGAAGTGTGTGGCTTTCAAAAAACCAACCACTATTTATGGATGGTTAAAGAGCTGGCGTCGGCCAGTTCAGGGTATTTTTAGCAGCAGAGAGTTGACCATTTGATATGGGGGGATTAGGGTTTGATGAACTGGAGGCTGGAGATTCCAACTTCAGGTGTTGTCGTTTGTTCCTTGGAGATGGAAAAGCCCTGGACTATTAAAGTACTGAATCTCTAGCCCAGGAATAGCAAGTTAAAGTGTCCCAGGAGAAATTAGGATATCACGCTACTCAGACAGGCTCAAGATATTGCATGGTAAGCTGATCCTAAGCTTGATTTTAGCTCAAAACAAAGCCAAGTCCTAGTCTTTGGCCTTGTCAGTTACTTGTGGGCTATGAAAGAGGACTGTCATGGTTGGCAATTTGTCTATTAAAAAGTACTTTTACTAAAATAAAGTAATATTATTAAGATAAGCAAGCTGTTATTACTTTAAAGAGAATGTGTGCCAACATGGTTTCTTCGTCTACTTCTTTTTGGAGATGTTCACACTCCTAATTAAAGTGTTACTGTTCATAGGCATATGAGTAGTCAGAGCACGACAATAGCCTGGGATTTAATGTATGCACAGGTTACATTAATCTGTAAGTTTTAGGAGAGCAGTGAACCAGTGTCAGAAGATGAGGAGACAATTTCCTCCTGTTGTGCTGTTGTGCTCCGGTTCCAGGACGACGTGTTGGTCCTGTGTGAGCTGCTGTGAGCACGATGCCGTGTGTGACAATGAGATTCCTGTACAAACAGTGCCGGCTTCTTCACACACACAAAAAAAATGCAGCAAGGAATTTTTAGCACGTTGTCATGCAGCACTCTCTGTTTCCTGGCTTCTACATTCAAGCTGTGTAATAATATTTATATACAAATGCTGACTGTGATTTTCCACCCCGGAAAAAGGAGATGTCATTTAAAAGGGCCGTGCGTGATGCAAAGCAGAGATTTGACTCTCGTCCTTGCATATGGGGTGGGCGTGTATTTTAATTGTTTGAAAAGAGATCACTTAAAAAAATATGACATTCTTGCTACATAAGCACATTCTCCTGAAGTAAAGGTCATTTTGCTCTTTAGAAGCTGCTTGTGGAAAGGAGCTTTTGTTGCCTTTCCCCACTCCTACCTTTTGAAACTCCCTGAAGAACATTAAGTAGTTCACTGTTGAGCTGAGGCAGCTCTTAGGCCACGTTTAAGCTGGGATCCAGTGACAGGGGAACTGTAGTCATGACTGAATGTACATTGACACATGGAAGAACGTTTTTGCCCCTGAAGATCCACACTGTTCCATCGCCCCGGAACTGACACCTGTGTCCTGCAAGCACACAAACTGGTTTTACTGTGTCAGTGATCACACTGAGCCTCTTAAGCTTTTCTGGAGCTGGGATTCATAAACAGTTCCAAGGCAAAATTGCTGCTTTTTGGCTCCAGCCAAGGAAACTGTTCATCTTGCCAGTTGCCAGCACATTTCTAATCCTGGTGTCCTGGGGCCCTAGTTTTCATGTTGAAATCTCTGCTCCTAACAGGCTCTTAGTGGACTGAACTCACGGAAAACAACGACCTGTTGAGCTGTGCACGCTCATCTTCTGATCCACACTTGACCAAAGAAGGTTGGATTACGGCTTTGTTTTATCCTGCTACAGTGACAGAATCCAGATGGGAGGATCCTAAATCTTCAGTGTTCCTGGTTTTCTCCTTCACAAACCCTTTGAAGCCAGGGTTGTCGTTCTGGCTCCTGGTCTAGCAGGGTCCTACATCTCTCTGACTCTGTAATAACGGAGTCATTGGGCTACAGGTGTACCTATGCCAAGTTTCATTTCCAGATAATCTCTTTGTTGACAACAAATCAGAGGGGTCCAGAGAATAATAAGGTATTGGAATAAACAATGGGTGGCTTAAAACCCATCTGACAACATATTATGAGAAACTGCCATGGGAAAGATGCTGCAGCTACAGTTTGGTGAACAATCATTGCATTAGGTTTTTTTTTTTTGCTGCGTGCTGGATACTGATTCCCTTTGAAATGGTATTTTTTAAAGGTAAAGTAGAAATAGTTTTATGTTCTAATTTCAACATATGTTAAGAAAAATACTCATCTGGATCCACATCCCAGAAATGCTTTTTAGAAGATTCGGGTCAAAAGCTGCTCTTTGGTGTTGGGGTGGGTTGTGCCCTCAGCAGAGTCTGCAGCAGCAAAGCCTGGCCTGCCCAGGCTTTACCCAGGATGAGAACTCCTTGGTAGCTCTGGTACCTGCTGTGGCATGTTGGGATCCATATTCCATGAGCCGAGATGCGTGTTCATGTGCGGTGTCCGTGCGGTGCCAGGGGTTCCCGGGCGTCAGGGGAATAACCTTGTGTTAAACACCTCTCCAACTCGCATTGTTAAGCGTGTTTTAGTGACTGCCAGCACGGAGTCAGCTTCTCTCCCTTGCTTGAACTGTGTTCCCCTGCTTTATGCAGTTGAGGGCTGAGTTACTGGGGAGCTGCACAGAGCTTTCTACAGGGAGCAGAATGATGCCCACACGAAGGGATGTATTCACTTCCAGTTTGAATGAGCTTTGTCTTGAGGTGGGTGTTTTTGGCTGAAGCAACAGCTGCCCAGGAGGGGGATCCTGGCTTTGCATGGGCAGAGTAACACGGCTTTAAAACCCTGGGCTGAACGGGACAGCGAGAGCCAGCACTTCCTCCCCTAAAGCATTCAAAAGCAGTTTTAAATCGGATTAGGATTTAACAAACACTTCATGGTTTACTCTCTGCAGGGAGGATCAAAGCCCAGGGAAGACTCTTCAGCTGTTTGCTTTTCCTTTATGTAGAAACCTCTCCGTGGCTGCTGTAAAAAACCCACTAAATACAATAAAAAAAAATCCCTTCTCAGCAAAGCAAATTACTTGACCACAGCCTAAAAAAAGGTGCTCATTATCTGCTGACTTTTTTTTTTTTTTCTTATTTGCTGATTTACTGAGCTCCCATTCAGAGGCGGTGGTGGGAGCAAGTCTTTTCCCAGCTCCAGCTGGACTGGTCCTGAGAGATCCCAAAACTGGACCATGGATTTACCTAAACATGTTCTTGTCATCACAGTACCTGGGCAAAAAGAAGGTTCAGCATTTACTCTATTGAATAACTCCATAGGGTGGTGTCTCAGTAGAACAAGGAGTGCTGCAGTGCTGCCCAGACTGTGTGGGGAGTTTTCTTTGCTATTTGGTGGAAATGTTTTTAAAATCCTAGAGGTTTGTGTGCATATCCCTGTTCTAGATGACCAGGGCTTTATCCTACTTGGGGGAGACTCGGAACTAAGCAGCATGGTTTAAAAAAATAGTGACCATGAGAGATGAAAAATAGTTTTGTGGCTAAAATAGAGCATGTGTCGGGCCCTCTGACTTCTTTCTACTGTTATGACACAGATTTGTCTGAAGGAAATCACCTTGGCAACTTGAATATGTAGATGCAGCACTTGGGGACGTAGTTTAGCGGTGTGTTAACAGTTGGACTTGACAATCTTAGAGGTATTTTTCAACGTAGATGATTCTATGATTCTATGGCATCTCACAGAGCTGCACCCTGGGGTGATGAGCCAGTGATGCCCACGGTTTATCTGTAGGCTAATGCCTGTTTTCTCCTCCCGTGTAATGTGGTTTAGCTCAGAAAGGGAACTAAATGCAGAATAAGGATTAAACTGTGTAAGCCTGATGGATGTTTTGTAGGTGATGCTTTGCAGAAAATCATTACTTTGAAATGTTGGAATAGAAAGGAACGTTTTTCAGGCTTTTCAGACATAACATGTTGTGGAAAAGAGGCTTGGAACAGATGTACTCATAGTTTATTCCATTTATCATATTAAAAATAAAGAAAAGACAATTTCAGCTCATTTACTGCTTTATTAGTTCAAATAAACAGCTTTTCTAATCAATGTGTATGGCAAACACAATGCTTTCATAATTGGCAGTGGTGGTTCCAAAATTAATGAGGCTGTCCTTGTTTATTGTCTGTAACAAGTCAGACAGTCGATAGATTGACCAACAGTCTAATCCATCTGTTATTTTATGTTCATTTTAGAATAAGAAAAATCATAATCTTATTTTTAAAATTTAAAGCATTTGAGGGTTGTGTTTTTTCTCCCCATCCTTTTGAGAAAGCACAGCTAGAGATGAGGAGGGCTGCACAGGAAACGGTCATGAGGCGGGAGGCTCAGCTACATCTAGGGGAGTCTTTTGCTCTTATTTATCTAGAGGTATTTATTGATTTTTCCTTCCTTTCCAAAAATACTGGTTTAATTTATGAGGCGATAGAAGAGGTTGGGAGAATAATTTTACCTATAAGAGCACAGCATTGTCCAACTAATTGCCCAGGAAAAAGAGAAAAGATCTGCTGATCTACCCCTGCAGATGTTTCTCATCTGGAATACAGACCAATTCCAGCCATTTATTTTTTTGATTACTGTTTATTTTGATGCTTTATTACACTGCCATTACCAGGAAGGAAATGATACACAGAAATCCAGCAAGATACTATTTCTACTTTGGTAATAATTATTCAGTAACAATTTGGGGTTTAACCTCTTTCTCCTTTTTTTTTTTCTTTTTTTTTTTTTTTTTTTTTTTTTTTTTTTTCTTTTTTTTTTTTTCCTGATTGTGAGCCCTCACTTCCATCCTTCACTGGGAACAATAAAACATGCTGGTGGGATATGGGCTGATGCCCATCATGGTTGTTACTGAAGTACCTGGAATTTTATGCAGACATCAGTGCTCATTTCCAGAGTGTAACTAATAAGGACCTGTTGGCTTTTTTTGCCACCTAGTGCTTCTGTCCCTGCATTACTGTGGAGGGTTGTGTGTGTGAGGAGTGAGGAACCATATGCTGCAGCTCCTCAGCCAAATGCCTGTTGGATTTGTTAGTGCAGTTTCCTTACACAAGTGAAATAAACCCAAACCTTCCGTGTTTTCCTTGAGAGCCACCAAAGGCTGTGGCAAACCTTTTGTGTGCTGAGTGGGAAGAAGCAGGTTGAGAGAGCACCTCTTGCTTCTGGAGTCACTGTGGTCTGGATTTTAAACCTGGTAAATCCTTCTCCATGTAAGATGCTGAGTTTGCTGATGTTTTATGCATTTGATAGGATGGTGCATGTTCCTACTGTGGACAGATTTTCAGATCTTTTAGCTGGGCACACAGAGCACCTTTATCCTCTGGGTTAGCAGACAGTGATGCTCCAACACACTTAAGTTATGGTTCCATATGCTTAAAAAGGGCTGGAAAATTGAATACGGGCAGAGCCAACAATCCTGTGCTACTTTATTTCTCAGTATTTCTACTGTAGCTGTTGGCGTGGTACATCTGCCTCATGCACTTGCATTTACACCCACAGAAACAGGTAATTTGTAATTTAAGGCGATGCTGAGTGTTATAGCTGGACATGGGCAGAATTGCACTTGTATCTAAACTGGGTGGTTGCAAAGGTCCTGGCTGGATTTGGGGGGTGTGTGTTCATACCAAGGGACGGTGCAAGACCTCCCTTCCCTGCACAGGCTCTGCCTTGAGCAAACCCCGCAGTACAATGGAGCCGTTCTGCTCCAAAGGGGAGCAGGAAGGTGGGTGGATTAGGAAATATTTTATATTAGTGATTTTTTTTTTTTTCCACTGAGCCATGTCACATTCAAGTCCCACCATTGCTTTATAACTACTTGCCTGCCCCTCCCTGTGAGCAGCAGACCTGATGTCCATCTGTCTGTCCGTGTGTCAAAGGCAAGCTCAGGGTCAGTGCTTGGAAATGCTCTGCAGTGATGATGACTGTGGGATGCAGAAGCACTGACAGACTGCTGCAGTGTGTAATATATTGCTTTTTGGTCCCTGGTGATGGCATCCAGACCTCCCAACCTTTCATAATCCACAAATGGAAAAGTGGCACTTAAAATGAATTTATTCAGGTGGGAGCACTGTAAAACATTGAAAATAAGGCTTTTGACTTGCTGCACCTACACTTGAGTGTCAATGAAAAGCTTTTTATTTGGTTTTAGAGCCAGACTTCCAGAAGTCAATGTGCCTTGTGGTCTGGAACCATGTGTTAAGGGCAGCAGACTGGAGCAGAGTATGGACGGCAAGGAAGGGATTGGTAATGAAGCTGCACAGTGAAAGACCAGAAAACCTTTGGGCATTTGTTTGCCTGGGGAAGGCTGGAAATGGGAGAGGAGTGGTGGGAGAGACAAAACCCCAAATGAAATTCCTTTGGGATTAATAAGTAAGTCTTTATTTGCATGCCATCATTTTTTTCCCCGTCTTTGGGCAGTGGGATCACCCAGCGTGCTCTGCTTGCTGCCTCCCTGCTGGGCAGCACGGGGGCATCTGCTGCAGGAGCTTTCAGCTCTGTTGAACCCGAGGAGCTGCCAGTACCCTGAAGAGAAAGAAGAGAAGGGAAAACCAACGGTGGCGATGCAGGGAAGGTGAGCAGGCGCAGTTTTCCCTTGACTGCTTATTTGATTTGACACTGTCCTTAAACACAAGGTCATTTACAGCCTGCCCGAGGGCTGCCAGACGAGGAAGTTACCTTGCGAAGGAAGGAACTAGCCCATACTGTCTAAATATTGTCAATTGTGTGCTGAATGGAGGCCACAGCTTGAGGAACCTCAATAGTAGCTCTTTGTGCACCGGCAGCCTCCTGCCAAAGTACTTTCCATAATTAGGCGTAAAACATATTTACATTCCTGTCGTCCTTGGTCCCGGACACACCTGTAGGTGTGTGTGTGTGTACATGTATGAGGTGCAAGCATATATATTCCTGTGCATTTACAGCGTGTGTTCCTGCCTGGCGCTCATGGGAATGGCTGCAGCAACCAATGGAGGTAACTGGGATGTGTGGGACAGTCAGGGGGTGTAACAGTGAGAGGAGGAGAAATCCATTGGATTCCTCCCTCTGCCAAGCAAGGAGTATAATCCCGATATAGAGAGATACTGTGTTTTGTCTGAATCGGAAGGTCCGGGCTGAATGCTCCCTTTTAAAATTCATTGACGTTTGCATGGAAACCAGAAAAATGGGCTTAAGTCAAGAATGCAATAACCTCACTCAAAACTGCTCTCCATGGCAGGCACTCATCCGCTTACAGCCGTTCTGCTCACGGGGAGATAAATGCAGGAGTAAAATACTGTGTATGGCTGCATCGCCTGCGTATTTATAGCGCAGCGGTTGATGTACAACAGCTTTTCCGTGCACGTTTCTCCCCCTCCCTCCATGATAACTTGCAGCCAGACATTGATTAGTTCAGTTTGGGGGGGAAAAGAGTCGTGCAGGACAACTGGATACTTCAGCAAAGAGATTCCTGAAACGTGTCCAAGGGAGAACTGAGCGGTCACGTGGCGCTGGCTCCGTGCCTGCTTCCAGCTGCCGAGTTTCATTAGAAGACAGCCAAAATACATTAATTAGTTTTCTAACATAACTTTCCTGTGCAGGCAGTGCTATGGCTTTCACAGCCATGCATGGGGGCAGAGGAGATGGTCTGTACAACGTGTGAATGATGGACATGATGTAACCTCTGTGTCAAGGTGTGTCCCCTTCCTGAGGCTCCCAGTTACCCAGCTTGGTGGTGGGATCATGCTGGAGTGTCAGGGAAGGCAGCCTGGTCTAGGTTTGGGCTTTCCCAAAGTTCAGTGTGGCTCCAGATCTAGAGCTCTTTCCAATCTGTTTTCTATGGAAGGTTGTAGAGAGGTGGGGATGCGTCTTGTCTTCCAAGTAACGGGGAATAGAACAAGAGAAAACTGCCCCAAGTTGTGCCAGAGAAGGTTTATTTTGGATATGAGGAAAAGATTCTTCACCAAAAGAGTTATCAAGCATTGAGTCAGGCTGCCCAGGGAACTGGAGGAGTCACAAGTTAAAAGACATGTAGATGTGGCACCTGAGGACATGGTTTAGTGATGGCCTTGGCAGTGCTGGGGGAACGATTGGACTCAGTGGTCTGAGAGATCTTTTCCAACCTGAATAATTCTGTGATTTCTTCCTCTATGATTCTACCTCTACATGAAGTCTCCTCTGACAGGTCTTCCCAACAATGATTTCAGACAAATACCCTAAAATGGCTACATTTGTGTTCTTATCTGTAGGGCAGTCAGAAGAGACAAATAGACCCACAAATAGACCAGAGTAATCTGTGCTCCTGTTGCAAAACTACTTGTAAGAATTCTGCAGAAATTCAAGGAAAAAGTCGTGCTCAGTCTAATCATGAGTTTACTTTTTCTCCGGATGCTTTCTGAGCTCTCAGGCACTTAATGGAAACACCAGTGCTCACACTTGGAGGGCAGGCTGGAAAGTTTGCGTGGGCTTGTGTGTGTGCCAGGGAGTCAATTTTTGTCCGTCAGAACCCTCTTTCCATTATGCTTTTGTCAGACTTTGCCTCCGTAAAGGGGAATTTGAGCTTTCCATGTCAAAGCCCTCTGCAAATGTTACCCAAGATCTCTTGTCAGTGCTGCAGTTTGTACCAAGAACACCCACCAGTGCTACCAGGAGCAGGGAAGGCAGGACTAACACTCCTGCCCTTTGAGGGAAATGTCTGATATTTGGGATTTTTCATTCTTTCCTCCCTTGGCATTCACCATTTCGGATGCAGGCTCATGCTCCTGCTCTCTTAAACAGCCTGTTTTTCCTCTAACCACTTCCAGCTCCAAAACCTCTCTGCATCTTCTCAATGTAAATACACTTTAGCTTGCCCAGCACAGGCTGGGGAGACAGTAGTGACCTTCAGATGAGTGCAAAGCATTTCAATTTGACCTACTTTGCTGCAGAGCGGGTTTGGCCGTGGCAGGGCAGCTCTTTCTTCCTTCCTCTCCTGCTTGATGAAGGTCCTTGGGAAGCCCTGGGTACAATATGGAGGAGATGACCCATGTGAATGGGCGAGCAGGGCTTAAGGAGGATAAAAACCCCAGGGCTGGAGTTTTGGGTGCTGTTTGGGTAGCCTGATGCAGGCAGGCTGAGTGCTGGGTTTCTCCATAGTGCCAGGTTTTATATTTGCAGCTTTAGTTTTTTGAATGTGTCTTTAAAAAAATCTACCATGAACACAAAATGCCCTTCACTGAATACTCCATTTTCATTTACTACCTAAGTTTTTTCTCTTTGGTTGCTTTCCCAAGGATGCTTTTGTGAAGGGAGAAGCTGCAGGAGGAACCAGGCTGCCATGGTGCTTCCCAAGGCCACTTGGCTGCACCAAGAAGAACTCTGGTTGCTTTGTCCTTGTCCTCTGTGACATCTCCCGGGCAGTGCAGGTACTGCTTTGCTTTGGTGTTGATAAAAGGGGCTGGCCTTTCTTCTCAGTGTTTCAAGAGGACAATTCTAAGTGTAGAGGGGTTGTAATCCCCCCCAAAATCTCCTCCTCCTTTGAGTTTGTGTATATGTATGTATATATCATCTCTGTATTTATGTATGTATGTATGTGTGTATATATATATATATATATATTCATATATATTTATATATGTAACAGCAGCCTCCCAGTACCTAAAGGCTCCAAGAGAGATCAACTTTGGACATGGACCTGGAGTGACAGGACCAGGGGGCAATGTCTTTCAATTGAAAAAGGGCAGGTTTAGATTAGAATTTCTTCCCTGTGAGGGTGGTGAGGCCCTGGCAGAGGTTGCCCAGAGAGGATGTTGCTGCCCCATCCCTGGAAGTGTTCAAGGTCAGGTTGGACAGGTCATGGAGCAACATGATGTAGTGAAAGATGTCCATGCCCATGGTAGGGGGCTGTAACTAGGTGATCTTTAAGGTTCCTTCCAACTCAAGCTGTTCTGTGTTTCTGTGATTCTGTTAAATGGGAATAATTTAATAAATGTACACTAGAATTGCTTAGGCCTTTAGATTTGCTATTTTCTGCAGCACTGGTTTCTCAGGAGCACTGTGGGGTGGCCCCTCTGGAAGTATAACTGTCTTTTGTTTGGGTACATGTGTCTTTAAAATGAAGGTCTCTCCTTATCTCAAGTTTAAAGTGCAAAATTCCCAGGTTGGAAGCAAGTTAAAATTTCCTGTTCCAGCTGCATCTGCATTCAGTCTCAGGAGAAGATACTTGGCTCTAATTTAAAAAAAAGAAATAGAAATTGATATTGCAGGTAAAAAGGAGCAACTGAGGAAAAATATCCTTTCAAAAGACCCTCAAGCAATTTTCAGGATAATTTTCACTTACTTCTGAAAAATTCCTACCACTGGTCAACCATTAAAAATAACAAAACTGACCCCAAACCCACGTCCTTGCTGATAAATGCCATGGACTTGCTCGTAGCTTATCTAATGCCTGAACATCTGTTTCTCCCTTGCTGAGAGGTTCTCTTGGATGAGTTAATGCAATTCCCTATGCAAAGGTTAAATAAAGTTGAGAGGCTCCAACTGGTGGCGTCGTGCCATGAAGGCCTGTGCTGCAAAACCAGCTTTGCTGTGGAAATGTTCAGAAAGACATTCAGGAGGGGAAAAAAGTCACCCAGCCTAAACCTGAGATCCACTGAGGCTGGACTCGATGACCTTAGAGGGCTTTTCCAACCTTAATGATTCTGTGATTCTGAGCTTTCTGGATATTACAGTATGGAGAGGGGGCTTTGGAACATGCACTTTCCCTGGGTCTGAAGAACTGGTGCTGGTGCTGAGCTCTGCATACACTTCATTCTGCTTGGGCAGCCTCATCGTCTTCCAATGGGATGGGCTTGGCAGCTGAATGCCTGTTCTTGGTGATCGTGTAGTATGTGTGCACAGGATTATTTAATACTTTTTTGATCATTTAACAACATTTTGCATGTAGTGACAGCAGGACCTTTTACGACTGGAACAGCTGGAGGTGGGAAGGGCTGCTGGGTGATTCCAACACTGAGTCCTGGAGCTGCTGGGCTGATCCCTGGGTGCTGGGTAGCAGAGATGCTCCGTGTGACATGGATGTGGCTGTTCCCGTGGGGATATCACACCTGCGTGTGTGGAACTGTCATGCACCTGTAACCTTGTGGTGAGATGGGGATGGCCTTTGGGATGAAGGATTCCAAGCCAGCTGCACCTCTCCCTCATTCCCATCACTTCCCCCTTGAGCTTTGCCAGCCCATGGTGGCCTCGGAGGAGCACGATGGGTGTAACCACACCAGGTCCCTGTAGCCCAGAAGCCAGCGTGGGGTTGTGCCTGTGTCCATGAGCTGTTGCAGAACCCTGTGTCCACACTTTCACTTTTCTGCCCTTTCCTTTCCATCTTGGCTTTCGGCTCCTCTGGCCCCACATCCTGCAGGGCCGCACTTCACACGCGGCAGCAGCAGCATCAAAGAGGAGATCCTGAATAAACCCACTGCTTTATGACATCTCTTCAAAGTGCCTTTTTAAAAGTTCAAAGGACACGAGGGAAGGAGGGGATCAAAATCAAAGGAAGATTGGGGGGAGGGAAATTAAAGCCTCGGAGGAACTTTATGGCATGTTTTCTGTAACACTTTCAATGCCAAATTCACAAGTGTTCCCAGCACCAGCTCTTCTCTTGCCATCAGACTCCCTGCTGCAGCAGTTTCAGGGCAGCTCAACAGCTCCCAGTAGCTTCTGCCCCACACACAGGTACAGGTCACCCACAGTTTCACTATTTCATTAATTTTTTTGTAAGACCAAAACTTCCTGTTCTGCTGCCTCCAGGTCGAAGGGGAGATCCTTGTTCTATACTGGCTGGAAATCCTGCAGCTGACAGCAAAGTTCACCTTTAATGAAAAGTTTTTTTTTCTTTTTCCCCAGGAATGCATCTCACTCTCCTCTTTCTGTGTTCTACTGCAGGGCCATTATTTTGTCTGTGTTTGGGAAATTGCCATTACTCTTTGGGAAAAGGGATTTCTCTCAAGTGAAGGGGATCTGACTTGAAGCAAGACAAGAGAAACAAAACCTCTGTGTGAACACCCCAGGTACCATCTAGAGACTCAGCTTTACTTATAAAGACAAGGAAGAGATGCAAATAACTGAGGTATATACTTCTTAATATTCACTTAGCTCTCATAATTTTGTAATTTTCTGCTTCTCTGTGTCTGTTTTTAAACATAGTAGGAAAAAAAGTGATGTATGAGTCAAGAGAAAGAAATCAGGCTGGTTTTGACCCAGGATCAAACCCTCTTTATTGCTGGTCATGTGCCCACTGAGGTGAGCTGGAACCACATCCCTGCTGTGGGGAGCAGAGTGGGGCAGGGCTGAAGCTGGAAAGGGCAGGGATGTACATTGCTAAATGGCTTTGCCAGTTTGTGTTACAATTTTGGGAACTTTCAGGCTTCTGTGTTTAAATGGAAAGACTGAGAAGACAAATGAACTATCCGAGGAAATAAAAAAGGGTCTTTGTGGAGGGATGGAAGGCTCCTGCTCAAAGGAGCTGTGGAGACTTTCCTCAGTGTTCTGTGAGCTGTGATCAGCCTGTGGATCCGGTTTGGTGCACACCATGTTTACAGCCATCATCCAGCTAATGCATTTCCTCCACAGGGGTGACTGTTTCCTCATCCCACTGCTTTTCTGGAGTCCACAGAGCCAGAATGTGTGTGTTCCTTCAGCAACACTCAGTCCTCATCCTGCCCAGGTAAGCTCACCTACACAAAGTGCTTTTCCCACAGATGCTTTCCGGGGCTGCTGCTTGGAGAATGGCAGAAAACTGTTGCTGAATTTCCTTCTCATTAATTAATTCCCTTGTTTTTAATATACTGAACTACTCACCTTGCCCTGTGTGTTCTGCTTTAGGCAGGCATCCAAAAAAAGTCCACAGTGGTGCATATATGGGAGATAAAACTCTATGTGTGCTGGGCTGTGGTGGAGGTCTTGTGCTGCAGTGTGTGGGTGGTGGTCTGGAGGACAACTACTGCCAAGCAAACAAATTAATTTGCTTATTTTTCACTCAGAGAGGTCCCAGTTTCACTAAATAGCACTGAAAAGGACACCTCAAGGTGTTATTCAATAAGTATTTAATATATGTCAGCGAAAAGATAGTTTTATTCATTGGTAAGGGGGAATTTAAGGCATGTGGAGTAACTAATCAGATTGGGACTTGCCTTGGAGACCGGAGCTGGGACCTGTAAGGTTTGTTTACAAGAGGGGATTTGCATCGAAGCGAGACCCTTTAATATAAGCTCTTTATATTAATTGGTTTGAAGCAGGTCTGTCTCAATGAACAGATGGCTTTATTTCCCTCGCGGTCCTCCAGGCCACGTGGGGGGATTTCCTTTCCAAACGCGCCGTCGGCAGCGGGGACAGGCACACAAAGTCACATCTTGTGCCGTGCCAGGGCTGGGGCACGGTGGGACCGTCCTGGCAGTGCCTGGTGGGCAGCGCGGGGGAAGGAGCCCTGTGGGCTTACCAACCCCATGGCTGCCCTCTCGGCATCCCATAATAGCACCATTGTTCAAGGATGTGGCAGTGTCGAGGAGGTTATTAATGGCTTCCCACGGGAACTGGGAGCCTGGTGATTTCCACCCATCCACCTCACTCGGGGTCCAGAAATAGAAAGGGGCTTTTTTTGTGTTCCCCTACGCCTTGCTCAGCCACGGCTCCAGCAGCGGTGACACAGGCTGCTGTGGGAATGCTCCCAGTGCTTGGATGTTGTTCCTGCTGGGGGGAAGAGCAGTGAGTCAGCAGAGCTAAAGACGTCTCTGGGTGATGTCAGTGCTTCCTCCCGGCTCTGGGACATGCAGTTCCTCTCTGCTGTCACTGCTGGTGATACCTTACATGGGGCATTTGGGTTGTAGGGCAGAGCTCTTGGAGCAGTAGCCCTTGGAGCATCTCCACAGCCTCCTCTGGACTCGCTCGCATCCTTCCTGTGCTGAGGGCCCCAGAGATGGACCCAGTGCTCCAGGAGGGGTCTCACAAGAGTGGAATAGAGAGGGGAATCACCTCCCTAGACCTGCTGCCCACACTTCTTTTAGTGCAGCCTAAGGCATGGCTGGCTTTCAAGTAACAAAGGCTTTGGTGCTCAATGGGGCTTTCACAAAACTGGAGGGTTGATGAGATGTTAATTGGATAGAATTGGAGTGCTCCCTGTTGCAGGTGGGCTGCAGCATGGCCTCGGTCCCATATCTATCCTGGGTCTTTATTTTATTATTTTGAGTGTTGCTACAAGATGATTCCCCCTGGAAGCTTCTAGATGTACACAGATGTGAACTGGTGTAGCAGGGAGGAAGACTCCCTGAAACCCAAATGGCAAACGAAAATCTGTTTGGGAATCCTCAGCCAGTTACCCAGGCACTCACAAAAAGTCAGTGCTGGACACAGGGTATGGCCATTTCCCAGGAAGATCCAGCACTGCCTCCTGTTTGAAATGTCCTTTCTTAATGAAACTGTTTTTCTGTGCTTTTCTTAGGCTGCAAATGGTTATGCAAATTTCTAAATATTTTCCTACTTCCCTTTTCGGATGTCTAACATTATGTATTATTTTCTGATACTTACCTAACCCGGGAAATCTGTTTTCCATCTCATTTCAGCCAAGGTTTTCTTTTTAACCAGTCCTTCCCAGTATTTTCCTATAACACTTCTGGTTCGCTGAGTGAACTTTGCAGTGTGAGGGTAAATGAAAGTGAAAATGTATTGCTTGTCACACACTGGCTGTTTAGAGAGGGTTTGGGGTTTTCTTTCCCCCTCTGGATTTGAAGAGGGAGATATAAATCACTGATTTAAAACCAGGGTAATTTAACAAGATTATAGGAGAGGGAAAATCCACTTCCTACCCAAAGTAACAGTCTCTTAGGTCTCTCCACCTACACAAGCCATATGCATCCTCCAAGCCGCCCGAGATCCTCTTTTGTGTTTTTCTGGCAGGACTGTGGTATAATAATTAAAGTCCATATGCAAAGCTTTCTCGGTGGGACTTTTAATTGCTTTGTAATTGGTCAGAGAGTTGCCATTCATCAGCCCCCAGCCTGCTCTGCTGGGTTTGGAAAGTCCCAGACCTGGAGGGATATTAAAAGCTCAGAAACCCAGGTCGGAGGGATGTGATCAGGGATTGCCTTTCTGTGCCATCTCCCTTTTTAACAAACATGACTGTGCCTTTCTTTGCCAGGAGCAAAGCTCTGGGGTGGGGAGAGCAGTGGGATTTGTGTTGCAGTGGTGTGTGTGTGATGCTGTATTTGGAGGGCTCCATACTGGTGCAGAGGGGTGTAGAGAGGGCTGGCGAAGGGAGCGTTGATTCCTGGCTGGAATTGCTGGTTTCCAGCTGTGGGGAGCCTTTACGGTGACCCCTGGGTAGAGCACGGGATAACAAAGCTCCTCACTGGAAGCACTGGAATGCCAAAATCTCAGGAATTGTTTGGTCTTGGTCACATCAACCAAATTTACTTGGCCCTTGCCATGATGGTCCCTCTTCTCCCGAGGGTGGTGGCTCCCAGGTTACACAGCACAGGAGGCAGAGGCTCTGTCTGTGCAGGCTGGTGTTTCTGGAGGCCAAATACTGAGTGTCCTAGAAACAGGCACAGCAAGAACTGTCAGCAGCCCTGCTACACCTGAGCAGATATTGCACGAGATACTTTCAAACTAATACATATCCTGTTCCTGTTATTCCCATTCTTGTTGGGAGTCAAGACTCTCACCAGGCGCAACAGATATTTTTAATAGATGTAGCAACCCACACATAATCCTTTGATTCTGGGATCTGGAACTCAAAGCCCAGCTCTTGTAAAATAAACATGGGCGTCACTTTGGTTGTCAGTTCAGCAGGAACATGTCACAGAAAGAGGTGTCTTGGAGCCGGCCTAACTCTGACTGGCAGGACAGGCTTCCAGCAATGAATTTTCAATGAAACATTTTTCTAATTATAGCAAATTATTTTTACAAACATTTTCCTGGGAAGAGAGTCTGAAACTAGAGCCAAAAAGGAGCAGGCTGGGATTTAGGCAGTGCCTAAAAAAAAGTTAAAAAATGGACTGTATGGTAGTTGGCTTTTATTATTGGGCCAACCTGTAAACTTCAAATGAATGGATTCTGGTGAACTTCATTCCAGTATGACCAGTTTGTGTTGTTGAAAAATTGGAATGGCTTAGAATGGTGCCATCAAGCCCAGCTCTTCCCTTCCCTCTCCCCACATGCCGTGGGACTCCCCACCTGCAGGGCTTTGGTGGCAGAGGGGTGATGGGCAGAGGTGACAGACAGCAGCTGGCCATCAGCAACGCTGGTACAACCTGTGCAGAGCTTCACGTTCAGTGGCCCCAGATGCAAATTATTTCATATTTATTCTCCTCTCCAGATGTCGCAGCAAACTTGTATTCTTCTTCCAGTTGCAAACACGCTTGATTTTGGGCTAAA